>NC_046294.1:37198868-41998868 GCF_004115265.2 Rhinolophus ferrumequinum | reverse complement strand
GGGAAGCCGAGGCAGTCGAATAGGTAAGATGTGAATATTTTACTCAAAATCTAATGAATCTGAGGGTTCTATTGATCCCTTCCCTCTGAGTTCTGAGATTTATAGACCTGTATGAAATTGAGAGTTGCATTTCATTCAGGTACATTATTCCTATTAGGCTTCATCCACAAACGTCCATAAAAGGGCATTTCAATCTCCCAAGCTTGCACACAGATCTGGGCATGGAATGCCCAGTCAAATGCTTTGACCGCTTTCTAGGTTGGTATTTAAATGAAGTTTCTTCTTGAAAACACAGAAGGAGAATTTCTAAGTCCTCCATGTGACCTTGCTGTGCTCTGAAGCAGGGGGCTGTGAGCAGGGATTTATATATGATATACAATGCCAGGGGTGCCAAAAAATGTATACAAGTGGACACTTTGGTCAACACAGCTCAAGCAGTAGTTCACCGTAATCAGAAGTTTCTGCACCCTGATGGTAACCACTTTGAGCACCTCTTGTAATTGCATAAGTCAAAACATGACTTGTGTTCATCTTTTGTTATCGGTATATATTGAGTATTGCAATCTTAAGAGTTTTTTTCCTTTCTTAAAATGTGTGTACATTTTCTTGGCACCCTCTGTATTTCTGGATGGTCTTGTTTGCTTCCAGATCCTGCTCTCACCAAAAGAGAGACCAGAGAACCAATACTCCAATATGACAAAACAGCCTCTTACGAATATGTGCACTAATACTAATACTTACACCAACACTGACGTAAATGCTAGTATGAATATTAATTACAACTTCTATAATCTGTTAATGCTACTCTGTGCCAAACCCTGTCTCTTTTAACAGAAAATTCAGGCTCGAGGAGATTCAGTAACTTTGGGGTACAAATCCAATTACGACAGACTCTAAAATCCCAATTCTTAACTAGGACACTGTTCTGCTTCCCACTGTGCCAGGGGAAAGATGAACACACACACACACACACACACACACACACACACACACACATGAGCTGCACTCTTGAAACACACCATTTGTCCTAGAATTTGACTCATCTAGCCCAGGAGCTTGCTATTGCTCAAACCTCATATGGTTGCTTCTTTGAGAATACTTGCAAGTTTATTACTATAAAGTGGGCTTGATACTCTCTCATCATACCTCACTTTTACTCTAAATATTAATATTATGAGTAATGATAGACCTGTTCGTAATAGATCCAGCTTTGACTATTTCTTCTGTTGTTAACTGGGTGTGGGACCTCAGGCAAGTTAGCATTCTCAGCTGTAAAATGGGGATGGTTTTGTCTTCTTCACAGAATTTTTGTCAGAATTAAATTAGATACTTGTACCTAGCAGAGACTGGGTCCGTAGTAGGCAGTCAACAAATACTAGTCAATTTTAAGCTTTTCTATTTCATTTAAGGACAAAAGAAAAGGAGCTGGTATCCAAGGGCTACACCAGGAATCTTTAGATTTTTCAGGAAACAATAGGCATAGTAGAAATAGTATATGCTTAGGAATCACACAGAGCTGAATTCAAACCCAAGCTTTATTATTTACTGCCTATATGACATTAGGCAAGTCACTTGCCTCACTGATCCTGTTTCTTCGTCTATAAAATGTCTTCTTGAGAAATTCTCAAGCACAGGAACACACAATTTTCCTTTCATTGTGTTCAGATTTTCATTTTCCCAGTGCTGTAATGAGTGATTTGTGGTTACAATTTTTGCCTGCGATGCAGAGTGAGGTTACCATTTAGCCATCTCAAAAGCCCAGAAATAATTTCAAATCATCCCTTTGGTAGAGAACTGATGGCTAATTTTCAAACCTATACTTTCACAAATTCTTTTCAGTTAGTTTGCTATTTACTGCACATTTAAAAACATATGCATTCCATGAATAATATAGTAAAATTGAAATTAAAATTACTATATTGGCACTTCCAAAAATATAAAATAGGACAATATTCTGTGAAAGTTAGCCATTTTTCCCAGGCTTAGTGATTGCTTAAAAAATTTCACAGTCATGATTTCTTCTTCAGTGAAACACTTAAAAACAAGTGAGCTCTCCTCAATGTTTTGTTTCAAAATATTCTCATTAAAAATAGTCCATAACCAAAAATAAAAGTCAAGATAACACAAAGGTAAAAGTGAATAATTTTGGTGAAGTTGGCAATATACTGAAAACATTTCTGGCAGACAAATACTACCAATTAGATCTGTTGATATTGAGGATTGCCCCCCACTCCCAGCAATCCACAGTCAAGAACCTAGTAGGCTTAGGACAGGTTTTAAGATCTTGCCTTGCCTCAGGTTGGCAATCTGCTAAGACACCTACCTTCTACCTGGAGAGAGCCTTGGACCAGGAGCCTTGTGGTCCAGATGGAGGCAAGAAGCAACACCAGGCTGAAGCACTTGGCCATTGTGCCAACCTCTTCAGAGACAGAGAAGCACCTCAGACAGCCACAGGCAGTAACAAAAGCATGCAATCACCAGTCTGGATGGAGACTTCTGGAAATATGTTGGGGCCCCCACTGTTCCACTTCATAACTGAGACATCCGGATTTCCCTGCTTTCAAGCTTCTAACAAGGTCGCTGGGGGAAATGAGTGATGTCCCTTGATTGGCCAGGCTGTGTTTTGTGGATGGCTTTCTGGAAAATTTAGCTAATGCTGACTCAGAAAACACAGAAATGAGGAAGGCAGATAGCACAGTGTGAACTGCTGAAGGTTTGCCTGATTCCCATATTCCCTGCCACTGCCCACCGCCCCCACCAGCTCAGTTCTCACACATTCATTGTTACTGCCTGGAGAGCCCATGCGTTTATATATGCCTAGGAATGTCTCTGTCTCTAAAGGAGATTGAGCACGGATTGTGCTTTTCCTCACACAGTCAGTGGGCCTTTTTCTAGCTGCATATTCTTGTGATCTGTGGGGGAAGATGCTAAAGCTCATGAAAGCAAATGCCCATTTTAATACCAAGGACAGAGTCTTCATGCCTCCCTTTGGGACCTCTTTTATACATTTAAATTTTCTACACCACTACAGGTGATTCCTTCTTCAAAGAAACCAGACACATAAAAAAATTCGTATTGAAAAACACGACTGGGGGGGCGATTTACAAAATTAGTCATTTTACGAAAGGGTTTTTGACTTTACAACAGAAATCACTACAGGGGTCCTTTATATAATAACTCTTTAATAACTTCTTTTATAGACCAAATAAATTCTCTGGTAGACCAAAAGTCAATTTAGACTTCCCCTTTGTCATTTGACAAATGTGAGGTTTATCTGTACCGTGTATGAGCAGACTGTACTTTCTGTTTTCCCAGCTGGATTTTCAGTGGTTGGTCCTCCGTAGTAATTATGGAATTCTGACTTGAGAGCAATGCTTGAGCAAAGGTTTATGAATTTTCTCCAAAATGAATGTCATTTATAGGACTAGTGTATGGATAACTAATTCTCTTCCATACAAAGGGTGTCCATCATAAGTTAGATATCTGTACAGAAAATACCAATAATGAAAGGAGAATCTGCTCTGCACAAACACAGGTAAATTCTAAGAGACCATGGGATAGCCCTTAAGTATTTCCAATATCTAAATATCTTAATATCTTTAGACCTCCTTGTTTCGGTGAGCACAAGCACCAGGCCATGGGTCCATCAGAAACATATATGACTGTCACCACGGAACCAGGTCACCAGGTAGGCAGGAATCATGTCTTCTTCATCATTATCCTTAACACCCAGCATCATGCCTGAAAAAGAGCTGGCCTTTAAGCGTTTGCTCAAGTATTACAAAAAGAAAGAAGGAAGGAAGACAGGGGATGGGAAATGAATCACAGAAAGCAAAGCTTTGGATGGGAGAAATAGCTTATGAGAAATGAGAAGCTTGACCTAAATTTTGGAAACATCTCCCTAGAAGGGGAATTATTAGATGAAAGTAGTCTGCATGACCATACTGGTACTTGATAATGAGCTTCTGGAAGGGGGAACAATCTTATTTTTTGGATATTCCTATTGAGAGAAGTTAAGACACCACTGGAATGTGATTGGAAATGCTTGATGGGAACTTGTTGCCTCTCTTGTTAAGCATAACTGTGCTCAGTTTGCGCCTCCAGGCCTCTCACCCGAGATAAGTTTCTGAAGAATTTGTTGCCAAAAGCTTAAAGCTAAAGTGGAGAGCTATGAAGAAAATATTGCAGGATAATCTCTCATCACCATTTTGAGGAACAGTAGGTATGGAAAAAGAACTAGCAGCAGCACTGTCCACTTCTAAAATAACAGCTCATGCTGTTATCAAGGAGAACCAATAATTTTAAAACATTGTAGAATTAGAAGGAAAAATTTGAACAGTTAAATGAAAATGAAGATGACAACAAGTTTCAAAAGAGAGCAGAAAACACGCAATATCCTGGCCAGTTGTCTTGTTCCCTGGATATGGAACACATGAGTGAAAGTGATATTTAATCTGATGCATGCAAATAACGATTTAAATAGAGTAGAAATTTTGAAATGTGGCATCAAATAAGGTAATATTGTACAACCCAGAGTCCTGGACTGAGGGTAATATCTTAAATTTTAGTTTAAAATCTAACACTAATTATCTGTGTGACCTTGAACAAGTCACTTAACTTCTCTGAGCCTCAGTTTTATCATCTGTCAAGTAAGGGAGTTGAATTACATGAATTTAAAAGTAGCGTAGAAATATAAGTCTACAGTACTGATATTACAGGGATTAGTTGTTTTCTAAAATACATAAATAGGCAAATGTATTAGTCACTGTAGTCTAACTGTTATAACAAACAACCCCAAATCTCATTGCCTTAACAAACTAAAAGTTTATTTCTTTCATGTTACAGCCCAATGGCTGACAATGGTGGTGGTGATGGCGGTAGTGGTGGTAGTGTTGGTGTACGTGTGTTGGGGGGAGGGATTTTGCCCCACACAATTTTTCAGAGACCGTGTAGCTGTACCATCACCCAGTACCTCAACCTCCCACCTCTCCTTCCCAAGATCTTCTACATTGAGCCAGCAACCAAGGGAAGGGAGTATGGAGGATTGTGCTGGAGACAGCTGTAGTGGCTGGGCCTGGGAAGTGGCTACATGACTTCCATCCATACCCCATTGGACAGATGTTCCCATCTAACTGCAAAGGAGTCTGGGAAGTGTAATCTAACTGTGTGCTCCAGAGCAAAAGGAAAAACGGTTTGGTGAACACAGCAGTTCCTGTCACAGTTTACCTTCGTGATCTCCCAATTTCAGGTTCACTATTCCTACCACACATGGAATACAGTCACTCTATTCTCAAGGGAGACAATCCAGGTCCCATCCAGCTCAAAGTCGTGATCTCTGAATTACGTTCAGTCTTCCCTATTAGGTCCAGCTGTGGCACTTTGAAGTCTGGTAACCTATGAACTAAAAAAGTTTTATGCTGCGCCCCCACCCCCCGCTGCACACACATGTAATGGTGAAGCAGGATCTGGACAGCCTCAATACAAACTGCCATGTGTAAAGGAGAGGAATAGGAGACACAGCAGTCACTCGGCCATAGGAGTTCTGGAATACCAATGAGGAGACATTATAAAGGCCACCATATCAGCTTTCTATTGCTGTATAACAAATTATTCCAGAATTAATGACCTAGAACAATACCCATTTGTTATCTCACCGCTGTGTAAGTCAGAAGTCTGGCTGGGCCCAGCTGGATCCTCTGCTCTGAGTCTCACAAGACTGAAATCAAGGCTCTGGCCAGACTGGGCTCTCACCTGGAGGCTCTGGGGAAGAATCCATTTCCACGCTTATTTAGGTTGGTGGCAGAATTCATTCCCTTGAGGTTGTAGGAATGACGTCCCCATTTCCTTCTGGCTGTCAGCTGTGGTCCATTCTCTGCTCCTAGTGGCAGCCTACATTTCTTTTCATGCAGCCCATTTCATTTTCAAAGCAGCAATAAAAATTTGAGTCCTTCTCACACCTCTAATTTCTCTGACTTCCACTTCTACCATTATCCAGAGAAAGCCTTCTACTTTGAAGGGTTCATGTGATTATACTGCGCCTGCACAGATCATCTCCCTATTTCAAGGTCAAGTGTACCATATAACAGGAGTGAAATCTCATATTCAAAGGCTCCAGGGATTGGGGTATAGGACATCTTTCAGGGAGGCATTTTAGAAATTCTGCCTACCACAGTTACCTACCTGTGATTAGATCCTGATTCTGCTTTCTGGGAGAAACTTCCATGTGCCATGTCCACTATTCTCTGTAGTGCTTCATTGTATATAATCTTCCTTAGCCACATTTCAAGTGGGTATTAGGGAGTCTGCCTTACTTTTTAACATTTTTAAAAAATATTTTTATTAAAAATACAGCTAGCATACCATATAATATTAGTTTCAGGAGTACACCATAGTTATTCAACATTTATATGCCTAAAGAAGTGATCCCCATGATAAGTCCAGCAGCCATCTGACACTGTACCATGCTGTCACAATATTATTGACTACATTCCCTGTGCTGTACATTACATCCCCATGACTTATTGGTTTTCTACCTGGAAATTTGAACCTCTTATTCCCTTTCACCTTTCCTCCCCTTTTAAATTTATAATTATAGTTGACATTCAATATTATTTTATATTAATTTCAGGTGTACAGCATAGTGGTAAGACATTTATATAATTTAAGAAGTGGTCCCCCTGACTAGTCTAGTACCCTCCTAGCACTATACATAGTTATTATCATATCATTGGCTATATTCCCTGTGCTTTAGTTTACATCCCCATACTATTTTGTAACTACCAATTTGTACTTCTTAACCCCTTAATCTTTTTCACCCTGTTCCCCAACCCCCTCCCATCTATCACCCCAATAAATCTAGTACCCATCTGATGCCATACATAGTTTTTACATTATTGACTATATCCTTTATACTATACCCTACATCTCCATAACTACGTTGTAACAACCAATTTGTATTTCTTAATCCCTTCCGCTTCATTCACCCAAACCCCCAACCCCCGTCTCATCTGGCAACCATCAAAATGTTTTCTGTATCTGAGTTTGTTTCTATTTTGTTTCTTCATTTTGTTCTTTAGATTCCACATATAAGTGCAATCACACTGCATCTGTCTTTCACTGTCTGTCATACTCCACTCAGCTCAATACCATCCAGGTTCAGCCATGCCGCTGCAGATCGCATGAACCCATTTCCTCCATGGCTGAGCAATATTCCATTGTACACCATGTACCACCATGGTGTACACATTGTGCCACCTCCTTTTTAGCCATTCTTCCATTCCTGGATGGACACCCAGGCTGCCTCCACTTCTTGGCCATTGTAAATAATGCTGCAATGAACATATGGATGCACATGTCCCCTCTAAGTAACATTTTGATTTCTTTGGATAAATATCCAGAAGTGGGATTGCTGGATCCTTCTTTGTCTCTTGTTATAGGCTTTGTTTTAAAGTCTATTTTGTCTGGTGGAAGTATTGCTACTCAGCTTTTTTGTTTCTTGCCGTTTTCTTCAAATATCTTTTTCCATCGCTTTACTTTCCGTTTGTGTGTGTCTTTCAATCTGAAGTTATTCTCTTGTAGGCAGCATACATAAGGGTTTTGTTTTCTCATCTATTCAGCCCTCCTATGTCTTTCGAGTGGAGCATTTAATCATCCATTAACATTGAAAGTAATTGTTGATAGATATGTAACTATTGCCATTTTATTTTTCATATTTTTGACATTTTTTTTCCATCTTAAAGACGTTCCTCTAACATTGCTTGTAATACTGGTTTGGTGGTATTGAACTCCTTTAGCTTTTTCTTGTCTGTGAAGCTCTTTTTCTGTCCTTTGATTTTAAATGATAGCCTTGCTGGGTAGAGAAGTCTTGGTTATAGGTCCTTGGTTTTCATCATGTTGAATATTTTGTGCCAATCCCTTCTGGCCTGCAAAATTTCTGTTGAGAAATCAGGTGACAGTTAGAAAAGTTTTCAGTCATTATTTCTTCAAATAGGTTCTCAATCCCTTGCTTTCCCTCTTCTCCTTCTGGTACCCCTATGATACAAATGTTGTTACACTTGATGTTGTCCCAGAGGTCTCGTAACCTATCCTCTTTTTTTGTGGATTCTTTTTTATTTTTGCTGTTCTGATTGGGTGTTTTATGTTACCTTGTGTTTCAAATCGCTGATTTGATCCTCTGCTTCATCCGGTCTGCTGGCAATTCCTTCTAGTGCATTCTTCATTTCAGTTATTGTATTCTTTACTTCTGACTGGTTCCTTTTTATGGTTTCTATTTCCATTTTTTTGTTCTTGCTGTCTCTTTGTTGAAGTTCTCATTTAGTTTCTTGAGCACCCTTATAACCATTGTTTTGAACTCTCTCTGGTAGGTTACTTGCCTCCATTTCACTTGGATTTTTCTGCTGTTCTTTCATTTGTATGAATGTATCTGCTGATATATTTCTTAATTTCCTCATTTTGGCTGCCTCTTTATGTTTGTTTTTATGTATTAGGTAGATCTCCTATTTCTCCTAGTCTTGGCTGAATGACCTTATGTAATAGGTGTCCTGTGGGGCCCAGTGGCAGAGTCTCCCTGTCCACCTCAGCCAGGTGCTCCAGGCTATGTGGGTTATGTGTTGCCTCCTGTTATAGTTGAGGCTTGATTGCTGTTGTCATGTCAGTGGGTGTGATTGACCCTTAGGCTGACTGGCTGTGGTGTTTGGCCACGTCCACAGCTTATGGGCTGCTGTGTGGGAGGCTTACCCCACTGGCTGGGATTTGCCCCAGTGGGCTCTGGTGCCTGTTGAGACCACCCTTTGTGTGTGCCACTTGTGGGGCTAATTGGGTAGAGCTCTGCTATGGTCTGAAGCCAAGCTCCAAGTATTTTGGTTCTGGGACCTCTTGGTAAAGGCTCTGGTGCAGGCCCAGATCAGATACTGCCTCTGATTGCCCCAGGGGCTGCCTGGTAGGAGCTACAAAGTGATCCCTGGTTGTTCACTGCCTGTGCTAAACCTGGAGGCATGTGGGAGAGACCACGCTGTAAACCAAGGATGGCTGCTACCAGTGTTAGGCCTGGGGTAACTCTAGCATTTTGCAGACACTTGGAGGCCTGCTCTCACCTGCCAGCTCCCTTAAGTTTCAACCACTGATAAAGCCTCAAACAGGACACAAGTTGGGTGAGGCAAGGTCTCAGGAAGTCACTAGAGTAGGAAGAGTTGTGGCTAACACGTTAATGTGGACTATGGTTTGGTGCCAGTGCTGAGCCTAAAGTGACTCAGCCAAAGTCTCAGAGAACACCAAGGCCAGTTGCCACTTGCCTGGGACCTGTGGGACTCCGATAGTTTTTCAAGAAAGAGTGCAATGTGGGAGGGGCTGGCTGCTATCAGAAAAAGTGCTTCTAGCTGTGCTTGACTTAGATGGGGTGAGGCCCCAGCTGAGTCAGCAGGGTGGAGTAGCAGAGATCACCAGACCAATCAGATTCAGATTTGGCCGTAAGCGTAGGGGGTGGGCTCAACATAGGAAAGATGGCACCTGCCTGCCGGCTACATGGCAGCAGGACCCCTCCCTGGGAAAATGCTGACTGTACTCCAGTCATCCCCCTGAAGCCACACACCTCAGTCTCCCCCGCCATGTGTCTCTGAGGCCCCCCAAGTCACCGTCTCTCCACTGGAACCCAAGGTGAGTGCCTGTGAGCGAGTGAGTCTGTGCGCGGGCCATTTAAGAGGATGTCTGGGTTTCCTGTAGTCTTCCATCCCACCTGAACAGTCGGAGTCTCCACTGTTTTTCACAGCCAGATGTTGTGGGGACTCCTCTTCCTGGCACCAGTACTCTGGGCTGGCGAGCCTGGTATGGGGGACTGGAGTCCCTCACTTCTCCATGGCAGAGATATCCCTTCTGATTCTCAACTGTGCCTCCACCCCTCCTACCAGTCTCAACGTGGCTTCTTCATTATCATTTTAATTACAGGACTTCTGTTTGGCTAGACTTCAGATGGTTCTCCAGGTTGATTGTTCTACAATTTAATTCTAATTTTAATGTGTTCATGGAATGATGCAGACACAGTGTTTATGTACTCCACCATCTTGGATCTCTCTTGTCTGCTTTACTTTTGCTATCTGCTTTCTGCTGGTATAAGCTTAGTATCCCAAAAGTGGTTTTCTAATTTGAACAATCAAAGGAGTTTTTAGTCAGGGCTTATATTTCTTTGTAAATACAATTCCCTCACAAACTTAAATTTCTGATCTATTTGCTTCCATTTTATTCCATGAGCCAATAATTATACCCCCTATTTTCTCCCAGTCACAATTCTCAAGAGGTATTTCTTTGTTTTCTCAGCCCTATGCCCCTCTCCCTATCCCATTTAATGGTGGCTAGTTCATTTGAGATCACAAATGGAACAGCCATTTTCTTAACCTGGTTTTTGCCATAGGGCTAAGTTGATCTGAGTTCAACAAAGAAATTTTCAACTGAGAAGTCTTTTTCACTCAAAGCTCTTTTTAGTCTTACTGTTTGGGGTTTAGAAGCAGTCAGATTTTCTAACTCTTCAATCTGAGCACTCTCTAGATTTCTTTCCTTTCTGCTTCCATAGCCAATTCTTTGCTGAGTGCTTCTTTTTTTTGCAATACCTTGCCAAAGGGAGCCAATAAATGTTCACATACTCCAGCACTCTGATTCTTTCCAACCACTTCTCCTAGATCTCTAGGCATCCCAGGGGCTGCTTTTCAAGTTATCATGAGTAAGACCAAATATTTTTGTTTTATTCACAGCATGGGTCACACTATTTCCAGTCCCTGATACCAGTTTCTTATTTCCTGCCACTTGACTGCTAAGCTAGTGCTTCATATTTTGAAAATTTATTATTGAAGTACTCCATTTCTGATTCAAATGTATGCATTAGTCATGGTAGGCTAACTGCCATAACAATTCCTGAGTTTCAGTGGCTTAATATACTAAAATTTTTGTTTCTTGCTCATGTCGTAGTTGAATGCTGTGAGTGTCTATTCAAAGACTCAGCTTTCACCTAGTGGTTCTGCCTCCTTTGTGAGCCTCAGGACCTCAGATGAATCCTCTGGATTTAGCAGGAAAAGGAGAATAAGAGGGTATGAAGTAGTGGGCAAGAAAGTTTGGTTTTAGGAAACTAGATTTGGAAGGTCTATATTCCTCTGCACCTAGCTGCAAGGAAGACTGAAAAATGTAGTCTGTCTATGGAAATCAGGTTGGTAAAAAATCAGCAGTCTCAATCACAGCAAGATGTGTTAATTAAAAAAAAAAAATCATAGGCCAGGAAGGTACAGGAAACTAGGCTCAGGAATGGGGAAAGGGAGAAGCCAAGGAACAGATCCAGCCCTTGGGAGGTAGCCCATTGTCCAACAACCCAAGACTGGGGACTTGTGGCTTGCTTCTGGGAGATACTAACATCCAAAGGGTTAGGGCAAGATTGTGGCTCAGCTCCACAAAATGAGGAGGCATTTAGCTGCTGCCAAAGGTTTGGAAATGTGCTTTTATTTTCAAACTCAGGCACGTGACACTCTATAGTTCAATGCTAGCACACCTGTGTGAGGATTAACATTAGGAACTGACAGCCAGTGACAACAAATCCAGCCTCTCCCTCTCCATTTACTCTGCCAGGCTATACATGGGGAGCGATACATATTGGCTTTGTAGCAGCTGCAAAGTGAAGGTCCTTTTAGAAGGTGACATCAACAATGACACAAACAACACATCACTCCGCAACTGAGAATAAGCACCTAGAGTCCTAGGGCTAAGCAGAAATGTCAGACTTCAGAGGCATTTTGAGGGGAGCTTTTATTTCAGATCAGTATCAGTTGGAAATACAGGGCCTGTTTCTCCCCATTTCACTGCTGCTTTGGCAACAGTTCCAGCTGCTTCAGGTCAATCTTTGCTTTTCAGAAAATAAATACCAATGCGTACTTTTTCAGGAATGCACTTGGCAATGTAGTTACTCTTATACCCCTTCTTTTCCTCAACCGCCCTTACTCTCAGAGTAGGTTGGGTGAGGGCCTGGTCTCGGAGTACTCCTGTAGGCCTTTTTGTGGAGCAGCTGGAGGTTCAGCAGCTCACTGCACCCCCTCTCCTCGCTTTTGTCTCACATGAAAACAAAGGTGGAACCCTGTGGCCAAGTAGACAATGGGCCAGCTCAGCCTGGTCCTTCTTCAAGGGAGACTGAGATGACATTGCCAGCCTAGAGTCCTGTCTCACAGCCACTCTCTCGAGAGCTCTATTTGAATCCTGTCTTTGGCTCTGAAACTCCTTCAATGTGTCCGGTCCCTCTGGAAGGGGCAGGGTAAACCATCCATCGATGTCCCCAAAATTCATCTGCCTTGATCTGCACCTCTTTACCTTAATGGCACATCCTTGGTCAACCCTGGCTTGGGCTTCACTCACAGTGATTTTCTAGCCACTGTAAAGGATGCCCCCCGTAAGTCAACATGCTGTTTTAAAGTGGGTTGCATCAAGCCCAGTTCTTGAGCTTGGAAATCATCTTGCTAGTTGGGCCTCCTTTCTCTCAGAGTAGACTGAAAAAGATTAGAATAAGTTGAGGCTAATAAAGATGTCATTTTCTTATTGGGATAGTGGTGGTGATGGTTTTGGGAAACATGCAAAATGTCAGCTGTCCCCAGGCTGCTCTCTGCCCCCTTGAAGTTTCTCTTCTTCTGTTGACCAACATTTAATGACGCCCTCCCAAGCATTAGCAGCCATGCTAGGACCTTTCCCAGAGAATGGGTAAGACATGGTTCTTGTCTGTGAGGACACACAAATAAGTTACTGTGATATACTGTTGTAATGTTCAATAATGGAGATGTTTAAAAGAAAGAACAGAGGAGGGTGTGTTCTATTGTGTGGGGTATGGTGGGGAGTTAGAGGGAGGTCATTAAAGCCTGTATGGAGGGGATGATTTTTGCTCTTGGTCCTAAAGAAAAGAGAATGGCTGACGAAAAACTAATGAGTGGAGGAACCGAGCTCTGAGAGAAAACAGGTTAGTTTGGGAACCAGAAATGGTTTGGAGAGGCTGAAGGGCCACATGGGGGAGAGGGACTGGAATATAAGACATCCAGTTAGGAATGCAAATTAGGAAGAGGCAGGTTACGAGCACAGCCCCTGGGCCGCCTGCCTGGGTTTGAGTTCCAGCCCCATGATTTACTAACTGGATGTCCTCAGAGAGTTACTGTGGCTTTGGCGCTTCGGTTTCCTTGTCTGAAAATGGGAAGAGTAGTACCCACCTCATAGTGTTTTGTTTTTCTTGAGGATTAAATGAATTAATACCTATATAATACCTAGAAACGTGTTTGTCTCATAGTAAGTTCTATATGAATATGAGCAACAAAAACAAACAACATCAACAACAAAACAAAAACAAAAGCAAAACAACCACAATAAAACCCACACAGAAACCAATAGCCCCCAAAATTGTTGAGGGATGAATGAAGGTAGTGGCTGTGAAAGTAGAGCAAGAAGTCAAATTGAAGATGGGATGTCCTCCCTCAGTGTTATGCTAAACAATTGGGAATGCTTTGAAACAGGTTTGGGTTGGAAATCTCATTTGAACTGAAGCACTAAGGTGCAACTGTACACTTGTACGTGGGCACACGGGAGGTAAAGCAAACCGTGTCTACTTATTCACCAGAGAGGTGGGTTAACTGCTCTCCATGGGGAGAGAACACATCGGGAATAGACTGTGCTGTACAGCAGCTTAGAATTAACACTTGAAACGGAGACCAGCAAGTTCACCTTTGAAACCATGAGTTTTCAAACATCTTAAATCCACATGGAGAGCTCATTGAACAGGGGTCTGGTGACTGCCCCAAACCTAGTGAGAATCTGTGGGTTGGCTTTATCCAGAACACACACCCAGAGCACAGGTTTGGAGGGTTGTTGGCTTCATGCACATGGTTGTTGGTGTGCTATGTGTATGTGTGTGTTGTGTGTGTGTACAGATGCATATATATTAATTCACATCTTCCCATTTCAAGCACAGAGCTAATTGCAGCCTAGATATTTTTCTGAGAAACCTTTCCTACTTCTGTAAAGACAAACTCTGATTCAAAAGCGGCAGAAGGAGAGTCAGTGAGAATGAGATTGGAAATGGGAAGATATTCATGTTGTGACTCCAAATTCCAGGCCTGACCCTCGGGGTCAGAGTTAGCCAGTAGGCACAATTCTTCCTGATTTCCTATTGCAAAGAGGGAAACACCTTCACTCCCCTGCAGTGAAGGAGTTTTCGTTTTCCTGGCCATCTGAGCCAGGGGCAGGTGACCTTCCCTTCCGTTCGAGTCCCTTGGTGAAGGTGACTTCTTCATCCACCGGCTGCTTTCCCAGGGCAGTTTTGTTGATCCTCCAAGACCATCAGTGACTGTGTATGAACAGCTCCCACAGAGGTGCCCAGTGTGAACGAGCCCCTGCTTATTTCCTGATGGGCTGGTGGCAGTGTGGCCACACCCAGGCCTCACAGCACTGTACTTGGGGAATGGGCGGTGGTCTGTGCTGGAGCAGGGCACTGGCTGGATGTCAGGCGTCCTATTGCTCTGTAGGCTGCTCCTGCTGCAGTCCTGAGCTCCACCAGGACTCCCTCTGGGCTGCCGAGCAAGTGGATCTCCCAACAGGCTCATCAGCCTGCTCCACACAAGAGTTATAGGAATTGTACAGCCCCAGCACAACAGTCAGGACCAGCATCGCTGCGGCCATCATCCAGATGACTTGCCAGTGCTGACACAGTTTGGGATACATGACTTGTAAGAAATGAACCAATTCTTCAAGTTTGCTGTCAAATGGAAAAATAGGGGGCAGGTTTAGTATAGTGGACACATCTATGATGCCCAGACCCATAATTCTCTGTCTGGAGTACCTTCCATCCTATCTAGACCAGTGGTTCTCCAATTCAGCTGGATATAGAGTTGCTTGGCAGCAATTATTCAAAATACCCCAGCTCTACTGAATAAGAGTCTCCAAAGGTATGGTCTAGAAATCTCTAGTTTAAAATTTCCCCCAAGTGATTTGGATGCCACCAGTCCATAGACTCGATGTTAGGAACTACTGAGCTAGAACACCGTATTTATTTTTGATCATTCGCCCATTCACACATGAATGGGCGAATGATCTGTTCACACGATGGTCATGATATCTGAGCTCTCCCAAGCCCAAAGAGACTAGGGTGCCCTGACCCCTATGCCCATGCATCCGACAGGACCAGCATCCTTTCCATACTTCACAGTAGTAGTGATCAGTTTCAAGTTCGAATCTTTTTCGGCCTCCATGCTCAGATGCAGTTTGTTGTCCTCAGTTCCACATCTGACTATGTCCAGTGTGGAAGCACTGTGCTAAACTCCTAGGAGACTCTTGATGTCAAGCGATAAATAGTAAGGAACAAGATCAACCTCAAGAGCTCACTTCAAACCTTTCCCAGGGGCAACCAGAGGACTAGTAGCCTCCAGCTACTCCGCGTGGCTTATTTAAGATGTTTTCTCAACCCCATTAATCTTCATCCCCTAATTTTCCCGTCTTCCTCTTTCTCTTCACTCTCTATACTCTTTTCTTCCCCTTTCCACTCTCTCTTTGCTCTCTTCCTTCCCTCCCTCCCATCCCTCTCCCTCTCCAGTTTTTGTCTATTTCACTCCCCTTTTTCCTCTTCCTTTCTTTCCAGTTGCTTTTCAACTCTTCTACTCTCTTTATGGCCTAAGGAAAAGACATTTGGTAGACGACCCGCTTTAAGAGTCCATTCTTAGAGGTCTCTGGAGAAGCCTTGGACACATTCATTAAGCTAGAATTTCTTCCTGTTTCTAATCCCAGATCTATTTTTTAAAAAATATATTTAAAAAAAATGAGAACACTGCAGATCTCCCAATGGAGGAGGTGAGAAGTGACAGAGGGGCTTTCTGACTATCTCAAGGCTCACACAGACACTGAAATATGCAGGCCATTTGCTGAGAAGTGGAGAGCTCTACTTCACAGTTAGCAGATAATAGATGCCTTACCATGGATGGAATGACTCAACAAATACCCTGTACAAAGGGACCACATGCCTGTCTCAGATGCTAAGCTAAGGCACTGATTGGCTTCTTTTCCATGTGGGAAACTTCTGCTGATCATTTAAAGAACAATTAAGTAAAGCAAAACAGTGGGCACATTAGCCGACGTGAAAATCATCGGCTATTTTCACAACTGTTGGGAAGGGAGAGTTTGGAAATGGAAGCTTATTTTCTTTCAGCTCTATTTAGATTCTTTAGTTTCTATTTATAAAAAATTGGATGCTAAAATGCAGTCTTTCTTTTGGGCTGTATTTCTATGCTCAAAACAAGCTACCACAGTAGGGAGAATCCCACTCTAGCACCACCCTTAAGTGGGACTGTAAAGGAGGTGGTCAAGATTTGGCTTCGTGACCCTTAATTGATCCCCCATTTCCAGCCTATAAAAGAGGTTTAGAAATAGAATTAGATTAGAAATAGAATTTCTTTGGAAATCAATTTTTGGTTGTTCTGAGTTCTACCCATTCCTCCATTGGGAGGGGTTAGGTTGTTTCCCTTCACCTTGGCCTACAGGGAGAGGGGCTTCAGGGATGCCGCTTGGAGAACTCAATATATTGCAGGAAGAAGACCACAGTGGTCTGGTGTGTGACTCACACCTGAGAATGCTGAAGCGCAAGAATCTTGCTGAAGTGCTTTGGCTCAGAGTAGGGGGCCGTGATGGGGAAAACTATCCCCACACCAGTAGTGGGCCAAAGGTACATCTTTCACCTTAACTGAATGTAGTCAGGTGAAGGCCTGGGATGTCATCGGTCCTGCCTGGAAATGCTACCTAGCAGCTGAACAATGAAGGTATACTTCCAAACGCCCAAGGACCAAGAGTGGCATTTTCAGTAAGCAGCTGGAAGAGATGCATTTATCCTAATAAAGGGACCTGCAGCTGAGACAGCCTCAGCAATGGCGTGGGTGTGTGTGATGCAGGTGTGGAAGGAGTTGTGTTCTCTGAAGGTCCTATAAAGTGCCATACTGAACAAAGTCGGAAAGTCAGCTTTCAACCCCTGCCAAAGCCTGGAGCCTAGTCACAATAAGACCAGTCAAGTAATGCCTTTCTGACCCCTAATCTGGATTCCCTTTCCCAGGGTTAACCCTGGAGAGGCCAGACACTGCATTAGCAAAGCTGGGGTGGAGAGTAGGAGTGCAAGCAGGAGATGGAGCGAGAAGCCATGCCCTCCACCCCCACTGCAGGCTTCTTCCTGAATCAGATCACAGCCGGCTTTAACTTTATAAGATGTTCAGACTTTGACTATTTCAGGGAACTGGCCGTTTTAATTACCGAAAGGAGGTTTTTCTTGGCATTTAAACTTGACCAGAGTACTTTCGTTTCCTGAGAGTTATTGGAAAAGTAAAGGAATCTGCCTCATATCATCTTAGCTCCATGGAGCAGGTTTGAACAGGCAGTGGGAGAAAAGGCAAAAGTTTTCTATTGTACCTCATGAGCCTTACTTGTTCAATGTATTACACAAATGTCAGAAGACTGTGTTTTCTGTTTTATATGGTTAAGATATTGGATTGATTCACCAAAGTTCAGTTAAGCTGATCCTCCAGAAAGGAATATTTATAACAGATTACATTATTATGTATTATTAAATAGAGGAGATTCAGACAAAAAGACTATAGTGTTTGTTGTTGAATCTCTCAAATAAGGGGTCAGCTTCTGGGGGTTAGCTAACTTTTTTGGTTTTGTTTCGTTTGGTTTTTGAAATTCACTAAGTAGGACACGGAACTTTGAATGACTGCAGACCTTGCTTGTTAGTGAGATGCCAGCATGTCATGGGGGAATCATGTTTGGGTGCAGGTGCCTGCAGCCCACTGTGCGTGTAAGGTACTCAGCAACGAATGGACTGCCTGGCATTGAAGACAACAGTTCTCAGGTGCCGTCGGGCCTGCGTCACAGGTGCGGAAGGGAGGCTCTAACTTTGAGTGGGCAGTTTAGATGACAGCAGTGTCAGTTGTTATGGAAAAGATGAGGCCGCTCTGCTGAGAAGGTGAAGCTACACCCCTGTTCTGAAGGACAAGGACCCTTTGGAGGGCTGTGCTGATGCCTGGTACCCACTGTCACCTGTCACCTGTGGTGTTGTCATGTACTCAAGGCCAAATGTAAATCCGAATGGGACCAAAGGCTGGGGCAGAGAACGAGCAGCAGGACCAAGAAGACACTCTTGGACGATGGATGCGAAGGGCGGCCATTGCCTTGTGCTGCTGACCAGGAGCTGTACAGAGAGGGATGCAGGTACAACCTTACTTTCCCTGGGGTTTCATGAAATGGGGGGGGGGCAAAAGGGGGAGTGCCAATCGCCTGAGATCAAATTAGCTGGTAAGGATTCCAGCCCTGTGCTTTGCAAACCAGACTGTTTATATTCCATGTACTCTCTTTGTTTAGTTCTCTTTTGTTCTTTCTTGGTGTTTGGAAATGTTAGAAGTCCCAGCCTGTGTTAGCTGTATTGAAGGGAGCCAAAGGAAGAGCTGTTGTCCAGGCCTAGGCCTGACTGCATTACAGTGTCAGAAGGCAGTGTGGTGGTCTGCAAATAAGAGCAGAGGGCTCCCAAGCGAGAGACAAGGCCTATGGAGAACAGGACCCAGCTGCTTGGAGTAGGGACTGTGCTGTCATCATTAAAACCTGGGGGTTCTTCCATTAGGGGAGGTGGTGCATCGTAGAACAGGTTTGCTTCCCATGGTGAAGCAGCTTCTCTAGCTCTCTGAGACTGCTGATCCTTGAACGTTGGGATTGGCTCATGCAGGCTGAGACCTCTCACTCTGGTTGAATCTTCCATCAACTGACTCTATTGGTTGTTCCTCTGGGCTTTGAAGCGTATCTATCTAATGTCTAGTCTTCATTTTATTACCTTATTACATGCATGTGATTTCCAGAGTCTTCCAGCAATGAGGCATAAACACATAACCTGTCCCAAGTTTAGCTGCTGATTAGATAATTAATCCTCTGGCTGGAGCCGTCCTTGACCCCAGGATAGCCTGGGGGTCTAAAGGCAAATATTTTGGTGAAGTGTTCCAAGTTTGCAGTAACCACATTTTTAAATATCAAAATTCAAGACGTCTGCTTTGAATGTACTAATAGAGTCAATAGGGCAGAATATGTGAAACTGGGGCTATCATTAAAATCCAGGATGTTGATATGGTCACTATATCCATAGGGCACATAAAGTATATTTTTTAAAAACCAAGTATTCAAACAAAAGTGAAAAGCAGTCAAGATAGCCAAGCTTGTGTGATCAGCACAGAAGGGACCTGAAGACTCACCTTTGCCACCCAGTTGAGTTTGTCCCTTACTCCCATCTGTTTTCTCTGCCTCTGTTCTTGTGAGAAACTCCCTTTAGGGCTTTAGGCCAGCTCCCCTGCCCTTGGCTGTCTCATGGGGATACCTGAGAAAGGAGCTAACTATGGTGAGCTAGGAGGGGCTCCAGTCAGGGTCCCTCGGTGTCTCAGCTGAGCTCCTGAGGGCTGCTGGCCCCACCCTTGACCACCTCTGACCCCTCAGCTCTGCAAATGCCCCTTTGTTAACTATTTTGACTCTTTGGGATTTCCTCTGCCTCCTCCCCCAACACGAGTGCCTCTTGGTTTCTGTTGGCTGCTCATTTGGGCCTTGGACCCACTGATGCCCTGGACTGGCACCTCCAGAGATGTTGTGCAGTTAAATGAATTGTGACCCATTTCAGCAATGGCCAGGGCTCCAACCTGCTTCTTGGGTCCCTTTCCTCTTCCTCAGTTTCTTCTGCCTCTTCAGGTTCCTCAGGACTCTCACTCTTCTGTTCTTCCTCCTCCTCCTTTAGGTCTTGAAGCTCTTTGGTCTTCTTTAGACCTTCCTGGTATCTGGAAGGCAAAACGGAACAATCAAATCTGGAAAGGCCAGGCACAGAGCATCTTTTCCAGAGTTCCTAGAGGGAGGGGACTTGAGCACCTCCAATAATTATATACTTCCCGTGGTTCCACACAACAGGAAAAAGCTGGGAAAGTCTAGTGAATCCCAAGGTGGCTCATGTCAGTACAATTTCCCCTCACTCCTCAGTCATCCTTCCTGTTTATGAACGTGTGACAAAACGGACAGGGAAAAATGTGGATGCAGTCTCCCGACTGGGTTCTTGTCCTACAAAACATTCAGTAGGGTGAAGATTGCACTTGCTTTCTGTGTCGTAACCTTGGCACTTCAGCTCTTCACCCGTAAAATGGAGAGGGTGGTACCCATCTCCCAGGGTGTTGGAATTTTTTGAGGACGTGCCAGGCTTGATCTAGGGAAGGTGACAGCCATCACACAGGCTTGTTGGGAAATGTTATGGAAGGGCCAGGCACACAGCTTGTCCTAGAGAGGTAGTGAGTAAATGTTTACAAAGCCAATGGAGGCATTAACTCTGTGAGTACAGAGCACAGCTATGTGTGAAAAGATAGGCTTTCCAAAATAAACCCTTCTGATTTCCTCCTCTCAGGATCAATATTACCCTGAACATACAATTTCTACTTGTCCTACAGCGGAGAGTTTAAGGGTAGCACAGTTTGGCTGGGGCAACCCCACCGTGGTGTATGTGGCTGCCCCACCAAAGCCCACAGGTTTCACTTCAGTGGGAAGCAGTGTCTCCCTAGGAGCCACGGGGAAAGAACTCAAGACGTGATGCTTGGTTAGAGGTAATTCTCTAATTCTCTACCTGGCTGGGCTTGGGCTCTGCTCAGTACTCTGTTCCATCAGTGACTGAGCAGTCAGAGGTGCTATTGAAGCTCAATTAGAGAAGGGACAGCTGGAAGTTGAGGGGACTCCAGCTTATAGGAAGGAGGGATGGCTGGGGCAGTTCTAGGAAGTGGAGTAGCAGCTGACCCGAGGCATTTTTGGCAGCAATGTGATTGCTCTGGCTGTGCAGGAAGCCTCAGGCGTTACCAAGAGGCACCCACCCAGGGCCCTTGATTTCCAGACCATTCTGGGCAGTGACGTTCTGGTGGCTTTCTGTCTGAAAAGAAAAAGCAATGTAGATATTGTCTGACCACACCCTCTTGCCCTGCTTCCTCCGGTCCTTCCTGTGGAACAGTACTGTTCTTTCCTATGTAGTTCCTTACTGAAGCAAGGAGGTCCTGGGGCCACTAGTGGCTTCCCTCAATGCTCTACGAGGTTGGAAAGGCCCATGGGAAGGTATCTTCGGAGACCGGCCAGGCGACCTCAGGGCAGCTGAAGTCTGACTTACCCCTTGTTGTACGCTTCTTCCTGCATCCTGGCCTTGGCTTCCTTGCTAATCTCCTCCAGGCTTGGAGTCGGCATGGGAACAGAGGCTTCACAGTCTGGGTCCCCATTTGTTTTTCCACTAGTGAGAAGAGGGAAGTACAGGGCGTCCTTTCAGGGACAGATTGGGCATCTGAAAACCAAACCATGTCTTTGGCCTGATTCCTGATCAGAAGTGAGGAAACTCATTGGATTGAATTCATTTCAACCCCTCTACCTTGAAACAAGATTTTATAAAGCCCTATTCTGTGAATGCTCCCTGGAACCCAAACATCAAATACTGTGCCAGTTCCCCCTTTTCCTTGTGTTCCCAAATCCACCTTTATTCTTATTCCAGGAGATACTGTGGGTAGACAGACAGATATTGGGAGCTCCACACTCTAAGATGAGGAAGATGGAAGCAGACCAAAATGTTTGGGGTAATTCCATTCCTGTGTCCTTTGTTTGCTTCATTCATGTAAATATCTACCAAGTACTGACTAACTCACAGGCACCTTATAATGTGCTGGGGATACATCACAAAATAAATGATCTTTGCCAACATGGAACTTAGCAGGTGGGAAAGCCCAAAAAAAAAAGGAAAGAAAAAATATGTAATTCATTACAAATTGTGATAACTTTTATGAAAGAAACAAACTCTGTTCAGTGATAGAACATAACAAGGACAGAATCTGCTTAGATAGAGTGGTCAGAAAAGGCCGGAGGTGGTGTAACTGAAGCACAGCCTTAAAAGATGAGAAGTCAGTGGACAGAAGATGAGGCCAGATAGAGGATGCAGGATATATGAAGACCCTGAGACACAAAAGACGTGGAGATATTTGAGGTACTGAAAAGAAGGAGTGAGACAGGAGTTAACTTTTGGACAAGATAAATTTTCAGTGCCTGTGAGGTATCTAAGTGGGAATGTCAAGTAGATAGTTGGAGAAGAACGCTAGGATGGAGAAATTCATTTGGCAACATCAGAATATAGACGATATTTAAAATGAGGGGGAAGCGATAAGTTTGCCTAGGGAGTTAGTATGACGAAAGATGAGAAGAGGACCCAGGATCAAGCCATGGACATCTCTACCCTTAGCTCAGGTGGAGAAGAAGGAGCAGACAGAGAGATAGGAGAAAAACCAGGAGAACATGGAGTCCTGGGAGCCAAGGGAGGAGAGCACGTCGAGGAGGGAGAGTTAAGTGTGTCATACACACACTTCTAAGAATCCAAGTCAGATGAGCACAAAGTGACGATTAGATTTGATACTATGAAGGTCAAGAGGAGCGTTGATGAAGGGTGAGAGCCAAAGACAGAGTGGAATGGGCTTGGTAAAGAATGGGAGGTGAGAAAGGAGAAGACATAAACACAGTAATCTGACGAGGAAGGAGAGTAGAAGAGTGTGTTGGGGGAATGCATAGCTGAAGAAGTGGGTCATGGGATGAAAGCCCATTTGAATGTGGATAGAAATGATCCACTAGAGGGGATGAGAGAAAGGAACAAATTCTTTGGAAAGGGAAGTAGAGACAGACCTTGGAATGATTGAGAAACTTCTTGGTTATAACAAAGGGAGAAAGGAGATGAGGATGGTAGTTGTAGGTTGGGAATCTGGTGAAGGAAGACGAGAGAGCTCCTATCTGATAGCTTAAATTTCTTCTCTAAAGTGGAAGACAAGGTCGTCAACTGAGAGTGAGAGGTAGAGAGGCCTAGGAAGGCTAGAGGAGAGAGGAGAAGGCATAAAAGAGTCACGTGAGAGGGGGGAAACAACATGTTAGAGAATCATGGTAGGATGGCAGGGCAGTCCTGGGAGCCCATCTGAAGTATGGGATCACAAGTGTAAAGGAAGTATCCAGACGGCCATGCCTTCCCTATATATCCTGCTGCCCTCCCAGTATCTGGAATCCAGATTAACGCAAGTCAGGTCAAGGAGGAGCCCTCAAACAAGGCAGAACAGCGAGCAGAGCTTTTCAGCCAGGGCTCTGAAAGCTCACAGGCTTCATGAGAGAGGCTTATATATTCTCCTCATTCTTGGCATCAGTTTCTCATCTTCTTAGTTTTCCTCAGATCTTGTAAAATTTACATTTCATTAGTCTGGAAACCAAAACCCATTGTGAACAAGGAAAATAACACTCTAAAAATATCAGCTATTCATAACATTTCTCCTTTTGCAAATTACATTATCCACTCCCTTCCATGTGACCTTTGCCTAATGTGCAGTTTCCTATTTGTGCAAACGACTGGAACAAGAGCAGAAAAACATAGCTACAGCCAAGGACAAGGAAAGTAGTTCTTTTATTAAATGTATTTATATAGTAGAAATAAAACATTTCTATGAAATAAAATAGCAGACTTTTAATTTCTTTTATCTACAGCTGTCAACCTTAGGAGTTAATGATAAACATGTCTGAGGGAGGGCAGCGTAGTGCAGAGGAAGAGAAACTACCTGAGGCCAACATGGGTTCAAACCCCATCTCCAACACATGCAAATTATTTAACTTTCCTAAACTTGAGATTCCTCAACTGTCAAATCAGGATAATATGTACCTGAAAGTGGTAGTATAAGAATTAATGAAGAAATATAAGTAAACTTTCTGCAATATGGTACTCAACAAATGATATTACTTATTATTATTATTATTAGTTATGTAGTAAATTTATTGTAAATTTTAGGAGCCATCTGAGGTTCTTCCAAAGCTGATCCATAAAAAAATCCTAACTGATAAATTACCAGGTGATTATTTATAGCTTCAAGAGAGAACTTGAGGACAAACTGAGGGTTGCTAGATGGGCGGGAGGGGTGGGGAGTGGGGGGGAGGGTGAGGGGATTGGAGGGCAATCGGTGACCACAGGATGGCCACGGGCTTGAAAATTAATCTGGGGAACGTAATTTGGTGGTTACCAGAAGGTAAAGGGGTTGGGGGGTGGGGGATGAGGGTGAGGGGGATCAAATGTATGGTGATGGAAGGGGAGCTGACTCTGGGTGGTGAACACACAATGTGATTTATGGATGATGTGATACAGAATTGCACACCTGAAATCTGTGTAATTTTACTAACAATTGTCACCCCAATAAATTAAAAATAAATTAAAAAAAAAAAAAGAGAGAACTTGATATAAATTACTCTGACACTTCAGAATCGGAGGAACCCTAAATGTGACTTTAAAGCAGGGGTTTCCAAACTTTTTTCAACGGTTTTCACCCAGGGCCATATGCGGTAAAACACACAAACAGCCGGGCCACTCACTCGAGGTGAAGTACGTATTGCCTCACCTGGTTTATTTAAGTAAACTAAACATATTTTTGGAATTTGCTGCGGGCCAATTAACAATGGATTGCGGGCCGCAGTTGGCCCGCGGGCCGCAGTTTGGACACCCCTGCTTTAAAGTATGGTAAAATTGACATAAAAATGCTTTAATACATTTCTCAAGTGCACGTGTATTGTGTGCCATTACACACTTAGGCACCTTCAAATTTTGCTGACCAAGTGACGGTAAACCAAACTTTCACTGTCCTCAGGTCGCTGCTCTGTAGAGACTAAACTTTTCCCTTGTAGAGCCACGAAGCCATTTCAACAACCTTCTCACATGTGCATCTTCTGTCTAGCTCTCCCAGGTTGAGTTGATCACCTGTATCAGTTTCTGTGCTAATATCTCACTTAAGACCACCTGAATGACCCAATAAGCTAGGTAATACTGTTGTTCTCAATTTGGCAGGCAAGGAGACCAAGGCTCAGAGCGGTTAAATAACGAGCCCAAGATCACACAAGCAGTGCTTAGTCGAGCTCCGATTTGACCCTGTTCAGTCTGACACCTGCCCGTGCTCTTGACTGCACTATAGTATCTGCCACCCACGGGGGGTATTACCCCATTTGAAAGATGAAAAACTCAAGTTCAGGTTGATTAAGTGACTTGCCTAAGTTCACATTATTGGTGGTTGGTGGGCCTGGTTGGGACTTTCACCTTGGTCTTCTATTCGTGTCAAAATACAATTTCCACACCTCCTTGAGCCCTCCCTTTCAACAGAAGTTTTTTCCTGGGGCTCTGAGCAGTGTGTGGGGTTCCAGGGAATCTTTTTTTTTTCTTTTTACCTTTTTTTTTTTTTTATTAGTTTCAGGTACACAAGACAAAGTAATACTTAGACGTTTATCATTTATATCCCTCACACTGTGTGAACCCTCCTCCCCCATCCGCTATCCCTCTGACATCGCACCGAGCCATTACATTTCCACTGTCTCTATTCCTCATGCTGTACTCCGCTTCTTGTAAGTACATACACACACACCCACACCCACACACACACACACACACACACCCCTATAAACTTGTAGTTGAAAACTGTTTGTTTAACATGAGATGGGTTAGGAGAACCTTTGGTTTTATACTGGGATAGGATGGGAGATAGGGGAAACACACAATATGTAAAATATTTGCTGTTATCTCCTGACCTCTAGACTGAGATCTAGACTGATTTCAGTTCCCGAAATATTTTCTTCAACTACCTGGAAGTTTTTCCTGTGCCTTGTGCAACCTCAGCTCAATACCTTCTCCTCTGTGGAAACTTTGCCAGTGTGTACCTCTCTCCTACACCGTCTGGCTAAATTTGATCCCTCCCTCCTGCTGTGCCCTCACAGCACCTCTGTTGCAGCGTAACGGGGAGGAGGGCTGTGTGAGTTTGAATGGTGGTGGCAAAGTAAGTGCCTTTAAGTGTTGTTGAGTTACATTGACTTCACGATGGCTCATCCAGTCCCTGCCTATTAATCTTGTAAAATGGGCAGGGCCTCTCTGTAAATGTCTATTTCCTGAGAACGCAGTGTTTGGGTTGAACTGAAGGAATCTCTGTTCATGGCTGTAAACTTGGAGCTGGGCACGGCCTGTGCCCACCCTAGGGATTTCTGGGCCAAACGCTCATGGATCTTGGCATCTATTCCCAGACTGAAATCTTGTGTGCTTTCTAAAATAACTCATTAAAATCAGACCCATTGTTCTCTCATGTCCACCAGGTCAACAGTGTTTATTACTTATGCTTAGCTCTCAGTAATTTGAGGGCTATTTAGTCAAAATGTGTTGCTTGACCAGCAGGTATATTAAAGTCTCTTTTTTCCACTTGGTGAACAATATTTGAAAGTGACTACAATCCTTTCCAATGGACAGATCTTACCTTCTTGGGCTCAGCAATGTCTCTAAGCCACCCTGACTGCCGCAGCTCCCTCAGACAGGCCCAACCCAGTGGACCTGAGTTGGAAGAACTTCCCTCCTCCCTGTTACCCAGCAGCAGAGTTCTCAGGTCCACTACTAGTTGACTGAGGGCTAATTCATTCCAGAATACTCTCAGGAAAGGGGAGTTGCTTACTGTGCATATTTGATGTCATGTGAAACCTTGAAGCAGTTTACCCTGGTTGCTTCAGAAGTGTAGGAAAAATGGCTATTTTAGAGATTATAGTTAAAATTGTTCTGTGATTTATCAGCATCGTGGTCCCTGTTATGAAACCAGCCCTGTATGTCATCCATATCGTGGCTTTGCTGATCCCCCAGTGAATGGTTCCACGTATATCCTCTGCTTCCACTCTCTGCCCCCTCCACTCAACAGCCAGCCAGGTTCTTCCACAGTAGCTCACAAGAACTCTTTCAAAAATAGCTGTTAAATCCACCCTCTTCTCTCCAGTCATACTGAACTTCATTCTGTTCTTCTAGTTGGAGGGCCTATTAAGAGGTTAAGGGCATGTATTCTGCTATCTATTAACTGTGTAACCTCAGGAAGTGAGGATTTCTCAGAGTGTCAGTTTCCTCATCTATAAAATAGGGCTATTAATACTATCCCCATCTCAGGGGATTATTCTAAGGATTCAATTAGGTCATTAATGTAAACCAATTAGAACAGCACTGGGCGTAAAGTAAGCATGCAGTAAATAATAAGAGTAATTATTGCTATCAGCATCATTATTATTCCTTGACTACTCCATACTTTCTCACCTCAGAGCCTGGAATGTTGTTAACTTCTAGTTCACCTAGTTAACTATATAACTTTTAGGTTTCACTTCAAAAGTATTAATAAATTCCTAGAGGAAACATTTTCTGAGTCTCCTCACCCCCACAATACAAAATCTGGGTTAAGGCGCTCATTTTCTTGTGTGTTGTTCCCTTAGCAACCTGTATTTCCTTATAATATCATCCATCACACTGTATTATAATGGCCTGTTTCCCATCTGTCTTTCCCCTGAGACTGTGAGGTCCTTGAGTGAATTCTAGTTGCCTGGCCCTTGGTGATTAAAGGTCAAACGAATGAAAGACAATGAATAAATAGCTCTTCCTACTTGTGGAAGCTTTGTCTGTTTTAATATTTAAGACACTTTAAATATAGTAGTCCCCACTTATCCACGGTTTCACTTTCTGTGGTTTAGTTCACCTGCAGTCAGCCGCAGTCCAAAAATATTACAAGGAAAATTCCAGAAATAAACAACTCACAAATTTTAAATTGTGTGCTGTTCAGAGTAGGATGATGAAATCTCATGTCGTCCTGCTCCATCCTGCCTAGGATGTGAATCATCCCTTTGTCCATCCTATCCACACTGTATATTGCTGCCAGTCACTTAGTAGGTCGACTGTCACGGTATCACAGTGCTTGTGTTCAAGCAATCCTTATTTTACTTAATAATGGCCCCACAGTGCAAAAGTAGTGATGCTGGCAATTCAGACATGTCAAAGAGAAGTGGAAAAGTGCTTCCTTTAAGTGAAGAGGTGAGTACAGTCCAGTAAGACATTTTGAGAGAGAGACCACATGCACATAATTTTTATTACAGTTAATTGTTATAATTGTTCTTTTTTATTTTTAGTTGTTGTTAACCTCTTTCAGTGCCTAATTTATAAATTAAACTTCATCATATGTATATGAAAAAAACATAGTGTATATAGGTTTCAGTACTATCCATGGTTTCAGGCCTCCACTGGGAGTCTTGGACGTATCCCAAGGGAGGATACTGTATCACTCTCTGTATTTTTCTCTAAGTCCTAGGTTCCTAGACCTTTGTTGAGTAAAGAGCGGTTTACTATGAAGTGACCTACAAGAATAAGGCAGAATTCTCTGAAGTCACATTGGGCCGTGCAATCAGCAATCAGGTATTTGCTGAGCACTTGTCACAGGCAGTTTGATCTTTTCGCCATCTTTCACCTGCTTAGCCAATTCCCTTCCTTTGTAGTCACTGTATGCTTAGGGAAATGTGAAATCATTTTAACATCAAGCTGAATACAACAATCTAGAAAGTAACGTATATTAACTTATAATGCATTCTTTCTCTGTAACACACTGGAGAACGTAGCTAGAATCGACTGTATTTGTGTTAGAGTGGAAAGTATGAATTCATTGTTGTCTCATTGTTAAACCTCTTAACAATCTGTTAAGTGTTTCCAGTTTCATGAATTCAGATGAAAACCACTTAGCACAGTTTAGAAATCCAGACGGGGAAGGCACTGGTAGTTCTGAGCCCCTCCTCCTCTGAATACTCCCTCCCCTTTGTGCAGCCATCTTTACAGGCTGGGTCTATTCCTAACAGGAGAGTCAGCCTCAGCGTGCTTGCTGTGATGGGGATCTCTCTGGTAGCCTATAAGAGTGAGCTGCAGACATCTTCTTGGTGCTTCTTTCTTGAGTTGTCTCGATCTTCACTCTGTCCGTACCTTTCCTGGTTCTGAACCCTTAGAATGGTGATGTCACCATTGATGCTCATTTGTTGCTACTTCTGATTTTGTGCTGCTGCCTGCTGTCCTCAACTTTGCACCTCACTTTTTCCTACCAGGGATAGCTCAGGTTCTTGATGATCCCCACTACCTCAGATAGAAACTCTCAGCTGGCCTGAACATTAGTTCTAGAGGGTTCAGGCCCTGCCCCATCATGATTAGTCTGTTGAGGAGCGTGGGGACATAAATCTTTTGCCTTTACTGGCTCTTTGGCTGAGAGTTGGGAACAAGGCCTTGTTGGGGGCCCTCCGGGAGAAGGGGTTGTTGCACCCAAAGGCAGGATTGGAAGGGAGAATTTTAGTGTGCTTCTCATTCAGGGCATAAGTGACCATTTCTGGAGAGATTCAGAGACCATGAACTAGGGATTTGGTAAGATTTTTGTAACCTTGGTTACTTCCAGGTGGTTGTTAGTTTTTCATCCCTTTACAATTTCCTTGTAGTGATCAGGAAAACAAGGAAACAAACAAACAAACAAAAATTCCCTACATGACACGAAGGACCTGTAAGCTTATGTGGGGTGAGGTGGCAAAGAGAGGAAATGCTGGGCAAAGTTCAAGACTAATGTGGGGTGACTCACTGAGGGACAGGTTGGTGGCTGATATATGGAGACGTGAGGAAAACAGGCTAAGTCTGGGGGTGGAAAGCTTGGGAGTTTGTCTTCACTAAAAAGGGGCCCAACGCAGACATTTCTTGCCAGGTCAAGCAAAACTATTCTAACAGCAATGGAAAATAAAGAACTAAAGCTGTCTCAAGGCAAGGAAGAAGGACGAATAGAGGTGTATGTTCTACAAAGTGAGGAAAGACACAAGGGGAAAGTTCTGAGACGTGGCAGCTGTGATCCAGATGTTTTCCAGCAAGCAAATGAAAGAATTTGAAAAGCAAGTTATAAACCCCTCAGAGTATGTAGAAGTAGTCTGCCTTGCTCTGGCTAAGGATGAAAAACCTACAAATTATATAGATGCCTAGAAAAGTTAGGCGTAACAGACACTGTTGGTTGACCGTGCAGTTCTCATCTCCTTCCTACTTCCTAACAGGAATGTGATTTTGTTTAGGAATTTGCTCTCTATGGAGCCATTTTGCTACATGGGAAGCTGACCCTCTCCTCCCATATCCAGGAGATAGTTTAAGACTATGATGGCTATTCAATTCCCAAGGCCTGTGGTTGGTTTAGAAAAGGAGCACGTTCCAAATTTGCCAACAACATAACAGGGAAGACTAAAGAAAGATGCCTGGTTTCATTCCTAAGAAAGAAACATGGGAAGAGATGGTCCCTTTTCCTCTAGATATTGTCATGTCTGGATAGGATACCTGGAACTAGCAGCCATTTGCCACAAGCCTGCTGATGAAGTCAACACATAAAGTGGGCAGAGGCAAGGAAATCGTCGAGAGGCCGAGCTGGGGCCCGCCTGTACCACACATGGAGCAGCCCCACCTCTTTAAGTGGACAGCTTTTCTGTATCTGTAGTCCAAAGAATCCCAAATAACGGAGAAGGCTCCATCACTCTGGGCTTCTTAGATCACGGTACCCTTGGCCTCAGCCACAGTATCTTCCTGGAACTTAACAAACTGGGTCTGAAATCTTTGTGGGTCTCAGAGTCCTATGCATTTCCTCGAAAACCTAAATTTGCTTTTCATCACATTTTGGGAGGGAGGATGGGAGAAAAGGTAAGTTGAGGAAATTTTCCTCAGCGATCCCCAGATTTCCCCAAAGAGGAAAATCGACAAACTTACTTTTCCAAAAGTGCAGGTAGTGCTGAACTGACGACAGGTAAGTTGCCTTTCCCGTTGGGTGATTCGGACTGAATGGAAAACAGGAGAATTGAGGATCAGCGAGGAAGGAAGAAGCCAGAGCTGCTGGGTCTCTGAGGCTGCTGGGGCTCCTTCCCTTCCCTCACTCTCCATGCTTTCTAATCTTCATCTGGGAGCAGACATTGGCCCATTCCTCAGGCCTGCTCTGTCTTCCTTTCTTCCATGTTCTTTCCCCCTGGGGCACATGAATCTTGTAACTTTTCCTTCTCTTCCAAGTTTCATTGAGCAAAGAAAAGAGTTTACATTTTGAGGCTCCATTCTGGCGGGGAGCCATCTGTTTTTCTGTCTCCTGTTTACTGACTTGGACTAAGTACCCATGGGCCTCCGACCAAATGCAGGCCCCCTGGTCTCTGGGATGGATTCATGCAAGCCCATCACTGCCCTGGAGATACAGCTCCAAGCGCAGTTCTCAGGCGATGCCCGTCATTACTAAAAGCTCAAGCCATTAGAAATTTCTTTATAATAAATTCCCTAGGACTACCACGTTGTTTTGTTGCACTTGATTTGATTTAAACAATCTGGCTGCACATTATAATCACCTGGGGGAGATTTTTTAAAATACTGTTCCAATCCAGAATCTTGGGGTGGAGAACATTTAAATAGTACCCCACGTGATTTTAATGTATAGCCCTGTTTGTCAACCCCCTAGTCTAAAGGAATACATATTTTTAGAAAATTTATACATTTAGTATAGTATGGGAGATGGGTCCTTTAAAACATACTAACTAGCCCTCCTCCTCAAGCTCCTTTTTACAAAAAATGTTCAGGTTCCTTTGTTTTAGTGGGAGATTTGGGAGTTTATGTTGATTTCATGGATGGAAATGCTCAAGGCAGGAAGAAGTGAAAGAAGTTGAAGAGTTATTGCTACCTACTGGCATAATAGAGCTTGAATCTACTTCACCTATTGTTTACACAACCAGATTATTTCCTTATAGAGTAGTGCTAGTCATGGACAGGGCATAGAGAAACACCTGGAGAAAGAATTAGAAGTTTGAGATAGGATTAATAAGATTCACAAATGCCTGGGATGTGGAAAATATTTTGTTATGTAGGAACTGTCTTTGTTTTAAAAAAAATTAAAATGGGTTTTTTTCTGATTATAAATAATACATTCTCATTATAGAAATAAAAAAGGGCATCAAGAAAATAAAAATCACCTGTGGTTTTACCATTGTCCAGTGATAACCATCATTAATAGTTTTATATATATTCTTCCAGAATTTTCTGTCTACCCATAGAATAGCACTTTAAAAAAAAAACTACAAAACAGAATTATACTGTATATACTGTTGTTGTTTTTTTGTATATAGTTTTTAATTGCTTTGTTAATAATAAATTATGGATATTTTTCATGTCGATAAAGAATTATATTTTAATCATTATTTTTAGCAACTGCTTAGAAACCCCTTATAGGCATGTCCATAATTTATTTAACCAATCTCTTATTAATGGACATTTGGGTATTTTCCAGTTTTTCATTGTTGTAAACAATGATGCAATAAATTGAGTCAAGATAACATTGGGTCTAAGAATTCAAGCTCTGGATTCAGAGAGCCTAAGGTTTAAAGCTCAGCCAGCAGAGTGGGGAAAAAAATCATACTCACCTTGGAGGGTTGTTGTTTAAGCACGAAAAGAGATACCACTTGTAAGGAACACTCTCTAAGATGCCAGCTTACTCCAGAATACCAAGTCTTCTCAGGGCAGCGGCAGACATGGAGCCTGGTTTCTATTGGGCTTTTTAACCTATAGCTCAGAATCTGTGCTGGGAATGTCCTCACCTTGTTGACCCTGCCCCACTCTAGGCCACCCCCATATTAGTGAGCCTGAGGGAGAGGTGAAATAGGGCCAGCATTATCATACTCACCAGGGCTGGTAAGGAAGGGATGGGTGATGAGCTTGGAGGTTGGCTGGGCAGATTCAGGGCATTAAACTTGGGAACCACAGCGACGCTGACCCTCCGGCGGGGCATGTTCTGTAGAAAGAAAAGGGACTGGGTCCACTGTCATGGAGGAAGCAGTACCTGCAGTTCAGAAAGGCCTGGAAAATGCCTAATTGCTCCTAACGCTGTAATAACTAACATTCACTGCGTATTTTGGCTTTGGGGTAGTGATGGTGGTGGGGGTTGGTGTGGAGAGAATAGCCAAAGTTGACACAAATTTTCTGTTAGTGGTGAGTAACTTCTCAACATGTATTTCTCTTAGCTTATTATATACTAAAGAAATGGAGCAGAAACAACCTCCACAATCTGGGTACAATACTGTATAGTGTATGAAAACGATGGCAATACCAAGGTATGCATCATTTTATGTTCACTTAAGATACAGTCAGGAAAACCATGAGCAAGAGAAGGGTGGAGGAGTAACTAGCAGGTGTAGGAAGCTGAGTTAGAGACTCTGTCCAGAGGTTCTCTGGCACCCATGGATCCAGAATGAATGCTCTCCTGGGTGACTGTGGAAACTTCTGCTGTACTTCCTCTGGGAGCCCTGGTATTCCTTGAACATGCATACCTTTCCCAGCGTGAGGGACATGGACCGTGCTGTCCGAGGAACCCCATCTTCTGCAACAGGAGGAAACAGAGAAGAAAACTCAGGTACATTTTCAGAGTAGGTTCCACAGGGAACAGAAACTAAGCCAATGTATTTATGGGCCAGAACCGGCCCTCAAGGAATGGCCCATGAGCCTAGGTATTGGGGACACTGAGTTTGACACCTCACTCTCTCAGACAATCATCTGCAGAGTGGGGACTTTTTTGAACAGAACCTTTATCCTAAGTGCTCTGGGCTGTATGAGAAGCCCCAGTCTTGGACCTCTGATCTCCATCTGACACCACTGCACAGTCTCTGCATAACATCTTGGATTTTCTTCTAAACTTTGGGGATCTCTGAGGAAAACTGCTTGTAGCAATACCAGGGCTTATTGGGTCATTTCTTGCTCATTCAAGGGATGTACAGTCAGGGAAATTAATAAGCAATAAAGGAGCAGTGTCAATAGTGAATAGAAACTTGTTGACAGGAGTAGTTTCAATATGTTATCTACAAAATAATTCAAAACAAAGGAAACCAACACTCCAGGATATCTTTCTCCTTAGTACATAATTAAATGATATAATTCTGTAAAATGTTTAGGCACACCTGGATAATGCTGCCACCAGAAAACATCAATATGTGCAGAGAAAGGTTTTGGAAAGCTCAATTCAGTTTGATTCAGTTTGACCGATATCATCTAGGCTATATACCTATTTATTCCTCATGTCCATATATTTTAGGTGTGTCTCTTGAAAAGTACATAGATGATTTTTTCTTAATCTAATCTGAGATTTTTCTATTAACCAACAAGTTTAAGCTGTTTATATTTCTTGTGATTGTTGATATATTTCTACCATCTTAATTTGTATTTTCTATTTACTGTGCTTCATTGATTTTTTTTTTTTCTAACCCACATTGGTTTGGAAGTTATACATACATTTTAATTCGAATCTTTAGTGTGCCCCTTAAATTTTTAACATTTTACATGACTTTAAATTTAATCAAGATCTCTATTCTTTTTCAGAATAAACCTTAAAATCATGATAATTACCCCAAATCTTAAATTATACCAATTTCAGTATTTTTATTTCACCTTGCTTTTGTAATCCCAAATTATTCATTATGATACTAGTTGTTTTATACAGTGAATGCTTATTTTGATTTACCACATTTATAAATGTCTTTGATCACCATTCTTTTTTTGCATCCTACTTTCTTTTGATCTCAGTTTTATTTTTTCCCTAAGTACATCCTTTCGTTGTTCTTTTGGCAGGAGTCTGCGAGAGGTAAACTCTCTCAGTTGTTGCCTCAAAATATCTTTACCTAGCCCTCAATCTTGCATGATCATTTAGCTAGTTATATTATCTCTAGTTTCACAGAATTTTCTCTCACCTCTTTGAAGATTTTACTTCTGGTATTATTGCTATTGAGAATTGTTATTCCTTTGTAAATAATCTGTCTTCTCTCTGGTTACTTTCAAGATCTTCACTTTGTCTTTGCTGTTTTGCAATTTCTCTTTGATGTGTTTTTATTTCTCCTACTTGGAATTCACTGTACTTTCTGAATCCAATGATTCATGTCTTTCTTTAGGTTTCCAGATTCTGAAAATTCCTGTGAATATTTTCTCTCCCCCATTCTCTCCTTATGGACCGATCTCCTAATAAAATGTATTTGGAACTTTCTCATTCTAGTCTCCATATTCCATATCTTATAGCATTTCTTTCATACTTTTAATCAATTTATCCCTCTGAACTTCATTTTGGGTGACTTCTTTAAATCTATCTTCTGGTTAACCAATTTTTTCCCCACTGTGTCCAGCCTGATTTAAATGTTATACCAATCAGCTAGGTTATGCCGTCATAATAAACAACCCCAAAGTCTTCATGGCTTATAACAACAAAATTTATTTCTTGCTTATGCTACATGTCCTTTTGTTTCTGGGTTGGCAGCACGCTCCTCTCTGCATTTTCTCACTCGTGACTCAGGCTAATGGAGCTTCTACTATTTTAGATCTGTGATGACTGTCATTTCGGGTGAAAGAACATAGGGTAAATCACATAGGAGTTTCTTAAAGGCCTCAGCACAAAGGTGAAACATATCGTTTTGCTCACATTTTATTCACCAAGTCACATGGCCTTGCCTAACTCCAAGGGGATGGAGAAGTGTGCCCAGGGGGAGATCGGGAATAATGAGGAATAGCCTCAACTGTAGTAACGACCACACCTACACTGCTGATTTAATTTCCATGACTCTATTCTTCATTTCTAGGAGTTCTTTTTTATTGTTTTTTTGATAATTATATTATTTTGTTATCATGTTTTTGATTCATTCTTTTATGTCTCTAATAATTTTAAATATATCTTTTTAAAAATTATCAGATGTTTTACTATCTGTGGTCCTTTGGATATAATCCTGTTGTGTTGGTGTGTTTGATGATTCTTGCTCATGGTGGATTAATTTCTTGTGTATTTTATAATTCTATACTCTGAACTCATCTTCAGTGAAGCTTTGTTTAGAGGGTGTGTCTCTCCAGAGTGGTTTTATATTTGTTTCTGACAGTGTTCCTAGAGTTCGCATTGTGATCTTCTTTTCAAATTCTCTGCATATTGCATCATCACTTCTGGATCACTACTTTTGGGGCATGCATTTTTCCTATGAGGAAGGAAAATAAAATTTTTTTTCCTCTTAGAGCCCAAGTAGAACAGACAAACTTCCTTGATTTGCTTCTCTGCTGTTTGCTGATTGTCTTTTCCTTGTCCAAGTTGTGTTTAAAGATGCAGTCCTTAGAAAAGTCTTAACTTTCTATGGGAGTCTCAGAATCAACTCTCTGCCATGGTTGTCTGAGGCCTCATCTCAGATTGTGTGTGAATGTAAAAGTCCAGCGTCCAGAAAACTGAGGCTGACTCTTGTCACAAGGAGGGTGCAGGGTCAGCTTGGTTTCAGTTCTCTTTTCTTTTCTTGTATCTGAGTACTTCAATTTCTTTTCTTGTAGATTCAGCTGTTCTTTTGGACTAATGTTTGCTTTATTTTATCCAGCAGAAAGTATTTGTAGTCAAAGGGTTTTCAAGTTTTCCAGTTGGCCAAAATAGCAGAAACAAAATATTCTTTTTATATGAAGAGTTTATACAAATTAATAAAATACCAATCTTACCAGTGGACAAAAGATATAATTAGAGAATGTTTAAAAGTGGAAATACAATTGTCCATTGAACATTTGGAAAGGTCAAAACCTACAAATTAAACAATGAGATGAGATACAATTTTAACCCATCAAAGTCAAAGATATTTTTAAAAAGAATGGACAAGAATGTCAATGGCACAATGAATTGAGCATTATGATAACATGTTAAATGGAACTATCAATGAGTTATTTGTAAATAATATGCTTTAAGTGCCTTATGTCTTTCTCCTGACCTAGTATTTACTTCTAGAAATCTATCTTAATGATATAATCCAAAATGCAGACAATCAGTATGTTTCATATTTAGAAAAACAAAAAGAAAGAAAAAGGTGGTTTTTTTTCTTTTAAGTGTGTATCACCTTTCTTGAAATCAGAGGTATTTTTATTTCACTGTAGTCTTCAGAGTCTCAGGCAAAGACAAAGATAGCCAGAAGTTATGTAAATGCTTAAAAACAAACACTATTAGGGAATGGTCAGAGAATATCTGATGGACACACTTATTGGGTGGGTGCTGGCCCCTCTGCACCAGCCCAAGCCGAGGTATAGCTGGGAAAAACTTGAGTGGGAACAAATGTCTAAAAACCACTTCTTCACCATTCAAGACTCAGCTACCATTTCCCTTCTTATGGTAAGCATTTTTTTCACCTCCTCCGGACTGAATGTAGAACTCAGCTGTGCTCCCCTGGGAAGTCTGCTTGCTTCTGTCACAGCACTGGCTACACAGCCCTGCCCTCCCCACAGTTTGGGAGCTCCTTTGGGTCAGGGACTCTGTGCCCCTTACCTCATGATATTCCAGTATCATGTGGGGCACACGAAAGGGGCTTAATAAACATCTGTCGAATCAAGGAATGAGACTCATTCACTGCTCATTCCATAAATCTTGGCTAAGGTCGTTCACAGGGGACATTGCACCTTGCAGGATAATTCTGAGAGAGCCCACGTATTAGGATTTCTATGATGGCAACTTCCCCAACTTCCAACACTGACAGAGAGCCATTTTTCAGAGTCCCAGATGCATGTGGGTCAGGAGACTTGCTGCCAAGATCCAAAGCAGACAGTCTGGAACATGTGTACACGGCCTTCAGACTCTGGGAAGCATCATTGATATTCCCCAGGAAACTTGTGTAACCTCCTGTTTATAAAGGTTTCTCCATCTGTTATAATTTCTGTACTTTTCCTCCTCCTGATTTTGGTAACACGGATGTTTGCATTCCACAGGGATTCCTGTTGCTAAAAGGTCTGTTTTCTCCTGCTAACACCACCCACCCTCATCAGCCAGAGCCTAAACATTGGCAGCTCCCAAGGAGAGATCCTGGTCCAGGCACAGTCTTCCTGCTGCAGGAGCCTCCCAACTCATCTCTCCCTACCTCAACAGCTATGCTCCCCTCATGCATTACCCACTCCGAAGTCAGACAAATCTTCTAAAATATGGTCTGACCATGTCAGGTGACGCGAACTCACTAGTGACGCCTCACTGCCCCAAGGACAGAGGCCTGGCTTGTGGCCCTGGCCCAACAAGTCTTACCTTCAACCTGTTATCATCACAACCCAACACTGCAACCACATCAAACTGTTTTGTCTTCTTCCCATCCCAACCCCACCCTCTGTAAGTGCTGTTTTCTCCACCTGGGATGTGTTTCCCCCTTATGCCTGGAAAACTAGTTTTACTTTAAAACACTGCCCGGATGCCATCCCTCTGTAAATCTTTCCTTGACTCCCTCAAGCAGATTCAGGTGGCACCTCCTTTGTGCTCCTATAACAATTTGTATAAGATTTTTTTTTTAAGAGTCTTTCTTTAAAACATTTGTCTTGCCCACGAATCTGCTATTTATCTCAGACCTATCTCCCTTAGCCAGGCTCTCACTCCACCCCCGCTGCTCAGACTTCATCTCTCACCTTGACTGTTGTAATAGTAGCTTTGTGGGGTTCCCTGGTGCTGGCTTTGCCCCAGTAATGTACTTTCTAAACTCCATATATGATCATGTCCTTTCCCTGACTAAAATCTTTGGTTGGATCCCTAATGCTCTCCAAAATAAAGTTCAAATTCCTTAACATGTGCTGCCTAAAAGGGGATCCCCAAAACACAAAGGGTCTGGGGTCTGTCATTTCACAAAGTAGAGTGAGCTCTTGCAGCCTGTGGGCTTCATGTTAGTGGTCAGCTGCTCTGGTTAATTGTGTCAGGAGTTAGGAGTCTCTCTGGGACCATTCATGTTTTCTCGTTCCAGGCGCTCAGGCTCACTGGAGCAGCTGCTGTGAGGCCCCTGTGGGCAGCATTGGGAGGGGCCGTGAACCTTGCTCAACCTGAAATAGGTCCTGGGGCTGCCCTGATATGATGTGTGATCAAAATATATGGTGAATGTTTAAATAAAAAAATTTATTACGATAGATGACATATTACCATTAATTCCCCTCAAAATACTCCCCCTCACTTCGAATACACTTATCCCATCCTTCTTGCCACTTTCTGAAACAGTTCTGGAAGTCCTCTTTTGTGAGTGTCTTTAGTTGCACTGTAGTGGCTGCCTCGATGTCCTGAATCATTTTGACTTTGGGGAAGAGCCAGAAGTCGCATGGTGCCAGATCCAGTGAATAAGATGGGTGAGGTAACACCATAATGTTTTTAGTTGACAGAAACTGTTGTACCAGAAGTGATGTGTGACATGTTATGTTGTCGTGATGGAGGATGAAACCATTTGCCCATTTCATGTTAATGCATTGTTCATGATCCATGATTTGTAGCGCACTTTAAAACACACCTTCTCTCAACCATAGCTCACACCCGACTGACTACATTGAAGAAATTGAAACTTGTCACACATTGTTACAGGTTCAATGCGCCACTTCCCATATTGAAGATCCCTGCCTTTCCATTGGATGGCACTGGGCAGCTGCATTCACTGTATTTTTTTTATCACACTGTAAAGGCTTTGTGTCACACATCGCTTCTGGTACAGCAATTTCTGTCAAATAAAAACATTATGGTGTGTCCTCATCCACCTTATTCACCAAATCTGGCACCATGAGATTTCTGGCTCTTCCCCAAAGTCAAAATGACCATGAAAGGCAAATGTTTTGAATCGATTCAGGACATCAAGGCAGCCATGACAGCGCAACTAAAGACATTCACAAAAGAGGACTTCCAGAACTGCTTCAGAAAGTGGCAAGAACAATGGGATAAGTGCGTTTGAAGCAAGGAAGTGTATTTTGAGGGGGATTAATGGTAATGTGTCTTTTACTGTAATAAATTGTTTTTTAATTTAAACATTCACCATATGTTTTGATCACACCTCAGAGGTGTGATCGCATCCTAGAGCCATCAGGGACCCACATTACAGGGCCAAGATGAAGGCAGGACCCTAGTTTCTTACCAGAGGTTCCACAGCTGCGGCTTGAATTCTGATTTGCAAGTTTTTTAAATTCCATGAGCTCTGCGTGGTCTTTCTCGTATGTCCTTTTCAGGTTCTCCACATACTGCATCATCACCTCTGTTGCTTTTGACATGCGCTTTTCCTGCAGGGAAGGAGAGTGTGAGCACATGGGCATCTGGAAGAAAGGCTTGGCACTTGTTTGCTCTGAGTGAGGCTCTGGGCTGGGAGAATCAAAAAGATACAGGAACCAATCAGATGTGGCTCTGCCCTCTAAGAGTTTGTTGACCAGCCACATAAGCTGGGGGAGGGGTGTCTCAGGCACTTGCACTTGGGGAACAAGAACAAGCACAGCTACAATGACTCAGAAGGCGGCAGGTGGGAGAGAGTCATCTCTGCTTGCAGAGAATGTGTCAGGAAGGCTTCATGGAGTTGCAGTGAAGTGGCTGTCGGGTGTCGGCAGCATCTGGGAATTTATAAGATATGGGCAGGAGGGACAAAGAACATTCAGGCCAGGGAACTCCAACAGGGTCCAGAGGTAGGAAACCACAGGACTGGTATCTAGGTAAGGATTTATCCTCCAAACAGGAATCATTTGGAGAGCAAAAGAGGGAGCTATTCGGAATTATGCTGGGACAATAGGCATATACCAGGACTGTCTGGAAAACTAGGAAAGTACCGGTCAGCCTACTTATGTAGGAGTCAATAAGCCGTTGGGTTGGATTTGTTCACAAGAAGTAAAGGTACTTAGGGCTGGGTTGTGATGGACCTTGAATGTTAGACTAAGGAATTTGGAATTTTTCTGCAAAGGGGAGCCATGGACAGTCTTAAAGGAAGGGAGTGACATAATTAGGCCACCAGTGGAGATTAGACTGACGGGAGTGAGACTGGTGGTGGTAAGAGCAACAAGGAAAGAGAGAACAAATGTTTGAACAAGTCTGGTGGAATTTGAAAGAAGGTGAGGACTGAGACTCAGAAGCTAGAGGTGGGGAAGCCATTGGAGAAAGGTGAAGACTAGAGTGAACAATGCGTGGCCTAGAAAGATGTTTGGGAGGGCTGTACAGAAAATGAAAGATTTCTCTCTGCTTATGCTCCTTGGATCACTCAGACAGCCTCGCCCAGGGCCTACCTATCCACAGAGGGACATGCCATGACCACGTCCTGAGCTACTTCCTTTGAACTCTCCCTTTGTGGCTACTCCCAGCTGGAGTAACTTCCTGGGTGCTATTGCTGAGTCAAGTGCCCTTTCCTCAGAAGAAAACCAGGGGTGGGACAGCCAGTGGCTTGTCTTCCTTTCGTTCTACGGGAACTGCCTGGGATTGTGCCCCGGGAACACCCTGCTGAGGAAACCAATGCAACAGGACTCGAGTCCACGGTAATAGCAGCAGTGATAACAGCATCCGGGGGCTTTACCAGTATGACAGCACTCCTACATCGCAGATACTATCATCACCCGCATTTTTACGGTCAGAGAAGCTGGAGCACAGAGAGCTCAGTAACTGGCCCAAGGCCACACAGTGAATGCCGGTGGAGCCCAGAATTGACGTCAGGCCAGCTGATCCCCAGACACCATCCGGGATCAGGGCAGAGTTCTGTGTGCTTCAGGACCTCCACATGGCTGAGAGGGAGCCAGACCTGGGCCGGCACCCCAGTCTGCCACAACTGGTGCTATTACCTTTCTGAGACTTCATGTCTTCATCAGGGGATAAGGATATTTACTTTACAGGGTTGCTAGGAGGATACAAAGAAATAAAGCAGTTTTTCATAAAGCATGTTTTGCCAAATACTACTTCCATGGGAATTAAATAGGTATTTTGTGAGGGAAAATAAAAGGGGGAGATGGTTCTTCAATCAAATACAGTTGGGAAATTCAGAGAAAAACCTAAAGAAGCTTCTTCACTATAAGACTCTCGAAGCCTTGATTATGCCATTTTGCTTTAGGAATCTCCAAGAAAGGAAGGGAGTATGTAGTAGTTCCCACACTTATGTGTCCACAGAAAACTTTTCCAAGGAACACTCAAGGGTTTAGCAGTCAACCAAAAATACTCTGGAAAACCCACAATAATGTGCAGAGGAAGCTATCAGTAAGTGGTACGTGTAGTTGTCGCTGCTTACATCATTGCTCTGGTCACTGTGGGTGGAGCAGAGCCAGTCAGCAGGGCTGGGACCTGGCGAGGGCAAGGCTCACCTGGCGGACGGCCCCCACCATCTCAGCTCGGCTGGAGAGGCGGGCAGCCAGGCGGTGCAGGACAGCGATGTCCTCCAGCAGCTTCTGGTAGGTCTCCCGGTGCTCACTGTGGTGCCAGAGTGAAGCTGAGGACTGAGGAATGAGAAGGAATATCACTTGGGGTCCTCACATACCAAGACATGACTTGGGCTCACACAGGGTAAGCCCTGGTCCCCATCCTGCCCGAGAGGAGTGACCTCTGCAGGGCCTGGGCTATAGCTTCTTCCGGGGATTGGAAAAGCCCAATGTGGACACACTCCGCCAGGCTGGTCTCTGGTCTCTGGTTGCCACACACATCCAGGTCTCTGGTTGCCAAGGAGCTCCCTTTGCCATCCCAGGTCACCCAGCCTTGTCCTGAGAAACTCCCAAGGGCTCAGAGACTGTACCCAGCTCTGAGGTAACCAGACCTTCGGAATCCCTGCCTCAGCTACTTCCAGCACTCAGGAAGACTGGCTGGCTCGGCCTTGGCCTGATTTCTCATTTCAGGAGACTCTACTTGGTGACTGAGAAAAGCAGGATACCCGGGACAGCCCTTAGTGACAGTCCCTCCTCCAAGGATTCCTTAGCCAGGCTCCACAATTACCGTAATGGAAGCTTTGAAGTTTTCCAGTTCCTTCTCAGTGTTCTCCTCTGTCAGGTTGCGTTCCCTTTCAGCCTGGTTAATTCTAGATTCCAGGGTGTAGCTGTCATTTCTAAAGGCCAAGGACAGTTGTACAAACACGTTCTGTTGGGAACAAGAGTGTAGGAGAGGTGCTAGGAGGAGCTATTGCAGGGAACAAGGCTGCAGGATGTTTCTTGCATGAGCATTTTACATCAGCCTGGAGCCCGCCACCAAAGCAGCCATACCTGTGAAACTCTCCCTTCATAGTCAACTTCACAAACGATAGTGAAATAGTAACTGGAGGTCCATGTACGGTCCTTCCAGGACCAGAAGACCAAATGCATTTTACTGAGACATAATAAGAGAATAACACTTTGCTTTCCCCTTAACTTCAAGAAAATAACATCCTGTATTTGGGTTTAGATAAACGAGGGCCAACATAGCTGATTGTGTAAGCAGTTTGGATTCATGCTAGGATTTATTGCATGTGGAGTGTGGAGGTTTCACGTGAAACCACTGTAACGAAAATTAGAGATGTAAGTCTTGTTGACTTAAAGCAAACTTCAACCAGCATCTTGCTTGAGTATTCCAAATCCTATATTGAAAGCAGCTCTAAGAAGCTGCCAGGAGATTAAATAAAGCCAGGTATGAGTCTGTCAGGAGAAGCTTTCTGGAACAAATATTCCATGCTTAAAATGCAGCCTGCATGAATGAACTTTGAAAGGTGGCGTTGATCAGACATGGAACTCCTGGAACAATAGGAAACTACTGGGGAGGATAAATAGACAGATGGACTCTACACAGGAAGGAAGCACTGGCCTTCAGTTTTACAGCCTTCATTGCCCTGCCTGAGTCAAGTGGTAGCAGACTTACACTGTTGGGGTGAGCCAACTCTGCCTGAGCTTCTGAAGTTCATGTATCAAGGCCCAGAGTGGGCAGACATCTCCAGACAGAGAACCGAAGGTGCTGAACTGACCCAGTGATGATCGCAATATTGAAAGCTATTCCTTACTCAGCATCTACTGTATGCCAGCACTGCTTTGAGTTTTATGCACCTTAGCTCATTTAATCCCACAACAACCCTCTCGATAGGAATTGTTGTATCCATATATTGGTAAAGAGACTGAGTCCAGAGAGTCATTAACTTGTTCAAGGTGACACAGAGAGTAGCAGAGCCAGGATTCAACCATGGACGGTCTGATACCAAAGCCTGTGCTACTTTCACGGTGCTGAGTCCTGATTGTGTCAGTATCCATCTGAGGACAGAAGCTGGCCATTAAAAAAACCTCCCATGGGCCGCCTTTACCAACGTCAGTGGGTGGGGATTCTCTGTCCTACCCAAGCCTCAGTCCAGTTAAGTCTATCAATAATGCTCAATGTTTAGTTCTCCATACCGGGGTTAATGAAAGTGTAAATAAAACCCAATCAAATAAAACCCAATCAAGTCCAGGCTTCATAATTTCATAAAGCACTGGAGTTACTTACCTCAACTTCCTTCTCAGTTAGTGGAGGGGCACTGTAAAAAAGAAAAGATATGCAAATGAACTTCATCCAACCTATGAAATGAACCAAGAGGTGACTTTGAAAAACTAGCAGACCATATGTTTCCAGGAATGGAGTGAGGGGAGTTGATGAGATGGAAATGATTCAGGGTACACTTTGTGTGAGCTGTAATCCATGAGAGATTCTACTAGATATTGAATCCTACAGAGGAAGTGTGGTGGAAAATATTAGATCCTGGGGTCAGTTCTCCACTAGTGCCTCTACTATCCGTGACTTTGGACAAGTTATTTTAATCTCTCTGTTGGCTCATCTGTAAAATGGGAATAATAATATCTACTTTACAGGAGTCTTATAAGTAATATATGTATATACATATGTATGTATAAGTATATATGTGTGTACATATATTCACACACATATGATATCCACACATTTATGTGTAAACGTGTATGTATATGTGTGTGTACACACATGTATATACATATGACATCCACACTCAGTAGGCACTTGGGAGATGTTAGCTATTATGACTCACTCACAGGCTTGTTTTGAGAACTTAATAAGAAAATGCACGTGCTATGTACTCTGTAAACTGTACACATCTGAGCGCTACCCGGGCCTTCCTGCAAAGCCTGACCCTCCTGTCTCTGAGGGTTGTGACAAGGATGCATGTGGGCCAGAGAATAAAAGGTAGAAAAGAATGGCCAGAGCTCTTCTCCACAGTGAGAACCACTTATAACAGCTGGAATCAGAGATCCGGCCCGAAAGTCCCAGCAAGCACAGATGTGTCATTCTGAGAGGTTCCTCGTCGCGTGTGGGTCCCACAGCAAGCAGTTCTTTTATCTGCATGCGCCTTCTGTGTTGCTTTTGCTGGTAACTAGAGCGAGCCCTGTTCTGAAACCCGGACAATGTAAATAACGCACGGGCCCTTTCCTGTGTGGGGGCAGAAGGACTGGGAGGAGTCCTACCAGCGTCACAGGACTTGGCAACAGAGTGTGCCATTGATAAGACTCTCAGGAAACACAGCTTCCTCCCTTTGACAGGTGTGGAGGGACCCCAAGAGCAGAGGTAGGGGTCAGCTGTCTCTGCAAGGGGCTGGTTCTCACCCTAACAAGGGACTGTGGGAGCCTTCCTGTCAGGATGAGGCAACAAGACCCCATGGCCAGCAAGTCAGCAGAGTACATACAGAGCACGGGATAAACAACTGCAAGGATGTTTGATGCTTATAGTTCTTATCACAACCCCACCCGTCAGGCCCTTTCCTCTGTGGGCCAGCCAACGTAATTTTAACTCTCTTATAGAGCATGCACACATTGCTTACATGATTTATCAAGACTCATTGAACTTGCTTTTGACTCCTGGTTTTGTTAGGATATTATATAAAATGTACATATTTTTATCACTTGTTAACCAAATTTATTTTTCTATTTTGATGACTCATCATTCTGCTGCCTCTTTTTTTTTTTTTTTTTTTTGCTATAGAACACACTTAAAAAACAACAACAACAAAACTGTACAAAGCCCTGAGGACTCAGGGAGGTGTGATTTCAGTAAAGAAGCCCCATGAGACGGCCAGCTCCTGACGCAGACAGCTATGCCTTGTAAACTGGCATAGGTAGCTAGGGGACACAGCCACGGGCTTCCAAAAAGACAGAGGGCTAGCAGGGATGTCCAAGTAGACCACTACGGATGGCATCCCCTGCCTCCGCATTCAAACTTCCTTATGAGGCCTTAGAATAAAATCAAGGCCCTCTGTGAACCAGCCCCTCCTAGACTCTGCCCTTCCCACTGTCCAGCCACATTGCCATTCTGTTCCTCCAACACTTACCTCATTGTGGTCCTAGGGATTTTGCATTTACAGTTCTTTCCTTTTTCTCACTTTCTTTTGTAACAACTTTATTAAAATATAATTCACATACTATAAAATTTACCCTTTTTAAACTTACAGTTTGGTAGTTTTTAGTATATTCATATAATTGTACAACCATCGCTACAGTCAATTTTAGAAATTTTTCACCATCCCCAAAAGAAACCCCACAGCCATCAACCGTCACTCTCCGTCTCCCCCAACTCCCATCCCCAGCCAACCACTAATCTACTTTCTGTTTCTGGATTTCCCTATTCTGGATATTTCATATAAATCACATCATACAATATGCAATCTTTTGTGACTGGCTTCTTTCACTTAAAATGTTTTCAAAGTTTATCCACATGGTAGCGTACATCAGTACTTTATTTTTATGGCTGAATAATATTCCATTGTATAAATATATCACATTTTATTTATTCATTCATCAGTTGATGGACATTTGGGTTGTTCCCGCTTTTTGGCTATTATGAAAGTGCTGTTATGTTACTGAACATTCACATACAAGTTTTTGTGTGGACATATGCTTTCATTTCTCTTTGTTATATGCCTAGAAGTGGAATTGCTGGGCCATATGGTAACTCAACATTTGGCTTTTTGAAGAACTACCAAACTGTTAAAGTGGCTGCACCATTTTACTGAGGATTTCAAGTTCTCCACATCCTCAGCAACACTTGTAATTGTCCATCATTTTTATCTTAACCATTCTAGTGGATGGTTATCTAGTAAAATGGCATCATACGATCGTTTTGATTTGCATTTTGCTAATCACTAATGATGTTGCACATCTTTTCATGTGCTTATTTGACTCCTCACATATATCCTCTGAAGAAATGTCTACTTAAATTGCCCATTTTAAAAAAGTTAGTTGTCTTTTTATTGCATTACAAGAGTTCTTTATTTATTCTGGAAATAAGTCTCTTATCAGATAATGATTTGCAAATATTTTCTTCCATTCCATGGCTTGTTTCTTTCACTTTCTTGATGGTATTGTTTATATCACAAATTTTGAATTTTGATGAAATACCATTCATCTGTTTTTTTCTCTAGTTCTTGTGCTTGTGTTGTCATATCTAAGAAACCACGGACTAACAACCCAAGGTCACAAAGAGCTGCTCTTATATTTTCTTTTAATAGTTTATAGGATTAGCTTTTACATTTAGAACTGTGATCCATATTTGTGTATTGTGTCAGGTAGGGTCTGACTTGACTCTTTTGCTGTGGCTGTCCAGGTATCCCAGCACAATTTGTTGAAATTACTGTGCTTTTTGTCTGGAAATTTTTTCCCTGAAATCTTTGCACGGATGACTTCTTCTTGTCCTTTGTGTGTCTCAGCTTAATAACAACGTTATCACAGAGGACTTCCTTGACCCTACCCAGTGTTCCACTCCCATGTCGTTCTCTGTACGTGCCTATTCTGTGGTCTTCCTAGCAGCTCTGCCATCTAAAGTCATTCATTTGGCTACTGCAGTATTATTTGTCTCCCCACCCAGATTGTAAGCACCATGAGAACAGGCACTGTGTCTGCTTGTTCTCCATTCTAATATCTGGCACATCATGGGCACTCAATAAATATTTGTTGATTAAATGCCCGCTCATTTCTCCTGTTGGTGTTTGACCCCGGGATACCTTATCCAGTGACATCTCCTCTTTGCACTCTTGTTAACCAACCACTCACTGTGTCCCTAATTTGGGTTCTAGACCTGGTTTTTCCACTGAACCCATTCAGCTTGCTGACTCTATGAGTTCCTTTCTCATATGGTCCAACCCCAATTCACATAGTTCACAAGGAATATGAAACAAACTCCGCCTGCATATTAAAACTCAAGTGTAATCTTCCCATGTGTCTGCTGGGGGAAGGAATCTTGGAGCTCTGGCTTCCTTCGGTTTGTCCATCTATCCCAAACCCCAAACCAGAACTAGAGAGTTCTTGGCCCAACCAAGGGCCCAATTTGGAAACAGCCTCTACTGAGGCCAGAAGCAGGGAGGCTGGTTTGGTGGTAGGAGCAGGGAGGCTGGGGACAGGCGACGTGGCTATGGATGCAATGCCTGCGAGACCCTGACCTCAGAGCTTCAGAAGCTCGTCTCATTCGTTGACCATGCAAACCCAGAGAGGCCTCATGGCCGGCAGCCAGCAGCTGCTCATTTACTCAAGGAAGACAGAACTGCTCAGTCTCCCTTTCCTGGGGAAGCTGGGGAAATTTAATAGCTGGAGGTGTGCCCTAAGCATACTAATTAGCTTCAACTTTACAAGGGAAAAAGAAGCCAACCACACTGTTGACCAGCCTTGTGCCCTGCAGACTGAAGAGCACTGGTGATCATGTGGGTACTTCTGACAGGCCCCTGGCACAGCTGGAGAGGCACTGGGTCTGGAATCAATCCCCCCTGAATTCAATTCCTAACTCCATCACTTGCCAGTGTGTTGCTTTGCCTCTCTGTTCCCTCGATGCAGAGAAAACAAAATCTTCCTTTTCTGCTTCACTGGGTTGTCACAAACACCAAATGACGCTGTGCACTTGGGGTGCTTCTCCTTTGCTTTCCTGTCTCTAACACCCCTTCTCTGCCTTCCACGTATGTGAACTGGCCCAATTCATTCCCTCCTCCAGCTGTGAATGCAGCTTGTTTCTGACTTGTTTCTAGCACTTTCCCTGATGTTGGTTTAGTTGCTAGGTCCCTCTGAATGGTGCCCTGATGACTGTATTTTAGGTGATTACAGTGTGGAATTTGAACACATCACACCCATTGAGAAAAAACTTGTTTTCCTTTCATATTTACCCCCAAATTGGAGCGCGCTGTTATGTCTGATAGCTCCTCCTAACGGCTTTTCTCCCCCAACAGTTCAGTGTCCAGGTTGCTAGACATGCAGGAACCCACCCAATCCCTATTGCTGAGTGGTACCGTATCTTCTCTCCTTCATACTCCGAGCTATTCCCTTTTCAACCCAACTATCCAGGGCCTGTCGTGAGCTGTTCCAAGTCCCTGCTCACATACCATCTCATTTAGCTGGTGCAGCGCCCTACCAACGGCAGAGCGCTTATGATCCCTGTTGTGTAGGTGAGGAGGCTGAGGTTTGGGAAGTGAAGTCACTTTGTCCCCACGTGTGGAAGAGCCTGGCAGGTTTTCCAAGCAACCCTTCTTCATGTGTTTCCAAATGTTCTACATCTCTATCCACACAGATATCAGACATAGCACCTCTCAGTTATAGGTAAATGGTGGATCTGGGAATAAAATCATGTCTCCTGGCCCACCACCCTCTGCTACCATGAGCCTCTGGTGAACCTCACCTACCCTTGAGTTGGAACCACCTCACCTGACCCTGTATTATTCTTTTTGTTTTGGATGCGTTTGCCCAATTTGGACCATTGGACTCTGACCCTCCTGGGGTCCAAAATCAAGGCTGGTGCTCTTCTATGTCCTGTCTAGAATCTAGAATCTAACACAGGGGCCACCTAATACAGGTCTCCTGCAACCCACGCCCTGATTTTACCTTCCTGGGAGAGACTTGTGGACCCGCAGTTTGCGCAGCAGCACATCAGAAATATTGGGCATGACGTCCAGGCCACTCTTCGACTCCTCTTCCTCAATAGCTGGGGAGAGTTCAGAAGGGAGCCCTAAAAGAAAACAAAAGTGCTTAATTAATAGAATGTCTGTTTGAAATCACAGTACTACCGTTGGCCATTTGCTTCAGTGCGTAAGGAAGAGCTTTAACATTTGTAAGAACCTAATTATATGCCAGGGACTTTATAATTGCTCTTTTATCCTTACAATGATTTATTAAGTTAAACTTAATCATCCCATTTTATAGATGGGTAAACCAAGACGCAGCAAGGTTAAGAACTTGCTTAAGGTCACAGAACTAGTAAATAGCACAGGCAGACTTCAAACCAATTCTAGTTCTTCCCATTGTGCCAAGCAGGCTCTGGGGCCAGAGGTTGGTTTCTGGCAAATTGGTTGGCTGTTTGGCTATAATATTTACAAAAATCCCCTTTCTTTGTCAGGCGTCTCAAGAGGTCTATTGCCCAATTAGTCTTCCTCAAATGAGTTCAACATTTCCATCATCTGTGGCCTACCTAGAAATCAGCATCTGGTTCCATATCCCCATAGACAGGAACGAAACAGGGTTTTTTTCCCACGATAAAGCAAAGGTCATCAGGTCTTTTACAGATCTCAGAAATAGATGCCTCCAAGTCAACAGCCTTTTGTTATCTCCTAAAACTATCTGGGGTCTATGCTCTGAAGGCAGAAAGAACAAACCAAATACTCTCTTTTCCGTAAATCTTTCTCCAGCTCTTGTACCGCTCCCAAAGATTTCCTTCTCCAGGCTCTAGCCCTGTTTTCCCAATGGCTCATTAGGACCCGCTATGGCCCATGGCCTCTAGATAGCACCCCCTGTCTGCACACATTCTGGTTGTTGCTGTCCCAGAGGCCCAGACGTGCTCTTACCAAGTTCTTAATTCAGGAGGACATGGGCACGTCTCTGCCATTAGCATCTGTTATTCACGAGCACAGACGTGCTGTGCCTGACTGTGGGCTCACACTACATTTACGATTAAAAGCCTCAAGTCTCTTTCACTTGAGCCAAGTCAGGTATCTTCATCCCATACCATGGTTACTTTCCATTTGCTTGCAAGATGTTATAGTTATCCATGTTTTACCCCCTCTCCTGGGTTTCGACCCGGCAGATTTCCAACCTGCTCTATCGTTTGCCAAAATTGTAAGCCAGGCCAGAGATCATGAGTATACGCGTTGTCGTGGTAGCCATCCAAATGGAGCTAGGACTGGGAGTCATGTCAATCAGAAGCCTCACCAAGGGAGATTATACAGAGAGAAGAGGAGGTGTAATTTGGCTCAAAGCAAAGAATACTTATGTATTAGGTTGGTGCAAAAGTAATTGCGGTTTTTGCAATTAACCTTTTAAACTGCAATTACCTCTGCACCAACCTAGTACTTCGAGCTTTGCAATAATAGAATGGTGTTTATCAGTTTCCTGGTACTCAAGGCATCCCAGCAAAGTCCGGAGGTCCATCTGTCAGAGACAGGGCAGTCAGCTGTCCTTCTCTGAACGTAAGATTGGACTATATATTCTCTCAGCTACATGTCATCTCTTGGGTTGTGTCCTGGCATTTATTGCTCTCTGACATGTCCATGTGACAGATGGTAAATCCTGTGGTGCTTCTGGACTCACTCTACCTTTAGGAATCTCCAATATCTAGCAGAAAGATAATTAAGCAGTAGGCTCCTGAGAAACCTATGTGACTGATTGAACTATACGAGGTCTAACAATCAGGTGAAAGCCATACCAGGGGCTTTTGCCCCGAAAAGTGCCCTAGGATGAGCACTGCCCAGCCCCCGAAAAAAGCAATTAGGGCTTCTAGCCTTGCTAAAATGACTGTCTGAAGACTGATCCCAGAACTGCTGGATCCCAGAATCAACCACCCTCTTCCTGAAGTCAACAAAAGGAACGTAACAACAATAACAACAAAATTTAAAACCCAAAATAGACCAGCAACTCTCAAATAAAGAAAAAGGCAATAATCTTTAAAAATAATGGCCAAAGACAAAACTTACTAGGAATAAATGTAGAGCTCCCACCCTTGATAACCCTTTCTTCTTCCCTCAAAGACTCAGTACTGAGAGGAAGATGTGAGAGAAAGAATTCTGACAAAGAGTGCAATACCACGGAACGGGAAGGGAAGTGGGCAGGCAGCCTGCAGGGGAGGTTCAGAATGTTTCTCTAGAGTAGAAGGATCTCCATTCCACCATAACAATACTCCAACAAGAGAGAAACCTGCCTGTGCCACTCTTTGCTTTTCTTGATGAGGAGGAGAGAAGAGGAAAGATGAATGCACAGTAGCCTACCAGAGCTGATTGCATAGAACAATATGGAGGGATTTACCAGAAAGGAGGACAGAGAGAGAATAAATAAAACAAGCTCCTTTGTGAGTGACAGGAGATGCCTGGAAAGCCGCAGCTGAAGCTGCCCTACACCCCTTTCTGAGAAACAGCACAGTGGCCAAACTCCATAGATTCTGTCTATCTTTTCCTTCCTTTACCCGACAGGGCAGTAAGAGTGGCTGCTGGGAATAGCTGGGTCAAGTCTGGAAAATAAATACCTGGGTAGATTGTCTCTATAATTCTACCCAGAAGTGACGAAACAATCTATAACCCACTAGTCCCCACCCAAGGGAATAAGATGAGCCCCTACTTTGGTATAATAAACTTAAGTGTTAGACTGTGAACAAAGTTGGAAAAAGAACAGAAACCAAGCCTACAAAACACTAGTATCCACAGCTCCATCTGAACTTCCCCTTTTTCCACCACCCAAGCAGTAACAAAGCAGACACAAAATACCCTCAACTAAGTGCTGCAGGGAGGACCGAGATCTCAGATAAGGTAGAAAGGAGTCAACGAAAACTGACCTACACATATCTAGGTAAAGAGAAAATCCAGGTATATATGCCCATATAAAAAGAAATAAAAGAAAAATAAATGGCCTGGCAACTATATAAAAATACTAAAAAGAGGAAGGAAAATAGGAAGGAAGGTATAAAGGAAAGAAGGAAACATGCAGGGGACAGATGTCAGGGTGAAAACACAGATGCAATAAACAGCAAAAATGTATGTTTGTGCAAAACGTATATCACAAATGCCTTGACTCAAGGAAAAATTAGAAGCTGAAAAAAAAATTAAAATAGGAAATCAGAGTTAAAATGAGGGGATCACACAAAGATAGGAAAAGATTACAATTTAAGGAAACAAATTGAAGACCAAAATAATAGAACTAAGCAGGAAATTATAAAAAGATAGAACTAACCAATATATTGGAAATATGAAAGAATATAACAGATACAGCTCTCGAACTGAATTAGTAAGGAGGGTGAGGAGATTGAGATGAGCACAGGAATGTGAAAAAGGAAAGATTAAAGTGTTTGGAGATGGAATAATGGAACTACACTTGAGCTATTGATGAGAAATTTATGAGTTATGGTGTCTCTGAGGTAGTGGACAAAACAAAAGAAACAAAGAACATATCCAAAGATACAAGAGAAGAAAAATTTTCCCCAATTGAGAGAAAAGCTGAACTTACAGATTGAAAGAACATACCATGTTAAGGGGGAAATATATATAGTCTGACAATTAAGTTCACGAACTTTTTACAAAAATGTTGCTAAATTTTTTTGATATTAGAGGGATTATTCTTTATGAATTTATATCAACTGGACAAACAGTTAACCAAGTTTACTGTTTGGGAATGCTGAAAAGGCTGTGTGAAAAAGTTATACAAAAACGATCTGAATATTTTGCCAAAAATTCATGGCTCTTGCATCACGACAATGCACGAGCTCACATGGCACTGTCTGTGAGGGAGTTTTTAGCCAGTAAACAAATAACTGTATTGGAACACCCTCCCTACTCACCTGATCTGGCCCCCAATGACTTCTTTCTTTACCTGAAGATAAAGGAAATATTGAAAGGAGGACATTTTGATGACATTCAGGACATCAAGGGTAACACAACGACAGCTCAGATGGCCATCCCAGAGAAAGAGTTCCAAATTTGCTTTGAAGGGTGGACTAGATGCTGGCATTGGTGCATAGCTTCCCAAGGGGTGTACTTTGAAGGTGGCCATAGTGATATTCAGCAATAAGGTATGTAGCACTCACTTTTTCTAGGATGAGTTCGCGAACTTAATTGTCATACGTGTGTGTGTGTGTGTGTGTGACATGCTTCTCCAATTACCCTCCTAGAAAGAGTAAGCGATCTACAGGGAGAGGTAAGAATTGAGAAGTACTGGAAATCAGCTGGTCTCAGACTTCTCGACAACATCTAACACAGTGTAGCATCTACAAAGTTCTGAAGGAGTGACCAGAATTTGGAACCATCCGTGCTGTCCTTCAAGAATAAAGACAATATTTTCAAGCATGCTAGAATTCAGGGAACATAGCGCCTCTGGATCCTTTTAGGAAAACTACTGAATAATGAAATCCAGCTAAATAAGACAGAAATCAAAATCCTAAAATCCGGAATGAGCAGCCATAGTAAAGGGACTGGTGGTGAGCATCAAATCTTCTTCTATATAAGTTTAAGGCTAAACAACTGTGGAAATTATGGTTACAGAATAAAATGTAAATATTATAAACTTAAAAATATAAAAAGAAAAATTTATCATTTGTATATGTGGAGATGGTAAGGTAAAAAGAAATATGAAGGTGGGAAGAAATGTTGCCATTTTCATCTTTTTCTGCAGGAGCCACGAATCCAAATTTGAAACATAATGTAAAAAACATTCCTTAATGACTCCAAACCCTTAATGTGTTTCATAACATATATTTTAAACTTTAAAAAACGAATCTCTTTTTTTCTGGAGGAAGCAATTACCAAAATTCAGCAAGTCCTACAGTTTCACTTCACTTTAATTGAAGTTCAATTAAATTTTAATGTGTTTTATTTCAAAAAGTATATCTAGCCATCTAGCATAATTTCTCTCCTTCCTCCCTCCCTCCTCCTATATTTGTGGGGAAGGGAACATTTGGTGTAAGCTATTTTTACTTTCTATTTTTCACTATTAATTGAATTTTAAAGTAACAAGCAGGAGCTATTTTTAACAAACGCAATAAAATTATTTTTAAAATATCTGCCTATACTACCTCATTCCAATGAAAGCATTTGTTTCTGGTAATCTCAGGGACTTGGAAAAGTAACTTTTGGGGATTCTGCTTAAAGGAGCTCTGAGTCCTAGGATATTCCCGAAAAGGGCAAAGCTACTGGTTAGGGATAAACTTTCTTCCGATGGATCTTCTCAGGGAGGCCTTTTCATTGCCTGAGACTGAGGGCTCTGAGCCCAGACTGGGATGTCTGGAAGGACTGCCCGTTCACTGCATGTCTCTGTCTCAGCTCACACCTCTCTCAACATTCAGGGCCAGAAACCCACCCACTTCCTAGACATTGCCACCTGATCAGGATAATAAAAGCCACTTTCAACAGCTACCATTTACTAGACATCAACTATATATTAGACACACTTTCTCATTCATTCCTTACAACAGCCCTGCAAAATAAATATTGCTAAGCTCATTTCCTGGGGGAACTGCAAGCTAGGAAACAGAGGCTCAGCTAATTAGATTCTCCAGGGTCCCAGCTAGTTAGTGTAGAGCCAGGATGCAAAACCAGGTCTGTCAGATTGTGGCATCCAAGCTGCTTGCCACGGGCATGCAACTGGGCCAGACTCACTGTCTTCATTCTCGTGAGCTGCTTCTGTGCACCCAGCCCTGAGTAATGGCACCATCATCTCAGCCACGCACACAGACAGCTGGGGGGTCTTCCTGGCCTCCCCCTCCACCCCACCCTTCACATGTCCTGCCAAACTGACCTCCAAATAGCTCTCAAACCTGCCCTCCCCACACCCCACCTGTCTATCTTAGCCCACAGTCTCATCACCTCTCACCAGGTTGTTTCCTTACCCTCTTACCTGGTCTCCCTGCCTCCAGCCTCTCCTGGGTCAGGCCAATTTTCAGAATCTGTCCAGAATTATCCTCGAACTCAGTTTAACCCTAATGCTTCCTTACCTACTGGCTCTGTGGCTTTCCAAGAGGTCCTGAATGAACTTCAAACTCATTAATTGCCCCCCTCAAAGCTGTCACTCTCCCTGATCCCTACCCACACTCCACCCGTGCTGCCCATCTCTCTGGGACACATGGCCCCTACTTGATTAAATGGATTCCTTCTGTTCCCAGAACATACTAAGCACTGGAAGATGCCTGCATGCCTTTGCTCCTGCTGTTTCCTCTGCTTGGGATACCCTTCTCTTCCTCAGCTCAAAGCTGCTCCTGGAAACCTATCCTGACTTCCTCACCACTTCTGAGCTGGCTATTTCTTCCTCCATGCTGTTGCCTCCAGCAACACCTCACTATCCAATGTTAACAGGAACAAGGTGGATCTTAGAAGTAAAATTATTAGATAAATGAATTTGACTCCTATAAATATCAAATTTTACAACAGAAAATTAACTATGGTAGGCATTCAATAAATGCACCTTCCCTCCCAATTTCTCTCATTCTAGGATCTGTATGGTTAAGAGCTCTACCTTCACCACTCACCACATAGCCTTGGGCAAGTTTCTTGTTCTCTAGATGCCTCAGTTTGCTCATCTATAAAATGGGGATGGTAATAGTAGCTACTTCACTGAGCCAATACAATGTTTTATGTAATAACTAGTCTTTATCCTATAGCAGGAACCTGGCATACAGTTTAATTCCTGTCATCAAGGCTGTGGAACTCTTATCTTGCCAGCTAAGTGGGAAGTTGTACTCTGTGCTCCACAGTGTATAGGACAGTGCTAGAGATGTGGTGGGCAACCACGTGTGTTTGACTGATGTCTCCAGAGTTATGACTTCCTTCTTCTACACTCTAGAAGCCGCATCAAAGAGCCTCATTCCCTCTGTATCCAGGACAAAAGGCTTTAGGAGCCCTTCCTGGGAGCTGGAGAGGCTGGCCCTTTAATAGGCTCTAAATACAACAGTGCATATGATCTCATGGGGGAAACTCGAGTCTCTTATGATGATTGTTTGCTGTTCCTTTTGGAGAGGGGGAAGATCCTTATCAGAACATTCTGGAGTCTTAAAAACTTTGGCTGTTCTTCAGTTTCAGAAGACTGGGGAGATCTTTTTCCTGCTGCATGTGGTCTTTCCAACAATCCAACTTGTGCTCTTCACAGGGACCACTTGTAGGATGTTTGGGTCTCGATCATATGGAGGTCATTTCAAGCCAAAGGTGTGAAGCTGACTGTGGGCCAGTTCCTGGGCTGCACGCGGGGGGTGCAGAGATGGAAAAGGCTCACGCCCTGCCACCCCAGAGAGGGCCTTGTCCCGGCTGTCATTATCAGTTTCCTGGCTATCTCAACAGCCCGTCTTGTCCCTCTGTCTGCACTCTTGAACCCCTCTCCCAGCTCAATCCACTGTCCACAAGCAGCCAGAAGAATCTCCGACATGCATGTCCAGTTCAGCATCTTCAGAGGTTTCATTCTGCACTTAGAACGAGCACTAGAACCCTTGGAAGACCAGCAAGGCTTGTGTGGCAGCCCTGCTCTCCTCCCCAGCATCACTCATTCTTCCTTCTTCTTAGACTCAGCACATGCTGTTCCCTCTACCTGGCAGGTTCTTCTTCTCTTCCTCTTTGCCTAATAAACTCCCATTCAGTCTTTAGATATCTGCTCAAATGTCACTTTTCTAGGGAAGACTTTTCCAGTGCCTCAGATGCTTCTCCCTTATAAAATCTATCGCAACATGAAATGGAATATTTGAGTGTCTCTGTAAGTAATTTCTGTCCACCTAGATAATAAGAACTCTTCTTATTCCACGAGGGGTTTATTGCTATATATGGAAAATTATTAATTAATATATTAAATTATATAATATAAATGATTCAACAGATAGCCAAAGCAATTTGATAAAACTCAACACAAATCTTGGAAGAGAAGACTACTTCCTTAAAATAAAAAAATGAAAACATAAAATATAAGAAATATACAAAACGTAAAATATTAATATATTTTATTTTACATATTTTTATATTTTATTACATATTATATCTTTATTTTATAATGATATAAAATATGAAATCATAAAATAATTAAAAATTAAAATAGTGCATTTATTTAATAATCAGACACAAATGATCCTTGAAAGAGAAACACAAAAATAAGTCAATTAAAAACAGAAATCAGGCAAGTTCTCCTTACCACCAATATCATATTAGAGAATATTGCAAAATAATAAAACATATACAGATACAAGAGAAATACATACACACACATAACTAGGACAAATAGTGAATTTGATAAAAAATAGCAGATTGTTAGATTGTGAATTTGAAAAAGAAAGGTATTCTGCAAAGTGGTCAAGAGTCTTTGGATTTAGACACATGTGGGTTCCAATCTTGACTTCATCAATTAATAACCATTTGAACTTAACCTCCCCAAGCCTCAATTTCCTCATCTGTAAAATGGGTGTAATAAGGCCTACATCCTAGGATTCTTGTGAGCATCATGTGATATATCGTCAAATGCTTAGTACAGTAAGTGATCACTCTAGGTATAGTAATCAATGCTAGTTAAGCACTATAGTAATCACTCTACCATGTTAATAATATTATACAAGAAACATGTAGGGTGGCTAGTTGGCTCAGTTGGTTACAGCGCAGTGCTCATAACACCAAGGTCACTGGTTCGATTACCATATGGGCCAGTGAGCTGCACCCTCCACAACTAGATTGAAAACAACTTGACTTGGAGCTGATGGGTCCTGGAAAAACACACTGTTCCCCAATATTCCCCAATAAAAAAAAATTAGAAAAAAAAAAGAAAAAGAAACATGTATAATACCAAGCAGCATTCATTTATGCCACTATTTATCAACTAGAAAAATCTAATGAAAAAAGTCTTCATAAATAAGCAAAAATATAAATCATATAGAATGTGCCCCAATAAGATATGGGAGACCTATACAAAGAACCTTAAATCTTTTAGAGGAAAAAGAAAGGAATACCTAAATTGACAGAGGGACAAACTATGTGCCTTAGTGAGAACTAAATGTTTGTGAATTAAATAATTTAAAAATCTACAAGTTACAACAAACAAAACTAGAACCATTCTTCTGAATCCAATGCATAGCTTTAGAGCAATCACAATTAAGTTGTATAAAATGGATAAATTTCACTTAGAGAAGTAGGTAGATAAGAGGCAAACTGGAAAGGACCTGGAATCCTTGAATCTTAGGTTCAAGTTAAGAGCCTTCTGAGGTCACCTAGTCCAAAGGGAGCGAGACCCACAGAACTGGTGGGATATATTTAAAGTCTCCATTAATTGGTGTCTGAACTGACACAGACTCAACCCCTCCGACTTCTTGTCCAGTTGTATTTCCATTAATTAACATTGAATCTTTGCATCTAGACTATAATGAATATTCTGAAAAAAGAAGAAGAATGAGGGAAAAGTAACCCCACTTCACACTGGAACATACCGTTTCCCCGAAAATAAGACCTAGCCGGACAATCAGCTCTAATGCATCTTTTGGAGCCAAAATTAGTATAGGACTTGGTCTTATTTTACTATACTATAAGACTGGGTCTTATATAATATAATATGATATGATATGATATGATATGATATGATGATATGATATGATACGATATATGATATATGATAAAATATAATACAAGACTAGATCTTATATTAATTTTTGCTCCAAAAGACACATTAGAGCTGATGGCCCAGCTAGGTCTTATTTTTGGGGAAACACAGTATAAGACAGCAGCAATTAAAACGGTGCAATTCTGATCAGAATAAAGCAAAATCAAAGGCCCCGAACTAATCTTTGAACTAGATAAAAAAGAATGTAGTATGTAATTATATAATCCACGATATAATAAGAAATATAAACACAATTAAAATATTACTGAGATAACATTATCTTAATTCTTTAGATACCTGTATCTTAAAATTTCAGAGGTATTAGCAAAATAAATATGAATAGATCAAAGTACAGAGAAACTAGTAGAAAATAGATTTGTTATCCCAATTAAAGAAAAGTAATATTTTTCTAATGATTTAAATAATGGAAGACTTCTTAAAGGAAAAGATAGGCAAAGAAAGATTGTATGAAAACTTTATAATGTCTCTCAAATAAAACAGAACTTGTTAAAAAGCAAAAAATGATAGAACAAAAAAGTATGAGAAAATACAGCCAACAAAGGGTTAATATTCATAGAGTTTATATATATTACCAACAAAAACAAACCAACCAATAAAAAACCCAAGACCCAAATGGACACATGGGTAAAGGGATCAGTAGCTATTCACCCAATAAGGAGAAAAAAAGTTTAAGTTTGAGCTTGCTCTCTAGCAAATTAATCGAAGTAATAATGAAGGGGCATTTCATACTAACACCATTAATAATACATTGTAATTGTTATTATTATTGATTATCTGGTTCTGACTGTACTAAGGAGCAAAAGCAAAGCCAAGTCCAGTGCTGGTAGTTCTCAGGGAGACTCCTCACTCAATCTTTGCAGGGAGCTGAATACTTTGGAGGCAATTCAGTAAATACAAATGTTTCCGTCCTTTGACCCAGTGACTCTCAAGCCTGAATATTCATCCCAAGGGAGTAAATTAAAGGAAGAAAGAAAGAAACTACAAGTACAAAGATGTTTATGGTAGGGTTGTTCATCTTAGTTAAAAGAAGTATAAACATCTGAAATACCCAACAATAGAGACACCAATGCAAAAAGATAGTACGCACCCACCCGTTAAATGATAAACATGAGAATGAGTCAAAATATGTATAATTAGTTAGGAAGTAATTTTTAAAAAGTAGAAACAGGAAGTTATATCTACCATCAAATAAACTGTGAATAATTATAAGTAGGCATAAATACTGGAAAAATAGAAATTGTTGCTTTTTCAGACTTTATTGGGTTTGTGGGTGAAATTTTAAGATAAATCTTCCTAGTGTTTTGAAACTGCTTTAATAAACAAATTAAAAATTAAAAGTAGAGCAGCATAGAATAATTTTTCCAAAGATTTCCTCTCAAGAGGGTTCATTTTTAAAAAATTGGTACTTAAAAGACTGTCAGAAATTTTACTTCCAGGAAACTTCTCGTTAATGTGGAATAGGTAGGTGTCAGTTACTACGTTTCGCACCAGGGGCTTCCAACATGTTTGGTGGTCCCCTGGACACACCCATATGGCAGTCCTTAAGCAAAAGGCTTGTATGCTGAGACACACCACGGATAGCATGAGATACGGGATGTCAGGAGAGGTGAGCCAGGGATGAGGGGTGAAGGGGCAGAGACTCAAAGTCTCATTTTTCAGAAGATAAGTCTGGCAGGATGGCAGGGTGGGGACTTGGCCGTCACTGGGAGGGAAGGGCTAGGGTCTGGACTTTGCGGTGACAGCAGATTAGAGATGACTCTGATGTCTTGAAAAGAGGAACTATGCTATTTGGGTGGCTTCCTGGGTGTGAAAGGAAACGGAAGCATCAAAAGTTCAGTCAGCCTTCCAGACCCAGTAGGTGCTAACAAGGCTGACGAGGGCTGGCAGGGTCTGGAAGGAGGGCTAGTCGGAAGGAGACAAGTTTAGAGGTTCTCTAACTGGGCAGGAAATGTGATCTGATTAATTTATTGATCTGTAAATATTTACCGAGGGCCTGCTCTAGTGCTGCCCACACTTGCCACTGGAACAGACAAAGGCTCTGACAGGAAGTCTAGTGTTTACACTTTTACCTTCTTTGATCTGGCAAAAATGAATCCAGCCCTGGCCTGAGGAGACACCTGCCCCAATCCCACCTACCTTTTTCTTGCTCAGCCGCTTCACTAAGGTCTGGAAGCTTGAGCCCCACTAAATTCTGATTTCTCATCAGGATGTGCTCCTTTTTAGAAAAAGCAAAAGACAACGTTTCAGATGAGGACCTCAGGCTGGACTCTCCTCTCAGTTTTGTCTATGGCTCTGTGACCACTCAGCCTCACGTGGGAGTCACTAGGTGCAGCCTCAGAGGTGGGTGGCCAGTTATGACAAGGTGACATCTGAGGAGCACCAGGAAGGTGTCTCTTCTCCCAGCCCATAAAGGTGCCTGGAACTCCACTCTTGGCACCACATTCCTTGAGTAAGAACTGTCCGCTTTTAAAAACTGCCCGTGGGCCTTGGTGACTGAGCTGCCAGTCACACTGTGGCTGAAGGACAAGCAGAAGCTGAGCCCAGGGCTCTGTGGACAGGAGGGTCCCCTGCGTGTGTACGGGTCTGCCAATGGAGATCATCTTTTGTGCGTTCAAGGCTGTGCTCCGAGCTGCTGGAGCTTCTTGCCCTGTTGCCCTAGGCAGTGAGCAGCTACTTCCAGGAGTTGTGGCCTGCCCCACTCCGTTCCTCAGTAGCCTGTTATGGGACCTCTTGAGCTGTTAAAACTCTCCAGACCAATGAGGCCTGAGAGTTGGTGCCCTAAAGCAGCAGGTCCAGCAGCTACCGTCCTGCCTGGGGCCTCAGCAGGTAGAGCCCTGGAAGAAATGGGGATACCAACCACAGTATGTGGCACAGGTAGGCTCACACCTGCTCCTCGTCCATCAGCACCAGACCACTCACTACCCCCAAGTGGAAATGCCTGACCCAGCTCCTCGCCCCTGTGACTGGTGCTGTAAAGGGATTCTCAGTCTCCCATGTGGCAGAGGCCACTTGAGTGGTTTGCCCCTTGGGTAAAGAAGGAAATGATGGGGCCAGCTGAAGATACTCATGGCCCAAATGGAAGTCACAGGACAGGGCCCTTTACCTGTTTCCTTAGCAAGCCAGAGGCCAACAGCCAATCAGCTCTCAGAACACTGGGCTGGGATGGGGTGCTCAGGTGCCAGGGCAGAGGGTAGTGGGATGGGGCCCCAGGCGCTTTCTGGCTTTCTTTGCTGCAGAGAGAAGCTTGCGGGGGTGTTCAGTGGGGGTGGACTGTTGCCTGGGCCTGGCATCTCTTCATGGCCAGAGGTCCATGAAGGCAAGTACCTGGCTGCTTGGTCCCCTGGTACCACCTTCCCCAGGGATCTGTGGCCCGCGCTGGGCAGCCCCTCCAGGCCTGTGCTGACCCACTAATCAGTGCGGTTTTCCTGGCTGGGTGGGGTTTTCTGTGTTAAAATGTTAACAGCTGCAGCCAGGCCCTAGCGCCCTGCGCCTCCGACTCAGCATTATGGGAGGTTTCTGAATAGGATAGGGGCCAGCACTGGCGAGTGTCCCTGCTAGCACAGATGCCCTGTCACTGTGCTGACTGCTATGATGCCTTTGTTCCTTCTCTGTCCCACAGTCCTCTGTGGAGGAGCCAGGGGAGTCTTGTCCAGCTCCAGCTGTGGGGGCACCAGGTCCTATCCTGTGAAGTCCCAGTTGCCTTGGCCTGTGGCCTGGGCTGGCCCTCTGTGGAAGAGGGGACTGGATAAGGACTCCTTTGTCCTGTTAACCTCTTCTGTCCTCGCACCATGGTTTCTCTCCCCTCCATCTCTGGACACCCCCTGCCTAGGGTGGCAGCCCCATAAGAGACCACTGTGCCTGGTTTGATGGCCAGTAAAAGTGGGGGGACATCATGGACATGGGAGGAAATTCACCACTGGGGGGAGCAGCCCCTCCTGGCCATTATTATACTTGGGGATGAATTTGAGGCCCTTTGTTAACAGGCATCAGGAAGGAAAGCTTGGGCTCATGACAAAGGGAAAAGCTATTCCCTCCTTGTCTAGCCCAGTCCTAGGCATGACAAGCCACTCCATCAAGGGCTTCCTGTTTATGAGCCACCAGCTCCAGCTAGAGGGGAAAAAACACAGCCCCGGCTGAGGGCTCGCGTGTCCCTTCACACACTACCTTCCCTGGAGTGTGGTGTTGTGTGGCAGCTATATCCCAGGCTGACCTCACCCTAGTAGGTGGGGCAAAAGCCCCACCGAAACTGGTGTTTATGAACATGATGTGGCACAGTGGGCCTGATTTATTGGGGTGGGGAAGTTTAGGGCCCCCCAAGTCCCCTGGGCCCAGCTCGGCCCCAAGGTCTTCTGCCCGGGCCGGACCTGGAGCACACACCCCACCCCGCTGGCCCCCAGGAACCCACCTCACGGAGCTTGGTCAGCTTCTGCATGCGCACAGGCTGCACTTGTATCTGGAGGTCTTTGAGTCCAGGTGCCTTGGCCAGCTTGCTGCTAGCTTTGCCCGCAAAACGCTTCTCTTCCTCTGTCAGCGGCAGCTTGGCAAGCACTTTCTGCAGCCGAGGGCCAGGTTCTTCAGGAACACTGTCCCAGGAGACCCCCCGCAGCAGAGGTGGTCGGGAAGGAGGGGGCCGCAGCTCAGCTTTGGAGCCAGCCTTGGACCCTGTCAGCTCTCCAGCTGTGCCTTTTCCCTGCGGAGCCAGGGGAGCTGCGCCTCCAGAGCCCTGGGCTGGACTTTTGGGCAGAGGGTTGCCCTCCCTGGCTGTCTTCAGGAGCAGCTTGCCCAGCTCGCTCTCAGCAGGGCCAGGCTGGGGGCTGTTGAGGGCCATTTTCCCACCACTACCTATGCCAGAAGCTGGGGCCTTGGAGGTGGCCTCAGGGCACTGCAGGGGATCGAAGTTTTCCTTTTGCTCTATTGCAATCTCTTTGGATTTTTCAACTGTGAGAGAACGAGGACTCAGCCTGCCCTGAGACACTTTCCTCTGGTCATTCTGCTTCCGGTCAGCTAGCCCTTTGGGGGTATTCTGAAAGAGACAAGGTAGAGGTGGACCTCAGAGGCAGGTAGGGGAGGAGACAGGTGGAACCAATTCTGTTGTGGGGCCTCTGTCCCCATAGACTCTGTGTGTGTGTGTGTGTAGGGGTGTGAGCCAGGAGGAAGGGGAGGGCTTCTCAGTGAAGTCTGAGCCAATAGAAGGGACCCACAGACAAACCTGAGGTTTGTAAAACAGAAAAGGGACCTATCATTTAAAACCTGCCAAGAACTTCCCAAGGGCTAGGAGCTATGGAGGAAAGTGGAACAGAGGACAGCCTGGTGTAGTCACTGGTTTTGGTCTTAACTCAGTTGCTCCAGATTCTAGTACTGGCTCTGCCTGGCAAGGCCCTTAACTTTTAGGGACTCATATTTGTCATCAGGTTTGTGAAGCCTCTGAAATTGTATGCAAATACTCGTGTGTGTGTGTGTGTGTGTGTGTGTGTGTGTGTGTGTGTGTTTTCTATGCATCTCTCTGGGAAGAGAATTTATAGCATTTCACAATTTCTCAAGAGTTCCATGATCCAAAAGAGGTTAAGAATCATTGGCTGAGGTGATTCTTGCAAAGGTGGTATCTTAATGCTCAGTTCACTCTTCTTTCATTTCCCAAGGGAAACCTGCTTTGTGAGGGGCCTGTGGGCCCGTGTCTGGGTACTTGTGTGGCTGCCTTGTGTGTGTGCTGAGACTCCCCCAGAGGACTGTAACCCTGAGCCAGTTCTCGATGAGACGATGTTCTGTGCCGCCCTCAACCCCCTCATGGGCACTGTGCTCTGAGTGGCTGTGGGGCCCTTTTATTGCTCATCAGAAAGATGAGATTTTCCTGGCTGCCCCTCAGAAGAATCCTAACCAGTCCCGGTGGTTTCCTGCAGTTTTCACTAGAGCAGTCTTGCCTGGCTGTTGCTGGTCGCTGGCCAGTAGACTGCCTGGGGGTACAGGGCTACGGGCAGGACCACCGCGGAGGTCAGCCCTGCTGAATCCTGCCTCCTTACTCTCTCCGCCTCAGACGTCCAATCACAACAGGGCAGGGGAACCACCTAGCTTTCCCAGCCTCAGCCCTCCCCTCGTGCATACCCACTGGCACCAGTGGGTCCCTACCCAGAGCCAGCCCGGGCTTCTGGGACACTGTGTCTCCCACACCTGAATCATCCAAATGGGGGCTTAAACTCACAGGCTCGCAAAGGTGAGGTGAAGAGACTTCGGCCTCATCCCCCTTCTGCTGGAGATAGAAAATATGAGTCAGTCAGCCACGTGAAGGGGCCATATGTCCTCTTGAAACACCCCAAAGGAGGTGCCCAGCCAAGGTATGGAGGCCTCCCTCACCGGCACCCTTATTGCAGTGGGTCACGAAGGGCCTCTTGGTGGCTAAGGTCTCAGAGGAGAGACCACTTGGCATAGAAATCCCAAATGAGGCCCATGTTACCTGTGATGGAGCTCCAGGTAGAGGGGACTGTGGGCCACCGCAGGCATCCAAACCTGGAATGGTCCAGACACTGGTGAGTGATGTCCCGCACCCCAGACTCTAAGTTGTCCCTTTAGCAAAAATACAGCTACCTTCTCAGAATGTCCTCCCTCGATTCCCTCAGGCCTGGGAGCTAGTAATGCCACTGTTTGTGGAATACCTCTCATTTGCCAGGTTCTGTGGTGAGCCTGGAAACCACATGAGGAAACTGAGGCAGAGGGAGATCAAGGTCACAGAGCCAGGAAGTGTCAGCTCTGGGATTTGAATCCAGATTGCTGGCCTGAACCTGAGCTCGCCCCGCAGCTCTGGGAAAGGCAGGCTGCTCTCCCTAGCACCCTGTCCCTTCCCCTGCTGCTCTGAGGGTGTGGCCCTGAAAATGCCTAATGAAAGGGGAGAAACCAAAAAGCAAAGAGTGGCCTCAATAGAGGCCTTTCCAAATAAGCTCTAAGCTGACCTCTGAGTCTTCTCTGGGCAGAGAGTGCCAGCCATAGGCTCCTTGCCCCCACCCTCACCCAGCGTGCCTCCTCCTGGGTTAGGCCTGTCTTCCCACATTAGCTCAAAACCGCAAGATAAAGTCCATCCTCTTCCTCTGAGGCAGACCAGCCAGGCCCAGGGGGCCGCACCCCTGGGAAGGGGGCCAAACAGGGGGCTTAGCTGGGAAGCCTGAAGGATGGGAGGCCTTCTGGTCAGACCAGGGGAGGGGCTGAGCTGCCACCCAAAGGGAGAAACCAGCGTAGGAAATGCCAGGGGGGTTGGACCTCACCAGGCAGCGTGGGGACAGTGAGTGAGTTGCTCCGCGAGGATGCAGGAGAAGCTGCGGGGCTGAGGTTTGGGGAGATAGCTGTGGAGACAGACACAAACTGGCCAGCATTTGTGAAGGTTTAGGACTTCAGCCTAACAAAGACATCCTTTCAGGTATTTCTGAGCCCTGGGAGCTGGGTCTGCCTTGTTAAGGCCAAGGGCTGATTGTAGATTGCCATATAAGATGCCTACTACAGCCTAACACCTCCCTGCTGTCAACCCATCAGAGGGGCACTCAGGTCATTTGGGGGCTGAGGATTGGGGTCACACCCTCAGCCTGCTTGGCCTGAGTTCACAACACCTTCTGGAAACAAAGGACCTGGCATTGCTTGGCAGGTACAGCTCCAAAGGCTATACCTCCTAGGCTTGCCAGGATAGCCCTGATTTCAAATGCTCCCCTTGCCTTCTAAGTGCTTTCAGGCTTATCTAAAACTTGCCTCAACGCTTTGCTCAGGAAAAAGAGTGACTTTAGCCAAAAGTATAGCAGGGTGGATTGTGGATTTCAGGGCCCAGGAAAACCTTCCTTCTGATTCAGAAATTCCATAAAGATGACAAAGACCACATTGCCTTCCCTTCAGAGCCTAGGATCCTTGCTGGGGTCCAGAACTGGAAACCGGGGAGAGAGAGCCCAGTGCAGGCCTCTGCAGACCTTTGCTGAGGAGGTACCCAGAGAGCGGGGCCTCCTTGGAGAGGTGAGGAAGTCATACAGACTCTACCCACATAGGGTGACCCTAGAATCTGTGCACACGGGCATCACAGAGGATTTCTCTCCAAGCAGGATTCAGGGCTGGGGTAGCCCCAGTCAAATTCATGGATATCATATGGGCTGACATTTCTTGTAGAAACAGGAGGCCACAATGGTCACACACAGGCCCCAAAAAACAAAAAGCATAGTTTTCTGGGCTAGAGTTGGGTCAGTTATTTTGGAGCTTCTGAAACAGGGCACGATGTCCTCTCCTCACAGGATCTTCTCCATAAGGCCTCCTGGACCTAGAGGCCTGGGGGCAGATGAGTCACAGGCCACCCCTGGAAAGCAGGGCTCCCAGAGAAGCTGGGGCCTGGTCCTCCCCACCCCTGCGCCTCCTCAGAGGGACTCAGGGTAGCCCCCTGTACGTCCTACCTGACGGGGACTCTGCAGGGCTGCTCCTGGACTTCCTCCCGCGGCGCGTCAGGAATCGCTCACTCACCGACTTGGCTTCTTCCAGCAGCGCCAGGTTTTTCTTCTTGTCCTCCTCTGAGATGCTGATGTCTGGCAGCCGGTCATTTACCAGGTCAATGACGTGCCCCGCAGGGTCTGCAGAGGGAAGGTGGGTGCAGGCTGAGAGCCACAGAATCCTTGGCCCCTGGCTGACAGGCCCTGTCACCCCACACCTCAGCCCAGAGATGCTGCCCAGAGCAGATTGTCCACCAAACCTCAACTCAATGCCGGGCTATGGAGAGGGCTGCGTGGGGACAGACAGGGCTTCCTCAGCAGTCCTGGCCCCTCCGGCTTGTAGCTTGTGACTGTGGCAGGTCCTCTGTCACAAATGGTCATGAAGCCACCTAGGTTGCCAGGATTGTCCTGAACTCCGCTCTTAGGGAAAGCCATCAGGAGCCTCACCTCTGTGCTATCTGCTCCCCTAGCATGTTCTTCCTTCAGGTCCCTGTTTCTTCAACAAACTGATGAGCTTACGGTGTGTGGGTAAAGGGAGCAGTCCAAAGATCATGGGCCAAAGACACAATCCCATCGCTCCCCTCTCTCCCTTCCTTCCTCCACTCACACTGTTCACCCCCATCCTTCTCCAAAGCTGCCCCTTCTCCGGCAGGCCTTCTCTGGGGAATGACACCCAGCTGCTTGGAAACATAAAGGTCACGCCACACTCCTCCCTCTTCCTCAGTCCCCCACATCCAACCAACTGATCAAGTTCTGGTCATTTATGTCGCAAATGTCTCTGGAACATGCCCCTTCTCTCCATTCTTGCTCATTAGCTCTTACCTACACAATCACATCAGCCATCTCATAGGTCTCCTATGTCCAGACCGTCCCCTCCATCCCCTCCTCCACTGCCTGTCCGAGTGACCTTGCTAAGAGCCATATCTGACCATGCAGTTGTCCTGTCTCCTCTCATCAGGACTCCTCACGGTCCCCAGTGTGACATCCAAATGCCAAAGCAGGCCCAGCCACTTTTACTGACCCAACATGCTCCTCCCAAGGCCCATCCCCTCCAGCCCCTCAGTGGTGAATGGCTCCCCAGCCTCCATTCCCCTTTCTTTTAGTCATGCTCCCCAGTTTGCTTTGGGTGAAAGCCCTCTGAGTCTCCATTACGTTAGTTAGGAAGGAGCCAAACCCCACCCCCACCTCATCCCAAGGGCCAGGATTGGACTGTGAACCAGTCTTAGCCAAGGAGTTCAATCTCTCTGGGCACAGTGATCAGCGCAGGAACGGCCACGGGTGGCCAATGAGAGGCAGCCCTGGGAATTGTGTTGGATACATGGGGAAGAGGAACTGCTTCCACTGATGGGACGTAATCCTAGAGTTGCTGGTCTCAAGAAGAAGCCAACACACAAGAGAGGAGACTTGAAATATGGGATGCGACAGTTAGTAATGGCCCCGCTTGAGTACCTGGATTCAGAATTCCCTGAAACCACATGCCTTGGTTTTCATTTGTTTTGATTTTTTTTTTTTTTTTTTTTTGCCATAAGCTAGTTTGAGTTGGGTTTCTATCATTAAAGAGTCCTGAGTAATACACACAACAGAACATTCAGTTGCTCTGTTATGGCTTCTCCGTACGTACCATGTTATTTTTTTCACCTGGGATGCAATGCCTTCCCCCCCACCTTTTGTCTACCTGTCCAACTCTCTACGGCACAACTCAAATACTCTCTCCTCTGGAATACCTATCCAATCTTCCCCTTTCCCAGAGAGAATTGGACCCCTTCCTGCCTCAGTTTCCCTAACATTTCTATGAAGGGTCTTACAATACAATGTCCTGATTATATCGCTTCACTTCTCAGTCTCTTCATAGACTAGAAGCAACATGAAAGCAAGAACCAAGTCTGTATCATATCTCTGCTCTGAAGGTCCAGAGCAGGCCCTGAGAGACTGTTGGGAGAACAAGTAGGTGGCCCTGCATTCAGGCACCTGCCTACCTGGGTGGGGGTCGGTAGGGCTCTGCTTCCTGAGCCCCAGAATTGAGCCTCACAGCTGTTCTCTTTTTCATTTCCTTATCTTCCTTTTCACATCCTGGTCTTGTCTTTTTACCAAAAGAAACTGAGATGAGACATCTTACTTCTTTGGGGTTCAAACACAGAGGGGTGAGTGATCAACTTTACCCTGTTGTGCTTTGTGGGGACAGAGTCCCAGAGAGCAGTTTCCAGACTCTCGACCTCACGTGGAAAGGTGTTGGCTCGGGTAGTAGATGGCCATCAGGGTAGACTATCTGGCCATCAGCTGTTACCAGTTAGCCATTAGCCACTAATATATCTGCCGTACGTAGGTTGGTTGGTTAGTTGGTTGGCAGAGAAGCGGACGGCGGGTAGTGGATCGTGTGGCTCCTGCTTCCTGTATCTCCAACCCAGCCGCCAGCAAGAATATAGTGGTATGACTCCCCTATCTGTGGCACCATTGGTGTTCCTTTTTGGGCTCACCATATCCTGCGTTCTTGCGCGGGAAGTGGGAGCTGAGACCCTACCTGACACCTTGCATGACCTGCTTGTAGGGATGGGCCTGCCTGAGGAGCAAGAGAGGACAAGGGGCCCAGCCCAGCCAAGCTGCCAGACCTCAGTCTTCCTACTCAAATACACAGAAGGTGTGTTTGACCCTTATGGTTGTAGAAATAAGATCAAGAAGGCCTAGCCCTTACCCACAGAAGTCAGCGAAGCAGTGGAAACCTTCAAGTGTCGGTGAGAAAGCCTCCTGTGGGGACTGTGAGCTCTGAAAGATAGAATGGAGCCATCTTGTTAAGAAAATTTGTCCACAGCTTGGAAAGAGGCAAACAGATGCCCGGTATACTCTTTCAAAGTCATATGAGAATATCATTTTATGAGCTAGACTAAACGAGGGAACTTGTTAGACATGCAAATTCTCAGGCTCCACCCCAGACCTACTGGATCAGAAACTGGAGGGATGAGGCCCAGAAATGTTGATTGGACAAGCGCCCCAGGTGATTCTAATGCACACTAATGTTTTCAAATCACTGCCCTCAAGAGACGTAACTTTGACTGCGTACTAGTTATTAGGGCCCAGACTCGGAGTGAATATCTAATTTATAGAAAACTCATAAAATATAAATGTTGTCTGGTAGAGATGCAAATGATTTCTGCTTGGGAGAAAAGATAAAAATACGGTTTCGTTGTCCTATAGAACATTAACTTACTTTATATCTAACTTAGCAGTTTTATTCCATCATTCTTCCCTTCCCCGCTGCTTATATATGTGTTTATCAGTTTCTTATATCCTTCTTTGAACTGGCTTTGTTATCCTGATGGGTCCCTCCGTCATGAGTTAAATATATCTTTGACACATGCTAGCTATATATTTGTATGAGAATTATCTTGGGTACGTTTTGGAAAGTGTGCTTAGACAATCTCTTTCTAGCTAGACCAATGCATGGGCTGGTGCTGAGTGAAATGGAGTGACATCCCCATGCATGTGAGCCAGTGTCCCTGCTAAGAGATCATCCTTCACACAGGACCACTTTGGCAGGAGGCAGGATTCTACAGTCAAAGACTCACATCTTGCAGGTCTGTTTGCAAACATCTGGGCAGTTATTGTAGAAAACTCCTCTGCTATGGTTTGTGCTCTTCTTAAAGGCTAGCAGAATGCAAAGAGCCAAATCCAGGAGGGGAAAAATAATTTGGGGGCGGGGGTAGATCATGGAAAAATCCCAAGCTCTCTCTTCCATTTTGAAAAACTGCTTGATTGTATTCAATGAAATGAATCAAGAAAGAAGGAAGGATTTATAAAAAAATATATAGCTATCTAATCCCTGTGCTAGGAAATGTTGTTGTTCACAGTGCAAAGACCAGGCACCTGGGTGTACCTGTTGGCCAGGTTTTTGTCAGTTTCTCCTTCCGGTGAACTGGCATCCCCAGTCAGGACGATGGCGGGTGGACTGCAAGATAGTCCCGTGGTGGGAGGGCCCTAGTGGTTTAGAAGGAAAATACAGATGGAATTAGGCTTGGGAGGGAGAAAGCGTCCAGGAGCTGGAGCATTTATTCCAGCATCATGACACGCAGAGCCATCTTGATAAGGGGACAAATGCAGTTTATCAGGATTATTCAGAGGAAAAAAATAAATACATAGGCAGTTTCTCCTTCATACCCCAGCAGGCATTCACCTAAGTTTAACACGACCTGCTTTGCATGCACTAAGATTAGGGACTCTCTAAGCCATCCCTGGTTAGAAAATCACTGACAATATAGGAAAAAGTGCTGTGCAGTCCCCAGGCTTGTGGTCAGCCTGGGTGGGGAAGAATGGAAGCCAAGAGAAAAGGTTTTGGCACCCACATATTCCTGATAGTGCCAGTCCTACGTCTGGTTAATGTGCTTACAACCTCTTCCACCCATGTCATCATTTTTTTAAAACTTCTTTGTTAAATATGATTGCTGTACAAAAAGCTGTACATATTTCGTGTAAACTTGATGAGTTTGGAGATAAGCATACGTCTTTGAAACCGTCACTACAATCTATGGTCACATAAACCTATTCATCACTTCCAGAATTTCCTCCTGCCTTTGATTTATGATGACAATCATAATGAGAACACTGATAAGATCTACCTCCCTAGCAAAATTTTAGGTCTGCAATACAGTATCGTTAACTCCAGGCTCCTAGATCTCAAGGACTTCACTCATCTTGTACAACTCCCACGTCATCTTGAGGGAGCCCCTTCCTATATGGCCTCGTGGGTGACTGTTACCGTGGGAATGCTGACTGAAACACGGACTGTGCTTGCAGTGTGTGCGTGAGGTTCGTTTCCTGGGTGGAGTTTACTTTAACCATGAAAAGGTTGAGCTCTGAAAAGTACCCATTTCGTGTTTTGTTTGTCATATTTAGAAATTTTCTTTCTTGCATGACTCCTTTGGTGAACAAGAAAAAAATGGACTTTAGCTAAAATATTATTTTCACGCTCATTATATTGTATGGTTTCTGCCACCCCTTGGGGAGGGCTTTTATAAGTTCCCAGCATGCATTGGTGCAGACGGTCTATCTAGGTCTATGTAAAGGGGCAGGAGGGGGCAATCATTCATTTCTGCGTGATGTGTCCTGAAAAAGAAAATCCTGGTGGTGGTGATGGTGTCATACTATATACCCATTTCCAAGACTTGAGTATATTCAGGCTGCTGAGTAAGTAGAATGCAGTTCATTCGTTTTGTTTTATTGACATACTATCGATTTCCCAAAGCAATTTGAAGTAACCAACAGTAAAGAATAAGATATAAAAACATGAGACTATAAAAATGGGGGAACAATACGATAAATATAAATATCCCGAGCAGATAAAGAGAAATGCATGCTCCTTCTAACCATTCATGGTTTGACTCTAAAGTTAAACGATTTGATCTGAAACCTAATGAAGCTGCGATGCTGTGGTCCAGGCTTTAAGATGGAAAGCTTTACACAATTGTTCAACAGACAAAACGCCAATCCAGTCTTCACTCTCACCTCTCAAAGGACATGAAAGGGAACAAATCTTAACTCCCATCCTCTCCTCTCCTCTCCCCTTTGACTCTTCATTTGCTTACCCTCCCCTCCCAAATCCTCTCTCCCTCCCTCCTAAAGTTACTCCTCCTGCTCCATCCAATTGTTTATTGTGCAGATTGTCTTGACTCTTCTTTTTATGATTAACTCACAAAAGTTTTCAAAAATGTTAGCATCTAAGAGAGGGGTCCTTCTATAAACATTCGCACATTATTATGCTTTATTCTGTCCATTCATCCAGCAAGCATTTACTTACCTCTGTTATGTGTTAGAGTCTATGGTAAGGCCTGGGAAGACAAAGGTAAACCAATCAGCCCTCTGAAATGCTTCCCAGTTAGCACAATGGGATGGAAAATGGTGTGGAAGTACCCTCCCCCAGAACCCCCAACCCCAGGTAACAACCAGCACTGCTGCCCTAAGTGTTGAAACCTGTGAGGTAAATGGTTTTCTGGTGGAAGTTTTCTCTGCCTTCTGGCTATAAAGGTCACTAGCAGCAAAGCTCTCCTGAGGTTGCTGTCATGCGTGGGGCTGCAGGCACCCTCACTCAGAGGGGTGTTGGGGCACAGGTGCCCCCATGGAAAGGCAGAAACAAGCCATGGGGGCAAGTGCCAAGCATGTAACCACACAACTTGAAGCTGCTTAAAAGTCAGGAGGCACGAAGCAATCAGAAAAATTTTCTAATCCCCTGATGGAATGTCCTGGAGTGTTCCTCGCTCTCTCCTTGCACTATGTATAAAATATACAGTAATAAAATCAAATTTTCTTTCCCTAATCAGCTCACAGAATGGTTGAGCAAGTTCTGGGCAACTTCTAGTGTTCTTCAAAACTGTCTTGTGGGAAACATTCAGTCTTGTGTAGGCTATTTCACTCCAGCAGTCACTGGGGAGACTAATCCAGGAGAGAGTGTGGGACAATTCCAGGGGGCCCTTGGGGTGAAGTCTGCCAGGTTTTAATGCAGTGTAAATACCCATCCCTGCTCCCACTCTGAGATGCCAAACAGAAGGCAGGGCCTTAAGAAAGTCTGTGGGGCAGTGCGTCCAAATACAGAATCCGCCAAACGAGTTACTAGCTTCAGGATTTCAAGGGTCTGGGCCCTGGGAGCCATACTAATTCATGATACGGCTTCTCACATACTAGCTGTGTGACCTTGGGCAAGTTCCCTCGCCTCTCTGTGCCTCGGTTACCTCGTCTATAAAATAACTATCTCACAGGGCAGTTAGAAGAAGTAAACAGGTTGATACCGAAATAGGATTGCCAGGTAAAATACAGGATGCCCAGTAATATTTAAAGGTCAAATAAGCAACGAATAATTTCTTAGTATAAGTGTGTCCCAAACATTGCATGGACATAACTGTCTTTTCATTTGTTAAATCTGGCAGCTCATGGGGGGCACCTGGCTCCTAAAAGCTCAGTAAGTGTCAGATGTTCTATTCTGTTATTATTGCCATGAGACTGAATTAATTACTTTGGAATTTGGTTTTGAGGAGGTTGTCATTTGTAGTATGGGGTCTGAGCAATCATTTAGAGTTAAATTAGGAGGACGTAGGCCTTCTGATGATGGAGCCACAGAGCGCCTCCCCTGGGCATTTGGCGCACAAGCCAGGGCAGCCCACCTCCCAGGCCACCTTCACCTTGCTCCACGCCCTCTCTCACCATCTGCTTCTCAGCCCAAGTACAGGTGCCCGTTGTGAGTACAGGCACGAGAAGCCAAGGAGCAAATGTGGGTAGAGGAAAGTGACACTAACTCAGACCTACCCCGTGCCATGCCCTCTCCCAGACGCTTCCCATGAGATTTTTCATTCAATCCTCCCAGCAATTCTGTGAATGAACCTCACAATACCCACCTACAAATCGGGGGTGATAATACCTCCTGACCTCATAGAATCATGAGGAGGAAATGAGAGGAGGAAAGTGAAGGCCCTGACAACGGACTATGTGATCGATACATCTCTTTTTTCTCCTCTTTCCCATTTCAATCCTACTTTACCAACAAAAACGGACTTGTTCAGGGCTGTGCAAGTGGGAAATAGTGGAAGGGACTAAACACCAGGCCTGGTGGCTTTCCCACTACACAAGCTCCACTTATAGTCATCTCCAGATCTCACCTCCCCTGGGTCCTGGTGTCCCATAAGTCTTCAATACTTCTTTCATATTCTTCCAAGCTGCACCCTCCCTCACAAGCCCCTTCCTCCAGGCAGCCCTCAAGACAGCACAAGGCTGCACACACAGCTGAGTAAAGGTAGCAGGGACAGCCCCTCACCCTTCCAGGGGACCGGCCTCCCCAGGGGTATGCCTCCCTTCCCTGGAGTCAGCCAAGCACTGGGGGGCTGGGCCATCTCCCCACAAGCTCGCCCACCCTATAATAAGACAGCAGGTCACATTTTGTTCTCCTTAAATAAACTTATAGAAACATTTAAATGTTTATTTTGCTCATAAATTCCCAGGAATGCACAACAGTTTCTTAACTGCCTGGGTGCAGAGATAAATATAGGCCAGATAGACAGGAAAACTATCTTCCTTTCCCCAGTGTCACATGACTAGGCCTGGACTAGGAAACTCTAAACAGCAGCCCCGGACCCAGCCCAGGTGGGGAGTGGGCGTTTGGCTCCTGCACTGGGCACTGGCAGAGAGAAGGGCCCTGCAGGGGGGCAGAGTGGAGAAGTAAAGTCAGGATGGCCCAGACCGGGATCCCAGCTGGGTGACCTCGGGGAGATTACTTAACTTCTCTGAGTTTCATGTTCTCAAACTTTGTGTGCAGCTAATCATCCCCATTTTCCAGCTTGTTTTAAGGACTCGATGAGATAAAACCATAATAATAATGCTGGGGGTGTGTGGAAGATGGTCAGTGTAGTGACTATGTCCCCACGTCCCTCTCTCATAGCCTGAGGGCAAATGCCTCTGGGGAGAGGGGGTCTGGACACACAGAGGAATTAGTGCTCTTGTGACATGATTGAAGGACTCTCTGGGGACTTGGGAGAAAATGATTATTCCAGCAGCAAGTCCTAAGAGTACAGGAAAGAATGGAAGTGCTTCTGCTGAGGTCTGCTGGACACGGGGATCCCTGCCAAGCTCTGCAGACCAGTTCCCTGGCTCCCCAAAGACTCCCCAGTGCCCAGCCCGTGAATGCCGCCAGGCCCTCAGGGCCTCCCTTGCCTCTGTGACCCTCTTTCCTGCCATTGTCCACTACATTATGAGGTCAGGGATAATCACCAGATTATCTGCCTTCTTTATCATTGTTTTTACTCTCATGCCAAGACACTTCAGGAGAATAGAAGTATCACAGTATCTATTAGCCTTACCCTGTGGAGAGTGTATCACCCAGCCAACCAGTCAGCCAGCAATTCATCCATCTTCATATTCTGTCCTTTCCTCCTCCCTCCTTTCCTAGCACTGTTCCTCCTTCCACTTATTCTTCCCTTCAATACAGGCATTTAAGTAACCAGCCCGCCAGTTGTCTATCCAACCTCTCACACAACCATCCATGAGTCCATCCATCCATTCCTAAGCTCTGCTGGAGCCTATGATGAGAATTGGAGACATACACATGAAAGACACAGCCCCGACCCTAAGCAGCTCACATGCGGGCCTACAAGGGAATCAGAGAAACAAAAAACGACAATCTCCTCCATTGCTCAGAATAGGAGCTAAGGACAAATAATTATAATACACATTCCTGACCATTGTAACAACAAACATTTCTAAAATACTTTCCGCTTTGTCTTAAGCATTTCCACACCTACACTCCCACAGCTCTTACTCTGTGACCAGAACCACTAGAAGCCATTCTGGGGAACTGTCCTCTTGCCACTTCCCCAAATTCTTTTCCATAGAGGATGGAGTATTAAGAACCTGCTCTCCATGCCTGGGGCCTCTGTTGTCCAGAGCACTGGCTTTCCTGCTGGGTGGAACCAGGGGTGGCGGCAAAGCTGGCAGGAACACCTTAGCAGAAGCTTGGGTTTGAATCTCCACTCCACCATGCACACCAATGTGACCTATGACAATTACATAACCTCACAGAGACTCAGCTTTTTCTTCTATAAAATAGAGATAATAATAATATCTACCTTGGAGGGATGAGACTACATAGCAGGTGCCCAACAGATGTCTCTAACATCTAGTGCACCAGATCCTAATTCATTCCTGATCATTTATTTGAAGATATTTCATTAATGATCTTAATTAAGGCAGTTCTTGTGATAAGTGGAAATGAGCTCAGGGAGATTTAATTCAAAATCTTCAATTGGGACATTCAAGGTACTGCCTGATTTCTAGTGGTTAGAGTGTACTTATCTGCCATCGTTTTCTCATCGGTAAAATAGGATAATAATCGTATCTACCTCCTAGAGTTGTTGTGAAATTACTACATGTAAAGTGCTTAGAGCAGTGTCTGTCGTGGAGGAAGCACAGCATGTGGGTTCTCATTGGGGGAGTGGGGGTGTCCCCACTCTGCACAGTCCTTACCAGGTTCCAAGTGCTTTGCATGCAGTATCTATTTTGTCTTCATCTCATTCCTGACAGAGAATTGATTCTTTGGGTCCTAAACCTTTTTCCCCCACTGGGGAAAAGTGTCTCCAGGAAGGCACCCCTCCCTGTTCAAGGGCCAATCCAGAAAAAGCCTCACAGAGTGCATTGTCAGGAGGCTTTAGTTCTTTGTGGGTTTTGATTACAGCTTCCAATTAGGGACCTAAAAGGTGTGTGTGTGTGTGTGTGTGTGTGTGTGTGTGTGTGTGTATGTGTGAGTGTGTATGTATGAGTATGTGTGTATGAGTGAGTGTATGAGTGTGTGTGTATTATGAGTGTCTGTGTGTAGAGTGTGTGTATGAGTGTATATATGAGTGTGTGTGTATGTATGAATGTGTATGTATGAATGTGTGTGTATGAGTGTGTGTGTATATATGACTATGTGTGTATGAGTATGTGTGTGTATGAGTTTGTATGAGTGTGTGTGTATGAGTGTATGTGTGTATGAGTGTGTGTCTGTGTATATGAGTGTGTGTGTATATATGACTATGTGTTTTTGAGTATGTGTGTGTATGAGTGTGTGTGCATGTGTGTATGAATGTGTGTGTGCATGCGCAGAAAGAAAAACAGGATCTAGGCCTACCGCTTTACTGTTGTGTGAGAAGGCCTCAGCTAGTGTTCGTGTCAGTGATGGGAAATGGAGGCTTCGGCCTGAGGAACCAGAAGTAGGGCTGGACCCCGGGGAGCTGTAAACTCAGAAGGATACTCTGTCCTCTGCCTGCTTCACAGAGTGGGAATTCACACGCTACTAGGAGTTCTAGCAGAGCCCTCCTGGCCAACCCTGCTTCCCTGGCTGCCCGGTTTCCGCTGCTCCCAGGGACTTAGGCTCCAGCCCCTGGAGACTCCAGCCCAGCTCACTGGCCTGACCCTCCCCCGAGGCTGTAGCTGCCTGAGAAGGGTTGTCTAATGGCTGCAATAGAGGGAGATGCTGTTCACTGAAAACGCCTGTGGGCTTCTGGAGAACTCAGGGAGTCCTAGTGCCTGTCAGGAAGGCCGGAGAATAAAATAATCCAGAATCTAACGTGGCCTTCAGTCCGAGGTCTAACCTGTCCCCGCTCTGTTGCCCCTCAGGCCAAAGAAGGCACTCAAAGGCTGGCTGAACGACAGAGTCTAGGATCCAGACACTAACACTTGCCCTGGGGAAGAGATGAGGAACCGGAGGCACAGAAAATTTAACACTCACACAAGGTCCTCTGTTATTGGACCTGGACATCCTGGCTCTGGCTCACCTGAATTCCTCATGGGTCCTTCTCCTGCTGCATTCTGGCAATGCAGAGGCTATTGAACCTACAGTCTCCTCACTATCTTGACTTCCCACAGCACAGAGATAGAGTCATGGCATTTAAAGGACGTTCAGAGACCCTGGGGCCCACCCCCTCATGTTATAGAAATCTGGTTCTGGCTCAAGGTCACAGGGAGAGTGAACTTGTGGGGACTTAGAATCTGGAGCTCCTGCTATTCAACTAAGGTTCTCTGACCCTCAACTGCGTGGTTAGCTCACGGAGCCCTTCCCTGCTTGGCCATCCCTAGAGACTCACCCTCACCTCTGACCAATGGAGCTGTACCTAGTGTGGTTTGAAGCCGTGATGGTCAGAAGGGCCAGCAGGCTTTTGTACTGTCTGGTTTTGTGTCTCCTGAGAAGATTTGAAAAATCTTTTAATTAGAGAAGTTTAGAACCAAAAGGAACTGAACTCAAAGTAAAAAGATCTCTTCCCTGAGGATGGAGTTGCATCTTTGCCAATCTTTTATTATCATCTTTTAGGAATACTTGTATTCTTGGGGAGCACAGCATGGCAGCTGTTTGGGGGGGTTGCTCAGGATTCCTCCTGGAGCTAGATTTTGCATCAGAATCTGCCTTAAGGACACTAACTATTGTTGGTGAAGGAGAAGAGGTCAGGGATAGCCAAGGAAAATAGGGGTCCAGGGCTGGGGAGTAGGGATGCTAAGGGGACGGGACCCGGGAAAACCAGGACCTGAGGATTGGGAGCAGCCACAGCTGGCTCCAGACGTGTTTTTCTGTGTCATCATTCCCTTCTTTAATCTCCAAGCTTTCAGTAGATTAACATTTTTTTGTTGTTTAAACCTTATAGTCCCCGGTTGGCAACATTTTGTGGGGATTGCCTCACTTGGTGAGGAGCTGCAACAGGAAAGGGATAGCAAGAGCAAAGCACTGAGTTTGGGGGAGTCCAGCCATCACCCGCAAGGAGCAGAGAGGCAATATGGAGCCACTGAGAGCAACTGAGGAGCAGCAACCCCCCACCCACCCCGCCCCCTAAGACATTCTTGGGAGGAGGGCTCAGTAAAACCGTGAGCTGGCTGCCAGCAGCCAAAGACATGGGGGTTTGGCCCACTATCATTTAGAAATTCAAGGGCCCCCCCAAGGCTGCCAAGTTCTGCAACACCTTAATCCCATGAGCTTGAGATATGGAAATATGACAGGCCATTCTTTTATAAGTATTTATTATCTAAGTCCCTACAGTTATGATATGCAAGAAAACAAGTATCATCATAACATGGAAATATTCGCTAAGGATCTGCCCACTTGTCAAATTAATGCTCACTCATGCATTCTTCCCTGACTTAACAAGTGTGTATGCCTTCTGGAGGTCAGTTGGGGTGACCTCTCAGATATAACAAGTCAAGTTTATACAAGTGCCAGCAACTGCAAAGTTCATGAGCTCAAAGAAAACAAGGTGGGAGAACTTCACTTGCAAGGTCTTGGACCAAGGAGGAACAGATAGAGTGGGATTAGTTAACAAAAGAACATATTATGAGGATGAGGCAAGATAGATTCTTCATGAAAGAATGCTTTGAATAGTGAAGGATTGAAAGAGGTGCTTGGGAAAATGAATGAAGTTCTCAATTATTAAACAGTCTCCTGAGGAAGGTGCTGTAGAGTAAAAAGTGAAGGAACTGGTATCGTGTCAACAGACCATCTTACTGGTATAAAAAATAAAGACACCCACACCAAAATCAACATACTTGATTAATTCTTTGTTCATTCTAAAAAGTGGCATACAATCTGTATTTTGTAATATGGGTAGCTAAAAATAACTTGCTTTCATGATTTCATTTGTACAATACAATCTCAGTGAGACTCTTTAACCTATTTTATCGTTTCCTTTTTTATAATACAATTCTGCTAAAAATCTTCTTCACTGCTTACTATGAAAATTTGATCTTCATTTTAAGTGGATTCACTTTAAGTGATTTTTGCTGGTGCTCGTGGCTCTGGTATGAGTTGGTTCTCCTCCATGTCTTTCTCCATTTTAGCAGGGCACCTACAGAGTTAGGCTGGTTTGACTTCCCAGGAGGCCTCATTAGGCACAGGCTAGGAGGTTCCACATTCAGGGTCGGTGGCGGCCTCGGGCAATTCAAAGGAACACTGTTTATTCCTCAGTGTGGATGCTGCACACCTTCCCCAGGGGCCCACTGCAGCCTGCAAGGGCCATTGGCAACCCCTCTGGCCAGGCTGGGCACTGAGGCCTCAGCCCAGGGCGGTTGGCTTGGCCCCAGCCAGACTAGCCACAGGCAGGAAGGGGGCACTTACTTGACCGGAAGGGCTCTGGGCTGCCTGTGGCTCTCCGGGGGGCTCCTCGTCCTCAGGAATGTGGGGCATGGTAGCCTCCTGGCGGGAGTGGCCGTGGGTGCCCGGAACCTCTGCTGTGTCAGCCCCAAAGATGCTCCAAGAGGCCTGGGCTCCGCAGGCTGAGGAGATGCCAAAAGTACAAGTCAACTCCACTCCCAACCCTGACCCCAGCTGGGTTCCATTTCCAGGGGTCATGAGCCACAGACAGACCCTGCTTGAGTTTGCGTCAACAGCGGAGGTGGGAATAGAGGGCAATTGGAATTGCATTTCCTCCTGTTCACTAGCTCTGTTTATAAAGTCAGAGGTGGCCTTAGAGATTTTGCATCTAATTTGGTCCTTACAATAAACACAGCTATCCCAGAAGGGAGAAAAGTACTTCAAACTCCTCAAGCCAACGGACGACACTCCATTGGGATCAGATGTGTACTTGTCTACCATTTAGTGAGCACCTACTGGGTGCTGGGCACTGTCCTAGGAGCGTTACCAGCATCGCCTAACTTAATCCTCACGATGACCTCTGAGGCAGCATTAATATTCACATGTCATAGATGAGAGAACTGCCTCAGAGAGCGGCAGTCACTTGCCCAAATCATACCAACAACCAAGCATTTGAACGCAGGTCTTCCTGATTTTGAGGCCACTATACTGCACAGCCTTCTTCGGCCTAGTGGAGAAGAGGAAGGGGTGGTGATTCCTGATTTCCTGCCCCGGAGCTCACCTCACACCCTTCAGCAGCTCATGTGACCCAGTATGGGGCTCTCTCACTTGAGGATGGTCCTCATTGAGCCCGTCAGTCCTGCACAAGCCACAGTTCTGGAGGCTCAGCCTGGGTGGGTCTCATGTGCCTCGTGCAGGGCTCACCCCCAGCAACCGTGGGTTGCCTCCCCAAAACCAGGCTGATCCCCTCCCCGTAGTGGAGCAGCCTTGAGTCCTGGCTGGGATCGATCCCATTAGCATAATCTCATCCATCTCGCCACAGTGATTGGCTCAGGGACAGACCATAGATCCAGCCTAAGCCAACGAGCACGTGGCCGTGTTCTGGGACCCAGTGCTTTCTCTTGCTCTGGGTGGTGAAGTGTGCAGATGTGAGACCCAATGCCATTTTGCTCCCATGAGGAAGGCCAGACTGAGGATAAAACTGACACACACAGAAGACAGGGCAGAGCCAAGAGACCTGCAGAGAAATGGAGCTGGAGCCCGGATCAAAGTTTATTGGCAGGCTGAACTCTTTCTAAACTAGCTAGCTACATAAGCAATAACATTAGTGTTTAAATCAATTGGGGTTGGGTTTACTTGTAACTACTAACTGCTCTTTCGTGTTTCTTGCCAGCCAAGAGGCCTAGGACCATGATCTCTCCAACAGCCCTGAGCCAAAGGATCTGGCTCCTCTGCTTCCTCCTAGAAAAGGGGACGAGTAATGTCGGGTCTCTATCTGGGAGGCAGGATAGCAAGGTAGAAAGTGCGCAGGCTTTGGAACCGCATTCCTGGGTGTGAGTCCCCCGTCTGCCACTCACTGGCTGTGCGGCCTTGAGCTTTGGCTTCGCCTCCGAGCCTTGTTTTCCTTTTCAGGGGAACAAAGATAAGAATGCCTCCCATGTAGGACCGTTCCAAGGAGGAAATGAGGCAGAGCACCCAGCATGCTGTAGGTACTCACGGAGTCCATGTAGGTACAGGAGGTCCTCCAGCCCAGGCAGCTTAGCCTGAGTCCAGAGGGCTCTGCCGGCCTCTTCCCACTCCAAACTCCTTCAGACCATGCGCCTGCTTTGGAGCTCAGTCAGAGGCGTGTGTGTCAGGTGTGGGCATCTGTCAGGACAGTGGCTGGTGCCAGATCGGAGCCTGCCCCAAAGCCCTTTGGCTCTAGGCCCTTTCTGAGCCCTCTCTCTGGAACAGGAAGAGTATCTGGTGTCATGGGAGGTAGCGGGGATTTCTGGCTCTTCCTCCTGCAGCCTCCAGCGGTCTGCAGCTTGCATCGGACCCAGAATAGACAGACTCCTTCAGGTCCCTTTCCTCTAGGGGGATGCGAGATGCCTTCAGGGACCTGCAGAACCAACAACCAGCCTGGTTCTGTGACTTCAGAGGTTCCCTGTGGGAACTGTTCTGTTGGGCGGCAGATGAAAACCACCAAGCATAGATGTCAGCCCCCTGACTGTGGCTGAGGGCCGGTCCTAGGACCCGCCCTCGTGGTCCTGGGTACCCCCCGGGGCCGGTCTGTAGACCCTGCCCTCAGCCACAGTCAGGGGGCTGCTGGGACACACACAGAGAACAAAGGACACTGTCATTTACTGAGTACCTACTATGTTCTGGGTCTGATGCAAGCTGCAGACCACTGAAGGCTGCAGGAGGAAGAGCCAGAAAGCCCCGCCACCTCCCATGACACCAGATACTCTTCCTGTCCCAGAGAGAGGACTCAGAAAGGGCCTAGAGCCAGAGGGCTTTGGGGCAGGCTCCGATCTGACACCAGCCACCGTCCTGACAGATGCCCACACCTGACACACACGCCTTTGACTGAGCTTTCCAAGGCAGACACACGGTCTGATTCATCATGGGTAACCAGGAGATGTATTTAAAAATGTTTGTTGATTTGTATTTAAAGAACTAGTTAACTTTAGCCCCTCGGTTGGTTGATGTGACCATCTTGATTTTTGTCATTCTCTGCTGTGGAAAGGTAGTCTCATTTAGCTCTGAAACAGTTGGGGTGACCCCTGCTGGTCATCTCGAGAAATCTCAAGTGGAAGAATATTCACCAACTGAGTCATTCATTCATTCATTCATTCATTCATTCACTCACCACAAAAACCTCACTTTACACCTACTCTACCAGGCCCTGTACTCGGTGCTGGTGACATAAATATGATGAAGATATAAGCCTAGCCTTCAGGAAGAACAGAATCCAGTAGCAGGAGGCAGGTGGAAAGCAGTACAATGGGGTAAACACTTTGAGAAGTTGCAGGATCCCAGAAAAGCGTCCCTAACTATGGAAATGCTGATGGGGGATATAGTTGTAGTGAGGATTCCACATTTGAAATGGTCTTTGAGCTGAACCATGAACACTGAAACGCTGAACGCGATTGTTCTGGACAGACGAGCTGGAGACTTAGAGGGGGCGGCTAGACCAGAAGGGAGAAGCCATACTAGGCGCACAGAGCCTGCCTCTCAGGAATGCGAGCTGGGGGCCAGGTCATGCGGTCTCCCATCCCACGTGGTCCCGGTACCAATACACTGAGTATCATATTTGCCCAACGGTGAGCTCTGTGATTAATTTCTTTCACCTTTACTTAGACTTCAGCAGCAGTGATGTCTTAATCTACACAAAATGTATGGTGCTCTGCGTGCTGAGAAAGATTCAGACAAGTGTAAGCATGTTCAAAAGGGGGTGGGGAGCAGGATGCAGGGGGACAAGATGTTGTGTTTGAAGAACTAAAGGTCTTTAGCCTGGAGAAGAGAAGGTACAGGGAGAAAAAAAAAGTCTTCTTTGAAAGACATTTATGTCGTTCTATTGTCCCCAAAGGACAGGTGCATGAACAGTGACTGAAAGGTCAGAGCAAAGCAAGGTAAAACTTTCTAGTGGCTGCAACCATCTGAAGATGCAGGGGACTGCTCTTTAAGCTCCCTATTTTGGAGAGTTCCAACAAAGCCTGGGGCAAGGGACACAGGATCCCTAACTCATTTCAGTAGTCTTTTCTCATCCTAGAAATCCCTAAAATCCCAGACTCTTCCTAGTCCCCATAAACCACAGGTTTGATGGCCCCATCCCATAGTGCTCTGGGATCATGGTATTCCAAAGTCACATTAAAAATATCTCCTTTTCCTTTCCTCCACCGCTTGCTCCTCAAGAAAGACCAAAGAGTCAGTCCCTGGGTCAGAAGACAAAGTAACACAGAAATGAATTAAGTCAGACAAGCATGAAGAGGTGTCAGCTGCTGCTGGATAAAGCAGAGTAGAGGCTGGCTGAGGTCCCACACTTGACAAGACGGAGCCCCAAGCTCCTCAGGGGGAGCCCCAGCAGCTGCCCCTGCCAGGGCCATTTCCCACGCTGCTCCTGGCCCGTTTGCTTTCTCTCCCAACCATTATTATAAACTCGCTGCTTAAAATAGCAAGGTAAAGGCAGAGTCCCTCCCCCAGGGTGACATCTGGGTTCCGCTGGAGCTCGTGGGCACGCGGACCTCTCATCCATCTCAGCAAAGTTTAGAATACAATCTCCAGGAAGCGGTGATCTAGAGCGCCTGCCCATAAAAGGGAAAAGTATTTAGTAATGTTTGGTCTCCAGCCGCTCCTTCTTTAACCCATTTTCAAGGACCTTCTTGCTGCCTCTCCAGTCTGGTCAGTAAAGGGTTAGGTGGGTTGTTAGCCAGTCAGATCTTTGGACTCTATTCATTCTGCCCCAGCCAGCGTTTAGGTCTAACCTGGCCCATTTTACAGGAAGGAAAACCTAGGTACAGAGAAGGGAAGCAACCTGACTGGGTCCAATTATCTTTGCACCTGGTGCAAATTATCGAAGAGCCTCTGCTAGAATAACTATCCAATTATTTAGTGTAACTGAAAACGCCAACTATCTGTGAACAACATTTAAATATTTTATCTGCCCCGGCCATGCTCATGAAAGAAAGCAAACTAATATACTTGTCTTCATTCTTTCATTCATCAGATATTTCTAGGTTGCCCACTGCATACTGGATACTATGTTAGGTGCATTTCAAATGCTATCTTATTTAACCCCTGTGAAACGGGTCTCATTTTTTCCATTTTATAAAGGAACTAAGAATCAGAGAGGATCAGCAATTTGCTCAAGACAGCACAGCTAATAAGTGGCAGGCCAAGGATTATACCCAGGTTAGTTTGATTCCAAGGTCCATCATGTTTCTCCTCTTCTGCTCTGCCTCCTCCATCAGGAGTTCTACTGGAGTGGAGCAGCAGAATCCCGCTGAGGACCTGCCCCACAGAGAAGTGAGTGTGCATTCCCAGTGAGGCTGAGGATGGTGACGGGGCAGGGGGTGTCAGCAGCAGGTTGTCAGGCCTGGGGTCTTATGAAGGCTAAAGAGTGGGCTCACAGTTTGAGGTTGTATGACTCCCACTGTGTGGGAGGGGGAGGCAAATCTGTCCATTCATCCATCTGTCTGTCGGTCCATCCATTCACCCACTCGCCTTCTGACTCTTCCATTCATACAACTGTCCATTAGTTTGTCCATCTAAACTTCCACTCCAGAAAGTTCCATGCTTGTTATGTCAACAACACAGGCTCTGCCCCTAGGAATGGTCACTGAAGGACCCTGTAGGCTGTGGGGAGGGCAAGAGAATAGGAGAGGGCTGTTCTAACAGTGGCCGTACAAGCAGAGGCCTGCCGACCTACAGCTGGCAAAACACCTCCATCCTGCACACATCAGCTGGGGGAGCTACAGTGGCTTTCTATGGGGGCTGCCCAGAGCATGGTTTAGCAAGGGACTTTCCAGAGATCACCCCCTTCAGTGCTCTCAGCAACCCTGTGAGGCGGGTAAAGTAGCGTGAGTACTATTAACATGATTAGTCCCACTTTAAAGATGAGGAAACAGAGACCTGCAGCCTTGTCCAAAGTCGCATCACCCAAATGGCTGTGTTGGAAGTCAGCAGCAGGTCTGTCTGACTCGCCACCTCCTGGCAGGGCCGAGCCCATCAGTTCATGGGTAGCCGTCTTGGCAAGCAGTGGCCTCTCACAATGGCCGCAAGGATGCCTCTTCCAGAGCCTCACAACCAGCCCCAAAGAGTCAAACCACAGTGTCCCAGGAGCACAGCCTACAAGCTGAGTGGCTCTCATAGTCTCTCTGTTAATTTTTGGGTTTCGGGAAAAGACCCTTCTGGGAAGCCACGGGTTAACCCAGACTCCACTGACCTTTATGGTGACTCAGAATTCTCCGAAGGGAGTTTTTTGTTTTTCCAGCTTTGAATTTTTGCTTTCATTTTAGCAGCACAAAGAATTTGAAAGAGATCATGTTGCTATTAATACCACGGGTCTATCTCTAGATGAAGAATTTGATGGAGGAAATTGTTTGGGGTGGCTGCACACGCATGTCTCTCAGTCCCTCTGCAACTTCAGGGGGTGACAGCGTGGGCCTCTGGAAGTTGACCAGTCCTGCCCCCTGCTCCCATCTGACAGGTCCAGACAGGGGCAAGGACTTGACCAATGCCACACTGTGAATGAGGGGCAGTTAGAGAAGGTCCGAGAACCCCTGATCCCCGGGCCCAGGGTTTGCTTTCAGTAAATAATAAGCAAACATGTCCATGCTGTGAAAGCAGGAGTCCTTGGGCAGCGTCTTCCAATGTTCCTTCTTCTCGTGGGAGAGAGGGGACGCTCCCTGCTCCCTGCACTCGCCCTAGGGCTTCTTCTCTGTACTCACAAACAGAGATAAAAGACCTTTAGACATGATTGGAAGTAAGCCAACCAGGGGCTATGCACTCTGGCCATGCTGACCAGTGGCTACAGGTGGTGGGTTTAGAGAGCTGTGGTCATCCCAGGTCTGTGCTGTGCTCAGTCTTGGGGGAGCAAGGCTGGGGGGTAGAAGGGTGAGAGGAACAAGGGCAGGATGAGGGAAGAGAAGGACCTTTCCCAGGGATTTTTCACCCTCAAATCCAGGGGCTGGGAGTACAGAGGCTGCGGCTTAGCGGTGCTTCATGAGGCTGGCCCTGAGCACCCCGCCCGCCCCGGGGTCTCCACCCTTTGGCCATGCTCTCCAGTCCTGAGGGTCTCTTATGGGTTCTGTTGCCTGCAGGTGCCTTCTTCCCCTGATTCAGAATCCATTCTAGTCCTGAAAGTGAGCCAGCATCTTCTCAGACAGTGCCAGGTCCACACCCAGGAGGGTAGGACAGGCCAGCTTCCAGAGGAAGAGTTCGGGAGTTGGTGTGGTGCTCAGTGTGGGGAGGTGGGGTGAGGGGAGTCCGAGGAGGGGGCAAGCTGCAGGATAGATGGCACATCTGCAACAGTAACGGATGCCTCTCACTTTCCCTGTATCTCTCTCCCCCGTTGCCCTTCCCCGCAAACAAAGAGCAAGGCCATTCCATAGTCACGGTCTTGGGAGAGGGTTGTAGCAGCAGAAGGTAAAAAAAAAGGAGTTTATCTCTGCCTTATATGTCACCAAAGGCTAGCCCTTAGGGAAACGTAAAGTGCTCAGGGCACAGAAAAGAGATTTGGGGGAAAAAAACTAAGTAAATGTAAGTCTCCCACCACCCAAGACCAGTAAAATAGGGGGCAAGGAAGAGACAGGAGAGGAGGGATAGAAGCTATGAGGGTGTGGGCTGTGGTGAGTCCCTGAGAAAGGGGCCTGAGCCTGCTTCCATGGGGAGGTGGGTAAAGAACCCCAAATCTGAGAGCAGAGGTCTTAGCCCCATTTCCCAAACAAAACCCTGAAGAGAAGACCCCCAAGGGAGGAAATGGCTATTTGGTCTGACTTGATAAGGCCTTTAGACATTCTCAGTTTCTTGCTTCCCAGGGGGTGAGGGTGGGCTGGGGGAGGGGAAAATAGCACAATCATTTCTGTGCACCCAGGAGCAGAGAGTTGCCAGAACTGAAGGTGCCTTGAAAAGGTTGACTCACAGGTTACCTACTGACCAAGGACTAACGGACAGAATGATGGACGTCTTGTCAAATGCTGGCTTGGACAGATGACTTTGGGTACTGGGATACCATTTTCACCCCAACATCCTGGTGCTTGGGGAGCCCTTTGGACCTTAAATGCCACTATGAGGAAGAGAAGGGTTGGAGAAACCCTGAAATGCCTGAGACCCAGATTCTACACCCCCTGAGGAATGGTAAGGCAGGTCCCGACTTCCATCCACCACCACCCCGTCCAGCCACGACAGGAAGTAAACCGGAACATCTCCCCAGGTTTCCTCTCCAGCTCATTCATTTCAGCAGTTCTTTTTTTTAAAAATAAGTCCACTTGAAAAAATTTTTGCTTCTTGGAAATATGTACAATTGCTCAACCGGAGGCAGTTCAAAGGCACCGGGAACAGCAGAAAAGTATCTGAGCTTCCCATTTAGCTTCGAGCAGAAATAAATCTTGTCCGGTTCTCTTTGTTCCCGGCCGCCCAGCAGCCTCTTCCCTGAGTCACTCACTCCAGGGTGACATGAGTCACCATCCTGGGGTCAAGGACCACACGGTGTTCCTGGGTCTGCAAGGCTGACCAGGGCACCGAGGGGCCATCGGGAAGAACGGTGGCCCAAGAGCTGCCTCCGAGGTCCTGAGGCCGTCTCTGCCCTCTCCTGTGTGTGACCTCGGGGAGTCTCTCGGCCTGTCTGGGAAGGAGCTGCATTTCTAGGCCCTTCCGACCTACACGTTGTTGGAGCCTCTCCAGTGGTGTGCAGGAGCCTGCTCATGCCAGCTCACAAGAGCTGAATGGAAAATTGTCAAAAATCTTATGAGCTGGTCGTTAAACAGACATCATTAAAAATTAAGTTACCATTAAGTTCCATTAAAAACAAATGAAAGAAATACCCCCAAATAACCACACACTAATTATTTTGCTACATTTCACTATTATCTATATCCTTGAGATGATTTATTTCTAGTGTATCCATGCAGTAGAAGCACTATACAATGACGTGCTACTGTACATCTCTTTCTAACTGCATGTTCAGTGATGTCCCGTTAGTCGCTTGAAATTAGGGATGATGGAAGTATTTATACCCCAGGAATCAGCAAGTGGTACATATCAAGGCCTTTGATTCCCCGAGAGAGCCAGTTGTTAAACATCTACGAGAGCACCTCTGAGTGTCTCAGTGCCAGGCCCCGTCCTCCTCACCCCTGTCAGAGTGCAGAAGGAACACAAATGATTTTATCACCTCATGATAGCATAGTTATGGAGATTTGAACGCCAATTGCCTTTGGATAACTCTTCCCAGGTGTACCACAGGCCCCTCACACTCGTCATGTCCCAAACAGAACTCACCCGTTCTTCCCCTCCCCAGCTCTACCCTCCCCCAAGCCCACTCTTCCTGTTCCCTAGTGAATGGCACTCAAGCTGAAAACCCAGAAGTCATTGTGGCTCCTCCTTCTCTGTTACCCCCACATTCAGTTAGACTCCAAGTCCTGTCAATCCTGTTCAGACATGTCTTTGATCACTTCCTATCTTCCCATGGCCACCACCTCAGCCATGGCTTTGTGTGACCTGTGTTACTGCAATAGCCTCATTGGTTTCCTTACCTGTGATCTGGCCACTTCCAACCACCCTCCGCAAGATGCCAGGGCAGTTTCTCTAAAACATAAATTACATCACCCTTCCATTTAAAATCTTTGAGGACTCTTTTTCCATGGGACCAGTTCGGAGTCAAGATCCCAGTCTTTCTCTCTGGCCTCATCTCCTATTTCAACATTGTGCTCCAATCACAATGGACCAACAGCCAAGCTCCAAACATGCCCTGCTTTTCCACGCCCTTTGCACATAGCTTTTTCCCTATGCCTGGGCTCCCTTCTGCCCCCTTTCTATGCCTGATGAACCCCTACTCATCTTTCAAGACCCAGTTCAAATATCCTCTTCTTCATAAATCCATTCCACCTCTTCACCCCCCTAAAAAAGGTACTCCCTTCCTATTTCCTATGGCTGCAGTAACAAATTACCACAAACTTGGTGTCTTAAAACAACACACATTTATTATCTTACAGTTCTGGGGGTCAGAAGTCCAAAATCCGTCTCAGTGGGCTAAATCAGAGTATCAGCAGGTCTGCACTCCCTCTGCAGGCTCCAGGGGAGAAGCCATTTCCTTGCTTTTCCAGCTTCTAGAGGCCACCTGCATTCCTTGGCTGGTAACCCTTTCCCCGTCTTCAAAGCCATCAGTGTAATATCTCATCTCCTCTCAGACCTCTGCTTCCATCTTCACATTCCCTTTCAGTCTGACTGACCAGCCTCCCTCCTTCTTATAAAGACCCTTGGGATTATATTGGGCCCATGCAGATAATCTGGGGTAATCTCTCAGTCTAAGGATCCTTATTTTAATCATATCTGCAAAGGTCCTTTTTCCATTTAAGGTAACATATTCACAAGTTCCAGGGATTAGGACATAGACATCTTGGCGGGGGGTTGTGGGGAGGGCAGCGGAGGATTATTCAGTTTACCACACTTCTGTATCCTTGCATGGACCTCAGTTCAGCTAGAATTTGAGCATCTTGACAGCTGGGACTATACTTTATTCATATTTTTATGACTATTTTAATAAATATTTGTATTTTTATGACCAACATTCAGTACAAGGTCAAACACAGAATGGCCACTCACTGTTTGTTCAGTTAATTAGTGACTGAAACCATATCACTAAAAAATAGATTAAGAAGGCTTTGTTTTAATTGGCAACCAGCTTCTGTAAAAATACAATTCATGTAGAGGTAGCAAACTCAAATCCTTGATGGGCCAGGCAGGTGAGATGAATGACAGCCACTATGGAGTGTGGCAGACCAGAGAGTACAGGTACCATCTAACAGGGCCAGGTACTATTCAATTTTAAGGTCACGGAAAAAAAAAAAAAAAAAAGACAGTCTTTCTTGGCCAAATCTCCCAATTTTTTAAGAAAAGTCAAAATCCCAACTGTTTAATATGAAATCCCCCAATTCACAAATGTTAGATCTAAATAAAAAATTTAGCTCGGTACGGACTCTGGGGACATTCAGAATTCAGACACGTTTCACCTCAGCTATTCAGTCACTGAGCTCAGCCTTAGATTACAACCCGGCACAAAAGCTGGTGGGCATGAACGAACGATGCTGGTTCCTTGGAAAACATAGAAGAGCAAGTTGCATTTTAGAACATTTCCAGCCAAGATGGTTAAAATGCATAAAGGTTCGATGCTTTAGACGTAGTCTTTTTTGTTCACAATATATTGATTAGGAAGAAAAACAGATGATATGCTCTACTTTCATTTAAAAATCATAGATATTTTTATGTATGTGTATATATATATATATATATATATATATATATATATATATATGTTATGTGAAATATATGTGGATAGATATATGGCTGTCTCTATCTATGAGAGTGGGGTAGAGGGGAGAGAAGTTCAGAAGGCTAAAATCCAAATGTTAAAAGTGGTTATCTTCAGTGGAATTATGAATAAACTCCAATGAACATATTTTAAATATTTATATTTTTCCATTTATTTCTACAATGAGCATGAATTACTTACATAATAAATAATAGAATTGTTAAAGGGGAAAAAAAAGATAGTCTTACTGTCCTGAAAAAATTACTTAAAGAGAACAGTTTATCCCTGTGACCATGGATCATTTAGGCATCAATGATCTTCATTTCAGTGTGTGCTAGTTGAGGCTCTGACCCTTTTTGTGTAATTCCCTGTCTAGAATTCCCTGGCCACCTTTTGCTCTTCCTTAATACTCAGTTCTAATGTCACTTCCACCAGGAAGCCTGCCCTGACTTCCCCCTCTGATGCCCTTCTGGGCTTTGTGTTCTCCCTCCCTCATGGCTCTGTTGCTTTGTCTTATAAACATGTGTTTACTAGACCAGCAGTTAGTTCTCATCCTTTCTGCTACCCAATGCCCTTAAGGTGTATGACCAATTTCTACCAACTAATGATGCATAAATCTCCAGGGTGGTAGAAGTGTGACTAGTCGTCTAACTCTGATAAGGCTCCCTTTGTGGGACGCACGTTCCCCTCCAACCCCCTTCTCAGCCATACTCATTAAGAATCATGTCTTTGATGCTATATATAGAAAACCCTAAAGACTCCACCAAAAAGCTATTAGAAACAATCAACGAATACAGTAAAGTTGCTGGCTACAAAATCAACGTACAAAAGTCCATTGCATTCCTATATACTAACAATGAAATCTCAGAAAAAGAAATACAAAAAACAATTCCTTTTGCAATTGCAGCAAAAAGAATAAAATACCTAGGAATAAACTTTACCAAGGATGTGAAGGACCTATATGCTGAAAACTATAAGACATTTTTAAAAGAAATTGAAAAAGACACAAAGAAATGGAAAGACTTTCTGTGCTCATGGATTGGAAGAATCAACATAGTTAAAATGGCCATATTACCCAAAGCAATATACAGATTTAATGCAATCCCCCATCAAAATCCCAATGGCATTTTTTAAAGAAATAGAACAAAAAATCATCAGATTTGTTTGGAACCACAAAAGACCCTGAATAGCCAAAGCAATCTTAAGAAAAAAAGAACAATACTGGAGGTATTACACTCCCTGACTTTAGCTTGTATTACAGGGCTACAATAATCAAAACATCATGGTATTGGCAGAAAAACAGACACATAGACCAATGGAATAGAATTGAGAACCCAGAAATAAAAGCACATAAATATGGACAGATAATTTTTGACAAAGAAGCTAAAAACATACAATGGAGGAAAGACAGCCTCTTCAATAAATGGTGCTGGGGGAATTGGAAAGCCACATGCAAAAGAATGAAACTGGACTGCTATCTGTCACCATGTACCAGAATTAATTCAAAATGGATTAAAGTCTTAAGCATAAGACCTGACATAATAAACTGCATAGAAGAAAACATAGGTACTAAACTTATGGACCTTGGGTTCAAAGAGCATTTTATGAATTTGACTCCAAAGGCAAGGGAAGTAAAAGCTAAAATAAACGAATGGGACTATATGAAACTTAAAAGCTCTGCACAGCAAAAGAAACCATCAACAAAATGAAGAGGCAACCAACTGAATGGGAGAAGATTTTTGCAAACAGTGCCTCCGGTAAGGGGCTAATATCCAAAATATACAAGGAACTCATAAAACTCAACAACAAAAAAACAAACAAACAATTGAAAAATGGGCAGAGGACCCGAAGAGACATTTCTCCAAAGAGGACATACAAATGGCAAATAGATATATGAAAAAATGTCTCAACATCACTAATCATCAGAGAAATGCAAATAAAAACCACAATGAGATATCACCTCACCCCAGTCAGAATGACTATCATCAACAAGACAAATAGCAACAAGTGTTGGAGAGGCTGTGGAGAAAAAGGAACCCTCATCCACTGTTGGTGGGAATGCAGACTGGTGCAGCCGCTATAGAAGGCAGTGTGGAGGTTCCTCAAAAAATTACGAATAGAATTACCATATGACCCAGCAATCCCTCTCCTGGGTATCTACCGAAAAAATCTGAAAACATTTATACATAAAGACACATGTGCTCCAACGTTTATTGCAGCTTTGTTTACGGTGGCCAAGACATGGAAACAACCAAAGTGTCCTTCGATGGATGAGCGGATAAAGAAGTTGTGGTGTATATATACACAATGGAATACTATTCGGTGGTAAGATGATATAGGAACATTTGTGACAACATGGATGGATCTTGAGAGTATAATTCTAAGCGAAATAAGTCAGACAGAAAAAGCAGAGAAACATGATTTCACTGATATGTGGTATATAAACCAAAAACAACAAAAGAACAAGACAAACAAATGAGAAACAAAAACTCATAGACACAGACAATAGTTTAGTGGTTACCAGAGGGTAAGGGGGTTGGTGGGTGGGAGATGAGGGTAAGGGGGATCAAATATATGGTGATGGAAGGAGAACTGACTCTGGGTGGTGAACACACAATGGGATTTATAGATGATGTAACACAGAATTGTACACCTGAAATCTATGTAATTTTACTAACAATTGTCACCCCAACAAATTTGAAAAAAAGTAATAATAATAAAGCAGTGGCTTGCAGTCAAAAAAAAAAAATCATGTCTTAAGCTTCGGGACGCTGTGTGTGGTCCTCCCGCCATTCCTGCTGGGGAGACAGGGCAGCCAGCACCTGACTGTTCTCCGTAAGTGAGCCTATGCTCTGTCTGGGCTGATCAAAGCTGTTTGCTCCAAAACGTTTGTTCCTGGTTGGACCCGTGATTAATTATCCTAATATCTCTTGGAGTCTCTGTTTTGTTGTGTCATTACCAGGATGACAGCACATATTACTGATTTCCTTGGGCCATAGCCATTCATAATAGAAAGTCAGCAGTGGTAGTAGAAGTATTCATAATAATAGTTTTTGAACACTACTTATGTGCCCAGCACTGTGTCATGCTTTCTACACACATAGTCTCTTTTAATCATTATAGTGGTTCTGACCACAGTAATGATAGCTGGCATTAATTGAGCACTGACTGTCTGTCAGGCAAGTGTAAACTCTTTTGATGCTTTACCTCCCTGAATTCTAGCAGTAGCCCTGAGAAGTGGGTACCATTTGTATCCACACTTCACAGAAGAGGAAACAAAGCCAAGCAACTTGCCAAAGATAGGACTTATTAGATGGCAGAGTCAAGATACGTGACAAAAATAAGATAGGTCGTCTCTTGAAGAATCATAGATTAGGTCTTCCAGACTAGAGTCCCCATTTTAACTTTGAATCTTTTCTGAATCCATGTATAATGCTCTTTCCATTAAAATGTAACTAAAGAATTATTTTAAATTATGTCCTAGATAGTGGTGGGCTCTTTGGAGGCAGGGCCAATGTATGATTCATCTCTCAGGGTTTCTTTTTTTTTTTTAATTGGGGAATATTGGGGAACAGTGTGTTTTTCTAGGACCCATCAGCTCCAGGTCAAGTCGTTGTTTTCAATCTAATTGTGGAGGGAGTAACTCATTGGCCTATATGGGACTCAAACCAGCGACCTGGTATTACCAGCGCTGCGCTCCAACCATTGAGTCAACCAGCCGCCCTCTCCAGGGTTTCTTGAATAGATAAACAAATGAGTGAGCAAGTGAGTGAGTGAGTGAGTGAGTGAGTGAAAGAAAATGTGTCACATCCTCTATGATACAGAGGGTTAGGAGAACAAACCCTGGTTGGTGAGGAAGCCTTGGGAAGCCAAGTGACCCCCTCCCCCACCCCAGGATTGATTTCACTTGTGGCCCCATCACAGCCTTGGAGTCCCTCATGTGAGAAGTGAAGTAGACTTGGCCCCATTTTCCTCTTTCTGAACTGACATGAACACAAATCACCTGGGCAACTGCCTATGCAGGTGGATGGCCTGGCCTGCCCCCATTCCCCCTGAGCTTCCCAAGGTTAGCAGCTGAGTTTTTCTCCCAGTGATGTTACACAGTTTCCTGTCTCCCCTGACACACATGTGCAGATTTCCCCCTAGGAGTCTACCAACCAAAACCTGACAGAAGGCAGGGACTCCCCTGCTACCTTCATGCTTCTGTGTGTCCATCCAGGAGTACTTTGCAAAGTGACTTTTAGGATTAACTTATCAATGAGTTTCCAGCTTTAACCTAAACCCAATAGGAAACCACACGGCAGGTCCCCTAGCCCTTCTATCTCCACTTGGAAAGCTAGCCAACACATTCCCCAAATGGCTGACGGTGTGTGCTCAAATGTGCCATTACCCTAGCATCTACTGCCATGGCACTCTTGGAACCACCTACTTCCCAACAGAGTGGAGCCATGAAGTTTTGCAAGATGGTCCCAGCCTCTGATCCCAAACCCAATCACATGGCCCAACCTCTGCTCTGACAGGGGGATTTTGATATTGGTAATCCAGCACCTGGAAACACCTATTCCTGTGAGGCAGGCCTCTGGGAACTGTGTCTCTTATTCCAGGGAGAAGCCCAGAGGAATCAGGCCAGCTTGCTGGACCTTAAAGAGACCCAGCAATAGCCAGTCCTGTCCACACTGCACATGCAGACTCTCTCAGAAGCCATCAGGAGGGCCTACTCTGAGCCAACAACTTCTTCCTCAGATCTTCTGGCCTCTGCACCTAAAGACATCCATTCCTTAGGATGGGGATGAAGATGGAGAAAGACAAGCTGCTATTTGGCCCAGGACATGATATCTGTCAAGGGCCATTCAGACTGACAGGAGAAGCCTGTCTGAAAAGCCAGGATCAGCACCTTATCACGTAGGGAACTTTGTTCCAAATAAAAATAAAATTTCTTCCTTGACTCAGTAACACCCCTATTCTCCCCCCACCGCCCCCCCACCGACACACAAAAGAACATGCAGTTCCCAGGGTGCCTCTGTATGCCAGTCCTCCCTCTCCTTCTTTTCTCTCTCCCTTCCCAGCTTTGTTCTGGGAAGTGACCATCGAGCTTATATGCGTATGAGTCTATGCAGGAACTGGTTTGGGAAAGTCAGAAGGAAAAGATAGCCTCCACAGCGCCTGCCTAAATCATTCACTCGTTCAAGAACTGCTTGTTGGGCACCTCCTCAGGTACTATGCTAGGCACTGGGGCTCTGCTGTTTTCCCTCAAGCCTGCCTCCCCAGAAAGCCTTCCCCGGCCTCTCCCAGATGCTGCATGCTCTCTGTTCTATGACAGCATCATGCAGCTGTCCCCATCTGCCATGCGGTGCTTTCTGTTTCCTGTACATTAATTGCATCAGCCAAGCCTGAGGGCAGAGAGCTTTCTTTTGTGCCCTAGCAGTGGGCACACAGCACAGGTCAGAGCAATTGCTCAATACCTGGTGGATCCCTCCTTTTACAAGCAAGGACTTTAGGAACCAAAACTTGCTTCACTCTGTATACACCCAACACAGTATGTACATATTAGCTCTCAAACCCTCTCAGCTTTGTGAGGAAGGTATTATAGCTCCATTTTACAGATGAGGAAATCAAGCCTCAGAGAGGTACAGTGACTTGCTCTAGGTCACACCATCAGAAAACAGAGTTAGGAATAAAATGTGGGTCTCCTGCACCCAAAATGGGGTCTCTGGCCCTTCTCAAGAGACAACTCGTTCCCGTTCTTCTTTTATCAGCATAGACAGAAGAAGAGTACTGGGAGACATTTCCTCACGGGTGATCTTGATTGTTCCAGATCACAGCCCTACCTCAGGGTCAGCAAGGACAACCCTCGCTGAGGCACAGAACTAGAAGTCCTTCCACAGCACCCCCGAGGTTGACAGAAAGCAGCAGCAGCATCTAAGACAGAAGAGACAGCTCTTCCCTGCTGGGATGGAGTGCCCCCAGCACAAGTTCCACCCCCTGTTTATCTCCACTCTGGAAATCCCAGTTCTCAGAAGCTGTGGAAATATGCCCAGTAACCTGGCCCTGAGCTACAGGGCAGAGTCAGGCCTAATATGTGCTTCAGGAAGCCAAAGCAGGATTGTGGCGGGCTCGGGGACAGGGGCCTTCTGGGAAGTGAAGAGCAGACTGTGATGCCAATGTCCTGTGTGGGGGTGAAATCCTTCACTACTTGGGCCTCAGGCTCCCCATCTCTACAGCACCGGTTGGGCTAAGTTGCCAGCCCATGCCCCACTTTCTGCCCCTTGAGTTCGAGGTCCACATTATCTTTTGAGAGCAGTCATGTAATCAGTGGCGGGGACTAACTACTATTCCCAGGACTGCAGGCAGCCTCTGGACATTTTTGCATCACATCCCTCAGGTTACAGTGATTGGTTTAAGGGTGAGCATGTGACTTGCCCAGAGCCAATGAAACACAATAAGACTTTGCTGGGCATCCTGGGAAAGAGATTCTTACTCTTAATTTCAGATCTTGAATGTAAAAGGGTCCTTCTTGTGAAGAGGAAGAAGAACTTGTCTAAGAATGGATTCAACGTGAAAGAGAGCACAGCAAAGAACCAGAAAGAAACTAGGTCTTGTGGTTGTCGTCTATGGCCCTGATCAAGCTATGCCTGATATTTCTGGCCTTTTATGTTTCAAGAACCAATAATACCTCTTTTGCTTAAACGGGCTTGTGTTGGCTTTTTTGGCACTTGCAATAAAGAGTTCCAAAGGGTAGAAACAGCCTCGCCTATGTAAAACGGGCTCTACAGGGTCTTTCTCAACACCAAAGGCTTCTCTCACCTCACTGCCCTGCTGCCTACCTGAGAATTCGAGCTGGAAAACTCAGGTCTAGAGCAAACGAACTTGCCCTAAGTTATTCCCTAACTAAACTTACCACCATGCCCCTTTCCTCAGAACCAGCTTCTCCTTCTGCCATCCCTGCTCCTGTTGATGGCCTCAGCAGCCTCCCAGAAACCCCAGCCCAAACCTTGGACTCTCCCTCTCCCATGATGCCTATTTTCACCCTTCTTGTTGCTACATTACACATTTAAACTCAGGCTCCAGAGGAGGGACTAGGTTTGACAAGTCTCCGTGTTTCTGCCTAAAAGATAACCCGATGAACATAAAGACATGTTTTTTTGAGTCGAATTTCAACCTTCAAATGACAGTCCAATGCCGTTGCCTCCTTCTGGATGACTTCCAGGAACTCACTCCACCTACTCCTTAGCTCAGAATCAGATGGGAACTGACTGCTAACCCTTCTGGGAGAGTAGACCCCAAGACCCAAGCAATGAAAGGCTGTATGAACAGGCTCACCGGGTGGCAAGCCCTGGACCCCAGACGCATAGTTTGGGGGAAGGACTCCAGTTTGCAGGACAAGGAAGAAGCTCAAACCTTGCCCATCAAGGCCAATGGAGGGGTCAGGAGCAGTTGTGGATCTCAGCTGAGGTCTTTTTTTCACAAAAGCAGTCTGAACTGACCTGCATTTGCAGTTTGGTCAACTCAAAAGATGCTCCTTGGACAGAGGTTATGGCCACAAGAAGCTGTGTGCTAAAGAAAACAGAGCAGTTCCCTTGGTATCTTAAATCTATACAAATAGCTACAGGATTTGAGTCTTTATTTTTTTTTATTTTTTTATTTTTTTATTTTAAGGAGGGTGCAGCTCACAGTGGCCCATGCAGGGATAGAACCGGCAACGTTGGTGCTACCAGCACCATGCTTTAACCAACTGAGCTAACCAGCCACCTTGATTTGAGTTTTTAGACACCATTTGAGAGCAGACTGTGGCAAACAGTGATGTGAAGTGGCCTGGGAGGGTGGGAATGGGGAGAGTGAAAGCAGGACCTTGGGAATGTCTCTCCAACAGCAAACTTTGGTGTCCTGAGGCACAAGAATTTCAGCATATTGCTACTTAAACAGCCGTGTGCAACTGCTGTTGCTTACTGACATGAGATAGGAAATAACTACAGAGGATTTCTCTCTGGGGGAATTGTCACCATTCCACAATGGAAAGATGGGGAATGCATGCAAACAATTCCAAGACATCAGCAGAGGAGAACCTGTATTTATTGCACCAGACACTCTACCTGACTCTTTATATTCATTATCTTATGTAGTCCTTACAACAGCCATGGTATCATGATTCCCATTTTACAGATGAGAAAACTGAAGCTCAGCAAGGATAAGTAATTTGCTTCAGGCATCACAATCACTAAGTACAATAAACAGGGTTTGAGCTCAGGGTAGCCTGACTCCAAGCCCAGGGCTCTGTGCTTACCGTGATGAGGCTTCTAGGGCAACACAGAAGCCAGCAGCAGCAGCGCCACGCCCCAACACCACCACAACCCCCACCACAAAAGAAACACGGCCAGAAGAGATTTTTCTGGCTAAGGATTCACCAAGTCATGCTGGAGAAAGTACTGTCCTTTACATCAGATTCACAGATGTTGTCCGTTAAATTGCCGTTTGCTATTTGTTTACTATCTCTCCTTAAGTTAACTGTTTGGTGAACAGCTTACAGTTCAATCTAGGGGTTAAGCTGAATCATTTTTCAAAAGCTTCTGGAAATGCAGAACCTTCTGGAAATCTCTCCTCTGTATTTCCAGATGAGAGAAGCTGATAACTAACCAGAAAATGGACTCCTGGAAGGGTTGGTCTCCTGGTGAAGTAATCCATCTTCCGAGTGAAACATAACTTCCTAAAACATAACTTTGGTTGTATTTCTCCCTTCAGCAAAACATTTCAGTGGCTCTCTCTGCACTGATTCCCAAACCTGAGAGTGCTTACTAGAATCATCTGAGGTGTTTGATAAAATGCATACTCCTGGGCCCATTCCAGATCTCCTGAATCAAACCCTCTGGGGATGGGGCCCAGGAATCTGTATGGCTAACAGTCCCTCAGTGGAGTTTGATGCAGCATCCTCAGAAGACCAGACCTTGAAAATCCCTAGTCCATAGATAAAGTCCAGGTTCATTGGTATGCATGCCAGACTTTCTATTCTGAGCTTACCAACCTCTCCTGTTTCTTCTCCAGAAACTACCATCAAGGTATCCCACACCCCAGCATCTCCTCATGTTTCAGTTTCCAGAATATTCCATGTGCTTTCAAACCTCCCTGCTACTCTTGGCCTCGAAGGCCCACCCATTTCTCCCATCTGTCTTCATGGAAGACTCTATTCATCCGCTAGGAGCCTCCTCATGACCTTCACCAGATTTACCCCTTCTGTGCAGTTCCTTTCAGAATTTTAAATTGTTTAGTTGGGAATATAGACTGTAGAGCCAAAAAGGGTTAGGGTTTACCTTGTGTTTGCCAATTCCTAGTTCTGTGACTTTGGTTGTTGCATCTCACAAATTGTTGTGAAAAAATAAGTATACAAATATACATAAATTGTATATACATTGCCTAGTATAAATGGTCTAGCATAAAGTAAGCTATCAGAATGATAGCTTTTATTATTATTACTATTATTATTATTTGTATACCCATATTATGATGACATTCCTCTTATACAGGGTTTGGCAAATTATGGCCTGTGGGCCAAGTCTGGCCCACTGAGTGTGTAAAGTTTTATTGGAACACAGCCACAATCATTCATTTATGTATTGCCTATGACTGGTTTTACACTACAAGGGCAGAGTTGAGTAGTTGAGATAGACAGACTCTATCTGACTCACAAAACCTAAAATATTTACTATTTGTTTTTTTATAGAAAAAGTTGCCAAACTTGCTCTAACTTAATTGCAATTATTTGTTTTCAGGGTGGTCTTTTCCACATGGCTGACAGCAACTCAATGGTTTTCATGGCTGACTCCTATTCATCCTTCAAAACCCAATCTTTCTCATTTTTGTTTCCTCAGCATTTGATATATAATTAGGATTTGGCAAATGTTGAAGTGAATCAAATAATTCTTTAACTCACTTTAAATGCACACATCTCCAGAAAGCCCCTAGCAGGGAGGGGGCAAGACTTCCTGAGGTAATAGAGACGTACAACTTGGGGAAACCAGGGACACCTGGGAAGTAAAATCAGGCATTCGTGGGACCTGAGGTCTTCCCTGTAGCCCTGATTCTGAGCCTGATTCTCCCTCCTGGGATAGGGGAGGCCCTGCCCTCAGTGTACCGCATTCCCCTCTGCCTTCCTCCTCACCGGACCGCAGCACCTGGGCCTTGTAGTAGGAATATTTTTCCCTGAGGGAGAGGAGAGGAAAAGACCCATCTAGGAAATTCTCTTTTCCAAGGTTAGTATACTCCCATTATCCAAGAAGGCATAAATAGTTGGTCTAAATGGTCTGACGACCCTCGTGGCCCTTACCGTGGGCAATTTGATATACTCACTTTTAATAAATGAACTAACTGATATTTTTTTTCTCTGTAAATTTAATTTTTTTTGTAGTTTTGACTACCTATGAATTTATATTTCCTGAGCAAAGCTACTTTTGGGAAGAGAACTAGGATTTCAAAGCAGTGAGGCCATTTCTTTGTGAGCCTGTTATGAAACCACTCTGTGACCTTGGGCCAGTCAGGCCTTTCTTCTGGGCCTAGCTTTCAGCTTCTGTATAATGACTTTCAAACTTTTGATTCCCTGGAGTTCTAGCCAGAGGGGTGGCCTCCCCCAGCACATGGTGACGAAAGCAGTAGCCTGACTAGGACCCTCTTGATAGAGCTTCGTTCCTCTTCCTTGCCTCTGTGCTACAGCAACATTCTGCCCTGCCTTCGCCCCACCCCCTCAGCAATTCATTCCCACTGCCCTTTCTTGATACTTAAAGAAGATACTTTAGCTCTGAAGCAGATCCTCGGGAGATAAGAAAATGCCATTGATGTAGCTGGAAAAATCTGAGCTGGATGAAATGGAAAGAGAGCTCTCCCCTGAGGCCGGATGAGAAGTGCATGGGTGGAGGCCAAAGTCCATTCCTTCCTTGAGCCTCTGGGAGCTGGCAGCCCACCCTCTCCTTCAGAATGCAATGGCCCCCTTATCTTTCACCTTCTTTGCAAATACCCTCATGGGCATAACTGCTGAGACTGCAGGATCCTGGTTATCTGGGGGCGAATCAGTCTTATTGTGGATTGTACTGGTTTTTATTGATTTCCTTATGGGTGATTTATAATTGCCTGTTTCCTATAAGGGTTTGTGGCCAGATGTCAATAAAAACACTCAGAAAGCAAGAGAGTTAAAAATAAAAGTCTGAAAATGGGAGCAGAGACTGCAGAAGAGAAAGGGAGATAACTCCCAGCCGAGGTGGGATGACTCCAGCTCAGAAGACCTAGAGGGAGATCTTGATTTTCAGTTCCTACTGACATAACTAATTGAGATCAGCAGCAGCTTGCTTTGGGATATTGGAAAAATTACACAGCAAAAAATATTTACATCTTGAGCTTCCAAAACTGACCCGCCACTCGAAAGAGAACAAATTAAAGTAAGCTTTTGCATTTAAGAATTTTAAAGTTCACAGGGGTCTGTGTTTAAGAACGTCAAATATCACTTCACAGAAGGACTCCCCCTGCAAGTACGTTGCCATACTGTCTACGCGGCAGGATCTGGAATTACTTTTGCTTTTATTTATTTATTTATTTATTTATTTATTTATTCTTTTAAGCAGACAGTATAAACAGAGGTTCTAGGTATTATGTGCATGTCTGAATCTGAACGCTGGTCATCGACCCTCTTTAATGTGGCAGTAGAGTACACCCTGATACAATGAGCTCAAGGAACAGGCAGAACCACACAAAAGGATCCTTTAGCTCAGGGACTCTGGGTCACTCTCATTGGGTGGTCGTAGTGAACGAGTTATTTAAACAAATTCTGGTTTTACCAGTTGCAACTAAACAGAGATATTAAATCTTTCAGAGGAAAACCAAGAAAGTTATTGTTAGGAGCTGAACTGTGTCCTCCCAAAATTCATATATTGAAACCCTAGTCCCCCAGCACCTCAGAATGTCACTGCATGTGGAGATGAGGCCTTTAAAGAGGTAAAAGATAAAATGAGGCAATTAAGCTGGGCCCTAATCCAGCTGACTGGCGTCCTTATAAACAAAGGGCATTTGGACCTACAGAGAGATGCCAGGGGTGCGTGTGCACAGGGAAGACCATGAGAGGACACAGGAAGCGGGTACCTGCAAGCCAAGGACAGAGACCACAGGAAGCACCACCTTGATCACTTGCTCACACCTTGATCTTGGACTTCTCTAGAACAGTGAGAAAATAAATCTGTATTGTTTAATCTACCCAGTCTGTGGTGTTTTGTTACGACAGTCCTAGCAAACTAACACAGCTGTTGATGGAAATTTTTTTAGCCATGTCAGATTTAAGTTCAAATCTATTTCAAACACCTAATCTTTGGAATTGGAATCAATGAATTTTGGGGAATACCTGCTTTACTATTTTTCCAGGCCAACCACAAACCTTCTTTCAGGGCCTTTCTAATAAAATAAAAATGCTCTGGACTAGGCCCCAAGGAGTCTAGTTTAGAAAAAGGAAAAGTGTGTCTATTTGCAGATGACATGATCGTATACATAGAAAATCCTGAAGAATCCACTAAAAAGCTATTAGAACTAATAAATGAGTTCAGCTAGGTTGCAGGATACAAAATTGATAGACAAAAGTCAATTCTATTTCTATATACTAGCAATGAACAATCTAAAAATGAAATCAAGAAAGCAATTCCATTCACAATAGCACCAAAAATCATAAGATACTTAGGAATAAACTCGACAAAAGAAATGAAAAACTTTTACTCTGAAAAATGACAAATCATTGTTGAAAAAAATTAAAGAAGGCCTAAATAGATGGAATGCCATCACATGTTCATGGATCAGAAGATTTAATATTGTTAAGGTAATACTCCTGAAATTGACCTACAGATTCAACACAATCTCTATCAAAATCCTAGCTGCCTTTTCTTTTGCAAAAATGGACAAGCAGATTCTAAATTTCATGTGGAAATGCAAAGGACCAAGAATAACCAAAACAATTTTGAAAAAAGAAGGAAAAACGGGTGATTCACATCTCTCAATTTCAAAACTTAATATAAAACTACAGTGACACATCATGATACTGGATACTATACAAGGATAGACATAGATCAATGGAACAGAATTGACAGCCAATAAACTCTAACATGTACAGTCAATTGATTTAGACAAGTGTGCCACAATAATTCAATGAGGAAAGAATAGTCTTTTCAACAAATAGTTCTGGAACAACTGGATATCCTATGTAAAAATAAAGTTGGACCCCTTCCTTATACTGTACACAAAAATTAACTTAAAATGGATCAAACACCTAAATGGAAGAGCTAAAACTATAAGATTTTTAGCTACAAATATAGGAGTAAATCTTTGTGTCTTTGGATTAGGCAATACCTTCTTAGATAAAACTTTAAAAGCACAGGCAACAACAGAAAAAATAAATAAATTTGACTTCATCAAAATTAAAAACATTTGCACTGCCAATAATACCATTGAGAAAGTAAAAATACATCCCTAGAATAAGAGAAAATATTTGCAAATAATATATCTAATAAGGGACTTATATCCATAACATATAAAGAACTTTTACAAATCAATAATAACAATTTAAAAGTGGACAAAAAATTTGAATAGAAGATAGACAAATGGCCAATAAACACATGAAAAGATGCTCAACATCATTAGCCATCAGAGAAATGCAAATCAAAACAACAATGAGATACTACTTCACACCCATTAGGATGGCTAAAATAAAAAACAAATAAGAACAAACATCGGCAAGTATGCAGAGAAGTTGGAACCATTACACATTGCTGTCAGAAATGTAAAATGATACAGACAGTTTAGAAAACAAATTGTTAGTTTCTCAAAAGGTTAAACATAGATTTATCATATGATCCACCAGTTGTGCTCCTAAGTATATATCCAAGAGAAATGAAAATGTATGTCCACACAAAAACATGTACACGACGTTCATAACAGCCTTATTCATAATAGCCAAAGGGTGGAAACAGACCAAATGTCCAACTAATTAACAGATGAATAAAGAGTGGTCTATCTAATTATTCAGACATAAAAAGGAATGAAGTACTGATAGATGCTAAAATATAAACAAACCTTGAGAACAAAACAATCCAGTCACAAATGACCATATATTGTATGATTGCACTTATGTGAAATGTCCAGAATGGAGCAATCTATAGAGATAGAACGTAGATTAGTGGTTCCTTAGGGCTGGTGGGATGTGGGCAATGAGAAGTGACTATTAATAGATACAGGATTTTGCGGTGGTGGGGTGCGGGTGGTGATAAAATGTTCTGGAACTAAATAGTGGCAATGGCTGCACAAGTCTCTGAATATATTAAAAATGAATGAATTGTGCATTTTAAATGGGTTAACGGTATGGCATTAACAGCCTACTGAAGATGTTACAAAATAAAACTTCTGAAGAAGAGGAGGAAGAGGAGAACTAGCTTTTATCCTTACTACATGGCGACGTCTTGGGACACAGTTTCCTCAGACACAAAAGATGGAAATTAAGCTAAATGATTTCTAAGTTTCCTTCCATCTCTAAAATTCCTGCGTGTATGTAATTCAAGAAAACAGGCTGAGGAAAACAGATGGAGTCCATGTGAATGTGTCTAGGATGGGATTATGTGGGGAGAAATGAAGGAGACAACAAAAAGACTAAAAGATAGAAAAAGATGATGGGACAAGGGACATGAACTCAGAGACAGACACAAAGAGACATGGAGACAAGATTATGCCCACAAAGAAAAGGAAACTGGCTGAGATGCATATGCAGATCAGTTGCCCATTCTTCTGTTTAGCAAACAATTACTGAGCACCTATGAAGCACCAAGCTCTGTGTACAGTAGTAAACCAGGTAGGCTGAGCCCCTGGGCTCGGTGTAAGAGACAGAGCAGCAGTCAGGCAATTATAAGCATGGATAGTGAGAGCTGGGATGCAGTCATTCAAGATGCTCCAGAAGTACACAGGGCACGTGCATGCACACGTACACTCTCAAACACACACACTCCCACTACACCACACCCACACTACACCACACTCAACACATGCAACATTCCCAAAAGTCAAAAACATTTTTGCAGTGTGCACCATTTCTCATTTGAGGCACACAGAATTCTGCTAGAAGACGTTCAAATATATGTTGTGTTTTTACAAGTATGGGCACAAATGGGAATGGCATCTACTATTCTCCCCCTGAGGTCTCTATGAAACGAAGCTCAAGGACAGGATTCTCCCTAAGTCTGGAGATGCCCGGTACTCTTTCACCTTCATCAATGAGGACTGGCTTTGGAAACAGAACATGACCTATTTAACAAGCACGCCAGCACCGCTCTCTGAGCTTTCAGCTGAAAATTCCCAGAACACATTCTGTTCCACTCTCCTTTCATCCCATCCAGACGTGGCCCCATAAGATCATCGTGTGATACCTATTTGCCCTGTCTTGTGGGTCCTCTACTGCTGAGAGGCATGGGAGAGGGATTCTCAGCTCAACAGGAAAAGTGACTGTTCCTTGCACCGTGTCTGCTCCCTGCCCAGTTCAACCAACCCTGAGAAGGGAAAGCCAAGGAAGTTTCTGGTTGTCTCCTGCTCTGATCCCTTTTCTCCTCACTCCAGACTTTCCCAGAGTCCAAACTGCACAGTTTGCTGAAATAGCCTGAGTCCCATTCTAAGATGGTGGTGTTTCATCCCTTCACATTACTTTAGGAAGGATTCTCTTTGGAGGTGTTGGTGTTGGGTTCTTTGGGTGCTGTGTGCAAGCACATAACCAGGAAATGCACGGCAACCCAGAGCATGGGGGCCTGCAGATTCTGGGCAGACTAAACCAGAGGCCGTGCTGGGAAACAGCTCTTGGGCCTCCAAAGGCCTTCCTGGCCTCTCACCATTTGGAACAACAGTGAATTAATGTGATCCAGGCACCAAAAATAGTAGAGCATCTAAAATTGCCTTCCACCCTGGGCTGGGCCAGTCCCTTGGGAATGTCAGCATTTCTAAGATGTCTCCATTCAACCAGAGTGCTCTGTGTGAGACCCCAGTTTGGGTCTGGGCAACCATTACACTCTCTTGTTCCATTCACTCTTGCCTAGTCCCTCTCTGCTTCCCAAACAGGAAATGCCCAAGATTTATGCTTGCTGTTATCAAATCAAAGGCCTTTAACCTGGCACGCGGCTCAGAAGGGCAGAAAGGGCACCTTGCTGAACTGACCTGGGTGGCTCCCTGTCATTAGTTGTGAATTAATTTCTAAAAATGAAGATTGGGGAAGCAGAATCACCTGGGGAGGCCCTGAGCTTCTCGCTTGCTGTGATGCCAAAGGAAGCCATTTCCACAGCGGTTTGTCTTCCTCTGACAAAATTATCCCGGGTCCCTAGGGACTTTTGTCCTCAGGAAGACTAGTCACTGCAAGCATGCCTTAGCGCCTCTGTACATCCTGTGCCCTAGGCGTGGAATGCCCTTTACTCCCTCTTCCCTGCCTGACAAATGCCCTGTCACCCTCTTCTACGAGGCCTTGCTAAAGGCATGCACGCTGTGGTGTTCACGAAGTTTGTCACAGTGAATGTTTCTGAATGACCACCATGTTGTGTTCCATGTCTAGAGATTCACACCCCGCACTCTTCCACCCGCTGGTCAACATGAGTCCTCGTGGCCTCACCCAGGGGACAGCAGTGGTGCAGGCAGGGAGCAGCAGCTCTGCCTCACGGAGACCGACCTCCAATCTCCTAACAACTAAGTGGTCAGGGTCTGTAACCACTGTACGGGCTGTCTGACTGAAAGGCAGTGTGAGTGTCTCAGCTCAAAGATCACGGGCGTTAGCTCCCATTGCTTAGGTGGGACCCCCCTTAGTGGCTCCGCTTTCCCTCCCTAAGAGATGCTGTGCAGCACAGAAGAGAGCAAGTGCTCAAGGGGTGGGGAGGGAGGACAAGCTTGTCTATGCCTCGGTTTTCTCCTCTGTAAAATGGAGATAATTATGTCCACTTCACCACAGGTGAGAGGATGAAATGATATGTATAAACTACTTAGCACAGAGTTGGTGCTTTGAGGGGGGAGTTCCTGTAGTTTTTGCCTGTTTGGCACCCAGGCCCCCCTCTTCTGGTAACAGCAGCCTTCTAATCGTCCGTTTGCTTGTTGGAGGGGGCTTGTCAAACAGGCCTAACCCAACAGAACACCCCAGACTCCTGGCTCTAATGATTAATTGACATGGGCACATGACTCAGGCCCAATAAATTCAATTTAGTGAAATTGTTGGAACTATTGGGGGAGTTCTTGCTAAGGGGGTTCTGAAAAGATGGAAAGTAAACTGGGAACTGCAAGTACCACAGTGCCACCACAAGGGAGGGGTCACCTGAGAAGAGATCCAAGGATAGTTGAGAGATAGAAGGAATAAGCCCCATGGATCCAGTTATATCTGAAACTGCCCTCGACTTCTCAATTATGTGATCCAGAAAATCCTGGTTATTGTCTAATCAAATGTGAATAAGTTTCTGTTCCAAGCAAATAAGAATCTTGGCTAATGCAAAGCTCACCAGATTTGGCTTACGTTCCCCTTTCTCACTGCCATTGCTCTGGGGACGGGTGGAGGGGGCCCTCCTTGACCCCTGCACAGACATGCCACAGCTCAGCTCCCCGCCCTCAGTCTCTTTCCCTTCAGTCCATCTTCTACCACACTGATGGTTCTCAAATATGGGCTCAGTCATCTATCTTACAGAATTCTCAGCTTAGAATCCTCCGTGACTCCCTCTTGTCTGGAGGGCAAGGCCCCACTTCCTCAGCTCCACCTTCAAAGCCCCCACCAATCTATCCCCAATTCCCACGTTTTTTCTCTTTTTTAAAATCGAGATAAATGTACATAAAGCATTAGTTTCAGATATAAAACGTATTGATTTGTTATTTGTATATACTACAAAATAATCACCACAATAAGTATAGTTAACATCCATCACCATACATAATTACAAAAAATTTTTTTTCTTGTGATGAGGACGTTTAAGATCTACTCTCTTAGCAACGCTGATTCTCTCTTGAGCTTCTCTCTCACGACCCTCTCCCGTGACTCCCGCATACTGTGCCTGATTTCCCACTCTGAAATGTTCACCCCACTGTCCCACCCTATGCTTTTCACCAGAAAATCTTCCACTTCTAACCTCCCTGCCAAAATCCCACCTCCTCAACTACCTTCTTTTCCAAGAAGCCTTTACAAATAGCAAAGGCAGAATAAAGGTCTCGCTTCCCTGAATTTATTTCCTTGTTATACATAGTACCTGTCAGTTGTCCTTACATAGGAATAATGTACTGTACCTACATTTCGAGAGCAGCACACATGTCTTACTTGATTCTGGATCCTGGCGGGGCCCCTGTACGAGGTTGGCCGCCATAGGCCCTGGTCAGTCTGTTGACACAAGACCTCAGCTTCCAGCTGGCAAACTCTGAATCCCCTGCCCTCAACCACACTCTAGGAGAGGGACTCATGACCTTTGGGTCACAATTTCACCTGAAAACATTTTTTTTTAATTGTGGTAAAATACGTACAGAATAATATTTACAATTTCAACCATTTTAAAGTGTACGATCTGGTGGCATTAAAAACATTCACAATGCTGTGCACCTATCACCACTGTTTAGTTCCATAACTTTTTCATCACCCCAAGGGAAACCTCATCCCTATTAAGCAGTCACTTCTCATCTCCCCATTCCCCCTCATCCCCAGCCCCCAATGCCCTGGAAATCACTAGTCTGCTTTCTGTCTCTATGGCTGTGCTTATTCTGGACATTTCATATAAATGGAATCATACAGTATGTGGTCTTTGTGTATCTGGATTCTTTCACTTAGCATAGTGTTTTCAAGATTCATCTATGTTGTAACGTATATCAATACTTCATTCCTTTTTATGACTGAATAGTATTCTATTGCATGGATCTGTCGCATTTTGTTTATCCATTCATCTGATGACAGATATTTGGGTTGTTTCCACCTTTTGACTATTGTAAATAGTGCTACTATAAACATTACTGTACAAGTTTTTGTTTGAACACTTGTTTTTCGTTCTTTGAGGTATACGCGTATACCTAGGAGTGGAATGGCTGGGTCATAAGGTGATTCTGTGTTTACCAGGAAGCTTCTTACACTTGCCATCTCCAATCCTCGCCAGCATTCTGGGTCTGCTTGGCTGATTTCACTATTGGCTTTGTAGAAGAGAGCTATTTTATCTTAATCGTTATTGTCTCTTATAGAAAAGATGGAAAACCTTAAAAGGTGTTCCTAGTTTTTAATATCAAGCTCCTGCTGTGTGGCGCTTTCCATTGACTAAGCTATTTCAGATCCACTTTTAATTTGTTCCTCACGACAATACTCTAAGGTAGATACTATTATGTCTGTTTTTCAGGTGAGGAGGCTAAGATTCAATGGGGTGAAGTAACTTGACAAGGTCAGAGCCGTTAGAGGCCCAGCTGAGACTGAGTCCCAGCCCAGCACCCTTTCCACACCACCACAGTAGTCCTCTCTCAATTTGCCTCTCTGTCCAAGGTCTTTTTTTTGTTTTGTTTTTTTTAATAATAGCCTTCCGAAATGTATTCTCAGATTCACCATTGTTTAGAAATTCCCCTTGCTAGATGACTGGTCAATGCTGGCCCAGACTGCTGCACACACTTTCATTTGATTATAAATGAGGTGCCAACTGGCACCTCATTTATAATCAAAACTTTTTTCCTAGGGCAGATTGTGCCTGTACTAAGATCAACTTTTGCCTTTTCTGGGACTTCTGGGACCTTCTGGAATCCTGAGTTAATGCTCCCCCCACTTTTTAAAAAAGATTTTTATTAAAATATAGCTAACATACAACATTATATTAGTTTCAGGTGTACACCATAGTTATTCAACACTTGTATACGTAAAGAAGTGATCACCATGGTAAGGCCAGCAACCATCTGACGCTATACCAAAATATCACAATATTATTGACTATATTCCCTATGCTGTACATTACATCCCCATGACTTATTTGTTTTATACCTGGTGATTTGAAACTCTTATTCCCCTTTACCTTCCCCCCCTTTTTTAATTTTTCAATTACAGTTGACATTCAATATTATTTTATATTAATTTTAGGTGTAGACATTTATATAGTTTAAGAAATTATCCTCCTGACTAGTACCCACATGGCACTATACATAGTTATTACTATATTATTGACTATATTTCCTATGCTTTATTTTACATCCCCATGACTATTTTGTAACTACTAGTTTGTACTTATTCTCTTCACTTTTTACACCCTGCTCCCCAATCCCCTCCCATCTATTACCCCAACTAATCTAATACCCATCTGAGACCATACATAGTTTTTAACAATATTATTGACTATATTCCTTACGCTATGCCCTACAACCTCATGACTATTGTGTAACAACTAATTTGTACTTCTTCATTCCTTCGCCTTTTTTACTCATCCCCAACCCCCTTCCCATCTGGCAACCATCAAAATGTTCTCTGTATCTATGAGTTTGTTTCTGTTTTGTTTGTTTGTTTACTTAGTTCTTTAGATTCCACACGTAAGTGAAATCTCATTGTGTCTGTCTGACACTCTACTCAGCACAACACCCTCCAGGCCCATGCATGCTGCCGCAGATGGCAAGAACCCATTCCCTTCCATGGCTGAGCAATATTCCACTGTACATATGTACCACCTCTTCTTTATCCATTCTTCCATCAATTGGACACACAGGCTGCCTCCACATTTTGGCCATTGTGAACAATGCTGCAATAAACATGTGGATGTACACTTCCCTTTGAAGTAGCACATAGGTTTCCTCAGATACATACCCTGAAATGAGATTACTGGGTCTTTCTTTGTCTCTTGTTATAGCCTTTGTTTTAAAGTCTATTTTGTCTGGTATACATATTGCTAACCCAGCTTTTTTTGTTCTGTTGTTTTTAATTTCCATTTCATGAAATATCTTTTTTTCATCCCTTTACTTTCAGTCTGTGTGTCTTTCAATCTGAAATGAGTCTCTTGCAGGCAGCATATGTAAGGGTCTTGTTTTCTTATCCATTCAGCCCTCCTATATCTTATGAGTGGAATATTTAATCCATTTACATTGAAAGTAATTGTTGATAGATATGTAGCTATTGTCATTTTATTATTCATAATTTTGATCTTTTTTTGTTTTCCATCTTGAAGAAGTCCCTCTAACATTCCTTGTAATACTGGTTTGGTGATGATGAACTCCATTAGCTTTTTCTTGTCTGGGAAGCTCTTTATCTGTCCTTGGATTTTAAATGCTTTGATGGGTAGATTAATCTTGGTTGTAGGTCCTTGCTTTTCATCTTGTTAAATATCTTATGCAAATACCTTCTGGTCTGCAAAGTTTGTGTTGAGAAATCAGCTGACAGTCTTACGCGACATCCCTATAAGTTACTAGTTGCCTTTTTCATGCTGCTTTTAGGATTCTCTCTTTGTCTTTAACCTTTGCCATTCTAATTATAATGTGTTTTGGTGTGGGCCTGTTTGGGTTCATCTTGTTTGGGACTCTCAGCACTTCCTGCTTGTATGTCTATTTCCTTCACCAAGTTAAGAAAGTTTTCAGTCATTATTTCTTCAAATAGGTCCTCAAGCTCTTGCTTTTTCTCTTCTCCTTTTGGTACCCCTATGATGCGAATGTTGTTATGCTTGATGTTGTCCCAGAGGTATCTTAAACTATCCTCATTTTTCAAATTCTTTTTTCTCTTTGCTGTTCCGATTGGGTGTTTTCTGCTACTTTGCCTTCCAAATCGCTGATTTGATCCTCTGCTTCATCTAGTCTGCTGGTAATTCCTTCTAGTGCATTCTTCACTTCAGTTATTATATTCTTCACTTCTGACTGGTTCTTTTTTATGATTTCTATTTCCTTTTTTATGTGTGCTATCGCTTTGTTGAAGTTCTCATTAAGTTCCTTGAGCATTCTTATAACCATTGTTTTGAACTCTGTAACTGGTAGGTTGCTTGCTTCCATTTTGTTGAGTTCTTTTTCTGGAGTTTTCTCCTGTTCTTTCATTTGGAATGTATCTCTTTGTTTCCTCACTTTGGATGCCTCTCTGTTTCTAAGTATTAGGTAGATCTGCTACGTCCTCCAGGGTGGGACAGGTGGCCTTATGTGGTAGGTGCCCTGTGGGGCCCAGTGGCACAGTCTCCCTGGTCACCTGCCCCGGGTGCTCTGGGAATGACCCTTGTGTGGGTTGTGTGTGCTCTTCTGTTATAGTTGAGAGTTGGTTGCTATTGGCACATCAGTGCATAGAATTGACCCTCAGGCTGATTGAGAGTGGGGTCTGGCCACGTCCCCTGCTTACAGGCTGCTGTGCAGGGGGCTTACCCCACTGAGTGGGATTCACCCCAGCAGGTTCTGGTGCTTGTTGAGACCGCCCTTTAGGTATGCCGCTTATGGGCTAATTGGGTGGTGCTCTGCTATGGTCTGAAGCCAAACTCCAAGTATGTTGGTTCTGGGGCCTCTTGCGGGCTGTGCTGCAGGCCCAAGTCACCCACTGCCTGTGACCAGCCGGCTTCTATCTGGTAAGAGCTGCAAGGTGATCACAGTTGTTTGCTGCCTGTGCTAACCCTGGAGTCACATGAGAGAGGCTACGCTGCAAACCGCGGATGTCTGCCACCAGTACCAGGCTTGCGGTAAGTCCGCAAAATACGAGGACACACTCATGACTGCTGCCATCTGCCAGCTCCCGTAAGGTTCAGCCACTGATAGATAAAGCCTCATGTGGTATGCAAAGTTGGCTGAGGCAGGGTCTCAGGGAGTCACTAAAGTGGAAAGAGTTGTGGTCACCAGGTTAATATAAATTCTGGTTTGGTGCCGGTGCTGAGCTAAAGCTACTCGGCAAAAGTCCCAGAGCACACTGAGGCCAGTTGCCACCAGCCTGGGGTCTGTCTGACTGATAGTTCTCTAAGAAAGAGTGCAATGTGGAGGGGCTGGCTGCTCTTGAAGAAAGTGCCTCTAGTTGGAGAAGTCGCCTGGGGTAGGGTCCCAGTGAGTCAGCAGGGTGGAGCTGCGTAGCTCACCAGACCAATCAGATTCAGATTTGGCCTGTGGGGGTGGGCTCAACACAGGAAAGATGGCGCCTGCCTGCCAGCTGCATGGCAGGTGGATCTCCTCACAGGGAAATGCCAAGTATCCTCCAGCCCTCAACTCAAAGCGAGAAAACTCAGTCTGCCCCCATGTGTCCGACACACCCCTCCGCTGGAGCCCAAGGTGAGTGCCTGGGAGGGAGTCTGTGCGCAAGCCTTTTAAGAGGACCCCTGGGTGTCCCGCTGCCTTTAGTCCCCCCTGGATGGTCAGAATCCCCACTGTTTTTCACAGCCACATGTTGTGTGGGGTCCTCTTTCGGGCACCAGTACTCCAGGCTGGGGAGCCGGTGTGGGGCTGGGGTTTCTCGCTCCTCTTGGGGGAACTTTCATGGCTGAGCTATCTCTCCCGGTTCTCAACTGCCTCAGATGTCGGGTTAGCCAGTTCCGCTACTCTGCCCCTCCTACCAGTCTCGACGTGGCTTCTCCTTTATATTCTTAGTTATAAAACTTCTGTCCAGCCAGACTTCAGATGGTTCTCCATGTTGATTATTCTATAATTTAGTTGTAATTTTAATTTGCTCATGGAAGGAAGCAGGCACAGTGTTTTTATCTACTCCGCCAGCTTGGATCTTCCCGCCAGCACTCTTTTGACCACAACTGTATGAGCAAAGTCCAGAGTGTCATTAGGCTTTCTTCTCCTTCTGATGAACATGGAACCTTGCGCTCTCTGGAAATATCCTCCCAGTTAGCCTGTCAATGGCAGAACTCCCTATGTCCTCTGTGTGTCCCTTCCCAGGACAGCCACCATGCCATCTGCACTCATCCCAGTCCTGCAACCCCACGGTGAGCAGTGTATCGTCTCAGCCTCTCCCACCAACCCACTGGTTCTTAACTTTCCCTGGTTTTGCTGGGTGGCTCAGCTTCCCCCACACCTGCACTCATTGGTAGCCCTGCTCACAGAACATGCTTTCCTCCAAACCAGTGTTTCCTAAATTTGAGTGATCTGCACACTGCCCTCACATTTCTGCCATGTCTACATGCCACCTGTACTTTTATTAATTTAATAGTCTTTAATTTGACTAGCAGTGAGCCAGAAAGCCAAGGTTGAAATCCCAGCAGGGCCATTTACCAGCTTTGTGTTGTTGGGCAAGGTCCTTACCCTCTCTGTGCCTCAGTTTCCCCATCTGTATAACAGGGGTAACAATAGTAACTATTTTGGGGGGAGTTGCTGTGAGGGCGAAACGAAGTACTGCAGGTGGAGCATTAGAACAACACCTACCACACGGTAAGCACTCAGTAAGTGTTAGCTACCTTTGTTATTACATTTATTTTAAAAGGAAACTTTATATCCCTACCGTAAGATGAAAAATCAGTACCACTTATTCCACAAGTACAGAGGAGTTGTATAAATAAATTAAATGAAAACCGGTACTAAATTCTAGCCATTGCCTAACAAAGGCCCCAGGCCTGAGGCTTGCTCTCATTTTGTCAAGAAGAGGGACAAGCAAGTGTCCAAAAGATGTAGAGGGCACACCGGACTCAAACCAGGTGAACAACTTGTCCCGTTTTGCCCAGGACTTCTGGTTTTAGCACTGGAAGTCCTGCAGCACACTTCATTCCCAAGCTACCTCAGATGGAGACTTTCTCCTTGATCTGAAGGATTGAAAAGGACTTAGAAGGGAAAAACATTCTTCTGATGTGAGTTTGTGTGTTTAGGCTGCGTCAGTCTCCCACTTATCACCATCTTGCAGAACAAGCCCACACCACGGGCCACACCGCACAAGCCTGCCTCTGAGAGTCGAGTTTACAAATGCCATAAACATATGGAAAGGCCTTCATGTGTGTGCCATTGAGATTGTCCCCAAAGAAAACCACATTTGTAAATGCCCAACGAGAGGAACGATGATTCAACTGTTGCACAGCTAAAATTATTCTATATTAGACAACCATTGAAAAACTATATTTTGAAGTAGCTGCAGTGACATGGGAAAATGATTGTACTGGAATGTTCCATTTGAAAAAGCAGAATAACTAAGATGTCCTTCAGGTGATGAATGAATAAGTACACTGTGGTCCATCAGACAGTGGAATAGAATCCAGTACTAAAAAGAAATGAGCTATGAAGTCACGAAAAAGCATGGAGAAGCCTTAAATGCATATTACTAAGTGAAAGAAGTTAATCTAAAAAAGCGATATACTGTTTGATTCCAACTATATGACATAGAAAAGGCAAAGCTATGGAGACACTAAAAAGATCATTGCTTGCTACGGATTAGAAGAGAGGGAGGGATGAATAAATGGAGCACAGAGGATTTTAAGGGCACTGGAAATTCTCTGTTGATACTGCTTTAATGGTTGATACATGTTGTTACACATTTGTCTAAACCCATAGAAGGTACAACACCAAGAATGAACCCTGATGTAAACTATAGACTTTAAATAACAAAGATGTGTCAATGTAGGTTCATCAATTGTAACAAATGTACCACTCTGGTGGGGATGTTGACACTGGGGGAGGCTACATGTGTGGGAGCAGTAGTATATGGGAAATCTCTGTACCTTTGGCTCAATATTGCTGTGAACCTAAAACTGCTCTAAAAAAATTAAGTCAAATTTTTTAAAAGCAGACTACAAAAGTACATACAGTCAAACCCTTGTTTTATAAAATATAGAGAAATATAAAGAAAGAAACACACCATGTCATAAACAATATTTATCTCTGAGTGATAGGATTCTGGACGGACTTTTTAATTTCTTTATATTTATTTCTGAATTTCTTACTTAATTTCTATATTTCCCAAGAAAGTTAGCAAAGAGCTTACTTTTATTACATTACTTTTTGTACCAAGAAAAACTTTGAATAAAAGTTATTTTAAAAACAATACTAGGAAGAAACTAACCAGCCCAGCCTTAACAAACTGGTTTTCACATGTGGGGCTGACTGGGAGAGAGGTTTTCTGTCTGGCTGACTCTCACCTGCTTTCCTTCTCCTCTGGAGAAGTCCCCAACAAAGAAGGCAGGGCTTGTCCAAGGCCATTTGCCTCTGCTAAGGCTCAGGGTCTGAAAGCCCATCCAGTGAGGGTGTCCTAGGCTGTCACCTGAACTCAGGGTCTGGCCTCCCAGGTCCACGGGGCAAACACAATATCCCCTTTCCCTCTTTTCTTGATTTTTCCATCATTTGGACTGTGACACTTGATAAGTGACCTGAGATCTGAGTTACTAAGTAGAGACAGGGTGGCATCTAACACAGGAAGTGCCCACTTTGGACCGAGGTGGCCTGAGATAGAAGCCTCGCTCGACACCTTCCAGCTGTGTGCCCCTGGACATGTCACTTCACCTCTTTCAGTAGCAGCGCCCTCATCTCTATCCCATGGATTAAATTAAATAGCAATCCTAGCACAGATCCTGGCAAAGGTAGGAACTCAATTTATATCGATTTTCTCTCCTCCTTCCTTTTACAGTTATTTACTTACATGGGAACTCAGTTCTGTCTCTTTCCCCTGATTCACAGAACTCTCCAAGGCCTGGGACAGAGTCTGGGGGCTCCCAGATCTCTCCTTCCCATCCTTCCAGGCCTCTGCTCCTCCTCAGTCAGCAAACGAATCCCTCTGCTGACTTCCAAGCCACAGAAAGGATAGTTGAGCAGCAGACCAGTGACTCCATGGGTCTGCCCAGGAGAGGTGCAGGATGGGGAAGGGGCAGATGACCTGAGGCCCCCACCTTGCATCCTCTCAAGCCAGGCTAGAAGCATCTGATCATCAGGCACACATACATAATAAACCCAGGGCCCTGTTTAACCAGAACATACTTTATGAGCCTTACGTCCATCTCCTCATAAGAAAAAGAAAAGAAAGACCCTGAGCACTTAGTTCACTCCCAGCATCGTCTGGGTATAGAACACACAGCGGAGCCTGAAGCGGGGTGTCTGCTCTCCCAGGGCTGTTTCCACTCCTGCTGGAGGTGTGAGGTGCATCCATCCACGTTTATTGCCAAGACTTAGAGGAAAGAGGCAGGGACTCTTGGGGACGCTGAGAACCGTTCGGGTAGTTCAGCCCCTCAGGCACAGAATCCTCTCCCAGAGACTCACAGAACCCCTCACCCTGAACTCACTGGTCCCCCTTGCAATTAGTTTCAAGTGGAAGGTATTACATGGCCCTAACTATTCTCATCCAAGATACTAAATCCTCTGCTATGTCACGTGGCAGCTAGGTGACCTTGGGCAAGTAATTGAACATTCCCTAATCCTAGTGTCCTCGTCTATAAACATCCATCCCTCGTAACATTGCAGGAAAGCACACATGAAATCACACAGGGAAATCAGACACAGTGTTGGAAGAGTCCATGCTCCCCCACTACCCTCTCAGAAATAGAACCACCTGGAGATGAACAGAGCATGGTACTTAAGAGTGGACCTTCCAGACATGGGCTGCCTGGGGTCAAGTGCCAGCTGTGCTAAAATGTCCCCATCTCTAAGATGAGGGTAGTAACAAGGATGCCCGCTTTGTAGGGTTGTGGAAGTCTTGAATTACTACATGGGACGTGCTTAGAACAGAGCATGGTGCATAGCAAGAATGGCATGTTTGTTTTTTTTATTTTTCTTCCAGAAAATAGGTTGATGGAGATCATTGATAATGTAGCAATTAGCACTTGTTTATATCTACCAGACAATCTTAGAGAGTATGCAGCTATGTCCTACTTACTACCAAGTATACAGGAAGGTATATTAGCTGTGAATACACACACACACACACACACACACACACACACCACTAAATTATGGACTGAACAAACATGATGATGACAACTGGTTTGTCCATTAGGTCAGAAATCACAAGACATATTCAAAGCAGGAGTGTACTCACACTAGCATTGGAGTTAGAGTTATACAGACTTGGGTTAGAGTCCCAACTCTGTTCTCTCTTAGTGGTCTAACCTTAGGCAAGTCACTTAGCCCAAGTTGCATCCCCATAAAAGTGTTGGGGCAAGGTTGGAGGAGTGAACTCCACCTGTCTCACCGGCCTGTCATTGCCCCCTGGTGGGTACAACGTAATCTTTAGCAGACTCTGACTCCCTAGTGCTCCCAGCCTAACAGTTCTAGGAAGCTTTCTCCTTTTTCCTGCAGGAGACCCAGTTCAGACAAGCCCGTAGGCTGATTTGTCTCCCCCTGAGAGTCCTAACGAGCAGACTGAAGAGCATCAAAACAGCAGCTGCCTAGCTCTGGGAGGCAGGAGCACTGGCCAGGGGTTCTAGACCCTTTTCTCTGTTTATTCAAACTGCAGAGCATCCCTGGGCTTTACAACTGTTTACTGAGCAGAAGGAAGCAAGACAGCTGGGCAGCCCTCTCTGGTTTCCACTGGCCTTTCTTTTGGAGAAAGCCAGCCTGAGTGCCGCTCACTCGAGGAATATCTTTGACACTGAGCTCCTGGAGGTGAGCAGGGCTTGGGGCACAGATTGGGCACACGCAACCCCTCTAAGGAGCAGGGAAAGAGCGCGGGAAGGGAGGGCAAAGCTGGAGATAGAAGTAGAGATGGGGACAGATAAAAACAGGAGCTCTGACCAAAACACAGGACAGGAGGGGCAGAAACAGAAACAGAGTAGGTCAAGGATGGAAACAGGGCTGGGCCAGCACAGGGCCCAAGGTGGACACAGGGGCCACACCGAGTGGGGGTGGGGGAGCAAAAAGAGGGGCAGTAAGCACAGAGCTGAGCTGGGAGAGGGGTAGCAGGCAACGCAGGCTTGTGTAATCTGGGGATCCTCTATTGCCCCAAAAGGGCCCACAGGAAATCTGGAGGTGGGGACCTCCAGTCAGAACCCGTTTTCACCCTAACCTGTGCAACGCTTTCCAACAGCAAGCAAAAGGAGCACGATTTAGTTTAGTTAGGACTGGCAAGATTCACTTATTTAAAAATTATGACATAAAAATACTCAGCTGAAATGCCACCCCACAAGCCAACGCCCCTGCAAAGTTAAAGTCAAGCGCCCCCATCCCAGCTCCCTGTACCTTTAAGGAGAAGTTTCCCTCCGCTTCCCGGCTGAAGAGGCAGGTTATTCTTGGATATAGCGATGACTTACCTAAAACTGAGTTACTCCCCTTCCTCCTCTGGCCAGCCTCTCTTCACTCTGGGGAGCTTTTACCATTTAAGGTCAATGTTACATCTGGCTCCGGAGCGGAGCTCCGAGCTGAGAAGCCTCTGGCTGCGAAGCCTCGGCCGCCCGCCTCCTCCGAGAGGGGCTGGGACTTAGAGCCCAGAGCTCCTCCAGGAGCCCCCTCGGGCCGGGTTCAGGGGACTAACGTCGGGGGAAGCTGACCAGACCCTTCCAGGGCTCGGGGCAGGCTGGGCCTGTGAGGCAACAACTCGCCCTGGAGAGGGCACCTGGTTCCCCGCCCCCCCCACGGGCACCCGCACAGTGGGTGGCAGTGCCCATGGGCAGCTCGTGTCACTGGGCGCTGTCCTGGCTAGACCGGTACCGAGGGAACTCTGCAGATCAGCCTCCCAGCCTGGAATCTTCAGCAAGCTTGTGAGCCTGGACAAGACCCTGGCCCCACGCCAGGAGAAACTAGGAACATTTCCTGTCCGGAGATCGGGGGGCAGGGGCTGCTCCCACCTTAAACCCTTGGGATTGCCAGAAAGAAGGGCCTAGAAGGTTCAGCTAATCGGAGACCGGGCACCAGCCCCAGGGACTTCAATCCCTGCTCCTCTGCTGAACAGCCCTGTGATCTTACCATCAGGGAAGCTCAGTGCCCTGGTCTCTAGAGTGGGGATAATAGTGATAACACCTAACTCATAGGGTTGTAGGAGGATTAAATGAGATAATATTGGGGGGGGTCTTAGCACAGTGCCAGCATCTCATAAGTGCCAATCGGCACACATTCGTTTCCTGTCCGTGCCCAGACACAGGTGAGGAAGGGCTGCCTCTCTCCTGGAAGGCCACGCCCTGTCCCTACTCCTCACCCACCTTGGGTGCAGTGCTCACCTGGAGCCAAGATGATGGAGCTCCAGGTTCTGGGCAAGTCACGTGGGAGCTCCAGCCCTCTTCTGAGGTTAGAGGCATCTGAGAGAGAAGCCCTGGGTAGGCTTGCCCAATAAAATACAGGACACCCACTTAAATTTGAACTCCAGATAAACAACACATAACTTTTTTAGTATAAGTATGTCCCAAATATCGCCTGGGACATACTTATACTAAAAATATGTGGGTTTCTTTTTCAATCTGAAATTCTAATTTAACTGTGCATCCTGTATTTTCATTTGCTAAACCTGACAACTCTAGCCCTGGGCCATCACATGTCACCCATAATGTATTCATCAGTCATGCTGAGAGTTCTAGGGATTGATGCTTCAAGGCCTGTGACCTCAAGCCATTCTGGTGGTGGCCGCTTGGCTGTACACAGTCCTTATCCCCAGCTCCTGGCCATGGGTCAGAAACCCCACTCATGACAGTCTTTCTCCACCAAATCTGGCCCACGGGGCCTCCATCCCAGCCCCTTCCACGGGCATCTAGTCCTGGACTATCTCTCCTCCCTGGTTGTTATGAGAGAGTCCTGATGAGAATGCAGGGCGTGTTGTCGGTTACACTCATAAATAATTGTATTTTTGTAGATGGAAGCAGAGGAGATTGTCCTGGGTACTAGCCATGCTTTTCCTCAGGTATCTATACCTACCCATCTGCTGGGTACTGGCTCCTACTGGCAAAGCCACATGGTGCTAACGACTAGAATTGCAGGTATAGGGACTAGGAATTTACCAAACTCTTTAACACCATTTCTCCAAATTCATTGTGCATTAGAATCCCCAACTATGAAACTCCTTGGATCCCTCTTCCAGAAATGCTAATTCCATGGGTCTAAAGTAGGACCCAGGAATATGCATTTTAATTAAGACCTTCAGGTGATTCCAAGGACCACACACTTTGGGGAATTGTGCGCCAATGATCAATCTTATAAAAATCCAGCAGGAGTTACTACAGAGACAACCAGAAACATAGGTTGAAATGGAACCATCAGCTTTGCGTACATGTGAGGGAGAATGTGTATGTGTGTGTGTGTATGTACAAACTGTATATTGAGCATCTACTTTGTTCCAAACTACAGTATTAGATTCTGTATATGAAAGCATGTATGTCTCCTCACAAGTGCTCCATGAAAGAGAACTATTATACGTTTCCATCAAAAAGGAAACTGAGACTTGAAGAGGTGAAATAACTTGCCTGATGTTCCACAGCCAGTAAGTGGTAGAGCTAAGGTGTGAACTTAGGCAGTTTGGCCCTGCAGCTCTTTCCCCTATACCATACCTCCTCCCCTTCAGCCAAGATTTCTTAAACTAGGGTTCGTGGATAGCTGTCAGGCATCACTGAGCCAACTAAAATTGTATGCAAAACACCATGTGATTTGTGTTTTTCTTGGGTATAGGCCCACAGCTTTCACCAGACTCACAAAGGAATCACCAAATAACTTTTAAAATCAATTTATTAACACAAGAATTTCATAAAATACATTACTGGAACAAGCTCTATAGAAGACAATTTAGCATTATCAAGATTAAGTCTCGTATCCTTTGACCCAATTCCACTTTCAAGAATTTATTCTACAAATACACTCTCACACCTGGGAAATGACAACTGAACAAGATTATTCATTGCAGCTTTGTGAAAAAAGCAAAAGGATTAGAAACAACATAAATGTCCACCAATTGGGGGCCATGATGGGGTACAACCATCACAAAGGATAAAGAAGCTCTGAGTACTGATATGAAAAGCCTCCAAGATACATGGTTAAGTGGAAAAAGTAAGATAATAGAACAATATATAAATACACACAAAAAAATATACTTACAAGTTCAGATAATTTAGTTCACGAACTCATCCTAGAAAAAGTGCTACATATCTCATTGCTGAATATCACTATGGTCACCTTCGAAGTACTCCCCTTGGGAAGCTATGCACTGATGCCAGCTCCTAGTTCTCCCTTCAAAGTAGTTTTGGAACTCTTTTTCTGGAATGACCGTCAGAGCTGTCGTTGTATTACCCTTGATGTCCTGAATGTCATCAAAATGTCTTCCTTTCAATATTTCCGTTATCTTTGGGTAAAGAAAGAAGTCATTGGGATCCAGATCAGGTGAGTAGAGAGGGTGTTCCTATACAGTTATTTGTTTTCTGGCTAAAACTCCCTCAGACAGGGCTGTGTGAGCTGGTGCATTGTCGTGATGCAAGAGCAATGAATTGTTGGTGAAAAGTTCAGGTTGTCTAACTTTTTCACGCAGCCTTTTCAGCGCTTCCAAATAGTAAACTTGGTTAACTGTTTGTCAATTTGGTACAAATTCATAATGAATAATCCCTCTGATATCAAAAAAAGTTAGCAACATTGTTGCAACAAGTTCGTGAACTTAATGGTCATACTTCCTATATTCACACATACACACTCACAAGTATATATGTGTGTGTACACACAATCTCACTAATATTAGCACAAGAACCAATAATATTAGCTGCCCTTGGGGGAGAGGAACTAGTGGAGGGAAAGAATATCTATCTTACTTAATATATGTGAGGTTTTGAATCATACTGGTATGAATAAATCGTGTGTTTACATTCAAAAATAATGAAACAAAAACATTGCTGTGAACAGGGATTTAATCAATCCATCTTTCAGCACGGCTTCCTCCAGACATCAAAGAGTGTTGGCATAAGCCTGACTAAAGGTATTTTTTTTTCACTTTTTATTTTGGAATAGTTACAGACACATGGACGTTTTAACAATAGTACAAAGTGTTCCACGTACCCTTCACCCAGCGTCCCCCCAGTGGTGACATCTTATATGGCTGTTGTATAATATCAAAACCAGGAAGTTGGCATTGGTACATTACTGTTAACTAGACTATAGATCTTATTCTAAAGATTATTTTTAAAATAAAGCCTTCTCACTGCTCGTTTATTCATTTAAAAATGTTTGTTGTGCCAGAAGAGTGTTGAATAATGGGATGCGGTAGGGACACCTCAGACCCATCCCTGCCCTCATGGGGTGTAGACTAGTGAAGGTGACCCCTTTATTCAAGTGGGAATGGCCTCACAGAGGCCCAGGATCCAGCAGTGCACAAGCAGGGCTGACCACAGCTCTAAAAAAGGAACTGTGTCCCTTGCTGTCCTGGTCATGGAGCTTCACAGCTTGCCTGAAGCTGACTTTTCGTCCTTAAAAGAACATGAGCAATTACTCAGGCTATATTTATCCCTGTTCCTGGAGCCACACAGGGATTTGGCCTCGCTCTACCAAAATCTTCAGCTCATCACTCATGCCCATCGGAGACAATCATATGTCCTCAGCATAACAACAGTGGGCTGGTGGAGGCACACTGACACACAGCATGGGGATGTTCTCCCCACAGGCCATTTGACTCAAGGCCAGGGAAGTTTTAAAGTCCCAGGCCAGAAACACATCCTAGGACCAAGGGAAGCCAAGCCAGGAGCAGCAGCATCTTGCCAAGAGCACTGCCCGCTCAGACACTGAGTGCTGAGATGACCACACTGGGAGATTTGACTTCTCTGCCCCATTTATACTTAGGGACTCTGAGATATGCTCAGCGTTTAGTAGGCCCTGGATGAGTAAGTGAACAAATCAGTAGCCACATCAGCAGGAATTGCATCCAGGAGACAGTGGCAGGTGTCATTTACTGAACATGATTCCAGATACTGCGTGAGCCACTTTACATATAAGGTCTAGTTCAGTCCTCACCAAATCTACGTGATATAGGACTTCTCACCCCCACGTCCTAGATGAGGAATCTGTGACTTGGAGAGCTGGCCAGTGTCTCAGTTTGTAAACACAGATCTGACTCTAAGTCCTCAGGTGTCGGGTTCAGGACAGCAGACCGGGAACATAAGGTGTCTTCTTTCCCTCCCAGGATCCCATTAACATGATAGCAAAGGACTCTGTCAGAAGGAATAAATCCTTAGCCACAAAGAGACTAAGAGGGAACAGGAAGGAACACACTTCTGGAACTGGCAAGAGGATAGAGGAGTGGTGCCTAACGAAGTCAGGAAGAGGAGGCCCCAGCCTAGTCCTAGGCAACCCACAGAGAAGGGGGCACAGTTGTCTGGTGCCCCTGAGAGGCTCTATATTTGACAAGCCAGGTGTGACAGGGACAGAAATGAGATATGGAACAAACATAGAAGGGATTGAAAGTCTGGACGGACCGGGCTGGAAAGGAACTATTTCCAATAACTTTTGTACACAGTATTTGCACTAAATGCCTTCAGGCTAAAGGAATAAAAGAACCATAAACGAATATTGAATAGATTTCTTTTTCGTAGACATAGCGATTAGCAATTCTGAAAATACTTTCTGTGTATTCTAGGATTGAGTTAGTAAATATATTGTTAATCATGACAATCAAGTTTCTCACTATCAAAGGAGAGAGTTATAAGTGGAGAGGAGGGAAAATAGAATAAGCCATGCAGTGCTATGTTGGAATTCAAGTACTGGAATGAACAGGATGGATGGATGGATGGATACGAGGTATGATCAAAACATACAGTCAATGCTGCTGCCGAGTGCCATCCAACGGAAAGGCAGGGATCTTCAATACCGGAAGTGGTGCGTTGAAACTTAGTAACGGTGTGCAACAAGTTTTAGCTTCTTCAGTTCAGTCAGTCAGGTGTGAGCTACAGTGGAGAAAAGGTGTGTTTTAAAGTGTGCTGTAAATCATGGATCATGAACAGCGCATTAACATGAAATGGGCAAATGGTTTCATCCCACTATCATGACAATGTTCCATGTCACACCACTTCCGGTACAGCAATTTCTGTCAAATAAAAACATTGTCCTCATCCACCTTATTTACCAGATCTGGATCGTGAGACTTCTGGCTCTTCCCCAAAGTCAAAATGACCAGGAAAGGTAAATGTTTTGAATCAATTCAGGACATCAAGGCAGCCACAACAGCACAACTAAAGACATTCATGAAAGAGGACTTCCAGAACTGCTTCAGAAAGTGGCAAGAACAATGGGATAAGTATGGGATAAACTCCCTCTGAAGCAAGGGGGGGTTTTTTGAGAGGGATTAAAGGCAATGTGTCTTTTACTGTGATAATTTTTTTATTTAAACACTCAACCATATTTTTGATCGCACCTCATATGTGTATGGGCATGTATTTGTAAACATATATATTTATATACATACAGGCAGGCATGTGTATGTGCATCAGTATACATCTGTTTCCTAGCTCTGTCCACTGAGAGGGCCTGGAAACAATGATGCAACAGTAGCGATGAGCACACTTCGCACACAGATTTTGGGTTATAAATACCTTTCTCCAATAAAAGGACTTAGGGCTCCATGGAGAAATGGGTACTTTTAGGGCTAGGATAGGGAAAGTACAAGATGAGTCTGAAACATCGTTTTGTGCAAAAAGTAGGGAATTGCTTCAAGAATAATGATGGTGATATGTCAAAAGGACGCAGGCCAGTTGAAGGGACTCTTATTGGCCAAATCTGAGGCAATGTGAGCATCAAAGTATCAAAAGATAGTAAAGGATTATAATCCATGAGTAAAATAAGAATCCATGAGTGGTCCTTAGGGAGGCTGGGAAGAGGAAGAATCTCGGCATCCTGACTTTGCTTTGGGCCAGCCCTGCAGGAACAACTACTGGAAAAATTGTCACCCTCTTTCTCCACTCTGTGTCAAGAGTATGACTTACCCATGTTGACCTCAAGAAAGAATATACCATTTAAAAGGAGTCCTTGGAGTTAATTGGGCCCAAATTCATAATCAGAGTCTAGCCATTGTTTACAGTGGCCTCTCACGCACACTGCATATCAGGGGAAAGCCACAGACTGAGCTGCTAAGTCTCCAGCATTGCATCTGTGCCTTCTGAGTCGAACTTTATAAAGAAGATCCTGGAATTGTATTTTGACCAGTCATATTTCAACCATATTGGAGACTTGCCCAATCCAATCAGAGCTGTACAGTTATATCCTCATTTGCATCTTTACTGACCAATCAGAGAGGCTCCATAATGACCAATCAGAACGTGTGATTTTGACCAATCAGGTCAATGCTATTTGGACCAATAGCACTGTGCAAATTTAAATCCCACATTTACATAAAAATGAACCAATCAGGGACCAGGGTGGACGCTTTCTCCCTATAAAGGTGGGGGAGGTCTTTGTCTCTGGGGAGTGCACTTTTGGTTTCTTCCAGGGGCTTCATTTCCCCAGTTTGCAAACTGTTCATCTGAATAAAGTTTCTCCTTTTATGAGCAAAATGTGACTCCTGCCCTCCTGGAGCTTATACTATAAGACTCAAGAAAGTAGTATCGATGATATATGGTTTGTGAGAGTGGTTTGCAAACTGTCTGTCAGTATGCTTATGTAAGGTGTTGTTAGTAAGACTGTTCTATAAGGAAGAACATGATTAGGGCCATGGGTGGGCTGTCATTGAATTGAACCAAGTGCTGCAGGAGTTCCAAAGAAGAAGTGGAGACATTAAGGAAGGTTTGCTTCCCGCAGGAGTTGGCATTTGAGGCATTCATGAATCCAAACAGGTCAAGATTTCAAGAGGTGGAGAGTAAATTGGGAGAGTCTTCCTAAAGGAAGTGGTTCAGACTCAAGTGTGGCAGTAGGAAAGTGCTCAGAAATGCAGAGGCAGAGGTTCTGTCATGAGGCTGTCTGAGTAGATCAGACAGTGAATGAGCCTTGAACCCCAGCTTAAGAGTTTGGACTTAACCTCCAGGCAGTCTGGGAGCCCCAGGAGGTTTCTAAGCAGGCACAGGGTATACTGAGAGCTGGGCTTTGGGAAGATTGTTCTAGGGCAGGGGGACAAGTCAGGGGATTATTGCTAAATGTCCTGGAAAGAGAGAGTGGGTTTTGGAGCTAGACAGATTCCAAGAAACTGTATGGAAGTTAATTAACTTCTCCAGTATCAGTTTCCTCTTTTTCAAAATGAGTAACTGGGGATTGTCTTCAAAATAGTTAACTGTTATGACCCAGGCCCTGGCTAATTAGAATGGAAACCAGTGGCTGTCCTGCTGGAATAACTGGGTCCTAGAGGTCCCTGCAATACCAGGCAGATCAATACCTTCAGTTGCCAGATCGTGGGGAGATCCAGAGAATCCTGGAGAGAGTCCAAGCTGACTGTACTGATTGGGGGGCAGTCAGGCATCGCAAGGCAGCAGCTATTTATTGACTAACAGGGAAGTACCTCAATATTTTAACAATGCATGGCCATGGTAGCGTTGCTGGGCTACACATTAGCCTGAGTGCTCCTGAAACACCTTATTAAGATGTGGCCCTCAAAAGAGAAGATGTCAAGTGTGACCAGGTTGAGCAACTGGACATATAATAAAGTCATTTATGGAGATTGGAAAACAAGCTGAAGGGACAGGAGTAAAAGATTCAAGAATTCCATTTTGGACATGTTAAGTTTTAGGTAACTACTATGAAACATCCCAGTGGAGACTGACATACGGACAGTTGAACATGTGGAGCTCTGCAGAGAAGTGGTAACAGCAGTAATGAGGGTGGGTAGGAAGAGATAGACTCAACAAACTTGTGACCTAACTGCATGTAGGGGATGGAAAGAAGAGATCAGGTGACTCCGAAGTGTCGATCCCTGGGCAGGTAGAGACAGTGTTAATGCCACAGGGAAGCCAGGAGAAGGAATGCACTGCTTAAGAAAGATCTGAGTTCATTTCGAGATGCTGGTGGGATGCCCAGATGGAGATGCCCAGAAGATGGTTAGAAATACAGGACGGCAAGGATTGTTGCTTGAGAGAGGTCCAGACTGGTGGTATAGATTTTGGAAAGATGGATCTCAAGGGGCGCTTTAAGTCACAGGTGAAGATCATGAACAAGCTATTGGACCTTTGAGAAAGCTGTGTCAATGGACTGATGGGATCAGAAGCCAATTAGCCGGGGTTAACTATGGGGTTTGGTACGGGCTTGGATGTGATGGCAATGAGGTTCAGCTTATCAGTACTCAGCAACCACGTGCTGACACGAGTGTGGGAAGAGGGTAGGAGGACGTGGGTAAGGAGGGGCTGTGATACCAGGGTGACCTTAGAAGTTCCATGGTGGGGCGGGGGATGCGGGGAGGGTTTCAGAGAAGGCAGTGCTGCTCTTTGGAGAAGTCTGGATGAGTTTTTCCCCTCCTCTGGGCTCCCCTGCACCCTGTGCTCACACATCCATCCAAGAAGAGCTTCCTATGGCTCACATACCTGAACACAGGGGTAAATGGACAAGGCTGTTCATGGCTGCTGAGGGTCATCTGGGAATTCTGGTGGTCCCAAACTCCACCAACAACACACCCAAAGAGCTAAGGGGGCATCAGTATCCCAACCTAACTCTATCCCATTCGTAGCCCACTGGAATGCTGGAACACACCAAAGAGAATCTCAATAGTACACATCTGTCACTTGGTGGGGAGACTTTTCTGCCTTCCCTGCCTAGTTTTGAGGTCCTTAAAGATAGGGACCCTCGGCAGTGCATCTCTATACTAGTAATAGTATCAATGACAACAGCAATACCTATTAGGTACGAGGCACTGTGCTGAGCCCCTCATATTGATCGTCTCATCCAACACTCACTAAAGCCCCATGAGGTAGGCATACTATTAGTATCAATATCAACCCACCCTAAAAGTGAGGAAACTGAGGCGTGAGGATGTTCAGTAACTTGATCAAGATTACCAGCTCTCAAATAGCAAGCTTGGATTTTAATTCAGCCAAACTCCAGAACTGTTACCCCATGCTGCTTCTTTGTACAATGGCCCCAGTGCCTAGCTTAACATCTGAGACATGTTAGATCGTCCAAAAATGTTGGCTGAATTAACCCGAAAGAACTAGTAGTGATGGGGTGTGAGGAGACAGGGTCTAGGTGTTTTAGGGGATATGTGAGCTGACTTGTGAATAGGGAAAGTGAGTCAATACGGAGGAGGAGCCTAGGGAACGCCCGTCTGCTGGGCCCACATCCCCGCAGAGAAAGAGCAGAGGCCTGGGTGCAGCCCAGGTGGGAGTGGGGCTCAGGGAATAAGCAAATGGACACTTTCCTGCTGGGCTCTGCTCAGTCCCGGCACGGGCCAGGCCAGGCAGAGGGAGAAATGAAGTCTGGCCCCAGGGAGACCACTACTAGGCCTGCCCATGGGAAGATGGGGCCAGGTGGGAAGGTTAGAAGGGCTGTAGAAGCTCAGGGGGACGAGAGGCCTCTGGGGCCTGGCTGGTCAGGAACAGCTTCATGGGAGAGGTAGGAACTTTAGCTGGGTGTTGGGTGCTGAGAAGAACAAGGAAAATCAAGGGAGGAAGAAGGAATTCCAGGTTGGGCTGACAGGTGAGCAGAACCTAATAGGTAGGGAAAGTGCAGGAATCTTTTCAGTGGCAAAGAATAGAAACCCACTCTGGCTGGCTCAAGTGTAAAGGGGGCTTGTGTCAAGGATAACTGAACCCCCTAGAAAACCCAAGGACAGGAGAGGAAGGATACCCAGACCACAAGGGAGCAGAGAGCTGGCAGGACCTGAGGGCCCTACTCTGTCTATCTGTCCTAATGTCTGTATCCCTGGTTCCCACAGGCCGTATCATTCTCTCTCTCCTTCTCTCCTTCTGTGCATCTGCTTCTTCCTCCTCCTCTTCCTCTCTCTACTCCTCCTTTTATCTGGACGCTCACCGTGCTATGGCTCACATGGCCTCTCACCTCCAGCCCTCTCCTCCCCACAACCACCTGATAACTATCTTGTTTCAGATTCTCAAAAGCATCTGACTGGCTTCGCTTCTCTGTTTCAGCCAGGTCTCCTAAGTCATTAGCTACCTTAGGAGCAGGTATCTCCCTCTGATCTAATTGTCCTGGCTGGGGCCATGCAATAAATACCGTGGCCCTTTTCAGAAGCCCCAACCTCAAATGCTGGTGTCCTCCAACCAGCAGTCTCTTTATTCAGGGGATTCTGACTTCCTGTGTTCAACCTACAATTGTGTTGGCTCTTGTAACAACCATGTCATTTACTTGGCTCATAGACAATCCATGGTCTACTGAGACTCCCAGATCTTTTTCACAAGAATTGAGCTATCCCTACCTTGCCTTCCCCTAAACTATCCTGAGTAACATTGTAGTTTCAGCCTGTTCTTCAAACACAGGATTTCTGTGCCGGTGCCATGACATAACAGATTGTTTATCTCACCAAAGGAAGAGTCAAACCTTTCTCAGATTCTCTCCCTTCTGGCTTCACATAGTTTTTCTTTTGGGTGAAAAAGGGAAAGAGATGCAAAGCAGAAAAGGATTTTTGAGGTTTGCAAGTTGACAGTCCGCCATTAAATTAATGCTAACAAAAGCTCAATTTCACTAATCCTGAGAGGAACTTGATCTCCAGATGCACTGGATTTGCTGTTTCAATGCCTGCACCATGAGGCCGCTTCTACAGCCCAGAGTTGGGTGTTGTTGTTTTTTTAAAAGACTTTGAAGTTGCAAAGCATATATCACTTTTTAGAAGCAAACCTAAAAAAAGCTGTGTAAGCAGCTTTGTTCAAGTGAAGGCTAACTGAATTAAATAGAACAGTCCCCTTTCATAACAATAAAAGAAGAAGAAAGAAGAGGAAGAGGAGAGAAGAAGGGAAAGGAGGTGGGGGGTGCATTTGTTTCTCCTCATCTCCCCCATGTGTAACCCTGGGCTGCTCCAGGGCTTAGTTCTCAGAATTAGATTCTTCTCTATCCGCACTCACTCCCAAGAGGATCTTATCTGAGCTCATGATTTTAAATACCATCTATACTCTGAAGACTCTCAAATATTTATGTCCAGTCTGTACCTCTTCCCCAGACTCCAAAGTCATACATCCAACTCAACACTTCCTCTTGGGCATCTCATATACATCTCCAATTTCACCCACACAACCCCCAATACCTGTTCTTCCCTCAGTCTTCTACTTCTAAGTAAATGGCAAGACCATCCTTCAAGCTGCTCAAGCACAAAACATGAATCATTCGTCATTCTCCTCTTGCTCCCCACATATCCCACAGGGAATCCATCAGATAATCCTGTTGGCTCTATCTTCAAAATATGTACAGAATCTGACTGTTTCTTACTATTTTTACCACTTCCTACTCTGGTCTAGACGACCATAATTTCTTGCCATGTTATCAATGCCATCATCTCCTAACTGCTCTCCTGCCCCCATAAGGCAGGCAGAGTGATTCTTTTAAATTATAAGTTAGACCACATTTTACTTCGTACTAGGTACCATATGCAGCAATTTATGTACATCATTTATTCTCAAAAGGTATTTTCAAAACTTTTTCATCTGCATTTTCCAGTTAGGAGAATGAAGCTTTGAGAAATGACATACCTTAAGATCACACAGACGCTCTATGAAAGAACTGGACCTGAATACCCCAAGGTCCATGCGCTCTTTCCTTCAACCCAGTTGGCGAAGAAGTCTATTTTTCTCCCACAACTTTTCTCAAAGTTGCCTGATCAAGCCAATGCAATCTAAAGTCAAGTTCATAAAAAGAGATCTTAACAAAATTATGTAGGTAAGAATGAAAGAAAGCAGGAAGAATACTTCTGTATGTCAGTCTTCTTGACAGCAGTTTTACCTGCCCAATTTATTCCATTCAATCAGTAAATCCATCCAACTTCTGGTTTAATATGTCAGAAAGAGGTTTTTCAAGCAGATGTCCTGGGGCCACATGAGGATAACACTAACCATATTTTCTCTCCCCTTTCCCTCCTTGGGATTCTGGGCCCTGTACCATCATTTATTTATTTTTCACATCGTTCTGGGTGCAATATTCCACAGCCTCAGTAACTCTTTTTTCCAACAATGAAAAAAATTGCACAGACAAATATCTGAGCACATCCTCCAAACATGGAGAATTGTCCATGCTTCAGAATTCACAAATGCCCTCATTCAATCCATTTGTTTTTGTAAACTTCAACTTTCACATTTAAAATAAACCATGTACTAGACAAAAGAATTCACTTTGGATCTGAGCCTTCCTTTGTGATCTTCCTTCCTTCATCTGTATTAAAAGCAAAAGACATCTTAAAGCATCAAGGCCTGTTTGGCATTCTCTAAAAGCTAGTTTTGATGGGTGCCAGGGACCTCCCTCATCTTTTCGGGGTGGAAACAATGCCTATTTTTTGTTTTGTTTGGTTTTGTTTTTATGAATGTTGAAAGCATTCTAGGAATGGAAACTGCAAGGCAGGATCCTGGGAGAAGGGCACATGGGTGATTGGTTCCCCAAGAACAGCAAGGACCTAAGCAGAGAAGGTAACCCGCTCGAAGGTGCATAGCGTTGGCAGCCATATTGACTCTGCATGTGAGCTGTCATCCCGTGGTCCCTGGGAACCTGTTTGTGACTTAAATGTGGGCATAGGGGATTGGGGTGGGGATTCTGGTGAGCCAAAAATGTGGTGTGAACCAGAAAGGCTCTGAGTAAAGACAGTGTCTGCTATTAAGTAAAACACAGCTCAGGCTACAAGAGGTGAAGAAGGAAAGTTCACCAAAGCACAGAACCAGACTTAATATCAGCTTGTGACCAAACTTCAAAGCCATCACAGAGTGCAGAGAAAAACAGCATAGGATCTCAGGGGCTACAGCCAAAGGGACTTACCAGGAAGGGAGACAGTGGGGATCTGTAAGGTCAGTGGAGGAGAGCAGCCAAGGAAGGGTTTTACTTTTCCAGAAGTCTGAAGAACCACCCCAGTTCTGCAGGAACGTGGTGCACGCTCTAGAGAATCGTCTTTGGCCAGAGCAGGGACCCCAAAGCTACAGCTTAATATTCATTTCCTATTCCTTCATTCAATACACATGTATCTTTTCTACTTCCTCCTAACTAGTCTCCTTATCTCTACTCTCGCCTCTGTCCAGTCCAACCCCCATAGCAGCTAGAGGGACACTTCTAAAATGCCATCTATCCTGCAGCTTACACCCTCTGGCAGAGGACTCTGCCCATTGCATCAAGAGCTCCTCTCCCTGAGCCCTAGGTCTGCCCTCCTTCTCTCTGCTGACTAGATCCACTGCTGACCTTGGACCCCTCCCACGCCTTCTCTAATTGGGTTAATATAAAATCCCATCACAAAAGCCTGAGCAATGTCTCCTTTCATTTGTATTAGAATAATTCTTTTCACACTTGAGGTTTAATTTTATTTTTTGAGTTTTTAGAAGAGGTAAAAGGAGAGTAGGGTACCATGGATGATACTGCCGCACTGTGACCCCCGCTTACCACTTCACTGTGCTGTCAGCGCCTCTCACTGAGGCCACCACAGACGTGTATGTGTAGCAGGTGCCAGCAGAGAGGGGCTGCTGACGTAGACTCAACAACAACAGCATACAGTAGCCGCTGCGGTTGGAGCAGGAGGAGAAAATCACACTGAGGTAAACTGCACTTACAACGGGAAAAAAAACATCAACTGAGTGACCTCCCCTAACAAATATAAGGCAAATAGTCACTCGTGCACAGGAAAGAGGTGTATCAGAAACCCTGTAACCAAACAGACTACCTCTCCTCAACATCTGGGGTTCAAAGCATTGTCTGCTGGGGTAAATATGCATAGGAGACAAAGGCGTTGAGCCCCTGACCCTTTCCTTTTGCAGGAGCTTTATTAGAATCTCACTGGTATATGGAGGCCCCCCAATTTGGGATCTGCCAGCAGGAGAGGACCCCAAGGGCCCCAGAGGGGAACACATCACAAGGGTCTGGCTGGTGATCTAGCTCATGAGAAGAGCCAAGTGTTGACAGAGGAGAGGTGGTTTTGGTGGACCATGCGTGGAGCTGAGCATGCGTGGTTTTGGTGGAGCATGCGTGGAGCTGAGCATGCGTGGTTTTGGTGGAGCATGCGTGGAGCTGAGCATGCATGTAGCTCAGCCAACCCACCCTGGCATGGTGGTGTGCTTTGAGTGGAATGCCCGAGTTGAATGCATGAGCTAAAAGAGCTGTCACTTTACAACCTAAATGTGAGGCACTCCTGTGAGCCAAGAGGGTATATCAGTCAGCCAGGGAAGGTTACGCGAACAAACAACTCCAAAATTTCAGTGGCTTATTACAATAAAGATTTATGTTTTAGTCATGTTATTATACATACCGGCTATTCTTTGGCTGTGAGTCTGCTCCATGTACTCTTCACTCTAAGACTCAAACTGAAGGAGCAACCCCTATGTGGGGCATTGCTATTTTTGTGGCAGAGAAAAGAGACCGATAGGGATGGCTCTTAAAGCTTTTGATTGGAAGTAGCACATATTGCTTCCATTCCATTGGCCAAAACAAGTCAGAGGGCCAAGATGGACAACCATGGAGTGAAAAATACAATCCTTTCACAAGGGGGACCCAATAGTGACAATCTACCACAGAGGGTTAGAGACCAGTGAGGGCGTTATCATGGCAGAGATCCCCACTAAAGGAGACGTGGTTTCAACTATGCACCATATCATGGCAACAGAAACAGTGGACCAATGGGCCTCTAGAATTCTCTCTCTGCCCAGCATTTGGCTGCAGGACTGTCCCTTTGGACTGAGAAAGCCTCTGAGTTATTAAAAAATTCAAGCAGGGAGATATCTCAAGTGGCAGATACTGGCATGAGGGTATTTGGAAATTTTAAGGCAGATGATTGTAGTTGTGCTCCAATTTGGGAACCAATTATATACAAAATCAAGTAGATGGCCTAGGCTTTTAACAGCAAGCATTCAATCAGCGGTAACAGTTTGCCAAACAAGCACTGTTAAGCACTTCATATGAATTATTTTAATCTGCACAAGAATTTATAAGTAGGTAGTATTATTGCCCCTATTCTACAGAAGTTAAAACTTAGAAAGGTGAAGTATTCTTTCCAGGGATACGCAGCTAGCAGATTCAAACTCAAACTTAACTCCAGAATTTTCCGTTTAAACCACAACATTCGCTTGCCTCCCTCTGATGCCCTGCTCTGATTCCCACCTCTTCAGTGTCTTTTTCTCTTCTAATTTGACTCCATTTCCTTTTTCATGTCTTTCCTGTTTTCCTCTTAGACATTCCCTCTGCTGTTGCAGTTCTGAGAGCCTTTCCAAAAATGGATCTCCAATCTCCATCTCCACATCCTGAAAGTTGAAACTTAAACCTACCCAGGTCCAGCTTCAAAGACTGAGGTTGCTCTAGAGTGCCCTGGATTCCATGCCTCTTTTTCCCCTGCCAAGAATGGCATCCTTCCCGGCCTGGAGTCCATCTCTGGCTGCACCCCCTGCCCCCACCAACTTCAATCCCACACTGAGTACTTCCAGCTCTGTTAGAAAAGAGGCAAGAGGCTCAGAGCCCCTGAGGCAGACCCTGCAGTGAGTGCACAGCACAAGGCTATCTTGTCAAATTCACAGGGAGAGGTCTTCACGTGTAGAAGAAGCAAACCTATACTCCGAAGAACAACTCCAGGATTATAAAACACTGAAAATACTCCAAATGCCAGAGTCTTTCTATTGTAGGCTGAGACTGTCCAAGGCCTTAAGCATCCCCACATTTGGCATTTGGAGAGTCAGCAGTTATCATTTCGTCTGAATAAATGACATTGTAAAGTTTAGCCTTAGAAGGGTGATCATATACTTTGAACCAAAAACTAGAAAGACAGTGTGGTGCGAGAGATTTCTTTTCTGATTTGTAAATGTACTTAAAGAAAAAGTCTCCTGACAACATAAAATGTATATTACATTTCATTTCGCATTCAACAATATTCCTAGTATAAAGAAAAATAGAATTACATGAAATTGGGATTGTGCGCCACCCCACCCCCCACCAATTAGCCTGTCAAGGCAGACTTAGAGCTGATTGCTTTCTCCTAAAGTAGTAAATCTCAACATGTGATTACCTACTTGGCATGGTTTAAATATAGGTCCCTGGATTCTACTTCAGATTTGGGGTGGTGGAATGCAGAATTCTGTCATTTCTAAGCAATGCCTACTGAAGTTTGAAAACCACTGTCCTAATAAAATGCAAACAAAAAAAAAAAAAAAAAGGAAAAAGACTAATGAGCTCATGTGAAATGGAATGGAAGTTTCCAAATGCCTATAACTTCTCTCAAAAAATAGTCCATGCAACTGTTTGTAAAAGATTGCTGGTACGTTTTAAACAGGGAAACAAAATGAGAACTCTAATTCCTCAAAACATTGAAAAATATTTATTCCAGGCAGGAGATGTTATGTCCTTGGTAAAGAAGTGGGGAGGAGGGCTTCAAGACAGAGATGCTCAGTTTTTGCAGGTGTCCTCTCTGGCTGACAGCTGCAGGGACAGACTGAGGCTGGGGGAGGAGCTAACAACCAGCCATAGTACTGAGCCTGGAGGCAGAGCTGCAGGAGTGCTGAAAGGGCACCTCAGTTTTGTTCAGGCGTCCATCCTCCTCCATGAAGCCTCATGCTTCAGTGGCTGTTCACTACACCCCGTCATCAGGGGATGATTCTTGCTTAATTTAAGCCAGTCACAGATCCCATTCTCCTTTCCAGCTGTGGGCTTAGGCACGTGACCACACCTGACCAATGAGGTGGGAAGGCGACTTCTGCTGAGGGGTTTCTGGAAGAGATGTCCTCCCTACAAAGGAAGAGATGTGGGAAGAGATCATGCACATTGTGGGGTCCAGCTATGATGCCTGAACTGCAGCAGCCATCTTGCTACCCATCTGAAGCCGAGCATGAAACAGAGCTAAGAGGCAGAACTGGGGCCTTGGGTCTTGGGGCTAATCTGTCCCTGGGTTTATAATTTTGTGAGATAATAACTGTCGTTATTGTTTAGGACACTTTGAATTGGGTTCCTATCAAATTGCTCCAAAAGCATCCTAATTGCTAGAGGGAACTTTTTAAAATCCCCAACTCTGTGTCTAATAAACATGAAATCAAGCAGAGAAATTTTTATTATTGCAAGAGCTGCCTCTAGAAATCCTTCTAAGGAAAGAACTGTTTTGTTGGAAAAAACATCCTGAGAACCTGTTGGGGTAGAAAGTAGACCTTTAAAGACCTGAGTATTAGCTGGAAAAGTGGTGTCAGAGGGGGGACTGTTATGTGCAATAAAGGAAAAAGGAAACTTCTGGATACTCTGACAGAAACAAGAGAGAAAAGTCAACAAGAAAGTTTTGGGGAGTGTGATGTGACTCCTCTCTCTCTGCTAGGTTCACAAATACTGTGAGTGTCTCTTTTGAACACCAGTGAAGGGCTGAATTGTGCATTTAGTATTTGAATCAGCGTGGTTTATGCAGCTGCAAGAGCCTAGAAGCAGAAAGACCAGGAGAATTTACAGTAGACTCGAGGAGTGCTTTGGACTTCCCTGAACTTTGGAACCTGGGACAGGGAACAATCTTTTCCAGTGCTCAAATACTAAGAAGGCTGACAATGGGTTACAGAAGCCATCTTGTCACCCTGTTTGAGGAGAAGGCCAAAAGCTTAACCAAGTCCTCTCTGTATTGCAGATCATCAATAGAGGTGCAAAAATCCCAGATAGTGTGAAGGAAACAAGAAAGTTAAACAACTTTATCCAATTTCCAGCGTTTGAAGAATGGACTACCCCTGAGATAAGGAGTAGCTGGAGCTACCTAACAGATATAGGGTCGTTCCTGCAGAACCATCAATGAATAATCTAGTACGTCTGGAGAATGTGAGGCCAGCTGCCACTGGCTCTGAGAGAAGAGGTTGTCTTCGTCCTCTTGCCCTGGCCGGGCCAGTTGGAAGTGCACCATTGGCCTGGACCTTGCATCTGGGATGTAACAAGGGGTTTGCTGAGGTTCTCCAAATCTGCCCACCACTCCCATTTCTGCTATTTCATGGGAAGAACAACAGAGCTGTTAGAAGAAACTCAAGAAGTATTTCTAGGGATGACAGAAGACCCCTAAGGTCACAGGACCTACAAGTACTTTCAAATCTTTCTTACAACTGAAACTGGGTCTTGGAAAATATGGGAGGCTTTGGGGAAGAAGTTCTGGCTACAGGGGTCAGGCTGGAGGATGGAATTTGTGATTCTTGGACTTTAGTACCTGAGTAAGGGCAAACATGGAAGACAAGTGGCCCAGACACTTGCTGATCTGACCAAGAGGCCCGAGCATGGAGCAGAATGGAGCTGCACTCAGTCAAAACCGCACAACTCGGCAGGATCCATACAGAGCTCCTGGTTCCAGGCTACCCGCCTGAAATTCCAGCTGTTGCTGACTTGGGGTCACTGTACTCATTTTCAACATTTGAAATGCAGCACTTACTTACTTTAGACCAAAGCTGTTGAGGGATATGAAAGGCCTTTAACAGCTCTGGGCAGAACAGGCCTTCCTCATTTCTCTTCTGGTTCCAGGCCCTGACGTCCTACAAGATAGCGTCCCAAAGGGCCCAGCAGATGTGCCCAGACACTTCCTGAATGACTCCCAGCCACTTTCAGCCAACCATCATTGCTTCCCCGAGTGTCTGCGGTCTCTGATATGAGCTTCCAAGCTCACCAGATGGGACCATGGTCAACCTTCAAAAAGTAATGTCAGGGAACTTGCTTCCCCTCTGAGCTCTGCTCACCCATCTTTCCACCATTCCAGGATTTTCTCAAGTGTGCACACTAGCTTTGGTGGGACTTGAATAAGCATTTTTTTTTATTAGTTTTAGGTGCACAAGACAAAGTAATACTTAGACGTTTATCATTTCTATCCCTCACACTGTGGACCCCCCTACCCCCATCCACTATCCCTCTGACATCGCACAGAGCCATTACATTTCCACTGTCTCCGCTCCCAATGCTGTACTCCACCTCTTGTAAGTGTGTACATACATATATATACATATATATATAATATTATAGTTGGCATTCATTATTGTTCAGCTTCAGGTGTACAGTGCAGTGATCAGGCATCTACATCTTCCCTGAGGTGGTCTCCCAAATGGGACATGTGTCCATTGGATACCCTACAAAATCTTTACATTATTGATTACGTTCCCCAGATTAATTTTCAAAACCCCATGGCCATCTTGTAGTTACTGACTGTTTCCTAATTCCCTCACCTTCCCCCTTACCCCCACCCCCCCGCCCATCTAGCAACCCTCAGTTTTTCCTCTTTGTCTCCAAAACTGTTTCTGATTAGTTCATTCACTTATTCTTTTCTTTAGATTCCGCATATAAGTGAGATCATATGATACTTGTCTTTCTCTGTCTGACTTATTTCACTTAACATAATGTTCTTTAGGTCCATCCATGTTGTTGCAAATGGTAAGATTTCTTTCTTCTTTATGGCTGTGTAATACTCCATTGTATAAATGTACCACATTTTCTTAACCCAGTCATCTACCGATGGGCATTTCTGTTGTTTGAATAACCATTTTAAATGTCATTAGTTGTATACTCTGAAGCACATTTTAAAAAATAAATTTTCTCAAACAGGTAAAATTTCAGAATTCCATTTTAGGTTAAACCTGTGGAAGGGAGGGCAAATATGTTCTATTCAATCCAATCCTGATAGATTAGCAGTGGTTGTCTGGAGCACTGTGTTGAGAAGGATTCTGAAGAAGCATCGGGCTTGGCAAGAAAGAGTTCCATGATCAATCAGTGGATAAAAGTGTGGATGTGGGCAATGTGGTACTTGCTGCTTCTGGCCTGTGGCTTCCCTAGTGTCCGTGGCCACTCTATACGCACACCCTGACCCCCTACTTATCAGCACTGTGGGGCGGAGGTGGATACTGGAGCCAGCTCAGCCTCCTTGGCATCAAAATGTAGCACAGGAACTGCAACATAGCAGATATCCATGTTTATGTACTGATCTGTCAGACTTTGTGCAGATCATCTCAACTGCCATATTCTAGAAATGCTCATCCTAAACTGGGGTTCCTTTCAATCTCCCCACACAGGGAAACATTATAAGCAGCAGCAGAATTCTTATAGCCCTTTGGGAGAACAATTTAACGATGTCACAAGAACCACAGGGAAATTCTAACCCTTTGCCCCAGTAATACTATGCTTGCACTGGTATTCTAAGGAAACATTCAAGAATGGGGGATATATGCATTCCCGAATTTATTAAACTTGCTAAAGATGTGAGGGACGGGCAGAGGGGTCAGTTTGCAGGGCACTCATGTTCCTTCTTGTCAAAAACCTTTTACTTCCCCCACTCTCCCTCCCCCGTTTTCACTCCTCCACTCCAGATGGCCTCAGAGCTCCAAATTCCTACCCCTCTATCATAAAGAGTAATTCAGCTCTCCATAACTCCTTCCCCAACACTCCTCCCCTCAATACCCACCCTGCCCCGTACTCTATTCAACACTCTCACTCCCCAAAAGGCAGTAAAAAGTAGTTATTCTTAACATAGTCTTTTTTCCTTCCTCTCACATATACTATGAAATATTAAGCAGCTATTAGATAAAAGAGTGGGTTAGATCTGCACATACTGACATGAAAAAAGATGTCGATGGTTTATCATCGAATGAAAAAAAAAAAACTAATGTGACACCAGTTGTGGACGATATGTAAAGTGTGATGCCTATGTATCCATGAGGTCTGGCAGGCTACATGTCAAGCTGTTAGCAGGAGTTACCTGTGGGGAGAACATTCGCTCTTTGACTCCATATAACTGAGTTGTTTGAACTTTATTTTACAATGAAAATGTATTAGTTATGTAAGTAAGAAAAAAATAGGTGTAGGATTCCAGAATAGGGAAAGCAGGCCAAGGATTGCCAAGGCCCTGCCTTCTTAGAGAAGTCAATTTTTATCCTTAGCTGGTTTGCTTGAGACCCAATGCGCATTTATCCCCAGCTGCCTCAAGAGGCTGAGAAAGGGTGGGCCCTCCTGCGGAGGCATCGCTCAGAGAGCCAGACTTCTTGCTCTTGCGTGACTGCTGCATGACCACCCTTCTCTCTGCTGTGTGGAGCAGCTTTCCAGACACTCGCCTGCACGCAGTGCACAAGGGTAGTCAGGTCTGGAAGACTCCACCTTGTCAGGCTCTCCTTCCTCTAGTGGAAGCTGTGACAGAAACCCTGAGGGTCCTCTGATGAAGAGAAAGAGGTGAGGGGGTTCTGAAGGGCTGATATCCTTCCTCACCTCTCTCAGCAGGGTTAATCAGGCTTGGCCAAAACCATCCAGTAACGCTGGAACTCCCAGCCTCAGTTCTACCTTGTTCACCCTCAATTTCTTCTCTTTTTGTCCACCACACCTCAACTCATAGGAAACAAAGAGGATGAGTCAACAGGCTGTGGGTCTTAACCACTTTAATGGATCAGGGGAGGTAAGAGCCTTGAATGTCCTCCCAGGTCAGATGGGAGTTTCCCTCCTGGCAGAAGAAAACTCCTGGCAAGTTAGTGCTGGTTGTTGGCAGGAGGCCTGAGTTCCTTACCGCATGGACCTCTCCACAGAGCTGCTTGTGTATCCTCACGACATGGCAGCTGGCTTCCTCCAGAGCCAGTGATCCAAGAGTGATCAAGCTCCATCTTTCATGACTTAGTCTCAGACATCACACATCACTTCTGCCTCGTTCTTTTCACTAGAATTGAGTCAGCAAATCTAGCCCAGACTCAAAAGGGGGGGGGGGGGAATTACGCTCCACTTTTGGAGGAGAGAAGTATCAAAGAGTTTGTGGGCATAGTTTAAAACCACCACAGTTATTACCTATCAGGCATTGTACAGGTGCAAGAGGCATACAAAATCCCTGCCCTCAAGAAACTTTAAGCTTAACAAAGGAAACTGATATGTTACACTAGATGGCATAAGCTGTGGGAACACAGAAGAGGACGTTTTCTACTGTGGAAGGGGCACAGTGGGAGAGGAGTCTCTGAGAGAAGGTAGCCTTTGAGGTAGGCCTTGGAGTGTGAGTAGAAACATGTTAGAGAAGGTGAATTGATGCTCAACACCCATTCCAGCCTCCCTCAAGTGTGCCTTCCTGTACTGCAGAAACTGATAAGAAAACTACATTTCCCAGACTCCCTTGCAGACAATGCCCTGGGCAGGATTTAAATTCTGCCAGTAGGATGCACAAAAGAAAGATCTGGAGGGCAGGAGTCAGGCGTGGGCCAAGCTCTCATCCTTTCTGCTGTTTCTGCTGCTGAGTCTGCCATGGAGGTGTTCGCTTTTTCTGCAGCACAGGTGGCAGTGGCCCCAGTGTTCAGACACTGGCTCATGGGTGTCCAGAGAAAAAGCGGGACATCCTTTGGCTAGTGAGACTGTGGCTGGTGTGGCATGGTTCTGGGGTGACAGCTGTGCAAATTGGTGAGTGGCTTCCTGAGAGTAGAAAATGTGCAGGCCTTCCAGCATCTCTTCTAGATTTGGGGAAGGAGGACTCAGCACATGGACATGTTTCCTCAAACCCTCCCACCTATGTCTTTTCCTCCTCAAATTTTTTCTATCCTTAACTGAGTGAGTGCCGCACACCACTCCCACCCCCCTTTGCAAGCACTCAGAGGTAATCTTACTTTGGAAAGTACCAGAATCTTAGAGCCTTAGCTACAACTGAGAATAAAGCACTTTCATTTTAACTACCAGTTACTCCAAGTTAAAAGCCATAAAATGCCAACAAAAAATTTAATCTTGCCATCGTCAGTCTTTTCCTGCCTCCCTCATTGAATCCATCCACACGCCCACAGGCAAAGCTGTCAGCCAAATGGTGTCACTGGATTCATTTAGGAGATAAATATGGGAACTTTAGAAAGTTGATAAACTCAGCAGTTGTCAAGAATCCAGCTTTGCTTCACTGATGTTTGCCCACGCTTTCTGGGCTGAGATGTGCACATTAGGGCAGAGCTCACCTCCAACCAGCCCTGCGCTGCGGAGACACTGGCTCCTGGTGGGGTTTTTATTACCCTTGTCTTCAATAGCTAATGCATCAACATCACATGCCAGTGGGACTGTCGCTCGCCCAGCACCACACCCCGTACACACACACAAACCACCCCCGACACTCTTTGGAGACTGACATCTCCACACTCATTTGATAAATATTTATAGCTTAAAAGATGACAGGCTGGAAAGCACACAACAGCCGTGGATCCCACCCACAGTGGGATTTGCCTGGTGTCAGCTTGGCTTGTAAACCTCTCTGAGTGTCGGGAAAAGCGTCCCGGGGAGGAGGCTATAAACACGGACTGGTTGGCTGAGCTCCTAATTGATAGACTCTTGAAACCGGAAACCTAGTCTAGGTTTCCTGCCCAGCCCCTGAGCCTTAGCGGTCTCTCCATGGGCGCACACCCTGGGTGATGGAGGACAAGTTATGAGGATGCAATGGATTTGACTTTTGCACGATGACTCTGTTTTTGAACAGCAGTGAAAAAAACAGTATCCAAAGTCCCTCACACACACGCTCAAGCAGCTTCTAAACATTTTCTAGGTCCTGGACCCCTTTCAGAATATGATTAGAGCTCTGAGTATTCTCCCCAGAAAAATCCACACAGGCACAAACATACAGCACTGTGCACGTAATAACTTCAGAGATCGAAAGATGAATTAGACCCAGGCTTTTGCCTGCCAGAAGCTAACACTCTTACAGAGAAGGTAAACAAATAAACATGCACATAAATAAAACTGAGAAAATGACCAGCACTCTAAAGGATTGTGGTGCTGAAGTCTTTTGAGAGTTTGCAGAGAGAGAGATCAAGAGTTGTAAGGTAAAGAACCAGGCAGAACACAAAGGAACGAGTCCTAAATGGACTTCATGTGTACTCCAGTAGTTCACTGAGGGCCTCTGCTCTTTGATATCCAAGTGAGGAGGCCACAGACTTCTGAATCCCGTGGACAGGGGTTTGACACCCGCTCCAGTGCTTCTGCGAATTCACTGTGGGGACCTTGGTCTCCTGGCCCTTCTCAAAATTCTGGCTGTTTTACACATCATTTCTGTCCCCATACTGCCTTCCCCATCATAAAATTCAGTCACTCCTTTGGTTTCACAACAAAAAAATTCAATCACACCAAGCATTTATACAGGTTTTACAAAATATGGGAGAGTGGGTCCTGGATAAAGGTCATGTTATACAGGACCTGGCCTTATGCCGTCCACTGAGTCCTTCTGCCTTCTCTCCACACTTTTGTCTCTTTCCCGCCTCTTTTTCAGGAGCAACTCAGAAAGTTCCTGAGCATTAGTGTCAGCGGATACCGGGGCCTGGGGTGAGGATGAGGAGAGGGTTGGTGGGGGAGGGGGACTACCCTCTCTTAAGCACTTGTCAAAGCATCCTTCCAAAACACACACACACAGTGCTTTCTCTAAGAGGAATTCGGCAGGCAATAAAAGTCTCTCCAACCCACTTATATTGGTTAGTTGAAGAGAACAAAATCCACTCTGGCTAAAATAAGCGAGAAATAATTTATGGCAGGATATTAAGTGTCTTACAGAGCTACTAGGAGGGATTTTAGAAAAGACTTTAGGTTGAGCTTTTAGAAAAGCTTCCCAAGGAAGATCCGGGCCACAAGGAGGCTGCTCACTCTAGAACCAGCACTGCTTCTGACACAAGGCCACCCACAAAATGGATGACTCTGGCCTCCGTGAGACTAGTGACAGAACACCAGGATGTCTGCTCATGCCACCAGAGAAAGCTCAATCAATCTCTCAACTGCAATGCCAGCAAAAACAGCAGGAGCATCAGAAGTAGGGTCTCTGCCTGGCTTCCATCCAGATGTCCCACAAGTACATCTCATTGTTGGGCCTTAACTACCTCCAAATCGCTGATTGCATGGCAGTCTGGGAAACGTAGTTTTTAGCTTTCCAGGCTTTGCAGTACTGGACAGTCCACTAGAAGACAGATGGATGAAGGTGAGTGTCAGTCTGCTATGTATATACCACACCACATTATTTTGAATGGGGGGGGGGGGAGGAAGGAGATTGAGTGGAGAAAAGAGCTAACCTTTATTAGGCACCTATTATATACTAGGTAATTTATATCCATTACTTATTTAATTCCTACAACACACCATGAGTAGGTATTAGCACCATGTTAAATGTATGGGAACTAAGGCTTCCAGTGGATATGCTATTTGCCCAGTTCACATCAAGACAGATACCCCACTCCCATTCCCACTCCCACTCCCAGGGCTCATATCAGCTAAGGAAAAGTAAGTGGACCAGTTCATCCATTAGAAATTCCAAACGTTCTGCATGGTCTCCACTTTAACATCCTCTGTACACAAGCTCCTGCTATTTTGACTAACATTCACTACCACTGATCACCTCAGGAACCACCTGATCTGCCAACTTCTGCCTGAGACTGTCATCCAGGGTGATGTTCTGCTGGGCTGATATACCCACTGCCACCCTTCTGAAAGCACGTAGGCTGCTTTTTAGACGCCTTCCTCTTGTAGGAGTCTTTCACTATTTCTTCCAACCTTATCAACAATTCTGGAATATCCATTGTGCAACTGCTTTGTCAATCCAATCCCAACCTCAGCATCCAGGGAGTTGTCCTGATGACCTCATCATTGTGCCCCATTCATTTGTCATGAGAACATTCTCCACCTTTCCCATTCAAATGGAGGCTTTGGGTTCTGCAGTCTGCTTGTCTGTCAGTTACCAGCCACACCATAAACTTAACTAATCTCAGAGTTCCTACGTCAGGGGCCCCGCGTGCAGTGTCCCACAGCACTCATACTTGTCTTCCTCAGAGTGATGCATATATGGGTCTCCCACTGGCCTTTCACGCTTCAAAGACCTTCCTCGCTACTCTTCTATGCAGTGGATAACAAGCCAGTGTCTTCACAGACCTATTGTGAAGACTTAGTGGGGTCATTGTGAGCTGCCCTGACACGTTTGGGCCTCAATAAATCCTAGTTGCTTAACCCTTCTTCCTGTGGTAGGCTGCTTCTGTAATGGTTTCTGGTGGTCGGGTCTCTGGGTGTTGAGGCCCTGGTGTAATCTCCTCTGTGTGTGTTTGTGTGTGTTGTGTGTGTGCTTATTTGTGTGTGTTTGTGTATGTGTACAAGGTCTGACAACTACAATTGCAAACTCATCCTAGAAAAAGTGCTACCCACCTCATTGCTGAATATCGCTATGGTCACCTTCAAAGTACTCCCCTTGGGAAGCTATGCACTGACGCCAGCACCTAGTCTACCCTTCAAAGCAATTTTGGAACTCTTTTTCTGGAATGACCATCAGAGAGGTTGTCGTATTACCCTTGATGTCCTGAATGTCATCAAAATATCTTCCTTTCAATATTTCTTTTATCTTCGGGTAAAGAAAGAAGTCACTGGGAGCCAGATCAGGTAAGTAGGGAGCGTCTTCCAATACAGTTATTTGTTTACTGGCTAAAAACTCCCTCACAGACAGTGCCGTGTGAGCTGGTACATTGTCGTGATACAAGAGCCATGAATTGTTGGCGAAAAGTTCAGGTCGTTTTCGTCTAACTTTTTCACACAGCCTTTTCAGCACTTCCAAGTAGTAAACTTGGTTAGCTGCTTGTCCAGTTGGTACAAATTCATAATGAATAATTCCTCTGAAATGAAAACAGATTAGCAACATCGTTGCAACAAGTTCTCAAACTTAATTGTCAGACCTTGTGTGTGTGTGTGTGTGTGTGTGTGTGTGTGTACAAAATCTCCCATGTCAACCAAGGTTTTGAAATTCAAAACCATTGGCTTGAATCTCATCTCAGCCTCTTCAAGGGACGAGATCCATTCCTCCACAAATTGGAATTGTATCCCTTTCCTTAGAAGGCAAAGCTGCTACAATTGGTCTTGGTTTTAAATATTTTCTTCTTCTCTGTTATATGTGTAAAGCTTTGAGAACTGTGCCAGGTCCACTGTAGTCACTTTGAGGACCAAGAGGCCAAAAGAGGGCTAGGAATTAACAGCCATCCTTATTAAAGCAGGGGTTGGATCCCTGCTAGACTTTCCATAGAAGAAGTCTGCGATAATAGGAGCTGATATGTTCTAAGGTTTTCTGATATAAGAAACCCAACCTGACCTTAACTCTGTTTGCCTGTGAGTCTCTCACCTCTACCTCTGCTGTCAATTTTTTCTAAATAGGTCTTTTTTGGGGGTAGCAGGAGGGCAGCTGACAGCTTCCAGGGCTACATGCTTCCTTGTTCCCATCTAATGGATCTGCGTAGTTGTATGCCTATTCCTAAAACAATCCCAGCGGCCAAGGGAATGCCAAGGGGGTTGGAATTATGTTGATGACTTAGGCCCTAGAACCAAGAGCTGATTTGATCCTAGACTTAAACCACATTGTTATTATACACAATGGAATGGCTACTGAATAGGCAAGCATAATATTCACTACAAAACCCTTTATTAGGCTGGGTGTGGATGTGCTGTGTTGTGTGTGTCAGTGTGTAGATGTGTGATGTGTTAATGTGTATGACCTGCTTTGTGTATGTGTGTGTGTGTGTGTGTGTGTGTGTATTAGTGCCTAGACTAATATCCCTTCCACTTGCGGCCTTTCACTCTGACCTCTGCTGCCACCACCTTGCTGGTCCCTAGGGAACACTGCATTTGAGCCTCTGGATAATGGGTGTGCAAACTTCCTTTTCACCTAGGCACAGATGATAGGTTGGAAATTTTAAAAACAACTTGACTAACAAAAAAGGAAAACAGAAAGTATATCAATTCAGAGACTGTGAGAAACTTACAGTTATTTCTGACAATGTACATTGCTGAACTAATCATTACCTCCTATTTTCCCCAAAGTGCTATCTGCCTTTAAGCCTTCCCAGCTCCTGCCTGGCTTTAAGTCACAGACACCACCTCATTCCCTGCTTCACAGAACAGTCTCCATGCAGCCAAGGCCAAAAATCCTATCTGTGCTCACCATTTCACTTCAGGGCCTCCCGCCCCCTCCTCATCATGTTCCAGGAGACTCTTTTTGCCATTCCCAATCACGAGGCTCACAGTAAAACAGTTTCCTTATACTCTGTGTGTTAAGAATCAGCACAACCTAAACACAAATGGAAAGGTGACCTCACACTCTCCATCAACGCACACCAGACCCCTACAAAGGACTAGACAGAAGGTCACCTTCTCCTCCAACTCTAGTCTAGTGCCGGTTCCAGCTGCCTGGCCTGCTGCCCAGCCCCTCCCTTCTCACTGCACGCACACACACACACACACACCCCCCCAACCCCTAACCAAGTGGAGCCACAATTCTGTGCAGCCCTCTGCTGCCCTCTGCTGAGCACTTGCTTAAACAGCCCTGGAGTTCGCCAGGAACTGGGGACCAGAGTTTCTCTTCCCCAACTATTTCAGAGTTCCCTTTTGGTCTGGTGGCTGGAGGACAGCTCATCAATATTTTAATCCACCCATCGCTACTCAGGTGCTCAAACATAAATTAACTTTTTTTAAAGGTAGAAGGGATTTAAAACCTCACGGTGAAGATTAAAAGGGCTCATTCATTCATTTATGAGTCAAATGTTTATTGCATGCCTACTGTTTGCTAGACATCATATTGGCACGAAGGATACAAAAAGGAATAAAAAAGAAACTATCTCATGAAAGAATTATAAGATGCTGGGATAGGCTCTAACAGGGAAGCTACTTGGATGAGGAGGAAGCAACACTGGAGCAGAATAGGAGTCATACTGAGAACCAAATAAGGGATCTGCAGCTGAGTCTCCCAAGCAGAGACAAGATTATTGTGAAGGCTCAAAGGAAGATGACTGAGGTTGGGAGGAGCTAGAGCTGATGTGGGGGCAGTAGACAAAAAGTCTGGACTTTTCTCAGTGCAGTGGAAGCCGTAGAAGGGTTAGGAAGTGGGTTTCAGAGATCAATGCCCACTGCCACACCTCTGCCTGCTCCCCAGTCTCTTTCTGGCTGCTCTCCACCCATCTCTAAATGCTGGTGTACCTTACAGCTAGGTCCTGGGCTCTCTTTTCTTCTTTTCTCCCTCCATCATCTCAACCATTCACAATTCTAAATAATATTCATATGTGAGTGAGTACTCCACCTGGACCTCTCCTTCTGGCTCCAGACCTATGTATCAAACTGCCTACTTGCTATCTGCTTTTGGATTTACTGATGTCTCAAACTTAACATCTCAGCCCTGCCTTCTTGATATACCAGGTCTGACAATTACGTTCGCGAACTTGTTGCAATGATGTTGCTAACCTTTTCTGATATCAGAGGGATTATTCATTATGAATTTGTACCAAATGGACAGTTAACCAAGTTTACTATTTGGAAGTGCTGAAAAGGCTGCGTGAAAAAGTTAGACGAAAACGACCTGAACTTTTCGCCAACAATTCGTGGCTCTTGCATCATGACAATGCACCAACTCACACGGCACTGTCTGTGAGGGTGTTTTTAGCCAATAAACAAATAACTGTATTGGAACACCCTCCCTACTCACCTGATCTGGACCCCAATGACTCCTTTCTTTACCCGAAGATAAAGGAAATATTGAAAGGAAGATATTTTGATGACATTCAGGACATCAAGGGTAATACTATGACAGCTCTGATGGCTATTCCAGAAAAAGAGTCCCAAAATTGCTTTGAAGGGTGGACTAGGAGCTGGCGTTGGTGCATAGCTTCCCAAGGGGAGTACTTTGAAGGTGACCATAGAGATATTCAGCAATGAGATAAGCAGCACTTTTTCTAGGATGCGTTCACAAACTTAATTGTCAGACCTCATAATCCCCTTCACTCCTAATCCTATTTCTCCTCTAAACTGTATACATTCATAAGGTGGATAAACTTAAATGGCCCAGAAATGTACAAAATGAAAAGGAGGCCCCTGGGGATCAGCCACGAGTGCTTCCTGTTACCCTACACCCAAGTTATCAACAAATTTTGTTGATTCTACTTCCAGAATGTGTCCCAAATTTGTCCATTTCTACCCATGAGCATGGCCCACGCTGTAGCCTACCCACCACCACACTGGCGTGGAACACTGCAACAACCTCCTAACTGGCTTCTTCACTGCAACTTTTGCTCTTCTCCTGCCCATTCTCCACAAAACAGCCAGAGTGACAGATGTTGTTACTCCAGTCTGGGAAACTGGAGCATGTCACTTCCCTACTTCAAATCCATTAACTGCTTCTCTTTGTGCTTACCACAAAACCAAGCTCTCCACAAAATCTGGCCTGTCTATCTTAGCGACCCCATCTCAAGTCCTTTTCTCCCATGTGTACTGTGCTCACCACACTGGTCTTTTTTTTGTTTGTTTCATTCCTTCAAACAACACCAAGCTGTTTTCTGCCTCCAACCTTTGGACATGTAGCTTCTTCTAGCAGGAATGCTCCTGCCTTCATTTCCATGGAGCATATTACTTCTCATTCTTCAAATGTCAGCCTAAATGTCCCCTGTCAGCAAGAACTCTGTCTACTCCATCCAACGCATGTCCACTTCTAGGTCTAGCCAATATCAAAACATATTTTGAAACTTCAATTAATAAAGTCATTAAGAAATTAATGGAACCCAAGAAAAATCAGACTCTAATGCACAAGGGAATTTAGTATACTGTAAAGTTGTAAAGATGGTATTTCAAATCACTGGGGAAAAGAGATTAGTAAATAAATGGTGACGGCACAACTAACCAGTTATCTACTGAGGTAAGAACAAAACTGATTGCACCCACATCAATTCCAGATAGATGAAATATTTAGTGTAATAAATGAATAAATATCTAAAAATGTGGGTTAATTTAGTATTAATCTAAGAAAGAGAAGGCTATTATATCTATATGTTTCTGAGATGACTATAAAATCTAGGAGTCATAAAGGGAAAAGTTAATAAATTTGTCCAAGTAGCAATGTAATTTTGGTATGAAAAAGAAAGGACAAAAGACAAAAAACCAAAATAACCCTAAAACTTAAATCAAAAGACTAAGTTCCACAACAAGGAAAACATATTTAAAACATATTTGTTAAAGAGCTCTTTTCCTTCACATAACTAGAATATAAATAAATATGAAAAGAATTCAATAGAAAATTGTGCAAAGGATATTGATAGTTTATAGAAAAGCAAATTCAAAAGACAATAAACACACAAAAAGATGTTCTACTTCATGTATAATTAAAGCAATGCAAATCAAAATAGTAAGAAAACTTTTTTTTTCACTTGTCAAACTGGTGCAAACCTTCTCTGATGCTGGCAGGGATATGAAGGAATTAATACTGTCATCCACTTTTTTTTTTAATGTAGAAAAACAATTTATGCCATTATAAGTACTTACACAGTTAGTCATGGAGAGTAACAGGCCTGCTGGTGAAATAGGTCACCCAAAATAAAGATGGTATCAAACCAGTGGTCAAGGACTAACTCTTAAAAAAAAAAAAAAAAAAAAAAAAAAGGCAACTCTTATCCAGGATTCATTTAATTTTAAAAACAATACAAGTTATCAATTCCCTCTTCTCAACTTAACTGAACAGTCTACCTGTGGTGTAACTGTCAGGTAAAAACATACATTTTTACAACTCGATGGTCCCAAGTTCTTTTTAAAAAACATGTCACAGAAAGGAAAGAAATAATATTAAAACCGGTCAAGAAGTAAACTAATGAGCAAAAACATATGGGAAAGAGGAACATGCAGTTCTGACTTAACTGAAGAAACTAAGAGAAGTACTATCACCCCGTTTTGATTGGGAGAGGAGTACAAGCTGATGCCATCCTCCTGCAGGTTAATTTGATAAATAGAAAAATTTTAAAGGCACATATCCTTTCACATGGAAAGAATTTAGATGTGGTTATACCTAAAAAAAATTCAGCCACAGGAATCTTCTTGGCAGAATTGTTATAAAAGCAAAACCCCAAGTGTCCATTAAAAATAAACAAATTATCTGTCATCCACGTGACACGATACTCCACAGGGGTTAAAAAGAATAAAGCAGATCTAGATGTGTGATGAGGAAAGATTTTGAAGACATTTTAATTCTCTTAATAATAATTAAGATGATTAATTCTCAATTCTCTTTTATTTTCACAAGTATGGTGCAGAGGGAACTGATCCCTTTTTTATAAATTATAACATTGACACATATGTGGGTACATGCATTTTGTTTTTCTGGAAGGAATCCCAGGAAACTATGCCTTTTACCTTTGGAGAGAAAAAATGGGATGGGAAGGAAAGGAGCAAGATTCTCCCTTTTCATTTTGTATTTTTTTCTGGAATAAAGTTGAAAGACTTAACCAATTTTTACTTTGGATACATATTCTTTTTTAACATTAAAAAAAAAACTTGGCACTCAACTGTTTGTGATGAAATGATGGTGGTTTAGCGCTAAACGCACCTTTCAATATATGCTCTGTGCTAAACCACAGAACTCCTTAAAGCCTGTCTTCTTTAAAGTGAGCAAGATGGGAGGTATTTCCAGTTGCAGGCACTGAGGGGACACTGCAGGAAGAAGAGACTTTGCTGCCATTCTCTGGGGTCAGTATGAGGACACTTGCTGGAGCCTTCCCGGGCCACGGCCCAGAACACTGTCCCTCTTAACCCTGCAACCTCAGCCTGCCCATAATCTTTCCACAGCCTTCTCACAAAAGCTGGAGCCTCTAAGTGGCCCACATGCTCTAACGGCCTCCTGCCTAAGCCAGGGCTCCTGAACACCTGGGATGCCAGGTGCTGATGACCTGCATTCCAGAGGGTGGGCTATTCCTTGTCCAGTGATTCCAGACCAGTTCCGGCCTTCCCTAATGAGCCAACTTCTCTGCCATCCCGTGGTTAAACCACACTGCAATGGACTGAATTGTATTCCCTCCCAAATTCATGGTAAGCCCTAACTCCCAGTGGAATGGTATTTGGAGATCAGGCCTTTGGGAGGTAATTACATTTAGATGAGATCATGAGGGTTGGGCCCTCATAATAGGATTAGTGCTTTATGAGAAGAGATAGCAAAAAACGTGCTTTCCTCTCCCTCCCCAGGTGAGCACAGAGCCAGAAGGTGGCAGCCTGCAAGCCAGGAAGAAAGCCCTCGCCAGGGAACCTAATCAGGTGGCATCTTAATCTTAGGTTTCCCAGCCTCCGTGACTGTAAGAAATACGTAAATTCCTGTTGTTTAAACCACCCAGGCTACAGCAGCCCAAGCTGACTAATACACACACCTTCTCCTATGAAAGATGAATCCCTCCCAAGTTTGTCCTTCTTTGGGTGCACTCCCTCAGCCCAAGGGTACCAAATAGTGTCTTTACATATTATAGTTACTCGTGTATCAGAGTTAATAATTCTTTATGTTAAACTTCCTCTGTTTAACCTTCTGTGTGGTTTCCATCTCCTGATTGGACCCAAACTGATTTTCCAATATTTTCTATTTTAGCACTTATTTATTTCATAGCACTTATCCTAATTTGCTATTATTTTATTTCTTTTATTTATTTACTTGTTGCTCACGTGCCTCCCTCTAGACTGTATATTCCAGGATGACAAGGACTATGTCTCTCTTCTGTATCTTTTCACTCAGTACATAGTAGGTGCTCAGTAAAGCTTTATTGACTGAATGGATTAAGAGTGTAGTGATTAAGAGTGTAGACTCTGGAGCCAACTCTGTGGTTTAAAATCCTGGCTCAGCCTCTTAACTGTGTGACCTTGGGCAGAGTACTTAACTGTGCCTCAGTTAACCCATCTGTTAAATGGGTTCCTACCTCATGCTGACATACATGAAGCATTTAGAAGAGTTCCTGACACATAGTAAGTGCTATATAAACTATGTTCTGTGAAGAAAGGTTAAGGGGAATGAAGACAGTCTGGAGATTGAATGATCATCTTCAAATATCTGAAAGACTATCATGTACAAAACCACAACAGAAATGGAAAATTATAGGCAAAACTACAACAGAAATGGAAAATTATAGGAAGTTGGACTTGTTATAAAGCATTCAAAATGGTTTGAGCTGTCCTAGAATGATAAATCATTCCTGGTTTACCCGACACTGTCCAGGTTTTAAAACTGAAATTCCCACCCTGGAAAACCAGATAGTGGGTCACTCTATGTGTCCCCCAACAAGACTGATTCATGAAGCAGTGAATGCCCCTCTCTGACAGGTGTGAGCAGAAGCTGACAAACCATGGTTCAGAGACGTCAGGGAAATTATTTCTGCATGAGGAAGGCACTGGGAAAGAAGGAAGAACTTCAACCCAGATTTTTAAAAAAAGCCTATTTTCACAGAAGTATAGCATGCATCTGGAGATAGAAAAACAAGGTTCAAATTCTGGTTCTGCAGCTTACCATAAATGCTGTGTGATCTTGAATAACCTAACTTTCTGAGCCTCAGTTCCCTGATCAATCAAATAGGAATATCATTCCCAGCTTGTAAGGTTGTTGTCTGGATTAGACCTGCACAGGACCTGGCTCATTGTAAGTATTCAAGAAATGAAAACTTTCTTTTCAGAAGTTCAAGTCTAGGATTCTGTAATCCCAGGTTCTCTGAGCAGTAGTCCTTAAAGTGTGGGGCCTGGACCAGCAGCTTCAGCGTCACTTGTTAGAAATGCAAATTCTTCACCCGAACCCACACCTACTGAATCAGAAACTGGTGCTGGGGCCCAGAAATCTGAGATTCAACTAGCTCTCCGGTTGATGCTTGTTACACTAAAAAGTTTGAGAAGCACTGCTCTTAGGGACAGTGCTGTCTGAAACATAAAAATGGAAAATCTCTCTAAAACTTGTAAAGCTCTCCCTTTCATAAAATAAAATTGTTTTAAAATAAAAATAGAGCTAAAATATTGATTCCAATGCCTTTATTTATTTATTTTTAAACAATTGCCTGTGTAAACAGGCATGATGGGCAGGATTCATCAGCACTCTGGGGGGTAAACATATCAGAATGACTGGGCCTTGCCATACAGGAGGTGTGACAATTAAGTTCACGAACTTGTTGCAATGATGTTGCTAACCTTTTTTGATATCAGATGGGATTATTCATTATGAATTTGTACCAACTGGACTAACAGTTAACCAAGTTTACTATTTAGAAGTGCTGAAAAGGCTGCGTGAAAAAGTTAGACGACCTGAACTTTTCGCCAACAATTCATGGCTCTTGCATCATGACACAATGCACCAGCTCACACGTCACTATCTGTGAAGGAGTTATTAGCCAGTAAACAAATAACTGTATTGGAACACCCCCCTATTCACCTGATCTGGCCCCCAATGACTTCTTTCTTTACCCGAAGATAAAGGAAATATTGAAAGGAAGACCTTTTGATGACATTCAGGACATCAAGGGTAATACGATAACAGCTCTGATGGCCATTCCAGAAAAAGAGTTTCAAAATTGCTTTGACGAGTGGACTAGGCGCTGGCGTCGTTGCATAGCTTCCCAAGGGAAGTACTTCAAAGGTGACCATAATGATATTCAGCAATGAGGTACATAGCACTTTTTCTAGGATGAGTTCACGAACTTAATGGTCAGACATCGTACTCAGCCAAAAACAGCACTGATAAATTTGCTAAGTTTGGCTACACTGTGTAAGCCACTAATTTGACCAATCATAAACTACAGGTCAATTTGAATTTCCACACTCATAGATGGGGGTAAGTGGATAAAACAGTTGGGAAAGAATTTCTTAAACTATTATAACAAACTTCATTAGGCACAAAGTCACCTAGAGGTGAGTAAAAGAATTCTCACTGGAGCGCACATTAATTTTTTCTCTGCACTAACAAGTCCCAGAACACAGTGACATGTTTATAACATACATAAAGATAGACAAAGAACCAGGTAAAAGTATTTTTAAACAGTTCTAAACTCATTTTGTAAACACAGATCTTTTAATATATTACAAAACCGATAATTCAGTCAAAACAATCCATCTTTTCTTGAATTTGAAATGCTTTTCACAGTTTTTGGGAAGGAATGTGAAGAGCAATCTTCACTCTTCAGGTTCTGAAAATATTTTCAAAATATTTATTTAGACACTTAAGCAGAGAGCTTCATCTACACAAAGCAGTAACATGCCAATTCCATGCTTACATTTGCCTCTGGAAGCAACATCCTTTGCTATGCTTCCAACTGTGGTTTGTATAAAGCTATCCAAAATCTATTTATGCATTGAGCACCTTCTAGCTTCCTTACCCTGAGAGAGGGGAGTATTCAAAAAGTAATCTGACTTTCAGGAAGGTCAGCATCAGAGGGGTGAAAAGATCACATTCAAAAAATATATCTTAAATGTACTGTGTCATATATGCTGTTCTTCCAAACTGAATGTAGTTCAATGCCAAGATATTTTTTGAGACAATAAGAAAAACAGGAAAGAGAGAGATCCTTGAAGGATGTTAACAAGGAAGGTTTCCTGGTGGAGATGGGACACATGATGGATGTCAAAGAATTGGTAACTTTTAATGCTATGGTGTGTTCACTGGTCATTGAACTTTAAAGAGTGTTATTTTTGTCATCAAAATTCTGCTTGATATCCTTTCTGCATGAAACACTCTTTCCATATTCTGCCTATTCAAATTCTACCCATCTTCCAAGGCTACCTCAAATTCCGTCTCTTTCCTTCCTTCAATAAGGATTAATAATAAAACCCTTAAAATAAGGAGGGATCTTGTGCATCTTATCTTTGGGGATAACAAGAAAGAGGAAGAGACAAGTCTGAGAGTCTGTGTCCTACTTGAAGTGGGAAAACCCCAAGAGATAAACCATAAGGTCACAGTTTCCAAATAGAGTCATGTAAGCATTGACCTAACACATTACAGCTCATCTTATTTCACATCAATCCTGGGAAGACAGATATAACCACCCCCATTGCCCCACCACAGACTTACTGTACCCATGTCATTGAGCTGTTCTGAAGATTAAATTAGTTTCAGCATGTAAAGTGCTAACACAAGTAAACATTCAATACCCATTAGTTACTTTTATTTAAACCCATTAAATAAGGATCAATCAAAAAGATTACGTAACTTGCCCCGGCATCCCGAGGATACCACACACTTAGGGATAATTTCTATGCTAAATTTCTTGCCTTGGGAATTCCCAGACCAAGTGGGTAATGTCAAACACCAAACCCACCTGACATATAGACTCCTGGTTGCAAGTTCTCAAGGGAGATTCTCCCACCCCAATCCCAGTCTACCTCCATCACCACTACCAGCCCCATCTGCAACTTTTATAACCAGAGGCCAGATTGTCATCTATATTTGTGGGTTTTGTTTTCTTTTAGTCCCACCCACCTTTACATAGAATGTAGTCTTTTCAGGCTTCCAGCATGGGGCCAAAGACTGTAACTCTGTCTCTGCGTGAGCCTTAAAATTCAAGTCCCTGAAGTAATGGAAAACAACCTCCTGCTGTACCCACCACTATCTGAATTTAAGCATAGGCTTAAATTCTTGTTGGTTAGTTTATTAGGTCTCTTGGTCCTTAAATTACAAGGACATTTACTATGTTGTCCTTGTTTTTTAATCCAGCATATCTAGGTGTTTATAGCAGGAGGATTTTATTGTTATTCTAATTTGCAAGAACTCCGATTCCTATCATATTTTCTTTTGCTGATAATCAAATTTGGCCTGTTAACCTTTACATTCCCTGTCTTACCTAAAGGAGCATTTTGTGTAATTTTAAGTTCCTGAAAATAAGCTCATTGAATTACAGATGAATGTTTATTGAAAACCAAGAGGAGACTATGGCATAAATTATAAAACAACAACCCAGACAAATGTAATGTCAGATTATAACCCTAAAATATTTTACTAATGATTCTATATCCTAATTTTAGAAACAAGCTTTATTTTAGTAATTGACAGGGAAAAGCACAATTTTAAAATGCACCTGCAGTGCTCACTTCGGCAGCACATATACTAAAATTGGAACAATATAGAGATTAGCATGCTCCCTGAGCAAGGATGATGTGCAAATTCGTGAAGCAGTCCATATTTTTAATTGGGGGATCACTGCATAAATTATATAAATGTCTAACCACGATGCTGTACACCTGAAACTAATGTAAAATTACATTGAATGCGAACTGTAACTGAAAAAACTAAATAATTAGTTTAAAAATTTTTTAAATGCATCTGTAAAGACTTATACTATTTGATAGGCTCTATTAGGGCTGAATTATGTCCTCCCAAAATTCGTATGTTGTAGTCCTAAACCCCAGTACCTCAAACCGTGGCTGCATTTGGAGGTAGGATCTTCAGAGGTAATTAAGTAAAAACGAGGTCATTAGGGTGGGTCCTAACCCAATATGACTGGTATCGTTATAAGAAGGGGAAATTAGGACGAAGACACACACAGAGGGAAGACCACGTGAAGACACAGGGAGAAGATGACCATATACAAGCTAAGGAGAGAGGCCTCAGAAGAAACCAACTCTGTGGACACCTTAATCTCGAACTTCCAGCCTCCAGAATTGTGGGAAAATACATTTCTGTTGTTTGAATCACCCAGTTTGTGGTACTTTCTTATGGCAGCACTAGCAAATTAATACAGCTTCCTATTCTTTCTTAGTAATGTTACAAACTACCTAAAACACTTTCCACTGTATCCTGCTATTTAAAAAGTATCTAATTTTAGATCTCAAATATTCTTTGTTAAGAGCAAATATTCTTTATTCCTTTTTAATAATTAGCATATTTTATCAACATAAAATAGCTCACTCTTTGGCCTGGCTAACTGTAGTATTTACCAATACTACAACCAACCACACTATCAACAACAGAAAACTAAAGAATCTTAGCTATCTCTTTTGAAGATGCACTCAACAAAACCCACACTGACCAAATACACTAATTGCTTTACCTTGATCTGGTATACTCAGGCCCAACAGAAAGCATGGCATTTTGTAAACAGACATTGCCCAAACATACTAGCTAAAATAAAATCTTTGTACTCACTCCAAAACGGGATCCACAGCTCAAAAATGGCTAATTTAATCAGTTCCTGCTACAGTTGGGGAAAAACAAAAAGCTGCCTGTAGCTATTTGTGTCAAGAGTTGCAATTTAAGTCCCAGTTGTCGCCACGTGATTTTTTTCTCCATTTATTCCTCTGGTTCCTTGCAGACCCTCTTCTCCTATCTGCTCGCCATATGCTAGAATTCCTCAGAGCTTGGTCCTGGGCTTTTCTCTTGTCACTCTGCATTCTCTCTCTAAATAATCTCATCCAAAGTAATAGTTTTAAATTTCATCTATATACTGATGGCTCTCACACTTATTTCTCCAGCTTAGAAACTGTCTTCTGAGCTCCAGATATATATATCCAACTGGTGATCTAGCCTTGCCCAGTTGTACTCCTCCACTAATCATTCCTTTCTTGGAAGATGACACTTCATTCACCCAGTTGTTCATGCCAGAAGCCTGGAAGTTCTTCTTGACACTACTTTTTCAATGACCCCCCATATCCAATGCATTAACAAGTCCTAGTGATTAAGAATATGTATTTATATTTATTACATATATATTTATATTATATATATTTATAATATAAATTAAGAATCTATATTTATATTATAATATATATTTATTTTTATATTATAATATATAAATATAATATGTAAAATATATTTATAATATATTAAATATTATATCACCAATATATTAATAATATTAAATACATTGATACAGTAATATTATGTTTATATTTAATATAGTAATATTATATTTAATATAGTATTATACATGTGTGTGTATATATATATATATATATATACACACACACACGTATCTCCATCTTCACTACCTTAAATCTGTTCCTAGCTATTTATCTTGTGTCACCTGGACAGTAGTTTCCTAAATGTCTCCCCACTTCCTCTCACTCTCCAATCTTTTATCCACAATGTAGCCAGAACCATCTTTAAAACCACAAAATCAATTCTTTCACACACACACATCTTCATTGATATACACACAGCATTTCAAACTTTTCAGTTAAATTGCACCCAAGATAAAATCTACGCTCCTTAACATATCTTATATCAAAGAAGTCTCAGAGACCAAAGCATTTAGAAAAAAACCCTTTCCTTAGAAAAACACTTGTAAAAGTTTACAAGTGAGTTCAGGCTTTAGAAGGATTGTTTCATTAAACACCCCCCGCCAAGCTTATAAGTTTTATAGATAGTTGGTTCATGATAGGAAAAGAGCAATTTTGTCATATGATGGCCATATTCCTCCAAATTATTGCATATCTTCAGACTTATAAAACTTAGATTTACAAGTCAGTGATTGAATTGTTTTTGTTAGGGTGTCAGTAACATGTGGGAAATGCTGAAGGTTTCGTTCACTTTGGAGACTATAGGTAGTATGACATTACTCTTTTTTGGTTTACCTCAGAGTGCAAAGTGTTTTGTGTTTTCTTACTGTGGGATGTGATGTGTACACTTACTCTTGTTGGAAGCAGGGCAAGGTGCTGGTTTTGCTTTACACGGATAAATCTGGACATGATCTAGCTATTTCTTATGTTTTCAGCCTCAATTCATGCTAGTCTCCCCTTCATTTTTTATGTTCCAGCCACTTGGCTTTCCTTGAGGTCTGCAAAGCTCTTCCCCAGCATGCTGTCCCCTCTGTCTGGGACACTCACCTGTAGCCTTCACTTAGCCAATTTTTACTTGTCTTCCCAGTTGCAACTTAAATGTCACTTCCTCTAAATCCTAATCTAACTTGAACACTATTATTCAATTATAGTGTTCTGCATTATCAATTAGGATGGCTTTAGTTGCCAGTAACTTAAAGACTAATTCAAACGTATTGCTAGGGTCTTTAAGGCCAGGGAAGCTTTGGGCATGGAGAACAACACTCATCACCATGTGTACTTTTATTTAATGCTCACTTTATAAACCTTAAAATGTATTAAATAGTATTTCTTGGAAATACTGTGCTGTGCTGTCCAGTACAGTATCCACTAAGCACATGTGGCTATTGAGAACTTGAAATATGGTTAATGTAACTGAGGAATTGAATTTTTATTTTTATTTATTTTTAATTAATTTAAAATTTAAAACTGGCAGTTGATTCAGTTATTGGAAAACTTTTAAGTGTCTTTGGAAAAACTCAGGTATGTGAATCTCTTTTTTCAACTGCAAAATTTGTGAAAGCTAAATACATATCCAATATTTCCAATTAAAATTAAGCAACTGAATTTACTTTATGTAAGTAAAGTACATATTGGATTTCTAAGACTTAGTATAAAAAATGTAAATTATCTGAATTTTTATATTGATTACATGTTGAAATGATATTTTGGATATATTGGGTTAAATAAATATATTACTAAAATTAATTTCATCTACTTTTTACTTTTTTAATATGGCTACTAGAAAAATTTAAATTACCTACGTGTCTAGCATTATGTTTGTATTAATAGCACAGTTTCAAATGTTGAAATAGTTAGGCAACTAATCAAAACATAAATTTATCAGTTTCTACTTAAAGGTTTTGAGGGAGGTGGGAGGAAAGACAAACATCAAACTAGTATTTTTAAAAGATAAGTGTGTAACATGACGAAGCTGGATTGGAGTTCGAGGGTAGAGTGGATGAAGTATTGGTAAACCAGGGGGCTATTATAGAAATACAGGGAGGAAAGTGATGATAATCTGTTGGGCTAGATCGGAGGTAGTGAAGATGAAGAGATCCATCCGAGAGACACTCGGGGGGGTAAAACGGAAGTGTTTACAAACTTATTTAATCAGATCCTTCTCTGATTTAATCAAAACACTGATTATGGACTAATTAACTCATCCCATAATTTAATGAAAACGGTAATTTAAGCACATTTAATCAAATTCTGTAATTTAATCAAAACATAGATTACAGATTTAATCAAATTCCTCAACAATTTTATTAAAATCACAAGTCCAGCAGACTCTCATATGCTTCAATGAACCAAAACACACACACACACACACACACACACACACACAATACATGAACTATCACAACGATTACAGAATTCATTGTAACATTTATATTTAAATGATCACAAAGGTAGCACATAATAGCTGCTAAAGGAGGAACCAGTGGTTGGCTTGAGAACGAATGACTGAAATATTCACAGCAATCTTGGGAAAATAGGATTGGCCACGCTCACACCACAAAGGCCAGTCCTGGACTAAAACGAGAGGATTGCTAGTATTGGCAGAGGTCTCACGTCAGTCAGTGGCCAGGCCCAGAATCCGCGCCTCATTCGTCGCCCCTCCCACCGCGGGGCGGGGTGGCTCCGCTTTCTGTGTATATATTTTGGCCTGCGCTGGCGAAGGGGATCAGAATCAGAAGCCGCTGGCCAGTGGGCGGGCACGTAAGTTAACGAAATCCTAGAAACCCGCGGTGCTATAGGCTCTCCCGCGTGGACTGCTTCCGGGGCAGGGGGCGGGGCTGCCGGAAGTAACCGGACGCAGTCCCAGCTCGTTGTTTAAGCGTCTGACGGGAAGGAGAAGCCCGAGCTCCGGTGGCGCCGCAGGGCGGCAGTAACGACCAGAACCCGAGCCTTTGCTAGCCTCTGGACGAGCCAGAAACCAGGAGTACCGGCTGCAGAGCGGCGGGTGAGATACCCGCTCGCCTTTTGATCTCATCATGTCGCGGGGCTCCATCGAGATTCCCCTCCGGGATACTGACGAGGTAAGTGTCGTGTATGGGGGAGGGTTGGGGCCGTGAACTTGAACGATCCCCTCTTCCCACTTTCTCTCGGCTTCGTTTCCGAAGCGAGAGCACCCTTTCCCCCAAGAGCCTAGATCGAAATCCCTGGCTGAAGCTCTGATCATCTTCCCCAGCCCCTGCGCCCTCCCAGGCTGGGAACATTGCGTTCCCGCAGCTTGGGGACTCGAGAAGGAGTTCTTGAAAGTTCCCCTCCAACCTGTTCGTATTTGACACTACTCTGCTCTATTCTTAATTCACGGGCGCAGGGGTGTGAGAGTGCTCGATAAACTGTGAAGCACCTCACTGATCACGGGGGTGGGCGCTGTCGTCATCGTGATCGCTCTCAAACCAAGTATCTTTCCCTGGGAATATCCTGAGAAAGGGATGTCGCCCTTTCTCCTTTAGAAACTCGGGTCTGTCATGGTGCACTGTGTTCGCTACACAGGCTCCGTAAGCGAAATAGAGACCCCAAGGTAGAGCTAGTACCGTATGCGGATCGTTAACCTCCTGTCTCTTCCCGACACCTTATTCATGGCTGGCCTATGGCTTGTCTGAGTAAAGCTTTCAGCACTGATGTTGTCTCATGGGATATCTCATGCTCTTATTTTTGTTCGTTTGCTTGGTTGAGATACAATTCACTTACCATAAAATCCAGTGGGTTTTAGTAATCACAAAGTTGTGTAACCATACCACTATCCAATTCCAGAACATTTACCTGCTACTGTTTTTGTGCCCACATTCAGGAGTGTCTGCGACACACAAATGCTGCCTCCATGATTAATGTGTACAGTGGCATTCAACTTTGCATTGCCACTAGGATTGTCAGACCTTTGGCATCAGAGTCTCAGAGGTGTTTATCTGCATTTTGCCTGTGTTATATGTTAAGCAGGTTTTGGTTTTGTCATTTTTGAGTAAGCAACCCTTTTTTTGTGGGATTTTATAGTCCTAGTGATTTGAAGACAACCAGAAGGATTTGTTTGCTTCTTCTATGTGCTTCTTCTTTAATATTACCATATAACCTACTTGTCATGTGCTCCTTAAACTTTTCTTAACATACTTCCTCAGCCCGTTTGAAAGTGAACACAAACCCTATGTATATCCATATTGATGTGTATTTAAGAAAAGCAGCAAAGAAGAAATGTGAATTTAAAAATAAATAAGAGTAAAAAACCTACATTTTGTGTTTTAGGTCATTGAACTTGACTTCGATCAGTTACCGGAGGGAGATGAAGTTATCAGTATTTTGAAACAGGAACACACACAACTGCACATATGGATTGCTTTGGCGGTCAGTATTCATGCAACAAATATTTTTTTATATGTTGACTGAGAAAAATATATGGTTTCTGTTTTCGGATACAGTAATAACCGGCTTAATAAATAAATAAGGTGCTTGATAAATTAATTGTACCATGTGTATGGCAGTTAATTGTATTACCATTTGTGAAGCAAAAGGCTGGTTTCCTAAATGATGTGCTACTCCACTGATAAATTAGTGTATGTTGGTAAAGGCAAAAACCATTTAAGTTAAATAGTACTCAATATTTTATTAAGTATTTGATTATTTAGTGATTGACTATTTAGTGAAGACTGGCTTAATATTTATGGATAAGCTGAGCAAAAATTAAGGTGCCAGGATGTAGACATTGCTACTTATTGTTTCCCATAACAATAAAACATTTCTCATAAAATACTCTAGAAGGGATTAGGTTCCAGGCTAACTCACAAAAGCTCTTTTGGATGAAGTTTATCTCTGGCTTAAGTTTTTTGTCCTGTTTGGTCCCTTCTAAAACATAAGTGCTGCTGAAGAGTCTCAGGAAAATCACCTCAGAGAGCATAAAATTCTAACACCCTCCACCTTCCCCAACACCAGCTGCATAATGATGTGTCCTTTTTATGGGAACATTATGGTAAATGATTATAGTGATATAATATACTAAACACTATAATCATTATTTCTAAGTAAGTATGCCACGGGTCGCTTTTATGTAAAAATACACAGGAGGCTCCTAATACTGTCTTGAAGGATCAGAGAAGTAGGTCTGGAATTGGGCTTATATCCAGTGCTCAAGCCTAACTCTTAGTTACTTAGATGTGGATTTAAAGAGAAGTACTTCCAGTGACAAGCAGTGCCTTCCTGACTTGAAGTGCTAAGTTTTCCTAGTCTGTGGACAGCAAGCCTTTCATTCTTGTCACACATTTTTTAAAACCAGAAGGTAACTTCAATATTTTTCAGTACAAATATTTCCTTTAACAGTGCTTACACAGAAATTGGTGAAACCTTGTAGGCTGCAGGTCGATACAGAGAAAAGAGTATAGGTTTGGGGATTAGAAAGGCCTTAATTTTTTTTTATTTTTTTTTAATTTTATAAACAATTTATTTAAATATGATCGACATGCAAAAATCTGTACATAATTAATGTATATAATTTGATGAGTTTGGAGACAACTAACTATACATCTTTAGGTGAATTCAGTAGTAAGCCTCTTTGTCTTGCCTATCTGCTGTGCAGGGAGTCCTTTGTGGAGTTATAGTTGTTCAATTTGTTATAAATTCCAGGGGAGATTTCCAGAGGCTCACCTCACGCCACCATTTTTATGACGTCCCTCCCAGAAAGGCCTTAATTCGAATTCCAGCGTGGCTGCTAGCTACCTTTATGACTTTAGACAAATGATCTACCTTCAGAACCTATTTCCTCATCTAAAATATGAGGATATTAGTATTTACTTTAAGGATGGTTGTACAGATTAGAGACAAAATATATGAAGCTCCTAGCATAGTATGTGGCACATATTACGTGGTTAATGAATGGTGGATATTCTTATTATTAATACATGCACTATGCCCAGGGAAGTTGTTCAGCAAGCCCAAAGCCATGGAAAATTTGATAGACCTAGAACCAGAACTCAAATTTCCTGTTGAGAATTTTTTATACCTCTCATTATTGCTTTCTCTCTCTGGCTCTGATTTAGTTTGAAATCAACTATTTCTAGGTAAGAAGTGAGTTGAAAGCACTTGTAGCGATGATAGTTTTTAAGTTTTATTAGATGCAATTCAGCTATAATAAACTGCACATATTTCTTAAACCATTTGAGAAGTTTCAGCATTTGTATATACCTGTCAAATCATCACTACAATCAAGATACTGTATATATCCATCACCCCCCAAAACTTTCCTCTGAACTCTCCCTTGTGCCCCACAGTTTCCATGCAACCTGTGATCTGCTTTTTGTTGATAAAAATTAGTTTGCATCTTCTAGAGTTCTTTATAAATGGAATCATACATTTTGGTCCTTTTGGTCTGTCTTCTTTCACTCAACATAATTATTTGAGATTTATCCATGTTGTAGCATGTATCAACAGTTCCTTTTTTATTGCTGAGTTGTAGCCATTGTACAGATAAACTACAGCTTCTCTGTCCATTCACCTGTTGATTAGCTATTGGGTTGTAATAGTTTTTTACTATTACAAATAAAGCTGCTATATAGATTTGTGTATAACTTTTTGCATAAACTTATGCTTTAGTAATTCTAATTCTTTACCTCATAGCTGGAATACTACAAGCAAGGAAAAACAGAAGAGTTTGTAAAGTTGTTGGAAGCAGCACGTATCGATGGCAATTTGGACTATAGAGACCATGAAAAAGACCAGATGACTTGCTTGGATACATTGGCGGCCTACTATGTACAACAGGCTCGGAAGGAAAAAAATAAGGACAACAAGAAAGATCTTATTACACAGGCAACCCTATTGTATACAATGGCCGATAAAATTATTATGTATGATCAGGTAAAATAAGTCATTTTTTGATTTTATGAGGGAAAAATGTGTATGACAGGCAATAGATTTTTTTTTTTGAAAGATTTTTTTCTTAAAATAATATGGTTGACATAAATGGTCAAAGTGAAGAAGGGTTCCTTTTAAAACTGGAATTTCTTTGGTCCTTGTACTATTGCAGTAATTTAGCTTGTAAAACTTATACACACGTTGAGTCACTAATTCCAACATACCCAGGTGAATTTCAAGCATATTTTAAGGAGTTTGAATTTTTCTTTTTGTCACTGTTCCTGACACAGACGACTTGTTGCATTTCAGGATAATTTCTCAGTTTATAGTTAAGAATTGCTTATTATTAGTTTAAATGCATTACAGTTGACAGGAATTTTTGTGATGATGCAGCTCCTTTCTATATGGTTTTCATTTTAGTATTATACATTCATGTTAAATTGTGGTTAGTCCTTGGTAAAGTCAAGTCTAAGATGATGCATTACTTTTTCAGAACCATTTGTTGGGAAGAGCCTGCTTCTGCCTCCTCGAAGGTGACAAAATGGATCAGGCTGATGCACAGTTTCATTTTGTACTCAACCAGTCTCCAAATAATATTCCTGCCCTTCTTGGTGAGTCATTTTCGGCAACCATCTTAGGAATCTATTTTTCAGCAAATGCCTAGAATATATCTCTGTAATTTCTCCTTAGTAATGGGCTTGAGAGCAATGTAAAAGAGCTTTAGCTTATTAAAAATGAAACTATCTGCAATAGATCATTGTTTCTGTTGAAATTACAGAAATAAAATATATACCAGTTAAGAATAATTTGTTCCACACTTCTAAAGAGTAAATAAACCGTCTGTCTTTGGACAACTCTAAGTTATCTTAATTATTGTTTTATAGCACTTAACTAACATAAAGACTGTACTATTCTATTTATAGGTATAAATCAATATACCCTTATGGAAAGCAAGTTTTAATATGAAATCACTTTCACTGTTTTCAAGTATTTCTTACTGAGATGTTATTTGATTTAGGTGAGTTAGGATAGAGCATATGAGACTTGTGTTCTTTAATCAGTGCATGTTTATTTTTAAAAATCATTATAGGTAAAGCTTGCATTTCATTCAACAAGAAAGATTACAGAGGAGCTCTTGCTTACTATAAGAAAGCGTTGCGTACTAACCCAGGATGTCCAGGTAAGAGAAAAACTTTAAGTCTAAAATGTATGATCCAACTTACAATATTGAGGATTTGGCAGTTGCTTATGAAGTTAGTTGTGAAAAAATACTGAAGGATTGTTGAAACGACAGAATGAGATTTTAAAAAACTATATTATGGGATGGCCGGTGAGCTCAGTTGGTTAGAGCGCGGTGCTCTTAACAACAAGGTGCTGGTTCGATCCCCACGTGGGCCACTGTGAGCTGCGCCCTCCACAACCAAATTGAAACAACTACTTGATTTGGAGCTGATGCGTCCTGGAAAAACACATTTAAAATAAATAAAAGTTTTTTTAAAAAGCAGAGGGCTCATTAAAAAAAAAAACACAACTATATTGTTTGATTCAAAAGCTGAATGGTAGATCATAGTGTAATCCTTCTGCCCTATACTACTTGTCTTTCCAAAATCTTATTATAGCAAATTTTACTGATACCGTCTGTGTGCCAGTCACTGTTCTAGACCCAGGGAATGAACCAAAGAGACAAAAGTCCCTGCCCTCATGGAATTTATTTTCCAGTGATGAAGATAAAATGAGTAAAATATATACTATATAAGATATTGGTAAGGGCTAAGGAGAAAATAAAACAGAAAAGGAGTATGGGAAACATTGGGGGTTGCTTAGAAAGGTTGACCAGGGAAATACATCACTGAAACAGTAACATTTTAAGAGACCTAAAAAAAAAAAAAAAAAAAAGGCTAAGGTGTACAGATATATGGGAGAAGGTTATTCCCAGAGAGAGGGCATAGGAGGTCCAAAGGGCCTGAGGAAAGAGTAGGCCTGGCAAGTTTGAGGAACAATAAGGAATCCATTGTTCCTTGAATGGAGAGAGAGAAGAGGAGGAAAACTAGTAAGAACTGGGGTCAAAGATACAGCTAGTAAATAATCACGTAAGGCATCATAGGTTATTCTAATGACTTCATCTTTTGCTCAGAGACATAGGAACCGTTGGAGGGCTTTGGGCAAAGGAGTAAGTAACAGCATCTGACTTAAATTTAAAGGATCATTCATGCTTCTGGGATGAGACTAGAATGGAGCATGAGGAGCAACGACAGAAGGAGGGAGATCAGGTAGAAGGCCATTACAGTCATGCAGGTCAGAGATGACTGTGGTTCGCATTAGGGTGGGAATAGTGGAGGTACAGGTGGTCCGATTCTAAGTATATTTTGAAGGGAGAGCTGATAGAGTAGATGTGATGTGTGTGACAGGAGGATTCAAAGGTAACTCCTTTACAGAAGCAATGGAAGAGCAGTTACATTTTATAACATTTGGAAGGTAGTTCAGGAGGAACTAGTTTTAGATATGAAAAGTTTGAAGTTTTTTTAGACATGCAAATGGAAAAGTCAGGGGGTGGGGCTGAAGTTCAAGAAAGAGGTCTGGGCCAAAGTATTTATTTGGAAGTCATCAACATACAGATACCCTGTTTCCCTGGAAATAAGAGCCAGACAATCAGCTCTAATGCATCTTTTGGAGCAAAGATTAATGTGGAGCAAAGATTAATATGAATAATCTTATATTAATTTTTGCTCCAAAAGATTCACTTAGAGCTGATTGTCCAGCTAGGTCTTATTTTTGGGGAAACATGGTAGTGTATAAAACCATGAAACTATATACAGTCCCCAGGGGAGTGAGTGTAGATAGAAAAGGAGAAAATGAAAGGAAAGGAATTGGAGGCAGCAAGTGTAAATAGGTCTCAGGGAGTTTTCTATTAAGGGAAGAATAGGAATGAGTTGATAACAGAAAGGGAAATGGAATCAGAGAGGATTTTTTTAACATGGGAGAATATATGTAGATAAGAATGATCTAGAAGAAAGGGAAAATTTGATGATAACAGGAAAAATAGGGGAGAGTTACTAGAGCAGTGCCCTTTAATAGATGAGAAGGTGTAGGGACTAGTGACCAGAGGAGAGGTTGGCTTTAGAGAAGAACATGGTTGTGTTTTGGCATGGCCTTGAAATTGGGTAGCATATATAAGCGAAGCTCCAAAGGGAATGACAGTATGTGCGTGTAGTCGGTTACATTATTTAAGGCCTTAATGAAGCTTTTCTCTTTTTAAAAACTGCTCTTCAAAATTAGATATTGAAGGTATAGTGTAGCCAGGTGCGTTGGAAGACAAGAAAAATATCAGTATTATAGATGTTCTGGTCTATAGTGAGAAAGGTATCCATGGTGAGGGGGTAAGGATTAGGGAAGTGGGGAATGGTATGATATAACCTCCAATGAAACCAAGTTTGTGATATACCAAAAGCTTTTATATTGATAGTATGGTTATACTGAAGTTAATTTTGAGAGTTTCCAACTCATAAATAGAGAATTTAAGAATTTTTTTTAAAAATTCAAACCCTAGAGATGCTCTAGTTTAACAGATTGAATAACTTGATTTTATTTTTTTTAGCGGAAGTTCGTTTAGGAATGGGTCATTGCTTTGTGAAACTTAACAAACTGGAGAAAGCGCGTCTGGCATTTAGTAGAGCCCTGGAACTCAATTCAAAATGTGTGGGAGCATTGGTTGGATTGGCTGTTCTAGAGCTCAACAATAAAGAGGTATGTGAGGGAAAAAATTATCTATTTCCTGGCTGATATGTCAGGCTCATGGTCCCTTATTTAAAACCCTTAAGGCCAGAGTGTTTTAGAAATCAAGATTTCAGAGTATAGAAATGTAATATGATGCCTGCACTGCATAATATAAAACACCCCAGTTACTAGGACACAACCCCAAATACAAACTTACTGTATTTTGCTATGTATCATGTGCACTTTTTTGCCCAAATTTGTGAGGGAGAAATAAGGGTGTACATTATACATGGGTAGTACTAATTCCGTTATCTGTGTGTTTTTAATTCTTTTATTTATGCTTATGAGTTAAAAGTATAACTAGAAATCAATAACGATATCCATATGTAAAATAATACCCAGAAATAGGATAAATCAGTTTTGTTGAACTTACGACGAACTTGCAACAACAAAGAGTTCTTGCCTTCTAGGATGCATAAATATCGTAAATTTGTTACGGGTACATAGAATTGCTTGTACCTTGTATCTGTTCTTGTGTTTTATAATTAGTTACATAAAATTTCTTGTACCATAATATGTTAAAAAATAAATGCTGGGCAGGCCCGGTTGCTCAGGTGGTTGGGTGGTTGGAGCGCGATGCTCCTAATGCCAAGGTCACCGGTTCGATTCCCACATGGGCCAGTGAGCTGTGTGCCCTCTACAGCTAAGATTGTGAACAATAGCTCTCCCTGGAGCTGGGCTGCCATGAGCCACCTGAGGTTGGTGTGGGCTGCTGTGTGCTCTCGTGGGCTACCGTGTGCTGCCATGAGTGGCCGGCAGGCAGCGTGAGTGGCCAACAGTTGGCGAGAGCTGCTGTGAGCTGCTGTGAGTGGCCGACTGACAACCAGCGACCGACTGCCTCAGCCGGGGGAGAGCAAGGCTCATAATCCCAGCATGGACCAGGGAGCTGTGTCCTACACAACTAGACTGAGAAACAACGGCTTGAACCGGAGTGGAGGGGTGAGGTGGAGGAAGGGCGGCGGGGAGGGGAATAAATAAATAAATAAATGCTAAAATTCCTTTATAATACAAAAACAAGTACCTAAATGTAAACAAATAAAAATTTAAATTAAAAAATTAAAATGAAAGATTTTTCTTTTTCTCTGAAAAGTTTGGGCCTAAAACATGGTGCACATTATACACGGCAAAATATGTATATTTCTATGGTTAAATCAGTTACTGTTCATACTAATAGGATAGATACCCTCACAATTCAGGGAAAGTCTTGCCACCAAATGAACTTATTCCAAGATTACCAAAAAACTTGTTTTTTAGAGATTTTTGGATTTCGGAATCTCAGATAAGGGATTGTAGATTATATATCAGTTTGGAATGCTTTCAATTGCAAATAACAAAAAGTACACTACAGTGACTTAAGCATAGGGTTATTATTGTTTACTAAACCCGGTGGTCTTGGATTTGGCACCTCAGTATCATCAAGCCCATGTTTTATATCTTTCTGTCCTCCCTTAATACTCTTTCTTAAAGTTTGTCACCTTATAGTTGCAAAATAACTGCTACATATCCAAGCATCTCATTATGGTATCAGCCTTTTAAGGAAGGAGGAAAAGGAGAGGATAAAAGGCTTTCTCATAGAGAAGTTCTATCTTATTTTGAGAAGGAAGCTCCCCATCATGCTTCACCTTCTATACAATTGTTTTATACACAGTTGTCTTATATACAGTGAATATTGTCTAATATTCACCTTATATATAGTTTCCAATACAGATGCTTCTGTAGTTAAGTTTAAGAAAACTAAATCCTTACCATTATGACTCACTATTTGAAATGTTTTATCCCTGGTGAAGGTCAACTAAAACATGAGCTATATTTTGGTATCTGAACTTAGATTTGCATAACCTTATTTCTTTCAGACAATAAAGACAACTGAAAAAGTGCTAATTAAGTAATGTTTTCACTCAATCCAGCCGTCATTATTTTTCTTTTAGGCTGATTCCATCAAAAATGGTGTCCAACTTCTTTCCAGAGCCTATACTATTGATCCTAGCAACCCTATGGTATTGAACCACTTGGCAAATCATTTTTTCTTCAAAAAGGTAAGAGAAGTCATTTATTAAAGTTCTTTTTTTAAAAACTTTATTTTTCAATTACAGGTGAGATTCAGTATTTTATTAGTTTCAGGTGTACAGCATAGTGGTTAGACATTTATATAACTTACGAAGTGATCCCCTCTGTAAGTGTGGTACCCACCTGACCCCATACATAGTTATTACAATATTATTGACTATATTCCCTATGTTGTACTTTACTTCCCTGTGACTGTTTTGTAACTACCAATTTGTACTTCTCAGTCCTTTCACCTTTTTCACCCAACACCCCCAACTCCCCTTCCATCTAACAACCATCAATTTGTTCTCTGTGTCTATGAATCTGTTTCTGTTTTGTTTGTTCGCTTATTTTGTTTTCTAGATTCTACATGTAAGTGAAATCATATGGTATTTGTCTTTCTCTGTGTGACTTATTTCACTTAGCATAATACCCTCTAGGTCCATCCATGTTGTCGCATATGGTAAGATTTCATTCTTTTTATGGCCAAGTAATATCCCATTGTATATGTGTACCACATCTTCTTTATTCATTCCCCTATGGATGGACATCTAGGTTGCTTCCATATCTTGGCTATTGTAAATAATGCTGCAATGAACATAGGGATGCATATATCTTTTCAAATTAGTGTTTCGGATTTCTTTGGATAAATATCCAGAAGTGTGATTGCAGAGTCATAAGGTAGTTCTATTTTTAATTTTTTGAGGAACCTCCATACTGTTTCCCATAGTGGTTGCACCAGGCTAACCAGGAAGGTATAAAATTCTTTACTTTTGAATCCTGATTTTTTTTGTTTTTTAATGCTACAGTTAATACTTTATGATTTTAACTGGGAAAGCAATTTAAAGATGTCAAGAGTTTTTTTCAGATTAGTTTGTATCTGGGGCTAATCATCTGGGGGTGGGTACATTTGTCTATTCATTCATTTAACATTTATTGACCTTTTATACCGTACTCAACACCATGATAGCGATGTAGAAGTCAGTAAGACATGACTTATGCACTCAAGGAGTTCAGTCTCGTGAAAAACAGTCATGTAAACAAATGTAAATGTAAAGATAAAAGTGTCTACCCTGCTGTGGTACAGAAATGAAAGAGAAAGTGATCATGTGGTTAAAGGAGGGCTTCCAACAAGAAGGCAAAGCTCTTGAACTAGGGGAAGGGTACAAATCTATGAACTAGGGAAAAGGTGCAAATCTATGCAATAGTTTTAGTTTAGTTAAGTAAGAGCATAGCATATATGGGCCATGGTAGGTCATGCATGAGATTCAGATAGTGCCCCACTTGTGTAATATAAGGAGTTTGAACATACTAGACAACAAGGAGTCATTGAAATTTCTGCATATTGATCATGATGTAATTTTTAAAGTTGCCACTAATTCTGTAGAAACAATGGTATTTTAGGTTTCTTAAGTACCAAAGCCAAGATTTCATTGGCAAAGTTGTAGAGTAAGCATGTAAGTTTAATCTGCCATATTGAAATCAGATACTACATTGTACTAAGAACTTTAAACTACTTAAATAGCAATTTAGTCACAAATAGTTAAATAGCAAAAAGTCATAAAACTGCATCAATGCTTATTAATAATAGATGCTATGTTACTGTGATTGTTGCTATTAATATGTATTGAATGCTTACTAAATGCCAAGCACTGTTAAAAATGCATTCCATGAATTTATATGGTGTTCACCACAATCCTATGGGGTAGGTAGTATCCCCATTTTGGAAATGAATAATTGAGGCAGAGTTAATAACCTAAGATCACACAACTATTTACCATTATGCTTTATTCTCTCTGGCTATAGAAGCATATTCCTCTTTCATAATGCATTATTGAGCTTTATGCTATAACTGTTATGGTACTAAAAGGCAACTATTTAGGGAGAAGAGGGAAATGTATTTTATAAGCAAATGAAGTTACTATTTAAGATAAAACAGTTACCTACGTTAGTTTAGTTTTTACTGGGAAAAAAACAAAGGACCTATTCTTAAATATTTGAGTGTATATCTAATAATCAGTACTCACAGCTATGGGGCAGCTTCCTTGAAGTGAAGGAGAATTGTTCAGTTTTTAATCTTCAGTGCTAGTCATTCTTCCACTGCTGAAGATAAAGACTTGTTTGTATTTAACACAATCAGTATATATAGAACCTTACAGATTGCGTAAGTGAAATATGTAAATCAAGCCAGAGTGTTACTGGACATCTGATCTGTGATCAGCACTGTGCCAGGTGAGACATACATTCTTTTTTTTTTAATTTTTTTTGGGGGAAATATTGGGGAACAGTATGTTTCTCCTGGGCCTATCAGCACCAAGTCGTTGGCCTTCAATCTAGTTGTGGAGGGCTCAGCCCAGCTCCAAGTCCAGTTGCTGTTTTCAATCTTTAGTTGGAGGGGGCACAGCCCACCATCCCATGCGGGAATTGAACCAGCAGCCTTGTCGTTGAGAGCTCACGCTCTAACCAACTGAGCCATCTGGCCGCTCCAGACATACATTCTTGCATTGAATGTATGTCTTTAAGGTTTACAGAGCACATTTACATACATTTTCTCAATTTGTCATAGCAGCCTGAGGAGGTAGGCAGGCTATTTCTATTTTCACTTCTATAGATAAGAAAGTGAGGCTCAGCAAAGTTAAATAACATAACTTGCTGAAATTTACTCAGCTATATAGTCAAGTTGAAATCTGATCTTTTCTCCGCCCACCACACTACCTTGCCTCCCCTAGAGAAGAATAATTTAGTTGGGAATAAAGGGTATTATTAATTAATATCCCAGACACATCAGTAATTGAGGGGTAAAGTGGGTTTAGACATGGGAGCTATTATGACTCCTGGGGCAGTTAACACAGACCTCTCGAAAAAGTTGAGAACTGAGCTTGGTCTTTTGATTAGAAAGAAAAGCAGCCAGAATGCAGAGTGGATTAAGGACAAAAATTGGGGGGAAAACTAACAAATTTCAGTTGTGCTAAAGAAGATATGAATGAGGATTTTAAAATAGAATCTAATCTTTAATGCATATGTTAAATTTCAAATAGAACTATTTTATTCCCTGACAGTGCGTCATGAGTCATAGAGTAATAAAATAAGAAAATTAAAGTACGTTCCATAGCAAAACAAACCTAACATTTAACCCTTACCCTTATCGCAGTTGAACAATATGTAAATTTAGCTAAAAGACTATAACAAAGTGTGGAGTTTGAATCACTTGGTTCACATTCAGGTGTCACCGTTATATAGTTATGTGGCTATGGTGAGATAAATTAATTTCTCTGGAGTTTAATTTCCTCATAAAACAGTAATAATACCTACTTTATAGAATTTGAGGGGTTGTAGTTAGAATTAAATGTAATATATACATTAAATATTTATCTAATGGGAAACACTCAGTTCCTGTTAAACACTGCAATCACATTATTATTTTTAATATCTAATAATTTAATATTTAATATCTAAAATAAAAACGTCAGAACTGGGGGCCGGCCCGGTGGCTCAGGCGGTTGGAGCTCCATGCTCCTGACTTCGAAGGCTGCCGGTTCGATTCCCACATGGGCCAGTGGGCTCTCAACCACAAGGTTGCCAGTTCAATTCCTCGAGTCCCGCAAGGGATGGGGGGCAGCGCCCCCTGCAACTAAGATTGAACATGGCACCTTGAGGTGAGCTGCCACTGAACTCCCGGATGGCTCGGTTAGAGCGTGTCCTCTCAACCACAAGGTTGCTGGTTCGACTCCCACAAGGGATGGTGGGCTGCGCCCCCCCTGCAACTATAAGCAACTGGACTGGGAGCTGAGCTGCGCCCTCCACGGCTAGGATTGAAAGGACAACAACTTGACTTGGAAAGAAGCCCTGGAGGTGCATGCTGTTCCCCAGTCGAGTCTTGTTCCCCTTCCCCAATAAAATCTTAAAAAAAAAAAAAAAAAAAAAAGTCCGAACTGACTGGCCACTGACCAAAGAACAAAGAAAGCCATACTTAATGAATAAAACACATTCCTATTAAAATCAGAAAATTGTTTCCCACTCCTGATGTATAAACTGATTTGGAGACTCTAAGGAGATTATCTAAGGATAATCCAAATGAAAGTCAGATCTAATGGGAAGTGCATGGACCCATGCATTCAAATAGAGCTGAATTCAAATCCAGCTCTGGCACGTGGCTATTCTCATGTAATACAGCATTTCCTTGGAGTCAAAAAAACAAACTGCAGATTCTAGCTTTTCCACCTTAGACAACACACTTTATTTCTTTAAGCCTCTACTTCCCCATCAATAAAATGGTAATAATGACACTGCAGGGTTTTGATTAAACTTGGAACTAACACAAATAGCACACCTAGCATATAGTGTTTAGCATATAGTAGTTCTCAATAAATTGTAAGTGCTTCCATTATTATTCGTAAGGGACTTAACCTCTCATCACAGGTTTTCTCATCACAGAAATAGGGTTGATACCACAAAGGATAGTTGTAGGGATTAAATGAAGTAATAGATGTAAGGGGCAAATGTTAAGTACTAGGTAAATGTTGCTTCCCGTCTCCCCTCAATTTATCAGCAGGAGTAACGAGAAAAATGATGAGTATTTCTGGATACAGTACTATTATTTTTAATTCAGTTAACATTTTAAAAGAAGCCTTATGGTTGAGACTGTTAAGATTTTACTCAGTTGATTTCCAAATCTTCATTGTGCAGGATTACAGTAAAGTCCAACACTTGGCTCTTCACGCATTCCATAATACAGAAGTGGAGGCCATGCAAGCAGAAAGTTGCTACCAGCTGGCTAGATCATTCCATGTCCAGGTAAGATCGTTTTATACCTCTCTAAATAGCTAATCCTTTTTGTTTTATAGTTTTCTTTGAAAAACTTTGTACATATTGTTGGTCTTGTTTTATTTTCATTTTTTAGGAAGATTATGACCAAGCTTTCCAGTACTATTATCAAGCCACACAGTTTGCCTCATCCTCTTTTGTGCTGCCATTTTTTGGTTTGGGACAAATGTATATTTATCGAGGTGACAAAGAAAATGCATCTCAGTGCTTTGAGAAAGTTTTGAAAGCTTATCCTAATAATTACGAAACTATGAAAATCCTTGGCTCTCTATATGCTGCCTCAGAAGATCAAGAAAAACGAGATATTGCCAAGGTACGTTTTTTAAAAATCTTAGCTATTTTTTATTATTTATCCCTGGATTCTTATTCCTCATTTCTCGTTATTGCTAGTCAAGATATGATGGAAGCAGTTTTGTTAGCTGAGCTAACTAGTTGAATAGCACTTGACTTACTATACAGTGTAGAGTAGCCATCGCTTTTTCCTTTGACAGCCTGTGGTTGAATGCTTTAGCTTTATGATCTCTTTTTTCACCAGGGCCATTTGAAGAAGGTCACAGAACAGTATCCTGATGACGTTGAAGCTTGGATTGAATTGGCCCAAATCTTAGAACAGACTGATATACAGGTATTTTAGCAATGTTTTTCATCTCCTGTCTAATGTGTGTTTTGTAAGCCTGGTGTGTAGTATGTGTCTCTCTCTTATTTTCATTTACACCTTATTCTGTTCACCTTGAAAATACAGGGTGCCCTTTCAGCCTATGGAACAGCAACACGGATCCTTCAGGAGAAAGTGCAGGCTGATGTCCCCCCAGAGATTCTGAATAATGTGGGTGCCCTCCATTTTAGACTTGGAAATCTAGGGGAGGCAAAGGTAGGAAAAGAGAAATAGTCCCATCATTTATACTGTCAAATTGAATGCACACTTTTTAAGATGTATCAACTAAATTTTTTAACAATGTCATTTTCTTGCTCATAGAAATATTTTTTGGCATCATTGGATCGTGCAAAGGCGGAAGCTGAGCATGATGAACATTATTATAATGCCATTTCTGTCACAACGTCGTACAATTTAGCCAGGCTGTATGAGGCAATGTGTGAATTCCATGAAGCAGAAAAACTATATAAAAACATCTTACGGGAACATCCTAATTATGTTGACTGTAAGAATTTTAAACTTTTTAAAATGTATTAAAATTCCCACAACAGCAGCAAAAATCTAGCCTAAAAAAATAAAATCTTTCTTAGAACCAATAGTAAACAATTTTAAAGGTTATAATGTCCACTGTTCTTCAAGGCAAATTTGTAGCCTTAAAAAAGAAAATGCAGCTTCATTTAAATTTATGCTAGAAACTAAACAAAAAGTCAGTTGGATCATGTTTCATAGATGAGGCTGTCTTCAGTGGGTCAGCTACTTTTATTAGACTTTTAACAACAACTTAGCATATTTGGTGATGGATTTACCTTTATGATAGTCCTGCTCTGATTTCATATGAACATTTTTGCAATGTTTATAAAAGTGAGAAAGAACAGTGTCTTCCCTTAAGTGGAAGAGCCTCAGGTTTTCTAACTAGTACTCCTTAGTAGTCCAGGCTTTTACAATTTTTCTATATGACAAGAAGCTTTTTAAGAAAAAGTAAGTTGATAGTGCAATGCGTCAGAGAGAAATTGGAAACAACAGCTCTAAGCTTTTTAAATAACAGCTTGAGATAAAGACGTGGACCATGGTGCTAGCATTGGGAAGGGAATGGAAGAGATAAATCTGTGATGTCAAACAGTAAACCTGAAGGTGACAGAGTTGCTTTAACTTGTTAGATTATTAATTAGTTATATTGATGCTTGACATTTTTTCACCTGTGGAACTTTTCTGTTCATTGTATGAGTGTATTAACAAAAAATGATTATTTCAAAAGTGTGACTTTAAAATTATCCTTTATAGCTAATATTTTAAGCAAAAACTTTTAAATGTATTTTCAGGTTATTTGCGACTAGGAGCCATGGCTAGAGATAAAGGAAACTTTTATGAGGCTTCAGACTGGTTTAAGGAAGCTCTGCAGATTAATCAGGTTGGTAATATAAACTCTGAGGTTTGAAAAATAATTATTTCATCTTCTCCCCCTAGTAAGTCAGTTTTTCCTTTTAATGACTATCATGTTTCTAATATCTTAGCATCTCCCTGATTTTTCATTTACATGCTCAAGATAGTAAAGAGTATAGGATTCATCTAAACTTTTTGATTGTGACCCACAGTAAGAAATAGATTTCACATCATAGCCTAGTATACACATGTGTGTATATAAAAGAAACAAATGAAAGTTTTGCAAATCATTCTGTTGCTCTTCTTATGCTGATAACTATACACTAAATTGATTTTACAACTCGCTAATCCATCTCAAATCTCAGTTTGAAAAACACTGTTGTAAATATAGCTTGTAAACCTCTTCAGTAATCAGCTATTGTGGAAAGATGATTGATCTCTCTGAATCTAAATTCCAGTGTTTGCTTCTTTTTATATGTGTGTTTCAGGACCACCCAGATGCTTGGTCTTTGATCGGGAATCTTCATTTGGCAAAACAAGAATGGGGTCCGGGCCAGAAGAAATTTGAGAGGATATTAAAACAACCATCTACACAGAGTGACACTTATTCTATGCTGGCCCTTGGCAACGTCTGGCTCCAAACTTTGCATCAGCCCACGCGAGATAGAGAAAAGGTAATCTCTGTTTGTGTCTTTAAAACAAAACTGATAAATGTTTCATTTCTTGTTTGAATTTTTTTATAATGTTTGTTTCTTTTTGTAGGAAAAGCGTCATCAAGATCGTGCTCTGGCCATCTATAAGCAAGTACTCAGAAATGATGCAAAGAATCTATATGCTGCTAATGGCATAGGTGATTATATGATTTGGATATCCATAATGATTTGTGAAATGAATGCTTTTGGAGGAATGTTTGTAGGTCAGAATGTTTCTCTGAATGTAATGAAGGTAGTTGTTCAAAAATAGGACTTTAACTTGTTTTTCTGGCTACAATTAGAAAAATTCTTAACTGTGGACTTTTTTCTAACTTTAGGAGCTGTTTTAGCCCACAAAGGATATTTCCGTGAAGCTCGTGATGTATTTGCCCAAGTAAGAGAAGCAACAGCAGATATCAGTGATGTGTGGTTGAACCTAGCACACATCTATGTGGAACAGAAGCAATATATCAGTGCTGTTCAGATGGTAACGTCTTTTAATACATTTTTATATCGTGTTCATTGTTGAGCAGATGTTTTCTTAACCATTCTGGCCTTGTCGTCACGCTGTATGCTATCTCTTGTGATACTGTATCTATTCAGAGGTTTGTAATGATATAATGTTAAGGCCAGTCTTTGGTGTCCAGAGAGAGCTATGAGTTCTGGTTCCATCACTAATTGTATGTCTTGGGCAAAGGACATCCTCTCTGAGCCACTTTCCCTACCTACAAAATGGGGATAATTGTACCTTAATCTCATAGAATTTTGTGAGGATCTGGTATGAAAAGTACTTGGTGCCATACTTGGCACTAACATGTCTAGCATATCAGTAAGTACCCAGAAGATAGGTAGGAATTAATATCTGTTTGCTTGTTTTACAAATGTTTTAGATGGTAGAACTGAGTTTCAGAAAGGTTAAATGACATTTTTAAAAGAAAAAACTCCATAGAGATGTTTTCATGATTATAGAACTTTGTTATGCGTTTCATATTTGTTGAGTGCTAGAACTTGAAATAAAAGAGTCATACTACTCTTACTAAAAAGTTAAAAGGCTCTTGGGCTCTATGGGAAGTATTACGGTCAGAAAAAACAAGCTTCCTTCTAAAGGTAGTAAGAGAAGTCCAGGCTCTGGGAAGTAGTTAACCTTTTTTTCTAAGAAGGGTGAGTATTGTTACTATATTCAGAAAATTGGAAAGGCACTGGTCACAAGGACTTATAAAACCCAGGTTACATATATAGTCTCAGATGTGTTTTTGGAGTTGGGCCTTCCTGATCTGCAGAATGATAATGTTGCCTTTTAAAATGCAAATTAATTACACGGGCTATTCAGGGAAAAACTGTCTAATAGTCTTCCGTAACAAGGTATGTTCCATGGTTAACAAGTGACAAGTTCATGGCAAAATTAACACTGGTATTGCTATAGTATTGATTTTACCAAAAAGTCAACAGCTAGAAGTGTGAGATGTCTCATGCTTATTGCCAGTAGGTTCCATTAATCCTAAAGGTGGTAGAGAGTAGAACCCAAAGGAGCTAGGTGCATGACTTCTAATAAGTTATCAATAAGCTAATTCTAGATACTGCTAAAGATATGAAAAAGTCCTTATCATTTCAGTGTTGGTCCAAATTTCAAATGGAAAAACTATTTCAAGTATCTAGTTTGTCTTATGATCAGTTTTTTATGTTGTGAAAATGTATCCTGGGGGGCGGCCAGTTAGCTCAGTTGGTTACAGCGCGATGCTTGTAACACCTGGGTTTCCGGTTCGATCCCTCCATGGGCCAGTGTGAGCTGCACCCTCCACAACTAGATTGAAACAACTACTTTACTTGGAGCTGATGGGTCTTGGTAAAACACTTAAAATAAATAAAAGTTAAAAAAAAAATGTATCCTGCTGAATGTCAGGGATCATTCTCAGATCCTTTGAAATTAGCTATTCGAAGGATAAAATATCTTTTCATATAGCTTGAAAATCGCTTGAAATTTTATTACAGAATGACAGTAATAATTGAATGATCAATACAGAATGATCATTTAATACTTCTTGTGTTTTAACATTTTCTTTTATTGTAGTATGAAAACTGCCTCAGAAAGTTCTATAAGCACCAGAACACTGAAGTTGTGCTCTATTTGGCCCGGGCCCTCTTCAAGTGTGGCAAGTTGCAGGAATGCAAACAGACTTTGCTGAAGGTAAAAAGAACTCATTATTATTCTCATTCAATTCTATGCTCCAGTATATATTTTTCTGTTTTATGCATGTTCACATACCTGATACTATTTGACTGAAATTCTTCTCATGTCATTAGATTATATAAAATATTTGCTCTGTTTTTTATTTATAGGCTAGACATGTGGCACCCAGTGATACAGTTCTTATGTTTAATGTAGCCTTGGTCCTGCAGAGATTAGCTACCTCTGTCCTGAAAGATGAAAAGAGTAATCTGAAGGAAGTACTTAATGCTGTGAAAGAACTGGAACTTGCACATAGGTAAAGATTTTGTAGAAACAACCTTTGAAACATTTTATTTCTTTAGATCTATGTGTCTCAAAAGGTGTTAAAAATCATTTCCTTCCAGGATCTATTAGAAAAAGGGAATCTCAAAAGAGAACCTATTCAAATCATTCCAGCAATTTTTAAGCCAAAGCCAACAGCTGCCACCAGGTGGCATCAAACCTGCCATTTTTGGATCGTGTAGCCAGACCCTAGAACTGGCTGGCTAGCTTTGCAAGCTTGCCTTAGAGTCTTCATTAACTTAATAATATGATCCAGCATTTAACCCACTTGAAACTTTTAGATTCTAATTATGTTGGTTTTATTTTTTATAGCAGAGTATCTTTTTATGGGATATTAATTTTCATTAAGCTAAGATTAAGGTTTTTTCTCTTAAATAATGACTAGATTTTTTTCAGCTCAGTTCAAAATTTATGTGACTTTACAGTGTGGTAAAATTAAAACCAGGCATCTCTTCAGGTTATGCCTAACCTTATTTGCATTCTTATTTGAGCATTTCTTGCCTTGCTTGGTAGAGTATAAGTGTTTCGTGGCCTACGCCTCCTAACCTCCATGTCGACATACTTAGTAAATTTACTGTTTAGTAGATATTCATTGCTTGAACTGATTTTTGGTTATTTGTTAATTTACTGATAACATTAAAATGTAACTTGGCTTTTCTTAATGAACTTGTTTTTTATTAAACAGATTGAGTGGCATATTGATGAGAGTCTTTTTTTAAGTGAGTTGCATATATAATTTTCCTATTGAGATGATAGCCCTTCATGTATTAAATACGTGCATGTAAGTCAGTCAATATATAAGCCTTTTCTCAGATAATTTTTGTACAACAGATTAAAAATCTAAAGGACCTATTTCATTAGAATTTTTTTAAGTAAAGTATTTTATTTTCTCATTCTATTTAGATACTTCAGTTACTTGAGTAAAGTGGGAGATAAAATGAGGTTCGATTTGGCCCTCGCTGCTACAGAAGCCAGGTAATTACTATTTATGGCAGGTGACTTTGGATGAGGCAGTGATCCTGATGTGGGCTGGGAGAGTAACAACAGTGAACAGGTTCCTGGCCGTTTAGGGGTCAGTCTTTCACACTCATGGATTCTCCAACCTGGACCAAGGCTTTTTCCTAAAGGTCCTTTCAGGGAATATGGCAGAATTTATTTAGTACTTAAGTTGTGTGGGAAAATACATCAGCTATGTCACCAGAATGAAGGTATGATTCCTGATTCTTTGAGTCACATGTGAAGATAATGTTGGAAACCTTTTTAGCTGTGCTTTGGGCGAATGTTTATAATTTGGAAACCTAACATAGTTGACAGTATTGGCTTATGAGAAAGGAAGTTAATTTTGCTAATTAAGACTTCCAGTAGATACAGCTAATGATCCTACTTCCAACTTTTTAATTTGTCTGAAAACAGATGCTGTGAGTTTTTGAACAAAAAGTACACTAGATACATTCATGTTTCTCTAAATCTGAAATGTTCTAGGCAGTGCTCTGACTTACTGAGCCAGGCCCAGTACCATGTGGCCCGGGCACGCAAACAGGACGAAGAAGAGAGGGAGTTGCGCGCCAAACAAGAACAAGAAAAAGAGCTGTTAAGGCAGAAACTGCTCAAAGAACAGGTATTGTGTTTTCACCTATACTATAATTAAAGACTTATGTACATACATATACTTTATATGGTAAAGCAAAAAAAAAGTGATGGTAATCATGATTTATTTCATCATAAGAACATTTTGATGAGGTTTTTTGTTTTTGTTTTTTTCCTGCCCTTTTTTTCTCATAGGAAGAAAAACGTCTCAGAGAAAAAGAAGAGCAAAAGAAACTTTTGGAACAGCGGGCCCAGTATGTAGAGAAGACCAAAAATATTCTTATGTTTACTGGAGAGACTGAAGCAATAAAAGAAAAGAAAAGAGGTGGTGGTGGTGGACGGGTAAGATGTGACTTCGGCTAACACTGATGGCACCGATCCCTGTCTTGTGACTTTCAGAAATGAAGAAAATCGATTATATTCATTCCATACTTAGTCCTTAGCTAAGAGACAGTCCTCCAAGATGGAGTGCTTTAATTGGCATCCAGTATTTAGAAATACATTCTGTTAGCTCAATACAAATTTTACCTTGTAGTGACCTAAGTAGTTGATGAGTTTTGCCATTTGAGACATTGATCCCAATTAGAAGTCTTTAAAATGTGGGTCCTACCAAGCACCTCTTCTATGTGACTTAGTAAAAGATCCCTCATTTGTCAAATGACTGATAAGATAGGCCCTCTTTCTACACCTTAGAATTCTAGCCACATTCCATCAGCCAGGAAAGAACTGATTGTACTCTTGTTTGGATTCCAGCGTTCTAAGAAGGGAGGAGAGTTCGATGAATTTGTCAATGATGACTCCGATGAAGAGCTGCCAATATCCAAAAAGAAGAAGAGAAGAAAGGGTAGTGGTAGTGAACAAGAAGGTGAAGAAGAGGAGGGTGGTGAGAGAAAGAAGAAAAAGAGGAGAAGGTATCATTAATGTGTTTTAAATAACCTTATAAAGCTGATAGAAGATCTTTCACCTTCTGAATCTTTCTTATGTTTACAATTTGCAAATACCTGGAAATCACTAGATCTTCCCAGACAGTAAAGCCTTTTGATATCCCACTTCTTACTTTAATACTAAGATAGACCCCACTACAAAATCCCTTGGGTACTTGGAATCACCACACACGTTCTCAGCTTTCCTTCTGAGAGCTATAAGTTAGTCATAATTAATTGCCTTTCTTATGTCTTTAAAATTGTAATATTTATTGGAAGATGTATGCAAATAAGAATGAGAGAACCCGTGTGTCCACACTACCTATCTTAAAATAAGTCACCGAGCCTCAGCTCCTCTCTGTAAAATGGTAATAGCGATACCCACTTCATGGTTTTCCTGGAAGTTTAAAATGTAAATTAATGTGAAAGAAGGGCCTTTTAATTCTTCCAGTGCCATCTGCTGATAAAATAAGTGGTTCCCTGCCCATCTCTCAAGTGGAGGTGCCCCTAAGCTGTTCTGTTCCTCTCTCATGGTGCTTCCCTGTCCAGGATCCCACAGCTGGCTATCTTACCTAGGTCTGTTCTTCCCAACCCTTAGCTGACTATACTTGGGAAAGAATCGGATGCATTCATTCAGACACCGACCTGTGGAATTGAAGCTGTGGCGGGATATTAGCAGGCCTGGAATGAGTAATTGGGAAGAAAGAGAAGGGGAAAGATGTTGAGGTCTGGAACCTGGGTCTTTTCTCACATCTTTTCTTTTATCACTCCACCAAATGCAAGATTCAAACTTATTTTAGATTAATAAGAGGGCTCACCAGTGACTAAATGAGTCCACAGACATTGCATAATACATGGTTTTTGCAGACTCCTGGGCCTTGTGTACAGGAAGAATAAGTTACGGCCTCTGCCCTTGAGGACTGTACTGTATGATTGAGGATAGCACCCATAGAGAAGGGTATTCAGAATGAATAATAATTTGATGGCTAACTTTTTCTTGGTGTTCACTACCTTAAGACCTCCAAAGGGAGAAGAAGGATCTGATGATGATGAAACAGAAAATGGCCCCAAACCAAAAAAGCGCCGTCCACCAAAAGCAGAGAAAAAGAAGGCTGTAAGTTTTATAATATTGTGGTTTTCTGTCCCCCTCTGTACAATCTCTTATGTAGGCATAAAAGATTGCAGTACGCTAGAATATATTCTTTCCTTGCAGTTTCTTCAAGCACAAATACTTGTTTTTGAAGTTCATTGGTTATGGTTTGATGGTGTCATTATAGTGCAAACCCAATTTAACAAGATGTCCTAAGGTGAGAGTCTTGACTTACCTATTATATTTGATCTTTTTTCAGCCCAAGCCAGAACGTCTGCCTCCTTCAATGAAGGGAAAAATAAAATCCAAAGCCATAATATCATCAAGTGATGATTCTTCAGATGAGGATAAACTTAAGATTGCTGATGAAGGGTAGGAAATTTTCCCTTGGTATATACTTTCAATTAAAGATAACCAAGCTCTTCCAGGGACGGTGTCTGCAGGCATTCAGAATGCTCCAGCATGTGACATACCATTAGAAGCTGTCCTAGAATATAGCCTCTAACAAAACTAGGCTGCCCCAAGCCCCTGGTAATAGAAGTATTTAACTTTATACCAAAAAGTTTAGGAAAGCACCAAAATCTACATGTGGTGTGTACCCAGGCCGACCCTGCAGAATTCATGCTGTGAGACCCGAAGTTCTAATGGAGTTGTCTAAAATGAAAAAATCATGTCATTAGGGCCTGTGGTGGATCCACGTGTGCTAAATTGTGTCTGACAGGAACAAGCGTGCTTTCCTTATTGAAGTGCAGAAAGTCTTTGTGAAAGTGTAGAAGTCTAAAATGAAAAAATCATGTCATTAGGGCCTGTGGTGGATCCATGTGTGCTAAATTGTGTCTGACAGGAGCAAGCGTGCTTTCCTTATTGACATGCAGAAAGTCTTTGTGAAAGTGTAGAAGGCGCAAGCAGAGTCAGAAAGTTAAAAAAAAAAAAAATGAAGCTTGTTTGAGTAATAGCAACAATTTAAAGGCTAAAATGAAAGAGAATGGTCACTGCTAAAATGTTCTCTCTGCAACTTCTTAGAATGTTATAGTTGGAAAAGACTTTCACACCCATCTTATTCTAACCCCATAATTTTATCCTACCGTGTTTCCCCGAAAATAAGACCTAACTGGAAAATAAGCCCTAGCATGATTTTTCAGGATGACATCTGCTGAACATAAGCCCTAATGCATCTTTTCGAGCAAAAAGTAATATAAGACCCGGTCTTATTTTCGAAACATGGTACTACGTGTTTGTCCATCAAAGAAGAAAACCTATTTTGAAATTTCCTGCATGACATTCTCCTAAATATATCATTTTGTACACTACCATTAATGCTACAGTATTATGAGCAACCTGATCCTGGTCACGTGGAGATAGGGACTTGCTTGACCATTTCCTCCCATGTCAAGCAATGGTGACTCAGCTCTGCCTGCTTTGTGGAGGGCTTATCCTTTACTGCTTGTCCAGTACTCTCCTTTAGCTCAAGGCTAAAGGAGAAGTAATAGATTCGATTCTATTTGTCCTAAACTTGTCCCTCAAGGTTGAGGTGCCCCCCCATTTGGACTCGTAGACTAGGATTCTGAATGCTGTACTACACCATGTTCTTCTGATGACCATCATTTATTCATTCATTCAACAGACATTTGAACATCCGTTGTATGAGATAGCCTGCTATGTGCTAGGGTTACAGAAGGAAAAGACATAGACCCTGCCCCCAAAGAATTTATGCCTTAGAGGCAGTGGAAAATCACAGATAGACCAAAAACCACACTACAGTGAGATAAGTGTTAGCACTTAGGTTTTGCATTTATTGTTCTCTACGGACCATACCTGATCTGGAGTTGGGCTGGTAGGAGGAGCTGTAAGAGACGTTTTCTGTAAAAGAGGCTGTTTGAGTCTTAAAAGAATAAGTAGTTCTGGTTGGTTAGAGGTGAGAGGTTAGCACGTTGAGGGGCAAAGGGTACTGGTGGGGGGCTAGCCTTGTAAGGTAGAGATCTGTAGGGAACCAAATCTATAGAGAAATGTAGCGATTTGCAGTTCCCCTTTTTTCTGAAGACACTGGCTGACACAAATTTGGGTTGCATTTTCCGAAAGTGCTGTTTTGCCCTTGCCACAGTGTTGCCTTGGTCCATTGGTTAGGGCAGGTGTGATCAGAGCAATGAAATGTGTGGTTTTAGAGTGAGCGCTGTTAAAATGTGGCTAGAAGGGTCCAGTGGGAGAGGCTGAGCTGCTGCTAAAGCTACATCTGAGGTCAAGGCTAGGATGATTTGAGCCACTTGCATCAGTTAAACTGCCTTGACCATTGTGAAGTGCTTGCTTATTTGGCCAGATGGAATGAAGTGAGTTGGATCCCAAGGGGCCCACTGGCCTTTAGTACAAGGTGTGATTGAAAAATACAGTGAATGTTTAAATAAAACATTTGTTACAATAAGAGAGACATTGCCATTAATTCTGGAACCTCAAAGAACTCCCCCTGGCTTCAAACACACTTATCCCATCGTTCTTGCCACTTTCTGAAGCAGTTCTGGAAGTCCTCTTTCATGACTGTCTTTATTTCATCCTCCATGACAACTCTCTGTGTCACACATTGCTTTTGGTATGGCAAGTTCTGTCAAATAAACATTATGGTGTGTCCTCATCCATCTTATTCACCGGATCTGACACCGTGTGACTTCCGACTCTTCCCCAAAGTCAAAATGACCATGAAAGGAAAATGTTTTGAATCGATTCAGCACATTGAGGCAGCCTTGACAGCGCAATTAAAGACACTCACTAAAGAGGACTTCCAGAACTGCTTCAGAAAGTGGCAAGAGGGGCTGGCCCGATGGCTCAGGCGGTTAGAGCTCCATGCTCCTAACTCCGAAGGCTGCCGGTTCGATTCCCACATGGGCCAGTGGGCTCTCAACCACAAGGTTGTCGGTTTCGACTCCCGCAAGGGATGGTGGGCTGTGCCCCCTGCGACTAGCAACGGCACCTGGAGCTGAGCTGCGTCCGACACAACTAAGACTGAAAGGACAACTTGAAGCTGAACGGCACCCTCCACAACTAAGATTGAAAGGACAACAACGTGACTTGGAAAAAAGTCCTGGAAGTACACACTGTTCCCCAATAAAGTCCTGTTCCCCTTCCCAAAAAAAAAAAAAAGAAAAGAAAGAAAGTGGCAAGAATGATGGGATAAGTGTGTCAAAGTGAGGGGGAGTATTTGAGGGGGATTAATGGCAATGTGTCTTTTACTGTAACATATAAACATTCGCTATTTTATCACACCTCATATATATACAGAATGAATATATAGTATCCTCTTCTTATTCACTTCATATTCTCAGTGATCTGAATCACATACTACGTGTGGAGGTTTCTGAGGAGAGTAATATATTCACTTCCATCACCCTTCTTCGACTGAGCCCTGTAGTATTCAATATTCCTTTCTTGGAATATCTGCTATGGAAACCAAAACTGAGGAATATGCCAGAGGAGAAGTATGTACTTTCCAAAGCTCTGGGGAGTGAGTAGCTATCACAGTGGTTAAAGGAATATTCTTTCCTCCAGAGTCTCCAGGAAGCCAAGATCCGCTAGGTACCACCACCATTCCAAATATGAGCACAAGTCCCCTTCCCTTTAACCTAACAACTGTTAAGTAGAGGGGGGACTCAGAGAAAAAGTAAACAAGCGGCAGAATTCTGAGCCCAAGCTTCCTATCTCAAGTCCGGTCATGGTGGAGGACACTCGTGCAGGAGCAATTCCTGGGCTAGAAATGGTGACTTGGCTTTTCATACTGCTAGCAGAGGTGGTGACAGGGCAGGGAGGTGTCCTCCTCATCCTGCCGTGAGGGGTTAATTAGTCCGAGGCTACAGCCAAGTGATGTCCTGGGTTTTACCTTTGCTATGCATTTGTTGATAAAAGTAAACAAAAACACCCCTTGTTTATATTTTATGTATGAAATTGAGAAGCGCTTCATTCTGATGAAAGATGTCTAATAAAACCTAGTGAGATTCATTCTTGTTTATATCATCTTATAGCTAAAATGCCTTCTTTTCTTTTTAATCCTCTCTTTATTATATATATCACATTTATAAAAAAGTAGACAAAACAAGTATCACATAATGAACATCTGTGTAAACACTGTTCAGGTCAAGAACTAGAACATTAAATGCCCTTATTTTTTGAAAGCACATTCTCTACTTGTCAGGTTCTCCATAGGCCATCCTGGTGTCTAACCCATGTTTGTCTTTTTGCCAGACATCCCCGGAACAGCAACAGCAACAGCGACTCAGACGAGGGTGAACAGCGGAAGAAACATGCCTCTTCAGAGAGCGATTCAGATGAGAACCAGAACAAGTCTGGCAGCGAGGCTGGCAGTCCCCGGAGGCCCCGAAGACCTCGGTCAGATGAGGATTCAGACAGTGACCAGCCCTCCAGAAAGAGAAGGCCTTCGGGTTCCGAACAATCTGATAATGAATCTCTGCAGTCTGGGAGAAGCCGCTCGGGAGGTTCTGAGATTGACTCTCGCCCGGCTTCTCCAAGCGCCGAGTCAGATAGAGATTCGGAGAGGGGATCCGATAATGAGGTTTTCGGCCGAGGCTCTGGAAATGAATCAGAACCAGAAGCCTCCAACAATGAGGCCTCGGACCGGGGCTCAGAACATGGGTCAGATGATAGCGACTAGGTTTTATTTCATAAATAAGCTTCGTCTCTGGTGAAGACGTTTTTAATATATGAAAGCTGTGATAAAAATGTTTCAGATGTTTAGTCAAACAATTGTGAAATTTTTCCTAAGGCAATTTTTTTTTCTATCCATTTGTATATATTACTAAACCCCAAGAGACATTTCCTGTGCTAGAGTCCAATATTTGAGTCTCTTGTGCAAATGAAGAATGTGACTATTCTTCATTATGGTACAGTTCCACCTATCATATGTGAAAACTGCAGTAAAAATAAACCCAGACGCTAAATCATTCCTACAAAGGTTTGACTGAAACTGGCAGATGTTTCATCTTCTTTGTGTGTTAAGCAGCATATCATTTTGGTTTTTATTGCAATCTTTTACCAAGTGGTGCAAGAAACTTGGCATTAATGTCTTTGTTCCATTTTAAGCTTAGATTGAGAATATTTTTATTTTCTGGAGAAAGAAGTATCTACTGTATAATTGCACCAAAGTACAAATGAAAGGAAAGGTTTCTTCAGTAGTGTAATACTGCATCTATGTAGATAAAATCACAAATATATAATTTGTTAGGTTGAATAAGATGTGGAAATATGCTTTTTTGTTAGTAGAATGCAAAGACCTACCTAAGCCACATAATAAAATTCTTTTACCAACTTTTATGGGTAACTTTGTCTTTTCTTTTTTTGCTCAGTACATTTGTATATGAAAATTTAGCATAAATAGGCAAATATTTGGAAGAACCTGAAGTAAGCCAAAGGTTGTTTATTCAAAACTTTTGTAATTCTTTATAGGTCTATGGATTTTTTTTTAAGATACAAGAAAACTAAGGTACTTGTATGAGTTTTATTTTTAATAATCTAGTCATTAACAATTTAAGAGCAATATTTTTATGTAGCACTGTACAGTTTGTAAAAGCTGTAATTAACATAGTCAACAAGTATTAAACGCATTATTTAGGTATTGAGAGAATGCAGAAATAAAATGTCTTAACTGTCCTGAAAATTTTAGTGGTGAAGATAAGTTCATTGTCCCTATGGTGTGAAAAATGGGGTAATGTTTGCACAGGTTGTGGGAGCACGAGGACAAAGTCAAGGCAGGGTTTCCTGAAGGACCAGAGACCTGAGATGACTCAAAGGACCAGCCAAGTAGAGAATTAAGGGAGGGTGTTCTAGGCAGTGGTAGTCAAATGTGCAGCTCTAGGAACTAGAATAACTCAGGGAGGTAATGCTTGAAAAGGTGAAGAGCTTGAGATTCAGAAGTTCATGCAGCTATTAAAGGTGAGATTCAAACTGTCTCCTCTCTGCTTTCTCCAATGCCATATATAACTTGATGTGAATTAGTTAATCCCCAAATAACAAAAATGTAAGTTAAAAAGCATTTCCCAACTGATGATACACTTCATGCAGTAACCAAACAAAAGTTTGTTGGTAGGTAGATTGTCCCTTGGAGAGCAATTTATGGAGGGATTTAACCTAATGCTGATAGTAATTTCTCTAATATTTTGCTCACTGCTCCAGGTTTTGGCTACAAATGTACTTTTGCATGCACATCCTCACAATTTTGGAAGCAGGTCCATCATCTCACTATTGATATTTCTCCCAGGTGTACCGAGATTAGCAGAACAGCAATATTCTCCCCTGGCCATGTTGCCGAAGTCAGAAGCCACTTTGGTTTCTTCAGGCACAGCTCCCCTCTGGTCACAGTTTGGAGCCTGGAGATGATGCAAATGACAGATGTGGGAAATGCCGCACTGAGGAAGGGGAAGGTCTGTCTAAAACAAAACCTGACTGATCTTTTGCCTTTGCTTTTCTGCCACTGCCCTCGGGAACTCTGAGCAACTTCATTGTCCTGGATCCCAGACGTCAGTATTAGCTTTTTTTTAAGGTATAACTGACATATAACATTAGTTTCAGGTGTACAACATAATGATTTGATATTTGTATGTATTACAAAATGATCACCAATTTAGTTAATATCTGTTACCATACATAGTAGTTAGTAGTTACAAAAATGGAAAACAATATGGAGGTTCCTCAAAAAATTAAAAATAGAACTATGACCCAGCAATTCCACTTCTTGCTATTTATCTGAAGGAAATGGAGACACTAATTTGAAAAGATATATGTACCCCGTGTTCATTGCATCATTTACAATAGCCAAGATATGGAAACAAACTATCCATGGATGGATGAATGGATAAAGAAAACGTGATACAGTATATTGGAAGGCAGGCTCTCAGGCAGCACAGAAAGACTGAGTCTCTCTGTCTGTTACCTCTTGCTGTGCCCTGACAGTGATAGCTATGTGAGATGCTGCTGGATCACTTCAGAGGGAGAACGCAGAGATGGCATCCACCAGCCTTTGTTCCCTGAGGACAGCTCCATAGATCCCAAGATGTGTGCAAAACCAGAAGCCTTCCCCTCAGGCCAAAGCCCCTAGACAAGCAAATAAGCCTCTTTCACAGGAAGGGGGGTATGTTTCAGTCTGATGTCTGTGCAGTGCCCTGGGGATAGCAGACTGCCAAGCACTATCTCTCAATTGTTAGTCACATGGGACCCAGGAACACAAGCCCCTGCGGCTTCCAGAGCCAGAAAATCAAGGGGCGTCCCCTGGGTTCCAACCACAAAAACTGGCCACCAGATTTAAAAACCAGGGTACCAGCATGTGAGGAAGCTCCCTTTGGAGAGATGCTGGTGCTCTGGAGGACAGCAAGAGAGAGATTGAGCATGAAAATGGCGCCCTGCTGGAATGAGGCAGAGGGGGTGTGCAAAAATGGCACCCACCAAAAAAAGCAAAAAAAAAAAAGGAAAAAGAAAAGAGAGAAGGGGGGAGAGAGAGAGAGAGAGAGAGAGAGAGAGAGAGAGAGAGAGAGAGAGAGAGAGAGAGAGAGAGAGAGAGAAAGAAAAGAAAAAGAAAAAGAAAAAGGAAAGGAAAAGGAAAAGGAAAAGGAAAAGGAAAAGATGGCGCTTGCCAGCTGCAGCAAGTCAGTGAGCAGGAGAATTGCAGCCACTGGCTGGAGCATGAAGATGGCCGCCACGAGAGAAAAAAAGATGGCGCCTGCAGGCTTTAGCAAGGCACAGGGAATATACAAAGACGGCACCTCCAGCTTCCATCTCCACAGTATCCCAGCAGTCCCCTGCCCCTGGTCCGATGCTTTAAAATTAGCCAAGTCCCGGCGCTTTTCAAAGACTGCATCTCCTGGCCCTGAGGTGAGTGTGTCTGTGCTCAAGCTCTTTAAGAGCCCTTTCTTAGTTTGTCAGAGCCGCACTGGTCTTTTGGGTGGCAGTCCTTTGCGTTTTCACAGCTAGATGTTTTAGGGGCTCGTCTCTCAGGTGCGGATTTTAAAAGTGGGGTGCCCAATGTGAGGTGTAAACTCTTCACTTCTCGGAGAAGCTCTGGGTTTTGAGTTCCCCCTGGATTGTGAGTTGCTGCGCCAGGGGCTGTGGGGTTTATGGTGAAGTTATGTCTCAGCCTTTCCTACCCCCCTCCAATGTGGGGTTTTTGTCCCTCACTTGCCTGATTTGAAGGAGTCATTCTGCTAGTTTTTAGGCTTTTTTCCGTGGAAATTGTTCCATATGTGGCTGTAGATTTGGTGCATCGGGAGAGGAGCTGAGTTCAGGATCTTCCTGTGTCGCCGTTTTGAGCCGCAACCCCAGCCTTCCATTTCTTAGTGGGGTCGGTGCTTCAGCAGAAAGCAGCAAGGACTCGTTGGTTAAGAGATACAGGAGTTCCAGAATTCAGGAGTCCTGGAATAGAATCTTGCTTTGTGATGCTGAGAGGCATGTGACCTTGCTCAAGGTACTTCCCTACTTAGGCCCCTTTGCTCATCTAAAACAAGCCATTTCTCCTATGCCGTAAATTTTGAAAGCCTCAATTGGATCTGTCACAATTAAAGAATGTGAATTGCATTGGCTTTGCTGTAAATTCAGAACTAGACCAAGTACCACAACCATAATTAGAGCTCTTAAATTTTAAGATCAATTTTGCTTAAATTGAGGCAAGAAACGCCATTTTGTTATCCTGACACTGTAACTAGATCACTTCCTCCGCTGAAATTTCTATGTTTATAACATGAGGTTTCCTAAGTGGGCAACCATTCTACTTCGGCAGAAGACTATACGTAACTCATAGGATTGTTGCAAGGAGTATGAAGGCAGGTTCAGTGATGAGCTTGCGTAAATTCCCAGTCAAGTCCTCCCTAGAATCCAGTGGGTTCTGAATGCCTGACAGCATTCACCAAGCTCACCATCCTTATTCAGACCAAGTGAGTACTGGGTGGGTTACTCTTTCACAGGTCCTTCTTTTAAAAATCCTTGCTTCTTCCTACTTCCCCTTGAGAAAAATATTTTTAATCTCCAGGAAATAGGACTTTTAAAGTATCCCTTGTTTTGATTCCACCAGTGACCAACTTTTTACCTGGGAGAGTAAGTAGCCACTAGAGGCAAGAAACTCCTAGAACTAGAATTTGGAGCATAGGCCAGTGCAGTTTTTTCCTAAAGGTAGTTTCTGACCATGATCTTTTGGGTGTGTTAGATCAGTACGTGTCGTCATCATACATGCCATATACATCAGGAACTCAGGAAAGGGTATGTGCTACAGGCAAATCAAGTTTATCTAGATCTCAGTAGATCTCAGTCCTCTGATTTGGGTGGAACAAGTAAACAGACTGTAGCTCGTCATCAAGGTCTCACTTTGCATCAGGCTCTGGCCTCTAGCCCAACTCTGACACACTGATGTGACAAAATGCTTCACCTTTCAGCCTCAGTATCCCTAATTATAAAATAAGGCTGTCTGAGATCCTTTTAAGTTATATATTCCAGGGTCATTGCAGATAAATAAATAAATTAATTTATTTATTTTAAGGAAAGCTTTTTTATTGATCGAGAAGGCACCAACCGAGAAGATGGGAGACCTACTGGTGCCTCTCATCCATCTTGCTCGCTGGACTAGGTTAAGGGTTTTTAAGGAGGTAGGGAGAATAGGTATGTGGAAATGCTGGTGGGGCAAGTTTTAATTGGAGGACCTTGGAACTTGGCCATTTATGGTAAGGGGCATCAGCACTGGATCTTCCTGAACAATGGATCCATCGCTTCTGAAAGGGTTCGGCTATTCAGGTTCTGGTTATGTCCCAGACCTTTGGTTCTGTGGCAGGGGGAGTGAGACTCTGTTTCCGGGTACAGCTGGAGGCCATTCTCTCCTCTGCGCATATTTACGCTGCGTGACTTGTGGTTTTGGCCTGTTGTCTCCATTGCAGAGAATTTTAAACAAACTGTCTAGTCTGCCTCAACTGCATTAGTAACTTGAGGTCTTTCTGTTTCAAGTAATTGAAAAACCATGTCTGCTATTTTAGGCCTACTTTTTTTAAAGATACAGATAAGTTATGTTTTGCTTATGAAATATATGTACTTGCTCTTGCTTTTTTCTTTTCTTTATTCTGCTTACTACAGCAAAAATGTAACATTTTTCATTTTGAAAACACTGAGTTCTGGAAAATATCTCAACTTTTAATGCATTTTCTTTAACATAGGTGAATGATTCTAGATTGCCACTATTGCAACATTCTGGGGGCAAATCTGTATTTGTTCATGCAGTCCATAGCGAAGTAGTGAAGAGAACATTTATGAGGTGCAAGACATTGGGTCTGGATTTTCAAGTGTGTTATCCAGAAGTCACTAAATTTTTTTGTTGTTTGCTTTTCTCCCCTATTATCACATTTTGTGTTTCAGAGAAGCATTAAGGGTGCATGCCGTAAGTTTTTTTTACAAACATATCTAGTATGTTGAGTTCAACAGTTTGATCCATTTTTCAAAGTGACTGCACCTCTTAAATGCTCCCCTTCATATCTGTTTCATGGATTAAGTAAAATAAAACATCCTTATTTCTTAAGCAGTTGGTGTCTTAGTATAAAAGAAATGTGCGGCAAATCTAGATCCAAAGTACAGCGTCATCATAACTAGCAACTACCACTTGTTTTTTGCTGAAAATAACAAATCCTCCCTGGGCTCTCCTCATAGTGGCTCTTACAGACCACAGGGGTTGTTAACCTTTGGATGCTCTGTCGCAACATAGCATTGTTGGGAGGCCTGCAAAAGGCACAGAAACTGAAAACAGAGGAAATGGCGGTTCTACACCAAGTCCTCCTTTTTTCACGACCTAGTTTCCCTGTGTGCAAGGACCGGAAGGGCCAGAAGTCACTTAATTTTGAATTCACCTTCTTGTCAATTCTATCTCCTAAATAGATCTCTAATTCAGTGTGTTCCTCAGTGTTTTCCATGAAACAGTAGTCCCAAAAGGTAACCCTAAAAAAGAATTTGATAGCCAAATAAGTTAGAAAAGTGCTGCATTCTATAGCCCTATTGCAAGTAGGGACACTCTTGGTGACAAATCACAGAAAACACCCATCTCAAACTGATTTAACAATAAGATCCTGAATTGGACATCTGGTGGGGCTGAGGAGGAACAGTTCAGTGAGAACACTCAGTATTGTGAGAGACTCAGGTCATTCATTCTTTCTGTCATGCATACAGAAGAATATGTGATGTAATAAAATATGAAAATAATACAACACTTATACCACTAACCAGAGGCTCGCTGTACGCTTTCTCAGTTGTACTCCTCTCCATTCCCACATATGAGTGAGGTATTTAACCCTCTTTTGATGATTCAGGGTCATAATTTGAACATTGGTTATTGCTGTGTACTCATATAGAAAGTGAGGTGTGTTAGGCTCCTCACCTCTGCCCTAAATGACCCCAGACTATTGATTGAAATATCTATTCCTATGTCTCCACCAGACAGTGAGCTTGAGGACACGGATTATGTCTTTTTCATCTATTTTCCAAGGGCCAAGCATAAGACTTGACATGAAGTGGGTGCTAATTTATATTTTGTTTTTAAAACTGAATTTCCTATCTAAAGAGGGAGGTTGCGGGAAAGAATTGGACTCTCTACACTGCAGTCTCTGGTAGTTCCATCCTTCTATCCTACAAAGTGGTTTAGCAAATTTATTTTGTTGGAGTGATGTTTACACTTAGACTGTCACTGACAGCCATTTGGTCTGAGTCCAGGAGTACCTGGACGCAGGCATGAGGCACAGTCATGGCAGCCATCAGCAGATGTGCTGCCAGACTCTCCACATGGCTGTAAGTTACAAGGTTGCTGTTTCTTAGAAACGGTTCTTACTGCTCACCAGATTTTGTTCTCATGTTGACAACTGTGAAGGCACTGAATATTAGTCAAACTACTGAAGGATTACTACTCTTGAGCATGATCCTAGTAAATGAACTTGTAAGTTGGTCTTTAGTCCCAGACAGGCTGGATTCCTCCAAGTGGGGTGGAGTGTTTATGATAGCATCTTCTCCAAAGAGGGATCAATGCCAAAACCTTTGTTCTCTCCTGGACTGTTTTGTTCTTTGGAAACAATGCTGCTTTGATTTCTCCAAGGGGAGCTAGTGCTTTAATTTCCTTAACTGGAAAGAAGTGGAGACTCCATTTCCTGCCTCAGCCTGCTGCTAGATTGTCCTGGCCAGCATGTGTGTGCCCGTGCCTGCGTGCAGACACGTTCCTCCTTATCTGGTCCTGCTGCTGCTTCTAGCATGGAGTGGCGGTGGAAGCAACGTAGAGGAGCGCTCCTGGGCTGAGGACGTAGGAGAAGGGAGAACTACTATATTCCTTGGCCATGAACAATTATGTGAGGGCCAAAAGCTGGGGCTGGTTTCACGGATGTTAACACTTTGCAGCCTGCAAACCTCTTGCTGGTCTAGTCTGAACTCTGGCATTGAAACCATGCGTCCTTCTTTTCCATGGTTTACAGAAATCGCAGATACCAGATTTCCACCCTTCTGATCCTCTGAGAGAACTCAGGGACTCTTCCTGATGGAATCTCACATTGCAATCAGCTGATCTTGTCCACAGCCTCTATTTAAGATAACTTTGAAGCCCTCAGCTGTCACATGAGCTGGCAGTGTGCTCCCAATGACTGTCACGCTCTGGCAGGTGGCTCCTTGTTCCCTGCAGTGGGGGGCAACAAGTGCCTTACAGTTTTTTGGCCCCAGGGAATGGGATCTGAGAATGGGGAGAGGGTTTGACCTTTGGAAAGAACTGGGACCTCTCATTCATAGTAAAAAGAGGAGAGTCACATATTGTGTCAATACAGGTGGCAAGTTGGTATCGATGGTAGAAAGGTATGGGGGCAAGAAGGGGATAGAATTGCTTCTCAATGAAGTAGAAGCTGAGTCCCAGGCCACCCTGGCTGGGGACAAAGTACAATCCTTGGTGGTCACAAGGGGGCCTGTATTAGGTTGTTTATCAGGGCTCGTAGAACTTTAATGGGCTAACAAAGAACCTAGGAATTATGATCCAGGAGGTCTGGAGTGAGAACAGATATTTTACATTTCTAACACGTTCTAAGGTTGTACTAGCCCAGAGACTACACTTTGAGTAGAAAGGTTGTATATCATTGTAAATGCACCCTTGCTAGAGGAACACCCACAATTTTTTTTCAATGGTGCTAAAAGGCCTGGCAAGGCAATTTCATCAGCTAGGGGAGGGGTGTAGAGTACTGGGGAGGGGGAAGGAAGAGTCAGAGAAGGCTTAGGGAAAGAGGAGAAGATGTGAAATAGTTATTTTTGAAGATCAGGAAAGTGAGCATACCAGGAAGTAGTAAAGTCTGCTGGCATGAATGTCAAAAGATCTGGGTCCTTAGAAGAAAGGAGTACAGAATACTGGTGCCAAGCAAGTGGACGCTGGCCACACCAAGGCCATCGGCATCAGGGGACAGCCAGGTTTCTTTCAGAGCAAGAAGGGGACAGGGATGTTCAGAAGGAGATCTAGGGTACAGGAAATTTGCCGGTGATAGAATGTGGAATACAGAGGGTGTGGAGGAAGTATTCGAGAACAGGGTGTGGGGAATTGGCAGATTCGGAGATGTATGGAGAGGTTAGGAGGTGAGAGTCCAGGGTGGATGACTGGGGTCCTCAGGCTTCCGGTGGGCTGACGTGGGATTGCGGCATAATGGGAAGATGGGTAATAAACTCAGGCTACATAGAGTGGGGCTGGTGGCTGGTACTGTCTCCTGAAGCTCTGTGATGCACACATCTTTTCGCAGGGGCAGAGGGGACGGGCGTAAGAATGACAGGAGTGATGTCACTGGTGGAACAGGAAGCTCAGGCAGCCCTTCTCTGGGGGCCCTGTTGCATTGTAGCACTGCAACATGAGGCATTTGGATGCAACCTCTTCTCTGCACATTGCTGTTGATGGTGCTTTTTAATATCAATGTATTTAAACAATGCAGTGTCCGCATTACTCTGGTGATTTAGTATTCACTGCTTAGCATTTCCAAAGACAAAGCAATACGTATGTTTTGAGCCCCAAATATCATATGTGCCTGAATATAAGGTGGACTGAATATAATGTAATCAAAACCCCATTCTCACTCTAAAAGTTCTCTCACTGCCCAAAAGGTTTTTCATTAACTTACATGTATAAACTTTTGAGATGTAGGCAAAATAGTTCAATATCTGCTAATAACATTTAATTCATTAATTTCATTACAAATGCACATTTAGAATTATATATTATATAAAATAGAACATTGACTAAGAACTAGTGCTTTTCTCCATTCACATTTCATAAAATAACCTTATCCAAAGTCATCACAAAATCTTTGACCAGGGTCGTGGACTTGAGCCACTTTTTGAATCATCTAAGAAGGTTTTCTAGAGAACATTCCCTTCCCTTCCATGGCATTGTCTGAGATCAGGCCTGAGACTGCTGGAAATGGCACCCTGAACTACGCATGCTCATTTGCATCACATCAGGCATTTGTTCTTTCCATTTGTCCACTACTTGAGTATTTTCCACTCCATTTAGTGTACGATTTTTAAAGCAATCCTTAAAATGCTTGTCAGTGACTTTTGCTAACTCTTTAGATTGTGTGGTCATGTCTCCAGGAATAGTGGTTAAATCTGTGTTCAATTTCTTTGTGCTTTTTTTGTTTTGTTTTGTTTTGTATTTTTTACACCAAACCCATCAGGGGTCTCCATAAACATCAAAACTATTAGGTTGGTGCAAAAGTAGTTGCAGTTTTTGCAATTATTTTTAACCCTTTTAAACCGCAATTACTTTTGCACCAACCGAATAGGATTGTTTGGACCATTTCAGGTTAATGTGCCATCCCCAGACAGTACATCGTGTGTAAAACAATAATTGAGAGGGCTTCACATAATAGGAACAAGTTGTTAGAGCTAAAATGTCAGTCCACTCCTTCTGTGGGGGGTAATTTGGGGATGAAATGCTGTGCGGGTGTCTATCGTATGGGTTGCCACGTTTTCTTTCATTTTCCCCACCTTTAGAAATCAGCTCCAATTTTTTTCTATGTCTGATAGAAAACATACGAGCTTTAGAGTTATTCAAACTCTAAATCTTAGCTCTTCCAGTGACAACGATGTGACTTTGGATGGTGGCTTCATCTCTCTTAGCACCCGTTTGCTGCTATTTAAATTGGAATTCTGATGTCTGCATCCCAGGACTGCTCTGAGAAGCAGGTGCAGTAATGTGTGCGATGGGCCAGGCACACACTTTGGTCCAAAAAAATTAACCTTTTTTCCTATTGATTTTTAAGAGCTTTTTGTGGTTAACCTTCTATTGTGTGTCTGGCAAATATTTTTCTTAGTTTGTCCTTTGTTCATTTTAAGCCAAACAGATTGATAAACAAATCCATCACACTTTCCTTTATATATATTTTTTCTGTTACGCAGAGGTAGATTTTCCATGAAGTTAAAGAAGCTTATACTTCAGGGCCCCCGCGTGCTCAGACCTCTTCCAAGGCCCTATACCTAATTTTGTATTCTCTTTATTAAAAGAGCCCCTCAAATTATATAAACTTCAGACCCCACAAAATCCGTAACTGCCCTTGTTATCATGCTTTACTTAGGCCACCCCATTTCAAACTATGAAATTTTTTAATGTGATTAACTTTATACCTTTTTTAAACTTATTTTTATTTTCTAATTTTTCAGTGCTAAAGAGGATTACTAGTGTAGTAATTTTCTTCAAAGAGCTCACTTTTATCAGAACTGATGGAGCTCCACCAATCATTCATTCACGTATCCATTCATTCATCCATCCAAACCCTTCCCTCACCTTTTGCACCCAGCTGAGTCCTGCAGCAGCTGTAGGGTTCTGGGGAGGAAACAGAAAGAGGGAAGATGGAAAGGCTGCATGTGGCTCTAGATTGGGGGAGGCGGGCATGCAGAGGTGGGAGGTATATTCATTTCCTGCGGCTGCTGAAACATACTCGTAGTACCACAGACAATTTCTGTTGTTTCGTAAAACAACAGAAATTTATTCTCTCACAGTTCTGGAGGCTAGAAGTTGGAAATCAAGATGTCAGCCCCTAAAGGCTCTAGGGAATAATGTGTTCCATAATTTTCTCTTAGCTTCTGGTGCTGCTGGCAATCCTTGGCATTTCTTGGCTTGTAGAGACACCACTCCAGTCTCTGCCTGTGTCATATGGCGTTTTTGTAGATATTTATGGAGTACCAAACTACTCGTATGTGCCAGGTACTATGCCAGTGCTAAGGTTGTAACAGTGAATGAGACAAAGCCTTCGTATGGAGCAAACATTCTGGGTGACATGGATGTGTCTCTTATAAGGACACCATCATATGGGATAAGGTAGGGTCTAACCTAATGACCTCATCTTAACTTGATTACATCAGCAAAGACCTGATTTCAGTAAGGTCACATTCACGGGTACGTAGAGTTAGGACTTCAACATTTCTTTTGGGGGGACACAATTCAACCCATAACGGGCATTCGGAGGCTGATTGTTGCTCACCTCAGGTCCTAGGGCCCATCCCTCACCTGCACCTTCACGTGGTCACCAGCTCGGATTACACACTTCCCAGAAGGAGGAGCTCACTGCCTCTGGGAGGAGTCTCTTTCCCTTTCTTCCTTTTCTCTTTTCCTTCCTTCCTTCCTTCCTTCCTTCCTTCCTTCCTTCCTTCCTTCCTTCCTTCCTTCCTTCCTTCCTTCCTTCCTTTCTCTCCTTCTCTCCCCCTCTCTCTCTCTCTCTCTCTCTCTCTCCTTCCTCTCTTCCTCCCTCCCTCCCTCCCTCCTTTCCTTCCTTCTTTTCTTTCTTCCTTCTCTCTGTCTCACTCTCTCTCTCCTTTTCTTTCCTCTTCTTCCGTCCCCCCAATATGCAGGTTGGCATAGTGGTGACGAGCGCTTGCTCTCAAGATGCAGTGCAGGGCTTGACTCATGACCCATGACTTAAAAGCTGTGTGTCCTGGCACTTAGAAAGAACACACAGAAGGTGCTCCTGACTACTTGTTGAATTATAGAAAGATCTTGGGCAAGGTAGTTAACTTCTCTGACCGTTTCCTCATCAGTAAAATAGAGACAAAGCACCTGCCTCAAGGAGGATGGGAGGATTAAATGACATGATTAATCTAATGTACCTAGTCCAGCCTGGCATATACTAAATGCTCAAGAGATGTTAGCTAGAATAATCATAATCATATGCCATAGCAAAGCACTGGATAGTATTAATGAGTGATTAATATTATTAATAAATAATAATAGGGATCCTCCAAAGACAGTCCATTCCACTCAGAATAAAAGCCAAAGTCCTTTCCATGTCCAACTAGTTCTGTCTGTCGCCCATGTCGCTCTCCAGTCTCAGGCCCCTATTCTCTGCTCAGCCACACTAGTCCCCTGAGTATCCCTCAGACACTCCACATGCGTTGCCACCTCAGGGTCTTTGGCTTGGCTTCCCCTCTGCCAGGAAAGTTCTTTCTCTAGTTATCTGCACAGATCACTCCCTCGCTTTATTGACATCTTTAGTCACTCCCTCACTTTATTTATATCTTCATTCAAAGGTCACTTCCTCCGAAGGCCTTCCTTGAATACCCCTTCAAGTAGCTTTCACATCATTCCCACTCTCTTATTCTGCTTCATTTCTCTACCTATAGTACTTTTTACTACCTAATAATCCATAGTTGTTATGTATTGTCTCTCTCTCTCTCTCCCTCTGTCTCCTGTCACCCAGAATGTTTGCTCCATACGAAGGCTTTGTCTCATTCACTGTTACATCCCTAGCACTGGCATAGTACCTGGCACATAGCTGGTACTCAATAAACACTTATGAGATGAACGGACTTGTAGAGCGATCCCATACCTGTCCAACACTGTTTTTCATTACCTGTCTATCTGTCTCCATGCAACAACCCTAGAAGATACACAAGCCAAGGATAAGGCAAATGAAGCCCCAAGAGGTGCAGCAATTGGCTTAAGCCATGGCACTAAGCAATGGGGAAGCTGGGACGCAAGCTTTGGTCTGTGACTCTACCTCAGCGGACCTGAACAGCCCTCGAGGATTCACTGCTTATCAGTCACATCTTTGCATAGTCCACGGTTGACAGGACCACCAAGCTGAAGTTAAAATTCTCACCTTACCCTCCCCCCCATTGATAAACATGTCCAATAGTCTTCTTTCCCTTGGGATGTACTGGACAGAGTATGGTTGTATCCTCCTGCCAAGGTAGGGGTCTTCTCCTGGGTTCCCAGTAGAGGGCGCTAGAGAGGCAGCAGCGTGATGGGTAAGCCTTGCTCTATCCCATCCTCCTCTTGGAATAACTGCAGGTAAGGTAGGGTGGGAGGGCAGTCTGTGGGCCCCAACAGCCTACGTGACTTCAGTGTTCTGTTTCTGCTCCTCTCAGCTCTGTGCTCAGGCATCTCCATGGGCAGAGCCCTGGCTTTTCTTGCAGGACACACCTTGGGAGACTGTCTCTAAATCTAGTGAGATAAATATAGGAAGGAGCTTTGTTAAGTCCCTGTCCTTCTGGCCCAACTGCACAGCTGATATGTGAAGCTCCTCTGCACAGCCACCTCCAGCAGAAGATGAAGAAGGTCCCCTCATTCCGAAGTGTTGGATGGACTCTGCCCGTCTGGTATAGAGTAGAAGGGAGATGGGAGCTGTGTGGAGCAAGGAGAGAGCAGAGTTGGGCTCCTTGCCTCTGTCTGGAAAGCTCTGAATGTTTGCCGAGAATGTGACTCCTTGAAGCCTCAGCTTCTCCAGGATGTTTCCTCCTCTTAGCTCAGGTGGCACCTTGCTCGCACCAGTGTGGCCCATCACCTGCCCCATGCCCACAGGATCACGCGATCTGCTCCTGGCTGTCTCCCTGTTGGACAGTGGGCTCCTTTGGGGGAGAGATGGTGTCATACTCGTGCTGTGTCCCTGTCCCCGGCACAAGGCTGGCAGTGATGAGGCGCTCGCTTTTGAATGTACAAGTGAATAAATTAACTTAATGTAGGGAACTGGGTGCTTTTTGATTGGATTGGAAGTGCTGGGAAATGGTAAGGCCGGGACATCCACAAATGAGAAAACTCTAGTCACTTCAGCAAGATTTATTGATAACTAGCCTGTTTTGGGTTTCCTTCTAAGGGGCTGGTGTACATAGGCACAGAAATGTTTATAATGTAGTGTATTGACTATCGTCAGTCATTCAGAGTTACCATGAAGCCAATAAAGCTTTAGTTGTAAGGCCATCTTCTTACACAGGACTCTTTCTAGACCCTGAAGCTAATTAATTCTTTAACACCCATACCTTATCCCCACAACTGTATATGATTCAGGTTCTATAAAACTTGCATTCATTGTTGCGTTCAGTGCCTATTTATTGATCCCTGATATGTGTCCAGCGTCGTGCTAGGCATTGGGAATAGAGCAATGAATGGGAGAGACGCCCCCCTCCTCTCGCCAGTGCCATGGAAAGGCAGCCAGTAAGCAGCTAGTCAGTGCAGCGAGTGCTGGATGGGGAAGTGGGCTACAGAGAGGCCTCACAGCGGACAAGTATCTGGGATTTTGTCTCCCAGAGCCTTACAAAGTTTTCCCTTTTCTTCACTCTGTAAGTCTTGGTGGGAGTCAGGGCCTGCTTGACACATCAGGGGCCCAAAAGGCCAGATCCTTGCTCTGCTGAAGGAAACCAAGGCAGCAAGAGGGAACACATAATCCAAGTTCAGTCAGTTGTGGGCTTCTGCCTGGCTGTGAACTTGGACCCGGAGTCCCTGGAGAATTCATTCAGATACTGGCAAAGGAAGCCCTAGGGTTTGATGGGTGGTTACAGCACTGCCCTCGCTAGGCTATTTCTGTGGTTCAGGCTACCCCGCTTCTCACTCACCGTTCATTTCTAGGCCTGGTTCTGTGGGCTTCCTGTGGATCCCTTAAGTGGAATTCCAATAGATTCCCTTTCCACTTAGTTTGTCCAGAGTGGGTTTCTCTTCTTTGCAACCAAGAACCCTGATTGGAACAAAATCCTAACTCAGCCTTGGCAGAGGAAGGCAAATTTTCCACATATGGGACATTTATGCTAATACCTGAAGGAAAGTAAGAATAAGCTAGATGAGGGGGGAGGAAGAGATGGGAATAGCAAGGAGAACAATGTTGGAAGCAGAGGAAACAGCCTGTACAAAGGCCCAGAGACAAGGAGATGGGGAAAAAAATGTAAAAGTGGGGAAACAGCAGATGACTCGAGGCCTTGTCAGGATTAAGGAACTTGAATCTTGTTGAGGAAAACTAGGAGCCACTGAAGGGCAGAGGAAAGACCAGACTCTTAAGCAAGACCACTGACTGTGAAGTGGAGATGGACTAGGAGAGCAAGACGAGAGGCAGGGAGAGACCAACTGGAAGTCTGTTGCTGTAATTCAGGCGTGAGATGGTGGTGCTTGGACCAGGGGATGCAGTGGAGAGAGAAGTAAAGGACTTCAATATCTATAATGTAACTAAAACAGAATGCAGTAATTGGTTAAGAGAGAGAAGGAGGGGATCAGAAATGACTCATGTTTTAGGCCTGGATGGGGCTATCAATCAGGTCCAGGAGAGGAGGAAATGTTGGTTTTGGGGGAAAGAGTTTAGTAATGGACATGTTCAGTTTGAAATGCTTGTGGTACATTCAGATAAAATGTCCAGGAGCTGGTTGCATGTACAAGTGTGACGTTCTGGAAAGAGGTTTGGATTCAAGATACGGATGTCATTAGCACATAGATGGTAACTGGAGCTACAAGAGTTACGTGATAGAGGGAGGAAAGTAGAACATTCATAAACTAGGCTAGAACAGAGTCTTAAAAGGAAACTGAGGAGAAGCCTGAGAGGAAAAGAAAGAGTAGTCAATTCTTGCTTTTGATAGGTCATATAAGACCGAGACTTCGCTGGTGATTAAAAGCTCAGGATGGAAGCAGTTCTTATGAGAAGTCTTGGAAAAGCTACTGAGAAGATGTGACTTCACACAAATTGAAGAACTATTATGTGCGAGGCTCTCAGCTAGTGACTTACATATTACCTATTTAGTCCCCATGGCAATCCTTAGCCATTAGCCCCATTTTCAAGGAAATCAAGTCTCAGAGAAATGAAGTATCTTGCCCAAGATCACACTAAGAAGAGATAGAGATGAATCCCAGATCTAGCTACTCAAGTCTGAGTTCTGGCCAGTATTTCTTCCTTCTTCTATGTCCAGACCCTGCCATGTAGAATTTTAATTTGTGAGTTGGTTCAACAGTATGAGCTTACTGTATGCCAGGCACTGTTCTAGGTGCTGGGAATACTGTAGTGAGCAAAACGGTCACATTTTTCAGCCTCTTCACATTCTGGAGGCAATCAGACACAAATATGCAGTATGTCATATAGTAATGGTAGACATGGAGATATCTAAAGCAGGAAGGAGGGATAAGGTGTGTTGAGGGTTACATTTTAAATAGGATAGACAGTGGGAACCTTATTAATAAACGTGACATTTGAGCCAAGACCTGATGATGCAGATAGGCTGTCATCCAGGTATCCAGGGGTAAGTAGGAATAGAAAACCTTCAGTGCTTGGCATATCCCAGGAGTCACAAGGAGGCCAGTGTGATGGGAGCAGAAATGAGCAAGGGCATCGCAGAAAATTAGGTCAGAGAAATAGGGTGTAGAGTAGGGACAGGAACAGGGGAGACTAGGTCAGATGTAGGGCTGTGTAGACCAACTTTAGCATTTTGACTTAAAAATTTAGGTGGAAAGCCATTTGGTGGGTTTTGTGACAAGTGTTTAAAAGGATTCCTCTTCCTCTGGCTGTGTTGAGACTGAAAGGAGAGCAAGGGCTGAGCAGAGAATCTACTTAAGGATCCTGTGAAAACTAGGCGAGAAATGAGTGGCAGTTGAAGAGGTGAGAAATTGTCTGATTTCTAATGTTTTGAAGGGAGAGCCAACAAGATGATAAATTAGAGGTAAGGTTTGACAGTCCACCGACTAAAGTTGTGTTTGAGATCAGGCATTTGCCACTGAGAAGGAACAGCCAAGCGAGGTAAAAGAAAACTGAGTGGTGTCTGGGGTAGTGAACCGTCTGAAGGAATGCTTTACTGTAAAATGCCGCCTAAAAAATGAGGAAAGCCAACTGGATATAGCACTGGTTATTGGTTATTTTGAGAAAGCTTCGGTGTCTTTGAATACTTTTTTTTAGAATGGGGAAAAAGGAACTGACAATGAAGACAACTCAAAGGGGGAGTCAATCTTAGTCACTGCTTATGTGTATGGTGATACTAAAAGCATATTCATACAAGGTGCATGCTGAGTACACCCAAATATTATGCCACAGTATGGTAGGTTATAAAATACTGTTCAGTGTCTGGAACAAGATGGGGTCTTGAAGCCTTTTGGAAGGAGGGAATGAAAGCTTGACTTCTGTAACCAATGACATTAGTCTAAGATTTCCTTTGGCCCAATTCTCTAGCTGAATTGGAAGAATTCTGGCTGTAAACTTAAGCAAAGACCCACTTCTCTAACTATATACCCCATTTACTGGTTTAAAAACCAGTTCTTCCCCTTGGTGGGGAGAGTTAGGCAGAGCACCAGGAATAATGCAATTTATAGCTCATTTCCACAGCCTAGCAGTCAGCTGAAGTTCTGTTTAAAGCATTTACAGAAGTCTCTGCTTAGCCTTAATTTCATTGTACTCACACTATCCACCAAAAACTGTAAATCTGTACCTGTTAGAATTTCAGTAGAGGTCTGCTGGAATACAGTACAGGAAGGGCTAGCTTCGTTGACTCTAATAGGACATAACTCCTGGTTCTACTCAGCACCCTTCCTGATAAGGTAGAACACTGGAGACATCAAAGGTTCTATCAGGTTCAGCAACATGGTTTATTACTGTCTGCCTAGAGGTTCTCCTCAAACCCAGTATAGGTTGCTCACTCATGCCAAGAGCTACCTGGGCTCCAGCAGCAGCTACTGGGAATGTCTGCAGCTGTGCTGTCTTGACCATGAGGGTGGTTAGCCTCTCAGGTCACCATGTATTTCAGTATGACAATGAAAAGGTAAACGTCACCAAGTTTGTTGCTTTGTATGTATGCGTTAGCAATGTCCCTCCAAATTCACAGACTTGTGATCTCAGCACTGGGTTACATAAGGAGGAATTGTCTCATCATGAAAAAGGTTAGATTAACAATTTAAAATGCCCCGTCTTCAAATTAAGATAGCTCGTTTCGTTTCTTCATAAATTGGTGGATGCTAACTTTAACTCACACACAACTTCATCAAGTATCACAATGTTTATTGATAGATACAAGTATATAAAATCAGGGCATGAACATGACTTGATAAATTAAGTAGACTTAATTTCAATACTATAATAAGAGGGACCAATTCAAATTCTCACCATTTGTTTCACACCCACAAAAACCACTTCAAGGGCATTAACGATCTCTCAAAACTGATCAGTTTTGTGCAAGTAAACCATGTTTCTTTTAAAAAGACTTGTGCACTTGCCCAGGCTCAAGGATATTAAAATCTAGCACATAAAGCCCATTACTAGAGGTAGAAATACAGGCAATATACTATTACGGCAACAACCATCAATTACAGTTAAGAATTTTCTCTGTAACAACCAAATGGATAATCAAATATTGCAACAACTCAAGTATTACTGAGCAAAGTGCATTTCTACAGTATTCAGTGTTGCTATTCAGTTTTCTAACTTAAAACAGCCTATGATAACTGGCAGCAAAGAAGGTCCTTGCAATAGACTGCCTTCTGCTTGAGAACTTATGATGTAAGTATTGCATGCTGCTAATATACTATCTAAACATTAAAGATACTCCTAAAATATTTGATGGTAGACTATGATTAAGACATTACACTACAAAAAAACCTTATGCAGAAGAAAATCCTAACTGACGTGCTTCTGCTTTAAATATTGTGAAAACATTACAGCGGAATGAATTTTCGCAGTGGTTAGGTCAAATGCAGTTACATCATAGCAACAGTATGTTTTGCACAATTTAAGGCTTTGGCTGGTTTTTTAGTCAGCTTCTTCCTCTGATTCTTCTTCTTCAGCAGTTTCTAGCCAGGTTAGCCACTGATTAACCTATAAAATTAATTTGTAATTTAACAAAATATGTAGTACTTACAGAGGAAGAAAAACTCAAAGCATATTCAGGACCAAACTAGAAACCTAGCCAAGGACAAAACTTTTATGGAGTATTTATACCTTTTATAATTGTAAATAGCCTCTAGGACATGCTATAAACTATGTGTATATTAGCTTTAAATTTGTTTTTTAAAGTGTTCATTATTTAGACTTGGGATGACATACATGCTATTTGTAGCCAGTTAGCTCAGGTGTCATTCTTTAGCACTGTTCCAATTACATTTCAGGATCATTTTAGTATAGGACAGTGGCTACTCCCAAATCTAAATATGTTAAGCATTACTGGGGAGGGAAGCGGGGAAGAAAGGAGGTATAAAATAGATTTCTAGCCCCAAGTCAGAATTGCTGGTCACGTTCTCCAAGGATAGGGCTAAGGATAAATGTTGCAAAGATGATCCTCACGAAACTAGTTTGTGAACCTTAGGAGTAAAGATAAGATACTGCAGCTCAGTGTTTCTCAAAGCCTGGTCCGCTGGAAAAGACTACAGTGTGATAATCACCATACTAAATCAGAATCCCTGGGATCAGGTCTGGAACCTGCTTTTAAACTACTCCCCAGGCAATGAATGTATACTGTGATTTTAGAATCCCTTAGGGCTAGAATTCCACTTAGTAAGATACAAAATCAAAATATGAGAAATCAGAAGCAATCTCTACTGACATTTTTTAAAAAGCTTAAATCCCATTTTGCAATCTCCTAATCTTTCTAAGTGACTTTACTTTTAATATTGGCCACCTCTAATCTGACATCTTACACACACCAACTAGGACTGAAGCCTTTCATTTCATAGCTTTACCTCATTTCTCTAACTGCCTACTTTGCCATAGTGGGTAACAGTGTAGAATGACATGGATGTACAAACTACGATGACCAGTTTACTTGTGTTTCAGTTTTAAAGGCTAGTCACTAAAATAATAACCAAGTGAATTGGAGAAAGCAGACCAAATTTCTCCAACAGAAGATTTACCTGGAACAAAGCCTTGCCTTTCCCGGGAAACTCTTGGGTTATATCTTCTTTCCAAGCCAAGAAAGCTTCTTCTTCAATAATTTCCATATCATAGAAGTGAACAAAAAAGCGGAGTAACATGCCTAAAAGACAAAATGCAATTCCGTTCGTGTCCTGTGTAAGAATCACCCCGCACGTGCCCGTCTCCTGATACTGGTCCTCTCACCTTTTGGGAAGTTGCTGTTGTAGCAGTGCACCTGAAGAGCGTACAGGGCACTGACTTGTAGATCAACATGATCATGAAGGAATTTCTGCATTACTGGCTTGAAAGAAAGAAGCAGTTGTTTTTCCTGCTCTAACTGTTCTTTGGAAGGAGCAGAGGAAGAATCTGTTTCATCACTGGGTGGGTTTACTTCACTAGAAATATACTGTAAGAAGCTGAAGAGAACATAGAGAGATATATTAGAACCCCAAATCGAATTTTATACCTCAAGAAACAGACAATTCTTAGTCCCTTGCCTTTTAGACTTTTCTAGTGAACAAAACATAAGCTTAGCTTAGCTCTGTACTATACGTAGATCAACTTCATCTTACCTAGTCATTAAGATGTTCACAAATCCTTTATCTACATGAAGTTTGGGAGAGATATTATCTTTAATCCATTTATATATGGTTTGAGGGGATGGATCCAACTTTATTTGCTTCAACAGTTCCTTCTCCAATTTCAGGAGTGGGAATAAGAAACTTAGTCCCTTTCCTTCCAAAATCTCCAACATGCGATCCTTGTTCTGATCAATTTCTGAAAAGACAAAAACCATTTGTATCATCAGGTAGTGTGATTTCCCAAATGTGTAAGATTCATGTAAAAGAATAAAGAACTAACCCAGCAAACTCAACATTTGGAGCAAATAAAAGTAGTTAAAATCGTATTAACTTCTTTTTAACAAAGGTGAAGTTTACTTGTCGTAATGCTTATCATTATCTAGATGGGAGACTCACACCGTCTGACTTACACAAATCTAAAGTACCAAGGAATCTATAGACTTTAGTATTTGAAAAAAAAAACAAAAAATCTCCAGCATCTCTTACCTGGGAGCATTTTCTGCATATTGACCTTGCTTTGTTGAAAAAGTTCTGTTAACCATTCTCGATCCTGTAATTTAGCTAATTGCTGAAGACAAAGTAAGAAGAGAGGAAAATGGGTGCCACTTTCCAGTGGTTGAGCTAGTTCTGAAATGCTCACCAGCTCTGAAATGATGGCACGAGCTGCAAACTGTGCTAAGTATGATTTCACCAAGGGGATGTCAACCTCCAGTTTGGGGCACTGGTCCAATACATTCAGGAAGGCCTTAGAAGGAACATGTAACAGTCAGTTTATTGGTTTTCAAATTGGAATAGAAAGTTCTCATAGAATCAGAAAAGTGTTCTACCTGCATGAAGTTGTCACTTGTGGCTATCCCTTCCTGCTTGAGTAAACTGATCAAAGAACTTGCTTTTTCTTTATCTTCATCACTTCTGTCTAGTGACAGGATGATTACTTTGCTTAACATCTCAGGAAGAAAGTGTTTAGGAGCCCTCATTTCTCTTACACCATTGACAGCTTCATTTGCATTTCCACTATTGAGATATTCAGTCACAACAGTTTCCTGAAAAGAACACAATCTGAATGACTTCAGTAGTTTTTTGGTTTTTTTTTTTTTTTTTTTTTTTAAACTCAATATAACCCATGAATTAGACTGGGATTATGTGCAACTTACAGTTAGTTTAAGTAGTTCTTCCTTTGATGGTGGTGGCTTTTTACTGGTCTTGGCAGGCTTTTCCTGAATAAGTGGTGGGTTAGTTTTGAGACCAAGCTGAGGTGTCTAAAAAAACAGCAACATAATAGGTATGTTTACTAAAAATTTTTAAAAAGCAGCTTGTGAATTTAGAGAAAACACCGCCGCACCCCCCAACTAGATATCTTCCAGAAAGTACTGGAACAACAGAAAAAGCTGTCATACTATGGCCCACACCTGTCCCAGAGGTGGTGTTTGAGTGCGTGGTGGTTGTGCACTAGGAGGAATCATAGTAATCTGAGGCTGAAGCTTTGGCACTTGGTTTTTATTCATTAGGAACGACTGAGCAGGCCTCAGGCTAATCTAGAATTGAAAACAAACAAAAAAAGATATGCAAGTTAACAACATGCAGTTGGCTAACATACTAAATATAAACGTAGCATTCCAAAATCCTAAGATTGATTCAGTATATAAAAATCTGATAGAACCTACAGCAGGAACATAAGTTTCACTAATAACCTAAAGTACTCTATAGTAACAGTTTAATTTCTGGCCAAGAAAACTAAAGAGCTGGTCACACAAGAATAAGATACTATTATAAATCTTGTATTTGTACCAGAATTCTCGTAGAAGTAACATCACTAAAATAACCAGAAAATGTAATTAGTTTAGAAAATGTCCTGCTTCATTCTTAGTTAAGCCGTTCTATTTACCGGGAAATCACAATCAAAATCTCGACAACCATTTTCCTTGCTCTCACTAGACTTTAAGAGGCTTGCCCTCATATCTCATAATCTTCGCTCATAGGACGCTGGACATCCAAAGAAAGAAAAAGAAGTACAGAAAAGAGAGAAAGAAGGTAAAGAACTCCAGCATTAAGTCCTCTTAACGCGTCTTTTTATAATCATCGGGCAATAGAGTTCTGAATTGACAAACTGTGTTATATTAAATAACATAGGCAAATGTACCTCATCTGCATTAAGCTGTCCTTTCTTAGAAAACCGAGGTGGCATATCCTTCGACTGTCCTTGCAGCTGGGATAAGAGTCCCTGACTCTGGTTATGGTAGAGCTGGCTTAGCCCCTATTTCAGAAAGGGAGAAAGAAAGTCTAGATAAAAAGGGGTCCACAAATTATGGTAATAAAGTACCAAAGGGATGAGCCAAGTCATAAGGAAAGCTTAACTGAATTTGCCCAGAGAAAGTAAAAGATGAAACAGGGAAGAATAAAAATCTAACCTAACTGTCAAATAAAGTGATGTGATTTTACTAATACTTTACTAATGTTAAGGATAAGCATTTCACCCAGTTTAAAGTAACTGTCACAGACGTAAATTTGGTTTAGAAAAAGAAATTACCCTAAAGTGTTTGCGTTTTTTAAAAAGCAAAAACCAAATCATGTAGGAATTTAATACTTGTTGCCTAAACATTCTTAAATGTTTTCCTACCTGGCTTTTCATAAACTTGCCTCCCATCTCTCCAAACTGCGATTGTGTGGGAGGCATGATGTGTCCCCCATGGCCATTGAAGAGTTGATTTGAACGATGACGCCCCATGGTGGGTGAAAATCTATCCTGGATAACTCCTGGACCAGTACCAATTCCGCTACCTTAAAATACACACATGGACAACTCTTTACAACTCCACTATGTTACACTGACTTTTTAATTTAACCAAACCACTGTTTTGTTTAAAATCACCTGGCATTTGTCCAAACATATCAGCAAGTCCTCCAAGTGGGTCCCTATCCATTTTCATCCTGGGTGGCATAAACGGTCCCTCCAGAAAGAAGTCACTTCTCATCCCTTGAGCCATAGGAGCTGGAATAAACACTCCTAGATCCTTTAGAAATGAAGTGAATAATTAACACTTGTTTTTGGACATTATTTCACGTAAAAATAAAATTCTTACATTGGAGAAAAATCACAGAGAAACTTCTAGACTACCATGTTTCCCCCAAATTAAGACCTAACTGGAAAATAAGCCCTAGCATTTTTCAGGATGACACGCCCAAAGCATAAGCCCTAATGTGTCTTTTGGAGCAAAAATTAATCTAAGACCCGTTCTTATTTTCAGGGAAACACGGTATTAGAGTGCTATTTATATAATTTCTGTAAACAACTTCTTCCCAAAGTGACATACAAGACACTAAAAACACTAATAAGCACCACCAGGCAAGATGAGATCATCTCAAACAAGTTTTAAAAGGGTCCTTGTGCTACTATAATCTTAAAACCCACTTGATAAAAGAAAAAAAGAATCTTACTTTTACTGCATCTTGACGGATTTGATTGATCGTCTTTGGTCCATTGTCAAGAAAAGCCTTGCGAGGAACCCAGTGGTGTTCTCGCAACTCTACGGTATCCTTTAGAAAGTTTTAATAAGTTTCATTTTAATATTCCAAAACATAAAAAGGTCACCGACATAATTTTAAAAAAGTTTTACCTGCAGCAGGAAACGAATCCTTGCTGGCAATTCCTTACTTAACATCAAGGAGCACATTCGGGCAAAGTACTGATCCATTAAGGACTATTATAAAAAAGAAAAATACATAATTAAAAGAAAATACTATTTAAGACTTTTAGTTTATAATCAAGGTGAATAACTAAATAATGACAATCCTCTATAGTATCAAAAATAAGATCACCTGATTTGAATAAAACAAAGATAAATTACATATACCATTTCTGTCAGCAATACACATACCTTGGCTCGTTCATGGTCTAATCTAGGTCCCACTGTCCTCATTATCTGACAGAGGCACTCCAAATCCTCTCCCATATCTTTGAGTTGGACTCTCTTCTTCTTTTCCAAAAGCTATCAAAATAAATAAATGCCACATGTTGACAAAAGTCTTAACTTTGTTTAGATGTAGTACTTTCACCTTACGTTTGCACTGACTCCTAGATCGCACAATATCTAACATAGTACTAACACTGTATTTGGTCTGTGTTGAAGAAACCCCTCCAAATCAAGCAATTTCAAATTTCACATAGGTAGGTAATCAGTTCTACCCCTACCTTACTACACTGCATACTTACTTCCATATTCAGAACATTTAAATAAATTGCTGGCCATCTAAAATAGCCCAAGATTTTCAGATGGCAAAAGAAAATTATTGACTCACCTTTCCCCAATGATGTGTACCCACTAATTAAACGAAGCCTAAATCCCCAGTCACACTTACTGTTTTGATGCACTTATGAAGGATAGATTCATGAATAAGATCAAGCTTTCCAAGTTCTCCAATGAATTTGATGTTCCCCAACATCTTGATCTTAGCAATGGCTCTCTGTTCCTCCTCCTCGGGGAGGAGGGGATTTTCACGCTTATCATAAACTGGAAAAAAATAAGAAAACATAAAGCCAACATTCAGAATTAAGTTGAAAATATACAGTACTACTTAGTATCAAATATAAACTCTTACCATCAACATTTCTGGTTCGGTTTTCAAATTCATCTTGTAATTTGGAAATTAGGAGGCGTCTGAATGTCTATTAGAAACAGAAGACATTTGCCAAGTTTTATTAACAAAATCTTTCAAATCAACTTTAAAATAGGCAAAGCTAACACTACCACTTACTGTGCTTTGCTTCTGTCCTGGTTGACCCTCTGCTGCTGGGCCATCAAAGTTTGGTGCATCTTCTGCCAATCGCAGACATAGCTGAGCATACAGTGAGCTATACTTTGGCTCTTCTAGGGCTTTGTCTACAATCTACAGAAAACGTCATTTAAAAAACCCCAAAACCTTAAATACAATTTAAAGAACCCTTTCTTTATAACTATATACTTCTTTGCAATCTTGACCTTACATCTCAAATTTCTTACTGACAAATTCTCTATGCTTCATCTATAATTTGGGAATAAGAACATCTTTTGTTAAGGTTTACTGTGTGAACTAAATTAGATAAACTATGTAAAGTGCTTAGCATAAGCCTGGAAAAATACAAGTATTTAAATGTTAGCTATTAGTATTATTACAGTGCACCAAAAATCAAGTCACACAGATTTCATACTAGTCACACCCTCCCCTTGCAGCTGTAAACATGCTGAAAATCAAAACTATAAGCAAACATTGGAATCTTATATTAACTATCATACAATTCATTCCCCAGACCAAACAAAATATGGTGCTTTCACAGAAGGAAAAATAAACAAAACCCAAACAGCTTGATAAGCCCGTTAACGCGACAAGAACACATAGTATTAACAATTAAAAATTCACCTCTTAAATCTGACGCCATTACAAGTTAGTGGGTCTTTTATTATCACCAGTATTGAAAAATACATTTATCTAACTCACACCTCAGTTTTAAGCATTAATACAAGTGTAAAAAAACCCAACTTGGGTTTGTTAAATATTTTCCTCTCCCTTTCAGTTAAGCCAATATTTAACTTACCAGCAGTATGACCCCTTTAAGGATGAGTTTAGACTCTACACCCACATTGAGGAGCTCAAGGCATAGCTTGTCAAACTTTTCAGGAGTAAGCTTATTTAGTATGCTGGGGAAAAAGGAATCACACTGTAAGTGTCAGCCAACATACAAAGAATTGAAAAATAGCCTGTAAATTATGTTAATTTCTTTCTTCCATCATCTCCCACCATCTTCTTACCCTTCTAACCAAAGGGACACTGAAATAAGTCTGTTATTTATATTAGAATTTCTGTACCTGATTAGGGGGTGCCCAGCTGTCTGATAAGTCTTTCACACATTCTCAAAACCCAGAGAGCAAGAGCCTCCTTGTTCAAGGCTACATGCAGGAGGTAAGACCATTATGCCCTGTGCTTCATTCACTGGGTTACACACCGGACATGGGAAACATCAGCACAAGAGGCTGCAAGCAACTCTAAGCCCCAAAATACTGATGGACTGCTCTTCAGTTTAAAACTCTCAACATTGTCATTCGTTAAAATACATACTTTGGGCATAAACATACACAAGAGAGATACATCCAACCCATTCTTCTTGCCTCCTTTCAGTAAACGGACAAAACAGACCTATAAACTTACCCTCTTACTTTCCTGAAGATCGCATCATGTCGTTCTTTTTCATTTGCGGAGTTGTTTGCTGCGGAGTTGTCATCTCGTCTAGTGCTTCGTGCAGGAATCCATTTCTGAGCGTTTTGCCCTGGGGTTTTCCCCAGGAACTCGCTAGTAAAAATTAACAGATTTACAATTAAGCCAATTTAAAACATAGCATACACTCACATATCAAATGTCATAATGATCAGAAAGCCTAAATACAAAAATTTCAGTTTAGGGTTTCTCAACTTCCCCTACAACTAAAAAACTTACAATCAGTGGTTCTCAAACAACAGTGTGTATATGAATCACCTAAAGGGCTTTTGTTAGAACAGACTGCTGGGCCCACCCCCCGTTTCTGCTGCAGTGGGTCTGGGCTAAAGCCTGATAATTTCCATTTCTAATAGACTCCCAGATGATGCCAATGCTGCTGATCCAGGAGTCACACCCTGGGAACCAACACTTTCTAATGTCTTAGGACCATGTTACATGCGTACTGCTTTAATACTATTAATATGAATAATAACTGATTTCAGAAATAACATCAGTGAAAAATGTAGGATAAAATAGTTCAAGAGCCTCAATTCGTATTAGATGATTTAGGTAAGGAAATAATCAAGAGGTGATATTCTAAACTTAAGTTACATAGTAGAAACCATGCCCAGTCAAGTTAGTTTTCCTGATGTCTACTGCTGTAACTATACTGTTATTCATGACAAAGACCATTAATTTAAAGCTGTCATTTACTATACCTGTTGCCAGCAGTCTTGGGATAGTGCTGAGGTGCACCCCTACTTCCTCCTCCGCCCGAAGAAGCACTAATTAAAAGAAAAACATTTTTTTTAAAAAAACAATACCCCAATTATGTTTCAGTCAAAGAGAAAAAAGGTTTCTTTAATTATTCTGTATTCTACAGTACATTTAGTCAGAATTATTTGGTATGGTGATTGTTTTGGTTTTGGGATTGGTCTCTTTCTAACTGCCCAAAATAAATCTATATCTACCTGAAACGAGAAGCACCCCCTTCTGCAATCGCACTCTCCACTTTGGCGGCTTGACAACGAAGAATCTTCAAAAGAATAATATTAATGGATGGGGTGGGGAGGGAAGGGGATGGGAGAAATGAAAAACCTAGAATGAGAAAGAGTACCAAAATTAGACACTGCTCACATACAAACCTGTAACCCACCCCCAATTGTAATTTATTTCCGATAGTGGCAGTGCAGTTGATTGAACTTTCACTGCATTGCAGATCTCATAAGAAAGACTAAAATAGAATGTACTCAAAGCACAAATGGGCAGTAAAATTTTATTTTGTTCAGCCACCTGGAAATTCCCTTGTGTTCGAGATGCTAAGAGCACTCACAGAAATATAAGAACATCTCTACCGCTATGAAGTAATCTTTGAAAAAGCCACATTCTACTTCCTTTAAAACTGAGCACTCAGATCAGTAATAGAAAATCAATCAACACAGGCACATTATGTGAAAAACGTCTTAGTTTAACGCATCAATGACAAGCCAAACAGACTACATAAGTGATAGCCAGACTATTTAGCAGTTTTCTGCACTGTCCAATTTTTTAACTCCTCCGCAGAGGGCATCCGGGAAGATGCTCGAGAGGGACATGTGTGTATACACTAAGCAGGCGGAAGACCGGGGCCACAACATGGCAGCACAGGAACCTCCGCCCCATTTTTTCCCTTCCTGGGAACAAAAGAGCAGTGGATTCCTCCCAGTCAGGCCTGAGTTAGGAAGTGCTTCCGACAGCCTCCCCACGAAGCCGCTGGGGGCAAGCCTCCGCGCAGAGGAGTGGAGGCCGCCCCCGCCGGCCCAGCGCCCGGCTCTTTGTTCTCAGTCGGAAAGGCGGCCTCCTTCCCACCCGTCGCCTCCAAGTGGGTCCCCTCCCATTCCACAAATGCCCCAGGAACTGACAGCCCCCTCTCCATTCCCTTCCCAGCTGACAAAAGAACGTAAGTTCTTGTTTTCTCTTCCCTCTCCTGTCTTAGGAGAGGCCCGTCGGGGATGCCCTTCGCTCCCCCCACGAAAAACAGCCCTGCCGCTCCCGGCCGGCACCGGGGCTTCACCCACTTCCTCCCCGCAGGGAGGCCGGTCTCAGGGACTTCTGCGCCTCGGCTGGTCCCGCGCCAACGGCCGGGTCCTCCCGCCGGCCCGCGTCCCACCCCGCCGCAGCGCGTGTGGCCCCGCCACGCTCTCTCCCCGTCCGAGCACACCCGCGCCTTGGCCCGCCCTGATCACTGCCCCGCAAGGCACGGCCACCGACAGCCACGATGACGGCCGGGTCCGCCTAAGTTGCTTGTTTCCTTCTACTCCGTGGTTAACGGGAAAGGAGAACAAAAGCGAAGAATTTCTAGGTGCCCGAAGCGCGCAGGAAACGCTAAAAAGTGTCGCCCCGCCCGGCTCCGCCTGCGGCCGCCATTTTGTACCGCTCGAGAACAGGCGGCCAGGGGACGGCGGCCATTTTAGAGCGCTCTACTCGGCGGCGGCGGCGGCGGCGGCAGCACCACTCACCTTCACCCAGAACTCAGCAGCTGCCACCGCAGCTGCCTCCTCAGGATCCGGTCGTCGGGGACAGGGAAGGGAGGGGGGAGGGGAACGGAAAACAAAAAAAGGGGGAGGGAAGGGGGAGGAAGGAGTCGAGAACGGCTTGAAACTCAGCTCAGAAGAGTCACTGCTGCAAGCCACTACCCGGTACCCGCTGCCACCTCCATAGAGCTCCGGCTCGCTGCTGGCGCTGAGGCGTGTCTGAAGCCGAACTTATCACTCTGGGGCAGCCGAACCCACCAGAGCCGCCCCGAATGGCTCCTTCGCCACCCAATCAGCAGCTTGGCTTCTCTCTGCCACCAATCCGTGCAGGGCGGTGGGGAGGAGCCATAGGACCAAGCTCGGTTGCGGCGCAGCTCCGCCGCAGTGCGCAAAGCCGTATTCGCGAAGGCTCTGAGGCCAAGCCAGTGGCGTAAGGGGAACTGAGCACGGTCGAGATGCGGGCCACTTGCGTAAAGTCGGTGAGCCCTTCTGAGTCTGCGTTGGCGTGGCTGTCTCATCTTCCCCCTGTCTCTTTGTTCCCAGAGTCCGTACCCCATGCTGGAATTATACAATCCTCTTTCCTCTTTACCTCGTCTTATCACCGGGAATGTGGGAAGCACACTCGCCTTTCTCCTACCCTATCCGATTCCTGTCCGTAGCCTGTCAGAGCATTGATTTTCCTGGCGCCTCCAAGAAGCCGTGATTGCCCTTCGTAGGCTGGGCTTCCCTGGAATGGGCCTGTAAGATTGAGGCCTGGCGCCCCCGGGACGCAGCTTCTGGAATCACTGTTGTTCTCCTGGTGCTCGGCTTCAGCTACCGTGGGGTAGGGGATCCCGGATAGTAGGGTTCAGGAGACCAGACAGTGAACTCAAATGCGTAAAAAGCTTCCCTTCATTCAGCTCCCTATTTATTCCACCCCATGCAGAGTGAATGAGAAAGGGATGAAAGGAAGGGGTTTATTGTTTGTTTTAGCACCTCACACAAAAACAGCTTTTCCCAAAGAAATGTCCGGCAGTCGGTCACGGAGAAATACCCAGAATATACCACACTAATTTGGAAGAAGTGTTTGCGGAGCGCGGGCGTTGGATGACTTTAATTGCTACCTCCTGGATGTTCGGGGGGAGTATTTTTTTAAGCACGTTGAAGACTGTCAGTTGTGTATTTCCATTTTATGTAAGATCCACCGTAACAGATAGGATTAGGCTTTTCAAAGCTGGCAGTTGAACTATACTTTTCAGGTAATATTTTAAGGGAGGGGTACCGTAAAATGAAGTGTTACATCATTTGCGACATTTTAGCTATCCAAAAATGGAGTCGTGTTTCCATATACTAAACAACCAAAAGAAATTTCCCCATCTTCATTTTGAACATACAGTTCTTGATATAATGTGTAATCAAAAGAAAAGTGTGTGTGTGTTAACATGCATGACTTTTAAAGAAATTGTTCAATAAAGAGTAGGGTGTTCAAAGACCCAAACTTTTGACATGTTAAAACAACTCTTGGCGTTGAAAGCACCTAGTCCTTAATACAATTTTCAAGCGAGTTGTAGTTTTTCCTAGGACATTTAAAGGTGATCACGGAATGGTGTGGTGTGACTCTGAAGGCTTGTAACACAACTGCAGCTTCTTTAGGTCTTTGCCATGTATTAGGTTGATCATTCCCCCTCATCATTTTACTACAATTAGTGCTATTAAGTCAATTTTACTTTAACAACTGGAAAAGATATTCTCACTCTTGGAGTTAGTTACACGTAAAAAAAGGAAACTTTTTTTGGGGGAACAGTGCAAATTCTGTTTCAAATACAAAAGGTTTCACTTTGTAAGTTCAGGACCCTTCTAGCTTGAAAATAACATCAGACTAACATTTTGTAATTTCTGTAGGGATTTACAGTTTGCCAAAATGCTTTCATGTATGTGATATTTTATTTTTGCACATCTGGTTTACGTTATTCATGACTGATAATACATTAATTTGATAGAAAGAATAGTGTTCAAAAGCATTATTCTAGTCTAGACTTCAAAGAATGTTTACTGAGCTCTAAAACCTGGATGGTCTTTTAATTGAGGAAATTGAAACTCAATAATTAAAAATAAAAAAGGTTTTACTTAAAAAAAATAGCTAATTGTGAACCCCTTTGCTATGGGCTTTGCAGGTGTGAGTGTATGTGAGAAACTGGGCTGGGACAAAGTAATCCAAGGTAGAAAAAGTGAAAGCATGGATAAAACACAATCTTTCAGTTACCTTTCAATCAGTGGGAAAGATAGATATTCACAATTTTGAAATGTTTTCATCACATCATGGATGTATGAAAATTCAAATCATTGTCTGGAATTTAGCTCTTAGTTTATAGAAATTGAATTTTAAATACACCCACTTCAATCTGCTAGTTTTAACACTTCTATCTTATGTCAGTTTTCTCTAAGATTGAAAACCGCTTAGAGTCCTGACTGACTTGTTAACTCACACATTTTTGCATTATTTTAACTAATTATGTCAAATGCTGGTTATTATTCTAATATATATAACTTCTCGAGCATCTGTTATGCTCTCTGCACTTAAGATTCCCTAATCATACATCTCCAGTCCAGATCTCTAACTTCATTTCTGAATTTCCAACAACCTATTGATAAGACATGCAAACTTGCAGCTATATTTAGTTTGGGCCACAGAGTAATTTTAAATATTTGAATTTGTTGACATTGACATTTTATCAGATTTTACATACAAATTCCCATTTTCTTTTCATGCAAAATCTTAAAATATTGCAATATGGGGCCTGAAATTTCAACAGGGAAACCTTCAAGCATAGCCAAGTAGTGACTGCCTCATCTAGATATTTTCTCTTCATTTCACCATAGTTAACTCTGACTTGATTCACTCATTTATGTTCCTGTCTGGCTTCTATAGCCATATTGCTTTTTTTTTTTTTCCATTTTAATTTGCTCTCATCACAGGAAATTCCAAGAGCTTTAGCTCTAGATGAGGAACAAATGTATATTTCTTATAAATCACAATATCATACATCCATTGCTTTTTGCCTGCATCAGTCAATACTGCGATGACTTAAAAATTACATGAATAAGTTTATTTTCATTTTCTTTGACATCTGCTGAACTGTGGAGCCAGGCTCCATTGGTAGGGCTGTGTGGTGCCTTATATCTATCTGCCTGCCTCCTGAAGTTCTGTTTACCATCTCCAGAAGGCTCAGCTTCTCAAGAAGCTGAAGGTATATTTACAAGGGTATGTTCCCAGGATGAGAGAGATTTGGAGCCCAGGTTGATGACATCAAATACACTGAATTTATCTCTTGGTCCATCCTGTTCTGGCTTCAGGAAAATAAAACAGTTGCTAGTGAGATTGGTGCCATTTGGTGTAATTTCTGTACTTTGAATCCCCTCGTCTCAGAGATTTTGTTCCTGGTCTTGTTTCTGTTCTAAGGGCTCATCAAGTTCTCTTTTTTTTCTGTACATGAAATCTAGATCTTCACTTTTGAAACCAAATTTGGACTCTTGACTCTGGAACCCCAATTTCCTTAGTAAGTTGCTCTCTGGAATCAATCCTAGGCTAAGGGTTTGTAAATGCTGTGATGAGGGTGTGTAACTGTGCGGAAGTATAGCTGGGATGACACCATCTGTCTTCTCTACCATGAATCTTCTTTTCAGTATGATCCTTTTTTAATTAAAGTTTATTGAGTGACAATTGTTAGTAAAGTTACATAGGTTTCAACAATTCTGTAATACATCATCTATGCATCATATGTGTGTTCACCACGAGAGTCAGTTCTCTTTCCATCACCATATATTTGATCCCCTTTACCCTCATCTACCATCCCCCTCCCCCCTTACCCTCTGGTAACCACTAAACTATGTCTGTGTCTATGAGTTTATTTCTTCATTTGTCTTGTTCTTTTGTTGTTTTCAGTTTTATATACCATGTATCAGTGAAATAATATGGTTCTCTACTTTTTCTGTTCTTCAGGATGATCTTGGTCTTGGCTTGCTTCTAAGTCCTTCTCAGGTTCTGATCTTTTCTGAACTCGGTGCCTAGCTCTTCAATTCTGAAACCAGACTTGGATTCTAGATTCTTCAGTGTTGATTTCTAAAGCAAGCTTTTGTTTGGTAGCATAACCTGGGTAAGATTTTTGATTGAATGCTTTGATGAGGGTATTTAACTGGTATTCTGTGAATTTGGTGCAGCTTCATCTGATTCCTTGCTGTGGTCTTGTTTGGAGAGCAGTTTTGGGCCATGTTGGAATAGTGACCTGAAGCTTTGAACCGGGCCATATTGTTTTTTTGAACTATTTGTTCAAATTCAACAGATTCAGTATGTAACATTATAAGGAAAAGGAGTCAGACTAGTTAGTTTAAATATCTTCTCTACCACTTACTGTGTAACTTTGGGCAAGTTATTTAACTGCTCCTTCTTTTTAGTTCCTGGATCTGTAAAGTAGGAATAACAGTATGTAAAGAATTGTTGTAAAGATTAAATGAGAAAATGTATGTAATGCACATAGCATCGTCCCTGGCATAATAATTACATAATGTCGTTACCATTATGATAAATAATATTGATTAACCAACTGTTTCACAACTACTTCAGTTTTGCTAAGGATCCTGCTATTCTTCTGTATTAGAAGCTTGACTCTACATTTTCTCTTTCCTTTTGATCAGGCTTAATATTCAATAATTACTGAGTCCTGATGTTATTTCCTTCTAAATAATCTTCCTACATTCATCTTCTATCCCACAATCTCATAGCATGCATGCTAATCTAGGCCTTAGTAAATTTTTCTCCTGGAGTATTGAAAAACTCCAATTAGTCTCCTATAGTCTTTTTCTTCTACTCTGGATACTCATATCAGTCTTCCTTAAAATAATCCCCCCCAACATATCATTACCATGCTAAGAATCTTAGTGCTTCACCATTTTCTACATCAGTTAATCTCAATGTTGGCTGCACAGTAGAATCACCTGGGGACCTTTTAAAACTCAGTGCCTACGCTGCATCCAAGACCAGATAAATCTGAATCTCCTAGAGTGGGATCCAGGCATCAACAGCTTTTAAAGCTCTCCAAGTGATTCCAATGTGCAGTCAAGGTTTGAGAACCACCGTAGTAGGTCAGAATATTATAGAGAATGGTAACATTTGCAGTCAAAGAAAACCCTAGGAGGAAAAGGAAACGGGGTTCTAGAAAAGATAAGGGACTTTCCCCAAGTAGGGAAACAGGCATTAGAACCCAGGAATTCACTTCATATACTTTTACCTGGCTTTCAAGCCCTTCATTTTCTGGCCCTATCCTACCTCTTCTGTTGGTCTTATTTTTCACCACTCCCAGACATCCAATCTTCTCTCATAGAGCCAGTTAGGCTGGTATTGCTGCGTCAGAGTTCACTCCCAATAATGCTCTCTGCTGCAATTTTGAGGCCATCCTCATTTATCCTGTCTATTGATTTATTCCTGAAATACAGATGTGAGTATATAAGTGCCCTGCTCGAACACCTCAGTAGGTAGGTAGGTAGTTATCTCCTCTAAAAGAATAACCTCCAAACCCCTTAGTAAGGCCCTTTGTAACCTGGCTTCAGACTACTGGTACTTCCCTGTTCCTAGGTACATCCCGCCTCCATTCCTGTTATCCATAATCTAGCTCAATAGTATTCAAAATTGGCTCTGTAATACCATCAATGTTCTATGTGTGTCATATAACTAAAATTTGGTGGTCTTTGTCAGAGGCTAGGCAGAAAAAAATAAAGCTAATAAGTTAATATACTAATAGTTAATCAAGAGCTTAGGCTTAATCTGTTTTCAAGGAACTCACAATCTAGATAAAGAAAAGATACATACACCAATTGCACACAAGGGCAGGGAAGGGGAGAATCAATGCCAAACGGAACAACCAAGAAAAAATGCTATAAAGTTTCACAAAGGGAATAGAAAATGAGGCTGTGATCATCCTTCTTTGAGTGCCAGAATGATGATTTGGGTCCGACCATCAGGGCAGAGAAAGTTCTTCAGCTAATCAGAATTCTGATGAATTTTAGTTTAAAGCTGATAGTTTTACTTGATCAGAGGGTTGCTTTAGGAAAATTAACATTTTGGTTTATGTAGAATGAATGAAAAACCTGGAGATAGGGAGATCAGTTAGAAGGCTGTGTATCATATTATTGGGGCGTGGGAAGGAGGCTTATTTTTATCTCCCCAAATCATAAGGTCCTTTAGATTGGGAGCACTTCTCTTGCATTTCTAATAGAGTTCTTTGCACACAGCAAGAGCTGAGAAAATATTTGTGCATATTGTCTTGTTGACATTTATTTATTCATTTTTCTCTTGGTTTCCACAACTTGATACTTTCAGGATTTCCTCCTACCTTATTGACTCCTTCACCAATTCAGCCGTCTTTGCTGGCTTCTCCGTCTATGCTTGACCTCTAAATACTGAAGTACCCAAGGATTTATGCTGGAGTTTCTTCTCTTCCCTCTGAATAGTTTCCCCTCCCTAGGTAATTCATCTGTCCTATGACTTTAAACACAATTTATATGATGATGATTTCCAAATTCATTTCTTCATCTCTGATTCATATCTCTCCCCATGCAAGTTATAGATTAATATCAAATTGCCTACTGAAATTTCCCCTTGGATATTTAATAGGCATTTCAAATTTAACATATTTAGAATAGTTTTTCCTCCATTAGCCAGTTGCTAAGGCCAAAACTTATGAATCATTCTTAATTTCTCTCTGTCTCTCGTCTCCCATACCCAATCCATCAGAAGTTTTATTGGCTCAATCTCCAAAATGTATCTCAAGTTGGTTCATTTCTCTTGATCTACATCACTATCACTTTAATCTAAGCACCATTATCTCTAGCCTGAATTACTGCAATAGCCTCCTAACTGGTCTCCCAACTTCATCTCTTGCTCTCCAATACATTCTCTACCCAGAAGCCAGTCATCTTTTAAAAATGTGAATCAGATGATATCATTCCTATGTTTAAAGCCCTTTGATGGTGGGTATACGTTATATACACAATAAAATCTAAACTTCTTATTGTGGTCTACATGGCCTTATATGTTCCAGCCCTTGACTAATTACTCTGACCTCATCTTGTACCATGTTCTTCCTTGACCTCTAGACTTCAGTCCCACTGGCCCTTTTTTCCATACTTCAAACATATCAAGTTCAAGCAAAGCTTCCTCTTCCTCAAATGTGCAAAGGAACTTTTCCCAAGTTCCATTACCCAAAACACTATTCTAGCTTTCCTACATGGTTGGCTCTTTTCCATAATTGAGGTCTCAGCTTTATGAGATTATGGTCACCTTTTAAGAAAAGCTTCCCTGATTGCTCTATATAATGTCTCCTTTTCCAGGCACTCTATTACATCACTCCTCATCATTTTTTTCATAGTCCTTATCACTATCTGAAATGAGTTTTTTGCATTCTTTATTGTGCATTATCTGCTTACTGCATTAGGATGTAAGCTCAATGATAGCAGGAACTTGTCTGTCATGTTCACTGTTATATTCCTTAGATATAGTGCTTATAATAGTTCCTGAAATATAGTAGGCATCAATATTTACTGACTACAAGAATATACATTCTTTCCTTTGGGTCTCGGTAAAAATCATTTGTGAGTAAGTAGGAAAGTGTCATTTCCCCCATTTTACAGATAGGAAAATTGAAAGTTAGGTGACTTTTCCAAAGTAATTCAGGTAGTATGTTGCAGAATCTCCTTCTTTTCCAAGTGTGCCATTCTTCTTTCTATAGCAACATGACTAACCACAATGGAAATACTGTGTGACCAAAGTCAAGATCACTTTTGCATGCAGTGTATAAGGTGCTTCCATTAGTTTTCTGTGGCTGCTATAACAAATCGTCCCAAAGTAGGTGACTTAAAATAACATAAATTAATTTTCGCACAGTTCCAGAGGTCTAAAGTCCAAAATCAAGCTAATGGCAGGACTGTGCTCCCTGTGGAGACTCTAGAGGAGTATCCACCCCCTGCCTCTTCTGGCTTCTGGTGGCAGTTGGCATTCTTTGGCTTCTGGCTGCATCTCTCTCTCTGCTTTGCCTTCACATTGACTTCTCCCTCTGCGTGTGTGTGACAAAACTCCCTCTGACTCTCTGGTGAGGAGGTCATTGCACTCAGATAATTCAGGATACACTTCTTCTCGCAAGATCCTTAATTACATCTTTTTGCTATATAAGGTAATAGTCACAAGTTTCAGGGATTAGGACATAGACATACTACAGTGTGATAAAAAAAATACAGTGAATGTTGAAATAATAAATGTATTACAGTAAAAGACACATTGCCATTAATCCCCCTCAAAATACTCCCCACTTCAAACACACGTATCTCATCATTCCTGCTACTTTCTGAAGCAGTTCTGGAAATCCTCTTTTGTGTCTTTAGTTGCACTGTCATGGCTGCCTTGATGTCCTAAATTGATTCAAAATGTTTACCTTTCATGGCCATTTTGATTTTGGGGAAGAGCAAGAAGTCACATGGAGCCAGATCTGGTGAATAAGCTGAATGAGGACACACTGTAATGTTTTTATTTGACAAATTGCCACATACCAGAAGTGATGTGTGACACGGAGTGTTATCATGATGGAGGATGATTTACTGCACACTTTAAAACATATCTTCTCTCAACCGTAGCTCACACCCGACTGCATTGAACAAGTTTAAACTTGTCACACACTGTTGCGAAGGTTGGACATGCTGCGTCACGTTTTTAAGATCCCTGCCTTTCCTTTTTATGGCACTCGGCAGCAGCCTTCACTATATTTTATGATCACAACGAAAAGTCTCTATCTCACACATCACTTTTGGTACGGCAATTTCTGTCAGATAAAAACATTGCGGTGGTCCTTTTCCACCTTATTCACTGGATCTGATATCGCGAGACTTCTGGCTCTTCCTGAAAGTCAAAATGACCATGAAAGGTAAATGTTTTGAATTGATTTAGGACATCGAGGCAGCCATGACAGTGCAACTAAAGATACCATGAAAGAGGACTTCCAGAACTGCTTCAGAAAGTAGCAAGAATGATGGGATCAGTGTGTTCGAAGCAAAGGGGAGTATTTTGAGAGGAATTAATGGCAATATCTTTTACTGTAATAATTTTTTATCTAAACATTCACTGTATTGTTTGAGCACACCTTGTATCTTTTGGGGGGCCACCATTCAGCCCACTACAGTGCTCATAATAGAATCTTAGTGCAGAACTAAATTCGTGGAACTCTCTTTAATGGGCCAGTCTCTTTTTATTTGGGTCATCATTCATTCATTTAATAAATATTTAGTGAGCACCTAATGCATGCGGTGTACAGAAATTGGGTATACATTGATAAACAATTGTAAACACTTTATGCCTGTGGGTGTGAGAGAGTGGTATTAATTATTACATTAGGAGAGCAGGCATAAACCAGGACTATACCAGCAAGCCAGGACATATGATCACTTATGATTGCATATCGTTAGGCCAACAGAATGAAATAAATCAAGATCCTGCCTGCTAGTATTTTTCCCTTTGCCATTTCTCTTTTTCTAAGTCAAACATAGTATTTGGTTTCTGAAAGTACTTAAACGGCTGGATAGTAGCATGACTGAGGTGATCTCATTGGACTTCATCAATATGGGAGACCCCTTATACCTTTGGATGTTGGGCTTGTAAGCTGGAAGTGGGAGGCCCATTTCAGGGCAAACTGTTCTATACTAGATAGGCTACACATGCACCTGAGTTTTAAACAAAGGAGGACAACTGATGCTTTCAGATCACGGTACTCCAGAATTTTTAAGAAAACTAAATGGGTAATGTTCATCTGCAACAAACGCTCCTGAAAGGTGATCAAGATTACTGGCTGCAACTTAGATGATAGCATCTTCAAGTTATATGCAATTCCTAGTATTCCTTTCTTTCCAAAGTAATAAATCATGTATGCAAGTTACAAAAAATATTATGGGGATAATGCATCTACTCTTATTAAAAATCACTTGCAAACTTTGGTACTGTATATTTTGTACTAGTGACAATGCTTATTTACATCTTACAATGAAATGTGACCAAAAAGTGTGCTAAAACAATGCAGTTGAAAAAATCATTGTTCTTGAAAATGCAAATTATTGAACTGAAATAGATACTTAAGCACAACAAAGTTATCTAATCATGTTTGAGAGGGCAAAAAGTACACGTCTAGAGCATTGTGTGCATTAATAATAATTTGTAAAGTGCTTAAGCTTACAATTTAAAGAATGCTTTCATATGCAGGAGAAATATTCTTAGTTCCATTTCACAGATGAGGAAACTGAGGTTTACTGAAAGTAACTGACTTCTGCATATCTCTTTTTTAAAACTTTTATTCCAGTGGTTTTCCTCTATTTTATTAATCATCTCTTAATAGAATACAGAATGTTCAGGATTAAATAAATTATAGTACTTGTTTAATGCCACTAAAGAGCTTACCTGAGTCTGAAACAATATATATAATATGACCAGCTGTGATGGTTAATTTTATGTGTCAACTTGCCAAGGCCATGGTGCCCAGATATTTGGTTGAACATTTTAGGTGTTTTTGTGAAGATGTTTTTTGAATGAGATTAACATTTAAACTGGTGGATTTTGAGTAAAGCAGATTACTCTGCATAATGTGGGTGGGCCTCATCCCATTAGTTGAAAGGCTTAGTAGAACAAAGACTGATTTCCCCTAAACAAGAAGGCATTCTGCCAGCAGACTGGCTGTGGACTTGAACTGTAACTCTTCCCTGAGTCTCCACTGAAAGCCTACCCCATTAGATTTTGGACTCACCAAGCCTCCACAATCATGAGGCAATTCTTTAAAATAAATCAAATTCTTTCCTCTCCTTCCCCTCCCTTGCCTTCTTCCCTCCCCTCCCCTTTCTCCTTCTCTCTCCTCCCCTCTCCTCTTCCCTCCCCTCCCGTCCCCTCTCTCTCCACATCCTGTTGATCTGTAGGTTCTGTTTCTCTGGAGAACCCTGCAACTATTTGGAAAACTATTGTAATCAGGTAGGGGTTGTCTTAGAGAAGCTAAAATTAATCTCATCCTCTTACTTTCTTTGGATGGTTGATGGTTAATTTAGAGGGCTGATCATTAAAAGAAAGGAAAAAGAAAAAGAAAGAAAAGAAAAAAAAAAGAAGGCTGATGATTCAAAAAGAATGCCTGCCTGGTCTTAAGTAATTTTTGAAGTGGAAGTACAGGTATGCAAGACATTTAAACACTCAATTACCAGGAGATGAGTTTAAAATGCCAGGCGATGGGTTATTTATGCTGTAGTTCTGAGTGTTTGTATGTACTGCAGTGGAATTCTGGTTCTGGATCATCTACTAACTTGTTTGAAAACTTAAGCAAGCTACTTATTTTGTATATTGGAATTACAGAATTTTCCTGGAGACATGCTATATGAATACATATGTTTCTCTTATATATTTTCTTTGCGGTTTTCTGATGAAAGAAGCATCAGTAATGATGAGTACCAAGTATAAGGATGATGACAATAATAACCATGATGATGATAATGCTTCAAAGCTATGCAGCATTATTTTTCTAAGTAGGCCGAAGCACTTTCCTCTGTCAGATCACAGTATTTTTAAGGGCGGACGGGACGGTAAGGGGTAGGTTGTAGGATCACAATTCCACATGCAGCTGAGGCACTCTGAGATATGTAATTAGGGTCTTGCCTCTGAAGTTGTACAAGGCAGGGTCTAGAAACCAGGATACGAGTTCCCTGGCCAAGTACTCTTCCTTCTTTTAAATTTCTTTGCCGCATATGTTTCCTGGGCTGGGAATTCAGGATCCCTGATTCTTCTTCTGATTTAGGCAGTAAAACTGAGTTGTACTTGTTGTAAAGTACCAAATACTTATCTTTCCTTGGTTTAAATACACTCTGGTTGACAGTTACATTTTATTGTGGCTGATTGAAGGGTGGAAAGAGAACATTCGTGAACCACCAAGGAACCCAATACAGAAAGCAAAGATACCACGGTGACCCAATGCTGATCCAGTTACCCGGTGCTGTCTCAGAGACTTTAATCTTTGTCCCAGAGCACAGCACATCTCCATTTTCACAGCTGAGCTCAGAGCCTGTCCAGGACTCCTCCCCCACCTTAGAAGAGAGAGAGTACCTGTCGGAGCATACAAATCAACAGAATGTCTTAGCTTTCAGTGTAGAATGGCAAACCAGAACAAAGGACTGCCCTTCATTTTCAGTGAGTTCCTCTCAAGCATCACTTATACTAAAACTTCGTATTTTGTTTTAGAAAGAGTTCTTATTCTTTCCTGGGCAGAACATTTTAAAAGTTTGTCTCCTTTCTGCATTCTTTAACTACAATTGCAAGCCAGAGATAAAATCTAGCTGGATATGGGAAATAACTGGTGAGAAAGAGAATTAAATAAGAACTACATATATTCAATGGTAAGTTTACTCACACCTTTCTGATTACAACTCACCTTTCCATCTCGCACTAGAGCCAAAGGGCAAACACATATATAGTCATGCACTGCTTAACTATGGGGATATGTTCTGAGAAATGTGTTGTTAGGTGATTTCGTTGTTGTGTGATCATAGAGCGTGCTTACACAAACACAAACCTAGATGTAGCCTGCTACACACCTCAGCTATGTGGTATGCCATGTCACATGTGCGGTCCATCATTGACCAAAACATCGTTACGCAGTGCATGATGGTATAATGACAAACCACCAAATCAAAGCCATAGAGGGGAAAAAAGGACCAGAGTCATTTCAAGGCCCAAACATTATGATTTCTGAGAAACTGGAGAACTGAGAATTTGGGAAAGAGACAAATTATTATTTTTAATTACAGTGGTACCTCGGTTTTCAAACGTAATCCGTACTGGAAGACCATTCAAGTTCTGAAATGTTTGAAAGCAGCCAACAGCTAGGCCACAGGATCTTGCACTCGGCGGAAGCTGTGTGACATATTCAACTTCTGAGGTGTGTTCGAAAACCGAAGCACTTACTTCCAGGTTTACTGCGTTCGTAAACCGAAATGTTTGTCAACAGAGACATTTGAAAACCAAGTTACCACTGTATAGGAAAATAGGAAAAGATTTAATTTTGACAATCCCTGGTGTTTTTAAGAGAGGCAAAGGGATCATGATCTATGATTACAAAATGTACTCTGACTTCTCAAAAAGCCAGAATATAACATAATAGAAGTCAAAGGGTAAAAACATTTCTTTCATTCAAGAGTCAGTGAAAACCACCATGAAGGGTCATCTAAACAGCCACTCCTTTGCTGTCATTACCATCTACAGACCAAAGGCAGTTCATTGAGAAACGAATGCAACATTAGTTTCTGCTTCATGTCTGTTCTTCCTAGCAGTGTCTGGAACATTGTGATCATTCAAAAAACATTTGCCGAATTGTTAGGGTAGCACTAGTAACATAGGTCTCTCCCCAATAAGGCAATGGGTAAACTCTAATAATAATTAACAAACACTAAGTGCTTATTTGTTGAAAAGTATTATTTCACATGTGTACACTAACCCTAAGAGGCAGTTGATATTGTTCTCTCACCGACAAGGAAGGTGCAGAGAAATGAGGACGTGTCAGAACCAGGGTTTGAGTCTAGGCAGTAAGGATTCTAGAGCCCAAAAGCTATACCACCACTTATACTTCCTCAAGTTAATCAGGAAAGAGCCCCAGGGTAAGTCAATGTTAAATTAAACCAGAGCTGGATACCTGTCTGCCCCAAGAACTAAGACGAAGCGTGCCATTAGGTTGGAGAATTGCTATAGGTATCGGGAGATGGCTGATGGTAAGCCCTAGGAATCAGGAAGAGCCTCTGCTAGCTTATAGAGCCGGGCACACACACACTCATACCCACAGCTTGGTTGGTGGAACAGTGGATTTCAGAACATCTTAACTCCTTGCCTGTGTAGGAGTCAAGGAGTCTGTACTCTTTATGTTGTGTAGAAATTGCAAAATGAGAAGGTGGGGGGAGAGAGAGAACAAAAACTGGCATGGCATGGTGGGGGCATGGGGTTGGGGGGAGATAGATCCAGGAGGCCAAGACTCAAAAGTTGATAAATACATTGTAGTAGAAGCATACTTGAATTCAGGGAGTTTGAAAACATTCCCTTAAGTCACCCCTCAAATTCTGGTCCTAAAAAGCCTTGTTCCTTTTGATCACAGGAACAATATAAATCCTAACAAGTAATAATGAACATGTTTTTTTTTAAAAAAGCAACCTCTCTCAAATCAATCCTTTATGACAGAAAGACTAGAAGGGGAAGTGTTGTATGAAGTTTAGCTTGACTTGGAGTTTTTAATTTTATATAGTGTAACTATCTAAGGAAGACAATTAGGAAGAAATGGCCATGGATAGACAAGGATAAAAAACGATTTTTTGACTGAAGAGGCCTGCCATCACCCTTGGTCTAATTGCTGCATGGAGATAACTGCTGATAGGTACCAGGTGAGGAGTAAGGGCAGCAGTTCATCCAAAAAAGGCCCGCTATCCCATTCATGTGCAATTTTCCCCAGGGCTTACATGTCTGAGACCTCAAAATATCAAGGAAGGAAAGGCACAAAGGAGGTGAGGGGCACCCTCAAGTAGGCTGTGGACCAGATCTCATGAGCCTGGGCATCAATCAGTCTGCGTTAGAACAGAGGGGTATAGTTTCCGAATTAAAATTTTCCTTTTTGTAGTTTTGTTGAACTTCATTTTGGAATCCATCATGTTTTAATAAAATTCATTATGGGAAAAAAAAAACACCTCATGCACTAATGACAAGGGAAATTACCTACTATGTGCCAGGCATTCTGCTAAGGTGGTGGGGATATCATAATGAAGAAGGCAGAAATGATCTCTGCTTTCATGTAGCTAAGTCTTTCGGGGAAGACACTGAAAAGAAATTAAAATATGAAGTGTGATGAAAGAGGAAGTATAAGTATGGGTATTAGTGGAGAGAGCAATTAGACATAAACAGAAGAGAAATTCTCAGTGGAAAGAAATCAAAAGCCAAACTAAAAACCAAGAACTCTTAGGAATGGGTGGGAATAGATGGAGACCCATGAAGCCGAGATTTTATTTGCTTGACTTCAAGTGGGTTGAGTATTTCAATTCGGTAAGAACCCTATTTTTTTTCCTTTCTGGGCCTTTGTCCAGAGAGTGGGAGTGTTCTGAAAGCTTTGGTCTGAATCCAGGCTTTTATTATTTTTAGGGATTAATTAAAATTGTTATATACAACAGGGCTACAGAATGTGGGAGATGGGAATATTGTCCTGAAGAGCTCATAACCTGGTGGGAGAGACAATATATAAACATAGAAGAAATAAAAGAAGGCTGTTAGGAGCCTGTAAATGAATAAAGCCTTACGGAAGGCAGAGCAAGAAGTTGCTATGGGCAGGAATGATAGGGATGATGTTAGGTTGGAGATGTCCTGTTTTGGAACTTACTGGTGAGTTATGACACTCCAAGACAGGGCTTAGTGTACAAGAATGGGGTTTAAAAATAGACCAGGATTTATCAACCTCATCACTATTGACATTTTGGGCCAGATAATTCTGTTATAGGAGGCTGTCTTATGTGTATTTAGCAGCATCCCTGGCCTCTACCCACTACATCCAATAGCAACATTTCCCTCAAGTTGTGACAACCAAAAATGTCTCCTGGCATTACCAAATGTCTCCTAGGAGGCAAAAGTTATCCTCCAGTTGAGAACCACTGCATTAGACCCTGCCACCATGTTGAGCCTGGCTAATGTCTGAGGGAGGTTCAGCAATACAGGGGAGATTTGGTAGCCAAGATGGGTTGGATATGATGAGATAAATAGTTGGCATCAAGATTACATTACTGGTATGTAGAAGGGGGATCTTGGACTCCAGAATGTCAGGCAAAAACTTCCCTTTCAGTATGAGACCTATGGGGGTGAGTTGTCCTTGAGACTAAGTGTCCAATGATTAGGTCTACATAACTATTTCTGTGCTAACGGAGAGGGAAGATAATCCCATGCTAAGTCTCACTCAAAGGGGAGATAAAAATCTACTTAAACATCTATCAGGGATCTAAGGTACTATTGTGTGAACATATACTATACCATAGGAGATGAGCAGGTGGAGCCGTGAACTAGGGCAGGTAGAAACAGATGTGAAACTTCACCTCCTTTAGCTTTGGGTTGATTCATAAGTATTAGGGAGCTAGACTAGATAACTTTTCTAACTCCAAAGTTAAATATATGAAATAAGGAAGACATTTTAATGCTTTATTGAATGCTGGATATCCTAAACATGAATAAAATTTTATCCTTTCTTAAAGAATCTCACTCTAACATAGCAGACACAACTAACAATTCTAGAGTATAATAATAATAATAATAATAATAATAATAATGTGAACAAAATAATGGGGGCTGTTTCTAATTTGAAAAAGTTGGAAAGCTAGTATGTGACATTTCCCAGACTCCTTTTTCAATTAGGACTCCAGATGTGATCCAGTTCGATGGATCTTCTGAGAAATGAATTCAGAACGGAGCCATGTGAGGAGCTAGGAAAGATACATGGGATCTAATTCATTTGTGTGGATTTGGCAGAGGTAATGCTTGTGACTGGAGCTAGCCGTTTCCTGTAAACAGTAGCAGCAGTAGCAGCAACAGCAGCAACAGTGGGAATGCACTTCTGCAGTGAGCGACAATGGCAGCATCTTCCTACAGCAATGGTAGAGGGGGCCATTCTAATCATGCGTAGAAATAGAGTGGTTGTGAGGGCAGGAGGTTGTGCCAAAAAGTTGGACTTTGCTTCTCTAGGCCTTTCAATGATTTTGTAAGCACTTGATTCCTTATTTTAAATCTCTTTGTACCTAAACAAGACTGGATTCTGTGTTATGCAATGAACACTGATTGATGCAGTAATAAGAAACGTTGTAAACACCTGAATTTCCAGGAAATGAGAACGTGGGATGAGTTATCTGACCTGGATGTATCTGAAGGTGGTGAATAGCTGGTTACTATTACTAGAGACTGGTAGCCCATGATACGCAGTGGAGAAACAGTATTTAAATTACCACCTGTGGATTGCTAAATTAGTAAAATGTAAGATAGAGACCATCTCTACCATCACATGGAGAGAGTCTCCCTGGGAATAAAGACAACAGAGGAAAGCAGAGCCAAGAGATGGCAAGGGAGAGAATCTTTCTGACATAATTTGAGTCACTGGATCCAGGTCTGTCTATCTTGTCAGTTGCAAGAGAAAATAGATTCCATTTTTTTTGCTTTAAAAAAATTATCATTTGTAATGAAGTGCCTGTGAAAGGCAAGGATCTGGTGAACCAACTGGCTGCTGAGTTAGACCACTATGGAAGGCACAAGAAATACAGGGCAGGGACTGTACTGGTCGCTTCTAACTGTGCTAGAAAATGTAAAGGAAATTATAGGTTCAAGATTTCAAATTTTTAGCATAGGGCACGTTTAGAAAACCCGGGGTTTTCAATGACTGCCCTGAAAACATACCTTATCTCTGTAGCCACAGGTCTAACATATCAAAAATTAGAAGAAGAATCTTCTTCAGTAAAACACCAGATTACTACAGAGGTAGAATTAACAGCCTCACTTGATCTCTGATGTGGAAATTAGGGTACTAACTGTAAAAGAATGGTACTCTAAAAGTGGTGTCCTGTGCTGCCAAACTCCACTGAATGTCCCTTGTCTGCAGAAGTAGCTCCCTTCTTCCCCTGATGAGGCTGGTCTTAACCTTTCTTGAAAACCTTATGGTAACCAGTTTCTAAGAAGGCCCCAGTGATTCGAACCTCTCAGCATTAAATGCCCTGGTATAATCCCCTCCTACAAATAGGGCTGACCTGTGTAACCTATAGGATATTGCAGAAATGGTAGTGTGTGATTGCTGAGGCTAGCTCATAAAAGATATTGTACTTTCCACTTTGCTATTAGATCTGGGGAAAGCCAGATGCCATGTTGTGAGGACACTCAAGCAACACTTCTTCTTCTATAGAGAAGCCCACATGGCAAAGGAACCATGCAACCATGGCAAAGGCCTCCAGCCAACAACCAGCACTGACTTGCCAGGTATGTGAGTGAGCCATCTTGGAAGTAGATCCTCCAGCCTCATCAAGACTTCACATAACTGTGGCCCCAGCTGACATTTTGACACCAACCTCATGAGAGAAAACTGCGCCAAAACCACCCAGCTATGCCATTTCTAGATTCCTGACCTACAGACTGTGTGAAATGCTTTGTCATTTTCAGTTGCTAAATTTTAGGTGGTTTATTATGCAATAATAGATAATGCAGGTCTCATCTTGCACAAGGATACCAATTTTTCCTCCTTTCCCCCCTTGGCTCCTCTCACTAACTCCAAACGTATAAATTGAGTCAGATCCTAGCATGCTCTAGGGGACCAATTTCAAAGTAAATCTGAGAAGAGAAAGATTACTTGCCAGAAGAATGGCAAGATTTTGCTTAATTGCATTAGCAAAAAGCTGGGGAATATGTGTAGGAATAGCTTCTGAGGGTGTAAGACCAAGGAAAGAAAAATTTATTGATAACAGAATACTTACCACATATTTTGGAGTCAGTGTACAAGTTCAGGTATCTAGGAGTGGTCTAGTTATGCTAAATTAATTAAAAATGATTCAACTGGTAAATGAAACTAAATAAAGTTGGGTTGCCATACATTTCTTGACATAGTGTTAAAAGACAAGCTCCAATGATTTGTGAAAACAGCAATACTGAAGAGGGCTGTTATTTGTATTGGATCAGCCACTTTAACTATGTTCCCAAAAAGGGCCTAGAGCATACCTTCTCATCACCCTACAGATTGAAGAAATAGATGAGGACGTCACTGTAATGACGGGGATAAAGGTTGCATGTGTTGCACTGAAATGGAATTTCTGATTTCAGTGGTGGTGAGGGACCCTGAGGTGGTAAAGGCCAGAGAGAACATAACTGCCAGAGACACAGTGGGCACAATTATCAATGCAAAGTAGTTTCAGAGTGGTAACTAAAATGTTTGACCTACAGAGATCTTTGGTGGTGCTGAATTGATCATGGTTTCCAGTACTAAAATAGATGAGTACCTCACTAAGGACTTAAATATTTATGTGGTTCAACAAACTCTAGGCTGGGAAAATAAAGGCCTGACTAGAGATACCACTAAGAGTAATAGCCTTCCCCATTTCCTAGTCCTGGGAAGTTCACACACACAGGGGCCCTTGAATACAAAGTATGCTAGGTACCTTTGAGAAAAGACCTTTTGATAGCATCGAAAGTATGTGTAAATCTTTCTCTCAACCTTTCCTCAAAGGGACACACAACTGTTTGCTGGAGTAAAACTATGTGGTGTGTGTGTGTGTGTGTGTGTGTGTCTTTTGGACCAGCAGGAAGGGAACATTTTGCAAAGTTAGGGTATCGTCCTATAGCAGGGATTAGCAGTCTGAGGGCCAAACTTGGCCCACATCCTGTTTTTGTATAGCCTTTAAGAATGGCTTTTACATTTTTTAAAGGTTGTAAACAAAAACAATGAATATGTGAGATAGCATATGTGGTCTTTAAAGCCTGGAATATACTACCTGGCCCTTCACAGGAAAGTTTGCCAACTCCTGTCCTACAGCATTATGTGTTGTGGACTAACAACCAACATAGAGTGCTGTTTCTCCTGTATCGACAATACGTGAGCTGGGGAACCCAGGAGTGTATGTATCGACTATACATAGTGATCCACTCATAAAATGTTTTGCCTTCCATCCCAACAACTTTGAGTTTTGCCCATTTAAAGGTGTAAGTATTCAAGGGAGGAATGCTCTCCCCAGAAAACCCAACAATGGTTCCACTTAACTGGAAGTTTATACTGTTAGTTGACATTGGAACAATAGGAAAAAAAAGAGGTTACACTCTTGTCTGGGATGATTAATCCTTGATATCAAAGGGTAATCTGATTGTTGCTACATCATGGGAACAAGGACGAGAATGTCTTGAACCCCAGGGATGCTTTGAGTCACATACTAGTTTGCCACATACAGTGGTAAAAATTAATAGGAGACTATAGCAATCCAATTCAAACAGAACCAAGGACTCATTCCTCAGGAATGAAGACCACCACATCATGTGAAAACCTCAACCAGCTGTGGAGGCTGGCAAAATGAATATGGAATTGACGATGATTATACAGATCCTGAAGACCAATTGTAGAAATGAGGATGTAGTAGCTATTCATCTCTTTTGTTCTATTTTTTATATGTCTATTAATATATATGTTAATCATTCCCATTGACTAGTTTATATAAGGTATATTTGCAGTTTAGTTAATGATATTTTACTAAAGTTAATTTATTTTTATAATTATACTATGTTTATACAAGATGTTAATATCATAGGAACCTAGGTGAAGGACATTTGTACTATTTTTGTAACTTTCCTGTGTCTAAATTAATTTTAAAATAAAAAGCTAAAAAAAGCACAATTATCATGAAAACATACAGAATATAATTTAGAAATACAAAGTAAAATGTGAAGTTTTAGATACAACTAGGCAATAAAAAATAAGGTGTACTTACATGTTTTTCTTTTTAATGTAAATGACATTAAATATTTCTTCTAAATTACACTAGTCATACCAGGAATTTTTCTTCTATTATTTCTTCAATTTTGCTTCCCTAAAATTCTCTCTTTTCTTTGGAACTATGAGAAAGATATTGGAATCTCTGGGTTTATCTTGTTTCTTAATGTTTCTTAAATCACCTCTCCCCTGGTATCTTGGTTCTTTTGGAGTAATTCCTCAGCTTATTCTTCCAGTTTTGCTAATTTGCTCTTCATCAAAGTCCATTTGTTGTTTAAACCATCTTTTAATTTTAACAATCTTTGACTAGTTCTTTTATATAAAAGTTAGATGCAATATTCTCTCACATTCTTCTGGGGATATTCTGTATATTAAATTTTAAAAAATACATGTAAATGTGCTTTAGAACAATGCCTGATACTATGAATGCCCAGTATTCACTAAATAATTATTTCCAAGAGCCTCCTCTGTTTAATAACTATTTGCTTGGGTGTTCTTTTACTTGCTGATTGATGTCAACCTTTCATGGTATTGGTCTTCCTTGGGTATTTGGTGGTTCTTGATTTTGTTCTCATCTTGGTATTCCTGTGCACATGTCACTGTTTCTATTGATCATAGTTTTCTCTGGTGATTGAGGGATGGGATTAAATGTAATCTTGGACAGGGTATGCCAGTGACTAATATTCTTGGTGTGAAATTAGGATTCCTTTCCTGGATATAGCCACATAGGGTACTACCTGGCTTATCTGCCCTAAATTTCCAGAGTTACTGTACCAGCCTAGGGGCAAATACCATTCCAGGGTACTCTTAGCTTTGAAAGGTCAATGGAGGAAGAAGCCAACACAGCTAGAGTTTTCAAATTTCATTCCTCAAACACTTACCCTTTATGGTTGCCCTTTATGGTTAAGATGTTCTGCCCTTCCTCCACCCTTACACTCCCAACTCTGTATCCATTGCCTCTGAGCTTGGTCTGACTCTTGCTCTGCCAATGTGATCCCATCTGCCCTCTGACTTTTAGGGAATCCTCAACATTCCAAATCTGCTGGTAATCTTGGGCTCCAATAATCTTGGGCCATGCTTTTTTTTTTTTTTTTTTTTTTTTAAACAACTCTGTGCCTTAGTGACCTGGTAAACTCTGATTCATACTTCAAAACTCAAAGTATTTTTTCTTCTTCTTTGATTCATATTTCTTTAACCGTATTTTTTTCTGAATTTCTGTAGCTCCTGTATACACCTTTGTTATTTACAAATGTCCTTCCCCTACTAAACTGAACTAACAAATGAAAGTTATGCTCTTCAAATCTATTAGTAACACTAGTGTACCCACCAGATTATTTTCTTTAGATGGTTTTGCTGAGAGGTAATTTATACTTTGCATGCTTTTCAAAAAATACAAATTCTGATATCACTAAAATTTGGAATTTACAAGTACCATGCATGGACCAAGAATAAAAAAGGTTTAACTTGTCCTATCTATGTATGAAGAAAATGATTAGGATGAACAATCCTAGAAAAAACAATTAGGATGGAAATGTCTTATTCTATCCTAGAGAATAAATGGATTTTTAACACTTTAGATTTATTTTAGACAAATTTATGATAACTCTACATTATTTCTATGTATTCATTGGGAGAAGAGTCATAGATGGAAACACTGTGGGTTTTGTAGTCAGGCAGATGTGATTTGGAATCTCAGGTTTGCTATTTATTAGCTTTGTAAAACTGGATAAGCAACTTGAACACTCTGTGAGTGCGGGAGGCAGCCTTCTAAAATGGCTCACCATGATCTCTACCTCCTGGTATTCATGCCTTTGTGTAATACCCTCTCCTCTTGAGTGTGGGCTGGATCTTTGTTTTTTTTTCCTTCCTCTTTTTTCCTTTTAAAACAATCAACAGTTTATTTTTCATAGTTCTTTTGGAGGCTGGTAAGTCCAAGATCAAGGTGCCAGCAGAGTTGGTGTCTGTTGAGAGCCTGCATCTTGGTTCTCTAGCGATTTGCTTTTAATGAACTGAACACAAGAAAAGTGATGGGATAACCCTTCCAAAATTAGATTTATAAGTTTGTGACGTCTCTTTCTGGCACTCTCTCCCTTGCTCACTTTGATGAAGCCAGCTGGTGTGTTGTATCCACACACCAGATCTACAGGTCCGATCTACATAGCCATTCAGTCAGAGAGGCGTAGGTGACGTGGACTTGCTATTGATGTCTGAAGCGGGGGTGGTCACAGATACAATTTCACTTTCTTCTCAGAACTGAATTGAATTGTAAGAGTGTCCACTGAGAATTTTAGATTTGATTGGTAGTGTTGAAAAAAATAACATTGGGAAAACAGGGAATAAATTATTCCTCTTTTACAGATAAAGAAACTGAGAGTCAGAAAACTTAAGTGACGTCCAAGCTTCTACAACTAAAAAGTGTCAGAGCTGAGATTTGAACCTAGTCTTTTCCCATCATTACCATGTTAATTCAACACTTATTTAATAAACAACTATCAGGTGTCAGGTATTATTCTAGGTCCAGAGAATACGAAGGTAAGTAAGTCAAAGTTTCTGCCCTCATGGAGCTTATAGTCCCTCTTTTACTATAAAATTGGAAATAAGAATTTAAACATTTTATTATTAATTCCTATGTTAATTCTGGATTAGTGTGTTTTTAATACTTTATGACTTAGGAATGCAATGTTTATTTTATCATCAACTTTGTCCTGATGTAACTAAATTTCACTAGCAATAGAAGTGATGTAATACAAGCCAGAGGCATGCTTGTTTCAGTATTTGACTGGCTGAATACTAGATATAAATGCTCCATATATACACCAAACAATTTACTGATTTTCGTAACAGGGTTTGTGTCTTGAACTTCAGGCCTTTGTTTCATAAGCTCTATTCATTTGTCATGTTTCAGCATAAAGTTTAGTTGATGAAAGTCTGCTTTTTATTTTGAGCACAAAATTAAGCAAAAATAGACTAGGTACAGTTTATTGGTGTTGCACACTTTAAGGAGTGCTGGATACTGTGAGAACCTAATTGGTAGTCATTTTCCTGTAAAATTAGTAAGACTTGGAATTTCAAGCCCACAACAGGCTACAGCTCTGTTGTATTTGATTAGACACTGAAGCTTTGAGAATAGCTTGTTTTCTGACAGTTTGACTACCAGAAAAAATATTCTTTCCAAAGCCTTCCTGAAAAAGGATGTTGGCATAGTTCCTGATGACAGCTGTTTGATCGATTTTATGGTACTTTGATGTGTTATACAGTAGTCCTTTCTTATCCAAGGTTTCACTTTCTGCAGTTTCAGTTCTCCGTGGTCAACTGTGATTCAAAAATATTAAACTTCTCCAACCATCGACATCGTCTGCTCCTGACATCCAACCATCAACATCATCATGGATCCATGATCCAGGATCAACTGAAGCAGATGATCCTCCTTCTGACATATCAGAGGTCAGTAGTAGCCTAATGCTACATCACAATACTTGTCATTCACCTCACTGCATCTCATTATATAGGCATTTTATCATCTCATATTATCACAAGAAGGGTGACTGCGGTAAAGTATTTAGAGCACGATCACATTCACGTAACATTACAGTATACTTATAATTTGTTCTATTATATAGTTATTAACCTCTTACTATGCTTAATTTATAAATTAAACTTTATCGTAGGTATGTATGTATAGCGAAAACAGTATATATAGGGTTCAGTACCATCTGTGGCTTCAGGCATCCACTGGGGGACTTAAAATGTCTCCCCCTCAGATAAGGGGGACTACTGTATGTGTATTTAATAAAAGCTCTGACAGGCACTTGAAAAATGAATTGCTGGTAAGGTAGATATATTCTAGAGCAATCTTTAATTACTGCCTCTTCAACAGCTTGGTTGAGTAAAAAAATGGTGAATGAACATTGCTGAACTCCTGGGAGTTCATGAACTCCTGGGAGCCTTTTAAGTCTAAAAACATTTGAGGCTTTGACAATATTCCATGACTTTTTAGTTCTTATAAGAGATAATGTCTAACCTTTTCATTTGCAGATGTAGAATAGCAAAAATAACATTTTGCATTTTAAAGGTTCTTTTCTAAACCCAAAGTACTTCTCAAGTATTCGGCAATTAATTTTTCCATAGCTGTAACATGATTATATAACCTACTGCAGAATTAATTGCTTAACACCTGTGAAGTGCTCTGGACATCCAGAGTGATTTTTAACATATTTAGTAGAATGGAAAAAAGGTTTGGAATAAAATTTTAATCTGTCATTCCAAGTCAACCCAGTATTGCAGCAATCAGACCAGTTTCCCTTACATATTTTGGGTAGGGAGCTAGGGCTACCGCTTTATATGAAGTCTTCAAATCATCTGGTGAAAGAAGTTGAAAAATTAAGTTAAAAAATCATTCCAACAGTGAAATTTCCAAGGGTTGAATCCCTTTTACTCTTCTACTCACTAAGAATTCTGGGATCCTCTTCCTTGAGGACAAAGGAACCGTGGGGAAGAGTTACAGCAACAAAAAGGACATGGTGGCAGCAGCCAACTTGAAGAGTTGGAAGAGGTTTGGAGACTCAACAGCCAGCCCTTTACTCAATAAAACATACTGAAAGCCAAACCTGGACATTTTTATAGATCATGGGCCTTTGTTTAATGTACTACGTTTTCTTATTACAAAAGATAATCACCATTAAATTTTGCATGCTCCAAATTTAGATAGTTGTCAAATATGTGCCACAAAACTGTGCCACAAGGAGTCTAATGTGGTGTCATATGGGATACAGAGGTCCAATGTATGTTCCCTGCTCGTAAGAATGGAGATGGAGAATCTTTCAATTAATATGCACATTTTCCAAAGTGGAGTCTCTGAAGTTCTGGGTCTCCTTAGAAGTAATGAAGGCCCCAGTGTCATCTAATCTTTCAGCTCTTCAAGAGAGTCTATGTGAGTAGATGTTATATCTGTACTAACAGATCTAAAATACCCATTATAAAGCTCTCCCCTTGATGCCCTCACACATTTACATACACCCTTTGGAGGTGGTAACCTCATCCCTACTCCCTTCTCTTGTTTGAGAACCACAATGGCTTCCCATTGTACTTGAAATAAAACCCAAACTCCTTATGTTAGCCTTTAATACCCTATGTAATCTGGTTCCTCTTTGACAACTTCTACCATACTCATAGGGCTCTTTATTCCAGACATACTAATGTTTCTATTCCTGAAACACACCAAGTTCTTTCTGTATCAGGACGCTTGCACTTTCCTTTTCTCCACCTGGAATATTCTTTCCCCATCTTCATTTGACTGGCTCTTTATCATTCAGGCTTCAGCTCAAATGTCACTTTCTTGAAGGGACCTTCTCAGATTAAGTCAGTTAACACTCTTCATTACTCTAACATTAATCTGTTTTATTTTCTTCATAGCTCTAGTTTGTCTTTCCCACCTGAATGTAAATTCTTTGAGAGTAAATTCTTTACTCCTTGTTGTTTCTTAGTATTACTGTGGATTTAGTCTAAATGTTTTTCTCCCCCCCCACCATATTTATAGAATTTCAGGGAGGTAGAGTCACATGTAGGCATTTAGGTCATCGCTTTAAACTTGAAGTCCCAGCTTGTTTGGGAAAAGGTTTATTTTGCTCAAAGATATTTGTCAAGAAAGTGATGCTAACTGTGATAAAAGATTTTGCCTTGTCAACATAACTCTTCTGAGAAGTTAAGACAATCCGTTAGGGAACCGGTTTACAACTTTTTGACAGAAAACAACTTTTAAGATAGAGGACTACTCAAACTATGCATGGCTGATTATTTCCCCTACAAAGCATGTGACTTACTAAATTTTTTAAAAATTCCATCAGATTTATCAGGGTCTTCAACAAATAAAGGAAAAATGAACAGCTTTGTTTTCAAGGTTAATTTCTTTCCTTTTTTTTTTTCTATTTTTCTTCTTCAAGGTTAATTTCTAATTTGAATTAGATACCTGATTTCATGAGTCCAGCCAAAGCTATTAACTAAAATCTACATATCATCCAATTGTTCCACTAAGAGAAATAAATGGCATTTAATGATATCAATACTGTCAAAATATGTGCTGATTTAGCCTTCGGTCTATAAAATATTACCAGTGGCAGAGTTTTGAATGATAACACTATGGTAGATGGCTGAATAACCAGAGATCAGACTTAGTTTGGGATGGTACTCATCACTGCAGCTAAGTTTACCAATAAATTCCACTTTTATACTGCATTCCCTTTAGACACCTACATTAGTTAGGATGATTTTGCCTATGGTAATACAAAACCCAGTGTAAACTCTTGTAAACAATAAACGGCATTTACTGGCCTAGGTAACAAAAAAATTAAAGGCAGGATAATGATCAAGTGTGGTTCAATCAGAGCTCTGGTTTAATTTCTCACTGATTTTTTTTGGTTGTCTTCCTGTTAGCTTTATCCCCATGCTGACAGCTAGAGAGCTGCAGCAATTCCAGGTCTCTAAAGTATACAGGACATTTATCTCTTCCTTAAGAGTAAAGAAAACAACTTTTCTCAAAGCCCCTATAATACTACCCTTGTTTTTCACTAGCCTATATTGGGTCACATGCTATTCCTGTGGCCATAGTAATACTATGCCTTCATAGGCAAAGATCCAGGTTCCTGACCAATTTTTTTTTTAAGGGCAATGGCATTATATTCACCAGAGTTTTTCAAACTGGTGGATCATAACCCAAGAATGAATCATGAATGGGTCTTAATCATCACTTAAAAAATTAAATAGATTTGAGATTGCAGTGCACATATGGTGAGTGCTGTTTTATGAAAAATTTTATGTTCACACATACACATCTGGATTATAATGTAAAATGTTTCTTGTGAATTGAGTTTAAAAAATGGCTTGAAAGCTACTATCTTAGACAAAACTCTCAATGTTGAAGTGGGGTCAGCTTTTGTTTAAGTACATGGATTATGCAGGGGAAGAACAAGATACTTGAAAGGAAATCAGGGTATGATTTGGGAGAGGAAAACAGATGCTGGGGAAATAGCAATTTCCACTGCTACTTGCCTGACATTTCAGTTATTTAATCTATATGGGATTTTAATATAGTCATAACCAAACATTTTAGTTTTTTTCATGTTTCCTAAGTTTCAAAGTACATCTCCCCTCTGAAAAAGCACTTTTCTTCCATCCAATAAGTATCCATGAGAGGGAATTTATATATTTTATCATTTGGTTGATGGAAATTATGGTAAAAGACTGATTGAAAAAGCTTGGCTTCTAAGGAAAAACCATTTATATTTCAAATAACTGAACACATCTTACCATCACTCTAATCTTTATTTAGGTTTAAATTTTTATCTTATTTCACAAGAACTTTAGGGTTCATTCTAAAATTCAACCCCTTTCATTTAATAAATGTAGGAACTAAGGCCTAGAGGGGATGAATTTATCTAAGGCAGTTAATTAGCTGTAGAACACAAGTCTCTTGACACCTGCTTCAGAATTCTTTCCATTATACTAATCAACAGTGCAGTTATACTAACTTTAAAAGGTGAAATAACAAACATGCTTAAATTTCAGAGGCATCTAGACTTACATAGCTGATAGATTCAAGAGTTATAGGTGAATTATATTTTGGGGAATAAAATTGCATTTTTAAGGCAACAGGGGAGATTAAAGAAATGTTGAAGTCTTTGAAAGGCAAGTGACTACCTTATATGTTTAAGTTAGGCTAACAATTTTGAAGCTAATTTTCATGTTATAGAACGAACTGTATTTCATATAAATACTTTGTGTTAAGCTAGGGAATTGATTCACTGAGCAATTTTTGTATGATTAGAAATTTGCCAAGTTCTATGAAGGATTCAAAAAAGTCTTAGCTACAAGAGATTATAATTTGTATATTTAAGTATGTATGGTAATAGGGCAATATCGATATAGGAAGAAATCCTCATTAAGAAATCAAAGCAATTTCAATTGCTTGAAATATAGGGATTAAAACTGGGAAAGTCCTTTTGGGTTGGACACATTAGAGGAATTTACTGTTTCATGCACAGGCAGGAAGGGTAGCTGTCATTTGAGGGTGCCATGAGAATATCTAGTCCCCACTATCTCTTCTATTATTAAGTAGAATGCCACTCATTTCTTTCCTTAAGAGTTGTTTTGTTTTTATTTCCTCTTGTGTGAAAGGGTTTATCAGAAGCTTCCCTCTAGCTCCATATAGTGTTTCTAGTATTTGTAGCCTTAAAAAACACTGGCAAAAGGGTAACCAGAGGGCTTTGAAAGTACAAAAGGGAGTGTGACAGTGCTCAAGACTTTGTTTGCTTTGGTTTTATTTAAAGGCTGATTCTTAAGGGCAGGTAGGGTTTAAATGTAAAGAAAAAGATCTTCTCTTGGGATTCAGTCATGGTAACTGCAGGTTAGGGTAGTAAGTTGCTGTCTGGCACTAAACTTGCCCAACATCCAGTAAGTACCAGACCCACCTTCCGGGGCTAAAATTCTACTCACTAGCTGTGCATGATATCCATTGGTTAATCCTGAGAGGTCAGAAGTTGGCATCAAGAACCAAGTTGGGTACTGTCAGCATTAAAGAGATCTAGTAGCAGATAGCAGGGTCCCAGTCAACATACTTGGGTTTAAATGCAGGAATCTAGACTTTTAAGAGATTAGGGGAAAATTGGAAAGGCCAAGAGGTCTTACGTCTCAAGAGGCTGAAATCCTGGAGAGACGACCTAATGAAGGGCTCAGGTACAGTAATCACATAAGGGGTCTAGTTATCAGACTCGAGGTATCAGTCAAACATAGACATTATGACATTATACATGCTTTTTGAACTAGAGTAGATTTAATTCTGGGATTAGTTGGCAAAAAGTATTGCATGTATGACTTATGATGATGAATCTTTTTGGAGAATTTTACTTGATAGCAGTTCAATCCCCGTTTTTATATATTTTTGTATTAAAATAAGCATATTTTGAAGTAGACAGCAAATTTTGGTTGAATCTAAAGGAAAAAAACACAGAATTTCAAAGAAATGTCCAGATTTTAGTAAGAAGTTTTAGCTATACTCCCAATTCACTATTCGATGCTTAGAAAAACTTGAAAGGCAATTAACTGCAACAAGTACTATCTTTGGAAAAGACCCATTTTAAACTAAGTTCTGCTACTTCTTGTGTGACACCTGGCAAATCAAAAAATTACGTATCACTCAGGATTGTTGTAAAGATTATAGGTAACATACAGGGATCCAGTAAGGTACCTGACTGACAAATAGGTGCTTAATGTGACAAAGGGGAAAAAAACCTGGGCTAGAAATACTTAATCTTGCTGCCTCAGGTTAAGTCAGTTACTAAATACATCTGGAGGGCTATTGAGTTTCCAGAGAATAAAAACTCAAGGCTAGAAATATGAGTGTGGAGTGAAGTTTAACTGAGACATAGATGGATATGGCAGGGGATTAATATATGTTGCATATCTATTCCTGATCAACCACTGTTAGTGTTTTATACATTCTCATTTAATGATAATAACCCTTTAAAGAAGGCATAATTATAATCTTACAGATGAGATAACTGAGGTTCAGGAAGACTCAATTGCCCAGTGTTAAACAGCTAGTTGAGCAGTGGAGCAGGTGCCTGAACCTAGTGATTCTACCACATTCTGCCTTATAATAGAGGTGCTCCTATGCCACTAAATGGAAGATAGGTTTGAATAAGTGAGATTAAATGGCTATCTGCAGTAGCTCTTGATTACAGGAGTACACAAAATATTAACACCAAGTTGAGCTGTGTTGTGTGATGTGAAATGGAGAAAGAAGCCTCGAGACAGGAATGTCAGAAAATTTTCATAATATTCTAAGAATAAATTGATAGAAGTTTCAAGTCTAATCACCTTCAAGTACAATGAAGCCTTATTAATTTAGACTACAGTGTATGGAATTTGCAATAACATATATAGAAACTGAGAAACAAAGCAAATATCTGAAAATATTCTTCATACTTCTTCCCTACTACCCCCCAAATAGTTCAGCTTGAATCAGAGCTGTGACATTCCTTAGTGACTTCTGCGTAACTTCCAAGTGATAGAGGAACTGAGCCCCCCAAAACAAAGGGTAGCATTCTGTAAATGTGCAGAATATACAAATATAAGCCACCATGCCCTATTCCATTTTTTGTTGTTCACCTTCACCAACATATTTTCCTTTATTAAGCATCTACTTCAACAATGGAGACGTAGCGCTGGATAAGAAACTGTAAGAGGTCAGTCCTTTAACATTGGAAGTCATAAGACTACCAAGCAGTTCATAGTTCAGACAGACACAAAAAATAAGGCCAAAATAGAAAGGTGTAAGTCAAAGTGATGAAAAGCAAATAGGAATTTGTCAGGAGGAAGGGGAAGGGACAGTTTTAGACCTGAAAGCATGAAACAATGTGGTATGTATGTTTAGGGAATGGCAAGAAATTCCACGTGACTGGCGGGCTGCAGCATAGGCATAGCTTTGAAAGATAGGTAGGGATTAGATCCTAACGAGCGTTTGTTATGTTAAGGACTTGGGGCTTTATCATGTGGATAAACATTTCCCACAGTTATGACCATGCAATCCTTTGAAATTATAATGTGAAGAAATATCAATCATAATACATGTTTAAATTTTTGATTCTTTAGTTTTCTTAAAATCGAAGAAATATAAAAAATTTGAATAATTTTTTTAACACCCCAAAATGCCAGAGATACAGTAAATGATCTTTTATTTCCATCTTATATTTGGTTATCAAGAGACATGCAGAACCCTTCAATTTTAATGAGAACAGTGTTTTTGTGTCTTTTTATCACATATCCGCTTAATATTAGGTGTGATGTTGCTAAGTCGGATCCGCATATGAGGTGCAGCATCAAGTCTTTTCCTATATTTCGTTTTTGTTGCAGCATAATATGAAAATCCTGTTTCACACAGGTGCATTGTAGCAAAAGGAAGAAGTACACGAACTGCACGCCTCGCAATGTCTGGGTACTCTTGAATTAGGCTACTCCAAAAATCATTTAGGGAAAGTTCACTGAAATTTTGTTTCACTTGCGAATCAGATGTTAAATCAATCAGACTCTCATAGTCCCGTGCTACTAACGAGGCTGGTTTAACAGTTACTGTAAATGGATTTCTAACCCAAGCATTATTGTCATTTGTCACTGGAAAATATTTTAACAGAGTAGAGCGCAAACCCCTTAGGTGCTGCACAATAGCACTGCAAATATCTTTATCAACTGTAGAATTAATTTCAGTCAAAAAGTCACTGAGTGTAGGAAAACAATCAAAGTTTTCTTCTTCTACAGATGAGGCCCAAAATTCTAATTTTCTTAACAATGATGACATTTTATCAAATATTGTAAAAACTGTCACATTTTTTCCTTGCATTGACAGATTAACCTCATTTAATTTAGTAAAAATATCTGCAAGATATGCAAGTCTTAGTAGCCAAGATGAATTTGTTAAACAATCAGATAGCCGAAAAGCAGAATCCATGAAAACCAACAGTTCACGACGAAGCTCAAAAAGTCTTACGAGAACCTTACCTCGGGAAAGCCACCTCACCTCTGTATTTAGAAGAAGTGCTGTGTGCTGGGCACCCATTTCTTCACATAAAATTTTTAGTAGTCTGGATTGATGTGGTCGAGCTTTAATATAATTGATGATTTGTACTGCCTGATCTAGCACATTTTTCAGAGATGTAGGCATTATTTTAACTGCTAGTGCATGTCTATATAATAGGCAGTGACTACTGGTGCTTTCGGGAGCCACATATTTTATCAAGGTGACAGCCTCAGCAATTTTCCCATCCATTGCCCTAGAAGCATCACTACAAACATCAACACATTTTTCCCATTCAATTTCATGTTTCTGCATAAAATTGTTGATGCAGTTGAAAATTTCTTTACCAGTAGCATTACTTTGCAAAGATTCACATAAGAGTAGGTCTTCCTCAATAGACTTATTAAACCGATAACGAACAAACACAAGCAGCACAGCAAGTCCTGAAACATCAGCTGATTCATCTAGTTGCAGTGAAAACCCATCACAAATTTTCAGTCTACAGACAAGCTCTTCTTCAATGTCAGCAGCTAGATCCTTAATTCGACGTGCAACGGTACTGTTTGATAGTTGCACTGCATCTATTTTTTTACTGTATTGTTCATCAAACATCCGCATCACGACATCTTTTGCACAGGGCTTGATAAGCAATTCTCCAATAGTATGAGCCTCTCCACTCAGGGCTATATGGTAACTTACATTGTATGATGCCTCTGTAGCACTTTCATTATCTGTATTGACAATTTTAGGTATTGGAGGTTTATTATTTTCGGGTGATTCAAGATGTTGCTTGAAAAAACTTATGTCTTTGTCTTTATATGCAGCATGTTTAGTTTCCAAATGTCTTCGTAGTTTACTTGGGGCCAAAGAGCTATTTGATAAAATTTTCTTACATAACACACACTGAGCATGAGGTGCATCTCTATTTCCAAAGTAAGTAAATCCAAAAGACAAATAACTTTCATCATATTTTCTTCTTTTTGGTTTCTTACTAAATGTTGTTATTTTGTTGGAACTGGACATAAATTTAACCCTGGCGAGCTCACCTTCTGAATTTTTAGAAACTGAAGGCTGTAACTGTTCATCTTCACTTTGTAATATTCCAACTTTTTGATCACTTGATTCAGACACAATTTGATAACAAAAAGATTCTACTTCTTGTTTAAGACTTCCTTGTTTCAGCAATAGATCCATAGGCAATGTATTTGTGGTACAAAACATGGTTAGTTTAGAATAAACATTGAGTATCACAAATGTGATGAAATTATAAGACAGGATACATAGGAGACGAGCAAAGAGATGATATATAACAACACATCAGTTAATTTGTAAATGCTGCCTATGCATCAATGCGCAGATGGGACATCACACGTTCGTGTATCAGGTGATCTCTCATGCGACTTCTTGGTGCTCTCAGGTATGGCACACCTTTTCTTAAAGGTAGATTATCACATAAAAATAAAAGCTATAGAAATGAGTTTAGTAGTCTTAAACTTACATTTTAAGATACACTGTTAAAAAAACTATTGTTAGAACTGACCTTTTTCTCGGAACACTTATTAACTTAGAGACTATTAATAGTCTATAAAACACAATTTGGGAACTATAGAGCTAAGAAATAATGAGAAGTTGATAAGTATATTTTTAAGGAAGGGACCTTGAAGAATATGTCCCATGGCAGAGGTTGGCAAACTTTTTCTGTAAAGGGCCATATGGTCTCCGTTGCAACTCAACTCTGTAGTTGTACCACAGCAGCAGCCATAGACAATACATAAAAGAATGGGCACAGCTGTATTCCAGTAAATTTCTATTTACAAAAGCAGACAGCATAGGCCATAATTTACCAACCCCTTCTCATGGTAACTTGGAATCTCTTTTAGCTTTCTGATGCCTATTGACATTAAATACATTCATTATTGATACTACTATAAATCTGAAGGCTCCTTTCAAGGCTAGCAACTAACGAGCTACATTAAAAACACACAAACAGTTTAAAGTTTTGCAAGATACAGAATTCTGTTGTATCCTAACTACTATATGTTAACTTCAAAAATAAACTGCAGACCAAACAAAATTAGCAATTATTTCTCTGGATTTAAGATTATATAAATATTTATATTATCCAAATTATTCCTCATATAATTTTTTAAAAGCATAATTAAAACGAAGGGTAATGAAAATTTTAGGACATCTAAAGAATACTACTAGCTTTATAAGTTAAGACATACGGATTTAGTGTCTATCTAAATATAGCTACTTTGATTGAAACTTTATGATTTGGCTAGAGTAAGATTTATATTCTCACATTAGATCCTGAATCAAAATGGTTTTCTTATTAATAGCTATAGAGGATAAGATACCTGAAATGAGGAATACTCCCTTCTGCAATCACACTCTCCACCTTGGCAGCTTGCAATGCAGACTCTTCAAAAGAATAAAATTAAGGGATAGGGTGGAAGGGGAGTAACCAATAGCCTAGAATGAGAAAAATTAAAATTAGACACTGCAAAAGCAGCACTAACTACAAACCTCTAAAATAATCATCCATTATAATTTATTTTAGATCCAGGCAGTGCAAATGATTCTTCACTGCAATGCAGATCTTGGACTGAAACAAAAGATCCCTAACATAGTAAAAATGCAATATTTTCATCCTGTTTAACACCCTAGTTATTTCATTGTTTCGAGGTGCTTCCTCACCCATTGACTTCATAGAAATACACTAAAAACTTTCAAAAACTAAACCTAACTTTAGAAAGTACAGCCACACCACCTTAATGTCTCTAAAATTAAGCACTGAAAGTAATTTAAAATGGAAGCAAGCTATACATGGAAGTGTTACATGAAAATTCCTTTTTTCTATAACCATTTTTGTACCCTTCAATAACCAAGGTTACTAACGTTCACTGAATGATCATTGTTTACAATGTGCCAGTAACTGCTAAATCCCAAATATAGATTACCTCATTTAATCCTCAAAGCAAACCTGAGAGTCAGGGACTATCAATAACCCTACTTTAGAGATGAACAAAGAGACACAGAGAGGTTAAGTCACCTGCTAAGTTAACATGCTTTTTTAAGTGAAGAATTAAGAACAACCCAAGTTCGACCGCAGGACCCAACATACCTAGCCATTACTTGTGTGTCCCCACATACTTTTAATTTCTTAAGCACTAAAATATCTGGTACCAGGGTGGTGCAGGGAGAAATGGATTACAACTGCCAGAAAGTTGAGGGTCTCAAACTGGCAGCAGCAGAAAGCCCTACTTCTCCATTATTGGGAGCAAGAGCAGTAGATTCTCTTTCCCAAGTTCCGAAATGGATTTAGCAAAAAGAGAACTTCGTGGAGCTGCTGGTTGACCTAAAAGATGAGGATCCCTCTCCTCTGCTGCCAGAAAATACAGAAAGTAGGAAGCTTGTTTTCAGGAAGGAGGGCCTCATTCCCCCCTTTAGAGGTGCTTCCGGAAATCTCTCAAAGACAAAGAGTCTGCACTCCCTACAGGGTCAACTTTCTATCCCACTCCCTGAAAAGGTGGGGAGGGGGCCGAAACACTCATCTTTTGTCTCTTCTAGTTATCTCGTCTCTTCCAGTTAAACTGACAGCGCAATCCATTCACCCCTACCCTGAGGCGGTTCCTGCTTTGAACAATACCCTCGGGGCAGGAGGGCTGGGTGGGAGTGCAGTTCATGGACAAAGCCTAGGGAGGAGGTGGGTAGGTCACCGCTTCCAGCACCTAAATGCGTTTTGAAACGGTCCCCTCGACGTGCGGCTCGGGCCAGCCATCCCTCAGCTACTCCTTGTCACAGGTGCGCAAAGCCCGCAGACCGCCACATGTGGGGCTCGCTTCCTGTCAGAGCCCAACCTCGCCTACACAACTCTTCTCTCGCGTCCCCGGGCGGTTGCCGCAGCTAACAACCACAAGAACAGGTCTCAGCACCCAACACTATCTTTCTACTTCATCTCCATCATTGATGGAGCGAACTGTCTACGCTGCGGCTGGGCTGCAGAGCAGCGCCGCGATCCCCAGCTGAGCCTGCGGCCGCCATTTTAGACAGCTCAAGGCAGCGGCCATTTCAGAGCGCACCACTCAGCCGCCTCGGCGGCTCTGGTCCTCACCTTCACCGCGGCCTGAACAGGGTCAAGAGCCAGTCGTCGCGGACTGGAGTGAGGAGGGAGGAGGGGGGATGAAAAATAAAACAGAGGAAAGAAGGATTCGGGGACAGGGTGATGCTCTCAGTTCAGGGATATCGCCCATGCCACCTCCACAGAGATCCGATTCGTGGCTGGCGCGGTCGCTTGTCTGAAGATAAATTTAGCACCCTGGGGCACCCAAACTACAGTCTCCACGAGCGACTCCTCCGCTGCCCAATCAGCGCCAGAGGTGCTCCCTGCCACCAATCCACGCTGAGCAGCGGGGGCGGGACCAAAGGAAAGGACCAAGCTCGGTTGAGGCGTGGCCCAGCCACCGCGGTGGGTTCGTACGTGCGGTGAGGCCCAGCTGGTGCCAGATGTGAAGCGATTGTTTTCAAACTTCCCTGGGCCTGAGTCAGCCCGCGCGCTCGTTTAGAATGCAGATGCCTGGGTGCTACCAGATAGAGTTTGTGATCCCGTAGGGCCGGACTGGACTCGAGAAATCTGCATGCTCATAGGCTCTGGCGCTCTGCCCCGAGGGGGTGATGCGAGGGGATTCGCAGTGCCACGACGGTGCGCGAATAGGCTCGGCTGCTGGTGATTTCGTGACCTCTTTGTTCCGCGATCCGCTTCCTCTTCCATTTCCGCCCACTGGAATAGGGGCTGAAAACGCCCTCTCCCTTCCCCTCCCCTCCTCGACGCTGGTGTGTCAGGGTCCTCAGCCCAGCTGAGAGCTGAGCCTGACGCGCTTTACCCTCAAGAGCTCCCAGCTGACCCCACATGGGGTCGGGGAGCCGCCATGTAGGAGTGGGCAGGGATAGCGGCGTCCCTGTAGTGTCCACGGGAAAGATGAACAAGTCCTCTTGCTCTGTCTTGGCACCTCTCACAAGTGGCCACCTCCCTGAAGAGACGCCCGGCCACCTGCAACCACCGGCCAGTCTGGAATACTGTTTGCTAGCTGCAGCATTCGGGTCTTTTACCGTAGCTCCTCGCCCTCTCCCCTTTTAAAAAAACAATACAGCAAAGGGCTGTGGGTTGTGTCTTTTCATTTTGTGTGAGATTCTCCTCTTGAGGACCTGGAGTTGATTTTTAAAAACTGGCACCTTGAAATATATATACTTCTCAGAGGGAATTGTTAAAATACGGGTCTCATTAAACAGTAGGTCCCATTATTTGCAACATTTTAGCTTTTCCAGGCCTCATAGAAATAACTAAATGAAAATTGGATCTTGTTTTCGGGCACTGCACCAATGACAGAAAGTCCCTAACTTGTGGTCAAAAGCAAGGGCAGTTTTTGTTTTTTAAAACTATGTCGTGAATACATTTCGTAGGCGTTGAGAAAAACCTAACCCTTAATTTAACACAATTTTCAGGAAGACTGTTGCATAGATGATTTCCTAGAACTGATAATAGAAACCAACATTCGGTCCTAGATGTTTTAAGGCCATCTCAACATCTTCAGATCTTGTCCTATGGTAGGCAATCCATATGTCTTCATTATTATTTTAAACTTGAACCACAAAGGCAGAAATCATTTGTGGGAAGGGGTACAGTTTTACTTAAAGAGCAAAGATTTTCATTTTGTAATTGCAGGAGTTACCTAGCTCCATGATAATGTTGGGATGAGATCCCATATGTTCATGTTTTATATTTCCATAAAAACCTTTTAAATATGTTTCCAGTTTAATCTTCACACATGTCGTTTACATCTTCATGAAATGGGAAAATTCAAAACATCCAACTGATAACAAATTAAACTCAAGTCAAGTCTAGGATTTAACCTAGGTTCTAAAATCTGAAGTCTGATGATTATGGGGCTTGAACTTTTTCTGTAATTGCTCAATCAACAAACTATTATATAGAACGTTGGATGCTGAGACAGATGAGAAAATATACAATGTAGAACTCAGACCAATAATGATAATACTGTAGCTAGCATTTATTGAATATAGAATCTGGGCCAGGGGCTGTTCTACACACTTTTTAATGCAATAGTTCATTTACTCTTCTGTCACAGCGACTGCTATGCTCACAGTCCGTGCTGCAGTCTCTTCCTACAAGTCAGAGGGAGTAACCCCTCCACCCCCCAGAGGCTCGCAGACCCCCAGGATCTACCTGGCACCGACTGAGGCCTCCGCGGTAGCCGTGACAGGAGCAAAGAACAGAGCACACAAGATCTTAAATGCCTTTCAATGTTTTTTACTCAAACTTCAGTTATCAACACACCAAACAATAAAGCATCAATCATCAATACACCAAACTGTAAAGCACAGAGTAATAAAATAATTGGGTTAAATAGAGTAACAAACCAGTCCCGAAGCCAATCAGAGTCCTGGTGGAGCGAGGAAGGGAGGCTGGTCCAGGAGGTCAGTCTGGTAGAGGTTCTGTAAGAGCAGGGCAGAGCAGAATGGAGGGTTCTCAGAGCAGAGTGGCAGCATGGTCACCTCTCAGTCGAGACCGGCTCTCTGAGCTGCAGAAGTCCTCAGTTCTTATGCAGTTCTGAGTGCCTTCCTGATGTCACTTTGTCAGAGCAGCCAGCTGGCGACACTGATGTCCTCATATCTTGAGTAGCAGACCTTTGGAGTGTAGCTGGTTACACCCAAATACTAGGGCAACCGGGCAGCTCCCTGGGTGTTACCTGCTAAGTTCTCTGCGCATGTCCAAAATGGAGTTACTGTCGGTCATTCAATATGGAGTTACTCTTGCTCACACAAAACTCATTTTAACAGCTTCCAGGGGCACTCTATATATCTTCACAGAACCCTACCAGATAATTATCTCTATTTTACAGATAAGGAAATTGAGCACGGATTGATAGATAACTTGCCCAGGTTCCCAAAGCTAATTGGTGACAAAGCCTAAGTGCAATGCTGATTGGAGGAACTACAAATCATGCATGTCTGGGTGGGATGTGAGTGCAAACTTATATTAGGTAGAAAACTATTGCAAATAAGATTACAGTACTATTTTGGGTAAACAGGTAGAGTCGCACCATTAAAAAGGCTCTTGGTTTGTTATCTGGGGCTCAGGTAAAATCATCACTGGAAGGAGTAACAAGAATTTTTACTGATACCCCAAATGTGCAGCCTCAGTTGCTCTAAGAGGTCAGAGATGATAATGCTGCTTATGTTGGTTGCATGAATTAATTTGTGTTGCAATTAGATTTGCCAGAAGCAGATGATGAGAGAGGCAGCTCTGGAGCCAGTATTGCAGGTCAGAGTGTCCCACACCCTCCTTTTATACTCCTTCCCCTAGTTGGTCTCTGTGGGCCCTGGGAAGGGCAGGACTGCAGCTGAAGCAGACCCTGAATGAGCTGACAGCTGGAGGCCACCTACTAATCACACTAAGGGCCCTGAGCCGGGTAGCAAGTCTTTTCTTGAACAAGAATCTGAGTGGCACATCTCCACGTCTGCCACAATGTGTCATCTTTAATACAAAGGTGGTAAATTAGTCCAGTTTTTATTAATGCTGTGAAAGTTATTATTGTGGTGTTGGGTGCTTTGTTAACTTTTAAGATGTATGAAACATTTAAGAGAATTTTGGGACCACATGTATGAGATTGATTTATTGGTATTAGGGTTATAAGAGTTACGTAAGTGCTTATAAAGATTTCACTGGCTAGATGTTAGCTACATTACATTTGTAACTGTAATTTAAAATGTGTAAGAGTTGAGTATGCAAATTACATTAAATATTTAAGAAGTATTTACTCTTAAACTTGTGAAGTGATTAAATCATAGTCAGAATGAGTGTCTATATTTTTATGCAAAGATTATGAGATTTAAAAGTAGACTAACAAGATTTGTAAATTGAGCTTGAAGGCTTAAGAAATATAAGTTTACAATTTTAACATATTTTACCTATTAATAAACAAACTAGTCATGTCAATTATCAATTTTCATTCACTCCCAGGACTTCCACTGTTTCCTTTATGTTCAATGATTCTCAAAAATATGAGCCCTGATTTCCCACTTGAACTTCATGAAGTTCTAGATTTTCAAGCCTGTAGACTTTCTATTTGAGTAATATGTACCAACAGCTCAGATTCAGCATGTTCAAAACTTTATTCTCTCCCAACACTTGTACTCTCAATGACATCACTTTTGTTAAAGATTTTATTATTTTTTTAATATTCTAAATTAGCAAACTTGAAGTCAATGGTCACTTCTGACTCACTTTTGTATTCCATATATACAGGCATCAAATTGTTACTTTTTTCTAATGTTTCTTAGGTTCATCCACTTCCCTCCATCACTCTTACATACTCGTATTCTCTAGACTAGGCTCAAGAAATGTTCCTTCTAAATAGTTGCCACAGTCTTGTTAGCTTATAATCTCTTCCCATTTAATCGGTTTACATTTTAGGACCTTCAGTGACTCACTAACTCTTCTGTGTCATGGCATAGAATCATAAAACTTCAGAGCTGACAAAAATCCTTAGAAAATAATGCAGTGTAATCCCCTTCCCCCTCAGTTTTATAGACGAGAAGAATGAATCCTAGAGCTATCACATGACTTTGATGTCACATTGATAATTGGTGACAAAGCTGGAATCGATTTCAAGGAGTATGGGGCATGTCTTGGAATTCCTTTTATTTCCCATTGTACTAGACATCAAACTATTCATTTGACAAATACACTGTAAGTTTTTATTGATATGTAAATCAAACCATCTTTGACTCTGTTAAGAAGTCCTCTTTCTGTTGCAAATGATAGAAATCCAATCCACAAGCAAGAAAGTTAATTTCTTGGCTGACATTAAGAAGTCTGTTGGTACAGTTATGGATGGGTTCAATGACTCAAATGATGTCCGGGTTCTGTTTGACTCTCTCTGATTTGATTGAACCTCATGGCAGTATGATGGCCTCTGGCATCCCAAAACGTACGCTGGAAAAAGAACATGTCCTGTAGCATTGGGAGAAAGGGTCCTGGAAAGGTCTTTGATTCATTTTGGGCTATACATGTGAACCAAAACACTGTCCAGGAAAGCACAGTGGTCAACTTGGGACACATGCCGTTTTTAGTTTTGAGAACATGACTTTAATTTATCACCAGAATCTAACGGAATGGGTGACTCTTTCCAGTTCCTAAAAGGAACAGGAAAAGTGGAAGATAATAAATTTACTCCATTGTTATATCTCTTTGTTCAATCTTTTCTCTCTAATTCCACTATCCTCAATTTAGTCCAGGATCCTATTGTTAAGCTCCCAGCTGCCATTAGTTTCTCTTGAATTTATCTTAAACACAGTGAAGCACTCTACTTACATTAAAGTTATTCCCTTACTCACAACTATCCTTGTTGCTGGAGTGATCAACATCTTGGCTGGACATTCAAGGTTCTTACTAAACTGGTTTTGATTGAAAAAATTTTTTCAATTTTACAGCAGTAGAGGTGCTAGGTGGGAAGCGAGGCGAAAAAGGACTATAATGTATGGAGCTCCCTCTCTTCAGCTAGTGGTCATGTGATATGCAAGTTAGTTGTCCTGGCTTAAAGGCCCAAGTTTGGGGTATCCTTTTATTTTAAGATTTTATTGGGGAGGAGGAACAGGACTTTATTGGGGAACAGTGTGTACTTCCAGGACTTTTTTCCAAGTCAAGTTGTTGTCCTTTCAATCTTAGTTGTGGAGGGTGCCATTCAGCTTCAAGTTGTTGTCCTTTCAGTCTTAGTTGTGGAGGGCACAGCTCAGCTCCAGGTCCAGTTGCCGTTGCTAGTTGCAGGGGGCGCAGCTCACCATCCCTTGTGGGACTCGAGGAATCGAACTGGCAACCTTGTGGTTGAGAGCCCGCGCTCCAACCAACAGAGCCATCCAGGAGGAAGCTCAGCTTAAGGTGCCATGTTCAATCTTAGTTGCAGGGGGCGGAGCCCACCATCCCTTGCGGGACTCCAGGAATTGAACTGGCAACCTTGTGGCTGAGAGCCCACTGGCCCATGTGGGAATCGAACCGGCAGCCTTCAGAGTTAGGAGCACAGAGCTCCAACCGCCACCGGGCCGGGCCGATTTTTGTTGTTGTTTGGTTATTAATTTTTATCCCAGCAATACAAGCATAAAGTTAAAAAAATTCAAATAGCACCAGAAAGATTATGAACAACAACAAAAGAAATTCCTTGGCCTCTTCTTCAGATTTGTAACATTTTATGTCATTTGTTTTCGTATTTACCTCCATATTTCTCAATGAATATGTGTATGATGCTATTTTTTCTCACATGACCCATCATCGTTCCAACTCCAAATCTACCTAACCTAAAATCTATAAAGCCCTCTGTTTATTGGCTCAATCTTTCAATGTCCCAATCCCAAAATCCTGAAAGAGGAATCTTGTCCCAAGTTATGTTGTTTCATCAGGTCACTGACCACTGGCCAACATTTGGGTGGGCTGCCCCTACATTGAGTCCCTGCTGTGAACTGTTGCCAGCAGTGTAATAAGATGGGTGGGGGCTGGAGGAGGGCTCTAATAATTTGGTGCCTGATGTAGCGGACATCACAGATTGATGCTCTCAATTACATCTCCCTTCTAGCGAGTCTTACTGCTTGAGGCTGGAAACCCAGAAGTCTTTATAGCTTGGATTCATGAAACCTAGTTTCTGCAAAACAGATGTATCTTAGTGAGATATGGAAGTTAAGTGTGGACATTCTGAGGTAGAGTCTGTATTTCTGCCATTTCTGTTATTTCCACTGGCAGATGTTAGTTTTTCTGAGACTCCTTTAGCCGAGGTACCAGCCTTCAATCCCGAAATTTCATGGGTGATGAGAGAGGGAGCAAGGCATTCATTTTATTGATTCAGATTATGGCAGTGACCAGCTATGGAGACGGCTTCCTGATTCCCCAGCTCTGTACATGTGACAGAAGCAAGGTGCCCATGTTGGGCCAGTTCTATAATAGTGTTTTGAAAGTTGTTCCTGAAAGCACAGCCTCAACTCTGTTCCACTAGCCCTTCTAGTGATTTTATAAATCCCTAATTCCTCCTACTGTGTTTCCCCGAAAATAAGGTCTAGCCGGACAATCAGGTCTTAGGCGTCTTTTGGAGCAAAAATTAATAGAAGACCCAGCTTTATATTATAGTATATTATATAAGACCCGGTCCTATATAATAGTACAATAAGAGTGGGTCTTCTATTAATTTTTGCTCCAAAAGACGCCTTAGAGCTGATTGTCCAGTGAGGCCTTATTTTCAGGGAAACACGGTAGTAAATCCCTTTCTGTTTAAATTAGCTGGAGTGAAATGTTATTTACAGTTGAATTCTAACTGATGTATTTTCAAAAGTGTTCTTTAAATATTTGCTCAACACTTATTTGATGAGGCAATGAGAAATAATTTTCAATCAATTAAAATTATGGACATTTCTCTAAGCAGTGTCAATATTTTGAAACAATATGGCAATATAGTTCACAGGTTTTGTTTTTTTTATAGTTTCTATTCTCTTCCACTTTTTGCAATTTTTCTGAACCAGACACGTTCTTTGAAGACATATTAAAAGGTTTGAGATTTGTATTCTAAAGTGGATCACTAGTTTCTGGCCAATAGCACTATGCGTGAATTATTTGGTTTCAGATTTAGTCTCCCTGATGAATTTCAACTGATTTTTCCTGCATAAATGCAAGACACAAAAATATATGACAGACTTAGCTGGACTTGGGGAGGGCTGTGAGGCATAGTGAGTATAGGTCCTGGAGGAAGATTGGTTTTAAATTTCACTTCCACTGTCTGCTTTTTGTGTAGTCTTGGGCACATCTCAATTTCCTCATCTGAAAAATAGGCTTAAAAACAATGCTGTACAATAATTTCTGGGTGTAAATGAAATCTTATGTGTAAAGCACTTGGAATGGGGACGGGAGTGTAATAAGCATCTAATAAATGTTAGATTAATACTATTGTTTTTAGTTTCTACTTCCCTGTACAGTACGAGTATTTCAAGCAGGGGCAAATTTATATTCCTCCACCTGTGTAAGAATTTGCCTGTGGAAACCTTGATTGTTTCTATAGTTACTAATTATTCCAGTGCTATTTCAGTGTCCCTTATAGATGAATTATTTGGGCAACTGCCTATCTGCCCACCTTTTTAATCCAGCTCTGGCTGTGGTTAGAGGAAGGATCATGTGAGAAGCAGAAGCTGAAGGCAGTTCAGATCAGCAAAGGACTATGGCGGATGTTGCAGTGAGTAATATCTCTAGTATAATCTTCTTTATAAAAAGCGTAAGACACTGTCACTTTAAATTGTGACATACCTCAAAATAAATGCCACTTTTCTGGACCCTGCAGTTGAGAACTGTTGGTCTAGGAAAAAAAACCACACAAATTATTAGGCCCCAAGTGGAGAGGTTTGAATATAGCAAATCGAATGTCTTCTTACTTTGGGGTTGGAGGGCAGGAATTATACTTATATTGAGAACTCAGATCTCATACATTAATAAGAATTTACCTGGGATTTCATACTTTACAAAACATCTTCACAATCTCTCTCTCATTTGAACCTCAAGACAATTCAGTTAGGTAAGCCCCCCTGCTTTTTTACAAATGAGGAATGAGAGGTTTCGGAAGTGGATGCAGTTCCTCATGGTCACACATATAGTTATTGGCAGAGGCAGTGCCTGGATCAGTTTTTCTGATTCCGATCAGTGTCTTTTATGCTTCCTTTTCTTTAGAACGTTTCAGAATTAGGCTAATGCAGTTTAGAGCACGACTAAGTTATTGATCTTAGGCTATGATCAGAGCTGTTATTTAGAAAAACACAATGTTCTTCTAGGGCTGTCCTCTTAAAGGTGAAAACGAATCTTTTTTTTTTCTCCTTGGAAGGTTGATTTTAAACTTTTAAAAGCCATTTCTTTAAAAAGAATGCCAGACACAGACAATTCTTAAAGCCAAAGTGAAGGTTTGCAAGTCATTTAAACACTCAATTATTGGCGAGAGACTGAAATGCCAGTGGAGGAGGTGATTTATGATGCTGTGCTGAGAGCCAGTACATATATTTGTTCGTACAAGAGTGGAAGCCTGGCTCTGGATCATTTCCCGACTTGTTTGAATATCTGGGCAAGCCATTTATTATGTCTGTGTTTTGGAATTATAGCCTTGCTTCAAAGGTGTGTTCTGTGAATAAATGAACCTCTATTTGTAAGTCTTGTTTCAATTTATCTGAGGAAAGGCCTATCAGTGTTGATAGTTACGAAGGGTAAGGACACTGATAATAATAACAATGATAATATCAGTGTCTTGAATTTGTGCAATGCCATTGTTCTGAGAAGTTTTGAGTGCTTCCCAGGTAGGATCTATCATTTTTAAAAACTGTTGTTACAAACATGTCGTAAGAATCGTCTTACAAGTTTGAGTGCTGAATTAAGCAAAAAAATTAAGTATAATCTCTTTATCTCCTCCCATCCCTACTATTCCCTATCAATCACCAAAGGTAATCACATAATAGTTTAGTATATACAGATATATTTGTGCACATATAAATGTATATAATTGCTTGATATACATATTTTATAAATTATTCTGCATCCCATTTTAGCCTCATCCATATGCCTTGAAGAAATCTTCACGTCAGCATATAAAACTATAACAGTTGTAGAGTGTTCTATTTATTTAATCCTTCCCTTATGGAAAGATTTTTAGGCTGTTACTAATCTTTCGACATTGGAAAAGCCTATACCAATTTATACTTCCATAAACAGCACATGAGAATACCTATCTCCCATATCTGTGCCAACATTATTTTGTATGTTATCAGTCTTTAAATTTTGCAATTTGATAGATTAAACACTCTCATTTTAATTTGCATCTTCTTGATTATTAATAAGGTTAAACATCTTTTTATAAGTTTGTCAGCCATTCATATTTATTCTTCTGTAATCGCCTGTCCAGAAGCTTTCCCATTTTCCCTATTGGGTGATTTCCTGTTTCTTACTGATTTGTAATCATCTTTAAATGATTATAAATGCTGTGTTAGGGGATGCTTCTCTCAGATTACTGTTTATCCTTTAAATATTGTGTTTTGTTTTTGCTGAGGAAAGTTTTTAATATTTATGAATTCAATCTTTTCATTTATGGTTTTGAGGACTTGTGTCTTGCTTAAGAAGGAAAAGTCTTCTACCACTTCTATCCTAAGATTATAAAAAATTCTCTTATTTTTTCTATTATTTTCAAAAGTACCAAGAGCTCTTTAATCCTTGTGGAATATATTGTTCTGAGTAGCTATGAGAAAGAGACCTACTTTAATATTTTTCAAAAGTTTAGCCAATTGTTTCAAATCATATGCTAGCTAATTCATTTATTCCCGGTGATTTGAGATACCATCTTTCAAAATATCAAACATTTATAATTCTTGATTCTTTCTAGACAGAACTACTTGCCTGTTTCTGCATTAATATTGCATTATTTTATTTTTATTTACACAGCATTATAGAAAGTTCCCCCTCATTATTTCCTACCCAAATTGCAGGGTATCTTATGCACTTTTCTTCCATAATAACATCAGAATAAGCTTTTCAGATTCTATAAATAATAATGTTGGGATTGAATTTAATTTATAGATTAAATGTAGGAGAGTCGGCATTTTTAAAACATCGACTCTTCATTCTAGACATTGTGTTTTTCCATTTATTGAGGCCCATTATTTAGATCTTCTATCAGATTTTCAGTATATTTATGTAGTTTTACTTACCTAAATTTTAACATTTGTTACAAAGTTAATTCCCTGATACTTCATTTATGGTGGCTAATATGAATAGGATTTTTCATACTACTTTCTAATTATTGTTGAGAGACAAGATATTGTTTTATTTACTTATATGGTTGACATGCTTATTAAGTCCTCTCTCTCTTCCTTTCTCCTTCCCTGTGTCTCTTTTATTATCCTTTTATTATGGAAGATCTCAAACATATACAAAGTAAGCAGAATAATTATGAACCTCCATATATCCATCTCCAAGCTGCAGCAGTTATCAACATTCTGCTCTTCTTAATTCTTCTATACATCTATCTGCTTTCCACTTTTAGTCCTGAACTTGACTGTTATTACTTTTTACAGTTACTTTTTTTAGTTGAAAAATTAAAGGTTTTTTTTGTACCCTTTACCTGCTTTCCCCCATTGGTAACATCTCACAAAACTATAGTACAGGGCCGGCCAGGTGGCTGAAGCAGTTGGAGCTCCGTGCTCCTAACTCCGAAGGCAGCTGGTTAGATTCCCACATGGGCCAGTGGGCTCTCAATCACAAGGTTGCTGGTTCAATTCCTCGAGTCCCGCAAGGGATGGTGGGCTGTGCTCCCTGCAAGTAGCAATGGCAACTGGACCTGGAGCTGAGCTGCGCCCTCCACAACTAAGACTGAAAGAACAACTTGAAGCTGAACGGCACCCTCCACAACTAAGATTGAAAGGACAACAACTTGACTTGGAAAAAAGTCCTGGAAGTACACACGGTTCCCCAATAAAGTCCTGTTCCCCTTCCCCAATAAAATCTTTAAAACAAAACAAAAAAACCCACTATAGTACAATATCATAACCAGGATATTGACAATTATGTAATCAAGATAAAGAGCATTTCCATCACCACAAGGACCCCTCATGTTGCCCTTTTATAGCACACTCCTCTGCTAATCCCACCTCTAGTTAATTCCTGGCAACCGATAATCTATTCTTCATTTCTATAATTATGTCATTTCAAGAATATTATACAAATAGAATCATATAGTATGTAATGTTTTGAGATTGATTTTTTCATTTAGCATAATTCTCTGGAGATTCACCAAGTGTTTATTGATTGTTTGTTCCTTTTATTGCTGAGCAGTATTCCATGGTATGGATGTACCACAGTTTGTTTAAATTATTAATTCGTGGAAGGACATATGGGTAATTTCCAGTTTTGGGCTATTATGAATAACGCTGTTATAAACATTTGTGTGTAGTTTTTTTGTGTGAACATTAGTTTTCATTTCTCTAGGATAAATGCTTAAGAGTGCACGTGTATAAGTCTGATAATTAAGTTCACGAACTCATCCTAGAAAAAGTGCTACATACCGTACCTCATTGCTGAATATTAGTATAATAACCTTCGAAGTGCTCCCCTTGGGAGTTATGCACCAACGCCAGTGCCTAGTCCACCCTTCAAAACAATTTGGAACTCTTTTTCTGGAATGGCCATCAGAGCTGTCGTCGTATTACTGTTGATGTCCTGAATGTCATCAAAATGTCTTCCTTTTAATATTTCCTTTATTTTGGGTAAAGAAAGAAGTCATTGGGGGCCAGATCAGGTGGTAGGGAGGGTGTTCCAATGCAGTCATTTGTTTACTGGCTAAAAACTCCCTCACAGACAGTGCCATGTGAGCTGGTGCATTGTTGTGATGCAAGAGCCATGAATCGTTGGTGAGAAGTTCAGGTCGTTTTCGTCTAATTTTTTCATGCAGCCTTTTCAGCACTTCCAAATAGTAAACTTGGCTAACTGCTTGTCCAGTTGGTACAAATTCATAATGAATAATCCCTCTGATATCAAAAAAATAGTTAGCAACATCATCACAAGTTCGCTAACTTAAGTGTCAGAACTTGTATATTGTAGATAGTAGCCCTTTGTTTAAAAGGTGGTTTTGCAAATATTTTCTCCTACTTGTAGCTTGCCTTTTCATCCCCTTCACATGGGCTTTCACAGGGCAAAACTTTAGTTTTGATGAAGTCCAATTTCACAAATTGTCTTTTATGTATCATGCCTTTGTGTTTCTAGCAACTCTTTGCCTAATCCTAGATCCTGAAGATTTCTCCTATATTTTTCCTAAATTTTTATAGTTTTACAGTTTACATTTAAGCCTATTATTAATTTTGAGTAATTTTCTCATAACTTGTGAGACTTAGGTCAGGGTTCTACTTACTCCACACCACACCCGCCCAAATATGTCCATTGCTCCAGGACCATTTATTGAAAGGATATCTTTCCTCCATTGAATTGCTTTGTATCCTTTGTCAAAATTCATTTGGGCATATTTGTTGTGGTTATTTCTGAATTCTCTGTTTTATTTCATGATCTCTATGCGTATCCGTCTACCAATACCATATAGTCTTGATTGCTGAAATGGGCAGACTGATTTTTCCCATTCATCCTTCTTTTTCAAAATGGTTTTTTAGCTGTATAATCTCATAGATATTTGCAAAAATCTTGGTGGAATTTGTACAGGAATAGTGTTAAAACTATGTATCAATTTGGGGAGAATTGACATCTTTCTATCGTGAGTTTTCCAGTTGATGAACATGTCATGGCTTTCCATTTATTTAGATCCTCTTTGACTTCTTTCATTAGTATTTTGTAGTTTTCAGCGTAGACAACCTGTAAATGTTTTGTTTGATTTGCACCTAAAATTTTTCATTTATTTTTTTTCTTTGAGCAATTGTAAATTGTACTGTATTTTAAATTTTGGTTTCCATATATTCATTGCTAGTATAAAAGAGATAACATTTATATACCTTGAAGTGCAGTAATCTATTTTTTTAAACAAGAAAGGCTTTTTATTTAAAGGCAAAAACAAATAACATAAAACACACATACAAACCACAGTGAGAGAGTTCACTGGACTTAATAGAGAGAAAACTTCTACTACCTAGGACCACTAGACAAAGCAGTGTGAATTATGACAAAGCAGTAATAAATGACTAGGGTTACATTATTGTATTTCCAATAACTGAAATAGTAAGTTATCCTTCCAAGGAGAGAGTATACAGGTTAAAATGTTATATTTTTTGTTTTCACAATTAACCAAAATATTGAGTCTTTACACTTGAAATTAAAAAATTGTTAGCTTAATAATCTATGAAAAACTATGTGCTCCTGGATTTTCAAATGTTGAACTAATTTTGTATTCCTGGGATAAACCCCACTTAGCCGTAAAGAAACACTGGACATAAAACACCACCTATGCCAATCATTTACCTATTCTGTCTTAGCTCCAAGCCATCTTCTGTACCCTGGGAGGCTGAGGGCGAGCTCTCCACAAACCGTTTCCCAGATTCCTTGTCAGCTTGCTTCTTGTCAGGTACTGCCAATAGGGGGCACTAGAGGGAGACTGGGAGCCAAGAGGACGGAAGAACCCACTTCCTGTTCCTTCTGCTCTTGTTAATGTTACATGAAGGTCAGTTTACCTGCAGTGGCAAGTCAACTTAGCTGTGGCAGTTGATCCCAGCCTCCAGTTTCTTTCAACAGTACTGGAATGGGCCTCACTGACTCCTCAGAGATTAGCAAGAGCAGTCAGGTGGTTCCACACTCCTCAGAGTTTGAGCCGAGCACTATGGGGTCTCAATTCTGGGCTTCTAGGTTGTGGTTACCCTCTTCTCCTCTTTTGGTTTCTTCCAGCCCTAAAGATGCTAGCTGCTTCCTGAAGTTATTTCTAGGTGATCTTAGCATTTACTTTTGCTTTTGCAGCCCATTAACACTGGTATAACCGATTTCCCTATAATAAATTCTCTCTGATGAAATGCCTAGTGTGGTTTCTTTTCTGCCTGTACTGTTACATAACGAGGATCAGCTGTAGTGCCAGCTCAGTGCTACTTAATTATAAAATGGTACAGTTATTCCTTCTATTTGTCAGAGATAAAATTCTGGGATTGCTTTGTTGACGTCCTTGGCCTTGACTGCAATGCTTAGTTTTTTGTCAATGGGAAACAGGATTTTGGTAATCTATAACATACAGTAGGATCATGAGTAATTAAAGTGTGAACTGTGGTTGGCTGGGAAGAAGTACCTATTGAAGTAGTTGTCTTTGAGACCAAGTGGATGTTGCATTTAACCGTTATGGTAGTAATGATGACAGCAAGGACTGTGGGGTGGGATGATATAAGGAAACTGACAGAAAATGACAAGCTCAAGGCTTTACTGTCTAAGCTCAAGTCACATTCAGACAATTGGGGAACTTTTATGGTAACCCTAAAAATGTCTCTTATTTCTTATATCTGTAAGACAAACAATTTATAATGTGACTGCGTGGGTTTGCAGTATTATAATAGAAATTGAATTCACAGACTCACTACATTGTTTATGTGACAATGAGAGGGCTCTGGAACAAGTGGGATTCTGAGACTTAGATGAAGGTAAATGCCCTGGTCTTTCTAAAGCAAGCAAAAGCAGCCCTTTTCATATGAATGAGAAGACTGACCTTTCCTTTTTGAAGATAATTACCTTTTTGAGGCAGTTGCCTTACAAGGAGATGCTCATTCTCCTTAAGACGCATCCTCACTGTCCTTTATTTCCTATTCTAGACCTATGCATAAGCTAGAGTCAGATCTCAGCAGACTCAAGCAGAACAAATGAAGATTCTGACCTGAGAAGAAATTGCTATATTTAAAAATAAATGCAGGAGTTTGATCATTATATAAGTAGAAACCTAGGAAATACGTGTGAGAACAGATTCTAAGGGTGTTAGTTCTGAAAGAACAGAATATAGTTTTGTATCAGGATTAGCATATTGATATGGGTACACTTACCAGATATTCTGGGTGTAATGTTTTAGCTAAAGCTAGAAATGGCTCTAATAGCTTGGATTACTAAATTTTGGACTCAGCGATGGCCTGCATTCAATGAAGGTTAGTGCCAAGAACTTCCCTAGCATATATATGGAAGAGATTCCAAAGGTAGGAATGTTGGAATAGATTTTCATGTGTGACCTGCTGTGATATTGTGACTTATAATAAGAAATATATGGTTGGTTTTCAACCCCATTTCTGGCACAGAGCTCCTAAAACCCTTGGAATTTTCCAACGGATAGAAGTGATAAAGTATTCTTTATAACAAACTCGTTCAACCACACCCGAGTTAATGTTAATGAGGTGACTTTTGGAAAGCACCTAAGGATGGGGGCTGGTTGCCAGGGGAACCACAGTATGATTAGAGGGTTGGAACTTTCAATTCTACCCCCAGATGTCTGAGTGAGTGAGTGAGCCATTTATCCAGTTCTCCCTGGACTTACACCTCCGACAGTGATGTGCTTTTTGAAATGTCAAATTAAGTCACCAGATAGAAAAAGCAGTCAATTTTATCACTCTTCAACAAACTTCATTGGCTACTTTGGAAAGTGAAGTCATTTCACTGGTAATTTTAATAGAATGATTAGAAATAATAGAAATATTGTTTATTTACTGAAATATAACTGATTTAGTAATAATTTGTTTATTAGATTAAGAATAAGAAGTCACTTCTAAAAGGAACAGAAAATTTGTGATAGTCTGAAAGACAGTGTATCTTATAACAGATTCATTTATATCTAAACTTTATTTTTTAATCTAATACCAACCTTTTCTTGGTGGTAATTGCATCAAGCCTTGGTTAATACACTTAGCTCTTGCTGATGAAGTAGGTGACTAAAAGCTTAACCATAATCAATGTGAGAATCTGAATGAGGCTTTGCTTGTGCCTTTGAAACCCTGGTATCACCACTTCCTCATCTTTACAGCCAGACCACTGCCTAGCGTGACCTTATAATTCTTAGAGGAAGAAAGTGCCAGCCGTAGTGTACAAACTTGTAGTATGTTGGCCCAAGAGGAAGGAGTCAAACTGAAATCAGATGGTTTTCTTTTCTTTTCATGATTCCCCCACTTTCTCAAATTTGTATGGGGCCAGGCCAATAGCTTCATGTATAAATGGGTTGTATGGAAACCCTTTCATTTGCTTCCCCAAACCTGCTCTCAAACTGCCACTTCTGGTGCAAAGTATTAGGTTGGTGCAAAAGCCATTGCGGTTTCAAAGGTTAAAAAATCATTGCAAAAACCGCAATTACTTTTGCACCAACCTAGTAATGCGGTTTTTTGCATTTATTTTTAACTTTTAAACCGCAATTACTTTTGCACCAACCTACTAATAGCAGCCACTGATGGAGCTTAGGGGTGTCTGTATTCCCTTAGGACTTTAGCCTCATGAAAAGTTTGAGGAGATTTACCCTCATGACACCCTGTGATGCGTCATGCTCCCTCCCACTTTGGTTTGCAGTTGGGACACTATCAGTATTCACTTTCCCACCCCTCATCTTATCCCAGAATGTAGAAACCAACCAGAGCAAACATGGGAGTGAATACAGCACTGATTCTCTAAAATTTTGGTGTTAGGACCACTTTATACTCTCTTAAAAATTATTGAGGACTTCAAAGAGCTTTTGTCTGTGAGGGCTATCTATTGATAGTTCCTGTAGTAGCAATTTAAAAAAATTGCTTTAAAATAATAACAAATCTATCACATGTTAATGTAAAGAACATAATTTATGAAAACGTACTATGTTTTTCAAACAAAAAATTAGAAGAGTAACATGGTTTTACATTTTTTACAAATTTCTTCATAGAAGACAGTTGGATTGCCACATCTGCTTCTATAGACAATCTTTCATAATATTTTGTTTTGGTTGATGTATATGAAGAAAATCAAGCATCACACAATATGTAGTTCGAAAAGGGAGGAGTATTTTAATAACTTTTTCAGATAAATGTGGATAATCTTTGATACTACACCAAAGCTGACAAATGCAGGGTTTCTTAAAGAATAGTTCAAATGTGGAATCTGAAACCTTAGCAGTGAATGTTTTGTATTCTATTACATTAAAATCGCATGATCTATTTTGCACCTTAAATTTTTGATTATCTATGCATGATTTCATAGCATCGTACATCAGTCATTTTAAAAATACTAGCTCTCTGAATTATGTAGATCTTTCAAATGTTGATACATTTCATTATATAACATCAATAAATCACATTTATTAATATTACCATTGATATCATCAAAAAGTCTTAAGTATTAGGATGATGTCAGGCTTATGGAGGTGTATACAAGTTTCCAAAATCTCATTTTTCTCTTGAAAGCTAGTATGTTACCATTGGCAACAAATACTGTCAGCTATTTTCCTTGCAGTGACAGATGCCACTTCATTCATGTTTTTGAGAAAATATCTGCCAGAATACTCAATCTGAATTACTATGGTATGTCTGTTGTTCTTTCAAGAAAAAATGGTGTTCTGTGAAAAAAACAACTAATTCATCCTACAATTCAAACTACTTGTACAAGTACTTTTTCTCAATAAACCATCATATTTTGGTATTCGCTAGAAATGCTTTATACATACTTCCCATTTTGACACACATAATATTAAATTGATATTTTGATAACATTAGTAATTTTTACTGCTTCATCAAGGGCATTCTATGTGAAACTGGCTGCTTCCTTTCCCTTGCCCCATGAAGAATAAACGGCTGCTAGTACCTGTTAGGTGCCTAAGGTGCCAGCAGTTTACCCACAATTATTTTTGTTCCATCAGTGCAAATGTCAACAAATAACATCTTAGTGTGATTTTGAAAATAATTTTTATCTCCCAGGCCTCACACATTGAGAACCACTGGTCTGTAGGAGTAGTATATGAAACAGTGACACCATCCTAAAACTTACATTCCCCAGCCTACTCTTCTTTATGTCCCTGCTGTGGCTGAACCTGATATTTTTTCCCTACGTTTGTTTTGGGGAAATCTATCCACTTATTTTCCTGTCCTCCTTTGCCTATGTTGGGTGCTCAACTCTGTCACCAATTGCCTTTTTATCAGCTTGATCAGTAAGTCAAATATTTATATTTAAACATAATTTCTAAATGTACATCAATTTATATTTATTTTATCTGCTTCATATCTTCCAGAAATTCATCAACATTCCTTTGCTGGTGATAGCATTCCTCTCGATTTTCTAGCACAGCTATTTGTTTTTTCTTTTTATATCTGCGTTATTTCAATGGCATTTTTGAAGGAGAAGTGGAAAAAGAACTTTGATTCCATTTGTCAATTTTTTAAAATCCAGAGGTATTCCTTGTATTTGGAAATAATGGGAACTTAGACTTTCCACCAATTAAACGGGTCTTTTCCCCAACTAGGTTGGCTTGAATAGTGAGGTTTTGGGTTCTTTGTGAGTTGGACTTGTACTCTTCAACTCGTCAACTTTGGCTGTGCTGCTTCTCTAGAGTTCATTTCAAGGGCAGGGAGGTTATACAAGCCAGAGATGTCATAGTATATCAGCTTTTCTCGTTGGCTCAATCCCAGAGCAATGTTCTGTTCTTACTTCAAACAATTCTTCATTGAATTTGGCAACAGGCTTCAGGCCTGGTTTCTTAAGGTCCCATATAAAAAATGTCTATCCTTTTCAGTATGTTTTTATGACTTCATATTTTCTGGCATGAAATTAAGATTAAAAGTACATTTTAATCTTCAAGTTCTTCTTTGTGTGTGGGTTTTTTTCTTTCCTTTTTTTCCTTCACCAAGTTCGAAATCAAACAAATAGGATGGAAATCTTTGTGGGAGAGATATCTATTGAAGCGGGGTTATAGCATGAGAGGAGGCTATGTATCATCAATTGACCGAGTACTGCAGAATTCAGAATAATGTCATCATTCACAATCAGGTTTCTGCTTGTGAAAATATTAGCAACTTATTAAGGTCTTATAGGCCAGGAAGATTAGGTTCTGTATTGTATTTGTACTGAATATTTTTTACTTCAGCGGAGATAAAGATTCACTAAGATTCCTTCCAAGGGTTGAAGTTTTCTATAATAAGTCAAAAATTCAGATGTCAGAGGGATTTTTCTTTTAGGAAGATTTTCAGAAAAGGTATAATAATTTAGTTCCTATTGATGGTATTAGATTCACTTTTCATGCTTGATATGTCATACAGACTTTTAAAACACTTTGTATTCATTGCTAGAAAAGAAATTGTGTTGAAGGAAGAGTTCTTGAGGTGATGATATTGCTCAGCTAAGAATAAATTAGTAATAAATAAATTAGTCTATACTTGTTGACTGAATCTGGGTAAATGGCTTTGAAGAATTTAACATTTCTATATGGCTTTTAATAGTTATAAATACAGGAGAAAATGAGTCTTAAACATTCATTTATAATACACCCACATGGTATAAATAAGAAGACATTATTCTTCAGTAGCCATAGTAATAATAACAGCACCATTTTCAAGATCTTCTCCAAGGGGGCTGTGGAAGAGTAGATTATGTCCAGCACATATTTATTCCCTCCCCTCCAATCCTTATGGTAGGGGTAAATATTCTTCCCTTTCCTATTGAGGTTGGACTTGATTGTGTGATTTGCTTTGGGCAGTGGTAGTTGGGCAGAAGTGATAATATACAATATATAAGCTTAGGCCTAGGCCTAAGGGGAATTGAGAGTATCCCTTCATTGCTCTGGGAGCTTTTTGTCTGCTGCCATGGGAAGAAAATGCCCCCAGGTAGCTGTTGCTTGTTCAGCTTGACCGTTCCAGGTTTCCGTAGAACTGCAGCCTAAAGCAGACTATCTCAGCCACTCTGAAGACCTGTAAGTATGAGAAGTAAATGCTTACTGTTTGCATGACATTTTTATGGTGGTTTGTTATTCAACAAAAGCTAATTTGTGTAGGGATTCATAGCATTTCTTAAACATCATACAATTGCTTCCTCTAGGATATTAAGGTAGTAGGTACTATAATTACTGGATTGTTAGGTGAGGCAGAAGTTTCAAAAATTTGCTTAGAATTTTTCTTCGACCCATTGATTGTTAGAGTGTGTTTAACTTCCATATATTTGTGACTTTTCCAGAATTCCTTCTGTTATTTATTTCTACTTGATTCCACTGTAATTGGAGAAGATACGTTATGACTTCAGTCCTTTTAAATTTATTGAAACTTGTTTTGCTTATAATCTGTCCTGGAGACTGTTCCATGTGTATTTATTTGAGAAAATGTATATTCTGCTGTTGTTCAGTGAAGTGTTCTACATATGTGTGTTAGGTTCATTTGGCTTATGGTGTTGTTCAAGTCCTCTTGTCCTTGTTGAGCTTCTAATTGTTCTATTATTGAGAGTGGGGGGTATTGAAGCATCCAACTATTATTGTAGTATCTATTTCTCCTTTCAATTCTGTCAGTTTTGCTTCATATATTTTGGGATTCTGTTGTTAGGTATGTATGTCTTTATAACTGTTACATCTTTTTGATAGATTGACCCTTTATCAATATATAATATTCTTCTTTGTCTTTCAGATCAGTGGCTCTTTTTTCTTTCTTTTTTTTTTTTTAACTTTTATTTTCAGTGTGTTTTTCCAGGACCCATCAGCTCCAAGTCAAGTAGTTGTTTTCAATCTAGTTGTGGAGGGCGCAGCTCACAGTGGCCCATGTGGGGATCGAACTGGCAACCTTGTTGTTAAGAGCACCACGCTCTAATCAACTGAACTAACCGGCCGCCCCCTCAGTGGGTCTTTCTGATCTAGAATAGTGAACTGGATATTCAGCCTACCTCACTGCCCACTAACTTCTCTTTAAGTATATCTTATGCAATAAATCTTTTAACATTTGCTGCACAAAAAGATATGAATGAAATTGATATATCAAGGATGGAAAGAATGCCAGTGTAGCTGAACATATTAATACCAAGTAGATTCAGAGAGGTGGGCAAGGGTCAGATCAGGTAGGGCTTTGTAAGTAAGGTAAGGAGTGTGGATCTTACTCTCAATGAAATGAAAATTCAGTGGAGGGTTTCAGGCATAGGAGTTACATTTTAAAAAGTTCACTGTGTGAGCTATATGAAGAATGAATCATAGACAGACAGAAGTGGAGGGCAGGGAGAGCAGTGAGGCTTTTTCCACAGTCCAGGCAAGAGATGTTGATGGTTTGGACCAGAGGGGCAATAGTGGAGATGGAGAGAAGTGTACACTTTTGAGATATATCTTGGATATAACATAAATAGGACTTGATGGATTTATGTAGGGAATGAAAGAGAGGACTCAAGGATAAATTTTAGATTTTTTTTCCTCTTAAATACCTGGATAACTTTTCCTGAGACAAGGGGAGACAAGAGAAGTAGCAGGTTTTCATTTGTTTTGTTGGTTGGTTAGTTGCTTGGGGTGGAGGATAAATCATGAGTGGTTTTGTTAATTTGACATGCCTATTTTAGACAGCCTTTCAAGAAGGCAGGAGTGTTAGTTGGGTCAGAGTCTCTATGACATCAAATAAGATGTGAACCAAGAAGTGACCACTGGATTGACAATGCCAGGGTCATTGATAATTCCAAAAAGAACAATCTCTGGGAGGTGGTGGAGGCAGACACATGATTGGAGTGGATGGATGAGAGATTGTGAGATGAAGAGATGGAGACAGTGTATATAGGTAAGTCTATCAAGAAGGTTTCCTGAGGCGAGTTTGATAATAGTTGGTGATAGTTGGTGGAGGTTGTGAGGTTTTAAGGGAGCTGTCCTTTTAAATAAGACAGAACACAGTTAGCATCCCTGGCCCCCCACTAAGTGCCACTAGGGCTCCCTGGTCACTGTGGTATTCATAATGCTCTTGCGTTCATTTCCAAATTCTTCTTGGAAAGGAAAATTCTGCTCCCTGGGACCTTATTTCCCAACCATAGTATGTTTGTGTAACAATGCAAATTATCTGGTAGGGGGGGGGAATATTGGAGAGAAAAAGCATAATTGTAGGAGTAAAGACTGAACGAAAGAGGGTGTGGGATCTAGATGGAGCAGGGATTGCGCACTATAACAGAAATGAAGAAAAGAGAATGTGTGCTGAGTGGGTCAGTTGATATATTGTTGGTGGAAAGCAAATGTTAATTGAGGGTGACCTGTTAATTGCATTTTTAAAAATGAGGAGTGAGGGGAGGGGCCGTGGTATGTGTAGGGGCAAAGGTATTGGGGTAATAGATTTGAAGAGGGAGAAGATGGGAAATAGTTGTTTTGGATGGTAGAAAATGAACATGCTAGGAAAGTGTTATCAGATTGAAAGAAGATTGAGTATCTGTTTAAGATTTGATTGTTGTCTGTTTCTACCATTCAACTCTGAGCTCTGTGAATGCAGAAACTGTGTCTCTTTTGTTGTGCACCAGTATACCTGCAGCATCTGGCATGGTACCTGGTGCCTAGTAGGCCTTCGATGATTTAATAATTCTTGACTCTCTGTTGAAACTGCTCTCTTAGAAGAGAGCTGTATTATTTATTCCATAGTCCTTGCCTTCCAGACATCTTTAACATTCATTCATTCATTCGTTCATCCACCTGTTCTGAGATCTCTGTGCCTTCTACTGGTCTTGAGCTAATCTGCTCATCCAAGTGGCACACCCTGGGCACCACCCTACTTGCTCATCAACTTGCTGTTGATGATTTTCTAGGGCTTCCTTTGTGGATCTACTTAGTTCTCTTGTCATCTGCTCCTTTAAATTCACATATTCTTTGAAAAACTCCTAGCTTTTTGTGTTCTTCCTCTCTCCTACTTCTATCAGCATAAGCACTCTCCTCTTTCCAGGTATCAGCTTGCTCCCTCCTCTGGGATTCCCAATATCCACAAGAGACATTAACATTTTACAACATTTCATTTTTCAATTACACATATTTTACATGTATATTGTATAAAAAATAAGAAAAAGCAGATATAGTGTCTCAATACTAAAAACATCATTCTCAAACACCATCTGGTAAATTGCATTGATTGCAATTTTTCACTTTTTCCTTCCCAGTAAGATTATACATCCCCTCTCTATTGACTTGGGGCTTAGTCATATGACTTGCTTTGGCCAATGAAATGACTTATGGCTGGTCTGAGCAGAAGTTTTAAATGTAATTGTCTGATTTGGCTTGGCCATTGGAATTTTTGCTCTTTGCCACAAGCACCACATGTCCCAAATGAGGGCTGTTCCTTCTGCCTGGATCCTGAAATGAGAAGAAACGTGGAGCAGACCCAATCCAACCCACAGCCTGACCCTCTGTGTGGTGAGAAATAAGTGTTTATAAGGCACTGAAATTGTGTCTGTTGTTGTTTGTTACTGAAGCAAGAGCTAATACACATTAGTGCCTCCAAGAATTGACTTTCAAGCTCAGTGCTGTTAATTACTACCACAAGGATGTCATGCATGGTGCCAGACCCTCTTATTGTACCCATTGACCAGGACATTCCTTCCCACTATCCCCCCATATGAACCCAGATATAACCTCAGACTCCTTTTGAATATGGTGTTCTAGGGAGCTACTACCGTATAAATCAAGCAGAGATGGCTGGTGAGATGAAACCTTTTTGGCATGATTCCACTATTTTATTCTGTCCTCTAAGTTTATTGATAACTTTTGCTTAGACGGGTCTTTCAAAGCAGAAATGTCCTTGGAGATACTAATCAGAGCTATCTGGGCTCAGATAACTAAATTTTAATTTTTTACACTTTATTTATTTAGACATTCAGTATTATTCTATATTAATTTCAGGTGTACAGCTTAGTGGTTAGACCTTTATATAATTTAAGAAGTGATCCTCCTGGCTAGTCTAGCACCACCTGGCACTATACATAGTTATTACCATATTATTGACTATATTTTCTATGCTTTACTTTACATCCCAGACTGTTTTGTAATTATAAATTTGTACTTCTTAATCCTTTTACCATTTTCACCCTGCCCCCCAAGCCTCCTCCCATCTATCACCCTGATAAATCTAGTACCCATCTGACACCATATGTAGTTATTACAATATTATTGACTATATTTCTTATGCTATACCCTACATACCCATGACTAATTTGTAACAGTAAATTTGTACTACTTAATCCCTTTCCATTTTTCACTCACCCCCAACCCTCCTCCTATCTGGCAACCATCAAAATGTTGTATCTGTGAGTTTGTTTCTGTTTTGTTTATTTTGTGTTTTTAATTCCACATATAAGCAAAAAATCACATTGCATCTGTCTTTCTCTGTCTGAAAAAGACATTTAGCACAATACCCTCCAGGTCCATCCATGCCACTACAGATGGCAAGAACTCCCTCCCATCCGTGGCCAAGCAATATTCTATATATATGTACCATCTACTCTTATCCATTCATCCATCGATGGACACCCAGGCTTCCTCCACATCTTGGCCATTATAAACAATGCTGCAATGAACCTATGGATGCATTTGTCCCCTCAAAGTAGCGTTTGGGTTTCTTCGGATAAATACCCAAAAATGGGAATACAGTGTCCTTCTTTGTCTCTTGTTATAGTCTTTGTTTTAAAGTCTATTTTGTCTGTTACAAGTATTGCTACCTCAGATTTTTTGTTTCTTTCCATTTTCATGAAATATCTTTTCCCAATCCTTTTACTTTCAGTCTGTGTGTGCCTTTTGATCCGAAGTAAGTCTCTTGTAGGCAGCATATAGTAAGGGTCTTGTTTTTTTTTAATTCATTCAGCCACCCTAGCTTTTGATTGGAGTGTTATTCATTTACATTTAAAGTAATTGTGGATAGATATGTACTTATTGCCATTTTCTTATTCACATTTTCGATCCCCTTTTTTTTCCTTTTCATCTTAAAGAAGTCCCTATAACATTCCTTGTAATACTGGTTTGGTGGTGATGAACTCCTTTAGCTTTTTCTTGTCTGGGAAACTCTATCTGTCCTTTGATTTGAAATTATAGCTTTGCTGGGTAGAATAATCTTGGTGATAGGCCCTTGCTTTTCATCACTTTGAATACTTCCTGCCAATCTCTTCTCGCCTGCAAAGTTTCTGTTGAGAAATCAGCAGTCTTATGGGAGCTCCCTTGTAGGTAACTAACTGCTTTTATCTTGCTGCTTTTAAGTTTTTTTTTTTTTTTTTTTTTGCCTTTAACCTTTGGCATTTTAATTATGACGTGTCTTGGTGTAGGTCTCTTTGGGTTCATCTTGGTTGGGACTCTCTGTGCTTTCTGGGCTTGTGTATCTATTTCCTTTTCCAGGTTAAGGAAGTTCTCAGTTATTATTTCTTCAAATAGATTTTCAATTCCTTGTTCTCTCTCTTCTCCTTCTGGTACCTGTATAATGCAAATATTGGTACACTTGATGTTGTCCCAGAGAACCCTTAAACTATCTTCATTTTTTTGGATTCTTTTTCTTTTTGCTGTTCTGATTGGGTGTTCTCTGCTACCTTATCTTCTGCATCACTGGTTGGATCCTCTGCATCCAATCCACTGTTGATTCTCTCTAATGTATTCTTCATTTCAGTTATTGTATTCTTTATTTCTGACTGTTTCTTTTTATGTCTTCTATCTCTATTTTTATGTTTCCTATTTCTTTGTTGAAGTTTTCCCTGAGATCATTGAGCATCCTTATAATCATTGTTTGGAATTCAGTGTCAGGTAGTTTGCTTGTCTCCATTTTGTTTAGTTCTTTTTCTGGAGCTTTTTTTTCTTTTATTTGAGACAGGTTTCTTTGTCTCCCCACTTTGGCTGCCTCCCTGTGTTTATTTCTAGGTGGGGCTGCTATGCCTCCCGGTCTTAGTAGAGAGGCCTTATATAGTAGGTGTCCTGCAGGACCCCGTGGTACAGTCTCCCTGGTCACCAGAGATGGGTGTTCCATGTGTGTTCCTTGTGTGGGTTGCTGTTTGCACATCAGTGGGAGGAATTGACCCTTAGGCTGATTAGTTGTGAGGACTGGCTGTGACTATAGTGGAGGAGCTGTGGTGCAAGGGGTGACCCTACAGAGTGGGGTTTGCTTTAGCAGGGCTCTGGTGCCTGCCCAGTCTGCCCTTTGGGTGTGTCATCCTTGGAGGTGGCTGGGTGCTGCTCTGGCTTGGTCTAAAGCTTGCATTTGCATGCCAACCCTGGGGCCTCCTGGGAGGGGCACCATTGCAGGCCAAGTTCAGCTGCAGCCTGTGCCCTGCTGGGGGCTACCTGGTATGAGCCACAAAGCAATCTGCAGATGGCTGCCACCTGCACTGGGCTTGGAGATGCCTTGAAAGGCCAATCTGTGAGCCAAAGCTAGCTGTTGCTAGGGCTTAGGGCTGCTCAGCCAGAGGTACGGGAACATGCTGAAACCAGATGCTGCTTTTCATGCAGGGTCTCAGCTCCTGCTCCCTGCACAAGAACATAGGATATGGTGAGGCCAAAAAGGAACAACAATGGAGCCATAGATAGGGGAGTCATACCACTATATTTTCGATGGTGGCTGGTGGAGACACAAAAGCAAACATCTGCCCGTACCCCAACAAGGGGTCTTCCTGTACCAAAGTCTCGCTGGCTGCCGGGAGAAACACAGGAAGTAGGATCAACATGATCCACAATCCACAATCCACTTGCTAACCGCACTTCTTAGATGCAATCCGCCATCCACTTCTCTGCCAACCAACCAACCACCTAGCATAGCCACGGCAGTTATATTAGTGGCCAATGGCTAACCAGTGACAGTTGATGGCCACCCAGCCACAGCCAATGGCCATCTAATAACCAAGCCAGCACCTTTCCACGTGAGGCCAAGAGCCTGGAAACTGCTCTCTGGGACTTTGTCCCCACACTCCACCTCTCCCGGGTCTTGCCTCACAATCTACGCGACAAGCGTCTTCTGTGAGGGGCCCTATGCAAGGAACCTGAAGGCAGATGCAATATCCTGGGCACAGCCAGGCTTTCGCAGGGTACCGCTAGTCTTTCTGGGCACAGCCAGTCTTTCTGGGCACAGCTAGGCTTTCTGGGCATAGCCAGTCTTTCTGGGTACAGTCAGTCCCTCTTAGGGCACCGCCAGTCTTTCTGGGCACAGTCTGACTTCCTGGGCATAGCGAGGGTTTCTCAGGGCACTGTGCTGGAACAATAGTGGCTTACAGCCAAGGTGCTACATATTCTCGACGGTGGCTGGTCAAGAACACCGGAAGCAAACATCTGCCAGTTCCACTACATGGTGGTACATTCTCAAGCAAACATCAAGCGGGGATGAAAGGCAATTCCCCATAGTCCACAGTCATTCGCCAGGCTGTGCATTGGCTTTAAAATGTGTGCCCTCTCCGCAGGGCGAGGCTCCAAGTCCTCCCCAATCTGGGGGTGAGGGACGACCTTGACCTCACCCGCATCCTCCACTGGAGGACTCAGCAAGCATTTCCTCCTGGGACTACAAGTCCTGCACCTGGGCTGCCTCAGCAAGCACTGCCCAGCCCACAGGGCTGCAAAGACCTTTGCTTTCTTCAGCTTATGCTGGTTGGATAGCCATCCACGTCTTCCCACCCCTCCACAGGGGTCTAGCTCTCTGGCAGCTGCACGGCTCTTCCTATGCTGGTCAGAGAGCCATCCATCTTCCCACCCCTCCACGGGGGTCCAGATTCTGAGAACAGTGGCCACCGGGCACCACACACTGTGTGGGGGCCACATGTCCTCCTACCCAGAGTCAGACATCATTCCTATCTGGTCGAATCCTTGCTGCGCCAGGTATGTGAGTGGGTGGTGGACCTGGTGTAAGGTGTCCACAACTCTAGGAGCCCACGGCAGCAGTGGACCACCAAAAACCAGGCGATGCCTGTTATGGCCAATAGGGTGGTGTGCCATCCAGAGGCTCGAGAGAACCACCAATTCACCGAGGGGTCATGTTTTTTCCAGGCAGATTGCGTTTCCTGCTCCCGATGCCACTTCTCACGGGCTTCCTGACACTGAGTTTTCATAACGCACAAACTGCTCCGCTGCATCATGTTTTATGCAGGGTCTCAGCTCCCGCTCCCCGCACAAGAACGCAGGATATGGTGAGGCCAAAAAGGAACAACACAGAGCCATAGATAGGGGAGTCATACCACTATAGTCTTGCTGGTGGCTGGTCGACACACAAAAGCAAACATCTGCCAGTACCCCAACAAGGGGTCTTCCTGCACCCCAGTCTCACTGGCGGCTGGGCAAAATGCAGGAAGTAGGATCAACATGATTTGCAATCCGCAATCCACTTGTTACCACACTTGTTAGCTGCAATTCACCATCTGCTTCTCTGCCAACCAACCAACCCCCTAGCATAGCCACGGAAGTTACATCAGTGGCTAATGGCTAACCGGTAACAGCTGACGGCCACCTAGCAATAGCAGATGGCCATCTAATAACCAAGCCAGCACCTTTCTACGTGAGGCTGAGAGCTTGGAAACTGTTCTCTGGGACTCTGTCCCCATACTGCTTGTTTGGGTTTTATGAACCGCTGAAAGATTTAAAGTCCGAAGGAAGAGCTAGGGCAGGTTGTTTCTATGGAAAAGCCACTGGAAGTGGCTTGGGTGTGCCTGGAAGTTGGTGGGGCCAGGTCTCAGGGAATCATTAGGGTGGGGCGGATGAAGGTGATAGTCAGTTTGATAGAGATTTAGATATGGCACCTTCCTGCAGGGAAGGGGAGGGCTCAACAAAGAAACAATGGCTTCTGCCAGCTCCTCCTCCTGGAGAAAGGTGCCCCTCCAGCCCTCATTCTGAAGTTGGACAATTTAGTTCTTCCCCATATGTCCCTGGTGCCCTTTCGAGCTGCTTCCCCAGCGCTGGAGCTCAGAGCGGATGAGTTCGTCAGCAAGTAAGACTGTGGGGGCTCTGTGAGAGTAATGCCTAGGACTGCAGCCACCCTCCTGCTCAGCCACAATATCCGCTGGTTTCACAGCCAGAATTTATGGGACTTCTCTTCCTGGCACTGGAACTCTGGGCTGGAGAACCTGGTGTGGGGCTGGGATCTCTTGCTGCTCCGATGGGATCTCCGCAGCTGAGATATCCCTCCCAATATTTAATTGTCGCACCTGGGTGTGGGACCAGCCTGTTCCATGTCTCTGCCCCTCCTACCAGTCTCGAGGTGGCTTCTGTATGTCCATAGTTGTAGGGCTTCAGTTCAGCTAGACTTTAGGTGATTCTCAATGATGGTTATCCTGTAGTTTAGTTGTAACTGATGTGGTCCTGAGAGGAGATGAGCACAACATTTACCTACTCCTCCGTCTTGACCAGAAGTCCCTCATCTTTTCCCCTGCCCCTTCCTTCTTTCCCATTCCCCCTCCCTCCCCCAACTCTGAGTCAAGCCTTTTGTCTCAGCCTAATTGTGGAGGACGCAGCTCACTGGCCATGTTGGTGTTATGGGCATTGCACTCTACTCAGTTGAGTCAGTTGGTCTCTGACCGCCGGCAGGTAACTAACACCTGCCTCTCACAGCTGCACACAGAAGCTCACAGCACCACACAGCAGCTTATGCCCGGCTGCTGGCCACTCACGCCAGCCATTGTTCTCAACTTACGTGTAGAGGATGCAGCTCAATGGCCCATGTGGGAATCAAACTGACGACTCTGTTTTAGGAACACAGCGCTCCAACCACCTGAGCCACCTGTCCACCCAGAAGTCCCTCATTTAAAATTTTAATGCTTATCAAACCATTAGTGTTTTGGAAACCATAATACTAGACAAAAAGGAAACTCAGATTCAGTAAGGTATGACTGCTCAAGGTCATACTAGGACTTGAGCCTAGTCTGTTTGCCTCTAATGTCCATAATCTTTCCATTATACCCATAGGGCCCTGGTCTGGCTTCCCTTAGCTAGCGATTGGATTTCTGCTCTCTCTGGGACCCAAACTTTTCATTTCCTAGACTCCAGAGGCACTGAAGCAAAGGGATCCTTTAGATTCCTCTTTTATCCAAAGAGCTGATATCCAAGTGTTTTTATGGGTAAAAAGAACTCTGGTGGAATTTTATCACAAAGGAGTTATTAGTGGGACTAGGATTAGTGGCTCAGGAGACCAGTCCTGGCAAATGCATGTTCCTGACCTCCAACCAAAGCAGCATCTGAGGCTAAATGAGAAAACTGACAAGGAAAGCCAAATAGCCTCAGCATGTCACTGATGTCAACCTGTCCATTAAAAAAGGCACAGTGGAGGCTCCACCAAAACATGGGGTTGAGGGACTAGGTAACTAACATCTGTACTACCAGTTTTCTGGGTAACGGTAAAAGGCTGAGATTCACTGGGATAGTGGTGCATGGTTTTACCTGCAAGGTGACTCACCCATGACAGAGTCAGTCATTATAATGGGGGTTAACCATATATAAAAAGAATTCCCTGCTAGTATAGGGGTTTCATGTGCTATTAGGCTAAATGTTCTTCTAAACCTTTACAGCTCTGTGATGAGGTTGCTATTTTCTCATTTTATGTTTATCCTTTAACTGATGTCATTTTTTCCAAAGCATTATGATTTTGGCCTTGTCATTCTGCCAGTGGGCAGCTTCCAAATTGTCCATTCTTGGCAATGTTTAATGCCTTGTCCTCTGTCTGCTGTCAGGGGCAGTTCATTTAAGTTGCCAAGAGGACCTGCTTTATTGCTTAGCCAGCCAAGGCCTAAGCTGCTTTATGACATTTCAAAGTGAATTGATGATAGAAATTTCAATTTGTTTCAGGAGAGAGTTGTCAACAGGCCCAGAGCTCAGAAAATGAGTGGCCAGGTCTTTTAGAGGCATTGGTTGCATGTACATGGATGAAAGGCTGTTTCAGCATGAATTTATTCTCTGAAACTCTCTCTTATTTATATGTAGGTGCTACTTCTATAGAATGCTTGGCTAGTCTAACAATTTCTGATGATTAGAATTCCCTCTTATCTACTTTGCTAAATGTAGTGATCATAGGCTGTTTTTTTCTGTCCCTTCGGGGGACTACCCCTCCTCCACCCTCAGTACCTGTGGCTTGGATGGAGCTGATTTCAGACCTTTGTTTCAGTGGTAGGCATGTGACTCAGTCCTGTCCAATGAGAAGCATGGATTTGATTTGGGGATGGGCATGTTAGTGTATCAGTTAGGATCTTGCAAACAGAAGAAACTCTCAAATTGGGTTATCAAATAACCTTCCCACAGAAGTGTAGGCAGAGGACAGGAAAACTGTAAGAGATAGTGCTGTTCCTGGGGTTATTGGTACCACCCAGAGGTTGTAGAGGCAAGATTGAGGTGCTATTAGTGGGACTAAAATAGGGAAAGATGTGTGGAGAGAGCTGAGGCAGAACCTGTGACTATTGGCCAAGAGACACAGCTAACCCATGCAGACCCTTGTGAAGGGATCTGGGGAAAATGACATTCTGACTTCATTCTTCTCTCTTCCTTCAGTCTCCTGCTGGTCTTCCCACTGAAAATACCCAAAGGAAGGCATAGGAGAAGGGAACCACTGATGCATCTACACAGGCCAGCCTCCAGCTACAGAGCTGGGTGGCGAGTAGATTTGAAGGTCAAGCTGAAGATATTTAGCACATGAGCCAATTCAGGCCCATTGAGACTCAGTCCTGGGAATTTTGATGGGACAATTACAAACAAACATGGGAAATGCATACTCTTTCCACTAGGCCTTCTCTGTAAGAAAAAAAAAAAAAGCCTGGAGCTACTGGTGGTCATGTTATCATAACTCTGGAGGGAAGAAAGTAGAACAAAGAGAAGAGGAGTAATTTCTGATGATACCATTTAAGCACTTAGATCCAGTTACACTTGAAGACTACCCTTAGAATTTTCATCTAGGGGCCAATAAATTTCCCCTGTACTTCAAATAGTCACTTGTAGGTTTCTGTCACTTGTATCAGGAAGAGGCCTGAGGAATGCATGGTCTTCACAGTACTGCAGAACTCAGCTCAGAGAGCCATCAAGATGATCTCCTGCCACACCCAAAAGTGGCTCCTAGTTAATTCATTTCACCAAATCTGATGTCCTTGGTCAGTGCAGGTGTTGCCCCTGTCTTTCCACAACCCTCTCCAGCTGCAGGCTGTTCATTGGTAATCCTAAAATAAGCCAGGAGATCAGTGGCCCAGATGCATTGTTAAGCAACATCTGGAGTTTTATTAATTCAGTGTATGTGGGAAAGACAATGTTTTAAAATATGAGGGAAAAATAATACAGGTCTCTCTTGTTAGGGAAAAAAGGGTAGAATAAACATATTCTGAGATTAGATGATTTAACCGAGATATTGAAATGTGTGCAAAGTTGGTAAATGTTGGGCCAGATCAAATAATTCCATGAAGAACTATTTTAACATACAGATAGGCCCAGTCCACGTGCTTAGGTTCAGTAACATCTGTTCTGAGAGATGTTTAGCTTCAAAGGACATCTGATAAGTCCTTGGTCAGCATCTTTGATAGGTGGTGGGCCCTTTATTTATAAGGCGTGCTCTCCTTGGAGACAGTGTGTATATGTGTGTGTGTGTGTGTGTGTGTGTGTGTGTGTGTGTGTGTGTGTATGTAAAACAAAGGGTACAAAATATTTACCTTTAATATTATGCTTTTTCACCAGCAAGAAAGAAAAGGGAAACAATTTGTGGGTAGAAGTCTAGGAGGGTCAGAGCATTCTTGCAAATTGACCTTCCTCCAGCCTCCATGTCCAGCATTCCCTCCATCAATACAGAACAGAGCCTGGAAATCCCATCTGTACTTTCAGGACCGGGGGTGGGGTGGGGTGGAGTGGGGGGTGGGGGTTGAGGAAGGGCTGGAGCACAGTGTGGCTCAGCAGACAGAGCATAAAGTTGGACCCAGGTTTTTCCATTCATTAGCTGTGTAACTTTGGTTTAATCTCTTCAAACTCCCGCTTCCTCCTTTGTAAAATGAGGATAATAATATCTTCCTCAGAGCATTCGTGTGAGGATTAAATGAGATCGAGTGAACAAAGCTTCTAATTACTGCTTGGTGAATGTCTTCACAAATGGTCAAGACAGCATCAATGAAGACAAAGCTGGGCAAGCCGCATTGTAGCACATCAGAGATTCCGTCTGAAGCCAGCCCAATGCTTGGCACTCAACAGCAAATGCTAGTTCCTTTCTCCCTCTTCCTGCTTTCCCCTGGAACGTTTCATCCCTCAAATATGTAAGAGTCCTCCACTAACTGAGCTGGGGTGCATGAGATGATGGAAGCAATTAGACCTTTAAATAGCCTCAGTTTGCCTCTTTGACCCAGTAACCCCATCTCAGAGAATTAAATTAAGAAATAATCTGAAAGAAAGAAAAAGTCACTTGTGCTATGATGTTTACTACAGAATTATTTATATTGGTAAAAATCCACCAAGATCCAATAATGAGTTCAATTCAATTATGGTAATTCAACTAAATGGGGTATACTGCAGTCATCAATGATAATTTAAAAGACTATACAGCAACATAGAAACTGTCTATGATTTAATGTAAAATCAAAAGATATATACAGAATTGCGTCTTTACTGTGACTCACTATGATGCAGGCTTATGTCCGTATGAGGGGTGCTGTTGGGAGTCTCTGTTCCTTGGCTGCTTCTTTCTGTCATCTTGACACACTGGGTTTGCGTTCCAATGGGGAAATTCTCTAACCTTTTTACAAGTTAGTTTATTTTTTGACCAGGTGTGAATATTTATTATACATAAACCTTACCAAGGCCAGTAGAGAGAGCACCAAAAAATAAAAACAATTTGGTTCTTTGGAGTAACAGGGATTATGATGAGTTTTGATAATGCATTTTAACTCTTGTTGATGAGAATGATTAACATTAATGATAATTTAAATTAGAATTATGGAATGATCCTTCTGCTCCTCTTTCACTTTTCTTAGGAAAAATGAATTATTGGATGTAAAGTACTTAGAATAAGGCCTAACATAGAGTGAGTAATCCATAACTGAGAACTTGTAGTATCAACATTTATTACATGTGAGACCCCGTTCATATATGAATGAACTCATATAATCCTCAGAACAATGCAGGGAGGGGGGCACTATTAGTACCCCAATTTTAGAGATGGAGAAACAGGCACAGAGAAGTTAAATCACTTGTCCAGGGTCACATGACTAGTAAGTGGCAGAACTAGAATCGTCCTGGGGGCCAGGCGCCAAAGTCTTGCGCTTCACCTTTCCACCATCGTTCATGTTCGTTAAGCAAAGCTGTTACCTGTAGAGTTTATGGAAAAGAAAACCAGTGGTCGGCCGAGATTTTAGGGAAAGATGGTCTTTGGGTCTTTGGCCTCCAGGGAAGGGGAGGATGAGGGCTGGACAGGAGGATGATGGGAGCAGGGGCTGGCTCTGGTCCTTGTTTTTGCACCTTCTGCAGTAGACGGAATGGAGAGGGTGGGATCTGGGGAACTCTGGGTGGGCTCATTTGTTCATTGGTGGAGGGACTGGAGAGACATGTCATGCCAGACATGTCCCCAAAGTCAAACATGGAATCTGGCAGACAAGGAAAAGGGCCTGAGCCATGTGGGGCCACTCTTAACTTCCTGGGTCTTACAACCGGCAGGCTGTGTGAGGTATCATCTGGAACAAAATACCTTTCACCCACCCCAGACACACAATGTAGAGTAGGAAACAAGGGCTTGAGATGGCCAGTGCCTTGCCTTCTGCTCTCCCTTAGGCTTTTCCTTGTAAGTAAACCCCAAATCCAAAGACAGAAATGATCCCAGACAGATATGAAATTCTTCCCAGTCTCTGCACCTGTCAGGGCTCCAGCTGAGGCAGTGTTTCCTTCTCTTCTCCTCTCAGACCCTCCCTCCCCCAACTACTACCACCTGCAACACACACACCCTCAGAGGCCTGACAGTTCCCTGTGCGCTGATCTCAATGAGATAGTGCGGGGAGTGGGCCTGGTGTATCCTGGGCAAGGCCAGCATGAAATTAGAAGCTGAGCCAGGACAGAGCTGTCCAAGGTGAGGGAGGGGCTCCAGGGATCAGGACCCAAGTTGGGACCAGCAGCCAGGAGCACGATCAGGGAGCACCCTACCCCCCAACCCCCCAGGTGCTGGAATTGGAGGGCAAAGCAAGGCTGAGCATCAGAAGCAGAAAGGGATCATAGGAACAAATCCTCACCTTCTGCCTTTCCTGGGTGTGGTCCCAGCTGAGCGGGTACCCAGGGGCTGGGGCTGAATCATGGAGTCCTCATTGGAGACTGAGGGTGTAGTCAGAAACATGTGAGAAACTACGGTCTAAAAAGGGGCATCCGAAGGGTCACCAGAGTGAACGAGCCAGAAGCAGTTATGGCAGCTGGGATACGGAGCCAGGAATCTGAGAACCAGGGAGGTGAGAACAAAAATAGTAGGTCCTGGGTAAACAGGATTGGACTAGAACAGGTGCTGCTGTGGCTCACCCTGGTGGGCCAGCTGGGCACGGTGGGAGTGTATGTCTGCTAAATTTAAAGGGCCAGAACAGACACCAGTGTCCAGGAACCTGGACTCAGTCTGGGAGCCTCTTATACCGTGTTTCCCCGAAAACAAGACCTAGCTGGACAATCAGCCCTAATGCGTCCTTTGGAGCAAAAACTAATATAAGACCTGGTCTTATTTTACTATAATATAAGACCAGATCTTATAATATAGTATAGTATAGTATAATATAATATAATATAATATAATATAATATAATATAATATAATATAATATAATACCGGGTCTTATATTAATTTTTGCTCCAAAAGATGCATTAGAGCTGATTGTCCGGCTAGGTCTTATTTTCAGGGAAACACGTTCATCGCTCTGGCTGGGTCCGAGATGGTCTGGGCACAGTTTGCCCTGAGCGTGGAGCTGGTGGACCAGGCTGATTCTATAGGCAGGGGAAGGCAGTGTTGGAGATAAGGGTGAATCCTGATGGGCACTCGGGTGGAGGGACCAGTCTGAGTGCTGGGACCTGAGCACTGTGCGGCCTGCATGCTCAGGCCTGCTGGAGAATGTAGGGCGGCGGGAGAGAGTGGCTGATGAATCACAAATCCCAGATGTGGAGCGAATGCTGCAGGCAGCTCTGGGCTGCTTGTCAATGGATTGGACCACGCCTGGAGCAGCTGTCAGGCTCAGGCCACTGGCCCATTCCTAACACAGAGAAAGCCTAAGAACTTTTTGCTCTGTGAGCGTTCCCTCTGTGAAATGTTTCCTCGTTCCACAGGACCACATTTGGGTGAGCGAACTTATTCTCGGAGCCCAGCTTTACAAGTTGGTTTTATGACGCATCGAGGCAGAAGGTGAACGCCCCAGTCATTAAGTCACTTCCCCTTGTGGGTGAATTCCGCCAGGAGTCCTTCATCTGGGCCGCAGAGCCAGCTCCTCCAGCACACACACAGACCTGTCAGTGTACATTGGGCTGCTCAGAGAAATCCTTGGCACCTTAGAGGCTGTCCCCGGTTCACCTCTGAGGCCACGTGCTTTCTCTTGCAGGCAGCTTTGCCGGCGGCTTCCTGGAATAGGCCAGGGCACAGGGATGATGTTCTGCGGATCAGGCTGCGCTATGGCAGGCGGGACCTAGAGCACACATCTGGATGCCGAACCCCCAGCAGACCATGGCAGCCGGACGGCTTCATCTGTCCTCTGCATGTGTCTATTCTTTTAAATTCTAGCTAATGGCTACGTGTTTTAGGCGACTTTTATCATCCTAAAATAGGGATCTGACCATGTCTCCAAAGGAGGGCCCCTGAACCAAACGCAGTGGGCTGGCTGCCAAAGCTGGCAGAAGGAGGCACAGTACTTGAAATAAATGCAGGGTGTTTGCTTACAGATTCCTCTCCACCACATCATGGATGAGTCACATGACTTCTCACCCCAGATTCTGTTTTTACCCACTTTCCTACTCAGAGGCTGGGGTGGGAGGATTTTATAAACTTAAAATATATCCCCAAATTATATCCTTTTGTCTCTTGGGCTATAATGTAGAGTAAGGGTTCTTTCATTCTTTGATGTAGTTGGGAATTATTTTTGACTTTTTCAGTTTCATTCTGTTTTAATTCATACTTGGTTGTGGGAAAAGCACTAGGTAGCGAGTCAAGAGACTGAGGGTCAAGTCTCTGATTTGCTCGTTCGTAGCTGGCATTTGAGGCAAGGCAGTTCATCTCTCCAAGCTTCAGTTTCTTGTCGACAAAAGCAGGTGTCAGTTCCCCAGGAAACAGAGAGCATCCCTTGGGCAGGGCCAGCTTCTCCCTCTCTGTAGCGCTGGAGTCGGAACTCCTGCCCTTCACCCTTCCCCTCCCAGGCTTGTTATGACAGCAAGTTAGATCCCTGGTGGGAGTGCTTTGAAAACTAAAAAGCTACTTTTCTGAGAGGCTAATTCGTACTATACACCATGCAAAGCACAAAACAACAACAAAAAATCCCCATTTCTCTTCATGTCAGCCTTCCCCCCACTCAGCTCAGCCTTGTCAGTGGGTAGCGCTTCTTTAATATCTCAGGTAAATTGCTTCATTCTGGCTTCCCCAGGCTGGATCAACTCCTGAACTCCGTTCACAACACCTTTGTAGCTGCAGTTTTTTTTTCTGTTTTTTTCTTTCTTTCTTTTTTTTTTAAGAGCGCACGATAGTTCTGTTATTTTTTATTGTAATAAAATATGCATAACATAAATTTTACCATCTTAAGCATTTGTAGGTGTGTAATTCAGTGGCACTAAGTTATTGTGTAGACATTACCTCCATCCATCTCAGAAGTTTTTTCATCTTACCAAATTGAAACTGTCCTTATTAAGCATTAATTCCCCATTATCCCTCCCCACAACCCCTGGCAACCACCATTCTATTTTCTGTCTCTATGAATTTGACTACTCTAGGTACTTTATGTAAGTGGAATCATACAGTATTTATCCTTTTATGTCTGGCTCATTTCACTTAGCATAATGTCTTCAAGGATCTTCTATCTCTGCATCTTTACAGAGAGGAAAAATCCCCAGAAACTTTTAAGTAATAGATTTGTAAAAACCTAACATTTTCTCCCAGAAACTATTGTAAATTAGGGAGAGAAAGGCTGAATGGACATGTCCCCTTTTTCGTTTGTGCTGTTGTTTTAACTGTAATTGTTGTAAAATTACAGTTAAAGTTTGTAGGTGCTGTTTATAGCTGTAAACTTACTTTTGTAAGTAAAAAATAAAATACGTTGCATATCTGTATTGAGTCTCAGCTGGGCAGAAGCTAAGTGAGACTCTATCTAACATTTGGTGTGTGTTGTTGGGCAACAACTCTTCCTCCCAAGTGCTTAATTTTATCTGATGATTTACCTGGGGACTAAAGAACTCCTGAGAAAGGACATTTCAACTATGTCCACAAATGGGATTCAAGCCTGTAGTGTCACAGCTGAGAGTTTGGGGAAGTTCTGACTAAAGGCAGGTTTCAGGAAGGCCACTGGGACTCTTGATGGATAATTCACTGAAAGGGAAAATATAGGCTGGCTAGCAGTGGGGCCTGAGCACCTGTGGGGAGCAGCAATGAGACCTCTGAGCACCCTGGGGGGAAGTGCCAGGTATAAAAATGAGAAGACCTGTTTGACTGAACTGTAAAGCTTTGGGGCCCAAAGTACACCTGCCAAGAGAAGTTACTGCAGGACACAGGGGACCATTCTCCTCTTCCCTGTGGCAATGATTGGGGAGTGGAGTAGTACTGCTGTGAACGTCAGTGGTTCAGATCTGGTGTCAGAGAGAGGGTCTCCATCCAGCTCAGCGGAGTCAGTGATGCTAAGTGAGCAGGAATACAAAATCTCAGGTCTGGTGGGAAGCGTATGAACAGCTCTGGTTTGCATGGACACAGGCCAGAGCTGATTTATAGTCATGTGTACAAGTACATCCCCTTGGAGACTCTTGAAAAATCCTGGGGCAGAACTTCGTAAGAGACTGTAATTCTTGACAGACTGGACAGGGGGCCAGGCCAGTAAGATTCAGATACTGAAGTGACTGTAACCCTAGGTGTTCCTACTGGCCGGTGAGGGTCAGCAGGCTTTGGGTCACGGATGTTTTCACTTGTTAGTAGCACAGTTATTATCATAATTAATGGTGAAAACTGAAGCCCTTCGCTCTATGTTCAGGAACATGACAGGGCTGTCCCCTATCACCTCTGCTTTTCAACATAGTGTTGGAAGTCCTTGCCAGAGCAATCAGGCAAGAGAAAGAAATAAAAGGCATCCACATTGGGAATGAAGAAGTTAAATTGTCACTCTTTGCAGATGACATGATGCTATATATAGAAAACCCTAAAGACTCCACCAAAAAGCTATTTGAAACAATCAACGAATACAGTAAAGTTGCTGGCTACAAAATCAACATACAAAAGTCCATTGCATTCCTATATACTAACAATGAAATCTCAGAAAAAGAAATAAAAAAACCCATTCCTTTTGCAATTGCAACAAAAGGAATAAAATACCTAGGAATAAGCTTAACCAAGGATGTGAAAGACCTATATGCTGAAAACTATGAGACATTTTTAAAAGAAATTGAAGAAGACACAAAGAAATGGAAAGACTTTCTGTGCTCATGGATTGGAAGAATCAACATAGTTAAAATAGCCGTATTACCCAAAGCAATATACAGATTTAATGCAATCCCCGTCAAAATCCCAATGGCATTTTTTACAGAAATAGAACAAAAAAATCATCAGATTTGTATGGAACCACAACAGACCCTGAATAGCCAAGCAATTCTAAGAAAAAAGAGCAATGCTAGAGATATCATACTCTGGGACTTTAGCTTGTACTACAGGGCTACAGTAATCAAAACAGCATGGTATTGGCAGAAAAATAGACACACAGACCAATGGAATAGAATTGAGAACCCAGAAATAAACCCACATGAATATGGACATAATTTTTGACAAAGAAGCAAAAAATATACAATGGAGAAAAGATAGCCTCTTCAATAAATGGTGCTGGCAGAATTGGAAAGCCACATGCAAAAGAATGAAACTGGACTGCTATCTGTCACCATGTACCAAAATTAATTCAAAATGGATCAAAGACTTAAGCATAAGACCTGACACAATAAACTGCATAGAAGAAAACGTAGGTACTAAACTTATGGACCTTGGGTTCAAAGAGCATTTTATGAATTTGACTCCAAAGACAAAGGAAGTAAAAGCTAAAATAAATGAATGGGACTATATCAAACTTAAAAGCTTCTGCACAGCAAAAGAAACCATCAACAAAATAAAGAGGCAACCAATTGAATGGGAGAAGATTTTTGCAAACAGTGCCTCCGATAGGGGGCTAATATCCAAAATATACAAGGAACTCATACAACTCAACAACAACAACAAAAACAACCCAATTGATAAATGGGCAGAGGACCTGAAGAGGCATTTCTTCAAAGAGGACATACAAATGGCAAATAGACATGAAAAAATGCTCGACATCACTAATCATCAGAGAAATGCAAATAAAAACCACAATGAGATATCACCTCACCCCAGTTAGAATGGCTATCATCAACAAGACAAATAGTAACAAGGGTTGTAGAGGCTGTGGAGAAAAAGGAACCCTCACACACTGTTGGTGGGAATGCAGACTGATGCAGCCATTATGGAAGGCAGTGTGGAGGTTTCTCAAAAAATTATGAATAGAATTATATTACCCAGCAATTCCTCTCCTGGGTATCTACCTAAAAAATCTGAAAACATTTATCCATAAAGACACATGTGCTCCAATGTTCTTTGCAGCTTTATTTACGGTGGCCAAGACATGGAAACAACCAAAATGTCCTTCGATAGATGAATGGATAAAGAAGTTGTGGTATATATACACAATGGAATACTATTCGGCAGTAAGAAAAGATGAAATAGGACCATTTGTGACAACATGGATGGATCTTGAGATTATAATGCTAAACGAAATAAATCAGACAGAAAAAGTAGAGAACCATATAATTTCATGTGGTGTATAAACCAAAAACAACAAAAGAACAAGACAAACAACTGAAAGAACAAAAACTCATAGACATAGATGATAGTTTAGAGGTTACCAGAGGGTAAGGGGGGCGGGGGGAGCGGGGCTCTAGAAGAGGGTAAATGTGGTCTAATATATGATGATGGAAAGAGAACTGACTCTGGGTGGTGAACATACAATGTGAGATATAGAATAATGTATTACAGAATTGTACGCCTGAAATCTGTGTAACCTTACTAACAATTGTTGCCCCAATAAACTTTAATTTAAAGAAAAAAAACACAATTATTATGTGGCTTATTTTGACGATTACTAGTTTATTAATCTCATTTAATTTAAAATGTTTGTTTCGAGCAGAACGACAAATTGCCAATATGTAGGGACTATATACCCCTTACTTTTGTCTCGCTTATGAAACTCAGGGCCTTTGAGATGAAATTATCATTATTATAGTCTATTTTTTTTGGATTTAGCCACATTTTTGGAAAACAAAAAGACATTGAGAAAGCAGGAGGCAAGAGAGCCTTGAAACTTATGAAATATAACTTTTCTATATGGAAGTTTGTCAAGTCTATCTCTCCTTCTGAGTGGCTGCACTACCAGTGGTTTCTACTTCTTCTAATGCTTCATTTATCATTGTCTTAGACTGCTGGGAATTGAAAGGGTGTTTGCTCAAATGTGACAAGTTTTTTTGAGTCATTCTATGTTAGTTTCCTTCAGGAACATATTTGGGTATTTCTGCATGTCACGTGGGTGGGTTTTAACTACTCTTGATCTCAGAAGAAATCTTGAATGGCTCCAGTGAGTCCTATCCAAGGAGAGAGACTGGAGAGTATGTAGGACCTACTTATATCTCCATCTTCTTCTCGGAGGGGCATAGGAGTGTCCTGAGCCATTGAAAATAGGACTTTTCTCGTAAGGTAGATCTCTTGGGCTAAGAAAAATATGGAGGGATGGGTGGATATTTTTCCTGTTGGACCATGGACGCCTAGATAGTGGCAACTGTTGGTGGGATGCCCTCACTTGAGGACAATGAGTGCAGCAAAACAGATTATCAGCAGAGGTAACAAGTGTTGGCAGAATTCTGGGCATTGGCTGAGCTCCCATGTAGTACCCTGGCATTGCCTACCTATAGTGCTCATGCGGGCCCAGGTGAGGCAGTCTCTCGAGGCTTATTCTCATCTTTATGTGGCCCCTCCTGTCCTGGAGGGTCTACTGACTTCCCTTATCACATCCCTGCCCTCTCACCCACGGCATCTCCCATGCTCACTCTTGAGGTTGGACAGTCTAGATCTTCATCTGTTCTCTTTTCAAGTTATTTTTCCCCCAACGGTTTGTTACAGAAATCTTGGAACATACAAAAAAAGATGAAAGGGCAGAACTGTGACCCTAGCATGTACTTTATCTTGATTAAGCAATTGTAACATTTTGTCATATTTACTTTAATAGAAAGTTTTATAGATGAAACACTTCAAAGTAAATTGTAGACATTTTACTCTTAAACACTTCAATATTCAGCATGCGTCTCCTAAGAATAATAACAATGCCATTATCACACCTAAGAAAATAAGTAATTTGCTAGTATCATCTCATTTAAATTACATATTCAAATTTTCCGACTATGAATTTTTTAATTTACACTTTAAAACCAGGATCTACTCAGAGTTCATGCATTGCATTTAGTCATATGGTTTTTAATCTCTCTTAGTCTAAAGCCATTTCCCCTCCCCCACAGTAAAAATGAATTACGTTGGCATCTGAGGAGCCAGGCTAGTTGTCATATAGAATGTCTCACCTTTTGATTTATCTGCTTACTTCCTTGGGGTGTCATTTAATTTTTAAAAATAGTGCCCTTGTATTTTCTGTAAACTGGAATTTAATTTTAAAGGCTTCGTTATATTTGGTCAACAATTTTGGGAGAGTGCTCAAATTTTTTTTTTAAATAGACAAACATCATGCTCTAATTCCCTAAGGGTTTGCCTTTTGAATTTCAACAATTTCTCTTTCTCCCCTTTTCTCTCAAAAAGCTTAGCTTTGGCAAAGTCCTTTTTTTCATATTTGTTACTAATGAACTATTTCATCAACCCATTTTGGAACCTTTCTGTTTGTATTCCAGATGTAACAATCCTAATCTTCCCTGTGGCAATGCACAATTTTCACTGGGGAGAAATGGAATACAAGAAATGCAAAAAGGAAAAGCACCTTGATTATGCTTTAAGGATTACTGCACCATGTCTGTAAAGACCATTGTCATCTGTTGTGGAGGATGAAGCTTCTGGAGCAGGTGAGAAGTATAAGGAAGCAGAGGTCATGCCCCCAAAGGTCTTGCTCTATATACCTGGAGGGACACACTCTATAGAATCCCAGCCTCCATTTCTGGATCTGGATCATGTGGAAACACGGGATTTGGGTCATTTCCAATCCCAGGTACCAAGAATAAGGCTTGTTTTGCAGCCGTTCACATTTATTAGCAGTGCCATCGTTATTACCATTTTTTCTGTTGATTCAGATATCAGAGATTAGTAGAAGGATATATTAACTATGAAATTCATCTTGATTCTGAATAGAGTCTTATAGTCTTTATCCTGTTGCAACTTTTCTAATAGTCTCATGAAAGCAGTAGGGAATGGACCGTTTGTTTCCAGTTCATAGGGAAAAAAAGCAATCTTGAACTTTTTCTTTTTTTTCAGTTCAACAAATGTTTATGGAACCCTCATCGTACACAGGAGCTATCATAGGTTCTGGGAGTACACAGGTAGCTTGAGCCCACGGGGTACTTGTTGTGGAGAAGGAAACACATAAACAGACACTTTCCCTATAACGTGGCAGAGATAAGTACTAGATGCCAAGGGGTGGAAAAGGAAGCGCGTATCTCAGCTCCCTGGAAGAGATGAGACTGAGCTAAGACTTGAAGGATGTACAAAAGCCAGATGCCAGGTGGTGAGAGAAGCCCTCTTGGCTTGTTCACTGTGGTATTCCTACCATCTAACACTTGGTGGACTTTCAATACAGTGAATTTATAAAAGAAATCTCAGCAGAGGAAACGTTATAAGCACACACACACACACACACACACACACACACACACACACACAAAGGTGTGGGAAATGATATAGTTCAGAATTACCAGAAGATTAATCCTTACCCTGTATGGGGTCACAGACTCCTTTGAAAAATTAATAGAAGCTATGGACCTCCTCCCTAGTTAAAGAAAGAAAGAGACACTCAAAATTTTACAGATAATTTTAGAAGATATAAATATCTCTGAACCCCATCCACACTATGAATCTCTAAAGCAGGGATTTGGGAGCACTGGGGTTTTAAAAAACATATTTATTTTATTTTGTTTTATTGTAATGCAGGGTAATGACATAATTTAAGATGATTTTGGATGCATTGTGAAGGATTGTTTTAAGGGAGCTAATACTGGAGGCAGGGAGTTCATTTAAAAGGTTGCTAAAATAATCTGGGTAACACGATTTAGCCTGAACTAAGGGTGTGGTTGCAGGGATGGAGAAAAATAGTGGGGTCAAGAATGCTTTAAGAGGTAAAACTGGCAATTATTGGTGTTTGATTGGATTTGAGAGGAAGGAGTAGGAAGGAGTTGAGGTTGACTTAAGTTTTTTGGACGACAGGGTAGATGGTGGTGCTATTAACTGAGATAGGAAATGTAGGGGAAAACTTTGGGTTAGGAATAGGGTGATGGAAAGTCTGGGGGTGGGAGAAATAGAGTTCAGGTTTGGTCATGTTGAGGTCATTTGAGGTGACCAGGTGACCGACAGGAGTGAAATGGAGGGATAGCGGGAGATGTCATAAACCTCAAAGGAGCAAAGGATCATGGTGGTTTTAGAAGCTGAATTGGACAGTGAAGGGGACTGATGCCCACGCCAAGTCTGGAGAATATGGGATAATGAGGCAGCTTCTCAAACAAGGGTTGCTGGATGGGCAATGTCTTCAGGAGGTGCATTGGTTTCCTGGGGCTGCCAAAACAAAGTACCACAAACAGGGTGGCTTAAAGCAACAGAATTTGCCTTACAGTCCTGGAGGCCAGACATCTGAAATCAAGATGTCAGCAGGGCCATGCTCTTTCTGAAAACCGTTTAGGAACCCTTCTATGCCTCTCCCTAGCTTTTGGTGGTTTGCTGGCAATCTTCGGCGTTCCTTGGCTTATAGATGCATCACTCCAATCTTCCATCAATACATGGAAATTCTCCCTGTGTCTCTGTCTTCACAAGATTGTCTTTTTATAAGGACACCAGTCACCTTAGTTTAGGGGCCCACCCACTATGATCTAATTACATCTGTAATGACTCTATTTCCAAATAAGGTCCCATTCTGAGGTACTGAGGATTAGAACTTCGACATACCTTTTTGAGGGGACAAATTCCACCCATAACAGGCAGGATACAGTTTTTAGCTCAAGGAGAAAAGAGAAGAATATTCTTCACAATTTGAGGAGTGGGAGTTTTGTTTGTCACAGATCCCACAAGGCCCAACTGAATTGGTTGGGAGGGGAATGTGGGTTCTGGTCACAGGAGAGGTGAAAGGAAGAACTAACTGACAATCTGGGTGACAAGAGCCATGGAAAAGTGAGTCATGGGGAGGGTAGCCTGAGGAAACAAATGAGGCTCTGGTTTGAGGGCAGCCATGGCAATCTTGACCTTGTGGTGGGTCAAAAAACATAGTCTACTGGAGAGCAGAGGGCTTTGGGTAGAGAAGATCCAATGGGATGCTTCTCATTGCTGTCGCCAGGTCAGTTACCATTTATTGATAGTAGTTTGCTGCAGTCACTTGCTTTTAGTAGATTCTCAGTGTTTTCTCCACCATGGTTGAGTTTTTCTAAAAGCTGTCAATTTCACTATTTTGTTCTTTTAATTATTTTCTTCTTACTGTTTCTGGGAGGCACTTCTGTGCTCATAACTTTTTTATTTTCTTTGGAATTTTTGAGGTTTCTCTACTTCCAAAGCCTGAAAGTAAATTCAATAAATAAATCTGTTATTGTTTGAGAAAATTCTATTTATTCCTTTCTTATTGCCCTTACAAATTCTAAAACAACAGGGTGCAGGTAAAAGGTGTTAAGTCACAAGGATGTTACCATGTTGCAAAAACATTCTGGGTATGGGCCCTGGATTGAATGTCCTTCTGGAAAATTCTATTGTTTATACAAGAGACAAAGAAAACTAATGCTCTGGCTATTGCTCTGTGTTTCACTTGCTTGACTCTTTATTGTATATTGTATAATTTCTTAATTACAACTCCAGCTGCTTTATACCATGTTTGATCCATTTTCATGAAGAATTATACAAATACTCTCTGATAGATATCGTTTCATAATAAGAAGCCCCAACCCATGTGTACAAGCTTAAATACCAGAACAGGAAAAAGTGTTCATTAAGGGAAGCCGGGCGGGGGGTGGGGAGAGCAAGGAGAGAGACTGCATCTGTTGAGCAGAGTCGTAAGTCGTGTGCACAGATTTGCAGTTAAGGTTGTTTCTTCTTTGTTGTAACAACTATGGTTTGTTAATTGGGAAAATGGATACACATTTTTCTATGGAGCTATACGCAAATATATATATATATATTTATATGAAAGGATGGTTATACAACTGTATTGCAGTTCATGTGCACAAATATAGACTTAGGGGGGCTGACTGCCACTAAGAGCAGTGCTTCTCAAACTTTAGTATGCATAAAAAGTACTTGAGTGCTATGGGCTGGATGTTTTGTGCCCCCAAAACTCATATGTCGAAATCTTAACTCCCAAAGTGATGGCATTAGAAGGTGGGGCCTTTGGGAGGTGCTTAGGTCATGAGGGTGGTGCCCTCATGAATGGAATTCATGCCTTTATAATAGAGACCCCCAGAGCTCCTTAAGCCCTTTCAAAATGTGAGGACACAGCGAAAATACAGCTGTCTATGAACCAGGAATCAGGCCCTCAGCAGATAGTGAATCTGCCGGAGGCTTGATCTTGGACTTCCCAGCCTCCAGAATTGTAAGAAATAAATTTCTGTTATTTGTAAGCCATCCAGTCTATGGTATTTTGTTATAGCAGCCGGAAGAGCTTAAGACACGGGGCATCTATTTAAAATGCAAATTCTGATTTAGTATTTCTGGGATGGTGCCTTAGATTCAGCATTTCTAACAAACTCCTAGGTGACGCTGATGCTGCTGGTCCAGAGACCACATTTGGAGGAACAAAGACCTAGGGAGCCTCTAGGAGGAAGTGCTTTGATACCACCGTGTCTGGTACTTGGCTTTGTAAGCCCAGGGTAGTGTAGTATATATCTCTCATCTGCACTTTTGAAGTCCAGTAGCTCTGAAAACCAAAAGTATTTTCATAACTCCTTTGGAGGCAAAACCTGAACTCATGTGAGGCTATTTATAATCCTTATTTCCTATTTTGTATGAATATTCATGTTTTCATTGTAAAAATACTGATGTGTTTAATTATGGGAAGCTGTTTTTGGCTCTGCTGAGGAATGATGTTATGTGAGGTACATGACCATGTTCTAGAATAAAAAAAATTCTAAATTCTGAAACACCTCTGACTAGCAGAGTTTGTGGACTAGTGGCAATTTTGGTGATGCTTGTCCCATCCATAATCTTAGTTTTCCTTCTGGAAATTGTTTCCAATTTCTTTTTTTAAATTTAATTAGTTAATTAATTAATTTAAAGTTTATTGGGGTGACAATTGTTAGTAAAGTTACATAGATTTCAGGTGTACAATTCTGTAATACCTCATCTATATCTCACATTGTGTGTTCACCACCCAGAGTCAGTTCTCTTTCCATCACCATATATTAGTCAATTGCACAGAGCTGGGCTCGACCCTGTCCTGCTCCCAGCTCCACCCTCCCCTCTGACCAGACAGAGAATTTGATCAGGGTGGATATCTTAACCAAACTGGGCCAATCAGATTCCCTTTGTGGGAATTTAGAATTGGGATTCATAAATGTGTGTCTCTCTTGGTTGTTGGGCTGAGGCAGGCGAGGGGCAGTTTTCTTCATCTGCATGTTGGAGAAGTAGAGACAGCTGATCTGCAGGGAGAAAAATGAAGGTATAAAGAGGGAAATAGACATGAAGGTCTGTGAAGCATTACAGTGCCAGGAGAAGGGGAGCAGCAGCAGGAGTGTGCGATGCAGACCGAGTGTGGGGACAGAGTCCCAGAGAGCAGTTTCCAGGCTCTCGGCCTCACGTGGAAAGGTGCTGGCTCGGGTAGTAGATGGCCATCAACTGTGACTAGTTGGCCATCAGCTGTTACCGGTTAGCCATTAGCCACTGATACAACTGCTGTGGCTACGTGGGTTGGTTGGTTGGTTGGCAGGCAGAGAAGCATACGGTGGATTGTGGATCATGTGGAGCCTGCTTCCTGTGTCTCCAACCCTGCCGCCAGCAAGACTATAGTGGTATGAACCCCCATCCATGGCTCCATGGGTGTTTCTTTTTGGCCTCGCCATATCCTGTGTTATGCGGGGAGGGAGCCAGAGACCCTGCATGACACCGAGTGAGGGCAGAAGCTTCAATACTGATCACTTTCTGGTTTCTGCTTCGAGTCCTAACCACCCTTTCTGCCCTTGAGTTCTGTGACATGCCACTACCATCTTACAATAAATCCCTACATTGTGTTAGTGCTAGATAAAGTGGGTTTCGCTGACTTGTAACCCAAAGGGCCTTAACTAAGACACTAACAGAACTTTTTTTGTTGTTCAGTGTAGTGACAATTTTTAGACTTTAGAGAATGGACATGTAAATCAAATTCCCAAGAGAATGCTGATTTATGAATTTCCATGTAGAGTAACTGGCAGTGGGACCAGAATACTCCCACTCATAGGTCAGCCTGCTTTCTCTCAGTAGGAAAATCTACATGGGAAGCCCAATGATAATGAGAATGCAGCTTGAGGAGTGCAGACAGAACAAGATAATTAGGGGTCTGAGCAGACTGTCTTCATGCCAGGGTGGCTGGAGGCACTTTTCTCCACTTTCAGGATATGCTGAGCCTGCCATGAGGTAGATATATGTGCATGTGTGAGGGCAAGCTTAGAAAAGAGGCTAACTCACTGAAACCAGTTCACCCATCAGCCAAGTCAGCTAATGAGCCATTTACCTAAAATTAGTATTTGCAAAACATTTCTAGTGTGATGGAATGTTTTTCACAGCTGTCTGAGTATTTTTCCCTAAAGTGACTGGTGACTTTTATATTTGTGTCCACCCATCTTAGGTACCCCTCTTCACCTTCACCCACCCCCACCCCAGTCATGTCCTAGAGCCCAAGACTGGAGATTGAGTCTTCAGAGGTGAGCTAGTTAAGACCAGAAATAGTGCCCAGTGGAGAAAATGGGTGGATCAAATCGAAATTAGAGTGTGGAGGGGATGTTGGAGGGAGAGCTGAAGGCCAGGAGCCAGACGCTCCAGGTGACTTGAAACACAAAGACCTAAACAGCAGAAGCAGGATTGTCAACTTGAAATCAAACCAGGAGTCCAGATGGTACAAGAGACTGGATTAAAGGGAGAACGTGCTGAAAGCCAGTCAGCAGACAATAATAGTTGTGTATTTCCACTGCCCATTAACTATCTTTTCTGTTTCTTTAAAATTGTAGTATGTGCCTTTTGAAATATTTTGTGCGATGTTGAATTTGCATAAATCGAGTTGCTCAACTCAGGGGGTGTTTTATTTATTATTCATCAACTTTCTTCTTCTTCTTTTTTTTTAGCTTCTTTTTGTTGCTTGTTGTCTGCTTCTTAGATTTTGTGTGCTAGTTTTCAATATTAAGCAAATTACCCTAAGTCCAATGTTTACTGCCCTGTAGTGAGGTATTTCTGTGTTGACAGGGAAAGTGAACAGATGAGACATGTTCATCAGAAACATATTAAGCTCAATTGCAATTTTATATTTTGTGACATCTAAATGATGAAGTAATACTAGACAACAAATATCAACTCACTCATACATTATTTTTAAAGCTTCTTTTAACCAAATAAAATCATTTTTAACCAAATAAAGTTTCTTTCCACCATAAAAATGGTATATATTTATATTTGTTTCCTATTGCAGCTCCAGCTAATTACAACTTAGTGGCTTAAGACAACACAAATTTATGATCTTATAGTTCTGGAGATCAGAAGTCCTAAAATCAGGGTGCTAGCAGGGCTGTGTTTCTTCTGGAGGCTCTAGGGGAAAATTTATTTCTTTGTCTTCCAGTTTCTAGAGACCACCTACATTCCTTGACTCGTGGTTCCTTCATCTTCAAAGCCAGCAGTGCAGCATCTTCAAATCTCTCTGACTACAAACCCTGCTTCTGTCATTGCGTTGCCTTCTCTCTGAGCCTCCTGCTGTCTTCTTATAAGGACCCTTGTGATTGCATTGGGCCAGATAATCTAGGATAATATCCTATTTTGAGATCCTTACTTCAATCATATCTGCAAAGTCCCTTTTATCATGTAAGGTACATATTCACAGGTTTTGGGGGTAGAATATGGCCATCTCTGGGGAGTTTACCGTAATACTCATTTATACTAGTCGGCCTCCCATAATACCCATTCATAAAATATAGTTCGGAAAAATTGAAAGAGGAAAGATATAATTCATGGTTGGACTACTAAACGAGAAACATAATGAACATTTTCTTCCATCTTAAAAAAGATCGAATCATTTTTACATAGTTATAATCATATTGTATATACAATGTGAAATCCTGTTTCCTTAAATATTATATCATGATGTCTGTATTCCATGTTAGCACATAGTCTGAGCAAACATTTCTATTGATTACATAATATTCCACTGAGTGAATATACCATATTCTACTTAAGCCTTTCCTTATTTTTGGAAATTTAAATTGTTTTTAATTTTTTAATATTATAAAGAACCATGATGAATATTTTTGCCAATAAGGATTTTTGTGTTTGTGTTTATAAGTTTTTCCTTGGGATAGACTCCCATCTGTGGAATTACTTTATTAAAGTCTTTTTACAGCAAAAGGTTTACAGCAAAAAAAAAACGATTTAAACAAATTTTCAGAACCACAGGATATATGTTAGCACCCATTTTATTACATTCTCACCACCAAAAATATAATAATCACAATAATATCTTTGACAATCATGTAGATAACTTACTTTTGTTTTAATTTGCATTCATTTGTTTATAAGAGAGATTGAACATTTTTTTCATGGACTTGTTTGCTAGCTATAATTCTTTGACGAGTAATTGATTTAGGCCTTTTAGTTTTGGGGGTCAAAATATTTTTTAAATCAACTTAAGATCTGTGCATTTAAAAAACTGTATTTAATGTTTGTGATATTGCTATAATTATTTTCTCTGGTCTCATTTCTATACTTTTTATATGTAGAAATTTTAATTTGTATATGCTCTAATCTATCCATACATTTTTTCCTTCTTCACTTCTTTAAAAATCCTCCTATTTCAATGGTTAACTACATAGTATGTTTAATATTCTTCTAGTTTTTATTATGGTTTAAAAAATGTCTCTTTAATCCATCTGGAATTTCTGTTGGTATAAAATCCATGGAGAAGTTCTGACCACTGCTTAAATTTTACCCAGGAGAGGGGCTGATTTGCACATCTGAATCCTCTGCACTGAGCCACCTGTCTTTCTTCTCTTCATTGAAAAGAAATAAAAGAGATGACAGAAAGGTGTGAAATGTTATGTTTCCTTAGTCACAGAGCTGGAAGTTTCCCCTTTTCTGAATATGTCTTTCTCCACATCTTCTCACCTTCTGAGTAGTATTTTAGCTTAAAACCAAGACAGAAGTAGCTTTAGATAAATTGGCTTAAATGTATCTTAAATAGAAAAAAAAAGTCAAACTTTTAAAAAGTGTTGGGGACCATTTTCTCAGACGTGAAACGCTGTACGTTTGATAAGTATGAATTCTAAATGAATTGGTTTAAGTAAATTATGCAAGAACTGACAATCTTTTCTCTGGACAATAACGTAGACCAGCTCTGTCCAATGGAAATAAAATGTGAGCCACATATGGAATTTTAAGTTTTCTAGTAGTCACGTGAAAAAGTAAAAAGTAATAGATGAAGTCAATCTAAAGTTAAGTTTTACTTAACTCAGTATATACAAGATATCATAGTGTCAGCACATAATCTCTGTTAAAATTATTGAGATAGTTTACATTCTTTATTTTCTTTTCATGCTGAGTCTTTGAAGTCTAGTGTTTATGTTACTGCACATCTCAATTTGGATTAGCCTCATTTCAAGTGCTCAGCAGCCCCACGTGGCTGGTGGCTGTCCTATTGGATAGAGCAGCTCTAGACAGTGACACATTTAGTTTGCTTGGCTTTTTTTTTTTTTTCTTACTCCATGCTGAACAACCTTTGTCTTTTCTCAGGGCCTAATGTACTTGATCAGCTTTCCGTATTGTTTGGTAACGATTGTTTTAAACATAACTCTTCTCAACGGGACTTGACTGCAGCCATGGTTTATAGACAACGTCTTGGTCACCACTGTGGGTGGTTAATCAGTCTCTCAGCCACTCTCTCTGTCTCCCTCTTTCTGCTACCCCTCACCTGCCATTACTCTTCCTCCATTTTCAGAATAAAAATAGCTTTAGTACTTTTTTATGATTAAAAAAATAATATGTTTATTATATAAAAAAATCATTCACTCAGAAGGAAAAAAGAAAGTGAAAATCAATTGTAGCTTATTATAGAAAGCCATTTAGTTGCATTGAGGTAGCTCTTTTTTCAGTATTGCAAATATACATTTATGAAAACAGAATCATGCAGTGTATGCTGTTTTACAGATAACATATCATGGATATATTTGTATTAAAATTATGAATTGACCTCATCTTTCTGGCTGCACAGCATTCCATGCATGTATTTACCATGCTCTAAATAACTAGCCTCCTATTAGACATCTAGGTCATTTCCAATTTTTCACTCTTACAACTAGTACATCAATGAACTTCCTTACACATAGTACTTCTTTGTGCAAGTATCTCATAATTTTCTAAGACGATATTTCTAAATTAACTTAAATTTTGATAGACAGGGCTAGATTGTCCTTCAGAAAGCTTATGCAATTTACATTCCTTACAAGAGGATATGAGAATATTTATCATCTTGCATCTTCACTAGCACTGGGTATTATCAATCCTTTCTAATCATACCCATTTTATTTCGGATCTTAACTAATGTTGCTTTTAAAGTTCTAGAAGTACCTTAACATTGACTGTAATGTAGGAGAGGTTCAAAATTTTGAGTGAATATATAAATTATGTAATTTAATTATATATCACCTATCTCTAAGTTTCATGTATGTGAAAGGGTCTAAAACTGGATGTATCAAACAGGATGGGCTTGGTTGTGCTAAATTAAGGAACAAATCAAAATCTATTTCTCACTCATGATCCATACCCAGTGCAGTTCAGAAAGGGACAGTACAGTTCATTATAGACACCGGGAGACTCAGGATGCCAGAGGTCCAGTTTTGACCCTTGCTTCTAGAATCACCTTATCAGGTAGGAGAGGGCCTAGCAAAGCATGCTCTGATTCTTAAAGCTTCTACTTCAACAGATACAAGGCCGTTCTACTCACATTTCATTCACCAAAGCAAACCATAAGAACACACCCAACTTCCAAGGGAGTAGGGAAATGCAGAACAAAACTACCAAGAGAACAGGACTATCTGTGACCTTCCCTAATGATTGGCACATCTTAGAGGAAAGGAGCCATTCCCAGGTACATATTGTTGTTATCTAAATGGCACAGATATGAAAAACGAGACTTAGAGAGTTAAGAAATAGCTCAAGGTCACTTAGCCAGTAAGGGGCAGTGCTGGGATTGTAATTTAGGGCAGTTTGACTTAAAACATATGCCCTTTGTACTGCATTATCCTTTTAGGAGCATCTGCAACATTTCCAAAAAGAAGTCCAGGTTTGGAGACTGTATTGGAAATAAACCTAGCTTTTCCCCTTCTGTGTGTCTCCTTTACTACTCACACAAAACACTTCACTTCTGGTCACCACATGTCTGGGGGTTTATCTCACACCAAACCATTCTCTGCAACACCAGCTGGGAATCCTACAATTTAAGTCAGTTCTGACACTACCTGGAGATGGCATCAGATCCCACAGGTTAAGTGTTCAGCCCCACGGTTTGTCCCCCACTTCAGATCTCAAGTAGCAGGTCTCCAGGTTACACACAACTTTTGTTTGACTTGGCTACAAATCAGAATTTCCCATGACCTCCTCCCTGATGGATTCAATTATTTGCTAGAACAGCTCACAGAAATTAGGGAAACACTTACGTTTACCAATTTATTAAAGGATATGATAAAGGGTACGGATGAACAGCCAGATGAAGAGATACATAGGGTGAGGTCTGGGGAGGTCCCAAGTGTAGGAGCTTCTGTCCCCATGGAATTTGGGTGTGTCATTCTCCTGGTACAAAGATGTGTTCATCAACCTGGGAGCTCCCTGAACACCTTATTATTGGGATTTTTATGGAGGCTTTATCTGTAGGCATGGTTGATCGTTAACTCCATCTAAAATCCTTCTCCTTTCTCAAGAGAATGGGAGGTGGGACTGAAAATTCAAAGCTTCTAATCATGGTTTTGTCTTTCTGGTGACTAACTGTCATCCAGGAGCCATCTAGGAGCCCACCTGGAGTCACCTCATCAGAACAAAAGACACTCCTACCACCCAGGAAATTACAAGGGTTTCAGGAGCTCTGTGCCAGGAAGTGGGGGCAGAGACTAATACATATATTTTCTATTATCTCACAGGGATACAGCTCCTTGTAGTCATGTGTTGATATGGGCCCTTCAGATCCTCTGGAGCTGTTTTCTTGCTCCTGGCTTTCTCAGTCAGCACATCTAACACAGCACTGTGCCTAGTCATTGGGAGGCCTTCCTGCTTCCCATCTGACAAATTGTGCTGAGTCAGTTCTCCTATTGTGGCAGTTATTCTGCAAAAGTGTCCACTGTGATGTCCTCCTGTTTTGGTCCATGATTTGTAAAGCAGTATCGTTGCTTTTGGGATGTTTTCTTGCAAATACCCTATGCTGTGATCATGTTTCAGTTCAGAAGAAGTCCAAGGAACATTGTTTTGGACAACTGTGAAGGTCTTAATTTATCAGCATCTTATCTGTATGCATTTTGTTTTTTAACAAATATTCTAGGGAATATTCTAGGGGAGGGAAATGAAAATTTGTTGGAAACCCATTGGGTGTCAGGCATGGTTCTAGGCATTTTAATGTATTTTTATCCTCATTTATTCTTTATAAAAATACTCTGAGGGATGGGTTATTATGGAGGAGTACAATTATCCAATCAAAGAGGATAATGAAAAATCAAAAAAACAAGACTGGTGTCAGATTTCTGAATAGGAGTAATAACTCTTTATCATGGCTTCCCTTGATTACTCTCATGGAGAGGTTTTTTTTAGCCTCTGCAGAATATTTATAATTTCTAAAAGGTATACTTGACCATCCCTGTAAGATTTGGAAATGGGTGCTGAACTTGAGAGCCTATTATTTAGGATTCTTGGATGCAAACAATAGAACACTCAACCTATTCTGACTTAAGCAAAAAAAAAAAAAAAAAAAAAAGAGGGAATTTATTGGCTTATGGAACTAAAAAGTACAGGGTAGACAGGTATAGTTTGATCCTGGGGCTAATACTGGGTCCAATTCTCACTCTATTTCTTGGCACTAGTTCTCCCTATATCTGCTTCATCTTTAGACTCTAAGTGGTGGCAAGAAGGACTCTGGAAGTGGCTGTCTTTTGTCTTCTTAGATTTAAAGTCCAATAGAAAAGAGCATGTGTTTTTCTCTTGGCCGTACCCAAAAGTTTTATTGCATTTCATTCGCTGTGATTAGGTCGAAGTCTGTCCCTTAAGCAATCACTAGGGACTGGGGGCTGTGATGCTGTAACTGGTCAGGTCTGAGTTAATGCCCATCTCTGGAATTAAGGATGTGTCACCCCTCCTTTTGTACATGGACTTTGTGAGAGTGAGGGTGGGGGTGGTTCCAGAGAGAAAATCGGGGTGCACTCACCTGAAGAAAGTTAAATGTAGACTGCATAGTCACAACAACTGGTACCCGGTATAAATGGTACTTTCAAACCATCCTCAGCCCCCCTCCCTTTTTTACCTCTTAGAATAGTTTCCAGTATAAACATGTTTCATGTTACAGGAGCTTAACTATAAGCTTCACAAGTTTACTATAAGGATAAAGAAAAGTGTTCTTTAGAAGATAAACATTTATCTAATAATTACTATGAAACGTGAAAACTTGCCATTTTTCTTAGCTGTCAGAGAGCTTAAAGCCATATTAGTGTTCAATTACAGAACTGTCGCTTCCAAAATTCTTACTACAGTTATTTATCTTGTCTGTCTTTAAAGTAACTTCCCTTTTAACTTAAATGACAAGAAAAATACAGTCTTGCAGAAAAATTAGAGGATAAAGAAAAACCCAAGGATAATCATTTTGCTATCTTTTTCTTCTTTGCATTTATGCCGTAAACTTCTTTCGTATGTAAATTTGGGATAATGTCATGTATACTGTGTAACCTTTTGTCATTTAACAATATATTGTGAATATTTTTAGATATTACTATACATGATTTTTAATGACTGCTTAATATTCCTCCAATGGATGTACCACAACTTACTTACACACGTTCCTACATTTTTTCCTGCTGTATAAATATTACATAGCAAAGGACTTCTTTGTGTACAGATGCAGTTAATTCCTTAGGATAAATTTTAGAGTGGATTTATTCCTCAGAAAGGCTGTACCACCATATCCACTTTTTTCTCATAAATGGTAGAGAAGTAAAAGGAATATCAGTAGTGTATTGCTACTTTGCGTAAGAACACTAACCCATAGTTGCATACATTTAGTAGTTTCCTGGGAAAGGTCACTTGGTTGACAGTTGAACTGCCCTGGAAAAGTCATTTGCCAGTTCCGATTTCCCATCTGCCTTCTCATCTAATGGTCAAAGGGCATATTTTTTTTTCAGATGACGGTTGCTATCCTATTTTGGAGTCACATCAGGCCATTAATGCCATATGCCCAGTGTTTGGAGGGAGCACCCTATTGAGGCTGGGAAAATACGCAGGATACAAGTCAGAGCAGGCTTCCTGAAGGAGGCAAGGCTTGAGTTAGGAAGCGTATTTGGGTGACATCATGTAAGCAGAGGATGAGCAGATTGTATATAGTTTGTAGGGGAAAGACCATTTGGGGCACCTTGCTTTAAACCAGTGCGGTATAAAACGGTTGGTACACAAAAGGCATAAAACTAGTCAAACCACAAAAGGCATAAAACTAGTCAAACCTATTACCCCACAGCATTCATATGCTCTTCTAACCGAAAAGAGTTTACTCAATTAAGAGGCTTCTGTTTAGGGTCTTGCCAGTATCAGGGATGTATCTTCTCTGGGCTAGCCTTAATAAACACATTCTTTTTATTAAGGGATGAGATGGATATTTTGGGACATCAAGAGCTAGAGACTAGTCAAAGGAATATTCTTTGTTTATTTTTATTCTCTATGGAAAGCATTGCCGAGCAACATTTAGATTGTACAGCTCTTTACCAAAGGTGGTGGTGTTCTGGAAGTTCAAATAGTCTTGCGCTCCGTAGCTGGGAATGGCCCACTTGGTCTTAGTGGGTAAAGAGAGAAGTCATCTGTCTGCAGCTCGTGGCCAAGTCCTACGAGCACTGTCAAGCTCCTTCGGTGACCTCCCCTGGGAAGAAACTGGAGTGTCCCTCTGCTTGAGGTGGGCAGTCCCGGAGCGCAGGCTTTCTTTTAACAAGAATAGTTAAAGTAGAAGTGAACATCATTCCTGGACACAGAGAAATTATTATAGAAACCTTGTACCCACTTCATGTTCTATTTGTTGCAAGAAGTATAGTCTCCTGGAAGGGTACACACAGACTTGATGTGACTTAATCACAGGTCAGTCACAATTGTTTAATCCCACTGGTTTCTCACAAGAAGGAAGGAAATATCGTTAACTGTATATGGAGTGGTAGGGAGAATTTAGGCCCATTAAGCAGAACTGGCCCAGGATCTTCCAGCCCTTTTATATCAGGGTAAAGGAGTAACTGAAAAAACACCACATACATTCACTTGAATTAGGATGGCTCCAGAAATATTGCTCTAATGAGTCATTCAAGGGTGTAGCCAAAAAGCACTTCCGGACAGGTGGTAAGGAGAGGTTTTGGATTACTCCCCTGTTTGAAGTTCCCCTGGGATAAATATCTAGCATGAGATCAACAGCAGTGGCATTTGGCCCCGTGCCCTGGACTTTTGCGTGATCCAGGTCTCAAGAACCAACTCGAGCGAACGCTGAAGTTCCGGGTGAAGATGACCAGTGGAAGTAAAAGTGAACAAACATGGGCCGCAGTCTGAGCTGCCTCCAAAATAAGTCTTTGTTTGTCCTTGAAGTCCTCATGCTAAGGGCGGGACCTCTGCTGTTTATTACTGCTGCAGTACCTGGCCCACTACAGTAGTTACACAGCAACATCTGCTGGAGCGTGAACAGACAGATGAATGAAGTCGGGCTGGGAGCAGGACGGCGGCCTCCAGTCCCACCGGCCTGGTCTTCCTGCAGGCGTGGGTGCACGGCTCTGTACCTCAGCAATGCGAGATGTTACATCAGAGGCTACACGCTTGGGATTTGGAGTCAGACACATCTGGGCACTAATCCTAGCTCTGTCCCTTGTTAGTTGTGTGACCTCAGACCAGTTATTGATCTTTGAGCTTCCGTTTCCTCACCTATAAAATGGATATAATAAAATCTTCCTCATTTGGCTATAAGGAGAATAAAATAACGCCTATAAAATGTTTAGCTAAGTCCCTGGCGCACAGTAAGGGCTCAACAAATGGGCCCGTCTTGGATTCTGTGCACCTGTAGATGAAATGCTATAGACCCAGAGAATTAACTTGGGAGGGAGAGCACACATCTCTGTTTCTAGAGGAGGTGGCATCGTGGATTCTGGAGCCTGCAGTGTCAGCCGGTGCAGTGCACTAGCACTCGGGATTATTCTGTCAGTTCTGTGGGCCATGAATCACGAGTAAAAGCTTCTGAGGTCACATGTGTGGGGACAAGGTCAGGGTGAGGCGTGTGATAAAGTCACACTGAGCCAGAGGAGATCTGCTGGATTCTCAGGATAAGAGTTATGGTTGGTTTCATAGAAGACGAGGGATAGAAGGGAGCTTCAGCTGGGTCTAATCTGGGTCTCAAATTTGATGGGGCTTCCTCATCAAGCAAGGCATGTTTTTTCTCAGCAGGGATGGACCCTCCTTGCCAAGTGCTTTTATGGGGCCATCGTAACTGTTAAATTTGATTCAGGCAAGATGCACCACTGGGCAAATTTTACTGTGAGTTCTACATGCCAGGAACTCCTACAGTTTGTCATCTGAGAAAGCCCCAGAACTTTGAGACAGGAGCCAAGCTCTGCCCTCTAAGCGACATGGGTGATGATTCAGTTTGTGAAATTTTAATTGCTCAGGAATGACTGATGGTGCTGCATTACTGAATTACATCTTTGGTAATCAAAGTCATTCACTCAACAAACATTTCGTTCCTTTCTTTGCTTTCCTCCTAGGTGAAGCTGTATCAGTGAGAGACCACATATTTGGGCCCATAACATACCAGGAGCACGGCATGCTTCTATGCAGGCTTTTTCATCCTGTTTGTTTCCATACACAAAAGTGTCTGTACCTATGAATCCCAGGAGGTTTGGTGACTCTTTAATACTCACCAGAGCTACCTTTGAAAGCAGCGAGGTTACTTGAGTTCCAGCATAGAGGTGGATTCAAATGCCGAGCATAAACATTTCAGAGAAAGTGTACACTGTAGCTGTTGTTTAGCATCTTTGTGCATTAATTATTCTATCAGAAAATGGAATATATAGATGTCAGTCACTGGAGGAGGTTGGAATATTTGGCAACATAATTATTTTACATTTAAAAGCTACTGAACAAATCACAGTCTCTTTCCTGTAGTTTATAATTTTGGCGACTCAGGGGAGCTCATGGGAATAAGCACACTTGGAGATCAAATCCCATTGCTGCTGGTGTAGTGGTCACAAGTCTCCCAAAGCCGCTCTTTCTCCAAGGAGTCAGCATGATGTGCCAACTAGTGAGCTCTGAATGGAAGGTTGGGATACTGGGGTTCAAAATTCTGGCTCTGCTACTGTATATTCTTGCCTCGTTGGTCATAGATTAAATGACTGTACAGGCATGGATTTATTTCTGGGCTCTCAATTCTGTTCCATTGATCTATGTGTCTGTTTTTATAGTACCATGCTGTTTTGATTACTATAGTCTTGCAATATAGTTTGATATCAGGGAACGTGATACCTTCATCTTTGTTTTTCTTTCTCAAGGTTGCTTTGGCTATTTGGGGTCTTTTGTGATTCCATATAAATTTTAGGATTGTTTGTTCTAGTTTTGTGAAAAATGCCATTGGTATTTTGATTGGGATTGTATTGAATCTGTGGGTTGTCTTGGGTAATATGGATATTTTAATGATGTTAATTCTTCCTGCCTGTGAGCGTGGAATCCACAATGCCACCTCCTCTAGAAACAGAGATGTATGCTCTCCCTCCCAAGTTACTTCTCTGGGTCTATAGCATTTCATCTACAGGTGCACAGAATGCAAGATGGGTCCATTTGTTGAGCCCTTACTGTGTACCAGGGTATATGCTTCCATTTATTTGTATCTTCTTTAGTTTCTTTCTTCAATGTCTTATAATTTTCTGAGTACAGATCTTTTATCTCTTTGGTTAAATTTATTCCTAAGTATTTTATGTCTTGTTATGCAACTGTAAATGGGATTGTTTTCTTAATTTCTCTTTCTGATAGTTTGTTATTAGTGTATAAAAATGCACTGGATACTTTGTTATGAGTGTATAAAAATGCACTTATAGTTTGTTATTAGTGTAAAAAAATTTCTGAATATTAATTTTGTATCCTGTTACTTTATTGAATTCATTTATCAGTTTTAATAACTTTTTTGGTGTTCTCTTTAGTGTTCTTTCTATATAGTATTATGTCATCTGCAGATAATGACAGTTTTGCTTCTTTTCAATTTGGATTCCTTTCCTTTTTTTTTTTTTTTGTCTGATTTCTAAGGCTAAGACTTCAAATACTATGTTGAATAGAAATGGTGAAAGTAGACATTGTTGTTCCTGATCTTAAGGAAAACACTTTTAGCTTTTCACCATTAAGTTTGATGTTAGCTGTGAGTTTGTCATATCGGCCTTTATTATGTTGAGGTATGTTTCCTCTAGTCCCACTTTGCTGAGAATTTTTATCATAAATGGATGCTGGATTTTGTCAAATGCTTTTTCTGCCTCTCTCGATATGACCATATGATTTTTATCCTTCATTCTGTTTGTGATGCTCTTGTCTTATGGCTAGAAAGTCTAGTGTTTTGTATTACGTGTGATGAGCCTCATTCTAACTAACACACATTTGCAAAGTGGCAGCTGTGAGTACAAGGCAGAGGAGGATAAATTGAATATAGTCCTTGTCTTTAAGATCTTCAAATCTAGGCAGGAGAGAGAACCTGTCTGTAAATGATGCAACAGCATAAAGCAATGAGTTGTATTGATTGTTGAAACTGGAAGGGCTCAGAAGTAGGAAAAAATCCCGGAGGATTCTGAAAAAACTTTATGGACAAATTGGGACTTCATTTGGATCCTAAAGAATGGAGGCTGAAAAAAATCTGAGGAAAGCAAAGAGAAGAGGAAATATACTGGAGGCAGGGGGAAGGGTAGAAGCAAAGACCTGGAGATGGAAGTATACTTGGTATATTCTAAGAACACTGTGTAGGTGTGGCTGCTTGACACAGCAGAGGGTTTGGGGAGTAAGAGATTCCTATGGGAAGGAGCCTTGGGCCTTGGCCACCAGGTAAAGAATTCAGTCTCCTCTGTGAAGGCAGTTCCCCTAAGGAGGTATACACATAGTGGATATGTTTTCTTTGTAGAAGTTGAATGACTTCTATAGAGATATTAGGTTTTTTGTTTTTTTCTCCATGAAAAGAGTGACTCAGATAGAGAAATTTTACTGATGAGAGAACAGCCACTTAGAGAACATGTATAAACCCCAGCAAAGTCTCTAACGTTCACCTGACCACAGTAACGGAGCACGCTGTGGAGCAGCCTTCCATACAGTCCACGTTAGGTGCACATGCGCTTATGAACTGACAAGAACCGGGAAAAAACAAAAGTGACTGAAAAAGCTGTGGTAGGATGGTGGCATTATGGGTGATTTTTTTTCCACTTTAAAGTTGACGTTAATATTATTGTTATATACTAATTGCCAATTTTTTTTTTTAATGGGACTCTCTGGCTCCCATTTACAGTTATGTTGGGATCCTGAGGGAATTTCTGAATCAAATATTAACTAAGTTATTTATAATTTTTAGTGGCTATAAGTTATCTCAGATTTTTAAAAGTTTAATCAGAGAAAAAATTTACAACAAATCAAAGGAGATTACAGAAACCATTCCTGGGCCTGGATTGCCGTTGTGCCCTTTGGCTGCCGGAGGAGCTCCTATTCATCCCTTCAAAAACCGAGCAGCCTTCACCTGCTCTATGAAACCTTCCCATCCACTCTGCCCATTTACACCTCATCCCCCAACACAGTTTACCTGTTGGTAACTCTATTTACCCACAGCAATTTATATCAGTAGGAAGCAGTAATTTGGAGTTGATTAAGCGGTTTAGAAATCCGAGATCCACTGCTTGTTAGCTGTGCAATTGTTTTTTAACTGAGCCTCAGTTTTCTCATTCGTAAAATGGGGATAATATCTTTCAAGCAGATGAGGATTGAAGTAATATATGTGAAATGCTCCGACCAGTTTGTGGCATTTAATACATGCTCAGTAAATAGTTTCTTCCATAATCATCCATGTCTATGATTGCATTTACCACACTCTATTTGCTGCTTACTTGTGTTTCTCTCCCACCAGGCCCTAGAGGATAGGGACAACATTGTATTTATCTCTGGTACCCAGTACCTGGCACACACATCAGGCTCTCAGTTAAGTATTTATTGAAGAAAGGAACAGAGTGAACTGCTTGAAGGTTTTAGGGTACTGGCTCTCCTCTCCTCCTACAGCTGGTTCTTTGTGCTCACTTGCTAAGCCCTTCGAGCCCCCCACCGTCACCCCTAAGCCTATTCGGAATCTCACTGACAGCTTCTGCCCAGGGACAAGGGCTTCTGCAGGCAGCTCTGAGGCGGGCAGAGACTTGGAGAGGGCAGGGACAGTAATGGATTCTCTGTAGACCTGGGCCTTCTCATGAGTACTTTCCAAGGCCCCAAACTGGTCAGAGTGTGCTCTGCAAGGGGGCAGGAAACCCCTGGGCCTCAGTGAGCCAGTTAGGACCCAACGGCAGACCTGTAACACTGGAGCTAAAAAGGGGCCTAACCCTGCAGCTAAAAGTTAAGGTTGGTATTTAAGAACTGTTCTGGAGCCTTGTGTTATGTCAGCGCAACGCTGGCAGGGTGGATGCACTTGGATGTGGAGGCCCTTCCACCTCTCATTTGGGTGGCTTCCAAATGTGACTGGGGCCCCTCTGGTTCCGGCTCCAGGATTTCTGCAGTTTGTCTGAGGCAGCAGAGCAGAGGGTGGGGACCTGGCCCAGAATAGCAAGGAGCTGGGAGGCAGAGCTCTGGGGGCAACTGGGGGAGAACAGTCCCCAGCAGGGTCAGGAGACAGCCTTCTGGAAGGAGGGGGGGCAGGGTAGTTTGAGGTGAGAAGGCAGTAATGAGGACTCAGAGGAGAAAGGGGCCTGGGGGATACAAATCGAGAAGATGGCTGAAGGAAGGGCCCAGAGGCTCTGAAGGCCCAGAGGCTCTGACGCAGAAAGGAGGGAGCCGGGGCAGCTAACTGACCTCCTCTGGGGAGTGTGGGGGAGGCCAGGGAGGAAATAGTGCTGAATGTGAGGAGAAGAGAGAGGCAGGGAACTGAAAGGGAGGGGAGAAGAGGAGGAAGGGAAAGAGAGGAAAGGAGAGGAGAGGCAAGAGAGGGAAGCAGAAAGAGAAAGACAGAGACCAAGATAAAGAGAAAGGAAAGGGGCCGGGGAGGGGGGAGAGGGAGAGAGAGGGAAGAATAGATAGATGAGTGGAAAGAGGGAGACAGACATACAGAGACACCCACAGACACACACACAGAGATCAACAGAAAGAGAGAGAGACAGAGACCCACACAGAGATCAGGAGAGAGGGGGTGGGAGAAATTAGCAGGAAGAGCGGAAGTGGGGTGGGGAGGGGAGGGAGAAAGAAGGAAAGGGGGTGGGGGGAGAAAAAGGGGAATGAGAATAGGGGGATAGAAAGAAAGAGGGAGGAAAACCTAGAGAGAAGTGGAAAGGAGACAAAGGGGGAAGGGAAGGGGTGAAGGGAAGGTAGAAAGAATGCAGGGATGGGAACAAAAAGGCAGGTGAAATAAAGAGACTGAGCCAGAGGAAGAAAGCCGGAAGGGAGAGCAGCTGCGAGGGAGAGGCTTGGCCAGAAGCCCCAAGAAGGAGGAGACTTTGAGGAGGCAAGTCTGGCAGTTGAGGGAGAGGTCCCTCTCTGATATTACCGAATGAAAAGGCTCTACAAACTGAGAAAGCACGTTCCTTGGTACTCTTGTCAGTTAGTTAACAACAGGTTGGGGCTGTGCTCAGGGGCTGCTTAATACTTCCTGGAGGTGCCAGGGACAGAAGGAAAGGGGTCCCAGGCTGTCCCCCACCCCCCTCAAGAGAGGAGGTGGCAGTGGGGAGTACAGGTAGGAAAGCAGAGGAAGAGGGCAGATCTGTTGCCTGGGTACTGGCTGAGGGTCACAGATGGAAGGAGGTGGTGCTTGTTTATTCTTTTATTTATTCGACAAATATTTACTAAGCTGCGCATTGTGCAGGGCACTGGCCAGGGCTCTAGGGCTGCAGAGACATAGCTTCAGCCTCCTATTGTGAGCAGTCCAGTGGGAGATATAGAGAAAACACACAGCCCAGCCGTATGACCAGGTACTTCACTGCTCTGTGCCTCAGTTTCCTCACCTGTAAAATGGGCTTTATAAGGAGACCTACTCCATAGGGTTGCTTTGAGGATTAAATGAAATAATCTATAGAAAGTACTGACTTGGTGCCTGGCACAAAGCAAGACTCTGAAAGGGTTTACCTCTCAGTGTTTGAGCTGCTGGGTCTTGAAGGAAAAGAAGGCATTTGCCAAGGGGGAGCAGAATGGGAAGGACTTTCCAGGCAGAGGCCACTGACGCCATAAGAAGGAGGGGAGACAAGGATGATTTTGGGGTTAGCGACAGTGGTGCATATGTGGATTACCTGCAGTAGAATCATCCTGGGGAGGGACTTGCTAAATATATATTCTTGGGCCCCTCCTCAGACCAACTAGATGTGGGTCTCTGGGCAGGGCCTGGGAGTCTGTATCTTAACTTGCTCCCCAGGCTGTTCTGATACACCCTTTCCCTCCACTCTAGCCCAAGGCCTTGTCCTAGTTCAGGCCTTACCTTGTTCCATATAATAAACAGCTTTCTAATGGATCCAGCCCTACTTTAATCTCACCACCTGTAATCTGATCCTCCTTCAAAGGACGTCTCCTCCATGAAGTCTTCCCTGAGGGTTCAGGGCAGAATGAATGGCTCACTTCTCCATTCCCACTGCACCTTGAACATGCCTGTATCCTAGCACTTAGGAACCTGTCAGAGTTGTTGGTATATGTGTCTGTGTCTCGCCCTATGCCTGTCCCCTACGCAAAGATGAATCCTTGAGGACAGAGGCAGGCCTTTTACCCACGGGCCTGACACATAGCCGGGGATCTCATGAAGACTTGCTCACCAAATGGCTATCTGGCTCCCTGGAAGGTGCCCGTGAGAGTGAGAGAGAATCCCCTTGCATACTCTTCTAGGGGGTCTCTCTGGGTTTTTTTTCCTCTTTGTTTTCTTTTGTTCATTGGGGCTCACTTGGTAGCAAGATGATTTCCTGTAGAAAAAATTTCTGAGCAGAATACATAGCCAGTCTCAGGCAGATGTAAGTCAAGTTGCCCTTGAATGAATCTTGAGTATCTTGCAGTTTAATGTGTCCTGGAGAGAATCCTAAGCTTGTTCCCACATATCTGAGCACACTGTGTTTTAGATGAAGGCAGTGGTAGGTGATCTTTTCCCTTTTTTGCGGGGGAGGAAGCTGGGGTCTGCAGCCACTGGAAGGAGCTGGGACCAGGGACACATGATGACGCTGAGGAGTAGGGACAAGGGGACCTGGCTTGGAATCCCGTTTGCCTGTTCCAAGGTCTTAGTCTCTAAAATCTAGACTGTCTTGTTTTATGTTTTTCCAGCTATGAATCTACGCCTAGGTTTGCTGTTTCAGGGATCCCATCCAAGAGAGGTCTTCAGCTGGCATTAGTTGTGAGGGTTCCAGAGGGGATGCATTTAAAAACGATGGTGGTGCTAACGTCAGGGCTTTGGCCAGGCTCTGTGTGAAGTGTCTCCTTACACATTGTTATTCAGTTCTCATAACAACCCTCTGTTTGACAGATGAGGAAACTGAGATACAGAAGGGGTAAGAAACATGCCCAAGATCATACAACTAGTAAGTAGCAGAGCTGGGTTTTGAACTCCTGCCTGTGTCACTCCAGAGATGGAGGTCTTCACCAAATGCCTCCCAAACAATTTAATGCCTTGTTATTCCATTTCATTGCACTAACATATATTGAGGGTCTGCCGTGGACCATCATTGAAGAGAATGATGGCAAAAGCCTTGCTCAAGCATGGAAAACGCCGATGCTCAGATTTCCATGGAAAGAAGGGGATGCTCGCTGGAGTGGGTGCTATAGGTTTTAATTGTCAGAAAACATTTACGAGTAGAAACAAATAAGAATAATCCTGTTCGCATTATTATGGGTGAACTTTCGTTTTATTTTTATTCTCAAAAATATCCTTAGTGTTACTGTTTCAGAGTTTTTCCAAAAACATCATCACCACAGAAAGAACAGAAGCTCCCGGCTTGATGTGTTATACTAGGTATGGCCACATGGTGTCCCTCCAGCTCAGTCTAAAGCTTCGAGAAGACCAACTTGGACTCATCTCTGCCAGGCGGAGCGGCAAGCGCTAGTCCATGCTGAGAGAACCCTAAACCATTGAGCCAGCGTCCACCTGCTGGGGCTGAAAGGGGACAGGGGCCAGACGAGCGTTTCTCAGGCCAGTGGATGGTGATTTGTTTGCATTCAAAGGTCTCAGTGAACAGTTCTGACACTGAAGTTTCATTCTGGACTTTAGGATTTTTCTGAAGGAAGTGAACGGGAAGGTTTTAGGTTTGCAGCATAGGAGGGATAATTTGAGGGAGGGCTGGAAGGAGCCTGGAAGGGGGGTTGGTGCTGAGAAACTGGAGGGCCCAGAGATTTTGCAGGAGGGCTCAGGGGCAGCAATGTGGTTGGAAGGAGGGATTGGGGACTTGTTTTGAAGTTGTGTTTGCACAGCAAGCACACTATGCCATATATGGGTAAGAGAAAAAGTTGTCTATAGAGGCCCTTTCCCCCAATGTTTTACTTTAGTTTTCTTGCCAGTCTGGCTCCAGACTCTGACTTTTAACCTTCATACTGGGCGATTGTTATGTTTTGGTTTGATGGCTTTCAACCTGTTTACTAACATTTGGATTTCCCGTAGGGCAGTGGTTCTCAAACTGGCATGCAACACAGTCACCTGGAGGACTTCTTAAAACAGGGTTTCTGATTCAGGAGGTCGGGGTGGGGCCCAAGAATGTGCATTTCTAAAATGTTCTCAGGTAATGCCAATGCTGCTGGTCCAGAGACCACACTTGGAGAGCCACCCCTGTAGAGGAACTACTTTCCTCACACGGTCTGTCATTGTACCCTTCATTTTAAAAGCCCAAAGCCAGAGTCTCCAAATTCTTTCACTGGGTGCCCAGGTATAGTCAGGAGGTAGGCTGTGATCTCAGCTTAGCCAACAGGGCTGGCTTTTTCAAAGTCTGGGGCCAATGTTGCAAGGCCAAATTGGATTGGTGGTGGGAGGTTGTAGGCGCAAGTGTGTTGCGGGATTTCCAGTGGCTGGGCTGCCTTGGGTTCTATCAGGTTGAGTCTAAGTCAGGTGTTCCCACCACCCAAGATGCTGATCCTTCAAAAGGAATTACAGTAAATTCCTTTCTGCTTAATTTAGCCAGAGTCCTTTCTGTTGCTTGCAGCCAAGATCTGTGACTCAACTCCTACTCTGCACTGCCTCCCAGTATAGCGGCATGGAGGGAGAGCTGAGTGAACCTGAATTATACTCAAGCTGGCAGAACTGGAGTCTTGGGTTCCTATCGCCAGGCAAGTTCTCTTCCCTCCACACATGCAGCTTCCACCTCTGATCCACTGCAAAGCCCTGCTCAAAAAGGCATTTGCAGTATAAGTGTATTAAATCTTTCTGAAATATAGCAGGACATCCAAATATATAAATAAAGCCAAGCAGTAGGCACTCAATTAAAAATTGCAGCCCTAAAATGCTACACGTCCATGACTAATGTTTCTTTTAAAAAAAAAAAATCAGTCTTCTCAGCAATTGCAGGCAGTTTTAGATAAAACACTCTGGCTTTCGATATTTATTGTTTGTCAGCTTCTCATCTGTTTTAGAATTTCAGGCCTCATTGCTTTGGATAGAGATTTGCTGTAGAGATACTGGTGGCTTGGGAGCAGAGGATCCCAAAGGAAATGCTCCTCTATTCAAATCCATCCCTCCACTCGTCCCTCTACGCTGCCCCTGCAATCCGTAGGAGGGACCCTTGTGATAACGTTGGGCCCATCTAGTAACTCAGGATACTCTCCCCATCTAGCTCCTTACCTCAATCCTATCTGCAAAGTCCCTTTTATCAGGTAAGGTAACGTTCATAGGTTCTGGGGACTAGGACATGGACATCTTTGGGGAGTCTACCGTAACATTTATGCTGTTCAGCCCACCAAAATACTCATTTATAAAGCATTAATAAAATACATTTTGTTCAGACAAATAGAAAGAGAAAACTATCTCATGGTTTGATTACTAAAAGATAAAATTAATGAATGTTTCCTTCCATTAAAAAAAAATTAATAGTTTTTACATAGTTATATTGTGTATATAATTTGAAATCCTTGTTTTTCACTAGATATTATGTCATGATCTATTTTCTGTGTTAGCACATAGTCTGAGCAAACATTTTTATTGACTACCTAATATTCCATTAGGTGGATATACCACATTTACTTAAGCCTTTCCTTATTTTCGGACATTTAGGTTGTTTTTAATTATTTAATATAAATAACTTTGTGACAAATATTTTTGCTCATAAGTATTTTTGTGTTTGTCTTTATAAGTTTTCCTTGGCATTGATTCCCAGATGTGGAATTAGTGTATCAAAGACCCTTTACAGCAAATGTTTTTCAAAAGGTTTACTGGAATTTTTACAACCACCAGGCTCAGGATTAGAATGAGGACATCTTTGGAGTAATCATTATTCTGCCACCACAGGCCTCAAGTTCCTTTTCTGCAAAGTGGGAACACTAATCATGGCTTCACAGGCAGCTGAGAAGATGGAAGGCACTCGTGTATCTGAAGAGGGCGTGGGAAACAGGACACACTTGTACAGCTGGCAGTTCTTGCTCTCATGACCTGAGCTCGCCTGAGTGGATGGGTTGGGAAGAGGCACTTGTGCTCATGACTCAGTTGTGCCACCCTATACTCATGTGTGTGTTTGTGTGCATGCGTGTGCACGAGCATGCTCACACAAGAACATCGGGGTTAGTACGGGCACAGTTTTCTACATAGCAGCTCCTTTCCTTAGGAAAGGCCCAGCAAACTTATGGACAGAGGTCTACAACAGTGGTTCGTTACCCTCACTGTGCACCCGAATCATCTCATGAGCTTTTAAGTTTCATCTCATGAGCTTTTTAAGATTCCCTGAGTTCTACCCTTCAGAGGTTCTGGTTCCGTTAATCAGGGGTACAGCCCAAGCCTCTTGTTTTGCCAGTGCTCCCCTGGTGATCCTGATGGAGTGGAAACCACAGATCTAGGTCAGTGTATGGGAAACCGGGGGGAGATCCCAGCTTCTCTGGAAAGCTGGGATGGGCCAATGGCAAAGGTGAGAGGTTTCGGTTAGGTGTCTTTATTTAAGAGGACAAGGGCTATTGCTTCTCCCTGCGGCTCTGCTCTCTGCCCCCCATATTAACTCAGAAAAATTGTCCCGTGGGAGCTGATTGAGGGGCTCTGGGTGTAATAGGATAGTCACGAGGGTTTGCTTTGTGCCAGCACACACTGCTTCTGGCATTGAGACCGGGCCATGCCTCTGAGGGGCATGTTTCTGGGGCCATCTGGGCTCTGCAGGGGGGATGCGCATCCTTTGGCACCGCCTTCTGTTTTCAGTGGGAGGGTTGGGTGCAAGCAGAGTCCTCCCTGAGGCATCTGCCCACCCCAATTTCCCAGGGAACAGGAGGAACAGTAATCAGTCTCCTGGGGCGGCAGCCAGCACTGTTCGTTAGTCAGTGACAAGTGAGTGAGGCAGTGAGACTGGCACCTTTTCCCAGAACTATTGTTACTCGGAGGAGGAGCCTCCTTTGACCTGGGAAAAGAAGCCTCTGGTTTTCAGATGTTCTTGTTTCTAGACATGAAGTAGTGCCTTGGGGGCTCTAAGTGCCATAGGCTGCATGGAGTTTTCACTGTCAGACTGAGGAATTTTCAGGTTGACTCGGGGTTCTGTCCTACAGGCAATACTTATTGCACCCACAGGCCCTACTCGTTTTTACGTCAGAGCAAAGGAAAGTATATTTTAGTGCATATCGTGAGTGAGGCACTATGCTAACTGCTTGTAATACTTACATGCATCACCTCACTTACTCCTCACAGAAGCCCAGGGAACCGGGTACTATTATTTTCCCTTTTTCACAGATGAAGATTTAGTGACTTATTTTGGTTACATAATTTGCTCAGCATTTCAAAGCTGATCAACGGCAGGGTCAGGATTCAAGTCCAGCCATTTAGTCCAGAGCTCGTTCTCTGACTGCACTGCCTTTTACCAACAGATGGGGTGTGGTGACCGGAGGTCGGAGGCGGGGAGAGCAGGGTGCCCTCCCGGGAGGACTGGGAGAGGCAAACAGGTCGACAGGCGCACAGTGCAATGTCTGCTCTCCATCCTGCTCGGTCTCAGCCCACCCCACCCGGGGCCCAGGAGATTCTGGGACTTGGTCCGCCAGTGGATAGGTCTGGAATTGCTGCTCAGGGGCCTGGTATTTCACCTGCCTGGGGGGGCCTTGAGTCTCCAGAACCCACCAAGTCAAAGGATCTCCTCCCTCGCCACATGGCTTGTCCTTTATCACTGAATTCCTCCTCCTTTACCCCCTCTTCCCCTGCTCCCCTCCATTCAATCAGCACTCACCCCATCAGATTCTTTGCTGGGTGGGGGCATTGCGGACAGGGCTGGGAGCCACGCCCTGGTGGGAATCAGTGCACATGATTGGGTCCTGGTTCTCTGCCTCGTCCTTTCAGGCTCCTTCCTTAGAGAGTTTGGTCCTGCTCTCAGGATCCCCAGCCCTCAGCAGGGCCTTAATGAATGGGCTCATTGCTGGATTTTACATCGCTGCCCAAAAGGACCCTGTGGCCTTTCAGTATGGTTCTTGGATGGCCCTGCTGCCCCTTGCAGGCCTCTTGAGTTGTGTGCTGTTCTAGTCTCTGATCTACTGGGCCATAGCTTCTTTTCTTCATTCTGTAGGGGAAACTGTTTAGCTTTTATGCAAACAGTGGCCAAACTGAAGCCAGGAGAACACCGGCTGGTGAGTGATGCTACAGAGTGAACTAACCCAACTCTTCTGTAATTCATTTTGCCCTGCATTTTGCTCTCACCCTGCATGATTTCTCATATGTGTGTGAAGGGGTGTCTGTGCAGGTGTCCAGGTATTCTGTACGACCACAAAGCACTGGCTCCCAGGAAGGGAAGAGCAGTGGCTTCCTATTACTTCAATTCAGAATCTGCATGTTGAAATACACTGTCCCCAGGGGGGTAGTTTAATAGCTCTAATGGGACACCCACTAAATGACCATATATTTATTGGCAATTTGGATGTGGAGCTGATTTGGATCATATGTGCCAACTTTGTTTTTCATTTTTTTATTTTTTATTTTTTTAGAGGTAGAGGAACCAAGATTTTTTTTTAAAGCGCAAGTACACCTCTCTTACGAGAGAGGGTACCTGAAACTGGGATGCCCCGTGCTCACTTTATAGTCACTGTCAGATATTAGAAGTCTCTTTAGACTTCACAGATTAGGAAACCAAGGCCCTGAGAGGAGTGTGAGGCAAGGCTAACATTAGAGGTCTTGATTGGGGCTTTGGTACAACTCCCTGGTTTAGGAAGCCATTAAGCAGATGAGCGTTCGGTACATAACCAGGTCCATTCAACAGAGAAACGTCCAACCCTACAGCCATGGTGAGCCAGTGTGTTGTATTGTTGAAGGACCAGCAGACAGGGTGCCCCTTGCTTTGCCTTCCAAACCTGTTGAGGGAGACTAGGTTGGGAAATACATGCTTATCCTTGAAGGGAGAGAACTGTAATTGCTCATTAGTTATTGTCTCAAACACTGGAGGAGAAACTAATGAAGGGTCTGATGGGGTTGAATTGTTGCCCCCCCATATGTTCAAGTCTGAAGCCCCCCTCCTTCCTGTGAATGTGACTTTATTTGGAAACAGGGTCTTTGCAGAAGTAATCGAGTTAAGGTGGGATCATTAAGGTGGGCCCTAATCCAATATGACTGGTGTCCTTATACGAAAGGGAAACCGCCATGTGAAGGCAGACACACAGGGAGAACGCCATATGGTAACAGAGGCAGAGACTGGAGTGACGCATTTGCAAGCCAAATAATGCCAAGGATTGCTCACCACTACCAGAAGCTGGGAAGAAGCAAGGAAGGATTGATTCTACCCAGCATCTCAGAGGAAGCATATCCCTACCAACACCTTGATTTTGGACTTTTGGTCTCCTGAACAGTGAGATAATAAATTTCTGTTGTTTTAAGCCACTCAGTTTGTGATGCTTTGTTACAGCAGCCCTGGGAAACTAATACAGGGCCCAGCATGTCTGCCCCCACTCTGTATGTGCCTGACACTGGACTTAAGGCCCGTGTAAGTGGGGATGTGTCAGCCTGGCCTTGATGGAATCAGAAAGGGAGGCTGTGTGTGGGGCCTGGGGGAAGAGGGTTGGTGAGAATGTCCGGTGTGAATGTCCTCCTCTCCTGTCCTCTTTTCCTTTCCTTTCCTCCAGCTCCCTCCTAATTTAAGCTCTAACCCCTTGATCCTGAGCTCTTAGAATCTGGGATTCAAGTGATGGAACTTGAGGTGACTAATGTATTCACATTTACAGACTATATGCCTCCCAAAGGAGAAGCTTATTGACCCAGATGCATCCCTACAGCTGTTTGGATCTTGAGTAGGGCAGGCAGGGAGGCTGAGTGAGAGTGGGGCCTTCCAGTTTCTCTGCAACTTCAGGAGGTTGAACACTGGCTAGTAGCACTTTGCTTGACAGCCTACCCCTTGCTTAGCCCTTCTGTGGTAAACACTGTGTTCTTCTCCAACATTCACAATCTCCCTCACTCCTTGTGTAAAATTTGTGATTTGGGAGGAAATGACCAATCCCAAGATCCAGGTCTAACGCAGTCAGATAGTCCCACCTCCTTGCTATGGTGATTGGCTCAGGTAGATGAGGTCTAAGCCAATCAGCACATGAGTCTCCCCTGAAGACCGGGGACTTTTATTTTATAACTGAAGGAATTCAGCATTCTTTCTCTGGCTAGATTTGAACAAGGATGCAAATCCCCTCAATGCTATTGGTAGCTATCCTGTGACCATGAGGAGAGCTAGCTTTAGAATGTTCTATTTGGATAATAGAAAAAAAAGTCAGAAAAATACTCGGTCCTTGATGACTTCAAGGAACCACTGGATCAATCAACATCCTGAAATCTGTCCTATTTCTGGATTCCAGTTAATGAGTCAATGTATCGCCTTCAATTTTCAAGCTAATTTGAGTTATCTTTTTCCTGTTACTTATTGTGGTGGTTTTAAAATATGACCACAAATTTTCATTTGTACTCCTTCTTTCAAAAGGTGGAATCCAATTCCCCCACCTTTGAGTGTGGGATTGACTTAGTGACTTGTGTCTAGTGAATAGAGAATGTATCAGAAGTGACAGTGAGTGACTTCTAAGATTGGGATATAAAAGGCATTATGGCTTCCTCCATGTTGTCTCTATTGGATCACTCATTCTGGAGGAAGTCAGCTGCCATATTGGGAGGACATTCAAGCAGCCCTATGGGAGGTCCATGTGGGGAGAAACTGAGGCCTTCTGCCAACAGCCAGCATTAACTTGCCAGAGATATGAGTGAGCCATCTTGGAAGTGAGTTGTCCAACCCAATTCAAGCCTTTATATGACTGCAACCCCAGCCAACGTCTTGACTGCAATCTCATGAGAGATTGAACCACAACCATTAATTCCTGACTTTTAGAAACCACGATAATAAATGTTTATTGTTTTAAGCCACTAAGTAATTTGTTATGCAGCAATAGATAACTATTACACTTATATCTGAAGGCATGCTAACTGATACACCTTGGTAGCTATAGTCACCGAAGCTTAGTAATGAATCTAACATAGTTCCTTTCACTGGGGCTATTGAATTTATTTCATTGTGGAGCCCCAGAGAGGTGGCAAGACCACACAGAAGACATGGCTGTGTCGTGTGTCTTGGTCATGTTTTCATTGGCCAGTGCGTCATGGATATCACAGGGTTTTCCTTACACAGATCCACAGTTGTGGAGGTCCAGGATGGTGTGGGAGGAGCAGAATTAATTCCTAGGCACTAGAGAGTGGTATCGAAGTGGCTGGACAAGTTGAATCTGAATAGTTGGGAATGACAGGTGACTAAAGAACATCTGAGCTTATATCAATGTGGGTAGATAATAACAGAAGATCAGATCACCACCCCCACTCCAATGTCTTGGTTCTCTATAACTCTGGTATAAAGCAGAAGGGAAACTCAGTGGAATGGATCTTAAAAAGAAACTAAGTTATGGAAAAGTAAAGTCCTACTTCTTGTGTACTGGAGCTGTGGCCTTAGCTTCATAACCAGCACACTCAAAATAAAATTTGCTTGTTCCCAGAATGTTTCTTCCTTCCTGCCCCACAACAGGCACACAGTGAAATGACTAGGTCTCCAGGCCTCTTCCCGAAGCACCTCCCCTCCTTTGTGGAGTCCCAGAGACTCATGTGAGCTCCATTGCCACCTACATCCTCCTGCTCTCAATGCTGTTCTACATCCCTACTCCCAAGCCATGACAACTGCTGTCTTACTGTAGTTCCTGTTGGGCCCATAAAAATCCTCCATGCTGATTTCACCCTTCCTGCCATCACAGGTGAGGAGCTAGTCAGTTTTGCATGGTTTCTGATGTTGCTGTCTTTCTTCTTAGCCTCCTGCCATCTTGTTTCTCTGCTCAAATAATTATTGAGCTGGGGTGGGAAAAGTTTCCTTCCCCAACTAATATTTATTATTTTTCTATTACGCTCTAAAAAGAATGACTTTATTCTCATTTTATAAAATAACACAGCTAACATTTCAACCTTTATTTTACTCTTTCTTCATTGTTAGGCTCAAGGGCTACTTCCTCCATGAAGCCTTTGCAGATTCTCTCCTTCCTTCCTCATGCAGGGCCAGTCTCCCCATTGCTTATTCTTACCTCTGTGGTTTGTATATATGATATTGTATTAAAGTGTTGTGTTTCTACATCTTTCTCTTTCAGAGAGCCTCTGAAGGCAGACACTGGGTTTGATTTATTTCTGTATCTTCAGTTCCTAGTATAAAGTCAGTGCTCAGTAAACATTTGATGAACTACGGTCTAATAGCCCATAGCTCTGTGATTCTGTGTAATATCTATTGCAGATTTGTAGAGATTTCTCAGTACTTAGAACCTGGGAAGGAAGGCCTGTATTTTTCTGGAGTTTTTTTGGCATTGCTCAAAGGGTTTATGGAACTAAAAAGGACTGGTTTAGGAGGACTGGGTTTGACCTTCCAATATATATAAATAGTTCAGAGTTATTTTAGGCATATATGAAAGAGGATAACAATTCACATTTTTCACGGATAATTAGGATGGAGTTTGTATCCATGTTCTATCTCATACATTATTAGGTCAAAAATGTTGGTTCTTTAGTATAACAAGGAAAATTAGAAACTGGCCCAGCCTTCACAGGGCTGATAGGTACATCCTTCTGTTCCTATTTGAGTTCTGATTGCAGTCATTACCCACTGATGGCTTCCTGCCACTGCCAGGCCCAGACTCAGGGGGCCATTCTGAGTGTGTTCCCTGTCACTCCGGTCTGAACTGAGACCCAGTAAAGTGGCCTGACGACACTCAAACTGGGTATGGAGCAGCTGGGGACATACTGGCCAGTTATGTGCAACATCAGGAGCTGGGGTAGATGGCTTTGGTTTAGGACTGGGGTATTTCACAAGGGCTCCCTTCCTGCTCTTGGAGGCCTCCGGCCCTGAGACATGATGGCCCCAGAGAGGTTCCCTGCATCCTCTTTCCCTTCCCTACTCCTTCAGCAATTAGACTGGAGTACTGATCATCTGTAGGAAGATGGTCATGAATTTCTTCCCTCTCGAGCTCCTTCTCTTGTTCCCTGAGCTTAGCCTTGTGTCCCAAGGAGGTGCAGTGATGATTCAGTCTGGGAGTCAGGCCAGTATGGCCCATGTAAGCCTCTCTCCCTTTACCTGGGCTCCTGATCAGCCTATTGGCACCTACCCCTTGCCTGTCTGCATTTCAGAATGCTTTTCCTGGCTTAATCTGAACTGTGGCCTTTCCACAGCCTCCTTGCCTGCTTCATTAATAGATACCAACCGCTGACTGCAATCAACAATCTTGGGTCTCAGCTGTGGGATTCGATTCATCCTCTCCAAACACATGCTTACCCAAGTGGGGCAGACACCCCTGCAGTTGTTGAAGAACCATTTCACATATGCTCACAAAGAGTCCTCTATCTCCACATAGGAAATGGGCTCCATAAAAACCTTTGTTCATCCAGTGTGCCAGGGACCAGAAACAAAAGGGCTTAGAATTAACCATGATTGGATCATCCCATTCTTTGATTAAAAAGTACAGAGAAGCTGCTTGTCTGGGCAATCATGGTTCTAAAATGGGCAACGTTGTAGTTCAAATAAACTGCATGACAAGAAATGAGCATTGTCTGTGTAGCCATGATAAGGGAGCGTTACCAGCCAGCCATGGTGCCCTTGGTACGCCATCTTGGGAACCCACTGCAAACTAAGGAGGAAGTTCAAGGATAGCTGTGTGACAGTTGTTGGCACTTTAAGGTTTCATTTTGCAAGAGCCACTGGCTATTTCCTCTAGGAATCCATATGCCATATTCACTTGACACAGGTAAATTTAGTACCTGGATATGGTTACTGAATGAGATTTTTTCTTGGATATTTTAACTGAGAGAGAGCACCTCAGACATGATTCAATGTAGTGGTACCCAAATTTTGCTGCATGTCAGAATAACAAGGGGAGTTTAAAGAAATTCTCATGCCCATGCCGCATCCAGGCCAATTAAATGAGCTTTGGGTGTGTGTGTGGGAGTGGTACCTACCTAGGCATCAGTACTTTGTTAAGCTTCCAGGTGATTGAAAGTCACTAGTCTAGTCGCTTACACTTTCTCCATCAAAATCCTGTATTGAAATAATTAAATTGTTACTAAATATACACAAAATGGTGGTTCAGAATTAACATTTAAGTAAATATAACTGCCTAGGTACAAAGTAGAAATTCTCTTGTGCTAGATTTCAGCTGCTATTATTACTCCCTACATACCCGGTTTTCTTTATTCTGCTGTAGGGGAAAGTCCTGAACTTTCTCTCACTTGTATTTTCAGTGCTAAAAAGTCCTAGGCCACTTCTGAGAAACAGGCAAAGTGATAAAAGCTGAGAGAGAAATTCTGCCTTTGGAGCATAGGTCACATTTGAAAAAGCATTTTCAGAATGTCAGAAAATACTTTGACTTGAAAGAGATAGAAAAGGTGATAACAGATATGAAAACTCAAAGACTAAGAAGTGGATCAGATACTGTTATGAAATGTATACAAAAAACATTTTACTAATTAAAGAAATCCTGAAATCAGAGATTAACCATCTTTGGATCACCCAATTCTTTGATAGTGTCGCAGAGTTGAAGCAGAATTGATCAGCTTAAACCAACACCAAAGTGTTGGCATTCAAACTAGATAGTAACTAGTCTGGGGGTTAAAGATCCGCCTTGAATGACTAGAACCCACCTCACCTGTATGTGAAGTGGGGTACATCCTGAATTTCCATTACCTGTTACTTTACAAATACACAAATTTTTATGTTTAAAAAGCATCACAAATATGTAGTTTTAAAAGGCAAAGAAAACTATGCAGATTATAATAAAAAGCAGCCATTTTATGCCCCGCCCCCATGGCTGATTTCCATTCTCCAGACATACTTTCAACTCTTTCTACTGGTATTTATCTCCAATTTCTAAATAACATACTTATACTGCTATTTCTTAAGCTTTCAATTTAAGACATTCTTTATTAACTTCCCAGTGTGGACGATAAAGATATCCTCTAGTTCTCTCACTCCTTTCTTTCCTTCCCCCTCAAAATTCTCTCCATCACTCTCCCAATATAGTTATACCATAATTTTTAGTTAGCTTAACATTTGAATGTTTTAGTTAGCTCAACATTTGAATTTACCTTCTTATGACCATTTAATTATATTTCAGCTAGCCGAGAAGTAACCTGTGAATACATTTCTTTTATTGCATTTTATTTTTCTTGGAGTTAAGAATTGTATTATTTTTTCAGTTTCTAGGGATTGTGTGTGTGTGTGTGTGTGTGTGTGAACTCCTCTCCAGTTTTCTCCCAGACTCTTCCACAGAGCTGGAAAACCCCTCTGAGTGAGAACAAGCAAGCCCACCAGGGAATCTAGCCATTCCACTTCTTCCCTGGATGCATTCCTCCTGCAGCCCTGTGTCCTACTGCTCCAGTTTGAACAGGTTGTTCTCTAGGCCTCAGGACCACCTGAACCTTTACTGAATTTCCTTTCTTCTTTCCCATGTTGGGTCTTTGCTTCTAGAACTCAATATTTTCCTTTCTCATGTTTTGCTCTTTTGTTTTGGTGAAGTAGCTCCTCCAGACTTTTATTTTCCCTCAGTAAAGGTGCATGTAGCTAAATTCCTTGAGATCTTGCATGTCTGAAAAGGTCTGAAAAGGGGCAAAGGTGGGGAGGGGAAGTTGGGCAAAGCTAGGGCACCTGGGGGCTGGAAAGCTGGAGGCCTAGAACCATCCCAAGGAGGCAGAGAGGAAGTGGGAGACAGGACTGTGCTGAGGCTCCGAGGCTCCCATGGTGGTGGTAACTTTAATTTTAAAGAAACGGGTTTGGGGTATATCCACACAGGAGTCTTGGCAATGAAGTGGCCACTCAGGATGGTTTTTGATGTTGCATTTGGGGTTTTGCTTAGACTTGGCTTTCTATGAAGACAAAGTGTGGCAGCTGTTAGGGGTTGGTGTGTTAAGATGTATAAGGATAGGGACGCAGAGATTCCCATATCCCAGCACATGAAATTCCTACGGGAACCTGTATGTACAAGACAACACTCTGCAAATATTCATTAACCAGACAAACATTTGTTGAACACTGGTTACATGGCAAGTAGGTGGTGGGGCAACGTAGTGAATAAAATAGACAAAAAAATCTTGCCCTCGTGGAGCTTATGTTGTGGTGGGAGTGGGGATGTGACACAAAGTGTGTAGTTTGTACAACCCCAGAGGCAGACTCTGTGTTCTCCCAATCGCATGGGTGACCAGACTGGCTGGCTCTGCTATAGTGTCATTTGGGAAGACAGCTGTTGTTTTCTCACCTGAGATTATGCATAATAGCAACCAGCATTGGCTATGTACTGGATGCCAGGTGCTGTGCATTATGTTGGGAGGTGTTATTGCCCCCATGTTATGGGTGAAGAAACTGAGGCACAGCAAGCTTAATAGTATTCCTAATGTCACACAGCTACAATGTCCATTTGATTCTAAAGATGTGCTCAGAAACACTGCCCATTACCGCCTCCACCCATCTCTGAAAGGGACTGCTCAGCCCTGGAGGAATGCCAGCCACCACACCTATGCGGGAAGCAAAGCCAAGCAAAGGGGGTGGCATGAAACCAGTTTGCGTATCATCCAGAGTCCTATTTAACTTACTCTTTTCTGCACTAAGGCTACCAAATACTGTTTATAAAACAGTGAAAAGAATTCTCTTACAGAAGCAGCTGGTGACGGTGGCTGGTTGCTAGGTGTTGCTAGGGCAACTTGGCTGGGAGTCTGCTAGTGAAGTAATTAAGCAGGGTCTATAAATTATCTCAGCTGGTTTTCCCCAGAATAGGCGGATCCCTGCATTAAAAAAGGCAACTAGATTCCCTCTCTCATATCAAAGACAAAACAGATGGGAAAGTTTTTGAAGATGCATAGAAACATGTTTTGGTAGGACTGGTGAGTTCCTCTTTATGTCCCATAGACCAGCTGGGGCTGGCCCGGGTGAGACAAGGAGTATTCAAAGGAGGATGCGGGCAGGTACCAGCAAGGGCACAGCATGACTAGGGCCTAGGACTGGGTGGGAGTCAGGGCAAGTGCCAGAAGCCAGGACCAGAGCTGATAGAAACCTGGGAAGAATGGGCACAATGGCAGGAAAACCACCCCCCAAACTAGCCAAAGGAAACCAGACCACTCACACCAGGTATGAGGAATTATGAGAATTTACAATAAAATGGCAGGAAGGAATTGCGTAGAGCTGGAAAGGGATTCTTGCTTTGTGATTTCAACCCTTCTATTCCTAGTGTTAACACCAACATTTATTGGGTAAGATGTCAGGCCCTGTATTAAGAGGTTACATAGATTTGATGTAATGCTATTTAAAGTAAATAATATGCTCCCATCATATAGAGGAGGAACCCAAGCATAGTTACTTGTCCTGTTACTTCTTGTGTCTGTGGTCAATCAGCTCAACAATATGTTCTGCATCAAACCCATTTCTCCCCAGCTCCAAAATGGAGGAGACCTTTAACCAGTCTGCTAATTTGTCGTTACTTCACTTATGGAGGTTTCCATGTCCAACTTGTTTTGAAAGCACCGAGGGATCTCTGACACCTCTGACACTACCTGTCCTGGCCAGGTTGGCTCAGGACCTGGCATGGGCCTGGGCTCCTCAGGTGCGAGCACCAGTGTGGCCAGCTGCAGGTTTCTGGGACAACACCAATTTACAAAGAGTTAGACAGCAGCCCAAAGGCATGCATACAGCTGATGAAAGGCTGCAGAACATGGAGATTTCTGTGATAGGTGAGACCGTGCTTGGAGGATGCCCGGAGGGAGGGGGCAGTGAGTAATGAGTGGCTTGAGGCATGCCCGTGGCATTTTCCTTCCATTTCTCTTTTTCTTTCTCCAGAAAGCTGTGCAGTTGCCAGAGATTTGGCTAGCTTGTTGAAGGCCTGAGCAAGCTTCTGATATCTCATGCTCACTTTGCAGTGAGTGGCTCTGGAGTCTTGCTGTGGAGGCTGTGTCATCTTGGTCTATGAATGTTTGGGAGAAAAAAAATTTTTTTCCCATAAATATAGTGATGAGAGTCAAGAGAAGTCACAGTGTGTATTAACTATCTATTGGTGGATCGTAGATTACCCCAAAATTTAGCAGCATAAAATAACAAGTATTTATTACATCACAGTTTCTGGGAGTCAGGAATCCAGGTGCACCTTAGCTGGGTGGTTCTGGCTCAGGGTCTCTCATAAGGTTGCAGTCATAAGGTTGCATGTCTACCTGGGTGGTGGTCTCATCTGAAGGCTCATCTGGAGCTGGGGATTCACTTCCAGGGTGGGTCACTCTCATGGCTGTTGGTAGGGAGCCTCAGTTTCTCTCTACAGGGCTGTATGAGTGGCCTCTTGCATGGCAACTGATTTTCCCCAGAATGAGTGATTGGCAAGAAAGAGAGCAGTGCATTTTTTAACCTATCTCAAAAACTACACACCATCACTTCCACTATATTCTATTTGTTGGGAATGAATGACGAAGTTCAAGGGGAGGAGAATTAATCTACACCCCTGGAGGAGTATCAAAACATTTGGGATGTGTTTTTGGAAACCACTGTTCAGGGTAAACAGAGACTTGGGTAAAAAAATATTACATGGCCAAACACAGTGGTGGGGATTGGGCAGAGGTACTCCAGAGATGGCTGCCGGTGCTAGGCAACCCACTTGTGTTCTGCACGCAGGGGAGAGCGTGCTTGTGCTAGTCTCTGAGGGCTGCTACCATCCAGATGACGACAATGCATTCCATTTTCTCTTTGTCTGGAGAAAGATCTCATTCGATGCAAGCCAAGCTGTTTATGGATCTTTCTATCTATTTGCCCATTCATATGGGACCCAGGGCATGATAACAGCTATTCAAACTGTGGAATGTTAATTAGATGGAAAAATGTACACATCAGCTATCTCCATTTCAACTGAGAAATCTGGCCGAGGTACATAATTTGCTTCAATGTCATCTGTGTCAGGGTTTTGAAAGGGTGGCAATATATCACTGTGTGAGACAAAAGGGATGGGATAAAAGGAGAAGGAACTATTCATGGCAACATGTGTTTCAGGATATTAATAAATGCAAATATATTTATGGAAGCATTAAAGCTCCCTTCTTATTTCTTGGTTTTCATACCCAAAGTTGTTTTTTTTTACTATTGATATTGAAGTAGAATATTAGCTCACCTTTTGGCTCTGAAACAGCTTTTACAATGGGTAAGTGCAGCAAACAATCTCAATACTGACTAGTACCCCCTCTGTCTTGGCTGTGATTCAGGGAGTCTCTGATGAAGAGGAATGATTAAAAGCCAAGTGTGATATTAAATAGGCTGCAGAGGGAGAGCTCCTCATTGTCCAGTTTGAACCTACCTCTTCCCCTTTCTCCTTTGCTCTCTTCCTCCATGGTAGACTAGATGACCCTGTTGAGCAGGTCGGTGTCTGGTCCTTTCTTCTTAGCCTGCAAAGTCATTGGTCTTGCCTTCATGCACCTTGATCCTCCGTCCGTCTCCTTGGTATGCAGCTTAGACATCTCTCACGTGGAAGATGACATCACCAAGGAAGTCAGAACTGCTTCCCAAGTAGAGTTGGGGATACAGGCCTTCTGTGGCAGGGACAGAACGGTCCAAAATTTCTGGTGACTTAGGGCGAGCAGGACATGCTCAGGGAGGGCATATTTCACATGACCAAACTGTGCGCTACATAGATTTCTCTCCACTCATTAGAGAGGAGGTAGAACTTCAAGCACATACTTTTTCTAGGTCACAAATATTCCACAAAAGAAAGAGACACCTATTTCCTCACCTCCTCTTTTTCTCATGTACGCCATTAATAGGGGAACTATAAGTTTATATTATGGGTGAGAATTAGTTTGGAAGGAAGCTAAACCTTGGGTGGTGAGATGTTTCCTTGTAGATACACAAGAGGGGCATCCACTGCAGCTCAGAAGAGAGGGCCCTGCTTCTGTTTCTTCTACTCCCCACAGCATCATAGGACCAGACTCCACGCTCTCCCGCCCAAGAGAGTCAGTGGCTTCTGTGTAAACTTGACAAGAGAGGGAGCCAGGAGCCCACATTACTTCTCTCTAATTTCTAAAAGCCAGATCATCAGAGATAATGGATGTGAAATTACTTTTGCATAGTGAGAACTTAATCAATGTTTGTTGACTAAATGGATGAATAAGCACTAAGGTAGTACAACAGTATGATTATAGCTATTTATTTCATTGTCAAAGCGTGGAATAGCCTAGATTCTTTCAGAGAACACCGTCCTGTTCTCTCAGTTCCCACTCCAAAGCCAGGGAAAACTTTCTTTTTTAAATTTTAATTTTGTCAGAATTACACATGCATATAGTTTAAAGAACCAGACTCAACTGGTTCTACAAGGTTTGCTAAGACAAAGAACAGTCTCCAGTCACCTCCTCCATTTCCTTTTCACAGAGGCAATCACTTTCACCTTTTCTAGATGTATTTTGGTCCTTGCTACCTTATTTCCAAGAATATGTTGTATTGCTACTTCTTGATTTTTTTTTTTTTGCATCTATTGTCTGCCCACTATGGAAAATGCAGATTTAGCTCCCTTTCTTTTGTCTCACCAAACACATGCACCTTCCCCTCTTCCTATTCTCCCAACATAATTATAATTTTGCTTTGATCAATATTCAGTATTACAATATTATGACCATGTATCCTTTTCAGGCCTGAGCTTTATAGTAAACTTTGATTGCTTTTCCTTTTTTTGAACAGTCTTTTGTTTTCCCTGGAGTTAATTGCCTTTTGTTTGTGTGTATTAGATATTACATGTACTTATCATCAATTCAACCCCAAACTCTCCAAAGGTTGTCCACCATCTCCTTTCACCCACATCAGATTTCTATCAATTTATCTTCCTGAAGAACTTTTTCTGTGGCCTCTGAACTACTGATGTATTGTTGCCGTCCTTGCTTGTTGCACAGCTGTTGTCCTAAGACCTCCCTTCAGCATCAACATAGGAATTCCCTTCACCTCCCTCTTGCGTTGGGTCTTCTCTTCCTGTATTCCATTCTTCCTGTTTTTTGGTTTATGCTCTAATTTTAGTGGAGCACATCTTCAGATGCTTTCTGAGAAAGCGGTGTGGGATATACATTTTTTGAGACTTTGCCCATCAGAATTTTTTCCCGTCAGAATTTTGAAGGCATTACTCCATTGCCTTCTAGTTTCCAGTTATTTTTAAGAAGTTAGTTATTGATTCTATTTATTATTTATTATCAAGAAGTTATTTATTAGTTTATTACTTCTAACTAATAGAGGTTAGTGTTTTTGTGTTAGTTTTTTGAGAAGTTTGAAACCATTCTAACTCTTAATTCTGTGTATGCAAATTATTTCTTTTTTTCCCCTCTGGAAACGTGTAGACTCTTCTATTTGTCTCCTGCATTTTGAAATTTCACATTGATGTATCTGGGTTTGGGTATTTTTATCTATTTCTCTGGGCAGTCAGTAGCCCTGTTTATCTGGAAAATCATGGCCTACAGATCTGGAAAAAATCTTGAATTGGTGTTAGAAAGTTTTCTGTTTCTAGAATTCCTATTACTCAGATGTTGGACCCACTGAACTGGTTCTTTAAATATCTTGTTTTTTTTTCCTTTTCCATCTTTCTGGGAGATTTCCTCAGCCCTTCAACCCTTCTACTGAGTTGCTCATTTCTGCTCCCATGTTTTCATTTCCTTGGAGCTCTTCCTTGTTCTGAATGTCCCACACCCCTTTTATAGCATTCTATTCTTGTTTCATGGATGTAAGCTATGCACTTTCTTATATATCTGAGGATATTCAAGTTATTTCAATGCTATCCTCCTTGGATGGTCTGTTTTCTTCGGGTTGCTCCCCTGTCCTCCTTGTTTCCTTTGGTCTTTGTCCTTCATGCTGCAAATTTTCCTGAGGTGCCTGGTAATCCCTGGATATTTGCTCATGTTTAGGAATGAGAGACTAAGTAGCCTGTAGTTGGTGCTTGGCAACAGGGAACTTTCCTGTAGGTAATCCAGCTGTGCCATTTGTTGGGAAAAACCCCAACGTCAATTAAAAATAATCCTTCCTCTTGAACCAGCCAGATTCCTCTTAGAGATTCACCCGCTCTCCTGCCTGGAAGGCAAAAGCCTGGTTGCTGATGGTCTGGGAGCTCAGTGCAGGAGGCAAGATGGGAGCCTGGATATTCCATATGTTATGGTCACTTCATTCAAAATGGTAGCTTGGCCTTCCACTGCCTCTGTTGTCCCTCAGTCCAGACAGCCTCTGTTGTGTCCTCTCCAGAGAACGTATCAGCCTCTAGTCTTTTCTAGACTAGTGCAGGGCAGTCACTTGAAGACTTATTAAATAATTCTCAACCAATCTAGCTTGTTTTAGCCCCTTCACCCCCAACCCGGAGGCATCAGTGCTACTCATTTCTGTGCCTCTTATTATTGAGTTAATTCTCAGCTTTCACCACCATCAATGTAGGATTTAGCTTCTTCAGCTCTGTCTGCCAAGTCAGTGCCCACTCATCCAGTTGCTTACAATTTCTCCAAGTTTTGTTGTTATGCTCTCTTCTTTGTTTTTTCCTGTCTTGTGGTTCTTGTTTCTCATAAGCCTCTGGCTCTGGACTGCAGACCCTGCTCTTCCATAGCTGCCTTTCCTCTTTGCACAGACCCTTCTCTCCAGTGTCACAACAGGGAGATCTGGGCCCAACCTGAGCACATTTAACATTCCTGCACAGGGAATTCCTCTCAATCGCAGCAGCCCTGTCCATAAAAGGAATCAAGAGCCATTCTGGGTGCAATAAATATCTCAGAGAGTAAATGGAGGAAGAAGAGACAACTTCTGCCAGGGGATTGAGGGAGGCCATCTTGGAAGAAGTGGCATTTGAGCCAGATGTTGAGCAGATCATTCGTGCTTCAGCTCAGTTGAATTCAAATTCACATGTTCTGTGTACAAGCAGGCATTGGGTTAGGATAGGAAGTTACTGCAGCATAGGGTTTAAATAGAGTGTTCCAGACAACATTTGACATGAATCCTGGATCTTCAGTTACTGATTGTAATTGGCTTAGACTCTTCACCTTTCCAATTTATAAAATGGAGTTAATAATTGTACCTTTCTCAGGAGTTGTTGGGAAGATTAATTAAATGCTAGTGTACGTATAAAGTAATCAAGGAGCCACAGTATAATATGTATAGATAGTGGCTTGGTACACAGACTGTGCCAGGAAGCCTGGATTTGAGTCCTGGCTCTGATCCTTAGTAGCTGTGTGACCTTCAGGAAGTTACTTCACCTTTCTGTCCCTCAGTTTACTCATCTGTATATGGGAGATGATATATTGTGGGGATTAAATGATGTAATATTTATAAAGAACTTAACACAATGCTTCGACCTAGACGACGGTGGTTCATAAGACACTATAGACATTGTCTATAAGACAATGTTTTAAGAGGACTATAAAACATTAAGAGTACAGACTCTTAATGAACCAGACTGCTGGGTGCAAATCCCATATCTGCCACTCACAGACAGGGGTCCTTGCTTAAATTCTTTAACCTTCTTTGCCTCAGTTTCCTTAACTATAAAATAGACATAATAATAGCACCTATTGTATAAGGTTGTTGTGAGGATAAAAAAGAGTTAATTCACGTAAAATAGTTAATACCTATAAGTGTTGGTTTATTACTATTGTACCAGGTTCAGCTATTTTCATTCATTTGCTGTTTCTCTAGTACATTCCACCCATGGAAGATCCTGACCCCAGTGTGCCTCTCAGGTCACGTAGCTAGGATGTCCTGGAGACATGAACTGAACCCAGCCCTGCCTGGCTTCAAAGTCTGAGCCCCTTAACTTATCAGAGGCTATTCTATCCTCTTGTGGGAAAACTGAGGAGAAAGCGTGAGCTCTGTGGCCATCTTGGAGGAGGTGGCAGTTCAGTCAGGTGTTGTTCATAACCTGTTCTTCCTGCACTTGCGTCAGGAGAGGCCTTGGAGGCACCTGCTTCCACCACAGGCAGGCACGGCCAGACCCTCCTGAGGTATTGGAGAGGGAAGCTGGGCTCTCCCAAGACTCACCTGGAAGACGCTGGCCATGACAGGTGTGTAGCTCAGAGCCCAGACTGATGGCAGTGAGGACAGGAAGATGCAGTCATCACTCAGGCGCTTGATAATTGGATATTTCTATAATGACAAATTATAGCTGTTTCTCTTGTCATCAGTGTAAATGATTTCTGAGGCGGTGATTTCCCAGGAGAGGCCATGGTTGTTATCTAGTTAAAACGATGGAAATGCCTGGTGTAGAGGACATGAGGCATGGCCGAGTGGAGCTGTGTTTCCGCACCACTGGCTGCTGGGTATTCAGCCCCGGCATTTTATGCAGAGAGATCGGCCTCCTGTCATAGTATTATCGCTGTTAATTCCGTGCTGCAAGTTGAGATGGGCTTGGAGCCTTGCAATTTGTTATTTGACTCCAACGTCCACTGTTTTTTTTTATTTGACCGAAGGACATTATAAGATATAAACATCAATGGAAAGTTCAACCTTTCTTAGCTTGAAATAACTTTGAAGAATAATCTTGGAAACGTTCTCAAATGTTCTCATGTGTCATTCAACCTTTCTGAGACAAGCCTCCATTTCCTCACCTGTAAAATGGAGTTATTGTGAGGATTGATGAATTAATGCACACATAGCACTTAGAACAGTGCTTGGCACATAGTAGGGGTTACCTGTGTTAGCTTTGAGAGTATGTGTTTCAGAGCTCTCAGAGTCTGGGCCCTTTGTGGCCCAAGAAATACCATGGAAATGAAACAAACCTCTCCAAATGGTCTGGTCATTCTCCCTGTCTTCGGTTTTTTTCCTGGAAAGAGCCCCTTTTACACTCCACCCTGGCAGCCCCTGCCTTCCTCAGACTAGCTCAGCTGCGCGCAGGGAGGACCTTCTGCAAGGGTCAGGCCCACCCAGTCACCGAGCTCATCCTGACTTGGGACATTCATTCATCTAACAACAGAACTAAGCACCAGTGCCAGGTACTGAGTATATAGAGGTGAAAGAAACAAGGCCTCTGCCCTCAGGAGCTCACAGTCTGGGGTGGGGGTTGGGGGGAGATGGGCCTGGAAATGGAACATAGCCACACAGTTCGATAACTTTCAGGTGGATGTAGGGACAGGGGCCAGAGGAGATCCAAGAAGAGGTCCTGAGGCTTCCAGGGCCGCTGTCCACTAATGGCAGGGAGCATATTTCATCCAGGGGTGACCCTGTGGCTATGACTTCTGGCCAGGGATTTAAGAAGCAGGTGTGCCTCTTCCAGTTCCTCTTACTTATAGAAGTATCAGCTGGATGCGGAAGACTCTGAGACCCCAGGGGTTATGGAGCCAAATGTTCCCATGAGGGAAAGCTGCTTGCTGACCAGGAACACCTACATTACACTATCCTGGAATGAGAGATAAACTGTGACTGGGTTATTTCTAAATTTCTAAAGCCACTGGAATTTAGAAATTTGTTGTCGAGGATTATCCTAACGGACACAGATGTCTAATCCAACTGACAGCTTCAGAGAAGGACTCTGGGACTTCAGGGGCTAGTCAGGTTTAGCGTAAGGATGTGTGAGCATGGTGGTGGTGTTGAGATGCGGGGTGAATAGAGGCAGGTGGCGGAAGCTGGGAGAATAGAACAAATGAAGCATGGAGTGCGTGCATATGTGTGAGGCGGTGGTGTGTGCGTGTGTGTGTGTGTGTGTGTGTGTGTGTGAGACAACAGGAAGGTGAGTGCTGCTGGAACAGAAAGAGTGAGGCTGAGGGCAGTAAATGAGGCTGCAGGAATTTGTAGAGGGCCATGGAGGGCTTTGTGTGCCGAGCAGTTTCAATGACTCCTAGAAACACTGGGAGAAGTCTAATGGAAAGGCTTAAAATGGGCAATCTGACCAAATTTGTGATTTATAAAGATCACTTTGCTGGAAGTGTGACAAATAGATTGGAGAAGGAGAGACTAGAGGTAGGGAGACCAGAGAGCCATTAGGAGGTGAGCTGGTACAAAAAACCAGAGGAGGAGCGACGGTGGCATGGGCCAGCGGTGGAAGGGGCAGAAAGACTTGGTGATTGGTTGGATTGCCAATCAATCAGTGTGGGGGAGAAGGAAGCACTAGGGAGGATGCCTGGGTTTGTAAAGCCATCAATAAGTTTTACTCCTACAACAAATAGATAGGAAGGGGAAATTGTGATTCTATTTTCTGTGATAGTCAGCCTCTCATTTTTTTAAAGTTAACCCTCTATAGCACTTATTAAGTTCCCCACACTTTTCCAAGCCTTTTACGTATATTAATTCATTAATCTTAATAATAACTCCAGGAGGGACAATGATTAACCTCATTTTACAGATGAGGAAACTGAGACACTAAAGGTTAGGAGACTTGCCTAAGCTTACACAGCTAATAAGTGGCAGAATCAGGATTTTGATCCAGGAAGTCTGGCTCCCTGTCCATGCTCTTAGCCACTGTACTGGTTCTTGTTTTGTATGTAGTACAGTGTCCCAGTTAGAGTACTTCTCTGAAGCCAAGGGCCCACGTAGAACTTCTTGGACACAGATGCCAGGAAAGAACCTGAACATGTAGCGATTGCAGTTTGAACACTGAGACCTGAATTCCTGGTTTTCCCGTTGAGGGATCTGTTCTCCAGTCAGCCTATAGCCCCAACTCCAGCCTTGAACTCAACTTCCGTCGTCACCCTCCTTAGCCCCTTCTCATTGCTGGGACTCAGCAGGACCTGCAGTTGGATGCTTGTGGGTTATGACACAACACCCTTGGGACCCTCCATAGCGCTGAACACCAGGACATGTGCCTGACAACGCAAGTAAGGCCACACAGACAGTAAATGGTGAGTTAGGTTTGGATTCAGACTCGGGTCTCTCTGGCTCCAAAACCACATCCTTTCTCCATCCCCTGTGGCCTCCTTCTATTATCTCCAGAGATATGCACTTGATCTTCAGGCCTCCAAAATCAAGCCCAGAGCAGTCCCTCATGGCAATACAGAGTAAGGTCAGGAACCCCAAGGCCGCACTCCAGCCCAGGCTCCACTTGTGGGGACACCCCGCTCTCCTGGTGTGAAGTGGAAAGGAAGCAGAGCACCAAGTGGCTATCCTGGTGAGCCCAGCCAGCTGGCCGAGCTGCAGCTCAGACTTCAGCAAATCTGTCATTAATTCCTTAGGAGATTCGAGTAATCCTAATGAGACGCAAACATCAATGGCTGAGGAAAAGACAGAGCCACTTTCTGAGCACAATGTGAGTGAAGAGAGTGGCTTTTGAAGGGCCTTCACAAACTCTTTGGTGTGCAGCCTGTAAAATGGAGAATACGTGACTTTCTTACATTGCTTCCTTTTTTCCCCTGAGTTGGAAAGAGGAGGTGAGGGGCCCAGCTGGCCTCGTACTGCCAAGGTAATTACTGGTCAGTTAGAAGTGTAAGTGATTTTTTTACTTTTCAGAGGCACAGAGAGTAATTGGGAGCTAAAATGGGTTTCCACGTGATGGAGTGAGCAATGAAGGGCAATTAAGTCATGGTGTTGGCTGGGAAAAGAGCATCAACATCCCAGAGCCCAGCCAGCACCTTCCTTCTTCTATTCTTGTGCCCAGCCGTGAGGAGACAGGCTGAGCTACAGGGAGAGAGTGAGCCCTGCTGAGAGATGGGACGGGACAGGAGAGGCCCTGGGCGCATGGGTTGTCTGTGTGACGGCCACACTGCAAGCCTGAGTCTAAGCTGCCAAGTTCAGTGCCAAGACACAAGACGCCCATTCCTGAGACAGCGCCTCAGCCCCCATCTGACCGAACAGGCTGGGCTGGGATCACTGCCCTGAAGTTCCTGCCAGGACCCAAATAAATCAAAGGGGCTGCCAGTGGCTGGGAGCCTTGGGGCCATGGAGTAAGTTTATAGAACCTAGAGAACTTACAGGGGCCTAACCAAGCCCTTTGTGACCTGCCTGGCCAGCCCCCTCCTCTCTCTGATCTCATTTCTGTTGTTATTCCCTCTCTCACGCTAATACAGACACGCTGGCCTCCTCACTGTTTCTCTAACATGGCAGACACTCCCTGCTTAGAGCCTTTGCCATAGCCAGATATCTATGGCTTAAAATCTTACTGCCCTCGAGTCTTTACCACTCAAATACATCTCACAATGCAGCCTGCTATAATCACCCTACTTAAAACGAAAAGTATACCCTCACCCCCAGTCTACTTTTTTTTCCTTCCATAATACTTAGCACTTTCTAAAAATGTTTTATATATTTTTTTATATTTGCTTATTTATTATATATTATGTTTATTGCCAGTCTTTCCTCTACTAGAATGTAAGCTCCATTAGGGTAGGGGTTGTCACCTGTGTTTCTCAGTGATGTAGTCCTACCTTCCAGAAAAGTGGGAAAAGTGAGTGGCACATCAAAGGTATTTGGTAAATGTTGGCTGAATAAAGGAATGAGGTGGACCTGTCGTCATAGGTCAGACATCCCAACCTGATTCTTCACAGGTGGAAGTTTGAGATTCAGAGTGGGGATGTGACTTGCCCAGTGCCAATCAGCAAATGAGTGACAGATTCAAACACCACATCTTTGAGTCTCAACCCAGTATTCTTTGCTCTCTCTGTAATTTGGTGGAGGGCAGAGATACCCTTCACAAGTATCTGCTAGGTGCCAAGCACATGTTGTAGCGGAGACTTCTCATTCCATCTTTACCTATGTACCAGCTCAATGACTTGCTGGGTCCCCTTCCTCTCCTTGTCCCCTGGCTAATTCCTCTCGGCCTTCAGGCCTCAGATTTCCTATTACTGCCTCTGGGACACTCTCCCTGATGCTCCAGATTAGACCCTCCCCACTTGCTGCTCCCTAAGCTCTCGGCATCTCCCCAACCTCACACTCGGGAAACATGCTGAGATCACCTGGCTCGTTGATTGTCTTCTCTGCTCAAGTGGGTGCTTCCTGGGGACAGACTGCCTGGGTTCGTTGCTATTTCCACGGGGCCCACAATTGTGGAAGACATTAAAAAATATTTGATGAATGAATAATTAAACTATTTTAATTGTCTGTGCCATAGTTTCGTCATCAATAAATGGAGGCCGATAGTATCTATTTTGCAGGGTTGTTGAGAGAAGTCTATCTGGCAGGTATAGGTGTTGAATTATTAGCCTTTCATCAGTCCTGTAAGGGAGGTTGTTCTGTGTTCCGGTAGGTGACGATCAGTCAGGTGTGGCCAGAAGAGGGGACACGGGACAGGAACAAGAAAACAAAGTTTATTATGCTCGCAGGTCCTAGAGAGGGAGGGGTTCACCATAAGCCACGCAGGGTCAGGTGGCAGAAAGCAGGAGCGAGGGGAAAGCTTTAGGCCAGAGCCTTTAACGGGGTTTCTGTGAGAAAGGTAAGGCGGAGGAAACAGTTTAGGACTGGCTAGTTTGAATCATTTTGCGCGGGCTGTAAGCTATAGGGCTGGTCCGTAGTTGCCTGCTATTTGGCCCGAGGATGGTTAAGGCAGAGGGAGAAGCCTCCTGAGATGTACAGCCTCCCAGAAGAGCTAGGGCTCTAGACTGGTTAGTTTGCATATCAAAGGCACCTTCCAGCTGAGTCCTTCGTTATCTCTAAGAACTGGCTTGCCCCAGGGGTAGTCTCTCCCCAGGCAGAAAAGGTTTTAAGATGTCAAAACATCATAGTATACAGAAAACAACAACAAACACACATTGCATAGGCATTGCTGTCCCTGTTTTATAATAGAGGATCTGAGTCCTTTAAAAGTTATGTGAGCTGTCCAAGGCCATAGACTTGGTGTTAGGACTTGAACTCAGGTCCATCTGATGCCAAGACTGAGCTCCTCCTACAGGATGTATCACAACCTCCCCTTGACCAGCAAGTGGACTTTATTTGCTCCTTTGGCTTTAGCACTATGCACTGGCAATTTTCTGGGGCCAAATACCTGTCAGAAACTTCGAGAAGGTTTGTAGGCCTGAACTTAAAGATGTAGTAAGCTCTGTTGCCTCCCCCAGCCCCACACAATCCTGAAAGCCTCTGCCTCTCCTAGGTGTGGGCCTGGATACCACTCAGATGAGAACAACGACTTCACCAGAATTTTCCCCAGAGCCCTGTGCTATCCTGGGAAGTCCTGGGAGAGCCTCCCATTTATTGTCACAGGGACTCCAGTCCCAGCCTTGGGAGCAGAGGTGGCCTCCCATGTTTATCCTCAAACCATTTAGTGCAGGAGCATCAAAAGGAAGTTAGTTTGGGTTTTCCCCTATATTCCATTAAAATGGTGACGCACATTGATTACTTTTGTTTTTTTCTTTTTCTATTGTGGCAAAGTATACATAACATAAAATTTGTGATTTTAATAATTTTTAAGTATACAATTCAGTGGCGTTAACTATAGTCACAATGTTGGGTATCCATCACCACTATCTATTTCCAGAACTTTTTCATCACCCCAAACAGGCCCATTAAGCCATAACTCCCCATATCTCTGACTCCACCGCCCTCGGTAAGGGTGATTCTCCTTTCTGTGTACCTCGTATGAGAGGAATCATATGATATTTGTCCCTTTGTGACGGGCTTCTTTGACTTAGCATAATATTTTCAAGGTTCATCCATGTTGTAGTACGTATCAGAATTTTATGTCTTTTTAGGGTTGAATAATATTCCATTGTACGTATATATCCTATTTTGTTTTTCTGTTCTTCTGTTGATGGAAACTTAGGTTGTTTCCACTTTTTGGCTATTGTAAATAATGCTGCTGTGAACATGGGTGGACAAGTATCTTTTTGAGTCCTTGCTTTCAATTCTTTTTGGTACATACCTAGGAGTAGAATTGCTAGGTCATATGGTAACTCGATGTGTAACCTTTTGAGGAACTGGCAAACTGTTTTCCACAGCGGCTGCACTGTTTTCTATACTCACCAGCAAAGCATGAGGGTTTCAACTTCTCCACATCCTCCCCAACGCTTGTTATTTTCTGTTTTATTGATAGTAGTCATCCAGATTGGTATGAAGTGGTATCTCTTTGTGGTTCTGGTCTGCATTTCCCTAATGGCTGATGATGTTGAGTATCTTTTCATGTGCTTTTTGGACATTGCGTATGTCTTTCTTGGAGAAATGCCTATTCAGATTGTAGCCTCGTGGTTCCTTGGGTGCAGGGTTGGAATGGAGGGAGTGTCCTGATGTCTGTCTTCACCTTGCCTGGGGCAGCAGGGCCTGCAGAAACACAGGCCAAGGGGCTGAGATTTGGGTTGATATCTTTAGCTGGAGCTGGAAAGGGCTACTAGATACCCTGGGGTCTTTAGGATGAACTGAGTCATAGCTGGGAAGTGAGGCTCTGGTGCCAGAGGCCTTGTATAAAGGCAAGAGCTCCAGGGCTGAAATTGGGTGGGGGTGAGGGTGGTGATGGGATGAGATCAGAGAGGAGGCAGGTTAGTGACAAGCAAGGTCAGATCTGGCAGGGAGCTGGTGTGTGCATGGGTAGGTAGTGCGTTAGTGGGAGAGGGCAGAGTGTCTACTGACTGCCATCCGGTAGCCGGGACAAGTCCCAAGCTTCATACCCTCTGCACTCCTGTCTCTGCTTCCTAGAAACTGGGCCAGTCCAACGGCTCTGTTCTCATATCTTCCTCCACAATCCACACCAGGGTGCTGATGCTCTGTAGTGCGTGGGCTTGTGTGTATGAGTGTGAGATGCCCTAGAGGAGGAGGAAGTGGGAGGAGTGTGGATCTGAGACAGGAGATGCAGTTATTGGTATTTGATATTCTACTTTCACTTGATAGATAGTTGGTGTTTGTTTCTGAGCCCAGCATCTGAGCTCTGCTTCTTCATAGCCCGGCGGAAAGAGCACTGGACTAGGAGTCGAGACCTATGAGATCTCATCCTGGGTCTGCCTCTCACTAAGTGAGAGGGATTTAAGGATAGGGGAGGCTCACATACTTGAGCGGGAAGAGGCTTTCTCTCTTTCCTCTGGGAGAGGGAGGAAGATGGACCGGCTTCCTGATCTGTCTCTGCTGGGCGTCATGGTGGCTGCGGTACACATCACCTATGCCTTCAAGGTTTAGTCAATCTGCCTTCAAGGTACCCACAAGCACCCTTTATTTAGGAATTTTTAAAGGCAGCTAACAGATTAGCTAAGAGGTGAGCCCATTGCATTTCATTTACTCAAACGTTAACCTAATCACAATTGTTCTTATATCAGCCACACTCCACATGAGGCTCCTCTTCAGAGAGGCCTGTGTGCTAACTGCTAACCCAGGCTCCTCAGGGTGACATTGACCTCTTTAGACACAAGCAACTTAAGCACCGCCCAGTTCCTCTGTCGCCTGCCTTGTCCTGATTCTGCATGTTCTGCTAAGCTATTTCTGCTTCCTGTGCCAGTTCACGACCTGCACAGCTCCACACTGGTCATTGCCTTGTTTCAGAGCAGATACCCCACTTGCCCAAAAGCTCTCAGGCCTTCTTGCTTGCTTCAGGGGATCAAAATTTAGCTTTCAAATTACCGAGTTTTGATTACTATGTTTCTAGCTATTTCTGGTTCTCTGTGTTACTGCAGAGATTGATGTAATAGGCAAAGAGTGGAGATTTACTATTCTCCCATGTGAAATGATAATGGCCGTTGCAAAATGCAGTGTCAGCGCTCAGTGCTCACTTGAGCCCCCAGAGCCAAGCCCAGCAGACCAGGCACCAGCATGGACTATGATTAATGCAGAACTCAGTTCTTCTTACTGTTTTGCCAGGGTGACCCCCATAACCCCAGGTTCTGGGTAGGCCAAGTCAACTGGGCAGGCGATACTCCAACATGTCTCCCTCCTCTTTTCGATATACAGACCAAAGATGGGCATTGGGCAGAGGGTTCTCTGACGTTAATCTCATTTAATTATTAATGAGATTAATTATTATTATTAATGCTTGGTCATTTAATTATTTCATTTCGTATTGTTTTATTTCACTGTACATCATTCCATTTTATTTGACAGGCTTGGTTGTTTTTGCAACCATCCTCCTGCCTGGCTCTCTGCAGTTATTCTTTTTGTTTCCCCCCCCTTTTTTTCTAAGCCTTTTTATTTCCATGACAGCTTTTTAAATTTTTTTTTTAAATAGACTTCATTTAAGAGCAATTTTAGTGTCACAGCAAAATTGAATGGAAGCTACAGAGATTTGCCATATAACCTGCTCCTCCAACCGCCCGACACAGTCTCCCCCACTATGAAAATAGTGCACCAGAACGGTGCATCTGTTACAGGGGATGGACCTGCATGGACCCATCATCGTCATCAAAGTCCATAATTTATATTAGGGTGCACTCTTAGTGTTGTACATTCTGGGGGTTTTGACAAGTCTATAACATTCACCATGAAGTTACCACGTAGAGTAGTTTCATTGCCCTAAAAATACTTGATGCTTCTGCAGTTATTCTTGATTCAGAGCTGTGTTCCTAAGGAGGTCCCATCTCCCGGGGTGTCTGGCAGTAAGGGGAGCGTGTGTCAGGGGCTTGGGGAAGCTGACAGAAATCTTTTCTTTTTTTTGTCTGTTTAATGTTTGGTTAGAGTTTGTGTAGCAATGTATGTAAAGCAAGTCCCCTGGTGGGAAAGTTCAGAATAAATTATTGCTGCAATTTCCTGTTTGGCATTGATCTTATAGATTGGAGACTAGAGACAGAATGGCCTGGTATTATTATGCCAAGATCAGTGTTGAAGGTCCTACAAATTCCTCATGAATCCTGTGATGTCAGAGCCACGGAACCTTAGAGACCAGACAGTTGAACCCTACATAATATTGATGAATCCCAGAGACCCAGAAAACCCAAGGCCATGTGTTGCAGAAGGACATAATCTGGGCAATGGTATTAGTTCAGCTTTAGCTTCCCGAGGCACAGATTTTAAGAGACAGGAAAGATTGTTTTAAGGCAGCCAAAGTCTGTTATTACTTATTGAGAGTCCCCATCAGAGCAGTTGGCATGCATTCTCTCTCCACATTGTTCCTTGATGTGTGTTTACAGCCCAGCCTGCAGACTCTGGATTCTTTGATTCCTTTAACAGCTGAAGGCAGCTTTGAGCTGCTGGGAGCTATAATAGGAAGAGAAAGTGCCCAGGGCCTGAATAGGCCAGTTACGCAGTAGGACCCTCAGTTGATTCCTCTGTGAGATTGGGATGGTAATCTCTGACCTGCCTCTGCAGCCTCACTACCACTGCCTTAGCCCCAGGGCAGTGCTGGGACTTTGTGACCAGCCTCTTCCTGACCCCAGCTAGCTCTGATGCTCACCAAAAGGATTTCCCAACTCCCCTGTGATCCTGCCAGTCCCAAACACATCTCGTCTTTCTTACTTCCAGGTCCTTGCTCACGCTGGTTCTTCCTTCCTGGAATGCCCACTCCTACTTTGTCGTCCATCCTTTATGGCTCAGCCAAAGATACTACTTTTCCATGTTGCTTGTATAGCCCCTGGCCAGTCAAATACTTTTCTGTATCCTCAGTACACCAAGACCCAGTTTAAAAAATCTGAAAAGCAATTACCAGGTGATTGGTCAGATTGACCTGGAGTGACTTTTAGGAATATGACCAAAGTGTCAGCCCCAGAAAAGGTTAAAAAAGGAACCTAATTTAATTTATTTGATCTCTGTTAAATGCATCACTAACTTTTTATTGATTCTTAAGAAAGAGAGATGAGTGAATCTGTGCTACCCCACTGGGTGCCAAATGAACAAGCAGTTGGAAGTTTATTACTTGCAGATAACCCACTTGGTTTCCAGATATCCCATTGGGTTTCAATTCCATCCCAGCAATGCTCACTGAGAAGCCCTGGGTTTCACCATCCAGGTTGTATGTCTGGGAGAAAAGAGAGATCGCAAGCCTGGGCTGGGGTGAGTTAAGAGCCTGGTTGAGGGTGTAAGTGGAAACAATGGCAGGGTGGGTGGAGGGGCAGCTGAGTGGGGCACTGGGCCATGTGTTAGAGTTCAGGGTTGTTGACCTCAGCTCTACCTCTTCTTTGTGGGATCTTGGGCCAGTTATTTATGTCTTGGGGCATGTTTCCGTATCTGAAAAATGTGTATTCCAGGTAACTTTATGAGTTTTGGGACTGGAGGCAAATCTAATTGCCCTCAATGAGATTTTGCTTTTCCTCCAAGTTTTCGAATTGGCTCAGACGTTAGAGATGCAAAATTATATTTTCTTATAGCAGCATCCAGATAATAAAAGTGATGAAAGCTACCTTTTATTGGACATGTACTGTGTGCCAGCCCTGTGCTAGGCAGGCCTACCACATACCTTACCTCCTTTATTCTCACTACAACCACTGCCGTCTCCAGTGGACAAATTGATGTGGGTGATGTTGGATCTGCCGGCAGTTTCTGAGTGTGGGCCGGGATCGTGTCTCGTGAAGCCAAAGAATGGAAACACGGACCAGGGAGAGGCAAAAAGTTTTAAAAACAGGATAGTTTATTAGAGGCAGGAGAAGAGGTTGCAGCTCCCGAGCGAGAGGGGGTCCCGAATGGGGGGTGCCCAGTGACTGAGGCAAAAGCTCTTACTTTTATACCTTCCCTTGCCTGTTTGGGGAAGTAGAGCTATTTGGAGAAGGGAACTGTTTGAAGAAGGGAACTGGCGCCTTCTAATGAAATTTGTCTACCAGGTTTGTTCTGCTTGCCCATCCTGAAGGAATTAGCAAAGTAACCCACTCTTTATCTATCAGATCAGCTCCGTTTGTCAGGCCAAAAGGAATTTTATGATTAACCTCAAGGCCTTGTTATGTCCTGGAGTGAAGGAGTGATTTCAAAACCTGGAGCTTTAGGATATGACTGTCTTTTCTTTATTCCACCAGGGACCTCTCTTTCTACCTAAGGACATGCTAGCTAACCTGTATCAAAATGAGGAGAGCAAAGTGCAGAGAGATGAAGTGACTTGCTTAATGTCACATTGCTGAATTATTAGGAACTGACTGAGTAAATAATGAGTAAAATGAAGGGTGTCCTATCTCGTTCATTTTTTCTGCTCAGCATCTCTCCCCTCACCTTTCCTTTTGATAATATGGCCTATTTGGCCAAAGGTAAAGTCAATCATATTAGTAGCTCATTAATCTGGCCTCAGGATTGGTCCAGGAAGACCAAAACCTGTCTTGTGCTGCCCACATTCTCCCTCAGGAATTGTATTAGTCAGCTTGATCTGCCATTAAAAAGCAAAAAGCAAACAAACAAACAAAAATATCAAAAACCATAGACTGGGTTGCTTACACAACATAATTAATTTTCTCACAGTTTTGGAGACTGAAAAGTCCAAGATCAAGATGCCAGCCTGTTGGTTGGGGTGGATCCAATCAGCAAGCAGAGCACGCATGGGTCCTGGGCCGGGAAGGCATGTCTACGCTCGGCTGAGGAGACTTGAAGTCTGGGATGCTGTAGTGTTTTCCTTAAAAGGCTAAGAAAATCCCAGAACACATGTCAGTGAGTCAGGAAGATCTAGATCCAGATAGTACTACATATATAGAAGATGTTACCAATACTAAAGAAGAACTTATTTAAAAATGTGAAGAAATGCAGAAAGATATGGAAGAATGTCAGAATAAATTATCACTTGTTGGGAGAGAGACACTCACTGATTCAAATGCTCAGCTGTCATTATTAATTATGAAAGTGAAATGTTTTACTGCTGAACTCAGTCAATGGCAGAAAGAAACTTCTGAAGTAATTCCACTGAATGAAGAAGTTCTGGTAACATTAGGAAAGGAAGAGTTCCAAAAATTGAGATGTGATCTTGAATTGGTACTATCTACTATGCATTCAAAGAATGAAAAGTTAAAGGAAGAGTTGGAAAGGGAGCAACATGGTTGGATGAACAGCAACAGATATTGGAATCTCTTATTGTACTACACAGTGAATGAAAACGTCACATTGTGACACTTTCTGAATCAAGAATCTTTAATGAGCTGAAAATTAAACTGCATGATACAAAAGAATATAAGGATACCTATAATTGGTTACCTTGAGTGAGTTTCTAGAAGACCACTTTCCTTTGCGTGATAGAAATGTTAAAAAGAAAAAGAAAAATATTCAAGAATCAACTGCACAGCTGATGACACTGCATGAAATATTAGAGTGATTCTTTTTGGCCACCTTGTGCTGAGCTGCTCCTGTATAATGGAGTTGCTTTGAGACATCCAGAAGATCCAACCGGGGTAAGATTAGAAGCTTTCCATCAGTAACAAGATGGTCTCTTTTTCATACAGTACTTAAAGAACCTTGGATTGTGAATCAAGAATAATGGAAACATTGAGTATCACTGGGATGAAGAACATTCTTTGCAAATTAAAGCGCATAGTCCATCTTTTATCCTTAAAATGACACATGCTGCGATCTACTATTCATTTTAAAATGGTCCTTTGATATTCTGGTCAGTACTTTGGTGTTTTAAACTGAATGGACAAGGATGCAAGTAAAAATATTCTAGACTTAATCATTATAAAACATTTAATGTACCTTACTTTTGCAATATTGTTTTTTTTTGAAAATTCTTTGTTAATTTATGATACTGCTAATGCAGTATTTTTCTTTTAAACTTCATGACCGTTTCTTTTATGCATTTTTGCATCTATTTGGTGCTTACCTCCTTTAAATTTAGGAGTTAAAATGGAAAGGCCATTTAATTTGCAGATGGTTTTAAAATTGCTTTAGTATCTGATGTAGAAGGAAGCATAAGTTAAAAGTATTTAGTAAACCTGTTCCATGTATACGGCCTTATTTTTAGATTTGTTAAAAATTGAAAGATTAAAAAATCTAATGGATATAGGTAGAAAACTAGATTTTAATGTGTATCACATAACAAGTGATATGTATTAAACCTCTCATAATTCTGTTAATTATTACTAACAAAACTTTTGTTAAGCTCTGTGACTTTTCTTTAAATAAAATTCTCTTATCAAAAAAAAAAAAAAAAGAAAAGAAAAAGAAAAGATGCCAGCCTAGTTGGGTTGTGGTGAAGACTCTCTCCTTGGCTTGCAGACGGCTGCCTTCTCCTGTGTCCTCACATGGAAGCGAGCAAGAACTCTGGTGTCTTTTCCTCTTCGTAGTAGGCACCAGCCCTATTGGGTTACAGCGCCACTCTTATGACCTCACTTAACCTTAATTACCTCCTCAGGCCCTACCTACAAATACAGTCACAGTAGGGGTTAGGGCTTCAACATATACATTTTGCAGGCGAGATACACACTTCCAGTCCATGACAGGAATGAAGGACTGTTGGGAGCTGTTGGCTGAAGGCTCTGAGCTGCCCGTCTCCGGCAGGGACCTCAGCTGAACAGAGCCGCCTTGTGAGTTATCAATGCCTGGCCTCCTTGCATCAACTAAGGACACTGATAAGCCTGCAGGGATGAAGGCTTGGCATGCTCAGCCCCGCCCTGAAGGGTCACCCCAGCTTCACAGTTCCCTCCGGGTGGCCAGGAGCTTCTGTCAAGTATGGCAGGTTCGCATTTAGGTTCTCCCTCTGACAAGGCATTCTTTCCCTTCCACAGCCGTCCCTAACAAACTTCCTCCAGGTTGATATCCATCTACGAGACCACTTCTGGGAACTTCAGCCCACAACAGCCCCTGTGGCTCTTGAAACTTCTTACTTCTTTATCTTCTTCAATTCTTTGAACTGCTCCAGTAATGTGTCCTTATTTTTTGCTTAAATTTCTATAAAATCAGAGCTTTACATTAGTTATAAAAATTACCAATCCCCTTTTCCCCTTGCCAGCAATGATCAGCTGTCTGAAGCACTGAGGTGGGTGACTCACGGAGGAATGTCTAAAAGCCACTGCAAAACCTCCAGCCTGCAGCTGCTGAAGCAGCTCACCTGCCTGCCCATGTCTGGGGAGCAATAATGGCTTCTGTTTCTCTTCTACCTTCCAAATCTCTTATTGGTGGAATCAAAACCAGAACCCTGCTGGAACGAGAACCTGGGAAATGTAGTCTTTTGGTTTCCAGTTCCTGGTGATACAGGAATTGCTGGAAGGGCTGGGATAGCGCTGAGTGCTAACAGTTGGTATCTAGCACAAAGAACATTTGGAAATTACAAAAACAATACAAACAAAAAAGCCCTGTGAGGTGTTAAGGAGATAATATTTGTGGATTTTCTTTGACAAGAAAAATGTGCCATGCAAATACAAGGTATTTTATAGCTGGGGAGGATTCAGAATTATAGGCAGATGTTTTAATGAAACAATTCATTTTTTCTAAAAAAAAAAAAAAATCCAGATAACAGACATTAATTATTTTTTGCTTTAATTTTCTGAATACTTATTTCAAAACTCTAGTTTTAAGTGAGTGACTATATTTATGTGCCTTTGTCAGAGAGTACCTGTTTGTTGTGTGATGGGTTTGTGGGTGCGATTTTGTGTTTTCGCTGTGTTTGTGTGTATCCATGAGTGAGAAAGCCTCTCTCTTTCTCAACCCCTCTCTCCCTCCGTCCTCTCTCTCTGTCCCTCTCCTCTCTCTCTCTTTCTCGCATGTTGGAGTGTCTCTGTATACTGCTACATGTATTTGTAAATCTCTGTTCATGTCTCTGTGTGTCCACTCTGAATTTTAGTAAGGATACGAGAATTGCCCTTTCTCAGCACCCTGGATAAGTACCACACTTGAGCTTCTTTTATCTCCTGTCTTTTGGCCACACTATCTGCTTTCTTGGCCCAGGAGTGGCTGTTTGGCGCCAGGAGCAAAGGGTCACAATTTGTCATTACGGTGAGAACTGGAAGAAGCTGTGATTACAGAGAGGGTCTTTGATTTAGTTTGGTTGAGCTTTCCAAAGGGGAGGCTTTTATAGCACAGTCCTGTCAATAAAGGGAGGTGGAGCTGGGCTGTCAGTGTGTGTGCGCGCGCATGTGTCGGTGTGTGTGTGTGCACGCGTGTGTGTATGCACACACACAAACCAGGCTCAGGCTGGGGACCGTGCTAATAAAGTCCATCTATCAGAAATGTAGCCCTGGCTGTTCCTATAGTGCCTTCAGAATCCAGACTAGACCCCTTGTCTCCCTCCTATTCCTCTTGCTCTGTCTCCCACCTCCAGTTCTACATCCCAGACGTCTGTCTCTCTGTCTAGATCATCTCCCCGTCCCCACTGCCTTGCCCTCGTGCATTCCCCTTCCTGATGACGGCAACAGCCTCTTCAGCATCTCTTCCCTTCTACTTTCAAACCTATTCTTTCCCTTTGAGAAAATTCATGTTTTCTGCATATAAATGGAGCCCCGATTTTATTCCTCCATGGCTCCCTAGGTGTAGAAATTATTCCAGAAGTCAAATGGCGTCCACAAGGAACCCCATGATTGCATTTCCGCAGTGCGCAGAAACTTGTAATTCGTGTCTTGTAATTAGATAAGATGCTAATTGAGAAGGGGTATGCCAACCTGATTTGCGTCTTGACAGAGCGATTAGAGCCTTCATTTCAAGGAAGGGAGACATCAAGACTCCCCATCTGGTCTTATCTCTATTTACACTTCTGGCGGTGGCTGCCATGGGGAAGGCACTGGCCATTCTGGACTGCAAGATGGCTCTTCAGTGGCTGGGGTGAAACCAAGCCCTGTGGGAGGACAGCTCTTCCCATGAGAGATTTTTTTTTTTTCCTGCTTGGGACTGGTCTTGGCTTTTTCAGCTTCACAAGTGAATCTGGAGAAAACAGGAATTCATCCTCCCAGAGCAGGAAGTCACCCTGTTTTTAAGGCTACTTGTACAATCATTCAGAAAAGCAATTGCCTCCTACCATTTTGGTGAGAGCCTCGCTTCTTTCCTCTCTCCTTTTGTTTCTTTGTACCATTCACTTAATTATGAATCAGCTCCACGACATTGATCTGTTTGACATGGTCTTCACTGTATCTCTGGGTGCTGAGAGCCTGGCACAGAATTAACATTCGGTATTTTGTCCTTGTGTGCCACGTACTGCACTGATACTGTGACACAAAGACGAATCAGGCATAGATCCTACCCTCAAGGAGGACGGAGACAAGTAAACCAACAATTAGAACGCAGTAAGCAAGGGTTACATTAGAGGTGAAGTCGGACGAGGGAGCCTAGAGGAGTGGCATCTGCCTCTCCTGCAGCCAGCAAAGATTTCTTGGGAGAGGTGATGACCAAGCTGTGTCTTCAGGGTTGCAGGAGTTTTCTAGGTGGAAAACGAGTAAAAGGCGTTCCGGAGAGAACAGCTTGGGCAAAGGCGTGAAGGAAGTGCGAAGTACCGCAATGTGTTCAAGGAAGCGTAAAATGTTTGGAGTGGTTGGAGCATGGGGTGAGGAGGCGAGTGGTGGGATATGAGGCTGGAGGGTCTGGTCCTGGGGCCAAGGCATCCATGTGTGACAGCACAGGCTGGTCGCTTTATGACGGTGCCCTGCCGAGGGGGCGAGGGGCTGACGTGCAGCTATGGCTCCACTTGGCTAGCGCATGCTTTCAGCTATATCCTTCCAGAGGAAGCTCTGTTTATAATTTACACAAAGGCTACTGTGGGCCAGCAGTGTCTCTGTGGCGGGCCTTGCAGACCTTGCTAAGGTTGCAGAACCCATAGCAAGGGTGAGAGCCCTTGCCTAGGGCAGCGGTTCTCAAACTTCGTGCATCAGAGTCACCTAGAGGGCTTGTTAACACAGAGGTTGCTGGGCCCCAACCTTGGAGTTTCTGATTCAGTAGGCCTGGCGTGAGGCATGTGAATTTGCATTTCTTATGTGTTTCAAGTGGTGCTGATGCTGCCCGTCCGGGAAGCACACTCAAAGAATTATTGATCAGGGAACTAGGAAGCCGTTGGAAAGGAGTAGGTAGGAGAAGCAGAGCGAGGGCCCCAGGTAAGAAGGATCTGTTTTCTGGATTAGGGTTTTTGATATCCTTTGTGAACCAGTTAGGGTAGCTGAATATATCAAGGACAGTGGATACATAATATTCTTCAGCTTATCCTGCCAGGTGAAGTTTAATGGCTCTACTTGTTTAAGTAGGAGTTCTATTCAAGTGTCCCCCTGTTTAAGGGGGCTGTACCCACAGATGATTTAGGGAGCAGTCATAACATTACAAGAAGCTCCCCCCTAGCGCTTTTAAATAGTGAGCTCACAAATTATTTAAATATTTGTTTGCACTTTATTAATTACTCCCTGGAGAAGCCGGGGAACAGAGAAACCAAAAGCCACCAACTGAAAGATGAGTCATACCTGATGATTTCAAAGCTTCTTTGAAAACTCTCTTGTTAGTTTAATAAATACTTGACTTTCAAATTGTAATGTGTGTGTGTGGGGTGTAGGGGTGTGTGTATGTGTGTCGAGGGGAGAGGAGGCAAGGACATGGAACCACAGAACGTCAATATCTTACATGCAGTAGTAAATGTTTGCTGAATGAAGATGTGACAAGTGGCTAAGCATGGTGATGGACAGAGAATCCAGGGACAATCTGATTGAGGGAATCTGGGCTGACAGGAAGCTGTGAGGGGGGTCTGGCTCTGGGCTGGGGTTTGTAATCTTGGCTTGGGAAGATTTTTGTGGCCCCGAGAATACTAATAAGATGTCTCTTCACACACAGAGAGAATGGCTATACCTGTTTTCCCCTTGGGGGCTCAAGCCCAGCCTGCCCTGGGGTTGGGGAGTGGAGCTAGGAGGTGGTGGGGGTAGAGGGAGCCCATCTCTATTCCCGGGCTGGGATAAACTAAGAGACTGGGTGCTGGCAAGAACATCCAACCTGATTATCTTCTGCCTGTTTCCAACCTCAGCCCCAGCGTTTCCTGAGAGCTGGGGCAGCACAGGTGCAGCGAGATCTGTGTTACGTACTAATTTAGGTTGCATCCTCATGCTGGCTGGAGGGCTGCCATCCCCAAGTAGCTCAACTGTTTCCAAACCAAACCTGTCAGCAGTGTTATTGGAGAAGGAAAGCCTTGTCACAGGCAGCCAGATTCTGCCGCTAGCTGTCAAGGGGGAAAGGAGAGAAGAGAGATGGGGAGAAGAGTCCACTCAGAGGCTACAGTCAAGATCAGGTTGTTCTTAATTAGGATAGCTCCAGGCAGCACATTTCCATAATTCCCCATTAGAGAGGTCCTAATGCAGGAGGCACTGAAGGAGCTGTGATACCCCGAGTCAGCAGTGCTCTGTGTCGGAGGCTCCTCAAATCAAAAAGCCAATCCATGTCAATCGCCTAGGATTTCTGAGCACCTGAGATATGCCTGGCCTTGTGCCAGGGACTGTACCCACCTAGAGAGGGGCATAGCAACGGATATGGCTTTAATCCCTGTTCCCCAGGACAAAAGCCTCAGCCAGCCCCTGACCTTGGAGCGGAAACATGGATTCAGGAGCACTTGGGCGTGGGGCTATTTCAGGTGGGCTCAGCCCTTCGTCTGATGACCAAGCGGTAGTGTGGAACAGATGGAAGCCTACTGGATTTGGAGATGGAAGGCCTGAGTTTCATTCTTTAGCAACACATTGTTGTCTCATGGCAACCTCTTGCAAAATAGGGAGTGCTCTGCAAGATAGAGCGGTGGATTGTAAACAGCCTTGTGATAGTTCCTCACAAGACAGCCTAGCTTGACCATGTTTTGGGGAGGATGACAGGGTGCTCTGTAAAGATAGAGGTCAGACCGTGGAGAAGCCTTGCTCATGTGTGGCAATGTGCAAGGTCATCATGCTGCCGCGGCAGAGCTGCTTCTCTGCCAAGTGCATTGGAAAACTTTGGTGAGATAGATAATTACTTAGAAAAATGTATCATACAAAAATGATTTGACAAGAATCAGGAAACTTGACTAGACTTATAACTATTAAATGGACTAGAACAATAATTAATAATCTAATTCAAAAGCTACCAGGCATAGGTGTTTTTACAGAAGAGTTCTAGGAAATCTTCAAAAATCAGATAACCCTCTTAAACTAATTCAGATAATACAAAAAGAGAGAAATCTACCACTTTTGACTGTTTTAACAAATAATGGGTTAAAGATAACACAAGAAATAAATTATAGATAAACTCATGAATATAGATGCAAAAATCCTAGGTTGTATTAAAAATAATAATATACCGAAATAAGGCTTATCTCTGGAATTGAACGACAGATCAATATTAGAGACTATAATATACCTCATTGACAAATTAAAAGAAAAGTCATATGATTTTCTTAATGCAGAAAAATCATTCTGTCGATTTATTCATACATTGTTTATTATTATATACAGAGGGTGCCCCCAAAATGTATACACTTTTTAAGAAAGGAAAAAACTGTATTATAACTAATACTCAATATATACCGATAACAAAAGGTGAATGCAAGTCATGTGTATACATTTTTTGGCACCACTGGTATAACCTATTGTATATAATTTATAGTTTTAATATATTGTTCTCATTAAAATTATTAGAAAATTAGAAATAGAAAAAAATTGTCATGATCTGATATAGAGTTATCAAAAACCTGAAATGCACACAGGAGAGCAGACCTAAGATAATTTTGAAGAAGAAGTAGGTTTGGGAGGAGGTGGTAGAATATTTCTCTACCAGATATGCAGCCTTTTATTGAAACTGTGCATTACTGGGAGAGGGATAGAAAAACCCATAGGAGGGCCCAGAGATAGTCCCTTATACACATGGAGTCTTGGAATATGGCAGATGTGGCATTATAAATTGGTAACAATAGAAGGTACTATCATTAAACTATTTATTTGGAAAAATAGAATTACATCCCCACCATTCACCAAATGCAAAAATATATTCCAGGTAGGATAAAGATATAAATGGAAAAGCAAAACTATAAACATTTTGGAAGAATATGTAAGAGAATATTTTTGTGGCTTTATGGTTAGGAAAGAATTTCTTAAGTAATTTATACAAAGCAAAACTAGAAAAAGATTGACAATGGGGACCACCTTAAAATGGAAACCACACCATAAATCAAATTAAATGACAAGACCTAAATTGGAAGATTTATTTCAGTCTAAGAAAAATTAGCATTCAGTATATCTAAAGAGCTTATTTAAATCAGTAAGAAAAAGAAAAAGCCAGACTATCAGAAAAAGAATATGAGCAGGCAACTTACAGATGAAGAAACCCAAATGACCAACACTCATATAGAAAAATGCTCATGCTCATCGTTATTGGCAAAAGTTATAAATCAAATCCCATCAAGTTTTGGAGAGAATTTTAAGTAGTAGGAACTCATACACAAATCTGTGGGAGTACAGATAAATACAGCTATTTGGGGGAGCTATTTATAGACTCTGTAAAGTTGAAGATGTATGTTGTATCAGCCAGGGTTCTGGCTGGTAACAGGTGGCACACTCAAGTTTGATAATTTGAGGAGAGTGTAATAATGGGATCATTTAGAAAATTGTGGACAAGGTGCAGGAAAAGCACGAGAAATAGTGCAGTCCCTAAGAACTAGTGTTACTGGGATGTTACCACCCGTAGGCCTGAAGAGGAAGCTTGAGGGTGCAGTTAGTGGACCCTGAAGGCAGAAATGGCTGTGAGAAGAAGGCAGTCTGTGACCTCTCCTGGAGGAAACTATCCAGTCTGTTGCAATCCCACAGGGAGGGATCTGGGAAAATAAATACCCTGACCTCATTTTCCTCCCCCTTCCAGTTTCCCCTCGGCCTTCTTCATTGGCCAAACACAATGGGAAGCAGAAGGCAAGGAAGGCTGCTGAGTCCGCATAACTCAGCTTCCTGGAATTTAGAGCAGGAAAGAAAAAGGTGGAGAGTGGTATCTGGAAAGGTGGACAGAAGATAATTACTCACACTTAAGCCTTTGACCAGCTAATCTCTCCTAGGAACATACTCCAGAGAAATTCATATACTTGTTCACAAGGAGATGTATAACAAAGTTTTTTGTTACAGCACTGTTAAGAATAGAGAAAAGGTGGAAACAACTGAATTGTCCCTCAATAGATTGTTACATAACCATGCTATATAAACTGTGGTTTATATATAAAATGAAATTCCATGATGCAATTAAAGTGAATGAAATATATATATATATATATATATATATATATATATATATATATATATATCTCAAAAAGATAATGCTGAGTGGGAAAATATTACCAAAAGATACATACAATGTGATAGTACTTATGCAAAAATTATTCGAGCCTGTAGCAAATTGTGTAAGTTTGCAGTGACAGGACACAAATGTGAATAGGAAGGAAACACTCCAACTTCAAGATAATGATAATGTCTGGGATGGAAGGAAGGGAAAGAGATGGGGTACTGTGTTTGTATTTTTTTTTTTAATTTTTATGTCAAACTGAAACAAATATGGCAACATCTGCTTAATCTCAGTGTTAAGTATATGAGTGAGTTATTTACTATTTAGTCTAATTTTATGTAGGTATGTTTGAAATGTCTCATAATAAAAAATTCAAAAACAATAATGAAAGAACATGTTAAATGATTTGAGAGATATTTAGAATTTAAAAAAAAGAAAGCTAAGTGTCGCTTATCTAGTGCAGAATTTGATGACCTTTTTCTTTAAAGGGCAAGATAGTAAATATTTTTGACTTTGTGGGCCATATAGTCTCTCAAAATTACTCAATTCTGCTGTTGCAGCTTGAAAGCAGCCATAGGCAATATGCAATCGAATAGGTTGGCTGGGTGTTCTAATAAAGCTTTATTTACACAAACAAGTGGCCAGTGGGATTTGACACATAGGCCCCAGCTTGATGACCCCTGATATGGAGAATTTACTTATCAGGCATGCTTCTTCCCTCAATAATGTGTTTTAAATAAGGCTCTGTGTTATAGCTGTACTCCCAACCTGTAATACTACAGATTGACTGGTAACATTGTTGTTTAGACTCTTCTCACCACCAGTCTAGGTATGATGGCTAAAGAGTGGGCGCTCGTATGTCTTCATCTTTGTTTTGCCATGGACGTGAGGTCTTTCCGGGCTTCACATGAATCTGCTTGTATGTATACTTTGGAAGAGCTGAAAGTGCTACAACCCTCTAATTCACACTAAGCAGAATGAACAGAACAATGAAGCATTAGCAGCCGTTTTTTGAAACAGGCAGGCATCTTTAGTAGGCTTTTGTGACTTGGAAATCTGGCATATGATCAGGATTATCTAGTTGGTTTTGTTTTATGGGCTTAAATGGAGAGGCAGTTTATGCAGTGGTTAGGGATTAATAAGAGCACCTATGTCATAGGGGACTAAAACCTGTTTCCGTTATCTAGTGTAGCAGTGCAAACCACTCCAGGACAGTGCCTTAAAATCAGTAACAATCAGCCCTTGCCCCCCCACTCCCAACACCAATTTAACAACCATGCATGCACAAACATACCTTTAAGAGAGTTCCAGAATCCAGATGAGGTTATAGCACCCCAGTGGAGCACAGTAACCAGAAAAGACACATTGAAAGGGTATAAAAAGCGAAATAAGTCAGACAGAAAAAGCAGAGAACCATATGATTTCATTGTTATGTGGTATATAAACCAAAAACAACAAAAGAACAAGACAAACAGATGAGAAACAAAAACTCATAGACACAGACAATAGTTTAGTGGTTACCAGAGGGTAAGGGGGGTGGGGGGTGGGAGATGAGGGTAAGGGGGATCAAATATACGGTGATGGAAGGAGAACTGACTCCGGGTGGTGAACACACAATGGGATTTATAGATGATGTGATACAGAATTGTACACCTGAAATCTATGTGATTTTATTAACAATTGTCACCCCAATTAAAAAAAAAAAAAGAAAGCGTATGAAGAAAATTGTCGTTTTACTCACGTCACCCCTTTCCTAACCTGGCACAGTGTAGCTCTAAGAGAGATCCCTTCAGGCCATGAGTTTTTGATGGAAGAAAGAGATAGCAAGCCCACCCTGGACTTCTGCCAGCCTGTGGCCATATATGAAAATCCCACAGCTAACACCATACTCAGTGGTGGAAAACTGAAAAGCATTTTCTTTAAGATCTGGAAGAGACAAGAATGCAGAGTCACAGTCGGCGGGGAGGGTGGCTTGGGAACGCTTAAGCAGCTGGATCTGAAACAGGGACTCTTGGGGCATGTCTCCCTCTCTTTCCCTGTGATCTTTCTGCAGGGTGGCCTCGGGATAGTCAAACTTCTTGTTGGCTAAAGGCTCCAAAGCTTCCCAAGAGAAACTGGCAATACTCTATGACCTTTTCTCAGACAGCCTCTGAAGTCACGGAGTATCATCCTGCTGCATTCAACTCAGTTCCCTGTGGCAGTCACAGAGGCTGGGAAAACGAGCATAATTAATGTGCATAAAGTTCATGAAGCCAGTGCTTGGCACAGAAGTAAGTGCCACGTGCATTTGTGTGTGTGTATATATATATGTATGTATACACACACACACACACACACACACACACAGAATTCCTCAGTTTTCGAGCTGGGGACTTTACAGGTATACAACGGCCCTCCAACTGGCCCATGGACAGGAGCCTTCCAGTCCCCACAGACTCCATCTGCTGTTGTTGCACATGTCTTTCTTCACTGACTTTCCCTTTTTCACTTCCACACAGATATGCCTATAACCTTTGTCGTCATAGCTACATACCATCAAAGATGTGGACTTTGAACTCATTCTTTCAGTCATTCAGCAGTCATTGATGGAGCCACCTACTACGAGCAGGTCACTCTTACAGGTGCTAGAGATAGAGGGTGAAGACAGAATTCGTGTCTTCTGTCAGCATCCAAGAAACGGTGGCAGGTCCACTTGTTAGCTTCCAGGAAGGGGAAATCTCAGACCCTTCACAGATCTTGACACCATGCAGTGGGATATGTATTACTATATAAGGAGCCACAAGATGAAAGTGTGTATGTGAGTGTGAGTGTGTATGCGTGCGCGCTCTGTTGGGGGTAGGACTTAGAGGAAGCACAATGGATATGCTGTGAGCATACGTGTATATATTTAGTGAGAAGGCCAGAGGAGGCACCATGGGGGAAATGACACTGGAGCTAGGTCTTGAAAGGTGAGTAGAGGCTTTTCAGGCAGACTCTGTAGGGAAGAGCATTTCTGGCAGAGGAATAGAATATGCAAAGGCCCAGAGGAATGTTTGGGAACTGCGGGCAATTTGATAAGAACAGATAAAAAGGCAGCTCTCGGAATTCTGCCCAGAATTCCCGAGTTATCCCCACTCAGGTAGCCTCCAGCAACCTCAGAGTGACACAGAGCTTTGAAGTCCAATGGAACTGAGTTTGAATTTTAGCCCTGGCACTTGGGTCCTCTGTGACATACAATAAACCATTTAATTTCTCTGAGCTATAATTTCCTCGTCCATAAAATGGGGATAATAGTATCCTCATAGAAGTAGATAGAGATGAAATGAAATGATGTATGAGAAGGCCCTTGGTGGTGTGCCTGGCGTGTTATGAGTACTTGAAAATAGTAAGTATGTCTCTCCTTATAGAGCTGCTCTGAGGTGTGTGCGCACGCGCATGGATACAGGAAGACAGCAGGCACATAACAGGGAGTTATGCCTGGCAGTTCCCTTTCTCCCTTATGGCTTAATACCTTCTCCTTAACACAGAAATGGCTTGTATCACGGAATAATAGGAAGCAAATTAATATAGAGTAGAGACAAACCTGGGTCTCAGTTATAGCTCTGCCACTTACCACTCATATAATTTTTCAAATTACATCCTTTCTCTGAAACCCCAGTTTATTATCTGTAAAATGGGAGGTATTAAGACCTAATACACAGGGTCGGTATGAGGGTTAAAAGGGGATAATAAATCTAAAGTGCCTGGCATGGTTTTTAGGAGCTCAAAAACTGTTATTATGATGTGAAATTGCTTTCTATGGCATAAAGCACTGTGCACTGTAAGAAGTTATTTTATTAAGGCAAAATTCATGCTTCTAAAGGTTAATGGCTTTTTTAAGCCAACATTTCATTTTTCTGCTGACTCTTCGTTGTGGATGGAATGGTAGAAGAACAATGCCTTCGTTTCCTGTAATATCTAGGGACTGACATTGTTCCTTATACTCTGTAGCAATCAGACAAGACACAAACCCCACCCAATGTCAAAAATAATTCCACAGGGTCATGTCTTGATGTCCCAGGGCAAAGAACATGTGTATAACTGTGTGAAATGTGATGGAACGTTAAACATGGACAGTATGGCAAATAAGTTACATTAACTGTGAGACATATATAATAGTTCTAAGCTTAAAATTTGAAATTTGAAAATTTTTTATAGAAACCGTGTTAGGAAAATTATGAGCGCCATCTTGTGGAGAGATCTCTATTAAAACATATTGGGGAACATTCCTTCTGTACGGCAGAACCTCTAAGAAGGCAGACAACATCCATCCACCCATCCACCCACCCATCCATCCAATAGTCCACTCAGTTATTTGCACTTTTTCTTGAATGCTTTCTATGCTTTGTTCTGGGAAATGCCAGGATCCTGCTTGGAAGGAGCCCACAGAGGGCAATGTTAACTGATGGGCAAAGCAACAGCCTGGGGACCTAGATGGAGGGCACTTAATCCAGTGCTTACTGTTGAGGTGAAGGAGACAAGCAGGGAAGGCTTCCTAGTGGAAGTGGCACCTAAGCTGAGATCTGAAGGGATGAGTAAGAGTGTGCTAGACTAAAAGGGAGGTCTGCTATGTTCATTCCCCTCTTGGGGTGGTTCTAGGTGAGAGAAGAGGAGAGCCCTAGCATCCTGATTGGGGCTACGTTTTCTGTGCTGTCATGTGCATTGTTGGTCCTCTAGTCTCCACCGTAGTAGTGATGACAAATTCGAGGGTAACCAGCAGATGGTGGTCAGTGTGGTGAGGGGACAATTAAAGAAACTAGGGAAGAGCTGTGAAATGAAGTGCCTGCTAAAGTGGACAGATTCTATTACATAAGATTAGTGCTACCTATTAATATGAGAAGGTATCAATAGTTGGCATTATGTTGGATTTTTCATTTTGTTAAAATTTCATTATCCCCACATCAGCAGAGCTGTGTTAGTGTGGGCCATTGGCCAAGATGTGGGAATGGCCTTATTATGGGTGGCTGGACATATAATGGTGTTCTGCATCTGGAATCTACCTCTATTACTGGTTACAGGTTGTTAATTGATAAATATTGAAAAAAGGCCCGGCAGCAAAGTGATTAAATGGGTCAGTGCTTGGCCCACATCTGAAGAATGGATGTCCCTCTAGCAATCATCCTCCATCTCGTTTACAGGCCCCTGGAACTAATGCTGAGCAGAACTGACCCTTGCCTCAGCAAAGCATACAGTCGCTTCAGCAGGCCAGAGCAGGGTCTGCTGTCTGTAGACAGAGCGAGTGCTCTCCGGCTCAGCACCGTCCCCACCATTCCCAATCGTCTCTTGACTTTAAAGTGTCCACTATCGTTTGCATCGCCTTTGTACTCTTGTTCTCCTTATGATAGAGAAGGACTATTTCTCTCTATCCATGTCTTTAGTAACATTAATGAAAGATAGACCAAAAAGGGGTTGTGTATTTCATGAAAAATGGTGGCAAGCGTATTTCTTTGTGGATTAAAAAATATTCATATGCATTTACTATATAAACCTAGTGTGCCTGTGACTTCAAGCTTGTCCGTCTCCTTCATTCGTATTATTTTCTTGGACTCTATATTTGCTTCAAGGTAAGCCATAGCAGCCCTGGGCAGTGTCCCAGAGTAAGCATTGTTGACCTTGGTTGTCACCCCTTCTCTAGTGGCACTCCTACCCCAGATCCCAGCACTGTCCATGAGCAGGGCCACATTTAAGGGGTCATGGATGGGACTTAAGGGCAAAACCTTAACATTCCAACAATTTCTTCTCATGGATCCTTGTTTTCCTTCTTTAGTGTAACTCAAGTCAAAAATAATGTGATGTTTTATTGGGATGGCCTTAGTGTTTCATTGTTAATTATGTCTAAAATAATTTGTTTTCTCTGTGGCCAGCAATCGATTTGTGAGTTCACTAGTCTGGCTTCTGCCTCCTAACCCTGACCACGTCATAGCTGGGGTAAATGGATTTCAGCTTAAGTCTCTGTCCTCTCCAGCATCCTTCCTGCAGGCTCCGGAGCTAGTGCTGTTTTCAGTGGTGGAGGTGGGGGGAGATAAAGTAATCATGGGGATGAGTATGAAGGCTGTCCTGCTGCCTGGGTGCATCTAACTCTACCCACATGTGCTGCTGGGCTTCTGCTTTGTCCCTCTGACCAAATGCTAGCCTCTGAGGACTTACCTTGAAGACCTTCCAGAACTTTCTGTTCCTGTTTAGAATAGTTAATGTAGTCAGATAAACAGTTTCCTCATTCGAGCTACTGGCCCTTTCAGAATTCTTCAGGGGAAAGGATTATGAATAAGGAGGCCATAAAAAAAGTAAAGAAAACAGTAAAGAAGTTAGTTTGACCAATTGAAAATATTTGCCACACCCACTGGCAAATAGGGGGCAAACTCCACTGTATTAGAGAATTGATGATATAATATTCAGAAAATAATAGTGCTTCAATCTTAAGTGATACCTAGACCCCCTTTAATGGAAAAAAATGCTGACCAATTATTTTATTATCTTAATTTACATATGTAGATATTAACTAAGTATAATCTCCTTAAAACCAAAAAAATGTATAAATTTAAACATATTTAACATATTTAATATTTAAACATATTTGAACAACACTGTGCAAGCGTTAACATTCAGATAGACTTTTAAAATTTATAAAACATAAACAAAATCCACAAAGCTAATAAAATTCCTCTATTCTACAAAACCTCTATTATAAATGTCATGACACCTTTATTTTTACAGGATGTAGTGAGGTCGTTTGTTCTTCAGTTGGTAATGATCATACTTTGTGCTGAAGCCCATCCTGTTTATTTTGCACTAGTTGGAGACAGTTAAAGCAGTTCTGTCTGGCCCCTCTGCTGTCAGAAACACAAATCTACATGCAGATGTAGATGTTCTGTGGTTTGAGCTGGTCAGCCAGGTGATCCACAAGATACTTATATTGATTCGTTTCATCAAAATAAAAACACAAAACTAAAAAGAAAGTCAAAAACTCACGAACCCAGAGAAAATATCCAAAGGCCCTAGATTGAAAATCAATAGCATGAAAAGCCTGATGGCATGGCTGTCTCTGGTATAGAAAATGGAAGGACTAGGGACTGAAACTATCAGAGGGTGCCCAAATCATTTTCTATCAGCTTTAATCTGTATCTCCTTAGAGCTGGTCTTTTCTCAGATTTACTGGGGAAACTGAGGCAGCTCAGCTATTCTGACCCTTCACTATCATTCTGGGTCTGGTTTCGTGCTGCCAGACCTCTGTGACAGTGACTACTTGCCGTCCTGCCTGGTGCTGGGCATAGGAATGGGGGTTTACATAGAAGAATCTGGTCCCTCATTGTCCAGAGACACAGACTGGAAATTCTAGTTTGAAAAATGTTCATGCCGTTTCTATGTTTGAATGTATATGTTTATCCTCAGGAAAATTTTAGATAATAACCATTGGAGGGCCCAAAAGATCTGCATAGATTCTGGTTGTAAAGGATCGTTTAGAGTAAGGAAGGAACTCTGACCCAGGAAATGTTCAAACAACTACCAGGAACCCATGAACTTGGTTGTCTTTTACAAGGTGGGCAGAGGAGAAGAGTATGTATGGACAGCTCTGTGACTGGCAGTGGCAACCCTTAAACCCAGTAAAGCATTCTGAGTTGTTGCTGAAACATGTTGTTTTCAGACTCCAAATATGTATCTACATGGGGGAAACTGAGACAGCTTACACCTGATCCATGGGGCCTGTCCCCAAAGGTCTATTGATAGGCTCGATTCACCTGCAGCTCACCTTTCCATAGTCTTTGGCCAGTCTATCAATGCCTATCATAGTCCAGGATGGACTGTCACTTGCATCCTGGAACCAGTTGCCCATAGCCCTGCCTGTCCCAGGAGTTCAAGTACAAAACCTCAAGGCATACTTCAAACTCCTCTTCTAGTGCTGCTGCTAACCTCATTTGAACTGACAATGCACTTAACAATTTGACCTTTCCACCCTTATTTTCCCTAAAACTCAATATTCTCAATTGAGTCGGAAAAGCTATATTTCTATAAAGTAATCTCAAATATATTTTAGAATGAAGTGGGATGTGAATGAATGAATGATCGCATACACACATACAGTAGGGATCATGATAATATCTATTTTATCATGTTGAGAGGAGTAAACGAGATAGCACAGTATCTGGCTGGCACATAATAGGAACTCAATACATTGTAATATTATTATCATTATTAATTGAGCATATATGTATATATATGCAAGTCTTTGGGCTAGGCACAGGAGATACCAAATTCTCCATCCTCAGGTAGCTTATAACACAGCCAAGGTCTTCTCAGGAGCTGCTCTGAGTGGGATTATCAGCTGATTTGATGCCAAATCAACTGAATTTGAGGCCAGAGCAAACAGAATTCTCCCCTATCACACAACCCTAATCATGGTGGGATTAATTCTGGAAACTGTGTTCTAGAATTAGACTGTTTATTGAGGCCAAGAGTGTCCAGGTGGAGAGATGGGAGAATGACAAGTGCAGTTTCCACAATTTCATAGCTTGGACTTCACTTCATTTGGAAAGTCTCAGAATGGTAGCAGACGAGGCCCCTCTACTCTCGTTGGAGATGACACTGAAGGCACAGTAAGAGGGCTGTGTCCTACCAGTGCCTATTGCACAAAGTTAGAAAGAACCTCAGGCCGTCTTTCTTTCCCGATGGTTGGAAACATATGTCTCAAGCAGAATTTATAGAGATATCATTTCATTCTTTGTTTCCTTATTTCTGAATCAGTACACAAATAGCTTGTTTTCCGGGGCTTCAGGGAAGCCCAGATTGACATGTTATCCAGAAAGCAATGTGCTTTCTTTCTGGGATGGCTGTCCATAATACATTCAAATCCAGATAAAAATATGTCAGAATTTGTTCAAAATCTATCAATTGAGCCATTTTCTTAATGACAAACAGATGGCTCCTGTGAGTTATTCTGAGGGAGAACTTTTTTTTTCCTTTTTTTTATCTCAGTTTTTATGATTTAAAAGAATTAGTGTTTAATCCCAATTCCAAAATTGTTAATTAGTTTGTATTTGCTTCATTAAATCTGTTAAACAGAATTTTATCACTTCAGCTATATCTCCCTGACAGCATCTGGTGTCAAGTTTGCAGAAATAATGTTGGTTTTATAGCCAAAACGCAGAGGTTAAACCTCCAGGACAGATGTGACAGTATTGAAAGGAAATTCATCACCCCAAAGGCCTTCATTCCCATATATTTTAGAATCAGCCCAAACACGAGCCAATGTGCCTTCTTCTCTTCATTCTACAGGAGCGCCGTGGCTCAGTTCCTTCTTGATTTATGTGTGTGGTTGTTGCTGATGAGGGCTCCCGGGGAGACCTCAGCCCACCCCAGCCATAGCCTTGGAAAATTAGCAGAACTTTTTGCTCAACTCCTTTTCTCTTGCTTTCAGGAGCTTCCACCCCGGGCTAGGGCTATACAAGACCAACACACTTCATCAATTTAGTTGATAAAGGGATGTGTAGGAAGAGCTGTGCAGACACAAATTCAGTCACTTCACCTGCAGGGAGGAAGCACAATGGAGCAGAGCAGCAAAAGTAAGACAATGTCTGTTGCAAATGAGCAGTTTTGAACTTGAGTCAGTGCACTTTGGGAAACAATTCAGTAAAAGACAGCACACAATCCTAAAGACTGGGGGTGTGTGAGTAGTAAGGAAAGGCTGTTGGACAGTAATCAGTCTAGGTATCTGTGGTAGGCTGACTAATGGCCCTGAAAGATGTCCACGTCCTAATCCTTAGAACCTGTGACTGTGACTTACATGGCAACAGGGACCCAGATGTGAGTCTGTTAAGGCTCCTGTGATGGGGAGAGTACCCTGGACTCTTTGGGTGGGCCCTAAATGTAGTGACAAGTGTCCTTACAGGAGAGAGGCCGAGGGAGACTAGACAGCAGAGCAGAAGGCAAAGTGATGGTGGAAACAGAGACTGGAGTGATTCCCTTTGGAAACGGAGGAAGGAGTCACAAGCCGTGGAACTCAGGCAGGAACTAGAAGCTGGAAAAGGCATGGAAATGGATTTTCCTCTCTAGGCCTCCAGAAGGAACCAGCACAGTCATCAACGCCTTGACGTTAGTCCAGTGAAACAGATTTGGGACTTCTGACTACCAGAACTGGAAAAGAATAGATTTGTGTTGTTTTCAGCCACCACTTTTGTGGTAATTTGTTATAGGAGCCATAAGGAATGAATATAAGTTAACTTTTCCTTGCCCGATGCCAAAGACCTCCACTCTGGCAGTCAGTGGTATTTTACAGGGGCAAGGAGAGCTGGAGGGGATCTACACAGTGCACTCACTTCCTCAGGAAGTTTCTACTTGGTGTAAGTATGGACAGCTGCGGCTGGAAGCAGAAATGAAATAGCTGTGAGCTCTGTGTGAAAGAACATCTCTGAGCATCATGGACAGGCGGCAATAAGAGACAGAGAGTGAGAATTCTTGGCATTTGGCATTCTTGCATAAATATTAGGAAAAGGCCGATAAGCATGGAGACCATAGGTTAGAGGAAGTTGGAGCGCAGAGGTGACTAGAAAGAAGATCCAGACAGGGATGAGGCCAGAGGTGCCGCCTAAGGCACATCCAATGCTCCTGTGGAGAGGGTGTGGCAGCGAACATCAAGCCTCCATGGTCTTGACCTTCAGGTGTTGCTGTGAAGGGTGGGAGGGGGTCTGAGTGTGCACATCTCTGGATCCATCATCCCCATTTCATTCAGAATAACTGTTGAGTTTATATGTTGGACATATTGGGCTTCCAGGTGTGATTTCATCTAAGAAAATAATCCACTGGTGGAAAAAGTTGCTTTTGTAACTTTTAATTTTGATATAATTTTAAATGTACAGAAAATTGTAATAGTATAAAATACCCTTCATCCAGATTCACCAGGAATTAGCACTTTGCCTCATTTGCATGATCATTCTCTCTTTCTAAATAAATATATCTGAATAATTTTATAGTAAGAAGGCACGATATCCCTTTATCCCTAAGTATGTCGGTGTATATTTTATAAGAAAAAGGACATGTAATTTGTGATTCGTATGACAGTACAATGATCAAAATTGGGAAATTTAGTATTGACAAAATGCTGTCATCCAATCCATGGTCCAAATTCAAATTTTGCCAATTGTCTTTATAGCTATTTTTACCCCGGTCCAGGATCTGATCCAGGTTCACACATTGCATTTTGTTGTCATGTCTCTTCCATCTTCTTTTACTTGGAATATTTCTTCGGCTTTTGTCTTTCATAACCTTGACATTTTTGAAGAGTACAGGTCAGTTATTTTGTAAATTACCCTCAATTTGGGTTTGTGTAATGTTTCCTCATGACAGGATTTAGATCATGTGTTTTTAGTTTTCACACCGCAGCCGTGATGCTATGTCCTTTTTGAAACATTGTTTTGGAAGGGATGTAATATGGCCTTGTCACGGGATAATAACTGTGATCCCTTGCTTAAGGTAGTGTCCTTCAGGTTTCTCCACTGTTAAGTTCTCATTTCCCCCTTTCTAATTAAGTAATTTGTGGAAAGATACTTTAAAACTGTGTAAATGTCCTGCTCCTTATCAAACTATCACCCACTGGTTTTAGTATCAATTGATAATTCTTACTTGAATCTGTTATTACTATGGTGATTAACAAAATGGTCATTTTTCTAACTCCATCGTTTCTTCTGTATTAATTAGTTGTCATAATTCTATAAGATAGCTCTTTACCTTACCTCCCAGTTATTCATGTATTTAATTAGATCAGTATACACTTATAGATCTTATTTTATTCAGTGGATTATAAGTCACTACTAACACTATTTATTTTGATACTTACATTGACCCAGATTTGGCTAGTGGGAGCGCCCTCAGGTTGGCTTCTGTGTTTTTTGACATGTTCCTATACTTTGTTGAGTACCTCTTTACTTTCTGTGACCAGATAGTCTAGGCCCTTCTTGCTTCTACCTTGGAATCAGCCATTTCTCCAAGGAACCCTTGTTATTTCTATAAGGAATAATATTTAAAAGATCTGGGTAGTAGGTGTGTTCGTTGCTACTGGCATATAATTGCTTCTGGCCCTTTCAGCTTACAGATATAGATCACACACACACACACACACACACACACACACACACACACACACACACCCCTATCCCATATCTCTAATTTCAGTCCTACACTACAGCGTTCATCCTAAGCTTCTCCCATTCTATGTTTGTAACAGCTGCTGCTCACAGTGAAAAACCTGGCTTCCACCATTTCAATCTTGTTTTTCACACAAAGTAGTTTCAGAATGGCTAACCTATACCACTCCAAGTACCAAGCCTATAAGTAGAATTGTTTATTTACACTTCTTTTGTCTTTAGATTGAAGGCACATAGCCAGTTCTGTGTTCAAAAATTACTGAATTCTCTTCTTTTCCCTCCTTTAGTATGCTATTCTTCCCTCCTTATGTTATTCTTTTAAATTATGAGTAGTTTAATTTTTTTGATTTATTTTAGAGTTTTAAAACTGATATCCATGTTGATTTGACTTAATTTTTTTTAAAGTACCGTGTTTCCCTGAAAATAAGACCTAGCTGGACCATCAGCTCTAATGCGTCTTTTGGAGTAAAAATTAATATAAGACCTGGTTTTATATTATTATATTATATTATATTATATTATATTATATTATATTATATTATATTATACCTGGTCTTGTATTATATTATATAAGACTCAGTATTATATAATATAATAAAATAAAACCGGGTCTTATATTAATTTTTGCTCCAAAAGACACATTAGAGCTGATTGTCCGTCCAGGTCTTATTTTCAGGGAAACACCATATTTAAAACATTAATATGATTCCACTCTTCAAACTATAAAAAGTTACTCTCACTGAAGTATCATTGCTTTATCCACCTCGTTCTTACCCACCTCTGCAGGTAACCATTCTCATTAGTTTCTGGTTTATCTTTTTTCAATTTCCTCTTGCAATTAAGTAAATACATATCATTTTCTTGTTTTCTCTCCCCACACAAAATGTAGAACACTATATATACCCTTCTTCAGCCTGCTTTTTCATTTGCAAAATATGTCCTGGAAATCACTCTGTATCACTTCATAGAGACCATCCCTGTTTTCTTTTAGTACTGCATAGTGCTCCATTGTGTGCATACAATTTCGTTTATTCAACACATCTCCTATGTATGAACATTTAGGTTGTTTCCACTATTTTGCAATTACAAGTAATGATGCAATGAATAAATTTGTGCATATATAACTTTGTATTGTTGCAGGTGTATTTTCAGAGTAAATTCTTAGAACAAAAGATAAACACATACACAGTTTTGTTAAATACTGACAAATTTCCCTCCAGAAGGTTGTATCATTTGCATTCCCATCAGCAACGAATGAAAGTGCCTATATCTCCCCAGCCTGCCAACACAATGTGGTGCCAAGTTGTAAAATTTTAGCTATTTTGATAGCTGATAAATGGTATTTCAGTGTAGTTTTCATTTGCATGTCTCTTTTTATGAGTTGAACAACTTCACATAAGTTTAAGAACTGTTTTTATTTTCTTTTTGGGTAAATTGTTTGTTCATGACTTTTGCTCATTTTTCTCAGTTGTTTGGCACCTGTTTCTCCAATTTTTAAGAGTTCCTTATATATTATGGGTATTAGACCTTTAACTGTGATATACTCATACGTGGCAAAAAAATTTTTTTTTGGAAAAAGATTTAATATTACTATTTCAGATCATTAGTAGCTAGTTGTAAATATGTATGCTTGTGTTGACTATTAACAAACTATGCTGTTTACTCCGTGTGTGTGTGTGTGTGTGTGTGTGTGTGTGTGTGTATGTGTGGCTGGGGCGTGAGGATGATTATAAACCTCAAATACCCTCAATTTGGCCTAGATTAAAATGAAAGTTAAATAACCTTCTCAACAAATAATATTGAAACAATTGTATATCTATAGGCAAAAAAAAAAAAAGAACCTCAACCTAAGTCTCACACTTTATACAAAAGTTAATTCAAAGTGAAAAAAACTAACTCAAATATAGAACATAAAACTATAGAACTTTTAGAAAGAAATATAGACCAGAGGGTAAGGGGGGTGGTGGTAGATGAGGGTAAATGGGATCAAATATATGGTGATGGAAGGAGAACTGACTCTGGGTGGTGAACACACAATGGGATTTATAGATGATGTAATACAGAATTGTACACCTGAAATCTATGTAACTTTACTAACAATTGTCACCCCAATAAACTTTAATTGGAATAAAAAAAGAAACATAGGAGAAAATCTTTGGGATCTGGGCTAGGCAAAGAGTTCTTCGATTTGACCCCAAAAGCATAATTTGAAAATACATAAATTTAACCTCATCAGAATTATAAACTTTTCTCTGTGAAAACCCATGTGATAAAAAAAAGAAGCTTGAGACTGGGAAAAATATTGGTTAGCCACATGTCTGACAAAGGACTAGTATCTAGAGCCAAAAACCAAACTATCCAATTAGAAAATGGGTAGAATATATATAAGACCAAAATAATGGTCAACCACTCTGGAAAACAGTTTGACACTTTCTTAAAAATAAAATTCAACTACCATACAACCCAGTAATTGCGCTCTTGGGCATTTATCCCAGAGAAATGATGACTTATGTTCACACAAAAGCCAGTGCACAAATATTTTTAGCAGCTTTATTTGTAATAGCCCGAAACGAGAATCAGCCCAGATGTCCTTCAGCAGGTGAATGGTTAAACAAACTATTTCGTACGTATCATGGAATACTACTCGGCAGTTAAAGAAACAGACTATTGATATATGGATGAATCTGCAAGGAATTTTGATAAGTGAAAAAAATCACTCCCTAAAGGTTACGTACTGTGTGATTCCAGTTATATATCATTCCTGAAATGAGAAAATGATAGAAATGGGGGACAGATTAGTGGTTGTCAGGGCTTAGGACTAGGGGAAAGGAGGAGATATGGGAGAGAGGTGAGTATAGTTATAAAAGGGCAAATGAGGGAGCTTTGTGTTGTTGGAACTCTTCAACGATTTGACTTTGGTGGTGGGTACATGATCCCACAGGTGATAAAATTTCATGGAACTTAACACACACACACACACACACACACGAGTACAAGTAAAACTGGGGAAATCAGAATAAGATGGACTGATTGTATCAATGTCAACATGATGGTTGTGATATTATACTATAATTTTGCAAAATAACCCCCAAAATTTTGCTACCCCCTGGAGGAAACTGGGCAAAGGGTGCAAAGACTCTCTGTATCATTTTTGCATTTGCATATGATTCTACATATTATCTCATCAAAAATTTCAGTTAAAAAATTAAAGTCAAACCCAAGTCCATAGATTTTTAGTAAAAACCTTGAGAAAAACTTTAATGAGTTATCAATCATCCTTCTTTGAGGATATAGAGACCAGCGTAAGCAATTACCTTTGTCTGGACCAGTGATTCTCAATGGGAGTGTTATCACTTCCAAGGGGGTGAAAATTAGTTTTAGGGTAAAAAAACTCTTATATACTGCAATAATGGCTTTCTAAAGAATGCAGTACATAAATATACATATACACACATACACACATATACATGTTATTTATAGATATGGCATATTTGTGGTATTAAAATGTAATGAGATCAGAGCTAGTAGGGAAAAAATAGTCTAAAAGGGCTTCTTTGGGGGATGATAATGAACAAAAAGTCTAAACCAATGATTCTCAATTGGGATAAATACTGCCTTTTTGGAGTGTGTTTGAAAATGTGTGGGAGTGTTTTTGGCATCACTCTGACTGGGCGGTGTCCCTGATATTTAATGGACAGAGCTAAGAATGCTAAACATCCTGCACTTGATGGGGCATCCTCCACAATGAAATACTGGATTAAATGGCTAAAATCTTAGCAACTATTTATGTACCCTAAAACTTACATGAAATCTACACTTACTATGTATCTCATCATCATGATAAAGTTGAATTTCCAAGCCTGTTTATTAAGATGGACAAAGAGTTTCCTTTAATATTAAAAAAAATTTATTGCTAAATTCCAAAGATTTTTAAGCTTGAGACTCTGAAATTTTGTTATAGGAAACAAATATTTATTAGAACGTTATTAGAATAATTAATTAAAATAAAAGGATGATATAGACTATTTTTAACTAGAAACACGGCTATAGATATGCCTCATTTTTTCCTTTCAGTTTTATTGAGATAAAATTGATATATAGCATTGTGTAAGTTTCAGGTATACAGAATATTGACTTGGCTTACATAGATTGTGAAATGATTACCACAAGTTTAGTTAATACCCCTTATCTCATATAGACAAAAAAGAAAAGAAAAAATGTTTTTTTCTTTGTGATAAGTTTTAAAATCTACTCTTTTAGCTACTTTTAAATATGCCATCCAACAGTGTTAACAGTAGTCACCATGCTGTACATTACGTCCCAGAACTTACTTATCTTATAACTGGAAGTTTGTACCATTTGACCACCTTCATTCAATTCCCCATCCACCCCCACGTCTGGCCTCTGATAACCATAAATTTGATCTGTCTCTCTTTTTTTAAAAAAATTGGGGAATATTGGGGAACAGTGTGTTTTTCCAGGACCCATCAGCTCCAAGTCATGTCGTTGTTTTCAATCTAGGTGTAGAGGGTGCAGCTCACAGTGGCCCATGTGGGGATTGAACCGGTGACCTTGGTGTTAGGAGCACTGCACTCTAACCAACTGAGCCAACCAGCCGCCCCGATCTCTTTTTTTTAATGAGGTTTTTGTTTAGATTCCATATATAAGTGATATCATACAGTATTTGTCTTTCAGTGTCTGACTTATTTCATTTAGCATAATGCCTTCAACATCCATCCAAGGTTGTTGCTAATGGCAGGATTTCCTTCATTTTTATGTCTGAATAGTATTCCATTGTGTATATAAATCACATTTTCTTTATCAGTTCGTCTGTTGATGAACACTTAGATTGTTCTCATGTGTTGGCTATTATAAGTAATACTGCAATGAACATGGGGGTGCAGACATCTTTTTGACATATCGATTTCATTGCCTTTGGATATATTCCCAGAAGCGAGATTGCTGGATCATATGGTAGTTCTACTTTCAAGTTTTTGAGGAACCCCCATACTTTTTCCATACTGACTGTATCAATTTACAATCCTATCAGAAGTGCACGGTGGTTCCTTTTCTCCACATTCTCACCAACATTTCTTATCTCTTATCTTTTTGATGATAGCCATTCTAACAGGTGTGAGGTGGTATCTCATTTTGGTTTTGATTTGCATTTCCCTAATGCTTAGTGATATTAAGCATCTTTTCATGTACCTGTTAGCCATTTGAATGTCTTCTTTGGAAAAATGTCTGTTTAGGTCCTTTGCCCATTTTTAATTGGATTATGATTTATTATTTATTTATTTGCTGTTGAGTTGTATTAGCTCATTATATATTTTGGATATGAACCTCTTATCAGATATAATTTGCAAATATTTTTCTGCCATTCTGTAGGTTTTCTTTGCATTTTGTTGATTGTTTCTTTTGCTGTGCAGAAGCTTTTTAGTTAGATGTCGTCCCACTTGTTTATTTTTTATTTTGTTGCTTGTGCCTTAGGTATCATATCCAAAAAATCATTACCTAGACCCATATCAAGGAACTTTTTCTCCTCTGTTTTCTTCCAGCAATTTCATGGTTTCAGGTTTTACATTTAAGTCTTTAATAATCCATTTCAAGTCAATTTTTGTGAGTGGTGAAAGATAGGGATCTAATTTCATTCATGTGAATATCAAATTTTCCCAGCATCATTTATTGAAGAGACTGTCTTTTCTCCACTGAGTATTTTTGGCTCCCTTGTCAGATATTTGTTGAGTGTATACACGTGGGTTTATTTCTGGGCTCTTGATTCTGTTGGTCTATGTGTCTGTTTTTGATATGCCTCATTTAAAAATTTATTTACAAGTAAAATATAGTGAATATGATTACCTAGAAAATATAACAGAGAATTTTTAAAATGCTTTTTCTCAGTAAGGTTTCAGCTCTTTATTTATTTTTTGTGTCTTTATAAAATCCTTAGATAAAGCAGTGGTTTCTGGAAGGAACAATCCAGATGGCTTTTGCAATCACCATCTTGGCATCTGGATTGAGCAGGAAGATGTTCCTTTCAAAATGAGTCACAAACAAAACTACTCCTGTTTGATCATCCATTGTTTACTCACACATATTGTGTGCAGAAGCCCATTGTGACAGCATGAACCTATTGTGCGGATGTAGTCTGCCCAGGACGGACTCTCGTACAAGGGCAGTTTGGCAGATGTGGGATGTACAGACCCATTGTAGAGACAAAGGTTGAGGAGACATGGATTGTACGAATATCGGATTGTAGAGACATGGGCTTTACTGACAGGAGTTACAAAAGCATATTATGTAGTGGTATGTTGTGTACTGTAGACGGTGGCCCTGAAGGCACAGGTCTATAGACACAGCCTGGGACAAACTCTTCAGTCCTGGCCTTAAGGCAGATTGTGCTACACCAGCCCAGTGACAGGTGCCCAGTCATGGGCCAGGGAAGAACTTGTGATGTCTTCACAGAGGGTCAAGGCAGGCAGGTGGCTCTGAGCCACTCTTGGCTCTGAGCACCAGCTTTGGAGCTTTCCTTCTAACTCCACTCCCACCCCTAAAAGAACTGACTTCTATCTGTCTTTTCTGTGATATTCAGAATAGAGAAAACTCTCTTACACACGCTGCCAATAGGACCCACTCATTAGCTCATTCACCACGCATTTACCAATGTATATACTTCCTGCCAGGCATGACCCAGCTATAACCCATGTCCTGAGGACCTTAGAGGCTGGTAGGGTAGACAGGTGTGCACACACATTGTCTAATACCAGGTGGGAGTCCAGAGGGGGTACATTTCATCCCTGAGGGGCCAAGGATGGCTTTGGGAAGGAGAGGCCTTTGAGGTTGGCCTTGTAGGATAAACGGGATTATGAGAGGCAAAACAGGAAAAAGTATTCCAGGAAGAAAGAGCAGCATAAACCAAGGCACGGAGGCTGAAAACCTCTGGCCTGCTGGGGCATGGCGGAGCATGGGATGAGCAGTTCAGCATCAATACAACCTAGGGAGTATGGACGTGTCATGGAAGCAAAGCTGGAAAGGTTAGTGAGGACACCCCCTCTTGAAACTGACTACGGGGCTCTGAAAGGTTATGGAACAAGTTTTGAGAACTATTTCCTTGGTAAATGTGCATATTTGGGGAGTTCTATTTTACACTCATTTTTATATCTGGTATCTCCTTATTTGCTCTCTCACATATTGGTGTCTCCCTCGGTTGAGACTAACGCAAGAAAAGTCTCCTTCTAACATCCTACTACCCCTACATTTCTAAGGGTGTCTCATGGGGAGAAGAGAGGAACAAGCAGAGAGAAAGACATATATATATATATATATATATATATATATATATATATATATATAGAGAGAGAGAGAGAGAGAGAGAGAGAGAGAGAGAGAGAGATACATAGAAAGTCACAGGGAGGGAGACCAAAACTGAGAGAGAGAGAAAAAGAGAGAGAGAGAGCGAGCTAGATTCAGAGAGGGTTGAGTCTCACTGATGGACGTAGGAAAGGCTGGGCTTCAGCTGTCTTAGAGACCACCAGAGGTCAGTCTTGGGTTCTTTAAGGAGAAGCCAAGAGGCATTTGCTCAGCACTGGTTCTCACCTGAGGACCATTCAGAGGAATATATTCCACTTTAATATACTACGAAGTTAGCAGCTTTGAAATTCTTTACCACCAAGGGGCCCTTAAAACCAATGAAGCAGGAGTCTCAGGAATGACCCATGTGTCAGGCTTGCTTGTTTATAACCCTCAGGGTCACAATAAAAGGCAAGTTTAATTGCCTGATGATTCTGGGCCTGTGGGGCCCAGATGTGTGAACCCACCCCTTTGGGCCAGGGATCTGGCCGAGCTTGGGAGGAAGGCAGTTTGGTGCTGGGCCTATTTGAGAAGCCTCAGGCCTGGGCTAGGTCCAGGCCTAGGTTGGCCTGTGGCTGGGCCAGCCTGGGTTTAACTTTGGCGCCCCGATTATTGGCATTCCTGTTGTGGAAATCAATTTCCCAGACTCTGTTAGGAAAACATGGTGCTACTGCCAGTACAGCTGTTTCTACAGGAAGATCCCCAATGCCCCACTCTCCAGCTCAGCGAGGAGATTGGTTTGTTTGTTTATTTATTTATTTATTTATTTATTTATTTATTTATTTATTTTTTAATTTTAATTTTTTTAACATTTTTTAATTAGTTTCAGGTGCACAAAACAATGTAATAGTTAGACATTTATCACTTATCATTTCTATCCCTCACACAGTGACAACCCCTCTCCCCCCATCCACTACCCTTGTGACATTGCACACAGCCATTACATTTCCACTGTCTCTATTCTTAATGCTGTACTCTGCTTCTTGTAACTATGTATGTATATAAAATTGTAGTTGACATTCATTATTGTTCAGCTTTAGCTTCAGGTGTACAGTGCAGTGATCAGGCATCTACATCATCCCTGAGGTGGTCTCCCTAACGAGACAAGTGTCCATCGGATACCCCACAAAATCTTTACAACATTATTGATTACATTCCCCGAATTGACTTTCATATCCCCGTGGCAATTTTGTGGTTACTGACTGTGATTTCTAATCCCCTCACCTTCCCCCTTATCCCCACCCCCTCCCATCTAGCAACCCTCAGTTTTTCCTCTATGTCTCTGAGATTGTTTCTGATGAGTTCATTCATTTATTCCTTTCTTTAGATTCCACATATAAGTGAGATCAAATGGTATTTGTCTTTCTCTGTCTGACTTATTTCACTTAACATAATGTTCTCTAGGTCCATCCATATTGTTGCAAATGGTAAGATTTCATTCTTCTTTATGGCTGCATAATACTCCATTGTATAAATGTACCACAGTTTCTTAATCCAGTCATCTACCGATGGACATTTTGGTTGTTTCCATGTCTTGGCTATTGTGACTAGTGCTGCAATAAACATAGGGATGTATAAATTTTTTTGAATTAGAGTTTTGGATTTCTCTGGATAGATACCTAGGAGTGGAATTGCTGGGTCATAAGGTAGTTCCTTTTTCAGATTTTTGAGATACCTCCATACTGTTTTCCATAGTGGCTTCACCAATCTGCAATCCCACCAACAGTGCACAAGGGTTCCCTTTTCTCCACATCTTTGCCAACACTTGTTGTTTGTTGATTTATTGATGATAGCCATTTTGACTGGGGTGCGGTGGTATCTCATTGTGGTTTTTATTTGCATTTCTCTAATGATTAATGAGGTTGAGTATTTTTTCATATATCTGTTTGCCATCTGTATGTCCTTTTTAGAAAAATGTCTCTTCATGTTCTCTGCCCATTTTTTAATTGGGTTGTTTGTGTTTTTGGAGTTGAGTTGAGTTTTTTATAAATTTGAGATTTAACCCCTTATCGGATATATCATTGGCAAATATCTTCTCCCATTCAATAGGATCCCTTTTTGTTTTATTGACGGTTTCCTTCGCTGTGAAAAAACTTTTTAGTTTGATGTAATCCCACATGTTATTTCTCTTACTTCCCTTGCCCGAGGGCATATCTTACTCCAGGTAATGTCTGTAAAGTTTCTTCCTATATTTTCTTCTAGGAATTTTATGGTTACAGATCTTACATTTAAGTCTTTAATCCATTTTGAATTTATTCTTGTATATGGTGTAAGGAGGTGGTCCGGCTTCATTTTTTTGCATGTGTCTGTCCAGGTTTCCCAGCACCATTTATTGAAGGAGATTGGTTTTAAGCTTTCCCCACTTTGGGACCCTGGGCTTTCTCAGCAGGGAGCAGGCTTTGAGACTTGAGGGACAAGTGTTCTGGGTCTCTGTCATGGTCTACCTTCTCACTCATAGGTGACAAGTATCTCAAGGGTCTCATCTCTCGTTTCTTTTGTTTGGGTTACATGTTCTGGTCCAGGGGTCCTGGACCAGCAAGTCAGGGGCAATACCCTTTGAGATGTCCTCATCTTTACTTGTGATGCCTGGTCCCTAGGATACATGAATCCTTGTGAAGACCGGCACAGCCTACCATCAGAGAAGGGGGCAGACGAGGGCCGGGAGCTGCCAGAGCACCTGTGGGAGCCGGGCTGTTCAAGCTGGGGAAACAGGGCAGGGCATTCCCTTCTATAAATGGACCTTTGTCAAATATTGGCAACACAGATATCATACCATCATCATCTTCATCCCTAACTATACCTTCGGCTCTGTTCCAAAAATTATTTCAAATAATATGTATGCTACCCTCTGACATATGCCCTATTACTGCACCATTTACAGAAAAGGAAATGGAAGCCTACCGACAGAGGTTAAGTCACTTGGGCAAAGTCACACAGCTCGTAAACGGCAGAATCACACAGCCTATTCTTTGAGCTACTGTGTAGGTGAAGAAGACCACTTTGGCCCTTGAAGATCTCACCCTCAGTGGAGTGTAAGCCACTGACATGGACCAGAGTCACACAAGAAGGCCCAGGACCTGAGTGTGGAAGGCTGGGTAGGAGCCGGCCAAGCAGGCAGGGAGTTTTGAGGGGACTACTTATTCCCCACTTTGATGTTTCCTTCCATGGTAGTTTACTTCCATGTGCTAGACAAGTTCGCACAACCCTCCTGGCTTCTGCCTTGAATGGTGGATTTGGGACAAGGAAATGGGCACGTGCAGCTCAGCCCCTTTTATCCTAGGGTTGAGCCGACTACAGGAAGCATAACCCAGGCAGTATGTGTTGTGGGGGCCTCTGCATGGGGGTAGGGTCGGTGGTGAAAGTGTTGCTGTGACTGGGGCAGCCATTTAATTCAGTTCTGGGCTTCAGTACGAGGAAGCACTTTGCTGCATACCTAAGCCATACACTCCCGTATTAGCCTTTTCAGTAACAAAGTTCCAACTTTCATCTTATCACTTAATAAATCAAGATCTCAGTGGGGAAAATAGCAATGCCATTTATGAGCCTCCCTCAAGCTATTTTAGGCACAAGGCAAATTAGCAAGAGCAAGAAGCCCTGCCCAGGAAGCCCTCTAAGCCTTGTCTTGGAACCACCCCAAAGGGCAGTGCTAAGCCTCAGGAAAAGGCTACTAGGAAGTTCAGTTTCTTCCCTTAGTGGTCGAAGTCCGGGTGGTCAGAAACATCAGAAGCATTACAGATCTTCACTCTTTCCAAACAAGCTCTCAGTGGGCCTTTTCCGGGGGAGGAAGGCCTCTCATTGCGATGGCTCACCTTCCTGCAGAGAGCCTGGTGGAGTAGGAAGCAAGGAGGGCTGCACACCCCAAAGCTGCCCGTCTGGCACAGATGGGGCCCCAGAAAAAATCGTTTCAGTAGAATGCCTCAGAGCCTCCTGCCCTCTTTCTTTACCCGTCTTTGATTACTAAGAGGAGTACGGGCTGTGCTGCAGGAAAGAGAGCTCTCCTGGGTCCTGCGTACAAAACAGTTTCAGGTGATTGAAGCCCCACTTGGAGTCGAGTTTCCCTGTTCATTCTGGGGATTGGCGGGGCGGTGGGTGCCTCCCCCATCCTTGTTCTGAGGGATATCAAACTGCAGATAACCTCTGTAAGAGGAACATTTGAAGGCACAAAACCTACATTTCATTGACTGTCTCAAAAGCAGCTGATTTTAATATTGATAGTTAAGGCCAGGCTCGGGCTGGTAATTATAATAAAAACAATAACAAGAGTGCCACCACCAACTATTGAGACTTTACTGTGCGCCAGGCATTGTTTTCAGCACATTATGTGCTCATTTAATTCGCTTAAGCATCCTATGAGATAAGTACTAGTATTATCCCCATTTTATAGATGAGGAAACTGAGGTGTAAAGAACTTAAGTAACTTGGCTAAGGTCATATAGCTGGTAAATGGCAGAACCGGGGTATAAACCCAGGCACTCTGGCTCCATACCCATGCTCATAACCCATAATACTACATAACATTACAATCTGAAACGCCTTTGAAGAGCCCGTATGTTAACCGTCTCACTGTGGCAGATGAGGAAACTGAGGCCCAGAGAGTGTGAACCACTTGCCTAAGGTCACATAGTCAGTCAAGTGGTAGAGTTGGACCCCAGACCTAGGTCTTCTGGCTCCCAGCTTGGAGCTCTTGTCACAGTATCAGATGGCCGCCATTTACACCATACCAAGTCCCAAGTCATTTTCGCTAAAACTCAAATTTTGTGTTCAGTAATAAGAAAGGAATAGAATGAGGCTATGGTCTCCTGGCTTTAGGGGATTAAGTATTTCCTAATTCAGCTCAGGGATGATCAGCTTGCCAGAGGACACAGGTTATGTGAAATAGTACCTCAAACTACAGATAACCTCTAACTGGGGTAGGATCTAGGCCCGGGTCAGCTAATGCCGCTTGTGCTTCTGTACCCATTTCCAGGCCAGGGGAACATATCCTGGACAAGTGAGAAAACATTGCATTATTTCCTGTGTGGGAAAAATTATACCCGGTTTCTTCCTTCTGGCTGATAGGCTCCCCTCAGATCACAAATTGTGACAGCTTTTTCATGGGAGGCACAGGCTCTGACAGGAACAGAGAGCTCTGGTGTAAACAACCCTCAGAGAAGCAGTAAATCATCTCTTGAAATGTTCTTGGCAGCTATTCACTCACTAACAAAAATACCCTGCTTGGCGTAGCTATGGTCAACTCAGATCCACTCCAGGGCGCTGGCAGTTTCCAAGGTGTGCCTCTGCTCTTGAGGAAGGTCTGGGCAATGGATGGGAGAAGAGTGCAGCAGGTACCAAGCTCTCCTGAGGAAGGACATGGGGTCGGGGGTGCCCCGAGGAGGTCTGAGCGGAGCTGTGGCTGGAAAATAGCAGTATGGGGATCAGTAGGGCCTTGTGTTCTCGGCTCCCCAGCAACCAACACTTGTGCCTAGCTCGGTGGTGTTTGTTGAATGGAATTGAAATCAATAATGGGAAAATCCTGAATTGAGGTTCAAAGCAACAAATAGTTCCGTATGGGAAGAGGAGAGCTGGCTTTGCAGAGACCAAGGTACAAAGCTCCGAGAGCTCTGGCTGAGTGAGCCAGTTATTGTGTCATGGCTGTCAGCAGAGCTCATGAATCCTAAACTGTGCTACCACCGGCTTCGATTCCAGATCAAAGGGGGAGATAAGCCCTGAAGGCTTTGCTTTAGTCAGCTCATCAGTCCAGATCTGAAACTCTGTCCGCTGCTGGGCCTCGCATGTGAAGGGGATTTGGACAAACTGGAACACATTCAGGGAGAAAAGATGCAGAGCTGTGAAACCATGTCATACTGACTGGCAAAGGGACTGGGGCTCCTGGGTTACCGAGTTTCATCTGGGGGGAGGGAAGAGGTGGGGAGTCAAAGGTTGTTTTTGAAACTGTGGAGGGCTCTTGTGGGAAGAGAGAATTAGACATTCTGACTTGGATTGGAGGCAGCAATATGTTGGATAAAGACCACAAACTTTGGAGTCAGACAGACTAGAGTTCACATCCTGGATCCTTCACGTTTTGCTAGATAGCTCTAGGTAAGCCACGTGACTTCCTCAAGCTTCATCACTTAATCAGTAAAATAGGGACAGAAATACTTTTTCCTCAGCTTTGTCAGAATTATATACCATTCAGAGGACAGCAGCTTTGCAGAGGAGTATAATTGCAGGAGGAAGGGTGTAAAAGCTGACTTGCTTTTTTTTATTGCTTTGTTTATGTTTATGTTTTTCTCCTACAAGAATACTTTCACTTTTATTCTCTCCCCCTTTTTTTGGCCTGCCTTATCATATTTTCTAATATTAATTATTCAGTTACTTTTATCTCTTGCGCTTTAAAAGTGAGAAGCAGAATGCAAGTGTATAAGGCATCTATCTAGTCCTCACCACTGCTTATGTTCAGTCAGGGACTGGTTGTCTCTTTGGTTAGCTCTGAAGAGGCCCTTTAAGTCTTCAAATGGACTTTCCATTCTGGAGCCGGATGACCCACTGGATCTTAAGGCCCCCAGGTGGGATTACCGTCCCACCCTGAAGCCTCTGTCCTGAGTCCTGCAAAGGGTTAGAGGCCAAAGTTGCTGCTGTGACCCCACCAAGAAAGCAAACATGGATTGAAAGATAATTCAAGGGAGTTGTTAGCACTCTGTCTAACACTCTAAATGTGGGCGGGGAAACTCATTGTCCAGCTCGTTCTTGACTTCTGATAGCCAGGCCCCAGTCATACCCTGGTGGGCACAGTGTGGAACCTTTCTCTGTTAGACTCCTTGGAATGAGGCTCCCTTGGAGGCCCACGATTAATACCCATCAGCAAAAGAGGCCCCATTCTCACTCGGACATTCTATGAGTCCCTGAAAGATGGCTGGGCGTAGCGTGGATGAGCGCAGTTAAGACAGCGTGTGGACTGTCTTGGTGGCGCACAGGGGCCCAGTGAGCAGAGCAGTGAAATACAGAGTGTGAAGACTGCGATGGGCAGTGGAGTGCCACTTACTCAAGGCAGTGTGCGGCGGCATGTTTGGAGGGAGGACCTGCGTAGGGGGTGGGGTGAGGAACCCAGGACACAGTGGATGAGCAGTGTTGAGCGTCACCTTTGGAGGGATGGATGAAGTCAGAAACAGGACAATGAACAATGAGGTTTGTAAGCAAGGGAATAAAGAAATAAAGGCCAAGGAGCAGGACACACAATTCAGCACTGATGGCATGTGCAGTGAGAGAGGGCTGGTGGGTGTGGTAGAAGGGAGAGATAGTGGATTAAAGGTCCAGGGAACATGAATATGGGCCATCACCCTCATTTCAGGATGTCCCTCCAATAGACCTCCGTTGGTTCCCTAGGATGGGAAGTCCTGATCTCAGCTGAAGCATGGAGCATGGTCCAAGCAGAGTCCTGGCTTTGACTTGCATGCAGCCCTCGTTGGAATCTAAATAAAGTCTATGCATTGCAATTGCTTGATATGTCTCTTAAGTCTCTTTTCATCTGTAGGGTCCCTTACTTTTTTAAGTACTTTTTGAGGAAGCCGAGCTTTTTGTCCTGTAGCATTTTCCACAGTCTGAATTTTGCTGCTTTTCTCTTTGTGGTGTCATTTAACACATTCTTCTGTCTCCTCGGTAGATAGATCTAGAGGTTTGATTAGATGCAAGTTTGATTTTGACAAGACTATAGGTGGTCTATCAGGAAGTACATAGTATCTAGTTGTCTCTTGCTTGGTGATGTTACAACTATTGATAATCAATGATTGGATCCATTCATTCATCAAGGGTTGCAAAATGGTGATATTCTACCTCTATCATTTCTTCTTTATTAAATTAGAATGCTTCTATAGAGAGAAATTTCTCCTCAGGAACTGTTTAATTATCCCGACATACAGTCACATAGAAAAGGCAGGAAAATACTAGATTTTTTCCCTTGATTTTCCAATTTGCAGTTTGTAATCCTGTTTGATGCATTTCAATCCATTGTAGTGTTTATCCTTATTGGTGTTCATAGCATCCCATCATTGGCTGACCAGGAGGAACTTCTTCAAGTGGTCTTTCCAGACCTTTTGACACAAGCCTACGGGTCTTTGATAACTTCTTTTCTTTCTGCTATGGCAAAATGTTCCAGACTCATCCTGTACATTTCTTGCCCCAACCTGGAATCAGTCATTTCTCCAACGAGCCTTACTTTTTGTTTTTCATTTTCTTTGTAAAGTGGGAAATGGTTTTAATTGGCCACAGTTTGGGTGATAGGGTTTTTGAACAGTTCTAATACTGTTTCTAATTATTATTTGTAATCATTTCTAGGCCTTATCAAGGGATGAAACTGGAAAGTATATATTTTTAAACGTTAACTAAACAATGAGATTTTTTTTTTTTACTGACACTTCTAACTCAAATGAAACACTATGGACTTAAAAAAGTCTCATCAATCTTATATCTGTATCTCCTTTCACTCATGTTGAAAATACAGGCTCTCCAGTGACATCAGTATAATTATTGCTTTATCCCGACTTCACATATAATAGTCTCAGCAGGAGCAACCCTACCACTAAGAACATGACTACTGAAAACATGTTAAGATTATTTTCCCATTTCTTTTGTTTTAGGTTTGATTGCACTAGGAAATTGCAGTTAAATTATGTTTTAAAATCACTTGGAGTAGTTCTCTGTGTGATTATGCATCCAACAGTATACACATTTAGATTTGTTTGTTTCATTTAACTTTCAGTTTTAGAAATTAATTTTTCAAGTTTAATTTTGTTTTATAATTATGTGAAATAATTAAATGTATCAACAGCCAAGTCTAAAATGTAAGATATAGTCATAAAATCTAGTTTCTATTTCTATTCTCTCTGTCTTATTCTGTTTCATTCCTATAAGTAATCATTAACATTTTTTTATGGTTTGTTTTTTGCCTTAGTATGGGTTTTTCCACAAAGCAGACTATGAGACAATGAGTGTGTATAGGTAATTAAATTTTGCAGTGACCCCAGGGGGCAGTAATGAGAGATAGGGGAAGAGGGAAACAGATGGAAGGAAGATCAATCTAAACATGTGTTATTGAGCTGACAACTACAACGGGCAACTGGGGCTCAAGCCACAGAGGACCTTCTGAGGAACCACGCAGAACGTGCTTCAGAATTGTCTGCTCAAGACATGGAAGATGGGAATATTGATCCACGGCCCGTGTGCTCTTGTTCCCTATTGGTCAAGGATTGTCCCAGCAGGTTTTAACTCCCTGGAATTTCCAGGTGTGCTTATGAACCAAGGTTACTGTCAGCAGTGGCCAGCATATCTCAGAGGAAAATGCAAGAGATATGCAATGCAGCTTGGTCAAAGGCTATGACAGGTTACAGCTGTGCACAGCTAGTTGCTGCAGCAATGGCTGCGTGGAGCTAATACATGCACTGTGAAAAGGTAGCGTGGGGCATAATGAGTCCAAGATACACTTGCATTGTGTTGTTTTTAAAATATGTATGCATTATATACATATATATATGCATTATTCTAAGGACTTTGATTATATGAACTAATTTAATCTTTTGAAGAATATATTAGTCTTCCATATCTTGACTATTGTAAATAGTGCTGCAATCAACAGAGGGGTGCATATATCTTTTCAAATTAGTGCCCATCAATAGACAATTGGATAAAGAAGAAGTGGAACATATATACATATAAACAATGGGATATTACTTGGCCATAAAAAGAATGAAATCTTACCATTTGCGACAACATGGATGGACCTAGAGTGTATTATGCTAAGTGAAATAAATCAGACTGAGAAAGACAAATACCACATGATCTTACTTATATGTGGAATCTAAAGAACAAAATAAGTGAACAACTCTTTCTTAGACAAATGGTAAAATAATACTACACACTTTGTTCCAACTTGTTTTTTCCACTTAACCTGGTATCTTAGTGATCACTCCACAGTAGTTGCGATCTTCTTCGTTCCTTTTCATGGATGCCTAGTACTTCTTTGTACTGATGTACCATAGTTTATTCAACCAGCCCCTTTTGATGTTTGAATGGTTTCTAATCTTTTGCTTTTACAGATACTCCTACAATGAATAGTGTCATTCATTCATTTTTTCCCTTCATATTTTGCCAGTGTTCCTTTAGAATAGACTCCTAGAGGTGGACTTATGGCTTAAAAGGTGAATGAATATGTAATTTTGCTAGATATTGCCAAATGTAACCTTTTTGCATTCCTACCAGGGGTGTATAAGAATGCCTGTTTCTCCACAGATGCACCAACAGAATTTGTTGTCAAACTTTTGGGTTTTTGCCAATTGGATGATGAAAAATGATATCTCAATATAATTTTAATGTTCATTTCTCTTAGAGTAAGTGAGGTTGCACATGCACATTTTTTTCATCAGTTAAGAGTACCTGCATTTTTTTTTCCTGGGAACTATTTGTGTACCCTTCTAGCCCAGTGATTTAAAGCTTTAGTTTGCATCAGCATCACCTGGAGGGCTTATTAAAACACATATGCTGGGGGTGCTGGGAACTTTAAGTTCAGTCTACGTTTTAATCTGCTACTTTAACATCAATAACACAGCAACAATAACACAACAAACAGCTGCTGCAAACACGCGGCACTTACTTCATAGCAAGCGCTATTCTAAGGACTTTGGTTATATTAACTGACTTGATCATTTTCATTTAATATATAATTCTTATGTCCTTTTTTTGAGATGGGATAACTGGCCACACAGGAAAAGCAACTAGCTCAAGTTAATAAATTGAGCTAAGGATTGAATCTGGGCAATCTGGGCTTTAAGCCACGACTGCTTTTTACCCAAATGACAAATACACAGGAAAGAGCCATTCAGATGGACTCAAAAAAAAACCAAACACCTTAACTCTCTACGATTGAGCTGTTTCTAGGTCCTATGGCTGAGCTGTCTTCGGCCGCCACTTTAGTGGCAGAGATTCCTTAGTCAACAAGGGATAGACATGCAAACAGGGAGTTTGATAGGGAGAAAAGTACTGGTCGTCCAGCTCTGGGAGTCTTGGGGACCGGGGACGGGGAGTCAGAGGGTGGTGGAAAGCGAATGGAAGAGCCTGCCCAGATCCTGATATATTTTCTCATTCAACTTCCAGGTACCCTGCAACAACTTCCCCCAAGGATCTGCCTTGCTTCTAGTAGGACTCAGAGACAAGGAACCCAATAACCACCCACATGATTCTTGCACCTGCTTATTTTGCCTGAAATCCTGTCATGGAAGGCTCTGTTTCTTTCCTGCTCAGAAAGAGCACTTTTAATGTGTATTCCTCTGAGAGGCAAACACATTGCTGTGGTTGATTTTTGGTTTCAGTGCATCTATCGGATCCACTCCTGCCTTGAAGGTGGGGGTGGAGGGTAGAGACCAGGAGGACCTGGGCCTGATCGGGTGGCCCAAAGAGGAAGGGGTGCAGTCGGTGACATTTACGTACGACTTTGTGCTTAACAAAGCACATTTGTATCCACTGATCTTCACAGAACCCCGAGAAGATAGAAATTATCTCCATTGAACAGGAAGAATCTGAAGCTCACGGGGTGTGAGAAGGAGGTGGACCCAGGACTTGACTCTATGTATCCCACATCAAAACCATTTTGGTCACAATGACATGAGGGGGAGATGCCCACAATGTCATACGTGTCATGAAGTTTCAACCCCCTTTGTTTTGTGCTTGGACAGAGGGCAAAGAAGCCAATGTTCCACGTGGCTTCTGTGTGTCCCCCTTGGGGGAAGTCACAGCCTGAACATCTGACATGGCACCAAGCAACCTTTCCCAGGCTTCAGGCTGGTCTGAGTGGTCTGAAATCAATGAGTTTTTGAACACACCATCCTACATCTTTATTTCTGCAACTGCAATTAGCCTCTATTTCTTGGCTTTCACTTCGAGCATCCATGACATCTGGGCTTTTGCCTTGCAGGGTAAGCTGTGAATTCTTTGGCCTGTGGAGTGATGGGGAGCATTCAGGGACATGTCTCAATTCTGTGCCCCCAACTTTGCCTCTCTGAGGCCTAGGAGGTCAGCTTCAGTCTTCCTGGGAACCAGTGAAAAACAATAACAGTGAAAATAGGCCTTATATAGCAGTTTGTAAATTCTCAGATGAATTGTGTTATTTTGTCTTCTCAATAACCCCAAAGAACGAGGCAGACCACTCCAGATTGTAGATGGCAAGTTTAATAAACAAGGGAACTTACTTATGAGGCTTATCTGGGTGGTCTCAAGATGAGTAGTTTTCTGTAGCCACCTGTCAAATCTTAAAAGTTTATATAGAGTTTCCTAACTGGGTTCAGTTGTGTTCTCAAGGGACCTTAACTGGGTTTAGTTATGTACCCAGTGCAGATGGTCTCATCACCACGTTACTGTCTCACAGCTGTATCCTTGGGCAGCTTCTACCTCAGGGAAGGCAAGCAGAGCATATATTCCAAGCTCACGGTAGGGAGTGAGGAACCTCCAATTGCCTGGGTCCAGCTCGCAGGTCAAACCAGTGGTCATGTCTTCTCCATGACCTTCCGCAACAAGGTTTCTTTTCATCTCTTTTACAAATGGGGAAACTGAGGTTCACAGAGACCAAGTGATTCATCCAAGGTCATGTAGCTACAGGATGGCAGAGCTGGGTCTCTCCCTTGGGTCTGTTTTATTCCAAAGCCCTGGCACTCAGGGGCCCCAATCATCTGGCCTCAGGCGCTGTTCATGGAAGAGGTGAGATTTAGAGAGGATCAGAAAGGACATGTGATGAGACCCTCCTGTGTGCTGGCATAGCTATAGTCAAGTGGTGGTAACGGCAGAGAGTGCAGGAAGAGCGTCCTAGACCCCACAAGAAATGATGGCAAGAGCTAGGTCAGGAGCCATACTATAACCTTGGCGGCTGGACTCAGGGCACAGGCGGTTCCAGCAGAGAACTGACATTCTGGGAGGGAAATGGAGGCAGAAGCCCCGTCTATAGCCTGGGTCAACACGATAGAGCTTGGGGGAGTCGACGAGTCTATGGGAACGTGGAGGTCCAGAGCTCCCTTGGGCCCTGCCTGTTAATAGAGCTGAGACTCCCACCCTTCTCCCCGTCCTCGTCCAGGGAAACATTAAGGACTGGTCAGCGCTGAGTGTACACATGTTTGGCTTGAGTGTCAACAGCTGGGAACAGCTGGAGAAGGCAGGGTCTTCCGCTTTCCCACTAGCTAAAACTCACCATTTCCATCTCTCCCCACCACTCTCTAAGCACTGTGCTTTTCTGGCTGGGATCTGGGCATTGTTGTTGTTATTATTATTATTATTATTATTATTATTATTAACCCTGATTTGTTTGATATTCAATATTATATTATTAATATATCAATTTCAGGTGTATAGCACAGTAGTTAGACATTCATAAATTTTAACAAGTGTTCCCCCTGAATAGTCTAATACCCACCCGGAACTATACATAGTTATTACCATATTATTGACTACATTCCCTATGCTTTACTTTACATCCCCATAACTGTTTTGTAATTACCAACTTGTACTTCTTAATCCCTTCACCTTTTTCACCGTCTCCAAGCCCCTCCCGTCATCACCCCAACAAATCTAGTCCCCATCTGACATCATATATAGTTATTATAATAGTATTGACTATATTCCTTCTGCTATACCCTACATCCCCATAACTACTTTGTAACAACCAATTTGTACTTCTTAATCCCTTCCCGTTCTTTCACCCACACCCCCAACCCCCTCCCATCTGGCAACAATCCAAATGTTTCCTGTATCTATGAGTTTGTTTCTGTTGTATTTGTTAATTTTGTTCTTAGACTCCACATATAAGTGGAATTGCATTGCATCTGTCTTTCTCTGTGTGACAGACTCCACTCGGCACAATACCCTCCAGGTTGATCCATGCCAACACAGATGGCAAGAACCCAGTCCCATCCATGGCTAAGCAATAATCCATTGTATGTATGTACCACCTCCTCTTTATCCATTCGTCCATTGACAGACACCTAGGCTGCTTTCACATCTTGGCCGTTGTAAATGATACTGCAATGAATATATGGATGCACACATCCCTTGAAGTAGCATTTTTGGCTTTTTCAGATAAATATCCTGAAGTGAGATTACTGAGTCCTTCTTCTCTCTTCTTATAGCTTTCCTCCCCTTCTTCGGCCTCCTCCCCCTGCCCACACACTCCGGTTCAAGCCATTGTGTCTCAGTCTAGTTGTGCAGGACACAGCTCCCTGGCCCATGCTGGTATTATGAGCCTTGTGCTCCCCCCCGCTGAAGCAGTCGGTCAGCTGCTCACAGCGGCTCTCACCAGCCAGGTTACTGGCCCATGTAGGAATCGAACCGGCGACTCGGTGTTAGGAGCACGGAGCTCCAACCACCTGAGCCACCAGACCTGCCCTCTTCTTATAGCTTTTGTTTTAAAGTCTATTTTGTCTGGTATAGGTGTTGCTACCCCAGATTTTTTTTTTTTAATTTTCATTTTCATGAAACATCTATTTCCATCCCTTTTCTTTCTATCTCTGTGTGTCTTTCAGTCTGAAGTGAGTGTCTTGTAGGCAGCATATGTATGGGTCTCATTTTCTTATCCATTCAGCCCTCCTATGTTTTTTGATTGGAGCATTTAATCCATTTACGTTGAAAGTAATTGTTGATAGATATGTAACCATTGCCATTTTATTATTCATAATTTTGATTTTTTTTTTCCATCTTAAAGAAGTCGTTTAACATTCCTTGTAATATTGGTGATGAACTACTTTAGTTTTTTTCTTGTCTGGGAAGCTCTTGATCTGTCCTTTGATGATAGCCTTGCTGGGTAGTGTAGTCTTGGATGTAGGTCCTTACTTTTCATTATGATCATTATGTTGAATATTTTATGCCACTCCCTTCTGGTCTGCAAAGTTTGTGTTGAGAAATCAGCTAACAGTCTTATGGGGGCTCCCTTATAAGTTACTAGTTGCCTTTCTCTTGCTACTTTTAGGATTCTCTCTTTGTCTTTAACCTTTATCATTTTAATTATAATGTGTCTAGGTGTGGGCCTATTTGAGTTCATCCTGTTTGGAACTCTCTGTACTTCTTGGATTTGTATGTCTATTTCCTTTGCCAAGTTAGGAAAGTTTTCAGTCATTATTTCTTCAAATAGGTTCTCAATCTCTTGCTTTCTCTCTTCTCCTTCTGGTACCCCTAAGATGTGAATGTTGTTATGCTTGATGTTGTCACAGAGGTCTCTTAAACTATCCTCATTTTTTTCCTTTTTGTTCTTCCATTTGGGAGTTTTCTGTTACCTTGTTTTCCAAATCACTGATTTGATCCTCTGCTTCATCTAGTCTTCTGGTGATTCCATCTAGTGCATTCTTCATTTCAGTTACTGTATTCTTCACTTCTGACTGGTTCTTTTTTATGATTTCTGTGTCCTTTTTTAATGCTTGCAATCTCTTTGTTGAAGTTCTCACTAAGTTCCTTGAGCATCCTTATAACCATTGTTTTAAACTCTGTCTCTGGTAGATTGCTTGCCTCCATTTCATTTAGTTCTTTTTCTGTATTTTTCTCCTGTTCTTTCATTTGGAACACATTTCTTTGTTTCCTCATTTTGGCTGCCTCTCTGTGTTTGTTTCTGCGTGTTGTATAGATCTGCTTGGTTGTATAGATCTGCTTGTTGTATAGTCTTGGTCAGGTGTCCTTATGTAGTAGGTGCCCTGTGGGGCCCAGTGGCAGAGTCTCCCTGGTCACTTGAGCCAGGTGCTCCAGGAGTGTTCCTTGTGTGGTTGTGTGTGCCCTCCTGTTATAGTTGAGCCTTGATTGCTATTGGCACATCAGTAGGTGGGATTGATCCTCAGGCTGACTGGCTGTGGCATTTGGCCACATCCACAGCTAATCAGCTGCTGTGCAGGTTTACCCCACTGAGTGGGATTTGCCCCAGTGGGCTCTGGTGCTTGTTGAGACCATGCTTTGTTTGTGCCACTTCGTGGGGCTAATTAATTGTGTGGGGTTGCTAAGGTCTGAAGCCAACCTCCAAGTATGTTGGTTCTGGGGCCTCTTGGAAGGGATTTCAGTTCAGGCTCAGGTCAACCATTGCCTGTGACTACCCAGTGGCTACCTGGTAGGAGCTACAAAGTGATCCATGGTTGTTCATTGTCTGTGCTAAACCTGGAGGCACATGGGAGAGGCCACGCTGAAAACCAAGGATAGCTGCCATCAGAATCAGGCCTGGGGCAACTCCACAAAAAGCCAGGACACCTGGAGGCCTGCTCCCACCTGCCAGCTCCTTTAAGGTTCAGCCACTGATAAAGCCTCATGTGGTATGTGAGTTGAGTAAGGCAGGGTCTCAGGGAGTCACTAGAGTAGGAAGAGTTGTGGTCACCAGGTTAATGTAGATTCTGATTTGGTGCCAGTGCTGATGCTGGAGTGACTCAGCAAAAGTCTCAGAGCACACTGAGGCCATTTGCAGCCCACCTGTGGTCCATGGACTCTGGAAGTTCTCCAAGAAAGAGTGCAATGTGGGAGGAGCTGGCTGCTCTCAGAGAAAGTGCTTCCTGTGGTGCAGGAGTTGGGTGGGGTGGGGTTTCACTTAGTCAGCAGGGCAGAGTAGTGGAGCTCACCAGGCCAATCAGATTCAGATTTGGCCTGTGGAGGCGGGCTCAACATAGGAAAGATGGCGCCTACCTGCCGGCTGCATAGGAAGAGGATCCTTCGTCAGGGAAATCTTAATTGTCTTCCCCCTGCAGCCACACACTTCAGTCTTCCCGCCATATGTCTCCGAGGCCCCCCGAGTCCCTGATCCTCCTCTGGAGCTCAAGGTGAGTGCCTGCGAGTGAGTGAATCTGTGCATGGTCCGTTTAAGAGGACATCTGGGTTTCCCCGCAGAATTCTGTCCCACCTGAATGGTCAGAATCCCCATTGTTTTTCACCCTCAGATGTTGTGGGGGCTCCTCTCCCTGGCACTAGTACTCTGGGCTGGGTAGGCTGGTGTGGGGGGCTGGGGTTTCTTGCTCCTCCAGGGGGAACCTCTGTGGCTGAGATATCCCTCCTGATTCTCAACCACCACAGGGAGGTTTGGGGCCTGTTTTGCATCTCTGCCCCTCTTACTGGTCTCAACATGGCTTCTTCTTTATACTTTTAGTTATATGACTTCTGTTTGGCTAGACCTCAGGTGGTTCTCCAGGGTGATTGTTCTATAATTTAGTTGTAATTTTAATGTGTTCACAGAAGGATGCAGGCACAATGTTTATCTATTGTCTTGGATTTCTGGGCTTGTGTTTTTCTTCTTCTTACATTACCAACCACAGGCTCCTCTGGTTAACAGACGACAGCACGTCTTCTAATGGTGATTATGCTCTTAGGTTTAAAAAGTTCCTATTTATTCCAAGACATAAAATGCCTCAAACCCCTGATCATTTCTGCTAGAGAAATACTCACTTCTAAGAAGGTGCTATGGTGGTAGAGTTGTGAGGTTCTTCTGAAGTCCAGAGAAGAAGGGGGAAGAAACATACAGGCTCCATATTCCAAGGAGAGAACTGAATGTGAAAACATTAGACATGCAAATGGAGTGAGGATGGAAATGAGAGTCAGACATGGGGAAATGATTGCACAAAATTCCAGGGCAATATGTGAGGAGGTGAGGAAATGTGTATGCAGAGCATGGTGGCTCCCTGCACAAGCTGTGCATGGTGATTAATTCATCCAACTGATTGTTCTCTCAACCATTACTGGGCATCTACTCTGAGCCATGAATGGGTACTAGGGACACATAAATGACTAAGACACCATTGTTGCTTTCCAGAAATCCACAACCTAGTTAGAGAGTTAGACCAACAAATGAGAAATTTTCAAACCACAGGGAAATTGTGGAATATTATGGATGTGGAAAGGTGGGGCCTCTGGCTCAGCCTAGGGTGCAGAGTGATGGAGGGTGGTGCAGAGAAGACCTTCTAGAAGATCATATGGATGAGCTGCTTCTTAAAGGTTGAAGAAACAGCTGGTGAAGAGAAGGGGGAAAGGCAGTCCAGGCAGAGGAGACAGCGTGACTAAAGGCATGGAGGGGAACTTCGGACAACCACAAGGCATTCAGTGTCTTGGACAGTACAACAAGAGGCAGGGAGTGGCATGGCAGGGATGGGGAGATTGGAGATATCCAAGGAGGGGTTCTTTGGCTTTTGTCAGACCCAAGAGAGCCAAATGTCCTGGAAGAATTGACCAGGCACAGAGAGGAAGAGCTCTTTGATGAAAGTAACTCAGAATCAGAGAGAACTCATCCTGTTAAACTGAGATGGTCATGAGTTTACATCAGAGGTCAACAAACTATGACCCACGGGCCAAATCTGGCCCACCACCTGTTTTTGTACATAAAGTTTTATTGGCATACAGTCATGTTCATTCATTTGCATGCTGTCTGGTTGCTTTCATGCTACAAACTTTGAGTTGAGTATTTGCAATAACAGAGCCTATTTGGTCCACAAAGTCTAAAATATTTACTATCAGCCTCATTATAGAAAAAGTTTGCTAATTGCAGGTTTAAAGTAAAGACCAGCTGGATGACAGGGTAGGCAGCTGGACTGGCAGGTCAGCATATGAGTCTTGCCGGTGTGTTTACAAGGTTGTCTCTGCTCAGGCCAGTGTGGTGTAGGCTGGATATGGGAGCAGCTGAGTAGCTTTAGCTCATCTGTTGATGCTGTGTGGAGGAACTCCAGAGAGCTTTGCTCTACTGGCACTTGAATGTCAGAGGTCTTTTACTCAGGACACTTGATTGCTACCCAAGTAACTGCGTCCTTGTGGGAGAGCACCCTGGGCTCTCCTGAGGTGAGGTTTCCTCCTCTTTCAAGAGTTTTCAACATATCTGCGTGTGAAGAAAGCAAGGATTTGACCCCAGGAATTATCTGGGGTTGGACAGTCAAGGTTGTCGTGGTCCCTGGGTAAAGACCCCCACCTGTAACATGGATCCTGACTTCCTAATAGGCTTGATCTCCAGCCTGGCTTCTTGCAACCAGCATTAGTGCTGTGAGGATCCATAGCGTTATCTGGTTTAACTCCTCTTCTGAAAATCTTTAAATTATCAAAGATTCTAGTCCCCAACTTCCCTTTCAAAGGACATCGGCCGTAACGTCTCCATTGGCTTTGAGAGCTTGCTATGGCCCTAGACAATCCATTCCACCACTGTGAAACTCTAAGGGGAAAAAAAATGTTTGTCTGTAGTTTCTTTCAGGCTATCCCAGCCATTACTCAGGGAGCAGCACAGAACATATGTCCCCTTTACCATGACAGCCCTCAGATTTCAGAATACTGCAACCATGACTACCAGGATCCTGCACGTTGTCCCTTTACAGCCACATTACTTCCCTCTTTCCTATCACCTCTTTAATCATAGCAAACACTCATCTCTTCTCTATTTCTATAATTTTGTCATTTTAAGGATGTTATGTAAATGCAATCATACAGTATGTAATCTTTTGGGATTGTTTTTTTTTCTTCTCAGCATAATTCTTGGAGATCCATCCAAGCTGTTGTGTGTATCAATAGTTTATCCCTTTTTTTATCACTGAGAAATATTGCATTGTACAGATGTACCACAGATGTTTCTAATCATTCATACATTGAAGGACATCCAAGTTGCTTCCAATTTTTGGCTGTGGTAAATAAAGCTGCTATAAACATCATGTATAGGTTTTTGTGTGAATATAAGTCTTCATTTCTCTGGAATAAGTGCAGAGGTGTACAACCGCTGGATTGTATGGTAGTTGAGTGTTGACTTTGTAAAGAAGCTACCAAACTGTTTTCCAGAGTGGCTGTGCCATTTTACATTCCCCCCAGGAATGTATGAGTGATGCCGTTCCTCTGCATCCTTGCCAGCATTTGGTATTGTCACTATTGTTTATTTTAGCCACTCTGATATGTGTGCAGTGATAGCTTATTGTCTTTTTAATTTGTGTTTCCTAGTGAGCAATGACATTGATTGAACATGTTTACATGTGCTTTTTGCCATCTATTTACTCTCTTTGGTGACATAACTCTTCATTGCCTTTGCCCATTTTCTAATTGGGTTGTCTGTTTTTATACTGTTCAGTTTTGGGAGTTCTTTATGTATTCTGAATACAGTCCTTCGTTGAATAAGCAGTTGGCAAATATTTTCTCCCACTCTATAGCTTGCTTTTTCATCAGGGATTATCACAGAGCAAAAGTTTTTAATTTTGATAAAGTCCAATTTATCAAGTTTTCCTTTTGTGAACTGTGCTTTTGGTATTAAGTTTAAGAATTCACTGTCTAGCCCTAGATTTCCAACATTTCCCCTTATGTTTTCCCCCCAAGGTTTTATAGTTTTATGTTTTACATTCATGTCCACGATCCAGTTTGTGTTCTTTTTTAAAGTTTTTTTTTAATTAGCTTTAGGTGTACAAAGCAACGTAATAGTTAGACATTTACACCCCTCACAAAGTGATAACTTCCTCCCCCAAGCTACTACCTTTCTGACATCTTATACAGCTGTTACAATACCATTGACTATCTTCCTTATGCTATACTCTACATCCTGTGAATATGTATATATGTGTGTGTGTGTGTGTGTGTGTGTGTGTGTATATAGCTGAAATACAATATTATTCTACTTCAGCTTCAGGTGTACAATGCATTGGTCAGGCATCTATCTACACAGTCCATGAAGCGATCCCCCTGATAAGTCCAGTGCTCATATGGCACCTACATAATTTTTACAACATTGTTGATTATGTTCCCTATACTGTGTTTCATATCCCTGTGACTGTATTGTGTCTACTAATTTACACTTTCTAATCCCTTCACCTCCCCCATCCCCTCCCCCTCCCATCTAGTAACCAACAGTTTTATTTTTTTCTATATCTCTGAGTCTATTACTGTTATGTTTACTCATTTATTCTGTTCTTTAGATTCCACATATAAGTGAGATCATATGGTACTTGTCTTTCTCAGTCTGACTTATTTCACTTAGCATAATATTCTCACAGTCCATCTATGTTATTGTAAATGGTAAGATTTCATTCTTTTTTATGGCCGTGTAATAGTCCATTGTATAAATGTACCACAGTTTCTTTATCCAATCGTCTATTGATGGGCATTTCAGTTGTTTCCATATCTTGGCTATTATGAATAGTGCTGCAATAAACATAGGGGTTCATATATTTTTTTGAATTAGTGTTTTGGATTTCTTTGGACGGATACACAGGAGTGGAATTCCTGGGTCATAAGGTAGTTCCATTTTCAATTTTTTGAGGTACTTCCATACTGTTTTCCATAGTGGCTTCACCAATCTGCAATCTCACCAACAGTGCATGAGGGTTCCCTATTCTCCACATACTCTCCAATATCTGTTGTTTATTGATTTATTGATGATTGCCATTCTGAGAGGGGTGAGGTGGTATCTCATTGTGGTTTTTGTTTGCATTTCTCTAATAATTAGTGACATTAAGCATTTTATTCATATGTCTGTTGGCCATCTGTATATCCTCTTTAGAGAAATGTCTCTTCATGTCCTCTGCCCATTTTCAATATGGTTGTTTGTGTTTTTTTTGTTGTTGTTATTGAATTGTATGAGGTTTTCTTTATATATAAATTTTGGATATTAACCCCTTATCAGATGTATCATTGGCAAATATCTTCTCCCACCTTGTAGGATGCCTTTTTGTTTTATTGAAGGTTTCCTTTGCTGTGAAAAAACTTTTAGTTTGATGTAATTCCACATGTTTATTTTTTCTTTTGCTTTCCTCACCCAAGGAAATATATCAGTAAAAATATTACTAAGGGTAATATCTGCAAATTTATTTCCTATATTTTCTTCTAGGAGCTTTATGCTTTCGGGTCTTACATTTAAATCTTTAATCCATTTTGAATTTACTTTTGTGTACGGCATAAGAAGGTGGTCCAGTTTCATTTTTTTGCATGTACCTTTCCAGTTTTCCCAGCACCATTCGTTAAATAGACAGTCTGTACTCCAATGTAAATTCTTACTTCCAATCTTATAGATTAAGTGACCATATAGGCATGAGTTTATTTCTGGGCTCCCTGATCTATGTGTCTGTTTTTATGCCAATATCATGCTGCTTGATTATTGTGTTAATTTTTGTATAACATGTTAAACTTCAGTCTAGTACATAGAAACACAATGATTTGTTACTTTCACAGCAGCACCCAGGTTAATGTTTATTTGAATAATGGGGACTGTAGCCTAGCCAAGTTGACACATAAAACTGACCATCACAAGATTAGATTGCACAACTCTGGATGTACTAAAAAACATTGTACATGTTAAATGGGTGAATTATATGGTATGTAAAAATATCTTAATAAAGCTCTGTAAAAAAAAGTGGGTTAATTCCCCCCAAAAAGAAAAATAATACAATGATTTTTGTATATCCATTTTGTATACTGTGACCTTGCTGAACTCACCTATTACGGTAGTTCTGGGAGTTATCTTGTAGATGCCTTTCTACATAGATAATCATGTCATCTGCAAATAGGGACAATTTTATTTCTTTCTTTCTGATCCATACGCCTTATTTTTTCTTTTCTTGCCTTATTGCCGTGGCTAGCTCTTCTGATCTTCCAGCACTGCCGTTCATGTTCTTAAGTTGAATATGAGTAGTGAGAGTGGATATCCTTGACTTGTCCCTAATCTTAGGAGGAAAGCATTCAGCTTTCTACCATTATAATGTTAACCGTAGGTCTTTCTGTAGATGTTTTTTATCAAGTTGAGGAGATTCCCTACGGATCCTATTTGCCTGGGAGTTTTTAAAAAAATCACGAATGGGTGCTGAATTTTTTTCAATACAGACAAAACATTAAGCAAATTCTTTGGGTTTATCTTGTTTGGGGTTCCCTTAGCTTCTTGAATCTGTAGGTTTATATCTTTTGCCAAATTTAGGAAGTTTTCAGCTATTATTTCTTTGAATACTTTTTCATATCTGTCCTCTTTTTCTTTTTCCTTTGGGACTCCAATGACATGAATGTTAGATGTTTTGTCATGGTCTCACAGGTCCGTGATGGGCTTTCTTTCTTTCTTTCTTTCTTTCTTTCTTTCTTTCTTTCTTTCTTTCTTTCTTTCTTTCTTTCTTTCTTTCTTTCTTTCTTTCTTTCTTTCTTTTCTTCTTTCTTTCTCTCTCTCTCTCTCTCTCTCTCTCTCTCTCTCTCTCTCTCTCTCTCTCTTTCTTTTCTTTCTTTCTTATTTTCTCTCTGTTTTTCAGACTGAGTAATTTTCATTGTTCTATCTTGCAGTTCACTGATTTTCTTCTGCCTATGTCCCCTCCATTCTGCTGTTGAGCTCATCCACTGAACATTTTGTTTTGGTTATTGTATTATTTTAGTTCTACAAATTCCATTTGGTTCTCTTTTGTATCATCTTTGTCTTTACTGAGGCTTTCCAATTTTTTCATTTGTTTCCACCATGTTTGTAGTTGCTCTTTGAAGCATTTTTTTTTTTTTAAAGCTTGGTTTAAGATCTTTGTCACATAATTCTAACATTTTTTTATCTTGGGGTTGACATCTTTTGATTCTATCTTTTCCATCCAGTTTGTGATTTTTCTGGTTCTTGGTATGGTAAGAGATATTCACTTGAAATCTGGACATTTTTGTATGTATCATGTTTCCCTGAAAATAAGACTTAGCCGGACCATCAGCTCTAATGCATCTTTTGGAACAAAAATTAATATAAGACCCGGTCTTATTTTATTATAAGACCGGGTCTTATATAATATAAAATAACGTAAGTCCGGGTCTTAATATAATGTAGGACCCGATCTTATATAATGTCATATAAGACTGGGTCTTATATTAATTTTTGCTCTAAAATACACATTAGAGCTGATGGTCTAGCTAGGTCTTATTTTTGGGGAAACACGGTATTAGGTTATGAGACTTAGGGCTTTATTCAAACCTCCTGTTTTAATTGGTTTTCTCTGACAAAGCTCTGGCAGGGGAAGGAGCGTTGCTGCCTTATTACTGCCAGGTTAAAGTAGAAGTACAGATTCCTAACTCAGTCTCTGTTGATACCCTAGGGGGTGGCCTTGTTATTACTGGGAGGTGGTAGAAGTCCTGACTCTCCACTAGGCTTCCCCTGACACCACTCCAGTGAAGAGTGGAGGGGTTTCTCATTACTGCTGGCGTGGGATAAAAGTCCAGAAGCCCCATGTGGTCTCCTCTATCGAACACTGCAGGAGGGGAGGTGATTGGCCTCATTACTGTCTGGTGGGGATGTAAGTCTCAGATTTCTATCTATCCTTCTTTGACACCATTCTGCCTGGCTTGTTAGGATGCCTCACTACAGCCTCCCAAGAATGGAAGTCTAGGCTTCCCACTCAACATTTGCTGGCATGAAGGGGGATGGGGCCACAGATTCTTTTATGTGGCAGGAGTAGAGTGGTTATTGTCTAAAAGTTTTCCATCTTACTATGCTACTCTTTTTCTGGTTCTTTGGCTAGAGAGAGCAGGTGCTTTTTTCCTGCATCTCTTGGCATTTTCCGACTGCTGGCTTCTTTAGCTCCACGTCTAGGATATATGAGCCAAAAATAAAACCCGTGCAACTCATCACCGTCTCATCCCTTGGTTCTATTGTCTCTAGCTGATCTGCCTACTTCTCTCCATCTTTAAGATGCTTCTTAGGTTTGTTTTCAAATGTGTTAATAATATCGAGTTGTACTTAGCAGGAGGCAAAGGGAAAAGTATGTTTAATCCATCTTCCCGGAAGTAGAAATCCCACTCTGAGGGGAGAGATTTCAGGTTCAGAAGACATTAGTGGAGGGTCCCAACTCAAGTGAATAGGAAAGTGGTCACTTCTGCTACTGAATACTGTTCTCTGACACTCATGGGATGCTCCAGTCATCCCACATGTCTGCAATTCAAACACTGGCCCCACTGTTTGCTTTGGAATTTGGCAGTGTGTATTATTTTATTCATGTAAGGAAATTTTCAGCTGCAAGCCCAGAAGAACTTTCTAGTGCTCACCTCTTCTGTCAGGGGAGACCCTCTCCTGGAGAATGTGAACGCCCCATCCCTGGAAATATTCCACCAGAGGCTAAAAGTCCTTGGTTGGGAAGGAGGAGGCACTAGACTATTGAGATTGTGAAACTGTGAGTTCACTCATTCGTTTTTGGTTGAGCTCCCAGGGGACAGAGGCCATGTGTAATTTTACATTTGTTTGGTCAAGATCCTCACGCTAGGCTTTGCCCATAGAATGCTGTTTGTGTCACTAACAGAGTGATGACTGAATGGCTGAATGACTGAGTAGTACAGGGTTTAGCTGGCATCCATTTAAACTAGCCAGACTCAAACACATCATGGGTGGGTAAGCAGAGTCGGTTGATATCCAGATTATGCTGTGGACTTGGGGAAGTCTTGATGTCAATCTTCCCTCACCTCCACACCAGCCCTGTATTTGACATAATGCTATGGCCCAGTCAGTGCCAGCAAAGATGGACTGGCTTAAAACTCACAGCACAGCAAGTATCCTTAGAGAATGTGTAAGCACTTACCTTGCCTTCCCATTTCATCCTTGGCTCAGGACAGTTGGCTTCTCCTGGATCTGATTATAGCATGAGGGCCAGATAACCAGGGCTCAGATTTAAAGATTTAGAAGTCCATTAGGTAGGGAAGAGAATAGTGGTAGGAAGAGCTGGCTGAGCACTTTCTTTTCTGAGCTACGTGCAGACATCAGCTAATGAAATAAACCCATTAGGAAAAGAACATTGGGGAATTCCTTTCAAGAGCATGGAGGTCCTCTGGAGGAAAGAAAACTTTATGACTAAGAGAAAGATTCAAGGGTCTCTGTGGGGAAAGTGTCTTTTCAAGATGATTCCTTCAAAAGAAATAGAGAATGTACTATGTTCCAGGCACTTTGAAATAGGTTATCTCAGATAAGTCTCATGGCAAATGGGTGAGTTAATCATTGTTATCTTAGTTTTCAGATAAGGAAACCGATTTAAAGAGGTTAAGAAATTTCCCTGAGGTCACACAGCTGGCAAGTGGCAGAACTGTGGTTTATGCCCTGGTCTGTCAGACTGCAAAACTCATGCTTCAATCATGCTACCATTCTGGCTTGTCGAGAAGGGGAGGACCACATGGATAATTTCTTGGAGATTTGCTTTAGTGGTACCACGCTTAGGAAGACGAAAGAAGGAAATGAATGTGTAGTTTTTAGATTGACCCATATTTACCAATTTCTTTGGTTATCATTATTGCATCTTTCTTTCTGTGATCACTGTTCTTTTGAATTCAGTATGTCCTTCAGTCAAGGTCCAATCAGAAGAGAGAAACCACACAGTCACTTGAGCAGGGAAAATTTATAATAAAGAATTGTTAACTATAATGGGGATTGGCGTAATAAGGGATTAGCTCATAAGAAGCTAATTTAAAGAGAATTTAAGGAATACAGGAATAGCAGGTCTAGGGAACAGCTAGCACTCCTAGGGCCGAGATAGAATGCCCAAGAATAAGGCCCCCGAGATCCAGATCTTGTTGGAGAGAGTGTGGCCATGTTTCACTCAGTGGCAGAGAAGTTGCTGTGGTGCTGCATTGGTGGAATTTACTAAAAATCTGTCCCCGAGGTGGCCAGGGAAAGCTGTTCATCAGTTGTCTCTCCAGAGAGACTATGCCATGACTCCACCTGAGGGAGGTGCTGGGGGAAGCTGCTGGCTGCTAGGTACTGCTGATGGCCTGCCAGGGAGGAGCCAGGTGCAAGAGACTCCGGGCTGAGAGGTCAAGGACTGGAACTTGGAAGAAAAAATCCCTCTGTAGTATCTCTCTAGTGGCCTCTGTTGGCAAAGCTTAACATGATGTCAGCTGGCAAAGGAAAAATACTTAAAGAGCCCATCTCCACTTTTGCAGAGTGCAAGGACGAATTTGGAGCTGTGAGACAATAAATTGATAACTGGATAGTAATGGTCTTGTGGTGACACCTGTCTTAATTTTTGTCTGGTAGTTTTACCCCACTTCTTGATGGACAGTTTTGCTGGGTGTACAATTTATTTTTTTCTCAGCACCTGAAGATAGCATTCTATTGTCTTTTGGCTTTCATTGAGAAGTCACCTGTCAGTTTGAATGTTCTTTGTTTGTCTTTTTTTTTTTCCTGGTTATTTTAAAGGTCCTTTCTTTGCCTTTGGTGTTTTACAGATTCACTGTGTCTAGAAGTATATTTTGTTTTAATTATTCTGCTTGGAATTTGCTGAATCTGAAGACTAATGTTTTTTTAGTCTTGAAAATTCTCAGCCACCAGATCTTCAAATAATGCTTCTTTCCTATATCTCTCTCTTCTCCTTTTGAAACTTTGATGACAGATGTAAATTAGACCATCTCACTTTTGCCTCCATGTCTCTTAACCTCTCTTTCATATAGTCAAAAGTTTTTTTTTTTTTTTTTTAACTTTTATGCTGCATTTTGGTTAATTCTTTTCAGATTAGCTCTAGAATTGATGAAATCTCTCATTAGGTGTTTCTAATAATGTTACATCCATTGACTTTTCATTTCAATTATTATACTTTTTTGTTTGCAGATGGTATATTTGATTATTTCTCAAATCTGTTTGGTCATGTTTATAGTTCCCCCTTACTCTTCTTTGGAGTCTTCTTTGTATTTCTAAACATATCAAACATATATTGTATTTTGTGTCTGTTAATTCTAATGTCTGAAGTCTCATGGGTATGGTGAGGTTGATGCTGTTTCTGCTGTCTTTTACTTATGGTGCCATGTTTCCTTGTGTATTATGCTTTTTTTGAGTATGTTATACATTTCTTGGAACTTTATCTATAGAATTTATTTGAGGCCTGGGTTGAAGATGAGTTTCTCCAGAAAGGATCTGTTTGTTTCTGACAGCCGCCTGGGGGCACTATTAAACAAGGACCTTGTTAAGCTGTAGTCTCAGCTTGAGGTTTTGTGGACAATCCAGGTAATAACCATTTGAGTTCAAATCTTGATTATGATCTGGGTTTGTAGTTGCAATTCTCAGACATTTTTGTCTTCTCCACTTAAAAGCCAAAGCCTGAGGGGGTCCATTTTCTTTACTGTCCCCTCTGATGGAGGGGTGGGCTGTTATTTCTACTTTACCCTTTGAGGACACAGTCCTTTGAGTTCCTAGCTTGATGCAGTGACTGGTGGTTATCCTGTTTAGACTTCTCACTTTGAACGGGCCATAGCATATTTCTCATGTTTCCTGTAAACTTCTGGGCTATGAATACTGAAGCTCAAGGTCACCTAGGTTTGCCAAGTGCCCTGAAGGGAACATTGGTTTCAGTGTTCTTTTAGGTTTCCAACACGTTTACCTAATTTTTGGCCTGTGAAAATTGTTTTACTTCTTTCTAACTCTTATTTCCATACTTTATTTAGCACAGTGGGAAAGTCTGTTAGAACATCTAGTCTGCTATGGTAAGAAACAGTAGTTTGAACTAGGCTAGATATAATGCCACATCTAGTCCTCACAATAATCTTGGGATTATTAGCTCAGTCTTTTTTTACCCCCCTCAGGAAATTGAGGTGCAACGAATTTACATAGATAGCAAGCGGCAGAGCGGTGCTGGTACTTAAATCTACATCTTCTGGCTCCATATCATCTTTTGTTCTCCCCATTACACTGCTCTGCTTCCTTGGTTTTCTTGGTTTTCTCTCTTCACTTACTACAAATTTTAGAACTCTTTGGGATTTGGATTATTCCTTAAGTCCATACATTGAAAATTCTACAAGAGTCGCACTTGACCAAACACAGCCCAGCTTCTCTTGAGGCTACCTGCTTTTATGATGGTAGAAGACTCAGGAAGCATTGTTCACACGGATAAAGTGGGGACATCGTGGTTGGAGCCCATGTGTCCCTGGAGATCTGTGGGGTGTGAGGGAATGCAATCTCTGCAGGGTGTTTTCCTAGTCCATATAGGTTTATAGAATGTACTCTGGATTCTAGAGTCCCTTTGGGAATCGTGTGTGCTGTAGGGAGCAGTCCCTTTGTCTGACAGGGCCTCTCTGTCCCTATTTGTCTTCCTCTTCCACCCAGGCCTCCCCATCTCTTATCAGGGAATTCAGAATAAACTTCAGAGATTGAGTAGTTGTGTAAAACAGACTTCAACATTGCAAACGTCAGAAGTACACATTCTGCACTTCTTCCAGACTTAGAAAGAACTGGGACCAATTAAAAGTGAACTTTTAAGAGAAATGAACATCTTGCATGCCAGATTTCAGCTGAATGTCACTGCAATTGCCTGAATTATGACTAACGAAAAAAATGCATTCTAATTATGGAAATGCCATTAAGAGGAGTTCCTTCTGCTTAGAACCATCATAAAGAATGACTACCACCCACTCCCTACCTCTACTCCATCTCTTAACAAAATTTCTATATTTCAGAGGGAAAAAACACAACGTATTATAGTGAAGCATACAAAATTTGTACCATACAGAATCTGGGTTTCGATCTTAACTCCATGATTTATCGGGTATGTGACCTGGGGCAAAACAATTGACCTCTCTGATCCTCAGTTTCTACATCTATAAAATGAGGGTAATAATACCTGCTTTGTGAAGGTGTCAAGATTAAATGAGATCATATATATGACGTCTGTAGCACCTAGGCTGGCATATAATGGATTGCAAAATTGAGTGGGTAGAGATGAAGGGACAAAGTTAATCATCATAAGACTAAAGAGAGAGAGCTTTGATACAAATAATAACTAGCACAGTTACTAATTTCAACATTTATTCACTCCAGTGATCTCTACAAATTCATTTAGACTGGGGAGTCACACACACATTTAAATACTACTGTTTGGTGTCTGCAGGCATGATGGAAAACTACATGTGGGAGCAATTAGCACTCCATCTTCCCATAGAATCTTGTCTCTGGGAGGATTTCCATTTCCTGGTCTTGCTGATATCTGGTTTGACCTCACAAAGGTATTTCTTTGCCATGGCATAATCTGGATCAGTCTTTTCTGATAGACGAAACGTGGACCCTCATGGCTGGGAAAAAGTAGATTTCTTGCAGAGTTCCACAGATCCATAAACTCACCAAACATTGCTTATAGACAGGTATATCTTGATATTATGTATTCCCTTATGTTGCAAATATGTAGATGCCCTTGTGAAAAGTAAAATATTTAAAGGCAGTAGGAGATTCAGAGGAATCTTTAGAATTGTGTTTTCTCAGTCAATGAATACCACAAGTACAGTCACTGTGTATGGTTGTGGATCTGGGAATTTTTGTATTTCACTTGAAAGGGTCAGAAATGACCAGGGATCCGATGAAGGACCCACATCTTGGTGGGCTGACCTCCCCTGCATTCTTCCAGTTCCTCAATCTGTCAGGCAGGTGTTGAGGAAGGTGACAGTATCATGTCTACCTGCCAGGGAGGCATTTCACTGAAGGACAACTGTGACCCAGCTATGCCTTCAGCTCTTTTCCATGGGAACCCCTGGAAGGCTCATGAGCAGAGTGATGGGTGCTTAGACCTTAGTCCAATCTACCCTCAGCTGCCTTTGTGCTTGACATGTACTACCAGGCTGCTCATAGTGGCAGTGGAGGCTCAACAAGGACCATATCAATGACAGCCAAGTAGGACGAGGACAAGGAAAAGGACAGGAGGCTGGAGCCCAGAGAAGCAAGATGAGGAAAGGATGATGGGGCAGGAGGAGAACCAAACTGTAGAGGGTGGTGACCATTTGTTCTCACTCGGTAACTCCTGGGGGAATAACTCAAAAGAGATTAAATTATGAGGGTGATCCAGCCTCCACATTTGATCCTTTTATTTCACTTTCTCCCCTTCTCTGCTGTTCTCTTCCACTTCTATGGGGGCACGCTCTTCCTAAGACTTATCCCATCACCATGCCTTTGTACCTCACCCCTTCTCTCATATCTGCTGTGGCCTCACTTTCAGTCATTACTTGTCTCTTCCCTAATCTTCTCTCCCTCATGGTTTTCCCTCCTAAACACGTAATCATAGTGCTTGAAGTCATACCTTCACTTAATCACTCTTTCTTTACAGCCAAACGTCTGCAAAGAGTGCTCTACTATCCACTCATTTTCCATTTGCTCTTCAGCTTAGGGTAGTGTGGCAACTGTCTCCACTGCTCCACTCAGCCTGCTCTGGGTAAGGCCACCACTGTCCTTCTCACCAGCAGACCAAGCGGACAATTCTCAAGCCTTATCTCCTTGGGTCTCTCTGGGGCATTTAACTGTTGATCGCTTTCTCAGCTTCCTTGGGGTCTCCTCTTTGTGAGACCTTCGTGGTCTTTAGGGGCCTGAGTTGGCCTTTCCTTTCTCCTCTCCACCTTTTACTCCTCTCCATTCCCAGAAAGTCTGTGCCTTTAACTGCAATTATTGTCCCCAGCTCTGACCTGTACCTTGTGTTCTGGACTCTTATGTACAATCATCAACTGAACAGCTCCTCTCGGGTACCCCGCCAGCACTGCAGACTTAGCTTGTACTGGACTTGTCATCACCAATTGACTGGCCCCCTGCCCTCCTGCCTAGGCTTTGTCTCTACGTAGTGACATCCTCATCCATTCCGTTCCTCAAACTAGAAACCCAGAGTCAACCCTGACTCCATGCTCTGCACTGAATTGTGTCTCCCCTCCTCTCAGTTCCGATGTTGAAGCCTTGACCCCTCCTGCCACTCTGTCTGGAGACAGGTCTTTAGGAGGTCAGGAAGGTTAAATGAGGTCCTAAGGGTGGCAGTCCGATAGGACTGTGGCTTTCTGAGAAGAGGATATGGAGGACACAGCAAAATGTTGGCCATCTGCAAGCCAGTAAGAGACCTCTCACCAAGACCTGACTGTGCTTGACCTTGGTCTTGGACTGTCAGTCTCCAGAACTGAGAGACTAAATTCCCATGGGTTCAGCCTCCCAGTCTATGATATTTTGTTGTGGCAGCCTTAGCTGACTAATAATAATCTCCTTTTTTTTTTTCTCTCCACAATTGGAAAATTCTGTCAACCCTTAGTTCTCTTGTTTAAATCTCTTTTTTTTTATATAACAAAGGTAAATGTGACCAGAGTTCAAAGAGACAGATAATTATACAAGTCCTTTACAATAATCCTGCAGTCTCCACCATAGGTCACTCCGCCCCATCAAGTTCCTCTCCTTTTGTGGTTATTTTAGTATTTACCTCCAGCTCTGAAATATATGTTCATACCACTGCTTCTTAGTAGTTCAGCTTTAGTCTCATCCGTTGACTTCTGTGGTGGCTGAGAATTTAGTTCTTCACCCGTATCTCCTCATGTACACGCATCACACATTTCTGCAACTCCTTCCTCCTCCCTTTATGTTCATATGATAATTTCGGTTTGATAAAGATTCCATATTTCTATCATTATGACTATAAATTTTATTTGCAGCTTTGTTAATTAGAAATTCCACAGAAAACAAGGTGCTCTGTGGAATTTATAATTATTTTCCATTAATATTTTTCCACAGTGTTCTTTGTACTCATCACTACTTCAACCCCCACGCCCTCTCCCAGATGTCTAAATCTCCTCTGAATATGTTCAAACATTTAAGGTAGTTTATTGACGTCTTCTTGAAGAAGTTGCTTACAAAGCTTCTGACCAACTCCAAGCTGGCCTGCTGACCTCATGCCTGCTGCACAGAGACCATACTCAATCCTTCTTCATCAGCTACCCTAAGAGTCCCTTTGCCTCTCACTTGTATCAGGTCCCCTGTTTCCTGGATCGCATGTCATCTTCTTGCTTCATTTATGTCCTCATTTTAGTATCACGTATCCTCTAGTAATTTTCTAAGAAAGGGTTCATGGGAGGTAATTTTTTTTTTAAACTTGGCAAGTCTCTGTTTTTATTCCATGTTTAATTTATTTGATATTTTGAATAAGTATGGAATTCTGGGTTGAAAATTATTTTCCCTCACTATTTTGATGGCATGACTTCATTTTTCCCCCCTAGATTTCAGATTTGTCATTGGGAAGTTTCATGTCAGTCATACTTTGATCCATTATTTGTAATCTTTTTTCCCCTCCTTTCTTCAAGCTTTTAGGATATTTTATTTGGCCCCAGGGTTCTGAAATGTCACTTCTATGCCTTAGAGTGACTTTAGTTTTATCCACTGTGCTTGGTACTCAATGGGCCCTTTCATTGTGCAAACTCATGTCCTTCATCTCCAGGATATTCTCTGAAAAATACTTTAAAAAATGTTTACCTCCCCACAACTTTCTCCTCCTTATATTGGAATTCCTATTTTTCAGCTACTGGATCTTCTGAGCTGACCCTCTAATTTTTAAATCTTCTCTCTCTCATTTTCCATTTCCTTATCTTTTTGCTACACTTTCTGGGAGATTTACTCAATTTTATCTTCTAGCCCATGTATTAAAGCTTTCATTTCTGCTCACAGATTTTTGTTAATTTCCATGAGTTCTTTGTTGTTGTTGTTGTTGTTTTTCTGAGTATTACTTTTTAATAGCACCTGTTCTAATTTTATGGATTCAAAATCTTCACATACCTCTCTAAGGTTATTATCAATAGGTTTCTTTTTCCTCGACAGTCTCTTTCCCTCAAGTTGCTTTTCTCCATTTATTTTGGTCTGTCTCTGGGGTAGAGGCATTCCTTACAGGTGTGGAGACCCTTGTCTGTCTACCTTGCCTTTCCATGGTTGGGGCTCACCAATTCTGGGCCTCAATATAGGGTAATCTTATTAGACTTTTTGTTGAATCTCATGCTATCATGGATTTGGGGCTGCCTCTTGGATGGGTCAGATTGCCTGGAGAAGAATCTTCCAGTCTTCTGCCTGGAGGGTATGAGCCTGGCTTAACAGCTATCACTGGGTCCATTTGGAGAAGAAGGCAGAAAGTCTCAAACCCAGTGTGTAGAGAAACACTTTTTTAATTCCTCTGTTTTTAGCATGGTGTCCCTGGTTTCAACTGGACTTGGTGTCCCTTAGTCCAGAGATGCTAGACCTGTTCTGTTCAACACAGTAGCCTGCAGGCACATGGGACTCTAAACACTTGAATTGTGGCTAATATAGCTAAGGAACTAAATTTTTAATTTTAATGAATTTATTTTTACAATGTATCCTCTATTCGTTATTGGGGAACTTTTACATATTTTGGGACAATTTGGATCTACTTTTTAAATTGTAGATTTTATGAAACATAAATACAGATCAAGTATTTCCAATGAAAACTTAGTGTCCGAATTGATGTGTGCTGTGTACACATTGATGTGTGATGTGTGATGTCTACAATACAGATTGTATTTTGAAAAATAAGAATGTAAAAGAGCTCATCACTAATTTTTATAATGATAATATTTTGGATATATCGGGTTTAACTAACTACATTTCTTTTTACTTTTTAAAAGTGAGGATTCTAGAAAATTTTAAATTATGCATGTGGCTCACACTATATTTCTATGGGCAAACGCCGTCCTAGAGGTTAGAGATGGGAAGGGACAGTCACCTAGCTTGGGGCTGGGTCTCCAACTGCTCCATAAATAAACATACACTCAGTCTTCCCCTGGAACCCCGGCTCCCCCTCACTTGTGGAGGCCCTGTGCTGTCTGTGCCTGCGCCTACGGGCATCTGAAATGCAGATCAGGGGGTTCTTGGTTTTGCTCATTGCCTGGCTAGAAACCACGTTCTTGGGTTTGCTTGTCAATTATCAAGTAGTCTGCTTTCAGGTTTCCAAAAGTTTATTGCTATTGACTTTTTATTCTCTTTTGTTTTTGGGGCTTATACTTAAAAAAATCATTTACTGTTGTTTTAGGATGGAGCAGAGATAAAAATGCTCATATTCAAATCCTTTATCTTGAACTGGAAATTCTAAATATCTTTTGACTCCCTCTCTTGATCCATCCTACTTCGCGTCCTCAGCATTTCTTAGGAGGGAAGATTGTCAGCCTTCTCTCAGCTGACCCGTCTAGCCTCTCCCCATATGAAGTTCTTTTCTAGGATGCAAATCTGATTATGTTGCTCCTCTGTTTAAAGCCCTTCAACAGTTTCCAACACACAAACAAAACCCCTCAAGCTCTTCAGCATGACAGAGATTTCCCATGAACCGACTGCCTTATCTGTGACTATTCCCTTCTCCAAATCTCATTATTCATCATTCTCATGATAGAATTCCTCACATACAACATACCCTTTAATAAGCCTTTTCTTTCGCTCATGCTATTCCCTCTTCTTTTCACCTTCTCCATTTAGCTAACTCCTCCACCATTGGAGGCACAGCTTGCCAAGTCTTTCCCACTACCTTGCTTTTGGTGATGGAGGGTGAGGAGATGGGGACTAGACTGGGTGTCCTATGTATTATAACAACAGTAAGGACCAGCACATACAGCATGTAGCAGGCGCTATTCTGGGACCTTTCACACTTCAGCTCTTTTTTGCTATACTCACTTTCTAAAGGAGGAAAGGGAGGCACAGAGGGGTTCAGTGACTTTCCCAGTTGAGTCAGAGTTGGAAATTGAACTCTAGAGTTGTTGCCTATGTATGTAAAAGCTGAGGCCAGGGACGAGGTCCTTTTTTTTTTTTTTTTTGAAATCTCTGTATCATAAATGCCTGGCCCTGGGCCTAGATACAGTAGGTGCTCAAAAACATGTTTGTTGAACAGACCTGCCATCTTCTGTGCATCTTATTGTGGTCCCTCCCCATTTACCTCTTGTGCATGCTATGATCCTTGGACAAGATTTTCAGGCCTATTCCATTCTCATTGGTTCCTGTTGCTGTTGGAAGATAAGAAGGACCCATCAAAAGACATTTTCAGGAGCTTTCCGGGCATTTACTTAAACACGTTTTGTGTGCTTTTAGAATGGTATTATTATTATTATTATTTTACAAATCCACTGGTTTAAATCATCACAAAAGTTTAAATGATGTGGAAAATTCTAATGATGTTCCTTTGATGAAAAGATTATTTCCTCCAGATTTAGCATAATCTTCCTTTGAATTATGCCGGGAAATCTTAAAACCATAGCTTTATTTTTTCTCATTGCTATTCTCTTCTTTTTGAACGCCATGCCAATGAACCATGGGAAAAAAGGAGGCTTTTGCATGCGTAATGCAGATGGCTCAACAGGGGCAGATTGCGTGCAGAAAGCTCCCAAAGCTTGTGGCCTGGTGAGCTGGTGGGGCCTGGAAAAGAGCTTGCTAGCCAGGGCACAAGGTGCAGCCTGGTAAAAGCTGTCCTGGCCATAGAAGATAGTCCTAGGAAGGAAAAATATTGGTATCAGGAGGCCAACTGGGTAGGCAGGCACACCCAGGAGTATTCTTAGCCCTGGATCTTGGGGGAGAAATCAGATTGAGGGGCTCCAGGGTTTTCATTTGGAAGGTTTTAGGGGGTGACTATTTAACTGAAACAGGATCAAAACTGCTCTTGCATAGCAATATATATACTAAGAAGTGCTTAATAGTCTATATTAAAGTATCGGGGTACTGATAGAGTTAAACTCTGATCACCCCATCTAAATGGCACCCTCAATTATTCCTATCCCATGAACTATGTTTATTTTCTTTCTAGCATTTCTGAATAAATTATGGAAGAGATAAAGCCTTCTGCTGCGGCACACTTGGCAGTGCTACTAGACAGGTGCCACTGCTGGAGGCGGGGCAAGATAGGACTGTGCTTATAGACATGGGCACTAGAGTCAGACAGGTCTGAGTTCAAGGCCCGGCCCTGCCACTTATTAGCTGGGTGACACTGAGGATTCTATTCTTGGCTTCTTGGTTTCCTCATCCATGAAATGTGGACAGCACCTACCACTGGGGGTGGTTAGGAGGATTAAATGAGATTCTAATGCATGTAAAGCTTTTAGTAGAGTGCCTGGCATGTGGTATATATATTTAATATATGTATTATTATTATTATGTTTGTTATTAATGCGCAGATGAACTTGCCGTTCTCAGAAATCTCAGGCAGTACCACAAGGCCATGGGGAGCCCCAGGGAGCATAACTGCTTGTGGGGGAGTGGCTGTAGGAACATGGTAGGTATCTCTCAGGGTTGGGCTCAGGGTTGGAGGGAGGTTGGGCTACTTGGAAGGGAATAGAACAGACTTTAGGGTGAAGGCTGAGAGAGAAGCCTCTGGGCAATGGACGCGGAGTTGTGAGCTGGGCTTGGAGAGGTCATTCCTCAAGGCTCATCTGCTATGTCTGCCTTTTCAGGTCCGGGGCAAGAGAACTTGCTTCCAGGCTGAAGATGGCGGAGCTAAAATTGCTGAGACCTGCCCTGGTGGGTCTGGGTGGGAGGCCCTTGTAGTTTGGGCTCACCCAGAAGTGTAGCAGCAGCGGGAAGTAGGCAAGCACCTTTCCTCTGCTCTGCAGACTCCTCTTCCAGAGGGGGGGGGGGGGGGGCAGTCACACAGGAAATGTGGGAGTTGGGCAACGATCAGACAGAGCTTGGCTACTGCATCTCAGAGAGGTAGCCAGACATGGAGTCTGTAACCTCCAGGAAGAGGTGGAGACTGTTAGGAAAAGGAGGGCTGCTCAGCCTCAGGAGCCTCCATAACGGAGCCACAGCCGCAGAGGTGGCAGCGCTCTCTTTGTTCGGGGGAGGGCCCTGCCTGCACCTGAGTCTGGTGCTCTAGCAGGCCATCCCTCTGGGGGCTGTGGCATCAGGCCTTCCAGGTCACCCTGCCCTGACGCCATCCTCACCATGCTGCCTGCTTTCAATTTGGCTTGGTAAGAGGCTGTTTCCAGGGATACAGAGCCTAGTCAGTCCCATGCAGGCAGGCCACTTTGCACTCAGAGCTCTCACTGCAAATTAATATACTGACACCTGATTTAGATGTCAGTCCTCTGTGATTGTTGGTCTGAATCAGGCTTCCAGAGTCCTCTTCCTCTGAGAACTGACAAAATCCTATTTCTAGGCCTATGAGGCTGAGGACCGATCCCTGGGCTGGGAAATTTGCTAAAGTAGTGACTGTCATCCTGGGAGGCTGTCGGGGAACAACCAGCGTTCTTGCTCCAGTGAGGCGCACGCTCACCCCAGGCTTTTCCCACAGATGGCTGCCATATGTGGATATGTCTGAACGTGTGTGCATGGATGTATGTGTACATGTGCGTGTACATGTGAATGTATGTGTGTGCATGCATGCCCCTTCAGGAGGTATATAAAGCGTCGATGTACGATGAGACACTGGAGCCTGTACCGGTCCCACCTCTCCCAGGGAATCACTGTTAAAAGCCACAGATAAGTCCTTAGCCTGGGAGTTAATAACCTGAAAGTTAAGAAGAGCTATAATTCCCACCTTTCTTTTTTTTTTTTTTAATTTAAATTTATTGGGGTGACAATTGTTATCAAAATTACATAGATTTCAGGTGTGCAATTCTATATCACATCATCTATAAATTACATTGTGTGTTCACCACCCAGAGTCAGTTCTCCTTCCATCACCGTATATTTGATCCCCCTTACCCTCATCTCCCACCCCCCAACCCCCTTACTCTCTGGTAACCGCTAAATTACGTTCCCCAGATGAATTTTCAAATCCCGTGGCCATCCTGTCCCACCTTTCTTATGACATTCGGGAAACAGCCTGGGCAATGAAGTCAGATAGACATGGTTTATAAACTAGATGCACCATTTACTAGCTATATACTTTTGGGCCAGCCGTTTAGACACACCGAACTTCAGTGTCGCAATGGGGATAATAATGCTGCCCTCTCACGGTTGACATGAGGATTACATGAGATGTTGTATGTGTGACCATCTAGCACAGAGCCACAACCAGGCACACAGAAAAAGCAGAGTCAATGGTAGGCTATGTTGCTTGCCAAAATCTGAATGGGATCCTACACAGAGTATTGAAGAGACAAATGTAATTGCGTTTCTGGTTTAGCAGATTTCACTTTTTATTCCCCCTAAAGGAGTTCAGGTTGGTAACTCTGAAAGGCTGCCTGGAGGAGGAGGCAGACCTTGATTCTAAGATGCTGTCATTTGTCAGGTGTGCCACGTGTTTAAAAATAATGGCGTATGTGGTGGGAGAGAGAGAAATAATACATGTGAATAATTATGATAAGACATATTCTGATTTCGGAAACATTAAAATACAGAAAATAGTACATCTCAAATTAAGAAAATGCTATACTACTACTCTTACTAGCTTATAATGATTGAGTGCTTGGTATGTGCCAGGAACTGTGCAAAAGTCTGTGCATAAGTTACATGACTGAATCTTCACAGTGTTGCTGCAAGAGTGGCAATGTTAGAATCCTCACTTGGCCAATGAGAAAAGCGAAGCTCAGAAAATTTAAGTAACTTTTCAAGGTCACACAGCTAGTAAGTGCTAGAACGAGAATCTATAACCACTCACCAATGCCAATGAACTTGTTCTTAATCCTTCTACATTATTGCCTCTCCAATTTAGGATACCAAGTTCAGCACTGGAATGGACACCCATAGTCATTATCCATTTCTAAGCCCATTTCTACTGTTCGGGGCACATATGGGTCCATTACTATATCCATCACTTATTATAACTTTTCCTCTGGTTTTAATATAATATATTTTCTGGAAAGAACCTATTAACCACTTACACTTTAATGTGAATTCAAGTCACAGAATCATATAATCTTATAGTGACTAGGGACCTTACATCGTATTTAGCTTTATTTCCCACCGAAAACCAGAATTCTCTGAAAAGTGACTCTAACATGACCACCCAAACGGTCCATTAACACCTCCCATGGCTGGGATCTCACCATCTACTATTTCTCTCTATCCTCAGAGCTCTAATTGCTAGATTATGTTGAATTGAAATCTGCCTCTCTGCGGCTTTCCACCAGCAATCCTCACTCTTCTCTCTGGAGAAATCACAAAATAAATCTGCTTCCTTCTTTCTATAACAACCTTTCAGATATGTGTGAGCTCTCATATCCCTTGTCTTTTCCAGGTGGAATGCCCCATTTTCTTGATATAGTCCCTATAGGACTAGTTTTGGATTCTGTCACCATTCCGGCCACCTGGGTGTCTGTACATGCTCTAATTTAAAAAATATGGCGCTGAACATATCTTACCAGGCAGGGTTCTTCTCCTGGGGCATTTGAAACTCATTGCTGGAGTAGAGGTCTTTGTTCCCTGGGAAAGAAATTTCAGACACCAACTTGCAGCTGAGAGAGGCGCGATGAACCAGATGTCACTTATGCCTAACCACCCATGACACATTTTACGTGCTTTGAACCAGATGAGAGCAATCACTGTGTCACTCTGATCTTCCCTGTTAGGCTGTAAGTTTGCCCAGGGTGGGCATCACCTCTCATCATTCCCGGGTCCTTCCTGAGAACCTGTTGCATTGGTCTGCCTCCTTTCGACTGCCAATAAATGTGAATGATTGATGGACTCACTGGGGCCTAAGAAGCCATTTTCCACTCCGTTGCATCTCAGAATCACCTGTTTCCTCTGTGAACATGGACCTGGGTCTCAGCTTGCCCATGCACCACAATAAGATGAATTTCACTTTGGAGTTCTACTCTCTTCTACCCAAACTGGGGAGAAACCAGAGAATCTTGCATGGAATGGTACATCCCCGTCTGCAAAGAGCTCTGGACTCCCCCACCCCCACCCCATCCCTCTTCTTGTATTTATCTGCCAAAGCTTGGGTTATGAAAATCTCCCAGGCATCTGCATATGCCACGGCTGCAATGTGTGGAGAAGGAGGTGATGTATCAAACAGATGTTTCCAGTTGTATTTTCATCGAGCCCCTTGTCTTTCCTGTACCTCCTGGCCCCTCCTTCTTCCTCCTCCCTCTTCACTGATGTCGCCTATGAATCAAACGTCTCTTCTTAAAATTGTAATCACCAAAATAAGGCGGTGATTTATAAGAATTCTGAAATGCCAAATAATCAGCTGAACACTTCAATTTAATGGCAACAATAAGTCAAGTGTCTTCACGCTCATCTTGGGAGCAAGAAGCACGTCGGTCCTGGTTGTTTTGAAATGACAAATGCTCTTTTGTGCCTTGTAACAAATCAATTATCCTCATGTTGAAAACTGAGCAACTCCTCTTTAAGATATACTTTTATGGATACATTGAAAAAAAAAAATTCCAGGGAGGGAAGGTACCAGAGCTTTTTAGTTATTTTTCTGGCATAAGAAAATTGGGGAAATAATCATTCGAGGAGAATTTGTCGGAAATGACATCAATCAAGAGAGGCAGGCACCCCCACGCCTACGAAAGGTGCACACGGAGTGCTCGGGTCTGTTCTTCATCCAATCTGAGCAGGTAAAAAGGCATCTGCCTCCAGCTGCAGTGGCATTTTCAATCGAACTTACTGGCTCCTCAAAGAGCCCTGTGGGGGCATTCAATCCCCAACCTCTCCTTGGGCACATTTGTCTGCCTTGTATTTCTCATTTCAAGGAGAATTTCTTTTTTTTTTTTTTCCTGTTAAGAAGGAAGTCACGCCTCAGCAGCTGGCCCTGAGACTGGAACCTGTGTTATCTCGTTATGTATGGCCCCATCTGTTGGGGCTGCTCAGAAAGACTCGTGCCCTTTCCCAGGTGCTGTTGTTCCTCTCCTCCCACACTGCATTCATTTGCCACATAATGAAATACAAGGGCGTCTGCTGTAACCTCTTCTGTCAAAGCAGGCAAGGCTCAAAGCTATCTTAGGCCTTCTCCCACCTGGTGAATTTGTCAGTTTCAAAAGGCCTTGAGAAGGTCATGCCATTACGATTCCAAATGTCACGGTTGTCCAGTGCATCGTGCTTTAGCCACATCTGGTGCAGCGTGTGCTTTTGTGGGCAACACCATGCAAAAGAGATCTTAACAACCTGGAAACTGTCATGGGAGTGGGTAACCAGAGGGTGGATGGTTCAGCTACTGTCCCATGAAGAATGATTAAGGGACTGTGAATACTTTGAGTAGAGAAGAAAAGACTCACTGTGTGGGGATTGATGCATAGCTGGTGCTGGGAGTGAGTCCCCTGTCCATTGCTGAAAGTATCCAGGCAGAGAAGGATTTTGTGTTAGGTAGCAGGTGACCCGCTCAGGCCTTGCATCTCAGGCTGGCATGACACTGTCCCTCTGAATAGTGCTGAAACCTTTGCTGGCACTTGACTTGCAGGACAGCTGTTGTTTTGGTTTTAGGCTTCCTCTGCTGCTGCTGACCACTGTCCTGTCTGGCCTGCTCTCTGCCACGTTTCCTCCAGCCTAGCCCAGCTGCTTGGCTTCTCTTAGCAGTCTTCCTTTCACCTTCTTTCCTTCTTCCTTACATCCTAATTTGTCTCAATAACTTTCTTCCCTTTGTGTTCCACCCCTACCCTTTTCCCAACACCCATCTTGCTTGGTTTGGATGCTTGATGGATGGGTGTTTTATGATCCATTCATTGGTTCATTCATTCAGCAATTATTCTGAATGCTTTCTATGGGTTAAATAAGTGCATGTATGTGATGAGGAATTTTATATGTGCATTTGGCTAGGCTCAGTGTTGCCTTGATGGCTGGTAAAACAAAATTTCTAGGAGTGTCTGTGAGGGTGTTTCTGGAAGAGACTGGCATTTGAATCAGTAGACTGAGTAAAGAATATTGTTCTCACCAATGAGAGTGGGCATCATTCAATCTGCTGAGGTCCTGAACAAACAAAAGGTGAAAGAAAGGTGAAGTTGCTCTTTCTTGAGCTGAGACATCATCTTCCCCTGCCCTTGCATTGACCCCTGGCTCTCAGGCCTTCAGACTTGGACCAGGACTTAATGCCCTTGGCCCCATCCCTCTCAGGCCTTTGGACCTGGATTCAATTATATTGAATATATTCAATATATTCAAATTATATCACCAGATTTCCTGGTTCTCCAGCTTGCAGGTAGCAGAGCATGGGACTTCTCAACCTCCATAGTCACGTGAGCCAATTCCTGTAATAAATTAGTCCTCTCTCTCTCTCTCTCCTCTCTCTCTCTCTCTCTCTCTCTCTCTCTCTCTCTCCTCTCTCCTCTCTCTCGCTCTCTCCTCTCCTCTATCTCTCTCTCCTCTCTCGCTCTCTCTCTCTCTCTCTCTCTCCCCTATTGGTTCTGTTTCTTTGGAGAACCCTGACTAATACCACAATAGTTATACTTTGTAATAGTATAGCAGGAGTTATCAGAGAAAACAAGGAGGCCATGCCTTAGACTGGATAGTTACTGAACACATCTCTGAAGAAGGGATGTTTGGACTGAAACCTAAAAATGAAAGAGTCATTCAGCAGGGGCAAGAGTGATCCAGTAAAGGAACAGAATATGCAAAAGCAGAGAAGAGCTTGAAGTGTTCCAGAGAAACTGAAAAAGAACATTCAGCACTCATTATTATTTGTCACAGTGTAAATGCACGACAGGACCCTTCCCACCTCAGGGCCTTTAAATCCTGCTCTTCCCTTTGGCTGAGAAGCTCTCAGATGGCCACATGGCTGGTTCCTTCTCATTGTTCATATCTGTGCTTAGTCACCTTCTCCAAGGGGACTTCTTTGACCACCCGTTCACACTCACTCTCCCTCATCCAACTTTATATATATAATTTTCTGTGGCATCTACCATTAACTGGAATGATATTATTTATTTGATTACTTTTTTTAAAAAAAGATTTTATTGGTGAAGGGGAACAGGACTTTATTGGGGAACAGTGTGTACTTCCAAGACTTTTTCCAAGTCGAGTTGTTGCCCTTTCAATCTTAGTTGTGGAGGGTGCCATTCAGCTTCAAGTGTTGTCCTTTCAGTCTTAGTTGTGGAGGGCGCAGCTCAGCTCCAGGTCCAGTTGCCGTTGCTAGTTGCAGGGGCGCAGCCCACCATCCCTTGCAGGACTCGAGGAATCGAACTGGCAACCTTGTGGTTGAGAGGACACACTCCAACCAACTGAGCCATCCGGGAGGCAGCTCAACTCAAGGCGCTGTGTTCAATCTTAGTTGCAGGGGGTGGAGCCCACCATCCCTTGCGGGACTCAAGGAATCAAACTGGCAACCTTGTGGTTGAGAGCCCACTGGCCCATGTGGGAATTGAACCGGCAGCCTTAGGAGTTAGGAGCACGGAGCTCCAACCGCCTGAGCCACCGGGCTGGCCCCCTATTTGATTACTTCTTGGTTGATGATCTTCTGCCATTAGAATGGAAAGTCCATAAATACAAATCCTTTACTAATAAGCTGTCATATTCCCAGTACCTGGCAAACAACAGGCTCTTAATAAATGCTTTGTGAATTCATGACTGATGAATGATTGGCTGGAGAAAGAGAACATTTGTAAGGGAATGTATTCCCATTATAACCAGGCAGCCCACAGGACAAATGCTGAAAGGGAGGAGGGAGGATGTGTTAGGATCCACACCAGGACATTATTAAAGAGGCAGGAAGATGTGTGATGAGCATATTTATTATGTTAACGTAAAGGCCAGTATGTAAGCTTCTTGCTTTTAAGTAAGTGCTGTGCGGGGGACCCTGCTCGCTGCGCCATTTGCCATGCGGGGCGACCTGGGAGGTCTCAGCTCCCCCTCCCCACACAAGAACATAGGATATGGTGAGGCCAAAAAGGAACACTCACAGAGCCATAGGTAGGGGAGTCATACCACTGTATTCTCGCTGGCCGCTGGGTTGGAGACGCAGGAAACAGGATCCACACTGTTCACAAACCTCACTGCGCCGCTTGCAGGCTCAGCCACCATTCAGCTGCTAGTCCCCCATTTTGCTGCTAGCGCAGCCACGGCAGTTATATTAGTGGCCAATGGCTCACTGGTTACAGCTGATGGCCAACTAGCCACAGCTGATGGCCAGCCAATGACAGTTGATGGCCATTTACCACCTGAGCCAGCACCTTTCCACGTGAGGTCAAGAGCCTGGAAACTGCACTCCTGGCTCTGTCCCCACAGTAAGCTAACATTTTTGCAGTTTGCATTATGAATTTGCTTAGCAACTCCTGTTGCCTTTATGATAAATAAATACAGACACATTTCTGTACCAGGCATTCTTAATAATTAAGCTGCTGCCAAGCCCCAGGGGGTGTAGTGTTTGTCACTGATTACAACAGCTGCTCTGTAATGAAAGGCTCTGATCTGCAAATGTGAGCACCCTTTCCATGGCAGTGCTCTTCCAAGGGATCCTGTCCGGTGGTTTAATGTTTTCATAGTCATGAGGGGATGAAAAGGAAAGCCGACCTGAACTTAGGTTATTCATAGTTCTTTGTTGAGCCCTTAAGTAGCAAGTCATTCATGAATTCCTTCTGCTTTTTCTACCATGATATTCCAGTTCCAGCTTATAATACAAGCATAGTTTCCATTGTCAGATCTCAACATAAAACAAAACAAAAAGGTTCATTGCAGGAGAAGCTGGTCTCCTTCATCACAGAGCTAATATGCATCTGGCCCTGCAGTGTGAGGTGTTGAAGGGAGAGATGCAACAGGCGCTGGAGTTGCTGCTCACCTGGCTGTTACCTGACACATGTGAGGACGGCCAGCAGAGAAGTGCTCACAGCACCTGGTTCCCTGTGGCGGCTTTCTGAGAGTAAAACAAGAACTGTCTCTGCTTCACTTCCATCCTTTGAGTCTCATGTAAACGGTCTCTTGAGGTCCAGGCTGCCAAAACTATTCAGGGAAAAGAATTATGGGAAAGAGAGGTCCAACCTAGTTGCATCGACAAATCCCCCACAATGAGGATTGACAAACCCTCAAGCAACGTAAGTGACGTTACGGCTGTGGATGAGATGACTTAAGGATTGTGTTGAGCCAGAAAATACCACCACTGGAAGGATGGGCAGAGGATAGGAACCTATTGTGGAGAATGAGGAGAAATCAGAGAGGTAGGAGAGAGCCATGTGGGAGACAGGGCTGAGATTCTGGGTATAAATGTTTGTGAGAATGTGAGTTTATTAATGATGACAATGAGGATGAATTTACTAACTGTGGCACTGGCCAATCAGAATGGATGCTAGCCTGTGAGGAGGTTCCAAGAGTCCTCAGGGAAGCCCATCACATCACGATGTGATGGAGGTGGTGCTGGTGCATATGGGGCAGACAGGAGCTTGGTGAAGCAGCTATTTACCACCCAGTGGGGGAGTTCCCCACATTTTGACAGCTACTATGCTATCTTGGTGCTTATTAGCAGATATCAGCCCTACTGGTAGCTAAAATTGAGCGCCTACTATGTCCCAGGTGCTCAGCTAAGCACTGTGATTCTAAGCGATGATGGTGTTATCTCTGGGTGCTCTGCCCCACCCTGACCGGCTCTGGGGAGAATCAGAATCTCAGATCCTGGCAGAGCAAACTGTCAGGCCCATCATCGGTAAACACCTGCTCCCTCGGCGTGCACCACTTTCGCAGGAGGATGCATTGTGGGGAGGTTTTCCAGGTCCTTCCTGCTCCATGTGGAGGAAAACACTTACACACGCAGAAGCTGTTAATGAGTGCCGTGCTGCTAACTAGGAGCCTGGGGAGCAGCAGCTGCCGCACAGTGGCGGTTTGGAATGACACAGGCGGCAACCTCTGACTGTTGGAGTCCTAGGCCCTGTCTCTGCAGGACAAATTCTAAATGAGTAGGATCCATGAAGAGTCATGGAGCATTAAATTTGGAAGTTCTTGGCTTGAATGATCCGATGTGACTGTCTACCTAGATCAAACAGCAGAAGATTTCTAAGGTGCCAATTTGATAGGTGGTTTGTGTATATATTCATAGCATTGGGTGCACTGCCTGAAAGGACTGTGCACTCAGAAATAACCTGAGTTCAAAGTCACTTTGGCTTCAGTCTGCAATATGAGGCGTGTTGTTTTCGACCTGAACGCTGCCTTCTGATACGTCAAGGTCGGTCCTGCTACCTTTCCATTTGTCAGACAGAATCATTGAAGACGTGCCAGAATATTCTTATCTTAAATGATCTACGCATTGTGAAGTAGGAATAGTTTTCTGTGAGTCCTCAAATGATGTAAATGATGTTGGATCTGCAGGCAGTTTCTGGGTGTGGGCCGGGATCGTGTCTCATGAAGGCGAAGAATGGACACGCGGACCAGGGAGAGGCAAAGAGTTGTAAAGGAAGATAGTTTATTAGAGGCAGAGAAGAGGTTGCAGCTCCGGAGAGGGAGGGGGTCCCGAATGGGGGTGCCCACCGGCTAAGGCAAAAGGCTTTTACTTTTGTACTTTCCCCTGCCTGTTGGGGGAAGGGGGCTGGAACCTTCTAATGGAATTCATCTATCAGGTTTGTCCTGTTTGTCCATCCTGAAGCGATTAACAACTAACCCATTCCTTCTATCAGATGTGCTCCTTTGTCCGGCCAGAAGGGATTTGAGATTATTTATTAACCTCAAGGCGGATTCTCGTGTTCCTGTCCTGGAGAGAAGGAGATATTCCAGGACCTGGAGTTTCAGGATATGGCTGTTTTTCTGTGTATTCCAGCAGGCACCCCCACTGTCTCCCTAGCAACATGCTAACTATCCTGTCTCATTTGTGTTAATAATACTACTGGACTGACTAAGGGACATATACCCAGGATTGTCCCATTCTCAAATTGTATGTTGCCATTTGGCTTGGCATTAGTTGAAGCCACTCTGAACAGATTCAATTCACATGTGAGCCCGGCAGCCTCACTCCGGCCACAAACAGGTCTACAGCTTGGGCAGTGGGTGCCTTTGATCTTTGGGGACTGGAAGAGAGGGTGAGGGTAGCTCAATGGCCCTCTCACCTCAGCCACTAGGGAGTAGCACAGAACACATGCTTTATTAAGAGTGGGTCAGTGAGTGCCACTTTGATTTATGGAGCATATCATTGGCCTCTATGTTCTCAGTCTGTTCCTTCCTTGGGTATTGTTCCCTTCATGAAAAAGGAAATCAGCAAATGGTGGCAAGTTGGATTTAGAGTTGCAACGTTCAAGTTTATTCATCACTTCAGAGACCTGAAGTTCCTTACCATAAGTAGCAGAGTCTTCGTCATTTGGTGTTGAAATACCAGGCTCTGGAGCTGGAAATGAGAAGAGGGTTCCAGGCGGGGGCAATGACACAGCGAAGGTGTGGAAACGCATTTGGGGAAGAGTGTTTTGGAGGGGCCGCTGCAGACAGGTTAACTGGAGGGAGTGAAGTATAAGCAAAGCTCCATTTTTATTTTAACGGCTTCAAAAGAAAGACTGACAACTACTGTTTGAAACTCCCCAAATTGTAAACTGGAGTTTTATGTTGTTGGTCAACAATGGGATTTAGGCAAATAAAAGAAACAGAAAAAAATGTAATCATTCCATGTTTAATTTTATCTGAAGTTACTAGTAATAATTACAAATTTTCAACGATTACAGCCTTGTTGTGTTTATGACTTCTCATGGCTATCTAAAGCATTTCACAATTCTTGATATGTGTTAATAAACATTAAAGGTCTGAGTTTCCAACGGGTAAAAACAGGCCTGTCAAAATAATTTGACAGAATGACAGTCCTTATCTCTTTCTATAGAATGGCCGCTGAGAAATTTGTCACTACGTTGAGCATAATCTAGTTTGGTTTTATTGGGGACCTTGTCTCAATCTGATTTGTAAGCAAATAGATTCTTTAACTGCCTGGGTTACAAATAATCTTTATCTTCCAGCTTCTCTTATCAGCCAAGAAAAGCAATTTACAGCATAATGCCGAGATAAACCAAAGTACTTTTAGGTCCAAGTGATTTTCTCCAGTTCCCTTTAATTAAAGCTGATCCCCTTCTTAAAAGGTGATTCATTTCTCATCTCAAATTGTTCTTTCCTGAAGAGAGGACTTATGTGATTCTGTTTTGGCAGAGATTAGTATGCTTCTCCGATATCCGAATGTGAAGTGGCCTTCCGTAGCCCGTAGGGTAAAGTCAGAATCCTCCAATGCCTTGCTCTGGTTTTGCCTGTGGCTGCCCTCCCAGCCCCCTCCTGTGCCTCTCTTCACTCCAGGCCCGGCTGAACTCGCTCTTCTCCCAAGTACCATGCTCCTCCCCACCAGCAATCTTGGTACCTGCGGTTTCCTCTGCCTGGACAGTCCACCTTCCTTCACCATCTACTACTAGCCAACATTTGTCTTAGAGATGACATGTTCCTTCCTCAGGGAATCTGCTCTGATTACCCCTTTCCCATACACTCTGGTAGCCCCTGGGCTTCTCTATGCAGTGTTCTGCTTGCTTGTAATCATTGAATTATTGATAACTAATTTATTTAGCATCTGTCTTCTCTGCGGACCGTAGTTCCTTGGGGACGGGGACCAGATCTGTTCAGTCACTACTGTACCCTCCTCACAGTGTATCCCCAGTGATAGGAAGTGCTCAGTGAATGTGTTGTCTGGCTGGCAAAAATATAACTCTTTCTTAAAGCAGCTAACTGCATGGAAATAAAAACACATTGCACACTTATAATATTAACGCTATAGTCCTTTAAAAATATTTACAAAGCAAGATTCAATTCAATAAAGCCTAGACACATCTCAGTATCCTTTTCATGGATCCTGCACTGCTCCTCACCATGAAAACATTTCTTACTGATTTGTCCTGGGATCGTTATCTTAAAGTCAGAAGCATTCTCAGGATGGCATTCTTTTGTGGCTTCAGCTCAGTGATTTCAAGATAGTAGTTCGACAATAGATGTCCTTCCATCCTAAAGCTGCCAGTGGCATTTTCTGCCTCAGTCACGAAGAGTTTATCATCTGCTAATGGAGTCAAGGCAGACAGAGTGGCCTTCGCTGCCTGCCTAGCCTCCAGTTAGGGAAACTTCCACTATGGAATAAATTGCACCTGCAAAAACCATTCCTCAAGTCACAAGGGAGACATTTTTTTCTCCCTGTCCAAAGTTTTGGATACACAGTGACTACCTCAGACAGTAAGTCTTGGAACACGGGGTCGGGGTGATTTCTGAAAAGCTTATGTTGATCTCTCAAAAAGGAGAAGACTTTTTACGCCAAGTTTCACATTATCCCTCTAATTTCATTCATGTCTCAGATCCAAGTCACCTTTTCTGACCACCGTGTCTAAAAGAGACGCACACACACACTGTGTCATTCTTTCCTCCTTTATCATGCTTTATTTTACAGTCTCCCCACTAGAAGTACGCCCCAAGAGCAGAGGGGGTTTCGTCCTGATCATCACCAGATCCCCAGCATCTATAAGGTTGTTAGCACATAGTAGGCACTCATTATGTTGTTTGAATAAATGAATGGGGATGGCAGTAAATGCATACACAGGGAAAATGGAAATCCATATGGAAGAAATGGCATGAGCAAAGCAATGGAGGCTGGCTTAAAACAGACCGTTCTGGTAGGAGGGAGGGGCTCATTTGAGTGAACAATGGGAGAGGAGGCAGTTGGTTTATGAGTTAGGATGAGCCTAGATCATAAAAGGCTTTGAACAGCCAATTGTGGAATTGCTATAACTGAGGGATGTGGTGGGTTGGACCTAGCCTATGGACAGGGCAATAAGAATGGAAAGGTAGAGAGATGTTACCCAGAAGCCATCAGTAGGATTTGGAAAGTGACTGCATGTGCTGGAGAGAGAATCCATAGAGATGGTTCAGCTACTGAAACTTCAGGAATGTTGGTGCTCTGACAATATTAGCAAAGTCAAAGTGGAAACTGATTTTGGAGACAGGCAGTGGGCTCATATGGATCCAGGTGCAGGTTAAGGGAATGGCAGGACATTCAGCGAGATGATGTGCAGCCACGGGTGCTGCCAGATGGATGCTCCAGGTGAGACTAAGGCCTGTTTCTAGTTTGCCCTGAGACCTGGCCCATGGAGTCACTCATTCCCACTATACTTTTTCAACAGTGCCCACCTATAGGTGCAGCATCTACTGGTCCACCTGTGTCTCTCCCCTGTCACAACTCCATTTAGTTTGAAGCCCTATTGCTCAGTCCCCGTGCAAACCCTTTCCCGTTCTGATGAGGCACATTTCTGCCTAGCTAAGAGCCAATAGCCAGGCATGCCAAGCCTCGACCCAGTTCTTATCATCAGTCCCAGGTGTTGACCGGCTATTCGCCTCCCAGATCCTCTTCCCTTTCTCATAGCGCCAACCCTCCAATGACAGAGGTATTTCCTGTCCTTACCGCTTTCTTGATAAAGGCCAGTGCTCATTTAGACTGACAGATACTTCACTTCAAGAACCAGATCAAGGGTAATTGTGGAAAAGTACAAGTTGTCTTTGGACCCTCTACCTCCATGCCCGTGTCCTGTCCTGGTCACCCTCTCCCTCTCTGTGTGGCAGCCTGCTCAGGCCTGCTCTTCTCAGTTGGGTTCCCCGTTTTCCTCACTTATATTAGAGTCTGTGGTCAGAGAGTGGTCCGCTGGGAAAAGCATGGTTTTTAGAGGCAGCTAGATCTTGGATTATATCTAGGGTCTGCTGCTATCACTTGAATGACCTTGAACAATACATTTAATCTCTCTGAGCCTAATTTCCTCATCCATCAAGTGCAGAGAAAGCCATCGCATAGTGTCAGTTGAACACCGACCGAGCCTCCTTTGATGGTCTTCACTGCAGAGCGTGAATGCAATGCCAGGCAACCATGGAAACATTCCGCAGAAGTTAGTTTCTCTTGTGTGTTTATTTTTCCTGCGAAAGGATTTGGCTGAGTATGGTCTAATTCATGCTAAGGTGGTAATGGCTGACAAAGCTAAAATTTCCCTTACCCTAGCGAAGAACAGAGTCGAGGTGAGATTCTAGGCACAACCAAGAGTTTCTAAGATTTCTGGGCACTGGACAGCTGAAGGGCAGCCTGTGAGGTCCCCCAGGCTCCCATATGGTGGCACCAGCACACCTGGCCATTAGGGACACTTGTTTCCTCTCCCTTTTAACCTAGAAATGGTCATGTCCTCTTTTTCCCATGACAGAGCCATAAGTGATCTGAAGTAGTGTTCCTCAAATCATGGCCCTGTGTTTACCTGAGGTGCTTGTTAAAAGTACAGATCATCTGGGCGGCCAGTTGGCTCAGTGGTTAGAGCGCAGAGCTCATAACACCAAGGTCGCCGGTTCGATTCGCACATGGGCCAGTGAGCTGCGCCCTCCAGAACTAGATTGAAAACAATGACTTGACTTGGAGCTGATGGGTCCTGGAAAAACACACTGTTCCCCAATTAAAAAAATTTTTTTTTAATTAAAGAAAAAAAAGTACAGATCATCAAGTTTCATCCTAAATCCAGTGAATGTGGCGCTCTCTGAGGGTGGGGTGTGGGAATCTGTTTTATAGACAATCTCCTCTATGACCCATTTGCTTTCAACTTCTGAGATCTCCCGGTCTGGAGCCTTAAAGCAGACTATTTTTCTGAGGTTCCAGAGTTACTCAAACAAATAAATAGATGTAAAGTGAACAAAGATGACAGAGTTTAGGTCTCTGGATGCATCAGGATCCTGAACGTACCTGCATGTCCAGCTGAGGTGCGTCTGGCTCAGAAGAACGTCCGTACTCTCAGATTCTTCAGCTTTCTTCCATCTCAGCCTTTGATTCTAGTCACCTCTATGACTCTTCTCTGAGCTGACCCTGGGGTTCCTGTCCTGGTTGGATACCCCTGTTAGAGGCGAAGCTTCCCTACCTGGCCCCCAAAGAAGCTGCCTAATTCGTTAGCCAGGAGGCTGGTCCTGAACGCTTTATGCACCTTTGGATCTATTCTCTTCCCATCTTTTAAGCACTTCGCACCTTTCCCTCTCCTTCCTGCTCTCCATCTAGATCACAAAATGCAGAAACATGTACACACACACACACACACACACACACACACACACACACACTCTCTGACCTTATGGAGTCCAAAGCCTCCATAATTCAATGAGACCAATGCCTGGCACAAAGTAGGTGCCTAATAAATGTCACTTCTCTTCCCTTGACCACTTTCTATCTTCTAGCTGCTCCACTTGAGTGCAACACTGTCCAAAAGAGTGGGAGGGAGTTAGAGAGAGGTACGTTATTATTAAACCCCAAAATCTGATCAGTGCAGGGGCTGGCTGATGGGTTTCCATGCCCGCATACCAATGAAGCTGCATCTGGAGCAGAATAGTTTGTGCTCGTAAACCATGACCTTCATTATCCATCGAGGCGGCCAGCAGTGGCAGTCCCTGCAGAAATCTTTCCCTCCCCAACTGCGAGGATGGCAGAGGCAATGAGACGTCACCATTTGTCTCAGCAGCGATAACAAATGTTTTCCATAGCATTGTGCAAAGTACACCGTTCCCTATTCTTTCTGGCTGGGATGGGCTTTTTTTCCAATTAAAAATTAAAATAGCTGTTGAATTTATATTCATTTCTTGGGCCTGCAATTCACGCTCCATTTCTCATAAGCAGCCTGCATTATCGTGGAGCTCATCTAGTTACATTGCCTCTTGGAAACAGCCACTTAAATCTCTGCTTGGTTGAAAAAGTTTCCCTCGTGCCACAGTACCACAGGGCAGTGACACATGGAATCAGGTGGACTGAGAGTGACATGAGGCCATGCAGTTCAAACCCCTTCGTAGGAAAGAATGCCACCCCCTGGGTTGTCGTGCGGCTTCCTTAGCTGCTTCACAGTTGGAGTCACAAAGGAGCAACTTTAACTTTTAGACGGTTCTTTATAAGTAACTACAATTTGCATCCCGGTAACTTTTCACTCCCTGTTCTTAGTTCTGCCCTTTCAGCCATACAGATTGATGGGGGAACTGAGCTAAAATGGTGGCCCAAGCAAAGAGAGAAGTCCCAGCCTAAGCCCCTGCCCACTTCCGCATGACCCCCTCCAAGCCACTCCCCGAGCCAATCACCAGATGACACCTACCCCTTCCCTGACTCAAGGAAGTCCCCAGCCCATAAAAACCTGCTCAAAACCTTGCTAGGGGCTCAGTATTTGGGGAAGGATAGAGCTGAATCCGCGAGCGTAATAAAGCTGACCTTTCTAACTCTCTGAGTGCCACTTGGGTTCTTTCCAGTCCTGGTATCCGTAACAAGATCAAGTCTTCTACACGAGAGGTCTTCGAATATATGAAGACAGTTCTTTTCCCCACGGTTAAGGGTGGTTTGTGTGATACAAAGAATCTGTTAAGTCCTAACTCCCCGCTACATAAGACTGTGACCTAATTTGGAAATAGGGTCATTGTAGATGTAATGAAAATGGGGGCAGACTGCAATAGGGTGGGCCCTTCATCAGAGATGACTGCTGTCCCTATAAGAAGACACACGGACACACAGGGAGAATGCATGTGAAGATGGATGCAGAGATTGCAATGATGCTGCCACAAGCCAAGGAATGTCTTGGACTATGAGGAGCTGGAAAAGGCAAGGATGGATTTTTTCTGAGAGACTTCAGAGGGACCATAGTCCTGTAACACCTTGATTTTGGACCCTGGCCTCCAAGACTGTGAGAGAATACATTTTGGTGGTTACAAGCCTCCCAGTTTGGGGTACTTTGTTATGGCAGCCTGGGAAACTAATACACCCTCTGAGACTTCCCTAGGCTGACCACATCCAGTTCCTTCGATCATTTCTCATACGATATAATCTCCGTCCTGTCCTTGATTTCTCTCCTTGGAGCATACTTCACGGACTAGGCCAATCACCATAGAGGTGGGCTGAGCCACACACCTTGTTCTGGGGTCCCTCACCTATCACATTTCTGGATTCTGTACCTCACAGCACAGTTACTTTCTTGGCAGCTTTTTCGTACCTCAAATTCCTACCGAGTTTATGGTCAATTAAGACCCATGATTCTTTTCCAAGTGTACTTCTGCTAAATCGCTTCTCTCAACTCGGATGACAGTTCTGCTAAAATCTCTTTTAATATTGATTATTGCTCTGTCTTCTTCAGATGTTTTGAATCTTGAGTCGATTCACCCATACTTTCAAAATTCTTCCCAGCTCCATTCTGACTTTTTCTGTTTTCCCCAGAAATCCTTTTATGTTTACATTGAATTATTAATGATGATGAGCTAAGGACAGAGAGCTCTGGCTTATTATCAGAGACTTCTCTGCAGACTTCCTGTGAATCCATACATTTATTCACTCAATAATTATTTACTGAGTTCCTACTGCACACCAGACATTATTCTAGGCACTGAGGCCTTGGTGATGGAGACAAATCTTAATTAATTAATTCATGGATATTAATTAATGGAAATTAATTTAGCACATTAGTCAACCTGTGGGATATACCTGACCCTTAATGGAATGTGTGGGTATCAGGGTCCTGGCAGATCCTTTATGTTTTCACAAAGGCCAGTTCCAAATTTCCTGACCTAGGGGCCCAAATGGAGGGTTGAATACGGGCTTCTTTTGAGCAAGCAAGGAGCTTCTTCTTGTTCTTGCCTTCTCTGTGACCAGGTCAACTCCCTAGGGATTTCTGTCTCATTTTGTCACTTTTCTTTCCTTGGGGTTTGGGTGGGAAGAGGAGGGAAGAAGCTGGGCTCCAAGTTCGTCTCCCTGCCCCTCATTTGCTCTTTATACTCCATCAAGGCCTAGCATGCTATTTCATTTTCCCAAGTCCTTGTAATGTTTTCTTCCTCCTTGATTGTCAGGAAAATGCTTATTTATGTTCCGAACACATCGTAGGCATCACCTTCTCTGGGAAGTCTACCTGGGCAACCCCCTCTGCTTCTGCCTCAGAGCTAATCACTTTCTCCTCTGTGTATTGTACATGATTCTATTGTTGTACTTATCATGCTATATTAGAATTTCTTTTTAAACATTTCTTTCTCTCCTGATTTGCATGCATTCTCAGAACAGGAGCTATTTGTTATGCATATTTGCATCTCCAGCATTCACCACCAGTGCCTCAATAAATGTTTGTTGAATGAATGAGGAAATGATTGAGAAGAAGATACATGCACTATGTCATTTGATTCTCATGACAGGATGATAAGGACAGGGAGGGCCTCAGGGTGATCAGGTACCTTTCCCAAGGTCAGGCAAGCTAATCAGTGTAGAACTGGGATTTGAGTCTAGGTTTGTCTGATTGCAAAGCCCTTGCTGTTTTCACTGCATTAGCTGCTCCCGTTAGGCTGATTGTACCGCTCTCCATTGGTGAGAGTCCTCCCACTCCCCCCACTTATACGTAGGCGTCTGGGTCCCCCTCCCGTGACCCTCTTTGCTCCATTAAATTATGCTTCTTGGATATGGTTGATCTACCAACCATGAACCTATTTCACTCATTCTCCAGCCTTTATCTCAGCCACTCCAGAGAGCCCTGCGAGACCCCTTGTCAGAACCTTCTGGAAGCTCAGACACATGCTCTCTACATGATTTCCTTGGTCTGCAGATCCAATAACCCACACGAAAAGGAAAGGATGTGCATTGACGTTACCTGTTCTTGGTAAACCCACAGTGGTTCCTGGCACTTACTGTTTCATTTTTAAGTGTTTAGAAATTGATTAGAAATTATTTCCAAGTAGGAATAGAGGGTGAGCTGCAGCCTGGGGTTTGGGCTACAGCAAACTACTCTCCCAAAGAGGACCATGCTATGCAGAAAAAGGCAAGGGCTTTAGATTTAGAAAACAAACAAATGTTTGAATTTGATTCAGGCACTTATGAGATGAGTGACTTTGGGCGAGTCCTTCACCTCTAGGCTTTAGCCTCATCCCCAAACTGGGGCTGATTTGTTAAATGAGGCCTCAAGCTACGAAATGAAGCAAATGTGTCTCAGCTAAATAGAACTAGGGTTAGAGAGGGCCAGAGACCCTGAGGATGAAACTAAACTGCCTGGAAGTCTCTGATTTGCAGATGTCCCTGATTACGTGCCTAAGAAGATGACGACACCTCCACAGAATCTCTGACCACCAGAAGTTAACTCAGATCTCATTTCTAAATCTTTCAGTCTACAGATAAGGAAACTGAAGCTCAGGAAGGGGAAGTAATTCTGAAAGATCAAAGTGTAAACTGATGGCAGAATGGAGATTTTAATCCAGACTAGTCGGCTTCCTGTTGAGGATTCTATTCACTATACTAGTGTATTTCGAACTTTTATGATCCTGGCTCAGACTAAGAAATATATTTATAATCACTACCTAGAACACCGTCACACATATACGTATGATATGTTTGGATAAAACATATCTGTAACAAAATACTCCCAAGACAATACATCTGTCTTCAGTAAACTCTGCATGTTCTGTTCTAGTTTATCCCATCCCTTCCCATCCCGCCCCAGTCTAGTTCATTTAAAAACAAAAGTTCTGGTTGATACCTGAATTTGTTTTCACTTTGCTCAATGTAAAGCACGGGTTGGCAATCTACAGCCTGTTGGCCAAATCCTACCTGCCACTTGTTTTTGTAAATAAAGTTTCATTGGTACACAGACACACCCATCATTTACGTATTATCTATGGCTGCTTTTGCACTACAACAGGAGAGGTGTTTTTTTTCTTTTAATTTATTTTTTAAATTGAGGTAACATTGGTTAGTAACATAAATTTCAGGTGTACAACATTATAATTTGATATCTGTATATTCTATTGTATGCTCACCACAAAATATCTAGTTTCTATCTGTTACCATATACAGAGGGTACCAAAAAAATATACACACATTTTAAGAAAGGAAAAAACCATATTAAAATTGTAGTACTCAATATATACCAATAAAAAAAGATGAATACATGTCATGTATACATTTTTTTGGCATCCCCGGTATTTTACCCCTCTTTACCCATTTTGCCCTCCCTGTCCCCATTCCCCTTTGGTAACCACCCTTCTGTTGTCTGTGTCTATGAGTTTGTTTTTGTTACTTTGTTTGTTACTTTTTTGTCTTATATTCCACATACGAGTGAAATCATACGATTTTTGTCCTTTCCGTTTATAATAGCAGAGTCGAGTAGTTGCAACTACTCTGTTGCATAGAGTTGGTATGTCCCACTAAACCAAATATACTTACTATCTGGACATTTACAGAACCCCTGTGGTTACCTCACTTTGTGCCAGGTTGACTTTTAAAAACCTTTTCATGAGTAAAGTGTGATGATGGTCGAAAGGAGCGAGAAAAGGCGGGGCAGGACCTCAGGGCCCATGGCAGTGTGTGCTTTCAGAGATTTGGGCTATAAGGGAGGAGGGCAAAGCCAGGAAGCCTGGGATTCTTGGCGTTGCTTTGCTTGGCCTATCTGATACCCCCAAGGCTTCCACAGCCCCAGTTTTTGGGCTTATGGACCACTGGGGAAGGGCCACAGAATGCAGCTTCTGAATTAGTGCAGTGGGCAGTGGAAGGTGGAGGAACAACGACTGCACCTGGTTTCCAGGCCCAGATTTGCAAGCTGGGGCCCACAGAGACCGTCTGTTAGTGAGTCACTGATTGGCAGTTCTTGCTTTGGGACTTTCCCGGCCCCAGCAGTTCTTAGTGGAAATGCCTAGTTTTCAGGCTCACATCCGGCCCCTGCTGGGTAGTTCCCACAGGGTCTTTGGGCAGCCACTTCCCCCTGGCCTGCTGCCCTGTTTAGATGCGTGATGAACGGGAGCTGCCTTTAGTGTATGCAATGTGGGGGACTTGGAGTCTGTCCTGGACCAACCATGGAAACGGGATGATTGCCTGTCCTCAATGAAACAGGACACGTAGCCACCTCAGGCACTGGGGGTTAGGATTGGTTACTAGAATAAGAGAGACAGATTTTTTTTTTTGTTGTTGTTAATTAGGAACAAATGTTCATATGCCCCTTGTTCAGCTCATAGAGACAGTGGTACTGAAAACTGTTTCTTGGGAGATGACACAGTTGGTTTTCTATTTGAGGATCACTTGTCCTCCGTGCAGGACCACTTACGGAAATACATTCAGCTCAGTTCCTGTCCTGCACATATTACAAAAACAGCCTGTAGACTTCAATGGCATGTATATTTGGTGCGTACACTCCACGAGCGTGCGTGCATTTACTCATACCCAGTATAAGTCGTGGATACAGATCATTAATGACTGCAGCGAGGAAATACATTGAGCAAGTGATTGGAGTATGCCACTGTTTAGACTGCTGTGCCAAGGCTTCCTGCTCGCTATTTCTAATAATAATGGTAATGATAATAATAACAGCAACCATTTATTGAATGCCTACTATGTGCAGGGACTATACTCGGTGCTACAATACATTTTCTCATTTAATCCCCACAGCAACCCTTTCGCAGTGGATGTATTCATCTCCATTTGTATCAGAGGAGTCACCAGAGTTGACCAAAGTCATAAAGGCTCCAGCTTGCCTGCTGGGCAGATAGATAAGTGGAGTCCTGAGGACCCCCCATTTGCTGCTCAGTCGACTCTACTTGGCTCCATCACACAGTGGCTGCTAACCACATTACCACTTTGCACAATTCCTCTCTGAGCTGTTGAGGGAGAGGCTAGAAGAGGCAACACAGTGGTCTTCATGCTACCTATTGGGGGGCTCTAGGGTTCCACCTGGGGCTTCAGGGGCTGCTGTGGGCAATGAGGGGTGCCAAGTAGAGGCTCCCACTCAGTTTCATCCAAAATTGTCCTGTTTTATATGATGAGCTTTTGTACAAGATTTCAACAGAAAAGTTTTCATTTTCCCTGCACATACGCATACACACACACACACACACATGCACATCTGCACACAAGTTTGGACATGCTGCATATAAAGCATTTGGCACATATTAGATATTGCATTAATATGTTTAACACATATTTGCTGTGCTCCTACTGTGTGGTAAGGACTGTGTTAGCAGCTGAGAAAACAGTGGAAAACAAAACAAACATTGTTTCTGTCCTCACGGAGTGGACAGTCCAATGGGAATGTATAATTATAAAGTACAATAAAGATTAGGAAGAAAAGTATAAGGTTCTATCCAAGCATATACCAGGGCGGTATGCTCCGAACCATGACCACCCAATAGAAATATACTGTGAGGCATAAATATGAGCCACATACATCATTTTAAATTTTCCAATAGCCACAGTAGTGAAAGTAAAAAAACAAACAAAAAAACCCACAAAAAAACAGAGGTAAACTTAATTTAATACGATATTTTACTTAATCCAATATATCTAAATCTAAATAAAATCTAAAATATGATTTCAACATGTAATCAATATTACAAATTATCATTGAGATATTGTGCATTCTTATTTTCATGCTAAGTTTTCAAAAATCTGGTGTGTATTTTACACTTAGGGCTCATTTCAGTCGGGATCAGCCACATTTCAAGTGCTCAGTAGCCACACATGGCTATTGTGTTAGTGCAGCTCCAGGCCAAGGGGTTAAGGAAAGCCTTTTAGCTGAGATCTGAAGGATGAGGAGGTAAAGGGGCTCATGAGGAGAGTGGTGCAGAGAGAGGGAACGGCCCGTGCCTAGGGTGCAGGGTACACGGGAAGGACCTGAAAGACAGTCACTGAGTCAGACAGAGCATGCGTGATGAGGCTCACACAGGGCCTGGTAGCCCAAGTTAAGAAATATGTTTTTTGTTTTTTATCTTAAGACTAATGGGAAGACACTGACAACTTTTCAGCTCAACATTCATTACAGGAGAATGAAACTCACACATGCTTTGGGGCCTCACAAAGATCCTCAACTTCTTTTCCCCAGGTTGCTGTCCAGGCTGCTGTCCTCCTCCAGGCTCCAAGCTGCCCTGACTCACAGAGCAGTTCTGGTCTGCCGTACCCATCTAGAGCTGCTAACATGTGGCCCCACACAGCTGTGTCCTGGGGCAATGCTCCCCAGATGAAGGGTACAGGGGTACTTCTCTCCTCCAAGAGGAAAGGGAACAACTAGACTTGCAGGCATGTCCCTTTCTGTGCTGCAGTGACCATCCAAATGACCACCCCTGGAACTGCTGTGGGTTTGGAGGAGACAGGTCCAAGCACCCTGCTGGGAGAGGCCCATCTGTGATGTCTCTGGACCGCACCAAGGCTTTCTCATGTCACAAGAGGCTCCAGGTTCCTGCTGCTCAGGAGCCCTACCTCCCTTGGGTCTCCAGCATCTTGCTTTCTGTCTGTCTGTTTTCATTAAAAGAAGCCACTGAATGAGCTGTCTAATGGGTCTGGCTGCCAGGAAGGAAGGATGAACAGAACATTTGAGATCTTGGAGACCCTATTGGGTAATGGCTCCATAATTTCAGACCCTACTAGGGCTCATCCATAATTAATTTCTCATTTCTTTCCTGATAAAACAGGGAAGATGCAGAAATTTTCCACAGTACTCATGTTTCAAATGCTGAGATTGTCTTCCCTACTTTTTTGGGGTATAGCTTCTTATGTGAAATGCTGGAGATTACAGATTATTATTATGTTTATTGTCCCTTATTTGGTTGCCAACATTATAAAGTCTCCTGAAGAGTATTTTTTAAAGTGTAATGGTTCATAAAATCCAAATGCCTAGAATCTGTGATCTACTATAACTGTCCCATTCTTCCCAGAAGATCTAAACCATCAGAGTGTGCTCCACACCGCTCAGCCGGTGCCGTGCATAAGGGAAGCCCCATTCTCACCACTTCTACCTTGGTCTTGAACCTCAAACCTCAACGGTGTGTCCTGTTGACCTGTAGTGTGATGGGGACATCGTTTAAGAAATGCTCAGCTCCTATTCACAACCTGGGAAGGGCATGGCCGCTGAGCGTGCCTGGACCTATCAACACAGACCAGTGGGGACACAAGGTAGCTAGCACTAGGTGTGCTTGGGGACTGACACATGGCCTGGCTGTGAGTCTGGTGCCAGTGGGAGCAGGGGGTATTCTATCGTCCAAAAACCAAGAGGTTTACCACACTTGGGTATATACAATACATATCCATGCCAGAGGCCTGTTGGTGGGCGATGTAGGGGTCACCCAAGTGGTAGATAATATGTGAGGTCATGTGGGCAGAGGTGCAGTAGTATTTTCAGTGAACATTCCAGCAGCAGGAGAAGCAGAGCATCTGGTTGTAGAACACAGCTCCTGGGAAGGAGGTGGCAAGAGTGAGGCAAATGTCAGGGTCTCACCAAATGGGGTGAGGTTCAGAGTGGGGTTCAAGTCCAACATAGAAATCAAGTGCTGAGCAGAGAAACTGGAAGGGGCCTAGATGTAAGGATTGAGCCCATGTATGGTGAGGGAGAGGGTCAGAAGCAAGGGTCGGTTATGCTCAGTAGGCACCCGGGATTCAGGGTGCTGCTTCTTTGTCCTCACGATCTTCTCGAGGCCCGCTTGTTGGGGAGGCTGAGATCGCTAATGGCTTCTTGCCCTGGTCAGGTTGGTTGCAGAACTGGGCTGGGCAGAATCTTCAGGCAGAGGCCTCAGCATCTGGAGCTTTGAGGAGAGAGGAAGATTAGGGCCTCTGCGGTAGAAAGCTATTCCCACAGTGTGTAGGAATTGCGTCAGTTCTGCGTCCTCTGTCTGCTTTCGGAGACTCACATGTACACGAATGCACTCAAGGTCCTGAGTCCTGTTGGGAACAGCTAACTTTGCTTAATCCTGCATTTCCCCACTGGTCAGCGCATACGACCCCTGTGTTAACCCCCAGCTGATTAACCTCCCTTGACTCGAGTGTTCACAACTCCCGGGTGGGGTGGGGGGGGAGGAATGCTGCTCCAGCTACCTTGGGTTGGACCTCGAGGCCAACCAAATCCCTCGTGCTTTGAGGTTTGAGTGAATATGTGTGTGCACGAGAGGGAGAGAGAGAGAGAGAGAGAGAGAGAGAGAGAGAGAGAGAGAGAGAGAGAGAGAGAGAGAGATATCTTCAAATTAGCCATAGAAATTCCACATTAATACCACCACCTGTTGCCTGAACTGTCACCTTAAAGGTCTGTGACAGGAACGCTGAGTCTCTGCTTTGCTTTGGGCCCCTTCATTTCATTCCTTGGGAGGGTCTGGCTGACTCACTTTGACAGCAGAAATATGAAAAATGCAACACGATGTAGTTCCCATTCTCTCCCAGTGTCAGGGCAGCTATATTTCCATTTGCTTTTTCATGGTAATTATTACCAGCAGGTACTCTAGGATGTGTCAAAGACAGCCTCAGCTTGTCCTCGTCATAGCGCCCATCTGTGTGCAGCGAGGGTGAGCTGTGCCCAGGAGGCTCTGCTTGTTAGAAGAAAGCTCCGAGTTCGTCTTTGTTCTCAAGGAAGAGTATTTAACTTGGGAAGGATTCCAGACTGGCCAGAGGTGACCTGGTCTCCTTGAGCCTCACCCTCGCAGAGGAGGCAGCAGTGCCTAGTCTGTGTGGGCTGGAGCTTGACTGCCTGCGTTTGAATTTTGGCTCCAGCACTAACCAGCTATTTGACCTTGGGCAAGTTATTTAACCACTCTGAGCCCTAGTCCCCTAATCTTACGTAGCATCTACCTCCTTGGGTTGTAGTGAAGATTAAATGTACGGAAAACTCTTAACCCACAGAAAAGTTGCTGTAAATTCTCGGTATTACCATCAACATTGGGGAGGTTTTCTCTCTCTCATTCTTACTAACACTTTCCTTTTCAGATTCAGAGATGAGGGTGGAGGAAACCGTGTCCCTTTGAATGCTGGGCTCAGAGGCAGATATAAACTCCATCTTTGGTTGTGCAGAGTCTACTGAGGAAGGACCACAGGGAAATAAGAGCTAACACTACAGACGTCCTCATCGCAACCCAAAGCACATAATACAACACCTACCTTCCTCCTAGGATGCAATGCGAGGATTAAGTAAGACAATACTGAGCATCGTGCGTCTGCTTAGGAAAGATTCACTGAATTCTACTATTACTATGCTCCCAGCGCCACCAGCGGTGGTAGAGTCGGGAGGGGCATTTGCAGGGCGTTCCATGAGTTTTCTAATTTAACACCCTTATAATAAGGCATTTTCATGGGCAATCAAGGACTCGGTATGGTCAGCACCCATCTTCTCACGAGATTTGCTTGTTTCCATTGAGGTGTAAGGAAACTTTGGTTTTATAATTGAGGACGGTACGAGAAGTTTGGCTGCGTTCAGGGGCTACAGGCAAAAACAGAGACAACGACAATAGATGCCATGGCTTTTGTTCCCAGCCTGACCCTTTGGCTGACGTCTGAGTCCCTAAGGTAAGGAAGGTGAGGGTCAGAAGCTGAAAGAACTAACGAATTTTTATGAAAATTTGGTAAGTTGTAGGCACAAGTAGAATGGCTTTGGAGTCTCATGAAAAAGCCAAATACAGATTTGGGAACTTGCTGTTTTCTGCCCAGAACTCTGCATGGAAGGAAGCCAACCCTGTTCTGGCTTCCCAGCAGAACTCTGGGTGCTGGGAAATGACACCCTGGCAGAGCACGGCAGACCCTGTGGTGATGATAAGGGATGTTTTTGCAGGTGTGTGAGTCTGAGTTCTCCAGGTAACCAGGAAGCACTTGGACGGCGGTGTCCTAGCAGAGGTGGGAAATCCCCAACACTCTTGATGCTACAGTAGTCCACTCTTATCCATGGGGAAAAGCTCCAGACCCCAGTGGATGCCTGAAACTGTGGGTAGTACCAAACCCTATATATACTCTTTTTTCTTATACATACCTACCTATGATAAAGTTTCATTTAGAAATTAGGCACAGTAAGAGATGAACAACAATAACTACTAATAAAATAGAACAGTTATAACAATATACTGTAATACAAGTTATTTGAATGTGGTTTCTCTCTTTCTCTTTCAAAATATCTTACTGTACTGTAGTTGCCTTTTCACCTAAAGGAAGCACTTCATAGCTTCTCTTTGGCATATTCGAATTGCCAGCATCACTACTCTTGAACTTTGGGGCCATTATTAAGTAAAATAAGAGTTACTTGAACACAAGCATTGCCAAGACAGTCAATATGATAACCTAGATGGCTACTAAGTGATTAATGGCCAGTAGTGTACACAGTGTCAATACACTGGACAAAAGGATAACTTACATCTCAGGCAGGTTGTCGTGGGATTTCATCATACTATTCAGAACAGTGCACAATTTAAAACTTATGAATTGTTTATTTCTGGGATTTTCTGTTAATATTTTCAGACTGTGGTTGACCATGGGTAGCTGAAACTGCAAAGTGAAACCATGGATAAGGGAGGGGACTACTGTACTCAGTGCCAAGGCAGACATCACTAATCTATCACTCCCCTCTTTCTAATGAGCTCAGATGCAGTCCCAGAATCCTTCTTAGTGTGGTGGGCAGCCTCAACCAATCAATCAAAGGTTATGGGAGAGATGAAAGGCTATGCAATCTTTACCTATATAAAATCTGTGCTTCTGAGCAGAGCCTTCAAGGTCTTTCATGATTTGGATGATGACCAAGCCTCCTGTCCCACCCACTTATCTCCTGAATATTCTGTGACTTTGACTACACTGTTCCACCTTATACCTGCTTCTTCTTCCTTAGAAGATGCTCTTTGCATCTTTTTTAACCTATATGTAGTCTATGAATCCTTCATGACTCTTCCTCTGTGATGTTTTCCTGGGATCATCCCAGGCACTTCCAATAGCTCTGAAGATATAAGCCACTCAGGCTCCACTGTTAGCAGGATGTATGCCATGCAATCACTGAAACAGTGTAGGGGTGTAACTCATTGCTATGGGCTAAGTTATGCACCCCCCCATTCATATGTTGAACTTACTTTCTCCTCCATATGATTGTATTGGAGACAGGACCTTTAAGGAGGTAATTAAGGTTAAGGATGGAGCCCTGATTTGAAAGAAGTGGTGTCCCTTATAAGAGAGGAAGAAACACCAGAGAACTGTCTCACTCCATCATATGAGGACATAGTGAAAAGGTAGCCATTGCAAGCCAGGAAGAGAGCTTTCCCCAGAAAGCAAACCCTGCCAGAACTTTGATCTTGGACTATCCAGCTTATGAAAATAAATTTCTATTATGTAAGCACTGAGACTATGGAGTTTTAATATGGCAGCCTGAACTAATACACTCATGTTCATTGTACAGCCAATCTGTAAGGCCCTGTGGTCTGCACTGGGGGTACACAAATAAGAAAGACATAGTTCTGACTTCAAAGACCTCACTGCCTTCACTAAGAGGGGCAGGTCGAGGCAAACATATGACCAGAGACTAAGGGACACTGTGATAGTGTTTTGATAAAAGTGAACATGGGGGTATGCTGGTACAGCACAGTGTTTAGGCTTTGCAGTCACACAGATCTCAGTTTGAAACCTGCATCTACAATATGACTTCATTCAAGTTAATTGTCTTCTATGAACCTCAGTTTCCTCATTGTAAAATAGGGATGGTCATAATAATTCTTCATAGGGTTGTAATGAGGATTAAATGAGGTTAAGTAGGTAAGGTACTTAGCATAGACACATGGGAAAGTGCTAATAGTTATATGCAATGTTATTGTTAATGGCACTTGGAAAGGACATCATATTGCTGGAAGGATGGTCACAAAATCCTCTCAGAGGAGATAAAACTGGAGCTGAGTTTTATGGGATCAGTAGCAGGTAACCAGAAGAAGAAAGGTGTGAAAGACATTCCAGGTAGAAGGGAAAGAATCTGCAATGATGGGGGACATGCACTAGCATGCTACCTTTGAGGGACTTCTAATTGAATTGTAGGACCTAATAAGTTCAGGGCTGTGGTGGCAGATTGTAGGAAGTGCCAGAGGTTACAGAGCAAGAAAGACAGGCAGGAGCTATGAAGGCAGAGTTGATCTTTATCATGAAGACTTTGGGGAGCCACTGAAGTATGTTGAGCAGTGGGATTTGGATTTACATTTTTGAAAGCTCCCCCGAGCAATAATGTAGAAGATGGATTAGGGGCGGGTTAAAGGGGGCAGAGAGACTTAAATGGATGTTTTAATGATCAGAAGAGAAGTGATAAGGGTTTGAGTTAAGACAATAGCAATGGGCGTTACAAAGCGGAGAGAGTGAGGAGGCTGCGTCTGGCTCTCGCTCTCACAGCCATTGCAGTACATTGAGCTCCATAGAGACAGCGCCGGGGCAAGTGCGAGTCGGACGGGTACTGGGCGACTCTGTGCTCGCTGAGGAAAAATAATTAAACATGGGCAAAGGAGATCCTAAGAAGCCGAGAGGCAAAATGTCATCATATGCATTCCTTGTGCAAACTTGCCGGGAGGAGCACAAGAAGAAGCACCCAGATGCTTCAGTCAACTTCTCAGAGTTTTCTAAGAAGTGCTCAGAGAGGTGGAAGACCATGTCTGCTAAAGAAAAGGGAAAATTTGAAGACATGGCAAAGGCTGACAAGGCCCGTTATGAAAGAGAAATGAAAACTTATATCCCTCCTAAAGGGGAAACAAAAAAGAAGTTCAAGGATCCCAATGCACCCAAGAGGCCTCCTTCGGCGTTTTTCTTGTTTTGTTCTGAGTATTGCCCAAAAATCAAAGGAGAGCATCCCGGCCTATCCATTGGTGATGTTGCAAAGAAGCTGGGAGAGATGTGGAATAACACGGCTGCAGATGACAAGCAGCCTTATGAGAAGAAGGCTGCTAAACTGAAGGAAAAATACGAAAAGGACATTGCTGCATACCGAGCTAAAGGAAAGCCTGATGCAGCAAAAAAGGGAGTTGTCAAGGCTGAAAAGAGCAAGAAAAAGAAGGAAGAGGAGGAGGACGAGGAAGATGAAGAGGATGAGGAAGAGGAGGAAGATGAAGAAGATGAAGATGAAGAAGAAGATGATGATGATGAATAAGTTGGTTCTAGCGCAGTTTTTTTTTCTTGTCTATAAAGCATTTAACCCCCCTGTACACAACTCACTCCTTTTAAAGAAAAAAATTGAAATGTAAGGCTGTGTAAGATTTGTTTTTTAAACTGTACAGTGTCTTTTTTTGTATAGTTAACACTACCGAATGTGTCTTTAGATAGCCCTGTCCTGGTGGTATTTTCAATAGCCACTAACCTTGCCTGGTACAGTATGGGGGTTGTAAGTTGGCATGGAAATTTAAAGCCGGTTCTTGTTGGTGCACAGCACAAATTAGTTATATATGGGGATGGTAGTTTTTTCATCTTCAGTTGTTTCTGATGCAGCTTATACAAAATAATTGTTGTTCTGTTAACTGAATACCACTCTGTAATTGCAAAAAAAATTGCAGCTGTTTTGTTGACATTCTGAATGCTTCTAAGTAAATACAATTTTTTTTATTAAAAAAAAAAGACAATAGCAATGGGGACAGGGAGAAGTTGACAGATGTAAGAGGTCTTCTAAGGAAGAAGAAGCAGGTATAAGGTGAAACAGTGTAGTCAAAGTCACAGAATATTCAGGAGATAAGTGGCTGGGAGAGGAGGATTGGTTATCATCCGAGATTAGATGGGGAGAAGGATGAGGAGAGAGCAGCAGGTAAGGAGAGAGAAAAAAATAGGGAAGATGGACAGAATTGATTCCCAAGTTTCTGTCTTGACTTCAGAATGAATGGTGGTCTCATTCATTGAGACTGGGTGAGGCGCATGTGGAATACAAGTTTTTGGTGTCTGTGGATCATCCATATAGAAATGTCCATCAGTAAGGAGCTGAATATAGAATTCTGAAGGTCTATAGAGAGCTACAGGCTGGAGAAATAGATTTGGGTTTATCTTCATATTGGAAGTTGAAGCCACAGTTTGAACAAGGTCACTTAGGGGAGAAGTGTCTAAAGCAGAAAGCTAAGAAAATAATGTGGTGAACATAGACATTTCAGAGAAAAAGGACCAACTGGAGCCAGTGAAATGGTGACAGTGTGGTCAAAGGTCAGGAGGAAGGAATGGTGCCACTCAATTGAATGGAAGAGAAAACTTTAGGAAGGAGGACATGCCAGCTGCACGTATGCCACAGGGAGCCAGATAAGGTAACGCACATTGGATCCGACCATCAGTCACTGGTGGTGTCATGGGAATTGCTCAAAGCTGAGGAGCTGAGAAAGCTTGACTCTTAAGTGAAGACATAAAAGGAGGTTACCTTGGGAAGATTATGGGGCTATGACAGGCACTCCTTTCAAAGAAGAAAGAGACTCATGTACATTTATAATTTGTGGGAAGGAACTAGTGGAGAGGGTAAGGTTGAAGTTATAAGAAATAGTGATTGATGAGACCAAGATCCTGAAGGGAACTTCCCTACCTGGGAAGGATCTGCAAGTTTAATGTTAGACAGAAGGAGGGATATCTCTTTCATTGAAGAAGTGGGGGAGAAGAAAGAGATACAGGCAGATGCAGCTAGGTTTGAAGGGGGCAAGAAAGGGAGTTGTCTGGCTTGGATTTCTCTGTAGGATTAAAGGAGAGTTTACCTGCTGAGATGAGGAGCTTGAAAAGAGGGGTAACAGTTTGGAATGGTGGCTGGAATGGGAGAGAATGCTGCTAGGGACATGTAAAAGATTTTCCAGCAGCAAAAAAGCCTTAGCATTTGTCATAGGATATGGGGCAGCAGAGTTGAGCTCAATGAAGAGAGAATGATTAAAGTGCTATTTATCATGGGAAAAGAAAGGAAGCTACAAGTTGATAGACATATTGGGAGATTATAGCATGGCCAACGTACTGGAGGTCTCTATTGGATACGCACCGGGAGTAAGAGAATGAGAGATTTACATGTTGGTATTTGAAAATAGTCAGAGAGTAGGACAGGATGGTAAGATTACAAATGTGGAGGTAAGTCTAGGTTCTAGATGTGTTCATGGGTGTCTGTGATAGCTAAAGTAAATAACCAGGAAGCTTCTGGAATAAAAAGGGTTGGGAACTGTGAGGGGCAGGGTTTTGGGTGGGTCTTCTACATCAATGATTCTCAAATTTTAATGTGCATATGGATCACTGGGGGATTTTGTTAAAAGGTAGATTCTGATTCATGGAGTCTGGGTTTGGACCTGAGATTCTTCATTTCAATAAGCATCCCCAGTGATGCTGATTCTGTTGGTCCACAGCCCACACTATGAGGTACAATGTCCAAATGAACATCGAAATAGACCAGGATGAAGGTTGGTCCAGGGATGGAGAGGAAGTTCTTGCCTTCCTGACCTTGGTCTTCCTGACCAAGGGTGCTCCTGAGTGCTGTCTTGGATGGGAGATAGAGTAGGACTGAGGAGAAGTGTGAGGGGAGCCAGCTCTGCCTGGCATGTCCCACAGCAACCTCCCCACAATAAGAGAAAAGTCTGCTAATTGGCTAGCAACACTCAATATTAATTAACTCAATAGAATCAGTCCCCTGAAGCCTGTTTTGCATAATTAATGAATGCTTAGCTAAAAGCTGCTGAAAACACTAAAGCCAAAGTGTTACAATTTTCCAATCAGCAAAGCAGAAACACCGCAATCCATACTGTTTGTGGACACAGTGAAAAGCTTAATTCTTGCTAATTACTAAGATTGACTATAGAGCCTTTGGCTTTGCAATATCCTAATGCGGGGTGGTAGGGCTGGACTGAGACACGTGGGCACACTGGGCCCACTGATAATTTGATGCCTCTTCAACAAAATATTCTTTAAATATTTGTTCAGGATCTAGTAAGAGAAGACGCTGAATGAAGCCTTGAGAAAAAGAAGAGTTGGAAAATGCTGGACCAGGTGGAGTTTTTCCTCTGTCGTTCCAAGCAATTCAGCTCTGGCCCAAATTTTCTTAACGTACTCAGCAAAACAGGACTATAGTTATAGGCCCACCCTCCTTAGAAAGCGGGTTTGCTCCCACCTCTGAGGATGACTGGAGATGCCCCTGGGAGGTCCTGCCTTCTATCCCAAGTTGTTCACTGAAAGAATCTTTTTGAGAGCTCGTTCAACAAATGGATTTTTTTTTTTTTTTTTTTTTTTTGGTATCTTGTTACATTTCTAGAGAAGGTTAGCTTCACTTTTCAAATGGCACCGTGGACAACTGTTCAGATGAAAGTGTCTTTGTTTGGCTCTGGGGGATGGTGCTAGGATAGGTTAGTCTCCTTAGCACTCAACCAGGGCAGAAGTTAGTGGGGAGACCTAGTTCACTTCTATTACCGTGTTTCCCCGAAAATAAGACCTAGACGGACAATCAGCTCTAATGCATTTTTTGGAGAAAAAATTAATATAAGACCTGGTATTATTTTATATTATATTATGTTATATTATATTATATTATAACCCAGTCTTATAGTAAAATAAGACCGGGTCTTACATTAATTTTTGCTTTAAAAGACGCATTATAGCTGATTGTCTGGCTAGGTCTTATTTTCGGGGAAACATGATATGTATAAAAAGTTACCTGACTATGGGTAGGTTACTTAACTTCTCTGAACCTCATGGATCAGAAGACTTAATATTGTTAAGATGGCAATATTCAAAAATTGGTCTACAGATTCAACACAATCCCTGTAATGCCAGCTGTCTTCTTTGCAGAAACTGAAAAGCTGATCTAAAAATCATATGGAAATTCAAGGAGTTATTAATAGCTAAAACAATCTTGAAAAAGAAAAAAAGTTGGAGGACTCATTTTCCTGATTTCAAAACTTACTACAAAGATACAGACAGCGTGGTATTAGCATAAAGATAGACATACAGATAAATGGAATAGAATTGAGAGTCCAGAAATAAACACTCATGACATTTATGATCAAGAGATTTTTGACAAGGTTGCCAAAACAATTCAGCGGGGGAAAGAATTGTCTTTTCAGCAGATAGTTCTGGGACAACTAGATATCCAGATGCAAAGGAATGAAGTTGGGGTCCTACCTCACACCATATACAAAAACTAATTCAAAATAGATCAAAGACCGAAATACAAGAGCTAAAACTATAAACTATCAGAAGAAAACATAAAGGTATTTACCCCTATGTTTAATGATCTTGGATTAGGCAATAGATGCTTAGCACAGGGAACAAAAGAAAGCCAACATTATATTTAGGGGTGTTAACCAAAAGCCTGGTATTTACCAGGATCCTTTCCTTTTCAGAAGAAAGTGTCAACTAGAAATAGATGATCCCTCACAAGGTCTGAAGCTCAACTTTCAACCATCTAATATCTGATTAATTATAGGTGAACTGCCAGAAACGAAAGTAAATCCTCTCTGGAGTAAAATACCAGAGTCATAAATGATCTCTACAATTTGTCATGCAATAAAAAATTGTCAGGCATGCAGGAAGACAAGATTTGTGCAAAAATACAAGAGAAAAAAAAGAAACAGACAAAAGGACATATTCATGAAAGATTCTGACATTAGAGTCATCCCACACAGATTTTTAAAATAATTTTATCAATAATTTTAAAGATTAAATGTCAAGGTAGAAAAAATTTGGCAGAGAACTAGAGACTATCAAAAAGAATTAAATTGAAATTCTGGAACTGAAAACTCCCTCCCTCTTGAAAGACCATGAAATCCATTTTTTTTTTTTTTTTTTTTTTGGTCACTTAAGCTGTGTGATTTCTAAAATCTTAGTTTCTCAGCCTGTCAGTCACTGCTTTTGGAATTGTGCCTTGCCTCTAGAGAAACCCCAAATGCTAGGCTAAACTCTCTTGTTTATTTTAATTTTACCATGCTCTAAGTTTTTTATAATCTTATAGCTTTCCTATGACTTCAAAGAGATTTTCAAAATTTTTGTTTAGATTGTATAATTGTTTTTAGAGAGTTATTTGGGCTGAAACAATCTAGTTGGCCATTGCCAGAAACAGAATCCACCACAGAGTTTTTCAAGATGCCCTTCTGGGCTTAATTTATGATGCAAAATAAGACTGTGCTCTCAGAATTTAAACAAGATAGTTCTGTTTTCTACAGAAGAAAGAGGAGAAGTGCTTACCAACCAGAACCTGCATGACTACCACATCCTAGTTTTTAGCCCCGGAAAATCACAGGCTTTCTTTTATACACAAATGTAATCTAAGATCACCTTTGAGAATTGCCTTATGGTCAACAAGGGAGGAGCTGATCTTTTCATACTCACCTAGGGAAGATCTCGTGGTACCCAGGGGAAGTGAAGGAAACCTAGAAGTCTAGGGAATTTCAAAAAGTGTTTGTAAGAGATACTGATATCATATGTTGACATAAGAAACATCCAAATGTGTAGAGAATTTTTATGAGTTTATTTGAGCCAAACTGATGACATATTCTGGGGAGCAAGATCTCAAATGCTCTGGAAAATAAGTTTTGCAGCTTCTTTTTTTTTTATTTGAAATTAAGGAGGGAGCGTAAAGAAGGTTACATGGAGGTGGGAGAAAGCAAGGTGGGGATCAGCTTACAGGACCATCAACAAGATTATGTGCCCTCTTGAGGGTTGATATCCCTTTTGATGGGTATTACTTCTGGTATTTCAAAGGTGTGTTAACCTAGATGCATAGGGCTGGACAGGGCTGGCTTAAAACCTTTCGCTAAAGAAGTTACATGACGACCCACCATGGCCTGCCCAGTTAGGAATTTGTGATCAGATCACCCTGGAGATTACTTTCCATAGGACCCCACGCCACCCCTTTTTTCATCCGTGCATGTATTTTAGAGATGTCCATGGTTATGCTGAGGGAGTAACTTTCTTTGACTAACAATTTCTCTGTTATGCATCTCTCTCTGTGTTGTAGAGTGCAGGGCTGATTTTTTCATCCCTTGGTTCTGGCTAGTATGGTTTCAGATGAGGAAAAAGCCTGGGATAAGAGTATGGTTGCCAATATTTGGTATAAAGAAGGCATTTACCACTTTGCTCTAGTCACCTTTCAAAAACGACTGGAGAACTTTGGGGAAAGAGCTGATCTCATTTCTGGGAAGCTCCCCTATCCAAACAGTTACTTTGGCTGAAATCTATGCTTTCCTTGGGGCCTGCTGATAATTTCCTAAATTGTATAGTAATGTGTGGAGAGCTTCCAAAGTGGCTGTCACTTTGATTGGCATAATTCTAGGCCATGTGCAACCCCTTGATAAGAAAATGGTGAAGAAAATTGTGGAGTCTAATGAAGCCTCTTCATAAGTGTTAATAGGGATTTTATCAGCTTATTTTGGTTGTTTGCAGTTTCCAATTTTTAGAAATGTTTAGGTAATCGGAGAGCAAGGATTAGCCTGAGAAGAGGTTGTGTGGAAAAGCCTGGGCTTCAGAGAAGGAAGGAAGCTCAGATTCTGGCTCTATCACTCACACGGCGCATGACCTAAGAATATTACTTCTTCGAGCCTCATCTATAAATGGTGATGATCATTTTTGCTTCACTGGGTTGTTGTGAGGATGAAATGTGGAAACCATTGTAAAGTGTACCATTTAGCACTAATTAGATAGAAAACAAAAGCAAGCCCACCAAAAGCCTGGTGTGGTTAGTTCAGTGTTGTGGTTAAATATCTGGAGTTAAACAGGCCTGGGTTTGAATCCCTCTTTCTACCTCCTCCTCTTGTCAGGATGAAATGAAATGATGCACGTGAAGTGCTTAGCATAGTTTCTGCCATGTGGCAAATGCTCCCTCAGTCAAGGTTATCTGCTAGCATTGTCGTTGTTTTGTGATAATGGTAATAGTGACACAGGGGACCTGCTTCTTCGTTTTTGCCTGTTCTGAGGTCAGGACAACATTTGTTATAGTCAGATCAGGTCTTCCAAGTCCAAACACTGGATGGGATTTTAATGTAAGATCTGAAGCGATAAATAGACAAAAGGATTTCTGGAGAATTTCCGAACTCATGCCCTAGAATGAAAAGTATATGTAGTTTATTCTACCTTGACCTGAGCATAAATATATGTAGCTAATTATAAACGAACTAGGAAACATCTACAAGTTCCTCGTGAAGGAACTCAACGAGCACCCTAAGAAGTTAGGGGGTATGTTTGTTCTGGCCTGGTGTGGGGGCCTCTGACTAGATTCTAAAGATTCCCTTCTGTACCTTTCGATGCTCTCTTCCTCCCACACTTGTACTTTTTTCATATGCCAGGAACTTAACCCCACATCAGCTCCTGATTGTCTGGGGCCACGCTGGTTTGATGAGCAAGGTGTAGCAGGGACCTGGTAAATGCTCACCTTTCCGTGAGGGCCAGGACATCAGGGGGATGCCATGTATCCCCCTGCCTTGGGAAGGAGTGGGAAGGAGAGACAGAATCTGAAGCTGAGCTCAAGGGGTGGTAGGGAAGCTGAGGAGGAGGAAACGTTCTAATGTAAAGGAAGTTGTAGGCTCAGATGCAGTGTTTGGTTGGTGACATGGAAAACACTGGATTTCTTTCTGAATTAATCATTTTCTCCTGCCTTCCTTGACATTATATTGCTTTCCTTTTCTCTAACTTCTTGATTTCGATTCTCAATGTATTTGAGGCAGAGTGTGTGTATTAGAAATGAAAGAGATGAAAGGAAATGACTTTCTCTGAATAATGCTTTGGCTGCATCCTATAGATTTTAATATGCAGTGTTTTCATGTTCAGTATCTCCCCGATGTTTTGTATATTAGGTAGGGTTCTTTCAGCAGCAAATAACAGAAAGCCCTGACTCAAATGCCTTAAGGAGTCATTATTTCCCATAACAAGAAGTTTGAGGTAAGAGTTTCAGGGCTGGTTTATTCAGCAGTTCAAGTCCCTTCAAACACCCGTGTTCTTGACTAATCTGTTTTGCCATCATCAGAATATACAACTTGTCCTTAGGCTATTTCCTTCATGGTGGTAAGATGTAGCTTTGAGTGTCACATGCCCATGACAGTTTCCAGATGCAGAAAAGGGACTCTTTCTTTTTAGCATTGAAGTAAGGCTTTCCCAGAAGTCACTCATCAGACTCTCCTTCAAAGCTCATTTGCTGCGATTGTTTTGTGTGTCCATCTGTAAGCTCATGACTGATTTGATTTAGACCAATGAAGATTCACCTCCTGGAATTGAGGTTGGAGCCCACCTCACCAGAAGCAGATGGCTACCTGGAGAAGAGTCGAAATAGAACAAAATCAGGGTAAAGCTTGAAATAAGGGAAGAAGGAAAATGATTATAGAAAATGCAACAAGCAGTAACTGCTACTTTCTGTATTTGTGGTTTTGATTTCTTCCTAAACTTAAAACTGGTTTAGGTATGGGAGAAAGTTTTAAAATGGTCAGAGGGTTTGATTTGTTTCTACTTTAATTTTGAATTATGGATAATAATATGTTTGATGTTTTTATTTTTTAGAATATTTGACTTTTCTCTTGCCGACTATATAGAGAATTTTTACATTTCATGACCATCTGAGAATAAAGAGTAGTTTCTGTACTTAGGTTGATATTGTTAATTATGTCATTCAGATTTTCTATATATTTTTCTTCTATTAACTTGATCTTCTTCTAAACTTTCTATGTTGAAAGAATTTTAGATTTACAGAAAAGTTTGTAAACATATTCCCTTCACTTAGCTTCCCTAGCGTTACTCAACATAACGCAGTACATTTGTAAAAACTAAGACGTTAACATTAGTACAATTCTATTAACTGCATTACAGACTTGTTCATTTTCCCCAGTTTTCCCAGTAATGTTTAGCTTGATCTTTATAGACTAAGAGGTATTAAAATGTCTTATTGGCCTCTTTTTCATTGTATGTCCAGCAATTTTTGGCTTCATATATTTTAACTCTATATGATTTCCATATATAGCTTCCAGACAATTTTATGTTAATGTGTATCTTACCCTTCATCATTATAATGCGATGTTTTTAATTGAATTTAATGATCTTTGAATTTTCTGAGGAAGATAAACCCTGACTTCTTTTTCTTTCAATTTGCCTAGTATTCTTTTGCCCATTTGTTTATGTTCAGCTTTATGAGTAACTTTGTTTTAGTATGTATCAGGGTCCTGGCAGGAAACAGATGCCCGTGCTCAAATTGGGTAATTTGATGAGAATTTAAAAGAACCATTTGCAGAGGTGTGAGGGTGTGGAGAAACCAGTAGGAACAGCATAATGGTTGGAGTTAACACAGGGCACAATTACCACTCGTGTGTCAGGTACTAGAACCTGAAAGGAAGGGACTACCTGACAGGAGCTGTGGCCTCTGGTGGTGGGAGGCAGCCAACCATGGTGACTCTGCATGAAGGAACAAAGTAAATAAGTGCCCGATCTCATCTCTTCCTTTTCTCAGAGCTCCTGTTGGTGCTTCCTGAACCCAACTGGAAGCCAGAGGGCAAGGCAACATGGTGATACATTGGTGTGGGTTGGCCTTTTGGCTCACAAAGTGGTGGAGAATAGCGGAGAGTGGGTTGGAGGGCAAATGAAAGATACCTAGTACTAGACTTGTTTTCACATAGATTTAGTTTACTTTAGAGCTAGATTTAGTTTATTTTACCCTATCTGAAAATTCTTTTTATGCATTAGGTTAATGCTTTACATTAACATTTACTATCATAGCTGGTGTTTTTAGTTTTATTTGTTACATACTTTCTATTTTCTGTTTTTTTAATTCTTTCTTGCTATTTCCTAGTTTTCGATCATTTGCTATTGTTGTATATTTTGTATTTTCTACTTTGCTAATTTGGAAGGTATACGGCCTGTTTTCAGCTCTACTGTTTAGTATGTCTCCATGTATACTTAAATTACATAGTTTAACATACTTTTAATTTTATATTCTTAACTTCATAAATGAAGCAATAATTACAGATAGTCCCCACCTCCCATGAAAGATAAGAAAATTGGTGTACACACTTTTCTCATACCTCCCCACCGCCAAGATTTTGTTGGTATGGTCTGATTTTTGTTCCAGTTTAATACACACACAGACACACAGACACACACACACACACACACACACGAAAAAAGTCGGACAATTAAGATCAAGAACTCATCCTAGAAAAAGTGATACATACCTCATTGCTGAATATCACTATTGTCACCTTCAAAGTACTCCCCTTGGGAAGCCATGCACTGATGCCAGTGCCTAATCCACCCTTCAAAGCAATTTTGGAACTCTTTTTCTGGAATGGCCATCAGAGCTGTCATCGTATTACTTTTGATGTCCTGAATGTCATCAAAATGTCTTCCTTTCAATATTTCATTTATCTTTGGGTAAAGAAAGAAGTCATTGGGGGCCAGATCAGGTGAGTAGGGAGGGTGTTCCAATACAGTTATGTGTTTACTGGCTAAAAACTCCCTCACAGACAGTGCCGTGGGAGCTGGTGCATTGTCGTGATGCAAGAGCCATGAATTGTTGGCGAAAAGTTCAGGTTGTCTAACTTTTTCACGCAGCCTTTTCAGGACTTCCACATAGTAAACTTGGTTAACTGTTTGTCCAGTTGGTACAAATTCATAATGAAGAATCCCTCTGATATCAAAAAAGGTTAGCAACATCGTTGCAACAAATTCGATTAATTGTCAGATCTCGCGTGCCTGTGAGTATCCTAAAGGGGTTTTCATTTCAAGTAGTTCTACTTCCTCATCTGTCAGGAATTATAAATTTAAATTCAAATTTTATAATTTTATTATATAATTATAAAATTATAATTTATAAATTATAAAATTATAATTACAAAATTATAATTGAAGAATTAAAAATTCCACCTTCTGCTTTGTAATTGTGATTGCTTTAGCTGCTGAGAATTAAAAGCTTACATGGATTCATTGCTCTGGAGAATTGTGCTGATTTGGGACCAGATTCTGTCTCAGGGCTGTGTTCTTTAGTTCTTAGTTTGTTCACTCTGCTTTGTGGTAAGTTGGCCATGTTTGCATAAAATCCTAGAGGTTCCTGGCTTTTGGTTTGAAATGGCCCTGTTATTGTTTTCTCCAGCCCAACTGGGCCACTTGGGAGTTATCCTTAAGGGTATATTCTCTTGTTTCTCTCCTATATTGTGCTCTGGAAATTATGTACACTGGGGAAAGGGAGCTCTTTCCCCAGGTAAAGCATTGCACATTCCCTCTGGTCACTTTTAGCCCTTGTTCCCATTATTCCAAATGGGATGTGGAAAGGATATCAGTAAGATTTTTATTTATTTATTTATTTAAATTTATTGTGGTGCCAATGGTTAGTAAAATTGTATAGGTTTCAAGTGTTAATTTGTATAATACATCATCTATATATCACCTTGTGTGCTCACCAGACAGAGTCAGTTCTTCTGTCACCGTATATTTGTCACCAACTTTTCCCTCATCTACTACTCCACTTCCCCACTTACCCTCTGGTAACTACTAAACTGTTGTCAGTGTCTATGAGTTTTTGTTTCTTTGTTTGTATGTCTTGTTCCTTTGTTGTTTTCAGTTTTATATCCCACATATGAGTGAAGTCACATGGTTCTTGACTTTTTCTGTGTGACTTATTTTGCTTAGCATAATAATCTCAGGATCCATTATTTATGGTGGCTAAGACATGGAAACAACCAAAGTGTCCTTCAATAAATGATTGGATAAAGAAGATGTGGCATGTATACACAATGGAATATTACTTGACCGGAAGAAAAGATGAAATACTGCCCTTTGTGACAACATGGATGGATCTTGAGATTATTAGTAAGATTTTAAAGAATGTTTTCTTTTTAGTCTCCATGACTCTGTTTTGCACTCCCTCTGACAACTTCTACAGTCAAATACCTTTTATATCAGTTCTAAGATATTTCTTGAAATTTGTGGTGTGAGATACAGATTCTGCTATGGTTTCAGTGCTGTTGGTACATGTGCTATTTACTTCTTTTTTGTTCACTCATGTAGGTTTTGGACAATAAAGTTTTATAAATTTCCTCATGTACTGTCACCTTTTTTTGGAATACTTTCTTTTATGTTTTTTATTAAAAACTTTCAAATTTTAATATTTAATTTATTTTTCTATATGGTAGAAGGTGGAGACCTGACTTCTAACCATTTTGGCCCAATGGTTAGTGTTTTGTATCGAATAATTTACTGAATAATCATGGTTTCCCCAGTCATTTGCAAAACTACCTCTACTGTAAACTAACTTCTCATGTATGCTGGGATCTATTTTTAGCTTTCTATTCTGTTTCACTGATCTTACTGATTTTTGGTATTGCTCTCCCTCTCTACCCTCTGCCACCCCAAACCCATTCATGGTGTTTGGAGTGTGACAACCTGAGCCAATAACCAGTCTTGAATACAATGTTTTCTTTATTTTTCCTGCTCCTTGAAAGCAAGGAATATGCTCTCCTCCCTATCTGGCCTCATCAGTGTCCCTCTTTCAGAGATTCTTCTGAATCTTTAGAGGTTCCTGATGAAGTGTTCTGCCAAACCTTTACCTAGTTCGTATTTCTAAGGGGACAGGGATGGCTTCCAGCACCAGAGAAGTCTATTATCATCCACAGCCCCGAGGAAGGAGTGGGTGAGCTTTTCAGGGTACAGATTTTCAGCCATTTCCAGCTGGCAGGACTACCCCCTCCTTCCTCAGACCTCCAGTGTAGTAGCCACTTGAGGACCGCACTCCGTCAGAACTATCTCATCACCAGCAAGGTCTTTCGTGTAGAAACCACTTTGTAGTGCTCTAGACTACATATATTGCGCATATAAACTATTTAAATTTTGGAAGTGGGTCTGTCTCCCCCAATACCGTGAATATATGGACAACCCCACAACCCCCCAGAAAAGTACAGAACATACTTTGATATGAGTGACTGTTCAGAGCTGCACGGGCCCCTCAATCTTGGAGCAATTTTCAACTTTTCAGGAATTCTGAAACTGCTAGAAGGGAAACATTGACAGAAATATATTTTTTCCTGGTTCATTTAAAAAAGGCAATTTTAGGGAAAATTGAAATTTATGATATAGTTGTGTTTTTTTTTTTTTAAGCACTCTGTAAATCTGAAGCCATCTTGATAGCTGCAGAACATAAAAATGTATTATGGGTAACTTGGTTTGCTCATAAAATGATCATGTTTGGCATATTAAATGTCAAAGTATGGTTTATGAAGACAACAATTATACATTTACTAATTGAGTTGATGCTTAAATGCATCCTGATTTACAGTAGACAGAATGACAACACAGTGGAGCTTAAGGAATAGAGAACTGCAGAGTGCTCACAAAAACAGCATCTTTCTTTCTGCTCCTTTGTGGATTTTATGGTCACTGAACGAAGTGGAGTGCAGTCAAGAATTTGAACTTCCAGAACTGATGCTCTTTTCTCCTTCTGTATCTTGAGAGGCAGGATTGTGTAGTGGTAAAGACCATGGACTCTAGAACCATACTGCTGGGGCCTAAATCCCAGCTCTGCTACTTACTAGCTGAGTGAACTTGGTCAAGTTTCTTAAATCTCTCGGCGCTTCAGTTTCCTCATCTATAAAATAAGGATGATGACAGATTACTTCATAATCTTGTTGTAAGGATTAAATTAATATATGTAAAGTCTTTACAGGAATTCTCAACATGTAATGTGGATTATATAAATATTAGCTATTGATTCTGTCAAGACTTCATAATAAAATTTTTTTTAACAGGTTGGCAATTTTTGTTTTTGTGTTTTTAAATTTTATTGGGGAATATTGGGGAACAGTGTGTTTCACCAGGGCCCATCAGCTCCAAGTCGTTGTCCTTCAATCTAGTTGAGGAGGGCGCAGCTCAGCTCCAAGTCCAATCACCATTTTCAATCTTTACTTGCAGGGGTCACAACCCACCATCCCAAACAGGAATTGAACTGGAAACTCTGTTATTCAGAGCTCATGCTCTAACCAACTGAGCCACCCGGCCATCTGAGAATTCACAATAATTCTTCACGTTCTATCCCTTAGTGCAAATAAATGGATGCAACTACCTGAAAGTTTCTTAAGGGAAGGAATACACCAGTCTCTAGTTTAGGGACCACAAGTTTATGGCACTGGGAAAGTAAATTGAATTCACAAATGTGTTTTGTTTGTCTTGAAAGTATTTACAGTTTTTGAACTTGAAAGCCTTTGGTTGGGAAATATATTCCCCAGTTAGCCAGTCCCCACCCTTCCCTGTTACGTTTTATTGGGCTCTCTTTATTAATTTGTGTTACCTTCCTGGCCCCTATAGGCATTTTATTTAAGCAAACAAGAAGGCATCTATGAGCAAAGAGCCAGTAGAGTCCTTTATTCTTTTTTCTTGGCAGCAGAAATGCAATTGCAGAAATAACTAATAACAGGAATAATCTCTTAGGGGATTCAGATATTGAAGTTATCAGATAAACCTAAAATAACTATGGTTACTATGTGCAAGAGAATAATACAGAAGGTTGAGAATCTTGGTAGGTATCTGGAAACTATAAAAAAAAAAAAAACAACAAATGAGAATTCTAGCAAAAAATACAGTAACTATAAAGAATAAAAATCCTTCCCTGCACCCAGGTTATAGAGGAATTTACCCATGTTTTCTTCTAGTACATATATAGTTTAATTTAGTATATTTAGATACCTGATTCAATTTGAGTTTATTCTTATATATGGTATAAGAAAAGAATATAATTTAATTTCTTTACAAATGACTCTCTCGTTTTCCCATACTATTTATTAAAAAGTAATTCTTTGCCCCAATGATTTGAGATGCCACTTACATTATATGCATAATTTCCATATGTACTTGGATTTGTTTCTTGAATTTCTGGTCCATTTCAGTAGTTTTTCTTTCAGTTTATATGTCAGCATCACATCATTTTAGTTATAGAGGGTTTGTAATATGTTTTAATAACTGGGAAGGCTAGTTCCATTTCAGAGTTCTTGCTTTTCAGTATTTTTCCTAGTTGTTGTTTTTTTCGTGTGTTCATTTTCCCGTAAACTTTAGTATCAACTTGTCCAGCTCCAGAAAAACGAATTTCCACCCAACAAAATAAAACTACACATTTGTCTTTTCAAGTATGCATGGAACATTCTTATGCTGGGTCACAAAGCAAGTTTCAACACATTTCAAAGAACTGAAGACATACAATTAAACCTGAAATCAATAACAAAGGCATAATAATAATAAATTTTCCATATGTTTAGAAATTTAGGAATAAATTTCAAAACAGCTTGTGGGTCAAAGTAGAAGTCACAAAGAACATTAGAAACTTTTTTGAACTGAATGATAATAAAAATATCAGAATATTTGTGTGTAGGTTTGTAAAGAAGAAAATATCTTTATCCTATGGTAATACAAAGTAATGAATCAAGTTTCTTTGCCAAGAAGTTAGAAAAAGAACAATACATTAATGGCAAAGAAAGTAGAATTAAATTTAATAATAAATATAAGCAAAAATTAATGAAACAGAAAATACAATGGAGAAGATCAACGCAACCCAAATTTGGTTCTTTGAAAAGACTGATTGATATCCTTGATATACCTCTACTGAGTAGATCAAGAAGAAAAGAGACAAGGTGCATATCCAATGTTAGGGATGAAAAGTGTAACATTGCTAGAGATTCTGCTGATCCTAAAAATAATAAGATGATATTAATGAATATTATTAACATAGCCTAGGTTTAGATTAGATGGCAATATTCTAGAAAAACTAAATTTAGCAAAAGTGAAGATCATAACTTTGGTGTATGGAAAGATTTCTTAGATTGAATATAAATAAAGTGCTAACTGTAAATGAAAACATTAATGATGTTTACTACATTGAAATTAAGAACTTGTCTGTTTATCAAATAACACCATTAAAAAGGTGAAAATTCAACGAAGAGTGGGAGAAAATATTTGCTATACATATAATAGACAAAAAGCTGATACTAGGAATATAAAAAGAATTACAAACCTACAAGGAAAACTCAACAGTCACATAGAAAATTAGGCAGAAGATTTGAATAGGCACAAATGAAGCTATCTAAGTGACCAACAAATACATGAAAAGGTGTTGGAACCCATTACTAATCAGGGAACATAAATTAAAACCATGAGATATCACTACACTCAACCAGAACGGATAAATTTTAATTCTGGTAATCCCAAGTGCTGGAGTGGATGTGGAACAATTGGACCTCTTAACATACACTGCTGATAGAAGTGTAAATTCACCCAATTTCTATGGAAAGGAGTTGTCATTATATTCTGAAGTTGATCCTATACATATTCTATGACCCAACAATTTCATTCCTAGATTTATACCCAACAGAAATTCATGCACATGTGTACGAAGAGGTTTGTATTAGAATTTCATCGCTGCATTTTTCACCGTGATCCCTAACTAGGAACGGTCTAAATGTGCACCAAAAGTAAAGTTGAATGATCTAGAACTATATGCCAGTAATGTTTGGTGGAAAAGTTTGACTCAAAGGAATAAGTACTGTGTGACTCCATTTATATTAAGTGAAAAATGCAGGCAAAACATTCGTATTTAGTGATGCATGACATGTTTAGGTAGTAAAACTATAAACTATGGAAGTAATTGCCATAAAAATCAGGGTAATGTTGTCCTTGTTGAGGAGGAAGCATGACATGGCATCTGGAATGTTGATAACCGTCTAAATCAGAGGTGAGCAAGTTAGTTTCAGGCTTATTTTTGTAAATAAGGTTTTATTGGAACAAGTCAGGTCCAACTCATTTACTATTGTCCAATGGCTGCTTTCCCGATACTATGGTAGAGTGAAGTATTTGCTAACGGGACCAAATCAGCTAAGTAAAATATTTGCTATCTGGATTTTTAATAGAAAAAGTTTGCTGAGCTAAATCTTCACCTGGAAATTGATTTCACAGGTGTTCCTTTATGATAAATACTGTCCTCCATATTTTTTTTTTTGCTGTACATTTTTGTTTTGTTCATTTTTCTGTATATATGCTATATTTTATGATAAAATGCTATTTAAAATCTCTACTTGAGTTCAAGCAGAGACTCCCATAATCATAGCTGTGTGGAGGTGTGGGTACTGGGCGGCGGGTCATCCACTTCTTTAGAAACACCTAAAGTAGCACTTATGCTAAATCTCAGCAAATTTACACTTCTTGGGTTTTCAGGGTTACTCAAGAATAGTCAAAATAGGAATGCGCCTGAAACTAAGGCTCAGAGAGATGAAGTGTCTTGCCAGGATCTCAGAGCTTGGGTGGGGAGATGGGATTTGTACCATTCTGTCCCATTGGAACGTCCATGATCTTTCCACTACACCATGGAGGTTGTCTCCCAGTTAATGTTAGAAACAAATCGGGAAAGAAGGGAAAACAGCCTGATCTTCAAGCATTTGAAGGGCCTATATACAACCCCTAAATTTAGTCAGTAGGTTTTTCTCCAGAACACAGAAAACGAATGTTTACTGGGTCATGCTTTCAGTCTCTTGAATAAATTGCTTCACCAAAAGGCTTGAGGGGCAAGGGGGGAAAAGAATGGGGCTCTGGAAACTCTAGTTCTAGTAACTTATATAGTAACTTACACTCTAGTAGTTACACAGGGGAGCCCACCTTCAAACCCAAGTTTGATTCCAAAGCGTGTGGCGGCCTGAAGGTGACAGATAGCTTTAATTACCACCAGCCCTCTAAACCTTTCTGCAAGTGGCAGCACTGGCCCAACCACTCATTACCTATGGCACCTTGTTGCTCTGCAATATGCCCGGAGTCACAAATGAAATAATCGCCTTTTCCAAGTAACAATTAAGGCAGAAAAGCCTTCTCAGGATCTGCTCTGCTTTGGCAAAACCCGTAATGCGTCTGCTCAACAGTTCACAAAGTGTAAATAATGGAGCAGATTAACTTGCCTATTATTACAATTGTTCACTCAACTCTTAACACCAAGAGCCATTACATGGAAATTAGTCCTCGGGGGAAAGCTATTTACAGTTGCTGGCCAATCACCTCGTAGATGCTCCTAAATTCATTTACACGCTTCCCCCTTGGAAATCCTCGAGGGATTTAGGTTACTCAGTCAGGTTCTTCAATCTTTAAGTGACCTTAAATTGTGCAGGTCATCATAGTGGCATTTTCTGTGCTGTCATACTTGAGATTATTTATGTAACAGGCAGGGTTAGCTCTAACGTGTTTGTTAGCCCTCAAAGACATTAGAGGCCCTGTGGGTTAATGTACTTGATTTTGGCACCAGACAGATGTGGGTTGAAATCCTAGCTCTTCCTCTTGCTAGACTGGCGAAGTTAGATGAGTTATTTAACCTCTCAAAACTTTAGGTTCTTTACATATAAAATGCACAGTTGTTAAGATTCAATGAGATGACACATACGACATATTGACCATGGTATCAGGCCTATAGGATATAATGGTAGTCTCATTATAGTGGTTTAATTCCTGGTATCTATTATGGTTGTTTAATGAAACATTAATTTTATTTCTAGACTGGACAGAGTAGGAGGGGCCAGGAGCAATGGGGTGGGTTTATGGAGCCTGTTGGCAATGCAGGTGTCTGCGTGGTCTGAAGACATTTAGTTAGTAGATGGCTCCGGGATGGAAAATCTGCACACACTCCCCCCGTCCCGCCCCGCACCTGCACCCACATTCCCGAGACTGGGCTCTCTGCTTCTCCACCCACCAGACTTCACGTAGTTCCACAGCCCAGGGCTGGGCATGGCCTCTTGATTATTCATAGATTTCTGCCTGCAATGTTTTGTTCTTCCTGGCACTGGCTTCATAGCAGCAGAATTTTTACAAACCTCTGCTTTTCTTTGATTTTGGTTTTTAATTAGAATATAATTATTTAATTAGGATATAGTACGTTATCACTTCCTCGCCGTTCCAGACCGTGCGTATTTCTGAAGTCACATTATTTTCCTTCTCCTAGTGGCAGGTATGGGCCTGTGGGCTGCTGCAGTTTTGCTGTTTAACATTTTCAAGCCCACTTACAAATGAACCACTTACAGAGATGTCACAGAACTTTCATCCCTGTTTTCTCACTTGATCCTCACAACATGCCTGTGAGGTTTGCACCCCATTTTACTAAAGAGGGAACAGGAATTCATAGACCAAGTTATGTCTGGGGTGAGATGCCAGACTTCCCGGGTCTCTGCCAGCACAGTGCTTCTCTAAAGATGATCCTTAAACCCTCCCTAGAGACTAGTCATGGCTGCAGAGGGGGTGTCACTCATAGGAAGCCAGTCCCTTTAAAGACTTGTCGCTGGTCTGGGGCAGGCCCCAGGTCCTGGGTAAAAAGAGGGCCCAGCTCAACCTTCCACACTTGCAGACTTAGCTTCTGAACCTGCATGTCTCGAACCGGTGCCTTCCTCCATATTCCCATCGGCTTAGCATCAGCCTTCACCTGGCCTTTGCTCCCTCCTCTGCCTGGTCTCTCCTTTGGCTGCATTCATCAGCTCCTTCCGGCTTCTAACCTCTGGCTTCGTTTCCCGGCTACTGACACTCATGATGTATCTCCCAAGGAGAATCCTGTTTGACCTGGCCCTAGCCATCACACCTGTGTGCTGCCGTCCCCGGCAGCCTTCATTTTGAATTAGGCTCCTGGAGCAGCTTAGGGAGTGCCTGCTGGCCCCTAACGCTCAGTAATGTCATCCCAGGGCTCATCACGCTCTGGGCCTTGTATACCTGTGCCACTCAGTCTCATCTGCAGAACTGACTTGGTCCGGAACTCTAGAACTGCCAGTTACCTGGGCAAAATTTCTAAAAGGAAGATAATACACCTTAAAATGTTGCTGAGTTAATACCTGGTCCCCCTTTGCCCCTAGTCACAGACTGCCCTTCATCTGGCAAGAGTCCAGAGGTTCAGCAGCCGGACCACACCTGTAAGTCTTCCTAAGCCAGCCCTATTTCCACCACGTGTCGTCCTGTCGGCTCAGTTTCTCCCCTGTTTTAGTATCTCAGCCAGTTTGCGTCCGGTCTGTCCCCACTTTGGACCCACGTTCACCTGCATCTCTCTACTTCATTCCACCATTTCAGCTCCTGGCTTACATTGGGTCTGTTCTCCCTTTAGATGTGGCACAGTGGTATCAACCGTCTCATACAGGGGATGGTTAAGAGAATGGGTTCCAGTGCCTAACTTTTTTTTTTCCTACCAATTTATGAATTTTAACAGTCAACTTACAAGTTACATTGTTTTCACTTCTTTACTGTGACAAAATATACATAATATAAAATTTACCATTTTAACCATTTTTAACTATATGGTTTGGTGGCATTAACTACATTCACATTTGTGTGCAACCATCATTACCACTACCCATCTCCAGAACGTTCTTCATCTTCCCAAACTGAAATTCTGTACCCATTAAACGAAATTCTGTACCCATTCTGCCCTTCTTGTGCTCTGGCAACCACCATTCTGCTTCCTGTCTCTGTGAATTTTAATATGAGTCACCCTAGATACCTCACACAGTATTGGTTCTTCTGTAACTAACTGGCTTATTTCACTCAGCATAATGTCCTCGAGGTTCATCCAGGGAACACGTGTCAGAACAGAGCCCAACTATTAAGCTAGGTATTCTTGAGCAATTTCCTTAACTGCTTGAGTTTTCTCATCTGTAAAATGGGAGCTACAATAGTATCAACATTATGGGGTGAATTAGAATAAAGTACAGTGTAAAATAATAGCAGCGAGCTCATAGGGAGAACTCAATAAATGCAGGCTACCATTATTATGGGGTTCTCTGCTTGGTTTCAAGGGTTCTTTTTCCGAATCTCCTGCCCCGCTCATCATGTTGTTCTCTGCCCCATCACGCATGTATCACCTTGTACGTGGTTGGCGCTCAATAAACATTTGTGGCATGAGTGTATGAATGAAACTTTTTCTCTCTCCAGTTTTGGCCCCAGAGGGTCAGATGAGAGACCAACTCTCTAAGATGTGACAGGGAGAAAAATAGGGCTCTCTTGAGGACCACAGTTACTTAAACTCCAATAGTTTTTTTTTTTTTTTTAAATTGAAGTATAGTTGACATACAATATTATATTTAATAGTTTTTAATATGATAACAAACCCCAGTGGGAATGAGTTGACAATGTCAGGTCAGGATGAAATGTCCACATCTTGGAGTCAACAGGCCCAGTGCAGAGTTTAAGATCTCACTTTGCTACTTTAGGAGCCCAACCTGGACTACTCATTTCCTCTGCACCAGCCTCAGTTTCCTCATCTGTCAATGGGGACAATAATCCCTACTTCCCAGGGCTGCTGTTAGAAGTGCGTGAGGTCATGATGGAAACACAGTCTGTGTGTACTCTCTATTTCTGCACCCATGGAGGCTGACCCCTTCCTTGTGGAACAGACTTACTCCAGGGTCTCAGCTACCCTGCAAGTAGCACATTATTCGCAGTTTGGATTCAATTTCCTCCCAACTCTTCTTTTTGTTACAAACATAATAAAAGTGAAAAAGAGACAGATGGCAAGACTTGATTCACTTTTACCAAATGTTGTTAGTGTGTGAATATAAAACTGAAAACAAGGGGAAAGGGACGAAGGCTTGGCCTCTGGGAGAAGGCAAAGCCAGGCTGTGGAGGCCCATGGCTTGGACAGTGCCATCCAGCCGGCACCACCCTGGCCACCCTGGGTACTCTGCTGCCAGAGAGGAGGGATAGAGTAGAGGGGCTTCTGTCTGGACATGGCACCATCCCCACGGTACGTGAGAAGGCAGGACACAGGTCACTCACTGGCTGATGGCTCTGGGGTCAGACCTAATGATGCCGCCTTTTCCAGAAGAGTGAGGGCAACATTCTCTGGCCCATGTGAGGGCAGTACGATGCCTTCCCTGAGCCTGGGTTTGTCTGGAACATTCTGTTAGGCTAGGGGTTCTCAATCTCAGCACTATTGATATCTTGGGCTGGATACTTCTTTGTTTTGGGGGCTGTCTTGTATATTTTCATATATTTGTAGCATCTCTGGCCTCTACCCGTGAAAGCCAGTAGCACCCTCCCACCCCCACTTCCCAAACTGTAAAAACCAAACTGTCTGCAGACAGTGCCAAATGTCCCCTAGGGGGCAAAATTTCCCCCTGCTTAGGGGGAAATGCCCTACCCACTGGTGTAGGGCATCAGCTGGGCCTGCCCAAATTAGCCCTTCTCATGGGGTGGGTAAGTCAGAATGTCCTGGGCAGTTATCTGATAATCCCGCGCTGGATACCTTTGGCTTTCTCTCCACCCTTCTCTACCCTGGATCAAGGGTCTCCCCTGCTCTCTGGCTTCTACTTGGCTTTGATCAATGGAGAAGGAGGGAGGAGATTTGAGGAAGGGAGGAGAGTAAGCATTCCTATTCCCCCACTTTCTCTCTGCAGGTAGTGAGGGGCTGGCTGCCTCTGTTGTGAAAGTCCACTGATCCTGTCATGTGGCCCCTCCAGGTTTGGCTCACTGCTCCTCCCTTGGCCCCACCAGGCCTGTCTCCTCTCACTATGATCAGCCCCAGCGTGCTTCATGCCTTGGCCAGTTCCCTACACTCTGTCTGTCTTCACCTTCTCAACTCTTCTCATGACCCAATATGAATGTGCCCTCTGTTTGCTGTTAAAACTTGACTGATCCAAATACATCATGTGACCTTTAAGAAACATTTTCACGAACAAATATTTATTTTTTTCTTGTGTTAGTTCATTTGATCATTCATTGATTCCGTGCATTATATTCTTATAGCTGCCTATTCTGGCATGATGCCAGGTGCTGGGGCCACAGACATGGATCAGACATGGTCCCTGCCCAAAAGGGAGCGTACAGTCTGATAGGGGACTTAGATGTGTGGATAATTATGGTCAGAGACAGGTGCTCAGGTGCTCTGAGAGAGGTGTGACGAAGCCTCATACCTCCCGTGGAAGGGCATGGGGAGAGTGTGGCCTCAGGGAGAAGATTCTGGATCTCCCTCAAAGGTGCTGCATCATCTGGTGGCTCTATGGAGGTCTCCAGATCATAGCAGTGTGTCCTTGGAAGGGGCACAAAGTCTGCAGGCTCCTCTTTCCAGGCCCTGAGGACTCTCTCCTGAGAGGACCAAGCTCTCTCCGAGCTGAGAGCCTCCTTGGCCCGTCCCCAGAGGACATTCACCCTGAGGCCCTCCACGCCTTGCCTGACATCCTGACTGATGCTGTGAAGAGAGAGAACGTTCCAGAACAGAGAAGTCCTTCCCTGCAGCTTCTGCCAAATAAGCTGGCGTCCAAGTGTCTCCCTGCCTCCTGCCAGCCAGCCATATTGTAAGGTCAGTTTCCTCCTAGCTGTTTTCTTCAGAGCTGGAGTCTCCAGGACCCCGAAATAAATTAAAATATTGATTGATCCTTAATATTCTCTCAAATCTCTCAAAATCTCTGGGTCTTATATAAATCAATGTGCCAGTTACAGGGACTTACTCAATTCTCTGTGAAGTATCCCAGTAATTACTTTTGGGTTCACCCCATGGCAGAAGTAGGCCGCCTTTCCATCATTTTTAGGGCCCTGGGTACAATAACCTATCAGGGGACTCTCATTTCTTATTTTAATTACTGAGTCTCTTTGGCACAGTGCCTATACAGCAGAAGGAAGCCCACGTCCTGGAATCAATCTGGTGGACAGGCCTGAATCAGGAACTCGCAAACTCTGCCACCTCTTTCCTGTCTCGTCTGCCTCTCCTGCCCTCCCTCTGCCTGTTACTCCAGTGTCCTTTGTCAATGACAGTTCTGAAATTAATCTAACAGCTCCTAACTTCCCCAGATTAAATAAAGAGCTGGTTTTGTTACGGAAAAGCTGTCTGAAAGGCACTTCTGATGCTGATCAAGGCAGCTGCCTGGATTTGGGGAGCAGAGGTGGGATGGGGAAGAGGAGCAGGAGATGGGCCAAAAGCCTCCTGGAGAAGCACTTGTTTACTCTGCGGTAAGTTCACAGTGACTTCAGCTCCATTGGGACTGCTGTGCTTCTCCAAGAAGGGGGCGTGCTCCTAATGAGATGCCGCTTTCTGCCAGGCCCTAGATCTATCTGGCCCCTGCTCCTCCTGAGCCTTGCGTTGTGCTCTGAAATCCTCCCATGCTCAACTCCAGCCAGATGGATGGCCAGCCATCCCTGGAACATGTTTTGCTCTTTCGCCATTCATCACCTGTGAATTTGTTCGTCTCTCTACATCTGGGATGGTTTCCTCCTCTTTCTTCCACCCGACAAACTCCTGGTCACCCTTCAAAGCCTAGTTCTAATGTGAACGCTTATGGGAAGCTCTGTGTCCCCCCACACCCTACATTTTCTTCTGTAACTGGGGATCCAGATAAGGCTCAAAGGTATTTTCATGTCTGCGGGGTCTGACTACCCATCACCTTCGAATAAAGCTCTCACGGTGACCTACGTGGTGCTAGGTTATCCACCTTCCACTGCCTCTGAGCTCATCTCCTGTTCTCTCCACTGCTCACCAGGCTCCAGTCCCACTGGCCACCTTACTGTTCATCGACACACTGGGCACGGTCTCCCCTAGAAACCCCGTATCTGCTGCTCCCTCTGCCCGGGGAGCGGTCAGTCCAGGAGTGGGCATACAGTCCTTTAAGGCACATTAGTCTCCTCCGAGAGTCTGCTCTTCCCTTTGGAGAGTCAGCTCTGAGTACAATGACTTAAGTCTGCCAGCAGCCATCTTCCTACCACATGGAGAATGTCAGCTCGCAGAATAAAATCATCACCTAGGTGGAAGCCAGGCAGAGAGAAAGAGGGATCAGCAGAGCCTTGCTGACTCCATTTGAACCCTGGTTCTGGCCAAGCCTGTCAGTTCCAGTCTGGGCCTGTGAAGTAATCATATCCAATAAACCCCCCTTTTGCTGTGGCTAATTTGAGCTAGACATCTGTCACTGACAACCAAAATGTCCTGACCAACCCTGGTCAGTTTCCTCTCCTCTGCAAAACATAGGGCCTGAGAGCCCAGTCCAGGCACAGCTGCAGGAGAAAGCTGGGAGCACTGGTGGAGCCCTCTCCCCAGAACGCTTCCTTTCCCTCCTCCTTCCCTCCGCACAGGGCAGGCAGGCAGCTGCACGAGCAGTGAGCTTGTACTGTCATTTAGCCAGTAACGCCTTGTACGTGCAGCCCCAGCTGCCCTGACCTTCCTTTAGCCAGTTCTATGGTTTCTAGTTCCAAATCCCCAAGAGATGGGAAGGGGAGAGAAGTTATAGCCTCATCCCTCACCTCCAGCTGGAAACTTAAGGTTCAATACAAAATGTCTAAATTCCTTTCTGCTTGAGAGGACTGGGGTAGCCTAGCCTGTGGGCCTCCGTGGGACTGCAGCGAGAGCAGGGAGTCCCTCAGTAGGACAGCAGGAGATGTTAAAACAAGATGGAACTTAGAGCCACGCAGAGAGCTGAGGTCCAAGAGCAGGGTTAAGTGATGAATCTGAAGAGGTCAGAAGAAATGTCAAAACTGCGTAGTAGACTCAGAAACCCGGGACACAGGGAGATAAGGCATAACTAGCACAGAGGCAGTGAAGAGGCTGCAGGACAGTCACCTGGAACAGGCGGAGGGTTGGTTGTTGGCTTCCACGGCTCCTCAAAGGTCTGATCAATGGGAGGGACAGACAGTTCACCTGACGGTTGGCTTCCGGGAATCAACTGCTCCTTCCTTCCTAGTCTTGCCTTTACATTAGGTCTGACAATTAAGTTTGTGAACTTGCTGCAACACTGTTCCTAATCTTTTTTTGATATCAGAGGGATTATTCATTATGAATTTGTACCAACTGGACAAACAGCTAACCAAGTTTACTATTTGGAAGTGCTGAAAAGGCTGCATGAAAAAGTTAGATGAAAACGATCTGAACTTTTCGCCTACAATTCATGGCTCTTGCATCACGACAATGCACCAGCTCACACGGCACTGTCTGTGAGGGAGTATTTAGCCTGTAAACAAATAACTGTATTGGAACACCCTCCCTACTCAGCTATCTGGCCCCCAATGACTTCTTTCTTTACCTGAAGATAAAGGAAATATTGAAGGGAAGACATTTTGATGACATTCAGGACATCAAGGGTAATATGATGACAGCTCTGATGGCCATTCCAGGAAAAGAGTTCCAAAATTGCTTTGAAGGGGGGACTGGGTGCTGGTGTCGGTGCATATCTTCCCTAGGGGGGTACTTCAAAGGTGACCATAGTGATATTCAGCAATGAGGTATGTAGCACTTTTTCTAGGGTGAGTTCATGAACTTAATTGTCAGACCTTCGTAATCATATTAGGACAATTTTTGGTCTTGCTTTCTCTAAGCTAATGAGAGATAATAATTATTAGAATTATTTTATTTTCTGAAGAGAAACCAGATCTGAATTTATCCATCTCTGTTCATTTTTCCCTTCTTTTCTCTATGACAACCACATTCCTTTTATTCTACACTTTCTTCAGACCATTTCAAAGATCTTCGTTTTAGTCACCTCAGAAAATGCTATAGCTCTGAGCAGGGACTTAGGACCACGGAGTGCTAGCCCCGTTCCTATCATTTACCAGCTGTGTGACCTTGAGTATGTCACTCACCCTCTGTGGGCAGTTTACCTCATTTTTAAGGACCTCCCAGCTCTGCTATTTTGGGATTCTATAACTGTCTCCTTTACTGATCAATCTCTATACCACAAGGACCTAATTCAGAAATACCATTCCGAATTCTCACTGGTAAGCAGGTGTCTGCCCGCAGACCCTTTTCCCCAGATGCTACAGGCAGTTTGGGAACGATATTTTTAAAGTCACCACAGATGGGAAGAATGAAGTGAGCCTTGTTTGAAAATGCTGCTTTTCGCATGTTATCCCCATCTCTTCAGCCCTCATCACATTCGGCTTTTCGGATGGCCGCCCAGATAGCACATGATCTACCACAGTCCCCTGGAGAAGAGACTCAGGTCCCGGCCAGCTCTGCGGCCCCTCCTCCCTGCTGCCTCACAAATCTCATTCCAGTTCATTGCGTGGCTATTGAGATCCCATGTGATCAATGTCATGGCCTCTTTAACAGCCTCTGTTATCTGCATAAACCGGGGCAGATTGGCTTTTTCACCGTGCCCTGGAGGTCTATAACAGCTTCTATTATCTTCCTTCCCAGATCTGTCTGTAACCTTAATCTGAGTTCTTGGCTCTGTGGGTTCATTTGCATACGTCATCTTTTTATCTACACAGTAATGCTCTTTCTGCCTCTGTATTGCTATTTTCTTTGCCTGGGAACAATCTGTCTTCAGATCGTATCCCCAGACTTGGATCCATTTTCAACCCGAACAAGCTCGACCCTCGCTTGTTGAGTGACGTGGCTTCTGGATGTGGGGCTTGTCCCAGGAGCTGGTCTTGTCCTTGGGGAAGCATGGAAGTGGCCAGAGCCTCAGGTTAGCTGGATAGTGGGTGAGTGGGGAGCCAGGCCAGGAAGCAAGCATGGGCCAGGGTGCAGGCAGGGAACTGGGAGTCAGGAATTGCTTAAGAGAAGTCACAGGGTGAGGGTTGAATCAGAAGCTGGGGGCCTGTAACCAAGGCCAGCTAAGCTTGATCAGTAAAGGAGACAGACTTATTGTCTGGGAGCCCAGGCGATATGACAGCCCAGGGCCCAGAGAGTTCTGCTGGGGACCTTGCATGAAACTCTGGAGCCAGACCATCTTGGGTTTAAACTCTGGCTATCCCCTTATAGTTGAGTGACTTGGAGAAAACTATTTAACGTCCCTGTGCCTCAGTTTCCCCGTCTGTAATTGGATGATTATAGCAGTACGTTCCTCACAGGGTTAAGTGAGTTAACATGTGTAATGTTCCTCGCAGTGGTGCGTGGCCCTTAGTGGTATCAAGTTTAAATGTCTTTACTTTTCAAAAGAAATTAAAGAAACTAGATCACTTTGCATATGGAGAATTCTGTCCCAAGGGTATATTACAGGCTCTGAGCAGCTTCTGATCCTGTTGTGGAAATATATCTCCCACCCAGGGAAGGTTTGGCCTTGGGTAGCATGGCATTCGAGTTCCAGTTCTTGCTGTTTTCATGTGTTTATTGGTTGGATTATTGGACAACTATCCACTTTTATTTCTAAGTTCCACTGGACACGTGGAAAATAAACACAGTATATTTCTGAAATAACCAGAGTGTGGGTGTCATGCAGAGACTCATGTGGGGTCTCTGGTCCCGCTCCCCACATAAGAACGCAGGATATGGCGAGGCCAAAAAGGGACACCCACGGAGCCATAGATAGGGGAGTCATACCACTATAGTCTCGCTGGCGGCTGGGTTGGAGACACAGGAAGCAGGAGCCACACTATCTGCAACCTGCCGTCCACTTTTCTGCCAACCAACCTCACTTGCTAGCTGCAATTTTTCCTGCTAGCTGCAATCCGCCATGCTAACTGCAATCCGTACTTGCCAGCTCAGCCACCATCTTCTTGCTAGCCCCCATTTGCTGCTAGCAGAGCCACGGCAGTTATATTAGTGGCCAATGGCTCACTGGTTACAGCTGACGGCCAACTAGCCACAGCTGATGGCCATCCAATCACAGTTGATGGCCATTTACTGCCTGAGCCAGCACCTTTCCACGTGAGGCCGAGAGCCTGCAAACTGCACTCCTGGCTCTGTCCCCACAGTGGGCTTTGGCATAGTCAGTCCTGGGTTCAAATCCCCATTCTTCTATTCACTTGTCACATGACACATGACAAGTTTTAACTTATTTGAGTCTTGGTTTCCTCATCTCCCCAGTAGAGGTACCAACATCTACCTCACAGAATGAATGGAAGATTCAAGATAAAATATGTAAAGCACAGACTCAACATTCTTTTTTCTCTTCTTTCCCTCCAAAGAGCCCCCACGTCAGCCAGGGCTGCGGCCTCATCTGGCAGCTCTACAGGTAGGGCGATCCACTTCTAAGCCCAGACTCGGTTCCTCACGGGCTGGTGGACTGAGGGATGGCAGCTGGCTGTTGGCTGGAGGCCACTGTAACGCAGGAGCTCAACCCCTGGCAGGATCTTGGATTCGGTGAGGCCGAAAAAATACAACGGAGCTGTAGGTGAAGGGTTCATACCCCAGTTATATTCTCGAGGCAGCCAGGCGAGACACGGGAAGTAGGATCTGCAAGATCCGTGCTCACTGGAGCAGCCAGGACAGTTTTATAGCATATAGAACACAAGTGGCTTATAGCCAGCTGCTTACACAAGGAGGGTGGCATTCGGGTGGTCTGTGCATGCATGGGCTCCAAGCCGAGCCAATATTTTCCCACCTGAGGCCAAGAGCCTGGAAACTGCTCTCTGGCCCTGTCCCAACACCACCCTCCGTTCTTTGCCATGTGTGTCTCTCCATAGGGCAGCTCAAAACCTGGCATCTGGGTTCCCTCAGAGCAAGCAAGTGAGGAAGCAACAGAGGGTGAGCAAGATGGAAGCCAAAGTCTTTGTGTAACCTAATATCAGAAGTGATGTCCCGCACTCTTCATTAGCAACCCACACCTAAGGGGAGAAGTTACGTGCGCGTGTGACCCAGGTGAGGGTCGCTGGGCTGTCTTGGAGGCTGCTTACCCCGCTCTGAAACTGCCTCTCCTGACACATGTCCCCAAATTACTCTCTCCAAAGGCACCATTAGCCACAATCTCTGAGTCGTTTTTCACTTTACCCTCTCCCCCTCTCAACCAGAGCCAACTCCACATGCAGCAGAGCTGTCAATCTTTGAGCAAGAGATTTACCTTACTAGAGACTCTTAATATAGTAATTCCTATTTTTCACTTGAAATTTCTCTTTTTCCCCCTATAGTTCTCTAAAGTTTCCTTTTTTTTTTTTATAGACAAGGGGCAGCTTTTCCCTCTACCCATCCTCCAAAAATTTGAAGTAGCCAAAATCTGTCTTAAGCGTGTGTTTTACTGTAGGATATTTGAACTCTTCCTTTATTTTGTATTCAGAAAACTTCTAACTTCAGTACTGTTTAAAAATTGCCTTCGACATGGCTCAGATGGCAAAGTATGTTTGCTTCTGTGGGGATGGGTTAGCCCTGCCATTCACTGCAAAGCTGAGACACCTGTTTACGGTTTACCGATTTCTTCTGCCAGGACTCTCTTGTCAGGCTTCAGTAACCGTCAGGTTGAAAAGGAAAGAGTGAAGTGGAGCTGAGATGGGAACGCTGATAGCAAAGTGGGACCAGCCCTGAGAGGAGGTAGAGAACTGTGTGATGGAGGAATTCATAGGAGGTCTGTGAGTAATTAGACTTGGGCTCAGCAAGAAATCCCACAACCAACTATCTGTGCCACAACCCTAAATCCAAACCAGGGATCAGAGTTCAAAAGAGGTTAGAAGCAACAGTAAAATCAGCAGCTGAAATAATCCTGGAGACTTACTAATAAAGTACTGAAAGGTATGCACTAGTATTAATGGGAACTTGAGGCTCAGAGAGGTATAGCAATTTGCTCAGAGTCACATAGCCTTGAAGTGGCACCATATTCCCCACTCCCTTTCCTTCAGGCTGGGTCCAGAGCCCTAGTCTTGGGAGAGGGCATTAGGCAAGCCCAAGCCCTTCATTACACAGTTGTGAAAACAAACTCAGCAAGGAAAGGGACTTGCTCAGGGTCACATAGCAAGCGTACGGCCCAGAGTTCTCCTCTTATGTATGCTACACTATCTCTACTATGATGTATGACTTTTCACTTTAACAGACTGCATCTAATTCAACCACTTTTCCTATGCTCCTGCCTCTGCCCCTGTGTTCTTATTTCAGAGCTTCCAGCCTTTCCATCACCATGGATACCTTTTATGTTGTTTTCTCCATTGAACTCCATGCTTTGGAAAAGCCTTTCTACCATGTACTCTTCACTTGCAGATAATAAGTTTACTTTCACAGTTTTATTCATTAAAACCAGATATAACTGCCAATCAGAGCTTTTGATCTATAAGAGATCTCACAGTTGGTATAAATATTGAGTTGATATAAATTGAAGCTTGTAGCTTCATTTAATTTGGGGGTGGGGGGGCGCTGGTTACTGAGAAAAATGTGCAGTTTTCACGAGGAGCTTAAAAATTTTGAAAATAGCACATAGACATCTGTGACTGCTCCTACTGTGGAAGTAAAGCAGGGCCCTGAAGCTCCACCCCCACAACACGAAGCTCCCTGAGCCCAGGCGAGAAGGGGCCTAAGGGCAACAGTTGCTCCAGTGAGGCACTGATCCCCATTCCTGTGCTCTGGGTGCCCGTGCGAGTCTTGTGGGCAGGACCAGATGCCTTCTCATTTAAGGGAAACCAGGCAGGGCTCTCCGCCCTGTGACCCCACTTTCATTGCTCACCTTTCCACCATTAGCGCTCCATTCTTTTGATTCGTGAAGCAAATACACTTAGGAAGCCAGACGAGTGGGCACATTTTGAACTGTGATTAGCAATCTACTCCTAGCTATCAGCTAAGCCCTCTGTAGAGTTTCCTGACAGCTTTTTAAACCAGATGATCTGGGATCTCAGCAAAGCTTCTGGGAGGTCGTGAGGGTCCAAAGGTGGCCTGGGAACAGTTCCCAGCTGTCCAAGTCCTGTGTCTGTGGGCATGACATATCCAGGCCACACAAAGGGGTGGGTGACCAGATCAGCTGCTGGCACCTCCGCTCAGCACACCACCCCTAGCCCAGACATGCTGACACTACAGAGCTGCCTCCATGTGTGGTGGAGACACTGGGCTTTCCAGAACCACACCCGGTTATTCCTCATGTACTGACCACAGGGCACACAGCTTCCAGATCTCATGGCAGCCTAAGGGTTTATTCAGCTTGCCTCCAAGATGCTGTTGGCAGGAGTACAGGCCTGGTGCTGTGCCCAAACAAGGGGCAGCAAAGTGATCTCCCTAGAGATGGGGGAGATGGAGCTGCAGGGAGCCCAGCTCTGCCTCCCCGGCAGCTCCGTGTGCCGAGGCCTCTTCCAGCCCAACTCTCTGCAGACTTTCTACTGCTCTCCCCACAGCCACCCAGATATGGATGATACTCTGAATAAAATTTAAAACACTTTCAAGGTTTTAATTTAATGATAGGGACTGGGAAACCTAATTGATGATTCAGGTTAAGAAAGTTGTTGGAACTATTTTGAGACAAGTCATTGAATATACATAGAAAGGTAAATAATGAGTTAAAAAAAATCCTTGCCTTTTAACAAATGCCACAGAAAAGTGCCAGTTTATTTCTAGAAAGTCTGATCTGCAATGCCCAGCTGCTTAATAAAAGGTAGCATATTATAGAGGAAAACATAAATAACTAAAACAGTAGTAGTAATAAATAAAACACACCCTATAGGAAAAAGGTTGATCCAAACTGAATTGTCAAGGAGCCTCCGAGTGAGCTTATTATATGCATTTTTCAGCAATTTTAAATGAGGTCAGGCTCCAGTGGGTCCAGAGACCTGGTTTTAGGGATATATCAACACCTATCAAGCCGGGAAGCTGGTGCCTTTACACCTCTAATTGTCTGGGTTTCTTCCAGTCCCAAAGGCAGTAATTCAAAGGTCTCTGACATCTTAAGCCATCCTGATTTCTGGAAGCTCAAGGAACGCATCTCTTTTCATGCTTAGAACCTGAAATTGGTTTCAACAGATTCTTTATTCTTTTCTTTAAACTCCTAAAAATACTGCTCCTGGGAAAGCAGGGAGTGTGTGCATCCTTCAAACCAATCAGCAGGGCCAAAGGCAAGGTGGGAGATGCAGGAGGAACATCCCCTTTGCCCTGTAGAGGAGGCCTGCCTTGGAGACAGCAGCGCTGGGATCAAAGGACCAGGAACAGAGGCATCTCAGCTCTTCATTTAGCTCTAAAGCTGCTGACAATTCAAGCTGCAGCATTAAAGTTGGGAAAATAGGTCAGAAAGGGCCTTTCTTCTCTTAAAACCTCAAAATTGTTTCCTAAACTTCTCCATGTTAAAGCCTCCTGGCTGTAGGAGGTGTCCTCAGGTGACTCCCGCAAATAGCTCAAACCCACTCTTTCCTTAATAACTTGTTTTGTGTGTGAGCCGTTGTGCTGATTGACAGCAATCTTGCTGCCCTGGCCACGGCTGATTGCACAGGAGTCCTTTGTGTTGGACGAGAGGGAAGCCACTGCCCCCTGAGGTTATAGGCATGAAACCCCTCCAGGGTGCTCCATTAGCGTGACCCTCTGTTCAATAGTAATACTGTGTATTAGAGAATGACGAGCCAACTCAATCAAACCTTCAGTTTTGGAAAGGGTAAATGCAAGGTTTACACAGTGGAGTGGCGTTTACTTGAATTCAAGTTGTACCCTGGACGATAATGAGCTACTGTCCTGGTTCTCTAGGAGAAGCCCTGGACCCAGAGTGCAGGTACAGATAGAATGACGGCATCCCATAGTTCCTGGCTGTATTAGGTTCCTATGGCTGCTGTAACACATTAGCACAAACGTAGTGACTTTAAACAACACAGATTTATTCTCTTACAGTTTGGGAGGTCAGAAGTCTAAACTCAAAATATCAGCAGGGCTGTGTTCCTTCTGGAGGCTTTAGTAGGCAATCCACTTCCCGGCCATTTTTAGCTTCTAGATGCTGTCTGCATTCTTTAGCTTCTGACCTCTCGATTCCTCGAGAATCACTCCGATCTCTTGTTTCTATTGTCACGTCTCCCACACTATGTCTCTGATCCTCCTGCCTCCCTCCTATAAGGACTCTTGTGATGACAATGGGCCCACCTGGACAGCCCAGCATAGCCTTCCCATCTCAAGGTCCTTAACTTAGTCACACCTTCATGTCCCCCTTGCCAGGTAAGGTAACACATTAACAGGTTCCCGGGGTTAGGATGTGGACATCTTTGGGGTGCCATTATTCAGGCTGCCACATCGGCTTTGCGATGTATTTTTTCAACACGTTTACATTGCTGATAGTAATCATCTATACAATGCTGTCCTATTTGGGCTTCAATTTCTATCCTGCTCACCTGGGACAGGGCAAGGATCACGTGACTCCACCCTCTTTAGCGTGGCAATAGTTGGTGAATAGCTAATCTGTTTTCTGGTTAGTGACCTATCATCCCATTGACCTGCCTTTTACAGTTCTAAAGAATTTGGATGAAATTGCCCCGGTTGACGGTATTGTCTTCAGACTAAAAATGACCTAGAGTTAGGACTGATAGCTGCCATGGAAGGCCATGCACAGCATGTATGAGCAGAAGGAGCCGGCTGATCGAGAATCAAGGGGAAACAGATTCAGACAGACCTCGTGGCCTTAGAGAGATGGCGATATTCCCAGGTCTACACCTTGCAGGGCCTTGCTGTGTTTCCTACGCTTTTGTCTAAGTTCTCTCTGTGTCACTGCAATAAATCCCTGTTCTTGAGCCATTTGGAGTGACATTTGATTCCTTGCAACAGAAACAGCTCTACATAGAACAGTCTTTTTACCGCTTCATCCTTTAAAAGGGTGACTTATTCAACCCGTTAAACGAAAGATCCTGTGTTCAGGAGGGGTCTTCAAAAATGCCGAGAGCAGTGAGGAGGAGGTGGGCTGGTTCTGCCTGTTGTTTCCTGATAGCAGCGGTGCTTCAGCTCCTGACCCTGGGCGGCTCTCACTCCCCACTCATATTGAAGCCTCAAGGGCCGACCCACGTTCTCTAACCCTGATCAGGACAGCGGGTTACCTGACAAGTTTTCTCAGGGCTGACTTGCTGAGAAAACAACCCTACTCCTACAATCCTACCCTCACCACATTGTCTCAGTCCATAGGTCCAGACTTCTGCCTCAGTTTCCCTGTGCTGAACTCTGGTCCCTCACTCTCAGCTTCCCCTGTCCTAGTTGGTCCAGGGTTGGCCGCCACTCGCTTTACTCCTGGACATTGGTTGGGGCGGTGCTGTGACTGAGCCATCACTCAGCACCTTATTACTGAAGTGCCTTCTGCTGTCGAGACGGCCTTTGCAGCCCACCCACCAGGCACAGGCACCTGCTCCCACCATGCCTGAGTATGCGTAGCCTTTGGACATCACGACCTGCATCTTCCACGTTCCTGGCAGGTTCCTCACGCTCAGGCCCCTGTTGTGCCAGATCAGGGGTCCCTCTTGTTCCGCACCAACAGGTGTGAGCGAGAACCCCACCACCTCACTCTCCTTGCCACTTCCTGTCTGCCCAAGGTTAGGACTCTTCAGAAAGCACCTGGCAATCCCAGAGCTATAGACTAATGATTTGATTTTTGCTCGGCAGCATGCGTTTTGTGATACAAAGTGTTAATGGGGTCTCTGCTGCCTCCAGTGCCTTAGTTGTCAGGGAAAAAATGAAGATGACCTGCAACTGCTGAGGAGCCAGCTGGTGATTTAATTTTCCCTAGTTTTTCTATCTCTGGGGAAATTGCCAAATTAATTGAAACCCAGACCTCAACTCTGCTGCAACGTGTGGGTGGTTGCCCAGGAGTGCAGGTCCATGGACTCAGCTGGGAGGTCTCAAACACTGGGTCCTGTGGTGCAGGGCCACCTGGGGGTCCTGAGACAGTTGTTCCCGTGCCCCTGCTGCTGTGCCACCGGAGCCAGGGCACATCCCAGGGAAATCCTGCCTCGGCATTGCTGCTGAGAACTCTGCCCTCAGGTCACCTGCCTGAAGCTGCTCTTCAGTGTTATTTATTTCCCTCCTCCTGGTGGCTCTTTCTACTGTGGAGCTGGTATTGTTTTCCCTTAAATTCTTGGGGATGCCAGACAAGACCTGGGTGTGTAGACAAGGCCTCAAGGTGCAATACGTTGGTTTCCTAAGCCCTGAGCACAGGGCTAAGTGCTCTGCAGTTGGCGCTCTAGCCTGAGATGGTGTTCCGTCTGCAGCCTGCAGCATTTCCCAGGTTATTTGGTCCTGAAACACTGGTTTTACAGCACTAATGAACATCCCTCTCTAATAGTGTTCAGCGGAACATGTTTAGGGAAATATTATTCTAAGATTTATCACACTGTATGGCAATGATTTATTTGCATGTCTGCCTTCCTTACCAGGCGGTGACTTCCTAAAGGGCAAGAAATGTATTTTATTCATCCTATCTCCAGCACCTAACACAGGTGCTGCTTCGTAGCATTGGTCCCCTAAATAGCTCTTGCCAAAGTCACCAACAACTTCCATCTCTGTTTTCATCTTATTCAAACTCCTGGTAACATTTTACTTTATGTGCCACTCTTCCCTCCTTTAAGCACGGGTTTCCTCTTGGCTCCTGGGACACCATACCTTGCTGGTTTTCTTCCACAACACCAGCGACTCCTTTGCAGTCCCCCTACAGAACCCCTCTCCCTGCCTGTTATCTAAATATGGAAGTGCCCGGGCCTCATCCTTGGACAGTTCCTCTGCTCCAGCCACACTCTTTCCCCAGGTGACCTCAAGAAGATCCACGGAATACAACACTTTCTATGAGGTGGTGATCATCGTGCTCAGATGTCTAGATGTGACCTTTCTCTTGAGCCCTAGACTCATGTCTAGCTGCCTATTTGACATCTCCTCTTAGATGCCAATAGTTAGCAAGTCCAAACTCTTGATTTTACCCAGCAAACCTGTTCATCTTCCAGTCCTTCCCATTTTAGTAAATAGCTTCAGCATCTACTCAGCTGCTCATATCCAAACCCTAAATGTCCTCCCCTTTGTTTCCCTTCCCTTTCAATCCATCAGGACGTCCTACTATGATCCTCTGTGATCATCTGGATCATTTGGCAAATATCCACTCCCATCCTCCTCTCTCTGTAAAGTAATATCCCCACCCCCGTTAATATTGGACTTGGTCCAATTAGGGTGTTAGCAAATGTGTCCAGAACGGAGACCCTGAGTTTGGAAAGTGTGGTTTGGCACTTACATCCTGTGTCTGTCATCAGTGTTACTTGTGAGCTCCAAACTCACTATTTGCTGCCTGAACTATGGAAAGGGATAGAGCCCTTTCCATCTTTTTCCTTTGCCAGCTGGCGTGATGTTAAGCTTTGTCTGTAGTGGGCACTGGATATGCCCAACTTCCTCTGTGCTCCCACCCACCAGCCTGCAATGTCCTACTCTCAGAGGGCGTCTCTGCTTGCCTGATGACTGTGGATCAGCTCTGGCTTAGGAACGAACCCAGGGAACTTCTCTGCCATTATATTTCTCTTGGACTATTCCTATAACCTCTTAACTGGTCCTTTTTCTTCCATTCTTGCTACTCTGCAGCATATCTTGATCCCAACTGATTAATGATTCTTCAATTATCATACATGAAGTTTTAATATATATCAGGTTGTGTTTTAGACTAATTCATCCTACTCTATTATACCGATCATCTATTTATTTGATTTGTGGCCCTTAACACAGTATCATAATTATGATATCTTTTTACAGTACCCTCATATACGGAAAAGCAGGTCCTCCTCAATGCTCTTCAACACATTTTTTCAGCCATTCTTTCCTGTTCACTCTTCCAGATGAATTTTGGAATAGTTTTTCATATTCCAAAAAACCCTCCACTATTATAAATTCATTTGGAAAAGGTATCATCTTTAGACTATTGAGTTTTTCCATCTAAGAGACTGACACATCTATATTAGTTATCATCTTTTATGTTCTCAGTAAAGCTTTCTGATTTTCATTATATAGGCCCTGCACTTTCTTTGTTAAGATTATTTGTAGGCATTTATGTTTTTGTTGCTTTTGTACACAGGATTCTTTATTGTTCTGTTACATCCTTCAAATGATTACTGCTGCTATAGAGAAGTTATTGACTTGTGCATGTTTATTCTGTAATGAATCATTTTATGAATTCTCCTTATTAATTCTACACATTTCAATGGATTCTCTTGAGGTTTTGAGGTATGAAATCATGTTGACTATAAATAATGATGGTTTTTCTCCTCCTTTTCAATAATTATCTCTCTTATGTTTTATATCTGATTATGCCAACCACAACGTCTAGAACAAAGTATAGAACAACCATAACAATAGTATTCTGGAAAAATTTTACATTCATATGCAAAAAAATGAAACCTTTCTCACTCTATATACAAAATTTAACTCAAAATTAATCATAGACTAAAATGTAAGAGCTAAAACTATAAAACTGTAAGAAGAAAGCATAGGAGAAAAATAACTTTTGTGTCCTTGGGTTAGGCATTAATTTTTTAGGGAGGATACAAAAAGCATGAATCATAAAAGAAAAAAAAGAGTAAGTAGACTTCATCAAAATCAAACTTTTGCTTTTTGAAAGACGTTCTTAAGAAAATGAAAAGATAAGCCACACGGAGAAAATACTTACAGAACACAGATCTGCTAAAGAACTTATATTCAGATTATATAAAGAAATCTCACAACTCAATCATAAGAAGATAAACAACTCACTAAAAAAATAGATGCACAGTTTGAACAGATACGTCACCAAAAAAGATATTGGTGGTAAATCGACACATGAAAAGATGCTCAGCATCATCAGTTATTAGAGAAATGGAAATTAAAACCAAACCAAGATACAACCGTACATTTACTATACAGCTCAAATTAAATGACTGATGATACCCAGCGCTGGTGAGGATACAGAGTAATCACAACTCTCATGCAGCATCAGTGGGAAAACAGGACAGCATTTGGAAAGCAGTTTGGCAGTTTCTTATAAAGTTAAATATCGTATTTACTTAATATAATCCAGCATTCCCGCCCTTATGTATTTACCCAATAAAAGTTAACATATATGTTTATGCAAAAACCTTTACAGAAGTGTTTATAGAAGCTTTATTTATAATAGTCTGAAGCCCAAAACAACCCACATGTCATTGAATGGATAAACAAATTTTGGTGCATTTATACAATGGAATACCATTCATGCAACAATATGGATGCATCTCAAAAGCCATATGCCAAATGAAGGAAGAACGACACCATGCGCTGCTATCTGATTTTATCATATGACATTCCAGAGGAGGTCAAACTATTGGAACAGAAATCAGATCAGTGGTTGACAGGGCTGGGGTCGGGGAGTGAATTAACTTTAAAAGAGCCTGAGGGATGTTTTTGGGGTGATGGAAATAGTTTATACATATATTGAATGCCTTATTTGTGCATTAAATGACTGTACATATTTGCTAAAACCCATCATATTGTACACTTTAAAGGGGTAAATTGTAGCATACGCAAATTGTATCTCAATGCTGCCTTCCAGCTGCCAAGCCGTTTGTTCCCCCACGCTCTTCCCAGGATATCACAAGGGAGTGCCTCAGCAAACTGAGGCCTGATGGAATTATATCGGTCCCTCCCCTTCAATGGATTCCTTGGAGATGTGCGTGTGTGTGAAGGCAAAGTTCAGGCTGCAACACAATGGGAACTTTTGGAAAGATAGCCAGCAGGCAACAAACACACAGATCTTGAGATTAACAATCATTACCTCTTTAGAAGTTTACCAATAAAAACTACACGTTGGTCCGATTCGAGGTTCAGTCCCTAAGACTATTCCCCTTGACCTGTGCTTATACTCTATTATTGGCTACTGTCTTTTCTTAACTCTGTGCCGCCCTTCTTCTTCCCCACAACCCACATCGTGCTGGACGCGACACCTCAACATAACTTTTTTTAAAAGAAGTGGATACATAGGCAAAAAAAAAAAAAAAATAGTGTTCTTAGCTGTAATGCTTGTTTTGCTCTCTCTTTTACTGGGAATGTCATTATTTATGGATTTTTTTTTGGCCACAGGTGTGATAAAAAGACATATTCTTTTTTATGTTAAGGAAATACCCTTTGTATCATTAAGATTTCTTAGCTCTAATAACAGAAATTGATTCTGGATGATTTAAGCAGAAAAAGAATTTGACAGGATCGTGGATAGCTCAGATAATCACCAGAAGGTCAGGAACAAAGGGAGTCTGGGTAGCCTGCTCTAAGCTCAGATCACGACAAAGAACAGAGAGGAACAGCTGCTGCCATCGTGGAATGTGGGATGCCACAGCTTGAAACACCAGCACTGCTGGCCCCTGGAGCCTGGATGCCATGACTTGTGCTTTTGTCACTGCTGTTCCCACAAACTAATGTTGTTGCTATTACTGGAACCACTCTAAAAAGTTCTCTGCACTCAATAAAGCTGAAATTAAAAAAGAAAAAACTTTTCTGCTGCCTGTCTTCTTTGCGCCACCATCTGAGCTTACACCAAATGCCTCACTGTTGCTGCAAGAGTGTGACGCATGCCCAGAACAGTGAGCATCTGTTTTCTCCAATTCTGTAGTCACTCTGCCTCCCACAAAAATGCACACAGTAGGGAATTTCCCAAACATAGGGAGGGGGTTCAGATGTAGAATGTCCTTCCACTAAAAAACGCCCACAAATGTGTACTTGCACCATCAATTCCTAGTATTTTAGAAAATGTTCCTTTTTAGGAATCAATGTTGAATCTTCATAAATGATTTTTCTGTTCGTATTGAGATAATCATATAGTTTCTCTTATTTGACCAATTGATGTTTTCTATAAACAGATTTACTCATATTAAAACAGCTTTGCGTTCTATGGGGTAACCCTACTTTGTTGTGGTAAATTCTTCTTTTAATATACAGATGAATTCAATTTGCCGGTGTTTTGTCTAGAATTTTCACATCTATGTTCATGAGTGAGATTGGTATTGTTTTCTTTTATTTTATGCTGGCTCTTTGTCCACTTCAATGGTATTCTGGACTCTTCCTTTCAGGGATGCCATGCTCCCTGGTTGGGAGTGGAGCCCTGAAATCTTTTTCATAAACTACAAACTTTACTACAACCCACATGGCTCATTAAGTGTTAGGAAATAAGGGGGATGGACACAGATATGATGGAAAAAGTCCAGATGCCTGAGGCACCCCTTAAATTACTCTGAGGGCTGACCATGTGCCAGCTGCTCAATTATTTAAGCTTCAACTTAAATAAGCTCTTCTCTGTGGGTAGAAGTCAGATGACCCATGAGGATCCTTGGGAAATGGAGACTGTAAGAGGAAACCTGAAAGGCCATCTCATCTACCTGTGTTTTATGGTTAGGAAAAGGAAGCCCAGAGAAGGGAAGAGACTGTCCCAGGAAACCCTGCACATTCCTGCGTTTCCCTGACTCTCTGAGCCTTGCTCTCTTAAACATTCTACTTTTGCAGAGACAGAGCAGCCACAAAACAGGTTTAGCCCCTGCTTTAGCATTTTCACCAGCAAAGGTGGACAAGCTAAAACTGGTAACACAGGTGGTATTGATATGCTACATAGTTAGGCCCCAGGTCCCCCTCTAAACCCCTGAGCCCCAGGATATTATACCGATCCCTGCCAGCCTGCCCACGCCACACTAGTCCTGTCTAAAGATAAATTCAAGGAGTATCAAATATAGCTCATAGATTAAGTCAAGGGTTTGGGATCAGGCTGCCTGGATTCAAACCCCGCCTCTACCACATACCGTGTTTCCCCGAAAATAAGACCTAGCCAGACCATCAACCCTAATGCATCTTTTGGAGCAAAAATTAATAAAAGACCTGGTCTTATTTTAATATAATATAAGACCCGGTATAATATAATATAATAATATAATATAATATAATATAGTATAATATAATATAATATAATATAATATAATATAATATAATATAATATAATATCGGGTCTTATATTAATTTTTGCTCCAAAAGATGCATTAGAGCTGATTGGCCAGCTAGGTCTTATTTTCAGGGAAACACGGTAGGAAGTAGGTGTCATAGAGTCTTGGAAGGGCTTATAGGCTGCACTAAGAATTTTATTTTTTATCTGGAACACAATAAGTAAGAAGACACCGAAGGAATTTTAAGACAGGAAATACATGATCAGAACTGTATTTGTAAAAGACCATTTTGTTTGCAGAATGGAGAACAGATTGGAAGGGGGCAGGAGTAGGTGTGAGGAGATAATTTGGAGGCCACTGCAGGGCCCCAGAGAAGGGGTGGTGGCAGGCTGAGGGAGGGGGCAGCGAAGAAAGAGAGGAGTGGGAGGGAGGACTGAAAAGTCCTCTAAAAGGGAAAATGGACAGTGTTTAGTGAAAAGGGGGCTGCAGGAGAGGGAGGTGTCAGGTGATTCCTCACGTTCTGTCTTGTGCAACTGGGGAGGGAGTGAGGCCATTCCCTGAGGCGGAAGGACACTGAAAGGACGTACTCATTTTCTGCATTTGTCCACATTTTTATGTATGTGTGACTCAAATTCCATGGACCATTTTCCCTTGAGGAAGTTTAAGGATAGCTGTGTGTAACGAGGTGGTTGATACCTCTGGGAAATGACAAAGTGGCAGCTAGTCTTTCCTGCTATCTATGGACCCCGCACTGACACTTAGAAAATGACTTAGAGAATGGCACCAGAGCCCACTCCCAGCAAAGCAGAGGGAAAGAGGTTCTTGGCAGCCTTTCTGGAGGCAAAGTCTCAGCCCGGCTTTCCCAGCTCACTTTGCAGGAATTCATTCTACCTCCCAGCATTCCACATTCCCCAGAACCCAGGTTCTCCCAGGGAAGCCCCAGGTTGGGGACATCCATGTAGCCATATGCAGTAGGCGTGAAGCAGTTGAACAGGATATCCCAAGGAAGCCATGTGAAGTTCCACCTCCAGCCATTGGAGCAAAAGCCAGGCAGATTCCAGGCCCCAGTCCTAGAGGGTCCTGGGTTCCAGGCATCGAGATTACCTAATTCGTGGAACTCGGTGCAAAATGAAAAACTGTGGAGCCTCTTGTTCAAATTATTAAGAATTTCAAGACAACACTGACAGAACATTAAACCAAGCCCCAAGCCTTTCTGAGAACAGGTGGTATATCCATGAAACCAAGTCTGCCAGCTTTGGGGCGGTGGGGAATTAAGGATAAAGTCCGGCCCTGTTACCTGGACCAGGCCAGGCTGAGAAGGGCAGAGTCCTGATGAGTCCTAAAGCAGCGCTGCTCAACTCGGCTGTGATTGGGCGTTGCCAAGGGATGTTAACAGGCAGATTCTAACCCACGAGGTCCGGCTGGCATGGGGCCTGAGCTTCTGTTTCTCACTAGGTCCACGGGGGTGCCTAATGCTGATTGTCCTCAGCCCCCACTTTGAGTAGCAAGGTGCCAAGAGACACCTTAGGTCGAGTAAGCACACACAGGTGACGAGGACCTGGGCATTGGTTTTTCTTTTCATCCCAGTTTTTCAGTCTACCAATCCTATCTGTGGGAACCTGGCACAGCCAACGGGAGAACACCTGCATGTTGGACTTACCTGTTATTACAGGAGGCAGGCTGGATTTAAATTCAAGATAGGAAATTTCGATCTGCTAAAGGTGGGTTGTCTGTGTCAAGCCTATTACTGATAGCAATAACAGCAACAATAAAATCACATTACCTAGCAGCTTATATTTATTGAGTGCAAACACGTGCTAGAAACAGAAATACGCACTTTACAGGCATGTCTTTTTCATGATTTATAACTGTATTTAATTGAAAATTAATAATAATAGCTAATACACACGTGCAAGGACCTCCTATCAGTGATTATATTATATATTAACTTATTTAAAGCTATACAAAACTTTTACTATTAATTTTCATGAATTATCTGGTATACGCCTTCTAACATCCCTGTAGTGGGCAGTACTATTATGCCCATTTTACAGATGTGAAGACCGAGAAGTGTTCACCAACTTGCCCATATCTGGCTCCTAAGTCTGTGCTCTCAAACACTCTCAAGTGTTTGGTCCTAGTTGTGAAGAACCTGGAATGGGTTGAGTGTTGGCCATCACAGGACAACAGGCTCTCACAGATGAGAATTCATTTGATCCTCATAGCCACCCTGTGAAGCAGTGCTAGATGAAGAGATTGAGGCGAGCAGATGTTCAGTGACTTGTCCAAGTTCTTAGTAAGTGGGAGACGTGAGAAACAGGAAACTGGGGCTCTGTAAGCACTGCACCCTGTCCCTTCTCCATTGGAAGGGCGATGGAATGGGGGATGTTTGAAGATGCAGACACTGAGCTCCAAGTCTGATGAGTTCAGGTGATGGCTCCAGGGAAGGGAGAAGTCCAGGGACAGAGCTGGGGTGCCAAGTGCTCCCAGGAGTGGCCTTTCCAGCAGCTGGTGCTGGGCTTCTGCTTCCAGGGGAGGGGGGTCTGAAGTTACCTCTTCCCAAGCACTTTCCTTTGCCTTTCCCAGGGTCAGACAGGCTAAGACTCTCAGGTGGGTACAATCTTAAGTTCCGAACCACTGGCTTAGTATAGCGTCTGTCCCCAACGAGGTCCTCTCACTAGTGAAAGTCCAGTGGCTTCCAAAGTTCAGATCCAGTGACATTAGACATGCCCTTGAGTTTCTTTGGGCTGGAAAAGACAGACATTGTGAGGTCACCCCTGACAATCTCCCAGATCACCTGTACCCTTTTCCAGGAGGCCTCTGGGTGGTGCTTCAAATCAGCTGGCCCAGAGGTTTATGTCTTAGTAATTCAACAACTATAGCAGCTGGTTCTTTTCCCTTAAGATTTAATACTTGTCATTTATCTGTGTCAAAATTGCAAAGGAGCAAGTTTCCAAAGACAGATTTATTATGTGTGTGGAGTGTCTCAGGTGCAGCAGTGCATAGAGATGGGCTGAATCCCATATTTTCCCTGGGTTTTTTTTCTATAAAAATAGCCATTTTTACTTTGCATTCAGACAAGTGAGAAATATACAATCTTGAGCTGTGAGTCACCACAGGGCACTCACAGAAAGTAACATTATTACGAAACTGGGTTCTAGCTATTGGTTTCAGGATCAGCTGCCAGGCTGGCACAAGTGTTGGCTTATGCAAGGAGCAAGCTGTCACCAGAACTGGCTACATAATTTGTGAGGCTCAGTGCAAAAATGAAAATGCGGGTCCCAAAGGTTAAAAAGCAGGAAAAAGTGCTGTTACAGATAAAGCTTTTTCCTTTCTCCTACAGTCTCTCTCTCTCTCTCTCTCTCTCTCTCTCTCTCTCTCTCTCGTCATAGTATTTTTCATTTGCTATTAATGTTGTTCTAAGAAAAATTAAAGTTTTCAGTTATTAGCATGAATTTTATTGTTCCTCTTTATATTGTGCAATGCAAATTTAATTTCAAATATAAGAGCATTCAATTTCTATTTTGCAGCTCCTCCCTAGATAGTGCCTTGAGCTGGCCAAAGTGACAAACCCAAGCCAGGGTCAGGAAGGTAGAAGAAGGAAGAGAGATCTCCCCTAGGCATGGAGGTGGCTGAGGGGGCGCTCAAAGCACGGGGACACTTGCAGGAGAGTATGGATCCTTACTGGTGTCCTGGGGCCCCTTTCCATGTTACAAGGTGCACGCATGCCTTCCTGGCCTGGGAACGGCCAGCTTTCCCCTCTTGGCCCCCTCTTGCCAGCCTCAGGACTGAGGTTTCCTATAGCCACTGGGGGTGTGAGACTGGAGAAATCAGGCCACGCATCTCCCCTTGGCCATGAGCTCACCACCCCTAAGCACAGTGGATGGATTCCCCCACAGACTTTTACATGTCCCTGCTGGGATGTCTTGGTACCTGGATTGAGGGCAGGAGAGAGGCTCAGTCCACTAGAGACTTGGCCTCTGGCTGGCCATCCACCAGAAGCGTTGTGGTGCTGTCAAGCCCCACCTCCAGATGTTGCTTGTAGGGTGTGTGCTGAGCCCCAATCCTCCCTGTGCCTTCCTTGTGATGGAGGGCCTCTGTGGTTGTGCGGTGGAGGCTGGGGAGAGAGAAACTCTGCAGGACCCCAAGAATGGTTTGGGGGAGGTGGCCATGAGTGATCTGAGGCTCTAAGCCCCTGTGATGGTCCATCGTCCCATCAGACCTCACTTAGAAAACACAAATTCACAGACAATATTATCAAGAATTTCAAGACGGTAAGCACCGAGCATTAAAGCCCAAGTGCAGGCCCTTCAGAGGAAGCAGCCATAGATGACTGCGCTGCCCACAGGCCCACCCTGGTAGGAGCCCTAGGTCCGCAGCGGCTTGGGACTGCCACGGCGCTGCCTGCACATCCAAGGGGCTCTGGCCCCTTCAGGACTATTCCACAGCAGGCCAGTGGGGTGTCAGGGCCACGTGGTGGAGAGGAAGAAACGCTGGACTGAGAGGCAGAAACAGTGGTCTCTAGTCCTGCTTCTGACCCTATAGCGTATGTGACCTTAGGAGTCATTTCATTTTTCTATGGGTTTTCCACCCATAGGGTGAGAGGATGATAATGTCTCCTTTCTCCTGTGCCTCCCCAGGACACTACACACAGAACTCTGAATGTAACTTATGCAAGTGTCTTTAATCCTTACCGTGTTTCACCGAAAATAAGACCTTGCCGGACAATCAGCTCTAATGTGTCTTTTGGAGCAAAAATTAATGTAAGACCTGGTATTTATTATGTTATGTCATATTATATTATATTATATTATATTATATTATGTTATGTTATGTTATGTTATGTTATGTTATGTTATATTATATTAAAGACCCAGCCTTATACTATAGTAAAATAAGACCGGGTCTTATATTAATTTTTTCTCCAAAAGACGCATTAGAACTGATTGTCCGGCTAGGTCTTATTTTCGGGGAAACACGGTAGGAAGTAGGTGTCATAGAGTCACAGGGATAAAGACAAAGTAGAAGCCAACTGTGTTGGTTTCCTTCTTCAGGCTTCAATTCCTCCCTCAACATTTCCACTAAGAGGTCAACCTGCCTCTGTTGGAACATTTCTTGTGATAGAGAGCTCGCTACCTTCCAAGGTGTCTCAATCAATGGTGGGACAGCTCCAAGTGTTGTAAAGTACCTGGAATAGTTCCAGCACATAGTAGGTCCTCAATACATATGTGTTAATGACCACAACATTCTTTATGTGGAGCCCAAATCTCCCTCTCTGTAGTTTTCATCGGAGGTTTCAGGTCTCCTGTCTGGGGCAGAATAAGAAAGCCTAGCTCATCTTCCGGGAATTAAAGCAGGTGGTCCTCTCCGGGCTCCCTGCCCCATGTCCTGCTTCAGTGTAAACATCGGGTAAGATGGTCTGGGTCCACTCACCATCAGCCTGTGGTGCTCGGTACCAGACACAACATACCTGATATGCTCCGACTGATCTCTTTCCTCCCACATAGAGCCCGATGGGTTCCACTGAGTATGGTCACCCATCCCCCATCTGTTGGAAGAGCTGCGCCGTAAGAGGCTGTGGAATAGGAGCTGGCTTCTCCTCGCTACCACAGGGCTTGACCTGTCTCACCTCCCTCCTTGAGGTACTTCTGACTGGGCAGTAATAACTGGTTATTACTGACCAGGCAGTAATAACCTCAGGGTGTCAGCTTCTGGTGCGAGGGCCTGGTCACTCCTGTGGCCCCATGAGCATGGAGACATGCTAAAGAATCAAATAGCTCATGCTGTACAAGCAGGTGCCCAGTGATACAGTGGCAACGACCTTGGCACCTCCTAACTGATGAACAGTCAAGCTCTAAAGCCAGACATCTCCTGTAGGTTACTGAGTGGTTCTGGCCTCCAATCCATGAACTCCTTGATTCTCCCATGTCAGGGAAGCCAGTCTGCCCCTCTGCTGGGAGAGTAACTTCAGGCCTCCATGTTTCCTCGTGCAGATCTTTTCACCTGGAACATTCATTCTTCCTATCTTCCCTGCCTCAACCTTCAAGATTTAGCTTGCAAGTTGCTAATGTAAAATTCTTAGCTTGCAGGCCACACAAAAACAGGCTGCAGACCCTATGGTTTGCCGACCCCTGATTTAGGAACTACCCAGTAAGACTATGTTTTTGATGAATCAGATGGCATTTTCCAAAGAGATAAAACCGGCATTTATTTTGGCCTGCATTCTACTTAATACCTCAAAGTCTTGCTACTCCTCCTCAGCGATTAAAATATCAGGATATCACCCGCTTGTTCAAAATCTTCATTTCTTCATAGATACCATAGTTCCATTTCATGAGCCAGTGCTGACCTTAAGAGATAACTTACCTACTATCTAATTAATGTTGTAAGGAAGGATTACAGATCAAATGCTTCTAAAAACAACGTCATCATTTTTGGTGGACAGCCTCCACCATTAAACTGACTGATGGTCAATAACCCTAAGGAACAAGTTAACTAATTCAGTCACATCGTCATATATTTTGCAAACAATTTAGCTTTGAGAGGGTACCAGGAAACTATATTTCTCAAGGTTAAATGTTCCATGGGTACTTGCAGAGATGTTTTATGAATAAGATAGGTATTTGGTCCACTGGCTTTAAATTTGTTCTAAGCAGAAATTATTGCTGTTTGTGCTCAGATGGAGAACTTTTGGAGCTCCACTGCCCTTTTGTCTGTGCAATGGAGTGTATCCCAAATGCTTCCTGTGGAGGATCTTGGCCCACCAAGGACTCCTTTGGCCTGTCTCTTTGCCTTCTATTCCTGCTCGTGCCCTTGCCGGGCTCCTCAGCTTTCCGAAGGGGGCATTGGTCCTGACTATCAGGAAATTTGCCTCATGCTCAAGTCAGCAACGTAGTGAGCTGTAGCACATGCCAGGTGCCCGTAAAAGTGTCTACCTGGAAAGGCAGTCGGGCAGTTGAGAGAGTCCTGAATGGTTAGAGAATTGTCAAAAAATATAGTCAGCCCAGGAATTCTTTTCTTCCAGTGGTTCTGATACCTTGGGCAGCTCAAAGCCACTACTCATAATCTGATAAAAACTGTAGACTCTTTCCTCAGGGGGAAAAAAAGTTGCTTTAAATTTCAGGAGTCCTCATGTAAACAGTTGTTCTACATGCTCTAAACCCATGCTAAGATGAAGCCAGGCGGCAGACAGAGATGTTTTGTCCCTACCTCGTGGGAGTGTTTTCCTGGATGGCGTTTTGGGATTATCCATCCACTCACCTTCAGGGACACTTCTGGATTTAAGATATTATTGAGGACATTGTTTAGTACATCACACCTGCCCTGCAAATGAGGATCCATCCATGGGGGGAATTCCTCTCTGTGGCTCCAGCACCATTCCTGTACTTCTCTCGGAGAACAGTTTTTTATTTGATTCACTATTTATTTTTATTTCTGTATGTTGTGAATAATGTAAGTCGGTAGCTCTCCATCCTAGCCTCACTTTAGAATCACAAGGGAGCTTTTGCAACATACAGATGCCAGTCCAGACCAATTAAATTGTGGTCTCTGGGGCGGGGCCTGGGAGTGTGTTTCAGAAGCTCCCCAGTGTCCCTAGCGTGCAGTCAGGGTTGAGACAATTGATGCCTGATGACCCATCCTCCTTGGCATTTGTTGGCTGCGAGAAGCAAATGCATAGTCTCTTGTGATGGCCGTGGGTAGCCTCTCCTCTCTCCTGACTAGCCTGTGGGTCTCATTTTCCAGTTGTCAACACATTTTAATTGTGACTTTATCTTGTTGTAACATTTTTTGTTTTAATTGGAGACTGTTTGTGGATAATCTGTATGAGTTAGCTTGAGCTAAAAAGTACTGGAGGGAGTACTGTAATATTACAGGGTTATCTCATGGACACAAGGGAGGAAGTGTGGGTGGGCTATAGGAGAGACAACAACCAGGATTGAGAGAAATACCAGAAACCAAGGCATCCCCTCTCCCACTCTCTCTCCTTTCTCTTCCCCAAATGTCCCATTTCTACTTTCTCCGGTGTGTCTGTTTCATTCTATCTGCTTCTGTAAACCAGCTTTCTTTTCTACTCTGTGTAAAAGGTAAGTTGATGTGGTCTCATTCAGCCAGTCAGTGGAAAGTGACTACTGTCTCTAAGTACCAAGTTCAAATTCTCAGGAGAAAGATTGCGATTGGCCCAGTTTGGGTCCGTTGTCTCCACCAGGTCTATTCATCCAGGACCATGGGGGAGGGGTGGTGAAGTACAAACATGGCTTCCAGACCCACCGTTATCACTGAGAGAGGAAGTTCTTGGAAGAGGGATGTTACAGGCTAGACAGTTACCCCTAAAGATGGCTCCAACAGCAGTATTCGCGTAAGCCACTTTGAGCCTTTCTGGAATGAGGAGGAAGAGTATAAGCAAACAAACGGATGGGGGTGCTCAACATGAGTTACTTCTGAATCTATCTAAGAATTTGTCACAGGACCCTTGTAACATATGGAGACAATAAAAAGCTTCATACAGACGGGACCAGGAAGTGCTGGGGAGACAGGAAACAATGGACATTTTAGCATCTCGAATGATTCTCCAGCACACTGGCCCTTGCAAAAGTCCCAATGAAGCCATTTCTGAATATTGCTTAGATAATACATCTGCATGTGAAATCCACGTCAGACACGATTCTAGAAAACCTTAGTCATTGCCCTTTCACAGAGCTTGACCTCACTTGCCAGAGCTGCTTTAGAAAAATGTTAAAAATGTAGAGCAATAATCCCATGTTAACAGACATTACTGTTCACTGGGGTTCAGTTCACACATCCGATGATGCTCAACATTGCTGCACAAATTTTGACAAATTTCAAAGTCACTGCAGCAGAGTCACGCCTGGACAGGACCTCATTTGTCAGGCTAATGTCAAGCAAGATAAAATGAAGCGGACAGTATTAGCCATAGCTGATGATCGTCAGGAAATAATTTATATCATGTAGCAATAGTAAAAATAGCTGTGATTTTTAAAATCATTACTATGTGCCAGGACCTGGGCTAAGAAATAACTGTCCTTAATCCTGGTCATAACATTAGAGTATAAGGTAAGATTTCGTGAACTTTGTATTGAAGTGTAATATAGTTGTGTGGTGCACATAGTATAAATGTGGAGCTCAATGAATTTTCACAAACTAAACACACACACGTAATCAACACCAAGATCAAGAAACAGAGCATGACGAGTACAACAAACTCCCTCTTTGTGATCCCTTCCAGTTACTGCCCCAACGCAAGGATGACCATCGTCCTAATGTCTAACAGTATAGATTAGATTTGTCTGTCTTTGTACTCTAGATAAATGGAATAATAAATAGATACTCTTTGGGGTCTGGCTTTTTTTCACTCAGTGTGATGTTTTCTAAGTTTCATACATATTATCACATGAATGTAGATCATTTGTTGTCATTTCTGTATATTCCATTATGTGGATTATATTGTATATTATTCCATTAGGTCTCAATTTATTTATTCAGTCTATTGCTAATGCCCATTTGGGTACTATCCAGTTTTTTACTGTTATAAATAGTGCTGCTATGATCATTCTAGTATGTATCATTTGGTGAATACATGAATGTATTTCTACTGGGTATACAGCTAAAAGTGAAATAGCTGGGTAATAAGGCATGCATATGTTCAGCTTTATTAGACACTGAAAAACAGTTTACCAAAATAATTGCACCAATTTACATTTGCACCAACGCTGGAGAAGAATTCACTTAGCTCCACATTCTCACCAGCCTTGATTTGGAACTTTCTGACTTTCTTTTCAGCCATTCTGGAGGGTGTGTGGTGATATATTGTGGCTTTAATTTGCATTTTCTTGATGATTAATGAAGGTTAGTACCTTTTCATATAGTTGGTTTGGGGTGTTTTGAAAAAGAACAATTAGAAGGAGAAGATTTTATGACATGTAAAAATCGTATGCTATTCAAATCTCAGTGTTCACACATAAAATTTTCCTGGAACCCCGCCATGCTTATGTGTTTATGTATTGTTTGTGTCTGCTTTCCCCCTACAATGGCAGAGCTGAGTAGTTGCAACACAGTCTGCATGGCCCACACAACCTAAAATACGCACTATCTGCCCCTCTATTATAAAAGCCTGCAGACCCCCATTCTAGATGAACGTAAGCAGCACCTACATTGAACCCATGTAACCCTTGTCCACAGATCAAAGACCAAAGAAATGTCAAATCCCACTAATGATTTTGGACTGTTCTTAGATTTTCCCCCCCACAAGAAACAGTACAACAGTCAATAGTAGAATAACTAATATAGACCACTGGCTTGAGCAACTCAGGTTTAACTTTTGATTAGAAAAAAACAAGGCAATGATATACATTTAGATGAAATAGCTAAAAAAAGTAGGGCCTGAAGGGAATGCTCTTAAAAATGGGAGATACTATTTTTCGAGTCAGTTACTTAATTATTCCAACTAATATTTATTAATAAATTGCTATGTGCCTAAAACCTCATGCACAGTGTATTCATAAAGGGAACCAACGTCCAAAATCAGACCATTGAGACCCTCCTTGAGCAGTTCTGGGCACAGGAAATTTTGTCCAGGTGTTTTATTTAGCTTGAGGACTTTGTTTTCATTAACTGTATAAAATGAGCCATGATTACCAAGCTTCAGTCAGAAAGTCGCCTGGGATCTACAAGGTTTGAATAATTGACCTTGCTTTGTAAAGTTATGAAAATTGAATGGCCCTTCCCTCAATCACCAAACACACGCCTCCTGTAATCATTTTCTAGACTCTGGTCCCATTGCTGGTTGCTATGGCATGAATCAACAACACCTGAGGAAACTTGGAATACAACCAAGAGCCTTCAGTGAGGTTTCTCTCTTCCTCAAGGTTATTGTTTAACCACAAACTAGGTGAGTAAGCACCTTATTTCCGAGGATACAACATGGGTAGAAGTGTATTTAAGTAATCAGCATTCTGCTTGAGAGAACACATCTCCCATGAAGCAATGGAAGCAAAGTTTAACCACCCCCTAGACAAAAACTGGCCCCAGTGACTTGGAGATGAATTTAAAAACAGGGAGAGTCTCCTACAACATTGGTGAGATGGTAGGCAGCAACACAATTCCCACCATTACGTTTGTCAGATGTACAAAGAGAATGAAAATTTTGGGGAGTACTAACCGGTGGTCTTCTGGATTTTCAGGGGGTGAGGTGGAGTGAAGACCGTTGACTAGGAAGGGATAGCCTCTGGAAGGAAGAGGGTATAGTTTTTAGGACAAATGCAAGGAAGAAGGGCACTGATCGCCGTCATTTGTGAGCCTTTCTTCTGCTGCTACAGCTATGGCAATGCATTTTGGCTGGCCATTGTAAAATTAAATGAAAATTATAACAGATATATAAAAAAAGGAAAAATGAATAAGATTATTTCAATCACGAGAGAGAGTATGGGAGGTTGGAAGGATATTGAAACAGCTATAAAACAATTCATATTTTTAAAAGAATATAAATCATAATAAAGGCGAAAGGTTAGCAACAAAAATAACAATGGAATAAGATGGATGAGATTTAAAAGAAATGTAAAATGCTCTAACCAACAAAATAAAAGGTTAAAACCATAAAAGTAAATGAGATGAAAGATTAAGATAAAAGGGTAAAAACAAAGTGAAAAAAGTGGAAAAGAAGTACAAGTACTACCTCTTTTACTACATAAAAGTAAATGAAACGAAAGATTAAGATAAAACGGTAAAAACATAAGGTAAAAAGTGAAAAAGAAGTGCAAATAGATGGAATGTATGGACTAAAATTAAAACTACAAAGGCAAAAGCATATAAAATCACAAGGATAATAAGATTAGAGAAATATCAGTACATAATTTTTAAATGTTTGTAATGAGAGAAAGAGAAACATAAAAAAAACAACAACAAAAAACAAATAGCAGCGGGGCAGGAACCAGCTAGAAGAAATAGTCCTGGGGTGGCTCCAACTGGTAGATCAAACATTAGAGTAGGGAATTAAGGGGACAAAGTAGTGCCTTACATTTTATGAATCACCTGCCACATAGAAATGAAATCCCCTGCCACATACCAATGCTGGACTCTCACCTGTAACGAGGCGAAGCATGACTCCTTAACACAAACAATTAGGGTGTCAGGTTTGGCCCATGTCTGACATTCAGCAATTATCTGGTAAGAGAAATCATTTCAGGTAGACATCAACATTTCCATGGCCCAGGTAAATATAATTGCTTAAAATCAGACAGCAGGGCTGAGAAGTAAACTCAAGACCAGCCTTCCTTCTACAGCTTTGTTTGTCCTAAAGCCTCTGAAGACTAGGCCTCAATTGCCAGACTTGGGGACTGCCTGTTCAGTTAGTTTTAAACGGTAACTACTGTTAGGAATGAAATAATACATTCACTTATTTTTATTCCACCACTTTCTGCCCTTCTCCTCTCATTCTAAATTGTCAGAGTATTTACATTCCATTATGCCACTTTTACCTCCACCCTTGCGTTTATTTTGGCACTGTAGTTAAACATATTTAATACTCACTGACAGTCTTTTTGCCTGATGTTCCTCAGTCATGTCTTGTTTGATGAGAGCTTCTCTACTGTAGTAGTCAGGGTTCTCCAGAGACACAGAACAAACAGGATGTATGAGACACACACACACGGAGAGAAAGAGAGAGAGAGAGAGAGAGAGAGAGAGAGAGAGAGAGAGAGGTATTTATTATAAGGAATTGGCTCATACAGTTATGGGGACTGAGAAATCCCAAATCTTCAGTTGGCAAGCTGTAGACTCATGAAAGCCACGGTTTTAAGTTCCAGTTCAAAGCCAGCAGGCTTGAGACCTAAGAAGAGTCAAGGTTTTCAGTAGAAGTCGAAGGCAGGAGAAATTCCCTCTTACCTGGGGAGGGTCAGCCTTTATGTGCTCTTCAGGCCTTCCACTGATTGGACGAGGCCCACCCATATTAGGGAAGGAATCTGCTTTACTCGGTCTACTGAATCTTCTTATTAAAAAATACCTGCTATGGCGTCTCTAGCTGGGCTTTAAAAGAAAAGGGACTATCAGATAGTAACATTCCCACACAGCATTAATTGTTGTTTAGCTGGAGTCAGGAGAGCCAGAAAATGCAGACAGAAAATGTCAAGAAGGATGGATAATGGTTATCATGGCAAAGGGGAGATTGATGTTAAGATAGAGGAGAGGAGTCTCTTTTCCTACTTTAATAATTCAAAAAATGTGTGGTGGGTTTATACATGAATTTCATTTTATTGTCTTAAATACATTTTTCTAATAAAAATAAAATTCACCTCTTCTTGTGATAGCCGGCTGGGACATTGCCTTCAACTCCTACCTTGAAGTATGCTGCCTGCTCCCTCCCCCAGGGGCCTGAGGCAGCCTTTGTCTTCTCTTTTGCGGGGAGTCCAAGGGCTCAAAAGTGAAGATCAAAGTCCCCACCCCATTTCTCCAGGACATCCTGGTGGCCTTTCCTGATAACTCGAGGTTCTAGTCTCAGCTTGAAAGCAAAGCTTTAGGTTTTTGTTTTTAAAAGAATGACCAAACAGATATATTAAACATAAACAGTTCAAAATAAAGAGGCTACGAAGACAGCTACTTTTCTCTGTGTCTGGAAGCCCTGATTTGGGCTATGAGCTGGGTTTGCCTTGGGGTTGCTCATCCCAGCACCCTGTGATTTTCGTCTGGACCAGTGTCCATATGTGTGGGAGAGGAAAGAGGTGCCTGGGTCACCCGTCTGCGGCAGGACGCTGAGGCTGTCCTGACGCCGAGGCTTTGCTTGCCCCCAGGCACTGGACGCAGCTCGTAGGGATGGGAAACACGAATCGGGAGGATAATGGCACGTGTTGGCCCAAACCAGAAATCCAAACATGACTGATGAACAGCAGGACGTGTGATTTGGTGGGGGGTTTCCTACCGACTCAAATATTTTCCATCATTTCCAAAAAGTTTCTCCAAAATCTCAAACTATGTATTTTATCAGAAAAGAAAAGAAATAGTTTTTTCCATTTATAGTAAAACTCCAGAGATATCTCCTTGTCAGATGAGGCTCTATTGCTCCTACAAATAGAGTTCATTATTTTGTCAAAGTGAGTTAAAATAGAATGTCACTTACTGAATGTCACGTTTCTGGATTTGACATTGCATGTAAAAGGTCCCTTTTAAAAAAAGGAGAGGACAATCTGAAGGCTTGGTTGGAAGGCCACTTGAAGAAGAAGAAATATAGACATTGAAAAATCCCATTTGGGTTTTATAAAATTCCTTTCAAATGTGATAGTCTGGTAGAAATCAAGTAGTTTTTAGTTTCTAAAATACAATTTTGATTAAAAATTTATAAAGCTATTTGGAGGAAAGATACTACATAAATTAAGAATAAGTCTTATGGGTCCCTTAGAGAGAGAAGCTGGGAAATTTCCACATCCAAGTGGTAAACAGTATTCATTCCTTCAAACAAATACCACTTTTAGTGTTTGGAGTGACTCCTGCTCCCATTCCAGTGCTTTATGCCTGTGGCAGCTAAGGGTGACCAGAGACACTTGGGGGTGACAGACCACGAGCACTGGGTCTCGTGGTACCTCCAGTACTGCCCCTGTGGTACCTCCAGTACTCGGGGGTCTGTGTCCTCCTCACCTCAGATCATTTTCTGAAAAATTGAAAACTATCGCTTCCATCTTCTGGTGGCAGGTAGAAGTGGGTAGAGAAAGTGAAGGCTGTTTTGTCTTCTCTTCTGCTCACATAAATCCTCCCCAGAGCAAAGGACTGACGACTACCTGAGATAAGCGTGAATTAGAAACTATGGGAGCCATGGGCCCATTTCCACGGGGTTGTGCTTAGTGCTCTCTCCTGTCCTCGCCCTCTCCTTCTTCGCTTGATGAACTCTCACTCAAGGATTCCTGTAAAGATATCCCCTCACTTACAAGCAGGGATAATCACTTCCGGACTCCCAAAATACATTGTATGTCTCTCTACTGTGGAACTAAACATTGTCATGCAATTATGTATGTAAATGGCTAATCTAATCCATTAGACGGGAATTTTGTCTTATTGAATTCTATATTCCTAACATATGGGATGGTACTTAGCACATAGTAGGTGTTCAGGAAAGGTTCTTGAATATATGATTAGATGGACCGATGAATGTGTTAATGAATGAGTGAATGAGTAAGTGACTGAATACATGAAAATATAAGTGAATAAATAAATTTAAGAGTGAAAAAAAAAATAAATATGAATGAATGGGCCAATGACTAAATCACATGTCTGTTCTCCACATATATGTGTATATATACATATATGCACACATATATAAACTTCACAATACTTGTTGTTCATTTTGAAGCAATTTCCTTCACATTAAAATTCATTTCCACATTCTCAGGGAAGATACCAGTAGGGTCTGATATCGTTCGTTTGGGGAGAGTCAGGAATCAGAGTAGCCTGTCCCCTGGGGGGTTGGGGGTTGCAGAGGGGAGGTTCCTTCTTAGGGATGGGTCTTGATGGTTTTATAGCTGGGAGTCTCCCCATTCAAGGACCTACTTCCCTTTTGCCACTCCGACTATCTCCTCGGCTCCTTGGCTCTGCGCCTCCTAAAATGACCACTGAATTCCAACAAGATCATCTGCAACGTGACCATGACCATTAGCACCTGTACTCAGTCCCTGACACCCGCCCTCGCTCCAAGGAGACGTGAAACAACAGCTCTAAGGCCTGAAGTCTGCAGACACTTCAGCTGAAATGAGGCCCAAACTTACACCCCAGAGTATGGTAACCCGGGGACGTGCCCAGGTACACAGACTGCGGCATATCTTGCTCCAAATCCTTGCTCTGCTCCTCACTTGCTACATGACCTCTTTGAGGTTGCTACGTAACCTCTTAGAGCCTCAGTTTACTCAGTTGTGGAGTAAGGATAATAATATCTATGAAGATGTCACACATGATAAGCACATAATAAAGGCCAATTTCTTTCCTGCGTGATACAAAATTTCAAAACAGTAGCAGCTGAAGGAGAGAAGCTGCCCTTGGCATTGCCCATCCAAAACGAGGCTCCAGAAAGGCACTGATTCCACTGAATCCCCCAAACCCCCATCCTCTCCCCTTCAGGGATGCTAAGGTTCCTGGTTCATCTCCCAACAGCGTGCAACTCCCAGTGGCCACAAGGACGGCTGTGCTGAGCCATTAAATGAGTCACTGGAGAGTGTCACGTGGATAAGGATGTAAGACAAAGGCCTGGGGGACAGCTTGGCTCTTATTTCAGGACACCTTGTCCTGCCATCTTTGTCTACCAAAGATTAAGAATCTTGCTACAGTCTTGATGAGAATGGTGGGGGTTCAGCTCCACTGACGCTATTGTCCTCTGTTGTGTCTGTTGGAAAGAGGCAGAGGAGAGAGTGGGCATGGTTTCTGCAGAGAGAACCCAGGCATCAAACCAGTGTTGGCCCAGAGAAGCCCCTCAGTCCTTTGGGGGTCCTTTTCCAGAATAAGGTTGTCAAAGCTAGGAAGGAGAGCTAATAGGAAAGGGTATCTCTATGAGAGCAGAGGGACTCTGGAGTCATCCGGACCTGGACCCAGGCTGAACAGATGTGGACAGGTCACAGCGGCAGGCACTGGCGTCAGGCAGCGACTCTGAGAGGGAGCGTCTGCTTACACGTTGCACACCACGTGCCTGTCTCACTTGCCTCATCCTGGTCCTGAATTGGGTCACAGAATCTTAGCTACCTCATCTACAAAGTGGGATACTGACAATGTGTAATGATAATAGTTAATGTTCTTGAGCATTATTATATTCACTTTACCCATATTAACTGATTTAGTCCTCACAACAAGCTTACAAGGTAACTAAAAATGATTATCCCCACTTTACAAATGGCCAAACTGGGGCACTGTGTGATTAAGCAGTGACTTGCCCATGTTCCCACATCTAGTAGCTGGCAGAGCTGGGTCTTGAACGCTGAGAGTCCGGCCCCAGTGTCCAGCCTGATCACCACCTTGCCAAACAGTGTGAAGAGGACCACATGGCGTGCCATAGACAAGAAATCGGCGTGGAAGAGAGACGTTTGTTAATAAACTGAGAGGATGCCCAGTTACCCTCATGTTAGACCCTCCACACTTCTTGATGCATTTTGGGCAGGTCCGAGGGGCACATACCCTGAAGACCCAACACGGGCGACAGTGGCATTGGGACACTCTTGCTCCAGCTGATTCTGGATTTGAGGATTCCTGGAGCACTTGAAGGTCAGGGTTTGGGGTGATTGACTCTTTCCCAGGGCCACCTTCGTGACCTCCTTAATCCAGTCCGTGTGAGGCTGTCACAAGGTTCATTCACATTCAGATTAGCTAATACTCATTAGTGATGCCCATTAATTAAGCAGAGCAATTTGTTTATAATTAACTTGAGAAATTTATGGCTTTAGAAAACAATTTCAGGAGCTGATATAAACACATTAGGTAGCGATAGCAATGCCAAATTTAATTGCTTTCAAGAAGAACCACTGATATGAATGCCACAGCCATCACTAGTATATGTTTGACAGCAGCTTGTAAATTCATCAGTTCGTCTACGAGCTAACGCCTCAGGTGATTTGGAACAGGGAAGTTCAGCCCTCAGAAACTCCTTTATGATACAGGGCTAAGTGAAAAAGCAGGCTTGAAAACTACTTTTTTGGCACATTCTCAACTTGGTAAAAACATTTTTGTATATGCATTTCCTCCTGTGTATATACGTGTGGGGACAGAGTCCCAGAGAGCAATTTCCAGGTTCTCAGCCTCACGTGGAAAGGGGCTGGCTTGGGTAGTAGATGGCCATCAGCAGTGACCAGTTGGCCACCAGCTGTTACCGGTTAGCCATTAGCCACTGGTATAACTGCCGTGGCTAAGCTACCCAGAGCGGATTGCAGTTAGCAAGGGGTGGGTGGGTGGGTGGTTGGTTGGTGGTTGGTTGGTTGTTTGGCAGAGAAGCTGACGGCAGATTGTGGCTCCTGCTTCCTGTGTCTCCAACGCAGCCGCCATCGAGAATATAGTGGTATGACTCCCCTATCTATGGCTCCGTGGGTGTTCCTTTTTGGACTAGCCATAGCCTGTGTTCTTATGTGGGGAGCGGGAGCTGAGACACCACATGACACCCTGCATGACAATATACATGGTATATTTATGTGATACCTGTATTTATGAATATATATGTACAAGTATAAATAAGTATATTTCTTTCTAGTGAAAGAAATACATAAAAATGAAAAAATACACATGAAGTACATATAAAAGAAAGAAAGAAAGAAAGAAAGAAAGAAAGAAAGAAAGAAAGAAAGAAAGAAAGAAAGAAAGAAGGAAGGAAGGAAAGAAAGAAAGAAAGAAAGAAAGGAAGGAAGAAAGAAAGAAAGAAGTGTTGATGGTTTTCCCCTGGTGATGGGATGACTATTTTTACTTTTTTCTGTATGACATTTTGTATTTTTCACAAATTTTTTAGGTGGAAATCACTATTTTTATACCCTCCCACCCCCCAAAATTAAGTGTTATTGAAAGGGAGGACATAGAAAAGAATATAAAGATATATTTTCTTTTTCAAGTCAATTCCTTTTAAAAGGTAAGCAGACCCTTCTGTAATAATTGCGCATACTACTTGGTTGGCATTTTAAGATCATTTTTATCCTTGTAGAGAAAATGACAAGATAAACTCACCCTGTTCCCAAACGTGATCTTCATCACAGGCGATTCCCGCTCTGGTTCTACAACTGGGGAAGAAAAGCAGCACCTCTCAACTTTTAAAAATAACAGCGCATAAAAATACCGCATGAGGCTGTTGGCCCAACTCCCACACTGCAGGTACCTGCAGATTTGTGATAAAACACACCGACCAGTCATTCTGGACAAGGATAAATTGTCAAAAGACTCTTTGAGTAAACCTCCTGCTGACAAGTGTGTGCACTTGGAAGAGCGGTGAGGACCCTTCCCTGCCATGTCATTCATCTTCCCAAAATGTCACAAGTGAAGAAGAGGGGACGTTTGGCTAAAGGCTGTGAATGCCTTTTCAGAAAATGCACTCCCAGAAGGGCAGAGGTCATCTGACCTCACCTGCTCCTTCCCCAGCTCCTTCCCCAGGGAGATAGTGTGACCTGTGGGGTCACTTGCCAGCTAGAGACAGTGCTCATTATGAACATAGATCGGACCCCCTTTCTGTTAACATTTAATGAACACCGACGTTGTGTCAGGGGGTGGCCTCTTATCTTTCAGATTGCAGCACATTTATAATTACAATTCGGCCTCTGCTTAATAAAGAATTTTAAGTCCATGATCTCATGCTTCCCAAAGTGTAGTTACTGGAAGATTCAGTTGGCTAGGTGTTCCTTGAAAAAGATTCTGTAGTCCAGAAAGTTTGGGAAGTCCTGATTATTCTGCACTTTCTTAGCGATTCCTAAGGCATCAGCTGATTAAAGGCTTGGAGGAATCCTACGATACAGAAGCTTGTTTATCCTTGTTTAATCCAGCGTTTTTCAAACTTTTGGGGGCCACAGAACGTACTTGATCCTATATTATCTTCAAACAGCTGAAATGAGTGTTCCTTGAAAGACACTGCAAAAAGTCAGTGTCTTTGAAGATGCAGAACCATTGAAGTTAGGACTGTACCAGCCAGGCAGGTTATTTCCCCCACACCTCACTGGGTTGTGCACGGAATATGCCTAACACAGAATACACCTTCGACAAACAGTGGAATCAGAGGGGACTCTGAAGGCCAGACCAGGGCAATGGGCTCAAGCGCAATGTCACAATCAAGGCTCTGTTTCATTTTTATGACACATGCGGAGAGACATTCCAGGATCAAATAAAGTAGGAAAATTGTCTGTGACACTTTATTCATCTGACAGTGAGCGTTCTTTTGCTTGGCTTGGAAACAGAGAACTGTGGGCCTGGAGAATCCAATACATCTTGTCATTTTAGAGGCGACAGTGATGCTCATGAAGCCACATGATTTGTTTGAGGTCACAGGGGTATGAAGGAGGTCCAGGACTTCAACTGAAGTCTCCCTACCCCAACTTCGGGTACTTGTTAGGCTCATATCCATGCTCTCATCCCCCCAGCCCTGCCACTCGGAGGTGACACAATGTGATGGCATAAACAAGGTCTTCTAAATGAGGCAGATTTGGATTTCGCAGTTGTGTGACATTGGGCAAGTGGCCTAAACTCTTTGTGCCTCAGTTTCCCCACTTGTTAAACAGTAATCATAAACTCAGCTCACAGAACCACTGAGAAGATGGAATGAGATATTGTACCAAAAAATCACTGTCATACACTCAGTGGGTATGGGTTTTATTTTATTCCCCTGTGTTTATTACCATTTTGAAGAGCTCTTGATTCCTTTTTGCCCTGGGTTAGGAATTCAAGTTTTTTCTTCTCGGTGACTGTTTGTCATTCTGAAATTGTCTTTTATATTTGTGTAAGAAGAATCTTTCAATATCAATAGAAGAAAATGGAATTAATTGCCTATTGATGAAGAATTGATGTTGAATTCTAAGACTGAAATTGAGGGGGAAAAAAGAGCATGGGATTTATCACACCCTGGGCTCTGTCTTCCAACAGGGCTTATAGATATGGAAAGCAGGTCACCTCAGGTGGAGAACTGAGGGCCCTGTTCCGACTGCTGCCTCATCATTAGCCCAGTGGGACAGCCTCGCTGACTGGGGACCTGATGCTGTCAAAGGCAGGTCGTTGGTGCAGACAGCAGTGTATTTCCTGGGAGAGTCATTAACTTCAGACTTGCTTCCACCGGTTGCCGGGCAAGACTGGGAGCATTTGACAGACAGCTGGGCCCTGAACAGATCTTAACAAGGTCTGTGGCTGCAGCATAAGACGCATTTATTTATTCTGACTCCTTTGAGACAGACATGTTGCTTTCAACATCTAAAGAGACATCCTTCCTCTTCATCTCCCCATCTCGTTTCACCCTCTCCATGCCTGTGCTCCAGGCCTCATTTTCTCATTGTACCAGTCTCCAGATTGGTCCATTGTACCAGCCTCCTAACCTGTCTTCTAGTCTCGCCTCTAACCCCTTTCTATTGATCCTCTGCAACCAGAACCATTTTTCCAAACTGCTGACCTCCTATGGCTTCCTATGGTTTCCAAAACATTTATTCTGACATTTAGGATCCTCCAAATCTGGCTAGTCTATCTTTAACCTTATTATATATTTCTCTCATATCTGCCTCCTTTGCTCCAATCATACTGAACTTCTTGAAATTTGTTTTTTCTATTCATATCCTGTTATTTTAAGCCTCTAAGTCATTGAAGTGGCTATTTCGTCTGAATGGCATACTTCCCCCTCTTCTTTAATTTCAAAGCTCAGCTCAAATGTCAACATTTTGATATCATCTTCCCATACTTCTTAGAATGAATCATCTTCTTCTCTGATGGACTCTCACACTACTCCCTTCATATTCTTCATAAACATTTGTAAAAATTTCCATTTCTCCCCATTTATTTTTCTTTTAGTGCTGAGCCTGTGTTTATTCAGTGGCTGGTACATAGTACATACTCAATAAATGGATGGATTCATGGATGGAGGGATGGATGGATGGATGAGTAGATGGAGGAGTATATGGAAAGAAGTATTGGTGAGTGACTGTGCAGATGTGATAGGGAGACTGTAACCCAAATGGATTTAAAAGCATGAAGTCCACTTAAGGACAACAGTTTTGCCTGCAGTGCGAGGTTGCAATTGATTTTGTGATAAAACAAAAGGAAGTTGAAATATAACATAGTCAGGAAAGGAACTTGTTTGTTTTTTTTTTTTTCCCTGAAGATGTTTGAGCTTCAGAGAAATTGTAGGAATCACAGAGAAATAAGGGAAAATAAGTTATGCTGTCCCTGCCAAGACTCAGGAGACAAAAAGTAAGGAAAGAATCAGGCTGAGAGAAAACCATTGTAGCAAAAAGGGTGAGTAAAACCATGGAGAGGGGTTTTGCTACTCATCTCTGAATTGCCCAGAGTCCAGCACAGTGGCTGGAATACAGTAGGTGCTCAATAAATGCTTACTGAATGAAGGAGAAAGCATATGTGCCAAGCACATATGGAACCCACAGCAGTTATAGTCTCTCTTAGGGGCAACAAGTGACCTGGAGAACCCCTTGTCTCTAGGCATCACTGGCAGAGAATGCTGTGATTTCCATGGATGCCAAGTTATACCTATGGGCTTAGGTAACATTGGTTGATTTTTCTCTTATTCATTTTTTTGGTGTTCCTATTATTCTCAAACACTGAGTGTTTGCAAGTGGCTGTCTCTGGGCTGTTGAGTAGAAGGCCTTTCCCCTTCTGAGCATAGAGGCACACACGCATCAAGAGAAAAAAATTTGTTACCCATGATGGTGGGCCCAGAAGAACTGGACACAGCACTACAGTTATGTTTCAGATGTTTCACCTCTCCACAGGGAATATTAGGTATTGAGACTCTGAAATGGAGCTACTACTCTAATTCTAAAGAGTTAGAACAACAAAATGGGATGTGACATAAGGAAATTTCCTTACAAAAGTTTTGAGAGAGGGACATGTTTGGGCTGGATGCATTTAGTTATGAAAGGATTCAGTCTGGCTTGGATATTTTGGGTCTGTGATTAGAAAGATACTAACACAAAATCCAATTTCCATTTCCTCTGAAAGACCCTTGTCCACTTTATTATAGGATTCATTAGGTCAACAAAAACACTTATGAAGTATTTATTGTTTGCCAAGAACTCAATTAGACACGGGGGGCCCAAAGATGGAAAAAACACGGCCCCCACTCTCAAGGACCCCTGTGAGGAGAAAGATATGCCAATGGTCAGCTGCAGTGCACAATCGGGGCTCAGCGTATGAGTGTCAGAGTCTGGAGACCCACAGTGGAAGGCGTTGTGTCTCATGACATGGAGAAATCAAGAGAGGCTTCACAGAAGAGGAAGTCTTATGAAGAGAAAGAGAGTTTGCAGATGGACAAAAGAAAGAGGATGTTCCAGGCAGATGGATTAGATGTGGGAGCAATATCAGTGCAAAAAGACCAGTAGGTGGTGTGAAATAATCCAGATGTGAGGCGCTAGGAGGAAGTCTGAACCTGAATGATTGTTGCAGTGTGACAAGATGTACACAGATTTGAGAACTATATAGCAGATGGACCCGGCTGGGCTAGATGAATGATTGGGAATGATTGCTGGAGAAGGAGGCATCAAGAATGCACTGATGTTTCCCCCTTGCAGGACTCTGCTCTCAGAGACGAGAGAGAAATGGAGAGGATCAGACTTGAGGGCCACATGAAGAGGGCAGATTTGAGCATGTGAGTCTGCTGTTTTGGAGGACATGCAGAAGTATCTGGATAAATGGATCTGGAGCTCAGGACAAAGGACAGAATGGAGATACAGGTTTGGGAATCATTGGGGGGATTACATCAGGCCCTGGTGATAGACTTTGAAGTCAACAACCATGAGTGGGGAGGTTGTCAGGCCTGGTGCACAGAAGCCCTCACGCCCAAGGGCCCATTTGTTCAGCTGTGGGTTTTCTGGGCTGCCCCTGCTGGCATCACTTCTGCCATCACTCGCCTCTTAGTCCCTTGGCTTCTCCCTACTCTGAGTGGCAACAGCATAATCAGAGTTGCAAAATTAAAAGACAGCAAACCAAGCTCAAGTGGCCAGAGTCAAATTCCAACAGCAACACAGAGGAGCATAGGCGTCAGGGAACCGTGGTGCCATTGTGTCACAGGCTTCCTGGTTAAGGGGTTCTGAGTGGGGCCCTTCACCAGCTAGTGTAGGGGGAAGCTCTTCTGTGCTCAGGGAGAGGGTCAGCATGGCCAGATTTCTGAACTGGAGAAAGAGTGAGCCCTTTATAATATGGTTTGGCAGTGAAGGTGGCTTTTCCATGTTGTTTGAAAATCCACAGTCCATGAAGTTTGGCAGGAGAGAAGCTGGCCCTTCCACGTGTACTGTCTCTTCAAAGATTTTCACTGTACTCTCCTCAGGAAGAGCCATGAGCAGCAAGTGTCGGGGGCTTCTGTAAGAGGAGCTGTGGGCTCCGAGAAGGGTGTGGGGGATAACCTGAGGGCATTAGCACTGAATCCTGACAGCCGTGCTTCTGTAAGATCGAAGATGTTCTTACCTTCAGGGTGTCCACAGCCAAGAGGTGCACACCAGATGTGGCAGGAAGAAGGCCGGCGCTCTGTGGGGTGGAAGCTGTGTCCCTTACCATCCACAGGGGGCGCCCTACAGCCAGCACTCCAGAGGTCCTGATTTCCAGCCCCTGCCTGCCTCTCTGTGTGGTAGAAGAGATTCCTGATGGAATTTCAGGCTTGTGCTACTTACACTGAGTCAGGGCTCATCCCTCGACGTCAGATGTGTCACCTGTCACTCTTCGGAAGGGATTGTTGGGTGGGAAGAAAAATTCCTTCAGGAGCAAGCTCTTCTCAGATTCAAATATTCGTCTTTCCCAGCCTTTCCCCCCTACCCTGCACCCCTCACCACAACCCTTAAAGACCCAGACACCCCACATATGCCACACAGAATACAATGTCCTGGGCTTGATGATTGGTCTGGATGGGATGGGCCTCTGGGGACTGGACCAGGTGGTCGGGAGGATGGAGAATGGTTAAGAGAATTCAATGGCCTGCTCTGACAATCACCATCTGTGTGATTGACCCTTTAGTCCCTTCTGCCTTAGTGTCCTTACCAGTCTGGGAAGCAGAGGTAGAAAATGAGCTACTATACATAGTTTTTTTTTGTTGTTGTTTGCTTTAGGATAGACACTTTCAAAGAAACTGAGGTAGAAAAGGTGGCTCTACTCCCTGTCCAGGCACACCCTCCTACCCCTCCTACACATTCATACACGCATGTGACACATGAGCACGTACACACACACACCATCAGAAGCTGCCACTATTGGATTCCTTGAAGGTGTGGGTCCCCAGAGTGTTACACAGTTACTAGTCTAAGATAAAGGCAGGACAGAAACCAACTTCTATGGGCTCCCACCATGGGGCATACTCTATGGGGAAAGACTCTGTGCTGTGCATTTTTTTCTATATTACCTCATTTGTCCCTGATAGATTTCCATGCAGAGATTCAGAGAGGCTAAGCCACTTGCCCAAGGTCCCTCAGCTAGTAAGTGGTAGAGCCAGGACTTGAACCCCAGGAGGTCTGGCTCCCAATACTAAGTTCTTCCTGTCCCACCATGCTCCCACTGACAAAGGACGTCTCCTACTGTGCATTTAGTCTGACATCTTCCAGTCTGGGCTACAATCCAGCTTGTCCTTTTCTGGCTGATCGGCTTACAGCTCCCTGACACAGGTTTCCAATGCCCCATCCTCCTTCCTGAAGCCCACTTCTTTGGTTCCCATCACCCTTAGTTTTCCAACCCAGCTTAGGATCCAGAGTCTCACCTTCAGAATCGCCCCTTTACCTGACTCTATCCCGTGTCTCTTCTGATTGACGACTTCTCAGAGTCTGTCTTAGACAATACGCCACTCCCCATTTTCCAGCTACCAGTTCTCCCACTTAGTACAGGCCTAAACTGACAACTGTCCTCTCCATCTTCAACTGGAGGAAGATTTCCAGTTGAATACATGTGGAATGCATGCAGCTCTGCAGGGGACAGGCACTGGTCAGGGCTCCAGTGCTGCAAGTTCCCTTTGGGCTGAACCAGCAGAAATGACCTTAGAACTGTACCCTGTTCCCATCTCCAGGCCTTTGACTGTGCTTTTCCATGTTTCCACACTTGTGTCTGTATGTGTTCGTCCAGGTGCTTTTCTGGTTTCCCCACTTTTGTCTCATTCTGGTTCAGAGAGTTGGACACTTCTCCTTCTGCTCTTAGGCTTTCCTGAGACTTCCAAGTGAGGACTCTGGCTGCCAATTCGTGATTTTGTCTCTTGGACCATGGATGGAAAGAACTCACTAGTAAGTCAGTGATTGACACTCTCCCTGCCTGCCTTTTTGCCTCTTTCTGCCATTGCAAGGATAGGGCTGTGGGTGTACACCAGATGGTCCTGATGCCCCGCCCATCGCTACTCACCACTCACCACTCACTACTGATGGCTTCCCTCTGCAACTCTCTGCCCAAGGCAGAGGCTGGAAGTACTAGGGAGCTGACAGCCCTGGGAGCGGCCCTCAGCCAGTGATGGATGAAGATTGGAGGAGAGGCACCCCAGCTTCCTTGTCCCTCAGCTGGAACAGCCCTGAGGTGTATTCTGCACTCTCAGGTGGCCGTCAGTTCCCCAGGGCACTAACCTGCTCACTGCTTACCCCAGCTGACACTCTTCCTGTCCTTGTCGCATCCCTCACTCCCCTAAAAGTACTTCCTGTACAAGTTGCTTATACTCAAATCCTTTCTGATGGTCTGCTTCTGGGGGAACCCAACCTGAGACAGGTTCTAAAGCTGATGCTCGTGGTGGCTCTGGCGCCCACCTGGCTCCTTTTCAATGGGGTCACAGTCGCCAAACGCCCACAGTGGTTTCAGGACCCAGTCAGTGCACATCACGTGCCAAAGCTCCAGCGAGTGTGGGAGTAAAACAATTGTGTAACATACCCATCTTTAATGGGAGCAAGTTATGGAGCTAATAATATTGATATTTTCAATGGATTGAATTAAATTATACTTCCCATCTTGTAGCTTAATTAAAGGGATAAAAACTGTTTCATATTTTAATTAGCAAGTATGTCTTGAAAAGGCTTAAATTAATAGGGGAGTCATCACCATAGGAGAGCAACCCTCTGCCAAGATTCACGAGGCAGAGAGAGCACGGAGAACAGAATGGAGTTTTTGTCATAAGCGCAGCCACGAGTAGAACTAGGAAACCTTGGCTCTTCGAATTTTTTCCAAGTATCAGAGTTGGAGCTTGATGTGTAGCTGGCAGGCATGGCTGTTTTCTTTTCTCGGGGGGTCCACTTACTACATGTGAATCTTCTTTAAGACATTTGTTCACCGGATCTAGAAAGTGTGAAAGTAACGGGGACCTTTCGAATGACGACTCTGATGTGGCTGTCTTCTCAGATGAACGTTCTTTGGGGTTCTGGAAGCCGTGTTGGCAGAGCCTGAAAACAAAACGGGCTCTGCCCATGGGGCTGGCCCAGCAAGTGCCTCAAACAAATGTCCTGTGCAGGTTTCAGACAGGAGCCAGGCGCCAATGACTCTGAGTTTTGAAAAGAAAAATGGTCTGTGGCAATGCTTGCTGGTTCCCAACTCAGTGTGTAAGTCCTGTTGGCAAACTGTTTCTTTTTCTTAGTTGTGCTTTAAAAAAATCCACAAGTAATACATACTTGTTGTTAAAATATTTTGAAAATACATATAAACAAAGAGGAAAACTTAAAACCCAAAGTGTAATCCCATCACCCAGAGACTCACCGATAACACTTTGATGTGGTTTCTTCTAGGTTTGCTTGGCAGCGTCTGCCTCAGGCCGCCTCCTGGCTAATGTTTCTGAGGATCCTGGGTAATGAGGGAGGGGTGGGGTCTAGTGGCCACGATTGCTTGCTGCTTCTGGTTCTACACTCTGGCTCCAATCACCATTTGTAGTCCCGTCTCACTATCTTCCATCGCTCCTGTTAGCTAGTCCAGCTTTTTTTGTTCACTTCCTTTCAATCACGTACTGGCTCCTCCTCCTTCATTTTCCCCAGAACAAGTTAACACAAGACTCTTGTATAATGACCTGAATTAGATGGTTTGGGTAAAACGGGATTTGAACATGGGAAAAGGAATATTAGACATCATTATTCCTTCCTGGAGGACTTTTTACTGCCTCTCTCCACTTGGTCCAAGATCTTGCCACCAGATTGCTCGGCCCTGCTCATTTCTCCAAACATGTTTCTCATCTTCTCTCATCTTGGTTGCCTCACATTTCCAGAAACTCCTTTCCCTTAAGTTGTCAGGGGACCATTCTAGAGTCCCTATTATTTTGTTATGCTAGGTAATTTAGTTCTTTTTGTGACTGTATTTCTCACATATAGACTAACCCACAGTCTTTCCTTTCATAGCCCAAAGGCCAGGAATTTTCTAAATCAGATAGCCAAATACTCCTAAGATGAATTTGCCATCCATCCAGAAGACAAGTTGGAGTTTCATTTTATTTATTTTACTTCACTTCACTTTATTTAACTTATTTTGTTTTCTCCTTTCCCTGACAAAGTTTTAATGACTATTCTTTTAGCTAAACTAGAGTGGGTTGGGGTATGGGTACAAACCCTCAACCATATTTTTAGATTCACTTCTAAGAAATGAAAGATTAGGTCAGGAAATATGAACCATTTCAAGGCTTTTGGTACATTCTGCCGAATTGCCATGCAGAGGTGCCATTTCACACTCCTTCTTGCGTTACTGTGTAAGGGTCTGCTTCTGCCTACCCTGGCCAGCTTTGGATAGTACACTTTAGAGGGGAAAAGCATCGGCCATTTAATGGGTACAAGCCACACCCACATGTTGTACTTTTGAAAGCAGTGTCTGAGCCGTGTGTGGGCAGCACCTGAGAAGCAGGAGCCCTCTGTGGAAACCCCACATGTCACCTCTTTGACATCAAGCTTCCAAGTGGAATCTTAAGCTCTGCACAGCCATTTATCAAAGAGTTTTCAAATGTCACTTACCAATTTGCATTGGACCTTTTCTACATATTAATGTGATTCTGTTACTAATATATGTATTTGCTGTTCTACCTAAATTCGCATTGGAAACCCTAATGAGGCTACGCAGAGAGCCAGCTCCCTGGGGACAAATGATTCAGCTGCTTTCTTTTGTGGTCGGTCCCTGAGGATGTCCTCAAAGCGTCACAGCATCCGTTCAAGCAGCCTACTCTTAGTCTTCGCCATCTCTGCTGCTTAGCTCGGCTCCAGCCGGACCACTACGCATGTGCTCACGCTCTGGGCAAGGCCTGATCTGATTCTTTGCTTTTTCTCCTTCAAGATGATAAACCTGCTGCATTAGAGGGGCTTGGCCCCTTGCTTTGCCCAGGGGTTGTGTCTGTGCGGGGCTTCAGGGTCCCAAACTAAGTTAGGAGTTTCTGCAGAGGTGACACACAGGGTAGGGAGAGCCAGCCGGCCAATCCAAGTCTGAGTTCTCAGGAAAAACGTTTCCCGTTGTCTGACGCCCGGGCTGCATCCTTCTGGAGCCTGCAATGGATGGCCCTGAGCGTCCCTGCACTGGGCAGTGCCGCAAAGGCTCAGTCCACAGGGTTTGCGCTCTAAAGAAAGCTTCTGGAGTGTTTCCTGCTTCCCGTTCTGTCAGCCTCTGTCTGCTCCTCCCATCCCCAGGCCTGAACTTGAAGACGATGTCCCTCCCAGTTGGACCTTTGGGGCTTCTTTAGAGGTTTTGGAGGGAGAGGAGAATTTGTCCCTCTGAAATGAAGCCCAGTGTAATGGCTTGGCCTTTCTAGGCTGAGCATGGGCTCTCTGGTTGGGGTCAGCATTCCCTTGAGCCCTTTCAACTGGCTTCCCCACAGTCATGCACTGAGGTCCCACCATCCCTAAAGGGGAGCCACAGTTCCCTAGGATGACATTTGAGGGGAGGTACCCTAGATTCCCCTTGCTCATCCCTGGCCTGCTTTCTCTCCAAATCCCATTTCTGCCCCATTCTGAATCCTTGATTCTGCATCTTGAAACTTTGGTCTTGGGATCTGTGCTTCGTCTTCCAGGCTTCTGGATTGTAGTTTTCCTGGGACTCTCATATGCATCCGCTACTCTGCTTTTCAGGCTCCGAGAGGGTGCCTGAAAGTAGGAACTCCTGTCTAGGTTCAGTCCTGGTCCCTGGCCTAGGCCCCTCAGCCAGGGCCCCTGCAGGGCCAGCACCAGGCTGTCCTTCCCTCATGTGCATGCGTGCTCAGCAGGTGCAGTGTGGAGAGGAGAAGATGAAGGGAACCATTGAGCTCTGGGGGAGAGAAGCTGAACCAAACCTGCAGACAGTGGGACCATAGCTAGCTGGTCTTGCATCTGTCTTTTCAAATGAACAGTCCATCCATGAAGACAGGGTCCGATAAGCCCATACACACCTGTCAGACCGCACGCCTCACCACAGGGTCCCACATAAATCTTTGAGATTGCTTGACCTTGGGCCTGGGGCCTGCTCTGCACGCCCCAGCCCTACTCAGCAGCAGCACCAAACCTTTTCACCATTAAGACCCTGAACCTGGTCTACCTGGGACCAGGAAGGCATTTGAAGCCTCGGCCACTCCCTCAAGTGGAGGGAAGAGTTTACTGAGCTGCTATCATCAGTGTGCAGTTCCTACAGAGAGACTCTGGCTCCTCATCTCTGCCCAGGACCAGCTTCAGGCTAGAGCCACTGGAAACACCTATAGCTGGTCTTTCCTTGTTTGTCCTTAAGTTGGGGACACCCATGTGTTGATTTGCTGGGGCTGCTGTAACAAATTACTACAAACTGGCTGGCTTAAAACAATAGAATTTATTCTTTCACAGTGTGAAGGCCAAAAGTCCAAAATCCAGATGTTGGCAGGGGTTGGCTCCTTCCGGAAGCTCTGAGGGAGACTTCTCTCTCCTAGCTTTTGGTGATGTCGGCAGTCCTTGGTGCTCTGTGGCTTGTAGACACTTTGTTCCAATCTCTGCCTCTGTCATCACATTACCTCCTCTCCCCTTCTCTGCTCTTATAAGGACAATAGTCATTGGATTTAGGACCCACCCAGGTAATTCAACCAACTACAGGACCCTATCATGAACTCCAGCTGACATGGCTGGATTCTCATCCTTATTCACCTTCCCCAGGACTCTGGGACCCCTTGCTGATTCCCTGCTCCAGTCTGAGACCCTGGAGAACCATGTTTAGCTCCAAGCATCACTCATGTCTGAGCTCCGCCAGCAATGCTCTCCTTGCTTGTTGACCAAATTCTTCATTCCACCCAGAATGTCATGTACCCCATGAGACACAGAGTAATGGATTCTGGACTCTGGCCAGGACAGGGCACGGGCAGTGGCTCAGAGGCAAGCGCCTGGGCTTTGGTGTGAGACACACCTTGGTCCTGGCCTTCAAGACTCACTCCCTGCGTTAGGGATTCACTCACCGTTTCCGAGCTTCCGTTTTCTCAAGTGAAAGGAGTTGGGCCATGATGTGGTCGATGTGAGAAATAGATGAGAGCTCCTGGATGAAGTGGCCTCGGGCACTAGTGATGGCCTAGGATATTCTTACTCTCTTTTCTCTTCTACCTACTCACCTTCTAGGGTGAGAGTCTTGTCTGTATAGAGACAAGAGGTGGCATCTGTACAATGTGGTAATATTAAACGTGGTACCTCATATACTTAAGAGGAAAAGCTGTCCCCTCATCCCTTCCCTCCCACCTTCTAGTATAAAATAATATAGAATGAAAGGCCTTGGATCCAGCACCCTGGGGATTCAGCAGTAGGATACAAAGACCGAGGGGACTGTGGGAAAGAGAAGAGGGAGAGAAATGATACTCAATGTCCACCTGAGATGGATTCTGTATGAAGCGCCTACTCTTACGATAGGCTGCATCTGCAAAACTTTCTGCAATTTACAGGCATAACTAAGGGGCTGCAGACAGTAAGTACTCAATAAATGTTAATTCTCTCGTCCTGAAACCAGTGCTCTGGGTCCTCGCTTCCTTCAAACCAGCAGTAAGTCAAAGCTTGCCTCTTGACCTGAGGATAGCACACAAATCTAAGATTCCCACCGTTCCCTATATTCCCCCCATGAGTGGGTTAATCCAGGGCCCTGGGTGCCAAGCTCAAAGCCACAGTGGTCAGGATGATAGCAGGAAGGATGCTTGACATAGTCAGGCTTCAGAGCTGGGCTGACAATTGCCAGGGGGATGGAGCTGAGGGTGGGGTGGGAGTGGGGGGTGCAGTGGGGTGTGTTTAAGTGTAATCGTTGGTCAGTTTAATTAAGTTGGAGTCTACCTTTGATTATGTGAATCATATGGGGCAGATTTTCAGTCTTCTCCACTGCAAAGCAAAAGTCAGGACTAAAAAATTTACCATTTTCTTTTCTTTTTTTTTTTTAAATTTATTGGGGTGACAATTGTTAGTAAAATTACATAGATTTCAGGTGTACAATTCTGTATCACATCATCAATAAATTACATTGTGTGTTCACCACCCAGAGTCAGTTCTCCTTCTATCACCATACATTTGATCCCCCTTACCCTCATCTCCCACCCCCCAACCCCCTTACCCTCTGGTAACCACTAAATTACATTCCCCAGATTAATTTTCAAATCCCGTGGCCATCCTATGGTCACTGACTGCCCTCCAATCCCCTCACCCGCCCCCCTACCCCCCACCCCTCCCGCCCATCTAGCAACCCTCAGTTTTTCCTCTTTGTCCCCAAAACTGTTTCTGATTAGTTCATTCACTTATTCTTTTCTGACGGTCACTACCGATTTCTGTGATGGGTGAGTTTAGTTTCAACAACTCACAGTTGACAATGAATATGCAAACAGATGTTAATGAAGGACTTTGCTCGTCTCTCTCTTCCATTTCTTGTATTAGGCTACATTTGGTATTGTTCTCTCTCTCCCAGGCCCAACCCTGAGCTCCTCCTGGCTTGTTCTCCTCAACCCCCCAACATTATTCAGGGTGTGAATCACATACAGCTGAGCGCAGGTCAGCCTTTCTCCACCCGTGAGCGAGCACCCACTGGCACAGCCCTCTGAATAGTTAACCACGTTCTACTGAGGGCGTTTGTGGCTGGATGGAGAAGAGCGCACGTAGTCCTTTAAACACACTTAATTAAGCTGCGTGAAATACTGGACTCCTTAGCAACAGCTGGGCCTCCACGCCAGCCGTGTGGGATATTTGCACAATGTGCTCTGTTTGCATGTTTGAAATGGCATTGCCCTGTCTAGGGGATGCGTTACAATACAGGGACATATTCCTTTTTGGCAGTCAGATTCGGGGAGAGCTCCAAGGCGCTCCCCAGCACTCTCCTTATGGATGAACTGGGCTCTTACTCTCAGCGAGCTTGGACAGCTGCTGCTGCACAAGCAACAGCAGATGTACATGAAATCGTAGTCAGAAGTGGTTTTGAAATACTTGATAACAGGAATAGCACAAGCTCCAGTCAGAACAAACAACAACCATAAACAATAGAGCTGTTCTAGAGGGTTGTAGCTGAATTTCAGCTGTGGAAACCTTGTAGTTTATAAAAGTGTCACATATATTTCCCCATTTGATCATAGCCACAACCCCATGAGGTGGGTTTGCATACATGGCTAATTACAGAGATGGGGAAACTGAGATTCAGAGAGGTTATGTGTCTTCTCCAAGGCCACACAGCTAATGCCAAAGCTGGAAGCCAAGCACACTCCTCGTTCTTTCTACCACGTTACGTGGTTTGTATCTGTATGGATGGCAGGGCCCCACCAGGTCCAGGAAGATCAAAAGAAATCTGTCCAGCTTGGGCCTGGGCCACCAGCTGGTAAGCTCGGGGCAAAGGTGAGAGTGAGGGCAGGAAGGGATGAGGCAAAGCTCTGGGATTTGTAGTCAGTCAGGATGGATCTGACAGCCAATGTGGGCCCTCTGCTCCTTCTGCTCACCTCTGTCCACTCTCCTGCGATCCTCTGGGAGGCTCAGAGGAAGAGAGGGGTGTGCAGGTTGAGGGCAGAAGAGCATTCCTGGAGGGCAAGGACGTGGGTATTTATTTGGGAAGTGAGCCCAGGAAGTGGGGCAAATTAGATATGGAAGGCCAAGAGCCATTAAAGTGAATACTGATAAACAATGTTGTCATCACGGGCAGCCAGGCGGAATCCCCTGGGGACCTTCTGAAAATCGTGTGACTGGCCCTTGCCTCAGAATTGTGCCGGTGGAGGACGAGGAGGCTGGAGTACCTATCCACCCCCTGCCATCCGCCAGCCCCAGGCATAAACCTCCCTGAACTTCACAGCTGGGCCTGTTGACTCCGAGAGGCCAGCATGGCAGAGAGGAGAGACCCGTTGCTGGGGAGGAGGGCTGAACACCGCCTTCATAACTGCAGGTGAACTCAGGTGGGCTGGAGAGAAGTGGGATGGGGCATCAACAGCATCTGCTATGCCCACGGATCTTAAAGGATGCTGGAAAACAGGAAACAGGCTTTCACCACTGGGGGCTGGTTTTCTCCATGTGAGGGAGGGCGGCCTAGACGTTTGGGGCCCTTGTCCACGCCCAGGACAGTGCTCAATGTTTTTGGAAACTCAGGGAATGTGCCCCTCTCCTCTCCAGCCGTTAATGTCTGGACTTCCCGCTCCCCATCCTCTGAGTCATTTGGGGAGCCTCTGTGGTTGGGGAGACTTGCTTGTGTCTCTGCTGGGAAATGCCCCCCCGCCCCACCCCGACTCTGCCCAAGACTGATAGTCTCCCCTCCCCCACGGCCCTTCCCTCCCATCAATCTGTAGCTGGCACCTCAGCCCTGCCAGAGGGCCTGGTGAGGGACATCTGACGCATATAGAACGTTTTAATTTTGGAAGCCATTGATTTCGAGCACATTAACAAATGGCACCTGTCGGTCCAGACGTTGTTTGCCATCCATCTTGTCTTATCTGAGCACTGACTGCATCTAGATAGGAGCTATGTCAGTTTGCAGGTACAGAGTGCTGTGCAGGGCCCCCCAACCCCCACCCCAGAGCCACAAGGAATTGTCCCTTCAGCCTGTTAATAACAAGGGCAGTACCTCTGAAGATGGCTCAGGGGCCAAGGGTAGGAGAAAGTAGCAGGAAATTGCCTGGGAGTGGCTGAGAAAGAGGTCTCCTCGCCTCCACTAAAAGGCGTAGTCTTCTGGTGCAGTTAAGTGGTATGTTGAATAGAGACTGGATTGTAACCTCTTACAGACCTCAAAAGGCAGCTTCATTTATATAAAACGTGCTGGGTCAGGGGTTCATCCTGGGGAGCCTGGAGCTCGCCTCTGTCCAGTGGTGGCAACCTGGGCACATTGTTTGCCCTCTCTTTTCTTCATCACATCACCTGTAAAGCTAGCATAGAAGTTTCTGCCCTGCTCCATTTCATTGGGCTACTGAACAGCTGAGGCAAGACAGCACTAAGAAAAGTCAACGGAACCATGGGGATGCATTTTATTTATAAATCAATGTGGATGAGTCCAGGTCAAGAAAACCTATGTGGGATGGGCAAGGCTGAGCAGAGTGACTCACCTACAGCTCTGGGATGGAATTGGCGATGTTATCGCATGTGAATAAAGACGGGAGATGCCAGCAGAAGGATGGGGTCTAGCACAGAACTGGGCTTCAGAGAGGAGGTTTATTACCCTACCTTGAGCGGAAACCATGTCTCGGTTTTCAAACATTTCAGAACTCGAACAGTCTTCTGGAATGGATTACTTTCGAAAACTGAGGTACCACTGTAATCCTCTCCACTTCCTAATGTTCCTTTTGCCTTATTCTGACACACCAAGCAAGCCTCTGAAGACAGTTTTGGTGTCCTCAGGGCTGTAAGAAGTGTCCTGGTCTGGTGGGCTTCGGTTGGATTTGCTGCCTGGCATTGTGGTCCCCTGACAATTTCCCTCTTTTTACTTACTCTCAGCCCTGTGCATTGGATGACACACCAACTCTTGATTTAGGGAGGAAAGGTCCCTAGATTCCTGGGTGATGTAGGCCTCAGGCAGTCAGCAGGTAACTGATTGGCCCCAGGAATTAGTTCAGGGATGGCTACAACACCTAATTAGAGCCTATGAGATAAGATGAGATGCTTATTGGGGCTTCCAGAAGAGAATCTCTCATTCTTGCCAGCTAGACATGAAGCTGATAGGATGGGATCCTGGATGGCATTTGCCACCATATGGAGCTTAAGATGAAGTCAACATGGTAGAAGACAGAATCCAGAAAAGGAAAAAATTGAGTCCCAGTGATACCACTGGAGCCCTGAGTCCAGCTGTATCTGAAGCCAGACTCACCCCTGGACCTTCCAGCTTTGAAAGCCAATAAATTCCTTTTGTGCTTTAAGTCATTTTGAATTAGGATTTTTGTCTTTTCTAACCCAAAGGGTATCAACTGAAACACCTGGGCAAGGGAGCACAGCTCTGCAGTAATCTTCATAAATAGTTCTGTTGGCATTCTCCCTTTGCACCAGTGTCTTTTAAGCCAGGATTGTGTGAGTTTGTCCTGAAAAACTGATGATTCTTGGGTGCACTGACAAAGCCCACTTTCTATACTTGGATGGCTGAGAACTTGGCCAGGATGACTCACTTATGAAAGACCCTGCCTGAGTGACCATCTCTGGCACCTAGTGACATCTCTGTGGTCACTGTGGATGGCACCTTATTTGTGTATCCTCCAAAACACCTACATTCCCCACAGACCTCCTTCCTTCGTGATGAGGCTGGGAAGATATCGGGTCCTAGGTCATAGACCATTCACTCCTTTATGAATTCAGACATTCTTCAATTCATTCAACAACTACATGAACAAGGTCATGGTGAACAATAAGTCTAGTAAAGTTGGCTGAGGCAGGACTAATATTCAAAATATCGCATTTAACAAGGAGTGTGGTGTATTGCCAAAGCTGTAGTTCCCAAAAGTGTCCATGCAGAGGCGTCTCTAGGGAATGCTGGTCCATGTCATTGGCCTCAGCCCAGCACATGCCAGCTGGGGAGCCAGTGCCAAATGCCTGCAGCGGCACCTTCTCTCCTACCCGGGCTCTGAGCCGTGTGGGCAATGGGGTTGGCTGATGAAGGGCAAAGGACCATTGGAGGAGCACAGAGGGATTTCAATATTTTAACAGCTTTATTGGTGGTACTGGCTGCATTTCAGGCCTGAATGGAGACCAGAGTTTGAAGGGCTTTGCATGCCACGTGAGGAATCTTTATGCTACCTTGAAGACAGTGGAGAGCCATTGGGGGCATTAAGAAGGAGTCTCACATGACCAGATGTTTGATTTAGAAGCACATTTCTAGTGATGATCAGAAAGATGATTGGACGAAGGACCAGACAGGTAACCTGGAAAGCAGGCTGGCAAAACATGGGGGTCCGTGTTAGAACCGTCATTTCCCCTTTAGGGGCTACTGAACTGGGCGGCTTGGAAGAATGTGTCTTTGAGACGACATGAGTGGGTTTGTTGTGTTCCTTCTATAAAACTTGACATTTTTTCAGGTCGGGTGGGGTAAGAGCTGGCTGTTTTATGTACTTCATTTCCCATTGTATTTAGGAAGTTCCCAAACACTCCCAGGAAACCTGCCCTTGCAAGATAATCACCCTCCGTGCCTGAACTTGGATGCTCCTCTGGGACTCTGAAAGCTTCAACTCCCCGATATGTATCAGGAGGAGCTGCTAAGCTGTTTAAGCTTTCACTATCTCTATTTGAAAGGCTCGAGATAAAGTTTTCTGTAGACTGCTCCTTCCTTCACTGCTGGAGGGGAGAGCATTTAGGTGGCTGAGGCCCTCAACCAATCACGTTCCACCCGCAACTCCGACCAAGAGAGTCCCTGAATATTAACTTCATGACTGGAAATGAGTGTATTATTAACCTCTGGGAAATGCACTCATCAGACATGTCCTGCGTCCCTACTGTGCACCAGGCACTTCTGTTCCTTTCACACCAGCACGTCACCAAACACGTCACCATCCCATGGATGGGCGTGGTCTAGGCAAATCCCACAGCCCACTTTGATTTCCTTTTTAGGCAAAGCCTGCTCTGCACTTGGGCAGTATCAGTGGCCAAGTCAATTTAGGAGCTCCAGGAACTGCTCCCTTCATGGTTCTTCCATTTTTCTGGGGTAATTCTTAGGCAGCCAAGGACTGTGGTTCTAAGAGGCCACAGGTCAACGCAAGCACCACTACGGTAGGTGCCCTGTTATTCTTGAGGGTCGGACAGTAGCTGTCCTGCCAAGATCCTCTTTGTTGCAACATGATGTCTTCTGAAGAACTTGGTAGTGGCTATGAGCGCCCAAATCTGCCACTCAGCCCAGACCAGGCTTTGGCCTTGGGGATGGTTTGGCAATTAAGCATGCAATGTGGTTCTGTGCTGATAACCCCGTGCTGGGGCTAGGAAGCAGAGTCAAAGTTGCTTCACTCTGGAGAGGCTTTTCAAAAATTCAAAATTGGGCTCTTAAAGGAGACACCTAACTCTTGTTGTCCTGAACATTCAAAAACTACTATTGTAAAGGAGAACCTTTGAATGCAAAGACAGAGTGAGGTCCCCACATAGGCTCTTGGGATAGTCTGTTCTACTAGGGGTGGGCGTGGGGAGAGGGGCTCGTGGGGAGGAATGGGTGAAGGTAGAAGGGGGTCCAAGATAGGAGAAAGATGAGCAGACTCAGGAAGAATCCCATTGTCCTGAGGGCCAGCCTTGTGGATGGGCACAGAGGGGTTGAGCAACTTTCCTGGGGGCACCCAGGGATGCCCAGTAACCTAATGGGAAGAATCTGCTGGAATCTTGGATCGGGGTTAATGCCAATAATAGCTAACACTTCTGTTTTACTTATGATGTGCCAGGCGCTATTCTATGTTCTCTGTGCATATTAACACATTTAATCCTCACAACGCTATGAGATAAATGCCATTATTATTACGATCATTTTCCAGATGAGGAAATTGAGGCAGAGAGAAGTTGAGTAATTTGCCCAAGTCACAGAGCTGGTGAGGGTGAAGCAGGGCTTCAGAGCTGGGGAATCAGCTTGAGCCTGTGCTGAGAACCTCTGTGTTAGGAAGGGGTCTTGGGAGTGGGCGCCACCCTGCACCAGCAAGAGGGTCCGGGATAAGTTACTGGGACCTCGTTTTTCTTTTCACCTATACAATGGGGGAAGGGTGGATAACTGTGGGCCCTGGTGAAGGGTAAATGAGGCAGCGTGAGGGAAACGTGCTTTGTGGGCCGGAGGGCTCTGTACACACATTGAGGTTGTTTAGTTTGCTCTTGGGGTCAGGGGTGGAGGGGGAGCTGAAAGATTGGCTTCTCCAAGTAGAATTCAGCCGGTGCCCCACAGACTCTGGGATTCTAAGAGGCTAGAGAGGAGATGCAGGAAGCAGGAGAGAAGGACTTCGGAGTGGAAGTGAGTCTGGCTGCCAGCCACCCTCAGGGATCCATCCAGACAGACAGATGAAGTTCGAGTGCTTACTTCATGCAAGACCCCATCTGTGGAGCCATCTTGGGGTCTCTGCACATTGCCCTGGGGCCCACCAGAAGTGCTCCTACAGCTGACCAGGCTCCTACAGCTTGCCCTGCTGTCCACACCCCTGGACTTTCCAGATACCGTCGTTAGGGCCTTTCCTCTATCCCTCTTCCCTCCCCTCAAAACCCTACTCATCTCTTAAGGCCCACTCCTCTCAAAGGCTGCCTCCGTCATGAAGCTCCCACACTATTTCCAAAGCTAAAGAAAGCTCAGCCTCCTGCCTGACTCGCGGATTGTGTGTGCTGCTTTCTTCCCTTTGTCAGACTGATTTGCGTCTGTGTCCTGTGAGCTCACTGAGCACAGGGAACTTGCTTACTTCCAGAGCAGGCCCCAGGTGCGTTTGTTGAATTGAACGGAGGAGCAGTTTGGGAGGAGCCAGAGCTGTCAGCTCTCCCATGCCACTGTGGGTTAAGTCACAAAACCTGCCTGGGTTGTGTCCTTGTCTGTTGAGGAGTGGGTTGGGCCATGTGATTTTGAGGGCCCCTTCTGCTCTGACCCCCCTAGTGTTCTAGGGACAAAGTGCCACAAAGTGGGGAATCAGTGGGCATCCACAGGTTGGCCTGTGGGTCTGAGAGGTGTCCCCACCTTGGCTGTGGTCTCAGTAGACCAGACTCTGTGCCCACCTTGTTTTCATGGCAGTTGACTCTCACAGGTAGCTCTGAGAATCCATTTAGAACCCTGAGTGAGTAGAATTAACACTTACTTTATTCATCTGGCAACAAGAATTTGGTTGGCAATAAATTCCTTTGCCAACGAGAGCATAATCATCTCTCATCACATTACTCCTCACCAGGAGCTGTTCGGAAATCCTTTCTGGGGCTGATCAGCTCTGACTCGGAAGAAAAAGAATTAAAATCGAATTAGATGCAAGGATGTTGAATTTGATGAAGGACAAAGATAGCTTGAGGCTTTTCCTCCCGTAGAGAGACTCAGGAAGTGGGGAGTGGGTCCCAGGCCACCTGAGAAAGCTGCCACAGGAATCTGAGGTGATGGGAGCTACCTGCTCTCCCACAATCTCTCTCCCAGGTTGTACCCATTGAAAAACATGGGTTTTCAAATCCAATTCCACCACACATGCAGATATTCATTCACTGGCCAAGCAGACAGCAGAACAATTCCCATGCCTGCTGTGTGAGCTTCGTAAAGACCCGGTCCTCTCTCCTTGTACATCCGACCACACCTTGCATGACAGAATGAGGCAGACCTAACCAAATTCCAGACGTGGGGCTCTGTGCTTCTTGTCAATATCAGACCACCAGACAACATCCTCCTAAACCAATGGCCACACCTGGAACCCATGCCTCAGGGGGTAAGGGCACAGGCCTCCCCGGATTGTTTTCTGTAAAGGTAAACTGAGCGTTGTCTCAAGTATTTTCAGTTAGTCCACATATCTGAACACCTTTCATTCCACCAATGGAAGCTCATTTCTGATATTCATCTTGCTAGTCAGCAGGCCATTATTTTCAGCAATAAAATCCACTTCTGATATACAACATGCTAATTTTCAGAGTCTCAGCTGTTGATGGAAATACAAATAACAGAAGTCCTTCTGACATATGGGCTTCCTCTTGAGTATGCATGTTAGCTGATGACCCCTGGTCTGTGGATTCTTAATTAGGGCAATAGCTCTGAAAATTGAGTTCCTTTCTATGCTGAAGTATTTGAAAGTAAATTATGGCCGTCATAACAAGGAACCACAAACGAGAGACGTTGTGACCTTACAAATCACTGAGTTTGGAGAGAGTAATTTACTAAACCTTATCTCATGTACAGGTTCTATCCCTGGCTAGAGATGCAGTCACTGACTGAGTTTAAATCTCAGCCGTGGATCCAATCCAATCACTAGCTGACCTCTGACCTTGGCCACAGATGGAGCCACCAAACTCCAGAGCCTGGACCCTAGATAACCTATCCTCAGCTACCGAGGAGCTTTAGAATAGTGTGTGAGCAAAATTATTCAGGCCACAAGACAAGCTTTTAAGTCGAAGAGTTCCCTTCATAAATTTAGTTTGGTTTGAGTTTTATGTCAGTTGCATTCCTGGGAGAGATGTGGATTTTCACCTCCTTACAATACAAGCCACTAATTCAGCCTCTGGGAGTTACTTTGTGGGGGTTTTTCACTTCCTATAAACATACTGCCTAGATTTTTGGCACATTTGGGGACTCAGAGTCAGTTTAGCATTTTAAAGAAGCTAAAGTATATGTAAAGCATCCTAATAAAAATATAGTTAGAGCCCAGGCGGGAGGAATAATCATTACATTAATGCATCGGGCGTATTCCCAAAGGCACTTTTGCTTACGTAAAAATCCTTCCCCTCGGTTACTGGTCTCAGGGAATGGCAATGTATTTACACTTTATTTTTTCCTGATAACGTTGTAATTTCTGAGTCTGGTTTTGAAGTTCCATCACTGTTTTATTTATAAAGCAAGGTATAATATAGACAGTACTGTGAACAGGTCCTGAGTTTTGGAATCAGACACTCCGGCTTCCCCCGGCAGCTCTGCTACTGACCAGCTGTGTGACTGTGGGCTCTGTGCTTTAACCTCTCTGAGCCTCAGTGTCTACACTGGCAAAAAGGGGCTAATAAAACTTATCTTCTTGGAGAGTCATGGGATGACTCAACTGATTGGTGTTTGTAAAGTACCCGTTACTTCCTAAGTGCCCAGTTAAGACATTTAGCCCAAGGCTAACCCAACAAAGAGGCCACGTGTAGGTACAACATTAGGAGTGCTTGCAGTGAGTGCGGTGAGTGGTTCTATCACGAAGAATCATTATTTGTGAGCCTCAGTGGACCTAAGGCCTGGCTGTGGGTGGTGGCGGGGGCCTCCGATGAGGGGTATAGTGCCCTTAACATCTGGTCATTTGGATCCTTGGCCCTGGGCACTGCTCCAAAGGATCCAGAGCTGCAGTCATGGAGTGGGAGTCAAAAGTGGGCCAGAACAGCTCTCCTTGGGTGAAGGTCAACTTTGTTTCCCACGGTGCTTTCCAAACTTCCATGTGCCTCTGAATCCCCTGGGGGATCTTATACGGGAGCTGCAGATTCAGTGGATCTGGGGTGGGCCTGAGAGTCTGCATTTCAAACAAGCTCCCAGGTGATGTTTGTGTTGCTCGCCCAAGGACCAGAACTCAAACAGCAAAGCTCCAGAGCCGAGTGCCAAGCCCTGGCTCCACATTACAATCACCTGACGAGCCTTCAAAAATACCACATCTGCAAAACACCTTCAGTAGCAACACCTAGATTAGCACTTGACTGAATCACTGGGCGATTCAGCCAAGTTGACATATAAAATTATCATCACACCCTCCAACGGGTCCGCGTCTATGGTTACAGAATCCCAATGCTTTAGAGGCTGTGTGTGTTTGCCTGTGTATCTGTACACACAGATGTATACTGGTGTTCGGGTGTAAACTGGGTGTTCGGTGGGGACAGGAATAGGCTCTCTTGCCCAGGTTCAGGTCCCTGTCACCTAATGCCTGGACCATTGCTACTGTGTCCTAACCACTGCTTCCAGCCTCTCTTTTCACCAAAGTTGTTTTTCTCTGCCACACCACAGCCAGAGAGATCTTCTTAAAAGACAGATCTAATCAGCTCACTCTCTGTCTCTCTGTTTCACGTTCTTTGGTTGGCTATGTCACAGCACATCTTATTTCTACTTGCAGGAGCTCCTAACATTTCCTGAGAAATCCAGGCTGCGTCGTATCTGGGAGCCTTTGCGCACATCTAACATGCCTTCTTGCCCATGCTCTCTATTCTCTTTATCCTTCCATCCACACAGCCCCCCCCACACAGACTTCCTCTGTGAAGTTTTTCTTTGCTCCTCCTGCCACATTAAAACGAACCCCTCTTCCCTTTGTGCCCTCGCTCATCCATTCACCCCACTCACGTCTCCACCCGGAGCTCTGTATAAACTTCCAGCACAATGCCTGGTACAGCTTGTGGCACTTATTTTCATCTGTCTGTCTTCCCCATCAGTCGTGTGTTCCGTGGCAGATGTCTCCAGCAGAAGCTCAGTACCACACATGTATATAGTATTTTCTCAATAAATGTTTGTTAAACAAAAGAAGCATGGAAGGAGTAAAGTAATGAGCAAGTGAATGAATAAACACGTGCATGAATGCTGTGTCCCCAGACTAGATAACTTATTTTACCCTTTGAAGCTTCCTGATGCCTTTCTTCTAACTCCCCACCGACAATGTGAAACTTAAAGAGGGTGACTGGGTCCCCTCAGGATTGCTCAGCATCACGTTCCTTCTCTCCAGCAATGGGCCGATGGGCCAAGCAGAGGGCACGAGGGTAATAAAAGCAATAGCTTGAAGGTATTGGGCACTTACCACATGCTGAGCTTTATGGATTATTTTATGGGATCCTGGCAACTCTGAGAGACAAGTACTTTTATTATCCCCACTTTGCAGGTGAGAAAACCGAGGCTTAGAAAGGTAACACAGCTAGTAAATGGGGCAGAGCCAGGGCTTGAACTCAGGCAGCCCGATTCCAGAGTCCATCCTCAACCCCCACACTATACTGACTCCTGGGAGGTACACAATTTGAACAATTTGGTGGAAAGCACTTTATTTAAACCAAATTGATTCCAACCACAATTTGATTTAAAATTAACATTTGTGCTTTTATCATTTATAGGTAATGCTGATGCATGATGAGGTTTCTTCTAATCTATTTATTTTTAATTGAGATATAAGTCACATAGCATAAATTCATCTGTTTAAAGTATACAATTCAGTGGTTTTTCAGTATATTTATACAGTTGTGCCACCATCACCAACCACCATCTAATTTCAAAACATTTTTATTACCCCAGAAAGAAACCACATACTCATGAACCGTCACTTCCCACTGCCGCTCTCCTCTAGGCCATGACAATCACTCAGCTATTTTCTGTCACTATGGATCGATCATGCTAGACACTTCGTGTAAATGGAATCATATGTTATGTGGCCTTTTGTGTCACTTCTTTCACATAGCGTGATGTTTCAACTTTCATCCAAATTGTAGCATGTATCAGTACATCATTCATTTTTATGGCTGGATAATATTCTATTGTATTGGAGGCTGAATAATGACTCCCCAAAAATAACCACATCCTAATCCCTGGAATATTACCTTATAGGGCAAAGGGAACTTTACAGATGTGATTGCGTAAGGATCTTGAGATGGGAAGCTTATCCCAGATTACCCAGGCAACACGATGATAAAAGCAGTATTGCACTGCAAAGATGGAAGAAGGTGCCACAAGCCAAGGAATACAGATGGCCACTAGAAGCTGAAAAAGGCAAGGGAATAGATTCTCCCTTCAGAGCCCGCAAAAGGAAGCAGCCCTGCCAATACTTTAGCTCTAGCCAGTGAAACAGATTAAAGACTTCTGGCTTTCAGAACTGTAAGAGAATAAATCTATGTTGTTTTAAGCCATGGAGTTTCTGGTAATTTGTTATAGCAGTCATAGAAAACTAGTAATGTGAACATACCACACTTTGTTTACCCATTCATCAGCTGATGAACTTTTGGGTTTTTTCCACTTTGGTCTATTATGAATAATACTGCTATAAACATTCATGTGCAAGTTTTGTGTGGACGTAGTTTTTCAATTCTCTGGATCTACCTAGGAACGGAATTGCTGGGTCGTATGGTAACTCTCTGTTTAACATGATGGGGTTTGTTTTGCAGACTTCTGCACATCCTTAGGGGCCAGTGAAGTGTTTCAAACAGGGCAAGCTTATTATCATGCAAGAGCTCTGGGGATGGAACGCAGTTGGGAAGTTCCAAAGAGCATTTCCTAAATTCAAGCTGCCATTTCATGCATCCTACAGACCCTTTCAGAGTGCCAAAGGAAATGGGACTGCAATTACTGTATTTGTTTGAAAATAGAAGCAGGTATGCTGTTTCCTAAAGCTGGTGCTGAAACAGTGTAGATGTGACTAATTTGGTAAAAATAAACCAATAAGAATTTCAAAGGACTGTCACAACAGGAAACGATAAGGGCTGCATTTGTCAAATGGATTCAGACACAAGGTATATTGCCTGTGTAACTTACGTGAGCCTCCAGCCGGACCCTGGGATGAGCTCTTCTATATTGGGTTTTGGATTTAGTTCTCACCAGACCTCTTACTCTCCTCTATGTATTACAACTGAAGATGGTGTGAAGACTGAGAGAGGAGGAGTGTTTGCCCAGATCACGGAGCTGTTACATGACGGAGTCAGAATTCAAACCAGATCTGTCAGCCTTACTTTCATTTCAATGGAAAAGGCGGACATTTTCTTCAAGGTATTTGCTTGGGTTTATAAGTACACACACCAAGAGGCCTCCAGCACTCGATCGAAAACTTCTCTGCGTTATCTACAGTGGGAAGTCCTTCTGAGAGAATGAGGTAGAGACAAAAGTCTTCTAACTCCCCACGTGGACTGAGGAGGATGAAGGCATTAAGCAGTCTGGTGGGGGTTTTGTTCTGTACTTTTGCTTCTTGAGCCCCTACTGGTCCTTACAATATTCTTTTCAGGTATTTCTTGTTATCTCCATTTTACAGTTGAGGAGAAGGGTAGAAGGAGAAGTTCTGTCCCCAAAGTGACGTAGTTGGTAAGTATTGATGCAGGATCTGAACCCAAGTTTGCTGATGGGAAATCCCTTGTTGTCTCCACCACACGGTCTTATCACATTTTGGGTCAGAACCTGAGACTCAGAAAGAAGTAGGATTCTTCTTTCTGGGAAACATGGTGAGTGAAGTGAGAGAACAGAGCAGTCCAAGCAAATGCCTCAGAAGCCGATCCTGGTTTCTGAATCGGTGTGAGTTTGGGATAGAAGCTGTAGATACGCCAAGCTGGGATGGATCAGAGACTCATCTAGTCCAGTACTGAAGCCCAAGCCCAGAAAAGGAGCACAACCTGGCAGGTCATTGTGAGGATGTGGAAAGAGCGCGAGTTTGGGCACCAGATCTGCTGGGCACACTGGGGCAAACAATTTATTGGAGGCTTCATCTTTCCGTTTAAAATGGGGATAAGGGGAGCCCTGTGGAAATTAGAAAGAAGACCAGAAGTGACCCGGCGGTTAGGTATTCAGTAGGCCTGTCTTTCCCAGGCCTCACAGCTCTAAAGGGTGAAGCTGACCAACACCTCCTGGCCTGGCCATTCTGGAGGCTCTTCAAAGGCATATGAGGCACCGGAGTTTTGAGCCTTTTCCTTCCTGTGTCACTGCTGAGAGGCTGAGTTCTCACTCAGCGGCTCCCTGGCTCACCAGCCTCGTAGGTCGTGGACAGCAGGGCCTTGGGTGGTCAAGACTTTTGGGCAGAGAGCTTTGCAGAGTCTGGAAATCCAACTAAGCCTTTCCTCAGCCTGCCTCCCCATGAGACTTGAGTAACAAAGATACTGCAGTCCCGCTGGTGGCTGCCTCCTGGTTGCTAAGCGACCAAATGTTTGATATTAAGTTCCTGTTGATGAAGCTAATCACAAAGGTTAATTGTCCTCCAAATGAAAAACGCTCTAGGAATGTATTTAAGAGCTGGTCTCAGTGAACTTCTGAGGGAACGTGATTTTTTAAAAAAAACACCCTGTATTTCAGATGATGATGCCATCAGCACTTTGTTCTTCCTGCTTTGTTCATCCGTTAGAGCAGAGTTTTCAAACTTAGCAAAGGAATTTTTCAAGAGGACTCTTACATGGAACCTCGCTGTATGGAAGAGATCATGAACAGCTAAATTGGAGGGGGCGGGATGGTGGAGGTTAGAGCCCCGCCCATTGGAAGGCCACACCCACTCAGAGCCCTCCTTGCTTCTTCCCCGTCTGTCCTCCGTAGCTTACCTGTTGTGCTAGTGGCTGGTTTCCTGTTTGCCTCTCCACTACTAGACTATGAGTTCTTGAGAGTTAGAGCTGTGTTCAGTCTTCCTCTGTGTCCCAAGTGCCCTGCACAGAACCTGATACAGTGCAAGTGAATAGCAAATGCATCTCTAACAAATGACACCCTTATCTGTGCTGAACCAGGCTGGGTCAGGTGCATGCAGCTAAAATACGTGATTCAAATCCCATATAATTGAGTGCCAACATTGTTTTAGTTGCTGGGTTATGGGTCCCTGGGGAAGCAGGTCAGGGACATAAGAAAAAAGGAAATAGTATAACTTACTGGTTATGTGACCTTGGGCAAGGGCTTCATGTGGCTTGGTGCCTGACACAGAGCAGGAGCTCAATAAATGGTATTTGTCTTTGTAGTTGTTGCTGTTTTCCAACAAGAGGCTGAAGTGGTCATTGTGGGGCAGCTTGCCTCTGGCAGGAAGGCAAATTCTGATGTAAATGCATAGGAGGGAACAAGGAAAGGCACAGCAGCAAAGCAACAGGGGAGGAGGCAGGGGGCAGAAGGAGTGGGGTATGACTCTCCAAACCACCTCCATTTCACAGGTGAGGATTTAAGACTTTTCCAAGAAAATGCTGATCCTCTCATTTGGGGCCTGCGAGTGTTGCTGCTGATGACGTGGAGACCTGCTACTGGTTCTGTCTCAGGGTCACCTGTGGGGACCACTATGCAGTTGGCAGCATCACAGAGCTGAGCGGCTCCCCAGAATCTGGGTGGATCCGTTCCTGAGGGGCTCCGTTCCTTTAGAATTGGTATCCATTCAAGTCTGCCACAAGTTTACTCATTCCCTCAGTTAGGGAATATTTAGAGGATCCCCATCATGAAATGAAGGGGTACAGAGATGGAAGACATGAGTCTTATGTCAAGGAGTTCACAGTCTGATGAGAGGGCTGGCAAACTTTTTCTGCAAAAGGTCTAGCTCATAAATAAGTTTAACTTTGTGGACCAAATGGTCTCTGTTGCAATCACTCAACTCTGCCCCATTGTAGTGTGAAAGCAGCCATAGACAATATGAAAACGAATGGGCATGACTGTGTTACAATAAAACTTTACTTAAAAAACTCAAGTGTGGCCTGAGGGCTGCAGTTTGCTAACCCCTTAGAGAAAGACAAAGCGGTAAACAGATCCTGTGCAGTTAGTGTTATCAGCAGAAGTGTGTCAAGGACCCAGATGAGGGGAAAATATTCTTTTTGCTGGAGAAATTTCCTGAAGAAATCAGCTGGGTGCTTTGGGGAAAGTCACTCTCTGCATCTCAGTTTCTTCAATAGGATATTAACATTACAGAGATCCCAGGATAAATGCGAGGGTTTGTGCACCTAACATACTACCTGGGTCATAGTTATCTGCTTAAGTCAATTCGGAAAATGTTAGTAATAGTAATAGCTAAGGTTTTTGAGGGCCTTTTATATGCTAAGCACTCTTTCATGCATTTTACATATGAGGTCAGACAATTAAGTTCGTGAACTTGTTGCAACGATATTGCAATGATGTTGCTAACCTTTTTTTGATATCAGAGGGATTATTCATTATGAATTTGTACCACGTTTACTATTTGGAAGTGCTGAAAAGGCTGAGTGAAAAAGTTAGATGACCTGAACTTTTCGCCAACAATTCATGGCTTTTGCATCACAATGCAGCAGCTCACTGTCTGTGTGGGAGTTTTCAGCCAGTAAACAAATAACTGTGTTGGAACACCCTCCCTACTCACCTGATCTGGCCCCCAATGACTTCTTTCTTTACCCGAAGATAAAGGAAATATTGAAAGGAAGACATTTTGATGACATTCAGGACATCAAGGGTAATACGACGACAGCTCTGATGGCCATTCCAGAAAAAGAGTTCCAAAATTGCTTTGAAGGGTGGACTAGGTGCTGGTGTCGGTGCATAGCTTCCCAAGGGGAGCACTTTGAAGGTGACCGTAGTGATATTCAGCAATGAGGTGTGTAGCACTTTTCCTAGGATGAGTTCACGAACTTAATTGTCTGACCTCATATATTATCTCATTTAAACCTCATAACTGCACTATGAGAGCTCTATAATCCTTCATTCCATTTTACATACGAGAAAACTAAGGCATAAAGAGATTACATATTTTACCAAGTCAGGGCAGAGCCAGGATTCAAAAGTAGATTCCAGAGCCAGAACTCTAACCACTACACCCACAATTATTACTGACATTATATATTTGGCCCCAGTCAAGCCAAGAAGGACACCTACTGCTGATCAATAGGCCTGTTTCTGTGGACAGAGGGTTATGGGCCTCACTGCTCACTCTCTGTCAGCAGAGACAGAGCCTAAGTGTCGGGGTCTGGCCTGAGCTGAGTCATGCCCACGCCCCGTTACCATGACTCCAAAGGGTCATTTCAACTGTGTCTGCTTCAAGGACTCAAAGACACAGCTGTGTGGTGGTGTCTTCCAACCCTTTGTACCTTGCTGTTAAGGATGTAACACACACACACACACACACACACAGATTCTTCTGGGGTCAGAATCCACATGTAAACTAGGTACTGAGTATCCAGCAAGGTGCTAAGCTTTTTAAGTAATGCTTTCTCACAACCAGATCAATTTCTGCTTTATTCTACAACTGAGAAAACAAACTCAATGATTCTTCTTGGATCTATAAGAAGAGTGAGGTCACAGGGCAAACTTCTGCCCCCAAATTTGAGAGACTGAATACAGAGAACCACAACTTATAGGAACAGAAACCTACGAGTTAAAACCTTTTTGGGAAACCCGAACTGTAATTGATGAACAAAGAACAAGGGCAACAGAACATAGTAACAAATATGGTAACTATTAACAAAACTGTATCATGCATCACTAAGTCCAGTGAGATCAAGTAACTTGCCCATGGTCACACAGCAAGGAAGAGGCACAGCTGGAATGTAGACCAAGGTGTTCTCATTTTAAGTCCAGTGCACTTTTCACCATATCAAACTTCACTCTTCTCGTCCCCTTGCTTCTCTTATCTCTAATCACCAGTGACCCACCCAAAACAAAGAAAAAATATTTGGAGGCCTGTAAGGGTGGATGATGATATCCTTAACTCACCATTTTGGGTCCATCATTTTACAGTTAAATTTTCATGCTGTGCCCACAATGGGGAAAAATAAGCCAACTCTATCAAGAAACAGAACCATAAGCATGGTGGGCTTAAGGATGCTTTTGTCTGCATCTTAACTGATGGCCTCCCAGGGATTGGACAAGCTGACTCGCTATCATGCTTTTAGCAGCTAATTGCATTTCTTAACTATGCTGCTTTGGACCCAGTTATACAAAGCACAATTCCTGGAAGTGTGACACAGCTTGTCAGAGTACAGGGCACAGCTGATTTTACGGGAAATCTCCCTTGGTCTCTGGAGGGGGTTCAGTATAGAAACAGCCAGGAGCCCCAGGCCCCTTAGTACTTCCAGAGCTTCCAATTAGAGTCGTCCTTTGAAGTTGGGGGGTGAGTCAGCTCAAGTGAGCCTGTAAAAGGCAGTTTTTCTCTTTCTGGGTCCTGTCTAGGTCAGAAAGGTTAACCTTGTAGAGAGTGACTGAACTTTGGCTCAAGGACAAAATTCAGAGCACCAGACTCCAGAGTAGAGGCCCATGTCCAAGGACTGGTGTCTGTGCCTAACTCAGAATGATAATAATGACAATAATAATGACAGAGAATGTTGATCGAGTTCCTGTGGATCAAAAACCACTTTTATAACACATTTCAGCATCATCTTTCTCTAGTTGCAGCTGCTATTGCAATGGCCAGTTCTTCATGAGCTTTGACCAATTTCCCACAGGTACAACCTGACAGTGTCTCACTTCAGATATCTACCATGTAACCACTTGCCTTCTACCCTGGGGCTTCCCTGTTGATGCCGCTGTAAAACCCCACTCTGCACCCACACAGGAGGAACACAGAAGTGGAAGAGTTAGTGCCCCATGAGATGAAACGTTGACCAGTAGGAGACAGAAGCCACCGAATACATTCTTCCTTCCTCCTCTCCTGATAGATGGACCTGATAGATGGTCCTGATGTTACAGGAAAAGAGGGTTCTTGGCTTCACATAGGAAAGAATCCAAACGTTTAAAGGAAAAGTAAGTTTAAAGGAAAAGTAAGTTTATTTAGCAGAGAGTAAGTAAGAAAACACAGGCCACCCCATAGACAAGAATGGTGGTGTCTAATTGCTTGTGGAAGAGAGACCCCCTTTGTCACCTGGGCTAGGATTTGTATGTGTTTTTTGTTTCCATGGAAAATGTATTGGTATGGAGGGAAAGGAATGAAAGAAGAACAATGGTAAGTTTATCTTTAATTTCTGTAAGATGCAAGAAGAATAGGGGCAGGTTTGTTTTTAACTCTCATAAAGCACCACCTGTGTTTTATTTGCCGTGGGCTTAACGACGGGAATGGCGATAATGGAATCTCTAGTCTTTGGATAGTTTGTTCTGTGTGATTGATTAACGTCTGCTGAGTTCTGTGTCTTGGAGCACGTAGGCAGCAAGCTTGGAATCCAACCTCCTAGTTCCTTCTTCTGGAAAAATAGTCCTCATGCCCCTTCCCTAATTTTCACCTGCCTGCTCTGAAATGTACTCCCTTTTACTGGTCCTGGGGTTGAGCTATGTAGCTAGTCGAGAGGTCTCTGGACCAAGGGCTAATGGAATATTAGGTCTGAGGGGGTATTTTTAGATGATCTTACATCAGCATTTGAGTCTAAGCTCCCACATAGCCTCTGAAATTCCAGACAAAATAAAAACAGGACAGACCTCAGGTGTGATAACATCTGTCTTCACCATGACTTTGATGCTGAGCCTGAAATTCTTTCATTAATCACGTACGAGGTGTGATCAAACAATACGGTGAATGTTTAAATAAAAAAAGATTATTACAGTAAAAGACACATTGCCATTAATCCCCCTCAAAATACTCCCCTTCGCTTCAAACACTTATCCCGTCATTCCTGCCACTTTCTGAAGCAGTTCTGGAAGTCCTCTTCTGGGAGTGTCTTTAGTTGCACTGTCATGGCTGACTCAATGTCCTGAATTGATTCAAAATGTTTACCTTTCATGGTCATTTTGACTTTGAGGAAGAGCCAGAAGTCGCACGGTGCCAGATCCCATGAATAAGGTGGAAGAGGACCCACCGTAATGTTTTTATTTGACAGAAGTTGCTGTACCAGAAGCGATGTGTGACACAGAGCATTGTCATGATGGAGAATGAAGTAAGGACACTCACAAAAGACAACTTCCGGAACTGCTTCAAAAAATGGCAAGAACAATGGGATACGTGTGTTCGAAGCGAGAAGGAGTATGGATTAATGGCAATGTGTCTTTTACTGTAATACATTTTTAAAATTTAAACATTCACTGTATCTTTTGTTCACATCTCATGTTTGGAGGTGTGCCACATGCTCACACATGTAGGAGAAAGAGGGCATGGTGTGACTAACCTAGGGTTGTTTCTGCTCATGCTGACTGTGGGCCCCTCTTCTGCTCTCGCTTTAACTAGCAATGATTTTACCCAGTCGTCACCAGTGGGGTGTGGCAGAGATGATGCTTGTGTGGGGACATAGGAATATTATATTTCACAATTTCCCTTGTGGTTGTATGTGGCCTCAGAATGGCTTCTAGCCAATGGCATGTAGGCAGATATATGCCCCTTACACTCCTGGCCATAAACTTCTGTGTACATTCATCTACTCTTTCTCTTTTCCCCTGCCACCTAGCTGGAAGCAAAGGACTCCTTAGGTGGAGCCTACTATGAAAGGAGCTCGATCCGTGACACTGCTTGGAGGTGGAGGCACCGAGGAGAGGCCCCTGCCCGCGTTAGGCTTGGGTAAGCCACTGAGATCTGGGACTGCTTGTTATTGGAGCTTAACTCACTCATACTAACAAAGCAGGGGACAATGCCCTTCCATCCCTTTTGCCCCCAAATTGCCACACATGGTTGGGGAGCAATTATGTTTCTTCCCCTGGGACCCCATGGCTCATCGGTCATTGCCAGATTGGATCATGATGGAGCCCTGGGAAGGTTTAACTGATGGGCCGGGTAGGTTTCCGACGAGCAGTGCCCTGGGGGAGCAGAGATGGTAACTTACCATGGTCATTCCCCTGTGAGTACAGGGAAAGAACCCTAGAGAAGCAGCCTGCAAAACTCCAGACCTCTTGCTTCATTCCATCTGGTATCCTTTCAAGTCTGTTGGGTTTCGTCCTCCTCTTTGGTTCCTCACACTAGATGAGGTTTCTCAGCTCAAATCCATTAGGTCTTGTAAGCTGGGTGCCTTAGGGTTCCTCCGGCTGATAACGGTGTGGATTCCACTGACCCTGGGAGGCAGGGGTCAGGGTGCTTTTGGAACGGTGCCACAATCTCCTTCCGTCCTCCCACCGCAAGGGGCAGAGGCGGACTTCCTGATGGGCTCATCTGAGAAGCCAGTGCATGTCTCCACGGGGAGCATTACTTTTGTTCAGAGACAACCCAGCACAGGCTCATTTGAGGAAAGGACATTTTTCTGAGTAAGAAGTTTTGACCTCATCACTTTACCCCTGTCATTAAGGTGTGGGGAATTTGGGCTATTGTCTGGGCATGGGTTAGCTCATAAAGGCCACCAACTGAGCTATAAATAGCTTGCTTTTCCTGCCACCCAGAAGAAGTGACAGCTCCTCCTTTTGGTAAGGATGGTTCCCAAGGTATCCTTATCTCTTCAGGGCATTCCCAAATTGTTTCATACTCTTCCCCAAAAGATATGTACATATCCATATACATATATAATACACACACACACACACACACACACACACACACACACACACACACACACCCCTAGAAGGTAGATCATTTCATTCCCAAGCACAGCGCACCAGGCATATTTCCTCAGGGCCTTTGTATTATACTTGCTGCTCTCTCTACCTGAAACACTTTTCTCCCAGATCTTTGCTTGACTTGCTCCCTTCTTTCCTGCAGGTTGTTGCTAAGATGTCATCTTTTCAGGGAGGTATTCCTTGACCATCTTATAAAATTGCTTCTCCCCAGCCCCCAGCATCTTATGCCTTTCCCCGCTTTATAAACCTTCACAATACTGATCACATTCTGACATGCTCTCTGTTCTACTTGTTAGTTCATTGTTCATTTCCCCTAAACAACATATAAACTCCAAGAAAACAGGGTTTTTATTCTGTGTTTTTCCTGCTCTATCCCCTGCGTCTGTATCAATGCTTGGAACGTGGCAGATGCTCAATAGATATTTGTTATATGAATTAATGATTTCCTTTTACAGAAAAAGAAGCAAAGTCTCAGAGGGGGTAGTTAGACTCAGAACTAGTGAGTGTCAAGAAAGATTTCAAACCCAGGAATTTCTGCTTCAAAGCATTTTTATTTTCTGCTGACATCAGACTTCAGGTGTGTGCAATGTGGCTGTGGGGCTGTTATTCTGAAAAGACGCAGCCACGGGGAAAATACCAGGTTTGACAATCAAGTTGGTGAACTTGTTGCAATGATCTTGTTAACCTTTTTTGATATCAGAGGGATTATTCATTATAAATTTGTGCCAACTGGACAAACAGTTGTCATGTGGGGTGTCATGTGGGGTCTCTGGTCCCGCTCCCCATATAAGAACACAGGACATGGTGAGGCCAAAAAGGAACACCCACGGAGCCATAGGTAGGGGAATCATACCACTATAGTCTCGCTGGCGGCTGGGTTGGAGACACAGGAAGCAGGAGCCACACTATCTGCAACCTGCTGTCCAGTTCTCTGCCAAGCAACCTCAGTTGCTAGCTGCAATCCCCGCTAGCTAGCTCAGCCACGGCAGTTATATCGGTGGCCAATGGCTAACTGGTACAGCTGATGGCCATCTACTACCCGAGCCAGCACCTTTCCATGTGAGGCTGAGAGCCTGGAAACTACACTCCTGGCTCTGTCCCCACACAGTTTACCAGGTTTACTATTTGGAAGTGCTGAAAAGGCTGCGCGGAAAAAGTTAGATGACCTGAACTGTTCACCAACAATTCATGGCTCTTGCATCACGACAATGCACCAGCTCACATGGCACTGTCTGTGAGGGAATTTTTAGCCAGTAAACAAATAACTGTATCGAAACACCCTCCCTACTCACCTGATCTGGCCCCCAATGACTTCTTTCTTTACTCGAAGATAAAGGAAATATTGAAAGGAAGACATTTTGATGACATTCAGGACATCAAGGGTAATACGACGACAGCTCTGATGGCCATTCCAGAAAAAGAGTTCCAAAATCGCTTTGAAGGGTGGACTAAGCGCTGGTGTCGGTGCATAGCTTCCCAAGGGGAGTACTTCACAGGTGATATTCAGCAATGAGGTATGTAGCATGTTTCCTAGGATGAGTTCGCAAACTTAACTGTCAGACCGCCTATTTGCTGTCAGACACCAGGCACCCATGAGCTGACTGCTGTAGTGGCTGTGCTCTGTTGGCAATGTTTCTGTTCTGCCCACAGATGTATTTACCTCATCAGCAGCATCTGTGGTCTTCAAAACTGCCTCACCTCTCTGTGGATCAAACATCTGCAGCTTTCCATCCGCAAATATTGCCTAAGAGGTTTTCAAGCCATGCTTAAATCCCATCAGGCTTGACGGGATTTGGGTCAGGTGTTCTGTGACTCTATTTGGCAGCCACCCATTTTTCACTGGCGTGTGGTCCTTCCCCAGGTGGCTTGCGCTCTGGAGGAGGTAATGTGATTAGCGACTCACATTCTGCTGATCAGGATTTGAATTGCCACAGTCACCTTAACTGCAAGTCATAAAGCTTTCCACGGAAGCGATCACGTCTTGCCTTAATTCAGTGGGGGCTTCAAGTAACGCTGATGCCTGCATCCCACCCCCAGACATTCTAATTCCATTGGTCTGGGCATCGTCATTGTTAAATCTCCCCCCGTGAATCTATGCGTGCAGCCAAGGTGGGGAAATGCTGCTTGAATTGACTGTAGAGCCTCTTCCAGAGGGGAGACGTGGAGAATACAATGTGACTGAGAGCACAGCATTTCAGAGACAGTCACATCTCATTCCCGAATCCTCCTGTGCTTTCTCATCCGGCTCTCTGCTAGGACCTGGAGACGGTATCCTCCTTCGTTTCATTGCAGAATTCGGATATGTCTGGCTTCTAGGTGCCTTTGTTACTACAAGTGATGGCAACTCTGGTGAGGAGAATGAAGTTCTTTCCACTGACCACGTGTGCCTCAGTTTTCTCATCAGTAAAATAGGCGTAATAATAACAATAGCACTGACATTGTAGGTTTGTTGATACTTAAATGAGCGAATACATGCAGATTAGTAGTTAAGCGCCTGGCACACAGGCATGTATGGGTTGGCTACTGCTTTTGTTATTAGGCATCTTGCTTGTAAAATGGTTTCTCCAAAGTCCATTGTTGCAGAATTGGCATCAGCTCTGATATAACCTTTCACCTGGGTCTTGCATGACTCTTTAAGGGTCTCTCGCCCATGTCTCTGGCACACTCCAAAGGTGCTACTAAGAAAGTCTCATCCCTTGTCTCTTTAAAACTGAATGGCATTATCACAAATCTTGGGCTCCTTGTTGAGAATTTCCTGCTTGGGCATGGGCCAGCTTCACCTGCTTCTGGATCAGCTTTCTGGACCTGGCACCATAGTGGTGACTATTCCAGAGGTAGCTGTGACTATACCTGCTGTACTGAGGCCCCCATGCCAGTGTTGTGGCCCTGTTCTATGCCCTCAGGGAAGTCTCTGGAGCCAGGGGGCCAAGATGGGCACAGATAGTGGGCCTAAAGCGTCTGTAAATCATGGCCCAGGGCCTTTGGGTGGAGAATCAGAAGCTTAGCTGCTGGGAACTGCTGCCAATGGAGGCAGGGCTGACGCAGTAATGAAAAAGACATACGGTCCATTCAGGAGCTAGCTAGTTAGTGGAGAAATTGCTCTGGAAGTAGAATATTTCTGAGATAGATGCAGAATCCACAGGCTTTAACCATAGATCACATCCTGTTTTCAAACACATTTCTCTGTGTCGACAATTTCACTTATTCCTCAGCTTGTGCCCGATTCAAAGTCGTAATTCCTGCCAATGAGACTGAAGCCATGTCATTTGGTTTCCCAGATTGGGTTTGTGTATTGCAGCTAAATGGCCATCTCTTCGTTTAGGGGAGCTGCTGTTTAGAGGTGCATCACCAGCACAATGACAGACGAGAAGCCCCCAGTCTGGCAGGGCCTCCCCCAAGCAGGGCTGACTGCGTGCCTGGCTGGCCCTGTCCACACCTGCTGGTGATATCACCTCATGTGTGGCCTTCTGCTTTGGGAACAGCGTGTGGCTACTAGAGGCAGCTGGTGTCCAGACCGCGAGGATTGTATCTAGTACCTAGGACAGCTGCCTCCAGAGTTGCCCCACCACAGTGCACAAGGACCAGCAAAGGGCAGAGACACTGGGATGCCCTGAAACCCAGGCTGAGTTCCCAGGGACCGAGGCTGTCAGTGTGAGACAAGGCACCTACAGGAATGGGGAGCCAGCTGAGTCAGGCTTCATGAGGTCACATAGGAGCATAGGAGACAAGCTGCAGGGATGGGGGCTATTACAGGGGAATATGGATTCGCTCAGATGTCTCCTTAACCGACATACATTCCCTCTGTATCCTGGAGCTTCTGGGACTGGACCAAGATGCCAGATTCCTAGGGAACCCACAGCTCAGTATCACTAGGGCTGAGGATCTATTTATTTGTTTATTTTTGCAATAAGAATTCGAATGGGACTTAACCTATTTTCGTGTCATTGGAAGTAAAAACTCAAATTTGAAATCAATAGGTGCTATATATTCCCACGTTTCTAAATGGGTCCACCTGATGCAGCCTCGCAGGGCACCACTCACACACTACCCGTCTACACAAGCAGGAGATAACAGACTCTGGGGCTGTGAGTTGTTAACAGAGGGTCAGAATGCTGTCGCTTTTCCCTTTCCTCTGGGGGAGGAGAGAAGCCGTGTTCTATGCCCTGACCCCAGCCCACTGAAGGGGGCTCCAAGGAAATGGTGGGGTCCTGGGAAAGGCTGAGTGCTGTCTCACCCCGAGTGGATTCCTACTCAGGGCATCAGACTTGCCTCTGTTCACAGGAAGGTGGAGATGGGACTGGAGGGAGACATTGGGCAGAGAGGGAGAGAAGAGGAGCAGCCCTTACTCCCCATGTTTGGTGTGATAAAGAGCATCCTGGAAAGGTGTCATGGGTGAGCTATCTTTCCAACACCTCCCCTAAGACGCTGTGGGACATATCACTGCAGGTAGGAAAAAAGGGGGCTCAAAATCTGTCATATGTCTGCCTCTCAGAGGGCTTGACTCTCCAGGAAGGTGTACAGCAGAAGGTGTATAGTCTCTGTAAGACGTGGTTTCTAAGCATTCAGTACATACTGGTTCAAGCTGTTGAAGGTCTGATGATGCAATTGTTCAGAACCAGGGTTGAAACACGGGGTTTACACAAGGAATTAAGGGATGAAGCTTTGGCCTTTCATGGACGGAGAATTGCTTTATATGAGGGCAACATGCAGAGCTGAGAAAGTCAGCAAGAGGCGAGACCCAAAAGCTCTTGCTGGTGGTTCAGGAGAGAACTGGGGAGAACAGGAGAATGATGATTCAGATAAAGTTAGAGCTTATGTCTGTTTCCCGCCTCCTCCAAAGAGGTGCTGGGGCCATCTCAGGGACGAGCTAGGCAAGGGCTCTCTCCACTGGGAGGGAAGGGTCTATAAGCACATCTCCAAAAAGGCTTCTGACATTTGAGCTGGTTTCATTACAGCCTTTGCCCCTCTGCAGACCGGCTGGGAGATGAAAAATTATAAAGGTGTCAGCTCACACATTTTTAGTTCTTCCTCAAATGGCAGTTCTCAGCATGTCACAGAGACACTGGTTAACTCAAGGGGGTAACAAATGGTGCACATGAGTTCAAAATCTTGGTTAAAATTTTACGAAGATCCATTAGGTTTATATGAACAAACCACAGATGTTATTGGTGTACTTTGATGAGCCAGCCATGCATCCATCCATCCATGCATCCATCCCTTTTTCTTTAGATAATTAATCCTTGATGCAGAACGTGTATTTTATTATTAGGTTGGTGCAAAAGTAATTGCAGTTTTTGCAATTATATTATTTTATTTTTTTAAAGATTTTTATTGGGGAAGGGGAACAGTGTGTACTTCCAGGCCTGTTTTCCAAGTCAAGTTGTTGTCCTTTCAATCTTAGTCGTGGAGGGTGCCGTTCAGCTTCATGTTGTTGTCCTTTCAGTCTTAGTTGTGGAGGGCGCAGCTCAGCTCCAGGTCCAGTTGCCAGTTGCTAGTTGCAGGGGGCACAGCCCACCATCCCTTGCAGGAGTTGAACCGGCAACCTTGTGGTTGAGAGGACGCGCTCCAACCAACTGAGCCATCCGGGAGCTCAGCGGCAGCTCAGCTCAAGGTGCTGTGTTCAATTTTAGTTGCAGGGGGTGGAGCCCACCATCCCTTGCGGGACTTGAGGAATTGAACTGGCAACCTTGTGGTTGAGAGCCCACTGGCCCATGTGGGAATCGAACCGGCAGCCTTCGGAGTTAGGAGCGTGGAGCTCTAACCGCCTGAGCCACCGGGCCGGCCCTGCAATTATTTTTAACCTTTTAAACCTCAATTACTTTTGCACCAACCTGATATTTTTTTGTCTCCCCGAGCCTATATGTACTGAATGCTTAGAAAACAAGTCTTAAAGAGACTAAGCCTGTTCATTTGGGGTGTTGGGCCCCTCAGAGCAAACTAGCCTTCACTGACCTTTCACCACGCGATGCCTCCAAGTGACCAAGGTCCTGTGCTTCACTGCAAAGCAAGAGAGACCATCTCTCCGGTTCCTGGGCTGAGTGAGGTTAGCAGCCAGCCTAAGGAGGGTGCTTTGTGCCCTGAGGTCTTACAGGGTGACGTCAGAAACCTCCAGCTTTACTGCTAGCCTTCTCTGTTCCACCTCACCCACCGTCCCACGGACCATGTGCCTGGACTTACGGTGCGACTGAAGCAGGAGGCGCTTCTGACTGGCAAACACCAGACTGTCTCAGAATTGCCCCCTTGTCCTGCGGACTAAAGTTCTCTTTCTGAATTAGTCTTATGTGCTGGATTCCTCTTTACTTAGGATTAGTTTTCTCCCAGGAAGCTCTTCAGTATTTCATATAAACAGGCTTCTGTGTGCCTGGCCCCACTAATCCAATCGATGGAACAAGAAGAATAAGAATAATTGCAGCTAGTGTTTATGGAGTACTTACTTTAGCGCCAGGTACTGTGTTAAGATGTTGCATGTTTTAGTTGATTCAATTCTCAACATAATTTTCTCAGTCAAGATTCTTTTGGTAGCAAACTCCAGCTAAAACCAGTTTAAGCATAAAAGGCAATGTACTGACATAAGTAACTGAAAAGTTCAAGACAAGCAAGTGCCCAAATTAAACAAACAAAATAGGAAATGGTTACCTCTGCGTGGATCTTAGATACTTTTGCTTTTTCTTTGTATGTTCTATATTATGTACCTGCTTACACTAGACATATACTATTTTTATATTTAGAGAAACTTTATATAAAAGTGGCTTACGTAGCATTTCCCACATTGTTGTGTATATTACAATCAACTGGGACTCTTGCTCCCTGGACTGTGATCTCCTCAACGACAGGGCCTTTTCCTCCTGTGTCTCTGTAACCCCTTTCTTGCCATTTCAATTTGTGCTCAAGGATATATGTAAAGTGGATTGAATTCATGTGTCTCATAAGGGAAGCTTTTTGCAGTTCCAGTTCTTCCAGAAGGCAGATGATAGTAAGAAAGGAGTTTACACTTGATTCAATGCATGTGTTCTCAGGACAAACCATGTAACCTCAGATGGAGGCAATAACCCCAGGTGATTGTGAAGCTCAAATGACTTAGAGCCCCCTGTGAGCTATAAAACTCTGTTCACTTGGCCGTTGGTAATGACTTGGGTTTGCAAAGCCTTCTCATTCCAAAGCCTCTGTCCAAGCTGAGTCTGTGGTAGGCAGAGTTGGTCTAAATCCTTACCTACTGGGAAGTAGGCAACCAAGCACATTTCCTCCCTTTCATCTCCTTCTTCCCTTGCTTTGATTTGCCTGCTCTCTTCCAGGCCCTGGAGTGGAACTGGGAACAATGATGGAGGGTGCAAGAGCATGGTTCTCACAGAGCCCGCAGTCAGGTGGGGCATGCAGACAGGTAGACGGCCCATCAGTGCAGTACAGAAGGGGCACCAGCCTCGCCCTGGAGGCTCAGGGGCTGCTTTAGAGGAGACGATTTTAACGCTGAATCCCAAAGGACTAGTAAGTGTTCGCCCGCTGAGCTTGATTGGGTAGATCTGCAGAGAGGGGCCCCCCAATCGACATTTTACAAACATCCCAGCGATGCAGCCGGAGGTGGGCAAGGGGGTAGGTCACATGCTGAGACACTGGTGTGGGGCTAGGGCCAGTCAAGGGAGACAGAGGAGGGGGCTGCCGAGCTAATCAGGTGTGAGGGTGGAAGTCTTCCAAAACACGTCTCATCACGCAGACGGAAGAACGAGATGCTTTCTCAGGGAGTAGACCTGAGGTCTGGAGAGCAAGGCTCTGGGCTGCGCTGTGTCCATGAGGCGAGAACTCACAAAGGGCTAACTTTTACATTGTGTGTTTCCCCTTGCACTAAGTGAAGTTTTGTAAAGCACACGTGGAAAGTATAGCCTGCTCCTATATCTGCGATTCTGCTTTGCTGCCTCTCAACCTTCAGACAGGTCTGGTCAACCTGACGACCATGGGCAGACGGGGGCTGGAGAATCAAGGGACATCAGCCTGTCTACTCCATCCCTTGCTGTGGAGTGGACTGGCCTCCTGGAGGTCAGGGAGGTGAGGGCCAAAGTAAGACCTGGGGGCAAACGTGAGACAGATCCCTTCACTCCCAAGAGACACCAGGTGAAGGGCAGAGACCATGTTTTAATTACATTTCTTTCTCCCTCTTACCTCCCATATCCAGTCATTCACCAGACTTGATAACTTTTTTTTTATCTCCTCTCCTTTCCCACATCATTATTCTAATTCAGACCTAAGTCTTTTCTTGCTGACCTTTCTCCTTTGTTTTCCATTCAGAAAACTCCTAGTCACCCAACAAAACTGAGGTTATAATTGCCACCTCTTGTCCGTGGCATTCTCTGATTGTCTCAGGCAGAACACACACACACACACACACACACACACACACACACACACGTCTATATGTAAAACAACAATACTGGTCTTAGAGTCTGAAGACCTAGCTATGAATCTGAACTATTTCACTTTCACCTACTGGCTTTGAGACCTTGGGCAAATTATTGATCCCATCTGAACCTCTTCCTTTCCTCATCTGTAAAATGGGTACTTAATATTTACCTCAGGGACTATTGTGAGACTTAAGATATATCCAAAGTGTGTAGGATATAAATGCACATCATAAACATTCAGCTGTTGAACTTCTGTTACTTCTGATCACATTGAACCCTGCCCATCCCATTTAAGACACCTGCCTTTTAAACAGCGAGTGCTCCACCGGAGACACCTGCCTTTCTGCCCTTTGGCTCTGTACCTGCACACAGAGCTCTACAAAAGGAAGCTTTTTTTGAGTTTGGCCCATTGGGTGGAGTCTGGATGGACTGCTCTCGTTCCATGTCCCCAGTTTGGCCAGTCTGCCCATGTTTGTAGCAGATGAAAGAGAAGTTTCTGCCCCCTCCTATGCCTTTGTCCCTTCTGGTGGTTTTTCTTGAACCACCAATCAGGAAGCTGCATTCTGAGCCCCCCCCGACCTTGGTTCTCACACATGGGCATCCGTGGCCCGGGTCCGCAGCTCCGAGCATCCTGCCCTCTGCTCACCCTTCCCCCAGGCCCGCCTTTCCCTGTGGCGCCCCCCCCCCCGACTGTTAACATCAAAGGATAAATGGGTTCCTACATTTCAAAGTCATTGGGCAGATCTGATTAATTTTAGAAATGAACAACACGAAGATTCATCACAAACTTTCAGGTATGAGCAGCAATAAACAAACCCAGAGCATGGAACACGATTTATTTATTAAAACAGTAAATTGAAGGGAAATGGGCTATTTATTTTGCACGATGTCTTCCACAGAAATAATTGGCTCATTAATCATATTCTCACTGTAGTCACGTTTGGAAGGTCAGGCTCACCAGGGAATGGAAACAGGGGGCAGTGTTTGCAGCCATGGCCGCCTGTGGAGCCCAGTGAGGCTGGCTCCTGGGGGCCTTGGCATGGCCTGCGGACTCCGTTTCACCCAGAGGCAGCCAGGAAGCGGGGACGTGGTATTGCTTAGTGGTAAACGCCGCAGGTTGGAGGCAGGGAACCACAGACTGGCAGCAGAGTTCAAATTCTGGCTGCTACCACTTGCTCACAGTATGACTTTAGGCAAGCTATTTAAGCTCTATGTCTTGGTTTCTTCATCTATAAAATGATGCTACCTTGTGGGTACCGTGAGTTTAAGTGAGGTGGCAAAGCACTAGTACGGGTCCAGGTCAGGTCTGATGCTCCTCTAGGTGTTAGTGATGTTTGCCCCTTTGGTCCAGGCAGAGTCTGGGTTGGGGGGCACTCCGGTATTAGTGGGCGCTTGGAGCATAGGGTTTCGGCTTCCTCATGACGGCTCTGCTGCCTCTGCTCGGTACCTCCTTTCTCTCCTCGGCTCAGCTGTGGTTTCCTCCTGGCTACCTCAGCATACACAGGGCCTGTGGGACCCGGCTCCACCCCACGGCACGCCTCTGTGTGTGGCCATGACTTCTAGCTTCTTCACTAACAGGCTATTGCTTACATGCAATCATGGGGCAAATTTGCAGGCAGCATTTGTTTGGCCTGGCTCATCTTTCTGTGCTGTCATTGACTGCTGGCCAGCCTATGGAGACCTGCCCTTCGGTCAGGTCAAATCAGCTATGGAGAGAAGAGAGCACGGTCATGGCACAAACGGGGTCACCTGGGACGACAATTGGGACAGTTTTTCTTAAAGGGTGTGGACATAGAGGGCAACGATGAATATCTCAGGTCCTTTGGCAAAAATACCCTGTCACGTGTGCAGTGCCACCCTTTGCCCTGTGGAGCCCAGGACACCTGGGCTGCCCCCAACAGGTAGGACTTGCCAGGCAAGGTGGGTGAGTGTCCAGCCTCCTGGGGCCTGGGGTCTGTGCTTCACAACCTCTCCTCTGCTCCCGTCAGGGATTGGGTTGCATCCCATTCCCACAAACTTGTGTTTGAAGTCCTCACCCCAGTACCTCAGAATGTGACCTTCTACAGAGATAACGAGGTTAAAACGAGGTCAACAGGATGGGCCCTTATCCAGTATGACTGGTGTCCTTCTAAGAAGAGTTAATTTGGAAACACAGACACACACAGAGAGGGCAGATGATGTGAAGAGGCACAGAGAGAAGATGGCTATTTAGAAGCCGAGGGGAGAGGCCTGGAACACAGCCTTCCCTCACAGCCCTCAGGGGAACCAACCCTGCCGACATCTTGATCTCGGACTTCTGGGCTCCAGAACTGGGACACTAGACATTTCCGTTGTTCAAGCCACCCAGCCTGTGGTGTTTTGTGACAGAGGCTCTAGCAAACTATTATACCCCCAGGAGAAACTTCTTGAAAACAAAGCAAGAAGACATGGAACACTAACATCCCTGGAGGGGTGGGCTCCAGACGTCCAGTGGGTGTGACGGCCAAGCCGCCTCCTCGCCCGGCCCCGTGACCGCTGCAGTGTGGACGGAGGGCTGGGGAGTGGGGGGGACGAGCGGCGGAGAGGTGGGTCCGTGCGAGTGAGGAAGAGGCCCGGAGAAAACTACAGACCGGTGAGGAGGCGTCACTGCCATGATGGACTGACAAGTTACAGGGGGGAGGTTGAGGAGTCGGTGCTTAGGGACAAGGGGAGGCCTCTGGCTTGAGAACCTGCTGGAGGGCGGTGCTGGTCCCTGGGACAGGCCTGGGAAGAGGAGTGACAGGTGGTTTCGGCACACAGGTGAGCACTGTCTGAGGGACAGCCACCCAGCAGCCCAGGGCCTGTCAGCGGTGGGAGATCAGGCCTGGAGCTCAGAGGAGAGGTCGGGGGTGTAGACGTGGATTTGGGTGGCACTGGTTTCAGGTGTCACTGGTGTTCACAGATGTGGCCGTTGCACAGGAGGAATGGGGGTGAGCCGCTTCTCCCAGGAGTAGCCCCAGAGATGAGCATTTGGGAGGTGTCGGGGCAGCCCAGGGAGGCAGTGGGGGATACGAGGCAGGGAGGGGGGCAGCCAGTGCATCAAGCGGGGACACGGGCTCAGTCCCACTGGGCACCCTTGGAGAGACTGGAGGCTCAGACCTCACATCTATTCCTCTGGAGGATTAGGAGGCCTGTTCCTTGTTGTGGGGCGGTTGTTCCTGAGGACTCAAGTCTCCGGTCCTTCCCGTTCGCACATGTGCTTATGGCCTGAGAAGGGCCTCCGACAGAGATGCAGGAAGCTGCAGGAGCTGCAGGACTGTGACCACTGGCAAGTGACCTTCAGGGCTGCTCAGGATATGGCCAGGCCACTGATGGTTTGTGCCACTGTTTCTGCCATCAGTGGTGCCCATCTTCTAGTGGGGAGGGAGGAGCCTGTCTTCTTCCGTCCTTACTCCTAACAGGTGGGACCGTGGGCAGCAGCTGGGTGCGGGTTGGGGCTGAGCTGGGGAGCTGGGTGGTGGGCCAGGCGGCAGGGCTGGCTGTCCAGGGGATCTTATGGTACAGGCTAAAGAGGCTTCTTCTAGTATCAGTGAAGGTAGTAGAAACAGGACACAAAGTTACTTACTGTGCAAATCATTAAAAAAATAATCATCTCTGTGTACTTAGGGGTGTGCACAGCCCCTAAGTAGCTGCTAATGAGCTTATAGCAACAGCAGGAAACAGCAGCCAGCCGAGGCTGGGATGGCTGAGGCTGGACACGGTCTGGGGGCTCCTCACTTTCCACCTTTCTTTGCGCTCTCACCTGCTGCCTGCCCCACACCCACCCAGCGCCTCTGCTTTGGACACATGACCCTGGACATCTTGACCTTCATACCTCCAACCTACAGTGGAGCCTGGACTGACCATGTGGTCCCCACCCCTCGGAGGTCAGGGCCCTCAAGGCCGTCTCTGAGCCTCCTCCCCGCCGGGGCTGGGGCGTCTGGGCTCAGGGAGACGGTGAGTTGCTCTTCCAGGAGGCAGTTGTCCTTCTCATCCTGTCCTGTTTTAACTGCCGCCACATTAGCTTATGGGGAGTCCTTCTTGGGTTTGCTTTTCAGACGTTGGGAATGGTTGATATCAGGGGCTCTCTGACAGGCGGGCAAGGATGTGTGGAGTCTATAGGTATATGGGAGTAGATGGCCACGTGTATGAGGATGAGTGCCTCGGGCAGGTGGTGCAGACACAAGTGGGTATTAGTACAGGTGCCGTGGGCTATGGATGTCGACAGGCGTGGCGAAGTGGGTGCAGGCTGGTATAAAGACGTGGATACTGGTTGGTGACTGCAACAGGCTGTCAGGATGTCAATGGATGAAATAAGAATAGCTAAGGCTTTACAGCCCTTACTATGTGCCCATCACTGTTCTAAGTGGTTTACATAAATTAACTCATTTAATTTTCGCAACAACCCCATGAAAGATATACTATTAGAACCCCCATGTTTTTAAGGGGAGGAAATGGAGGCACAGAGAGGTCAAGTGGCTGTGCAAGGTCATCCAGCTCGTCAACGGTAGCGCTGAGACTTGAACTTGGGCTGTCTGGCTCCAGAGCCCACGCTCTTGGTCCTTCTGCTCCAGGCTAGGGATTCAGTGAGGCCGAGAAGGTGCGAGTATGGGTGGATGCAGGGCATTCTGGGAGGGGCCATGAGTAAAGGCTGTGACGAGGTGGAGCGGTATGAATGGGTATCGTGAGGACGGAAGCTGGGCAGGCACAGGAGGGAGGGTGTGTGCGCTGAGGGAGACTGGTTCCAGGCAGCCGTGCTCAGACTTTAGCCGGGAATCAGAATCTCCAGGGGTCTGGTTCAAACCTAGATTGTTTCTGATTCGGGAGGTCTAGGTGGGGCTTGAGAATTGCATTTTTAGTAAGTCCCTAGTGACGCTGATGCTGCTGGTCTGGGGACTTTGGGGACAGTGGGGAGGGTGGTGTGTGGAGGTGACTGTGAAGAACAGGAACTGGTATGTTAGAAGGGAAGGAGGAGAGGGTACAGTGAGACGAGAGCAGAGAGTGACTTTAGAAGTGTGGGATGGGTTCCAGCTGTAGGAAGACGTTCGTTTGAATAGCGTCGGGATGAGTAGAGTGTAGGGAGGTAGAGAGGAAGTATGGGGAAGCGGGTATCAGTATGCCCTGGCTTCCAGAGCAGGGGGAGTCTATGACAGTGGCCCGGGAAGCTCCTAGTGGCCCCTCCAGGGTGAAGCCTGTGCAAGATGGGGTTCTCAGCAGGAAGTCCCCTTCCTTTGGGGTCCCATAGATGCAGGAGGCTTCTCTATGTTCACCATTTTCTCAACTATAAATTACTGACCCAAAACAGGTGACTGCTGGGGCTGGAGGCCCCTGGGAAAGACGTCCCAGAGAACTTGAGGGGATGAGTGGGGCTGAAACCTGTCCAGAAAGGGTTTCCTCTTCTGCCTCAGTCATACAGGCTGTCACTCATTATTGCTCTACATCAGAAAATTTGGACACGGAGATGAACACATACAGACGGAAGATGACGTGAGGACACGGAAGACGGCCTTCCACAGGCCAAGGAGCCCCGAGGCTACCAGGAGCTTGGAGAGAGGGCTGGGATAGACAGATTCTCCCTCATAACCCTCGGAAGGAACCTTGAGTCCAGATTCTTAGCCTCCAGAACCGTGACAGAATGAATGTGTTGTTTAAACCAAGTTTGTGGTCCTTTGTTACAACAGCCCCAGGAAACTAATGCACGAAGATTCATGGAGGAGCCAAGTGGTCTTAGCAACCGGATGGGGCATTTGCTGGAGGCAGGTGTTACTGCCAGGAGGCTGGGCAGTGCACAGCTGTGACAGGTGAAGGTGACTCCAGTGGAGGGCAGGCTAGCCTGCAGCCCAGCAGAGGATGCCCCAGTGGCCAGCGAGCCGTCCTGATTTCTGCAGGAACGAAGGACCGCGGCTGCCTTCTGAGGAGGCACCTGCTGTGGGACAGGCCGAGGGAAGCTTCTCTCTCAAGGTGGGCCCCGAGGTCGCAGTGCCCTTCTTGCTGTTCTGGGCCTAACAAAGGAAGCTGGCAGCTTGCACAACAAGCTCCTACTGTCTGCAGGGCCTTAAAGCCTCCTTTGTCAGGGACGTGGAGCAGGAAGGGCAAACAGGGATGCCTACAAGAACTCCAGGTTCAGAGGAGCTAGGCATGACTCTCCACTGAGCACCCAAGGAGTACAAAATCCCTTTTCTTAATCAATAGTATTTTATTGACAGTTATAAATATTTTCCATTTGTCTCCTATTTACAGTTGCAAAATAGTTTATGATATCATACCTTTACCCACCCTTCAGCATCTTTCTAGAAATTCCATGAAAATTGAATAGGAAATAAAAAGCTCTTTTGGTTGGCCCACTAACCTGATTCCCAGACTTCAAACAACCCCCGACAGACAGCAGGCAACTTTGCAGCAGGTGCTACACAGTAGCAACGGGGCAGGCGGGGGCGGCTCCCCGCAGGGTCAGGACACTAGGCCCCGCAGGACGTTGGTGATGCTCCAATGCTGGCCCGAGCACTTCTGCAGCACCAGCTGGAAGCCGAACTCCAAGTCGCTGTTCTCCTGCAGCTCCAGACAGCGCTTGGACTTGCGGTTCTGGATGGGGCCTCCCTAGAAGCCAGGGTGGAGAGTGGAGTCAGAGGGTGTTGAGGCAACACGGGGAGATTTGGGGAGCCTGAGACTAGCGGCTGGTGGGGGCTGGGACTATCTGTGTGTCCAGATACCTCTGAGGCTACAGAAGGTCTGGGGTCAGCATTCCCACGAAGCCTCAGGCTCCCCATTTCGAATGTGTTGGTGTCTTTCCTGTGACGGCACTTGTACCTCGGCTTTCTTCACGGAGCCCTAGTTCTTTGCTAGGACAGAGACACCCCACCCCAATGTCTGTCTACCTGGCTGGGGTGTGGATGCTTGTTTGCTCCTACAGCTCCTACCCCAGGGGCTGGGCCCTGCTCTGCAAAGCCTCGTTCCTTGGGACGACCTCATGATCAGCCTGATTAGACCCGGACTTCCTGATTAGAGTTCATGCCCTCAACTGTACCTCTGGAGTCTGCAGTGCTGGCCTCAACCAAACACAGGCTCCTGCATACTGTCTATTAGGCCGCTAGAAATGCATGGCTTTCCCCCATGCTACTGATGTTCCAGAATGTTCTGTAGCCATGCATACCCAGTGTATTCCCAAAGATTGTTGAAGGAAGGGAAGTTTTACTTCCCAAAGCAGCCCTACGGCAGCAGAGGAAATCCCCTATTTTTGCTTTCAGTGACATCCTTGCGGGGCTTTTATACTCTGGGACAGCTGGCTGTGTGCCTAGGCATCAGTGTTTGAGCATCTCTGAATTATACCAAAGGTGTGCTCTACTGGGCTCCGGATCCCAAATGGGCAGAATTGCTGGGCCTGGGTGGGGTTCTGTATAAGTGGGCCCCTTGCAGCTTAATGGTACTTGAGTATATGCTCAAACTTACCGTTTTCCCAGAACCTACTCTTCCTGTTTCCCATCTCAGCAGTCACCAGGCATCTGTGTGGGAAAGGTGGGCATTTTCACTGATACTCCACCTTCTCCCCAGCATCTGATTGGGTGCTGAGTCCTGTCAACGCCACCTCCGTCATGTCTTGTGTCTGTCCCCTTATCCTATCCCGTTGTACTTGCCCTGGTTCAGGCTACCATCTTCTCTTCCCTGGAAAACTGCATCAGCCTCCTTGCTCATCCCCCCTTCCCACCTCCAGAGGTAGGAATAGTGATCTTTCCAAAGTGCAGTTTGGCCCGGAGGACAGAGCCCAAGCTCCGTGCTGCACCCCTGAAGGCCTCCGTGGTGTGGTGCTGTGTCTCGCTGGCCTCACTTCCCTCAGCTCCCACACCTTGTGCTGCAGCCACACCCAACGCCTTGTAGTTTTCTGAACCCATTTGCATTATCTCAAGGTTCCTGGACTTTGAACAAACTGTGCCCTGTGCCTGGGGTCCTTCTCCATGCTTCCGTAGCAGGCTCAGCCACACTCACGTTTCAAGGCTCAGCTCCTGCTTCATTTCCTCCAGGAGCATTCTCATCTCCCACCTGGCCTCCACCTCCACTTCCTCTCCTCCAGTCCACCCATCTGGCTTGGTCCTCTCCATCTGACTCTCCTGCTCAGCAAGTATTGAATGGTAGCAGAATTCCTTGTCTTTTCCCCTCCAGACTGACAGTTCTATGTCTTATAAATTTCTGTGCCCTCAGCATCCAGCAAAAAGCCTGGCACATGATAGGTGATCAGTAAACGTGGGCTGTTATGACCCATGTAGGTGAGAAGGGAATCGGTCACAGGAAAGGGTCACCATGCTCAGGAGTGTCACTCTGGAGTGGCCGTGAGCAGGCCTGGCAGCAGGGAGAGGGAGGCCTCTGCCACTGTCCAGCTGCATCCATGCCCACCCCAGTGCAGAGCGCACTGTGAGGGAGGCAGAGGGCAAGCCTCTTCTGGAAGTCACCCTCAGTCGGCCACCACCATTCCTATGGCGACAACCGACATTTCAAGAGAACGTCAAGACTCGTTCTCACAACTACCTAGGAAATCAGCTATGTCCACGGCAGTTGAAGAGATACATCCCGGTGACCCAACATTTCTGTGCCCAGGTATGTATCTAGCAGAAATGCATGCACCAAAGACAGGCACCTGAGCGCTTTCCGAAATGTGGTTTGTAAAAGCTCGAACCTGGAAACAACCCAAACGTCCATCAATGGTAGAGTGGTTAACTAACCTGTGGTGAGTCCCATAATGGAATACTATATAGCACTGAAAATGAACAAACTACAGCTCCACTCAATAAGGATGAATCTCACAAATACAACGTTAGCAAAAGAACCCAGACAAAGCATGCATACAATCCTACTTATGTAAACTTCCCCCAAAGGCCAAATAAAACCAGTGTTCAAGTCAGGATGGGGCTACCTTTGGGGAAGAGGGGGTGGGAAAATGGCAGGAAGCAAGAGGGGGGCTCTGGGATTGCTGGTGGTGTGCTAGTTTCTGACCCGGGTGCTGTTGATATAGGCGTTAGCTTTCTTTTGAATTAGAGTTGAACATTTTTTTTTATATGTATGTTTGCATGTTTCTGTATGTAGGTTATTCTTCGGTTAAAAAAACTAAAACAAACCCCCCCAGCTCCCCAGAAGGGACTTTGAGTAGTGGGTGAAGGAGGCGGGGAGTGAGAAGCTGGATGGCAAAGGGGCCAGGCGTGTGTCTGTGTGTGTCGGGGAGGGGGCACGGGCTTCCCGACGTCCGCTGTGCGGGAGATGGCCCAGTAATCTCAAGCTCTTCAGAGGCATCCAAGTGAGTAAAGCAGGTCCCTCCCCCACGTCTCCAGTCAGCATCCACCCTGAGCGCAGCCGTGACTCACTGCCTCCAAGAGCACAGAGACAACAGAACAAAAGGGAAACTGAAACAGGGACCTCATCCTGGGACCACAGGTGCAGCCAGAGAGAAACCCGCAAGCTCAGGCCCTGAGAGGGCACAGGACCAGTGGCCATGGAACGAGGGCTCAGAACGGGCCCTGGCGTCCCTCTGTTGGAAGAGACTTGGAAGGCCGACTCTCTTGCTCTCATTTGCAACCTGAACGGCCTCTACTGCACCCACAGGGCCCTTCAGCCCTGCGAGGCCACTTGCAGGGACGAAGCGGCTCTGCCGAGGACCACGCTTCTCCCGTTGAAGGTCCTTAGCTCAGTAAGAGGACCCAGACTGTCCCGTCAGGTTCCCATACTTGGGTTGGCTCCTGCTTTTCTACCTCTTCCCTTCCAACAAGCGAAGGTGAGGCCCATTTCCCCCAGTTCTGTGCTTTTAAACATTTCTAGTTCCTTAGGGAATCATTTTGTATACCTTTTCTATTCTGGTTGCCCTCCTTTTGTTTTGTGTCACTCAGCACTGACCATGAAGTACAGGGCCACCGCTTCATTTCCACTGGACAACAGGCTCTTTCAACACAGCCAGGCAATCGGCACTTTGGTGGCCCCACCATTCTCCTGAACCATGCTGGGATGGCTTTGGAGGACAGCCTCAAGTTGTCCTCTCAGAAGCTACTGCCCATCTTGGGTCCCCATCCTGTCCCTCAAAGGCTGGACTTTTGGACCCAGAGGCCTCCCTTGTGATACTTGCTCCAAGCAAGGCCAGCCCATCGCTCCGCCTGGCCTCTGTGTAAAACCTTGCAGCCTCCAGGCCTGAGCACATCTGCTGCCCACCCACAGGCTGGGCCATGTCACTAGGGCTTCTTCAGCCGGCCTGCAGCCTGCCAGCACCATGGTGTGTCCCCCCCACTGCTGGGAGTGGAGCTCAGGCAGGTCTGGAACAACACCAGCCAGCTCTCTTATAAGGTCTGCGGGGGGTTTCAGGTGGTGAGATGGAAAGGGGAGAGGGCTGAACTAGGATGCTTCTTTTCTGGTTGTCAGCTGTGTGGCCTTGGGCAAGCCACTCCACCCTTCTGGGTTCCATTATCTCTCGGACCAGATGGTCATTTCTGTCCTGATGACTGGAGGATGAGCAGGACAGATATAAAACCCCTTCATCAGCTATAAAACAATGGACGGATGTGAGGCTGTTCACAGACCAGGGTGGGAGCTCCAGAAAAAGTGCAGAGCAAGCAGAGGGGGCCAGACCAAGAGTCCTGCCCACTCTGCTGAAGATTCTGACCTCAGCACATCCTTAGGGGCTGGGCCAGGCCAGGCCTTGCCAACAGCGAGGCTGCTTCAGCAACCCCTAGACCACTGAGGTTTGGAGAAACTGGTCTAAAGCCAGCCCCCTCCTTTCCCGCCAGCCACTCAGGCACATTCTAAGCCTTCTGTGCGGGCACCTTGCCAAGGTCGAGGGAGGGAGGCGGGGGCAGAGGTCTCTGAGAAGTAAAGTGTTCCTTTAGGGACTCAACTATGACATTTCCCAGGCCCTACCCTGGCGTAACCATGCCCTCAGCACCCTAGAGAGGAAGTGTGGTGACCCTGGGGTAGAAACAGCCAATGTAGCCTCTGGGAAGGATGTGGAAGAAATGAGTGAGGCCAAGAGCAGGGGTGGGGTGTGGAGGGGACACGGCCTCAGTGAGAGCATTTGGGCCCGTTAGGGGGGCGGAGGACAGCTCCCTCCCTGGAGGCTCTGAAAGGAGAGAACTTTCTAGAACACAAGAGTAAGGTCGCCTTGGAGGCCTCGCTGAGCAGAGCCCTGGGATGCATCTTGGAAACACATCTGGGGAACTGAGAGAAGAGCCGGGCAACCCTTTGGTGCTAGAGCTGGCACTGGCCACTGGTGCTGTCTCCCCTCCTGCCTTCCTTTTCAGGCCTCAGCCGCTCTCACTGAACAAACTCTGGGCACATTCCGTTCACCACAATTGCAAAGGAGCCTTGCTTCCCCCCATTCAGTCCCTTCCTGGTGAATTCAGCACGCTTGGGAGCAGCCTGGTGTTGTTACTATCTGTACCTTGACCTGCAGGCTCTGCACCTGAGATAAAAGTAATAACAGTTAAAACTTATTTACCATGCGCCCAGCACTGTGCCAAATGCTTTACATGCTCGATCCCGTGTAATCCTCACAAAAACTCTGAGAGGTGGAGATGCTAATTATCCCCATTTTATAGAATTGGAGACTGAGGCTCAGAGAAGTTGGGAGACTTGCCCAGGATCACATGGTCACTTTTTTTTGAGGGCTCTCTGCAGAGACATGATTCACCCATCTATCCATCCATCAAATATTTAATGAGTACCTACTGTGTGCCAGGAACATCAGTGACTAAACAGGAAAGAATCCTTGTCTTTGTGTAGACAATTCTAGGAGGTGGAGCCAACAATAAATTCTGTAATGTGTTAGGTAATAAAGTTGTGCACAAAAAGATAGAGCAGTGTTATTGACTGTATGTTTGTGTCCCCCTAAAATTCATATGCCAAAGCCCTAATCCCCAATATGATGGTACTTGGAGATGGGTGACTTGGGAGGTACTTAGGTCATGAATGGGATTAGTGCCCTTATACAGGAGACAAGAGGAATGACCTCTCTCTCTCTCTCTCCCCCCGCCGCCCCAACATGAGGACAGTGAGAAGGTGACCATATGCAAACCAGGAAAAGGGCTCTCACCAGATACTGAATCCACTGGCACCTTGGTCTTGGACTCCCCAGTCTTCAAAAGTGGAGAAACAACTGTTTGCTGTTTAAGCCACCCAGTCTATGGTCATTTTGTTACAGCAGCCTGAATGGACTAAGACAAGTAGGGAGAGAGGGTTCGGGGATGGGGGTGAGCGGGATGCAAGCTGCAATGTGTGAGGTGGTGAAGGTGATCCTCATAAAGAAGGTGAGATCCGAGCAAAGACGTGCAGGAGGAAGAAGGAAGAAGGCAGCCCAGGGCATATGTGGGGAGTGTCCCAGGCCTCGGAGCAAAGCTCCGGCACCAGCAGAGGCCTGGTGTGCTCAGAGAACAGAACTGAGGCCCTGAACAGGCAGAGCAGGCACGGGGGTCGGGGAAGGAGATGAGGCCCCGGAGGTGAGGGTGGGGCAGGTGGTGTGGGGCCCTGTGGCTACTGAGCGGACTTTGGCTTTTCACCTGGTGACAGGGCAGCCATTGCAGAGTCAGACCGACAGGTTAACCAGGTCAGTCTGACTGCTGTATTGAGCACAGAATATTGGAGGAAGGAAAGCAGCAGGGACACCTGTTAGGAGGCTCTTGTCATTACACCCAGGCCCGGGCGGCAGCCTCAGAGGCCTGGGGTTTGAGGCAGAGCCCCCGGCCGGCCCCACCCTCTGTGGAGGGCACAGTCACTTGATTTACTGGTCTAGTCATCTCAATTATTTGTGTAATACTTATAACTACAGGATCTTGGAACAATACTTTTAATTAAAGAACTTAAATAAGGGCAATTAAACCTGGCAGGAGAGATGCTGCAGCACACAGAGAGCTTAATTGGAATGGAAACCAAATTAAATATGGAAACAGTGTTAAAAAAATTGAAAGCTGAATGTATAGAATTAAGAAGGCTAATAATAATTCCGAGAGCCCCCAGCCTAGTTCCTTCTTCTGGGCCTCTCTGGAGTAGAGACTAGAAGGGGCAGGAGAGGCCGTGTGAGCGGAAGCCAACAACATGGGAGAGCCCCTGGCTCTCCTGACCATCACCCTGTGTCAGCGGCTGAGCTGCCCTGGGCTTCAGTCTTCTCATTTGCATAAGGTGCTGGAGCTCTGGGACGCTACGGTTTGGTGTCCACATGGAGCACTGGCCATGTGCACTGTGGCATGTGGACCTGCCATGCATGAACCCCTGGGGCTGAGGCACTGAGGAGCTGACCCTAGATTACACAGCCATGCACTTCCTCTCTGCCTCAGTTTCCCCCGGTGTGTGTCTGTGGCAGCTGGGGTGGAACAGCTAGCACCAGACTAAGGAACCTGGCTCCTCCTGGAGATGCGGCTGGGTAGATGGATTAGACAAGTCCCCAGAGGGCGTGGGAAATCTCAGATCACTGGGCACCACTTCCTTATCCAGCAGATCTCCGATGAGGCTGAAAATGTGCCCCTTTAAATTTCCAGATGCTGCTGCTGGTGGTGGTGCCGGTCCAGGGACCACACTTCGGAGACCACGGACAGCCATCACGCTCTCTCCGGAAAGGGGTGGGCCTGGCTGGTCACTCGCACTCGCCTCCCTGAGGTGTAGTACCTGGAGCAACTGGACAGAGCTCAGGCTGGTCTCGGGTTTGCAATCAAGGTGTTCACGAGGTGTTGTGTGTGAACTGAATCCTCTATTGAGACTTCCCTGTTTATTTCTGAGCTCCTGTTCCACTCTCCTTTCTAATTAATTTTCCATGGGCAAGTGGCCTAGTGGGCTCAGGAGTTTCTAGGTTAAGTAGTTAATGATTAGTAATCAAATACTTCAAAGCATTGGTGGGGTGTTAGTGCTGGTTACAGAAACCTGAGATTAAGTCTTTTTGTAGAGGAAAGTGGTCTTTCTATATTATGAATATTCAACAGTCCCTTTATTCAGTAAGTACTTTGGTGTTTGTCCTCCTTCAAGGAGACTCACGTGTGCCTGAGTGAGATCTGCCTGGGATTTGCTGTGAAGGTCTTTTGGACGAAGATGGCCCAGTGGTAAGTAATGTCAAGTGCAAAAGCAAAGGTGAAGGGGGGTTGTGGAGACTGTGGGATGGCTGGTGTCCTGAGGCGGCGGGAATCCAGCCAGTTCACACACACCTGCGACTGGTTTGGCAGGGAGACCCGGCCCCGAACTCCCACTGCAGCCACCCACTGGCTTTCTGGAGGTGAGACGAAGGCACCACTGTCTGGTTGTGTAAAGCATGAACCCGTATTTGACAGGATTCCCAGATCTGATCTTGGACAAATTAGTCAATCTCTCTGTGCCTCAGTTTCCTCACCTGTAGAATGAGGATAATTCAAGTACTTAATAGCACCGTCAAGGGCCTAAGTAATATTTACAAAAGCAGTTACAATACCACCTGGCACATAGTAAGCATCATGTCGGTGTTTAATAAATACATTTCAGAGTCTCCCCCAGGTCTGAGCCATGGGGAGCTGAGCCATCACACCTCGTCCTGGCCCCTGACATCTGTGGGATGAGCAGGGGAAGTGCTAACTTCCACAAACTAAAAATAACTAAGAAAACAGTCAGGGCCTAAACAAAGCTTTGTCAGTCTCTTAAAACTGGGCAATTCCACACTTGCCGCTTCATATGACGTGGGAATGAAAAGCTGTTTTATTCCAAAGCCGTAATGAAATACCCGATTATAGTCTTTTCTTCTCAGCACAAAAGGTTCTCAAAGCTGGACTTCCTGGCGGCGCCTGGGGCTCAGATGGCAGTGGGGGGAAGTCAAGGACTCCTCCTCCTTGCGTGCTGGGAAGTTCTTTGGCACAATTAGTGGTGCTCCCTGGGAAATGTGCCTTGCAAATAGGTTCTGTTTTGAGTGGGTTACTCATCTTGCATCAAATTATCAAATGAGACACCACAAATCAGAGCCATTTGTCCCTGGACAGGCGGGCTTGGCTCAGCACTCAGCTCTCTTCCGGGTAGTCTCCTCATACTCTTGAAAACCTCTTCTCTCACGGGCATTAATACACATCTCTGTTATTATCCTGGACGTTCCTCACTTGGAAAATGCATGGATGCTGCATTGAGAACGAGGTGGGCACAGAACTGAGGTGTGGAGACAGCCTGCCCGTGGGAATGCTGATCTGTGTGCCCTTGGACTCCCTGATGGGCCTTGCCAATGTTTCCACCAAAGAACCCTGAGAGCCAAGGGGCGTGGGGGCACACCCCAGCACCTGAGGGCAGCACGAAATACAGTCTGAATAGCCTGACAATTCATCAAAGCCTCATGTTTTCAAAAATATTCAAACAAATTTCTATTCTACTCCATACCACACTCATTCTTGTTTTAGTATAAAACAGCTTCACCTCCGTCCTCCAGATCTGGAGTTATAGGAAGAAGTGCACGTTTATGCTGTAACTGAGTAACCACTTAGCACATGTCTGTGTACGCAGTTGGGATACACTGCCACCTAAAAGTGTTCTAGTAGGATCTAGGGCTTTTCCAACTAAGCAAGGTCTTTACAGAGTTGTTACATTGATAGGTCCTTGAAATACTGTAGTACTATTTTTATTTCCTTTTCAGCATGCATGCATACATGCAAGGAGAGTCAGCAAGGGCTGGGTTTCTTTCATCATTGGGTCTCCCACGAACCTAGCTCAAGGCCTGGCACAGGAGACCTTTAATTAATATTTGTGAATTTTTTAAAATAAAAAACTCCTTCATTTGGTCAACAGCACACTGGGTCTCTCTCTCCTCTGTCTCAGGCTTTCCGTTAGCGTCTGGAGATACTGAAAGTATAAGACAAAGTCCTGCCCTCCAGTCTATTGGTTGACGGAACAGAAGGGCATGGACTGAAACAACAAACAAATTCAAAAAGTGTGATAAAGAAGACCCTCATACAAGGAGCTCAGGTCATTTCCAAACTCATGGTGCCTTTTATTAAGGCAGGCCAGTGGGGCCTCTAGGACGAAAAAGCCCTTCTCAGGCTTGCTGTCTAACTTCAGTTTAGAATTACAGAATTTGGGGGATGGCAAGCTCTTAAAACCATATAGTCCAACTCCACTTAGGGCCAAAGCGCCGTACGTGGCCTGCTGAGTGGTGCCCTGAGCCACCTCTTCTCTGCACCACCAACCTCGTGTCTGGATGAGTCCGACATGAGAAAGCTGCTCTATACACTGTCCTCCATTCTCGCCTGCCTCAGCGCCACACAGGACAAGCCTGCTCTTTCTTGCATAGGGCAGCTCTTCTGATACTTGAAGGCAGAGCTCAGGTCCTCCTGATGTCTTTCTGGTCCCACAGTCCCCATGCCTTCAACATGAATTCAAATAGAGAGAGAGACTTTGAGGAAGTTGGACCTCAGAGGACAGATCATTTGCTTAACCATTCAGAGCCGTGATGGAAGTGGGGAGGGTGGCTGTCTCATTGCTCCTGAGAGGCAGCCCAATGCTTTGCTCGATCGGTGTATTGCTGCAAAGTTCTCCGTTATAAGGACCTGATATCTGCTTCATTCCTCTCCTAACACAGGCCCAGGGGTCACTGACTAAATGCCTCTTCAGGAACACTGCATCACCAAATCCTAGAGTCCTGCAAATCTCAGTATGTATTTTCCTCTCTGAAGACTGACAGTCCTATACTTCATGGATATGAATCTATAATCCCAGTAGGTAGTCAGTTTGGGAAATTCTTTAAACCTGGAGGAGCCACAAGCTAGAAAAAGCACGGAAAGCAACAACTACCACTTCTACTGTTAAGGACGTTTCATCACGTGTGGGGAGTGCTGGCTGTTTAGAGACAGATGCGCTGCTTGAGAGGGACCACTCTGGCTGCTCTTCAAACCCAGAGCCTGGGGTGGTCTTGGATTAGTAATCCCCCCGCACAATAACCTCCATTTAATTCCATCACTACTTCCAACCGGCCGCTGAAATGCTCCCAAAGTCTCCCCAACAGCAGCCTGGCTCCACGTCTCCGTGGCAAACACGTCACCCCCTCTCTCCCTAACTTGCTTCCCCTTCGGCAGCCTCTTTTCTTCCAATCCACCACACTCTGCTGCCAGAGGGACTAAGACCCCATTACAGCAATCCACTGCTTGAGAAGCTCCCCTAGCTCCTCCTTTTGCTTTTCAAGTGAAGCCCCTACTTCCTGGCGTGGCTTTCAACCACCACCATTATCTGCTCAAACTGACTCAAATCTCATCTCTCTTGTGCCCCACTGAAAATTCTAAATTCTACCTACGCCAACATTGGATTTCCATTCCGCAAGCGTGCACTGCTTTTTCTTGCCTTTGGCCAAGCTGAGCATCTACTCGGAAGGTTCTCCCTTCCCACACCTGGGAACTGTCCTACAACTTTCAAGATCCAGATCAAACAAGCCTCGAATGTTCCCGAGTTCCGCAGATGGAGCCCGTCGCTCTGGGCTTCCCGAACACTATACCCTTCTCGTGTTTGCTCTCATCATCCAGTTTTGCTGTGTGTTTACGTGCCCATGAGCTCCTCCAGGGAAGAGGGGCCGTGTCTGATTTGTATCTGCATCCCTCCTGCCCAACCCCCACGCTCCATAAATGCTTGATGAACGACTGAAGGAAAGAATGTTCATTATCGCAAAAGTGCTCATTGGAAGCCTGAACACCAGTGTTGCCAAGAGATGTTTTCGTCAAACATGGTTTCTCAGTGTCAGAATCTAACGCTGTCCCGATTCATCCTGAGGCATTGGAAATTCAGAAGAGCTTGCAAGGGTCAGAGAAAAGGCACTTTATTTGTTAAACAGAAAATCAGGGTATGAGATGGAACACGAAGATATGCAAATGCCTGTCTTCTTTGTAGGAGAACCTGGGAGAATCGCACTAGCTTCTTTGGAAATTAATTCAGCCTGAGAGTCTGTGGAGTTTAAATGCAGCCCTCAGGAGAGTAAATAATGCAGAATATGAAACTGGAAAGGAGATGTGAAATGCACTAGTAAAAGCTCCTTTCAGCCCAACTTCTGTACAGAACATTCTAGTTGGTAGAATCCCCAGGTAATTTGCAAAGATTAAAACCTGTTACAAGAAAATTAGCCCAAGCACATGACTCTAATCATTTACGAGGCTCCCAGCTTCCTCTGGCCTTGTCAACAGTAGCTCTTAACCAATGTGGGCTTAGGGACAGATTTCAGGTTGCTTGATACACATTGATCATTTTTGTATTAAACGAAAATTTCACATTTGTTAATTTTTAAAATATCAAGGAAGAGTGGCTGCTCTGGGTTTGCGAATAGGAATTTAAAAATATTATTTCCACACAGTTCTCTTGGTAGAAGGATCAAAGATGTGACTGCCAAAGCACTCTGGGAGTTTTCATTAGATGGATGCATACAGGTAAGTGGCTGAAGGCTGCCCAGGCCCCAGGGCTCCACGTGCCAACATGGCCTGCTTGGTTGGTCACTGTGTCCCTTCAAGCAGGTATCATGTGCCTGTTCAAGGTCATGTGTTGAGATGAGGGAAGGAAGGAGCTGGGTTTGGGGGTGTCGTTGCTGCGAGAACACCCATTTTAGTGCAATCAGGGATGGAGAGAAGAGATAAGGGCCAATTAGGGGCACCAAAGCATTGAGGTGTGCACAGGAGATGGAGCCGAGTCCCCCCAACCCACGACCTCGTGTGGGGCACGTGTGGGGCGGCTGTCTGTCTCTGACTGCTGGAAAGGAGGCAGACGGGCCTGCCTGTGGGCCTAGGACACTGAAACAGCCCAGCTTCAGATTCAGCCAGCCTGTTGGAACTCTGGCTCTATCGCCCTGGGGCCATGATTTAATCTCATTTTTGTCATCTTTGAGATGGAGCTGTTATGCTTATTAACGTCAGACTGCACAAGGTCGGACACAGAGAGGCCGAGCCTCCACAGACAGAGGGAGCTCTGTTTCCCTGGTGATTCCGGAGCTCCTTGGAGGAGCAAGGCGTCTGAAGGGGCCAGGGAGCTTACTTGAGTCCAAGAACACTCATATCCGGGTGACACGAAGTCCCCAGAGTGACAGGTACGTGGCTGGGCCATGACCTCCAGGAGCTATTCCAGGACAGCCCTGGTCCTCACCCCTTCCTCCTCTCCCCGTAAGCTGAAACGGACTTCCCTTCACAAAATGGCTCCAAGACACTAACCTGTGTGGAAACTTCGTCCCCTACAGTGACCCCTACTGAGAGGAAGACAGAGGGGGTCACAGACCAGAGACCACCCAGCACTGTCTGTACCTGGGAGACTGGGGGCTTTGTCCTGAGAAGGGGCTTGTGCAGAAGAAATGTGGGGGCCTAAAAGTCAGACAGACCCAGGTTTAAATCCCAGCCCTGCCCCTTACTGTGTAACTCTGTGCAGGTGACTCCCCTTTCTGAGCCCGTTTCCTTATATCTAAAAATTAAATAAAATGGTGAAACAACCATGACAATAACAAAAATAATAACCTCCTTCGGAGCCAGTATTAGGAGTCAATCAGCTAATGTATGTGAAAACCCCGGCGCATAGTAAGTGCTCATTAAATCCCGAGCATTGGCCTGGAGTCCCAACCTCCCTATTGCCACAGCGTCCCTCTCCTCCCACACCCTCCCTGGCCCCGGGGCCACTCTCCCCATGTTCCATGCTCTTCCTGGGGGCTCTGTTACCTGAGAGAACTGCCAGTGCAGCTTCATTCTCTTGGCTTTGGCATAACTGCACTCGATGAGCCGCGGCCGACTGTTGACGTCCACCAGGCACCGGTTGTCGTCGTCGTCGACAGTGGGGCTCAGGACGCCCACGTGGATCTGCTGGCTGCTCGTGTAGTATACATTCTGGGGGTGGGGGGAGAATGGGTTTAATGCTGAGATGGAGGGTAAGTGGGCTTCTGCCGAAGCACGGGGCAGAGATCATCATTCCGTGGCTTTCACAAATTTCTTACTGCAGTGGACAGGAAGAACCCCTTTATGTTATGATCCAGGACTGCCTATGGCCACAGGTACAACTGAAACAAATCTTTCAAGAAATGAAACTTAGCTTTCCTATATGCAACACACTATATTTCTATTCTAGTTTTTCATTGAAAAACATTGGTCGAAACCTTTTAAATTGATTTCACCACCCACAGTTTAAAGAAATACTTCTTGAATCCATTATTTACAGGCTTGCTGACTGCCTCCCTCCGTAAATACTTAGTGCAAGACACTGAATGTGGTCAGTAGCCAAAGAGCAAAAGACCCGGGCCACGCCTTCAGGGTGTTCAGAGTCCTGTGGGATGGCAGATGCCCGTGTGTAACAGGTAACTTCCATCCACACTAAGACTGGGGGGGGGGGGCGGGCAAACTGTTTCTTAAAGGGCCAGAGAGCAAATATTCTTGGCTTTGCGGGTGTGTTGGGAGCTCCCCAAGACCACCGCCAGGTGTGATGCTTCGCTAGGACTCACAGGACTCAGCATATAGTCAGCATATAGTTGTAATCATCGATGTGATTTATTACAGGAAAAGGATACAAATCAAATCAGCAAAGGGAAAAGGCTCATGGGACAAAGGCTGGGGAAACAAGCGTCCAAGTGTCCTCTCCCAGTGACTGCAGGGGATGGCCCAGATTCCCCCAGCAAAGAGCTGAGACAGCCTGTGTGAAGTGCTGTCTACCAGGGAAGTGTGTTAGAGAACGAGCACCCAGGGTTTGTACCGGGAGCCTGTCACGTAGGGTCTCTGCCTGGCATGCACCAACATTCCAGATTTCCAGAAGGAAAGCAGGTTTCAGCATAAACCATACTGTTTATAGCACAGTGAGCCGCTCTTATCAGTGTGGGAGCGGTGGGAACACTCCTGAAATCCAAGTTCCCAGACACCAGTCCAGGGCCAACACTGTAAGCAAGGCTTTCAAAGGAGAGCAGTCACTGCTGTGTTAGCTGCTCTTGCACAGAGGGCCATGCAGTTGCTATCAACCCAAATCTGCTGCTGGAGCATGAACACAGCCATAGACAATACATAAATGAATGGCTGTGTTCCAGCCATGCTTTATCTACAAAACCAGAGGCTGTCCCGTGGGCTGGAGTTTGCTGGCCCTGGTGTAGGGAAAAGCCACACGACCCTAGGCCTTCAGAGTTTTCGATCCCAACGAGGGCTCCGAGTGGGCAGTCACAGGCTCCTGGGAGCTCTCTTCTTCACATTCCTATAGAAATTAACCCCCCCGCACCCGCATGATGAGACCTCTGGGCAAATCGAGATACCACATTTCTTTGCTATAGGTTAGAATTCAAGCAGGCCTCTCATTGTCTTGATCTATTCAAAAATTCTTATTGGTGAACATTTTTGCTTCATTCCAAATGGCAAAGTGAAGTATTTCTTTAGGAAAAGAAGGGGTTGACAAGGACTTTTACAACATGGGTGCAGGGCGCCAGAGGGGCCGTGGGTGAGAAGGGCAGTGCAAGCCAGGCGTGTAAGCGAGGGGTGGTGCTTCAGAGACATGTCCTCCCTGACATTCGGAAGTCCAGGGAGGAGGTGGAGACACAGGCAGGGTCACGTCAGACCTAGCAAGAGACTCAGGCCAGGCTATCAGTCAAAACCTCAGCAGGGAACAGACGGTACACTCAATATAAGGGAATCGGCCGAGGGTGTAATAAAGACACAATTCTCAGTGGCGTGGGTGGGGTGTAAGGGCAAGGGCATCCCTGAGGAGAGTACCAGGGAGCTGTTACCACTCCGAGGCCAAAGGGATGAGAGGAGAAGCAGTTACCAGAACCTGTACGAGAGAAGTTATGTAGAGAAGGTTGGCTTGTGAGAAGATCCAAGGAGGACGGGTGGGGGGTAACGGTGAGAGGTGGTGAATAAATACCCTGACTCCCCCCACCCCACCCCACCCCACCCTGTTCTTCTACTGGGTCGGCCCACGGGGGATCACAACTGGAAGCCAGAGAACCTGGGAGCCCACTGAAGCATTCCATAGAGTCAGCCTCGCAGGACGAAAGGAAGAGGATAAAGAGTGCGTCTGGCGGGACAGGCGGAACACTCATTACAGCGAGGCGCTGCTCTCTAAGGTTATCTTACAAGTTATCAGGTTTGGCGAATCCCTGAAAATAGACGTGAAAACGACTAAAGGTTGCTGACCTTCCCAGAACAGAGGTGAGGATCATAGCGACCAAAGTTCTCAGCAGAGGCCGAGGGTAGAGTGCCCGGCTTCAGTGTGGAAATGGGCCGGGGGGGCCTATTCAACACCTAAATCGGTAAGAAGTGGGCTTCTCATCAGAATCCCGAGAGCGTCCGTTGTGTGGCCTGGATTTCCGGTTGACCACCAAGGGAAGCTGATGACCTGCTGTAGCTTCCAGCTTAGTGGAACTGGGGAATTTGATGACTGGTAAGTTTAGGAAATTAAATAGATGTGGTTAGGTATCTCAGCCATCCATTGGTCCATCCGTCCAACAACAAATAACCTCTAAGTTGGGTTCTGAGGATACAGAGATGAGAAAGCCATGGTTCCTGTCCTGAAGGAACCGACAGCCAAGTTGCAGAAACCAACGTGTTCAGGAAGTAATGGCCCTAATCACACTAATATAAGAATTGTCTCTGCTTCTTTCACTCGCCTACCCCGACTCTTTCTCCTCTGAAAAACAGAAATGAAACTTCAGCACCTCCAGAAAGCCTTCCCTGAATGTGCAAACATGTGGAGCCTCAGCCTGCCACCTGGGCTTCCTCCCAAAGGTGCACAGCTGTTCCTGCCTTGACCACGCTCTTTCCTCAAGACAGAGTGTAGCTCTTAATCACCTTGTGTGCCGGCACCCAGATTTCCCGAGGCTCAGGAGTGGGGGTGTAAGATAGGGACAGTCAGGGAGCCAGCCACTACCACCCCTTCCTTCATCCCTGTCCTCAAGGCCTGGCTCTTGTCTCCAGGGCAGGCTCCACAGACACAAGTGGCCACCCAGGTAATAGCTGAAATCAGTTTTATCCATTCAGCTGCTCTGAAGTGCTTGGGGGAGATGCATGAGCGATATGTGCACTTAGTACCTGGTATAGCTGTCATCAGAGCTGTTTATTGCTCCAGAGTCTGGGAAAATCATAATAGGAACAGACAGTTGTTTGTTATTTAAAGAGCCAACAACAAAGTACACCGTGAGTGGTGTAAACACAAAACTGGTAGATCACAGGGAGATTCAGCAAAGAGGACTGTCGCGAGGCATCGCTTGGACACCTCAGAAGCCCAGCCAGTAGTGGATGGCATCGACAGATGGCCTGAACACAAAAGAGGGGAAACTGTTCCATGCAAGATGCCCCACTTTAGTGCCTGAGGCCCAGCAAGCACAGCGATGCTTTCTGAGCAAAGCGGAGCCTGGAAGGTTCAAGGAAGAAACAATTTAGAACTGTGGTTCTCAGTGGGGGGTGGGGGAGGACAGTTTCGCCAATCAGGGAAGACTTGACAGTGACTGGAGACATTTTGGGTTGTCAGGTGGAGGCAGGGGACAGGCTGCTACTGTACCTGGGGTAGAGGTCAGGGACGCTGCTGGACGTCCTCTAGTGCACAGGACAGCCCCTCACAGCAGAGAATTACTGTCAGCAGTGCTGAGGCTGAGAACCTCTGCCTTAGACTGCTAATAATAAAAGCTGAAATCGTTTTAGCTCTCACGATGTGCCAGGCGTGGAATGATTTACATGCTTTATCCCACTGAGTCCTAAGAATCATTCTACGGCACAGGTGTTACTATTACCCCACCTTGTAGGCGAGGAGACTGAGGCACAGAGAAGTTAAGTTACTCGCCCAGAGTTGTGTAGTTCGGAGAATAATAGCTGAGATTCACACTGAGGCAGAGTGACTCTAGAGCCACACCTGTGACCTCTCACCTCACTCATCTACTCCCCTCAGGTAATTCTAGGTCCAGGGGCCAGGCTGGACGGGGAGAGGCCAGAGCCTGGGTTGGAAGCTTCCACTGTTATTCCTTTGAGCCCTGAGGGGGCCTGGGCTAAGGGGGCGGCAGAGGGCTGGCGGGAGCTGAAAGGGCCGGAACAGCAGATGGCACAAAGTACAAAGACAGAAACGTCCCTCCTGTAACTCACTCAGAGGCGGAGGGCGAGCTGTCCTGTCTGTGGATAGTTGACAAACCCCCGGGGTGTAGAAATGGCACCCTGACAACACAGCTCCTCCTCAACTGCAAAGGACTGATTCAGCTCTTTCCCCACAGAGCCATGCAGCTCGGCAGGGCCACAAAGCCCAGCTTGGGCTCGTTCCGGTGCTTGCAAGAGAAAGAGAAAAATCACGGGCAAGGTGAAAGAACAACCACATCCGACTGTGGGTCTCACACCAGGGGTATTTGCCTCTCCCTCAGGCTGGGGGCGGAGTAGTGACTAATAGGTAAGCTGGACAGCGAGCAGGGGGCCCACAGCACCGCTGGGTACACACTCCTGCTCTCAGGGCCACAGAGCCCAGGCCAGGCAAAGACCCCAGGGCCAGAGGTTCCCCTTGCTCTGTCACTTCATAGCCCCAACAAGCAAAGGCCCTGCAGGACACAGGTGTCCTCAAAATCCCTTCCTTTCCTGGAAGGCATGGAGGTGGGCCCTGCCTCTCTCAGAGGCAGAACGGCCTTCCAGAAGATCCACCTTCCACCCTTCCACATGAATCAAACTTCACCTCACTGACAGAAACTGCTATTGGGGGTGAAACTGCCTCAGGAAGGGAAGGAGGAGAGGAAAACAAACCTATTTTTGTATGTTTGTAACCAGGCCCTCTACCAGGTACTTTCCGTATGTGGTCACCTTCCAGGTTGAAGGAGAGAAAACTGAGGCTAAGAAGGTTTAAAAAAGTCTCGCCAGGGTGCGCAGGTGAGCAGCTGTCCTCTCCTCTCCCTGCCCAGGGGAGGTTCCGGGGAAGGCTGAGCTCTTGGCAGTTCGGGGCCTGCATTCCACTCCCTAGGCCAAGCAACCCCGACGGCCTTCTCCAGCCGGGCGGGAGCTCTGGCACCACCTCCAAGCCACCCAAACCAGCTCAGGCTGGCTCAGGGACAGGAGATCAGCTCTTGAGAACTGTCCTGAACTCATCCCTCGGAGCCAGCAGTGGAACTACCAGAGCCATTTCCACGGAATTGTTCACACCAAGCTCTGGGAGCTCCAAGAAGGGGTTCAGGGGCCCCGAGGGGAGGCAGGTCTGGGAGGATGGGGCCTGGCAGGAGGGTCCTGGGGCCTCTCCCAGCCCATCAAGGAAGATCTGTTGTCTTTCTGGTATTTGGCTTTCGTGTGACATTTTGTTTGAACAAAAGGTTATGAAGAATTTACAAACAAGTGTGAAAACCACTGCCCTACAACAAGGCATTCGTCCAGGAGGGGGATGTTAAGGCCTAGTCAGCCTTCATTAGCTTACGGTCCATCAACCGGAATTTGTGAGCACTCGGAGGGGTAGCTCTAACTTCCTGTCTCCAACCTCCACTCCCTGGCATTCTTCACTAGGACCAATTTACATAGTTTCCAGTCATTCTATCCAGACTTCCATAACCACTTCACGGTATCTTAGACTCTATGGAAATTCTGGAGCTGTCCCCAAGCTGAGCAGAGACTGAGATGAAGGACTCATGGGGCAGGCAGAGGGAGGCAAACGAGGAACCGAATGAGGAACAAAGTGAGATTGGTTCAACTACCTGATAATAGAAACTTTTCAAGGTACAACTAAGGCACCAATTCTCCTCCAAACAGTGGGCATGTGGATTTTGAGCAACTTTGTTTCTTCCATTAAGTGATGTTTCCTTGGCAACACTACCGACCTATCGACCTATCAGTGGGGGCCCTTGAAAAGTGAGGCATCTTAGAGACATTTAGAGACGCTCTGTAGAGCATGGGGCAGCAGCGGGGTGGTCTTTGGCTGAAACACTCCTCAGCCTGGCAAGTGGTAAGGGAGCGGAAAGGGGGAGAGTCACAGCGGGACACTCTTTACACAAGGTTGTAGAACCGACCACAGGGGAGAAACAACTCTACTTGCTGGGGGCTTTCACGGGAAAAGTGACCCAAGGTGGGCCAGAATCCTTGTGGTCATTTCTCTGGATACTCAGAAGGCATGTGTATTCTAGAGGATTGTTACAGCCCAACAAAGCATCAAGAGCCCAGGTCTCTGCAGAAGTGAGGGGGCCACACCAGGGAATGACACAGTCTAGGAGTTGGAAATCACACACAATGAGGTGATTACAAAGTGTCGAAATGGGGTCACTGGCAAAGATCATTGAAGGGAGAGGCAACCTGTGGGCTGGACCATTGCACTGGAGCGGGCTTTCTGGAGAAGGGGATGTGCGCTGGCCTTGGAAAAGAAGAAAGATCAGCAAAGAAATATCAGCAAGCAAATGAAATGGGGAAGTACAGAGGTATCAAAAGGACACAGTCCTAAAAGCAGTCAGGCTAGGGCAGTGATCTCCATCTTGGCTGTACATCAGAATCATCTGGAAAGCCTTAAAAACCGTAAATCACAATCTTATGGGGCGGGGCTTAGACATGGGCATTTATTCCAGGTGGTGCCAATGTGCAGCCAATGTTGAAAACTAGCTGGAAATGTACAGACAGCACCTACCACCTCCTGGATTCCAAGCCTCCCTCTCATTGTGGGAGCACCTGGATCCCTAGTGTAGGGACATTGTTTTCATGAGGCCAACAGGTTGGGAAGCACCACTGTTCATAACAGTAGCTCTCAAAATGTGGTCCTAGCATCGTCTGGGAACTTGTTAGAAATGAACATTTTCGCACCCACCTCACACCTACTGAATCAGAAACTCTGAGAATAGGGTCCAAAAACCTGTGTTTTAACAAGCCCTCCAGGTAAGTCTGATGGAGATGAGTATCTGAGAGCCACTGGTCTAGGAGATAGGTGGCCTGCTGGGATAGAGAGAACCTGGGCTTCTAAGTCAGCGGGGTCTCCACCCTCATTCCTGGCTGACAAGCCACCTTGAGCCTCAGTTTCCTGACCTGTAAAATGCAGTTGTGAGGACTGAAATATGGATAGCTTCTAGTCTGGCCACAGGAACCACAGGGCAAGAAAGCAGGCAGGGACAGAGGTGTCCTTAGGAGGACAGGAGAAGACCCAGGAGGGAGGGGACTGCTGGTCCAGCTGCTCTGTCTCAGTTGCCCTCATCTCTGTGGCCCGGCCCCACGTCAGCCTGGCCAGGAGGCCTGTGGGTAAGGACTCATGGAAACAGCAGGCAGGGTCCTGCAGGGGTGGGGGCGAGAAGGAGCAGAGCCTTGCTTTATTAAATTTCAATGTAAAGTGGTGGCTGTGACATCCATCATATGTGCTAGAAATGGGTTCTCTGTCCTCTTTACCAAGAATGAGCTACTACTGGCCCCTCTGCAGACAGGGAGGGCTGCTTTAAGGATTCAGTTACTGGTCATTAACCCCTCGACACAGAGGTTTGTTACCACGCTGAGGGCTGCAGGACACTGAGGCTAAATCAGGAAGGAAGGGGAGTCATTTCCAAAACGATCTGATGTTCACTAATCATTGAACCAGGTAGACAGAGGGAACGGACCCGTTGGTAACATGCTGCTTGCTGTAACCGCGAAGGAGCAGAATTGTGGAGAGCAAGGTCCCTAGCTCAGAGCTCCCCCTTGTGAGCCTGTTCCCTAGTGGAGGGGGAACAGAGGAGACTAAGCACATACACCCCCCAGGTTTGGGGGAAGAGGTTTACAACTGACACTGAGGCCAGGGTCGGTGTTGGTCCTGTTTAATTCGGCAAACACTTCTTTGTGCTCTGTAGGTGCAGACAGGAGCTGGGCATTGGGGTGCAGAAAGGAGCCAGACATGCCCTCCCTCAGGAAGCTCGCAGCCTGGTGGACAGACAGCCATGCTGAAGGGTGAAGGGCACAGCCTCATGGCCAAGCTTAGAGCAGACTATGGGGGAATGGGAGGACGGTGGGGGGCGGGGAGGAGATAAGGCTGGACAAGTCACTTGGGGGCGGAAGCGTTTGGACAGCACCCTCGTGGCAGCAGGGAGTTGTGACTCACATCAACTGTCCTCCCGCTTATTAGCACATCTGAGGGATTCTCAAAGTCTTTTGAGTCAAAAACATTCCAGGGGCTTGGAAAGCGAGCTTGGCCTAGAGGTGACGCAGGCCACTTGTGCATGCCTGTCTGGGAGAGTTCAGTTGTGGGCCTGCAGGGTGGCAGGAAGAAAGCAGAGCTTTGGACCAAGGAGCTGTCTTTGAAGAGAACACTGCATAGAGAAGGCTAAGGTGTGCCTGATTTCTGCCTCTCACTGTGCACCTGAAACCGGCAGCCTGGGAAGCAGCGGCTCAACACTCTCGCTGGGCTAGGAAGTTTGACTGACATTCATAGCTGTGTGTCTGTGTGCTTCCTTGTTTCATGTCAGGCCTTGTGCCCACAGCACAGGTGTCAGCCATCTTCCTGTCACTGACTGCGGGGTTGTTTGCAGCCATACCAGCCGGATCAGCAACCCTAATCCCCCACCTTGCTATGTCTTCTCTTCCTGTGTCATTCTGAGCCCCTGGTGTACCCTGGGCCCAGTGTTTCATTGCGAGCTCCTCTGCCCCAGGAGAGAGCCAGGTGACAGGGGTCACGCTGGGCTTCCTGCATGGAAACTCAGGGTTGAGCAGGAGTGAATTACCAGTGAGGGATCAGAGACAAACCAGAAAAGATGGCTGAAGGATTCTTGATGCTTAAGAGTTTTATTTGCTTTCTTGTAACGGCCTCTTGTCTCACCCTGGCCCATAAGGAGAGGCATGATCCACAGGCTGGCTCAGGCACTAGTTCCAGGATGATCACATGACCCTGTCTGAGCCAATGAAAGTCCTTCCTGGGATTTTCTGTTTGTGGGATCAAGCTGGAAGGCTCTAAGCCCAGAGCTACCTGCTGCCTTCTTCCTAAGGTAAATCAGGGAAGCCCCTATCCCCTTAACTATAGGAGAAGGTAAGGTTCCACACGAAGGGAAGCAGAGTCAAAAGGGCCTGGGGGGTGGGGAAGTGGGAGAGGGAGAGGGAGAGGGAGAGGGAGAGGGAGTGGGAGAGGGAGGGAGGGAGAGGGAGGGAGAGAGAGAGAGAGAGAGAGAGAGAGAGAGAGAGAGAGAGAGAGAGAGAGAGAGAGAGAAAGTTAGGCAAGCTACATTCAAGCCCTGGATACAGCCCTGCCTGAACTGAGAGCTAGACATGGGCTTGTCATTTACATGGGATGGTAAAATTTCGTTTGCATTTAAGGTGGCTTGAGTTGGGATTTTGTCACTTGCAACGAAGAGTCTTGACTAATACAAAACATACAGGACACGTTTCCAGAACACTAAAGAGGAGGAGGCAAAGGTTCATTAAGTCATGGAGCCCCAGGGACCCTTAGCCACAGGTGAAGGTAGATGTCATGTGTGTATACACATGATTACAATAAAGCAAATCACTGAATAATAAAGTATTGAAGTTTGTAAATGCCTGACTTTTTCTTTTACAAGATAAGGAAATATCTCCCTCATTTGCAGGCCAATATGCTTTCTTCAGTGGGTGACAAGCTAGTGAGCCTGGGGATTCACACAGGAAGCCCTTGGGCTGAGCACGTGAGCATTACCCAGAATTTGGGTACACGTGGAGAAGCTGAAAGCTGCAGAGGAAGCTTGAGTTATGGGGACGTAAGATTGGCATGGTCCAGGATCAGACAAAGAGCAGGGGCCCTGGAATGGGGTTGCGGCTGACCCCTCCTGCTCTGTAGCCTCCTGTGTCTGTCTCCAGGGAGCAGTGCTCACCAACTGCCCCAGCCTGGGCCTTAGCCCTCATCCAGGTTCTACCTCTGTGGCTGCCCCTCCCGTTCCTCCTGCTCTCTTCCTGCACCCGAGACCAGCCTGGCTGCCTGACACAGGTGCCTGCCTGGCTTGGTCTCTCCAGCAGTGTGCTGTGACACAGGCAGAAGCTGCAAATGAAGGCCACGTCAGGCAGAAACACGCTGCCAAGGGACAGGCCACAGAGGAGGCCCACGCACTGGAGATGGGCAGGCGAGTGGGTCAGGCCCCAGCGGCCGAACCACTGGGCTTGTCCTGGGGAAGAAGGATGTGCACAGATGTGTGCTGCTGTCAGAACAGGATGAGAGGCTGCAGAGCCAGGGATTAGGGCAGGCAGCTGCGAAGGGCCAGCAGGAGGTGTCACTGCACTTGGCCTTCAAGGTCTAACAGGGACCCATCTCTGAGAACGGCCCAAGAGTCTGGATTCTGTGACTCTACCTGCCCATTGGTAAGAGTGGAGCTGTGAAGGCTCTTTCCTCACAGTGATTTAAAACATGAAACACAGAAACGAGGCAGCCCTGGAGCGAGAACATGTTTAGCTGAAGAAAATCCATGAACTTTAACCGCTGAGGCTGCCAGGGCTGCCCCCATTCCTGTCTTCCCCAGTCAACCCTCCTTTTGAGTCTATAAAATGAATCACCCAGGTTTTCTCTAATAGCACCCACTCTTTGTTTTTAGCTTGAGCTACCCAAATTGTTGTTGATAATAACTCCCTTCCCTGAAATGAACAAATACAGTTTGCTCATTCAGCAGGAAGTTCTCTATATTCAAGAAACCTCAAACATCTGCCATCTGGCTGCCGAGTCCCATTCGGGCCCCTATTTTGGAAGGTACTGCTCAAAGCCCTTTATAGCTGCGTCTGCTTGTCTGCCACAAGCTGTGTCTACTCACTGACAAACAGCTAAGATGGAGCATATCAAGTGCACTGAGGAAAACGTGCCCTGACATTACTCTTTTCCAAAACACAGCAGCCTGCCAACTCTGCACCAGCTTGTGCCAGTCCATGCAGGCTCTTTACCTGCCCTCTCAGGTTAATTTGCTGCCCCATCCTATGAGGCCCCTTCTCGGTTCCCCTCCTGACTGAGCTATCACACGTCCCTCATCATTAGTGTCTGACTTGGCCACGTGTCTTTAACCAATGAAATGTGAGTGGGGAAGAACTGTGTCCTTTCTAATCAGAAGCTTTAAGAGCAATCATGTGATCCACACGTCCCATTATACTTTCTGCCATTGGACCGGCAGTGTCTCAGACGGGGGTTGCTCCTTTGGCCCCAGAAAAAGGTGAGATGATACAATGGTGACGCTGCACCATAATGGTGATGAAGCACGAGCAAGAAATAAGCATTTCTTGTTTCAAGCAACTGTGGTTTGGGGAATCATCGGCCCAAGCTAAATGATAAAGAAATCGATACTGGATGAGGGGTGGTGCCAAATCTTAAAATATGGGACACTGACTTTGGGCCAGAAAGTGAGCAATGAGGAACCATCTCTGGAGGCTGGAACGGCGGTCACCTCTTTAATGCAGTGGCGAAACATTTGGCTAAACTGCTGCCTGCAGTAACTTGTTAGACTGATAACATGGCAATGAGCTGGTGCTTTAGATGAAGAGTGTCCTTTGTTACTATGGGCTGCTTTTGACAAGGCACTGCAAAGGGAAGATAAGGTGGGAAAAGCATGACCGAGGAATGTTTGCTATGATAAGCCACTTGGAATTTGAGGTCACCTGTTACTGGAGCATAATGGAGCCTGAACTGACTGACACACCTTTTTGCTATGCTCCCTCACCAAATAATCACACAAAAATAGAATCACAAAATATGAGGCAGGCCCTTAAGGAAAAGCACAGGGGACTTGGAAAATATATGCCAAGGGGACTTGATGTAGGTAGAGGGAAGAAGGTTGATTCAAGAAAGACTGACTCTGGATCTAAACTGTCTAATTTAAGTCCCCGCTCTCATTGTCCGTTTGCTGTGTGACTGTAGACAATTTACTTGGGCCATTCATGCTCACTTTACTCTTCTGTAGAAGCAGAAGGAGGTAATAGCAGCACCCATGGTAGGGGAGTTGTCGGGGAATTACATGGACTTGTGCTGCTCGTGTTAGCCAGTAGCAATGCGCTTTTAACAGTGGCTACTCCACTATAGGTTCCAAGTCCCCCGAGGGCAGGGGACCATGCCTGTCTTGTTCACTGTCGTATCTCTACTATGGAACCCACTGTTTGACACATAACATACACTCAAAACATATCGCTTCATTAAATGAATGTGTTAACACACTATTCCAGAGACACTGGACTTCCATCCAATGTCTCAGAAATCCATCCAGGCGACCTCCCTGTTACCTGTTTCATGTCTCTGACTCTAAGACTCTAAGCTTCTTTTTGCCCAGGTTCGGACCTGCATCTTTGACACCACCCTCTATAGAACTCTGTGGGTTCACAGCTTAGATAGAACATGATCCTCTCTGCAGGACAAGGTTCTTAATGCTTACCCCAGGCCTAACCCTTACCTCGCCCCAAGAGCAATGAGGGGCTCAGTCTTTTGTTGGCACAGCACAGCTATTCTCCTGCACTGAAGAAAGAAGAGCTTAAAATGTTCCCAGCGAAGGGTGTGTGTGTGTGTGTGTGTGTGTGTGTGTGTGTGTGTGTAACGGATTTTAACATATGGTCAATGGGGATGTGGACTCACCAGCAATGTCGGTGATCAGAAAGATGGAGGAAAGAGCATGGTAATAAAACCTGCAGGTTAAGATCCAGCAGGGATAAGTTAGCCCAGAAAAATGGACTTCATGTGGATGACACTGGGGCCTGGTTTTAATTTGTAAATATAAATCTCTATTTTGCTTGTTCCAAAACCATCTCCATCTCCATCTTCCTCTTCCCTAGGAAAGATATAACCTGCTTTACTGGGAGAAAAAAGGTCCAGCTCATGTCTTTACTGGATGTTACAGACCTCACATAACAACGCCAGATGGATTGCACTATGACGGAGAAAGTGTTAGAAAACTAAGGTCATTCTTTTTAGCGGTTCCTTTTCTTGCCATACCACAGATAGGTGCTCAATAAATATTTCTGATGGAAAACAATGAATGAGTGAATACATGAAATAATACAAAGTAAACACAACAGGTATTACGATACGTTATAAAAATGGCCACAGATTCCCCCATCCTTTCATGCTAATCACTTTGCGATGTACCTTTGCAGCAACTCTTTCAAAGATGGAGTCTATTTCTCTGTCCTTCGTCAGGGCTTGGCCATATGACTTACTTTGGCCAGTGACACAATTTCCATAGCAAAGTGACACAAGCAGAGACCCAAAAAGCACTTGTGCAGTAGCACTTGCCCTTTCTTGCTGCTCTTAGACACCCCGGTCTCCATCATCATGGGAAGCAGCCTGGGCTAGCCTGTTGGATGATGAAACACACAATGGCCCAGCAGCTCTCTCGCTCCAGCTAGCAGTCAGCCAAGCTCCAGAAGCCAACACCACCAGCTTGCTAGCAGTTGGCTACAGACACCTGGATGAGACTAGCAGAAGAAAGGGGCAGTCCAGCCCCGCCCAAATTGCCAACCCTCAGAATATGGAGCTGAAAAAATGGATGTGTCATAAGCCACTAAATATTGGGATAGTTTGGTATGTAGCAAAAGTGCACTGATACAGGTGGCTCATTTCACAGGTGTGTTTGTAAAGTATATGGCACAGAGTGTAGGTGCTCAGCAAATCACTGCTCCTTTCTTTCCATCCTGATGGAAGAAAATAAAATAAATAATTATAATAATGATAATATTTCCCATTTAATAAGCTCTTACTAAATGTCAGGGACGCTCAGTGTTTTATAAATACACTTATTTAATCCTCAAAATAACCCTGGATAAGTGGGGTAATATCACCTCCACTTTTAGGTGAAAAAACCGAATTATATAGAGGTGAACGAATGGATGGCAAGTGGCAGGGCTGGTAACTGAACTCAGGTCACCTGGCTCCGAAAGCCCCGTTCTCAACCACTACAGTACTCTGCTTCTTACTAAAGAAAGAAAAGAAGGTTCAATTCCATCCCTTCTACCTGCACCCCAACTCCTGAAGCTCTCTTCTCGTTGTGCTTTTACTCCATACATGTGCTTCCTTTCAGGTCCAGGTGCAGCTCCTCCTCCGGGAAGACTTTCCTGACCACTCAAGGTCACCATGACCAAGCCTTCTTTTCTCCTTGACAGCTGGACTCTAATCCTTTCCTCTAACAGAGCGGAGTCTTCACAAAGCCCTGCTGATCCTGGACTGAACGCAGTGTGACGTGATGGGGACATGGTTCAGTCACTATGACAAAGCAAGCTTTGGAAGTGGTTGCTTTGTCCTGAGCACAAAAGCTGGGAACCAAGGGTGACTGCAGTGGCCGCGGCACAAAGAGATGTGGTTCCCCCAACCTGATTCTGCCACCCCTTCTCTCCCATCCTCCCATGGGGCCTAAATGTACAGATAACATTGAATTTTTGACGTCTTTATGGAGCTTTCTCATCCTCTCTAAACTCCCGATATGCTCTGTTCTTTCCCTGGTTGACCTTCCCTTGTTTGCCCTCCCTCCTAAGCCTTCCCTTGAGTCTCTGAAACCGCCTATCAAACTCCCAGTATCTTTCAAGGAGAGTCCTTTCCAACCAAAAGGGACTTCTGTCCCTACCCAACTGTCTCTTCCTGGAGGACACGGCCATTCTCGTGTGCTTTTGAATCTGCTGATTCTGTCAACAGGGACACAAGCCGGAGCCGACACTCTCCTACCCGCAGCACCCCTACTACCCCTCAGCTCCTCCACCCCATGTAGAAACACCCGCTCCGTGAGCACCAGATCAGGCACCACCACTCTGCCCACTTGGTGCTTCTCTGCCCAGTGCCTCCCAGGCGGCTGCTCTATCTGTCAAGGTCTTTGGCACGAGGCTCACAGCTTCCTCTACACCCCACTGGGCAACACTGTAGGGTCTCAGGCAATGAATGACCCAACCTACACAGGAGCCTCTACCGCAGGGAGAGCCACCCACACCCGGCTGCCAGCTCGTAGTGCCCAGATCTGCTGTGCCTTTGAAACCCGATCCCCATTCCCTACTTTCACCTAACTCCCTATTAATCTTGAGTATTTACTCTTACTGCCCGAGTGCCTGCTCGTTGATCTCATTGAGACTTTGGAAGAGGAACCTTTCTTCATTTCCTCCCATACTTTCATCTCCTCCTGGCTTCTCCGCATCCCTAGAAAGGCTGCACCCAAATTCCTTCAACCGCTCCCTTGCCAGCAACTTCAAGTCTGTAATGCCTTATTCTTTCTTCCTTTGACACCCTGTAAATCTCACTTCAGCAGCCTCCTTTGCCTTCTCCACACCCGTTCCCTGGATGCTGGATGATAACCAAGAAAAATCACAGCATGGGCAGGTTAGACCCACCACAAACTCCTGGCCTTCAACTTCACCCCGGTCCCTCCACACCACCTGCTGTTCCTTCTCTGGGTGCCTGCCAGCCTCGAGCCACTTCCCCTCAGCAGGGTTTCTAAAGCTTCTCTTCTCTCTAACAAGCTTCCCTTGCAAGAAGCCTGCGAACCCGTTCCTTCTGACCTCCCTCCACCCTGCCCTTGGGCCTCCGAGGCACAAGCTTGTCTCCTGCAGGCCAGTGCCAATCCCACCGGCCTTGGACCCCATCCTTTCCACCCTTGTCCTGTCTGCACCCCCAGGATGCTGCTTCCTTCTCTCCCCATATACCCAACCTCTTTCTCTACTGACTTCTTTATCTCAGCCTCAAAACACCCCCCCTTACTGCTTTCCTTAAAAGTAAATTGGAATACACACTCTTCTCTTTGCTCCACAAACAGCCAGCCCTTCATAGCGAACTCTGAGAAAGGGGATGAACTGCTTCCATGGCATCAACTGTTCTAATTTTCTAATGAACCTGCCACTGTCGGCGCCCCAGCCCGCACCTCCACGCACCCCAGAGGGACCGAGAAGGTGAACACTGGCTCAGTCCATTTGTGGCCATCCCTTAAAAGCCTTTAATTTTCCATGAATTTAACGATTCCTTTATTCAATACACATTTATTAAGCACCTATAATGTCCCAGGCAAAGATGACTGAGTTACTTCTGAACAGCCCAGAATATTCCGAGGAGCTAAAGATACTGCAGAGACATAAATGTGTTCGATAGCCCAGTTCTATAAGAATTAAGACCCGCAAGCCCTTTCTCCTGCAGAAAAAAAATGCTATAAAATTTCCTTTCTAAGCGTGTCCTTCACCCCAGCCATCCTCCCCTCCCGCACGTGTTCCTGCATTTAACAGTGTATTTCTGGGCAAGAAGAAAAATAAAGCCGTTATGGTGATGGATTTAGAGGGCCGAGCTCTGCTAAAATTTCCAGTATATTAACACAGTGTTAACCTCAATGAGTCCACTCTGGCTCTGTGCTGGCAGGACTAAAGCAAAGAAAGAAACAGATTTCAGAAAAAGCAGCCGGGGCAAAGGCAGAGTGGTGACAATGAAGTTAGTTGCGAAAACCAAATATAAGGATCCACTTATGCCCATGAGCTATTCTGAACACATCTACTTAGGAACTTTCTTGAAATAAACCAGCCTACCCGTAAGCTGCCCGGATATAAACACACACCATTCAGATATTCCCACTCAATGCTACCAGCCATTCCCAAATCCCAGAACCTGTTTCTTATGCTCCTCCTTTGTCACATTCTCAGCTGGGGGTGGTACCGCCTCCTCCAGGGCAGCTGTGGAAATGCATGGGGAAGTGTGGGGCCCACGCTGACAGGACTGCTGATCAGGGTGCAGGGATGCTGAACAGTCCACGCTGAGTAGGACAGTCCCGCAGAATGAAGAACTGCCCCACCCCAAACGCCACTGACACCCTAAGAAACAGCAGCAAGGAGCGGCAAGTGACGCAGCCCACTTCTGAGGGCCTGCACTTTGGACTCTGGGGAAACCTCCCCATGTCCAGCTCCACGTGGATGAAAGAGGAAGTGCCTTATGGGGAAGGGAAGGGCAATGTACCTGTGCTGCTCAGGGGCCGTCTCTTCTCAGACGGAACCCTTGCAACTTCTACTGTCACTGGCTTGTTGATCTTATCCTAGGCTTTCCTGGATGCAGTTCTTGAAGACCGTCTTGGGTGGGGGAGTGAGTTACAGAAAGCTGTGTGGGGGGAGTGCCAGTCAATGCAGCCCTGCAGTAGGAGAACCCTTGGGGTCTGGGGAGTCGCTCTTGGCCTGGGGCTTGGGTCAAATGCAAAGGCAGGCCAGCATTGCGTGCCAGCAAGCCTCGGTGGCAGGAGAGGCCCTGATGCAAGGAGGTACCCCCCGTTCCTGCCCAACCTGTGCCCATAGCAACTGGCCCTCATCAAGAAAAAGACCAAGATCTGGCTCCATCCCAGTGGGGGAGGGCACATCACTCAAACCGCCATCCCTGGGTCTCCATGAAAAGATACTGGGTCTAAATGAAGAGATACAGATCCTGCCAGATCTTACCTTGACTAATAATAACACTACTAAGAAAAAGAAGAGGAATATATAGGTCAAGGACTTACTGTGTGCCAGGAATAGTGCCTAGCATCCTATGTCTTTCTCATTTAATCCTCACGAAACCTCTATCTGATAGATGGTGGTAACTCCATTTTACAGAAGGAGACTCAGGCTTTGGGTTCAGCTGGTATGGGGCAAAGCCAGTGTGTCTGAGCGGGTCGCTACAAGATCTTTGTTAGGAAGACTATCTTCGTTTACGCAAAACCCACCAACTTTATGAACAGATCCGTTTACTAAGCAGAGGTGCATGAGCGCCTACTCACAGCCAGGCAGTGCGCCAGACAGAAGGGATACACTGGAGAACAAAGCTAAGTGCCTGCTCTCGAAGAACTTAAGATCCAGTGGTGGAGAGAGACCATGAACGAGTAAACAAATCCACGTATAACTGGCAACTGTGATTATAATTACGTGTGTACATACACTACAAGAGCTGTGGTACAGGAGTCGGATGGATGCAAAGGATGGAGAATAACAAGTGAGAGCACCTTAGGGTGGTCAGGATAGAAGGGGTCTTAGGCTGAGACCTGAAGGTTAATGGGGGACCCGGAAGGAAGCAGGGGCCTTTGCATCTGATGATCTGGCCCCGGAATGCTGAGACCTACATCTTTCAATGGGGAGAAGGCTGGCCCAGTTCTTTGGGGGAAAGGGGAAAAACCCAAAGGCAAAAAGGCTCATGCAGAGAGCCCTCACGAGTCAACAGAGAGCTGCCCTGCCTGTTCTGTGTCCCAGCCCAGGGAGGGCGGGGAGGCAGTGACGATGCGGTGGTGCTTCCCATCTCCTTCAGCCCAGGCTCGGGGACCTGCCACAAGTCCTTTCAGGAAGAAAACTGCCAACTAGCCTTGGTTTTCCTTTAGGTCCTAAGAAGAAGAGCATGCCGGGTGGTTGCCTAAATCAGCCGCTCCTTCCCCCGTCCTCTCCCTGCAGCCTTTATTCATCCAGCAAGTGTGCTCCTAGCTGCCAAGCCTTCCTCACACCACACTGTGGTGGCTCACTGTCCTGTCTCTGTGCAGAGAATGTGCTGCGAGCAGAGGCCACATATTGAATGAAAGCAGGGAGACAGGCCTGAGTCATGGCTCCGAGCGTGGGCTCAGCAGTTAGGCAACCAGGTGCTCCTACCTGGTAACTGTGGTCCTGAGCAAGTAACTGCCTTGAGGCCCAGTTTTCTCTCCTGTACGAGTGGGGTAGGAGCAGTACCTACTTCCTAGGGCTGCAGAGAGTATTAACTGAGATTGCATGCATAAAGCATTTAGAAAGATGTTTAGGAACAGTAAAAAAACAAATACACGTAAGCCGTTAGTATTATTACCTTTAGGCAGACTAGCAAGCTCAAAAAATGTTGAGACTTTCCCAATTAGGACAAGAAACCAACATTACTGAGCCCAGTTCTGTGCCAGGCTTGGTGCTTGGCACATATGGGTTTGATACCTTATTTAAATCTCAGCACCCACCCATCCCATTTTACTAACCAGGAAGCTGAGAGCCAGAGAGGTGAAGTGACTTGTCAGAGAGAACAGAGTCATGTTGAGATCTAAACTCAGCTCCTCTGACGCTAGCCCAGTGACCTGTTCCCAGGTCCAGAGAAGCTGAGAAGCAAAGTTCTCAAAAGAATGGCAGGTGGGGGGTGAGAGGCCCAGCCTCCCTCTGGGGAGTGAGCCGGAACCATTTTCCTCACTGCTGGCCCGCTGTGGTGCTAATAACTGCTTCGTCCCAGCCTCTGGGAACTTAATAAAAGTCATGCAAAACTCGCTCTTTACCGCTCTAATTGTGGAGTTTGGACATGAAGTGAAGAATATATCATGTGGAATGAATAACAAATCAAGCGGCTCCTTTTTTTAGCACTGAAGCTGCGGAAGCAGCCCCGAGTCCACCATCTCAGTGAAAGGGAAGGTTACCACTGCAGCAGCACCGTCTGTGTGCCTCATGTCCACGTCCACTCCCGCCCTGGGCGCCTGCACCCCACGCTGAGCTAGGGCCACCAGCGCAGCCACCAAAAGGGAAATGGAAATGGGGTACCTTCCAAAAGAAGGGGGGAAACTGTCTAGGCACTCACCTCATCCAGAGCTGGCCCAGGTCCAGGCTGCCGACCACAGGCAGGTCCAATGGGTGTCTGATGGAGAGGAAGCCCTGTGATGGCCACCTGGGCTGGCCCTGGGGAAGCAGCCCGAATCGAAGGGAGGCAGTGGTGGGACAGGCAGCAGCGCGGGGGTGGTCAGCCTGCCCTGCCCAGCCTGGAGCTCCTGCCTCACCTGAGGAGAGGTGTTGTTGGGTATGCTGTAGTTACACCTACCGTCATGTTCTAGGCACGACAGGCCTGCATCCACCACCTATTAGGGTGGGGACTTGGTACACCTTTAGGTCTTTGGGCCAACATCTGTGAAGTGGGAAGAAGCTGGGAAGGTAGTGTTAAGATATGTCGAAGGTGTCTAGGGAGACTGACACAGTAATTTTATATATATGCACACACACACACATATTAACCCTGTTTCCCTCAAAATAAGACCTAGCCGGACAATCAGCTCTAATGCATCTTTTGGAGCAAAAATTAATATAAGACCTGGTATTGTATTTTATATATTATATTATATTACATTATATTATATTATATTATATTATGACCGGCCTTATATTATAGTAAAATAAGACCGGGTCTTATATTAATTTTTGCTCCAAAAGACGCATTAGAGCTGATTGTCTGGCTAGGTCTTACTTTCAGGGAAACATGGTATATAATGAATATCAGTAAACAAGAGTAATATAATAGTTAAGTTGCATTTACTATAAGCTGTGTTTTGCTTTAAGTTATAGATATTTAAGGTAAAGACAAATTAAGTGCCCGTCCCAGGTGACACAGCCATTAAGCAGCACAGCTGGGACTCACACCCAAGCAGCCCCCACAGGGGCCCAGCAGGGCGAGTGCTGGTCCACATCCTTTCCGAGGGCTGCATTCATAAAGCAATCAGTCACTCCTCAGTTACTGACGCAGAGACGAGTGAGTTCCCGAGCCCTGGGATGCAGGCAGGATGCATCAGGCATCTCATCTCTATAGATGCCTGAAGGGGATGCAAGGATGAAGGGCGCTTCAGCCCTGGGGGGTCCTGTGTTGGGGGGATGACTGCAGGGGGTTAGCCACACTCATTTCCAGCCTCGAGTATCCCCCTTCTTCATCCCCCTTCTTCCCCCTCGGAGGGGCTGCCCTTGGGTGTGACATGATAACTCCTATCGTCATGTTCCAGGCCCTGGGCTACGTGTTGTCACAGACCATCAGAGCCCTCCCCATACTTCAGGCAAGTGTATATCGCTGCCCCAACTTCACAGATTAAGACATAACTGGACAGTAGAGAGTTTAAGTCACTTCCCCAATCACACCTGGGGTACGGGCAGAGTTGGGATGAGATCCCAGCCTTGCCTGACCTGACCCCAAGCTCGTGAGTACATTGTCATTGCCCTGATCCTCTGGAGCAAAAACTACCCCCTCAAACAACCAGCCTGCACTGTGAAAGTGGAAGTGCCCCAGCAAGGAGCTGAGGGATGGCTGCCCAGAGGGCATGCAGAGAGCAGGGCCACACAGGGCCACACAGGGCCAGCTCACTGCGTCACCCCAGAGGCACCAGTCACTCTGCATCCTATGGGAATGATGGCCCCTAGAATTATGAGAAGCTACAGCTCAGCGGTCAATAAGGAAAGAGATCCAGATAACCCTATGTGGATTAGGGCCTGAATAATGCAGAGCTGGAGGTCACCAGCCGCACTTTCAGGACTGGTTGGGGCTCCCCTCAGACTGTAATCCAATCAGGACCCTGCACTAACATTTGTCAGGGGCACCTGGGCAATACATTTACACATAAGGAGTCACGGAGCGCACGATTTCATCCCCTGAGAGCCAAGAAGTCAACTCAGGGAAGTTTTCCCAAAGCTCACAGCTGCTTCGTGCCTGGCACTCTTGATTTATTTATAAATAAAAATCACAGAGAAGTGGATACATTTCCCAAGGTCACAGAGAAGTGGCTGATGATTTAAATTCTTGGCCCACAGAGTAAAACATTTCGAATTGTCTCTGAGATGTTACTTGGAAGATCTGGGGGTTCAAACACAACCCACAAGAGGACCCTGACATTCCATGCATTGCCATCAGGAGCACCGCCCAGTAGGGGAGACGTGACGGCTGCACTATGACCCCACCTAGTAATGGTAGTTTCTAGAGAAGTAGCAGACAGAGAAATAAGCAAGTTGGTTCCTTCATTTCTCTCTCTCTCTCTCTCTTTTTCTCTCTCTCTGTGTATGTATAGCCAGGGTAAGAACTGTAAAAAATGAAAAGGAAATGCCAAAAAAAATTTCCAGAAAGCAACGATACCAAAGTCCATCTACAATTTCAAACTTTTCTTACTTTCATTAAATGCACTACCTGATCTAACATGGCATTCATCTCTGGGTAAGAACAGAGGGCTTCTGTTTCAACACAACTCTAATCTTTAGACCTTGAGTCGAAAAGCATTTCCTGAAGCATAAACGTGGCAGCTTCAGTATTTCAAAAACTTTAGAAGGAATTAAAGTACCTCGTACCTTCCTTCTTCTACAGCTAAGAATTTACCTTCCCATAGGAAGAGCGCTCCCCCCCACACCCCCCCATGTCTTTTACAGTCTAGACGATTTAGGCGGAAAGCATGGGCGGAGTCCCAGACCCTGTCTTGTCCTGTCTCTCTTTCGATGGGCTAACGAGAAGGTCGTTTGGGGCAGCTGGTTGCATCGTATGAACTGTATCTAAGTACCTGCCTCTCTTTCCTGACTGGGAGTCCTCCAGGTCAGGCGCGCCTGAACAAAGCTGCCTTTGTCACAATTCTTGGCACAAAATAACACTCGATGCATGTTTCTTGAATGAGCAAATGAATGAATGAGTGAATGAGTGAGTGATCGGTTGAATAAATAAAGAGACTGTGGGGAGACCCTACTGTTGTATTTTTCTCAGCAGAAGAAATTTTCCAGGCTGTTGCACTAATTAGGGCTAATATTCTCAGTGATTTTGAGGATGACTTGAAATTTGCCGCTAATTTAAATAAAATGGTTACATTCACTCATTAATTAACTAGCGAGCTTCCCATCAGTTTCCCCTCACTAACTGGATTACGTGATGCTTTCTCCTACCCAGTGCCTTCCTTCCCTGAGAACGGGGTATGTCACAACTTTATCAGAGTGAATTTTTTAAACAAAATGTAAGCAGAATCTCGCAGAGCGTTAACACACAGACGAGAACCCTGCCCTGCTTTCTAGTCCAAGGTCGCGCTGAGTCCCTAACGTCTTTGGGCCCCGCTGGGCCATGCGGTAAGTTGCTCTACAAAAACCATTGCTATCACTAGACCAAATCTGTTCTTCAGGGGAAATGAAACTTTCTAAACTATAAAGACTTCCTGAAAGACAAGATATCATATGTTTGATGAATGAATGAATGAATGAAACTGCGGGAGAAACTGGAAGTCAAAACATAGGCATCCTTTCTAGTCCTGTCTTTGCCAGTAACTTGTAGTGTGACCTCAGGCAAGTCAGTTCACACCCCAGATGACATTTTCTTGTTCTCTTATTTGTCAGAGGTGGAATTGATTTAGAAAATATCTAAAGTTATATGGCAGAGACCAGGCTTCCTGGGCAGGTGGAAAACCCTAACTTTGCACATCTTCTGGAGTTAAGCAGGGCCATGTAACTAGCTCTGGCTAAAGAAATGGGAGAGGAAGTCATATGAAGCAGTTTTCAGCGAAGGAATGAAAGTCAGATTTCCAATCCCATTCTTCCTCTTTGGGGGTATTGTGTGTTGAACTGTATACCTCAAAAATTCGTATGTTGAAGTCCTAACTCCTAGTATCTCCAAATGCGACCTTAATTGGAAACAGGGTCATTGCAGATAGAGTTAGTTAAGGTGGGATCACAGTGGAGTAGCGTGGGCCCCAAGTCCAGTATGACTGTCATCCTTATCAAAAGGGGGAATTTGGACACAGAGCTGCACGCAGGGAGAATGCCATGTGAAGTAGAAGTGACGCTGCCACAGCCAGGAGCTCCAGGAGCGAGGAGGGCGGCCTGGAACGGATCCTTCCCTAGAGCCTTCAGAGGGAGCGTGGCCCTGCCCACACCGTGATCTCTGACATTTAGCCTCCAGAACGGTGAGACAATGCATTTCTGCTGTTTAAGCCACCTGTTTGTGGTCCTTTGTTACAACCATCCTAGGAAATAATATGGGGATGGATGAACTCTGGCCAAGAACACACAGTCCATCTCCAGGATGACCCAGTTTTCCCTCTCTGGCTCTCCCAGCTCACCGGCAGGCCAGACTCAACAAATTCCTGTCACAGCAGAGTCCCTATACCTCCTCATTCTGGGAAATGTGTCTGACCTGAGGCTGGTCTCCAGCCCCCTTACTCCTGGGCTCCGAAGGCCGTGCACCTCTGCCGTGGGCCTGGTGGGAGAAGACAACGGGGACCCAGAGTTACCTGTGAAGCCCATTACAGGAGGGTCCGTGGCTCTGAGGGATGCAGAGGGGGACCCAAGTCTTGAAGACTTGCTGTAGTTCACATCGAAGCTGATTGACAAAGCATCAAGGGAAGGCTAGCTCCCAGTATTCCTGGCAAGCACAGCACAAACTCACAGATTCTCGGGCCAACTGAATTTCAGAAGAAAAGAATTTGAAGGAAGCAGACTGTCAGAGCTGGGCCTGGAGATGGCCAGTCCAGCTTCCTCATTAGCAGATAAGAAGATGGGCCCAGACAAAGCTAATCAATGGCTCTGGAGATCAGAATTGTCATTACCTTTGGGCAGCGGTACTGACCGAGAGGAGGAAGGAGGGAGCCCAATGGGGTGACGGGCTTCATCTGAGTGGTGACTGTACAGTGTCTACAAATGTAGAAATTCACTGAGCTGTACACTTTGTACTTTAGTGTAAAATTATACCTCAATAAAGGAGTAAAATAAAATAAAGGCCCAAAGGTAGTTAAGGTGACACAGCAAATGTGTGCCAAGATCAAGCCTGGGACTCAGGCTTCCTGATGCCCTGTTCATTGCTCTTTCCCTTGCTCTGCTGTATTTCTGCTGCCACAGTAGCTCAGTGATGCTACAACAGCCTGTGAGTAGGGCTGTGACCAGGGAAGAAACCCGTGGAACATAGTACATGAGTTCAAGGAAAGGCAGTCCAGTGTGGGAGGGAGTTAGAACCTTGAGGGTATTTATACTGAGCAAGGCTTAAAGAGCAGTAATAATATTATTATCATTATAGCAATACTAATAGCAAAAATTTGTTGAGCACTTACTATATACCAGGCACTAGTTTAAATACTTTACACGGATTAAGTCCTCGCAACAATCTTTATGGTATCATTAATCCATATTTTACAAATAAGAAAAGAGGCCCTGATTTAAAAACCTGCCCAAGGTTATACAACGAGAAAGTGTCAAGCTGACATCTGGAGTTAGGCGATCTGGCTGCAGAACCTATGCTCCTAACAACAGCACAGACTGTCTCATAGCGAATCATTTGCAGCCGGCAGACTGGGAGGCTCTGCAGACACCCACGATGGCGCAGAGGAAACATTCAATACCTGTCCAATATTCCAGATAAGCATCGACCCTATAGATTTCCACATTGATTTGTTAAAAGCAGGTTTACCCATTATCTCCTGGATCATAAGTATTAAAAAGCAGAGAGGGAATTTACAAAAAGACCAAACTACTTGTACCCTGGCCATCTTGGTCCACAGTCAAGAACGACATAGGGATGTTCTGAGCTGAAAATTTAAGTGCCCATCTGCATTAATAATCAGAGAAATGCACATTAAAACCACAGTGTGAAACCACTGTACACCCACCACAATGTCTCTAATTTAAAAAGACAGATAATACCAATCAATAATACCAATGTGAAGCCACCACAACTCTAATATACGGCCGGTGTGAGTAAAAATTGATACAACTAATTTGGAAACCTGTTTGACAGTATATTAGTTGGCTCTGGCAGTCATGACAAGATGCCACAGGCTGGGTGGCTTAAACAAGGGAAATTTATTTTCGCACAGTTCTGGGAAGTTCACGATCAAGGTGATGGCCAATTCACATTCTGATGAGAGCTCTCCTTCTAGCTTGCTGACGACCACCTTCTTGCTGTGTCCTCCCCCTCATGGGACAGAGAGAGAGTGATGGAGCTCTCGGTGTTTCTTCTTGTAAGGACACCAATCCTATCCTACAGGATCCCGGCTCTAGCTTTATGACTTTATATATCCTTAATTACTTCCTTGTTCCAAATACAGTCAGGATTAGTGAACACTTCAACATACGAATTTGGGGGTAACATAATTTAGTCCATAGCATTCTGTCCCTGGCCTCTATCCCCAAATTAATTTCCTTCTCCCATGCAAACTACATACACTTCATCGCAACAGCCACCAAAGTCTTAACTCATTTTATCATCAACTCTAAAGTCTGAGGCCTAAATATCTAAATCTGATATGTGTGAGACTCAAGGTATGATTCATCTGGAGGCAAAGTTTCTCTTCAGCTAAGAACCTGTGAAATCAGACAAGTTATATGCTTCCAAAATATGATGGAGGGACAGGCATAGGATAGATAATCACATTCCAAAAGGGAGAAACGGGAAGGAAGAAAGGGCTGATGGGTCCCAAGCAAGTCCCAAACCCAGCAGGGCAAATCTCCTGAGGTCTTAAGGCTCGAGAATGACCCCCTTTGGCTCAGTGCTCTGCCGTCCAGGCCCAGTGGGGTGGTGGCATCACTTCCATGGCTCTGCAGGGCTGCCTGCACCTTTGGCTGTCTAGGGTGGTCCTGCCCACACTGCTCACTGCTTTGGCCGCACCTGAGGCACTCGCTAGGGTCATCCTGGTCTCCCCTTCAGCATCATCCTTCCCTTTTCTCGAGCAGTAATAGTGCTTGTTCACAACTGAGTAGCAATATGGTCCCATCTTGTAGAATCCCAGAAGTACAACAGCCTTCCTTCATCCTGCCCCACTTTCTCTTTAGTTCACACTAGCACCGTTACTGCTATCTTCTGCTGCTGAGACGGCTGATTAAACCCGGGAATCCCACTCATGATCTCTTAGTCAAATGGTGGTTCAGCCACACTCCTAGTGTTCTCTTTAAAACAAGCTTTCCCATTTTTTACAATATGGAGAGGCTAAGAATTTTCCAAACCTTCCAGTTAAGGTTAAATGAAGTCATAAGGGTAGACCCCTGGTTTGATAGGATCAGTGTCCTTTTAAGAAGTGACACCAGAGAGCTCGCTCATTCTCTCTCTCTCCAGGCCATGTGAGGACACAGCAAGAGTGTGACCATCTGCAAGCCAGAAAAACAGCTCTCCCCAGAAACCAAATCAGCTGGCACTTTGGTCTTAGGTTTCCCAGACTCCAGAACTGTGAGAGAGTAAATTTCTGTGTACCCACCCAGCCTGCGGCATTCTGTTCCAGCAGCCCTGGCAGACTAATACTGGCGGTGTCCACTAAAAGTGAGCATCTCTTCAGCCTGTGACTCAGTGATTTGACTCTGAGGTACAAACGAAACGACTGCACAAGTGCACAGAAGACACAAGTGCACAGAGCTGCTCACAGCAGCAGGACGCGTAACACTTCCGAGCCAGCGACAATCCAAGTGCCCATCAGCAGCACAGCATTTAGTGAATAGGGTATATTCGTGAAATGAATTACTACACAGGCATACAAATGAGCAAAAATACACCTACATGTAACAGCATGCGTGTGCTTCACAAATACAATGAGGAAAGAAAGAAGCCAACATGAGAAAGCAATGATCCTATTGATGTAAAATTCAAAATCAGGCAACAATGCCCTTTTTCTTGATCTGGGTGCTGCTTACATGAATATGTTTGCTCTGAAAATACATTAATCTGTATATTTATCCTTTGTCCATTTTCTGTACACACGTCGTATGTCAATACAGATTTACATATAAGCAGTCACCCATTAGAAATGTTGCACCATTGGAATAGTGGAGAATGAGTTGCTGTACCGCATGGTGTGGGGATAGTCTGATCTGCTGACCTGGGACTGAGTCAGTGATGTCACAGCAGCTCAGCCGCAAAAACAGACAAGCTGGTGGGGACAACTGGACAATCACGGGAAGTCTCAGCCTGGTAAGCGTCTGACACACACACATCATCACATCCTTCAGTTGTGTGTTTAGGAAGGTAACAACTCTTTTAAACACTAAATTGCAATTGCACAAATATACATAGCTTCTATTCTAAAATACCTTTTTAAAATCATTGTGCACTTCTGGAGTTAAGATAAGTAACCTCTGGAAATGGTGTCAGGTCGGAGTAGGTTAAGTCTGTGGCAGTCTGGCCAACAGCTGCCCACTGGACTTTGCTGAATAAAGCTTTTCTCTTGCCTGTGTCCTTGATATTCTCTTTAGATATCCAAGCCCAAGCCTATGCTATGAAGGGGGAATATTTTCAGGAGAACTTCTTTTCCTGGGAGCTGCCCTTCACACTCCACCAGGAGAAGGTCATTAGAGCTAGAAAGGGTCTCGGGGCTATACATTTTGGCCCCAGCTGTGAGCTAGTAAAGACTGTGCCAAGGGACTCAGAGGTGTCAGGGAGCTTGGCGGGACCCTGCGTTTCCTCCTGTTAGGGAAGGGCATGGCTGCCAGCACTGGGACTGTGGTTTGCCATGGTCTGCCCAAAGGAGGCAGGCATCCCTCTTTAGACACGGATTGCCTTCCTTGCTCCCCGCCCCCGAGGACCTGGCGGTCCAGCCCCTGCTCCCTCAGCCTCCTTCCAGGCAAGGCAGGCGTGACTCTCCTCTTTTGCTCAGGCGGACACCTCCTAAGGAAAAGCCCCCGACGGCCCTGGGCCCAGAGCAGCCATGACAGAGTTTAGCTTTCTTTCCCCACACCAGACACACACGTGCACAACCGGCGTGGAAAGCTCTTACCTGGGGCGTCATCCCGTGGCAGATGTACACGATGGGAACGTTCTCTGTGTCTGGACCCTGATCGAGACACAAATCGGTCTTCAGAGAATTCTGCAACTGAGCCCCAGGGGAGAGGTGGCCACACCAAAGAGAAAGGAACAGAGAAAGAAATGCATTAAATCAGGAGAAACAAGCTTTCCGCTGAGACAGGCCCCGTTTCCGTAGTCATCCCGAGGCTCCTTGAATACTATGATACTGTGGAAACCAATAAGCACCAGCTTTTGCTTTGCATAAAGGTGCTGAGGGAAGAGCAGCGTCTTTGAAGGAGAAGTATTTACATGTTAATCAGCAGGCTGGATTTGGGGAGCTGAGACAGTCTAGGCAAAAATAAAGATACACATGCACGCATGCACGCACACGATGGTGCTAGGTGTTTCACCCCCTCCATTTCCACAGGGGTGGCACGATGGCCTTCAGGGGTCCCTGGGTACAAGTCTTTGCTCTTGAGGCTTGGAACCAGGCCCTGTCTGCCTCCGACAGATCCAGCAGTGGTTGGCCAGGCCCCAGTGGAGGCCCCGCTGATGACGATGCTCCGAAATGGGAGCTCGGGAAGGTGAGTAAGAGAGAAGCGGGCCAGGGTGGGAGCAGGAGAAGAGAGAGGAAACTCTTACTCTCACCTCGAGGCACCTGACAATCCACAGAACAAATGTGGTGGCCACGAGAATTGTGAGCCCACTGAGATTGGCTGTGGGGACCTCCTGGGTCCTGTGCAAGCAGAGAAATCCAGTTGTGATCGAGGAGATGAAGCATGAGCCAGACAGAATTAGGGACAAGAGAGTTCATCCTGCGCCTGCTGTGGTTTTAGCGGCTTCCCAGCTCGAACGCCATGTCCAGCTGTACATTTCCTGCGCCCATAAGAGAGTTTGCGGCATCTTTCCCCACCTTAACATGAGCTAGCTTACATAGCTCTCCTTAGCAATCAAAGCGCTCCATTTAGAACAGGAGGCTGGAGATGATAATCCAGGGGGACGCTGGGGCAATGGACCACAGGTGGGTCATCTATTGGGGAAGAACGGCAACAGGTAGGAGCTGAGCTTTGGTCGTCCTGATGGACTGTGGCAGGAATGCAAGGAAGGCAAGTAAGGAGTGTGAAACGAAACGGACAACCAGAGGTACATGCGTGCTCTGTGCATACCCTACTCTTGACAGGGGACAAGGAACAGTCAAATTCTTTTCTCTTGAGCTCCCTCTCCTTTACTGGATGACAGCAGCTCAATCTCAAACTTGTAGTTTAGAGGTTCTGAAGAAATATGAACATGTGTTGGCTTCCTAGGCAGGGCCCCAGACGCATCTATGCAGCAAATCCTGTTATAAACCAACCACTTGGCTGGCCTGTGTGGGAGGAGCATATGCAAACACTCTGGACTTGTCCCACAGCCCGCGGATGGGTGGGGGTCACGTCTGAAGCAGAGCACTGTAACCCATTAGTGAGACCTGCTGACTGCTCCTGCAAAGAGAAAAGCCCAGAGAGCCCTGATGTCAGACTTGGTTCTCCTTGGGATCTCAGAGCCAGTCTTTGAGGGAGGGGGTGGGTAATGACTCTGCTGGGTCATCCGTCTCCCAGGAAGCAGGTGGTCTACTGACACAGGTGGGACAGACAGGCTGGGAAGGAATCCTGGCTCCAGATGTGTGGTCTTGGACAAAGCAATGCAACTCCTTGTGTGTCTTCTTCTCTATCGTATATAGAGAGAGTACTAGTGCAGACCTCATGGGGCTGTGATGGGGATGAAGGGAAACAGTATCTCCGAGCACTTAGGCCAGGGCCTGGCAAATAGCAAATGTGCAATAATAGCTGCTACTCTTACTGCTGTAACCTTCCTGAAAGCCACTCAGGGAAGCCAACTTGTATGAGTGCATCTATGTGCCAGGTACCAGTACAGGGCTTTCCATGCGTTATTCCATCTCATCCTCAGAATCACCCAGCCCGGTTGGTAACATTATCTCTTTCAGATAAGGAAGTGTGGTGCTGCAAGAAGCTCTGCCTCACCTCTCAGTCTGTAACACTATCCCCCCAGCATGGATGCTTGGCTTTGGCCCTCTCTCTGCCCGACTAAATCCTCCTCTTCCTTTGGTTCTCGGCTTCTCCATCACTCGGGAGGCCTTCCCTGACCGGAGTCTGGGTGTGAGGCCACTGCCCTGGCTGCGGCAGCACCTCCAGCTCTCTTACTGTAGCACTCAGACACTTGCTCCTTCACTTGCCTGTCTCCTCTGTTAGTCATCAGACTGGATCTCAGTCTTTCTCACGGGCCAGCCCTGGCAGTAAACACATGTGGAATGAATGAACGAGGAAAATGAACAAATGAATGGCATTCCCAAATGAATGGCATTGTAGTTGGACAAGTGGAGGGCTGGAATCTGTCTCCAAAGTCCATGCTCTTTCCATCATGTAAATGGCGACAATCCTAAGACTGTGAAAGACGCCCCATGAGATGGTATGACTATATAACCTTTCAGGTTTTGCAAATCGTCAAGGTTATACAGTGATTAAGTAGCAAAGTTAACATACGGAAGCCAGGGATGTCTGTTTCCAGATGCTACTCCATTTCTACTGTCAGCACCAGAGTTGCAATTAAGCGAAAGCCACTCCATGTCCTAGACGCGGAGCTCAGTGATCGCGGGGAGACCCATGCCCACACCACGGGGTCCACAGGCCCTTCAGCCTGCAGGAGTCATTAATGGGACCTCTTAGTGGATTAATGGACTGGCTGACATAGATAGACTTGACGCTGGCCTGATCAACAGCCCTGGGGGTTACTTGACCTGAGCGAGGTAGTGTAGGCATGGGTTGGAAAGGCAAAAGAAACAAGAAACTCTGTCCCTGAGAAGACATCCATTGTCTCCATTTCGATTTGCAAAACCTGAAAGGTTATAGTCATACCATTTCATGGGGCGTCTTTCACAGTCTTAGGATAAAAATAGTCACCAGGAAGTGTTTCAGCCCCAGCAAATCCTCTTGCCCTTGCAGCTGCTTCGCCTATCTTCACCCTCTTGCCCCAGTAAGGGTTCATTATGCTCCTTGACAAGCTAGCGCCTCTCTGCTCATGTCAGAGCCCAGCCTGTGGAGGAGGCAGGAGGGGGTGGGAGGCTGGCCAGGCCCTGAACAGTGGCTGGCAGATGTACGTGCAGGGGGTCAGAGACCTCTGCCAGCCCCAGAAACGGCTAACACAGCTCAGCCCTCTGGGAGGAGAAAAAGATAGCTTTTCAGCACGACAGGGTGAAAGCAGCCCCAGCTGTGGACTCAGAGGTATCTAGATCCCAAGCCTGTATATCACTTACTGTTTGACTAACGAAAGGCTTCTGGGTGTGGCAGCGAGAGGTCTCCACGGGGACCTGCTGTAAGTATTCGTAAGAGGGGCCCTTTTGCTTGGAAGACCAGAACGCGTTTGGCCAGGACCCAGAACTGCAAAGGCTGCATGCACACTCCTCCGCTGCTATTGCATTCCCTGCATCTCTGCTTGAGTTTGGCGGATACTGTTTGGCTACAACTGACAGCTTGGTGAGAACATGAATCCAGAAGCCTGCCCTGCCTCACAGAGGTTTGGGGTCAACAGTTTCTCTGCAGCCCCTGTCACCCTAACTGTTCTTTTCGGACGGGGTCCAACAATGGCCAAGCAGCACACACAAGTTGCTCTGGTCAGAGTGTGGGGGCACCAGCAGCGGCTGTGTCCTCGAATGGTTTGGGGGAGACGGATGGAGCTGATGGGCACCTCACAGCCCAGTGTGTTTCCATGGTGATGATAGGATTTGGAGTCTCACGTAGTAGCTGGGTAGCACCAGCTGAGGCGTTACTTTGACATCCAAATTGTACCAGCCTGAGGAGTGGTGAGGCAAGAGGCCACTGGGACTTTCTCTCGGGACATGTCAACCATGCTGTGGGACTCAAGTAGGAAGGAAGGACATGACCCCCTCTACAGGATGGTCTCCAGGACAACAGGGGACCTGCAGAGGAAGGGTGGGGAGAGTTCCTGGGATCTCGGCTGTCTCCTTTAGAATCCTAGGATGTCGGAGTTGGAAGGCTCACAGAAAACACGGAGGCCAATCCTTCCTCAAGGATTCTTCCTCTCCCAGGCAGAAACTGTGCTCATTATGTTCCTGCGGAGGCAGGCCTTGAACTCAGTTCTGACCACAGGTCATCAAAGGAAGAGGCCTCAGTTTTCCTTCAACTTTTCACCCTGGGATACCGACACGGTCTGAGGGAACACTCTCTAAAAGGACTGAATTAAAGTGATATCAGCAGCTGATGTTTCAGACTCAGTGCACGTTGATTACCTGTGTGAACATGGGCAAGTCACTTTTCCTCTGTTTCCCTATCTGTAACACAGTAGTGAGGTAGGTAGTCTCAGGGAGATAGTTTTGAGGGCTTAGCTGTCAGTAGAAAAATTTTATGTGTTCAGTCAGCAAAAATCAGGTGAGATATCAAAAAAAAAATCAATCAGGTATCATTTAAAATACTGTTATAGTCCTAGGGATACTGCAAGAATGGGAGAGTTTATCAGGTTCAAAGTATTTTAACGTTAGCTAGAAAATACATGTATATATCTTAGACTGTCTTCTCCCCATGAAGACAGTGTTATTTTACCCCATTTACCATATGAGGAAACTGAGGGCCATAGACATCCAGACACCTGCCTGGGAAGCGTCCTGGTCAAGACTGGAACCAAGTCCATCTGGCTATAAACCCCGTGCTCTGCCTCTCCATCCTGCTGCCTCCATCAGGGGGCACTGCTCCGAGCCAATCAACAAGTAGTACTAAAACATCCCTCAAAATACAGCAAACTCAAGGTTGTATTTCGCAGCACTCCTTTCCAGGAAGCTGTGCGTGTGAGTGGCAGGCAGAAACCCCGGGGGTGGGGAGGTGTGCAGGCTGCTTGGCAGAAACTCAGGCACCCATGCTTGGGGAACAGTGGTGTTTGCTGTGTGGCCTTGCAATCTTAAACCTAACTGCATGTTTTTGTTTTATTAAGTGGAATATGCAGGTTTGGGGCTGGAGCGGAATTGCTCAGGACTATAAAGGAGAGCCAAAGCACCTCTCTTAAGGGAGTGGAGAGGTTTGGGCTATGAAAGCAAAGGCTGCTTCGCACACAGCTCCAGAAACTGGCTCAGGTCTACTGCAGGGCCCACGGGGCAGGCTGAGAGGCTCCTTCCTCCTTTCCTGGTTCTGTCTGTGACGGAACGAAAGCCCGAGCGCTGGCTCCTTACCACCCCGTAGGCGATGATGTCAGAGTACATCCTCATCTCTGGGTACACACTGACCAGGTACCACCGGAAGGTCTTGCACTGCAGCTGTTTCCGCAGAGCCTTCCTTGCAGTGATGTCCCCGATGTCAATTCCCGAGTCCTGCACGGGGAAGCAAACGCAGAGAGGCAGCCATCACCAGGGCACAGCTTCTCCCCACACCTCCCCAACCAGGATTCCCGGAGACTGTAGAGTGACAGGATGCTGTGGGAACTTAACTTACGCATTTCCCCACAGGTACCTTCACCCCATGGCCACCCCCACTTAGACTGCGAAACGTGAGGTCAGCATTGATGGGGATTGACGTCAAAGGCCCCTGAAAATAAAGATGTCAAATCCTTGAAGTATGAAATTTAAGAAAAAGCTGTGGTCTGCCTGTAGGGGGAAGAAGTGGTTAGAACACAGTCTGAGTAAGGCCCTCCCTGCCACAAGAGAGAGGCTGAGCGATTCTGAGCTGCTGGGGGACATGGAAGGGAAAAGAGTCGAAGATGGAATAATGCTAATTCTAATACTATTCCTAACGATCACGACAGCTGAGGCTTATATACCAACACGCTAGGCTCTGTTCTCTACGAGACAGACATGTTTATATTTATTTAGTGAGATTTATTTACATTTATGTATATTGTCCCATTAAAACCTATAAAGTAACTCTATATAAATCCTCATTTTACAGATGAGGAATTGAGACAAAGAGAGGTTCAGTGACCTCTCTGGTGACTTACCCAAAGTCCCACAGCTAATAAACGGAGCTGAGAGTCGAACCCAATCAACCAGGGTCTGGAGTTTGTGCTTTTAACCTTGTCCTGTGCATTTGCAAGGGCCTGCCCTTCTGCCTCCTAAGACCAAGTCCCTGCGGCAGAAGCAGACTCTGTCTTTAGGCTGGAGGGTCTTCGCATAGATAGTACTTGTGTCCCTTACTCCCCAGGTATATCAGAGAGGTGGCCCCCAAGCCATGAAGGAGCAGCAGGCAAGGAGTAGTAAGGGACACATGAACGTGTCCTTCACAGAAAGGCCGAGAGAAGCCCCCACGTTTCTTGTGGTCCCAGAGCAGAGTGAAGAGAACTGAGACGTAGCAGCTGCGGAATAGGACACTGACTCAGCTGAGAAACAGCTGATGGCACAGCAGAGAATCGTCAGGGGTCCCTCTCATGGAGATCAGATGGAGACCTGGTGGCATCTCAGAAGATGACCCCACGGAGCTAGGGACCAGATCGGGCATGTGGTATCTCATCAGACGGCAGCTCAGAGCGGAGGCCCAGACAGCGGGGGACGTACAGCTCTCCCTAACACTGCTGTCACGTGCTGGCTGTGTGAACCCTTGGTTCTAGCTTCTAGCATCAGCTCCGAGATCAAGTGACTGGTTTTGGGAAAATAGTGAAATTGACATTTCAGTCTGAAATGTCTGATAAAAAAGATGGCTGCTGCATGTACCTAGACACGATCAGAACAAGTTTTTGGTATCAGGTAGTGGGGGCTTGAGTAAAAGCAAAATGTAGATATAGAAGAAATAAATTTATTTTTGCCCAAAGAGTTCAGGTAATATAAAAATTCGAACCTGCTATAGCCTAAAGGTTTAAATTCTAGACTCGTAGGGAGCAATCTCAGTGAGGACCTATGTTTGGAGAACTACTTGATGGCCTCATCCGTGATTTGTCTCCTCTCTGCTCCTTCCTGGAGCCCTCCCAGCAACTGCTGTTTGGCCTTTCTCTACGGGACCCCGGCTCCCTTACGATCAGAAAACAAGTTTGACTTATCTCTGTGCCCCCAGCCGAGCACTGCATCTGAAATGTATTGAGGAGCCTGATTGAGAAAATATTTACCAAGTGGTGAACATAGCAACTGGCAATAAATGTATCCTGCTCACCCCACAACGGCACCACACCGCCCCCACCCCTAAGGATCTGTTAAGTATTAACCCTTTACATTTCACTGCACTTTATCCTTGGATCACAAAGCTATTTGCCTGGACCCAGGCCTTCCCTCTTCATGTTATAATTGCTTTTATATGAGGACAAATTAACACCGTGTTTCGGCTTTTACTGGGAACCACTACTGGGACCTTCTTATCTCAGGAAGGTCTCTGTGTTTTCCTGAAATTCTGAGTTCCCATGGGAAAATTTGCTTTCTATACTCAGGATCAAGGGAAAGTTTGTCTCTCTCCTTATGACCTAATCGAAGGTGGGAGAGGTATAATCCATCAGGGGTCCATCTGTACTTTAACTGCTAAGAGACTCAAGAATCCGAGTTTTGTTCAGCTTGTATTTTTGGATATCATGATCCTTTCCTCTTCCTGTTTATTCAGGGACTTGTGCCTTTCCATTTTAATGGTTCAGCACTTCTGTATTGTGTGTTTTCTGTAACTTGCACCAAACTCTTTCTCGGAGCAGGAGGCAGAAATTGAGAAATAAGCAAACTTTCTCAGAGGTCACCTTGACCCTTATGATTAGAAAGCAATAAACATATCTTCCCTCTTTGCTGAATACTTAGTGGAGTGGGTTGAATAGTGCCATTTGCCCAAATCTGTGTTTACCTGAACCTCTAAATGTGACCTTTGTTATTTGGAAACAAAGTCTTTGTGGATATAATTAATTAGAGATCTTGAGATGAAATAATTCTGGATTTAGGGTGAGCCTAAATCTTTGTCGGAGAAAGGAGAGGGAGGTTTGGACACAGGGAGACACAGAGACAGAGGCAGGGATTGGAGTGATGCATCTACAAGCCATGACACATCAGGAGCCCCCAGAAGCTGGAAGAGACAAGGAAGAACGCTCCCCTAGAGCCTTTGCAGGGAACACGACCCTGCCAGCACCTTGATTTGGGGCTTCCAGCCTCCAGAACTGTGGGGGAATAAATTTCAGTTGTTTTAAAGCACCCGGTTTATGGTAACTTGTTTTAGCAGTTCTAGGAAACTAACATATTTAGCCACACAGAAAGCTGTCTGGTATTTCTGCCCGTGTGCGCAGCCACACAAACAATTCCTTGTAGCCAAACCTAAAGAAGGGCCATCTCCTCAGCACTGCGGTGTGGCATCCCTGGCACTCAGATCTGTCTTCGGGCAAGAGGAAACAGGGTCTAGAGTTCCTGTGAGAAAACATCAATGCTTTGCTGCAGACTGGCTTTCTGTTTGTTGATAAACAAACTGATTTTCAATTAAAAACGATGCAAGAGCTGGAAGCTCCTCTGGCTTTCCAAAAGCTTGGGACTGAATGTGGTAAGAGATAGGTGAGACAACTTTGTTCAGTGCACAGCCCCAGGAGGGGTCAGCATAGAAGGCAGCAAAAACAATGACTGCCCAGCAGGGACGACGATGCCCAACAAGGGACGACGATGCCCAACAGGGACGACGACTGCCCAACAGGGACGAGATGCCCAGCAAGCGCATTTTAAAGCTGGGCATGAATGCAGCGGGTGTAAGCAACAACATCAACAAGAGTTAATTAACACTTACCTAGTGCTTTCCTTTGGCCGAGTACTAATAAAAGTATATATATTAATTTAACTCTCTAGGCACCACTAGGCAGGGTTAGAGGGTTCCAGCTTGACATTTGCAGCTGGGATGCTGTAGACAAAAGGTTAAGTAAATAGAAAATAGATGTGCCTGTGATTGAGCAGAAGGTACAGAATTGGGATGCCACCACATCAAGGGCAGCTGGGAAAACTCCTGAGAAAAACATGGAAGGCGCACAGAATCCACACTTTCTCTCTTCTTTCTTTCTCAGTTCATCTTTACTGAGTACCTAGTACGTGCCAGGTGCTATCCTAAGCACTGTGCATACAAATAGGAGGAAGTCACATTCTGTCTCAAAGGAGAGTCCAGAAGATCCAGGCAAGTACACAGAGTCTCTGCACACATAGTGTGAAGCATGGAGGGAAGAGAGAGTGCTAAAGGACAACAGAGGAGGGGCCCTTCATCCATCTCAAGGAGTGGAGAGGCCGCGATGGTGGGGAAGGGGAAGTGAGCAGTCAAGAAAGGCTTCCTGGAGTAGGTGATGGTAAAGGTGAGTTTGGAAAGATGAGCAGGATAACCTAAATGAGTGTTACCCAAACCTGGCCACCCCAAACCAGCACCTGGAGAGCTATTGGCAGATTCTGGCACCACTACACATCTACTCACCGGAATCTCTGAGGATGAGACACAGAATCAGTATTTTTTAAAAGCTCTCCAAGTGATTCTGGTGCAGTTGGTCGGCAGATCTGCTTTGAGGAGCCACTGACCAAGGGAGAAAAGGATTGTACACACAGCCAGCAGATTGACTGGTTAATACCCATTAGCGAGGTTTTACTGAGCTCTGACCATGTGGTACCCCGCCACGCCTCGTGCTAAATATGATGCCACAAATATGAATAACACAATTTGTCCTCGGGGAGCCCATGGTCCAGGGCAGTGGTTCTCAGCCCTCGGTAGACCCCGGAATCCCTAAGGAGTTTTTCATACAAAGGATCCCTGGTCCCCTTTCAAACCAATTAAGTCATAATCTCTGGGGCTGGAGCCCAAGTGATTTTCAAGTCCAGACAAGTTTGAGAGCCACTGGTGTAATGAGAGAGACTTTCAGACAAGAAAACATTCTTTTACAGGGTGATGATGCAATGACAGAGACACGCTGCAAAAACAGGCATTCTCCCAGCTGGGGCAGGCTTCCCCGAGGAGAGATCACTGGAGCTGAGTCTAAACGGATGGAGGAGAATTGGTAAGGGTGGAGGCTAGGGAAGAGGCTTTGGGTAGGGAATTTCAAGCAGACAGGACAACATCAGCAAACCCACAGGCGAGAAACAGCATGGGATGGACAGGGAGCTATGGGCAGCTCCCACAGTCCAGGCAGCTGCGGACACTCCGAAACAGGGCTGGTGGAAGGTGGGGCTGCAGAGGTGGGCAGAGGAGAAAGCTTAGATCCGTGTCAAACACTGGGCTTTATGCCTCATCTTGTGCACAGTGGAGAGTCATTTCGAGATTTTAAGAAGAGCAATGGCATGGCAGCTGAGTTTTTTTAAAGATCGCTCTGGATAGTGTGGAGAGTAGATCTGAGGGGGATAAGACAGCAGCCAGGGAAACCAGGTGGAGACGTGCAGAGGAAGGGAATAGGCCTGAGCTCAGACAGGAGAGGAGGAGGAACGGGGGAGGGCTTGCTGATGGACTGGGGATGGGCCTGAGAGACGGGAGGATTAAAACAAGACGCTCAGTTTCGAGCTCAAAGGTGTGTGGAGACGGTGGTACCATGAACTGAGATGCAGAGTAAGAACAGGAGCAGATTTCGGCGGGGAGGGGGGATGTCCTCAGTTTGGGTCAGATTCAGTCTGAAGTGCCTGTGGGAACCCCCAGGAGAAACTGTTAGCTGTGTCTGAAACTAAAGGCAGAAGTTGGGACTAGAGATAGTACTCAGGAAGTTGTCAACAGATAGGTGGTTGTAGAACCCAAGAGTAGACGGGACTACAGGGAGATGGCGCATAAGGAGAGCAATGGGCCAAGGATGGATCCCTGGGAAACACTTAAGCATCGCGTGGAAGTAAGAGGAGCCCGAAAGGAGTTAGGAGCAATTGGAGAGAGATGAGGACATGCTGGGGTGTGGACTCATAGAGCCAAGGGAGTGCAGAGTTATAAGAAAAGGGGGGTCCCGTAGGTTAAAGACTTTAAAATGCCCACTAACTTAGGCAGTTTGTGGACATGAGGACTTGGTCAAGGCAGTTTCGATGGAGTATTGGGATTTGCCTTGAGAAGCAAATGGGATGTGACTCTTTCCAGAAGTCTAATAAGAAGGAGAAGAGAGAGTCTGGACATCGAAGGGAACAGAGGGAGTCAAGAAACAGATTTTGAGGGAACACACTGACCTCGTCCTTCTCCACCTAAGGCTCTCTCCTGGACACCCCACCTCTCACCTGCCTTTCTGGTTTACCACCACAGTCCCTCACTTCACTTGGTTTGAACTACCCCCATGAGGAGTCACACTGAGCTTCACCATTTTTCAGTTGTTTTTAACCCACTAAATTATCACTGGATTTTCAACACCTGGTGGCTGCAATTGGGGGGGGACTAGAAGGTTTGCAGCTTTGGGGTACAGACAGAGGGGGGCAGGAGTATGAGCAGGACTCCAGTCCTTTAGCAGAGCCTGGGTATGTACAATGCTTCACTGGTGAGCTCCTGGGAGCTCCCAAGTGTTGTTAACACTTTTCAGTCAGCGGACACTCACAGTGGGGCTCAGCATCCTGCCCAGAGCACTGCGATCCAACGCCCACAGCCACATGGGTCCGTAAGTCACTGCCGTTTCCCTAGAAACAGTCCCACTGTCAGGGATGCAATCCTGCGGCTGGTTTATAAGGGCCGAGCACACTCCAAATGGTACTCATTGGCGTCTCATTCTTCCTCCCAACTGCTGACAGCTCACTGGTGGTGGGAGTACGCAACCCAACCCAAGCCCCTCTCCCATGGTGGTGGGGGGGGTTGGGGTGGGGGGGTGTGTGCCTACAGGCTCCTGCTCATAGCCCAGCCCACTTTCTCAGTCACTCCACCAGAGAAACAGCTTGGGGGAGAGATCAGGGAAAAGGGCCTTCATGGGGAAACTTGGAGCAAAGGTCAGTCATTTCCCTATGAGGAAGAGAGGGCTGAGGTGGGCTAAAGGACTCCCAAGGGGAAGCCATGGCTGCAGGAGCAAAGAAGGATGTCATGCAGTCGATAGCTCTGTCTCACATAGACGGCAACATACGCAATGGTCTCCAGGCAGGTAGGCTGGAAGCAGGTTGGGATCCGGTGGCTGGCAGCTGTTGGGTTCTTCCAACTCAGTGGTCCAAGGTCATTTCCATATGCAAGACTCAATAAATCTACTATCATTTCCATGGCAAGTCTGAATAAATCTACGAGAGAGACATTGCTTGCTCTCTTGTACTTAAGTGTAGGTGTAGAGGAATAGAGGACAGTAGCAGGCAATGACCGGCTCTGGGAAGGTTAGAAGCAGCCGAAAAGTGTACAGAATAGTTCCCTTCTCCTCCTGAGGATTCCTGTGGAAGTATATCCCATCCCCATCCATGTCGCTCAAGAAATCCCAAAGGCATGGGGACATTCCTTATTTCTCTGATCGAAGGGTCGATGGGAAGCTTGAACCCAACCTACAGGAAGATTACGGTGCGTCTTGTGAATTTTGGTAATCACGGGTATATCTGTAAGTTAGGACCATGAAACACCTGATGGCAGAGAAGCTGAGGACCTGGGAGCATGAAGTAAGCTTGGAGCTACCTGGTCAAACTTTCTCATTTCAAAGGAGGACACTAAGGTCAGGAAAGAAGTCCTCGTGGTGGCCAGGGATGGGGGTGAGGACGAGCCACGGTGACTCTAAGCACCTCCGAGTCAGCCTCCTGTCTTCAACATGTGGTATATTTTGGGGTTGAGATCCCCTCTAGCACGGTAAATAAGACTCTGGTTGACCCATGGGAAGGAAGATTTAGTCCCATCTTTTCTTTTTGTTGTTGTTTGTTTTTTCCCCCACAAAACCCCAAGAAACCCATCCCCACGGGGGCACCCTACCTCTTGGGGTATGTTCCACGCCATGTAGACATGGCTTTTAAATTCATCCATCCAGACTTCAGCCACCCTGAGGGCATTCCTGCGGACGTGGGCGGTGAGGTCTTCAGTGTAGGGCTTGTGGGCCCGCTCAATGTGGGCAATCCGGGAGCAGGGCAGGACCTCCACGCTCCCACCGCACTGCCACACCTACAAAACACACAGAGCCACCCATCAGTGCCCAGACCCAACAAGAGCACAGACAAATTCAGCTCTCTTCACCTACTCTCTCCAGACCTTCTCTCTACTGCTCCTGAAGGAGGTTATTGAGTCCTTAATTCGTGTCTTGTTTCTTGTTGCTGTGGATTTGCCAGCAAATAATTAATGCACCTTCTCTCTCCATCCCTTTCACTCCCCCAAAGAAGAGACTAGACATTTTGTGCCCAAAGATCTGGGTTCTTTTTGCCCCAAATGAGAAGTTAACAAAACCTTTGATAATAAGCTCTGCAGCAGCGCATGACATGGAGATGACCAGCAGGGACTGCCAGCAGAGATGTCATCTGTACACAGAACACGTGGGCCTGGACAAGAATTAGTGATCACCCTGGGGAGAGAGCAGGTACCTTCTCCTCCTCCATCTTACCTGGGCCCTGAGTTCTGCTGGAACCCAAAGGAAGGAGAGCAGCAAAGAAGGGCAATATTAAGCTTCTCAATGACCTTGGTGAGTAGGAGCTTGAACTAGATGCAATTTGATTTTGAAAAAAAAAAAATTTAAATGACCTTGCATTCTGAGCACTGAGGGACAGTATTTTGGAGCTCTTGCCACAATCATTGCAGCCACTTTGAACTTTCAATGTTCTGGAACACATACCTCCTCGTGTGCCCTGGGGCTTTTGCCCATTCTGTTTGTAATTTTAGAATGCTCTCTCCACTCCTTCTCCAACTGAGAAAAATAGAATCTCTCAAGACCTGGGCCACACGAGCCCTCTGTTGTGGGGTCTTTGCTCAGTCTTGGGGCAGAGCCAATTGCTTCCTCTTCTGGCCCTCAAGGCTCTTGGTTTCACACCTTACCTGCTGATAGGTCAGCCTCCCTGCCTCCCTCGCTCTGTATTCCTAGAGGGCAGAAGCCACATCTCATTCGTTTCTCATCTCCAGCACCTAGGACAAGGCCTGGTACACATAGGTACTTTGTAAGTACTTGTTGAGTAAATAAATAAAAGATTGATGCTTAATCAATCCATAAATGGTTGACATTAATAAATGTGGGATGAATGTGAGATACCTGGTCAGAGCTGATGAAGGAGGCTTTTGAGAGACAACAGTGGTCATTTGTCAGGTGCTGTCAGCTGGACAATTTGGCAGATAATGTTCAAACTTATAACATGTACTCATCAATAACCCTAAGTCTTCATCCAAGATAGGGTCAGTTTTGGATTAGGCTTAATGTTCCCATGTTAGGTAGGAAGAGAACGCCTTCCCTTCCACTAGTCTATTTCACACCGGTTGGTTCCTCCAGGCTGTTAAGAGTTGGAAGGCAATTTACTGATTTACCACTTTCTAAGCTTGTCTTGCACTTGGCATAATATTTCGGGCCAACAGAAAGGAAATACGTATCCCCACTGAGCATCCACTACGTGCCAGGCCCTGGACTGTGCTTGTGGGCAGGCAAGATAGCACGGCAGTTATAGCAAAGGGTTTGGGATCAGACGACTTGGGTTCAAATCCTGGCTGTTTCTTACTAGCTATGTGACCGTGAATGAGTCACTTGATGTCACTGTGCCTCAGATTCCTCATCTCTAACAGGGATCATAAAAGTACCTATCTTATGAAATTGATGAGCAGATTAAAGTTATTATATGCAAAGTGCTTAGAAAAATGTCTGGCACATAGTAGGCACTCGATCAGTCTCAGCTATTATTATACAAATTATACAGCAGACTCTTCAGAATACCCTGTGAGTTGGTTATTACTGTCTCTAATCCCAAATGAAGACGCTGAGACTAAAGGCTGTGCCTTGCCCAAGACCACACAGCTGGCTCTGAAGACAAAAGGATCTGTCTGACACCCACGCCGTGCTCCCTCAGGGTGACCCCGCTTTGAAAGTACTTCCCACACCCGGGACGGTCCTGACGGTCAGGAGTGGGAGCCCTGGAAGGGCCCAGACTGTGCAACTTCGCTTCCCTGACCTACACATTCTGGGAGTCGTGCTGCTTTCCAATTCACTTTGCTCAGATTTTCAATGGAAGTCTGTGACTATGTTCTTGACAACACAAAGAGTCAGGGTGATTAGATTTTTTGTAACTGGAACCGGAGGCTATTACTTGACATATTTCAGCAACACAACACAGAACGTGATTCATAACAAAGCTCTTTTTATTATGAGGCCTATTTCTCAGTCAGTTCACCATTTCAGCTTAGAATGGATGATTCTGCTAGTTATAACCAGAAGGGTGGCGGCCGCTCCTCCCATCAGGCCCTTAGCCACACAGTAAAAGGAGTGGAGTGGATTCACATGGAGCTCTCGCATCCTCTCCCCTTATTCACCCTGCTGCCACCGTCCTCGTGTAGACCAAGTCACGTCTCAGCCGAACTCTGCCACAGCCTGGACACAAATGATTCCCTCTGCCTTCCTCCTCCAGCCTCCTCCACGCCGCCGCCAGGGGAGTACTTTGAAGGTGGAGGCCGCATCGTGTGCCTCCTGCACCATGCCCTCGCCAGCTCAGCCCGAGGCTCCTCAGGGCCTGGCCCCTGCCCACCCGTGCAGCCTCCTGCTTGCTTCCCCACGCACTTTGCGCTGCAGCCACGCTGAAAGGCTTTTACTTCTTTCAGCGTGCCAGGTTTTTCGCTCACCTCTGGACTTCTACACATGCAATTACGTGCCCCACCTCCGCCTCGCTTCCACGACTCATCCTCGGGGTGTCCGTTCAGTGGCACATCACGGTACCCCCTTCAACTAGGTTAGCCTGTCGTGCTCTGTGGTCCCTGCCCCGTCTTTCCCCATCATAGAACTCTGGTACTTGGTGTTTAATTATCTCCTTCCCTCTTCAAAATGTTCTCAAGCTCTTCACCAGATTCTACTGTAGATATGTGCTAAATGGTGCCCAGGACAGATCACGGGTTTCCAGCAGAGGTGGGCGGCTGCCCGGTGGGAGCAGCGCATAATGTTTTAAAGCACAGCTTTGGAGCCAGCAGGAACTGGATTCCAATGTTTCACCTTCGCCACCTGCTGCTGTCACCTTTGGAAGGTTACTTCTCTCCAGCCTAATGTCACCCAGAGTAAGGCGGATGGAGTGCAGTTATCTATTAACCCTGTGCATGCCTCAGTGTGAGCACTGTATGGTGGCAGTTAAGAGGGCGGGGACAGGACATCAGCGTCAATTCTGGCCCTGCTATGTGCCGGCAGAGTGGCGACTTTACGCTACTTACCCTCTTGTTTATGGAATGCATGTACCTGGTTCCTGTACTGGTCTGTGGGCTGGGGAAGCTTGTGTCATAGTGCTAGGACACTGTCAGCCCTCAGTCTGTGCCCACTGTTGTTACTTTATAGTAACCGTTACAATTGCTACTGTTTGGCTAATCCTGTACCTCCACCTTCAGGGAGCAGAGGATGCCCATGTCTGGCTGAAGCCCACAGATGGGGGCACTTGTTAACCTAGCGATCATCTCCACTCTCCTCTCTTCTGTGAAAAGGAACTCATCTATGGAGAGGGTCATGGCATCTGCCTTGGATACAACCTTTGGGTTCCTGGCAGCTTTCAGTATGTTTACCCTGCCACTTGTGGACCCTGCCCAATGATACCGAAATAAACCAGAGAAAGGCTATGCTGTCCCCTCCCTGGGTGATGAGCAGCTCTGCTGACCAATGGCTTGACATAGATTCTCAAAAGTCTCAAAAGACTGCTGATCTCAGAGACCCTCTCATGGATAATAGACAAAGGATAGGAAAGGAAATCACTGGTATTTGGACTTTCTGGAAACTTCCACGGGGCAGGGGACAGGAAGTGAGAGAAAGGGTGCTGGGCCTGGGACACGAGTCGTAGCTGGCATGAGGTTGGAAGACCCAAAGCAGATGGCGGCTACAGACAACAGGGACTGTGCCAGAGAAGCAAGGTCACGGATGGAGGGCAAAGGTGTACGACAGAACGATGGCTTAGCATTGGGAGTTCCAGCAGGTGGGAATGCCACGAGGAGAGAGGGCAGGGGACGTGGGTACCAAAGGGGTGGCTGAGAAATGAAGACCAAGAGTCAGTAACCAAGAAGGCAGGTGAGGTCACAGGGCACAGGAAACAACTGCCAAGGGGCAGAGCTTCATTGTCACACAGAGTGAGTGGGAGCCATGCTGGTTATGACAACTGCGGCCCACGTTAGTCTTACAGGCACCGAGGACCCTGGATGGCATGTCAGCCCTGGGTTGCACCTTGTGGCTTCTGGATGGGCGCTGGTCAACATGTTTCCTGACCACACCAAGTTCCTCCCTGTCTCTGTGCCTTTGCACCTGCTGTTTCATCTTTCTGGAATAATTTCCCCCCACTTGTCACCCAGCTCAAATATTACCTTGCCTGACCACCCAGTCTAAATTAGATCCCCTCTGAACACTTTTAGTGCCCCATCCTTTTGCTTAATAACACATATTCACAATGCTTCTGTTTGTGTGTGTGTTCTTTCAATGTCTGTCTTCTGCTAGGCTGTACGCATCAGGAAGAAAAGCATCACATTGTATACACCAGCATTGGACAGCTATATATATTCCATAATTGTTATCTGAATGAGTGATTCCAGCCATCTGAAGAGTCCTGGGCTTTAACTATGTAGAGAGGAGGTTTAACTCGCTCAGCGAGATCCCCTAATAAAGGCCATAAACATAAAATGTGCCCAGATTTTACTGAACACAATGATTTCCTTCAAACTCAAGCTGTTTTTCAGCGAAGTTCTGACATTTAAGTGTGTACTGCTGCAACCGAAAAGAATTACTTTGGCTGCAGAGCTTAAATTAATGCTGTAAAACCTGGGAAGTCATCAGCTGAGCATCCGCCCACAGAGTAGCTGCTGGACCTGCCCTCAGATGTGACTGAAAACCTGAAGCAGACTGTAAACAAGTTACCCAGGCAAAGTAAAATCCCACTTGCCACCAGCACTTCCCAGAGAGCCCTAATCCTGTGATTGTTTCTGAAAAGGCTTGAAGCATCCACTTGGGAGCTACAAGAAATCACGCAGGTCTTGGGGGCTGGTGGAGAGGGTTTAAATCTTGCCTCTAACGTACATCAGCCTTTGATTTGGACCTGTCTTTGGATGTCAGTTGCCTCTTTATTGGGAACAATGACAGCTTGGGAGGTTTAAAAGAGATGCTGTATGAAAAGCTCCCAGTAGCAAAGACGGGCGCATAAGTGGGTTCTTACTGAGGGTCGGGTTCCTTTCCCTCCCAGGACGGGGAGCCGCTCGTACAAGGTCAGGGTCAGAAGAGTGGATTTACGTCCTCTCTTGGCCACTTACATAAATAAGCTGGTTTCTCTCCCAAGCCTCAGAGTCTCCCAGTTGCCAAACAGGGGAGCTAGACTCCATGATGTGTAGCTCCCTTCTACTTCTTTCATTCTGTGCTTCTAAGTTTTCTTGCCAGTACCGCAAATGATGCCCAGGACTTGAGACACAACTGGCAGAGTTGTATATCGGGAGTTATAAAACAGGGCGACACTGGAGGCAATGCAACGGGATACACTGTGACCATGTCTCGTACTCAGACTTGTGGTCCCTCTATAGTCTATGGCAGGAAGAGCAAATCACACTCCTGTGTTAAATCATTCACTTGTCAATGTCCTTCTGAAGCACTGTGTTGAGAAGGATTCTGAGGCTCTCTCCAGGCTCAGTGAAAAAACATGCCATCATTTATTAGTAATGTTTATTGTGGGTAAGGGATTGGGGGTGGTGGTACCTCAGTCTTTACTTCATAGCCACTGTCCACAGCTTAAGATCTCAAATCCTTTCTAGCTTTTATATCCTTATGACTTTTAATGAGCTCGTTGCTCTTGGCAAAACGTTCCCTCTGTTCCCTTAGCCCAGTGGGAAAGCCTCCTTTCTGCTCTCTATCCATCCCAAGCCAGCCTGGCCCAGTTCCTCCAAGCTCCTGAAACACAGGATGTGTACCACTCATGTGGCCCTTATTTCTTGGCTCATGTTGTTAATTATCTTTTTATATGTAGCTGTCTCACCTAATTTGACTGTGGAATGCTTGGACAAGAATAGAAAGTCAAACCAGGCAGGCTGGAGGGAGGAAGACGAGGCTGGAGGCTGAGGCTGAGGCCTGAGAACAGCCAGCAGACCAGAAAGTCGTTCACAGAGTGGCTGTAGGGTCAGACCTGCAGGCAAACAGAGACACGGACCAGGGCTGAGCAGGACACTCATTCTCCGGGCGTCCTTCAGTTCTGTGTCCCGGGCACCTCACTCATCTCACCCTCGTCCTGGTTGTGCGTGGGAAAGGGAGGGGAAGAGAGGTCAAATGTGGGCACGGCTAAGACAACCGCCGGGGCCATTAGCAAGCCAGGGGACAGGGTGGGAGGTAGAGGGAGCTGGGAAGGGGACAACGTGAATCACGGAGTCAACCTCCTTCCAAAACGCATCTCTCTCCCACACTGGCAACCTTAAGTCTCCAGAGAAAGATCCCACTCCTTACCATGATTTGTAAAACCTCTGAGCTCTGGCCCTTCCTATTCACTGCAGCTTCATCTTCACCCCCACTGCCCAGTTACCCCAACTTCTCTTAGTTCCCAGGGCAGACTATATTCTTGGTTTTCTGCCCCACATGCCACGTCATTCCCTTTACTGGACTTTTCCTCCCCTCCTCCCCCATCACCTACATTTATGTGCCTGGCTAATTCCTACCTACTTTCCCTGGCTGCCCTAAACGTGATTAAATGCTCCTGCTATGCATGGCCACAGCACCTGTGCTCCCACTTGTACAGGACTCATGACAGCTGTGCATGTGTGTAAGACGCATACGTCCAGTTTCAAGACGTATAATACAAGGGACAACTGTTTCCTTACCACCTGCGCAAGAAACCGTACATTGGCAAGAACTCAGCAATTCCTGCGTATTCCTTCTTACCCCCCAAATAATCCACTGTCCTGAATTTTGTTAATAATTTCCTTGCTATCAACTTAAACTACCTGTTTAGTTTTGAATGCTACCTGGTTTTGAATGCGATAGAAATGGAAGCATATTGTCTGCATTCTGCAACTTGCTTCTTGCTCCATTTATTTTCATCACCATCGTGTTCCGTTGTATAAACACACAGCAGTTTATGGAGTGATTCTCCTGTTGGTCGACAGTCTGGGTGTTTCCAGTGTTATGAATAGTGAGTGCTGCTTGGAACAATTTTACAGGGTCCCTTGCTGCCCAAGAGCGGGCGCCTCTCAGTGTGTTTACACTGCAGTGGAATTTCTGAGGCAAAGGTTATACACACAGTCAACTTGCCCAGGAAAAGTGAAACTCTTTCAAAGTTAGTTCCCAAGTTCCACTCCCACCAGCATGGATGAGCGCTCATGTTGCTTCACAATCTTGCCAACATTTGGCCTTGTCCAGCGTTTTAATTTTTGCCCCTCTGATGGGTATGAAATTCACTCTCACTGTAGTTTTCATTTGCAACTCCCTGATTACCAGTGAGACGGAGCTGTTTTTCCTGTTTATGGGCCCGCAGTGCCAGACTGTGAGAGAAGGCCCCTGGCCAGCTTGGTCCCGTTAAGGAATTGCCAGTGCCTAAGGAGGACCTGGCACATAATAGGTGCTTGATAAATTCTTACTGTATGAATGAAGGGTTGAACGTTGGGCCTTGCTTCTGAGTTATCCCCAGTGTACTTTACTTGGTGCTCTCCCAGGTTTCTGAGGGGAGATAGTTCGTTATTTTGAAGTATAAAGAAACATTTTAAAAGTCTGACAATGCTTATTCTTTTATCAGACCCCACAGAAAAACACTCCCTGGGGATCTAGTTTCCCAAGCCCTCCTCTTACAATAAACACTGCCAAAGAGTCTCTGGACAGAATTACTGCTTGAAAAAAAAAAAATGATGCTTTTTCTTGGGAGGTGTCCCTGGAAGAGTCTGATTTTGAATCCGCTCTAAGAAGCACTTAAGGCAGTTTCCCTGTTTGAAAGGGATTCTTCATAACTATCAGAAAACAGCAGGAGGGGTCATCTGGCAGGATTCCAAGGAGGGACCAGCTGGGCTGGAATGTCTGGAAGCTCTTCATGAAGAAAAAGTTAAAAAGCTGTTTTGCAGGGACTTGAGATTAGCTGAAATAGCTGCTTACCTACAGGAAATCCAGGGGCAGCAATGGCCTCAAACTCAGCTCACTAGCCCATCACATACAGGCGACCCAGCTTTTCCTCGGACCCTAAGGCTCTGACTATAAAGACTGGGGCCATGGGACCATCTTCTCATGGGAGTTTCATGAGGATAGCCTGGCTAACATGTGGTCACTGACATTACAGGCCATCTTTTAATGGTTCCAACCAAGGAGAGTTTATTAATGGTTACCTCAAATCTCATATTAGCCAAAAGGCCTTATTAATATTGTCCAAACTCAGGCTAGGTTGGACTCAAGGCAAAAAGGACGAAAGGGAAGAAGTCAGGCCTGGGGACAGCTGGGCTTGGGGAAGCAGAGACAGGAGTTGGGTGGTCTCCGACGGCATGGCAGACCCTGCTACTCAGGAACATCTGTGTGCTCCTCTGTATTTCCCAGACTCCCTTGCAGTCAGGAGGGACCATGTGAAAGCTCAGACCAATGGAATCAGAGAGGAAATGACAGTTGTCACTTCCTGGCCAAGGTGGGAAAGTATCCATTGTGGGAAGCCTGTGAGTATTTCTACACTTTTCCTCCCAGTCTGCGGGATGTTTAAAGCCAGGATCACCTTCAAGTTCAAAGATGAGGAATCCACAAGAGAAGCAACCTGAGTCCCTCAATTACCACTTGGAGAACAGCTGCCCAGGAGAGCCTCCCACCCTTCAGGGGGCTATGAAGGAAGCAGGGAATAAACTTGTCCTTAAGCCTCTGAGTTTTGGGGCTGCTGTTATAACCTGTTATCATTTCCAGGATTAATACAGCCTGCCAGCGTGTAAAGAGGCAAGGTGACCAGAGAAGCTTGCGCTTGGGCCCTGCAGCACTGGTAACCACAGGTTTAGTCTCTTGGGCGAGACTCTGGAGCAGAAGGTTCCAGGCATGGGGAGAGATTGTCCCTCAGCTTCCCGAGTCCTTTCAGAGCAGGACCCCACTAGAGGCTGAATATACAGAGAGATTAAGTTCCAAGGGGTAAGAAAGAGAGCTGACAGGGGTAGGAAGGGTGTTAGGACCCTTTGAAAACAGGCTGCAAGTTAAGAGTCTGGTTCAAGTTCAGAACCAGAGCAGAGGTCAGAAAACCAAGGGAAAAAGTCAGCAGAGTGGGAGAGGAAAAGGCCAGGATTTGGAGATCACAAATGGCTCAGGATGCCTCAGAGAGGCACAGATGGCAGTGGAGCTCACCCCAGAATGAGCCAGTGAGGACACTTCCAGCCCTGGTCAGGTGACACAGTCTAGGCAGGGCTGACCTTCACAGTCCCACTGCATGAGGCCAGGAAAGCTGCCTAGTCCCAGTACAGGCATTTCTATAGTCAGCACGATAGAAGCCCCAAGCTCAGAGGCAGAAGTATTGGCCAAGTTCCAAATCAGGGTCCCACTGACATGTGTGCTGTCTACTCTAATCGCATCTTTGTTTTTAACTGAGATCTCTGGCTCCTTTGCCATCACTGGTGCTGCCAGATAATGATAACGAGCTTGAATGTCACAGGGACTCAGGGAACAATTTTCTGAAATCCTAATAAAACCCTTCCCACCCCTAGTCTGAGAGTCATTTTTATCAGATAACTTGGCCCATCCATTTCCTCAGAAGTGTACATACAGAGCCCTCTCTGGTGAGTTAGGTCCCTTTGAAAGGCTGTGCCTTCCCCTTGTGGATGTGCTCAGAAAATCTAGCTCTATCCAGCTGCTATTCAGAGCTGATCCCCTGGACTATCTTTAATTTATACTTTGCTATATGAAGATGAACCACTTCCTCATGTACAAGATTTCCTTTTTTATGTCTTTAATCATTGGCTGTTTCTTTCCTCTCTCAGAAGCTTAATCTAATCAGAAACAAATCGCACACATGTGAATGGCTCATTAGCACGTCTCAATCAAATTCAAATTGTCCATACCAGATGCCCCCTCAAAAAAGGTGACAATGACCCAAAAGATGACTCTTTGGACCAACGTTAATTCAGGAAGAGCCTTTCTAAAATGCAAGACAACCAGGCATCACTGGAAGAAAGAATAAACTCGGTCACCCCCAGCACAGCGGGGGCCATCTGACAGGTGACAGGTGACCCATGTGTTACTGAGATGGCATAGCTGGCACAGACATTAGAGGAAGACATGTGTCCGGCCCCCGCATTCCGCCCACATTCGGATTTGTGGGCCCCTTAAGGTTATCATTCAGGTGATAAAAATGAATCTGAGATGCTGAACATTCTTTCTCTCAGAAATCATATTTGTTCTACGGAGCATTCTTCTTACCCCACTGGAATTCAAATTAAGAAAGCTGGTGGCTGGGTCTTTGCTTAAAGAGATTTGCCCTTTTCATACACATCGAAATGAATTGTTAGCTTGGGTATCATCTCTGAAAGGCACCTACAGAAAACTCACATTAAAAACGGGATTTACAAAAGAGATCAGCATGTAGTCTAGTGAACTGAAGGGGACCTCACAGATTACCCCTCAGCATTTCCCAGGTGAGCAAACTGAGGTTCAAGGTTACATGATAATTTAGAAGCAGAGTAGGGAGTGTATCCAAGACTTCTGTCTCCTGGGAGACGGGAGGTCACTGTGGTTCCGAGCACAGGCTCGGGGCTTAAACAGTCTTGGTATCAAATCCTACATGTCCCATTGGCTGGGTTGGTGACGTTAGGCAATTTATCTCACCTTCTAACATTCAGTTTCCTTGTCTGTGAAATGGAAAGAGAAATGACACATTGCAAAAATAGATGTTTTGAGAATTAAATGGGGTAATGTACGCAGAGGGTTTATTGCGACATCCAGCACAAGTTCAGCGCCCGTAAGTATTAGGTATGACTATTGTCACTGTGAGAAGCCATGGATGGTAAGACTCACCATTGCTATAAGAGCTTTTCAGGCAGGAGGAAGTACTACATTCCTCTGAGCTCAGTATTTATATATCCAACTGCCTACATGTCACCCCCACTTGTGTGTCTCTCAGGCATCACAGGCTTATATTGTCCAAAACCAAGTTATTTCCTTCCCTGCCTCCCCACCTGTCCCTTAGTCTTCCTCTCAGCTACCTCATAGCCCAAGCCTGAAACCTACATAAGTAATTATGTAATTCATCCATAATTATGTCCTCTTTCTCCCCCGCCACATCCAATAGCACATCAGCAAATGCAGTCAGTTCTACCCCCTAAATATAGCTTAAATGGAATCACATCTCTCAGTCTGCACAGCCAGCATCCTGGCCCCAGCCACCATTATCTTTGTGTATCAACTCTATCAACAGCCTCCTAACAAGTCTCTTTGCTCTAACCCTTACTGCTTTCCAGTCCATCTTCTAAAATTATAAATCAGATCATGCCCCTTCTCTGCTTTAATTCAATTCAACAATTATTTATTGAGCACTTACTATGTGCCAGGCACTACTGTATGCAATGGGGATTTTGTCACTGAACAAAACACACAAAATCCCTGACTTTCTGGAAATTATATTCTATGTTTTCCATCGTAGCGCTTGTTATGGACTAAATTGTGCCCCCCTCCCCCCGCCAAAATTCATATGTTGAAGCCCTAACCTCCAATGTGACTGTACCGGAGATAGAGCCTTTAAGGAGGTGAGTTAGGTTAAAGGAGGTCAGAAGGGTGGAGCCCTGATCAGACACAACTGGCATCCTGATAAGAAAGCGAAGAGAAACCAGAGCCCTTTCTCTACCACGTAAGGACACAGTAAGAAGGTGGCTGTCTGCAAGCCAGGAAGAGGGCTCGCACCAGAATCTGACCACGCTGGCACCCTGATTCCAGACTTCCAGCCTCTAGAACTGTGAGAAAATGAATTTCTGTTGTTTAGGCCGCCCAGCCTATATTATTTTGTTATGACAGCCCCAGTTGACAAATATAGCACTCACTGCAATTTGTAACTATATGTCCACTTTTTTGTTCTCTTATCAGCTGTCCGTCCCATTATACCATTAGCTCCAAGAGGGAAAGGTCTGTGTTTACTTTTGAAACATTTTGTATGTCCCATACTAAACACTGTATGCCCTATGTCACATATTGTAGGGACCTAACAAATAATGTGAAATGAATGAACTGCATTAAATGTCCACGTAAAATTATAAGTTGAGGGACCATATGTCCCAGTTTGCCTGTGACAATATTGGTTTATACCTGTTACTCCAGTGCAATTATTAGTAGTCTCCCTTTCAATCTCAAAAGTGTTCTGGTTTGGATAATAAATTGTAATTTATTTATATATTTATATATGCCAAATTATAAGGCAAACCTGATTTCAGAAACACTGAAATCCAAACTAAGCATCTGTCTTGCAATCACAGTATCACTAGTATTTTTTCTTCCCCACTCCATGATTTCTTGACATGACAACAATTCCAGCGCAGTGAAAATCATGCAAGTCATCAAGACCGTGCCTCACCGAGGAGCAGGATTTGAAGCAGGCATAAAGGATAAAGTAGGCACAGGGCACTCAGCCCTGCACCACTGCTGGGCACTGCACCACGGAGAGAAAGGGACCGGGGACCTGTCCCTCGCACTTTCCAAAACTAGACAGATAGCACAGGACCTAAAGGAGTAAATGTTGTTCCCTAGGGTAGTTTACACCAGGGTTAACTCTTTATTGTCAGCACTGACTTCATATTCAGGCAAGCCTTGCTTGGTAGAAAAACTTGTGTGTAGGGATAATTCCTGTAAAGCATCACCCACCAGCACTGGGAACATTTCCTCACTGCGATCCTGCACCTTGTATCACTTTACACAGTAAAGAACATTTGTAACAGGAGTAGAAGTCTCTGTATTCCCCTTCTGCAATTTCAAATTTATAATATCAGGTCTTGTCAAAAGAAAACCGATGTCTACATGATGGTGATGATGATGATGATGACGGGGGGGAGGGGCCCATGCTTAATTTCTATCAGCCATTCTGAGTAACTAATTCTGGCCTTGTCTGGGGGTCCTTTCCTGGAAAATTAGAACCTCCACATGTGGTGGCAAAGAAGCTACCTTCCAGGACAGGAGACAAAGCATCAGGGAGACTCAACTAAAGAAAAACAAAACACAAAAAAAGAAAAAGGAGAGGGAAGAAATGAGGGAGGGAGGGAGGGAGGAAAAGAGAAAGAGAGAGAGAGAGAGGACTTGGGAGCCTTTTAACATATATACATTGATGGCTCCCAGGCTTATTGTTTTGTGTTTGGTTTTGCTTTTTCCCCAAATCAGTAAACTAAACATTGATACATTACTATTATTTAAATCACAGCCTGTAACCAAATTTCATTAATTGTCCCCAAAATGGTCTTTATACCTATTTTTCCCCTTGGTTCCAACTTTTGAAGAAGATAAAATTTTCCTTCACTTTGACTCTCAAAACCCGTTATTAACTGTGACTTCTGTGCAGCTTATTCATCTTTTCTATGGCTCCCTCCCTCATTGAACACACTTTTAAAAACATACGTGTGAGACCTTTCCAGAATAAAATTGTCCATGGGTGCTCTCCCTCTTCTGCTCCCCACCATTTCTAGCTAATTGCTTCATTTTGTACTTTCTAAATTGCTTTGGTCTTTCGGGATTAATTTTGTACTTATCTTTACTAACTGTAAAACTTTTACAGCTTACTGTTAAACGCCGTCTGTTCAGCGGCTGGTTTGTAATTGTCAAGAGTCGCTCCATGGCTTCTGTGCTAGAGATAATGGGCTATGGCCAAAACATCTTAATGTTTTCAGATGCCTTTGGCTGCTGGACATGGCAGAATAATTGGTTCTGGGCTGCTCGGGGCACCAAGCTTTCTCATCCACGGAGATCAGCGGCCAGAAAGACCCCCGAATCCTGGAGGTTTCGGCCTCAGAGGCCCCACACTGCTCACACCTCAAGGGCCCTGGGAATTCCCGCCCCAGGCCCCAGGAGGCCACGCCGAGTGGCACGCATTTCAGTAAAGCAGGGCTAGTTATAGGAACAAAAATCTCAACCTCTCTCTCAGGGTCAAGTGTGGACTTTCCCAGGGCTCTGACACTTGGCTTCTGATGACAAGCAGGCACTAGGCTACCAGTTTCCAAGGAACCCCTCTCCCTCGAATCATGGTCAAATAAAATCTCTGAACTCCCTGCCTCCTTTCAATCCCTATCCACTCCCTCCTTCGCCCTTTGAACCTGTCTTACGTCGCCAGCCCTTGACTCCACTTGTCCCCTCAAAGGTCTTCCACGTGCATCCATATATACTTTCTCCACTCACATTCTCATGGTACCGGGTGGGGATTTAGAGCCTTTGGCATCAGATAGAACTGTGTTCATATCAAAGCTCCACACTTTTTCTCTGTGGGACCTGGGCGAGTGACTCACCTCTCTGATCCTCCGTGTTCACATCTATAGAATGGGATAATAATTCCAGCCTTTCGTGGTTCTTGGGAGGAGTAAATGACATACAGCACAAAACTCACTAGAATGTAAGCCCTCTGAGGGCACAACCTAGACTATCCTGCTCGTCACTGTATACTCAGTGCTTAGCACAGTGCCCCGTCTTAAATAAATAAGTGCACTAAGCACAGAAGAAATATTTGCTCAATGGTAGCTACTATCATCACTATTCAGCTGACCTTGGCGATTGCACTCCTGATCCTCTGCCTCCCCCCACATGTGTGATTTTCCCACCAGTCCGGCTCTTATCTCTCCAGTCAATTCCATAACCATGGGCACCACCCCACCCCCGCCCGCCATGTCCTATGCCCACACTCAATTCTAAAATCTCTGCTCAGTTCAAACTTTCACCCTCCCTGCGCTCCTCCCTCCTCTTCCCTTCGGTGGGCACACACAGGGCACCTGCTCCCCTTGTCTCACCTGAGTCTTCGCTTTACCTTTAGTTATGTAGTTCTGCTTACTATTGTAGTTGGGAGCCAGGTACTATTATTTCTCTGTACTCTAATGCCAAGTACATAACACAAGCCGCATAATAAATGTTCACTTGCATGAATGAGTAGATGGACGAATAATGCAAGCTTTTTGGTTATTTCCATTGCCATTTCTAATATCAAACTTGCTCCATTTCCCCCTGCCCCCAACCAACTCTGGATCCCAAACACCCCTGTCTTAGTCAATGGCACCCCAAAATCTCCCCTTATTGGGGCTTGAAATCTCAATGCCATCTTTGTTGGATCTTTAATAACTCATTTATAGGGACCAGGAAAGGCTAGGCCTTGACCTCTGATAATCACTGAAACCATTATTTGACGTCCATCCAACACAGTGCTGATGGAACATGTGGATGGCGCCTTAGTTAAAGCTTTGAGTCGCTGGGAAAATTCCCTTAGAAAGCACAAAAGCCCACAAACTAGAAAACTGTGTTTCGTATATTTGAAATCCTTGGCCTCAGAAGACCGCCTAGATGCACACTTATTCTATTGTACAGCTGTCAGGCTTCCGTAGGCTTCATCCTGTGACTGCGGGGAAGGACAGTGCTGAAGTAGATTCTAATTCATGACAAAATGATACAAAACAATGGCAGGGCTCACTGTCCCCACCCTGCTACAAAACACCCATCACACACACACACACACACACACACACACACACACACACACACACACACGTTATTCCAAGCTCTCAGGTTATTCTGAACACTAGCTCCAGCTGGCTTAGACCAACCATACTGTTTAGAAGCAGAGACTAAACTCCAATTTATGGTGTTTCTTTGTCTCTGTCTCCAGGGCTGAGAGGTAAGAGAATCTGCTTGCAGCCCTTCTATGAGATGTTGCGTCTGGTGGTTTCCTGAGACCTTCTCAGCTGAGCAGGAATGCCGGTGCCCACACCTGTTCTCTTCCTTCTCACAGCTCCCTGACAAGGCTGGCAGAGACTACTTGATTTACCTGAAACCATGGTAGCCAGTGTTTTTAATTATCTTCCTTGCGGCTGGGTGAGGACAGCCATGACGCTGGCAGCGAGCTGAGATTTCTCAGACTTCCGAGCTCCAGGCCTCTAGGGAGAACCGTACGTCTCTCCTGTGCTTCGGTTCACAGCAGGCTGGACAAGCACACATTAACCTGCTTGCACCTCTTTCACTGGTAATTTTAGCAAAGTCTCTAACCCTTGAACTCTGGATATATTTTGAAAAAGTCTCAAATAATGGTGATACCTGTTCTAGGCAGTTGCTACAGATACTTCGTTGCTTTCTTTTCTTCCTCTGTGTCTTTGGCTCCCTACATCCCGATTTCTGACTTCCTGTCAGTTTCTGGCTCCTCTAATTTGGCAGCTTCTCAATCCACCTCCTTTCTGACTCTCTGGACTCTGGCTTTTGGCTCAGCTTCTGTCTCTGAAACCCCCTCCAGCTTTGAAATCTCCTCTGACCTCGGGCAAAGATACTGTGTGGTGTTATCTGACCCAAGCTCCAGCCCCTACAAGAGATTTGGGCTGAATCATCAAGCACTGAAATAGAATTGTGGTCATTTTCCAAAGCAATGTTGGCCCAGATTAGCCCCTGAAATTAAACTTTACGCTATGGATGATTTTAAACCCTGAAAGTAGAGGTGGGTAAACAACATGACACAGTGATAAGGCACGAGCCTTGAAATCAGTCAGGCTAGTTCTAATCTTGAATGCCCTTGGGAGGTATTCAATCCTGCTACCTCCAGGTTCTTAAATGGGGATAATAACATGGACCTCACAGGGATAATATATACAAGGTAACGGGCCAATAGCACACAACAACTGGAAGTTTCTATCATCATCACCACCACTACCACCATCATCACCATCATGACCTTCATCTTCATCATCACTGTCATCCAGACTGGCCTAATACTGCTACCAACTGTGGAGCATGTATCTACTTTATGAAACAGCCTTCTTCTCTAGCTCAAGAGTTACGTTACCAAACCAAATCTTAGATATTCCAGTCTTAGAAAGGCCAGCGTACTAACTAAACCAGCGTACTAACTCACGTTAGTACTGAGTTAGCTCACATATAATTATTGCTACATTACTATTAACTTTTAATATTATGATCATGAATCTCATCTGTCTTTCTAGTAACCAAGAAATGTTTGAACTCTCTCAGCTCCAGGTCATCCACTGTAAGTACACTTTTTTGCTTTTACTGAAGTCACTGATGAAAATGTTGGACTAAGCCAGGATGAGCAGAGAGTCCACCAAAGGCTGCCTTCTAGATTGCCAATGACCAATTTCCCCCCCAACTGATGGCTGTACCTTTTCTGTCTCTGCCCCTCTGTTTTAGCCCTTGGTCCTGTTACAGATCTCTAGTTCCCAGCCTTAGAGTTCAGCCACAGTGATGCTCTCTCTCAGCTGTCAATCTATACATGTCACCCTAACTCCCTGGAGGGCCTGACTTGTTTTCTGCCTGAAGAACACACACTCATTTCTTGGCACCCAGCCTAAATGCCACTTCCTCTGTGAAGTGTGACCCAGCTCCCAGGTGTCAGTGGTCACCCCTGGGTGCTACTTCAAAGCATACAGGAGCTTTCATCCTTCCCATTTGACCCTGACCAGGTTATGCCTTACTTAATGCTTTAATCCAAATTATATTCGCAGTGATAAATTTCCATCCAGAAATTTTCTGGAGTAAATGTCACTAAGGCAATTTACTAGTCTTGGTCAATTTTCTATATAATGTAATTAAATATATTTCCTTTTATAGTAATTTCCAGTTTTATTTTATTGGACTTATTTTCATTGATGTTAATATTTTTTTGCATTGATTTTACAACTAAGATATGGCTCATCTATGAGTATTTTTTCAATCCACATCACATTTTACATTTACGGTCTCCATCACAGTTTTCCTTTGTGGTTGTGATTTCAACCAAGTTCAGCTTTCTTGAGTCAAATTTTGCAGGTGTAAATTATCTTATTATTCATTTCTTCAATTTTTAATTTTTTTAACGTGCTCATTTTTATTCGTTGCTTTAGTTTGTGTTGATTATCTTTACAATTACTTCTGGTTTGGAATAAAGGATAGTTATTTGCTTTTTAAAAAATATTTTGGAAACATCAAAAGTGCGAGCAGGTTTTCTGGGTTGTGTATTCACTACGGTTGCCATTGGAAGATCAAAGAACACAGAAGTCCCTGAAGTCAACATGGAGGGAGGGTTGAAAGTATCCTGTTTAAGTTCATGACATTTTCTATAATCTTCTATTAGACTAGGGCTGGGAAGATGGTAGGGGGGTGTCTCTCTAGCTGGACTGGGAGCCACTCAAAGGCAGGGTACGTCATTCACCGCTAGTTCCCCAGTACCTGGCAAGTGGGTGTCAGAAGCCTAAATGAATGAAGAAATGAATGAATGAACCCACTGAAGCTCATGAGACATTTTGTCTTACCGAAGGCCACTATACTATGCCTACCTATGTCAGCCATAATGTCTTCTGAAGCCATCCTTCTTGGGTTCAAATCTCAGCTTTACTATTTACCAGTCACTGGACACAGGGTGAGTTATATCACCTCTCTGTGCTTCAGAATATCCACCTATAAGTGGGGATAATAAAAATACCTGAATTATAAGATTGGTGCAAGGATTAAGTGAGTTAATACAAGTAAAGTACTAACTCACGTTAGTACTGAGTTAGCTCACATATAATTATTGCTACATTACTATTGACTTTTAATATTATGATCATGAATCTCATCTGTCTTTCTAGTAATACAGAGAGGTGGTCATGCCTTGAACATGTCCTATTATAGGCAGCTCACTATCCCATTAGGCATCCCTTCCTTTTTTTAATGGTTCTAATATTCGTTTCGTATATTGAATTGGTAACTACATCTATTATAGCTTCCACCCCACTGTTCATAGCTCTGACCTTATGAGATGTACAGAATGTTTTCTCTTATATTTGACTGGCCTTCAAATTCAAAACCTGTTCATTGAGCACATACTACGTTCCAAGCATTAGTATAAATATGAAGTCGCCATAAGTCCTGAAGTAAAGTACTTTAAAGTCTAACCAGGAAAGAAGAGGGGAAAACGGTATTTGTGTCTCTCATAGATCTTTTCCTGCTTTGAATTGAAGAGCTCCATGATACATGATGGGCAAGTCAGAATCCAACTTACAAACATAATATAACTTAAAAACATTCATAAGTTTGGATTTACAAACGCAGCATAAAGGCATTGTAATTAAAATTGTGAGATATTAGTACATGAATACACCAGCAGATCAATGCAACCAGAATAGAAAATTCAGAAACAACCCAAATATGTACAGCAATTTAGTATTTGATAAAGGTAGTGTTACAAACCAGTGAGAAAAAAGATATTATTTTAAATAGAAGGTGTTAGGATTACTGGATGGCCATATAGAAAAATTAGACATTGGGTCTATTCCTTACACCATACATCAGAATTAATTCTGAATGAATCAAAGATTAAAATGTAAAAAATACATAATCATGTAAGTATTAGAAGAAAACATAACCTGATGGTGGGTAAACTTCTTTATTACTAAATTCTGGAAGCAAGAAGGAAAAAAACTGATACACTTGCTTACAAAAACAAAAAAAGAAAAAGGCTTTGCATGGCAAAAATACACTAGAAGAAAAATCAAAAGACAAGTAACAAACTGGGAGAAAATATTTGCAATGTATATGATAGGCAAATTACCATCCCTAATGTTAAAGAGGTTCTAAAAATAGAGAAAAGACTAACAATGCTATAGGAAAATGGGCCAAAGATATGAAAAGCTCATGAAAAATGAAATGCAAATGGACTTAATCACATGAAAAGCTGTTCAACCTAGCTCTTAATAAGAGAAATGCAAATTAAAACTTCTCTGAAAGCCATTTTTCATCTGCCAGATTGACAAAACCTAAATATTTCACAACATACTTTGTTGGTTGGCTGTGAGAAAACAGGCCCCTGCATCACTCCTAGTGGGAAAAGTACTACCCCTCCAGAGGGATATTTCATGATGTTTAGCAAAATTACACATGCATTTGCCCATTGACCTCACAATTCCACTTTTAGGGATCTATTCAAATGATAACCCCGTAACAATGTGAAAAAAACATATGCACAAGACTATTAATTACAGCACGAGGCCCTCCAAAGGAAACTGGTAGAATAAACTATAGAATGGTCGTGCACTGGAGTACTATGAAGCTATAAAAAAGCAATGAGAAACATCTGTATGTTATTATAAAGTGATCTTCAGAAAAAAATATAGTGAATAAAACAAGATACTGAAAAGTGTGCACAGTATACTATCGTTTGTCTAAGAAAGAGAAAATGTGAATATATATATATATATATATACCTATTTCCTTACACAGTCATGCTGTACTTAACAATGTTCTGAGAATGTCATGTTTTTAGGTGACGTCATCATTATGTGAACATCACACACTAGATGGTATAGCCTACTACGCACCAAGGATGTATGGTATATCGCTTACTGCTCCTGGGCTCCAAGAATGTACAGCATGTTACTGTACAAAACACAAGATTAAATCCGGCACAAGAGAAAATGATGCCATCAGGAGATGAAGTAAACGTGAGATGTATGAGGCTGATGCCGGTGTAACACAGCGTATTGTTTTACAGAAAACTTTCCTTTTATAAATTTGAAAGAGTATACTCTAAGATAATGATATAAAGTATATTAATAGTATAGCAAACACATAAACCGGTAACATAGCTATTGTCATCATTAAGTATTACATACTGTACAGAATTGTATGTGCTATACTTTTATACAGCTGGCAGCACAGTAGGCTTGTTTACCCCAGCATCACCACAAACACGTGAGCTATGACATTACGACTGCTACATCACCACGCTATAGAAATTTTCAGTTCCATTATAACCTTACAGAACCACCATCACATATGTGGCCCATCACTGACCAAAATGCCATTGTGCAGTGCAGCACGACAATAGTGTTTTAAAGTATAAAGTAAAACAAACAAAAACACAAAATATTTTTTTGAGGCAGTGAGGAAACGGGATGAAGAGGGCAGTGACAGAAGGTAGAGTTTTCTGGATAATTTTCTTTTGTAGATTTTACTTTGGAATTATATTAAGTATTTAATGATTATTAAACTTAAATATGAAAAAAATCTATTCCTAAAAATCAAAAGCAAAATGAAACAAATGCACTTGTTTATGAGGTTGGTGGTATAACGTCACACAGAGAGGAATTATTCTAGACAACTTTCAATCACAGTAATTTTGACGTTCATCTCTAGATGAATATAACCTGAAGATAAAAATAAATGCAAAAAATATTAAACTTTCTAGTAATCACGGCGTTGCTGGTGGTGTTGTTCTTAGCATTCTGAGACAGTTGTGTGTATACTGGGGAATAAAATAAACAAGTAATTATCTTGGTATCATTAAGAACTAGAATTTTTGGCATGGGAGAAAGGAAAGATAAATGTAAGATTGATAAGGTTCAGTAAAAACCCTGTAGGTTCTAAATTTGAATCAGAGAGATCATCAAAAATGCCTAGAGTATTTTATCTCTGCAAAGATAATAATTTCTAGCTCTGACAACTGAAAGACCTAGAAACCTGGATCAACTCCGTAGCAATGAGCATCCCTAGTGCCCACACTGGTCACTAAAAGAAAGCCAGGTTCCTTAGGAAAATGGTGGATCACAGGTCTGGAGCCAGGAAATGTACAGATGAGCCAGGAACATCCCTGATGGCAAGGAAGCCATCAAAGTAGTGAAAGGACTCAGGAACAAATGTCCATAGGCTGTCAATGGCTAAAGGCAAGAAATATGCAAAACAATAAGGATATTAAATGTAATGAACTAAAATACATCACATATATTTAAATTCATTACGATACTAAAAATGAAATAGTCCCCTTTGGAAGATGGTAGAGAATCAATTCACTATTCTGAAAGCTGTTACAGAATTATTTATTCTGACTTTTCCAAATGAAGTTTGTTGTACTTCTGAGCAACCAAAGAATGGATGAGTCTGAATGTCTCTCTATAAAAGTTATTTCAGTTAATAAATGAGGGAAGAAAAATAAAATGAAAATGTCATCATTTTGCAAATGCTAATGAATTATTGGATCTAGGCAATAATCAGCAATGACTGCTAGCATCACAAATGAGTAGACAGCTAGACATTATGTACTTCATGATGGAAGTACACGAACACTGCCTATGAAATATTCTTGCTACAAAACTGAACCTACATCTCTAGATCTAACTACCAATTTAGAAGAAATATACTGGACAGACGGACATGTTAAATGACATTAGCGGAATGCAAAAATCTAGACTGTGGGTATCTCTACAGGACAAATGGTCTGATCTCTTCAAAAATAAATTAGAAGGAAAAAGAAAGAGATAGAGAAGAAACACAGTAGATAATACACACTTGAAAGGTATATTAACCAATTGGGTCTTGACTCAAGCAAACAAATTATATAACAAAACAACGAATTATGAGAGAATCAGGGAAATGTGAACCCTGAATATTTGATGGTCTTAAGAAATTCTTTCCAATGCTTTTAGGACTGAAAACAGTACTGTGATCATGTTTTCTTAGAAGTCCTTATCTATCTTAGATGCATACTGAAATACTTTTCAATGATATAATATCTGGGATTTGTTTCAAAATAATTGGAGTTGGGGGAGGATTGGTAGGAATAGAGATTAAAATGAAATTGGCCATGAGTCTATAATATTGCAACTGGGTGATGGATGCCAGGGGATTTTATACTATTCTCTCTAAAGAGCTGTTGTTTTTTTAATCCTATTCAGAATATAAAGTACAATACCACAGATACTATATTACTTGTTGTAGAGGACACTTGAACCCAGGTTCCAAATCCCCTTCCTATATTAGGGATCATGTCATGTGTAATTCTTGGGCTGAAAGGAGGCATATACGACCTGTCCAGGTCCCCTGGAGGTTAAGAACGGGCATATAACAAGGTTTAGTCAACAGTGTGCTGTCACTCAGGACTTTGAATCTTGATGAACGTCACCAAGACCCGAGAAATCGTGCTCAGTATCCAGTGGCAGGACATATAACTATGGCAGTAGGGTCAAGGTGCTATCCTAAACAGACTGTTGTTACCACTTGGCTTTGGCGATGGTTCCTGCTGTCTAGTCTCTCTTGGTTTCTGCTTGTTTTCTGAATCTGCTTCTCTAAACTCCTTGTAAATTCTTTGAGATATCCAATGGCCTTCCAATAAACTCCTTTTCTTTTTCAGTTAGCCTAAGTCAGTTTTCTGTGCTTACAATATAGATTCCTGAGTGTTATCCGAATAAAAAGCTCAGTAGGACTATAATAATATAATACATTAAAGCATGTTTTAAAAAATAAAGCACTACATAAACTGTATGGTAGTATATTTATACAACATAAATATCTACATGTATGATAAATACCATCATATGTTTTATACAGTATAGAGCACTTTACAGTGTACAAAGTATTTAAATTGATTTCTCATTATCTTTATTGTTAAAATAATGATTATAATAATGAGATAATAAAGTATGGGAATGAATTAACTTTTTTGGCCCACATAAAATTTTTAATCTTATAACACTATTAGGGTAATACTATCTGGCTTGCCTATAGCATTTGAGTTTTGTGTGCATTCAATAGGGCAATTGTAGGGAAAGAATTCTGAAAATACATATGAAAGGCATTGCCGTTTTTATTTAACTGATATAGAGTGAACCACAGATGAACCTTGTCCAGGGACTAAGAAATCTTTGATACCTGGTGACTGCAGTTTAAGAACTCCACTCCTCCCACTGTGTCCATATACTTTCTTCACTTCCTTCAGCCCTCAGGGCCTGTGGAATAGCCACGGGCATTTTCCCAGGTAGACCTACTAGACCCTCCATGGTTGAGAAAGAAAATTGAAGAGAGGGGATGAAAACTGGTAGACTAGGACAATAGAAAGATGTCAGGGCTTTAGAATAAAGTCACTATCTGAGGTACAGAGAAATCTCAAGTGCAAATGTCTGCTTCATTCAGCTATTAAATAAGGATACCCAGATAAGAACCTTTAATGATTCCTAGGGGACCCAATGGTCAAAGAGTGGACTGAGTCAGCTGGACTTGCTCCTGTCCTAGATATTGCTCAGCGGCACATAGAGGAGAAGGGGCAAAATCCTTCACAGGGTGATGTCTTACACCGAATCAGACCTCGTGATGAGGCTCGGCAAGAGCAGTTAAAAGAGGCAAGACTGAATGAAGTTAGGGCGTGCATGATCACGGTGAGCCAAAATAAAGGTAATCATCGGAGCAGATAGCAAAAGGTCAGTCAGCCTGGAGGATGGAAAGATTGTTTAGGAGGCATTATAATAGCAGTCTATTTTAAAGAGACAGATGATATTAAATGTTCCAAGGTAGAAGCTCTAAAATGCCAAAAAGAAAGCCCAAGTGAGTAAAGCTTAGACCTCCAGATAGGAGTTGCAGGTATGCCCAAGTGGGTGTCCAGCAGAGAGTTCTGTCTGCTAGACAGTTCTCTGGGCTACATTCCAAAGGACACAATCCAGTCGAGAGCCATGTACAGCTAGGACAAATGAAAAGGTGGGGCCCCTTGCATCGGACTGCCTGCCCTGGACACTGTGGGGAGGGCACTGGCACAGTTCTGGTGGCATTCGTTCTCTCCCTCTCCTTCTTCTATGGTTTTCATTCCAGAAAGGTGGACACAACTATTATGTATATTAACGAATTTAATTTCAAGGCATAATAAACAGGCGAGGCTTCCAGATCAGTTTTCCTATGTCAATTCCACATAACCGAGGTGTTGTCTCTTTCAATATCAGAAACTAACAAGTCTTATATTTCCCCCCAAAATCTTTAGATACGTGTATGCACACTCTGTCTTACTGAACAGAGGACACAGGATACAATTCTGACTCTTCTTTATGACTGAGAACTATTATTAAGATAATAATAGTGCTGTAACCCTGGGGATCTGCCTGGATGTTTGATCCTAAAAGAAAGAGTTTCAGGCTGCTGTGCTATTAGTCACTTAGTATCTATTCTATATTCTATGTTCAAATAATTTGCATAAGTTGGGAATATTTTGTTCCTTGAAAGTTTAGCAGTGTTTGATGGTAAAAGCACCTGGTCTTTGTATTTTATTTGTGAGAATATTTAAACTACTAATGCAATTTCTTTCATGGTGATAGAGGATAATTTTGGTTTTTGAATTCTTCCTGTGTCAGTTTTCATAAGCTACATTTTTCTACAAATTTGTTCGTTTCATCTAAGTTTTCAAATCTTGGCATAAACTTGTTCATAACATATTCTTACCTGTTTAGTTTTTGTATCAAATATAGTCATGTCCGTTTTTCCATTATTAATATTGTTGTTTCTCTCTCTCTGTCTCTCTGTCTCTCTCTCTCCTGCTAAAAGTTTGTCAATTTGGTGTCTTTTCAAAGAACCAAGCTTTGGCTTTGTCAGTCCTTTCTAATATTATTTATTTTATTAATTTCTGTTTTTATCTTTCTATTATTTTCATGTACAGTTTTTATTTTGATATTTTTTAACTATAATGCATATTTAGCTGATTAAGTTTCAGCTTTTCTTTCTAAGAATGGGATGCTGTACAATTTCTAAGTGCTACTTTAGCTCCACTTCACATAATGTATATTTATCATTCAGCTTAAAATATTTTCAAATTTCCAGCATAATTTGTTCTTTGACCTATGAGTTATTTAGAAGTGTTTCATGATTTCCAAAAATACGGCTTTTGTCTATCATTTGAGGTTATGGGTCTTTAATTTAATTCCATTGTGGTCAGAGAACATGGTCTATAAGATGTTAATCCCCATCCTCAGATGATGAAATGTGTTGTATCTTGTAGTTATTAGATATACTATATATTATATATATTAATATTAGTATTGAATCCATCAGACACAGGGTACAATTATAATATATATCAATATACATTTTATACTAGTTATCCTGTGCCTGATTGGTTCGGTACTTGAAGACTGGATCAAGTTTGACTGTCCAACGTTTTTGCGGGTGTTTGCTCTTGGTGCTTTCTTTTGCCCTTGTCGGTTTCGTGATTTTTTAGAAATGTGAACTCATATTTCTTGGAACTCTAGCTGTGGGAAATGTGTGGCCTGAGTTAAAGGGTCATTCCCTAGAGAGGATTTGTATACACATTTGCAGATGCCTCAGAACGCCAAAAACTTTAAATTAAATACCACTCTTGAGCTTTTCTGGACCGTAAAGTATTTTGGTTTCAAGTTATAAATCCAAGAGAGGGATTCACAAAGGAGAATTTTCCCTCTTTTCCCAGCACAAGACTGACACAGGAATTCTTCAACCTAACACTGGAGGTGAGAATGGGAGTATTTCTAGCTCATCTTTATATTGAGATAATTGCCTTTTGGAGTTCCAGCTTTATACATACCCCAGCAGGGGTATTTTATTAGACTCTTCCTCTTGGGTAAGCTTTAGCTTCATATCCTGTCCCCTGTACTCTAGGAAACTGAGGAATTATAAGCTTCACATTACCAGGTTCTTCAAATATAATAGACTCAGGCTTTCTCTAGATGCCTACTTTCACTTAGTTTTTGGTCTCTGTATTAGTTTCTTTGGGCTGTTACAATGAAGTACCACGACTTGAATCACCTAAAACAACAGAAATGTATTCTCTCACAGTTTCGGAGGCTAGAAGTTTAAAATCAGGTATTGGCCGTGCTTCTTCCAAAACCTCTATGGCAGATGCCTTCCTTGAAGGAAGGATCCTTCTTTCAGCTTCTGGTCACCCCAGGTGTTCCTTGGCTGGTGGTATCATTAACGCTAATCTCTGCCTCCATCTTCCCTCTGTGTCTGTTTGTGTCCAAATTTTTCTTCTCTTATGAGGATACCCGTCATATTGGATTAGGGCCTACCTTAATCCAGTATTATCTCCTCTTAACCTGACTAAACCTGCACAAGATCCTATTTCCAAATAAGATCATATTCACAGGTACAAGGGGTTAGAACTGCAACATATGTTGAAGGGGACTCAATTCAACCCATGACAGCCCCTAACGATTTGTTAATTCCTTGCAAGCTCTCAAATGCCTTCTTATATATTCTAGCACTTTTACAGCCATCATCTATATAATCTTTCTGTTTTCTATTCAACATCAGCTCTTATTTCTCACTCTTTTCATTTTGCTTGGCCATAGCAGCTCCTTTCCTTTTCCCTCTGAGTTTTAGACTTAAAAATCATATATTTTTTTAAAAAAGCATATTAGAATTGAGTGCAAAATAAGAATAAGGCTTTAAATGGAGACTCAGTAGACATGACTGTGAATAAAATAGAAGAAACTGCTGCATGGACATTGTAATACGTTTTGTTTTTTGGATGCTCTAAGGACTTCTATTCCTAAATCACTGTGGTATACCCATCTAGACTTTCGAATCATAAAGACCGGGGATTTAATCCTTTCTCTGCATCTCATAAGTTGTATGACCTTGAGAACATATGTAAGCTCTTAATTTCACAATTTCCTCATCTGGAAAAAAAGCGATGTTATAATGGCAGCTACTTTTTTAATGGCTAACATAAGCAAAGTGCCTGGCACAAACTCTGGCACCGAGCAGGTACTGAATAATTGTGCAAACAACTCTATTTCTGCATTCCAAATGGGTAAGGACTTTGAATAAGCTGCCTCTGAATAAACGAGGTAAGAAAAGCAATGTCTCATTTTATACACAATCTTATGGAGTAATTCAGGGGAGGCCCTAGATGAGGAAAGTGCATTATTTATGAGATATTAACTCATAAAACAGGAAAAAAAACACTGATAACCACACAAAATGTGAAAATCTATTTTAGAGAGGCTGGGCAGCTCTGTATTCCTTAAAGAGGGCAGCGGAATCCAGGTGAATGAGCCACTTCTCTGCTCTCAGTTCTGCCAGCCACCAGGTCGCTGGGTCCCTGCTTTAAAAGCCACCTTTCATTCAATTCCAATGACACTTCATTTCCATCAAGTGGGAGGGAAGAGATGGAGGGGGGGAAAAGCCAGGCAATGTTTTACACTCTATTTTACATCCGGAACATGAAACCACTCAAAGATTTTTAAAAAGTTTTTGAAAGGCTCATCCAGTACCACACTCCAGGACAACTTTATAATCTAAGCAAGGAAAAGCTGGAACTCCCCTACTACTCTGACTGACTCACGTACAGGTTGGAGGCAGAGTTCACAAATCTAATTCCTTTCTCCGTGCCCAGACATTTTTACCCAGAGAGCATAAGCAACTAGAGGCGGTCCTGTTCACTCAGCCAATTCCTGGCAGCAGCTTCTGGTGAAAAATATTATGTTTGGGGGAGAGTATTTCTCCAGGAGCAGTGCTGAAATTCGATGGTTAGGACGCAAATGGTGAATAAATGACCAGGGTAGGGAGAGCTGGAAAAATGAGGGTGATTATGCAGGCACTGTCTTCCATGAATATATTAGCTCCCAATAAGCCCATGCATTTGACTGCCTCCAAAGCAATTTCTCTGGCTTTCAGTGAATATAGGTGTGGGAAGTGTTTTCTAAGCTCAGCTGAAGAGAACTTGCTCCTGCTGCCAGTCTCCAAAGCCCTAGCGTTAACTCCGGGCGACAGGTCAGGCCCACACCGTGCCCGTCAGGCCACTGCAGGTGTTGTGAGATGCAGGTGCCCAGTCTCGCCTCACAGCAGGGCAAGGGGTGTGCAGGGCCAGCTGACTGCCCAGGAGTGGGCGGGTTAGGAGGTCATAGCTGTACCCAAGCTGGAGTCCTGGAGTGGGAACTGGCTATCAGGAACTGAGATGCCACATACGGACACTAGGGCCACAGCTGCGGGAGGGGATCACCAGTAGAAAGCAGCAGAGGTGGTGTGGTCTGCAGGAGGGCTGGCAATAAGGAGGAACATGTTGGCTGCCATGAATACCAGCATGTATGAGGATTTCTCTAAGGTCTGGCGAGCCTGCAGTGCGTGAGTGTGTCAGGCTGCTGAGAGATCGCCGTGGAGAGGACCGTGGGGACCATTGTAGGGACCAGCCGTAGCTTGAAGGTTGGGGTTTTCATTGGGAACAGGGCCACAACCTGGACAGGTGGGTGGGCTTCCCCCTGGGACGAAGTCCTTCATGGTATCCATCATCACATTCCTGCCAACAACCAGGGGACCTACATGTCCCATTAGATATGGGGGACGGGTTCACTTTGGAGTTATCTTTTCATGGACCCAGGGAAAGGGGCCAGAACCTAGGAAATGTTCCTGCAGGATGAGAAACTAAATGGTGCCAACGGGGGATTCATACCCCACACTGGCAGCTGCAAAGGGCTACCTGTCCTTCGGGGCGGAACAGAAGCGACCTGCAGAGAGTGGGAAGAGGCAGGGATGGGCCTGAGGGTCTGACGAGCATGTGGTGGAGGCAGAAATTAGCACGGGGTGAGCCTGGCTGTGTGTCGCTGTTTATATCCCGTGAGTTTACTTCTCTGTAGCCCTCTTTGACAACGTCTTTAGGAAAGTACCGTGGGCCAGTGTGGAGGACACAGAGAATGTCAGTGTGAGAAGTCTCAAGGGGCGGCGACTCTGAGGTCACCCCCAATGCTGGCGGTCTCTTCCTGGAGCGCACCTCTGCTCTCCCCTGAGCAGCCTATGTTAGGTTTCAACAAAGAGGCTGTTCCCTTGAGTTGGGAGCCCAACTCTCCCATGTCCCCATCTCCGGCAAAAACCATTTCTGAAGTCCTTTTCTTCTCAAAAATTCTGTAGGTCCCACCCGTGTCTTACCCCGTCTGCACTAGCCCATCACGTACACATGGACAAAGGTTAGGGACTAGACATTCAGAATCAGACTGTGACCCTTGACCTTAGACTCCGTCGCCCTTTGGAGAGCTGAGCCACGCCCAATGGATGAGAAACCCTGCTCACCCGGATGCCAAGCTCCACATTCTCGCCTCCATAGACCTCCATGCCTTCATCCAGTAAGCCGATCTCTTGGAAGTACTGGCGGTCCACAATGAAGCAGCCAATGAGGGCCGGGCTCCTGCAGGGGTGCGGGGAGACAGGCCAGTGGTTAGCAGGGGTCCTCATGACGCTGCCAGGGGAGTGAGAACAGTGGTGTCTTCCTACCAGGATGAGCTGGTCCTCTTCCTTCCTTTGCTGCCAGAGCTGGCGTAGACCTCGTTCTCTGACCTCCCAGGTCTACCCTCACCAGCTACTCTAGAGAAGCTATTTCATTAACTGCAGCAGGCAGCTCCTGTCCTGAGACCAACCATCATTCCTGACAGTGCTTTAGTTTCTTTTAGCCCAGAGAAGTGGTACCCAGCCTGCCAGTTTAAACTGAATGTCTGGATCTCTAGCTGCCCTGACCCCTGAGCTCTGAACTGCATAGCCAGTCTCTCTGTTTCTGTCTGGGCACCCATGCCACCTTTCCCTTCCTTCCCCACCTTGGGTTTTGCATGCCAACCTTGGTCCATTTAGAAAGAGGAGCTGGGACTTTGAATAGCATGATAAATAATTTGGATTTTATCTGTAGTTAAAGGAGTGTCAACAAGGAATTTTAGGCAGACAGTAGTATGGACTGCATTTTTAAGAACACTCAGGCAGCTGTGAAATACTTGACTGGAGGAGATTGGGTAGAAACTGAGGACTCTAGCAGGGACGCTTGTTGCTACATCCAGGTGAGAAATAAGGAGGACCGGGACCAGAGCACCAGCAATGACAGAGGCTTTGTTTAAAGACACACTGTTATGTAAAATCAGCAGAACTTCAGGACCAATGAACTCTGCAGGTGAGAGAGAGGGAGGAATCTGGATGCCGCCTGGCTTTATGGCTTGGGTGATGGTGGGGTGGGAGCCACCCATCAGTACAGGGTGTAGAGAAGAAGATGGTTTCAGAAGCAAAAAGCATCCCTGCTGAGCACACTGATCTTAGGGTGCCTGTGAGACAGGAGGGGAAGAGGTCAACCAGGCAGGGCTTAGGTGGATCTTCTGGGTCTGGCATTCGGCAGGGGTCTTAGGCTGGGGCAACACTTCCACAGCAGTAGGTCCAGCAGCTGGGAGGCCTTCCCTTAGTGAGAGTGTGAGTGTGGGGCTCGCAGGCTCTGTGCAGACACCCAGCACGGGACCTCCCACGGAGTGATCCCTATTAGGTGAATCCGCAGGAGCGGGCGGGCGTGGGCTGCTTCTCTGCTGGGAGCATTAATTTATACAAATGACTTTGAATTATTCCACTGCACACTGTTCCCATTTCTAGCCCTCGTGTAGCATCTTATCAGCTGGTGGCTAAAGGATTTGGAGGGAAGAGAAAGAAAAGGAGAAATGAAGACTCCTCACTCAGCGATGAGAAAATCGTTACTCACATGCAAATGACTCATCTTTGAAATTGGAAACTCATTAAGGTGGAGAAACAGCTATTCTGCAGGCCATTTCTCTGAGGAATACTGACTGATGCAGGAGGCTGCTCAGGCAGAGACAGGCAGGCTGGGGTCTCTGCCCCGCCTTTCTCCCAATCACTGCATTTTATTCTGGATGGCTTCACCTTCCATGGACCTCAGGTACCCAGGCTGGTCAAGGCCCATCAACCCACTGCTCCTAAAGCAGACTGAGTTCCTGCTCTGGTAGGGGATGCCCGACCCTGGCCTTGGAGATGGCTGCTATGGGGAAAATCCCCGTTTCTGGCTGTGTCTCTGAGAGAAGTTGCCTGGTCTCTCTGAGCCTCGGATTCTGTATCTATGAAAGAATCACCTATAACATCACAATGATTAAATTAAATGATGTCAAGCTCTTGAAAACCTCTGGGACATAATTGGTACTCGACAGATCATTGAAAAACATGCACTTGCACAATGTGGGAGCCCAGAGAATCCCCTCTCCCTGGTGGAGATTTAAGAACAGCCCAGCAGGTGGGCAGAATGGGACGGCAGCCTTTTCCAGGGCAGTCCTAAAACATCGGGCATGGCAGGTGCTGCTGGACATGCAGGAAGGGGCCTGCCCCATACGACCAAACCCAGACAGGAAGACAGAACCCACGACAGTTACTCTGGGATGGGCACAGGACACCTCGAGCCGCCTATTACTTATTAACCAGCTAGGATATTAAGCGGACCCAATCAGCCTGCAAGTTTTATTGATTTATACCTTGTCTCACCCTCCTTCCCGAATTCGAAATAGCTTACAAGGAAATGTAATATACATTGAACAATACAATAAATATCTGAAAAGACCAAAAGTTCACCACAAAATTGGGGGCCAGTTAGAAAGCATCCTCCTTCACAGTTCTTAAAGTGGACCCACAAAGCAGACTCTGAGCTTCCTGGTGGCTGAGGTGAAAATGAACACACATGGTCTTAAAAATAAGATGTACAGTTCCCATGTGGAAATGTCATACGAAAATCTCAGGGATAGTGAGGCTTTATTTTACTAGCAGTGAATCTGAAAGAAATTTCTCACGTCAGTCTTCTTATAGAGGTCACTTCAGTACGTAGTAAACAACCATCTCAAAGATACACCTTTTGAATGAAATAGAAGATATCTCGGGGCTCTTTTTATAGATTATATCATGCCTGGACAAAGCACTCAAGTACAGCTCCAAGGACACAGGAGCTGAGATGGGTAAGATGAATTTGTATCTTTCTGTGAGGCTGTCTTTATCTACGTGTTTCCCTGAAAATAAGACCTAGCCAGACCATTAGCTCTACTGTGTTTTTTGGAACAAAAATTAACATAAGACCCGGTCTTATTTTACTATAAGACTCGGTCTTATATAACATAATATAAGACCGAGTCTTATATTAATATTTGCTCCAAAAGACACATTAGAACTGATTGTCTGGCTAGGTCTTATTTTCGGGGAAACACGGGAGAGATAAAACCAGGAATATTCTTCCAAAACCTTCCATTGATACAATTTCTCTCAGCCACATTTTTGATAAGAATTAGGTGATGGAAAATTTGAGGTGGAGATGATATTCTCTGTGAAGGATCTAGAATGCAGGTTTACTAAGACCAAGCTGATACATTTAGAGAGGAGCAGAACAGAAGCAGCTACTATCAGCCTTTTGCAAGAACTCTGATTGCATGATAGTGTATTTCTCCCCAGTAGCATTCAACAGCCCTGGGGACAGAATTCAGCCACAATCAGTTCTGAGCTCAGCAGTGGGTGATTAGGGGATGACAACAAGGCATGAAGTCCAGCTGACCTGGGCTTGGGTCCTGGCTGCACTGCCCAGAGCCTTTGGCAGGGCCATGCCCCTTTGTTAGTCTGGTTTTCCTCATCTTGTGAAATAGAGATGACATGATCTCTGTCATGTCACCAGGGCTGTCACCAGGTTATGATAAGGAACAGATGAGACCATGTATGTCTAAGGCCCTTGCACTCAGTAACCTCCAAACAAATACTTAACAACACAAAATTGTGGCAGGGGCCTACCAGATAGGTAACAGAGATCACCGCAGGAAAGCCAGGTGGAGTTCCCTTCTATCCTATTTTAAATATAGTTGTTTTTCTTTTTTTCTTCTGGCAAGGAAAATGTGATCTTAGATAATCATCACTCACTTTCAATTAAATTTTTCATAATCTTTCTCCCTCATGTAATACAAAGCAACATCAGTTTCCAATCTCTTTCATTCCAGGAATGTCCCCTAGGCCACCTTCTGGTGCTGTCTGTGTGTTTTAACAGGCAGGGCTTTGCAGGGAGCATAAAGGTACCTGTGATTAACCAGACAGAAATAAGAGCTGACGGGGATGGCTATTTCAGGAATCCTGACCCATAAAACAGAGGCTGCACAGGGGAGTCATTCCGTTGTCTAGGAAGGTAGCGGCAAAGGCTGAAAGAGTTTAGGATCTTTGAAATGCGGTTTGAAGCCGCTTTTGTCTGAACCTTAAAGGATGAGCCCAAACATCATCAGCCAGGTATCCAAGGTCCCATGTGGTCTGGTCCTGCCTCTCCATCCCTCCAGCCTCATGGGCTGCGCTGCTCCCTCAGGTCCCCCTTCCAGCCCCTTTGAATGTCTCTCGTGCCCATGAACTCACTCTTCACTCCTTCGCATATGGGTACCCCTGCCCCAACCTCACGATCTCCTGCTTGTCCTTAGAAACTAGTGCAAATGCTACGCTCTCTGAAAAGGATTCTCCCCACTTTCCCTGTGGTTTCCACCAGCATGGTAGAACAACTTGCTCTTCCAATTATTTTATTCCAGTTATTTTGTCTGTCTTCTCTAGACTCTAGGATTTTGGGGGTAGAGATCAAGTCTTAACCACTCCGGACCCCCAGCACCTGGCATAGCAGCTGGCATCCAGCATGTGCCCCACAGTGATGTGTATGAATGAGCAACTTCGAGCCTCTGAATGGATTCTGGGGCCCATGGCTCTTTTGAAAGAGATCATTAGAGCCTGTACGTAATAACTGAAGGTCATTTGCAATTCCTTTCCACCACCATCCCGACATCCCATGATGGGGCTGGAGTTTGGGGAATAAGGGCTGGGCTGGGAGGGGAGCCCTTGCCTGGAAGACAAGGCAGAGAAACCCCTGGGTAAGGAAGCTTTACCTGATCGGGGCCGTGGAGTTCTCCAGCTTCCACCAGGACTTGGGGGGGTTTAGGTAGCGGCACCACAGCTCCCAGTCAAAGCCCTGGGCTGCCAGCGGGTACTCTTCTATCTCAAAGTTGTCATACTTGATGTTGTCAAAGGATGGCGAGATGACCCGTTTCCGGTTCTCCTTTATGCGCGTGAGCACGGGTTCAGCCCTGAGGAGAGAGGGAGGCAGAGAGGGGGTTACTGTTTCCAAGCTGGAGAGAAACGTCACAGGGGCAACTAAGCTCCCTCCCCTGCAGAAAGAGGAAGGAACACCTGGCCATCTCCTCCAAGGGAGAGCTGCTCTACCTCTTGGGAAGGAGGCCCTGAAAACCTCCCATCCCCCATGCTTCTGGGCTGGCAAGAGGCCTGACCACTCCTTCAGCACCTCCTGGGCGGAGCTGAGAAATTCTTAGTGCCTTAGATCTTTGTGTCTGCTTGACTTCCCCTTTTTCCACTTTTGGGGAAAAAAAAAAATCAAGGCTTAAGAAAGAAGAAAGAAACAGATCTGAGGTTCCAGGGGAAGCTTTCAACTTGGGCTTTGATTTTGCTGAAATTCTGTGCATTAACCAGGAGAAAAGGACACATGTGATGGCAGAGACTCAGAGCTGAGAGCAAACTTACTTCATGCGGCTTCAGTCCTTCCAGCTGTGCCACCCCCACCCCACGCTGCGCTTGCTTGCGTTCCCCACAGCCCAAGGAGGGGTGGGGGGTCTGGCTTCCAGGCAGCCGGGGGGCCATTATGGGCAGCAGGAGAGTAAAGTGTTTGCAGACCGGAGAGATAAGCTTCTTACTAACAATGCATTTGGTGCATAATTGTTTATTCAAATCAGCTAGAAATAGTAAGTGTCCCTCTCCTCTGCTGGCCATAATCCAGCGAAAATTCTTTTTAAATAGTCACAAATGGCAAGCAGGGACTTCAACTACAAAAACTGGCTGCACTGCGGGCTTAATTCAACCTGTTATGTTAAAGCAGCCCAAATCCAGTGATGCTGTGTGTATACCCTGCTGCTCCTTCCTTCTAAACGGTGCTCCTTACCGCACTCTGGACAGGCAGAGGGTGGTACCTGGAGTCTGGGAAGGAGAGCAGACCTCAGTGCCATCAGGGTGGTACTCAGCCATCCCCAGGGCCTGGGCCTCCTGTGCCCAGGTTCTCTGCAAAGCCACACACAGGGATGTCAGAATCAGGTGCCCCATCCTGCTTGGCTGAAGCCACGCAGCACCTGAGCAGCCCTGACCAGAGAAAGAAAGGTTTTCGAAGACCTAGTTCTCCCAGGAGGGAGAATCTGAGATTCTGTACTACCTCTGGCTTGGCATTTGGGGGAGCCCAGGGCACCTGTGTCCCCTAGAAGACCACATCAGCCAGAGTCACACCTGCTGTCACCATACCCTTTAGATCCTGTGTGTTGAACTGTTGACCCCTGGCCTTTTCCCACCAGGAAGGGCCAGCCCTGTGGCCTAGGTCACTCACACACCCAGATCTCACTTGTTCCCAGAATTCTCTACTTTGTGCAACCATGACTGAGATCCCAGCATGTTTGGCACCTACTTGGGCCAAAGCACCTGGGCCACATTGGGACTCATCCTCCCCTCCTAATGGGCACTTACCAGCCCACATTGAACTCCACGTGGGCATCAAAGAGTGCCACGACGGGGGCCGTGGCCACCCTCCAGCCGCTGACCCTGGAGCGGATGAGCCCTTCCTGCTTGCTGTGGCGCACGATTTTGATGAAGCCCGGCTTCTGGCCGTTCACTTTGTCCACATACTCCGTCAGCTTCTCCTTCAGTTCCTCTGTGAGGGAGAAAATTATCCTTAGCATAATGGAGGCAGGGGACAATCAAAGCATTCACCCTTCTAGGGTGAAATGACGCCCAAGAGAGAAATGTTCCCTTCCCCAGCTCCTCCCTGGTGTTCCCCGGGATGGCCGGAGCACCTCAGTGGAAAAATAGAGGTGAAAGTAGTATTCACTGAACCTAAGCCCAGAACTTGCACAGGATCACACACCTCACACACACTACTTAATCTTCACAAAAGCCCATGGGAAAATGTGGCTCAGAAGTTTATCAACTTGTCCGATGCCATGCGGGTTGGAAGTGGCAGAGTCTGGTTTCAAGCTGGTGTAACGACTGCAAAAGCCACACTCTTCTCATCAGCTCAGGGGTCTCCTTCGTCCCCAGTGCCCTCCACCAGTCCTCCCTGAATCCCCAGAGAAGGTACCATCCGTGAAGACTGTAGTCCAGGACCCACTCTGTCTGCATCTCCATCTTTCCGGGAAGTGTATGACCAGGAGTTATGCCCTGTGAACAGTTGCCATTGGCTGTTGCCTGCTGTGGCTGGGCCTGGCTGGGCATCTGATTCCCCTGCTTCTTTACCACTGGGAACGGAGCCTGCAGCTAGAACAGGGCTCCCTGGCCCTTCGGCTAGTGGGAGCACCGTAGCCATGTTCTGTGTTTTCCACAGCAGCTCAGGCCACAGGCTGGGACCCAAAATGATGACCTCAGTGGGCCACATTCTCCTACCCGCAACCATAGCACCTCCCCAAGAGCTCGATTTCCACTCTGTTTCTGTGTTCTCAATCACCCCTCCTCCCACCTTCTCAACCTGCCTACACCCAGCCCTGGGGCAGAGCCACCTGGGCAGAGCTCTGTCTTTTTCAGAGCACAGTAGGAGCTCCACGTCCCTAGGTTCCCAGTCTGGGGCCTCAGCACACAAGCACCCACTAAGTGTGAGAAAAGGACCTGAGGCAGCCGGCACAGTACCTGACACACAGTGGGCATGCATACCACAAAGAGGAAGTGGTTGGAGCTAACAACGGGGCATTTTAAGTCTGCTTTCCATTAGCGTTATGACACTGAGCCTGTTACTAACTCAGTTCTTGATGTCCATGACAATGTTTGGATGGGGTGAATTTATTTTGCATGTGGGAAGAACATGAATTTGGGGGGGCTAGAGGGTGCACTCTTTATGGGTTGAATTGTGTACCCCTCAAAAGATATGCAGAAGTCTAAACCCCAGTAGCTCAGAATACGGCCTTAATTGGAAATAGAGTCTGCAAGTGCGACCAAGGTAAACTAAGGTCATTAGGCCCTAATCCAATATGACTGATCGATACAGAGTCAGATATGCACAGAAGAAAGACAAATGAGGAGACAGAGAGAGAAAATACCCGCCAAGGAACACCTGAGGTTATCAGAAGCTAGAAGACAGGCGTGGAACAGAACCTTCCCCTGCCACCTTCAGAGGGAGCACAGAACTTGATTTTGAACTGCAGAACTGAGACAATACATTTCTGTTGTTCGAGGCCACCCAGTTTGTGGTTTTGTACTTTGCAGTCTTGGGAAACTAATATGGTTGTCATGAGGATGAAATGGAATTAATGTCTGGAAAAGGCAAGACACAGTAGATGCTAAAAACAAACAAACAAACAAAAAGTTAGCTCTTTGCCTTCTTTCCCTCCCGCCCTCCTTACTTCCAGTTTCTGTCACACTGGATGTTGTAAGGGAGCGGGGAGCTGAGACCGTCCCTGGAAATCCATCTCTGGCTGACCAAGGCCTCTTCATGTGCGCTGGCCCAGGATCACTCTTTCACCCTTCCTGCTCTGCCCTGCTCCTACATTAGAAGTTTCCTGCCCTGCCCACAGATTGCAAGTCGAAAGCAGCAAGGCCATGGGGACCAAGCAGAAGACATAAACGTGTTCAGGGGCTTCATGCCAGGGATGACAAGAGGCCTGGTGGCTGCTGCCAGAATTGGCGTGCCCTCCTAGAGACACTGATTTCAAACATTTTTGCACACGATGCTGGCCAAACAGTCCTGGATGAATGGGTAGGATGTGGCCCCCAGGCTGCTGTTTGTACCCCTGCTTGAGTAATCATCCAGGAGGTGAGGAACTTGCGCATCCAAGGCAGAAACAGTGAAAGGGAGACAGGAGATTCTGGTCCTAGACAGCTCCTAACCTATTCTGTGACCTTGGACAAGTCCCTACAAATCCCAAGACCTCAGAGTTAGGTGGACGGGATTTTAAAGTTAGTGTGGAACCAGTTATGCATCTCAGGTTTGGGTCCCCTTGTCTGTCCTGATGCATGATCATCCTGCCCCTGCAGGGACAGGGGCTCTATGCAGGCCATTCCTCACTGGGCCCCTCCAGCTGTGAGACGTGCTTTTTAATTCTGACCTCCAAATGCCAGGGTCCCTCACTCAGCCTTCCACTCAGTAGTCCAAGCCTCATTGCGTAGCCACACAGGGTAGATCAAGTCCCTCTTACACGTGACAAACACTTAGAGTTGAAGACCCTTCTTCAGTCCTTGAGGATGTCTCTGGGTCAAACGTCTTTAGCTTCTCCTTATATTGCCTCATACCTTGTAAGTTCAAGGTCTTTTATCATGTTGAACTTCCCTCTAAATATGTTAGTTTTTCTCTAACACGCTTAAACTAGGCACCTAGGAATTGGCCTAATAGGACTGGAGTAAAACGGGCTACAGAGAATAACGGGAACTAATCACCTCCCTCATTCTAGAATCTTTGCCCCTATTCACGTAGTTTAAGGTCACATTAACTTTGCCTACTTTTGACTCAAATTGAGCTTATTGGAAACATACACCTACAGGTTCTTTTGACATGGTCCTAAGTCAGGCCTCCTTCATCCCATCTCTTCATGAATGCGTGCATGCGAGTGCACATGCGCGTTTGTGTGTGTGTGTGTGTGTGTGTGTGTGTGTGTGTGAGAGAGAGAGAGAGAGAGAGAGAATGTGTGTGCACGCGTGCTCCTGCATGTATGCTCTGAGCCAAGATGTAGGATCTGACATTGACTCCTCTGTAATTCAATCTTTTTAAGGATTTACACTGTTCCTGCGAATTAAAAATGTTTTATTTTCCTGGATTCTGTTCTCCAATGCCTGCTATCTGGCCCTTCCAAAGGTCCAGCTCCTGCAAGTGATGAGCATTTGGACTTTGCCGGTCAAGTCGTCCTTTCAAATAGTGTCACCCTTAGTCCATGTCTAGGGCTAGTGGGGGCCGTCAGGCGTTCTCACTCCAGCCTGGAGAAAACTAAGTGATGTTTGTGCTGCCACCAGCATGCAGTACGTATCACTGTAGCTGATATGAACACGACCCTGTGATCTTGGATTGCTCAGATGACGGGGGAGGCCCAGGGATGCCGCTGTCTCACAAATGTCAGTAAGTTGGCCAAAAAGTGGCAGAACTCAATATGCCCCGCGCTTACAAGGTTTTCAAGTATGGTTGTCAGTATGGTTGTAAAACATTTATTGGGGCCGGCCCGGTGGCTCAGGCGGTTGGAGCTCCGTGCTCCTGACTCCAAGGGCTGCTGGTTCGATTCCCACATGGGCCAGTGGGCTCTCAACCGCAAGGTTGTTGGTTCCATTCCTCGACTCCCGCAGGGGATGGTGGGCAGTGCCCCCTGCAACTAACAACGGCAACTAGACCTGGAGCTGAGCTTCGCCCTCCACAACTAGGATTGAAAGGACAACAGCTTGACTTGGGAAAAAAAAAGTCCTGGAAGTACACACACTGTTCCCCAATAAAGTCCTGTTCCCCTTCCCCAATAAAATCTTAAAAAGAAAAAAAAAACACATTTATTGTTTCATCACTTCAAAGCCCAGCCCTCATATATCCTTTTTGAAAATGTTACACAGAAAGCCCATAAAGCCTGATATTTGGTCGTGTAGGGGTAAGTGCACAGCGCTTGGACTAAGAACTGGGCTAGTACCCAATGACCCCCCCACAGTCCCAGGGAGGACATACCTGTTCCCCTTCTCTCCTCCCCCACCCCTCAGGTGAGAATTGCTGCCCACGGGACCACGGTTACAGTGGTATTGATGGGACAGGGTTGTGGATGATTGCCACCAAATGATCCCCCATGAATCCCACCTCTGCCTCACCCCCTGAATCAGGACTGACCATATGACAACAGGGTGTAGCACGTCCCAGGCGCAGGTCTTAGGGGGCCGTGCAGCTTCTGTTTCGTTCTCTCACTGCCCTAAGTGAGGCAGCCCAAGCCAGCCTCCTTGGGGATGACAGGCCAGAGAGTCCCTCTCATGTAGGCCCCAGACATGGGAGTGAGACCATCTCTGATCCTTCAGCCACCAGGGGATTGCAAAGCCAGGGGAGGCGGGAGGGAGCCCAAATGACACCACGTAGAGCAGAGACAAGCTGCCCTTATTGCAGAATTGTGGCCCCCGCTCTTACGGCAGAATTATGAGCCAATGAATGGTTGCTGTTTTAAGCCACTTACTTCTGGGGTGGTTTGTTATACACAAAGGTAACAAAACAGGATCTATTGTTCTGGTATGATGCCAGGGTTAAAATAAGATTGTGAACTCCTGATGCACAGGAAATGAAGTTAGACATAAAAGAGCCAGCTTAGAAGGTGGCAGCAAGAGATGAAAAGGCTTCATTTCTTGTAGGAGCTGCTTGCCCTTTTGTACTTCTGAGGGCTATTAACAGGGAACTAGAATAAAAGTTTCTGGTGGATCAGCTGGAGAAAAATTCTGTTCTCAGCCAGCTGCATCCCAAACACTGGTTACTGATTAGAAGAGAGGATTTCCTGAGCCCCATTTAAACAACTGCTATCAACAATTTTAAAAGGCCTGAAATACCCTGGAAAACACACTGGCTCAGTCTTTGCAAAGTACCTTTACCTAATAAGGTTTTCATAGTTTCCTTCAACCTTTGTCCATTGCCAAAGCAAGAAGGAATTATTTCAAAAGCACTTTTGCATTTGCTAGAAAAGTGTTGTCCAAGATATTCCTTATTATATATTATACATAATATGTATGGTAAATACCTCTCAGAACTTAGCTCACAAAACATAAAGAATGGTGCTTTTCTTTATATCTAAACACAAACACATAACCATCATCCTATTTGCCTTTTTGTCAAGGCTTCTAGTAAGCTCAGAGACAAATATAATAATGACTAATCACAGGATTCTATCAGAAGTTTTGCTTTTCTACCTTTCCTAAAGCTTTGATTTTTAAGTTCTAGCCTGAAAGCTGCTTTGTCTTTTACCTTTTTTGCCCACATAAGCTACCTTTAATTATTTTTTGAAATACCTATAAATAACTCTTAATAAAGTGTCTTGGTAGAGTATAACGGGAATATAATTGTGGAAAGAAGAGGAAGGCTGTATTTCATGTTTGTCTTAATGTGTTGGGGAAAGGGAAGGTAGGGAGTCTGCCCTCTGTGACTGCCAAATTTAGAATCAATGGCGGAGCTGTAGATAGCCCATGATAACAGAGAAATACAGTTTGCGCCCTGCATGGGGCCAGGTGTAATCCTGCTTGCTTTGTTGCTCCAGCCATCTCCTGCTATCCACAAATCCCTGCTCTGCTGACATCTGGATGACCTCTGTGAATCAGCATGCCCAGAACCCTTGTGAGGAAACACCATTCATCTCTCAGGGGGTCACGGGCCACTCTCCATCATCTCCATGTGGTGCCTCCTCCTGGAGCCAGCCAAGTGGGGCTGCTTGCCTAAGCTCCCTTCTTCAGGCTTGGATGCCAAGTAAAAATGTGCAATTCACCAGCCTGGTCAAACAGGGCCCTTTCTTCTCTCCCTACATTTGTCCCTTGTACTGCTCCCGTAGAAAGCAATTAGCTTCATGGGGTCACCCCCAATGAAACTGCAGGCTGAGCAGAAATCTGGTACCACTGGCTATTAATTTGATTTAAACACCTAATGAGATACTCTTTATCTCTTGTATAAAGGAAAATAAAGGACCAGAAAATTGATGCCTGATGGGACTTCACTCTTCGGAAAGCAGCTGCCTAGGCATCCTGGCAAAATGGCCTGCCCAGGTTTGCTGTGGAGAACCAGGTCCAGCTCCTCATCCTTCCCGCAACACTCAGGGGATAATTTCCCACATCTACTCTAGATTTGGAGAAGTCTAGAAGTCTAGTCTAGTTTGGGAGAAGTAGGAGTGAAAGGAGAGGCCACCCATCATTCATCCATTCAATACTGAGCGTTCATTATGTACCACGTATTGCTGTGGCAACAACTGAACAAGACAGTCCCATGGCACCTTCATTCTGGATGTTTAAAAGGCATGTGATGTACTCCACTGAGTTGGGGGGAGAAGTGGGGAGAGAGGTGGTGGGAGAGAGGGAGAAGGACAGAGGGAAGGAGGGAGGAAGAAAGAGAGGGCAGAGGAGAGAGAGAAGAAGAGGGGAAGAGAACAAAAGGGGGAAGGGGGGCGGGGGGGACCCGAAACCAATGCCAGGAGGTACATAACATTATTTCCATCTCAAAGATGAGGAACTGAGGCTCAGAGAGGTTAAGTTACGTGCCCAAAGTCACACTGCGAATTCAGTTGAGGTTTGTCTCTCCCCTGAGCTCTGCTCCTTCTGCGTTCCAGGACATCTTTCAATAAAGCAATAACAGCTTGAGGGCTGAGAGCAGAGCAGTTGGGTGATGCCTCGTCACCCACCCCTTCACAGGATCCTTGCCTTTGAGAACAGATTGCCTGTAGGTGTTTTGTGAGCTAAGGCAACAGGCATCAGACCTCCCGATCTGACCTGACGAGCACCGCACCGACAGCGGCAGCCACAGCGGGCTGGGCCGTAAATATGTGTGCAGGGCCCACTGGTTTCCTGATTCGTGAGTTAGCCAGGCTGAGGCCGCCGGTCACACAGCCTGAGCAGCAGTGATTTGCACAAGTCCAGAGCTGGCGGATAGCCTGTGGGAGCCTTAGCTCTTCCTGGGAGGACACTCAGGACTTGGACCTCAAGACCGATATTGGTCCTCACTGGTCATCCAGCACCTGTGTTCCTGTGTGTGTTCCAAGGAGAGAAAACAAATCTCAGAAACTGATTCCGTGCTCCCTGACAGTGAGGCATCTTAAATGAAAGGCCCCCTGGCTCCCGGGTCTGAGAAGTGGTGCCTAGTACACAGCCGGGAGGGTGCTACGAGGCACGGGTTCTGCTAAACATCCTGCAGTGCGCAGCACAGCCCTCCACAACAAAGAATTCTCCAGTTCAAAATGTCACTAGCACTCAGCTAGGGAAAGTTTTCAGAGCTCTTACAGTAGCCCCCTTTATCTGCAGGGGGTCGTTCCAAGGCCCCCAGTGGATGCCTGAAACAGCCGATAGTACTGAACTCTATACATACTATGATTTTTCCTACACATACATACCCATGATAAAGTCTAGTTTATAAATTAGGCACAGTGAGAGATTAACAACAATAACTAATAATAAAAGAGAACAATTATAACAATATACTGTACTAAAAGTTATGTGAATGTGATCTCTCTCTTTCTGATAACTGATCTGATAACCAGGATGGCTACTAAGTGACTAACGGGTGGGTAACGTGCATATACAGTGTGGATAAGCTGGACAAACGGATGATTCACAGCCCGGGCGGCATGCAGCAGGATTGCTCGAGATTTCATCACACTATACTACTACACGTCACACTACTTGGAACGGTGTGCAATTTAAAACGTGTTGATTTCTGGAATTTTCCATTTAATATTTTTGGACCGAGGCTGAATGTGGGTAACTGAAACCACAGAAAGCAAAACTGTGGAAAAGGAGAGGCTCCTGTAATTAATGATGGAGGCCTCATTCTGTAAATGTGAGCATGCACTTTTGCAAAGTTTTCAAACTGGAAGTCCTGGGGCTGTATCTGCTCAGAGACATATTTCTTTGTTCTGCAAAGCATTTTTTTTTTTAAAGATTTTATTGGGGAAGAGAACAAGACTTTATTGGGGGAACAGTGTGTACTTCCGGGACTTTTCCAACTCAAGTTGTCCTTTCATTCTTAGTTGAGGGCGCAGCTCAGCTCCAGGTCCAGTTGCCATTAGTTGCATGTGGCACAGCCCACCATCCCTTGTGGGAGTCAAACCGGCAACCTTGTGGTTGAGAGGATGTGCTCCAACCAACTGAGCCATCCGGGAGCTCAGCGGCAGCTCAGCTCAAGGTGCCGTGTTCAATCTTAGTTGCAGAGGGCAGAGCCCACTATCCCTTGCGAGAGTCGAGGAGTCAAACTGGCACCCTTGTGGTGGAGAGGATGCGCTCCAACCAACTGAGCCATCCAAAGCATTCTTGTTTGGTAATGCCTGGCCGGAGCTGAGGAGGAGCTGCCGCTTTAGAAAGGCTGTAACAGGCACCATCCGCTGGCCATCTGAGCATCTGCACAGGGTCCGAGCTCAGAAGCCTGCATGCGATTTAATGCTTGGACTATGGTGCCCCCTTGGCACTCACCTTCCCACACACACTGCTAGCTTCCTTGTCTGAGGACTTTTTCTGACCACAGAAGCTATTTTGAGTTACCTCCATAGACAGTCCTCAATCAATAAGGGGTAAGAGGTAGGGGAAGAATAACCCACGTTATGGGCTGACTTGTGTCCCCACACAAATTCTTGTGTTGCAGTCTCAACCCCCAGTTCTCCAGGATGTGGCCTTATCTGGAAATGGGGTCATTGCAGAAGGAATCAGCTAGGATGACATACATCACACTGGAGTCGTGGGGCCTCTAATCCAATATGACTGGTGTCTTTGTAGGAAGATGGCCACATAAATACAGACCGACAGGGAGAAGGCCGCGTGACGACAAAGGCGTAGATTGGAGTAATGCGTCTACAAGCCAAGGAACACCTGGCCTTGGCCTCCTGGCCTCCAGAACTGTGAGGCAATTTCTGTTGTCTAAGCCACCCAGTTGGTGGTCCTGTTACAGCAGTCCTCGGAAACTAATACCTCCCAGCTCCCTTTCCCCTTAATGGGACAGTGCTGAGGCAGATGGTATACCGCCCCCTGCGGATTTCCAGGAGGAGTGGGCCTTAGGTGGCCAGAGGGGTACCTTGTGGTGACGCTCATGGCATCAGCTTCTTCTCTGCCCTGTCTCACGTCTGCACGTCCTCACACCCGTTTCCTGGAGTCGCCTCCCGGACAAATGAATTGGCCTCAACTCCATCTCTGTTCTGCTTCTGGGGGAACCCACACTGAGACAGTCATGCGTTCTCCACGACACTATGGTCCCCACCAGTTGCTTCTCCCTTGTCTGGTCCTTGAAAACATGTGAACCTTCAACCCACGACCTGTCTATATGATGTGTACGTATATGAAGACTTACCTCCTCTACCCCTGCTTCTTTGCATTAACTGGCTAACGTTTAATAAAGAAAATATTAATAAAAATGATGTACTAGGTGTTATTCTAAGCACTTTGCATAGGTTATCTCATTTCAGCCTTTTGACAACCTTATGGTAGGGTAGTTACCATTATTATCATTCTATTTTGAAGATGAGGAAATTAAGATACAATGTGACCCAGGTAGGAAGTGGTGGAGTCAGGATTTATGTCCAACCAGGCTGTCCCAGAGTCTACACTGTATCTCGACACTGTATATTGCCTCGCTGGAATAAAAGCTGGCCAGTGTAAGAATAAGTTGGTTAAAAACACAGGTTCCAGGGTACCACCCCACACCAAATCTGATTGGTAGATCTGAGCCAAACCAGAAACTCTGAATTTCATACGAGCTCCCTGGGAGATTCAGATGGGTAGCCAAGCCTGGTGACAACTGAAATAAATGAATATCAGCTTTGTAACCATGTGGGAAGGAGCCTCCTCTGGAATTATGTGAGGTTCCAGCCCTTAACCGAAGGCCCCAGACTCTGAAAAAGGCTCTCCACTACCTGGCCAGAGACTTTTCCCCCTTATTCTCCTAAACCCGTGGGCTGTGTCTTGCTGCCCTTAGTTGCAGACCCTTTACTTTGCATTCTGTTTTCATTTCTCTACGTGGCCAACTTTGGATCTGATGCCTTGGACTGTCCCCCTGCAGTTCCCAGCGGCCCCCCACATAGGGCACTTTTGTCCCCTCTGCCTATCCCTGCAAGCTCAGTTCTGTCCCCACAAGTCCAGCCTGGATTAGAGTTGCCACCCCCACCCTCCAATTGCCTGGGAAGAGATGTGAACACCCCCACTGAGAAGTGTTAATAATTGCTAGTCTCCAATGGTGCTAATTTAAAGATTAAAAGCACAGCACATTTCTGTTTATTCGTCTAAGTATACAGTAGCTGGTTTTTCCTCTAAAGCCATTTAGGGCCATTGAAATACAAATGACATGTCAACACACTTCAAAAGAGAGATTCCTCATTATGATGATGCATTGCTCATCAAACCTAGCTAAGGGCTAAAAAATAAATAAATATAATGCCACCAGACCCCACCCCCTGAAGAATCTGGAGGGGGGCTCTGGACTCAGGTGCCCCTGCTGATGAACGATGGTGAGGGGACTTAGACAGCTGGGATCCCAGAAGAATAGGCCAATCTGCGCCCTGAGCCCAGGGGCAGCCTTGTTTTGTGCATTCTTCTCTCTTTAAGATCAGATAAGCTTTCAAATCCCGGGTATTTTGCAAGTGCCTTCCACGTGGTTTATTCTTCTGTCCAATACACGTAATCGCTGCACTTCTTCAAAGTCAATTGACACTGAAGTAGATTTGGAGTGGCCTTAAATTGTTGTCCTTACTCAGGACTGGGGAAGGTCTCCACTTGGGAGCCCACAGATGGCATATAAATATGGCTACAGGGTCCAAGCAGAGTGTCACAATCTTTTTGGGAAGCTCCAAGCATTAATTCAGTCTTAGCAAGTTATAGAAAGTCCCAAAATTACCACCTACAGTACCAGTCATCTGTTTCTGGGTCTACTCTTTTGTGTCAGAGCCAGGCATTGGTGACCACCAAAACTCACAAGAAATAAGCACTCTTTCCTTAGTGGGCTCTCCACAACCAGGCTCTCCACATCCACTAATGCCCTCTTCTCTGCTATAACAAGACTTGTTTTCCGAAAGATCTTGTATCCTGCAACAAAATGGTCAGAACCGTTTTCTGAAGATGATTGTGGCAGATGATATAGAAATAGTCCCCTGGCCAGTCAGGAATGTATTGGGTGTTAATCTCTCTCTCTCTCTCTCTCTCTCTCTCTCTCTCTCTCTCTCTCTCTCTCTCTCTTTCTCTCTCTCTCTCTCTCTCTCTCTCTCTCTCTCTCTCTCACACACACACACACACACACACACCCCTGATTTATAACATTTGCCGATGTCTATGGTGTAAATACTCCCACCATAGCTGATCTGAAGCTACTAACCTGATGTCACTGACTGAGCTGGGGAGAGACGTGTGGAGTTGGGAAAGGGTGTGCATGATCAGTGGGCGACGGTCCAGGTCAGCCCCGCACACTGGTTCTAATTCCCAGGGTGGAAAGGCTGCGATTCTGTGGGCACTGTCCCCCATGTAGTATATAATGGGCACTGGGCTCAGCTCTTTACCTCAATACATCCCATTCTTTACTCAATCATTCTGCAATTATATATTATGCACACATGAAATACCGTATATTATTCTAGATTCTCATCTTACTGAAATCTCACTACCACCCTGCAAACAATGACATTTATAGATAATGCTTCTTTAATTAGTGCTTACCACATGCGAGGTACTATTCTAAACTGCTTTATATATTGCTCATTCAATCCTCTCAGCAACCGTACAACCACTCCAGGTAGGGTAGTGTTATCCCCATTCCACAGATCCAGAAATCAGAGCACATAGAGGTGGAGGGATTCGCTCAGTGTCACAGAGTGAGAAGGGGGCAAAGCAGGCCCCCTGGCTCAAGTCCACAGTCTCCATCCCACAGGAGAAAACGCAGGGATCAGACTTTAAGTGACATACCCCCAATGACACAGACAGTAAGGAATTCAAACTTAGATCTGCCTGACTCTAAAGACTTTGCTCTTTGTCACTCAGCCCCACAGTGCCAAAGGAGCCACGTGTCTCAGTCCCCAACAGCTTCTATGATCACTGATTTATTTCAGAAAAAAAAAAAAAAGGCCTCTCTTTAGAATGATGTATGCTTAGAACACAAGGGAAGGGATTAGACTGCTAAACTCAGCTTCTTTTTGGCTGGAAGGCTGATATGGAATATTCACACACAAAATCCAATTTCTCTGGGATACAAATCCCCGAGCAAGCAAGACCAAGAAATGAGGGAAGAGAGCTTAAGTGTGGGTGAGGGTTTCCTAGAGTGCTTGTTACCTTTGGAATTCACAGGACAATTACGCCCAGAAATCCAGTATGGGGCCTAGGACACAAGGATGCCAGAATCAATCCGGGTGTTCACCATGCGCCAGCCTGGGGTACAGGTCTAGGAACCTACATCCTCCAGTTCCAGGCAGGGGATTCTAATGCTCACCCCGTCTGACACTCCCAGACCTGCCCAAGGTCACAGGGTTGGTTATCAGCACAGCCAGGAGAATTGAGTTCTCCTTCCCCCAGGGCCAGAGCTCCTGGCTCTCTATTCCACGGATTCTATTCGTCCACTGTGAGTAATTCAGAAAATGAAAATGAGAATAATGGACTAATAGAAATCGGTGGTCTTCGTGGACTAAATGACCTTGGAAAAAGGCCAGTTTGCCTTTGTGCTCCCTGGGGCTGTGTGAGGAGGAAACTCCTATAAAGTAAAGGTGGGACTGCAGCCCAAACGCTGTGAAATTACTTAAAGGGCGCAAAATACTCGGGCTACTCTGATGGTTTTTAGCAGGAATCTCGGGACTTATTAAAAATGCCTTGACGGGTGATGAATGCCAGCTGTGTCCAGGCAGAGTGAACATGGCTTCAGCCCCAGCGCCTCCAGCTCAGGGGTACTGAGTAGAAAGGCTCTGTGAGCTAGGGAGGGTGTGACAAAGAACTCAGAGCTCTGGGAAATAAAGGCATCAGCATGTGGCAGCAGGCTAGTTCCAAGCTGAGAAGAAACCCTCTGGAGGGGGTTTGTCCCATCGGGGGCGGGGTTCCAGGAGGGCCACGTCCAGGCCCTCCTGCCCCTTTGTACCAGCACTTAGAAAGGACCGTTGCCACTGGCAGTTCAGCCAGGGACTAACTGGAATTTTGGTGTGGAATTATCTCGTGCAAGACTTGGAGAGTTTAGAGGGCTGCCTAGCTCAGAAAGGTGATGATCCAAAATCTTCTGACTGAGCGTCCTAGAGTTTATCATTCTGAGTCCAAAATGTCAAGATTCTGAGATCCCTAGAATCGGTGGTTCTCAGATGCTAACTTCCATGATCCTGAGATGCTGGGATTCTAAGTTTCTGTAAATGTCCAAGTGACAGCACCCTCACGCACCCCCACCTCTCCCCACACCACCCCAGCCCCGACCGGAGCTACTGGCCTTCAGGGTCAAAGGTCCTGGTCCCTGCTTGCTTCTCAGCCTCCTCTGCTAGACTCTGTGCTCAGGTCACATTCCCCCACACACCATGCTCAGCGGAGCCACAGTGCTTTTGCACTAACTGCTTCCTCACCTGGAACATTCTCCTGCCTCATTTCACCCGGCTCGGGTTCTTTGGGAAGCCTTCCTTCACCTGCAGCTCTCCAACTGGAGGAAAACCTAGGGGTGGAGAGGGGATTTTTCTCTCCTTGGAACACACACAGGAACACAGGTGCTGGATGACCAGTGAGGACCAATATCGGTCTTGAGGTCCAAGTCCTGAGTGTCCTCCCAGGAAGAGCTAAGGCTCCCACAGGCTATCCGCCAGCTCTGGACTTGTGCAAATCACTGCTGCTCAGGCTGTGTGACCGGCGGCCTCAGCCTGGCTGACTCACGAATCAGGAAACCAGTGGGCCCTGCACACATATTTACGGCCCAGCCTGCTGTGGCTGCCGCTGTCGGTGCGGTGCTCGTCAGGTCAGATCGGGAGGTCTGATGCCTGTTGCCTTAGCTCACAAAACACCTACAGGCAATCTGTTCTCAAAGGCAAGGATCCTGTGAAGGGGTGGGTGACGAGGCATCACCCAACTGCTCTGCTCTCAGCCCTCAAGCTGTTATTGCTTTATTGAAAGATGTCCTGGAACGCAGAAGGAGCAGGGCTCAGGGGAGAGACAAACCTCAACTGAATTCCCAGTGTGACTTTGGGCACGTAACTTAACCTCTCTGAGCCTCAGTTTCCTCATCTTTGAGATGGAAATAATGTTATGTACCTCCTGGCATTGGTTTCGGGTTCTGTGAAATAATGCCTGGCATGTTGTAAGTACTAATAAGGGGGACTATCGTGTGTCAATTCGTTTGATGTCCTTTATTCCCTTCCTCTCTTTCAAAGGAAGATGCTTAGGCTGAGAGCAGGGACCCCTGCATTATTTGGGAAAGCCAAAAAATTGCCCTGGGACATCCCCAGGCGCAGGACACCACTGTTCCTCCTCAAGGGCCACTAGCCCCTAACCCCCTTCCCGTCCCAACCTGTCACCCATTTACTTGTAGGGCAATTTCTATGTGTAGGGCACTCCTAAGAGCTTTGTTTTTATTAAGGCATTTAATCTTCATAAGAACTCTACCAGGTAAGTACGACTAAACACCCATTTTACAGGTGAGGAAACCGAGGCACAAAGAGGTAAAGTAACTTGTCCAAGTTCAAATAATTAGCAAGAGGTAGAGCCGACATCCTCAGTCTGGCAGGTTGGCTCCAGAATCCATGTTCTTAACACATTTCCTGCCTTTGGGACTAAGGGTGGGAGGGTGCATTAATGAGTACCTGCCCAGGCTCTGTGCTAGACTCAGCGTGTCTCATCAGTCTCACTTTGTGATGTAAAGCAGATTAAAAAAAAAAAAATGCGAACGAAGCCTGTGCTCTCTCTGTTCTCATTCACAGTAACTCCATGAGGCACGGAGCTTTTATGCTCTTGGGCCCGTCTTCCAAACGAGCAAAAGAAGGCTAGGAAGAAGGTGCCAGGGTATTCTCGTGCCAGTTCCGAGCAGTGACTGTTGCCTCTTTTTCTCCCCTCCCCTCTGTCCTTTGACCTGCTCTCCCTCATTGTGGTGGTTTATTGAATGTCCCAGTGGCCTGTGAGCTCTGGGAGGAGCAATATGGGGGGCTCTTCCTCTTCCTTGTTTCCAGAGTGTCCAGCAGAGCCCGGCATTTAATGAAGGGCTGTTGGCTGGCTGCATGGCATGTGGAACAGAAGTCCTCAGACTGCGTTTTGAGGCTCTCTCTGGAAAAGAATCAGAAAAACCCAGTGGTCCTGCTGTTCAGCCTCACAACTACACAGGAATCAAAGGGCACTCTTTGTCTGGAACCCACTTCCCGAAGTTTCAGTCCTGACCCAGTTCCTGACACACGGTGGGCATGTGGGCTCCCTGGGTTTGTTTCACACACATCATCCTGCTCAGTCCTTATGGCGTCCTGCAACTTACCTAGTATTGTGACCATTGTTAATAGAAGGAAACCGAGGCTGAGCAACACTCAGATTCTTTCCTGAGGTCATGTAGTTCGTGAATGGCGAGGCCGGGACTTAATCCCAGGGCCACGAGGCAGGTCAGAAGACAGGCTTTGCCATCTCCTCTCCTCACCATCACTGCTGACCTTCCTTGACTTAGCCTGCTCCGTCCCCTCAAGGGTAAATGAAATAACAATGGGAAACGTGGCATTCTTTCCCTGAGCAGCCCTCTTGCCACACATCGAGCTTTCTGCTGGCATCCTTGGGGTCGGTTAAAGCCAGTGGGCCATACTCCCTCAGCCCACCCCAGTCTTACCATAGTGTCTAAAACATTTTAGAACTGACATGTGTTGGATATTTCACACATGTACCAGGCACTGTCCTGGGCCCTTCACATGATTTATGATCCTCACATTATAGCTGAGAAAGCAGGCTTCACTTCCCAACATCCCACTGTGAGGGGTGAAGCCCTGATCCTAAGCACATCTGTCTGACTCAAGTCCAGTGCCAGCAACTAACCATCTGGGACATGGAGAAGTGCCCCATTGCATGCAGTCCACTCAGGCAAAGTGGACAGAGCGAACTCTGGCTCAAGGGGAAGACATCACGTGGTCTGGACATTCACCACTCAACAACTATTACTGAGCGTCTCTCAGCGCTAGCTACTGCCCTAGCTGGTGGCTTAGCTCAGAGACAGGCTCTCTGCCCTCAAGGAGCTCACAGACTAGTTCGTGGCACTGGTAGGTGCATGTACTCTGATGGCAGGCAGTGAGTTTGTGCCACGTGGGAAAAGCAAGAACGGTGAGGAGCAGTGCTGGGAGAGGGAGCCCAGCAGGTGCGGTCTGTAGGCAAAAGTAACATTAACCACAGAGGGGCAGCCATGCCATGTATCCAATACGCACGAGGAAGCCGCTGGTATTTGTGAAGCCAGAGGTGTAGCTGTGGACCTCAGGAAGAACCGCAACAAAGGGCTGGGCATGTGGTACGGCCCACGCAAGGGGCTGGGGTTCCGGAAAAAGCCCTGGGATGAGAAGTGAAGTGGGTGTTCATTCAGCCTGGCAGTGCACATCCAGACAAATGGAGTAGGCCGCACCCCTGAAAGGCAGAGCCAGCCCCCAGGAATCCCTCCACGCCCTCCCGGCCCGGGGATGCCTAGCCGTGGCCATGACACTGAGCAGAGAGAGGGCTGAGTGGGGGGCGGGCTAACACCCCCTGTGTAAGGCGAAGCCTTTACTATTCATGTTTCAGGTTCTAGTGGGACTGGGAGAGGCTGGGATTGAAGGAGGCTCAGACCTAGTCTGGACCCGGGGTGGGGGATCCCCACGTCCCGGCACAGGACTGTCTGATAACATTCACTACATGCTTGAATCTGGTTGGGCCCGCCCTGGATCCCAAGGGCAGATGAAAACAACCAACTGCTGGCAGCACTGACTTTTTAAATTTATTTTAAGTTTAGAGCCTGGGACTAAGGAGAGGCCCTCGCTAGCACCTCCATGTGGACTGCTAACAGGGTCCTGTTCCCTGGGTCCCGGGCTCCCCCTCGGGCCACGTGGGCTTCCCTGCCCACCTGGAACATGCATTCCTCTTCCTTTGCAGCTACCAAAGGCAGAGCCTGAGGCCTAGAGATGCTGTCAGGACGCTTGACCTGAATGCAAGTAAAAGAGCATCACCCAGAGACGCAGGACAGGGAGGTGAGTAACATCGCTGAGGAGACACCCGCTAAAGTCTGCGACGTCTGCAGCTAGCAGGCTGCCAGCGTATTTTTTTGCCAGGCCTTTTGGAATTATTGATTTTTTCCAGATCCTTCTATTTCAACAACATACATCATTATATTCTTCTAGTGAGTCTTACTTCAGAAACCAAAGAAATCGTAGTTCCCTGAGAGGCATGCCCCGAATATTGAAAGCATTGCTCTTCCTCACTTCATTCATGTGTTCTGAGCAGTTGGCATGTGGCAGGCCCCGTGCTCGGCGCTGGGGATGGGGAATAAGTGACAGCTCTACCCTCAAGAAGCTCACAGTGCAGTGGGAGGAAATAACTAGATCATTTTAGTGCGTTGAAATGTGTGCTAAAGTGGTTGCCACGTGGCACTGTGAGCACCTACTGCAGGACGGGACAGGCTTTACAGGACGATATTTGAGTTTGTCTGAAATGGATGGAGTGGGGGCTGTGCTAGGAAGATAAAGGGGACAGAAATCGAGTGTCTCAGGTGGAAAAGTACAGCACGCCTAAAGGCCAAGTGGCACGCGTGCACGACACGTTTGGGAAGCGGTGAGTGCGAGTAGCAGGCAAACCACGTGTGGCGCAGGGCCGAGCATGGGGCTGCGGATTAAATGAGCAGAGAGAATGCTGGATAAGTGACTGGGGGGCAGCTGTGAAGGGCGTTGGAGGCAGGGCCAAAAAATACTAGGAAGCGGAAAGAAAGGTTTATTTGGAGTCCTCCCACCTAGAGGTCTCTTGAGAAATGAGCTGAAATGTCAGGAAAGACTTTTCATCAATTTGTTAATTTAAAAATGTACTGTAGCAGCAAAAGGAACTGCCCAATTCCAGCAAGTCAAGCAAGTGAGGTTTTTGTTTTTGCTTTCTCGCCCCAAATAATATAAATGATGAGTTCCTCACTCAGCTCCAAGCCTCCATCAGGTCTGTCCTGGGTCTCTGACAAGGGGCAAGGACCCCTGCTTGAGCCGGCATATTGGACATGATAGAGATGGCATGGAGAGGCTGGGCCTGGCTTCTGCCAGCACCTCTGATGCCCTTTCTGGTCGTATGCTGACCTTCCCTGACACGTGACGGGTTCCTCACTCCCTCAGAACATCCAAGGTTAAAGCGCCCAGGCCTGACGCTCTCACCATGGAAACAACTCATAGGTCACCCAGGTGTGAGGCCAGCCTGGCATCCAAGCAGGATCTGACTCCGTACGCAGACTTCTGAAGAGAACTCAGCACACAGAATCTGCCCTATCGCATCCTCCTGCATAGGTCTCCTGCTTTAGCATCCGGGCTTTTTGTCACATTTCTCAAATCATTCATTCAGCACAAATACAGAGGACACAGTGCCAGACACTCACCCCGCCAACCGAGGCCTGACAAGGTCCCACAGTTAGAAGAAGGATGGGTACGCATGGGGTGTCCGTGTCTCTATGACGGGATTACAATGCTGCTAGCCCAGGTTGCTCCTGAGGAGAATCTGACCACAGTGAAGTACTTGTGTCTGACCAGAATGGGAGATGACCCCAGGGGAAGCAGAAAGAAGGGAAGGAGAAGAAGGAGCTGAGCCTAGCTGAGCATCTACTGTGTGCTAGGTGCTTCACATACATTATCTCATTTAGTCTTCACAGCGATCCCACGAGATGGACAAACCGGGGCTCAGAGAGGAGAAGCAAGCTGAGGAGGCAACTTCAGGAACCTCAGAGAGCTTTGGGTCTTCCTGCCAGAGGCAAGAGACGGCTGGATGTGTGGCAAGTACAAGTGGTCACCACATGTGCGGACCAGGAGTGGGAACCTGAAAAAGCAGCTTCTGAGAGGGTATCTTCTTACAGAGCAGAGGGAATGATACAAAGCAAAGGAGGAGGATAAAGGGAGGGAGGGACTGACGTGAGGAGAGGGACCCAAACTCAGTGAACGAACAAGACGAGGAGGATGAGAAGACTCTGGAACACTGGGGAAATATGAGGGGAAAGCTAGATGTTCTCTGGGCGAAGTATGTTGACCGTGACCCTGATGCAAGCGTCAGCCAACTGAAGAGAGACTCCCCAGCACTAGTGGGTACAGGGCAGCACTGGCGCTTATGGCTGTGGGGGCGCAGCCAGGTGGGAGGGGCACCCCTTCCGGGGTGTGGCTGAGCCTGACCCAGCCACAGGCACTTCGCTGTGCTGTTAACCCACCTGGGGCTGGACAACCCCCCACGGAAAGAGAGGTAAATTTTTAAAGTCTGGGCAGGATGCTAAGGAACTTCTATTGCTTTCCCCTACTGACTTTGAAAGGGCGAAGAACTGGCAGGACGCCAGCTGGGTCTGCCAAAGGTGTTCACAAACAGAGCATAGCTTTCTGGATTCTGGCCTGGAATCCACAAACGCTGAATCAAGAAGGGCAATGTATTTGTGAGAAGAGGAAGAGGGAGTTTGCTTAGGGATGAAGTGATGCTCCAGGAGATAGGTGTGAGCTGGTTACTATGGAGAACGGCAGGGATGGTGGAGAAAGAATGCAGGCAGGAAGGGACCATGAGTCAGAGGAGGAAACCATTCAGGTGGAATTTGAAAACAAACCTCTGCTCTCCTCACAAGTCGACTTAGTAATATTGACAGCAGGGGTAATGAGCAAAGAGAACTCAAGGCTGGCAGCCAGGAGAAGGGGTGATCCCGCAAGTATTGCAAAGATTTGCTTGTGACCTGAGTCTGGGAACAGTGCTGCTGGGGTGGAAAGGATTATTTCCTGCCTGGCACCACATAACCTAAGACTGGAAGTGTTGGGTGAGGCCAAAAGGGGAGAAAAACAGAGGTGAGAGCTTTGGATCTCTAATCTGCCATTGGCACTCTGACCAGATGGAACAAGAGGGAGGCTGTTTTGAGCTCACATTGCAGGACTGGCGGGGAGGCTAAGGAGGAGGGCGTTGGCGGCCCAGATGCCAAAGGGAAGGCTTCCACTCCATTCAAAGCAGGATGTTTGACAACTTGCTGAGCTAACAATTCCCTCCCCCTTCCCTGGCTAGAGAGAAGGATGCCGTGCATCTTGGAGATCTCGGAGAGCCTGATGAAGCCTACGGATGTTTTCCTCTGAAGAGATACACACACACACAGACACACACACAGACATGCAAACACACAGGCACCCTTTTACCTATTTCAGGAGGCTTAGGAAGTCCCCAACGGCCATCCATGGTTCTTCTAGGATTACGTACGCTCTGATGAAAACCCTTTCTTTCCTTAGCCCTGGGCTTTTGCAATTGTACTTCCCACTTCATAGATCTCTTAGTCTTTGCAAGGCTAACTCCGTCCGTTCAGTTTCTGCTTGAACATCACAACCTCAGAAAGGCTTCCCCGGACCTTCTCATCCACTCCCCTCCACCCCACATGTTCTCTCACCTAGCCTGTCTTATACTTCTGCGAGTACTGTTAATTACTGAAAAATCATATTAATCCTTATTTGGTTACTTTGATGTCTGTGTCGACAACTAAAATGGAGGATTTACACGGACATGGGCTTTTTCTCTTTACTGGTTTCCAGTGCTGAAACAGTGCTTGATGCATGGTAAGGGAGCAATAAATATTAAAAACAAAAACAAAGACAAAAAACCCTTTGCAATCCTGGGCTCATCAATTCCTATCAGCCATGAAGAGCTGGTGAAGTGGAATGCTGGGAAACCTCAGGGGAAATGTCTGTAGCTTCCCACGTGCCTGTTAGAAGGGGCAGGCCATTTATATCCAAAGGCTGGGTTGTAGTACACAGATTTCAAAGAGTGGACAGGAAAGAAAGATGTGATTTCATGGATTACAAGCTTTGGAAGGAGGTCCTCAGAACCCAAATTCTGCTTATGTAACCAGCGATGATCCAAATCAGGAAGAACATGGGAGAAAACCCAGAAAAAATGACCCTGGGAAACTCCTGAGGGGACTCCCATTTTTTAAAGGTCATGTAGAGAATATAGAAAGGAGGTTCAGAATTGCAGTTGATTGGGATCTGTAAGAACAGAATTAAGCAGATGAGTAAGAAGGGGCCTGAGACTGGGGCCACTGGTGTACTGTGCGAGGTGATCGAGAGAAGGCACAGCTCTTTAGCTTCCATCCTGCAGCCACCGCCTCTGTGCCCATGAGAATAATGCTCAATTTGAAGGTAAGAGGAAGGAAATTAACATTTATTAAATAACCGCTATGTTCCCGCACTAAAATGCTCCACACATTACAGGCATTATTTAATCTTCAAAACAACCCTGAGAGGAGCTGTTGGCATTTGCATCTCATAGATGAGAAAACTGAGGTGTGAAGCAGCATGTCCACGATTGAACATTTAATACTAGCAGCAGAGGCTGGATTCAAATCTGTATATGTCTTTCTTCAAAGTGAGTTCCTTCCACACCCAGCGCCATTTCTGTGGAAACCTTAGCGGTCCTGGGACGGAGCGTGACCTGGGCATTACCACCATGTCTAGGCTGCCTGAACTCCCAAGCAGATAGATGGCTGAGGTGCAGGGAAGAATGAACAATCACCATAGGAAACGCCGACTGATGGCCAGTAAGCACTTTCTAAGTACTTTTCACAACAAGCATATAGGGAAGCATATTTTAAATTATTCTCCCTATTTAAAAGATGAGAAAACTGAAGTGCAGAAGCATCAGGGTTAAGTTACCAGCTTATAAATGGCAGAATCAGGATTTGAACCCAGGGAGTTGGCCTTCAGTCCTGAGTATTCAACTACTCCGATAAAAACGAACGATGAATGCCTGACTGTGAAGAGAATGCCTGACTGTTCCCGGAAAACTCCAGTCTCCTGGCCGAGAAGACCACAGCTCAGGGCACGGAGATCCACAGGAGATCTTATCACTGAACCAATATGGAGACAAAAGGGGCTGGAAAACCAGATGGACACGTGGGGTTTCAACCCAAGAAAAGGGAGATGACTACCTCACACTACAAGCAAAAAAAAAAAAAAGAATTTGACAACAAGCAAGAGCTTGTTTGTGTGGGTTTTTTTGTTTGTTTGTTTTTTAGGAGAGGCAGGAAGATGACCCAGGCACATAAAACCAGCAGGGGCAAATACCCTGCAAATGTAAGGAGTATGGTACTTAATCCTGGCTAAAGCCCCTGATGCCAGGCAGAGAGGAGAGAGATGGAATGAGGGAAGGATGAGAGAGAGAAGGAGGGGCGAGCCCTGAAGAAGAAGCCCCGTAGGTCATATTGAAGAGGTTGGTCTTCGTCCAAAGAGCAAGGAGCTAGATAGGAAAGGCGGTGGGTTTTGATGACCTACACCACAAAATAGTGCTTCCTAGACCCAGCATAGGATTATGAGAACAAATCAGCAAATGGATCACATTTCTTTCCCTTAAGGTTTACAAGTCCTGGACAGGGAAACATGTAAATGTAAATAATAATAATAATGTAACAATAATGACTAAAACCCATAATAATACAGAACTTTGAGAGCCTAGTATAACGGTTAACAGGACAGGTTTTTGTAACTACATGAGCAGAGTTTGAATCCCATCTTCCCACTTACTACCACTTACTAATGTGTGAATCTGGCCTGTCTGTTCTACCTCACCAGGCACAGGAGTATGCTCTAAATTGTAAAACGGGAATAATAATAAAAAGTACCTATAGAGTTGTGAAGTTAAAGAGTTAATGCATGCAAAGCTTTTAGAAGAATGTCTGGCAGGTCCTAAACACTCAGTAAGTGTTATTTATTTATTACTATTATTATTAATAATAAATAATTATCATTACTAACGTCTATTAAACACTTATTCTCCATTAAGTACAAGGTGCTAGAAGTTTTACATGCCTTATCCAGTGTAATGATTGTGGTGGTTTTAAAATATGTCCACAAGGTCTTTGATACTCCTCTTTTAGAAGTGGAGCTCAATTCCTTTCCCCTCAGTGTGAGCTGGACTTAGTGACTTGCTTCTAATTAACAGAATATGTGCAAGTGTGTCACTTCTATGACTAGGTCACAAGAAACATCACAGCTTGGTCATTCTCTCTTGGATCACTCATTCTGGGGGAAAGGTCCATGCAGGTTCTCCAGCCCCAGTCAAGCCTTCGGCTGACTACAACCACAGCCAGCCTCTTTCTAATCACTTTCACTGCAGCCTCATGACCCAGAATCATCCAGCTGAGACATCCTGGATTCCTGACACTCAAAGATTGTGTGAGATAATAAATACTTGTTTTAACCTAAGCATGGGGTATTTGTTACACAGCAATAGATAGCTAATGCAATGATTGTTAGACAAAGTCTCCCTTTATATCCTTTAGGAAAGTTGCAAATTCAAAACATAAATGAGTCAAGTAATAAGGGACGATAGTAAACCACAGAAAGCATGTCTAACAAAGGCATCTGTCACTCAATTCCAGCTGACTGTTACTAAGTATTTTTCTGGAAAAGCCAGAAATCTGGATATCTTGTTAGGAAATCTCTTGATTTTTAATACGAGTTTCAATTTTTTAAAATACTGTGTAGATCAAACAAAACAATTTGCCAGAAAACTACCACTTTGAAACATGAACTGGATGCTTGAAAAATTTGGACTGGATGCTTCTATAATCAAGCAAAATAGCTACTAATTGAAAACGATGTCCAAAGGGATTGATTTATGGCTCCACAGCAACATGAAAGAGATTTCTAGCAGCAGGCGAAAAGCTCTGTCTTTAGTTCCATCCTAGATATATTTTTTTTCTCGATAGCTTAGGTAAAGATAGAAAAGGTATACCTATCAAAATTTGTGACTGACAAGATGGTGGGGGGAATGATGATAGATCAAAAAAACCTTTAACAGGAGGGACCGATTTGTCAAATCCAACAAGAAAAAATTTGACAGGCATAAAATTGAAGGCTGTGCTCCTGTGCCCTAAACTCAAGTGAACAAGACAGGAAGTGGGAGCCAAAATGTACGTGTTGGTCCTGAGGCAGTTCAAACAGGAAGGGACAGAAGTTGAGGTGAGATATGGCCACTGGCCTCAGGTGGGTGAGGAAGTTCCAGAAGCAGAGAGGAAGAAGAAGATGGACCAGACACACGTAGCCTCAGGGCAGCCTGGCAGCACGTGAGGGGCTGGAGGTCTCAGCCAGTGGTCACTTTCAGGGAGGCACGAGTGAGGTTGCAAGTGGTCCGTAGGGTAGGTATGGCATGGATCCCATTCTAGGAGGTTGACAGCCAACAGCTGAACTCAAATGGAGGAGTTGCCAGCAGAAAGCATGGCCTATCTGCCTGGACTGAGGGTCAGGTACTTGGTCACATGGAAAAGCAAGAACTCAGTTACAACTCAGTCACAAAGACCAGCATCCAACAAACAAGTTGGAAACACTTGCCACTGTCATCCTCTAACTTATGCCAGATCACTAAGATGCAATGGGAGGGGAGGAAGAGAAGGTATCTGGGTGAGTACCTGAAAGCCCACTGGGGATTCACTGTATTTGGTACTTGGATAGAGACCTTGGACTTCAGCCTTGTATCGCATTTCCATTCTTAAATATGCTTCTCAACTCTGGCTTTGATGTCACCAGGAAAATCTGTGTTGTCACCTGACTAATCCTGACCTGACTTAGAGTGGCTGGGTGGTCATGAATGGAACAGGTATCCAGCTCTTGTTCTACTTCTTGCCAGTCCTTTTGTATTGGAACCATGTCGTGAGTATACACAGAGTTACTGATCTAAGAGCATCAAACTTCCCCAAACTGGGGACAGAACTGGCTCCAGTGCCTGGAGCGGGGGCTAAGGGTCCTGCTCTTTGATGGCTGAAGGTAGGCTGGGGCAGGAACACAGACAGGCCCTGGATACAGAACATAGGATGGCAGCAGTGAGCTGAGGCCAGCGGGGACAACTAGAATCTAATCAAGGAGGATACAAAACACCGCGCTGAGCTGCCTGGCTTTAAGACGTCACGTAGGGAGCTATGGAAGAGTTTTAAACAGCGGCATAATGTGATCAGAGCTTTCCTTTGGCAAGATCCTTCCAGCAGTGGGGTGTATTCTGGGAGATGGGAAGACACAGATTAAGCATGCAGCTGCCCTCTTGGATATGACCAGTAGGACCCCAGAATCCCCACAAACCAAAGCTTTCAGGCTACTTCGTGTTCACAGGACATTTAAGCTCCTCCTTCATGTTTGGTTGTCTGACTCATGTCAAGTGTCAGTAAGTTCTCCCTTCCTTGCTGAGCCTGCAAAGCTAGGCTGGATGCCCTTGCCCTGAAGCCGTGTCTCCTGGTTCACCTGCCCCATGAGCTGGTTTAAGTTCCTCGAGGGCTGTGCCCACAGCTTGTTCATTACAGCTCTGGTGCCTTGCACTGAACTTAGCATGAGAATGAGATCCAGAAAGACTTTTTGAAAAGAAGAACAAATGGTTCATCGGAATGGTTCACCCCCTCTAAGGGTGGGGGTGTATGAGGCTCGCCCACATCAGATAAATTCTTTCTATTGCTTTTATCAAAACACTTAAGGGGCCATTTGCAGGATTGGAGGGCTATCCTCGTTCCTCCACTAAGCCAAATTACCAGCCACAGCCACACGCCCTTAAATTGCTGGAATTACGTTTGTGGGAAATAAACAGTAGGGCAGATTGGTCGGGCTCTTGAAAAGGATCTCTATCTGACCCACTGCAGGTGTCCCAACCCCTTACAGTCAGGGAAAAAGGTGCCTCTAGATCCTCTGAAATCCAGAAGAGAGTCAGGAAATCATGTGCTTGACCTAGGAGACTCCAGGCCTGGGAGCTCAGAGTACAGAAAACTAATCTCCTTTCTTAAATGAGAAACTAACAAACACACAAACTCAGATCAACCGCCTGAATGTGGCAGATAAATGAGATCCTTCCTGCTTTTGTGAGGGAGCAAAGTGACGATTTAGGCTACAGTGTGAGCTGCCAGCGAGATCTGGGTGCTGAGTGGCCTGGTCGAGGTGGCGGGCTCCCCGCATTCTGTTCCAAAGGCTCCAGCCCCAGTTCCACCTGTGCTTGCTGCCTCTTGTAACGTAGGAAGAGGCTGAGGGGGGCCACTCTGGTTTTCCCTTTAACATTCTGGGCATAAAACATCTTCTAGGAATAAGAATACTGGGGTCCCTCTACTAGGGAACAGCTCTTTCTATTATTTTGGTCAAACATATCGCTTTTACATGTTTAATATCACCATTTAAAGTGGTAAACAAGAGAGGGGCCAGGTTGCTTTGCATACAGTAGGAAAACACATGAAGCAAACTTTTATTGAAAACCTACTATACGCCAGGCACTGTCCTAAGCACCAAAGAGACACAGTCCCTGGTCTGAAGGAGTTCCCAACCCAAGGGGAGACAGATATGACAAGAGATAAACTGGCTCCATTCTAACTGGTAAGTGCTACAATAGAGGTATATACACATAGCTCAGGGATCTCTCAACAACTGACTCTTAGGGAGAGTAAGAAGGGCTTTACAGAAGAGGTGGCACCTCTGCTGGGCTTTAAGGGATGAAGAGACTTTTTCGGGAGGATAAAGGTGTGAATATCCTCTAGTTAGAGGAATAGCACATACCAAAGCCAGAAGATATGCAATGCATTTACATAGAGTAAATTAAAAGTAATCACAGGTGGCTGGCACAGAATTCTCCACATAAAGGAGAATTAGGCTGAGACGCTGGAAAGCAAAAAGCAAGGCAACAGAAGAATCACGCAATTATGGCTTATTTTATATCACCTTGGGAACACTACCCTTTCGTGTGTTTCTAGAACATAGAGTGCCTTTAAATGATCCAGCCTGGTGGAATTAGATTTCTTTCCCTCTCGTCTATAAAATGTAAGCAACACATTCAATATCCTTAGAAAAAATAACTATTGTCATTGGGAGTGTAGACATGTTTTAATCCGTGATGACAGTTTGTCTTGAATCATAAGCTGCTTGTATCTTACTGAACCAGGCTTTGACGGTAGGTGGCTTCCTCTGATTGGCTGCCATGCTGAGCAGAACTTTGCAGCAGTGGGAAGCAAAATAATGAGCTCCTTTTGTCAAGGTGCCCATGGGCCTGTGCTCAGTGCATGGAGTTAGATCAGAGTGAGGACATTAGCCACAGCTCTTGCTGAGAAGGATTTTACGTGGCATTATTTCAGGGCCTACGTACTCTTCATGGATATGCCAGCATCCCAAAAACTCTTTGGGGGAACTGTCAGTCCTTTTCCAAGCCTGCGGTGTGACATCCTGATGCACCAATCTTGCAGTTGCAGGACTGCAGGACGGAACAGAGTCTGAGGGAGGGAAATGGGAAGCTGTGAAGGCCTGTGGTGGTGCCTCTGGCAGCTGACAAGGAGCCGCAGGGGTCCCGTGGGCCCTGGGGACAGCGATGCTGGTTTCTCTTTGGAGTTAGCACAGCTCTGGGAGGTGGGTGCTTCTCTCTTCCTTGCCCCAGGCATTGCCCCGAGGAAAGTGATCCTCAGACCCAGGAAAGAAAAGTGGTCATTTAGAAAGAATCATGCTCTCCTTAGGGCAGAAGGGATGACAATGCCTAAACATGGTGTGGAAGAGATGATAGGACACAGGGCAAGAAGTGGGGGGCCTGGACAATGGAAAAGTATAAAGAAAGCCAAGTATTACCTATCATCAAGTACTTGGCCTTGAACTTGAGCCGTCCTTCTCAGTGTGTCCCACAGAAAGGGCCTTCAAAGGTTTATCCAATCCTTCACAACGTGAATGCCGGACACCACATTTCTGATATCTCGTTTCTACTTTGCTTGATTATCTCCTGTCATGGGGAACTCAGTACTTCACGAAGCTGCCCATTCTCCTGTTGAATGGCTTTGGCTAAAAGAAAGTGTCTCCTCAGATAGAGAAGAAATTTACATTCCTGTCACTTCTACCCACTGGTCCCAAGTTTTGCTATGGTGACGTCTGCTACAAGGCAGCCCTTTTGGTTTGTGAAGCTGCTTTGGACATTCTGGATCTTCTCTTCTGGAAACTGAATACTACCGAGTCTTTCAGTCACCCTCATGTATCACCCTCTAAAGAGGGCGAGGTTGTTCATGATCCTTTAGTCCAGTGTGTGTGGATGGTGGCGAGAGTACCCGGCCCTGCTGCCAGCAGCTGTACCTATGCTCACCACAAGTAGGGGACTTCTGTCCCTGACTCCTGGCCCCTGCTCCCAGGGAGGGGTGGGCAGTGGGCAGGATCCAGGAAATGACATTCAGAGTCACTTCAAGGAAGCCGGGCTATTCCAAGAAACCTGTGGCCAAGATGCCAGGCAAACGATTAGCTAGTACTCTGCCACTTGCCTGGCAGCAGAAGGAGAGCTCCCATTTCTCATGGGCTCCCTACAAGATGGGCTTTCTCTTCTGGAAAGGAGTGATTGTCAAGAGGAGTGCACACAAGCACAACACAGAGCCAATTATCTCTGCTCCAGGAAATGGGGATGGCATCGATCACTGGATTCCCCGGGGACCCTGCAGCTCCAGTGCCCACGCCTCTACCAGTACCATCCATCTGCAGATGGGCAAGACATGTGGCTGTATTAGCTGGATCCAGCTCAGCTGCTTTTATTCTTGAGCCCTCCCTAAGGGAAAAGCTAATGCCCGTGAAATATGGGAAGGAGGGAGGGACAGCAGCAGGAGCTAAAACACTCACAGGTTGGCATGAGCCCTGGGCCCGGATAGAGTTGAGGGTCAAACAGCTTCCAGGAGAGTGGGCCAAACATTTCGTGTTGAGACGTAAGGAGAAGCTCACCCTATGGAACCATCGTACCACCCAAATCTAACCCAGTACTCAAACTCTCCTACTCCATTCCAGCGTGACTGTGCTTTATCTCAGCTCTAACCTCAACTTAACTCTGACTTCATCTTGACCTTGATCTCCCCTTGACGACAACCATCCCCCCACCCCCACCCCCACCCAGATCCTGACCACACTCTGGCAACGCCACCCGCCCTGACTTCACCACCACACTGGCCTCCACTTGAACATCCCCTAATCCAGCCTAACCCCCGCCCTCAGCAACCCCTGACTCTCCTCCCAGCCTGAGGCCGGCTTCAGAAGGCAGAGGCTGGCGGGGGTCCCGCCCACAACTGGGGAGCAGTCTCTAAGCCACAGAACTCCTCTGCTGTGCCGCTTCTCCTTCCTACCCCCACCCTCCCACACGAGTATACTGCATGTGGCCCAGACACCTTCCTGCTCCTTAGAGAGGTTTGAATGAGAAAAAGGCTGATTTGGTTACTTGTTGCTTTTGTCCTCAATCATGGAACTTGGCTGCAGGTATTGGCCATCACTCGTATTTCCCTCCTGCTCTGTGCTGGGTAATGGGAAGAGATGTGGGGGTGCAGGAGGTCTGGGCAAGGTGGAAATAAGGGACTGTCTCCCCTGCCCTTCCTTTGTTTTAGTTTTCTAGGCGATGAAGGAGACATGGAAGGAAATCACTGCATCGTTGTTTAAAAACCATATTTGGTTTCGTTCCAATTGTATTTAAATTGTTCTTCAGACAAAACTAAGACTATGGTTATCTCCTCAGCAGAGACCAGTTAAATAAATCCTTTCCAAAGTGAATTTGAGATGGCTAGCCTTCGGAAGGAAGGAGGTGAAAGCGAAGAGGGGAGGGCAGGTTTCGGGGTGGGCGTGGCTGGTGGAATGATGCCGTGGTTGGGGTCTCTGCCTTCTCAGTCACAGGACAGAGCGACCCACGCGGAAACAGGAGGGCTCCTTGTTAGGGACCAAGTCTCCACGGTCTGCTGAACAGGAAAGGATGATATTTTCTCCTTAGGAAAAATAGAGAAAAGCATTGAATGCAGACCACAAGTGGAAGCCCTCTGAGGGCTCCTTTGACTCCATCTATGAGCTGGAAAATGTCTTTTCAAAGCCTAGGAGCTATCAGAGCAGGGAGAAAAAGTGAATGTTTCCTGAGAGTAAAAAAAGCCAAGATTGACCAAGGCGGGGAAGCGGGTGGGGGCATGGCAGATGAGGGTAAAGGGGATCCAATATATGGTGATGGAAGGAGAACTGACTCTGGGTGGTGAACACACAATGTGAGACATAGATGATGTAATATAGAATTGTACACCTGAAATCTATTGTCACCCCAATAAACTTTAATTTAAAAAAAGATTAATCAAGTTGTGATAGATAAGAGTTCATTTTGGCAAGGAGGAAATACGACTTTTACTTAAATGGGTGTATGTGACTTTCAGTTTTGGCTTGGACTCCTGTGTGTCTGTCTTTCTGTGCAGGCAGCTTTACTGACAGACTAGCCCTAACTTGACTTGTAGCTCCTTCTGTGCGGTGCTTTACCATGAAGGGCATCAAGAGTCCTGCGGGGCCGGAGCCTAGCATCTCACCCCACAGAGATTTCTATGACAGAGATTTGAAAGTCCCAATGAGCCACAAGTAGATAAAACATTTTTCCATAGTATGTCTCCCTTTTGCAACTTTCTTATTGATAATAACTATACATATGTTGTCATTTTGATGAAAATAGCATCCATTAGAGAAATTAATAGGTTACTGAACTTTAAAATAAAGTTACTATTTTTAGTAACTTTTTACCACTATTTACCAGTACCTACTATGGGCCATGCGTCTAGGCTGGATTAGCAGCTGCTGGGTTTGTTGGAAACAAAAACCAAAACCCTCCTTCATTAAAGGATCATCGTTCTGATGTCTGCAGCTTCCACGACATAAGAGGCTATCACAATAACTAGGCTCAGTGATATATTGTACCTTTTCTGATTTTCCATGGTGGCATCTGGGGACAACTATTAAACTGCAAGTAAAGATGGAAATATTCCATCTCCATAGGGCTAACTTTTTATACTAAGTCCACTAAGCTGGCAAACATCACAAAACACTGGTAGCTGCAGCCCCATTTTTATCTCCAAAGTCACTTACATGAATCGTCCAATATCTATATGCTATTTCAACCATGTTGAAAAGAGGGGATGGTTCCAGGTGCCACTGTCGTGTAATACAGGCAAAACTGAACCTGAGGGGACCATAGAGTTAAAAATGTCATAAAAGTTTGGGCAGGATACCAAAATACTTTCAGAATACGGCCAAAGCCATATTCCAGAATGACAACCATCAACACAAAGATGAAAATCAGAATTCATGGAGAATGTGCGAGATAAAGGCCATCAGAAGAGAGCAGACGTGAGAGTCCGCAGACATAGTCCCGCGTCACCTCGCAGGACAGTGGGTGTTCCTATCTTTTCCTTTTGTAAATCCCAGGGCCTTGTCACCATGGATGTGGGTCTTCAGGTCCTTCCCAGCAGGGTGGACCCAGCAGGAATATTATTCATGGGGGACTGGTGCTGAGGAGAGCATTCTGGGACCAGGATGGACCTGCGGGGGGACTCACCTAGGACAGCCTCCAACAGCGTCACTAAAGAAAGACTCCTAATCAGAGTCAAGGACAGAGGCCAGTTCAGTGCCCTGGTGCTGAGCCTACGTGGACGTGAGCCAACAGATTCTCAAACCTGAGAAGTGGGAATAGGCTGGCATTCTACACATGCAGTGGACTAAGGCAAGGTCCTCAGGCCAAGGCTGCGAAGCGCAGGATTCCAGAGGATGGCAGTGTATCGGGGAGGGCTTGAAAGGCTGCCATCCAGTCAGCAGTCACCCTCCCTTGGCAATCATGTGGATTTTTGACAGACCAAGCAAAGGGCTGGAGCTGAATAGCTAAAACATTCTCCACTCAGATCAGCAAATTGTCCCTTCAGGAAACAGACCAGGTAACTTCTGCAATGAAGAGGCAATTAGGGAGGCTACCTTCCCCTTAGAGAGTCCCCACCCCTGACACATAACCTTAAGCACATACATCTCTGCTCTGCAGAACCAGAGATAAATAGCAAAGGCCACTGGGCTCCAGCTCCATTTATTATTATTCAGAAATAGCACTGCCGAGCTTTCTCAAAGTCAGCTGTATGATGCAGCCGCCAATGCTACAAGATAATTTATGGGACAGGAGAGGAGATATTCCCAGTGACCACTATTACCCAAACAGTCAGAGAACACTGTAGGACAAGGGAATACACACGGCTTTATTTGGCCAGTGAACCCAATAAACCTTAGAGGAGGGCAAAGTGGAAGGAGGAAAATGTCCAAAGGTTTACTAGGCTAAAGGAAAAGGGACCAAATCCCCCAGGAATGTGAGCTGCACAAGTGACAAAGTGGAAGCCATGGTTGGCTCCACGGAAGAGAAGAGGCCAGGTAAGAACTCCCCACTGCCCATTAGAGGCACCAAGTGGAGGCCCCATCTTCAGCCATTCACAACTCGAACAAGTGTGTCCTGGATGCACGATGGGAGACACTGTTTCTAGGACATGGCCGTCTCCCTAAGCAGTTTAGAATCTAACTGGCCTATATATATACACATATATATATATATATACATATATATATACAGAAAGTAGACCGAGAACCAGACAAAGAACTAAAAAGTTGTATATTATACTAATGTTCCCCGCAGTGGACAGATCACAGAGGATCCAAGGTCTATGTGGAAAAAGCTCTGGAAGGAGGTTCTCCAGGTGGGAGAAAGCATGTGTACACTAAGTCGGACTCTCCTTATAAGAGTCACCATCTCTTTGGGGTCACCCATTGTGATTCCCACTCTCCTAGTTAAACAAATGTTTCTTGAATAAATGAAAAGAGCTCATCCCCTCATACTCTGTGTAGGCAACTGGAAAGATACCTATGCCCACGTTCTAGGCAGGAGAAAAGAGGTCTAATTTTGCTATGATTTAGCATTGGTCCGATGTGCTAAGAGTCCCTAATGGGACAAAATTGGTTTACGAGTCTTCTCCAGCCCCCATTCTCACCCACTGACCATGAGCTCCTTGAGGACAAGGTCTGGGTATACAATTATGTAAACCAGGAAAGTGGCAGTGACTGGCTCACAGCAATGTTCTACGAAGGAACCGCCTGATTTTGGTCAGTTACGAGCTAAATTCCCAGACTGTTCTCAAGGAAGACATGGGAATTCAGATGATCAGGCTTCAAATGGGCAAAAGAGCTATGCCCCACAAAGCAATGTGCATTGTCATCACCACGTCTGCCATTTTTGACCTGGTGGTGAGGCACTGAGGTATCCATGCGGATTTTTAGGGGAAGACGTCTTTAATCAAAAACAGCCCGTGGCCAAGGCATGGAAACAAGCGAAGTGTCCTTCGATAGATGATTGGATAAAGTAGATGTGGTACCTATATTACTTGGCCATCAGGCATCTGCCATTTGCAACATGGATGGATCTTGAGACTATCACGTTAAGTGAAATAAGTCAGAGAGAAAAAGTCAAGAACCATGACTTCACTCATATGTGGCATATAAAACTGAAAGCAAGAAATGAACAAGACAAAGAAGAAACAAAAACTCATAGACACAGACAACAGTTTTAGTGGTTACCAGAGGTGAGAGGGGAGGGGCGTGGCAGAAGAGGGTAAAGGGGGTCAAGCATATGGTGATGGAAGGAGAACTGACTCTGGGTGGTGAACACACAATGGGATTTATAGATGATGTAACACAGAATTGCACACCTGAAATCTATGTAATTTTACTAACAATTGTCACCCCAATACATTTAATAGAAATTGGAAAACAAAATACAAAAAACAGCCCTGGTACCACAGGCTGCAGGTGAAACCAGTGTTTTCTTCCAGACCTCACTCCCTTGCTGAGGCACGGGCAGCGAAGCTGGCAGCTCTCTGGCTCCTGCTAACCCCTCCCAGCTACTGGTTCTGGGGGGAACCTGAATGCCATTCTCCTGAGGGACAACAGAGAAGGGAGCTTAGTCAGTCCCCAAGTGCGGGGCACTCGGGCTCCCCAAAGCAGTTTGTAACTTCTGCCCTTCCCCAGGGCAGACTCAACAGGTCACAGGGCCAGAGCAGCCCCTGCTCTCCTCGTGGTCTGGTCTGGCTAAAGGGCAAGGCCTGGCAAAAGCTCAGGACACTAGCCAGCCCTGAGCCTCGTCAGTCCTCTATCGCCACCTTGGCCTGGACTCTTATGTGCTTGACAAGGGCCACTGGGGGACCCCAGCGCCCCAGAGAAAGGCTTCCTGGGTAGATGCTGTCCTCAGAGAGTTCTCCTTTCCCTCTCTGCCCATCTCCACCCCACCCCTGTGTTCCCCATCACCTGAGGCAGCTCCATGCAGGAATCTCAGATCTTAGCCCTTCCTAAGACAGTGACCTCACCACACCCTGTATTTTAGTCATAGCTGATCTGGCTTCCATCTTTGTCCTGAAATCCTTGTATGACCTTGAACAAGGCACTTCCGACCTTGAACAAGGCATTTCCACTCTCTAGGCATCAGTGCCTCACGTGAAAAATCAGGGGATGGGACTAAGTCCTGACGTTCCCCTGCTCTGTTAGTTAGTCTGTGGGGGCTCACTTCTGACGGGCGTTTTCTCTTTGTGTTTGAGATCCTCTCTATGCCTCCTGCAAACAGAAACTAACACATCCTGAAAAGGACACAACTAACTCTTAAACTCCACTGGAGCAATCAGAAGTTGAATCATTGCACTGCTGACTAGGACAATGCGAGGTGTGCCTGGTCTCCTCCACCCCCTCCCCCGTTCTCTGTCCTTCCTGTGCCCCAGGAAGCTGGCCTGTGGGGAAGGCATGGAGAGGCAACCTTGGCCTGACAGCAGGAGACCAGAGGGAAGGGGTCTCTTCCCCCAGCACCTTCCTGTGGGGTCCACTCAGGCACCAAAAGGCAGCTACTATCAGGGGCTCTCCCGCTCCATCCGGTTCCAGTTCCCTTTATCTTCTGCCCCTTCGGGTTTGGGGTGGGAGGGATCTCTGCTGTTTCCAGCCCCAGGCTCTTGCACTACCCCCTGTGGCTTCCTTACACCCTGCTTATACCTTCATGAACACTCTCTATTAGTAAACTCTCCTCGTATTATCCAGTTTGAGGGTGTCCCCCGTTTTCTGCCCAGACGGACCCTGCCCTCAGATCATCCAGTCAGGGGACCAAAGATCTGTAAGGAAAACAGGAGGATGGAGAAGTGAATTCTGGAGTGAACCTATGAAAGCCCTAACTCACAATTTTACCTTCATTATACTCGATAAAGACTGCAAGTGAAATAAAGAGACCAGCAGTGGTATTTTTTACATATCGTAAATGAGTTATCACTGCCACTGTATAATTAATTTCCACTTACCAACCTTTATTCACTAAAGCCTTTTCCTGATTTCTCTCCCCTGCAGTTTTCAATGGCACACGAAAGTTTCTTTTGCTTTGCTGCAGAGAATATGCACACTGAGCGGCATTTTCCCGTCTGGAGTTCCAGTTAAACCATCACTATCCACCTAATCTTATGACTCAGAGGCTGGTGGTTCCTGCCTCCTGTCTTACCATTGTTCCAGAAGTGCAACAGCACTAGATGCTTCAGGTGAAAAGGCCTGAGCAGTGTCCTTGTTTAACCCAGGCCGTCCGCAGTCATTGAGCTGCTTTTGCTCAGCCCTCCCCAATACACAGGGGTTATGCAACCGGGACTCCCCATGACAGCTTCCCATCCAGACATGCTGGAAACCGCAGAGCCCTTTCTCTGCTTGGCTTTGTGGATTCCTCTCAAAAGCGCCTGGTTGACGGCTGAGGGCTTGGGCTTTTCTTTTTTGTTTTTTTGCCTCAGTTTCCTTCATCTCTTCTAAGGTCATGTTGCCAAAACCTCATCACCCACTCTGTCTGTTGCCTCATTTCCCTTTTCCTTGTCCCAACGTCCAGTTCATGCTTTCTTTTTTCTGCTATCTACCCAGAGGGAGTGACCTGAATATACTAGAAGTGAAATCCCCACAACAGAGGGAAAGACTTAGAGAAATAAACCCTCACTTAGTTGAATTTCATGGCAGACGCGTTTTTGTATTTCATTTTTGGTCACCAGTGAATAGCACCGCTCGGGGCTCCCACGGAAACTCAATTCATTCTAATTGGGACACTGATTTATAGGGTGAGCAACCATTCTGGGTTGCTCAGAAGGGTCCTGGTTTAGCATGGAAATCCCACGTCCCAGGCACACTGAAAGGAGGGCGCACCCTTCTCTAGCAAATTTCTTACCCACGTGGCCTGGTACTGCTGCCACATCTCCCACATTTCGGCAGTTTTAGTGAAGGTTCTCTAAAAGCAGGGTCTGTGATGGGGATTCTTGGGTAAGTGGTTTACCCAAGAATCTTCAGTACCCAAGTACTGAAGAGGGTGGGCTCTTCAGTACTTCCTGTAAGGGAGTGACAGAAGCAGGTTAGGGCAGGAGACAAAGCCGGGCAAAGATCTGAGTTTAGCTGCAGTGTAGGCTCAGTCTGCTCCCACAGGGAGCTCTGGAGCATGAATGGCACCTCAGAGTTATCCCATCTTGAGACACAGTGTGGGTTTTTGGACACCCCTATCAATCAGGCACTAGTTCTGGGCCATTCTGGAGGGAGGGCATACTCTCCCAGGCATCTCTGCGTGAGGCAGCTCTTCACAGAGAGGGCAATTTCCAGGAGACGGGTGCAGCTCTGAGCTGCTGGCTGCCAACACCCACAAAACCTGGGGGACAGCTGGACTGGCTGGTAAAGGCCATCTGGGCCCCATCAGCGTTTACAACACCGACCAAGGCTCCAGCCTGGCATCTGGGGTGACAATGGAGTGCCCTCACCAGCTGCTGCGGATCAAGCCACAGCTTCCTCCCACTTCCCTGAAGCACACTCAGACCTTATAAGCATGCTTCTTCCTCGGTTTTCTGGTTTGCATTCTTAGAACTGACCTGAGACCCTCCTTGGCTAGGGCCTGACCCCCATTAGAATTTGCCCGTTTCTCCCAGAGACTACCTCTTACCTTTGTTCTCTCAGGGTAATACTGGCTAGTATTGTGCCTCAAAACTGCTGAAGCTGTGGCTCTCTGATCCCTACGCCTGCCCCAGTAAGTCTCTGTAACTCCCAGCCAACGCTTCCTGCTGGGGCTCTGTCCATCAATGGACCTGCTGGACAGAGACACAGACGAAAGGAAGCCCCAGGGTTCGAGCACTGTGGGCTCCGCAGGTCGAGCTCCTGGGGCGGGAGATGCGTTAACCTTGGCCTTGCTTGGCCTGAGTGCTAGCTTGAGCCTGCTGCCGAGGTTCAGGCGTGCCTTGCAGCTTGGTCTGTGAGTATTGGGACCGTGTCAACATCACAAGGCTTTTAGAAATATAGTTTTAAAAAGTATCCAAAACGTAAATGCCTCATGACCGTTTGTGGCCAAGGCTGTGGGTGGCCTTGAAGCCTCATCATTTCAGAGTGCCCCTCTCTCTACCCCCAAGTCTAAGTGCCCCCAGGTTTTATTCTAAGCCACGGAAGACTGCTCTGCCCCGATGGCTGAAGTGCTAGAAATTAACAGCCCTGAGAGCAGCCCTCCACAAACAATTAAATGCAGCTGCTGTGTAGCTACCCCAGCTCCCTCACCTCTCAGGAATGGTCACTCTAGGGCATGCGTTTTACACTACTTCCCAGTTTCCCTGTAGGATTAAGCTCCACCTGCCTGCAGTGGCGCCTGACTGATAATATTCTTACTGGCCGCTACCCTTCCTTGTCTTAACTCCCCACCCTAATCGTATATCTTGAACTTCCTAAATAAACTACTTGCTGTTGAATCCGTGTCTCAGGGTCTGCTCCTGGGGGAACAGCCCTTCCAAGGCAAAGTGGAGAAGCCGGCCCACCCTGCCACATGTGGCTGAGGCCTTCTGCAGGAAGCCTCTGCATCCCTGAGTCCAGTGGTCAGATCCCCGTGGGACCTCTTTCCACGCCAGCCCCGCCTGCACCGAGCAGCCCGGGAGAAGGAAGCAGCAGCCTGGCCAGAGATCTTTCCAGAGTCGCGGATGCCCGATTAGGATGCAGAGGTACTCTCCACTTCCTCTTGAGGCCATTTGATCCTGGGAGGTGATTTTAATTAGGGACTTGATCATCCTACAGATGATTCCTTGTTCACACTCATTCTTCCTGGGCTCCCTCAGGCCCCTTAACGACATTAGACTGCAATTTCAGGTTTATATAATTTGGTGCTTAATGCACCTGACTACTAGCCCAGAACAATGGAAGTAACTTGCTGAGATGTCAGCTTCACACCAGAGCCACTCCATTCCAGAGTGTCCCACACGAGGTGTGTGGCTGCACCCAGGGCTCAGCATGGGAGCATAGGGCCAGGCCCTGGGTCTTCATAGCCTTGCTCTATAGACCCAGGTGTCTGGCTCTCTTCCAGGCAATGATCAAGGAGCCGGCTCTGCCACCAAGCCAGGTGAGCTGGTCCTGACCTCCGTGAGCCTGGGCACCACCCCTGCTCAGCAGTGCCTACCTGCTTGGGCTCTCCCCTCAGATGTCTCACAGGCACCTCACCTTCAGCAAGTCCAAAACTTAACACTGACCTTACTCCCCAAGCCTGTCCTCCCCCGACCCCCTTGCTCCCATCTCAGTAAACTGACGTTCACCCCATCCCTCAAGCCAGGAGCTTGAACTTCATCTTTGATGCTTTCCTTCATTTCTCACATCTAATTCAACAGCAAATTCAAAAATATCTCAGTCCATCTGCTTCTCTCTCTCTCTCTCTCTCCAGCCACCACAGTCCAAACCACCACCATTCCTGGCCCAAAGTATTCCAAGAGCCTTCTGAATGATTTCCCTGCTTCCATTCTTACCCACATCCAAACTATGCACTACAGAGTAGCCGGAGAGATCTTTCAGAAAGGTCAGTCAGATCCTACCTCTCCTGAACTCACCAGTGTCGCCCATTGCACTGAGAACAGTATTCTATAAGGTCCTACATGACCAGGCCCTGTCTAATTCTTCAACATTATCTCAAGCCATCTTTGCCCTTCCTTACCATCCGCCAGGCACATCTGCCTTCTTGTGACTCTGAGAACCTGTCAGGCTCCCTCCCACCTCAGGGTCTTGGCATGTTCTGTTCCCTCTGCCTGGAATACTTTTCCACGGCTCTTCATGTGGCTAACTCCTTTCCTCTTTCAATGCTTAACACAGGGAGGCCGTCTCTAATCATCTGACCTGAAGCATGTCCCCCTCCACATTGGATTTATTTCATATCATCTTATTCACATACTTTACAGCATTTATCAGTCTTTAATCGTTTGATTGTTTCCTGTCTGTCTCCCACACGGGATGCGAGCCCCACTAGGGCAGGGATCGTGCCAGTCTCACATCAGCACAGTGGGCGATGCACAGGAGGTGACTATATAGTAATCTCTTGCTGCATAACAAAACACCACAAATGTAGCAGCTTAAAACCATACAAATTCATCACTTCACAGTTTCTATAGGTTGTGAGTCCAGGTATGGTTTGGCTGGATCCTCTGCTCAGGGTTTCACTGGGTTGAAATCCAAGTGTCGGCCAGAGCTTAGCTCTCATCTGGTCCTCGGGTCCTCGTCCAGCCTTACTGGTTGCTGGCACAATTCATTTCCTAGCCGTTGTAGGACTGAAGTCCATGTTTTCTTTCTAGCTGTCAGCCGGGGCTCCTCTCAGCAACGAGAGGCCACCTGCAGTTCCCTGCCACGTGGCCGGCAGCTCACAGCATGAAAGTCTGCTTTCTCTCAGGCCACCACAGCACATCTCTGCGACTCCCCTTTCTGCAACCAGCCAGAGGAAAGTGCTTTGAAAAAGACTCGTGTGATTAGGTCAGGTCCACCCCATCGATTGGACCTTAATTCCATCAGCAAATTCCCTTCGCAGCAGTACCCAGATTAGTGTCTGACGGAATAACTGGAAGAAGTGAGTGCACACGAGGGCCAGGAGTCTTGAGTCTCCATTAAAATTCTACCTACGCAGCGATCAATAAATATTTGCTGAATGAAAAAAATAGATTTCCATCTGGCCACCTATCTGTATAAAGCTAGTGGGCAACAGGAGAAAGGAGAAGAGGGACATATTGAACTGGAGTCGGGGAACGTGGACTCAAGCCCCAGCTCCGCCACCATCTCGCAGAGAACTCTGGTGACTCACTACCTCCTCTGCCCCTCAACTGCTTTCTCTCTAAAATGAGCATAAAACACCTGTCATGGAACGAAAAAGATTACATCCATCCATCCCTCCATCCACCCACTCATCCATCCATCTCCCCATCCATGTCTGTCCATTTTATCTCTATCTCTATCTGTCTATCTATCTGATCATCTATCTATGTCCACCTCTCTCTCCCTCCCTCACTCCATTCCTTCCTCATGGCTGCACCTGGCATAACGTAGGAGCCCAATACTTGGGAAGTGGGAGGATGGGATTTGTTTTTCCTGCCAGGAAGAATTAAGGAATTCAGTGGAGAACAGCCTCACCCACTGCTGCACTGATGTATCAGAGAATGTGGAGTGTGCAGGTCCAGAGCGCAGCAGCCGGGCACCTGAAACTATAAGTACTCCCTCCAGAAAGATTCAACAACAACCTTGAATGTTCTTTTCGGAGAAAATACAATCACTTCAGCCAATATCTCAGCCTCACGCCTGAGTAGCTCTGGTCAGGAGCACTCGGCAAAAAAACTTTGTTTTCTTTGATTCTCCGCATTCGTTCTTGCGTTTAAGTGAAATGAAACCTGACAACACAGATAAGCTTGCAGACTCATTCAGTCCCCAGGACTTAGGCAGAAACCGCTTTCAATGCAGGTCAAAATACTCCTTTTCTTCAGTACTTAAGCTCCTTAGGGCAGAGGTTGGGAGTCAGTGTCGTCACTGCACGGCCCGTGTTGCTGGAATTCTTTTGTTTCATCAGCATCAATTTGTGACAAATTAATTCGTTCCCAGTGTCTGGATACAGCACCCTCTCCACCTTCTGATCTCATCAGCAGGGTTTTTTGATCAATTCCCCTCTGAGACCCGGGACCACTAACCCCGCCAGAGACACCCTTTTTAGTTTCCATTTGGCTCGCAACCCATGTGCATGCTGAACCCTCACCTAATTTCTAATTCGTTTCTGTCATCCCACCACATTTTTTCCCTGGGTCTCGTGTGGCTTTGAAATGCTGTGGTTATTCCCACCCAGATGGCAACCACCACAGACAGCATCAACAGCGAGGATCACAGATACTCCAAGACCACCTGTCAGGGTTGCAGCTCACAGACCGAGTAAGAAGGGAGGCGACGCAGGGGGAGAGAAGTAGCCGAGCCAGGGTGAGCCCTGCTGAGCTGCGGCACGGCCAAATCACAGCCACCCCCACCAGGAGTGGGTTCACGTGGAGGCCTGAACTCCTGCCTCCCTGCCCTGCCTCCTCTCCTACCTCCTGTCCTGGCAGATCCTGTGAGACGAGCCCAGTGGGACTGACACCGCTCTAAGGGACCCTCCCCCTCCCGCCTCCTCTCAGGCTGGTCAGCCCTCCTAGGGGCTGCTCACTCACCTCTCTCACTACTGGCCTGGCACAGGGTGCCTGATGCGAGTTGCTTCCAAGGTCTCGCGATGCAAGGATGTCACCAAGAAGGGCATCCGCGGCCACAACCTTCCTGCTCACGGCTCTGACATCCTTGTGGTCTCTTCCTGTTCAAGAGCCTCTCTCCCTAAAAATTCTACTCACATCTTGAGCTCCTGAGGTAGGAGCTTCTAACAACAGCTAGAAATAAGGCAGCTCCTTTCTACATGTGTGTCCAATGAGGGCCATAGAGTCTGTCTACGGCCTGCCGTCCTCCCCGACCAAAGCTTGTCAGAGGCAGAAACCACATCTCGTTCACCACTGCCTCCCCAGGGCAGAACGTGGAACCTAGTACTTGGTTGGTTGAATTAATGCGTGTAAATGACTGTAGGGGCAGGAGGTGTTTTCTTTGGGCCTGAGCAGACAGGCGAGGCAGTCCCTGGCAGGGTGGGGGGAATGGAGTTGTTTCCCAATTTAGGGCTCCTGGGAGTAGATTAGGGCCCTGGAAAAATAAAATATAAAAACTGCCCCTTTCCCCGCCACCACAGTAAGAGCAGATTTCTGTTGCTATGCAACATAGGTGGGTCCACACCCGCTGGTGGACCCTCAGGCCCCAGTCCTTGGTCTTGGCTTCCCACACCCCGAGTACCATCTCCAGCACAACCTCCCACCTGAACCTCACCCCAGGCGAGGGTACTGGTCTCTGCAGAGCTCTGAAAGCTCATTGGCAGGGCAGACCTGGGCAGCGGCTGGGGCGGCTCCAAGCTCCAACTCTTGTCCATAGGTGCCCCTTTCTGCTGAGTACTCGGGCTCTGGAGCTGGGGGAGGGGACCTCTGCTGCTGCATGGGGGGGGCTGCCTGTCAGAAATCAACCCGCTAGAAGGCATTCCATGCTCCAAATATTTGATATCAGTAGAAGTATTTGATGTGTTGGGTGTTGAGCAGTTTTCAATATTCGGGAAAGCAGAGGAGGATCTCGGCTCACCAGCAGAGGCCTGCGTCCAGCTCTGCTCACACCGTCAGCACCAGTTTGTCTTTTCAAGCTGCTGAGCAAGATAGGCTGTGGGCCAAGAGTGGACAGGGGACGTCTCCGGCTGGCGGCACTGCAGCCGGGACACGGTGTCGCAGGCCTTTTCCAGGGGCAGCTTGACTCCCAGCTGCTGGCTGCAGGGCCCCTCACCCGAGGGCAGGAGACACCTCTCCTGATTTCCTCCCACTCTCCCCTCAATGCTCCAGCTCTGGGAATTTCTCCTCTGACAGTGACTCACACAGATGACCAGAGGAAGGGACTTTTTGGATGTGGTTCCTGCTGGCTCTGCTAATCAAAGACTGCTCCCCCTGGCTAGTCTGTAAAGCAAAACGGCCCCAAGCCCTCTGCAGAGACTGCTTACAGGGAGCACAGGAGCGAAGGAGAAGGCAGGCGCTTTGCCCTCCCAGGGGCCACTTGGCTAACAGGGAAGAAGGACGGGGAGTTCCCGATTCCCTAAGTCAGTTTCTTTATCTGTATAGGAACCTAAAAGGGGTGATGAACTACCCACACTACTGCCAGGCTCAGGCAGGCTTGGCTGTGTGGCGTGCTGGGACCGCAGCAGAATGGCCTGAGATGACAGAGAGGAAGAGGGTAATACGCAGGACCGGAGCTGGAGAAACTAACCGAGCTCTGGGGCAGGTCCACAAAGAGGCAGTGTCCCCAGAGCCTGGGCATCCCAGGCATCACTAAGTAAGGGTGCTCATTTGAGGGGGAGGGGACTGTGAGTGGGAAGTCCCAGGATGCAGGAAGGCAGGGGGATCAGACGAGGGGAGCAGGGTCCAGCCTCTCTAAGGCTGGCCAGGGCTAGATGGGGAGCTGGGGCCCAGCTTAGGGAGTGACGGCAGTGTCAGAGCAAGGCTCCATCCCAGCAGGGAACCGAGGACTGGTGGAGAACAGAGGCAGAAGGCCAACTGTAAGGCCCACGCAGAGAAGGTGAAGGACAGCTAGGGTTTGGAGGACAGCAGGTGCAGGGAACACACCCCCTGGCTGCAGCAGCTCTGTCAAGGCCAGGCTGTCCACTGGTGAAGAAGAGACAGCTGCTCTTCTCTGCAGAGGTCAGGACTGTCTGGGCCACTAGCATGCAGCACCTTGATGTGCCTTATAGAAAGGCACCCCCTCTGGCACCCCCAGTTAGAAAAAGCACCCTGAGACAGACCCATACCAGGATGCATGGTTCAGCAAATGGAGAGCATGGGTTAGATTTTACCCCCACACTTGCCTCTTGTCTGGAGGCCCTGGTGAGGGGTACAGCCTGCAGAACCGTGTGAGGTTTATTAAGAAAGTGACACACCTGCATCTGTCAGAGACAGCTACCCGATTCCCTTGCACCCCACAGTCCCACGGAAGCAGGGCCCAGTCCTAGGGTCAGGGCCTGAGTTGGCAGGGAGGGGTAGGCATTTGCCACCCGGAGCAGCCAGGAGCTTGAATCACACAAACCGTTTCCTCAGGAGAGTGCTGCCTGCTGGACAACACCTGAGAACATGAATCTGTGGCCACAGCTAAGAGTAACTCTCAGGCTGGTGATGAATGACGAGCTTGGCAGGTAGAGGCAGCCCCGGGCAGTAAGATGCAAAGGGGAGTCTCCAGGACGCCTGCAGAACTCAGTCCTGGCTGTCTCCGTCTGGAGGTTGCCGGGTACACACTCTCAGCCTTGTGGGTGGGCCACTCTAGTCACACTGGCAGAGGCACAGGGCTGGACAGTGACAAGAAGCTTTCAACTGAGTGAGCTGACAGCCCACATGCCTGGCTATAAAAACACCTTTAAGCTGTCTGAGCCTTGGCTGTAATTAGATTAGCTATATGGCATTCTTTAAGCTCCATAAAGCACAATACTGTCGGACCATTCCTTTCCTCTGCTTGTTTTATTTTTGCAATTTTTCCAGCTGCACGCAAAGCCGTTGGTATTTTTATAGCCTGGAATGAGTATCTCTTGTGTGGGGCAGCATCTTTGCAACATTAAACAATGATGAGGCAGGCTGTGGGCCAGGGGGTGATGGGGACTTCGCAGGGGGGCACCCAGCAGCTGGTGGCAAGCATCTGGGAGCTCTGGTTCTGTTTCGTCACTACACTGTGATTTTCTTACCAACAATAAAAAAGAACAAGGATTCACAGTTGTGCAACGGCTTGTCCTTCATCAGGATTGTGCGGGTAGCTCCAGGAGTGGTGGAAGAGGCTGGGCCACTGTGAGTGGGGACATGTGCACCACTGCTCACACAGGCTCACACAGGGCCAGTGCTATGGACGGAATGTTTGTGCCCTGCCCCCAAATCCATAGGTCAAGTCTTAATCCCCAAGTGACAGTACTTGGACTTGGGGCCTTCGGGAGGTAATTAGGGTTAATTGAGGTCATGCGGGTAGAACCCCCATGATGGGATTAGTGCCCTTATAAGAAGAGGCAGAGACACCAGAGCTCGCTGGCTCTCTCCACACCCGCCCCCGCAGAGGAGAGGTCGTGTGAGGACACAGAGAGGAAGTGGCTACCTACAAGCCAGGAAGCAGGCTCTCACCAGACGCTGAGTCTGCTGCACTGCCCAGCTCCAGAGCCTGAGAAGTAAGTGTCTCTTGTTTAAGCCATCCAGTCTAGGGTATTTAGTTACAGCAGCCCGAAGGGACTCAGACCCCAGGTGCACACGTTTGCACGCACTGCTTACACATGCACACACTCCATAAATATACACTCACAGGTTCATATTCACTCACACACGTGTTCACATGCACACACATAGGTGAAAATACATGTACACCTATGCACACACACACACACCAACTTCTCCCTGTGTCAAAGGAAATAGGAAGTTGCCCCCTCTTCCAAGGTGACCTCGAGCATGGCTGCCAACTCTTTCATTTCCTTTCTAGCCCAACATGAGCCTAGAAGCCTCTGTGCAACACGTCTCTTCTTCTTACTGAACCCTGGGCAAAGCTCCAGCTGAGGAGACAGACACACTCTTCTCTTAAGTTCCTTCTGTGCAACCTTCTTCACTGGCCTTGGTGCCCAACATCTGTCTCTCTAGAGTGGACGGAGGAAAGAGAATGAGGACAAAATTCAAATAGGTCTTTCAGAGTCAGAGACCCACGGTGTACCAGGGCAGCCTTGTTCGACAGTCAAGAACCTAGGCTCTGAAACCAGACAGCTGAGGTTCAGATCCCACCTCTGTGTGACTCTGGCCAAGTTCCAACTTCTCTATGCCTGTTTCCTTGTTCTATGAAATGACATTATAATGGATTATATCACCATCATAGAGCACTAATTAACTTCCATCAAGTATTTAGAATCTTCTCTGGCACATACTAAGTGCTCACTGGGCGGGGCTGCCCAGTTAGGACTCTGACCTGGGACTCCTGGGAGTCACTCTGGTCCGAGGCCCAAGTCTGGAGAAGTGGGGGTCAAACGACCCCCTGGGCAGAGGCAGCTTACGAGGCAGTGGCCTGGGGCCTGAAAACCAGCCTGGGAAACTCGGTCTGGCCACGCCTGCCTGTTGCCCTGCATCGACAGAGCCAGGACCTGTACCAAGAGGCGTGTGGAGGAGGCTAGCCCATGTTGAGACTCCAGGACACGGTTCCCCCTTTTTAATGTGTGTGTAGGTCACTCGGCTCGGAGCTGCCCTCTCCAAGAAGCAATGGGGTGGTTGGCTGTCAAGGGATAACCAGACAGGACCTCTGGTTATGTCCACACGTCCCCCAGGCTCCCGGAAGCATGGGTTCCAGAGCCCGAGGACCTGAGTTTGAATCCCCATCCCACCACTTCCTGACTATGTGATCTCGGACCCTGGTCACTTTCTAAAAATTAAACTTTTTTTTCAGTCTATGTGAGACTTAGCTTCCTCATCTATGAAGCGGAGATGGTCATCACATCAACTGCCCTGTTTTCTTGTCAACAAGATTTACTGAGGGATTACTACGTGCCGGGCACTGGGCTAGCTGCTGGGACGCGGAGATGCTCCGCACGGCGTCCCTGTCACACGGGTCACCTGGGCTCATCTCTACCAAGTGGCTCACTGTAACGTAGTGAGTAAATAACCGGTTCAAACATTGTGAGAGGAAGGAAGCTAGGGCATGTGTGTGCACTTCTGATCCAGCTGGTAGAGCGGTGGTGCAGAGCGATGGAAGACTTTCTGGAAGCAGTGGCCCCTGAGTGGCCCTTGAAGCTTAGAGCTGGGCAGAGAGGGTGGAAGTGTGGGAGGACAATCATTTCCAGAAAAGGGTGAAGGAGGGCAAATTCCCCGGAGCCACTGTAAGGAAACCCGGGCTGCCTCACTGCGCGCGGCCATGCCCACACACAGTGCAGACAGGAGGACTGGCGCTGGACCAGGAGGGGCACAGCATGGGGTGGGAGTCAGGAGACCTCAGGTCCTATCTCGGCTCTGCTGCCCGCACACTGTGGGGCCCTGGCAAGTCTCTGCCCAACGTAGGTCCTCAGTTTCCTCCTGAGAGCCAGCTGGGGCTTGACTGGCAGTCTGTCTGCCTCTCTGACACGGTGGTGGGGGGGAGGGACAGCTCTTTCCGGCTTGTCTCTCAGTGCCTGCCTCGTTCTATGCCTCTTCTTGCCAACAGACATGGAAGTCTTCGAGCACATGAGGCCAGTGAGAAGGCGGGATCGATCCACAAGTGAAGGACAGCGATAGCCCAGGAGAGAGACCACTAATCCCCGCTTCAAGTATGTGAGGAGCTGGAAACTGGGCATTTTCTTGTAGGAAAGCAGCAAAAGAGTTCAAGCATCGCGCTGGTTTGGGTTGGGCAAGTCACTTCCAACCAGCAGCAGAGCGAAATCTCCAGGGGATGGGCTTCTTAAAAGAATATTTGATATTGCCATTGTTTTGATGTGCTTTTAGTGACAAAAATTCAGATTCATTTTGAAATTTCAAGTAGCGAGACAGAAAGGTATATGATTTAAGTTTCTCAAAAGAGGACATGAGTTAGAAAAGGAAACAGAGAAAATGAGTACAACAAAGAAAGAAACTGGACGTGGGAATGGCTCGATTGTAGGATACAGTGACTCGGGGACAGCTGGTGAGGGCCCTGAAAGCGCTCATTTCATTGAGGGCTTTCACTGTGCCAAGTACCGGAACACCTGTGTCACATAAATGAACTCACAACGGGGGCTGATGGGGGGCAACTGCTTAGCCATGTGCCAAAGTACTTGCGTAGGGAATGAATGAATGAATGAGTAAAAGAACCAAAGGCAGAGATGATTCTCTCAGCTGTAAATCCACGTGCTTCCCTTCCTCTGGAGGTCTGTAAAGGTTGAATCACTCAGCCCCAGCTAAAAACATGGGCCCACGGGGAGTCACTGAAAACACGGTCATTCAAACCAGGAGGCTTATGGCCAGGTTCCCACCGTTTCCTTGAGGTAACAAGGAAAAGGAGCAGGTGGGGGGGAGGGGGCAGGGGAGGAGGGGAACCACTGCCTCAGTGGGGCAGGGTGGCAGGGCACAGCTGCGTTGTTGGGAATGCCTGCAGAGGTTGGGCGACCCCGAGGTGGGTGCTCAGGGTTCGGCATCTGACTCTGTGCACAGGACCTGAGTTCAGGCCGGGTTGCGGTAACAGCAAGAGACGCCTCCCCACCGTCCTGCCTGGCATCCCACCCACCATTCATGCCATCTCCCTGGGAAGCAGCAGGGAGGTCAGGGCCCCACCCCAGGAAGAAACACTCCATCCCTCAGCACCTGCTGCCGGAGGCTGGCTCTGGGGGACCTTAAGTGCCTGCTGTCCAGGCCCTCAGCTGCAGGGCAGTGGGGACAAGGATTAGAAAGTCCCCCTGCATCATGGTGCCCTTGGAAGCTTATTGAAATGCAGATGCCAAGTGTTGCCCCAGATCAACAGAATCAAAATTCATTCATTCTTTTCAGTGAATCAATAGTTATTGAGCACCTACAATTACCAGGCACTATTCTAGGTGCTGAAGACACAGTAACGAACAAAACAAATCTCCCAATCTTCATGGAACTTACATACCGGTGGAAGGAAAATACACAAATAAATAAGGGAGAGTAATGAAGTGAGTATAGTATATCAGATGGTGATAGGTGCTGTAGAGGAAAAGAAACAAGGAGGGATGAAGAGTGATTAGGGTAAGGCCTGCCATTTTAAACAGGGTAAAAAGGTGGCATTTGAACAAGGGCCTGAAGAGGCAAAGAAGCAAGTTATGCCGATATCAGGGGGGTAAGAGCATTGCGAGTCGAGAGAATAGCAAGTGCAAATGTCCTGAGACAGAAATTTGCTTGGTCTGAATCTCCATATTTTAATCAAGCTAAAACACTAAAGTTTGAGATCACCTTAGCAGAGTGTCACCATCCTTCATAGGACTCAGTCCTTGAAAGAGGTGGAGCTTGTTTAGGAAATTGCTAAAGAGCAGACTCCTACACAAGGACCATCTGCACAGCCTTCAGCCCTTGGCTTCTGAGAGAGAGAGAGCGCGCTAAAGGTCTCGAGAGGCTTGGCTGAAGGAAGCAGGAACTGCCTGCCCCTTTCCTGTGTTTGTGGAAACACAGACCTGACCCTGAAGCGAAGGTGCCTGCAGGAGCGGTGGTGAGGAGACAAGGCACCAGGACCCACAGAACCTGTGACAACCACCTAGGAAAGAAGGCTTAGCTAGGTGGACATTCCGCAAGCTCCGTGCTCCTGCTTCCGTCAGAGTTTTAAACACCAATGTCCTTTCCATCCTGTGTTATCTCATTTAAGCCTCCAAACAATCCCTGAGGTAGGAATTAGAAATCCCAATTTTATAGATCAGGAAAATAGGGTTTGCAGAGGTGAAAAACTCACAGCTAGAAGCTAGAAAGAGCTGGAACCCAAAAGTGGCCTAATGCCAAATCCTGCGCCCTCCCCACCAGAGCACACCGTTTCAGGAAAGAGAAAAGCATGGGCTGCCTGTACGCAGTGGCTACATGCGGCCATTTCTAGGTTGGTGCAAAAGTAACTGCGGTTTTTGCGATTGTTTTAAACCTTTTAAACCACAGTTACTTTTGCACCAACCTAATTATTATTGGTGCTGTTGTCATTTTTATTACTATCATCTTAACTCATCCTCAGGGCCCCTTGTCACCTTCCAGCCAACGTGGCACTTTCACTGCCATCAGCTCACCTTCTCCTCAGTGATTCTGTGGGACAGACAGGGAAGGGCAGGGCCTGATGTCCCCACATGGCACATAAAAAATCAGACAAACAAACAAACAAAAAAACACAACAAAATCCCCCCCAAAACAAAAACAAAGTGAAAGACCCACGGCCAGGAAACTGTGGGATTGAGACTGGAAACTGAGTCCTATTATGTTTCACCCGCATTTTACATTCATTTGCACGACTCGCCGATGTCAGGGCTAGATCTGATCCATCATTCCCTTCCTGCCCTTGGCCCAGGCCGGGCACTCAATAAATGTTTGCCGAACTGAGCTGAGTTGGCCTGACGTGAAATAAATGCAAGTCCTGTGCGGAGTGAGATGATGCCCCAAAAGCAGCCTGCGCAGGACGTGGCCATAGCTGCCCTCCCCCCACCTCCAAAGTCAGGCTGGTGGTGTGAAGGGCCCTTCAATCCTCTGCTGAGGTAGAGACAGCTCACTTCCTCCCCTCTTGAGAGCTCAGCTCAGGATGTTCTCAGGGAGCCCCAGACTGCTCCCCCTCTGTCCCGTTCCACACAGGGGTCCTCCAGCCAACACCAGACCCCTTGCCACCCAGGCTCCTGCAAACCGCCTCTCAGCACCCCCTCATTACCTCCAGATGTCTTCCTATTCACCCCTCTGCTCCTCCTGACGGGGAAGAAGATGGGCCCTTTCCTCCCAGAGGCAACCCAGATCCCATCCTCTCCTCCTTCCTCAGATGCCTTAGTCCACACCCGGGCCTGCAGGGACTCAGGCGCCCCACTCCACACCAAGGGCCTGCTCCACGGGCCAATTAAATCACCAGAGCTAGGGCACGGCCACCTGGATTGCTTAAAAGTTCTCCATGCAATTCTACTGTCCAGTCAGAGACTCCTGGACAATCTACCTTTTAAAAAAGAGAGAAACACAATACAATACACACAACACAACTGAGTAACATAGTCCAGATGACAACAGAAAAAAGTATCAGAGTGCTTCACACAGTGTAAGAGTAAAAGTTTGGTTTCAATCTTGTATGCACGTACGTGGGTGTGAGTGGACATGTCACCCTGGGTGATGAGGTAAATATATTTCTCGTTATGGATTATGGTTAAAATTTTTATGAAATTAAATTGTGTGTGTGTGTGTAACTTTGCAGCAGTTCCTGCCTTAGCTCCTGATTCTCTTTTACGTTCAAAACCTCCGACAAGACAGTCAACCTCCTCACCTGCCCTCCCTTCACCTGCCTTCTGCAGCCCCATCTCCGACACTTCGGCGTTTCCTGCTGAGGTTTCCGTGCTGTGCACCCTTCAAACACAGTGGCTTCTTCCCAGACTCTGTGTCCTTCCGCGTGTCTGTGGGTTCATTCCAATACCTGACTCCATTCCTGAAATTCTCTCTGTCCTCGGAGTATCTTTCGTCCCCCAGATTCTCCAGCCGTTCCTTCTCGGTCTTTCTTCCTCCTGACTCCTACATGTCTTCTACTCTGTATTCTCTCAAGCTTCTAAGTTCCGTCGTCACTCTTCTCTTTGCCACTGTCTCCTCCCAGTCAACGGCTTCAATTACTCCGGGGACCAGACTCCAACCATATCCTCACATTCCTCATAGTTCCAGCTGTGCAGCAGGCTATCTACTCACATGTGGCGGTCCCCTGGCAATGAGGGTGGGGCTGGGGCGGGGTCACACTGACAGTGTTCAGTGCACCGGCACCTACTTGGCCACGTCAGCCAGGTGAGGCGAGCAAGGGAGGATTATCACCCCCATTTTACAGAGGAAGAAACTGAGGCAGAGGTTGAGGGATGTTTCTGGGGTCACTCATCCATGGTACAGAGGCTCCTAGGACCCATGACTTTCCCCTTCACTCCAGAGTTCTTTCTCTGTACACCATGCACTGAAACTCGGCATGTGCAAAAGCAAAGCTGCATCTTATTCATTAAAGCAGAGATTCTCAACCAGAGCTGCGCAACAGAACCATTAAGGATGCTTTTTAAAACAGAGGTGGCCAGCTTCCATCTTCTGGGAGAGCCTTCTGTTTGTTTTAGCTTTATATTTTAAAGTCACTACAGATTCACAGGAAAGTACACAGAAATATACAAGGAGGTCCCGTGTACCCTTCAGCCAGCCTCCCCCCACGTTAGCATCTGACACAACAATAGTGCAGCAGCAACACGAGGACACTGACGTCGCCACAATCTGCAGAGCTTCAGATCTCTCCGCAGGTCTGTTCAGATGTTGTCACATGTGGCTGTGAGTAACCGCCACCACAGTCAAGACACGTCACTGTACCATCGCCACATACTCCCTAGAGCTCCCCGTCCCTGGTGACAAACCAGGGCACCCATCCCACTGTGCCCCCTGCCTCCCTCTCCTGGAAATGCCCTGTCAGCCTCGGAGTCACCATTCACCGGTCCTCCTCCGGCCCTGCTGATTATGGCCTATTAGGGGAGCGATCCCATAGATGCGTCCTTCCTAGACTCTCTCAGGCCCACATCTCGCCCTCGATCCCCACATCCACCACCACTCCACGCCCCCGGATTTCTTGACTATACTGCAGCACTTGCCTTCTTATCCAGTCCCCTTCTTCTAGGTGGTGTTTCCCCACAACCAGTGTCATAAAGCACAGCCAAGTCTCTGTTGCCCAGCTCTGACGGCATCATTCCTCCCACCAAAAACTTCCGATGGTTACCGCCATTTACAACATAAAGTCCAAACTCTTTAAATTCAACTATGAAATCCTCTATATCTGGCTCACTTTCCTCGTCTACATTTTTAAAACTCAGTGTCAGCTTCCCCCCTTTTTTTCCCATAAGAATTAAGACCAAATGGCACCTGTAAGGCTACAATAAGGTTCTCACCATGGGAAAGAAACGAACGGCTCCGGGATTCCCTGCTTCCTAGTGCTTCATTCTCTTCTCTCTTTTGTGACGTGAGGAAGTCAGTGGAAGGGGGCCTGGGGCTGCCTCTTGCTTGAGGGGATGCGGTGTTTCACCCTTGAAGGACGACTGTTCCATCCCTCGCCTCCTCACAGGGTAAGAGGTGAGGGCAGTCAGCAGCTGCCCTCGTGGGCAGCTCCCCTGGCGTTAGCCACTGGGGACTGGGAGCTTTCTTAGGCACCATTCCTTGGACCCAAGCAAGGTGAAGGTAGGTAACTGCTAGACACGTGGGAGCTGGTCCCCTTCCTGTCTCCCTACAACAATCACTGCAAACACTGTGCCACCTATTTCTGCCATCCTTTGATGCGTTTTCCTTCTTTCACTTTCATGGAACAATGTCAAGTGATTCATAAGCACTGCCCTTCATAGCTGCTCCTACTTACTATGTGATGATAAAATGAAAAAGAAAATTTGCTTATTGAGATTAAATATAGTTCAATTATCTGATATGTTTCAGCTTTAATTGATAACAAAACACAAACTGCCCATCTGAACTTCTCATTAAAGCAACCAATGCAGTGGGAAATTGGCTACTTGACACCAGAGAAAGTGCTAGAGATAACAGGAGCCCAGTGATGGGTCCCATGACGTAGCAGTCTATTGTTTTTTAAACATGCATTATCTAAAGCTCATCCCCATGGATGGTCCTATCAAGAGCACTTGGTTTTAAACTTTCTCAATACCGGGCTCTACATTTGGAGAATATTTTGGGCTGGTACATGTGGGGGGAGAGGCCACGGAACGTGCACCCGGGGAGGGAAGTAGCTGGTAGTGGCTAAGGAAGGGGAGATAGTAACGTAAAGGCTTCAACAAGCCTTTTCCAGGCCACCTGGGGCTTTCTTAGGGCCCGATGGACCAGGGAGTAGGGGATCCAGCAAAGAGGCTACACACTCAACAGTCCCGTTGCTGCTGACGGGTTATGCATCTGCTGCCATCCCACCATCAACACCACTGCCCTCTACCCACCAGCACCAACACCTCCGCCATCATCACCACCACTGTTACGGCAAAAGCACTGAAGAGCCTTCAGGCAAAGGCCGAGCAATACCACTGAATGAAATGATGCTTCACGGGAAAGAGTCACTGGAAATGTTCATTGTGTGTGTGGTTTGGGGGAGATCAGGGCTATTTGTCTTATTCCACTAGAGTATTGGGGGGCAGTGTGGAAGGTCAGTAAGACGGAGCTTGGGGACCAGGCCCCTGTGGGATGCAAAGAGGGTACACCTGTGGAGCGAACCTTCCAGAGCAGTGACCACCTGGCTCTCAGAGAGCCTAGAGACACTGAGAACCTGAATGGAGGCTGAGCCCTGTGCTCAGAGCAGCAGCCCCGGCGCTCACCATTACTGCTGTTGTCGTCCACCAGGATGATCTCCTTCAGCAGGTGGGGAGGCGTGCGTGCCATGGCGGAGTGGATGGAGCGCAGCAGCACCGAGAGCGCTTCGTTCACGAAGATGAACACGACGCTCACCTCTGGCAGGCTGGCAGGGAACGAGAGGTTGCGGCACCTGGAAGGAGAAGAGCCAGGCTTAGATCTGTCAGGGACACTGCTGGGGGTACCCCAGGTGCTGGTCCACCCGACGTCTTGGATCCAGCTTTCCTAGAGGGCTCAGGAGTCCAGATTCTTCCCAGGGCTTCTTCTCTGATACACTTAAGCCAAGCCCTAAGTGTGCAGCATACAGGCTCACAACCACAGAAACCGTTTTCCCCACAACAGTCTGAATTTGGCAATGACTATCCCAGCTGCACAGTTGTATCCAGAGCACCTAGAGCCATGCCTGGGTTCCAGCAGGTAGTCACTGAGTACTTACTACAAGAATGACTCAACATTTCTAAAGCCAGGAGGATAGAAACTACAACCAAAGGCAAGTCTTAGTTTTTCCAAAATGGCAGCCAACGCCTATGAGGCCAGACCTTAGATGATCTGCCTCAGGAGGGAAATATGTCTCCTTCCAGAGACTTCTACTGCCAGAATCCACGCTGCCTCAGTCCAGAAGGCATATTGCCTGGGGCCTCCCTGACCCCTCAGGAATCACAGAGATCCAGCCTTCAGGGATCTAGCTTCAGGTTGGAGCTAGAGTCAGAGTCTCAACATGAATGAATGAGGGACAGAAGGTCAAGTCCACTCTCATTTCATAGATGAAAACACTAAGGTTCAGAGAAGCTGCGTCCTCACCGTGAGTCAGCTGCCAAGACAGAATCTCAACTCTGGTCTTCTGACACCTACCCCAGAGTTCTTTCCTCAAGAAGAAATAATCAAGGGGGAGACTGACTTTTACTGTCCCATTCTCCCCTGGCTCCACTGAAGCCCTGAAGCTAGTTGGAGGTCTCTTACCGCAAGGGCAGGAGGCAAAGTCATGAAAGTCTACATGCCATTCCCATGGGAAGAGGAACAGGCACCCCTGAAATCAGACCCCATACAGAAGCCAAACAATAAGAAGTGCCATGGTTCCCAAAGGTCTACCCAATTCCTTCTCCTGCAATTGCTGCCTTAGTGGGCAGGAAACCACTGCGGGGTCCTTCTCTGGCTGACACTAAAACTGTCCCAGAGGCACCGAAGTCCCATCTTCAGGACAGTTGAACGAAGGGACAGAGCAGTAATCAGATCCCTGTTCCAGGCCCTGGGCTCAGAGAGGAGGCTGCTAGCTCCCAGCACTGGCCACTGAAGGCCCCAGGGCTTTGGGCTGGTGACCAGCTTGCACTGCTCCAAAGCGGGAGGCACAGCCAGGTTAGAACACGCAGTAATGAGCCTAATAGCACAGGGCTTTCGTCCGTCAGTAATTAAAGTGCTGCAGGGCAGGGATAGGCCTGCTCTTCCTTAATGAGGAAGGCTGCGGGACAACGAGCACTGAGCAATTGGGAGAAAGCACTGAGCAATTGGGAGAAACCACCGTGGGGCCCCCGGCCTGCTGAAGACTCTGAGATTAATACACTAAAATCACTGTCTCTATGGTTACCAAAAAATGTAAAGAAACTTCTCCCATTCTATTTCCAGCTCTCCTTCTCTCTCACCAAAGAGGGGTGGAGGAAGGGAGAGAATGGAGCCTTTTCCCCAATTCGCTTCATACTTACAATTTTAATAAAACCAGCAGGTTAACAGATGGGTGTAGAATTCATTCATTCTTGTGTTTAATGGAATAAATATTTATTGAGCTTCTTCCACGAGGCAGGCAAGGCACGGAGGGGACAGGAGGGTGTGGACAAAGTACTTGCCCTCATGGAGCTTTTGCTTTGACAGGGGAAACGGAGAAGCATGGAAGCAAACAAATGATACAATTGTATGTAAGTGCTGAGCTAAAAAAAGTAACACAGAGTAAGAGGACAGACAGATGCCCTGGCAGCTGTTCTAGAAGAAGTGGTTAGGGGAGGGCTCTGAGAGGAGGAGACATTTGATGAGAAACCTCAGTGGCACTCACAAGGGAGCCACGAGAAGGCCCTGTGGGGCCGAGGGGACAGTGCTGTGACTGGAGAAGAGGCAAGGGAAGGACGCAGCTCATTGAACTGCCATGAAGGGACACAAGAGAAGGGGAGCTGGAGGCAGGGCCATGATGAAGGAGAGACACACGAATGACTCCTTACGCTCATCAAACCCTTTCCCCAAATTTTTCATTGTTGTGAATACAATTTTATAACAGCAATGAAAAGGTTTATGTTTAACAGTCAAATCGTGCTTCTGGTTAGTGCTTATTTACGGCTATCAAGACCAGGCAGCTGGCCTTTCCTTAGGCAAGGAAACTGAAAGACATATGAACATACACTCTCCTTTACCAACTGCATTTTAAAAAGAATACTATATGTGGTCAAATGACCAGCACATGAACTTTTTTTTTTTTTATAAAAGTGTAATGAATGACCAGTTTCTAACATGGTCAGTATAAAGGTCCAAGTCCTCCCCACCAACCCCACCAGCAATGAAGACTGTGACCCCGTTTACCCTTCTCTAGAGGTTTCCTCGGAGGTCTGAGCCCTCACTAGTGGGAACTCCAAGTCATTCCCGCATGTTTCCCAGGTTTAGGGGTGAATTGCCTCCCCCTACTTTCTTCCCTTCTGAATTCTCAACATCACTTCTCCATCTCCCCTTCCCAGGGGACCAAGTGGAATTTCTCCCAGGAACAGCCCTGCCTGTCCTGCTTTGAGCCACCGCTGTCTATGAACAGTCTCCTGACGGCCTTTCTCCAAGCAGAATGGAAATGTTACATTCATTTTACAAGCTAAACTCTGCTGATCACTATTTTCACAGGAAAGCCTCTTTCGAACACAACACTTTTGAACGTGACAGAACACTAGTACAGTGTATCATATTTGTGTGTTTATTGTCTGTCTCCATCTGATATAACAACCCTCCCTGGAGAGCAGGGCCTTTATTTTGCTACTGTGTTATCTCCCAACCTTCAACCAGGGTCTGGCATGTAGTAGGTTTCTGGAATTAAACAAAACTAACAGATATGTTTATTTTCTCTACGGCCTAATTTTACACGTGGGCCGCAGATCTTACCATGTTCCCTTTTCTTACAAACATCCTCCCTCTGAAGGAGAGTCAGTTCCTCTCCCCACAGCAGGTCCTTCGCCTTCTCTCCTCCCTCCTCTGAACTTCCGGCCCAGCTCCTCACGTTCAGTCTCTAGCAGTGCTCAGTTTCTTTGCACTGTAACTAGAGTGGTCCCTCCAGGCCAAACGTCCTAACCACCTCCTTTTCTCTCCTGGGATCTGTTCAGGGCCCTCCCAGCAATAGTCACACGGCTGGTGGCCCCTCTCTGCACCGTGCAGCACCCTACCTCACCCTTCAGTTTTTACGCCCCTAACCTAAACGTGGGTCTGGGTGAGCAGACAGGTGAAGGGTGGGCAGGATGAGAAAAACACGGCAGAATAGTTTTTAAGCAAAGGGCATTGAAGTGGTGGATGAAGCCATCCAGGCACCAGTCCCAGCTCCATCCCAAGTTGGTGTGTGACCACAAGCAAGCCATTTCACCTCTCTCCTGTCTTGTCATGGAATAGAGGAGGTAGAAGAAATGATGCCTTAGGTGTCTTCTTGCTATAAATTCCAGTATCTCGTATCTCACATGTGATGAATAGAAGACATCTCATTAAAGAAATAGTTTGCAAACTCCCTCCTTCCACACCAGTACCTGGTCACCACCAAACGCCACATCCCCTTACCACTACTGTAACTAGATGGGGTGACCAACTCGCCCAGGTTTGCTCAGGGCTCTCCCAGTTTCCGCACTGAAAGCCCCAAGCAAAGCGAGACAGTTGGTTACCGTGTGACTAGACCACAGCTTCCTGAGAGGAGGGAAAGGCCTGCAAACCCACTGCCCAACTCTGTGCCTGGCACACAACAGGCCGTCAGGCAGCATCTGTTGAACAAACTGATATTTACCCTTTAAAAGTCCCCAACACACACACATCGACATACACAATCACGGTTCCTATTTTCATCTCAACATTAAAGCAGAATTTACATGGCGGAGGGGAGAGACGAAAAGAGGGAGCAGGAACAGCATGTCAGGCAAAATATCCATGCACTTGCTGTCACAGCCAGCGTCATCACTGCCAGATACCAAACCCAGGATGGAAGCCTGCCTGCCACGGGGCAGCCCGAGGTCTTCCAAAGGAACGCACACCCCAGAGCTGCTATGGAAGAGGGCTGTCCTGGATGCAAGCCCAGCACTTCCGGTCCAGAGTCTGGCCACTTGTTTTGCCCATCAGGCAGCACTGGCCCCCACCCGAAGGCTCTGCCTGTCACACTCACACTGCTGAGATGCCCTGTCCCAGGACCTGTATCCTCCAGGGCCCAGCCACCCACACCGTTTGCCCTCAGAGCCTGCCCTCCCTCCTGCGCTGGGCATCTTCCCCTGCACCCCGCTTCTCCATGTGCCTCTCTGGAGAAGGGCCAGAGGACGTGAACGCTGGGGGAGCCGCACAGGTGTGACTGGCCCTTCCCTTGGGCCAGTCTGTACGGGCATCCTTGGGAAAGCCCGACTGTACGAGACTGGCCCCGCACTCATTTTGAGAAGAGGCACATCCTTCTGTAAAATTAAGCCATAAAAGTTCCCTGTTTTTACTTTTATTCTTGTTCAAAGTCAAGCCATTTTCCACAAGAGATAAAAACAAGAGAGGGGCATACTATGGCTGTCTAATAAGCCAGAATTGATGGTCATGCTAAAACTTGACTTTATTGATCTCTGTATGCGGGAGGCAGCGCAGAGACGGGAGCAGCTCTGTAGGGAGCCTCTCAGCAGAGCTGCCCAAGACTGTTGGGAGCTGTTTACGAGGCAAGTTTATATCAAGAGCATCGGTGCCATTACCTGCGAGAGGCAGGGAAGCCGTGGCAGACTAAGCGAGGCCAACCCAGGCTCCTGGCCACCAGGTACCACCCAGGGCAGCAGCCAGACACTTCCATACTGGATCTCAGATGCTCCCCTCCCTAACGTCAGCCAATGTGCAAGCTCCCATCCATCAGAGTGATGACTCATGGAGGCCACTTGACCTGGGTGGAAGGACGGGTAGATCTCTCCAGAAGGAAGATCAAAGTAGGATGTGAGCTGGGGTCTATCTGCCAAGGTACCTGGGGAACTGAGTCCAGGCATGCCAGGGTTCTGTGAGGGGAGGAGAGACCTGCCTGGACCAAGCAGTGAGACGATAACAATCTCAGGTACCCACTGCCCTGAGTGCCCCCAGCACTTCTTTCCTCCCACAGTCCTCCCAGAGAGGCCCTCCCCTGCAGCTGTGGTCAGCACAGGAGGTCGGGTGCACCGGAACCCCTGACCTCCAGGTCAGCACTGCCCTCTTGGCCCTTCCCGGCCATCAGCGTCCTCACCAGCCTCTGCCATCCCACGTGCACCTAAAGGACTTGTTTGATCCTCCTTTGACCTCACTTGGAACACTTCTGGCTTCTTCCAGAGTAGACAGGCTCCCAGGCCTGCCAGAGTCCACTCTGCTGGACTGAACAAAACCTGAGGACGGGGCAGTGTGGAGATTCTCATTGGGCACAAGAGCCATCAGGATTTTCACTCCCTATGGCTGGCGTCTGTATCTCCACAACCTCTGGAGCTCAGAGGATGCATGGTGCTGCCCATTACCCAGGGACCCAGCATGGAATATTTGGAAATAATAACAGTAATAATTTCCATTTACCGAGTGCTTGCGATTTGCCATAAACCACGCTAAGAGATGCACGAATATTTTTACTCCCCCCATTTTAATTCTTCCTACAATCCTATATGGTAACTTTTATTGTCCCCATTTTACAGATGAGGGAAATGGGACTGAGGAGGCTAGTTATCTCCCAGGGCTTAAACCTCGATCCATTTGTCTCCAAAGCCTATGCTCATAATCCCTGCGAAACAAGGGTCTGCATCTTCCTCCCCAGACCTCCCCCCCACCAGGGATACGTCTGGTGAAACACTGGTGTTGTGACAGCTCAGAGGTCTGATGGGAGGGGCAAAACGGAAGAGTTCCTCCGGGCTGCCAACTCTGATGACAGATGGAGAGGGTGTAGTATGTCTAGTAGGATGACGTGGACAAACATGATAAAATACCACAGGGTGCCTGAAGCCTGAAACTGCCTTCCTGTTACATTGCTTCCACTGAGATACACAATCCCGATGACTTCGCGTATAAAGGTTGCCGTGTCTTCTGCCATGTGGCCTCAGCACTTGGTCCACAGCTGACGGGACCAGACACTGATTCCTGAGCTTCGAGTAGCCATCGACGGGCTGGCTGCCAGCCTACGGGGCCATCTAGCCCAGGAGCTCTGCATAACCGATCTTGCAATGTAGAAGAAGGAGCAGCCATTTCTCATGAGAGGTTGAACGTGAGATACCCTGAGAAGGCCGGAAGCAGAAGTGCAGGGAGCTGAGATGATGGGGTGGAACGAGTGCGTGAGCTAGAGGTGTGTTCAGCCTCCGGTAGAGACACAGCACCCTAACCAGTGAGCAGAGAGGTTGCAGACTGGAGCCCGGCCAGGGTGTCCAGCTTCCGTCAACAGGCAGCACTTCTACAAACATCCTTTCAGATGATTCTACCGATTCACAGGAAGGGTCTGCTAAGTCAAATGTAGATTTTAAGTAGGACAAGAGGGGAACAAATCATTTAAAATGTAAACAGCCAACAGGAAGCAAGGAGACTACTTGTTCCTAAAACGTCTTAGAATTCTGGGAAAATGGGATCCCTGGGACCACATGGACAGCCACTCAGGGAACAAACATCAGCTGGCTGTGGTGGAAAAGCCACAGAAGGGACAGAGTGTCTCCAAGCGGTGGGTTTGTCGGTGAGCAGGCTGGGCTCCTGGCAAGGAGAGCTGAGAAAGGTGGAGGAAGGGAAGGTGGGATCCATGGCTCAGAAAAATGGGCACAGGGCACGTGGCTCTCCAGCAGCGCCTGGCTCTGGCCTCTGATGCCCAGAGCTCAGGCTGAGGAGAAATCAGTGTCCGGGGCCTCAGTGTGATTTACCTACAGTGCCTGCCTGGCCCTCTTCTCATCGAGGGCCAGGGCTGATGGCCGGTCTCGTGTGGCTCCTTGTCCACAGAGGGGACCTTCACGTACTGAAGACAATCTATCTCTTTCACAAATCAGAGACCCGGATAACAAAAGGAAAAAATAGCAGTTACTATGTATCAGGCAGTGTTGTAAGAGCTCTACATATATTACAATTTAATGTTTGTATTACCAGAGCTAATTTATAGACAGGAAAGCTAAGGCACAGAGAGGCTAAGTAACTTGCTGGAAGTCAACCAGCTTGTAAATGAGAGACCCGGGCTTGGAACCCAGGGAATCAAGCTTTAAATATTATTCTATAATCTAAGCAGAAACTTCATCTGTTTGTCATGTTACCCAGTTTTTCTCCTAGGTTGTTCTTCTCTAGACATACTCTACTTTCTCTACATCCCTTAAAGTCCATTTCGGCAGCTGGAATCTGAGTAGCAAAGTAGAACCAAACCATCATCTCCCCTTTTAAAGACATTCTGTCTTTATTAATATAGCTCAAGGTTACAATACTGTGGGGACAGAGTCCCAGAGAGCAGTTTCCAGGCTCTCGCCCTCACATGGAAAGGTGCTGGCTCGGATAGTAAATGGCCATCAACTGTGATTGGATGGCCATCAGCTGTGGCTAGTTGGATGTCAGCTGTCACCAGTGAGCCATTGGCCACTAACATAACTGCCGTGGGTACACTAGCAGCAGATAGTGGCTGAGCTAGCAAGCGGGGATTGCAGTTAGCACAGCGATTGCAGTTAGCAAGTGAGGTTGGTTGGCAGGCAGAAAAGCAGACGGCGGATTGCAGATAGTGTGGCTCCTGCTTCCTATGTCTCCAACCCAGCCGCCAGCGAGAATATAGTGGTATGACTCCCCTACCTATGGCTCCGTGGGTGTTCCTTTTTGGCCTCACCATGTCCTCCGTTCTTATGTGGGGAGCGGGACCAGAGACCCCGCATGACACCCCGCATGATAAATACCTTTAAGAACAACCTCATGATACTGTTGGCTCATCATGAGCTTAACATTAACTAAGAACCAAAAGTATTTTTTCCACACGGCTTTTGTTAAGAAGTGTTTCCCTCCAATTGTTTCTGTAGTTAGCATTTTCAGTGCAATAGCAGAATCATTACTAAGGGGATTTATTTTACCCATTTGTCCTGAGCTGCCCTTGTGGAGCACACATCTTCCACAGACTCCTGGGCCATCTCCACAGAGCTGAGATCCCAAACTAGAAAAGCTCACGTGGGCAGGGAGAGGCGAGGGTGCTGAGGCAGTGTCTGGAGACGCAAGACCCAGGTAACACGACTGGTTGTGCCACTTACCACTTAACCAACTTTCTTGGCCTTGCAAATATTCAGTATTCTCCTAAATAAAATGGAAATATTCAGTATTCTCCTATATAAAGTGGAAAGTTTCTTGGCCTAGCAAATATTCAGTATTCTCCTACATAGAACGGAAATAAATAACTACCTCGGAAAGATGTGAGGAAAAAGTTAAACTGAAAAAAACAGACATGAAGCAGTTTGCATAGCACCTGGCACACAGTAAGTAATAGTGGCTTTTGGTGGAAATTATTCGCCTCTGGGTAGCAATTCCCAGATGGCCCAGCAATCACGATCCTAGCCGCTCCACCTGGAGCCAACCCCTTCTCCCCAAGGACCAGCTACATAATTTGTGGGGCCCTGTGCAAAAAGAAAATATGGTGGCCACGGTCCAAACATTATTCAGAATTTTAACACGGCAACAGCAGAGCATTAAGCCAAGTGCGGAGTCCCGGCCTTCCTGGGGACCTGTGCGACAGACTGCACGCACAGTGTATTCGTTTCCTAACACTACTGTTGCTGCCGTAGGAAATTACTACAAACTCGGTGGCATAAGACACAAATTTATTTTCTTACAGTCTGGAGTTCAGAAGCATGACACAGGTCTCTCTCACTGGGTTAAAATCAAGGTGTTGGCAGGACCTCCTTGCTTTCTGGATGCTGGACGTGATAACATATTTTCACGCCTTTTCCAGTAGGTAAAGGCCACCCACCTTCCTTGGTTTATGGCTCTTCTCCAACTTCGAAGTCAGCAGTGGCTGGCTGAGTCCTTTTCACGTGGCCATCTCTGACTCCTCTGCCTCTCTTCTTCTAAGTGCCCTTGCGATTACACGGGGCCCATCCAGATAATCCAGGCTAATCTCCTTATTTTACAGTCAGACGATTAGCAACGTTACTTTCATCTGTGGCCTGCATGTTTTGCCATGTAGCATACCATATGCACAGCTTCCAGGGATTAGGACATGGACGACCTTGGGAGGCCACTATTCTGCCGACCACCCACACCGATGAAGCCAGCCCTGCCGGCCCTCAAAGTTCCGAGATCGCTCATGTCTGTCTAGAGTCTGTAGCACGAAGACCTCGCACATGAATCTGTGGTCACACCCACAGGGATGGCAGCAAACACCCACAGCCACCTTGGATGGACCCTACCCTGCTCCCAGAGGGACTGAGTACCTGGCTCTGGGCTGCGTTCTCTCTGCTATAAGTCTGTCCTGCTCCTTTCCACTTGGATGTTCACATAGGATCGCCCAGGCTCCTTTGTGGGTGTGTGTGCGGATCTGTCCCATTTGCTCCCATCTGGGGCTGCAGAAAATAGTCTATTTCCTTTAGCAATCCCTCATGCCCCAGCCTCAGGCCCTAACCCAGCACCCAACCAGAGAGCCAGTCCACCTACTCCCTGGGAGGGAGGGATGTGGACCTGAGAGAAAGATGATATCATTCCTCATGAACCTCTGAGGATCTGCCAGCAAGAGGCAAGATGCAGCACCTGCCGGAGGCTCTGCCCTGAGCTACCTTGGAGGTAGGCCAGAGAGTTGCCATGGCAACATGATAGCCCTGAAGCTTGACACTGGGAGGCCGACTTCCCCTGCCCACACCCAAATGCCCCTGGGCCCTGTCTGGAGATAACAACCACTGCCTGCAGAAAAGAAGGCGATGTGCACTTGCCGTTGTGGAACCAGATGCCACCTGCCTGACACCGCTGTCCTTGGGGTAGGAGGCCCACTCTTACCTTCTTGCCCCAAGCTGGCAGGGTTACTTTTATCCCCACTCCCACCATCCTCATTCCCCACAATCACAACCCGTCTTCTAGAAACCCAAAAGATGTCGCCTCCATCCTCCTTCTCTATCTTTCAGGCGAAGGACTTACCTGATCTCTTTCACACTCATTTTTAAAAAAATGATGTCTAATTTACATGCAAAAGATGTACAGATCTTAAGTACACAGTTTGATACGTTTTGCCAAATGTATATACCTATGCAGACCATATTCAATCAAGACTTGTTTTTTCCTTTTTCTTTTTTGGCTTCTGGGAGGGTATTTTGACATGTACAGATAAGGAGGAGAAGGGTGGATGCTGGGAGCAGGAGAGAGCACACAGAAAAAGCCACGGAACGTTCGGAGCTTGCATCTGGGGATGTGAGTGGTAGAGCAAAGCATAGCCAGGCTGAGATGCAGCTTTTCTCTCCTTCTATCCTGAGGTCCTATGTCTTCCCAACCCAGGAAGCGAGAAGGCAACCCCTGCGCAGATCTGGCAAAGGCCCCTCACGGGCTGAGGTCCAGGAAGATCACCAGGTGACGTAGCCCACGTCCTGACTCCCTAGGTTTTCCCATCTGAATGTCCGGGGCCTTGCTCTGATCTTATTCCAACAATGCATGGAGAATAAATGGCATTTGATTTCCCCAAAAACCAAGTATCCTGGTGCCCAGAGGAAGCTTTGCTTCTTTCTGCCCAGACCAAAGAGCCCAGGTGAGGCTGAAGAACTGCTGCACTTCCTGTGCCCGTGTCCTTCCTTTCCCATGGGAAGGCAGTCACATCGGTAAAGGGAGGCTCCTTGAAGATACCTCTCTTCAGGTTCAGCCTCCCTGTCACAGAGGCCACAGAAGGATGGGGCTTCCATGGGTCATCAAGTCCAGCTCCTGACTTTACTAGAAACCTGCAAGGATTATTCTTCCTTAAGAGGCCAGGAGATGGTCAGCGAGTTTTCTGATTACCTGTCTTGCTCTCCAACCACCTTCCACTTGGATTCCCACTACAGTATAAGCTCCTTGAGGTTTCCCTGGCTGATTGATGCTTTACTGGGTGCCTGACACACACTAGGTGTTCAATAAAAGTTTGTTGGACGAATAAATTAATGAGGCCTAGCAACCAGTTAGATGGACGTTTTTCCTTCTGGTTAACGTCTTATGCTGTATATAAGGCAGTTTGGTCCTCTCAGCCAGGTGACAAGGTGGGTCAGATTACATCTTGCAGCACCAAGAAAGAAGGAGACAAAATAAGAGAGCAGCCAGAAGTGATGGAAGAGGGTGGGGCAGGATTCAGGACACCTACTTTCTGGTCCAGGAATGAAGCCAAGCATAACAGCAGGGTTAGAACCTGCAAGAGCAAAGCCGGTAATACAAAGGGCAAAGTGTAGAATCAAGGATACCTCCTGGGGCAGACAGCCCCAAGGGCAAACTGGAGGTCACAGGAGGGAGAAGCACAGGGGCGGGGGCTGAAGCAAGATCCACACAGCACTATTCTTCTGGAGACTGTGTTAGCATGGGCTTCCTCTCTAGATGCTCTCTTACCTGCCAGCTCACTCCACACCCCGTTAGCCAGAGCCAAGGCATCACTCTCCACCTGAACAGGTTTGATGTTCACTAAAGCAATTTCTCCAACACTTAGAGACACACCGTCCTGACCCAGACACAATGCTCCAGCTCAGTGCTGTACGTGGTTAAATCAGTGCTCCCCAGGCCCCACACCCATCCCCAGTAGTTATACAAATCGACACCTCGAGGCAGTAAAAGCACAGTGACGGTTACAAACACAAATTCTATTGCCAGACGGCTTGGGTTCAAACCCCAGCTCTGCCACTAGTGACCTTGGGCAGATTATATAATCTCTCTGAGCCTCAGTTTCCTTTTCTGTAAAATGGAGACTAATAATACTCATGTGAAAGATATATATATATATATATATATATATATATGTATCTCCCCAGTTGCTACTAATATTTGGTCTTTGACTCTGATTCCTGACACAGAGTTCCTAAAACCTTAGGGATTTCCTGGGTGATAGGAGCTTTTTTTTGCTCTAATGAGGTGACTCTTGATGGGCCCCTGAATGAGGGCTGGTCATCGGAAAGACCAAGCCACGATTAGAAGAGTGGCACTTTCGGCCCTACACCCCGTCCTTTGGAAAGAGGAGAGGGCTAGAAAATGAGTTACAATGAGTAATAATCAATCATGCCTCCATAAAAATCTCTAAAGCATGGGATTTAGAGAGCGTCCAGGTTGGTGAACACATCCACATATGGGGAGGGTAACATGCCCCGACCTGATGGGGACAGAAGCTTCTGCATTTGGGACCCAATGTATCTCTTCATCTGGCTGTTCATCTGTATCCTTTATCACATCCTTTATAATAAACTGGTAAACGTAAGAGTTTCTCTGAGTTCTGTGAGCCACTCTAGCAAATTACTGAACCAAGGAGGGGTCGTTGAACCCTAATTTTTAGTCAGTTGGTCAGCAGCACAGATGCCAGTGACGACCTGGGACTTGTGACTGGCGTCTGAAAGTGGCAAGCACACTGGGGACACGGAGCACTTAACCTGCAGGGTCTGACACGAACTCCCTGTATAGCGTCAAAACTGAACTGAATTGTTGGACACCCAGCCGGTATCGCAGAACTGGTGTGGAAGAAAGCACCCATCTGAAGTATCCTGAGTTGTGAGAGGAAGGAGAGGAGCAAAGGAAAACCGATTGCATTTTTCCTAGACAAGTACCTAGGCTAGAAGGTTACTATGAGGCGCCAAAGAGTTAATGTAACTAAAATGCCAAACGTGTCCCTGAAAGCATGGCTCGTGCCACACAAATGTTGGCCAGTGGAATCTGAAATAGGACGATAGTAAAGGATACTGGAAAGATGTTTCCAAAACGAGTTAAACAGGATAAGCCAAGCAATGACCTTGTTACAAGGCAGGGGATTTTTTCATGGAAATGAACACAGAGAGGCACTGTTTTACCCACGCACAGGCTTTTTCTGAGTGGCCCCCTCAACAGCTCTCCAGTCTTGGGCGTGTGTCTGGCACCGGAGCTCAAGTCGAGTAGACAGAGCCTCCAGGTACTTGTACAAAGAGAAACCGCGTTGTTAAAGCCATTGAGGGAGGCCTGGTGGAGAAGCGGGAGGCTCAGCTCTGCCTCTTAGCAGAGGGGCCATTTTTCCAGCTATCAAAAGAGGCTGACAAAAGTCGCCTTGCTCCACAGGGGAGATGTGGAAGCTCCATAAACTGTGAAGCTCTGTGCAGAGGGAAAGTCTTCCTATTACAAGTATGGCTCCTTTCCAGAGGCTCGGGAGAAAATGGCAGAATCTGCCCACGTGGAGTCCTTCAGAGACCCTTTCTCAGCAAACTCAGAAGTCCAGGCTGGGCTACCTCTGAAAATGCACTTCCTTCAGAAGGGAGCATGCTTGCTGGGGAGCCCTGCCTTGCTGAGAAAGGTCACCTCCTAGAGCCTCCAGCTTCCTGTCTTGCTCCCACAGAAGTAGGAAGAAATGGCCTGCAGGTCACCTCTCTTAATGAAAGGTGAAGGGGCTCCAGGGTGGGTCAGCTGACAGCATGCCTTGTGCACGTTCAAAGCAAACCCAGCTGTGGGCTACCATCAAAGGCCAGGGTTTGGCACCTGGATACATGGGTTTGAGTCTCAGCTCAACTACTTAATCCAATTGTGTGACCTCAGACATAACTCTGTTTTTCTGCTCCTCAGTTTCCTTGACTCAGAATGGAAAGAATAGTTCAGTTCATTGCAGGCTGGTGTGGTCCAAATGGGGAGGGCATTCTCAATAAGTCAAGCTCTGAGAAAATACCCGTCATTGTTATAGCCATGCTGTGGTCAGTAAAATCCACCCTTTCCTTGGCTTCCTTCTTCTTTGGCTTCCTTTTAATTTGGAACCTGTATTGAGCTGGGCCTGTGTTTTGTGTCAGAGCTGGCTGCAAAGTCAAAAGGCATGGCCGACGCCCCTGCTGGGTCCAGGGGCACCAACTCCTCTTGAGGACCCTTTCTCCCGAGGCTCCAGGTTCTGACTACATCGGCCCTGCTTCTCCCTCAGCCCCAGGCCGTCTCTGAAGCACTCCCAAAGGGCTGAGACCCTAGCACCTAGCTGATGTCACCTTCGGGATTTTACCAGAATCCAACCCTATCTCAGCACCTGCCCCACTGCTGTCATGCCAACACAATCTCTCACCTGGATTTCTGCAGAAGCTTCCTAATTGGTCTCCCTGTTTCTACCCTGGTCCCTTCAGTCTGTTCTCAACTCCGCAGCCAGATGGGGCCTTTGAAAACGACAATCAGAGCACTTTATTAATCTGCTCAAGCTCTTCCCATGGATTGCCATCATCCGAAGCAAAAGCCACATACCTCGCAGTTGCCTACAAAGCCCTTCTCTGGCATTCGCAACCTCGGCAGCCCTGTAATGACCCGAGAACTTTAAACAATATGGATACTGTGTGCCACGTCTGGAAACTCTTATCTGATTGGCCTGGGCATAGCTCCGGCATCAGGATTATTTTAAAAGCTCCTGGAGGAACAAATGGGCAGCCCAGTTTAAGAACCACGGCGCTGCTTGATTTGCTTCCTGTTGTCCCTCTGACCTCATCTCCAACTACTGCCTTCTTGCTTGCTCTGTTCTAGCCACATGAGTGTGAGCACATTTCTACCTCTGCCTAGAAAGCTTGCTGGTCTCTCTGCCTAGAAAGCTTTTTCCCACAGGATCCACGTGACTTGCTTCCTCATTTCTAGGTCTTTGCTCCAATGTCACCTTCTTAGTGAGGGCTTCTCTGGCTACCTCATTAAAAAGTAAACGCCTTCTCCTATTCCAGACTGTCCCTACCTCCCTCTCTTACTTTATACTTCTCCATAGCTCTTCTTACATCTAAATAACATACTACATAGTGGACTTCTAAGTTTTGTGTATTATCTATCCCTACCCGACTAGAATGCAAGCTCCATGAGGACAAGGATTCCTGTCTGTTTTGTTCACTGTCTAACCCTGTGCCTTGACTATGCTGGCACACAGTAAGTGCTCAATAAATATCCTTTACTATCCGTTGAATGAACACATGCTCTGTGCTCCCCTTGTAGATCCTCTGCTGCTCTTTCACCCCTAGAGCCCAGCCAGATTCTCCCTGGGCCAGGAAAACCCATACCCAATTATATAGCACACAGCAGGTGCTCAATAAATGTCTCTAGAGCTAAACTGAACTCTCCTCCCCAAAAGAACATAGCCTCCAAACCCAGCAGCAACTCCAGATACAAGCTCACTGTGGTTTGCAGCTTTAAGAAGATTTTAAAAATAAGGAGAAAGAGGGGAAAAGAAGGTGTGGGGGGAGCTTACAGAAGTTAATGAGGTTTTCTCAGCTGCGGTACGTGCTCATATTTTTAATAATTAGGAGTAATAAAAATTGCAGAAGAACCTTAAAGGAACATCTTCTGTAACAAAGAGAGAAGTCAACACAGAATTTTCTGTCGGGTGTAATGACTTGTTAGCCCCGGAAGATGGATGTACTTTAAAAAACTAATTTACAGAAAAAAAAATAATAATTGTTGACTAAAATGCAACTAATTGGGTTAAAATGACTTATTAACCAGAATGACAGATGATTCCAGTGCCCTTAAGGAGTAAATTAGGTTATTAATCCTCAAAATCTCAAATGAAAGGAAGACTTCCTCTGCTTTGCAACGGGAGAAACTGAGGTGGAAGGAGAAGGGGAAGGACTTGCTCAGTGTTGGCCAAGGGGAAGGGACCCTGGAGTCCAATGCCCAGGCCTGGCTCTGTCGCCAGCAGTGTGGGGCCTCCGTCTCCCCACGGGCACATCAACAAGGGCCCAGCCACTGACTCTGCTCACCCACTGGGTCTGAGGTCAGGCAGGGGCCGGTCGAGGGGCAGGCGGTCACTGAGGTAGGCGTTGTAGCCGTAGTACTGGAACTGCTTCAGAGCCACACGCCGACCTTCAGGGCTGAGCTCCTGGCCCCAGTGTGCAAACAGAGAGGAGTCTGTGAAGGGCTCAGCCTCGGCCTCCTCAGGCTTGGCGGGAGCTTCTGGAGAAAGAAGGGATAAGGAGACAGTGGGTCAGAGTGCACCCCTGCATATGCCATGACAACCCTTTTCCCTTCTTCATCATCGCTTTGGGTACAACAATCTTAGCCCTCTTCTTGGGGGCTGGGCCAAGGGGAAACTGAAATCTTCATGCTTCCCCAAACTCATTCATCCATCCGTCCGTCCATCCATCCGTCCATCCATCCATCCAACAATCACTAGGCACAAGGGATATAGAAATATAACCACCAGGGCTGCTCAAAAGCTGATGGATGATGACCCTTAGGACCCCGATGACCCATGGCTTCAAGTTGGAGGCCCTTCCTTCCCCAGTCTGCTTCCCCACCAGAGATGCGGGCCCCAGCCTGCAATGGCGTTTCTGCTTCTCTTTCCCTAGACCGTGCTTTCCCTCCCACTCCCTGCCAGGTCCCCTAGCTGGGGGTCTGCTCCTCTCCCCAGTTCCCGCTAGCCTACCTCCCTCTCCACTGCCTGGTCCTGCTGTGAGTTGCCTGACCCTACATGACGTTCACCTGGCTGCAAGGACCCCCGACCAGGCTGCTTCCTGCTGCTTCCAGACTCTGCCCAGTGACACAGGAGATGGCCAGCCATGCCCGGTGCCTCATACGCTTCAGGCACTCTCCACGGGACCCCTGGTACACTTTGTGGGGGCAGTTCCCACATCGGGTCCAGAAGAGCTCAGGGTTTCCCTGGAACTTGCCAAGAACACGGAGGGGTCATTATTGCCTATAAGAGCAGAGGCTTTGGATTCACAGAGAAATGGATTCAAATAAACCCCTGCTCCACCAGTCACTGGCTACATGACGACAAGCAAGCACTCCACCTCTCTGTGCCTCGATTCCCCACCACTCCCCCACCCCTGGATCCATGAGAATTACATAAGATAATGTATATAAAACCCTTAGATCAGCATATGTCTCAGAGTAAGTGCACAATAACTGGTAATTAGGGTTGCTATGGTAAAGGAAGCCTGCCAGGTCATTTAAATCCCTCTTTTATGGGGGTAATGGTCATGCCAGAACATAGGCTGATGGGTCAGGACTTTGAAATTCATTCCCAGGGACAGGTAGTCAGGTAAATCATTCAAAGTCAGAAACCAGACCAATTGCACAGAGAGGCGAAGCACACTGGATGCTGCCTTCCATGCTTATAAGTGTAACAGAAGAGATGGAGCCAGGACTGGAATAAGACACCAGAAGGAAGCAGAAGCAGGTCAGGAACAGCAAAGCCACGCTTCGGACACTTGCCAATGTCCCCTCAGCTGTCTGTAGGGTGCCAGCAGGTGCATGAAACGTTTGCCAGGTAACCTAAAGGTACAAGCTGGAGACGGGCCAGGGGCTAGGACTTCACGGTCTTCGAGGTTGGGTGTATCATCCTGGTACCAATTAGCCTTAAAGATACGGAAGGAAACTCAGCGACATTCAGCAGGTTAGGATACAGTAAGGGGTAAATGCGAACGAGGCGTGCATTTCTACGACAAACCGAAGTTTTTAGTAGAGCGGTGGCTGCTCAGAGCTACATCCCAGAACTCAGGGTGCCCCTGTTCTCCCCTACGAGGTCCATCTGAAGGGAAGTACAGGGCTTGTACGATCTTAACGATCCCTGTTATCTCTAAAAAGATGTATGACTCATTCATTGGGAACGGGTTGGTGGTGAACATCTAAATCAGCGAAGCAACTGAATGATATGATATTTAACAGAAATGGCGTTTTCCTGTTCTCACATACCTAAATGAATATTACCAAGTAAAATGAGATCAGTTAATGAAAAAATTATGACTCACAATTAGGCCGTATTGCCTAATAATGCATTACAAAACAGATGAAAGTCCTGGGCTCTACCACATGCTTCTGCCTTTTTACTCAGTATGGGTACCAATGACAGCAAACTTGAAAGCAGTGGGTCCTGAACGATGAATCAGGGGCATGACAGCAGGAAGGAAGTACTCTTCGTTGAATTCCTTCCCAGAGCCAAGCACTGTGCTGGCTGATGTCTTTCTCTAAGGTTATCTCTGTCGTGCTCGTGAGTGTGGACTCCTTGAGGGCAAGACAACGTCTGTCTTGTTCCCTGAGGTATCTTGGCTCCCATCACAGTACGCAGCTCTTACGTGGGACTCAATACATCACTTTAAAATAAATTAAAATAAATACCCTATATAGTGTTTAGTTATTAGACATCAGGAAACCAAAGAGGAAAAGGTTACATGACTAACCCAAGGTCACCCAGCTGTCAGGGGCATCAAAGAAAGGTCTGACTTCCCCCAAACCCCACATTCTTTCCTCTCCACCACGAATGGCAAACTCTGGTCTGAGGGCCAAATCTGGCCCACCACCTGTTTTGTAAATAAAGCTTTACTGAAACACAGTCTGATCCATTTGCTCACATATTATCTATGATTGCTTTAGAGCTATGAGGGCAGAGTTGAGTAGGTGCAGCAGAGACCATATGACCCGCAAAGTGGAAAGCATTTCCTACCTGGCCCTGTAAGTGTGCTGTCCCCCTGCTCTACCTCTTACATTAGACATCTCTTAGGTAAGAAGGCCTTGTCTCTGCTAATTCTGTTTTTCTTTCCTTTCGAAGGAATGATTAAGAGCACTGGCTATAGAGACAGAATTGGGGGATGTTTACTCCAGCTGTACCATTTACCAGTTTAGTCTAGCTCATCCCATACCTTACTTTCCTCGTCTGGAAAATGGGGTTGATAATAATAGTGTCTTCTTCATAGAACATTTGTGCATATTCAAGAGCTGGTCCATGTAAGGAGCTTAGCACGTAATACATGTTAGCTCAGTAACCGTCAGCTGCTGAGGACCCATGAAGCCCCACTGCTCCCCCTGGGTGCTCTTCCAGCAACACCTCTTGAATTCAGATGGGGAAGATGGCCCTGCCCTCAGGTCCTGACTCTGGAAGATGCTGCTGCTGTCTAGTCCCCAGATGAAGGGTCCCCATATCCACAGACAGTGGCCCACCTTTAACCAGTCCTAGAACAACTCCTTCTCCTCTCCAGTAGGAAATCAGACCTATTTGGTCATCAGCAAAGGAGGACCATCTTTGACATGGTGAGGTGACAAAAAGGTCTCAGGGAAGTGCCAGGCTGTGTCCTTTGCAGGGGCCCAGCGGTGTCTGGACACATCCGGTGATGGGCCAAACCCATAGAAGTCTCTCACCCAGGGATGAGGCACCTCCCAGAAGCAGACCCTGCCTGTGGTCCACTGCCGGACTTCAGACCTACTTGGCACGCCTGACCAACTGAGGGGTGACTTGAGGGAAGTGTATATCCGGGGGCTGAGGGCTCCCCAAGGGAGAGCTCATTCATGGAAGACACTGAGCAGGGCACAGTGAACTCCGCCCATAGCCAAGCCAGAGCATTGGATGGTTCTGAGGACAGCAGGGGTGCTATCATCCGCCCCTCATTGTGCATGACCTGATTTCCAGAAAGTTCTGCCAGTGAGTACATGGGCATCCAGGAACTGCCACAATGTGGTCTCACAGATATGCCCACCATGCCTGACAGGCAGCCCACTACTGAGAGCTGAGAATTACAGATACTAATTACAGATGCTAATTCATGGAGACGGGAAGGAAATGGGGCAGGAAAGCAGCTTGTGATGCTCTGAGCAATCCATGCAACGAAAGCCACAGCTCTGAGCAGTGTGCACAGGCTCAGCAGCCAGGCCCGGGAAGCGCATCTGGACACCCCGCCAAGGCTCTCGAGGCTCCTGACGCTACTGATACTGCAAGCAGGAAGGAGACCTGCGTGACAGTGGCTGCTTCGGGGAGCAGCCCACATGAGGGATCACCCAGCTGTTTTTGCCCCAGGGTCTGGGTGCTGCTGAGACTGCACGATGCAGCAGAGAGGAAATTGGTTTTGGAGTGAAACAGACATTGTAATGCGACCCTGTCCACTGCTGGGCCTGTTCTCTCGGGACCACGCTCCTGGAGATCCCCACCTTTCGAAGCTGAGCCATGTTGCCAGCTCCGGCCATGCACTTTAGGGAAAACTCTGAGGTGCTGGGGACTTTTGGAGGAGCTGCGGGAGAGGTTGCAGCCCAGACCTCTCCCTAAGCAAGAAGCCAGCACCCATCTCTGCTCGTTGGATTTTAGGATGAATCCTAACATAGCAATAGAAGGGGTCACACTGCCCGGTTACGGCTGCAGGTCAAAGTAGTTTGGGGCTCCCACCTTGGGGGTTGGGGGGTGGGCAGCAGGATTAGGTGGGCAGCATGTCCCAGAGACACCCGGGACACAGCTCACATCCCCGAGTGCCCCCTTCGCCCACTGCCCACGCTGCACCATGATCTCATTGGAAGTGGCAGCTCTGCTTCTAGTCCCTCAGTTTGGGTCCCTTTAGGGAAATGTTCCCAGGAAAGTGGTAGAGCCTTCTTGTTTCTTGTGGTTTTACTCAGTTTCCTTTTTCCAGGCAGAGAGAATAGCTAAAAAGGCTTCAACGGTGGGTGGAGAGGGGGCCTAGCTCCTGCCCTGCAGCCAGTCCTATAGCCACTGCTACTATTTCTGTTTCTTCCCTCAGGCCATGCTCAAAGCTGAAGCTCTGGGTGTTTGGTGCTAAGATCCAGAACCCAGGAATGAGGAGGTAGGGAGAAACTGGGGCAGGCAGGTCTGTGTCCCAGGTAACTAACTTCCTGCTGCAGGCACCAGGGCCGCGTCTAAAGTTCATCCAGGGAACAGGCGCAGACGGTCCTGTCTTCTGGTCCTCCTCCCAGAGTATTCTGGGGACCCCTGCTCTCCCCACTCCTGGGTCTGCTATTTACTCTCTCTGGACAAGACCTGCAGCGCCTTCAGGCCTCCATTTTCTTCACCTGTGAAATGGGAACCGACGGCCCAGCTGCAATGGAGAGTGGCTGTGAAGTCAGCTTGGCAAGATGAAGGCTAAGCGTTCAATAGTGGAGCAAGCGTTGCTGAATATCCCAGACAAGAATTCTTAAAGGATGTTTCCTTTTCTTCCACCTGTTTTATTTTTTTAAGCAGCTTTATTGGGGTGTATAAACCCGTTTCAAATGTACAGTTCAATGATTTTTACAAAACTTTCTTCCACTCTTGAGATGCCTTGTTGCATGTTTTATTTTGGGTCAAAAAGAAAAGGGCTTATTGAATGTTCTGAAATGTACATTTCTATTGTCACTCTCAGTAATCTCCTGCCGGCCGGCTGGCTACCTGTTGATAAGGAGTCACTGTTATCCCCCAGGAAGAACCTGATGCTTCGGCCTCCACTGAGAAGCCCAGGCTGCGTTTGCAGAGCATCCAGGCCTGTTCCTCTGTGCACGGCCGGTGAGCTGGGATTCATGCCTCACACAAGGAGGGGTGCCCCTGGACCGGCAGGCCAGCCCTGGTTGCCTCCAGTGTGCCTTCTGCTGTGTGTCCCCTCCTTCCTCTCCCAACACCCAGCACAGGGGCCAAAGCCCAGCCTCTGTGCCAGCCAAAGCGAGGCACTGGGAGCCTGTGGGAAGCCGGCTGGCCAGAGAGGCAGGAGGCCTCAGCCGACCCTCTCCTCCCACCCTGGCAGGCCGCCATTTCTCTTTTGTATGATGGAAGCAGTGTTTGGGTTTTATTTAGGAGAGAAAGGAGGACTTTGCTTACAGGTAGCAAAGCAAGACATTAGGATTCCGCTTGTAATTGTGCTCCCAAGAGAAACTTTTCAGATTTTTTAAACACCCTTTGATATGCTAAGAGCCCTAATAATAAAGAAACGAAGTACTGTGTTGAGTTGAGGGTGTCCCCTTTTCTCTGCTTCTAGAGGTGCATCAGGACATGAGCTGAAGGTCTTTTGTCAGCAGCCCCCACAATTATGCTTTCTCTTCCAGGAAGCCTCAGAGCTGCTAAGAGAAAGAAGTGGAACCTGACAGGAAAGGACTTGGAGCTCATCGGAAGAAAGGAGCCCTGACAGATGCAGGTCCAACACCATTAAAATCCCCTGCATGACGACTTGATTCATCACGGCAAAGGTAAATCTGGGAGAGCTTCCTCTGGCACCTGAAGAGCATTTCGGGGAAGAACAGAGGCTTCTTCAGAATGCCTGCTTACAAGGCAGGCCCAGGGCCTGCTCTGCACAGGACAGCCTGCTGCAGGGGCTCTGCCGTCAGCTCTGCCCTTGAGCAGCTGTGTGACCTTCATCAAGCTCTTTGACCTCTCTGAACCTCAGCTTGCTCATCTGTTTAATGTGTTTAATGGAGATGGTCATGTTTACCTCTAGCTCATCACAAAGAGTAAGTGACGGGGGTGGATGTCAGTCAAGCTCTTTGCAAACTATCAAACTCCTGGTAAGCGGATTTGTTTCTTGTTGCTGCTAACAAATAACCACAAATTTAGTGGCTTAAAACACCACAGATTTATTCTCTTGTAGTTCTGGAAGTCAGGAGTCTGACAGGGTCCCCCTGAGCTAAAATCAAGGTGGTGGCAGGGCTGCGTGCTTTTCTGCATGTTCTAGGGGAGAATCCATTTCCTTGTACCCTTGAGTCCTTGAATCCTCCTTTGCAGCTTCTAGAGGCCACCGGCATTCCTTGGCTCATAGCTTTCTTACTCCACGGTCAACGCCAACAAGAGTGGGTTGAGTCCTTTCCACATGGCATTACTCTGACCTCCTCTTCTGATCCCCTCTTCCACTTCTAAGGACCCACTTGGATAATCCAGGGCAATTTCTGTAGTTTAAGGTCAGCTGATAAACGACCTTGATTCCCTATTGCCATGTCAGGTAACATATTCGTAGGTTCCAGAGATTAGGACGTACCTATCGTTGGGGGGTCGTTTTTCTGCCTACCCCCGTCAGAGTTCTCACATTGTGGGTTTGGGTGTCTATAAAAAGAAGATTCTAATGCTCGTACTTGGCTCTCGGGGCTGTAGTGAGGCACAGGAACAAGAGTTAACATTTGCTGAGAGCCGACCACTGCCAGCAGTACTCACAGCACAGCCGCACTCTCGTCCTTGACACACCGTGGAGACTGAACAGGAGAATACACCCAGTACAAGCAGGGCAGGGCTGCCAGCCAGCTTCTCCAAAGAAGCAGGTGTGCATGAGGGCATCAGGTGCCCACGAGCTATGGAGGCAGCTCATCCCTGACCCCGAAGCCACGTTGGCTCTGTCTCCCTCATACGCCAGCCAGTGAATGGCCCCAGATGGTACCAGGCAGGTACTGAGACGGCTGCCCTCCTGCCTCTCTCTGTTTCTTCCCCACTAGCTCTGATGAACCGCCCCAGCTTCCCACTAGCTCCTGACCTCTGTCCCTGCCTCCTACTGCTGTGCTTTGGACTGGGGGCCCGCATTTGACTACCCCAAACTCTGGCTTTCAAAACTCCCTAAAGTTGCATTCTACTGTTTTCAGGGGCTTCTCATCTGAGAATCTGATGAAATCTGTGACCACTCCCCAGAAAAGTGCACATTGGTCCATCATAGAACAATCTGCAATCAAATTCATGGGAATCATGGAGAGCAGTACGATGTAAAACAGGCACTGGCAAACTTTTTACTGTAAAGGACCAGTTGTGACTATTTTAGGCTGGCAGGTCGCATGGTCTTAGGTGCAACTACTCAACTCTGCCTTTGTATTGAGAAAGCAGCCATAAGTAATGCGGTAGCCGCCCCCACCCACCCCTGGCCTCATCTGCGGTGGATACGTTCCAAGACCCCAGTGGATGCCTGAAACCACAGATAGGGGTTTCACTTTATATACACTGTGTTTTCCTGCATACATACCTATGATAAAGTTTAATTTAGAAATTAGGCACAGTAAGAGATTAACAACAATAAGTACTAATAAAATAGAACAATTATAACAATATATTGTAATGAAAGTTATGTGAACGGCTTTGGGGCCGTGATTAAGTACAATAAGGGTGACCCGAACACGAGCACTGCGACCCTGTGGCAGCCCATCTGGTAACCGAGGTGGCCACTAAATGACTAACGGGCAGGGAGCATCTGTGGCGTGGATGTGCTGGACAAAGGGACGAGTCATGTCCCGGGTGGGAGAGAGTGGGATGACGCACGATTTCATCGCTCTGCAGAACGGCACGCAATTTAAAACTTAGGAATTGTTTATTTCTGGAATTTTCCATTTAATATTTTTGGACCTCGGTTGACCATGGGTAACTGAAACCATGGAAGGTGAAACCGAGGGTAAGAGGACACCACTGTACGTAAATGAGTAGGTATGGCTGTGTTCCAAGGAAACTACTTCTAAAGCAGGCAGCAAGTCAGGCGTGGCCCCTGGGCGGTAGCTTGCCAACCCCTGGTGTAGTGGCAGCCCCGACTGTGGATCCCAGCTGCTTGTGTACTGGATGGGCGAGTCTTATGTGCGCTGAGTCTTATCAGTCTGTGGTTCCGTGGCAAGCTGTCGGAGCCGTGCCTGCCATCTAGCCAGCTCAGGGAAAGTGTTAGCTAGGACCTGCCTGCTAGGCAAGACCCTCTGCCTCCAGGACGCTGCCTCATTCCACTGAGCACCCACTCTGAGCTCCTGGCATCTGCCTCAGGGGACACAGCCCTAGCTGGCCTGGCGAGGGCCACGGGAGGCCTAAGTCAGTCTCAGCCAAGGACAAAAGGGAGTTATGATTGTGGGTGTTCAAGTCTCTGAAAACAAGGACGGAGGCCCAGCCAAGGACGGAGGAACCAGGCTCCGCTCCGTGGGAGGAGCTAGCAAGGGTTAGAGAAGGCTGCACCCAGGTGGGCTAGGATCCAGCAGGGCTGGCAAGTCCTCGCAAGGAGCTAGAGAAGAAGTCAGGAGTCTAGAGAGAAGCAGTCATCTGTCTGGGCTGACAAGGCAGGCAGGGAACAGGAATTCCAGACTCTGCAGGCCCACTCCACATTCTCCAGGACAGCCTGTTGCGGGGCAGAACAATCCCACACCCCCTCCTGTGCAGGCTGGGACTGCCCTCTCCTCCCCGACCTGCACAGGGTGGGTGCTGGGCCTGGGTGTGGCTGAGCTCAGGGCTGAGTCGGCCCGGCAGGTAGGAGCAGCCAGAGCTCACTATGTGCACACACGCATGGCAATGGAAATGGACTTTAATTATGCAGAATGAAAGCTGTTAGTAAAGGCCCAAGTTTTTATGTTCGAAGCCGACCAATATAAAGAACATGTGAAAAACTCATTTTAGGGAGTGACAAATGTCCGTATCTTAGGAACCAGGATTTATAGGTGCCATTATGTGCTACTTTAAAACAACCCTTTAAGCCTAGAATTCTGCCTAGGAGATATAATGAACTCTGAAGCACATACCATCATTTTTTTTTTTTTCCGTCTCCTAGAGCTGACAGCATGGAGCTGAGCACCTGGACTTCTAAATATACACCTCACTGTTCACACTTAAAACACAGTGTTTCTACGTATCTTTTTCTTAGAATGAACAAGCTGGCCAACCCGTTGATGAGAAAGTGGCATCCTTCTCCTGGCACAGCACACACAGATGGGAACAGCTGGGCTCAGCAGGGAGAAAGGCAAGTGGCCCTTTGCAACAGAACAGCCTGCAGCCAGACCAACTTCAGATGCCAGTCTGCAGCAGCTGTACCTCCTAGGAGCTGGGATGGGCTACCCAAGTGCCCTTGCTTTGGGAAACCTGCAGCCTGAAGTTAGCTGGGGAGAGTATGTACCTTTCTTCTGCAACGTTACCCTTTTCTCTCCATTTTCAGCTTCTCAGGGAAGCTTGCCAATTTCGTGTCTTTCTTCTGGTCTTAAAGGAGCAGCCACGTGCTGTATTTCCCAAACAGGTGCAGTGTTTCCCAAATGTTAGCAGGCATCCATCAGACTTACCCAGGGGGCTTGTAAATTCACAGATCATCACTGGACCACACCCCCAGATTTCTGATTCAGCAGATCTGCGATGTGGCCTGAAAGTGTACATTTCTAACAAATCCCCATGGGATGCTGAGGTTGCTGGTTGGGCCCCACTCTGAGAACCAGGCAGAAGAGGTGACTGGAGATACAGGCTTCCTTCTGGCCCTGGCTCTGCAGTTCATTCACTCCCATGGCCCTGGGCGAGTCCCCTCCACCCTTTAGGCCTCAGTTTTTTCATGGGTAAATGAACAGGGGTGGGATAAGATGATTTCTAAGAACGTTTCATGTTCTAAAATGCCATTATTCGAAGGTGGTTCAGATTACAGATTTTAGCTCACACAGGGACTGGTGGCTTCCACTTAAGAGGCAGAATGTTCAGTGGAAACCCTTATACCTCCTATTCATGCCTTGGTTTTACAAAGAAACAAATTAAGGTCCAGAGAGGTTAAATGACTTGCCCAAGTTCATACAGCTAGGTAGCAGCTGATTCTTGGACTAGAAGAATAGACGAAGCCCCTGAATGCCCTCATTCCCTGCACAGTGCTCCCTCCAACACCCAGGAGGATTCCTGCAAAGTGGCTCTGGGAAAAAGCAACCTGTTCCTCCACCAAGTATTTCCAGTACCTCTGAGATAGTCAAACCCCAGAGCCTGAGCCCTGGGCAAACCAGCAAATTCTCCTTCAGGCACCCTTCCCACTGCTGGTACCTGAGTCTGATCTACAGAAGCACCTGCACGCTATATGTCAGGCTGGCAGGGAGGTCGGAGATGCTCCGCAGGTGAGCAGGAAGAAAATACTAATCTCAAGAGCCCAGGACGATGAACCCAGGCTCTCAGAGTACACCAGCGTTCCTGTTTTTCTCAGTGCTCAGCAGCTGTGTCCACACACGGGCACACACAGGTGTACATGTGCGCACACACAAACACACACGCGCGCACAGCCACAGCAGCCCACAAAGGCTTGTCCTGAAAACAGATTCCTCTAGTCCCAAGTGGCTGCTCACCACATGTAGGAAGAATTAAAAATGTGTCCTTTCAAAGACAAGAACGCTTGTAAAGACAAACTTGCGTGAAAAAATACCATGGGGCTCCACTCTGGTCAAATAGCCACATTTGATTCTTTCAGTGTAATTTACAGTGGAAAAGGAGCCAGGGCGCTGGCGGGTTTCGATCTGCTCACAGACTCCGGGGTGCCCCGGCTGTGGGGGGCCCAGGGCCGAGCGTGCCATGATCCCCAGCAGCTGTGGGCCCACCGGCCATCTTTTCATGACTCTCCTCAGTCATAAATCTCCCAGCCCTGGTAGCCACGCTGTATTTTGGTGAAAAGAAGTAGATTTGTCCTTTGAAAAAAGTTAACCAACAGGCCCTTCCAACCTCAGACCCCTACAGGACCAGGAAAAGCTTTGAATCCACGTCAAAGAAGCCTTCAAAAGAAATAGGCCATTTTCAAACGAAATCCTTTTCTCGAGCATGACAGCAAAAATACTTATCACATGAAAGATGTGAAAACCTTTATGATGTCCCAACACTCTGTATTATGCATGCGTGTGCCCAGCGGACTGTGTGCAAAAAAAGAAAAAAAAGAAAACCCGTCATGCCTGTAATTTTGAAAGGGGGGAAATTAGTCCTTTCCATCTGGCAAATTCTTAACTGATCAAGTCAATTGTGCTGCATAGGCACCTGAGGAAGAGGAAGGAGGAAGGCCCAGCATTCAGCCAACAAAATAAGCAAAGGCTTCAGACAAAGAAACTCTACATGTCCGGACACAGTAAATAAGCGATCCCACTCTTATCTAGCTCCGTCAGCCATGGGCTTTGGAAAGCATCCATACGTGCCTCTCGTGCACAAGGTCAGACAAGGCCACTGTAGCGGGTCTCAGGATTCTCCACAGGGTCTGAACTTTCTTCAGGGATCTCCTTTATTGCTCTACAAAAGATGGAGTTTCAAAGTGCGCGATGAAATAGGTTCCTATGCCCAGAAAGGATCATGAGGGGGCCTTCCTAGGAGACCCAAGTCTCCCAGGCTCAGATCTGAGGATGAGAGCTCTGCTCAGAGACCCTGTGGCCCTGAGGTTCCACCTCTACGTCACGAGTGACCAGAGAGGTCACTCGGATGCACAGCCTCACGTGGACTCGTGAACATGTCCTTCTCTTCAGGAAGCAGATACACCCAGTTCTAATGCCCTTTCCTCTGGGCAGGTGGCTCAGAGAGAAGCTCCCTGCAGGCCCTAGAACACTGCAAAAGACACACTGGCTTGCCCTACCTTTCCTGGGTACCCACAGAGAGGAGAAAATTAAACTCCATGCATTTGAAATTATGAATGAGAGTTAACTCACTTATTCAACAAATATGTATCGCGATGCAGCTGTGCAGAGAGGTAGCCTAGCCTGGCAGACCTCATGCAAGTCACTTAACCTCTCTGTGCCTCAGTTTTCTAATGCAGAAAATTGGGGATAATCATAATACCTGCTTCCATGCAGAGTTCCTGTGGATTGAATACGTTAATAACAAAGCCTCTTATATTCTATGTGCTATGCGATCATTGGCGATTATTAATATTGTTATGTGTCAGGTACGGTGCTGGGTGTGGGAGAGAATTATGAGCAGAGACAGTGGGAGTTGGTGAGGTGGCTGCTCCTTATTTTCTTGTCTTCCACACCAGGGTCTGGTACACAGAGGGACTTAGAACACAGGGCTCCTGACAGGACAAAGAGGACCCAGAGGCGACCGGTACCCTGGGGTGAGCTGCCTCAGGGATGCCCAAGGAAGGTCTGCCTCGGCTCCCTGTCAAGGTCAGGGGAGGAAGGGAAGTCAGAGAAGCCACATGGGCGTGGAGGAGCCCAGTGTCATAGGATGAGGGCCTCTGTACCCATCTGGTTCTCCCTGGGCTGGAGAGTTGGGTGGGCAGTGGAGACTTTTCCTGGAGGCTGGTCTGTCGTAAACTGGGATTCCCACCCTGTGGGGCTGTCACTCTGCAGGGAGACACCAAGGGTTCCTCACAGCTTGGGCACTGGTCCTCCAGGTTGCTCTCTGTTCCTGAGGCTCATGACCTAGTAGCCTTGGCATCTTGGCAATCAGAGAAACTGAGGCAACCCAGGGCATGAGGCTGGGGTCCGAAGAGCACCTCCATGAACTAGAGAGGCCTGGAGGTGAAAAGCCTCTCTGCTGTAGGGAGGAATCAAGGGGAGCCCCTCCCCCTCGCATGCTCATCTCTCTTGCCCTGTACAAGACACACCACGATTAGCTTCCTGGACCACGGACTTGGGCAAGGTCGGCCCTGTGTTAACCTCCATGCCTCCTGCCAGGCGCCAGGAGGGGGAATGTTATTGTTGGGCGTTTGTAGGGTGCTGGGCTCTCCCTGGGGAGGGCTCACCCCCTCCAGCAGCCTTGCCCTCCTGAGCATTGCATTGCTCACCAGTGTGCTGCTTAGCACAGCAGGTCAGAAGGTTCCCAAATGAAGACGCGAGGTAAAGTCAGAGCGTAAAAAGATGGCAGGAACCATCCCTCCAGACCAGCACTTGGCTTTTCTATTCATCATAACCCACAGTAAGAACGACATTTCACAGTACATCTATCTGGTATATGCATGCAAACATACATAAGGGAAACCACAACTTGCAAAACAGTCTTCGGCCTTACTATGTATGTACTAACTCTGATATATTCTATTTTATGCTACAATATTCTATTAAGAAGGAAAGCTACTCATGACCTAGGAAATTGATTCCATGACCGACTCATGGATTGTGACCCTTAGTTTGAAAAACACTGATTTAGATGAATGGATTGCAACCTTCTATAAGTCAATGCCCCCTTGTCATAAAACCTCTACCCTCCTTTCATATTACTTGAAATTTGCAAATAAATAAAAAATTAAATGTCACTGAAAATGATGGCTGTTTTAGAATACACTTTTTCAAAGTGTGCATGCCACCTAACCCTACTGTCTCAAGATTTGGATATGGGTCCACCTCCCCCAGAAGGAGAGAAGATGCCCCCCACCCCCTCACCATGAAAATAACTAAACTAGGATACTGGTTTTCAAGAGCTTCTGTGGAATCCCTTTGGGGAAGGTGGAGCCGGAGTGGGACAGGGCGGGGCTCTGAAGCCTCCCCCTTTTACCGGGGAGGCTCTCATTTAGTCTGTTTACATATCAGGGTTTTGTATAAGAAACCTTTTAGAGAGAGGGTCAATGGCTAAAGAAGGTGATTTGAACCCCCAAATCAAGATGAGATGAAGCTAGTGAGTTCATCTGTCTCGTTTCCCAGGGGAGAGAAGGAGGCCGAATCAATCTTTTCATTAGAAATGTCCAGAGACTTCCTGAAGATGACACAGAGAGGTAAGGTTGGGGCAGATGTGAGAGGGCGATAAGACAGCAGGTAAGACCTGGGCAGGGAATTCCCAGGGTCCCCAACTGTTTCAGAAAGGCCTAGCAATGAGGACACACAAATCAACGAAGGGACCCCAGTCCTTGGCTTTGCGTTAGAGTTTTAAAACACCCAAGTTGTTCTACTGGGAATCAGGAGTTTAACAGCTACACGTCTTTGATTAATAAAAGATAGGAAATAAACTGATCATCTCTGAGCAGGGGCAGTGTGTTTGAAAGAGAGCATCTTCCTAACGTGGAGTCCAGGAGGCAGGAGGCCCTTGATGGCGAGCAGACAGACGGCCCTGTGTGTGCCTGCGGCCATGCAAGCTGTGTGCCCAGGGAGAGGGGGCGGGCAGGAGCCTCTGCTGGCTCTTCCACCGACGTGCACAAGCAGGGCAGAGGGTCAGGCTCATGGCTCTGTAGCACCTGTATATCAGGTGCTGCTGTCCCAGGTGAGGTCACCTCTAGGGCTGGCTGGTTCCAGCTGCAGCTGCTGCCCTCTGCTCCTTCAGAGAGACTTGCCTTACCCAGAGCCAGACAGGACAGGCAGGGCGACAGAGGCTCTTCTCCAGGCTCATACCAAGACCCCCCAGACACAGCAGAGGCTGCCGCACCAGTGTGATGGCCGGATGGAGGCATTTGAAGGGAAATACCCCATGTCCTGGAGTGAGCCCAGTTCCCAGCCATGAATGTCAGCCCAGGACACACCCCCACACACATGTGCAGACGCCCAGACAGGCACCATCCCTGAGGCCTGGGCTTAGTCTGTGCTTTGCTCAACTTTGGATTCACCACATCACGTGGCCCAAGGCTGGCGACACACAGTGTCCATCGAATTTGCCGCTGATGGGAACGGGCTGATTGTTTGAGAATGAGGTAGAGTCGCTGTGGTATTTCCCGCTTCCTCTGGAAGCCTTTCCAAGGGGTTCCAGGGGCTCAAGTGGCCGTTAGAGAAGGACCTTGACCTCAGCAATGACCTAAGAACCCCCCTCCCCATCTTCCTTGAACTCTGTGGACATCAGTGGTTCTAAGTTCCCTGGGGCAGGGTCCCGTCACGAGCTTTCCAAAGGTTCATCGTCTCCAAATGGATTTTGTCTTTTGAATGAACCGAAGTCCTGTTCTCTTGCTTCCTGACCATTTCCCACGACGACCTTTAGAAAACGCACTTGGAGCAAAACAACAGTGATAACCACGACCACCGGAACGACTGTCCCTCCAAACTGCTTCTGTCTCTCGGGTCCCCTTTGCCAACTGACAGAGACATCTGGAAGGGCATCTTAAGCGGTGCCCAAGGTGTTTCCCTGCCTCGGAGGCCTGAGCGCCAGCCCCTAATCCATGCTTGGCCACCGCTGTCACTCCACTGTGTTCCTGAGGTGGAAAACCTGGGACCGCCTGGCTCAGGCCAGGTCTTCAGTCCTTGGGCCCCAGGGTTGAGACCCTGGGCACCAGGTACCCTCACGTGTTCTGTCTACGCATGCTCCCTCTCCTATTGCGGGACAGAGGAAAGGATAGTTTCTCATGCCTCACATTTCTGTCCTGGCTCATGGATGGTAGCTTCTCAAAGGACAGGAAGAAGCTTCCTACTCTTCTCCGTACATCTGACCTTCTATCACAGGGGTGTGAGGAAAGCAATGTCCTCTGCGCGTCTGGCAGGGTCCGTGACCACCCCGCAGACCCCATTACTCCTCCGGTATAGGCTTGCGGACAGTGATAGGATGACTATTCACTGGCAAAATTTTGATCTTTGGATCTTTTTATGACCCCCTATGTTACTCAACTGGTTGAGATATTGGTGTAGGTATGGAATTGTCTGAAAGATCCCTTAAAATTGCACTAACTAGGTCCCTTGGCAGATTTTCAGACCCTTTGCTTCTTTCCTCTGGAGAGCTTCTTCCTGCTACTATGAGACCTATGCTTGGCCCATCCAAGGCCTGTCCCCACACCCGAACACCAGAAGGACTGCTGGGACCTGCAGCTGCCATGGAGTCCATGGTGCTTCCTTGGTCTCCAAACACCTGTGGCCCTAGGACACAACTTCAGTGGCCCACGGGATGCTTTTCCCCTTCCATGTCCACCTCCTGAAAACCTCGGCCTAGGAGTCAAATGTCCCTCCAGACGACTTCGTGATTCCTCCCCAGATGCACGAACCCCTGCTCATCTGTCATCACTCTCGCATCTGTATCCACTTTTCCTCTGGATCATTCTCCTTACAGGTGCTCCCTGTCCTCCCCATTGAATAAAACCTTTCCTGGGTCCCCCTCACCCGATCCTCTCATTTCGGCCCTTTTCTTCAATTCCCTTCCTCCTGTAAGAGACGTCTATGCTGGCTGCCTCCTCCTCATCCATCCGTACCGTTGGTTCTCTAACCTCCTCATGCTTGCAGTGGTTTCCTGGGGGCAGACCATGCCCTCAAGGCACGCCTGCATCCCTAGCACAGGGCACGGGGCTTAGACATGACAGAAGCACAATAGATGTTTGATGAATGAATGAATGAATGAATAACACTCAAATAAGTCATACCCCACTTTGGGCTTCATTTTCTCATCTTTAAGGCAATGAAGCAGGTAGACCTGCTCCAGCTGTGACATGACATTGTTCTGGGACCTCCCTCCCCATGCCATGACAGGAAGGTGGTGACTGGCTGCTTATAATGGTGCTGGGGATGGTGGCAGCAACACTGATACCAGGCAAACTTTTTTAGGCTGTGATTCCCTGGCTCTCTTTCCAACCACCACTTTCCTTTCACTTTGTTGAACACACCGGTTCTGCCATGACATTGTGAGCTTAACTGAGATGATGTTTATGACATCCATAGCACAGGGCTTGACTCTTGCAAGGAGAACCCTGGACCATACTAAGCAAGGAAACTGAGGCTCAGAGAAGTTCAGTAACCTGCCTGGGGATACACAGCAAGAAAATAAGGTCGGCAGGATCCAAACTCTGGGATACTCTTCTTATGGCTCCTCTTAACCCACTGTCCGTTGGCCCGTTGTTGTGCTCCTGCTCTGCCTGGCCCTGACTGGATGTCTGTTTGACAAATAAAACCACTTTGTAGCCTGACTCCCTCTGTCAGCAGCACGGTTATTCAGGGTCATGAAGGGCCTAGCCAAGAGTCCCAGAAAGTGAAGGGGACGTGGCTGAGCAACAAGGCGAGCAACGGCAGCCTCGGCACAAAGCCAGTTGCAGGAAGCAACTTGTGCTTTATTTGGGATTTGCTTGCAAGACAAGTAGGTTTCTTTGGAGTGTGCAGCCAGGAAAGAATGGGTGATCTATCTCACCCTGGGAGCAGCTGACAGCACCTAAATCTGAGGGGAGGACAGGTGCCCTGCTGTCTGGATGCTGGCCACGTTTCCCACTGCTCTGCACTGCCTGGTGGGGGCAGAGAGGGACCTCTGGGGCTCCACGCCAACCCTGGGCTCAGGGCCGGCCCAGGGCGTAAGGGTAAGAGGGTCACATGGGAGTGGGGGGCCTCTGGGGCAACCTTTCCCCTATTTTCTCTCTGGCCTGATGTATTTCTAGGGCTGCCTTTCTCTGGCCCCAGTCAATCCAACTGAAGTCAACTCACGGTGGGTCCATTCAACGACTAAAGTATTAGCAGTTATTTCTGAATTATTTATTTGTTGATGATGATTAGTTCTATAATGAGAAAACAATAACAAATAATACATTAAGTGTTTCTTGAGCTCCTACTGAATGTACAGAGTGGAGCAAAGATACACAGTCCTATACAAGGAGTCTACTTGGAGTGCTAATGATTAAAATGTCCAAGTAAATTGAATTCAGCTACGCTGTATTTATAAAAACACCAATTACGGGCCAGACAGTGTGCTAAGTATTTTCATGTTCATTGTATCATTTCATCTTCAGTATATCATTTCATGTTCAGTATATCATTTCACCCATGGTGGTAGGACTTCCCAGAACTCTGAGAGGTGTTTTAGGCGAGATGATACAGTAAGTCGGGGGAAGGGTGCCAACCATGTCTCCCACTTTACCTTCCCCTATTCGGCCCCAAAACCCAGCTGGCCCCAAACAAAACACTCTCAACCCAACTGTGAGACACATAGGCCCAAAACATTCCCTGGAACCATGCAGAACATTACAGAATAAAATTAAATAGAACTACTCAATAGGGCTACTGTCACTTATTTGACTATCTCTGCAAAATACTCTGAGGCAGAGCTTGGATGAGTGAAAATGCATTTACTGAGCAATCAAATGAAAGTGCTCAGAATATGTTCTTGCATATAACTTACTTTATAAATACAAACCCTGTCTTATTCAAAGGTTTGAAAGGAAAGATTTGCCTTTCAATGGAAAATCTGCATTTTAACATAAAGGTGTCTTAATTATTCACCAGAGATGCAAGATCCGATGATGCCATGTATTTAGCATTTAGAAAGCCTGAGGATTCCAGAAGGCTCATTTCAGGCCTGAAGATGGCAGCGTGCACAGCCGGCGTAGAGTGAAATATGTAAGCACCACGTTCAGCATCCTGAGTACCATCTCCAAAGAAAGTCTCCAGGGACAGCAGCGTCAGGGCTGTCTCTTTGCAAAGCTAACGTGTGCACGAGTGTAGGGGGAGACAGTAGCAAGTTCACTCCCAAGCCATTGACTCTGTTATGCTCATTGAGCTCCTGGTGTCATGGCTGTGACTGCCCTTGCCAGGCAAGTCTGTCAGGTGGAGCCTCCATTCGACTGATAGAGACAGACATTGAGTAAACTAAGCCAAGAACGCAGGTCACTGTGACAGTTGTGAAGGGGATAAACGTAGCAGTATAATAAAGAGAAAAGTGCAAGGGGAGGCACAGCTTTGCAAACAGTGATCAGCACAGGTCATCCTGGGGACACATTGGAGCTGGGAAATGAGCCGCACGTAGGACAAAGGGGACAGCGAGCATGAGAGTCTTGTGGCCAGAAAGAATATGGGGGTGCAAAGAACTACAAGACGACCAGTGTGACTGGAAGCTAGAAGGATCTTGCAGGGCCTTGTAAGCCGCGGTAAGAAATGTGGGTCTTGTTCTAACAGCAATGGGAAAACTTTGGGGGACATAAGCAAAGAAGCAGCATAATCTGACTAATATATTAAAACGTTCATTCTGGTCCAAGACTAGATGGGAGGAGGCCAGTTCGGAGCTATGGAGGAGTCCAGGCGAGAAGTAGCTTGGACGTGGCTAGTAGCTTGAGATAGAGAGCGAGTGAGCTGGATTTAAAGTACATTTTGGAAATAGAAACACCAGGCTTTAAAGTTAAGTAAATGTGGGTTCACTCATTCATTCATTCAACAAACACTGCAGATCAAGAAATGGAAGGCTCCTAACCAAAGGAGGAGTTGCTGGAGCAGAGGCTTCAAAGGGTCTAAATTCACCATGGATCACACACACACACACACACACACACACACATACACCACACATACACCACACATACACTACACACACACACACACACGCCACACACACACCACACACACATACACCACACACACACACACACACCACACATATACACAGACACACACACCACACACAGATACACATACACACAAACACCACGCACACACACATACACCAACGTGCACACACGCACACACACCACACATACACACACACACACACACACCACACACACACACACACACACACACACACACACTGATCCACCTTCTAGGGGAAAAATAGTACACTAATTCAACAAAAATAAAGGAACTACTAAATACCACGTAAATTTCAACATGTATAACAGATTTCAACTTTTTCCCATTTCAACTTTATCACAACAAAGACAATAACCAAACAAGATCTCCTTTCTCTTTTTTCTCATAATTCTACTTTGTATCAGTTCTTTTGGTGCTTTCTACCTGCGTAATACATTTTATTATCATATTACAGGCACTGCATCACAAATAGCTGATAATTATCATATTTCTAGAGCCTATTAACATCCACTTTCCATAGTGATATCCTTCTAAATATCCCTGGGAGTCATTTATTTCATTATTTTTGTATGAAGATCCCAGGTAGGTGCCCAGTGGAAAAATCATCATTAACCTCATTAGAACAGCAGGATAAGAAGCTGAGAGCATGGCTCCTGACATCCTCAGAGTTTAGAGGTACAGCTCCTGAGACCCCAAATTGAGTTTTGTTCCTCACAATGAATGTTAAAATCCAAAAGCATACTTTCAAACAGTCTTTGACACTTGGCCAGAAGCTGCCGGATCCTGTTGCTTATGCTGAGCACGGCACTTGCCACACGGCTCGTCAGTCCTGAGAGAAGCCATGCAGACGGCTGTACCTGCCCAACAGTTATTTATTGTATTTTCAGAAGATCCCTAGCCTTGGGTAGAGCGACACTGGAAAACCGGATGAGTGCTGGCCCAAATCTCCCCTCCCCAGCAGCCCTCCTACAGGGAGGCTCAGGTGGGACAAGTCCCCAGGGGCTTCTGGATCATCAGTCCTCATCCTGCCTGACATTCACCTGCCACCTGGGTGCCTTGACCTCACTGAGCGCCGAACCACGCGAATCCTGAGTCCACTGTCTACACTAGAAGAACAACAGGCACCACATCCAGGAACAGAGTTGGGGAGTCGTGGTTTTCATGACCCAATTCATTCTCTAAGCTCAAGACTTCCCTTCCTGTCCATAGAGATGGCTCATGTTATAGAAATAAGAACATGGAGAACCGGAAGTGCCTTCTCTGATCAGCTTTCCCTTCTTGTCCCCTGGTGATCTCTCAACGTAGTAGTTGAAGAATCATATTTTTCCCTTCATATCTGCCAGCCAGGTCCATAAAAATCAGAAATCAATTAGTTCAGCCCTCCCCCAACCCAGCTGATAACTAGCTCTGTGCCAAGGTTCTCACGGGCAGCCAGTGGAATTGGGGTCATGGAAACCTCAATAACAGCATGGACAGATGGTCTCTCAGTCAAGTCCCCTGGCATCCCACACCCTCACCCTCGTGATAGCTGACTTACTAGGGCCTGGCACTGTTCAGACCAGGGGTATGTATTTCTGCTCTCCTTGTGTTTTCTCCTGTGCTTACTCAGGAACACTCAGAGCCAGGGAGTGGGACACCTCTTGGATAAACAGAGCTAATTGGACACATGCAGAAGGGGGACATTTCTCCCATCACCTATAAAATTAAAGGCAGCAAATAAGCAAATAAAATGTGCTTCCTAGGCCTCTGGAGGTGCTGTGGCATCTTCCTTTATTGGCTCATAAAGCATTGCCCCGCACTCTTGCTCTGCCATCGACAGCTCCAGTGACACGGCTGAGCTATCATTCTCCCTAATTGGAATGTCCTTTTTCAGGAAACTCTCTTTCTGAAGGAATCAAATTTAAGTGCCCCCCACCGCTGGCTTTTCAGGAGCCACTGCTCAGAGGCACTGAGACATTCGAGGGGGCTATTTCATAGCAACTTTGGCACAGGATGTGTGATGGGGTAGAAGGGGTAGTACGATTCTTAGAGATGCCCACATAACAAGCACGCTAGGCTGGGAATTTTCACTACGGCACCAAGATGCAGGGGATACCAGATGCCCAAGTGAGTTCTTATACAAACCCGTGTGAAACTTCGAAGTAGGTGATTGGAAATTGATTAGAAATTCATGCCAGTTGAGGGGATAAGGACTGAGTTGTTAAAGATGAAGGAGAGGATCTGTGAAGAGGATTTCGGAGCTGAGGTCTCCCCTGAGGGGAAAGGTTGGATGACCTACCTCCCCCCCAAACTTAGTGGGAGAGGCTTCAGTGGAACCACCTACAGAACTGACATGTGTTCCCTGCAACTGCGGGACATAGAAGTCTCATTACTGATGGCTCATGCCTGAGAAAGTTAAAGCAGCCACTGAAAGTCCCTCCAATGGCAGGACAACAGCGCACAAATATGTAACACCAAGATGGAAATGTCATCCTGCTAACATTTTAACAGACCTCCTGCCCAAGAGGGCAGCCTGCCAGGGCAATAAGCTGCTTTGGGGGTACCACCAGGGCAGAAGCTGTGGGGGGACTAGGAGAGGCCAGTTAAAGCTGAGGCACTAGCCCTGTCAAGGAAGCTACAGTTCCCTGGCTCAGCAGGGGAGTCTTCAGAGAACCGAGAAAAACTGTAACAAAGGAGTCATCTTCTATATCTGCCACGCCCGAGGGCACAAAGCCATCTTACCATAGTATTAGCCAAATAAGAGCTAACCCGCCTCCACATCTTCCCTCCGTCCTCTTTTCTAGAATGGAGAGAGAACAGCTAGCAAATTGGAAAGGAGGAGCAAGGAGCTGGACCATACTTCTCCTTGGATGGCGGAACCTATGGAGAAGAATTAATGTCAAGTCAAGTTTGAAATTTTGCTGATTATATAGCCAGGGCCCTCTTAATGACTGAACTGAGACTGTGTTTGGTTTAAGTTAATCATATGATTTATTTTTGCCCATTAATGTAAAAGGAAGTCCTGGTCCCGTCTGAATTTTTGCCCCATAGCCAGGGAACGCTTATTCCCATTGAGTACATTTAAAAGGACAGTTATATCAAAAACAAAGATGCTTCTATAATTACACCCCAGGGGGCTTGTTTATTCAAAGTACCAGATACACCATGTCCGAGCAGCAAGGAGAGGCATCACTTGATCATCCATGGTTAATGGTTAATCCTGCCAGAAAGTCCGACAATTAGGAGCTGATCCCTTTGGGACATCATGGTCTAGCTAAGATGAAAGCTTCAACCCCACTGGGCCTTGCTATTTTCCTCACTGTGGAGGGGGTGGTTTTCTACTCTCAGCATAACAATCTATATTTGGGATTGTCTTGATTTGCAAAGACAACTTGGGGATAGATAGAAGATGCTAAAAGATTCCAAAGAGAAAAAAAACGGTCATATACAAAGGAGAAAACAAACAAACAAAAAACAGGTCATCAAAAAATCAGATGGCACCATATCTCAAAAGCAATACTGGCAGTTAGAAGTCAATGAATCAGCACCTTCAAAATTCCAGGAAAATTTTGTTCTCAACCTAGAGCTCCCGGGCCAGCAAACCTGTCGATCAAATATGAGTGTAGAATGAAGACATTTTCAGACATGCAAAAGCAAAACATTTATTTCTCATTCTTGAGAAGCTACTGGAGGGCATGCACCTATAAAAAGGGAGTAAACCAAGAAAGAGGAAGCTGTGAGATTAACACACGGGATTCAGCCCAGGAGCAAAGATATGGGACTCCCCGAGATGGGAGCCTCAGATGGCAGCGCCGAGCCAGGCCTGGAGCCAACAGCCCTGACTGGATCAAGCACTCGAGGAAACAAAATGGAACGGATGGATTCCGTGAAACATTCAAACATGTGGAAAGTGATATCAAAGGTGTAAAACAGATTTGACAGAGGTACATAGGGGAAAAAAAAATCAATGTTAAATACTTATGTAATTAGTTTTCATAAAAGGGACAAATATTTATGTTAGTGCATCTGATATTTGCCTGTTTGCCCTCATAGCCATTCCTTGCTTTTCTCCAACCTGTTTTGGATCATGAGAGTTAGAAAGGAGAGAGGGGGGTTGACCCCTGCAGGCGGAATTTCTCAATAGTTTCCTGTCTGCGTTTGGCCAATGAGAGGCGCTGAATGGAGATGGAGGGTGAGAGGAAGGGAGAAGCCAGGGTATTTCTCCCCCTTGCTCTCTGTCTCATGTGGCATCTCCCACTAAGGTAGCACCTCCTCAATGGCTTTGACTCCTCTTGGACAGGCCCACCTTGGTTCTACTTTCTGCCAGGTGACCCTGCATCCTGGGCTCCAGAAAGACTGCCCATGCCCTTGGCTCTCCAGCCTTAGATGTGGTAGCAGCTTCCTGGTGTCGCTCATTTCTGACTGCCTCAACTTCCCCACTTGCCTTCCCAGCTCTTCCATTATCTGTGCCATCAACTCCTGAAGTCTTTCCCTTCCTGGTAAAATGCTTAGAGATTTCTGTTTTCCAAACCGGCCACTGATTCAACCAGGAAAACAAACATTTACATCGTAGAAGTCTACTTTTAACAGTGAGCACTATTTTCACAGTATATAATGTAAACACTGTCTATTGTTTTCACCCAAAGAGTGAGGATTGGGGGAGAGGAGGTGTGTGTTTGGAAGAAGTGGAGAGAGTATAAGAAAGCCGAACCTTCATTTACTATAACAGGAAATCAATATATATTGTGCCTAATCTTAGTAAGTCGGGAAATGGTGGTACGAGCAAGTCATTTAAAAACATGGTGGCAGGTACGAGAAGAAACAGCTGAAAGGGTTAAACAGAGCTCCTTTGGGGGTCAGGACTAGGAAGACGACTGGTGAGTACAGACCTATTGTGTTCTCTTACAGGTACTATTTGAGGTTTTCAACTATATAAAGAAATTACTTTGATAAAATTCAAAAACAATTTAAAAAACAATGATTCATTCTAGTGGTTTGCTGAGGGATGACATTAAATTCACTACCCATAGTTCACAAAGCTGACCTTCTGCTCCCACGTGAAGAAGTCAAAGCATTTATTTATCTATGGTCTCCGGCCCTGGTCCCACTCCCCACCACACCCTGAATCTCCTGGCTGGTGGACCAATGTTTTCTTCCTTCTTCTGTGAAGCTTCATCTAGTGGAGCGCAGGTCAAAAACATGAACTCATTTAAAACAGCTGTATTTCATATCACTGTTTCTAAACTCAAGTTGCACTGTGAATAGATAAATTACCTAGGTGCTCACCTCCCCAATCCAGAAGTGAGGAAGAAGAAAAGAGAGGGTGAAGAGTGGGGAGCAAAGCCCATACCCGCACTGGGAGGCTGGAGAAGAGAGATGGGAGACAACAAAAACCACCTCTTGAGTTTTAAGATCCAGATGGGAAAATACTTCTTCTGGTCACCTTCCCAATCTTGGGCTTCAAATCCTTTGATTCCATGACCTCCAGCCTAAACTATAACCTCCCAGAAGAGGTCAGCAATGGTGACCACCAGTAAGGGAAGGGCGGAGCTCACTTTCTCTGACATACTCCATAACTCACCCACAGTCACTGTTATTTGGGGTGTTTTTGCTCATCTCATTCCAGGTTTTAGTGTACCCCTCTGGTAATGGCCTGGGATATTCTCTGTTCATTCTTAGTTGTGTGTGCATCTTTCATTGGTCGAATGGTCTGAATTACTCCAGGTAGGGATTTCTCTCATCTCTCCAGCTGCCTTCTGAGCTGCAGCTATCTATGGCGCACATTATGAATTTATTAGAAACTCTGCTTCTAGTTCCTGGCAGGAAAAGGCTCTGGGTATCTCTGGCTACTACCTGGTCCCAGCGTAGGTTGTGGGATCTGACTTTGGAATGCACTGGCCACCGTTCCCGTTGGGACTCACTGACAGCAGAAGAGTGACACTGGCAGGACAGCTTCAGGCCTCCAGAGTCTTCCTGGACTCTCCAGGTAAGCTCTCTCACCCTATGTCGGCACTTGCGGCAGCGTGCTCTGCAAAACCTTCCTTCTGTGCAGAGTTATGAAGTGCTGTGAAACAGGAGGTTCCATGGGCAAATGACTATGGAAACACTGGTTAATCCTGGTGAAGTGAAAAAGACTTCTGGTTCAGGACTTCTCAGGCTTTGATGCACACGGGGAACCTCCAAGTGTGAAGTGCAACTGCAGCACTGGGCAAACTCGTGTGACCAGGGAGCCATCCTTTGAGGGCCACCACCCAGGACTGACGTTCCATGGAACTTGCTTCAGGAAATGTTTTCATCATAATCTTCCCCAAGTTCCTCAGCACTGACCCTCCAAGCTAACGGAATTTGCTCGCATTGCCTCCAGAGGGATACGCCAATGGAACTGCAGCGGCAGGTTCTCCCCGTGGGTCTGAAGCGCTAGACACAGGAGTTGCGTGTGTGAGCTCAGGACCAAGAGGGTGTTTGCATCACTCAAAGCAGCCCCCGACCCCAGCAAGGTAAGTCTTCCCCAAGTTCCCACGAGAGAAGACAGTCTGTGCCAGGCTTCACCCAGCCGCAGCATGGCACCCCCAGTTCCCTACACGTCACATGCTCCCACACCTCTGTGCTGCTCCTGCTGTCGCCTCTTCAGAAACATAGATCCCTCCTTCTCTACTGTCTTAGTGTAGGTTGCCCCAAAGCCAACTCTGGGATAAGCATTAGAGTTTGAGTAGGAGGTGAAAAAAATCCTGGTCAGGGAGAAAAGTGAGACAAGGAAGGGAAGGCAGCCAGTAAACGGTGCTTTATCCTGCGTGCGCTGTGGCTGAATGAAGCTGAATCCTGATGGGGAAACTCAGTGCAGATCCCACACCTCAGAGCTGTCTTCCCAAGAGGCAGGAACCTGGGGTATTTGTACACCATCTCCTCCCAGTGTTTGTTGACAGCTGCTTTGGGGGGCGGGGCAGGAATGTTAATTCCCCAGCACTCTCGCCTGCCCCAACAGAGTGGAAGAGTGGACACCAGTGGGGAGAGAAAACATGTCAATGTCCTTGTCTGTTTTCCCTACTGAGCTGTGACTTCTTAAGAAGGACTCTTGTTTCCCCAGGGCCCAGCTATGACAGGGGCTGAACGTGCAGTTTCTGAACTATACGAAATGGAGACAACTTCCCACGGGGGCCTTTGGGATGGAGAACTCAGGGTGAGAAAGAGCAGTGTGCCAAAGGGTCATTTGGCTCCATCCTGGAGGCTGGAAAGCCCATGTGCAGCCAGGTTGTACCTGAGGGCCAGGTAGGGACCCTGCCACCCTCCCCCAGCTATGCTGGCCCCCATGCAATGGGCGCACTGGTGCTGGGTACGTGGCTCCTCCCTGGAGTTCTGCCTCCACACTGCTCACGGGGCCCCATTTATTAAAGCTCTCTATCACAACCCACAGACAGCACCGCAGAGCCAGGAGGCATGGGAACGAGAGCAGTCTGGGCAGAAGGCCTGGCTTGGACTGCTCTGCAATGAGGAAAATGCACAGAGGTGGAGAAGGGGCGATGGTATCTCTGGACTCACTGAGAGAGGGGACCCATCCTCCCCCAAGAGTGAGACCCCAGCCCTTTCTGTTCACACAGGAGGACCACCACGCCAGCCTGGATTCCCATAGACAGGGCAGTCTGTCTTCCTCTCAGAGGTCCTTGCCCTGTCCCAGGGGGAATTCAGAAACATGGGCACTGAAGGCAAATGTCATTAAGAAAAGGATAAAAACAAATTAGTAGCCGAATATACTAAGGCGATGAGCATATGCACTGGCCAGAACTCCAGTCCCTCAGATGCTTCATGGAATTCGCTAAAGCCAAACTTCCACTCACCATTCATGGAGTCATAGGAGACAAGGAATACAACCCTCCAAGGTCAGACCCACAGGGCTTGTCCTGCCTGCTGCGGGTCTATTCCTTGCTACTCAAAGTGTGGTCTGTGGATCAGCATAAGCTTCACCTAGGAGCTTGTTGGAAATGCAGACTTTTGGACTCCAGTCCAGACGTACTTAAGCATGATCTGCATTTATCAAACTCCTCGGTGGTTCACATGCACATGAAAATCTCAATGCCTTTGCTTAGATTCACTCCATTGACTCAGAGTTCTCTTCTTTAAACCATGACAAGCTTATGCATTTGCCAGTCCAAAATCCTGACTACCTCCCCATAGGTCCAATCTGATGCCCACCATTGTGCTGAGAGAATGCCATGCCCCCTCATCTCTGCTCTTGCTACTCCCTTTGACGAGAGTGCCCTCCTTTTCCCAGCTCCATTCTTAGCCTGGCTAAATTTTCCTCCAAAATTCAACTTCCGAGAAGCTGCCCCTGACCCTCTGGCCTCCCATGGCACTCAGCAGTCAGTCCTAGTAGAGCCTTCACCAGACTGGCAGCTCTGTTGGCTTTTCGTCTCCCCCATCACTGGGAGCTGTGTGGTCACCGTTATATAACCAACCAACTGCTAACAAAGACACTTAAACCACCTTGTTTAAGGAGAACAGAACGGCCACTGGACATTTCTCTGAGGGTGAAGTTGCCCATTCATTCTGCAGAAGCCCATGGCAGGATGGATCTGAGAATGTGCCCCCGCCTGCTCCTGGCCTGGGCCACAGAGCTCCTGGGAGCCAAGGCCAGAAGGATCGGGAAAGGTGAGAATGTATACCCCACAGGGCCATTCCGATTTCCTCTCAATCGAGGCAAGACTCTGAAAGGCAGGAGGCACTGCGGCCAACCACCAGTTGAGCTGCAGGAGAGCAAGTTAATGGGGACCGCGCCTTCGGGATGCACCAAAGCTTTTTCAATAAATAATGAGCTCAATTTCCGTGGGCAAGGGGTATTTAAGCTCCTTCCTGTGTGTTTTTGGAGGGATGATTAATGTGGCTCTAAAACAGAAGCCGTGAATTGCGTGTGGGTAGACGCAGGTTGAAATGAAGGCCCAAAGCCAAGCAGCTATCACTGCACAGGTTGGGTCCAATGTGGAACCCTCCCTTACCCCAAGGAACAGCATCTAGTCTGTGCCAGAGCCTCTCCACACATTTTCTCATTTAGTCTTCCCAGGAGCTCAGGGAGACAGCTATTACCACGTGCACTTTACAAACAAAGAACCAGAAGCCTGGAGTGGTTAAAAAGAAAAGATCGCTGAAGTCACGGAGCAGTGAGTGCTGGAGTCAGGATGGCTAGCTGAGCCGGCTGTCTCCAAGGACATTTGCAGACTTCCTCCAAAATGCAACAAGCAAGTCTTCTGTGACCATTGGGAACCCAGGCTGATTCTGGACAATTTGCTTCATTTCAAAAATAGCCAAGTGAAATGTCAATAAAGCACCCAAGGTCTACCTGCTGTCTTCAGATGATGGAACGAGCACAGGATGGAGTGCGAGTCCCACGGATTGGAAGGACAGGCCCTCAGCAGCCCTGGCGGAGGGGAGAGAGAGGAGCTAGGACCAGGTCCAGGAGGCGTGAGAAGAAACTGAGCAGCTGAGCTAGACCCGTGGGAATGCCACTCAACATGAGACCTTGGACAAGTCACTCAACATCTCCAAGCCTCAGTTTCCTTGTCAGTAAAACGTGATCATTATGGTAACCTCAAGGAGAGCCTGTCATGACACAACACAGGGAGAGCCAGTTTATTACGTTAAAGCCGGCGGCAACATTCCTTCTAGGGGGAGAAAAGTCTTTGGAAACCAATTTGATGAACATTGGGTAGGAGGTGAGCTCACACAGCCTCCCCCCGGGGACCAGGGCACCAACTGGGGCCCAGGAGTCACAGGAGGGAAGGAGGTCTCCACAGCCCAGGGTGAAGGACTGGGAGTTTGCTCCTAAAAAAGAGAAGGTAGGACAGTGAGTGACAGGCCAGCAAGATGAGGTGAGCCTGGGATGAAATGTGGGCAGTGAAACCCTATCAGATAAAGTGGCCAGCAGATGTTTTAAGAACTTCGAGGCTTCTGGAGACAGTTAAAGCTGTTGTGCTACTAAATCTTCTTTGGGAAGGCTTACTGTGCACTTGAACCCTTTGTGAATTCTCTTTGTGGAACTCCCCAACTTTGAGTACAGTGAGCACATCTCAGAGGTGGTCCATGGGAAGATAAGAACCCAGGAGGCAGGGGAAGCCTTGAGTTCCTGGGAGTGAGCAGGAGTCTACAAGGAGTCTGCATTCCCAGGGCTATGGAATTATCCAGAACGATGTGTAGATCTTTGAGGGGTGAGTGAACTGCAGGTGACACCAGCCACATGTGTCAGATGTCTTGACCATCCCAGGTGCCTTGCACCCCTTGCCCTTCATGCCCTCTTTATTCTGTGTACCGTTCCTGAAAGTTCTCTGCCTGTCACAAGGCCCTCTGAAGGTCCGAAATCCATTCCCCATCAAGCCTATCCCCATCAAGGAAAAAGAACAAAAGAAACATCAGGATTTCTTATGAGATGAAACTCCAGGGTCCTCGGGTACGACAGGATACCAGTGTTCCCCTCAAGGAGGGACGGAGCTGAGGAGTAGATCTGAAGTGAAATAACTCCAAGTGGGCTTTCTTCATCATCTGCTTTTTTAAAAATAATTCTTAGTACCAGACAGGTTGACAACTTATTGAAAATGGTACCTCACCTGGAAAGTGCTTATTACTTACAGTGCACCATCTTTATTACACCGATACTGACATTTAACACTCAATAAATCTCGACTTCCTCCACGGAGATGTGCCTGACAGCCCAAAGGAGTCCCTGCCTCTTCTCTGCACTCCAGCTTGGTCTTGGTGTCAGCAATTATGCTCTGCGACCAGGTCCCTCAGATCCAAGGCGAACAGCAGTCCTGGGACGCCTGCGTCCGAGCTGACGGCCCCACCTCAACCCACGATCCCTTCTCTTCTACCGCGTTTCCCCGAAAATAAGACCTCGCCGGACCATCAGCTCTAATGCGTCTTTTGGAACAAAAATTAATATAAGACCCGGTTTTATAGTAAAATAAGACCGGGTCTCTGATGTGATGTGATATGATATGATATGATATGACATGATATGATATGATATGATATGATATGATATGATATGATACGATACGATACGATATAATACAGGTCTCACATTAATGTTTGCTCCAAAAGATGCATTAGAGCTGACTGTCCGGCTGGGCTTTATTTTCAGGGAAACACGGTAGGAGCGGCTGAAACGTGTCTGTAAAGTGACTTGATAGGAGCTGGGTAAGGAATGAGGAAAGGAAGGAAGGAATGTCCCTGCCATGCCCCACCACGTGGCCTGCTATGACAGTCAAGTTCCCTCCTAATCGAGCTTCCTCCCACCACCACTCTCCTCCCCCGGGAATGACCAGCCATCGTCCCCCAATAAGTGAATGTGACCCCCAACCTCTGGGCCTTTGCTTCCATGGTTCCCTCCGCCCCGAACGCCTGATTTCCTCTCAAGCCCAAATCCCACGCCTCCCCCTCTGTGCGTACTCCACCCTGCCCTCTACAGAAGAACTCTCTGTTTTCTAGCCTGTGCCCTGCAGAACCAGGTGCAAACTGCACCCGGTTCCACTCAGCACAGCTGTCTGTTTCTCTGTGAGATGCTCCAGGACAGGGGCTGGTCTTACCCATTTCAGTACCTGACCTACCAGACGCCCAGAATCAAACCATATATAATGAAGAAATGAGTGAACGAATGAATGCGTGTCATAGTTTTCCCTATTTCCCACTCTCTCCTTACTACCTCCATCTGGAGATTCCACGGGCTCTGCCCTCTTTGGTGTTGCTATCTCCCTGAAATGATAAATTAAGGTAGGTAATGTTTGGGGCTCTGAAAGTCAGATACATCTGTCTTTACAGCCCTGCCCTGAAACGTGCCAATGACATGGACTCCTAACCCCTTTGAGCCTTCAGTACCTTATTCATCAAAAGGGGATAACAATATATTATATACACAGTTAGGTGGCTGGGAAGGATCAAATGAGGTGCACGTGAAGTGCTTGTGTGACCCCTGCTGCCCAGGAACACGGGAGCCCGGGAGCCGTACTTATTTGTGACTGTCTGCCCTGGGAGCACAGCAGAGTCCCGCCTTGCCTGGCTCAGGGGGTATGCATGGATCAAGGCAGGCCTGGTGCCCCATGGGTGTTCCTGCCATCTAGGAACACCCAGGGCAAAGCCAGTCTGGACCGGCAGAAAGTCAATGCAGTCATGTTTGTAGAGAAAGACAAGAGTATCCCTTCAAAGGACATGCAGCCAGATGAACGTGGGAGTGTGTGTTAGTCTCCAATTTGTAACCAGAGCATCATGCGGATGCGTTCTGCTCCAAAGCCTAAAAACATTGCTTCTCTACGGGGTTCCCAATTTCTCCTTGCTGCCAGGAGTAGCTTATGCTGCGGACGGGCCAGCAAATGGCACAGGCCCCTTGGGCTGTGCAGGGGCAGCACAGTGCCCAGCCCCTGGGGCTCTCACCGCAGCCCTTTGGCTGCATGTGGGGGGCGGGGTGCCAGAAGGGTGGGCAGGGCAGACTCCCAGGGGTTGGGGCCCCCAAGTTCTGCTGCAGGAGCTCATCAGTGACTGGGCAACTGTCCTGGGTCAGGACCCCTTCTGGGGCACACAGGCTTTACCCTGTACTGAGTTACTAAGTGCTGAGACCTCACTCCGCACAGGCCAGGGACCCACAGGGAGAGTACTCTGTGAGATTCTCCAGGGCAGGGGCTGTCTTACTCCTTTTAGTATCTGACCTACCAAAGGCCCAGAACCAAACCATGCGTAATGAAGAAATGAGTGAATGAAGAAATGACTGAATGAGCATGTTTCCAAAGTGGCTGATGATGTGACAGAGTTCCAAGGGAATGCAACCCTGTGTGGGACCATCTCTGACTTGTGTGTCAGGGCCAGCCCTGCCAAGAAGGTCCTTCTCAGCAGATGCAGCCAAGAAGCTTCGTGATGCTTTTGACTGTGGTCTCTCCAAATCATGCTGTGTGGGAGCTGGTTCTCACCAGAAAACCAGAGAGAGCTCAACACGGACTGTTGGAGGGTCTGTCTGGTGTATCCAAAATTGAATAAGGCAACACAGCAGCACCGTCACTTTGGCACAGCCACAAAAACCAGACCTAGGGGCCCAGTCCCTAAAGGAAGGCTCTGGCAGATACGAGGGCGTGGAACTCACTTAGTGCAGTGAAGAAATGTGTCCACGGAGGCAGTAGGAGCACCTACAGAGGCCAGACCTGGGAGCCCAGCAAGTGTCCAGAGAGAGGTGGTCATCTCTGGTCCACCTCATTTGTCCCCCCGGCCCACAGAGGGCCATTATCACCAGAGAGGTCAGACGTCAGGCCCGTGATGCTAGGTGGCTCCCCATCAGGTGTCCTGTTCATAGGAGGGCACCGCACCTCTCTGTCATCCCAGGAGCTCTGTGGTAGCTGCTCAGATATAAAACATGTCCTACGAATCATTTGCAAGAGTCAGATGGCAGAAAAGACTCACTATCATTGAAGAGCCATGAGCAGTGACATTCACAGGCATGAACACCTTCCAGACCTCATTGCCGGGCTCAGAGCACCAATCCATCCATTGAATGCAAAGAACAATTAGTCCTGCCAGATGGGGGATGTATCGAAAACCCTCTCCCAGGGCATCACCAATTAAAGCCTGAGTTTTAAAAAGCTGACCGATTGGCTCACAGGAGCAAACTGCAGTCTGTGGGGGCTATTCCTGCTGAGATATTGATCTGCGTTTCCCAAAGCAGCTCTAACACCTCCCGATGGACTTGGTCTTCATATGGCTGTGTGCAGAGTCTGCTGATAACCCCTATTCTTCAGAGCACTTACGGGGCATTTTCTGATGCACGCATAATCATTCAGTGTAACGTCACTGTACTCTTTTGCCCTGGAATCTCAGCCCTGGAAAGGCTAATGGCAGAGTGCTGGGGCAGCAGATTGTTCAGACCAAGCTGGTTCAGCGGGCACAGTCTACACCACTGCCACAGAAGCAATTGTGGAAGGGGACCTCTGCGGTATTCGCTTCCCTCCACAAGCAAGACCGGCTCACTTGGCATCTGCAGCCAGGCGTCGTCCCAAGAACAAAGCCTGCCCATTACAGGAGATTCAAATTGACGGAATCGGTAATGAAAAGCTCATCTCTCATAGAAGGAAAGAACACCTATGATCCATTTAGCATTGACTCAAAATTTGATTTTTAAATTCTAAAATGAATAATGTATGATGAGTTTTATTGGTTGAACCAGAATGAATAAGTTAATGAAAAAAAGAAAAAAAAAGGTCCTTCAGGGCAGAAGAAAATCACTCCAAATTGTATCCCGGCTATTAAGTAACACCAGGCATCCTGCTGTGAGGACCAAGCGCGTTATCCAACGTTTTTGTAGCCGCGTCCTGCCAGCTTAGTGGCCGGCAGTCGGCACAGAGAACTGAGTGGACACCAGCGCTGCCTTCCAGGTCACCTCCCTACTCGTCTCACGGTGTCACGATGGGCCTCTCTGCTTCCTGGCAGCTGCCGGTGGAGAACCAACAACTGCTCCATAGCAGCCAAGAATGCTGCAAACAGAGAAGGAGTAGCCCCGGCCAGCAACAGACACGCGCAGGGCTAGTGATGAAGCTGTGTCTGAAGTTCCCGAGGCAAAGTCCATGCCCACGACTTCCCAGTCTCTTGGGCCTCAACAGGGCAGCTTTCCCTCAGCTGGAAGGATCTTTTTATTTGGCTTCTCTTCACAGCCTAAGGCCAAAGACTACTCAAGAACAAAACAACCCCTCATTCATTAAAACCCCGTAGTTTTGTACACATGTTTTTGTCCACAAGCTCAACTTTGGCTGCATAAGCTTGGGAGGTAGCTTAACCTCTGAAAGCCTCAGCTTTCTCATCTGTAAAAGGGGATAACATCAGATACCTTGAAGACCTGTTAGGAGAATTAGCGATAAGATCAGGAGTTTCTAGTATAGCCTCTAGCACACAGCAGCACAGCATATGGGTGTTGGATACTAAGTGGAAATGGTGATATCGACGTCTCAAGGATTTTTATAAAAGAAAGCACATGAGGAACCTCCACCACTGGGCCTCTCAGTTGGTGACTACAAGGGGAACAGGGAGTTCCAACCTTTCCTTCTCCAACTTGCTTACATCCAGCTTGTGGCAGCAGACCAGAGGCCATGTCATAAAGGTTCAGAGCCTGGCTCTGGTATCAGATTGCCGAGGTTCAGATCCCGGGGGGAGAGTTATTTGCCCTCCCGTGCCTCTGTTTTCTCATCTACAAAAGGAGGTTAATAAAAACAGCTGAGAGGGCTGCTGCAGGGATTTAAAAAGGCCAGGCACATATCAACACAGCACAGTACCTGGCACAGAGAAAATGCTTAATCAATGTTTGTGATGACTCTGTGTGTGTGTGTGTGTGTGTGTGTGTGTGTGTGTATGTGTGTGTTTCCACACCAAGCAATTTTCCAACACCAGCTCATTTCTGACATTATTTACCTGGAGGCAGTGTCAGATCCCAGAGGTTAGGGGCTTAGTCCTACCAGACTGCCCCCCACCCAACCCCATTTCAGATGCCAATTGAAAGTCCAGGTTGTCACCTGTGCTTCTGACTGACTGGTTATAGATTGGAGGTTCCAAAGAACCCCTCCTCAAGTTAGGTTAAGTTTCTGGAGTGGCTCACAGAACTTAGAGGAACATTTTACTTACTAAGATCCCCAATTTATTATAAAAGGATATACTCGTCACTCAGGAATAATCAGGTGGAAGAGATTTCTGGGGAAAGGTGTGCGGGAACGGGTGTGGAACTTCCATACTTTCTGAGCTCTCCACTATTCCTGAAACTTCTTCATGTGTTCACCAACCCAGACGCTCTCTGAGCCCAATCGTCTTGGTTTTTGTGGAGGCTTCATTACTAGGCATGCCTGATTAAATCACTGATCACTGGTGATAGAACTCAATCTCCAGGCCCTCTCCCTCCAAAGAGGGCAGAGAGTGGGACTGAAAGTTCTAACCCTCTAGTCACCTGGTTGGTTCCTCTGGTGACCAGCCATCCTTCCAGGACTTAGGGGCTTCCTAAGTCATCTCATTAACATAACAGAAGACCCCATTACAGCTCTCACTTAGGAAAATCCAAGGGTTTCAGGAACTCTGTGCCAAGAAGTCAGCCTCAGACCGAGTACGTATTTATTATAAATCACAATGTTAAATACTGTCTTCATCATCATCATCATCATCACCATCAGGAATAGAGGGGGGGAAAGGGAATAAAGTCCTGGGAATAGGATTTGAACACAAGAAGATGGGCTTCAGGTTCTAGCAGAAAACTAATGGGATTAGGGGCAGCTTAAACAAGCCAGACACTTGAGTCTAGGATCGGGGTCCCTTCCTCAGCACCTCCCTTCCTCAGGGTCCAGGAGCCCATGTGACCCAGAGAGTCTGTTTCCCCAGTCTATATTTGTCACTGGCCACCTTGTCTGAGAACGACTGACTCCAAGGAGCCATGCTCAGTGCTGCTATATCCAAGATGCTTGGAACCAACTTTGTGCCCTATGAGGCTCAGCTCAGACTGCCATCTCCCCACAGCATTAACCACCACCTAGACCCAGCTCTGCCCCGTGGAAGGCACCCTGCAGGCTGAGCTGGATGCAGAGTGATGCCTTACAATTTGTTAGTTTCCCTTCTTCCCTGTGTGATCTGCGACACACTTTTCCACACAGCCATGGCCTTTTTTGTTTTCAACTCTGCAGAGGATGAGGGTTGATTTGACAGCAGTTCCTCTTCCATTCTGTCAGTGTAAGAGTGATGGTGTACTTTTCAAGATTTCACAATTTCATCTATTTTTATTTTTTTATTCTTTCTCCTTTCCCTCCTACCTGATTCAATAACTGTGCTTCCTTGAGGTTACATGCATACCTCGTTAATCTGATTAATCGCCAGAATGCTGACTTGAAAACAACTGAGTCAGCCCTTGGACATCTGGATGCTGGCAACCAGGCTGCAGTTCTGGACTGCAATTTTCCATCAGATGACAGATGAATCACCTCTACAACCAGGTTCAAGATAACCATCGTGGAACAAACCTGACCCCAGGAGACATTCTCCTGGATGAGTCATGTAACTAACTCCCCCTTTCCTTGTTCTGTTTCTTCCTGTGTGCTTGTAAAACTCCTCTAAAGGGGAAGGTGGCCTTTGAGACAGTAGTCCTCCATCTTCCTGGAATGCAGCATTTCAAATAAACCTACGTTTTTCTCCACCAACCTTTGTCTCTTGACCACTGGCTCACGAGCGGCAAGCAGCCAAGCCTGAGTTCGGTAACGTCAGAACCCACAATCCTCATCTTGGGGTATTCCCACTGTGGCCAAGTCAGCGAGATGAATCCAGCCCACGGCACCACTATTCAAAGCTGGTCTAAGACTAATGTTCTCATTAGAGGGGACGTATTTTAAATCTTACAAACCCAACCATGGTCATCTGGGAGTGTCACAAATCAGGTGTTTGATTCCACAAAAGGAAAATGCAATAACACAGAGTTTAAGCCAATCGGGCTCTATGGTGTGAGCACATGAATGTAGAAGCTCCAGCGTGAATCTTCAAGATTACCTTAGCTTTGCCAAGAGAAGGGGGAGGAGAAGGAGTATCACAATAAACTCTGGAATTACATCTTAAATAAAAAGTCTGATCCAGCCCAAGAAATGTGAATGAAAAGGTATGAGAAATCAGGTTAGCAATTTGAAATTCTGAGCTGAGGGCTTAGATTTGGGGTTTGGAGCCTTAGATTTCCCACTTTGATGCCTGAATTCCACCCTCCAAAATAAGATGAAAACTAGTGTTTTCTAAAGTGTGGACAGCAATGGTAGGTTAAACAAAATTAAACACGCTTTTTTACTGAAGTGCTTCTCAGAGCCTTAATTATGCTAATGATGCCTTTGACTCTCCAATAGGGGATTTGGTATGAAACTTCCCCCAAATGAATTTAACGTTTGGAGAAGGATGGCTTCTGGGGCTAGGGTCACACAGGCTACACACCAAGAACCATCAAGTCAAGGAAGCAAGGAACCTGCAAAAGCAAGGAACCTGCAAAAGCAAGGTTGTAGGCCCTCCCGAGGAAACCAAGTGAGCTCCTCACTCACCTTCTCTAAGACCAACTTGACTATGTACCAAACAGTCTGCAAATTGCATCACGTCCAATCTTTCATTACATCTTCAAAACCCTAAGAGCTGTGTGCTCTCTGTATCCTTATTTCACAGCTGAAGCTGAGGAAGGTCAAGTAACTTGTCTCAGGACACAAAGCAAGGGGTGAGCTGGGAGCTTTGTGTTTACAAACACTTTTCTGCATGATTTAAAAGGGTTGGTATAGAATATAGCAAGAGAAGAATTTTGATGTTCTACTGAGCTTGTTTGATTCCTAGACAGTCATCGTCTCCTTGGAAAATGGCAGGCCCCTCCCCTGCGATTCACCCATCACCAAGAAGCCTGGGAGCCCCTCCGTCCATCAGCAACACTTCAGAGCGCACCATACTGCAAACTGGGTCCAATTAGAGAGATGATGAGCTACTGCCGGATTCAGACGAGCCCAACTTGCAGCTCCTGGGTTTAGCCTTAACTTACTCAGCAATATACTGCTATCAACTTCAGTCATGGGGCACGCCAGGAAAACAAAACAGGACACTTGTCCTTGTGCAGGAAGAGGTTTACTCTTCATCCATTACACTTTTCTAAAGAACAGGCAGCTCACTATCTCTTAGTGGGTTCTGACAGACACTGCAGAGGAGTAGATGAAGGGTTATTATAAAGTGGGTGGGAAGATATAATTGTACAAGGGGGAAGGGTGGCTCCACGGAGTGAGCTTGGGGACACGTTGAGTTGCCTCGTGCAGGTGTCATACTATTCTGACTCCTACCTCTCTGCCTCTGTTGTTCCCACTACAGTGGTCTACACGCTCACCCTTTCTGGCCTGGATCTCTGCAAGGGCCTCCTAGCTAGTCTAACCACTTCTATGCCTATCCCCTTGCCCGCTGCAATCCATTAGCCACAACAGCCAGAAGGAACTTTTAGAAACATTAATCAGATCACATCACTCCCTCCCTTAAAACTCAACAATAGCTTCCCTTCTCGCTTAGCGTAACATCCAAATTCTTAACCCTCGTCTACAGGGCCTTCATTGCTCCTGCTCATCCCACCCTTCCTCTTGTTCCGACGCTCCAGCCACACTGGCCTTCCTTCTTCCAGGCTCATTCCCACCTCAGGACCTTTGCACTTGCTGTGACCCCAGGACCAGACCCATCTTGTCATTGACGTCTCAGCTCCTGTGTTGCCTGCCACAGAGAGGCCTTCCTTCCCCGACAACCTCATATCAGCTCCCTCAACCACTCCCGCACCCGTCACTCTAGCATAACTCTGTGTTTTCTTTTCCGTATAGCACTTATAATTATGTAAAATGATCTTGTTTGTTGTTTGTGCTCTGCCTCCCCTCTCCAGCACATACACACACTCGAATATAGCTCCATGAAAGCAGGAAACTGACCTGCCGGGTTCAGCCACACCTCTAGCATCTGGAAGAGTGTTCTAGCACAAAATAGCTGATTCGTAAATTTTTGCTGGATGAAATAGTACCCCAAAGAGTTTGTGTATGAATTAAATGACATAATTATACATTGTGAGTCTTGCAGCGGGCTTGGCATATAATAAGCATCCGAAACACAGCATTTCAAGTAACAACTCTCTTATCTGACATAATAAGGACCAGTTAATCAGTTAATCAAAAAGTTGAATAAAGCAGAGATCATTAAAATGATACATACATATTATACAAACCTTAAATACGATTTCAACTTAAACATTTCTTGCTAATCTTTTCATGTAGAGATAAAGCCGCTATTGGAGCTAGATCCCCAGGTTAGAGTTCTGTATCTATTTTCCCCCCATTTTAAATAATTCATACCTTTTGTATATCATCTGTGATTTCCATTTTGGCTTTAGAACAGAGAAAGAACTTAAACTCCCATATGAAACGATCTAAGTGCAAACTTCTAGGATGATGTAGAAATGTCTTCTTATCTTTATCGACTGCCCTGCCCACAACTAATTTGACAGCCTTCATTGCTATCAATTGACTTTTCAAGTCATTCAACACATGCAACGTGGTTTTCCTAAGAATCAACTCTCTTTTCACCCCTATTTCCCGGGGTCACTTATATTTGATTAAATTACATTACTACAATAACAAGTTGAGCCGGCATGAGAAGGACGGGGAATGAGCGTGGCTCTCTGACCCTTCCTGGGTAAGCAGTCACCGTAATGGTGGGGCGGACACTCATAGGAATAGCAGGCGTCCCTGTGAGCTGCGAGTGCCCAGCAGGCCATGGCCGTCAGTCAGGGGGTTCTACAGAAGAAGGGGGATGGAGAACACCGGTGAATCTGTGAGTTAATTAAGTAGGGATGGGTTAAGAGAGGTTCTATTGTAGCAGTGGTGCTTGATAATAGCAGTAATTGTAGTTGTAGTTAAAGAAGATTAAATGGAAAGATGCCAAAATATTTTCTCAACTAAATTGCTATTTTCCTGTTAACAATTTCCCCTATCTTTCAAATGTTGACAACGTCATAAATAATACTTCACAAAAACAGGGCATAAATTGTGCTCTTGGCTAAGTCAAAGGATGCTGCTGACAGTTGCCGTTTCTAGAGCTCCGGCTCTATGCTAGCAATTTACGTTACCTCTTGTCCTCATGCTCCCTTCTCTCTGCAATGGAGGGGCTCTGCTGCCCAGCTTGATGACTGTATGATTGTGTTCACTTATGAGGCTCAAAATTTAAGCTCAGGTCTCTATCCCAAAACTACGTCCCCTCCCCAATGCAGGTAGCATCTCCCTGAGCTGGCAGGGCGTCAAGTCTATGAGCCATCAGCCTGACCAAATCCTCACTATGTCATTCTCCGGCCCTCTCCTTCGCTATTTAATTAAAAATAAAGCCTTTCCTCATCAATTCTGGCTTCTCCAACCTCCTTCTCACCCCTGGCTGCAGCCTGTCACCTCTCTCCCTTACCTGTGGGCTCAGGACCCCTATCCTGGGACAGATGCAGCCTCATTAGCGTGACGCTGCTCTGGCTCTGCCTATGTCGCTCTAGCTCGCCTCCCTTCTGAGGGGCTGTCCTTCCTGGATTGTGGACTTCATGCTCTGTCTTCTGCTGCCCTAGCCCCCCTGGTTTCTGTGCCACTCCAGCCCTGACCTCCAGCCTTGCCCACCACATGGCCTGTCCTATGTTCAGCCGTGCTTTACGTGGTTCCACAGCCATGCCTTACATCCTGGTGACCCAAGCTCTGGTCTGACCCATGGCCCCAAGTGTGACTCCCAGAGAGACCCAGACCTCTGCTGCCCCAGTTTAGTACTAACACAGCACACGATATTGTTGGGTTGGAGTGTTCACAGGGAGTAGGTAATGCGTGTGGGAAGGGAGAGAGCCCTCCTAGCCGTAGCAGCAGTTAGCTTCCGATAGCCTCCAAACCCAGGGACTCAATGGCTCCAACTATCAAAGAGATTAAGACTCAGACCTAGAGAGGCAGAGACAGAAAAAGGATCAAAGGAAAGGGAGCAAAAACCAAAAGAGAGGCCAAGTCTTGCTGAAACTCAGCATCTTCACCACATTTGTTCTCATCTCATTTTCTTCTACAAAATGGCTTCATTGGGAGCCACAGATAGGATCTCAAAGCAAGTGATAAGGAAATTACAGATCTACAGGAAGAACAGTCCCAGTGCGGGATTCTAGAAAAGTGGAACTCTGGACAGAGGTATTCACTAGAGAACTTGTGAGAGGCTGGACTCCCAGGAGTCCCTGACACTGGTGAACAGACATGAGTTTCAAATCTCAGTGTCATCACTCCTCCCACAAATGGCTTCACTCACATGTCTTAACCTCTGCTAGGCTTCATTGCATCACATGTAAAATGATGACAGTAACACGTGTTTCATGGGTTAGTGAGGCTTAAGTGAGTTAATACAGGCCAAGTACCTGGAGGCAATACCTGGAGACATTTTTGGCAGGGGTGGAGGGAGGCACACCACCAGCACCCCTGGGTAGAAGCCAGAAGCCAGGGAGACAGGTAACCCTGGTAATCATCCCACATTGAACAGGACAGCTTCCAAAGCCCCTGGTGGGGATCAGCGAGCACTAATTCCCTACCCGAGCCTCTCCCCCGTCCTCCATCTGGACAGCGCATCTCATCAGGTAGGTACCAGGGTCTCCTTTTCTGACGTTTTCCATACAAATGGAGAAAGTAAGGTGCTGAGCAGTGTCCAGCTCCCCCCGTACCTGGCAGTCCCTTTCCTGCCTGCCCACAGAGCTGTGCCCACTGGCAGCCGGGCACACAGCAGGGATGCACACAGGTTTGGGAGCTGACTGGCACGGAAGCCTCTGTGCTACACCCACCTCAGCCCCGAAACGGGACAGAGAAGCAGCTCCAAGGAGGCTGAACTCAGACAGAAAGGCTGGGCCTGAGTGGCATTTCTGACAGGAACCCTCTCTCATTCCCACTCACATAGGCAAAAAACAAACAAACAAACAAAACAAACGCCTGCCCAACTGGGCCCACAATGCACTATTTCTCCCTGACTTGATACAATCCCATATTCAGAAGGTAGAAGTCAGGATTCATTCTTTCTCTCAATTATTCAACAAACGTCAGTCTCATACTCTGGTGTGCACAGCACTCTAATGGTCTATGTTAGAAAAAATTCAGCGTTATTATTTTTCCAGCCCTGTAACTATTTAACCAAGACATTGATGGGAATGAATAAGTAACCAAGGGAAGGAGATATTTAAATCTCACAGAATCCTGGAGCTGACCAGCCTCATTTTTAATGGTGAAAATGCCCACTTGATAAAGTGGTAAAAGCTAATATTATTCTATTATTCATTCTCTCTTTATTAAAGCATCAGAGATGATTCCGTGAGTTTCTGAAGCACAGTATTTTTTAAAATGTTACTCTTTCATGAACAAACTATTCCAAGACACAATCTGCCTGTATTGTATAATAATGAGTCTTCCACAGAGACAGCCCAAAGTGAAACCACTGATTTCTCATTCCTAAATTTGAAAAGGCCTGTTTATACCTTGTCTGAGCATGTGAGAGAAAACAAAGAAAAGCGCCTTGAGAACCAGAAGGCCTGGTACAAATGTTGGCCCTTATTATCAGTCTTAGCCATCATAACTTCCAAATTCCCAAGGGACTTTGTGTTTGTAGGGACAGAAAAAGTTGTGTTTCTAGATCCTGGACTCCACGTTGCTAAGGTGTCTGTTCTTTTTCCCACTTACTCTCTAGTCTGGGAGGGTGGAAGCAAATGGAGCCCAGGAAGGCCTGAGCTCTTGCTCCCTTGCTGCCTTGCTGCCTCCACGTGCTGTAGACCCTTGTCAGATGTCTGCAGGGGCCTCGAACCAGGAGGCTCTCAGCTGGAAGGAGCCAAGAGGAGCCTCGCTCGTTGCCAAATGCCTGTCTGGCCCGAAGCAGGAAGTCTGCAAGAACACACCCACAGTTCTGCATGGAGAGCCTCAGGATAAAGTGCTTTCCCCCTGCTCAGCTCAGCACCTCATAAAGTGAAGCTCAGACTGCGTAAATAAGATGTCTCTCTGAGGTGAGGTGAGGCTTCCAGGATTTGTGTGCTCTGAGGCTCCTTGCAAACAAGCTAAAACCAATACTACCTGACTCTCCTCTCTTCTGTGAACTGTCTGCCTTGGCTCCAAAGGCTGGGGTAAAAGGCCCCAGTGTCTGCCTGGGGTGTTCCCAGGCCATCCCACCAGGTGAGCAGGTGGGGAGGCGAGCACGTGTGGCCTTTGAGAGGCCCAGGTCCCTGAGCCCCTCTGGGGAAGGACTGTTTGGGAGCAAAGACAGGAAGCCTCTGACACACTCTGCTGGCTTCTGTGTAAAGGAAAACAGGTAGAGAGAGCCAGGAAAGGAATAAGGAAGGAAAGTCATTTATAGAACAGCCCTCGCGGAGAAACCAGATGTGGGCTCGTGGCAGCAGCGGGGACAGCCCACTGCATAACTCACCCATTGTGGTTGTGTTTATGTGTCTGTTTTTGAGGTTAATCGTGTGTTTGTTTGATTGAGACCTCCTTCTCCGATCCTCCTGTTAGCACATGAACAGGCTGCTTGGTATGAAATGCAAACATTCTCATTTGGCAGACGCAGAGATTGCTAAATTATCCTTCCAGCTGCAGATAAGTTGTGACATTTGTAATAAGTTGCCAGTCATGAGGGGCGCAGCATATCCTCAGAAAAATTCACAGCTGAATTGCTTACCAGCTTCAGTCCTTAACTCTCTGAAGAAAGTGTACTTTCCAGGCCAGGAGGCAAGGCATTTGAGATGGAAGCACAGTCACTCACTCATAGTCGAACCCATGAGCACGCCATCGGCCCAGGCTCTGGTCCCCATGAAAACATGTGCAATACACCGGCGAGGAAATGCAGGGAGAGGAGGAGAACCTGGTCCCCACACACGCACAGCCGCACCTCTGACCTTAGGGCGGAAGCAAACAGGCTGCTGTGCCCAGCAGCCATCCCTAAGGAAGTAGATGGATGCTAGGACTGTAGAATGCCAGAAGTGGGACCAGACATGGAGGGTAGCTGAGGTGCTGTCGGAGAAAGAGCGAGGCTTTGGAGTAAAAGAAGCCGAATTTCAAATGCCAGCTTTGAACCACTTACTAGCTGAGTTGCCTTGGATAAGTTATTTCAGCTCTCTGAGCCTCCGTTTCTGGCAGGTTAAATGGGGCTGCTAGGACGCTGAGGGAGGACGTATGTGAAGGACCTGGCAGGCACACTGGAGCTGCTCGGTAAGAACAGCTATGGCTATCATCATTATCGAGATGAATCCAATCAGGGGCCCATCTCTGCAGCAATTTCCAGTCAAGCCTCTACCTGAAGCCTTGCAGGGATACTACTGGCTGCAGGCTTTCATCTATCCCATCATTTCACAGAGATGTGGTATCAACCTGCTCAGTGCTGGGCACTGCGGGTTCAGCAAGCTGCTGCTCCCCACCCCCCAAAGCCGAGTTCATCTGTGGGTGATTTTGACAGTTTATAAGGATTTCCTAATTTTGAATCAGAACGATCACAACGCATCCGTGTTCACTGTGGCTGGGAAGGCTTACGAGAAGACTTCACTTCCTTCTACAACGCCCCAGCTTATTTCCAGGCATCATCTTCTCGCCTCTTTTTGTTGATGCATCATGTACATACAGAAAAGTGCACCTAACACAACGGTACAGCCCGATGAACCTTCACAAGTCGAGCACCTCCATGTAACTGTCACCCAGAGCAAGACCCTCACCAGCACCCAGAGACCCCTCACCCTCCCAGTCACACCACTCGACCACGGATAACCGCAATGCTCGGTTCTCGCAGCATACATGCATTTGTCTGTTTTACTATTTTGACATGATCTTTTAAAAAATTATTTGTTCTGGGTTCTCCTCTCTCCTGACCTGTTTTCACATAGGTTGGGCATATAAAGGCAAATGATGAAAAAGTTTCCTTTTATATCATGACATTCTGTCTTTCTTTTCTGATGAGCCCCTGGGGGCTGGGGCATGTGTCCCCAGTGCCCACAAATAATAGATGCTCAGTAGCTATGTGCTGAGTAAATGAATGATGACATCAGACCCCTCAACAGTCACCATACCTGAGCAAAAGGAGGCTTAGAGACAACAGCTGTGGGGTAGGGAGTATGGTGATGGGGTCTTAGAAGAAACTACAGGCCAGAGGCCCCTATTCTAGGTCATTCTGCCCATCTGGACTGGACAGCCCTGGGCCCAATCCTGATTCACTGAAGATCTGCTGAGTAGCAGGCATTTTTCTTTTGCTTTCAAACATATTCACGTTTTCCTTTGAAAAAGAAAACTGACCACAAATAAATCAGGTTATCAAATGTTTAATGAAAGCCTACACTAAGCTAGGCAAGAGAGGCAATGTATCAAGTGCCAATTATGTACTAGGCATTTTGCTTGTCTTTGATGACTCAGAAATGAATCAGGCAACCTTGATGCCCACAAGCAGCTTCTGGGCTAAAGGAAGATACAGGCTCCTAAACAACTGCAATACTAAAGCATGTACCTACGAGCTATAATCCAGATATACACCCATGTGTCACGGGAACATAAAGGAGAACGTCTATAGGATATGCTACATTGAGGTGCATTGGAAGATGGCTTGAAGAATGAGTGGGGTTCACTAGATCAACAGAGGGAAAGAACACTACAGGATGAGTAAACAACACAAATAACAGTAGGGCAGACATTTAGTAATATACACCACTATGGGCACACTGGTTGTTTACAGCTAGTATCTGCTGTGATTGATTAGTCATGGCTGCTTGTGAGATGATATGAGCATCAACCCTAAAAACAGAAAGAGAAGGAAGGGCATGTCATGCTTAGGACATCTAATCTCTGCTAAGGATGGCACATTGGTGTCAGACAGGCCAACATCCTATGCCCACTCCTATGCCCATGTCAGACATTAGTAATCGATCGTGGCACTCCTACTTGATTTACCCAGAAGCAACCTCATAATCCTGCTCCACAAAGAGCTCTCGGCAACACTACAGATAATGTGCAGCCCAGAATGGTGCCAGATAATGGGAGCTGGCACCTACCTGGGCTGCACATAACGGCTTCCATTGCTTCACCACCTCCTCCCTCATAAATGCCAGAGAGTCTGGCTTCAGTCCCTGTCACTCCACTGAAACTGTGCTAAAATTTCCATTACCTTCCAGTACTAAAGAGTATTCCTGTTTCAGGCTCAGAGTCCCTGGAGGAAGGCCGACCTTGCCTCTGCTGGCACTATTGATTCTTGTCATTGCTATTTTCTGGTAGAAAGTGGGGCATTTGTCTTAGATTAATTAAAAATGCACTAGGAGGAAAAACTGTGTTGTTAGAAAAGTGAAGGCATGAGAAGAAACTCTCAAGATGATGATGCTTCCAGATACCAAGTGGACAAAATGTCCGGTCAATGGGCAAGAAAGTGCTCAGAAGACCCATGGCTGGCCAGGGATGCCCTGGCGTCTTGGGAGACTTCCAGCTACGGAGGATGGTGGACAGCAGGGTCAGCAAAATAGCCCGCTGGTCCTCTCTCAGGCAGTCGGACAACCCTATATCCCTTCCCAGACCACACTTTTGCTTCCACACTAGGAAGGTGGAACAAGGAAAAGTGCAGGCAAAACCCCCAGGGAAGCTTCCAATGAAAAGGGCATCTGTGAGAAAGCCTCTCCCTGGTGGAAACCTGAAAACCTGGACAAACAGAGGTAAACGTGACCTGTGACTCAGGGCTGGCTGCTCTGTTGTCACGGAGGACCGTGGCATTGTTATCCAGGACCATCACAGGGACACTATGTCCACTGGATCATGAGTGAGTCGACTGGTGTTTTCCAATAGTGAGAATTTCTGCCTTTTTCAGGTCTCTTGTTCATTCAAAACAAAAGGAGAAATCATTGAAATAAACATTTAATTAAAAACTTACTTTATACCAGGAATATTTAATTCTCATAAAAAACCCACCAAAGAAAAGACATTTCCCTGAGCCTCAGAGAAACACCCTGAACTGAGTCAGTCTCCCAGCCACTGGCCCGATGCTTTTCCCTTTTTCGTTTTTCTTTCTTTTCCTCCTTCACTTCCTCTGCTTAGACTTCTATCCCTTACCCCCACTTTTTAGTCCTTATATTTATCCAAACTTTATATGTACAAAGGTTAAAGGGTCAATTACTTCTACAAACTTAGTAAAAAGTATCCTTCCTAACAAGTATTTTAGGGGTATCCTACTTCACCCCCAGCTGTCAACATATCCCACTCTCCTGAGGCAACTGCTTTCAACTTTTCTGGCTTTTTCTCTTAGTTTTTACTGCCTGTCTCTACATACACCATGCATATATTACTTATTCTTAATTTTTTTTCAGTTTAAAGCATTATCTATTGACTTACCTAATAGAGAAAAAAGTTTAACTTTCATACACAAACTCTGCCTCCGCTCCTCACCCATCTCCAGCTGTGCATTTCTGAAAGTGATTTTACGCCATATCCACACTTAATCGTTTAGGTGGGTATAGAGAATTACAAGTAGAAAAAACCATGTTCTTTCAGAATGTTAAAGGTATTGCTGTATTTTCTTCTAGTAGTTTCCAATGTTGTTTTTGAGTCATCTGAGGCCATCATGACTCTTAATCCTTTGTCTTTTCTGTATGGGAGCTCACAAGAGCTTCACATTGTCCACAGTATTCTGAAAATCCACCTTCATAGGTCTTACATGGGTTTATTTTCATTCATTATGAGAAGCACTCAGAGGGCCCTTTCACTCCTGACACGTGCTTCAGTTATGGACAAGTTTCTTCAGTTAATCCTTTGTTGATTTTCTCCTTTCTTGTCTGTCCCTTCTTTCCGTCTGGAGCACCTGTTTTTGGATATTGGACCTCTAGGACTGACGCTCTAATGACTGCCTTTTCCCTTACTTTCCATCACTTTGTCTTTTACCTTGTCTCTACTTTCTAAAAGATAACTTCAATTTCAGCTTCTAAGAAGTTCGCTGCTGCATTTTTGCTAACATGTTGTTAATTCCCAAGAGGTCTGATTGCCATCTAGCTTTTTAAAAAGCATCTTCTTCCTGAATGCAATTTCTACTCTTATCTTTCTAAAGATATTTAACAATTTTAAAACTTTCATTTCCCTGGATTGTTTGTTTGCTTTAGGTTGTTTTTTCTCATTTGTTTGTTTTTTATCTCTGTCTTTCATATTGTTTCTTGCCATTCAGTTTGGATGTCTGATGATCCTTGACCATCTCCTTTTATTTAAAGTTGGGACACTACAAGGTTTATTGGACACTCCACGTGGGGGGCTTTGTGACTATGAGCCTCACAGTAGAGTAATCTGGCCGGGCCACTCTTAGGGAAAACACCCAGTACTGATATCTTGAGGAGTTCTTTTGTTTTTGTTTTTGAATGTCTGAACAGGTTTTTCAGAGAAGAATCTTCTTATCACCTGACTAGAGTATAAAAATCTGGCTATCCCTGTTCTAGGAACCAAGAGGAGGACAATGTCTGGGGAGGCTTCCATATTCAGTGTAAGACAGCGTCTCACTGAATCCTGCTGTTTTCGGTATGGTACCCCACTTTGTTTCCAGCTGTCCCTCACCCCCAAACCTCTATTTTAACTCTCCTAAAAAAAACAAATCTCCAGTCTCCTATCAAAGGTGGTGGAGGGGGTGAGGGTGGCATGATTTATTTACCTGACTCCATGGAGTAAAAGAGGAGACTAGAGGGTTTAACTACTTCTTAAACGGACCTTCAACCAATCCTCCTGCTTCCAGCCTGATCGTAGCCACACTTTCATCAGTAGCTGCTAATAATACAGGTATGGAGGAAGCAGAGATTACAGGATACTTCTAGAATAGTGTCTATTGGGAAGGGAGTAGGAATGAGGTCATGATGGGACTGATGAATGAAAGAACAGCAAAAGTGTATTTGAGGGACCTCAGGTTTAAAGGAGCGGTTCAGTATATATAGCCTAGTGAGAATTTGGGGGGACAAAAAGATTGTGATTCAGGAGAAGAGATCTGGGGTTTGGAATGCTGTACAGGAATCAAGACCAAATGATGAGGAAGTTCCAGTAAGAAGAACCTCTCCCAGGTACCACCGCCCTCTGTCCCCCAGGACACCCATCTTCTCCCCTTAGCTCTCAGGTCACATGAAGAAAAAATCCCGAGGCTGGTTAAGAATGGCCGGAGCTTTTAAAAAAAGAGAAACGACATAGAATACAAAGTACCAACTCGACGTGTGCTCAAAGCACAGAGTTCTGATCCTTCCCCAAGCAGGCTCCAAGCCTCCCATTCCTTAATGTTTCCAGCTTCCATACTCGGTTCCCTGTCCCTACTTATTATCCACAAGTATTGAGGAGACAACCACTTCAAGGCCTGCCCCCAAATGTGTCCTCTCTCTCCCATTACTGCCTAAACTTCCTTTAATGAGAGAAAAATCCTTCCCATTCCACTTAGAGATTAACAGTCTATGTGCCAGTTTCTCTGGAGAAACTGGTGGACACATTGGAGTCACCAAAGTTTGAAAAGAACACTGGCTTCACCATTAGACTGGCAGGGTTTAAATTCTGGTTCTACATTTACCCCTAACTATGTGACTGTGGCAAACTACTTAGCCTCTTTGAGCCTCAGTTGCTATACTTGTAAAATGTAAAGAACAACATTCACCTCATAGGATTTTTTCTGAGAATTACATATATAACTGTTAAGTACCTAATATACCATGTTTCCCCGAATATAAGACCTACCCCAAAAATAAGCCATTAAGATCGTTAGCCAGATGGACATATTTAGTACGTTAGGACAATGTTCCAGAAGATGACATGACTGTATTTGAATAAATGTAGATTGTTGTATATGAAAAAAATAAGGCATCCCCTGAAAATACACCCTAATGCGTCTTTTGGAGCAAAAATTAATATAAGACCCGATCTTATTTTCGGGGAAACATGGTAGTATGTGGAATGCATAGATAGTCAATAGTAGTAAAAGTAGCAATAACTAACAATATAATACTAGCAAGTAATGATGCTGTTGTTGACACTAAAAAACATGAACAGAAACAAAAAACCACCTTCCTAATTCTACTAGTTTCTCTGTGTGCTGGACCTTGAATTTCTCTCTGCCCCAAGATACTGTGGGTGGAACTGCATGTCTTATGCAGAAGCTACATTCATCTTCTGGTGTTACCTATGGGTGCAACATTAATTAAAGACCCAGAATTACAGTTTTTCTAAAAGTATTCTTTGGTTTTAAACAAAAATCTTAATTCAATTTTAGTTCACAGAATTGATAAGGTAAATTACTGGTACATTTTTAAGATCATGAAGCCTCAGACTTACAGAATTTTAACGTTGTTGATCAGTGACGCCTATTGGCAAATTATGGCATAGCAGCCTAGCTCTCTTAGACACTGTGAGAGGGGGTGACTGCCAGGACATTATCACATAGTGTTAGAGACGTCTGAGCAGGGCAGAACAATTCTCTTACAAAGAACAAAGTGAAGAAAACACTAAGGGAAGCAAGCATGTAATTAAGAAAATGTCTACAGAGACCTGAAACACTTGGGCAGACACCCTGGTATAGCAGTTCATCCAAAACGCTTCCCTTAGCAGACATTTTCACTTCAATCTATTAGAGATCATTCTTCATTTTTGCAATGGAAATAAAAAAGAGGATTAACTATCGTAACTGACTTTGCAGACAGCTTATAGCGCATACCTCTTTTATTAAGCATGGGGTACGTATATTTTTCCAGGGTAGCTTTACAATACAGAAAGTTAACTTTACAACAATTTGAGATCACAGTTATAAGATATATTGCCTCACAAAGAGTGGCTGTTGCTTTAAGAATGCCATTTGAAAATTTTTAAACCTAAAGAAAAGTTAAAAGTGTAGCACAATGAACATCTGTTTGTGCCTAGATTCATCAGTTGTTAACATCTTGCCACATTCAGGCTCTTCCTCTCTTTCTCTTTCTCTCTCTCTCTCCCTCCCTGCCTGCCTTCATCCCTCCCCTCTTCCCTCCCTCTAACTCTATATATACCATCAGGTGTCACCTAAGTACCAGGCATTCTTGTATATTAATATAGTACTATCATCATACCAAAGAAATTTAACATTGATAGAGTCTACTGTACATTCCATATTCAAGATTTCCCAATTTTCCCAATAATGTCCTTTATAGCTCTTTGTTCATCTTTTCAATTCATGATCCAATCATCACTGCCTTTGGTTGTCACATCTTTTTAGTCTCCTTTAGTCTAGAACAGTCCCTTGGCATACACACACCTTTTTTTTTCTTTCAAAACATTGACAGTTTTAGAGTCTATAAGATTCGATTTGAAGAATATCCTGTTCTTTTGTTGTTTTTGGTTTATATACCACATATCAGTGAAATCATATGGTTCTCTGCTTTTTCTGTCTGACTTATTTCGCTTAGCATTATACTCTCAAGATCCATCCATGTTGTCACAAATGGTCCTATACCATCTTTTCTTACCCCCGCATAGTATTCCATTGTGTATATATACCACAACTTCTTTATCCATTCATCTATCGAAGGACATTTTGGTTGTTTCCATGTCTTAGCCACCGTAAACAAAGCTGCAATGAACATTGGAGCACACGTGTCTTTATGTGTAGATGTTTTCAGATTTTTTGGGTAGATACCCAGGAGAGGGATTGCTGGGTCATATGGCAATGAGAAACAAGAACTCATAGACACAGACAATAGTTTAGTGGTTCCCAGAGGGTAAGGGGGGTGGAGGGTGGGAGATGAGGGTAAGGGGGATCAAATATATGGTGATGGAAGGAGAACTGACTCTGGGTGGTGAACACACAATGGGATTTATAGATGATGTAACACAGAATTGTACACCTGAAATCTATGCAATTTTACTAACAATTGTCACCCCAATAAACTTTAATTGAAAAAAAAATAATATCCTACAATGGGAATGTGTCTGATTAATTTCTCTTTATTATATTCAGGTCAAAGATTTTTGGCAAGAACACTATGTAAGTGATACTGCATCCTTCTCACTGCACCCCACCAAAAGCCACACTTGTCCCATTACTGGTAATGAATGCTAAGGTTGATCACTTGATTGGGGTGGTTTCTTCCATATTTCTCCATGGTAACATTACTTTGTTCCTTTGTAATTAATAAGTAATGTGTAGTGTGTTACTTTGAGGCCATGGGAATATCTGCTTCCTCAAATTGTTGTGGTTTTTTAATCACTGCAGTTATTGTGATCCCTCCCCAACAGAACTGAACAAGTAATGAGAGGACAGAGGCATGGTCTTCGTTCACTTCACTATCTCTGTAAATCCCATTTGGCACTGGTTAATGATAATTAAGACTTTGGAAGTTTTTTCCTATAGATGCACTTACAGAATAGAACTTCATTTTAAAAATGCATTACACCGAAGCACACTGAAAGCGATTACCAATACTCAATTACTCTGGCATCACTTCATCACTGTAGACACTCTAAATGCAATGCAAGGGTGGTTTTGAATATCTGAAGGTGAACACTGGTCTACAGTAGCAGAGGCTCAGAAACCGTCAGTGACTCCCAAAAACTCCTTGGTATAATCCAAACTCATCATGGCCTTTAAGGCCTTTTAGGATCTGGCCACACCTTTTATCCCATCTCCTATGTCTCCCTTTCACATCTCCACCAAATTTCTTATATAACCCTCATGCTTTTCCTTTGCTCATTCTGATTCCTTTGTCTCGAATGCCCTGATCTCCATCATGGAATTTACAAACGTTTCTTAGCTTTAAAGGCCAAGGGCAATTTTTTGCTCTTCCACAAGCACTTGTTGAAAAAGTAACCACCCCTGTCTGAGTTCTCTTAGCCTGTGACAAAGCGGGCACCTGGTACGTGTTACTGTTCTGACTGTTTCATCTCCCCATCAGGCTGAGATCAGGGCTGCAGCACCTGAACAGTACACTGGGCATGTATTCAGGACATCGATGAAATATGAGCACCAAAATAGTTTTGAAAGAATTTAATATCTAAAAAAAAATCTCAGTGTTTAAGTAATTATCATGAGAAAAATTAGAGCCGACTGGTATTCCTCATACATATTTATAACTTAATATATTTTTATTTTGAATTACATCTGGAGGAGAAGGAAAGGGAGCACCATAATTCTTCGGACCGCATATATTTTCATCTATCCCTGGCTGAAAACTCCAGCAACAGAATTCACATTACTTCTTCCCTAGCCCCAGGCCCGACACAGTGTGTTATGCATGGTAACGGCTCAATAAGTAGTCACTGAACAACTGAGAGAAAACTGGGAGTCACACCAATTGTTTTTGCTCCTTTGAGGATGGACTGACTTCCTCCCATTCTGCTACCCCACCACCCTTGGCACATCTTATCAGAAGGAAGAGGTCCAAGCCCCCTGTGGCTAACGACTATCAGAGAGCAAAGAGCTGGCCATGGACCTTCAGCCACATGCTGGCGTGTTTGAATTCAAGACCTTCACTGGCCTGTGGTCAACACGAGGGCTGCTCCATTCTCTGGGAAAAATGAAGCATCCTGTTCATGACGACAAGCGGAGAGCAAGCTCACGTCTTTGGCTATGCTTGGGGCCACCCCAGCAGCACTCAGAAAGTACATTCATATAAAACAGATCGCGGGTGTTCATGTTCCCTGGGCAGCCTCCTGAGGGCAGGGCCTATGAGCACACCCCTTGGGTTCCTGGTTACAGCATATGAACCCCCCGGACCCCTCACCATGGCCCTGTGAATACCAACCAAGTGCCTAGCCTATGCCAGCCATGCGTGGGAAGTTCAATACAAGGGCGGGGCTAGGTCCTGCCCCAAAGGAGCACTGCAGCCAAGTCCCAGAGACAATACTAATGTACCCGGAGCGCCCAAGAACAAGCAAGGCCCTGGGAATTCCCTCAGTGGGAAAACCGCCTTTCATAGCAGCCGGTACTAAAGTGCACAAAGCACTTGTCTCCGTGTGCTGTCCCAGAAGCCCAATGAGATGGGCAGGTAAGAAGTGTTAGATGCGAAACAGGGCCATGAGAGCTCCCTACTCTGTGGCTCCTCTTCGATGTACCTCTCATCAGGTCACGCATCCTACAAACCTTCCGTGAGCACAGCTAATCGTCAGGCATTGGGGATACAAAGTCCCTTTGAGCACTAACTATGTGCAAGGCATGTATCCACTCCGTGATGCCATTCCGGGGTCTGACTCTGGGCTCAGTGCAAGAAATACGGAAATGAAAGCGCCTGCCCATTAGGAGTTCTCTAGCTGTTGTCCACTTTTCACACCCTCTAGTGGGACCTGTTGGCCCATCTGCCTGCTGTGATCTTTTTCAGAATGGCCTCAGGGCAAATCTCAGGGCTGAGCACATCACGACTCATTCTAAAGACAGGCCTCTATGACGGTGGACAGTCTCAAGCCCAGCCCTGCACAGGTGCCCACTGAGCGCCACCCTCAGGTGAAGAGTCATCCCCCAGGGAGCAGGCCTCCCCGCCCCAGGCACCTGTCTGCAGCCTCTACACACCCTTTGCTGCTCTATCGGTGAGGAGGGTGCCCGGGGAAGCCTGGCTCAGTGCAGTTCCTGCAGACCCAGCCAGCACCCTTTCCCTGTGGGTGTGTGTGCAGCTGGCATGGCCTTCCACTTGACTCCTGCCAGAGACACAAGGTCAGCCAGGTGACACAGAGGAGGGACAGGCTGCAGCTGAGGGTCTGCTCTCTGGGTAACTCTGAAAACAGGCTGCCCTCCTCTTGGATGGAATGAAGTTTCCCGCTGGGAATAATGGCACTCAAGTGTCCATGGATGGCATGCAAAGACTGAATCCCGAAATCCCAGCCAAGGAATCTGCTGAAGCCTGGAGGGACCAGCTGTCCAGTGTCACACAGTGAGAGCTCCTCAGTGCTACCCCGGCCACCAGACGCTGGTCTCTAACCTTAAAAACTGGTCTGACAAAGCTCCATCCTGACGTGGTTTGCCCTCCTCAGCCACGACTGAAACACAACTGAGCCAGTGCCCTGCAGTGGATGGAGTGGAACCCCACACATGTGATCCTCATGGCAGCCCCCCCAATCCTGAGGAGGCTTTGCCATGCCTCTAGTTATGCAAATGAAATGCTTCTTCTCTCCTTATGGATCACACAGCCCTCAAAAATCTGAGAAAAGGGTGGGACCAATATCCTCGGAAAATGCATACACACACACACACCGTACATATGCATCCATATACACCCACCGACATATGTACACCCAGACACACACATGTACACATATGCATATACATACATATGTATATACACAGAATTATTCCCATAATCTTTGGGTGTTTACACATCCCCTAAAGCCCATCCATGAAGTCCAAGTTAAGAATCCTGTTTCTAAATCTTCCCAGCGACCTAGCAACCCTGGGTTCTTAGCAACCTTCCTCATTAATGTCACCGAAGAAGCCAACTTTTCCATCTGAAACCTGCCCCCTTGGAATCGGGGTGAGCCCTCTCTCCCGGGCAGGAGGAACGGGTTAATCCAGCCCTAGTCCAGGTGGCGTGTGACCTCACACAAGTGTGGAGGACAGTCTGTCTTGTGTTCGGACGCTCTTGACCCCCGTCTCACAGCTGTCAGAACCCAGTGACCCAGGTCCGCCAGCGGGACAGTGTGTTTTTCTCTGTGGGAGTAGTTCCAGACCCTTTGCCATTCACAGGCATTGTCTCTGGGTTGCACTTAGAAGTGAGGGGAATTGTAGAAATGCCTCCTTCCAAGAGGGACCAGGAATTTGGGATGAGCAATGTGCAGTGGGGGTCTGCGTGAGGGCATGCACGTGCAAACACACACATTCAAACGTGGGTTCTTTCTGTGCCCAGTGCAGTGACTGCAAATGAGCCATTTCCTCAGCACGGTTCAGTCCAGCTCAGACCTATACACTATAATTTAAGTGACAGATTCTTCATCCCCATTGGTAGTTTGTGCAGAGACTGTGTGTCTAGAAGGTGCTATGGAGGCCTGGGCTCATTACGTGCCTTAAGCCCAAGGTATTATCGTGCTTGGCCATCTTCTTAGCCCATCAATCAAAGCCACCAGGACACGGGGGCTGGCTAGAAAAAGAATGCCTCTCGACAAAGTCCCAGAATGAAGCTAACCCCTCTCGTCAATCAGGTGGTTACTATGTGGTGTGTATTTGTGTGTGTGTGTGCTTTCACATCTAAGGTGTGAACACAGAAAAGGCAATGGACAGTACGTGTTCATATGACTTCAGGTAGATTTCCCAGCAGACAGGCCCCAGAACAATGGGCACTCCTCCCCTCGGGACCACAGAAATACATTCAAGAAGAAAAAGGCAGCTTGGTGGGGGAGAAGCACGCTGGTCCAGAATTCCTGGTCCCACTTGGGAATCACAGACGCTTGGACCTGGGTTCAGATCCAGACTCCAGCACTTAATCCCTGTGTGACCTTAGGGAAGGCACTTATGTCTCTGAGCCTCGGTCTCCTTCTCTGTAATATGGGAATCAGAATCTCCCTCGTGGTGGGGAGCAAACAAATGCAAGGATTGAAGACAGGGATTAGCCTCGCGCTCGGCACACTGCACGTATCAGTACCCGTCAGCTGCTTTTCTGTCCCTTACTCCATTCTAAGCAACTTGTGATGGAATCATCTGAGTAAAAAATCTGACTCTGACTTTTGAAACAGTCTATTGGCCCAGAGTCTACCTCTTTAAAGGCATGGGTCGTGCTCCCCCGTCCTACGAGGGTCCAGTGACGGGCACATGTCAAAGAGCGTTTGGGTGAGGGGCCTGCTACCACTCCGTTTGCCGTCATGGAAAGCCCGCCTCCCCCCCGCATTCCCCGCGCACGTTGTCTCCTCTGCCAAGGCCCCAGCTCCCGCTTCTCAAATAATCTAATCTGGTTTGTTCAAGTCAAGGGACAAAGGGGTTTTACAGAATGGGAACTCAGTTTATTTCCTGGGACGTTTACATAAGTCGCCGTAAAACAGTTTATGCTGCCAATGACATTTCTTCTGGGACTGCTCACGGGGAACATAATTTATTTTTTGTAGAGCTTTAAAGGCTATTGTTCTTTAGTTGTAAGTAGGACTGAAAACGTGTTTCTTGGCATTTACAGGGTCCCGTTTGACCGATTCTGGTGGGACTTCCAGAAAGAAAGCACCAGGCTTGAATGGGTCGAAGAGGGAAAATAGGGCCAGCGGGCCGGTGGGCCACTGAGAGTGAGGGGCCTCTCCCTGTGAGATCCCTTGTGACCACCGAGGCGGGGTCAGAACAGGAAGGGAGTTGTCTAAAACACCCTCACTTAAAGAGCACCTTGGATCCAAACTCACTCAGTGATTCCCACCTGACAGATGGGGAAACTGCTCGGAGACCTGAAGTCGCTTATCTAAGGTGACCCAGGGAGTGAGTGTTGGAACCTGGGTTTGAACCAGGGTAAGGTTTCTGGAACTCCAGAGCTCACACTTGCAGTTGCCTGCCCCCGGCTGACCCTTCCAGGAACTGCCTCTGACATGCAGGCCAAGGCTCCCCCTGTGGAACGGCAGAGACTCGGTCCTTTATGCAGCAGCACCCTAAAACTGTCACCTAGGAAGGAACTTCCCTGACCACCGCTTTTGCAGTGACAGTGGGTGGCAGGTCTCCCTAGCAGCCCAAGAGTCACCAAACGTGGCATTTCTGAGTGTGGATAAGAAGAACAATCACACTGAGACTCTGCTTTCTAATGTGAAATTTCACACTTCTCACTACTTGTCACTAATTGGGCTATGGCCACAAGCCAATGGTCCTATGTCACCCTCCTACTCTTGTCCTATAAATAGCAAACTCAAGGAAGCTGTTGAAGTTCTAACAGACTTCTACCCTGGGCCTGAGCTCTGACCTATCTCCCAGCTGCTCCCATCCTGGCTGCTAGGAGGGGGACAGAAGGACACGGGGAAGGCTGACAGAACCATGACAGCCAGGACTGAGTGGCCACAGAGGAAAAAGCAACTGGACCAGGGCAGGCTGGAGCTCAGAGACTGACAGGACCCCAGGGGTGAGAGAAAGTCAGAGGTCTGGCTGCTCGCAGTAAGGATGAGGGACCAGGAATCCAAAATGAGGCCTGAACCCAGAAAATAATTTAGCCATGGGAAAAGGCAGACCCCTTAAGAACAGCGATCATTTACTGGGGGCCGCATCTGCGCCAAGCACATGCTGTCTAATGAGAGGCACTGTCGCCTGGTAAGTGCCGAGTCTCGGTCCAGATCCTGGGTTCAAGTTCCAAATCTGCCACTTGCTAGCTGTAGGGCTTTGGCTCGTCACTTCGCCATTCTGTAGCTCAGGTGCCCCATCTGTAAACTAAGAACAGTAATCATACTTCTAGGATATCATATGGATAAAATAAGGTCATCCTTGCAAAATGCTTGGTAAGCACGAAGTAAATGTTAGCCATCATGATGAATCTTCACAATAGTCCAGGAAGTCAGAGTTTGTATTCCCATTTTGTAGACAAATAAACTGGGTGACGGGAGGTTGGGATATACCCGAGGTCACACACCTGTAAGTGGCAGAGACAGTTTGGAACCTCGGTTCCTGCCTCCCGCCCAGTCCCCTGCTCTTTCCATAGGCAACTTACCCCTCAGATCCAGTGAATAAAAACAACACAGCTCCTTCCCTCACAGACTTGGCATTCTAGGAGGCAGAGAGACAAACACATACACAGAAAACATCTCTGATGGGGAAAAGTTTTACTGAGAAAAATGAAGCCAGATAAGGACGATGGAAAATGACAGGGAAAGGGGGCTATCTGGTAAACATGGTCAGGGAAGGCCTCTTCAACAAGGCGAAACCTGAGCAAAGACCTGGAGGGAAAGAGGGAGGGAACCATATGGATTATTAGGAAGGAAGAGCCTTCCAGCTAGAAGGAACAGCAGATGCAGAGACCCTGGGGAAGCCGAGTGCTCCCTGTGATGGAAGAACAGCAAAAGGCCCAGTGGCTGGGCCACAGGAGTAAGGGCGAGAGTGGGAACAGCTGGCTCCCTCAGGTGGGAGAGAAGCACATCGGCAAGGTGCCCCAACAGAGCCGTGGCGCCAGAGTTCCTCCTTGCCAAGCCCACAGCCCTGGACAGGCGTGTTGGTGCGGGGCCAGATACACAGACGGGCTTAGCTCCTGGGAGTAACGGGAACAGTGGGCAGGCGCCTCGGGACTCAGGAACCGAGGCCACAGTCACCAGGAAGATAAGGACACGGCGAGGCCCTGTAGAGCTGGGCAGATCAGGGAAGAGGCCTGGGTACAGGGGGCGGGGTCCTGAGTCTGAACAGGGGTGGCCCTGAGAAGGACCCTCACTACAGCCTCCCTCCAGCCCCCACTCAGCCCCAGGACGGCCACAGAGCTGCTAAGTTCTGGGTTCAGATGCAAGGGAAGAAAGTGTAGGGACAGGGAACCAAGCCATTGTATGCAGTGTAAATCACTGAAAAGCAAAGGTCTTAACGGACTCCGAAAAGTCAAGCAGAATTTCCCCCCAAATAGCCCCATCGGTGGGCTGGCCTTAAGTTCTCAGCTCTGCACTAAGTGGTCTCAGAAAAGTCACCTAATGCCGCCGAGTCTCCATTTCCTATCAGTAATGATACCTACCCTGCAGGGGTGTGATGAGGACTAGACGTGGCTAAGCACCCAGCAGGCGCTGGCACACAGTAGGCCCTCCGTAAGCAGTAGCTGTCCCCACGACCGTTGCAGCACATTAGGTAGATGTGGTAAAGCCAAGAGAGACCCCACGCCTATGGCTGGTGTTGGCTGATCAAGCTACAGCACGTCCAGACACGGTCAGCCATGGAAGTCCCGTGGTCCGGGGGTAACCGGACAGCCCGAGCGAGCCTGACATGTGGCCTCCACCCACCGAAACCTACGGGATTCCCAACCCTGCTGGCACTCACTCACGGATCTTTTCACTGCTGTGTGAAAGGGCTTTGTCCCATCCTGGAGGAAATAAAGAGGGGGAAAGAGGGTGTATAGGGATCTATACACCCCGAGAGGCACACATATGGACTTCTTTTATTCAATTAAAATGAGTGATGGGGTGTTTTCTTTATCCTCAGGTAACTACTGACCAAGTGGACCCTCACATACGGTTCTGGCGCCCTTGCTCTGGGCTGCACAGATCTGGCTTGTTCTAACCAACACTTAAACTCTTCAGTCACTCCGTTCTCTAGCTCCCTGTGAGAGGCTGGCTCCCTGTGAGTTCCCGCTACAACCCTCAGTCCCAGCGGCCTGCCCCCGCTGAGCCACCCAGGGTCCCCTCTTCACACCCTGTGCTTCCTGCCCCCAGCCCGAGCTTCAAACCCTACTCAGAAGAAGTCTCGACACTATTCCAACAAAGGTGAGCACACTGATAAGCCTCCCAAAGGAGGCTCCTGAGAAAAGGAATCTGTGCTGTCCCATTATTACCAGTTTCAGTTAATGGGGTGATGCAGGCATGGTGGGGTGTAAGGCATCCTGGGAAAGGCAGGTTTATCCATGCCCTGTGCCTACGTCGGCCTAAGAGCTCTGCCCTGAAGAACGGTCTCCCTCTAGCAATCCCCAAGACGGCACAGCCCCAAAGAAGTCAGCAGAAGGGTGTCATCCTCCCACACAATGCTGGGCTCCACAGGACTTCTCAGGAGCTGGGATACCGGGTGGACCCCGCTTAGCCCCAGGCCGGAGCCCCTCCCTCCAACCAGTCAAAAGCCCTTCCTCAGCCTTTGCCCACTACAGACACTAAATGCATTTCATGGCTGAAAAAGCCAGTGACGGGATAAGTAGTGTTTGTTATCTAACTAAATTGTGGGGGAAATGATGTGTGAATGAGAAAATGCTAACACAACTGTGGATCACTTCTGACAGCTTCGATTATGGTTTTGTTTAGTTAAGCACCTGTGCATTCTAATAAACTGTCTTATGGAATTATTAATTGGATCTGGGATTTCCAGGGTTTTCTCCTACCCTGAATCCTTCCTAATAGAGACAATATGTCTTTGGGTGTCTTGGTTGGTTTTCCACTCAAAAATCCTGGGGCTAAAGTCCAGGATAAACTAGATCCTGCTCCCTAAACTGAAATAGGGAGAATGAATGGCTCTTGGTCTTCCCACAAAGTTGAAGACACAGAGAAGCAACTTCTTGAAAATACAGGAACATAGAATAAGACTATTTTAGGGGCACCGTGGTCTATGGCTTTTCGTTAGAAAACGATTCCAGGTGAGAAATAAACTAGAACCAGTAGATCACTTGTCCAGGAGCCGAGTGTTAGTGATTTGGGGCAGGGAGGGGGCCCTGGACTGTCAGCTTCTCTAAACACAGACCAGGAAAGCTGGAAGAGGCCCCGGGCCCTCTGAGCGCCTTAGTGCCGCTCTCCTGGCTTTGGCCACACCGGCATTGCCAGGCTTCTTCTGTCCCATCCCCTTTCTAAGGACATTGCCATAGCAGCTAAAGGTTCCTACCAGCTTCTCTGATGAGACCAAACTCAGACCTTCTGCTACTGGCCATGGAGGGGATGCTCCACATACAGAACCAAGAAATTCCCACCCAGCACTGCGACACGCAATGATGCAGACTGTGCCCTACACAGGGGCGCAAGCAGAGGGAGGGGAGGCTGCAATCCAGCCCACAACGCTGGACAAGCCAAGGGGCATTAGCCCGGAGGGGTGTGTATCAGTGAGGGCGGCAGCAGGAAACTAGCCAGCAGGTTTAATAAGGAACTATTTATAAAGCTGGGTGGGGTTGAAGGAAGTCAACAGGGATAGAGGCAGCCTGGGCTAGCAAGAAGGGGAGCTTTACCACCTTGAGCCTGACGGGTTAGGAGAGGGAGTCCTTCCAGAAAGCAGCAGGAGCTGCGGCTGTGGGGTGAGTGGAAGAACACAGCCACTGCCAACAGAGACCCTGCCCGGAGGACGAGGCTTGGAGAGGAAATGCCCAGCTTCTCACCCTCGGGCACTCCTGCTGGCACTGCCCACTGGCCGCACGCACCCGGGAGCCAGGGGCACGAAAGCCTATGTGATGCAGGGCCGCCTCCTGGGACCCCGGGCAGCATCAAGAAAGGTGGGGCATGGATGTGGAAGGGCACAAGGGACTCTCCCAGGCCAGGAACCCATTCTCTGATGCCCACAAAGGGCCGTAGGAGCCAAGCCTGATCCACAGCTTTTCACTCCCCACCTTCCTTTCAGAGAACCTCTCACGGTTGGTACCCCCCCACCCCGACATTCCATGCACTCTCCATTTCCACGTGCCTCGGTCCCATCCCTCCCTGTCTGCAGGAGAAACCACAGGAGGGCGGGACAGTAACCCATCCATCAAAGCACAATCAGGAAAATCAGGAGACTCGGTCTCCCTGGGGTCCTCTGGGGCCTGGGAATCTGCTCACCTCTGCTCTCCCTCTAGCGGCATCTTGAGTGTGTGGGTAAGATGGACCCTGCCTGCTGTGCAGGAGGCCCAGCTACTGTCCCCAGTACCTGCCAGTGGTGGGCTTTATATCCAAGGAGAGAAGCTGTGCAGGTCTGCCAGCCAAGTACCGGACAAGAGCTGCCCCAAAAGGCATCCAAGAGCAAGGGGCACCCAGTACTGCAAGGAGCACACCATCCTGTCCTTGCTCGCCACGTGGTGGGCCCCCAGAGAGAGCCCCTGGGACAGTGCTCTCGGGTGATGTTCTAACATACATTCCTATAGTGCTGACGACATGCCCTGCAGGCAAAAGCTGTACACAGATTTCCCCATTGAACGCTCACTAGAACACTATGAGGGAGCTATATATAATTATCTTCTTCATTTTACAGATGAGAAAACTGAGGCACACAGCGGTTAAATAACCTGCCTCAGATCTCATGGGGAGAAAATGGTAGAGCGAGAGTCAAACTCAGGCAATCTGGCTTCTAGGTTTGTTCTCTGAGCTACTGAGCCAGTGGGCGTGTACCCTCTCCCACCCCTGGCAGCCGGACACTAAGCCACCCAGACCGACAGCCTACTCCTCCCTGACCAGACAGTTAAGGCAGCTCTGAAAACACCTCTTTGCTTCTCACCGAGCAAACCTGAACCGTCTGCGAGATGACACAGGGCCTCTCGCACTTGGCAGAAGTCTCAGGCTGGGTTCCTGGGAGCAGCTCCTGAGATGGAGGTGAGCACACAGGAGCTCCGTGAGGAAAGCTGTCCAGATCCACAGCTCTAGAGGGGGAGGGAGCAGGAGTGGGCAGAGGACAAGCCAAGCTGCGATGCAGTCCCAAAGGACGCCTGAGCTGACCTGGGGGGAGTGGTAAAGATGGGTGACCTCACAGAGAGGCCGTGAGTTGGGGTGAAGGTGCCCCAGGTTGGCAGTCATTTTGTGGAGAAATGACCTGGGCCCAGGGCGGGGCCATAACCTGGGCCAAGGCAGCCCTCTCAGCCACAGCACCCCGGAGTCAGCGGGGGGGTTTCTGCCAACGTTGTTCCCAGCACGTGGGGAAACCTGTCCATTGTTCCTGGAGGATCTGGGAAGCATACCAAGCACCCATCACAGGGAGCCAATCAGAGATTGGCGGCCCGTCCACAGCCATCAAGGAGGGCTCTCCATGCACTCGTATCCTGGCGACCAGGATGCGACTCTGGCATCCGAGAACCCCACATTCCCTTCCCCTAAGCACAAGGCCCACCGCCTCCTGGCTCACTTTTATGTCCCATAAAGGGTCCCACATGGGATGACACCCACTCCTGAGCTAGAAGTTCTCTAAGAGCCTTAAAGATCGACTCTCTGGATACTAACAGGGATAACAAACTAGCAAATATTTAAAAATGACAAGAAATAGGAAAACTTGGAGACAAAGTCTGTCCTGAGATCTGACAACTTGTGCGTCCAGCTCCACCCGTTCGCTGGCTGTCTCAGTCCTCCGCTGACCACTGGCTGGACTCGCTCCTCGTCCACTGGCTCTTTGGTCCGTGTCCGTGGCTCCCTCAATCCCTTCAGGCTGACTTGTTCTCCAGTTCCTGGGGACTCTGCAAGCCCCTCCAGGAAGACAAAAGGATGCCCAGACAGGCCAAGGGGAGGTCTGAGCACATCTCAGAGGAAATGCCAGACAGGAAAGCTCCTTTCGTGAGCTCTTCCTTTACCTCTGAACTGTCTAGGCTTCATTCCCAATTAGAAAATGCCAGAGAAGGTTCTAGTGGAGAGAATCCAAAGAATTGCTCAAAGCTACTTTCCTCCTAAACATAACCTACACTACGATCACAGTGGCTTCTCAGATAGCGGCTTCAATGACGGGACCTGAACTGGCGCGGACGAGCCCTCTGGGAGGACCCACCAGCACCCCCTTGGCCAGGGAAGCCCAGACACTTCTCCACGGGGTCCCAGGGCGGCCAAAGCCACCCAGGTGGCTGCACCTGCTCCTGTAGTCCTGCTGTCCCTTCAGGGACTTCTGCACCATAACCCCTGTTACAGGAGGCCCAGGACCAGCTGGCCCAAGAGTCCACCGCCACAACACTTCCCTCTGATCCCCTAAGAGGCAAGAACCCAAAAGCAGGGACACAGGTGGTTTAGAAGTAAGTAAACATCAGCCTACTTCTTGTGATGTAGAGTCACATCAGCCACCCCTGGGGAGAGATGACGCTCACCTCCTGGCGTGAGGTGGCAGGACCCCAGCTTCCTGTCTCACAGAATCCTCCCCCAAGGTGCTCCTCTCCCACCTCAGTGTGTCCTCATTCCAGAGAATAATCACCACGTCAGGCACACATCTCCCTGCCCTGCAAACTCTTTGCTCACTACTGCACTGTTAGGTCTCTAACAGTCTCAGAGTGATGGCTCCTCCTCTACAGACAAGGGCACTTGGCCATCGGTACGTAATCGGCAGTGCGCCGCCATCTGCACTGTGTTTAAGAATCCTGGAGCATGCATTTGCCACGCAGACAGCACAGAATAACACTCACTTTCTACCCAAAGCTGGGCTCCACAGCGTCCCCACACTCACGCTGAAATTCCCATGGAGCTGTCAAATCCTGCACTTCTTTCCTTGTCCTCCGATTAGCGTACACGAGTGCAGAGTACAAAGTACAAGAGTACAGTAAGAGACGGAGCTCAGTGCCACCCACCAACAGTTCAGACAGAAGTTCTTCAGAAACCACTTGTCAAGATAGTAGCAATGTATGTGCCCTTTTTTACACAAGCCCTTTCATTATGTCCACCAGGTAAGTTCCATCTGAGTGAAGGCCCACAAGCACCATCTCTAGAGCCAGGAGGTCTGCCTTTTCGACTCAGTTTTGTGACCATCATACTTTCTGAACTACAGAAAGTCACTTAGCCTTCCTGTGAATATCAATCATCTTAATAGGTCCCGGACCCCTTCCATGTATATTATGTTCTTTAATACAACAACCCTGTGAGGTAGGTCTTTTTATCACCCCTATTTTACAGATGAGGAAATTGAGGCTCATAGAAGTTAAGAATTATAACTTGCCCTAATTACAGAGGTAGCAGGAAGCTGGAGGTCCTCAAACCCAGAAGTCTGGTTTCAAAGCTGACCCTGTTACCAACCTTATGCATTGCCTCCCTGGGGAAGTTGGTGGATGAGCCAGGATGCACGGCTGCAAGCGACAGCAACAGCACTGGCTGACACAAACAGAAGGATTAACTGGGTGGTTCATGCAATTGCCAGGCGAGCTGGAGAACCAGGCTCGCAGTCATGTCACCAAGTACATCACCCCAAGTCTTGCTTCAGGAGAGGACCACCCGCCAACACTGCTGACCCCGGGCACTGCTATCCATACTGCGGCCACTAGGCTCCACTACTGCGGCCCCAAAAACTCAAGGCTCCTGGCACCTCAGCGAGAGCTCTTGCCTCCACGTCTGAGAAGGAACATCTCTGAGTGATGTAGGCGAAGCCATGGATCCAGGCTTAAATTCAAGGGAGGCTGGGAAATCATTTCTCTAGTAGGAGCCTTTTCTGATCAGTCTCTGCTCCCAACAAAGGAAATTCCCCAAACATAAGTGGACCTAGGGTGGTTCAAAATGACAAATGTCCAACAAATGAGGAAACTGGACAAGAACTCTTTAAGGTTCTTTTCAGCAGCATGTGTCCATTTAATTTTACAAGCACATTGCAGTAGAGTGGATTATAACTATTAGCTCATTCTTCTTGGTAAAAACGTTGTATGTTTTCATTCATCGTCAGTGCCTTGCAGTGCCCCTCCAATGGGAGAATACTTCTCCACCGACACTGGGCTTAAGCATGTAACTTGCTTTGACCAATGGGATATGTGTAAACTACGCTCTAACAGAAGCTTCAGGAGACACTGCACAGAAGACTCTTGCTTTTTTTCTCTTCCAGGAAAACAGCACGTCCCGTGGCTCCAAATGGGAAGACACAGGAAGCAGAACCTAGCAGAGCTCTGTAGCCACCATAACTGATTCACACAGTCTCCAACATTAATATGAGCAAGAAATAAATGTTTCTTGTTCTAACTCACTGAGTTTGGCATGAGCTATTTGTTACAACAAAACTGCCAGATACATGTATATTGGGACGCCCCGTACCATTTCATTGTCTACTAAACATAGGGAATCCATAAATAAATAAGACCCAGTCTCCGCCTTCATGACACTTACCTGTGACACTCTCAAGACATAGCTGGTACAGAGAGTGGAAATGTTTCAAGAGAGGCAGAAACACTAGGAAACGAAACACAGATTCTGCCTGGGGTTTCTAGAAAGGCTTCCCAGAGGATGTGAAACTTGAACGGGATCTTGAAGATTAGGTACGGTGTTATCAGAGAAGGTTGAAGAAGAGAGAAAAGGAAATTACATGCAGAGGAAACAATACCCAAATTCAGAGAGGTTCAAGGAAAATAAAAACATAAGTCCACACAAGAATATATTCTGGTGTTGCTAGACTATAGGCAAGTGAAGACGAGTGGTGGAAAACACAAGCAAATGGGGTACCTGGCTTTAAATGGCCCAGGATGCCCTGTCATTTAGGTTTTAACCTCATACTCGAGACAACAGAACGACCGAAAGTTTCCAGCAGATCTGTATTTTAGAAATATCACCCTAGAAGTGGTAGAGTGGAGGATGAGTGAGAAGCAGAGAGTACAGTGAATAAGACTGTTAGATTAAAGCCAGTGCCAGATAATAAGGTCTGGAACTGAAATAGTGATACTGAGAACCACAAGTCACAAAACTTTTTAGTAAGACTTGACTGGATGAGACATGAAACAGGGAAGAATGAGAGAGAGCACAGAATGTTATGTTATAGATCTGAGCATTAAATAGGTGCTAGAGTCATTCGTGGATATGGGGGATGCAGAAAGGGGAAGAGGCTTGGGACAAGCTGGTGGTCTGTGGTTAACACATCACATCTGAGGTGTCTCTGGGACAAAGTGATGGAGATTTCCAGTTGGTAGCTGGAAGATATGGAAGACATTCTTGTCTACCTGGAGCAAGGGAAGGTTTCGGGAAAGGATCCAGAGGCAGTGTCCACAGGATACTGGAAGAGGGGAAGAGAGCAATGGCCTTCTGGGCAGGGGACCCAGCACGTACACGCTATCTGGGCTATCGAGGCAGGATGTACTCAGGGAAGAGTGAGCCATTAGACACGGCGGAGGGAGGGAAGCCAATACGCGGCTGCTTCCCTATGTAGCATTTTCCCACAACCCCCGGGACTGGTCATGAATTGACCATTTCTGTGGGTGAGGAAGTACCTGTGTGACCGTGTGCAGTATAACTTTGTGATTAATTCGCTGACTCTTAAAAGTGAACTCCTGGGTCCCTTCATGTTCCTTTACAAAGGTCCATTCTGGCATTTATGGATACTTCTTTCTCTCACTGTTCTTCTGCTTTAAAAATGATAACTAGTTATTCACAGAAGTAACAAGTGCTGTATCATTCTCCCTTTTAACAATATAGTATATTTTTCAGGAGAGACTGGGTTATACTGCAGTAACAAAATACTCAAACATCAGTGGCTGACACAACAAAGGTTTGCTTCTCACTCATGCTACATGTCCCTCAAGGGTCAACCAGGAGAGCTGCTGCTGCTGTCACTGTCACCCTCATATGAGGGTCGAGGCCGATGGAGCACCTGGACCACGGATGCCTACGTCAGTGGCGGAGAAGAAAGAGAACAAAGCGAAGCACATACTGGTTCTTAAAGCTTCCACCTGGATATGACACATGTCACTTCTGCTCCCATTGTGTTGGCTAAAATAAGTCACACAGCCAGGCCCGGGGTCCAGGGGCAGTAGGAGATATAACCCTCCCGCAGAGCAACCGGATGTCACTGAACAGCGACCCAGTCCATGACACACTGCACACTCAGCTGGCCGGCCCCTTCAACGCCTGTGCCAACGCTTCACTACAGTGCGGCAACTCTCACTCTCTGTGGACACTTCCTCCAGGACGGGGTTCAACACAGGGCTATATTTTCTCTTCTAGAAATGGATCTCTCCAGTCTTGGCAACAGATGGACAAGGACCTTAGTATTCCCAGCCAAGACTGTTTCGGTCTACACCTGTGCTGCTTGCGTTATGATCCTGCCCAAAGTCTTAATTATCTCGGAGCTGTCCCCACCTCGGGAGTAAGGATGGAGCCGAGATGCATCTGTTTCTGCTCCCACTCTGACTTTGCTCTCCATAAAAAAAAAAAAAAAAGAAAAAAGAAAAAAGAAAACCTTTTCTCTGCACAAAACTTGTATTTCACTATCTGAGGCATTTTTAGATTAAATGTCACCTGTCGGTCTGCTGCTGGGTTGGGGGGTTCCTTTTATGCCTGCAAATCACGTGTTTGCCTTGCACTTCTCCAGTGCGATGCAGCCAACACATTCCAGTACCAAACAGGAACAATACTGTCTATTCCTATCTGGTTCTTTAATTAAGTCTCTTCCTAAGTAAATGTCCACATGAGCTTCATTCACCGGGACTGTAAATAGATGCCACAAGCAATGTCTCCACCACCATAGTTCACCAGTGGTAAGCGCCAGGCCATGAGCAATGGCCCATGAGATATTTAAATTCCTTCTAGATTAAATACATACCCATTGATATGTTTAAACCTTAAGTCTAGAAGTAGTTATTAAATCAAATTTCACTTTCTGGGCATAACAAATTCCTCTCCCCAGTCTTGCACCACTCACCGCATCAAGCCAGGCGTCTGCAAGGGGCTGTTTCCTATTTACTGCCCGATGGCTGCCAGTTACTCTCTATTTGCTGTAACTGTGAGTAGTAAGAGAATATCAAACTCAGTCAGCCTGGCCGAAGACAGCACAGTCCCTACCATCGTCCCTGCCAAAACCACCAACACCTCTAGATGCCAGGAAGGCAGATGGCTGAATATTTACTGGCTACTTCCTACATTCCAGACACTGCACTAAGCACTTTTCCTGGGTTCCCTCATTTAATTCTCATGACAACCCTATGAGGCAGGTCCGAGGATTATTCCATGTTACAGAGGAGGAGACTGAGACTTAGAGGCTGTCACGGACAGACTGTAGAGAGTCGTGGGCATATGAATAGAGTCTTACGGGATAATTAGGAACTAGACCAGGGTTCAAGGAGAGGAAGGCCATCCACGCAAACTGGACGGCACGGATAACGGCATGGAAATGAGGACGAGTACTGTGTGTCGGGGCGAAGGTGCAGACCAGAACGGCTGGAGCACCTGGTTCTTAGGTAGAATTGCCTAAAAATCAATCTGGGAAGGTCAGCCAAAGTCAAATTGTTAAGAGACTCAAACGTTATGCTGAAGAGTTTGGCCTCTGACGTCAGGGACTGGACAAGAAAACAAAGTGGGGAAGTGGCTGGTGTGAGCGGTAAGGAGTGGTGAGGACTGTGGCAAACTGGGAGGCACACACCCTCAGATGTAGAGGCATCCTTTTTTTTTTAAGTGTGAGCTGCATTTGGCCCTCATGGCATCAGCTTGCAAACTACGAGGCAGTGAGAAACATAAGGGAATGAATCGCGGAATGATGTGGTTGGGTCCTTATTTTAGAGCGCTCCCTCTGGCGAGAGTGGATGACAGGCTTTGTGGGGCAAGACTGGGACAAGAAAACCACTGGGGAGGAAGATGCAGGAACGTGGCAAGAGGTGATGGTAGCTGGGACCTGGGTGACGGCAGTGGGTAGAAAGGAGCAATGGGTCTGAGACGGAAACATTAAAGAGGAAGGAACTGGCAGGACTTGAATGCAAACAGGATGTGGGGGAGGAAAGGTACGGGGGTTTCAAAGAGAATGTGGAAGATCATGACAGTCATTTCAAACAAGTTGATGGGCAAAGCGCTGATGTTTCTGCCATCAAGATAGGCCCACAGGGGCTGGTGTGGTCTTGGCCAGGACTCTTTGTTGGCCAAGGTGGCTGGGCGGCTGATGGGCCTGCCCCACTGTGCCCTTCTGCCGCTCCAGAGGGCAGCCTGGACCAAAAGCGCCAGGGAGCCCTAAGATGGGTGCCTGCACCAGGACACCCACTGATGCACAGGGTCACCAAATACTAGTTGTGATGGTGAATTTTGTGTCACCTTGACTCGGCCATGCAGTGCGCGGACACTTGGTAAAACATTATTCTGGGTGTGTCTAGGAGGGCGTTTCTGGAGAGGTGAGTATGCGAGGTAGCAGACTGAGTAAAGCAGATGGCCCTCCCTGATGCGTGTGGCCCTCATCCCATTGGCTGGAAGCCTGAACAGAACAAAAAGGCTGACCCTCCCGCAAGTCATAGGGAGCTCCTCCTGCCTGACTCCTGAGCTGGGACATCAGTCTTTTCTGCCTTTGGACCGGACCTGAAACACTGGCTCTTCTTGGGTCTCAAGCCTGTTGGCTTTCAGACTATGAACACACCATCAGCCCTCCTGGGTCTCTAGTTTGCTGACTGCAGACGTTGGAACTTGTCAGCCTCCATAATCGTGGGGCCAATTCCTTATAATAAATTTCTTTCTGTGTGTGTGTGTGTGTGTGTGTGTGAACATGTGTGTATATACATATACATACATATATTAGGTTGGTGCAAAAGTAATTGTTGTTTAAAAGGTTAAAAATAATTGCAAACACCGCAGTTACTTTTGCACCAACCCCATACATGTATCCTGTTAGTTCTGCTTCTGTGGAGACCCTACTATACCAGGTCAAGAAGGAGCAGGCCAGAATCCTGTCTCCTCGTCATCAGAGCTTGTGCAGAGCCAGCACAGCTGGCATGGAGGAGAGTCACCTGTGTCTGAATGGGTCTGCTTCTCTCATGTAAGTTGAAGGTGACCCTCAGTCAGGAGAATGTAAAAGACAGGAAAAGGAAGCGCCCCATTTATTGAGCACCTATTGTATGCCAGTTACATTGCTGGTGGCTTTCATAACTTATCTGTTTACACCTCACAACAGGCCTAAAAGATGGGCAAGCACATCCTACTTTCCAGACGAGAACTGAGGCTCAGGTCTATGATCCAGGTCACACAGCTAGCCCAGGTGCAGATGTGATTCCATCTTACAGAAGAGTCTGTGTTCTCAGCACCCCGACACTGCCTCCCTGGCTAAGCACCTCGGCTAAGAACAGAACTGCCACAGTGGAGAGAGAGGATAGTTTGATCATATTATGCAAATCCCAGCACGTGCAGTCCAGTGTCAGTGTCCACAGGTGCTGGCCCTTCGGGGCAGGTGAGCAGCAGGCATGGGCTTGACTGGACGAGGGGCGTGATTTGACGTGTGGAAGACGCATCCAACCCATGTACCAGTAAGTCACGCCAGCCTGGGCGTCCTCGGGGAGCTTGCTGCTCTGGAAGGAGCCAGCCCTGCCCTGGCTCTGGGTATCTCTGTGACGCCGGGGGCACCTGGCTCTAGGATGTGTGCCTCCTATCTCAGAACAGGCTGGGTACCTAGGGCACAGAATCACCAGCTTTGTGCTGAGCAAATAAATCTAAGTCATCCAGAAGGGGATTTAGCATGGTGCTGCAGATATGGGCAGCTATCTCTCTACCAGGTTCACTTGTTCTGGCCAAATATGTGTGTGTGTGTGTGTGTGAGAGAGAGAGAGAGAGAGAGAGAGACAGAGAGAGAGAGAGAGAGAGAGAAAGAGCTAGAGAGAGAGAGAGAGAGAGAGAGAGAGAGAGAGCCTGTGTGTGTGCGTGTGTGTGTGTGTGTGTGTCTCTATGTATATGTATGTACGAGAGTGCTTCCTATGTGGTTAATTGTGTGTGTAACTGCATATGGGCGTGTGCCTATGTATGAATGTGTACGTGTGTGAGCTCTTTGGTTTTCATACCCCACATGGATTCTTCTACAGAAACATCCCTACCTTCCAGAAGGTTTTCTGAGTCCAGTCCTTGGCACTGCAAGACTCTGGGGAAGGGCGGCTGGGAGATGGCCCAGGTACCACAGATGTACCTAAATCCGACGTGAGCAGCTTGTCTCGGAGCCAAGGCCTTTGTCATTCTCTAGAGCAGGTAAGCCAGGTCCTCCCCCCTTCTCCCCAAAACAGACTCATTCACACGCACGGACTTGCAATGCCGCTCACAGCAAGGCCAGGGCAGCCAGAGAGAAGACCGGAAAGAGCAAATTCCAGGCCTAAAATGGGCAGGGAAGGGAACTAGCTCACTGCCATCTTTAATATACACTCAGTAACTTAAGGCAGTTTTAAAATGAAGTGGAGAGACGCCCTCCGTCCACAGGAAACAGGAAGGCAGCCTTCCCTGGGCTGCTGACAGGGCCTGTCTCTGCCCACAGGGGAGTCCTGCAAGGCATGGGCTCTCAGTAACATCAGGGCGGTGTCACCTGAACCCAAATCCAAACCCCACTCTGGGCAGACACACTCAGCAGGAAAATGGGCAATTTTCATTTGAAAAAGGCTCATTAGCTTATTCTAGGTGCATTTTGCAGTTAACCCTTCTGGAAGCCAACCTGCTCAAAACAGGTGTTCCGCAGGCCTCCTAACTGGAAAAAGGGGAGACAGACCTTGTACACGTGGAGACCTCCACACCACACAGAGCTGGGATTTGAAACCGAGCTCCCAACCACTATTCTGTTTTGCCCACCACCTAAACTAAACTACCTGCGGGGTCCCTCAGTGGTCACATCCTAGGACGCTCTGGTCGGCTGTGCCGGCCGGCAGAGAGCACGAGGGCTCCTGCCCACCAACACTGCAGAGCTGCTGTCCGTCGGGTGCTGGCTGGAAGCTCAGCCCAGAGCCGCCAGCCCCGGCTCCTGGCAAAGCCTTGCTGAGACTACTGGTGTTGGGAGGTGAAGCCCAGGGAGAGATCCCAAGAGCGCGTCTGGGGCCTTGAGGGGATGAGGGCAGGGACAGGCCACACGAGGACAGCACTGGGATACTCGTGTCCACTCTGAGGACATGCCGCTGGCCAGCCACGGGCCCTGTCTGGGGCCTTCACGGTACCTGATACACCTGCTGAGCGCAGCAGTGGGGCAGAAAGAGAAACACACTACGCATGGATTTATCTTGAATATATGTAACTTATAGCTGCCTTCCGCAAAGACCAGGGAGGCTGGAAGCCAATCGTGGTTTCTCTTCACCAACTGTGGCATCACAGTGTACGGGCTTGGATAAAAAACCCTGCAGCAAGCCCGTCTGAGGGCTCTGAGAGCCCTGCCCAGCATTGTGGACAGGTGGGAGGGGCCTGGAAATCATCGGCCTGCACCCCCGCTACCCTGACTGCCCACCGGCGGCAGGAAGCAGCTCCGGCCAGCCTGTGCCTGCCTATAGGAGGACACAGAGTGCATTCAGATCCCTGCCGCTGATTCTCCACTTGCATGCCCTCCCAAGATTCTGCTCTCCACCCTTCTCTGCCAGGCTCTGCGCCCGGGAAGGAGGCTCTTGCCCATACAAGCCCCTCGGCAGGGCTCAGCCCGCGGGAGGCATCAGCTGATCAGAAAGGAGCATGGTCAGGAAATGTCTGCCCCTCCTGCAACGCTCCAGGGCCACATGCCTGGCAGCAGCCGTGTTTCCCCGTAACTGTAAGTCCCTCCAGGCAGCAGCGCTTCCAAGGCTCAGGTTCTTTCCTACCCTGGTAACACTGTTTCTCCCCTTGTCCTATCAGGACCAGGTGTGGCAGAGCCTCCTCCCATTATGAGCCCCTGGGCACCTCAACACTCTTTACTTGCACCCTTAACTCTGACCTTCTCTCTTCATGAAGCTCTCTTCATGGGAACCACTGGGGTAAGTCTTGCTTCATGCCAGGTCCCCTCTGACAAGTATGACTGTGTGTGTGTGTCTACACGTAAGGATGCACATGCACGTGTGAGTTTGGGTACAGCAGGCAATAGACACACTCAGCTCTGTGTGTGTCTCCTGATCCAAGCACACGGCACAATTTTTCCCTAAACTTCCCAGGCCGACAGAAGGCAGCCATCTTTGCGCGTCCATCTCTGCTCTTCAGAGTCCCCTGTACTTACTCCCATCCTGATGCCATTTGAAATGTTTAGACTAGGACTCTGCCTGCCCCACAACTCAATGGCAAACTCTTTGAAGGCAAGGAAAGAAGGGGGCAGAGGAAGAAAACAAGGAGGAGGAATGGAAAGGAAAGGCGAGAGGAGCAGAAGAAAAAGATGGCTAGCATTTATTGAACATCTGTGATGGAGCATTTTCTCTATTCCAGAAACCATGCAGATAATCAGTCTCATTTTACCAGAGGGAAACCAGGGCTCAGAGGCTTTTGGGTGACGATTCCAAAGGCACATGTCTGATGAGCAGTGGAGAGGCCCTCACCCCTGAGTTGGGGTCCTGGTCCTTCCCAGTCCACCGTGCTGGATCTTTGCTCCCCCACCAGGAACACAGTTATAACCACATGGTAGACGCTCACTCAGTGTTTATGAAACTGAACTGAAGCTTAGAAGGAAAGCCAAGGGCATGCTGAAATGCAAACACAATCTCACCGTACAAAGAGCCACACCTGCTCGAGGCCGGAGCTCAGATCATCTCCCACGACACAATGGACGGTGCCTGTAGCTGCGTCTTACAAAAACACGGAGGGCTTCCCAAGGAGCTGCTTCGAGGTTGGCCCCACCTCGGTCAGAGCCAGCGATGTTGTTAAGTTGCTGGACCAGGGCTTTCTGCTGGCCCGACGTGTGGTCGAGAATCAGAGCAGCGGAAGGGCTGAACTGCTAACACATCCCTCAGCCGACTCTCTGCGCAAGGCCGGGCTAGGAACCCAACAGCAGACCGTTTGCAGTAGTTGCACTGATGGAAACGGAAGTGGATGGCAACCGGGGTGTTTAATAATCGTAATAACAACAACAACGAGACTCATCCTTTGGAGGGTCAGATGACTCAAAGTCTGGGGTCTGTTCAGGGCCAAACCTGGGACTGCACACACCTGCCCCATCCCAGGGACCAGCATGTTCCCCAACTTGCCTGTGTGTTCCTGCTGATACCTAGCTCTTAGGTAATCTCCAGACCCCTGAAAATATTGCAACTGTCTGGCTTCAGAAATCCCTATCTTGCCAGAGCTGGCAAGAACTTCTGTTGAGCTACCCCAGGAACAAGCTCTATCCTCACAGCACCCTACTAGTCACGTGTCATTACCTGCAGTGGACAGAGGAGAAAACAGTCACACAGCTGGCAACTCATGGAGCGGGACTCACATTCAGGTGCTCCCTGTTCTAAACCCTGCCATCTTTGCCATGCCCAGTGATGCCAATGCCCTCCAAGCCCATTCAAATGCCCAGTCAGGGCTCTGTATCCTCAGCGCTGAGGCACACAGGTCTCTCTGAGGGCCACCAGGAGTGAGCTGAGTCACCCGAGACAGACACATGAAACATCTCAAGACTGGCAGAGCCGAGCCCTCCGGCACTGAGTCAGGACTCACTGCAGGCACCCAGATTTCTCCACACTGCCTACTCTCCACAACAGAGATTAATAAAGCTCATTTGTACAGTCGGAGCAGCCTCGTCTGCTTTTTTCCTGCACTTTCAATAACTAAGTTACGGATGAAAGAAACAGAATGGAAATGTTATCCAATCGTGGGCTTGCCCCGATGCACAACTGTGTATCCAACGGTTTCTCCCAGCGCCATTTCTAATAGACTCCTCTCGCTGCCTCATTATCTCCTTCTCTCCTTTGTGCTCCTAAACAAAGGAAGTGTGGGCACACAGCCAGGGCTCGCTCACCGCCCACCTGGCAGAGGGAATAGGAAGGGACCAGTCATTCCCCCAGCCCCTCAGGGAACGACAGTATAAAGACCTAACATGGATTGAGCCCTTGAGGAGCCAGAGCTGTCTGTACGTTGCCTCATTCAGTCTACAGCCTTCCCCATGCAATCACCCCACTCTTACTGATAAGGAAAAGGAGACCTCGAGAGGTCCAGCAGCTTGCCCAAGGTCACTCAGCTGGAAAGGGATGAAACCAAGACCTGAACTGGAGCAACCTGCCCCTGGCATCTAGGCCTTTGATCATGGCAAGCTGGGCCAGGTCCTTGCCCACACTGGTCAAGAACTAACACACTCCGCTACCGCTATCACCAGGCTGATGGCTCCTGAGGCAAACGTTCAAAGCAGCAGAGGATGACCATGGAAGGTTCCCGAGTCCTCTGCGGACCAGACCTGCAGGCCCTGGAGACCATGGTAGGTGCAATGTGAAAGGAAGGGAGAGCTACTGACCGAGCAGCCATCTGGTCTCACCCTTACCTTGAGTAATGGTTTTCATTCAGTCAATCATCCAACAAACATTTGCTGAAAGCCTGCTCCATGCCAGACCCTGTAACTATGGGTAAATATCAGGACAGTGTTGTCCTCAAGATGCTTAGCCAGTCAGCCAGACAGATGAGAAGGTGGTGGCTGAGGCAAAGCCACCAACACACCTGCTCTGAGATGCAGGTCAACCCCCACCCAAGACATGGGATTGCCACCTCTCCTGCCATTCTGCATGATTTTAAAACTTCCATTTTTTCCTAATCCATCTTCTTTTCCACTGGCATTTCCCTTGTTTTAATTAGCAGACAAATAGAACCTGTGCAATCTTTGCCAGTTTCTCGATGTGTTCTTCATGCTGTGTTTACAAATGCAACTGCAGACACAAATTACTCCTGCCACCTGTCCTGTGAGATATGCCAGTGGCCTTTAATGTCTGACGCCGTTCCTTGTGTCGCATGGCACGTAACGAGTCTGCTATATCTTCTCCAGCTCCCAGGGGGAACCAGTCAATGCAGTGGAGACAATGGGGGGCAAGAAGCCGGCAGACGTGGTTCAGGTCCCGGCTCTGCTATTGTCTGAGTGACCCCAGGCAAGGTTGTTAAACTCTTTGAACCTCCATTTCCTTCTCTTTAAATTGAGGAGATTGAAGGGATGAACACCATCAGGTCCTTTCCAAAGTCCCATGAAGCATCTACATGGCTCACGGCCAAAAGTGCAGTTGGTGCTTTGCATATAACACAAAAGAAAGAGTGTGAAAAGCTGTTGGTGAGGCAGATGCTGGATCCTAGCCAACTGGAGACCTACGTACTCCAGTACCTGGAGACCTACGTACTCCAGTACCTGGAGACCTAAGTACTCCAGTACCTGGAGATCTAAGTACTCCAGTACCTGGAGACCTACATACTCCAGTACCTGGAGACCTAAGTACTCCAGTACCTGGAGATCTAAGTACTCCAGTACCTGGAGACCTACATACTCCAGTACCTGGAGACCTAAGTACTCCAGTACCTGGAAATCTAAGTACTCCAGTACCTGGAGACCTACATACTCTAGTACCTGGAGACCTAAGTACTCCAGTACGTGGAGACCTAAGTACTCCAGTACCTGGAGACCTACGTACTCCAGTACCTGGAGACCTACATACTCTAGTACCTGAAGACCTAGGTACTCCAGTACCTAGAGACCTACATACTCCAGTACCTGGAGACCTACGTACTCTAGTACCTGGACAAGAACATGAGTGTTGAGCGAGCAGGCCTGGCAATTCCTGGTTCTGCGCTGAGCAGCTCTGGGCAAGTCAGTTAATGTAAACGAGCCTATGTGTATTCATCAGCAATACGGTGATAATACTTTCTTCATTGGGTTGCTGGGAAAATTGTTTGAAATAATGTGATTTTGGGCACATAGTAAAGCTCTAGGTACACTCTCCTGTGTCACGTTTTCAGTACTGTCGCTGTTGTCCTTAGGGGCCAAGATCCAGTACCCTAGGGTTGACGCCTCCATTGCCATGGGCTCTAGTTTCCAGGGATGGGCCTTGAGCTCATGTCACTCCTTCCCGCAAACAGAGTCCTGCTCTGCCACCAGCCCAATGGCTGGCCGAGCTGGGCCCAGCCTTCTGAGCTCCCACAGCCTACCCCGGGAGGACTGCCTGCCTGCTCCTCGCCAAGCACAGGTGCTGCCTGCTGGCAGATATGTTCCAGACCTTCTTTGCCGTCTCAGTGACCCAGGGCCACCCAGCCAGTGCAACGACTGCATTTCCTGACAGGTCCACATCCTTACTCTGTTTCTACCCTGGGGACCGTCTGCCATGCCCTGCTGTGCCCTGATCCCCGGGGCCTGCTTGCACAGACGTGTTTTCCTGCCCGTTCCCTCACTTCCGTGACTGCTTCTAGAGCACCCAGAGGAGTCACATGGAACCTTAAGGAGGTCCTTTACCATGCGAAGCGTTGTCCCTACACAGGAGTTCCAAGTCCCCCAGCCACTTCCTGTCCAAACACACATACAATAATTCATGGGTTGGGCCCATGCACATTGTCTTTTGATCCATGTTCTCTCTCCAGCTGTTCCTGACTATACTTTCAAGGAGCCTATATAGGGAACCACCTGAACTATCCAAATGTTAGACTACCGTGTTTCCCCGAAAATAAGACTGGGTCTTATATTAATTTTTGCTCCAAAAGACGTATTACAGTGTATGTTCAAGGGATGTCATCGTGAAAAATCATGCTAGGGCTTATTTTCCGGTTTGGTCTTATTTTCAGGGAAACATGGTAGATTGGTCACATGGAAAAGACACAGCAACAATAATAAGGAACGCTTTCATTTATTGAGTTCCAGGCACCTTATATACATTACCCTGCTGAACTTGAGGGAACAATTCAGTGACGTAGGTACTATTATTATCTTTATTTTACACTAGTTAGCAAAGTTCCCAAGATCACAGCCAACAGGTAGCAGGCCAGGCCAAGGCCCAATCGCAAAGCACCTCGCTATCCTGCCACCCAAGGAGGCAAGGCAGGCACTGACCTGTCAGGCAGGGCGGTAAAGGGGGGCGCGGTTTCCTTCCCGTCTGTCATCACCAGAAAGGTCTGACAGAGCCTGCTGACTTGGCCTCTGCTAATTGCTCCCTTCATTACATCAGATTCTCCCTCTATAGCTCTGTAGTCGAAGAAAGCAAGACCTTCAGCATCTCCCCATCCTGGAAAGGAAAACTGGGACAAAGAAAAAAGTCCCCTGGTCCCTGCATGCCACTTAGATCACAGCTGGAATGGTTCTGCAAAGAGAAGTCCGTACAGAATTTGCTAATGGGCTTTAAACAAAATGACATTCCGCTTCACGTGTGGTGATCACAGATATGGCTTCTTCCACCACTGTAACGGCCTGTTCATTCCTGCTTGGAAAAACAATGACAGGAATGTCGCAAATTGGTGCTTCAAGGCAGAATTGTATGTCAGGAAAGAACGGGGTTTGAGCAAAGCCAGTGCGTACCATTATCTAGTTTCCGTTTTAATTTGTTTGACTGTATGTGATGGCCACGCTCCCTGGATTCGTCCAGGCTGTCTCGTGTGTTACCTTTTGCTCTCTGTGGTCTGTAAGTGCTTTATCAATATTAACTCAGCCAACCCTCGTAACAACTCAATGGGATAGGTGCTGCTATTAGTCCTGTTACAAAGGGGAGGAAATTGAGGCACAGAGAGATCATATAACTTGCCTGAGGTCACACAGCTAATAAGGGGCAGAGCAGAGCTATAATTCAAACCTAAGCAGTCCAGAACCAGTCTGTATTTGCAACCACTATGCTAACCTACTCTGCATTTGCTAGGGATCTGTTCAACATACAAATAAAGGCAAATATACTGTTGCACCTTTGTAACACTTTTAAGATGGATTCCTAAGTCAGAAAAAAAGGATCACTTATCTAACCATATTTCTGAGGGGAGAGTTTAGAAAATATGGCCAGGTAGACACAGGTGTTTTATAAGGAGAAAAGACTCTGTAGGGCTGCATGGTGTCTCGACAGGGAGCGAGGAGAAAGGATTTGTCCACGTGTCTCCAGGGCTGCCCAGGGAAAACGAGCCCGATTTGAGGTGACAGCTCCTGGTGATTAGACAGAAATAGCCTGGCCGTGGCAGCCATGGAGGAGAGCCAGCCACCAGGCTGGCTGCAGCTGGAGGAAAAGGCTTAGAAAGCAGTGATGCCCAAAACCTCATCCTTGCACTTCCTGCTACAGACCCCCCTCAGGATCTTATTAAAGGTGCAGAGTTAGGAGCTCCCTCCAGACCATGAATTGAAATCTCTGGGGAGGGAGCAGGGGACTGCAGGGAGTATAATAACCCCCAAACCTGAACCTTTAACAGGCTCCCGGATGATCTGATGACAGGGAAGTTGGGACCGTCTGCTACACAACCTGACGGCTCTGTTTGCCGTGAGTCTCCTTACTCTGTGCATCCTTGGGGAATGTGACTCGACCACAGGAACAAACCGTGAGTTACACCCCAGCCCCAGCCCCGTGACCAAATTTAATCTGATACTAATAACATAATAACCACCAGGATGGCTACCGATTATTGAGCATTTACTAGATGCCAGAACTGCCGAGGGCTTTGCCAATCTCATTTATTTTCATTCTCACTACAGCCTTGTGCTGTTGTTACAGTCAACCTTGTTTTGCTGACGATGACAGTAAGGCCAGCGGAGTCCGGTGACTAGCTCAGGGCTGAAAGAAAAGCAACCAGTGAGGATGGGATTCAAACCTGGTGTGTCACCTTGACCACTCTGGCTCTGAGCCCAGGGTCAGTGCAGCAAGCAGCCCACCCCACTGCCATCGTCCCTTGGTGCTGAGAAGGCACCAGGTGACGAAGGCCTGGGGTCCTTTCCACAGCAGCAGCAGGGGTGGAGCTGCTCTTCGGGTACCTGTTAGCTGAGTGACCTTGGGAACGGTGCTCACCAGTCTAATCCTTCTCAGTCAAATAAAGACATTTTAATAGTACCGACGTCACTGAGTTGTTGCATCACGTTCAACAAGGTAACGTATATAAGGTACCTGGGATGCAATAAATGAAAGCTTGTATTATTAAGCTTCCATTTCAGCTGATACCCCTGGGGCACCCGTCCTATTCTGACAACAGCCAACTTTCTGAGCTGACACTGGCTTTGTTAGGCCTGAGCCTGCAGGGAGGGAGAGCCAGGCTGTCACCAGCACCTGCCGGTACTAGCAACTGAGGCGAACACATTCTTGCTGGAAACAACATGAGGGCCCCAGAAACTGAAGGCCCCCCTGAGGACCTCACGCACCTCCCCTTCTCGGTGGAATAATATCCAGCTGACCTGACCTGAGGGGGAATCCTCACTTCCAAGACACGTGCCCCTCAGCGAATCTATACATGGCGCTGCGAGAGACAGGGTCTCTGGAGGATTACGGGAGGCGCCATGTATGTGGAAGGGTCCTGGCCGCTCCCACAGATTGCAGGTCTCCCGTCCTTATTCCTGCTGTTGCGTCTTTAAGGTCCTGGTATCGTTCCCATTGGACAGCACTGCCAGGTCTCCCACCCCAGCCCCCAGGTCAGAGGTTCCGATAAACGATGGGGGCTCCTTCACTAGCAGACACACCCCACAGCCCCCCAACCCCCAACACCAGAACTCTGGGGGCCCTGGGCCCGCTTGTTCACTCAGCCCCAGGATGTAGGCTTCCCAAGAGCAAAGCTTTCACTGTCCTTGTTCTCTGCTATATCCACTGGCTAGAAGAGCGCCTGCCAGGGAGCAGGCACTCAAAACATAACCAAATGAATGAACTCAGTCATTCAACAAATGAGAGCTGCGCACCTGATCTGCATGCGGCCCAGTGCTGGAGTGTGTGGTTCTGCCCTCAGATCTGACACCTAAGGCTCCCTCCCTCTCAAGGGCTCAAGACTGATCAAAGCCCCCTTCCAACCGCCGTGCTTCTGTTGCCTGGGAGTGGGGCTAAGCAGCACTGGTGCCACCCTTCACTTTTGTCCTGGGGACAAGCTTCCTAGGGAGAGATCTCAGGCCCCTCCTTCTGGGACGTCCCATGCAGCACAGAGCTGCAGCCAAGCCGAGAGGCCCCTCCTGAGGTAGCTGTCTCTCAGCCTGGCTACTCCTCCAGAGAGCTGTCCTGACACATTCTCATTGCTCACAACCTCCTGCAGGCAAATCCACAGGCAAAGCAGATGGAGACACGGCCTCAGCCAAAGAGAAGCCTCACACCCTCCCCCCAGAAGGCCCTGAAAGACGGAGCTTCAGCAGTGAAAGCACCAGGCAGCTACAACACGGGATTGCTGGGATCACAGAGGGAAGCTGGCAGCAGGGGAGGCTGCAGAAGGTGCGAGGTCCCCCTGGCCCCCTACCAATGAACTAATGGATCCATCTCAACTACTTAAATGTATTTACTGATCATTGAAGACTTTGCCTAAAGCCTGGAAGAAAAGCAATGTCTGGGTCTTAGGAAGCAGAGTAAAATAAAACCTTAGCACCAAAATGTGGGAAGGTGCTGCCAAAAGAAGATCAATCAGAAATAAAGAAGAGTCTCTTAGACTATAAGGGAAGTCAACGGCAGACTGGAATGTGCTTTGCACAAACATGATGTATGGCTTTGAGACCCAGGACCTGGCAGAGGCCAGGGGCACCTGTATTCCCAGTACCAACACCAAGGAAAGTGGAAAAAGGCAATGGGCTGGGGACTAGAACGCCAGGATGGCACTTGCAGTGTGGCTCCTCCCAAGTTGGGCAATCTTGGATTGAAGGACTTTAACCTCTCTGGGTCTCGGTGTCCTTCTCTGAAAACTGAAAAGAGTTAGACTAGATTATTCTAAAAATATTTTATGGTTTCGAAAACTCTTTCTCACCTCCATGTCAATATTTCAAAGACAGAGATAGTCATTTCCGTCCTCTTCTCCAGGGCTTAGACAGCATCCTTGTAACCTGGGAGAAGGGCCTCGGAAGGTGTAGGATAATTGTTTCGCTGCCTCGTTGCTATGGAAACTTGCGACTCCTGCATCCCTAGGACGATGGTGTGCCCAGAGCGCCGAGGTGGTTTGGGCTTGTGTTGCCCACATGGCACTGAGTGCTGCCCACATGGCAGTGGCCTGAGTGCTGACGTGTTCCCAGAGCTCAGTGATGGCTTGCTGGTTGGAGTCTGCCACCCCCTCCTGGGTTACCGAGTTTCGTTACAAAGCCTGGGACCATGGCAATCACATTAGCAGTTCTGAGACTGCACTGAGTGATTCCCACAATCCGAGCACCCCTGGTCCCTGCAAACTGACTCGTGATCTTCCTTGTGCGGGCTTCCCTTAGTCTGCCCTGCGACTTCAACATGAAGCTGTATGACTTTCCTGCCACTTCAGGAGACCACACTTCAAAAAGGTGCCTTCAACAAGCTCTGAGAGATCTGACAGCACCTCTATGTGACTCTCTGATCATGAAGACACATCAACACCACAGAAACATGTGTCAGAAAGCAGGTCTTCGAGGGCCCAAATAGAAACGTGTAATTGGCAGAAAGGCCAATGGTGGCGGTGCTGTCTAGTCAGCCTCTGAATTGTCAGAAGGGCAAATGGGTTGGAAAATCCTCCCAGTCTAGAATAACCCTATAAAAAGCATCTGATTTGCTAAAAGGTTAGTTTAGTGCACTGTTACAATTCTCTTTTCAACACTGGTGGTCACTTTGGGAAACAGAAATGTGATCACATAGAGACGCTCCTGATAAAACGGAGGCAAACAACAGGCTTCCTCAGGTGCCCACGTCAATCCTAAGACCACGGTGTTCCTCACTGGCTAAGATTAATGAGGTGACACTGTGGCTGCCTGTTTCTCATGTCACGCTCGGCACCTACAAGCTCCCTCCCCCAATGGGCAGCCTGCCTCCACTTGAATAATTGCCTGCATTTCCACGCGTGCTTCAGACTCAGAATCATCCCCAACTCCTCCATCTCTCACCTTCCCATTCCTAATTAGTCACCAAACCTTCCTGGAACTCCACCTGCACTGCCACCATTATAGCACTAGTTCCCACTTGTAGCCAGCCATTTTCTCCTACACTCCTCCAGTCCTCTCCCAGGCGGGCTTCTGGCCTTTAGTCTTACCCTCTCCAAGCCATCCTCCACTAGAGTGGTCTTTGTAAACCCGAGAACTCATCACGTCACTCGCTACTTAAAATTCTTCCCCTTGTCTCCAAGGCTTGCAGGATCCAGTGTTAATCCATTAGCCTGACGTGGAAGGCCCTTCCTGAGTTGACACCCACCCCCACCCCATCACTGTGGGAACAGCTCATCTAGCTCAAATCCCCTGTCCTATCAGGGCCTGCCCTCACCCTCTCCCCACTACCAGATAGATGAAGCCACGGACACCTGCCACCATAGCAACCTGGGCTTCCTCCCCTTAGCTCTCCTCCTTCGGACCATGATCGATCCCTGTGGGCAGGGATCCCACCCTAGCCATCCCAGCAAAGAGCACAGTGCTGGTACACACGTAACAATTCTTCAGCGAATGAATGCAGGAGTACATGAATGAGGAAAGCAACACATGCTACTCACTTTTCGCATGCCAAGGAATAACTCCTACCACACCCCAGTTACAGAAAGCAATCAAGCCAAGCTCAAAGAGGAAGAAGGGCTGAAGTATTGAGAAGAGAATGTAAAGAGGTTAAGAGTGAAGCCACTTGGGTCCAAGTTCTATTTCTACCACTTTCTAGCTGTGTGACCTTGGTCCCCTGTCTTCACCTCTCTGAGCACCTACTTTCCCACCTGTAAGATGGAGGGAGAGTAAGTAATCTGGCCTTCCTCCTACGTGGTTGTATTAAATGTGTTGGTGTACAGCAAGTACTTGGGAAGGGCGAAGCACCTGGTACGTGGCAAATGCTCCATCAATGTTAGTTACCATAATATTATTAAGGAGGCACCAGCTCTCCAGGTCTTTCTGCCTCTGCCATTTACAGAACAATGAGCTCTGCCCAAACGGCTACCATGTCTTGGATGTTTCTAGAGCCTCCATTTCCGGGAGTTGTTAATTCTAGCCTTGCTGATGTGTGACAAGTGTGGGTCAGGTGCAAAACCTGCTGAAGGGGTCTGCGGGCAAACAGAACTTGTGGCATGGGTGCCCACCATCGTCGTTGTATCCTCACAACAGGCATCTTCTAACGGGGTGACCTGAGCCCCTGTCCGGTGCCCACTCCTCTGGCTGGCTGGAATGACGGGGGGCATGGTGCCACACAAAGGGGACTTACTGGGGCCTCTGGGACCTCTACAGTCAGGAGTTGGCCATGCCCTTAGTTTCAGGTCGGAGATGTCCCTTCTCTGCTACTGTCTTAGTCTTTGGGGGCTGCTATGACAAAATATCACCAACTGGGTGGCTTATAAACAACAGGAATCGATTTGTCACAGTTCTGGAGGCAGGAAATCAGACACCAAAACGCCAGTGTGGTCACGTTCTGCTCAAGGCCTCCTCCTGGTTCACAGCCAACACCTTCTTTCTGTGTCCTCACCAGGTGCAAGGGGCTCGGGAACTGTCTCGGGAACCGTAAGGGCACTAATCCCATTCATGAGGGCTCCACCTCATCACTCAAGTCACCTCCAAAAGGCCCCACCTACTAACACCATCATCTGGGGGGGTTAGGATTTCAACATACGAATTTGGGGGACGCGAACATTCAGACCATAGCAGCTACGGTCACTCGTAAATACCCCTGGAGCCTTTCCCACTCTGGGGGAATGGAGTGTGACACAGGAAGGAGACAGTGCAGTGTGGCGCTGGGAGAGGGCCTGTGTCGGCAGTCAGCACAGGGGGCCTGAGCCTCGGCTCCTCCCCAGCCACTCACTGACCTGGCACAAACGCCATCGTTCCCCAGGGCCCAGGCTTGCTCATCTGTAAGTGTGAGGTCACTGGCTCCCGCGTCCTGCGGTGTGGGAATGTGACCCAGGCCTCGAACGTGCCAGGGTGGTGAGGGCAGCAGCGTTCCCATTTCTCCCCCTGGTGCTCTGGGCTTTGCTGGCTTCTGGAAACACCTGCTCTTCCTCAGCCAGGAAAAGCCTTTTCTAAATCACTTTTCCTCTCTCCAGGTCCAAGCAAAGGAAGCTGGAACAATAAAACGCCAGCACCGTCTTCTGTCATATTTGTCTACAAACGAAATAAAAATTGATGCCGTGGGCCCGGGAGTGGTGAACACAGTGCTTCCTCCTCAGCCCGGAAGGTCCCCGGGCTTCAGCCTCCCCTCCAAAGGCAAGAAGCAGATGGCAAAGGACCAACCAGGACACCAAAGCACCCATGGAGGTGGATGTGGGAGGCCCTGTCTCCTCTGCTCAGCAGAGTTCAAATTAGGCCTGGCTCTCAATTGTCCACCTCAGTGAAACCAGGCCCGTTGTAATGGAAACTGAGGGGACCCAACCTCAGTACAAGTGGGGTGGAAGTGAATGTGCTCCACGACTCAAAGTGCTAAGTCCTTTTGTGAGATGCACCTTCCCTATTATTAATGATGACACTGGGATATCTACAAAGGCCTTGCCCTGTTCCAGGTACTACACTACGTGCTTTGGCTGCATTAAGCCATGTAATCATTCGTTTATTGGACCAAATCTTAGTGAGCACTCAGCATGTGCCAGCAGTTGTGCTAGCTACTGGGCACCATGTGACGGCAAAGGGCCACGGTTCCCCCACTCAGGGAGCGAACAATCTAGGGTTATGGGTCTCAGATGCAGGGGGCCATCTAATGAGAATCACCGAGGGTGCTATGTCTGGGCCTTGCCCCAAATAGGAATCGTCTTGTTTCTCAACCACCTCTTCGCACTTTGTGCTATGGGAGAAGACTTACTATGTTCACGTTACAGGTGAAGAGACAGGCTCGGAGAGGCTGAAAAACTTGCACTACATCACACAGCTCAAAGCCTGGATAGGAACCCCGCTTTGTCTGATTACCGAGCCAATATTCTCAATCACTATGCTATTCTGCCTTCCAGAACCTTACCCAAAGAACTGCAATTGTATTTAAAGGGTATCAAATCACTTCACTGCTATATAACTTTTATGGCCACCTAACTAGATGAAGTAGAAAGTATCACTATCATTCCCATTTCACAGACATAAAAACGGGGCCCCGAGGGCTAAAGCTACTTGCTCAAGGTCACATGACTAGCACACCCCAGAGTTAAGATTCAAGGTCAGGTCTATCCCGGCGAGGCTTATGCTCTTTCCAAGACCCCACTCTACTTCTTCTGAACATCCTTTTATAAAGGAAAAGAGCCATCAGGTGGAAAAACAACAACTAAAACCAGTCAGGGGTAAGACGAAGGACAGAAATGTAGACATTCTGCTACGAGGTCAGGACTTGGGGGAGAGGGGCTCCTCCTCACACTGTCTGGAGGTGTTGACAGGCCAGGACTCCTGAACAGCCTGTGCCCCACGGAGCCCCACCCAGGGGATGGGCAATGCCAACTGTGTACATGTGCAGCCATGTGGATTCTGCTTGTCACCAGATGTGTGGCATGTGCACAGGCCACTGTGCATACAGTGGATCCATGCCACATTCCTTGAAAGCCCAGCTCCTCACGAACATCTCCCCAAAAAGTCACCTTGTGGGAGGCAGGCCTCCAGCCCCTACACCAGGCAGTCACCAGAGGATTAAAAAGCCTCAGCTGAAAAGTATTTTTCAGTCAAAAAAAGTTTTAGCAGCTAGAATGCATGTGTAAGAGTCAGTTCCCCACTCAGGGGACAGCCAAGCCAGGGGAAGGGACAGAAGGCTGGGGAGGGCCTGCCTGGGGAGTGACATTTGAAATTATGCATCTCTAAGCCGCCTACAGAGCTGCAGCACCCAGGGGAAGGCCCAGATCCCAGAAGACTGGAACTTTTTATATTTACATGACAAGCCCCTCAGCACAAAGCATCAGCGAGGGGGATTCACATCACAGCACCCCAGAAAAGCACAAAGCAAACTGCTCCGGGGCCAGGACGTGCGGGGGAAGGGAGGCCCCAGCAGCTCAGGGGGGGGCCCCCCTCTGGAGCCCCTCCGCCAGATGCGGAGCACAGGGAAGGGGCCTGGCCACACCCACCGGCTCGCTCAGCACCTGGGCTACCACTGCTCTGTCACAGGGCCAGGACCGGGGGCCACGCCGAAGGCCACTCCCCCTCGCCCACTCCCTCAGGTAGCAGGTCCTGCTTCTCCTGCCTTTTTGTTCTCTCCCAGGTCTGTCCTCTTCTCTCTGTCCCAACTGAAAAAGGATCACTGACCAGCCCTTGCTCAGGTGCCTCCTAATCCTCTTTCCAACTACACCTCAACTTTCGGGCTTGTATGTTCACCTCTGCATCGACCAATTCCGGCACGAATCCCGCTGACTCCAGTTAGCCCAGCCGCTTACCCCCGATTTCTGATCACCCTCAATATCTGGGTCCCTTATGCCCCACCACCTCTCACATGACGTCTGATCGTCTGGCGGGCCTGCAGCCAGGGTCCTGTTCCATCGCTTTAGCCAGAACTCCCCCTTAGCCCTCATGGTTCCTCTCAGTAATTTTCCATCCACTGACCCCACCCTGCTCCTTGGCTATAAATTCCCACTTGTCTTGTATTTGAAATTGAGCCCAGTTCTCTAGAGAGGTCTCTTTTCCCCTATTGCAATAGTCCTGAATAAAATCTTTTACCACTGTACTGTTCAGCTCTGGGGTTTTGTTTTACACAGCACCCCCCACCCCTTCCGCCCCAGGGCCTGCAGCAGCATCTCTTGCCTGTGCACCCACGAGGATCTTCCAGTGCTCACCATCTCAGCACCCACAATCCCTTCTCTATAGTTGTTGAGCACAAATCAAATCCTGCCACTGCGAGGCTTTAAAAGCTAACATGACTCCCGGTACCCACTGGATAAAGCCCCAATACCGACGTGGCCTCCAAAGCCCTTCACAACTTTGGACCAGACAAGCTGCCTGACGTTACCTACTGCCCAGCCTCCCCAAACACACTGACCTCTAGCTACATCAAAACGGGTGTTGCCCAAAAAGCCCACGGTACCTACTGCAGCACATACCCTGAACGTCCCTGATTGCTTCCCGGCTCTTCACCCCTCCAGCTTGTGGATTCCTGGAGGGCCCAGCATAGAACAGGTGAATTTTAAATTAAATCAGACAGGTGGGTGAGTGGATGGATGGATGGATGGATGGATGGATGGATGGATGGATGGACAAGGAGTCTTTTTTTGACCGTTGTCATTTTCATCTGGTGCCTCTCTGAGAGGCAAACAGCCTCCAGACATTTTCAAACACAGGTAGGTAGCTTGGCCTTTACTTTTAAACTGATTAATATGAAAGATGAGAATAATCATACCTGCATTGGAGAGCTGTTGTGAGCATGTAATGAGAAAATGTCAGAAAGTATTTAGCCTTGTGCCGAACACATAGTAGGTGCACAATAATCACGTCACTGTTGCTGGAACGAGACCTTATGTGTGAGGCCCTTGGTCTTCCAGGGAGCAGGGTCCAGGTCTTCCAGCCTCTCCTGGTTCTGGGTGAGATGGATCTTTCCTGAAGACTGGAGTGAAGGGTGAGGGGCAGCCATGCAGGAGCTCCTGGACTACTCTGTGCAATTTTAGGCTTGGCCCAGGCCCCAGACATTAAGTGATGCAAAGAGCACTGCAAGCACACTGCAAATATTGACGCCTGAGGGCCAGGGCACGCGGGGCAGCTCTGGGCAGCTCTCCCCAGGGGGTGCTGCTCAGCCTCAAGGCCCAGCCTCCAGCGGTGCCCACAGCTCAGGCCCCTGTGAAGTTGCCAGGCATGCCTCCCCCTCCATCAAAGAACGAAGGTAACCCCTATCATCCCAGGCTGCAGGGAAGCTGCTCACGGATACCATGTGGAAAGGCAGGGAGAGTTCGCACAAGCTGCTGCACATGACAAAGGCTGGCGTGTCCGAGCTGGCCCTTGAGGCCCTGCTAGCATGACTTTTAGGGTCCTCACCAGTCTCCCTGCAGCCACACACTCCCCTCTCGTGGATCTTCCACACCGCAACCAGGGTGAGCAATACAGACATAGATCTGATTCTATCCTTCCCCAATCCACAATCTACTCAGTGGAGGCTCCCCACAGCCCTCCAGAGAAACTCAAAATTCCTTGGAATGGCATTCCAGGCCTCCACAGTCCTTCCAGCTTCTCACCCTGTCCCACAGGTTCCATCTGCCATTCCTGGGACACACCACGTTCGCTCCTGTTTGCAGGCAGCTGTGTGTGCTCTTCCCTCTGCGGGGAATACTCCCCACCCCCAGTCACTCAGCAGGAGGGCGACTGAGCCAGGACTCCATGCCTTATTCTGACTGAGTTCCATGCTCCTTGGGTGGGAAGTGCTTGGGGATTCAGAACAGCCCAGCCCCGTGGCGGAGATGCCAGGACAGACCGTTTCAATTTCTCACATCCCAGATTCTCTGCATGTGCCCCGTCATTACAAATCGCTGTGTAACACTATGAGCACCTAGTCGGTGGTTACCTGAAGAAAACCAGCACAGGCTGCAATCCCCACGCGTATGAAGAGCTCAGCTGCAAAGGAGAACACAAACTGACACTTCCGATGAACCTTGTTCTTACCCTCATTCACTGTGCACTGTGTAGCACCCCCTCCTGGGACTGTAGGAGGTAGGAGTCCAGGGGGCCCTGACATCCCAGGCCACGAGGAAGCACCTGTCCAACACCTAACTGGGAAGGCACCAAGAGCTAAGGCAAAACCGATCCATCCAATACAGACTCGTCCAGCTAGCCCTCGGGTCCCTGCTACTCTGCTCCCAGGAACCTCTCTGCAGCCTCTGCTCCCTCTGACATCTAGACATCCTGGGGCCCCTGGTCCAGGAAACTCCTGGCCAGGAAGCCATCAGGAAGAGGGCTTCCAAAGGCCTCCTAGCCCTGTAGGCAAAACCATCACTCCTCTCCATCAAATAAGGACTGGAATATCCAAACGAGTTTTGAATCACAATAAGTGTCAGGCACACGAGAGTTAACACATACACAACTTGTCACTTTTCCTAGCTCAACAAACTCTATTTTGCATGCTAAAAGTCTCCTATCCGAGGCAGTAACTGCAAATTCAATAAATAGATCTCTATGCTGAGAGCAGACGATTCAACACAAATACAAAATCATTTGCCAGGTCATGATAGATGTTTTCCTGGTAGACAATAGATGCTTCATCTATACTCTCACTCATACTAATGTACTTCAAATTAGCTGTGGCAGAGACTGTTAGTTAGAACACCCAAATTATGGCTGGGCACATCCAGAAAAAAGACTACATTTCCCAGCTTCCTTTAAGTTAGGTGTGGCCGTGTGACTATATTCTAGACAACAGGCTGTAGGAGGACGTGACATGTGTAACTTCCAAGAATGGTCCTTAAAGGGAAAGGATGTGCCTTTCTCCGCCCTTTCTCCTGCTAGCTGGAACGCACATATAATGGCTGGAGCTAGAGCAGCCATTTTGGACCACAAATTGGAAGGCTCACGTTGACGATGACAGCAATAAGCTAAGAAGAGTCCAGGCCCCTGACGCTGAAATAGCCAGAGCAGCCCCAGGCTGCTTAACTCCAGACTTCTTGAACGTGAGACAGAAACAAACTTCTATCCTGCTTAAGCCACTGTTCTACTGGGTTTTCTGTCAACTCACTGCTGAACCGAAGTCTAGCTGATATTGCAGGCGACCTCAAATGGCTTGATTCGCCTTCTTAGGCGTCTTCGTCTACATCAGTGCCAAACACTGCACACGGGGTGCTCCAGCACACATGCTTGGGCTCCTTTAAGGGGCTACTTCCACCTACATGGAGTATGAGACCCCAGTCCTTAGCCATAACTTGACACGGCAAAGGCAGCCTTGGCCTCGAGTGTTCTTCTCCACTCTTCTACCTGCCCTGGCCTTTCTGCTTGATACCCACTGGCCAGCTTTTCTGGCCTACACCCCTTTCCCTTCATTCCCGGTTCCTTCTCCACATTGCGTACAGTATTTATTTCACGTGGTGGTTTCCAGCGGACTAGCTTTTTTGAACTGTTCTGGCTTTAAACCTAGTGGTCGGGCTGGGACCCTAAGTGCTGCCCTTCCCCTGCCCTCACCCTCCAGGAGAGCTCAGTGCACACAAATATTCTTGTGGACTCGCCTCTTTCCTTATTTAGCCTACCCTGAAGCATGGCAGGGAAACAAAATTAAGGGCCTGTCCTGGTTAACTGGCCTTCTCAGAAAGCCCTGATCTGGGTTAGCCAGGGAAGAGCAAGATGCACACAGGGCAGTGGCAGACGCCACTGCCAAGGCAGGCTTTGTTGACCAGACAGGACTCTGGTGGCAGCCTTGGGAAGCAGGGAATCAACCAGCATGACAGGGTTATAAGCCAATGCGTCCCATAGGAGAGACACAGAAGCAGGGAGTGCTCAGCTCTCAGTCCCGAGAGAGTGGGCAGGGGGCTAGCCCAGGCGGCCAAAGCCCAGGTGAGACCACCGAGTGCAGTGTCTCAAGTCTACATGACAGTTTCCGTAACTTGGGCTCCAGTCTCCTGGATGAGCAGGTTGATGGTACCTGTTCCCCCAGGTCCTACGTGCTTGGGACCTCTCAGGAGGCACAGGGACCTCCAGGCAGTCCCGTTCTCACAGCTTGCTAAATAGACACATTAATTTTTGGCACCTTGCGATTGAGTCCTTGACCAACCCTTGTGCCATGTGGGGCCCAGCACTGAACAATCCCCAAGCCATTCTCTTGTCACACCCCCCACACAGCTCTTCTGAGAGCCTATTGTTCCCTCTCCTCCTTCTTTCTCTCTCTCATTGGCCATAATTTACAAATAAATCATTTCTAAAGTTTCACTAGACTCTCAGCTTCCAGGTGCATGGGATGGCATGCACTTGATGGCATAAGACGGAGAAGGACCACAGGTGGCCCGTGTACCTGGGAGTGAACAGTCTGGGGCAGTGCTGTCAGTAGAACTTTCTGGAGCAGAAATGTTCTCCACCTGTGCTGTGTAAGTCAGCAGCCACCAGCCACCTGTGGCTTTGGAGTGCCTGAAACGTAGCTAGTGCAGCTGAGGAGCTGGAGTTTTAATTTAATTTAATTTCACTTAATTTAAATCGAATAGCCACATGTGGCTAGTGGCGGCCATCTTGAACACTACAGATCTAGAAGAATCAGATGAATAAGCAAATAGCTGTCCTAATATAGATTTAATTGTTATTAATTGCAATCAAAACCATGGAGGAAGTGAACGGTGTATAGTGAGGATGTATAACGGGGGGATACAAGCTTTTCTGAGGGTGAGGGAACATTTCCCTGAGGCAGTCACATTTTAGTGGGTGACCCAACTATAGACATAAAAACAAAACTCTATACAAGGGAAAAAAAAAAAAAGCCTGAAAGGAAATACGCCAAAAATCTTTTTCAAATGCTTTATAATGAGTTCATTTTATTTACATGAAGAAAAACAAACTTAAAGTGGGTCAGCTCAATACTATATATTTCTCTCTGAGGAAAAGTAAACTAAATAAAGTTGCTGTCTATTTATATGTGGGCCAGCTTGGTTCTTTTTTCTTGTGCAACAGAGGTCCATCAGAGAACAAAGCGTGCCCCACCCCACTCTGGAGAAAAGGGGGCGCGCTGGCTCCAGGACCACAGCCTGAGCCTGTCCTCTTCGAACCCCATGCCTTGACTTCCACCATGAGAGCCACCAGGCTCGGAGGTCATCCCTGAGGCCATGGAGCCCACGGATTTCCAAAGCCCAGAAATTTCCAAAACCTTCACCTCTTTAGGCTTCCTCAGAATTAAAGGTGCATTAGCTTTGACCAGGACGCAGCTCAAGCCCCTGGTGAGGACAGAGCAGGCTGAAGGCTTTGGAAAAGCTGGTGGACACAGTTGCCATGACTGCTCGTTTCCTGGACTGGAATAAGAATTTCTAAAAAGGAAAATGACATATTTACAAATGCATTAACTGAAAAGAAGGAAAAGGAGAAAGCAGCCAGTGGTGCCTCTGGAGCCTCATGTCTTCTCCTTGAAGGCAGAAAGTTGGGCGTCTGCCCTCTGGTCAGGGGTTTCTGGGCAGTGAGGTTGTCACGTGACAGTGGTGGCCACCTGCCTCACTCACCTGCTAGGGCCAAACTGTGGCAAGGAACGTAGGAGCCCGAGAGAGCTAGTCATCCCCACTCTGGCCCCTGTAACTCTTCATCCAGATGATCACAATAACAGTTGACATGTGTGTTCATGTTATGTTTACGCTTCCAGCACCTCTGAGAGGCCAGAAGCTTCTCGAGGGCAGGCGCTCGTTCACTGCATCCCAGCATCCTCGCGTCCATCGCAGGCCCCACGGAGAGTAGGAGTGAGTAAATGGCTGTTGAAGGAATGAAAGCAGGGTATGGGCGGCACCCTGTTCAAATCCCAGCCCGGCCTCCTGTGAGACCCTGGAGCAGCTACTTAACCTCGGAGAGCCTCATACTTGGGATTAAATTTGAGGAAGCATTTTAGTTTCCGCCTGGAACGTAGCTCCCGGTAAGGGTTCAACAGGCAGGGGCTTATTTTGCACAGAGCTGGAGGGAGTTGAGACAGAGCACTTCTCAGCGTCCCCTCACCCTGACTTAGAAAATGCCTTGGGCCAGCGTTGGACCCAATATTCTAGTTTCCACACGATTTAGTCGGCTTTTCTCAGGGAAGACAAGAGCCCCCTTGATTAAATAACCAAGTACCAGCCTCTCACCTCATCTCCGGGCGTCTGTCCCCACTCCCTGTCCTTGAGATCACACCCACATTCCCGAGCCACTCCAGACAGAACAGCATTTTTCCAGGAGCCACAGCTTCCCATCCAGTGGGCCTTCGGGGCAGACAGCCCTGAAAGCCCAGCACAGTGCCAGATGCCTGGCTTTGTCCCCCAGTCACAACTCTGTGCTTTGCTACTTGTATCAGTTTAGTCTGGCCCAGCTGTGTCCCAGGGCCCACGGCATCAGCATTACCTGGGAACCAGCGAGATATGCAAATTCTGGGGCCTCACTCCATACCTACTGAACCACAAACTCTAGGGGCTGGGGCTCAGAAATCTATATTTTAACAAGCCTTCCAAGGGATTCCCATAGATTCTCAAGTTTGAGAGCCACTCTGAAGTTCTGCCTGTTTCCACCCTCTTTACCACACCTCTTCCTGCCCTCAGATTGGGGTCTTCCTCCTACGCCCCAGGCAGGACTGGCCCTGAGATCCTGAGCAGAACTTCCCACCTGCTGTGTGGGTTTCAGGCAAACCCCATCCACGTAGACTTTGCTTTCCCGACCCAGCACCCAGGGCTGATCACTACGGGAATCAAGACAGGGCCCTACTAAAGCCCATCTGTACAGCCCCAGGGCATGGATGCAGCCTCCATCATGCTCTCCCTGCCTGCCCTTCCCAGAATTCCACAGGCCAGGGGGACAGCTCAGGGATGGGAAATGCCTTTGAGAGTCACTGGAAGGAGAAATGGGAGAGACCCATGGAAGGCCCTTAGCAGAAAAGAGTAAAGCGGAGGGCTAAGGAAAGGCAGGCTCCCTCCCCACCCACCACCCCAGGGTTCAGTCCTCAGAGGGCCCTGCTAACCAGCTGCCCCTACTCAGCCCTATTAGTCCTCCTTTTAAGTTTGCTTTCTGCTCAGCTACAGTCGCTCACTGCTGGGTGCCAAGGTTGCCTGCAAGTCCTTGACTGCAAGTCCACAAATGTGGCCCAGAAATCCACTTAACTCCTAGAAAATGCACGGGCCCATCCTTACGGGAGCATTGGAGCCTTTGCCGAACAAGACAGTGTTTCCCAGCCGCTTCCGGCTCTGCCTACCTAATACTTTGTAATTCTACATCGATTACCTGCTCAGCACTACGTAACCACAAAAGGATCTGTGGGTTAGGGGCCAGAATCCGGCTCCGAGACCGAGAGTGGATTCCTCTGCATCACCACCCCCGCACTGACACTGACACTGCCCCTTCAGCTCAGGTTCATCTCTCTGCCCCCAGACGCCACCCTGAGTGGAAGCAGCTACCACTCACTGGGAGCTGTGGCTTGTGGCCCCACAGCAGCTCCCACACCTGCCCTGCGCCCTGCTTTAACTCTCTCCCCAGCCGGCTTGCTCCCCTCTGTCCCAAGCCACCCCCGAATACCATCCCACCGGTCCCTTCAGCCCTGTCTGGGTTCTAGAGGAAGCAGTCTCTGCGAGGAAAGGGGGTCACAGAGATGTGTCAGCGGCGAGCGGGGCCAGAGGCAGCTTCAGAGGCGCCCTAGTCAAATGTCTCAGGAAGCACCTGTAATCCACGTCTCCAGGGTTTTCCAAGGTGCCTTCTGTGACAGACATTATCTGTGGCTGTTATGTTAGCAGGTGTTATGTGAAAAACAAGGGGGGGTGGGGAACTTCTGTGATCAAACTCACCTGGGACACCCTAGAAGAGAACAGGGCTTTCTTACGATAAGGCGTCCTAGCGCCTTTAACGTGGTTAACACATTAGGTCTACACTGAAGACGATTTTCAATGCACTCATCCACAGAACTATTCCATGAGCCTGGCATGGAACTCGTGTGCCATGGGACACACTTCGAGAACTGGAGCTCTCTCGGCAGCTGTTGTGAGGAGTGTGGCTGGTTCCCTCCTGTGGCTTGTCGGTATCCACCTCACCCGCAGGCACCACAGGCGGAAGGTGTCAACGGAGAGGCAAGAACAACCACATCTGAGGCTTGTAGGGCCCTGCTGCCAACGGTGTTTGTCTGAGCCTGTGGTTCGCCCAGTGAGGGGTCGGGTTTCTGGAAGGAGCAGGCAGGGACAGGTGAGCAACAGCGGCTGGTGCTGGTGGAAACCTGTTCTTGCAGGCACCTTCCTAGACTTTGAAATCAGAGTCGCATTCAACCCTTCCACCCACCCAGTGACATGTGTATCATCATTGCTATTTCACAGATGTGGAAACCAAGACTCAAAGATGCTAAGAAACCAGGAGGATTTGAACTAAGATTCCACACAATGAGTCCTGCTACGGACCCCGAGGGGAGCTCTGGCTGCTGGGGAAGGCAGAGCCAGCCGACAACACCCCGTTCACCCCTGCCCACTGCCACCATCCACGCCAATCAAGATGGCAAGGACCTGGCTGCTCTCTGGCAGCCAGCAGGCTGCAGGGGCCTCTTTTATCAGATTTAACCCAGGAGCATTTTCCTGACACAGTGTAAACATTTGCCAGGAGCAGGGTTCTTACCTTCCCAAACCCTGAACCCACATTCCAGTGCTTAGAAGGGTCAGACGGCAATAGCTTCACCCGAGGAGCAGGCAGGTGTCAACATGTGAAGACATGGGTCTGGCAGGTGTGCCCTGCGATAAAACTCAGCTGGGCTCTGCTTTCTGACTTAAACCAGCTCTGTTTGTTTTGGGGAAATCCAATTATTCTCTGCAAAGGAATTCCCTCCACCCCATAATTTCTAACAGATTGAGTCGTGCGCCAGGCAAAGACATTCGGGGGTTAGCTTCTGCACCTCCGAACACATTCAGGCAGAACTTTCCCAACTTCTGGGAGTCCTGTGAGGAAGAGAGGAAGTGGGGAGAGGGTGTTTGGTTCCCAAGGGAGGAGAGGGCTCACAGTCCCCGGGGACACTCAGAGTCCTGGGGCTGCTGAGGCCCTCCAAAGACAGGCAGCCCTTTGCCACACTGCCCCATTCACCTCCAAACTTTTATTCAGCACCCACTGTGCTCCAAGGAAAGACTTCAGAAGATTCCTGGTCAACAAAATGCGCCTGTCTTGTGGGGTCTTTATTTCTAAGTGAATGGAGTGGAGCTAATATTTGTGAGCATTAAGTTCTGTGACAGTTTTCCTTCCCTGAATCTTCATTATAAAGCTATCAGGCAGGCAACACTATCCCCCACTACTTCTAGAGGGGAGACCAAAGGTCAGGGAAGTCACATTTCTTGTAAAAGGTCACATACCCATGCTGAGCTGTGACCAGGAGCCAACCTGTTTCCTCCTCACCGTGCTGCCTTCCAGAGCTTGGAAAGGTCTGAAAGCACCAGACGGCCTCATGTACATAACTACCATTGTCAGAACCATGTTCAGAATAGACCCTGTCTCGCACAAGTTAATGACAGTGGCATCTGGGACAGAGAGGAGGCCCTCACCGGCTGTCAGGGAGGCAGGGGTCCCCACAGGATGGGTACAGGTTGGACTGCCCCTCAGCTGTGCCTGGAGATGGGGGCCACTGCAGTGAAACCTCTGGTCCAGATTCTAACAGGCTGCTGGGCATTGAACCACCATGGGCAAGGAGGGGGCTTCCTCCCTTCTCTGTCTGTCTATCTTCCCCCACCTCCCACGCCTCTTCCTCTTTCACAGGGCTTATCACTGTTCGACACTTCATTACCTACTTGTATGTTTACTTCTTTAGACTCTATGACCACCATAGAAATCACAGCTCCGTTCACACAGTATCCCCAGGGCTAGCACATGCCTGGAACACAGAAGGCTCTCAATACATATGTATCTGTTAGATGAATAAATGAACAGAAGCCCAAGGTGGTCGAAGAAAATGCAAGTGGGCGCTAGTCTATCTAAACAAGGCCCACCTCCTGCCCCAGTTCTCAGGGCACTGTGAGAACTTGCCAGTGAGCGACCAGACACTTTTTGGTGTACTGTCATGAGTCCTGGAGAACAAGAGAGAAGTCAAGAGATTGGCAACAAGCATCCTGCAGTTCTAGTTTCTAAACAGAATAAAGAAGCGGATTTTGGACTACAGACTTGTGGTGGCACCGGTGGGAGATTCTAGGAGAATTACACCAGCAATGATTTGAGCCCCGGGAGCCCAGATGGCCCAGGGGACTGGGCTGAGTAATGTCCCCTCAGAATTCATGCCCAGTGAGACTGCAGCACGTGACCTTATTTAGAAATAGGGTCTTTGCGGATGTAATTACTTAAGATGAGGTCATGCTGGATTAGGGTGGGCCCTAAACCAATGACTGAAGTCCTTATAGGAAGAGAAAACAGAGATGAAGAGACACACGGGTAAGAATTCCAGGTGAAGATGAGGTAGTGATTGAAGCGATGCATCCAAAAGCTAAGGATCCCTGACAGCCAGAAGCTGGGAAGAAACAAGGAAGGCTTCTTCTCTAGAATAATATTAGTAGGTATGGCCCCACTGATGCCTTGATTTTGATACCTTGATTTTCCAGAACTGTGCGAGAATAAATTTCTATTAAGCCACCCACTCTGGGTGCTTTGTTACGGCAGCCCTAGGAAACTAACGCACCCACCACGGACACTTCCTGCCAGACTTGCCTCGTTTCTTTAGCAGAATTACTAGAGCAGTAAGGCAGCAGCCACGGCCTCCTGCAAGCGTATGCCTCCCTCAGCCCGAGCTCTCTCAGTTCAAGGGACAGTCCTCATGGTCAGATGGAACAGCCTGCTTAGGGAGGCACCCATCTACACTGGACCAAGTGGTCTCTTTCTCAAGGAGATGGACTCTTCTCCAAAGAACTCCAGCGTGTAACAAGAAAGGCTAAGGTGTGGGAGAATGCAGGGCAGGATCACCTGGCATCAATCTGGTTGACTTTCTCTCATTTCCTTACAGCCCTAGAACCTATATCAGGCATAATCCAACACCAGATATCAGCAGACAGTCAGTGTCAAGTTCAAGGATAAAGCAAATCAATCACATGAAGTTGATCGGACCTAAACGGTCACCTTATGTAAACACTTCAGGTTTAAAGAAAGAAACTGGGACCCAGAGAAGGGAGTGGCATGAGTTGCCCGAGGACTCCCAGTGAGGTAGAGGCAGAGATGAACCCAGGATTCCCGCTCTTGTGTAGGTGGAGCAAATGTATGGAACAAAGCTGAAATGCCAGCACGTGGTTAAGAAGTCAACCATCAGAGCCCAGCAGGTTGTATGCACAGGTGACAAAACCAGGGGACTCCACTGACATTGTTGCTTGCCCCTAGAATTGTGTAGTATACACCTTGTGCCCCATACGTGGCAGCCCTGACAGTCTCCAGGATTGTCACCTTGAGGGAGTGCAAAAATGTCACTGGAATACATCAGCAATATGGCACCAGTTAACTCACGTTTCCATGGATAATTATGGAATAGACCTCACTGGTTGAAAGTGAGTCAGTCTTACTTCCGTGCAAGACCATTCTCTTGAGAAAAAAAATTAAATATAAACTTCTCACTGGCTCCAGCTTACAACCACCACTGAGTATTTTTGTGATTTGCATGTGGAAGTTGCACCACACAAGTGCAGACCATGCCGTCGACCTTGCATGATGCCAGCTGCCAGCAGCCTGAACTTGGCAGCACCAGTCAACTGAAATTCTAAAAGGAGTGAAGCACAACATAGCACTATTTGCAGGGAACAAATATTTTATGATGTGTCAGTGTAAGCTACCATTATCTTAAGCAAATATGACTGTTGATTGAGTGTTATCCAGTTATGAGTGACAGAAAAATGTGCAGTAAACTAGTCCCAAATAAGTTCAAATGTTATATTCACTGCTATAGCCTAAAGAACATAAAGAAAAAGTATACATATTTTATCACTAGAAAATGTGTTTCTCTCTGGTTCCAACAAATCAACGTTGAACAGATATTTTTAAAATATCAGATAGAAGAGGTATCACATCATTCGCCTGCCTGGAGGCTAGCAGGTCTCTGCAAGGCCCTAGGGCCAGACCTGTGTCTTTCCCTGACAATCCCAGGACACTGGCACTAGATAGCCCTTGGAGCTAGTCCAGTCTACCTCTTTCCACGCTGTTTCATGGAGCCCCAGGATGCCCCAGAGGTGCCTCCAGGTCCTTGCAAACAAGAGTCTTTGAGGCTCACTTCTGGCCAACCAGAAAGACTGCTATTTTATGTTTTAATTTTGGAGTTCTATGTGAGATTTCAATTTTAAAAGGGTTATGTTGGGCTTTTAAAATGAATAATTATTGCTCTAACCTCATGATTAATATAGCACATACACTGTAACCACAGAGCCTGGATTCGACCCTTATCCCCACCACTAGCTGTGTGACTTTGGGGAAATTACTTAACTGCCCTGGGCCTCCATTTCTTCATCTGAAAAAAGGGAGATACCAGTATCTACCTCATAGAGTTGTTGTGAGGACTAAATGAGCTAGTAGTACCTGTAAGACACATAGAATAATGGATGGCACACGCTAAGCGCTCAGTAATGGTTAGCTGCTATGACTACTGTTTTGCATCCTCACTATATAGAAGGGGACTCTGGGATACAGGAAGGCAAAATGATGCATCAGAGGGTTCCCCGTCCCTTGGCTCTGAGGGCAAGGTGCCCTCACGCCACACGGCAGGCTCCAATGACCACTCACCCTCCAGGAAGATGAGCCAAGGTTCCCGGGGATCACAGAGGGCCCTTGTACAACCACTGAGTTTGATGCTTCCCAGCTTGAAGTGGGAGCTGATTATTTGTTAAACCCAACAGGAGATCGAAGTCAGCTATGAGTGCTTTTGAGCTACTTGAACTGTACCCAAAGTGGGCCTGCATGGTTGACACTGGATGCAGCTGGGGCAGAGCCACGTGGATGTGGACCTCTCTGCCCTGCCACTGCCAGCCAGTGCCACCTCCATTCCTCGCTGGACAAGCTCCCCGAGCAGGTACCCTCACACAGCCACAATTTTTTTCTTAGAAAATACCATATTCCCTGGATTCTAAGATGCCCATTTCTTTTTTACATTTCAATGTTTCTGAAATGGCGAAAAAAATCTCATAGTCAATGTGAACATTTAATGTGGTAGTAATTCTTCTTTCTCCTCTGGAAAACTATTATTAAATCAATGATGATCCTTATAACTGGTGGCACACTCAAACTGAGAAAAGACCATATCTTATAACAGATGCAACTGGACCCTCTATTTTCTCTAGGAAAAAACAAGTGAGAAAAGAATGGCTAAATCCTCCTGTCGGGAACTTGCAAATGCCACAGCTTGTGTGCTTCACACGTGCCCATGGTGTTGGCAGGTGAGGCTGGGCTCTGTGGATGCAGCACTTGTCCCTGTGGGCAGAGCCTGTGTGTGACAGAGGTGAGTAGGGGCAGGAAAGGCCAGCATCATGCCTGGAGCCATGCAGCATTTCCCACCATCCTCCACAAACAGCACAGATGGGAAGTCCAGGCCAGGCTCAGAGTTTCCTGGCCTGGAGCCCCAACAGCTCACAAGCTGCTGGATTCACCCAGCGTCCCTGGCAGGAAAGCACACATTGGTGGAGGAAAGGTGGTGATGGTTCCTGGTGCTCCTCTGTAACAAAGAGGGTGAAAAGCTTGGCTCAGAGATTTAGTTCACGGAGAACATTATGTCTGCTGCAGGAGTGGTTGCTGCAGCCGCCACTCACTGTCCCTGTGATCAAGGACAGCACCAGGTCTCACCTCTGTCTGAAATGTCCTCCCTGCCTCACCAGAGCTACCATGAGGCATGGTGATGAAAGCCTACCCGGGTTTGAACCCCAGCTCTACCACCTACTAAACTGGATCACTTTGTGCCTCTACTTCCTCATTTGGAAAATGGAGGTGATAACAGAAGTACCTCCCTCACGGACTGTCACGAGGAGTAAAGGAGTTATAATACGTAAAATGCCAGGAATGTGGCCAACACCTAGCAAGTTCCATTTAAGCTCTAGTTTGGAGATTTACTGTGTGCCTGATAAACTAGTCGTCCTTTGAAAAATCAACCCAATAATCACCTTCAGGAAGCCCGCCCTGACTACCCCTCACCGTACTTTCTCCTCCACCTGCCTTTGTTCCTTGGAGGTGTATGTGCGGGTGACACCGTGAGAGAAGACGGGCTATCCTCTCCATTTATGGTCTGCGTCACACTGCCATTGTCTGGTTGTTTCCCCTGTGAGAGAGGAAGCTTCACAAATGGCTAAGTGTTGATCGTCTCTGTGCCCCGAGAACTTAGAACAGGATCTGGAACCGAGTACAACCCCATGGCTATTTAAAGCACAGAGGAATGGCTGGAATGAAATGGCACAGCATGGGACGGGATGGGACGGGACAAAATAGTTGTGACATGATCTTTCGAAATTGCAGCAGTAACACTTGCTTCAGGCAGATTCAGGAAGAAAAATAACCTGGATCTGGAAGGCAATTCACCGATTGGTGCCCAAGGTCTCCCTGGGGACATCAGGCCACTGTCAGCCCTCTGGCTCCACCCATAGAAGGAGACTCCTTCAGAGCCAAGAGGGAGTTCAGCTGGAAAGGGCTCTGGCCCACAGCCCAACTCCTCACCCTCTCCTCACACTGCAGGCTCCATGTCAAGTGTGGTGGGCCAGGAAATAGAGGCTAACTCACCATGCAGGGCACTGACCCCAGTCAGGCAGTCGTGGGCAGCTCTGCTGGCCGGCCCAACTTGCAGCTGCTGACAGGGACCATTTTCCTGGGACTTCAGACCTGACTGGTTCTCCAGGGAGCATAACTCCTGAAATTCCCGCCAGGCCTTTCTTAGGGAATCCCTCTTCTAGCCTTCTTGCTGGGAGAAAGGTGTTGGCATAACATGGCTACAACTCTGCCACTGGGGAGCTGCCAAGCTTACAGCTCGACTGCCCAAGGAGTCTGTCCTGCAGAGGCCCCTTGCTTGACACTTCTGCCATGGAAAACTCATTTTATTTAACCTTTCTTTCCGGTATGGCATTTTAATGAAAAAGTCACTTAAGATCTGCAGTGAAAAATGCATTTTACTAGAACAATGCATAACCCAAATACCACTTGCCTTTTCTTATCAATTCTTAGCTCATTTATCATCTTTATTAAAAATCCATAAAGAAACATCAGCCTGGGAAACTGCTGGGTGTCTCTTTTAGGGAGGTGAGAAGGGAAGGGAAGGGAGGGGAAGGGAGGGGAGGGGAGGGAAGAGGAGGGAAGGGGAGGAAAAGGGAAATCATGGAGCCCTGGAGAGGGCCTTTGTCTACCCTCCACCTACAATCTCACCCAGGAAACTCCATATTCTAGAACCAAAAATCAACACTTTTCCTACAAAGAAAGCACCATGTTGTAGGGAAAGGAATCACACAGTTCAAGATTCTGCACTACCATTTATAAGCCTGCTGACCTGGGGCAAGTTACTTAAGCTTTCTAACACTCAGTTTCCCAGTCTGAAAAATGGGTGGGCTAATACCTACTTCACAGGATTGTGGCAAGGATTAAATGAGAAAGCAAATGTGAAAACACCTAGCAGACCTAGGCAAAAACCAGATGTCCAGTAAAGGTTGGTTTCTTCATTCATTCATTCCAAAAGCACACAGCTGAGGGAAACCTTTCTGGTCTAGCCTGGCAGTGGGGGTGGGGAGTTGATAAACTGTACTGCAGAACTGTGGCCAAGAACCTTCCTCAAAGCCTTCCCGGGGCCATGGGTGTGGTTTTTCCAGGGAAGCAGGATGCTGCCTCAAGAAATCCTGGGCTCCCCGGCAGCAGAGGAGCAAATGGCTGCCAGGCAGAGCCAACAAGGGGCCTCAAGCGTCTGTGTGGAAAGGGGAGGTCAGAACAGGAGAGGGGAAGGACTAAGGAGAGCAATTACCATCCACTGTCTCCTTTCTCCTCCCCACAAATCTTCCGGGAAGGAAGGTATTGTTATTACCTGTGTGTCCTGATGACGAGGCGATGGTGCACCCGGGTGAAGGGACCTGCGCGTGGTCTCGCAGTGGTAAGTGCAGGGCTAAGCTCTGGGGAGCCATGTGAGGGCCCCACAGCCATATCCGAACCCTTGCTCTCTAATACAGGTGTGGGCGCCACCCCCCTAGATGCTGAGTCTTCTAGGAGGCAGAACCGGGGTCTTAGGTGTCGTCCTGGAAACGCCCAGCACCACTGTCCCCACCGAGCTGGCCCATCCCTCACCAGCCATGTGGCAACAGCATTCCTTCAAAGCTCCAGGCGTGGCTCTCTATGGACTTCTGCAAATAGCAAAGTCAGTCAGTAAATGAGCAAATGACGCATTATTTATTATGAAATTCCACGGGGAAGAAGAATCAATCACATATTAAGTTCAGCTAAATAGTAAGTGTCGTGCCTTTCATCCCCATTTTCATAATGAGCACCTACCTCCAGGCTGCGGGGGGATATTTAACCGGGTCCCGTGGAGCAAAGTGGCAAAAGCAACGTGACCTCGGTCTGCCTAGCGCGGGGCCTAGGCCTCTCGTCACCTCCCTGGGGCTGAGGCTTCACCAGTCCCCTGCAGTGCAGTGTGCAACTGCCCATTTCCTCTGCGTGCTGGTGCTTTCCCTCCCTTCTACAATTTGCCACCTTTTTCCTGATGTTTCCCCCTTCATCCTCCACCTGCAAGTAGGACCCCCCCAGCTCGGGAGCTACCTCACTGACCTCCACCTCACCGAGCAGGGGGCCCACGGGGAGCCCCTCACTGCGCAGGAGAATGCGTATCCAAAACGGCCCCCCTCGAGTCAGTGTGGCTGTCAGTCTCATGCCTCCCTGTGCCTGGGGACTAGCTCTTCCTGACCTTGCTCAGCGTGCAGTCTCTTTTTTCCAGAAGCTCGGTTCCAGGAGTCCACATAGGGCCCCTTGGTAGAAGAACAGTCCCGAGCTGAGAAGACAGGCTCTGCTGCCTTTAACTGCGTAACTAAAGAATGCCTCTGGGCCATTTCCAGCTGGGAGCCCTACCATAACGGGCCCAAGGAGCTTCCAACTTGTGAGGCTGAACATTTAAGTCGAAAACAGGATTTAAATGCTCAGCTTCAACTGGCACAGTCTTCAATGTGCAGGCAGTGGGCTGGGCACACCCGTTGGTACGCTCTCATGTGACTAGCCCTCTATCCCCATTTCGCACAAGTGAGGAAACTGAGGCTCAGAATATTGACGTAGCTTGTGGTTCGGGGTGAGGGATCACACAGCTAGTAAGTGGGAGTCAAACCCAGGCCTTCCAATGCCAAGTCCAACACTCTCTCCACCTAGCTCCGCCTCCCAACACCATGCTTTTGTGGAAACTATTCTAAGAAATCAAAGCAATTCATTTCTATCCAGAACTATAAATATCCAGAGACAGGGAGATGAAATGAGATGAGAAATCAGACATCCTTTCCCAGGATTTGGGAGCAAATTCTTGCAAAGCTCCTTAAAACATTTTGAGTTCTGAAAGCAAGAAACTGTCAGTGCAGGGGGGAAAAAAGAGAGAGAAAAAAATAAATGAAAGAAAAAGCACAGGGTAGAAGATAAAGCGTTATGCTGATCTGACACTGGGCGCATCATGGCTGTACTGGTGCCTGCAAACCAGCAAAGACCCAGGAAGCTATGTGCTAAATACACGCCAGCTCATTTAACCCTTACAACAGTCCCATGGACTAGGGACTGACATCAACCCCATTCTACAGTTGGAGGAACTTGAGCACAGAGAGGTGAAGTAACTCGCTCAAGGTCATAGAACTTGTCAGCTTTAACCACCAGGATGTGTGTGGCTCCAAAGCCCAGGTTTGTGAGCACGGTACTGTGCTCTACTGCCTCCCGCTGAACAGCCCAGCTACGAGGCAGCACACCTGAGTCTCGGCCAGGACCCCATTCTACGTGCTAAGAGGACAGACGTATCCCTGGGAGTCTATACTCTGCTGTCCACTCCAGCTGGCAACTCACATCGAGCCCTGCATTCTCAGATGCACAGAAGGATCGCAGGGCAGGCAGGCGGAGGAACAGAACGAGAGGAAACACGGCACAGCTCCACCACTTAGGTCCCCTGGGTCCTCTCTTCCACATCGCCCTTCTTTTCTTCCCCACGGCCCCAAGCATTTCCTCCGCCTAGTGTGAGGGTTAGAAGATTCATGCGTCTCAGATGCAAATCTGAAAACCATCACTGATCATCAGAGTGGTGGCAATGCAGGCAGTCCCCATTCCAGAACAAACGGGTTGCTCATCGAGTTCTTTGGAATTTAATGCCATTTTTTTCTAGGAAAACCATGCTAACCCAAGGAGAAGTCTCCAGCCAGCCAATCTATACAGCACATTTACCCAGAATGAACTTGACCAACATTTACTCTAGTCTGCACCATCTAATACGTGAAGCAGTAGCCACATATATTGGTTCTTTAAATTTAAATATCTTAATTAAAATTAGTAAGTCACACTAGCCACATTTCAAATAGTCATAAGTAGCATACAGTTACTGGATACCGTACTGAATAGAGCAGATCTAGAACATTTCCATCATTCCAGAAAGTTCTATTGGACAGCCCTGCTCTAGATCCTAACCCCAAATTCTAACACTGCCTAAGACAGTAAGTTCTTTCAGAGGTCAAATTTGGGGTGACAGGAACACATCACCCCTCCCAAGGGAAATCACGGTAAACTTCAGGGGATAGGAAAGGCGGCTTTGGAAATACACAGCTCCCAGTCTGTCCCAGCTCTGACACTTCCTGACCACATTGTTGACTTCTGTGTGCCCCCGTTTCCTCATCTGGAGCATGGGGACAGTGCCCTCTCCCCAGGTATCTGTGAGGATCAAGCGAGACCGTGCTCAGCACACGCAGTGCTCCCTCTGTCCCCTCCAACGCCACCTGCCACATAGCAGTGGCCGGCAGCCCCAACCCGACGTCATCGCCAGTGCCGGACCAGCCTGGGACAGAGGGGTGACGGGTGGAAATGGGACTCCCGGCTGCCAAGAAGCAGTGGAGGGGAGGCCTCAGGAGTCCACCCGCCTCTCCTCGCTCCATCCCTTGTCATTTCAGTCCCGATGTTAGAATGATCTAGGGCCACTTTGAAATCAACCACCGTGAGGGTAAGTACCCCAATCGCAGACACTGGGGGGTGAGGGGAGAAAGGGCCGGAGGAAGAGAGGGCCAGAAATCCCATGAGGTAGCCCTGGGAATAAGAGAGAGGCCTGTGAGCCAACTAAGAACCCACTCATTCATTCAGTAAACAGTGACTGAGCATGTTAGGACTTCATGTTAGGTACCGAGGAGACACAGACCAGTAAGACACGGCCCTTGTCCTCAAGGCCACCACCAACTAGTGAGACCAACAGAACACGCATCAGTGCACTAGTGTGGTAAGTGCTCTGAGAGTGGAAACGGTGGCCGCAGGAGCTCAGACAACCAGATGGTGGGTAGGGGTCTTGGGAACGGGAAGTGAGAAAGGTATGGGAGGCTTCCAAAAGGTGGTACTTGCTCTAAATCTTTAAAGACAAAGTAAGGAGAGGAGTCCCAGACAAAGGAAGCTGCAGGAACAATCATAGATGGGGCATGAATACTTCGTGTCACTACATCAAGCCGTTCCACAGAGCCAGGGGTTTCTAGAGAAGTGAGGCGAGACGAGGATGGAGGGAGCAGGTCACGACGTCTTAGGACGTCAGGCTAAGGGACATCTGCCCCACGTACTTTCTCACTCCACGACATGCCCGCTTTACTGTGACTGAGAAGAGCAAGAGGCTGACCCAAATCACATAGTCATAATTCAAACTTCTGTTCAGACGTGGCATATTTGATGTCTGCTCACATTCCAACGGAGAGCCTCATGTCATTGCGTATAAAGAACGTTCATACGTTAGGGATCATTTACACATTTTTTAAAAACTAAAAACGTATGCAAAGTATGAGCCCTGACTGGCTCATGGATTACACGCAACACGCTAATACACCGGTGAGCATACTTTTTCTTACAGGGTCAGAGAGTAAAATATTTCAGGCTTCGGGAGGCATACAGTTCCTGACACAACTACTCAGTTCTGCAGCTGTAGCACAGAAACAGCCGTAAACCATACATGCATGACTGAGCACAGCTGTGTTCCAAGAAAACTTTTGTATGAAAACAGGCAGCAGGTAGGATTTGGCCCGTGTAGGCAACCCCTGCGATAAAGAACATCCCTGGACCCAGCAGGGAAATATGAAGAAGGATTATACATAATAGCAGTGTATCAATGTTGATGTTCCTGACTGTGGTGAGCATACTGTGTTTCTGCAGGAGAACGTCGGTGTTCTTAGGAGACACACGCTGACGTATTTCGAGGCATAAAGGCTGTAACTCATTCTTAAGTAGTTCAGAAAGGTAAGTATTTATAGGAAGAGAGAGACGGCAAATGTGAGATATGGCAAAATGGTAAAAATGGTGAAACCAGGTGAAGGGTATATGGACGTCCCTTGTACTAATCTTGCATCTTCTATATAAGTTTGAAAGTTTGGAGGGAAAACAACGTGAGTCGCTTCTGAGGAACAAAAGGTCTTCCTGAACGGCCGCTCTGAACTCCCATCCTTCCCGGCTGTCCCACCTGACCTAGCACAAGCTTGTCTTTCTAAGTGGGTGCAGCTTTACTTCGGATCATGTGCCTCGCCTTTTTGATTAGTTCTGCAAAACCAGAGATGGTCATTTCAATGCAAAAATGGGAGCAGGTTCTTGGCTCCTTCTCAGGCCCCTTTTTGTTTGAATTCTTGTTTTTCTCACCCAACAGCCTGGAGACCAGTTTCCTGTTGACACCGGCCTCAGAAACTGTGGAACAACAAGTAGCCCTGAGAGCCATGAGAGCTCCCCATCCTGGGGTTTCCTGCAGAAGACGGACTCGGGCGCAGCTGCTGAGGAAAGGAGGTCTCTAGCACTCTATGTCTGATGAAAGGCCACCTGGAAGCCACAGGTGCTTGGTGTGACACTTTCTGCTGAGCCAGGAGCCACTGGCACTGTTAAAAAGGTTGGCAGCAGCACTTTCCCGAGTAACCCAGATCTGAATTGCCAATGATCCCACTGCAGAATGATTTCCTAATTGTTGACTTATTAGGAATCAATACCACGAAAAATACTAACACCTCCATCAAAGTAGGCATCCACTGATTTTCACTGGGAAGGTACAGTTGTTTGGAGGCCCAGGATCTCAAACTGCTTCCGTTTTGAGTTTTCATCTGTCATACAAACACCATAAAGTCCAGAATGTACAATTCCTGGAAGGGGGTTGGGCAGAGCAGTATGAATGACCATTCCAGGACCCCCACCTTCCAACTGCCTGCGAAACATGGCCTTAAAGCAATGTCAGCCAGGGGTGTGCCCTGAGCCTCCCGGGGCACCAAACCTGGCCAGCCCCACCAGGGAACATGCATCACACGTCTACAAGCCAGCTCAGGCCCATACGCTCTTCTGGGAGGACAAATAAAACAGAAGTCCCTCATAAGAGATGCGTGTTATTGCTTGGGCACCAGAGCTCTGATAGATTGGCATAGACTTTCTTAGCTCTTTCGAAAGCGAGGATCCAGAGATCTTAAAGGGCCTTCCTATCTCCAAAGACAATGTCCTATGGATATAAGCACCCTGTACATCTTCCACCAATCCCCCCCCCAAACACCCTTTGTGGTAGACATCATTCATTTGCAATTATTCACAACCCTCATCCTTGTCTGTAAGAGAATTATTCAACTTCCCTCCCCTTGCCTTTTGACTTACAAAGACCCCGCCCCGCTGTCAGGCTCTGCCACGTGACTTATTTTGGCCAACGGAATGTGAGCAGACATTAAGGATGCCAAATCTGAGCAGAAGTTTTAAATGTGACTATACAATTTGGCTTAGCCTTTTGTTCTTCATAGCTACAATAAAATGGGCATGTTGAGGAATGAGAAAAATATATGGAGCAGAACCACAGCCAATGCATAGGCAACATGTGACACAAGGAAGAAATAAACCTTTGTTTTGTAAGGCACTGAGATTTGGGGGCTGTTTGTTATGCAGCCAAACTTAGCAATAACTCATTGCTCACCCTCCAATATAGGAGCAGCAAGTAAGCTTCGGGGAATCGGCCAGCTCTTTGCACCCATATACTATGGCTCTTATCCACCACCTAACAAAGCCCAGGCCTGGTCCCACCTTCTCTGTGACTCATTTTCCATCCATTTACACTGAAGACTCCTTAAGGAGAGAATCTTCCCAGCAGTGTCTTAGTTCATGACTCATTCCTGCCAATGACTCTAGTTGGGAGAAAGAAAAGAAGGCCTAATGTTTCCACAGCACTACTGGGGATCTCAGAGTGACTATTTCCCCCACCCCTTTCCTCTCCTGGAGGCGCTGCACACCAAGGGCTAATGGATACTCGCTGAATAAGACACGGAGCTCGCTATACAGGAGATGGCACTGAGGTACTGGACTCCAGGTCAGGCCAAGTCCTGGGCCGTATTACCCCCTTAAATCATGAGTCTCCAAGGGCCTGGGTGACTTGGGCATGTCACTCTGTCTGAACCAATCAGTGGTTTTCAAACCCAGCCCCGGGCTCCTCAGAGAGTTCTCAGCAGATACCTCGCTGAGGTGAAAAGCAGCCTGTGGCCAGTGGACCCTCAGGTCCTACTTCAGCCAGATCCGTTCTGCTCTCATCTGCTGATTTATTAAGTTTCCAGGTAAGATTTATTTGGACCAGGAATTCTGTGACAAATGCATTTCAAAACCAGTGACCAGGTGATCTCCGAGCGCCTTTCCAGCTCTGATGCTCTGGGAGTCTGCCCAGCCCCCACCTTTTTGTGCATTCCGTGGTCATCGTCTTCCTGGTCACTGTAGTAAAGGATTTCCTAACACCCAGAGGGCAGCCAGTGACGACTGACTGACAAGCAAGGGTATACTGAGGTAGGTTCACAACACCTCAACCAAGAGCTATAACAGCTGCCTCTAGCTCTGCAAGGTGATTGGAATGAGAAGGCTAAAGAAAACCACCAGTTTGGAGAACCTGCTGTGGGAATGGCCCCATGCTTAGCTTTCCACTGGAGGATTACCTTCTGCTTAGAGTGCCTGGGAGACCACCACCTGCCCCAAGCCCAACATCCCATCAGAAAAAGGGTCTTTCTGAGAGTCATACTTTTAGATCACATTACATGGCCAACGTGCCCTGGAAACTACCTCAGGGAGTGGAACTTTGTTGGGGTGTTTGTTGATTGGAATTCTGATTCTCATCCACTGCCACCCCCACCCCTCCCCCATCCCTCCCTTCTTGTATCTCCCACATTCTCTCTGAATTCTTTTAGGAAACTCTGGTCTCAGGGGACTTATAGGCCATGGTCTGGATGGAGCGCCTCCTGGTTTCCCAGAGCCCCTGTGGGCTGACCCATGTTCTGAGCCCAGGGGAATAGGGTAGAGTCTTGACAGTCAGGCCTTCATGACACCAAGGGCCACCTCCTACCTGTCCAGGCACACTGTGCTACCTGAAAAGAGTGAAAATACTCAGTGGGACGAGACCCATTCTCCCATGGATCAGCGCCGACCGTGAGACAAGGAGTGGTCTGGACACCAGTGCAGAACCAGGGGTGACCGTGACCCACGTTCCAGTTGCTGGTAAGTAGGCAAGCAGGGCAGAGACGAGAAGTGGGGACCAGAAAACAGGGCATGAGGTTGCTGGAGCAGCCAGAGGAGATTAACTGCACCAGACAGAAGCTGGTCCATGGAGACAGGAAATTATCAGGAAAGAGAGAAACTCTGGTTCAGGGAGATTTATGTAAGAGGGATATGAGCAGAGCAGGCTACTCAGGAAGCAAGGGCCTGCGTGATGGGAAATGCAGCTTGGACTTTTCTTGGCTGGGAAAACATACAGAAAGGGCTTACATTCCTCTGTGAGCAGAGGACATGTAAAGTAGCTCCACTGGGCTGAGAGTCAAAGTAAGGGGGAGCCCTGGCCTGTGACTAGAAGAGATCACCCCATCTCATGGGTCAGTTTTTGCCCCAAAGAGCTTAGCACTGGGCCGAGCACATAGTATGAGATTTAACGTGTTAGAGTGTTAGACTGAATCTACCACGAACCACTCCAGCAGCTTCCCTGCTGCTTTCTTGCCCCCACCCCCTCTATTCTCCACATGCAGTGAGAGCAGCCTTTTAACACTGCTGATCTGTATGTCTCCTCCCTTTTTACATGCCCTGGCTGGCCTGTCACGGCCCACTTCTATGTGCCTCTTCTTGCAGTTCAGCCCACCTTTACCCAAAATTCTAGCCTCATCTGGTCTCCTTCCCCTCGCACCCTACATTTCTTGAACATACCAAGCTTTTTTCCTCCTGGGGGACTTCCATTGTGCAGATGGGAAAACTGAGGCTTAAAACAAATATAGTTGCTTGCCCAAGAGCACATGGCTAGTGAGTGTCAGAGTCAGGATTTGAATCCAGGCAGACTGATCTGTGGCCCATGTGTGTAGCCACCACCAATATGGCAACGTTAGAACACAAAAAGGAAAGGTCCCAAGGACATGTCTTTGGAGAATCAACTCCTGGTTCTGTGTGGTAGAAGCAGGAAACCTACGAGTCTGCAATGCCTTTCCTCAGCATGCTAGGAAACAGGGTTATTTGGTGATAATACAGCTCTTTAACATTAATGCCACCCCCTGAGCTTGTGCCCCTGTGTTTCCAGAAGCCATGCCAAGGCTCCAGTCCTCTCAATGACGAGGTCAGATCAGGGTCAGAGGAAGTACCAGGTGAACTGCAGGTTCCTCTGGTGACAGGTGCCTCTCCCTGGGCAGTGAGAATGTGCTGTGGAGGAGGGTGGGGTGCTGCACAATTTTCGGATCAACCCAGTCCCCAGGGGCCCTTTGCAAAGGGTTGTGTTGGCTTTGGCAACCACTTTTCAATTAACTGTGTGCAGGCCAAACATAATATCATGACAAAGAATGGTTCAATTCAGTTCAAAACAGACTTACTCTACAGAGCCCATAATACGTAATGAGGTTATTCAATCTAGAAAGAAATCCAATGACCTGGAAAAAAACCGCTGTGTTAAAGCGACCGTTTTCTTACCTACGTGTCCATAAGCTCCTACTTAACCTGTGGACGGTAGTGTCTGCCTGCGCTGCAGGCTGTGAAGGTGTCTGTTCATGCCGGGTCCCTGCCCTGCCCCTCTGCCACAGTGAGCTGTGTGCCCAGAGATGGAGCCCACTGACAGGGCCACGGTATGAGATCTGAGCCTGAGGGATGGGACAGGAGGAACCCTGAACAGCTGGCCGGTACCCTTCCACAGGGGGACAAGGAACACAGACGTGTGACCCTCACCTCTCTGCCCGCTGTCAGGGGGCAGCAGCAGGCACCCGTTTCTGCTAATGGGAAAGAAGGAAAACACAATGACAGGAACAACCCCAACTGGGGCACAGGCTGCCATTTTGAATTGCCAAGTCCGGAAGCCCAAAATATTGAGAAGAATTCTTAAAACAACAGCCCCTTACGCTTGTACATTTGACAAAAAAGAGAGGATGCTACCATTTATTGAGCACCAACTCTACATAAAACCCTTTCTAGTTGTCATTTTTTAAAACCCTCGCAGTGGTCCCATGAAGCAGGGCTTTTTCTTAGCCCATTGTACAGGTGATAAACCTGGGTCTCAGAGACACTAACTAAGCTGTCCCAGGGCCAGCAACCAGATGGGCCTAGCTGGGACACAGCCCTGCCCAGCACCCCCACAGAGGACTTCCTGACCAGGCTGAGAAGACGAGGTGAAAAGGGGTGTCAGCCTTATGCTAAGGCAGGTGTGCCCACCTCGAAGGGTCAGGCCAAGATGAAAAGCCACCATTCATAGAGCACCACTTAGTACCGGGAACTTGCTCAGAGATATTATTCAAGATTCACCACCACCATGCCAGCCTGCGTTTTGTTACCCCATTTTACAGAGGCAGAACCTGAAGCTCCGTGAAGGGGAAGGGGAAGAGGGAGGTGGGAGTGCTATTCGACCCCGCACGTCCCCAGCAACCTCAGCCTGCCTGGGAAGACAGCTGGGCTGGGTCAGCAAAAGGCTGATGGAGAACCGGGAGCTGCCGTGAACAAATCTTTCGACTCCTAGGGGAAAGGCTTAGATGTTGCGAGGACAGGTTTTCTCTGCACCAAGGGTTCTGTGTGACTGAAAGGGAGGTCCTGTGTCCTACTGTTCATCCTTGTCATTGTCTCAGTAAATCCATTTGGAAGACACCTGCACGCGCACAGCGCACAGAGACACCGTGAGGGTGGCCTCCCCCTCACGAAGCATCCAGGCTGGCGTGCTGACCCCACTGTCCAAGGTGCTGTTGTGGGGCTTTCTACACACCCTTTCATTTGGTGCTCATGACGACCTTAAGGGTTGGCGCAGTCTTTCAAGATTCTCATCTTAGAAAAAAGAGCTCAAGGAGATCGGGCTGGCTCCCCGCGTCTCCAGCTAGCTCCAGGTGCAGCTGGGATTCAAACCTAGGCCCCTGAGCCTGAGCTCTCCTAGTGATACCAGATGGGCTTTCAACAGCAGAGGAGAATCTAAGCAAATCAATTATTGGGGTGTGGCTTCCCGTCCCTCACGGGAGAGGAAGATCACTGATCACAGAACACGCTCCACAGCGAGTGACTGACAGGGAGGCTGCCTTTCCCAATGGCTGCCTATGGTATCAGCTGGGGAAACGGCCTCCCCATAGGACAGCGGCCACCCAAGTCAGACAAAACAACTGGCTCCCCATTTTACAGGAGGGGCCAGAGAAAGCAAATGGTTTCTGAAGGCTGCAAAGGACCCCCAGGCCCTGCCAGGACCAGAAAGCTGATCACATCTGCTTCCTCAGACTGGGGAAGCAGAGAGAGTTGGAAGGCTCGGGCCTGGCCTTAAAGACCTGATTGGGACAGATAGTCCTGAACTTTTGTACAATCCTGCTTTATCTCAAAAATGTCAAAACAGAAGATCCTGCTTCGATTCCTGACCATACCCAAACGGGCTAATCCCACATGATGTCATATCCTCCAGAAGCCGTCAGTCCCAGCTTCTGGCTTAGCCTTTCACCCACTTAAAGGAACCCACAGCATCATGGCCACCAGGATGTCACATGAGGTTTACTTAGGGTCAAAGTCTGTCTCATGTCATGAAAAGTCTGCCCACCAGCACCAAGCACCTTCCAAGATGGCTAAAAGGAAGCCGAAGGCACTCTGGGTGCAGGGAGGGGCCGACGTCAAAGGGAACTTCCTTCTGCGGGACGACCAGACGAGCCATAAAAACAGATGGAGCCAATTCAGTATCTCTCCCAGCAAAGGAGCCACATTAGGAAAGCAAGGACGAGCAGAAGCATTAGGATAAATTACTCTGAGAGTTTATAAAGCCTTGCTGCTCAACACTCCTGGGAGGTGAAGAATTGTTTGCTCCAGCCTGGCAGACCAGAAGCATGCAAATTAATAGCCATGATTTATCGTGAGGTGTTTTTCACCGGCATTCCTGAACCAGATTTCTTTAAGTATCTGGGTTCATCTATCTAGCATGTGCCCAGTCTAGTTACTGCTACTATTATGTAAAATGCGTCATAAATCCAACATTTAAAAGAGGTTTATTTAAGCTGGCCTGGTGTCCAGGGTCCAGGCTTGTTACCATGCATGCAATTAATTCCTGGCAGAGCATCGGAGGGTGGAAGCTAATCCATAGCCTCTGCGAGCCACTGGATGGTCACACAGTTTCTGTGAGGCCCTCAAGTCACCTTTCCCTACTCCAGAGCCACTCACTGTCCCTGGACCAGCCTTTGCTTTTAGGTTGCCACGCCTGCACTCAAGCTGTCCTTCTTCCTGGCACGACCCTCCTACCCCACACCTCTGCCTGCCAAAATTCTAAGCCACCTGCAAGGCCCAGGTCAAGGGTCAGCTCCACCAACGCTTTTCCTGCTCGTCCAAGGCAAGACTCTCCCTCTTGCCTCTCCAACCCGAACAGGCGGAGGCGAAGAGGCTGCAGGTGAGTTGGCAGACCCTGGGCCCAGTCTCTTCTCCTTCCTGAAACCTCAGTTTCCTCATTTGATAAGATGACCTCAAAGTTACTTTGAGGGCAAAAATTGACTGTAGTTCTCATGCCTTGAAATTCCTGCCCGGTTACCTTCCAGTGGAGGCCATGAATTCCTCGAGGGTGAGACCAGCTCCCTCCCTCCTCACGTCCTCCCAGCACCCGCACAGGGAGTCTGGCAAACGACAGATGCTATGAAGGATACAAAGGAGCAGGGATGAGGGGCAGGAAGACAAGGTAAGAAGAGGGAGAAAGGACAGTGAGACACTTAGCTAAGCCAGGGACTCTGTATGTAAGTCATCAACCAGTCTAGAACAAAAACATTATCATTGTGGTCACTCCTCTGCGGAGGAAATGTGATACTGGTCTCAAATGTTGACAGTTATATCTACATTTATTGAGAACGTACAATATGCCTGACCGGCTGTGTAGCCTGGGCTCAGTTGCCTCACCTGTAAAATGGAGACGATGAAACTGACCTCACAAGGTGGTGGGGATTAAATGAAATGATGGCTGTGCTGCACTCAGCAAGCGCCTGGCTCATGCCAAGGGCGCAGCAGCGTTAGCCGTTATTCTGATTGTTACATCACCTTTCAATTCCACATGCACCGGGTCCTGAGGAAGACCACTGCGAACCACTGAACCACGCATGGCCCCAGGCCACAGAATGGAGGTTCGCCCCAACGGGGGGCAGCCCTGCTCATCCAGCCCTACTCCTGGGCAGGCGCCCTCTGACCCTTCCCTGCCCACTCTCTGGAAACTGCCTGGCATATTAGGAGTTAAGACCACCGAATGCCAGAAAAAGAAGCCATTCACATCCCCCAAAAGTTCAAAGACCCTGCCCCTTCCAGCTTCCGTTTCATTAGAGGTAGTGCCACTGGTAAGGGGTATGTGCCCACTCTCTCCCCTCCGACCCAAGGGGTCTAAGTGAAGCCCACAGAATCCTGGGCTTCACACCCAGAAGCGAGACATGCTGAATGATTTGGAGACGGAAACTTTACCTTAGTAGAAAGGGGATGTAGATGAGTTCTCCACTAGCCCCCGAGGGAGCGAGTATCTTTGTCAGGAAGATCCTTGGTTGGGGAAGTACATAAGTAAGTGAAAAAACAGGGCTTAGGTGCTGGGGGGTAGCCGAGGCTTCCAGGAAGCAGGAAACTGCCGTATACAATGAAGGGAAAGACTGGCCATTTGGGAGAAGGAAAAGCAAGGCCTGGACTTCAGGATGTAACCATCCCCACAGCCTCTCCAATATCCCCTAAAGTGAAGGTGCTATGCCCGCCTCATGTGAGACTGTTTTCTTGCCAGCGTTGACTTGGGGCAAAGCAGAGACCACAGGTGCACAGGCCACAGCAAGACATGGAGGAGACTCCGAGATGGGCCCTGGAATGTGCCAAATCCTGTGCAAGCTAAGGACACCCCTGAGCCATGGAATCAGGGACCACGAGGGGTGAGCCAAGGCTACCCTACCAGCCTTTGGTATTTTGTTTTTCCTCTTCCTCGTGTCCTGGCACACGAGGATAGCACTAGCGGATTGGAAGCAGCCAACACCGAAGACATGACGCCAAGGGTGACGAAGCCCTTTCCCTGCCTCCACACATTACGGGGATTGAGACTGCACACCTGATCCCCAGCACGAGGAGGAGGTCAGCCTTTGGTTTTTATGAGGGTTCTGGGCAGACCCTTCCACAGGTCACTGGCTAAGAAAACGGATCCATAGGAGGGGCAACCAAAAGGCATAAAAAGGAAAGATAATCAAACTCCGTAAGTCAAATGATCTCCTCCCTTTCTGCTTGTAACTGCTCCCCAAAACATCCTTTTCAAGTGACAGAACACTAGCCCAATGTTCAGCTTTCCTGGCGGAAGAAAGAACTTTAATTAAAAATTAAACTGCAGCTTGAGTGCACCTGGTAATGTGTGCAATGGCCTCGAGCCAATTAAGTAGAGGTTTCCCTTTTATCCTTTCTTTCACCAGGATGGATTTATTGCTTGGCTTTTAAAGAAAGAAGAAAGAAAAGGCAACAAGGCATCTCAGGAAGAGACCCCACCTCCTGGAGTCAGGAGGGCAGGGGGCTAAGGGCTGCGTGCTGCAGGCAGGCCTGGGCCTCCTGTGTGCAGGACAAATGGGTGCTGTCGTCTGCTTGCCGCCACTGCTTTCATCCAGGACTCTGGCTACATAAGCAGTGATGTGGAGAAGAAAGGAAAGTGCAATCCCCTCCGACCTTCCCCTACCAGCCATTTCCTAAAATTAGCCTTCTGATGCTTTGTGCTTTCTTGGAAATTGAAAGGACTATGTCAACAGCAAAGAACTTGAGGCTCGGACCAACTGGCTCCCTGGAGATCCAAAGGGATGGAGTGTCCTCTCTCTGCCCGGGGCCTGAGGAAGGAAGGAGGTGAGGGCAGCATCACTGGACGTCTGGGGGAGGGACGGGCCCCTTCCGGAGCTATACCCAGCCATGAGCGCAGCTTGAGTTTCCTGGCCAGCGGCATCTCAGCAGATATGCAGTGGCTGGGACCTGGCTATGTAGGCAGACACAGTCTCAGTGGGGGAAATGTGAGTCTGGGCATATGTTTGGCCAAGTGGAGGTGATGACAGAGGAAGCATCCTGCTTCGCCGCCATGGCATGGGGCCACCCTGGTCTGCCCACAGCTGGCTGCAATGAGTGCTGAGTTGAGGCGCAGTTGCTTCCACCTCTCTAGGCTCAGCCAGGGCGTAGAGGTGACAGGAAGCAGGCTACATGGCCGAGCTACGTGGCTTGCCCACTCCAATGATTTCCAAACTTGTAGTCATGAGCTACGTGCCCAATAAACTATGTGACTCTCAATATATAACACAGACAGAGCAGAGCAGCTCTGGACAAAGTGAGGGTTGCATTGAGGTCTCTGTCCCTACCCCTTACCCATCAGGCCCACAGCCCTGATTCACTTTCAAGGTCCCCCGTGGCCTCATAGGGCATAATCAGAAACCAGGAAGATGGGATGATGGCTTTGGAACTGACTCCCAGAGCTCCAATGTGGGAGGGGCAATAAAAACGCAGGGGTGATTAAGATTAATTGATAATGTGTCTCTTTCTAAATAAACTATTAAGCCCACTCCTGTGTGCTGTGAAGCCGTGCCAATAGGTGGTTTTAGAAATCAATGTGCTAAGCCCTGTGATGCTCGAGAACAAATTCCCACATTTAACCCTGCTCCGGTGAGGAGAGGATCCTGGGAGCACAGCAGGAAGAAGATTGTCAAGATGCAGCTTTAACACCCTGGGTCTGTATCCAGCCCCTAGCTGAAGTGTGACTCAGTAATTTCGCCTGTGAAATGGCTTCATAGGACCTGAGAACTCAACAAAAGCTGCTCCCCACACCCTCAGTATGGTGGGTTTCCTACAGTAATGAAAGGGAGGCCGGAATGGAGGGAGTTTAGAAGATGGAAAGTTTGCATCACTCAGCTTTGGGCAAGAAAATAAAGGGGAGATTAAGTGGATTAGAGAGATAGTAAGACACAGGATAGGTAGGTAGGTAGGTAGATAGATAGATAGATAGATAGATAGATAGATATGAAGATGTCCCTGAAACAGAGGCATTCAACAATCAGTAACTCTGGCTTTACTACTAACTCCCCATGTAACCTACGTTCAGCATGTCACATTCTGTGTTTGGATCCAGGTTTTCCAGTCTGTTCCCAAGATGCAGGGAAAGACCTTTGTGACAGCACCTTGGCAGGCTCAGGTCAAATCTCATCAGTTACTGACCCTGAAGGTCGAGGAAGCTGCCATCCTGTTCTTCCTTCTCCACTCTGAGGCCTAACTCTGGGTTCTTCTTCCTAAAAGCTCTCATAAAACAATCCCCCCTGGACTATTAACCCCTAAATAGTCCAGGCTTTCTCATGCCTCTGGGCCTTTGCCGAGGCTGTTCCCTCAACTTAGAAGCCCTCCCTTCCCCATTCTGCTACTAAACTCTTACACATGTTTCAAGTTCCAGTACCTACAGTGCCATGGCCAGACAGTTCAGCCACTGGAGGAGGTTACAGGTTAACGAGACCTCCACACGAAAGTAACATGCAAAATATTTAATATGGACTAGGATGGGCACTAGCCAAGCAGAACACCCAACCAATCCAAACAGGTACTAGTCAGACGGGCCAGATGGCCACACCGGCACGTTCCAGAGACCAGCGACCCTGCTCCCACCCAGTATCACCCCGTATCAGGGCTACCTCTCTCCCTGACTGAATGTGGACCAAACTCCCTCCTGGGCTCAGCAAGGATAAGGGCAGAGGGTGAGTGACTCTCTACCTGCTGATAAGCATCCCCACTGGCTGTTACAGCTACAGGATCAGGGTCATTTCCATCCCCCTCTGGACAGAACCACCACACTGAAAAGCCCACGTTGGGGCTCTGTGACCTTTGCCTTCCTCCAGCACAAGGGCATCCTAGCGACAACCACCAAAGATTGTGTCCCCCTTCATGGTGCCATCCTGAAGCAAGCCCCTTGGAGAGAGACTGTGGGGACAGAGCCAGGAGCCCAGTTTCCAGGCTCTCGGCCTCACGTGGAAAGTTGCTGGCTTGGGTAGTAAATGGCCATCAACTGTGACTGGATGGCCATCAGCTGTGGCTAGTTGGCCGTCAGCTGTAACCATTGAGCCATTGGGCCACTAATATAACTGCCGTGGCTACGCTAACAGAAAATAGGGGCTAGCAAGAAGATGGTGGCTGGCAAGCACGGATTGCAGTTAGGACAGCAGGTTGCGGACAGTGTGGCTCCTGCTTCCTGTGTCTCCAACCCAGCCGCCAGTGAGAATATAGTGGTATGACTCCCCTATCTATGGCTCCGTTGGTGTTCCTTTTTGGCCTCACCATGTCCTGTGTTCTTATGCGGGGAGCAGGACCAGGGACTCCGCATGCCACCCTGCATGACAGAGAGAGAGAGAGAGAGAGAGAGGGAGGGAGGGAGGGAGGGAGGGAGGGAGGGAGAGAGACACTGACGAAGACAATTTATGTGCTGCATGAGTTTAGTCTATTTGCTGGTGTCCCAAGGGAAGCAGGCTTGCTGAGTTCCAGCTGCAGCAGTTAGAAGGGCCTTATCTTTCCTAAGGTCAAAGCCACAGGACAGAAGTGCCCTGAAGCCCGAGGGGCAGACAAAGCTGGAGGGCTGGGAGTCAGGTAGCACAGCCCACCCTGGTGCTAGGTAAGTATAAGCACAGGTCCAGGGGGTAGGTACAGGGCAGAGGGGGAGGCCAGGGCAAGAAGCAGGACTCAGGAAGGCCTGGCTTTCTGGCTGTTCGCTCCTCCTGTCAGAGAAGCGCTGAGTCCCACTGGCTCTAATATGACATTCACTTTTCATCTGGGAACAAAGGGGTTCTAAACAGAGCCAGGTGTCGGTCGTGTGCCACTCCTGCCTTCCGGGGATTTTCTGCTTCCCTTGCCCACCTGTAACAGTTACTAACTTCCCTGCTACTTTGGGTCTGAACACTGATCCAGGCAGAAACACGCACAGTTGTCCTCGTCACCCACCCAGCTGCCCTCTCCCCCATGCACACAGCGACCCAGCCACAAGCCCAGGTCACCTAAAGCAGTCACACAGAGCAGGGCTGCCGAAGGTGCAGCCCCTTGTTAGTTCAACAGGGGCTGCTACTGACTGGGTGCTTTACAACTGCCGGATCCAGCTGCCTCTCCTGCCTCAGCTGGCAGAGGAAGCGGGAAGCCCCCAGACATCTGCCTAAAAAGAAGGCGTGTAGCTGTGTCATGCTCAGCAGGACAGAAGCATCCAGGCTGACTGGAGACCTGTGCTTATTCCCAGATGGGCTGCTACCCTCAGCCCACATGTCAGGAGCCTGTCTGCCTTGGGACGGACTTGACTGTCCTACAGGTGAGCAGCCATTCATTCCACATGTAGTTCTGAAAGCCTCCCAGCTGTCAGACATCCCAGTAGATGAGCTGCTGAGAAGAACAGGCCCAAGTCCCTGAGCCCTTGACAGTTACAAGTCTCCTGAAAGAGAAAGACAACAAATGAACAGATACATCAAGTCATCCCAGGTGCTTACACGTGTACAAAGGAAAACAAAGCAGAGACAGTGGCACAGAGAGGGCCGTTGTCAGTAAAAGCCTCTCTGAGGTGAGATCTGGGCAAAGGGCTGAATGAAGTGACAAGGAGCCGTGCAAAGAAGCGGGCATCCCGGGCAGAGGCCCTGAGGCAGGCACACAGCTGGCGTGCCTAAGAAAGTGCACGGGCGGATGGGGCTCGAGCAGAATGGGCAGCAGAGCAAAGGGCCACTGTGGGGGTGGCAGTGCTCCCAGCTCTTTGCTGCCCTCCTGTAAGAGGGTTAGACACGCCCATCTACTGCTCTGTGACTCGCAGCGCTGTTCGGTGGCAACTACTCATCCAGCCCCACGGGGAGTGGCTACGGCACCTGCACGGGCCAGTGCAATATAAGCGGAAGTGACGTATGCCACTTCAAGGTGACTCTTTAAGAGACAGTACCATGTTTCCCCGAAAATAAGACCTAGTTGGCCCATAAGCTCTAATGTGTCTTTTGGAGCAAAATTAATATAAAAGCCAGTCTTATTTTACTGTAATGTAAGACCAGGTACAACATAACATAATATAATACCAGGTCTTACATTAATTTTTGCTCCAAAAGACGCATTAGAGCTGATGGCCCGGCTAGGTCTTATTTTCGGGGAAGCACGGTATGATTGGCCATTGCTGCTCCCTTAGCCTGGGGCCCAGAATGCAGAAATCATGTAAAGCAGGGCTGACATTCAGTGTGAACAAGAAATACACCTTTGGGGTAGAAAGCCTTTGAGGTATCACTCAGCACAACCTAGCAGAAAACTCACTACCACACCCTTCGAGGTCCCATTAAAGAAGATGAGATTTATTCTTCATATAATGAACCACCATTACAGAGCTTTGAGAAGAGTGTGTTTTCACAAGACCGGATCTGATTATGTTTTTAGTAGACCACCCTGACTGCTATGTGGAGAACAGACACCCCTGTCAGCTGCGCCCCCACCACCTTCTCCACAGTCACCCCGGCCACAACACCCCTGAAGATGCAGCCACCATGGGCCTGGGCAGGAGGGCCTGGGATATCCCTGAGCCATCTTGTCCCCCATGTTACTTTACATCCCAACCTGAAAGGCACTGACTGGCCTCTCTCGTAGCCCTGCCCACACACCCCTCAGAAAGGGTGTTCACAGGCTCTTCTGCAGAAGCCATGAGGGCCAGCAAAATCATGGTGCTTTCTTGCTCTTTGCCGAGAAGTTGCACTCAATGTGTCATTCTATGAGGGGCTTTTTCCAAAGCATCATAGATCCAGCATTGAGAGAGGGGTCTCCTGCTCGGTTCCAGTCCGGGAAGATGCAGCCAAATGTGCCTCTATTCTTTCATCCTTTGCAGGACCATCTATTGGTTCTCTCTCCTGGCACCTGGTCCTCCTGCAGGCTCATTCTCTGCATGCACATATCATATCCCCCAACAGATAATGACCATTCGATGCCTCTGTGTCCTCCAGAGTATCTCACACAATGCCTAGCACATAGTAGGTATTCAATTAGCATGTACTGAATGATGAGTAAACGCATACTACCAGAATCCATAGGCCAAAATAAAATTCAGAGGGTAAAAAGGTTGCTAGCTCTGTTTCTGGCTGAAAAACACATGAAAGCTGGGTAATCAATAAATGAAAAAGATTGTAGCTACTAAATTCTTCTCCACGTGGCACCAGCAAAGGACACATTTACATCTCATTCCCCAAAGGTAGGACATCAAAAGACCAGAGGTCCTATGAGATGTCACTCGTTCAAAGGCAGACCTTCAGAAGGTCACACACCAAGATATTTCCAAATCCCTGACCATATATGGAAAATGCTGAAATCTCCTTTAGTAAAGCAAAAACCAACCTGGCAACGTACATGCTCTCAGCCAGTGGTGGGTGAATCCGTACAACGTGCAGGCATTAGCTGGGCCTGGGGGGAGAGATGAAGCTCCCCCAGGCATTGTCCTGTCTCCAAAGGCCACATTGGTCTCAACACCAATATAAGACCCCAGTAAGTGAATTTTGGTCTTGGGCAAGTTAACAGTTCTCCACAAAATGAAAGCACAAGGTCACACTCAATGAAATAGAGATGAACCAAATTATTGGGGGGTGCGGGGGGGACTGGCTAGAAACACTTGAAGCTTTGAAGAGTCTGACCAGGAAGAGAGGAGAAAAGAGGTCACACAGAGAGAAGCAAAAAGAGGAAATAGGAGAAGTGGCCCTTGAATTCCAGGAACTTGGTTCCAAAAGCCAGGACAAGTGGCCAGAGGCAATAAAATTAAAGCAAACTGTCCTGCCAAGAGTTAGGGACAGGAAGCTCAGGGACAGACACGGTGCTCTGCCAGGAAAGACCCAGAAGTTATATCCAGGAAAGGGGAAAAACAAAAACAAACTCACAAACACAAGGGCACAGCTTGTGTTTTACAGTCTTGAAAAGTAAACCGAAGTCAACAGGAAGCTTGGAGACATCGGATTACTGATGGATGGAAAGCTGATGGCAGATGCCATGAGACAGAGCGGGTTCCTGTCCTCAAGACATTTGGAGGGGCCTACCAACAGGGCGGGCAGAGTGCAGAGGAACACGTCTGATCATATAAGGACCGAAGGGAAAGCCTGGAGTAAAACACCCAGACGGTCGTTTGCTCCTTGAGATTCCTGGGGAGTATGGAGTCCAAACAAGCCGAACCAAAGAGCCATAGTGTAAATTCTTCCCATTATTCAGTAACATCAATAAGCATATACACACAGAAAGCACTTCTGCTGTAGATTCAAGTATGATGGTTGTCTCGACGAAAAAGTGGATGAGTGTTTGAGTTTCAAACTGAACCGGCCACTTTTTTCATGGAACACTGTTTTTACTTGAAAGATCAACTGACAGACCATAATTATTCAAAGTTGGGAATTCTCATAAATAAAAGACATGAACTTATCAATCCAAGGGAAATTACTGATAGCAATTTTATCCCAATGATAAAATTTAAGCTCTTTAGCAAAAATTAGAGTTTTGGAAAACTTGCATCCACCACCACGAGCTTGACTGCTTCTCAATATACTTAAAGACTTCTGATGAGATCAAAGGGAATATTAATGAAAATAATTTTTGATGCTGTATGATAAACATAACAACATTTAGAAGATCTCATAAACTTATCTTTTCCAAATGCACAGTGCAGTGTTACAAAATCACACTTGGGTAAAAGATACAAGCATAAAAGTACAAGACAGATCAGTTGATTTCAATGTAACAGAACGCAAAGAGTTTATTGACATAGGTTCAGATTCCACATCACAGGTTCAGATTCCACATCACAGGTTCAGATTCCACATCATAGGTTCAGATTCCACATGGCAACTACTGGTAGCCTCTAAAAACCTACCACGTGTCCAGTTTGGGTGGATATCAAAGAAGAATATCTAAGATTATCTGAAAATTGTATGAAAATACTCCTCCTTTTCCATCTATATATCCATGTGAAGAAGAATATTCTTTATACACTTCAACCAAAATAACACATTGCAGCAGAATGAATGCAGAAGCAGATATGCGTATCTAGCTTTCTTCTATCAAGCGAGATATTAAAGTGAGTTGTGAAAACACGAAACAAAGCAACTCTTCTCAGTAACATATGTTTTGTTTTGGAAACTATAATTCATTTGCATTAAAAACATATTACTTATGTTGACATATACTTGGGTTTATTATTGTCATTGGTAAATAAATTAATAAATAATCATTTTAAAATGTTTTCTCAGTTTAAATACCTGATATGGTAAATACTGATAGATGTAACCTACATGAACAAAAGTTCTTTGGGGTCCTCAATAATTTTTAAGAGCATAAAAGAGTCCTGTAATGAAAGCAGTTGAGAATAGCAGGTTTGAACTGTTGTTAGATGATAGGAAATTCTGCTTGTTCAGGGCCCAGCCTCCACAAGACAGGCTCGGCCTCCTGCAGGTCCCGATGATGAGACCTTCCCTACTGACAAGCAGAAGCCACCCACGACCTTTTTGCTTTGGCTGCACATAGTCAGGGTAAGGTTGACCATTTGTTTCAGGGTTGATATTTAGCTGATACAATATATATTGGTATCACCATGTCATTTCTTAAAATCCTGAAATAATTTCTTACCATTCAGTAGAAAGCTCCTATCCTAAGCCACTTGACAGATGCCCCCCACATCACGACCCTGGTACTCCTAGCCCCTCCCCCAGTATTCCAACCTCCCCCAAGAACCAGCAACTAAACAGCTACCCTCTATCACACTGCTCCAGCACTGTCGCTGGGATCTGTTCTGCTGGGACACTGCCAAACGCCCTGTCAGTCGTTCATATTTTTGAATGCCAACCTCCCTTGGCTCACTCCCTCAAGGATGAGAAAATCTGGAGGCAACTTGAGACTTGCAGGTGACAGCATTCCAGAGGGTGAACACTGGCTAGAAACACCATGATGCCCCAGTCACTACGTCGTAGAGACTGACACTGTCAGCACAGCAGGCTTTCCTCTGAAGAATGAGTGACACACCAAATCACGGAGAGCTGCCAGAGGCGGCTGGGGGCCTCCCAGCATCTCCGTGAGATGGGAATAAGCCGTAACCACACCTAAGCCTGGGCCTGGTAAGGCACAGGTCAAGCCGGGGAAATACTCTAAAGTGGGAAAACTGAGATTGATGCGGAAAATCTAATGTCCTCACAAATTCTGTTCCAGACGTTACATCCTAGTGGAGCTAAGCCAGTCATTAGCATCAAAGCCAACCTGCAACAAGGTAAAGAAACAGGCAGTTTTTCCTCCTTAACTTTCCCTGACAGGTACTCAAAATGAGAGAGGAGGGAAAAGTCCATGGCTGGTAAAGGCAAGGTGACCCTCTCTAGCCCCTTACAACTCCCATTTCAAAGACTTCTTCATGATCCCAAAGATTAATATGAACCCAAAAGGCAGAACTTAGTCTGAGGTGAAAGAGGAGGGAAGGGGAAAGGAAGAAAGCCTTGCCTCTAATTCACTAAGAGCGGTGTGTGTCTCTAATCTCTCCTTGGTTATAGGATCGGCTTTTCACAAGTCTGCATTCTATTCCTCACTTCCACACCTTTATACATACAGGTCCTCATGCCCAGAGGCCCTAACCCTTTCCCCAACCTATTGTACTTGAAATCCAACCCATCTTTCAGTAATCAGTTCAGATGCCTCTTTCTCCATGAATACTTCCACAAACCTACTCACACATCGGCTCAGCTGGACGTGAGTCCACCCACTGTTGACCTTCCACCACACATTCTTGTTTGTCCCCTTCTTATGGTACCTATCACCTCCCACCTGGGGCTGAATTACCTCTGTCCATATTGACCTATGTACTTATACGCAGGGACTACATCTCCTCATTTGTATCCTTCTGAGCACCTGGCATAAAATCTGGCTATCTGGTAACTAAATCAATAGATGCATGATGGGTGGATGGAAGGAAGGAACAATGGTATAACGTTATGCCTTGATTCCTGCCAGGTGAATCAACTCTTACCTCTCCCTACTGGTTGTGAATTCTCTCCCTGGATCAGACAGATGCTTGGCTCAGCAATATCCTCTTTTCCTTATTATTTAGCATCCTGACCAACCCTGTCCTCCTCCTCTAAATCTGGTAACAGGACATTCACCTGGGTCAGCTCCGAGCTCTGGGGAAATTTAATTCTGTTTTCTCTTTCCAAAGAGGGGTACTGAGAAATGCTGTGCACTAAGAAAGCAGGTTCCACTCTTGATCTCAAACCCCAGCTCCAGGACTTACTGAGCGTGACCTGTGATTTCTACTTTGCCACTCTCCCTTTTGATAAGAACAGCTGTTATTTGTTTCTAACTCCCAGACACCTGGGACGAGGAAAAGTCCAACAAGTGCGCACCTAATTACCATCCAACACAAAGTGCCTGTGAGAACTTTTTAGCTACAAAGCCCATTTCCACCCAGGCCTGAGAAAGCAGGATACTGGGAGAGCAGAGAGCACAGCGCCAGCAGTCAAAGCTGGCACAGTAGTACGCCAAGCCTTTATCTCGGGGAGGACTGCATGCATGGAGTCACCTTCCCAACTGACAGGAGAAAACGAAGCGACGCCGAAGCCCTGAATAAAGGGGCGAAGTGTGGGGGGCTTGCTCTTTAGGGCCACCAGAGGAGTGGAGGGAGACAGGGCCTGCAGACCCTCTGCCACCTGAGGCTCCTGGCATGGACCAGTGCAATGGTGTGTGAAGCAGTGGTTAAATCCAGCATTTTTTCCAGGGAGAAGCACATTTATGAAACCAATAGATCCTTCTTGCTCCTCTAAATAAGCAAGTCTGGAGCTCTGAAAAAGAGCAAGCAATGCCCTTTGTCAAAGACAACACATACTTACATTCCACGAGCATCTTCACATTTAGCCCCCTTCCTAAAAACGGCCCCTGACATGCCCCCGAAGGAAAACACTATACCATGGCTCCCTTTTGGTGTTCAACAAGCATGGGAAACTTAGCTCGCAGTCATAGGAGCTTCAACCAAGAGAGGCATTCAGCAGTTTTGTTTGGTTTGTTTTTTAAAGCCTTAAACAGCTGATTTGTACAAGACTCACAGCCTTGCTGAATGCTAATGACAGCCTGAGCTCAGCTGGGGAGAGTGACACAGTTTGTCCATCGTCCATCACTCCCAGAATAGCCACTGAGCACCATGTAAACCAGGAGCTTCAAAGGCCTGATCCTGAGTCGGCTGCTCACAAAAACTCCCAACAACCTGCTTTCAGATCCACAGCCCAAACATCCAGGGCAGGGCCCAGGGAGCGCGTCCACACTTCACAGAACTGATGTAGCCCAGGAAGGCAGAGACCACAGGGTCACGTGACACACCCACGGTGTCCAGGGCCACAGCATTTGATCCAGCCATTGGAGGAAAATGAGATACACTGGAAAGAATGCAGATCTGGGGTTACACAGACCTGGGTCCTGTTCCTGGCTCTGCTACATGCTGGCTTTGTGACTTAACCTCGGGCAAAACTCAAAGATACAGCAACCAGCAGAGCATGGTCACGGGGCAGACTGCCATGTGTCCACTAAAACCCATCTCCTTTTTCTCCTGGGTAACCAGTTAGACTCCATTTCCCAGCTTCCCTTGCAGTTAGGAGGCGCCACATGACTGAGTTACTGCTAACAAAATATGGTGGAAATTATGTGCTCCATTTCTAGTCCTAGCCCACGAAAGCCTCCCCAGAGGGTTCTCCGTGTTCTTTATCTTCTTATGTCTGTCAGCTGCATGCAGAGAGTCCAGCAGAAGGCTGCAAGGCCCAGGGTATATATCCAAGGTATCCTTGGATAGAAGGAAGACTGCTGGCTCACCAGAAACTGCTACACTAGTTGTTGGGTAACTGAGAAATACATCTTTACCGGTTAAAGCCACCGAGGTTTGAACGGTGGTACTGCAGTTAACATTCCTTACTCTAAATAAAATAGGTACCAACCAATCAGAAGGGCCCTGGCTGTTACACCGCACCAATGCACCCAGTACATTCTAACGGGATATCACCCCCCATCCTCCGCCCCAACTTGATTCTGAAACCTCCATTTCCTCATTGGTGCAACCGGGAGGTGACTATCTGCTCAACAAGGTCATTATCAGGAATCCTGAGATCACACCTGGAAAGCATCTACAAGGTACTTGTCCCACGGCTGACTGAACCAGATGGACCTCACTGGGTTCTTTCTCATTTGTGTTTCTCAGGTTCCTCATTTGTAAGTGAATATTATTCCAGACGCGCCCCGTCTACTTTATAGGCGACTGGTGAAGGAGGCGTTGACAGCCTAAATTTTCTCTTCCTTGCTTACATTTTCAAACAATCATTCTGTCTACAAGGAAAGCAGTCCCCGAGTGGGTACCGTTGTCATTTTAAAACAATTTTTTGGAAATGCTCCCTTCCGGCTGAATGTGGGGGGCCAAAGGAGGCCGAGACATTGATGGAAATACATTCTCTTTAGTGCTGGATAGAAATACAATGACCTCAGCGGTAAGGTGGGCCCCCACACTCTCTGAAAGGACCGAAGTACACCAGTTACAAGGCTGAGTCCCTGAGACCACACCTATAATCCTGAAAGCTAACATCCAGCTGTGATTAGATGCTTCAAGGACTTCAAGCTTATTTTGATGTAACACAGTCGTCAAGGGTTCAGACTCTATTGTCGGACCACATGGAGTCAATTCCTTTCCCACCACGTGCTAAGTATGTGACCCCGGATACATTATTTCATGCTGTGTGCCTCAATTTTAATATCAGAAAAGGCATTAATAAAAGTACCTATCTCAGGCTGTTACGATGAAGATAAAGTGAGATAATTTGTATGTAACACTCGGCATGGTACCTGGCACATAATAAATACTCAATAAATATTAGCTACTCATGTCTATTCAGCACAGATCAGAACAAGCTTTCAACCGGTTAAGAAGGCTCCTATTGCTCTGAGTGAGTCCCTAGAAACACCATCAATTCATCTCCAGCAGACTTTTTTTTTTCTTTTTTTTTTCCTATTTAACGACTCCAGAGAGACAGAAAAGCTTTAATCAATTCCCGGAAGTAAAATGCTAAGAAATTACATGCACAGTTATGAAAAAAAAAAAAATCAAAGATGTTTCCCACACATTGTTCACCAGACAAAAACATATCGACATGCTGTTCCTACAAGAAAATGGACGGAGTTTTCTAAATAATCCTGAGCCATTAATCCTCCCCACTACTGTTTTCCACTTTCCAGGGCAAAAAGGTACCTCCAGCTAAACAAGGGGCTCCCTCCCCAAAGTTCCCACCACGGTTCCCTCACTTTACCGGTACACAACACACATCCTGAGTCTGACACAAGCTCAAAACAACATTAAATTCAGAAAAAGGGTATATACCACAATTCTTTCTTAGGAAACCAGAAACAGTGAGAGACAGTGGGGACATTCTTCATGTAAAAATTATACCGTTCCCCAAAGCACATTTGGGAGTCCTAACTCTTTGAAATGCCAAAGGCAGGACAGGAGCTCATTTATAAGGGAGTCTGAGACTCATCTTGGAAATCTTTTAAGGTAGCTCCAAAGTGTAAAAAGAAGGCACAGTACTCTGAATTCACTTCCTTCTCGATGCCTCTGGTCTCCTTTCTTGTAGATAAAATGTCAGGAGTTTGACCACGACGTGTCACCCAAGCTTTCTTTCAAATCTGTCTACTGCAGCCCCTCCCACAGGACATGCAGTGCCCACCTCTCTGTGGTCCCACCTGCTCCCTGTTATAACAAACCCTTATCGCCCGTTTAAGTTACTTGCCTGGCATTTGAATTTGCGGTCCCTGGACTAGAAGGTCTCAAGGGATCCTTCCAGCTTTGTCCGTTCATGAGCTAAAATGTCCGTGACATGAAAAGTCCATACCAAATCCCTTCCTCCATTTTCCAAATTTCTAAAAGGCACCATGAAGCTTGGCCTTTCAGATGCTAACGAAAGGGTTGTAATGTGTGCAAGGGATTTTATTCCCCTTTCTCCACATGCAACATCTCAAAATACCAGTGAGATATTTACGTAACTGGACCATACCTGATATTTTCCGACAATCTCCAGAGGCTACTATAAGTGATTTTTACCACCTAAAAATTTCCAGGCTTTCTTCAATTGCACTCTCAAGTTCTGTGGATAAGATTTCAAAGATAATCCCCATGCTCACTGGGACGTGATTTCCCTGTGCTGCTTGTGGGTTTTCAAAGAACTGGTCCTCATGTTTGTACTTTGGGAAGTGGTAGAATTTTAAATAAAGGCTGCTCTTCTATTGCTTCTCAGCTCCTCTCTCCTTTGCTATAAGATAAACATAGCAAAGACTCCTTTTTATAACTGGAAGTAGTTTTCGTTCTGCACCGGACTCTGTCTGTGTGTAAGAGAGAGGAGAAAGCACTTCTTAAAGGACTGTCCGGTCCAGACGGCCACAGCTCCTTGGTATCTGCAGTTTCTCTCCAGATGGGGCTCACTGCAGAAATCAATCTTAGATGAAGAAAGGCTCTCTCCTCCATCCACCAAAGCTGGAAAACCACTAGCCTAAGTCAGTTCTTAACATTAATAACCTTATGTAATTTTAAGTTGTATTAATATATAATTCGCACGCCATTCCATTGGCTCACTTAAAGGGTGCAATTCATTTTTAGTATATTCACAGAGCTGCGTGCATCCATCACCACAATCTAATTTTAGAACATATTCATCACTCTCCAAAGAAACCCTGTACCCATTAGTAGTCCCTATTTTCCACCCCTCTCCCCACACCCAGCCCTAGGCAAACACTAATCTACTTTGTTATATCCATAGATTTGCCTATTCATATAAATCAAATGGTACGTCTTTTGTGTCTGGCTTCTTAGCATAATGTTTTCAAAGTCCATCCATGCTGTAGCATATATCAGTACTTCCTCCCATTTTCTGGCTGAGTAATATACCATTGCATGGATATACCATATTTTGCACATCGATTCATCAGTGGATGGACACTTGAGTTGTTTTCATTTTTTGCTTAGTATGAAGAATACTGCTATAAACATTCATGAACAAGTTTTGTGTGGACAAGTTTTCAGTTACCTTGTGTATAAACCTAAGAGTGAAATTGCTAGGTCACATGGTAACTATGTTTAAAATTCTGAAGAATTCCCAAACTCTGTGCAAAATGATTGCACCCTTTTACGTCCCACCAGCAATGTATGAGGATTTCAATCTCTCCACATCCTCACCAACACTCATTACTATCTATCTTTTCGATTAAAGCCATCCCAGTGGGTGTGAAGTCATATCTCGTTGTAGTTTTGATCTGCATTTCCTGAACGGTTAATGATATTGGGCATCTTTTCATGTGTTTAGTGAACATTTGTATATCTTCTTTGGAGAAATGAATATTCAGACACTCTGCCCATTTTTTAATTGGGTTATCACCTTTTTTATTGAGATACGTTATCATATATTCTGAATATTAATCCCTTAACAGATACATGATTTCCAAATATTTTTCTCCAGTTCTGTGGGTTATCATTTCATTGACCTGATAGTATCTTTTGATGTATGAAAGCTTTCAATTTTGATTAAGTTCAATTTATCTGCTTTTCTTTTGTCATTTGTGCTTTTGGTGTCATATCTAAGGAGCCTTTGCCTAACCCAAGGTCATAAAGATTTATGACAGCTTTCTTCTAAAAATGTTACAGTTTCAGCTCTTACATTCAAGGTCTATAATCCATTTGAGTTAGTTTGTATGTATGGAGTGAGGTAGGGGTACAATTTCTAATTTCCCTTTTGATTTCTTCTTTGAGTCACTGATTATTTAGGAGTGCGCTAATTTTCACATTATTTGTGAATTCCCCAGATTTCCTTCTCTTATTTACTCTTCATTTCATTCCATGTGATCAGAAAATGTACTTTGTGGAAGTTCAATCCTCATTAATTTACTGAGGCTTGTTTTATGACCTAGCATATGGTCTGTTGTACAGAATGTTCCATGTGTGCTTGAGAAAAATGTGTATTCTGCTTTTGTTGAATGGAGTGTTTTATAGTTACCTGTTAGGATTTACTGATTTATAGCTTTGTTCAAGTCTCTTATATCCTGGTTGTACTGCTTAATTGTTCTTTTCATTATTTAAAGAAGGTTTTGAAATCTCTAGCTATTATTGTTGAATTGTCTATTTCTCCTTTAAATTCTTTCCCTTTTTTGCTTCATGTACCTTGGGGTTCTGCTGTTAAGTGCGTATGTGTTTATAATTGCTATACAAGGTCTGACAGTTAAGTTCGGGAACTTGTTGTCATGATGTTGCTAACCTTTTTTGATCTCAGAGGGATCAGTCTTTACGAATTTGTATCAACTGGACAAAGAGTTAACCAAATTTACTATTTGGAAGTACTGAAAAGGCTGCTTGAAAAAGTTAGATGACATGAACTTTTTGCCAACAATTCATGGCTCTGCATCACGACAATGCACCAGCTCACACGGCACTGCCTGTTGAGAGAGTTTTTAGCCAGTAAACAAATCACTGCATTGGAACACCCTCCCCACTCACCTGATCTGGCCTCCAGTGACTTCTTTCTTTACCCGAAGATAAAGGAAATATTGAAAGGAAGACATTTTGATGACATTCAGGACATCAAGGGTAATACGACAACAGCTCTGATGGTGATTCCAGAAAGAGTTCCAAAATTGCTCTGAAGGGTGGACTAGGCCCTGGCATCAGTGCACAGCTTCCCAAGGGGAGTACTTCAAAGGTGACCGTAGTGATATTCAGCAATGAGGTACGTAGCACTTTTTCTAGGATGAGTTCACGAAGTTAATTGTCCGAACTCGTATATTGTTGATGGATTGACGCTTGTATCATTATAAAATGTCCTCCTTTTTTCTCAAGTAACATTTTTTTTGTTGTTGTTTTTTTAAAGTCTATTTTGTCTGATATTAATATAGCCACTCCATCTTTCTTATGGTTCATTTTCCATCCTTTCCCTTTCAAACAATTTGTAACATTTGAATCAAAAGTATGTCTCCTGTAGACATTATATAGTTGCATCTCATGTTTTTATCCAGTCTGACAATCTTTTTTTTTTTTTGAAATTCACTTCATTAGTGAGGTTGAACGTTTTTTTTTTTTAATTTATTGGGGTGACAATTGTTAGTAAAATTACATAGATTTCAGGTGTACAATTCTGTATCACATCATCTATAAATTACATTTTGTGTTCACCACCCAGAGTCAGTTCTCCTTCCATCACCATATATTTGATCCCCCTTACCCTCATCTCCCACCCCCCACCCCCCTTACCCTCTGGTAACCACTAAATTACGTTCCCCAGATTAATTTTCAAAACCCCGTGGCCATCTTGTGGTTACTGATTGTTTTCCAATCCCCTCACCATTCCCCTTACCCCCACCCCCCCCCGCCCATCTAGCAACCCTCAGTTTTTCCTCTTTGTCTCCAAAACTGTTTTGATTAGTTCATTCACTTATTCTTTTCTTTAGATTCCGCATGTAAGTGAGATCATATGGTACTTATCTTTCTCTGTCTGACTTATTTCACTTAACATAATGTTCTCTAGGTCCATCCATGTTGTTGCAAATAGTAACATTTCTTTCTTCTTTATGGCTGCGTAATACTCCATTGTATAAATGTGCCACATTTTCTTAATCCAGTCATCTACCGATGGGCATTTCGGTTGTTTCCATGTCTTAGATATTGTGTATAGTGCTGCAATAAACATAGGAGTGCATAAAGATTTCTGAATTGGAGTTTTGGATTTCTCCGAATAGATACCTAGGAGTGGAATTACTGGATCATAGGGTAGTTCCATTTTCAGATTTTTGAGATACCTCCATACTGTTTTCCATAGTGGCTGCACCAATCTGCAATCCCACCAACAGTGCACAAGCGTTCCCTTTTCTCCACATCCGCGCCAGCACTTGTTGTTTGTTGATTTATTGATGATAGCCATTTTGACTGGGGTGAGGTGGTATCTCATTGTGGTTTTTATTTGCATTTCTCTGATGGTTAGTGAGGTTGAGCATTTCTTCATATGTCTGTTTGCCATCTGTATGTCCTTTTTACAAAAATGTCTCTTCAAGTCCTCTGCCCATTTTTTAATTGGGTCGTTTGTTTTTTTGGAGTTGAGTTGAGTTTTTTATAGATTTGTGATATTAATCCCTTATCAGATATATCATTGGCAAATATCTTTTCCCATTCAGTAGGATCCCTTTTTGTTTTATTGATGGTTTCCTTTGCTGTGAAAAAACTTTTTAGTTTGATATAATCCCACGTTTATTTTTTCTCTTACTTCCCTCGCGCGAGGGGATATATCAGTAAAAATCTTACTCCAGGTAATGTCTGTGAAGTTTCTTCCTATATTTTCTTCTATGTATTTTATGGTTTCAGATCTTACATTTAAGTCTTTAAGCCATTTTGAATTTATTTTTGTATATGGTGTATGGAGGTGGTCCAGCTTCATTTTTTTGCATGTGTCTGTCCAGGATTCCCAGCACCATTTATTGAATAGACTGTCTTTACCCCATCGTACATTCTTGCTTCCATTGTTGTAGATTAAATGGCCATATAGGCATGGATTTATTTCTGGACTCTCTATTCTGTTCCATTGATCTATGTGTCTGTTTTTATGCCAGTACCATGCTGTTTTGATTACTGTAGCCTTGTAGTATAATTTGAAGTCAGGCATTGTTATATCTCCCACTTTGTTCGTATTTCTCAAGATTGCTGAGGCTATTCGGGGTCTTTTATGGTCCCATATAAACTTTAGGATTATATGTTCTATTTCTGTGAAAAATGTCGTTGGTAGTTTGATAGGAATTGCGTTGAATATGTATATTGCCTTAGGCAGTATGGACATTTTAACTATATTAATTCTTCCTATCCATGAACATGATATGTGTTTCCATCTATTTATATCTTCTTTCATTCCTTTCTTCAGTGTCTTATAATTTTCTGAGTACAGATCTTTTACTTCTTTGGTTAAATTTATTCCCAGGTATTTTATAGTCTTTGGAGCAATTGTAAATGGGATTGTTTTTTTAATTTCTCCTTCTGATGTTTTATTATTGGTATATACAAATGCAACTGATTTCTGAATATTAATTTTGTATCCTGCTACTTTACTAAATTCATCTATCAACTCTAATAGCTTCTTGGTGGAGTCTTTAGGGTTCTCTATATATAGTATCATATCATCTGCATATAATGATAATTTTACTTCCTCCTTACCAATTTGGATGCCTTTTATTTCTTTTTCTTGTCTGATTGCTGTGGCTAGAATTTCCAGCACTATGTTGAATAGAAGCGGAGATAGTGGGCAACCTTGCCTTGTTCCTGATCTTAGGGGGAATGGTTTTAGCTTTTCCACATTGAGTATGATGTTAGCTGTGGGTTTGTCATATATGGCCTTTATTATGTTGAGATATGATCCCTCTATTCCCACTTTCTTAAGGGTTTTTATCATAAATGGCTGTTGGATTTTATCAAATGCTTTTTCTGCATCTATTGATATGATCATGTGATTTTTATTTTTCATTTTGTTAATGTGGTGTATCACATTAATTGATTTGCGGATGTTGAACCACCCTTGCATACCAGGGATGAATCCCACTCGATCATGGTGTATGATCTGTTTAATGTATTGCTGAATTCTGTTCGCTAATATTTTGTTGAGGATTTTTGCATCTATGTTCATTAGAGATATCGGCCCGTAGTTTTCTTTTTGTGTGGTGTCTTTGTCTGATTTTGGGATCAGGGTGATAGTGGCTTCGTAAAAAGTGTTTGGGAGTCTTCTCTCCTTCTGGATTTTTTGGAAGAGCTTGAGGAGAATAGGTGATAATTCTGTTTTGAACGTTTTGTAAAATTCACCTGTAAAGCCATCTGGTTCAGGGCTTTTGTTTGTTGGGAGATTGTTGATTACTGATTCAATTTCCCTGGTGGTAATCAGTCTATTCAGGTTTTCTGTTTCTTCTTGAGTTAGCCTTGGAAGGTTGTACACCTCTAGAAAATTGTCCATTTCTTCCAGATTGTCAAATTTGTTGGCATATAGTTGCTCATAGTAATTTCTTAAAACTTTTTGTATTTCTGCGGTGTCCGTTGTCACTTCTCCTCTTTCATTTCTGATTTTATTAATTTGGGTCCTCTCTCTCTTTTTTATAATGAGTCTGGCTAAAGGCTTGTCAATTTTGTTTATCTTCTCTAAGAACCAACTCTTGGATTCATTGATCTTTTGTATTGTTTTTCTGGTTTCTATTTCATTTATTTCTGCTCTGATCTTTATTATCTCCTTCCTTGTGCTCCCTTTGGGCTTATTTTGCTGTTCTTTTTCCAGATCCCTTAAGTGTGAAGATAAACTGTTGATTAGTGATGTTTCTTGTTTCTTTAGGTAGGCCTGCAATGCTATGAATTTCCCTCTTAGGACTGCTTTCGCGGCATCCCATAGATTTTGGGTCGTCGTGTTTTCATTTTCATTTGTCTCGAGATATCTTTTGATTTCTTCCTTGATCTCCTGCTTGATCCATTCATTATTTAGTAATAAGTTATTCAGCCTCCATGAATTGGTGTGTCTTCCAGTTTTTTTTTCCTGTAGTTCATTTCTAATTTCATAGCATTGTGATCAGAGAAGACAATTGGTATGATTTCAATTTTCTTAAATTTATCAAGACTTGTTTTGTGGCCTAACATATGGTCTATCTTGGAAAATGTTCCATGTGCGCTTGAGAAAAACGTGTATTTTGCAGCATTGGGGTGAAATGTTCTGAAAATATCGATTAGATCCAAGTGGTCCAATGTATCATTTAAGGCTGTTGTTTCCATATTGATTTTCTGTCTGGAAGACCCTGTCCCTTGTTGTCAGAGGTGTGTTGAAGTCCCCTACTATGATAGTGTTACTGTTGATCTCTGTCTTTATGTCAGTCAGTATCTGTTTTATATATTTAGGTGCTCCTATGTTGGGTGCATAGATGTTTACTAGGGTTATGTCCTCTTGTCGGATCGATCCCTTTATTATTATATAGTGCCCATCTTTATCTTTTAGTATGTTCTTCATTTTAAAGTCTATTTTGTCAGATATAAGTATTACAACTCCAGCTTTTTTCTCATTTCCATTTGCATGAAATATCTTACTCCAACCCTTCACTTTCAGCCTGTGTGTGTCTTTTGTTCTGAGGTGAGTCTCTTGTATACAGCATATACAAGGGTCTTGCTTTCTTCTCCAGTCAGACCCCCTATGTCTCTTGATTGGAGCATTTAATCCGTTTACATTTAAAGTGATTATTGATAGGTACATAGTTATTGCCATTTTTAAATTTGTAGTTAGGTTGTTTTGACCTTTCTTGTATTTACAGAAGTCCTTTTAGTATTTCTTGCAATGCTGGCTTGGTGGTAATAAATTCCTTTAGCTTATTTTTTTCTGGAAAGCTCTTTATCTCTCCATCAACTTTAAATGACAGCCTTGCTGGATAAAGCAATCTAGGTTGTAGGCCTTTGTTTTTAAACACTTTGAGTATCTCCTGCCACTCCCTCCTGGCCTTCAATGTTTCTGTAGAAAAGTCATTTGATAGTCTTCTGGGAGTTCCCTTGTATGTAACCCTGTCTTTATCTTGCTGCTTTTAGGATTCTCTCTTTGTCTTTAACCTTTGCCATTTTAACTACAATGTGTCTTGGTGTGGACCTGTTTGGGTTTATCCTGGTTGGAACTCTCTGCACTAGTCTGACAATCTTTACATTTTGGTTGGACAGTTTATTCACATTTAATATTATTATTGATGTAGATGGATTTACTTCTTCAGTTTTACTTTTTGTTTTCTATATGTCTTATCTATTAATATTTTTATTTCTTGTGCATTACGTGAATATTTTCTTATACAACATTACAATTTCTTTAATGATTTTTAACTACACTTTTTGAGTTATTTTCTTAATGGCTAGTCTAGAGCTTACAATCTACATCTCAACGCATCCAAGTCCATTAACTTAATTCTAATGAAATATAAAAGCTTTACTCCAACATAGCTCTAGTCTCGCCTCCTCATTTTTGTGCTTTCTTTGTGCTATTATTATCAAATATTGCATTTCTATATGTTATAGGCCCAGCAATACAATCTGATGCATATTGTTTTATATAATTCCTTTTAAAATCAGTTTCTCTCTTTTCTTCAGATTTCATAATCTCTGTGATCTATCTTCAAATTTGACTATACCTTCTTCTGTCAACTCAAATCCAATTTAAAATGCCTGTGGTGAGTTTTTCATTTCATTTTTCATACTTTCCAAGTCCAAAATTTGCACATTGTTCTTTTTTTTATTTCTCTTTATTGATATTCCCTCTTGATAATACATTGTTAATGTCAACGATAAGAATCACACTTTCCTCTAATTCTTTCAATAGTTTCCTTTAGTTCTTTGAACAAATTTAGAATAACTACTTTTGAAGTCTGTATCTGGTAAGTCCAACATCAAAGTCCCCTCAAAGACAATTTCTGTTATCTGCTTTTTGCCTCTTTATGTTCCTCTGTCTTTGATGTCTCTTAAACGTTTGTTGAAAATCAGACATTTTATATATATTTTAGCTACTCTGGATATAATCACACCCCTACCCCACTCAGGATTTGTTGCTTGCTTATGTATTTGTTTAGTGACTTGAATGGACTAACTTAGTCAAATCTCCCCCCCCCCTCCGTGCCCCAGTGTGCTGTCTCTGATGTCAGTTCTTGGAGGGTGCTGTTTTGGTCTTGTACACAATGTCCCTCACTCCCCCTATCCAGGCCCCAGGGATCACAGTGTTGTTTGTTTGTTTGTTGACTGTCTCTTTCACTTATCTCCATTAAGCTTCTGACTGCACTGCCCTATGGGTATCACACTCAGCTGTTAACATCCACTAATTGCTACCTGATTGTGCCATTGTTTTAAACAGTGCCTGGAGGCATACTTGGCTCCACAGCCTGATCTACTTAAATTCCCACTTCTTTGTAGGGGTTGTCTTTGAGGCCAGACTTTGAGGCATACTCTGACACCAGAAGGGTTCTTCTCAGGTGTCTTTCTTTAGTTCTCTGTGTTAAACTTCTATACACCCTTTTCCCCCGAAAATAAGACCTAACTGGACAATGAGCTCTAATGCATCTTTTGGAGCAAAAAATTAATATAAGACCCGGTCTTATGATTATACTATATGAGACCCGGTCTTATTTTACTATAAGACCGGGTCTTATATTAATTTTTGCTCCAAAAGATGCATTAGAGCTGATTGTCCAGCTAAGTCTTATTTTCAGGGAAACATGGTAGTCTAGCTGGCTTACTGTATCTCTTGTTGCTTTTATGGAGCTGCCAGCCTCTCCTTAAATGCTTACCAATTGCTTGAGGTTTCTCACACTTTGTTGCAAATAAAGTCAGTCCCCTTGGGGAGAACTACAGAACTCTTGTGTTCTTCTAACCTGCCTCCTGCCTGGGCAGAGTGCCCGTACCAACGCTCTGGAGCTCTGGGTATGAACAGCAGCCTGCTTCTCTCAGAGTGACATCTCTGCTCTATGAGTTGGGTGCTGGGTGGGGATGGGAGCCCCTGGTCTTCTTGGATGGCCTCTCCTGGCCTGGAAACTTCACCCTAAATGTGAGCTGGGGTGAGGGAGATTAGGGTCCAGTATTGTTGGCCTGAGGTAGAGCTTTCACCCTATAAGAGGGGCTGGGTAGCAGAAAGCAGCCCCAAATGTTTTGGCCATGCTTGCATAGAATCAAGTTCCTGCAACAAAGAGCTGGGAGAGCTGAGCAATGTAGTGGCCTGCCTCTCCTGGGGAGAAACTGTAGCCCTCGAGTAGGAGCTAAGAGAAAGGGAGCCCGATCTTCTTGTCTGTATCTGCCCAGAGAAGAGCTTCTATCTCTATGAGCTGCGGTTTGGGAAGGGAGCAGGTTGTGGCTCAAAAGCCACAGATTGTTGCTGTTCTTACTGAGATTTAGATTTTCTTGAATAAGTGTTTCTCCATTTCATGTATGCCTTTAGAAGAACTTCCAGAGACTTTAAATGGTTGGGTTTTTTAAATAATTTTCACAAGTTATGTTTGTTTTACTGAGGAGAAAATTCACAGAGCTCTGACAGCGCCATTCCTGAAATGCTTCTCCTAACCCCATGTGACTTGCACCTAAAAAGAAATCATTTAGGGAACAGTTGCTCTATTTACCAGTGCTCTGCTGACTTCACTGTGGCAATATTTTCTAAATTAAAAATAAGGGGCATGTGGTCTGGCAGGGTTTTGCACTGCTTCCAGGTATGGAAGTCAATATGAGCAATACTTTGGCAATACTAGAATTTACGATTCGTTTAGATGATTTCTGGGGTGAACAGATCAGAATATTTGAAATTGTCCCAGAAAACCGGGGGATATACAAGATGTGATTAAAAAATACGGTGATTGCTGCTGCCGAATGCCATCCAATGGAGAGGCAGGGCTCTTCAATACTGGAAGAAGGGCATCAAAGCTTAGTAAGAGTTAGTGACAAAGTTTAAACTTGTTTGGTGCAGTCAGTTGGGTGTGAACTACGGTTGAGAGAAGGTGTGTTTTAAAGTGTGTTGTGGGGTGGCCGGTTAGCTCAGTGGGTTAGAGTGTGGTGCTAATAACACCAAGGTTGCCAGTTCGATCCCTGCATGGGCTACCGTGAGCTGCGCCCTCCTTAAAAAAAAAGTAAAAGAGTCATAAATCATGGATCACGAACAATGCGTGAAATTTTGTTTCAAACTGCAAAAAGGTACTAAAGAAACACACAGAATGTTAAAATCAGTTTATGGTGATGCTGCAGTGACCAAGATCTGGGCCCGTGCGACCTCTGGCTCTTCCCCAAGGTCAAAATGACCATGAAAGGTAAACATTTTGAATCGATTCAGGACATCGACGCAGCCATGACAGTGCAACTAAAGACACTCAGGAAAGAGGACTTCCAGATGGGATAAGAGTGTTTGAAGCGAGGGAGGGGTATTTTGAGGGGGATTAATGGCAATGTGCCTTTTACTGTAATAATTTTTTTTATTTAAACATTCACCATAGTTTTTGATCATACCTCATCATATAGTTGCTAAAACTGGTTCTCCTGAAAACTTAAAAGAAATCCCTGGCTGATACAAAGTCTCCTTTAAAAGGAGACACTTCTAAGCCGTGTCTTCCCATCAACCATCTCAGTTTGTGTTTGGTGATTCTCCAAAGACAATCAATTAATTCTAATGGGAATTCAACATGGAGAGAATTGAGCTGTAAACAAAAAACACCCAACAGCAAAGACTAAGCCTTGTCATATAATACCATCCTCCAAGGCTGGAAGCAAGCCACTTTGCTTGACTTTGAATCAGGCACCACCTCAGCATTCAAAATCTAGGGAGTTTTCTCTCTCTCGAGCGACTTGGAAAGTTCCCGGCTAAAGTCTATGTATACGGATACAGGCAAAGAAAATGTGGTCTGGCAAAGGTAGGACCATCTATGAGACTTCATTCCCAAATTTCCCTAACATCAGACTCTGAAGTCACCAGGGAAATCTGTTTTGGAAGTGACAGACAGCTCCAATGCCCTCAGCCGTCACCAGGGTCACACACCGCCCTGGAAACATGCATCTGCCCAATTGTTTGAGATTGTACACGAGCTTCATGATCTTCAGTTGTCACAAAGACTATAATTTTAAGTGCTTCCCCCAATAGTTAAAACCCTTTTTCTGTCCTTAAAAAGACCCACAGATTTTATTAGACCCAATGCTTTCTGAGTTGCTTCGCTAGCTAAGCACTGCATGGACTGGAGGCCACAGGTCTCCAGATTGGGGGACAGAAAGTACTGGAGTCAGAGTTATTGCAAAGTGTAACAACTTTACTATCTATAGATTAAAGAAATCTGTCTTACTCATATTTGTGTACACCGTTTTTCAAAGATATGTATTAGTTTAATAAGTTAAAAATCCATGTTAAAGCATTACTGAATTCGATTATCCTTTATCATGTGTGGCCTCCACTGGAGACACCAAGCTAACCACTCCAGGCACCTGGATCAGAAAAGCGAGGCAGGCTTACCACCCCGGTGACACATTGCTGAGCCCACACTGCTGGGGAGGGGCCAAAAGGGAGGGGACAAGCAGTCTGTTTCCAGTCCTCTGGCGACATCACACCCGAGAGTGGCAGCACCAAAATTCGGCCGAGTTTATCTGACTCCAAACCTCAACACTCCATCTGAGCTGGAGGAAACAGGGCTGCCGGGTATCCGAAGGCCATGTCTGGAACCAAAACCCAGAGCACCATTTCAGAGCTTCAAGAAGCTTCCTGGATTTTGCTCCTGTTTTCTCAAACTGGCAAAACCCCAAAGGCCTCCTCTCCCCAGGCAAAGAGAAAGAGAAAAGGAATTTGGGAAGCTCTTCTGCCCCAGGGAAGAATCAGCCTCAATGACAGTTTGGTATTAACTAGCTCAACCATGCAGGGAGGCATAATTAGTTTCCCAGCCCAGAGTTTCATTCCACGAGTCCCCACACCCCAAGGGCTGCACGATCTGTTTGAAATGAAAAGAAAAATAAAATCACTGCTGTCCTCGCTGACCCATCAGGCTACTGCTCCCAGCCATGGGCAAAAGGTGAGGCAGCCATCTGTCTGCCTAGGTAAAAAAAAAAAATGGAATCGTCATTTTTAAATGACATTTTCAATTTTCCCCCTATGTCTGCTATGCCCTCTTCCCCCCTACTGCTTAAGTGACTCTTTTCAAACTGAAAATATCAGGGAATAATAGGAAAAGAAAAATCATAGTCATCTGCGGCCCCCGCTGAGAGGCTGCGCTGTCCTGCCGGGCAGTCAGAGAAGAACCTTGTTCCTATGCCCACCTCCTGCCTGTGGTGCCCAAGGAATTTCCACAGGGGAGGAAGGGAAACCCTCCCTGACTCCAGAGTCGCCCTGGGAGTGCTTCCTCCTCCCTGCAGACAGTTCCTGCCTCTCTCCTGAGGGTGAAAGAGCCAGTCCCAACTCACCACCGCCACCCTGAAGACGGCTCGAGATGGTGGGATCCATTCTGAGGATCTCACAGGCCTCAGTGGACAGGATGCCAAGTCATTGCCACTTCCGCTGGGAAGCCAAAGGACAGCTTTCCCTGAGCCCCAGGAGCCTTGAGGAACTCATTACTCTTTTTCTTGGAAATTAAATTACGCTTTCTCCTTCCTATTGACTCTCCAGGTATCCATTTAAATAACTTCAACTCTGTCCGTCCTTTACAAGCAGAACCTCCCTGTTCAGCTGCATCTTTTCTGGCACTATTTTCTGCTTTTGATGCATGTTTATTTTTCCCCTTCTGTACCCACAAGATTGCTTTCATTTGAAAGTGACCACAAGTGACAGCTTTATTAAAATAAAGACATTGAGGGTCCCCTGAAGACTTAGGTTTCTCTCACCAGCTGATTCCTGGGGGAATCTCAGGGAGGGAAAGCACGTTTTACACACACATACACACCCCACTGAGCTGCAGCTTTCTGTGATTAAACTTTGAAAAGCCACGTAAGCTGTGAGGTGCTAGGAAAACGATGTGTTTTCTGTCCTTGACCCAGGAGGACACAGCGTGAGACCCACTCCGCATGCCATCCCCAAGCCTGGAGGGACGCGAACCAGCTCTTCAGTCCCCTGTCCTCCCTTCCAGGCAGCTTCGAAGCCAGAGACCTGGGTATGACTCCTCTTACTAAGTGGTTTTTCGGAGTCCTGTTATTTATTCATTCAGTCACTCACCGAATTCCTACTTAGCCCGTTAACATGCCTGCCGCTGTGTGAAACTGGAAAACGGAAAAAACAAGACCCTGTCTCCACCCTCAAGGAACCCACAGTGTGATGGAAAAGCAGATTAATAGTTACAGTACAACTTTCTCATCTGTAAAATAGGCCTAATGACCTCACAGGCTTACTTTAAGGATTAAACAACATGCAGTGGATTAAACAGTGCCAAACATCTAGTTGGTGTCTGATAAATGTCAATTTTCTCTCTTCTTGATATAAAATCGCTGCTCCTCCCCCATCTGCACCACCACGGGGATGTGAAAAGCTGGGAGCTCCCATGCAGGCTTGGATCAAAGTCAGTTCCTGCTCAGCAGTGTTACATCCCCAAGCCTGAAGATGATTCCCGTCAGCAGGATGCAGGCCGCAGAAACCCAGACAGGCGGGGAGACGGAACCCAGGGCCCCTCTAGCCTCATCCCCTGGGACCCCATCTGAGGAAATCTGCCCCTTCCTTATCCCTTAAGCTCTGCCTTTACCTAGGAATATACAACTAAGGATGTACCTTCCCGCTGCGGAGTTTCTTCTGAGGTTGAGGGAAGTAAGTGGACGTAGAAGGGAACCTTCTAGATTTGATTCAGGATACCTAGTCCCCATCCCAGAGTCTCCAGGGCCCAGGGGAGGACCCTCAGGACAGTCACCAAGCTGTGCTGGGCCTTGGATCCCTCAGCAAACAGTCAGCGGCTAAGGATGCTGGTGTTACTTCTGGCTCCAGGGTGCTCTGATTCTAAGCAGAGATCCTTCACACTGGAGCTGTCACGACTTGAGAAAGATCACCCCTTTCTGCTAATATGTGAGGAAAAAGGGAAGGGATTGCACTGAGCTGCACAACATAATACTGTCAATTTCTCATACGGACCAGGGTGAAAGAAGACACTTAATTTTCGATTTACAAAAATCAATATATACTTTCTATACTTTAAAATAATTACAAAGTCAAAAATACTCATGCCTGTTTTGCTAAAAACAATTAGTTGTTGTTGAAAACATTCAAAATTCACAACTGTACAGTTTTAGGTAAATAAAATAATTATTTTTATTGTTTTGTTAATGCAATTATCTCCCTACCAGTAAGAGACCAAAATAACCCCCACTAATCAAGAAATGGTTTATTGCTCAGGAAGTTTTATGATGATTTACTACAGTAATCTCTAGTGAAAAAGCAAAACCCATCCTTCAGTTTTCTGCTGTCACTAGAAAGGAATCCTCTTCAAACCTACTTTAAATAGGTAAATAACAACAACAACAAAAATGTGGAGTTTACCTTCCCAATGTGAAACTACATCCATCTCTGAGTTGTAAAGAATGTATATTAAAATTATATCACACAACAAAATGCACATTTTGTAGAGGGAGAAGAAAAAATTAAATTGAATCTTCCTGACAATTGTCTTAAATCACACCTTCCTGCCTGCAACTGAAATTACAAGTCACATGGCTTTGAGTTAAATCAAATTCACCCTGGCAGGAAGATAGGCTGATGCGGCTCCGATTCCGTCGGGAGGTCGAGATGGAGGGAAACACAAGTCTCCCTCAAGGAGACTCTCCCCGCATCAAGGATTTGGGGAAATGAGATGCTCTGGCCAGGTAAGTGCACAGACACCTGGCATAACCCTCCCGCCAGCCACGGTTGTGACAAACACAGCGCATTCCTGACATGTCTGCTGCCAAGCAGGTCTTACGAAACAAATATTTCTCTGCAAACAGGGTCAGGCCCCTCGGCTGGCAGGCTTAGAACTTCAGACGTGTAGTCAGGTCAAACGCACACACTTCTTGGCTAAGCAACTGAAATCAGCTTTAGTTTGCGTTCCCCTCGAATCACACCTGTGACCATTTCATAGGTGGAAATCCTAGTACACACATCGTGTCTAACTGCACTGAAATGGGCTTCAAATCTGATATTCTAGGTGTTACAACCAGAAAAAATGTTCCTGACCATGTTTTCTATGTGAGCTGCAAGAAGGAAAGACAGTAGGAATAAAGGCAAAAGGGGAAGAAAGAAAGACTGAAGAAAAGAACGTGCCCCACGTGTCTACCACGGAACAAGCAGGGTACGGGTGCTTTCCTGGGCACCTCATTTACTCAGCACAACAATCCTGCAGTGTTTAAGGAGCACCTGTCCTCATTTCTATAGTGAGAGAGACTGAGGCACTGGAAAGTGAAGAGACTTGCCCAAGGTCACCCCACGTCAAGGGCAGTGCTTGGTTCCAATCGCCGCCTGCCTGCAGACGAAAGGAGAGACTCGGTTTCCCTCTTCAAGGCAACTGTTGGTTTTACTTAATAGCTGAACTTAACCTCTGCTAATCTTCCCGACTCCACACCTTAAATCCTCCTCATTCTTCAAAGATGTGTCATAAACCCCAGTTCCTTCCGGAAGTCTGTTCTGTTGGTGCCCTCTTCTAGAACTCAATTTTAACCCACGTTACATTAGCTTGCAAACGATCCTCAACTGTTTCTTGTGTTGTCTTCCCAGCATTATTGTGAGCTTTTTAAAGAAAAGGAGCAGTGTCCCATATATTTTGTAATCTCCCGCCACACCTGGCTTAGGACTCAGCCACAGGACAGCCTTGGTTGAAGCATTTAAAAGCTGGGCTGCTGGGCTCACCCCTTCCAGCCACTCCCCATTCCTCCCAGAGCGTTCAGCACACAGTGGCCTCCAAGGCCTGCACAACCCGCTCCCCAAATGGCCTCTCCCCACCAGCAGCCCTCCCCCCCAAGCACTCTGCTCTGGCCACCGAGCCCACTGTTCCTCAGACACCCCAGGCAGCCCCAGCCTCAGGCTTTCCGCACTGGCTGCCCGCTCCCCCTGGAACTCGCTTCCCCTACACAGAATTCACACCTAACTTTCTTCAAGTCTTTGCTTAGAGTTGAGCCTCTGACCACCTCCTTTACTTGCAACCCCTTCATATTTTTGTGTTTGTTCCACTGATCTATTCCCAGCACTTCCCAGGTGCTCAATAAATACTGGTTAGAGGAAGGAAGGGAAGAATCTGGGCGTGTGACTAACAGAAGGCAGGTACATCCCAGGCCACTATCAAACGCTCAGCCAAAATAGAGGAGGACAGGAACTGGGAAGCAGGACTGCAGTTTCTCCCAACCATCCGATGGGCCCCCAGGGCCCAAAAAACAATGCGAGACCTGGAGTCTTCCTCTCACCTCTGCCCACAGAGCAAAGGGCCCACTGTTTGACACACCTCACCATGAACAATCCACTTGCTCAATTAAATGGGAAGCTCCTGGCAGACCTGGACGTATGTGCTGTTTCCTGTGTGTGCACTTGTCCCCTCTATGGTCCCTGACCTGACCCCGCCCTGAGACTGGAGGACCCCCTCAACAAAGTTGTGATCTGAATGGCGGAGATGGTCTTATTCACACCAAGTCCTCTCCTGGAAAAAGTGACACTGACAGCTGCAAGGAGCCCAGTCTGGAAACTCTCAGCTTTCCAGAGCACTCAGTCCTGGGCTGCTTCTGGCACAGTCCTCCTCCTGCAAAACGGTCACTTTGTAACCCATCTCAGGGCCTTGCTCCTTTCATGAATCTTTCTTCCAATCTCATCTGAAAACTTGTTGCTAAGAGAAAGGAATGAGCCTTTTTTTCTCTTGATCAGTATCAATGAAGCAGAAAAACCAAGAGGGTCCCTAGCCCCTTAATAAGGAGCTTGATAGAGCTAACAAGGTTTTGTCCTACTAACTGCATAACCTTGGACACGTTAATGACAGGTGCTGGGCCTCGATTTCCTCATCTGTAAAATGGGTCAACAACACTATTCCAAAGTGTTGCTTTTGAGGTTAAAATGGTGTAACGCATGTAAAGCATTTCGCACATACTAGGTGCTCAACAAATACTAATTCTCTTCCCCTTCCCATGTCTTTTCTAGACAAATTCAGACCTGGTATATCTACAATGCTTCCTCACTGGTTCTTTTTTCCAATTTTTGAATCATTGATAAAAGTCTTTTCTATCCACTTTCCACTGGATTCCCCTTCCAACATAACTCCCCAGATTCTAAAAATATTCTTTAAAGCCTCACCCAATTATAATCTGCGTCACATTTCCTGCGTGTTATATTTTCCTCCATACATTCTTTTAGAAAATAAAGCAAATCAGAAGATCAGTTTACTATTATTAAACTGAGATTTAGAAGCGGAAGAAACCAAAATGTGAAAAGACCCTCTCCACATCCGTGAACTGAGAAGCAGACCTAAAGCTTCTCCCACACCCCTCCCAGCCCTCCATGGCTCCTTCTCTCCCATCAGGGAAATAGTACGATGATTAATCAGACAAAGCCTGTCCCACTCGTCAAGATCCTTCGAGGCAGTAACCACATAGAGACCGAGCATTATAACTGCAATAAAGAAAAACCAGAAATTGCTCTGGGACCCTAACTCAGGCACAGCTAAATAAATCTATAACAGAAGATCAAAAAGGGTCTTCCACATCGATAATAGAAAATGTTACCAGCATACACAGGAAGAGAAATTAGTTCAGTAAAGGAATAAAGTCACATTTGCGGGTCGCAAGTAAGATTTTTGCTTACTTTTAACCTCCCATCATATAACTCACAAGGTTATTAATATGGACTCCTACTGTTTTGGGCAAATAAACAGCTGCTGATGTTTGGTGCCCAAACCACTTTATTAGAGCTTTCATTTACAGCAATTGTTTTTTCCTTTCCAAATCCTGAGAGGCTCAGACAGCTAAAACACAGAGTGCCAAGGCAGAATGAATCAGAAAGGGTGGAGGAGGCACCTTGTACGGGCTGCGGGGAAGGAGGGAGGGGACAGGGGCTGCTGGGACACTCGCGGTCCTCTTTATAACTCTCGGATAAAGTCGATGCTCAAGAGCAGAAAGCAGAAAACACTGACGTGGAGCAATCAGCACAACGATTTTGCCCTGATGCGAGGAATCACCATCAAACAAAAGTCACTGAGAAGACAAGCATGACCCACCATCCAGGTCTGCACAGGGCTGGGGGCCTCCTTGGACCCAGGACTTTGTTTTAAAACACTGGACGTCCTGGTCAACGGGACAAGCTGGTCACGCTGGCAGACACATGACTACGTCAGTGCAGAGGAAAGCACTCAGCTCAGCACCCGGCACGGCACAGGTGCCCAACAGCCACATGTGGAATCTGAATGAGCTTTCGCCTGCAGCAGGCACATTCCTCTCTTCCTACAAGGACAAGTTCCTGAGGGCTCCATAATAACCAGGTGGATCCACAATGATCCGAGGAAAAGGCTCTCCACAGCCTTCATGGGGGCACCTAACTGTCTTCCGGAGCAGGGTTCTCCCTCTGGCACCCCAACCTTGAAGTTCCTTGCTTACACAAGGACAGACCAAGCCAACCACCCGGCATCCTGTCCCATCAGTCTCCCACCTGACTGAGCCCTCTGAGCTCACACTGGAACCCTGTCTTGGATACAATGATCTCCTGGCCCTCTCTCTGTGAGACTGGCATGTTTTTTTCTATTCTGTAAAGAGCACAGATGTTGGAGACAGTTTCCCTTCTCGGCTCTACCACCTATCAGCCCTGGGACCTCGGGCAAACTCTCTAAGTCTCTACATGTTCATGTTCTCGCCTCTAAAACTCTATAAAAAGCAATCGTACATGGACAACACCTAGCCCCGTCCCTGACACACAGCACTTCTCCCTCCAGTCTCCCTGATACAATCAATCTTCAATTCTTTATACACCTGTTGCTCTTAAACTAAATCAAGCGTTTGGTTAGGATTCTCATTTGTCATTTCTGTAGCTTCAAGTCTCTCCTTAGCTCCCTTACTCTCACATTCATTGGCTCAAGCAGTTTTGGTACTGTCCTCCTAGGTCCCCAGATGCCACTGGCACGACATTTATTGATCCAAGTTTCAAACCCTATCCTGCCCGGGTCCCTGAATTACCTTCCTGCTCCTCTGGGATCTCAAGAAGGATGGACGAGTCAGACTGGTGAAGCCAAACAAGGCAGCAGGGCTTGTTAAGATGCAGCACCCAACAATCTTACACAGGGTGCACCACTCTCAGTCGTCAACTCTAGACACGGGTGGAACGAACCCATTCATATCAAAGACTCGGCCCCAAGCCTCTTCTTTGGGCATCCTTTTCCACTGTTCTCATCTGTCCCAAGGAGATGGTTGCACGTGCCACTTTCCTGGATCTTTCCAAACACTGTACTTTTGTGAGCTCTTAAAGGACAGTGGTACCAAAACAGCCCAGCAAGCATGTTGGCTGGCTTTAGTACCATTTTAGCAGTGGTATCGTACAGGAAGCTGTCCCTGTCTCATTGGGGCTGGACACGTAGGGATTTCAGCTAGCATCAATAAGGGCAGCTTCACCTCCCAAAAACGAACCTTCGCAAAACTGAAATTGAATGCAGGTGCTGAAAGAGAACTACATCTCAGAACCGCAGAGCCACTCAGATAAGCTGTTCTACCAACATATTTCAATCCCTCATGTAGCCAGAAAAACTACCAAAGCATTACGGTTCCTATCATCTGGAATCCTCCTGCTTCAAGTTCCAGTTGGCTGCACTCAGCTGGGTCCATAAAGAGTACACAGACCCACTCACAAGATTCCAGAACAGTCGCTGTTCCCAGTCACTGCCACTACATATTGCATATGGGAACTGCTGTTCGGTAATTTGTTATTAATAATAACTTAAGTACCAAAGCTTATGAATGATTAAGTTTAATAAATTGAAGGGATGGTCAAGGTTATCACATTCTCTTGCACGCTAGTATGTTTTCTGGACTGAGAGAAAAAGAAATGGAGTGAAATCGAATGCAATGTGCTGGGACGTGCATCATGCTGCCTCTGCCCTAGGGCGTGTGCGTGTGTGTGCAGGTGTGTGTGCGTGTGTGTGCGCGTGTGTGCGTGTGTGTGTGCGTGTGTGCGCGCATGTGTGTGTGTGTGTGTAAGGAAAAACCATCAAGAACTCCTGTGCTCAAGCACTGCACTGTAGAATGGAGCTGACTCTGACCCCAAAGGCAAAGTAAGACTGGATAAGACGACTATTGTGGGTGCCATGAAAGAACCAAATCTCTGACAAACGCAAGGTGGCACCGCCAGCCTGAGACATTTAAGGCCAGCCCAGCATTCACTGGATTTGGATCGCCCACCAGCAGACCTAACCCACTCTGTCCCTTGCTCCCCACCACAGCGCCCGTCCAACATTTAGGAACTTCCGCCTCTCCAGCCTCACGTAGAACCCCATTCCCCCCAAATCCCACCTTGCTGACCTCTGGCTGCCTTCATCACTCACAGTTGGCTTAGTTTCCCCAAAAGCACTTCTGTGCAACAGCACGTATAGTTGGGCCACCGTCCTACATGCTTCTGCACAGGGAGGCCTGTCTGTCCCAGACTCTTGGATAGAACCCAAGCAATGAAAAAGGGTAACAGTCCTAAAGAGACGCTCAAGCCCCAGATCAAGGCAACAGCCCATTCCGCTTTTCCAGTTAAGTGAAGTCCGAAATCCCAGAGGATGGTGATGAGATGCTCCGGTGACTGCTTGGCTAGGCTGGCTCTGAACCCAATTGACACCTTCGGAAACACACAGACCAGCCTAACCCAAGCAACTGATGCTGGCCTGCAAGGCCCTCACAAACCAGAAACCCAGACTGCGGCTCTCCGACATTTCATTCGGAATTCTCCTTGAGATTCTCCATCAACCTACTCATCAAGGGCAAATAACAATTTATGTCAAGTGAGTGGGAAAGAATGTGGAACTCATTTATTTTACAGCCTACACACTTCTGGATAAAAATGAAAATGCTTTGGCCATGGGTAAAAGTTGTATTGTTTGGCAAGGTTTTTCTAGTCCATAAAGATGTGGTCCTGAGCTATTAATAAAGGTAATTGGGCTCAATTTCTACATCCCGCTACTGAACTCCCCCAAAATATCAATCACTGTGACTAATATAATTTCACATGCCACAGTTCATTCTGAAGGACAAATACCCTTACTGTTTAAATGACACCCTTTCCTCAAATAAACTGAAGCATTCGGCAAACGTCATATTCTCTTCTTCACGTCCCTGCCAACTCAGAGATCAGATGAGGAGGACACCAGCCAGTTCTAGGTGACATCGAAAAGCTTTAGGGAGCAAAAATATCTCCCAACCTCCAGACCTCGGACAAATTCTGATTTTTAAGGACCGTATATGGTTTGTAACCACCATAAGCAACCAGTTGTGACTGACTGACCTGGTATGTATTAATATGCACATAACATGCCTAATGAACTTTTAGGAAACAAAAAGCAATTAATAATCCACTTCTCCCATTGTTGGAATGAGCTTGACTCAGTGTTGTAAGATAATGGATTTAGAAATTAGTCATGTAATTGTAACACATTATTAATCACAATATTCAGAACGGTAAAGGGATGTTATAAGAATACCACCCGGGAATTCAGTTTCCTTTTGTATTTGTTTCCTCTCTTGAAATCTCTATGCTCTCCCTCACAAAAATGTAACAGTCTGATCTTTCCTTTTTCCCCAAAACAGTGATTTTCAACATTTTTTTTAAAAAGCAGAGCCTTTTAAAAAATGAAATATTTTACAGAACACCAAACACAAGACAGATGAAAGAGAAGCTGCATCGCTTGCAAGGAGGGCAGAGGGCAGGTGCAGGAGGGGTCCAGGAGACCTCTCTTGCCCCTTTCACTTCTCAAGCCACAGATCAAACCTTCTAGAAATTTGGGGCTCCTGGGGACAGAGTTGGAAAACCACTGCCCTACGGCATCTATGGAGTGCAAAAATTACATATATAATATAGAGTACAGGCTTTATTTATGATGTATGTAAATAAAATATAAATATGTAATTCACAAATCAGAAACACTGATAGCCCAAGAGAAAAACTGGCAAAAGGACACCAATGCCGGTGACACCAAACATGGGGGTGGGGGAGGGTATTAAGGACTATAGTAATCAACAGAGTAGAAATCAAAAGAATAGGACATCTGACAATAATTATATTTGCCCAGAGAAAGTTGAACAATGATAACACTCAGTGCTGGCCAGGCGCCATGAAACCAGTACAATAACACATTGCTAGCGGCTGTTTAGAAAAGCTTTCCTTTTGAAAAACAATCTTTCATAAAAATGTTCATATTCTCTGAGTCAGTAGTAATCCCACTTCTGCAAATACATTCTTAAAAGTAATTCAAATGAAGAAAACAGTGAGGTAAAGCTGCTTATTTCTGCATTAATTGTAACAGAAAAGCAAATGTGCCAAAATAGGGACACGCTTAAATCAATGATCGTGGAATATTATGTAGTCATTAAAAATGCAGTACAAGTTCTCTTTAAAAATACTACTGAATCACGTCTCCAGATTAACCACGCTTCCATCCCCTCTGTGAAACCCCCCCCACCGATACCTTTGTCGCTCTGTGTCAGCTTCTCTCTCCTACTGCTCACTCAAACCTCCTGCTAGCAACCGAGTTAGTCGTATGCTTACCAACAGTCCAGTGGGTTCGTTCCCAAATGTGTTTCTATGCTCGGTATGTCATTGTAACAGTGTCACGGAATTACATATTATATGAACCAATGGAATATGACTACTAAAAAGATGAGAGTTATTATTTGTAAGAAAATTAATTTAAATGCTTTGAAAAAACTTTACAAAGCTAGTCACTTACTCAAATAGTAGTCAAATTACATGTGAGCAAAATGACTGTAGAAGAGGGGAAAAAAGTCATAAAAATTTAGGCTACTACACTGAGATTGCTTCATAAGCATCTTTAAGTCCTCAATGAATTTTAAAGAAAACAGAATGAGAAATCAGACTTCATAAACAGCACATTATGGCAGTAGTTTATGTAAGGATGGTGAGCAGAAAGCCAACCAGCAGACCCAGCCCAAAGGCAAAGCCTTGGCCTTACAGCAAAAGGCTGGTAAATGAATGTGCATTTTGAATAATATTAAAATAAAATATTTAATGCATGTAATATCTTATTTTATTCTCTTCTTTAACCCAGTTTTCAATTAACTAACTTAAACCCTGACTGTTGAATACGAAGGATTCTACCATCCTTTAAAAAGAAGTACGCTACAACAGGGACCGGAAGTATTTTGATTCACCTCTGCATCCAAAGTTACCTCCCCAGTGCAGTGCCTGACACATTTAGGTCTCCAATAAATAAGGACGTAATTAATAAACTATGTAGCAAACATGAGAAAACTGCGTCCAACAAAAAGCAAATTGAAAAAAGCAGAATCAAAAATTACATGTAAACAACTACACCTTCCTTTTTAGATAGAGAGACAGACAGGCAAAGCTAAAAGGGATTGTTATTATAAAACGCAAAAACAGCTGTGTTAGGGTAGAATGAATTAGAGGCACTTCTATACATTTTTATATATATCCTTTAATACTGGCACATTCTTTTACAGACTCAGAAAGATATTAATCAAGAAAAGGAGAATGCTGTTTCTGTTTCTGCTGACTCCAAAATAAGAAGGGAATCCACATTTCCATCTCCTAAATTCTCCAAACCTTAGGCCTCCTTCAGCACACCTCTGCTTAATCCACCTCACCAACCCAAGCAACCTGATCTTTCTTCTCCTAAGACAGAACCTGTTCTAACACTGACTTTGTGTTTTCAACCCATCAGGATGCTAATTTTAAAATCTGGAGTTATCCACCCTCTCATTTACCATCTATTTGGTTAAGGGAAAAAAAAAATCTGAAAACTGCAATTTACATTCCCAAGAGATTCCCAAACACTATCTAATTAAATCATTCAATCAGAAAACAAATTAAAATGAAATATCACTGCAACCCCCAAGAGGAAAATAAACTTTTCAGTCATGACTAGAACAGACCTCTCGGGTGATGCTCCAAAGCCTCTTCTAATTGCAAGTCCTGTGGAACATCCTGCAGAACATTTTGTGATATTTGCAGCTTCCGGGACAACTTTCCTCCAAAGCAAAGAGGAGCCGGAGCAGGGCTCCAAAGCAAAACATATTGGTTTGAGAAGGGAAATGTTTTCATTAATGACTGAACGTTACACTGGGCGTCCGCACTGTGTACTCATTCATTCATCCATCCTACACTTACTCTCTGTAGAATGCCAGGCAGGAACCGTCCTGGCTGTTCCACAAACACTTTGTAAGTGAATGTAACCTCTGTCTCTCAGCATGAAACAAACACAACCCAGAGATTCCTGAGTTTATCTACGGAAGAGTCTCCAGCTGGGGAGGCTATGATGCCATCACCCCTGGGCCACCCTTTGAGGTCTCTTACTTTGATATCCACTTCTCTCATCAAGTGACTCCAAGGGAGCACTGTTTCCCTGGGACCCACTGGCCCTCTTAGGAGACAGTATAGGATATGGTTAAGAACACAGCCTATGAAGACACATTAGCTGGGTTTAAATCCCTGCACTACCACATACCAGTGCTGTGGCCCTAGACAAGTCATATTACCTGCCCATCTGTAAAATGGAGCTAATATTACCTCCCTCCGAGGGGTGTGAGGACTATTAAGTCAGGATGTATAAAGCACTCACAGCAGTGCCTGGCACATAACAGGCGCTATATAATGTTGAGCTATTATTATTATTATTATCCCTTATGCCCCTCAGCTCAGCAGAGTACACTAGATTGCTCAAAAGGCTCTACTGAGTAGAGGAAACCTGACAGTGGAATACACAAATCTTCACGTTCAAGAGTCTGATCCTGTGCTTCCCCACCCTCTGCATTTGGCCAGCCCCAAATCTTGTAGCCCCCTTATCTAAATAAGGTAAGCCCCTACATTTCCCTTTAAATTCCCTAAATTCCAGCTCAGGGATGGCTCTGGCACCATAGGGGGTGGGGGCAGCTGTCACTAGTCATCATTACGACATCATGGCACAACCAACCATGTAACCTCTGTCCCCCACCTGCCTCGCGTCCAGACTTCCCCAAGTCTCCCATATGGGTTGTGGCTTTGGCCTTTCTGTCCTGAGAATCTAATCATTTCTGATTGTCCAATGGAGTCATAATACAGGCATTGCACACCCACAGGAGAACTGTACCAACACGTGTTGAAGGATTCTGCTCCCTCTTCTTTTCCCATCCCTCTCATTTTTTTCAGGTATATATGGAATTGAAAGTTCCAAACGATGTATAGTTAATACGGTTTCCAGGGAGAAAAATCACAAAGGTTGCTTTCAACTTCAACACTGCACTCCTCTTCATGTAGAGCCGTGTGATCCATGTGGCAATGGTCCACACTCAACATGACAGGAGCCCACTCTGCGATGGGATCATGCATTAACAGTGTCTCCACACTGCTTCCCAAAGTAGCATCTTGCTCACTTCCTCCCTGACCAGACTGCGAAGCACAAGGGAATCATCTTCCAGGAACACGTATACACACACACACACACAGAATCTGTGAATGAAAATCTCTCAAAATGTGTGGGCAAAGGAGAAATGTCAAAGTAAGCTATGGCCTTGTGTCTCCCTGGGAACATTCTGAATCGCCCTGGGGCAAACACTGTACTTCTGTTGCTGATGAATTGCCAATCCAGACCCATAGGGTGGAAAAGGACAAGTAAGAAAGAGCAGCAACAGGCACCATCAGAGAGAGAAATTGGTCTGCCAACCCCAGTGCTAGGTTGAGAGGCCAAGGCATGAAGGAGAAGTTGTCAACAGTCTCCTTTTCTGGGGGAGTGTCAGCGCCATGGACTGGATTTGAAGTCATCAGTCAGAAAGCACAATGGATATATAGCCTCTCCTGCACTCACCTGAACCTCCCCTAGGGAAGAAACCGTTCTGGATATATGGGGAAACACACCAAATGTGGACAGGGAAGCTGTCCCCATCCTGGCAGGGGCAGCAGGTGCAAGAGTTGGATCCAGACTCCCACGTGTAAACAAAAGAAAGTGCTTCTCGGGGGAGAAAGGAGCACTTGCATTTCAACCCTATATTTGCCCAGATCTGCCCAGCGCTGGAACCAAAAGGCCTGGCAGGCCTGAAAGGTTTACAGGTGAACTCGGCTCTGCCCTTAAGAAGCTCACACGCCTGGTAGAGGCAGGGAGAGAGGAAGGAGAAAAGAGAAGTGTGAACGTGAGAGACCCCTGTATGTGCACACCCGGGTGCTGGCGGAGCCTGGAGCTCTCCATCCCCTGCCTCTGACAGCTCACTGCACCCGAGGTCGCCTCCGTGGAGCGTCCTGTACACCACCCTCCCCTTGGCCCCAGCCCCGGCTTGGAGCGCAACGTCTCAAAGCAGCCTTAGACTCCAGACCCACCCTGCGTGGGTCCGTTTGCTCCGCCCCAGCCGCTCCCTGGGCCTGGGAGTGGAGCTAGGGGAGGGAACGGCCTTCACCCTGCTGCTAGCGGACCCACGCAGGAGGCGCAGCGCAAGGCGGGTTCTCGAGGTTCTGGGCGGAGGTGCCACCGCAACGGACAGAGCTCCAGGCTCCAACGCTTCTTACCCACGTCCACACCTGCTCCTGGAGAGTCTTAGAGCTGCAGGCTGTAGTGGGGGTGGGGTTCAAGCAGCACGCCCAGCTACACAACCCCCTATATTTCCCCCTACGGACCCTGCACAGCTGGGTTGGCGCTGAGGCTATGCAATCTTCCTAGCCCCAGCTCGTCCAGCAGCTTGTGGGTTCTAAATGCCAATGGCTGAGGCCGCGTGGGCAACTCACCCTGCGCCCTTACACTGGCCAAATGAGCTTATTACCCGCGAGCGCTCTCTTCTACACACACGCACACACACTCTGAGCCGGACCTGTGTGCGATCCGGAAAGCCCGCGAGCAATCAGCCGGGAGTCACACGCACATTTGGACACGTGCGCAGCGCGCCCCCACATCTCAGCGAGCTGCACACATCCGCGCGTGTAGCCCCGCGCACATACGTGTGCCCTGGAGAAGCACGCACAGCCTCAGACATGAGGGTCCCGCACTCAGGAAAGAGCGTGCATAAAGCCCCCCAACCGTTTGCGGCCTCAGAGCCCCGCAATCGCTGGATAGAAGCGCACCAGCCCCAGCGCATCCTGCGCTGGGCTGGGCAGTCCCGGGCCTCGTGGGCAGCCCAAGTTTCCCGAGGCGCCCGTACCTTGGATATGCTGCTTGATGACATTCTCCAGGTGGTCCAGCCGCTCAATAATCTTCAGGGTGTCCCCTTTGTCTTCCTCCAGCTTCTTGTCGGGCGCTGGCTCCTGCCCCCGCACATACACGCTGGCGATGTAGTTGGTGACCCATCCCACGTAGAGCAGACATATGATGTTGGTCATGCCGCTCAGGATCACGCAAGTGGACACCAAAGTTTTGGTCTTCCTGCTGCACACCATTCTGGGCGCCCTCCTCCATATAGAGCTCCCGGGGGCCCCTCCTCACAGCGCGCCCTCCACTGCCCCGCGCTCACACCCACTCGCCTGGCCCGGCCACTAGTCGCCCGATCACCTGAGTCCCAAGGTTCTCCAAAGCCCGGTCCGCTGGCTGTGGAGCCGCTGTGCCCAAGTTTGCAGCTCCCGCCGCTGGTTGCTCGGACAGAGAAATTGACAAAGGAAATGAGGTGGATTTTTTTTTCCAAATTAAAAATCTTCCAGCCCTCCTCGAAGCGCTCACGGGCTGCCGGCAGCCGCGCACTCGGATGTGCGTGTCTGGGAAACTTTGCCACAACCTGGATCCGCGGCCGCTCCACTTCGCATCGCCAGCCGCCGGTTGCCTAGGCGGTCCGACCCGCCAGCGCTGCTGGAAAGACGGCTGAGGCCGCAGCAGCAGCAGGCAGAGCGGAGGAGCAGAGCGGCTCAGCCCCCTCCGAGCGACAAGCGCTGCCACCAATCGCGCTCCGGCACGGGAGAGGGGCCGGTGCTGGGCGGCCGCGGACCAACGCCGAGGGCGCGGAGCGCGCTGGGGGCGGAGTTCGGCGCCCGGGCCCCACCTGCTGGCAGCGCCCGGCTCCCGCCCTCCAGGGACACCCCTGGGCCTCCAACCGCGCCCGCGCTGGCTGCCCCAGACCCAAAGCTCTCGAAGACGCTCAGGCAGTCCCAGCCCCTATGTTGGCAGATTCCACCTCTACGGGAATTCCACCTCTTGCTCTTGCACGGAAACCTCCAGTGTTTGGGGGTTCGCGCGGCTCAACGCCTCTCACCTGCCCCGGCCGGGGTTTTCACGCTGGTCCCACCGGCGGACTCCTGGACTCTTCCTGGTTGCCAGGATGCAGAGAAACCAGGGAAGGGTGGGCCGGGTCTCCTGTCCTGCCTTGCCATTGGTTAGGCCCTGTGAGTGCCCACTTCTTGCTTGACCTCACTTTGACCACCCTGCCTCCCACCCCCCCCCCATGTCTCCAAACTGTCAAAGGAGGCAACTGTCAAAGGAGCCAACCCTCCTAGGAATCTCCTAGAAGATTTTGGACCACCACCACCACCACCATCCCCCTAGAAGATTTTTGCATCTGGATTTTTGTTTTTGGAGTCTGCACCCCCAGGACAAAGCTGCGTCCTGTAACCCCAGTTGTCATCCGTGTGGTACCAGGCTCATAGTACATAGAGAAGCCCTGCACAGAAATATCCCTGGGGAAGTGTGTGTGGGGGGCAAGCTCTCTGTGAACTGTACAGTCCCTATGCATGCTTTTTGTGCCTGAGGGTTTAGCAGGGGAGAACTGTGGCTGACTCCCCTGAGTCCAGCAAGGCTGGACTCCAATGGTTGACACTATTTTCTTTGTGATTAGAGCAAATATTCGTATTATCCCCCTATGCTGAACTCATTGCTCAGCACCCAAACAGAATTCCTTTAATCCAAGACTTTTTAAAACACAGATGTCTATCCTCTTCTCCATCTGTGGGGTGCGTCTCCCTGGCCTGTGGCACGCTCACCCCGTGCACCAGCTTACCTTGTAGCAGTACTCAAGGAGGCTCCCTCAAGTGGTATCTTCTGGATTCAAAGAACAGGCCCCACAAAAGGAGGGCACAAAACCACAGAAGGGGTACTTTATGGCCATCAGCCAGGGGCCCCTCAACCAGTGCTTTGCTTACAAAACCCAAAAGATGCTGTGAAAACAGACAGCAGCCAGGGATCCTGGAAGATTTCTCTTTCCCCATAGCTGGAAAAGAGAACAGGAAGTGTGGGTTGGGGACGAGTAGAGGAGAATAGTATATACATGTCAGTAAGTGTAACAGGAGAGAATATGCGCTACTTCTGAAATAAGTCAAGGTACAGAAATCTCTATCTACTAGGGAATAAAAGCTGCCTCTCCCTTTCTTCTCTGGAAGTATAATCAGCTCACAATATTCCTTCCGCTGGATGGATTTACAAGCAACGGCCTTGAGTACAGCTAATGACAAAGGTCTAATTCTTTCTTCCTCCTGTTCTACACCCTCTCCCAGGAGAATCCCTGGAAGGTCAGCTCTTCCTAGGATCTTTTCCTAAACTACCACAAGGCTAGGTGGAAAAGAGAAGTGCTCATTTTTCACGTTCTTAATTGGGGGGGGGGGAAGCCCCAAGTTTAAAAATAAGGTTCCAGAAGAAAACAAAGTGGATTGTGTCATCTTAAATTTTGTCCAGCTGATCCTCTAAGACAATCTGCAACTGTGGAGTGGACAAATGCAACAAAAGAAGTACAAAACTGGCTCTCCTCTCTGAAAGGCCACAGGGTTGAGTGGACCAGTTCAAAGAATATTCACTGGAAGCGCAGCCAGACTCCAAGACTCCAATCCCAGCTCCACCACTTATTAGTTATGTGAGCTGGGACAAGTTTCAAAACATCACTGGAACTCAGTTTCTCCATGTGTCAAATGTAAACAAGACTTGCTGAAGGACTGGTTGTGAAAATTACATGAGAGAATGGACGAGAAAGAGCTTTCGTTAGTACAGGACACACAGTGGGTGCTCAGGATCAGGTGAGTTTCCTTCCAGGATGTGATCCCTGCCCTTCTAGGCCAGAACTCGACTCCATGAACTCATCCTGCTGTTTGGCAATACTTGATTTCCCCACCAACCCATATGAGTGCTCTCTCCCTAACAAACGCTAACAGAACTAAAGCTAGAGGCAGCAAGGTGCTCAGCTTGCCTGTCTGGGCTCCAGCACACTGGTTTCTTATTCATGTCTGTCTTCACCAGCAGATTTGCATAGATTGACAAGATGTTCAAAATGGAAAGCTGGTTTCAGGGGCTGTTGCCCCCAGTACCCTCAAATTTCCACTAAGACTCCCAACCCCTCGGTTACAAACAAGTACATTGGAAGGGAGCACAAAGACTTTACCCACAAAGGTTTTACAATTACAGGCCCTAAGAGCTGGCCCCCACGGAATCCCTCCTGCAAACATACCCGAGTAGAGATTTCTATCTTTGGCCCTCAGTTCAGTTATTGCGCCCCCGAGGTTTTGCCTAATAACCAGTAGCCCTGAGCCCTGCCCAGTTTCCCCGAGACACGTGGCTATAACCCGAGCCTCATTGTCTCAATATGAGCCTCTTTTCTGAGCTGAAAAGCGGCTAAAATTCATCCTTGAACTGGAAGGATGTTTCTGATTCTCCAGTTAGGTCATTTATATAACTCCCAAGTGTTTCCTCACCTTTATTTTAAATAAATCCTGCCTCAGGGGATCACTGTGAAGTTAATCAGGTAATGGATGTGAGCAGGCCTAGCAGGGAATCTAGTATAATGTATTTCTTTAAGCTTATGCCGGCATTTGAACCTGGGGTCTCCTTCCACTCCTGCTGCAAGAGGAAAATGAGTACCTTGAAGAATCTACAAAAAGGGCTAGACATCTTTGACAGGATCTTCCCAGTACAACGTTGGGATTTCACCCATTTTTTCATATTGCGTAGGCAGCTGCCTCCATGTGATTCAAGGGAAAGCTATGTAGGACTTCTTATCCCGAATACAGCCACACTGTCATCCCACCAATACCAAGCCTTCATTCGGAATACCTTTGACACCAGGGTTGGAAAAACAGTCATTAATGGCGGTTAACCACTAGCTGAATACACTGTAAACGGGGTATCCTGACCTGGGGGTTAAAAAGGAACAGTGAATCAATCTCAGCCAATGGGGCAGGGATCCACTCATCAAAGAGTGATGTCAGTGGGTCATCTATACCCACCAGATGGCAGCACCATGAAAAGCCTTGGACCCAGAGATGCCAATTGGGATTTGGGGGTTACAGGGCAAAAATGGAGCCTGAAGTTGGAAAGCCTCAATTTCTGCTCTGGCTGCATGGAAAGGAAGGTTGCCAGGTCCCTAGGAGAAAGGGGATTGCAGGGGCTTCCAGCAGGGATGAATGCAGAGACAGGAACAATAGGTCCAAGACTGGATTCTGCCAAGCCACAGGACTGAGATGTCACTGACAGAAGAGGCACACTTCTGGGGGAGGGAAGGGCAACAAAGAGAGGAATGTTTGTGTACTAGCTATACTGTGTCAGGCCTAGTGTTTTTCATATGCTGTCTCTTAAGCATAGACAAGGGAGCCAAACAGCTGTATTCATATTCCAGTTCTGCAATTTACTAGCTGTACAATCTTGAGCAATATACGTAAACCCCTGTGCCTCAGTTTCTTCATCTATAAAATGGAGATAATAATGCCTACCATTTGGAGATGTGAGAATTAGATAAACTCATGTCTATAAAACACATTAAAAGCATAACATAAGTATTAGCTATTGTTATTATTACTATCTCTGAGCACCACAGTACCTGAAAGGTAAATGAAAGGAGAGAAGACACAGCCAACCAAAGAAAATGTTCTTCTAACTAGGAGCAAAGGATCTTAGAAATAGACTCTTGGCTCCTCTTCTTTCATCTTATTGAAGGGCCCAAAGCAACTCCTAGCTGAATTGCAGGGCAGATCCTGATAGGAATCCTGCAGTTAGATCCATTTAACGACCTGCCCACTTATTTATCCACAAAGGATTTCTGAGTGCCTGCTCCATGCTCGACCCAATGAGAGGTACTGGTACTGCACAGATGACTCAGAGACCTGCACCCCTTTTCTCAAGAAGATCATTGTTTAGTGGAGGAGGCCAACACATAAACAACTGCAATACAGTCTGCTAAGCTCTAATTTGATGTATTATATTAATGTGAAAGAGAAAGGCGTTAGCAGTTAATAGAGGCACCAAGTTCCTCCCCAACGAGGAGTTATGGAACTTTTGAATGGCTCAACTTCCAATAAATCACTAGACAGCTCTGCTGAGTGATAATTTGCTCTTTAGACCTGGAGGAAAATATCTGCAAGATATTTAATAGACCAATGATTGATATCCAGAATATATAAAAAATTCATATAAACCAATAAAACAGAGAGGCAAAAATACCCAAATGGAAAAATGGGCCAAGGATATGAGGAAGCAATTAACTAAAGAGAAAGCATAAATATCCATTAAGTATATGAAAGGATGCTTAAATTTGTTAAAAATCAGGAAATACTCTTTTAAAATATAGATGTCATATCTCATCTTATCAGATTGACAAATTTAATATGATAAAGTATTAGAGAGAATGTAAGGAAGTACTCACATATCCTGCTGGTCAAAGTGTAACTGGTACAATAACTCTGGAATGCAGTCTGACGTTGATGATGAAATTAAAAATGTACACACTCTATGACCTTGTACTCAAAGTGTGGTCCATGGACCAGTAGCATCAACGTTACTTGGGTGCTTATTAGAAATGCTGAATATCAGGCCCATCCCACATCTACTGAATCAAATCTGCATTTTAACAAAATCCCCAGATGAGTCATATATACAAAAAAAGTATGAGAAGCAATATACATGCAACCGTCAACCATAAACTTTCTTTGTGAAAAGAACCACAATAAGCGTAGTGGCCAGCTTCTGAACTTCTTACCAGGTTCATCTGTAATGTCTGAATTTTTACAATGACTATTTCTTAATGTAATACTTCTGATGTTTGAATTATTATTTTAATTTAAAAAAATGATTGCTTTAGTTGCGCTGAAATCTGCTTCACATTGGTTGCTGTGCTGCTTTGTGACCTGCGCTAGTCTTGTAACTACTCCAAGCCTGTTTCCTCATCTGTAAAACTAGGGATAACTATTGCCTCCAGCGAACAAATGGCCAGCCCAGCCTCACACATTGGTGGACTTGGAGCACATCATACCAAACACAGCTCAACCTTGGCATTCATATGACCATTCTTTGTCATCAGGAAAATGGCCAACTTGTATGATTTATGGCCATAAAGAAGAGAGCAATATCATAGGAGCAAGATTTTTGCCAAATGCAGCAAATATACACATACACAACACACACACACACACACACACACACACACACAATTCTTGAGCTACTTATGCTAATTGTATGTGTTTCCTATTGGAAAAAAATAAACGGAATCATAAAGGTACATAACCACTGTCACCACATAGTGAGAGCAGCAATGTCACCAACCACCACCTCTTTCTTTTACTCACTCGGAGCCCTTTCATATTTTTGTATATTTTCCATAAATAACATTTTTATAGAGTTGTCTGCCAGTGGAGATGTAGTAAAATATTTTATAAATGTTTTGACTTTCTGTTCCTTAAAAGCATGCTCAGTAGAAGATATGTTGATTAGGAAAGCAGTAGTACATAGTGGTTACACACAGGTAACCAGACTTGGGTTTGAATTTTGGTGCCATTTACTAGTTCTGTGAAAGTGGACATGTTATAAGTTCTTGCATTCCAATTTCCTCATGTATAAAATGTAGTATCTACCTCACAGCGTGGTTGTGAAGATGAAATGAAATAATATTTGTAAAGCTTGCTTCTCTGTCTGTGGTAAGTATTCAACAAATGTTAGTTTTCATAATATTTGACACTTTTATTTAAATAATAAAGCATACTATTTCATTGCCAATCCATAATTATACATATTCTATAGCATATATTCAGAAACTTAACCCTTCGTTAGCCCAGGGACTAAATATATGTTTTAATGTTTTATTATTTAAAGGATTGAGTATCAATTTTCTATACAATTTATGAGTCAACCAAGTAGAACTACACAGAATGGTTTTCCTCATCTGTAAAATGGGTATCATATTAATTTCCTTGGGGGCTTGTTGTGAAGATCAAGACCTGTGTGAATAGAGCTCTGTGGGTTGAGCAGTACTAGTGTATCCTAACTGCCCTAGAAATATAGGTGGTGACCTAACAAGACACATCACTGTTAGGTCAAATATTAATGAGTAAAAATGAAAGAGGGAGTCTAACTCCAAGTCCAGTACTCTCTTCCATATACAGTGGTACCTCGGTTTTCGAACGTAATCCAGGATCTCTGAAACATTCGAAAACAGCCGACAGCTAGGCCTCAGGATCTTGCACTCAGGGGAAGCCGTGTGACATATTCGACTTCTGAGTCGTGTTCGAAAACCGAAGCATTTACTTCCAGTTTACGGCGTTCGTAAACCGAAATGTTCATCAACAGAGATGTTTGAAAACCGAGGTACTACTGTACCACATCCCTCCTGAGTATCTGATAGGGGTATCTATCATCAATGAAGGAATTACTGGCTGAAGAAGACTCAGAGGTGAGTAATCTCTTGAAGTATTTGCATCTGCAAAGAGAACTGGTGCAAACAGAAGCACTTTCAAACCCTAATTGGATACTGTCCCCTGCGCAAGGAAAAGAGCTACTAAATTCCCCCTTTCCAGAAGGGAATCTGGTTGCTGAAGTGGAGGAAAGTGAAGCCACATTTATAGAGCCCCTAATGGATAGGAGAAGTATAGTCCCAGATTTCCTCATACCCATGAAAGGTGCTTCCCTGAAAACTCTTGGGAGGGCCTCAGGAAGTCAGGGATGATGAAATGCCCCGCTTCTTAGCAAAATGCCTGGGTGAAAGGACAGAAAGCTTCTTTAGCTGCATCATAACACAGAGTCCTCCTTCCCAAAGCCTCGGAGGAATAGCACAGGACCTGTGGAAGGGATTGCTGGTGCCAGCCAGCCAGAAGGAGAAGCAAGTGCCCCTTTCAGGATTGGTATATGATGATCTGGGGCATTATGGGCCCTTAAGTATGTTCTGTTCTTTGCTGCCAGCCAGATGGTAAATAAAATATTTAACAAACACACAACCTTCTCACAACAGTGAGGTGACTGGCTTGTTCAGAACAGAGTGCTTTCTGTAGAAAGCACAAATTGCAAGTGGCAAGAAGCAGCTGGGAGACAGTCAACAATCTGCTTCCTGTGACAGAGCCAGAGACCAGAGATGGGGACAGCTTGCATCTGCAGCAAGCCCAGAGGTCCTCCTCAGAGAGCTGTGCAATTTGTCATCAAAGGACTTCTCTAAACTTAGTTTCAAGACAAATGCAAATGTACAGAAGTACAAAGTACTCCAATGGATGATTCCAGATCTAACAGCCTCAGCAGGTGCCAACGGATGGGCTGATGTAGCAGGATGTATTTACAGATACCAATATAATCAATCACTCTCTGACAGAGCCCAAACCCAAACAGTGTCCAGGTATTTGCTAGTATTTCTCCACTGCGCATGGCCTCCCTTATCCAGGCATTTGCAAGCATAATGAGAGAGCTGACAGACTCCAGAATAAAGTGCTTACGTCCCCGGGTTCCCAAGTGGTTTGACAGACATGGCAAATTCCTTACCATCCCACCCTAACTTCATTGCAGGGTGACTGCAATGTTGAATGGGTAGGTCCAGCATTTTAAGATGGTGATCATTCAGAAAGCTTTTTTCTGTAAGCCCTCACAGGTAACATTCTCATTTGGATGTATTCTGATACCAAAATACAACAATGTAAATTCATTTATTTTTCAATTAATTATCAAAAAATCTCACTTCCCACTCTCTCTTTAACCATGATAATCATCTCAAAAATAGGTCTTGATAATGCTGCCAATGATTAAAATGTGGTTAAATCCAATAGCATTTATTTCTCAATCCTCGCCTTTTCAGTAGTTTTTGACACTGTTAAATTTCCCTTCTTTCTTAAAACATTCAATTTTCTTAGTTTCTAGGACAATACACTCTCCTGGATTTCCTCTTACTTCTTGCCCGTGCCAACCTATCCTTTTTTTATCTGGCCATTAAATGCTGTAGCTCCTCTAGATTCCAGCCATGCCTCTCTCTCCTCTCCTTCCTCTGTTCTTTCCAACCCTAGTCAATTTCACTTATACCCAAACCATCAATTACTCTCTATAGACAGATGATTCCGGCCAGGTCTCTCCTCCAAGCTACAGACCAGAATATCCAACTGCCTGCTACGTCACATCACTCCTTAAATGACTCAAAAGCATCTCAAGATCAAAATGGCAAAACCTATGTCATGAGCATTCTCTCCACCCTACCTTCTAAATCTACTCCTCTTTCAGGGTTCCCCATTTCAGTGACTGACAACATCCATTCAGTTGTGCAAACCAGAAGCCCAGAAGTTATGCTTGATAATTCCCCCTCCTTTGTTCCTCACGTCCAATCCATGACCAAGTAAGTGGTATTGGTTTGAACTACTGATTATGTCACAAATTCTTCCACAACTCTCCATGTCTTCTACCACAACGTTAACTAAACCGTCTTCATGTCTCACCTGGACTATTATTATTAACTAGTAAACAACCTTAGCCTATTGGCTCTAGGAGGGCAGAGATGGGTCTCGGGATTTACTCACAATAATATCCTCAAAGCCTATTGGTGTACTAAAGAAATATTTAATAAGTTAACCAATAATATTTCCACGTAAATTATGAATTATGTGACAGTGTCAGAGAACGATAAATCTGACATATAAGAATCGCCACATAATTGTAACTTGATTTGTTCCCTTGTATTTCAATCAGTTTGGAAAAGAATCTTCCTAAAATATACCAGCACATGTTCCTTTTTTTCTTTCAGAAAAGATAAAATCAAACTGTCATTATTCTGAGATGATTATACATAGAGAACGCCAAATAAATGCCAATTTATTATAAATTAATAAGGTACCTTAACAAATTGCTAGATATATGATCGATAAACAAAAATCAATTGCTTTTCTACACTCCAAAAAGCAATTTGGAAACCATGAAAAAAATTTCATTTATCATAGCAACAAAAAATATACCTAAAACTCAAGTAGCAAAAGTTGTGCAAGAGACATCACAGCTCCAACTTCCAACGATCACAGTTTCCAGCCAGGATGTCATAACTAAGTAAAAGGTTGAGGTCCCAAGTTGGCCTCTCCGACCAACCCCAGGATCTTCTACTGAAGGGGTTGGTTGGTGGGTTTGTTTCCTAATGGGCCTCCCCGATGGAACTCCAATGTCTGGAGTAACGCAGTGGAGGCCAAGGGCCCAGGATAGTTGGAAGAGGGGAACTAAGTCCTCACAGAATCCAGGCCTGAGGGGCCTCCCCACTCTTCAGACAGTATTTTCTTCCTACTGCAGCCTTTTAGATCTAAACCAAGTAACATTGTTTTAAGTCTGTTATACCACCACCAACAACAACAAAACAAGTTACCTTAAATAGAAGAGGTTGTGCAGGAGTCTTTCCTCAACCCAGCTCCCTGGCCACACTTCTGACACCGCCAACTGTGAAAGCTCGAGCATCGCCCGCCTCCGGGATGAGGGAACGTGCCTGAATGTCTGAGTACCAGGGTGCTGGAGGCGTCGGTCCAAGACTGGAGAAGAGCCGGTCTAAGCCGGTACACGACAGGGCGCTCCCCACGCCGAGTGTAGGCCGGGGCCCACGCTGGTATAACCCGCGAGACCAGGCGCTGAGATCATTTATACGCCGTGCTTGCCCGAGGGAAGTTCCCTGGCAGCTGCGACCTTCTAAATCCCTAAAAGGCTGCAGCAGTCTAGCAAATGTGGTGGTGGAGCTTGGGAAGGAGAAGGCCCTGTCCATCACGGACGCTTTGTCATCTTGCCTCAGCCCCTGTTCTGGGTTCACTGGCGACAGGGGGAGGCTTTGACCGACCTCCAGTCCCTCCACTCCAGCAACCCTCGGATGGCCGACTTCACACGGGGGAGGCACACAGCTGGCCTTGGGGACCCGAGCGGGAGCCGGACACTGTGCGCCACGCTAAGCAGCCATCTTGGATTGTTCCACCAACAACTCGCAAGCGCTTCTGGGAATGTGGAGGCATCTTTTTCTCTTTTTTTTTTTTTTCCTGACTTTTTAAAGGGAGGTTATTTAACATCACATTTTGTTGTTGATTCAAATTAATTACTAACGGTTATCAAATATTAGGTTAAAATGGGAGGATGCCATTGGTTTAGGGCTATTTGCCTTTCCATTGAATCATACCAACCTGCTGAGTAATTTAGATTTGTTTATGTTAATGTTTTTAATGTGTATTCTTCCTTAGAATCAAACTGCCCCTTTTCACAATTGCTAGTATTTTTTTTACCCACTACACTCCCGAATTCTTTCTGAAATTGTTACTCTTAATCTGCTATAAAAAACTAGGGGGGAACACAGCTGAATTATTAGAAGTGGATGTAAATGAGGGAAAGACTTCGAGAGAAGGACTGGGGAACTTTCCTATGAATAAAGTATTCAAGGGTTTGACACATTTATTGGTGGTTCACTTATTCCTGCTTCTCAACTTCCTCACTGTTCCAGCTGCTTGCATTCCTGGCCCCACCAATCAATTCCCCACAAAGTAGCCAGAATGATCGCCTAAAAATTCAAAATTGATTCTGTCACACACACACATCACTCCCCTCTTAGAACCCTTCAGTGGCTTCTCATTGCCCTCAGGATAAAGTCTAGCCTCCTTGACAAGCATTCAAAGTGCTGCCAGATCTGGCCGCTCCTATAATATTTTCTTCCTTCACCACTTCTAGGCTACTCCTACCTCACCATATCACTCCAGTTCATCTTACAGTTTTCATCTTAACTAACTTCTTCTAGAAAGCCTCCCTTATCCCCTGAACAAACTCATGTGTCCAACATTTACCCATAGCCCCATCCAAACATTTAGCCCCAAATCATAACTGCATAATACCATTATAGATTTGCAGCTCCACCATTTACTAGCTGCGCTGTCTTGGGTAAATTACTTAACTTTTCTAAGCCTCAATTTCTTTATCTATAAAATGGAGATAATTATTTCACCCACCTCTTAATCTCACAGTGAAGATTGAGAGAGTGCATATAGAAGAACACCTAGCACAATAAATATGATTATTATTTTTTGGTATCTGTTTTCCTCACTAGGATGTAAATCCTTGAGTTCAGGAATCAGGCCTGTTTTACACTCACTGTGGCATGCATGGCACTCCAAAATTCAGTACAGAATCCAGAACATAGCTATTCAATTATATGCTGAATATTTGCTGAATGAATAAATGAATGACTGTCAGTCTCCTGCCAAAAAATCTGCAGGGGCTCCCATTTCAAACTTGAACACTTTTCCATTCTTCTGCATGGTTTTCTTCAATCTGCACCACCAACAGCCTCTTCAGCTTCCGTCTGCTGCACTTTCACAGCTTGTCTGATAAAATTCCCTTTACCTCCTCTCCCTTCATCAAACCTTCCCTTCCAGGCTTGGGTCCTCCCTCCCCCAGGAAGCTTTTCTATCTTATGCCTACTGTTCATGTCTGCTTGCAACTCCTACTTAGCATCATTCATTTGGTTCTTAACTATTCCCCACTTCCTTTCCAGCCTCACCTCTCTCCAGTTAAGGTACAGTGGCCTTGAAGGGAAGCTCTGATCCATTTCTCCTTCTGTGCCCCATCCCCATCCCAACCCCTGGTCAGGGTCTCTCTGCCTCCTGCTCCTTCCAAAGAGCCATTCCTTGAGATTATGTTCTTTCAAAAATTATATCTTCGCAGTGTTCACTCTGAGTTCCCGAGCTACATCACGCCTGACTTAAGGTATTGATTTTTCGGTTCATGATAAATTATTCAGTACCTCCTTTTCAGCCAAAATCCTCTTTTGTTCACCACCAGTTCTCCTCCAGCCACCATCTTGGGGCAGCCTTCATGTCTAATGACGTGTTTACAATGTGTGCTCTGCCAGACAGTAAAGAAACGCAGTCCACTCAGGGATGACAAAGGGCTGCTTGGAATTCTCAGCAGTGGAAAGGACCCAACAAGAGTGCCACTCTACTGTTTATAGAAAACAGAGATCGCTGTCTCCGCTACAAAGGATCCACAGACAGGCGGGGGCAGAGGGTGCTGGTTCAAACACCAGACTTTCACTGGAACTTTCCAAACCTCCTTGAAGAGCAGGCCAGCAGCCCACGGACGCAGGAGGATTTCCAGTCAACCCTAAGCTTGAGGATTTTCAGTCTCTGTGCCACTGGGTTGATGGCGGGAGACAGGGGAAGGAAAAGGAAAGAATAAAACAAACCATAAATCCTCCATGATCAGGGACATATGAGAAAGCAAGCAAAGAAATCAGCACAGAATGATAACCCTTAAAATTGTTTTTCTAAGGTGAAGTCTTCCCATCCTGCTCAGAAGATCACTGCCAGCCTCGGTCTCAGCGCTTCTTGTCTAATGATTTTGCCGCCCAGCACAAGTTTCCTTTTTTCTTGATGTGCCTGCCCCTGGCGTTCCAGCTTCTCTCCCTCCATGTTAACCCCAGGCCTCCCAGCCTCCCAGTTGGAGACCCCACTCCTAACCTGAGTGTACCTCAGATCACAGGTCATTTACATAGTAAACTCAGGGCCAGCAGACACATTAAGGTGTAATTTACACGTACATGTTGGTAACGAGGTAAAATGATGGGCTGCGGACTCTGAGAGACATAGGAAGGAAGGAGACGTTGTCATAGATGTTGCTGATATCTATAACTTTATTTTCTTTACAATTATTTGATCAACCAAACCCCAGCCTGAGCATTTATTCTAATGACCACCTTCAAGGGCTTGACCCTGAGAATACCAGAACTGAGGGGTGTTCACACTGAGACAAGTGACAAGACGTCCTTGGATCCCATCCAAGGAGCTGATATTTCTGGTGGCACCACAGAAAAGGTTAAAAACAATAACAAAACAAATAAAATAACAAGGATACAGCATGTGCAATAGTCAGAGAAAAAAGTAAAATTAGTTGACATAGTAGCCATTTTTCACTCTGCCAGAAAATCCTATCTTTCCCTCCCTGTTTCTCTCTCTTTCACTGGACACTGAACAATGCAAAGCCCAAGAGGATAGGACACTGTACCAATGGCACCCATACTCTCTTTCTGGAGATAACCTCAGCCTTGGAGGTACATTCTGCCACCCTGCTTCTCCTACCACCTCAGACGCACTTCTGGTAAAGCTGATTGAACAGGAGTTGGGGACCTCGTGGCCAGACGTTAGCCCAATCATCTGATTCTTTCTCTCAGGAATTTGTGATTGAGGCACAAGACTGACTCTGTTAGCAGTGGGCAATAAAGGAGGGTGGTGGTGCATAGTCGCGTGATGAGACCACCATTTTAGGACAGCCACGATGGGCTACGTGAACGAAATGGGGCGCGGAAAGGAAGAGAGAGAGAGAGAGAAATATTGATTGATTGATTCTATAATTGTTTTTCATGAGATTCCCCTGAATCCTAGTTGAGCTTCACTGCATGTGTGTCCTTGCCACCAAAGATCCCTGACTTATATAGGCCTTGAATCCCTACCTCCAGGTTACTGACAAGATTGCTAAAGAAATAATTCACCTGGAAATGCAAGGTAAAATAACTGACATTTAATGAGCACCTACTAAGTGCCAAAACTATGGTAAACTATGGATTAGAACACACTGGCTCTAATCTAAATAATCCAACAAGATTAATAGACGTGCAACCACTCTACAGCTAAGGACACCAGTGTTCACAACGCTTAGGTCACCACTACAAGGTCCTGTAAAAAGTAGAAGAGCCGGGACATGACCCCCATGGGGCTGGCTGCAAACCCACGTTCTCCAGTCTCCACACTCCTCTGTAGTGTGAAAGGATGTGTGGTCATCTGCTCTGGCACCAAGAAACTAGCAGGTTCACATCAATGAAGCTTCCAAATAAATGAAGCACATCCTTCAAGGGGGGAAAAAAGGTGTTTTTATTTTTCAAACATGTTAGTTAGAAATCCTAAGACTTATGTGACATTTACCTGCCTATGTAAACCGATCACTCACTGAGCACAATGTAACAGTTTTCTGACTGGTTCATTTATTCGAAAATATATGGAGGAGCTCCTGTTTGCTTGGAATTATGCTAAGAACTAACTATACAAAGTTGCGTAAAACAAGACACCTGCCCTCAGGGAGTTCATAGTCTGGTACAGGAAATAGTAAAATAATGTTCGTAATCAGAACCATAACTAGCATCTATGGCTTGCTAGTACTTTACCTGCATTACTTTAATTTTCAGAGTAAAACTGTGCAGAAAATATTATTATTATTATTACTATTATTATCATTTTACAAAAGAAGAAACTGAGATTCAGAGAATACAAGTAATTTACAGCTGCTAAATATTGAAGCAGGGCAAATTCATATAATCTATCTCGAACATGAGCTATCAGCACTACACTCTCCAGTTCCCTCCAAGAAAACAAATAATTGTAAGGAGTATGATCAGGACAAACTCAAGTCAGTGTCTAGTGATCACAAGGAATGAGTGATCAGACAAGTAGAAACAGGATTTCACCAGATGGATAAGGGAGACCATCCAGACAAAGAGCAAAGGGGAAAGGGAAGTGAAGGGGAATAAGAGGTTCAAATTTCCAGGTATAAAACAAGTCATGAAAAAAAAAAAAAAAGCAGAAATTAAGGCAGAATTGCTACCAAAGGCAGAAAAAATAAGGCCAGAGTGGGAGAGGGGAAAGAGGGGTCAGGGAAGGAAGGAGGATGTGAGGGAAGATACAGGAAAAGGAAGAGATGAGGTCATACCTAAGAAAAGGTACAGCTCCAGACCAGCCAAAACTAGATTGGGGGCTGAGAGCACATCCAGGATGCCATTTTGCCCCTCAAGGTGACCTTCAATGAAAACAGATTGTGATATTGTTAGCACTGTGGGCAGGGAAAAACCTCTACCCCTGTGTCACCAAGATAGTTCTGACAAGGGCCAAATAGGGACAAGGAATCCTACCTCCCATTGGGAAGGAGTGGTCAGCGAGGACCCGCCTGGGAACACTTGCGACACCACCCCTAAAACTTGAATATTTTGTGCTCTCATTCAAATAAAATCCTAAGCCTCTTTGTTCTCCTGGGCAGTTGCTCTTCTTCTGGGCCTGCCCGCTCTCACGCCATTTTGAGAGTGTACTATTTCTCTTTTTCCTAATAAATCCACTGTTTGTTTGGCAAAAAAAAAAATAAAAAAATAAAAAAAAAAAATAAAAAAAAACAAGTCATGGGTGTGTAACATGCAGCATAGGGAGTATAGTCAATAATATTGTGACAGCGTGGTACGGTATCAGATGGTTGCTGGAGTTACCATGGTGATCACTTCTTTAGGTATGTAAGTGTTGAATAACTGTGGTGTACACCTGAAACTAATATATTGTATGTTGGCTATATTTTAATTAAAATCTTTAAAAAAAAAAAAAGAAAAAGAAAGAAAGAAAAAGCACAGGGATGTGAAAGGACATTAGGCACCAAGAAATCTGCAAACAGTTTCATGAATTTAGAGCTTGGTGTGGGCAAATGAATGACAAGAAAGAAAGTGGAGAGCAATGAGGGTAGAAATACTGGAAGGGCCCAGATTTGGAGCAACTTCACATTATGCCTAACTTTCCTGGAGAAAAGTAGGAGGCAATGAAGGAGTCATATGGGAGGGAAGATCGGATAATACTTGTGTTTTAGAGAAATTATTCAGGCTGCAGTGTGGAGGGCAAGAGTGAAGAATTACTGGTTTTGAAAGTGGACAAGGGCAGCAAGGCAACCATACTGTCCCTCCAGGGACATATGAAAATGGTGTGTGTGTGTGTGTGTGTGTGTGTGTGTGTGTGTGTGTGTGTGTTTAGGGCTGGTCACAATGAATGACTGAGAATGCAGCCCTTGAGTCCAGAAATGTTACGTTTCCTGCTGCACATGGTACTCAGTGAAAAACCCTAGAAAAAGAGAAACTTAGGAATCATTCTAGACTCTCCTTTCCTTCACCATCCCTCACTGCTCTCCCAGCACACACCTATTAATAGTCTCAACATCCTGGGTCCTCCGATACATTTCTACCTCTAAATGCAAGTCTAACCATTTTTCCTTTTGACTGTGTGCTAGTTGTCTTTGGAGTCCTGGCACTGAACACTGTGCTTTGAACAGAGTTGGTGATGGCTAATGTTTATTGAACCCAATGGAACTGCTTAGTCCTGTGAGATAAATGTTCCTTGTACAATGCCCTTGACTTGAGTGAAATCAGTTGATATCCTCCTCGCTTGTGATCTTGACATAAGTATTTCTCCCAGGTCTCAGCAAAGTTGGTGATTTCTGCTTGGCTTCCTCAGCACATTAGAAATACTACGTTTCATCATCCGTTGCTGTTCTCTTCAAAAACACTTTATACTGCCCAGCATCCCCTGGGTAATCAGAGCAAATATAATGTCTTTACTGCATCTATTTGTCACTTGGAATGCATGGCAAGCCTTCATGGAAAATTTCCTCAAGTTCACATTTCCTTTCAAAATGAGTCTTTATCTACATTAACTCTTGAGTCACCATTCTACCATCCTCTCTCTCTCTCTCTCTCTCTCTCTCTCTCTCTCTCTCTCTCTCTCACACATGCTCACTCACTGTGATAGTCAATGGTGTTGTCCAACAAACATTTTCATAGAAGATGCCTCTGGGCACATGGTAGGATTGTACTTGTCTCCTTTGTGGTTGGGTAGGGCCGTGTGACTGGTCTTGAACCATGTGACCTAAGTAGAACCATGTAACCTAAGAAGAAGTGCTGTGTGTCACTTTCAAATCAAAACATTTAGTTGCCAGTGTAATACTCTTCAAAGTTGTCTCTTTGCCGCTGCCATGGTAACCAAGAATGTTTAAAATGACGGCTCCTCCATTTGCTTGGGTCCTGGAGTGAGGAGCTACGAGCCCAGCCCATGTCCATCTATGACGGGCCAGGCACAGAACACAAACAAGAAAAATCTTTCTTTAACAGCTGGTAACTTTGGGGAGTTGTTTTTTACTGCACCTAACCTATCCTGTCTCTCTCTCTCTCTCTCTCTCTCTCCAACCAGAACAACTTTGTATTTATCTGTTTTACACATTAGACTTCTGTATAAGACTTTGTTTGACAAACGGGTCCAAGAGGTTTTTAAAAATTGAAAATGGGATTTCTGAGGACCCTTTGAATCAGAAATCTATGATACCATACAGATTCTTCCAACACTCCAGCTATCTTTTCTATGCTCTTTACATGTTTTAACTTTACTTCATTTCTATAAGCTTTTCTTAATTTGATCAGTACCTCCCATAGAGATTTACTTTCACATAAAATTTTATGTCAACTTTTGGATCTCAAAATTATAACCCACTTTTTCTTCACCACATGTACTTTCACTTATCACAACCATCAAAACAAACTTACCTGCCAAAGTTGACAACTCCACTCTGACAAGGTGAGACTTGTTGCAAGCTGTTCCCATACTGTCTCTGTTTCCCTGAGACACAAATGAAAATGTGTCCACACTTTCAAGTCACAGCTAGTCTGAGTGTTTTAGTCAACTAGTACCCATTACTGTGCCTGATCAAAGTTTTATGCAAAGAAGGTTTAAAGTAAATTTATTGATGGGTTCTTTGTAAATAGTGGATGCATGTAATACTAATGTTTCTTTGATAGTCTGGTGATTTAAGAAACCTCCTTTTTTCCAGGCCCACCTACACCAGAAGGGTCCTTTCACTGCTCTGGATGGCTTACATAAGATACCAACTGAAATCTTGAAGATAGATTAAATCAGTAATTACCACATTTTGTTGTGCCTTATCATCAATCTAATAATCTCCCCCAATTCAGCTGGTCTAGGGTGATGGCTTGGAATCTATATTTTTCACAAGGTGACTCTGATGCAGGTCATCACAGAACCATAATTTGAGAAATTCTAGACTTGATACTTAAGCTTTTTTAAACTGCAGGAATCTGTGGTTAATTTCAAATTCCAGAGATTAAAAGCATTCAGGTAAAAGTACCATGGGAAAGCACTGGCCATTTCCAAATATTCCTCCCTTGGTGGTGGAGCTGAGGTATGCTAATGAAGGAGCTGTGATCCCTCCAGGAAAGGCTCCAAAGGAGACTGGAAGGAGGGTCTCTTAGCAGTGATGCCAAGGCAGAGTCCAGAGCTGGTGAGGAGTTGTGGGGGGTGGATGGAGAGCACAAAAGGGTTGACAAACCAAGGTGAGGAAGGGGTCCAAAGCAGGTTCTAAAAGTAAAGCACATAGGCAGGGAAATGAAAAGGTGGACATGCAAGTGACAGATGCAGGCATTTATCTGGAAGAGAGATCTGAGTGAGTTCTAGGGGTACACACAGTGGCTTGAATATCAAGTCACCCCGTGTAGGGGACTAAGGCAAGCCAACAGAGATGAGCCCAGCACAGTGACTCCTGGAGTAAGGATAAAGGGGTTTTGGGAACGAGATCCAATAAAAATTGGTTTGGACTTCAAAGTGGCCAGGAATGGGAAAAGTCAGAGGACCAGTGTAATCCATGACCCAGGGAGAACCAAGAGTTGAGCCCAATAAATCCGGTTGTTACGTTAAAGGGTTGGCTCGATGGGGTTAGAAATAGGAGACAAAGCTATAAAAACCAGAATGGCGTCACAAGTTAAAGAGCAGGAGTGAAGAGAGAAGTCAAAGTGAATTGCACTGCTTGCAGCTGTGAGACTGGTCTCTCACTTTTATTGGCTCCAAGTGGTATGGTATGGGGGAACTGGCTTCAAGATGAATAAGGCAGGCATTGACCTGTCTTCACTGGATCACAGAGAGGATGGGACCCTTGTACCCAAGACCTCATTTTAGAGCCAGAACTCAGCTGAGGTCTATTCACCCAGCTTGGCAACAAGAGCTGAGATAACAGATGCCAAATGCAGCGCTGAGGAATTAAGGTAGAGAGTTGGGATTGTTTGGGCTATGCAACTTACTAGGCTCATATTTGGCCAACAAACACAGCCTAATAGGGAAACAAAAGATTTTGCAAACAAGGAAGGACAGCATTCTCTCCTTCCTCATCTTCTTTCTCCGCCCATTATAGAATGCCTTTGCTGAAACAATGGACCATAGCCCAGTAATTCCACTGAGGCTGTGTTGTTTTTCATCACAAATTTGGGCACATCCTTCCCCCATTAAAAATTCTTTGTGCTCAACGAGAAAATAATTTAGGGCTCATTACAGTTTTATTTTCCAATCAGTTAATAGAATGTGGTAGACAATGGAGGGAGAAGGCAGAACTGGGCTGGAAGACTGGAAAATTGATTCTATTCCCAGTTCTGACATTTACTACCGTGTTTCCCTGAAAATAAGATCTAGCCAGACAATCAGCTCTAATGTGTCTTTTGGAGCAACAATTAATATAAGATCCGGTATTATATTATATTGTATTAGACCTGATTTTATATTATATAAGACCCCATTTTATATTATATTATATACAACCTGGTATTATATTATATTATATTATATTATATTATATTATATTATATTATATTATATAGACCTGGTTCCTGTTGTTGAACTTGATGGTTTCTAAATGTCCTTCCAACTCGTACAATTCTCTGGTATCCATGATTCGATAAGCCTGGATTGCACTTCCTTCCCACCTAACAAGAAGGCTTAGGAAAATGTATTTGGCTGTCCTTGCACAAAGGGGCACTCATTGTTGGATGAATGGATGGAGAGATCAATTAATGAGTACCATCTGATAACACATATTTTGGAACATCTCCAGTGGAAGGGTTGCCATACCAAGGTGAGGTGGAGACCTAAAGCAGGTAATGAAAGTAAATACCAAAGTTAGGGAAATGGGGAGGTGGACAAATGAGTATTATATCCGGATCCATTTACCTCCACTGGGGCTGAGTCCTAGAATCATGAATACAGATTGTCAGTACTCAAAGTCTTGCCATGTCAAATTAGTCCAGTTGAGAGATGGGGAAACTAAGACTAGGAAAAGTGACTTGACTACAGTCCAAGAGCTAGCTAGCAACTGAGCGCAACAACCAGCTGCTCTGCCTCTCCTCACTGTGCTTTTTCTCTGCACTCTGCTGCCACACATTTCCCAAAAGAGAAGCTAAAAATGGGACTGAAGCTTTAGGCAAAGGCCCAGAGGTGGTGACCCAGTGTGGCTTTAATAGCAACCTAATACTGAAACAAAAGACTTTCCAAAATGTCCCAAGAGCAGCTCTATACTTCTTAACACAACCTGGGCTTCAGAACCACCGCCCTCGCCTCACTGCAAGTGAAAAGGAGCATGGAGCAGTGAGCTCTGAAAATGCACATTCTGTAAGAGAAGGTGATGAGGAGCAAAGACAGAAAGCGCTAATTTTAGGGATTTTCTGGAAATAATTCCAGGGATTTTGGTTTACTGAGAACAGTAATGGACAATGGCAAAAGTTAGAGCCTTCTCCTCTCCCCAGAACCATGACAAACCCCCTTACCATCTGGCTAGGAGTTTGCCAAATGATTTCCTCATGAGGCATTCAAACTCTCTGGACCTCAGTTTTCCCTTTTATAAAATAGAGGACACAGCAGGTGATAATCAAAGGAGGCCCATGGATAACCAGGTACCATCTTCATCCACTCAAAACTCTGTTTTCATCAGGTTACCTCTACTTTAGAATCTGTTGTGGCTCCTTGTGTTCATTCTTGTCCCTGAAACTGCTTATTCTGTTTCCTTGCCTCGTATAAAGTGTTCCTTGATCACTCCCCAAAACCCAGAGGACAGCTTTCTTCCTGCTTTCTGCATTTATGTTCTATTGTATTCATTTGACACCCGGATACATGACGCCTGAAATTACAATGTTATTGTTTTTCCAAGGTAACAGCTTTAACTTTCTGCAGAAGGCAGAATAATAGGTCCCCAAAGCTGTCTTAATCCTAATCCCCAGAACCTGTGCATATGTTATGAGAAAGGGAAAATTAAGGTTACAGATGGAATTCAGGTTGTTAATCAGCTGGCTTAAAGAGAGTATCCTGGATTATCCAGGCAGGCCGAGTGTAAGCACAAGTTTCTCTATGGAAGCAGGGAGCAGAAGAGCCAGAACTAGAGAGAAGGCATTATGAGAATGATTCAGCCAGTCATTGCTAGGTTTGGAGATGGACGAGACCACAAGCCAGGGAATGCAGGAGGACTCCAGAAACTGGGGAAGGGAAGCAAATGGATTCTTCCCTAGAGCCTCCAGAAGAACACAGCCTTGCCAACACCTTGATTTTAACCCAGTGAAACTCATTTCAAGATTCTGATCTCCAGAACTATAAGATAAAAAATTGGGGTTGTTTCAAACCACTATATTTATGGTAAGTTGTTACAGTAGCAGTATGAAATTTATATACTTCATATTACAATGCTTAAGTGTTGAATATCATAGACTATTGTAAATATTTTACTTCTGGCTACCAAATAATACTAGAAACAAAGTAAGCAACCAATGTATATATTTTTAAAGTGAGTAAATGAATGCACTAATAAGTAGAAAAAAATTTGGAAATTAATCAATCAATCAAATGGTAGACCCAGATTCTAAAAACCTTTGAAGGCAGACTCAGATACCTGGGTATAATATAATATGATTTTTAGGGTATTTCTTATGTGGGTGCCTCCTGAGTCTTGTATTGTTATAATTTTTCTAAAACCACATTATATACATTGGAAATAACTCTGGACTTAAAGTCAGAAGACCTATGACAAGAGTCCTGCTACTGACACATATTAGCTGTCTGACCCTGAACAAACCATGTAATTCATCTAAGCCTCAGTTACCTTTTCTGTAGAAGAAAGATACTATTCACTATCCTGAGAACTTCCCAGGGCTGTGGTCAGGATCACATGAGCCAACACACAGGAAAGCGCTTTGAAAACTGTCAAATGCTGTGCAAATAAGAGGGGCTGTCATTTACCACACTCCTCTTTGGACTAATGTTTAGCTAATAAGAATTTCCTTAGTGCTTCTTCTGTACTCACATTGCTGTATGAGGCTTTGTGGGGGAAATGTAACAAATGAATGTTTTGGAAGAGTCCATAGTCCAAAGGAAGGTAAAATGAATCACATCATTCAGTTCCTACTCTGGTATGGGAGCCCAGGGCCACCTTTCGCTGGCTTGGCTCCAGGCACTGAGAGACTAGGTACAGCTGAGAATGAACAAGGATCCTTCTGCTACAGATTACAGTTCAGCGAGCTGAGGCCCAGAGCCTAGAGTTAACGAGCTAACGAGAGGGGTCTTTCATTTGGGGGAAGCCACCATGTGCAGGTAGCTGGTGCCACCTGGACACAGAGCACTTGTGCAGCAGCTCCTACCTGCTGAGAAATCCTCGCAAGCTCCTTCTTCATCTTCTGGGATCTCCACAGCAGACACTGGGGATGGGATCTGGGAGAAGCTGAAGCCTTGGGCACGCCAAGATACAATCCCTGGGAGATGTCTGGCCCTCAGGATTAATGCCTTGGGCTTCTCAGTGGAGATTCCATTTCTGTGGGTAGTTAATTCTCCTAGGCTGCCAAAGGGGCCTGCCTCAGGCAAAGAACTGAGGATGGAGAAGCTTCTGGTATGGTCCCTTCCTTCTCAAAGAAAAGTGCTCTAGACTCCTCCCACTCACTTAAAGAGTTCAAGACAGTTCCAGTCCTGTTACTCTACAAATAAACTCATTAAAAAAGAAAAAGATGAAAACATGATGTGACACCAAGCTCTTCATCTCCCTTCCTAATCGCCTCACATTCTCTCTGCAGCTCTTCTCGGCTTCAGAAATGTGGGATAAAGTGTCCCTCTATTTAAATCTAATTTCTTACTTGTGCTTTTGATCCTACACTAATCCATAAATGCAAAAGGAGAAAAAATGCTACAGGCAGATAAAAAGTGTTCATTATAGCAATATCAATAAAAATTATATAAGCTAGAGTTCTAGTTAACGATGGCAGTTTGCTAGCATGTGTTATTTCTTTTTCATTTTTTGCTCCCACTAATATGATAGAAAGAATAATTCTTAAAAGCCACCTAGAGAATGGGAAAGGGGACATCCGCCTGTGAGAGATTTCAATACATTTTTAAAAGACTGAACATTGATGGAGGAATAGTTATTGACTTGGCAGGATAAGGGAAACCAGAGGAAGGGCATTGAAAAAACAGCAATTTGCTCCATAAAAACCTGGAGAGGCTACAACTTCAGCGGAGCCAGAACACTTAGATCAAGTCATTTGGTATCCTGCCCACTCACTTCTTCCCCAGACAAGAGCTGAGGTTTTCTTTCTCTGGCAAAATTCACAGGAGAAACTCTGGGCTCGGAGGCACCTCAGAGATGGAGGGCAGGAGTAATGACAAAGAAATTAATTGAAAGTCTATAAAATGAAATGATGGGACCAAATTCTTTGTCCCTCCATGTCCACATTCCTGCAGGCAGAATGCTTGTAGTCAGGTACTTCCCTGGGTGGCTTTTAGAGGTCTCGTCACTGGTGCTCAGGGAGCAACAGTAAAAGGACCAACTGCTTCTTCAAGTATCCTGAAGTGAAGCCCATCAATTAAAAAGCTCCACCACTATCCACGCCCACACATATTCTCGCTCAAACACATTCACATTTTTGTGTCTTGCTCTTTAATATGGACAGACAACTAAGAATCATCAAATAATGGAGAAAAACTTCTAAAATGAAAGTGAGAAATCAAAAAAATAAACAGAAAAAAAAACCCACCTTATGTAACAGAGATAATGCAAGACATAAGAAAAAATGTCCCCCTGATTATTATCCTCAGTTACCTATGAAAAAACACATACATTAAACACTAGGGAACTAAGACAGAAAACACTCAGACACTAAGAAAGAGCTCTTGGACATTAACATATATGATTTCCAAAATTAAAAACTTGAATAGAATGTCTGGAAAATAGAGTCAAAAAAATTCTGAAGGAAAATAGGTAAAAAGACAAAGAAATGACCAATGGGTAGGAAAAAAATAAATAGAAGATAAATCCAAGAACTGTATTGTACAAATATAGGAGCTATAGAAAAAAAGAACAGAAATAATGAGAGAGGAGGAAGTAGAAGGGTATTATTACTTTCTCAAAGATAAGTGTCCAGATTGTAAGGACCCACAGGCTATCTAACACAATAAGTGATAAAAGAGACACATTTAAAAGTTCATGAACAGGAAATTTCAGGGCCAGGGAATAAAGAGAAAATTATAAGATATTCTAATATTTTTTAAAATTGTAAAGTAGAAATAAGAATTATGATGGTTTCAAACCTTTCCTTAGCAACACTGGATAGCAGAAGACTATGGGCCAAGGCTTTCAAAGTTCTAGTGGAAACTTTTTTAACTTAAAATTTTATACATAGTCAAACTATCCAACAAATTTAACAGTGGAATAGTTCTGGCACTTCATGACTCCAAAATGATCTCCATTTATTAGGAAGCTACTTGAGGATATACTCCAGCAAAAAAAGAGGGAGTAAACCAAGAAAGATGAAGACAGGAAATAAGCAAAGGATACAAGTTAGGAAAACAGTGTTAAGAGACTTCAGGGTAACATATGTGTAACTTACCAGCATCACAGAGGACTCAGGAGGGTCACCTCCAACAAAAAGAGAGGGGGCACCCCACATAATATCTTTAAAAATAGAGTATTTAGAAAAAAATAAGAATACATGAACCACAAAATATGCATACATTTTTAAATTAAGCAATTATAAATTTGAAGAATAATAAAAAAACTGATGTAGAAATAAAATGGAATTATACTACTATATTAGGCTCTGTAATAAGCAATATTTGCATAGTCATAATGATATAAAACTAATTATTTACTATATAAAAATCATGATACAATTTTATTGGGGAAGTGGAAAATGAGAAATTGAAAAGTGATATAAAAAAGTCAAACCTTTTACTAGCATAACTGGAAGTCAATACATAATATCAAAAATAAATAAATGAGAAATAGCAGAAGCACATTATTTAGAAATATGGAATTAGCTATTAAAAGAAAAGGTACTTAATTTAAAAAGGTTATTTCCTCATAGTGGGGCTGAGATGGGAAGGCACAAGACAGGGGAATGTTGGGTTTTATTATAAGTCTTTCAGATATTTTTAATGTTTTAAAACATACACATACACCGTGTTTCCCCGAAAATAAGACCTAGCTAGACAATCAGCTCTAAGTGTCTTTAGGAGCAAAAATTAATATAAGACCCAGTCTATACTACGTGATATTATATTATAAAGACCCGGTCTTATAGTAAAATAAGACTAAGACTGGGTCTTATATTAATTTTTGTTCCGAAAGACACATTAGAGCTGATGGTCCGGCTAGGTATTATTTTCGGGGAAACACAGTATTACTTATGGAAAGTTATTTTTTAATTAAAAATAACATATAGGACCTTCATTTTCAGGCATGATGGAGTACCAGGGATTGGATTTACCATCTCACTTTAAACAAATAGAAAACTAGGCAAACATATATGAAACAGCAATTTTTCAGACATTAGACAAAAGACAACACAGAGCTATGATGTCTGTGAGAAGAGAGACAAATATGGTGAGCTCTCTAATTGCCCTAGAATACTGCCTGAAGGCAATTCCCAGGCTGTAATGCAAGGACAAAGATTCCCAACAACCTGGTGATCTTGATGAATTTAGAAGGCAGAAATCAGCATACAGAAAGGCCACTGTGACTAGAATTTGCTGGAGAGCTTACCACAGAGAAGAGAGCTGCGCAGAGAGAAAGTCCCCAGAGAACTGCAGAGGGTTCTTTGAGTTTTGGCCTGAGTAATGATTTGCACACACATAAGATGAAACTGCCTGAGGATGGTGAAAAAAATCACCAGAAAGTAGTAGGCTGAACAACTGTCAAAGTTCACCCGGGGCTGAGAATAGTTAAGGTTGCCGCCAATCAAAGTAGAAAGACCTTATAATACAAAAGATATCAGCTAGAGTCTTCAGAAGGGTATCACCTAAATTAATCCAACACCAAAGACTGCCCTGGATCTGCTTGAACAAAGCCTAATATCAAGCCCCAAAAATATCTAACTAATCCCAAGAAAAGTAACTGCATGCCAGAAAAAGTAAGCCCAACACTACATTTTTGAAAAATAAATGAAATCCAGTACCCAACACATAAAATCAACAACGTCTGGCATCCAATAAAAAAGCATAAGACACACAAAGGGTACAATGTTCATGAATGAGATGAATAAATTCTGGGGACCTAATGTATATTATGGTGATTAGAGTTAATAATACTGTACTATATACTTGAAATTTTCAAGAGAGTAAATCTTAAATGTTTTCACCACACACAAAAATAACGGTAGCTGTGTGAGGCAATGAATGTGTTAATTAATTTGATTGTGGTAATCATTTCACAGTGTATACAGATATTAAATCATCACATTGTACAACTTAAAGAAACCAATTTGTAAAACCTAAATATATACAATTTTTATTTGTCATACCTCAATAAAGCTGGGAAAAGTCTTTAAAACAGAAATAGATTTTGTTAATGATAAAACATTACTAAAGTGGTGAATTTGAAAATGTAGGGGAAAAAATTACCAAACATGAAGAGAAGCAGGAAAATATGACCAATTTCCAGAGAATAATCATTCAATATCAAGAGAACCAAAAAAGGAACCATATGATGAAAATACCAAGGATACTAAAATGACCATTAAAAACTGCTTCATGTGTTCAGGAAGGAAGGTAAAGGAAAACATGATTATGACAGAGAGAGAATTAAGAGTTATATAAAAGATCCAAAAGGAACTTCTAACAACACAAAAACCCACAAAGACTTAAAAAGCAAAAAATATGCATTGGATGAGATCAACAATAGATTAGACAATGAAAGAAAAAAAAACCATAGTAATAGAAACTATACAAAATGAAGCACAGACAGTAAAAAGATTGAATAAGAGAACAGTATCTTAATAAAGGTCCCAGTACCTGTGGGACCACATCAAGTGGCTTGACAAATGTGTAATTGAAATCCTGGAAAGCGGGAGGGAAACAGAAAAATATTTTTTAAAGTAATGGCTGAAAAGTTTCCAAATTTGATAAAAACTGTAAACCCACATATCCAAAAAGCTCAATGACTTCAAAAAGAATAAAAATTTTAAAAATGCAACAAACCACTTAATAATCAAATTGCTGGAAATAACTGATAAAAGGAAATTCCTCCAAACAGTCAGAGGGAAAAAACAATAATAGTGTACAGAAAAACACAGATAATAATGACAGAAATTTCATGTCAGAAACTGTGTAAATCAGAAGTTAATAAAAGCTGTCAACAAGATTTTTATGCCCTGCAAAAGTATCCTTCAACAATGAAAGTGAAATAAACACTTTTTCAGACAATCAACATCTTAGAAAATTCATTACCAACAGAACTGCACTATAAGAAGTTCTAAGAGAAATTTTTTTAAGCAGAAGGAACATAATATAAATAGAAATTTGAATTTACACAAAGCAATCAAGAGTACCAATAATGAGAAATATGGGGACTAATATACAAGACATTCTTTCCATTGTTTACTCTCTTTAAAATAAAAATGTCTATTTTAAGCAAAATACCATATGTTCATAACGTATATAGAAGTGAAACATAACAATAATAGAACAAAAGATGGGAGAAGGTTCTTACGTGATATACAAAGTGGTATAATATCATTTGAAGGTGGACTGTGATGAGATAAAGATGTATATTGTAAATTTTAGAGCAACCAGTAGCAAAACAAAGTAGAGGTATAGCTAATAAGCCAACAAAGAGATCAAATAGAATCATAAAAAGAATGTAGGAAAGGAGAAAAAGAAGGAATAAAAACAGATAGGAAAATAGAAAACAGCAATGTGGCAGATTTAAATCCAGCCACTTCAATAATTACATTAAATGTAAATGAGCTAAACACGGCAATTAAAATTAGAGATAGTCAGATTTGACAAAAATAGCAAGAACCAACTTTATGTTGTTTATAATAAACCCACTTTAAAAATATAGACACAAATAAGTTAAAAGTAAAAGGTTGAAAAAAGTATACTATGAAAACAATAATCGAAAGAAAGCTGGAAAGCCTACATTAATAGAGAGGAAAGGATTCAGGATAAGAAATATTACACATAAAGAGGCATGTTTTTAATAATAAAATGGTAAATCCATCAAGAGGACATAACAGAGTTAAGTGTGTATACGCTTAACAGCAGAGCTTCAAAAAATTGAAGTTAAAAACTGATAAACCTGGAAGGAGAGTTAAACAAATCTGTATTGTAGTTGAATATTTCTACACCTTTTCAGTAACTGAACAATTTCACGAAGATCACTAAGGATACAGAAGACGTGAATGAACTAAACCTGACACATGACAGCATTCCAATCCACAACGGCAGAACACACATTATTTCCAACTACACATGTAACATTTTACCAAGCTAAATGAACCATAAAAAGCCTACACATTTAAAAGGGTTGAAACTATATAAAGTATGTTTTCTGATCACAATGGAATTAAACTAGAAACCATTAACATAAAGATATCTGGAAAAACCCAGATGTTTGGAAATTAACAACAGGATTATAAATAACTCAGTTGACAATAAAGAACTCAAAAGGGGAATTAGAAAATACTTTGAACTAAATAAAAATAAAAACAAAATTCCAAAATTTCTGGGATAGATACAAAGCTTAGATGTGCTTAGAGGAAACGTCATATTAAAAAAAACAGAGGGAGGTGTGGTAAAATGCAACACTATTGCAAGTCAAAAGCTGAAGGGATGTTTGGCAAAAGCAGTAGATGCTCACACACCCTCTCCCCTGTTCTGTCACCTCATCAAGCTTCCATTCCATCTCTCCTCTTCTCTCTGCTAAGTTTCCAAAGCATGGATTCAATTGCACTCTCAGTCTACATCAGTCATGCATGCTCTTCGACTCATTGTAATAGTATTCCTGCAAAAGAAATGTTCCATAGAGCCAGCCCCACCTATAGCTTCATATACATACTCCTCTCTGTCCTACCTCAACCCCCCAAAAAAAGAAATAATGCACACACACAGCTGGGGCTGAATTGAACTCGTGATGACCACCTGACCCAAAAGTAGCCAATCGATGTGTTATTAACAGTTGGCTAGAAATCTGACGTTGTGTGACCCTGCAGCATGAGATGAGCAGGGCCAAACAAATCCTACCTTGAGAACGTGATATAAGACATAAGACTGTTGACAGTGGGTGGTGAGAGAGTCCTGTAAGTTTACAGCAATGGCAACCGCTCACAAGTTGAGGAGTAAAAGGAGGAAGCTGTTCTGCAGAGAAAGGAAAGTGGAGCTGACAAGAAGCAAAGAGGAGAGAAGAGTTTGTGCCCCAGTAGAGGAAAATGGAGACAGTAGCCAGCTGCTTCTGTTCCTCTCAATCTCCCCTGATGCTCATCTGAACTTGATTTCATGTCCTTCGATTCTGTGAGAACTCTGTATCCTTGCAATAAACACTATTCTTCACTTGAGTAACTTTGAATGAGTTTTGTTTTCTGGCAACCAAAGGAGCCATAACGTGAACAATTTCGTGTGTCTTTTTAATTGTCTCCCAACATTACATAGTAACTTCTGTAAGGGTAAGTAGTGTATTTTATTTCATCGGTAAAACACGGCTCATAGTAACATGACTGAATTATATACGTGTTGATAAGGTTAATAATGAATGAATTCATTAATCTGGTTACTGACACCTCTACCACTACTAGAATAATGAATCACTTGTTTTGTCCTCCCTACATCAATTCCTTTGTGAAATGGTTTTTTCTCTACATCCTGTGGCTCTGGTGGGACTAAGCATCTCAGGCTTCCACCCTGATCCACTGAAGCAAGCGTACAGCTCACAATACAGATCAGAGTCAGTCACCCATGCAGGATTTTAAATCTAAGTCACCGGATGGTAGTTTCCATTCCTGCAGTTGAGAACTCTAGAGCTCCCCTGGTTCCTGGCCTTTTCAGAGGTTAGGTTGTTCAGCTTTTTCTTCAATCTTAGGGCTTTTCACTATCTTTCCAATAACTCCCCTTTTCTTGTTTAAGTAGTCAGAGTCCATTTCTGTTTCTTTCAACCTAAGAATCGTCTCTGATATAGCTTGGTTCCCAGGGAGGCCAACTGCTTCCCTGGTTCATTTCGAATAACTGGAACAAGTCTTCCTTTTTTGAAAGAGCAGCTGCCTTTGAAGCATACTTTCTTTGAAACAAATAAAATATTACTTTATTGATCAGTTTCTCCACTGCTCTCTTCTTTTATAGTAGTCACTGACCTAACCTTGTGGGCTGCCTTTTATGTAAGAGGCACCACTGGTTCTGCCTCAGTTGTTTGTATTCAACCTCATCCTCATCTTCTAAGGCCGTTTGTGAGTAAGAGTCTTGAGCATGTATTTTAAAGGAGTCATGTGCATTTTGGAATGCAGGCAACAGAGGCCAACTTCATTTAGCTCAGTTAACGCTTTTTCTGCAGCACTGTGAAACAGACTTCATTCCTTGGGTATGAAGGGTCTGTATTCTCCCTGACAGGGCATCTCCCGGGCTTGGGCCTGGGGTCCTAACTCCTGATAATGAACCCACGCTGGTCCTTTATGTCAGCATCCCTCCTTATAAAGAAGCCATGTTAGGGTGTTGGCCCTGATACTCTCAGTACTTCGAGTTTCCAGGCAGTGGGTCTCCTCTCAGCACTCTGACTCATTATTGTATTTTACTGAAGTACTTAGAAGGAGAGCTTTGGGGAAGTGCTCCATGCAATTATTTAAATGAATAGGCATACTTATTTGAAATGCTTTCAGATTTCCTAGAAAGAAATCTCATGTTCTTTCCCTGACACTAATTTCTTAAAGTGGGTAACAGTCCTGGGGGATATCCTTGTTCAATCTAGAGAACTGCATTTCCAAGGTAATCTGAAACCCAGTCAGTAAGTATTCGTTCATTTTGCAAATCATTGTTGAGCACCTACTGCATGCCAAGCTCTGGGACTACGAGCTGAGTATACAGTGGTGAAGAAAACAAACACAGCCCTGCCCTCAACAAGGACACAGTCTAGGGGAGGTGAGAGAAAAAATAAGGAAGGAAACTCAAGAATAATCATCAATGAGATGAGGCCTGAAGATGCAAAAGAGCTTCATGTGTTTGAGAAACTAAGGGGAGGAGGTGAAGGGTAGAGTGAGACAGGTTGGGGAGAAAAGGGCCATGTAAGGAGTTTAACTTTTATGTTAAATGTAATGAAAATATAGCCACTTTGGAAAGCAGTTTGGCAGTTTCTTTAAAAATTAAACATAGTTTTATCATACAGCCCAGCAATTTTGCTACTAAGTATCTACCCAAAGGAGATGAAAACATGTATCTACATAAAGACCTGTACGTGAACTGTGCACAGCAGCATTAGTCATAATGGCCCAAGACTGGAAACAATTCAACTGTCATCAATAAAAGCATGGATAAGCAAATTGTTGTACGTCCATACAATGTAATACTGCTAGGCAAGCAAAAACAAAAACTAAACAAAACAAAACAAATTACTCATACAAGATCAAACTTGTTTGGCTTGGTAACTACTTGGGTGTTTATAATTATGAAAACTCATTGAATGGACCATGTAAGATTTGCACATTTTATTGTATACAAAGTATAGCTCAATATTTAAAAATGTAATGAAAAGATGCAGAAGGGATTTTAAAGCAAGGGAGAAATGTGATGATTTGTTCTTAACAGACTCCTCTGATCATTTTGAGAAAATAGATTTGAGGGGAGCTAGATAAAACTGGTAGGGTGACTATTACAGGGGTTATTGCAGCGGGCCTGGAGAAAGATGCCAAAGGCTTTGACTAGCAAAGAATAAGGGAAGTCAATATATAGATTTAAGATGTGTTAGAAGGTAGAAATGACTGGATTTGTTTATTTAAAAACTATGAAGAAATAAAGAATAGCACTTACAGTTTGGTTTGAGCAAATGGGTGGATAGTCTCAACATTTACTCAAATGGATCAGCAGATTGTGAAAAGAATAGGTTTGGTTGAAGTGTAGGTGAGAGAGAATCAAGAGCTCAGTTTTGGGTATATTTAGGCTGAGAGTGCTATAATGCATCCAAGTAGAAAATTTAAGTAGACAGTTTGATGTGCATGACTGGAGCTCACATGAGAGACTGAAATGGAGACACAAATTTGGACATCATCAGCATCTAGATGATATTTTAGGACATGAAAATAGATTATTTAGGAAGAGAGTAGAGAGAGAGAACAAGCCCTGGGAAACACCAATAAGTGGACATTGGTACAGGGAGAAGGTCTATAACAGAGATGAGAAGAAATTGTCAGCAATATCAGAGGTGGGAAGAAAACCAATGGCGTAATGTCAAATAAGGGGTTGGTCATCTGGGTCTAATGCAACTGAGAGACTGAGTAAGACAAGAACACAAATTGTCCATTGTACTTAACACTATGGAAATTGTTGATAACCTGGACACGAGTTTTGGTGAAGTGATAAGGGAAAAGATGCAATTTCAGAGTTTTAAAGAGTAATCAAAAGTGAAAGTGGTGAAAAGTATGCAAACAACTCCTTTGAGGCATTAAGTTATGAAGGGATGTAGAGAAATGGGCAGTAGTTGGAGAGGGATGAGGGAACCCAAGAAGGACGTTTAGGGATACAGGAGAGTCAATCACATTTGTGAGCAGAAGAGGCTAGTCCCATAGGAAAGGAGGGGACTGATCATTTAGGAAGGATAGGAGATCACTGGAGGAGTAAAACCTTGAGAAAGTCAGAGAGGATGGGATCCAGGAGGAGCTGAGTTCCGATGGGAACAGCCCACTTTCTTCTTTGTTCCAGGAAGGCAGAAGGAGAAAATGCAAATGAACACAGATATAGCCTAGGGGAGTTCTTCTCTGATGGTTCTAATTTTTCAATTAGATACAATTGACTCAGGATAATCACATAAGAATGAGGGGTTCAGGAATGAAGTGGGAGATTTGAGAAGAGAGGTGAAGGTATGAAATGTCATCATAAAGGGTAGACTAGCAAATTTATTAGATCACATAGAAATTCTGGGCAATAGATTGAGATTATGAGTTTAAAGGTAATCTTCTCAGCTGACTATGCGATTTTTCTCTGGCAACATTTAGTTATTCAAATTCATGCAGGTGGCTGGCTGCGTTCATCCAGGTTGAAGTTTTGCCAAGTGAGCATACGGCAGTAGAGAGACACACAAAGACTGAAGGATTGATAAAAACTAAGGACCATATAATGGATGCTCAACAGAAGGGATGTGTCGACAGGAAGATCAGGTTCTGTCAATTTCTAGTTTCTGTACCTGGCTTCGCTTCCCTACCATCTCCCCATAAATACCACACATTGCATTTGGATCAATCCATGTGTCGCAATACTGACCAGAGGCTGGAGGAGAGATCTAACCAGTTTATAGCCCTGCTTCTGGGTTTCAGACTTTATCTCCCTAGAGTTCCACATTCAGATTCATCACATTCGAGCTGAACACCTATGTACCCATCAAATGTCCAGATTGAGAGCTCACGTGGTACCCCAGTTCATAGAAATGGACTATCACCACCTAAAATCTCTTCCCCAGACCCACACTCCAGTGAAATGGAGTCCTTCAGACTAGTGGCTAGAGTCCCCCTGCCTGCTCTCCAACTGTCTCATGTCAGTCCTACCCACCACATGCCTTTCTTTGCTTCTCACATTACTAGCTCTCTCTAAGGCAGAAGATACTGTAACCCGATCAGTCAGAACCCAGCTAATCAATGTGCCATATTTTATTCATGGGCACTGGCATGCAGGTGCTTGCCCAGTGTTTTGTTTCCCATTTGGCCATTGTTCCTCATGGGTACCTCCTTTGATTAAGAGTCTAGTGGAAAGAAGAGTCAGCACCCAGTCATTCCTGTTTCCCTGGCCAGAATGTCATCATCATGGAATCCAAACCTCACTTTGACCCCTAAACTATCCAACAATCTACCAGGATTCCTGATTAATATTCATCCTAAATTATCTATTAATTAGTCCCACCCACTTAATGAAATCCCAAACCTTCATTCTGACACCCTCTGCGACATTACTGTTATGAAAAAAATTGTTTCCCCCCGAAAGATTACGTCAAAGTCCTAACCCCTCAGAATGTGACCTTATTTGGAAATGGGGTTATTGCAAATGTAATTAGCTAAGAGGTCATACTGGAGTAGGGTAGGCCGTTACTGGTATCCTTAGAAGTAGAGGAAAAGAGACACAGAAATGCAGACATATGAAGGAAGAATGCCATGTGACAACAGAGGTGGGAATTGAAGTGCTGCAAGCCAAGGAACACCAAGGATTGTTGGCAAACCACCAGAAGCCAGGAAGAGGCAAAGCAGGATTCCCCCCTACAGATGGCAGAGAGAGCATGGCCCTGATGATAAACTGGTTTTGGATTCGGCCTCCAGAACTATGAGACAATAAATTTATGTTGTTTTAATCGGGCCAGGTTGTGGTACTTTGTTATGGCAGCCCTAGAAACTAATGCAATTACTGCTATCCCTGTGGTCCCCACAGCATGTGCTTTCCTGTAAGATTGAAGCTTCCCTGAGTGACAGAAGCTGTCTGCCTGGAGTTTTTGCTCCCTTTCTGGTGGGTGGCTTCATTCCAAGTCCTAAGTCTCCTCTGTGCTGCCTTAGAAGATCAGGCAGGACTCATCTCCACGCTAAGTCAGCCAGTCAGACAGAAATTTGCTTTGATTTTACGAAGGGTCAACATATCCTTAGCTCCAGGAAGGATCTGTTTGAAATGGTGGCCATGGCAACTATCCAGCCAAGAAAGCACTGAGTGCTTCAGCTAGCCCAGCAGGAAAATGCCTCTTTCTTTCTTAGCAATGCAAGTAAAAGTTCTGAAACGGACCAGGAAGGGTTCACACTGAGCCCTCTGCACAGCGACCCAGGGAAGATAGCACCATTATGTACCATGGTGTTTGCATGCAGCTGATGGTGGGCACAGAATGAGGAAAGCAAGTATCAGCCAACAGCATGATAGGAAGAGGAAGTGATGTCAAATCGGGTGGAGGTGGAGGGAGGGGCTGCACTAGCCAGGGTGCTGATGGAGTTTAAATATGGTCCACCCTGGAGCAAGGGACAGAAAAGGGAGTCTAGGGATCACTGTCTAATCTGACCTGCAGAAGAAAACAGAAGAGCCCCCGTGGAGGGGAAAACTACCATATCATGTATAGAGCTACATCACGGTGCCAGAGATCTGTCTGTTCAGGTTGGACCCAAGCAGCGCTGGGAAGCATACAATTCAGGAAGGGTCTGTGACAGCTAGACAGAGGGTCAAGGCTCCAGCCACGTTGGCTGGGTTCAGGGAAGACCCCTAATCTGAAAGAAAGTGTGTGACAGGAGGCAGGGAGCCACGAGAGGGCCCCACACTGTGGATGGAGTCCCCACAGTGAGAAGCAGAAAGGCGGGGGATTCTTCAAGTTGGATGATGTACGAACACCCAAGGCTTGCCTGGGCTCATCTGGTCCTGGTCTGGCTCATTCAACAAATATTTATTGAACTTTTACCAAGTTCAAGGCCAATGCATGCTAGGAATACAAAGAGAACACCGTATAGATTCTTCCCTAGAGGAGACTGGTTTAGCTGGCAAAACAGACCCATAAGCAAATAATGACCATGCAGTATGATAAATGGTAAATCAAGACGTGAACAAAGTACTGTGGAAGGCAGAGGGGAGGGACACAGCTCTGCCCAGGGGACTCAGGATGGCAGAAAATATATTGCATTAGTTTCATGGTGACCTAGATAAAGTATAAAATAAAAGTGAAATTTCATTTCAACCTCATAATCCAGATCCTCCATCCCATACTCCAGATCTCATTTCATTCCTGCTGTTTTCTGTCCCTTTGAATTACTGAGTGCAAATTAAGAACGATCATGTACTGGAATTATTTACTACTGTATCAGAAAAACATTAAAGCTGATCAAAGTTCAGTGGATTTCTACATACAAAACCTCCCTTTTTGTACCCTCAAACTTTTTGTACCCTCAAAAGTTTGGTAGTCTCTGTCCCATGGAGTCAGATGACAGGATGGTGTCTGGATGCCACAGGAGGTTGTCACAAGTGACTCAGTTCTCAGATTAGCACAGAGCACTTGGTGATCCTTCTTCTTCCTTTCATCAAATACCAGAAAGAAACATAATAAAGTGTTGGAAACTATAGTGGACATTTCCGCATTTCCTTGCCCTGCAGTGCCCACTCCCAGAGAGACTTCTGTGGCCTCCACTGATTGGGCAGCAGACTTGTGGCCCCACACCCTGGCTAGAGCGGATCAGCGCACTGGTGAACAGCTGACTCAAATTGACCGATGGGATTCTGTCTTCCCAGACTTTAAAATGGCAGCACAGGAGCTCTACTTGGTCTCTCGAGAGTACTACAACTGGGGAAGCGTGTAAAGCTGGGAGTAGGAAAGCCATGTTTGCATCATGTGTAAGTGGGACAGAGAAAGGCACTCTGCACAAATGGAGGATAGGGCAGATCCACTAAGAGAAGCAGAGAAGGGTGGCCGGGGGAGGGAAAAGGAAGAGAGGAGAAGAGACTGCCGTAGGTACTGATGGTGTTCACCTCCTGGTTCAGGTTATCCTAGAGAGCCCCATAGCAGTTCATTAACCTCTCCCTTTGCGGAGGAAGAGTTAATGTTTGCCCTGCTCTGCTGGAGGACCTGTCTTATTCATGTGAGGCCGACAGTCTCAGCCATGGGGAAAAGACACAATGGGATCCTTTTTATTTGTTTAGGGTGTGCAGAGCTGTGGTCAGAAAGTGGGAAATTTTGCATAATGGATGCCGAGTTCTGGGAGGAAAGAAACCCATACCTTTAACCTATTCCTTTCAAGATTTAAAGGTAGGACTATCTATGGGGTAAACTTAGATGCCCTTAATCACAATCCAGTTGCAGTGACAGGCATAAGAATTCCCAAAATAAGTTGCCATAGAGCAAAGACAGGTAGCATTGTGCATTAGTCTTGGCACCCATTAAGAAAGGGCATGGGGATTGTGGGTCGGTGGGCACTACAGTCTGTAATCAGCTTTTCAGGCACTGCCTGGAGCCCTATTCTTAGGCCATGGGTTGTACTGAAAACGCCAATTATTGAATGCTCTAGCATATAGGCTTAAAACATGGAGCCTTCCCAACTAAAACTGGAGGAACCAGAGCAGTTGAAGAGGGTTCCACACCAGTGTCTGTAGAATTAAAGGGAGGATGAGCCTGAGACATCCTTACACTCCATGAATCATTCCCCACAAGTTGAGAGCAGGGTTTTGCCTTTTTTTCCTAACAAGGTATAAGGTGGTGGACATTGGAACCTGTATGGACTGGGTCACCCTAGGTGCAGCCTCCACACATTGTAGGAGAGGTTGGGTGACATAGTTACCTTACTGGGGAGCTCTTTCACTGGGCGGTGGGCTCACCACTTCTCAAAATGTGCTATGGCTGCAGCACCTGTTGTAGCTCAGGTCCTTACCACCCTAACACCTGTTGTAGCTCAGGTCCTTGCCACCCTAACACCTGTTGTAGCTCAGGTCCTTGCCACCCTAACACCTGTTGGAGCTCAGGTCCTTGCCACCCTAACACCTGTTAGAGCTCAGGTCCTTGCCACCCTAACACCTGTTAGAGCTCAGGTCCTTGCCACCCTAACACCTGTTGGAGCTCAGGTCCTTGCCACCCTAACACCTGTTGGAGCTCAGGTCCTTGCCACCCTAACACCTGTTGGAGCTCAGGTCCTTGTCACCCTAACACCTGTTGGAGCTCAGGTCCTTGCCACCCTAACACCTGTTGGAGCTCAGGTCCTTGCCACCCTAACACCTGTTGGAGCTCAGGTCCTTGCCACCCTAACACCTGTTGGAGCTCAGGTCCTTGTCACCCTAACACCTGTTGGAGCTCAGGTCCTTGCCACCCTAATACCTGTTGGAGCTCAGGTCCTTGCCACCCTAACACCTGTTGGAGCTCAGGTCCTTGTCACCCTAACACCTGTTGGAGCTCAGGTCCTTGCCACCCTAACACCTGTTGGAGCTCAGGTCCTTGCCACCCTAACACCTGTTGGAGCTCAGGTCCTTGCCACCCTAACACCTGTTGGAGCTCAGGTCCTTGCCATCCTAACACCTGTTGGAGCTCAGGTCCTTGCCACAGCCACCAGGCTTCAGACTTGACCCACTGAGGCCAGCTTTAACTCAGTGGCCAGCATCCTTCTAGCACAGTCTGTACCACAATGAGATGAACAGGCTCTCTGACTTGAAAGCATTGTGTATATAAAGGGAGAGGTGATGGTGGCTTTGGAAGGTTAAACTGGATTTCTGATCCTCCTACTGCTATCAGCATAGGGAGCATGTACTGGGCTCTGGGCCAAGACATGCTAATCACCTACCACAATATAAATCAGAGCACTTGGGCTTCCCAGCGCCTCATGGGTCTCAACTTCATTTCCCGCCCTTGGGTTTTGAGCAACTCCTATGTCCTTCCAATTAACTCTACTTTTTCATTAAATTAGCTTGCATGGTTCTGCCACTTGCAACTAAATAATCTCTGACTAAGGCAGAAACGAAGGTTAAAAAGAGATCATTGCCAGAATCAAAGTGGAAATTCCTCCAATATACAGAGCTGATTTAAAAAGCAAACATTTAGTTCATTCCTGTTAAGGTTGGATTGAGATGTGCAGTTAATGACCGAATATTCTGCCTTCTGAACCCAAGGCAGAGCACAGAGAAGGGAAACAGCAGTAAAAAGCTTTGTATGCAGCTCCCATCGTCCACCATCTTCCCCTGGCTGGGGCATGAAGTATCTACCGAACACAAGAGAGCTACCCACCTTACTGCTCAATATTTATTTTCGGAGACAGCTAAATCCGTGCTAATTTGTTTGTTCCCTTCCCCTCCCCCAGCTCGATTTTCCGGAACTGTTCAGAAACAAAAACTCTAATAGAATAGTGTTAGAGAGTAGAGGGTGCTGCACCCCAGAAAACCATAAATGGGGACAGAGACAGACTGCCTAGAAGCCCAGCATGTGAGAGCTTATGGCTTTCCATGGATTACATGAAGACGAAAAGCACTGGACTCAGGCTCACACTTTGAGAGAGAATAGGGACCTCAGAACGGGAGACGGTGCCTTTGCACGAAGGCAGACGCATGAAGAACGGCTGGGAATCTGACGCTGGAGGAGGTCAGGCTCCTCAGATCACTCCGCAGCTCAAGATGTGTGAGGCGGCGGATATCAGAAGCTTAGAATTAGGGCAGTCTGTTGGCAAAATGAAAATCGAGTTTAATTTCTTCTCACACATGAACCAAAGAGTCCAATAGGAAGACAGTAAAGAAATCCACAGAATTATACCTTTGAAAAATTATTTACCACAAGAGACAGAACAAATTATTTAAAACCTGCTTGATGTTTCAATACCACAAAAGAACACCTGGTCTCTGCAAAAAAAGACCAAAAGAATCACAAATGGAAATCAGGCTAAGATAAAATCTGGTATGCAAAGGGAACTGGATAGAATTTGAAAAACAACAGAACCCCAAATAAAATAGCAACAAAATTTAAATGTTCCTAAATGGCATTAATTAGCAAAATCGACTCATATACACACAAAAATCTAATCTGTGATATAGAGGACAAACTTGGGAAAATCTCCAAGATTAGAGATAAGGGAACAAAAGAGATGAGAATGATGAGAGAGGAGATGATAACCACAGAAATACATTAAATATCAAATCACAAAACAGTTGGTGCTCAGAGCAAGAAGCTATTTCTGGTCTAGCACACATAGGACCACTCTTAGGCAAAACGGGCCCCTGCCCTGGCCCCCCACACTACAGAGAGCCCTGCATTTGGATCTCCACTGGCCATGCCCCTCTCCAGGAGGCAAAGAGTGCACAGGGCCTGGAGGACGAGCCCACGCTCAGCTTGTCCAACTCTGCACCCAGACGCACTCTGGGTACCCTGAATTAAATTATTTGCCCAGGCAACCTGAGTTTTTCCCCCAGATTTAAGCAGGCCTCCTCCCTGGGCCCATCTTCCGAAAGGTAGACCACTCTAACAGTGTGTACATCCGAGGCGTGAGGGGTGGCCTAGAGGGGCTGCTGGCAGGGCTTACGAACATGCATGCTGGGACGTCTGCCCTGTGCAGGCATGGCCCCTGCAGACTGGGTCAGAGCCAGAAATAGGAAGAAAAAGAGAGGCAGTCTGGAGGCTGGGGCTCTGTGTCAGCTCTCCCTACAACAAGATATTCTCAGAACTCAGAGAAGGCTGAGGATTCTAATTTCCAACCAGCCTGCCAGGTGCCTATGAAGGTATATTTGACCAGGTGGGAGGACAGAACATATTTTATTTACAGCATGTTTGCATGGCTTGTAACTTTTAAATATTTAAGCGTATGGTATGTGGTCCTCCCTTTGTGCGCGTTCCCTGGGCCCCACAGCTGTGGGGAGGGAGCTGATCTTGATGAGCAGCTCCTTCAAATCCCCTCCATTAAGTCATGGAACCTTTAACACTGCCTGCCCTGGAAGCAGCAGCCAACTCCTTTTCCAGAAAAGGGAGAAAAGACTTTCTGGTAGTAGGGCACCTTGCTACAATTAGAACCAGAAGCGGGAGCATCAAAACCGGATCTCTCTCTCTCTCTCTCTCTCTCTCTCTCTCTCTCTCTCTCTCCCTTGGGGGCTAAGCCTCTGAGGGTAGGAAGGCCCGGTAGCTGAACTCCGCACCATGAATTCCTGTCTGAGGTGGCAGGTGGAACAGAGGACATCACCCTCAGGGTAGCTGATTCGCTTCTGCTTCCTGCTGGTGAGACTCAATTGTTTAATTCTTAAATGTCATGATTCCCGGCCAGTGGCATTTTCTTCTAGGTACACAGGTCTGTCACAGCAAAATCCACTTCCTCATGCCTGAGAATTTTCAAAGTTTCAACCTAAATGGCCCTGATCAGTTCGACCTTCCCCGGAGTATAACCCCGGGCCCGGGGGTGGGGGGGGGGGTCGGGGGGGGAGCTGCTACTGCCATTTACAGCGACTCCTGTGTGAGGCCACCCTGATACCTTACAAGGAGCTATGGAGGGGCCTGGACTGGGCTTCTGGACTTGCTGCTATGATTCACAGACAGGCACTTGTGTTGCTTCATTGTATGTCAACTTGGCTAGGCTCTGGTGCCCAGCTGTTTGGTCAAACATCAGCGTAGATGTTGCTGTGAAGCTATTTTATAGATGTGATTAACATTTAAATCAGTAGACTTTGAGCAAAGCAGATTACCCTCCATAATATGAGTGGGCCTCATTTAATCCGTTGAAGGCCTTAAGAGCAAAGACTGAGGTTTCCCAAAGAAGGAATTCTCCTCAAGACTGCAATATAGAAATCCTGTCTGAGTTTCCAGCCTGCTGTTGTGAAGAATTCAGAATCATGACTGCAACATCAACTCTTATCTGAGTCTACCTGCCAACCTGCCCTACAGATTTCAGCCTTCATGGCCCCCACAGTCAGCGAGCTAATTCCTTAAAAGAAGTGAATCCCCTCCGTGTGTGTGTGTCTCCTATTGGTTCTGTTTCTCTGTAGAACCTTAATAGAATACTCAAGCATTGCATTGTGGGAATAAGCTGGGGTGCTGTTTATGCCCCAATCTGTATAAAGAGGGGACCTATTTTGCTTGACCAAGATACATTCAAGTCAGATCCAAGCCCCAAAGCAAAGGCTGAGCATCAAGACAACTTTCCAGGTCCACTGAACCCTGTGATGCAGGACCTGGAGAGCAAACTGATGACTTGGCATGAAGCCAGGCAGGTGGAGAGGGTCAGGGAGGGAGGCTGTAGCCTGATGCTCCTGCAGCCACCTCCTGCTCAGCTCACTTGCTCTACACAACCTGGTCACAGGGCATGGGCAGCAGGCCAACTCCAGAAGTCACTCTGATTGGGAGGGCATCTCCTCTGTGCCAGGGCAGGCTCCCAGTGGCTGCGGGCCTGGGCACAGTAGTTGGCTATGAAAGCTGACAGCTGGAGAGGCCTGGAGACAATGAGCCAGCAGAGCTGGATGGGGAGCTTGGTGGGGCTCCCCATGGCATCCGCACATAACGGGCTCAGCCCAGGGTCACTGCCCTGCGGGTGAAGACAAGGAAAGCTGCAGCCCGAATAATGATACGACCTCTGGGGATGTTCGGAGACTTGGTTTCCTCATCTGAAAATTGAGGCTAACAGCATCTCAGAGCTGTGCCACGAGAATTGGAAAGGGTGACAGCTGTGTAGAAGCACCAGGCACATGGCTCCTGCCCAGTAAATGTCAGTGTCCTTCCTCTTTTTCCAGGAAGGATGGGCCATCATTGTCATGAAGGGCAAAGTAAGCAGGCTCTGGAGCCCGATTGGAGGCCCACGCCCGCATCTTCCTCCATAAAGTGAGATGCTCTCTCCCCACAGGGCTTTTGTGAGGACACCTGTAGAACAATTCACAGAGTGTTCCTTCAGTAAATGCTGGAAAAAGAATGCCATGTGGCCCCCTCCTTTTCAGGAGGAAACAGAAGTGACTGGGTTTATTTGCTCTTGTAACACTGCAGGACGGAGCAAAAGCAAACGGCAGTGGTCTGATCTGCAAGGCGGTGCCAGCTCTGCTCTGGAGAGCCGGGTCTGGTCAGCATGAGTGTTGCTTCTGGCTGAAGACTTCAGCCTATAATATTGTACGTCGTCACCTGTCACCCAGGCTGATTAGTCCAACGCAGCGAGTGGACGTGCCTAATGACAGAAGCAGCTCTGTGGGCAGACTGAGAGGGCCTGAAGCTGGTTCCAAAAACAATGTCCATCCAGAGGACGGAGCCAACTTGTCAGTCTATTCTCCAGGCCGGAAAGGGAGGCCTGCAGCTCGGTACAGGTGACTCTGACCTTTTGTCCTCAGATCAGGAGAAAGTCCTCCCCTGCATGGAGCACACTCTCTTGTCCTTCAACAAATGGGTTTAGAAATCCTGTCGGTTTGAATATGTAGTGGGGGAAGGGCAACTTATAAGCACCTGAAGAGGGTGGGTCCCTTTCAACCACGGTCCCTTCCAGATGGATATGCAAAGGTGGCCCGGAACTGAGTTGGAGAGGAGAGACTAGCCACTAGAGAAAGCAAAGAGGGGAGACAAAGAGTGGGGAGCAATATTCCCAGTTGAGGACATGGGTAAGGAATCTTCTAGGAACAGGAATATCAAATATTCTATTTTAAGTAATGTACCTTTTTAAAAAAATTATTATTTACCCAAACGTTCAGTGAAGTCTGGTAGACACACAGCTCCACGTGCAAGTTCATATATGTGTAAATTTAGAAGAGGGATGAGTTCCACACCGGAGTAAACATATTGCAGGCATCAGGCCACAGAGAATTATAGAAATCTTAGAGAGGAGCTGGACTTTCCACAGTCTTGGAATAGGATTTACATCTGTCTTCTCCAGAAGGAGAAGGGGCAGGGAGGTCCCAGCTGACGTCAAGTATGTACCAGATTATGTACCAGATTTAGTCTGATGATCACCACGTAGAGCCCTGCAAATCTGCTCAATCAGTTATCGGGATGCAGTTTTGTTTTTTGTTTTTATTGGGGAATGTTGGGGAACAGTGTGTTTCTCCAGGGCCCATCAGCTCCAAGTCCAGTCACCCTTTTCAATCTTTAGTTGCAGGGGGTGCAGCCCACCATCCCATGTGGGAATTGAACCGGCAACCTTGTTGCTAAGAGCTCCCGCTCTAACCCACTGAGCCATCCGGCCGCCCTGGGATGCAGTTTTAAGCAGACACTCTCTCTGCTCAGCTTTGCCTTATTCTGTCCTTGCTTTCCGAGGCAAGCAGCCATGGCTAGAAATGAAGCCATTTGTCACGAATGCTCTGAGTCCTGTATTTGCAGATGGAAATCAGACTTGCCCCCTGAAATGCTCCCAGGAGTCCGAGGACAGTATGCCTAAAGTTGGTCACACTTAGCTTCCTGTACCCACTAACTGCTTTGTTTCTTGCAAAAGAAAGAGCATCATTTGGAACTGACTTAGAATCCTATCACCTTGGAAAGTAACTAGCAGGCCAAAACGTTGTTTGCATTATCTCTGTCCCTCTCCTTGCTTCTCTACCCAATACCCCCCACCTAACGCTCCCAGGCCTGCTGCGCTGTGGAGAGCTGGGTACTCCTCAGGGGGAGTCATTTCTCACTTCTTGTTTTCAAATTAACCACATTATAAAAATCCCCGAGCCCACACAGTGGATAACAAATGTAACAGGGAACAGATGTTGAATACCCAGCCTATGACAGGCACTCTGCTGGGCTCTTGGCACAGACTGTCCCACTTCATTCTAACAGTGACCCTGTACAAAGTAGGTGCCAAGAATGTTATTCTCATTTTCACAGATAAGGAAACTGATGAAATGCAGACTATATTAATATATCTTGATTACCTACTGGGCATCAGACTACATGCTTTCATTTTAATCATTTCTTTTTTAAAAAAAAGTCATTTATTGAATAGCCACTCTGTGTGTCAATATGGTAAATATTGTTATTCTTATGATAACCAAGCTGGAGGTGGTGAATTGAAGTCGCATGGTGTCATTCAGTCCATGGCAGATCCTTCTGATTATGCACAGGACGGAATCTATGAGGAACTCCAAGTGGCAAGCTGCTCAGTGGTCCATTCTCACTAGGATTTCAACCCTAGGAAAGCTTTCTGGAATGTGACACAAACAACATTGGCAGGAGAAAGAGAAGTGGAAACAGACCAGGCAGCAAGAAATCCAGGGGCTTCCCAAATCTAGCACGTTCAGAACAAGAGAATAAAGGAGTCATCCCATTTCAAGGTTTCATTAAGCTTCTTTTTTCAGAGGATCATTATCACATCCCAAATCTCAGGCCAGATTTCGTTCTTCTAGCAGCAGTCACCCTCCAGGCCCAGGCGTGCTTCCATTTGTAACCTTTCCCACAGGATAGAAGATGAAGAGCCCAGGGGAGCGGGTGTAGTACTTCTGTGGCCTGGACCTGTTGGGAGGGGAGGAAACACTGACCGACCAGGTAGAAGTAGGGATCTCACGCTGCTACTTAGCCTGGCCCAAAAGGGGTGGCACAATGAGCTAGAAGAATGTCTCAAAGAATCCAGCTCTCTAAAGATCTGCAGTGCTTTCCAGATGTCAGAGGCAGCCATTTCCAGGGCAATGCATGGCCAACCGTTTGACCCATTACAATATCTGGGCAGGAGTCTGTGCAGGACCAGCCCTCCGTCTCCATTTCTGGCAGGGAGGGATGGACAGTCACCCCCAAACACACTTCGGGACCACGGCAAGGTGCTGAAAGAGTTGTGGTGCTGTAAAACCTCATGCTGCAGGACCTGTAAAACCTGATGCTGTGGCCCCCTTCTCTGGGTGCCAGCCAATAGGAATTTGAGCTCAAAAGTCCTAAAAACAGCCCACAATGACTGAGCTTGTATATACTACCAGGGGCTCACGCTTCCCATGCTTCACCTATATTCTCTCATTAAATCCCACCTCACCCAAAGAGGACGGTTTAACTGGCCTCATTTGATGGAAGAGGAAATAGTAATTCAGAGGATCCAAGCTTCATGCACAAGGTCAAGAACCTTGTAAGTGCCAGAGCCAGGATTGGAGCCAGGGTCTACCTGTCTGCCTACACATATTTACCTATAAGCAGTTTTTATTCTCATTCCAAGCTTCGTTTCCATCCTGTCACCTTCCAAATCACCCTAGATGCATCCCCTCTCGTAACACCTTGAGTGTAATGACTTGGGTGCTGGAAATGTCTTTGCTCCTCTTCCCCAGCGTCTTTGAGCTGAATTCTTTTGGCACAGTTCTCATGCTCTCAGAGACCAGCTCTCCCATTCTCAGCAAGGAAATAACAGCTCACTCACCCACCTATCTGCCCAAGGTTAGGTGTTTCTCAGCCTCAAACAACTGTGTCTAATATCTCGTTGTGTATGTAATTTCTGTTGTCCCCTAGGTGGGAGAATGAAGGAAACAAGGACACTTGGCAATCTTTTCACTGGGGGCGTAGGAGGTAAGGCTTCTGTTATAGTGTCTCTGCTCTGCAGTCCTGTCGGTGTGGGATCTACAGGGCACTTAGTCCCCAAGTTCTGGCCCAGCCTTCACCTCCATCCAGGACATGAGTCTGTGTGTGAGAACCCAGGAGTGGAGGGTGCCTGGCAAAGTGCTCTTCCAGATCTTTCTGAAGAGCAAGAATGGGGGACATTTCCAAGGTGAACCCTGGATCACTGACTCACACAATGTGATTGGGGAATCCTTTAGACTGTGTAAAAGGAAAAAGAAGCCCAGGGCCTGAAGGCTGGGGAGGCAATGATAGAAGCTCCCAGAATGCCATCCTCACTGGGTAGACTTTTTCTTTAAAGTGCACCCTCAGTGTGAAGGGATTTTGTATTCATTGTCAGAAAATGGGTAGTAAGGAGACCCTTCTAGTAGAAGGGCTGCTGTCACATTGCTATTGCTAGGCCACTTCCATTAGAAGGTAGCATCCACCAATAAACACATCCCCCCCCCAGATGTGTCACCAGCAAGCATCTGAGCTCAGGGGAGAGAGCTCAGAAACGCGGGGCCTTAGGCATGCCTGGCTTAGTACCGCCACTAACCTCCAGTGCAGAGGCAGAGCCGAGCCCCTCCCAGTGGCCCTCAGAAACTCGAGAGCAAAAGGTCACAATGGATTCTGGGATCCTTTTGGAGAAACTGCTTGCTGTTTAGGACATATCTGCCCGAAGTTAAGTAAGGAAGGAGGAGAAGAAGAAAGTTCAATTGTTGGGACTGGGGACAAAGAGGAAGCTTTATGATGCACAAAAATAATGTTGCCAACATTTCTGTCCTAAACCAGCGGAGAGCTACAATTTTTTTTTTTTTTTTTTTTGCACAGAGTAATTGCGGGGGTGGGAGGATATGTTTATGGATAGGGACAGCATTTTTCTTCTCCTGTTCAAAATGAAAATAACTTTCTTGAATCCCATGGAGGAGAATATGTATATTCTCATTATTATGTAGAAATATATCAGTGGGAGAACTGTGTTTTTAACCATTCCAAAAATGTGATACCTTGGCATATTTGAAAAGGGACAATAGACACAACCTGGGAAGTTTTCATGCCTCAGAATCATTAGAGATCATACGGTGCATTCACTACGCTTTCTCCCCAACATGAACTCTGGGGGGTACCTGCTACTCTCATATCTACTTGGCAGATGGGGAAACTGAGCTCACAAAAGCAAGGTCATCCAGAGAACAGGCAGCAGGACTAAGCTATAATTATTTCATTCCACCTAGTCCTGCAGTGCAGCACTTCTTAAGAGTCAGTCATGTGTCCGGCTTTGTGCCCAACAATAGGAATAGAGATGGATAAAGGGACTCATTCTTCCCCTGCCTCTGCCCTCCTACCCTCACCTCCAAAGCTGGGTATCTCTCTCCCACCTGTAAAGGATCTCCCCTCATACATCCTTGTACCTAGTAACACAGAGGGAGCCACACAACCTGGAATTCCGCTAAAGCGAGCAATTTCCACGGTCAGTTGCAGATCCTCTGGGTCCCTCACTCCACACTATGCCCCTCCAGTGGCTCCAGGCTGAGGCCAGACCCGTAGGACTGGGCCTAGCCATCCCGTGAGGCAAGCCCCTCTGGGAGTTCCCCCATTTTGAGGAAATAATTTTGAGGAAATACTAATAATAATAACAGCAACATTCATTGAGCAGAGAGAGTGGTAGAAAGAGGGTGAGAAGACCATTTTGAAAATCGATCCTAGGCAAAGAGCTGACTGGATTTCTCTCTCTCTCTCTCTCTCTCTCTCTCTCTCTCTCTCTCTCTCTCTCTCTACCTCTACCCCTCTTCTCTCTCCTCTCCATCATCAGTCAGCGGTTTCTGAATCATTAATATTCTGGCACACGTTAGACTACAAAGCATTTCAGACAACTAGAAGCCAAAGCCATGGGACTGATGGGTCCAACCCCAGGATGAATTAACCGTACATCCTTACTACATCTTGGGTGATTAGTTCTCTAACTGACAGATTTGGCACCATTGGCGACTGCGCTCTGAGAGGCCCATCGCCAGGCGGAGCTGTATGTCATGGTCAAGTCCACCGGAGATCCTGGCTTGTGGGGGTTAAAGGCACGGGGCCTGGGGTCGCCTGGAACTGGGTTTTCATCCAGAGTCTATTAGTTGTGTGACTTTGATCAAGTTATGCAACTTAGATTTTCTGTACCCCCGATTCTTCATCTGCATGATGGAAAAAGAGAGTACTGGTAAGTCAGACACTGCAGGGCCTGGGATTTCGCATCCACAAGTTGGCTTGCTTTACATTTTACTTACAGAAAACTCCAGACTCCCCAACCTTGCTGACAAAGCTCTCATGACTAACTTAGCTCTACTCTTTAGCTACATGGACCTACTTTCAGTTCCAGAATATGTCTGATTTTTTTCCTACCTTGACATCTTGGCTGCATTACTCTTTCTGTCTGGAATAACCCAGATTTTAAGCATAAAAGTCACGTCCTCAAAAAGCCTTTCTTGACTACGCTATCTAGGTAGCGTAGCGCTCTCACCCACCCCGCTTTTCATTATCCTCTATTTCCATTCTAGCATTTTCGGGGTCATCGGAATGGCCAGTTCTCAGGCACCTGCAAAGCCTAGGGAAGGCACAAGATTAAAGAGTGCACTTTGAGGGGGGACGAGGGATTTTAAAATGCAAGCCCCTGAGAAGCTACAAATTAACAAGTTCAACAAGCTCCTCTCACACCCCCGTAGGAGAAGCTTCTGGCCTTAAGTGCCTTGAGCATGGAGGGAAGGAGACAGAGGAGTATGATGGAATGATAGCAAAATACTATCTCTCTAAAACTAGGAATTTGAATTTTGAGCTACACCCCTACTCCTTTCCCACCCCTGAGCACTGAATTGCAAATGTGAGGTCATGCATTTTTAAATGGTGGTAGGCTTTAACCTGCAAATGTACTGGTGATACCCATATACAGATGGTGCCAAAAAAATGTATATGCATTTTAAGAAAGAAAAAAAACCTGTATTAATTGTAATACTCAATATATACCAATAACAAAAGATGAATACAAGTCACGTTTGACTTCTGCAATTACAAGAGGTGCTCAAAGTGGTTACCATCAGCATCCAGACACTTCTGATTATGGCGAACTACTGCTTGAGCATAGATAACATCTGTTAAAATGTGTATACATTTTTTTGGCATCCCCAGTATTTGTTTTCTTGTGGCTGCTGTAATGAAGTACCACAAAGTTGGTGACTTAAAAGCACAGAAATTTATTCTCTTATGGTTCTGGAGGTTAGAATTTTGAAATCAATATCATTGGGCCAAAATCAAAGGGTTGCCAGGGTCACGCTTGGTCCAAAGGGTCCAGGAAAGAATTTGTTCTGTGCCTCTTCCAGCTTCTGATACCTGCTGGCATGCTTTGGCTTGCGGCCACATCACATTAACCATCAAGGCCAGCATCTTCAAATGTCTCTTTGTTTCGTCTTCACATCGTCTTCTCCTCTTTTTAGCTTTTGACACCAGACGGTGTCAGACCTTCCTCTACCTCCCTCTTATAAGGACAGTGATTGCATTTATTGCCCACCCAGATAATCCAGAAGAATCTCTCCATTGCAACGTCCTTAATTTAATCATGTCTGTAAAACTTCTTTTTTGCCATGTGCATTCACAGGTTCTGGGGATTTGGCCATATTTCAGCCAACCATACCTCAGGTGGTTGTGGTGGAAAACAAAAAAAAGGAGCAAATACCCCTTTCCTACCCAGGTTATGGCAGGGCAGGAAGGAGGAAGGAAGAGAAATTGGGAAGCAAAAGGGTGCTGACCGGAGAGTCAGAGGCCAGACCCTGTGAACTAGAAAGCTGGGATGCTGGGTGCAGGCCCACGCACAGCAGGGAGCCAAAGCACCCACACCTTCCCAGCGTTCCTCCGGGGCCTGGCCTCTGAGAGCCCATTCGGGAACCAGGAGGTGGGTAGGGGAGGGGTTTGCAGAAGCTTGGGGAGAGCCGTCCTGGAGAAGAGGGTCAGTGGCAGGCACACAGTCAGAGCACGGGCCTGGGACACAAACAGGCCTCTTCCAGAGGCCAGAAAATGGGTCCCAGGGGGACAGCTTACCTTGGGCCTGGATGGAAGACATACATGGAAAAATTATACTTGACCTGTGCATTTGACACTGATTATCCTTCTTGAGATGCTCCTTCCTGGTTCTCCTCCCACCTCTCTGTGTCTTGGAGTCCCTTTCTTTAGTCCCAGTTGTCCACAGTAGTAACAAGATCCTGGCATACCCATCAGGGGCTCCTATCCCCTCCCTGATTCACTTTCTGCAAAACAAATAGAGTGAGATAGTAGGAGTTAAATACATTGTGTCTGAAGTCCCACTGTCTGGCTATCAATTCTGGCTGTACTGACTCCCAGGTGGGCTCTCAGACAAGTGCCGTAGAGGGTCTATAACGGAGCTTTAGAACCTTCTTGTGTAAAATAGGGACCATCAGGTTGTTTGAAGAACTGAGATACAGCATGCAGCAGCTAGCTAGTGGACAATGTTAGCTGTCGCTGTTAATTGTTTTGTTGTTTGCCTATTTCAGCTTTCTGCTTGTCTTCTCTTATGCATCTGAGCCCAGGGGAAGGTGCTGAAAGCTGCGGTCAGCATGGAGAAGGGCAGAACTAGACAAAGGGAAGGGAAGAAAAGCAGAAGCCAAGGCTGTGCCCTGGTGGAAAGTATCTTTCTTCTTTTCATCCCTGGGCAGCAGCAGCAAGGAGAGAAACTGAGGCTGTGTGTGTGTGACCCAGGGGTAACAGAGAATAGTGTGGGCTGCCCCCCAGCTGCCCTTTGCTCTTACCCCTCAGCCAGCAGCTGACCCCTGGGCTTCCCACTTTCCTGGTCACGTAGGGAAGATGGAGGGGCTCTGAACAGTGCTGCACAGAGTGGAAAAACTGGACCTGTGGAGAAAGGTGAAAGGAGCGGGAATTGTTTAGTCAGAGAAGAGGCAGCCAGGGAGAGATTTAATAACAGTCTTTGAGGATCTGAAGGGTTATTATATCGAAATTGGTGACCGGATGGCCCTTCTCTGCTCAGAGCACAGGCCCAAAAGAAATGAGTTTACACTGCAGAGGAGGAGATGCTCGGGTCAGGTAAAAAGGAAACAATTCCCTGTCAAGGTGATAATGGGCCATGAAAGGAACTGGAGTGGACACTTCAGGCGGCGCAGCACGAAGCCTGGAGGACCAGCTTCCTGAGCTCCCAGGGAAGCCCTGTCCAGGGATGACTCTGAGGAGCAGACGCCCACTTCCTGGGATGCCATGTCTCCTGCCAGCTGAGGCAGTCATGGCCTCCTCTCCCCCATTCTAGACTCCATCCCACTTCTTACCCCAGAAACAACATCCTAGGAATTGTGTGGAGAAAACTGAGTCATCCTTTTGGGAGTGGGATGCTGGTGAGCCATGCAGGTGTCCCCCTTTTCTGATAATGAAAAAGCAGAAGGCCCCTAAACACCACACACATGCACCAGAGACGCAAGAGTGGCCCCTGTCTTATCTCGGAGATGAGCTTTCTCTGTTTATGAGAAAATGGCCTCTCTGTTGTGGAATACATGATGACAAAGTCAGCTACAGGTGACTGATGACCCCTTGGCTCATTCTTTCATTCAACAGACATTTACGTAGTGCCTGGGCTGTGCTGGAGAAGGTAACAGGACAGGCAACATCAGAGCTGTTACGTTTAGTGAAGAAAACCAGAGAGAACATATCGAACCCAGCTCAGGATCATCTCTTCTCACAAATGGAGAATGTTCGCAGAGAAGAGCTGGCCTGTGTGTCTTTCTCAGAGCTGCAGTCAACCACGTTACCTAATATTTAGCCCTAACTCTCTGCCAGGGGAAACGCTTGCATAAATAGTATCTCATTTAATCTCCATGGGCTCACACTGAGGTCACTGATATTAATTCCCTGGCAAAATAATAGTATCAACCTCATAGGGTTGTTGCAAGGTAAATAAATTAATACAGTAAAGCATATCTGGCTCCTAGCAGTGCCACAGAAGGATTAGCTATTATTATGGCTGTTGCTGCTGTTGTTAAAAAGACTAAATGATCTAAGTTTACACAGCTCGTGAGGCAGAGCCAGGCCCATCTGACACCAAAGGTAATGACCTTTCTGTCCACTCACCCCCTACAGAGTGTGGTGCCACACACAGCAGGCAAAACTGCAGTCTTGCAAGATTAGAAAGACAGAACAGATTTGAATTCCAGTTCTACCAGTTACCAGCTGTGTGACCTTGGACAAGACTCATTGCTTCTCTGAACCTGTTTGTGAATCTGTACATGGGGAAGATAATGGTACCCACCTCCAAGTTAGCTTTAAGGATTAAGTGATATAAGACACGAAAGCTCCCAGCAAGTGCTTAATGCATCTAATTATTAGGACGCTCATCAGCCATTGAAAGGGCCAGGAAACACATAATTCAGCCAACTCTACATGGGCAGAGAGACGAGGCACTGCCTGGGCCTTCGGGTCATCGGGAAATGCCCTCCTAACATATGCCAATATATATATTGTCGAGGGGCAGCTTTTTTGGTAGCTGAAGATTTTACCAACGAGTGAGTGTCACTCTCTTTAAATTCACAAATACTAGCCAGAAACTCCCTGAGTGTCCTGGACACTTTACAAATGCCAAGTACATTAACAACAGTTTCAGAGATTTCAATTTCAGCTCTAATGTGGCAGAGCAGTGGACGCAGCCCGGCAGTGTCATCATTTCTATTTTTGAAGTCAGAGGTAGGCTTAAATGCTGCAGTCTGCACAGGGAAAGCAGAGGGAACTGCCTGACGCTTCCAGGAGCCCCTTGTACCCGATACATACTTGACACGTCCATGCATCCAGAAGCTGGGAAAGAGACAAGGTCGAGAGTCAAGAATGCACAGGGGTGGGTTCAAAGACTTTGGCTGCTACTGCAAGAAATACACTGGCTCCCACTGCCTTTCAGCAGACTCACTGTCTGTATTGAGACCCCTTCTCTAAGTCAGATTCCAGTGTTTAATCCTATAGTTGTTTTGGGGGGTAAATATCTATGACCCACTCATCAAATCCCTTGCAATAAAAGTCATCTTTTATTGCAAATGGCAGATCCCTTGCTCAAAGCATGGGTGAAAGAGACCCAAAGCACAAAGCAGCATCCTGTCTGAAGCATGGTGGCTCAGCTCTGGCCAGAAACCCAGTGACCACCCAGAACTTTCTAATTGCAAGCACTTACATAGATAGCGCTTACCATCTTCGAACCACTGTATTTGAAGTGCTTTGAGTATATTAACTCATTTCATCCTCATTTAATCCTATGAGATTAGTCATATTATCATCTCCATTCTACAGATGGGGAAACAGAGGCACAGACAGGATAATAACTGGCCCAAGATCAAACAACTAGTAATCTACTGAGCCAGGATTTGAATACAAGTATCTGGCCCCAGAATCTCTGCTCTTGACCTATGAGCTAGATTCAGGCCTCTCCTTTTGTGCATGAGCAGGGGCATACGACTGAGATCTCCGAACCCCTAAAGGAAACTGAAGCAGCACTTGGAAGTGGGAGGCGAGAGAAGATGGGCATAAGCGTTACATTAGGAACTGAGTGTTAGAATCGCCTTTTTTCTTTTCACGTTCCTTTTTAGTGATGGTAGGAGTGGTGGGGGTGGGGGTGTTGGTTGGTTGGTTTATTATCACTTGCTCGTTTCATCCCTCAAAAAGGGTATTTATTCCTAGATGCAAGCCTAAGTGACGTTTGCAGCCAACTGACAAGCTGGCAAGCATCCTCCAGGGTCAGGGACAGCAGTAGCAGGACAAGTCCATTGCTGCCTATGGGGTGCATCAAGGCTCTTGAACTATGAGGGTCTGTGTGGCCCTGTCAGCGCAGAGAGGCTGTGTGCAACCAAGGGTGACCACCACCAAGCTCCAATTAGAGCAAGAGCCTCTGCTTAACTCCTCCCCTTCGGTGTAGCCATGGCGACTCTAAGACTCTGACTGATGCAATGTTGTCAGAGAAGAGCTTGGAAAGAAGGCGGAGGGAAGAGCAGGCAGGGGAAAGGAAGTGAAAAGAACGGGTGACCCTAAGTGTGTATGGATCAGGGGCATTCCTGGTGGAAACCCCAGACAGCTCCGACATCCAAGGCTGTGGGGTCTTGGCTCAGTCTCTCCGGAATCCTGTCTAGAAGAGTTGACCCTTGGCTATGCAAAGGTCCAAGTTCAATTCCAACACCACCTTGGGCATCTGTGGAAGTTCCCAAAAACTTCACCTAGGCCGATGGAAATTCTGTTAACTACACCTCGGCAATCTGTCTCGCAGTGACCTCGCTCCCACTACCTAAGAAACCAAGCTTAGTCAAGCTCTCTTAGCTCTCAGCTCCCAAGAGGAAGAAAAGCAGGACTTTTCGTTGTTCCCAATTGGAGCTCACATCGGGCTTTTCAACAGGCCCGTTCCTAGGTACACCACTGCTGCATAGCGGTGCAGGGAAGGAAAGCCTCTGTTCCCCACCCAGAGATGCATACAAAGGTGATTGGTGCCAGTGCTAGCAGAGGGGCAGAGCAGGGGGGCGTCAAGAAGTAAGTCAGCCTTTGTAGGGCCTATGCCACTGTGCACTGCCTGATCAGCTCCCACGAACGTGAACAACCAGCCCAGCTGTGCCGGCTCATTCCAGCCCAGGCCGAGAGCGGGGAACCTTTGCACTCAAATAGTTTCCACTCTTGTTTTCTGGCTGCTCTGTGCATGCGAATTATCTTCCCTTACCACCCCCAACAAGTCCTTCAGCGTTTAAAAAAAACCTTGTTATAGCACATGATATTTTAAACATTTATCTCGAAAAGTAACAATTAGTCACATTGACTGATGGCTTGATTAATGAACTGGGAGAACTAGCTGGAGGACGTTGGTGAACTGTGTGACTCATCTGCACTCATCCGCTGCCCCCGACCAGAAGCAGGAGCGTCTGCGAGGGAGGAGAAGAATTAGTCTTCTAAGCATCAGCGCTAAGCCGGGCCCAAGGCCCACATCCACCTGCTTGTTCTGCACAGCTCCTTTGAGAGGGAGCTGTTGCAGTGAGAAGGTGAAAGGCATGTATAGAGAGGCTTTCTTGGGGAACTTCTGTTACCCTGGCCGATTCACCATGCCTTAGGCCTTGGCATCCTTAGCCTTGCAGGCTCAGAAATCTCACCAGGTGAGAACAAAGGGCAGGCCCGTTTCCCAGGGACAGACTCACAGGAACCAAGCTGAACAGCAGAGCTAACATGGCCACGACAATGAGCAATGCGTCCACCACACAGATCTGCATAGCGTGTTGTTACTCTATGGATGTTGGAAGCCAAATGATTCACAAATGGCCACACAGTGAATGTGGAATCGGAAGACGGGTCGCCACTGGTGGCATCCACAGTAGGGCTCAGCGGACTCTGTAAGGCCAGTTCCTCTACTGTCAGCACAGGAGTCACCTTCTACGGGCAGCCTCCCTGTCCCCACTCCCACCCCCGATGCAAAGGCTGCTCTGTGTGCCCAGAAGGCCCAGGCCTATCATGGCACAGCCCACACTGCTCCACAGTGTTCCCCATCACTCAACGGTCTGCTCGCCCCACTATATACGGTGTTCCTTTGAGGCAAGGAGGGTGCCGTATTCCCACAGTGTCCCATCGCCTGCCATATGGGGCAGGGGTCAAGAAATGTTTACTAAAGATGTGAAAAGTACACCATTGGGCCAGGCTCCCTTCTCACTGGGCAGTTGCCTGAATGAGTCTGTCAACTTCAGGCTGCGTGCTGACGTCACCCTTCTGTTTGATCTCCAAATGGGATGGTTACGGCTGTGAGTTTGTTTCCTACTAGCAAAATTATAATCACACACCAGTCTCATCTTCCCAAGATTATAGCCTATTATCTCCACCGAAGGTTTGTGTACCAGTCACACAGTCAGTCCCAGGTGACCTCCAGGGTCACTCCACCCATAATACCTGTTGTATTGGGGGAGTTTTTAGCATTTAGCTCTCAGACAACAATCAAAATGTGCAGTGATAGGGGATTGGTTACATAAGCCACACCTCCTTACAGTGGAATATTGTGCAACCAACAGCATGGTGTTTACAAAGTAGTTCAATAAACCAGAGGAATGCTTACTCTATGACAGTATAGGGAAAAGAAGTAGGTTAAAAATTTGTGTACATTATACGATTTTAGCTATGTGAATAAAGGGCAATGATAAAATACTGGAAAAGATATATTAAACTGTCAAAAGTAGCTATTTCTACATCATGGAATAATAGGTAATTCTCCCCCTTATGCCTTCATGTTCTTCCCAATCTATAAGTATGATGCTACTTTTACAATTAAACAAAACAATAAACTTTAAGGAAAAACTCATGAGTAGCACAGTTTCCATTCCTCAAAAATATATTGCTATTTAATCACATATCCTCTGATCGATTTGTTTTTGTAGGTCATAGAGAGAGCTGCATTTTTAAAAGGTCTCCTCCGTCCTACATCCCAGGCAGAAGAAATGCCCCAGTGTGTCTTGAACCAGAGTCTAACTCCCCTGCCTTGGCTCTTTTCTCTTCCCCATCACCCTCCTGTCATCCCAAATGCTTTCCCGGGACACCCCTGGTTAACATGTGCTGCAAGCCTGTCAGCGTGGGGCATGTGTTATTCATTGCAAATGTGTGAAGACTGAAAAATACATATGATGCTTCCATCGAAGGATTAGGTAGTTGCTGACATGACTTCAAACTCTTTCTAATAATCATGTGATGCTTTAACCAAATATCTCCTATGTAGCATTGTTTAAAATTTGGCCTCTTTTTATTGAGGTGAGATTCACATAACATACAATTAGCCATTTGAAAGTTAACGATTCAGTGGATACATTCACAATGTCGTGTAACCACAACTTCTATCTAGTTCCAAAATGTTTTCATCACCCTAACAGAAAACCCCAGCTGTTTCCCATTCTCTTCTCCCCCCAGCCCCTGGCAACCACCGGTCTGCACCTGTCTCTGTGGGTTTACCTACACTGGGTAGTTCATATAAATGGAATCATGCACTATTTTGAGTCTACTTTCTAATACTTAGCACAACCTTTTTGAGGTTCATCCACACTATAGCATGTATCCATATTTCACTTCCTTTTGTGGCCAAATAATATTCCATCGTATGGATCTACCACATTGCGTGTCTACACTCGTCCACTGATGCCCACCTGGGTAACTTCCACCTGTTGGCTATTGTGAATAGGGCTTCTGTGAATATGTGTGTACATCTACTTGATTCCTATGTAATATTAATGAGCTTATATTTTAGGGTAAATACCTCTGTTCACCATCTCCAGGGGGACCCACATTCAGGAGCCTACCTCTCTGTGCTCCAAACCAGGACAACGTCCCAGCCAGTCAGCGAGATGAAGAGGATTGTAGACTGAGAGAGAGCCAGCCATGGCAGGCTTGAATTTTTAGGTGGATGCCAGGAGCAAATTAGCAAGAGAAAAGGGGGACGTGACAGAGAAGAAGTAATTACCACTACACATCTCTGGGAGTGTCATTTAATTAAGCAAAATACTGGCAATAGAATTAGCCATATCCTACCTCGTGTTAGTCATCATATATGCCTGAGAGGAAGTCCCATCATGTCTCTTTAGCACCTCATGGTGCAGCTCTGGCTGGGCCCCCACACATATTTAGGAACAGAGGGCCACACATCTCAGCTGACCACTGGCTTCCAGATGCTCCACGGCTCACCAACTAGCTTCTCCAAACCCTCAGAGAATGGCTTTGTCCAAGCAAAGAGGGTGAGCGGACGTCATCCCAACTCGAGTGATCCACGCTTACTTGTGTCTGCTGGCCACACTGGGCAGCAAGATACGAGGGGAAACAGTTTAGAGAGGGAGTTGAGTCTAACGGTCAGGGGCCCAGACTCTGCAACTGCAGAGCTGCCAGCCGATGGTTGAACTCTGGATTCACTTCTTACTAGCTGTGTGATCTTGTGCCAGTTATAACCACTCTGAGCCTCAGTTTCCCAAATGTCAAACTGGGGACAGTGAAAAGTACCAATCTCACCCAATTGCTATGAAAATTAAAAACAGAAAGTAGGACGCCTTAGCTCAATAAATGTTAGTTAGGGTGGTACTGGAAACACAGAATAGTTCCAGGATTATAGCCCCTGCCAGGCAAATTGCAAGAGCCCCAGGAAGGCCCAGAGGGTTGACTTAAGACTCCTGCTCTCCCTGAGATGACCACTTCCCCAGCCTGGGTCACACACAGCCCCAAAGACCCCACCAGCTCAGGCTGATGCCACCAAATCCATGGAGCCCTGCATTCTTCAGGGGGCACAGATTGTCTCAGGCTTCACCTGGTAACCTGCAGCACCTGAAATGTAGCCCTCTCACACCAAGTAGGGCCCAGAGGCCAGCAGCTGAAAACTCCCACAGGGAGATGCGGTGAGGGAGCTCAATTCTTTGGGCTTTTTGTTTTTTTTTCTAAGGAATGTAATATTTTTTAATGAGTACATTTAAAGATATTGAACTAAAAACCAATAATACACAAATATGGCAAAAATGAATACCAGGATGAGTAAACTCTGCGAAACATTGACTGCATCTAGTCTGAGGTACCTCCTGGACCTGTGATGCACACACTATTCCCTCAATGTCACTGGATTTCTTTAACTCAATACCATACTCACCAACAGGCTTTTCTCATTTACACTCACTCTGAGCCCAGTGCCATATTAAGTGCTGAGAGATACAAAGGTGAAGACGAAATGACTTCCGTCCTCCTCACACTCACAGAGGAGGCACGCATGTCAACCAACAGTACAAGGGAGGGAGCAGCCAGAGGGAATTCCTTTAGATGTTTACATCAGTGGTGCTTCTGGGCTGGGCTTAAAGATCCCCCAAAGTATCTAAACTCTGAGCTGATGAGACTCCATCAAGGAAGTTAGTCAAAACAGATACTATGTGGTCAGAGCATGGCAAGATGCTGGTGTGTTGTCAGAGCATTGCAATATCATGTGATTATACCATGTGATTATACCATGATAAGTGCCGTCAGTGATTCTCAGGTGGTTACATTATAATCTCTGTTATGGCATGGTGGTCGTGCGAGGTGTAGTGCCTAGTTATAATTGCATGGTGTGGAATTGTGTTGGTGCCTAGTCCTGTTTTGTCATGGCATAATGTTCTTGTCATGTGCCATTGCAATTGTGTCACAGTGTTGTGCCAGCTTGCCAGGCTGTAACAGGGTCATGATGCTCTGCTGCGTTCTGGCTTTGTGAGCTTGCAATGTGGAGCGGTGACGAGGTACGTGTGGCACTGCCTTTCTTGCATATTTTCCCTGTAAGGCACATCGCAGCCTTCCGGTGCTTAGGAACAGTAGACAGCACCTTAACACTACGCTTGTCAGGCATTTTAGACAGTGAAATCACCAAGAAAAGGCACAAAAATGCAAAAGAAAACACGGCACTAAATAGACTGTGGAGAGGACACTTGTTTATAGTATGAAAACAGAGCAACAACTTAACCTCGGAGGGGAACGTGACATCAGGCAACTCAAATGCTTCTCTACTCTGCATAAATGACACGAAAACACCGTGACTATTGATGTTGGGGTTACAAATAAATTTTAGCCAGTAGACAAATTTGCAAATACAGAATCTGCAAATAAGAAGCATGGATTATAATTGGAAGGAACATACATAGAGACTTATAGAGTACAAGGAATCATTCTAAGTGCTTTACATGTATTGACTCATTTAATCCCACCAGCAACACAATGAAGCCTGTGTTACCACTGTCCCATTTTACAACTCAGGCAATGAAGGCAGAAAGAAATAAAATAACATGTTGAAGGTCCTGTGGGAACCAACCACCATACTTATTGCCTCTGGGTAGCAATTACCACCAATGGCCTCAGTTTCTCAAGAGAATCACTTCGAAGCCAAAGACCTGAACCTCCTACCTTTCCTCCAGTATAGCAGGCTGGCTCATATTTTCTCATTCAGAGAAGGTGAAGCTTTCCTGATGCTGCCACAGAGGCCGACTTCTCATCCATCATTTGGTGACCTCCACTGAAGCTTCTACCACAGGCCATGCCATTATTGACACATCCACCATGGCAGCCCTGCCTGACTGGGGAGGGCCCTCTCTTCCTACCATTGGACTGCTGAGTTGCCACTTTCTTATGATATTCTTTCAAAAGTTTTCTTGTGTGTGGGGAATGGGAGAGTATTACATTATATCCTCAGAACAAGTCATTAAGGCTAGGCACGTGGTGCCATCTCCATGACTCAAGCAAGAATTCAGGCACCGACTTTAGAGTGATTCCCTGACCATCTGTGCCCCTTTCCCCACTAGTACATGCACAAAGAAGTGGGAGGTAGTATGATAGAATGGCTACAAGCACCAGCTTCGAAGTCTGAGAGATCTATGTGACTATGAAAAAGTTACAAACCACTCTATGCCTCATTTTCAAAACTGTAAAGTAGAAGTGATACAACTTGTCTTATGATAAAAGTGATAAAGTAGGGGTGATAATAGTATCTGCCTTATAAGGTGGTTGAGAGACTTAATTGATAAAATTCATATAAAAGATGTCACACAATACCTAGTACCAAGAAGAGCTCAGTGAGAAACATCTTGTTTTTCTTCCCACTTTTATTTCACACGTATTATTATTATTAGCGTTCTGAGCTTACCACCATCAATTCTAAAGGTCTTTTGTAGTTTCTCACAAGAGTCCTAACACTTTCAAAATCAAATAGGACTCTTGGTGGTTTGTACACATTTTATAAGCTCCTAAAGTGCTCATATAACTGTACATCTTTACCCCCACTTCCACCATAAAATTTTCAGAGACACTCAGGGATTTTAGGAGGGTGGTAGCAACGGTCGTGTAATTTTTTTAAAAAAATCTTTTTGAATCACCCCACAAAACAGACAGCGGGAGTAAGACAGCAAAATCAAAATCCTGCAGACAACATCTAACACAAAATAAGGAATTAATACTAGCCCCAAAATATGAGCAGTAGAGGAAAAACAAAATACCACAAATATCATCCAGACTATGTGGCATCAGCAAGTGTATGGGAGAAGCAAAGAAGAGACAAAGGATTTATGTTGAACTTAAGAGTCAGAGAACCCCAAATTGCCAAGAGAGATGCCTAAGAAAGGTGACTACAATCTGGGAAAAACAGCCATAACCAGCAGGGGGCTTGCAGGCTTCAGTCTGTGAGCACAAGATCAGAGAATGTTGGCTCTGCCTGGGTTCCACGAACTCTCAGAACTAACAAGAGCACCCTTCTAGGGACAAAGGCCTGCACTGAATAGAAATTATTAGGAGTATAATCTAATTTATGGAGGACCTGGCATTAGGGGAAAAGAAGAGAAAAACTCCCAATAAAACAGGGGGAGGTTAACTGCGTCAATAGATGTTAGAATATATAAGTCATATATTTGAACACTTGGTAATAACAACAGAATAGTGAACTTTAGAGCTATAAATCCTGGCCCACTCTTCCTGCTAAAGTGAATAGGAGAACTAATGCCCTTTAAATATAAACAACAAAAAAGGATTGTGTTTGCATCCCACACAAAGTTGTTTTAAGAAAAGCAAAAAGAATAGTGAGCAGAATAATGTGCTCACAGACGATGAAGTATGCCAGAAATAAAGACTAAATATGCAGAAAGAAAACAAAGAAAACCTCAGGCACAGATGGCTGCCCTGGTGAACTCTATCAAAACATTTAAAAGAAATAATGCCAATTTTACAAAAACTCTTTAAAAATAGAGGAAGAGAGAACACTTCCAAACTCATTTTATGGGACCAGAATAACCTTAGCAGCAAAACAAATAAAGACATTAGGCATTACAGCTCAATATCCCCCATAGATATAAAATCCTAGAAAATACTGCTAATAAGATACAATAGTATATAAAAAGGATAAAACTTCATGACCAACTAAAACCTGAGGGGTTTACCTCAGGAATGCAAGGTTGGCTTAACTTTCAAAAAGTAATCAATGTAACCATATTAACAATAAAAAAGGAGAAATATCTTATGATCATTTTAGTAAATAAAGAAAAATCCTGTCACAAAATTCAATACCTATTCATAATTAAGGAAAAAAACACCTCTCAGCAAACTAGGAATAGAAAAGAAATTCCTTAATCTCTTTGTTAATATGGGTCTTTGAGAAGCAGACACAAAGACAGGACTAGACATGCAAGAAAGTTTATTAGAGAAAATGTTTGTAAAAGGAAATAAGGAGAAGGCCTGGGAGAGAATGAGAGAGACTTGTCAGATCACGATACAAATATGAGGAGGTGAAGGGGTAGGGGAAGAAAGCAGAGGGTGTAGAGCATCTGAAACTCCAATGCAGCTTCTAGAGAAACAAAGCCATCAGGGAGTCCTCAAGCCAAAGTTACCCACCAGAGGAATTCCACATGTTCTAAGCATTGGCAGGAAGAAGACTTTGGGAAATGTGGCCTCAGCACAAACAAACTAATGGATTTCAGAATGCAGCTGCTGGGGCTCTCGGTCTTTAAGCTTCCGACACTTGGAAATCTGAAAGGTACATTTTCATAGCTACTAAGTTGTTTAAAGGTATCTGTCAAAAACCTAAAACTAATCTCATACTTAATGGTAAAACCTGAAACATTTTCCTCTAAAATCAGGAATAAATCAAGGCTGTCTACTCGAAGGTCCCACCCAATGCAGAAAAGCAAGAAAAAAGCATAAAGATTGGAGAGGAAGAAGTAAATGATTGTATATGTAAGATATCTATCCAAAAAATATCTACTAATTAATAAGGGAATTAAACAAGATTTCAGGTCAATATTCCAAAACTAACAATTTTGATTTGCAAAGCAAAAAACACCATAAGGAAAGTAAAGATACAAATAACAAACTGGGGGAAAATTTTCAACTTTTATCATAGATAAAGGGTTGAAACTTCTAATATAGGGAAAAAAAACTTAAAAAGAAAGAATGAAAGAGCAATAATGCTATAAAAAAGACTTGGGATGTGTACAGAAAAGTGAATACAAATGCCTTTTATCTATATGAAATGACCTTGATTGTGCACGTCATACGAAAAAGGCAAAATGAAAATACACTAATATACCATTTTTCACCCATCAGAGTGGCAAATATCCAAACGACTGACAAACACTCTTGGCCAGGCTTTGAGAAAACAGACACTTCCATCAATGCTGGAAGGAATGCAAAAAGGTATAAATCCTATGAAGGTGAATTTGGCAATATCTAGCAAAATCACACAGGCACTCTGGCCCTTTGACCCAGGAAGTCTATTTTCAGGAATCTGTCCTAAAGAGATACTGACAGAATCACAAAAGCATGAACACATGTTTATGTAAGAGCAAAAACCCAAATGTCCATCAAGGAACTAGTTGAGTCCCCTTTTGGTACATTCAAATAGTGAAGTACTATGCAACTATAGAAAGGAATGTGGAATATATATTACTATGGAATGATCTCCAGAATATAATGATAAGTTGGGCGGGAGGTGGACTAAAGTATATATATTAATAAACTACCATTTATCTAAGAGAATGTGTATATATACACACACCCAACAGAGAGAGATGTAAGTATATAAGTACATATTCATGTATGATTTTGCTTATGTAAAAAAAAATTTGGAAGGATCAACCATAAAGTAAATTAAATTGTTGGCTAAAGGGAAAGGAGAAAAAAGGAAGGTGAGCTTGGTATAGAATCTGTAATTCTCTGAATAAGACCTTGTTTTTAATATTTGAATTTAGAACCATGAAAATGTTTTAGGTGATTATAAATAACATTAAATCACAATGGAAAAAGGAAATTCCTAAAGTCAAAGGTAAAATAAAATAAATGGATCTAACTGTACATTGAGTTGACAGCTTAGTGATGCAGAGATATATTATTTTAAATGCTTTGAAAATACAGTAATTCAACTGTGCGTCTCTAGTGAGATATACATAAGAACTGCAAATAATAATAATATTTTGGCATTGTTCATATATATATATATATATATATATATATATATATATATATATATATATATAAAATGTATGCAGAGGTTCCAAAAAAATGTATACAGATTTTAAGAAAGGAAAACTGTATTAAAATTGTAATATTCAATATATACCGATAACAATAGATGAACGCAAGTCACGCTTGATGTCTGCAATTACAAGTGGTTACCATCAGCATCCAGATACTTCTGATTATGGCGAAATACGGCTTGAGCAATGTTGACCAAAAGTGACCAAAGTGTCCACTTGTATACATTTTTTTGGCATCCCCGTGTAATATAAAGCAAATAAGCAATAATGCTGTGTCATTAAGAACCAAGATTTTCAGCACAAGAGCAAAAGATTCAAAATAAGAAGTTAAACAAAGCCCTATAATCCTGTTTGAATTGAAAATATCAGTATATACTTATAACATGTTTTCTCTTTCTTCATTTGTTTGTCTCGTTCTTTTGTTGTTTTCACAGACAACAGTTTAGTGGTTACCAGAGGGTAAGGAGGGAGGGGAGTGGTAGATGAGGGTAAAGGGGATCAAATATATGGTGATGGAAGGAGAACTGACTCTGGATGGTGAACACACAATGTAATTTATAGATGATGTATTATAGAAATGTACACTTGAAACCTATGTAATTTTACTAACAGTTGTCACCCTAATAAATTTTAATTTAAAAAGAAAAAGAAACATTTCTATTTCCAAACTTGGATAGATTTCCTTTCCAGAAAGCGAGGAACCTAACAATGACCACTGGGAACATGCTTCTGTCAGAACTAGGGAAGCAACTCAGGAAAGAGGCTCCCATGGGCCAGAGATGGGAAAATCGGAGCCTCAGAGAGAACAATAGCTGCAATGGATTGAAACACATGGACTATGTTTAGATTGATGAGTTCCTAATGATATTATAAAACAAAAAATCTCACTGGTCACCTCTAGAGGATATAAGGAACCCAACTCACGATTCTGAATGCTGGCAAGCACAGGGAAAGAATCAAGCATTGAACCCGCTTTTCCTGATTAAATTATATCACCAAACAGTTGATGAGGAAACAATTCTCCATAGAAATAGTCCATGTAATAAATGAAGAAGGAAAGATAGAATTAAAATGCCACCATTCTGCGAACACATAAATTAAATCATGGATCTGGGCAATGATTATCAATGGCTGTTACATCACAAGAAGAGACAACCAGTCAATATGTGCCAGCTGATGGAAGCACAAGACAATACCTACAATGTATTCTTGCAAATAAATAGTCACTAGATCTTACTGCAATTTTATAGGAAATATAGGGGACAAAGGAGCAAGGCAAATGACATCACAGGGATGCAGTCCTATTTAGAAAATAGGAAATAACCTAGTCTCTTCAACAAAAGAATTGTAAGGGGATAAAAATATTTGGGGAACATATTAATTGAAGAGGCAAAGAGAAATATCAACCACTTGCAATGTGTGAATCTTATTTAGATCCTAATTCAATTGGGAAAACATGAAGACAAATTTGAACACTGACTGGAAAATCCCTTCACTGCAGATAACTCACCCAAAATGTATCTTTTCTTTTTGTCACTTTAGGCAGCCTCACTTTTGCGGGGGCTGGATTAGCTGTTATACAAATGCTCCACTCAAAGTGTGGCATGCCAACAGAACTCTCCATCTGAAGAGGCTGCCAAGCCTTAACACTGGACAGTGACAGCCTATGCCACCTTCCCAGGCTAAAATAGCTTTTCCTAAAAGTTGTTCTCAGGCATCCTGCCAACCCACAATCAGGCGGTGGGTACCTTGCTAGTATGTCCAGTAATATACCTCAGACACTCAAGTAGCTCAATCACCTCTCCCACCACCAAGAAGTCCCTTCTGACCTATCCTGTCCATGGGTTTCTATCAAAATCATACACACACACACACACACACACACACACACACACACACACACACAATAACTAGCAGTGTCTTATAAGAATAGACACCAGTGCTCAGTTCAGCAGCACATATACTAAAATTGGAATGGCACAGAGAAGATTAGCATGGCCCCAAGGCAAGGATGACAGGAAAATTTGTAAAGCATTCCATATTTAAAATTTAAAAAAAGAATAGGCAAAATACAAGGTCTGACAATTACGTCTGCGAACTTGTTGCAATGATGTTAACCTTTTTTGATATCAGAGGGGTTATTCATTATGAATTTGTACCAACTGGACAAACAGTTAACCAAGTAGACTATTTGGAAGGGCTGAAAAGGCTGCGTGAAAAAGTTAGACGACCTGAAATTTTCACCAACAATTCATGGCTCTTGCATGACGACAAAACACCAGCTCACACAACACTGTCTGTGAGGGAGTTTTTAACCAGAAAAGAAATAACTGTATTGGAACACCCTCCCTACTCACCTGATCTCACCCCCAATGACTTCTTTCTTTACCCAAAGATAAAGGAAATATTGAAAGGAAGACATTTTCATGACATTCAGGACATCGAGGGTAATACGATGACAGCTCTGATGGCCATTCCAGAAAGAGTCCCAGAATTGCTTTGAAGGGTGGACTAGGCACTAGTGTCGGTGCACAGCTTCCCAAGGGGAGTACCTCAAAGGTGACCATAATGATATTCAGCAATGAGGCATGTAGCACTTTTTCTAGGATCAGTTCGCAAACTGAATGGTCAGACCTCGTATATCTACCTACCACCTGCTATGTCAGGCACTGCTCAGCCCTTTGCATTAAAACCTCACAATGACCCTGACAGGAAGTATTATTATCCCATTTTACACACAAGGAAATGGAGGCAGAAGCTTTAAGTAACTTAACCAAAGCCACACAGCTTGTACATGGAAGATCTGGGATTTAAATCCAGGTCTATCTGCTTGCAAAGCATGCTTATTTAACCACTGTGTTGAATTGCCTCCTTCAGCAGCAAAGTGGCTATTCAATCAGTGTTTGCTGGGAGAAACACGAATCTAACTGGGAAATTCAGGCATCCTGCCCATCCTCCCCTCCCACGTCTTCGTTACATCCCAGTGGTGGGCATCCCCTCTGCTCCATGTAGTGGGGGGGCTGAAGGATGCATTCCACGGGGCCTGGAGGAATGTAAACATACCTGGAAGGACGCTGCTGCTGAGCGAACCGTACTCCCTCCAGAGTGTGGACAGGATGAGTTTTCTATAAATAATCATAAGAGTGTGAAGAGATTCTCTCTCCTGGGGCTCCCTTTGCAAAGGTTGATGGTAATTGATGAGGCTACAGGGACATGCCAATCTTTCTGCTCTTAGAACCAGGTGTGGTTATTTACAGAACTGTCACTTTCCCGGCCTTCCCTCCCCATCTCTGCCAGAGGCTTGGAGATCAGCAAATATCAATTTACTGCTGCCCCCGAGCACAGGCAATGGGCCACCTGTACACCCCACTGCCTTCAAACTAGGCTCAGACTCCTGCTCTGGTGGAGAGTTGCTTCTTCTTTGGAAATTTGGAGAGAGAGAGACGAGAAAGATCACAGATTTGCTCCCTTCCCAGGCATAGGGAGGTCAGGTGACCGCCCTGGAACCGAATCACAAGTCAATAAATCACCAAGTCAATCACAAGTCAATAAAATCTGGAGTTCCACATTGCCCAGCTCATAGTGGGGGAAATAAAGAGACCACTGGACCAGAAGTCGGAAGTGTGTGTGCTGACCCCAGATGTGCCATCTGTGAGCAATCGATGTGTGAATTCCAATTTCCACATCTATAAGAAGGAGGCTAGTTTTCCATCACATGGTAGACACAAAAGGTTTTTGAAAAGAATAAATTAAATGATCTGTATTGTGTGAGAGATCACCATTGTTATAGTCGTTATTGCAATGTAGTCCCATAAGCCACTGTTAGGAGTGCTGGTGAGAGGTCTCAGAAAACACCTTCTCACGGTACTGCCAGCCCTGCCATGGCCTTGCTGGTCAGCGGCCAGAGCAAAGAGGAAATGCAGCATACCAGGTGGATTTCTCAGTGCATCTGAATTGTGGGTGAAGATTATTTTGTTCTAGCAGGGTTTACACATATACACAAAAATCAATTTCACAACTAAATAAAACACTTTTGGGAATCAGAGGGCAGAGGTACGTTTCAAGGTTGCTCAAGGTGGCTTGAGGCTCTACCCAGAATTACTGGATCTCCACCAGTAATGGATGGAAAATTGTCACACTCCTTCCTTGCTGAGGATGATACTGAAAGACCACACCGAAGGCTCTGCACTGCCAAGATGTCTGAGCTGACTCATGCAGAGAGGCCGGACGGAGTGACAGACTAACGAGCAACGACACACCTCAGCCTGATGTCCCAGCTTCTTCAGGGGGGTTCCACAACTGCCCATAGCATTTTCAGGCAGTAGATCTCCTGGGAGCTCCCCATACGCGCATCTCCCACATGTGACCTCTGTCACATAAAGCCCTATAAAGTGGGAAACTTGACCTGTAAACAACAGTCAGGATTTGAATCCAGGCCCATCTACTTCCAAAGGACCACAACATCCCCCAGTCTAAAACCCGTTTCCATTGCACGGGAGTCCTGTTAAAACCAACAGGACTTCCTGTGCAAAAGGAACTATATCTACTCCCTTTCATCAGACATCTTCTTTACCCACCTGGCCCTTTCATGCTTCTATGGTGTGGGCTTATACTTGGGAAGGAAAGCCCTGAAGCTGCCCCCATCTAAAGAAGATATCAGGCTGGCCTGACTAGGGTAATATCTCTCTTAGTCAGGAGGGGAGCCTGCTTCCTTTCCTGAGACGTTCCAAGCACCCCCCTGCCCACCCAAATCAATTGAAGTCATGTACAAAAAAAAAAAGCAACTTAGTTTTATGTCTTTCCTTAGGAGAAGATGTTTTAGAAAAAGTTGTACTTGTTTGATTTTGTATTAGGAAGAAGCATAAACAATGATTTTTACAAGCCATAATAATAGGTAACATTCATGAGCACTCTTTTATTAGTGTCACAGTTTATGCTGAGTGATTGACATGGATTATCTCAAATGATTAAACAAGATTCTTTATCCCTATTTTACAGATGAGGGAACCGGCTCAGAGCAGTTGGCAGCTTCGATTCTACAGCCAGGCATCAGTTCTGGGGCAAAACCTCTGCAGGACCTAAAGCCCCCACATTGGCTCCAGGCTTTCTCTACAGAACCTACTATTTTTTTTTTTTTTTTTTATTGTTTTTTTTTTTTTTGGTTTTCTTTAGATTTCTTTTTTTTTTATTGGGGAAGGGGAACAGGACTTTATTGGGGGAACAGTTTGTACTTCCAGGCCTGTTTTTCCAAGTCAAGTTGTTGTCCTTTCAATCTTAGTTGTGGAGGGTGCCATTCAGCTTCAAGTTGTTGTCCTTTCAGTCTTAGTTGTGTCGGGTGCAGCTCAGCTCCAGGTCCAGTTGCCGTTTTCTAGTTGCAGGGGGCACAGCCCACCATCCCTTGCAGGCGTTGAACCGGCAACCTTGTGGTTGAGAGGACACACTCCAACCAACTGAGCCATCCGGGAGGCAGCTCAGCTCAAGGTGCCGTGTTCAATCTTAGTTGCAGGGGGCAGAGCCCACCATCCCTTGAGGGAGTTGAGGAATCGAACTGGCAACCTTGTGGTTGAGAGCCCACTGGCCCATGTGGGAATCGAACCGGCAGCCTTCGGAGTTAGGAGCATGGAGCTCCAACCGCCTGAGCCACCGGGCCGGCCCCCAGAACCTACTATTTTTAAAATTCCTTTTCTTGGATATACAAATTGTGATATACCCATACAATGGAATATATTCAGCCATTGAAAGGGAAAACATACCGATGCAAACATGGATTAACCTTGAAGACATTATGCTGAGTGAAGTAAGTCAGACCAAAACAACCCACAAATATTTCATAATTCCACTTACATGAAATATTCAGCATAGGCAAATTCTTAGAAACAGAAAGTAGGATTCAGGTTACCAAGGGCTGGGGAAAGAGGCGATGGAGAGTTATTGCCTCATGGGTACAGAGTTTCTGTTTGGGATGATGAAAAATTTCGGAAATAGTGGTGATGGTAGCACAATATTGTGACTAGAATTAATACCACTGAATTGTACATTTAAAAATAGTTAAAATTTCAAATTTTATGGTATATATACTTATGTGGGGTTTTTTGTTATAAAAACTTTCTTTAAAAACCCCTTTTCTGCTTAACCAAAGCTGATTTGTGTTGCTTGCAACTAAGAACCTGCCTGACCTATCATCTAAGATGGAACTTATGCTCTAGGTCACAACACTACTGACCAGCCCAAATCACCCTGAAAAACATACAAACCAAACAGATGAATAAAAGCTAGAGCGTAAACAACAAATTGCTTATTAGGACTAGATTTGGGGAAGGAGCTTCATCTGTGAATGTTTTTTAAGATGGAAGCACGTATGGCCCAGAAAAAAGACAGGGTAATGAGTTTAATTCTTTCTTCCCACCCAGCCCAGCACCACTGGTCTCCCACAATACTGGTTCCCCACCTTGCTGCATATTGGAATTACCTGGACAGTGTTAGACATTACTGACGCCTGCGTCCCACCACTTGGCATTCTGACTCAAGTGTTGCGGGTATTGCTCACACGTGGTGCGTTTCGGATGATGCCCACGTGATTCTACGGTACAGCCAGGACTGGGTGTCACTGCCCTACAGTGGGGCTTGCTCTCCCAGGTTGTCAATGGCCTCCTGCGGATGTGATTGACAGCTCTATCATCTTCGGTCATTGTCGTCACCTGACAGGGAGAAGAAAGTTCTGATGCCAACAGGTTCCCAATGAGCAGATGAGATTGAGTAGGCAGGACTGGCTTGTCAGAAGGAGAGTGAAGGTAGTTGTTCCCTCAAGAAGCGGCTGACAAAGCATGACCATCACCCAGCTGGGACTTTGCTTCTCCAGCTCGCGATTTCTGTTCTCCCTCTGGCGATATCGCCTTAGGTCACCTGAGTTAAACAGCTCTCCAGCCAGCCTCTACTTTGTCCTTCATGGAAGTGGGCTGCCAGTCTTGTGGTTTATTCTGAATATAGTCCTCATTGTTTCAGAATAAACATTTGTGCGTAGAGGAAACTTGTCATCAGATCTATGTTTAAAAAGGTAGCTCCAATGGTGGGGTTTTTCATTAGTAGCATAATATCTTCCAGTCCACAAACTTTAATTGCATTTCTTCCAAATACCAATCACTGAGCTAGGGGCAGGAGATTAAAAAATAAGAAGAAGAAGATGCAATCCCTCCTCTCCATGAGCTAGTGGGGAAAATAGGCTGGTAAATAGATCAGTGTAGACAAAGGTGAAAATGTGAAGCCACGGATGTGCCTGAGGAATCATGGGAGGTTGGGAGGCAGTTCCTGAACTCACAGAGGATGGCTGGGAGTCGGCCAGGTGCAGGTGAGGCGAACTTTCAAGGCAGACAGGTAAATGTGATGAAGGCTAGTTGAACAAAGATAAGGGATAGCCTGACTGAGAGGAGGAAGCCACAAGGTGTAGTGGAGCACAGTGTATGGGAAAGGAATCACAATAGCAAATGCTTAGACAGTGCTTACACTGTGGCTGGCACTACTGAGAGAGAGAGAGAGAGAGAGAGAGAGAGAGAGAGAGAGAGAGAGAGAGAGAGAGAGAGAGAGAGACAGAGACAGAGACACAGAGACACAAGAGAACACATTTATTTTATTTATTTGCTCAATTCTCATAGCCACCTAATGAGGTGAGCATCCCCATTTTACAGATGAGAAAACCAAGTCACAGGCAGTATAAGTAACTGTCCAAAACCACACAGCAAGCGGCAGGACCAGGATTTATACCCAGGCAGTCTGGCTGTGGGTAAATATATTCCTAACTGCCACACTCCACTACCTCTGTGATAGATTACTAGACTAAGCCATCCTTAAAGGGATTGGATGTTATCACGTAGGGCAAAGGGAGCCACTGAAGAATTTTATACAGACAGTCGGAACATCACATGCATAAAAAAAACACAGAGATGAGGGGAAGTACCCATTGGAAGTTTGGCAATAGAACAGGAGAAAGAAAAATCTGAACCGGGCCATTGTACTAAGGGTGGAAAGGAGAAAACAGATGAGAAAAATTCTGGCATTTGAATTAGTGGGACTTTGTGGTTGATTAGAATTGGGTGTATGGGGTAGAGTCGAGAATGTCACCCAGAGTTCTAATTTAGATGGAATACAGAGATTAGGGGGAGGGACGGGAGATGGTTTTGGACATGCTGAGCTTGGGGTGTCTGTGGGCACCCCCTGGGGGTGAAGGACAGGCCATTGAATGTGTGGGCTCCCACAAAGGCTATGAGGTCGACAGCTTTGTGCGAGAACAATGTGAGAGCAGGGCCGCAGGCCCCACTGCCTATGTCTCCCCTTACCTCTGAGCACCTCTCCACAAAATGGGTTATTAGTATCTGTCATTTATCAAACTCTCCAAGGTACTGAAACATTCATTTTTGGCTGGCATTCAGCTATTTCTCTGAAAGCAGGCAAAGTTAGATTTTCACTTATCAAACTCTATTCATTATTCTAATTTCTCTGCAACCAGAGTTAGAAGCTTTTTTGAAGCATAAAGTTATTCTGATCTGAAAGACACAATTGCTTCATACCATCATGACAGGTCAATTTAGGAAGATAAGAGGCTGATAGCATAAATTCCAGGCTCATTTCTGAGAGCCAAAACTCATCCCAGTGGTTTGCGGCTTCTCGGGCAGTTTGCTGAAGTAGCAGAACTCCATTGACGGCTGTTATAGATTCAGGTCAGGAAATCTTAGACAAAGAAATAGCCCCAACATCAACTACCTCCTGCTGTTCTCTCTAGCTTTCCCCATTTCAGCTGCAAACAGGGAAAGTAGCTCCTCTGATTGCAGGAGACATAGCTTTCCATGAGCTCCATTCCCAAAGCCTCCCCCAAAGAAACCACTTCCTTCTGAGTCGGCCTCCAATCCCCTTAGCCACTCCATCTCACTTTCATCCTTCACCCTGTCAGTCCCCACTCATCACACCAGGAATGCAAATCAACATGGACCATGCCATTGGAAGCCACAAATGGTACCACAAAACTTGGTCATCGGTTCAGTCTCACACGTCTCTCATCCATCTTTATTTTTAAACAGATGTAAGAAATCTCAAGGTGGTAGAAAAAGCCATCGTTCTACTGGGTGGATGTTGCAATGCCCACGAGTTGTCTATACAGTAGCCACTCTCCCTTCCTCTACTGTAGGAGGCAGCACAGTGCCCGGCTAACAGACTGGCACGATCTTTAAAAGAGGTAAGTGGCCAGGGCTTCCGGAAACCACTTTTAAGAGGGCCGACAGCTCAGAGTGACCACTTTTTGTCCCTTCACCCTTTCTCTTCTTCCCGCTGGCATGCTGACCTGACAGCTGAAGCTCCTCAGCCCTAGCTCCTGACCTCCAGACTTCTTTTACAAGTCACAAAACAACCTGATAATGCGTTTAAGCCACTGTATTTGAGTTTCGGTTCCTAGCAGCTCTGCTACTGTGAGTCCCCCTGAGACGGCGGGAATAAGCAGACCTGGAATGGCATTCTTCAGCCTTGGCAGATGTTTCTTTGGGAACAGCCATTAGAGCAGTGCATTAAAATTACCATTATGTGTGGCTTCAGGCAAACACTCTGACTTATTCAGTTATGCAGCAACACCTAGCAAGGTGAGAAGTCGGCAAATGTATGTTGGATGAACAAGTGGAAGCTGCGCTGGGGACTGGTATTAATGACCGAGTCCGTGGAATTGACTAATTAATGAAGCTATGCACCATCAACCTTGTATGTAGGATGTCACTATCTTTACCAAAATGCAAAATGTACCAGTGCCCATTATCTGCATGCAGTGGTTGTTGAATCAAAGCCTCCTTGGGTGGGAAAAAACCCTCCTTGGGCATTAAAATATACTGCCACGGTTAGTCACTTAATGAAAAAGCATTATATGTTGTACAGACTAGCCCATTTTTTCACTGAATTTTTATTGAGGATCTTCTAGTGCTTAATAATTAATCTTAACGTCTGCTTTGTGAGTTAAATGTCCTCATTGCCCCATTTTACTGATGAGAAGCCTGAGGTCCAGGGGTTGAAATGACTTGCCCAAGGTCATGTGCCATTCCATGGTATGGCAGGGATTTGAACCCAGTTTTGCCCACACTATTCCTACGTTACCTTGCTGCCTTTCTACTGCATAGCAGTTTGAGAACTGAGGCTGAGATGGTCTCAATTCCAAAAGAGAAAACATGGTACACTGAAGGAGGCCTATGCTTCCTGCCCCATGGTTTCTAGGCTCTTCCGGCCCCAAGTAAAGAAGTAGGAGTGGGGAGGGAGAAGGATCATGAGCCACTGGCAGTCTGAAGCCCCAGAGTCCCTCCTAAGACCTGAAAACATGTGCAATTGCTTAAATTAAAATCAATATGCTGCTTGGTTGGGCGGCTGCGCAATTGTTTTTGAAGCCGGGTATATTATGTTCTAAATGTTTAATCTGGCAGAGGCCATAAAAGACGAGTTCCAGGCCATTTGGAGCTCATATTGCGAACATGATGGTCTGGGAGGCAGCTAAAACCCAAAAAACGACAGCAATCCCAATAGAGTGGCACCGACAAATTGATCTGGTTCTGACGTGGACGCTCAGCAGCAATCTGGGGTGCAAGCGACTCCTGCACTGACAGCAGAAAGGCAGTGCTAAAAGCAAAAGGGTCAGCTGTCAGATCTCGCTTTCCAAAGTGTGGGTGGACACCCCTGAGAGGGCACGAAAAATCAATATGGCTAAGGCAGACATGTTGATTCGTGGCGCCAGACGGTCCAGAGAGGCAATCCCACCCTCCAGATGTTAAGACAGGACCATTGGTGTACCCAAGTCTGGTGCACTGTATGCCTGAGGGCAAATCCTCCCAAGTCGAAGCCTGCATCTGGAATAAACACATATAAAGTCCGAGCACGGGATCCTCCTATGGAAGGCTTCCCAACTGGTGGGGCGGGGGTGGGGGGGCAGTATGGCATGGAAATTAAATGCTCAGGCTGGAAGTGTCAGGGAAACGTGAATTTGAATCCTAGCTTTTCATATACTCAGTATATGCCTCTTTGTCGTCGGTCTAGGTCTCTATTTCTGCGTCTGTTCTATCCCTCACAGGGAACAGAAGGAATACTGCTCTACCAGTCTTGTGAGAAGAATGAAAATAACCAGCACAGTCTCTGGTATACAGTAAGTGTTGAGTAAATGTTAGCTGTTAGTCTTAAGGTTTTCAGCATGCAAAAGAGCACGGCCTAGGTATAGCAATATTTAAATGCCAGGAAAGGTTACAAGCTGGCCTCTGCTTTCTTTATTGCAGGCGTTAGGTTCAGTCTTGGCAATGGACAGTCTCTGGCATCTCTGTTACTATCATGCCAAGAGTATGACATTAGGGCTTCGGAGCAGGCAAGAGCTTTAAAAAGCTCCCTGAAGTGTCCTTGAGGCTTATTGGACTGAACCCTCCTTCTGGAAATATCCTCAGGGCATGAGGACCCTCACAGATTGTACCCTGATTCCATGCCGGGCACTGTGGCAAGTACTTCACAGCTCCTCACACTGATTTCTCACAACTCTGTGAACAAACAGGAATAGAGAGGGTGCGAAATGTGCCCACGATCACACAGCAAGTTTGGAAGAAGGCAGAAACCATCGTTTTTCTAAATTTGGATTTCTAAATCCAGTATTCTTTCCACTCCATCACAACTGTGGCTTTATTTATAGGAGCATAAATAAGATGCAAAAGAAATGTTTACCTTGCTTAAGAAAGTGAACAGTTTTTAAAGAGTCTATAAAATTACTTTAACCCATCTGTCTACAGAAACTTACTGCATTAATTACAAATGGTACCTGTTCATTGAAAAAAACAAATGTGCAAAATTGTTACTTATAATACAATGTTATGCCAATAGTGTGGACCCCCTAATTGTTCACTGAGAGATTCCGCTGAGTAGTAGAAAATATGGGAGTTCTGGTGTCAGAGAAATGGGTTCAAGTTCTGGTTCTACCTTATGGCAGTTCTGTGGTCTTGGACAGGCTCAGCTTCACTGAACCTCCACTTCCTCATACGTAAAAGGCAGTTATTAATACCAATTTCAGGGACTAGGGGGATTAAATGAGATAATACATGTAAGGCACGTAGGACAGTGCCTGGTGCGTAGCAGGTACTAAATAATGGGAAGCTGTCATTATTCCTAGGAAATAATTGTCGTTCTGTAAAATATCCTCCAATTCAGACACATCACTAGTTCAAATAAGCAATTTTCACCCAACGCAGCCTTCTGATTAGCCAACAATTCACTTCTAGGAATCGAGCCCAAGGCAATGTTCACATCTGCAGAGAGGGATGTGGGTGTTAACGACAGTAATTACAGATTATTTATAATAATGGGAAATGGGAAACTTACATGCATCAAACGAGGAACGGTGAAATAAATGATAACTTATCTATATCAGGGCAAACTTTTTCCATACAGAGCCAGATAAAAAATATTTTTAGCCTTTCTGGGGCCATGTCACAACTACTCAGCTCTGTTGTTGTGGCACAAAATCAGCCACAGACAATATATAAAAGAATGGATATGACCATGTCTATAAAAAACAAACAAAACCTTTATTTACAGAAACATATGGAGGGTCAGATTTGGCTCAGGGTTTGCTGACCCCTGGTATATAGGGTTAAATACTGTTCAACCATTACAAAAATAAACAACTAAAGCAGACCTGCATGTATTCAGACAGAAAGATACCCACAAGAACTCCTACAAATCATAAAAAGTAAACAAGACTATAAAATCGGGGAAAGAATAGGAGCAGGCAATTCATAAAAGAGGAAATGCAAATAGCCAGTTTGAAAAGTTGCTCAACTACCTAAATTGATTAACTTTTCTAAGTGCAAACGAAAACAAGAAGATTCTATTTTTACTCATCAGATCTGCAAAATTTAAAACACTGACAAAATCAAGTGTTGGTGGTGATGCTGTAGAGAAGAGAGTACTCTCATACACTGCTGGAAACACTATAATGAGGAAAATCACTTTGGGAGGTCGTTTGGCAGTCTATTAAAACGGTAACTATGCATATCCGACGACCCAGCATTTCCTCTTCTAGGTCTCTACCCAGGGAACCACTTTCACATGCGTGCAAGAAGGCTGGATAAGGAAACTAATTGAAGCATTATAATAGCACAAAATTGAAAATGACCTAAAGGTCCATCAATAATGGAGTGGACAAACATATTCAATTATATTCATGTGAAAGAACGCAATTCAGAAGTTAAAAGGAATGAAGCAAATCTATATCTGTAAGTATAGACAGATCTCAGAGATACAGTGCCAAGTTTCAAAACAATTTTTACAGTATGACACAAATTATGTAAGAACATAGACACAAACAACAAACAACACGATACATTTACTGTGGATACATGTACATGTGTGCAAAGGTACTTGAAAAAAGATATGAAAGGATATGCACTAAACTCAAACAGTAGTTATGTCAAGGCATAAGGGAGAAGACCAGGATCAAAAGTGGTGGCCAAAGGAGACTTTCGCATAACATTCTAACTTTTTAAAAAGAATGTATTTATGTATTATTCTATAATTAAAATAAATTTTATAAAAAAAGGTGTTCATGATATATTAAATGAATAAGCAAGTTACAAAACTACATATACTGCATGATGGCATTTTACTTTAAATATTATTATACATTGTTTTTGTGTAGGTTTGTGTGTGTATGTGTGTGCGTGTGTGCGTGTGTGCGTGTGTGCATGTGTGTGTGTGTGTGTGTGTGTGTGTCTCCCTGACAGGGTATATACCAAATAGTTAACAGGAGTATATGGTTGTGGAATGGAAATTGAGGCCTGGGGAAGAATAATATTATCAGTCTGCTCAGGCTGCCATAACAAAATACCATGGACTAAGTGATTTAAACAACAGATTTATTTCTTACAGTTCTGAAGGCTGTTAAGATTCAGGTGCTGGCAAATTTGGTTTCTAGTGAGGCCTCTCTTCCTGGCTTGTAGATAGCCATCTTTTTGCTATCTCCTCAATGGCCTTTATTTCAGTGTGCACATGGATGGGAAAGGGATGGGGGTGGGGGTCGCAGGAGGAATGAGCTCTAAGGACACTTTTCCTCTATAATTAGGACCCAAGCCTCATGACCTCATTTAACCTTAATTAACCTTTAAATACAGCTGCACTGGGGGTTGGCGCTTCAACATATGAATTTCGAGGGAACACAAACATCCAGCCCATAAAAGATACTTTCCTTCTATTGATGAAAAAGTATGATATGGAAACCATACTGCAGCTGAATTAGCTAGGTTCCAACCACAGCTGTGCCATATCAGAGCTGCATGACCATGGGAAAGTCAACCTCAGTTTCTTCATTTGAAAAATAAGGATAATAATAGTATGATGCTTAGAGAGGCCGGATGGCTCAGTTGGTTAGAACACGAGCTCTGAACAACAGGGTTGCTGGTTCGATTCCCGCATGGGATGGTGGGCTGTGCCCCTGCAATTAAAGACTGAAAATGGCAACTGGACTTGGAGCTGAGCTGTGCCCTCCACAACTAGATTGAAGGACAATGACTTGGAGCTAATGGGCCCTGGAGAAGCACACTGTTCCCCAATATGCCCCAATAAAATTTTTTTAAAAATTAATAATAATATGATGCTTAATGTGTGCCAGGTACTCTTTTTTATTTTATTTTATTTTATTACTTTATTTTATTGTATTAGTTTCAGGTGTACAAAAAATTTAAAAATGTAATAGTTAGACATTTACACCCCTCACAAAGTGATAACCCCCTCCCCCAATCTACTACCCTTCTGCCATCATATATAGCTATTACAATTCCATTGACTCTGTTCCTTATGCTGTACTCCACATCCTGTAACTATCTATATATTAAATTATAGTTGACATTCAGTATTATTCAGCTTCAGATGGCGTGCCAGAAACTCTTGTAAGTACTTTATATATATTAGCTCATTTCAATGTTGCAAGATAGGATCATACGCCCATTTTAGATTTGAGGAAACTGAGGTGCAAAGAGATTCAGTGACTTGCCCAAGTCACAACGCTAGAACATGGCAGAGCTGACTCCAGAGACCACAATCATAAGTCGTAACCCCAACTCATGTAAGTTATTGCTATTTTCACTTTATATAATATGTGCAAGTACATATAAGTTTTATATTCCTTGAATTCTTAAACTTAGAATATATATGAATATGTATGTAGTACATATACATTTGTTTCCTATTGCTGCTGTAATAAGTTGCCACAAACTTAGCGCTTAAAACAGTAAGAATTATGTTATAGTTATGGTGGTCAGTAGTCTAAGACTGAGGAGGTACCAGGGCTGCATCCCTGCTGGAGACTTAAGAACAGAATCTCCTTCCAGCTTCTAGAGGCTGCCTGCCCCCTTGGCTCATGGTCTCTTCTTCCATCTCCAAAGTATATCATTCCAACTTCTAGCTCCATCACTGCATCTCCTTTTTCTGACTCTGACTCCTTCTGTGTCCCTCTTGTAGGAACTTTGTCATTTGTTACATTGGGCAACCCAGGTGATCTAGGATAATCTCCCTACCGCAAGATCCTCAAATCAATCACATCTGCCAAGTCCTTTTGCCATGTAAGGTAACATATTCACAGGTTCCAGGGATTAGGATGTGGTCATTTTTTTATACATGTATAACGTATATTGGTTAACAGCACACTTGCCTTCACAGCACATGCGACATAAACTATATTTCCATATATATACGTTTTTAATGGAAGAAATCTGAGCTCAGGAAAAGAGACTCTGGCTGAGCCACTTGTCCAGGAGACAAAGGGCCCAGGCAGGTCTGGTCTCATCTCTGCTACATGGTCAGGACAAACTGACCTAGCCCGACACAGCAGGGTTAGAAAAAAAAAGTAGTGACTCACTGGACACACAAGTCCCCTGGGCCCAACAGTACAGCAGATATTTGATTTGGGACAGTGGGAGGACCTGAGGAGCCCAACCCCACCAGTGAGTCAGGCAAACAGATCCGGATAGAATCAAAGGGCCGCTTGTCCAGCTTGTCCCAGGGCTGGGTCTGCATCAATTTGGACACAGCTCTCTGACACCTCCTTGCTCAGGCTTTGGCAATGTCTCCTATAATAGCTTTACTCTAACCAACCTCAGCACTGAAACTTCTGTGCCAGGAAAGAAAAGAACCTTATGGTATCCTTGAAAAATCCTTGCTTCTGGTGTTCGGCTACAAGAGCCTAAATGGTGTCACTAAGTTGATTCTGTTTCCTCTTGAAAATTCCCCACACAATTACAATTCCATGCATTTTAATTTCTAATCAGCAATGCTTTGTCAAGGTACCGCAGTACTACTCAGTGACAAGTCTCAGTGACTGCTATACGGACGCTTGGTTACCTCCCATCTGAGCCTGTTTCAAGAGACCATCTATAGGGGCCGGCCCAGTGGCTCAGGCGGTTGGAGCTCTGTGCTCCTAACTCCAAAGGCTGCCGGTTCGATTCCCACATGGGCCAGTGGGCTCTCAGCCACAAGGTTGCCGGTTCAACTCCTCGAGTCCCGCAAGCGATGATGGGCTCCGTCCCCTGCAACTAAGATTGAACACGGCACCTTGAGCTGAGCTGCCTCCAGGATGTCTCAGTTGGTTGGAGTGCGTCCTCTCAACCACAAAGTTGCTGGTTTGAGTCCTGCAAGGGATGGTGGGCTGCGCCCCCTGCAACTAGCAACGGCAACTGGACCTGGAGCTGAGCTGCGCCCTCCACAACTAAGACTGAAAGGACAACAACTTGAAGCTGAATGGCACCCTCCACAACTAAGATTGAAAGGACAACAACTGGACTTGGAAAAAAGTCCTGGACGTACACACTGTTCCCCAATAAAAATCTTAAAAAAAAAAAAAAAGAGACCATCTATAGTTCTGAGTTATGTGTCTCCCCACCCATACCTGCCACCTGCACTGTGTTGTCTGGCTCGACCCAGCTTCCAACATTTGTGACTTTGTTTGGACTTTCAGTCTCTGCCAGTACCTTTTCTAGTAGTTCAAGAGAAAAATATGGCAGCTTTGTAAATATGTTCAACTCACAATGTATCACTCTAGCTGCACTGGGCAGGTGAATCTAGGACACAACTGGAGAGCATAGGCAGAAGGTCAGAGGATAGAGAAGCCAGTCTCCCTGCGTGTCCTTTTTTTTTTTTTTTTTTTTTTGATAATCACTTCAATTTATTTCAGGACATAATATGCTTTTTAGGCCCATGGATGACCCTGAGTTATAACCCTGTTTTATTTCAATATCCATGGGATGTTTTATTTTTGCAAAGATAGATTCTAAAAATCATAAAACCAGATAGATTAATAATACACATATAAAAATTAGATTAAAAATTGAGTTATGGCTCTCATTCACTTTGTCCTGGCATTAAAGATGTTATAAAGATACATAGAATACCAGCAAGTATCCCAACATTTACAGACATAGGTGTTGTCAAAGGGCTTTCTCTGATTTCAGCAAAGAGAAACCATCCAAATTTCATTCTTTAGTCCACTGATATGATTTAACTTTGGTACATGGTATTATTATTTCTCCTACTGTAACAAGTTTTAGTTTTCTCAAGGCCTTTTCCCCAACTTTTCTGGAAATAAAATATCACATTTCCAACTTCAAATTAAAATATTATCCTCATAAGTATATGTAACAGGTTGGTATACTCACATATATCCTTTCCAGTTCCAGGCTAAGCAAAGACATGCATTTAGAGCTATATTAACATCATTAAAGCAAAACACAATCCAACTTAATGTCAAGAGAAAATGTGTCCTTCCATGCAGAGTTTGATATAGAAAATATTATTTTGACACATTTTATTCAAATACCAGTCTGATCACACATGATCCAAGAACATTCAAATAATAAACCCAAAAGAAACAGATGTTAACAATTGATCTTCAAACATTATAGCCAACGATGCCACGCTTGTTTATGGTCTCGCCCACGTAAAACCACATCACACCTCAGTGGCCACCTCCTTCAGCAGAGCTTCCTCACTGGGAGCTGTTTGAAGCTCCCAGTTTGAGCACTGTTGACTATTGTTTTCAAGCTCTGAATAGCTGTAGGGATCTCAGCAGGGGTTGGAGGAACCAACTCAACCTTGGCCTACGCCAGAATGTGGTCAATCGAGGCTTCCAGTAAGTGAGAGCAGTGCTTACCAGTGCCAGGGCTTTCCCTGCGAGGTTACAGACAAACTGGGCCGTGGTTCTAGGATGGGAAGTCCCTCCCTGCATGTCTTGCTGCTGCCAATTGGTCAAGAGAGAGGCAGGTGACTCCCAAGTGCCACATGAGGAATAAGCCTCGAGCAGACCAACACAATGTACGTATCACGAACCCTATCACCACATCTAGAGCCAGCCACTTCTATCACTGAGTCTGTTTCCTTATCAGACAGGTTTATGGAGGAACTAATGTCCCAGGTAACAGCCCATGGCATTGTCACTTGCATTTATTACAAATCATCAAGATTCCTTCCAGCTCCAAGAGTCCACAACATTTTATTGAGGTAGCTCTGAACTATGCATGGAAAAAAATGAATCTACACCATGATTTTTTACATCAGAAGCATTCAAAATGAAAAGTTTGCACAACTGACAATTTTTAGGGTTGGTCAAAAATGTGATTGTTTAAACATGTCTTTCATTTCTTCATTCTTACACAAATCTTTCCAAGGAAATGGGTGTTTAAAACTGACAAACAGAATTCCAGAGTCAACTGGAATTCTGTCTTGTAAGATATAATACAGTTCTTGATACACTAAGCCATATGGCTGAGTGTTTTTTCTTTGTCATTTTAAATGTGATTTACAACCATCAAATGTAACAAATTTTTACAGGACCTAAGACATAGCAGCATAGAAAAGACAAGAAAGGACTATGCATTAAGAAAAGGGGAATATCTTTTGAGCATCTACTGATATGTATCAGGCACTGTACCAGACTCTTGCTATGAGACAGACGTTACCCTTAAATTTCAAATGAGGAAACACACTCAGAGATGTCACAGAAGTGACCCAGGTCACACAGCTCATTATGCAGATGTTGAGATTCATAATCTGTCTCTAAATTCCATGCTAATTTTTTTTACACCACGCTATCTCTCCAGCATGTTAAAGCAGGATAAGTTTTCAAATAACCACAGAGAAGAGAGTGTTAGATGGAACCATAAAATCTGCAAGTGAGCAATATAAAAGATGATGACAAAGTCAGGTTTGGTTCTTCATAAAACTGAGCTTCAGCTTTTTCCTTGACAAGATAGTGTAATAAGTCTTGGCCACTCACATTGCACACTTTTTGGATCAGCATTCAGTCTTTCTGTTGCTTGAGTTTCTCTCCAAAAAAGAGATATATAATGAAAAAGAATTATCACAAGGGAAATTGGATCTTCTTAGTGATACCGACACCATTAACTACTATGGATATATACCAAAACCTTTATCCTGATGATATTCCTCATGCTTTGAGAGGAAAAAGAACACCAGTTGTTGCACAACTGAAGCAGCTTCAGGCAGAAACAGACACAGTTGTGAAGATGTTTGAAGATACAGAAACCACAAGGCAAATATAGCCAACCAGGGACGGTGGGATACTGTTTGACTACCTGGTGGACAATCATGGTTTTAGGTGAGAGTATTTAGATACACTCAACAGACATGCAACATTCCAATACGAATGTGGGAATTAGTCTGGAGCAGCAGAATATCTTTACTTCTTTAGAGTGTTGGTTCCGGCGACAGATAGAAATGCTTTGAGTGCACTGTGGGGAAAACTGGCCTCTGAAATTTTAATGCAAATTTGGGATGCAGCCATGAAAGATGTTACATGGTTAAAAGAGACCATAGATAATAACTCTGTGAGTTCTCCACTCCGGTCTCTTCAGCAGTGAACATGGCTCATTCACTGGTCTCTGTTTCCTTCAATGACCCCAAAGGATGAGATAACATTACTGATCTCTTCCTTTACCACTCACAGTATCTTAATGCAATTCAGACAGTGTGTTCATATATGAGGTCTGACAAGGTCACAAACTCATCCTAAAAAACGGGCTACACACCTCATTGCTGAGTATCACTATGGTCACCTTCGAAGTCCTCCCCTTGGGAAGCTATGCACCGACACCAGCGCCTAGTCTACCCTTCAAAGCAATTTTGGAACTCTTTTCCTGTAATGGCCATCAGAGCTGTCGTCGTATTACCCTTGATGTTCTGAATGTCATCATAATGTCTTCCTTTCAATATTTCCTTTATCTTTGGGCAAAGAAAGAAGTCATTGGGGGCCAGATCAGGTGAGTAGGGAGGGTGTTCCAATACAGTTATTTGTTTACTGGCTAAAAACTCCCTCACAGACAGTGCCGTGTGAGCTGGTGCATTGTCGTGATGCAAGAGCCATGAATTGTTGGCAAAAAGTTCAGGTTGTCTAACTTTTTGAGGCAGCCTTTTCAGCTCTTCCAAATAGTCAACTTGGTTAACTGTTTGTCCAGTTGGTACAAATTCATAATGACTAATCCCTCTGATATCAAAAAAAGATTAGCAACATTGTTGCACCAAGTTCACGAACATAATTGTCAGACCTCGTACAGTCATGATGAACAAAGATGTTCTAAAATCCCGCAGGTGCTAAAAGATCTGGTCAAAGTTATTCAACAGGAGTCTTACTCAAGACCCAATTACAGAGTTTATCGACTGCTTATATGTAAACCTTGACTTTGATGGGGGTCAGAAAAAGCTGAGGGAATGTGAATCTGTGCTAGTGAATGACTTCTTGGTGGCTTGTCTTGAGGATTTCATTAAAAATGCTCGTCTCTTCATATTTGAAACTTTTTGTTGTGTCCACCAGTGTATCAGCATTAACGTGTTGGTAGATAAACTGAACATGACTCCAGAAGAAGCTGAAAGGTGGATTGTAAATTTGATTAGAAATGTGTGACTGGATGCCAAGATTGATTCTAAACTAGGTCATGTGGTTATGGGTAACAATGCAGTCTCACCCAATCAGCAAGTGATTGAAAAGACCAGAAGACTTTTTTTTAGAAGCCAGATGTTGGCCATAAATATTGAGAAGAAACTTAACCAGAATAGTAGGTCAGAGGCTCCTAACTGCATAATTCAAGACTAGCTTCTATTGAAGAATTGTAAAGAAAAGATGGAAAAACTATAAAAGAAAGATGAAACAACAAAACCATTATATAAAGGGGACATACATTTTAGAAGTAATTAACATATTGAGTATAAATTTTGGAGAATTTGAATAAAATTTGCTGTGTTCCATTATCTTGTGGAAAAAAGAAAAAAAGGGAAAAAACTGAGCTTCGGTTCTCAATATTTAACTGAACATTTATGAGTACATGACCCTAGAGAGAGAAAGTCCAAACTTGGAAGCATATTCTTGGAATTTGCCCATGAAAATCAGGTCAAGTTTCCATTCCTCCCCTCTTCCCCCGCCCAAATGCCCAGAGGTCTTTAATGCTTCCCATAAGTCTGTGTCTCGTTCTGCATTTCTTTCCCCCATACATAGCACAGGCTCAGCCTGTGCCTTTCAGAGTTCTGACAACCTGTAGGGCTGCAAGTGTCACAGGGGACAGTGAGAAGGAGCTTTGCAATGACTCGTGACTGAGTAGTGTCATCCGGAAGAAGGTGCCAAGAAGTGGGAGAAGCATGGTGTCTGCGGTTTACTGGCGATGGCTACATTTCACTGCATCATCCGTACTTGCACCATTGCCTTCTCCAGGACTTAAGAGCACTATAAAGAATTCAGGATTGCAAAGAATGGCTCCACTCTCTTTTCTACAGTGCTGTCTTAGATCCTGTCAAAAAGTGTTACATTTGATGAATAAAGAACAAATGTAAAATGAGGAAGCAAAACAACGCATTCAAACAGCTTACACTAGAAGAGGTCTGTCATTGCTCACAAGCCAGGAATTCCAAACTGACTCTACATCAAGGTTTCTTCACCTTGCACTACTGACATTCTGAGCCAGCTAATTATTTGCAAGAATCACAAAGTGGAGCAGTCTGTGACCTTCAATGCCATCCCGTTCCCCCTAGCTAAATCCTATTGGTCCTTCAGGGTTCGGTTGAAATGTCACTTCCTCTGGGTGGTCTACCCTAACGTCAGGATAACATATTCCCTCTGACGTGCTCCCCAGGCACCCTGAACTCCCCCCGCTGAGCACTATGTTGTAATAGTCTGTTTACTTAGATGATGCGGCAGAGAATTTACATAATGTTGTGTTCTCTTTGTTGCTTTCCCAGTCTAAGTCCTCCTTTGTTGCTTTTGTCCCCCTACAGCATCTTTGCCAAATTGTCATCAAGCCTCTACTTTCACACCTTCAATAATGGAGAACCCATCACCTTTCAAGACGTCCATCTTATAGCTGGAAAGTTAAAAGTCTGTTCTCATAGTAACCCCAATCTTTCTTCTCATAATCTCTTCTTGCCCTGACTCCACCCCTGGGGACAACCACTGTCGGGATGACAGGTAGATGCAAGCAGCTCAAAATTGCTTAACATTCTCAACCCAAGCCGGCCTCTGCCAACCACCCAATCTCTTCTGAGCTCTTATCTCCTTGGCCACTCAGCTGTGCCTATTCAGGGAATAAAGATTCTTGCTTTCTGAATGAGAGATGAGTGATGAGAAAGGCCAACCGCAGGGGGGATGAATAAACCTCTTCTAGGCCCAGCGCAGGAGGTTGGGTCTGGGCCTGTGTCCTTGGCCCCACTCAGCAGGGAGCACAGCATGAACTGTGTAACTCTTGCCTGGGTTTTATCAGTGCTCTTGAGATACCAAGTGGAGGTACATCCTGCGTGCACCTTTGGGAAGTCCCGCGGGTACCCAGCCTCAAACTGGTCATTTGCCCAGTGCAGGTATTACAGACTCAACATTTGCAGCCCCCTCCCCAAATCTGTACGTTCAAGCCCTAACCCCATCATGATGGTATTTGGAAATGGGGCCTTTGGGAGGTAACCAGGGTTAGACTAAGTCATGAGGGTGGAGCCCTCACGATGGGAATAGTGGCCTTATAAGAAGAGGAAGAGGAGAGAGATCTCCATGTGCACATACTGAGAAAAGACCACGTGAGGACATCATGAGAAAGTGGCCATCTAAAAGCCAGGAAGCAAGCTCTCACCTAGAACCAAATTGGCTGGCTCCTTATCGTGGACTTCCCAGCCTCCAGAACTGTGAGGACTATCTGTTGTGTAAGTTGCCCCGTCGACGGTATTTTGTTATGGCAACCAGAGCAGACTAATACAGCAGGCAACCCAGGAAGAAGTTCATGCACAGAGGAAAGATAGAAAGGAAAGTAGCACCGTAATCTAGTCAGCACTCTCACCTCAAGGCTCACCGAGCTCAGGTTGCCCATCCATCCATGTACACACACGTTGCTCAAGTAGACACACTTCTTTCTCCAAAGGATGGACCCCCTGGTGCCACACCAGGCTCCTTGCTTTCAGTGATGCCAGCTTCAGACTTTCCAGCACCTGCAACCCAGATTTCCCCACCATTCCTCAGAAGGGACCAGTTACTTTTGCATTTGGTCAGCAGCACTTACTTAGATACGACATCCGGGCGTCTCATAGAAGAAAAGCTTGTCTTCCCTAGGGGTTCCTGTCTCCATTCTCACTCCGTCTAAATCATTACCACACTGCTGCCAAAGGGTCTTTCTAGTAGGGAAATCTGATCTTGTGATTCCACTTCACAAAGCCCTTTGAATGACTGCCCACTACCTTTAGGGGAAACATCCAAACTCTTTTATCAAACTCCTTTGACTGCCCTACCTTCTTCCTAGGGGCCATGGCTGACCACTTATCTCATGTACCCTATATTCTATGTGCCATGCTTCTGAAAGTTCCCCAAAGGTCCGCCCTCTCTAGTACTGGTGTACCTTTGCCTGGGCCAGTTCTTCTGCCCGGGAAGGGCCCTTCCCTCCATCCTCATCACCTGGGGGAATCCTTACTGCTCCTTTAAGAATCAGCTCCACCTTTCTAGGAAGTATTCTACCCCACTCATACTTCTAGGATGAATTAGTTGCCCCTCCTCTATATTCCTACAGCTCATGTGCCTGCCCCTAATAGAAACAATACGTCAAAAACTTCTCTGTAGAGAAAGATAAGTACCATATGATCTCACTTATTTACGGATTCTAAAGAAAAGAATAAGTGAATGAACTAATCAGAAACAGTTTGGGAGACAATGAGGAAAATCTGAGGGTTGCTAGATGGGCGGGAGGGGTAGGGGGTGGGGGAGAGGGTGAGGGGATTGGAGGGCAGTCGGTGACCACAGGATGGCCACGGGGTTTGAAAATTAATCTGGGGAACGTAATTTGGTGGTTACCAGAGCATAAGGGGGTTGGGGGGTGGGGGATGAGGGTGAGGGGGATCAAATGTATGGTGATGGAAGGGGAGCTGACTCTGGGTGGTGAACACACAGTGTGATTTATGGATGATGTGATACAGAATTGCACACCTGAAATCTATGTAGTTTTACTAACAATTGTCACCCCAATAAATTAAAAATAAATTAAAAACAAACAAACAAACAAAAAAAAAACAAAAAACTTCTCTGTCTTTTTTATCTGCTCATTTCTCTCCTTCAAGTCTAAGCCAGGAGAATGGCTAGTCCCCTGATCAGTACAGAACCTGGCACATCGTACGTGTTCAATATATGGTTTTTGAATGAATGAATGACCTGTGATGAGGGGGATAATGAATAATTTCACCATTATGACAATTCCTATGCCCTGCCTGTAGAACACACTCTGATTAACACTGTATTAACATCTCTTGTGTATCCTCTTCCAAAACACAACGTTTCCAAATCCATGAACCATGGTCTAAGTTCGTACTGTCCAACACAGTAGCTACATGTGGTATGTAAGTTATATTAAATTAAGCAAATTAAAATTTGAGTTCCTCAGTCACACTAGCCACTAATGGCTCTCATATTGGACATTGCAGATATAGAACATTTCTATCATCACAGAAAGTTCTAGTAGACAGTGTGGGTCTAGGACAAGGCATATGAATTGGGAATGCAAAGCAGAGACTACATACACCTTTGCACTCAGACAGATCAATCTACCCTAGTTGACTCTGGCTCATCAGAAATTAGCCACGCATTTCTGTCTTACCTATGGCTCTGAATATTCATTTTTGTGTGTATGTAAACTATTTCTCTGTTATGATAAAGTAAACAATCATTTTAAAATTTCTTGCTCCTTAAAATTATCCTATTTTTTATAATTGCCATATGGCTTACTGATTTACAAGAGTGTTAAGAGACCTAATTAATGTTTGTTTGGAGCTTTGCCTGTCAAGGTTATTATTAGAGGATCCATGGAGATTCTGCTGAAGGTTAGTGGGAAAACTTCGCTTATTCAAAATGAGGCCCACAAACAATAGGAAGAATTCTCTACTCAGATTTAATTTATCACATACCTTTATCAACTAGTGAGCATGTGTCATGTGTTTGGTAGTGAAGAGCAGAAAGAAACCATGGTTCATGCTGGAGACTTATCATTACTTCCTAGTAATGGAATCGCTGGCATCCATCAAAATTGCTATCACTGGGAGGGAAGTTATAGGGAGATGTAGGCGATAGTAGCTGGTGCTTTGGCCGTCCTGCTTTGAAGGTGTCACTATAACCCAGATTGTTAGCCATGTGGGTCCAGAACTGAATTATGCCCACGTATTATTAAGTGCCAGCACTACTCTAAGCCATCAGTTATATGTCTGTGACTTATTCATCAATTACTTGCCAATGTGATAGCATTTCCCAGCGCCTGAACACCAATATTTGCATCGGTTCCAGAATCAGGGTATCTTAGGAACATGCTTTAGAAGTCCAGAGGTTGCTTGGTGGGCACTGATGGCTGTAGTGGACTTCCATGGGACATCCATATCCCCTAGCTCCCCCTACCCAATTGACGTAGTTCCTAGGGTAGCTTCCAAGTTCTTTCATTTACTTCACCTTCTAGACAGACTTGATTGACCATGGGTGGACACTTGACCCAAATGGGCCATAAGGCTCCTCTCCAGGATACATGACCTGGGGCAGGAGAAAGGAAAGTGAGTTCTTCTCCAGGGGTCGAGGCTACATGGTAAAAGTCAGAAGCTATAGGTGTCTGTTTTCTCTACCATTTGGAGAAAGCGTATAGAGAGGCAGAAGTCAGCAACGTGAGAAGGCAGGGAAATTCCTCGCCAAGTTCAAGCTACTGATCCGAGTGTCATCCTCAGTGCAGGCTCATCTCAGATCCTCCTATCAGTGTTCAGCTTACATCTCTTCCTTGGATTCCAGGCCAGTAAATTGCCTTTTTGCCCACACATTATTCAAGTGCATTTTCTTTCACGTGCAATCAAAAAAGTTCTGCTCGCCACCGTTGCCCTCAGAATAGGGCGCTATCCCCTTAGCACCGAGAAAAGGTCCTACCTGACCTGGGCCGCACCTTCCTCACCAGCGTTATCTCCTGCCACTCTCCCTGTCTCACTGCCTGAAGCACACGATGTTCAGACTTTCTTGCATAACCCTCTATATTTTCTGCTCAACTGAAAGCTCAACGAGGATAGGGGCTGTATCTCCTTTGTTCATTCCTTTATTCTCAGGGACTAGCAAAGTGTCTGTCATACAGTTGGTACTCAATAAATATTTATGGGATAAATTCATGGGTCAATCCATCAATGGAAACTGAACAGTCCTGGAAAACTTTACACCCAACCACTGTGAGTGCCTGGGAAACATCCCTGCCTACAACAGGAGTGCTTCTCTAGGTCAAGAATATTCTGTCTTCCTGACTTCCATCCTTCTTCCCTGGACAACTCTTGGAACTCAGTGACAAATCTGTCCATAAGAGAACCCTCTCCCCCGACCCTGCAAGTTCACTGCAGATCCTTCTTCTCGATGGCAAATCTCCTTCAAGTATCGACCCGCAGTTAGGTTTCAACCGCAGCCAAGTAAATGTACATGAATATGTGAAATTCTCCAGCTTGACTGAGGCTTGATAGCCTGGGTTCTCCTAAACTCCTTTTCACTGACTGCTTTTTACTAACTGCCCGTTTTATGACTTCTTGGGCAATTTCTACAGAGCGTTGATCTCATTCTGTGACATTTTTATTCTTCCTAATTTCACTCATAGAAGGTAACCTTGAGTGAAAGCGCTAGGGCTTCCATGCCTATTGTCGCTCATCAATGGAATCCCCACCATTGACGTAACTACACCAGGAGCAGCCACAACCTCAGCGTAGAGGCCAGCTCCACGAGCAGCCCCGTCACCATAGCAGCAGTAGTGACTGCAAACTCAAGGCGGGCTGAAGAACGTGTTCTATGAGATGTTTTTGTTCTTCATCACGTAAATCCTTGCAGACCCCTTTTATCAACCACCCTCTTCTTCGTGCCCTGCCCTGCCCTCTCTTTACTTCCCTGTGCTCTCCAGATCACGGCTAGGATGGCATTGGAGGCTGCTGGTGATCCGGAGATAGGAGAGGACAAAAAGAAGAAGAAAGAGAGGTGAAAAAGAAGAGAAAGTGCTTGAATCTCTCCTCTCTCTCCCTCACTCAAGTGCTCTCCTTCCCCAGTCCTGATCCCCTCCCCTCGACCCCACCACCCTCCTTAAGCAGGTTGGCACCAGGCTTCTGACTTCCCTGGCAACCTCAAGTGCCCTTTGATGGCAGATTTGCGGGCTTTACAACTGACAGTGTGGAGCCTTTGGCTGGCGGCCAGGGTGCTCCACTCCTCATTACTTTTCTCCCTGCAATTCATTTCCCTGTGATTGGAGACAATTAGGATGCCAACACACAGCTGGCCCAGCCCTGTTTGGCAGTTACACACATAAACACAAACGTGAGCACTGCCCCATCAGAAGCAAGTGGGATGCTGGTAAAGAGAGTTAATTACAAAGTGAGGGTCAGCCCAGAATGGTCCTTGACCACACGCACCCACTTTTGGAGAGAGGACAGGCACTGAAGCCTTGACTGCAAGAACCAAATTGACTGTACAGAGGACCTTTGAGAGAGAGAAAATTGCCCAGCTCGATTTATGGGGGCAGGAAGGGATAGAGAGGCGACCAGTTCTCTAATACGCCCTGTCTCTGAGAACCTTGTGGCATAACCCCCCAAAGATACCCCAACACCAGAAAAATCACAGGCTCTGGACCCTTTGACCTGTCTACTATACTCTTCTTCCTTATGTCCCCTTGAATGACTCATGGCTTTGAGCCTCTACTTCTGTTTCCTGCTTCAAAACACTGAAATACATCCTAGGGGTACCTGTGATATTGGTTAGTCCTCACACCTTAGTGAATCCTGCCCTAGTGAACCACCAACTAGCCATACTGAATGTCCTGGGAAGTCTCTATTCAACACCACCTGTGGGTTCCTAGCCCAACGGCTTCCAACAAGCCATGTCTGTGTTGCCTTCAAGTTTTCCCTTTCACACCTTTCTATAAAAACCTTGTCAGAGCAGCTTCTCGGACACTTTACTTTCTCCCTCTTGAAGCTGCCACAAGTTGTGTCAAGTATCACTTTTGATGTCATAAATGGGAAGACAAGTCCCAACATCAGAAGTTGAAAGAATTAGGAGAAAATCTTCATTCTGAGCAGGAGATGAATTGGGCATGTGGCTCAAAGTCAAGGCTGTAAACAACCTGAATCGACTGGAAGTCCACTGTGTAATGGGGAGCAATTCTAATGCTTGCAGGAAATCTGTCAGCACTTGGCTCCTATTTGGCTCGCTTGAGAATTTTCTTGTCTTACGAGTATAGATAGTAAAAGTCTTTTTCTCCATGTCATTTTTGTCCAGTCCCCCCTCACTCATGGACAAAATGAGACAAATACCTACACAAAGTTTTTCTTTTCCTCCAAAACTATCCCATCCTCCAATGCGCTTGGATACTTGTGATTGAATAATAGCACAGCAATACCACTGTGTTCAGATTTATTATCATAAGACCATGTCTATTTTCACCAAATACCAAGAAATGTACCTTTCTAAAATATTAGAAGTGTAATCTGTTAGCAGGAATCTGATGGTCCCACCAAATTCTTCCTTCACTCCTCGTTTTCAGTTTACAATATGGACTTAGTCGCTCCTCCAAGAAGGATAAGACCTCTGACCTTGTAAGAAAATAATTTACACATTTCAGTTATCTCTGACCCAAACCCTCCTACTGGTGGGAAGTTAAATGAATATGAAACAGCTTTAAGGGATACTGTTCAGATGCACACTGCCAAAGGCACACTGAGATTTATACCCAATTCCCTGACTACGAGCTATAAACCCCCCCTTCCACTCCCCTGGAGGAGCCCCTCAACGTACTATTGATTTCGGGCAATGTTACTGTAGAAATAAACATATATGCACTACATATTCAAGCAGATAAATCATTCATAATCTTCAGGACTTAACTCTTATTACTAACAAGTTTCTGACAACATACAGAGATTTTTTTTTTACTTATGTACCCCTCAAACACCGACAACAGTAACTGACACATAGTAGGTGCTCAATAATATTTGTTAAACGGAAGGATGAATAAATCTGCCTTACAACAGATGTGACAAACCAGCATGTTATGACACCAGAGGCTGAGAACCACTGTGGCTGGAAAGCACATTGCCACTGAACGGTCTTAAGTAAAGGGTTGACAGAATCATATGCATGCTTTTGAAAAATCACTCTGCCTGCTGGGTGAATGATGAACAGGAGAGGAAGCACCCAGCAGCAGGAAGACCCATTAGAAGGCAGATGCAGTGATGCATGTAGGGAATTATGAATTCCTGAACCATGACAGAGGTGAGGGGCTGGAGAGGAAGGAATGGATTCAAGAAATATTTAATAAAACTGAACAAAACTTAATCAGAGAATCTATTTTCTATCATGTCTTTGAACAGGATCAATTACATAGGCAAGAGCCGAGCACCAGGAATGTTCATCGTGCTGAAACCATAGTGCGAAGTCCAGCTGCCGTTACATACAGGCAGAGGAAGAAGTCACCTCCATGTTACAATGTCAGGAGCACATGGAGAAGCCACAATCCAAAAATATCTAGGCCACCCACTGCCTGACATTGCACCATTAAAGCAGCATTCCTTGTTTTTAATCCTTGCCTCTGCAAATAACTTTAAAACATACTAAGGGAAAAGGTAATGGGTACAGACAATATAAAAGGCACTCTGCATACTTTTATGGAATCCGCACAATAACCTTGCAATTTTCATATTGTTAAAAGGAAACTGAAGCACAGTTAACAAATGCTAAAGCTGGGATTTGAACCCAGGGCTTTGTAATTTCTTTTTTCTTGAGTGAATCCTAACTGATACCATCATCATTATTATTACTACCCCTATTCTGATTTTGTTCCTTTTACAAATATGAGGGTAGTGGGCCTAAGGGAAGAGGAAGTGGTAGAGGTTCAGAGAGGTGTGTATGGTGCAGACAAGACAGAATAAGTTCATAGATAATAAACATGTTTAACTTCACAACCTTCCCTAAGACTACACATTAGTGTAGGCCTGGATAGGAAAGTATGCAGCAACAATCAGAGCCAGACTAGTCTGATCTGGGATTCTAAGCACTCTCATTCTCATGAGCTACAAGCCATCAGATCACAGAAAAAGCTCCCAGTAGAAGGTCTCTGTGGTCTTGAAATAATGACTAAACCCAGACCAGGGAGCTGAAAATAAAGACCAGGGAGAGTAATTTCCTCCATATTTTCCAGAATAATGGAAGGGAACTAGCTGTCCTTGACCCTAAAAAAGATACTCCCCACATTTATACATTTACTTTTCTTTTGCAGACCACCTAATTTTATTAATTTTGTCTTGTTCCTATTCCCCAGAACTCAGTAATCTTCTACATTTGCACAGTTCTCAAGTCCCGCTTCAGAGCTCCCAGAATTTTGCTTTCTTACTAGTTTTTCACCTGGACACTTCTAACATGTAATAGAGCTGGGTTGTGATACCACACTTCACCAATAGGGGCAGCCGACTATGTTGGCATCATGTTGTCCAAGACGTTTCAAACCTAAATACAAGGTAATTTCAGTTTATAGATATGAAGATGTATCCCGACTTAATGGTTCTTAAGTTTGAAATCTGTCCATTGAGTTTACTACATCAAGGCACACAATGTGAAAAAGGGAGATGGTAGAAGCTGAGAGAAGGAAGCCCCAAGGTCAGAAAGTGGAGAGAGAGAAGGCAGGACCAGAGCTAAATATCCTGAGTGAGAGTAGAGTGAGAGCTGGGTCAGAGCCACATAATCAGTCACTGGGGCTGAGCGCCAGTGAGAGACCGAGGTGCATCAGACCCTCAGCTGGTTAGATGTGTCAAATCAGGTTCAAGAGCTCTAATACACGCTAACCAAATTTACAGGAAACTGACTAATAAACCAAAGGTTGAATCATTAATTTTCAGGGAAAAATGTAAGTGATAATTGGTCTGAAACCCAGGACTTTCCCTGGACAATACTAGAGACTCGCTGACAATATCTTGGTCTCTGGTTCTCAATATTTGTAGACCCTTTGACTTCCCTCTGTGAGCAATATCAAACACATACCACATGTTGGTATAGCTGGGTAGGTTAAAGTTCTTTCTAGCTATCACATTCTAGAAAAACTTTCCTGAGACTACTTTGAATTCTCACAGCAGTTACATCCATCCTTTCTTTCTTTCATTCAATTAATATTTATTGATGCTTACTATATGAGGTCTGACAATTAAGATCATGAACTCATTCTAGGAGAGGGGCTACATACCTCATTGCTGAATATCACTACGGTCACCTCTGAAGTACTCTCCTTGGGAAGCTAGGCACCATCGCCGGCACCTAGTCCACCCTTCAAAGCAATTATGGAACTCTTTTTCTGGAATGGCCATCAGAGCTGTCGTCATATTAGCCTTGATGTCACGAAAGTCATCAAAATGTCTTCCTTTCAATATTTCCTTTATCTTTGGGCAAAGAAAGAAGTCATTGGGGGCCACATCAGTTGAGCAGGGAGGGTGTTCCAATACAGTTGTTTGTTTCCTGGATAAAAACTCCCTCACAGACAGTGCCGTGTAAGCTGGTGCATTGTCGTGATGCAAGAGCCATGAATTGTTGGCGAAAAGTTCAGGTTGTCTAACTTTTTCAGGCAGCCTTTTCAGCACTTCCAAATAGTCAACTTGGTTAACTGTTTGTCCAGTTGGTACAAATTCATAATGAATAATCCCTCTGATATCAAAAAAGGTTAGCAACATCATTGCAACAAGTTCACGAACTTAATTGTCAGTCCTTCGTATGCCCAGCAATGTGCTAGCAGCTGGGAACATAAACTGGTAAATGAGAGAGGCACGGTCTCAGTTCCTGTGAAACTTGCATTAGTATGGGGAAACAGATCATCAACAGGGAAACAAAAGCACTGCAGAGTGTGTGAGGGGTAGGAAGGCATGGATGCTACAAGAAAGGGAAATAAAGGCTTTCTTAGGGTGAAAACATGACTTTTAACCTGAGACCCAAAGAAGCCAACCTTACAAAGAGAGAGGAAGAATGTGGGGTAAAGGCCAGGATTGCAGGCAGAGGTAGGGCATGTGCAAAGCCTCTGCGCTGGGTGTTTGGTGATCGATGTTGCTGGAGTATATTGAAGGGGGAGCGTTACATGAGATGAAGTTGGACGATAGGCTGGGGACAGATCATGCAGAGCCTGTGTGCTAAGGTAAGGAGACTGGATTTTAGTTGAAGTGAAATAGGAGTCATGGGAGAATTTTAAGAAGCAGGGTGATGTGCTATGAGTGGAGTAGTTAGAAGATCACCCTATCTGCTGTGTAAAGAACGCATTGCGGCTTAGGGGAGGGTGGTATTGATCTAGATGGAGAGAGTAAATTGAATTGAGAGATATTTAGGAGGGAGAATTAATAGACTTACTGATGGATTAGATGTGGAGGAGGTAAAAAAGACAAGTACGACTTAGGTTTCCAGTAGGTGGATGGGACCATGAACTAAGAGACAGACAAACTATCTTCAAGGAAAGTTTTCTTCTACAGAGGTCAATACTTTATGCTCTCAAAATTCCGTGTATTACTAGAGATCATCCCCACAGAACCTCTGGACCTGTTTAAATCAACTGGAAAGGCCAAACAGAGTAGCTGGTGATCATGATCCTCCTAAAGCAACATCAGCTCTACCATCCATGCTAAGGACCAACTCTCTCCTGTTTTAACCTCCGGAGGATGGTGGAACGATGCAGCACAGTTTTAATTTACCAACTCAGGTAAATCATACTAGTAAGGTCACTCTTTAGACAGTCAGACACAACAGTATTAAATCCTATGCATTTATCATTATTATTGTTGCTGTTATTAAAACTTTATAGGTGTCTCCGGAGGCCTTTTGAATGAACTGCAAATTCAGAGGAAATTAAATCTTATTTTTATGAAAATAAATGCGGCTATTCCAGAACTAGAATTGAATAAATTAACCATAAAGAACAATTTTCAATATATTTGTTTTACTTAGCCACACTTTATTGATTGCCTACTGTGTGTTAAGCTCTAATAGATCTTCATAATTGCTCCATGAAGTGGGCATCGTTGTTCTTCGTTGAAGCCTGAGAACATTGAGGCCCACAGAGGATGTGACCAGGCCAAAGTCATGAGCCGTGATTGCTGCTAAGGTACCTTGAACACAATAGTCATGCTCTTTTTCACTCTGCAGTTCTGAATGTGCTTCTATTTATCATGTCCTTGGGGTTATCAGCAACCTCATGCATAAACGACATCTTTATAAGCATCAGGAAAAAAGAAGCCATATGCCAGGGATCGCAAACTCAAATGCCTCTTGGACCCACGCAGATGCTGTTAATTAGTAAACAGACTTGATCGAAGGAAAGTTGGGAGTCATAGGGACTGTGGCAAACTGGGGAGCACTGCCCCGTCCCAGGAGGGCAGCCCCTTCTCTTCCCCACGTGACCACCACTGCTCGGAATGTGACCAGACCTTCTGTTTTATCAAGGAAGCAAGAAATCCAGATTTCCACGTGAGCTCTCTCAAGTTTTAAAAGTGTATGACATAACTCATGAATTCTTAAAAATTCTGTGTGTGCCAACACCATGCAAGCCTAACAAAATGGGTATGTGGGCAGAATCCAGCCTACAGGCTGTACCCCCATATCATTCTGACTTCTACTATACAGATCGTTGAAGCATGATCTAGAAGAATTTTAAAACACCTTAATGTCCAGTGATGTGGGTTGGCTCAAATATCTGTGTTGCAGCCATCTGATTGAATTTTTAAAGGCTTTAATAGTCAGCAGTGTGAAGGCCATGCAGCATACTAAAAAATTCTTAGGATAAACAGCAGGGTAACATGATTCTGATATGACATGGAATTTAAAAATCAAATGACAAAATGATACCCAGTCAAGTGTTTTATATCTTGACTAGGGGGTGGCTACAAAAGTGAACACATGTGAAAAATCATCAAGCTGTAGAGATCTGGGCATTTCACAGCATGAATGTCATACCTCGATAAAAAATTAATGATGCCTGGGCTGTGATTACCATTCTGTGTATTTTTGCATGAATATGAACAAGAATTTCAAGGAAGCATAGGCAAAGAAAACAATTTGTGTTGGTTGTGGGTTAACGAAAGATTCTTTCTGCCCTTTCCTACATGTTGATTTCTCATGCTATTACTGTAATACAGTATTTCTTTGGGGGGTGGGGGAAATTCCTCAAAATATATTATCTAAGAAGAGTAAGAGTAGAACATAAGCTGATTAAAAATAAATAAATCAGTAAGTAACTAACTTCCCATTTCAGGGTAGGTTGAAAGCCCAAAAGAGGAACGTTTAATCTGGGTCATTTTCCACCCCTTCCTAACGAGATATATTGAGGCCTCCACCTGCTGCCTCAGCTCCATCCCTGAGCAGGTCAGAAGGGAAACTGGGAGCCCCAGCCCTACAAGGTAACTAAGCGACATGACGGTGCTGTCCACAGTCCCGGTTACTGGAAAGCCTTCAGCAAGACAAAGATGCCTTCGTGCTCACTGAGCCACCACTGTACCCCTTGTATCGTTCAGGGTGATTTCTGCTATAAGTAATAGGAAATCCAACCAAATGGCCTAAGGACCGGAAAAAGTTCATTGTCTCACATACCCAGAATTCCATGCACGGCAATCAGCAACTCAACAATGTCAGCAAGGGCGCCAGTTCTTTCCACGTCTCTGCCTTCCCGTGGCTGTCCCCTCCAATCATGTAGCAGTCAAGTCAGAGATACAAGTAGTCACAGACCACTTTCAGGGAACGAGTTCTTGGTTCACATCCAGCAAAGGAGTGATACTGTTTCCCTTTGTGGTTCTCTCTTTAAGAGGAAGGTTATTTCCCCCCCAAAAGCCCTCATTGGACTTCTCATGTCTCATTCAGACAGGATTGAATCACATGACCATTTTAAAATTAATTCCCAGAAAACAGGATAATGAAATTACCATGAACAACGTGGACTAATCACCTAGATGGTGATGTGGTGTGTCAACCCTAATGACCTTGATATCTCTTATCAGTTTTACCTCCTAAAAAATATCTTAAATGTGTCCATGTCTTTGGTTTCCCAGTTACCATCATTTCTTGCCTGGACTATAGCAAGAGCCTTCTAACCAATCTACAATTTCTGGTGGGTAAGGACTGTCATTGCACACCTAGCTCAATCAAGGAGACAGACTTAAGCCAATCTTCTGAACAAAATGTAGGCGTTAGGCAGTAGGTCAGGGCAGGGAGAGAAAAATCAGCTAGAAATGGAAGGAATGTTTATGTTGGTGTTGAACTGGGCTTGTTTGCCTGTGACACTGCACCAAGGTTAGATTGTATGGTACTCTGGCTTATATGTGGTTTCTAATGTGATTCTCAAAAGAAAATTTACATAGTAATTAGTTTCTCCTGGAAATGCCAACTTTAACTCTCAGAAAGAACCACCTGCCAAGACAAAAAAACAAGAAAGCTATTCATTCGTCCAATACATTTTTGAGGACTCACTCTATCCCAGGCAACGTGCTTGACACTGGAGATACCAGGGTGAATGAGACTGACAGTCTCTGCTCTCTCAGAGCTAACAGTGGAGCAGGAAAGGCAGTCATTAAACAACCAATTACAGACTAATTATTTAATTGCTGTTTTGACAAGTGCTATTAATAGAGAAATATAGGCGATTAAGACCATATAATGGTTTGAGGTGAAAGGTGTGAAATCCGAAAATGCTTCCCCAAGGAAGTAACATTTAAACTGAATGGAGTTTAGTTCAGAGAAAAAGTAAGGGTCAAGGATGCAAAGCAGAGGAAACTCCAATGACCCTGAGGCTGAATGACACAGGGAAGTCAGTGTGTCCAGAATAGAGAGAATACAGAGGAGCAGGACAAGACGCGCAGGGGGAGCAGCGGCGGGAGGGGACAGTAACGGGTAGAGCACAGGACCTTTGCACTAGAGATTTAAGCAAGTGATCTGATCAGAAGCCAGAAGATGACACCTCAAGCAATGGGGAAGAGACAGTCAGAAACAAGGGAAAAAACTGATGTTTCCAGAATTCTGGGAGAAAGGGGGCACCCTTGCCAGTGGATGGAGCTCTGTTTATTTTTGTCTAACTCACCTTCCCCCCTGGCTGTCACAACACAGTCACCGTAAAGCCACGGGTCTCGGTGAACGACCAGTGCTCCCTTTCTGTTGCCCCGAGTGACGATGTGGCCCACGTGCAGGCTCGAAATGTTCCCAGGTCCCTGGGACATGGGTCTCCCTCTGCCCAGGCCCTGTAGTCAGCCTCCTTTTTACCCTAAGACTGCATTCTAAGCAGCAGCCTCGTCCATTCCTCCAGCCTGGGCTGCGCGGAAGGGTTCATTTGCCTGTTAATTTTCCACATGAGGTAATAGGCTCAGTGAAGCTCAAATGAGAAGCAGGCCATCAGCACTGTCTCCAGCTGAAAAATCAATTCATACTTTCAATTACTCTGGGTGACCCAAGTCACCCCTGGGTTCCTATTTCTATCTGTCTTATTTGTAAAAAGTTGTGTTCCCGGAGCGTGCAGCCCCCAAGAGTGCCCTGGGAGGTTCCGCGGCTGCACCCCAGTGGCACACTAATGGCCCAGTGAGGAGGAGAGCCAGAATTGACAGCGCTCAGAGTGTCCCCAGGGCAGGCAGGCAGCACGTACTACACAGCACGGGTGACAGAGCCTGCTGGGCCTGCGCCACTGCTCAGTGTCAGCCCCAGCGCAGGCCGCCTGAGGTCTGGCCGGCTCACACCTGGGCTTCAGACGCCACTGCCCTCCCCCCACCACCGGGATCTCAGCTGATTAATTGCCTGGATCATTCATCCATTTCACAAACATATACATGTGTGTCAGATACTCTCCTTGGTTCAGAGGAAAGAAAAAGATGAAAACGATTCTCACGTACCTTAACACTGGAGATTAGGGGGAAAAGTACAGCCATCTGGGTGTAAGTCCCAGCTCTTCCATTAAATAGATATGTGACTCTAGGCCCACTACATAACCTCTCTGTGCTTTAGGTTCCTCACCTGTGAAATGGAGACAATATCGATTTCCCAAAGAGGTCATAAGGGTACATGTATATGAATAAAATTAAGTTTTTGTGCACTTGCTTTCATTGCATCACATCACTTCATGGATTGTCACCAGATATGGAGGTTATAATTTGGAAAGTCTCATATAAAATATAAACCATGCGAAAGGCCACATATTGTCTGATTCCATTTATATGCAATATCCAGCAAAAGTAAATCCATAGATTAAAAAGCAGACTAATGGTTGCCAGGGGGCTGAGGGGAGGGGGGAATGGGAAGTAACTGGACTGGCTACAGGGTTTCTTTTTGGGGTGCTGAAAATGTTCTGGAGTTAAGTCATGGTGATGGTTGTACAACCCTCTGAGTATTCTTAAAACCACTGAAGTGTACACTTTAAAGGGATGAAGTTGTGGTATGTGAATTATATCTCAATAAAGCTATTATTTTAAGTGTGTATGTGTGTGACTGTGCATAACATGTGGCATATATAAAATTCACTTTGGAACTATTTCAGGAGGAGATCATGCAATATGAATCAAGATGATATAAGTGGAAAAAAAGAAACTGGATTTGAACATGGGTCTAGAACAAGAGTTTCAAAAACAAGTAAGGGGCTTGCAAGTGTTAGAATGCAATCAGGATGCCTCTCACATAGGCCATCTCAGATTGGACTGGCCACATTTCAAGCATCAGTAGCGACCTGTGTCTAATGGCTATCCCACTGGACAGCACACTTTTAGAAGCAAGGCTGAAAAGAAAGGAAGGCAAGACATGCCCACTGACTGAAACCTCCCGGGAGCTGGTCGTGCTAACCCAATGCCACTTTATTCCACCTCCCTAAAGCCTGCAACGGAGATAGACTAGCTCCATTTTGACATTTGAGCAAACTGAGGCTTAAAAAGGTTCAGCAAGCTTAAGGAAAAGGGAGTTTTTTGTTTTTAAGCGGAGAGGGAAGGTGCTTGACGAGAGGGGACAGCTAAATTAAAAAAAAAAAAAAAAAAAAAAAACAGGAGAAAACGCTGAGCAGAGGAAGATCCCACAGGATGTGTGTGGGAGGTCACTTGAGAAGGACATAATCCCACAGGCTAGATGACCCGTTTGACACGTCATGGCAGAAAAAGTGCAGTGGCTTTCACCTTGTAGAATCCTCTGGTGTTAGAACCACAACAACACGGCGGGTAGAAGGCCCCTCCATTATCAGCGGGGGTCCACTTGAACAGCATTGACAGAAACGTGTCCCCTCCCAGCAGCAGCTGAGATGCCAGCTGCACAGTTTGTAACGGTGGCAGAAGGTGGGCTGTGCCATCCACTCAGTGGCTCCCAGCTGCCTTCCCCTGACCTCACTGAGGCCCCAACTCCACACCTCACGGCACCAAGTCCTGGCCTCTTTCTCGTCCCCCTCTCCCCTCTCAATGCCCCTTTTTGCCCCTTGCCTTTGCATTACCTGGTTCCTTTTCTACACAAGTCTTTATTTCCAAACCTCTTTCCTCTCCATCTTCATAAATAATCCAGGAAAGTCACTTTCAGAAGGTCTTCTTTCATGTGCGTAATTAAAGTTGGCCTCTCTGAGCTGTCTCCTCCCTGAATCATTCATCAGATAAGGAAACTGGGAGAGAACGTGACAGCACCCACTTATTCTCCTGCAGCATGTTCCCTTCAGATACAGAACAGGCGTGTTGTCGGGCAGCTGTGAGGGGACTCCACCAGGTGTCATGCAGGGTCTCAGCTCCAGCTCCCCTCACAAGAACGCAGGATATGGTGAGGCCACAAAGGAACAACAGAGCCATAGATAGAGGAGTCATACCGCTATATTCTCACTGGCGGCTGGTTGAGACACAGGAAGTAGGATCAACCACAATCTGCTTGCTAACCGCACTTGCCAGCCACAAACCGCAGTCTGCTTCTCTACCTACCTACCAACCAACCCCCTAACGTAGCCGCCGCAGTTATATTAGTGGCTAATGGCTAACCGGTAACAGCTGATGGCCACTCAGCCACAGCAGATGGCCATCTGATTACAGCTGATGGCCATCTACTACCTGAGCCAGCACCTTTCCACGTGAGGCTGAGAGCCTGGAAACTGCTCCCTGGGACTCTGTCCCCACAACAGGCATGCCTGTTGTCTCTGCCACAGTAACCAACTCAGCTGTCTCCCGGATTTGCAGGGAGACACTGTTCTCCCCAAGTTCTCAAGATGTGTTTTTACAACCTGAGGAATAGGAAAGATGGAATAAAGCCCAATTCTAGTTTAGCTCCCAGCTCACAATACACCCCAGCTAGAGCTAATTTAGACAGCTTGATAAACGGTCCTGGGCGTTTAGGTATTCAGACATGAGTCTGAGTCCTGACTCTGACACTTCTTAGCTGTGTGGTCTTGGACGAGTTACTTAACACCCTTCCCCTGCCCCCAAAACTTTGGTTGCCTCATGTTTTAAAGTTAATTTTTTTTTAAGAGAGGAGAGATACCAAAAAAAAAAAAAAAAAAAAAATCAAGAAGAAAAACTGGCTTGCCCACTTGTACTAACGACATAAACAAGGTGCACAAAAGGTTCACACGAGGCCCAGTTCTTCAGCTTGGCATGGCTGTTACTTTCTTTCATTCCTTTCTTTGGTAATTGTGCCGGTCAGTGCAGATAGGGGGTTATGAGTTTGTAAAACTCGACATCCTATGCACCCCCTCTGTGCTCACCCCATGGATCAAAGACTCCCTTGCTTGTTCAGAGTAACAGACAAGCTGAGCCAAAATGATGCCAGCCTTTTCCCTGATGGTGCATCTTCTGTCTACAGGGTCAAAAGAAGGCCAAAAAGTCCAACCCCAATCGTGAGTGTGCAGATAGCGTGGCCTGTTGTGATTTCCTCTGTCTATTAATGAAACCTTGGTGAGTTTGGCAGCCCTCGTGTTGAAACCCCGATTATTCACACATAAGAATCCTCCCTGGGTGCAGTGTCAGGAAGGGGGCAGGGAGGAGAAAGTTGGGGCTGCAATGATTTTGTGGTTCAGCAAACCCAGACACTCCGTTCTCTCTATACTCAGCACCTACAACAGTGCCTAGAACCTACTAAACCATTTCTACCAGATGATGAAAGACTCAATGTTTTCTCCCTACGATTGAAAAGAAGGCAAGGATGTTCACTTTTACCATTCTTAAAAAACAAACAAACAAACAAAAAAACACACTTTATTGAGGTATAATTGACATATAAAAAGCTGTACTTATTTAATGTATGTACTTTGATCAGTTTAGAAATAAGTATACATCCATGAAACCATCACCATAATGTGTGCCATACACATGCCCATCACCTTCAAACATTTCCTACTGTCCTCTGTACTTCTTTGTGTGCGGGGGTGATAAGAATACTTAAGGTCTATTTCCTGGGCAACTATAGAGCTATATGATAGTGTTGTTAACTGTAGCACTATACTATACAGTAGGTCTCTAGGTCTTACGATTCAGCTTGTACAACAGCAGCTTTGTACCCTTTGATAAATATCTCCCTGTTTCCCCCGCCCCTTCACTGCAGGCAACTATTAGGTGGGTGCAAAAGTAACTGCGGTTTAAAAGGTTAAAAATAATTGCAAAAACCACAATTAGTTTTGCATCAACCTGATACCATTCTACTCTCTGCTCCTATGAATTTGACTATTTTAGGTTCCTCATGTAAGTGGTATCACGTAGTGTTTGTCCTGCGTCTAGCCTATTTCACTTAGCATAATGTCCTCCAGATTCATGCATGTTGTCACAAATAACAGAATTTCCTTCTTTTTAAAGGCTGAATAATATTCCATTGTATACATAAACACACTGTCTTTATCCATTCATCCACTGATGGACATTTAGGTTGCTGCCATGGCTTGGATATTATGAATAATTCTGCAATGGACATGGGAGTAGATAGCTTTTTGAAATCCTGACAGCAATTTCTTTGGATATATACCCAAAAATGGGACTGCTGGATTATATGGTATTCTCTGCCTAATTTTTTGAGGACCCTTCATACTGTTTTGCATAGTAGCTATACCAGTTTAAATTCTAACCAACAATGCATAATTGTTTCCTTGTCTCCACATCCTTCCAACACTTGTTTTATATATATATATATATATGTATATATATATGTGTATATATATATACACATATATATATACATATATACATATATATATGTTGGCTATTATATATATTATATATATAATATATATAGGCATATATATATGTTGGCTACTATATATGTATACATGTATATATATACACACATATATATATAGTTACATTATATACTAGCCATCCTAACAGGTATGAGGTAGCATCTCATTATGATTTTGATTTGCATTTTCTTGATGGTTAGTGATATTGAGCACTTTTTCATGGACCTGTTGGCCATTTGTATGTCTTCTTTGGAGAAACGTTTATTCAGTTTTTTGTCCCCATTTTTTAATCAGGTTATTTCTTTTGACGCTATTGAGTTGCGTAAGTTCCTTATATGTTTTGGAAATTAACCCCTTGTCAGATACATGGTTTGCAAATATTTTCTCCCATTCCACAGGTTGCCTTTTCATTTTGTTGGCTGTTTCCTTTGCTCTACAGAAGCTTTATAGTCTGATGTAATCCCATTTGTCTATTTTTACTTTGGTTGTCTGTGCTTTTGAGTCATAAACAAGAGATCATCGCCAAGGCCAACGTCAAGGAGCTGTTTCCCTAAGTTTCCTTCTAAAAGTTTTACAGTTTCAGGGCCTACATTTAAGTCTTTAATCCATTTTGAGTTGATTTTTGTGTATGGTGTAAGATAAGGGTCTGATTTCATTATTTTGTAAGTGGATATCCAGTTTTCCCAAGACCGTTTATTGAAGAGATTATCACTTCCTTATATTTTATTCTGGAAACTTCTGTTGAAGATCAGTTGACTTGTATATGCATGGGTTTATTTCTGGGCTTTCTATTCTGCGCCACTGGTCTATATGTCTATGCCAGTACCTTACTATTTGGATTACTGTAGTTTTGTGATATATTTTGAAATCAGAAAGTGTGATGCTTCCAGCTTTATTCTTCTTGCTCAAAATTACTTTAGCTCTTCAGGGTCTTCTCTGGTTCCATATTAATTTTAGGATTGTTTTTTATATTTCTGTGAAAAATGCCATTCGGATTTTGATAGTGATGGCATTGAATCTGTAAGTCATTTTGGGTAGTATAGGTATTTTAACAATACTAATTCTTCCAATCCATAAACACAGGATGTATTCCATTTATTTGTGTCCTCTTTACTTTTTTCATCAGTGTTTTATAGTTTTAAGTGTACAAGTTTTTCACCTCCTTGGTTAAGTTTATTCTTAAGTGTTTTATTCTTTTTCATGCTATTGTAAATGGGATGGTTTTCTTAATTTTCCTTTTTGGATAGTTCATTGTTACTGTATAGAAACATAACTGATTTTTTTTTCCATTTGCTTATTTATTCAAGCCTTTATTAGTCTCTGTAGCATGCATTGCACAATACATGGCACCAGTAATTCAGTCTCTGGTGCTATTAGACAGGTCAGATTTCCTACAGCCAGAAAGGAGCGAGAATGGCAGAAATTATGAGAACTCCTGTCACACAGACTCAGCAGGTTCCAACTCATCAACGTGGCCCAGGTAGGAAGATGGGAAGCATGTTCACCAAGGAAATCTGCCCATCCTCCTGGGATGCAGCAGTACGGTGTTTGTTTGTTTTCTTTTGTTCCTGTAGCCAATGCCAACCCACGCGCGTCTCCATCTCCTGTTCCTAAGACCCATGTCAAGTAACTAGTGTCATTCTCCTCTGTGCTTGCAGCATATTTCTTTCTTTGGGTGTCCCTATCTACTGTGCCTGCAGTGATACTAGACCTCAAATGTCTCACTCCATTCATCTGCATCCCATTCCACCCACCCTCCAGTGTGCCCCCTGTGCTTCAGCCTATCCCAGCCTATTTTTTTCTACATTCTGAGTGCCTCCAGTCTATCTAGATAACCAGTGTTCTCATTTACTGTTCCTCTAGCCTCTGTCTAAACTTGTGTTTCCTTACCCTATGCCTGCAGCCCAAGTGTACCTCAAATATCTCCACTTACTGTGCCTCACTTGGTTGTCATTCACCTGTTATGATTAAACCTGGAAGGAACCTATTAAAGGACATCTTGGTTCCTTCCAGGTTTTGCCCATTGTTATTCAATCTCCTTTCTATGTGTTCTTAGTGGTTTTCAATTGGTATATTTTCACACCTGTTGGGCAAATACACTGGGGTACAAATACACTGGCTGCATCATATGATGACACTATGCTTAGCTTCACAATTTTCTGGCAATAAGTTTCCCACTATAATTTTTATAGTTTTGGATTTTATATTTAAGACAATGAATTATTTTGAGTTAATTTATGTGTAAGGTGTAAAGTTTATATCTTTGTTCATTTATTTCCTTATGATTGCCTATTTGTACCCTCATCATTTGTTGATGATGACTAAAAAGACTATCTTTTCTGTGTTGATGTATTTTTATTCCTTTAACCAAATTCAAGTTGTCTGTATTTGCATAGTTCTATTTGTGGACTCTCTACTTTGTTCCATTTATTTATGTGTCTATTTGTTTTAAATTGTCATGCTCTCTTGATTACTGTAGCTTTATAATAAATCTTGAAATTGGTAAGTGTGAGTTCATCGACTTGTTCTTTATCAGTCTTGTCTAGACTACTCAATGTTTAAAATGAGTTTGTCGATATCTACAAAATAGCTTGCCGAGATTTTTATTGCGATTCATTGACTCTTTAAATCACTTTAAGAAGAATTGACATCCTAATAATATTGTGCCTTTTGATCACGAACAAGGAATATATCCCAATTGATTTATTTTTCTTTCATTGCTTTCAAGAGTTTGATATTTTTCTTTTATAAAAAAAATGTGTTCAATTTATTTAAACTAAAAAAAAAGTTCACCTATTTCTCCCACTTCCCACCCTCACCCTCACCTCTTGTAACCACCAATCTGTTCTCTGTATCTATAAGCATTTTTTTTTCAGATTTCACATATAAGAGATATCATATGGTATTTATCTTTCTCTGTCTGACTTATTTCACTTAGAATAATGCCCTCAAGGTCTATTTATGTTATCACAAATGGCAAGATTTCACTTTTTTTTCCTGGCTGAATTACATTTATATACCATGTCTTTATCCATTCATGCACACTTAGATTGTTTCCATAAATTGGGTATTGTAAATAATGCTGCAATGAACATGGGGGTATATATATCTTTTCAAATTAGTGTTTTTGTTTTTGTTTTCTTCAGACAAATACCCAGAAGTGGAATTGCTGGATCATATGGTAGTTCTATTTTTAATTGTTTGAGGAACTTCCACACTGTTTTCCATAGTAGCTGCACTAATTTACATTCCCACCCACAGTGCACAGGAGTTCCCTTTTCTCCACATCCTTGTCAACACTTTTCTCTTTTTGATAATAACTGTCCTGACAAGTGTGAAGTGATGTTTCATCGTGGTTTTGATTTGCTTTTCCTTGATGATTAATGATGATGAGCATATTTTCATGTACCTGTTGGCCATTCGTATGTCTTCTATGGAAAAATATCTATTCAGATCTTCTGCTCATTTTTTAATAGAATTGGGTTTTTTTGCTATTGAGTTTTATGAGTTCTCTGTATATTTTGCATATTAACCCCTTATCAGATATATGATTGGCAATTATTTTCTCCCATCCAGTAGGTTGCCTTTTTATTTTGTTGATGGTATTTCTTCTGTGCAGAGGCTTTTTAGTTTGATGTAGTCCCACATGTTTGTTTTTGCTTTTCTTGCTTTTGATTTTGCTGTGAGATTCAAAAAATCATCACCAAGATATATGTCAAGGAGCTTACTACCTATGTTTTCTTCTAGGAGTTTTATAGTTTTAGGTTTTAGGTTTGTCTTTAATTCATTTTGAGTTAATTTTTGTGTATGGTGTAAGATGGTGGTCCAGATTCATTCTTTTGCGTGTGGCTGTTCAATTTTCCCAACACTGTTTATTGAAGAGTCTTTTCTTTCCATATTGTACTGGTATAGTCTTGGGTCATTTGTCATGAATTAATTGACCATAGATGTGTGGGCTTAATTCTGGGCTCTCAATTCTGTTCCATTGATCTATGTGTTTGTTTTTATGCCAATAACATACTCTTTTAACTACTATAGCTTTGTAATATAGTTTGGAATCAGGGAGCATGATGCTTCCAGTTTTGTTCTTCTTTCTCAAGATGGCTTTGTCTATCCAAGGTCTTTTGTGGTTCTATACAAATTTTAGGACTGTTTGTTCTATTTCTTTGAAAAATACAATGGAAATTTTGATAGAGATTGCATTGAATCTGTATATTGCTTTGGGTAATTTGAACTTTTTAACAATATTAATTGTTCCAATCCTTGAGCATGAAATATCTTTCCATTTATTTATGCCTTCTTCAATTTCTTTTATTAATGTTTTGCAGTTTTCAATAGTTAAATGCTTATTTTCTTTTCTTTTTTTTTTTTTTTTTTTTTTAGGAGTTTTATTCTTTTTTATTTATTGGGGTGACAATTGTTAGTAGAATTACATAGATTTCAGTTGTGCAATTCTGAATCACATCATCCATAAATCACACTGTGTGTTCACCACCCAGAGTCAGCTCCCCTTCCATCACCGTACATTTGATCCCCCTCACCCTCATCCCCCACCCCCCAACCCCCTTACGCTCTGGTAACCACCAAATTACGTTCCCCAGATTAATTTTCAAACCCCGTGGCCATCCTGTGGTCACCGACTGCCCTCCAATCCCCTCACCCTCCCCCCCACCCCCCACTCCCCCCGCCCATCTAGCAACCCTCAGTTTTTCCTCATTGTCTCCCAAACAGTTTCTGATTAGTTCATTCACTTATTCTTTTCTTTAGAATCCGCAAATAAGTGAGATCATATGGAACTTATCTTTCTCTGTCTGACTTATTTCACTTAACATAATGTTCTCTAGATCCATCCATGTTGTTGCAAATGGTAAGATTTCTTTCTTCCTTATGGCTGCATAATACTCCATTGTATAAATGTACCACAGTTTCTTAATCCAGTCATCTACCGATGGGCATTTTGGTTGTTTCCATGTCTTAGCTATTGTGTATAGTGCTGCAATAAACATAGGAGTGCATAGAGATTTTTGAATTGAAGTTCTGGATTTCTCCGGATAGATACCTAGGAGTGGAATTACTGGATCATAAGGTAGTTCCATTTTCAGAATTTTGAGATACCTCCATACTGTTTTCCATAGCGGCTGCACCAGTCTGCAATCCCACCAACAGTGCACAAGCGTTCCCTTTTCTCCACATCCGCGCCAGCACTTGTTGTTTGTTGATTTATTGATGATAGCCATTCTGACTGGGGTGAGGTGGTATCTCATTGTGGTTTTTATTTGCATTTCTCTGATGGTTAGCGAGGTTGAGCATTTCTTCATATGTCTGTTTGCCATCTGTATGTCCTTTTCAGAAAAATGTCTCTTCAAGTCCTCTGCCCATTTTTTAATTGGATCGTTTGTTTTTTTGGAGTTGGGTTGAGTAAGTTTTCCATAGATTTGTGATATTAATCCCTTATCAGATATATCACTGGCAAATATCTTTTCCCATTCAGTAGGATCCCTTCTTGTTTTATTGATGGTTTCCTTTGCTGTGAAAAAACTTTTTAGTTTGATATAATCCCACATGTTTATTCTTTCTCTTAGTTCCCTCGCGCGAGGGTGTATATCAGTAAAAATCTTACTCCGGGTAATGTCTGAGAAGTTTCTTCCTATGTTTTCTTCTAGGTATTTTATGGTTTCAGACCTTACATTTAAGTCTTTAAGCCATTTTGAATTTATTTTTGTATATGGTGTAAGGAGGTGGTCCAACTTCATTTTTTTGCATGTGTCTGTCCAGGTTTCCCAGCACCATTTATTGAATAGACTGTCATTACTCCATCGTACATTCTTGCTTCCATTGTCGTAGATTAAATGGCCATATAGGCGTGGATTTATTTCTGGACTCTCTATTCTGTTCCATTGATCTATGTGTCTGTTTTTATGCCAGTACCATGCTGTTTTGATTACTGTAGCCTTGTAGTATAATCTGAAGTCAGGTATTGTTATACCTCCCACTTTGTTCTTATTTCTCAAGATTGCCTTTGCTATTCGGGGTCTTTTATGGTCCCATATAAATTTTAGGATTATATGTTCTATTTCTGTGAAAAACGACGTTGGCAGTTTGATAGGAATTGCATTGAATATGTATATTGCCTTAGGCAGTATGGACATTTTAACTATATTAATTCTTCCTATCCATGAACATGATATGTGTTTCCATCTATTTATATCTTCCTTCATTCCTTTCATCAGTGTCTTATAATTTTCTGAGTATAGATCTTTTACTTCTTTGGTTAAATTTATTCCCAGGTATTTTATAGTCTTTGGAGCGATTGTAAATGGGATTGTTTTTTTAATTTCTCCTTCTGATGTTTTATTATTGGTATATACAAATGCAACTGATTTCTCAATATTAATTTTGTATCCTGCCACTTTACTAAATTCATCTATCAGCTCTAATAGCTTCTTGGTGGAGTCTTTAGGGTTCTCTATATATAGTATCATATCATCTGCATACAATGATAACTTTACTTCCTCCTTACCAATCTGGATGCCTTTTATTTCTTTTTCTTGTCTGATTGCTGTGGCAAGAACTTCCAGAACTATGTTGAATAGAAGCGGAGATAATGGGCATCCTTGCCTTGTTCCTGATCTTAGGGGGAATGGTTTTAGCTTTTCCCCATTGAGTATGATGTTAGCTGTGGGTTTGTCATATATGGCCTTTATTATGTTGAGATAAGATCCCTCTATTCCCACTTTCTTAAGGGTTTTTATCATAAATGGCTGTTGGATTTTATCAAATGCTTTTTCTGCATCTATTGATATGATCATGTGATTTTATTTTTCATTTTGTTAATGTGGTGTATCACATTAATAGATTTGCGGATGTTGAACCACCCCTGCATACCAGGAATGAATCCCACTTGATCGTGGTGAATGATCTTTTTAATGTATTGCTGAATTCTGTTTGCTAATATTTTGTTGAGGATTTTTGCATCTATGTTCATTAAAGATATCGGCCTGTAGTTTTCTTTTTTTGTGGTGTCTTTGTCTAATTTTGGGATCAGGGTGATAGTGGCTTCGTAAAAAGTGTTTGGGAGTCTTCCCTCCTTCTGGATTTTTTGGAAGAGCTTGAGGAGAATTGGTGATAATTCTTTTTTGAACGCTTTGTAAAATTCACCTGTAAAGCCATCTGGTCCAGGGCTTTTGTTTGTTGGGAGACTGTTGATTACTGATTCAATTTCCGTGGTGGTAATCAGTCTATTCAGGTTTTCTGTTTCTTCTTGAGTTAGCCTTGGAAGGTTGTACGCCTCTAGAAAATTGTCCATTTCTTCCAAATTGTCAAATTTGTTGGCATATAGTTGCTCATAGTAACTTCTTAAAACTCTTTGTATTTCTGCAGTGTCCGTTGTCACTTCTCCTCTTTCGTTTCTGATTTTATTAATTTGGGTCCTCTCTCTCTTTTTTTTAATGAGTCTGGCTAATGGTTTGTCGATTTTGTTTATCTTCTCTAAGAACCAACTCTTGGATTCATTGATCTTTTGTATTGTTTTTCTGGTTTCTATTTCATTTAATTCTGCTCTGATCTTTATTATCTCCTTCCTTGTGTTCCCTTTGGGCTTATTTTGCTGTTCTTTTTCCAGATCCCTTAAATGTGAAGATAAACTGTTGATTAGTGATGTTTCTTGTTTCTTTAGGTAGGCCTGCAAAGCTATGAATTTCCCTCTTAGGACTGCTTTCGCGGCATCCCAAAGATTTTGGGTCGTCGTGTTTTCATTTTCATTTATCTCGAAATATCTTTTGATTTCTTCCTTGATCTCCTGCTTGACCCATTCATTATTTAGTAATAAGTTATTCAGCCTCCATGAATTGGTGTGTCTTCCCGTTTTTTTCCTGTAGTTCATTTCTAATTTCATAGCATTGTGATCAGAGAAGACAATTGGTATGATTTCAATTTTCTTAAATTTATCAAGACTTGTTTTGTGGCCTAACATATGATCTATCTTGGAAAATGTTCCATGTGCGCTTGAGAAGAAAGTGTATTTTGCAGCATTGGGGTGAAATGTTCTGAAAATATCGATTAAATCCAAGTGGTCCAATGTATCATTTAAGGCTGTTGTTTCCATATTGATTTTCTGTCTGGAAGACCTGTCCCTTGTGGTCAGAGGTGTGTTGAAGTCCCCGACTATAATAGTGTTACTGTTGATCTCTGCCTTTATGTCAGTCAGTACCTGTTTTATATATTTAGGTGCTCCTATGTTGGGTGCATAGATGTTTACTAGGGTTATGTCCTCTTGTCGGATCGATCCCTTTATTATTATATAGTGCCCATCTTTATCTTTTAGTATGTTCTTCATTTTAAAGTCTATTTTGTCAGAAATAAGTATTGCAACTCCAGCTTTTTTCTCGTTTCCATTTGCATGAAATATCTTACTCCAACCCTTCACTTTCAGCCTGTGTGTGTCTTTTGTTCTGAGGTGAGTCTCTTGTATACAGCATATACAAGGGTCTTGCTGTCTTATCCAGTCAGCCACCCTATGTCTTTTGATTGGAGCATTTAATCCATTTACATTTAAAGTGATTATTGATAGGTACATAGATATTGCCATTTTTAAATTTGTAGTTAGGTTGTTTTGATCTTTCTTCTATTTACAGAAGACCTTTTAGTATTTCTTGCAATGCTGGCTTGGTGGTAATAAATTCCTTTAGCTTATTTTTTTCTGGAAAGCTCTTTATCTCTCCATCAACTTTAAATGATAGCCTTGCTGGATAAAGCAATCTAGGTTGTAGGCCTTTGTTTTCCATCACTTTAAGTATCTCCTGCCACTCCCTCCTGGCCTTCAATGTTTCTGTAGAAAAATCATTTGATAGTCTTATGGGAGTTCCCTTGTATGTAACCCTCCGTCTTTCTCTTGCTGCTTTTAGGATTCTCTCTTTGTCTTTAAGCTTTGCCATTTTAACTATAATGTGTCTTGGTGTGGACCTGTTTGGGTTAATCCTGGTTGGAACTCTCTGCACTTCCTGGACTTGTATGTTGGTTTCCTTCATCAGGTTGGGGAAGTTTTCAGACATTATTACTTCAAATATGTTCTCAATCCCTTGCTTGCTCTCTTCACCTTCTGGTATTCCTATGATGCGCATGTTGTTGCGCTTGATGTTATCCCAGAGGTCTCTTAGGCCATCTTCATTGTTTTTATTCTTTTTTCTTTTTGTTGTTCCGTTTGGGTGATCTCTGCTACCTTGTCTTCTAAGTCGCTGATTCGATCCTCTGCTTCATCTAGCCTGCTGGTAATTCCTTCAAGTGAGTTCTTAATTTCGGTAATTGTGTTCTTTAGTTCCAACTGGTTTTTCGTTATGATTTCTACATCCTTCTTTATGTTTTCTCTAAGCTCGTTTGTTATGATTTCTACATCCTTCTTTATGTCTTCTCTAAGCTCCTTAAACATTCTTATCACCAGTGTTCTGAACTCTGTCTCTGAGAGGTTGGTTACGTCTGCTTCATTTGGTTCCAGTTGTGGAAGCTTCTTCTGTTCTTTTATTTGGGACGTGTATCTTTGTTTCCCCATTCTGGCTGACTGTGTTTATTTTGATATATTAGGTAGATCCCCTAGAGTTCTTAGTTCTTGCTAGGTTATCTTGTGTAGTATGTGTCCTTTATATTTGACTCGCACCACGTCGTCCTCCTCTGCGTGTGCTCCAAAGGTGAGTCTTGTGTTGTGTACACTGTCCCGTTCAAGAAGATCTTTAATTGCTTCCCGCTAATGAGCAGGTGGGGTCAACTCCTGGGCTGACCTGCCGTGAGACTTGGCTCTGCCCCCCGCAGGGCACTCTGCTGCGTGAGGGTTGACCACCCCAATGTGGTTTGGCCTCTATGGGCTCCAGAGCCTGCCGAGAACCCCCTCTAGGTATGTGACCTGCAGGTCAACCCCGGCTGCACTCAGATTTGGTCTGGAGTTGGCCCCCAGATATGCCGAGTCCCGTGCCACCCAAGCTGGGCCCCGGCAGGGAAGTCCCAGAACAAGGCAAATCACCAAGCACAGCAGCAATGACAACAGCAAAGAAGAAAAGAAAAAAAAAAAAAAAAAAAAAAAAAAAAAACAGCCGATAACCCCCGCTCGACACAGGCAAAGATATCAAAGATACAAGATAAAGCAAAACAAAACCAAGCAAAGCAAAACAAAGCAAAACAAAAAGCAGCGACCGTCTCGGCCTGAGCCCATCAAGCAATGACCAGGTTGTCCTCTGCTGTACCAAAGAGCCCCCTGCTTATTGCGCAGGCAGAGCCGGTCACCTGGTGCTCAGAGAGACTTTGGGACTGCAGACTTAAAAGCGTGGGCCTGAGGGGTCTGGATGATAGTCTCCACAAAGTCAGTGCAGCTTCTGCCCTTGTCCACACGTATGCACACCGAGAGGAGCACCACCAGTCCTTTGTCCAGAGCTCGTGAGTCCTAGGGCACTCCTTCAGTGTGTGTGTATGGGTGCGGGCGGGAGATTTCTGATCTGCTGACCGTGCCTCACAAGCTGGGCCCCGGCAGGGCAGTTTCAGAACAAAGCAAATCACCAAGCACAACAACAACAACAACAACAAAGAAAAATATCAAATACGTTCACATGCAAAAACCACCTGATAACCCCACTCGACAGAGGCAAAGATATCAAAGATATAAAGACAAAGCAAAACAAGACAAAACAAAGCAATACAAAAAGCAGCGACAGTCTCGGCCTAAGCCCACCAAGCAATGTCCAGGTTGTTCTCTGCTGTACCAAGGAGCCCCCTGCTTATTGCGCAGGCAGAGCCGGTCACCTGGTGCCCAGAGAGACTTTGGGACTGCAGACTTAAAAGCGTGGGCCTGAGGGGTCTGGATGATAGTTTTTACAATATCAGTGCAGTTTCTGCCCTTGCCTGCACAAATGCAGACTGAGAGTGGCACCACCAGATATGTGACCAAAACTCTTGAGTCTTAAGGCACCTCTTCAGTGTGTGTGTGTGAGTGCGGGCAGGAGATTTCTGATCTGCTGGAAGCCCAGAGCTGCGCCTGCCTCACTGCTGATCTCCGGGTGTGTCTCGGCCGCTGCACCCACCCCACCCTAGGCAAGCCAGGAAGGGTGGGGGCTGGAGATGGAGGGGTCTTCACTCTCCCAGCCCAGCCGTGCGTCGCCCTCTTCCCGCAGGCCAGAAAAGGTGGTGGCTGGGGGTGGAGGCGTCTCTTCTCTCCTAGCGCAGCCAAAATCACGCACACTGCCCAGACTGCCTGGGTCAGGGCTGCCCGTCAGGCTTCCCAAAGCGTGAGCTTTTGATACCACTTCTCGGTTCAGGGGCCGGTTTAAGTCTCTGGAAGGGCGGGGTAAGATTGGAAGAGCGCGGCGGGGGAGGGGCCTAGGTATGGAGACTGCGCCCCCCCGTCCACCGCAGGGCGCGCCGCCTTCCCGGCGGGAGAAATCAGCCGCGGGACGCAGGGAAAGAGCCGCCTCCGGGTCTCTGCGCTCTCCGCTCTGCCTGGGCCCCTGTGCGCGCCCGGCACAGCGGGGCTGCACCGCGGTTTCCAGTCCTAGTCTCTGGAAGGGCGGGGTAGGATTGGGAGAGCAGGGGGGGAGGGGCCCAGGTATGGGGACTGCGCCCCCCGTCCGCCGCAGGGCGCGCCGCCTTCCCGGCGGGAGAAATCAGCCGTGGGACGCAGGGAAAGGGCCTACCCCGGTCTCTGCGCTCTCCGCTCCGCCTGGGATCCCGCGCCTGCCCGGCTCCGTGGTTTTCGGTCCTCGCCCCCGCCAGCTGAGGCTCCGCTGGGGGCTGGGCTCTCCCGCCACTGCCGGCCGGGCGCTCCCACGCCGTTTCTCCTCCTCCTCTCCTTGCTCCGTCCAGTTAGCTTACCCCCAAGAATTTCTTAGCTTCAAGCAATCCACGAATCTCTCCACTACATTGTGTGGTGAGCGAAAATTTCCTCGATGGGTTATAGTTCCCGTTTGCAACAAGATCTGGAGGAGAACTCAGAAAGTGCGCCCTGCTGCCGCCATTCCTATGACGTCACCTTCTAAATGCTTATTTTCAATAGTGACTTGTTCTAACCATTTATCTCAGTCATTTTTTAATCTTGCTGTGCAGTACTTGATTCCCAACTGACAGAGATCACCTTGCAATCTTAGACTATGGAACCTAACTTCTATCTGGCAATTCCCAAAGGATTTCAGCGTAGGGCGGGGAAGGAAGTTATCGCCATGAAATACACGAAGTATTCAAAACCACCCTTTTTCTGTCTCTCCTTGGTCTTTGAAAAACCAAGAATGTGTATAATACAATAATGAAATGAAAATAAAGTCATTCATCAGGAACCCTGTATTTATTTTCTTTATGTCTGAAGGTTGTTAAATCCTAATTATCCTGAACTATTTTCATACCGCTGAGCAGCCTCCACTTATGAAGTCAGTAATTAATATTCAATTTGCCTAGAGCTTTCAAATTTGCATGTTAATTATTGATTTCTTAATCACCAGGATGGGTACTTGAGAGCTTTAGAGAACACTGACATTTCAGTAAATGTTACAGAGTGATAGTCTCTGTAGATTGGGGTTTTTTAAGAAAGTACTTTGCAATCTTTTATTTTCAGATTTCCTTTCCACCTGCAGCTCTCATTCTTTTCCTGAAACATCTTCTCAGCTTTGCATTGCTGTTACTGATTGAATTATGAGTATGAATCTGGAATGGGACAATGTTATCCTTTATGGTCTCAGCCTAGCCTTCCCTCTACTAGTGTCATTGCTTTAGCAGAGGCAGAGTGAGGAACAATGACAACACAAGCAGAGTAGAGGCAGATGAAGCTGGGACTAGTTTAGCTAGACATTGGGCAAGTGACCTGGCTACCGTGGTTGATCTAATTGAGCTATCTGGATTATCCAAAGTGCAGAACTCAAAGAGACTCTAGTTGAGGAATTGTTAAAATTGATGGGAGGAAGCTTGGATGGCAGGTGACACTTGATGACCAGGTAGAAGCAGCATCAAGTTGTGGCCAATCAGGTCTTTCATAGCAGGACTCTCACCAGTCTTGGGAGGACCCAAGAAACAGGTGTATCCAATTCCCAGGGGAAAGGAACTGGCCTGGACTCAAACCATTCTTATGAACTTAGCTGACTGAGCTGGTGCTCACATCAGAGCTCCTGACTGAGTGGGGAGTCTGAGTGTCTTCTGACCACTGTCTTTCCACATACACATGCAGGCTCGCACACACAAGGATTCGTCAATATGGGGCAGCTCATAGAGTATTTCATGAATGATGGTCCTGGAAAAAAGACCAATGCACCAACTCCATCCAATTGAATCAATTAGGAGGAGACTAGCCAAAAGCCAGAAGACGTGCTTGGCCAAATGCTTGAAGAAATGGGGTGGAAGGAAAAAACACTGTCATGATGTAAGAGATTAGAAAACAAACAGGCAAAGAGAGTAGAGGTATGGATGTGGAGTGGGGCAGCTTAGAAATAAGTCTTGAAAATATAACTTTAAGTCCTTTTACTTGCTGTTTGACACCCTACTGCCCAGATAGTAAACAGGTATCAAAATGGAAGCCTCCTTCAAGACAAGTGTTAAGAGGGTTGGGATAGGAAATGCTATGTTTATGTACTTTCCAGGAACCAATCACCTTGGAATAGCACCCAAAGTTAGGGCTGACACAATACAAATTTCATTCCTGCTGTCAGGACTGGCTAATTAACGAGTGTGCCGAAGCCCACAGAAGATGCTGGAAAAGACAGGATGAAAGGAATGAGGCTTGACAGAAGGCTACTATGAAATTCCTGGCTGCTAATTCATGCTGACCGCTACATTGATTCTACTGAGTGAGCTGATCCGAAGACGACATTTCCCAGCAAGAAATTTAACCAATACAATAGCATATATATGGCCTATATCTTTAAGTACTCCAAAGTACCTTAATGTGGTTTTCAATAGATAGGCTGACCATTCTTCTACCACATGAGAAATGGGTTGGAGGCACTTAATTACAGCTAGTATTTTTAAAATTACCCAAGGTGGTAAACATGAATCCACTTTTTAAGCAACTTCATGCAACATTTAAAGTTGGGGGCATCGTGCTTGCAGTTATCCCTGGCTTCATAGTGGTCCAGCATAGCTTAACGTAGCAGTCACTTTAAGATGGCTGCCCCAGTGCTCAATCCAGACCTATCTTCTCACTTACCCGCTATGGTAAACTGTACCAACAGTTCCAATTCTTCATCCTCCCTGAATTCATTCCTTTTCACTGCCCAATTCCTCCTACTGAAAAGGCAAAGAACATCCCTGTGCCCACCCCCACTCTGCTCCCAACTTGGCTTCTATCATGTGACTTGCTTTGCCAAAGTGAATGTGAGTGGGCATGAATGAACAAATGTTTGAAAAGAGTTTTTTCTGGTCTTGGCTAAGAGGATCTTCTGGGTCTCTGTCAGCTATCTCCCACCTCCACCCCAGGAATATAAGAAACTTCAAGTGCTTTCCCATACTTCTTGGAGCAAGAGGAACTCAGTAGGGTTGTCTAAGGCCCTCTCCGCCCCTGGCACCCATATTTTATTTTCCTGCTCCCACACCATGGCAGCATGGAAATCACCAAAAAGTTGCCATCGCCTAGGATTCCATTGACTCTCAGATCCCCCATATTTTCTAGAGGTTCCAGCCTCTTCTAAATCAATTTGGAGCTAACCGTGGGGAACCCTATCTCAGCAACCCTCCCTGCATACGCTCTCTTCCTTCATTCCCAACTCTTTTTTCTCTTCAAAGGCAGAGATTTTTCTTTTTCCTCTATTAGTAGAAATAGGGAGAGAAGGAAACTGGTTAGCCAAGTATTCTTCCAAACCAATTTCTGTTTTTGTTTTTCTTTCCATTTCTGTCATGGCCTTCCTTCCCTGAAGGCCAAGGTCTAGTTGAATGGTGGGAATGGTAACAGAACAAACAAGAAAACTAAGACAGCAAATATCAGCAGAAATCAATTACTACCCCATTTGTTCATTTGCGCATCAAATGAATAAATGCCAAATCACAGACAAGTTCAGGTGAATAGACAAGTCACCTGAAGTATTAAGCCAGAAACAGGAACTCAGAAGGAGTATCAAGTCATACGAGGTCTGACAATTAAGTTCAGGAACTTGTCACAACAAGGTTGCTAAACTTTTTTGATATCAGAGGAATTATTCATTATGAATTTGTACCAACTGGACAAACAGTTAACCAAGTAGACTATTTGGAAGTACTGAAAAGGCTGACTCAAAAAGTTAGACAACCTGAACTTTTTGCCAACAATTCATGGCTCTTGCATCATGACAATGCACCAGCTCACAGGGCACTGTCTGTGAAGGAGTTTTCAGCCAGTAAACAAATAACTGTATTGGAGCACCCTCCCTACTCACCTGATCTGGCCCCCAATGACTTCTTTCTTTACCCAAAGAGAAAGGAAATATTGAAAGGAAGACATTTTTATGACATTCAGGATATCAAAGGTAATACAACGACAGCTCTGAAGGCCATTCCAGAAAAAGAGTTCCAAAATTGCTTTGAAGGGTGGACTAGGTGCTGGTGACAGTGCCTAGCTTCCCAAAGGGAGTACTTCAAAGGTGACTGTAGTGATATTTAGCCATGAGGTATGTAGCACTTTTCCTAAGATGAGTTTGCAAACTTAATTGTCCAACCTTGTAGACACCAAAATAGGGTAGAGCTAGTGGTAGAAACCTCAAGCTATAGAGACGTCAAGAAAAAGAGCCATGTAAGAGAGATAAAATACTAGAAAGACCCATGCTATGGCAGGGGTGTAGGATCAAAGGAAAGCAAACTGGCACTGGGGTTCACTGTGCATGTACAAGGGCAGGCCCCCTGGGTAACACCGTGGCCATGGTTTGCTCATTTGACATGCTCATGCCCCAACTCTTCTGTGAACACACTTTCTCTTTCTTAGTGCAGCCGTGTTTATAAACCACTGCCTAAGGATTCTGGAAAGGATCTGCTTTTCCCCCCAAATGGAATTTGAATCAGCGCTCACTGCTTTTTTGTAGTTTTGCCATGTTCACATGTCTTAGGAATGCTGTGGTCCTGTAATTATAGGTACAAATATTAATATCCCACCACCGTCATCTGTGTAAGGCCCCTCCCTGCAGTGACTCAACCCTTTAATAGAGCCACCCTGATATTCTGAGGGTTTCGATGATTAGAACCAAGCATTTCAAACTATAGAAATGATCTTGAAAGGGTCATCTTAGAACCAAGCATTTCAATGCTAATGTAGTGATCTGTCCTACATCAATATGAGAAAAGATGAAGGAAAAACCACATCAAGCTTTGAAGGTCAACACAAAAAGGGATACAATATGATCTCCTTCCCTTCCAAGCCACCCTCTTATAAGTTGTTGGGTTCTTCCTTCTTTTTCCCCTCTCCCCACATTAGTCCTTAAGTCCCTATTCTCTTTTACTAACGTGGATCTCATGAACATGCATCCCCACTCCTAGGCTGGGTCAGATGTCCCTTCCCTGTGGTCCAAGATGCATCATGCTATCTTCCTGTCACTGTACTTCCAATTATTTTAAAACTCAATGTTTATAAGCCTCACTGGACTGTGAATTCCCGGACTCAGTCATTTTGTCCTTTCTCTATATTATTCATCTCTGTATCCCCCAGGACCAGCCTGGCCCAGGGCCTGGCATAGGTTAGACTTTAAGAACCTATAGTGGTAGTCAAAGCATGCTTGAAAGTAATTGCAGTATCGCTGATCCTAGTCTAAAAATCTGGACCACGCCTTTGGGGACCTCCCTGGTACAGCTGTCAAAATATCCCAGTGATTTCCTGCTCTTGGCCTTCACCCATTATCCTACCCTAGTGTTGACCTAGACCTGTTTATGCCCAGCCATGAGTCTCAAAACCCTAGAAGAAATATCAAGAGAAGAGGAAAAGGGAAGTATTTGAGTAAGTACAGCCTGAACCCCCATCAGATACAAGCTGCGGAAGAATAAACATCCTCCATCTAAAACATGATGTGCAAGCACTCTGTGCTGCCTCAGCTGTGAGACAAGTGCGAAGTGCTGTCTGGGTCAAGGATGATCATTATTTCGGCTGTCTGGACCACAGGAGACAGAATCCATGACCCCAGTGTGTCTTTTCCATCTTTGACATATATTATTCTATGAATTTTTGATGTTTCAATCTGTGTACTTTGAGGAAAATAGCGGTGATTACAAAAGAGTACTTTCTGTTCTCCTGGGCATGTGATAGATGGCTGGTTTCCGAGCATGTCTGCGGTAGGGCAAAGCCGAGGGGGCATTATGCTAGCTGTGAGCAGCTCTTAACATACACCACTTTTGAGAGGCAGGCTAAGTCCTTTCAAGATAGAAAGCAGTGGGTTAGCTCTTCCCCCTTTCAGCAATTATCCTTTGGCTGATCTGTTTCATACAGTTATAGAGTGGTTATTTGGGATTAAAGGAGCAATTGAATCTGTTTCAAAAATAAGTTTGAGTTTCCTGTCCTCCCTGACAAACATGTTATTACTGCCTTCACCAAGAAGCATTTACCTGTCTGTCAGAAATACACTTTGTTTTTGTTTTGTGCAAAATCCTCTTTTACCTCCGAAGACAAATCTGTGGAATAAAATAAATGCTTCTGACAGACATTGCCCAGGGGAAGCACGAGCCTTCACCCTGCCCACGGGGTCCTGGCCTCTCAGCAGCACCATTTTGTTGATGAAATGCAGTCATGGCCCTATGTGCTTTGAAAATAGAACCCCACGGGATTTCCTCCATTTCCAAGGTCTCTACGGCTGCCCTCATTCACATGCTATTATAAGTAAGAGATTCCTTTCCCGAACATTCTCCTTAGGTTTTCCAGAAGTACTTTGCATTGAAAGGGGGCAGCATTATAACTGGTGGGGTCCCTACCTAAGATCTCAGGAAAAGAGTTCGATCCTGCTCCTTAAACGTGCTCAGAGTGAGCCACACATCAGCCTCTGGGCTGAGTCGTCCATGTTTTAGGCTACCCTCTCTTGCACTTAACGAAAACCGTGAAAGTGTGTCATCAAGACCAAGCTCTAATATTAGTGGTAATACCTATCCAGAGCTTTAGATTTGCAGACCACTTTCACATGCATTACCTCTTTTGAGCCTTTTAACAACCTGAGGAGGTAGATGCTTTCTCACTTTCCAGATCAGAAAATGGAGGCTGGTGACGACAAGGGTCTTGCCAAAGTCAAAGAACTCTCTAGATAGCCTAACCCAGTTCTCCTGAGTAGATGTTCTAGACTTCTTCCACTGCCACATAAAAACCATCACCAATTAGACTAAAAGTTATGGGACTGGGGCCTGGACCCAGGGGTACCTTGGCCACGCCCACAGTTTTCTGGGGATTGTAAGATGCAGGCAGGCCTGAGAACGGCTGCATTCCCCTCTACAGCCCTCCTCCAGAATCTGGCCCTGCGCTCAGGGATGAGCGTGGAAGTAATGCCGTTTCACACAGGACCAGGCTGGGGATTGTATGTATGAGTATGTGGGGGTGAGTGTGTGTCTGTTGGGGGGAGGGGATGGGAGGAGGTGTCTAATCTGCATATGCACCTCAAAAACTCTGAGAAGTCGGGGTAGTAGGGGTCCCCCTTCCTTAAGTATCTTAGGCTCACTAGGAGAAACAGTGAGGGGATTATAGAGAAACGTGATCAGACCATAGCCATAAATGTGAAACTATCTTTGCTTATTGTATGTTTATTTTATTTCAGAGTTTTTCAACTTCTACACCATTGACATCTGAGGCAAGATAAGTCTGTATTGTGGCGGCTGTCCTGTGTATTACAGGATATTTGGAAGCATCTCTGCCCTCAACCCATTAATTCCAGTAGCAACCCTTCTACCCCAACTGTGACAGCCAAAAATGTCTCCAGATACTCCTACATGTCTCCAAGGAACAAAGTCATCTATCCTCAGTTGACAACTACTGCTCTATTTCATTGTAAACTTATCTGTCCCCCCCTTAACCGAGGGCTACTTGAAGGCAGGGGCTATGCTGTACTCACCTCTTTAATCGCCAAATCTGGCAGACACAGTAGAGACCTTTCCATTCATAGTGACCATTTAAATTGACCTGCCATTCCCAGGAGTGATCCTCTGAGAGTTTGTACTTCACCGTTCTGGTTCCTTGGCCATAGTTTATTAGACAAATGGTAGATACCTCATTCAATCTCAACGAATCAGATTTGCTATCCTGTTGGAATCTGATAGAACCTGATAGACTACATCAGCATGGGCTGGTCTTCTGCACAGATGAGTTGGGAGCTGTGGGCAGCCTCTTGCACCTATCACATGAACCGAGACACAGAGAAAGCCAATCTTCCAAGAAACAAGAATGAAACAGATGTTCAAGAAGAGACTAGGGACCAGATGAGAGTACCTCTGGGCCCATGATTTTCAGACACTGTCTGATGATTTTTCTACTCCCTTCTTGAGGCCTGGCTGCATTCCTATCCTTGGGTTCTGTAACACATCCCTCTATCTTTATGACAGACTTCCTTTTTTTATGTAAAACAGCATGAGCTGAATTTTGACACTTGTAATCAAAGAAACCATGGTAATACAAGAGATCTGGCACTGGGTTGATATTCAACAAATTTTGTTTAATTAATTAACAAATTAATTAATGGGTCAGCAGCCAAAAACAAGAGCTAGCGCGAGCAGCACGGCTCTACAAAAGCAGTTGGGATAGACTCATCCCTCTAGACAGGGCCCAGCTTCTCCTGGAAGCAGAGGGGGGTCCATACACTGGGAGAGAAGGAGTTCGATGGCAGAGTGACATGTGCAGTAATAAAACCTGATAGAGGTCGACAACAATCCAGTCCTCTGGGATTCTAATTCAAACCATTGAGTCTTTTCAAGTTGGGCCTGACCTAGGGTAATAGGGCTCCACTGGCCTGCAGAGAATCTAATTATTCATTCAGCCAAAGCAGCTGCTCCTAAAACATTTCAAGGAAACTCCCAATTCACAGTCCTCCATGCCACAATGCCATTTGGTTCTCAGCTCCCCAAGAGTCTCCCAGGATGAACTCAGATTCCTCCTGGATATGGGTCTACAGGAGAGTGGGATTCAAGGAAAGTTCTCCCAGCTCTCCCCTGGGCACACCAGGATGCATTCAATTCTAAAAGGCAACGTGTATATAGTGAGGGAACCAGGCTGAGGTCCTGACGAACAAGCAAACCCCACCCCCGCATGAGACCAGACAGGAAAGGCACAGAAGGTTCCTGGCCTCCTGAAAGACCAGCAGATGAGTCTGGGTGGAGGGACTGGCTCGAGTTAACTACTTTAGTACTTAGAAAGCTCTACTTCATTAAGTAACAGTGGCTACTGATTGTGGCATCAAATAAGTATGAAGTCGAAATCACACTGGTGACACATGAAAAGGTGCTCAACATAACTAATTAGGAAAATGTAAATCAAAACCACAATGAGATGCCAGCTCACACCCATTAGATTGACTACTATCCAAAATAAATAAATAAATAAAATAGAAAATAACAAGTGTCGGGGAGGATGCGGAGAAATTGGAACACTTGTACAATGTTGGTGAGAATGTAAAATGGTGCAGTCGGTAAGGAAAACAGTATGGCAGTTCCTCAGAAAATTAAAAACAGAATTACCATATATTCCAGCAATTCCACTTCTGGGTATATATCCAAATGAATTGAAAGCAGAGTCTCAAGGAGGTATTTGTTACACTCATATTCGTATTCAAAGCAGCATTATTCACAATAGCCAAAAGGTAAAAACAACCCAAATGTCTATCAGCAGATAAATTGATAAACAAATGTAGCACAATGGAGTATCATTCCATCTTAAAAAGAAATGAAATTCTGGTACATACTACAAAATAAATGAACCCTGAGGACATTATGCTAAGCAAAATAAGTCAGTCACAAAAACACATGCTGTATGATTCCTCTTACGTAAGGTACCTAAAGAAGTCAAATTCACAGAAACAGAAAGTAAATGGGGGTTGCCAGGGACTGAGGGAAGGGGATTGTGGAGAGTTGTTTAAAGGATATACTTTCAGCTTTTCAAGATATAAAGAGTTCTGGAGATTGGTTGTACAGCAGTGTGAATATACTTAACAACACTGAGCTGTACACTTAAAGATGGTTAAGATGATAAATTGTATGTTATGTGTATTTTACCACAACTTTTTAAAAAGCAACCATAACGGCTGAGAGTGCCACCAACACGACAAGGCTAGAGAAAGTAGAAAACCAGCATTTGCTCAGAGCAGATAGCTCTTTGTGAATGGCTCATAGCAGAAGGCAAATGACCTCCAGCTCAGACTTTCAGGCAAGGGACTTCTCTGCCTAGGTAGTTTCCCTTGGACGATGTCCCCTGTAAAACTCCAAGGCATCTGCACAGCACATTTCTGTGTCCATTCCTGCTCATCTCTTTCACCATCTGAAGCTACCTGGGGAAGCCATGATGCAAAGGCAACCCAAAGAGGGTACATGATCCTGTCAGCTTGGACGTGTGAGCTATCTCTGTCAGCAGAGGATCGTAGGAGTTGGGGTCCCAGAGCAGAGAGCAGGTGGATAGGAGAACTTTGTCACTGTTAATATTGGAGACCACTGAGATTGCAGGGTCTCAGGATAGATGCTACCAAGGCTGTATATTGAGCAGATGCATTTTGGTTGTGAAAGCAACCTTTGGTGGCTTGAAAGAGTAATCCATGCAAAAATGGGTGGTCAGGAAGAAAATGCCTCTTTGGTAAGGACTACCATTCAGACCCAGGATGGTGGCAGCCAGTGGAATAAACCATCACCCACAGCCTCACTGAACCCCACACAGGAGGATTCCTCTAAGAGTTAAGTTGGTTAGTTCCTCCTCTGCTCAGCCTTCCTGGGACACCCCATAAGAGTAAGTCACTCCTTCCGGGGTGGCTCCAAATGCCCTCCTAATTCACCTGCACCAGGGACAACAGGCACGAGTTCTTCACAGGTTTGCTGCAGGAATGAACCAGTGAGAGACATATATCCTGACAGTAAAGGACTCATCGTGGAGATTTCTGCTGTCTGCCTCAGCTGCCACAAAGGGGATTACTCCAGCTGACCCCAAAGAAAGGCCAAGGGCCTAACTAAGAACTTCTAGCGTAGCAAGTGATCTATAAAATGTGGCCCCTCCAGTCCCAGCAACCGCTGAGCCATGCGTGGCACAGGAAACCCCCAACTTCCAAAAGAACTATGTCCCAGCCTCTCTTCTTTCATGCAGTAATACATTCTGCAATATTAAGTGAGTAAGTACGTGGCAGATACTGTGCTAGATCCTAGGAGCACGAGGGCGAAAAGCAGAGACAGTCCTTGTTGTCAAGGAGCTTATATTCTAAGGCAGGGGACACATTTCCCAGTGAAATGCGGGACACAGATGCCCCGCTCATTACACAGAGGGCTCACACGCCCTCTCAGGTCTCTGACTAATAGAACTGAATGTGCACGGCATCCCCTTCTGTAAAGAGGGTGCTAGCAGACCATGCTCGAATCATCACGTGCTCCTGTTAAGGAAGACATGAAGACTCGACACCCACTCCCAAGAGTCTGTCTTTCCAAATGAACTTCCTAGGAGCTCTCTCTAGGGAGAAAAGTTGAGTCTCCCCTGGTCCAAAAGAAGCTGGTTTTCTTAGAAGACCCATCACAATAAAGCCGTATGTCATATTGGCTCAAAGTAATGACTTAGAGTCACACAGTTTGATCCCATCACTTATTCTGTGCCTCATGTGTAAAATGCAGATAGCAATCCAAACCTACCAGAGTTTCTAAGCACATTGAAAGAGATCCTGTATTCAAAGCACTTGCACCAAGCCTGGCATATAAGACTCTTAGCAAATTTCAGTGGCTTCCTCTCCTCCCCCCTTCTCCCCTGGGCCGACTCCCCCTTCTCTCACCCCTTGATGTGTATCCCATATGGTCCTCTAGGACACCCAACACAGGCTTCTTTCCCCTACCAGGGTAGTACTTGTTTCACCTAAACTCCCATTTCCCCAGTTTCTGTCCTCAGATAACTATCAGGACCCGAAGTCTCCTTAGGATCTCAGGTTTGTGAGCCCCCATAACTTACCTGCAGACCCCCTTGGGAGAATTCAGGTGGTGTGGAACTCTGATAAGGAACACCGGGGAGAAGGAGACATTTAGACACCCCCAGGAACAGTCACCCACCCCACAAGCACAACAGGACAGCCCATTAGCAATGAAGCAACAACTCAAAATCCTTCCACTGACAGGCCAGTGAAAGGATTTTGAAGCCTTCATGTGACAGTGACAGGGACAGTTTTCCTTGAATTCCCCCTCTCCCATCCTCCTTCTTCCAAGAGAACACTCAAGGGTGGATGAGTTGCTTATTGGTACAGTAGTGCCTCTGGTTTTATTGCAAATTAAGCATGCACACATTGTAAACAAACAATAGATGTTTCTAGAGCACATATACAGTTTTCAGATCCCTTATAAATTCTTCAAGAGGAGCTCTGTGCAGTTTATAACCTCAATACAATTTGGAGTGAGTTACAGCCCTGAGTGGGAAGTCGGAAAGGAGACTGCTCACTTAGGGGGAGACTCTCTCCCTAGCCTGCTCACATGGACGACTCTCCACTCTCCCACGTAGCCGCAAACATCCAGGGCTGGAGTGGGGTGAAGTTCCAATCCCACCCTGGCCCACCCTCACCTTCTCTCCATGCCTTTTCATTTCTGATAAGATTCGTTTTCTCTGACAAGCTCAGAATTCACCCCTGCTCACCAAATACCAGAATTCTGGGACTCAGGATGCTGTCTCCACTCGCCCACCCTTATTTCCTTAAAGTCTGATATGGGGAAACCAAGCCCCAGAGTGGTTGACAAACGGAGCAGTAAGCGACAGAGCCAATACTAGAACACAGACCTTACGAACCCCAGCTCAGTGCTCTTCCTAAAACACTGTGCGTTCCAGGGGCCTGACTTAAATGAAAGGGCTTTGAAGTGCTGGGAATACTCGAAACTCTGGATGATCCTGTGCTGTAACAGGCAGGAGATCAGAGAGAGGAGCTAGAGGGTAGTTGTGGGAGAGCGAGTCAGAATGCCAAAACCGAAATCAGGAGCAAACTGGAAGGAGCAGAATGAAACCAGTGTGTGGCCAGCTTCTCAATCCTGAGTGAGGACATAGGAGACATGCAGATGTGCAGGGAGATTGGCAGGGAGCACAGGGATTTCCTGTGCTTAATCTGAGACCAAGTTTGCACCCAGAACATTGCTCTTTTCCATAGGGTGCTTTTAGTGCCTTTTTTGGAATCTGTACCTCACAACCAAATCTTTGTTCTGTGTTTAGAGCAAGTCAACAGGCGCACCATTCAAGCAATTCCTAGGCTCAACGGGGTGACTTCCATCTCAGGAGACTTTGGGGAAAATGCCCCATTCCATACAGTAAATGACATCTTGGGGTCTCCAGTAGGCTTCATGTGACCGTGACAGGGACAGTCTCCAACAGAAGTAGGTGCTTGGATATTAGCTCTTGTCCTACCATATTCAGATGAGGAAACTGAGGCTGAGAGAGGCCAGGTAACTGACAATGACACAGCTGACAATCAGCAGACTTGTTGTTGAACTCTGGCCTTCAGACTCCCATTCCAGTGCTCTTCCACCCTCTAAACTACCTCTATGGCATTCCTGCTTTCCTAAACAATCATGTTATAGGTAACAATGTTTTCTTAACAAATTAAACTTTACTTTTTCAAAATGTTGTCAGTGTCATGATACCTCTTGAGATCATTGTCAAAACTCTAGAAGATCTCTCTCTCTCTCATATGCATGGAGCCTGGGGAATGGCAAGAGAAAACAGACAGAGCAGTGGTCAAGGTGAAGTTTCCATGCATCATGATTCCCTAGGCCTTCCCCTGCTTCCTGTAGGATAATCCCCCATGGAGGGAAGGAAGTGCCATGAAGATAGCTCCTTTTTCTCTCCTTGTCCCCTCCTTGGGTATCCCCATTGGACTCTGGACAGCTAAAATTATCTTTCCTAAAGGAAATAATCTATAATACTAAACAAAGCAAAAAGAAAAGTTCTAAACGTCCAACAAGAGAAGAGTCAAGAAAATCATATTGTACAAGTATTCGTTAGCTAGGATACTTTGTGGCCATTGTACATGACATTTCTGAAGTTTATAACATGGGAAAATGCCGTCTGCAAAGTCTTCAGTAGAGAATGATCATATTTACATGAGAACAACTATAAGAGAACTCTGTGTAGGGAAAAGGCGGAGTAGAAATGTAACTAAGTACTAACCATGGATTGTCTGAGTAAAACTATGGGACATTACAATGGACTGAATGTTTATGTGCTCCCCACCCCAAATTCATATGCTGAGGTCCTAACCCCCAGGTGGTGCCATGAGGAGATGGGGCCCTCGGGATGTGATTAGGTCCTGAGATGGAGCCTTCAGGAACGGGATTAGTACCCTTAGAAAAGACACCCCAGAGAGCTTTCCCACCCCTTCTGCCAGGTGAGGACACGGCCAAAAGACAGCTGTCTATGAACCAGGAAGCAGGCTCTCACCAGACACCAAATCAGCTGACACCTTGATCTTGAATTTTCCTGCCTCCAGAACTGTGAGATCAGTATTTGCCAGGTAAGCCATCCAGTATATAGCATTTCTGTCATAAGAGCCCAGTCATATTTTTTCTCCACTTTTTGTTTCTCTAGTTTTTAATTTTTTATAGGGAATATAAATTTTATAACAGAAAACAGTAAACATCTTTTGTAAAGTGTCTCTCTAAATGATGCCGAAACTTTAGAGAAACCAGCATGCAGTGGTTAAGACTCAGGCTCAAGTAGACGTGTTTGAATACCAGGGTTAATAGTTTTATCCCTCCATGCCTCTATTTCCTCTTTTGTACAGTTTGGATAAAAATAATCCAACTTCACATTGTCATTGTGAGGATTAAATGGGATAAAGTAGGAAAAGCACCTTTCCCCACACCTGGCACATAATAGCTGCTTCATAAGTGTTCGCCATTATTACTGCTGCCATTGCTCCTGTTTGCTAAGTCCAGTTGCTGGTGGTCAGGACTATATACAGGACCAAGAATAGCCTGGGTCCTCCCTCTGGGTGGACTGGACCCCAAGGATCCTAAATGGCAGTGCTAGAAGGAGCTCTGGGCTTTTCAATTCGTAAATAGCTACCAGCTAGTCTGCAGTGAAAGAGAAGTTCCCACGCAAAGGACATTGGTCAGGTAGACGAGCCACCATGCCGCTTCACTGTTCTTCTGGCTCCAGACACTCTCAAGACAGAATTGTACTGTCTGGGGAGAAAGCCTCCCAAGTCGTTTTCCAGACTCTTTCGTATTCTTTTTTTTTTAAAGGGGGAGGCGCAGCTCACAGTGGCCCATGCGGGGATTGAACCGGCAACGTTGGTGCTACCAGCACAACGCTCTAACCAACTGAGCTAACCAGCCATCCCCTTATATATTGTTTTGATTAAAACCTAAATTCTTGCATTATGAGGAATGTTCCTGCTGCCAATAAATGATGAGAGATTGAATGGGATAATAATAGAATTCCAAATAGCAATTGAGTTTCTCTGAAGAACATGACTATTTCTTGTCCAAGAAGTTCTTTTAGCTTCTTGGCATTGAGGATACGTGACTAGGAAAATATCAGCAATTTTTTCAAAGTAATAGATTTCCTTAGAATAAATGAATAGATTCCCATATTCCAGGTCCATAAAACCCAGTCTGACCAGATTCTAGCGCATCACACCTCTGCTCTGAGAATTGTGTTGCTTACTGACAGACAGTCTTGGGTTATTCGGTGCATAGAAGGTGATGCATGGGGAAGACCTTCCTTGCTGCTTACAGACCTTTAGTATGAAACTGGCATCCAGAGTAAAGACGAAGCAGAAGATTACTACCAATAAGACTACGACATTAGCAATGTCTGGGGGACCCACGGGACCGAGAGTTACTGTTTGCAAGGTATGTGGATGACATACTGTTAGTTTAAAATAACTATGAGTCCACCGAGCCCGGTGTTTTCTGCCACTGTTTAAGCTTAATGATGAGAGGCTCAGTCCAAATTAGCATGCCTCCCTTCAGAGGGATCCAGAACACTGTGCAGACGAGTATGTCCGTGTGGCATCGAACCCATCATTCGGCTGATCAGTGCCTGTGGAGAACCGAGGGAGCTCGGACTGGACGTAGCAACTCCTAGTTTTGTTTCCGTGTGGCAGCGTGCCCTTATACTCACCCCTGCACGTTCACACAATCCCAGCGCTGGCGGAATAAATGTTTATAAAAAGTAAAACTGTTTTATGGAGTGCAGGTTTTAATGAATACAGAAATGTATTTACCCCCCATTTATCCTCTGCCTTTTGGCAATAAAATTTGACTGCATCTGAAGGAGATTTTCATAGTTCTATAAAGAAAGGCAGCTTATAGCATGAAAAGCTTACAGCTTTTCAGAGGAAAAAGAAAAATTGAAGCCGGAGGTGGTTAAAAAATATTTCCCATATCCCTTACATGAAATGCCCAGGGTCTTTGGGATTTGTAGCAGAAAATCTTCCTCGTATCTGACAATTCCATTTCCACAGTGACTGGCACATTTCAGAAGCACGGTGAATGGCTTCTTCTGGATTTCTTTCCAGCATTATCGTTATTATTGCCATCACTGTTAGGTTAGGCACCGGTTTTGCCTAAAGCAACAAACCATCAAAAACTCACAGCCTTCAAGGCTCTCCCTAAGTTATCAGTACACCTATGACGGATATTATAATTTTTGTATTATTATTCCTCTCAGACTAGGAGTCTTCAAAAAATCTGAAAAGAACAACAACAAAAAAACCTTCATCTTTGTGAACAGAAAAGCATTCCAAGGCTCCATAGACTTCCCCCACATAAATGAAAATATTATTACCTGGAGAATTCAGACCTCAGTGTTGCTTTTGCCTAAACTAACAAGAAGATTTCACTCTTCTTTGCTTTCAATCTTCCCTCCAGAGGTGAGACAGTGTACCATACTGGAAGGGAGACTTAGATGCAATGCACGGCGGGCTCTCTGTAACGTGGACCAGCCAGCAGAGGGAGAAGTACTCTGGGCAAGACTGTAAGCTCCCGGGGGGAGGAACTAAGGACTTATTTGTTCTCTATCCTCCAGCAACAAGCAAAGAATGTTTGAATGCTTGTTGAATCTCAGCCATCTCAACTGAAGAGGCTGACTGTGGCAAGGGCAACCAGATGATCTAAGACTAAGGGTTTGACAAGTAGATTTTTCTGCACTGACTTAGGTAAGGTAAGGCCACTGGTGGGGTGCAAAGGGTGGGGGAGACAGGAGAGGGGATGATGGAGTACTAAAATGGAAGAACTCGGTATTGGGGGAGATATATACAGACAGGTGATGACAATTCTAGTGATCTGTCCATTCCTAGAAGGACTTCAGCCAGTAACTTGGGAAGGGGTGTTTCAGGAAGGAGATTTCAGCACCTCTCCACCACCATCCCCAACAGGGAGGAAAGAAACTGAACTGGGTATAAGTACCGACCACAGAGACAGAGTTTAAGTCGGGCCCCAGTCACCGAGAGAGATTACAATACAAGGCATGATATCTAGGTGACTACAAAGCAGAGGTTGAGACAAATGCCCAAGTCTGGCAAAGTCTAATATTAAACCATGAAGTAGCAGGGCTGGGCAGCCTCAAACAAGCAGAGCTCGTCCGTGCCACTCAAACATCAAGTCTGTGGGTGTAACTTAACTCCAGGCCCCCCAGAGATGGGTGTCAGGCTACTAATGTAAGCTATGTCCTAAGCAGGAATGATTAGGGGATTTATGAAGCCCTGAACTTATAGGTAAGAGGAGCTGAGCAAGACCAAGACACATGGCTCTCCCTAAGTTCTCAGCACACCTATGACGGATCTTATAATTTTTGCATTATTATTCCTATCAGATAGGAATAATAATCCCTCCCTGACCAGTTTCTACCAAGGGTTCAGAAACATGGTAGTTCAGGCTTGAATTGAACCAAAACAGTATATACCGGCAGAATAATTATTAAAAGATGATCTTGGCCTATTTGCTATTCTTTGTTATTTGAAAGAACAGAGCAGGTTGTATAATATCTTTTTCTAGGAAGCAAATCTAAGTTCTTGACTCCTTAAGTGTCTGCAACAAGGCTTGGAAAGGTTGGTGGGTAGGCTAGATGTGCCTTGCTTTGGGGAATCTTGCCTGTTGTTGGTTATGCTCCATCAGTGTAACCAGGCAACCAGTTGATTTTATCAAGACTACATACAAACTTGGCAAGAAAATTGGCCAAGTTCCATAAATGAGTGCTCTGGGGAAAGGTATGTTGGGGGCTTCGGGGGGTTGGCTAGGAGAGTAATGTGAAAAGAAAGTACTTACAATAACCACAGCACAGAGAGGAGGAGACATAGAAGACAGAGGTCACAATGAGAAGAGGAAAGGAGACTCTTTCATTCAAGACCCAAGGTGTCCAGGGATTAATAATGGATGTACCTCTTGCGGCCAACTGGGAGTCTAAAAAAGGACACAGAATCTCTTACCCTTCTCGTCTCCACAATCATCCAACTCTGAATTTGTAAAGGTTATGTCCTACACCTATTGTATCAGTCAGAGTTCAATCAGAAAAAGAGACTCCTCTGGATTTTCCAAATAGGGGAGTTTTTAATATAGGGAACTAGACACATGCACAACCATCAAAAGGACTTGAGAAGCAAAAATCTGGGCAGTGGCTGCTGGAATTCATGAAATCACAAAGTGACCAGAGCAGAGAAGTGGCTGTTGACAATCTCCGTTGTTCACAGATCAAAGCAAGTGACACGGGAGATTGATCAGAGGTGCTGCAAATCTCAGGAATTGCAAAGAAGCTACAATCTCAGCAACCTGTGGCAGGTGGTTCACAGGAACTCACTTGGAAGTTTCTGCAAACCTGTCCTTTGCCCTCTTCCCATATGTCACAATTGTGCCAGGAAGTAATGGCTTTTCCTGCTCTGACACTATTCAACTCACACATGAGTTTATAGAATCTAACCCAACACAGAACCAGCCTGGAGAAGAATTCTGGGAAATGGACTTGCAGATGTGTCTGTAATGATGACATAATGCTGAAGATAATGTAGAAGCAGACAGAGAAGATAAGGAGTTAACAGCAGACAATCTGGCACCCCGTTAATAATGAGGGTTTTGCCATTTTCTTTATTCTTCGCACGTGACTTGTGGGTTCAAAGTTTGTTAGTGATTCTGTTTTGAATCTATCTCCTCTCACAGGCTTGCACTGAGGGCCTGAAAGTGGTAGAGGTTGCTAGCTTGTTTATTCACTCATTCCCTGAATATTTGCTGAGCTCTTACTATAGGCCACTTGCTGATCTAGATGCTGGGGACACACTGCTGAACAAGATAGACAAGAACCCTGCCCTCAGTGGCTTATGCGCTAGTCAAAGAGTGAAAGATAGTAGTGAAGTGAACAAACTGATAAGCTAATTTCTTTTTCCTAACAGCTTTATTGAGGTATTTTTTACATATCATAAAATTTGCCCATTTTAAGTGTGTAATTCCGTGACTTTTAGTAGATTTACTGCGTGGTATAACAATCACCATAAATCAGTTTGGGAACATTTTCATCGCCACAGTAAGCTCCCTTATGCCTACTTATGGTTAATCCCTGTTCCCAGCCTATCCCAAGCCACCATGAATCTATTTCCTGACTGTATAAATTTGCCTTTTCTGGACATTTCATATAAATGGAATCATACCGATCATTTCAATTTGAGATAAATATATGATTTAAATGAATCATTTAAATGTGATAGAGTAACGGGAGCAGGAGAGGGGTTCACCTTCATTTTGGATAGCAGGAGAACGCCTTCTTGAAAAAGACTAACATTTGACCTGAGATCCACCTTTTCAGATTGTCAACAGCAAGAGGTAGAGACTGTGTTCACTGGGATAAAATACAGTAAGTACATTACAATACACCAATACGCTAATATCATGGTTTGGAAATGATGTGAGGGTTACATTACCTTCACAATAATCGTCTGTGGCAACAGTCATGGCCAAGGAAGGTGTGCTGCGGAAACCTGTGGGCTTTTAGAAGAGTGCATTCCGGTGGAGAGAACTCTCAAAAAGGATGGCAGACTAAGAAGAAAGGGATCAAGAACTCGGTTTTCTTGCTAAAGAACGAAGTCCTCAGCTGCCATTGACAAACGTGGCCCAGCACATAGCAGAATACTCAGACACAAGAAGAGATGGAACCAAACAAGAGTATCTGCCCCAACCCCTCCGCTGCCCCAGGAGCTCAGCCAAGGTGCAGCAAACTTTCAGCACTCAGAGCAGTATGGGGACACAAAGATTAAGACTTTGGAATCAGACAATTTTTAATCCCAGTTCCTATACTTCTTTGGAATGTGATTTGAGTTGCCGTTTCCTCATCAGCAAAATAGGAATAAAAACTCTTATCTTGTCAGACTGTTCTGAGGATTAAATGTGATAATACAGGTAAGTGATCGGCCCATTCCCTAACACATCACAAGGCTTCAATAATGATATCATTTGTTATTTTGAACACAAGTAGGTAAAAGGCAATGTGAGATTATACACTATTTGGCACATCAATTTTTGACTGATTTAACTACGTTAGCCTCCACACTTATGTAGAAAGACAGATGCCCGTGCTGCTACCAGGCAGAATTAAGTAAAATCACTTATCTCCCAGAAGAACCCAGGAACGGGTGAAACTGAACCTATTCTGCAAACACAGGAGCTTAGAGCACAAGGTGACCATGAGACTGAGAACCCCTACCCCACCCAGGGAATGCACTAACATCTTGGGGAGTCTACTGGATATCTATTGAGGTGTAATGGGGGCTGAAGCCAATCTTATCTTAAGGGTAAGAGACCCAACAGACATCAGGATTAGAGCAGTTATTGTTGTTGTTGTTATTATTATTATTATTAATTATTATTAGTTATCATTCCCCCACCCCAGTCCAATTTGACAGATGAGAAAACTAACCAATAAGAGCTAGGCAGACAAGGAGATTGAAAGTTTAAGAAGCTGTGGGCCATGAAAAGCTAAAAAATGAAGGTGGGGAGAGAGATCCAAGATGATGGAGTGTAAAAACTGTGCCTGCATCCTTCCATCAACACATTAAAATTACAACTAAATTATAGAACAATCAACCTGGAGAGCTATCTGTAGTCTAGCTGAACAGAAGCCCTCTGACTAAAAATATAAAGAAGCCATATCAGAATGGTAGGAGGGGCAGAGACATGGAATGGGCCCCAAACCTCTATGTGGTGGTTGAGAATCAGGAGGGATATCTCGGCAGCAGAAGAGTGAGGGACCCCAGTCTCCCACACCAGACTCCCCAGCCTGGAGTACTGATGATGGGAAGGGAAGCCCCCACAACATCTGGCTGTGAAAAACAGTGGAGATTCCGACTGACCAGATGGATGCAAGGAAACCCAAACATCCTGTGAAACGGCCCGCACGCAGATTCACTCACTTGCAGGCACTCACCTTGGGCTCCGGTAGAGGGATGGTGACTCAGAAGACACTGGAGACATACAAAGGGGCAGACTGAGCTGTGACTTCAAGGGGAGGACTGGATGACAGTTGGCATTTTCCCTGTGTGAGTTCCTTTTCCAGCGCAGCTAGCAGACGGCCACCATCTTTCCTGCGTTGGGCCCGCCCCCACCAGAGCCAAATCTGAATTTGATTGGCCTGGTGAGCTCCAGGGCTCCACACTGCTGACTCACTGGGACCCCGCCCTACCCAACTCTCTTATGCCAGTGGCACTTTCTCCACGAGCAGCCAGCCCTGCCCTCACTGCACTCTTTCTTGGAAAACTATCAGAATCTGCCAAACCCCAGGCAGGCGGCTACTGGCCTTGTTGTGCTCTGAGACTTTCTGAGTAGCTTCAGGCTCAGCACCGGCATCAAACCAGAATTTACATTAACCTGGTGACCACAACTCTTACCACTCTAGTGACTCCCTGGGACCCTGCCTTACCCAACTTGCATACTTCAAGAAGCTCTATCAGTGGCTGAACCTTAAGGGAGCTGACAGGAGGAAGCAGGCTTTGGGGTGTCCTGGTTTTTTGCGGAGCTACCCCAGACCCAGTACTGGTAGCAGACATCCTTAATTCACAGCATGGCCTCTCCCACATGCTTCCAGGTCCAGCACATGCAGCGAACAGCCATGGATCACTTTGTAGCTCCTGCCAGGTAGTACCTGAACAGTCACAGGCAGTGGGTGATCTGGGCCTGCACTGGAGCCTCTCCCAGGAGGCCCCAGAACCAACATACTTGGAGGTTGGCTTCAGACTAGCAGAACACCACCCAATTATCCCCACAAGCAGCACATCCAAAGGGCAGTCTCAACAGGCACCAGAGCCCCAGTGGAGTGAATTCCACTCAATTGGGTAAGCCCCCCGCACAGCAGCCCATAAGCTGCGGACATGGCTAAACCCCACAGCCAGTCAGCCTATGGGTCAGTCCCACCCACTGATGTGACAATAGCAATCAAGGCTCAACTATAACAGGAGAACATGCACAACCCACACAAGGGACACTCATGGAGCACCTGGAGCAGGTGACCAGGGAAACTGTGCCACTGGGCCCCACAGGACACCTACTACATAGTGCAACCCAGCCAACACTGGGAAACATAGTTGATCTACCTAATACATAGAAACAAACACAGACAGACAGCCAAAATGAGGAAACAAAGAAATGTGTACAAAATGAAAGGAGAAAAATCCGGAAAAAGAACTAAATAAAATGGAGGTTAAGCAACCAGAGACAGAGTTCAAAACAACAGTTGTAAGGATGCTCAATGATCTTAGGGAGAATTTCAACAAAGAAATAGCAAGTATAAAAAAGAACATATAAACCATAAAAAAAAAGAACCAGTCAGAAGTGAAGAATACAGTAACTGAAATGAAGAATGCACTAAAAGAAATCACCAGAAGACTAGATGAGCAGAGGATCGAATCAGTAACTTGGAAGTCAAGAGAGTAGAAAACACCCAATCGGAACAGCAGAAAGATAAAAGAACCACAAAAAATGAGGAGAGTTTAAGAGACCTCTGGGACAACATCGAGCACAACAACATTCGCATCAATATTGAGAGCCTATTTGAAGAAATAACGACTGAAAACTTTCCTAATCTGGTGAAGAAAATAAATATACAAGTCCAGGAAGCACAGAGAGTCCCAAACAAGATGAACCCAAACAGGCCCACACGAAGACACATTATAATTAGAATGGCGAAGGTTAAAGACAGAGAGAGAACCCTAAAAGCAGCAAGAGAAAGGCAAGAGAGCTCCCATAAGACATCAGTTGATTTCTCAACAGAAACTTTGCAGGCTAGAAGGGACTGGCACAAAATATTCAACATGATGAAAAGCAAGGACCTATATAACCAAGACTACTCTACCCAGAAAGGCTATCATTTAAAATCAAAGGACAGATAAAGAGCTTCCCCAGACTAGAAAAAACTAAAGGAGTTCATCACCACCAAACCAGTATTACAAGGAATCTTAGAGGAACTTTTTAAGATGAAAAAAAAATCAAAATTATGAGTAATAAAACAGCAATAACTACATATCTATCAACAATTACTTTCAATGTAAATGGATAAATGCTCCAGTTAAAACATACCATGACTAAATGGATAAGAAAACAAAACTCTTACATATGCTGCCTACCAGAGACTCAGTCAGATTGAAAGACACAGAGACAGAAAGTAAAGGGATGGAAAAAGATATTTCATTATGATGGAAACAAAACAGAAAAAAGAAGTCGGGATAGCAATATTTATACCAGACAAAATAGACTTCAAAACAAAGGCTATAAGAAGAGATAATGAACGACCCAGTAATCCCACTTCAGGGTATTTATCCAAAGAAACCCAAAACACTACTTCAAGGGGACATGTGCCTCCATATGCTCATTGCAGTATTGTTTACAATGGCCAAAATATGGAGGCAGCCTGGGTGTCCATCAATGGATGAATTATAAAGAAGAGGTGGTACATATACACAATGGAATATTGCTCAGCCAGGGAAGGGAATGGGGTCTTGCCATCTGCGGCAGCATGGATGGGCCTGGACGGTGTTGTGCTGAGTGGAGTATATCAGACAAAGACAGATGCAATGTGATTTTTCTTATATGTGGAATCTAAGGAAAAAATGAATAAAACAGAAACAAACTCATAGATACAGCGAATGTTTTGATTGCCAGATGGGAGGGGGGTTGGGGATATGGATGGAAAAGGGGAAGGGATTAAGAAGTACAAATTGGTTGTTACAAAGTAGTTATGAGGATATCTGGTATAGCATAAGGAATATTGTCAATAATATTGTAATAACTATGGATGGTGTTAGATGGGTACTAGATTTGTTGGGATGATAGATGGGAGGGGGTTGGGGGACAAGATGAAAAAGGTGAAGGGATTAGGAAGTACAAATTGGTAGTTACAACATAGTCGTGGGGGTGTAAAACAAAGCATAGGGAATATAGTCAATGATGTGGTAATAACTGTGTATAGTGCCAGGTGGTACTAGACTAGTCAGGGAGATCACTTCTTAAATTATATAAAGGTCTAGCCACTATGCTGTACATCTGAAACTAATACAAAATAATATTGAATGTCAACTGTAATTGGGAAATTTAAAAAGGGGGGAAAGGTGAAAGGGAATAAGAGGTCTAAATTTCCAGGTATAAAGCAAGTAAGTCATGGGGATGTAATGTACAGCATGGGGAATATAGTCAATAATATCGTGATAGCGTGTTTCAGTGTCAGATGGCTGCTGGACTTATCACGGTGATCACTTCTTTAGGTATATAAATGTTGAATAACTATGATGTACCCCTGAAACTAATGTAATATTGTATGTTACCTATATTTTTAATAAAAAACCTTTTAAAAAATAAAAACAAGTGCCTATTTTAATGAATAAAAAAAAAATGAAGGTGGGGATGGGGCGTCGGGGGGTCAAAAAACCAAGAGGTCCCACGACCTGAGGAATCTGGGGTGTCTGGGGCATGGTCATCACCACATTCACCACCGTCTCTCCAAATTCCCTTTCAGGACTTTTTCCGAAGGCGGAGGTAAAAACCCTAAAAGCACTGTCCTTAGTTAGCTGCCATTAACAGGATGAAAACAGTACCTGCAGTTTCTGTGCGGACCATTGTTTGCATAGTCTCATATCAGAATTCTGTTCAGCAAACAATTCCAATGAAATACAAGGAAATATCCACCACTTAGACCCAGAGCTTTCAAAAGGTGATATTAATTAGTACTGACTAAAGAAAAACCAGCCACCAACTATCTTTCTCTTCGATCTTCCAAGGGGGCTGCTTTTACTTCTTTTCCAAATCTGGAGAAAAGACTTTTGAGGAGGCCTGCTGTGTAAGATGGTACCCAACTGAGCCTAGCCCTAAAGGAAGACAGCACTGGCCTTCTCTGAGAGGGGAGATAATTGGAAGATGCTTCATGATTAGTAGACACAGAACAATGTGTTATCCACTTTCAGGAGCAAAGCCTTAGCAGTCATCAGAACCAGGTTTAAATCCTGGCTCTGCCACTTAGCAAGTGACTTGATCTCTCTGTGCCTCAGTTTCCTTCTCTATAAAGTGGGACTAACAGCAGTTCCTGCATCATAGGGTTGTAATGAGAATTAAAAGAGATCATTTATTGAAAATAAAAAAGCACCTTGTACAGTACCTGTCACATTGTCAGTGGAATAAAAATTGGTTGTTCTTATTACCATTCATATATTCAAACACAATTGGTGGCCATGCCTTGTGCTGGGTGCTGGGGTATGGGCACGCCTGCTATGGTGGAACAAAAGTGGGTTTGGGAAAATAAACACCTGAGTTTCAGTTCTGGTTCTGCCTTGTATTAGTTGTTCTAACTTAGTCAAATCCCTTAAACTCCTTGAGCATCATTTTTCTCACCTAGAAAATGGGATTAGTAGTATATATACCAGTATTGTTATGAGGCAGAAATAAAATAATGTCTGAAAAGCACGTTGAAGGTACAAGAGGAAATGTTGTTAGTCATTTGTGAGTTACTTTAGGGCATTTTGCTTCTCTTCCTTTCCTCATTTGGTCCATTCCTGTTGGAGTTATTTTCTTGTCTAATTTGGTACCAACAAGAAGTGAGGGAAGGGAAGGAGGGCAATTGATACAAACCTCAGTCCATTTCATCATGTATTAATTCTATAATATTCCTGATGAGAAAAAAAAATTGAAGATGTGATTGATTCATACACAGAACCTGGAGAAGGAGTATATTTCCACTTTCCAGGGTAAATAAGAATTTGTATAAAGAGATCAGGTTTTAGAATCAAATCTGTGTTCCAACTCTTAGAAAATCCTTATTCTATTCCCTTTATACCTTCGTGATGATGGGTGAATTAATTAACCTCTTTGAGCCTCAGTTTCTTCATCTATAAAATAAGAGTAAATATACCTAAAATGTAGAGTCGTTAGGTTTAAATATAAAATGGGTAAAACGCAGCATCCAGACAGATAAGGTGTTCAATAAGTGGTAGTTATTCTGAATTGAAATGTTTATTTCAAATCTTTCAAGTCCTAACTATGGTAATGATTTTTCAGCACTACCAAGATCTTTTTATGAAATACAGTAGAGTCCTAACCAGCTGACAGACTCAAAGCAACTTCTTCATTATCCTCTCCTTCCCTTCAGACTCATGCTTCTTGCATCCTCGGGCATCGTGTTGTAATTCATCAAATCATTAGATCTCACATAATAGCTCTTTGTGGCATCTCCGAATCTTGCTTTCAAACTAGCGGTTTTGTCCTTCACAGCAGCATGTATCTACAGGATGAATCACTCTCCAGAACCAGTGTTCTGTCAATCAAGGTGTACTGTGTGTGTTACCGTGTGCAAGCAGGCACTCCACCAGGCATCTGGGATAGGTAATTGTGGAATGCACAGTCCCTGACCACCGAGGGAGACAGACCCATCCACAGCGGCAGTGTCACAGACCAGGGCTCTGATGGCACAAGGCCCACAGCTCTGTGGGAATCAACACTGGACAGCCAGAGAAGGTGACCTTGAGGCTGGGCCTCAGAGGATGGGTGGTCAAGGGAGGGAAAGGAATGACATGTGCAAAGGCATGGAGAAGGGGATGGTGAAAAGTTTGGGTAGACTGAAACATGGAGGGTTGGAAAGCGGTAGAAGAGATTGGAGAAGCAGTACAGGAAAAGATGGTAACGATCTGAACTAGAGAGGTGGCGTTGAAAGCAAAGAAGAAGAAAAGAATATAAGAAATAGTTTTCAGGTTGCGTCATCAGTTCTTAGCAACCAAACGACATTGGCAGAGGGATGAGGAGGAGCACGGAAGCGGTCTCTCAGGTGTTCAACCTGGAGGACCTCCTAGGGGGTGGTGGCTGCACTGACTGACGTGGGTAGGATGAACAGGTGGGGGTGTAACTTTTCAGCTCAATCTGACATGTGTTAAATTGGAGGTGCGTGTGGGTACCTTTCAGGCCAAAGTAGGTTCCCAGACAAAAACGTGTCCAATGTGTAACTCTACTGGAGCTCGGAGACCGTGCTGGTTGAAGTGGACATCCTTCGTTCTGATAAGTGGCCATGTCCAGTAGTCAATTAGACTAGCAGATGTGTCTGGATTAGACAGAGGGTTTGAGCAGTCGTTTTTATGAATGCAATTGCTGAAGTCAGAGGGTAGAAAAGGCACTCCTTGTACCCCATAGCTCCTAGCAGAGAAAGGAGCATATGATACAAGCTCGTGGTATAGCTACTGAGTTGGCTGTCTTGACACAGCTCTCTTCCGTACCCACCTCATCTTTTCTATCGTGTTCACATCTTTCTTGCTTTCATCTCCTTTGCAGATCCTAGTGAATGCTTGCTGGATCCTGGCTTAGCAAATAAGCTAAAACTCCCATTTGGAAAACAAGCCCTAGCTTTTATCTTCCTCTGTGGATTAGGGTTTGCTAGAATCAAAGTAACATTAGCACAATTTGTTTGGATTAGCAAGAAGACTTCTAATCCGCTCCTTTGCAATATTCCATATTTTAATAACTTTAATAATTACTGCTTCCTTTTTCTCATTAAGAGCTTAGAGACAGAGACCTTGGAGAGGGACCAAAACAATGGCATTTGGTATTGTGGAGGATGGGAAGGAATGTTTGCATAGCAGAATCAGTATTCAGAGCCAGCCAAGAAGCACTTGGATTTCAATCCTGCAAGCATTCACGGTGCCTCACTGTGGACAAGCCTGGAGATTCAGATGTAGGAGGAGAATCCTCCATCCATTTGGGGTCAAACTAGGATGCCCCAGGTTGCACTCTGACAGCAACAGCATAAATTGCGTAACAACATCCTCCTGGTGATGTGCTTAGCACTCCCGAGAGCTTAGGAGAAGTCCAGAGCACCTAGGCTCTACCTCACTGTTCCCACGTCAGGGAGGGGCACTGGGGACCGCGCAGAAGTTCCTGTTGGGGAGTTGCCTTCAAACCACGAAAGTGGCTTCAAGTCCTCGGCTCCAGTCACAGCTCTGCATTTTAAGGTGGCTCCTCTCTATCGGAAGCTAACTTAAGCACCCAGCAGGATCCTCAGGGTAACCTTTTCCCGTCTCCCGGCACTGGGTGTGGAAGCCAGGATGGAAGGAAGCTCTGTGCTCTGGGCACAGGGGGAGCCTGGAGGCTTGGCAGAGGAGAACCTCCAGTGGGCGGAGTACTGTACATGCTGGCAAAGGGCCCCTCCCGTGAAGAGCAGGCTGGAACCCAGAGGCGGAGGTGGGTCTCCTGCTCCCATGCCAACCCCGCCCAGACACAGTCCTTACGTAGTATGTCTTTCTATTTGAAGTCCAGCTCAGGAATGAGCTGGTCTCAGATTGGTTCTGGGGTCTCCCATCTCTGAGAGCCAGAATCGCCATCCTCTTCCCTCTCAGGGTTTGTCTTCAAGAGCTGAGCAGCTTTTATTTTGAACTCTCACACACAGGATTTTGTTATGCTTGTTTTCCTCAATCATATTTCACCTACTCTTTTTTCAAAAAATCTATTTTTAGTGATTCTAAGGGGCTTTGCCTTTCTCAAGGAGATCCTCCAGAGGATTCCACTGCCACTATTCTAGGGAATGCCGCCAGCCTCAGGGAGTCAGAGGTGGCTTTCTGCATCTTTCCCATTAAAGAAGAGAAAAAAATGCACAAATTTAATCTCTAGTGAGCCCCCCGTCTGGTAGGTACTCCAAACCCTAGAGATAAGTCCGATGCCAGCTTTGCCCAGCCCCCCCCCCAAAAAAAATCATAATCTATTGGAGGAATCAGACATGGGCAGTAACAGTCTTGTAAGACAGGACAGACCACGTGCTAAACACAGGCTCCAAAAAGCCTTCATTACTTCTGACTTGGTGAATTAGGAAGCGTTTCTCACGGGAGATATTTGATCTGGTTCTTAGAGGATAAGAAGGATTTAGTATATGGATAATAAGGGAAATGGCATTCTAGGATGGGGTACAGAATAAGCCAACTAGAGAAGCTTGAAAAGGCAAGTGTTTGTAATTAAAAAATAAATTAAAAAAATTTTTTAAATGCAAGCCTTATTTCGGGAGCAATGAGAGATCTAGTATTGATAAAGAGCAGGGTTCTAGCAGGCAGGCTAGGACACAAAGCTGACGTGTGTAATGACATTCCACCACAAGGCGTTAAGTGCTGTGGTAAGAGGTTGGGTCTTTATTCTGGAGGGGTTTGCAAAGCAGCATGGCCAGTTTCTCAAGAGAGGAATGATCCAACCCTTCCTGAGCTTTAGTAAGATCACTGCTCATCCATGTGAAGGATGGAGAAATTAACAACAGGCCACCAGCTTGGAAGCTATTGCTAACTTGCCCAGAACTGAGAGACAAAACCTGGGTAAGGGCAGTAGGAAGCCAAAGAAGAGATGGCTCAGAGAGAATTAGAAGGCTCCCGTAACTATCTAGCTAAGGTACCACTGCCTGGGCTTGATCTCCTCACCAGAGTACAAGCCCCTTGAAAGCAAGAACCATGTCTTATTCGTGTTTGCGTCCTTAGTGTGTAACAAAGGTGGCTCACATATAGTACAAGTCTTAACCTGGAAGCCTTAGGCGGGCCTCCCGGAGTCTGAAAATCCAGCCCCCAAATTGCATGCAGAACTTTGTGTGTCTGTGCACATGTGCACCTTTCTGTTGAAGAGGGTCTAGAGCTTATACCACATCCTCAAAGGGCTCTGTGACCAAAAAATGGTAAAGAACAACTACTCTAGAAATTTGTTACCTTCATAAATGTTTCTGACTCTCGGTTTCTGCTCTCATTCTTCCTCTAAGTACCAACTTTCTATTTAAAAAAAAAAAAGGCAAGGTCAAAAACATTAAATGGATGCTGTGAACATTATTACAGTATATTTGTAGTAAAAACTCAACGTATAAATTCAGCTATGAGTCTAAGCTATGCTGAAACTCTGAAAGACATCTTCCCTGTCCAGACCTGACTCCATTCTCTGGTAACACACACCTTTTCGAACTGCTCTAATAGCTGACGCTTCTATGAGGAGGTGAATCAATATGCATTTGAACTTTACCTCCTGCAGTAAGTGCCTTTGGAAAAGCCCCTTCCTAAGACTGCCAACTTGCACAGTTCAATTACGGCCGGGATGGGGGCTTACGTGCTGCCCACTCTACTTCTGTGTGGATGGCGGGGGACACATGTGGCATTTCCGGGCGACTGATACTTTCACCAAACATTGAAAGGGATCATGTTGTCCAAACCCAGGCTGAAGAAGAGTTTGTGCCACTTCTGCATGCCAAAGCAGTCTGGGAGTTTTGGCTCGGATGCCAAGCTATTGGATTTTCCGTGATATCTTGGTGGTTTATGGGGACTACATAGCGGTATTTAAAAGTGGGACTAGACTGGACAATCTGCAATGTTCCCTAGAAGAAGAAAATAGCCTCTGACCTTAAGAAAATTCACACTCTAATTGGAGAGATAAGACACACACATAGGAAAAAAAGAACCTACTTGACAAAAGAACAAGGAAGTGTATGCTCAGTGCAAAGTAAATTATTTAGATAAGGGAAAGGGAGGTTACAAAAACTCAGAGGAAAGAGCTGCTGCTATGCACGTATCAGCAGAGGCATGCTAGACATCACAGTTTCACGTTTACTTCATTTATTTTCCTCTAACAATTAGGGAGTACCTACCATGTGCCAGATACCAGAACAAGTGATTTCACGTGCTATAGTCTCCGTTAGTCATCACAACTATATGTGAGCTAGGGATTATTGGTCTCATTTCATGAACGAGGACTGACACTCCAGAAGAACAAATGACTTTCCTAGGACCGAGGGCTGTGAAGTGGCTGAGCCTGAACTAAAACCCAGGTCCGTCTGATTCCAAAGACTAAATTACTTTCATACTACATAGTGTCCTTAAAATGCGATTACGACAATGCGGATGGACCTGAAAATCTTTATATTCAATGAAGGAAGCCAGATGCAAAAGGTGACATGTTGTGTGACTCCATTTATAGGAAACATTCAGAACAGGGAATCTATTGAGACAGAAACCTAGCGGTTGCCAGGAGTGCAGGGGAGAGGAGAGTTTCAAGGGAACACCCTCGGCGTATGTAGGGCACAGCGAAGCACCGGAGTCAAGCGAAGCCGCACGAGCCAACACTTTCTTCTCGATTCAAATGAAGAATGTGGATAAATTCCCGGCACAGACACAAACATGCTGTACTTATTGTGTGTGTGTGTGTGTGAGGTCAATGTTTGGTTGCGTAGGAGCAACTTTGAATCTCTATGACTGAAATATATAGAATAATCTGTTAGCTAACAAGGGTGCCTAACCAGCCACCCAGCTGGGCTTTGTTCATGGCACGGAGGGTGCAGAAATTCTCGTGAAGGGTGACTGGTCACTTGAGGAATTTAATTTGGTTGTACTGCCTTTCATGTGAGAAATTACAGGCAACATGAAAATGGTGACTCACCAAGGCCTCCAGGACATACCCCCGGGCAAGGGGGTAAACCCGAACACAGACCGTACCTTGGAGCTTCATTCTCCTTTCTCGCTCTTTGGGAAATGTTTGCCTTCCCTTCGCACTATTCTCGAAAGCATCTCTACTATTGACAGGTGCTTCTGTCGATTGGGAGTTTCACACAGCACACTGACCCTTTCCAAACCCTTTTAGGAAGCAGGAAGGAAGTGACGAGTGTGCGTGGTCTACCTTCCTCGTGACCACAGTCAACTGAGCGAGCCCTGGCAGAGAGCACACGAGTGCCCTCGGGAGCCTGTAGCTCGGTTTTCTCCATAGCACAGACTCTGTTCCTGGAAGGTGTCCGCTGAAACAGCCAGGAATGCAAGAATCAAACTCTTCAGCTGCCCATCCACACCCATGATTGGGGTCATGAAAGTGCCTAGAAAGATGTGCTTCCTGGGGATCAGCTCAAAGTTCTGCATGAGGCCAACTATGAAGCAAACAGTCACGTTCTGTGTAGAGTCCAGTAAGAGTTCCACAGAGTGGCCAGTGCAGTGGCACACGTAGAATTCCATCTAGTGCCCAGTGCACTTCCAGTCCGGAGCTCCCTGCAGTGACTGGCCTGAGCCCCCTGAGACAGAATGTGCTGTAGCCTGGACAAAGCCAGGGACATGACCTCAGCCATCCCAATGTAGTGTCTGGTCAACAGGTCTATGTCATGCTCAGTGAAATTCCCCTTGAAGTTCTCTGAGCCATGCCCAGTGCAAGATCCACATGGTGCTAAGGATAATGCTTAGCACCCAACCAGTGCCCATTTGATAGCGTACAGAGCACCCAGTGAGCGACAAATCTAGGAAGCTTCTCTCCTGCCCACAACCCATAGCCAGTCCCTTAGGACTGTCCCTCTGGCCTGCTGATGACTCCAACCCCACTATCAGCCTCTACACAAACTCTAGGGGCCTTTTAAAAGCCACATAATATCATTTTAGCAAAAAGCGACTTGTTCCAAACCTGAAGACAGCCAAGAGAATACAAAACCCCAAATACCGAGGTAACAAACTTTTGTTTTGAGATTTTTTACATTGCTTTGAAAATGACATACAATAAATACTCATAAAACAAAAGAGTACAAGCAAATAGGACAGAAATCTATTAAATAGAAAGTGAAATTCCTGGTTCCCTCCCATTTCCCATCTATCACTCTTTCTGGAATTAACTGCTGGTCATTTGGTTGTGTCCTTTCAGATATGTTCCATGCATTACTCAAACATAGGTATTATATGCACATAATTCTTTTTTTTACACATACAGGATAATATTGATTCATTCTTCTGAAACATGTTTTTTTCATATAATATAATGTGGTCACCTTTCCATGTCTGTGTGTGTGTTTTTTTCATCATCTTTGACTAATGCATTTTATTCCAGAGTACAGACGAACTATTATTTATTTAATCAGCCCTCTGTTGATGGCATTTAGCTCATTTCCACTTTTTCACTGCCACAAACAACATGGCAATTAACATCCTTTAAATTTTGATACGATTACAAAATGACCCTCTAAAAAGATAACAATCTTCACTTCTTAATGACAAACGCAAAACAAATTTTTCCATTGCTTCCAAAAAGCCATCAATCAACTCCACTTGAAAATTCCAGGAGGTAAGAGGTTCGCAATGCAAGTTACAGGTTCAGAATGGGGGCACCCATTCTCATCAGGCTTGGGTGTAGCTCCACGTCTTGCAACATGTAAGCTCGAAGCCAGTCCTTGCACTCTTTCTCAGCTCAGGTGGCCGACACCTCCCGGCCGCCAGCAGTAAAGACCTGTGCTCAGTGTACAAGAGGCAGGCTTGGCTCACATGGCCATCAGGGAGTGCGTGCTTCTGCTGCCCACAGGCCTGTCCCCAGAGAGCCTGTGAGTGTTAGGGCCTCCCTAAGTCAGTACAGAGCCAGAAGCCATCTCTAGTTCTCATAGAAGAGTCTGTCCACCTGCCTGACAGGCTTCTGTCCTGGTCCCTGACTTGGAATGGAGCCCAAGTGGAGACGGCTCTGCCCCCTTCTCCCTGCTCCTCTCCGCCCTTGCTCCCAGCCTGCTTCTTCTAGCTTAGCCGTGCCTTAGCCTCGGCGTCTCCACCACCACTGGTCACGGTGAGAGTCTTGACGCACCTACTGCCTTCTCACGTCTCTGCTGATTGTCTTAGACTGGATCAGAATTCACCTCATCCTATAGAATCAGGGATTTGGACAATTGACCACTCTGACTTTTATCATAATTGCCTAGACATCCCTCCAACAAGCGGTGCTCCACTCCCTCCTGCCATGCCAGGGCCTCACCTCACCTTTCATCCACTCGACAAATATTTATGATATGCTGTGTGCATTTTCTATAAATCACAAAATTCCTCACATAAATTACCTACACATCAAAGTTCTGTATTTCTATTGTAATATGGATGGCAGGTTATGGAAATTGTATGACTTCGGTTATTACTGTGGACTGGATATAGTTCAGTCCTTTTTCTTAGAGACGTGCCCTCCTAGGATGGAACAGTACTCCATCCATCCCACTGACGTTGTATAATCACAGCCGACATGTATTAAGTACTCACTCATCAGGTGTTGGTCTAAAAGTAAGCATGTGTTAATAATACTCCTCACCACAACCACCCTCCAAGGTAAGTACTCTTGACATCCCCATTTTATAGGTGAGGATCTGAGGCTAAATAAATCACCCAAGTTCACCCAGGCTGTAGTTAACAGAGCCAGTATCCAAACCTAGGCATCTGCTATCAAAGCCTGCCCTGTGAACCATTATGGCCTTCTGTCCTTCCATAGTGGTTTTCTACATCAGATCCTTGCGCAGAAGCCAAAACAATTCATCAATGGCAGCTTTGGCCAAGCTTGAAAGAGGAAGGGTCCAGGACGTAAAATGAGAGTAACAGCTCTGGGCTCTGGCCAATGGAACCCTCTGGCAGACTCAGTGGGGACTCTATGGGTAGTGAGTGCAGATCTATGGGGACTCTAAGGTAGTGAGCACCATTGTGTTCCAGAGATGTAATGAGATAATGGTAGGAGGTGAATGCTGGGGACACAGAGCTCTCAGTTCTGTTCTGCTGCTGAGAGTCCTACTGATGATGAGAGTTAGCCGCTCAGACTTCTTCTTTTTCCAACCCTGGTCTTCTTCAAGCTTCTCATGGTGGTTAAGAGCTCATTGTGAGAATTAAAGGAAAGGAGTCTGGGGTCAGAGTGCCTGAGTCCATCTAAATCTTATTACTTCACAGATGTGTGACCTTAGGATAAATGACTAAACATGTTGGTGCTTGAATTCCTTAGTGTATAAAACGGTAGAAATAATAGTATCTTTCTCAAAGAGTTGTGAGGATTTATATGATGGAATTCATATGAAGTATTTTAAAAGTACCAATAAATGTGAACTATTTTAATGTCATCCAAAAGGCTTGCTGATGCTTTTGAAGCAGCTGAGGCAGTGAACATACAGCCACAACAAAAAGATTTGTTCTTGTATAGCGGATATACAAGGTGCATTCAGAGTGCTAAAAGATGGAAGTAGAATGGTACTTTGAATGAAAATAACTGTATTAATTGGAGGGCTTATCTAACCTGTGTGCCCACCTCTGGAGCTCGTCTGCATGGGAAAGGGTTAGTTCTGTTCACATATAGATCCATGGGGACTCCAGAAAATCATAGACGAGGGGAGCAGGAAGGAACTTCTGATGTCAACTAGTTCATCCCTTGCTTTACAGATGAAGAATGAGTTACTTGCACAAGGTCATATAGGAAAAGAAGAATAGTCTTGGATCTGTTCTCTATCCAACCCTGCCTTAGTTGGAAGAAATTATGAACTTTGCTGATTGATCTGATTTATTTAGCAAATTATTTAACAGATTTAAACCATTTATGCAAAATCATGAGATTAATCATTTTTAATCAGACACAGTCTGACACAGTATGAAATAACCACGGGTAGGTCTGGCATGCAAACATCCTGCAGCCTTAATTACCAAATATCTGGAATGATAACCAGCCCCTCACATTTATCACAAGAAGGATTAAACTTCTTAGATAACTTATCTTTGAGCAATAAGAAATAATGGAAAAGGTAATCTGTTGTTGTCACAGGAATTGGTATATAAAAAAAGGAGAAAGGTGTCAAATTTCTACATCCATTCTGCAGACTGTAAAGCTGGTATTCCTCCACAATTGCATCCATCTTCTCTCAGTCACCAGCTCTGAGGTTTTCTACATCAGATTCTTGGGCAGCAGCCAAAAAAATTCATCAATGGCAGCTTTGGAGAAGCCTGAAAGAGGAAGCGCATCTGGGGCAAATGTCCTCTACCATGCTGTTTTTCTCTATCCTATCCCAGAATGCAGTCCAAGTTTCGCAAAAACATTACTTAGGCAAAATGTCAACAGAATTGAGACAGCAATTCTTCAAGTCTGGTAATGACAGGCGTGATTCCATGAAAAGTGTCAAAGATCTAGTAGTTCCAGACCCAACTGTGCCTGTTAGAAACAGTACAACCTCAGACAGATTCCTTTAGCTTTCTGAAACTCAATTTCCTCATCTTTAAAATGGGGGAAAGAGTTGCCTACATCACAGATTGTGAGAATTAAAAAAGAAGAGTGTTGAGAAAATGCACACACAGTGGCTGGCACATAGTAGGGGCTTGAATGATTTTTAAGTAGAAAGTGTATGGCAAATCATTTTCTTCCCTCTGAAACTGATCTGGGGTAACCTGTTCCTTCTCTTATTCATATATAAATAAGGAAGGAATTTAGCATTTCATAGGTCTGAACAGAACCAATCTTTGTTCTAATGCTGCCACCTGCTGCTGGATAGCCAACATCCAAGCTGCTATTTCAAGGGAATGCACTGAAATAAATGGGGGACTACATGGGGTACATCTAGACAAATCCTCCCCACCAGCACTCTTCCCTTTATCTCCATCCTTCAGATCTGGACCAAGGGCAATCTGACTTATTGGATCCTGGGGTTACAGCTGAATTTCCTTGGCAAGAAGGACTTTTCTGACAGAAGATGACATTTTCCTTGTAGGTCATGTTTTCCAGCATTGGGAATACGAAGACAGCCATGGGCTGAACTGCACTGGAAATCAAAAAATAGTATGCAGCCTGCAGACATGTTTTGCTGAAACTACATAGTGTTTGCCCACACCATATTTCATAAAATTCAAATTACCCACCAATGCTTAAATATCAGATTTCACCTTGAAAATGTACATTTCAGATTGTTAAAAAATCTAAAGATATGGCAACATGTGGCCCACACTTCTTCATGACAGCAGTTAACCAGAGCTGAGTAGTTAATGTACCTTTAGCCGGGGCAGGCCTTCTCCAGTTTGACATGACTGATCCCTGTTGGATCTTCCACTTGGCCTGCATCGCTTAGTAAGTTTACCTTGCTGACCTCTGACCCCAGCTCTTCACCTGTATTGTTTCTCTAAATCCTAACCACAAAGCCTTGCAGAGAGTAAGCTGGCTAAATAGAGTATTAACATCTTCAAATAATAATAATAATTAGTAATTACAAAGCACTTAATCTGTGTCAGGCACAAGTAAGAGCATTTGGATGCTAACTTCTGACCCCAAAGATATTTTAATCTTATTGTGCATTTGGATCTTACTTCTTTGCTCTATGCATCTGTTTTGTTCTCTGGGCCAAGAGGTATCAAATCACTCTCCCATCCAATTCATACTAAATATTACTTGCAGAAATAATCTAGTCAAAGTAAAACTCACAATGGCAAAAGCTTCAAACAGTGAAATTTATTACTGATTTAAAAATGAATCACCTCTTTTAGGTAATATTGAAAAAAGCAAAATTTGAACTTAAAATTTTATATAAAAAAACAGAATCTTTTTCACAAAAAATTGGATAGTTTGACCAAGAAGAATTGTACGTGCTAAAAACAATTGCCAAAGGGAAAACTCACAATAGCAAAAGTTATAATCAGTCTAACTACATAGGGAAAAAATGCACATTTTTTTGTCAAAAAAAATCATATGGAAAAAACTGACCATAATAAAAAAATTTTCAGTAAAATAAAAATTTTAATTGGAAAAATGAAAGAAATGTATAGAAAACTGTTGAAGAACCTGTATTGGTTTTACTAACTGCCGTTCTCCTCCCAATACCACAGAAAACCCATGTCAAAACCTAGCATGTATCCTTTCATATATTTCTCCATATTTATAAAACCTCATATGAATTCATATTCATGTAGCAGAGGCTTCTCATTGTTTGTCTTATAAAAATTGAACCATATTATGTACATTTCAAGGCATCTTGTTTTTCTCACTTAACAATATCTTACAGAAATTCTTTCAAATCAGAATGGCTTCATTTGTATAAAAGAAAGTGCATGAGAGAGATTACAAAAGTGAAGGAAAAAAAATTTTTTTTTAAAGAAGTTGCTGGGTTACTTTCCAAAAGGACTGAAATAATTTACATTTCCTTCAGCAAAGTATGCAAGTACCTCTGTATTCGACCACAAGTTGGCATTTCTGCTTCTGTCCACCAATCTGGTAGAGGTTCATATTAATCTCAGTATCACTTTAATTTGCATTTATCTAACTTGTAATAAATTTGGGCACTTTTCCATATTTTTGCTGGTAACTGTATTTGCTCTTCTACACAATTCCTGTTTATATGTATAACTTGGTCATTTTTGATTGGGTAGTTTATCTTTTGCTTGCCATTTGTAAGAATTATTGGTATATTTTCTTTACAAATCTTATACCTGTCACTTGAATTACCATTATTTTTTCCAAATCAGTCATCTGTCTATTGATTTTGCCCATGATATCTTTGCCATACAAGAGTACGAATGTTTATATAGTTAAATATGATTAAACTTCTGGCTAAAAGGGTCTTTCCCCATTATTCCCATTTCTTAGAAAAATCTAGGTGGGCAGGCCGCGTGGCTCAGGTGGTTGGAGCACTGTGCTCCTAAAACTGAGGTCATCAGTTCGATTCCCACCTGGGTCAGTGAGCTGAGCCCTCTACAGCTAAGATTGTGAACAACAGCTCTCCCTGGAGCCGTGGGCTGCTGGTGCTGCAGTGACCTACACAACTAGACAGAAACAATGGCTTGAACTGGAGTTGGGGGGTAGATGGAAGAAGGGGGGGGGAAATCTAGGAATATAGTCTCCCAAATTATCTTGCAAGATATTGTTTTAATTTTTTATATTTAGTTTTTATGTCTATCTCTAATTTATTTTGAATATACAAAGATAGGGGTCTAAGTTTTTCTTCCAAATGGATAGCCAGTTTTATCAGAATACATTCTTTTCCCATTGAACTAAACTACCAACTTTCTAATATGGAAGATGCTTATATATTTCAGGATCTATTTCCAGAGTCTTTATTCTATTCTACTCATCTAGTTACCTATTCCTATGCCAATGTAATATTTAATTTATAGTATGTTCTGACATCTTGTAAACCCTTTCTCACTAGTCTGTTTATCATATTTTTCTGGGCCATCTTTGGGAATTTATTCTTCTGCATAAGCTTTAATATCATTTTATCAAATCCTCCCCACCCTAAACCCACTGAGATCCTAATAAGAATTGCATTAAATTTATATATTAATTCGGAAGAACTGACAATTTTAATATTAAGTCTTCCCATCCAAACATGGTATTTCTATTTGTTTATGTTCTTGTTTTATGTTGTTCCATAAGACACAAACTTTTAATGGATTATTTGCTTTATATAAATCCTTTGCCTTTCTTGTTAAATTTCTTCCTGTTTTATAACTTTATTATTAATTAAATACTTTTAACATTTCAATTTGTATCTGTTTATTTTTATAATATTAAAAAATTGCTAATTTTTATATATTTATCTTGTATCCAGACACCTAGCCAAAATAAAAAGGCTTTTACTATGGCTTCCTGGGTGTTCCATGTAAATAATTATAAGGTCAGAAAAAGAGATTACTTTTCTCCTCTTTTCCAGTATTTTTTACCAATTATTTTACTTATTTACTATATTTGCACAAACCTCCACAACAATGTTAAATAATTGTGGTAAGAATAGGTATTTCTGGTGAGACTAGGCATTCCTGTCTAGTTGTTGGTTTGAATTAAACTGGTTTTACTATTTTCCCATTTAGGATAATATTTGCTGTTAATTTTTGGTAAACAATATTTATTTTATGGAGAATTTTTATTAGGAATAGTTGACAAACTTAACCAAATGTATTTTTAATTGATATGTTGATTTTTTTCCTTTAACTTGTTGATTAATGAATCATGTTGATCGATTTCCACTATGAAACTATATTTGCATTCTTGGAATAAACTGTACTTGTTTTGCTACTCTTAGATACACTACCAGAATCTATTTGCTGATATTTTATTTAGAAATTTTGCATCTATATTCATATGTGATCATTGTCTATAAACTAGACAGGTTTATAAAACGTGAACTATCTATTCTTTAAAAATGAGAAAAAAACTCAGCTGTGAATCTGTCTAGTCCTGTTGTCTTCTTCAAACATAGCTTTTTCATCACCTTTCCAACATCATGAATGGTAATTGGTACATTCGTATTTTCTACTTTAGCTTATTCCTTTTAGGGATTTATATTTTTCTGGGTAATGAACAGTTCTTTCTTTTGCCAAGTGTATTGCCATAGAGGTGTATGAGCATGTAACACTCCTTACAATTATTTTAATCCCTATCATTTCCAGTTTTACATACTTTCTGCTCTTCCTCTTTTTTCAATACTAGAACCAGAGTTGGAGCTCCAGGCTTTCGGCCTCCGGCACCAGCCCTCATGCCACTGCTCCATGCTATACCCTTAGAGGTTAATTAAGGCTGAATCTGTAAATGTAAATCATTTTGACTGATTAGATTGAAAGGATTACTCAATTGCAGAAATTAGATTTTTACAAAATTTAAATTATTCTAAATTTTACTTAAAATAGCTAGCTATCTTGGCATAAGCAGAATCAGCAATAATATATTCCTGCTTGGTAAAATCTTGGGGAATTTGAATTGTCTTCATTTAATAAGCAGACTCACTGTTTCCTTTTAGACTCATCCTGAAACTGGCTTTTGACTAGCACCAATAATTTCTGTGGAAGAAAGCAAAAAAGAAAATAAGAAAAAAAACAAAACCTCTTTATCTGAGACTATGAATGTTATTTAATTCTTGAAAACGGTATTCCAACTAACATGAGATTTCATTCAGTTTAGTAAAATACTACTTAATTAGGAATAAGCTTTACTATTATCTCCAGAGATATATTAATATCATTAAAAAGAACACATGGCTGTGAAAATTGCATGTACATTTATAATTTTGTTCCCTTCTGAATATGAAAGACTATTTAATTAAGATTATTACTATCTTTAAAGCTTTTTCTCAAAGGAAGTGTTCTTCATTCTAAGCTACATATCTTTAGAAAAAAATGTATATTTTAAAACAAATCCTGAAATTCTACAAGTTGCATATGCTCTGGTTGTGTCCAAAGGAGGACTCCCTTGTTCCCTCCCTCATTATACTTCTATAATATAACATCAATCAGGGTTGCTTCCATGTGATTGCTTTCTCTCTGTGAACAATTGTTTTTGAACAATTTTTTTTCATGAGCAAACTGGAGAGGTACACCAATTCTCCACATAAAACAAGAATGTAGAGCCTGGCAGAAAATTCCACCTTCTGGACTTAGATGCAGACACAGATCATTGCTCATCCACCCCCTTCACTTTGTCCTCCATACAAACATCTTTTCTGCCCTCGTGGTCAATATACTTCCATTTTTCCCATGCTCCTCTGTTTCCCTTCCATCTCAGAGTTCCACTTTCTTGTTCTGTGCATCATCTGGTCTCTACTGAAACTATTCTTCCAAAGGCCAACTTCTCTGTTAGGAGTTGAACTGTGTCTCTACCAAACTCCTTTGTTAAGGTCCTAACCGCACTATCTCAGTACATGACCTTATTTAGAAATAGGGTAGTTGCAGGTATAATTAGTTAAGGTGAGGTCTTAATGAACTAATTAGGTGGGCCCCTAATCCAATATGACTGGGGACCTTATAAAAAGGAGAAATTTGGACACACATGTCTACAGGGAGACCACCACGTGATGACAAAGACATAAATCGGGGCATTGTAGCTCTAAGCCAAGGAATGCCAAGACTGCCAGCAAACCACCAGAAGCTAGGGAAGAGGAAGGGGACAGATTATTCCTCATCTCCTCAGAAGGACCCAACCCGCCAACACCTTGGTCTTATAGGCTCCATATGGTACTCTGCCATGGAAGCCCTAGCAAACTAATACATTCCCTTTCCAAATTTAATGGTATTTTCTCTATACTCATCCTCATTAACTTCTCACTTCAACTGGTAACAGTAGCTGCCAAATCCTTGTGACACTGTCTCCTAATGTTGCAAAACTATAGTCTGTTGACTCTCTTCTGTTGTTTCTTCCTATCTTCTTGGCCTTCTCTACCTCCACCCCCCCAAAACTGTCAGTGTCCCCAAGTTTCTGTCTAAAATCATTTCCATTACTGATGGTAATAATGTTTTTTAAAATAACGAGCTTTAATTGAGCATATGCCAGGCATCATTCTGAGTATTTTACACATATCATCTCATTTAATCCTCACAGCTCCTCTGAGAAAAAATTTCCTACCCCATTTTATAGGAAACTGAGGCTGGGAGAGGTTACGTAACTTGCCCAAGGTCACACAAAGAGTATGTGGCACAGTGAGGTTACAAACTCAGGTCTGTCTGACTCCAGAGCAAGAGTCACTTTCTCACTGCCTCTCATCCTTCTCTGTAGAGAACAGGTCTCCCTCCCTCCCTCCCTCAGCTGAAATCTTACGGAATTCTGCTTTGTTTTCTCCTCCAGCAGATGATCTTGTATTCTAAATCTCCAGAGCCATTTCCCTTCCATACTCGGAATTTCCACCTCAAACTTCTCTTGTCCAAAACTGAACTCCTCCCATTTCCTTCCAAATATGCTTTGCCTTCTGTACCCCCTACTGGTTCCACAATCTTTTGAGCCACCCATGCTTGGAAACTTCATACATTTTTGATTCATCTCTGTTCCTTGCCCCTGTTTATAAACAGTAGCCAAGTTGTGTTAATTCTAGTAAAAAAACCCAACCTATCTAGGTTGCCTGCCCCTCTCCATTCCACCTGCCTGAACTATCCTAATAATTGCCTAATGTCCCTCCACATTCCATCTTTTCCTTCCTACTGTCCATCCTACATCCTATTTCCAACTCTTCCTAAAACTCTCATCATATCCAGTTGCACTGCTGCTGCAATGCTCATTGCCTAAAGAAGAAAGTCCAAACTCCTTGCCCTAGGATCTGACTTCAGTCTGTCATTCCAATCTCATTTATACACCAAACAAAACTTCTAGACACACCCAGGCTTTCCTGCCCCAGTTCCACCGGGCATGTCCTCTGCAACTCTAATCCTTTAAGTTTAGTGCAAATGCTTCTTGCTCTAAAAATTCACTCCAGATCTTTTACTGGCTGTTGGATATCTCTCCCTTCCCTGAACTTGCTTTATATTTTACCTTTATTTATATTGAATCATGATCACTTTCCACTCTTTTTCAGTTATTGGTCTACGTGTCTTATATCCCCCACCAAGACTGAGTTCCTGGAGGATAAAGACCATGATTCATCTCAGAATTTTGCCACAGTACTTAATATAGTATCTAGCATGTGGTAGGTGTTCAGTAGGTATTTACTGGCTTAATTCTTGAAGTCTTTAAGTGAATTAATGTATTTGTCAAACTGCCTATTAGACTATTTGAAATTCAGAGCTCAGAAAAACTAAACCTTGAGAGTAGATTGAAATCACCAAAATCACCAGGAGACCTGGCTCACCTGGGTCCTATTCTGATACAGTCAAAGGTTGTCATTTTGCACAGCACTCCTGCTTTTTGTTTCTATGGAGCCCTTGAGGCGCACACCAAAGCCCTTTCTCCTCATTCCCACCCCACCCTGGAAGGTCAGAACATGTCATTACCCTTCTTCATGCCTCAGTTTACAAGATGCCAGAGAGATGCCTAAACCCTTTGCAGTGATAACAAGATAACTGGGGCCAAAGCACTTTGAACTTGGCAGGTCCATTTCACCCTATTGTTATGACTATTCCCATGCCCAGAGGCCACCATAGGAGGCTCCAGCACGTCCCTGTCACTGGGCTGTTTAGCAAGTCCATGGGAAAGAGTGGAGAAAAACTTCAAAGCCTTGATTTCTAATCCCAAAACATGGGAATACAGGGCAATCCCAACTGACCATTCACCTGTGTGTACAGCCTGGGGGTGATGGAGGCAAAGCCTGACCTGCAGATTTGAGATTCCTGATGTGGCAGTTAATGTGGATGGCAAGGTTTCTAGGCAAGACAGGGAAGGAGCTAAATCAGAGGATCAGAGAGCTGGAGCTGATAGCTTGAATTTTTAACCGGATCCATTAATTTTCCCCCAAGGCAAGCAAGTCAAGAAACCACCAGAAATCCTATACTAGCTCCATGACATTAGTATTGCTTATTATTATTGTTAATATTAACATTGCTCATAAAAGTAGGTATAATTTGTTGAGCACATGCTATGTACCAATCATTGTCCCTGATTATCTGTATTTGATATCATTTGCTCCTCGTGCTGCTCCTCTGAAGAATTATGATGACTAGGTACAGAAAAATACAGACTAGGTACAGACTAGGTACTAGAAATAAGGTACAGAAAAATAAGTCATGTCCCAAGGTCACACAGCTTCTAAGCGACAGGCGTTCCAAGGCAGAGTGGAAAGCAAGAGCAGAGACATGGAGATGAGGAAAAGCAAGGCACTCACAGTAACCTGCAAGCAGCTGGGCATTCCTGGAGACTAGAGCCTGAAGAAGAGCATGGAGGGAGGGGTTGCCCTTACATGCTGTGTTAGGCAAATTATTTTATCTTGCAGATTACTGGGAGCTTTTGAAGAGTGTTAAATAGGGGGGTGACACATCAGACTTGTGTTGTGGAAACTGAGATGCAGAATGGATCAAAAGGGACAAGATGGAAGGCAGGGAGACCAGCTGGGAAACTACAGAAGTAATATTGGAAAGAGATGATGACACTTTTGTGCCTGCTCCATCTCTTTGATGATAGAAGGAAAGTGTTGGAATAGAGAAATACTTAGAAGATAAAATCAACAGGTATTGGGGAAGTACTACGTAAGATTTCAGCTGATGAACTCTCCAACCTCTTCTACTATGCCTCAGACTCCCATACCCAACGTCTTGTGGATGACCCATGAGTATTATGCACAGGAAACAGGAATGAATAAAGCAAGATTTCTGATCCCCTTCTAGTTGGGACAAACAATACCAAATAAACAAGAAAAAGATCCAGTAAGTATAAGTGTTATGCGGACAATTAAATGAAGGTGATGTGATAGGGTTTGAGCTCCTGGAGAATGAGTGGTTGGGCGAACCTCTCTGAAGAGATGCCATCAGGCTTGCTAAGGCCACGCGAAAATCAGGAGAAAGAAGTGGCTTATTGGGTTGGAAGAATCCAAAGCAGGCCAGTGCAGATGTAACAGAATGGGCAAAGGAGAAAAGGAGCAAACTAAGAGAGGTAGGCAGTGGCCATATCACACAGGACTTTGTAAGTAACGTCAAAGAATTTATATTTTATGTTAAGTATCATGGGAAGCTGGTGGAAGGTTTTAACCGAGGGAGTGATCTTCCCTAATTTAAGTTGCTAAGTTATCACTCTGACTTCTTTATGGAAAATGTAGACAGGGCAAGTATGAAAGCAGGGAAACTTTTGCAGTTCCACTGAGAAATGATGGTGGCTTGGAGAAAGGTACATGGGTTGTGGATCTGTTGTGATAGATTAAATGTGGAAGGTAAGAAAGAAAGGCATCACGGGTGATTACGTTTTGGCTCGGGCAAAAAGGATGGGGAAGACTGTGGCAGGGAGAAATTAAGAGCTTTGTTTTGGACACGTTGAGTTTGAGATGCTATTGGAGACCTGAGGCAATATGCCAAGTAGGCAGCTGGAAAATACAAGTCTGGAATTCAGGAGAGAGTCTGAGCATAGAAGTGTGTACTCGTATACTCTCAGCCCCTTTCAGCCAGGACCTGCTTCTTCCAGTCAAACTCACATCCAGAAGCTGTTCATCCAAATCTACTTTCTCTCTTTCTGAAGAGCAAGGAAGTAGCTATGGCTGAAGAACTAAAGAAATCTGTGTGAGTGGTCTGCTCTTATACGCCCACATGGCTTCTGATCTTCTTAGCGGATTTTAAGTTGCTCTGAGTGAGGAAGGTAGCTGTGCTCTTGAATTGTTTCTCCATTTAAAGATCTCTGTCCGATTTCTGCAGAATCACGAAATGGTGATTCCTTTCCCCCACTCCCATCCCTGACATGTTCAGGAGTTGTTAAGGACAAATAACTACAGTGACTGCTGTAACTACTGGGGACTAGTCCCAATTTTTTTGTTTTGTGAGAAAAAAAAGTCTTTGGAGTCAGCAAACTCTCTTGACTGTGATCAAAACTGCTGCCTCTTTTTTCAGGGTTTGAGAAGCCCTCTTATCTTTCAGGCTTTCTGCCCAAAATTCATCTTCTGAGTTACATGTTTTCAATTCTAGCACAGATGGACTGGATGACAAAGGAAGCTCTATGCTATGAGGACAGCTGTTTGTTTCAGGGATGGCAACTCCTAATACAAGGCCAACAATGATTTCCTTGTGGGCCTTTCTCTGCTTTTTGCAATTTGCTAGAACCTTATCACCAAAACAATATGGAGCAGTTTTAAGATGATCATTGCAATTATCTCTAGAAGTATGGCTACCTTATGTTCACTGTCTTCATCCTGACAGACAAACATATATAAATACTTGCACAGCTCTTTTGGCCTTGTCTTGGTTTCACTTTTCTGGGGGAGAGATGAGGTTTCTGTAAAACCTTTTATAGTTATGTCTGACAGTGAGACTTGACTAAGATTTTTTCAACGTTTTTCTCTTCTTCTTTCCTTTCTTACTTGATATGTCAATTAAGTAGGGAAAAGGCCTCAACGTCCTTAGAAGAAAACCACATGCCAAAGATGATTGTTGGCTGTTACTTTTACTAAAAGCTCTTTAAGGAATATTAATATCATATTCGCTTTTTAAGAAAAAAGATAAATTTAATTTTATCTGAATATATAATTGATAAGAATGAAGATGAAAGAGAGAAGATTTGTCCTCATAAATATAATTTTTGGTGGGTTTGCTATTGCCTAGACCTTTCTGTCAGGTTTAGAATGCTTGTTTTAGGAGTTTTATTCTTTTTACAAGACAAGGCATTGGAAACGTTTTTCAAAAAATTCACATTTTCTGAATATATTATCCTATCTTCATTTTCTTTACACAGCTGAAGCATACTTTAATGATCCATGGGAAACTTCCATGTCTTATTTAATTTTCTAGCCTTATCTTTTCTTTGATGATGACTTGTTCTGAATTTTCCTTTATAACCAACAATTTTCACACTGGCGCACATCTGGTTACAACTGATGATACTTAAAATACGATAAACAACAGTAAGCTCCATTCATCCATATAATAAACATTTAAGTGGTTATCGTATGCACACAGACTTACACCAAGTGTTATCTGTGGTCAAACGTCAAAGACGTTAGTTGGACAAGGAAAGATACAGGTCCTTGAAAAGAAAAAGTCAAGCCACTGTTTGAGCAAGTACATAATAGGTGGTCAGACGGAAGATGGTTATATCTAAAAGTAAATCTGTAATATTATTTTACCAATATTATACATAGTACACATTATAATAATTTGATTGCAATATAAGTAGTATTCGATATATCTAGTAACAATGTAAGATAATTCAGCTATAACCAGTAGTGACTTGATGTACTTTAGGTAAAAATGGTTACTTTCCTTAAGCATCTGCTCCTCAAAGGGCAGGCAATGATTTTGATTTTTAAGCAGAAAAAAGGTTCTATTGCCAACTTGCCAACTTAGTGAAATTTAAAGAAAAGAATGTTTCCACTTGATAAAGTGTATCAAAGTAGTATGTGATGTTTTGAGCAAGACAGCAGAGGATCAATGATGAAACTTCATTTGGGGATCATGCATCTAAGAGAAAGCTATTTTAAAACTACAAGCACATCAAGTCACCAAAAATGAAAGTTGTCAATTTACAATAATAGCTGTATCTATCTAATAACATATCATGAAACCAACAAAGCCATGTTGTGCTGGTAAGGTACTAGTAATATCTACATAAACTTCCCCTGAGAACTGCATATTATCTATAATAGTAATTTACACTTGTGTAGTACGTTTCTACTTTCAAAATGTTTTCATATCCTATACCAATAAATTAAGAAGGATGTTATATGGTGTGCCAGTTGCAGCTATAATGTAAATTGAGGGGGGAAATGTCTGGACCACTAGGCAGTGGCTACAAGCAGGACAGCTTGCTTTGTCTTTGGCACATTGTATTATGTGAAGATATGCCGCAGACTATGAAGCTGGGCTCCAATGAAAACAAAATCAAACAAGGTTAACAAAACTAACTAGAAGACAAGGCAAAAGAAACACATTGGGTATGTGAATCAAACCTCTATCCACTTACACAGTAAGAGGAAAGGAATAAAAATAAAACCCAAGTCTATATTGCACTGGTTAATTTAAACTGCTTGTCATTTCATCTTTAAACCTGCCACTCCAACTCATCAGAGTTGGCAACAAGCAATAAAGTGTGATTTACAGAAAGGACCTAGTAGGAAGAAGAGAGAGAAAAAAACTAGGCACCAAAATGCTCACCAAGCCACATGGCACCTCTCCATACAAAGTACACAGAATTGCTCCCAGAAAAAAAATAAACAAAGGAAAACCTATGAAGTGGGCTAAAGCAGCCTTCCTTCAAGAGTGTCCCCTTTCTTGGGGTCTTTCTCACCTTGCCTACTACATTCCTATTTACAGTTCTTTAGTCCTCCCACCTGAACCCCAACTATTCATACTCCCTAATCCCCCACTCCCAGGATGTAGAAATAGGAAAAGATCTTCAGTGAATCACTTGAGGTCAGGTATTCTTAACCAGAATTTAACACATAGAATCAGATGTCTGGAAGTAACCTTGGAAGTCTTTTTTCCCTAATTTTTCACCCTCTGCATCAATTCTCCAAGAATAATCCCCCACATGGAATCCAGCCTATGAGTCAACACTTCTCCTGATTGTAAAGCAAGGCCTCCTGGGGCAGCTCATTCTATTTCTGGACTGTTCTAATCATTAAAAGGTTCTCAGTCATGTTAGTCAAAATTAGCCCCCTGCAATTTCTCCTCACTTGAGAAATATAAAACAAGTCCTTCTCCTGGCAGCCTTTTACTTTGTTTGAAGGCAGCTGTCACCTCCCCACTGAGTACTATGTCCCTGCAGTTCAAATGTGCCCAACTGTTCCTCATATGACATGATTTATAGGCTACTAACCATCTTGCTCACTCTCTCTCTCGGATATTTTGCAATTCAGTAAAGCCCCTCTTCAAAAGTGTTGTCCAGAATGGAACACAATATTGCAGAAATGACCTAAATACAAAATGAAAGCCATTGTCTACCATTAAACGAATTGCAGGCCCCAAGGATCATATGAACAAGAGAACGATTTCTATTGTTATCAGAAGGCTTTTGTTTTTTTGTTTTTGTGGGGCTTCGGGAGAGAGTTCACATGCTTTTCATTGTGAGACTTGGGAATTACATTTAAAAACGCAAATGAGAATTGGCTATGTGCAAGGCTCTCTGTTAGGGACTTTCGGAGAAACAAATGAATCAAATACAGCCCTGAAAGAGTCCACATACTCTTGTCCACCCCGTGACCCATCCCCTTTGTGGACTTTTTGATAAGATAAGCTTATATTAGTCATCCATGCTAGGGCATCTGATTGGGGATAGGGGACCCTCAGAAAGATGTGCTTGACCTGGCCCCCGGAACAGCTGGTCAGGTCTGTGCCCTAGAACCGCAAAAGCATTTCATCTGCTTGCGTCACAGGTCCCATTGACACCCCCAACACCAGCCTGGCTCTTGTACACTTTGTTCCCTCTTCCCAGTCTGACAGCCCTCCCTGCTTTTCCAAACACAGCCTCCTCCCCCGTCCTCTGCCCAGATTCCCAGGTACTATGGTAACACATCTAGTATCCATTCTCCCGGACCCTGAGAACTCTTGAAAGAAAGGGTGGGCTTCACGTACCCGCTGGCTGGGAGTTCCGGAACACAGGGCTTGTATTCTCTTGGCCAAGTAGCTTTGCAGCCGCCACCTGTGATTGAGGACACACAAACTGAGGCTGTTCAGTGATACCACGCTGCCAGCTCTACCAGACTGCCTCGTACAGAATACGGAATTGAAAGGCTTGGAGAGCATTCATTCTACAGTTGACAAAATGAGGGAAGCACAGAAAGTTAACTGACTCGTTTTGAGGTAACGGAGGGGCTGTAGTGATACAGTGGGCACTCTCCTGATTCCCGGCTCAGCCCCCTTTCCGCGGACGGACGTTTTTACAATCTAAGTACTTTATGTGTATTTGAAGAAGTGCCCTGGGAGTGGATGTGACTCTACCTCTTCCTCTTAATATTTTAATAAAGAAATTTCCTAAACACTACACTCCCGCCACACGTAGTATAAATATTCCCCTTCACGGCCACCGCGTATCAAAAAGCTGTACCAGGGCGCTGGATTCCCACACCTTCCACCAGCAGAGGGCGAGGAACCGCAGCACGGAACTTGGGGGCCATCCGACGGCCTCGCTAGCACCAGAACAAGGGAGAAGGGGCAGAGGGCCGGACCCCGGTGACCGGGCCCCTCTCCCGCGGACACGGCTCCCTTCCCTCCCGGGAAGACAGGAGCCCTCCGGAAGGATCCTCAGCACTCTGACTCCAGAAGGGGCGCTTCTGGGACAAGGAAGAGGCCGCCGCTCCGGGCCTTCAGTCCCGCTGCGTTAGGAGACCCCGGGAGCGCGGGGAAGCTGAGCGCAAGCTCCCGAGGCCACCAAACGCCCCCTTGCCACGCCCTCTCTCCAGCCACCCCTGCCGCCCCCCACCGCGCCCCCCAGGCCCAGAACTCGGCTCCCCGCATTCCTTTCTTCCACCCATTCCCGACCCTACCCCCTTTCCTCCCCCCGTGCAGTACCCCATCTCCCACGCTACTCCGCACCCCCACCTACACCGTGCTTCCCTTCCTGGCTTTCAGCCGCTAGACCCAGTGAAGACTGACACGGAGAGCTCCACCATTCATGCCTACTGACAGACAGGAAGTCAAATTCTACCCAAAAGCTCTTGATTTGATGTCCTAATGCTAAGACATTTGTACCACCCGTGGGTGGACCATTAAATATAGTACTATGAGCTAACAGAGAACCTAATAGATGCAGGTCTCTGCTCTAAGTAAGGTGCCACCACTGTGTCCGTGTTACTAATGGGGAAACCGAGGCACAGGATGGTTAAAAAGTTTAAGCGCTATGGATGAAACAGTAGGTGGTATATCCACACAATGGAATGCTACTGAGCAATAAAAAGGAATAAATTACTGACACACTCAATAACATGGATGAATCTCAAAAAACATCATGCTGAGGGAAAGAAGCCAGACAGAAAAGAGGGCATACTCAATAATTCCTTCAACATGAATTTCCAAAAAAGGCAAAGCAGTAGCAACAAAAAGCAGATCAGTGGTTGTCTGGGTCCAGAGATAGGGCAGGAAAAATCGTTTGGAGGTGATGGAAGTGTTTCAAAACTTTGATACAATGATGGTTGCACAGTTGTCTACATTTACCCAAACTCACCAAACTGTACACTTAAAATGAGTGATTTTTGTGGCATGTTAAGTGTACCTCAAAAAAATAAATAATAAATAAATAAAGAAGAAGAAAAAGGAAATGGGAACCCTGGATAACACAAGGATGAATAGACAGAGAGAAACAGGAAAGGTGGAGAGAAGTACAGTACAGTGGAGAGAAGTTCGGTTTTCGAACATCTGAGTGGGGAACATTTCAGTTTCTGAACACCCTAAACCCGGAAGTAAACGCTTCGGTTGTCCAACACGCCTCGGAAGTGGAACATGTCACATGGCTTCCCCTGAGTGCAAGATCCTGAGGCCTAGCTGTCGGCTGTTTTCAAACGTTTCAGAACTCGAAAGGTCTTCTGGAACAGATTTCGTTCGAAAACCGAGGTACCACTGTAGTTAAGAGAGGAGTGAGAACTAAGAAAGAAAGATGGCCCAGAAGCCAAGTGAAGAGACTAGTGCCTAGTGCCTTGCAGGTGCTGAATAAATTCTTGTTGAATGAATGAACAGCAGTATCCAGAGGGATGAAATGGTCAACATGCCACAGAGAGGTTGTAGAGGATGAGAGCTCTAAAGAGTCCCCTGGGAGTTGAGCTGGAATCTCCTGGGGGAATAGCTTTCAAAGGAAAAGTCCCCTGGTTTTCTCAGCTTCAGTGTTCTGAGAATTTCCAGGGAGAGAGATGTAAGAGCTTAGTGTACTATCAATAGATAACCTGCCCTAGAGTTCAGTTAATTATAATACAGTTGTAAACAACACAGTGGAATATTGGGCTCATTTGTGATTTTCCTGTTTAAAAAAACCCAGCCTACTTCTTTAAATTATTAAAAATCCTTGTTTAACAGGGTTTGATTATGTGAAAACATTTTGAAATATTTTTAATACAGCTTGACCAATGGCTTGAAAAGGAAGTTAATGATGACCTGTCTCACATTCTGAGTTTTTGAGATATAGGCTCAAAGCCTTAAAAGAGTGACAATCGTAGAAGATATGTCCTCTGCGGTGTGAAATTTTCACACTGATTTACATGGGTATGATTAGCAGCATACTGTGGTATTCAGTGAAGCCTGCCCACAGGGTGAGCTTTCCAAACTTCATGCTCTGGCTTGCAGGACCTGAGTCACGATGACTAATGAAGAAGGTGCTGTCCATAAGCTAAGAGCTGGTGGGCTGATGAATGGTCTCAGCAAAAGCTTTGTGCCTCTAACTCCGACAGATCATTAGCTCCCAGAAAACGTCCAGCCTCTGAAGGTGATGGTTATTATTATAAACTAATAAATACATGAACATATAAAACAGAGCAAATGGCCTTTTTATGTGCTAGGGATATTTAAAAACTAAGCTGCGTATTTCCATGAATACAGAATCCTGTTTATAGCATAAATCCTCCCTTAGCTTCCACAAAGCAGAAGCAGACACTATTAGAAGAATCATACTTCACCATGAAGGTGGCATTAAATTTTAACCACTGCAGTCATGGTTAAGGGGATATTTTCATTATAATCCAGTATTTTCAGGACCTTGCAACTTAGTTCAACACTCTCTTTCTGCCAATTAATTATACTCATATTGGTTTCTTACACAAAGGATATGAATGTCTTAAGTTTGATAAAACTTAATCAATCCTTAAGATTATTCAAATGTTAGAAAAGATAAAATCCTCAGACACAAAATAATATATAGTATATGGGGAAAATATTAGGCCCCTGTAGGAAGAAAACATTATTCAACCAATGTTTCTTTGTTATTAAGTACAATATGCTCCACTGAAAAAAATATATAGTACCACTATAAGCTGATAGTATGTAGAAAAGGAAACCAAAAACGTATGGCTACTGAAATCATTGCCTATTTCTTTAATTTCTACTTTATATTACCTGGGGGGAAATATGAATTGGCTAATAAAAAGAGACAAATAAAGTAAAGGAGAAAACAATCAAGGAAAAATAAGGCAGACTATAACTATTCTAATAATAAGGGCCACTTTAGTTACTGGTACTAAGGCCAAGAGGGAAACTTAATAACCTGACATAATTGTCATCAGAAAAGTAGAAAATATGTGTGAGGTCCTCCAGGAAAACAAACTATTAAATCTTAGACACCCAATAATCTTGAATCATATCCCATTCTCTTTGGACATGAGACTGTAGCTCCTTAGTGACATTTTGCTATGAACTGAATTATGTCCCCACTAAAATTAATGTGTTGAAGCCCTAACCCCCAAAGTGACTGTATGTGGGTAGAGTTTTTAAGAGGTAATTAAGGTTAAATAATGTCATAATGGTGGGGCCTAATCCCAAAGGACTGTGGCCCTATAGGAAGAGGAAGAAATCAATTTCTTAAGCAAATTCAAATATCTTCTGTGGAGAACTGTCCTTTATTACCAAATTGACTGTGCCTTTTGTTAGTTTTTGAAGATTCCAATTGTGATTAAAGTTTAATTTGATTGATAGTGCTGTCATTTTAAATACATAGAGTCAAAAGTGACTAAATCAAAACAACCAAATGTTTCAATTTTAATGAGATATGAAATTTAGCTGAATAGCTTCAAAAGACAAGGTCAATATGAATGTTATGCTAACTAGATATATTCATCTCACTATAAATATCAAGACTGTCCATGTTTCAAGATAAAAATGACATAATATTCTTAGAAAAAGGAAAGCATTCCACCCCTACCAAAGTTGGATTCTTATCACCAAGCATGAGCAGATAACAAAGTCCTCTTACTATTTATTCATTCATCTGATGTTTACTAATCACTTACAAGGTAGTGATTTAAGGCATAGGTTTCAAAGCCAGAGCTGCCTGAGTTTAAATCTACACTCCATCACTTACCAGAGTTCTGACCCTGTGTATTAATCAACATGAGTTATGTTTGCTATGGCAACCCAGTCCATTTGGGCTGCTATAACAAAGGTGTCATAGACTGGTGGCTTATAAACAAAAAACATCTATTTCTCACAGTTGTGGAGGCTGGAAGTCCAAGATCAGGGTACCAGCAGATTCAGTGTCTGGTGAGAGCCTGCTTCCTGATTCGTACATGGCCATCTTCGTGCTGTGTCCTCGCATGGCAGAAGGGGTAAGAGAGCTCTCTGGTGTCTCTTTTATAAGGACATTAATGCCATTCAAAAGGGATCTACTCTCATGATCTAATCACCTCCCAACAGCCCCACCTCCAAATATCATCTCATTGGGAATTAGGTTTCAACATATGAATTTGGGGGGATACAAACATTCCGTCTATAGCATATGGTAATAGATTAAAAGTGAAATCTCAGTGGCTTAAAACATCAGGATTTATTTCTCACACATGCTACATTTCCATCACGAGGGAGAGGAAGTTGTACTCACACAATCACTCAGTGATCAGGGTGATGCACATTCTAGCATCTTGTAGCTGTGTAAGCATGTCAGCTTTTTAAGTACTGGAGGATTTCATATCAGCAATTAAATGCTTCAGCAGGGAAGTGACCTATCACACAGAAGTGACACATACCAATTCTCCTTATAGCTTACTGTCCGTTACCAGTTACAAGGCCATCGAACGGCAAGAGGGTGGGAAAATGACCCTCCCGCATGCTCACAGAGTGAGGAGACCTAGGAAGGGTGAGCACTAAAAACTTCTGTGACATCTTGGGCAAATTACTTACCTCGTTGAGCTCCATTTCTTCATTTGTAGTATGAAGATAATAATAGTGTCTATCTTATAAAGTTATTGTGAGGATTAAGCTAATATACCTACATAAAGCACTTTGCACTGTGTTTAGCACCTAATACTCAATAAATGCTGTTATTATTATGAACATTGTGCTAAGCAGTAGGGACAAAATGAGGACTTGAACAGCTCTCTCCACTCTGGGAGTTCACACATTAGCAGAGAATAGACATATAAGTGATAATTCTACAGGAAATCTTATTATCACCCTGGAAAATTATCTTAGTTCTGATGACTCAGTAATGCAGAAAGGCAGAACAGTATGAGAAGGTGGAACACAGGCTATGGAATCAGGCATTTCTTGGTTTGACTCTTGGCTCTGCCATCCACTGGCTGTGATTTACACAAGTGACTTAACCTCTCTAAGCCTCAGGATCCTTCTCTGTAAAACGAGAACTTAAAAACATTCACCTGCCATTAGTTATGAGGATGAAGTGTGAAGCAGGTAATGTAAAATGCAGCATGTGGTTTGATGTTTCTCATTGGAGCTGCAAATTTTTTCCCTTTATCCTTTTTTTGAGAGGTACAGAATGCCTGTGTGTGTGTGTGTGTGTGTGTGTGTGTGTGTGTGTGTGTGTTTTAATTTAGGGCAGTGTCTAGTCTTGTTTTTCAGTATATATTTATATTATGTTCACTTAAAAAAATGTGATCTCACTTTCGTAATTGAATTTTCCCTTTTGTAACACACACCTTTGATTTTGAAAATCATTCTCTTCTTATTTATTCATTTAAGAGATATTTATTCCTGCTAGTGCTGTGACTGTGATGAATAAGACACTTCTTATAGAACTTATATTCTGTTGGGGTAGACATTGAACAGCAAATAACATAATTATTTAATTACAGTTATGCTAAGTGCTAAAAAAGAGGACAACCAATTGCTAAGAGAGGATATAACAAGGCACCTGACTTCATTTAAGGAGGGAGAAAGGCTTCCTTTGAGGAGGTGCTGATTGAGCTGAACTCTGAGGGGTAAGTAGAAAATAACTGGGCAAGGGAGGTGTGTGGGATGGGGGAAGCTCCATAGTAGAGAACATTCCAGGCAGCTGAAACAACGTGTACAAAGCCCCTAGGGAAAGCTGACTCTGCTCAGAAACTGAGAGAATGTGGCTGAAATGCAAAAGTCTAGGGGGAGAGTATCCAAGAGGAAGCTGCTGAGCAGATGGAGGCCAGATCATGAGGGGCCTTGTTGGCCAAGCAAAGTCTTTGATCTTTACCTCATGCGCTATGGAAACTACTGAAAGATTGTAACCAAAAAAAGTACATGATGCTTTTTTAAAAAAGACTACTCTAACTGCTGTGTGGGAAAGGTATTGGAGGGAGAGAGTGGAATTGAGAAGCTATTTCATTAGTCTTAATTGAGAGATCACGGTTGTTGGCCTAGCTTGTGGTACTAGAGCTAGAGAAAACTGGGCAGTTTTTATATATTTTAGGAAGTAGAGTTGACAAACAACTAAGGCCTGAATATTTAAACTATTAGATATGAATTTAAGTTTTAAAGGGAAAATACTTGGTAAGGCTTAGGAAGTCCCTGTTTAGAAAGGGGGGTAGAGTTTACTTTGCAACAATAACATTTATGCAGAGATTAAGAGAATGTTGTGACAAGGTCAGATTTTATGCCTAAAACCTAAAATTCTGGGTTGTTGAATATATATATATATATATATATATATATATATATATATATATATATATATAAAATTTTATTTTATATAGAATATAATAGTTTATAGATCATACATTCATTTCATATCTATATGACCATATATTCATATTATATTTATGAATATATGTGTATTCAAAATGTGCCTGTAAGAACAATGAAGAATTCTGAGATGTTCAGATCATATTCCCGTAGGACTACTTAGATTGGGCTACTTAGCCTGGTTAATTTGCTTGGGAAATAAGGAAAGTAGTTACAGAATGTGTTTATGTTACATAATTTATTGTACCTTCAGATTTAATGCTACTCTGTTTCTTCTTTCTCATTCCTGAGAGAAGGACCTATAACAACGGAAACCATTGGTTTCCAGGGAAGCCAGACACAGACACAGCAGCTGAAGAGAAAAATCTCTAGCTGTTTTCATTTCTGTCAACCTTCTGGAATCAGATTCTTTTCTGGCTCTTGAGACGGTCTGAATAGTGAAAGATGAGTTGTGACCATCTGGTACTTCTGGGGAGGTGCCATTGGATTGTGACGAAAACACTGGGCTAGGAGTTAGGCAACAGGAGTTCTAACTCCAGTTCTAGACCCAGCTTCCTGGATTGCCTTGAGTAGATTACTTGAACAATATGGGCCTTGCCTTTTCAGCTGTGAAATTTGGACTAAATTTGGCCTGGCATCCCCATAATACTCATTCTATGATTCAAAGAGAGAATATGAAGCTTCCAACTCACATTTCACAGACATGTTTCTCACATTAGTTTCTCTAATCATTCATTAATTCATTTGACAAATGAGAACCCACTACGTGCCAAATATTATTGTAGGCACCAGTCTCATACGAGTGAACAAAAACAGACAAACGTCCTCACAGAATTTATATTCTAATATCTGTAATGGATTTATACAAATCCTGGATCATTAGGAATAGCATCTTTAATAAACAGTTAAAAGAAGGGTTTTTTGTTAGTTTTTTAACATTAATGAAGGAAAGTTTGTTGTTTTAATACTTATCCCGAGCACCATCTTCTTCCTCCAGGAAGCTGTTCCTCTGAAGATTCAAGTAGGGCTAAGTATATCCTTCTTCTGTAAATTATAGCATTTCATGCTATGCAATTTATTCATAAAGTGAGTACGTATTAATAGGCATAAATAAATAATTCATATTGAAATTCTATGTTGCTGTTAGTTATCTCAGTCAGACTATAAAGTCCCTGTAGCAGTGACCACTTACCCTCAGGCCCATAGCACAGGGCTGGGCCCCAGTCGGTGCCCCGTGCTATTTGGATCTGAGCTTTGGGAATGTATTGGATCTGAAACCCCGCAGCCTTACTCGCTCACTTTCACAGAAGGATTACGCCTAGAACTAAAATTCCACTCGTGGGCTCTTGCCAGGTTTCCTTTTCTCTGCTTGTCCTTTCCTGCCCCTGCATTTGTTTCCCATCCCAAGGCTCAGCCTTGCTCCGGTCCTGCTTCCACAGCTGTCAGCTTGCTAAGGCTGAGGATCTAGTCTCAGCCATGCGCCCCCTAGCACAGGGGCCTCCGTGGGGGGTGGACACATCATGGGGAATACCCTAGAAATCCACTGAGGTGTAAGAAGAGAATATTAGAATACAAACCCACTGAGGTGTGAAAAGAAAACATTAGACTACACACACACACACACACACACACACACACACACACTTACTTACTTTTTATTTTAAAAAAAAAGAAAAATTAAGATCTACTAACATTTTATGTGTGGATTGACATCAACACTCCCACTCAGCACGCATGTCTGATGTCCTCTTGGCCAATACAGTACCCAGGTCACTTGAAGGGAAGGAGGAAGGGGAGCTCCCACAGCAAAGAGGGGGTCACTGAGGGTTCAGTGAGGTAGATTTACAGATTACAGTATCTGGTTTTAACTACCTTGCCCTCACAAAATAGAAAAGTGGCTTTAAAAGATTCCTACAAAAACTACAGCAGGAATATTACTCTAATGATATCAAATACATACATAGCATTTACTACATACCAGGCACTGTCCTAAGGTGCTTCCTCTCCAGTAATTCATTTAACCTTCACAAAAACCCTGTGAGGATGGTACTGTTTTTATGCTCATTTTAAACATGAGGACACTGGGGCATGGAGAGTTTAAGTAAGTTGCTAGTCAATGGCAGAGTCTCAATTCACCTCAGACATTCTGTCTCTAGTCAGTGCTCTTAACCACAATGTGATACTCCTTCTAAGCACAGGGAAACAAGAAAATGGCAAAGTGAACTCTTTTCCTCCTATTGGTACAATACCGCAATGAGACATCTTAGGAAGCTAAAAATCTCACCAGTGTGATAGTAAAACAAATTTCGATGGACCTACCAAGAAGGTATTGGAAATATGGATTTGCATTCACTATCCTTAATAATACACATTGCCTTCAGTTGTTTATTATGTCTTGGGACATTGGCCAATATTAGTAGGACGTGCATTGAATTTATAAATAAACAAATCAATATATGTTAGTGCATTAAATAAGCACCAGGTAAAAAAAAAAATTGGAGATCACTGCCCTAGAGATTAACAGAGAGCTGATCTTTCTGTGAGGGTCTATCTGACACGCCACATTATTTATTGGGGTTACTTCCTGGGAAATGAGATTGTGTACACAAAAGAGTTTTAAGATGACTTTTCTCCTTATTACCTCTAGATTAAAATAATTTTAGAATTTCCCAAACTACTATGGAACATTTTATAAGGATATTTTAAAGAATGAAATTTATTTCTGTGTCCCTCCTAACACCCCCAAAGTGCCTAACTTCTTAGCATGGCATTTGGGCTCTTCTATGTTTGTGAGCCTCCTCCAGCTCTCAAAAAACCCCCTGTTGCTTTGTCTTCCAGGAATCTCTTCTCACTGGTGTCTCTGTTGGGCTGTCCCCACTCCGTTCAGGCTTTGGCCATTGCATTAAGCATGTGACCCAGACTGGGCCAATCATAGATAAAGGCGGTTCCTTTTTCCTAATAGATCCCACCAATCATCTGAAGCTCAAATGCCTTGTCCTGACAGAACCTATTCCCCTATACGCTCAGGACTTTATATATACATCTACCATATCTTTTTAACATACTTCTTTTAGTTGTGTACAGCGCTGCCACATGGAATTGTGCAAGCTGTGCAATGCACACGGATGCCCACCTAAGGGGAAATGGAGGCTGAAGTCTAGCCCAAACATTGCCCACCAAGCTACAAACTCTGGAGTGCCTTTCCCAATTCACACATTGGACAGCACTGTTCAAACTAGATTGTATGCTCCCTAAGAGTAGAGAACATACTTGTTCAGCATCTGGCACAGTTCCTGGCAACATGCCTTGTCAGAAGACTCTCAATACATATCTGTTGAATTGAGTTACAGAGTACGTTTTCAGACATGAAACTCTCACATGCTCCATCATTTTAAATCTTCTTGATTAAATTATGCAGGAAATCGGTAACCACATCTGACTTTACACTCTCTTAAACGTCTATCACAATGTCAAACACCTTAGGGATATTTAATGGAGATTAATTTATTATGATAAATGACGCTTGGTCATTTTCCGCTCTTTCCATCACATTTCTTATCTATTTTTAAGATCTACTTTCTACGTTTTATTTATGATATTTTATCTTCCAAAGAGCTTGTCTGATTGTAGTGCTCATGCACATAATAAATTTTGCAGTTTTTGTAGTTAAGTTAATGAGACATTGAGTCTAGCTGAGAATTTATGATTCCTCATAAACAACAGTGCCATATACACAGCAGGAATCCAATAAATGTTGATTATTGACACAAATTGTGATGATGATTGGGGTTAAAAACTTATACTCTGCCTACAGATGAGTAAATGAGATAATAGTTGAAGCATTTGATTTTTTTTTTTAAATAAGAAAAAAGACCTAATTATCTGTGCAGGTAGAAAATTCTATCAAAAGCTAACACAAGTGTCAATTTCAATGTTTTTCTACTAGAGGACTCATGTAAACCTATGAGAAAATATTTCTTTACTCACTTGTACTGGTAGGTAAAAGATCTTGATAGACAAGTTTAGATGATATTATGCAAAAGAAACTGCTTGTTCTATTTAAAAAAAGGGGGGGTAGAAGAAGAGGAAAGGAATAACAACTGCTATTTAGCTTTTTAAAGAGAAGGTTCACTTTTAGGATACGTAGAGAGAGATTGATAATCTTCCAGGAAAGAGCAACTATAAGAATTAAATAACTAAATATCTAAAAAATGATCAAGAAGTGGAATTATTCAGTCTAGTGAAAACCATCAAATAATTGAAAGACCAGTTTGAACATTTAAAATACAAAGGATCAAACAGCAAAACTCATTTGCTGAAATTTTAAAAGGCCCAGAGACTTTGAATCACCTAAGTTAGTTACAAATTAAAAGTGATTAGTCACTGCTTTCTTCCACTGAAAGTATTATAAATTATATTTTTCACAGAACCATCAAGACAGTTAAAATATATTCTATGGAAATATATCCTATATATTAAAATATAGCATCTATAGAGGCAAACAAGGCTTTGCCTATGATGAAAGACTTTGGAGTCAGACTGCTTGGGTTCAAATCCCAGCTCCACCATTTACTAGCCTTGTGACCCTAGCAAGTTACTTAACTTCTTTATTCCTGTTTCCTTGTCTGTAAAATGGGGATAACAATTGTACCCAACTCAGAATGTTGTTGTGAGAAGTAATAAGATACTATGTGTAAAAAAACACAGGGCCTGGATCATAGTAAATAATAAAAATTTGCAATTGTCATTAGGGACAAAATGGAGAACTTATGAATCAAAGTAGACAATAAAAGACCATAAACATTTTCAAATATTGAGCATCTACAGTGTATCAGTCATCATGTCAGTCAATGTTCATAACTTGTTTTTTTTAATTAGTTGTTTTAAAATTACATGAGATGCACATGTCCCTGGTAAAAGAATTAAAAGAATACAGAATGGTTTAATCTGAAAGTGAAAAATAAAAGATCCCAGCTAACACTTACATTGACATTGACAACCTCTATTCAAGGGACTAAGAGCTAACCATAATAAACGTTTTTTTTTTTTTTTTTGGTGGCGTAGGAGCGGATACTGCTAGAGATTTCTATGCCTATAATGGAACATACATATATAACCCCCATCTCTTAATATACAAATGCTATACATTCTATCCTGCAACTTGCTTTTTTTCATTTATTATGTCGGTTTTCTTTCTATATCATTTTATAAAATAAACTTTTTATTTTTGAATAATTTTGGATTTACAGAAAGTTGTAATATAAAGTTACATGAAATGTGTAATATGAACATATTATATAGCCAAGGTACATTTGTCAAAAATAGGAAATTAACATTAGCACATTAATATTAACTAACCTCTGGACTTTATTTAGATTTCATCAGTTTTTATGCCTATGTCCTTTTTCTGTTCCAGCATCCAAGCCACCATACCATGCTGCATTTAGTCCATATCAGTTTTTACGTTTTCACCTCACTCTATTCTAACAACTGCATAGTATTATATAGTATGGGTGTATCATAATTTACATAATCCTACTGACAGATTTTCATATCGTTTCTAGTTTTTGGTTACTACAAACAATACTGTAATGAACATCATTATGTGTATATCTTTGTTCACTTGTGCTGTAGAATAATATTAAAAATAGAATTGCTGGGTCAAAAGATGTGTATATTTTGTGTGTAATTTTAATGTACATATTGCCTTCAAAGAAGTTTACACTAATTCATATCCCACAAAATTTAAATGAGTTCTTATTTCCCCTTCAGTCTTGCTAATCTGTGAAAATGGCATTTTGCTGTTTTCATTTGCAGTTCTTTAATGAGTAAAATAGAGCATCTTTTCAGATATTTATTGGCAATACATATTCCATGTTTTATGAGGTGTCAGTTTATCTCCTTTAAGCATTCTTCTATTGGTTGTTCATCTTTTTCTTATTGATTTATAAGAGCTCTTTTATATTAAGGAAATTAGCCATTTGTCATATTTGTTGCAAATATTCTTCCAGCTATTTTGTCTTTTGACTTTATTTATATTAATATTTTGTTATACATAAGTTAAAATTTCTTAATTGCCATCTTTTTCTTTATACTTCTGATTTTTGCTTTTGCGCCATAACAATATTATTATAAATTATTCTCCTTTGTATACATTATTTCTCATCCTCACAGTTGTATAAAGTAATTGTTACAATGAACACTTGATATTCTCAAGGAATATTGAAGTCTCTTCAAACACCAAATTTGTAAGTACTACTCTATTTACAAAGACGTTATTCTCATTTTAAAAAATTGACATCGTGACTCCAACTTTGTTTTATTGGATTCTTCCTTATTTTGGACCTTGAAATTTGAGTGGTTGCAGAACCGTAGAGAAAGCTAGGATGAATCATGGCCAATCTGTCTTTGGTTGCCTTAAGCTCCGATATTTGTGTCTCCTTCTTCGATACATTTGCCAAGGCATTCTCTGTTGATGTGAGCCTCCTTTTATGCTGTTGAACACACTGACCTATAAACTTTTTCTTTTATGAACTTCTTCAGCTCAGAAAGAGGCAAGCACTTCTGTGGCAATGAGTCTTTTTAGTTTATGTCAACAGAAAACTGCTACGTCAAGTCTTTGAACCAATCTTTCTTTGAGGCCAATCTTTCTTTGGAGCTTTCTTTGACAGCTCCACTAATGTCCTCATACTCTTGCTTCATAAAAACACTTGTCCATGTTCCTAGGTTTCTCTTGCATTACATTTTCTTGAGTATCATCTTTTCTGTTCTTATTTTTACACAAAGAATTTGTCAACTTTTTAATGTTTACTAGATTTTCTACTCAATGATAACTTTTTTTGTAGTGGAAGCACTCATTGAAATAGTTTCCCAAATTGATTTTTCTTGTTTTCATATTGATGGTGTCATTTCCATCACAAATATAAGCCATAGACTAATTTTACATTCCACTCTCTAACTTAACCAAAGAGCTTATTTGTGGCTAAGATCCATCACTTTATTAATTTCTTCAATCTTATTGCTAATAGTTGAATTTCTTTTCAGAGCCATTTTCAGAAAAAGAAAGTATTCAGCATTTTCATGGAGATACTACGTAAGTGGAGAAGAGTAGGCAACAATGAAACTTTATCAAAGTATAGTTGCTGGGTGATTAACAAGGCTAGTCATTAGCTAAATGACTAGTTTATTTACTCATTCATTCAACAAAGATTTAAAAGAACCTACTATATGCCAGGCATTATGAGGGCTGCATAGTCCCTCACGGAGCTTAGTCTAGTACTCGGATAAATAGAGCCAGGATATATTGATTGTTTAGTACGTGCTAGGCAGTGTGCTGCATGCTTCAAAGGTTCTGTATCAATTTCCTCACTCGAAAGATGGGGATAATAGTAGTAGTTATCCTTAAACTTGTTGAGAAAATTGAATGAAATAATATGTATAAAGCATTTAGAACAGGGTTGTATGTATATTTATATTTATATATAATATAATATAATATAATATAATATAATATAATATAATATAATATAATATAATATTATTACAGACCCAGTCTTACATTATATTAAAATAAGAGCGGGTCTTATATTAATTTTTTCTCCAAAAGACGCATTAGAGCTGATTGTCCGGCTAGGTCTTATTTTCGGGGAAACACAGTGTATATGTATATATATAATGTTACTATATATAATGTTACCATCTTTTTCTTTACACTTCCATGTTTTGTTTGGAATATATATTTATATTTATTTACAGTTATCTATTTAAATATACATTTAACCAATCTTAACTATTACAGTTTTGTGCTTGTCATTATTTTCTTTACTATTTAATATAACTTTATATAGTGGTAACTATTATTATCCTCATTTTATAGATAAGAAAACTAAAGCTCAAATTTAAGAGATCTATCCAAGGAGGGCTATAAAGTTAATAAATACAGAGGTGGGTTTCAAATTTAGGTAACCAATGTTCAGCTTATTCTTTCAACCACTCAGCTATAAAATCTTCTATACTCTGGCTAATGCATAAAATTCAAATGTTCTCTTTAGCACAATTATAGAGGTCTACACATCATGGATTTTTCTAGTCAAAACGGCAAATATTAAATTTGTAAATGCCAAGGTTCTACTTTATTACTTCCATTTTCTAGTCGAGAAAACAAAAAACAAAACGAAACAACAACAACGAAAACGAGGTTCAGCGAGGTCTTATATGGAAAAAGTGTCAGAGCTTGGATATCAAAACAGGTCAGTCTGGCTCCAAAGTCAATCACACTGACTACAGATCTTCTTGTTAATCTTATTAGAACACAGTCACGGTGAAAATTTCTATTCACATTAATAAAATACATTTAACATCATTATTCATAGTTATAGGGGTGAATATTATCACTAGCTCTTTAAATTATACACTATGACTCTGACTACATAGCTTTTTAAGAAGAAGTTAAAATATTGAAATGTTTCACAAAGGATCTTTAAATATAAAAGAAAGGAAAGAAATACCTTTATTACCATGAATATTTTAAATGCATTTTTTTTTATTTTGGAGAAGTTTTAGATTTACAGAAAAGTTGCAAAGATAGAACAGAATCCACATGTTCTCCTCCCTGGTTTCCCCATAGTTACCATCTTACATTACCACTGCACAGTTGTCCAAACTAAGTAGCTGGCATTGAGATATTATTGGTAACCAAACTACAGATTTTTATTTGGGTTTCACCAGTTTTTCCTTTTCTTTTCTTTTCTTTTCTTTTTTTTTTTTTGGCTTCAGGATCCAACTCAGGATACCACTTTGCATTCAGTTGTCATGTCTCTTCCATCTCCTGTGGTTTGTGGCAATTTCTCTGTCTTTCATTGTTTTTCATGAGCTTGACTGTCTTGAGGAATAGGAGACAAGAATCCTGTAAAATGGCCTCCAATATGGTTTTGTGTGATTTTTTTTCATGTTTGACTAGAGTTATATTATGAGCATTTTAAAGTGAAGGGAAAAAGAAAATCCAAAAAAATGTATAAGGTAAAGCAAAAAGCCTTCGACCTATAATAGTCCTGACATTTTTTTTTAATGTAAATCTCATCTTAAAAAGGTCATTACTTCAACAATTTATTAAGTACCTATTACATAACAGACACTCTTCTAGATACAGAGGATACACATTAAGGACAACCAGTTTAGATAGAGCGGTCATGAAAGTCTTTGTTTAAAAGGTAACATTTGAGAGGCCCAAATTATAAGAAGGAACTACCTAGATAAGAACAACGATTTGGGGCATAACATTCAAGGAAAGGGAATAACTAGCGCAAAGGCTTTGTAGCACAAGTGAACTTGATAGATTTAAAAAGCTTCAATAAAGACAGAGTGGCTTCGTCATCCGTGTAAGAGAAAGAATGGCAGATGAGATGAGCAAGTCAGACCAGGGCTATATTACACTGGGTTTTATAGGCCATGGCAAGAAGTATGGATTTTCTGTTGAGTGGGATGGGAACTCTTTGAAAGGTTTTAACCAAGAGAAAGACATAATCTGATATATTTTTAAAAGATCGCTCTAGATGCTGTGTGGAGTAGGAATTACTGGAGGATAAGAATAGAAGCTAGGAGCCTAGTTAGCAGACAATTGCAATAGTCCAAGCAAGAAATCAGACGATGATTGGAGTGGGATGGGTAGCAGTGGCTATTGCATTTGGATTGGGATATATTTCAGAGGAGGAAGCAACAGCATTTAGTAACAAATTGGATACGAGATAAAATTCTCAACTGTTTGGCTTGATAAACTCAACTGACAAAATCATGGTGCACTCTGTTGAGTGGGGAGAACTGACAGAGCATACGTCACAGGAGAAAAGTAGGGGAGGCTTGGAAATCAAATGTTCTGCTCAGGTCAAGTTAAATTCAAGATTTTAGAGTCATCAAAAGATAGATAGATGTATGAGTTTGGAGCCTACGGGAGAGGTCAGAACTGGAGACACAAAATCCATATGTAAAATAAACACATATACATGTAATATCTGTAACTTAATTTACTAGGAAGAGTAGCCATACATCTCTATTTATTCATTTATTTATTAATCAATTCATGAATTCACATACTGATTCCAGAATTATTTATTGTATACTTACCAACCTATTAGGCTATAGTACAGTCATGCCAATGGTCTCTAAAGAGAAGAGTGTGTAACCAGAGAAGGTAGATCAGGGGAAGAAAATATTAGAACTTTTAAAATATTTATTTTTATCTAAAAACAAAAACATTTACACTGGCATCTCACTATTAATGAGTGAAAAGTGTGAGTGGAAAATAATTAAGGGATTTCTTCATTTTCTTTCCTTTTACTATATTGTGATGTATTCCAGTTTATGTGTGCTGGGCTAAGTAGATTTGCCAATTACATTATTATTGCATTCAATTAACCCCCACTAAAATGAAAGTAGCTGAAAAAGATTTCTGGGAAAAAAACACGACTTGGAAATAATGGAAGCATAAACAAAAAAGACGATAATAGAGATGACAAGTCTACTTTTACCTTGAAATTTACAGAATTAATCTTAAGTAGTGGGGATGATATTATGAAATCAGACATTTGAAAACATTTCCATTACGTGATTCTGATGCAAAAATAATGAATGTATGTTACCCAAGGCTGGGACTACGGTGAGGCAAGTGAGGCATTCATCTCGGGTGCACTCAGTAATCAAGATAAATATCTTAATGCAATATTTTAAGAAGCCAAAATTAATACAAAAATCTATGATGAACAAAATAACAAAATTTTAAGTAAAGACAAGGTCAATACCTTAAAAAATTTATACATGTACACCAAAACTTGAAGACAAAATTTTCCAACCTATTTAACAATCTTTCCGGCAACAATTCCAGAGAGTTTTGAACTCATTTGTTAAAAATGCAACATTTTCTGGCTGACTTCAGGGGAAGTAGAAAGTTACTAGTTGAATTTCAACAAAAACTTTTCATGACTGGTGGATGGAAGTGATAAAAATGGAAACGTGCATTAGTAAGAGTAGCCAAAGATGTACTTCCATTAAAGATCTACCTATCTTTGTGCCTTATCTTTTTCAGCTTATGAAAGCCATTAAAACGAAGTACAGAAATAACCTGAGGTTATTTGAATCACTTTAATGACTGTTTCACAAGGTATTAAAGATTTTTAAAAACATTGAAACCCAGTCAATCATATTGCTCTCACTGAATATTTTTGTTGAGAGCAACAAGGATTTTTTATACCATTAATATAAAAAAACTCTTAGTTACTTTAAATGTTTATTTTGTCTTTATCTTATCCTTCTTACATTTAGAAACGGCTTTATAGCATACACAACAGGACGTGTATATAACTTTCATAAGTATATATATAGACTTTTTTTGGTAATAGAGTGCAATTTAAAAGTTTGGAGAGCACAGGTACAGGTAGTTAATGCCGTGGTGTCAGAAACGTGGCAGGATTATATCAGCATGTTGTAAAATCACTGTACCTATGGACTTCCTCATGAAGCACACCCCACTGAGTCTTCATAAAGAAAGTTTTGAGGAACGAGTAGGATTTGGAAAAATATTGCAAAATTTGGTTAGTATAAAACAGAGCACAATGCTTACTGCTAGAGGAGAGTAAAGTACCTACAAACATTTTTAAAGAGGATCGTAGGTTCACACTGCAGACCTACTACTGTTCAGAGTTGGAGAAGAAAGTTCCTTTAAAGGGGGCAGGGAAATGCAGCTGTAATGGAGGGGGTGTGTGTGTTTGTGTGTGTGTTGGGGGGAAGATGTAACGCCATTCCTCTGAGGATAGGGTTGTTGCCTCGCCTAGCAGGAGATGGGTCCCGAAGTCCCTCCAGCCGGGGGCGTCGGGCGGGTTGGGAAAGTGGGGGAAGGAGTGGGGCCGAAAACGCAGCTCTGTCTGGCTGGGGCGTGTCAGCGGTGGAGGCCGGGAGGTAGCCCGTGGTGCTTTCTCCTCCAGGAGGAGGCCAGGGGTATGTGAAGAGGGGCTGAAGTTCGGGCGCTTTCCTAAAGGGAGGGGAGAGCAGTATTTGTGGTAAGGTCGGAGAAGGGGTTTTAAGCTCGAGTCTTTCCTTGGTGGGCAGCCAGTCCCAACAGCCCGAGAACGCTTGGAGGACGCTGAGGCCTGGTCCTTTCCCTGCCGGCAGAGGGAGTCCCGCGATGGATGGTCCAAAACCTGTCTAACGAAAAGAGCGTTTGCATGGCCACTCAACCAATTTTGTACCTCCTGGGGCCGAGTAAGAGCTGAGATAATTAAACGCGAGCGACAGCTGCCTCGGCACCTCGGACACCAGGCGCCGGGCTCCGAGCCCGACGGCCCGAATTCTCGCGAGAGCGGCCGCCGCCATTTTTCCATTGATTGCAGCGGACTGGGGGAGGGGCCGACAACTCAGGCGACGGCGGCGGCGGCGGAGTCTTGGGTTGGTGTCTGCGCGCTGGTGTCTAAGGCCCAGGCTGAGGCCTCCGCGGTTGCCGGAGCACAGGCAGTGGAGAGGATGACTGCTGCTGCCGTTCTCTCCTGAGAGAGAGCCGCCGCCACCTCCCCCTCCCCCGCAGGGCGGAGAGGAGCGGCCCGAGTCTGAGCGATGGTGCCCGGCGAGGAGAACCAACTGGTCCCGAAAGAGGTGAGGGGCGAGTGGAGGAGCCTAGGCCCGAGGCCTGCGGACGCTCGCAGGCCGGGGCGAGGGGCCGACTGCGGGCCCCGCTCCTGTACGGGCCCGGCTGTGGGGCGAGGAGGAGGTGTGGGGTGGGGGCGGCGAGCAGTTGGGAGACCCAAGTGGATCTCGGGGGCCGGGGGAGCGGAGACCTCGCCTTTCGGGTTTGTGGGGCCGGACAAATAAAGGAGCGAACTGGAGGGAATCGGGTCCTGTTTGGGAGGCTACGGTGGCCTTGTTAAGTACTTATTTACCATGTCGAGCCGAGATTGGTAATTTCAAAGGAAAAATTCTGGAGCAGTTGCTGATGGGCACGACAGGGTGACGGTGCTGCTTCTGGTTTTGACTGTGGCCGTGGATAACTTTCAGGGCTTGTGAAATCTACACCCAACTTGAGATCTGGGGAGGGCAGAGTTAACTGTTACGACTTTTTTGAACTCCTGTTACTTGGTAGTACTGTTGGCCTGCCCAAATGGGGCCTGCCAGAGATCGCTGAGAAGTAATAAATGTGACTTTCACGGGAAGGTAAGAGAGAGCTTAACATTACCTTATGGAGGGCTGAACTACTTTTTGTAGTTGGGTTGTGGATGCCAGTTTGGGTGACTTCTTAAATTCTTAAAAGCAAGTGATACGAGAAGCCTCGACTTCTTGGCTTCTCTTGAGTAGTGCAAGGCTAATGGTAGAATCCAGCACTGGCCAGTGAATTTCAATATATTAATAGTATCTCTGTTGGCTTTATAAATATCTTCAGCGTATACAAACGTGTATTTTTAACTGGTTGGTCTTCAGATTAATGCTTTGGACTTTTATTTCTCATATACCTTACCTAGAGGCAGGTGTCTGTTGAAATTAGCTATGTAGTAGGATCTTGATATTTATGAGTGATGTTCATTAGAAACTTTTTTTTTGCCTTTTTTAGTTGCTTTGTAACAATTTGTTGCTACTTAAAACGAGCTCTGATACTGCAAAAGACATTGGAATTATGTATCTCTGATACAAGTATTTTTCCAACATCAGATGATAGTTGTTTTGTAAGCACAATTTTTTAAAAATTCAGTTATGTGTCAGTATTCATCAGCCATCACCTGTGCAAAGCAGATAAACAGATGAATTAATCAGAAGTCTTGCCTTGGGAGCTTTCAAAGCTACTAAGAACTAGAACACTCGTGTTCATTGAGTCCAAATTAGGGGCTACTGTACTTTACTACATAATTAACTCTTATGCAAGGATGGAAGTGATAGGTAATATAAGAAAGACATAAATATGCATTTTCTTTTAGTGCTACATATTGCTGGTTTTATTCTTATGAAAAGCAAAGTTAGTTCTTAATTTTTTGACCATTAGAAAATATAGGTGGAATTCTGCTTTAAGAAAACCCAGCGTTAGATTTATTTCCCTAATAATTTGATGTGTAGAAAACATGAGAACTGATACTGTAATGCTGCTTTTACCTTTTGGATTTTAGAGATTCAGTACTTCTCCTTTAAGACTGAACTCCCTACCTGAGGCTTCATGTTCATCCCAACTTTTTTTCTTTCTACTTTTTCTGCGTTGTACGCTTTTATTTTCTATTCCCTAGAGTCGTCTGCATGCTTTGATTTTCTATTCCCTAGACTTGTCTTCAGTCTGTTTCCCTGGCTCATCTCATGATTTCTGGAAGCGTGCACATAGTACTCTCAAATCTTACAACTGTTTTTTGAAGTCCTTGCCTTTTTTTAGCTAGCTACTTCTTTTCATTTTTGATAGCCATATTCCTTGAATTTCTTGCTTGCTTCTCTTCCTTGAATTTTCTTTTGCATTTGATACTTCAAAAAAAATTCCTTGATTTTAGTAATAGTGTACTTTTCTGGTCTTTTTTCCTACCTGTTCGTCCTATCTGCCCACTCATTTAGTCAATGCCTTTCTCTTTTTTCAGTGTCGTCAGTTACCACTTTTGTCTGGTGTTTGTCATTCCCTATCTGGTCTATGTAAGTAGGAGTAGAATCATACAGTGCTAAAGCTGAGAGAGAGCGTAGTGATCATTTGGTAACTTATACCCCTTTATTTTACAGATAAGGAAATTGGGGCCAGAAGATTGAGTATAACTTGTTCAGGGTCACATAATGAGTAAATGACAGAGCTAGGACTAGAACTGACACATCCCCTTCATTATACTCTATTTTACAGGTCCCTCCATGTATCCTAGAGGCTCTGTAAGAATAGTTTGTAACTCTTTAAGTACATTTACTATATGAAAACAAGTTACAAAACTAAAAAAAAAAAAAAAAAAAAAAAAAAAAATTCTCTTCTAATGGCTTACTATCAACAATTTGAAAGGTTTTGCTTTTTGTTGTTTTGAGGACCTTTGTATAGGGAACCTCTGACCCCTACTAGATCTTAGTTAGGTATGTGCATTCATGCATGTTGAATGAGTAATACATTATTCTGGTCCCTGAAGCTCAAGGACAAATGTACCTTAGAGGGCTGCTGAAGAAAGCAGCTTAGTGTAGTACAGGGGTTGGCAAACTATACCGATGGGCCAAATCTAGCCCGCAGTCTGTTTTTGCATGGCCCATGAGTTAAGAATGATTTTTACATTTTCACATGGTTGGAAACAATCAAAAGAATAATAATGTTCTGTGATGCATAGAAATACATGAAATTCAAATTTCAGTATTCATAAATAAAGTTGTATTGGAAAGTAGCCATGCTTATTTATTTACTATTGTCTGTGGGTACAGCAGAGTTGAGTAGTTGATACAGGTACCGTATGCAGGATAAATTTTAAACTACTTAGCTTGGTATTCAAGGCCTAGCTAGTACAGTTTGATTCTGGCCACAACCCGCCCTTTCACTTTAGCTCTTCTCCCACGAAACAAGTTTTTAATGCAGCCAAACAGGTTTCTCTCTCTCACTTGTTTTTCATTTCTGTTTCTGCTATCCTCTCTTTCCTACTTCTCTCCAGCTGTTCAGAACCTTCATACACATTTTTTCCCGTAAGTGCCTCATATCTTACTTGTTCTAAAAAAACCTTTTGTGACCATTTTAACCTTAAGGATTTCTTCTTAGAAGACCTTTATATATGAATAGAATTCATTTGGCAATTAATAAATAGTGCTTTGTGACATCTATTATATTATGGTCTCAAACTATAATATACATTTTATATATTATGTTACGAATTTCTTTGCCTCAGAGATATTTGTATGTTTCTTTCACCTGATTTGTACATATTATAGGTCTAGGACAGTGTCCTTCCTGGAGCAGATATTCATAATATTCGTTGATGTGGGTTGTATGGAAACTTAGAATTCTAACCCATTATCCCCTGCTTGGATGTTTTCCACAGCATCCTTGGCAAGCTTTTTTCCAACCTTTGCTTAAATACCTTCATGACTAATCTCTTTCAATATCTTTCAATATCTTTGTTGTTTTATGACTCTGGCTAAAAGAGATCTGTTAACTTTTTGAGTTGAGAGAAGTCTAGATCTCTGTAGCTGCCATCTTTTGATAGTTGCTTCTGGACAACAAAGAAATCTTAAATCATTTTCTGTAGGATAGCCTTTTCTCCCTGATACAGATGGGGGAGGGGAGTAGGAGGGCCAACCCTTTCTGTTCTACAGTCTGAGCATCTCAGTTCTCTAGCTGTTCTCGCTTGCTCTCTTTTGGACATATGTCAGTGTTTTTAGTATTCCTCCTAAATTGATGTACCCAGAGAAGAGCAGAGAGAGTGTGGTCTGTTCATTGTGGTTAACAACAAAGCTTTTCACTTCATGTTTTCACTCCACTATATGTCTTTGAATTGTTGTATATTGATACTGGCTTGGAGATCCCTTGCTTTTAATATTGTCACATTTTTTATTTATTGCTTTGTTGTTTTTATGACTCTGTTTCCTTATAAGGATTTGTAACAATATTTATTGAGTATTCACTGTGCATAATACTACTGTACTCTGCCATATAGGGAAAATTAAGAAGAAATAGAAAAAAGTTCATTCTTCTCTCAAGTATCTTATAGTGTAATTAAGGATAGGGTACATAATTTACTAATGCTTTTAAAATAATACTTTCACTGCAACATTTAAAGTGATGTCGATGTCCAAGGAGTCTATAAAAGTAGAGAAGATGGAAGAATCAAAGAAAAAAAATGCAGTTCCATATTTCAGTGGTTTTTTTCTGCCTCTCTTTTCCATGCAGTAAACAGTACTTCCAGCTGGAACTAATTATAGTAATCACCAATACTTATTAAGCATTTATGACATGTTGTGTGTGCTTAGTGTGTATTAACTCATTTGAGCTTCACAACGACCTCACAACTATATAAGGGCCGTTGATGTTGAGAGCCCCCAAAACATTAAAACAATTTGTTTTTCATCTCTATTGTCCGACTTTTTATAAATTCCTTTGATACCTGTTATGGAGCATGTCAAACAAATATTCTTTTAATTTTATTTCTCCTAATTAAATTTCTCGAGAAAATGTGCTGCAGTGATCATTCTTGTTTTGGGTGGTTCTTTTAAAATTAGCCTTTTTCTTAAATTTGGGGTGTTTATTCTCCTTTACCAGTAAAAGGCAAGTATGTCAAATAATACTTATTAGTGGTGTACGTAAGTTGGAGTGTTTAATAAAAAGAATTAGTATTTCCAATGTTAGTATTTCCAATATTCCAATAAAGTAAAGAAGCTAAATGTAGAGTTGTATATGATTCCAGTTTTGTCAAGGAAAAAAATAACAATTTAGAGTTATGTGTTGAAGATTTAGAAGAAATACTCTAAAATATTAACAATTGTTTCTGGATATCTGGATTATTAGACTCTATTTAGATTTTCTTCTTTATGTATTTCGACAATGAGCAGGTACATTACTAAAACAGAAATTTAGGTGATCTGATTATAGTTTCTGAGGTAGCTATTTATATAGAGTTGTATGGTTTTTAAGCTTATATGGTTTTATTTTTCCCCTGTCTTCATGCTCTGTATACTATTTGCCAGAGTAATCTGATCCACCTATATGGCTTTAACCTTTGATTGTAATTTATACATTTACATTCCAGCCCTGACCTCTCTTCTTCTAGATTCAGATTTCTACCAGCAAGCTGCGTATCTCTACTTGGTTGTATAATATTATACGACCCACAAATTAAATATGGGTAATATCCCCCTCATCTGTGTTTTCTCCCTCTTCTCATGTCTTCCTTCCAACATAATTCTCTGTATTCTCTTGTTCAGTTAGTGCATCACTCTTTATTTGCTTGTTAAAATATCATTTGGACTCCTTATTTTTACTTTTTCTCATATATACTGTAGTTGGTTTATCACTTGGAAAATATCCCTATTCTCTTACTTTCTATCCATGGCTCTGCCTCTATTTTCTCAGTCAAATGTAGCTCTTCTAATGGTCTTTTTGCTTCTAAGTTCTTTTCTTTCCTAGCCTTCCTCCCAGCCAGAATTACTTTCTGAAACAGATGAGATTAGGATTTACCTGTTTTAAAGTTTATAATTATTAGCCATCATTGCAAATTAAATAATAGGTGCTATTTATCAACACTATGTGCCAGACACTATGCTAAACCATTTATATACAGTATCTCATTTAATTTCTGTAACAGCCCTTTAAGACAGCTATTATGTTTCATTATCTATTTTGTAGGTAAAGTAACACTTAGAGAAGTTAAGTAACTTGCTCAAAGTTGTATAGCTGTTTGATTCTAAGTTTGTGTGGCCTTAACCAGTAGGAAAGTCCTTCATAGTCTAGCCTCAGTTGATTTCTTAAAATTTAATTCTTATCAGTTATACATGCACATATTTAAGAGTTGACTGGCTGTGCAGGACTGCTTAGAAAAACTATAGTCCTCTGCAATTCTTTCTCCTTTTTATTTCAGGCTCTCCAGAGGCAACCACTTTCAACTCATTCTTTTGAGGTTTATCTCCGTATCTCAAAATAGCATGCTTATAGTTTTCCTTCTTAATTTTTCAGTTTAAGGGATTATCTACTGACTTACCACAGCGGAGGATACGGTTTACCACTATCTCCAACCACATGCAGACACACTTCTCATTCCTGCCCCGTCCTCCCAAGATTGTCTTACTGCAAGTTGTTTGGATACATTAATATTGAGTTAAATCAATGTGACTATACATTATTCATAGTTGAGCCATAGTTTACTGTGATTATTTTCCTTTCTTGTACAACAGTTTTCCCTGAGTTATTTTTTACAATTTGTTTTTGCTTAGTTTTCTTTGTACTTATTAATTTAGCCAGTGATTCTCAACTGGGGGCAACCTAGAGGACACTTGGCAACATTAGGTAGGTAGAGGGAGGGCAGGGAGTGTGTTACTGATAATCTAGTGAGTAGAAGCCAGCTGTGCTGCCAAGTATCATCCCACACGGCACAGGACAGCCTCCCACAGCAAAGAATTATGTGCCCCAAAATGTCAATAGTGCCACTGTTGAGAAATCCTGATTTAACCCAGTCTCTCAAGAGTATAAATCTCCTCTTATGTGCAAACCTATCATTTTTGTTTGAATTTCCTTAAATTGCAGCTGTTGTCTTAGGTTTGCCTTTACTCTCTATCATCTTAGTAGTTCCCCTCAGGTCTCTGTTGTGTTAGAGCTGGTTCTGTATCTGATGTCCTCAGATTTCTCGTTTTGGTGGACCACTTTCAAAAGCTTTCTGGATGGGATATAATTTTTTCGAGACCTCACAGGTCTGAAAATGTTGTGTGTACCCCCTTGCTTTATACGATAGTTTGGCTAGGCAGAGAACTCTCCCTCAAACAATTTTCTCTTAGAATTTTGAAAACACTGTCTTCTTTTTTTTCAGTGTTGCTTTAGAGACAGATATCAAATGCCTAGAAAATTCTTCACCACTATTTTGAAACATTTTTTTTCTCTCTGGAAGCTTGAACAATCTTTTTCTCTATAGAGTTCTGAAATTCCTGTATTATGTGCCTTGGTATAGGTCTGTTTTTATCCATTGCTGCTGGGTTCAGGGTAGTCTTTTCTAATCTGGAGTTTATCTCAGTTCTGAGAAATTTCCTTAAATATATTTTTTTAATTTCCTCCCCTTCATTTTCTCTGTTCTCTCTCTTGAATTCCTATTAAGTGTTGGGCCACTGAGAGGTTTCTCTAATATTCTTGTCTGTTTTCATCCATTTTCATTTTTCTTTTCTTTTTCTTTTTTGCTTTCTGGGAGATTTTTCTCAACTTTATCTTCTAATTCTTCTACTAAGGTTTTATTTCTGCTATCATGTTTATAATTTTCAAGTATCTTTTTTTTTCTGGAAAAAAGTTTTTAATAATACCCTGTTTTTGTTTTATGGATGCAATATCTTTTATCTCTCTTAGGAAATTATTGGTACTTTTCTTCTCTGCATATTCTCTTTCCTCCAAATTTCCTTTTGCTCTTTGTTTGCTTTGGGTGTTTTCTTTCATATTAGGTGCTTTCCTTAGATGTCTGGGGATCCTTTTAAGTGAAGTCAACACTTATTTAAAAGAGGTACCATAAAAAGCTGAATGGAGGTCTGCCAGTAGGTGGTTATGGTTTTCCCTATAGGTTGACATGTCTGTATAATTTCCTTGCAGACTCCCAGTGACACCTTTTCTCTTTAGCTGGATTGATTTCCCAGAAAAGATTTTTGATCTTTTGCCTCTAGAGAATAAGCTTGGGAGCTGAGTAGGAAAAAGGGAGATGGGTTTCATTATTAACTATGCAAATACACTTTCATTTAATTCCCCACTTTTCCGAATGGCACCCCTCAAGTCCAAGAGGTATCCTGTTTTATACTCTCCAGAGATTGTTTATTGCCAGGGAGAGTCAAAGAGTAGAAGAGGGGATCTTGGGTTTCTAACTGCTTCTCAAGCAGACTTCAATCTTATTTTAGTTTTAATTCTACCCTTACTCCCAGAGTATCTGAAATTGCCCTTTTTCTTTTTAACTTTTTAATAGAGTTGCAAAAAGAATACAGAGTTCTTACATACCTTTCATCAAGCTGCTTGTTTAACATCTTATGTACCCATAGAACACTTATCAAAAGAAATTAACCTTAACACTATTAACCTATTAACTACACTACAGAATTTATTCAGATTTTACTAGTTTTTCCATTAATTTTTTTTTGTTGTTCCAAGATCCAAATTCAGGATCCCATATTACATTTAGTTGTTATGTCTCCTTAGTTTCTTTATGTATGTGACAGTTTCTTAATTTCCTTCTCTTTCATGACCTTGACAGTTTTGAATACCGTGTTTTCCCGAAAATAAGACCTAGCCGGAAAATCAGCTCTAATGCGTCTTTTGGAGCAAAAATTAATATAAGACCCGGTCTTCTGTAAGACCGGGTCTTTTATTTTATTACATATTATATTATATTACATTACATTATATTATATTATATAAAACCTGGTCTTATAGTAAAATAAGAACGGGTCTTATATTAATTTTTGCTCCAAAAAACACATTAGAGCTGATTGTCCAGCTAGGTCTTATTTTCGGGGAAACAGTAGTACTGGTCAGTTATTGTGTACAATGGCCCTGAATTTGGGCTTGTCTGGTATTTTCCATGATTAGACTGAGGTTATGAGTTAAAGAGAAGGATATTACAGACATGACGTGTCCTCAGTCCATCATAAGGACGGGGTGGGGAGACATGCCGACACTATTACAGGAGTGGTTAACTTGGATCACGTGGTTCAGGTGGTGTCTGCCAGGTTTCTCCACTGGGAAGTTACTCTTTTTCTTTTTAATAATTGCTAAATATTTTGAGGCCATCCTGTTTCTGCTTAAATTTCTGCCCGCCTGTTTTAGCTTCCTTCCATGGGTCTTGCCTTATTATTGTTGCGTTCTAGTAGTGCTTTTCTATTTCCATCATTATGTCTACATTGATTAATAGGAATTCTTCTGTGAAGAAATTTGTCCCTTTTCCCCTATTTACTTATTTATTTATTTATTATTTATGTCATTATAGACTTACTGATGGCTTTGTGCTCATCTTTTCTTTTTGAGCACTCCTTTCTTTGTGGTACCCCATAATACTTCAGTCCATCTTATGTTTTCCCTGCCCTAACCCTAAAATCAACCATTTTAAGCAGGAGTTTGAGGTCTTTTGGTATAAATGTAAACATGATGTAAAACAGGTGTCTTTGGCTTTCCTCTAGGCTAATGTAGGATTCAGCCTTCTCAGGTGTAATAGTCATTACCACTTGTTCTGCTGTCCAGCTTCTGGCTTCTTATGGTTTTGTGCTCTTTGAATATTTCTTTACTCTTATTTGAGAATTATTTGGGGGGAACTTCAGAGCTAAATGCTTGTTTTCAAATTATCCTCTTTAACCAGAAATTCCTAACTTAATGTTTTTGTATTCTGCGTCAAGCCAATTTTGTCTTAGCCACATTTGACTACATTAATTGCTGTTCCCAGATGTGCTATATGCTTTCATGTGTCACTTCTACGCCCTAGCACTGAGTGAATAATAAAAAGTATTTTTTAATCATCTGGTTTTTAGGGAGTTTTCAATGGGTGAACTTTGATTTTACATGAAAACTACTTATTTAAGCACTTTTCTTATGTACTTAGGATTCTTGCCTCTGTTTTCTTTTTCTTTTCTTTTTGATTAGTCACATAAACTTTTTATATCTACAGTAGTGCCACATACTATAAATTTTTGCTGAAATGTAGGGGAGAGGGCTAGCACATTTCCAGAGTACTAGTATACAATCGTAGCCCAAATTGGAAAGAAAAGATTATATTGAAAATAGGGGGATGTGAAAAACATAGCATTAAACATAGATTTAAATACCTATTGTAAATTAAAGTTCCAGAAGACATCTAATTAAAAAAAAAATTTATTGGGGTGACAATGGTTAGTAAAATTACATAGGTGAGAAGACATCTATTTTTAAAATTGATTCATTAGTATTAAGGATCTTCTTCAGTGCAGGCAACATTTTAGGTGTCATGCAGAGGCTTTTTCTTTTTTTTAAGTGAGATTTATTACACAGATTTTAAAGTGTTCTGCCTAGGTATTGCTGGCTTAAAATCCAATTTTATAGAGGCATTCTCCATTGTAAAAAAGTCTTTGACAAAATGATTGTGTTTGGAAGTGATGGCAAACAATTGGCAAAAATGATGTGGTCTTTACATCAAGATTCTTGAAGACCACACATATTTTTTTTGAGCCTGGTTTTCTATTGTTGCAGTGTAAGTAAACAGATGCCTCCTCTTTGCCCTGCTGCATACTTCCATTTACTTTGTAGGTGTGGGAGTAATGATAATTGCCCAAGTCTTTTGTTTAATGGAATTAAACTGAACCATATATATGTAAAGTAGCCATGGATATGAACATTTTATTTACATAAAACTGTTGGTAGGCCCCACTGTTGAGAAATTATGGTTTTTATGAAAATTACTGAAATGTATGTCTTGAATTTTGATGATTTTTTAAAAAGCCTGTTTAACCAGCAAAATCCAGCCTCTCTTCTACAAGAAACCTTTCCTGATTCTCCTCTTTCAACGTGATTGCCTTTACCTAACCCTGATATCCCATAGCACTATAGCTCTTGGCATTTGAAAAATTATACCCCTTTATTATAAATTACTTGTCCTTTGTGTTAATGCCTTTATTAGATAAAAAGCTTTTCAAAGTCAGGACAGCCAGAGTGCCTGGGTTCAAATACCAGCTTTGTGACCTTGGGCAAGTTACTTCTCAGTACCTTAGTTAAATGAGATACTGGTAACTACCTCCTAGGATTGTTGGAAACATTAAATGAGTTAATACATGTAAAGATCTTCCACATAATAAGCATTCTATAAATGTTAGTTATTACTGTGACTACCTTCATTACTACTACTGCCTTTGTGGGAGTTCAGAACGAATCACCCCAAAATGTGCCTCTGGTATGAGGAATGTTTTGAGCTAAAACAACTTTACCTGAGCGCTCAAGAGAAACTTCTGCTCTTCCCTTAACTACCTAGAAGAATTCGAATTAGGGCCCTTGCCTATAATAAGAGATGATCAGAGATAACCTCTTTTGACCTATCTGTGGGGCAGGGCAAACTATGAATTTCTGAGTGTACGCTCTCTGCAATGACCCTCTGAGGCCCCAAGGTGCTTTACCTCATCCCTGGCTCAGAATGTCAGATATCCCCATGTTCCCTTTCTGTCTCTGACTCCCTCATGTATGTGGGGTTCCCATACATACGTATTACATTTGGTTATTTTCTCTTGCTAATTTGTCTCATGTCTATTTATTAGACCAGCAGAAAGAACCTTGAGGGTAGAGGAAAGTTTCTTCCCCATATCTTCAGCCTATATTCTCCCTAGGGGCCAGCACAGTGTGCTTTACATTGTCTAATAAATATTTATTGATTAAATGAAAATGAAGTAATATTTGAGTTATGAAATACGCTAGTCATTTGAAGTTACAGTTCTGATTATGACCTGTCAGCTAAATATTTTTATGTGTATAGCACAAATCCTATTTGATTGTTAGATTTGACAGATTCTTTTATATCATTAAGTAAGGCCTATTATCATTGCTTTGGTTAAGAACTGGAACATGTAACAAAGTACAAATATTAAAAATAAAATTTTGAGTCTAAGGAGTCCTGAGAAAAATGGGTTTAGTATAACTAGATATTTGTGAAAATAACTTAACTATATTAATAAATTACTTGATTGCAAGATTCAGTGTGAAGTGTTATTTTACAGCAGGATCCATGTTAAAAATAGTTTGTTCCTGAGGGAACTTTATGTTTGATAATCCTGATTTTTCCGTAACTGGAGTATAACCAGTTGACATGGATGGAAGAGACTGTTTCTGTCATTTGTGTTACTGTGTGCTTTTAATTTGATGCTGTGTAATTGACTGCTATAAGACTTGCAGTCTTTCAAATATTCATATAACATGCTTATATTCAATAAATAGAGTGGCTTTCCAGTAAAGAAAACCTAAGGGCTGTTAAGAAAAAAGGTCTGGATTTAAATCTTTCTGTATACAGTGAATCCATTACCTTTGGTAATATTATAGGTTTAACTTTAGGAAAACCATGTGAACTTCATTTATGACTTATGTGAAATTTTCTGTGTAACCAAAGCGTTGTAGTTTTACTATAAATACCTTTGTTTTCTCAAATGATAACTCACCTATTTTTATTGAATCATAAATATAATTTTTCTTAGTATAGATTTCCTTGGCTCTTGATGCTATAGAATTCATTCAGTTAAGCTTGAGTTAGTAGCTGCCAGGAACCAGAGATTCAAAGATAAATTAGGAACCTGACCTAGTTCTATGTGCTAGTCTTGTATAGTCTGGAAGAGACAGACATGTAACAAGACAAATATATAATATGGAAATAAAGTGGAACCATGGAAGAAGGAGCCGTCAGCTTTATCTAGGGGATTCTGTGAGAATATAACATTTGAACGAGGTCACAAAGGGTGATTTGATTGCCTGGTAAAGAAGGAGGTCAGAGCTTTTAGTTAGAAGGAATAGCATTTAAAACACTAAAGTTTTGTAATGCATTTTAGGAAATAGCAAAAAATTTCGTAGATGTATGGGGGGCCTAGGGTTGAGTGAGAGAAGATAGTTCTGGCACATTGTGTCTTAAAATTCTGAAAGCTTTGTTTACCTATCAGGAGTTTAGATTTTTACTATGTAGACATTAGGGGGCAAGGAAATATTTTTTTCCCCAGGAAAAGTTAATAGATGTATTTGTAAACGCTGTAAAGTTTAATTGCTGAAACTTGTTCACTGAAACATTTTTTTACTCCTATGAATGTTTTATGCACAAATGAAAGTTGGCGAAAGGGGAATTTGTTAATACTTTTTCTCTCACCTGTTTGTTTTTTCTTTTTCATTTGCAATCATATAATTAGGTCCCTTTTTTGTTTTTTAAGAATGAAATGTTTCCCATCATCAATGCACATTTTCCACATGAGTCAGGCTGGCAGGGTATCCTTTGGCATAATTGTTCCATATTTGATATGGGTAACACACAGTAGGTGTGTTCAAATAGGCTAACTAGACAGGCCCCATTTGCGTCAGAAAGTGACTGTTGCTATACTCTGGGAGTGTAGATCTGTTGGGAAGTTCTGAGCAATTTCTTACACTTGATGCTGGAAGGGAAGTTTGCAAGTAAGTTTGATGTACTTCTGATTTTTACTGACAGCCACAGTACTAGTCTTGTAATGATGTGGTTTCTTCACCTTTTCAGTCTAAGCCTGTGCGGTCTGTTTGCAGGCATCCAGCTTGGTAGGAGCCATAGCAGAGAGAGCTCCCTATTTACCCCCGTTCTTTTTGTCAGAAGCTCAGCCGCCTGGAGGTGCTAGAGAGGGATGAGGAGTCTGGTGGTGGCAGCAGCAGTGGCAGCAACTGAGAACAGCGCAAGGAATGTTTTTAATTAAGGGATTAATGAAATCTTCCCAAGGATATCCCCAATGCTCCAAATAAAATTAAATGTAACATTTAACTAAGAGGAGCTCTTGCTTACAACCCCGGTTCCAGGTTGGATTAGAAAGTAGAATTTTTGTATGACTCATCTCATAAAAGATACATATTGCTTTAGTAAATAGAAACTATATGAGTTTATATACATCAATTTTATAGATATAAAATATCTACCCTTTTATGTGTTTTAATTTGATTGCCTTTAATTTTAGGTTTACACCAAGTTGTATAATTTATTACTGTATTTATAGTACTTTGTGGTGATGAAAAAAATGGTGAAAAATTAGATACCTAACAATGAAGTTTCCTATTAAAAGATATCTGAGGGATAGTATTGCTTTCATTTTGACATTTTAAATTCATGTGTCTTGAAATGTTTATTCACCATTCCATTATTTACCATTAACCTAATACAAATACAATTTTAAGAATTCTAAGAAAAATAGACATGACACAGAAAATGTTTCTACAATTCAGTAATATAATTTAACACTGGAAGGGTAGTCGTGAGGTAGGACAGCCTCTTTATTTTTAGATGAGAAAAACATAAAGGCTGTAAAAGCTCAATAATTTATTCAAGGTTTCAGGTAGAAGAAGAGCTAGAATGGGACCTTTTTTTAAAAGTCAAGTTTACTGAGATATGATTTATAGATAGCAAAATTTGCTCTTTTAAGGTGTACAGTTTTATGAATTTTGACAAACTTACGCAGTTGTATAACCACCATCACAATCAAGATACAGAATGTCTCCCTCACCTTAAAAAAGTTTTCTCATGCCCGTTGTAGTCAATCCCTTCCCTACACCTTCAGGCCCTGTGACCACTGATCTGTTTTCTGCCCTCATATTTTGCCTTTTCTAAATTTATATGAAATTTAACATATCCTCTAACTGGAATTCATACAGTACGTCTGTACCATTTTGAGTCTGACTTCTTTTATCTAGCGTAAAACTGAGATTCATTTATGTTGTTTATTGCTAAATGCCACAATTTATGTATTCAGCTGATGGACGTTTGGGTCGTTTCATTTTGGGCGGTTCTGACTAAAGCTGCTGCTAATACTTGTGTACAGTTTTTCAGGTGGACATATGTCTTCACATGGTAAGTACGTGTTGAACGTTGTAAGAGGCTGCCAAACCCTCCTGCGACGGCTGCACTGTTTTGCATTCCGCTCAGCAGTGTGTGAGCACTCTCGTTGCTCTGCGTCTTCGGTACTTGGCAATGTCGGTTTTTTTCAGTTTCAATTCGCTTTTAACCATTCTAATAAGTGTGTAGTGATATCTCTTTGTGGTTTTAATTTGCATTTCTCTAATGCCTTATGCAGAGCATCTTCATGTACTTGAGGGATTCTTTATTAAGCCGGATCCGAAAAACACATTTTGTGCAAGTATTATCTGGTTAAAATTTTGCTAGGTACTGACAGGAAAGAAAGAAAAGCACCTGTTTTCAAGGAGCGGATGATTTCCATAGGGAAAACTGGTAATCGTGTTAAGGAGGAAAGGCTGTACTTGTGCTGGACTCTTGGAAAAAGCGGTTCACATGGTAAGGGATCCGGTGGAAAGGACAATGGTTTGGGAAGCAGAAAAGTCAGCGGTGACTTTGCCTTAGGCGCTTAACCTTTCTGGGCCTTTTTAAATTTCTTTCATCTGTGAAATACTATAAGATTTATCCCTAAATTATATATAAATCTACCTAAACTTTTTAGTAGTAGGTTTTTTTAAACTTTGTGAGAAGGCCGTGCAATCAGAAAACATAAGATCTTTGCAGATTTTTCCTGTCTGATGAAATTCCTATTGCCCCAAAAAGATTATCTTTTGAAAATTTAAATAATATACATTACAATAAAATGTTATTATACTCGAGAATTATATATTTGTTAAATCTATTGTAAGGATAGTAACTGATAGTTCTATAGTAATACCTCTCATCTAATACTATTATTATAATTTATGGAGCATTCTTAAGGTATTCTTTTTTTTTTAATCTTCAGAAAATCTCTGTGGTCCCTGAGAGTCAGAGATAACTGACTTGCGTAGGATTACACAGCTAAGAGAAAAGTAGCCACCTTGACCTGAGAATTCTAGTCTAGATCTTTTGCTTCTGCAGTGCATTGCTCTTTGCACTGTCATCTACTCCAATAGGAGATAAATACTTTAGTTTTAAATAATCTTTACATTTTTTTCAGTTGTGTAATTTCATGTTCTGAGAATTATTACAGTGTAATATTCTTACATTAAAATTATTATCCATGTTCTAAATAAAAAGCATAGTAACATAATAATAAACAAGCTTCTTTGATTTAGTAAATGCAGTAGAACTCTAATTCAAGACCTGTAAACAAGACAGTTGTATCACAGGCTGAGTCACTGTTGTCAGACAGCCTAGCCTACTCAAAGAAGAAAACTTAGCTGTAATCAAAAATAAAAGTAACCGGAATAGTAAAGGGCATAGTATTTCCCCTCCTGAGAGTAGTTTGTTTAGTTTCTAAGTTTAGATACCTACAGTGTATTATTAGTGGGTTACATATTACCATTAGTAGAACAATTACTATTAAAAGGAGTTAAGACAAAAGTGAGAAGAGTGTTAGGATAGATGTAATAATGTCTTTACGATTTAATGCCACAAATATGTCAACATTATAAAGTCACAAGTAAGCCTGTATTTCTTAGGAAATCTGTGTTCGTGTGTGACGTTAGGCTAATAACTTCAGGTTTCTGAATTTCTTTTTATTCATCTGTAAAATAAGGAGCTAGATCTGATGTTCAAAGTTTCATCCATCTTTCACATGTGATGAATCATCTGATTGATTCGTTCTTAACTATCGAATTAAATATGTTGATCATAGTTTAATAGATTGTGAACTATTCTTTTAAAGTTCTGAAACTTTACATTGTTAATTTTCTTCAGATGGAATGAATACTTACTTGATGTAATTTGTTGTAAGTAAAAATGTCATAGTTTCCAAAGAACTATTTAATTGTCTAATTATAATATTATGGGGTTCTGGGAGCTTGTTTTATTGGTATTTTGGAATGCAAGTATCTGGGGGACACCCTAATACTGGAACACAAATGCAGATATGAAAATATGTCTTTTACAAAATTTTTAAAACAAATGTCGTATTGACAGGCAGTTGATGTTATGACATGTTGCATTTTGTTTAAATTCAGAAGATCCAGACCATGATATATTGAACAAATACCTGTTAATAATGCAAATTAGTTTATTACAGAATTTGTATTTGACTGCAATAGTAAAGTACATAGAATGTATTTACAAAATTTTGTGTGTCTCAAACTAAGCTTTTAGAACAGGTACAAAGTCATTTTTAGAAAATTCCTATGAAGATTTGAATTCAGAAAGCTGGTTAAAGCAGGGAGTGGTTATTATAAAACTTACTTTAAGTAAAAAGTCCTTGCACTAAAAGCAATGTGAAGATTTAAAATCAGTTTGGAAAATTTTCAGTTTCATAATCAGTTTTTAGAGATTTACTTAAAAGTTTTAAGAGCATAGTATGCTTCCGAAAGCATCATCTATAACATATTACGAAATTATTTTCCTCAATGAATATGTTTTGTTAGAGAATTCCCTAAAGGGCTTAGGCTTTCTACTTCTGTGGTTTGCTTTTAGTAGTAAAGATTGTAAAGTAGCTATTTTCATTTTTTGGCTAAGCAGAATAATGCATAAGAATACGTATTAATCATCCTATACACTTGTTAGGGTCTTTATGTTCATATTGTATCTTTATGATTTTCTAACTTGATTTATATTTATATATTCCTCATCTTAAATCCTTGGATATATTTGTTTTCTTTTACGAAGAAGAGCTAAATTCTATTTTTTTTAATTGATATAAATCCTAGATATATGAAAGATATTTCTTTTTAGAAATTTGAGCCTAAAACTAAAATTATCAAAAGCTAGGGTTAAGAAGACTGAACCAGTCATTTGGGGGAAGTTACAGAGAATACTAGTGGGAATGGACTTAAAGATAAAATGTATATTAAGAAAGTCTTGAATTTTTGTTAGTTATATGTAGTTTGTGTTACTCTCTGATTATAATGATTCATAGAAATGTTTTATTAGAAAGGCTTGACTGTTTAGGAATCTAAACAGAAATGGAAATGAAAAATGGGAAATGTAATATATTTTAATGATATACTTTAACTTCAGTTTTTATCCATATTAAAATAGAAACATTTAAAATATGTAATCACAAAAATGGAAACAGTAAATGATTTCATTCTCAAAAATTTAAAAACTGAAATAAGCACTAAAAAATTCTAACTCGATGCATATCAAATTTGGTGATAATGTCTTTACCCTAATTCGCTTTTATTTACATATGCATTTGTTTCTAAATTGCATATTTAAAATATGCTGAATAAAAAGTTCATGATCAGATTATTTTAAAATATGATCAAAGTTTTTATATTTGATTTAGGAACACAGCTTCCTGGCAATTAACTTCTATAGCTGATATTTTCGCTTTTAAGTGAACAAGAGAGTTTTAAATGCTGAAAATAAGTTTTGCCAAGCATTCCTTAAGGAGCACTAAGCCAGATAGAACCATTCCCTAATACTTTTTTTCCATCGTCGGTATCTTAATATTATTCAGCAAAAAATAGGACATGTTTACTCCTAAAATTTTTAGAATACTTACACATACACTCTTAGTCTTTTGGTTATCTCCCATTCTATACAGCAATCTTCTTAATGTTAACTTTTAAATTGAATAAATCATCCATTTATTTTAATGTTTAGATTATTCAAGATTTGGTCAGTGAGAGCCTTTCAACTAGTTTCTGTGTCCTCTTGAGATATCCCACCATTCTTGGAGCGTTCCCTTACTTTCTGGCACTGCATGGTTTCCCAAGCTCTTTTTGCACTTCCTCAGCCCTAGTACTAAGATCAGCCATTCTACAAAGACCTCTGGATCCTTTTTGTGGAGAATGGCATTCGGAAACCAAGATCTGGGCACTAGATGTGTTTAGTGCTACAGGGATATCATTACTTTTAGGTTCTCTTAGTGGGAGGAGCTAGAAAAGATGCACACACACATACATAATTGTGAAATCTGTTTTTATTTCTATATTTCTCTCTACATGTATGCATATTTACACTCAACTCGTATGAAAACCCTTAAGAAATAGGCAGATGTTTATTTTTTTGGATTGCAAGAAAATTTATTTCATGCTTATACATATATTTACATATAGCCATAATATAGTTCTATGCATATTATGTATTTGTAACGCAGAACCATTGGAAACCCCGTTTGCAGGCTTTTTTTGCTACTTCCACCAGTTTATGGTCGTAAGTTCTCTATTTAACTTCAATATTTTTAAACGTTGTAAAATACACATAACAAAATTTACCGTCTTAACCATTTTTAAGTGTACAATTCAGTGGTATTAAGTGCATTCACATTGTTGTGCTACTCGTCATCATCCATCCACAGAGATCTTTTCATCTTGCAAAACTACACCCGTTAACACTGACTCCCCATTTCCCTACTCCCCCACCGCCGCATCTGATGACCACCATTCTACTTTCTGTTTCTAGGAATTTGACTACTCTACGTACCTCATATCAGTGGAATCAAACAGTATTTGTCCTTTTGTGACAGGCTTATTTCGCTTTGCATAATTTCGTCAAGGTTTATTCAGTTTGTAGCGTGTGTCATAATTGCCTTTTTAAGGCTTACTAATATTCCATTGTATACATGTGTATGTTACATATATAGTGTCACATTTTTGAAAAACTTGTTGTAAGCTGAAATGATGTAAGCTGAATTAGACTGCGCAGCATAGATAGTGGTGTAACAGGAGCTTATAGACTTGCTAAGAGCGCATCACGTGGAAATAGCCCAAGCATCACATTGAGTCAACTCTAACTGATTTTATAGTGTAGAGTTTTGCAGGGTGTGTTCATCAGGGCAATACTTATCGTAGAACATAATAGTTACATTTCACTTTTAATACAAAGTGGGGTTTTTTTTTTTTTTTTTGCAGTTTTTATCATTTCTGTTTAGAGAACTTCCTTTAGCCATTCCTTTAGGGTAGGCCGGCTAACAAGTGTCTTAGTTTTCCTTCCTTTGAAAATGTCTTTATTTCATCTTCATTCATGAAGAATATTTTGCTGGATATAGAATTCTGAGTTGATAATTCTTCTCTCTCAGCACTTGGGAAATACTGTGCCACTTAACTTCCGCCTCTCTGATTTCTGATGAGAAATCTACATTTGAATTGTTTTGCCCTTGTATATGATGTTTCTCTCTAACTTTCAAAGTCTTTCCTTTTGTCTTTAGTTTTCAAGGAGTTTGGTTATGGTATGTCTAGGCAGGGATTTCTTTGGATCTATCCTGTTTGGGATTCACTAAGCTTCTTGAATACGTAGTTTTTTGTCTTTTGCCAAATTTGGAATGTTTTCAGCCATTATTTTTTTAGTGCTTTTTCAGGCCCGCCTTCTTTCTCCTTTCCTTCCAGGACTTGGGTGACAGGAATGTTAGATCTTTTTTTATAGCCCTACAGGTGCTTGAGACTGATTTTTTTTCTTAAGTATTTTTTTCTTTATCGTTGAGATAAAGATTTCTATTCTTCAGGATCACTGATTCTTTCCCCTGTGATAATTCATCATGCTGTTGAGCCCACCTAGTGAGTTTTAATTTTGGGTATTGTATTTCATCAGCTGTTTCTTTGCTGAGACTTTGTTTTTTTCATTTGCTTCGTGTGTTTTAATAATTGCTTGTTGAACATTTTTATGATGGCTGCTTTAAAATCATCAGATAATTTCAACATTTGTGTCACCTCCATATCGGTGTCTGTTGATTGTCTTTTCTCATTCAAGTTGAGATTTTTCTTGGTTCTTGGTATGACAAGTGGTTTTTTATTATATCCTCGACATTTAGGTATTATGTTATGAAACTCTGGATCTTATTTAAATCCTGATACCGTGCCAGCAGGGAAAAGGGGGCACTCCCTTAATACTTAGAGGTCAGGGCAGGAGTTCAGGTTCCTCATCCCGCCTTTATTTATAATCTGGGATGAGAAGGGTACTTTTTACTGATGGGTGTGGCTGAATTTCAGGCTCCCTTCAAGCTTCTGTGGACATCTGCCTGGCTGGGAAGAGGAGGGGCACTTTGTTATTCCTCCCCATGTGGCCTCTACTGATAGAGAAGTGGGGAGGTACCTCTTACCACTGGGCTGTAATGAAAGTTCCCACTGCCCACTAGGTCTTTTTTGACACCACCCTGTTGTGGGGGAAGGGAGTGCCTTGGTACAGCCAGGTGAGGGTGGAAATTTAGGCTTTTCTCTTGGACTTTAATGATAGGAGTGGAGGCAGGACAAGGTGTTTTGTCTGTGGTGTTTGACTGGAGTAGTGCGGTGTCGAAACGCTTCCTGTTTTGTAAGGCTATCCCTTTCCTGACCCTGTAGCTAGAGAAGAGCAGGTTTTTCACGGGGCTGTTTTAGTGTGTGCCACTCAGACCAGGATGTATTATATTAGGCAAAAAGAAATCTATGGAATTAGCCACCATGCCCATCGTTCCTTGGGTCTAGAGGTCCCTAGACAGTCTGCTTCCTCTTCACCTCTCAGTGTCTACTTATATTTGCTTTATACGTAACATTTTTAGCTGTAGTTAGCAGGAAAAATAGGGAGAAGTGCATCTACTCCCTCTTCTAGAAATGGAAGTATTAGATATTTAAAGAGTAGAATAGTGTGTGTCACTCCAAGGCTATGACTGACAGTAATTCTTTTTTAACCAGTGAAAACTATTTTCTTTTTAATTTCCATTTTAAGAGGCTTCTACTCTTCCTTCTGCCCTCTATTCTTCCTAGTATATATTACTTGAAGTAGAGGAATCCTAGAAGTTGAAGTGTATCATCATAAGCCTTCTCTATTTTAGATAGCCTTAGTTCCTTTAATTATTTTTTTATGTAGTGCCCTCAAATTGCCTATAATCTCTATATTGTCTTGTCAGTGTTACCTGATCTTGACTGCTAGTTTTTATTGTTGGTTTGTTTTCTGTAGACACCATTCTGCTTGCTGTATGCACTAAGAGTGTAGTTGTTACCCCAGATCTTTTTCATGTGTACTGCTGCCTAGGTAAATTGCTCTCATTTTCTTATTCTGCATTTAGTGGTTTTGTCTCTCTTACAAGGTAAGAGTGGTCTAACACTAAACATTTTTACTTTCTGTGTAATTTAACTAAAATTTTGCCAAGTTTCTTTCTTGTGATTGTAAAAACAAGTGCACGTGCAATGGCAAACATTTGGAAGTCTCAGAAATACATTAAGGGAAAATATTGCCTCTAATTCTGTCCCTAAAAGATAATACTGTTGATAACACTTCAATGTAATTCTTTTATTCTCTACATTTTTCCTTCTTTTCCTTCCCAATACAGACTTTAAAATGCTATTATGTTTCATGTTTTAAGGGTACCATTATTCCTTAGCAATATATAGTGAATATTGTCCCTTGTCAGTAAATGTAACAGCATTATTTTCAAGGGCTGCATGGTATTTTACTGCATATGCTAATTGCACTGCCCCTGAGCAAAAGTAGCGACTAGTGTGCAACCTTGTTTCTATTCTTAAAGTGAATATGGTTATTATTTAAGTGAAAGCTTTCAGCATTTCATTATTAAATACGTTTGCTGTAAAAATTTGTAGATGCACTTTATCAAGTTAAGGAAATTCTCTATTTTGTTATGTTATCATGAATAGATGTTCATGGAGATATAGAAAGTTTTTACCATGAAAAGATGTTTGTTTTCAAATACTTTTTCTGTATTTTATGTATTGCCGTGATTTTCTCTCTTAATCTGTTAATATGTTGCATTATATAAATTGATATTTCCATTGTTAAATGAACCAGGTTATTATGTATTATGCTTTAATACATTGCTAAATTCAGTTTCCTAATACTTTGTTTCAGGTATTTTGCAGCTGTTGTCATGAGTGATACTGGTTTTTAGTTTTCCTTCATTATATTAGTTTTTTAGAGTTTAATTATCATATGCTAGCCTCATAATATGATTTAGGGAGCATTCCTCATATTCTGTAATTGAAAAATCTATGTAAAACTTGAATTAGGTTATCTTTGATTATTTGATAAAATCTTTGATAAAATCATCTACGCCTGGAATTTTTTTGTTGTTGTTATTGGAAGATTTTTAACTACTAATTCAATTTGCTTAATGACTTTAGGACTATTGAGGTTTTCTTTTCTTTTCCTTTGAGTTTGTTTGATGTTATAGTTTTCTGGGTATCCATTTTATTATGTTTTCAAATATATTAGCATAAGTTTGCTTGTGACATTCTTTTATCTTTTTCATTGTATCTATGGTTATACCCCCTTATAATATTTTTGTGCCTTCCTTTTCTGGGGATTGATCTTACTAGTGGTTTGTCATTAAAGTTTTTGTTGTTTAATACAACCAGCCTTTTGCTTTGATAATTTTCTTCACAGTATTTTTATTTTCTATGTGATTAATTTCTGCTTTGACCTTTTATTTCTTCTCTTCAACCGCTTTAGCTATATGGCACAGATTTTGTTGTTTTGTTTTCTGCCTTCTGGGGACCAGCTAGAGCTGCAAACACCCCTAGTCACAGAGAACTATGTTTTTCAGGTCTAGGTTTTTGGAGTTCTTCATCTAGAGTTCAGCAGATCACTCTTCGTCTTACCTCTGCTTATTCCCGTGCAGGTTCACTTCTTTTCTGGAAAACTTCCCTGCTTTTTCCCCAATATTCTGTATGTGTTTTGATATATAATATTTTTATTATCACTTGTTTTTAGGTATGTTCTAATTTTCATTATTCTCTGACCCATGATTTGGTGTGTTTCTTAATTTTGTAATTATATATGGCTTTTCTACTCATCTTTTTGTTAATTGACATTTAATTTACTTGCATTGTAGTGAGAGCAAGTGTTCCAGGGATTCTTTCCTGTGGTTCTTTTCCCTGCCTCAGATAGTGTCTTCACATGCATGTGCTGATGAGTACTCGGCTGAATACTCAAAGGAGGACTGATTTATAGATCTCTGGAGCTTGCTATTTGTAGTTTTCTTCTCTCCAGTATTCTGCCTTGTAAATTCTAGCCGAATTGGCCTCCTTGAACTGCCCACCTCATTTATTCAACTCAGGGAGATTGCTGGACTCTACCTTTCCCACCCAGCACTGCAGTGGGGAAGTGGCTTACTTCCAGGTAGTTTGTTTTTTCTTTCACAGAAACCACTGTCCTGTGTTTCCTGTTTTTGAAATAGATACTTCAAATATCAGTTTAATATTTGAAAATTATTTGCATTATATATTTTGTCTAGATTTTTCGTTGTTTAAGGTGAGGCGGGTGAATGCAGTCTGCTGTTTCATCTTGGCTCATAGTGGGAATTTTTTGGAGATAGATGATAAATAACTAAATGTAAGCAAACAAGTCAAGTAGCTGTAAATACCAGTGCGGAGAGAGCGGAAAGGAAGGCACGTGAAAAGTACCAGAGGAGTTTAGTTTTAATCGGATGTGAGAGAAGTACCCGATTGAGAAAGTGACTGTTATTCTGATTATCTTTTATATAGCAGTCTGCCTGCCCCCAAACGTCGTGACTTTTGCTCACAGATGTGCATCTTGGGCAAAGCTAGGCTAGGACAGTTTGTTTCTGCTCTGCTAGGCGTCAGCTGGGGCAGCTGACAGGCTGGGGGCTGGAATCTGAACGCTTTCTCGCTCATGTATGGGGGCTGATGCTAGTTGCCAGCTGGGATCTCTTTTGGGCTGTGACTGGACCATCTACACATGACCTTTCCATGTGGTACTTGGCTCCCACACGGCATAGGCCAGGTTCCAAAGGCGAGCATCTGAGCGAGAGCCAGGAGGAAGCTGTATGGCCTTTTCTAACCCAGCCTAGGAGTCATGTTGTCTATCACAGGAAGTCACTAAGGCTGGCCCATATTAAAGGGGACTGGAATTAGAATCTTCCTGTCAAAGAATCTGTGGACATATTTTAAAGCCACCACAATGATATTTGAGCAAAGGCGGTGAGGCTGTCCAGAGGAAGAGCTTTCCAGGTACAGTGCAGAGACTGCGGAGACTCAGGCTGCTACGGGTGCCCGAGGGTTTAGATTTGTTTGTGGTTGGGTTCCTTCTGTCCCTTGTCAGCTCCTTGCGGGCAAGGGCTTTGTTCACTGCTGTTTTCTCAGCGCCAGGAACAGTGTATGACACATAGTTGCAGTTCAGTTCTTGTTTGTGAAAGAGAGAGTTGGCCTTTTCACACCATATATCAGAAATCCTAAACATGAGTTCATAACCTTTGATCTGGTATTTCTTTCTTTTGGAGATTATCTTCAGGAAAAAAATGTACAGGTAAGCAAAGCTGTAGTGAAAATTTGAAGGTGCTTAGATGCCCATTAATATAGCAGGTTAGTTAAATAAATTATGGTTTGTCTGTGATATGGAGCACTGCAGTTTTTTAAAAAAAATTTTTTTATTGGTTTCAGGTGTACAACACAATAATGTGCCGGTTTTAGCTAAATGTTTTGAAATGGAAAGATGAGTGTTGAAGGACAAGGAGAGAATTCAAATGATGGTGTACAGAGTGATTCTATTTGGTTTCTAATTAACAATCTACATAATAAATATATGCATAGAATGGAGAGGGATCTGGTAGGATATATACATCGAATTGTTAATTGCTATAGAGGTTATTTTAGAGTTACTTTTAAAAAACAATATACTGTATTATAATAGAAATATATTTCTACCGTGAGTGATGAAAATCACCTTTTAAAACAATGTTTGTCTCTTCATTAATTAAAGATGGAGGAAAACCAATTTGTGTTGGCAAGTGTGGAATGATGTAAAACCTAGATTTTTTCTTATTTTTTTAAACCAAGATTCTTTCAAGAGATTATCTCTTTATGATCGGTTTCTTTAATTTCCTTTTATATATTTTTGTATTAATTGTTAAAATAAGCTTGTCTCATAATAAGGAAAAGATTTATATTAAAAGAAAATAGTTGTAGGGGATAATGTTAAGCAGCCTTACTTTACGAATATCTATTATGTGAAAAACTGATATTTATAAACTGGCAAAGTCAGGGATATCTTGATTTCCCTGCAGAGTTCCTTTAATGGACTCAAAATACTCTGTGACTTAGAGAAAGACAGACACTCTATGATCTAACTCTATGGTCTAACTAAAAAACAACGAACTCATAGAAACAGAAAACAGGTATGTCGTTGCCAGAGGTAGGGAGTGGGGGTGATGGAAATGGGTCAAGGTGGTCAAAAGGTACACACTTCTAGTTATAAGATAAATAAGTTCTGGGCATGTAATGTACAGCGTGGTGACTAAAGTTAACAATTCTATATTGTCTCGAAATTTCCCATCACTACGTGAGATGATGGATGTTAACTAAACTTACTGTGGTAATCATTTTACAATACATACATGTATCTAGTAATTATGTCACACACCTTAAACTAATACAAGTTATATGTCAATTATATCTCGGTAAAACTGGGAACAAATATTGTGACTTAGAACATTTGATTTATATATAGTTCTTAAGCTACCACTCTTTGTTAACTATATGGTTAATATTATATATTAAAATATGTTAATATTATTCTTTACAGCACCCATTTTAGTAACCTTAAAAGTAATGGAAGCCTAAGACAAAAATTTCAAATGTAATTTATGAAGAAAATTCTAGATGATATAATACTTGAATGAACACATATTTTACTTGCAAAAATTTCTTTAGGTTAATTGTTCTTATTTCACTGTCTTATCTATTTATTTTGAAGAAATAATTTGTAATTCATTTTGTTCTCTGTATACCATAGGATGTATTTTGGAGATGCAGACAAAATATCTTTGATGAAATGAAGAAGAAATTTTTACAGGTTAGACTGCTGATGTAATTGCTTTAGTGTGGTAATCAGCAGAGCAAGTAACAGCATGTTAGTATTTTTATTTAATAACAAGGCATGTGTTAAGTTTTGTGCTTGTTTGACTTTTATTTCTACCCAATTTTAATAAGAAGAAAGTCACATTAAATGAATTTGTCTGATATTCCCTTGTTTTTAACAAGTAATTGAGGGAGAAAATTGAAATCAAAACCATAGGACTCTTTGTTTTGACTTTTGGGTATATTGTCTGTTTTTTTTTTTTTTTTTTACAGATATGCCATTTTCAGAAATAGTAATAGCCCTGGGTTTAAATCATGTAATGATTTACACAGGCAAAACCCAGAAATATTATTTGAAGAATTAAGTAAAACTCTTACCTTCCTGGAAGCCTGTATACAGTACAAACCTAAACTTTCCTGTGATGTAGCACCCCATTCTTACCTTTAACACCTCATTTCCTTAGGTCCATTTAGCTCTAAGATTTTTCCCCCATCGCTTTTCCTTTAATCTCTTCTGTTTTCTCCTAGTGATCTGTGGCAAGAAACCACTTAGAAAAAGATCATATAACATCAGAGTTTGTTGGGGTAGTTGGAATGGAGTGGAAGGAGGATCTTAAAAATTATTTTTTAATTTTTTTTTAATGTAAGTTAGGGTCCTCATCACTACCTCAGGAATTATCACTTGTTAAAGTAAAAATGCTCAGTCTGAATAAGCCCAATAAATTTAATAAATTTCAATTAGCAAGAGTATTCACACTGTCAATTCTCTTGTTTAATATATGGGCAGTATATTAAACATGAACTGTGGATATCCAGAAGGGTAATGTGTTAAGGCCTGATTTCTTAGCTTGTAGCAGCTCCTGTATCAAGAAGTAGATAAAAATGGATTTACGTGTGTATGTGTATTTTTAAGTTTGCGACCGTAATACTATTCTTTGTAATAACATTGAAAGGAAGAAAGTCTTGAGAGAAAGTGGGTTGACTATTAAATTTAGAAATAAAGAGGTCTCTTCGTAATGTTCTAAGATTCTTTATCTTATTTTTTTCTCTCAGAAAAAAAATCTGGATCTTTGAATTTTATTTGATATTAAGTTGTTTTCTACATGTTAATAGGTATCTTGTCAGTTATACAACTTGTTTTCTGTTTTTTAATAAGGAATACCTGCGAAGTATTTTTTTATGAAACAAAAATTATGATGTCAACTTCAGAGAACTCAGATTTGAAGTTAGAACTAATGAGGAATGCCAAGGAAAGGAGCCAGAACGACTTGAGAGGCAAACAAACGTGCCTTCAGCAGGCTCTGAGATTTCTTAGACAGATATCTGTGTCAAAAATTTTAGATGTTCCTAGCAGCAAGCTTATCTCTGGAAGAAAAATATGTTTTCAATGTTTTTATCCCAGTATATTTTACCTTTTATAAATAATAGTATGGTTTTATTGTTTTTTACTTTGTTTTTTTTTAGGGATTCTTTCTTCAGACTTTGCTAGGAAATGTAGTTTTGTTTCTGCAGTGAGCATAGACAGAGACAGAACGCTTTTCTTAACATACAGTGTTAACGTAACTGTCGTTGGCCTCTCCCTTTCCCTTACTCTCACACATACAATAATGCTATGAGTTGTCCGTAAAATAAGCAGTTTTAATTTTATGCTCTATACCTTTTTTGTACTTGGCTAGATTTTCTGTGTAGAATACTTTGGGTGCCCATCTAATAGCCCACCTAAGATATATTAAATGTTTTCCCTAGTGGAACATGCTTTAGACCTTTCTAAAACTTTGTGCTTGTTTTCTCGTACCTGTTTTCTTTTATTCATCGTAGAACTCTTTTGACTCAAAAATTGTGCTCCCTTCCCTAAATTACATTGTATCCTCAGGTGTCACAACCTGATGTTGGCGGTAGTACTTAAATGGACGGACACCCTCCCCCCCAGCCGCCTAACACCATCACTGTCCCACATCCTGCCCACCTAGAGCTTGCGTGTGCTTAACTGTATTTAGGTGCATTTTTATCTATTGCTGTGGTTCCGCCTAGCCCAACATTTAGTGGCTTCAACAACAACTAGTTTATTTGCTCACAATTCTGTGGGATTGGTTTTGGACAAAGGCTCAGCTGGTCAGTTTTTTTGCTTCACCTGTATCATCCGGGACGATTACTTGACTCTGTTTGGCTGGTGGCTGGCTTTAGATGGAATGTGCAAGGCTTTTCCCACATACCGGGCACTTCAGCGGTGCTTCACTAAGTGGCCACTTGCTCTTTGTGTGGAGTGTTAGGGCTTGCTCACAGCATGGTGGGCCAAGGGTGACTGAATTTCTTTTCTGGTGGCTGGGTTATAAGAGGAAATGTTCCAAGAGGTGCAAAAGCAGAAGCTGCTAATTTTTTAAGGACCTGCGTTAAATCACACAGTATTACTTCTGTCATGTTCTGTTGGTCCTGGCTGGTCACAAGACCAGCCCAGATTCATGGGAAGAGGAAAAAGGAAGAAGGGTGGCAAAGAATTTGTAGCCATCTTTTAACTCACCTCAAGATGATACTGTTTTTCTTTTGGGCATAAGTAGGATCAATCTGGTGTAGAGCTCCAAAGAAATTAAGAAGAAAGATAGCTACCTTATTTTTCCAGTTCTAAGAAACGCCTTTATACTTTTAAATGTTTTGGAAATCTGCATGTTTAATACCGTGTTTCCCTGAAAATAAGATCGAGTCTTATATTAATTTTTGCTTCAAAAGATGCATTAGGGCTTATGTTCAGGGGATGTCATCCTGAAAAATCATGCTAGGGCTTATTTTCTGGTTAGGTCTTATTTTTGGGGAAACACGGTATAATATTGTAAAGTATTTTTTTTTGAAAAGCAATTATAAAATAATTGGTACACCTTATTGATGATATAATTGAAAAAACATTTTTTCCTTATCATTTCCCAAATTGGATGGTAGGGGGTTGGGAGGAGAGATTTCACCTCATTGAATTAGTGTTAGCAATAATGATATCAAAAATTTAGATGCAGTCCATGGATGACAACCACTTATTAGATTAAATGAGACATAAAGAATGGGCTAGAAGGTTGGGTATAAAGTCATATGATTTACAAGTGTCTGTCTTAGAGCTTTAAAGAAGAGAAGAACTTTTTTGTTTGTTTGTTTGTTTCAATTATCCTGGCATTGAATTCAAGAGTAAAATAGGATTGGCCCCAAAATTTTGCTTATAGGAATTTTAAGGAAACAGAAAAGTACACAAAGTTTTATGTAGGTTTCATCATAGAATAAAGTCTATCCTAAGAGTCAGTAAAATAGAATTGATGGAGCAAATTATTATTAATCCATGTAATAAAATACTATTCAACTGTTAAAATGATGAGTTAAAAATATTCGACAGAGGATTACATGATATATTTATATAAGTAAAGAAGTAAGTTCCAGTACAGCATGTATAGTCTAACCTAATGTTTGTGTTTAAAAAGCGTGCATGTATATGTCCTTGTGTGTATACCAAAATTTTTGTTATCTTTGTGTTAATGGGATTATAGGTGACTTTCACTTTTCCCTTTATACTCTTCCTATTTTACAACAAAATTACTTACATGCAATGCACAGAAAAGAAAGCTATTGTCATTAAAAACAATAAAAGGCAACAATGGTATTAAATTTTGTGTTCGGTATATTTAAGTGTTCAGATGAGATTCAATTGGGGATAATTTCCCGACATTTGTGGGTGGAAGGTGAGGAGGCTAGAGTGCCTGTAGCTTGTGCTCAGGTATTTAGGGGAAGAACTAGGAACTGTTAATGTCTGCCCATCTGATGTTGCCACGTCACCATTCTTAGGTAGACTGCCACGTCAGCACTTCTGATTTCCGAATTCTTAGGTAGGGTCATCTTCCTTGGATGTTCAGTTCCAACCTATCTGAAGCTTTAAAAATCTGGCCATGATAGTATTTTATACCTGGCAAACTTGAACCTACCTCTGAAGTATGCTATTGAAACTATAAAAGTGAGTCTTTTGTAGTTGAAATTCAGATTGCTCACTCTTTTATTGTAAATCAGAGTTTTTATAAAGGTCCACTTCATGTTTCTCAGTTTGGGATTAAAATATGTAAAACAATTCATTACATGTTCAATATGACACCTTAAGTTTATAGGTAAAGCTTTTTTTTCCTTTCTGACAAGTAGATTAGTAATGTTCTTTTTTGTTATTCTGTTTATTTTATAGAAATGTATTATTTTCATTTTTAAATGGGTTATTGTTAGTAATTAAGTATTTTGATTTGTCTGAGATACAGTTTTAAACATTATACTTCTCTTACACCAGCTTATTTCTGTTTTAAACTAATTGGATTAAACTTAATTTGAATAATCTCATGCAAAATGAAAATTATATGTAGCAGAAACAAATTATGATTGTATTTTTACCCCATCAAACAAGCAGACCAACCTTGTGGCTATTCTGTCTTCAGTACTAGTAAATGATTATGATTAGTCTTAATGAAAAATGGATAATACAGAAGGAACAAAAGGTTGAGGCTGATACTGGAAAAAAGAGAAAAAGAAATAAATTCTTGTATACAGCACTAGTTCATATTTCCGAAAAGCCTATTATGGGGATGGTGAGGGGTACCCCAGTTAAATGACTGCTGCACTTGACTTTGATGGAAAGTAAGAAATTACGTAATCAGAATTGCATATTAAAATAACTATTCTGGATTGAAGGAAGATAACATTGGAAGAAGTTAAACTTCTTACGATTGCTATAATCTTGGTGTAAGATTTTGATTGCTGCAGGCAGGAATAAGAGAAAAGGGAAATTCAGAAGGTAGAAATGATAGAATTTTGTGATTGTGAGGTGAAGGAGAAGGAGAGAGGGAAGATGATCAGCTCTTTGGTTACAGCAGTTGGTGGTTGATGGTACCATTCAATGAGAGTTGAGCATTACAGGACAAGGAGGGAAAGAGCTTCTTCCGTTAGGTAGTATCTGATGCAGCCTCTTACTTCCCCTGTGGAAAGTGGAAAAGAAAAGCAGTGTCCTTCAACATCCTGAGGGAGAGCATAGCTTCTTTGACAAAGTGTCCTTTAAAATTTTTTTTGTCTTGATAATTACAAAGTTATGCACTCGACGAAAAAGGAGAATTTGTGACCCTGATTCCCTTCTACATTGGTAATTGAAGTTTTTGTTCTGTTTTGTTTTGTTTTGTTTTTTCCCTTGTTTCCTTCCCCCTCTGCTGGCTGATCTGTTTGGATGAACTTGTCAGCTCCCAATACATCAATAATGGGCTTTTTGGTCATTGATCTCTGGGTATAGTGACATATAGGTCTGGAGGCCTGCTTTCCTAGGTCCCTTAGTTTTGGATTTTACAATCTTAGTCTTTACTCTATTTCTATACAGTTCCCTTTCTGTTGCTTCTGGAGACCCAGACATGCTTGATTTGACTGTGCTAGCAAGGTAATGACACATTTTTTAAGGAGCAGATTTTGTCATTTTCAACTGAAAATTGCTCAGGTATGCTTTCCTCATGGCTTGTTGACCATTGATTTACAACCTTAAAAGGTGAAAGTAAGTTTCCACAAGAATGCCTGTTGATTTTTAAGTATGCTCCAGTTTTTCCAAAACAAACAAATGTGTTGCTTTGTATGTTTGACATATCCACTAGAGTGTTTTTCAGAATAACAACACAGTAATACTGACGCAAAGAAAATAATATTTTGTGGGATTCTTTTTACATTTAATCATAGAAAATATGGCTAATTATAGTTATTTTCCAATAAAGATAAATAATATATGTATTTTTAATTTCAGATAGAAAATGCTGCTGAAGAACCTCGAGTCTTATGTATAATACAAGATACTACTAATTCAAAGACAGTGAATGAACGGATCACTTTAAATTTACCAGCTTCTACTCCACTCAGAAAGCTCTTTGAAGATGTGGCCAACAAAGTAGGCTACATAAATGGAACCTTTGATTTGGTGTGGGGAAATGGAATCAATACTGCTGATATGGTAAAACCTTAAAGCATCTTCTGTTAAGCTGCTAACAATGTTATAGTCATTATTATTGTTTTTATTAATGATTATATTAAGTGCTAGAACTCTTTGCAAAACTGTAACTTTAAGATCCTATGTGCAACTCAATTATTGCATCCTTCTTTATCCCTTTGCCTTCATTCTGGATTCTATATTTGCTTATCAGCTTTCTTCTTCAGTTTTTTATTCATGTACGATGACTATTATAATACTGTCTCAACTACAGAAAGATTTCCAGTATTTACTGAATGGAATGATGTTCATCTTGTTTTTAAATGAAAAGTACATTTAAAATTATATGTATTTTATGATCGAATTTTTGGAAAAGAAGAAAAAAATGTATATAGAAAAAGACAGGAGTGGGAGAATATACACCCCATTGTTAACAGAGATTATGTACCAGATAGAGTGGTAGGCTCTTGATCAGGGAGTATGGTCCCATGACTTCTACTTCAAGGGTCTTATAGTCCAGGTGTAGAGAAAGATGTAGCAACAAGTAATTACACTAATATATTTTAAGTAGTATGTTATAAATTTGCCATGAATGCGAAGAGGAGGCATTGATCAATTTTGCATGAGCGAGTTGCAAAGGAGACTGTTGAGTTGGCGCTATCTGCACTAGAATCGTATTCTAAATAGTTTTTTTGTTTCCTTTCAGTCCAAATTCACCCTGCGTACTACTATTAGAATTGTCTTCAGTCATCTTAAATCATAGCACTTGTGTCACCTTCCAGTTCAGAAACCTCCAATGACTGACTGCTCAGTGCCCACCATTAATTATCAGATTCCCTCGGTTAGCATTCGAGACAAGCTACAATTGGTCCTTTAAGTCTTTGTCATGTTAACTCCCACATACCGGACTAATGTATTTTCTGAACACAAATTTCCATTCTTTTGCATATCCATATTTTTGTTTATGTTACCTCTATTGATGCTCTTAAGCTTTCCAGGAAAATGCCTCTCATGGCAAATGAAATTGAATGTGTGTCCCTGTGGTATTTAGGAGAGCATAGTTTTGACTGGCTCCATAGAAGAATCAAAGATGTTTGATGTTGCCTGATTTGCCTTTAAAATTCATATTTTGCTTTCTATTCCATAATATATCTGTTTTTTTAAGTATAAAACCAATGTTTTAAGTTAGTCAACTTTTCCCTCTGAAATTGATCAGTGAAATTAGTAGTCCAACAAGATATACAAAGAGAAACAATATTTAATCTGAAACTTTGAATACTCCCTGTTATATCACCATATAACTTCTAGTGTTGCCTCTTTTTCAGTTTAAAGGCTAGTTCCATACTGTCATATATGTCTACCCAAGTCTTATTTATCTTTTCAGAAGCCTTACTTAAGGTTTCCTCATGCAACTTTAAAAGTAATCTCTTTTCTCCTTGCCCTCCTATTGCACTTTCTCCTCTGCTATGCTACTTACCATAGTCTCCTTTTATTATAATTGTTACTCATTTGTATCTTTCCATTTGGTAGAATGTAAGTATTTTGATGGCTGTGACCTCGTAGTATCAATTTTGTATTCTCTATAGATACTCTCTCTAGGTACTCAAAAAGTGTTTATTAAATTAACATCTATAGTAGCTTCAAGTAGCTGTATGTCAAGATTACCCATTTCTCTTTCTTCAGCTATGACTGTTCTTAAGTACTCTATTTCTGTATTTTTATTTGCCTACTGTACATTTCTATAGGTATCCTCTTTCACCGGCTTACTGCACAGTGCTGCATTTACAAGTATGCTTCTCTGAAAACCTAGCCCATTTAGCTACCAACCACCTTGTACACATAGACACATTTATTGAGGTAGAACCCCTATGTATTCAAGCTATAGCATCTAATCTTTCATGTCCTGCCAGAGAACGCAAGGGACCCAAAGATACTGTTCCTCTTTCCATGTGGCTTCTCTTAGACCCAGGTTTTCTATGTCCTGTTTTTCTCATGGATTTCTAATGGATTTCTAGTTATGAACCAAAGATTAGAAACAGATATGTAGTTTGTTATTTTATTTACTTAACACTTGCTAGGTGCCTTGTATTTTTTTGATACTAAGCTCTGTACAAATACCTTATTTAATCCGTATAATTCCTCTGTAAGATAGATGCTATTACAGCCACATGTTATAGCTCCTATTATAGATGAGGAAACTGACTCATGGGGAGTCAATAACTTCAACTTGCCCAAAGTCACACAAATAGCAAGTGGCAAAATCACTTAAGTTAATTTTTTTGTCCTTAACCCCTATACTTTTATAGAATGTTAATTTCCTAAAAAAATAAAGGTATTTCTACAAAATAAATACTTCTAAAGAGCCATTCTTCATCTTTAAAACATTAAAAATATCACTCAATGTAACAAAAACATTTTAAAAGAAAAGAATACGGTTTTCATCCCATCCTGCATTTTTTTCAACAATGGACTGGAGTATGGGTGACTAGGGTTTAGAGCACACAGAGCTCCATCTTTCATTCACAACTAGAGTGAGTATATCAAAATGACAGCTGGAGTTCAAATTGCCCTAACAGATAGAAGAGTTAGGTAAAGAGTAAATATCTTAGGTGTTTGATTTTCCAAGGAGTGATTGCTTTCATCATCCTGGGCTCTTTTGGATTCTGGCAGTGGACTTAAAATAGGTATCATTTAATAGGACAGGCTTTTCCTTAAGGCATCTTCCTAAAAGTGCCCATTTTGTTATATTACATAATTATTTTGGTTGGGTTATTTAGTGTTGCTTATCTGGGAATTCTCAATATATTCATATGTAAAAACATGTTTTTAATTTTTAGTTATATAAAATTATCTTTAATTTTCCTGGAAGTCCATTAAATATTATATTGTATACATTTTAGAGAACACAGAAACATAAATTTTATAATTCCTTTTTTGTGTGGTACTTAACATTACTTCTTAACGTTTACTTTTTCTCTTTTCAGTTTTTTAGATGTTGGGGAATGGGGACATCTGGGATATGCACCGTCACTGGGCTTAGCCATCTCATTACATGAGTGGATGAGTTAATTCCAAGTCTAGATTAACAGAATTTACCAGAATCTTTGTTTAAAAAAAATACCATTTGAGCCCAATTATTGTAGTTAGGTGTCCATTTGCATATACTCGTTTTATTTTATTACTACAATTAATGTTTTTCATAACCTGAGATATTTTTATGCCCATAGGCTCCACTGGATCATACCAGTGACAAGTCTCTTCTTGATGCTAATTTTGAGCCAGGAAAGAAGAACTTTCTGCATTTGACAGATAAAGATGGTGAACAGCCTCAAATACTGCTGGTAAGCTATTTAGAAATGTCTGTATTCATAATTTCTGTGCACTGTCAACTACTACTTGGGAAGCGATTTTCCAAAGGAGGAGGAGAGATGTGTTTTGTAATTTATGTATGGTAAATTATTTTTCTATTTTATATTGATTTGTTACAAGTGTATATGTTTATTTACCTGGTTACACTGTTTGTGTATATAGTCTGTTGCCATGCTGGGAACACGGGTTGCCATCTTTAAAACCACCACAACAGGGATGGGATGGGTCTAGGGTAAGTTAAATTGTCAAAAAGATCTCCTACTGTGTTTCAGTGGCCTTTCCTTTGGCTAAGTATTAGCTTGGTTGCTGTAAGTCTTTGGCAGTTTGACCAAAGTTTTTTTTTTTGTTTGTTTTTTTGTATTTTGGGGGAGGGACAGACCCCCAGAATTCTCTACTCTGCCATTTGCGCTCCTCTTTCCCCTTCCCCTCTTTTTGGGAATGACTAGTTTGTTAGTTTTATGATCTATTTCTATTCTTTTAGTGTTTATACAAATTTCGTATTTCCATAGGCTTTCCTGTCTGATCAAGTGGCCTTAGAGATCATCTAATTCAGTAACTCCCAATTTGAAGGGCATTCCTTAAAAAAGACTGAGAAAACCTGGCCTGATTTGACCTTGCTATTTTTATGGATTGAGGAAAACAAGGCTCAGAAGATTCATGGGCTTTTTCAGAACCCTACTCTTCAGTGAAACTTACCTTAGGAAAAGTTATTTTGATGCTTTTCATTTAGAAGTCTATTGTGAATTAATTAGAATGCCTCTTTGGATAGTAGGTAATAATTAAATACAGGGCATTCATACTGCAATATCGGACAATATCAGAATGTGCTCTCTGATGTTCCTTAATCTCATTTATTTTTATGACGTGAAGATTTTAATTAGTCTGACATTGAAATTCGCTATTAATTTAGGAACCTCTAAATTCACAATTTGGGAATTCATGTTTTAAAATGCAGAGTAATTACTCTTCAGCTCTGTCTTAATTGTTTGTGCTGATTTTATATCCCTTAATCCTTTTCCACATTTTTCTCATTAATAGGAGGTTTCTTATTGGAGACAATAGGAAACTATCTATTTAATCCAACACTTACTGAATATCCTCTGCCTGCCAGGCCTGCTTGGGAAGGATGATATAAAACCGAGTGATGATAGACTATGTCATCAAGGAGTTCACAATGGTGCTTTTGATTTATTAGTACCAAAAATCTCCTTTTCTTGTGTAAACAATATTTGAAAGAGAATTAAGGAAGATTGAGAATATAAGAACTTTGGAAGGAGACATGAGCACCTTTCTAAAATGTTTTGTATCAGGCATCTTTCAAACCTTCCTGCAAGAAATGGTGAGGGAGGGTGTACACTCCTTTAAATGTCTTGGTAGTAACAGTAACAGCAATGCCTCATCTTTCTCCCATTGCCTCAGCAATTAGTATATCTTTTTTCATTGTTTCAGCAACATTTGCCATTCAGTAAATATTGGTTATGCTGCATTTTAGGAGGATTCCAGCGTTGGGGATGACAGTGTCCATGACAGATTTATCGGTCCACTTCCAAGAGAAGGTTCTGTGGGCTCCACCAGTGATTATGTCAGCCAAACCTACTCCTATTCATCTATTTTGAGTAAATCAGAAACTGGTAAGATTTGTTGTTGTTGTATTTTCATGAAATATAGGGCATTATACCCAGAGTAATGTTAGTGATCTCAAGCCTACTCCCCTCATTTTATGGATTAGAAAACTGAGTTATAACACGAATGTGGTTTCCCTTTTCCTCAACCCATTGTTTTTACTGTATTGTTACTGTCACTATTTAATAATAAAGAAAAAATATTGATTGTTGTATTTTGAAGGAAGACTTTTCTTTTTGGTAATTTTCTATTTTGAATTAATCCTAAAATTTTGATGTTGACTTCTTTGAAAAGGAATGTCTCTGTTATATCTTTTCGGATTAGAATAGACTATGGGGGTTACTTTCATTTTGAAGCAGATAGTTAGGGTTATTTTATTAGACCTACTGTGTTATCTTTTAGTTTAATCTAATCATATGTTTGAAATTAATCATGTAATTAAAAGTTCCTGTTAACTTTTTTCCAAACACGATTAAAGCTAGAGTTTTTGATTTTTTAATTTTTGAGGTAGTGAAATTGCTTTATTTTTGCAAAGATTTATTCATTTATGTAGGATTGGGAAATTCCAGGCAGCCTCAGCTGAGAAGGTGTAGAACAACCTGTTCTCCTGGCCAGAGTGCTGTTGTTTGTGGAGAAGAGACTGCTTATATGACCTAAGAATTAAATAATGCTTTTCATTAATAATCAGGCCAGATATCATACAAGTTTGAGTTACTTGCCAGTCTTATGCACTTCCCCTTCATGTGTACTTGCTGCTGTGCTAAGTAGTAGGCTAGAGAAATCTGATTGACACCCTGCCCTCACAGTCTGATGGGGAAGATTTATAAGTAAATTGGTAATTACAGAGCAATGAGGTAGTCTCTGATACGGATTTAGGACAGGGTGCTATGAAAACAGTGCAGATTGGGGGTGGTTAGAAATTGAAGCAGTTTATAATTATAAAACAATGTAGAGTAAAATACATAAACAAAGTGTTCTTAAAACAAAGATGAAAGCCATTAGAAGTCAAAGCTTGAACCTTAGTTCATTGTGAAAAGTGATTAGCCACTTGGTCTCTTAGAATCGTACAGGTGCAGATAGTGTGGAATCTGTTCCTCCTTTTTACAACTAAGATTCATCATGCATATCCGTGTTTTGGTCCTTTCATCACCTTCTTTAGCAATATAGTTATCCACGGAGCCCACCATTTCTTAAGACATTTTTAATAATTGTTGGGAAATTGAAAAAGTATTTTGATGCTCTTCAGTGAACACCTTCAGCATCTTTTGATAAAAGACTTAAGTGTTTTTTGAGACAACCAAGTCATTCAGTATTAAGTAGGAGTATGTACGTTCGTTAATCAAGGTGTTTACCATATTTTGCTCAAGTAATAAAGATATAACTAAAAGGATGAGACTTTGTGTGTGTGTGTGTACGTGAAACTGGGCCTGAAGTCTACTTCAAAAGAGAAGTTCCAAAAATGTTCTCAGCAATGGTGGCCATATCCATTAGATATATATAGCGAAGTACTTTTAATCATTTACTTAAATTTGAAGTTCATATAAGTTTCTTCTTTCCCTCTTTGCCCTCCCTCTCTCTGTTCTTCCCTACTTCCATCTCTGACTTCGTATTTTATAGCCACTTTTGGCATAGCATGCTGATCTATAGAATCGCATACTTTATAGCTTGTTAAAATAGAGGAAGTCATTCTGAGTTTTCATATATGAATTTATCTCAGATGTTATTAATTCTTCATTGAAATTGGTTTATAGGGCCTCATGACAGAGATCACTGCTTCAGTTCAGTCTTCCTACATTGGGTGTATGTGATAGTTAAAGTGGTGGATATGTTTATATTTTTCCGTTTTAATCCACAACTTTTAGATTTGGGGAACAAAGATTTTTATGTCAATTAAACATTTCTCTTAAAATTTTATTAAATGCTGTGTAATATCCATGTGTATATCTGGATATATATATAACAAGATAACCTACTTTTTCTGAGAAGCAAGGTTTGCATAATGCACATATGAGAAAAGGAATCTTTCTTAGGTGCTGTTGAAAAAAATTGGAATTATTTCCAACTGAGTAACCTTAACCTCTCAGTTTTTACTGTGTATTAAATTCTTATTAAGTTCTTATTTGTTATTTTTTTTAATATAAATGCTGATTGATATTTATTTGTGCTTTCTTTTTAAAGGATATGTGGGATTAGTAAACCAAGCAATGACTTGCTATTTGAATAGCCTTTTGCAAACACTATTTATGACTCCTGAATTTAGGAATGCATTATATAAGTAAGTATTTAAAAAATTCTAAAAATAAAATTGATTTAAGAATGAAAATATAGTTTTTTACTAATAAAATCTAATTTATCTTCTTACAGTTATTTGTGTAGTTTGGGGCATTTCTCACTTCATGAGACACACCTTCTTGAATAGTATTATATAAGAAAAGGATTTTTATGAGAGATTGGCATATAAAAACTTTTGGGGAGAGAGAATCAGAAATGCATAGACAGCAAAGGATAAAATTGATATGATTTACATTTGGGATAAATTATTGTATATAGACTTTCCTTTCTTATAGCTTTAACTCCTTTATAAAGAAATATGTTACCTGCTTTTTGAGATAATCCAAATGTGTAAACCACTTCTCATTTCCCTCCACTTCTCAATTTAAGAACTTTTTTTAAACTTGCAAACTTTGTTTCTAAGTAATATATAATGCAACTGTTTGGTGTTTTGTGTATGTGTATATGTGTGTGTTCCTAAAAGACTATATATATCAGATACATGCTCTATGAAGGAAGTCCATAGTTAAATAAACCCTAAAGTCAGGCATTTTTATGAGTATCAATTATACATTTAATACACCCTTGTTTTGTATGTTTTCTTTAAGTTGTACGTAACTTTTATTTTTTAAGACATTTTAAAGTACAAATAAACTGATTTCTTTCCTTTTTTGGGTTACTTTTGAGTAACATCCTTGAAATTACTATAAATATGTATTTAAAGTTTTTTTGGAACTTTTATTATTGATTGTATTATTCAAACAACATTATATTACCATTCCATTCATATGCAAGCTCATTATCTGAATTTACTTATAAAAGTTGACATGTTTTTCATTTGGCAAGTATTTGTTACTCAATAGGGTTCTATGCTAGGCACTTGGTGGATAGGGATGGAGTTAGAAAAACGGTCTTTGTTATTGGGTTAGTTACAAACCTCTTCACAATAGCAACATGTATATGTATGAAATACAGAGGGTGCCAAAAAAATGCATACACGTTTTAAGAAAGGAAAAAACGGTATTAAAATTGTAATACTCAATATATACCGATAACAAAAGATGAATACAAGTCATGTGTATACATTTTTTTGGTACCCTCAATAGTTTAAATAACATTTAAGGACAGCTAAATGCTGCGATTGTTTAGAGAAAAAGGAGATTAATGAAATTTGAAGAAGGGGCTCAGCATAGAAAGTAGAATTTGAGGTCATAGAGCTAGGTATGGTTTGCCAGCTTGAGAAGAAAGAGCATTGCAGGTAGGAGGACTTTCAAGAGCAAAAATGAGTAAGAGTCAGTGCTACTTGAATGCTGGGTATTATTAGTTTGTATCAGATACAGTACTGAGCACTTTACATATAGACTCATTTAATTTTTATGGCAACTGTATGAATGCGGCGATGTTATTATCCACATTTTACAAAGGACGTAACTGAAGGCACAGAGAGGTTAAGTACTTTGCCAGAGGCCGCGATGCTAGAAGTAGCACACCCAGTAGATACCATAATCCATTTCCCTATTCTGCCTGTATTGCAGCTGATGCCAATAAATATAATATGTCCCAGGGGCCTCCAGGAAATCAGCAAAACTGGAGTTTTTGTCAGTTCTAGAAGTTGAGGTTAATAGATGGAGTCTAGAGCCTGCCCTCAAAGCTAGAACAAACTGTATAGTCTAGGGTGATATGCCTATTTTGGCGAGTAGTACAGAGAAGCTGAGGTCCCAGGAGCTTGATTAACTGTGAGTCCTGATCCCTGAAAGTGGTCTGTAAATTTACGACACTGTGGAGGAGACTAAGCATAGGCAGGAGTACTCATTCAGCAAACATATCCGATATTTACTGTATGCGAAGCACTCTTTTAAGCACAGAGATTACAGTAGTGAATAAGACAGAGTCCCTCCCTTAGGCCTTCCATAGGTCAGCTTATGTAAATGAGTTCATTTCACACAGTCATACCCTGTTTCCCCAAAAATAAGATCTAGCCGGACAGTCAGCTCTCGTGCATCTTTTGGAGCAAAAATTAATATAAGACCAGGTATTATATTACATTATATTATATTGTATTATATTAAGACCCGGTCTTATAGTATAGTAAAATAAGACCGGGTCTTATATTAATTTTTGCTCCAAAAGACGCATTAGAACTGATTGTCCAGTCCAGCTAGGTCTTATTTTGGGGGAAATATGGTATATGCAATGACGAAAGAAAAGCAGAGCAATGTGGAAAGAGTAACTGTCAGGCGTTGGGGTACTTAGTCCGGGAGGGCCTCTTTGAGCAACTACCAAGTGAATAGACTTCACAGGAACCAGTCCTGTGAAGATCTGGGGGAAGACCATTCTAGGCAGACAGAACTGCAAGTGCAAAGGCCTCTGATGAAAAAGAAATCCACTGTGACTAGAGCCCAGTGAGTGAGGAGGGAAGGTGAGACATACCGTTAACAGGAAGGCCAGATGCCTTGGGGATTGTGGGAAGAGGGACGTTTATTGCAGGTCGGGAAGCAAAGCCTGAAAGTCTAATGTTGTTTCATAGTGTAGAGCTAAGGAAGGGATGACTTGTTAAAAAGCCTGAGTCTCACTGGACTGCAGACAGGATAAGCACTAGCATGAAAGGATAGGGTTCTATTTGTTTATTTTCTCCACTTGTTATATGATAGCCAACAGGGGCTCTACCACTTTAAGATGTGGAGGCATGTAAGCGATGTGTTGTTTTAGGAAAGTTTATATAATGCAGCGTACAGAATTGATTTGAAAGATAGGGAACCTTGGAGGAATCTTATTAAACCAGGCATGGATAATTGAGCGTCAGAATGGAGATGATGGCAGTGGTTATTATATTTCAGATTGAAAACTGATACAGCTTAGTGACAAATTTTATTTAGGAGTAAAGGAAAGGGAAGAATCAAATATGGCACCAAAGTTTCTAATTTAGGTGACTGGAGTAACAACAAGTATCAGCCTGATTTAAAACCTTTTAAAGTATTTGCACTAGAACTAAAGGGCAGGTGAGAATTCAGTTATTACAGTAATTCCTCCCCACCAGTGAATTTCCCTGGCAGGAAATTTAAGCATTCTGTATTTTTGACTTCACTGTTTCTTTACAGCTACTGGGAGACATTTAAATCCCATAATGTCAATTTAAAATCCCTTCTGTTGAGAAAAGTAAGAATAAAAGAGGGCTAGAGATTGAACATAGGAGGGTAGAAGGTTAAAGCAGATGTTAGGTAATGAGTAGAAGTGTTTGCGGGGAAGCTTTGAGAAGAAAAAAGTGAAATGTAGTCCACTGACATCTGCAAGGCAGAAGGGAGCTTCAGTGTGTAGAAAAAGGGACAGGATCACAGAGCTGCAACTTCTAAGCCCTAGAATAAGAAAAGGATTGAACACTTTAACAGAGGGCCATGCTAAAAGAAAAAAATGAAAGACATTTAGTAGATTTGTAAATTGCAGTAGAGGAAAATTAATGTTCCAGCCTCTTTTGAAACTAAACAGGTTCTAGTGAGGAAGTGGAAAGTAATAATCTTATTGCCAACTTAAGAAAGTGAGAATCATTAATTTTACCCTTATTTAATATTTTGTCTTTGGCATTTTATTTTATTGTATATAAATTATTTTAAGGACTTTTGTAAAAGTACATTACAAACTTTGGTCCCCTGATCTTATTTTTCCCATGAGATTTTAAGTTCTTTGGTTAAGAATTTGCTTGTTATTGAGACAGACCCTGTAGTTAGGACTAGACTAATGTTTATCATAAGTTTGTGAGGTTAAAAATTTTATCTGAATTATTTTATTTACCTATATTCTCATTTTAAAACATTTTATTATGCACAATTTAAAACACATTGTGAAATAGTAGAATACATTTCTATGTACCCATCGTCCAGCTTTGAATATTGTCAACTTATGATCAGTCTTTTTTACTGATACTCTTTTACTCTGATTTTTTTGGAAGTACACCCCTATTATCTGTAAATTTTATCTCAGGTCAGTGCTAAGATTTACCTGATTACCTTATAATTTTTTTAAACAATCTTCAAACCAGGATCCAGACAAGATCCATGCATTGAAATTGATTGATAAGACAGTCTATTTAAATTATTTTTAATCCCCTTCCATCTTTTTTCTCCCTTGTAATTTAGTCCTTTTATATATATATAGATTATAAAATATATATATAGATTGAAAACTGATGTGATTTGTGCTGTAGTTTTCAACAATTTGGATTTTGATTGTTGAATGCCACTGTGTCATTTAATATTGTCCTATTCCCTGTATTTTTTGTGAATCAATAATTAGGACAAAAGTCTTGATCAGATTCAAGTTTGACGATTACTTTTAAAAGTGCTTTGTCTTTTATTCATGTTGTTTTCTTATGCCTTTTCTTGTTAAAGTCCAAATTCTTCTGAATTATGAATTGGAGAAAAACTAATGTTTCATTAGACATTAATAGCTTCAGTTAATATCCAAACTGTATAACCCCTGCCGCGTAGGATCTTACATTATTATGATGTTAATAAGTAATTTTCAATAATTTCGTTTCAATAGGTGGGAATTTGAAGAATCTGAAGAAGACCCAGTGACAAGTATTCCATACCAACTACAAAGGCTTTTTGTTTTGTTACAGACCAGCAAAAAAAGAGCAATTGAAACCACAGATGTTACAAGGAGCTTTGGATGGGATAGTAGTGAGGGTACTAATTCTCTTGTAATGATAAGTATTTCTAATATTCAGAGGAATTCTAGGAGATCATAATATAAGCAAATAACACAAATTAACTTCATTAACTTTACATTAAACATTTTTATTGCGTTTTGCTGGAATTTAAAAATAACTTACTTTTAAAATTTAAGCTCTGAGGGGTAAATTTTTGATCAATTAAAAATTGCTTACAAATACATTTGGTAATACTCTATTTGTATGTAGTTAAACTAAAATTTTCAATTTGTCTTAGATTTTCTTAACTCTACAGTGAAAAAATAACAAAAATAGCAGATACGATAGCACCATAAAGCATATGTTATTTATAAAATGCTGAAATCTCTTGATTTTTTCCCTTGTGATTGCCTTTTCATAACTGTAGTGTATGTTTTGTGTTCTTTTTACATTTATCATTATTTCTGTAGACTTCTCCATGCTTCTGACAAATTTGCTTTTAAACAACAAATTAACATTTTACTGCACTAAATTTACTGCTATTTTTAATTAAATTTTATCTTAAAATAGCTTGGCAGCAGCACGATGTACAAGAACTGTGCAGAGTCATGTTTGATGCTTTGGAACAGAAATGGAAACAAACGGAACAGGTAATTCATCCCTCTCAAGTTGAGAGGAGTGTTTTGTAATACATCATTTATTACCTTAAAGTGGCTTTTATTCTATTGTAATGTTTTAACTTGGTCATAGGTCAGTTGTTAAGTACTAAATGGGGAATCGAAAGTACTAGGTTCTCACTTGGCCATTTACTGAGTCATAGAAATCCTCATTAAAACACCGTCGACCTCAGTTTTCTCATCTTTAAAATAAGGAAGTTGGGCTCTATTATCTAGATGGTCTCTTTTTAGCTAAGAACTGTATAATTCATATTGAAAACTACAAACATTCATATATGCGTGTGTAGGTGCATGCGTGTGCGTGCATGTTTGGGAGAGATGATTTTTGAACAGTATTTTCAGATATTTACTAAGTATCTGTTTTATAATCTGTAACACATTATAAAGTATATTCATCAAGCTTTGCATCTTCATTTTGGCCATATGCTTTTAACATTCAGGATCCTTGTTAATCTGACCTTATTCTTCTTATCCAACGGAAGGAGAAACAGGTTTGAAGATGGGAGAGCATTAGATATATCATTGGGATTACGAATAGGGCTGAACTGAATGGGGCTCAGGACTCAGTACAGAGAATTTGTTCTAGGTGTAGTGATCGAGGATCATAGGGATAAAAAAGGGGAAGAATCTGGAAGAGAGCCTGGAGAATCTACGGTCTGATTGGAACAATGATGATGGCTTGGACCAGAGTTTTTCAAACGGTAGATGGTGATCCATTTGTGGATTATGAAATCAGTTTAGTGAATCTACACCATCACTTTTAAAAAAGTGGAATAGAATAGAAAAGTATAAGAGAGCATCACAAAAGTAAGGGTAAGAATTGAATTGTGCAACTTTTGTTGGTTATATTACTTGGTTTCAATGAAAATTATTTTCTTTTTGTGGGTTACTATCAACACTGTTTCAAAAACACTGGATTGAACCACTTAGAAATGCCCTCCCACTTGCAGAAGACAAAACCAACTATGATTGGGGCAGGTGAATGAAGAAGGCTTTATTAAATAAATAGTGTTGGAGTAAAAATGATGGTAGATCCTAGTTTGAAGGTTTATAAATCCTAGACATTTGAAGAGATGTAAATTTATGAAAGAGGTAAAGAGGTAAACTTTCATAAGTTTACCTCTTTCAACACTTTTCTTCTTGTCTATTCTTAAGAGATATTGAAAAAAATTTGTACGTTTATTTAGTGATCTGGTTTGTCTCATGGTCCTATGGGATTGTATTTTAGACACTTTATGTAGATAGTATTAGGGGGCTGTTTCTTCCTCGTAGGTCTGAAGGTACCCTTCCTCTTGTTACATCCGTCTGTGGGTCAACACTTCACTGAGGTCAGCTGGGGCATTCCTACTGAGTTCCAAGGTTTGGGTGCAAGACTCTTGAGGCAAGACATTCACATGGAGGGTGCTTACTTAGGGAGTTATGTCCCTTCTTTGGACCAGAACAGCCCCAGTTGGCTCAGTGTGGGGAATAGGTGAGAGATCTGTTCTTTTAGGTGAAGATATTTTGAGGGAAATAGAGTTTAATATATATTTTTTAATTTCTACACATTTAAGAAAAGTTATACTGTAAGCTTCTTTAAATTGTTTTATGCAGGTTACAGAAAGTTAACTTTTACTTGCACCTCAAACTAGAAGATATGATTTTGGAAATCAGAATATATTATTGTAAGAGTGATGATATGCATAAGTAACGCTATGAAAACAGCCAGTTATTTAACTGTAATTATTAACATACCTAAAATGATAGATTAGGATGTATTCTCATCCTAATGAAAAGATATGAGGCTTAATAGTATAATAAATTGATTTCAACAGAACATATTTTAATAGAGGGGTTTTTAATATATGAAAATTGAAAGAGTTAGTTTTTGGACATTGATTTTTAAATTATTGTTCATCTAATTTTATTGCTTTCTATTTGATTTTTATCAAGACTTGATTGTTTTTCAGTAGAATTTTAGACAAATCTTAAAGGTTTCTAAAATTTCCATAGTAAGAATGAATATCCTTTTGAAACTCATTTTTAAAAGCATAGAATTTAGTGTGTTTTCACATATTTAAAAAATTATTTTTAAGGAACGCTTTAAAATATAAATGTTCTTATTTTTAGGCTGATCTTATAAATGAACTATATCAAGGCAAGCTGAAGGACTACGTGAGATGTCTGGAATGTGGATATGAGGGCTGGAGAATCGACACATACCTTGATATTCCATTGGTCATCCGACCTTATGGGTCCAGCCAAGCATTTGCTAGTGTGGTGTGTACCTTTCCGCTGACTGCTTGTGTATCCCTACACAGAATACATAATAGCACAGTGGTATAATCTGTCGTAAGGTAAGTATCATCCTAGATACACCTTCTTGGGTTGTTAGTCATTCCTGCATTTAGACAGCAAAATCTAGAAGATTTTGACCCTTCAGTGAGTCCTAATAGTGCATGTATAAGAGGAAAAGTGAATGCATACGTACTGCCTCATGGCTCAGTATTTTACTCTTTCTGATAGCTGACTAGATTATTTCACTTTATTTGTTTGTTTTAATCTCTAAACAGTTGGATCTATAAATGCTATTTTTGTGACTTTTTTTTTGCATTGGAAAGTATGTTTTGTTTTAGGGACATTGTTTTGTTCCATACACTTCTAAAGTTGGAAAAATAACCTTTGATTTTATGATAAACAGAGTCCACATTTTTAAAGGAGCATCCCTATTCAAAAGTTTAAAACCATGCATTATATAAGCTGATAATTTGAAGAATCAGAACTATATATATATTTATTTATAGATTGAATATCTAAGTGGGAGATTATCTGAGATTTTCTCATTCTTCCTGTTAAGTCCATTTCTTAATTGCTTTTGGTAATTTTATTGCCTTTTATTCTTATGTATGTGTGTTTACTTATACAAGAGGAGAGTCATGGAAGGAATTAAGTTGATATTTAAAATGAGAGTGTTCAGAAACATTTGTTTTGAACCCATTTTTAAGCCAGGGGAAACTTTCAGAGCTGAGTAAGACATCTAAAAAGTGGAATTTCTTCATGGTGTTGTTTTGGGTCTATTTATATTGTTAACAAGCTGATGGTGGCTTGTAGCTAAAATCAGTGTTTTTAAAGCCAGTTGGTACTTTGTCCTCTAAAGTAGTGCTGCGAGTATGGTTTATTCCTCTGGTGTCTAGGACAATTGATTCCCTTTGCTTTTTTCTCCTACTTTTCTATGACTATCAGAAAATAATCAGCAGGAAGTTATGGAATCAAAGTAAAAAGATCTTTTCTGGATAGTAGAAGATCAAGAATCCTTTCCTCCACTATTTTCAGTCTACTTACTGAATAGATTTGAAAGTTTTTGTTAAATGCTTAATACTACCCTCTGTACACTGCCATTCTTGGTATATGAGATTGGCCATGGTTTGAGTGGCTATTTTTGTTTTTCTTTCTTTTCTTTTTACTTTATTTTGGCAGTTTAAGGTAGAAGTAAAATACTGAAAAACCATTGAAAATTGGTTAATACTTGTCTTTCAATGACCTATTTCTAACTTATTTTTTTTAAATATTGGCATTTCTTTAGCAAAATATACTAGGGAAATATTTGGTTGTCCCAAATGATACAGACTGCTTTTTCTATTGTTTATGAAAGTATCTTTTATGAAGGACTTTACATGTATACATTCAGTTCAGTTTTTTACGTATTAATTGAATGTTGAGGAAGCTAGTTTTATTTGTATTGTTGTGTTGCAATGTTATATTTGAGTATTCAGCAAATATAATTGCTTACCTAAATATTTGTCATTATTGATTTACCTGCTGCATTGCCACCCCTCTCTTAAGTACATTATAGACATAGCAGCGAAGCGATTTGGAGGATACTTTTGGAGAAGTAAAGTCATATTTGTAAATGAAATTCTCCAAAGATAGTTATCCTCCATGGATGCAAGGATGGTGGTTGTGGTAGTGGTGGTGGTGATTCAGTGGAAATTGGACGTTACAGCTATGAGGCAGTATGTGAGCAGATTCATAACACACATGCGCTAATAGGGCTTGAAGAAGGCAATTTAAAACTTCCTAGACTTTGCTGGAATCTCTTGAGGGAAATAACAGCAGGTGAAACTACCCAAGATAGGGGTTCTAAGGAGGATACTACCTTCAGAGAACTTTAGTTAGAGGTAAGTGATTTCCCATTATTTTCTGAATTCAAAACGTATGTAACCTACACATCCTAATCCACAGAAATTACCACACAGCATCTAAAATTAGTTTTATATCACTGCTTGCCATTGTGTATTTTGTTAACTTTGTGTATTTCATGTGTTTTCAAAAGAATTTGGTATGAACGTGGATTGTAAAAATCTAGTTAAAAGAAGTATTATAAAATCTCATTCAGGTTATCTAATATTTGGCCTTAATTTGAATTGAACTCTTTTTAAGTTTATTTTCCTACTTTTAATTTTGGATTCTGTATTTTTATCTTACTGGCTATATACACACACAAATACAAGCACACATGAATATATACACATATATACACACATATACATACATACACATACAACATTGATGGTTATATGTTTTTATTGTACGTTCTGTTCAGTGAACCACAGAACAGAACAGATCTCTCTCTCAGATTGAGTATTACAGATATGTGTATACAGTGAGGTTAATACCTCTGTTTAATTTCAAACAATTAAGTGTGAGGTTCTGTTGAAAATTGAATTGTTTTTTTAAACCATCTGAAACATTCAGTTTCTGGAGTTTTATCTCCATGTTCAAATAAAGTACTTGAGAATAACATTTATGATTAAGATATGAATAAAATTAGCAGTTAGCTAATTTATCCTTATGACATCTATAATCAATTTTTATGGTTGTTTTCAGCATGATTAATAGAGGACTTTTTTAAATGAGTGCTAGTAATTGCCTACAATTTTTTAAAGTAGCTTTTCATCATAATACTTTCCTTATTGAATTATTTTTTAGTTATAACTATATTTATTGAATTTCTGGTCTTAATTTTACCTGGCCAGTAGGGAATCAGTATTTAAGGGCTCTTCTGCCGTATTGTCTCTCTCAGATTGAGTTCTCTGCAACACTAGTCTCCAGTGGGATTTAATCGATGTTCAGGGGAAGGCTTTTTTGATTAAATAAATTTGGCAAACTGTGTAACTGTAATCCTCTTTGGGAAGTTCACAGTGTGTATTTTATTTTAAACGCCCTAAGGATTCCTGTAGTAGAGAAATTTGTTTAACCGTGTTTAACCTAGCATTGTCTTTCTCTGTGGGACATCTGTTAATATTTCAAGGGACACTTGGATTCTGAGGAGCATATTTTGGAAAGCACTGCATTAGAGTAAGGTGATTTAAGGAATATTTCTAATTTGTTACATTGACATTTATGTCCTTGGGATGTTGAAGGGGAGTGAGAATACTGAAATATGTTTTAATTTCCTTTTTAAATATATTTTCTTATTAATCCTAAAAAATTAATATCAGCTGAAAAACTACTTGTATTAGTCTTTTTAAAAATTTTGTTCTTAATGATTTATTAGGTAATTGGAATCTTTTATTTTTACTGATTAGAGCTCTCTCTATAAAACCAGTCTGTCGGAATTTCATAATCAAAGAAACCTTGAATCTGCTTATTACCAAGCACATTTGAGGATGTATTATTGTAAGGAGATAGTCCTAAATACATTCTAATGATACATAAAAATTAGAAACATAATTTTTTGTTAATTAAGCATATTTCATAAACTAAACAGCGTTGGAACCTCACATGTTTAACATTAGGGACGTGCTTTTCTATTTAACAGTAAAATTTTAGACACTATGCTTTTATGGGGATCTTGTCATTTAACATATTTATTGAGTTGCCTATTCTGTGGCAGGTACTGTTCTAGGCCATTTTCTATTAGAATATTTTTATTCTATTATTGGGTAAGTACATTTAAATATCTCTTTATTAGGACAAAATGTGTTCAGAAGTTTGAAATTGGGTTTAGCTGTATAGTTCCATATAGTGTCTTTGGAAAGATCAAATTATGTAAAAGACTTTTGTTCCCTAAGTAAACGTAGTTTAATGAATATATTAAAATTTTGAATGGAAAATTGTTAAATTCATAAGTATTTATGAAATGGAAAGAATTTCAAGTGTTTAGTGTACACAAGTTAATATCGTAAGTCCTTCCCTAATTTAGCAGGTGATTTGCACATTCTTCTGTGGCTGGCTTAGCCACATAACTCATTTGGATGATGGAGTGGTCCAAATTTGCCCAAATTTGTAAGCATCACATAAAGAAAAATTTCTTCCACATAAATTCCAAGAATTTGTGTGGTTGAACATAGTGGGAAGCAGTTTAAAAAGTGGGGACTTCTGCTTTCAGGAAGATGGAGTAGATGTACATTGTCCTATTCCTCCCGCTAAAACATTAAGTATAAAATAAAATCTTGAACATTAAGTATAAATGTTGAACATTAAGTATAAAATAAACATGAGAAAGAAGATTCTGAAAGGCATAAAGACAGGGACCTCAGGATTCAAGGAATGACGTGGAGTGAGTTCCTCAGGTTTTCTCTTTGCCTAATATATCCCAAACTTGGAGTGGAAGAAGCCTGGAAACAGTAACAGGCACAGATTAAAGAGCCTGCTCACTCTAGTCAAAAGACCAGGAAAGAGACAGCCTAGCAAGACAGAAGACTTTTATGTAATAACTGCCCTGTTCTGTCCGAACACTGCAGAAAGACTATGGCCGCTGCCCCAACCTGTGCCAGCCAAAACTGAATGGGGATCCTAAACTTCCACCCATCCCAAGTTATAACAAGGTTCTCCAGCCCCCACCATCACCACCACCACCATGGTGGTTTCAGAGAAGGCTGAGTAAGGAGCCGGGAGTATCATCTCTGCTGGGCAGTAATGAACCTCCCCACTGCCATTCTCCTGTTCCTGTTTCAGTGTAATTAGAGACCACATGAGAAGCCTGGCCTTCCACTCCCACCTGACAGTAAGGAGGTACTTCTTTCTCTCCTCACTGGAGTAATGCCTAGTGGAGAGTCAGGGCTTTCATCACCACCCAGGGGAAGGAGCCTAGCCCCCTCCCACCTGTGGTGTCAGTGGAGGCCACAGGGGGAGCAGTAATGAGCCACTCCTGCTCCTCACCACCAGGGTAATATTAGCAGAGGCCTACAGAGCAGGCAGAATCCCTACCCTTGCCCAGCACTAATGAGAAGGCCCTCTCTACCTCAGGTGTCAACAGAGGCTAAGTGGGAAATCTGGACTTCTGTCTGGCAGTAATGAATGAGGCAGAGCACTTTTCCTTAGCTGGAGCAGTGTCAAAGGAACCAGCTAAACCAGAAGATTTAAATAGGGTCTAGAATCTCATAATATAATACCCCAGATGTCCAGGTTTCAATTTAAAAAATCACTCCACATACTGAGAACTAGGAAAATCTCATTTTGAATAAAAGAAGAGACAATCAATAGAAACAAACACTGAAACGAGTTAGAATTATCTGACAAATATTTTAAAGCAGACATCATATAAATATTTCAGTGTGAAATCTCAAACCCACTTGAAACATAAAAAACTAGAAAGTCGGAGGGAAGAAATAGCAGATACAAAGAAAAATGAAATGGGAATTCAAGAACTGAAAAATACGATAATCAAAAAACAAAAAATAAAATAACTCAATGGATAGGCTCAACAGCAGAATGGAGAAGACAGAGGAAAGAATCAGTGAACTAACTTGAAGATAGGACAATAGAAATTGCCCGATCCAAATAGAGAGAAAATAGAGTGGAATAAAAAATGTTCCTCAAGGACATATGGGACTATAACAAAAGATTGAATATTTTTGTCATTTGGAGTCCTGGAAGGAGAGGGAAAAGAAGGCAAGGCTGGAAATAATAGTCGAAGAAATAATGACTGAAAACTTCCCAAATTGGCAAAAGGCACAAACCTACAGATCCGTGAAGCTGACCAAACTCCAAACAGGATAAGCCAAAAGAACTCTACGTCAAGTCCAGTTATAGCCAAACTTACGAAAACTAGACTAAGAAAATACCTTGAAAGTGACAAGTGAGAAAAGGGTACCTTTTCTTAGAAAAGCACTCTGATTTTCATGAGCACGTTTGTCATCAAAAGCTGTGGATGCCAGAGGGAAGTGGCACAGTTTTCAGGTGTTGAAAGACAAGAACTGTCAGCTAGTCTTCTACCAGGGGAAAATCTTCTTCAGGAATGAAGGGAAAATCAAGTCATTCTTAGATGAGGGAACACCAAGAGAATTTGTCACCATCAGACCTAACTTTCAAAAAATGGCTAAAGAAAATAAACAGAAAGGAAATTATAAAGGTAGGCATGTTGGAACATTAGGAATGAAAAAAGGACACGGTAAGCAAAAATCTGGGTAAATGGGCTTTCATTCTTCTCCTGAGTTTTCTAAATTATGTTCGAAGGTTGAACCAAAATTATGTGATTCTAAATATATGTATAGGAAATTTTTTAAGGCAATTATATTATAAATGGGAGGGGGTAAGAAGTCATAAAGGAAAGGAAAGTGTCTGTATTTCACTTGAACTCTTGAAAGGATGTTACCAATATACTGTTATGTATGTATAATGCCTAGAGCAACCACTGAAAAAGAGAGACACTCAGAAACACTGTAGGTAAATCAAAATAGAGTTCAAAAAATGTTCAAGTAATCCACAAGAAGGCAGGAGAAAGAAAACAAAAAAAAATTAAAATAGCAGATTTATTTCCATGTAAATAATCTAACTATAGCAACTGAAAGGTCAAGATCAGCATATTAGATTAAAAAGCATGACCTAATAGTATGCTATCTACTGAGAACTCCTTTCAGATATGTTGGTATAGACAGATTGGAAGTAAAAGGATGGAAAATGATATATCATGTAAACATTAATCAAGAGAAATGAGGAATGGCTATATTAATATCAGATAAAGTAGACCATAGAGGAAAGAAAATTACTTGAGACAGAGAGCGTCATTATATAATGATAAAAGTGTCAGTCCATCAAGAAGATAGCAATCCTAAACATGTATGTATCAAGTAGTAGAACTGCAAAAGATATGTTTCAAAAACTGCCTGAACTAAAAGGAGAAACGAACAAATCTACAATTGTAGTTGGAAACTTCTTTGCCCAGTTTCTCAATAATTGATACGTAGAACCTCTAGGCAGGAAATTAGCAAAGGTATAGAACTCACCAACAGCATCAGCCTACAGAATCTTAACAGGCATTTATCAAACTTTGCACTCAACAGTAGCAGAATACATTCTGTCCAAGTGCCCATGGACTATATTCCAGGATAGACTATACCCTGGACCATAAAACAAGCCTCAACAAATTTAAAAGAATTAAAATCATAGACTGTTTGTTTTTTAACCACAGTGAAATCAAATTGGAAATCAACAACAGAAAGATAACTAGAAAAATCACCAAACACATGAAAAATAAACAACACACTTCTAAATAATCCATGAGTCAAAGAGAAAGTTTTAAGGAAATTGAAAAAAAATACTTTGAATTATATGAAAATGAAAATATAACATCAAAAATTTTGAGACACAGCTAAAGCAATACTGAGAGGAAAACTTAGAGGATTAAATGCTGACCTTTAGTAAAATGCTTACATTAGTAATAAGGAGGAAAAGTTTTGAATCAGTAATCTGAGCTTCCACCTAACCTGGAAAAAGAAGAACAAAAGAAACCCAAAGCAAGCAGAAGGAAAGACATAATTTATTTTGAGCAGAAATCAGTAAAATTGAAAACAAAAACAATCAAGAAAATCACAAAACAGTTAATTCTCTGAAAAGATCAATACAATTGATAAACCTATAGCAAAACTGACAAAGCAAAAAAAAGGAGGGAGAGAAGACAAATTCCCAATGTTAAGAATGAAGTGAATACCACTACAGACCTCGCAGGTATCAAAAAGGTAATAAGGAACTACAGTGAATAACTCTGCACACATAAATTTGATAACTTGGATGAAATGAGCCAATGCCTTGAAAAGCACAAACTGCAACTCATCCAGTATGAATTAGATAATTCATAATTAAAAATTTCTCAAAAAGGAAATCTCCAAGTCAGATGGTTTCACTGGAGACTCGTACAAAACATTTTAGAGCAACGAACATCAGTTCTACATAATCTCTTCCAAAAAATAGAAACAAAGGGAACCCTTCCCAATTTATTTTATGAAGCTAGTTTTATCCTGATACTAAACCAAACAAAGATAGTTAAAACAACACCAACAAAAAACCATGACCCAGTCAGTATCCTTAAGGCATATAGATGGGAAAATCCTTAACTAAAATATCAGCAGATAGAATCAAGCAATATATGAAAGTAATTATATACCATGACCAAGTAGAGTTCATTTCAGGAATTCAAGGCTGATCAATATTAAAAAGTAAATAGTTAACCTACCATATTAACAGGCAAAAGAATAAAATTTACGTGATCCATCATCAATTGACTCAGAAAAAGCACTTGACTAAATTCAATATCCACTCATGATAAAAACTCTCAAAAAAACTAGGAATAAAGGATAATTTTCTCAACTGAATAAAGAACATATTCAAAAAACCTACAGCTGAGATCATACTTCATGGTGAAAGACTGAATGCTTGCCCTATATAATGTCAAGGTTGTCGAGGCAAGGATTGCCTGCTCTTAGCACTCTTGTTAGTTATAATACTGGAAGTCCTAGCCAACACAATGAGGCAAGAAGAGGAAATGAAAGACATACTCATCAATGGAGGAGGTTAAATTGTCGGTCCCCTCCCCTTTTTAGATAACATGATATTTTATGTAAAAAATCCCAAGGCATCTCCAAAAAAACAATAAAACCCTAGAAGTAATAAGTGAGTTTAGCAAGGTAGCAAGATATAAACCTACAAAAATCAATTGTATTTCAAAATGTTAGCAAAGAACATGTGGAAAGTGAAATTAAAAATACAATACCATTTACAGTTGTAGAAAAACCTTAGGTATAAACCTAACAAAATATGTACTGGGACCTATGTGCTAGAAACTACAAACTCTGAAAAGAATATATAAATGGAGAGACATTCTGTGCTCATCAATTGGAAGATTAATATGGTAAAGAGGTCAGTTCTCCCCCAAATTATATAGGTTTAATACAGTTCCTTTCAAAATTTAGCAAGATTTTTTGATGATCTACTCAAGCTCATTCTAAAATTTATGTAGAAGACAAAGAAACTACAATAGCTAGAATAGCTAAAAGAATTTTTTGGGGAAAAAAGAATAAAGTTGGAGAAATCAGTCTACCTGATTTCAAGACTTATTATGTAGCTACCGCAGTCAAGGCTGTGTGGTATTGGTGAAGGGATAGAAAAATAGATTATAGTGGAACAGAATAGAAAACCTATAAATAGACCCACACAAATAGGTGTTTGCACAACTGATTTTTGAGAAAATCTCAAAAGTGATTCAATGAAAGATGCTCTTTACAACATACGGTGTTGGAACAATTGTGTACCCATATGCACAAAAAAAGAGCCTCTACTTAGACCTCACATCTAGTACAAAAATTAACTCAAAATGGATCATAAACTAAAACATAAAGTGTAAAGTTATAAACTTTTAGAAATATAAATAGAAAAAAATCTTCCAGATCTAGGGTTAAGCAGTGAGTTCTTAGATTTGATACAAAAAGTGCAATCCACAAAGGGGGGAAAATTGACAAGTTGGAATTCATCAAAATTAAAAAAATGTTTGCTGTTTGAAAGCCCATGTGAAGAGGATAAAAATAGAAGCTGCAGATTGAACAAATATACTTGAAAACCACGTATATGACAAAGGACTAGTATATAGGATATGTAAAGGCGCAGCTCGGGGTGGCTGGATGGCTCAGTAGGTTAGAGCGCGAGCTCTCAACAACAAGGTTGCTGGTTCAATTCCCACATGGGATAGTGGACTGAGCCCCCTGCAACTAAAGATTGAAAATGGCGACTGGACTTGGAGCTGAGCTGTGCCCTCCACAACTAGATTGAAGGACAACAACTTGGAGCTGATGGGCCCTGGAGAAACACACTGTTCCCCAATATTCCCCAATTAAAAAAAAATTAAAATAAATAATAACCCAAACAATCCATTTAGACGATTGGCAAAAGACATAAATAACATTTCATTGAAGAGGATATACAGATGTCGAATAAATACAGGAAAAATTTACATCACTAGGGAAATACAAATTCAAACCATCATGAGAATATTATCTACTGAATGGCTAAAATGAAAATAATGACAGCACAAAAAGCTGGCAACAGTGGGTAAACTGGATCACTCATACATTCTTAGTGGGAATCTGAAATGTTACAGGTAGTTTATTTGTGAAACTAAACATGCCATTACCATATTCTGCAGCAATTGTACTACTCTTGGTTATTTATGCCAGGGAAGTGAAAGCTTATGTTCACACAAAAACCTGTACACAGATGTTCATAGCATCTTTATTTTAATGTCCCAAAGCTGGAATCAGCCCAGATGTCCTTCAGCAAGTGAAGGGTTTAACAGGCTGTACATAAAATCATAGAATACTACTCAGCAATAAAAAAGAACAAATTACTGATACATGTGAAACCTTCGATGAATCCCCAGGGAATTATGTTGAGTGGAAAAAAGTTCATCCCCTAAAGGTTATATATAATTCTATTTATATAATAGTTTTGATTTGACAAAATTTTGAACCGGGGGAACAGATTAACTGTTGCCAAAGCTTATAGATTTGGTGGGGTCGGGGAGGATGGGTAAGTGGTTCCTATAAAAGGGCAACATAAGGCATCCTTGTGGTGTAGGAACTCTTCAGTCTGTTTATCACCTATACAGGTGATGAAACTGTATAGAACTTCATATACACACATGCACACACAGATGAGTACACTTAAACTGGGAAAATCTGAGTAAGATAGGTAGTAGATTGTGTCAATGTTGATATCCTGTTTATAGTATACTATAGTTTTGTAAAATGTTACATTAGAGGAAACTGGGCAAAGTGTACAAGGGTTCTCTCTGTATTATTTCTTATAATTGTATGTGAGTCTACAATTAACTCAAAAATTGCAATAAAATAAGTAGAAGGCTTAGGTAAAAGTATTTGGGGTACTTTTCCTAGTTAGACAAAACAAAAACATATCATACTTCCTGAGAAGATAGTTCAATATATCTGCTACTGTATGTCAATAGCACAAAATTTTAAGTACCTGAAAATCAGTTAGGAAATAGTTATCAGTAGTGGTTCTGATTTATCTTTGTTCAGTTTGAAAAATAAAACATTACATTTTAATACCCATTTCTCCACTCAAAATAGACATTGAAAGACAGATTTTATATATAGGTTAAGAGTAAAAAGGAAAATGAGGATTTATAGACAGAACCATTCCTTGGTTATATCTTTTGATTGCACTTTGCTGAGATTTTCTGCATTAAATATAAAATTGTGATAACCGATATTTTTGATTTGGAGAATGAAGGATGTAAGAATTCTCTATGAAAATTATAGTCCTGCCTTTTGGCTCTAATCAGCACCATGGCAGTCAGCAAGAATAAGCGCCTTACGAAAGGTGGCAAGAAGGGAGCCAAGAAAAAAGTGGTTGACCCATTTTCTAAGAAAGATTGGTATGCTGTGAAATCACCAGCTATGTTCAATATAAGAAACATTGGAAAAACACTAGTCATGAGAACTCAAGGAACCAAAATTGTATCTGATGGTCTCAAAGGTTGTGTTTTTGAAGTGAGCCTCGCTGATCTGCAGAATGATAAAGTTGCATTTTGAAGAAAGTTAATTACTGAGGATATTCAGGGCAAAAACTGCCTGACTGATTTCCGTGTCATGGGTCTTACTTGTGACAAAATGTGCTCCATGGTCAAAAAATGGCAGACCATGACTGAAGCTCATGCTGATGTCAAGACTACCTACCGATGGTTATTTGCTTCATCTGTTCTTTGTTGGTTTTACTAAAAAAAAAAAAAAAAACTGCATTAGTAAGATTTGGAAGACCTCTTATGCTCAGCATCAACAGGTCTGCCAAATCTGGAAGAAGATGATGGAAATCATTACCGAGAGGTGCAGAAAAATGACTTGAAAGAAGAGGGCAATAAATTAATTCCAGATAGCATTGGAAAAGACAGAAAAGGCTTGCCAATCTGTTCGTTCCATGATGTCTTTGTTAGAAAAGTCAAAATGCTGAAGAAGTCCAAATTTGAATTGGGAAAACTCATGGAGCTTCATGGTGAAGTCAGCAGTTCTGGAAAAGCTACTGGGGATGAGACAGGTGCTAAAGTTGAATGAGCTGATGGATATGTGCCTCCAGTCGAAGAATCTGTTTAAAATTCAGATTTTTCACAGTGACAAATAAAACCTGTTGGTGATGTTTTTTAAAAAATTATAGTCTTAATGCGCAAAATTACATTTTGTTCACTATGTAAGTAACTTCTAGAAAATGAAACTATTTTCACTCTGGAATGATGAAACTATTTTCACAATCATAGTCAAACCCAAAGCTAGTTTAGAAGCATAATATATGAATTTGACATACTCAAGATGACAGCTCATGGTAAGCAGTAGTTTGTTTTTTAATGTGTGTGTATTAATGGTACAGTGTTTATAATATTTTGTTCCATTTTTATCCATAACTTATTTTTTAATATCTAAAATATAGTTTGGCGTGATTTTTAGTTATCTTGTACTTCACATTAAGTGAAGATAAGTGTATACAACCATGTTAGCCCATCATTTGCATATCATTTACATATATTTATTAGTTAAATGTATGGATGAATTGAAGCTAATTTTTGTAATTGACTAATCTTAATTATAATCATCCTGGTGACAACTTGTTATAAAGCTAGAGTAAAGAAGCTGTAGTAACTTATTAATATAGAAACTAAAGAAAACTTATTAATAAAACTTTAACTGGTTTCTCTGAAGGATAATGGTGGCTATCTCCACACATCCTCCCAAAATATCATAGCAGGTATGGGTTTAGTTGGATTTTATTTCTGTTCCTTTTGTATTACTAGGAGACAGACTATCATGAACTTCCAATTACCTGTCAGTAGCAAAATAAATAATCACCAAGTTTCAACAGAGCGTCTACTGCTGCTGTTAGTCTGTATGTGGAGAGGGAAGCTTTAGAGACCATATGAAACAGAGGAGAGGAGATTGAAGAACTTAAGCAAAACAGAAAAATCAATGTCAAAAGGAGAAAGTACAACAGTATGTGCCAAAATAGTGAACATAGACTGGACTTGATAGTTTATAGCACCAGCTAAGGAAAAGGAGTTTTAAAGTGAGCAGGATGAGAAATGGCAGCCTTGGAGGAATTTTGCTTTTGAGGGAAGAAGGAGATAAATAGAAAAGGGGTGATGCTTCTGAGCCTTAGCAAGTAAAGAGAAAACTAGAAGAAAAAGAATTAAGGGTCCTGCAAAATGAAAGAAGGCACCAAACTCTTCCCTTTCATTACCAATTCAAGAAACTGCACTTCACTATGTTGACAAAAGAAGGTACTCTCAAGTTAAAGAATGCTGTCCACAAAATGACAGGGGTCGGGGGGTGGAGGGTGCAGAATCAAACTTAGCACCACTGTTAGAAGAAAACAAAATATTAAAGCATTTCAGCTTACGAAAATCTACCCCTACTCCACCCCCCAAAAAAAAAAATGCCTCTGGAAAATAACCACAAAGTAAACTAATACAAAGTAGCACAGTACTCTAAATTAAATATTATCAAACAAGCAAAACAAGCTGGTATCCAAAAATTTAAGGAGAGACATGCATTTAAAAAATGCAGTGTTGATCAAACTTAGAAAAGAAAAAGACAAAGCTATTAGAAATGAAGAGTAAATTATAAAGTGCTTGAGAGAGAATAGAATGGAATGAAAATCTAAGGGACATCAAATGAAAATGAATAAAAAAAGAAGGATCTCAGAAAAAATGATGGTAAGGGGAGACCAGCAAAGGAGGTCCAACATAACTGGAGTCTGTGAAAAATAAAATCAACACAGTGAAAAAAAACTTATAAATTACATTCCAGGGTAACTTTTTGGGAATAAGGGACATTTAAATCTGCCTTTTGAAGGAACCATCATTTACCTGGACAAATTGACCTGGAATGATCAACTCTGAGACATATTTTAGTAAATAGTTAAACTTGAATGATAAATTGGACTGGCATCATTCTTTGGAAGAGCAACATTCAAATCATGGCAACAGAATAGCAATTTCAAAAAACTCAAAGGAAGAAAGTATAGGCCAGGGATTCAGTATCCAGCCAAGTTTTCATTCAGTTATGGTTCCAATAGAAAACCAATTTTGAATATTAAAGAACTCACTGAATATTATAACCATGAGCCCTTCTTAAAGAATTTATTAAAGGATGAGCTCCATCCAACCAAAACATCACTGGGGAAGCTTCAACAAAAGGACTGTGAGCATTTGATTTATTGAATTGTAGAATTAAGGACTAATTAAAATTGTAGAAATAGGACTAAATTTAAAAAGCATGGGAACATGGGTAGAAGAATAGTATGAAATGTTTACGTGTTAGACAAGGTACAAAGAATATCATTCTGAAAAAAGGATGAGAAAGGGAAAATAGAATAAAATCGACTGTTGAATAGATGGGAAACAGTACCATTTAGAAATGGTAGACTAGACACTAAAAGTTTAAGTAAGAAAAAAGGGAAAAAAGTAAAGAGGAATAAAGGCAATAACAAAAGTATAAATGCACTAGAACAAAATTACTAACCTTCCTAAATACCAAAAGAATATAATAAACAGTAAGGAAAACATGCCACACAGAGAAAGGAGCACAGTAAATATTACTTAATACACACAGTAATTATACATTAGTGACTGAGATGAAACACAACATATCAATCATATCAAATATGAATGGGCTTAAATTGCCTATTAAAAGAAAAAGATTTTCAAGTTGGCTCATAAAGCAAACTACATTAAAATTTGGTTTACTCGTAAGCAAGAATCCATTAGTGGATGCTAAATCTAGGGTGGAAATTTTAAGGCTGAAGATTTTTGCATTGTCTCCAAGGGTCTCTACAGATTGCTTATTAGCTGCAAGGGGGAAAATAATAACTATATAGTGGACCACACCCTAATTGTGATTAAAATTAATATCACCAATAAGGAGGTTAGGGACATCATGACCTATGCCTGTGATATCCTTAAAAGGACATACCATTACTTAGGTAGTAGTCTAGAAAGGGATGCGTAATCTGAATCTATTGATGAAGAACATCAGAGAAACCCAAATTGTGGAACATTTTATAAAACAACTGGCCTCTACAAAAATATGTTAATGTTGTGAAAGAAGGGCTTTGGAACTGTTCTAGACAAAAGGAATCTGAAGAGACAACCAGCAAGATGCAGTCTGATCCTCGATTCCATGCTGTACTGGATGGGGAGAAATGCTATAAAAGGACGTTATTAGGATAATTGACAGAATTGGAATATGGACTGATAAACGCACTTTATCAATATTAAATTTTTCTAAGTTTGATGTCATTGATATTTATGTAAGAATCTTCTTGTTCTTAAAATGTCACATTGAAGTGTTAAGAGGAAAAGGATGATGTGTGAACCTACTCTTGAATGGTTCCAAAAAAATACGTAAGAATGTGTGTGGGGGTGGGATAATGAAAGCAAAGGTAGCAAAATGTTAAAACTTGGTGAGTCTGAGTAAAGAGTTTATGGGAATTTTCTGTTCTTTAAACTTTTCTCTGAGTTAAAAAAAAAAAGCTCTATCTATAATCTATAAGTCAGAGACCAATAAATAGTTTAGTAAGGTAGGATTTGAGTTACATAATTTTTCACTCCCTGTTTCACCCCCTCTGATTTTTTTTTTAGATATTAAATGTTTTACCAATTCAAATTACTTCTATTTGGAAAACTTGATGAATTTGATACCATTCTATGTTAAGCTATAGATGTGATTTCTCTGAAAGATGCTTTTTTTCTGTTGTTTTTTTACAGAATTTACCTTTTTATGCATAAAATATGCCTTTAGAGAAAAAACGTTTTCCAAATGTGTCCTTTCCTATGACTTCAGTAAAATGCTTGGTCATGTGGAAAACCCCCAGCTAATTGGTCCCCGAATCTTTGGTCTTCCTTGTGTTTTGAGAACAAATATGAGGTGGATGAAGTTAGAAGCATTTTGAATATCTTTTCATATCTTTGATCTTATTCCCAAATGAGCTATATCAAACAATATCTGAATAGTAGTTTTATAAGCTTTGCCAGCCACTTTACAACTAAGTCCATTTTGCCAGATCCAGCTCCTTTATCTTTTGAGGAACAACAAAAATATTTGAAGATACTTGATCTTAATAATTCTATTTTTTTCTTTATATGTAATAAATATTGTCAGAAATTGTGTTTAGATCATGTGTGAAGAAGAGGTGACATCAAATGAAATTTGGATTATGCAATCTTGTATGTTGTATTAACTAAGATTCATTTTTTGATTGTGAAAAATCAGTGATTAAAAATTAAAATAAAAAATTTTAAGCCCACTGATTCTTCCACAGTATTCATACTAAATTTCTTGCTTCTGTTTTAAGGCTATATGGAGAAATGAGAACCACAGGATTCCACTAGGTGAACAGTCCAGGAGCTCTCATACATTTTCAAATGGAGCAATCTCTGACATGCAATGAGAAGATAGCAGTGTTTTTCAACCTTTGTAACTAGTGCAGTGGTGGATCACTGATTGACCCTAAATCTAGTGATTGAGGATGATTATTAGATTTTTAAATATATGAATAGTATAAATTCTTTTTTTGTGTGTTACTGTATAGTTTAAGAATGTCTCCTTTTGCAAGAAGGTTGAAGTGCTACATGTAACTGCTTTTCTAAGAAGTATGGAATTACTTTGTAATCTAAAGACTGAGGATTTTTATTATTTAGCTACAATGTAAAGTCAATAAAAATTAGGTAGAAATGACTAACTGATATGCAATAGTAGGAAAGGCTGATCTCATGCAGAATGAAATAAGTAATTATGCTTTTGCTCAGTTTTTATTAATATAGTAACATTTTGTTGACTTCTTTTTCCTTTTTGCATTTTGAGTTCCTAATTTTCTAGCCATTCTACTTACAAGTATTTTGGTAATTGCAGTGTTTTTATATTCAGGACCTTGTCATTAATATTATAATATTTTTAAGTAATTAAGAAACAATTTTTTTCTAACTAGGAAGAAGCATTGCATGCGTTTATTCAGCCAGAGATCCTGGATGGCCCAAATCAATATTTTTGTGAACGTTGTAAGAAGAAGTGTGATGCACGAAAGGTAGATGCCATATAGAAATTAACACTTAATTACCTGAGATAATAGTCAGTGTTTAATAGGTCCCACTTTTTTTTTAGGGTCTTCGGTTTTTGCATTTCCCTTATCTGCTGACTTTACAATTGAAAAGGTTTGATTTTGATTATACAACCATGCACAGGATTAAATTGAATGATCGAATGACATTTCCTGAAGAGCTAGATATGAGTACATTTATTGATGTTGAAGATGAGGTAAATATTTATTGTATTTTCTTGTTATGTTTTTTATTAATCCATTTGGTCAGTTGTGTTTAAAAGAGCTGTTTATTGTGTAGATTGTTTTCTTGATGGAAGCTTTTCCTTTACTTATTTTCTAATGCCAAGTTCTGTAAAAACAACTAACTTTATATAAGCTTTTCCTGTCTACCATAAATGTTTCGCAGATATTCTTGCTTGAATATCAAATAACTTGTGATATTCTTTGAAAAGACAAAAAGGATCTAAAATTCTGGAATTATTTCTTTAATCTGAGTGATAATCTTTAATTTCATAACTTTCTCAGTGACTGAAACGAACCAGTCTAGAGGTGGGCTTCACTTGTGGTACATAATAAACACAGAACAAATATATGAATGAATAAGAAGCAAATTGTGGAGTACAGCATTAGGAATAGAGACAGTGGAAATGTAATGGCTATATGTGATGTCAGAGGGGTAGTAGGTGGGGGGAGTGGGTTATCACTGTGTGAGGGATATAAATTATAAATGTCTATTACATTACTTTGTACACCTGAAACTAATTTAAAAAAAAGAAAGGAAACTGAAAATAGAAAGAAAAAAAAAAGCAAACTGGGTCGGATGGCCTTAATTTCTTTTATTTGTCTTAGTGTCCTTTTCAAGGATTCAAGTTTCTGGTTCTCACTTCATGTTTGCCTGCTCTTAAATTGGCTAGGTTAGAAAGATAGAAAAGAAAGGTATTTTATCTGTTTTCCTTTTCTGATTAGTCTTTTTAAATTAAAACTTGATTAAAATAGTTGGACAATAGGACTTTGAAGTACACAGGTAAAACTCATCAATTCTTCCACTCATTGACCTCCCCAGATTCTCTTGTTTCTCTTAATCCAATAAAAGATTCATGTCCCACTATATTCTTTTGGAAACTCTTATGATTTTATTAAGGGGAATATTTGCATTTACTTACATAGTTGTTTCAGAGTGATTATATTATTCACAAAACTGGCATGAAGCATTTTTTTCTGATTGGAACTTTGTACTATAGTTATAAAAATGCCTTTTCCCAGGAGCTCAAAACAATATTAAACATTCATCAGGTTTTATTTAATATGGTATAGAAGAGCAACCTTTCTGAGCCTTTCCTTGTCCGTAAAGAAGAGCAAACTTTCCTTGTCTGTAAAGTAAGGATAATAATAGCTTTTATAGGTTTTATAAGAAGAGAGTGCCTTAGATAAATAGATGTTTATTGAATGGTACCTATGACCAGGTAACATGCTGAAAGGTTTAATTTAAAGTATTATCTCACACGTTTGTGCTTACGCTAGGAAATCTACCGAAAGTAGACCAAACTTTCAAAGGAGAAATAGTAGGATTCCTGCTCAGAGATCAGCATTAAATCTGTCTTCTGTATCTTCCTAATATATGTCTTGTAAAGGGAAATCTTTTCCGAAGGAAGAAATCTTAGATATAAAGTTTGACAGGAACTTTTAGGAATTCTGGGCCCGATTTCTTAAGAAAAGAGATGACGAATGATCATCTTTTTGGACTTAGTGTAGAGTTCTGAAGTTGGTTTTCCAACTGAAGTTATTTTTCCTTGAACCAAGCTTTCTAGAGGGATGAAGACTTTATGTTAGATGCAGCCCTTACAGCAACGTTCTTGGCAAAAAGTTGGTGCTTATTATATTGCTTGGTTAATTCAGGAAGTTCTATGCAATGCCTTAGAGAAAAATTCTTTATTTAAGTAAAAAAAATTTTAGGTATGTGTATAAAATATTAAAGGAAAAGGGAAAAGAGTTACTTGAGGATACATAAAAAATAGATTTCTTCAATTTAAATTTTCATGAAAGGGATTTTAAAATTATAAAAGCATTGAAAAGTATGATTGGCTGTTATTACATTTCCACCTCCAAACACGAGTACAAAATTCTTGAGGATAGATACAATGTCTTGTTTTTCTTTCTAATTGTCTATAATACCTAGCCCGGTGATAAACTGAATTAAACTTTTTGTTCAAGAAAAGGTGGGTTTTTTGGGGATTTGAGAACAAAAGAAGCTCGTTTTGGAGCTTAAGTTCTCTGCTTTTATGGATTTTGATGAAAGAAATGATAATTTTATATTGTTACTTTGCAACTGTGAACATAAATGGAGTTTAATAGAATTCTAAATCACTAATTTATTGTATTAAAATTTTAAGGACATTAATAGAAGTGCTTTTAAAGTACATTTTTTTGTTTAATTTTATTTAAGGTCTCACTTTTTAAGAGAAACTAAATTTATTTAAAATGAGTATTTTTATTAATAATATCTTAAATTATATGCAAATGTTAGCATATAAAATTTTACTTTGTGTATATTTTCCCTTTATTTACCTTATAATTGTAAGATAATTATGTTTTATTAAGAAATCTCCTCAGACTGAAAGTTGCACTGACAGTGGAGCAGAAAATGAAGGCAGTTGTCACAGTGATCAAATGAGCAATGATTTCTCCAATGATGATGGTGTTGATGAAGGGATCTGCCTTGAAAGCAATAGTGGAACTGAAAAGATTTCAAAACCTGGTCTTGAAAAGGTACCTTTTATAGTTCGTGGTTTTTAGTTAAGAGAGAATAATGTAATCTCTGTGCTGCTATATATAATTCTGTAGCTGTGTGACGGATAAAATTCTCTCTAAAAAAAGTTTAATTTTTGAAAGTTAAGACTTTTTAAGATAGTTTTTTATGCATTTATGTGATCATGATTAAACTTTAGGAAAAACTTACAGATGGGAGCATTAATTTCTGGGAGGCTGAGCTGTAATTATGTAAGTAAGCTGGGTGGGGGTGTGGAAAGGGTCCTAATAGTCAGACTTCTGCCTTTAAAGTTGCAGCAAGCCTCTAAAATCTTATATCTTACCAAAGTTTTCTCATATAGCAAAACAAAAAGCATTAGACTAGATATTTTGATTTTTAAAATTCTGGCTTTGGAACTCTTTACAGAAAAGTTAATGATAGAACTGATCTTTTGGAGGGAGGGGAAGAACAAAGCCCTCAGTCTCCCTGCACCCCCTGCCCCACTCAGGCAGCCCTTAAGGCACTTCATAAAGTAGTCCATGGATTATCATTTTAAAACTACAAAACTGGAAACTCTCTAGGATAGAACCTTTTTTGTTGCTCTGTCAATGATTTTTAACATTTTATCAAAGCATTTCTTTCACATTCATATAATCTGCTTTATTGAGGGGAAAGTAACCCATCAAAGTATCTTGAGCACAGTACAAATATGAATCACAAGCATGAAGACTGATCACTAGCTCAAGTCTTACAGAGTCATACTGAATTTTTTTAGGAAGTATTTGAGAATGGCGTTTCACTGACATAAATCTATTTTTAGACGAAGACCATTATTCTCACCACCATTGCTACTATCCTTTACCTTTTAAAATTATCTATTTCTTTCAGGGCAGATAGATGAGTGTGAACTGCTATGAAATGTAGGGATACAATATAACTTAGCATAAAGAACATTGCATTCAAGCAAGGGTTGGCAGACTGTGGCTCAAGAACAAAATCTAACCCTGTGTCTATTTTTCTGCATAGACAATATATCTTTTTTTCCCTTGTTTTATTACAACAGGTAGAATTTCCATATAGTGTTAAATAGGAGTGGTGAGAGAGGGCATTCTTGCCTTGTTCCTGGTCTCACGAGGAAAGTGTTCAGTCTCTCATCTTGAAGCATGAAGTTGGCTCTAGGTTTTTTTGTAGATGTTTTTTATGGAGTCAAGGAGATTCCCCTCTTCCCAGTGTGTTGAGAGTTTTCATCATGAGTGGATATTGGACTTTTGTCAAATGCTTTTTCTTAGTTGATATGATCATGTAATTTTTCTTCTTCAACCTGGATTACATAATATATTTTCTAATGTTGAACCAGCTTTGCATACCTGAGAGATGTCAAGTCAGTAGATCCCTATGTCACAGATATTACATAAATACATTAGAAGATGCCCAAATCATTATATCCCTCAGCTCCTCTGTAAAGGAAGTAGAATCTTATTTGAATAAAAATCAGTGTTATTTGGGATTTTTTTGATCTTGATGGTGCATCTCAGGATAGTCTTGTATTTGGCACCTGCTTCTAAAATTTCATACTATTGTTTTCTTTTTTACATAAATAAATTTACATTTCAGATGTGCATAGTACCAGAGGTTATAGCATAATTAAAATGTGAAGGAATACGTTTAGTGAAACTTGTGGTATATAAAATTATGTGGTGACTTGCCTTTTGATTATAGGAAAGTTAACCTACAATAAATATATAGGACACCTAACATGTTACTGGGCTACGTGTTAATAGAGACTAGGAAATAAACAAATAGGTGTTTTGTGTTTTTCTCTTCTCTGAGGTCCTTTTATTTTTCCCCTCAGAATTCTTTGATCTATGAGCTCTTCTCCGTTATGGTTCACTCAGGGAGTGCTGCTGGCGGTCATTACTATGCTTGTATAAAGTCGTTCAGTGATGAGCAGTGGTACAGCTTCAATGATCAACATGTCAGCAGGGTAAGAGGGGGGGGAAGATTATCTTTCTGAAAGACAACGTAGGGATGTTTCTGTCAATAGCAGGGTTTATTGAAATGGGAGACTGTGTCCAGTGAAACATTTTAAAACACATTCCAAATCAGTCCTTTGTTTTCGCTTTCAGTAAATTTCCTTCTTTGTTTCTTGTTGTTATTTCTTGGTTTTATTTTGTTTTGTTTGGGGCTTGCTGGGTGTTTCCAGAAATAGACTCCCAGTTTTCCTCTTGCCGTGAGCCTTCGTGTAGGACCACTGTTTAGGAGCACTAGAACTGCTTGGTCAGCCCCAGCCACTGATGATGCTTACGTCCTGTGAATTGGTATCTGTGTGGGCCATTCAACTCTGAGATTAAAAATTGGGTTACATATTGACATAAAGGTAACAGTGTTAGAGTTTTTACCCAAAGGTAAATAATACAACAACTTTTTAGATAACACAAGAGGACATTAAGAAAACACACGGTGGATCTTCGGGAAGCAGAGGCTATTACTCCAGTGCTTTTGCAAGGTAAATAACTTCTTAATTTTTAGTGTTGATAAATTAGAATTAACTATAACTTCTCAATACTTTTTACCATTAAAAAGAAAAAGATTTAACCCAGGAGTCGGCAAACTATAACCTATGGGCCAAATCCAGCCCGCTTCTGATTTTTGGAAATAGTTTTTGTGGAACACCACCATACTCGTTTGTTTAAATACTGTGTGTCGCTCTTGTCTCATACAACATCAGAGTTAAGTAATTGAAACACAGATCATATGATCCACAGTGCCTAAGACATTTACTGTGTGGCCCTTCCAGAAAAAATTTGCTGACTCCCGACTTTAACTGAAGTAATCATTCTAAGACACAGGTTTTTTGAAGACTTTGCAGTGTTACCAAGAGGAGGTATGGAATCTTCTCATAAATGTGTCAGTAAAAGCAAAGTAGATATTTTATGTCTAGAATGAAATTTGAACCTGTCCAAGAACAGTTACGTGATTTTCTAATTCTTTAAAATAACAAAAAACTGTTTTAAATAAATATTTGATGGTAGGAAATGGAATCTTTACAATCTACTTTTTGTCCCCTTTAATCTTTTTTATATTTCTACTAGCTCCACAAATGCATATATGCTGATATATCGACTGAAGGATCCAGCAAGAAATGCAAGTATGTTAACATACAGTTATTTGATTTTAGGCTGTATTATAAACTAATTTCTTTTGCAAGATTTTTAAACCCAGATAACCACTTTTAAATGACAGGACCATTAAGGTTTTTTTTAATATACACGTACGTGGAAAAATTAATTATAAAGACTGTTATGAGATAATACCAACTGGTAAAAACACTTTTAAAAAAATCGAACGTTTTTAGTACACTAAGAGAAAAAACTTACTCTGCATTAAATAAATGGGATATTTATTTGCAGTAAGATTGTATTATATGAGGTGTGATCAAACAATATGGTGAATGTTTAAATAAAAAATTTATTACAATAAAAGACACATTGCCTTTAACCCCCCTTTGCTTCAAACACACGTATCCGACTGTTCTTGCCACTTTCTGAAGCAGTTCTGGAAGTCCTCTTACATGAGTGTCTTTAGTTGCGCTGTCATGGCTGCCTCGATGTCCTGAATCATTTTGACTTTGGGGAAGAGCCAGAAGTTGCCCGGTGCCAGATCCAGTGAATAAGGTGGATGAGGACACACTGTAATGTTTTTATTTGACAGAAATTGCCTTATACCAGAAGTGGTGTCTGACACGGAGTGTTGTCATGATGGAGGAGGATTTATGGCACACTTTAAAACACACCTTCTTTCAACCGTAGCTCACACCCGACTGACTGCACCAAACAAGTTGAAACTTGTCACACACTGTTACTAAGGTTCGACATACCACTTCCTGTATGGAAGATCGCTTTCTGTTGGATGACACTCATTAGTAGCATTCACTGTATTTTGCGATCACAATGGAAAGGCTCTATGTCATCGCTTCTGGTATTGCAGTTTCTGTCAAATAAAAACATTATGGTGTGTTCTCACCCACCTTATTCACCGGATCTGGCACCATGCGACTTCTGGCTCTTCCACAAAGTCAAAATGACCATGAAAGGTAAATATTTTGAGTCGATTCAGGACATCGAGGCAGCCATGACAGCGCAACTAAAGACACTCACAAAAGATGACTTCCATAACTGCTTCAGAAAGTGGCAAGAATGATGGGATAAGTGTGTTCAAAGCAAGGGGGATTATTTTTAGGGGGACTAATGGCAATATGTCTTTTACTATAATAAATTATTTTCATTTAAACATTCACGGTATTTTTTTATCATGCCTCATATGCAGTTTGGTTCAGTGATGATAGCCCCCAGACCTGTGTAGCAGTCATAACTCACCAGCTGCTTGTCCCAGACTAAGTTATTTAACTTTTCTAACTCTTGCTTTCCACATCTGCAAAATGGGCATAATTATAGTATTTAATCGGGTTGTTATAAAAATTAAATGAGGTGACATTTTAAGCATTCAGCATCATGTATAGTACAGAGTGAAAACTCAAATTTAACTGTTACTGCTTTTTTTCTATTATTAGCCTTTTGGGTATTTTAGTATCTAAATGCTTTGAATGGGGACCATAGATAAAGTAAACTTCCCACTTAACCTCTCTAAAAATGTTCTTAAGAACTAGAGTTAAATATCATTGCTATTTGCTTTAAAAGCAAGTACAGTTTTATGAGTCTACAGTATGTCCTTTATTATATTTTAATTTTAAGAATCACAGAAAGAAATCCTATATACAAAGCATGTGGGGTTGTCTTTTTTGGTAATTATTACTTTAAAAATTTCAGTTCCTGTTTACACTCGCTCTGACTGTACTGAAGCAGTATTGCAAATAGGTATGGTGGGTGGGTGGGTGAGTGTGTGTGGGCACGCGTATATAGGTGTATACACAGGTGATGTGTTTGCTTATATTCTTTTCATAATTAAAATAATATAATCACTGTCATTGATTTTAACTTATTTCCTTTGTTTAGAAACTACCATGCTTTGTGTAAATCTATTTTCAGTAGTAGAATGTTTTCGTTACATTTTTGTAAACCCTCATTGGATTGTGAATCCAGTTGGTGCAAGGCTAGGGACTTATTTATCTTTTCACCAACGGTATAGTCCCAGGTCTGTCATATAGTAGCTTTTCAGTAATATACTATGGAATTAATGAAAAAATAAAAGGGAAATTATAAGTCATTTTACAACAGAGATTTCAGAGTGGAAGTAATCATTCTTACTTCACAGATAAAGAAACTATAACCCAAAGAGTAACTTGTCCAATATCATAGCTACCTGGAGGCAGAGTCAGGATTGTAGTTCATGTGTCCTCTATGGCAGCTAGCATTCCAGATATAGCCCATAAATACAGCAATTATTCAGCTTTCCTTTATTCATTGGCCCACTCTAGTTTTGTGATGGAGCACCAGAGGGCGCTGTATGTATGACAGGGAATATTTTTAGAATTAGAGCTCATTTCTGAGAACCATAGATTTTTACCTTCCACCAAGGCCTGATTTTTTTAAATAAATAAATTTGTCTCCCTATTTAATGCCTAATAATCATTGACTTTATTGAGCCGTATCATAATCTCATATTGTCACTTTTAATACTTTGAGTTACATATGAAGTTCTTGAAGGCAGCTAAAAGACTGCTTTGAGAGCAAAAGAAACAATTGTTTGAATGAATAATAATAAATAAATAACATTTGTAGTAGTAGCAGTAGCAACAGCATTTATTACATTTTATTATATCCCAGGTAATAACTCTTTGGGGTAGGTACTGGTAATAGGCTAAAGAAACCAAGGTCTGGAGAATTTGCACAAGGCCTCACCATTTGATGATAGCACAATTTGAAATCAGAAATTATTTTATTTGCAAGTCTCAGAGAAACTTTTTTATTCTAAAAATCTGTATCTACATACTAGTGTTGTCCTGGAGCCAAGAGCTATTATGAATAAATATAAGGCTTTTTAAAATATGAGACCTAACCACGTGTCATTATTAACTACCTCTTTATCGTGGTCTGGGAAAAACTCATGTTTCAAGTTGAGAGATTCATGTAATAGAGATGTATTTTGATGACAGCTATAAGTATATACTGTGGGAACATAGTAGAACAAAATGAAATAAAGGAAACTCAATTTCAATAACACTGTCTTACCCTGTTTTTATTATTAATAGAATTTCTAGAAGTGGATGAATATCCAGAACATATTAAAAACTTGGTTCAGAGAGAAAGAGAATTGGAAGAACAAGAAAAGAGACAACGAGAAATTGAGCGCAATACATGCAAGGTTAGATTTCATAATTTTACTTTTAATTAAAACGTACTGTTGAAGCTTGCTTAGCTGCAATTCTGATAACTAGCCCATTGGGGTGATACTGTAGACAGTTATGGTATCTTGATCATTAAGCAGTGTAACTAACTATATTACTGAGGTAAGATGATTTCATGCATAAAAACACTAACATGTAGTGATAATACTCAATATTGGTGAGGTTATAATGAGATGAATATTGTCACATTCAGCTACAAGAAGAATAAATTTGTAAAACCTTTCTGCATAGAAATTGAGTAGAATTTTTCAAGAGCCTTAAGCAAATTTATATCCTTTTATATATAGTTCTCTTTAGGAAATATTACCTAATGAGATGCTGTAAAATTTTCACCACAAGGACATTCATCACAGTATTTTCCAAACTAGGGAAAAATTGGAAACAACTTGAATGTATATCAGTAAGGGAATGATGATATAAATTGTGATATATGCTTATAAAGAAACATACAGTTGTTAAAATTGATGTTTTTGAATTTTTTAATGACATGAGACATAGTCACTATGGATTATTATGTGAGAAAAATAGAAACCAAAGACAATTATCCCAATTATGCTTTTTTTTTTTTTTTTAAATTATAATATTTTGACTGTTAGGGGAAAAAATGCTGTCTACAAAAGAATTAAGCTTTGATTCATGACCTGCTGACTTGATGATGATATTTTACAATTTCTAGATAAAATTGTTCTGTTTGCATCCTGTGAAACAAGTAATGATGGAAAATAAATTGGAGGTCCATAAGGATAAGACATTAAACGAAGCAGTAGAAATGGCTTACAAGGTATGTTTGATTGCACTGTTGGCATTTAATTATTGTTGGTATCTTAGTGAACAGTATTACCATATTTTAAAAAATTTTATTATAGTCAATAGTAATACAAACACTTGCAGTAACTTTGATAGAGCATTTAAGTCATATATCTTTTAAAGAGTGTAGTAGTTTATACCTCTTTGGAACATACTCAGTTGGTTTTAAGAAATTTCTCACTCTTGAAAGTCAGTTAAGCATTGTAAAACTCTGAATTAGAATTTGAAACAAAAATATTCATTTATTTTTTACATTCATTTAGCAGATGTTTATTGAGTGCCTACCATATGAGGCATTAGAGATGCTAGAGTGAACAGGGCAACATGAAGTGTTAGAGATACCAAAGTGAACAAGACGTGCTCACTGCCCTCATGGAATTTTTAATCCATTGGTGAAAAAAGCAGGCCAAAAAAATTAGAAACATTAAAATTTTCAAGTATTTTATTGTTTAGATGTTACTAAAGTAAATCATTAGTATATTGAGATCATTTATTCTGAGACTTTAACCATGAGAAGAAGACAGCTATGCAAAAAGTTGGGAAAGAATATTTTAAGTAAAGGTAACAGCATGTGTGAAAACTGAAGTGAGGAAGTGCTTGGCATAATCAAGAAACTGATAGAAGAGGCATTATATTTAGATTGTCTTGAATGAATATAGAGTAGCATAAAATGAAGGTAGAGACTTTGTAAGACTAGAAGTTTGCATTTTTTATTCTAAAAATAATGGGACATTATTAGTGGGTTTTGAAAGGCAAATAGAAAGGGAAACATTAAATAACCAGATTTTTCTAAATATCATCTGTGATACTTAACAAATTTTTTTTGTCCTTTCCATATAAGTGTTAACATCATTGGACTGAAATTAAACAGTCATTACCTAGAGAAAAAAAATTGTATACTACATTACTTCATTTATAATTATGTCTAGAATCAATGAAGGAACTAGAAATTACATACAAGATAGCGAACATTGTTTCTCAAAGTGTGATCCAGCGCAACCTGCACCAGAATCACATTCCTATTAAAATATTAGTTCCTGCAGATGAATCTGAATTCCTGTGTTGATACCTGGGAATATGTGTTTTAAGCAAGTACCTCAGGTGATTTTTAAGCATACTAAAATTTGAGACCCACTTTGTGTTAGGTACCTGGTCCTTCATAGCACTTATCAAAACTGAAAATTTACAAACTGTGACTATTTTAATGTCATTGTCCCTCACTAAACTGTAAGCACTTATAAGGGTGAACAGTGTTCTGGTTTGCTCATGATTGTATTTCCAGTACTTTTGCTTAGTATATAGGAGAGTCAAAATTGGATGGGTATGTGAAAGAGTAAATAAATGAACAAACAATAACATGCATGGATTGATGACTCTGGATTCACCTAATTAAAGTGAAAATCCTTTAAACATGGTGGTGGACTGCAAGCATCATCTTTTGCAAAGCCATAGTGAAACCAAATTTAACTAAAATGGAGAAAATGTCTTAACTAAACAATTTTACACAGTAAGGTCAGTAATAGCAGTAAGGATAGTTTATATTCCATCAGTTTTTAATGCAGGAAGAAAAAAATATTGTTTTAAAAATAGGAAGTAAAAGTTCACAAATGTAAAGAGTCAAACAGGACAGAACAGAGAAATAAATCAATCTTATTTACCAAAAATGGAGCTCATCTCTGGGGATGAAAGTGGGGGTGAGTAGAGATCAGTGGGGACACACATGAAGGCTTTCAGGTTTTTCTATAAAATCATAATCACAAGACTTAAATGAGGATTAAATACTTCTAAGCAATCCTACTATGTTTCTCCAGGAAGTTCATTTCCAACTTAAGAGATGTTGCATCTAGGGCATGCCATCCACTAGTGACATGGACTAGAGGTAAATTTTGTGATAGGAATTCCAGTGCCCTTAGTTGTAGGTATTCTTGAGGCTAATATTGAAGGGGGTGGTCCAAAGAGGAATGGGGCAGCACTTAAGAGACACAGAAACTACATCCTACATGGTGGCTCTACGAGGCATACTCTCCTCCTGTACTTAGGAAGATAGTTACTATAGATAAATGAGTTACCAGTTCTCCAAATTGCATTAAGAAAACAACAGATGCATGTTCTCATTGGTTGTTTTCCCCTTATGTTTCCAGCTTAGTGATTACAGAGCAATAGCTTGTAATACATTGGTTTTGAATCCATCTAAAGTTAAGAATGTTAACTTTTTTAAAACAAAAGAAAGTCTTTAAAATATGTTAGTGCATGTGTTGTATGATTTGAGGGATAATGTAATATGGTTATTTAAAAATAGCATTTAAATTGTGCCTTTAACTTTGATGTTTTTAAACTTTGAATCATAAATATGGATTGTATTGTTTATTAGGTAGTGCAATTACACCTCAGAGTAAAATACTATATATTTTTTTTCTCGGGGGTCATTTTCTTTTAGATGATGGATTTGGAAGAGGTAATACCCATCGATTGCTGTCGCCTTGTTAAATATGATGAGTTTCATGATTATCTGGAACGATCATATGAAGGAGAAGAAGATACACCAATGGGACTTCTATTAGGTGGAGTCAAATCAACATATATGTTTGATCTGCTATTGGAGACAAGAAAACCTGATCAAGTTTTTCAGTCTTATAAACCTGGAGGTAAGGAATTTTATGTTATTTTGTGTAGTATTGGACTTAAAGTTTTCATAAAGTTTTCTTTATAGAAATGAGTTTAATTTTAATTTTTTATATGTTCTTAAAATGAAGAATAATTTTGATAGGTTGGGAACTAGTCAGCATCAAGCTTGGAATTAAGTTCTAGATTACTTTTAAAGAGCTATACACAGATTTAACAAACAAACAAAACTTCTAGCTTATAGTATTCAGTGGGAATTTTCTTCTCAGTATTGAATCATTTTCCCTCCCCCCATTCCCATTTATAAAGAAGACCCTGGTCCAAAAAAAGTATATTCCCATAAACTCTCAGAAGTAGAATGTGTTTCTGAGTCTCCTTGAAGAGGTGGTTTCATAATACACATCACTTACAACATTTTTTAAATTTTCTCCTTCTCCATTTCTACAGGTCCCGGGGTACTTCAGCTTTTTCTGTTTTCATTACATCTGTCACATTCCTCAGTATGTGAGGGTTTTGTTTTTTCTTGTTTGAGACTGATCTTGAAAGCAAAATACCATGCCCCTAGTTTTACCCAAAGTTATCCTTAAAGACAGTTATATGTCCAAAGTTTTCTAGTAATCACTGTATGTAAACTGTAACAAATAGGGAGAAATCAAAATGTTTATTTTTTTTTTTTACCAGATTCTTACTATTGTTATCTTGACCCTAATTTTCTTGTGTAAGTTATTAATCAGAAATCAGGCTTATGTTCTCTTTTCATTCCTAAAAATTGAACTTACAAAACCTTCTACGCTTTCAAGTTCTGTTCATCTATAGATCCTATACGCTTCCTTTTTTTTTTTTTTTTAAATGAAGACTCCTTTTTCCAAAGCAGACTAAGTGTGGTATTCTTTCAAGGGCTCTTTCTGTCAGACTCTGCCCTATCTGTAAATAGTCCCTTTGGAGCATTTCCTTACAGATTATTTTTGAGCTATATAGCAAAAATTATGGTATCAAAACATAAAATGAGTCAGCCGAACCACTTCTTTAATAGAGAACTCTAAATGTGAGTGTGACTCTGAAACTTCTTATCTCCCTTATTCATTAGTAATCAATTAGCAGAGTATTTTGTCAGATTTAGGTTAGCAACATAGGGAAGAAACAGAGGATTGACATACTACATATGAGAGATTAAACTAATCTAGAGAATAACTGTTTATTAAATATGTTTGAAGATCATTTATTTTTCTAATGACTAAAAGTTTAGTTGTATAATGATCTGAAACAGAAGAGAAGATAGGATTAAATTATAAACGCAAAGAATTTAAATGAAAAAAACAAACATGTAAACCAAAACAGTTTTTTCTATAGGATTTTTTTCATAGGATATAGAGAATACTGTTTTGAGGAGAAGTCTTTGGTTATGAACAAGGTCTTGAATAGTTTAATAATAAAGGTTGTGCAAAAGCAAGTAAGGCTCCTAGTTGAGTGTTTGTTTTGCATTCTCTAGCTATATTTTTGTAATGTTGTTTTGGTCACTGTTTTGGAACTTTAGATGTATATTTTTAATATGCTTGATAAATTTGATGGTGGTTATGTTTTATAAGGAAACAAAAGATGTATTTTTAAACACATTTTGAATTTTGTCTTTTTTTAAGAAATGTAGAACTTCTTTATTAGCATCATTTCCATTTATATATGTTTGTACTCTGATAAATTGTGAAAGAACTGTTTTAACATGTATTATGCATGTATAGCATGTCATACACCTATCGTCTTGATAATTAGAAATGGTGTTATCTATTAGAAACACATTAAGAATGCATTGCTCATGTGAAATACATTAAAAATAAATAACCTCCAGTTTTGTTTTTCAAATGTGACAGAAGTGATGGTGAAAGTTCATGTTGTTGACCTAAAGGCAGAATCTGTAGCTGCTCCTGTCACTGTTCGCGCTTACTTAAATCAAACAGTTACAGAGTTCAAACAACTTATTTCAAAGGTAAGTTTTAAAATTGGTTGGTGAATAATTTGACTGCCTGCCCTGTACAAAGCACTGTGTGATAGTTATGAATAAGATATAGGAATCAATATTTACTTCAAGCAGCCAATATTTATCAACTAGGAGACAACTGTAGTTTGGAGAGAAGGATGCTTCAGATAAAAGAAACAGATTGATCCAAGTATGGAGGTAAGAAAATGTGAGGCAAGTGCACAGAACAGTGGCGTGTGATTGGCTGGATCATTGTAAAACCCATGCCTGGAAATGTAAGTTCAGTTATTTCATGGAGGGTTTTTAAATAGTAAACACGAAAGTTTGGGCGCTATCAGATGTAAGCAATAGGAAGTAGGTTTTTTGTTTGTTTTTCTAAGTACGGCTGCGGTATGATGAGCTCTGCTACAGGAATGGTAAGCCTGCCAACACTAGTGTTCTAAATGGATTGAGGGAGGAGTCAGGAAAGTAGGTGAGGAGATTGTTGAAATAATTCAAGTGAAGGCATATGACCGAAATGAAAGAAGGTGTAACTGTCAAAATGAGTATATATAAACAGAATCTGTAGGACTTGTGATTGGTAAATGTTGGAGTAAGGAACACAGATGACCTGAGGAGTTTCAAACTTGGATAACCAGAAAGGTAATGCTATATTAATGGAAATAGAAGAATAAGTAGGGAAGCAGATTTGACAGGGAAGGTGATGTAGATTAAATATTGGCCACATTATATGTGAGTTAATGATAAAGAATATAGGTTCATTCAGAATTTCTGAACTAGAAAACATGAGTTTCTGGGACCAAAAAAAAAAAACTAGTCCACTGCAGAGAAGTGATTATCCTTTCAAGGATCCTGTACTCTATAGAACATTGAGCGCACAGGCAAAACTTTGCAGGGTTCCTAAACCTCAGGTTAAGATCCCTTGGTGTCATGGAAATTGTTCAACAGACCCAAGTTAAGTGGAGTCCAGTTTCCAGTCATTCATCTTAAGGTAGACTTGTCTTTTATCTCATCTGGGGTTTTTAATGCCTTTTTAAACTGGTTGTTGTGAACGTTAATAAGCAAACAAATGCTTGTTCGTGAAAAATTGTGTTATATAAAAGTTGGGTTTTAATTATTGTGTTAAAAAAAATGACTTCTAACATCTTTGCCAAACTAATAATTAGAGGAAACAAACCATATTGTGAAACTGTATTTTATGATTGAATTGCGCATAAAAAGACTACATTAGTATAATTGCGCTGTATTACAGTTTAATCTAGAGTATGAGCACTGAGGTAGAATACAAAGAATACGTGACATTCCCTTTCCTGAGGAAGCTAATAATTTTTGGGGGGAGGGGGGAATACATCTGTAGGGAATAAAGGCAGTTCACAAAACTTTGTGCCGAAAAATACAGTATTGGAAGTATAAATAGACTGCTGAAGAAGTACTTATCATTAGTTCTATTGAAAACCAATTATATTTTTTAAAATGTAAATTATTTTAATTGCTCATTTCATGTGAAATTCATAAAATGACACCAAAAATTAAGGACATGGAATTTTAAAATAGCTGTAAATTTAAAATAAATTTTATTTACTAATTTAATCTCATTTTACACAGAAGAATTTGGTTTAGTAAACATATCAACAACTATTCGCAGAATACAAAGGAACCGATCAAAAGTCAAGAATTTACACAGGCATTGGTTTGACATCAGCTCTCAGAGTCAGTTATTCAGCTTCTTTGGAGTCAAATACCCTCGTTTGCTTTGCAAGCTTGAGAGGAATAGAATTTTTAGTGAAAAATTATTACCTTTAGAATAGTTTCAGAGCATACATTTATAAGGGATACTTTGTTCTCCTAATTTGTAGCATAATTAATGGATGAGACTAATAATTTTTCCATAGATTCTTTAAAAATTTGTAAACCTCTACTAAGATTGTGTTTCTCTTATTTTTCTTTCTGCTATTTTTAAGAACTCAGCATTGTCTTATTTTTCTCATATTTCTAAGTGAAGTAGAATTATTCCTGAAAGAGTACTTTTTTATTAAATTACTTTCATTATAGGCCGTCCATTTACCTGCTGAAACAATGAGAATAGTGCTGGAACGCTGCTACAATGATTTACGTCTTCTCACTGTGCCCAGTAAAACCCTGAAGGCTGAAGGTTTTTTTAGAAGTAACAAGGTATCTCTTTTATTTTTGCATTACTATTTTCTATGCTGGTAATGGTAAATGAAATAAAGTTTAATATTATAAGCCCAACCTCTAGAGCTATTCATCGTCTGTCTGTCATTAACCTTTTAAACTCTTACATCCGCCCAATAATTTTCTTCCTTTGTACTCAGGGCAGACCTGGCTTCTTTCTATTGTCTGAATCAGTCTTGCTGGTTCTCCTCTTGCCTTGTTCATAAGCTACCCCCATTTGGAGTGTTCTTTCCCCTCTTCCTACATTTTTTTCAAGCCCCAGATTAGTCCGGCCTCTTTGGTGAAGCCTTCATGGCTATTTCTATCCACAATGATTATGCTCTCGGAATTTTATTCATTCTTGAGCTTCTCCCATAAAGTCATGCTTCCTGATAAAAATCAGAAGCATGCCTGGTATAGAGAAAATTATCACCCTGGGTTCATCCAGCATTATTCCCCTTGCCTACTCATTTATCTCTGTTAGAAAACAGAAAGTTCACATCACTCTTTTTGTTTCATCTTATATCATTATGTGGTTTATCCTTTATCATATTTCCTATGAGTTTGTTCCTAATGCCATTGGTTTACTCTGGATAAATTGCATCCAAAATTTTCCTTATTTGCCATCTTTTATTTATTGCTTTTTCCAGTCTCATTCATCTTAATGCAGTCTAATCTTTTATCTCATTTAACCATTTTTAGTATTGTTTTATTAATCCTGAAGTGTAATTTTTATTTACTTCTGTTTTCTTCTAATACGTGTGTGTGTGTGTATGTGTGTATGTATGTGTGTGTAAAACATTAAAATCTCTAATCCATCCTAATACTGTTTTAGGGTAGGGAGTGGGAGAAATCTAACTTGATTTTTTTCTTTGAACGGTCAGCTTTTAGTCCTGATGTGTAACATTTGTTGAATAATAATTATCTTTTTATGCAAAACTCAAAATGCTATTCATAATTGCCAAATTTATGTACCTGCATTTCATCATTTAAATTTTGTTATGGAAAATTTCAAACAGAGAAGTAGAGAGAATAGTGTAACGAACCCCCATACACTCATCACCCAGCTTCTACAATTACAACTCTTATTTCACCTATAGGCAACCACCCTTACCCCAGATTATTTGAAAGCATCCGAGCATCATATCAGTTCATCTATAAGTAATCTGAATATCTGGGGTATGAATATCTCTCTCTAAAAGATGAGAACTCTTTTGTACAAACATAGCTACAATTACATTATTACACCTAAAAAATTAATAGAATGCTTTAAGGTCAACCAAAGTCAGTGTTCAAATTTCCCTGATTATCTTATAAAATTTTTTTACAATAGGATGTGTCTGTTCAAATCAGGATCCAAATAAAGTCCATAATATAGCTCTCAAGTCTTATTTTAATCTAAAGATTCCCCTATGTGTGTTTTGTTTGTTTCCTGCAATTAGTTTGCTGTAGAGTTAAGTCATTTGCCCATTAGAGTGTTTCTATAATCTGGGTTTTGGTGTTGCATTTCCAAGATGCCTTTATACATGTTCCTCTATCTATATTCATGCTAAGCTTTGATTTCATAAAGAGCAAGATGTGAAATACAAACATTTTCTGAAAATGGACAACCCAATAAATAAGAAATCTGCATATGTGCTTGTGTGTGTGTTCCACCTATCACGGCACATTTTTATAGCTAATTATAAAAACATACAAACATAATATTTGTTTTGTTAAGTCTCCAAAAAAATGTTCCTGTTCTTTAGAAACATTTATCATTCCAAATTTTATAACTTATAAAATACCAGTGTCTAGTATTGATGTGATGTTATTCTAATGATGAATGTGAATGTCACTAAAATTAATGATGTAATATAACTCTTTGATTTACCAATTTAGGTGTTTGTTGAAAGTTCTGAGACTTTGGATTACCAGATGGCCTTTACAGACTCTCATTTGTGGAAACTCCTGGATCGGCATGCAAATACAATCAGATTATTTGTTTTGTTACCTGAACAATCCCCAGGATCTTATTCCAAAAGGACAGCATACCAGAAAGCTGGGGGTGATTCTGGTAATGTGGACGATGACTGTGAAAGAGTCAAAGGACCTGTGGGGAGCTTAAAGTCTGTGGAAGCTATTCTAGAAGAAAGCACTGAAAAACTCAAAAGCTTGTCGCTACAGCAGCAGCAAGATGGAGATAATGGGGATAGCAGCAAAAGTACTGAGACAAGTGACTTTGAAAACATCGAATCACCTCTCAATGAGAGGGACTCTTCAGCATCAGTGGATAATAGAGAACTTGAACAGCATATTCAGACTTCTGATCCTGAAAATTTTCAGTCTGAAGAACGATCAGACTCAGACGTGAATAATGACAGGAGTACAAGTTCAGTGGACAGTGATATTCTTAGCTCCAGTCATAGCAGTGATACTTTGTGCAATGCAGATAATGCTCAAATCCCTTTGGCTAATGGACTTGACTCTCATAGCATCACGAGTAGTAGAAGAACTAAAGCAAATGAAGGGAAAAAAGAGACATGGGATACAGCAGAAGAAGACTCTGGAACTGATAGTGAATATGATGAGAGTGGCAAGAGTAGGGGAGAAATACAGTACATGTATTTCAAAGCAGAACCCTATGCTGCAGACGAAGGTTCTGGGGAAGGACATAAATGTATGTACTTAAAAAGAAAAAGGCTCCTTGAAACAGCATCATTTTCTTTTTGTCAGTTTTATTTAAATTTTTAGTTAAGGAAAGAATCAGCTAAGAGTTAGGTGCTTTGTTCAAAGATCACCTTAACTTCCTGGATTGTAAGACTATCACCTTTGCTTTCATTTTTGGTGCTTATAGTGAACGGTGTTCTGAGGCCTATGCAACTCAGACCTGTGACAGTAATAATGGCAGAACTCTGGTCAGAGAAGTGAAAAAAAAATTTTTTAAGGAAATAATTATGATAAAAAGTACTGAGTAAAAAATTAAATAGTTTGAAAGTAAATGAAACACCAATATAAAAGTCCGGACACTTTAGAAAATTCTATATTCAATGCCCAGGAAATGTTTTTTTAATTTGTGTATCCCCTCCCTTCCTTCCATCCCCCAATGCAAACAGTTCCCTTCCCACCCTCCCTAAAAAGTGCATAACTAACTGGAAAAGTCAAAGAAAGGAAAGGGGCTTTTTTTCTAATCTTAAAATTTGGTCTTTTAAAAGGAAGTTGTAAATATTATGAAATCAGTAGTAAAAACACATAAATTTGTGTTTTTAACTAATTAGGCCCAGATAACACTGGAAACATGTGACATTCATACAACTATCTTACAGAAACTCAAGTGAGAAAATGTAGATTGCTGGGCCAAAATGGAGACAAACCTATTATAATAATGCTTTAAATATCTATGGAGTTGGGATTTTTTACCTCGTAAGGCTCATTAACTTACATTATCTCATTTAGTTCTCAACAGCTGTGTGAAATTGATGTTGTTAGACACTTTTCACTGATGAAGCATCTGGCTCACACAGGTTAAATAATTCTCCTGATGTCACACAGCTAGTAGATCACACTCAGGTATTCTGATTGTATGCCTAGTATGCATTCCTCTACCTATAACAGCTACCACTGTCCCTTACTTTCCTCACAAATAATAGAAGAAAATTAGCCAGTAGCTACTTTGACTTCTTACCATTCTCACCCTTTCAGGGGCATTGGAGAAATTAAAAGTAGCTCCTCATCAGGAAAAGGCTAGAAATTTCTTTTAAGTGGTTTGTGTTAGAATAATGTGCTGAAAATTTGACTGCATGATAATCTCAACCTTAAGAAGAATTCAGTGGCACTTAGAATTATAGTCCAAAGACTCCTACTTCCATCTTACAATAGTTAAAGAAATCTTTTGAAAGGAGAATGCTGGCAAATTAATCTTTCTGGAAATTCATAGTGGGCTGGTTTACTAGCATTCATAGTAAACATGGTGATGGAGAGAAACCATTTACTACAGTTTATTTAGGTTTTCAGAAGCCATACAGAAGGCTTGTTTGAAATGAAAAAGTGAAAACTGTGGAAAATGCCTTTTCATGTTTAGAAAACTGGCTTAGGGATAGGGGAGTAGAGGTGATATCAGCGGTTTCAGGAGTCTAGTGAGACTGGTTCATCACAGTTCCTCAGTGATCTGAAAGTAGGTGCCTGGAAAATGTAGATGCTGAGTAATAACAGATTCTTCAGAGTGATGAAGTGGCAAGGTAAAATAGGTACCAAGAATCTGGTAACTGAAGAGTGACATTCTGTGTACAGTATAGGCAGTTCATTGAGATAATAACCAAACTACCCTTAAAATAATGGTCTTTAAGCTATCTGTTATAACCCAGGAATTGTTTCAGGGAGTAATTATATACCTTTCTCTGAAAATAGTATTTCAGTGTGACTTAGTTGTAGACTGCAGGTACTTGCGTATAAACAGGAAGGTAAAGGTAATAAAAATGTAGTGTAGAAATTTCTTTGTACAATTTTGGTTACCACTTCATTCGAGAATTACATAAAAGAAAGGAAAGAAAAAGCAGAACTCTAAAGATATTTGAAAGTTCCACTGTGAAGAAACTAAACGCTTTAGTTTGAAGAGGTAGATTTAAAAAAAAAAATGGTATGATGGTAATCTCTAAATCTATAAAATAATTATAGCCAGTCAAGTAAGTTAACACTTTTTACTTTTTGTTAGGGCTGTGTTAAACATTTTACATAGATTGACCCCAAAATACTTTTTGAGGTGTAAATACTATTATTTCCATTTTATAATAGAGGTAACTGAAGTACAGAAAAGTTAAGAAGTCAAAGTCACAAATGTAATCTACAAGGAGGAGCCAAGAATTCATTCAGGCCAGACCATCTAACTCCAGAATCACATGGTCCTGATCACCATTTTGGACTATATCAATAATGAACAAATATTTGTGTCTTCCTGTGTTACAACATTACTACAAATTATGAGAGAAACCAAAACTAAAATGTATTTGAGTAATGCTTTAGAATTTACTACATGTGTAACAACAATCAGTGAGACTGGTGTAATATCCCACAAGGCTCAGAGATGTTAGATAACCAATCTCTAGCCATTTATTGGACTAAAGCAGCAAACCTGAAATCCACCCCTTGGGCTTCTGATTTCTAATCAAGTAATTTTTTTATTACTCTCTTCTCAAGAAATTTAGTTTCTTACTGGATAGCATAACTAGAGTTGTTTTCTAAAAGCTGGATTATTAACATTTAGGGGCTCTCCTTAAAGCTTAGAAATGGACATTTTTTAGATATTCATTACTCTGTACATATTTTTATCTAATTGGTACTTACCACACTTTCTATAATGAGCCTGTATTTTATAATCAGGAAAACAGTTAAATGAACATTAGTTTCTTTGAAAAAATCCACTTAGAGAAATTCATCAACCCAAGAGATGACCTGAGAGCATAAACCAGAAGTGTTTTTAGGGTATCATCCTTGACCTTTGATGTAAATTTCACAGAAAACCAAGGCCTGCCCTAGAGAGAGCCTGAGGGCTGCAGAGGACCATGGGCCTGAGGCGGAAGGGCAGCTCTTGGAGTCCACACTGCCTGTTATAAGAGAGACAAATGAGTGAAGCTTTTGCTCTTTACGAGAATGTAAAGACCAGAGTAACTAGAAGTATTCTAGAAATATGCTCATAAGTGGTTTATAAAATAAAGGACAAAGATTAAAATAATAAGCATTAGAAAACATAAAGTTCATCAAAGATAATTCTATTGCAATGCGAAGAGAGTATAAACTGAGGCTCGGAGGAGGGGGCTTCTGACCCGCTTAGACGCTGTTCCTGTTACAGCCAACCACAGCTTCAGATGCTAGGCTCGATGGTTGTTTTGTTTTGTTTTGTTTTTAGAAATCCCAGAACTAGATTTATTAATAAAATTTTTGAGGCAATTACTATATACCTGGCACTGTGCTAAAAGCATGATAACTATATTATCTCATTGAATTCACACTGCCATACTGTGAGGTGCGTGCTATTATTATCTCCCATTTTTCTGGTGAAGAAATGGTATAGAGGCTGGTGGCTTGCTCTATGTCACATAACTTGCTCCATGCCAAGGAAGCAGAAGAGATAGGGTTGGAACCCAGCCACAGCCCACACGTGACTGTGGAGAACTAGAAACGTATGTATTTCAAAAGAATTCCTGGAAGTTTGGTTTTGAATTCAGCAGCCTAAATAAATACATAAGCATAATAAATACATAATATCTCAGAACATTTAAAACTATCCGATTATACCTATCATATCCTCAGTGTCCATATTTTTTATCCATTCAATGTTGTATATTAGCTATAAGTCTAATAACTAAAAAGGGGTACTTTTTCCTGCTTGCAGTATAATAAAAAGTATATTCTCTGTTTTATTTATACTCTAAGAGGTTTCTTTTACATTTTTGTTTCTGTTTTGTTTTGGTTTTTTTGTGCTTAGGGTTGATGGTACATGTTGATAAAAGAATTACTCTGGCTGCTTTCAAACAACATTTAGAGCCCTTTGTTGGAGTTTTGTCCTCTCACTTCAAGGTCTTTCGAGTGTATGCCAGCAATCAAGAGTTTGAGAGCGTCCGACTGAATGAAACACTTTCATCATTTTCAGATGACAATAAGGTTGATTAAAATGATTTTTAATAATTAGAGTCTGTTTTAAATGATAGCTATGAGAACATCTTGCTCTACTTCCAAGTAAGGTGAAATAGATACTCTAAAAGGGTAATTTTCCTTTGATGTTTAGTGGTTATTTTTTTGTTTTTGTTTTCCATTTATCTAACAAACACTTGTTAAATGTTAACTGTGTGTCAGTTACTGTTCTAGGTGCTGGGGAATCAGAGGTAAAAGATATGTCTGTTCTCAAAGCGCCCCATAACCTAGAGAATTTTGGAAAAAGAAGCTAAATAATGGGGTGAGAATGGGTTGTTTATTCTGTTGAGAAAGTACATCTAAAAAATGTTTTTAATTTATAGATTACAATTAGACTGGGGAGAGCGCTTAAAAAAGGAGAATACAGAGTTAAAGTGTACCAGCTTCTAGTCAATGAACAAGAGGTAAGTAATGCACATAAGGTCGCTTTGGGTAGTGACTTAAAACGTGCAATGCAGAGATTTTATTACTAGTCATTTATTTTTTTCTTTCTAAAACAGAGGTTGGCAGACTTTTTCTAGGAAACCTTTTAGTTGTACAGAGGCCATACTGCCCCTGTTGTAACTACTCAACCCTGCCATTGTAGCACAGAAGCAGACATAAACAATACCTAAACCAATGTGAGTGGCTGTGTCCCACTAAAACTTTATTTATAAAAACTGGCAGGGGACACATGTGGCCTTCACATCATTGTTTGTTGTCCCCCTCTCTAAGGTGTTGCTACAGATGCTGGACAGGGGCAAAAATTTCCTGCTTTTAAAAGGGGATTTGTTTGTGCTTGTTTTTTGGGAATGATGGTATAATGCTACAGGTGGATAGCACTTGACCTGTGCAGTATATATGTTCTTTTTGTGTTCAGAGAGTCATTTTAGTATTTAATAGGCATTTATCTAGTGTTACTTTGTCTCTAAATGCTTGCAAATATTAACTCCTTTAATCTTCATCAATTAAGGATATAAGTGCTATTATACCCATTTTATAGATAAAGAAACTGAGGTACAGAAACATTAAGTAACTTGCACAAGGTCATACAACTTGTATGGTGGATTAAGGATCTAAACAAACTATGTTTTTTAGGGAGTAATCAATAAAATATTTTAATTCCTGTGATACACACGGCTTGTGGCGAACACCTAGAAGAATAAGGCAAAGACCCAATCTTCAGGATGTTTATAATATCTTATTGGGGATCTAGACAGATGTGAAAAATAAATAACATATAAGGGGATACATTTTTTATAAAATGCCTTCATTTGTTCAAAAACAGTTTATCAGGCACCCATCATATTTCTTATATGTCATTTTGACTTATGTTCCTTCTAATTGGGGTTTGTGGATACTGTCTCTTGAGACAATTAATGCATGTGCTTGGCGAATTAGTTTGCATTTCCCTTATTTTAGTCCATAAAAGTGATTTTTTACTTTTAAAATTGTGATCAGTGTATTATAAGAAGGGAATGTGAATGTGTTATCTTAATCTTTGCAATGACTCTGTGAGGAAGACACTGTCTGCAGTTTGCAGATGAGAAAACTGAGGCACAGAAATGTTAAGTAAACTTGCCTAAGATAGCAGTTAGTAAGTAGTGGAGCCTAGATTTGAACCGAGAAAGATAGACAATTGTCACGGTATAAAGTACAAATATCTTGTTTTTCCTTATTTTAATGTTTAACTCAAGCTCTAATTATTTATATTTCTAGCCATGCAAGTTTCTGCTAGATGCTGTGTTTGCCAAAGGAATGACTGTACGGCAATCAAAAGAGGAATTAATTCCTCAACTCAGGGAGCAATGTGGTTTAGAGCTCAGTATTGACAGGTAAAGTAAAATGACAGTGATTTGTAAAAATAAAGCAAAAGTATCAGTGATTTGAAGAAAGACTGTGTGGTCAAATTACATGGATTGGTACAATTTTCTAAAACTAGAAGCATGAAAATTCCTGTATAATTCAGAATTTTAGTACTGCAAATTAGTTTAATAGAACTAATAAGCAAAAATAGAACTTTCTAAGCAAAAATATTAGAAGTGTGTTTCAATTTTGTCTGTAGGGTACTAAACATGAAGTACTGTATTTCATTGTATTTTCCTCAAAATTTAATTAATAACCACTTGTCATTTGTATTTGAGCATAATTCACTTTTTCTTGATGTCAGATTTATGTCATATTTTCAAGTCAGGAACTTTAAATTACAGTACTTTACAATGTATTGTCACATTTATAGGTTTCGTCTAAGGAAAAAAACATGGAAGAATCCTGGCACTGTCTTTTTGGATTACCATATTTATGAAGAAGATATTAATATTTCCAGCAACTGGGAGGTTTTCCTGGAAGTTCTTGATGGTATTACCAATATTTTTGTGGGGAAATACCAGTTAGAAATGCTCTAGAACTAATAGAAACATAGTTTTTAATCAAATAATGAGTTTCTTCTATCTTTTCTCTGGGTCCCATTTGCCTTTTAATTTTTTTTTTCCTCTAAATTTTTAGAATATTAACTCCTCCTTACAGGGAAGTTACAATTTCCGGGTTGTATCTGTATACTTTGTACAGAAAATTCTGCTAATATTTTCTTAGCCATATTTGTAATTTAGTTTTTTTTTTAATTATGGCTTATTTTGTTTTGAGGATATGCTATTGATAATTTATCAGAGATTTTGAGAACACTGACTATATTGTTTTTCTCGGCTGCCGTAACAAAGTACCACAAACTAGGTGACTTAAACAACAAAATGTGGTCTCACGGTTCTGGAGGCTGGAAGTCTGAGACCAAGGTGTTGGCAGAGTTGGTTCCTTTTGAGGGCTGTGAGGGACACTCAGTTCCGTGCCTCCTGCCTGGCTTCTGCTGATTTGCTGGCAACCTTTGGGAGCTCCTTGGCTTGTAAATGCATCGCCCAGATCTCTGCCTTCATCTTCACATGGGGTTCTCCCTGAGGGCTTATCTGTTTGTATCCAAATGTCCCTATACCATGTTCCCCAAAAATAAGACCTAACCGGAAAATAAACCCTAGCATGGTTTTTCAGGATGACATCCCCTGAACACAGCCCTAATGCGTCTTTTGGAGCAAAGATTAATATAAGACCTGGTCTTATTCTCGGGGAAACACAGTATTACAAGGACACCAGTCATATTGGATTAGGGCCCACCCTATTGACTTCATTTTAACTTGATTACCTCTGGAATTACCCTATTTCCAAATGAGGTCATAGTCTGAGGTACTGGGGAGTTAGGACCTAACATGTCTTTTGGAAGCAACAACCCATAACAATAACCTAGAAGAGCACTTGTGTTTGTCATACCTCTTGGTTTTGATTATCACCCTTGGTACATTTAAAGTATTTTTTTTTGGAAGAGGTAGTGTGGGCAAAGTTGGTTTTGGTTTTGGGGGATCATATCAAAGGAAACAATTAGTTCTATATTATTCTGTGACTGCTATTGCTTAGCCAAACTTTCATTTTCCTTTTCTTCTTCGGTAGAAATTAAAGTATTATAAGTTCTGGATGTTTTTATATGTGATTGTGATAGTTGTCAGAGGACTCAATAATACACTTCACCTAGTTCATATCTAATTTGCTGTAAATTTCAATGGTTGAAATTCTGATTAATTGGCAAGTTAACTGGGGTGACAAGGAAAAACCAGGATGCCATCTGCCATGGTGTGTAAGCAACTGCTTCAGATTGTAATTCCTTTTCTGAGTGCCGGGGGCCTTAGACAATAATCACTGTATCTGGGTAGGCCAGGAAGATATCACGAAAAACATAGAAGTCACCCTTCTAAGGGAATTCAGTATGTATTAGCAGAGGTGGATTAGCCAGAAAATGTTACTGCATCAGTATCATTCCAGTATGTATTTTAGCATCCAGTAGGTGAATAAGGAACAAGTCCTGTGATTAAATCTAAGAAACATTGGTTGACCTGTAATTTGCCAGGTATAGCTAATCTCTGGTGCTACAAAAACTGAATAAGATCCAGTGATTGCCTGCCAGATGTGCACAGTCTGTGGGAGAATCAGAACTACAAACCTGTAATTCCAAAATGATAGGTTCTAAGGACCAAATCAGTACTATTTGCTCTTGTATACACCAGAGAGAAAAGTGACAAGTGAGCTGGATTTTGAAGAATCACTGTTTGGGAGTAAACATAAAGAGAAGGATTAATGATGATAGCTTGAGGGGCAAAAAGATAAAGTGAAGATTATTTGATTATTATTTTTAGATTGTGAGTAGTAGCCAATAGAGAAGCAAAGATTGGAGACCCAGAGAAGAGAGTAAATTGGTAGAGCAGTGCCCAGCAGAAGGGAGACAGTGGAATTTAGGAGTACTGGTGGAAGGAGAGCTTGAGTCCAGTTAGGAATTATCATCTGAGACTGGAGGGAAGAGAGTAAATATTTCATTCTCAAAAACTCCTGGGGATAATTGGTTTTCTTTTATGCCACTTTTTAAGAAAACACTTGAAGTAAATCTTCTTGTTTAGTCAGGCAACACAGGAAAAGTCAAATTATGAACCTCTAGAGAAAAGAGTGATGGCCTAATCTTGCATGTTCATAGGGGTGGAGAAAATGAAATCTATGTCACAGCTTGCAGTTTTGTCGAGACGGTGGAAGCCTTCAGAGATGAAGCTGGAGCCCTTCCAGGAGGTTGTGTTAGAAAGCAGTAGTGTGGATGAGTTGCGAGAAAAGGTAAGTTCATTTTAAACAAAATGAGCTAGTATACCTTTTTCTCTGTGTTGCGTGCGATAGCCTAGGAATAGTGAGTGCCAGACACTGATGCGACAACCTTCCTTTCTTTGTCTCAGTCACACCTGTGACACCTTGTGTCACACATTCTAGTTGTTTCTTAGGGCTCCTAATGCCTTGAAAAATAGCACTGGCTTCTGGCCATCAGAAGTGGACCCTCACTTTATGTTACTTGGATCCTTGTGTCCTAAGTAGTTTGGATTATTTAGGAGTTACCAGACGACAGTGCTGTATGTATTTTAAAAACCCAAATGAGCTAGAACTGAATAGAGAATCCAGATGAAGGTCTCTTTTGAATTTTTTATTTTAAAGGTGGGAATTCTAAGGATCTCTGGGGAAAGAGTGAATTATTTCTAAGTGGTACTAGGACAGTAAGCATTTTGGGGAAAAGTTTATTTCCATACTTCACACCAAACACAAAAATAAATTCTAAATGTGTTAAATTTATATTAAAAATACAATAAAATAATAAATATACTATATGAAAATATTTTTGTAATCCTGGAGAGGGGAAGATAAATTGTAAGCATAATAGCAGAAGCTAAAAAAGAAAAGAATACATAAAAGTTAAATCTTCTGCACAGCCAAAAAAAGTTTTCTTTTAAAACAACCATAAACAAAGCTAAAAAAAAATAAGAAAGGGGAAAAAAATATTTGAAACATATATGAAACATGATGTCCATAGTTTATAAGAGATGTATTACGTTAATAAAAAGATGAACAATCTAATTTTAAAATGAAGTATGGAAATAAACATGAATAGGCAATGCATAGAAGAAATACAAGTTAAAACAAGAGCATTTTTCACCTCTTAAGTTGATGAAGATTTAGAAAATCAGAAAATACCTAATTGTCTAGGTAACAAGCAATATCATACACCTTTCGTAAGTGGTTAAATTGATGTAATGTTTTTCAAGGTTCAGTTTGGCATTGCCTGTCAGTATTCCAGATGTGTGATTCCACATCTGAGAATTCAATCTAAAGAAATATTTGCAGTAATATGCAAAGATATTCATGGACATGTATAGTATAGCCATTGTAACTGGGAAAAATTAAAAACAGGTTCATTGTCCATCAATAGGAAATAAAATGGTATATTATTCAGCGGTAGAAGAGAAGGTTACTCTGTATCCTATTCTTATAATAGGATAATTACTCTTACAAAGTTATGATATAGACTTATGACTTATGTTCATAAGTAAAGTTTTATGTATTTTAGAAATGTGTATATAGTTTACATAGGAAAAGTTTGGAAGGAATGTACTAAATTGATATTTCTGGGACGTGGTATTTACATAGTAGATAGGGGAGAGAATTTCACTTTCTGCTTTTTTTCTAATTTTTTTTTATATCAAACATTTTTTGAAAAAACAAAAAAGCTATTCGAGCTATTTCTATGTTGGATAAAAGGAAAATAACTTTTCTAAGTAAGTTTATATTTTAAATGAACTCATATAATGTTTCGTTTTACAGCTTTGTGAAATCAGTGGAATTCCTTTGGAAGATATTGAATTTGCCAAGGTAAAAGCCCTGAGAATGTTTGCTTCTGGTTCCTAATGCTCAATAAACATGGTTAATGGCATGATTTATTCATTCATTCTTTTTTCCTTAGGGTAGAGGAACTTTTCCCTGTGATATTTCTGTCCTTGATATTCATCAGGATTTGGACTGGAATCCTAAAGTTTCTACCCTGAATGTCTGGCCTCTTTATATCTGTGATGATGGTGCAGTCATATTTTATAGGTAACATTCACAATGTTTTTGTTATTTCTAGTGATACGCCATTTTTGTTGTGCATAACTATCTTGTTTTTCATAAATGCCTTTATATTATCATGGACAGCAGCCCTGACAAGGAGAAATGTGAGAGCCACACATTTCATGTTGAAATTTTCTAGTGGCCACATTTTAAAAATTGAACAGATGAAATTCAATTAATAAAATGTTTTTATCCCAACAGATCCAAAATATTATGATTACAACATGTAGTAAATATAAAAAGTCATTTATGAGGTGTTTTACACTCTTTTCTTATAGTGTGTCTTATAAACATTGCGTGTGTGTGACACTTTCAGCACATTCCAATTTGAATCAGGCCCATCTCAAGCTCAGTAGGTACATGTGGCATGTGGCTGCCATGTTGGACAACACAGATGAAGAGGAAAAAGAAGTCACTGGAGCCTGGCAAACATGGGTTCAGATTTAGCTTTGTTAATTTACCTAGTTCCTCGCCGGTAAAATGGTGACAATGATGTCAACCTTGCAGGATTTTATGATAATTAGAACTATTATTGCAGTTTTAAAACCTGGCACCTGGCCTCTTACAAATAGATGTTCAATAAATGATAGCTATTATACTGATAATAACATGGAAATTATTCTCTGCCCTTCTTAGAAGTGAGTGCTATATTAATATGATAAACACATTAGATATCTACAGCATCTCAGTATATACGATTATTTAATTACACTGGTGACATCAGATTTCGTTTTTTCACTGAGGAGCATTATAGCATTCAAGCATAAATTAATAGAGGCATGTGACTATACTGGCCTAATATGTCACTAATATTTTAAATGTAGGGATAAAACAGAAGAATTAATGGAGTTGACAGATGAGCAAAGAAATGAACTGATGAAAAAAGAAAGCAGTCGACTCCAGAAGACAGGACATCGTGTAACGTACTCACCTCGGAAAGAGAAAGCACTAAAGATCTATCTGGATGGAGCACCAAATAAAGATCTGACTCAAGACTGACTCTGCTAGTGTAGCATTTTCCCTGGGGGATTTTTGGTTTTCATTAGACGGTTCACTGCTACTGTGTAGTGCCATTATGGCCGGACATGGTTAGGGGTAACCCATGACACCAGCACTGATTGGACGGCTCTTCACCAATCAGAAGCTCAGTGCCCAATGGGCCACTGTTTTGACTTGGAATCATGTTGTGCACTATAGTCAAATGTACTGTAAAGTGAAAAGGGATGTGCAAAAAAATAAAAACAAAAAGCAAAACCTGCTACTAGAAAAGGGGGAAGGGGGATGAGTAAACGTCTTTTATTGCGGACAAATGTGCACATAGCCGCTAGTAAAACTAGCCTCAAACAGGATGCTCATAGCTTATTAATAAAAGCTGTGCAAAGGCCATGAATGAATGAATTTTCTGTTTATTTCACTGATACACACATTACCTCATTGACAATTTGGAAGTAAATGCAACGTGTGTTGACTCTTGGAAAGCAGCAAAAGTAGGAGCTGAAGAAAGATATTCTTAGAACCAGCCGTAACCCAGTAAAGAATTGTGAAGTTGTGTTTTTATTTTGTTTCATTTTTTGCAAAGTATAAAGAACATTATTCTGGAACATCAAAACGTTTCCCTTAGACCGCTCCCAGCAGGTGGCAGCTCAAATTGCTGAATATTGTAATTATAACTGATTGTACTTAAGTTATGGATGTAGAGAATACGTTTCACTCATTCATTCAGCATGTAAATAAAATTGATCCTATTAAGTTGTCATAATTGCAGTTCACCTATTTCCCATGGTTGTTCTTTTCACATATCATTCATGACGTACATTTGTGTACATTGAGAAGTATAGCAGTGTGTAAATGTACTCAGTGAGGTTCCTCAGTGCTGGGTCCCATACGATTGTATTTGCCCTTGTTAATGAGGTTTTTCTGTTCAGCGGCTTCAGTTTTCTTTCTTTTTGTACATTTATTTTTGAAGATTTACTTCAAGTTTGAATCTTCTAGAACCCTTGTAAGTCCCACTTTAATTTTTGGAGTTGATTTGTAGTTACATGTAGTTTAACTTTGGGGAAACGTCTTAACATCGTGTTGAATAAACTTGCTAGTAAGTCAGGTCATGCATAGCACAGGCTGATGCAGTCAACATGATTTCATTGCAAAGTATTAGAGTCGGCAAGTTTTTGCTTTGCTAAATACAACTATTCAATGAACACAATTATACGTAAATTTTGAAAATGCCATCTAATTTATAAAAATCAATATAAAGGTTTTTGGTAAAACTTTTTCATGCCAGATGCTGTTTACAACAATGAACATGCCAATAAAACATTTGTTCGTTCTGTTGTGTTATTTTAGTCATTAAACTTTTGTGGATGAAGAATCTGGGTTAAGAATAGATTTGTTTTCTTTAAATATAACATTTTATAATGTGTATTGAATAATTATTTGTATGATAAGGTATGTTTACAGTGAAGTTCTCATGAGAGATGAAAAGATGTTAATATTTAACTTTGGAGGATCCTGTCGATATTTCAAAATCAGATTTTTACCCTTTTTTCCTTTTAAGAAATATGTAATTAGAAAATAGTATTAGCAGATGTTGGCTCTGCAGTTTGAATATAATGATTGAGAATTCCACATCTTAAAAGCCTCTTGGAATCCACAAAGAAAAAAATTTTCTAAGGTATTTTTCTGGCTAATTTTTATTCCATGTGAGCTATGTAGCATTCTGTGCAATTTCAAATACTGTTCTGAGTTTGCATTATTGGGATTGGTGGTATTCACAGGAAAACTGGAAGCATTTGTGGTGAGTTGTCTTCCGGATCACTTGGATTTTCTGATGTAACACGACAGCCCTTTGGTTCTGATACAAGCCTGCTTACTTGGGACATGGGGGTTAATAAATTGTGCTTCTGCCTTCAAGGACTGACTGTGGAGCAGAGGCCGATTTGTAAACAAAATGGGCTGTGGGCTTGTTTGGTTTGGTTTGGTTTAGTGTTCCTATAAAAGAAAATGGTAAAATTCTTATACCCACCATTCATTTTGTGCGTTCTGCCCTGTTTTTTGTTGCTGTTGTGTTTGCTACTTCTAATTGCAGGCATATTACAAATACCAAGAGTAAAAATATATTTCATTATAGAAAAGAAAAACTTAAAGTTCTTGCTTTTCAGTGCCTGATAGAGTGAAAACACAATGTTGCACTTTAGTAATTTCCGGAAAGGGGGTGGTGAATTTTTCTAAGTGGGTTTGTGGCAATGGGAGGGGGTTTAATGTATGTATCATCCCTCTCCTATTCAAAGGATCAAGTGAGCACCTCTGAGCCAAGAGGCAGAGCCCTAACTGGGTCGAGTGCCCAAGCCAGAGGGCATGGAGCCTGGTGATCACTCTTCTGCTGAATCTCCTGAGGCTGAGGCAGGCCACCCAGTAAATTGTGACCCTGCTCCCACAGGTCACGCCAAAGTTGTGAAGCACTTTTACTGTGGGGCAGATGGGTTTGTGTCAACCAGCAGGCCCTATGAGAACCAAGCACCTGCGTTTCTGAGGCAGGTGCAAACGGCAAGGGATGCATTCTGGTCAAAGAAGCGAAAGCTATGGTTTCAGGACCATGCTGTATTTACCTGGTCTGTCCAGAAGTCTGCTAGTTGAAGGTCTGCTTCTCAAAGTAAGGGATAGTAGTCATGATGAGATAAAAATAGCAAGTGAAGGAGCCCCACATTAGAATGTTTGGTGATCTTTTCTAGTGTAATGGAAAGTACTTTAAAATTCTGAGAAAGCAGGGGTGAACCTATGTCACTGCTAGAAAGTAGTCAAGTCGCTGTTGGTTGCCAGGCTGCAGTGGGAACTGTGACACATCTCTAGGCCAGGAGAGGAGAGAGCTACAAACTTACAGTGTGGTCTAAGCTAAGGGAGGGCACAGCATCCAACATTGCAGTGTTACTAAATCTGGACCTGTGAATGTATGGAATACAATAAAATCTTTTATTCTGGCTCATTTGCTAGTATTTCCTTTTCAATTGGCTACGGTAGTTCTCCCTCTGAATTTTGTCCTTTTGTTCAGCATCAAGACCTTAAACAACTCTTGCACTTGTGACTTGCAAATTGTAGTCCAGAGTAAATGGAATAGAAGAGAATCTGAGTTAGCAAGCTTTTTTTTGCTAAATAAAACTAGTCCATTTAAACAATTTGTGTGATTTTTGAAAAATCAATATTTTGGTCACTAGCAGGGTGTATGTATAGTTTTCTAGAAGATTCGTAAAATGTTCTTTTACCGAGTTGGTAAAGCAGTTCATGTCCCAAATAAAGCTTGCGGCCACCCAGACTTAGTGTACAGGAACTCAGAAGATGCTCCTTCAGTGTTTTTCACACGGGTGAGGGGCACTGTGATCATATCTTAGAGACAGTGCTAGTTTTCAAAAGTTGGCTTTCAGAAAACAAGCATAGTTGGCAAAATCAAGAGTGCATTAAAGTTAGAAAAGAACGCAGCAAATCACTAGGGCCAAGCTAGGAGGGCAAAAAAAGTATTGGGGTGGAATCCTCTGCCTCTTTCCCCCTCACCAGCTAATCTGTACAGAAGCTGGCCATTTGATTGGTCAGAGCCTGAGAAATTACCCCACCAGGAATTATTAGTGGACACTATAGCCTAGCCTGAAAGGTGGGGCCCACACTCCCCTCTGCTTGCTTTGCTCCCAGCATTCATTCCCCTCCGCCCAGTTCAGAGGGCACACTTTGTTTTCAACCTCTTATAATGCTTAAGTAACCTATTTCATTGAGGAGTAGCAACCTGAGATACAAACATGCAGTGGCTCTGTTTTTCCAGTAACTGCCAAGTGTGTTCTGTTGAATGCAGTTTCCCACTGGAAGTGGGCTCTCATCAAGCTCTCAGTGCAATCCGATAACATTTAAGTCACTGCATTATTAAAACAATCTCATCTTGGAAAAGTTTAAGTTATTTGGTTCAAAGGTTCCCGCACCACCATCCCACACACAGTGCTCACTTGATGTGCTGCTTTCTGGAGAGGGAAGGGCGTGTGGTCAGTGCTGTCACTCTCCCCACCCACTCTTCCTGCACCAGCTCTATGGACAGTGGAAGAGAGAAGGGCGAGGGAAAGACATTTCCTTACATGCACAGCCTCCTGTTGGTCACGGTGAGGTTACTGTCCCCTTTTATCTGGTGACTGTAAATTCACTATGAAATGATGCCCTGCAGGTCCTACCAGCCAAAAACTCAACTCCCAGCGTTGGTGTTCCCTTATGAAACTTGACTCTTGCCAGCCTCCTGTTGTTGACAAGAGGTGTTCCTCTAAAATATATGTCCCATGCTGCACTGGTCCCCACCAAGTCTTCTACCCTTTTTTCATCCTTCTTCCATACCTCTATCGGGATGTGAGTGCTGCTAGAATCCATCTTTTTTGCCTCAACCCCCCACCCTACCCCACCCTGCACACGCGTAGCTGCTCCAGCGAGCCCCCTCTCCCTGATGCTCTTCCTTGTATGGTACATGGGTGGCAAGTCAGTGTGTCCTGTAGCTTCTGCACAGCCACCGCCCCACCCCATGATGTGTCATTTTTAATAGACTTTTATGAGTTTCTCCTAAAGTTCTCCCCATGGGTTTTAGTCGATGGAATCAGTCTAATTTCCCCTCCTTCATGGGAGGTCAAACAGGGAATACTGTTTTCCACACACTGCAATCTCCCAAAAGGGGATTCCTTACCCCCCCGTTCTAGTTTATATGGAGTTGTGCTGCCGCTGCTGAAATGACACCTCTCAGCCAGCCCTGCACCCAGCTCCACAGCTATTGCCCCCCAGAATTTAGAAACCCAATCTAGCTATCAAAAAGTAATTCCAGAATAATCTAGTTGCATTTCTGACTATCTGGAGGGGATACACAGACCATAGGAACACTTAATGCCCCCTTCCCCAATCCCCACTTCTTCCTTCACACCACAGTAGGGCCCCTTGCTTCTCTCTTCAACTCTCGTCCTTCTGCCCTGCGTCCCTTTCTCCCAACCGTCTGTGTCAAAAGCCTAAAGAACCAGGCAGTGAGGCCGGACAGCCAGACACTCGGAAGGGGAATGAGTGGGAGAAGGAACAGAACAGGAGGAGGGGGAGCCGGGAAGAAGCAGCAGCGACCGCTTATGTCCCATCACACTGGTCTTCCTGTTCATTCTGAGGCCATGTGGGTGGGCAGACCAGCCATTCTCATCTGTGTGGAAGGTCAGGGTGTAGACTCAGAGCCTGCACCTCAGGCCCAAACATCTCCTTTTCTCATCTTGATTTTTCCAGAGCCGTACATTGGCGGGGGGGGCGGGGGAGTGGGTGAGTTGGGATTCATAAAGTTGTCCTTTGTTCCCTTTTGGCTATTATTGTTCATGGTGCAACTATCTCCGGTAGCAGTTAGGAATGCTTTGCACTTCAAATAATGGAAAGACTAACAGTGACTTTACCTGTAATAATCTTGGTGTTTTACTTGAAAACGGGTCCAGATATGGTTGATAGCTTTCCTCCCCAGTGTCAACAGGGACTCATTCTTTTGTGGTAGGCAGAATAATGACCTCTGAAAGAGGTGATTAAGGTTAAGGACTTTAACATGGGAATATTATTCTCGATTATCTAGGTGGGTTGTGGGGACAGAGCCCCAGAGGGCAGTTTCCAGGCGCTCGGCCTCACGTGGAAAGGCGCTGGCTCGGGTAGTAAATGGCCATCAGCTGTGACTAGTTGGCCATCAGCTGTAACCAGTTAGCCATTAGCCACTGATATAACTTCGTGACTGCGTTCCTTAGTTGGTTGGTTGGTTGGTTGGCAGGCAGGGAAGTGGACGGCGGATTGCGGATCTTGTGGCTCCTACTTCGTATGTCTCGCCCAGCCGCCAGCGAGAATATAGTGGTATGACTCCCCTACCTATGGCTCCGTGGATGTTCCTTTTTGGCCTCACCATATCCTGCGTTCTTATGTGGGGAGCGGGACCAGAGACCCCGCATGACACCCCGCACGACATGGGCCCAATCTATTCTTACATGTGCTTAAAAGTGGAAAACCTTTCCCAGCTGCAGAAAACCAAAGAAATTTCATACAAGAGGGAATTGACCTGTTATTGTTGGCTTTGAAGATGAAGGGGGGCCATGAGCCAAAGAATGAGAGTGACCTCTAGAGGCTGAAAAAGAGCAAGGAAATGTTTTCTTCCTCAGGGAAGAATGCAGCCCTCTGACACCGCCTGGATCTTGATCATGTGACCTGACCACAAGATGGCTGCCACAGTGCCAAATGGCACACCCTAAACCCCTGGACTCAAAGGCAGGAAACCAGGGAAGGAGGCAAAGGCATACTTCTTCCTGTATGCCTCTTTCCTTTTGTCACTCAAGAAAAACTCCTTCCCAGAAACTCTTTGGCAGTCTTTCCCTTACATTTCCTGGGCCAGAGCTTGTTCATGTGGCCATCCCAAGCTGCAAGGGGGCTGGCTTTTCCAGACTCTGTGGTGGTGGGAAAAGGTAAAGAAAAGAGAGTTGGGAATAGCTTTAAGTAGCTGAAACGACAGTGTCTACCATGGGTTCCTTGGCAGGGACTCTGCATCCCAGAGAAAGGCAGGCAGTAAGGTCAAGTACCAAACTCCACCTAACCCTTATAACCACATTCCATTTAGAATTGTGAGTACAGGACATACATCAGCCTCTCTACATGTCGATTTCAGGCAAGTATTTTACAAAGCCTCTCGTGTGCTTACATTTTTGTGGCTGTGATGACAAAGTGGAGCAAGGTAATATACCTGCCTATAAGTTCCATGAGGGAGGTAACCTGGTTTTATCTCATGTACCACTGTCTCCCTGGCACCTAATATTGGGCCTGACATATAGTAGATGCTCAATAAATTTTTTGATTAAAATAATTTTCAACCTCTTCTCCAAACATTTGCTCAAATTTACCTTGCCTTCCAACCACTGTGCATTACTTACAGTGTCCCTTATATACCCTCTCTCCTTCTTGCCTCGCTCCCTCTGCCCGTGGCCCGGAATGCCTTTTCCTGTTCCTTCTGGCCTCCTGATCAACTTCTATCCTTAGCCAGTTTTCCTGCTACGTCTCCTAAGCCAAGTGCTCCTTTGAGGCTGATGTAACGTCTCTTCCGATATCAGATTGAGTGCTTTTGTTTTGTGGGCACTGGGCTTCGTGTACGCCCCTCATTAGGCTGTACTGCCTTTATGGCAGGATCCCTATTTGGGTCAACTTGGCACCACAGAGCCTATCACAGCACCTGGCTCTGAGCAGGCTGTCAGTCAGTAGCTGTTGAGTAATCAGGATCTAGGCTGGTCCTGATGATTGGTGACATAGACTAGAGAATGGTTCTATATTTGATGTTAATGTTATTAGTATATCCTGGGCACACTGTACTACATACTGTTTTTGTTTGCCTTCTAGCTCTATTAATTAATCTTTTTGAGACTCCATTTTCACCTGTTAAATGAAGAAAATACTCATGGATTCAGTGAAGATTAAATGAGTTAATAGAGGTAGACTGCCTGTACCCGACTGACCTTAATATATAGTAGCTCTATTATTATAGTTCCTGAAGCTCTTACTGTGTAATGGCCCAGAACTGTGTTTGATTAAAGGACTTCCAAGAAAAGGGTCAGATACATTCCATTTACTCTTTCAGAAGACAGTGAAAGGTTCCTGTCCAAAAAAGATTAACATTTCTAAAATATTTTGATGCTAAAAGAGGTGTGCTTCAGATGTCTGGAAAATTTATTTACATGAAAGAGATTATATATATATATATATATAATATATATTATATATATATTATATGTAATATATATTATTTTATATTATATATATATATATATATATATATATATATATATATATATATATATATATATATATATATAAATAAAAATACAGGTCATTTCTATTTTATTTTTTCTGGCTGAAAGGGTTTTATATTTACTCAAAGTCAAAAGGAAAAAAGAAGTCCAAGAACCACAAAAGAGTAGTTTAAGTGATTTATGCTTAATTTCTAACTGCAACATATGTGTTTATACATAATTTAAAACTTAAAGAAAGCATGCTTATACAATCGTGTGCAACTTTAAAATTTAATAACTCTGGATGAATACATGATGGAAACAGTCCATGGCACCTGAAAATATCATTTGTGGGACAGCATACAGTTCAGTGCTCTCAGTTTGGATATTACAACCATATTTCATAGAGCCTTAGCTCAGTTGGATTTTCTCCACGTGGTTGATAATAGTCTACAGTTGCTGGTAAGTGATTTTGTAAATTTCACTTAGACTCCTGGCCCTCCAATGACCTAAGTAAGTACTGTTTCTGGCAAGTTAACTTAGATGATATGCTCCAATCATGTCCCTTCAAAGTTACTGCTGTAACTCACCGCCATGGCGCATGCTCTCAGTATGATCTGTCTCCACTAGAATGATGGCTGCCCCCACACTAGGAAGAACACGACTATTTCTAAGAGTAGAAGTTGACTCTTAGAGTGATATGTGAACTAGTTTGACCTGAATTCCCGATGTGCCTCAAAAAAAGAAAACATCTCATTCTTCCTCTTTGAATGGGGTACTTTTGGTGGCACCGCGGCTGGTGGGGAGGATTGGGGAGAGCACGGGGCTTGGAGTCACACCTGAGTGAAATCCTGCTCTGGTCTTCACTAGCTGTGTGACTTGGGCAAGGAGCTGGACATCTTTGAGCCTCCAAGATCCTGACAGACAGGGAGAACAGTGCCCCCTTCACCAGGTTGTGGTGAGAGCATGACTCGATCATGGATACGTATGCAACTGTTTCCCTGGCACAAAGGTAGGGGCCAAGTAACACTGCGGAAAGGCTGGATGTATGTAACTCAGAGGCAGCAGAACGTTCCACCTGCAGCGGCTGAAGGCACAGCTTACCTATGCCCGTGCGAAGAAGTGCATGAAAACTTCGTTTGTTGCATCTTTGCCAGGTTTATGTTCGCAAAACAGGGCCCTCTTCTTCACGTATGTAAGAGTCAACATTTCCCCAAAACCCATCATGAGAAAATTCTGCATCCTTTTCCATCTCCTCCCCTCCAACAATTCTCGAGGCAACATAGAACAAAATGAAATGAGCCATCTGCCAACCAGCAGAGGCAAAGCGCCCAATAATTTGGACCTGTTTAACAGCCCTGTTTTGCTTTAACCCCCCACACCCCACCTTTCCCCAGCACCAGAACTGTGATGCATGGTATACAGTCTGGGGGCGGCTAGACAAGTGGGCAGCACCTCATTTTGTTTCAAGCCAGAGGGAATATGTTCTGGGAAGAGGCCATGGAAAAAAGCCTGGTGAGCCGACACCTAGAGGACACAGCTGGGGAAATAAATTAGCTACTTCTATTGCACGTCTACCCGCAGAACAGGCCTGGGTCTAAATCTCTTCAGCCTCCAGCAGCTCAGAGGTAGCATCGGGCTCCCCAAAAGCCATTTCCACTGACAGGCTCCTCTCCAGGTTCTCCAGCTCCTGGCGCACTTCTTCAATGAAGCCACCATCTCCGTACTCATCGGGGACCTCTCGGGGTGCCAGGGTCTCTCCGTCTTTGTCGTGGCTCCCGACAAAGGTTGGCTTGCACACATACACCAGGCTGTGGCTGGGGAAAGACGGGGGCTATGGCTCAGCTGAGGGCCATGTCTCCCCGTGGGGCAAAGCCAGGCTCAGTGTGGGGGATCCTGGGCATGAAGCCAGGCCTGAGACAAAGGCGCTGCCCTTTTTCTGCTGTTGGCAGGTCTCCCGGTCTCACCTTCACGACACCTCCTCTAACATCTCTTCAGCAGAGTCTTAACTTCGTGTCAACATCTTACCTTAAAAAAGATTGCTGAGGGAGGATCACTTTGGGGAAATGTACTCAAGGGGCAGCTCCCCCCACCTCTAGCTGCAGGTCTGTCTTCCTGTGACTGAGGTCTCAGGCCCAGCATCCCAGGGACAGACCCAGAGGACACAGGGATCTGAGAATTTATAGCAACAAGGTGCCCTTCTAAGCCCCCTGCCCATCTAGGCCCTGACAGCGGGACAGGGCCTAACCGCCTCATCTACTGGGCCTGTGGGGAACCCTGGCCTCATGGGTAGCCCTGGGCCTGTGGTGCAGGGACGGGGAGTTCTGTCTGCCCAGCCACCCTGGATTCCGCTGGGAGAGAAGGCTGGGTAACGGCTGCTGAGAGATCCAGGAAGACGTGCCCTGAGAAATGTCCACGGCGCAATCCTGATGCTTCACAGTCTCTCAGTAGCCTCTAAGCATTGGTGGTGCCCTCCACCTTGGGGGCCTACTTTCCTGGTTTCCCGCCGACCTGTCTGCCAGCTCCTTCTCAGCTTGTTCTTGGTAGTAATGGGCCTGGGCTGCCTCCTTCGCCCTCAGCTCTTCTCTTTCCATACCCTCTCCCCAGGTCACCCACTCATGAGTCTTCAACCACCACACAGATGAACCTGACTCTGTACCCCTGTCTATACCTTCTCCTGAGCCCTAGCCTTATAGGTCTGTCTGCTACTGGACTCCTCCATCTAGAATACTCAAGAACACCTCAAATTAAACCTGTCCTAAACTGAACCCACATCTCCTCCCTGCTCCTGTTCCTGAGACCCAACTGGGAGACATCTCATCCGCTCTTGGCTCATGACAAGGAGAACCGGTGGGGCCTCACCTGTGAGGCTGGCAGAGGAGGCCACTAGCACATGGGCATCGGTCCAAAGCTCCATCAGGCTCCAGTTCCCAGGTGATGAGATCCAGAAGCCGGCTGGCGGGGTCATGGCAGAGCTCATCCTCCACAGGCAGGGGTGTGCACACCGGGAACAAGAGACCTGGAATCGGCTAAGAGTCACCCTGTGCCCCAGAACCAGGGCAGACACAGGGGGTGGAGCAGAGAAATGGGAGGCAGCCCCCCACCTTCCACCCTACCCAATGTGGGGGTTAGGATTGAAGAGGTGGAATGAGAGGAAGTGAATGGAGGGAATGAGTGGGGAGGCTGCAGCAATTAGGAGGACTGCCTGGAAGAGGTGGGCTTGGGCTGGGTTTTGAGGCCAATGGTCTGGAGAAATTAAGAGTGGAAGAAAGGCATTCAAGGCTGGGGCACAGTACCAACAAAGGCCTGGGAATGGACTCAGTGGGAAAGCTTGGGGCACTGAGATTCCCAAATGGGCCAAGGAGTGGTGGAGAGAAAAGGAGAACAGGTCAGCTGGAGCTAGCCAAGGCCTTGGAAGGTGGAATGAGACTGAAGTGATACCCAGAAGCCATCCTCGAGGAAAACTGCAGGAGCAGCAGGAACCTGGAGGACGAAGGGGCTGGGAGAGGTGGCTAAGGGGAGAGTGCCTGAGCTGACCTCACCTGGGAGCGGCAATGGGAGTGGAAGATGGGAGCAGAAGGGGGCCATTCAGTTGACGGGAAACACCACCAGGGCCAGGTGCTACCTCAGGCCTGGGGAGGGAGGTGAAATGGAATGGGGAGGGGCTGCTCTTCCTGCCTGGGCTTAAGTGTCCTGAAGGAATTTACAAGTTCTAGGAATCAACAGGGAAAAGAAAAAGAGATGGTCTTCCACGCCAGGTGTCAGGCGGAGGTTGTGGAGCTGGAACACATAGCGAGTGAGCATGTGGGAGTCTGCCCAGGGGTGTGGTTGGCATAGACGGGCCCCAGGAGGCCCCGTCTGGTGAAGTATGCGAAAGGGCTTGCCCTGCACCCAGAGGGAAGCCACCCACCTCTCTGGAAGGCACAGCACAGCCCAGGCTGGCAGTCCCTCTGGTTGTCGCAGATGGTCCCATTGCTGCCTTTGGTGGCTGTTTCGGTGCAGTGACCCCAGACACACAGCTGGTCTCCACAGCACTCAGTGTTCCGGGTGCAGATCTGCAGAGAGGTGGGAAAACACAGCAGCCTGCCAGCTCACGACCTGGGAGAGCCTGTCACCACCCCCAGCCCAGAAAGCCTGAAGGTACTGCAGGTAGGCCAACCCACATCCTTCCACTATACAGAGGAGGAAATTGAGGTCCTAGGTTGGTGGGGCTTTCATGGAAGTCAAGGGGGCAGAGGTGGGCACGGGGCTGGTGAGACAGATGTAAGGGCTCAGAACACTGGAAAAACGGCACCTGGGGGGTTGCATGTATCTGGGTCTTCCTGCACAGCTTGAGACTTTGCCTTTAAAGGATGGGAATGTGTCTTTGCTGTCTGCCCGGACTTGTGCCCTGCCTACTTCTTATTAGGACCCTAGGTTGGGAAGGAATGTGAAGGAATGTGGCGTAGGACCCACAGAAGCAGGCAGTGTGATTCTTATAAGCTGATTACATTAAGGCCCAAGCCTGGGAAGGGGTAGATGGGCTGGCACGTGGGTGCCGTGGGCCTGGAGTCACACATGGGGAATGGCAGTTAGACAGTAAAGTGGCTTCTTCACGGCCGTGCTCAATGATGGCACCCAGCAGGACAGGCCACGAGGGGCATCGGCAGCTGCCTAACCACAGACGGGGCCGGAAGGCGTAGTAAGAAGCCTTCTATTTTCCAAACTTGTTACTGTGCTGTGTTCTTGTCTTAATAATAAAAACGGCCAAGAAAAGTCTACGGGTCCATATGGCTCTGTCTGAACATCTGTTGGGTGGAGGGAGAATCTCTGCTACCCTTATTCATGCTTCTCTGAAAAATCTCCAACAGGAGATTTTCTGGCTGCTTCTTGGCCTGACTTCTGCCTTCTCTGATTGGGCAGATTGGGAGAAAGGTGTGGGCGGTGGGCTGCAGGCCGGGAAGGTGAGAGCCTACCCATTCCCTGCCCCAGGGGCTGCAGCGGCGGCACTGGCTGTATCTACTGGGATGGGTCTTGGGGAAGGGACAGGTGTGGGGCTTCCTCCTCTGCCCTCCCTTCCCCTCCATCTTCCATGAGGCAGACAATGGGGCCAGAAGTCGTGGGGCGGGTGGGGATGGCTTCCTGGACAGGCATCGTGGAGAGGGTCTTCTGAGCGTGGACATGGTGTGGCCCCATAGGAGGTTTCCAGGAAACCCAGCTGAAAATGTGGGGGAGGCGGGCCTTGTCCTTCAGGGCCCTTTTCTGGGTTCCATGGCCCTGGTGCTGCAGCCCTGGGGGCCTGCGGGCACACTCACCATCTGGTGGTCCCGGCATGGCTGGCAGAGGTACTGGAAGCTGGAAAACTGGCAATAACTTCGGGGCCCGCAGTCCTCATCAATGATGCACTCCTGGGTGGGCAGAGAGCAGCTTTGTCAGGAAAAGCGGGTCAGCAAGCCCACGTGCCCTGGGAAGGGCAAAGCCCTGTGTATCCTCCAGCCTCGGCCCCATAGGCTCAGGCTGCAGGAACAGTCTCCAGACACCCCTCAGTGCCCCTCAGCGCCAAGTCCTGTCCAGCTGGCTCCTTGGCATCCAACGCCCCCACCACAGGCCGGCAGGGCCCCCAGCCACACAGCACACGGGGGCTTCTGCCCTCTAGGATGCCACACCCAGTTCACACAATCGCCTCTGTGTGCAGCCTCCGCTCACACACCCAGGGTGGGGAGCAGAAACCCAGGGCCAGTTTTCAGCACAGAGCAGACGGATTTAATTAAAAAGGCTAATGGGTTCCAGGCCCCGGGTGGCTGCACAGGAGGGGCTGAGTCCAGGCCCTGCAGTGCGCTGCTGACCAAGAAGGAAGAGGGTGGCCACTGTGAGCCCATATCAGGGTCCTGGGTCTGGGGTCTGGGGCTGACAGACAAAGGCAGCGGCCAGCTTCCAAATGGGAGGAGGGAGCGGCTGGCATTGGCCTTCCAGTCCAGGTGCCTTCTCATGGCTGTCAGCGCCACTTGGTTGGGGAAATGGGGGAGGCAAGGAGGGAAGGGAATGTGTCCACTACTGAGGCCCAGAGGGGGAGGCCATGGGAGAAGCCACTGTGGCCATGCCACAGTCACCAGTCACTGGCAGGAGCAGGGCTGTGTCAGCTCAGGCCTGGGAACAGGCAGCTGCAGAAGGAAAGAAGGGCAGGAGCGAGGAGGCCATGACAAGAACCACCACTGACGACCCCATCACGGGTCCAGTGCAAGCTGGGCTCTACACTGGAAGGATTACTATTCCCATGCTGCCCACTGGAAAGTGGAGGCTCAGAGAGGCCAAGGAGGCCCCCAAGATAGTATGGCTAGTTCAGAGTAAGGGGATTCTTTCCACCACTAGCCCTTTGGAGAAGGGGCTCAAGGCTCCAGATGCAGCCATCAGAGACGTGTGGATGAGAAAGACTCTTCTGAGGCAAGTATTCTGGGGCCCTAGCAAACCTTCCAGAAGGTTCTAGGGGGAGGGAGGGAAGGACCTGCCTCCCCCCTCTGACCAGGGCATGCTCCATCCTGAAAGTGGGTGTAGAGTTGGACCTGGAAAGGCTTGGATGGGCAGGCCCTGGCCTAAGTGGCCTAAGCTGGTCCCCACTATTCTCTGTGAAAGTGACGCAGCAGTGCTAATGGATATGAACAAGTAGACTGCCAACGGGGCATTCTGGGGACCCTGGCGGTCCCAGCATGTGGGTAGGTCTGGGGGTCAGCTGGGAGGCCCTGGACAGGCAGCCTAGGGAATGGAGCTCTGTCACTGGAAGTGGTTGGTGTCCTGTTCCTGTTCTTGGTGTCCCCTGGCCAACACTGCAGGCCCAAGAGGGTGGGCATTTGGTCCAGGCGCTGCAGGCTGGGCTTCTGCACAGCACTGGTATTGACCCCACACTTCAGAGAGTGGACCCTGTTCTGCTCACTAAGCAAGGCTTGCCCAGCCAGGAAGACCATCCGTCCCACGGACACCACTCTCCCACATCCCCCCTGAAGGATGACAGGAGGCCACCTTGGAGGCGGTGGTAAAAGTCACTGCCCTGCACCAGGCAGGCCCTGTGCTCAGCAGGGACTCCAGGAGGGACAAGGGCTCACACCCAGTATAAAGGAAAAGCAATTTCAATCTTTACTGTAACTTCTTTAAAAATGTCAAAGGAGAGCACATTGCCTGACACTCTGCAAAATGACCTAAAATTGCTTTTCTCTGTGTCTCCTCAGATTCTGACTCGTGTCAGCCCACAGCCCCCTCCTTTGGCTTTGCCCCCCAATCACCCATCACCGTGGCAAGCTGGGTCCTCCCTCTCAAAAGGAGTCGGTGCTTGTCCCTGTTCCCATTCCAGCAACCCTAAAATGTCAGCAGGCCACCATTTCTGTTTCTACGTGTGAGAAAACTGAGGCTCAGAGCGGGGTGGAAGGACTGCCCACGTCAACAGCTGAGCTGGGGGCTGGGAACTTGGTCTGTTTTACCCCATAACTCATAACAGCCTGAGAAGTCCACTGGGCTGTAAGAAAACCACAAGACACGCCTTGTCTCAGCCACCACGCCTTCCGAGACACAGACTCGACTCGGCCAGTTCATCCAGAAGCATCCTGATATTTCTTCCCAAGCAGAATAGCAAGAGAATGGGGGAGGGAGGGTAGGGAATACAGGTATTGAGTCTCTTCTCTGAACCCAGCCACATTTTGAAGTACTGGAATGCAAACGTGAGGATGAGAAAGTCCTTGCCCTCAAGGAATTTATAATTCAATTAAAAAAAGGGTAACCCAGTAGAAAAGGAGATGAAGGGTATGAACAACTTCTAGTGACAGAAATTGCTTTGCCTCTCTACACAGAAAAAGAGGTTCAACCTCACCAATCATCAAGGACATGCAACTTAAAAGAGCAGGATACCATGTTTTCGCTTACAATGTAAACAATTAAGAAGCTCGATAATATCTGTGGTTGGCAGAATACTGGCCCCCGAGAATGTCCATAGCTTATTACCTGGAACCTGTGGACGTGTCACATTACATAGCACGGGGTGGTTAAAGTCACAGATGCAATTCAGGTTGCTAATCAGCTGACCTGAGGATAAGGAGAGAATCCTGGATTATCCAGGTGTGCCATGGTGATCATAAGGGGCTTTGACAATGGAAAACGGGGCAGGCCGAAGAAGAGTCGGTGTCTGAGCAGTACCATATGGAACTGCACTGGTCATGTCCACTTCCCTGGCTTTGAAGATGGACGGGGCCTACAGGCCAAGGAACAGACTCTCCCCAAAGCCTCTGAGAGGAGCACCGCCCTGCTGACCCTGATTTCAGTCCCGTGAGACGCCTGCCAGACTGCTGACTTACAGAACTGTAAGATTAATTTGTGTTGTTTTAAAACTACTAAATGTATTGTAAGCTGGTGTAGCAACAATGGGAAACTAATGTAATGTGGGGACAGAGTCCCAGAGAGCAGTTTCCAGGCTCTCGGCCTCACGTGGAAAGGTGCGGGCTCGGGTAGTAGAAGGCCATCAGCTGTGACTGGAGGGCCATCAGCTGTGGCTAGTTGGCCATTAGCCATCAATATAACTGCCGTGGCTACACTAGCAAGTGGGGATTGCAGTTAGCGAGGGGTGGGTTGGTTGGCAGAGAAGCAGACAGGAATGTGGATCCTGTGGCTCCTGCTTCCTGTGTCTCCAGCCCAGCCACCAGTGAGACTATAGCGGTACGACTCCTCTACCCATGGCTCTGCATTGTTCCTTTTTGGCCTCGCCATATCCTGTGTTCTCGTGCGGAGAGCGGGAGCTGAGACCCCACATGACAAATGGCGCAGAGAGCAGGTGCGGTGCCGGCCACAGCTCTCCGACGGCGGTGGAGCAGTTTGTGCACGTGAACACTCAGTCTCGGGAAGCCCATGGGAAGTGTTGCCAGGAGCAGGAAACGCAGTCTGCCTGGGAGAAACATGACCCCTCGGTGAATTGGGGGTCCTCTGAAGCCTCCGGATGGCACGCCACCCCGTTTGCCGTGGCCGGCGTCACCTTCCTTTTGGTGGTCTGCTGCTGCCGTGGGCTCCTAGAGTTGTGGACATCTTGCACTGAGGCCACCACCCACTCGGATACCTGGCGCGGCAAGCAAGACTCCAGCCAGGTAAGAATGATGGCTGACTCTGGGCGGGGGGACATATGGCCCCCACACAGTGTGTGGTGCCCAGTGGTCCCTGTTCTCAGGAGTTGGACCCCCATGGAGGGGTGGGAGGACGTGGATGGTTCTCCAACCAGCATAGGATGGAGAAAAAGGTCGTTGCGGCCGTGTGGGCTGGGAGGTACTTGCTGGGGCAGCTCAGATGCGGGACTTGTAGTCCCAGGAGGAAACACTTGCTGAGTCCTCGGTAGAGGATGCGGGTGAGGTCAAGGTTGTCCCTCACCCCCAGGTTGGGGAGGACTTGGAGCCCTCGCCCTGCGGAGAGGGCACACATTGTGAGGCCAACACACATTGTGAGCACTAGAGAATGACTGTGGACTATGGGGAATTGCCTTCCATCCTTGATTTGATGGATCGCTTGACTGTTGGCTTGGGAACGTACCACCATGTAGTGGAACAGGCGGATGTTTACTTCCTGTGTCTCACCCGGCCGCCAGCAAGACTGGTGCAAGAAGACCCCTTGCTGGGGTACAGGCGATGTTTACTTCCTGTGTCTTGACTGGCCGCTGTCGAGAATTTGTGAGAACCCTGGCTGTGCCCAGAAGTCTGGCTGTACCCCGAAAGATGGGCTGTGCCCTGGGAAACCCTGGTTGTGCCCAGAAAGTAGGTGGACATTGAGGGACACCCCTAGGGACATTACTTGAACTGGACTGGAACCTTTTCTTGTGAGCTGGGTTCCTGACACAGGACCCGTCCCGGAAGATGTTTGTCATGTAGATTGTGAGGTGAGACCCTGTAGGGGTGGGGGGTGGGGACAGAGTCCCAGAGAGCAGTTTCCAGGCTCTCGACTTCACATGGAAAGGTGCTGGCTTGGGTAGTAGATGGCCATCAGCTGTAACCAGTTAGCCACTGACCACTGATATAACTGCCATGGCTGAGCTAGCAAGAGCAGATTGCAGTTAACAAGGGGTTGGTTGGTTGGCAGAGAAGCAGACAGTGGATTGCGGATCGTGTGCCTTCTACTTCCTGTGTCTCCAACCCAGCCGCCAGTGAGACTATAGTGGTATGTCCCCCTATCTATGGCTCCGTGGGTGTTTCTTTTTGGCCTCGCCATATCCTGCGTTCCTGTGCGTGGAGCGGGAGCTGAGATCCTGCATGACGTGTAATAACCAATGTTGGTAGGAATTTGAGGTAGCGGGCATGGCCAGACACTTTGGGGGTAATTACAAGTGAACTAAGTGGTTTTTTTGGCAGGCAATTCATCAGCATTATCAAAAATTTAAATTGCAGACATTCTTTGACCCAGTAATTTCCCTTCCAGGTGACTATCCTCAGAAACTCTTGTTCATACGTACAAATAGCTGAGTGCAGGGATATTTAAGACTACATTTTGATATTATTTCTAATCCAGGAATAATGGAAACGTCCCACAGAGGGAACTGATTACATTGCTGTGTCGTCATCTCACAGGGAAATGCCACCAGACAGACAGGAAAAAGAGGGAGGTAGATCTTTGCTTTGTGATGTTCACCTCAGTAAGTAAAACAAGCAAGGGGGGACCATGAAATCTCACTTTTTAAAAGCAGAATGACAATATGTAGGATATGTGCCTGTGAGCAGCATAGCGCCTGGCACATAGGAGCACACGACAGACATGTGTGGAATGAATGAAACCGTTTGTACGTTGCTGTGGCAAGCTGGCTAGCAAGACGCTGATCATTAGCAAGGATCTGGGAAGCAAAACACATACACATTTCATTAATTTGCCTTCTCATTTCCAAAGAATCCTGTCAACTTGAAATGTTCTCCATATACTTCCTCTTCCAGATCTTTAATTAAAAAAATATCAGCTGAGACCCTTCCAGCACCAATCCTTGTGAGACCTTGCTGTTTACAATTCTCCACCCAGAAAAGTACACATTCATCTTTAGGAATATTTTTCTTTCCCTAAACTGCCTCCTTCGCATGACAAAACATTACCTGAAAAGCCCCAGTGAAGCAATTAATTTTTTTTCTAGGTATGGAAAGTTCTGGGGCATGGAACCTTGTCAAAGACTTCTGAAAAAAACTGAAATACACTAAAGCTACTGGTTTCTTTTGCTGACATGTTTTTGCTACGTATAAGAGGGCTGGTAGGTTAGTTCAGGGTAACTTCCCTTCGGGAAAGCTCGGTGCTTTTGTTCTAACAATCTGCCAGCGTGTTGGCTGTGGACATGTGTTTCCAGAGGCCTCTAGAAAAGGTCTTTAAGAATTATGATCATACTGGGAACCTTGGAACTCCAAAGTATGAAGAAACCTTAGAGGCCAAAACAACACAAACTTTGAATCCCGGTTTTGCCACTTGTCACGTGACCTATTTCACAGGGCTGCTGTGGCGTTAGTGCTCTATGAATGGTGGCCGTAGCAGCAGCAGCTGCGTATCTGCTCCTTCACCCATCCAATGTCCAATTCCCCTGGGGAGCACACCTGCCAGGGGACCAGCCTGTCAACAGAAAGGCAGGTCCAAACAACAGGGGCTGATGTTTCCACCAGCAACTTTCCATCTCTGTTCCTGTTAACACCTAGAGACTTCATATCTTGTCTTGACTTTATTCAGAGAGTGTCACTAGTCAGTGGGCAGCAGCTTGTATGCCCATAGGAATAAAGTTCCTGGGGCAGAGTGGCCTCTCATTGTACAAAGACCAGGTTTTCCAGATGGTAAGGTTGTTAGTTTTGGGACTCTCCTGAGGACCCCTTACTAGGGACAGGGTTCCACCTTTCCTGGTGTCAAAGACCTGGGGAACAGGTCAGGTCCTCCCACTTTAAACAGAACTGAATGGGGGGGAGGAGAGGACATGGGTGGGTGCCTCCCCACCCCACCCCACCAAGCAGAGCCAGGCCCAGAGCTGAGAAATCCAGGATTGTATTCTTTTCAATAATTGCAGTTTCTCTTACCTGTGCTCAAGTGTTTACATGTGGGCTGATGTTTTAAAGGAGCCTCAGTACCCATGTGGGAGCCGGGTGTCTGAGCAGGTGAGCTCTGAAGTCAGAGGCCTGTGACGGGAAAGAGGCTGGGCTGTTCCCCATCTAAAAAGCTGTGGAGGTTCTGGGTTTGGGGTCCTTCTTAGACCATTAGGACTGGAAAAGGGACTGCATGCTACACTGAGGTGAAATTAAAGACACTCACCAGTACAGAAGGTAGGGTCACCTGAGTGCCACAGAGCAGCTGGGAGGAGATGCTACGCTGAGCACCCACCCTTCAGAGCCTGCAACAGCAATCCATGGCATCCTGACACAGAATCCTGGCACGGCAGGGCCATCAGTGCCCGCCACGTGTCACAAATTCTCTTTAATCCCCTCAACATGGGCCTTATAATCCGTACTTCACAGATGTGGAAGCTGAGATTTAAGATGAAGGATCTGCCCAGAGTCACCCAGCTTAGAGGTGGAGTTGAGTCCAATCCCGCTGGTCTGACCCTAAAGACAGTCTCTTTCCATCTCCTGGGAAGATCATTTTTCTCTCCCTTCATCGTTAACCAGTGTCCTGTTCCTCAGGGGACAAGGCCTGCCTGGGACAGGGCCCTGAGCCCCACAAATCCCCAGACATGGAAGGCAGAGCCTCAGGGCCAAGGCCACGGCCCCTGGACTTCTGGATCTCAATGTCACTTATGTTCTGCCTCAGGGACTCCTCTCTAATCCCCTTCCCTCCAGGCACTCCGTTTGTCCCAGCTCCTCTGTCTCATCCTGGTGGGGAAGTCTGACAAACGGTCTAGAGGCTGGCCATCAGGACTAAAGCCATCCAGAGGATGGTGCTTTGTTGTCCCCAGGAGGGAGCTATGTTTAGAAAGCTCTGGCCAGAGGCCCCACAGCACTCTGTTCAGATGCCGGCAGGGGAGGTGGGGCTGGCGGGGAACGTGCCATAGATTTGGCAGGCTACTGGGCCTGGAAATGGCTCTGCTGCTTTGACACTATCGTGAAATAGTGGAAAATGGCAAAGGCTCTGAGGAGGCAGGAACAAAAAATAGGGGGAGAAAACAGCACGTGACCCCTGCAAGGCTGTCCTCACAACTAGGAGTGGGGCGGGTGGGGATGGCTTCTCTGTGGCCCTTAGGCTGCTATGATGCTTCCCCTGTCACACTGGCCAGGGGTGGACCCTTCAGGGCTAGGCTGTTTACGGCCTCCTCTCCAGTTCCAAGGCTCAGGAAAACAATCTTCAAGGGAAGGAGTGAGGACACATGAAACGGAGGCCAGGGGACCACCACCAACCAAAACTTGCTGGCCCTCAGAGCTTTGCACCCTACAGCTGAGGCGAAGGGCAGCAGTGAAGACTCAGAGAGCACCTACTATGTGTCTGCACTTGCTTAGGCTTTAGTCAGCTCTCGGATACTCACAGCCACCCTGTGAGGTCAGTTGCCGACGGCATATCCCTCAGCATGTGCTGGGCGACATAGTTGCCAGTCACTAAAAGAATAAAGAATAAATGAATAATTGAACAGATGAACCCTTGATCAAGCTCCATTTTGCAAATAAGAAAACTGAGGTTCAGAGCTCAACATCATCGATGGAGTTTAAAAAACTAAGATTGAAACCCCAAGTCCAAAGGCCCACAAGCTGAGGCTCCCCCCTTCCACTGCACCCTGTTGCCTCCAAATGACAGTTATGGGTTGAACTGTGTGCCCCCAAAAGTCACATGTTGAAGTCCTAACCCTTGGCACCTCGGAATGTAACCTTATTGGGAGACAGGGTCCTTGAAGATGTATTTACTCAAGACGATGTCTCTAGGATGTAAGCCCTAGTCCGGGATGCCTGGTGTCCTTATAAAATGGGGAAATTTGAACACAGAGGCGGAAACACAGAGGAAGATGAGAAGCCACGAGAAGATAGCCATCTGCAAGTCTGCGAGGTAGGCCTAGCACACGTCCTCCCCTCACAGCCCTCGGAGGAACCGCAGCCTCCCAGCCCCGAGCCGGGAGACATACATTTCCGCCCAGTCACCCAGACGGTGGTCCTTTGTTACAGCAGCGCTAGGAATCTAATACCAGCCCTGCCCCCAACAGCCCATAGTCCCAGTCTCCTGTTTTGGGTCTTCCACACACATCCAGCCTCTGGGCCTCAGCTTCCACATCTCCCTGGGGGAGGTGACAGAGGGGAGCCCGTGGGGAGTCACTGGCACCTTCTGAAGGTTGCTGAACCCAGAAACCAGCCCAGCGTTTCCTGGCTGAGCTCTTCCTCCCCCAACCAGAAAGTTCTAGGCCCTGGCACCTGAAGCCCAAACTCTGGTTCCGGGGGGTTTGGGCAGAGGGTCATGTCTGGCCCCAGGCATGGGGTGGGGGTGCCTGGCCCCGAACGCCCCCAGGATGAGTGTACGATACAGACTGAGATAAGCGCGTGTCCTGCCCAGACACAGGGCTGTTCTCTGACCAGAGAGAGTCCCAGAGAAGAGCGGACTGTGGGGAGCAGTCACCCTGACTTTCCCAGGACTGGGCAATTCCGGGGGTGCAGGCCTATTAGTCCCAACGCCAAGGAAGCCCTGGGCACATCGGGAGAGCGGGTCACCGTGTGAAGTGTGCTCACCCCCCACACTTCCCAGCCCTGCTGCTGCACTCACCACACTGAAGGGTCATGCCTGTGTTTCTTCCACCCCATCAAGGCTGCGTGGTGCCCAGGGGACCTGGGGTGGTAGGAGGGCGAGACTAGGGCTTTGGGGCCCATGCGGGTTTGAATATAGGTTCACTTACAAGCTGGGGGATCTTGGGCAAATTACTGAGCCTCTCTGTGCCTCATTTTCCTTATCTTTAAAATGAGGAACCTCATGAAGTTGTGGCACAGATTAAAAGAGAGAATATGTGCACACGCTTGGAACAGCTCCTGGTCTCCCCAGGAGTGAACCCCCAGGGCGCACCTCTGTCTGCATGCTTAACTCACAGCAGGAGCTCAGCAGGTTTCCCTGGGAAGGCCTGAGCCACCTTCTGAGACTAAGTTGGGGCCAGTGGATCTCATCCTATTAATGAATACCCAGGATGCCAGGTCGAGGCAGGGTGTTCTACCCCTCTCCACAAGACAAGCGCCTGCTCCACCCCGAAGCCGTCTGCTAAGGGAGGAGGACAGTTGTACAGAACAAGGGGGCCCAAGACTGGCCATCTGACCAAGGAGGACAAGTGGTTGTGCCAGAGGCAAGGAAATGTAAACACGATTCAGTCGCCCCCAGGGGTTAGGCACCTTGGGATCCACCTGTCTTCCAAGGTGAACAGGAGAAGCCTCATTTTATAGACAAGGAAACTGAGGCAGTGAGATGAAGTCACTGACCGAAGTCATGGATAAGAAGTAGCAGGGCCGGCACTTACCGAACGCACCCAGTGCTCTCTGAGGATAAGGGCAACCCCGGGAGCTGGTGACTAGGGACCCAAGCATGGGGCAGGAGGACGCAATGTGAGATAGGTGGCCTCTAGGGATGGCAGGTGAGTGGGGCTGCCAACTCTGCCTCTGCGGGAGGGCAGAGTCCCCAAGGCGGGGCCCTGGCGCAATGTTAAGGAATATGCTGAGGCAGAGCAGCAGGAAGTCTCCCCTTCATTCATTCAAAATTCAAGTCAGGTTTCCGGGTTCCTCAGAGTCCTTTTTTTGACCTTAAAACCGTACGAATCATAGGAACCTGTAAAATGCACATTTGTCTTGAACACAGCAGGGCACCCCCAGCCTCTCTTGGACACTGCACTGGAAACTTTCAGCCAGCTCAGGGCAAGTGGGGGCCCCAAACCTCACCACGGGTTCTGTCCTGACCCATGATGCAGAGCTTGCCCTATGGAAAAACCCAGGCAGAAGCCAAGAGCTAACGCTAGCTATTATTATCCCGATGTCTCAGTGTCTGCAAAAGCCTGTGTCTCTTGGGGCTGCTCCAGCCAATTCTTCCTTCCCCCAATCACACAGCCCGTGAAAGAGGAGACTGCATCGCCGGCTGGGCTGGGCACCCCACTCCTACATCTTTTGTGCCCAGATCATTCAGGAAATAGCCCTCGAGTTCTCCCTTTCTTCCTGCTCCCTCCTCCTACATACGTGGTGGCCCCCAGATCTGGGCCCTTTGAGCCCCCTTGCTCCACCAGCCTCCTGGGGAGATTTTCAGGGATGGAGGGGCGGGGTGTTCCCTCCTCCAGGGATCCTGTCTGGCTGCGAGGACGCAGAGACAGCCAGGCCCACACTCACAGAACTTCCCAACACTTTCTTACCGTCTAAGTGATGTTTCCTTTGGCAAACTTACAGGACATTTCATTCCAAAGGAAACTTCTTCATATGCCTCCCCAGCCACATGAGTGCTGTCTCCCCGCCTGGATTAGAAGCAGTGGAGAGAGCCCTCTCTACCTTCTCCCCCCAACAATGTTGCCAGGAGCTTTGGGTCTGCATAGCCCCCACCCCCAATTCCAAAGGCACAGGTCGGGTAGAACCACTGGGCCTTGCCTGGGTCTGACTTAACCAAACACACCTATGACCCAGTTCTTGCTCCATCTGCAGAAGTTAGCTGCCCTTCCCCTCACCGGGAGTCTCATGGGCACTTTAGATCCAAAAGCACAACAGTGCTAGGGTGCCTGGTCCTGCAGCACCCCCAGGTCTCCTGTAGGAGGAAAAACCCAGTCCTGACCCCTCAAAATCTCCCTGTTCAGGGTTGCATGAGACCCTTTACTTTTGGGATTTCGCAGGAGCATTGCGAGGTTTACCAAATAAAGATAACAGGATGCCCAGTAAAATTTGAATTTCAGATAAATAATATTTTAGTATAGTATGCCCCAAATATTGCGTGAGATAGACTTATACTAAAATGTATTTTAGTGTTATAAGGGCATCTTGTGTTTTATCTGCCAACCCTATCAACAGAGGAAGATTCAACAGGTGTGTTTCTTGGAAGTAAGAGTGGGGTTGGCCTTTGTCAGGAGAAGGATGAGGAACAGGGAGGGGCTGGTGACCAGAGAAGAGATGTGGCCTCAAAGACGTCCATGATGATAAGCCAACTGGGACATCAGGGAGCCTGCTCTTGACCTTGGGCCCTTGGCTTGGAGCAGAAGACCACCTGGAGTCTGGACTGTCCATCAGGGGCGCTGTGTGCAGGTGTAGCTTCTGTACTTGGAGAAAAGGCCTCTGGATTCCGTATGACGACAGTGACTATAATAAAGAATCTATCTGTCATAACAGCCAACGCTTATGTCATGTTTCCTACCGGTATATGCCAGAGTTTCCTACCTCCTAAACATCGATTCATGTGACCCTCAGAACAATCCGTTGAGAGAGGTACTATTATTATTCCTTTCTATTTACAGATGGGGAAACAGGCACAGAAAGCTTAAGTAACTCGCCTGAAGTCACACAGCTAGTGAGCGGCAGACCTGCGGGCTCCTATGTTAGGTCAGAGAGCAAGTGGGGCCAGGATGCAGAGCCTGCCCAGGCTGAGTGTCCTGCGGGGCTTTGCCCTGCCCTCTGCCCACGAGCATTTCCCCGTGGGGTAAAAAGAGCAGCAACAGAAGTGGGGGCAGAATCCCCATAATAAGAAAGGTACAAATCATGCAAGGGAGAGTCCCCAGCTGCTTCTTCAGATGCTCAGTCATCTTCTCATCTGCTGGGGGAGGAGGGATAGGGGAAAAGTGCAGCCCACCCTTCCCAGAGCTCCCCATCCACAAGGGCCCCACTGCCCCCATGTCAGGGAAGCGGAGGCTGGGCTGGGCCTCTTTAGGAGACGTCTTCTCAGTGTTGCTACAACCCCTACAGAGCTTACACTCCCTGGACACAGGACAGCCTGCACCTAAGTCGGTCTGAAGGTCTGAAGGCCCACGTGGGAGCTGGGAGAAACGCTTCCAGCAATGGGCAGAGAGCCAGATTCTTGCCCGGTTCCCAGGAACTGAATCCGGACCGGATCCCAGGAGAAGACGCTGAGTGTCTGAAATAAAGCGGCCTTCACTCCTTTCCAAGCCTGTGCTGCCCCGCTCCTGTTCAGGCCTGGAAATTGGGAGTGGGGCTGCCTCTCAGGCAGGGGAGGACCCGGCTGCCCACACCTCCTGCTGCTGAGGTCACACCTCATTCTCGGGACACTTGTGGAGGCAAAGACGCAGGTCTCCAGCCACCAGCCTCTGTTCCTCTCCACCAGGCTCCTCTATGCAGCCCAAATTATCTTCCTAAAACACACACCTAATGACGCATGTCCCTAATCTTAATTGTCCTGAATCTGCTCCAGCCGAGAGGCCCCGGAGAAGGCTGAGGTTGGACTAATTCAATAAACTCCTAACGGAAGAAGACAGGCTGACTTCCAAGCCCGGGAAACGGTCAGACTGCATCTGCGACACTGGCATAATAAAATAATATGACATCGGGAGATTGAGTGAAAAAAACCACAAAACAAACAGGTGTGTCCCCCAGTGACCTGGGGCGGGGGACGCTGAGTTTCCGTCACTGGGGAGCTCTCTGCTCTGGCTGCAGTATCAACAGAATCGACCTCTCGTGGCTTGAATTCTCACTCGGCAACCTCCAGACAACCAACCTGGCTCCCCAAGACCCTGAAAGCAGATAGGGGGTGGCCTGGATAGGGTCCCAACCTTTCTGCCACTGGAAAGAGATGCTTCTCACTCTGAAAATTAGTAACCTGGCTTTTTAGTTTATGCATGTGTGAGGTCTGAATTTTGTTAGCAAGAGGGCCGAGAATGCCCCCTCTCTGGGTCTACAGGGCTCAAGGGTTTTGGGTTCTAGCACATTGACCAGGGTTGTGAGTCGCCCCAAGACCTTCACCCTGAGGACATGCTACCTTGCGACTCATGTTATCTTTCCATCTTCCCTGCCAATCATGGCCTAGAGTCCAAACTCTGCATAGCACATGGAGCCCTTCCTGGTCAGTCCCCAACCTGCTTTCCCGTCTGATTTCCTGACCCACCCCAACACCCAGTCTTGGTCCCTGCTTCTAGAACGCCCTCACTGATTCATCTTTAAGGAGAAGCACAAATGTGTCCTCCTCAGTGAAGCCTCCTTCCTCTCCCCACTGGGCAGCTGGCACCTGTCTCCTTGGTGCCCCTCTGCCCCCGCCCTCAGTATCCTCCCCAGTAAAAAGTGGCTGAAGACAAGAATATACTTGGGCTCAAAGAACCAACAGGTGATTTTAAGACTTACACTGGGAAAGCCAAGATTCAGGTTGGGGGTAGTTTTTCTCTCAGGAATCTCGGGCAGTCATTTAGAGCAAGGAGGTCAACTCCACATCCCACTTCTGGGTCACCTCATAGCTTAGTGGCTGATTTCATGAAATCTTTCATCTCCACTTTGACCCTCTTTAGCCTACTTGACAGTCTACTTGACCTTGGCTGCTTCTAGGCCAAGCAGGTTTGATGCCATTCTCCTTGGCTGGACAACTCTGCTCACTGTTCAAGAGTCAGGCAGAGCTAGCATTCCTATAAGTTAATTTATAACATATAAATCCTTGCCGACGTCGAGAGTCTGGGGTCACCTGCTGGAGGTGCCCCTGTGGTCCTGGTTGGTCTCTGAGGAAGAGACTCCCTCCCCCCCAATGCCGGCCTCGACCCCATGGTGCCGGAAGGCAGGCCCATGGTGAGGGTCTTTATGCTTTCTCTCCTTCAAAATAAATGTTCTGGGCAATGAATGGCGGGCATCAGAGGCTACATCTGCGGAGTGACCGCAGTCCCTCCCAGGGTTGTGCTATGTCTGAGGAGCCAAGAGCGAGCCTGAACTACGACAGTTGAGGGGCCTGGCAGGAGCTACAGGAGGAGATTGTTCGGGTCCCTCCTGGCAGGGAGAACATGGGTCTTCTGACGGACAAAGATCTAGGGTACCCCTGGTTAGTCTCCTAGGAGGCTGCTCCAGGAAACCATAACAGCAATGCCTATGGGAAGGCAGATCTTTGCTCATTGCTCACAAGCTTTTTGTCTCTAGTCCAAAGGGCTGTATCTGCTTTACCCCTTCTGGCCTCTCATCCACAAACTCAGGCAAATCTCCACCTTCCTCTTCTAGCCTGGGGATGAAAGAGCGGTCTGCGTTCTGCATCCCCTTGCATCCAGTCTGGCATCCAGTCTGAGCAACCCTCAGTGCTGGCATTTGCCTCAGACAAATAGCGTTCAGCCTTGGATGACAGCTGAGCCATCGCCAAGGCAGCGGTGCCCCGAGCCTCTACACTTCCGTGACTAAGTGAGGCTCACTGCCTGAGCCTCAGGTCACAGGCCAGGACGAAGCTCGCATGTTACCATGGCACGTGGGGTGCAGTCAGGGCCTTATGAGGTAGCCAGAGCTTTGGTCTCCACCCTCAGGAATCTCCTTACATGGGCCTAATGAAACCCCCTCACTTCAGTGCACTTACATGGATTAAACTGAGTCACATTCATGTCATTTACGTGCACCCACCACGCCTGGTACTGTTCACATGATTGGCTGGGTGATTCCTTCATTTATTCAAGGGAAACAATAATGCAGGGGATGAAGGGTAGGAATAGGGTAGGTTTCAGGGTTAGGGTATAAGTGTCTGTTTATGCTTTTCAGTAATTATAAAAACCTACGTCGTTCCGAGAGGGTTCTTACTGGTCAGTCACATTTGGTTATATAGTCAGGACCCTCCCTCCATCACTGGGGATGGATGGAGTTTCTCCATATTTACTCAGTTGGTTTCTTGTTTACTCTGAGTCATATGAGTCAGTGAGCTGACTTGGCCTATCCCAAACCCGTCAAACTGCTTTTTCTTTGCTTTAGAAAGAAAAGGCAATGCAAGTATCATGCTCCTACATACTCTCAGAACTTAGAGATGATGCCTGTCCAGGATCTAGTTTCTCAGAGTCTGGTATTCTGCGACTCAGGCCCCAGGCACACGTATGTACTGGCGAGAACTGAGCAGATGAGAACTAGGTAGATCTCATCTTTCCTCTGTCCATCCCAGAGTCTTGGGGTTGGGCTCTTCAGGAGAGTGGGTGAAGTCATCTCTGAGCAGGGACAGGCCCAGAGGTGTGGCATATCATCCCTCCTGACACAGCAAAGACCTCCAACTGAGTCTTCTGTGTCCTCAAGCTGGGCCAGTGGTGAAATAGTCCTCAGAGGGACAAGGCGGTTGGGAGCCACCTCAAGAGGCAGGTGCATACTGCCAGCTGCAGCCAAGGCCTCAGGCATTCCCTGAGGGAGACTAACCTTTGCTGGAGTCCTGAGCAGCAGGAGTCTAAGGCTTCTCACCTGGCCACATAGGTGTCAGACGGCAGATGTGGGACCACCTGTGCACTCCCACATTTGAGAGGGGCCCCGACCCCGGCATTGTCAAGAGCTCCCACAATGCTGGTGATCAGAATTTGCTCAAGTTTCAGTTTGCTGCAAATGGCTCTTCCCGTCCTTAGGATTCAAACCACCGGAATGGAGGCTGACATCCCCGGGGAAGCTGGGGATCTAGTCTCCTATACAATGGGGGGGTGGTATTCTACTCCCGGGAATGCAAAGGACGGATGCCCTTTAACAACCTCCGTCTGCCTGGGAGGCCCTGTCTACACCTGAATGATCAAGAGGCCCCCATGTGGGCACTGATCACTGGCCTTCTTTTAAAACAGGAGTCTTAACCTTTTTTGTGCCATGGACTCCCGTGGCAGCTAAATGAAGCCCCTAGGCCCCTGTTCAGAATAATGCGTTTAGATGAATAAAGAAAAACACAAGATTACCAAGAAAAATGATTGCACTGGAATAGAGTTAGAAAATATGTTGAGATCAGTGTTTTATGGGCTTCTTTACCCATACTCTGAATAGTAAGATTTACTGGCAGTCTGACAATGATCTTAATTCTAAGTAGTGGAGCATAAGTGCTACTTGAAGACATCAGCAACAACAGTAAAAGAATATGAAAATATCTGTGATTGCTCTTATAAACAAAGGTACTGCTAGTAATACTGTGGTTTGTTGCCTATATTGAAGACGGAAGGAACTGCTGCTTTAAGTTAAAAGTTAGTGAAAAGGGTGTGTTTCTATCCAGGTAAAGAAGGTGAATTTAATGCATAACCAAGGTTAAGAATCACTGCTTTAGTGCCTCCAATCTATGGCACTCTTAAAAATACATCTCAAAGAATTCCTTTTTAAAAAATGTGAAAAGAAGAATATTTAAAGCAAAACAAACACAAAGTTGTTTTCCACTTTGCATAAAAAAGTCACTTTCCCAGCCCATTGCCAGGCTGCTGGGTTGGGGAACCAGCCTGGCATTCACCCTGGGCCTCAAATGAGCTCCCAAACCCCTCCTTCCTGGCCGTTTCCCTGCTCTCAGCAATCATTCTTTCTCCCCCCAGCAGCACTGCCCACAAAGTTCTAACACAGTGAGGACTAAAAAAGGGGCTTGTGGAATTGTTAAACCTTTCAAGTTGAACCATTTATGTTAATGATCCTGGAAAAAGCTTTAATATGTTTCAGGCGTGGAAAAACATGACTTGGCCTCATTTTGCTCACAAGCAGCCACGTCTTATTTGCTTCACCTTGGTGGGATGGCAGGGAACACGGAAAGCTTCAACTGTGTGCTGTGGTGTAGGGAAGGTGGTCTGGGCATAGCCAGACACCCTGGAGCCACCCATCATCACAGTGATCCCAATACTGCCCATTGAGGCACTAGCACCCAGGAAGCCACCCACACCACCTGGTATCTCCAGCTCCGCAAGCCAAGACCCAGATCACAGGCGATAGAGAGGACCCCACTCCCCCATGGTGAGTTCACCAAGTCAGCTTCCTTCCTCAGTTCTCCTTACTGGGCAAGCCTGTGTAAGTCATTTAACATTATTGGGCCTCAGTTTCCTCATCTGTAAAATGGGAATGATAAAACCCAACCAATGATGTTGCCAGATTAAGGGTAACAAGTGGTATGGTGTCCACATACCATGGCATGTGCCAGTCATTCAATGACTATTAGTGACTTTCTCACCTGGCCCTTTTGTAAGGTAGTGTTACACAGTAGGAATAGGCTTTGGAGTCAGACTTATTTCCAAATTCCAACTCTGCCACGTACTAACTGTATGAACTTGGCAAGTCACTCTGTGTTTCCTTTTCTTTAAAGCAAGACAAGTAAGGCCTATTTTAGGTGGGTGTGGTAAGATTAAGGAAAAGAGCATATATGAAATGGTCATACATTATCTGGCACATAGTAGGTGCTCAATGAATATTAGTTCTCTTTCTTTTTTCTCAGACTCCAAATCCTAGCAAAGCTGTCAGGCGGAGGGGAGCAGCTCTGCCAAGGTAGGCATTGAGTGTGAGTATGGGCCTTTGATTTGGCCTTTCTGCTACAGGGTGTGTGTTCTCTCTGGGGAAGGAGGTCCCGGTAGACATCACTGGGAAAAGCAGGATCCCGGAAGCATGGAAAAAGCAAGAGTGTGCTGGGTGGGAAACTTGTACATGTGGGGCTGAGCCTCAGTTCTGCTGCTTCCAGGGTTTGAGAAGGATGGAGTCTGCTGGCCTCTGCCCACCTTGAGCCAGCAAAGGACGCAACGGCCTGGGGCACAGGCCTTCCTCCATCTTCCAGCCAGGATGTCTTCCATCCTGACCACTACTCATGAGGCACTGGGCTCTTTGCCTCTTGTACCTGCTTCCTCTTCAGGGAGGCCCTGAATTATGAGGCTCTGGAAAATTCAGGCTATTTCCCCGTGGCTGTATTTTCCACATCACATCACTGAAATGCTTCAGTGGCCAGATATGGACACATGCTACCCACTTAACATACTCCTCTTCAGTGATTTAGATCCCTCTTCAGTGGCAGGAGGTCTCGTACTCGATCATTGGCGAGAGCAAATGAAAGTGGGTGAGAGATTCCACAGCTTCCTAATCACCCTCTTCTTATGTCCTCTTCCAGAGACCCCAAAACTCTGCCATCCCTGGGAGGGAAAGATCCCTGTGTTTATTGGTTTTTCATTTTGGGCATTTGGGCCCAAGGGTGTTTAATGACTTGATATGAATGACAGGAACGTAACCAGATGGTTGAAGTTTCATGAGAACCTCTTCAAAACCACCCAGAATTATGACTGTACATTTCTATGACTTTTTCTATCAGAAATAAATATTTTTATTGAAAAGGCCAAAATTTATATCTGGGTTCATATTCAATTCAGTTCTGCCATTCAACCATCTACGATGACTTTAACTTCTCTAAACTCCAGTGTCCTCATCTATAAAATATTTGCTTCTCAGTATTATAAGGCTTAGAAAATAAAACATGTCAAAACACCTAGTATACATCCCAACAAACAGTAGATGTTCTGTGATGTAAATGAATGAATGAATGCAAGGAAAACACAGAGAAAATCATTTTTCAAGCAAATAAAACTCATCTTCATACTTGCAGCTCTTTGCTGACTCTTATCCTCAAGGATTTCTGCTTCTCTTTAGACTTCCCAATTTACTCCTTGGTCATACATAAATTTGTCCATAAATTTGTTCATTCAGCTACTAAGTGTCTACCCTGTGTCAATACAGAGATGAACACAACAAAGTGCCTGCCTTCTCAGGGCTCACAGTCTTCTAGACACTTCTCCTGGCCACCACTTTATGAACTTCCGACTTTGCCTCCTGGGCCTGAGAAGACCCCTCCCCACTGGTCTTCACCATCTTTCTCAGCATTAGGCAGAACATCTTCCCTGTTACTAATTGTATGAAATGTCACAAAAATGGTGGCACCTAGACTCTGCTTCCTCAACAGGAAACTCCAGGTCCAAAGTATATTAACTATTGAAATTAACTGGACATGAGGCCCCAAGACTAATAGCTGCATGATTTGGGGAAAATTATGTGCCCCTCCCATCTCTGTTTTCTCATCTGTAAAAGGAGAGGTTTGGGGTGGAGCAGGGATAAGAAATGGCTCTCAAATATAATGCTCCTCCAATTGATAACCAGTGCTTGCTTGAGGTGCTGTGTTGTCTCAAGTTCTGAGGTTCTACCTGGGCTCATTAGGAAAGAACTGCAATTGATTAGTGATGTCTGCCATAGGCACAGCGGTCGGGGGGATGGCATTGTGAGCGCCACATGTTTTCATCCCTGGTCTACAGGTGCTCTAAGGACCCTGTGAATTCTGCCATTTATAATTCTATGACTCAGTGAAATACTGCTTTACTTTATCTATGGCAGGAGGCCTGTCTTCACACACAACGGCTTTTTCGTGGTGGGTCTAGCAGCATAGCCGCCATCACCTGAGAAACTATCTCAGTTACATGTTTCAAGCTACAGCAACTTTACAACAAAATAAACATATTTACTGATTTATCACATTCATATTCAGTAAATTACTATTGCCTGCTCTCAAGGGTCCAGGAAATTAGGTCAGAAAGGAGAATTTACATTTATTGAGCATTGATTAAGTGCCAGGTACTTGCATACACCGCTACTTCTAAAACACTTGCTTTGGGGAAGTCACTACATCATTCTTTCATAGAGCAGGAACCAGGGCTCAGAGCACTGAGAGACGATGCCCAAGGAGCGGGGATTCTAAACTATGGCATTTTGGACTCTGAATCCCACTGCACCATACTCCCTAAAACTTACCCAGATGTCTTGTTTATTCTTTCTCTTCCAGGAGGTATAGGTGAAAAATGAAACTGACGGCAGGTCTAGACAGAATGAGGAGATCTGGGCAAACACATAGATGACTCAATCCCCATCCATCATTTTTCCTACAGTCTGCTGGGGATGGGACCAAGAGTAGAAGTTCCTTCCTGATTTAGGAGATCAGCTCAGCTCACCAGACTTGGGGCATGACTGTAAAGTCCCTGAGAGTATTAAACACGTCCCTCTCCATCCTGAACCCCCATCCTGATCTAGTTCCCTTCCACTGACTCTGGCTTTGACCCCAGAAGGGGTGAAGGACGAAGTCCTCTCCTGGCACTGTCTTCTGGCCCTCCCCCCAGGCAGCCGTCCCTACCACTGGTGGGAATTAAAAACCCACTGCCACCACCACAAAACCCTCTTTCTGGGGCCAGAGCTTCCACCTGAGCTCCTTAGAGTCTGCAAAGCCCTGACAGGGAAGAGGGGTGCTCCTGGAGCCTGTGGGATTCCTCTAGGAGACCATGGTGGGGGATCTCATAAAGTAGAGGGCAGGGGGGCATAGATTCCTAATGGTCAAAAAAGACATTTTTGGATCCTAAAGATGAATCTCCAAGATGCAGCTTAAACCTGTGTACACCAGCTTGGGGCAGTTTTCAGCACGTTGGCTGGAGGGTAGGGTATCGGTGAGAACCTCTGGTTAGTGCACAGGCAACCGCTGGGACCGGCTGAGAAGGCCCTGCTTTGACCAAAGGCGGCACAGCCTGGGGATTTCTGTACAGGCCTCCAGCTCATGTTTGGGCCCTTGAGTCCCTAGTTCCTACAGTCATGGAAACTAAGAGGTAAAAAAATGTCCCAACTCACGCTCCACTGGTGGGAATGTACAATGATGCAGCCGCTGTGGAAAACAGTATGGCAGTTTCTCAAAAAATTAAAAATAGAATTATGATATGGTCCAGCAATTCCATTTCTAGGTATATGCCCCAAAGAATTGAAATCAGGGACTCAAACAGATAGTTGTACGTGCATATTCATAGCAGTATTATTCACAGTAGCCAAGAGGTGGAAACAACCCAATTGTCCATCGATGGATGGATGGAAACAAAATGTGGTACATACACACATACAATGGAATATTGTTCAGCCTTAAAAAGGAAGGAAATTCTGATACATGCTACAACATGGATCAACCTTGGAGGTTATGCGAAGTAAAAGAAGCCAGTCACAAAGAGACAAATACTGTATGATAGCATTTATATGAGGCACCTAGGATAGTCAAATTCATAGAGACAGAAAGTAAAAGGTGGTTGCCAAGGGCAGAGGGGAGAGGCAGTAGAGATTCACGGTTTAGTGGGTGTAGTGTTTTAGTTCTGCAAGATGAAAAGAGATTGGTTGTGAGTGTACTTATTACTGAACTATATGCTTAAAAATGGTTGAGGTGGTAAATTTTATGTTATATATATTGAACCACAATTTAAAAAAGCGTTCCATTAAGAACACAGGTTTTGGAAGTTTTGGAATCGATAAGACCTACACGATTTGTTTGGTTTTTGTCTTTTAGTATAGGCTCTGCCACCTAGCTCTGTTGTATAACTTCTCTGAGCCTCAGTTATTTCACCTATAAAATGGGTCAATAGGGTATCTGCTTTGTATAGTTGTCATGCGGATTATGTGAGGGGAAGCTGGTCGGATCCCAAGCACAGTGCCTGGCACACAGCATGGCAGTTCTTACCTTCATCATCATCTATTGTTACTATTGTCATTAGGTCATTAACTATTACTGAGCACTCAATCATCACAGCACTGACAGGTTGGTCTGAACTGTTCCCAGGATTAACCCTGAACATGAGAAATAGGCAGGTTTGGACAGGGGTTGGTTAATCTGGTCCCTTTCTGAGTCACAGTGACCAAATGAGGGAATATTGTGGTCTTTATGTTATTTTAAAAACCACACAAAATGGACTGGCAAGCTTTGTGAGATTTTCAGAACAATGCCAAAGATCAAGGAAGGTCAGGGCCACATATCTTACAGCCAGGACGCGAAGGCCTCCATGGTGGATGTTTTCCAGGCTGGTCTGGAAGGATCCGCAGGTCCTGATAGCAGTGGACAGCCACAGAGCTGCACAGGGGAGCTCTTCAGCCCCAGGCTACTGAGAAACCACAGAAATTGGCTTGTTCTGCAGCCATCAGCCTAATGAGATTTCAAGTTCAATCACTATCACTTATGTGGCCTCCCTATTGGCACCAAGCAAAAGCAGAGTGTTCCATTTCTAACTAAAAGTTTCCAGATTCCGAGCCCCGAAGCCAGGCTTTTTGTAGGGCATAAAGGACTTGAACTTCAGCAGAATTAAGCAAAACCCTGTCCCACCAATGTCTCTGCCATCCAAACCACGTCTTCCTGACTCTGCTCTGGGACTGTGCATAGCCTCAATATACTATGAAACAGTATAGGGCACATTAAAGCATTTCAGATGCAGGTTATGTTCCTAACGCAGCATGTATTTCTAACTCCTTGGCTGAGCTCTCAAAGCCCTTCCTGATCTAATTCCTGCCTCTCCCCAGCTTCATCTGCTGTTCCTCAAGTACATCATCCCCTACTCCCCAGCTCTGGTATTCTAAACTACGTAGTGCTCCTCAAACATGTTCTTATTTCCGCATGCCTCCTTGACTTTGAACAAAGAAGACTTCTGCAAAGGATACCCTTCCTCTCCCCACAACTGAGAAGTCCTAGACATCATTCAAACTACAGCTCAAGGGCCACCTCTTCCAGGAAGCCTGCCAAGAAGTGTGAAGGGTCTGAGACTTTACTTGCAAGGTGACAAGTGAGCCTTCCACAGCTTCATGGATGCCAGCAGAAGACAGGAGACTCCTGGATCAGAGACAAAGGACTTCACTGCTGACAGCACAGAAGCAGCAAGAGCTTCATGTGTGTGACAGTTCCCCTTCCCCCCTAGTCCCATGCAACAATGTGGAGGGGCCCAGGTGGATGCTGTGCAGGCAGTGAGTGTGCCTCACAGACAAGGAATGTCAAGCTAAGAGAACTCCCTGCATTTATAATGGACTGCATGCAAACCTGCCCTCCGCCAAGGAGGGAGAGCTATCTCTGTCCTCCAAGGCTGCTGGCTATACAAACATGCTTGAAAAGATAGTCTGGAATAGGGCAATTAGTGCCTCTTTTTTAAAAATGAGCAGAAACGCCACAGACCGTGAAGAATTATCTCCCGACAGTCTTCTCTGGCTACCTGACCTGGTGCCCATACAATGCTCCTACCACGCCCTGTACAACCTCTGCTTAGGAAATATGAATCCACATTGTAGTGACCTATGTAGTTTTTTTTTTTGTCCTCTCCTAGCCTGGGTGCTCTCTGACATTAGTGACTATCTTTTACATTTATCTACCAAACAGTCAGTGCTCAATGAATGTGCAAATAAATGACTGAGTTGAATAATTAACACTAGGAATTTTGATAGCCATGGTTTGGGGGGAGTCAAATAATAAGAACAAGTGGCTGACACTTACCGACGGCTTACTCATGTGTTCTAGGCATTGGGCAGTGTTTTTTTTTAACCAGGATTATTTTACTTTATCCTCACGACAACACTATCTGGAAGGGGCTTTTATTAACCCCAATGTACCTATGGGGAAGCTAAGGCTTAGAGCAGTTGAGGAATTTAATCAAATTCACCCAGCTCATAAGCAGTAGAACCGCCGTTGGAACTCACTCTGCCTGTGCTCGAGCCCTCAGCCACTGGACTGAAGTGCTTCTCCTACCAGGAGGCATGTGTTTGGGGTGTTTGTGGAGGTCAGGGAAGAAGGAAGGAAACACCGTGCCCGTTTTTTAGTGTTTACAAGGGTGGAGGCAGAAGCCTGCGTGTCACCATCACCTACTCCTTGGTGTGAGGTGGCCCGTCAGCTGCCTCATGTGGACACGGGACATTCAGCTCCCACTGGAACGTCACACCTCCCTAATCTGGTCTTGGGAACCACCTGGAATACAACACTGACCTTTCTCCCTGAAAAAGGGAAGAAGGGATGAGACCAATCTGTGGAGCACTCTGTGTTTGCTCCCAACTCACAATTCTCAAACAGCCATTCCCCTGGACCTCACTAATAATCAAAGAAACATACACGTAAATGATCACCCATCGGAATACCCACGACACGGAAGGGCTGGTGACACACAGTCTCAGAAATTGCTGCTAAGAGTAAAATTAGTACAACTCTTCTGGAGGAAAATTTGACAGCATCTCTCAGAATTTTAGATATGGACACCCTTTGACTTAGCAACTTAATTTCCAGTATTTATACAATAGAAATACTTGCAAAGTCATTCAAAAATATAGATAGATGTTCACAGCAAAATTGTTTGTAAGCTCTCTTTAAAACATTCAAAAATATAGAAATCGATAAAAGTAGCTGCAAATTTCAATTCCTCCAGAGAGACCTACTATTAATGATTTAGTGTATATTTTGCCAAGCTTTTTTATGCATACTTTTTTCTCAAAATGAGATATTTTTATGTACTGTATATTTAAGGTATATTTGTATATATGTTGCTCTGCAGTTGCTTTTTTTCACTTAACATTTTATTGACGACATCCTTTTATACCAACTTATATGAAACCTATATGAAACTCACTAACTTCACAATATTTTGATTTTGGATGTAGAATCATGTACATTTAAGAATTCCTTCTTGAAGGATATTAGGTTAAGGAAAGTACAATTTAATATAGCCAGGTTATAGCTCAAAAAGAAATGCCTACTCCTTAAAAATTGCTCACCCACATTAACTTTCTTTACTTGAGGATTATTTAATAATTTCTCAGAATGATCCAGAGCACTTCAATTTTCCCTATAAGTTTTCCCTACTGGATTAAGCCATGAGAGCCTTATACTGGGCTAGAAATCACAAAATCAACTCAAAATATAAATCTAGAAACACAAAGGTACCTAAATGTCCGGTTATAGGACTGTGAAAATGTACATTCACACAAGACTATGGCATCACTCTAAGAACCCCAAGTCTGTTGTTTTCTATAGAAACCAGTAGGCATCTGCCAACCTGAGGCCCATCCTGGAACTTATCGGCAGCTGACCACCACCTATTCTTCTTGTCGTCTATTATGGCCCATCCTTCCCTCTGTTTCTATTCCCAACACCCTGACTTGCAAGGACAAGAACAGCAAGCAGGTGAGTCAACCTTGCAGCTAGGAACACAGAGCATCGCATTACTTAGAGAGGGAGGCAGGGCTCTGGAGAACTCAGCCCAAGGCTGAACACCATCAAGGAAAAAAGGCCGGTGGAGCCTTTGAACATATGCTCAGCTCCCAGGCATTCATTCTTTTGGCAGTAGGTTGCTGGGAACCAGGGGAGAAGCCAATTAGAACCCAGTTTTAATTACTTTTCAATACAGTGAGCCTTACACAAAGAGCTTTTAGAAACTTTGCAGTTATTAGATCCTCACCCCATTTTGTGAACCGGAGATTACTACCCCATTTGATAAATAAAGAAATCATACAGGATAAAGCTTGTAAGGGTCAGGGCAGGGTTTGACCCCAGGCTGGCTTCCCACTTGGTTCAGACTTCCTGTACTCTGCCTCCACACTGAGAGAATGACAGACAGGGAAGGGCTGCATTTCCTGGGACTTGGCCACTTCCACCTCCCTCCATCCAGTAGGACTCTGCAGGAGGGAGGGACTTTGGTAACTGACTGAGTTTCTCTAACAGGCCCATGCCCTCCCCTAGTGCACTTCTGTTAAAAGAAACCCCCAAGGCCTTGTCAGCAAGGTGCCCTCTGCAATTCCATTAAGTTGATAAGGACAACTCCAGCGTCAGAAATCAGGGCATAGGGAGCCAACAAAGCCGGCACCCCACCTGTGTTTATTCTGTGATGAATGAACACGTTGGGGGCAAGGAAGAACCTGCGGCCTCATGGAGAAGGCGGTCATTCAACACCCTTGCTCCTCCCACACGCTGGCTTTGAAGTGACAGGACGCTTTCTGTTCAATGGGAAACCAACAAAGAAGTCCTGAGAGGTGCAGCCCCAGTTTCCCTTCCCACTTCTCCCAGTCTTCAACACAAGTAACAAGCATCCTCACAACAGAGAAGGCACTGGGTTCACACTTGAAGAAAATTCCATTGTCACTGTCCACAGTCCACTGGGTCAGGTCAAAAAGGCGCTGTCAGCCCTGATCATTCCTGGGACAAGGAAGTCATTCCAATTGCTAATATCTGGATGATTTGGGGAGCAAAATTTGTCTACTCGGGGCCGCAGAAGGTTTGACCAAGATCTGGGAGTTGGTTGTAATGTAATTGAACCTACAAGTTCAAACAAGTTACATTCCGCTGGAAAAACAAATGGACCTACTCTTTCATATCATATTCTCCTGTGAAAACAGAAGAGACAACAAAGGCAGGATGTGCTGAGCTAGGTAGCCGTGAGCTGTATTTGAATTAGAGGACATGGCCCTTCAAAATGGTGTCTTGGCTAATTGGGCCAGATTCTTCATATTTGGGGACACAATGCTATAAATAAAAGCTGCCCAATGATGCACAATGGCTGGTCCGCTCTCTAGCGGCCAACACACCACTTTCCTCTGAACCTTACCCTGCACAAAAGTAGCACCACATCAGTCAGCCACCCATTGGCCCGTGAAGGGAGACAGGCTGGGGGCTCTGCACAAAAGCCTCACAGAAAGACTTCAGACCCTATCAGCAGCGCCGGTGCACTCAGGTGAAATAACAAGCCGCAATGTCCTTTTCCCCTTTCGCATTTGAATGTAAAAACAGACCAATACCTTGCACACAGTGCTAAGTTTTCTAGACAGGCGTATAGTGTTACTGTCTGTAATTTTCCATGGGCCTCCTCGGGTTACCATACATATTAATACACATACCGGCATTTGAAGAAAGGAAAATAGGGGGGGAGTGCTTGGTGATTATTTTTAATTGAATTCATCTGGGAATTTTAAATCCTGAAAATCTGGCCCCTGTTTACAGTAATTTGAAGGTTTGAACAGTATATGATTTTGTCCTTTTGAATGGCAAATCTCCCTTTTCCATTTAAGAGAAAGTTTCTGCAGCACGTAATGCATTTCAGAGCCAACTGTAAAAATCATTAAATTACAAAACTATAGAATGGGACAGTTGTGATAATGTTCAGCCGTTCACGTTCCTTTGAAGGCAATCTAGCCTTTATAGCTTCCTACTCAGAAAAAGGAGCTCCACATCTCTGTAAAGATGACTTTTGAGCCACCCTTCAATTAAGTTAGGTCCATGGTGACCCAGGAACCAAAGAGCAGTCGAATGGAAGAATTCTGTGGGCATCTGAAACTAGATCTTGCTTCTCTGACTCTTGGCAAACCACTCTGACAGTGGTCTGGTACACAGACCATCGTTTCTGAACATGACATCGCTTTCACAGGTGGCTTGAAAAGTCTCCAGTCTATTCTCTAAAGACCCGGGGGATTCTCCAAACACTGGCAAGTCAAGCATCAGATGCCCCAGGTCTCCCTGCTAGCCAGTCAAATTGGAATTTATTCTCATAGACAAACCGAGTGAGTTAATAGCTTGAGCAGGAATTAGGAAATACTTGGTGAGTCTCTACCTTCTGGGTTTCTTGGATCTCTCTCTTCATCCACCTCCTGCATTCTCAGGAACACGTATACAGGGGTTCAAATCATGCACTGTACAAGGGTGCCGCATGTATATCCTGCCTCACACTGTGATGGACATGTGAGATGGTGTGGGCGGGCGTGGAGGTTCTGGGCCTCCCAGCGGAGCCTGAAGCACGGACACACACACGGCCATGCACGCTCGGGAAAGCTGGCATGAACTCGCCGGCTGCAGCACACACGTGCAGGCAGCTGCTCCCTGACCCAAGCACACACTTGACACCTTTGAGCTCTGGTCTCTCACCCGCCCACCACTCTCAGAGCCTCAGTTCCCCCACTATGGGGCTCAAAGCCTGACACGGTCACCTCACTGGGGTAGAGGACAGAGCACAGGACGTGAATGTTGCAGGTCATGTGTGCAGCAGGGCCTCCAGCAGGTTCAGTTGTGCTCTTAGCCAGGGCTGCTGCCCTCGGGCACTGGGAGGCTCCCCAGAGCAAACCTCTATCAACGGGCCATCATACGCTTTTTCAGTTTTTTTAACTTGAGGACAACAGCTTTTCTTTCTAATTCACAGCCCTACGAGTTCTGTTTCCTCTGCTCTTCCCATTCCATGGCCTCTGCTCAGGCCCTGCTTTCCTTTCCTCATGGGGCCCCAAACAGAGACATAAATCTTGAATACCCGGAAGCTTTTCCTTCTCGCTACCAAGACTGTACCCTATGGCTATTTGTCTGGTTTTCGGTTTTGCTTCCCTCTCTCTCTTCCCACCTTCAGAAGCCGGCCTCTCTTCCCTCCTGATCTTAGTCAATCTGGTTTTTGTTTCAAAGGCTTCTGTACTTTCAGAGTTGGGAGAGATGGTGAGAATCCTGGGGAAACGGAGGTGACCCCACTTTTAAGTGCCAAACTCATGCTTCCAGCCTCGGGCGCTAGGGCTCTTTCCATCTCACCACACGGTTGGCCCCCACTCACCCCCGGAGCCCTTGAATGGCAGACCAGCATCACACAAGAGCGAACGGAGCCCTCAGCCTTCAGCAAGGGTCTGAGCAATGTACCAACAACAAGCACAAAGAACCCATCGATCACGAACCATGTCAATATCACCTCCCTAACTATTATGGATACACTGGTTCTCTCTCTGAAATAAGGCTAAAAGAGAAGAGGGAAATTCCTTGATCCCCTTGGAAGGCCAGGGATGCATTCTGCACCTCAGAGGGGACGACCATGTAATCAGGACTTTCTATAAGGCACCTGGGAACAAGGAGGCTGGTGCTTGCGCTCCCCACGGAGGAGGCACATTTTTACTGCTTACGGCGACACGGGGCAGTCACCTGGTCCACTGCTCATCAGACATCTGCTTGTAAAGCTCGCTACCTGAGAGGATAAAGTACAGTGGAGTCACCTCTGGTCTGGGAGTATGGAGACCGGTGACCCTGACTGGGTCATCCCTGACCTGTGTCAAGGTCTTCTTTCTGTAAAATGACATCTATTCCAACTTTAGGACTTTCTAATTCTATAAAAACCACCTTCCTCTGGACTAAGCAACAGATAACTGAGAAGCAGGCGCAATCGATCACAGGAAGCCAGAGCATGAAGCCTAGAAGGGGAGGGTACCTTTTTCCCCTTAGGTCACTGGGTTCCACTTAAGGTTTTTGCTCTCAAACTGCCTGACCAGGGCTGAAATTACACAACGCATGGGCCAGGCCAGAGGCTTTAGGGCATTCCACAGTCAGATGCACCAGGGCCTGCGGCCAGGGTCCCCAATCAATGTACCTGGTCCTTCCTTGTTCCCCTTTCAAGGCTGAGATGGAGCCATGCAGATAACAACTGAGTTTAAGTCCTCTGTTATTTCTGATGCAAAGTGCATGGAGGCAGAGCCTGTGACCAGATGGCATCGGTCTGGTCAGAAATGGAAGAATCAGGGAATCTTGGCAGAAACGAGGCAGGAGAGGTGCCTGAGAGTCAGCCACCTCCTGCCAATGGACTGAAGCCAGGGTCACCCTTGGCAGGGTGCACAAAAGTGTGTGTGCCTTGGGGTGTGAGCGCAGGGGAGATGACAACTCACGTGGCTCCTTTTGTCTTCCTCTCCCACAGACGTGATCACTGTCTCTGAAAAGACCGTTTGTCCAGTCTGGTTGTTGGTGATCTAGAGAACAGGTATAGCGAATGTGAAATAGAAGGAATTCTGGGCAAATCCCACAAGATTGTTTGTTCTATTTTCTGAAGCAGGGGCATCCAGTACAGTAGAAAGACTGCCCACTCCCCCTTTTCTCTCTGAGTTCCACCAGCAGCCCTCAGATGAACAGCTTCTCCTCTGAGCAGTGATAATAGATATAACAGAGTCTGCCTCACAGGGATGTTTTGTGCAGTCTGTGTAAAGCACTCAGCACAGGGCCTGTCACCTAGCAAATATTCAGTGTTAGCTATTTTTATCGTCCTTGGGGCGCCTCACTTGAAACTTAAGGTCAACTTTCTTTTCAACTCCAGGTCTGGGTATCTAATTGAACATTTTTCATGAGAAGCAAGCAGGTTTTAGCTACAGCTGCCCCACTCCTGATTCTGGTGAACTGTTTTGTTTCACAGTACTTAAGTACAAGGGGAGATTTGTACTTAAATCAAGAAAGTACTTAAGTACAAGGGGAGATTTGGCCCAATATCTCTAGCTGCTGTCTGCCTCTGGTTCTGTCACCAGGAGCAGGCATCTTGGAGCTAAGCCTTAGAATCATGACATGGAACCCTGGCCATTCCTGCCCCATCAAGACTCTGTACTAAAAGCCATGTCTAAGGTTTGGGTTGATGTTAAGGAACAGAAATGTTGCGGCCCAGGAGCTAGGAGATCTGTGATCTTTGAGCCCTGGCTCAGCTGCCAACAACCGTTTACTTCATAACGTGGAACAAGTCATTTCTCTTTTCTGATTCACAATTTTCTCATTTCTGGATGATCTTTAAAGTTCCTGGCAGCTCTAACTATCACAGGAACTTGCAGCCAGAACAAAGTGGAAACTCTTAGCCTACTTTTCAGTAGTGGATCAAATTCCATTTCTAAGAAGATAAAGATCATGTCTTCGTCAACATACTTTAAAATTTTTATCCAAATAATTCCTCTCCCTAGCAGAGACGATGTCTTCTCCCTCTGTGCCAGATTTTTACAAGATTAACCAATGTTATGTTTTTAAAAAATTCTACAGTCTTGTACATATTGGTTGCAGGACTTCTCAGAGTGTTTATTATATCAATAGCAATGGGCATTTTTGTATCTACAGGAGGACAAACACACACGATGTTTTCCAAATGTGAGGCTCTTCATGAAAGAGCCTCTCTTTCATGAAGCATTGCACAGGACAGGGCTCCACAGAACCCAGCTGAGAACCCCAACACCGGGCTGATAACATAACCATACTCTACTAACAACAGTAATAACAAAAACAACTTGCTGTAGGATAGCACTTTATAGTTTACAACGAACTCTCATATACTTTAGGTTATTTGACCCTCACGATACTGTAACGTAGATGCTGATATCCCTACTTCAAAAATGTGGTCCGATGGGTGATGAAATGTAAACAATTTTTCAAAACCACACTAGTTACTGGGAGGATTCTCCCTTACATGTTCTGAAATCCTCAAGCAGCACCTTTAAGAAACAGCCGAACCCGGTGGCTCATCACTGTCATAAAAGATGACGTAATATTGGTTTTGACAAGAATAAAATCACTTTCGGAAACACTCTCCAGTCTTCAGATGAACAATGCTGAAGGATTCTGTTCAGCAGGCCACTCATTCATTTATCTGGGGGCGGGGTACACTCTCATCAGTATGCAGTGGGAGAAGTGCCACACAAAGGCTACTTTATACTCATTGCAATGGCCCATGAAAATTGACCCCTATATGCTCTAAGGCACAGGAATGCTATTGTTTCAACAAGTGATTACCTGAGCACCCGAATAAGAGTTTGGCTCTTCTGTGAGAACTATTACGGCCTTACATAGTGTAGGAGTTGAGATGAGATCCGAGGTCACGCTCCTGGATGGTCGTAAAAGAATGTCAACTCTATAGCCTCTGAAAATGACCCTGAACGTCTGCACAGCAGACTATCTTCAAGAGCACACAGCTTACATAGTTTGCCCTTAGGGTCCTCTCAAAATCACGTTGGAGACATCTCATCCTAGAGGCAGGCTAATGCTACATTCCTCTAAATTTGCAGTGTTTTCTTCTTCAAGTCAGATCTGGAACGAACCTGCTTGCTCCTCATGCCTAATAGTAGACACTTAGACATGGGGTTGGTTGGAAAAACTCCGCTATAGAATTTTGAATGGATAACCAGTGAAGTAACGAATATTTAATCTTGCTTTCCCTTCTGAAGATGAAGCGTATGACATTTGAGTTCCTACTAAGGAAACAGTGAAGCTGTACTTATCACAACATGGACTCCAGAGCTATTTCACTCTACAGAAACATACATAAAAACCTACGAGATAAGTTCCTCAAATTCACTACTAGGAAAGTATCTCTGTAGACCATTGTTTGCTTCCTTTTTTCAAATGATAAAAATCCCTGAACATTCCTTTGCAGTTGGGCTGGCAGGAAGCCTAGAGTTAAATGTATTGCTTAAACGAAAGAGCAAGTTAGATTTTTGATACATATTTCTCCCTTTAAACAGCTCCCTCACTCCCTCTGGTTTTTAATCTGTATTTTGCCCTCCTCATTTGTATTTTTGGCTTGTGTATTAAATATGTAAACAAGACCTTACTTCTTGAATGGGACTGGGTGCTATAGAGGGGAGGAAGTGCTGGCCACGACCGCCCTTACCTTGTGAATTTCTCGATGCACGTGGATGGTATTATTTCCAACCTTCGTTTCCGTGTTGGTTTCATTGTGATAGCTGGGAGGTAAGTTTGCCAGGTTCACCTCTGATGTTTTACCAGCAGCTTCTTCTGCCTCCATCTAGTAAATCAATGAATTAAATGAGCAAAATTATTTTCTCTTGATACAAATCAGAGTCCTTTAGAAAAAAGAACTACTTCTTGTTTCCTCTTCTGCAATTACAAATAATGCTAATAATGATAGGTACCATTAATTGAGTATCAACTAGGACAAGACATCGTCCTAAATGTTTTGCATATATTACAGCCATAAATCTCACAACCTCCCTGCAAGGTGAGTGTTAATGTCTGATCCACAGCACCAGATACCTATCTTCTCTCCTTGAATATTCAAAGTAACCCTTGAGGAAGGTGTTTTACCCTCATTTTGCAGATGAATAAAACAAGATGAGAGAGGTGAAGGGATCTGCAACAGGTCATCACATGGCAAAGCTCAGATTAGAACTCGTGACAGTCTAGCTCCAAATTATTGTGTTTCCCCGAAAATAAGACGTAGCTGGAACATGAGCTCTAATGCGTCTTTTGGAGCAAAAATTAATATAACACCGGGTCTTATTTTACTATAAGACCCAGTCTTACCTTACGTAATATAATATAATATAATATATAATACCAGGTCTTATATTAATTTTTGCTCCAAAAGACATATTAGAGCTGATAGTCTGGCTAGGTCTTATTTTGGGGGAAACACGATATGTGATAATAACCTCTCCAGCATCTGCAGTCTCCTACTCTTTTCCAGCTCTATCTTTTCTATCACTAAACATGCCAGGCTTTCTTGCTTACAAAAATAGATAAATAAATAAATCGTCCTTGTCTTGCCTGTCCTGTCTTTTATCGTAACTCCATTCTGCCCTTAGCATAATTCCGCCCTTGCTTTTCCTGGGGAGATAAGAGAGCCCCACACAAACAAGTTTGAGGATAATTATGCTGGTTTCCAGAAGCCAATCAGGGGTTCAAAGAAGAGAGGAGAAAGGTTCCCAGGAGGAGGAGGAGGCTGGATTGGGCTGGTCTGAAGGATGGGTAGGATTTGGACAGACAGGAGCATAAAAGGGGGCAAAGCTGCGGCAACCTGGATGAGAATGGCGTGTGTTGTGGCAAATCAGAGGGCCCCTGCTGGTCACAGGATAACATGATGGATGGAGAAGTACAGAAGGACCGGCAGGAGATCCAGGGGGCAGTTCTAAAGTAGAGGGCACTGTCCTGGTTCTCAGCCAGGAGGGTACAGCAGGTAGCCCCAAAACTTCATATATGTGGATCCCTCACCAGACCTGCCATGTTAGAATTTCTGGGGGTGGGACCTGGGATATCAATGAGCTTTTCAGATGATTCTGAGGTATTTCCTCCCTTCCACTTGCTCCCAGGTAAGAATCTCTGCTCCTGGCAATGGAGAGTTGCAGCAAGTTCTGAAGACTAGTTGGGAAATAATACAGAGTCCAGAGAAGGAAGAAGAGAATCCAGTCAGGCGACTGGCTAGAACCAAGTCCGGGGGTAGGAAGTTATATCTGGGGAGGGGACTTCTAGGGGATAACGTCTCCAAACAAGTCTAGAAGGACCAATCAAGCCACTGAGAGAGCAGTTTTAGAAGTTGGTTTGCTGAGTAATGTTTAGGTAGAAGTGGAAAGTGCAGACATTAGGTGTTGGAATATTTAACAAAATGGAGAATAAATGGAATGGAGTTAAGATAAAAGACAGGATGGGCAAGAAAAGGACAATTTATTTATTTATTTATTTATGTAAGCAAGAAAGCCTGGCATGTTTAGTGATAGAAAAAATAGAGCTGGAAAAGATTAGGAGACTGCAGATGCTGGAGAGGTTATTATCCAGAAGGAGACAGGAATGTTTTAATGTTTTTAAAATTCCCATGGGAATCTGTATCCTCAGGTTTGGCTTTCAAATAATTGACAAGTTATCAAATCTAGAGTGTGCTTTGGGCTGAGCAGATAGTCTTTTTATAAAAACCTCCCTCTCTTAACCTGTGGTTATTTCAACAGAATGAGCTAACAGTTCCTTAAAGGCACCGCAAACTAAAAGTACAGTTTACAATGGAAATTTCAACCACAACTATTACTGCCACTAGCAAGAAAAACTTAAGCCTGAAGCAGTAGGACTTGTTTCATAGAGGAGGAATGTGAATTTATTAAAAGTGGCATTTATGGTTGCTTGAATCTGTGTGTCTGTTACAGGGGCACAGTAGGAAAAATTGGAGAGATAAATCCAGGCTTGGCATTGGGGTCCTTCCTAGGAATAGGTGAGGTGATGAGAACATTTAAAAAATATGCCAGTTACAGATGTGGCAATGTGGGGGAGAGGAGGAGGGAAGAAGGGGAGGAGAGTGGCTTTGTCTTCAAAATACATTTATCGGTAACATAATGAATAATAAGACAGGAAAACAGGAACAGCCTGGACTATATTATTTGAAGGTTTGCTGCCCCCGATCACGATCCTACAAGTAGAGTTAACTTTATCTTTCCCCCTTAGAAGACTCAACAGCTTGAGTCAGCTGGAATATTTAAAATGTCAGGAAGTTACTTGAAAGCAGATTCATGATGCAACTATGTAAACAATTAATACATCTGGCCCTGTTCTTTTTGGTTCTTACCCGGGACAACAAGTAAATAGCAACTGTCCTGTGTTTATGAGATTTACGAGGCCTTCTGGCAGTCTCTTTAGAAAACAATACTAATAGCCACAATCGATTGAGAATCTATTATATATTGGACATCGATGGTTCTTTGTTATTATTCATCCTAGTACCATTAATATGATGATAATGACAGCCATTATTTATTGAGAACCAACAATTTCCTGTAATCCTTACAATAACCTCATCGGGGGCCAACTTAAACCAATTTTACTGAACCTTATTTTAGACAGCCGGATAACTTGCTTTACTTGCATCCTTTCATTTCATTCTCTCCTTTACCCTAAGGGGTGGACATTCCTCCATTTCAGAGCCTGGATCCCACAGCTAGTAAGCGGCAGAGCTGGGATAGGTTAAAGGAAGGATGGTTCCCACGTCCGTTCTCCTGCCACAGGTATTCTGCCTTTCCCAACCTGGCCCCACAGCCGGTGAGGACACTCTTTGGGAAACAACCACTGAGTAGGGTAGTGGTGGTACCAATGTCTCCCCTGATGACAAACTTCAGTTAGCCCATATGCACAAGTCAAGCAGAGCCATGTCTGGAGGGAGGAAGGCTGAGGCCCAGGCAGAGTCACAGTGGACAATTCCCATAGAGTGGACCCTACCACTAAGGTCCACTAGGCCCCTAACTGCTCTGATCAATGAAAAGCCTGAAGAATCCCTGCTGCTCCCTCACCTCCCTCACTAAGAGCTACCATCCGACGACCATGCTGCATGGGCAAGTTCACACTGAATAACAATATGGCGGTGACCCTGTCAGTCTCACTGGGAATCTGTGTGCAGGAGGGTAAGTCCTGGAACCCAGAGAAGGAAAGCAGATGACCTGCCTTGGAACCAGAAGCATCAAAACCTCGATGTAATTTGAAGGTGCAGAGTTAAGAGACAGTGGGGCCTCTCTGACTTCCATCCCTCTTTGATTGTTCCATGTCACGATTCTTGTGCTCTCACAGGAAATAGAAAGTCCATTGATTTTGGAATCTGGCCCATACAGTGGATGTTCAGGTACAGTTGCCCATGCAACTACCTCCCAATCCAGTGTCCCCTTCACTGAAAACTCCAGGTTGACTGTTATGGACTGGAAGGGGATATATCTCCAAACTACACAAGGGTGGGGGAAGAAAGCAACTTCCGGTAGACCAGAGCCAGCATTGAAGGCTTTATCCAAATGGATGTGGAGACACCAGACCCAAAAGCTTGGCTATCTCTCTGGTCTCTCACCGACTCCTTCTCTGTAAAGACAGGCTGCAGCCAGGCTCAACAGTGACTATGCCCACCCACCCCAGGCATCAGGGAAAGCTCCCCACACCTGCGTAGGAGAACTGGGCCAGCTGCACCTCCTGGCTAGGCAGCCCTGGCGATACTTGGGTGCCCACCATAGAGGATGCCATTCACAGTGTTTGGACCTGGGAGGTGATGGAAAAAAGAAGCCAGGCAAAGTTTTTCCTAGGTACCTGGTATCTGATACTACCAGCTACTATATGTTGCACAGCTATTATATGCCCACACACATCGTGGCATTTAATTCCCACAAGAAACTGAGATAAAAGATGTTAAGGAATTTGCCCAATGTCCCTCTGCTAATGAGTGGCAGAGGAGGAGCCTGAGTCCAGGCTGACTGACTCCAAAGCACTCTAGGGATGGAGGTGGGGTGTCTTTCACATTACCCCTCCTACTACCCTCCACCCTCTGCAAATACACACTGCTGAGATTCAGGATTCCGGTTTTCCTTCTCTGCCCCACATGACATTGGGGGAAACCCAGTCAGAAGACCAGCAAAGCTCAGGTTTCTTGTTTCCCACATGGCATCCTAACTGTGTCTTGGGGAGATGGCACAAGCTCAAAGCCCAACGGACAAGCTAGAACTTGAGATGCCTGGGACTTCCTCAGCCTTTCTGCAAAACCACGCGCTGGAATATCAGGGCCTTGCAAGCATCCGCTTACAACAGAGAAAGGCCAACTGCACACCGGAAGAAAATTGCCTGGTGGTGGCCGGCCGCCTGCAGACAGGTGGTGACCCGGGCTGGCTGCCGGTGAGTGGATCCAGCCAGAAGCTCTAGGAGGACAAGCTCAGATCCAAATCTTTTGGCAGCAACGCAGAACGAGGTGGGAGTTGGGATGGCCCCGTGCTGCCTCCAGATCACTCCGAATCTGCTGCCGACCCTTCCCAGCCCCTTTGCGGAACCGAGGACCCTAGCCAGCGGTCAGAGCACTGTTTTCTCCCGCCCTGGCTCTCCCCAGCCTTGAGCTTCACAGAGCCCTCCCGGCGCACCCACCTCCTCCACCGCGCTGCGCAATTTGTGCTGCGTGTCCTCCATCAGTTCCTCCACTTCGCGGAACATCTCGTTGAGGGTGGCCTCCTCCTGCGGGTAGCTGAGAGCTGGGCCGGGCTCGACGGGAGCCGAAGTCGCTGTCGGAGCCGGCGCGGGGGCCGTGGGGACCGCCGCCGCCAGCAGCAGGCACAGCAGGGTGCTCCCGAAGCGCCGCATCTCCGCTCTGCGCCCAGTGTCGCTGCACTGCCACTGCCTGCGTCCCGGAACACGGTCAGAGCGCGCCGACCACCCCCTCGCCAGCCTCGTCGCCCCGCCCCGCCGCCCTGGGCACTCTAAGTCCCCGCCAGCCCCCGACGCCCTTCTTCTCCGCCCCCACCCTCAGAAGGAACGAAACTGAGTGCCCCGGGACGCAGCTCCCCTAGACAGAGAAGCACCCTCGGGGTCCAGCTCCGCGCTCCCGCGCCCTGATCCCCTCAGTACCCCCACGCCCATCCTGGTGCACAGGCTGAGTTTAGCTCCTTCTCCCAGTACTGTCCCCCTCCCTCCCGGAGCAACCGAACCTGGGTTTCTTATGCTAACAGCCCCCAGCCCATCCCAGCTACTGGGTTCAGCGGGTTCGAGCCCTGCCCCCTCCTCGACCCGATCGGGGCGCAGCTCTAATGCCGCGACCCCATTCCTACTCCAACTCCATCACAGCCCCCACTGGGGTGTTCAGAGCGCAGGTCAGCACCCTAAACTCGGGGTCGGACCTGAGTCCAGCACCCGGCTCCTAATCCACCCAGGGAGACCTAGCACAGCCATCCGCCCATCCTCACCCACCCGACTGGACCGGCCAGGCCTAGCCGGGAGGCCGCCGAGCGGCTGCAGGGGCGGGAGCTGCGCGGTGGGCTGGCAGCGGCTGCGGGAGCGCGGCTGGGATGCGGCAGCGCTGGTACCCGAGCGAGCCCGCAGCGCGCTCCGCCCGCCTGCCCGCCAGGCCCCCGCCCCGCGGGAGGGGCCCCGCTCAGCCCGCAGCCATTGGCCAGCCGGGCGCCGGCGACCTCATGCCCCACGCCTGCCTCCTCTGCCTCCGCGATCCACTCTACCGGAAGCCGTCCAATTTCCTGAATCCCAGTGGCCCCGCGGCATCCTAGTTCATTGTCTTCTCTGGCTTGGATTTTTGCAACAGCGTAAGGGACGGGAGCAGGTGAGGGGGTGGGGGTGTCTTCTTGAGTCTCACCTGACCCTCTCCAAGCCATCCTCCAGCCAGCAGGCAGTCCTACAGGATGAAATACCAGCCCCTAAGCCTGGCGTTCATCGCTCATCACAAGCTGGCCTTAATCTGCCTGCCGTTATTGACGCCATACCCCAGCCAAGAAAACCCACTTGTAGCTCCTGGAATAGGTCAGGAGAATGTCAGCAAGCTTATTGAGGGCAGCATAGCAGAGTGGGTAGGTAAGACCAGACATCCGCAGCCAGGCTACCTAGTGTGAATCCCAGCTCTGCGCCTTAGGACCTCACCCATCTGGCCAGAACTGCCTGTGCTGCAATGAGACCAAATGTAAAATGTAGCTTACAGCTGTAAGTGTACCTCATAGTTAACAAGGATAATATGTGTGGGAAGTGTGCGGCACGTGGTAAGTGGGATGTAAATGTTAACTATCGTGGAAAAGAACTTTGTCTTACTCATAGCACTCTCCCCAGCACTTAGAACAGAGGGTAATTTTTTTTAACGATTTTTAAAATATGTGAGTGCCTAGAACACAGAGCACTCTCCTATTTTTTTGAAAAAACAAGAGTTTTATTTGTCAGACCTCCTCCTATTTCTTCCTATTAATCTCTCTGTCTGGACAGTCCTCCACCTTCCCCTTGGCTTGGCTAATTCCTCTCATCCTTCTAGAGTCAAAGTTTCTCCTGAACTCTCCCTGCTCACCCATGGCTCCTCGAGGTTCCCCCAGGATCGTGTGTGCTTTTCCATCGCAACCCCGACTTGCCATGGTCTGGCTGGTCACTGGCCCATTTCTCCCCAGAGACCAGGAGCTCCCGGGAGGCAGGGACTGACTTGCTAACTTTTGTGTAACCAGGGCTGGAGCCATAATACACCATTGGTCTCTGAGAAATGGATGGGCTGGCCGTGAGAACAATAGCTCTTGCTATATCAATATAGCGTCACCATTACTAAGCATGCACTATGTGCCAGGAACAGGTATAACTCATTTAATTCTCACCCTCTAGGGGTGGTACTACTATTTCTATTCCCGTTCTACAAACAAGGACACTTTCTAAGGCCATGTAGCTAGTCAGTGGTTGAACAGGGATTTGAACCTAGGAATCTGGCTCCAGAGCCTTCACTCTTTACTGTCAAATTCCTCTGCTGTAAACCTGACTGGGAGGTGTCACATATAAAGATGTTTATTGAAACTCTATTTACAATAGCAAAAAATGTGAGAACCACTTATTAGTACTTCAACAGGAAAATGGCTAAACAGGGATTTCTACAAACAATACAATATAGCTGTTAAAGTAATGAACAATCTTTCTAGGCAACAACATGGATAATTCTCAAAGAAACATAATGTGGAGTGGAAAAGGCAATTTGCAAAATGATATGTACAGAATTCTATTTGTGCATATTTCAAAAACACAAAACAACAGTGCATACTGTTTATGGATGCTTAACTATAGTAAAAAAAATACAGAAATGGGCAGGCTGCCTCTGAGGTGGAAGGAAGGGGAACAGATGGAGACTGGTTTCCATTGTATTTATAAGATTTTATTCTCTTTAAGAAAGCATGTGCCAGCCTCGAGGAGTTCTGAAGCAAAAGTGTCCAAATATTCACATCTGTTTAATCATGACAGTTGATTAATTACATGTGGGTTTATGGGTGTGTCTGTTGTATTATTTCTGGTATATTTGAAATCATTTGTGAATACATTGAAATCAAAAAAAGCAAAAGGCAAGCTCCCCACCTTCCCCACCCATCCCCACTCACCACCACCTCTCAAAAAACAAAACAAAAAAACCTCTTATGGCCAAAGAGACTTTTTCTTAGATCTGTTCTTGACAGAAATGCTCACCTCCCCAGGGCCCAGCAGTAGCCTCCATTACTGTGAGGTGGGAGCCAAGAGGGGGAGGGTCCACATAAGGCCCCAGTGGAGGAGCATTTCTCTTCATAAAAGGCCCTCTGTCTGCTTGAATGGTTGGGAGCTTTCCTCCTGGGGTCGGTGGGAGGATCAGGCAGCTGGAGCCAGGTAATGGCTCTCTGCAGCAGATGGGGCTTATCTGTTCCCTTCCCAGGGGACGGAATAGTACACAAACAAGGAAACCTCAGATATCCAGAACTTATAGACACTCAGTCTGGATAGGTGACCATTACACACTGATTTTTAAAATTTTAACCATTCAGAATAATTAATTAGACCTGGAGAGGGTCGATTACACATTTCTCTTTTTTGCTTTCCCTTCCATCTTAAATAGACAGTACTGAACATAACTTGGGAAAAAATGTGAAGAGTAAGCTCAGAGATAAGGTGTCTGCATCGCTATTTAGTATCTGTTTTCACTGCCAGAATGCAAGCCACGTGAGATTGCACGGGATGCTTGTTTCTGCAATCACCCAAGGCCTGCAGAGAGTTAGCATGCAATATGGATGTGCCAAATAAATGCGGGCCTGCTGGGGACAGGTGGGTCCCAGCCCTCAAGGAATCTGCAGTGTGTGAAGAAACAGAGAAGCAAGCAGATAATGCCAGTACAGTAAGATGGAGGAAAAGACAGAGTGAAACTGGCTCCTAAAAGAAAGGAAGGTGAAGAAGTATGAATTGCCAGCTCTAAAAATAGTCACGGGGGTGTAAAGTACAGCATAGGGAATATAGTCAATAATCTTGTAATAACTATGTATGGTGGCAGATGGGTACTAGACTTACTGGGGTGATCACTGCATATGGTATATAAATGTCTCATCACTATGTTGTGATTAGGGACCAATCACACCTGAAACTAATATCTGTATGTCAACACTAATTGAAAAATAAATAAATATAAATAAATAAATAAAATAAATAAATAAAATAAAAGCTGACTCTTTCCAGGATGCCCGTGGGGGTTGTCCATCCCTGGTCCAGTTAACTCTGGTGGGAGTGGGAGACCATGGGGTATCCTCATGGATGACCTACCTCTCTCACCCCTTTGATTGGAATGGAGAGTGGATTCTTTCTTGACCCATCAGATTCTTTCTTGGATTTTGAGACTGGAGACACCAATCAGCTGTTTGAGGACAAAAGCCAACATAGAGAAAGTCAGAGAGAGAGGAAATGAGGGGGAGAGACAGAGAAATGAGAGTCTGTGAGCCTGGGGGTATGGGGAGGGGTAGGAAGGAGGCTAATAGCTGCTTCATTCCATGACGTCATTCTGGTTCTTGTTTCTAGTCTTTATCTTTTGTGAGTCCGAGACCCGGCTGCACCATCTTCCCTTAGACTTTGGGAGATGTTTGTAGGTTCTTCTCATAACTTCCCTTCCTTATGAGCTAGGATTAGTAACTTTCTGTTACTGGCTACCAAACTGTCTGGGGTGGGGCTGCTTATACTTTAACAAAGCAATCCTTTTCAAGGAAGGTTTGCATTAGAGAATGTTACCATCCCTGTCTGAGACCCATGGATTAGAAACAGGGCCACCACGTCCTGTGGACAAGGAAATGCCAGCCAGGAGTCTCCTTCCCTTTACTAGATGACGCCTGACCTGCAGTGCCAGCCACCAATTTCATCGAGACTTCCCAGGTCTTGCCTGGAACTTGGGATGGTTCTGATGAAATTGGTGCCAAGATTTTTTCTGAATGGAAACTCCATCTGGCTTTGGAAAGCGTGTTCACGTGGATTCAGGGTTTCCATGAGTAACAGCCACTGAATATCCAAAACATACATTTACTTTGCCAACTTTCCGTGGGTGGGTGAACAAAAGAGACCCAGAGGATCATATTCCTGGCCACCACACTTGGAACGCAGCATACGAAGAATGAGTCCTGAGCCTGGCTGTCTTGTTTTTTTATTTAGCAGGTGAATGTGCTCTGTACTGTATATCCCTGCATGTGTGTCTGAAGTGGAGGATGACTAAGGAGCAAGAACATTTTGGTGGAGGCAGTGCCAAAAGAGGAAAAGCAAAAAATTGACGCTCTTACGCAACTATAGAAGCAGAATGTTTAGAAATGTGTTTCTACCTAATTTTCTCCATTTCTTGGGGAAGAAGGTTGTGTTTATTTCTTCCAATGCTGGCTCTATAATGGAATCACCTGTGAAGCTGGTTAAACAATGAAGATGCCTGGGTCCCCTTTGGAGATGCTGAGTCAGTAAGTACGAGGGGCCTCTCAGGCTCATTCTAGAGGGCCTTTGCTAAAGATTCCGTTATCATTGGGCCTCAACAAAAAGCTTTCCTCCCATCCCATCAACCTCTCCTCCCATCTGTGGAACAGAAGAGTCAGGCCAGCAGTGCTTGCTTTCCCTTGGATGTAGTTGGAAGCTGGTGGAGTAGCGGAAAGATGGCTGGACTTGGATGAGCTGGTCCTGGGTGTAGGTTCTGACCCTAATCGCCATGACCTGAATATCCTAGGGTTTCCTAGCTTCTGGGCACATTAGCACCCAGACCACAGGGCTCTTAGTCCACACCTGCTGTCACTAAGCAGATAATCCAGGAAGTCCCCAAGGGATGTGTTAGTAAATCTGAGAATCAGTCCTCGTTTCCAGTCACCTTCACTGCCGTTATCTTCAAGATACTTGTGCCATCTTGATGATAATGATTTAAGATTTAGTAAGTGGTGTTGTCAACTGCCTGGCAGGGTGTTCCAGTAAAGGGAGGGGTGGCTGCTATGGTTTCTGCGATGTTGAGATCCTTAATGCTCGGCAATAAAAAGGAATGAACTACTTCTACGAATGACAACACGGATGCATTGCAGATGCATTATGTGAAGTGAAAGAAGCCAGACTCAAAAGACTACATACTGATTCCATTTATTTGATGTTCTAGAAAAGATAAAACTGTAGGGACTATAAACAGATCATTGGTTGCCAGAGGCTGGGATGGGGGTAGAGGGTTGACTATAAAGGGGTACAGGGACATTTGGGGGTTCTATACCTTGACTGGGGTGATAGGCAGAGGATGTTGATATACATTTGTCAAAAGTTGTAGAGCTGTGCACTAAAAAGACTGAATTTATGTATGTAAGTAAATTGCATTCAAATTCAAAGACAATAGGATGAAAAAGAGATAATGTAGCTTGCCCAAAGGTCAGAGTCAGGGATTTAAGCAGGTGTGTATTGAACTCCTGGATCCAGACTTTGAATTGTTCTGCAATGTGGCGGCTCACAACCTCAGGCAGCTCCACAGGTGAAGGAGGCACTCCTCAGGAAACAGGTCTCTGTCTGGGTCAGGGATGTCAGACAAAGAAACCAATGGTGGGGACAGCGTGGTGTGGGGAAAGGAACTGTATTCTAGTCATGGTTTTGCTATTTCCTAGATTTATAATCTTGGATGAGCTAATTTATCTCTCTAAACCCTAGCTTTCTCATTTTAAAAATACTTTTTCCTTTGTTAAAAAAGAACAATAAACACTGACCTAAAGAAACGAGTCTTTGTTGGAAGGCACTACAGAGTCATTGTAGAGGACAGAGGTCCTGGAGCAACCCCAGCCCCCCTTACTCTCCAGCCAGGTGACTGGGACAAGCCTCCCCACTTCTCTGAGCCCCACTTCCCTCATCTATAGAAGGAAGACAGGAACTGCATCTATCTCGTGGGACTGTTGTGAGTCTTACAAGTTCCTTCAGGTCCTTAGTAAAGCACCTGGCCTGTAAAAGCATCTGTGAGTGTTCGTTATTATGATATTATCATCCTCCCATCATTACCAGGCCTGGCCAACAAAGCTCTTGTAAAGAGAGCAGGGAACAGAGCTCCTTTTGTGTATGCTCAGCTCGGGCTCAAGGGAAGACAAGGTGAGGGGAGTGTCCACAGTAATTTTGCTTAGACCATGAAGGCTGTGGAGGGTCTGGGAGCAGACAGCTCTTTTCTGTTTACGCACGCAACACTTTTATCTGCCTTGGCACACAGGTTGTCAGGATGGCTAGGTGAGAAGGAATTCCTCTAATAAACATGCTCACATCCACGCTTAGGTCCTGTTGCGGAGGCTATTATATGTTAGACTTCTTTTCTTTTCTCACTCGGGGTCTGCACATCCCTTTCTGCAATATGATTTCCTATATAATCTGTAGGTTACAGATTTTATGGGGCAAAATCACAAGACACTGTGGGTTAGGGGTTTGGGGTCCGGCTGGGAGCTGATTGGTTGGGAGTGAGCTAAGGGTAATAAACATTTCTTCAGGTCTTGAGGACAGCTCTGAGGTCTTTTCCAGCGTCCCTCTGTCTGGTTTCATGGGAAAGTAGCCAGGGGGTCATTCCACCTTAGGGCTCAGGGGTTGAAACATAACTCAGGTCAAGATGTTATCTTTAACCTGCCAGAGGTCCAGACCTGTGACCGTGAGTCAGATCTGGATACTGTCTGCTGCTGCCTCAGGGGTGGCTGATTATTGGGGGAAAGGCTAGGTCTCTGAGGGATAAGTAATTGCGCTTCAAAAGGTTAAAAATAATTGCAAAAACCATAATTACTTTTGCACCAACCTAGTACTATATACATATATTTGATTTCTAGAGCTAGGATTTAAAACTGAATGTAATCAAATTCATAAGGACCCTCGGTTTCAGAAGGAAAAACACGGTTTTTATTTCTGTAGGAAAAAAAGAAGAAAAGCTATTTAGTTTTGCCAATCTTCACTGTACACTAACCAATACAAACAGAAACAGTGACCTTTTCCATATGGGACTAATTTTTTTCTTGTGCTGTGGAACCCATAATTGAGAGGAGGTTTTACTCAAAATTCAGGTGATGCATAGTGGCCATAGTTACTAATATTAATTTTAGCCAGTATTTCTCAACACTGGATGGATAGCACATTAGAATTTTCTGGGAAGCATTTAAACTATCAATTTAAACTATCAATGCCTGGTCCTCACATCAAAAATTCTGCTGCAATAGATTCTTGGGCCTAGAATCATGGCTATTATTGCCTTTGTTTTTCTTTGTAGAAAAAGTTTCCCAATCATGTTCCCTTTCCACATTCTGACAAGCAAGCCTTAACTTTGCAATACCTTTAAACAGGTACTTCCAGTCCATGAATTGTATCCTCATACAAAGGTCAGATATCACGTAAGATTCATTGAGAATAAGAATGAGATGGTACAAATAAGAATAAGTCAACAACAACTTGTCAAAGAAAGATCTACTTCAGGATTGGATATTTTCCCCACTGTTGAGTAAGAAACCTTTATAATTACTATGGTGAGACAGTCTCTTCTCATAACCATTGTTGCTGTTTTTCTTTTCTGTTGTTTTTCTTTTGTGAAAAATAAATTTTGACTTATCCCCTTCTTATCTCTGAACTGGTTTAAAAAATGGGGGTGGGGAGGCCAACTAGATGCCAAGTTCCTGGTGGCTAGGGGGGCTTTGGTGTACATTGCTTTGGGTTAGGAGTGAACTTGAACACCGGGGAGACTGGCCAAGCCTTGCAGGTAGGAACAGTGGCTTCTGCTTGGAAAGGGCCTGGGGAGAAAAAATGGGGAAGTTGTTGCAGGGACAGGGAACCAGGAGTCTGATACCACCTACTGTGTTTCCCCAAAAATAAGACCTAACTGGAAAAGAAGCCCTAGCATGATTTTTCAGTATGACATCCCCTGAACATAAGCCCTAATGCGTCTTTTGGAGCAAAATTTAATATAAGGTCCGATCTTATTGTCAGGGAAATACGGTATCCTCCCGGGCACCAGGCTCAAAACCTCATTACCTCACTGCTGAAGCCCCTCAGCTCCACTCCACTCCCAGGGCCTCTACTCCAATCTTGTCCCCATTATCTGCTCACTAACTCTTCAAAGGGGCCTTCCGGCCTCCACTCGCACCCGCTTGGGTCCATTCTTTAATCCAGCACCATTCAATGCAAATGTAATTTAACATTTTCTACTCACATTTAGATTAAAAGAAACAGGTATGATACATTTTAATAATATAATTTACTTAACCTAATGCACCCAAAATACTATCATTGCAATATATAATCAATGTAGAACTTACCAATGAGATATTTTACTTTTTTGTTGTTGCTGTTTCATACTGGGTCTTTAAAATCTGATGTGTGTTTTATGCATATAGCGCATCTCCGTTTGGACTAGCCACATTTTCAGTACTCAAAAGCCACATTGGCTAGTGGCTGCCATGTTGGACAACAGTTATAATCAGCCACAAAAATGATCTCTCAGCAATTCGTTAATAAATTTTTTCACTTTCCCTCTTAAAACTCACTCGATGGGACATAAAAAAAGATTTGTATACCCTTTGCACACTAATCCCAATTTCCAAGAATCTGTTTTCAGAAATGCTCATATAAATGTAAAAAGGTGTGTGAACAAGTATGTTCATTGTAGCTTTGTTCCTACTGGTGAAGAGTCTAGATTCTGAAGTCAAAATGCCTGGGTTTGAATCCTGGCTTTGACATTTAATAACTGCATGAGCTTGAGTAAGTTATTAAAACCTTTATCCTCCATTTCTTCATCTACAATAGAACCTACAAGAGTGGGCTGTTTACAAAGATTAAGCGAAATTATCCATGTCCACATAAAGTGCTTCTCCTAGTTCCATAATAGATGCTCAATAAATCTTAGCTATCATTATCATTATCAAGAAAGAAAAAAAATGTGACAGTAGAAATACCCAGCAATAGGGGAATGATTTACTGAATTATGATACATTCATGTGGTTTAAGCTACCTGAGAACAGGGAGCTGTTTTACTCCCTATTACACAACACACAGCATGGAGCCTGGTATGTCGCAGGCACTCAGGAAGTATTTGAAGGATGAATGGCTTGGAAATTCTTTAGAATGAATGAAGCTGCTCACAATGTGTTAATATGGAAAGACTTTAGAAAAATACTGTGTACAATAGGATTCCATTTTTGTAGGGGGGAAAACGCATCGTGTGTACAAAGGGGATGTGTTCAATTATATACCCATGGGAAGTATATCAATTAATGATTCTGAATGCGGAGGTAAACAATAGTTACTTTTTATTGTAGATCACCTCATATGGGATTTATATCCATCTAGTGAGCTCCATGGCTTGTCTTTCTTATGCCTGTCTCCCCACTTCCCCGACGCTTGTTCTTGGGCAGGTTAGGGGTTAGTCATTGTTGCTGGATCGAACTGCTAATTATTGCTTCCCTGTCCCACCGACACTATGGATCAGCACTTATTCAAGATCATACAGCTCCTTTTAAATGTTCTCATTTTAAATCTAAGTCCTGAAATATTATATTATTAAATATGCTATCACACGGAGGGGTCTATTCTATACCCCTCAGGACCTAATGAACAGTGATCCTTAGTAGCTGGATAGAAAATAGTAGCTAAATAAGTGATTTGAACGATAAAAATACTACAGGAGCTCAGCGCAATTGGCAGCTGCTGTTTCCCAGAGGGGAACTGTTCAGAGTGACAGGAAAGAAAGACTAATAAATCCCCGTGTGCGGTAAGCTTTCCTCCTCCCAAGACACCTCTCAAAGCTTTCTGTCTAGTAGACTATGGAAATGGTGTTAACATGTGCAGAATCTTAATTTCTTGTCTCAGGAGCCAAATATATCTATTGATGTGTCTGTGTCCCATTTATTTATTCATTCGATGAATATTTAGAGGTTTACAATGTACCAGCGATCATGCCTGGCTCTGAAGATATAAAAACGAAGGTGGTAGGGTCCTGTTCTTCAGGAGCAGAGTCTCTTGTTCTCACTCTGCTTTTTTGTCAGCTTGAGAACCAGCACCTAACAGCCTCCTTCTTTTTTAAAAAAAGTTTTTCCACCAAGGCTAGAATAAACTCAACTCTAGACCACGGTGCAGAATTGTCACAGGAGCCCTGGGTGCTAGTCTTTTACTTTATTTTTTTTTTTTAATTGACACTCACTCACTGTGTGCTCCGAGAGAAAGTCAAGTCACCTCTCTGTGCCTTTATTTCTCCTCAGATCCCTGGGATATCTACTTGCCCTTCCTAACTCTCAGGGGCATTGTGAGGGTTGTGCAGAATGAAAGGGCTTGAAATAAACAGAGCTGGGTGGAAGTGTCATCCATTACTGTCATTCTGCCCTGGGTTAGCACCATAATTTGAAGAGAGTCTGGCGATAAGTCAGGGAAAATAGAAATTGTTTTGATTTCTCAGTGAAAACACCTGCCTTGGGGCTTAGATAGAAAATGAAAGCATTTTGAAAGTATCTGTGTGATTTTGAACAGGTCATTTCTCCTTTCTGAGTCTCGGTTTTTCCTCCTATGGAGTAAGGCAGTGGGACTAGACTAATGGTTGTTAAGGTATGCTCCAGAAAACTATTCACTGGGGACATTCTTCTACCCTCACACCTGCAACTGAAGCAGCCATAATTTTAAAAAATTCTCCCCTCATTTTACATATTTGGCTTCAATGTAAGGTTTTCTTTTCTTTCTTTTTTGAATAAAAATTCCTGGAGCTCATTTTTTTGGGGGTATATAAATGTTAAATAACTATGGTGTACACCTGACACTGATATAATGTTGTATATTAGCTATATTTTTAAATAAAAATATTTTTAAAAAAGAAATGGAATAAATTACTTCTTTCAAAAAAAAAAAATCCCTGGAACTAAAACAAATAGGAAAATAAAAAACCACTGCTAAATAATCTGTAACATCTTTCTGGCTCTGACCATCTTGTTCACACACACATGGACCTGTGTGTTATTTGCTTAACATGTGTGTATTCCTCTTGTACACGTGAGGTGTGTTTGAGGGCCTCTGGGTACGGAATTCCTTTGTAGAGAAGAACTGACGATGAATTAGTAGCCTGCTTGACTTTTATTTTAAAGTTTGCACTCAGAGGTGACCTATTTTCATTGCGGAATGAGTGTGAATAACTATTGGCAGCTAAAGGCTGAGAAAGAAATTCAACAGCTGGTCTGGGGGAAACTTCCAAATACTGGAATATGTTTTAAGATGCAGGTGTGAAAGGAGGTTACTGGGGAATGGACGGTTGTGGGAACAGCGCCACCTTGTGGTTTCTGGGATCACTTTCCTGAGCATAGCCCGATTGGTCCCAGAGCTGAGGGTGGGTCCTTGGAGGTTTGCACTTCTGGAACTGGGGATTCGAAATAACTGGGACGGGGCTTTCTGAGACCAGAGGGTGGGTTCCAGGCCACATGTCTGCCTTGCAGCAGACCCAACGGCCTGATTTGGGAGCCTTCTTTGAAAGCCACCATACTGCTGGAGCCCACGAAGGCTACCAGAGCAGGTATGTGGTTGTTGAAGGAACTGGGCTATCACTGGTGGGACAGTATCTAGTGGGGCAGAGCCTTAAAGGAGATGGGACAAATTGCACAACTGACATGGCTGAGGCCAAGTGGGAAGATGATTGACCAGGAAGTACATAGTGGGAGAGGGAGAAGAGGCATCTTTGTGGGGAGAGTCAGGAGTGCAGTTTCTAGGCTCTCACCCTCACGTGGAAAGGTGCTCACTCGGGTAGTAAATGGCCATCAACTGTGATTGGATGGCCATCAGCTGTGGCTAGTTGGCCGTCAGCTGTAACCAGTGAGCATTGGCCACTAACATAACTGCCGTGGCTACGCTAGCAGCAAATGGGGGCTAGCAAGAAGATGGTGGCTGAGCTAGCAAGCGCGGATTGCAGTTAGCAAGTAAGGTTGGTTGGCAGAGAGAAGTAGACGGCAGATTGCAGATCATGTGGCTCCTGCTTCCTGCGTCTCCAACGCAGCCACCAGTGAGAATATAGTGGTATGACTCCCCTATCTGTGGCTCCGTGGGTGTTCATTTTTGGCCTCATCATATCCTGTGTTCTTATGTGAGGAGCGGGACCAGAGACTCCGCATGACACCCTGCATGACAATCTTCCTGTCCAGAAAACCAGAAGCATGCAAAGAAGAGAGGACTCGACCCCTCACCTTGACCTCACCCTGACCCCAGTTAGGGCCCTGAATGACCCCTCCTACTAGTGCCTCTCTCACTGCCCTCCTATCCCTGGCATGAGGTTGCTGGGAAGATAAGATGTAAGAGACTTAGTCCAGTGTCTGGCACATGAAAAGTCCTCAAAGGTTCCCATGTTTGTCCCCACCCTCTCCCACTCTGTAGATGAGTGTGGGGACAGAGCCAGGAGAGCAGTTTCCAGGCTCTCGGCCTCACGTGGGAAGGTGCTGGCTCGGGTAGTAGATGGCCATCAGCTGTGATCAGGGGCCATCAGCTTTAACCAGTTAGCCATTGGCCACTGATATAACCGCCGTGGCTACACTAGCAGGCGCAGAGCGTGGTTAGCAAGGGGGTTGGTAGGCAGGCAGGCAGAGAAGCGGACGGCAGATTGCAGATCATGTGGCTCCTGCTTCCTCTGTCTCCAACGCAGCCGCCAGCGAGAATATGGTGGTATGACTCCCCTACCTATGGCTCCGTGGGTGTTGCTTTTTGGCCTCAACATATCCTGTGTTCTTGTGCAGGGAGTGGGACCAGAGACCCCGCATGACAATTAGACATTGGGGTGACAGCAGTGAACCCAGCACAGCAGCCTGGTGTAGCATTGTTGGGTATAAATATAACTAGAGCCACTGCTGCGAACCACTCATTTAATTTTAAATTTTCTAGTAGCCACATTAAAAGAGTAAAAAGAAACAGGTGAAATTACTTTTAGTATATTTTATTGAATCCAATATATCCAATATCTTGCCATTTGAACATGTAATTGAAATAAAAATCAGTTTGTAATGAGGTATCTTACATCCTTTTTTTCTGTACAAGTCTTTGAAATTGTGTGTGTTTCACACTTGCAGCATGCCTCCTTCCGCAGTCCTGGCCCCTAAGGAGATCTGGGGCTACTTCTCTGTCACTGAGTCACTAATGGACCCCACATGGCTCAGTGCCAGTCGTTATCTAATGTGGCTCTTGTTGTCCTTTTCTATGAAATACGGGGCTGGACTGCTGACCTCTGGCTTTTCTTCCAGGAGGGAAGTTTTTCGTCCGTAACCCAGCCCTGCCCTCCTTACGGGTTGATGAAAGGCTCAGATGAGGGCAGCCTGGGAGAGCTCGCTGATACCCAGGAAGTACTTTTGAATGAGCTGTGCCTGGTGACTGGAGGCCTTGTCTCCCCATCCCAGCTTCCTGCGGATGGCGGGAAGCTGTCCTGATTTGTTTACTGGAAGACTCCAGGGCTAAAGATGCCGCTGACTTTGCCGCTCCCAGAGGATTCTCTGGCTCGTTTGGGGTTCTCTTCCATCTTTCCTGGGCTTGAGGATCTTTTGGGAGGAAACCTACAGTGGGGTCCTCGGACTTTTAGAGCTAGGCAGAGCTCCGGGCATCCCCAACCCCAGCGCCCTGACAGAAGGCCTCCCTTTGTGCTGTGGAGAGATTTTGTGAGGCTGAAGTCTGAACAAGAGACCCATACCCCACAAGCCTCTGGTTCAGCCAGGTATCTAACCTTCCATGAGGGCCCTACTCCACCAGCTCTCTTAGTGAGAGAACTCAAGATTCAGTCAGCTTAAGAAGCCCCATCAGAATTTCCATGTAACTGGAGCCTGGCTGGACACCCCTCACTCACACACTACCTGGGTAGGGGGACATTGGCCAGAGCACAAACGTCCCAATCCTCACCTCCTTCCTATACTTTAGGACCCAGTCTGGTTAAATGGGAGTTGATGGAGACCATCAGTCAACACCGACAGTTTTCAGATGGGGAAACCGAGGCCCAGGGAGGAGAAATGTTGCCGGGTCCTGGAGCTAGTCAGTGGCACAGTCTCTCATGTCCCATCCTGGGGCTCTCCCCTCACTTCCCCGCACCTCTCCTCAGCACCAAACCATGCAGCCTGTGTCTCTCTGCTGCATTTGCTAGTCCCTGGGATCTGTCATGGTAGCCATGGACAAAACCACTGAAACTCAGAAGCACCTGGGGGTTTGACCCTGGGGGTCTGCTAGGCAGGGTAGGGATCGCAGAAAACAAGGCCCTGTGTGAGCTGGATTCTGCCGCTTTTTCCTCACCCCAGCGGCTTCACCTCCAGCTCCCTTCTCCACACACATTCTCTACCTTCTGACCACCCCGAGCCACTTCACTTCTCCACTGGACCACCCTCCTCCTCACCCCAGGGCTTGGCCCCCCCAGGCTGCTCCCGCCTCTGAAAACTTCTCTCTTTCCCTTCTCTATGTGTGCCCAGCTCTTTGCACCCTCAGAGACCAACCCAGACAACACACCCTTCACCCGGCTTCCTGGAGTCAGCCGATTACAGCCGCCACCAGGCTGGTGTCTGCTTTCTCCCTGTATATCCAGGGCCTGGCAGTTTAACGATGGAGGTGTGAATGAGATCCTGGATTCTGGAATGTTCCTATTCCAGACTCATGCAGTGAGTGCTGGAGCTCTCTCCCCTCCCACTTCCCCAGAGCTGCTGTTGTTGCGCTTTCCCTTCCATCCCAAAATGCCCTTTCCTGCAGAAAGCGAGTTGTTCCCACTGCTGTGCCCTAGTCGTGGGTAGGCGAGCGGCTAGGCGTTCGGTTTCTGCCCAGCCAGATGGGGCCTGGGAGGTCTCTGACAGCTCCCATCCGTCAGCAGTGTCCAGTCCTTTCTTCCTCCTGGCAAGTTTGTAAGCATTGGCATTCTGCAAGGGGCCCAGGAGGTGGCGCCAAAGGGCTGCCAAGAAAAAAGGTGGGAGCCCGTATCCCTCTTCTCTGGGCTCCTGGGCTCCCCTCCCACAGGGCCAGAGCTGGCCTTGGGTTCTGTTGCTGTGACCAGGGTCCTGCTTTCCAACAACTCTGGGGCTGCAGTCTCCTTGATGGTGAAAGGCCAGGAAAGCCCTGTTCATTACTGTGGCCTGAGATCCGTGAGGCTGGGCTCTGAGTCACATTTGGTACCCCAGCTCCGTCCAGGGCCTGGCACTGACCATGTGGGAAATGGAGGTACAGGATGCCACGCAAGGACTGACAAGGTCCTGCGCACTTCTTACGCTGGGATTTCTCATGGCCACAGTGATTTCAGTGCCCTGGGCGTAGGGGCTGGAGCTGGCAGGGAACTGGCCCATCATTAAGAGCTGGTGCATCTAGAATGGATTACAAGTTTATTGTAACACTGACCCCCAGGATCATAACCCTCAGGGCAGCTGGGTGGGGCCAGGAGGGCAGGACTCCTTGATCCTGTTGTCCCCCACTAACAGGCAGCCTCGTTAATTATATGATTATTATTTCCTGTATTTGCTCAGCATGAATACGGTTTGGAAGCAGTTACCTAGGGCTATGCTGTCCAATATATGATAGCCACTAGTCACAGGTGACTATTTAAATTTAAATTAATTAAAATAAAATAAAATAAAATAAAAAATCCGGGTCGTTAGTTATCCTAGCCCCATTTCAGGTGGCTACCGTATTGGATGGCTGCCTGTGGGAGGGGCTACCATATTGGACAGCATATAGATGAACGTTTCCATCATCGCAGAAAGGTCTACTGGACAGCACTGATCTAGCGCTTCCGTTCACTTTTTCGGGGAAGGGTGTGCTTTAGAATTTCAGAAAGTTCTTGACTCTCTAGTGTGCAGCCCTCCACTGATATGGTTGTTGCAAAGTAATAAGGAAGTGCAGTTGGAAGACCTAGGATTAGACCCTGACCTTGCCATTTCCTAAGGAGAAGTCACTTAGCCTCTGTCTGGCTTCGTTCTCTCATCTGTGAAATGGAGATCCTGTTACCCAGCTCCAGTGGTTATGGGAGGATTAAATGAGGTAGGGTAGATGAGTCACTGGACCAGTGCCTGGCACACAGTTTTATGACCTGACCACCTCCATCCCAACTTTGTCTTGCATCCACTCACCCACAAACCCTTATCACTGATCTATGCTGTGTCCGACCTGTGTCGGGTTCCACAGCTTTCAAAGAGAGCACAGGGTTTGACTCTTACCTAGAAGGAGATTGCAATCTAGGTGGGAAGGCGAGATAAGTGCCATGAAGCAACCTGAAAACAATTCTTAGGTAATACACAGGGCAGTGTGTCATCCAGTGATACAGTGCCCCACGGATAAGGCGTTTTGTGGTTTGGGAGGTTTATTTGAGAAGGCCTCCTGGGGGGAGGGGTGAGAGTAGAACTGGTTGAAAGGCAGCGTAGGGTGGGGACTGGCAGAGCTGATGGCAGAGAAGTGGCAGCCGAGAATGTGGTGGTGGCAGGAGACTGGCAGGAGCAAAGGCAGGCTTAGAGGTTGGTAAGGGAGGAGCCTGACCTAACACCCAGGGAGGGGCAGCCCTGCCGAGGTTTTCCTGGAGAAGCCAGGAGGGTTTGCTGAGGAAATCACTCAGCTCTTGGAAGTCAGGCTGAGTTGCTTGAGTTTCGTGAAGCAGGTGGTTCCCAGGCAGCTGGGGTCGTGGGCTAAGAAACAGGCAGAACTTAGGGAAGATTGTGGTGGCGGCGCCAGTAGGAGGGTCTTTGAGGGAGATCCTGAAGTCCAGGTGACCATCAACAAGATGTGACACCAGAGGCCTTCCTGGGGCAGCCCAAGGTGCCATTCACCAAGCGCTGTTAACAAACGGTGAGCTCAAATTGCTGGATCCCAACACGGTAACCAGAAATAGACCTCAGGTGGCCTGTAGGACCACGTCTAATGCGAGTGGGCAGTGGGTGAGCACCGAGAGGGGATAGGAGGGAGGGGATGCGTTTACGGCATATCGATATCTGAACCCCAGCACTTCATTCAGTAAAAAGATGAGGGCTAAGGCTGGGGTAGCAGTGAGGAGAGGAGGAAAGTGTCTACAGAGAGGACCAGGTATCTGAGAAGCAGGGCTGGGTGCAAAATCATCAGGCTGAAACACACACACCCACCTATGGGCACATGCCTGAGTATATACACACACCACACACACACACACACACACACACTCACACACTCACACACACGTATACATGTATAACCCTCCCAATTTACATATGCATGATAATCGCCCAGAGACCCTTAAAGAAACATGCATATTGGTGCAAATACACATGCATGTGTGTACACATGTACAGGCACACATCAACGTACATGCGTGTATACACCTGTTCTCCCCCAACCTGGCCTATCCTCCTAGGGCTGGAGCTGGGGCTGGTGTTGGGTTTACAGCTATCAAGCCACACATTGTCCTTCCTGGTCACTGAGTGTGTTTCAGATGGAGGTTTCTCCAGGCTTTATTGTAAACCCTATTTACTTTGGAGCGCAACTTCTCTGTTTTCAAATAAAAAGTTGGGACACATGGTATTGGATATCCCTGATCTGACACTGACCTAGAAAAATATGCTGGCGGGAACAGAAAATGCAGTGCCCCACTGTGCTGGCAGGTACAAGCATGTTTCACTCTTCTTGGCTTTGATTGCAAAGGTTATGATGCAAGTGAGAGGGGACAGTGCAACCTGCCTGCCTGAGCAACACTCTTCCCGAAGAGCTGGGTGAAGCTGAAGCCCGTGGCTGGGGGTTTCCTATGTGTTCACGTCCTGGAAGAACAGGCTAGCAGGGGAAATTAAGTGACTAGGGAGCGGGCTCTGGAAGGGCAGCCTGTCACGGGGGCCAGTGATGGGCCAGCATGCAGAGAGCAAGCAGCTCTCACACATGCAAAACATGGGTGGGGACCAGCTATGGGGGTCCCCAGAGTTGTCATGAATAAAATGGGCAGCGCAACTTCAGCTCTAGGTGAGGTTTGAAGTAGGCTCCTGTCCCATGGAGGAAGACAGGCTTCCAGCAGTTACAGCTGTCGGGCTCAGCTGGAGGTGAAGGTCCTGGTCTGCTACAGGCCTGCCGGGGCCCTGGGTGCTAGTTACATAGAGTAGGAGCAGAACCAGAGAGCAGGGTCCGAAGCAGGAGCCGGCCTCATGGTGGGAACATGAGCACGCGTGGTGGTGCTGGGTCCCGGTCTGATTGGAATCAAAAGAGACTCGAGAAGCAATATGCAATCCATGGCCCCAACCACTGAGCCTCAGAATGCCTCAGAATCATTAACTGGGTGACTTCATTCGGTGCCTAAGATCAGGGTTCACATTCTGACTATCTTCCTCCTGGTCTCTCGTGAGGATGAAATGAGACTTGAAATGTAACGTGCCCAGTCAGGGCCAGTGACACAAACGCTCAATAAATCTGAGGTCAGATCCCGGGTTCACCACTCACTAGCTGGGTAGCCTGGGGCAGGCAACTCCTCTGTGCCTTCATTTCCTCATCTGTAGAATACAGATAATAATAAAATGTACCTCATAGAACTGTTGGAGACTAAATGAGTTAATATACATAAAGCAATTTGAATAGTGCCTGGCACTTAGTAAGCACAATTACTGTTTATACTACGATATTAGATGTTATTCTTAGTGATTTATTCATGTATTCATTCACTTATTCATTCAACAAGTATTTACGGGGGGCCTACTTTGTGCCAAACACTGGGAATACAGCAGTGAACAAGAGACAAGAAACCTGTGGTAGGTAGGATGATGGAGCCCTCCCCTCCAAGACGCCTATGTCCTAATCCCCAGAATCAGAAAATATGTTATGTTACATGGTAAGGAAGAATTAAGGTTGTTAATCAGCTGACCAGAAGATAGGGAGATTATCTTGGATTACCCGGGTGGCCCAACAAAATCTCAAGGGTCCTGCTAAGTAGAAGAGGGAGGCAGGAGAGGTAATCAGAGAGGACATGTGATAATGAACCAGAGTGATCTGAATGATGGCTTTGAAGTTGGAGGGGACCACAAGCCAAAGAATGCAGTTGGCCTATAGAGACCAGAAACGGCAAGAAAATGGATTCTCCCCTGGAGCCTCCAGAAAAGAATGCAGCCTTGCCCTTGACTTTAGCCCAGTAAAACTTCTGACCTTCAGAACTGTACGATGATAAACCTTTTGTTGTTTTAAACCACTGGGGGAATTTGTTGTAGCTGCAGGAAAATACTAATGCCAGCTCTCCCTCGTGGAGCTTACATTCTTATAGGGGAAGATAGGCAGTAAGGAAATACATGAAATAGGTGGTGTGTGAGCATTTCCTTTCCTTCCCATGGGTGGTGAGCTGGGCTGCTGAGCACAGAACAGGCTGGATGGAGCTTGTCAGTCAGGGGTCCCCCCAGCCATGGGCACCCCCACTCCTCATGCCCCTCCAGGTGCACATGGCTGAAGGACGAGGGCTGTTCTGTCCAGTGCTTTTAGGCTCTGGTCTGACAGACAACTAAGGCTCAGGGGCTCCTGGCCTGTGGCGAGGGCAGGTATGCAGGCTCTGGTCCGGGGGTGGGTGGGTCCTGTTGCCAGAAGACGGGGGCAATTAGTGTGTTCCGCAGATGCATGCTGGTGGGGAGATGAAAACGCGATTTGTCAGAGCAAGTCAGGAGTGAAAACCAAGGCCAAGTGGCTATCCTCTGTGAGAATCTCTCTGGGTTTCTGTAATTACAAGCTCTTAATTGTGCATAATAAGGAGCACCAAGAATCCTCCCTGTAGGAGGCTGTGAAACACCACTTGCGCTTGGCTTTCATCTTGCCTGGCAAAGCCTTTCCCTTTCATCTTCAAGGGCTCTAACTGGCAGGTCTGAGCCCAGAGAACTATCTCAGGAGGTGGCCGAGGCCTGGAGTGGATTCTGCCTCCCTAGTCCCTCCCTGCTCAAGTCAGTGAAGCTCCATCCTTGGACTACACTGAGCAGGGCCCAACGGTCTTGGGGAGATGCAGCCCACCACCAGGTGGGGTCTGCCACTCTGGGCGCAGCTCATAGACCTTGCATGAGTAATGCTAATGCCTTCCAGCTCATGTTCAGGAATTCAGATTTTGCACTGCTCCAAGGTACTACATCTCAGAGGCATCGACCACATGGTAAATGCACACTAATTTATGTGAGAGCGTTCTAGATGGCCCAGAGGCTCTGAGTCTCCAGGTAAGGAGCAGAGGAGAGCTATCTTGGACCTAAATTCTCAATGGCACTTGGGCCTGTGCACACTCTACACACGTGTGCATCCTGGCCTGCCTGTATCCCAGCTGTTCTTTTAGGTCTTGCCTCCTGATGTCCTTTAATGCCTGATTCCCAGGCCCCCGAGACTTTGAACCTGACACAGTTGCCTCACCTGTGGGGGTGGGGGTGTGGTGGGAGTTGGGGAGAGTGGCACTCGGAGTATGTGTGCTGCTGGCCACAAATGTGCCCCTGTGGTGTGTGTGTGTGCGCTTCACGTTTGGACACATTCTTTAATAATATGTATCTTAATCCCTAAAACTAACACCTGACACAAAAAGTTGAATGCAGTTAGTTCATGCAAGGTGATCCCAGGAAAAGCTGATGGGGAAAGGAGAAAGGGAAAGGAAGAAAGCTGGGATAATATATAATGATTCAGAAAGATATAGCAGTCCTTCCGTCTCCATGGTTTTGCCTTCTGTGGTTTCAGCTACCTGCAGTCAGTCACAGTCCCCAAATACGGAATTTGGAAAAATCCAGAAATAAGCAATTCGTAAATTTTAAATTGCACTCCATTTTGAGGAGCGTGATGAAATCTCGCGAGCCCTGGACGTAAAAAGTATCCCCCCCCAACCCGTTAGTCTCTTATTAGCCGTCTTGGATGTCAGGTCACCTGTCTCAGTAGCACGGTGCGTGTGTTCAAGTCACCCGTATTTTACTTAATTAGGGCCCCAAAGTGCAGGAGGAGCGATGCTGGCAACCTGGATGTGCCGAAGAGAAGCTGTAACTTGTCCGTGGGTCACCAGTAGCCTAACGCGTCGTCACAACGCCTGCGTCATTCACCTCACTTCATCTCATCACGTAGGCCCTGTATCATCTCCCCTCATCACAAGAAGAAGGGTGAGTACAGTACACCAAGAAATTTTGAGAGAGAGACCACTGTGGGGACAGAGCCCCAGAGAGCAGTGTCCAGGCTCTCGGCCTCACGTGGAAAGGTGCTGGCTCGGGTAGTAGATGGCCATCCGCTGTGGCTGGGTGGCCGTCAGCTGTAACCAGTTAGCCATTGGCCACTAATATAACTGCCGTGGCTACGCTAGGGGGTGGGTTGGTTGGCAGAGAAGCAGACGGCAGATTGCGGCCAGCAAGTGGGGTTAGCAAGCGCGCCCGGCAGATTGAGGATGGATCCTGCTTCCTGTGTCTTGCCCAGCGGCCAGCGAGAATATAGTGGTATGACTCCCCTGTCTATGGCTCTGTTGGTGTTCCTTTTTGGCCTCACGCTATCCTGCGTTCTGTGGGGAGACTGGGGGCTGAGACCCTGCATGACAACCACATTCACATAAGTTTTATTATGTGTGTTGTTATAATCGTTCTACTTTATAATTAGTTATTGTTGTTAAACTATGTGCCTCATTTATTAAATTTTATCATAAGTGGGATGTATAGGAAAAAACATAGTATGTGTAGGGTTCAGTACCATCTGCGGTTTCAGGCATCCACTGGGGGTCTTGGAACGTATCCCCTGTGGATAAAGGGGGACCACTGCATTTATAAAACCTTAAGTGTACAAATTAGGTGACAAAAATTTGTTTACAGTGTGATGTTTTTAAAAAACGTTACTATATAAATGTTGGATAGCTATTATCAAAAATATTAGCAGTAATTTATCTGTAAAAGGTGTGATTCTGGTATGTTTTGATCTTTCTACTTGTGTGTGTTTTTGATATTTTATAAAATGAATATGTGTCCCTTTGTTTTAAGGAAAAAAGAGGTTATCATAAAACAAAGCAAAAAAGAATCCACTGTCCTCTGAATTATTAACCAGTTTGCTCTTTGTACAAATTGTATTGAGCATCTAGCATGTACTAGCTGCTGTTCTAGTCATTGGGAATTCTGCCATGAACAAGCCAGACAGGGTCATCCCCAGAGCCGTTGGAAAGAGCCTGGCCCTGCTAATACCTTGAGACTTCTAGCGTCTAAAACTCGAGAGAATACAATTCTGTTGTTGTTTTAAGTCACCTAGGTTGTGCTAATTTGTTACAGCAGCACTGGGAACTAACACAACCCTTCTATTCCTTGAATCTTACTAACCAATGATACAGATTTCCACTTTGGAAATAAGCACTCTGACTGTCTCCACTTTACAGGTGGGGAAACTGAGATTCTGTGGAGATCAGTAGCTTGTCCCAGACCGCACAGAGCATGGCTTCCATCGCTGAGCCAGGTTTCAAACCCTGGTCTCTCTGTGCCCCAAGTTTAGGATTTCTTTATGGTGCCACAGCTTATAAACCTGGATTTCCAGCAGTTTCTATTAAGTTTCATGCATCTGTTTCTAAGGTCATTGCTCCTTTTCCTACCTGTCACCCTGCAGTGACAAAGAAACCAGCCCTGGGGGCTATGTCAGGAGGCCCTCGTCCTCTTGGCTAACGATGAGGGAAGTATCCTTGCATTAGGCCCTGCCCTCTTCCTCCCTCTCTGACAGGCGGATGAGTCCAAGGAGGGACGAATGGGACTCAGACAGCAGTCTCCAGGTGAGCTCACGCCATTTATAGCTGCAGCTGCTGATAGACCTTCTACATCATTTTGTTGAGGAAACCGTAGTCTCTCCTCTGACCAGGAGAAGAGAGACCTGCCATTGTTTTCCTTTATTTAAACATTTTTCCCCCAGATTTTAAAATGAATATATGCTTTCTGGGGGAAAAAAATCAGGAAAGATAATGAAGAACAAAAAAGAAAACAGAAATTACTTATATAGTCACCAGCAGTTTACTATTTATAAGTATCCAGAAGGAAAAAAAAACTATATTCATATATGCATCTGGTTATGCTGTATATATAGACACATGCATTCACAGAACAAATTCAACTAGGATTAAAAATGAACATTTATATATAGACTCTTTTTACTCTCAGAGAAATCTGGCCATAAGAACAACTTTTTATCCTAGGCATTTCCTCAGGTTATTACAAATTATTTGTAAAGACCTTTTTTAATGGCTGCATACTATTCTGTCAAGTGGATCACCACTTAGTAATCATTTATTATCTATTACTAAGCATTCAGGTTGTTTCTACTTTTTCATTAACTTAAAAAACAAACAAACACTGTTATGAGTATACTTGACGTAAGTCTTCGTCTACATTTCTGATTGTGCCCTTGACATGAAATTACTCGGTTCCAAGGTTATAAATATAACTTTTTTACAGCTTAATTGAGGTATAATTTACATAACATAAAACTTACCCATTGTAAGTATATAATTCAGTGATTTTAAATAAGTTTATATAGTCGTGCAACCATTCCCGCAATCCAGCTTTAGAACATTTTTGTCACCGCAAAACATTGCCTCATGTTCATTTGCTGTCAAACTCACTCCCATTCCATCCTCAGACAACCACTGATCTACTTGCTGTCTCTATAGATTTGCTTTTTCTGGACATTTCACATAAGCAGAATCATATAGTGGGTATTCTTTTCTGTGTGGCTTCTCTCAACTAGCATACTGTTTTGTGGTCCAGTGATGTTATAGCATGAATCAGGACTTTGTTCCTTTTTATCGTTGGGTAGTATTTCATTGTAAGGATATACCACATTTTGTTCGTCCATTCATCTGTCCGTGGAAAGTTGGATTGTTTCTACTTTTTGCCTATTAAGAATAATACTGCTATGAACATTTGCGTACAAGTGTGGACATGCTTTTATTTCTCTTGCGTAGGTTCCTAGGAGTGGGTCATATGGTAAGCTTATATTTAACTTTTCAAGAAACCACCAAAGTGTTTTCCAAATTGGCTGCACCATTTTACATTTACACCAACAATGTAGAAAGTTACACTTTTTTCACATCCTCGCCAACACTTGTCCTTTTGATTATAGCCGTTCTAATATGTATGTATTGGTATCTCTTTGTGGTTTGAATTCATCTTTTCTTAATAACTAATGATGTTGAGCATCTTTTCATGTGCTTCTTAGCCATTTGTGTATCTTCCTTGGAGAAATATCTATTCAAATCTTTTGCTTATTTTTTAATTGGATTGTTTATCTTATTATGCTTTATAGAGTCTGAAAACAAGTCCTTTATCAGATATATGATTTGCAAATCTTTCCTCCCAGTCTGAGGTTTGTCTTTCATATTTTTAAAATGATATTTGTTGAAGACCAAAAGTTTTTAACTTTGATAAAAGAAGATGATTTATCTTCTTTTGGATCACCTTTTTTGGTGACTTGTCTAAGAAAGCTAACATAAGGTCACAAAGATTTTCTCCTCTGTTTCACTCTACAAGTTTTTTTGAACATAATTTGAAAATGAGTTTTGTTTTTCATTTTGAATACAATCTAGGGTAACATAAAAATATTAGAAAATATACATGAGCAAACGGAAGAAAACACAGATCACTCATAAGGCCACTGCCCAGAGGTAAACCACTATTAATATCTTGTCACATATGTCTGTCTGGGTCATCTATTGCTGCCTAACAAATTACCCTGAAAACATAACAGCTTAAAATGAGATGTGCTTATTATCTCAAAGTTTCTGTGGGTCAGGAATCTGGGAGCACTTTTCTGCACGCCTTCGTGTCACACACAAGGCTGCTATCGATGTGTCAGTGGGACAGCAGCCATCTCAGGGCTCAAGTGGGAGAGAACGCATTTCCAAGCTCACTCCTGTGGCTGCTGGAAGAAGTCGGGTCCTCACTGGCTGTTGGTTGGGAACACCAATTTCCTGTCACATGGGTCTCTCCATAGAGCAATTTGCAACATGGTGGCTGGCTTCCCCGAGAGTAGAGGAGAGAGGGTACCCAAACAGAATCCACAGTCTCTTTGTAAACTCGTCTCAGAAGTGACATTCCATTATTTTGTGCACCGTTCTACTCACAGAGGTGAATCCGTAGGTCCAGCACACTTTCAAGGGGAGCGGATTACACAAGGGTATGGACACTAGGAAGTGGGGATCACTGGGGACCATTTTAGAAGGCTGCCACAATGTCCTTCTTTTCTGTTTTCTGTTTTTCTTATGAATTAGGTATCAAATCTTTACCTGTACCTGGAACATACAGATGCAGGGGGCCCTTTTTAGAGTCTAGATTCTACTGGGTCAGAATCTCCATGGGTGGCAATTACCTCTCTCTGTAAGTCTATCTTTTAAACACTCCACAGGCCATTGTAACAGGAGCCAAGGTTGAGCGTCACTGACAAATATAAATATAAGTGAATGTTTCCTCACATGGATTACAACTGCACCTATTACTTGGAAGTGTGTTTTCCCCTCAAATAGTCTCAAATATAAATATGGCCTCAGTTCCCACTGTGGGGCTGCCATTTCTGTCCCTCTGCTCCAACGGGAGACGTATGTGAGGGTCACATTGCAGGCAGAGCCCCAGCTCTGGCCTGGCAATCACCACCTTCACTTCTGGGGGTTTTGGAGGAGCCAAGCAGGTGGTGGAGGCTGCTGGCCCCGTGTTTGGCTCCAGAGCAGCTCTGACATCAATTCATCAGTCGGAGGACACTTTTAGATGCAAGTCTGCTGGTGTGGGGACTTTATGAGAACAGGAATCCCTGGCTGTGAAATTACTGACATTTCATGATGTGAGAGAAGATTTACAAGCTCCACGCTGCGCTAGGTTCTAAATGCAGGCCCGGCAGTTACGCAATCAAGCCTGTGAGGCAGGCAGAATGCAAGGAGGGGGCAGATGGGAGACAGGGGAAGCCACCATCCCACCGTGCCTGGGACCCCTGGCCCCAGACATGTACCCCTGTGGGGCTTGGTTCAAGGTGTCTTTAGCCATATCCACTGTCTGGGGAGGAGTCCGGCGTGGTCATTAACGAACGAATGGGCCAGTAGTATTATATGAGATTGTGGACTTAGGATGGAAGGAATTTCAAAGGCCTCCACCTGGTGCTTCCTTAACACCTTCCTTGCCAAGAGGCCATTCTGCCTCTGTTTGCTATTCACCCCTACCACCCCACCTAAAGGAGACACCCAGCATGCTCTCTCCCATAGCCCTATTCAATTTTTTTTTTTTTTTTTTTTTTACGTAACCCTATCTCTACTGAATATGTATTTTGTATTTTTTTCTTTTATGGGTTTTTGTGGTTTGTATTTCCCACTAAAATGTCAGCTCCAGGACAGTAGGAATCTTGCCTGTCTGGCACTCAGATCGTTGCTGGACCTCAATACTATATGTTGATAGAGTCAATGAATGAATGGATGTTTGGATGCTTCCAGGGGCACGGCACTCACCACCGTACAGGCCAGCCTCGCCTATGTCTGGGTGGCTCCTGACTATCGGCCCTTGCTCAGTTTGCTGCTGTCTACCACCATGCGGCCTTCTTCAGTATCCTCCCTTGTAGGGCCCCTCTGAACAGTCCCACTCCTCTTCCCCCGTCGGAGTCATGCAGAGGTTTGAAAACCGCGGCCACCCACAAGCTTTCCAAGATGAATGTCACCATTTCTCTTGCTGTCACTCACATATCAGTGCCATCCCAGTCACCCTGAAGGGCTTGCCTGGGTCTCTGCCCCTTGATAAGTTAGGTTTACTCTTATGAGACCCTTAGCATAAGGGAACCACGTGGCAGCTTGCAAGTTTGGAGACCCTCCTCCCCCGGCAACATGCATTTCCGTTCTTCCTGCTCAGAGTTTTTAGGTAGAAAAAGAATCAGTGGATTTAAGTGAGGATTGATACTTTTAACCAGTTCTCATTCTGCTCCTCTGCCCAAATTCTCCAGTGAATAGCAGCGAAAAGTAGAGGCCCCTGGATGTCGGGGGACAAATGACTCTACTGACTTTGCCCCCTCCCATAACTCTTAGGGTCAGGGTGAGGGGTGTGGCACTGAAGGCGGAGTACAGTGTGTGGTCCCACCCGCCAGAGGAGATGGCGAGATGGGGACCACCCTCTCTAAGCACTGCAGGTAAGGGCAGTGCTTACCTGAGAGAGAGATGAGGAAGTGGGGGTCTCATACCCCTAGGGGGATGCTACTAGAGTCTGAGACGAAGGGGATGTAGCGTTTGCAAATGGATATACCATTTTCTTATCGTTCTCCTAATTTAATCTACAAGTCAAAGTTCAACAGTTTTCTTGCCTGGTGTAGGGAGAAAAAGTGTACAAGTGTCGTTGGAGAGTGAGTTTATAAAGCTTGGGAAACTGGCTGGGACACTGCACTCACTCAGCTCCCCCCAGCTTGGGGCGGCCAAACCACAGTGATGTCCAGTTGTCGATCCCGACTGCCCCTCCTCCAGCTGGCAGCCATGGCCCTTTTGGTTCTAGGTGTGGGACCCCAAGGATACAATAGGAATGAGCCCCACTCCGCCTTGGAAGGGTTCTCTGAGGAGCCTAGGAGGGAACCACATGAGGGGCTTGATAAACCAGCAGTGCCCAGGTGGGGAAGGGCTGGTGGCTGCCTCAGGGTATCTGGCCCACAGCGGCCACTGCTCTGGCCTGAGCCCGAGGTAGCTCCCAATCCCTGAGGCCTGAACAGTGGGTGTTAGGGTGAAGCACATGAGATGTCTGGATACTATTTTGCAGGTGACAATGAAGTGAGGGAAGAGCAAGAATCACTTAGATTCACTGACTGATAATAATTTCATTCATTCATTCATTCATTCATTCATCCATCCATCCACCCACCCACCCATTCACTCATTCAGCTAACGTATTCTCAGTCCACTGTGCTCAGGCTGGTTCTTTCTCTCATCCTTTCTTCTTCTAGCAGCCTCACCTCCTTCTCTAAGGAATTTTTGGAAATTTCTAAATAGAAATTTCAAAAATAAAAGCTAAATGCCTAGGAAAAGGCAATTGTATATAAATGCTGTTTCATTTTCCAAAAAAAAAATTTAAAGTACCGAAACTAGAGTTCTGTAGAAAATTTCACATTCCTGTCCATTTCTAGTCCAATAAACTGCCCCCAAGTCGTTTCTCACTGAGGTCTATGCACTTCAATATCATTCTGAAAATACCATGGCTTGGCATATTTTATAAGGGAGAGTTAAAGGGAAAACGGTTTGGGTGACAACTTTATTAAAGAAAAGAACAGAATGGATTTCTTCATCTGTGAAACCCTCATTGGGCAACTGGGACTCAGGTAACTGTCAATGTCACTTAGAAAGAAAAGGTGACATACAATCATGCACTGTCAAAAAAACAAACACACAAAAACTTTAACAGCTGGTTGTTTGGAGGCTTATGAAAACCAGCATCTTATGAAAACCACCCATGGAAGTGAACCCCCATTTTGTGTAGGTGGCCAGGTGAGTGTGTGAGGTGTTTATTCCGGCAGGTGAACCACCAGATCTGAGGAGTGGATGAGAGTGCTTTCTACCACCAGTCAACCTCCTGACATCCAGAACTCTGAGCCCTGCCATCCACCCACTGCTCACCTGGTCCACAAATGGCAGGGCTCCTCACAGAGGTAAAGTCAGACTGTTATTCGGGAAGTATTCACTACCACCACTACTGTTCAAACCATGGCCTGCTCTCACTAGTTTCTGAGTCCTGGTTTAGATGCAGACCTCTAGGTGCTTCAGTCTCTCCACTTCTCACGCTCACAGTTGCACCATGATTAACCCTGGGAAGCTCACTGCAGCCACTTGGGTAAACAATGAGCGGTTCAGAGTGTTCTGAGGGCCCTCAAGTTGGTCCAGGAAGGTCTGTGACACTGGAAATGTGAAATCCGAGACCCCAAAGGCGATGAAGATGGGAGCATGTTGTACCCGCCACCCTGGTGCCTGGGGTGAGCGCTACCAGTGCACGCCGTGTCCCCTGGCTTTGCAGCACCATTTCACTCCTGGCTGGGCAAGGTCAGCAGTTTCACCCCCCTGGCAACAGTTATAGCTTTAATTGTGGCAGTGGGGGCCGCAGTGCCTCCCTCCTCTGGTCTATTTCAGTCAGAGCCGAGTCAAGAGGAAAAAGATCAGCAGTCATGGTGTTAGCAGCCTGAAGGGTGCAGCTGGAGCCCTCTCAGCAGGTGTCTGAGCACAGGGGCCTGGCTCCGGCGCCACGGTGCTAGCATGCCAGCTCCACCCCTGGCAGTGGCCATGGCTGGGGCTGACTTTCCAGTGTTGCTAAGACTCACTCCCCCCGTCTCCAACCTGGGGATTAAAAGTACCTACCACACAAGGTTCATATTGTTCAGCTGAGGGCAGAGCACAGAGCTTGGCACAGAATGTGCCTGGTCAGTAGGACTGTCCTTCTTCCCCCAGCGGGTCTTTCCTGGTGAGGGCTGCCCAGGCCAGTCTGGGAGAAGCTGCCTTCTCCACACCGGGATCGCTTCTCAGCCTTGCCTTGTCTGATTGTTGACTGGGCTTCCAGAACTTTCTACCTCTTTTGGTGCCAGAGGGAACGGGCTCCTCAGGACTCACCTTCCACCCAATCCTGATGAGGCCACAGACCCAATTATGGGACTGATGTATCACAGATGAGATGCTGACCGCTGCCTAAAAGTAACTGCTCCGGTGTTACAGGTTCTCCCCAGGCTCTCTTTCAATGTTTGTGTATGCCATCGCTAGGGGTCCCAGGTTCTCTTCACTGATGAACAACGTCAGGAAGCCTCAGCTCTTATTCTAACCAGGCACATGGTCATCTAGATGTGGGTCCCTCCATTCATTTTCCCAGAAAGGACCATTTGGAACACAGGTCATATATTTCCCTCAAAGAGCTTGTAGTAGGCAGAATGATGGCCTCCCAAAGATGTCCACGTCCTAATCCCCAGAACCTGTGAACATGTCATCTTACATGCAAAAGGGACTTTGCAGATGTGATTAAGAATCTTGAGATCGGGAAATTTTCCTGGGTGATCAGGTGTGCCCAGTGTAATCACAGGGGTCCTTACACGTGGAAGAGAGAGGCAGGAAAGTCAGAAGGGTTTGATGATACTATGCTGGTGGCTTTGAAGGAAGGGGCTATATGACAAGAAATGCAGGCAGCCTGTAGAAGCTAGAAAAGCAAGAGAATGGATTCTCTTCTAGACTCTCCAGGAGGCATGCAGTACCTAGATTTATCCCGGTGAAACCCATTTTGGGCTTCCAGTCTCCAGGACTGTAAGATAATAAATGTATTGTTTTAAGTCATTAAGTTTTTGGCAATTTGTTACAAAGCCACAGAAAGCGAATGCAGAGCTTATTGTACTTTGTATCCCCACTGTGTGCCTGACCCATAGTAGGTGCATTTTCATATGCAGTTCAATGGGGAGCAAAGCAAGCAGGAACTGAAATCATGAAGGATGGTGGGGCTCTGTCCTAAGGGTTGGGAGAGTGTTGTCGTGGAGCTGAAGTAAGGGAGGGGACTGCACTTCCAAACAGAAGACTTGGGAGGTGGTGTCTTGGAAGCGAGCGTAAGAAGCGTGCCTGTTCCTTTCCTGGTCACTCTCTGAGCTCAGCATGTGGGGAATGGATTGGTTTCTCATGAAGACATGTCAGGGGAGCCCAGCTTCCATTCTGCGGAGGAAGCTGAGGAGCATGAGAGCGAAAGGCTTGCCAAGGGGAAGAGTGGAAGGGCTAGTGGTTAAGAGTTTGGGCTCTGGAGTTCCAATTATAAGGGTTCAAAGTCTGACCTCATTCCCCTTCCTGTTACCTAGTTGAGTAACCTTAGGTGTTGTATTATCATTGCTGCATAACAAATCACCCCAAAATTTAGTGGTGTAAAACAACCGTTGTATTATGCTCGTGCATTCTGTTGGTTGGACAGAGCACAGTGAGAACAACTTATCTCTGACCTGTGATTTCTGGCCCTTAAGGGCGGTGGTGCTGGGGATTCAAAGGCTGGGATAACGCAGCAGCTGGTGACTGGAATCATTTTGAGTTTCCTGTGGCTGGCTGTCAGCTGGGCCCTCAGCGGGAGCTGTCACCCACGTGTAGCATGGTGACCTTGTGGGGAAGCTCGGGGCTTCAAGGGCAAGGGCCCCAGCTCATAAAGGAGAACCTAAAGCTTCTTTTATGACTTAACCTCAGAAGTCATGCAGTGTCCCTTCTGTTCCATTCTATTAGTTTACAATCAAATCATATGCCCACCCAGATCCAAGAGGCGAATTAGATGAATTAGATTCTGCCTCTTGACGGAGAGTGGCAAGGTTCTAATAAATGTGTCAGACTGCAGATATTGTTGCAGCTGTCTTTGAAAAACATGATAACATTTGGCAATTTTGTTACTTTCTCTGAGATTCCGTTTCCTCAACAGGAAGGTGGTGACAATGACTGTAACATTCTCACGTGGGTTAATAGATCTAAAAAAGCCATCTGCTCAGTGCCTGGCATATGATAATATCATAAGTGCGCCTACGAGAGCAGAGACCAGGTCTGTTCTTTCTCAGGACTGTATCTGCTGTGCCTTGCAAGTGCCTGGCGTGTGCAAGAGCATGAGAGGTGGTGCCAGAATGGAGATTGCCTATCAGTGTATCCGGTAGCTATTGCTGGGTACCAAATCACCCCCCAAACTTAGGAAGTTAAAACAGCAGCCATTTTATGTGCTCGTGGTTCTGCGGGTCAGCAATTCAGGCTGGGCTTAGCTCATTGGATCTTCTGCTGGTCTCACCTGGGATCATTCATGTGGCTGCAGTTCTGGGCAATTGATTAAGGTTGGATGATCCAGGATGGCTCTTCTCGCACACCTGGCAGTTAGTGCTGTCACCTGGAGTGCCTCTGCTCTCTTCCACATGGCCTTTGCAGCAGGCTAGTAGCTCAGGCCCATTTGCATTATGGTCCCAACTGCAGCCAAATGAGCAAGCCCTGATTCACTAATCTTTCTGAAGCTTCTGGAGCTCTGGAGTCACACTGCTGGGGTTTGCTAATTCCTGTTGGCCCGGACAGGTCACATGGCCAAGCCTGGATTCAAGAGAGGGAGAAATAAGCTCCACCTTTGATGGGAGGAGAGGCAATGTCACTTTGCAAAGTGTACAGGCTAGGAGGAATTATTGCAGCCATCTTTGCAAACAATCTACCACAGTCAACACTGAGATACAGAATAGAGGTTGGGAGGGAGCTGGAGGCCCAGTTAGCGTGACGGAGGTGGCAGGGAGAAGTGCTGAGCACAGGTGACAGTCGAGCCATACATGGAGGACCTGTGTCAGTGAGGAGACTTTATTCACCTTTTGCCTTAAACCACAGGGAAACATGTTATCTCACATGACAGAACGTGCAGGGGCTGGGCACACTCCAGCTTGGCTGGAACGGCCGCTCAGCAAGGTCCTCAGTCCCAGGCCCTTTCCATCCATTCTCTGCCCTCCTCAGCGAGGGCTTTGCCCGTTAGGCTCACAGCACGGTGATTGCAGCAATCCCCAGAGTCACATCCAAGTATGTGGAGAGGGAAACGTGGAACCCTTTCTCAGAATCCAGCCTGGCAGTCTTCCCCTTCCAGCTCCTTTGCCAGGATTGGTCCAAGAGGGTGAGATCACCGTGGTCTGCTGTACTCGTTTCCTGGGGTTGCCATAATAGAGTACCGCTTACTGGGTGACGTAAAGCAACAGAAATTAATTGGCTCAAAATTCTGGAGGCTAGAAGTCCAAAATCACGGGGTCAGGAGAGCCATGCTCCCTGTAAAACCTGTAGGGGAATCCTTCCTTGTCTCTTCTTAGCTTCTGGTGTTTGCCCCAAATCCTTGGCACTCCTTGGTCTACAGATGCATCTCTCTGACCCCCCATCTTTACATGGCCGTCTCCCTGTGTCTTCACATCACCTTCCCTCTGTGCATGTCTGTCTGTCCAAATTCCCCCTTTTTAGGATGAGACCTACCTTAATGAGCTCATTTAGCTCGACAACCTCTGTATAAAGACCCTATTTCCAAATAAGGTCACATTCTAAGGTGGTAGGCGTTAGGATGTCAACATATCTTTTTGGGGGGCTACACCCATAACGCTGGCTTAGAAGAGTAACCATCGGAAGTGATGGTTGGAAGTGAACCACAGTGATCCCCACAGCCCTGAAAAGAATGAAGGAGAGAACGAATGACCACGGTACATGGGGCTTTATGTGGTGGAGTGAAATGATCACGTGACGGGGAGGCCTGGAGCATCATCTGAGCCCGAGGACTCTCTGAGGATATGTGGGCACTTGTGTCTTCTGCTCATGGCAGATTGTTGGACACACTTATGATCTCTGGCTGTATCTTTAGTCAGGAACACGAACACCACCCCTCAAGGAGAACAAATGCTGTTCCTCTGGGAAATTTTGACAAATTACGTTATGACATGATTTGCCAGGAATGCATCATGGTGAGAAAGTCCAGCCTTCTTATACAGATACCCAGCAAGTACCTGTGAGCACCCTCCTCATATACACAAACCATCGTCACCAGGGCAACCGCAAGACAGCAGCCAGCTGCCTAGCAACGCCACCTCTTTGTGGGTAGGGCAACTGGATTTCTCCGGGGGGAGCAGAGGGCCCTCCTGGAGACCCTGCTCACAAAGCTTTCTGAAGTTGCCTTACTGTTTTAGACTATGTTTCGGTCTCCCTATCCTCAAATGTATCACACACTTCTTAGAAGCCAAAGTCAAAATTTACACCCACCATCGAAAGTCCTGAGTAATACGGAATGCCAGATTAGGGTCTGCCAGTATTGTAGAGTAGGCGTGACATTGCTTTTCTTGTTCTTTGGGGAGGTGGGGGACTGGGTGGAGTTTGGGAACCGGGTGATGTTAAGCTTTCAGTGTCCCTAGGAGGGTCCATTGGATTCTGGCCTCTGGTTGGTTTTAGCTAATGGGGAATCCTCGCAGGAGGTCCAAAGGGGAGGGGAGTGAGGTTGGAGTCTTCACACCCTGGCTCCCTCACTGTGCATGCACCCCAAGCAAAGGCCACAACTCCTTGCCAGGGGACCTTTGCAGGACTCATAGCCACTGCTCCTTCCTTGCAGCCCCTCCTGTCTAACAGCCCCCCATGTTGCTTGCTGCAGGTATAACATCACACTTTATAGTTTTGCTGTACACTGCCCAAACCTTAGTAAATAGCCCCTTCATTTAACACTTATTAATTGTCTTCCTCTGAGTGTACCATTTCTTCCTGCCGGGTCCCTGAATGATTCAGTTCTCCTACTCAAAACCTTCAAAGGTTCCCATAGCCTTTAAAATAAAGTCCAAATTAATGATCTTGGGATCCATGGTCCTTCATTATCGAGCCCCATTTACCTTTCCAGCTTGGTTCTTGCCACTGGCCTTCACTTACTCTGGAATTTAATTATCAGGAGTCATTTCCCCTTAGACATTTGTACCTCTGAGCCCATTGGTCTCTCTCTCAGCCTCCGGAGAACTTGGCTATCTTTTAAGCCCTAATACAAAGGTTCTAAAAGTCTAGCACAGTGCCTAGTATATGGTAAGCTCTCAGTAATTGTATAATGAATGAAGAATGAGGATTTTCGAGAACCTTGCACTTTTCCTCCAGGTACAGTGTTATGCAAAGGCATGCTTGTGGATACACACGACTTGACGTGTAAGAAAAAGGATTTCATGGTAATGGAAACCCCAGGCAATATTCAGTCTTCCTCCCCAAGGTTTGGGGACCGGTGGCAAGGGGAAAGTGAGGAGGCTTTTAAGCAAGCAGAAATCAGCATAGGGTTGTGTAACCCTGATGAAAGCTTGGGGAAAATGAGGGCATCTTCCCTAGCAGGCTGTCGCCGCTGATCCCTGGATGAATCACCACGGAAAAAACAGAGAGAAGATGTTCTACAGCTCCAGACATGTCATCAGTAGGAAAACCTTTCCCTTGAGGCCATTCTCATTCAGTAAATGTCCGCCTGCTGTGAGCTTCCTCAGAAGGGGATGCTTAGGGGAGTGGCGAGGGTGGGGCTAGGGGGTGGAGGTTCAGTGCAGCTGGCCCACTGGGGAGGTTCCCTGGAGCCACGTAGGTGAGTCTGTATCACCTGTAGCCAGAGCAGCAGGCCAGCTAGGGAAGGGGGCCAGAGGGCCTGGAATGGTTTGCGTCTCCCTTCATTCAGGTGGGACAGCTAAGAGAGCAATTCTCCAGTCCTCCTTTACTCTGCGTCTGGCTGCTGAAGAAATGATTTTCTAGAAAGCGTGTAATAAAGTCTGACTAGTGGGTCCCTGTGGGAAGGAGGGGGTGGGTGCTCAGGAAAAGGATTTAGCTTTTTCACTTTATAGCTTTCTGTATAAATAACATGCAGAGGTGTTAGTTTTGAAAAATGTCAGAGGTTATCTCGTCAGTGGGATTTCGGACCAATTGGTTTTTACATTTGTTTTTTTTCTGTATTCAAAAAATGAATAAATGTTATTAAAAATTAGTGTAGCTACTGTACCTCTAAGGTTTCCAAGATACACCTGAGTTCAAGTATTCTGTCCCTTTGGTTCATACACCACAGAAATTCTGACAGTGTGTTGGAATATACATTTCCTTACCTACCTGGAAGTAGGGCCGAATCTCAAATCAGACCTCAGTTCCCAGTTTCTAGTAAAGAAAATATATTCAAAATTTTCATGTCTGGTAAGAACATTCATCTTTTTCCTTTCCTCGCTGAGAATACGAAGGCTGGACAGTCTATTAAGTTCACGAACTCATCCTAGAAAAAGTGCCACATACCTCACTGCTGAATATCACTACAGTCACCTTCGAAGTACTCCCCTTGGGAAGCTATGCACTGACACCATCACCTAGTCCACTCTTCAAAACAATTTTGGAACTCTTTTTCTGGAATGGCCATCAGAGCTGTCGTTATATTACCCTTGATGTCCTGTATGTCATCAAAATGTGTTCCTTTCAATATTTCCTTTATCTTTGGGTAAAGAAGAAGTCATTGGGGGCCAGATCAGGTGAGTAGGGAGGATGTTCCAATACAGTTATTTGTTACTGGCTAAAAACTCCCTCACAGACAGTGCCGTGTGAGCTGGTGCATTGTCGTGATGCAAGAGCCATGAATTGTTGGTGAAAAGTTCAGGTCGTTTTCTTTTCTTTTTTTTGTTTTGAATTATAAAATTTATTATTTTTTAAAATTAGTTTCAGATCAGGTCGTTTTTGTCTAACTTTTTCATGCAGCCTTTTCAGTACTTCCAAATGGTAAACTTGGTTAACTGTTTCTCCAGTTGGTACAAATTCATAACGAATAATCCCTCTGATATCAAAAAAGGTCAGGAACATCATTGGAACAAGTTCACAAACTTAATTGTCCGACCTTGTACCATCCCAGATGCTCAGAATAGAAATACATTATTTTTTCAGGAACCTGAGGATTCAAACATGCCTTTATAGTGTTGTGTGAGTCTGCCAATCATCAAGCTTCAGAAAGTGGCACTAGGAACTGTGGGGCTCCTGCTGTCTCCAGACACAGAGGATTACTCTCTGGGTTGTCCTCAGCTACACATCCTGCTGAGGCCTGGCCTCAGCCAGTGTTACTTGTTTCCATTCCTATTCCAGAAACATATCTTTTCTCTGCCCCTTCGTCTTACTTCTTAGTAACTACTGAGTTTCCTAAAGCAGAGGTAAGATATTCCATTGATGACATTGTTAGAGTTTCTAGATCCAGCTTCTCCTGAAGGCAGGGCTATCATTATATTTTATCACAAGCCAATAAATTCCCCTCTTTGTTTAAGAGTAGTCAAGTTGCATTTTTACTGCAATATGAGATTCATAAGTGATAGGTTATGCTGAAGGCAGTCCTGGGTCTGCCCCCGAATCTCTGGGCCAGTGAGGATCCTTGTATCCCCTCGTCCCTGCTTGTTCCAGCATTCCATGAGGCACCATCATGGTCCCAGACATGACAGTTCCATCTTGCCACCAGCGCTGCTCAGGCCCCTGCCCTGTATATTCTCCTTTGGCTTGTGGTATTTGGCTGGGGTCCCAATACCCTTGAACTACTTCAGATGACAAGTGCCCCCCATGTCTTTGACTACACTAACCTGGGAACCACAGCGAAGTGAACCTCAGGTTGGGGAGTCATGGGCTTACTATGGAGAGCTGCCACAGCAGAGGCTGGGAGTGAGGCAGGAGATGGCACGCACCGTAAGTCACACAGAGGAAGAAACAAACGCATGCGTGGATTGATGTCTCAACAGAAGTTCTTCCTCTGGAGCTATTTCTGTGGGACCAGCGATTCTAAACCAGGGTCTCCTTTCCTCAGCATAGCTGCTACAATTGTGCAACAGGGAGACAGAGAGCAAGAGGGAGTGCAATCACTTGGAAAGCCACTTGTTATCATCTAGTAAAGGTAAAGACTCACATATCTGATGACCCAGCAATTCTACTTCCAGATATAAACCCTGGAGAAATACATGCATATTTGCACCAGGATATACATACCAAGAATGCTCATTGCAGCATTGCTCATAAGAGTCAAAACCTAGAAACAATCTAAATGTTTATCAACCGAAGTATGGATAAATAAACATGGACTATCCATACACTGGAATACTATATAGCCATGAAAAAGAATGCACTACAGCTACACACTACAACATGGATGAATCTCATAAACATAACCGAGCAAAAGAAGCCAGGCACACAAAATCCTCAAAATACAATTCTATTCATACATATTAATAGCTCGAAACAGACAAAATAAAACTATTTTCTTTAGAAATGCAAACAAGTCAGAAAACTAAAAGAAAAGGAAGTAAATGCTATAAATGTCTAGGTGGGGAGGGAAAGTATGATCAGGTAGGGACATGCAGGGGTCTTCAGAGTGCTGGCAGTGTTTTATTTCTGGATGTGAGTGGTGAGTACATGGACATTTGCTTTATAGTTTTTTATTAGAATGTATAATCTATGCACTTTTCTGTATGTGTGTTAATTTTCATCACTTAAAAAATGGAAGAGGGCTTCATTTAATAGGAGCTTGGATGAGGGTTTCATCATCTGATGCTCTCTGCTTCAGAACCTACCATACGATCCCAGAAGAGAGACGTCCCTACTTGGTCCTCGTGTCCCCGTCTGGCTCCTGGATCACCCATCCCTTGGGAGTCAGTCCCCAGGCCTCCAGCCCTGGCAGAAGAAATCTTACCCTTGACTAAGCCTGACTCAGCCATCCCTGATTGCATCTTCTGGACTCTTGCTCTCCCAAGGATGTAATTGAGCATGCTCTGTGGGGAGACAGTCTGTAATAAATTCCCCAGGATGAGAACAGAACAGAAATCAAAATAGTGGTACAGATTGCTGGTATGCATCATAGCTCAGGGTTTGTTCTGATAGGCCTGGGTCTGGGCTGGCGCCTGGCATGCACATCTCATGTCTAATTTCCTCCTCTTCCTCTTCCTCCTCCTCTGCTCATGGTGCTGGGGTGCATGCCAGTTCTCTGAGTTAGACAGAAAGGTTGTTTTTGCACAGGCACCTTCTCACCAAGACCGTTTCTGGGTGTTTGGAGTGTTTGTCTCTGTAGAACTTGGCAGGCAGCCTGGCACAGAGCAGGTGCTCAGCGACTGTCTCGTATTTATTTGGTGGTCCTTTCACCCTGACACTGGGACTATCATAGTGGGAGAAGGCCACTATCTCTGAGGAGAACCTGAAGTGAATTGTCTCTGCAGCCCTCCAGAGCTTTGTTCAAAGTACATGAGCCGTTGTGGGGCTTGAGGAGTGCTGAGGCTACAGTTAGAAAGACCTGAGTCTCTGGGCTACTGGCCACCTGATGACTTGCTTTGCAAATAGAAGCTCAGACTTCCCTCTACCTTTCCCTCCTCTGTCCCCAGCAAGGCATAGTCAGAAACCCTGCACTCAACTCCTTCACTAGGGATTCGTAGGCGTTGATCCAAGCTGTCAAGGTGGCCAGTGGCTGCCAGGAGATGTTGGTGGCCTGCTGAAGATTTTCAGAAATGGACCCCTTGATACATTCTCCCCCATCCAGAAGGTGTTACATTTCAGACAAGGGAACTACATGAACAAAGGCATGAAAAGGTGAAAGGCAGGGAGGGCTTGGTTACTGCCCCCTTCACCCACTCACCTGTCTAAAATCTCCCTTTTCTCCCCTTGACCTAGATGTTACTGCTCCCTGGGCCTGTGGATACAAAAGCTCAGCTCAGATCGGGGGCCCTTCCTTCAGATGAAGCTGGTAAGTTCCTGGGACCATACATTCCTGGTGACACCATAGCTTGGAGAGGGCTCAGAGCAGCCTAGGCAGCCTACAGGAAGAGGGAGGGATGTGGGGATAGGCAGGACGAAGGCAGAGGCGCATCTATCACTGACTGCAAACAGAAACCTCAGTTTGTGGTGCAATGAAATCACCGTATATGGCTTGGGAGGAAATTCTCTGCAAGGAGCTGCATGCAAATAGGTCATCAAGTAATGGCAAAAATATGCAGCTAAATGGAGGTGCCTGTGCAGAGTTTCTGTGTCTCCAAGGGCTAAGGAAACACCAGGAAGCCATAAGGTCTCAGGGCTGCATGTCACAGAGGATGAAGGACGAGATGCTCCCTCCGTCTCCCTCCCCAGCTTCCTGTGTCCTGCTTGCCCCCTTCCCACTGGGACCCTCTGTGAGTCTGCTCAGCATCCCTGCTCCCTGTTGCTGACATCAGGCGGGCACTCGGAGATTGCCTGAGACACTTTCTGGTGACTAATGCAGTACTTGAACAGGAAACAGACTGGAAAAGGCTTAGGAGGAGCTATAAATAGCCCCTGTCCTTAGGAAAAAAACAAACTTGGAAAGAAATGGAATTAACACAAGAGAAGGAGAACAAGGAGATCACAGGCTCCAAGCAAGACCAGTCATTTCTCCTGGGAAATGAGCTTTTCTCCCAGATGGAGCTCCATCTGCCCTTGTAGGGGTCAACTCTACTGTGTGTGCCCTGTGCCACCCTGGGGTTGACCAGCCAGCCCAGCCTACCTGCCAGTATGATGCCCTGAATTGTCTGTGGTTCTGGGGATCAAGTTTAGTAAGGCGCATGTGAGGGTGTGTGAGTGTATGTGTGTGTGTGTGTACAGGGGTCACTGAGGCTTAGGGCACAAGCACTATATATGATCTCCTTGTTGGGGAAGTAGAACATTGAAAAGGGGTTAGACTATCCCTTCTGCTTGCCTTAGTTTTTCCCCTACCCACTAAGCTACAGCAATCCTCTCCCATGTGGAACTAAGTGAGGGCAGAGGAGAGTGAGTTAGGAAAATTAGCTTTGGATTGAATGGCAGGTCAGCAGAAGCGGGGTATAGTCCCAGCCAAGAACTCCTTTGCTGAGTAACTTGGAGTGGACTCTTGACTTCACTAAGACTTTTTCCCTTTCTACAACATGGGGTGGTTGGGCTAACTCAGTGGACTTTAAAACTTTTTCTTTTATGTTTTTCCAAGCTGCATAACATTTCTCCAGTGGAAATCACAAGAGAGAACAGAGCTGCCCTAGTTAAGGAGGGGACCTCACACTTACACTCACCATTCCCCTCCTGACAGCCACTGAGAAGCCACCACAGGAGCCCTGGGCTTCACAGAGCACCATTTGAAAACCGCTGGAGTAGTTTGACAAGTGTGGCTGGCCGTCCAAAAACTCCTCCTCATGGTCCGTTCTCTCCTTACCTCCATGTATCGGCTGGAAAGTTAAAATCATGAAAAGTAACACTGGGTGACGGAGATTTCACTGAAGATGTCAGTCAGAACAGAAGAGGGCTTTATATCTCACAAGCCCCAGCAAACTTCTTAATAACCTCATTAGATATTGGGATAGATTGCAACAATAGCCACAATTCTCCACTCCTCCCAATATCCACACCCTGTAATGTGACTTTATAGCTCCTCCCATCAAGAGATAGAATCCATTTCCCCACCCTTTGAATATGTGCTGGCCTTGAGATTTGCTTTGAACAATATTTAGTGGAAGTCATAATGTGCCATTTCCAGACTGAGGTCTTAAGCCTGTGTCTCCAACTCTGTCTATTAAACCCCTGATACTGCCATGAGAAGAGCATCGGTCAGCCTGCTGGGGAATGAGAGATAGGAAGATCTGAGCTGCCCCAGCTGAGGCCCCCTCAGACCAGCCAGCCCCTAGCCAACCTGCCAACAGACTGAAGACACATGAGCAATTAGACTCATGAGAAATAATATATGGCAGTTACGTATGGCCTACGTGTTGGGGGAGTCTGTATCTCTTCCAGCTATCTATTGCTGAGCAACAACCACCCCCACATTAGCAGCTTAAAACAATTTATTATATACTAATTTATTATGCTCTTCTATGGTTCTGTGCATTGATTAGTCTCAGCTGGTTAATTCCCACTTGCGGTCTTTCATATGATTATAGTCAGGTGTCAGCTGGGGCCGAAGTCATCGGAAGTTTCAACCAGACTGGGCATCTGAAACGGCCTATGCAGATGGCTGGTGCTTGATGCTGGCTGTCATCGTGGGGCTCAGCTGGGACTATTGAGTGCACGTGACCTTTCTATGTGGCAGGACTTTTTTTTATAACATGGCCTCTCGGTTCCAAGAAGCAACAAAGGGAAGCTTCCCAGCCAGTTAAGAACTATGCTGGCTCTGGTATGCTATGGACGCTAGGACTTCCTCCATATTTTATTGATCAAAACAGTCATAACATCCTCCCAGATTCGAGAGGGTAAAGAAATAGATGCCACCTCTTGAAGGAGAAATAACAAGATCACATTTCAAAAGAGAATGTAGGATGGGAGACATTGTTGGGACCATCTTTGGGAAATAAAATCTACCATAGCAGCACAGCGTTATTTTGGCAAAGGATAACAGACACCAACATTTTTGTTTTCCGTGGTCCCTTCTTCCTTATAGCATTGCTTTCTGTCCCTGGCTCCTCACGTAATCACACAGGGATTGGTAAAGGCTGAGCAAAGGGATAGGAAGACCTGCAGGGCCTGAGCGCTGTCCTCTCCCCTGGGCTCAGTGGGAAAGAACGCAACGACTGATCAGTGATCATTGCCTGCCAAGGGCCAGGAGGGGAGGAAGTAGCCTACTTGGTGTGTATTAGCTGGTACCTTTTATCCCGCTGGGCCTTGGTTTCCTCTTTCTTATTTTTCTAAGGACTCTTCAGCATGGGAATGAGGAAATGCAATTGTCTGATTTCAGAAGTGAACAGATAGGTCAACACCAGCCAAGTGCTTTGTCAATACCAGGTGCTGTGGAGGGTAAAGTCAGATGATTAACGGGTCCAAGTTGAGAGTCTCACCTTATTACTCATACAGTGAGGGGGAAGGTGTCAGTCTCTGCTTGCCCTAGCGAGGCCTAACTGCAGATCAGATTTGAACTGTCCTGTTTAGCTGTGCCCAGGCCCATGACCCAGTTGTGGGAAACCAGGCCTGACGCACAGTGGGAACCTCATCTGTGCAGTGAAAGAGGAAGGATTTAGATCTGTGTTCATGATCCACGTGCTCCTGTGGAAGCCTTTTCCTTGGGCCCTCGCCTACCTTCTCCGCTCTAGCCTTTCGCCAGCCCAGTCTGAGTGACTAAACTCCTGCTCTGATTCTCACAGGCTTCCCAGTGAACAGGGAGTTCCCTGGATCCCATTTGGCTGGGATTCTAAGGGATTGCTAATGTCTCCCACCTTTCCTCTTATAAGCCAGATCCTGTTCCTGAATCTCAAACTACTTCCTGTTTCAAACAGGAAGTTTGAAACAGGAAGCCCCCTCAGGAGCAAGATGCCACTGCCCACCCAGGGACAAATATTCTTGACAAATACCAGAGACTCTTCCTGTCAGAGCCCCACCCCCATGCCCAGGAGCCCCTGCCAGCTCTACCACCAGCCAACGCCCCTGAGATCCCCCGCCCGTGCTACCCCGGGGGTCCCCGCAGGCCTTGTAGCTGCGCCCGGTGGACCACGACGGGAAGCTGGTGAATGCCTCCCAGGCCCACTGGGCTTTTGGCTTGCTTTGGCACCAACATCCTGTCTGCCCTATTTCCTATTGAGGGAGAACTGGACTGGTTTTTTATTAAGCCCATACCCCCAGAGAGCCTGGGGGAAGAGATGGCTTCATAGAACTCCTTCGGCCGCCATCAGAAAAAGGAAGAGTTCTGGGGGCAGGCAAGAAGCAGGTGAGAGTGAAGTCAGAAGTCTTGAGTTCTTCCTTCCTGGCTGAGGCAATGCCCCTGCAATGTGCCTTATGTAATGGGTAGCTCACCTGAGTGTCTGTGCTCACAAGATTTCCAGCCCCTCCCCCGGTAGTGGCCTCCCCATGCCCACAGCCCCGTCCTCTGCACCTGCATACCCTTCCCATCCATCCACTGAGAGGTGGGGGTGATCTGTGAACAGCGTCTTACAAATCAGACAAAAAGGAATTATATCCACAGCAATACATACATATAATAGAATGTTTCAATACAGGAAAGGAAATTTCCTGAGTTCCACTCCCAGAGATACATAGTTTCTATATTCTGGAGATTTTTTTTTAAATGTTGAACCAATTTATGCTCTTCAGATCATCTCCTGGTATTAATCCCTTTGGTCTCTAGCTGAGCCGCTTTCCCAGGCTACAGAGGTCATGAGGTTGCTATGGTTTTTCTGTCCCCGTCATAAAGGGCAGGAGTACCTCAGTAAATGGGCTCAGGATCTCCCCTACCCCCACCAGACCTCAAAGAATATGCCTCCTCCTTCAGAGAGGATCCTCATCTGTGAAAGTCTGCCCTCCTTCTCCTCTCCTTCCTCCAAGGGACAAACAACAGCACTCAGGCAAGACTGTCGTAATGGGGCTTCTGGACTCCCAGGAACCCAGGGTGCAGACCCTGGGAAAGGGAGGAGGAAGCCTGAAGCCTTTAACGCCACCAGCCTCCTTCCTCTCTCTCAGCTTCCTCCTTCCCATCTTGTTCTTCCACTGTCTCTCCCTGCCCATCTCTCTCTTTTCTTCCATTTCTTCCCTTTTCCCCTATTTTCTTCCCTTCCATAATAGGCAGAAGTGGGGGTACATGGCACTGGACCTGGATTCTACAGTCACAGATAGATAGAGCTCTGCTCACAATTCGATCATTGACTGGCTGTGTGACCTTCATCGGATGAGTCACTTTAGCAACCTGAACCTTTATTTCTCATCTCAAAATGGAGATAATAATGCCTCTGTAATGAAGACAAAAAGGATTCATATCTTTTAAGCACTTAACCCAGTGCATAACATATGATAGATACTTAATGGATATTTAACAACTCGAATCTGCATCAGGTAAGCACCTACTGTGCGACAGATGCAAAGGTCCAGAAGGGAGCAAGGCAGAGATCCTTAAACAAGACTCTGTTGTAATCTTTTCACAATATATTGTAATAATTTGTTTCCATAAAATGTGTAATAAAAGGAAATAAAGGAAATAAAGAGCTTCCACTGCCAGGCAATTAGGGACTAGATTTCAAGGGATTCTGTACACTTGAAAACACAGAGTAGCCTGGTGGCCAGAATGAAAAGTCAAAACCAGATCTTGTGGCAAAGTACATCTCCATTCAGTCTACTCAGCTAGTTGGTTTGCCTAAAACCTACTGTTTTCGGCAAGGGGAGTGCAATCTCAATAACTGGAGGAGGTTCTATGTCTGATGTGCCTGTAGTTGTGTTTGTGGAAGACAGCAAGCTCAGAGCCCTGTGCAGTTCTGCAAAGTCCCTTGGAGCCACCAGTGTTGGGTTGTCATAGGATCCTAGCAAATGCCTGTCTGCTTAGAAAGGTTTAGTCTAGTTTCACTCAGTGTGCCAGCTCTAACTAATTTAGGGGCTTGTTTAAAGTTCCAGGTGGGAAAGAAAGTTGAGAACCCGAGGCTCAGAGGACCTGCTATGGTGGACCAGCAGTACCTGCCTAAGTGGGATTAGGAAGTGGGAGCTTGTTTGCCATCTCTGGATTAGCCAAATCTTGGCAGTCACTTGGAACAGCGTGCTTTCATTTCCTGCTGGTTTGGCTCTGCCCACACACAGTGATAGCTTTCTCAGATGTTCTTTACTCTTTCATTAGGGATTGATTCCTTTGAGAATGATGTTCTGGGGTCCATTACCATATCTTACAAGAAAGGAAACATGAATATATGGAGAGCTTTATCTGATTTGCGGATTGAAGATTCAGTACCATAAATATGAGAATTTCTCTCAAATCAAATATATAATTTAATGAAATGCAATCAAAATCTCAATAAGGATTTTCCTAGACCTTTACAAGCTGATTCTAAAATTCATATGGAAGCAAGAAGGCCAAAGAATGGCTTAAATGATTTTCAAAAACAAGAAGGAGAGACTGACCCTGCCAATTCTTAAGACCTATTATGAAACCATTGGTATGAAGGAATTAGTGCAGGGATCAGCAAATAGACCAATAGGATAGAACAGAGAGCCCAGAAATACCACGTGTACCTGAATACCTGATATACGAAAGAGGCGACATTAATTAGAGAAGGATAAACCGTTCAATAAACAGTGTTGGGTAATGAATTATCCATATGGAAAAGTTAAAATTCAAGATAGACCACACATACACAAAAGTAGAATGTTAAGACTTTTTGGAAGAGAATGTAAATGTAAGAGAATATATTTGTGACATTGGGGTAAGAAAATATTTTTTAAAGAAGAGAGTAACAGCACAACAACAAACCCACAGGTCATAAAGGAAACAATAAATTTGCCTACATTAAGATTAAAACTTATGTTTAAGAAAAGACACAATAAACCAAATAAAAAGGCTAGTCACAGACTACACCCAGAATATATAAAGAATTCCTACAATCAACAAGGAAAATGTCACCCAGTAGAACAAAAAACAAAGGATAAAATGGGAAATTCACAAATAAATGACACCCACATGCCCTATAAATATAAGAAGCTTCACCTTCGCAGTAATTGGGGAAATGCAAATTAAAATCATAATTCGATGGTAGTTACAAAATAGTCATGGGGGTGTAAATTACAGGGAATATAATTAATCATATGGTAATAATTATGTATAGTAGGTACCAGTCAGGGGGATCACTTCCTAAATTATATAAATGTCCAACCACTATGCTGTACACCTAAAACTAATATAAAATAATAATGTCAACTCTAATTGAAACAGTTTTAAAAAGGGGGAAAAAGATAAAGAAGAATAAGAGGTTCGAAGTTCCAGATATAAAACAAATAAGTCTTGGGCATGTAATGTACAGCATGGGTAATATAATCGATAATACTGTGACAGCATGGTACAGTGTCAGATGGCTGCTGGACTTATCATGGTGATCGCTTCTTTAGCATAGGGAATATAATCAATAATGTGGTAATAATTCTGTATAGCGCCAGGTGGGTACTGTTGAATAACTATGATGTACACCTGAAACTAATACCATATTGTATGTTAGCTATATTTTAATACAAATCTTTTAAAAATGCAAACAAATACAAAGACACATTTTGCAAAAAATACAAAATAAAATAAAATCATAATCAGATATCATTTTTATCCCCTTCAGATTGGCAAGACTTTGGAAGGGTGACAATACCAACTGTGGACAGCACTGATGATAGTAAATTGGTAAAACCACTTTGGGTAGCAATGGGATACTACTTAGTGAATTTAAAAGTGAATATTCCCTATGACCCAGCAATACCAAGTCTAGATATATATAGGAGAAACTCTCTTACATATACACAAGGAGACATATACAAGGAGGTTTTTGTGAAATCAATTATAATAGCAAAAAAAGAAAATGTCTATCAACGGGGATAAGCAAATAAAATGTGATATATTCACTTACTGGAATGCTATTCAACAGTCAAAACAAATGAGCATATTCTCATGAAAAAATCTCAAATAAAACATGGATAAATCTCGAAAACATCTTAAGGGGAAAACAAATTGTAATTTCATACATTTAGTGTGAGTTTATATCAAGTTAGTATGTTTTAAAATATGAAACGCAGTACAAAACATTGTTTAGAAATATATGCCTATGGAGTAAAAGTATAAAAATGCGTTAGAATGATAAACACCAAATTCATGAGGAAAGAGAGTGGATCCCTTTGAGGTACAGAGCATGCGTGAACAATAATATGCCTTTAAAAAAGAAAACTGTCTGAAGCAAGTATAGCAAAATGACAAGATTTGTTCAAGTTGTATGGTGGGTGCATGAGTGTTTGGTGCATTACACTTTTTTTCCTTATGTTTGAAATGTTACCCCCCTCCCGGGTATTTGGTCGTCAAGATTCCTCCAAATACATGGCTATGGCTTGGGAAAGCAAAAGGCAGAAATGTTTTTGCGTTTATATTTATATCCAGGAGTTTTTCTAGAGATTGTGCCTCTCTTAACACACTTCTCACCTATGACATTCAATGACTTCAGTATCACTGATTCAGCACTAGCTAAGGGCCATGTACGAAGGAAACAAAATAATTAAGGTCTGTCCCTCCCCAGTATGGGAGCTTGTAGACAGACGGGTAAATGACCGTACTCTGATAAACACTGAAACTGAGGTGTGTTAAAAAAAATGTACAGGGGCCGGCCCGGTGGCTCAGGCGGTTCGAGCTCCGTGCTCCTGACTCCGAAGGCTGCCGGTTCGATTCCCACATGGGCCAGTGGGCTCTCAACCACAAGGTTGCCAGTTCAATTCCTCGAGTCCCGCAAGGGATGGTGGGCTGTGCCCCCTGCAACTAGCAACGGCAACTGGACCTGGAGCTGAGCTGCACCCTCTACTACTAAGACTGAAAGGACAACAACTTGAAGCTGAACCACACCCTCCACAACTAAGATTGAAAGGACAACAACTTGACTTGGAAAAAATCCTGAAGTACACACTGTTCCTCAATAAAGTCCTGTTCCCATTCCCCAATAAAATCTTTAAAAAAATAAAATGTATAGGATAGAACAGTGGGAAGGAGCAATTCATTCTGCCAAAGTACAGAGAAAGGTACAGAGAAAGCAAGGAGTTGGGCTTTGAAGGTGGAATAGGAGTTTGGAAGAAGTTGAGTATGAGGAGAGTATAACACGAATAAAGAAAACAAGGCATGGGAGTGGCTGTTGAGTTATGGCGTCAGAGGGCAGCATCCAGATGGGACTCGTGCTTCAGAAAGATCTTCCTGGAAGTGGTAGAAAAATGGAACAAAGTCAGGGAAAGTGTTTCAATGAAACATGATGAAACCTGAACTACAACACAGTGATTTTGGTTATAATTTCCCTGCAAAACCGCAAATTATCTGAGGTTAGGGACTATGGCTTAATCAGGTTTTGTTTGTCTCAGTGTACCCTGCAGCACCTACAGTTATACCCTGTATCTGTTAGGAGCTCAGTGAATGCCTGGTGATGGAAGACAGGGAGGAAGGAAGCAGGCAGGCCCCAGGCTCACGCTATTCTTTTACAAGAATATTTATAAGAATACTGAGAGCTGGAGAGGGGGAGTGATGCTTTCAAGGACGTCCTTAGCTGAACGCTTACTGTCTCTCTCTCTCAAACAGCAAAGAGCACTGCAACCCCTCTGCTAACAAATTTATAAGCACATAGGTTTTTAAAGACCTAAAGTTCTATTACAATGAATCCTATTATAAAGCCGCCTTCTTCATGAGAAAGTGTTTCTCTTCCCCTCAGGCAGTAAGAGTTTCTTTAAAACAGACAGAATTCTCTTCCATGAATAATACAAAACAATAGCCCTTTACCGCCTCAGTCCAAATAACAGGCTCTATTCAGGTTGCTACGAAAACACTTGCTTGTGCGCTGTTGGCATTGTGGGCAGGGCCAGCCCAGCAATGCTGAGAACTTTACAAGTCTTTTGTTCTGCCACCATGCCGTAATTGGCTCACCACCCCAGCACAGTAAACTTCCAGCCACCTGAACAAAATACACCTAAATTAACACACTGCATACAAAGCAAAACAACATCCAAAGCACATACAGGTGTGAATATCTCTGCACCCGTCCTTTCTGTGATTCCTCGGGTCTCCAGACAGCCTTCCCCATCTGGTCCGTGGCTATCTCCTGTGATCTGGCTCTATCAGGTGTTGAATCTGCTCCTCTTGACATTTCAGTGGCTACGTGTCACCTGGCTCTTTCTTTCAGCATCTAAACATGCTCAGGCTTTCAGTTTAAAAATGACAACACCAGAAACCACCCTCTCTTCTGCCTGTTCCCACTGTGTGTCCCCTTCTAGTCATATGAGATTCTGCAAGGAGTCATCCACCTTCACTGTCTGCCCCACCTCACCTCCCATTCACCTCTTAGCCAGCTCAGGAAGTCTATGTTTATTGGTCATCTGGGAAGGAAGGAAGGAAGGAAGGAAGGAAGGAAGGAAGGAAGGAAGGAAGGAAGGAAGGAAGGAAGGAAGGAAAGAAGGAAGGAACTGATATTTATTGTGTATTTATTATATACCAAACAATGTTCTAAGAATTTTATATGTATTAACTTATGAAATCCAGACATCACTGTAATGTAAATGCTATTATTATTTACATTTTATAGATGAGGAAAGGAGGCACTGAGAAATGGAGTTTAGCTTGAGTTACATCGAACCAGAATTTGGGGAAAGCACTCTGTCTCCAGAGACTGAACATTTCTTAAATTTGTATTCAGTATAAGGTGCCTTGAAGGAAAAAATACAAAACAAGAAGTCATGGACTTGTCCCATTCATTCATTCATTCATTCATTCATTCATTCATTCATTCATTGTTTAACACTTGCTGAGAACCTATCATGTGCAAGGCAGAAGGATAAAGACATGAATCTGCCATTAAGATGCTGAGAATCCAAAGAGGGAGGCAGGCCAATAATACAGTATGAAAAGAGCTCTGGGAAGTTGGTAGGCAGGGAGCTGGGGAAGCACAGAGGAAGCAGCTTGCTTTGCTTAAAGCAGTGGTTCCCAATCTTCGCTGTGTATTGGAATCATGTGAGATCTAAAAAAAAATTTATTTTTCAATTATAGTTGACACTCAATATTTTATTAGTTTCAGGTGCACAGCATAGTAGTTAGACATTTATATAACTCACAAAATGATTCTCCCTGGATAAGTCTAGTACCCACCTGGCACTATATATAGTTATTACAATATTATTCACTATATTTCTTATGCTGTACTTCACATCCCCTTGCCTATTTTGTAACTGCCAACTTGTACTTTTTAACCCCTTCACGTTTTTCACCCAGCTCCCTAACCCCCCTCCCCTCTGGCAACCATTAGTTTGTTCTCTGTATCTATGAGTCTGTTTCTGTTTTGTTCATTTATTTTGTTCTTTAGATTCCACATATAAGTAAAATCATATGGTATTTGTCGTTCTCTGTCTGACTTATTTCACTTAGCATAATACCCTCTATGTCCATCCAGTGTGTCGCAAATGATAAGATTTTATTGCTTTTTTTTTTAAAGGAAATCTAGAACCTTTTTTTTTTTTTAAATTGGGTAACAGTGCATATTTTCCAGGACCCATCAACTCCAAGTCAAGTCGTTGTCCGCAGCTCAGCTCCAAGTCCAATCGCCATTTTCAATCTAGTTGTGGGGGCCACAGCCCACCATCCCATGTGGGAATCGAACCGGCAACCTTGTTGCTAAGAGCACGTGCTCTAACCAACTGAGCTAACTGGCCACCCAAAGATTTCGTTGCTTTTTACGGTTAATATTCCATTGTATATATGTGCCACATCTTCCTTATCCAATCGTCTATTGATGGACACTTAGGTTGCTTCCATGTATTGGCTATTGTAAATAATGCTGCAGCGAACATAGGGGTGCACATACCTTTTCAAATAAGCATTTTGGATTTCTTCAGATAGATACCCAAAAGTGGAATTGCTGAGTCATACGGTAGTTCTATTTTTCAATTTTTTGAGGAATCTCCATACTGTTTTTCATAATGGCTGCACCAGTTTACATTCCCACCAGCAGTGCATGAGGGTTCCCGTTTCTCCACGTCCTTCACACTTGTTTGTTGATTTCCTGAGGATGGCCATTCAGGTAGGTATGAGCTGCCATCTCATTGTGCTGTTAATTTGCATTTCTCTGATGATTAGTGACGTTGAGCATCTTTTCGTATGTCTGTTGACCATCTATATGTCCTCTTTGGAGAAATGTCTATTCAGGCCCTCTGCTCATTTTTTAAATTGGATTGTTTGTTTGTTTTGTTGTTAAGTTGTATGAGTTTTTTTAAATAAATTTTGGATATTAACCCCTTATCAGATGTATCATTGGCAAATATCTTCTCCCATTCAGTAGGTTGTCTTTTAGTTTTATTGATGGTTTCCTTTGCTGTGTAAAAACTTTTTAGTTTGATATAGTCCTGTTTGTTTACTTTTTCTTTTGTTCCCCTTGTCCAAGAAGATATATTTAAAAAACTATTACTAAGAGCAATGTCAAAGAGTTTACTACCTGTGCTTTCTTCTAGGAATTTTATGGTTTCAGGTCTTACATTTAATTCTTTAATCCAGTTTGAGTTTATTCTTGGATGTGGTGTAAGAAAATGGTCTAGTTTCATTTATTTTTTGCATGTATCTGTCCAGTTTTCCCAACACCATTTATTGAAGACACTGTCCTTATCCAATTGTATATTATTGCCTCCTTTGTCATAGATTAATTGACCACACAGGCATGGGTTTATTTCTAGGCTTTCTATTCTGTTCCGTTGATCTGTGTTTGTTTTTATACCAGTACCATGCAGTTTTGATTAATATAGCCTATTAGTATAGTTCCATAGCAGGTAGTGTGATACCTCCAAATTTGTTCTTCTTTCTCAAGATTACTGTGGCTCTTTGGGGTCTTTTGTGGTTCCATATAAATTTTAGGATTATTTGTTCTAGTACTGTGAAAAAATGCCCTTGGCATTTTGTAGGGATTGCATTAAATCTATAGATTGCTTTGGGTAGTATGGACATTTTAATGATATTAGTCCTTCTTATCCATGAGCACGGTATATGCTTCCATTTATTAGTATCTTCTTCAATTTCCTTCTTCAATGTCTTATAATTTTCTGAGTACAGATGTCTTTCACCTCCTTGGTTAAACTTATTCTTGGGTATTTTTTTATGCAATTATAAATGGGATTGTTTTCTTAATTTCTCTTTCTGATAGTTTTTTATTGGTGTATAAAAATGCAACAGATTTCTAAATATTAATTTTGTATCCTGCTACTTTACTGTATTCATTTATCAGTTCTAATAATTTTTTGCTGGAATCTTTGGGGTTCTCTCTATATATTGTCAACATAAGATCTTTAAATATTACTGATGCTTGGCTCCCACCCCCAGATGTTATAATTTACTTGGCAGTGGGAGTTTTAAATGCTCCTCAGGTGATTCTAATGTTTGGCAAAATTTGGGGAACACTAGCTCAAATGGTAATGAGTAGGGAGTTTAGTTTGCAAGTAACACAAAACCAACTTAAACTATTTTAAGAAAACAAAAAGTGTGTGGGAGGGAATGTATTTTTGGGTAGGATTTGATCCAGGTCTCAAAAGATGTCACCAGGGTGAGGTTTTCCTCTTTCCCCAGTGATGGCTCCATTCTCAGGTTCCCCTCGGTTGCAAGATGCAGTAGTTCCAGTCTCTGTACCTTCTTTCTTCATGTCCACTGCAACGAAGAGGTATGATTCCTGGCAGCTCAAATAAAAGCCCAGAATTGCATCTCATTGGCTCTGACTTGGGCTTGAACCAGAGAGGTTGTGACAGCTAATTGGCTCAGCTGAGTCATATGTCCCATTGCTGGGGCCAGGAATTGGAGGCAGCTTCACCTAGAAGCCTATGGTGGAGAGCAGACGATTTGTGACAGATCCTGGTATGTCTGAGAGCTGAGGGTAAGGGTGTAGTCAGGGCCAGATGGGGTAAGGGTGAGAAGTTCAGCTGTATTTTCCAGGAGAGATGAAGATATCTAAATAGGAGTATGACACAATCACTTTTGTATCCTAAGAATATAACTCTGACAGTTATGGAAATGACACATGTGACCAAAAAGAAAACGTTATTGTAGCTGTCAAGAAAAGAGGTGTTAGGAACCTAAACTAAGACAGTGGCAATAAGGATAGGAGGGACGGGACTCAAGAGATGTTTCTGAACTATAATATTGACAGGATTTTTATCTAGTTGGAAAAGAAGATTTAGAAAAAGAGAACCACAGAGGACTCTGAAATTTCTAGTTTAAGAAATAGGATTGTTTGTATACCATTAGTGAGATTAAGAATATAGATCATGAATTAGGTTTTGGAGAATTCAGTTAGGACGTGTTGCATTTGACACGTCTTGAGGACATTTAGGAGTCCAATGGGAAGATGGACATACGAATTTGGAATCCAGGAAAAAGCTGGAAGTCGTCAGTATCTATATGGTAGTTGAAGCAGGGGCAATGGATGTGATCACCGAAGGAGATATGTGGAGGAAGAAGAGCAGGAGCGCTTACCAGTAGGCGAGACTGAGGCGGCGTGGCCAGAGAGAGAGGACAGGTGGCTTTGAAATCAAAGGAAAAAGTGTTTCAAGTAGGGGGAATGGTCCACAGCATCATGTGGTGCATAATTATTCAGGAGGATGAAGGCTGGAAATGGAACATGGATTTGACAACTAGGCGGGTGTCACCCTAACAAGAGTCAGGTTATAGGGTTTAGGATGAGCAAGTCTGGAAAATGCAGACAGATCAAGCGTGGGTCCATCACTCTTCAACAGGTTTGATGAGACTGTCAGGCCACTGGCTCGAGGAGATGTGCCAACCCATTTTATATGTTTGGTTTTTTATTTTTATTTGTTTCTGTTTGTTTCCTTTTTAAAAGTTTTGATTTGGATTGTTTGATGAGAGAGGTTGACCAAGCTGTCAGGAAAAAACTAAAAGAGAGACAAAGGTTGAAGAGAAAGTGATTTTCCATAGACATTGAAAGCAGATAAGCGGTTGCCAGGAGCTAGGGGAGAGGGGAATGGAGAGTGACAGCCTAAAGGGTGTGGAGTTTCCTTTTGGGGTGATAAAAATGTTGTGGAACGTGATAGCTGCACAACATTGTAAGTTTACTAAATGCCATTGAGGTTGATACCTTGAAATAGTGAACTTTTTGTTATGTGTATTTTAACACACGCACACAATGATTTTTATATCCCATCCTTATTGGGTTTTATGTGGGTCATGTCATTTAATCCTTAGAACTCCCTATGGCAACTTTATAACTTTACTATCCCCATTTTACGAAAGAAAAAACTGAGGTTCAGAGAGACTAATTAATTTATCCAAGGTCACACAGCTAGACTTGAGATTCTAACCCACACTGATTTAACTACAAAGCCCAAACTCTTAATCCTCTCTCATATTGTGTCTATAGCTACATGATTTCCTAGGTGCATATATTGATCATGTGAACTGATCCACAGCCACCTAGGTATTGCTGCTCCACATCTCTGGGTGATGCAATTATCTGTATTTTTTATGTTCTTCGTGTTGATTGGGCACAGCTTTGATTGAAAAAGGCTAAGGCCTAGTTTTAATACACAGAAGCAAAAGAGGTTTGAGGTACAGCCCTCTCTGAAAGAGATGTTATAGACGTGTAAGAAACACCTAGAGAGGATGTGGACCTTCCCAGGTAAGTGCAGAACGTGGAAGGAGCATGTACCAAGGCAGTAAGGAAGACTTCTCCAGGTGGTGATCCAGAGAGAGCACAGTCGAAAGGGAGTGCCAGTCCTCATAGGGGGGAAGAAGAGGGAGGGTCCTTTGGAGGAGGACGGAGGCATAGTGCCCCGAGGACAGGAGGGGTGAGGGAGGAATGGGGAGAGGCGTGCTGCATCCCATGGGCTGGTGATCCAACGCATCTCTTTCCTGAGCCTCTCTCTGCCCCTCTCCGGGGTTCCTTTCCTCCCATTCAGCCCTGAGTGAACCATGCAACAGAAATTTGCTTTGTTGCATGATGTCCACAGGGCAGCCACAGCCTGTTCTAAGACGCTTCCCTCGGTCCTCAGGGAAATAGCAAACTTCAAGGGCTGGCCTCTCAGGCATTCTTAGAAGGCCGCTGCGGCCATGCCTTCCCGCTTTGTCCTGGGATCCTGTGACTCTTGGGCACAAACCCAGAGCAGCCCTCAAATGCTTCTTTGATTTTCTCCGAGTTGGACGCTCAAGGATTGTTGGCCAGTGGGAGGGTGCTGAGTTGTGAACTGTGTAAAGAAACAGCTATTGCGTTTGTTTTCTGCCAGAAGTCAAATTTCTTTTCAGACAGGCCTGTACAGAGAGGGGTCAGTCCCATTCAGCTGAGACATGACCTCAACCACTTTGCCTAACGTGCGACTTACCCCATGACCAGCAGGTCCACAACTTATTCCCTCTTGACAGTGTTTGTACATCTTTGGTGATACGTCCATCTCTTTTTGTCGCCATGTCTTTGGTATCTTAAACATTTTAAACCAATATGTTTCAGAGTCTTTCCTATTTCTAATAAGTACATATCATATTTTCAGTACTTTTATAGTGAATGAGATATGTGCTTCTGTTCCAGGGTGACTAAGTGACAAGAACTCAGGCACACGAGGGAGACAGAGCAGGCTTTGACTCCTAGTTCTACCAGTTACTAGGAAACGGTCTTTAACCTCCTTGATCTTCAGTTTCTCCAAGGGTGATGGTTCATTCTTGTGTCAGCTTGACCGGAACCACAGGGTATCCAGATATTTGGTTAAACGTTATTTCTGGGTGTGTCTGTGATGGTGTTTCTTGATGAGATTAGCATTTGAATCTGTGGATTGAGTAAAGCTAACGGCCCTCTCCGTTGTGGGTGGGTATCACCCAATCCTTTGAGTATCTAAATAGGACAAAAAGGCAGAAGAAAGGACAATTCACTCTGTCAGCCTAACTGCTTCGGCAGAACATTGATCTTTTCCTGCCCTTGGACTGGGGCTCACACCACTGGCTCCCCCAGTTCTCAGGCCTTCAGAGTTGGACTGGAACTACATCACCAACTTTCCTGCATCTCCAGCTTACAGATGGCAGATTGTAGAACTTCTCAGCCTCCATGGACAAATTCCTCGTAATAAATATCCATTTATCATCTATTTATATCTATGTATCTATGTATGTATGTATCTATCTATCTCCTTTTGGTGCTGCTTCTCAGGAGAAACCTGACTACACACCAAGTGTAAAATGGACGTAATGAGGTTAATCAGTAACCCTTAGAAGTAATCCCATGTGGGTGTTTTGAAGATTAATAAGGTCACATATGGGCCCATTGTAGGTATCTGAGAAGTAGAGTTTGTTTTGTTTTTTTTTCCCTTATTGAATCAGGATTTGATCAAGAAAGCAGAACCATTAATGTGATATGGAATAAGGGATTATTATAGCAATTAGAGTTCAAATAATTGTGGGAGCTGGTGAACAGGTCTACGGAATGCTGTTGCCTCCATGTCCACTGCTGAGCCTAGGGTTTCCAGGCGGTAATTCTGCCCGTTCTGGGGAATTTTTTTCGTTTTTCCATTCCCGAATCCCGAGAAAAGTTGGTCGGGAAATCAGGGAAATCGGCTCCTTGAACCCGGGTGGTTGGTAGTATTGGCCGTTACTTTGTGGAAACGATTCATCACGGAGAACAGAAAACAGTTTATATCTTGGGATTCAGGAACGGGAAAGCAAAAAAAAATTCCTGAGAATGGGCGGGAATTCCCGCCTGGAAACCCTAGGTGAGCCTGAAGTTGAGTCAGTCAGCAGGGTTGGCAGCTAAGAAGAAAACTTGGCTGTGAAGTCAGAGAAATCAAGAGCAAACTGGAACTCAGAAAACCTGGAACCCCCAAGGAGAAGCTGGAATCGGTGTCTATTTCTCACCCTTGACAACCAGTGACCCTTAGAAGCAACTTGGACCTTTCCCGAATTGAAGCGTACGCCCCGGCCCTGGACTCAGTGAAGTAGAAGGAGGACCTGTGTGAGCTGGAGGAGGCTGTGTCCAGGTGTCTGGCGACTGCCCCACACCAACAACACGGACGCTCCATGGCAGTGCCCGGGGCCCTGCACTGACCTTTCAAGTGCACAGCCTGCTGTCACTTCCACCTTCCTAATCTTGTGCACATGTCCCTTATGGCCAGGCCTCACTTGGAACCATCCAAGAAAGGGAGTTCTGGGAAACCCAGTTCTAGCATAGGAAGTTGCCACAATACAAAGCCACCACACTCACAAATACGGGGAAAAAAACTAACACTTCACTGGCCAATAATATACCTTCGTGTATGTCATCTCTTCTGATCTACACTCTGTTCTCACTAAGTTAAGGTTATTTTCTCCCTTACCTGGCTTGCTCAGAGTCACAATATTGGGAAAGCACAGGTTGGAAGCCAGGGTGTTGGAGTCTGAGCGTTTGCCACCAGCACTTGACTTGTGAAGCTGGTTTAGGCTCTTCTATTCAGGGACTCCAGCTCCAGCATGGTAATACTCTAAGTGTCCCTACAGCCCCCATTTATTTGACAAGGGAAAGAATGATGCCTTCTGAATGGATTAGAGGCTGGGCTGCTCTGGGTAGTCTCTTGCCATCCAAGCTGCTTCCAGGGGAGAGATTTGAAAAGAAAAGCAGTTGGGCAGAAATTTAACTTTAATTAAAATGTATTTGTCTGCTACAAAATGCACTGAACCTAGAGAAAAGCTTAATGGGAAATGGCTTGTGGATGGGGTGGGAGTGGGGAGTCGACAATAGGAGAGGAGGTCAGGGTGACATAACTTTCCAAGAGGGAAAAAGCATCAATTCTTTTGTGAGTTCATTTGGGCCCAAGCCGATGGCTATGGTCCAGGCCCATTGGAGAAACAGTGAGTAGGCGGTACAAACACCTTGCTTTGCAGATTGTTTTTAAGTAGGTTCCTCTTAACAAACAGAGAGAGGGGAGAGAGAGAGAGAGAGAGAGAGAGAGAGAGAGAGAGAGAGAGAGAGAGAGAGAGAGCACGCACCTTCAAGATACTCCACCTGAGTGGTGAGACATCTGGAGTATGTATTCACCAACTCATGCCCACCCTTGCTTGAAGGTTGTTCTCTCAGAGTCTGGCGAGTCCCATGCACTGTCTGAGCTTACTGCTGAACCTAGAGAAAACCCACATGCAGAGTGCCCTAGGTGCTTGCAATAGAAAGTCAGTGGCACATAGAGAAACCAGCAGCATCTGCTATATCTACCCAACATAGAAACATTTATACCCGCCCTCTCTTCCTAACTGTACTCGACTTTCGTTCAGGTGTCTACTTCCCTCCCATGCAGCCTGTGAGTCGCAGGGGAAGCTGAGCCCACCCCAGGTCTAGTGCCAGCCAGCACATTCTCGTCCTCCAGCTATGGCATGGGTTCAAGTGGGCACTGACCCAATCCATTCAGAGTGGATCTCAGGACTCCTGCTTGGAATGCTGGGTCAGAAATGTTCTCTTTTGTGTAAGGTAGCTTGCAGCAACAAGAGCTTTTGGCACTGGCTACAATGAGGAAAACCAGCCTGAAGACAAAGCCAACACAGAGGAAGGCAGAGCCAGGAGAATTGCAAAGAAATACGGCTGGAGCTTTTATTTCTGGACTCTTCAGTCACAGGCATCTCTTTCTCTTCTATTGTAGACAGATCCCCTCTACTGCCTGTGGAATGTATTTACTGGTAACCCTGACTTCCATGGAAAGACAGAGCTTCTCTCGCTAGTACATCTAAATGCTGATCCTGAGAAGAAATCTGGTTGGACCAAATGCATGTCTGTTGGACCAGTCACTGCTGAGGCAATACAGCTGTCCAGGCCTGGGGGCTCTGTCCAGTCTTGTAGCCAGGAGGGTATAAAGAGCACAGACTCAGGAGTCAGCCAGTCAGATTCACCCTGCCATATATATGCTGGCTCCTAGCAGACCTTGGGAGAGTGACGTCACTCCTCCAAGATTCCACCTTCTCATCTCCAAGGTATGGGTGATAATAGAATCCACCTCAAAATGTGGTTGAGAGATATACACACAACCTTAGTGGTGAGAGTGCTTATGTCCCTGACCTGGAGTGGCTCAAACAATGCCTCTTATCCACTCTTCTTCTCTATACCCTTATTAACATAAGCCCCCAATTTATTTTATGTAAAAACTTTTATATATCATTTACTATGTATCAGGCACTGTTCTATACACATAGCTTCCTCTTACTGTGCCCCTATTACAGGTGAGGAAGCTGCTACACAGAGAGGTTAAGTCATTTGTCCAAGGTCACACAATAAGTAGCAGAGCTGGGACTCACACTCAGGTATCTTGACTTCAGAATCGGTGCTGCTAACTACTCAGCTATGGTATCTCTTAGGATAACTGCACTGTACATATTTATGTGTTAGATATTCCGTGTTTCCCCGAAAATAAGACCTAGCCGGACAATCAGCTCTAATGCGTCTTTTGGAGCAAAAGTTAATGTAAGACCCAGTATTATATTGTATTATATTATGTTATATTATATTATATTATATTATAAGACCAGGTCTTATATTATAGTAAAATAATACTGGGTCTTATATTAATTTTTGCTCCAAAAGACGCATTAGAGCTGATTGTCCGGCTAGGTCTTATTTTCGGGGAAATGGTATGATGGATGGATAGACAAATAAGCTTGAGTGAATCCCCTCCATGGGGTAGAACAAAGAAGAGTATCCTCATCCTTGCCCCTGGCCAGTTGCTCTGTGGAGGGTTCAGGAGCTGCCTCCTTAGTTCCATTCAATTATAGCAGTATGTTCTAGAATGGGCTTCAGGTTTGCATGAACAGGAGTCTGCCTGGGCTGCAGGTGTGGCCCAGCCCCCTGTAAGGTGCAATGGTTTTTGTGGCATTGTTTAGTCTCTTGTGTCTCTAGGGACCAGAATTATGCCCTTGGATTTTACAATTGGCTCTGTTTGTGTGTGTGTGTGTGTGTGTGTGTGTGGTGTGTGTGTGTGTGTGTGTGTGTGTGTGTGTGTGTGTGTCTCACCAGGCTACTTGGGGCTGGGGCTAGGCTACTTTTGTGACCCTGTGTTTCTTCCTCTTTTGTTCTGCACACCCACTTTCTGTCCATCTCTGTTTGCTCTGGTTGGCACATCACCTCAGCTCTCCAGCACTGATTTTCTCATCATTGCTGCCAATACGCACATATTCTCCAAAGTGCTGTGGTGCCTTCTCTGGGGGCATTTCTGACTTTGACAGGTGCCATTTCTTGCCCAAACTGTCTCTGGAAAATCCACTGTAAGTGTGTAGGCCTGATGAGTTTCTAGTGACCTTGAACACGTTTCTATGTCTTATCCACGAAAAACAGTGCATTCTGTGGTCTATCGGGATGATAACGGCTGCAACAAGATCCCCAGGGATCTTGCTTCTCACACAATCCTGAGTCTGTTTGCAGGAGTTCCAAATGTTTCTGTTTCCTGGCTTAGAAAGTCCTTCCCCAAGATAGTTCCCAAGGTGGCCTCAGGCCTTTTCATTTAACAAGGTCACTGGACTCGACAGATACCAGCCTTCCTCCTCCTGAACGCCCAAAGCGCTTAGATAGCAGCTTGGGCATTTTACCTCTTCCTGGAATATTTGCCCGTGAGGAAGAGGTCAGAGGGCATTGACCCTTTTTCATTTGGAGGGGGAGGCACAGGGGTAACTCCTTTTCCTGCCACTCAAATGCTGTGAGAAGCACCCTAGATTTTCTACAGGTTTTCTATGGAAAATCTCTGCATCAGGAATCCACTTAGTTCATTTCTGACCGTTCTTCACTCAAACTGCTGGACTGGAAATAAAAAGAAGCCAACTCTAACACTGCTGCAGCCCCCTCCTGGAACTCCATCAGGTGGATAACCAGTGGTGTTGGGGAACACCACCTGGAATTCTTCCAGGGGGAGGCACACGTGGTGGTGTTGAGACCCATTGCTTCCAGTCTGAGATGCAGGTACTATTAGGGATGAATCTGAGCCTGCCTTCTCTCTCTTCCTCTGATGCGAATGTGGCCATCTGCATCTCCCAGACAACCTTCACAAGCACACATTTGCCATCCTAGGAGAGTGGGCTGGGAAGAGGTTGTCATTAAATATAGAATACTGGCTGTGGCACAAAGAAGCTGAGTTTGCCTGACATGCTAAGAACGAGGCAGGGGCTCTGGAGACCTACTCCCACACCCTGTGATGCTCACAGGTGCCTTTCTATCTCTGGAGTTCCAGTTTTTAAAAATTTATTTCTTTAATTTGTTAAGTGAGGGGCTTAGATATTTCCTCTAAGGTTGGTTCTAACATCGCATGATTTTTTTCTTTGAATATCTTCGTTTTATAAACGCTCAGACACAGGATAGCCTGTGGTTACTGCTTTGTCCAGAAGAGGGGGAGTTGTGACCTCCTGTCCCCATTCCTCTCCACCCCCCAGGGAAATGGCCAGCAAGGGGGCTTGTGTGAGGGGCTCTGACCACTGGCTCAAGAGGCTTACCTCCCTGTCATGTTAGCCCTCAGCAGCTCCCAGCTTTCCCTATATCCAAGGAAAATCTCACCCCTCAGCAAGAGTCTTTTTTACCTAAGTCCCTGAGTTAGAAAGCTTGGAAGCAGGAAGGGGAGAGGAGGCAGAGGTCCTAGGAACACACTGATAAGTTTTAGTTTTTGAACTCCTAGAACTTCTGTACTGAGCAATGCTATCTCTGTAAAAGTTAGTTGGCTGACAGTGTCCCTGAAGTAGTGTTAAATTTGTTTAACTTGGAGAACATTGCGCTATAGATAAGTTGATGGGAATTATAAAAAATAAAAGTAATCAAGAATACAGCTCCCACAGTACCATGTACTTCTGACTGTTTATCAGCTGTATTGTGAGTCACGTGAATGCAGGAACCACATCCACCTCACAATAGCATTTGTGCAATAAATGAATGACCTGGCTCCATCTCCATCGCCAACAAGGGTGTTTCAGGCCTAGACCAGAAGCAAGAGGCACTGTGTCCGGTGAGGCCTTGTGCCGGCGGCAGAGGTAATGCTGGTTGCTGAAGCTCCTCTCTGGCTCAGCTTCTCTGTATCACTGTACACAAAGCAGGGCCATGCTGCTCTCATCTTCTGTCTCTGACAGTGCCCAGTCCTGATCGCAACAGAATGTTTGGGCAGGTCAGGCCCCAGAGCAGGTCCTTCAGAAATAGATCAGGCCTGTCCAGCATTCTAGAGGTATGGGCAGGGCTGTAGAGGTCCTAGTGCACAGTCGTTAGACAAGCAAATTCTAGAATCAGATGGCTCTGGGCTCACGTCCACACTCGGATACTTATTAACCATGTGACCTTGACAAGTTGCTTTACCTCACTGAGTCTCAGTTTCCATGTCTGTAAAAGGGATGATAATAAGAATGCATACCTTATAGAGCCATTGCCAGGATTAAAGGAGATAATGAGCATAGACAGCACTCCATCCACTGGCATCACAGGCAGAGTTCCATCAGAGTTGAGAGCTGCCCTCTGCAACTCACTGCTGACTGAGTCTTGCAAACTGAGCAGGGACAGCTTTTACGGAAAGTTCATCTGCAAGAAGTTGATTGAACTCCGAAGACGCTAAGAGAGCTTCCAGGTAGGACAACCCCTGGGAAAACCCAAAAGTCCTGGAGCAGTATCACATGGTAAGGAGTAGAGAAAAAAACACAAGCCCCACGTTTGATGGGGGCAAACTGCTTTGTTTGTACTTACTTGGCAAGGGAACATAGTCTTTTCAGGGAAAAGGTGGTCTGGTGCAGTGGAAATTCCAGCAGCCTGGAGCCACAACGCTATTTTCTCACTGCCCAAGCCTGCCTGTTCCCCTCCCCTGGCTCAGCTCAGTTCCAAGAACATTTATTGATGCCTACATTGGGCCAAGCCTATGATGGGCCCCGGGTGCCCCAGGTGAGCAAGACATGACTCCTGCCCACGGGATCCTTGGTTCATGATCACTGCAAGGTGTTTGCCGCGTTTACAATTTGCAAAGCTGCTTCACACCCCTCACTAGGGCCCACACCATTCATGCTGTGTTTTCTGTGATTGGTGCTCCTGGAGCTGTGGGCGCTGGGCAACTCAGGAAGGGGCAGAGCAGAGATTAAGGCAGCCAGCCATTTGACAGCCTGGAGAAGACGGTTCTTAGGTAACATAGGTGGTCTGCACCACGCCTCCTCTTCCCACCAGCTTTATTCTAAGTAAAGGCAGGCCAAGTGAGGGGAAGAGCCTATCAGCTAGCAGGGTGTTCGCTGAAGCCCAGGGTGGTCAAGATGCAAAGCAAGGAGGGAGGTCCACAGCCGGTACTGAAAGTGCTATGCTGCTTTCCCAAGTCCACCAGGGGACGACGAGGCTTGCTTTCCAGTTGCCTAGGCCGGGAGGAGCATGAGGCCCAGCTCTTGCCTTTCCCTTGACACTAGAATACCAGCACCTGGGTTTTCATCTCGCAGCACCACCACGCCCCGCCCCTATCAGCCCTGCACTGGTCTCAGACCTGTGCTGGTCAAGGTGGGAGCGCCGGGCCCCTCCCTGAGCTGGTGGTCCAGCTGCAGCCCACGTGCGCCCGCAGCAGCCGCGGTGACAGCTGGCCCCCAGGGGCGGGGCGGGCCCGGAGCGGGGTGGGCTCCGCGCCGCGTTGCCATTGGTTGCAGCCCTTGGGCCAGGGGCGGAGTCGCGCCCCGGCTGCTCTGTCATTGGCCGCGCTGCCGATGGGGGCCACTCCCAGCCCCATGGGCCGCGCAGCGCAGAACTGCGGGAGCTCGCAGGGCTAAGCCTGCTTGGGGCCGCCTTGCTCGCTCCCAGCTCCGCAGGCGGCCTGCGGATCCCGATCGCTGCGCCCGCCGTCCGAGGCAAAGGCAGGAACTGGCCCGAGGCTCAGTGGCCAGCGCGGCTCTCGGTAAGACAGGGACCGCGCAGGGCTTCGGGGAGGGCGGGCGGGCAGGCGCGAGTGGGAATCGTGCCAGTCGAGACTGGACTCCGAACTCTGGCCCGCGCCGGGCAGGGTCAGGTGCGGCTGCAGCATCTCCCGCCTCAAATTCACCCGGCTCGGCGCGGGGCGAGCAGGTGGCGCTGCCGGGATCGGTCTCTGAACGGATTCGAATAGCCTTCCATCCGTACCCTGAACTACCTCTTACTCTGCCCCTCAACACCCAAACGCGGCAATTCTAAGCCCAGAAAATCGCCAAACGTCAACATGGAGTGGGCGCGATGCGCCAGCAGTACCGCCTGCCACCAGGGAGGAAGATCATCCCCAAACTTTGCTTCCCACGATTTGGGCTCCGCGCTTTTCACGTTCTTTCCTCACATTTCACTGTCCCCCTCCCTCTCCCTCCCTCCGTAACAACAGGAAGTTAAGTTGGGCCAAATGTCAGTGGCTTGGCTGCCTGCTGGTTGGGACCGGGTTTGGGGCCGGGGGCCGTGGCGGTGGCCGGAGGGGCCGCGGCGCTGTCCTCTCGGCGCCGCGCGCCCCACAGCAACCCTAGCTCACCCCAGGCCCGGGGGCACCCCTGCCGGGGCGTCCGCGGCGCCCACCTTGCAGGTGCCCTACTGGCCCTGGGGAGAAGTGGGGTCTTGTCAGCAGCCTCTGCCACCACTGATCTGGCTTCTAAGCCGGAGCAGGTGGGGTTAACTTTATCCTAGGCCAGCAGAGCTGGGAATGGCCTTTGCTGGATGGGGAAGAGGCGTGTTGAAACCAGAGTAAACGTGTGTCTCCTTCCACATTGTTTATTCTGAAGCCTGGGTTCTTAAAGCCAAAGAGCTTTATTTTGGAGGCGCGTCAGGCCCTGCGGGGGAGGAGGGGCATTCAGCAGCCTGCAGACCCTCTTGCAGTCGTCAGTCTTGCCCGCTCAACTACAATCTTCAGTGGTTTAGGTGAAGGTGAAGTCACTAACCTGACCCTTCTGACTCGGTCCCAAGGTAAGAAAGCCAGTGGCAGGTGGGCCCTCTGACTTTTGCATGCCTGGGTGCCCTGGCACCTGTGCCAGCTGTGTGCCTGGGTGCCCTGGCACCTGTGCCAGCTGTGTTCCTGTCCCATTCCCAGGGCAAATGGACCAACAAGTGGGCCTCAAGTCTCCAGGGTAGCGCACCAGATGCTCTGGTGACTCTAATGGCAGTAAGAACTCGCCTTTAAGCAGACAGAAGACAGATTTATTAAGTGCCTACTGGGGGACAGGTCCTACCCTGTGGCACTTTCCAGCCGATTTCATGATTACTCTCCAAAAGCGCAGTTTTGCCCTCCCGATTTTAGAGATGGAGAAACAGACTCAGGTAGGGTGATTGCCTACAGTCACACAGAAAGTGGCTGAGCCAGGGTTTAAGCCCAGCTTAGCTTTGCTGGAGCTCAGTCCAGTGCTCTGCCCAGTGTCCCGTGGCTGTGGAACGTGGTATGCCGTGCTGCAGGATCATGGCCCTACCGTGTGCTGGCTGGAGGCTCCGGGTCTCTGAAAAGATTCTGTCCAAAGAGTCAGGGGACGCTTCTTTGGTAAAGCACTTGAACCTGACCCATGTTATCCTAGGTTGTTTAACCGCGGATCCCTTGCTCAGCAGTCCTCCAGTCAAGGGTGATGGCTGGTGTTGGCCATGCTAGGATAGGAAGGGATTGACTGGGTGCTATTTTGAGGGGAAGCGCGCCTCTGCCATGGACTTGGTCTCACCTCTGACAGTTGATTTCTGGGATGGTCTTGGAGTACTGTGTTAGCTGAAATAACCTCCACCTTAAAAGTGATTCTAGTATTTTTTGGGGGGAGGCGGGTGGCAGGTGTTGGAGTATATCATTTATAGTTATAAGGTGACTGAGAGTTACAATTGGAGTAAAAAATTACAATACAATTTTTATACCTTCATAAAAAAATGACATCACTTTTGTCCCTACCTCCTTCCTTCTTCAGACCCTGGGCTCTGGCTTTCTGTTCATCCCTTTCTTCTAAAAAAGAATCACGATTAGCTTAAAACTAACCAGTTACATGTATTTATTTATTAATTTGTTTGTTTATTTGTTAATTTATATCTTTAGGGAGGGGTCTGAGACTGTGTGTGGGGGGGGTAGCAAGCTTGTAAAAAGCTTTTTTTAAAATTTATTTTTCAATTACAGTTGACATACAATATTACATCAGTTCAGGTGTACAACATAGTGATTAGACATTTATATGCTTTGCAAAGTGATCACCTAATAAGCCTAGTACCTGTCTGAAACCATATACATACTGCGTTTCCCAGAAAATAAGATGTAGCCGGACAATCAGCTCTAATGCGTCTTTTGGAGCAAAAATTAATATAAGACCCGGTCTTATATTATATTATGTAAGACCGGGTCTTATACTAATTTTTGCTCCAAAAGACGCATTAGAGCTGATTGCCTGGCTAGGTCATATTTTTGGGTAGTTATTATAATATTATTGACGATATACCCTATGCTGTACTTTACATCCCTGTGACTATTTTAATAACCCAACCAGTTACACTCTAGCATGAATCAGCTCAAGGACTAAGGCTGGTTGTAACTGTGGTCATTGGAGGCCCATTCCCTGGAGCTGCAAGGAGCTGAGATACAGCTGGGTAATCCCTCTCTGCCAAGGTGTGGGGTGTGTCTCTGTTCTCTCCACTCATGTCTACACCCCCATCTGGGTGTGTCCCCCAGTCATGGGCCTGCCCCTTTCACTGCCAACTAATGAAGGGTAGAAGTCCTGCCTTCTTGGTGGTGAGCCTTGACTCTGGAGGGAGGGGTAGGGTATGTGTATAAGAAGATTTGGACTGAACATTGGTAATCTGTGAAGCCCTCCCAGGGCTAAGGGCCTCTGGTATTTAATGAGCCAGGAAATGGAATACTGTTCATTATGCTGGGACTTTTCATTCTTCATATTATTTGATCCCCACATTAGCCCTCTGAAGAAGTAGGCGGGGTCATTCCCATTTTACAGTTGAGAAAACTGAGACTCAGAAAGGTTAAAACTTGCACCTATCACACAGCTAGTGAGTAATCAACCTAGGATTCTGGCCTTGTCTGCTTGAGAGAGGTCTGTGTGGTGAATTAAACACTAAGGAAAGCAGAAAAACTTTGTGGCCATCCTCTGAACTCAGGGGTTTGGTGTGTGCAGCTCCCCTGCTGTGCTCACCATTCCCTACCTTATATTGTACAGTAAGTCCTCACTTAATGTCATCATTAGGTTCTGTGACTTTAAGTGAAACAATGTATAGTGAAACCACTTTATCATAGGCTCATTGATTTAAGCAAGGGTTAAGTTCCTTTGGCATCTCCTCAACGTTATAACGAAATGAGGTCGAAAGAAATGTTTTTCAGGGACCTGCTGCAAGTATTTGTGAATATGTCTTCCCATTCCACTATGAAATGTCATTTAAAACTCGTGAACTTGGCAGATTTATTTTCCGGTTCTTACAAATTCTCTTTGCTCTGTATTCCCTTAGTCTTTACGCCAGTCTTCATTAGGATATCCACCATGATGTATTGCAGGCTTCTATTTAAAAATATCATCAACATTTTCAAACATAAAAATAGAGAGAATAATATAATGAGCCCCATATATTCATTATCCACCTTCAATAGTCATCAAGATTATGCCAGACTGGTTTCATATCCTCTCGCACTCCTGTCTCTCTCTCTCGCTCTCTCCCTCTCCCTCCTTCTCTCCCTCTCTCATTATTTCTTTCCTTCTGTTCTTTCTTCCTGAAATATTTTACAGCAAAATCTCTGACATAATGTCATTTTGCCCCTATATAATATAGTATATGTGTGTGTGTGTGTGTGTGTGTGTGTATGCATATATTTTAGAAAGGACAGTCTCTTTCATACCACACTGCCATTATTGCATATAACAGAATTAACAGTAATTTTGGGGGGTCTCATCTGTCTATATTCAGGTTCCCTTGATCGAATCAGGATGTAGACAAAGTCTGTATGCTGCATTTGGTCATTAGTGCCTTTAAGCCTATTTTAAGCTAGAGCAGTGTCTCCCCTTTTAGCCAACCGTTACTCCTCCATTTTAGGTGCCCATGCCCTCTGTTGGACAGCAAACCCCTGGAGATTGGAGCTGGCTTCTGTGCCATGCTGGATCCCCAGCGCTGTGTCTGTGATGGGGCTGACGCCCACTGAACATCTGTCCAGTTGTGTCCTAGCCACTCAGGAAATGCATTTTGAATGAATGAATCCTGCCGTGTCTCTGTATGACTGCCCGTGCCTGTGTTTAGATAAGAGGTTTTAAAAAAAAGATGACTCGCTCGTGTGTGGATGTTTTCTCAGCAAACGTCAGTCTGTAAACATCCTGAAATAATAAGAGAACTATTTGCTGTGTTACTCGAGCCGCTCTGGTTTGTGGTGGGGAGCCCAGCCAGCCACATTTGTGCCCTGATCAGCAACTGGCCTCCCCAGGTCACATGTAAGGCTCACAGGGACTGAGGTCATTTGTGCCGGAGCTTGGAATCCTGACTTACCCACAGGGATTACCATGTTATGACCCAAACTCTTAGCGTTTGGGCAGCGAGGAGAACACTGTATCCCTCTCTCTTTGTCTTCTCTCTGGACAGTACTTCCTCCCTTGTGCCTTCAGGAAACTTCTCTAACCTACCTCACACCTGGGTGAGTTGTGGAGCCTTTCTCAACTCATGATGCATCTGCAACTGGCAGGTTGTGACAGAACATGAACAGTTGACCTTTCAGTGTCTTGTCTGAATTCGTGGTGAAGATATAATAGTATCATCACGGCATGTCTGTGGGGTCCTAGTGAAGGAGACCAGAGACTCAGGGGAAAGGAAAGGGTATGCTCCCTCCCTTGACAACGAGCTCCATGCCTGATTCCCTGCTCAGCTCCTCAGGGTGCTGGGCACTCTGATAGACTTCTTCTGACCCCCCCTCCCCCGGCAAGGACCCCTCTCTGCAAACAGCCCTTCACTGAAGGGATTCTTTTTCACCTTCTCGTTCTCTTCCTCGTCATTCTTCTTAACTGTAGATGGTCTTTTCCTCTAGGCAGAAACATATCAAAATATTAAGTCTTTCTCTCTGGATGTCAGGGCTAGGGTTGACTGTTTTCCTTTATCTTTTACTTCTCAGTATTTTCCCAAATTTTTATAATAAAAATACTTTATTTTTCTAATGAAAAACCCTAATTTGGGTTTTTTCCTCCTAAAAAAGAGATCTTCTTGTAAATGATTTGGATGGGTAGACAAAACTACACATGCATTTGATACAGGTATATGTGTGGATAAGGTCACCGAGCCATTGGAATTTTGATATTTACTCATTTTATTTATTTTATGATATTATTTTAGAGAACATACCTGGACTTCCTAAAAGTTCGAAAACAAAGAAAGCTGTGGCCTAGGAGATGGCAAGCTATGAAAACCCATGTAGCCCCACCTTCTCTCCCATTCTACTTCCTCCCCTTCCTTCCTGAAAATTTCATTTTGATTTCTTCAATGTGAAATTGTTCCAATGTTAGGCTCCCAATTTTGATTTTTTCATTTTATTTATTTATTTATTTTTACTCAGGGAAGTTGAGCTATCCGAGAAAGACAGGATGACGTAGTATGTTAAGACAAGGCAGGCAGGGCAAAGCTCCAGGCTCGGATGGCCAGTCTTGGCTTCCCGGGAAAGTGACTAATAGCCAAACACCTTGGTCACCTCACTTTGGGGGACCCTGGCCCCTCCCTCCACCATTTTCTGTTTTCCTCCCTGTATCCTCCCCAGAGGTGGAAAACATGGTTAGTCTGGGCTGTGCTGATAAGGCTCCTCCTTTCTAATCATCTGGTCTCAGAAACTCAGAGCTGGCAGGAATAGAAGGGGACCTGGGCTCTCTGGTCGCAAACAGACCTTCACTGCAGGATCGTGTCACCATGGAGTCTGATTTTTAAGAAGCTTCCTTTCTTTATCAGCCGTTGAGGAAGCGTCCATCCCTGTGCCCCCAAGGAAGAGCCTTTTGTAAATACCAGGCATGGTATCGTGTCTTACGTGCAATTGCTTTGTCCCCATCTATGCATCTAAATATCGTGATCATCACAGGAAAACCTGCCGTCTCCGTGGCGGTTGGCAGGGAGTGCTGTGCATGGAGGGGTGGTGCTGATGCTCTTGGAATTGGGATTTTTAGTGCGTTTTTTTACTTGCACTAGTATTTCTCTTCCCTGAAAGTCGGTGTAATTTCCCATCCTTAATCCCCTCCTCCCAGTTGCCGCCCAGATACCTTGTAGCACTTGTCTTCCTTCCAAGGCTTAGTCAGATTTCTCTTTGGGGAATCTGGAAATAAAGGCAGGCCCAAGAACAGTGACTTATTTCCTCCTGGTTTGAGGCTGAGGTTCTTCTCCTTCCTGGACAGTGGGGGATGTCCAGTACAGATACCCTTTATGCTGGCAGCAAGAGGAGGGGGCAGCAAGGAGTTGGGCGGCAGCACCTGGACCCTGAGCTGCCGCAACAGCAGGTTTATGGGATATTTGCAGGCCCAAGGTCCTGACACACCAAGTCCAGAAGCTCGGCCATGCCAGAGACGGGAGTGGGAGTCTAGGGACATCCCGTTCTGGCCTGGCCACTGTAGTATCAATGTGTTAAGATGTGGAAACTATGTCTTTGCTCTCATGACTCTGAATGTCTGGCCTTGGCTACTTATCTGAATATTGACTGTGTTGGTATAGACTTGCAGGATCTCAGGGTTTAACTTGTGTCTGGGGCCAGGAGGATGAGGTATACGGAAGGATGAAGAAGTGCCTGGAAGAGGGTCATGTGGACTTTTGGTCACTAAGGAGAGCTGCTCCCTGGAGCACATTGTGTCTGGAGTTTGCCGGGGCCCTGGCAGAGCTGCTGACCCTTCTGTCGGACAGCTGTTCATCCCAGGGAAGCAGAAGGTGGGGGGCCGTGGCTGCTGTAAAGTCAGGGTGCTGGCACTCCATATATCCGGGCAGCTGGGCTTTTCACAACTTGATGCAAACAAAGGTAATAAGAGTCAGGAGCTCCCTGCTGGGAGGAGGGAGGAGTCTGAGAGCTGGATGAGAGGGAAAATAATAGATGATTAGCAGAGGGTCAGGAAGGCCTCCTTCTAGATTCTCAGGGAGAGGATTCAGTCAATCTCTCTCCTTAGGGAATGTCCTGTGAGGCTCCTGAAACCGGATGTGGCCTTGGGGACTCTGTGGTCCATGCTGGGAGAGCTTCTCAGCCATTTGCCTGGAGTTGTGGCACATTTCTGTTGTGAAAGAAGGAGGGGGCTTTGGCTAAAGTCTCAGGTTTCTTCTGGATCCCAGGCTTGCTATAACCAGGGGACCAAAAAGTTCCTGCTTGGTCCAGGTTTCCACCTCCAGGTTGGGTATGTCTGTTATCTTGTATCTGACATTTTGGGCTCTCTTCAAAATGACTCACCCACCCACACACATATATAGATACAGGGTACTCACCCCCACATACTTACATAAATGTATGGTGCACACAGACACATGCACAGATGCGTGGTAGGCACCCCCGCACCCGCGCGCAGATGCGTGGTGTGCACCCATACACATAAATGGAAGCATGGTAAAATAGTCACTCAGTGCAAAGGGAATTCAATGAAAAGGAAGCCTTCCTTCTTCCCCTGTCCTTCATCCCTCGGTTTTCTTCCTCAGTAGCACCTGCTGTCCCAGTCTCCTGTGGATCTGTAGGCATAACTTTGTGCCTGTTTCTCCCTTTGCTCCTCGTCAGGCCTCCTGGGAAGCAACCAGCATGTGACGTGACAGCCTCCAGGGCTGCCGAGACTCCGCAGTTATTTGAATTCGCCAAAGCTCAACTATTGCCCCTCCACCCTACTTTGCTACCTCTCCCCTTTAGGAATCTCCTTTGTGGGTGTCGAGAGTCTGGGCACTGAGAATAAACCTCAGAGGCATGTTCTAGGTGCAGATGATAGAGGCACAAACACACAAACAAACAGACAGACATTGTACTAAGACAGACCTGGGTTCGAATCCTAGCTATGTGGCCTTGGCAAGTCCACGATCTCTAGTATTTTAGTCTATAAAAGGGAAGTATTTATACCTATCTCCAGTGATTGATGTAGAGATGAAATTAAAATGTTTGCGAAGGGCACAGCGTCGGTTGGCTCTCCAACATGTCATGTTTTTCCTACTTCGAAGGAGTGACCCATTTACAGAATGAATGACATTGGCATGGAACCCTCTGGATGGCTTCCTGGAAATCCTCTCAGTGGGTCCCTGAGCTTTTATTTCCTTGCAGAAGGCAGCCCGTTCTCCATTTTCTACCATTGCCTTCCCCCGTCTCCTCCTGCTTACGTAGAGCCTTGTCTCCCAATGTCCCCAGCCTCTCAGCGTCACCTCCTTCTCTGTCCCTTTGCCCCCCACCCTTCCACCATTGTTGAGCGGGAAGCTGCTGGCGGCCGGCTGGGAGAGGACTCTGGGCTGTTTATGGCCGCTCTCTGAGGTCCTTATGTTGTCATCTCTTCAGAAGCTCCTAGCAGATGTCTGTTTATTGCTGAAACTTCATCTTTATCTTCAGCATGAGAGGAGAGAGAGGCTATTTTTGAAGATCTTTAATTGGCATGGCTGCACAATACAGTCTACGTAGCTTCCAAGTTTCATTCTTCATCGCTCTCACTCTACCCATTTTGAAACCCTTCAGATCCAGACAGAGAGACCTTATATGTCCTGATTTTAGGGTAGCATTTAAATTTGGCAGGCAGTTGTAATCTCTTAAAAAGGTAGGTCAGAGACGCAAAGGCAACAAGCTGACTGTCTTTTTCTGGGCTGAGACAGATGGTGTGAATGAGAGTAGCATTTCTGTGTCCACAGAAACCAACACCTTGCCCCTTCCTTCCACCTGTGGTGGGAGAGACCCATTCTACCTGCTGATTGGCTGGGAGATCGCTAGTGGTTTCTTTCCCTTTGGACTCAGGTGGGGCTCAAGGTAAAGAGGGAGTGGAACTAGTACAGTTGGAAATGATACTGACTTCCCGGGAGGGAGAAAGAGGTGGGGGCCATGAGTCACAGAATCCTGGGATGTCAGATGGGAAGGGCCCTCTGGTATCCAGGTCTCACTCTTGCCACCTTGTTTTACCTATGGGGAAACTTAGGCTCACGGGGTTCTTGATACTGAGCAGAGGCCTGGGGGTGCAGTACCTTGCTCAAGGTCACCCAGCCAGGTCTGAGTCAAGTCTACTATTCTCCATCCAGGCTGTGACCCTGTGATCAGTCTCCAGCAGCCCTACTTACAGCTGGCCTTCCCTTTTGAAGGACAGAGCCTCACCCACTCCCCACTCCCTTTCTAACCACTCTCCCATTCTTTGAATTTAGGATGTATGTATTTGTAGCACTGGTTTACACGACCATGTGATACAAGATCTTTCCTCATCAACAATACCTCCCCCAGAGCCTTTGGGGCTATAATTCCCACCTTTGTTTTTAGTTCCTGTCTCCAGAGAGCGCCTTTGTGCAAAAAAAAAAAAAAAAAAAAAAAAAAATATATATATATATATATATATATATATACACACGCACACACACATATATATGTATACACACACATATATGTATATATATGTGTATATATATATGTATATAATATATATATATAATTTAACTGGGAAGGACAACAGAGATTAGTTTATCTCTGATTAGCTGTCAGCTCAGAGCTGAACCTTGAGAGAATGGGGGATGAGTCATCTGGAAATAGGTGGAGGAAGGAATCAGAAAGGGGTGTAATAGGGTGCTGTCAGGGCAAGCAAGCACCCCTGGCCAAGGCTCCTGAGCTCACAGCAGGGGCAGCTGCCATGCTGGGGGCGCTGTGAGGAGTGACAGGAACACAGCTCGTCTAACTCATGGAGGGAGGTGCATTAGATAAGCTCACTGATGCTTGCACATCGAGACAGAGCACGGAATGTGCTTTGGAGAGTCACACAGCATGTGGGAACCAGGGCAGATTTCCTGGAGAAGGTGGCACTTGGGTATTGAGATGGGCCTTGGAAGATAGGAAGGATTCCCACAGGCAGAGAAAGGCAGAGGTATAGCACAAAGAGATGTGGAAAAGTGAGGGTACATTCAGGGTGCCACATGGTGGAAATGTGGGGGCTGTTTAGGGAAACTGTGGAAGTCAAGGCTGGAATCAGGCTAGCCCTGAATGCTGGGGTGGGGGCATGACCCTAACCAAGCAGACAGTGAGAAGCCATTGGAGAGGAATGGTCGGAGCTGTCTTTCAGGCAGATCCCCCTGTGGGGGAGTCAGGGGTGAGCGATCTGTCAGGCGGCCTGCACTGCCCTCCGTAAGTTGGACGTGTCCACTGACCAGAAAGCAGCTGTTATCTGGACCAAGGAGCGTGTGGGGAGTGGGGAATGGTGGGGGTTGGGGCAGGAGGGGCCAGTTAAGGCTGGACCCAGATAAGGCCTTGTCTGTGTCCTGGTTTGGCCTGCAGCCTTCTGTGTGAAGAGAGTCAGTGTGGGAGGTCCCGTCTTTCAGCTTAGAAGGAGAACAGCCCATTTTAGAAGTCTTCAGTTCGGGTCTTAGAAAATGGGACATCTGTCCCTTTCTGTGCCACCAAGTATGTCTGCTCTGTGCTTCGGCGGCTCTGTCCTTTTTAGAAAATGGTGACTGCCTCACATTTTACCACCTCACTATAAACTAAGCCCTCTGTACCAATCATTCTCCTTCCTCAAGGTGAGTTTGAGAGGAATGCATAAGGGAGTCAGGTGCTGAACCCCTGGGAAGGGGGTACCTTTGGAGCAGGAGTTGCCTGCGTGTGGATGAGGCAGCAAAGCTGGGATGGGACAGGAACTCAGGTGATCCCCTCCTCCTTTGTTAGAATCCATTATGTAAGCATCAGAACTGTTCTCGCCAAGCATTGTGGGCCATGACCTGAAATGATGGCTTCTCCCTTCCGTGGTCTCATCAGCTCCTGAATACCCCCTGCAGGTGTGTCCTGCCTTGGGTCTCTGGTGCACACTTTGAGTTTACTTCCCCAGTAAAGGAGGAGGCTTGAGCATGCTGGTGGACTGGGGCTGGACTTGATGTCACCTGACAGCTGGAACACATTTGTGGGTTGGCTGTTTCTCAGCTTTTCCCCCAGCCCCGTGGACGTCCTGGCCATGGGGAGGGGCCAAAAGCTGAGCTCAGCTTCCGCAGGCTCCAGTATTAACCTAGCAGGTGGGAGACATGGCAACCTGGTGTGCTTGCAGCTTTGACATTTGAGCAGGGCCGCTGGCACCTGTTCTCTGCCATAGATGATGTCTCAGAAAAACCCTTGCTTTCTGTGATGGAATAAATTGCTCCTGCAAACAGCAAACAGCATGAGTTTAGTGCCCGTGAGAGCTATTGATGGGGGTGGGGGCTACAGAAATGGCTTTCGTCTCTGTTCTCCTAGCATCAGTTCTACCAATATGAGACCAAGTTGGTTCATTGATTGATCAATTGATCACTCAAGTCATTCATTCTGCCAACCAAAACTTCCAGAGTTTCCTCCATTTGTCACAGACGGATCGTGGTTTTCAGAGTCGCTATAAAAGCTTGGGCAAGCCACTTAACTTTCTCTAAGCTTCAAGTTTCTCTTCTGTGAGATGGGTGTGATAATTCTTATCTCACAGGATGGCTGTGAGGATTAAATGGGACAATGTGCACAGGGGCTCGGCACACAGGTAGGTGGCCTCCTCCCCTCTCACCCTTTCCCGAACTGGCCCACAAAAGGCTTAGATGTGGGCAGGACTCCTCTCTGCCGCAGGCCTCCCAGTTGATCCTGTTCCCTAAGTGTCTTTTACCCTTAACTAGTGACTTTTTAAGAAAATGGTTCAGTCAAAGCACCTATGTGTGCAACAAAGAAAACGTGACGCCTTTCTCTGCATGGTGAAGTCTTCGAATCAGACCTCAGAACCGCAAGGCTGTTCCAGCCTGGGCTTGCAGATTGGAGGTGACTTGTTCCTTCTTTGGACAGCTCCTCTTGTCACCTCCCTCATGGCTTCCCATAGCTTCTGGCATTTGTTCCCAGTTCTTCCTCCTTGATGTCATAGAGAATGGGGGTGTCATCTCTCTTCCACAGGACAGCTCTTCAGATACTATTTTAAAAATTAAATCTATGATACCATCAATCAGAAGATGTGCCATTATTTTATTGGTAAGAAAGAAAAAGTGCTTCCAGTTAAACTGTGGAACCACGTCTTGTTATCACTTAAAAGTTTTATTTTATATTTACTGAAATAATTATTTTAGAATTTAGACCTATATTTTCATTCCATATCACTCTTGCATGCACATAAAAAGGAAAACGAATTGGTTATGGCATTTCTAAAGTTTGTCACTTGCAGAATCCAGGTCCTTGCTCTGAATCACTTTTTCACTCAGAGTCATCAATGTGGTTTTCTGGCACGTTATTATATTCTGGTAAAGTGGTGATGTATTTCTTAATCTCTCTCGTCTCTGGAATTTTTTTTTTCTAGTTGCTGATACACATTATGTAAGTTTTGATGATGTTGCTATCTTGATTGTATCAGAAGGTGCCAATGGGGGGTTTTTAGTCAAGACCCAGGATTCCTTCCTCAAATGGTTCTTAGATGTTTTGGCTCCTGAAATATTGAGGGTTACTGTTGTCCAGATATGCCACGAGACTAACAGTAAAATTTCCATGTGACAATGGAAATGAGGCAATGACAACTGTGCTACAGCTGCATCCTGGCCTAGAGATGTTGTTAGATGATAGGGGATTGTAAGGTACATTCTGCTTTCATACATTTTATAATTGAAAACAAAAGTTACATCTTCTAATTAATGAAATATGACATTTAAAAACAGCCCTTTTGTTCTCTCCTGAGTCTTCTTCCAGATTAACCACCCATGATGTAGGATCAGATCTTTTTACCTCCCCTGTGGTTCTTCTCTGAACAAAATCCGATATTCTAATACAGCGAGGGCAATGCCCGGACCATATATGGTATTTGTGGTGTGGTGTGACCACCGCAGAGGAAGGGAGCTATCACCTCCCTAGTTCAGGTCCTTCTACTCCTCTTAATGCAGCCCAAGATCGCATCAGCTTTTCTGGCAGCTACATCACACCGTTGACTCACTGACATTATTGCTGACCAGATTTTTGAAACATGTGGTGTTGGTAAGCTGCTTCGCCTGTGTCCTAGAACATGTGTGGTTTCAGAATTTAAATGGAGAGCGTCTGTTCTGTTCCCGTCTGATTCAGAACAACCATTCCTGTTAAATTTCTATTTGTTCAATTTCGTGCAACCCTGTTCCGTTTTGAGCTCTTTCAGGATCCTATTCAAGTGTGCCTTCCGTAGCATCACTCAAGTCACTGATAAAATGCTCATCATGAGGGAGTCCCCGACCTGATCTTTAATTGGCTCACTTTGGGAATGGTAGTCCACGCTGCCCCTGGCCTAAGTCTCTGCCCTTTTTCTTTTCTGACCTGTGACCAGTTGCCTTCTTGAATCTAGATATGCCAAGTCTATTGCAATTCTCCATCAACCGTCAAGTATCCTGTCACAGAAAGAAGTGAGGTCTTGACATCACGTGTTCTCAGTTCCCAGAGGGCTCCATGACTGCTTTCAGGTATTCCCTGCCCACCCCACAGCGATGCAATAGGCAGGTCAGTGGTCTCATCTGCAAGAATTTCCAACGTTCTGGGCCAGCGTACTTGAAGTCATTGAAAGTATCTAAATATCCTTCTTGAAAAACCAAGCTCTTCTCCCATCTCCGCTTTCTGTCTTATCACCACATTTGATCTTTACTCGTCAGTAACTCTTTTTGACACTGGCTATGATGTGCCCAGCGTGGGAGCCGAGGTCCAATTTCTCAGGACCCTTTATGCCTCTGGACTTCCTGGCGCAAGATGACCACCCACTATTAAACCTTCCTGCCCCCTGGGACATGTTGTGCAATGTCAGCTGGTCCCAGGCTTGCCTCCTCTGGCTGACACTCTGGGACGGGCCCTGTATCACTGTCTCAGGGTCTTCTTTGGTTATGCCTCCTTCTCCTCATGATGGGCCCGGGCTTTTTAACAAGGCTTTCCTGTGCAACCGCACGGCTCCTATTCTGTACCATTTACAGAGCCGTTACAGTGAGCCAAGACTGGGGTCAGGGCTTTGTAAATATTAACTCATTTAATTCTTGTGCCAACCCCATGAGGTAGATATTGTCATTCTCCCCACTTACCAGTGAGGAAATTAAGGCACAGAGGGGTTAGTTGACTTACTCCAAATTTCATAGCTGGGAAAGGGTTGAGGGGGAATTAGAATCTAACCAGTTTGCTCCTGAGTCCAGCTTTCAACCATTATGGTCAACTGCCCACTTCCTAAAAGGCCCCGTCTTCCCTCCTTCTCCTCCTCCTCTTCCTTCTGCCTCTCCCTCCCATCCCCCTACTCTTCCCTCCTCCCCACCTCTCCTCCCAATTGCAAAGCTAGAATTGCATGTCAGAGAGTCTGAATCATTTACTTCCTCAAACCCAGCCCTTCTCTTCTCCCACCCATTTGAAGTCTGTTCTCTTAGAGCCTCAGGCACCAACTTCCCCCTCTTGGTCTCACAAGTTTCCGAGGAAACGATTGCTTTTCCTCTATAGTCCCTGTGTCCTTCTGGTCACTAGCCACTTGAGCATTGCCATGGGAATTAGGCTAGTTGTCCTGTTTCTATGGACGCTTCCTCTCTCTTCTGGAAGATGAAATGCTCAGCGAGGCCTGTCAGAGCTTTTCGTCAGTGGGGCTTCCACAACTGTCAGGGTGGTTGATTCTCCACCTGCCCCAACCACCAAGCTCTTCTCTGGTTGGCCTGGAACCTGGATCAGCAGCAGATCAGTGGTGTCCATGGTGACTCAGTTCTTCTTACACTAGTGTTCTCCAGAACATTCCCCTTGCTTTGTTTCATGGGCTTGACACACAGATGCACATGTTTTTAGTTATGAAGAGATGCTCTATTCACCTTTCCCTACTCCAAGTCCATTCCTTTAGAAGATAAGAGTGGGCCCAGAGAAATGTGTACAGTCTGCTACCAGTTATATAAAGAAAAGAATATATATTTGTATTTGCATGCATATAAAGTGCATGTGTGTATATATATATAGGGACTAGATACATGCAACTAACAATAGTGACTATCTGTCCTAGAGTGGGGACAGACTGGGGAGACAGGACCAGGAGTAGGAAGGACATATTTCCCGTGACCTTCTGTGCTTTTTGATTTTTAAAGCTAGTGACTGTATTTCCTATTCGAACACTTTGAAAGCAGAGATAATCTGGGAGTCCTGATTGTCACACTGTGGAGTTTGACTTACCGGGTTGACTCATCCGTCTGCCTCGTGCTGCCATACTGACCTCAGTTAGTTCCTCAGGTGTGAACTGGGCTGGTTACGGCGTACTTACCTTGCAGTGTGTAGCGCTTGCATGGTCCCACACCTGGAGGGTCTTCGATAAACAAGGACCCGTCCTTCCTCCCTGACTCGTCTCCCTGAAGCGCACTAGTAATTGGAGATTTTGACCCTTTGTTGTAATCTCAGTTTACTTTGAGCTGGGCCGCAAGTGTTGGTTTTCTGCTGTGACCCACCTAACACTTATACCATGTTTCCACCCTCTGTTGAACTCCAATATTTGAGGAAATTGAAACTCTCTGAATGTCTGGGTTTGCCTGGAACAACTATGTACTTTCCTTTTTGAGAACTATGGGAGTTTACATTATCATTTCTTTTCCAGTCATACTCGTCTGCCCAGTTCAGGGAGTGCAATTAGAATGGATCTAACACCCTTTGAAAACACAAGCCCATGGCGGATGGGTTTGTAGATAACCGAGGTCAGGGCAGGCCCTGAAGAAAAAATTCATGGCGTTGGGAAAAGCCAGCCCAGGTTTCTATAATTGAGGAAGTAACCTGATTAGGAAGGTGACTTATTTACCTTGGGCAGTTAATTGAGAAGCATACATTGAACACCTACTGTGTGCCCTAGGCTGTCTGCCAAGGGAGTGACAATATGGTTTAAGGCCCAGCCTCTCCTCCTAAAGCGTTCACAAGATACTTAGGGAAACAAGACATACGTGTTTTAAAAAATTAAATACGAGGAGATTTAGGAGTTTAGTTCAGTCACGAGGTAGTTCATGACTAATTTCCATATGACGGGGGGACAGCAATGGGTGCAAGGAGTGCTTTCTAGGGGCTGGACAGGGGGTGGAAAGCTTCCTGGGGGAGGGGGTTGGGGAGGGTGAGCCGGAGGCTGCATTTGCTCTGGATCTTGAAGGGTAGATGAAGTGCAGATGGGTAAGTGGGAGGAAGAAGAGAGCATCTCTAGTGGGTGTCGAAGTCGGGAGAAATGGGAAATGGCCTGCTTTGAAGGTGGGTAGAGGAAATGAGGCTGGGCAGATGGGTTTAGAACTGATACAGACAACCTTCAATATGACAGAGAGAGAGAGAGAGAGAGAGAGAGGAAAAAGTGCGTGTGTGTTGTTTGTGTGTGTGTCAGTTCAGAACACAGAGGATGAGGGCCCAGGGTCTCATGGGCAACTCTTGTTGTAAATCCTAGGGAGGACGGCAAAGAAGGGCTTTGGCCTCCAGACATTGAATCCAGGCATCTCCAGCTTGTCCTCCACAAATATCCTCAGGAGTAGAGAGGGCGGCCAGAGGCATGCGAACCCTTCTCCATTATTGTTCTGTTTGGGTATTTTCTGCTTAGGCATTTTAAATGTCTACTCATTTATTTATTCAGTATTTATGCGTTCTTACTCTGTGCCAGAACCTGTGCTAGGTGCTGTGCTTACAGCAGGGAAAAAGAAAACAAGGATAACATCCCTTGCTGTGTGGAGGGAGAGACAGTGAACAAGGTAAAGGTCCGAGGCCAGGTGAGGAGAGGTGGGAGACCTGCCGCAGGAAGAAGATAGGCTGTGCTGGGTGCGGGTGGAGGGAAGCAGATGGCGGAGGGCTGTCATTTTAAATACGTGGTCAGGAAAGGCCTCAATGACCAGCCCTGTCGCTGGGATTTATAAGCCAGCAAGTGAGGAGCCCGGGGCCACAGGGAAGGAGGCCAGGCCAAATAGTGGGGATCTTGAGTCCCCAGGTGTTCCTCTTGGACCCACAGAGTCTTCAGCTCTAGGCAGCAGGGAGCCTGTGAGTGTTCTTGAGCAGAAGAGTGCCATGTATGGGAAGACGACCCTCGTGGCTTTGCACAGGATGGGCTGCAGGAGATGAGACTGAGACCCCAGGAGGAGATGACCAGGGCTTTAAAAACTTCACTAGTTTGATACTTCCCGCCTGTGCATGGGGGGGCGGGGGGGGCGCAGAGCTAGGGAGCAAGAGCAGAGGGACAGGGGTGAGGGTGCCAGTGGATACGGGCAGAAAGGGAATGATGGCAGGGTTTGGCTGGAGGGGGATTGACAAGCAACACACTGAAGTTCTTAGAATTTGGGTTTTGGGGGTTGGTTAAACAGTCATGCTGTGACTTTTCTTCCATTATTTTCATGTAGTGTAGTGCTTAAGGATGTGAGCCCTGGGTTTGAATCCTGACTAAGTGACCTTGGGCTAAGGTACTTAACCTCTCTGTCCTCAAGCTCTGGTAAAATGGGGATAAAGTAGTACTTACCTTACAGGCACATTTTTGAGAAGATGAAATAGGTTACTGAATGTAGAATACTGAGAACAGTGCCTGGCATATATTAAGTGCCTAATAAATATTAGCTTGTTTGACCGCCTCTGTCTCTCCATATATACGTGTGTGAGAGTAAGAGTAACATGTTGGACATATCCTTGCTGTTGTGCTGAAGCTAAGTCAAAGGACGAAATGATCCTTTAAGGATTAAATGAGGTAATGCATGTAACGGATTTAGCTCAGTGGCAGATGAATGCGAGCTAAAAGTACTACTGGTACCACTGAATATTATTGTGAAGAAAATGATTTTCCAGTGGAAATCCTTTGTAAAGTCATCCAATTCAACCATTATTTATCAAGCCTATGGTGTGCCAGGTGCTGCACTAGACATATTATCTCCTTTCATCTTTGCAATGACTGCCCGAGATAAGCACTGTTACCCACATCTCACCCATGAGGAAGCTGAGGTTCAGAGAGGCTGAGATTTGCCCAAGATCACACAGCCTTGACTAGCAGAGCTGGGACTTGAGAGTATTTTTCCCTCTGATATTGAACTACCTTTTATAATGAGAATAATTAGTCTACGGGTAATCTGTTACGTAAATATACATTGACATATAGGTATGTACATCAATCTCCTTTGATATTTGGTGCCCACATGGAGCCTTGGGAATGTAGAGGCATGGCCAACTTCTAGGACAGACCAGAGGCAGTGTCAGATGGGGGACCCTGGGCCAGTAGTCAGAGCTGCCATGGGCAGGAGAGGCCGTGGGTGAGTCACCTCCTTCCCTCAGTGATGTATCGCTGCAGGCCTTATCAGAGCCTTTCAGTCACACAGAGTCTGTCTGAGACCTGTCTTGGTTGACCCAGCTCCTTGAGTGCCAGAGGAGTAGAGCCGATGGGTTTAAACCCCAGTGCCACCAGTTCCGAGCTATAAGGCCAACATAGGAGTGAATTTCTTTGTACCTCAGTTTTGTTATCTGTGAACCCACTCATAGGGTTTCATGCGAACTAAGTGAAATGGCCATGTAAATACTTAGGATGGCCTGGGCCACAGCAAGCACTCATAGTTATTATGCTAATAATTATTTTGTTATAATATGTTATAAAAGCCTCCGCTGATCTATGAGGCCAGAATGAAATGCCCCGTCCTCTCTGTGTGATTCCCTCAGTAACACATTTTGTTTTGCCTTATTGTAGAAATGTGGGTGGAGCTCTACCCTTCACTGGACTGCGTCCTTTAGACCAGGGAATAGGTCTCCATCAGTGCTTTTTAAATACCTGCGGACTTGTGTCTTGTCCTAGAATGTGTGGAAAGAAGTTCGCCAAATGGAATGGATTCCTAGGTCTTCTTTTTCCTTCAAGCCACATATTCTAACCTGAATTTCTTACCTCCCAGGATTATGAAAAATGTCTGCTATTTCTAAGGGTGTTTACAGTTTGCTAAGCACATTCATTTTTCACTCGGTCTTCACAGTCTTTGTATGTGGTCATTGGTTACTGTCTTCATTTAATAGGTAAGGAGACGGGGGCTCTACAGAGATAACGGATTTGCCCATAGACTTGTGGGTGGAAGATGAAGAAATGGGTGTCCCTGTGCCCATCTCAGGAAGCTTTAGTGTGGAAGCTCCTATTGACCATCCCCCCAAAGCCGTTTCATCATTGCCCCCTTGCCCTTCTCCTGAAGAGGGTTGGGAGGAGACCATGGAACCAACAGAGCTTTATCCAGTTCTGCTTTTATCCTCTTCCCTCCTCCAGGTCCTGTTACTTCCAGAAAAGCACCCGAGGGTGGGCTGGAGGTGAGCCAGTGATCAGAGTTGTTTAAATCATCCCCACTCCCATTTTCCCTTCTCCGTGGGTCTGAGGTCTGGGCCGAGACTCTGCACTCTGGACGTGGTGGGGAGTGGAGACGGTGGGGAGGGCACTGTAGCTTTAAACATTTGGAGCAGTGCCCAGGCACAGCCACACACGGGGAACCTGCAATTGGGGGTGGAGGAGGTTGGGATCTCCTCAGCTTCACCCTGGAGGAGGGACAGACACTAGGTATGGAGTCCAGGTGCAGGGGGCCCGTGGGGTGCGGGGAGAGAGGCGGAAGCAGAGACTGTGGGTGGGGGCAGTTCATCTGAAGGCAAATGGTCCTTCCAGCTAAGGTGGGACTAAAGCACGGGCTCCAGGACGGACTTTAATCCAGGTGTATCAAGCTCCTGATTTGTTCCTAAGTGGAAGAATCTTCTGTGTAGTTCCGCTCAACAAGAGGTTATTAAGGAAGTACCTACAGTATCCCAGCAGGAATGTGAAGGAATGTGAAGTCCATGAGGACCTGGCTCATGTACTGAGGCCTCATTTTTGCGTCTTTTCCTTTCTGAGAACCTTAATGCCAGGCTGATGGTGGTGATAACTTATGTGCATAGGGCAGCGTGCAGATTCCTGGCACCCCGAGCTTCGGCTCGAACCTGGGCCTGGCAGCTCGGCCCTGCCACACCGGCTGGCTGCTGGCAGAAAGCCCTGCTCATTGAGTTGGGTTCTGAGCCTGCTGTGGGCAGAGAGGGGCTATCGGGCCTTTATAGTCGTGGTTCTTGATTCTCTCCATGGTTATTATGTGACCCAAAGAGCAGACGCAGGAGCCTCTCGGGGTGTGGGTGGAAAAGATCCCAGGTAGAATGGCCCCCAAGATAATGGTTCAGATGGCCCATCCCTCACTAAGGCCAGTCTCCACTTCGTTCCAGTTCCAGCCTGGCCAGTCTCTGCTGCCATGCTCTGCCCATCTGCCTGGGTCATCCCTGCCTCCAGCTCTTTACTTTGTTTTTTGTTTTGTTTTGTTTTGTTTTTTCTTCAGTCTGCAACGCCTTGCTTCTCTTTTGCCTTTATCCATCCTCATCCTGCAAAACTGAGATTCAGCACTTCTTGCTTCAGAAAGGCTTCCTAAACCCTCTCAGCCAAAACTCAGCCCTCTTCTCCATATGCCTCCTGGGTGGAGAGCCAGCAGCCCCCAGCTCAGCACTTACATGTTATGTAACGTGTTTTGAGCAACTACCACACAGTAGGCAGCAGAACAAAGATCAGAGCAGGGGAGTCTGACTGGCCTGGGTGTAGTTCCTAGCTCCGATTCTTATGAGCTGTGTGACTTTGGGTAGGTGCTGTGATTTCTGAGTCTGTTTCCTCATTTGAACTTGAGGACATGATGCCTACCTCACAGGGAAGTTGTGAGGATCCGCTGAAATAGTCCACACAGAGCACTTAGCACGCAGATCCCAGCTTGTAGTAAGTGGCTAACAGGTGGCAGCCTTAAATTCTTTGACATGTATTGTCTTATTTAATCCACACCCTAGCTTTATGAGGTAGACCTCATCCCCCAAGAGGAGCGAACGAGCTCAGTGCCGAAACGACTTGTGCAAGGTCCCAGGACAGGGTGGGCAGTGAGGCTGGAGGCGATGCTCTTCCTTCCACTGCCTCTGCGGCCCCCATGCCGGCCCATCCCCATGTTTCCTGGTGTTCTTCCAGTCCTAGTGAGGACACGCCACAGATGCCCCATGAATGGTCTTTCCGGGCTGGTTTAAGGAGAACCAAGTTGCGGGGGCTTTGGGGCAGCAGGAAATGAGACCCCTTGAGCATTCCAGCCCCTTTCGGATTTCAGGCTTGCCCCTGGATCCTGGCAGTGTACTGCATACCACTCCCAATACCAGGCAGTGCAGGCAGCGTGGCTCCAACATCGCACCTAGCCAGGGAGCGCGAAACCAAATCATGCCCTGAGGGGAAATCTGCCAGTTCCTTTTCATTTATTTATTTATTTATAAATAGCAGAGCATTAAAGCTGTGAAAAGAAAAAGTAAGGGAAATACCTGTCTGGATAATCCCTCATGACTGGGGCAGCCACCCCGTGAAGCTGGTTGCTGGGAAACAAAGAGAAAAGCCACTAGCTGGCAGGCAGGCTCCGGGGCGGCGTGTGTGGCATTGTGTGTGCCCTGTGGGGGTTAGTGGGTGGCTTACTGAACTTCCCCAGACCCAGAGGTACAGCCCCTGGCCTGCCAAGGGTGGCTGCTCTTGCCATTACTGTGGTCAGGATGATTTTCACATCGTTTCAGATCGTGGTTTCCAGTTTCTCTCCATCCAATGTTGGAAGCTGCCACTTCTTTCTCCAACGGAGTCTCCCCTTGTCCCAGCTGCGATTTGTGTCTGTAGAGTCCTCACCCCACTGATTATTTAGTTTATGCCTGTGCAGACTTTGGCGTGGGGGTTCCCAGGGCCTTTGGAAGATGGCTGTGGGTGCTCATGCTCGGGTTCACCCCACAGCTATCGCTGCAGGAGCTGGGGAGGCCATCAGTGTGGTTTGGGGCTTTGTTTTTGTTACCTGGCCAGGGGTTCGTTTTTTTTGTTTCTGTTTCTCTAAAACCCTTTAAAACACAACTGAAGGTAGAGTTTCTTTTCCTGGAAGGAATTGAGAGAGTGCTAGCAGAAGGCTTGGAGGTCCAGGAATAGACCGTCTTTGGGTGCTGGCCCTGAAGGTGGCTAGAGAAGGAGACAAAGCAAAGATAACATTGTTTAGCACAGTGCTATGTGTCAATCATTGTGGTTGTACCTTGCTCATGGCAAGGGCCGGGGCGCACATCTGAGGCTGGGTTCCCAGCCGGGAACCTCGGGCCTGGGCTCTTCAGTTTTTTCCAGCCCCTTCCTCTCCCAGGAAAGACATTGGTCCAGGGCTTGCAGTGGCCTCCTCTTAACTTCAGTTTGTAGAGACACCTTGCTTCTCATGTTTGTTTTTCCTTGGCTAACTGGGTCTCACTCAATGCGCAGCTGGCTTTTCTTCCTCAGTGGGATTTAGTGATGATAACGCGGAGAATCATGGAATGCCGTTGTTGGTCAGAGCTCTTTTGGTGTCCAGTGATAGGAACTTAAGCAAAAATGGGACGCCTTGGAAGGTTCTCGGGGAGGCCAGAAACTCCAAGAAGGAACTTCAGAATCCAGCCCCAGGAAGAGATGAGGTGACCTCAGCATCCCTGGACCAGCACCCCCTGTTCAGTGGTCCCTGGCTGCAGACAGCTCCCAGCTAACCCCACACAGCCCTCACTTGACCCAAGAGTACCAAGCCCTAGGATTTTTCGTTTTGGTACTTGGTCCAGCTTGGAGCACGTACACACTATTTGCACCCATGAATGTGGCCAAGAAGGAAACATATCTGATGAACCTATCTTGAGTCCCATGCCCACCTTTTTATCTGGGGAGTAGAACATGGGGTGGAATCTATTAGAACAAAGGTAGAAAGATGCTAGTAATATTAATAAGTAAAAATAATCTCACTTTTATTGCATGCTTACTTTGTGCCAGACATTATTCTAAGCTCTTTACCGACATAACTCATTTCATCTGCACAATCAACCCCATTTTATGTATCAGGAAGCTGAGGCACAGAGAGGTTAAGCAATTTGCCCAAGGTCACACAGCTAGCTCATGGGGGAGCTGGTGTTGAACCCAAGCAGAGGACTCCAGATGTGCTCCTCACCACCCACTCTGATGCAGACAATAACAACAGATGTCAGCTACAAGTAGTGACTCCGAACGACACACTAGGCTACGTCCTTTACAGCGTTATCTCCTTTCATCTTCAAAACAGCCCCATGGAGTAAGCACTAACATTATCCCTATTTTTAGATAAGAAACTGAGGCTCATGGAAATTATCTGGCTTGCCCAGGGTCACCTGACTCATTTAAAGTGACAGAGCTGGGATAGGAAGCCAGGTTTGCTTGCTTCCAGGCCTGAGTTCAGGATCACTTTGAGCAGCCTCTGCATTCTGACACTTCTCTTGCTCTGTCAGAAGCTCCTTTGGTGACTGGGACGAAGAGCAGACCTGGCTGAGCCTCTGCACCTTCATCCTCTGCCTGCTGGCTTGGCGTGTGGAGACCCCTGCTTGGTGCACGTAGCTGAGGGGCCGGATTTGTGGTTCTGAGCTGGTCTTGATATGTCTCACACCAAAGGGTCTTGAATAAGCCTTTAGTGCATAAGCTCTGGATTTCTTCATTCCTCCATTCATCACATATTGGTGGAGTGCCCAGGAGTTGCCAGGCCCCGTTCCAAGTGCTTGGTGTCCCTTGGGGAAGACCTCGCTTCTATGGAGCTAGGCTTGGGGAACAGCAGAGAAGAAGGTCCCTCGAGTTCTTTTCATGTTCCTCAGGATCCATGAGGCCACTCAAGCTCACAGGAAACCTTTCCTGCACCACCCAACTCAGCCCCACAGGGGCCTGGACACCTCATGCTTCTTTGCTTGGGAGTGGCAAGATGGCAAATCCAAGAGGAGACTTGTTTCTCCATTCTGATTGATTACAAAGCAAACATTTTATCAGGGAGCCAGCACAGGCATGGACTAGGCCAGCTCGACTCTTGAGTCCCAGACTGCTGTGGTCATTGCTGATTGAGCCTCTAGGCAAGGAGGCACTTGGCTGCACCATGCCTCAGTTTCCCCCTCTGTGACATGACTGTACTACCTGCCTCATGGGGTTGCTGGGAGGATTATCTGAGATAGCTCATGCCAACCACCCGTCACAATGCCTACGCATGAATTAAACCCTCTCCTTCCTTTGAAGGATTGACTAGTTTTGAAAATATCTCTAAAAGCCAGGCCCATGGAAGAGGGCAGCCAGAAGGGGTCTTTGGTGAGGAAATCACAAATTAGTTCAAGCTTCTCATTTTACAGATGAGGAAACTGAGACTCCTCTAAGGGAGGGCTGGTACTGGGCCCTAGGACTTTCTGGTTTACTGGGGTTTTAAAGGGAGCTCAAAGTCTATTTGGCTGTTGGTGAGACAGAGGGTATGAGTTGGCCCTTGGAGTGGCTAGATCACAGTGTGCCCAGGCCTGTGGTCAGCCCTTGTAGATTGGCCAGAAACGCCCACGTGCACCCACCATGCAGACAACTCAAGCAGAACCTCAGAGAGCCCCCATTTCCCTGCTACTGGTCTCGGCAATATCCTTGGGGGGCAACAATGTCCCCGGGGGTGGGGCTTCCGTTCCTGAGATCTAGGGAGTGTGTGGAGGTCCCTGGTTCTCAAACCTGGTTAGACTGACAGTAAATTCTGTGCCAGGATGTCCAGCGCCCCCATCCACTGCGCCCAGAAGCTTCTCTTGAGAATCAGGGAGCAGAGAAGCGGAGGCCTCCAGCCTCTCTGACTTTTGGCTCCAGACTGCACAGGGTGGACAGAATGTAACCAAGGCGGGCCAGCCTGTTTGTCAGCTGCCATGGACTAGAGAGGTGTGGCTTGATAATGATGATGATGATGACAGAGCTGATGGCAGCTTCTGCCCAGGTGGCTTCCCTGAGAGCCTGCCAGGCAGCTCACGGGGTGCGCAGCTGCACTAGCACACCTCTCACCTCAGCAGGGGGGTGGACTATGAGCACGGGTCAGCAGGACCTGGGCTCCAATCCTGCCATGCCGTGGGGCCTTGGCACATGCCTTCTGCTCTCCAAGCCTCTGTTCGTGTCTGTGAGGTGCCACCGAGACAAAGTCTGTCTAGTCTCTAACAGTGCTCATTCCACGTACGTCCAGTGCTCAGGAAAGAGCTTCTTTCCCACGAATAGTCTGACAATTCTGAACAGTGCTTTAAAGGCAAGTCTTTGTGTATGAGAAAGAACACTTGTGTGTTTATGTGGGCCAGTAGACACACCGCCCTGCTTAGCAAAAGTGTATGTATCCAAGGAGTATGGGTACTGCCTCTTGCAGGTCTCAAATTTCACATCTGTGCTAGTTTCGTCTTCTTGAGACTACCTCTTAGAAATTTAGAATTGTGAAAGTAAATCCTTAGAAATGCCTTGTGACTCTGGGCTCCATTTCCCAAGCAGGTGGAGAGGCATTTTCTGCAGAAGCAGTAAGATGTAAGCACCAAATCATTTGGGTGGTCATCAGAAGCCAAAATAATAATTTGTTTAGGAAACTCAGCCCTGACCAAGTAGCCCAGTTTATAACTTCCTTGTTTATTTAGCATTTTGGACCTTTCCACCTTGGGAAACGTAACAGATTTTACATTGTTGACTTGTTATGGGGTTTTTACATCAGATTGATTTACTTGTACCATGTCCTAAGCTTAGAAATTCTGGCATTTTCTGTTTCTACTAAAGTGCCTAATAAAGCATTTTTTTCCAGATCCTTTCCCTTTCTCTGCAAGCCTTTGTAGAGAGGTGTGATAAGCCCTTAGGGTGCCCAGACAGTGGCAGACAATAAAATTGGTTTGACCGTCTCACAATTCCTTTGTTCACATGCAAATCTTGGAGCACAGAGAGAAATTTCCTTCTATTGGCTAAAGTGTTATTAAGGGACAAAGTGCATAAACATGTGGGCCTTCTTGGCTGAGAGAAGATATGAGGCTGTACTATAAGATAAAAGAGCTGACGTTCATTGTTGGGCTCTTGTTTTTAAAGGAACATGGCCATCTGTGCGCGGCTGGTCCTGGAAGGAGGGGACTTCCGTCACTGCGATGCCTGAGAATCAAGTAAGTCACAGTGGATCTTCTATGCTATTGAGTCGCTCTTGGGGGACTGGCTTCAGGCTTTGGAAAGGGCAGAGGCGCTTGCACTCTTTCTTCAAGCCCATTGTTTCTCCATGAGCCCATTTGGAGAAACAATGGCTAGTGAAAGCCCTGTCTTTGCCTACAGCCTCCAAGGTTGCACAGCCCTCCTACATTGTCAGAAGAGGATGGCAGGCAGGGATAGAGACTGAGCCGGTTTGGGGACATGAAAGACCTGTCTAACTTGGTGATCTTTGGGTGGGTGGGATCTCTGTCCCTTCTTCCTCTAAGTAAGACCAGCAGCCCAGCTGTCCTGACTCTGGTCCCGGCTCTGATGATGTTTCAGTCTCCTGCTGGCCCTGATCTGTGCCAAGGCAAGAATCTGGCCAGGCAGCTTCTGCAGGGAGTGACTGCAGAGAGAGCACTGTAGACCATTTGTCCAAGATTTGAAAATGTGATTGCAGCATCTTCCTCTGCTTGGGTTTCATTCTGAGGAGAACAAACGTGTTGACATCTTTCTGTAGATTCAGCGGGTCCATGTAGCGGAGGGTCTAGAAGGCTAAGGTATCGGCAGAGATCAGTAGTGGCTTGTTTTTGCTCAGTCATCCTCATGAACTACTGTAAGAGCCTTCCCACTGCTCACTCGCCCCATGTTGTCCCTCTGCCCTGTTCTCCGCAATGCTTCCAGAGACCTTCCTCGAAGACCCGGCAGTAGCTCTGCTCTTGGCCTTCCAGGCCAGCAGTCTGACCTCAGCCTCACATTCCAGCCTCCTCTTCTGCCTCGCCTCTCTGCCCTGGTTCCAGTTTCCCAACTCCTGGGACAGATCTCCACATCCAGGACATGCCGTTCCCTCGGAGAAGCTTCCCTTACTTCCCCAGATCAAGTCAGGGCCTCTTCTTCCTTGACACTCCTGTAGCGGTTTGTTCAGACTTCGGACCCGTCACTGGCTGAGTTAAGGTTTCTTCCCTTGTCTGTCTCACTCACCAGCTGTGGGAGCCTCGAGGGCGAGCACCTGTCCTCTAACCTTCCTGTCTGAGCCAGGCAGCGCCATCCTGGCGGCACAGTACAGCCATATGGCAGGGGGTCAGCAGCTGTTTATGGATTCAAGAAGTTCAAACCCCGAGGTTTCTTCAGGGCTTACTGCTCATGAAGTTCTGTCTCAGTGTCTCGTGGGAGCCTTGCACCCTGGGAGGGGTAGTTACATCATTCTTACTTATTTTCTAGACATAAAGGCTGAGGTCCGAGCAGTCAGCTACCTCGTCCCAGGCCTAATGAGGACCAGAACCCACATCTCCCGTGGCCCAGGCTAGTCTGGTTTCTGCAATACCGATTTTTATAATTAGAGAGAACCCAAGAGATAATTTAGAGCAAACCCCTCATTACCAGATAGGGAAACTGAGGCCTACCCTGAAGATACTTTCTCAAGATTATATAACTAACTGGTGCCAAATGGAGAATTAAAACGCAGGCCCTGGACTTCCAATCTAGTGTTCTTTCCACTCCTGCTCCCCTTCCTCTGCCTCCCTTCTGTATACAGCCGTCAGAGAACCTTTGCGGACCATCATTCTGCATTGACAGTAAGGTAAAGAATTTAGTGAATGCCCTGAGTTAGAGGGAATGTAGAAATGCATAAAACTGGCCCTGCCCTCCAGGAATTTTCCTGGTTCTGTGAGACCAGGGCAGGGCTTTGATGGAGGAAGGGAGAAAAGGAGAGGGTAAGGGGAGAGAGCCTCAGGGGTAACCCAAGAGGCTGGATCCTGGGGACAGCCCGGGGAGGGGTAGCAGGTGGGCACGTCTGGACATTTAGGGGCTGGCCTGCTGGGGTAATGAGTCCATTTTGACAGTTCTGACCAGCAGAGTGAGAAGGGCTTGACTGGACCAAAGGGAAAGCTGCTCCGATAATTCTGATTCTTAGTGTCTGGGCAAAGAGGTCCTGCTTAGCCAGCCTGCAGAGGCCTGAGAATCCATCCTGTCTCCTGGAGAAACACAGACTGTAGCGTGCATCCACAGAGGAGGATCGGGCAACGGACACTGAACCCATCATGCTCTAAAATGTGTGCAGAGAGGGAAGTGTGTGCGTTTCTGGCTGGCTTCTCCCTATTGTGCTCAAGTGAAGTTTTGTTTTCTTGTTTCTGATTGACCACACTTTCAGTGGGTCTTTCCCCCCTCTTTGCATCTTGAGACTCTCCTGGTCATTCACTCCTTGGAGGCTGGATGCAGGGCCAGGTAGGTGCTGGCTACTCATTCCATTTGTACTCTACCCCTTTTTGCAACTTCCTGGGCATACAGACAGAGGGGCTGGGACTGATCGCAGTCTCCATCTTGAGACACTGACAAGTTGAAACATACAATTTGCCCAGATTACAGAGAATGTGATGTTTGCCTAATAGGTACCTTGGATTATTTTCCAAAACATGACCAGGTTATAAACTTCTCTAGGGCAGGGAAAGCGTACAGTGTTATATCATTATTGTTTACATCTTAGGTTTACATTGCAATTTACATTGTAAAGATCATTTCATCTTCATAATAAGGCAGGTGGAATTACGCCCATTTTGCAGATGAGAAATTTGACTTGGGCTGTAACCTGCCCAGGGTAATGTATCTGCCTATGGGCTGAGCTGGGACATAGTCCAGCCGCCTGTTTATAAATTCCATGATCTTTCTACTCTACTAAGTTCCAACCATACGTAAATCCCCGGAGGGCCTAGGACATAAGAGGAGCTCAATAAATATTTGTTGAATGAGTGAACTTTGGCTATTGTATTTGCCTTTTTTTTTTTTTTTTTGGCCACACTTAACCATAAATAGATCCTCTTTGGCAGCAAAGGAACACTACTCTGAGAAGTATTTGAATTTCTTGCGACGATAAGGAACTGGTGAGTTCTCTTCTCACCCAGCTTCACCTCCGGGAACTGGGTCATGCACACTAAATAATTAATTCCTTGAATCTTTTACTCAGAGCTTCCTGCTCCCGATGCTGAGACGATCTGTCCAACATTGATCTTTGAAAGGTCCCTGACGGTGGCTGATCTTATTGCTTGTTGTCACAAACCTTCAGATGACCCATCTAACTGCCCACGAATGGATATACTCTTGGCCTAATCAGGTCAGACATCCAGGGAATTAATTCCATCACCCATGCCACTCTTCCCCACCAGCCTCTTCCAGATGAAGGAAGAGGGTCATTGTATGGTTATCTCAGATGTTCAGGGTTTTGTAGCAACAAGAAAGACACCTCTCCCATCTCACTGACATCTGAACTCCCCCAGAGTTTGTGGTGAGGGCTGAAGAAAGAACAAATGGACCGTGCCAGCTTGGGAAGGAACGTATGGGGTAAGGGAGACAGTTATCAAAATACTTGCTGGGCCTGCTCTTTCCCTAAGTGACACTGGGGTCATGTTGCTTAGAGTGTGCAGGGGATCCAGCTGGCCTCATTAGAGCAACCTAATTAGATTCTTGAGGTCAACAGAGTAGAGTGGAAAAAAGAGTCGGCTGAGACCAAAGGCCCACGTCCCAGACTTGGTTGCTCACAGTGTAGCTGCATGGCTTTGGGCCAGTCACAGAACTTTACCTGCCTTCAGATTTCTTATTAAGGAAATAGGGGGGCATAGAGGGTTGTGGCATCTTAAAGGAACCGCTTAGGCGTCTCTGGCTCTCAGCGCCCACTCTGTCTCTCTTTACAATCAGCACTGCTTTCTGCTCCAGGTCACCTACTCCTCACGTTGTCTGAGTTTGGTTCTGTAAACACTTTTCTCGTGGCCTTTGTAGCTTTGCCACCTCTCCCCTGCCCCACCCTGAGGTATGCCAGAGTGCAAATAAGAACTGCTTGTTGCTGCCCTAGTCTCCTGCCAAACAGCATGGGGAAAAATCTAATGTTTTGAAAGAGTCTTGGGGACCTAGTGGGTGTCGGTTGATATAGGAGGGGACTGGGGAAAATCCTTGAGTGGAAAAAAGCCAGCCCAGATGTTTAGGGGGGGTTGGTATCAATGTAAGAGTGTCCAAACCTGTATAGAAATATTATAAAAATTTACATGAATGAAAAAGAGTGTACGTGTAGAAGCAAGATCTCAACAGACTGAGATAAACGCTTCCAAGAAATGAGTTTGCAGCATCTTTTATGCATTTGGAATGAAGGAGAGAATGTAAGCAAGATTACACGAAGGTGGGAGAAAGCAAAGTGGGAGTTGGATTACAGGATAGTTAAAAGTATGTGCTCTCTTGAAGGTGGTCATGCTTTAGAAGAAGGCGTCTGAAAAGAGGCATTGTGTAGGTGTGTTAACCTGGATGCACAGAAACAATGGACAGGCCTTGCTTACGGCAAAGATCAGCCTTTCACTGAAGAAGTTAGAGACCTGGGGCATGACGACCCACCATGTCCTGCCCTGTTAGGAATTTATGATCAGATCACTCGGTGAGGTTTCTTTTCCTAGCACCCCTTTTTCCTCCACATTGAGAGAGCCGATCTCTGGATGCCCAGGGTACCTGGACTGGGTTGAGTTGCTGGATCAGAGGGTAGTCGATAAACTGTTAAGAATATGGCTCCAAGTTCATCCTCTACCTCCCTGGCCAGGCTTTATGCTCAGGGTGACCCGACACTCGGCAGCAATAAAGGTCCTGGTGCTGGTAAAAGGCTACTCAGTCGGAGCTAAGACTGAGACATCTCAGACAGACCACCAGCACAGAAAGCGGAAACGAAAACCGATCTGTCTCTAAGATTTATGATCTTAAAGCAGTAAAGCTAGGAAGAACTTACAGATCATCTAATTTAACTCTCCTATTTTATGGGTAAAGAAACTGAGATCCAGAGACATGACTTAACCAAACCCATGAAGCAAGTTAGTGGTGGAACCGAGATGGCAATCAAGCCTCCTGATTCCCAACCGGGGAAATCACAAGCATTGTACAAAGTGGCTCTTTCCCCAGCACCACGTTGCCTCCTCGCACGTGTTCAGCCACCACGCTTTCCACTCCTCTCCTTGACCCTGAGCTTGGTTGTCTTAGGTGTGAGCAGGGCCCCACTGCTCCCACCTCATCGTTTATTGAGGCCTAATAAAACGAGGGTGCAACACCGTGGAGAGGTTGAGGCTTCCCATGTGCAGGCTGTTTGACTCATACTTAGTGATTTAACGCTGTTGAGTCAGCATTATTCTGTTTTATAGTATGTCTTGGGGTGAAAGATTAATTCAAGGCAGGAAATGAAGGCTGTGACGGCACAGCTTCAGCAGTAATGGCCTTTTGTGGTTTCTTATTCAGATAAAAATCACCTTGGTTGCTAAGGAGCCCTTGTTTTGAGACTCTCAAGCTAAGGGCAGGGACTGAGTGCAGGCTTCACGTCCCTCGATTCAAGAGAGGGCTCTTTGGGTAGAGGCTGGCCATCCCATCGCTGTGTTGATGACATGTGACCCGGACGGAAGCCATTTACTTTTTTTCTATAGGGCCCCCTTTGGCTCAGCATTTCCTACTGAGCTCAAGGAAATGTATCTTGAGCTCTTTCCGTTGGGCAGGCGCTGGGTTTACATATTTAATCTTGTTTGTTCCTCACAGCAGCACTCTGAGGAGTAGGCATGGCTATTTATTGTATTGAGGAGAAAATTGAGGCAGATACAGGTTAAATAACTTGTCCATGTCCCACAAGATGCAAGGTGTCTGACTCCCAAAGCGTTTTCTCATTTTATGTTTGACATGACCTCTCTGCACGGAGAAGGAAGGGCTGGGGCTCACTGGGCTGGGTGCTGATTGAGGCATGAAGCATTTATTACGGGTCGTCTAAGTGCCAGGCCCTGGGCTTGGTCATGGGGATACAAAGGTGAGTAAGATCTAGTCCCTTTATTCCCAGGAGCTTGTGGCCTGGCCTGGCGGCAGGACAGATGTAGACAGAGTCACAATCTCCGTTCTAAGTATTAGCATAGGGAGACATGCCAGGTGCTCTGGAAACACTGAGAAGAGTGCAGCGTACGGGAACACTACGCCACGCCGGTGCTGTGGGACTTGGATATTGAAGACTAAATAGGAGCTTGCTAAGCAGAGAAGGATGCAGAGGGTTTTCCAAGTCAAAGGTACGGGGGTATGAAAGGCTTCTTTAGGTATTTGGAAGTAAGGAGGAGTGACGTGCCTGTGTCCTCGCCGAGGAGGGTAGGAGTGGAGCATTCAGTGGAGAGATAAGTTGGGGTGAGAGGAGGGGGGGTCTGGAACCCGACTGTCACAGGCTTTGTAAACTGCTAATTATGTGAGAGTCCTTGGAAGACACATCGGTAGAGACCAGCAAAGATTCTCTAGCTAGAATTCTCCAGGCACCGGACGTACCTTTCCCTGTGGTAATGTGGGTGGGGCGCATTTTCAGACAGTTTGTGTTCATTTTCTATTTTTTGTGTCTCACGTGCCAGTGGAAGTGTTTATTGATGGGGTGAGGGCGTGGGGTTGGGATGGACCACACGCCAGTTCATATTTAAAATGTCTTAGATTCCTTTTGCCAAATAAGCGGATAGCAAACACCCTTGTGAGTTCATGTGCAGAGGGTGTCTCCAGGGAGGGTTTTGTGCTCCAGACAGGGCCACACAATAATTCTGGAGGAGCTGAGGGTGTGGGGTGAGAAGGCTACTTAAAAATAAAGACCAATGAAAAAATATAGCTGTTTTTAAGGAGGATATTTGCAAGGCAGAACTATCCAGGAAGTAGATTATTTGCCATGAGAATGAGCCAGAAGAGTCCTTAAAAACATCAAGTCTTTCGAGTGGGGAGGGTAATGGTGAAGAGAGAGAGCCCTCTGGGAACTCTTGTCTCTCTCCTCTTTACTGAATCCCTTGCTGAGGTCTGACCTAGGAAATCAGTTTTGGAAACTGACCTTTGAGCCCGACTCTTCCTGTATGGAGAAGAAGGGAACGAAAACCCAAAGAGTGATTTAAAGGCAAAGGTTTCTTGGTCTCATGTCACAGTCCATCTCTTGTAGCCGCTGGGTTTCATCGCTTTATAGAGAAAGAGAAAATCCTTTTGGGGATAGCTGCTGCTTATGTTAGTGAATGTGTGTTTCAGAACACAAGCCCGAACACCAAGAGCATCTTTGGTCCAGCATCTTTATTGAGCCAACACAAATTTACTACATAGGGCTAATGGGAAGTCTGTCTTCTTAACTGCCACAGAAAATTCACCAGCTTGGTCACACCTTCTACCGTCCTCTCCCCTGAGACTGCTGGCTGTTGGGCTTTTGATCAGGGAGGAGAATTTTGACCCACTGAATGGGGCAATGGTCAAGGCAGTCAGTGGTCCTAGAGTGCTTGTCCAAGCATCTCTGAGCACACAGGAACATGGCCTTTGAGTGTCACCTGGAGAGCTGGGCACCCTTCTCCTGAGACCTCTGCTGCCCTATAGGTCCACACTGCCCCCGGTGCCAGCCCCATGGCCATTACCAGCAGTCAAATGTTACAGGACTGTCAAACCCCAGGGCTGCATGTCTCATCCTGGAATGTGAAGTCCAACCTGTCAAGCCAATAATCTCCTCAGAAGTGAGTTCAGCAGTTGAGTGTATTTTAGGGACTGGTTCTCTTGTGTCTTATCAGAGAAGCCTTTCTGTATTTACTGTCCAGAATCTTAACTGGTGTCATAGTGCTTTGGGAAGAGTTCCAGGAGACTTCAGTTCCTCTGCACAGTAAGGAAGTGGCCCAAACTGTCCTCTCTCACTTCTGCTCAGACCTCTGAACTGCCTCCAGATGTCAACATATTTGACACGGCAGAGATCCCCTTGGGTGGGTCCTGGTGAAGGCAAGACATGCATTCTCAGAGCTGTCTCACCCTTTCAGTCCCGAGTTGTATTTGATAACCGTTAAGCTGTGTTCCTTTAGCACATTGCCTGGCACGTGGTAATCAGTATCTGGGGGATGAATATATGAACAAATAAATCACCAGCAAGTGAAGCCTCCTATTTTCCAGCAGAAACACAACAGAAGTGAACAGGTCTCAGGCTGAGCTGCCTGTGTGCTGTCAGCTTGCAGGATCTGGTATGTGCGCCAGGAAAGACGCCTCTTGTCCTTGGTGCAGAGGGAGTTACAGAGTTGTCATGTCCTAAGCTGGGGGCCTGGAAGGAGGGCCAGACGATCTTTGATCCACATCCAGAAATTCCCCTCCTCAAGACTATGAGTCCTGTTTGGAGGCTTAAAGCAAATCTACAAACAAACAACAATCCCATCAGCAAACCCCTGGGAATGTGGGCCCAGAGGAAACAGGGTAGGGTCCGTTGTGCTGGCTCCCTCAGCTTGCCCCGCCCACTCCCCACGTGACTGAATGTCCCATGCTTAGACATGTCTCCCAAGAACCTCCTGATGGGTGTTCTTGCTTTGCCGTGCTGCTTCTAAGCCGCATTGGAGATTTTCTATTGAAATCATAGATCCTGGCTTCCCAAGTATGTTGACACATCAATAGGCTTTGAACAGCCCATCAAGCTCTTCTGACTCAGGAAGGGTTTATCTGCCCGTGCAGGTGCACACACCTGCTCATAAAGGCTGAATGCAGTTTACAGTAGGCCCTTGTGCGGAGGCTGGGTGGAGGGGCGTGGCCGGCTGGACTGCTGGCTGGGTGGGTGGATGGCTGAATGGAAGGAATGGATAAGCATCTATCCTTTTCCTGCCTGGGGCCCCCCCACACAGAGGCCACCCGACTGTTGAGATCCAGAGAGGTATTATTTACATTGCTAATAACACTAATGACATATAAACAACAAAGCCTGTATAATTGCGTATCAGGAAATTAATCCTGAAATTAAAGGCCTATAATTCAAAGGAAAATTTAGAAATCTTTTAAGTAAACTCTAGAGGTGCTACAATGTAAGCTGTTCCATCCCTCCCAAAACACATTTTTACTACTAAACAATCATTCATTCAACTAACTTATACTAACTACCTATTAGGATCAGACACCCCACTGGCACTGAAATTATAAAGATAAGAATCAGTAGACAACTTGTTAATGGGTGAATTAGTCAAAAAGGGACATAGTACATAAAGTTGAATTGTTTGAATCTTAAATATAGATTGAATGCCAAGTGCTCACGCAGAACAGAGCTGAGTACTCCGGGAAATAGAAAAGAAACACAAGACACTGGGCTTTTCCTTAAGAAGTTTGTAGACTAGTTGTCCAGGCAAGATTGGTGCATAAAAAATGGGTTGGGTTCAAAGCTAAATGAAGTGCCAAATAGTGTGGTCTATGCCCTGTGTGACCCTGTGTTATAATTCTTTGTCTACTCACCAGACAGTAATTAATTTCCCAGAAGCGGCAAAGCACTTGCTCACCTAGTACCTACAGTGCCGCTCGAGGTCCTGCTCCCGGTGTGGGACCTGAATAACGAGAATGAATGGAAGCAAGTGTGGTTGGTGATTCCTAAACCTGGCTGGTCCCCAGACTTCCCTGGGGAGTCAAACACATTTTCCCTTTGGACCTCAGGCTGTAGAGATTCTGCTTTGCGAGTGGGCCCAGGTGAGTCTGCTTTAGAGCCAGATTTGCTGACCTCTGGCATAGACTCCCGGAGTTAGAAGAACACATGGGAAAAAAGGGTCAGTAAGGGATAGGGAAGCTTTGTGCTTGCAAACTGCAGCTCTTTCCTTAAGATCCAGCTCTGCTTCCGTTTCTTCCGTGGGCTTCTCTTCAGGCTGTCAGTCACACCATCTCCCGTCTCTGTGCCCACACATCTTGGTACCCACCTCAACTGCAGCTCTTACCAAAATTTATTAGTTTGAATTTGATTCCTCGAATATGTTGTGATGCTCATCCAGGAGACAGCACACAGTAGGTCTTCAATTAGTACTGTGTAGCCTGACTCTGCTTCAGAGGATGGGTAAGATTTCAGTGGGGTGGGAAGAGGAAGGCAGAGACCGGATATGGAGGTCTGCAGGGGCAGCCCCAGGGGAGCCCTAATACCTTGAGGAACTGAACCTATCAAGGAAATGGGGCTGCATGGTGGGGACTGAGGAGCCCGGTAAGGGAGTCTAGACTTATACCGTGGGGTGTAGGGAGCCGTGAGGGGTTTGGGCACGATGGAGGTTGTGCCCAAGAGATGGGAATGTGAAGACTAGTTAGGAGGCTCCTGCGGTAGTTCTGGTTGTGGTTAGAAACAAAGGCAGTCACAATTCGAGCCACCACATAGCCTGGATTTTGTGCTGTTCTTGATTAGATTTTACCAACAAGCATGATTATTGAGCATCCACCACTGCCCATTGCCAGAAGCACAGGGGCCAGGCCCCGGGACGTGCCACCTCTGGCATCGGAGAGCTCACTGTCTGGTGAGGCAGGCAGACCCACAAGCAGATGAAAGCGACAGTATGTATGAAACCATCCTTGGACGCTCCACAGAGTACAGTGTGGGAAAAGGAGGGGAGGGGAAGCCAAGGTGGGGCTTCAAAGACCAGGGCAGCCAAAAATACTGCCTAGCCAGGCGTCATTGCACTTCATCTTCACGTAACCCAGTGGGGTCAGGACTATTATTATCCCCGTTTTATTGATGAGGAAACTGAGGTTCAAAGTGGTTAGACAACTCATCCGGGCTCACACACCGAGTAAGTAGCAATCTGCTTGACTCCAGAGGCCAAACCAGGACTCCTGACACAGCCGCCTTTGACGTTTCTGTTCTAAAGCTGTCCGGCATTTTACCAAGTAAACAGAGTCTGGATGGGCATTGTATTAAGCCCATAAGCATAAGCAAAGGCACAGGGAGGGGGTGTGAAAGAGCTCAGCTTATTAGGGAAAAGCGCTGACTCAGTAAGTTTAGAGTAGGAGAGGTGGGGAAGTGATGAGAGGACAGGCTGGAGAGCAGGCAAGGGGAGCAGAATCGTGATGGGTTTTGTTTGCTTTACTGAGATGTTTGGACTTCACCCTGAATATTGTCAGGGAACTGCTGAAGGATTTGAAACAGGAATGGAATCTGTGTGCATTTTCGATATAAAGTTCTCGTTGGCAGCAGTTTGAGGCGTAGGCTGGTGGATCGGAGAGAGGTGATCTGGAAGTAGAAAAGGCATTTACGAGGAGATTTTGAGAGTTTCAGGTAAGAGCAAGAAGGAAGGACAGGACAGGAGGCAGTGGATGGAGCGGTATGAGGACTGGGTGACTGGCTGGCTCTGTGAGACGAGGGAAAGGGGTTCAGAAAAGGTGACTGCTAAGGATTTGGCTTGAGAGTTGGGGAGCAGATAGATGGTGCTGTCACTGAGGTTGGAGATGCAGGGGGAAAACAGGTGGGGGAGAAAGGTAGGTTGACTGCTTGTGACGTCTGCTAGAGAGTCAGGGGAAATGTGTAGCTGGCAGTTGACAGAACGGCGAGGAATGCAACAGGGAGAGATCTGCATAGAAGGGATAGCTTGGTGGGTAGTCAAGGTATAGATGCTGGGTGAACCACAGGGGTGTTTAGGTCCTTGAGAGTTACAAGAGGATGAAGATCAGAACCTTGGGACACAGCAAAAGTTCAGGGGCAGAGAGAGAGACAAGTTTGCAAAGACTGAAAATGGGCAGAGACTCTGAGTAAGATAAGGTCCCATAAGTGATGACTGGATTTAGCAGCAGAGAGAACTGGGGTGACCTTGGACACAAAGCCCGGGGTGGGTTATGTGTGTGTGTGGAAATGAGATGGGGGTGTAGGTGGTGCAGGGTAAGTGTAGGTGAGAAAACAGACATGGCCAGGCTAGACTCTTCCATTGGGAACCTAGGTTGTGAAGGGAAGGAGGGAGAGTGCCATTTTATTTTCTCCAGTAAAAGCAAATATGGATCTAACTGTGGTTGAATTCGTGCTCATTTTTGAAAATGGCTTCACATGGGTAAATTCACAAACCAGAAAAAAACCAAAAGATTTTTGTCAGGCAATGAGTTCCAACCCCCCCCACCCCACCCCCATTTTTTGTGTTTTTTTATTTGAAAAATGTGGTCACTTGGCACAATTCTTCAAAATGGGGGAGGGGGGTGCTTTGAAAGGCAGATTCCATGAGACACACCTGGGCTGTGAGCTGCCCAAGTTCACGTGCTCTGCGGCTGTCCCAGCCTCCTGGGTGTGGTGCTGTGTGCAGCGTGAGCAGGCAGCATCGCAAAATCCGTTTTTTGTTTTTTTTTAAATTTATTGGGGTGATAATTGTTAGTAAAATTACATAGAATTCAGATGTGCAATTCTGTATCACATCATCTATAAATTACATTGTGTGTTCACCACCCAGAGTCAGTTCTCCTTTTTAAGTTCACTTTGCCATGACTTCTAGGCCTCCTCCCCAGCATCCCTCTCCCTCTCTTCCAGACTAAGCACTAGGGTTCAAGTCCGTGAGGCCTAATTTTGGCAAGTCAGGAGAGGTAGTGCCATCTCGATACAAAGCTTCGTGTAGGGAGGGACACGAAGGGCGTGCTGCGCAAAGACTTGGTGGAAATAAGCTTTTAGCTGCCCCATGTCAGCATAGGGTGGACTAAGGGGAGAAGGAGCTGCCCTTGCCATCTATGTAAAAATACACCAATTTCAGTCTCGGTTTGGGTTGGGATATTTCTGGGTGGTGGTTGTTGTCCCCAGGGCAGTGTGCCAGAAGGACAGTTAATGACACATCTGTGAACGTGCGCCGTAAGAGGTGCCTTCATGTAATTCTCGCAGGGACTCTTGTTTATGACTTGCTCAGGGAATGCTCCGTGACTCAGAAGTCCACATTCTTTCCACCACACCACACTGGCTTCCAGGGACTCAGCTGAGGGCTCAGGGGGTTATTGAAACCCAGGAAGTACACTAGCCTACCTGTTTTATTCTCCCGTCTTATTCCATTTCAAATAGGGAAGTGATTCAACCTAGGGAATATGTATGTATGTGAGGTGCTCCGGTAGAAGGGTGGGCAAGTTTCCTTCTGGGGGTCAGGCAACTTTTCCAGGATAGCGCGGTTCTAATGGAAGGGAAGATATGACAGAACTGGATGTTTAGGAAGTTGGCCCACGACAGTGGTGGGTGATAGTGAGAGGGACGTTAATCCCGTGTGATCAGTCTTCCTATTGGGAGGGAGTGTTTTCTGACAGGGGCCTATTTGACATGCCCACCATGCTGTGGTTTACCTCCTGTGTTAGTTAAGCTGATGTTTCCTGCCTAACAGATAAACCTTCGAATCTCAGCGACTTCACATACTTTCCGTTTATTTCTCGCACAGGTCAAGTCCAAATGTTTGTGGTTATGGAGGGCTTTCCTCCAGGTGGGCATCCAGGGGGTCTGGCTCCTTCCTTCTCCTGGCTTTGCCATCTCCGGCCTGTGGTTTCAAGGCTGCTGTGCTCTGGCAGGAGTGCGAAGCGCGTGGAGGATCGCCAGGGGAGGTTCTTATGCTTGGTGCTAGAAGCAGCATAGGTCGCTTCCGCTCACATTCTATTACCTGGAACCTGGTCATGTGGGGTCACATAGCTGCCAGGAAGTGCTCAGGAGGAAGGAGCCATGCATCTGGTGGTCAGCTAGCCTGTCTCTGCCATACCCACCAAGGCTTGAAAGTCACCTCTCCGCTGAACGTTACGGGCATATTAGCCACTGTCCTCATCTGGTATTGTGTTGACATCTCATTACTCCAGAGCCTAGCATTTTGGAGTTTGATGAAAGACAGGTAGGGGTGTATCATGAGTTAAAGGGTCTGGACCACAGACCATGTCCCTGATGTCATGTTCAAAGCAACACTTGAATGCTTCCACCCACTTTGCCAGGGAGCACCAGCGGTATGCTATTTTAGGACGTGGCCTCTGAACTCCGGCTATTGGGCTTCACGTCACGAGTTTACCACTTCTGACATGTGGCATTGAGCAAGTTGCTAACTTTTCTAATTCTTTGGGAAAAAATGGGGATAATCATAGTATCTAACAATGTCTTGGTTTGTTACAATGATTAACTTATTTAATACATGTAAAGCTTGTAACACATCGCTTGAGACTTCATAAATGTCAACAATGAGTATAGTCCCCAGGATTGAACAAACATTCATTTGCTTATTTAGCACATAATGTATAGAGACAGGACCTTGTGCTAGGAACCGGGAGTAAGAAAATAAAAAAAATTGATTTCAACACAGAATAACTTACTATCATTGAGGTAAGTACAGGCTCCTATGGAGGGATCCAACCCATTTTGGGAAAGGGTTGTGGCTAAGGAGGTGGGAGTATTTAGAGAAGAGGACCTTGAAGGAAGAGTGAGGTGAATAGAGGTCATTAGTGAGGTGAAATTCGATCACATCCATGCACCCTGCTTAACAACAGTGAGGATGGTATGTAATGTTAGACTTACTGGACTTTTTTCAGTGGAGAAGTTTCTTTGCCTTACAACAGGATTCTCCTAATATCAGAAAGGATGCATACCCAGTATCCCTGAAATTGATGTTAGTCAATGAGAAATGTGCCACTCCCTGACTCTGAAGGACAGAGGTCTCATCTAATTACACAGCCACTGTTTGCACTCATTTGAACCTGATGACAAGTCCAACAGATACGGGCTGATCTGACTTGTCCTCGGGGAGCTTTTAGGGAATCGGTCCCTGCTTTCAGGGAGCTGCAGTCTACTGACAGCATACACAGGCTCCACTGGAGCACAAGACTGTTCTCTCCAGGAAATGGAAGGTAGGCCCTGGGAGACAGGACCAGGGAGCTGGTCCTCAGCCTTTCCTGGGGTGTTGAAGATTTCACAGATGCCGGGGGCGGGGAGGGAGGCATCAGTGAGGGGAGCCTGGGAATGGCAGGACAAGAGATAAAAATTTGGAACTTGGCAGAGCTGAGCTTTCATAGGCTTCCTGGGGTCAAATGAGATTTGGAAGGAAGAGTGAGAGAAGCCTAAATGACTTACCAAAAAAGAAGGTTAAAAATTATTCCATTTCTCTCATGCCCCATCCCCTTCTAGGAGCGATCACCATTCTGCTTTCTGTCCCTGTGAATTTGCTTATGCTGGATACCTTCCATCATTATTTTTAAGGAAGCTTGGCCTTGTGGAAATGGGAATTTACAGTTTTCCTAGGCACCCAATGTGTGGTAAAGATAATGCAGGGTGTATGCAGAATAGACTCAGTGTTTGTTGGCAAAATGGATTCAGTGTGTGTGTGTTGAGATGTACGTTATCTTGTCACCTCTTGGCCCATAGCCAGGTATGCAGGTTTCTTTCTTGTGGGTTCACTGGCAATGGGTCCTGTGCGCACAGCTGAGATTGGGTCGAAGACATCGGCTTCCCCATTTCCCAGCGTGGCCCCCCCCCCCCGGAAAGGGGCCTGCCGCCCGGGGCGTGAGGGCCTGTGACCCGGAGAGCAGCGCCGCCTGGGCCCCTTATCTCCAACCTGCTAGAATGGAAGCCAATTCATTAAGCTAACACGTCAGGGCTTCTCGCAGGACGCCCCTTTTCTGGAGAAAAATAGCACTGTTAGTGTGGTAGGGCCACACGGGACCAAGCACTTGTTAGACCTGAGAAAGATAAGACGCAGAAGCCCATCTCCGCTTGGCGAGACCTCAGTCTAGTCAGGGAGAGAAGACCCCTGGACTTGGAATGTGTACACAGGAGGGGGTTATAAACGTTGTGCATGCTCCTGGTAGAAAATTGGGAAATACAAAAAAGCATAATGCTAAGAAACAAAAATCGTTTGAAATACCATCCGTCACACATAACCACTGCCACATTGGGCTTGTTTCAATTCCCCTACAGATATTACTTTATGGACTTGGATTGTATTGAGACCCTCAAATTGTATCCCGCTCTTTTCGCTCTGCTTTAGGGCATAAGCATTTCCCCATGGATCAAATGTCTTTATAAATATTATGTTTAAAGGAGTGTCTGATACTTGATTGTTTGGTTGCACCGTAACACATGAAACCACGCCCTGTTGTTGACAGTTGAAGACACTCGGAGCCCGAGGGAACTCTAGAGACTACAGACTGAACCCATTTAATTTAGCCAGCAGCTGCAGAACAGGCAGGCCATGTGATTTCTGTCTACACGGTTCAGACTGATCGGTGGCTAAGAGTGTGGGTTTTTGAAAAAGATGGAACCAGGCCCATTTCACAGCATCCGCACTCACTACCTGTGGCATACTGAGGAGGTTACTGACCTCTGTAAGTCTGTCTTTTCTTCTGTCCAACAAGGATGTTAAGTGAGATCACACATGGAAAGGGACAGGGCCAGGGGCCGGCACTGAGCAGCTGAGCAGTGCGGCTATCGGTGTCATCATGAGGGCAGTGAGAAGGGCAAGCTCAGTCTCCCCATGCCAGGCCAGAGTTCTGCCACCTCTATGGCGTGGCTTCTTCTAGAAAGTTCTTGAAGTGAGGTTTACTGATGCAAGAGGAAATATAGAGCACTGGCTAGAAATCCTTATGGAAAAATGTTTAAAGTGTGTATGTGTGTGTGTGTGTGTGTATGTGTGTGTATGTGTGCACACACATACACTTATACATATATAAACATGTGCACACACATACATATATACATACATGCATATATATGTGCATATACACAGATATACACACATACATGTGTATATATACATACATATATACATATACAAATGCATATACATGCATACATGTATACACATGCATAGCTATACACACATACATATATACATGTACATGCATGCATATATGTGTACACACACATACATAATAGGAACAGCATTTGGCAAACTTATACATGCATTACAGAAAAGAGAGATGGGCAAGTACTAGAATGACTTTTCTCCCCCCCAAGGCCTATCTTACAGACTACAAATAGAGAGAGAGAGAGAGAGAGAGAAACCACCCCATCCTACAGACTTGTTGTGAGGACTCCTTAGGATAAGGCCGGTGAAAGAGCTCCTTCCTGGTGCTGTGACTGGTCAACGTGCAGGTCTCTGACGCATTGGGAAGTGGGGGTGGAGGGGGTCATCTTGGGATCCGTTACTGTGAATGATTCCATGATGGAGGTGAGGAAGTGGAAATGTGTGAGGTCACTTTAAGCCAGACTAATGTAATCAACTCCATTGAGAAAAAGTGAGGAGACGGCTGGGGCCAGAAGGGCAAGGGCCAAATGGCCCTGGGCCCTCAGCCGTCCTCGGCATCGAAGGCCCGGGCCTGCAGTGGACCTGGAGCCTCTTTCCGGAGCTCCCCACCCCGGGGCAGTATAGACAGAGGGCAGCCTAGACAGAAGGTACTATCTTCACCCTTGCTGCAGAGTGGGAACCTGTTTGGGTTTTCAGTTTGTCTCTTGGATGTTTGCATAAGCCTTTCCTAGTGGGGGCCCCAGATGGAGTGTGTAAGAAGGCTGCACGTCTGAGTTTAACCCACACAGGAGGGCTTTGACTTACTGTGGGTGATCTCAAGGGCTAAAACCAGGAACAGAGAGGAACTGAGGGAGAGACAGTGCTGATCTCTAGTCAGATCTGTCTTCTAGTCAGAGGAGGCAAGGGTGGAACCTGCTGCCCCAGGAGGCAGGGCACTCTCCATCTGCAGAGATGACGAAAGGAAGGCTGGGGAGCCCTGGTGGAAGAAGATTACAAGGAGGACAAGGGAGCCCTTTCAGTCCCTTCCCAACCCTTTTGGGTTCAAGTTGGTTGCCACATGCCCTTGTAGACGGAACGCCGGCAATCCCTGGACCGGGTGAGAAGATGATATCTGCAGTCATTCGCTGTGAAGCAGACGTTCAGCCCATGTTGGGCTCTGCAGAGATGCAGCATGTGTGCGAGGTGTTTGCCACTGCTGAGGCCCTGGCTGGCTCCAGGTCGCCACAGCGGAGGGTCTTCTGTGTCTAAGGCACAGCGTTGAAGCTTTTAGTCCTTCTGCCCACTCTGTGAGTGCACGCATGGGGGTGTACACACCCAGTTCATTGCTGAGGAAACTGGCCCTGCCCGGGGGCCTCTTAGTGAGGTAAACCTGGGAGATGGTAAGTTGGAATGAGGAGCTTGGCGGTGTCAGTGGCAGGAGGGTTTGGTTTTTAGATTGCATTTACCCTGAAACATATCCTCTCTGTGAGTCTTGAGGGTGGGGATGAGGGCTGAGCTTCTCTCCTGGGTCAAACTGCTGCTTTGTAGGAAGATTCGGCCCAGCGTCCCTCTAGCCCTCCTTGTTTTTATAGCACTCCGCCACTTGTCTACCTCCTGGTCACACAGTTTGATGCCGTTTGGCAGGTGATTAGTCTCAGGGAAGGCAGAAGGTGTGAGAGTCCTAAATGTGACTGTACTGGCAACTCTTGGGCCAGGAGGCTCTGTGGGGACAGAGTCCCAGGGAGCAGTTTCCAGGCTCTCGGCCTCATGTGGAAAGGTGCTGGGTCGGGCAGTACAGGGCCATCAGCTGTAATCAGATGGCCATCCGCTGTGGCTGGGTGGCCATCAGCTGTTACCGGTTAGCCATTAGCCGCTAATATAACTGCTGTGGCTATGCTGCAAGGGGTTGGGTTGTTGTTTGGTTGGCAGAGAAGAGGACGGCAGATTGCAGATTGTGTGACTCCTGCTTCCTGTATCTCCAACCCAGCGGCCAGTGAATATATAGTGGTATGAACCCCCTATCCATGGCTCCATTGGTGTTCCTTTTTGGCCTCACCATACTCTGTGTCCACCTGCCAAGAACCGGAGCGGGACCAGAGACCCTTCATGATGGGCTCCTTCTCTAATTTGGGAGGTACTCAGGGTCTCCACAGAAACTTTGAACTTGTCTCCCACATGCCATGGGCTGAGCCCATTATCAGTGCTGTCGCTGACAATCTGAGGTCCTGAGTTTTACTTTGTAGCAGCCAGAGGCAGGGGAAGGGAGTTGCTTTGTGACTCATGAAGTCACACAGGCAGAACCGCAAATAAGGCACTCCAGTTGGCAAAAAACAAATTGCTTCAAGGCTATTCTTGGAAACTAAAGCATCACGTCTTGTTTCTTCCCAGAAAATGCAGAAACCTTTCATATTTTTGGGTAGTTGGTTATTTATATTTCAGATCAAACTCCAAAAAGGCAACAGCTGGGTAGTGGTTGACAAGGAAATCTTTAACACGAGCTATTACCCAGGGGCCTCTGGTTTAACTAATTCTTGATCTTCAACTTTTGGGGAAGAAGGGGTACCCACCAAAAGTATCACATGCCAGTTTCTGGAAGAAAAGGCTTGAAACTCAGACTCAGTCTTTCTAAGTCATTTACAAAATGACTTAGTTCACTTACAAAACCACCTTGTGTCATATATGTTTTCAGTTCATTACTCAAATTTCCTCCTGTATATATGGGGAACTGTATATACGGGGAACTTAAAACTCAGAAGTTTGGGAAGGTGTCCAGTGTGACATAGCTAGGAAGTGTATTTGAACCCAGATATTCTGAATTGAAAGCCTCTGACTTTAAAGTACATAATTCCTTGACCTGGGAAGCTGGTCCCAGGAGTTACCAATTCCCATATTTTGCCATATGTAATGCGCACCCATGTTTTTGGCCTAAACTTTTCAGGGAAGAAAATCTTTCATTTTAATTTTTTTAATTCAAATTTTTATTTGTTTACATGTAGGTACTTGTTTGTATTGTAAAGGGATTTTAGCATATGTTTTTTAAAATATTCATTTTAACATTATGGTACAATTTTATGTAACAAATAATTACAAAACACAAGAACAGATACAAGATACCAAAAAATGTATGCACTGATAACAAACTTACTATATTTACGCATCATAGAAGGCCAAGAACTCTTCATCGTTGCCATTTCATCGTAAGTTCAACAAAACCAATTATCATATTCCAGGGTGTTATTTTGCATACAGATACCATTAATGATTTCTAAAGTTACACTTTTAACTCATAAGCATAAATGAAAGAATTAAAAACATTGATATAGATACACAATTAGTACTCACCATGTATAATGCACATCCTTATTTTTCCCTCACAAATTTGGGCCAAAAAAGTGAGCATTATACACGGCAAAATACGGTCTGTTCCTTTTAGTTTGATGAAGAATTACATCTGAAGAATTGTAATGAATGTTAGTTGTCATGTAGCCGCAAAGTGCTGAATTCATCACCTACATGACCGAATTTAATCCTTCCAACCCTGGGAAAGGAGTAGTAGTATCCCCATTTTACAGATGAGAACATAGGCTGAGATAGATTAGATAATTTGCCAAGGGTCACACAGCTGACAAGTGCCTGGGACCAGATTCTCCTCCAGGTTTGCCAGACTCTAAATATTCTGATGTTATTCTGTGAGGAAACCTACCCCGCGTGGGTGTTAGAGTCACTTTTAAGGTCTCTGACTTAAATTGGAAAACTGATGGTAAAGGTTGAGACTAGAGCCTTTAGACCCAGGGAGGCAGGTCTGAGCCTGGTACCGGCGGCGGGGTACAGTCCAAGGCAGCACTTATCTTCTCCTGTCTGGCCGTCTCCCTCCACCTCCCTTATCTTACTCTAGATAAGAGCTAGTTCCTGGAGCTCCCACGCCCACCCAGCGCCCTCAGCACCACCTTTGGCTCTTTCCACTGGATCCCTAAGATTAAGTTGTTCATTTTCCTTTTGGGGGGAGGAGGGGAGGCAGCTGGGATTGGGAGGAGACAGGTTCTTCCAGTTTGTAAATGATTCTCTGGCAGTCAGGTCTGGCTTGATAACTCTAAACAGTTTACCATTTTAGACAAGGAGGAGTTGGCAACTTGGAGAATTGATTTACAAAACTGTTTTTCAAACTGGTGCCTTCCCCAGATAGAAACACACCCATGTGCTGGATGCAGTGTTCATTTCCACATTTACTGAGTGCCTCCCCGGGCCAGGCTCTGCTATCACACGTGTATCTCATAGCAACCCTGCAAGGTGCAGATTCTTACCCGTCTCTTACAAAAAAAGAAACTGAGGCTCAGAATTGGCATGGCTTGTGTGAGGCCAGCAAGGGACTGAGCAGAGCTTTGGACTTGGGCTCCAATAGCCCCGAAGCCTGTGGTTTTCTCTGTACCACCGGCCCACCCTCAGCAAGGACTGCAGGATACCAGATGAATTCAAGTAGCTTTGCATTTGTCAATCAGCTACTGTAGCCTTTGTTCAATGCTGAGCAGGGAAGTGGTTCCGAAGATGAAGACTGAGGATGTTCATACACTCTGAGAAGCAAATTGGTCTTGCTCTCTGTTATGCTGTCTGGGTGGCAAGTCTTGGCTGGGGATGGGGGTGGTGAGGGTTCAGGAAGAGGCAGTGTTTATGTGAGTGATGCCAAAGTGAGCACTGAGGACATTGAAGAAGCTGTGAGAGCATCTGTGACTCCATGTTTTATCAGCGCCAGGCCAAACTCAGAGCCAGCTTTCCAAGTCTGTTGAATTTGTTGAGCTGTGGGGACCAGAGCAGCCACGAAAGTTCTCATGAAGGATGGAAGCCTGGCTGAGGAGTACGACTCGGCTAGGCCTGGAGCAGGGAATGTGCTATTCTCCCTTCAGCCAACTATGGTGCCAGGCATATTGGAAGCTTCCAGGGAAAGAGGAAAGGGAGCTGTGCCCTATGCTGTGCCCCTCACCCGGCAGCATCTCAGTGTCTGGTGTCTGGAGAGCTTGTCTTCTCCCAGCAGGCTGCTCCTCATAGGTGGTGCCCAGCCAGGCTGCCACATAATATTCACACGAGAGCTTTTCCCGTTGCTCTCCCAGCTGCTTTCCTCATTGTCTCCGGGGCAGCCCCTTAGCTGCCTCCTTCTCCAGTCTACCCTCTGCCGGCTCCTCTTCCCAGAGACTTTTCTCAGCTGCTGCTTCATCTCCTGCACCCCACGGCCCACTGGAGAAGTCAGGTGCCCTCCACAATCTGCCCTGGAAGACACCCCCCACCCCACCCCTTGTCATGAGTCCTTAATCCCTGACACCCTGAACTTGCTGTCCCTCTGCAGCTGTACTGGCTCTTTCCAGACTCACACTATTGTGTGGTGTTTTCTTCACCTGAAATGTCCATTCCCCAGTCTTCTAATAAAATCCACCTCGTTCCTAAAATTGTAGCATTTTGGCATTTCCCTCTCACGTGCCTCTGGACTCCACTGTTGGACACGCTCTGTGTTCATATTCCACAAGCCCTTGCCTGTTGTCTTGTAATCAACTCTTTATGGGCCTGGCCTGTCTTCCTCCCTAGGACCCATCTCTATCCCCAGCACCTAGGATGATACATGGCTCTTGCTAAGACACTAGCAATTGTTGCTGAATGAATAAATAAAGGATTAAGGAAGAAGATAAACACGGGTCTCTGCTTTTAGTATTATAAAGCCGGTCCGATCCAAATGCACCCATAATAGCATTCCCATCTGGAAAGTAGGAAGTCGCCCAGCCTGAGGGCCTTGTCCCTGTTTGCTGATCTCCTCCTGCCAGGCCTCTGTCTGAGAGAGCTCCCTGTGCTGTGCTGTATCTTCTTATTTACAGACCCTCTCAAGCCCTCCTGACAGCTGGGCCAGCCCTAGCTCCTCCATGCTTGTCTTCTTGCACTAGCTTTGGATTCTGGAAAAACAGTGCTTTGGAAAATCAGCTCTAATTTTATTTTTGTTCCTTTGAAACTTAAATGACTTTCCTAAGAAATGCCTGAGGTTAGAGTGGTACAGAGAGAAAGGACGATGGCCAAAACCCAGGCAAGCTATTTCTGTGATGCAAATGAACACCATCACATTTTTCCTTCCATCAGCCTAAGCACTTGTTCCAAATAGCTCACAGCTTGGGCCTCCAAAGCCCAGGCTCCTTGTGTACATCAGGAGGAGACCCATGTGTCCTGTCTGTCTCTCATGTCTGATGGGGATAAATGCTGTGCTTTCCGCAGACGACAGGAATAGAGAGAGGTTTTGAGAAGTTGCTGTCTGTTGTCTGTATAGGGGGAAGACCTGCTCTCTGGTAACCAGCAAAAGACGACTTAAAAATTGATGTCTAACCATAGGTAAGGTGGTTCTGAAACCCAGGGAGGCATGTGCTTGGATTTTTTTGGTCTGTGTACTAATGTCATGTAGTGAGGTTACATTATATTAGTCAACCAATTTGCAGCAAGAGTTATAGGTTTTTAATGGTGCTAAATCTAGACACTTTTCTGTTTTTTTTCCCTTTCACTGGTTACTATTTCTAGAACCATCTGGCTCATAGCAAAATTGACCAGGTAATGTTGACCTCAGCCATGGTATAGCTTTGGTTCTCTTCACCCAGTGGGAAGAGTGTGGTGTTGGGGAGAAAGACGTTGCTACCATGTTTCCCCGAAAATAAGACCTAGCCGGACCATCAGCTCTAATGCGTCTTTTGGAGCCAAAATTAATATAAGATCCGGTCTTATTTTACTATATATGACTGGGCTTTATATAATATAAGACTGGATCTTATATTGTATTAATTTTGGCTCCAAAAGATGCATTAGAACTGATGGTGTGGCTAGGTCTTATTTTCGGGGAAACACGATAGCAAGGCAGCATTACCAGGTTAGAAGGTATGATTGTACATTTGCTATAGATTTTTTGTGTTTAGTATCAAGTCTTATGCTTAGTATCTTAAAGGAGTTTCATTTTTGCCTCCCATCCCCATCCCACCCTCAGAGCTCACCTCTGCCTCCACCTACCTTTGCAGGTGTGACGTTTCTCCCGGTACTTCATGGTGTCCTCCTCCATCCTCTCCACACCACTGCTCCACACGGCTCCTGAAACATGGGGGAAAACGAGGACGAGAAGCAGCTCCACGCTGGGCACGTTTTCGAGAACTTTGTCCAGGCTTCCACATGCAAAGGTACCCTCCAGGCCTTCAACATCCTCACACGACACCTGGACCTGGACCCTCTAGACCACAGAAACTTTTATTCCAAGCTCAAGTCCAAGGTGACCACCTGGAAGGCCAAAGCCCTGTGGTACAAATTGGACAAGCGTGGATCCCACAAAGAATATAAGCGAGGGAAGTCCTGTATGAACACCAAGGTAAGGGAACCCCTGTGTGGACGTTTCTGACCCTTGTTGAGAGGGTAGGAAGCTGTCGCCATTTTAACATTTTAAGGTTCTTAACAGGTATGGGTGTGTTTGAATGTCTTGCTAAGTTGACGGTTTCTTTTGTCTGTACGTGCCCAACTTATCCTGGTTGGGTATTTCCACCTTAATGTGGCGGCCTCAGCAACTCTTGCACTCTCTTCAAGGCAGAGAAAATACCCTCTCCAAGGCTGACGTTATCCTCCTTCTACTACTACGTCTAGTCGCTACTATTTATTGAGCAACTTTGATGTGCTAGGCACTTGACGTACGCATTGAACACCCACAGTCGTCCACTGGGCCATTTTAGAGATATGGAAACTGAAAAGTCAATGTTCTTGCCCAAGATCACACAATTAGAAGACAACCTGGGTCTACCTGATTCTAGGGACTGAGCCCTAAATTCCAGGGAGAGGCATAATTAGAGAGTTGTGGTCTCTGAGAGCAAACGTTTTAGAAAGATCCCCTGGCTTTCATTGGCTGAAAAACAGGTCTTTGGTCCTTACTGCCTTTTCCTGCCTCTCTTTTTCTCCTCACACTTCCACATTCTCCACCGCCCCACCCCCTTCCCCAGAATGCTTTTCTCTGCTCAGTATCATCCTTATAGTGAAACCTCCACAAGCTGATGACGTCCCCCACTGTTTGGCCATAAGCAACATCTGGGAACATGTGGCTGACCAGCACATCACATCTCTGATATCTCTGCAATGCCCGTCACTGAATGGGCAGCCAGAAGTCAAGACTTCCCTTCTGGGCCTTGGGGGCTGTCGGCCCTGGGCACTGGTCCAGGCTGTATGTTTAAGTTAAAAGTGAGTGTGCTGTATTTAGACCTCACAAGAGATAGCTCAGTCAGAGCCCTTGGAATTCTAGTCGGTGCCAATCCCAGACAAGAGGATTGAACTCTCCATGGTGATCAGGACTGTTGTGTGTTTGTTTTCGTGATGAGGAGCCGTTGAGTCCACCGTGGGATATGGCTGCTCTCCCTGGCCCCCAGGGGAGACAGCTGCCAAGCTCCTCTGAGCCTGGGATGCACAACTGTACAGCGCATGGGAAGAGCATTGCATCAGGATGCAACAGACCAACCGCTTCAGCCCAGAGCATACTAGCTGTCCAGGCAGTGCCTGCCCATAACCTGCCAAGCTTCAGCCTTACACAGAGGAGATGGAAGAGTTATATAAAAGAGTGGGAGAAAGGAGTGAAGTCAGCTTCCTGGGTGCCACCCCCACCCAGCACCTCCCTTCTTAGTTGTAACTTCATGGTTCATAGTTCACTGGGCAGCTCTTCAGACTTGGGGCCGGAGGGGAGCTTTTAGCTTTAAAAACATTACCCTTCTCAGTAATTATATAAAGTGGCTTTCTTTTAAAAAGTTCCCCTAGAAGTCAGGTGGCTGGACTGCAATAGGTTTTCTCAGGGAAGGTTTTCCGAGGTCTTATTAGTGTTCCACTTGTCATTGCCTTATACACTTAACAGTTTCTACCTGCTGAGAGAACTCTCCTGGCAATCTGAGGACAGACCTTCAGAGGGAGTCAGTCAGCAAAGGGATGGAATGGAGGGCTGACCACCACGCAAATGTCTTTCTTTCAAAAATCACCTGTCTGGCCAGCCCCTTTTTTACAAGATTTGATGGCTTGAAATAGAAAAGTCGTCACATCCTGTGGTTGGCAGGTCCATTGATGCCTGAGATCCAAAGGGAAAGAATGAACATCTTTAGTTGGGGATGCTGAGTAAGAGTGACTCTTACCCAGGAATTTTTACACCTTTCTTAGGAGGAGGAACACAGACATTGGAAATGTGTGGTAGCCCATCTCATAAAAACTACCTGAAGAGTAGGAAATGTATTTGAAAATGCACTCTAAGCATCGTCATGACCGTGCTAGGCCACTTAGGTGGCTCAAACTAACCAAAAGAAAACAGGGAAATCAACAATTCATATAAACAGGAAGGTCCAGACACTCAAAATCTGTCCCATCCTCTTTTCTTCCATCTATCTCTTGAACGTTTAGCTTTATTTTGGTGCTATTCTTCTCTCCTGCAAACAGATTTTCTCCATGTTGTTCGCCTCTAGTCCATGTCTTTACAGCTCTGTGACCCAGAGCTATATCTGCCTGCTCGATACTGAAATAAAATCTCAGGGAAGGATTCCAATAGGCTCGCTTCTGGGCTAGTTATTGTGGCCAAAGTCAACGGAGCTGGCCACCACAGTCTTTGGCAGCCCTTTCAAGCATCACATGATTGACAGGAGGGAGGAGCAGGTTCCCAGGGACATGAAGGTGCAAGACTGATAAACAACAGGTGTCCTCTACAGTGACTGTTGGTTTGCGTGCCAGAGGGCACAGGCCCTCTCCATCCCGGCCCTCGCACAGCTTATACTTAGTGCTCAGCTTATATTCCTTGTTGTGAGTCAGGCAAAACAGAGAAAGTGGTCCACCCCACTCTTCCGACATGAACAGGCAAAGTCTTGCTCACACCCCTCATGTAGGTCTCCTTCAGGATAGCCATTGACACTGAGCATCAGCCCAACAGGAAATGCTGGACATCAGCTGATCATGCCGCCATGGCACCCAGGTGTGCCAGGTCCTAGACACGTGGCCACAGGTAGGGTGAGCATGAATGAGATTCAGCCAGAACTCCCACTCGGTGTTGATGTGGACACATCTCAGCACCATCTGCAGTGAATCTGAGCTTCAGAATTTCATGAGTATTTATCAGCTCCTACCACGTGCTAAGACTGTGCTGTTCCCCTCATGCCAGCTGTGTGTGTGTGTGTGTGTGTGTGTGTGTGTGTGTGTGCGCGCTGATGGTGGGCGCAGATTGATGACCGCTGTTTGGGAAAGAAGGCAGGTGCCAGGGGATAGGGAGAAGAACTGCAACGTGACTAATGCAGTGACTTCGATGCCAATTACATAATCGAACTTGGAATCGGTGTTTATTATCGATTATTATTTCTGAGGGTTTGGTCAGGCACAGAAGAATTCTTTCCCTGGGCGTGATCCGTTTGGATAAGAATGGAGTGAAGCAAAGATCAGGCCACATGAACTCTTTCAGGACTAATAATGGGCTCTGTACTAGGAGAGCACCTGATCCTATGCCCCATTCAGTTGTGTAACGTGTCTGGGAAAAACAACCTGGAAGAAAGTGCAATACATAATTAGGTACGGGAATTACTATAATCACAGAATTGGAGTCGTATCATTTATTTTATATGTACCTTTAATGCTAGAAGGTACTTGAGAGACTGGTGTGTATAATCTCTGCATTTGACGGGTGACAAACAAGCTATTTGGCTAAAACTAATGGGCGGCATTGCCAGGATTTGGGCTCTATTTACTGGTTTGCTCATATATACTTTTGTTTACTCATTCATTACATATTCCCAGTGCCCTCTACCTTAGTAGGTGTTTAACAGGGGAGATGGTTTGAAAGATTAATCAGAAGTGGTTCTTACTTGAACTTTCTATAGAAGAGACAGAAATGCCATTATTTCCGTCACGTAATCATCTATTCACTTAATGATTTATGAGTTGAATAATTATTGAGCAGCTATTAGTGCCAGGCATTTATCTAGGCACCTATCAGCCACTTAATAGCTCTATGGCCTTCAACAACCTACTAAAATAAATCTCTGATCCCCAGTAGCGTTCTCTGTAAAATGAGGATAATAATGGTATTTCATGGACTTGCTGTGATGACTAAATAAGTAGAATGCTGCCTAGTACATAGCAAGTGATCAGTAAATGTTTAGCCATTATTATCATCAGTATCCTAAGTGTTGTGAGAGAGGTGCGTACACTGTTCTGCAGGAGTATGGGTGACTGGGATAGTCTGGGAATCCTTCCTGGAAGACGAGGTATGATTTGGGGCTTGACACATGAGTAGGAGTTAGCCATACGTTGCTGAGGAAAGAGCTAGAGGGAACACAGGCAGAGAGATCAAATCTAGGCAGAGTGTGTTCATGAACTGGAAATGAAGGTGCATGTGGGGACATGTGAGAGGGTGAGAGCCAGAGAGAGCTGAATGGATGGATGGCAGGAGGAGACCAGAGAGAAAGGCCTCCAGGAGCCAGATTGTGAAGATGGAGTCCTGCAGTCAAACAGAGGACCTGGAGGACCATTGAGTATGAGCCCCGATTCTCAATCCAGGGTTCTTGCCACCACCCTCCCTAGTGTGGCTCAATAATTATGAGTAACCAATTCAGGCTAGAAGGCATTTGTACAGCACTGTCATAAAAACACGCGTGCAGGAAATGAATCATGGACTCTTTTGTCACCAGCAAACGTGGGGCTAGCCTGTATAATGAAAACTCTTGCATTAACCTGTGGAAAGGAAATGTCTGTATTTTGTGAGCATCCAGCAGGGTCACCCCACACCTTTTGCTCCTGAACATGACCCCTGCTCATTTTTGCCTCTGCAGTGGCTCCTCAGTGGGGTTAGCCAAGGCTGCCAAATGCATGTGGCCCAACTCATGCTGTGGTTTCTGAGCTGCAGAGGGAAGCAGGGAGGCTGGGTGGGAGATTGGGAGGGCTGGAGCTGGAGCTGGGAGCAGAAGGCTGCTATCTCCTGGCCTAGATAAGCCTATCTGACATTCCGGACCTCTGAAATCATCCACCGCAGCCCCCAAAGCCAGGCTCCACTGCACCGCTGGGCCATGCATGCCAAGTACCGCTTTGCCTAATATGGACAGTTGCAGACAAAACCGGTAGAGCAGAAGATAGTCTCCGGGGTGTGAAATTCTGTCCCAGTTGAACAAAAAAGCTTAGATGGACTCTTCATTTGTCCACTTACCTGACAGTGGACTCCTGGCACTGCTGCGTTAGACACGGTCATGCCCAGGTGATCAATGCAGTTGTGTCCTTTGCTCTACTTGTCATCGCAACTTCACATGGAGTGTGTGGGCTTTGCGTGAATGTGTGTGTTGGATATTACATGTGAGCTTGAGTAAAACCAATTCCTAACAATATTAAACTGAGTTGAAAAAAACTCATTTTTGGCTGTCTTCATAAGAAATGGTTGATCTGGGTTCACTGTGGTTCATTTTATAAATACGTGTATGAAAAAGACCTCTTTGTCTTTTTAGGAAAATGACTAATTAGTTTTCTTTAATTAAAAAAGAAATGCATGCTCACCATAGAAAAATAATTCAAGCACGGCAAGAATATATACTGTCAAGTGTCTTCCACAGGCCCCCAGGTCCGCTCCCTAGAAGCAGCCACTGTCCCATTTCCAGTGTATTCTTCCTGGAAGTCTCTACATGTGCATGCTTGCATGTGTGTGCGTGAGTGCATATGGATATGTGCATCCCCCTTATTTTTAATGGAATTATTTTTTTTTACGTATTTATTGTGTATCTTGCTTTATTCACTCAAAAATGTATCTTGGAGATTGTTTTATATCAGTACAGAGGGCTCTAACCCATTTATTATTTTCACAGCTTTTTATGGCTTCCCATTTTGTGGCTAGATCATAATTTATTTAACTGCTTGGATTGTTTCCAGTCTATTGCCATTTTAAACAGTGCTGCAGTATACTTCCTCAGACGTACATGCTTTGTATGCACGGCAAAGCGTTGCTACCGGATAGATTGTGAGAATTTCAGAGTAAAGGCTACGTGCATTGCATTATGGATACTATAGACATTGTCAAAATCTCTTCCTGGGGCTTCTTCCAGCAGACACTCCCTCCTTAGCTGGAGGATGCTAAGGAGAGTCCTTCTCTAAAAAAGAGCTACATGTTGGCTACTTGGATTTCCTTGGCCTTGCTGAGGAGGCATTGGGATGGACACGCTCTGAGTCCTGGAGTCTGGGCTGGGTGACCTTGAACGGGGCCACTGAGCGAAGAGCAGTCCAGCAGGAATATGGTGGGGACGCTGTCAACCCTGTAACACTCACGGTCACCGCATTACTGTTACCACCCAACATTGCTCAGTGCTTTGTAATTGAAAACATTGTTGCATATACATGGTTTCATTAAGAAGTTTGCTCTATCCAATAAGGTGAATGCTCTTTAAAAGAAGAACACATACGAGTGTAGACTATATTTCATCAGAGAATGGGAGCTTTTAGAGCCCTGGCCTAGGGATGATCTTTGAGAGCCCAGTACTGTTTGTGCTGCTGAAAAGGGGCCTGTTCCAGGCCTAGCTAAGTCGTTCTCTTTATGATTGAGTTTTAGCAAGCATCACCTCCTCTGGGGAGTCCTCCCTGAACTCTTTTCCACTTCTTCCGTCTTTATCCCACCCCAGTCTGGGTTTGGGGCTCCACGTGGGCTCCCAGACTCTAGTGCTACCAGATCTCACAGATCAGCACCCCTCATTGACTGCTTTTTTTTTCTTCTTCTTTCCTCTTTCACACTCACTGTGAGCAACCTGTGAACAGGGACTATGTCTGGCTCATCCCTGTGTCTTGAGCACCCAGCCCAGGGCTTGGACAGGGAAGCTGCTCAGGGACTAGATAAATTAACTCTGCAGCTCAAGAGGCTTCTTTCTGGAGCTGTACAGGTAGTATGCTATGTAATGTAACATACATAGTTCTTTCTAGAGCTGTACTGGGTGAGTCCTAGTATTTCCAAGCCTTGATAGTGGCTTTGCAGAAGCCAGTACCAGCCAATCCCTTTATTGCCTTATTTAAGCATCTGTCCAAATTGGCATCGAAGCATTGCTCTCTGAACTTCCTTTTCCTGTGGTGTGAGGACGATGACCGCAGCCTTGTCTGGGCCTTGACTAGCATCTGGCTATTTGTGGAGCTTCCAAGGGGCACAGGGAAATTGGCGAATAGGCCTGGGAGGCTGAAGGGTTGGGCCTTCTTTTTCTTAGAGAAAAAAGAAAACCCTCTTGCAGTTCCTGGCCCACCCAGGGTAGCACAAGGCCTTAGGGAATCTCTGGCTAAGATTATCCAAATAAATGTGTACACGGGGCAGGGCAAGAGGAAACCATGAAGCCGTTTCGTGCTCTGCTTCCCAGACTGGGAGGGATCCCCTGGCTGCCCTCTTTCCTGCTCATCCGAGATCCTCTCTCTGCTTTGCTTTTTTTCACAATAATTAAAAAAAAAAAAATACCTTGGAGATCAGTGTCTTCCATGGGAGGGAATTTTTTGCTTTGTGTTAATATATCTGTTTATCTCCTACTTAGCTGGGTGAGGCTCCAGGCTGAGTTCAGCCTCCCGCCATCACGGCTCAGGTCCTGGGCGGTTCACTGGACCCAGGCTTTAGGTTGTTCTCCCTCTGAGTACATGAGGCCTGAACTCAGCTGCAAGTAACTGAAACCTGACTTCAGAGACTTCAACAAATAAGTTATTTTTTTACCCAGATGTCAGGAGAGAGATGGTGGCTGGAGGTTCAGTGGCTATATCCTCTTCAATTCTCTAGGCCAGTGCTGTCCAATAAAAGTATAATGTAAAATGTTCTAGCAGTTACATTTACAAAGGGCAAAGAAATGGTGAAATTGATTTTAAGAATATATTTTATTAAACCTAACATATCCACAATACTAGCATTTCAACATGTAGTCAATATAAAAAAAAGTCATTGAGATAGTTTATGTTCTTTTTGCGTTAAGTCTCTGAAATTCTGTGTGTGTTTTACTGTTCAGCTCACTTCAGACTAGCCACCTTTCAGATGCTCAAATAGCTACATGTGCCTCATGGATTTCGAGCAGCTCTAGGCTTTTCCCTCATGCTTGTTACTTTGTTGTCACAAGATGATAGCCATCTTCCCCTCTAAATCAGCCGTTACATCTGCTTCAGAGGCAGGAAGAAGGTAGGGGCTGCTCTAGCTGCACACATTGCCTTATCACGTGGGCCAGGGCGTTCCCAGGAACCCCACTAAGATACTAACTCCATGGGGGAAGGACTTTTTGTCTACGTAGTCTTTGCTGTTCCCCAGCACCTAGGATAAAGTCGGATGCATAGTAGGTATTTGCCTCAGGTTGAGTTCTTCAAAAGCAGATGCTTAGAATGTATTTGTAGAGTAAAATGTTTATTCGCCATCAACACCTGTGAAAGGAACTGGGGAGGAAACAGGACTGGGCTGAAGAACTCAAACTGTGTACAAGAGAACCAAATGCCTGCAGGTTCAAGCAATTGGATCTTTTCCTCCCTGGCCTTTTAGCAAATGAGTTTTTGTAAGAGATAAGGGAGGGAGGCCTTACAAACCTCAGGCGGTGTGGGACTGTCCGCTACGAGCTATCAGCTCTCTATAGAATACATTTAACATATACACCAAGAAAAGTATTGTACTGTCTAACAAACAGTTAAAGAATTGTGTGCTTAAGGGGAGTGAGTTGTAAATATAATAGTATTTACATGTATTCTTTGATGTATGATACATAAAATTATATTACATAAAATCTCAGCTTAAACTTCTACGCAGCATCTTGGAAAGAAAAAACAAATATGCTGTAACTTCAGAACCTGTTCAGAGCCTTCAGCTGTATGTAACATATTCTACTGCCACCTGGCATATACCACTTGTCCTCTTATGTGCTAATGAGATATAAATACAAGGTAGCAAGCTGTCGTCAAAGGTTTGTCCATGGGAATTCAGCAGTGGCAACATTTTTATTCTTGGATCCTTTCTCCAGGGAAAGCTGTCTAAATCTGAGAAACATACCTGGGACAATTCCTTTTCGTCCAAATCTACAGAACAAGTCAGGAGAGTTTCCTTTACCCCTTTACCCGAGGAGCTGGCACACCAGATGTTTACTCTGCAGCAGTTTATTACTCTGTTGCTTTTTTTTTTTTTAAGGAGGATGCAACTTTTTTTAAAGGAGAACGTCCTCCTCCTTTTTTAAGGAGGACGTGGCCCATGAAGGGTTCGAACCAACAACCTTGGTGTTATTAGCACCACACTCTAACCAACTGAGCTAATCGACCATGTCATGCTCTCTCTTGCTTTAAGAAAATGAACTCTTTCATTTACTCTTCTTCTTTCCTTTCTTTCTTTTTTTTTGCATTCCTGATATTTTTTTTATTGTTGTAAAATATATATACAACATAAAAATTGCCATTTTTAGTGTATAATTCAGTGACAGTAATTACATTCACATAGTGTTGTGCAATCATCACCATTTTTTATTTGCAAAATTTTTCATTGCCCAAAACAGAACCTCTGTACCCTTAAGCAATACTTCCCTATTCTCTCCTCTCCCCAGCACCTGGTAACTTCTAATCTACTTTGTTTCTATAAATTTTCCTATTCTAGATATTTCATAAGTGGAGTCACTTGGCAAGATCTTTTTAAGATTCATCCATGTGGCAGTATTTAGCAGAACATAATTCTTTTTTCAATTTTAATAATATATTTTATTTAACCCAACAAATAAAAAAATACTATCATTTCAATGTGCAATCACTATAAAAGTTATTAGTAGGATATTTTACATTTTTGTTCTAGGCCATTGAAATCTGGTCTATATTTTACTCTATTAGCACATCTTAATTTGGATGCTAAACTTGAATCAGAAATACTTAATCTGTATTTAGATTTCATAAAATTTACAGCTGAAAAAGTAGATTTGCATATCCAGGTTATTCCAATCAGACTTAAAAGTTTTCTAATAACTGAATCAAGTATGGATTTTTTAAAATTTTGGTAAAATATACATGACATAAAATTTGCCATTTTAACCATTTTTAAGCATACAGTTCAGTGGCATTAAGCACTTTCACATTGTCATGCAATCATCACGGCATCCATCTTTCAAACTTTCTTCATCATCTCAAACTGAAACTTCTCAAACTGTACCCCTTAGACAATAATTCCTCACTCTCCCCTCCCTCCAGTCCCTGGCAATCACCCCTTTACCCTCTGTCTCTATGGAATTTGGCTCTAGGTACCTTATGTAAGTCGGATCAGACAGTATTTGTGCTTTTGTGATTGGCTTCTCACTTAGCAAAATGTCCTCGAGGTTCATTCATGTGGTAGTATGGGTCAGAATCTCCTTCCTCTTTAAGGCTGAATAATGCTCCATTACATGGACAGACCACATTTTGTTTATCCTTTCATCTGTTGAGGGACACTTGGGTTGTTTCCCCCTTTTGGCTGTTGTGAATGATGCTACTGTGACCACTGTCGTGAGTATCTGCTCGGGTTCCTGGTTTTAATTGTTCTCGGCATGTACAGAAGAGGAGAAGTACTGAGTCATACGGTAATTCTGTGTCTAACTTTTTGAGGAACCACCATGCTGTTTCCACTTACTCTTATTTTGCAAATTGCCAACTCTGAGTCAAAATTTTCACAATTATTAATTCATTCAAAAAGTCGTTTTGAGTGTCTGCTATGTGCCAGGCATCAGGGCTACAGCAGTAAAGGAAACAGACAAAATCCCTGCCCTCTTAGAGTTTACATTCTTCTCCGTGAGAGACAGACAATAAACCAGTGTGTGTGGCCTGAGTGTGTGAGCCTGGGTGCATGTGCACGTATGTGTGTGGTGGCAGTGGTGGTGGGAAGAAAACAAAGCAAAGTGAGGAAGACGTGGCTGCCCCAAGCAGTGGTGGGTCACAGGCTTACATTGCATGTGCTGGGAGGGCTTCTATGAGATGGTGACATTTGAGCAGAGACCTAGAAGAAGTGAAGGTGTGACTTTTAGAGGGAAGAGATTTCTAGACGAAGAAACAACGGCAGGCACAGATACTGAGTGTCAGTGTGCTCAGTGTGTTCTTGAAACAACAAGGAGCCCGATGTGGCTGGAGGAGCCAGGCTGGAGGTGGTAAGATATGGGTCTAGAAGGGGTGTGGGGGGCCCAGGTCTGTGGGCCTTAAAACCATTGGAAGGACTTTTACTCTGAATGAGATGTAAAGTCAAAGGAGACTTTTGAGCTGAGAGGCACGTGATCTGACTTCCTCATGAAAGGAATTATGAAATCTCAGAGGTGAAAAAAGTGAAGGTAGACCAAAGTCTCTCCCATCTGTGAACAACAACCATCTCAAGCTGAAGGAATTTATTGCATCCTTTGCTTGTCATGTCTTAGAGGAGCTGCTCGTTCTTTCCCCATAGGCCAGCAGACGAGGGACGGGCTGAAACCAGCCTTGTTGTCCAGGTTGGGGCAGGCCTGGGCATTCTGGTTCAGTCTCCTCAGAGGGAGAGAATCCTCCTGAATGTCCACAGCACGTAACACTACCCAAGAAGGAGTATTTTTCATTAATTTACGCATTCCCTCATTCATTGAATGACTGCCATCTAAGTGCCAGTTCTCTGTGCTGGGCACCAGACAGAAGGATGAAGACAGCACAGAAGGCCCCCGCACTGCTGGAACTTTCTTCCTGTCCAGTTGGGAGACAACAGAAACACACAAAGATACTTTGGCCATGTCATCCCAAGAAGGACATTGTGTTACGGCTGTTGTGAGAGGGAGATCTGGGGAGGGAAGTTGATTCTAGACAGGGTGGCAGAGAGGTGACATTTAAGCTGCGATCTGCAGGTGAGAAGCAGCCAGCCAGCAAAGACTGGTTGTTCAGAGAGGACAGTGAGAGCAAAGGCCATGAGGTGGGAAAGCTAAAGCTCTTGGCCGGGTGGAAGAAGCAGCCAGGCAGCCAAGAGGGACCTGGAGTGAAGAGAGCAAGTGTGAGAGTGGTGGGAGATGAGGTCGGGGGTGGGGGCAGGCAGGAGGCAGGTCGTGGAAGGGCCTTTCCCTTCGTGGCAGTCCATTGTAGCAAGTTTCGGTTTTATTCCAGGCACTCATTTGGAACACCAGCTCCATTGCTCAGCAACTCAGCAATGTGACCTTGCCTCCTGGAGCCTGTTTCTTCACCTATGACATGGAAATAATACTAATAAATTACTGCCTCATAGGGCAGGGCTGAGGGTTCTATGCACAATGCTCATAAAGCGTGTAAGATCCTGGTTACTGTTAATGCCCCCCTTCTCCTTAAAACTAGCCTATTGGATTGGGGACACGTCTTTTTTTGACCTACATTTGAAAGTTGCCTTCACATTCTTTCTCCTTTTCCATGGGACGTATGTAGTGTTCGCCAAGGGCTTTTCTCTGACTCCTTTTGCTTCTACCGGGTATGCTTCCTGAGGCAAATCTCAGCTACCAGCTGTGTCCTCCTCATGAAGATGACTCTCTACATTCGTGTCTCTGGCCCTTACCTCCCTCTTGCACACTATGACCTCACTTAGGTGCCTCACGGACATCTTCACGATGGCCTTCGGGCACCGTGAAACCACATTCACCATCTTCTTTCTGAAACCTGCTTCTCTCCTCTGTTTCTTCAAGTCCTGAAACCTCAAAACCCTGCAGTCACGCAGGACTCCCAGCTGGTCTCCACCCGGTCCTGCTGCACCTTCCTTTGCACGTTTATTCATATTCTTCCCCTTCCCTCCATCCCCACTGCCCCCATTTTGGTGAAGGCCCTAATCTCTTACCCAAGTGACTCCAGTTGCCAGCCTCTGAGCTCTCAGAGCCTTTCCTCCCCTCCAGCCCAGCCACCGATCCCTGCAGAATCGTCCTTTCGAGCACGGAGCTGACTGTGGCTCTTTGCTTCAATTCCTGGCTCCCAAGCACTGTGCTAAGTGACGGTTCCACCTTCAGCCTGGCCTGGGGCCCTGTCTTTACTCCTCGTCTCCTACCCCACCAGCCCTGTTCCAGAACTCCCTTCTCACATGCCCTCTACTAGCCACACTCCCCTCTTTGCTCTCAGCTCCTTCTCCTCACTGCGTCGGGCCAGCGTTCCTCCATTTCCAGTGTCCAACCTACTGAAAACCCTCTCCTCAGAGGCCCCCAACCCTTAAAGCTTCCACCTCCCACGTCACCCCAGCAACCATTCCCAGGGACACACCCAGGCGTTTGCCCCCACCAAAACTCTCCACCTAAACTCTCATTTGGAATGCTCCTGTCTCACAACAACTCTTAAGCTGCTGCTTCTGTCACTGTGTCACTCTCACCAAACCTGCTGCCAACCTAGGTTTTCATCCTTGGTTGAAAGCTCCTCCCTTTTCTACCCATCCATCAGCCTCGCCTTCCCTTGCCTTCATTTTCTTACCCAGCTGAAGCCTGTGTTCTCTCTGTGCGGTCGTCTTTAGCAGCTTCTCAAAGTCCTTCCTTAGGAGGTCTGACTCTACCTCGGTGCTGTCTTCGAGGGCTGCCTGGCACTGCTGGAGAAAGTAGCAGCGCTCAACAGGATGATCTCTACCAAGCTCTGATGACTCACTGCTCAGCATCTCAGTGCTGCTGGGACAGCCTTTGAAAAAGGCCAGCCTATTGTCTGTCTAAGTTGTTGCCATCCTTTATCTGCCTCTGTATCCTTCTGTCCTGTTCCTTTAAGTAACCCTCCGACTTCTCACGAAAACCAGTTGTCCTCAGCTCTGTTTCTTCTTCCCTTCTCGACCAAATTCCTGGGGAACATCATCTCTGTACTCCTTGCTCCCATGGCTTCATCTCCCTCTTATTCCCAACCCACTGTAATCTGGCTTTACAAGTATTCCCACTGCGCCAGCAGAAATGCTCTTTCCAGGGTCACGGGGGGTCTTGGAGTGAGCCCAGGCTGTGATTACCTCATGGCCTCTTTCACACACTGGACATGGGAAGTCACCATCTCTTTGAAATTATTCTCCTTACAGAGACGCCTAGGGATAGCCAGGAGCCCTGGTCCCTGAAGGAGGGGAGAATGTGGGTTATGCTTCTTTGCAAGGAATTATAAACCTAAGGATTAACAGGTTCAAACTCTCCCAGTGTTGTCATAATTTTCTTGGCAGGGAGGTTTTCCATGAAGAGCACGTCCTTGGCCTCTCTGCTGATGCTGCCGAGCTCGGCGACAGGTGTGCGTGGCATGGATTTATGATCCCTTCCAGTGCTTTAGGAGCCTCTGATATTTCTCCCGCTCAGATTTACTCTAGGGCTCCAGATCACACTGAATGACTTTAGCATTCAAAAGAATTTAGTGATCCATCATAATGGCGTAAAGCTTTTCTACTTACAAAGTGGCTTTGCATTCAGTATCTTATTTGATTTCCACTACAACTCTGGGAGGTCAAAGGGCTGACATTATCATCCCCACTTTACAGATGAGGAAACAGAGGCTTAATTGGGATCAAGGAGTTGCCTGGAATTTCAGGCAATAATTTCAATGAATTCCATCACTTGCCTAGAATGTCAGGCAATCAATTCAGGAATTTCAGGGGATAAATGGAAGAATGCAAGAATGCTTAAAACCAGGGTCCCGGACCTTAGTGCCCAGGTGAGAGACCTTTGTTTGCGGACTTTAGTGTAGACAGTGTCTCTCAGAAAGATCTGAAGTCCATCGTACCTCGAACCACACCATGTCTTCAACCTTACTATTGGGTGTTAAGGATACAGGGGGCGCAGACATTATTCTTACCTTTATTTTCAAAAGAAATCCTGCCTGAAATGTTTAAGGTGAGCAACAGCATTACTCTATATTTATGAATTGACCATTTCAGAACTTCACATTTGAGTGTTTGCTTATTAGAGGTTTTCAGTTAACATCCTGGCACCATGAAACTTCTGATGGATGAAGTAGTTGGACATTTGGGGTTAAGGATGGCATTTGCAGGTTTATATCAGCTTCAGCATCTCATTTATTTTGTGTTGTTTACACAGATTTAAAATAGGGAGTTTCAAGTAAAATAGTTTCAAGTTAACAGCTTGCTTTGCAATCTCTCCAATTATAATAATCCAGAAACTCAAATGTGTACTAGGTACATGTGTCTAACTGTATTTAAGATTCAACTTTGAAATCTTAGTGAATTACTTAGTGAAGTGAATTACCCACTTCAAAGAGTTATTGTTTAGCTTAGTAGGGAGCCCACAATATTGGCAAATTTGATAAAATTTGAAAAAATGTGACAAAACATTCAGTAAGTGGTAACTTACTATTTCACCCTAGAGGTTTAAGGACAGGGTTAACCACTGTCCCCCATGCTGGAGACTCATGGCAATGCTGGTCCGGTATGTTTGTTTGCTTGTTTTTGTTTTTTATATGGTGGTTGCATCACTTTTTTTGCTTCATTTTTTTTTATAGCAGTTTTAGGTTCGCAGCAAAATTGAGGGGAAAGAACAGAGATTTCCCTCTGCCGTTGCCCAGCCTCCCGCAGCTTACATTATTACAACAGATGAACCTACATCGATACATTCTAATCACCCACAGTCCACAGTTTGCGTGAGGGTTCCCTCTTGATGGTGTACATTCTGTGGGTTTGGACAAATGTAGAATGCAAGGTATCCACCCTTATGGCGTCATACAGAGAATTGTCTTTGCCCTAGAAAGCCTCTGTCCTCTGCCTATTCATCCATCCCTCTGCCCAAACCCCTAGCAACCTTTTTTTTTTTTTTCACTTTCTCCGTAGTTTTTTGACATTCTTTTCCAGAATGTCTTATAGTTGGAATCATATCGTAGGTAGCCTTTTCAGATTGCCTTCTTTCACATAGGCATATGCATTTAAGTTTCCTCACTGTCTTTTCATGAATTAGTACCTCATTTCTCTTTAGGGCTGAATAATCTTCCATTGTCTGGATGTATTACACCGCAGTTTGTTTATTCATTCTCCTACTGAAGGACATTTTGGTTGCTTCCAAGTTTTGGCAATTATGAGTAAAGCTGCTATAAATATCCTTGTGCAGGTTCTTGTGTGGACATAACTTTTCAAATTCTTTGGGACAATACCAAGGAGCCTGATTGTTGGATCCTATGGTGAGAGTACGTTTAGTTTTGTAAGAAACCACCAAACTGTCATCCAAAGTGGCTGGTACCATTTTGCATTCCCACCAGCAGTGAGTGAGAGTGCCTGTTGCTCCACATTTGGTGTTGTCAGCATTCCAGATTTTGGCCATTCTAACAGGCCTGTAGTGGTATCTCACTGTTCTTTTAATTTGCATTTGCTTGATGACATAGGATGGGAACATCTTTTCATGTGCTTATTTGCCATCTGTAGTGTTAAGAAGTTTTTTTTAATTTTAGGAGTCTGTGAACTTGGATGCTGGAAAAAAATCCTTATCTTACTAACCTCTAACTAAAATGTAGCACTTCCCCCAATCATGAATGTAGGCAGCTTGTGACTTTGTCACCAATGGAAATCACAGACATTTTCATTTATCTTTGCAGTTGTTACAGATATCTCAATCTCTATTTACACTTATTACTATTCAGAAATTATGTAAGGTATTAGACCTGCAACTAGATCTTATTTAATATACCATTATGCGTGTTGAATATGTTAACATTTAGTTTTATGTGTTTAAAGATATTATTCTGAGAAGATATTCATCGACTTCACTGGGCTTCCAAAGTGACCCGTGGCATAGAAATTGTTAATAATCCCTGGTCTGATACAATAGCTGGGAGCGAGGGGTCAAGAGCTGCCCGTGGCCTGTCTGTCTGCGGCAGGGGGGCCTGTAGGGAAGAACCCAGGGGGCACCCGGCTCAAATCGCGGCTCCTCCAGTTACTACTTTGTGACCCTGGGCCAATCACGTTGGTAGCTTGAGCCCCAACTTCCTCATGTGTAAAGCAGCAGTATGAAAGCATACCTTACTGGCTTTAACACAAGAATCATTCCTGACATGTAGGGACATCAGTTCCTCTCTCCCTTCCTCCCTGCTCCGTGTGTCTCCTCTTGTGTGACATGGGAGGTTTTAGTAGATGGCCTCTCTAAGGTCTCTCTTAAATGTGTTGTTGCTTGTCTCTCTCTCTTAATTAAGGTCAAACCAGACAGTCTGTTGTCGTTCCAGTCAGAGCTGGTGTCTTCATGCCCGCAGGACTGCCCGTCTCCTTTCCCGGAGCAGCAGTGAGAACCAGAGGCTCTCAGACTTTTCCGGCCTTCCTGCCGTCCACCTTGGCTTTCCCTGGCTCACCTCCAGGCTGAGCTCACGGGTTGGGAATGCGTAGGCCGATCCCCTGATCCCTGGAGTGCCTGTGAGAGGGCCTTTGGTGGAACATGTTCTTAGAACAGTCCCCACACTTAGCGTCTGGGACAGCTGACAGCAGACCTGGGAAACCCATTAATCATTGTCCTCGGTGGCCCTGCAGACCCACGTCCACTCTTACTGCTTCTCCATCTGTTGTTTCATGCTGACTGTTCTTAGGTGGAAAAAAGGGAGCCTATTGTTGTCTTGGTGAGAAGGTGCTAAAGTGACGGAATGCTTCTTTGTGCAGGAAGTTAGGAACGGGGGTGGGGGAAGTGGCTGGATGCCATCATGAAACCATATCCTGCTCCTTTCTTGTTTTTCTTAATTAAGCTCTGAATCAAAAAAGCCTTTGTGGTCACTGGGTCCAGATGACATATACTGTGGTTTTGTTTTTCAGGTTATTTAACTGTCCTGGTCCTTGAAGTCATATTCTATTCCAACTCAATTTTTAGAGGAGGTGAAAATATACGGTGTGCCCGGCTGATCACTGCACTATCTGTTAAAATGATGGCGAGAGTCTCAGCCTGATGGGCACCCATTTGGAGGATAGCAGGGGAGGAAAATTGTCTATACTCTCCATGTCCTCCTCCCTGTCCCAGCCCAGACATAGGGTCTCCACTTCAGCTCCGGGCCCACAACTAACCACCTATGCTCTGCATAGGCCTCTGAGAGAATGGAGCGGGAGGAAGAAAATGTTTCTGAGACCAAATTGAGGCAAGAGGGGTTGATGGTGTGTCTTGTATCTTCAGTATCGCTGGTAGGATGCTGGCTGGGGACTGTTGAGGTGAAAGGGGACCTTTTGCCCCAGGACGTAGGAGTTAGGTGTTCCGAGGGTTCTACGGAGACAGACTGCCCTCAAGGCTCTCACTTCTTCATGCCAAAAAGTGGGACAGTGGAGCTGTGCCTGCGAGCCTGGTTTTTGGGGTCAGACTAACCTAGGTATGCATCTCACTTATGCTGTGTGACTTTTGGCTTGTAACTTAACCTCTCTGTGCCACAATGTCTTCAATTGTAAAATGGGGAAGATAATGGTACCCAACTAATTGGGTGACTGTGAGACCTGTATAAATTATTATACATAAAGCCCTTAGAACACTGCCTGACACATCATGGTCATTATTACTGTTTGTCAGGGGAAAAGGAATCTGGACGGGGGGGTCTTTATCCCTTGGCTTCCTCCTGCCCTCTGAGCTGCTTCTTGTCCACCTTCTCCCTAGTGGTTAAGTATGAGTGTCTGTGTCCCAGAGGAAGGCCTCCCTGCAGGTCCTAACCCCTTGGCATACCTACCTAACGAGGCTGCAGAGTTGGTGCTCAGCTGCTTCTCTGAGATTCTAGCTCAGGAGAGATAAAGGCCAATTTTCAGTCTGTCTGCGGGACACCTAGCTCCTGAGTGTCCTTCCCCATTGTCTGTCCCAGAGAATGTCTGACATTTGGGTTTCGTGATGAAATTGTCTAGGCTCTCTAAGAGGTTTCACAAATACATTCCAGACGTTGTATTAAACCAAGCCCACTGCTGGCCTTCCTGTTTTTGTCCTGACACAAGAATGAGCTTGGCGGAATGGCGTTAGGGATCCCTCACATCAGTCTGTCGGGGATGGGGATTGAGTGGAGTTTAATTTAGGGGCTGGTAACAGTGGGAACTACCCCTACTGGGCACTGTAGTCTTTAATTGCCCATTAAGCCTCAGCCTCTAGATGCTCAGAATCTCTCCAGTTAGCTGGGCCTTCGGAATCTTTTTGCCTTAGGAGCTTTCAGGGCAAGAGGAGAGGCAGGAAAGCTTCATGTGGCCTAGAAAGTTTTAAAAAGGCTAATGGCCAAAGGAAAGGCTCCTTACCTGCCTCCCTCAAGATTCCTCCTGCTTATATGACATGTTTGTAAAGGGCTGAGAACAATGATTAGCTTTCATTCAGCAGGACCATAATGGCAGTGTTCTAGATGCTGGAGAGAAAGCCGTGAGCACTCAGTAAATAGTGGCTGCTAGAATAAAAACCATTACTATTTAGTGCAGAAGGGAACAGTGGAGAAATATTCACACTTTACTGGTTCCAGAGCACTTCCCCACACAGAAGACCTTCCTTGCCCATGTCCTTTCCTTTCTTTTTTTTTTTTTAAATTTATTGGGGTGACAATTGTTAGTAAAATTGTCCTTTCCTTTCGTCCTAAGCCTTTCCTGTTTCCTTCCGGTCCAGATGACAGAATCTGGCCATCTCAGAGCCATGCCCTGCTGTGTAGCCCAGGGCTGGGTTGGAGCCTCCTGGCAGCTCTCCGATGTGTATAGCTATTACTGGTGCCGTTCCATGGATGAGCAAACTGAGGCTGGAGGAGAATAGGGCCTGACTGTGCTGCTCAACTCTCCCAGGGCAGGCAGCAAGGATACCCAAGCCCATATGCATGGTGTGAAAACAGAAGCTCGAGGACCCCGGAGGCTTGGAGAAAGCAAAGCGTGACACCCTTACAGCCTGCCATGCTTCCTCTGAGCTGCTGCAGCTGGAATCCCAACCCACCACCTGTAGTCCTGTTTCCAAAATCCTGCCAAAGACTTTGAAATTCTACACCTTCTTCAGCCTATCCTCCCAAGCACATAGTAGGTGCTTAGCAGAGGAGTCCTGGAACTAGAAGGCGGGTCCAGTTGCTTTGACTAAGGCCCCGTTCCTAGCACTGGTAGGGTTTCCTGTCCTACCCACTTAGCGTGGGAGGTGGAAGCCCTCTAGGCAGCTGCAGGGAGTCTCTCCTTTATGGGAGTAACTGGGGCCTGCGCTTTTGCTGGAAACTGTGGGAAGAGACAGAGAGTTCTCCAGTGCTTAAAAAGTGGGTTTTGAAAAACAAACAAGACCTTGCCTACGCAGGGATGAAGCAGAGGTTAGACATGTTTGTGTTGTTTTTTTTTTTGGCTTAGTTGATTAACAGACTAAGAGGAACTCTGTAAGTGGGCTTTAGTCTCTTTGAAAGAGGTCCATAAGCTTGTCTAGAGGACAATGTATTATCTGTATTAAGAGTAAATGTAATAACTATCGTTTGTAAAAATGCTTTATAATTTATAAAGCTCTTTTCACATGCAATGTGTGTGTATGTGTATAAATACTATATGTAACCTTCCTCTTTAAGGTTATTATATCACATACACACACACACACACACGCGCACCCTCTTCATTCTGCCTGTTACAGAGTAGAAAGAACACAGCTTGGCTTTCAGTCTCTGGGCCTCAGTTTATCTATCTGCAAAATGAGGATGACAGCTCCTATTAGGGGAGATGGTACAAGAGAATGTGCCTGTCTTGAGCTCGGGTGCCTAGTAGGAGTATGGAGAGTGGGAGCTGATTGCTTCTGAGAATTGTAGGCAGTTCAGGGGTGATAGGACCCCAGACAGCAGCTAAGAGGAGGTTCCCTTCTGGAGCCACCCACGCAGAGGGTGGAGCCCGGCTGGAAGGGCTCAGCCCCCAAGGCCCATGGGTAGCTGGGCTGTGCACCCAGGCTGCCCTCTAACCTTGGCCCTCGAGGCGATCTGGTGGGGTCCCTCATTTACCACTGTGCCAATTCTCATAAGAGGAGACTGAGTGGCAAGTGGCGTTTCTCCTTAGAGAATCTGAGACCCAGTGCCAGACTCAGAGAGCAGAAGAAGAGAGGTGGACAGCACTCTCCTGCTTTCCGCCTTTGGCCGGAGCCCTGCCCCTTCTGTCTCCATCACCTCCAGCCTCTTTCTGCCCCATTGCCTTCCCTGTATCTTCTTCCTGCCTCTTAATCCCATGGAGCTGTTTGCTTTATAACTGTAGAGGGTTTTCTGTTCCTTGTTCCCTATATAAACATTGATCAGTTAATGTTTCAAGGGGGGACCATCTCTTAGTTTTATTTTTAAATTATATGCTTCAGTCCAGTTTTTTTCTTTAAATAATCAGTAATGCCTCCTGACCCTGGCTGTGTCCATAAGTGTGCTCCTACGTGTGTCTCCATCTGGCAACAGTAATGCTCCTCTCAGGGTGGTCATGGCCAAATGAGTGACTAAAAGAAGTCCAGACAGTGGCAAGCCCCCAGCCCTCCCCTGTGAATTACCCCAGAGATGTGCTGATCGTTGCTGAGTGGTCCCAGGCAGGGGCCTTGATTTTCTAGATCTGACTCGAGATTGACTCAGAAGCTGTGGTTTTGAGGGCTTTGTTTCAGTGGTTACTGGGGCTGGAATCAGCCCTGTGTCAGCAGCTGCTGATAGAGCTGACTAGGTGTTTCCTGACCGTGGATGAGTAGTCTGTAGCAGCCCTGCTCCTCGCCTCTCTGCCTCCCTCGCTGGAGTCAGTGCAGCCTTCATTTAAGGCCCCTGTACTTCACCAAAGCCTGCCTGGATGGGCTTTCCAGGGCCCCTCCCTGGGCTTGCTCTCGTTTCCCCTTCGCCTCTCCTTACCAGATAGATACCTTTCTTCAGTACCCACTTGTCCCACCCCACTGGTCCCTACCCTTGATCCCTTGGGGTAGGTGGGTTGCTGGTGGGGAGAAGCAGTTCTCAGAGGTGAAAGGAGAAGCTTGAACTACCAGCATCCCCAGAAGTTGTCTATTATACCTTCTGGCCATTGTGCAGTGTTGCCTTTTGCTCCTGTGTCTGCACTGTTCACAGATGTGGGTGAGCTCTTCTTTCTTCCTCTAAATCTGTGCTGTCCAGTGTGGAAGCCACTAGACACATGGCTGGGACACTTGAAACGTGGCAAGTCCAAATTGTAAAATACATGCCTGATTCAAAGAGTTAGTATGAAAAAATTGCATAGTAACTCATTAATACTTTTAACATTGATTACATGTTGAACTGATAATATTTTGGATGTATTGAATTACATAAAATATATTACTAAAATTAATTTTACCTGTTTTTTGTTGTTGTTGTTTTACCTCCCCCCGCAAAAAATGTGGCTACCAGAAAATTTAACATTACATGTGTGGCTCACATTAGATTTCTATTACAATGGTTCTTAACTGGTGGCAATTTTGCCTTCCCCCAATTCTGCAGGGACATTTGGCAATACTTAGAGACATTTTTGATTGTCGTGCTCAAAGGATAGGGAGGTGCTATTAACATCTAGTTAGGAGAGGCCAGAGATGCTGCTAGACATCCTGCAATCCACAGGACAGCCCCTGCAACAAAAAAAATGACCTGACCCAAAGTGTCCACTGGTTCTACTGGACACTGTCACCTTGGATGATGTAATCCTCTCTTATGGGCAGTAACTCCAAAATCGGAGGCCCTAGGGCATCGTAGGAAGAGCGTAAATGGCCAGAGTCAGGTACCTGTGACCACAGTCAGGTGATTTAACATTTCAGAGTCTCCATTTCCTCATCTGTAAAATGGGCACAATATTTCCTACTTTATAGGTTTCTAGTTAGGATGAAATGAGATTGACATGTACCATACCTGATACATAGTAGACCTCCACTAAATAGAAGTTACTATTATTGTTTTAAAAATCTGTATCTTTTACTCTGTTGGATCTCTGGATCAACTAATGGCATGTCCACATGCCTTTCTGGATTTTCTGTGATACTTGACACTCAAAAAATTGAAAGCTGAATTTATAATTTCTCTCTTCCTCTCCCCTCCCACTCCCTAAATTTATTCTTCTTTCTGACTTTCAGTATTAGTTCACAGTGGTATCACCGTCCCACTCTGAGAATCTGAGTCAGTTTCGCTTCCTACTTCTACCCCCTTACTCAAATTTGTAATCCCTTAACCTTTATGGACTGTGTCTCCTCCAAGCTTCCTTTCTATTCCTACCACTTCACCCAGCCTGTGAGCGGCTTCCTTCCAAGTCCCTGCCTCTTTTCTTTCCTGACCCCTCCTTGTATATGGTTGGTGAACTCCAGCTTGCTCAGGAACCTTCAGTGTCTCTTTTTGTTCTTCTGAAGAGGAATTACCTGTGGTCAGGAAATGTGACGTGTCCATGTCTACTTCCCTAGCACTCAACATGATGCGTAACAAGAGGTGTTTGTTAAGTGTGTTATGAATGAATGAAGGAACAAATGAATGACACATACCCTTTTCTCCTTGGCTTATGGGTAGGATCAGGTATTACAGGGAGCGAGGACAGTGGTTTCCAGATGCCTTCTTTTCCATTTAATAGCTCAGCAGAGCTTGAACCATCTCCCTCATCCTCCAGCCCCCTCACCACCACCACCAGCCCATGTTTGAGCTGGGGAAGCAGTTTGTTTGTTCTGCCGGGAGGGCTGTAGCCAATATACCTGGATCCCGGAAGTGCCGTCTTCCATATGTGGACTTCCTCAGCCAGCCAGGGGAGGCTGCCACAGCCATTCCACTGGCCCAGGCTTGCTGCCACAGAGCAGGTCCCCTAGATGCCCAGGCATGCCTTCCTCTTGGTGGCAGAAAGAATTCCCAAGCAGCTCTCAGCAGGCCGTGAGGAGAGGCTTTCCAGAAATATGTCCTTCAAGATGCTCTGATAAAGAAAACATAACATGTTCTTGGGCAGGTTGTAACCATGGGTGGGCAGGATGTGTAGGATTGGAGTTTCCCAATGTCTAGACACTGTGATCTATTCACAGTTTTGAAATATTTTAATTACAAGCCACTTTGTAGTGTAAGGTGACCCACTTGGAAGTTATCAAGCGCTTCCGAGCAAGTTTACTCAGTTCTTTTGTGGCAGCTGCAAGTAGAGTCGAAACTACGCTGCACGAGTGAGAAGGAGTTTCCTGGCCTGGAAGGCATGTGAGAGGTGCTAGGAAGGCCTCAGTTTTCTCCTGTTACCTGTGAGGGCTTCAAGCTCCTTTGCTGGGAAGACATCTATATAAATACACTGGGGTTTATCTCCTGGAGCTGGAGAGCCACATCCAGATTTGGGACTTTCCTGTATCACCATCTTCTGTGGGTTGGGTGCTAGATATGTATCCCGCCCCCAGGAGAAGGATCAAGGTGCAATAATTAAGTGGATTTTCCCTTGGGAAACTTGAGGATTTGCTGTCACCTCTAACTGCCTTTGTGACATCTGAGGTTGTTTCCTCTACGGGAGCCTAGCTGTTTCATTGGTAAAAGATGAGACAATCCCCACCTCTGTGCAACTTTGATTCCTTTTCTTCTCCCCCAAACTATGCTTCAAAATAGTTTAACAAACAAGTTTACATATAGTAGATAATCTCTTCCCTCCATGTGTAGTAAATTCATAGGTACTTCACTACCTCTCAGCATTTGTAACCAGCCACAGATAAACTGGATTCACACCAAAGTGACATAACACCAGGTACAGTTAGGTGAGAGTAGCCGTCAGTAGCGTGGGGCCCAGAGTTGGACAGCTCTGGGTTTGAGATTTAGTTCTACCTCTTACTAAACAAGTGTCTTTGAGCAGTGGGACCTTACCCTCAGTGTCCTCATCAGAAATAGGGAGACAGATGCGTTCCTAGCTCATGAGTTAGTTTCTGCCTCATTTACTAAGATAATATATGTCAAGCCCCAAGACAGCATGTTGTGGTAAATACTGGCCGTGATATTTCAGTTAGCCTCCGCGTGCATTCTGATTTGGGGTAAAGGTATGCTTTGATTTGATTTCATTCATTTATCCATTTGGCAACATTCCTCCTGTGGGTCGGGGACTATTCTGGCCGCTGGGGATACAGCTGGGTATCCCCTGCCTTGGTGGAGCTCACGTGCTGGAGGGAGAGACACACAGTGAGCTAGTTAACAAATAAAACAGAGAGTTAGGGTTGTGACAAGCACTGTGCATAAAATGAACAGGGGGATGTGATAGAGGAAATGGGTGGGGCTGGGAAGGTATCTCCAAGGAACGTGATGTTCGAGCTGAGACCTGAGTGGTGAGAAGGCATCGAGTGCAAAGATCCGGGTGGAGGGCGTCCCAGACCGCAGCAGTGGCAAGGGAAGTCTTCCAGACTTCCGGAGATACTGAAAATGGCCTCTGGGCTACCATAAAGGCCTTCTTGGACCCCTCAAGGGCAAGGAGTTACAGGGAAGGACGCATCAGACAGACGTATCGAAGCCAACAGTTGGGGAAAAGTCTAAAATATTTACTATCCGACCCTTTTCAGAAAAAGTGTGCCAACCCCTGATCTAAAGTCCCTTCTGCATCGGACAGTGCATGTACCTATGAGCTCAGGGTTCACAGGGCAATTCCCTGGTACAGCAGACCACAGGCCAGCAGCCTCCTGGGGCCCAGGCTCTAGTTGGGGCTCATCCAACACATTTGAAGATACCCTGATAAAAGCAGTACATCTGCCGCCCCCACTCCCCCCAAAAAATGCAAACCATAGCCTTTGAACTGGTGGGATCCCTAAACGGACTGGACCACGAGCTCGTAGAGGCCAGAATGCTGACTTCACTTCTAGGACTCCTCCTCAGGAGGAAGGGAGGGCGGGAGGAGAGGAGCTGTTGGACATGGCTGCCGTTTACTGAATGCTCGCCACGTCCTGTGCTACGTTCTTTTATGAACAACTCTGCAGTTCATTGGCTCCATCCTCATAACAACGCTAGTTGGTAGGAACTACCCTTATTTCTCTCTTAGGTTGAGGAAAGTGAGGTCAAGTACCTTGAGTGTAGTAAGCTGCCGTGCTGTAAGTCACAGCTGGTACATGGCTGCCTGTTTCAGAACCCAGCCCCTCACTTCACCGCTGGATGTACTGCTTCTCGGTGGTGTTCCGTGGAGGGCTGATGAATCTATTCCTGTTTGCATAACTGGACTAAGCCTAGACCCCTAGGTGGTATTGGTACAGTACCTCCCTACGGGGCTAGAGACTCTAAAAGGAAAAAGTGAAGGAGACAGCATACTCTTACAGTGAGTTCTCAGAGCGTTTTCATTCTTACCTGCCACCTCCTTCTTGGGGAACACTCCAGGGCTCTTGGTGGGGTTGTTATCTGGTACAGATATGGCTGTGGGCTGGCAGAAGTAGCCTTGTGCTCCTCGGGCCCTCAGCCCAGCTCTGGGCTGGCTGCAGGAATAGCTGCTGGGCTCAGGTAAATAGCCTGTCCTTTGCAAACCTCAGAGCAATAGGAGCCTGTGAATGTGGAAGGAATACCTGGCCTCATGCAGATGCATCGCCAGGCCCAGAGTGGCCTTTCTGTAGAGGCCAACCCAGGGCAAGGATGCTATCCACTGATAGGGTCAGCCTTGCCTGTGGCCTTGGGATGAGGTGGCACCAATAGAGGAGTCACAGTACCCAGGCCGGAGAGACAAGGGGCCAGAAAGGGACAGTGGGCCCTAACACTTGGGAGGAAGGTGGCAGAGTGGGCAATGTAGAAGGAAGGGCTGGATGCTGGAGTCACGAGGACCTGGTAGTGACTCCTGGCTCTGCCCTTGATTGGCTGGCTGATCAGAGGCACGTGTAACAACATAGCAGCTCTGCGTTTGTGTTTGGCACTAGACGCTTGATTCCAAATGCCTGTTCCTCCTTCCTAACCGTGATGTGAACGTGGGCACTCAACTTAACGATTCTGTGTCTTGGTTTCCTAACCTTGGGATGTCATGAGGTTTGAATGCATTGACACATAGGAAGCACTTAGATCGGTGCTTGACACCAACAGGCAGAGCTCAACAAATGCCAGCTCTACTGAGTCATGTCACCTCTGAGATTCAGACTGGAAAGGCCACGCCACTTTCACAATGGACATGAGTTACTGCACTTAAAGCATCTGCTGCAGGGCTGGCATATGTAAGATACTCATAGATGCTTCTCCTGACCTAGGGTGGCCCAGGTCATGGTACCTGTTGAGTGGAAATGTTTGTCATAGGGTGGATTGACAGATTGTCATCTGAACTGGGAACATATAGGTCAGTGGATGTTCCACCTGCACTCTACCTTTCCTCTTGGATTCACTTACCCACGATGTTGGTCCCTTCTGGAAGTCACTAAGTCCTGGCCAGGAAGGGAAATCCTGCCATTGTTGTAGTTTTCCTACTAGATCCTGCCAGTAACTGCTGCTCTCACAGCTACCACCCCAAATTGGCCTCCAAGAGTGCTGGCCCACCAGGGCCTTCCAAGTACTCTTGCCTCTTATTACTAATTATCACTGAGTACTTACCTGTGCCAGGCTAGTTGTTTGGGATGCAGAGGTGAGCCAGACATGCCTCTGCTTTTGAGGAGGTCATAGGAAGTCAGACAGACAGACTTGAAAACTAATTAAAACTCACTGAGAAGTGGAGCAATGGAGGACCGCGTGGATACCTCGTCTACCATCTCCCACTCCCTGGGTCTCTATGGCCCACTGGTGAAAGGCGTGGTCTCTGGAGCCAGCCACCTGGGTTTCGATCCTGGCTCCCTCTCTTCATAGTTACAGCTATGAAAATGGCACCATGGTCTTGGGTTGTTGTGAATAAAGGACTGTGAGTGCTGGCTGTTATCACTGTAACATGGGGACCCCTACATGACAGAGCTCAGAGCTTGTAAAAGCAAAAGCTTACTGAGTGACCAAAAAGAGAAAGTGATAAAAATGAACTAGTCTATCTATTTCTGGATGCTAGATTGTTTGTGTATCTTAGCTCTACATTTTTCCCCCACATATGGATTATAACTGGCCCTAGAGTTTTTAGCTTTGAATCCATCTGGACTCAGCCCATCTCAGAAAGCTCTTTCCCGTTCCTGCTAAAGGAATGTGTGATGCCTCCACACCCTACTTTGGGGTCTTAGAAGACCATGTGACTTTTGCTCTCCCAAAGGAAGGAAAGGGAGCCAAGACAGCTGGCTGGTCAGCCCCCACCGTCCCCCCACCCACCCCCCACCCCCCACACTGACTAGAAGCTGCTGGCTGATAGCAATGCACCAGAGCCCAGGGAATAATAAGTCACGGGACTGACCGGAAGAAAGAGCACTGCTAGGGAGAAAACTGATGCTTTAAGAAGTAAAATATGTTGTAAACTGTCACATCAAGTGGTATGTATAAGATACGTACATTCATTGGATGTAAGTTTTACCGTAAGAAAAACAGCTTGAACAATATGGAACTCTAGTTAATGATATGCAGCCTGAAGTGTTTGGGAAGAAATGTACTGATTCTGCAATTTAGTTGAAATGCACCAAAATACTAGGTGAATTGATGAATGGGTAGAGGGATGGAAGAAGAGATATGTGATAAAGCAAGAAAAGTAACATCTAATTTTAGAATCTAGGTGCTGGGTATCTATGTGTTCACGAGAATTCTTTCAACTTTTCTATGTATTCAAAAAATTTTATAATAAAATGTTGGGGAAAATATTGTAAAGGTGCTAGATTGAAAATACAACAAAAAGCCCACAATGGAAAAATACACAAGTAGATGCTGGAAATATTTATAAACATTTAAAATGTGGTTATAGGTGGATGTTAATATGAAGAAATATAAAACTAGGCCTATGTATTTTCTGCAATAGACTTTTTTGTATTAGTATATGTATGTATATATACTTTTGTATTAAATATATATATACATATATGTGTGTGTGTGTGTGTGTGTGTGTGTGTGTGTGCATGTGTGTGTGTGTATTTAGGGAAAGAATGTTCCAGGCAGAAGGCAAAGCAAGTGGAAACCCTGCGTGTGCCTAGTGAGTACATTAAGGCTGGAGTGCAGAGAGAGAGGGGAGAGTTGTTGGAGCCAAAGACAGAAGGGAAGTTGGAGGGCAAGGTCATATGGGGTGTCAAGGCCCTGATAAGATCTGATTTTGAGTTCCGTGTGCCATGGGGGTGACGCGATCTGACTTTAGAAGGACCGCTCATGTGCTCTGGGGGTTTGGACTACACGGGTCCACGAGTAGAAGCAGGCAGACGAGATGGGACCTCAGATCACAGCAGCGGAGGGACGACAGTATCTTGGATCAGAGTGGCAGCATGGAAGGGGTAAAACTGGTTGAATTCTGGATCTATTCTGAAGGTGGAGTCAGTAGGGTTTATTGGTGGATTGGTTGTGGATTTATTATGGATTGTGAGAGGAAAGGAATCCATGTTGCTTCTAGATTTTTAGTCCAAGGAGCTGGAAAAGTGGAAAGTGGATCTGTGTTTACCAAGATGGCAATGACTAGGAGAGGAGCAGGGCTTTTGGGGGGGGAGGGCTGGGTGATCAGAAGTTTGATTTTGGATCTGTTCCATGTGAGATGCTTATTAGAGCATCTGGGAATGTCAGTGGGCTGTTGCTTATGAGTCTGGGAGCTGTGGGGTTGGGGAGAATTTTGAGCATCGTCTACATATAGATGGTATTTCAGGCCATGGAAGTGAATGATGTAAAATAAAGGTCAAGAAGGGAAGTGGACCGAGACTGAGCCCCAGGCACTCCCACGTGTAGCGGTCAGGGAGATGAGGGGGACCCGCCAACGCACCTGAGCATCTGTGCTCCGTGAGGAGGCGAGACATTCAAGAGAACGGGCCGACTGTTTCAAATGCGGCTACAACTCGTTTCTTTACCTCTAGTGTCTCATCTCTCTTCTTACCATCTGTGTTACCGCTCTGGAACCAGCTGTCCTAAACTAGCAGTTTCATTGTACTCCAACCCCAAAATAACCAAAGGGGGGGGAGGTTCAGACCCTTCAGTCAGACATCCCAGACACTGCACGATCTGGCTCCCCCTCCCTCCCCTGTCTGGTTTCATCCTTCTCACCATTTCTCAGCACCACACTCACCTTATCTCAACCAGGGCTCCCCACTCCCTCCAAAGCACCTTCCCCTTTCTCAGCCTAGACCTCAGCGTGCCATTTCTTCTGTTTCTCCAAATCCCCAGCTGCAATTCTCCACTGTAGCATTCATTGTCTCTGTTTTTCTTCCTTAGTCCCCAAAGGGACCTTTTCCTGAGCCTTCTCCTGCGTCCTCTACCACATGGTCTCACTGGTCCTTACAGGTCTTAGTTGAGGAGGGAACATATTAATACTCTACCACGGAATGCCCCCAAGGAAACCTGGAAGAATTAACATCACATTGTGATGTCAAGCACGGACTCTGGCATCAGAGATTAGGGTCTCACCTGTGGTCAAGTCCTTTCACCTTCCCAAACTCCGGTTTTCTCATCTGCCGAACGGCCGCGAATATGCCGAAGTCAGGGTTGTTCTAGGAATGCAAAGAGATGCATTTCTTAGGAAGTGCTTAGCACAGTTCGTGCACTTTCTAAGCAGCCAGTAAGCTGTGGCTCTGGCTTTTATGATTGCTGTTATAAATACTATTATTACTATTGCTTTTCCTCACAGGCGATGTACAGGTGCCAACAAAGGTGGGACGGAATTGGCATTGTTGATTACGTACTTTGACATCTGAAGTGAAAGGCGTCCTGGACTTGCTAAGCTGCTGCTTGTTGGTCTCTCCTGGGAAGAGACCACTGGTGGGGGGTCTGTGGGGGGTGACACACGGGCCCTGACTTTAGGAAACTCATTCTGTGAGGTATGAGCAGCACCCAGAGGCGAGCCTGAGGGCTGTACTCACAAGTTCCAAACCAAGGGTCCTATACGAGTGTACTTACGGGGCCCAGGGACAGAATGTTTGCAAAGGAGACTGTCCCCCAAACTGCAGACCCTGTGGTCACTGGTTACAGTTGCTCGTAAGAGGAGAATACCAGCTCAGGCTGGAAGGGGAAGGGCAGAGAGGGATAGAATGTTTCTCAGAAGAATTTAAGAGCAGGCAGAGAGAACAGGGTATATTCTTCCATTTCCTTTCTAAATTTCTGAGGTAGGTAAGTTGTGTGTAATTGTTATTCAGGAATAACTGGGTGTGACCAAGAAACGGGAGAGTCGGCCCCGGACAGGGCCACATCAAGTCAGATGGGATTTACTGCCCCACCCAGAGCAGCCCTGAAAGTCCCCATGAGAAGTCTTTATCTGGCCACCCCCCTGGCACAAACCCCTTCATATGTAGAACCTTCGGTGGTTGCATCTTTCTTGAGCTCCCTCAGCACAGTCCTGCAGGGTGGGGCTATGAAGCCAAGCCCCCCCTAATAGCATGTGATTAGCCCCTTGGATTTGAAAACTCTCAGCCCTGGGATTCTGAAGTGAACTGTTTTTCCTCATGGTAACCCAGTAACGGTCAGAGCCTTCCTGCCTGGGTTTAGATAAGCACCTTATCCTGAGAGCCAGTGAGCCTGGGAAGCCACAGCGGGAAGTGTGGTGGCACGTCCCTGGAACCAGAGCAATGCCCGGGGAGATGGCCTGCGGGCCAGCATGCTGGGAGGACCACTGCTACCAGGGAAACAGCACCACGCATGACCTTGTGTTACTTGGCTCCTCTCGCTGCCCGGGCACCCGAGAAGGCTTGCACTGTCCGTGCCCAACCCCACCCCCCTTCCTCGCTGCCGTGGCACCTGCCAGAGTGGTTTCCCACTGTGTCCATGGGCTCTAGCTCCATGTGTCCTGTAAACTTCCACCCCAGGAAAGCAAAACAGTTCAGCCCGGATGCAGACGCAGGCTTAGGCCTTCTGCACAGAGGCCCATGCACTCAGCCTGAACCCCAGCTCCGTTCTGGAGGCCACTGTGCACTCACTTCATTGACCACACCCCCCGAGGTCAGGCTGTCCTGTCAGACAGGCAGTCCCAAGCACGGCCCCGAGGCCCACGCTGCCTAGGTTGGGATCCAAACTTGCCCATATGCTGGGTATGTGATCTTGGAGAAGTTTCTGACCCTCTCTCGCGTCCATTTCTTAACAATGGGGATAATAAAGGTACCTAGAGCAAACTGCTGAGCTTTTCTATGCCTCAGTCTCCTCGATTACAAAGTGGAGATGCTGATGATGGCACTCGCTTCACAGGACAGTTGGAAGATGAAATACACAAAGCGATTAGGACTGTGCCTGGCGCGTGGAAAGTGCTGAGTAGGGGCGAGACACTGTGACACTATAATCGTCCCCGTCAATGGGGCGCAGAGCCCAGTAAAGCTGGTTAGTGAACGTAGACCTCACCTGCCTGCTGCCTCCACGTGCTGGCTTTGGCGCTCCGCCTCACTCGAGTGTCCGCACACATAGCTCCCAAGGAAATCAGAGGCAGAATTCAGAGCTGGAAATCACGTCTCGAGATTGCTAACCCCCGGCTGAGTCCCTGGGCCCCTTGGCGGCTCCCTCTGGGGACGGAATCCTGTTAGCGTTCCTGGCATAGGCCCAGTACACCCGCCCACTTGTGGATTGAGAGATGTGTCATGTCACCAGGAGGTGGGTAGTGGTTGCAGGACTCCCCTGGGATGGTGCGGGAGTCTGTGTGAGCTGGGGCCGCCCTAGCCTCAGGCCTTGACTGTGGGCCAGTCCCCTTGTCCCCTCTTCCCACCCCTTGATAATAAAAAGCTGATTTTTCCATGTGGTGTTTGTCTCTCTCTGCGAATGTGGAAGCCTAAGTACTGCCAAGCTTATCTCTACAATGGACTTCCTGCTGGTGTTGGATCTGCCCTGTTCCCCACCGGGTAATAAATTGATGTCGCCTGAGCACACAGATCTGCTGACGTCTGTGATCCTGGTGGCCTTGGCAGACCCCAGCTCCCCCAGCCTGGGTGGGAATCTGCAGACATAAACCCTGATTGACATGCACTCAGCATCCCGGTTAGGGACGGAGAGCCAGCCCTGGGTGGGCGGTGAGGGTGTGGGAAGATCCTTCATCCATCAGCTGTTTATTGAGGCCTCCTGTGTGCCAGGCCCTGTGCTGGCTCCGGGCATACAGAAACGCTGAGCTGGGAATCAGATGCAGATCGTTCCAACACATGCAGCTTAGTTCTGGGGTAGCACTAAGGACAGAGCGAGTGGGAGGAACGCACAGCATAATTTGGGGCTTAAGGAAACAGGCCTCAGGGCTGAGTTTTAATGAAGAATTTTCTTTCCGGGGAATCAGTCCTCAGCAGTGAGAGCCCAGCCGGGTCTGGGAAAGGTGGAGATCTCCTTGGGGTGGAGTTTCCACAACTCTTTGCATCCGTGGCGTGTGCGGCATCAATGCGGGCATGCTGGGGAAGCCCTCTTCTCTCCGGCTCCTCTACGCACGCGTGTAGCAGCCGCAGTTTTCGGCCTCTTGTCAGAACTCCGAGTTCCCATGTTAATCGTAACAAGAGTGTTCCGGGAGGAACTGGCCTGGCCCCTGCCAACCGCCTTCTCTCCTGTCTTGATAACATCTGCACCGAATTTTCTCCCTTTATATAATTAGACCCATTGGTATTTACTTTGACTTTAGATTATGGTATGACTGGCGTCTCTGAAATTTCAGGCCCGAAGTATGTGCTGGGGCCCAGGGTGGTGGGAAAACTGAGCTTTCGCCAATGGGATTTCAGGTTTAGCTGGGGATAGAGTAGGGGGGTGGGGGTCAGAAACAGGACACTGGCTACTGTTCCCACAAAAAATGCACAGCAGCCCCCCAGCGGGTGGGAGGGTGATGTCCTGCCTCGCTTTGGGAGCAGTGCCGGGTCAGGCCTGGTGGATGGAAGGATGCAGGACTCCCCTCCTTCTCTTCCTGCCCTTGCTCACCCCACATCCTCCCACCCCCTCTCCATCCCTGGCCCTAGAGTGACAGAACTCGGCAAACAGGAAAAGATGCACTAACTACAAAGAAATGCAGTGAATCCAGACTTAACCCCAAAGCCAACCTCGCAAGCGTTGGGGTTTGGAGTCTTGCTTTGGAATGCCTGTCATGGTCTGGCTATGTCCAGGCTGTGTGGGGTGTAAGATAAGAAGTGAAGCTGGGCTGGGGGGAGTGGGTTCTCTCCAGTCAGCTCCCACCACTTAGGAAGCAGAGGGATTTGCACACCCGCTCCCTTGAGGTTGCTGGAGTGAGCTGTATCTCAGCGGTGACTACATTTCCCCCATGGGGTTTCCACAGACTTTCTGGAAGGTTCCAACCAGTAAGCCACACTGATTGTGGTGTGGAAGCTTTGATACGCTTGTTTGTGCTTTCTCTTTGAGACACTGGAGGCTCCTGCCGGGTGATAACTGGATGATGGAACATTTGCTAGGGGAAGGCGAGTGCCTTTCTATAAGATAAGGTTTGATCCAGAGCAGGAGGGAAATTTCCGGATGCCTCTGCAATGTCTAGCAGTGAAGTGTGGGTGCAGACCTCCTTCCCTCTTGCCTTGCTGGGCTATCCTGTTATTTAGACCCCCACCACACACACCCCCACACACACAGGTGAACTCTTGCCTCAGGAAGCTGCTTTAGGGGCTTCCCGGGAGTAGGGCAGGGCGCTGTGTACAGGTGTCTCTGACTCATTCTGCGTGAAAACTGTAGTTTTCCTGTTTTTAAATAGTACTGGTGCTCCTTATAAGATTTGGTTGGAATAAAGGGCTTTGGCCCAGTATAACTAGCTGGATCATTGTGTGTCTTACCTTCTCTCCTAAATGGCTGTAGCTTCCTTGGGCAAGGACACTTATCTTGTTCAACATCACACTGTCCATTACAACTTAGCATGGGACTTGTACCAGATCCTGTTTTGTCTCTCCACCAGTGCCTACAGGACCAAGGCCTTAGTGCTTTGCCTGGCACTTAAGACCTTCACCATCTGGCTCTAGACTAACTCGCATCTCTTTTCTCTCCTTCCTTTCCCTTCCAGCAAAATATCCCTCTCTACCTCAACCTTGAAGTTCTTTCCTTTTCTCTTTGAATGGGCTGAAATGTTCTTTCTTCTTTTTATTCCTGGCAAGCCAGAAGCAGTACAGCATGGTGGGCTCTGGAGTGAAACCACCTGGGTCTGAATCCTACCTCTGCTCCTTTCAATCTGTGAAACTATGGGCCAGATACTTAGCTGCTTTGTGCCTCAGTTTTTCTTCTGTGAAAGGGGGATAATTATAGTTACTGCCTCTTAGATTTATTGTAAGGATTAAGAGCTAAAACACATAAAGCACTTACACCAGTGTCTGGCATATAGTGATGCTCAACAAATGTAGGCTGTGATGGTGATGAAGAAGGAGAAGGAGAAAAGAAGGAAGGAGGAGGAAGAGGTGGTGATGATCATTTTTAAAGATCTCTGTGAAGCCTTTTCCAGCTTCCCAGGCAGGATTAGCTTTTCCCCTTCTGGGATCCAAATAGAACTAGCCACATGGGGTTCTAGTTATTTATTTCACAAGTCTGAATTTACCTAGACTGAAAGTGCCTAGGACTAGATCTCAGCAATAAGAATAACAACATCTTTACGAGCGTGTGTCAAACTTGGAACCACATGCTTTTTTCTCATTCAATGATTTTATTAAGACATAATTCACGTGCCACAACATTCACCCTTTTAAAGTATATAGTTCAATGGTTTTAGTATATTCACAAATGTGTGCAACCACCATCACTATCTAATTCTAGAACATTTTATCCCCCTAAAAAGAAATCCCATATGCCTCAGCAGTCATTTCCCAATCTCCCCTCCCCCATTTACTTGCAACAACTAATCTACTCTCTGTCTCTATGGATTTGCCTATTCTGTACATTTCATATAAGTGGAATCATACGATATGTGTCCTTTTGTTTCTGGTTTCTTTCACTTAGCATAATGTTTTCAAGGTTCATCCATATGTCAGCACTTCATTCCTTTTTATAGCTGAATAATATTCTATTGTGTAGATATACCACATTTTGTTTCTTCATCAATTAATGGACATGTATGTTGTTTTGGCTGTTATGAATAATGCTGCTGTGAACATTTGTGTACAAGTTTTTGTGTGGACATATATTTTCATGTCCCTTAGGTATATACCTAGCAGAAGAGTTGTTGGGTCACATGGTAACTCTATGTTTAACTTTTTGAGGACTAGCCAAACTGTTCCAAAGGATCTGCACCGTTTTATGTTCCCACCAGCAATGAATGAGGGTTTCAATTTCTCCACATCCTCACCAACACTTGTGGTTGTCTGGTTTTTTTTTTATATACCCATCCTAGTGGGTATGAAGCAGCATCACATTGTGGCTTTTATTTGCATTTCCTGTGACTAGTGATGTTGAGCATCTGTTTATGTCCTCATTGGCCATGCATATATCTTCTTTGAAAATGTATCTATTCAGATCATCTGCCCATTCTTTAATTGGGTTATTCGTCTTTGTATTGTTCACTTGTAAAATTCTTCATATATTTTTGATAATAGTCTTTTATCAGATATATGATTTGCAGATATTTTCTCCCACCTGTGGGTTGTCTTTTCACTTTCTTCATAGTGGTCTTTGAAGCACAAAAATTTTTAATTTCGATGAAGTCAAATTTATCTCTTTCTTCTTTTGTTGCTTGTGCTTATTGTATCATATCTAAGACATCATTACTTAATCCAAGGTCACAAGGTTGCACCATAAGCTTTTGAAAAGCAATCTTATTTTCAATAACCCTACAAGGAAAGAGTAGTAGACACATTTCACAGCTGAGAAGTCTAGGAGGTCAAATGCCAGAGATTTAATCCCAGTTCAGTCTGACTCTGAACCCCACATGTGTCTTACTGTGCTTCCCCCCAAGTTCCTTTACCTCTGGTTCCTTCACAGGGTTTGGCACAGTGCCTGGTGCACAGTAGGCCCACAGGTAATGTACATGGGATTGATGAATGGCAAGCCCTAACAAGTGCTTGGTTTGCACTTGCTTGATTTAGGTGGTTAGGGGTTTGCTCCTCAATTACATTGTTAACTAGGTGTTTGTATCTACAATGCTGGGGGTCACTGAGTGTCTCTCTCCTCTCTCACTTCTGTAGTGTCTCATCGTTGGGGGAGGACCATGTGGTTTGCGCACTGCCATTGAACTTGCCTACCTAGGGGCCAAAGTGGTTGTGGTGGAGAAGAGGGATACCTTCTCCCGGAACAACGTGCTGCACCTCTGGCCTTTCACCATCCACGACCTGCGGGGCCTGGGAGCCAAGAAGTTCTACGGGAAGTTCTGTGCTGGCTCCATCGACCACATCAGTGAGTGGAGCCGATGAGGCACCCCATGAGGGGAGGGGCTGACCCTGGGTGGGACACAGTCTCTCCACATTGAGGAGTCCCCAGCATGTTCCATATTGCAAGTCCCTCAGGGCTGCACACTTCGAACTGGCAGATATTTAGTGAAGAGCCCACTTTGTGCCTTGTGCCAGGCCTTGTCCTATGACCCACCAGGCTGTAAGCACCAGGAGGTCAGAGATTGTGGCATGCCTTGCTCACCAGACTATCTCCAAGGCATAAAAAAGTGCTTGACACATAGTAGTGGCTCAATAAACTTCTGCTGAATGAATGAAGGATGGAAAACAGAGGCAGAGGTAAATAATATAGTCTGCCCCTCAGAGAACTCCCTGAGAGTTTTGTCAATAGTAAAATGTGCTTTAATAGAGTAGTCAGACTTGCTAGAGGAGTTCAGAAGAGCGAGCCACACAATAGCATTAAATGGGTCAGGTTGTCGAGGGCCTCTTGGGCAAAGGAGTTTGGACATTGTGTTGCTGGTTCTGGGGAACCATGGCAGAGAAATGACACAGTTGAGAGATCTGGTACCAAGTTTTCTTGAGCTTTAAAAAGAGAGGGGGCATCATGGTGGGGGTTTATCCAGAAAAGGAAAGGAAATAGAGGACATGGATTTCCAGTCCTGGGCCATCCCTGGATGCCTGGGTGGGGTGAGGTGAGAGCAGGCGCACTTCTGCTCCAGCGTTCCTCAAGCCGGGGTCTCTCAAGGCAAGATCTGCACAGACGGGCTTCGGGACAGCTGCCTCTCTCCTCACCCTGTGCAGGAGGAGGTCTTCAGCCGTTTTATATATAGTAACCATTACCCTAAAGTCACGGAAATTAATACTATGGGAGAGTTCAAGGGTTTGAACAGACTTGGGTCCAAAATCTGTTTTGTCCATTTTCTGTGTGACTTGGATCAAATTCCTTACCTTCTTCAAGCCCCAGTTTAATTTCCCATAAATGTCATTAATGCCTGCCTACCAGGATTGCCCAGAGGATTAAATAAGGTCAGCTCATAATGTACTTATCACTGAGCCAGGCACGTAGTACCGTGTTTCCCCAAAAATAAGACCTAACCGGGAAATAAGCCCTAGCATGATTTTTCAGGAGGAAATCCTCTGAACATTAAGCCGTAATGTGTCTTTCGGAGCAAAACTTAATACGCGACCCAGTCTTATTTTCGGGGAAACCCAGTAGGTGCTCAGGAAATGCTTTCTATTCAGTGGTGTACAGTGAGCAAAAAGCAGCCAGTGTGCCCAAACTTCAGAATTCAGAGCTATAGTCTCTCAACCCATGGGTGGGAGGGGCACCCTGACGGCCATGTTTTTATGAGGACAAGAACTGATGGGAAAGGATGGGGTTCAAGAGGAAATGACTGGAAGGAATTGGTAGCCACGTGAGGTATAATTTAGTTCAGATACAGGAGAACTTACCAGCCGTGGCCCCAGAGTTTATTCTTGCTCTTACATGAGAAAATTCCAGGAGTCCTTTGGAAAGTAATTTGGATCTGCCCAGAAAGCTGCAGTGTCAGCTTTCAGGATATATTCTACCACCCACGGAAGAATGTATATTGGTTACCAATTTAGAACAATAACATTGAGCACCACTTTCTCATCAGGCTGAGCTGGGCACCAGGAAGCCTTGTGAGGGCCCCAGGCCTGTTGGGCTGCCTTCTAGGCCAGGAGCCCCTCTCTGCCCCATTGGTGGGGTTCCCGTTTAACCCCTATTCCTTGGAAATATCCCAGTGTACAGAAACACTGGCAGGATTCTGGAACTGAGATTCAAACATTCAGAGTGATCATTGTCAAAAGCACTTCCAATATCTGTGAAAAGAGAGCAGGGAGAATTTATTGAGCACCTATTATGTGCTGGAACCAGATAGACTAGGAACCTTAAAACTATAAGGAGAGGCCAGGCTTCCTCCAATGCCTGTTTCCAGGCATTGGATTCTTTAAGCCCCAGCTGATTGGCTTCCTTTCAGACCGACCGTGGTCTCCAGCCCCAGCTGTGTCCCGGACTTCAGCATTGCTCAGCAGTTTTCAACGTGTCCTGTGTCAGCATCTTCCTCCAGTTCCCACCATGGCTGTTCCAAACCTCCACCACAGCCTCCTTGTTTTTAGCAGATGCTCTCCTTCCTATGCTCTGGGGACGAGAAGAACTGGGGGCACTCCCCCTTCCAACCCCTTCTTCTTCCTCCTGCATTCACCTCCATCCAGGTACCCATTCCTTCCTGTCAACCCACGGTCAGAGGCAGAGCTGGCTACCTCCTCTCCAACTCTAGTCCCTCTTGGATTTCTTTTCTCCTTTTCACCTGCCCCATCGCTTAGTCTTTCTGCTTCTTATCTCACAATGCCTCTCCAGTCCTCTGTTGTCTCTACTTCAAAATATTTATTCTAGAAAGAAGAGATGTAGACTTTGTCTATACTATCCATTCATGCCTCCTTCCATTGTGGTCTGATTTCTCCCCCACCACTGAGCTAAAGAGATTTTCACCAAAGTCTCCAGAATCTTCCTAACTCCCAAGTGACTTACCTCCTGTAGTCTTCATATTCCTTAATCTCTTTGTGAGAATTGATATTCTTGGTTCCTCCTCTCTTGGCTTTCAGGACTGTTCTGCCACTCCCCTGCTCCCCAACCACCATGCCCTGCCCCATTCTGTTTACCTGTGTTTCCTCCATTACTGGGGGTGTTCCATGTCCCCTGGGCCTAGCACAGCACCTGTCTCATTGTACATGTTCAATAAATGGTACATGAGTGAAGCCCATAAAATGCAGAGACCCACAGAAAGTTTGAAACTTTGTGCTCTGAAGAAAAGTATTTGGAGGCATAGCCATTTGTGCTGAAAGGCAGGGAACAAAATAGAGAAACAAGGTGCCACTCACTGGAGGAGTTTAGAATAGTGAGTAGGAGTCAAGAACCATAAGCCCAGCTTTGTGGAGATAACTCCCCCACTCACCCACCCCCGCCTACCTTCTCCTTACCCTGATGGCTAAGAGATTAGGCCGCGTCCCACACAGAATGAGCCAAGTGATAGCTGACTTTACTTATGGCCCTTTATTTTCTCTCTCTCTGTTTACTCCTCTTCCCATCTTTATCTTATCAAAACCACCACCCAACTCAGGAAGGACACAGGAAACAGACAGCCTCTATCCTTTTAGCATTATCTAACAACTAGAGCACAGTCTTAGAATCAGACAGATCTGGGTCCACATTCTAGTTGGCTGCTGTGTCATCTTGAGCAAGTCACTTAGCCTCATCGAGCCTCAATTTCTCATCTATAAAATGAAAATAATTATCCCAAAGGGTCAGTGTAAGGGTGAAATGAGAAAACAGAATGTTTGGCACACAATTCGCTCTCCATAATGACCATTGTTGGTGTGCTGCTATACTCAGAGCTCACTGAGCAGTGACTATATAATGCTCTGTATACAGGAGGTGCTCAGACATTGCTACTGACAGTCACCTCATTTCCCCCTCCTTTCTAACAGGTATTCGTCAGTTGCAGCTCATCCTATTCAAGGTGGCCCTGATATTGGGAGTTGAAATCCATGTGAATGTGGAGTTTGTGAAAGTTCTAGAGCCTCCTGAAGATCAAGAAAATCAGAGTACAGTATAATTTTCCTTTTCTGTCTAGAAATCAGTTATTGCAAAATGGAAATCACATTTGCAGCTCTCAGAGGATGTTTCTGTAAGAGTTATTCTTATTGGGGGCATAATTTCATCAAAAGATATTTTACCTTTTTGACCATTGCTGTCACTTTAGGTTTCCTCTTCAGCTCCCAGGGGATTTATCAGTAAGCCATTAAACCTGTAATTTGGTTACCCTGCCACTAGGAGGTGGTATTTTGACAAATGAAGTCTAATCAGGAAGTAGGATAGAAGGCATAGATTTGGCTCACGTGAATGAAATTCATTCACGTGCTCTTCAAGCTATGCATGTACACACATAGATATGTGGATGCACTTGTACCTATATGCTGTGTTTGAAATCCAGTAAAGAAAGTGTAGTTTCTAGACCAAATGTGAAATAAGTGTTCAAAATATTATTTGGTGTATAATATATGAAAACTTTTTGAACTATAATTTGCAAACCACAAAATTCACCCCTTGTGGTTATGTCTTATTTAGTAATTTTTGTTCCTTTTTTAAAATATGTTTTTGTAAATTCTGGTCCTTATATACACCATGGTCAGAGAGTGTGTTCATGGTGCCTCCGCGTCTTACTTATCAAAATCTTCTCCTGCCTGGGCAGGGCTTTCAGTTTTGAGCCAGTTTAGTGCCACGGACCTTGGTAGCTTCACACTGATTACAACCCTGATTTCTCCTGTCATCTGCCCAGAATATTGAGAATTTAGGGAAGGCGTTAGTTGGCTTTTGCAGCAGGGCATCCATTATTTAACTTCCAGAGACCTGTGTACTCTTACCTTTCCCAGACCTCTCATGGATGTGAAATCCTAATTATGAGTAATCAGCAAAGTTTTACCTAAAAATGGTTTCACAGAGTGTGTGCTGCACAACAGAGCATTTTGAGCAGAATGAAATAAGAATTCAAACTGGTTTCATAACAGACATCCTTTGGGGTCTGTTTAGCAATGGGAGGGCACTGAGGAACATCAGGGAGTTTGAAGAGAACATGGTGGAATCTATTGAGAAAAACAAGGCTCAAGTGAGACTGGTTGGAGAACCACTGAGGATAGACTCTCCAGCTTTGTAGAAACCAGTAAAACCAGGTATGGAGTTGGTGCTGCTGGTTTACCTTGTTCTGCGTTGAACTGAAACGAAAGCCAGAAGGACTCCAGATTCGAATGTGAATCTGGACCACTCTGAGTCTTTTATCTGGATTCTCGGTCTGGGGTGCCAATACCTGATGGCATTGCCTATCTCTCCGGGTAACACAGAGGGGGGTATAGTCACTCTCTCTTCCCACCTGTCTCTGCAACTCACCTCATTTTTCTGTCCTGACAGAAATTGGCTGGCGGGCAGAATTCCTCCCTGCAGACCACTCTCTGTCAGAGTTTGAGTTTGATGTCATCATTGGTGCCGATGGCCGCAGGAACACACTGGAAGGTGATGACTCTTTTGCTTAGGGCTGAGGGTGGGGAGAAGGGAGTGGGAGGGGGTGTGTCTGGAACGGGGTGGAGAAGAGAGGGCAAGATGACAGGTGCCAGAGCTGGTTGAAGGTCTTGATAGAAGGGCAGACAGCCCTCTGATGCCTGAGGCTGAGCATTTAGAGAGCAGCCATTTAATTCTCTCTGAACTTCAGTTTTCCCAACTGTAAAATGTGCAACATAGAATGCTCTTAGAGCATTGTTATAAGGGTTGGAAAAAAGACTCATGTAAAAAATGCTTTATAAAGTGCCATGGAAATTAAAAGGAAAAAAACCCGACATACATTTATTGAACACCTGCCTATGTACAAGCCATGGTACTAAGAACTTTCACACTTGATCTAACTAAGAGAAGCACTTTTTATACTATTAATGGAATCAGTTTACAGTCAACTATAATACTCCAGAAGGAGGAACCCATCTCTTTTCATGACTTTTAAGCACCTTCACTGAGGGCATTTTTGCCCAAACTGTCAAAGTGCAAAAACCATGCTTCTCTAGGTTCTCAGTTTGAAAGCACAACGATGTTTTCTTGGGGGTAGAATCTAGTTAGGTTGAGAGAGGAGCCCAGTTGCCAGGACATGCCTTCAATCACCTCCACCCCAGCCCCAAGATTAACTGATACATAGGTTGTACTAATTTGCACTAACTGTACTAATTTGAGACCATGGATTATGCATAAAGTAGGCCCACATGTCATTGCTTCGACTGGGGACAGGTCTGCTTTTCGAGCTTGCCCTGCTCAAGGGTTGCAGACTGCAGATGTCTGACTGGTTAAGTACCTTCCCTGAGGTGCCCTGAAATGGGGCTGATCTTAGAGAATTCAGGATGTGAGGTGGGCCAGCCAAGCCCCCTCCCACTTGTTATGCAACCAGTGCTTTTCCTCTCGTCACTTCCATACCTACTCCCTGCCCCCTGCAATCAACAACCGATACCTGACAAAGGACTTTTAAGCTGCAATCTGAATGTTGCGCTGTTAGTTTATGGGGCCATTTTGATGGCTTGAGGAAACTGTAAGTCTGAATATTTGAAAATCCAGGACCCATGCTCAGCTCCAGTATAGTTTGGCTTTTCATGAACATGAAAAGAACGGTGAGAAGAAGGAGAGCCATTTCAGCATCTCAGGACCAAAACTGTAGACTGGAGCAGGGTTTCTCCATTGGCAATATTGACATTTGGGGCCATATAATTCATTGTCTTGAGGACTGTCCCCAAGACATTGTAGGATGCTTGGTGGCATCCCTAATCTCTACCCACCTGATACCAGTCGCAACCCCCGTTGTGGCAACCAGAAATGTCTCCACATTTTGCTAAAAGCCCTTCCTTGGAGGCAAATCACCCCCAGTTAAAAAATAGCAGAGAATAATGGGCATTTCTTTCTTTCTTTCTTATTTTCTCTTTCTTTCTTTTTTGGTTTCAGGTGTACAAAACAATGTACTAGTTAGCCACTTCACCCCTTGTAAAGTGATAACCCTCCTCCCCCAATCTACTACCCCTCTGACGTCGTACGTAGCTGTTACAGTTCCGTTGACTGTTCCCTATGTTGTACTCCACATCCTGTGACTATACATGTATATGTTAAATTATAGCTGACATACAATGTTATTCAGCTTCAGGTGTCCAGTGCAGTGGTCAGGCAAATAATGGGCATTCCTGACCATTTTGACTAAGGTCTCATGAAAAACAACTTAAAGGAGTGGGTATTGAATAGAAACCGAAGATTTTTAGTCAAAGGCATTTTTGACAGAGGAATTTGGGAATCAGCACGAGGCTTGATTATGTGGTGAGGGAATGTGAGAGGAATTCCCAGAGGTGTCTGAAGGCAAAGGTTAAGGCCAGTGAGTCTGCTAGTGTGGTGAGCGCCTTGAGTTAAGTAAACAGCAGTGTCTGGGTCAGAGGGAACATTCAAGGTGCTGAAAAGAATTAGAAGGTGGTGCACTGAAATGTGACCACCTGCTGCTTATTTTCTGTGTGACCACCTGCGAGATTATGATTTATAATAAGGAATATATATTGGATCTTCATCCCTTTGTGGGACAGAGCTCCCAAAACCTTTGGAATTTCCTGATAAGAGCAATGGGAGCATCTTGTTACAATATTTGGTCTCTCGCGCTCAGCTCCTGAAATCTCTGCAGCGCCATGTAAAGGTGAAATGGGTGTCTTGTTTTTCATAACAAGCCCCTTTCCACCACACCTGAGTTTATGCTAATAAAGCGATTTTTGAAATCCCCTAAAGATGAGGCGGGGACTGGTTGCCAGGGGAGACAACCACGTGATGAGAGGCTGGTTCAGTCCCGCCCCTGGCCTCCTGGAAGGGGAGTGAGGGTGGAGTAACATAGCAAATGGCCAGTGATTTGACCAGTCATGCCTAAGTAATGATGCCTCCATTAACACCCAAAAGGAAGATGGTTTAGACAGCTTCTGTGTTGGTAAACAAGTAGGTATTTAGGGAAAGTGCTGTGCTCCAGGGGGGCGTGGAAGCTCAGAGTCCTTTCCCCATACCTTGCCCTATGCAGCTCTTCATCTGACTGTTCCTGAGTTATCTAGTAAGTAAAATGCTTCTCTGAGTCGTGAGCTCTAGCATATTAATCAAACCCAAGCAGAGGGTCCTTGGAAACTCCCATCCATACCTGGTTGGTCAGAAACATGGGCTTGCAATTGGTATCTGAAGTGGGGGGCAGTCTTGTGGTACTGAGTCCTTCACCACTAGAATCCGATGTTGTCTCTGGGGAGACTGTGTCAGAGTTGAGCTGAATTGTAGAACCCCCAGCCGGTGTCCTAGAATTGCTGGTTGGTGTGTGCGTATGGGGAGAGGGGGTGGAATCCACATTGTAATTGGGTACATAGTTCTTACCACCATTAAAAAGCAATTTTAATGTAAACCATCGAAACCTATAAGAACCCCGAGGAATCACTGTACTAAATTAATTGCAAGTTAGAATGCCATCTATTCATCATACATTTACTGAGTGTGTCCTAAGTGCCAGCCACTGTGGACTTGAGATAAAAAGAAAATTTGTTCATATTCCTGTTCCACAGGAATTCAATCTTATAATCCTACTTTTCAAAGGAAAAGAAAAAAACATGAAAAGTGCTAACAAAGTAGTTTAATTGTCTAAGTTGCAAGTGCACGTGGGTCTTTCATGAATGTACCTAGCCGCAATGCCTAACACATCTTTAACAGGGTGACCCTGTGATTGCCTGTTGGAGAACACTGCTTAGCCTTTAGTTTGTCAAAATCTAACCATGATAACAGGTCCTGTAGATTTAAGAAACGGGACAAGTCTCACTGACGTAGAAAGACCGCTGGTGATGTTTCTTCCTTGCGCGTGCAAACCTCGGCGTTTCTGCCTGCCCCTGTTCTGTAGACACTCAGAATTCTAGTTTTATCAGCGTCTGAGAATAGCTTTCTCAGTAGTCTTTTTCAGTTTGCACACCAAATCCAGAAGAAAGACCCACGTCTTCCCTTTTCCTCATGCAGGGTTCAGAAGAAAAGAATTCCGTGGGAAGTTGGCTATTGCAATCACCGCCAACTTCATAAACAGAAACAGCACAGCTGAGGCCAAGGTGGAGGAGATTAGCGGTGTGGCTTTCATCTTCAATCAGAAGTTTTTCCAGGACCTTAAGGAAGAAACAGGTGAGACCGTCACCTCTCTCCAAACCAGGCCATTGTCCGCGCTTCCTAAAGTGACCCAAGGAGCAGCTGGCTTTTCTAGCTCTTGGGACTGGGAGACTCAGTCTGATTAAGTGGAAGCAGAGATTTTCCCCTTAGCATAAGAATGGGCAGGATTCCTTTGAGGACAAGAGGACTTCTTGAGGGCGAGTTCTCCATGTTGTACATGAATATAGATACACATTTATTTATTCAGGAGACAGTTACTGAATGTTCATTGTGTGCTCGTACCCATTGGCATGGGATATAAAGTCGTAGCGGACACGGTCCCCGCCCGAGTGGCTCTGTGTCCGGGGAGGGACACCCACATGAACCATGTTAACGCATGCTTGTTGGTGTGTGGCCAGAGGTCAGCATGAGACTCGGGGAGCGCTGTGAGGGGGCGGCCAGTAACCTGTGAGTGGTCCCTGGAAAAGCGTAGGTGCTTTTGTGCAGTGTGCTGGCAGCCCTTCCTCCGAGGGTGTCCAGCGAGTCCTGGGGAGCATGAGCCTCATCCAGGGGCACCAGTTGTCCCCCAGGCGTGGGCCTTGAGGAAAGAGAGTATCTGTTTATTTGTTCAACAAATGTGTATTGAATGCCTACTGAGTGCCAAATGCTGTTCAAGGATGTGAGATAGAACAGTGGCCAAACCAAAAAAAAACCCACTCTTAGAGCTTATATTCTATAAGGGGAGGAGACCGTCAACAAACAAGTCACTAACACGCCAAGTGGTCTATAAGGAGGGTCGGGGGAAATAAAGCAGGGTGAGAAGAAAGTGAGGGATGAAACACCTGTTCCCAATTCAGTAAATCCCAGATTTTTGTTTCGTTTTTAACCTGATTTAAAAATGTATATTTCTCCTTGAAAAGGCAATGTAACAACAGTGTTAAATCTTTACACTAAAAATAGTTCATCCACACCAAGCACCACCTAGCTCATGAATAGTCCTCGTTTTCATGTACTCCTTTTAGGTAATTTTCCACCTGCATCCTTTCTTTTTACATGGATCTAGTAGCTCTCATCTCAATTGTAATGCAGGGTCTCTGGTCCCGCTCTCAGCGGGTGGAGACAGAATATGGTGAAGCTGAAAAGGAACACCCATGGAGCCATAGATAGGGGAGTCATACCACTATATTCTCAATGGTGGCTGGTCGAGACACAAAAGCAAACATCTGCCAGGACCCCATCGAGGGATCTTCCTGCACCCCAGTCTAGCTGGCGGCCGGATGAGACACAGGAAGTAGGATCAACACGATCCACAATCTGCTTGCTAACCACACTTGCTAGCCGCAATTTGTGCTTGCTAGCGTAGCCATGGCAGTTATAGCAGTGGCTAATGGCTAACTGGTTACAGCTAATGGCCAACTAGTCACAGCTGATGGCCATCTACTACCCGAGCCAGCACCTTTCCACGTGAGGCCGAGAGCCTGGAAACTGCTCTCCTGGCTCTGTCCCCACACTCCACCCCTCCAGGGTCTCACCTCAGACCCTGCGTGAAAAGTGTCTTCTGTGAGGGGCCCTGTGTGAAGAACCTAGCCCATGAGAAAAGATTTCAGTTCAGTTCAAGTAATGTCCCAGGGGGTGTCCCTCGATGTCCACCTACTTTCTGGGCACAGCCAGACTTCCTGGGCACAGCCAGGGTTCTCAGGGTACCGTGCTGGAACAATAGTGGCTCACAGCCAAGATGCTTACATATTCTCGACGGCAGCCATTTGAGACACAGGAAGCAAACATCCATCAGTACCCCAACGAGGGCTCTTCCTGCACCCCAGTCTCGCTGGTGGCCGGGCAAGACACAGGAAGTAGGCTCAACACGATCCGCAATCCACAATCCGCTTGCTAACCACACTTGCCGCAATCCACGCTTGCTAGCTCAGCCACGGCAGTTATATCAGTGGCTAATGGCTAACTGGTTACAGCTGATGGCCAATTAATTACAGCTGATGGCCATCTACTACCCGAGCCAGCACCTTTCCACGTGAGGGCGAGAGCCTGGAAACCGCTCTCCTGGCTCTGTCCCCACAGCAGTACTCCTTGCTATTCTGCTTCTCACATTTAGTATCACATTTTAAATACTATCCATATTGCAACCTAGTTCGCCTGATGGTTGGTTTGGGCACAACAGCTCATTAAGTGACTGTATTGTCACTGCTTAAGCATTTAAACCATGGGGTGGCAAACCGGCTGGCCACATGTTTTTGTATTGCCTTCAAGCTAAGAATGCTTTTAATATTTTTGAATGGCGAAGAAAAATCAAAAGAATGTTTTGTGACAAAGTTGAATGTTATATGAAATTCAAGTTTCAATGTCCATAAATAAAGGTTTAGGGGAACACAGCATGCCCATTTGTTTACACTGTTGCCGGTGGCTGCTCCACCATGAAGAGTTGTTAACAGATTGGATGCCCCACAAAGCCCAAAATATTTCCTATCTGGCCCTTTACAGAAAAAAGTTTGCTGGCCTCTGACTTAGACCTTTCAGTTATTTATTGTCACAGCTAAAACTGCTTCTGTAGCATTATTTTGATAAGATAGTTTTCTAGGAATGGGATTCCTTATTGAGCCAGACTCTGCCTCTCACTGGCCACAGTGATGTGTGCCCATTGCATGACCCTCTGAATTTCACCACAGTTGCATTATCTTATTTAAATAAAAAAAAAAAAAAGTATTTCCTTCCGGCATATTATGTCCCTTTGTATGACTTAACAATCCTCCAACACTCACTTCCCCTCAAAAACCAAGAAAATACTTAAACAGATCACCCAGCATAAATTATGATAGGACAGTGGGTGTGTTTTTCCAAATGTTTCGATGAGCTTCCTTTAAACTTTGCTGTGCTCGTCACCTTTGGCCATTGTTTTACACCAGTGCCCATCACACAGTGACTCGGATGAATTTCCTCTGATTCTCTGCGAGAAGGGGGTGCCTCTGCACTGATGGCTGTTTCCTATTTAATGGTAATAAAGAGGTTCCTATGGTTACCCCGTACGCCTCTGTGTTGACTCTGATAAGCAGCCATGCATCTATTCCTTTCTCTCTCTTCGAAGAAGCTAAGCCAGTGGTTCTCAAACTTGAGCATGAGTCAGGCTCACCTGTAGGGCTTGTTAAACCATGAATTGCTGGTCCCTACCCCCAGAGTTTCAGTAGGTCTGGGTTGGGCCCTGATCATTTACATTTCCTATAAATTCTCAGGTGGTGCTGATACTGCTAGCCAGGGACCCCACTTTGAGAACCACTGAGCTAAGCATCTCACAGCATTGTTTTAAATGCAGAAAGCCAATCTATAAAGTTTCTGCAAATGGTGGAAAGTGCACAAAGATATAGCCCAGCCCTCTAACCTGAGGTGCTCCTCCCAGGGCATTTGGGTTTTCACACACAGCAAGGAAATGGTCAGAAACATCACTTCGCATAGTCTTTGGAGAATTCCCTCAGCTCTTTGCATCTCTGGCCGTATGGAGGGTTGGTGGGTGGGACTTGCAATCAGATGGTCCAGGGTTCAATCCTGGCCCCATTGTTGCGTGGCTACTGTGCGCAGGTAGCACTTGCTCAGCTCTAACTTGGAAATACTGGTCCACGGCCCCTAAGAATTGTTTCATTTGAAAAGAAATAGGGCCTTAATCATATGATAAAACATAAATGTATCAAACCAACATGTTGTACTCCTTAAACTTACACAATGTTACATGTCAGTTACATCTCAATTTAAAGGAAAAGCGATCGTGTCCGGTGGGACTGTAGAAGCTAGCCGTGCTGACTTGGGTAAATCCTGGGACTCGCGTTTCCCTCTTCCAGCCTTGTCTGTCTCCAATACTTGCCTCACATGCTATTCTGCGGGTAGATAAAGAGGCAAAGCAGGGCTCCTGAACCACTGGGTGCTGAGGAAGCGATACTGACCGAGTCCATGAACGCTTCTCTTTTCAGGGATTGATCTTGAGAACATTGTTTACTACAAGGACAGCACCCACTATTTTGTCATGACCGCCAAGAAGCAGAGCCTGCTGGACAAAGGGGTCATCATCAATGTACGTATCCCCTTGGCGATGCTGTCCTAACTGTCTTTCCCTTTGTGACCTGGGCTGGGCGGCCTCAGCACGTGTAGGAGCGGACATCATCCTGCCAGAAACTGAACAAGGGGGCAGCAGAGAAGGAACCACTGCCCACCACTGTCCTTCTCCTGGTGCTGCATGAGTGTTGGGTGAAAGAGCCCACACCAATACACACAGGCATGTTTTCGCAGAGCTGTGGGGGAGGGGTGCTGAGCCCCTTACCCAGGTATTACTCCCAAGAGATCAGCTGAGTCTTTTCCGTCCCTACATCTCATTCAGCCCTGCCTGCTTTTCTGGGAGATCAAATGTCATTTGGAGGCAGATGGGGGCTCCTTGTCTTAGTGGGAGACAGAGACACTTTCACTTGTGAAATTCACGCTGTGGCCTCCTTGTCATGGTATGGGGGAGAAGCTCTATTATTGCAGCTGAAAAGACTTCAAAATACTTGGCTCTGCCGTGTATTAACTCAGGACGGTGACAAAGCTGACCTTTCTGAACCTCAGTCTTCTCATCTGCAGAATACGAGTAATAGTTTCTGTCTGAAAGGGTTGTTTGGAAGAGTTGTTTAAAAAAACGTATTCAAAGTCCATAGCTCCGTTCCTGGCATGTAGTGGTTTATAGATTTCCCTTTATAACTCTCTGCCTGATTTGGACACCTGCTTTTTTGTGCAACTGGCTTCCTGGCCTCTGCATTTTCCTGCTTAAACAGAGAGCAGGGTTGGCAGGAAGGACCATGCAGTGGTGGGCCCTGGGCTGGAAGCTTCTTTGGTCAGGTGTTCAACCTTTCCAGAGCCCCTGTTCCTGCCACTGCTATGGCCTCAAGATAAGGACCAGGCCGTGCGGGGTCAGCCTGCTCTCTGGGTGTGGGCCTACAGCCCAGGCAGCACGGTGACCATTCATTGCTGCTTGTCAGAGAAGAATGTGCCTGTCTTCTCGCCGGCTTGTGCTGGCAGCCTGCCAGGTGGCACTAGTAACCCAGCCCTCCCCTGGGCCCTCTCCGTGTTGGTCAGGTCTTTGTTGAGAGCCTGAGTTGCTGGACATGTGAATGAAGCTGAGCACAGCCAGCAGATGTGTGAGCAATCAGCTCAACATCTGATGCCCCACTGCTGACCCGGTCTGGGGGAGGCAAGCTGGGTTCCCTCTTCCCTCTGCTCCACGGGTGTCCCTCCTGAAGTTGCTCCTCTGCCATGTTGCCTGTATCAGATAGTGAAGGACCATTTGGCGTCCAGGGGTATAGGTGCAGGGGGCATCTTTGCAGAGGCAGGGGAGGCTTTTGTCAGCCCTCCCCTGGGGCATCAGGCAAAGTGTGATTTGGGTTTCCTGTTTCACGGGCTGAGTGCTCCAGTCATCTGGAACGCTAAGGTTCCCTCGGTCATCCCAAGGCATTTGTCCAGGTCACGACACGTTGCTCTTGGGGACTTGATTCCTTGGCAGTTGTCACAGCCCCTCCATACCTGTCTCAGGTTCTCTGCATGGCACCAGCGGGTGAGAATGACTCACTCTGGTCCCATCCATCCTAACTATGGGGCAGCTGGCAGCCGATCCCAGTACCAGGCTTCCTCACCAGGGCTTCCTTCTCCCGCAGAGACACTGGTGGCTCCTTCTGAGCTGGTGCTGAGAAGCCTCTAGGTATACGACAGGAACCCTTGTCTAGAAATTGGAGGCCAGAGGCTACACATGGGAAAACGGGACATGGGAGAACTGGGTACCCAGTTGGTTCAGGAGCTTTGGCCTGAGTCTGTAGATGTCTAGCCAGGCTCTCTATCATTCGCATAAGTTGGGAGCTGGCCCATCGTCCCTGAGCCACTTAAACTAACATTCTTCTCTTGCTCCCAGAGGAATGGCAAGTCCTCTGTCTTTTCCTCTCCCTGTATGGGGCAGCATCTACCTAGAGGCACACAGAAGGTGCTGCGCCGATGGTTGTTCTTGTGACTCGACGGACCTGCTTCCTCATCTCTTTCTGCTGATCTCTGGGCTTCTTTCTGTGGTTACTGAAGGGAGAGGAAAGTTTCTCCTCAAGAAACTGTGCATCCGGGCTCCCAGCTGTGCCCATCTTGCTTTCCCCACAAGGAGGGTGGCCCACGTACACGCAGACTAGGGTTCCTGGACACAGCAGGCTCGATCTCATCATGGTGGAAGCTTGGCTGCCAGGTGTGTGAGGTGGACACACATCACAGTGGTTCCCTGAGGCTGAGTCCACCCTCGTTTGAAGCACTGGACAGGCACTGCCTGACTTTTGCTTCTGGTCTACAGCCTCTTTCCAGCTCAACCCTTGGCGTGACTCTTCTTCCGATTGTATTACCCAGCTTTGCTCTTTTTTGCTGCCTCCCTCTACTGCCCCACCTCTCTGTCTAGGATCCAGCCTCTTCAGCACCCTGGGCCTGTGGAAAATGGGACCCAAAATTCATTCCTCTGCCTTTATCTGAATTTAGAACTGCTTCCCTAGGCCTACTCACGTTACCTGTATCCCCATTCCCACTTTTTTCTCTCTTGTCTACTTCTGCCATCCACCCACTTGCCTGGGACCTCCTGCCCTACAAAGCCCCATGGCTTCTCCGAGCAGCCCCGGGCCAGGTGGGCTATCATCCCAGTATGGTGTGCAGGGCTGTCTGCTCCCTTTGCCAGGTCCCTGCACTCCTGTTTGGGCCATCGGCACCAGGCATTACCTTTCTTGTAGTGTCCACATTCACCTGTCACCTGGTCCACCTCGGGTGCTTGAAGCATGTTTGAAAATGGGGATTTTTGAGACCTATCCACTCACTCTTTCCCATCTCATCTCCACACTTCAAGGGGGGAAGTGATCATGTGACTGTAGGAACAGGTATGAGAAAGAAAAGCCAGTAACAGGAGCTCCAGCCGGCACACCATGACCTTACAAGATGTCTTGGGCCAGTGCTGGGTGCAATTTGGGTGACGTGGTTTGGGTTTGGAAATACCAGAATTCCCAGAACAAGGTATTTGAAATCATGGCGATTGGGAAAATTGACCCAGCAGGTCACTCTGCAGCTGCGGCTGAGCCGTCTAAGCCCTGCGTAAATGCTCTTGCTGGCACCTTGGGTGGGTCCAGGTGCCAGCTTCACCATAAGCTGCGTTTCGTGCCACCTTACTGTTGGTGACAGGAGTTCCATTCATTAAGCACTTCCCACGTGCCAGGCGTCAGCCTGGGCATTTAGTAAGAGTCTCAGTTTGTCCTCCCAGGGCTCTGTGAAGGAGATTTTCTTATTCCTATTTTATAAGTAAGAAAAATGGAAACACAGAAGAGTTCCGTAACTTTTCCAAACTTACGCACTCATTAAACAGCAGAAAGGAATTCGACCTGTTGCTCTTGACGACCCGAGGCCTGTGTTGGTCTTATATCTTATACACACTGGTCCCTGTCTTCCCCTTGCCTCCCACCCAGGGATGGGCGCTTTCTGTGTCAGCTTTTGGGAAAGACAGTCTTTTAGTTTCTGTAGCTGCACGACGGACAGGGTTGACCTTGGGAGACAGGCTTCCTACAGTTCACTGGCAGTGTCCCTCCGGGATGGGTACCCCAATCCTCTAGAACAGTGAACACTGTGAGAGCCAAGCAGGCCCTGAGTAGCCCCCTGTCTGTCAGGAAAAGGGGAACTGATTCTGGAGAGAAAGGTTGCGTTCTGCCAAGGACCCATTTCTCTTCTGGTCGTTTTGGACCACTCCACACAGCGTATCTGGGCCACATGAGCCTCTCTTAGTCCATTATACAATCCATCACTCTTTCACTCGCTGTTGTGTCATCGATTTTTACTGACATTATCATGAGAACCAGCCATAGGAAATATGCTTCTACATTTGCCGCAAGACCATTTTGGAGTTCATTGTTCATTACCACACAGTGTTTCTCTGTTGAAACCCCTACGTGAGACCGTTCTTTTAGAATTTCGTGCCAGGAAAAAATTGCCTCCCCTTGGGAGTTTCTATGCTTCCTTCTTTCTGATAAGGGAGCCCTGTGATATATCACATTTCCCTTTTGCCCCGGGTGCCAGGAAGCTCAAAGCCAAGTTTGATGCTTAATCAGAACTCTGTTACTCCTCACAGACGGCTGGTTTGGTTCCTCTGTGTTCCCTTGGCCCTGCTTTCCTATTTCTGTGTTGATGCGCCTCACTGTACACGCCCACTCCGAGTCCGTCTGTGAAGTGGGTATCAATGCAATGAATTCAGGCTGCCACACTGTGTTCCTGTTCTCTGCCCCCCGCCCCCACCCCCAGGACTACATCGACACAGAGAGGCTGCTGTGTGCAGAGAATGTGAACCAGGACAACCTGCTTTCCTACGCCCGGGAAGCGGCAGACTTCGCCACCAATTACCAGCTGCCCTCTTTAGACTTTGCCATGAACCATTATGGGCAGCCCGATGTGGCTATGTTCGACTTCACCTCCATGTACGCCTCCGAGAACGCAGCCCTGGTGCGTGAGCGTCAGTCACACCAGCTGCTCGTGGCCCTGGTGGGCGACAGCTTGCTTGAGGTACTGCCTACATTTGGTGCCCCTACACCCTATGAGGAGACAGGCTGCCTTCCTGCATTTATGCGTCGGCTGGCGGCATCTGCTGTCATGCAGCTGGGGGAAGGACAGGCCCTCAGCCAGTTGGCAGGACTCTGGCAAGCGCATCCTGGCCTGGGAGCCTGCCCTTTCACTAAACTCAGAGGAGAGCCAGTTCTGCCTGCGTATTGGCAAGAGAGCTTTCTCTCCCTCTGTGGGGTTGTTCTGGGCGGACCTCTTTGTTGAAGTACAAAATTAGGCGGCCGGGGTCTGGACTTCACGGCCCTTTTTCTCAGAGCATGTGGACCCTCAGCGAGGCCAAGACTGCTTCCTCATGTGGCTGGATCTTTGTGGCCTTTCAACATAGAGATTGTATAAGACACAAGAAAGGCACGTGGGCCCAAAGTCCAGTTTCTCTCCATTGCCTCCCTGCTCAAACTTCTTCCCAGAAAATTGGCACATGTATTTTACCCTGACGGTAAATACATGCTTTCAGAGGGGATACATTTTTATCTTTAATGTAAGCACTAACCAAAAAGTGTTTATGTATTTATCCCAAGTTAAGCCTAAAATTCCAAACCACACTTTGGGTGCACATGGGACGGTTAAGTGAGAACTGTGCTTGGTGAATGAGTCCTTGTGTGTGGGCTGTGTGTAACCTAAGCTCCTCGGTTAAGCACTCAGAACCCCAGCCCCGCACCCCACTTCTCAGTGTTACCACACAGGACTCTGCTCCCATGACCTCTGCTATACCCAAACCAGAGGGCCTGTTCTTCCATCAGCCTCCGTCATTTCCAGCCACCCTGCTTTTGCCCACTATTTTTGTTTTGCTCACTACTCAGAACACTGTCCATTCTTTAAAATCAGCATAAATGCGGATCTTTTATGAAGCAGTCCCAATTTCCATCTCCCTCCCTAAGGATTGGAATTTGCCTCCGCCTTTTGTGAGTCCCAAAGCAGTTTTGCTGTTCCTGTGTCACGGCACCCTTCTACGCCACAGACATTTGTATTTGTGTTGAATCTTAACAGGCTGCCCTGTCGCCTCTAGCGGGCTGCCCTATCACCTCTCTCTACCCTCAGGCCTCGCATGCGCCTAGCAGTCGGCAAGTGCTAGACAGAATGGGAAAGCACGCAAGGAGTCCTTAGAATCAATAGGAATTTTGCATGTTTTCTTTTGCAGCCCTTTTGGCCCATGGGTACAGGCTGTGCTCGTGGCTTCCTCGCCGCCTTTGACACAGCATGGATGGTAAAGAGTTGGGACCTGGGGGCTCCTCCCCTGGAGCTGCTGGCTGAAAGGTGAGGATCGGTAGCAGGGCTCCTGGCTGGGGACAGGGCCAGGTTAAAGCACAGGTAGGAGAGGGAGTGAGGCTGGCACTAGGCGGCTCCTGGATGAACCTGGAGGCTGTATCCTCTCATCGGCCTTCCCATATGTGGCTTGATTTGATCTTTGGGGTCCCCAAGGAAACTTTCTCTACCATGGTCTGCCTCCTTCAGTGACTTTCTCAGAGAGCCAGTACCTAGTACTAGATGCTGAAGAGAAATCTTCCTCTGGGCTGGCCCGGAAGGTGGGGTTCCCTGCACTGCTCAGTCACAGGAACCAGAAGAGGTTTAGGGGACTCTTCTGTTGAAGTGCTGAGTGTCCTGCCCTGTAGGGAGCTGGGATCTCTGACCTCCTGGGCCTCTTCCCGTGCTGAGATCCTGGGCTCCCTCCCAGGCCCCTGCTGTTGCCACGTGTCTGTGACAGCTGGTGGACTGGGAGAAGTCAGAGCTGTTGGCTGGGGACAGGCTTTTGCTGGTCTTGGGTGTGGAGACCTGTGGTCGTGGGGGGCAGGCCACAGGAGGCAGCGTGGCTGAGTGGCAGTTAGAGCAAAACCACAGGTCGCTGTGCTGTCAGCTCTGCCAGGGGGAGGAGGCCAGCATTGCCGTCTCCTGGACTCCCGCGTGCCTCCTCTCGGCCCCTTTGAACCTCCCCTACTTTGCAGATCTCAAAAACCACAAGGGCCAGGCATTGCACGGAAGGGTTATACAAACACATCTAAGAAGCCCTTGAGAGCCGGGAAGGGGCGTGGGGGGTGGTGGGGAATAAAGACCTGAGGCTTCAAGAGCAGTCGCTGACCCTGGACTCTGCCTCCCTCCAGAGAAAGTCTTTATCGGCTGTTACCTCAAACAACCCCAGAGAACATCAACAAGAACTTTGAGCAGTACACGTTGGACCCGGGGACGCGGTACCCAAACCTCAACTCCAACTGTGTCCGGCCCCATCAGGTAGTCCTTCCCTGGGGCTCTGTCTGGGTCTCCCTGCACTGAGCAGTGGGAAGGAAGGGTCACCTAAAATCTTGGCTCACCCCTGGGACCAAGGCCACCAATGCCTCTTGACTCAAAGGTGGGACCAGTTCCTCTCGCTAGGAGAGCCATGAGAGTAACAGTGTCAGCTTCTCTCTAGCCCACGGGGCAGAAATAGAAAACATGTAAGTCCATGTCCACATAGGTACATATGTGTGTCACCGTGCATGTGTGTTGGTAAGCGTACCTCTCTCAAATAATCTACTTGGCTGAATATCAGGTCCTTTCCATCCATGGTCTTAGAGTCCATTTTTTTCCTCCCATTGATTCAGAGCCATACACCCCCCACACTCTGTAGTCAATAGCACAAAGAAGGGTATGAATTTTAAAAATTAGCCAACAACGTATATTTACACTTGAGTTCTTCCACATTTGGGTGGATAATTGAGGTCATTGCTCTGTGTCTCAGGTGGCCTGGGTTCCCTTGCTGAAGGTCCAGTGGTAGGAGAAAAGAGTGGGTCAGATTCAGAGCCGCTGAGACTAGAATTTAGGGGAGCACTGGTGCTCAGCTGAGTGGTCTCTCTTCCTTGTAGGTGAAGCATTTGTACATCACTAAGGAGCTGCACCAATCCCCTCTCGAGAGGCTGGGCTCAATGAGGAGATCCGTCGGCCTCTCTAGGCGGGGTAAGTGACCTTCCTGGGACCCCGGCGAGGCCACTGGGAGGGATTTTTGGGTAGGAGGCCTGCTGGGTGGCCATGGGGGCATAAGTCCTAAAGCCCGCCTGGCTCTGCTCCGATGACCTGTGTGACCTTAGCCAGGCTCCTCTCCTCTGTACGTGAGTTTCCTGTTGTAAAACCAGGGCATTGACACCCTATAGTATAATCCTCATGAAGGAGTCAGTATGTGTCAAGCGCTTAGCACGTTGAAGTGAACTGTGGAATTACTTCGCTGGGACTTGCTTTTCTCCCCCTTCTGTTGCCCATGCGAGGATCTTATCTCCCCACTAGCTAACAAGCTCCACGTGTTCCACTCTTGTCCTGATCTTCCAGAGCCTGGCACAGTATAGGGCACCAGGCCGGACCCAGACGGAGAGGATAATGACATGAATAACTCCTCAGCAACCATTAGGCTTTGCTCGGGTCACCGTCCTGCTTGAAGACCTCTCTGTCTTCCATCGCCTGCCCACACCTTGCGTCCTCCCTGCTGTTGGGCACACTCGGCCTTACCAGCCATTCCTCCCTTACCTCCCTCCCCACCCTCTGCTGCCACCCCTGTCATCAATCATCTTACACAAACACGGCAGGTTTCTCTAGAGTCTTTGCCATGGCAGTCCTGTCTGTGTTCCTGGAATGCCTTCTTCTGCCTGATGAATTGCTAGACATTTTTCAAGAAGCAGCTTAAGCATCCCTCCTTTGTGACTCTCTTTGGCGAGTGCCCCTGCCCCGGCAGACGCAGAGCAGACCTGCTCACATGCGCCCCCAGCACCCTGCGTCTCTGCCATTGCAACCCTGTGTCATCATCACCCACGTCCGTCCGTGTGTGTCTCCCCCAAGATGAGACATTCCTAGCCTGTAACGGGGGCCTGGCCAGAGCGGGTCTTAGGGACTCCTTGCTGCAAGAGAGCACGTTATCTATCCCAGCATCCTGCCCTCCCACCGTGCTCTTGACAGGGCCCGTTGCCTTGGTGCTGTTTCTCCTGCTCCCCAGCCATGATGGCAATCAGAGGACCACAGGTGGGCTGTTGAGATTTCCTCAGAGCACTTTACCACCATCTGTCTCCCCTTACTGCAGAGTCAGACGTCCGGCCCAGCAAGCTGTTAACCTGGTGCCAGCAGCAGACTGAGGGCTACCAGCATGTCAACGTCACCGACCTGACCACATCCTGGCGGAGTGGCCTGGCCCTGTGTGCCATTATCCACCACTTCCGGCCTGAGCTGATGTGAGTCTGGGGCCCAGGGTGGACCTGCCAAGCCCCTCATGGCCCAAGGGGACCCTGGAGACAAGGGAAACCAGGGCTGTTCTACTAGATGCAGAATCTTCAGAACTTGGTTCAGAATTTCTCGTTCCTTTTTGCATATTTTCAATTTGAGTTTTTTTAATTTATTTTTTATTTTTTGTCCGTTTGCACTGGATACTCTGCCTGCAACTTGTTTGATCTGTATTCCTAATATGTGAGGAGCAAAAGTGACTCAGGCTCAGTGATTACACTCGTCCCCCTTGCCCACTCATCATCACACTTGGGAAATTTGAGCATTTACACCTTGGAGATCCACTGTCAAGAGAGGAATTACGAGCAAGACTTAATTCTGGGGACCAATGTGAGGGTTTACAGCAGGGGTGTCAAAACTGCGGCCCGCGGGCCAACTGCGGTCCTCAATCCATTGCTAATTGGCAGCAAATTCCAAAAATATATTTAGTTTACTTAAATAAACCAGGTGAGGCAATACGTACTTCACCTCGAGTGAGTGGCCCGGCTGTGTGTGTATTTTACCGCATGTGGCCCTTGGTAAAAAATGTTAGAAAAAGTTTGGACACCCCTGGTTTACAGCCAAAAGAATTAGATTTGAGACCAAGATCGATTAGCTCTGTACCACTGGGCAAACCACTTATCTTCACTGAGTTTGTTTCATTTATGCCTTGAAAATAATGTCAGATTTATTAGGCAGATTGTATTATGTTTGTGGAAATACCTTGTGATATTGAAAGCACAATACATCTATTGATGTATTTAAACCAATGTGTGTAGTGTAACCTCACACCCATGAGCAAATTCATCCAGAGGGAACCTACCAAAGGGTTATCAATTGGTAACTTTAGGAAGTAAGGTTGCCTTGAGAAGGCAGTGGGACTCACACTTGTTGTTTCATAACTTGATTTTTTCTTTGTTTTTTCCCTTGACCAGAAGCCCATGTTAGTTTTGTAATTAAAAGGAAAAGAACATAAAGGCACTATTTTAAAGTAGCTCACACATTTTCCAAAGTGGTATAAATAATTTTCTGATTATTTTCAACCCAGGCAGCGATGACATTGTCATGGCCCAAATCTGATTTTGTCCCATCGTGAGTGAGAAGGACAGGGTTAGCATTTTCTCTTGGCTGAGCTTCCCTGGGAAGTGGGGTGGCGGAGGTAATTGGGAGAAGGGATTGGGGTCACTGCTCCTTGCCCTCCCTCCACCTCTGCCCCTTCTCTCTGAATTTCACCTTGTTTTGATTCTCTAGCAACTTTGACTCTTTGAATGAAGACGATGTTGTAGAGAACAACCAGCTGGCATTTGACGTGGCCGAGCGTGAGTTTGGCATCCCCCCAGTGACCACAGGCAAAGAGATGGCATCAGCTCTGGAGCCCGATAAGCTCAGCATGGTCATGTACCTCTCCAAGTTCTACGAGCTCTTCCGGGGCACCCCGCTGAGGCCTGTGGGTAAGGATCTGTTTTGGGACCAGGCTTTGCTCGGCCCTTGAGCCAGCTCTGCCCTATGCCCATGTCTGGCTGCTCGTCACACTGATGTCCTCTGCTCTGGGACTGACGCGTGCTTTCCCTTTGACTTTGAGGCCAAATAGAGGTGGACTCCACCCACTCAGACCAGTGTGTGTGAGTACGTCTGGCAGGTGCCATGTGACCCCTGCCCCCTGGGAGGTCACTGCAGGTCACTGCATCAGCCCCCTGCACGGGCCATTTACACCTTTAGTGGGGCAATTATTTTGGAGGGACCTTCTAGCAATGATACCTCCTGAGTCCTGGGGTAGCTGTAGCAGGATCCAAATCTCAGTTATACTTTTACTTCTGACAGATTCTTGGGGCAAAAACTATGGAGAAAATGCTGACCTCGGCATGGCCAAATCATCCCTTTCTCATAACTATCTGAACCTGACATTTCCAAGGAAGAGGACTCCACGAGTAAGTCTTGGCCTGAATTTTGTTTCTCGTTGCACATGGGTGGGCCAAGGAGATTGGAGAATGTCATGTTCTCTTAGTCTGTTTGGGCTGATAAATTACGTAGATAAAGTGCTCACCGAAGACGTGAGTAAAATTCAGTTTAGTAACTGTGTTTTTGGAAACTCCCCCTGTCCCCGTGTGGCTGCTTCATTGACTTAAAGTGGTTATGGGAAGGTCACGGCTGTGCAGCTCTGCCCCCCAGGGCGGGAGGAGGCGATGATCTCTCCTTTGGGCTTATTCAGATCTGGAACACAATGGCCTTTTAGTGGTAGAGGCACATGGTCGTGCTACATTTACACATTCTGTTTCATTATTTTCTTTCTATTCATTCATTCAACACACGTTTATTGGGCCCTACTGTATGCCAACATTGGGGCTGAATTTTTTGTTTGTTTTTGACGAGGGGAGAAAACAGACAACGATGAGTAATCTATGGTTCTTGCCTTTGAAGAGCTCAGGGCCTACGAAAGAGGTTTCCAAACTTTCCTGACGTAGGGCACCCTTACTTAGTGTCTTAATAATTTTTGCACCGTGCCCCTAGATCAACAGAAATACCTAGAAGTTCCATGTCTTAAGTCCAAATAACTCGGTCGGGGTATTTGGTAAGGTGTATGACAGACTTCATCGTGTGTCCCTAGAAAAGTGAAAATACCTGTGGCTCCTCTATGAGTTGACGGTGGTGCCATGGGGTGCCTTGGTACACAGCTTGGGAACGATGGGCCTAATGAGAAATTAGTTTTATCTAAATGGTGGCATCTCTGTGGAAAGGATAGTACACGTTATCTTGCTTATTGTGCTCATTTTATAGATTTAAAAAAGGAGGCCCGGAGATGTTGGGTTGCAAGTACTGGCACAGAGCTTGCCCTCCCTTCCCAGAGTGGCAGGACAGCCCTCCCCTCGCTTGGCAGAGGGCTGCAGGCCTTTACATGTCTCAGTCTCCCTAGGTTGCTGACAGTCTTTTAACCTCTGGCCAGTCGTGCCATGTTCTGCCAGCCCCTCCGCCCAGGGTGGGGCTGGGCCATGTGTCCTCCTTTCTTTCTGTCAGCTGTGTGAGCAGCGGTCACTTTTTCCATTGAGGTCTGCACTCCCTGGAATGTTGCAAGCAGTTGTGCTAACTCCAGGAGTGGGAAAGGATCCTTAATGCTCTGCCACGCCCTGTCTGTAGCAAGGAATGGGCGAGCCAGGCTAGGGCTGGGAAGGAAGGTGTACAGGTCTGCCAGGGTTTTCAGCTGAGTAGCTAAAAGGCTGAGCTGCCCCCAGCCACTCTGTCCCCCTCTGCTCCCCCAGCTGCCCCATTCAGAAGCTCTGTAAGGACCTCATCACCCACCACAGGTCCCACTTAGCAAAAGCTGTCTTCTAGAGACTAGCCATCGGCTTATTCCACCCTAGCTCAGGCGTGTTTCCTCTGAAGCCGAGGACCCCACTTTGGGCTGCCCCATCCCAAGCAAGCCTGTGCAGCCTTTCTAGAAGCTCTCTGAGCCAAGCATTTACCGCCTTTCTCCATTCACCTGGTTTCTCCCCACACATAGCCCATAGCTGGGAACAGAAGGAGGCACTGGAGAGGATTGTTTAAACCTTTCACTCACCACACCTCTGTTTACAGAATGACCGAATTGAAACAGCCTGCCTGGCCAGCAGCTCTGGCTCAGGAGGTGGGAATGGTCAAAGATCAGCTTTCAGCAAGGCCAGCCGGGCCCTGGGGTCTGCTGGGGCCTCTTCCCATGCTTCACTGGCCTCTGGCTCTGCTGGAAAATGCAGGGGAGCAGGTGGGCTCTGCCTGGCCAGCGCTGGCCAATTTTGAACCTTGTCCTGTCTCCTCCAGTGTCTGCCTGTGGGCTGTCCATCGTCAGAGGGGTGAAGAGCCATAGATCTGCTCCCTCTCACAGCCCCACTTAATGCCCCAAATTTGTCCTGCTCTTCAGCTAGGTAGAGCGATTAGGTCATTCACGTTAAGTGCTTGGCATGGCCATTATTTGTCCTACTCTTTCTCCTAAAACCAATTGAATGCTTCCTCTAGATGGGATGAGAGTTAGTAAGGCCATGGGTCACTGAAATATCCCATCATATTGTCCACCACTCAGAGCAGGTGCAGTGATCGGCCACACACAAAGTACCTTCCCGCCATTCGACCATATGTCTTCCTGTATCTGGCTGTGTTTTGGTTTGGGGAACTTATTTGCAATGCTCTTTGGTCTTGACATTTCTCATAAGCAAAGACTACCTCGTCCAATCATTTTCCATAGAGCAGGCTGTCTGCAAAGGAGACTATGAAAACTGCACACACACACACAGTTACTCCCAGAAGATACCAGTGCAATTAGATACGCAACCCTCAGTGCCCCAGGTCACGTGCCCCTATGGTCTAGGGATGCGGGCCAGGCCACGCTTGCATGATTCTCCACCACAGTGCACGCACGGTATCTGTCCATATAGGTGCTTCTGTAGTTGGCCTCACACCGATCTCCTGCCCCTTCACTAACTTCCGGAGGGGCATCATGATACGGGCACTGAGCAGCCCACGTTTGTTCACAGTGTGGCATCTGAGTTTGAAGAGGGTTCGTTGTTTCTCTTCTGAGCCAATCTTCAAAAAGTCTCTCCCTCCTAGTTTTCACTGTTGGTGTTAAATTTTTCTCTCATCCCTAATTTTGATAATATCAAAATCCCAGCAACACTGATCGACATTAGGCAAAATAATACTTTGTCCCAGTCTGGCTTATTTATTTCACTTAGCATAAGACCCTCCAGGTCCATCCATGTTGTCACATATGATCTCAGTTATATGTGGAATCTAAAAGAACAACAACAACAAACCCGAACAAACAAAACAAAACAGAAACGGACGCAGATACAGAGAACAAACTGACGGTTGCCAGAGGGGAGGGGGGGGTTGGGGAGCTGGGTGAAAAAGGGGAAGGGATTAAGAAATACAAATGGGTAGTTACAAAATAGTCACGGGGCTGTAAAGTACAGCACAGAGAATAGAGTCAATAGTTGTGATCAACTGTGTAGAGTGCCAGGTGGGTACCTGACTCATGGGGGAGGGTCACTGCATAAATTATGTGCATGTCTAACCCCTACGCTGTCCACCTGAAACTAATATAAACTAATATTGAATGTCAACTGTAACTGAAAAAGAAACAATTTTAAAAAATAGTTAAAAAACAAAAAGACTTCTTCATCCACCAAGGATCTTGTTCCCACTTAGAAAGTATCTCCTCCCCATCCCCCAAGAGGGTTGTTCCTCTGGTAACTATTGGGGTTTGATTGATGAGCTCTGAAGACCAGGTGGCCCGTGCCTGGGAAAGGAAGAGCGTGGGGTTATCCTTTCCTCGTAGGAAGCCCTTAGTCTGCTTCTGCAGATCTGCCTCTGATCCTGGTCAGCATCTAAAAGCCTCGTGGCAAGTGACAATTCCTGGGGACTCCAGAGCTCTTACCATGTACCACAGGTGGTGCCTGAACATACATATGTGGTCTCTGTCCTTACTGTCCTAGACCTGCTGCACGTGGGTAATGCCTGTATTTATGGCCACTTTGGCCATTACACACATTACAGTACATACGTACTCGGGGTGCCTGAGCTTTGTTTTCTCCATTCTGAGCCCACTCCTTGGAGGACAACACGGCATAGATGTTGTCATTTGTCCATGAAAAGCCCATCCCAGAAGCCAGGTGGGTGGCCCCAGGATATTGACCCTTCTCGGCTGATTGATTCTGACCCCAGTCCCCGTCTAGCACTGATCCCTGGTAGAGAGGAATGCACGAAGCCTGACTCATGTCAGTGTTTGGTCTGGGTAGCCCGGGTCCCCCTCCCAGCTCTCCTCTTCTTGCCCATCCTGCACAAACACTCTCCAAAGGGCCAGGCGGGGCTATGTAAGAAAGGGCTGCCTCCATCCATCCACTCAACACACGGTCACTGGGCGCCTCTTTTATGCTGAGCTCTCCTCTTGGAGCCATTGCCTGTAATGGCCGATCTCTCCTTATGACCCAGATCTAAATTTCTTCAGGATTAGGTTACACGGGCTAACTAAATATAAAGTGTGTTTGCTTTGGACTAAAATCAAGTCAGGCAGTATGGGAACATGGTTATTTTGTGCTAATCAAATAAATGATTAGATTGGCAGATATAGGTCTTTTTTTTAATAGAGACACCAATTAGTTTAATAAATGTCTTTTGGTATACAGAATATTTCAAATCATTGGGAAATCACGATAAGAAAGTGTTCTGAGGGTGAAGAAAAGGATGGAACAAATTAATGGGAAAAAAAGAATATTATTGATTTATTCTCATGCTCTCTCAGACTGGGCACAATACGTATTTTCTTCTCCTTGTACCCCAATTATTTGTAGAGCAAAATAGAACCCAAGGAGATGGGGATACTGAGGCAGCTTTGGCTCCGAAACAATGACACACAGATAAGAAAAAATTAGGTACATCTTCAGGTTTGCATTTTCTCCACCTTTTTGTTTTAACCTCATTCTTAGTTGAGAATCAGTGCTTCCGTGATAAACGCATAAGGAAGAATAGAAACTGGATATGTATGTTGCTAACCTTTCCATAGAGACTGCATTTTATTGTCCCCGGGGTCAGACTGAAGCAGAGGAGCTGTGGTTGCCTCCACCCACTTCCTTTATTCCGCCTGAAGGATCTGGGGGTCTTCTTAGGGGCCGCTCCTGGGCACACGTCCCCCAGGAGTGCTCTCTGTGCACCTATGGCTGACATTGCTGGGTTTGGATCTATACAGGCTCTGATTATTGGAACAGTCACACCCGGGACTGTAGAATGCAGAAGAGAGAATAAGACGCGTTGCTCTTTGATGGAATAGCCCAGTCCTCCCTTAAGGCAGAAACAAAAAAACAACAGAAAATCCTAAGATTATGCACCAAGTGTTGTTCTTGTTGGGAAGGCTGTCCTGTGCTTTCTTAGGCTCCGGTCTCCAGGCCAGAGAGGCATTCACAGGCCTTGGAGTTGGGGGCCCAGGCAGCCTGTGCCTCTAAGGCCCAACATTGTTGCAAATAAGGTCATCTGTTTCTCTTGGTGCTTGCCCAAGCCTTGGGCTTGAAATAATTTCCATTCACAGAATAATGATTTATTGGAAGCTGAGGAAAATGTTGAAGGGAAAGCAGGGCCTTTTGATCTGTTGTGTTTTGCCGCCTGGGCAAGAGAAGAGTCGAATTTTTAAACGAGTATCAATAACTAAACTGTGGATCTTGTCTTTAAAAATATTAAAGATTCTGGTAAATATGAAGAGGGAACAGGGGAGTGTAAGAACTGGGGAAGCAGGTGCTTTCTGTTGGAAACAAGTGAGCACGTAGCAGACTGTGTGTGAGGGGCTCCGATGTTGTTATTCTTGTTGTTACATATTATCATATAATAATCTCCAAAATTATTGTTATTGTTGTTCCAGAACAACTGGGAGGTAAAACATCGCTTGTGGTTGGGCAAGTCTGGGATGTATGGGACTGATTGGGCCGTACGCCTGGGTCTGAGGGGAGAGAGTAGCCAGCAGCCCTTCCTACTGCATCCAAAGTGGAATAAAGGCTGGGATTTCATCTGGGCCGGCTATGAAGGACCAGACCCTCTGGGAGTGAGGAGGCTCCGAGAGGGAGGGATGCATAGTTGGCGGGGGTGAGTCCATGGTCCGCAGGGGGCTGGCCGTTTGGAGATGTCCCCAGCCGGAGACTGGTGGAAGAGAGGTTGAACCCCAGTGTGAAGAATGGGCTTACCCTGCAGGGTACAGAGGAAGTACTCAGTCCATCCCCCCAGGCCCAGGCACATAGCGTCAGCTCAGCTTGTGCAGTCCCATTCATTTCCTTGAGGAGACAAGCCTGACAATGGGTGGCCCTTTGGTGTTCCTTGCAGAGGGGATGCAGTGGATTTGGGGAGGGAGCGTGAGTTTCTCCAGATTTAAATGTCCATGTGCTGGCAGCAGAAAGTCAATTGTAAAGGGTTATTGGTAGGGCAACCGTGTAATTTATTGTCTAAACCAAATTTTTGAGAGTGAAAGGGGGCACGATAACTAATTACGCTAGGGGGGGCAAAGCAATAAATCAAAACAGTCCTTGGCAAACGGGGCTGTATACTCACCGTAGTGTTCAGGCCATATCTGGTGCTTCTTTGAACTTAATAAAATATCGTGTGCTGGTAGCTGTGATGGTGACTGAATGGCAGACGTAATTTGCCATCTAATCCCTGGGCAGCTGCTCTGAGTCCCCAGAATCCTGCCTTCCAGGTGAGTCAGTGCCATCTCCTTGTAGGAGGTGGTCTCTGTAAGGCCGTACCCCAAGGGGCTTCAGCAGGCCTGGCTGTGACTGCCCTGAGCCCAAGGTCACACTGACAATGGAGACGATCCCTGCCCTGCCATGTCAGAGGGAGTCTTTGTGCTCTGGCATGTTTCCACGTGATTTGGGACTGTGATTCCCACCCCCTGACAGAACGTCTGGCTCCCCAGGTGGAGGGAGGCTCCCTCCATTACACCTGAACAGAACTCTGTGATAGCTTTAGTCATGTTGAAGGGTATTTGACATCCATCTGTCTCCAGGTTGGGCAGGGCTGTATGGCCAGTGATCACTCAGAGTAGTAGTGGACCCGCGGTCCTTGATCGTCCTGAGCTCACCGTGCTTTCTCGACCATTGCAGGTGGACAGCCAAACCGGAGAGAACAATGACATGAACAAACGGAGACGGAAGGGCTTCAACAACTTGCACGAGGTTCGTGCGCACAGTGTCAGTTTAGACAAAGGCCCCTTGCCTGACAGCCAGTGGCCACGGGCCCGCCCCACTGTGGCATCTTCACTAGCCCTTCTTCCTTTCCTCTCTCATGAACCACTCAGTTCCAAGCGTGGCTTGATGGAAAAATAGACAGGTGCTGATTTTTGCTCCACTATTACTCTCTATGTAACCGTGAGAAACAGAACCTCCCAGGGTGGGGCTCATGTCTGTACAATACAGATGATACATTGGAAACTTAGGAAACTTGGCAGGATTTTTAAAGATGAAATAAGAAGACGTTATATAGCATGGTAAGCATGATGTCTGGAACCTATGTTAATCAATGAATAATCACTGTTAGTCGGGAGTATTAAGAGGCACCAGCTGTCCCACTTTTCTCTCCCACTCATGTTTCTACCTTTTGTGTTTTCTGCACATTTAGTCTTCAAGGCCAATGTCCCAGTGCCCATAAGTGCCACCTGCTGGTGAAAGAAGAAAATCACAGGCTACTTTGTGAAAACCGGGCAGGAATCTTTCTCCTGCTGCTGTAAAATTGATCAGCAGAAAAAGAGACTATCAGTTCTACTTCCCCAGGCAGCTCTTGAAAGAGACCCGAGATGTACATTTCATGTGAAAAAGCCATGCTAGTCCCACAAAAGCAAGCACAGATATTGTCGGTGAACTGTAGGATGCCAGCTTTAGCTAGCCTACTGGTTGATGTCATAATTATGACAAGTAGCCCTGTGGAATCGTTTGTATGATACACTGACATCTGAGTTTTAGGACTTAGAAAAGACTTCTGTCTTATATGTTTGAAGAGGTGTTACTGCTGTGTATTTATCTAACATTGCTGTTCACGTCTGTGACTTGCATCAGGTGGAAGCCTTGACCGGGGTCCGGACACTGGCTTTCACAACAGTGGACTTTATAACAAACAGAGCCCCGTGGCCCACCTTGGGGGAGTGGGGAGAGGCCTACTGCTCACCCCCTGTTCTGGGATGCTCAAAGGGAAGCACCGATTACGAAAACCAGGAATTCAGTTCATATCTTAAAATGTGCACGAACTCATTTTATCCCATGAGTTGAAATCACCCTTGTCTGAATCTTTTCTAGAACTTCTTTGGGTGATGCCTTCAAGAGCGGTTGCTTCCCTATCTCTGGGCTCTGGTATGAGCCAGAAGCCAGCGAATAGGGACATAACTGAGAGGAGGAGGTAGAGGCTGATGAACAGGGCAGGAGAGACGTCCCGTTTCCCCGTCCCAGGGGATGGCTCTCGCCGGAGGTGTCTGTAATTTGCTACAGCCTCCTTCGAGAAACTTCCCTTGGATATACTTTGTCTCAAGTGGAAGTCTTCTCCTGTCTTTCATCCATGGCTTATTTGAGGGGGTGTTGGTGCTGCTTCTGTTGATAGCAGCACACAGGAGTGGAGTGTGGGAGGAAATCTGGTTGCACCTGCCCCTTCTAAGGTGGCTCTGGGCTGTTTTCCAGGCCAGTTGTTTTTGCTTCCAGGTGAGATTTAACCAAACAAGAATTCTCAATTCTTGTTGCTCCAAGGATGGTCCAAGACGCAGCAGCAGCAGCATCACCTGGCAGCTGGTTAGCAATGCAGGCTCAGGGGCCACCCAGACCAATGAACCCGATCTGGTTTTGAAGGAGCCCCCATGCTTCATGGGCACCTTCACGTTGGGAAGTGCTGTCTGCGTGACCCCCTCTCGTAGCCAACTTTGGCCTTGAACAAACAGTGACCAGCCCGGTGAACTCAGCCCCCTGTGCACTCGAGCTTGTATGTATTGCAGTTACATTTCCCACTTTGAAGTGGGGAGTGACTGGTTTGTGTTTGTCCAGCCTTTCAGAGTGGCTGTGCATACAGTGTTTCCCTCGGGGCTGCTACTCTGAGGGATCTTTTTAAAAAACAGTTGACTATATAGCTGGCTGCTTCCCATGAATTTCTTCTAAGTGCATATATCTCTGTTGTCTTCAGAACAATCTGTTGCGGTCTGTCCCTGAGGGAGATGTGTTGTCGCCTCGGGAAATCGGACTGTCTCCTTGACATGACAGTGCCAGTTACACTTCCAGGGCCTGGGGTGCAGATCCTACGGTATGGGGGAACAGGCGTTCCATGAACACTGGTGGTTTTCCGTGTTCGATATTTAGCGGATGAACTAAAGGAATCTTACATGGAACCCCACTGTAGAAACAGCATAACCAAGAGGTCACAGCCAACATCGCACCAGTGGTTAGTCACAGCGATGTCATGTACCCATGAGAAGAGCACTTCACCTCTGTGACATTCTTCTCCAAAATCAATAACCCCGGTCTAATCATGAGAAAACGTCAGACCAACACAGATGAAGGGGCTTCGTACAAAATAGCTGACCAGTCCCCTCCAAAATCCTCAAGGTCATGAAAGACAAAGGAAGATAGAGAAACCCTTACAGAAGGAAGGAGACTAAGAAGCCACAATGACTAATTGTCATGTGGGATACTGGATTGTATCCTGGAACCAAAAAAGAGCATTAGCAGGAAAACTGGTATAATCCACATCAAGTCTGTAGTTAATGGGATCATACCAGTGACCGTTTCCTTGTTATGACAGCAGTGTGATATTACGTGCAGCTGGGGGAGGATATGTAGAGCTATCTGTGCTATCTTTGTAACTTAGATCTAAAATTATTTCAAAATTAGAAGTTTTTTTTAAAAAAGGTAACACCAACAGAGCAGGACAGGTCAAAGTTGGGAGTTGGGTGCAAAGGAGGGAGCAGAAAGAAATCAAAGTCTGTGCCTTGCCTGACTGACACGCCTCTTGCTTCCTTCATCCCTCCTGGTTCACCTCTGGGCAGCCACATGATGTATTTTGAAAACAATTTTGCTCACTACTTCGTTATTATATTTTATTTTTGCAACAACCATGTGAAGTGGGTTACACTCCCACTTTACAGGTGAGAAAATCTTAGAGAAATTAAATTGCCAAGGTCACTGGTCTGGGAAGTAAAAGTCACAATTCAAATCCTAATGGTCTGGCTCCCAAGTATGGGTGTGGCCATCTTTGGGAAGATGCATCCCCTCCTGTGACATTGTCTCCATTGGGCATCACCTGCTGCTTCTGTCTCATTTCCTCAGACCATTGAGGGCATCCTTCTTCAGGAAACTAGTCCTGTGCCCTTGGCCACCAGGCCCCCTTCCTGATATCCAGTAGGTTCTGGGACCCAAAAACCAATGCACCAATTTCGCCTTTGCAGCCTTCAGCATTTTCCAGCCGGAGCTTGGGCTCTAATCAAGAGGACGGCAGCAGTAAAGAAGGTGGAAATCAGAACAAAGTCAAGTCCATGGCAAGTCAGCTGCTGGCCAAGTTTGAGGAGAGCTCTCGGAACCCCTCACTCCTGAAGCAGGTGAGTCCCATCAAATGTTCACGGGACCTGCCTTCTTGGTGACCAGAACTGAGAAGCCAGTGGACATATTCAGGCTAGTGATGGATTTCAGGTATACCAGCCAGGCCTGGCTCAGGTGAGCCTTCTCCTGGATCATGAGTTTGCAGACTTTTGTAAAGGGGGCCAGATAGCAAATAGTTTAGGTTTCGGGGGCCGTCTGACTTCTCTTGCAACTACTCAACTCTGCCATTGTAGCATGAAAGCAGCCATAGACAATACCTAAATAAATGCACGTGGCTGTGTTGCAATAAAATTTTATTTACAAAAACAGGCAGCAGGTCAGATTTGGCCTGAGGACTAGTTTGCCAATGCCTGTTCTGCAGCGGAGACGAAATCCTTCCCCTAATTCGGTTTTGCTTTGCAACCATGACTTGGTTTGCAGCCATCCATGAGACGGTGCAGCTGGAGGGAGCTTTAGAGGTGCTAGGTGCCTGGAAGATCACTAAGTCCATGGTGAGGAGACCTGTCCAAACAAGGGGAAACTGCGTCACGGGTCTTAGCTCCTTGTGGGCCTGCCGGAAAGGAGGACCAACCTCCCAGGTGTACCCATGGTAACCTTCTTCCGTTCCCTTGGGTCAGATTGGCAGGGCTGTGTGTCTGATCAGGGTCCGTGGGAGGCTGAAGGCAGTCACAGCTGCAGTCAGGCAGCAGACTGAGCTGACCTCTCAGACCCTGGCTTGAAGTCTGTGCTGCATGGTTCAGTTTGCACCTCCAAATTCCTCTGGGATGCCATTGCCATACTACCAAAGCTTGAGACAAAGGGTTTGGTTTTTCTTTGGAGAATACCTGTCACGTGACAGAAATAGGTTCCTCTCAGGAAGAAGACAGACTCTTGATTAATTGGGCATCGAGATGATCATAGACAGTTTCTTTGTCTTGATGTGGACCGTACCTCCTGGACAATCCGACTTCCCCATGAAGCCAGGTTTTATTATAAGGGGACCATTTTCCGGGGAGTTGTAACTCTGAATTTTTTTCTCAATTACCCCTGCTGGAGGCTTGGTCCCTTGCAGTTCCCAAGTGTTGCCGAGGGCTATCTTCCATCAGAAGGACTGTAGCACCCCGTCCTCTAGTGAGCAGGAAGCTTGTCCATTTCTGGAAGGACTCCGGGGCTGGTACTGGCCTGGAGTGGGCTCTGACAGTGCCTGCCCAGTTCCCCTGTCTGAGCCAAAAGAAAACCTTCCATAGATTCACACACTGTCCCAAAAGAGGGGACTCCAGGACTTGCTGTCAACGTGGGCAGAGAGCCAGGGTTCAGGTTTCCTGGTAGGGCCCAGCTTGCAGGAGCTCGGTGCAGTGCTCTCTCCTTGTACCTGCAAACTCTCCCTCCCTACCTCTCTTCCTCTCCTCCCTCCAAGTGTCTCAGTCTGACTCAGCTTTTCCTTCATGTTTCCTGCGGCTGCTTTTTCGGACTCACCTTCTTCCTCCCAGGAATGCCATGTCTCGGGGATAGGTAAGCCTGTCCTGTGCTCATCTTCTGACCCTCCTGTTAACTCTCGCTGTCTCAAGCCGGAGGAGCCCACGCCCAGCCCATCGCCTCCTCTGAAAAGGCAGGTAGGGCTCCTTCCAATAGATGGGGTCTTGGGGAAGCCAGAGGGGACTTTGATGCTGACGGGTGGGCTCAGTTGCCCTCCGCACACCCCAAGTAGGGCTGATTGTGGGTTCTTTGGGAAGCAGACCCAACTTGAGCTCCCTACCCTTATAGGTAAGAAGAACCAAGTATGCAGCATCTTGAAATACAGGCCACTGATTCTTCAGCCAGTCAGGGGTATCGACTGACCAGCTACTTTGCCCTTGGTGCTTTATTTGCTGGGGGAGAAAACAGACCACACCACATGGTTTTGTCTGATACCCCTGGAACACTTAGCTTTAGTTGCAGACCACTTACATAGGCTGATTTCTAAACGGATGAAAAAGTGGCAGTGATGGTGGACTGGGCTCAGAGGTCCAATTGGCTGCACACATTGAAGGGGTAAAGCTGGGATGTGGGGCAGACGAGGGCCTGCCTGGTGGGCAGGGAGGCCAGCTGTAGCCACGGGCGGTGGCTTTTCCCAGCGAGCATCTCTGCATTTGGAATTTGAACAGAATCACTGTTATTGACCACAGCTTTCAAAGATGTCTGATCAGCATGAGAAATCTCGTGTTGCTTCCGGTGGAGGTTGAATGAGGTCAGTGTGGACATAAGGCAGTGGTTTTATGTCTGCATGTGTAAGCATTACCTCAGGAGCAATTTAGTTTTCCCATGAAAAATGGGTATAGAAAAAAAACAATATGAGGTACCCACCCCAAGACCAATGAAATTAGAATCTCTGGAAGTCAGTTCCAGTCTCCGATTGTTTTTTGAAAGTACCCTAGGTGATGTCAGTGTGTGTCTAGGATTGACAGCCAGCCTTGTACAGGCTTTGATTCGCTGGGTCTGGGGTGAGGCCCAAGACTATTTATTGTTAAGGAGGATGTCAAATGTGCATAATATTATTCACCATAATGTGTTAATTTACAAAAGAAAAATGAAAAGTAAATAAAAGGAGGATGTCAGGTCATTCTGATGCAGATGGTAGAAGGGCAGAGCCTGAGGGGAGTTTGGAATCTCAGTCAAGGTGGCCCCTCGTGTGCCCTTGGTCCCTGGTCCTCATGGGGAGTCCTCATGTTAGGGGGGCTGTGAAAGGGCCACAGTAGGGAAGGAAGCTTGATTTTCCTTCTCTCCCAGTTCCCCTTGGTGGTTGTGACAGGGCATGTGCTCCGAGAGCTAAATCAAGTGTCTGCTGGTGGAGAGTGCCCGAGCCGGCCATGGAGAGCTAGAGCCAAGTCTGACCTGCAGCTGGGGGGCCCAGAGAATCGTGCTGCCCTGCCTCCTACCTGCCAGGGAGCGCTGGCCCTTTCTGGGGTTCTGCGGCGGCTGCAGCTAGTGGAGGAGAAGATTCTCCAGGTGAAAGCCTCGCCCTCGGCCCTGTCTCTGCCTTCATTCCCCCTGTCCCTCCGCCTGCCCAGGGTGGGTTCCTTCTCTTACTGTTCGTGTCCTGTCTCCCTGTCCGATGTGTGGTATGAGTGAGACACACCTGCCTGCCTGTCTCCTGCCTCTCCGGGAGCTAACTATCCTGGTCTCTGTCACTATCTCTCTTTTTTTTCTTTCTCTCCTTTCTCACCTTCACTGCAGAAGAGGGCTCAGAACTTGGCCAACAGGGAATTTCACAAAAAGAACATTAAGGAGAAGGCGGCTCACCTTGCCTCCATGTTTGGACACGGGGATTTCCCGCAGGTAAACAGGGGGGCTTTCAGAGCCCCCAGGAACCCAGACATTGAAAATCCAGTGAGGTGACCTTGAATCAGTCTCTGGAGCCCATGTCCTCCTTCCTCCTGCTTCCATAGCATGAGGCACAATTCATTGTTCTAGCCACTAAAGAATTCGAGCTGATATCTTAAAAAGACACAAATGAGAACATTCAAAATAAGTAGCTAAATCAGGACAAAGGGAAAACCAAGGCAGAAAAGTAGGCTCAGATCAAAGGAAAACATTACTGAAGAAAAACACATGCTGTTAGATGCTAGATAGCTTCTGAGCAGACACTGAGCTTCCTAAGGGCCAACACAAAGAGGGAAAGCTGGTCAGTTGCGAGAATCGCATTACAGTGCCTTTAAGGTGACAGCAAACCAGGTGCTCATGACATTTTGGGGCCTGTTGGGGAAATCTCCCTGTGGCCTGATCTGGGAGACACTGATGAGGAAGTCAACCACATGCCATCACCTGTACTCTGCTTTCCCAAAAGGCAGCATCGAGCCAAGAATGGCTTTGCCTTAGAATACCAAGCACAGCCCCCTCCAAGCCAGGTACTTGTTTAGAAACTTGCTAAAAAGAAGAGTATGTGCACGCAAGGCGATGAAAGAAATGATGAGATGTCCCGTGGCACTTGTATATGTAAGGTGCCCCCTTGCTTGCAGCAAGCCTGGTCTCTAGAACATACGTTCCCTGCTGCCTCCTCTCAGTCTCCTCCAAACCTGTGCCCTCTGCTATCCGGCAGTCATTGACATAGGAAGGATGCTTTGCATTTATTTAGTTTGTGTTTAGGTGCCAGGTGGCTGCAGAGGCCCCGGCTCGGGCCATCTGTCCCCAAACAGCTCAGGATTCTCCTTTCCTACATTTGCAGCTGGCACTTTATACCAAGTTCCAGAGTGAGGGCTTCGAGAGTTAGTGCTGGTGCCTGCGGCAGACACAGGCAGGCACACGTGGCTCTTCTCCAGCTGTTTTGGTGTGTCAAGGGAGTCGGAACCGGGGTAGCAGAAAACGTAACCAGGAACTAGGCAATCCTGCTGGGCTCCAAAGACAGAGGCTTCTGTTTTGTCCTGAGACACAGGCCTGGATGTCCGTTCCCCTCCTTGAATACATGGGCATAGGGCTGCATCATTGAACCCAGCGTCACGGTCCCTTTCCCCGGGGATAATCATGGTTTCCTCTGTTTCTGTTCTGTGCAGAATAAACTCCTCTCTAAAGGCCTGTCTCATACTCCTCCTCCGTCTTCTCCCTCCTGCCTTCCATCTCCTGATCCAGCTGCCACTTCCAATCCGTCGACTGTTGACTCTCTTTCTCCTGCCAGAAAGGTAGTTGTCCTGAACAATTAGCTTCCCCCAACCCCTGCATGTTCTGAGACGGTCTCCTGCTCTACTTGACCGGCGCAAACATCTGGAGCTTGGCTTGGCTGACATGAAAATTTGTGAGATACTTCACAACAGTCCTGGATGGGGTTTTGTTTTTGTGTTGGATCCAGCAATATAGCACAGCAGGCAGCACACAAAACCTCATCTGGCAGTGCTCGCCCATCCAGCACGCATTCGTTGGGCACCTACTGTGTGCCAACCACCATGCCAGGTGCTGAGGAAACAAAGAGGCTGTGGTACAGTTGTCTTACTATAGTTTAGATGGCAAGCAGCACATTAGAATAGAAATAAGTAACTTTTTACCATATGAAATTGCCAATATTTCATTGTTCTTGATCTAACAAAATGGCAGTTTCACCTGGTGAACCTAATACAATACTATTCATTGAGTCTATGAGAGGCGTAAAAGGCAAGATTGTAGGAACCTAAAGGGGGAAAGCCTGGAAGGAGTCACAGAGGAGGTAATATGGGGGTCGAGTGTTGAAGGTTGTACCGGATAATTGGCTGGACAGAAGTGTAGGGGAGAGTGTTTTAGAAAGGGTCCCGTATGTGCAAAAGGAGGCAGACAGGACTTACATGAATGGAAAGGCAGAACTCTGGAGAGACTTCTCCAGGTCTAAAAGTATTTATGGGGGTAAAAGTATTTATGCGGGTAAAAGTATTTATGGGGGTACAGAGAATGAGTGTGAAAGTGAGCCCACTCTTGTCGTGTTATGAAATTTCCTTCTATCCTCTTATAAAGAGCAACTGAAGGATCTGCTCTGCGCTCTAGAAGGATGACTCGGGTAGCAGTGCAGAAGTTGGCTTGGAGGAAAGGTGGAAGGAAGTGGGGAGCTAACTCTGGTTAAGTTGATAATGAAATGCACCATAAACAATTATTAAATTTGGGTTCTGGGGCACTTTTCATGTTTTTCACTTGTCCTCCTCGTACCTAATATTCTGAAAACACTACCAGGCTGGGGTGGGAAAGAGGCAGCCTCCTGGGAAGCTTGGCCCCTGGAATGGATGAGCCTGAGAACGGACAGGAAGCCCAAGCCCACTTTTTTAGCTTTTGCTCATGGAAGTAGGTTTGGCGTCCCTTCCCCAAAGACTGCGCTCCTCTGAACACATCCAGTCTGTCTAGTTCCCACCTAGGCTCAGCAGGCGGTGCTGAATATCTCCCTATCAGAGTTATTGATCGTTTGTTTCCATGCTTAAGACTGATGCACAAACCAGCTCCCTGCTGTTGCATTAGTGGAAAATTAGGAGTTGTCTCTTGGTATGTAGCTGGGGTCCCAACCCATCGATCCTCACCACTGTGGGTAAAAGAGTGCAAGTAGAGTCTCCAAGAAAGGAGCAAGGCTTCCGACATGGCTGTGACACATCCCTGGCAAGACAGCAGGAGGTGACGTAGAGAAACACAAGCACTTTCTGTCTTCAACTCCACTGACAATAGCCAAGGCTGAGATGCCGGCATCCTGTTCCAGATCACCCTGTGGCCAACTGTTTGACCTTCAGTCTCCTGGCCTGTCTGGGCCTCCATTTTCTCCTCAATAAGAAAGTGATTACTGGCTCATGTGATAGTGAGCTGTATGGGTGGAGACTGGCATTTTTGTCATCATCGTCACCAGGGCTTCAGAGCAGTGTGTTTGCCCTTTCCTGGGGAGTACTTCCTGCTGTGGAAAAGGTCACTGTCACTCTTGACAGGGTGATGAGAGGGGTGAGGCCCCTGGGCACAGACAGGCAGTGGCTCGTGCTCCTGGCTGGGTAACAGGGCCCACACCTCGCTTGTCTCTGGCCCAGCCCCTCTCTGGCTGGCCCTGGTTGTGGTCCTTCTTCGCTTCTGCGTTTCTTTCATCCTCAGGAAGACCTGACTGAGTCACTATCTGCTCAGAGCTGAAGGCAGAGCTGGGACGAGAAAAGCCACCACACTTCCCAATTCCCTGCTGTGGTTTGCAGTAGGCATTAGTTCTCTAGGTGACAGCAACAGGCAGCATGCCTGGGGACATGTGGGGTTCTGGGTATGACAGACACTTCCTGTCACTGGGCATATCCCTGATATATCATCAGCACACTCCACCCAGGCCCTGGCTGCTTCACTGGCTTATTCAAGCAGCTTTAAACCAATGTCACTCATTAAGCCAATGTGTAAACATGCATTAATTTGACAAATACTTGTTGAATGACAGCTCCATGTCAGGTACTTCAGGCTCTTGGGATTTGCATCAACGACCAGGAGTTACCTTCCTGCCCTGATGAGGTTTGCCTCCCAGCAGCAGGAAATAATCAACCAACAATAATATGATATAGAAGTAAATTATGTAAGATGATCCTTCCTATGGAAAAATTAAAGCAGATTACAGGGCCCTGGCATGTGGGAGAAGAATAGTCATTTTAATGGGGTAGCAGGAGGGAAAGTGCGAACTGAGCAGGAGCAGAGCCACAGAAAAGAAAACGAAAGTATGGGGAGGAGACTAGAGCCTGGGGCTCCTGCCTCCAGCCCAGTGTTCTCTCCTCTGGACCATGGAGGTCAAGGGTGAATGGAGGCCTCCTCAGAGGGAGCAGCCCAGCGGCTATGTCCTTGCACAGGGAGGGCTGTGGGATGGCCCACCCAGGTCCCCTGGCCCCCACCTCTCCAGCCTTGTTCCTTATTTCTCCCAGGTTGTGCTAGAACAATCGCCCCCTGTTTTGTTTTGTTTTGGAATCCCGTCTCCTAAGCCGGCGTTGGCCATCAGCTAGTGGTGTACTTGGGCTATTTAAATAGCTTCCACCCTGATGTTCCTTTCAGTGTGTCCGGGAATGATCAGAGAGTGCTTAGAAAGGGACACCCTAGGACACTTGGCAAGTCACTTACCCTCTCTGTGCCTTAGTTTCTCCATTTGTTAAAAGGACCCAGCTTGGACTCGATACCCACTGACCCCTCCAGATCTCACTGTGAAGCCATTGCAGGCAGTGAGAGGCGGAATGGTGAGCTTCTGGGAGAGGATATTGCCAGCTGCACTCCCCGCCCCGCCCCCCGCCCCGACTTCTCTCCCTCCCAAACCCGCTCCACCATTGATTCAACACTGGGTTTTGCACATGCAGAACAGGCAGAGTGATGGTCTCCTCTGAGAACACAATTAGCTGCCTTTTAAAGTAAGTGACAACGCAGTGACACAGTTTCTTTCAGTTTTGGTAGAACTGAGGGAGCCTCCCTCCTGGAAAGAGCATGGGGTCTTAATGCTTCTTCTCAACAGACTATGGGCGGCTCTCATTGCCTAGTGACCCAAGTTATCCTCAATTCAGGGGATCCAAAGTGTACTTGGAAACTGATGCTTAGTGTTTGGCAACCTCCTGGCAGGCTGCGTGTCTCTGTTCCTGCCCCAGAGCCCTACACGACGATTCTGAGGATCCAGGGATAATCAATCACTTCTTCATGAGAACACACGTAGCCAAACATGCCATGAGGAGCACGTGTTACTCACAGGCACGCAAACGTGGGTCACCAATTCTGCCTTCAGACTACACTTGCCCACCCTCTCACCTTGACATAGTGCCTTAAAGTTCAGAGTGATCCTGCTGGGTTTTTGTTGTTTGTTTGTTTGTTTTCTGGCCTGAACAATTACAGGGAATCTTGGGGACCTCTCATTTATGGCCCAGATCCTTACCCCAGAGTCTTATCTTTCAAGACCTTGGACTATGGAATCATGTCCAGTCTTGTGTTCTCAGCACCATTTGACGCATCCATCCCATCAAACCAGCCCACCTGTAATGGTAGCAGCCCCCAATCATCTATGAATTAATTTCTTTCTTTAAGAAGGGAGGCCACTGCCCCTTTGGCCCCTGCCATAACTGTTAGCCATTTGCCAAGGCTGGTGAGCAAAGATGGCGGCTGAATGTTTGTACAAGTGAGTGAGAAGGATGGCCTCCCTGGGCTGGGAACTGTGGTGTAGTCCTCCTAGGTCAGAAGAGCAATGCACATTGCAAAAGGAGCTTTCTCTACTCTTGGGGGTGTTTGTTTTAGAACTGGATATGCAGGGTTTACTGTATATATTTGCTTATTAGAGGGAAGCTGGGCAGTCTTGGCTGGGTAATCTGCCTTTGTTTCATCTGGCACTGGAGAGATCTCAAGGCTGCCTCCAACCTCATTGTTCTTTTCTGTGTCCCAGGGGTAGAGCTAGGCAGCTTTGTGGATGGTGTCCGGCATGCGTCCCAGCCTGGGGGGCTTTTAATATGCACAGTGCTGGTGTGTCTCAGGGAAGCAGGGGGGTGTAGGGAGAAGGTTATGGGCTTGGAGTCTCACTTGGGGTCAGAACGCCAATTACTGCGGGACCTTGGACTTCTCCGCACCTTTGTATCCCAATCTGTAGAATGGAGATGACAGCAGCTACTGCTGAGGGTGATTGGAATAATGCAACGACCTAGCCTATGACGAAAAATGCCTGAAGTATCCAGTAAATATGCTCTTTCCCAAGTGGAGGAGAATTCTGGAAGAAAGCTCATTTACCCAAAGTGCATGTTGATGCCTCTCTTTCTAAAGGCAAAGTAGTCACCTTTAGGTTTCTATTTCTAACCAAGCCACTTAGGAACCTCAGTGCTGCCTCAGGTGAGTTAGAGTCTCCTTGAATCTCAGCAGCTCTGGTTGAGAAGGGGGTTATAAGACCCACCTTACAAGGGCCATGAGGGTACATATGTGCATGTGATCAGCAGCACGGTTTCTGGCACCAGGGGACAAAAGCACAGATATGGGCTCCCACGGTGAAGTCCTACTCCCAAAGGCCTGTGTGTCTCAGCTCTGAGCATGGAATATCCAGACCCTTTCCAACAAGGAGGTTTCCATCCTTTTCCTCCCTTTCCGTTACTGTTGGCATATGGCTAAGGACTCAGGTCCACCAGCCTGTCCTCTGATGTTTCTCATGTAGGGACTCCTCAATGAGGAATGTCCTTGCAGGCCCAGGAGATGTCCTGTGGCCCTGCCTGTGGAAAGCTCCCCCTCTCATGAACCCCCAACTCTGAGGCCCTGGAAGCTCCACTGTCACCCCCGCCTGACCCATGTGAGCTTCATGAAGCTCACAGCAGGCCAGGTGGTCACAGGTTGCCCAGCTCTGTGGAGAAGCACAGCCTGGACGCCTGCGTTCCAAGCCCAAGGGGGGAAGTTACCATCGTTTGGACATAAAAGAGCCCAGGAGCCTGCTTCCTGTGCCAAGAGTGTAGAGAGGACTGCAGCAGGGTCATGACATAAGGGGATGCAAACCAGAGATAAGATGGGCCAGGCTGGAGAAGGGTGAGAAAAGCTCCAACATCCAATATTCCGAGCTGGGAGTGACAGGATTGCCTCAGGAATGCCTGTTTGTGGAGGTGCAGCCAGCCATCTTCTGCAGCCTCTGGCGACGGTGCTTATGACAAGATACATCGCCATGTTAGTATCTGGGTTTACTCAGGGGAGAGAAGCCAGTGCGCTCGTCCTGGGTGGGTCACATCATTCTTACTCCCAGAACCCAAGCCACTGGGAGTTCCCCCAGTATAGGCCATCTAAGAGAGGAAAAGAAGTCCTAGAACATGGAAATGCGAAGCTGCACCAGTGGCGGCACTTTGGACTTGTTAACTGTCTTCCAAATGCTCATGGTGCCAATAATGCATCCTACTGAGAGCCCAGTGCCATGTGAGACACAGCCCAGATTCTTTGATGACTCTCTTTGGCACCCCTGCTAGGATGGTGGTGATTTTACATCTCCCCATTTTACAGATGGGAAAGCTGAGGCTCCCAGAGGGGAATGGTGTATGTGAGGTTAATCTAATATAATGTGAGATGATGGACCTGCTGAATTTTTAAACCATTCCAACATGCTCTAACTAATTAGCTGAAAAATAATTAGAATGCACAGTGAAGGAAAGGTAATGCGAAATACCCCAATTCTTTGACAAGAATATTAAAAGATACCTAAAGGGTTGCAAAAAAAAAAAAAAAACCAGTCCCGTATTCTCCAAAATTACCAGTTCTTATAAGACGAGTGACTGAGACATGATCATTTTTAACCAAATCATCTGATTGGCCAACTTTGCATTTGGACATACGATTCCCAGCCACATCATAAGGTCCCCTCTTGACTAACCCTCCCCAAGTACATGTGTGACTTGCCTTTCAGTGCATGAATCTCCTTGTTGAGAACCTGTGGATCTTTCTCTGGGGCCAATACCAGGCTGAGTTTTCTGGACGTTTCTCCATGAGTGGAGCATCTGTCTTTCTCAGGATCCCGAGAGCCTGGTAATTTCCCAGTCAACTAGAGCAGTGCTACTCAAAGAGTGGTCCACGAGCAGGTAGTGATCTGAGGACCCAATGAGCACAGCAAGTGAGAGCAAGCGTTAGACACTTGCAGGGCAATGTGACATCGCCACACAGCCAAGTGTGTGATCGTATGCCTAGTCACCCCATTGTATTGTATTCAAAAGTATCAGGCCCCAAGGGATTAGAGGTTAAAAAGAAGAAGCAAAAACTGGTCATTCGGCGCTGAGAGTGTGAGGAGCGCTGAGCTTGCCCAAGTCTAGCTGGTCACGTCCTGACTCTCACGGTGCCAATAATACATCCTGCTGTCAGGAAACAAGATAACCCACATCCCAACAGTCATGTTCACCTTCACTCTGGTCTTTAGGGTGGGCTGCAAGGGGCCCCTCTCACCCCTTGAGATGAGTTCTCCATAACCTGGTCTCCTTGTGACCTTTCTAGGAGGTCCCCCATGCAACTCTTGGTGTTGGCCACTGGGGATTCTGGGATGGTTTCCATCAGGTTGGGACGGGTATGTAGGAGACCCACTGCTGATTTCCTTAAGGATGCTTTCATTTCATTATTCTTAAGAAAGCCGCTGTCACACACAGAGGGTACAGATGCAACTGGGAGAAAGGAGTCTTTTGGGCCCATAATGAAAGACCAGGTGTGGTCTCTACCCTTCGTTCCCTGGCCAGGTGACTGGACAGTGCCCTGCTGGTAGGACAACTGAGCCAGCTCAAGACTGCAGATGTGTTTGGGTGACACCCGCCAGCCATCTCCCAGCCCTTCTGCCTGCTTCTGGGACCGCTCCCTGAGTCAGGATTGTGCACAGGCTCAGCAGCGCAAGTGCTTATTAGCTAAGTAGTTAATAAGGTGTCATCAGGGACATGTATTTAAAGCCCCAGAAAGTACAGTCTCAATCCCTGCTAACTCAGGGGAGGCAATACTTGCCCACGGGTGCTCAACATTGCCCTGGTGCCTTTGTGCAGAAGCCCACAGAGCCAGTCCCCACTCCGGCCAGCGGAGGCGGCCACACAAGGGCAGTGTGGACAGGGAGGTAAATCGGACCTCCCTTTTTTATTTTGATAGAAACCCAGGAAGTACTTAGTATTCTACAGCCCCCTCTGAGGGGCCTGTGTTGGGGGCCTCAGGGGGATGGAACATCGGGCAAACAGTGGTGTATTGTCCTGAGCCGGTGCACCTGAGCATTTCTTGAAAGTAGGAGCCAAGTTTCTTGGCATTTGTGAAATCTTGAAAATGGCAAAGTATGCTTGGAAGTGGACTCCTAAGTTCTCCCAGGCTGGGCCAGCTTGTGGGACGGGCTGGGGGTAGGGCAGTGACGGGCCTGGCAGCTGCTTCTCCTGGGAAGGGGCAGGCTTTATAAAGTCAGGAGGTCCCATCTGTCGGAGTCGTAGGATCAGACACCCCTGGCAGGCCTACAGCCACATTCTCTACAATCCCCCAGAGCCACACACACAGTCTGAAGTGACAGATCCAAAGTTGCTGTTAGGTTGGGGCCATCTTAATGAGAAAGGGAGTGAGCGTCTCAGGGTCGTCCTTCTCCCCAGCCTGTTTGGCACCCCCTCCCATTCATTTCCTTGTGGTCCCTGTGCTTTTGCTGGAATCCAATGAGTTGGTCTCAGTTTCTGAGCATGGGCACCGCTACCAGGAGGTGGGAGCCGTGGGAGCCTCTGCTGCCATTTGCTTTGCTGTTCCCTGAACTTCCTGCTGTATATTTGAGGCTTTCGGTTCTGGGATTCAATGTGGCCTTCCAAAAGTAGTCTTGGATTTAGCCTGAGGGCATTCTTCACCCACACACGGGTCCTGGGAATGGCCATGAACCTGTGAAGAGGGCCCGGTTGCAGCACTCTCTGCTACATCTCCCAGAGGCTGGGGAGCGTCTGGCCCTCCCTCCCTCCAGGGTCATGGGGTCAGGAACAGCATTTACAGAATCTCATCCTGTGCATGTTTGTTTCCCTGCAGAGGAGACAGCAGCATTCTCAGGTGGTTTTTCAGAACTGGTGGGGGAAGAGGGAGCAGGCTGGGTTTGTTGGGGGTGTATGTGTAATTGTGCCATGTGTGCCTAGGCTGCCAGCTCCTACCCCTTCCCAGCCCCTTGACACATTGCAGGGGATCCAGGCACTTAGAGGCAGACAGGCATGAGCTATGATGCCCTCAGGGCCACAGGCATCCACACCCCATCAGGCTGTGGTCCCTGGGGCTCACATGGAACCGCCCCCTCCCCACTCTGGGCTGGCCTTTCCCGGCACCAGCTCTGGGGCCCTCTGGGCACTGCCACCTGGAGCCCACAGTGGAGTTCCCTATCATGATCCCTCCACCTGCCCACCGGGGGCCGGCTTCATTCTCATCCCAATCGCTGCCATCGCTCCCCATTTTACTAGACGAGAAAACTGAGCTCAGTGGAGAGCTTTGTGCCTGGTCTCAGAACCGGCTCGTGGTAGAGAAGGGTCCTAACCCTTCAGCTGTCTATCTGTGAGGTCTTGGTTCCTTAGCTCGTTGTCACCTTTCTGTGCCTCCCAGGCTTTCGAGGCTTTGGTGACACAGGTGCAAATGCACCTTTTCAGTGGTGACTGGGCCAAGCAGTCCGAGCTGCTGATGTGAGAGGCTGTGTGGAGGTGCCCGGGTGGGGTCAGGAGGCCAGCGTCAAGTCCTGAATCCTGCATTTATTTGCTAAATGGTGGTCGGTAGCTTCTTCCTCTCTCGATTTGTTTATCCTGTCTATGCACCGAGAAACTCGATTGACTCCTGAAAGCCCCCAGCGAATGTAGTTCTGAGTCACCTGGCCCACCCAGTGCTATAGGCTTCCATTTCTGTCCTTTGCTCCATCTCCAGAGCTCCCCCTGCCTGCTCCTGGCTGGTTTTGCCTTTCCCAGGGTGTCGGGTGCTGTTTGCATATGGGCGTGGAGTCCTCTCCCACATCCAACCTGTCTGTGTTTTCCTTCTCAGTGCTAACTGGCCTTACCTTTGTCTCTTCTCCTCTACCTCTGCTCTTGGGGTAGCTGACGGTAGGGAAAGTGTCCAGCGGAATAGGGGCCGCAGCTGAAGTCCTGGTCAATCTGTACATGAATGATCACAGACCTAAGGCCCAGGCCACCTCTCCAGACCTGGTAAGGATGCACACCCCTCAGCCTTTGCCCACAGATACTGGCCCTGGCCCTTCCAAGGCGCCCCTTCCCCTGGACTCAGCTGAATCAGAGGGGCTGAATCAGAGCAGAGTTGGAGGGAGGCTGTATTTCCTTAAAGACAAACCTCACTAGGCTCCCTTGGGGGTGGTTGCACAAGCATCTTCCCTACTCTCTGGGGCTCTGGAGAACTCAGTGAAAAGGCCAGACAAGGCTGTCCACATAGTCAGACATCCCTTACTATCAATATTTAGTGTCCAAGCTAAGTAGCCCTTTTGCACTGGATTGAGAATTCAGTAATAGAGAAGCACCCTTTTCCTTTGATTTCTCCCCTTCTCTAAGCGAGGCCTCTCCCGCCATCCCTAGTGAGCTGAGCTGACATTTCCTTTGGTTTCCTTTTGGCACATGCCCCTGGAATCATCCAGGTGCACCCTGCCCTAGCCCTGGCCCTCTCCCCCCTTGTATTTAGAAAATTGACTGGCTGCTTGGTGGGCCCTGGGGCACAGCTTCTCCCTTTTCTGCCATTCTGTTGAACAGTTCTGATGCCAAAATCTTTCCTAACCTAAGTCAGTTACCTCCCTCGAGACCCAGGCAAACACTAACTCCTGGGACAGAGTCCTGGGGAGAGCTTCACTGGGCAGGTATATTTGCGAGGGATGCCCACTCCATTAGAGCAGGAGGCATCACTCCTATCCGAAAACCTGAGTGGCCAGCTTAGGGAGCAGCACGTCCCAGGCCTGCCTTATGGCTGGCCTGTGTGCCTGGACATACAATTCGCAACAGCAGCTGCAGGTTTTGGGCGGGTGTTGGGAGCATATATTCCCACGCTCATTCTTTGCTGCAGTGCCTGCAGTGACACGAGCAGCAAACAGGAGCCCAGCAGGTCCCCCCATGATTCAAGTCGGAATTTCTAAAAGCCTAGGCCTCACATTTGAAGATGCAGCACAAGCCCTAACACACTGCTCTTCTCTCTGGATGCCCTGTGCCCCCCAGGAAACTATTCGAAAGGTGTTTCCTCTGAACCTGGGTGGCAGTGACACCTGTTACTTCTGTAAGAAGCGCGTGTACGTGATGGAGCGGCTGAGCGCAGAGGGCCACTTCTTCCACCGAGAGTGTTTCCGCTGCAGTGTGTGTGCTACCACCTTGCGCCTGGCCGCCTACGCCTTCGACGGTGATGAAGGTAACCCTGTTCCCCCGGGGACAGCGTTGGTCCCTCTGGAGGCTCCGGGATGTCCAACGCTTCCAGGGAGTACAGTGTCTTCCTTCAGGAAAGCTGTTCAGGAAGGTGGGAGGGAGCTCCTCTAGAGAGAGAGGCTGCCTGTGGGGGGCAGGAGCTCCTGGGGGAAGACGAAGCTGCCAGTGCTGGCGTGTACCGGCCGTGGGGGGCACCTACTGTGTGCCAAGCGCTTTGTGTACGTTTTCTTATTTAGTCTCACCACCTTCCATCACCCCTGTGTGGTCGAGAAACACATGCCCGGCCCCTCACCACTCATGTAATAAGGATGGCATACGAACGTTATTTATAAAGTCTATATTATTAGAAAAACCATAGTAGTAACGTCTGTTCTGACAAGTGGCCAATCAGGTTATCGATGAAGGCACTGCACTCATTGGAGTGAGTGTTATTTTCCAGATTTCAGCACTTGATATTTGCACTGTCCGATATGAGAAGCAGTAAGTATAACACGGTGCTCGGGATTGCATACCCTCAAACAAAACGTCCAGGTTCTGTCCCCTAACCTCCTGGTCCCTCAGTTTCCCCATCTGTAAAATAATAATAATAATAATAATATTAGTAATAGTAATCATACTTAGCTCATAAGGTGGTTGTGAGGGTTGATGAGCTAAATCACGGGAAGGATTTAGAATAGTACCCGGTACACTGAGGCCTACATAAATTTTTCCTATTGTAATCGTTATTCCCATCACTTGTTATTGTTGTAACGGTGAGCAAAGAAAGCTTTTCTGGAAGGCGCCCAATAGTCCTGGGCAGTGGCCAGTGGCCCAGTATGTGTCTCTTCTGGGCTTTTCCTCCCCATCACTGCTGCCATCTGTTCTGAGCCTTTGCCACCCTTAGGGGTCCCAGAAAAAGAAGCCAGAAATGTCGCTGCTGTTCAGAGCTGTCCATTTTGCTGCTTGGCAACTGGCTTTGGGAAGAGACTTGGCCTCGCTTTGGTTTGGGGCGTATCCGAGGGTTTCAGCCCCATCCCTGGGAGTCCCTGTGGCTGCAGCCTGCCTCTGAGGCAGCAAAGTGTCCTGTGCCTCATCCCAGGGCCACTTCTTTAATACAGGTGACAGAAACCACTTCCCAAGTATGAGCTGTTATGGGTTTGTTTCCATTATCGGCATTTTCTGACCTAGACAGTGGCGAGCACTTGCCTTATGTCTTCCATGCCTCTGGCTTGCAAGAGAAAAACCTTTGTGCATGTGTGTTTCTTTCTACAGGCAAGTTTTTCTGCAAGCCTCATTTCATTCACTGTAAAACCAATACTCAACAACGAAAGAGACGGGCAGAGTTGAAGCAACAAAGAGAGGTACGTTTTGTCTTGAAAGGGCTCGTGAAATGGAAGGCCCTTTGATAGGAGAAGGTTTTCAAGGGTTCTTCCATGTTAGATGAAGGTTTCTGGCCCTGGAGAGACTGAGGAAGAAGAGGGCTCTTCTCCCTGGTGTGAAGAGTCCCTTTGCCTCAGTCTGTTCAGCTGGCCTCTGGGGTGTGTCCCACCAGATGCCAGCTCCCAGGGGAGTGGCTGTGCTGGCCTCTCATGAGAAGCCCAGAAGAGCTTTCTGATCCATCAAGGATGAAACCATATGTTCAGCCACGCAAAAGTCACTGGTCATCCCCTCATGGTCCTCCGTGTTGTGTCTTTTCCCCACACTCCCGCCATGTGACCACAGGGCAACGTTTGCAGGGATGCCTGGTATGGAGCCGACCTTTACGGTGGTTTCTAAGTCCTTTCCCCAAGTTCTTGAATTCGTCATCAAAGTGACAAGCCTGCTGAATGTATGGACGGCTCCTTATAGCGCCCCCTCTGGCAGCTCCTAGCAATACCTTCCACTGCTTGATTCATCACCACCACCAGCAAAGACCCAGTAATTGGAAAAAAGCTTGGAAAAGCTTTTTTCCAATTACTCATTAATATAGGCTTAATGTAGAAAAATGGGTAAATAAATGACAATATATAAAGAAAGGTAAATCACCCATCATCACTCTATCCTGAGAAAACCATAATTATTCTGTAACATTTCCTTTCCGACTTCTTTCTATGTGACTGTATTTTAACCTCGTTGCAATCCTATTGCTATAGTTTTATATCCTTCTTTTTTCACTAACACTGTATCGAGAACAGTTTCCCACAAGATGAAAAATTCTTTTGGCGCATAATTTTTGATGCCTGTAAAAAATGGTCGGTAATTTATTTAACAAGCCCCATATTGGTGGGCGTTTCTATTGTTCAGTATTTTTACCTTATAAATATTTTTATATTGAACATCTCTGTGTGCACATCCTTACCTATATTTCAAATTATTCACTTAGGATAAATCAATACTAGGATTGCGGAGTCAAAGGACAGGTGTTGTGAAGGCTCATTGAGCCCTATAGTCAATTTCTTCCCCCAGGAAAGTCGCGCCCACATTCAGTCCCTCCTTCAGCAGCACATGGCATTGAGATTATTGGGGGGGCGGGGAGGGGGCGCTGGGCCTGCCGAGTTCTATTTTTATTGGCTCTCTCCGTCAGCTTCGTTTAAGGGGTCTCTGTGAGTGCCGTGGATTAAATACCCTCCCTTTGATCTTTCTCAGGAGGAGGGGATGTGGAAGGAGCAAGAAGGCCCTCGGCGAGACCCTCCCACGGAAAGCTCTTGCGCAGCTGCTGCCATTGGCTCACCAGCCGGCAGCCCCCCAGGTATCACCACTTCCTCCTTTAGGAAGGTGCTAAGCTGGCCTCTCAGGCCGTGGGGCCTGCTTCGTATCCCCCGGAGCCTGCTTAACTGGATTCGGGGCCTCCTGCGCGCCGTCGGCCAGCATTTCAGGGACAATGCTCACAACTACTGCTACACGTACGAGCTCCTAAGCCTCGGGCTGCCCCTCCTGTGGGTGTTCTCAGAGGTCCTGGGCTCCATGTACCGGGAGTCTGAGGAGTCCCTCCAGAGCATCCGTGACTGGCTGCTCAGGTGCTTGCCGGTCAAGCTCCACTGACGGGCGGCCGCCCCAAAGGGCCTTCACATTTCCAGGGTAGATGGTGATGTGTTTGTAGTTAGCGAAGGCGCTGGTCAGGAAGCCTAGCGTTCTGCAATCCATAAGCCAAAGAGGTTCACATTGGCCACCTGCACCAGCCGGTGGCTCACGGTGCTGGGGCCAGCACCACATGAAGGATTTTTTAAAAAGAATAGATTTGTACGTCTTTTATACCAAAGCGAGCCGTATTTCTAGGTTTACATTTCAATTTTTAACTTTTAATAAGCCAAGAGAAAGCATTGTTTTTCCTATGTGTGTCAATTTTTCAAAATACGGGTTTGAAGTTTATAATTGGTATTACAAACCCCTTCTACACTGCAGGCAATTGTACCCTGTTTCCCCCAAAATAAGACCTAGCCGGACGATCAGCTCTAATGCATCTTTTGGAGCAAAAATTAATATAAGACCTGGTCTTATTAATATAAGACTGGGTATAATATAATATAATATAATATAATATAATATATAACATAACATAAAGACCCGGTATTATATTATATTATATTATATTATATTATATTATATTATATTATATTATATTATATTATACCCAGTCTTATATAAGACCCAGTGTTATAGTAAAATAAGACCAGGTCTTATATTAATTTTTGCTCCAAAATACGCATTAGAGCCGATCGTCCAGCTAGGTCTTATTTTGGGGAAAACATGGTAATAATCACTGCCTGCAACATTCATGATTTCAGCTTTTACATAAACAAAAGTGAGTGTGCCATCTCCTGACCAGTGCCTTCTGATTTATGTACGTAGATGCTACTTGTCAGGAGGAGGCAATTTTCTGTAACACGAAAGCATAATCTCTTATGAGAAAAGAGTAGGACAAAGTAGAATTAAACATACAAAAGCACATGGCAGTGTGTAGTTGGCTGTTACATGTCCTCCCAGAGGGAGAGAGACTTTTGCTCCCTTTTTATGATGTAAAATAGTAGCTTCAAGTTCCCTCCCATACTAAGTCACAGCCAGAACACATAGAACCATGGGGGTTTTGAGCAGATTGCTACAAACAGGCCTTTTCCCTCCCCACTAATGAGCACGGCAGCAAAAGCCCACAGGCACCTGCCCATGCAGGGCTCCATCAGGTGGATGCAATACCTGCTGAAGAGGAGCTGTGTCAGCTGGTGGCATGGCCCAGGAGCTGGGACCCTTGGGGCTCCCAGTCGGGTCCCCAGCCCAGGCTGCAGTCTGTGCCAAGGCCACTCAGGGTCTATAATGGTCAGGCTGACGGAAGAATCTGCCCTCTCACACCACGTCTTTTGGGTCTGAGGGCATTTGTTAACACCTCAGAGTGTTATTTCTGGAAGTGTGGCCTACCCATTGAGCACTGCTTACAGACATCCTGGCTGCTTAGCCACTCGGCCACCACACATATTTGGTCAAAACAGTCAGAAACCATTTATTTTCAAACTGTCCCAGCAAAGGAATGTGTCTGATCTCCAGGGAGAAGCTCCCCTGAGTCTTGATGGGCAGAGGAAGCTGGGAGTGGAAGCTGTTTATTGACGAATGCAAAGAGATATGCCCTATTAAGGGCAAAAACAGTCACTGAGACTACCTGCATTCTTTGCTCTGGGCGTCTGGAGGAGGCCACAGCTCCCTGCTGCTCCACTCTGCCTGGTCACGCACAGCTGCTGGGTCTGGTTAAACAATGGAGAGGCTGATAGAAAAAGGTGTCTTGAGTTGCTGGGCCAGAGACAGCTCCATGCACTTGTTACTCCAGAGGTCTCCTCTCGATGAAGTAGGATGGAGCCTGGTGTGGGTTTGGAGCCAGAGCTCTTGAGGGCTTTGAGATGACAAATTTCTATAGGGTGGGAAGAAGGGGGAAGGCATTTCTACAAACACTTCCCTGAGGTCCTTGGGTAAAACTGGGCGTGGCTGTGGCCAAGTCCATGGGGACTGGCCCTTCTGTCCTTGTTGGAACTGCTCTCAGTCTGATGACTTGCATTGTGTTCTTCCAAATTTTTGCTGGGATTTGAATGTTCAGCATGGTGGGAGGAGCCCTTGATTCATTTTATGTTTGATTCCAGAAAGTAAATTCTCGAGGTTGTGATGTGAACACAAGCATAGCCATGCTATTGTTATTATCATCAGCTCAGGGTGGGCTGAGACGCTCTGTGGAACGCTCCAGGAAGCCAGAGTGGGAATCTCTGAGAATGTCACTTATGGCCATAAAGAGACTGGTTTGAATTACTCTGGTGAGACAGGGTGTGCCTGTCAGAAGCCTGAGATATTTGTATGCCTTGAGACTTTGAATCTTTCTGGTGGGCAGCACCAAACCCCCCGTGGATCCCCAGGGGCAGATGCCTCTAAGGCTCCACAACGGATTCGAGAGTGAATGTGAGACACTAGAGTAAAATTGGGGCAGAGAGGAAATTGGGGGTACATGGAGCCCTGAACGGAGAGCAATGGAGTGTTGGTGTGTGCAAGCCACACACATCCACTCTTCTGCTCTTGCGGCTAAATAGCTGGTCGCCGCCAGAAAGGTTCATCCGTCCTAAGCAAGCAGTCACTTGTTTGGGCAAGTTTCCCCTTTTTTAATGGTTGCCTTATTTTCAACTCCCATGTCTTCTCTTACTGTCAGCTGTTTTCCTTTTTCTCCCCAAACTAAATTCTTTTTTCTGTCTCTCTCTTTCCAACCTTACACTGTGGCCATCAGTTCATTTCAGCCTTCCAGTGCTACACCCACTTCTTGGCTGACACACTTCTGCTCTGAGGTGACTGGTTTTCTTGCCGATTTTCAGAGAGCGGGACTAACCCCTAAGCCGCTTTCCGCATCCTATCCTCCCCGCCGTGGTACTGGTTGTGCTAATTGCGAGTGTCTTGCATACTAACGGACTCATTCGGTGGCATGGTCGGTGAACAGCGTGGGGTGGTGTTCAGCTCGAAAGCCGTTTGTGATTCTACTTACCTATGAGCCGGCAGCCCAGTCTGTGCCAGGTGCATGCCCCGCCTGCCCTCTGTTCCCCTTGTGGCCTGCGCACATGCTTTTGCAGTTGCATTTCCAAAGCCGCTGACCTTCCTGGGAGGGAGAACCCTGACTGTGAGGGAGTACCATGGGGAGGGCTCTGTCACCTTTGAAAAGAACGCCTTTGTCTAGCAGCCTCTGAAAAAGCACATGCCTATAAGCCTCTTAAATTGGTTCCAATATAAAGATTATTAATACCATTGATCAATGATATTAGCTCTCGTTGGAGAGAGTAAATGACTCTCTTTGGAGAGATTTAAAAAAGAAAAAACACTCCCAAGCTCCATCACCAGCCTGACCCATGCTCTGTATGTTGAATACATCATCCCAGTTTCCCTAGCAAATCCTTTCTCTACTGCAGCCTGCATTATAGACCCAACGGTTGTGCAGTGGCTCTTCTTATCTCTCCTGGCTCATAAAGCCCCCGATGATGCAGAAGCTGCAACTAGAGTATATCATCGTCATAGGCCAGGGATGGCTTTGAGAAATGACTCACTGCAACTCCAGGCATGGAGCGGCCAGTTTCAATACCCCCATGGCTCTGCTCAAAGCCCACTTCCCCCCACTGACTCATTACCTAGAGCAGCAGGACATTCAGAGTGCTTTTACAGAGAAACAGCACACCACGTACGGTGGAGCCAGGCCTCGTGGTCTCTGGCTACAGTGCGGTCTGTCCTGCATGTGGCCCAGAGCCACGCCGACCTCTCGGCGTGTGTGTACCGCCCTGCATGCTGCATTACTCACTGCATCGGTGCAGATCCCAGCCAGTACGAAGTCATTGCTCTTGTCTTATCTTCTCTTGCAGAGTCTCCCTCCCTTTATAGAATGGCAACCAAAGAGTGCCCTCCTCCCCTCTCAGCCTCCTCTGTAGCTAGCCTCCCCCATTTCATGGAAATGCATGTTTGTGACCTTTGGTAGTCATTCACAGTGCCACATGGAACCCTGTATTTTGCACACAGCAAACAATGTTTAGTTTTATTTATGGTATTTGATGCTGTAAATGAAAATAAATATGGTTCTTTATAAAGCTCATTGTTTCCTCTCTTCTTTGCCATGGAAGCTGCTCAAACCTGAAACACGGGTTGGTTTAGGGGGTCAGTCTTCCCTAAACTGCTGGCGGGACTTGCACTTGTGGTGACGTGGGACTCTCTGGGGCTGTGCTGGGCACTCAAAGGAAATATTACCCAAGGGTAATATTTGGAAAAAGTCACCAATGCTCCTGGGCCAGGCTTTGGGGTCTCTTTCTTGAAAACTCATGGTACTTTCTATTCTAGATGCTGGACATAGCTGGTGAGGGTCAGTGTCACCCCAGCTGTTGCACCCATTTCCCCCATCATCCAAGCCATGGACCTATAGGAGAGCTTTACTTAGGAACCGTGCACTAATTTAGGTTCCTATATAACAAAGGTTGCTCTTGCAAGTGTCATGCTGAGCCCGCTGAGTGATGGGTGAAAGGTAAGGAGGAAGGACTGGACATTGGTTTCAGGATGGCGGTGAGCCTGGCAGGTGTGGTCATCCAGATGGAGAGCCATTTGTGATCCTAAGAGACCTGTTCTGCCTGCAAAGGCTCACTCAGTGCCTTAGGCTGCAAGGCCCTGCTCACAGGTGTGACAGGCTCTGGCTCAACTCCAGGCTGTCCTTAAGGGAAGCCCCTCTTGCCTCCAGAAGTCTGGTCCTCAGCCTCCCTAGGATGGGATGCGTGCCCTTGCCAGGCTGGATGTAGCCAGGCTTCTGACACTGGTATGAAAACTCATCTGTGCACTTCACAAGGGCTGTTGCCTCTCCACAGGGTTATTTCTGGGGCCCTGGGCCTCTCCGCCCAGCTGCAGGCATCTGGAACTGCCCTCAGAGCTGCTTGGGGTCAAGAGTTTAAGGGGTCTGCACTCTTACCCAGGTGAGATACTCTTCCCCTTTCATGAAAGGAAAGGCGCTAGGGAGTGAGGTCAGAAGCTGGGCTAGGCAAGTGACTCATTATTTTATCCATTGAGCTGTGCAAGTATTTGTGGAATGCCTACCGTGCTCTGGGCATATTCTAGGTCCTAGGGATGCAGCAGTGAACCACACAAAGTCCCTGCCCCTCCCTACGTCTTGGACTGTACGCGTATGGATCTCTGTGTTGTGTACTAGACTTGACTTGTTTTGTTCATGTGTACATGCACTCATTTGTTAACCAATCCTTACCGAGCGTCTGTGGTGTGCTAGGCGTGTAGCAGGGAATGAAACAAACAAACGTCCTTGCTTTCATGGAGCTCATAGTTTGGTTTTGACTTTTTGATTTGAAGTTGGGTTAAAGCAACATTTTCCAAAGTGTGGCAATGGAATGCTAGCTCCAAGAGATGCTTTGTGAATAAAGGGTTCCATAGTCACAGAATTTGCGAAATGTTTTATCCTCATCAGGCCAGTTCTCCCAAACCTTAGAGACCCACAGTTTGATTAGTAGGTTCAAGTCTCAGGAATTCTCCAGTCAAGAAGCTTAATTAACTTTGCCCAAGTAGGGTTTCCCCTACCTATTTGAAATGGGTGTTTTGTTTGTTTGGGAGTAGTTTTTTGTGTTGCACATTACGTTCTGCATTAAGTGTTTGGTAGAATATTCTTTATTCCAGGAACACTGGATTAAAGACTTAAAATCAAAAAAGTAAAATAATGGAATTAAATAGGATTAACTATTGATTGGATCACAGGGTGGGAGGTTTCTAAGCTTTAAAACCTGTGACAGAAAAAAATTACAGAGGAAAACCATGACATAAATCTATCTACATTTTAAAAACTTAAAGTATAACAATAAAATGAAAATATTCAGTAGACCGTCAGAATGGAGAAAAATCTGAATTAGATGTGATAATGAAGACATTCGTTGCTGCGGCATTTAACAAGTCTGTGCAAAGCAGGTGTTTCCAGGCACCTTGCACAGTGTAAGGGATCGGTTAATATTTGTTGATTAAAGACTCAATGATACATGGGCAAAAGCCATGCAAGGCCAGTTCCCACTTAAGCACCTTTTAAAAGTAAATGCTAAAATGAAAAAGCAAGCATTTACAAAAATGTTCTTACTTGGCTTTCAAAGGGATATACACGAATTAGACTGTACCCACCGAATTTGTAAAGAAAAGAGTAGATTGTAAAAAAAAAAAAAAAAGTATGAACTTAGTAACTAGTATTGAGGAAAAATAAACGGGGACAGTGTTGTCTGGAAAGCAATATGGCAACAGTTATTAAGATCCATAAAAGGGCTCTGACCTCTTAGTCCAGTAATCCTGCCCCAGGCAACTGATCCTAAAGAAATCATCCAGCCAAAGAAACAAATCTCCGTGCAACCGGAATATTAAACAGAGTAAGTGGGACAAGCAGAGTGGGTGGGCTGTTCTTTATTTCTGTGAACTCATTCAATTTTGCAACTTTTTCTTTAATTCCTTAAATAAGTAAAAGCAGTGACTCTTCTTTTCCTGCCCCGGGGCCAGCTGTTATTGACAGAGCGTCTCCTCTGTGCCAGGCCCGGGGCCAAGTGCTTCATGTGCTACCCCTCGGATGCCCTTCACCTCCTTGTGGCAACCTTGACGTTGGTGCTGATATTAAAGAAGCTCACTGATATCAGGGAAGTGATTAGAGCAGCAGCTTCAACTGTAAAGGAACAGAGAGTCCCACGGGCCCAGGCCAGGAGTCAGGTGCTGTTCTCAGAAGAGCCTTGGCCCGTGGGAAGAGCCCTGAACATGGCCAAAGACCCTTTGTACTGACTCAGTGGCATCGGACAAGCCCCCTCTGTCACTTGGGGCTCACAATGCCTCAGGCATAGTGTTTTGTGCAGCAGGGATGCCCTGAGGGAGACTTTTTTGCAGGCATTCTAGATCAGCTGGGGCTCAGAGCGCCGGACGGTTCATCTTTAGGTTGGGGACTAAACAGAGGTCTCAGTACACACTGGGTGGCAACATCGATTTTTCTCTAGCTTTCTGATTACCGCAGCCTCTTGAAGGTAACTGGTCACCTCCTTCAGACACCATGGCCTCAGCTCTGGCACCGCCATCCCTCCTGTCACCTGCCAACAGGAGTTTTAGTTTCGCTTTAGTTTTGCAGTGGACTCAGCTCGATGTGGACTGGCCCCCATGGCCTAGACCTGCTCTGCTGCTCTCTCACACACTGTGTCCCAGCCTCGCTGACCTCCTCGAACGCCAGGCACACTCTGTCTTACAGCCTTTGCACAGGGGGAACTGGCTGTTCCCTCTGCCAGGAACACCCTTCCTCAGCGTCTATATGGTTGATTTATTCAAATCTTTGTTCCTCTGTCTCCCTCCCAGTGAGATCCACCTTTAACACTGCAACCTGCAGCCCCACTCTTCTGATCCCTTTTTCCCAACTATACAGTATTTCCAGACCCATATTATATAATTCACTTAATCATGTGCATTGTTTGTTTATGTTTTCCCACTTGCTAGGATGTAAGCTCCTCAAGGACAGGGATCTTTGTTTCTTTTGAATACTCATTTCCCCAACAGGTAACATAGCGCTTGGCACATAGTGGGCCCTCAATAAATACTTGTAGAATTAAAGGAATGTCAGGCCCTGCCTTCGGGCCTGGACCTCAGACTGGGGAGTCTGCAGTTGGCTTGGGCTGGGAAAGGTCTTGCTGGCGTTGGTTCATGGCACAGGAGGGAGTACCAGAAAGAAACGTATGACGCTGTGAGTCCTGTTGCCTCCACAGAGCCCTTTGACTGAGTGGGGAAGAGAGTTTTGACTTTGCTTCCATTTTGCCTTCCAAAGGGCACGATCTTCAGTTTTGCTAATCTGTAAAATAACAATACACAGGAGAACAGGTTGCTCTGTTGTCTCCCTGGGTTCTGGGGGAGAGTGGACAGGTTTCTAGGCTTGGGTAGAAATAGGAACAATTTCACCAGTGAACAGGGTAGGGGTCTTCACCTGACTGCTGCCCCCGCCTAGCCAGAAAAGGGCCTCAGGGCGTGGCTGCTGGGAGTGGCCTTGCGAGGACAGGCACTTCCCCAGACACCACATGGCCTGGCTCTGCCTCTTGAGTCTCATCTTTCGCCCGGAGCAGGTATCTGGCCTGAGCACTGACAGGAAACTGAGATACTCAGCTCTGAGCAGCCCTGCTTCCCTCAGGGAGGCCAGGGGCAGCTGGCCTGGGAGGTGCTGGATTGTTCTCACCCCGTGTACCTCTGCCCCTGGCAGCCCCCAGTAGTCCTGGATTCTCCCTATTATCTGACCGCAGATAACTTAAGACAAAGTCTAGGACAAAGAGCAGCCAGGCTTGAGCCAGGCAGTACAGGTGACCATCCTGGTCCCTCACCTGGGGCTGCTCTGTCCCAGCAGCAGCGAATCCAGCTGACTCACTGCATAGCCCTGGCTGAGTTGTTCTCTGGACTCCATGTTCTTCCATTCATGCGATAGAGACGATAATACTGTCCTTTCAGGTTGCTGGGATGTTAGAGGTGATGGACGTGAAGTGCTAACCGGGCATGTGGGCATTGGATGATCAGCTGGTATTGCTTTTACTGCCTTTAGATTACTTCTATTACTGGCACTCGTACCACTGGGACTAGCACTGCCGGTATGTGCGTGTGGGCAGGAGCCCTTGGGAATCAAAAGAGGTGTCTGGAAGGAAGCTTGAGGATTGACTGGCACTGAACCCCAGAGACCCAGCTGTAGCCTGTGGCCCAGAACTTGGGGGGCAGAAGGAGGGATGTCCTCCCTTGGGGCCTTTGCCTAGGCAAGGTGGTGACCAGAAGAAGAAGCAGCTTCTTTTCTATAAAGTCTTCACCTCCCAGTGCCCCCCAACCCCTGCACTGGCTTCATTGGGAGCAAGGCTGGCCGCGGCCCTGTAGTACTGAGGGGTCATCAGGCAGCCATGTCCCCACCCCTCCAGAAGCCCAGGAAGCCACTCTGAGCCCTCACCCTATTCCTGGGTGAGCAAAGCCAATTGTCTAGGAGGAGGAAGGAGAGAAGCGGACCCGGGGGTGTTCCTTGCAGGTGTGCCTGGTTCCTGAGGTGTGGGGGACACAGGTCTGGTACCAGTGCAGCCTGGCACAGATCTCTGCCTGCAGCTGCTCCATCCTGGCAGGCTGCTGTCGACTCCCTCACTTTCCTCTTCTCCGGGTGCACGTTCTCGGCCTGTAGGTCTCCTCACTGGTCTCCCTCCCCACGCCTTGTGGGTCCTCCAGTCTGCCTTCCACTCTGCAGCTGGAGCAATCTTTCTAGGAGGGAAATCTGACAATGCCCGTCCCCTTCTTCCAGCCCTTCTGTGCTTGCTCTTGGAGTGAAACCCACTCTTCACCTTGCCGTTCGAGGCCCTTTTTGGTTGAGGTCAATGCCATCTTGTCCCACTGGTTTCTTTTACGTACCCTCCTGTCCTCCAGCCGCATGGGCTGATTTGCTGTTCCCATGCAGCTGGCAGTGCTTCCCCATGTTGCTTTCGCTCACAGATGTCCACTCCCTGGAGCACCACCTCTCCCTTCTCTGTTTGTTCCAATGCCACTCATCCTCAGCCCTTGTTAAAATGGTGCTTTCAAGTGAAAGCACTTACTGGCCTGAAGTCAGCCCAGCCTCCCCTTCCGCCTTGTGCCGGCCTCCTGCGTAGACGGTCTACCTTCTGTTGTTGATATTGGTGAACGTACCTCATCTGCCCTGTGGGGCAGAAAGAGATCCTTGAAGGCAGAGACCATGCCTGATTCATCTCCAAATCTACAGCGTGGGCCTGGATCAGTAGCATCTGTCGATAAATATCTGTGCATGCAGCTCACAAACTCACATACCTGTACTCAGATATAAGCCAGGTCTCTGCTACAGTGATTCTGTGCAACAAGCCTCCGAAATTTCAGTGGCTTGTAGCATTTCTTTTCCTTCTTGATGGGTCTGTGGGTTGACTGGGTGGCTCTGCTTCAAGCTGCAGGTCTGAGGGTGGGAGTTGGCCAGGCCAGGCTCCAGGCCACAGGTTGGCTCCAGCTCTGTTCCATGTGCCCGCAATTGGGGACCAATATGTACCAGGGCAGTGGCCATCTGGGACAAGCTCTTCTTATGGCAAACTAGCAGGAGTGTGAGTGGACAAGCCAAACAGCTAGGTCATTTAGAGCTGCCAATCACATTGCATCCACTAATTTCCACTGGATAAAACAAGCTTCATGGTGATGCCTCACGTCAATTGGGCAGGGAGGCACACCCCACCTACTCTAGTGGGAAGGACTGCAAGGTCACAGGACAGCACAACTCTGTTACGGGGAGGGAGTGGAGACACAGGGACATATTCCAGGCCCTACTAGCAGCCTGCCCGAGCCTCTGGAGGAGGAGCAGGTGCCCTGCGGGGCTGTTCATGCCCACCATCTCTGTAGACCCTCTTCTCCTCTCAGCAGATGAGCCAACCTCCCCCAAGAAGCCCAAGAGTGTCCCGGAGCCAGAGACCAGTGATGTGGAAGGTGGAGTCACCTCTCCCCTGCCTTCCGAGTGGACCTCAGTGAGGATCAGTCCTGGAGAGGATGTGGTCGGGCAGGACGTGCTGGCTGTGTGTGTCCTGGTCACCAGTGATGACAGCAGGTATGCTCAGGCCGTTGCAGGATGAAGGCAGAATGGCTTGGGCAAGGGGGACAGCATTCAGGAGCTGGTCTTCTGTCTGCTCACTTGCAGGATGACCTCTTTCTGCCTCCATTTCCTCATCTGTAAAATGGGGACAATTCTAGCACCTGTCTCAAAGGGAGTTGTAAGATCAAAAGCTTAATATGTAAACTGTAGAACAATGCCAACTAGTTTACGTAACAAAGCAAGTACATTGGTTCATCTGATGGGGAAGTGCGAGGGTGGTACTCACGTCAAGTGAAGTTGGAGCCAGAGATGCAAATAGCTGCTGTCCCTCTTCACTCAGATTACAACACACAGAGAGGCTGTCTCCACGTGGGACTCTGGTTAATGAGGGCCTCAGCACACATTCGTGAACGAATGTCTATATATCAAGATTTCAAGGTAGGGCTCCAACTGGTTCCACCCATGTCACAGGCCCACCTCTGGGGCTAATTGGTAAACAGGACTGGGATACCATGACCAGTGGACTTGGGCGGTCTGATGGATCGTTCACCAAAGCATGTAGGGGGCAATAGGCCAAGACCTCACATAAAGAAACCTGCTGGGCTTAGAGAGAGAGAGTAAATATTAATATATTCACTAAAATGTCACTGCACGTCAGGTTCTGTGCGTTGTCACCCGGGACTGTGCTTGCCTAGCAATGTCCCCACTGCCGAGCACACCCTGTTTCCACTTCTCCTGCCACTTAAATTCCTGCCAGTCATTTGAGATCCAGGTTAAATATTCCCACTCCCTCCCTCCCCCAGGTAGTCTTTTCCATTCCCCCATCCAATCCCAGGGAGGCAAGCAGAATTTAAATGCCTGAAGGTTAGGACCAGGTCCCTAAAGATGCGCTCAGTTTACCCCGGAGAGCTTACAAGTTATGTCTGGATACGGTTGAAGGTGAGAAGACCAGCCTTCACACCAATACTGCATCCCACATTTGCTGGGCTTCTTTCTCCTGCTCTGACCCACACTTGTATCCACTTGTTAAGGTTGCCATAAAGTACCACAGACTAGGTGGCTTAAACAACAGAGATTTGTTTTCTCAGTTCTGGAAGCTGGAAGTCTGAGAGCAAGGTGTCAGCAGGCTTGGTTCCTTCTGAGGGTGTGAGGGAAGGATCTGTTCCAGGCTCCTCTCCTGGGTTTGTATTTAGATAGCTGTCTTCATGTTCACATGGCCTTTTCTTGCTATACTGGTCTGAGTCCTAATTTCCTCTTCTTGTAAGGACACCAGCCATATTGGATTTAGGCCCACCCTAGTGACTTCATTTTAACTTATTTACCTTTTTAAAGACCCTGTCTCTAAGTGCAGTCACATTCTGAGGTACTAGGGCTCAGGACTTAACATGAATTGTAGGGAACAGAGCTCAGCTCATAACGAAGCCTGACGCTGGTGCTGAGAACAGAGGTAACCAAATCACTTCCCTTGGCCCAGACCCCGTGGTCTGCTGGCCGCAGTGGTGGGCAGAGCACAGTGTGGGTGTGGGGGGTGAACTGCAGGGCTCCTCACTCACGCACTCTCCCTTCCTTCCTTCCTTCCTTCCTTCCTTCCAGCTCTGAGGTAGAGCTGGACTGCGGCAGCAGTGAGGACTCTGGTGGAGAGAGACCCCGGCGGCCGGAACCCCCACTCCTGCAGAAGCCCCTCACCCAGCACACCTCCCTGAAGGAGGCCCTGACCAGGGCAAGCTCTCCGCAGTGCCCTGAGGAACCCAGAGCTCTGCATGGTGAGCAGAGAGCCTGGCGGAGCAAGACAGGCCCGCTTGATCCTGAGACATGGGAGGGAGTAGAGAGCCCCACAGCCAGTTTTTCCTCACGGAGGACCAGGTGGGAGGAGGTCTTACCCTCAGGTTCGGAAGCAGTGGGGCTGGGACTTTTGAGGGTTGGGATGCAAGTGGGGGTAAAGGGACTGGACCCAGGCCCGGCCTCCATCTCTATGAAAAGCTTTGGAATCTCAAATAAGGAGGTGGCAGAGGGAACTGGCTGGCTTTGTGTGTCACAGGACCCTCTTGTGTAGAGCAGTCTCCCTTCTGTCTCCTTTGTGAATATCTCCTTTGGGGCCCCTCTGGCATTCCATAGCCCCCCAGGGAAGGGAAGTGGGCTCAGCTGCTATTAGCTCCTGGGTACCACAGCTTCCCTGGTGCTACTTGCTGGCAGCACAGGGCCGTGACCAGTGCAGGGACTTGTGGAATGCACTAAATTGCCCACACAATACTAAATGCACGTGCACTGAGTACCTGTAATGGGCAGGGTTTTCCCATGCCTGGCCCCATTTCATCCCCGTGAGCTAAGTAGTATAATAAAGCCTAAGTTTACAGGCGAGCAAATGAACTGAGTGCTTTGCCAAGGTCTCCCAGCTAGTAAGCAGTGTGGCCCAGTGCTGGACCCCCTAAGAAGTAGTCCTTAGAAGCCCAGCTGTTTTAACACAGGTGGCCTTGAATAGAGTATTTTGATCCAGTCAACAGCAAATCGTGACCTCTGGGTGGGAAGAATGGACTAACAGAAAGTTGCCGCCAGCGGGAGGGATCGCCTAAGCTGCCCTGTGCCAGCCAGAGCTCAGCTTGTCCTGCACTTCCCTCTGGTGGCTGAGAGCAGAAGTTCCACCTCTGTCTCTGGGCTCCAGCCTCACTTATAAATAGGAGGCCTGCCTGCCTTTCATTCCTTCCCTCCATTTCCCTTCTCTCCTCAATTGCCAGGGGATTTTAGGCAATTCACAAGAACGACATAAACCAAAGTTGTATGTCTATATAAATGAAAGATAAAGCCTCAAGATCAAGGTTAACAAAACCAGTTTAGGAGGTATAGACTCCAGAGAGGAAGACCGTAGTACGAAACAGTTGTGCTAGTAGAATCATACATTTCATCCCGAATTTCCCGGCAGCCAGAGTTAAAAAGGAAGTAGGTAATTATTTTCATTGCTCATGAGGGGAAAAAATATTTGTTCACAGCAGCAGGTCTCAGAGCAAGTACCACTTTTCCTAATGCTTCACTCGGTAGAAAATTTCCAGCTCATGTCAGATAGATGATATTAAGAGGTGTATTATATCATGTCTTGAACAGTGTCTTTGCAAAATATGCAGCCGTAGTTTCCCCGAGACTGTTTCTTACAGGATCCTTTGCTGGCAGCTGAAGGTAGGACAACAAAACATGACTAGACAAGACCAATTCTCCCAGGGTGGTGGGGTTGGGTTGAAAGAACAAGGCAGTGTGGCCAAAGCATTTTGTTTCTGACAGCCCAGTTTAATTCCAAAATAAAATGTAGACAGAGAAGTGGATAGACCTCATGGTTTTCAAGCAATCGATTTCATCTTCATCCATCATGGTTTTGATCGCTGCTAGGCAGACCACTTTGTAAGCTTAAAATCCCTGGCATAGTCTAAGGGTTGTTTCGTGTTGCTGGTTGTGGTGAATCCATCACTTTACCAGGTAATGTAGGGTTAACATCCTGTTGTGGGTGTTAGGGAGCTTCATTAATCACAATTTTCACCTGGATAAATGGCTCAGAGGTGAGCCAAGGAAATGCGGGGCAAGACCAGGATATTGCTTTAAAAAGAATCCTGGTTTGTACAACATGCTCATAGCAGTGTTATTCACCAAAAAGGGGGGACTGACCCAACTGTCCGTCAACAGGTGAGTAGATAAACAAATTGTGCCATATCCACCCAATGGAATTTATTCAGCCTTAAAAAGGAAGGAAATTCTGACACATGCTACAACATAGATTAACCTAAGTGACATAAGTCAGACACAAAATGACAAATATTTATTATTCCACTTGTATGAGGCACCTAGAATAGTCAAAGTCATATAGGCAGAAAGTAGAATGGAGGCTACCAGGAGCTGGGGGGAAGGGTGGCTGGGGAGTGATGGGTACAGAGTTTCAGTTTGGGATGAAGAAAAAGTTCTGGAGATGGACGGTGGTGATGGCTGCACAACAATGTGAATGTCCCTAATGGCACTTTAAAAATGATGAAAATGGTCATTTTTATGATATATACATTTTGACACAATTTGGCAAAAAGACTCTGGGACTACCTCAGCTCCTCAAGGAAACTATTGCCTCCCCCAAAGTTCTTTACCGGACAGCCTGCCCAAGATAGTGGTTGGAAATAGAGCTGTGTCATCAAGGACATAGAAAATGCTCAGTAATGTTCTCAGAAAACACCTAGTTTAGTGATTCTTAAAAACCTTGTTGAAAAGTCATGTTCCTAGCTTCCCACCTTTAGAGATTCAGAATCAGTGGGTCTAGACTGGGGCAAGTGTCTGCATTTTATATCAGCCTCCTAGGTCCTTTCATGCAGGAGGGCCCACCAAGTCCTGTACCATGGGCGTCACAAAAGAGCAGCGTCCTAGAGGCCTGCATGGATGAGTTCGTTGTAAAATGCATGCCTAAGCAACTAAATGAATTGACTAGTGCGTTGGGTTCTTGTACATAAGCCAGTCAGTGTTAGGAGGGCAATCTGCCCCCAAATTACTCTGATTTAGAAAAATTGGTAATTGTCCTTTTTTTTTCCTGGCAATAATTTGATAACAGGATATTCCAATGGCCTATAAGGGACACTGCTGGTTTGTAACAATAAAATGATATCTGTACCATGTGGCATATGGTACTCTCTCACTCTTTTTGTAGTAGGGCATGCACTAAGAGCTCCAGAAGTACTCCCTTAAAATAAATATGAATAAATAAAGTCACTATTAGTAAAATACAAGCTAAAAAGAAGGGTACAGCCCTGCTTTATTCTGCTCAAAATGATCGGATCAAATTACTACCCACCCTATTGTGGCACCTATTACTACCCACCTCTCGTGGCAGAAATGTGTGCACGTGTGGCCTATGATCACCAGTGATGGAAAAATCTCTCATGAACATTAGCCATTTCTAAACAATTCCATTCTACAATGTGAAAAGCTGAGGAGAAGCAGTAAGAGGTTTCAGCACTGTTCTGTTTCTTGATTTCCCCACTAGGTGGTTAAGAGGTTAACTTTGATCGGAAGTCTGCAGCTTTTTTGAGGCCTGCTTGCTCCTTGTACAAAACAGCCAGCATGGAAAATACTGACCTGCACTTGGTGGGAGGGAGTGGACCAAAACTGTAGGCAGACTGTTCATCGTGTAATGGGAGATGGCGAGACTGCACCCCGAGCCTGTCCACATAGGCTCCCCTCAAACCCATGGGCGTGATTATGAAAGCAGGCCTGTGGGGTTGGGAACCCGCCAGACTGAGCAGGCTCAAAGCATCTCCAGATAGAGGAAGGGAGGGAGGGGCACCAAGGATCTAAGGAGCTGAAGGATCTTGTCTGAGGAAAGGAAGCACCCAGGCAGTGGTTGACACCTGCACTGCACAGCCCAGCCGGTAGGAGTTGACGCCCAGCTCTGAGCACTAGCAGGTAGTGGAGTGGAATCCAGGACTTTCTACAGAGGGAGAGGAGGCTGTGCCAGCTGGGCCTTGGACTCAGAAAGCACTACATGCAAGTCTTCCCTACCCTGCTTCCACACCCACTTCACTCCGTGTGCTTTCTTTCATGCCTGCTGGTCCCACCTGTGTGAGCATTCAGGCATGCATCATCCCCACTCTTCGTCTCAAGGCTGTGAAGGAACTACCACAGAGACCTGGAGCTGAGGCCCAATCTGAGGGCCCAATGCAGGAATTTTCTTCTGCACGTGATGTTCGTTTTGCTCAGCTAATTCTCAAGGCCCAGCTGTGTGGAGGGTCTGCAGTACACTGTTCACAGCCTCCTGCAAATGTGTTTGCATTGGAACCAAGGCCAGGAGGAGGCTCATGGCGATGGATTGTCCAGAGATTCAGTTAAAATAGGTTCCCAAAGGGTTTTCCAGGCTCTGAGAGGAAGGGGCAGAGGGGATAGAGCTTTCTGCAGCTTCAAGGAGAGCAGCTCTGGTTTTGTCTATTACATATGAGTAAATAGGACGCTGATGTGAGACTTCAGTTTTTTAGAACTGCTGTGCTAAAAAAAAAGTGTGTGTGTATATGCACGTATGTATATGAGCATATATGTATGGGTATACATGTATGCATATAGACATGTAAACATATACATTTATTAATGATGGGTGAGTTAGAATGATGGCTCATAATTTGAAGCATTTTCTAAAAGGTTGCAGTACCTGTCCCATAGCAGAGTCTCAAAAAATATTTGGTGAATGAATGAATGAGAAATTGGAGGTGTGTGTTATAGAAATAAGGAGGTACAGTCTGAGGGAAAGAATGATTATTAGATGATTAACTTTTGGTAAATGGACCATAGGAGAAAAATTTCTGTTTACTCTACACATTTAACAGACTTCCGCCCTCCCGATCTTCCCTGACCCTTTCTTTTTTCCACTACAGCTCTGCAAAGGGCCAACAGCTTCCATTGTCCAACACCCAGCAAATACCAGAGCTGGAGAAGAAAATTCCAGTCGAGTGAGTCATGAGCTCTCTAGGGGTGACGGTGGGAGTGAGGGTGGGGGTGGGCAGGAGTTCTCTGACTAATTCTCAGGGCAGCTGTTCTCATTCCTTACATGTCCTCTCTGACCTAGCTTCCTAGATGTGAGGGGCAAGGAAAGAAATATAAGGTTGACCTTATTTTCGCTGCTGACTAGAGGAAGAATTGTGGGTAGCCCCGCACTCCCCACTCTGGAATCATGGAGTCTTAGAACTGTACAGTTAACACTTGGAAGGGACCTTAGCACATCAGCTCCAAGCCTTTTGAAACATGAGGAAACTGAGACGCAGGGTCTCTGTATGTTTTGATTTAGTACCCTGGAGTTGTGCTGGGGGAATCAGCTTAACCTCATGCAATTGCAGGCAAAGCAGTGAAGGAAGAAACACACATGTGCATGCATGCAAGCATGCACAAATGCACAAATACACACTGCTGTGCTCTTTTTCTGAGTAGGCTGTGGTCCTAGCATCCCTGGGAAGAGCAGGGTGGGCGTGGACCAGGGCCTGCGGCGGGTACCAAGGCAGCAGGCTCCCACCAGGGGGCGCAGTGACCGTGCACACAGTTGTACAGCATTTCCGGGATACCCACATTGCTGGCACTGCAGCAATTACAGAGCAGTGATTCCCTCTGATTGTGGGAGAAGGGCAGGGACTCTTCATGTGATTCCAAGTCCATTGCTACCTTCCTCCTCCTCCTGCCTCCACGCCCTTCCCCGGGCCTTGCTCTAGGAGAGGTGGACCCAGGAAAGCCTTGGGTTAGACAAGAGTTTCTAAAAAAGAAACATTGTTGTAGTTGGAACAAAGTGCTGATTTAGTTGACTCCTTCCGTCTGAGTCAGCGCTGACTCCTGGCCAGTGAGTCATTCTCCTGACAACCCCCAGACCCTCGGCCCCTTTCACTTGGGTCAGGCTGGGACAGTGGGTGCCTCTGGAGCTGGACCAGGGCTGCACACCTGGGCAGGGCACTTCACCTGGGGACAACCTATAATAGCTCTTGAATTGTCTTGCAGCCCAGGCAGTGAGAGTGAGGAGAAGGAGCCGGTTAATGTTTACAGAAGGCCTGGGCCAGGCCCTTTTCACAAGTCATCTCATTTATTGCCCCACCACCGCCTCTCCCCCAGTCATGGGAATTTCTGCTTCTATGGGTGGGTCCACGTCTGCTCTTTGGGTGCAGAGTCCATCCCAGTGCTTCCAGTCAACTTTACTGAATGCCACTAGTGCAAGGGGGGGTCATCCTTGCTCTCAAGACGTTCCCAGTCTGGGGTGAGAGCCAGGAGTCTGGTGGGGGACCCTCCCGGCAAGGTCAGGGTGCTGAAGGAGGCACAGGACAGAGGGGACTGCTAACCGGCTGTGGGGTTTCTGGGATGGGCCTGGGACCTCAGCTGTGTCTACTTATCCCAGGAATGTCACGTTGGTTCTCACGTGGACGTAGAAGCTGTTTGAGGGCAGGCCTTGAGTTTGAATCATTTCTATGGTCCTGGTGCCTAGCATGGGCCTGGTGTAAAAAAGGCACCCAGTCCTTCTTTCCTGAATGAATGAATGAGCGAGCCAATGAATGTCTGAATAGAGACCAAACAAATGAAGCAGCAACTAAGCAGGTTAGACTGAGTGGAGGAACAGATACAGCCAGTGGGTTGAGGCCTGTGCAGGCTGCCACCCCTAGAGGGCGCTCCAAGACTTTGGGAAGATTTGAGCCATTGCCTAAGCTCAAAATTCTGGGAAGCTGCACCCCAGACTCCTAGTCTTTGTGAAAATCCCCAGGGCTGAAAGCCACTAGAGCCATCTTTTTGGTCATTTTTGTTTTGCCCCAAAGGAAACCCCAGTGGTAAGGCTGATCCTGCAGTAGGGAACAGAACATGGGGCACCAGCCCCTCTGGCCATTCATTGCCCTGTCAAGGGCTGGTTCTGTGTGACTGATGTCAGAACTCCAGCGGACCATGTTCACCAGGATGACCTCTAAGATCAAGGGGAAAGATCATAATTGCCAGAGGACCCAGAGAACAGGCACCTGACCCAGACAGGATGTGGCGCTGTAATCCAGGCCCTTGTCTGCTCATCAACCCTCTTTTCACACAAGGACCGGAAGGACCAGTGGTACCCAGTGCGGAGGCGCCTGCACATGGCAGGGCGGCCCTGGCTGGGCCATACCAGCTTTTAATGAAAAGAAAGCGTCAACAGAGAAGGGTCTGAGTTAATGAATGAGGAGTTGCTAGGCCCACGAGTTGGAGAAATCCAGGCTGGGGTGGGTGTGCAGCCCCCTCTAGAATGGGTCAGGCGTTCAGCAGTGTCTTTACTAGGTACCACCTGTGTGCATGGGAGGACGGGAAGGGGATGGAATTAATATTTAGCTAGTGTGTAGCACTTTACATCCTGCAATGGACACTTCTCCGCTCCTTTCTTCACTCTCCCCTGAAGCAGCAGTTGACTTCTTGTTTTTCAGTTAAGGAAATGGAAAGGGGTGGTTAAGAAAGTTGCTCGGTGTCAGGCAGCTAGTGTGGGTGTAAAGGAGGTGGGTTCCAGGCTCCCCTTACCATCCTCTGAGGAAACATCGGCCACCTCAGGCAAGGGCGATTCCCTGTCACCTGTCAGCTGTGCTCTGGCCTCACCTTCCCCTCCAGGGCAGCACCTACCTCCCAAGCAGAGGCTTGAATGGCAGGTGTTTTGTTAGCCCGTCTCCTCAAGCCTTCCCCAAGTTCTCCTGGAGACAGTGTGTGAGAAATGAGTGTGTGTGTTTGGGGACGGGGGGTTAGAGAAAGGTGAAGAGAGGGAGCAGCTCCTGGGTCATGACCTTGTGAATCCCAAGGCTGTCCTGTCAGGCTTGGTTGCCAAGGTGTCCCTGGCTCCATGTCATTAGGTTCCCTGAGAGCTCCTTAGGGGAACAAAAAGGCAGTTTGTTGAGCTGATGGGCCTTTGAGAGAAGTTCAGAATTTTGATCCAGGAGGTGGCAGAAAGAAAAGAATGAGGGGGCGAGGAAGAGGAGAAGAAGGAATTTGGCAGGAATTTGGCAAGTCCAGGACAGGAAGCAAGGCAATAACTGACTCACAACTTTTGCCTTTTTAGGCTTGAACCATCTCACTGTGGGCTGAGATGGAGGTTCACAGGCTGAGATGGGGGTTTGGTAACAGGAAGGCCAGCCAGCCACCTCCCGGTGTCAGCTCCTGGCAGCCAGCGATCTTTCTCTCCAGCAGCATCTTCCTGCCACCCTCAGATCTGTTCCCCTGAGTTACCTTTTCCCTCTGAAACATTCTGGAGGGCTTCCCTTTGGGAACTGGCTGACCATATGTGTGTGGGGGCCATCTTTTCAGAGCCCAGGACTGGGATACTTGCTTTGACATGCTTGCATGTGTATATGAGGAACGCAGGACAGAATACTGAAAATCCCTTTGCGTGGTCCCTGGTGTGAATGGGTCTTAAAGGAACGCTTCTTGGGTCGCAGATTGGGTTTGGGTTTGCCCTGGCCTGGGTGGGTCCCAGGGGAGGAGCCTCTCACCCAAAGCTTTGGGGAAAACTGAGGCCAGGGGATCGGGTTGAGTTAGGAAGTGAGCTAAAATCTGAAGACTGGCCACCTCAGAGGAAAATTGGAATGAGCCAGCTGAGCGGCCAGAAGCAGGGAGTCCGACGGGAATGGGTAGTTAGAGACAGTGGTCCCGGGCAGCCTTTCTGTGCTAGGAGGGTTCACGGAAGAGCTGGGTCAAAGGATCCTGAGTGGGCAAATCCGAAATGGAGCATGGCGTTTTCTGAATCCCTTTGAGGGTAGATTACTGAAATGGTCCAATATGAGAACAAAAGGCTTGAGATTTTAGATTTAAGGTACATTTTCATGTGTGTGTGCATATGTGCACTCATGAGAGATGGTGAGAGAGAGTACGAGATTGATCTTATAGGCTACGGCTGTCAGAATTCTGCTGTCAGGAGACTCACTGATTTCAGCTTTCACAGTTCAGAATTAGGCTCGTCCTCCAGGAGGTCCACACTCCTTCCTCATGCCGCTCTGAATGCATACACTGCATCTTGTTTGTTCCCTGACCAACAGGAGCTTGGCATTCCATATGCTTCAAATGATTTGATATTCGTTCTAACTTCCCTTTCTTGTGTTCTCTTAAAATCTCAAACTAACCATCTCATCTGAGAGACCCTTGGCGCACATGTGAGAAGGAAGAGTCCGTTTCAGTAGCAGTGGCTGCCTCACCTGTCCGTGCCCACAGCCTCTGTGGGAAGAGGCCAGGTGGTTTATTGACTAAGTGATTTAACGCAGTCCCCGGCCCCAGTCATGATGGCTTTAGGGGAACTTTAGTGGTAGATTCTGTTTCTAAGAAACACCCTGGGGTTTCCTGTTTCATCTCTCAGGAATATTCTCACATGAGTGTGAAACACAATGGTTCTTAGACTTTTGATCCTGGGGCCCCTTTTCCTCACAGGAGCTGCCACTCCTACACCCATTCCTCCAAGTCCCAATCTGTGGGCACCGGGGCCTCAAATCCATCTCTGACATCTTCCTCCCTCTGACTGCCTTTATAGAGTTGGCACTTCACTTAAAACCTCCTGTTTTCATGGTAAAATAAGGCAATAACAATTCTGTAATGGAGAACATGTTCTTTCCTTAGTAGGTTTGACATCAGTGAATAACAAAAGAACTGTGTTGCCTCCAAAGGAAGTGTCTCCTTCTCTTTCTCCTTCCCCGTTGTCTTCTGCTTCGTCTTCCCCACCATCTTCTTCAGGCAGTGTCCCAGGGAATCCTCTGGATTGTTCCTTCCCACCTCAGGTAAGTGCCCCTCAGGGCCCTGCACAGGTGTTATGAAAGTGAGCTGCCTCTACTCCTCCTACTTCCACACTTAACTCCGAATTCTTAGCACTCTTAGGTCACCCAAGGGCAAAGCCAGAGCTGGTGAGCTGCTCTGTCAAGAGTCCACCCCACGCCTCCTTCATGAGTCCTTTTCACAAAGCTCTTCCTGCCCCTCCTCAGCCCCTCCAAAGGCACAGCCACTCACTCGCTCACCAAACTTTCCAGGGTATGGAATCTGGGCTGGGCTGTGGGATGCAGAGATGCTAGGACATATGCTGTGCCCTGGAGGACCTCGCCAAGGGTGTGAGGAGCTGGCAGCTTCAGGATGGCAGGCACACACCTGAGGGTGCCTTTGGAAGCAGCTGAGAACCTTGGAAGCAACATCCTCCTTGAGTAGAAAATGGCATCACTGAGAAACACAGAGTTAGACCCTTTCCTTCAACATTAACTTACCAGGCCTTCGTGACCTGCCAGACCCTGCTCTAGGGTGTGGGAAGTAGAGAGAGTACACAGACAGAGGAGTGCATGCCCTTGTGAAGCTCCTGTCTCATGACCTGCCCCTCGGCCAGAGCTCTTGGCAGGGCACAGCCACGCCTTCTAGAGTCTACCTATGATCTTCCTTGGCCAAGGGCCATGCTAGAAATGTCTACTTTCTCAGTGGTACGAGGCACGAGTCAGGTTTTAAAAGTCATTGGAAGGTCCTAAGGGCCATTCTGCCACCACAGTTCCAGGTGGCAGCCTAGAAGGGTAGCTGTCTCTCCTTGCCTCAATAGGCTCTAAGGAAGAAGCCTTGGTTTCTTGGTAGTTGGAGGAATGTAGATGTGGGTGCAATGTCCTTGTTGGTAGAGACCACGATTGAGCAAGCCACAGGGCATCTGTCCTCCCCTATGTGTCTGACCATGCACAGGGGCCAAGCCAGCCCTCCCTTCACTGGCCCAGGAACTTGTCGATGTCTTTGCCTTCCCTTCTGGCTTCCTGTACACCTAATACAAGACCCAGAAAAGCCTTTGCTCAATGTGGACACAGGGGCTCCAGGCAGATCCCAGCAGGTCTCAAGGAAGCCACTTGAAGAAAGAGTGACTCTCTGAAATCATCCTAGGAAGAACTCTTTCTGACTTTGAGTATATGAAATCTGGAGAGATGGAGGGAGTGGGCCATAGACTGAGATATGCCTTCCTCATATAGATCAATGCTGGAAATTTCTAAATCATTGCTATATTTTGCCCAGCAGGTCTCAAGAGGTCATTTCAGTCCTTCCACCCCAATCTTTCTGAGGCGAGCCAGAGCCCAAGGAATACCGAAGGAAATCCCTCTATATCTGCCTCACGGCCAAGTGCTAGAGCGGGCAGAATACTGCCTGGTGAGGCCTGGTGGAGAAGGCCTCACAAGCCCCAGGACACCTAGCCCTGCAGATACGGCTTCTGATGGGTGTCAGGAAGCAGAGGCCCCTCTTGGGGACACCAGAAGCATCCACAGAGGCCCACACCCCATTGGGGGGAAGGAAGGATGTTTGCCAGACCCAGAGATGTCTCCCAGGGCTGGAGAGGACTCAAGAGACGGGAGCACTGATCCCAGGAGGGGAGAGGAGGGTGGGTCAGAGCTCGCAGAGGGGACAAAGTTGGGCTTAAAGAAGTTGGTTCTCACTCAGGAGCAGAAGACCAGTTTGCTGGATTGGACTGACTCTAACCCTGAGGGCTTGTGCCTGGAAGCTGGGGCACGGCTTTCCCAGAAAAGTGCTGAGAATGGTAAAGGAGGCCGGGTGCTGAAACCAGTTCGTCCCTTGCTCCTCCCTCAGACAGTGAGAGAGACCCTGCCAGCGCAGACAGAGACTCAGGAGAAGATGGGGACCCCAGCTGAAAGGACTCCAGGGGAGCAAAGCGTGACTGCACCTAAATCCCCACTGCGGTTCATAACAAATGCCATCCGAAGGTCTCTGGAGCCCCTGCTCCCCAACTCCGAAGGTGGGAGGAAGGTCTGGGCCAGACCAGAATCAAAGATTTTGCCCACCACCCATCCACCCACTTGCACTCGCTCATTCAGCCTCCGGAAAATCAGCTCCAATAAAGACTGGGACCCGCAGTCCCCCAGGAGAAACATGGCAAACAGGGCCGCAGCCTTCTTCTCCTTGCGCAGCCCAACAGCCAAGGCTGCCCAGCCCTCAGACTCTGGCCCTCCGGACCCTATCCTCCGCACACATAGTTTGCCTAGCCGGCCATCCAAGATGTTTCCTGCATTTCCCTCCCCACCCTGCAACAAGATGGAAGATGTCCCCACACTCTTCGAGAAAGTGAGTTTGCAAGAAACCTTCCCGGATGCTTCTAGGCTTCCAAAGAAAAGAACCTCAGTCTTTTCTTCCCTCAGACTCAAAGACAAATCTTTTGAGAGTTTCCTCCAAGAATCCAAACCAAGAAAGGACCTCCAGGACTTCTTTAACAGCCCCAAGGGGAAGGTGCTGCCTGTGGACAATGCACAGCCCCTGGAGAAGCAGGTGCAGCTTTTCAGTAGCACCCGCCTGGGGCAGAGGATCCATCCTCCTTTTCTAGAGCGAGATGCAAGTAAGTGGCTCTTTCCTAACGAAAGTCTACAGTTCATGCTGGGCAGTTAGTTATCCTTATCGGATTAATAAGCAGGCATCTTTCACTTGGTTTTGCTTTTCATATTAAATTCTGATGAAAGTAGGAACATTTGAATTTGAAAAATCTGAAAAAAATTAAATTTGAAATTGTTATAGAAAGTTTAGAAAGAGACAAAGGTATTAACCATGATTGCACCACTTTCCCACTCATTGTCCATGTATGAATATTTTTTACTAAGTTGTACATAAAATGTTGTATCTTTTAAAATCAGCATTGTATTATAGGTATTAAGCCAATTAATTACCTCATAGTCTAGAGAAATGTGATTTAATGGCTGTAGAACATTCTATCCAGTAGCTGTGTTATCATTTGATGAATGGTTTTCTTACTGTTTAACTTATAGATATATATGCATATATATTATATAAATTATATATGAATATATTTATATTTGATATATAGTATTAAATGGACATTTTTTTGCATATAGCTTTTCCTTTCCTTTGAATTACTTTTTTAAGGATAGGTTCCAAGAAATGGGATTGTTGGATGAAAATGTGAATATTTTCAAGGTTCTTAACTTACACTGACAAATTGTTCTTTAAAAGAGATCACTATGGTAAAGGATACATGGGATCTGTGTTATTTCTTACAACTGTATGATGTGAATGTCCATTAAAACAAGGGAAAGGTGCCAGTTTATATTCTACCACTAATGCTTAGGAGTACACTCTGCACTGAGTATCATATTTTTAAAATGTTGCTATTTTACTAGTCAAAAAATGGTTCCTCTTTTGAACTTGTATTTTTTTTTATTACTAGCTTAAACATCTTTATGTATATTTGGTCACCAATGGACCCTTAGGCTTTTTATGTTTAACTCTGTTTATAATTTTTAAATTATAAGATTAATTAATACCTCAAAGAATCAGAATAATTCAACAATATGGAAATATCTAAAAAAAAAAAAAAAGAAACATGAATTCTCTTACCCCCCACCCCCTTGCCAAAGTTTTGGTATATATCCTTAAAGACAGTTTAATTAAAACTCACATGATTTCTTTTTTGTTATTATGTGTTTGATTACTTTAAACAAACTGTGATTCTACTATCCTTATTGTTGAGCTACTTTGTTTTCCTTTATTTTTTTAACATTTTATTTTCTTATTTAACTTTTATTTTGGAACTTTAGTTTTCAAGCAAAAAATTATTTCTCTCCTTTGGTGCCTTAATCAACAAGCTGTATAGATTAACCAGAGACTTTGTTTTCAGCCAAGTTTAGGATAAGCATGGACAGGCTGAATTATAACTACACTCTTTACAGCACATCGTAAACCTTAATGTGTTGTGCAGTTTTTGATAGATAGTACACTCACATGGTTCAAAATAAAAGAGTACAAAAGGCACAGGATGTCCTATCTCCCTTTCCTGTCCCTGAGCCATCCAGGTCCTGTGCCTGATGACAGAGGCTGTTATTAGGTTCTTAGGCTTACTTCCAGACAGAATTTGTAAATATATAAGCAAATTTACATATGATATTCTTTCTTTTTTCACAGAAAGCATACTAGCATATTGTACACACTTTTTTTTTGTTCTGTTAATTTCATTTTGGAGGTCATTCCATATTAGAACATAAAGACCTTTTTCCTTTCTTTGTTTTAGAACTGCATGGTATTCCATTATGTACATGTACCATAATTTATTATATATAGCAAATCCCCTATGATGGAAAGTTTAAGTCATTTTAAATCTTTTGCTATTGCAAACAGTGCACGATAATTAAGAACTTAGGCCATTTGGCATATGTATGAATTTATCTATAGGATAAATTCCTAGAAATGGAAATGGTGGAACAAAGAATATGTGAACTGACAATTTTGATGGATAGTTCCAAATTGTCCTCCATCAAAGTGATGCCATTTTATACTCCCAGCAACAAAGTATGAGAGTGCTGTTTTTATGCTTGCATTAACCAATGTGTTACCCAACCTATTTTTTGTTTTTAATCTTTACCAATCTGATTGGTGATTGAGCATCTTTTCATATATTAAAGAGTTGTTTGTATATCCTTTTCTGTGAGCTATTGTTTCTGTTCTTTATCTAGTTGTCTGTTGGGTTGTTGGTATTTTTCTTAATGATATGTAGGGATTCTATTTAAAGGGAAAGTTAGCCCTATTTTGTGATATGAATTACAAATATGTTTCCCAGTTTCTTGTTTGTGTTTAACTTTGTTTATGGTGGTTTTTGTCATACGAGTATACATTTTTATTTTTGTATAGTAGTTGTAAGCAATTTCTCATTTTATGGCTTCTGGGCTTTATGTAATAGTTCAGAAAGAGTTTCATCCAAGTTTATAGAATAATTTTCTCACAGTTTCTTCTAGTCCTCTGTTTTTAATTTTTTTGCATTTAAATATTTACATCAAGTAATTATCCTAGTATGAAATATGAGATATGGATCCAATCTTATTTTTTTTTTTGAGATATCTCCCTGGCTATCCTAATAATTTAGTGAATAATCCATCTTTTTCCTCTCTTACGTGAGATGACATTTTGATCATACATCAAATTCTTGTACTTGGATTGATTTCTACACTATCTATTATATTCTATTGAGTTGTCTGTTATGTATCAGTATCACACTGTTTTAATTTATATATATAAATTTCTGTATTATAGTATCAGGTAGGAAGAGTATTCTACTATTGATCTTCTCTTTCAAAAATTTCCTGGCTCCTCTTGCTTTTTTGAAATGAACTTAGTATCAGCTTGGATATGTATCAAAAAAAAAAAAAATCCTGTGAGTACTTTTGTGGGATTGAGTTAAGTTTAAAAACTAACTTAGCAAGAATTCACAATCTTATGATATGACTTGACTTTCCATTTGTTCATATCTTTTTTTGGTGACCCTCAGGAATATTCTAAACTTTATATCACATAACTCTTGCATATTTATTGCTAGATATGTTTAGGGTATTTTTGCTATTGTAAATAAGATATTTTTATCTTGCTACTGTATTTGTGTATATGAAAGTTACTGGTTCCCGTGTAGTAATTTTATACCCATCCATTTTACTGAATCTCTTTGTTTGTAAAAGTTTTTCAGTGAATTCTCCTGTGTCCTCCCCAAGTGTACAATCATAATGTGCAAATAATAATATTACCTCTTGTTTCAAAGTTGTGTATGTCTAATTTATTTTGTTTCCTTAGTTTCTTTGGTTTTCAGAATCTCCAGAACACTATTAAATAAAAGTAAACACTATTAAATAGTAAACACTATTAAATAAAAGTAGTGATAATGGTTTCCTTATTACATTCCTAACATTAATGAGAATGTGTCTCATTAATGAGAATAATGTTTTCCCATTTAATCATGATGCTGGCTCCTGAGTTGACCCAGATATATTTAATCATTTTAAGGAAATAGCCATCTTATCCTATTTTATTAAAAGTATAGTTGACCCTTGAACAATGTTTGAACTGCACAGGTTCACTTACACACATATTTTTTTTCTGTTGACCCAAGCAGTTCAAACTCATGTTGTTCAAGGGTTAACTGGTAATTGGGAATCCAAGTATGTGATTTAAGTTACATGCCAATTCTCCACTGCATGGGTGGTGGGTGCCCCTAATCTCTAAACAGGGTCAACTCGACATTTATCACAAATGGATGTTGAATTTTATCAAACATCATTTCAGCACTTTTAAAGATGACTGTGTGATTTTTTTTCTCCTCAGTTTGACTAATATGAATGTAATAGATTTACTGATATTGAACCATCTTTGCATTGGTGAAATAAATACCACTTGGTCATGATGTTTTATTATTTTACTATTCTTTTCTGCTCTATTTCCTAATATGTAAGATTTTGCCTCAAATACATAGGTAAGGTTGGCCTTGAGCTCATTTATATCACATTTGTATGACTTCTGTATGTGCTGATTTTAATGAGTTGGGGTAAATGTATTTTCCTGATTTAATTATCATGGACAGCTACATTTATGTTCCTTAGTCAATGGTGAGATTTCCTTGGCTTGGAACAGAATACGAGTGTAGAAAATGGAGTTAGGTAAAGGCTGACCATTTCTGGAAAGAGTACCTGGGCCCATATCATACGTGAGCTTTGTGTTTTTCTCAGACGTTTTTAGGAAGTATCATAAGAATATTAAGGTCTTACCTACCCTATTGATTAGGCCCATTAGCTCCTTTTATTCCCATGCCCCTGCCCAACCCACCAAACACACACACACAGACACTGTTCTTGACACATTTAACTTGTAGCTGTATACTTCCATGCAATGGAGAGAGAAAACAGTATTCCAACTGAAAGTGAGAAATTTAAAAGTCATTCAAATTGTAGTACCTTGAATTTATGATCACTCACATGAGAGCCTGCTGAAGTTTAATTTGTCTTATTTATACAACTTTCTAGGAAAATTAATAATGTACATAAACTTCTCAGAGTGTTTAAATTATTTAGGGATGTAAACTGATTTCAAGTACTTGCAAGTGCCTATTTTATACAATTTTAATGCTAATTATTATCCTTATGTAAATGAAATAAGACACTTGAGAACCTCTCTATTTTTTGAATAAACCTTTTATTTCAGTATAGCATACATGCAATAAAGTACACAAATACGGCAGACACAAATGATGAAGTTTTACAAAGGGCACATTTGTGTAATCACGTCTGAGATCAAGAGATAGAACATGGCCAGCACTCGGAAGCCTCCCTGGTGCTTCTTCCCAAATATAGGTGCCACCAAACAAAAGTACTTACCATTTGACTTTTATCATCTTGGATTACTTTCATAGTTTTTTGACTTTATAAAAATTGTATCATTGAGTATTGTCGGCAGAATTCTAAGAGGGCCCCACGCTTCCCGTCCCTGATGTACTTACGCAGTATTATCTTGTCCTCTTGAGTATGGTGGGAATATGAATACGATGGTTTCTCTGCTGTGATTAGGTTATGGGATTTTGCAAATGTAATTGAGTTCCAAACCAATTGACTTTGAGTTAATCAAAAGGGAGATTATCCTGGGTAGGCCTAACCTAATCAGGTTAACTGTTACCACAGTCTGGGCCCTTCCTGAGGTCAGAAATTTGAAGCGTGAGAAAGACACAATCCTGCTGACTCCATAGAAGTAAACTGTCTTATTGTGAAGGCCTGAGAACAGGCCTCTAGGAGCTAAGATCGACCTCCATCTGACAGCCAGCAAGAAAATGGTCCCCACGTACTACACCACTAGGAACTGAATTCTGCCAACAACCAGAATGAGCTGGAAGAGAACCCTAAGCTGCAGATGAGAAACCAGCCCACCAGACACCTTGACTGCAGCATTGGAAGACGATGAGCAGAGGACCCAGCTGAGTTGTGTGTGCACTTGTTACCTACACAACTTTGAGATAACGAATGGGTGCCATTGTGAACTGCTAAATTGGTGTTCATGGCTTCCACAACAATAGAGAACTAATACAAGTATGTACTCTTTTGTGCATGACTTGTTTCATTAAACATGGTATGTATGTTGAGGGAGTGATTTATCTATATAGTTAAATGCAGTAGTGGTTCATTCTTTTCCATTGCTACATTTTTTTATTTCCTTGTATGAATATTCCACAGTTTATTTGTGGATTCTGTTGCTGGGTACTTAGGTTGTTTTCAGTTGTTTTTATTGTGAGTAAGGCAGCTTTGAGCACTCCTACATATCCTTTCTGTTGAGTATTGTCAAAGATAAAACAAAGCCAGATAACTAGTTAAAGTAGTAAGGACAAATTTTAATTACAGTATACTATTGTGACAGGGAAGAGAGTCCAGCATGAACTGAACTCCACTTTGATTTTTACAGAAGTGGCTTGGTGTTTTGTAGGGAGAATGAGGGAGTAGGGAGAGGGGCTGAATAGAGGGCCCCACAGACAAAGAAGTGAAACGTTACTAAGGGCTGGTCAGTATAAATGCTGATCAGGCCAGCTGTGTCTGCTAGCTGGCAATTATTGAGGTTAGGAGTCTATCCTCCCACCGAGACTGGGAGAGAGTGGCCCTATCCTTCCTGATGGTTGCATTTTAAAGGACTGGCTTTCAGATTCTTGAGAAAGACACTCCTGAAGGGTAGGAGATATATATACTCACACATCTCAAAGGGACAGAGGAAGGATTCTCAACTCTAAGCCCTTTTTATGATAGTGAACTCTAAGAAAGGGTGATGGTCAGGGGCCTGTTTGAATGTGTTAGCTAGAGCATTAGCTAAATTTTTTTGTCACCCTTGAGTTTTCTCAAGTAGGTACTTTAAGGAGGGCGAGGCCCATCCTAGGGAAGTGGCCTTGAGCTGTTAGAAACTATGCTAGTGTTTAAGTCTTTTAATGTAAGAAGAAGTGAGTGGGCTAAATAATTTATGGTGAGGGTCTGTAGTTTTTATAGGCCAAGGTTAAGGCCTAGTCAAAAAAAAAAACATGTCAGAGGAGCTTGGCTAAAGTTTGTTCAAAGGGAGAAACTTTGTCAGTTATATACCTGGGGATAGAATTGATAGGTTATGGGGTAGACATGTATGGTTTGCTTTAGAAGATACTGTCAGTTTTCCAAAGTGGTTGTGCCAGTGTGTATGCCCTCCAGGAAATAGGAGCTCCCCACTGACCCACATCCTTGCTAACACTTGACAGTCTCAGTTTTGTTTTTTCGATGTCGCCATTTTTATGGAGTTGTAGTGGTTTTAATTTGCATTTATCTGATATTGATGATGCACTACTTTTCACACGCTTATTTGGATATTGTCTTGTATGAAATGTTTGGCCGATGCTTTTCTTGTGTAGATAGCACTTTCCTTATTGATTTGTAATCCAGTTAGATTTTGGATATAAAGCCTCTGTCAGATATATGTATTGTAAATATCTTCTCTCACTGTTTGGCTCACTTTTTCACTCTCTGAAAGTATCTTTCGATGAAAAGAAGTACTTACTTTAATGAAGCCAAATTTATCGATATTTTCCTTTATTGTTGACTTCGTATCCTGTTTATGAAATCTTTCCTGAGATCATAAATATGTTGTTCTATGTTACCTTCTAGAACAGCACTGTCCAATATGGTAACCACTATTTCACAATTCAGATATGGCTAGTGTGAGTGAAAGAACTGAATTGTTAATTTTATTTAATGTTAATTTAAATTTTAAAACTGAAGTAGTGTAAGATGTTTTTCTATTAAATGTATTAAATACAACTTTTTGCTTTTGATAGAATTACATTGTTCTTTAAGCTAGCTTACTATGTTTTTCTACATTTAATGAGATAATCATTTTTTTTACTTTAATCGATAATGTGTTGAATTACATGGATTATGTTTGATTTTGAAAATGTTAAACCATTACTGAGTTCCTTGGGTAAATCCAATTTGGTCATAATGTATTATATTTTTATCACTGTATTGGTTTTGCTAACTGTTTTTAGTAGTTTTGCACCTATGTTCGTGAGAGACGTTGTTCTAAAATTTTTCCTTCTTGCAATATCCTTGTCAGGTTTTGTTATCAAACTTATGCTAGCCTTGTAACACAGGTTGGGAAGGATTCCATCTTGAAAGAGTTTTAAAAATAAATTGGTATTTCTTTTTTAAACATTTAGACACAAATGCTGTCATCTAGCTTAAAATTTTCTTTGTAAAATGGTTTCTAATTATGGTTTCCGTTTCTTTAATAGACACATAACTGTTCAGATTTTTCTATTCTTATGTCAGTTTGGGTAAATCGTGTTTTTCAGTAAATTACTCCATTTTATCTAAAATTTCAAATCGTCATCAAATAGTTTATATAATACCTTCCTTTAATACCCTACGACTTTTTTCCAATAATGGTAATTTGTGTTTTCTGTCTCTTTTTTTCCTAGTCATTCTTCTAAGGAGGTTATCAATTTTATTTGTCTTTTTAAAGAACCAAATTTTCGCTTTGTTCATTTTCTGTTTTATTTCTGCTTCATCTTTATTGTCTTTCATAATCTCTTCTCATCTTGATTATCTTTCTCCTTTTAGTTTCTTTACATTCAATTGGTGGTAGATCTTACAGCATTACTTCTCAACTGTTGTTTGCATAATGTGTGTATTTAAAGCTCTACATTCCCTTCCAACCACTGCACTAGCTGCATCCTAGGCATTTTGTTTTGCCACATTTTTATCATCAGTTTCAATTATTTTCAGTTCTTTGATCCATAGATTGTTAGAAAAGTATTGCTTAATTGTCCATGTTGAGATTTTCTAGTTTTATTTTTAAATTATTTATTACTAGCTTAATGCCACTGTTGTCAGAAGACACGCTATGTATGACTTCAGTCCTTTGAATTTTGTTAATACTTGCTTTATGGCTTGGCATAGCACCAATTTAGTAAACGTTCCATGTGCTCTAGAACAGAATGTATATTCTCTAGTTATTGGGGGGTGTTGCTCTGCATATACTTATCACTTAGGTCAAATTTATTAGTAGTGTTTGCTCAAATCTTCTATATCCTTACAGTTTGTCATCTGTACTTCTAACCAGCCAGCTACAAATAGAGGTCCCCACAAACTCCTCCTTGTGTTCAATATTTTGTTAGAATGGTACAGAACTCAGAAAAACACTTACTTATACTTACCAGTGTGTTATAAAGGATATAATAAAGGAAACAGATGAAGAGCCTGATGAAGAGATACATACAGCGAAATCAAGAATGGTCCCAAGTGCAGGAGCTTCTGTCCCCGTGGAGTTGGTGTGCACCACCCTCAGCACATGGACATGTTCACCAAGCCAGAAGCTCTCTGAAGTCTGTTCTTTAGGAGTTTTTATGGAGGCTTTATCACATAGGCATGATCGATTATTAACTTGTTTTCCAGCCCCTCTCCTCTCTCTGGAGCTTGGGGGATAGGATTAAAAGTCCCACTCTTCTGATCATGGCTTGGTCTTTCCGATGACCAGCCCTCATTCAGGAACCCATAAAGAGCCTCCTCATTAGAACAAAAGTCACTCCTATCACCCAGGAAATTCCACGGGACTTACGAGTTCTATGTCAGACATTCTTTTCAGTAAATTACAAGATTTTAGGAGCACTGTCAGGAACTGGGGTCAAAGACCAAATATTAGTGGGAACCGGAGACAGAGACCAATATATGTATTTCTTGTTATTGCCTGCTATCTTACATTAAATAGTCAATTATCTTTAAAAGACATTAAAAATCACAAAGAAGAATTATTTTATATTTACCATTACTGGAGCTCTTCATTCCACTTGGTATACGAGGTCAGAAAATTAAGTTTGAGGACTTGTTGCAATAATGTTGCTAATCTTTTTTGATATCAGAGGGATTATTCATTATGAATTTGTACCAACTGGATAAATAACCAAGTTTACTATTTGGAAGTGCTGAAAAGGCTGCATGAAAAAGTTAGACGACCTGAACTTTTCACCAACAATTCATGGCTCTTGCATCATGACAATGTGCCAGCTCACACAGCACTGTCTGTGAGGGAGTTTTTAACCAGTAAACAAATAACTGTATTGGAACACCCTCCCTACTCACCTGATCTGGCCCCCAATGACTTTTTTCTTTACCCGAAGATAGAGGAAATATTGAAAGGAAGACATTTTGATGACATTCAGGACATCAAGGGTAATACAATGACAGTTGTGATAGCCATTCCAGAAAAAGAGTTCCAAAATTGCTTTGAAGGGTGAACTAGGTGCTGGCATCGGTGCAGTTTCCCAAGGGGAGTACTTTGAAGGTGACCATAGTGATATTCAGCAGTGAGGTATGTAGCACTTTTTCTAGGATGAGTTCGCAAACTTAATTATCTGACCTCATATTCCTTCTGCTACAGAATTTCTTTTAGCATTTTTTTTGTTTGCATGTCTGCTTACAACAACAAATCCTCCTCGCTTTTTTATTTTCTAAAAAAAGCCTTCACTTTTACTTCATTTTGAATGTGTTGTTTCACTAAATTATAAATTGACAGGCTTTTATTTCAGCGTTTTAATGATGTTCCATTGTCTTGGCTTATTTAGGTTCTGATGAGATATCCGTGGACATTCTTTGTTTTTCTGTATGCAATGTATCATTTTTCTTCGCTTTTAAGAAAACATATATATCTCTGTGATTTTAATTGTGTTCATCCTGCTTATGGCTTATTGAGCTTCTTGGAACTGTGGATTAATAATTTTTATTAAGTTTGCATGTGAGCAATGTTATGTCATAACTACTTTTCTCTGTTCCTGTCTCCTCCTATCTGCTCTGGCACTCCAATCACTTGTATTTTAGATCCCTTGATATTGTCCCACAGATCACTGTGGTTCTGTTTATTTTTTCAGTCTTTTTTTCTCTGTGTTTCATTTGGATAATTTCTATTGCTACTATTTAATATTTTCCTCTACAGTTTTTAGTCTACCATTAGTTAAGCTGATCCGGTGAAATTTTTATTTCAGATTTTGTATTTTTCATCCATATAAGGGCCATTTGGTTCTTTTTAAATACTTTTTACTTCTCATTCTGTTCATGTTTTCTTTTAAAATCTTGAGCAGTTTTACAACAGCTACTTTTAAATCCTGTCTACTATTTCTGCCTTTTTTGTCATTTCTGAGTCTGCTTTTATAGATTGATTTTTCTCTTAATTACCAGACTCATTGTCCTGTGGTGTTTTTTGTTTGTTTGTTTGTTTATTTAGTAATTGTTTACTACTGTGTTTCCCCAAAAATAAGACTGGGTTTTATATTAAGGTTTGCTCCAAAAGATGCATTAGGGCTTATGTGCATTAGGGGATGTCATCCTGAAAAATCATGGTAGGGCTTATTTTCCGTTTAGGTCTTATTTTTGGGGAATCCAAAAATAAGCTGCTAGATTTTGTGGCTATTACATTATATAGAGTATCTAGGTTTTGTTTATTCATTTAAAGAATATTAAGTAGGAAATAAATGTATGGAGAAGCAGTAAAGTACTTGCAGATCAATTTATTTCTTTAAAGTCTTGTGTTTAGGCTTATTTAAATGAGTCTATAATAACTTTTATTCTAGAGCTCAATTATCCCTACTACTAAAATGGGACTCTTTCTGTGGTCTCTCCTAATGCCCCCAGTGTCTGTTGTACCCTGGCTGGACAGAACTTGAACATTTCCCAGTCCTGCAAAAGCTTTAGAAATTATTTAGCCTATAACTCCCCAGCAGTATTTGCCCAACGTCAAGCCATTTCTCTCTATGTACCTATAGTTTACTATTAAGCAATAGACTCAAGGGAATCTCTACGTTCATTTCTGAAGTTGTGTTTTTTTCTCTTCTTTTTCTGCAAGCTCCCGCCTCTCCAGCACTCTCCCTCACACATTCCAACTGCCCCAGCCTGCCCAAACTTTGATCTTTGTCTTTTCAACCCAATGAATCAGCTGTGCTCTGGTAAGGTTCTTCTTACCTGTACTGCAGTCTGGAAGGAAGTGCCTCTAGACAGAGGAAGCTATTGTAATTGTGAGGCTGACCTCATTTGCTTCTGTTCTCACCTTGATCACAGCTCTGCACTGCCTGTTTTCCAGTGCCTGGAAACAGCTGCTTTGTATATTTTGTCCTGACTTCTAGGGCTTTGTGGTGGCAGATCAATTCTAGAATCAGTCACTCTGTTTCAGCCAGAGTGAAATAATGCTGCCAAATCTTTTAAACTTTGGAAATGAACAGTAAACTCCTAGAATGGATAGTTCTATGATGGAAGAGGGTTACGGGGAAGAGGTGCAGAGGCACATACATAACTTTACATAACTTTGCCAGAAGTCTAAGAAATATATTATATTTGGAAACATTTTCTCCTTGCTTTCAAAATGAAATTCAGTGGAAATATTAAATTTGTTTCTGAGAGTTAGAAAAAGTTTCAACCTTAGGTTATTATACTTCTTCCACTAAAGAAAGGTTAATCAGGCAGTTTTATTAATATTGCAGTATTGTTAATTTGGGTCATTGATAACGATGAAGCAGTGGCTGCTACTGATGCTGATAACATTTATTTAAGTACCTCCAATGAGCCAGGCACTGTGCTAGACTCTTTACATTGATTATCTTTAATCTTGCACAACAAATCTGCAAGTTAGAAATCATGATTCCCCAGAGACTCAGGGAGGTAAAAGTTCCTCAAGCTCACACACTCTAAAGTATTCAGTGGTAATTTTTGGCTGCAGCTGGGAAACAATCTCAGTTCAACCCTGACAATGACTCCTCCATTATTATGCAGCTCCCTGATTCTATCTTCACCTGAGCTTTCCCATCTGGCAAATTAAAGTGGAAAGCAGATAACTCCCTCCCCAGAGACACCGTGTTATTATATAGATGTTTTGCATTATTTTGCTTTGAATAACAGCATATGTAAATGTGCTCCTGGAGGTTAAAATTATTATTTTTAAAAAACTTGGCCTCTCCCACTGGGGTAAATAGTTGAAAGTTATGGAGAGAAAAAGGCAGACCAGAACTGTCAGTTGGCTCGGAATTGCTTCTCCACTTTCCTCCCCACCCACCCAACACATATTTCTGTTCAGGTATAAGCTGCTGGGACAGTGTAAAGAGTAGTGCGTTTCCTGCCACGGAGTCCTAGCTAGTTCTGATATTCAGTGTCTAGAGTGCGGTAATCCAGGTATTAATCATTAACTCAGCATCAGGTTGATGTGTAGGGGCAGATGTTTTTGCCGAGAAGAATAAAAGCCTCCTGTGGCACCTGGAAGACTTTATCACACATGGTCCACAGCCAGATCACAAAGAGATGCTAGTGAACATGAGCACTTTGCTGCCTCGGACCATCTACCTCTTGTTCGGAGGTTGGCATCTCCCGTCGACTTCAGCTGTCCCGCGGGCCCTGCATTGTGGAGCCCTCCCTATCTTAAACCGCTTTTCCTGGCATTTGAATCATCACTTCGATGATGTGATAATATCTGCAAGTTGGGAAAATAAAAGTGGCATTTGTTTAGCCATAATTAATGAAATATTTATGTTGCATGAGACTATGTGATAAAACCTTAGGCTTAGAGTCCTTTTGCTTCTGATTACATTTGGGATTTTTTTTTTTCTATGACCAGACATTCTGACGCCAGCTCTTTTACACTGAGCAGATGTCATGTAGTAAAAATGGGTGCCAGATGCTGTGAGCCGCAGAAGGGCGATTTGTTTAAGAGCTGGCTCTGACTTTTTTGCATTCAATTACTCTGCAGAACAAACCTTATACAAGCATTTAGGTAACTCAGCTAACTTCAGACAAGCATTTTAATAATAGATTTCATCTCTGAATGCATTCTAAGCAATACACCATATAAATGGTGTTTAAGGAATTAATTGATTTCTGCATAATACCTTTATTTTTAACGTGAAGAGAGAGCTGCAAAGCTCTTGGCAGGGACCCAGAGATGTAATTAACATGGAGGGCCAAATTTTCAGTTGCCCTTAGGTACTGCCGCCTCAGGCTCACGGCAGGTGCAGTGAGGGGAGGGCAGGGAGGGAGAGAATGGGGGTAGAGGAGAGGAGGGAGAGGCAGCTTTGGGTCACTAAGTAAGAAAAGAAGCTATGAGTTCAGTGAGTTCTTCTGTTCTCATTTCAGGTCCCAAGCGTGTCCCCATCAGGGCGCAGGTGACAGAGCCTGCCTCTTCCACCACCTCCTCCTCTGCAGATGAAGAATTTGATCCCCAGCTTTCTTTGCAGTCAAAGGTAACAACACTTGGCAAACCAAAAAGGGCCTTGGCTTGTGGGGCTGTTTACCATCCAGATTTCAGACCCAATGTGGGCTCCAGCTGCAGTGGTTTCATTAGGAGGATCACGTTTCATTGCATCTGACAGCAACTGCTCTTTCTACCTGGACTACCCCAAGAATTATCTCTTTTTTGTTGTTATTGTTAATTTTTATAAGCTTGCCTTTCTCAGAGATGTAAAATTGAAAAGGGGAAAAAAAACACGTATTGACTTGAAACCATTTGGTGACTGCAGCTCTTACATTGGGTTTAATTTGTGGTCCAACAAGCAAACTATCGAAAAAATTACAACAAGCAGATGCATATGTCCCTGGGGGAAGCACAGCTTCATTTAAGAAACACTCGAGGCAGATTGCATGGAAAATGTTATGTTTATTCTAATCAGAAATATGAAATGAACCATGCGGTTGCATGTAGACATGGATACTTCAAGGATCCCTGCTGTGGAAGGAACTAGCCGGGACTGGCTGGGGAGATGGCAGGTCTCCTTCTTGCTTAATGAGCATTAATATTGCTGGTGAACACTCTAAACGACTCCCGTGCCCATGGATTTGAAAACACAAAAATTGTTATACGTCTTTAAATGTGTTTGTCACATACACAGAGACACGCGTCCCATGACCAAAGCTCACTATTGTTTTCTTTATCCACTGGGGCTAGAGCAGTTTCAGGGGGCTGGGGCACTGAATGGCTGGACCTAAAATGATTCCCGGGTGGACAGAGACACAGTTCACTGCTCTGGCAGTGTTTATTTTTTGGAGCAGTGAGGATCTGAAGAGAAAAGGGAGAGAACCAAATTTATTTACTTAGAGTCAACTTTTCCATATCTGGCACTAGGAGCTTTGGCGTCATCTCAAGTCACTCAGGGGTTCCAGCTCCCCACGGCCCTGCCTGGAGCAAGTCAGGAGGAGGCTGGGACATGGCATGAGTGTGTGTGTGTGTGTGTGTGTGTGTGTGTGTGTGTGTGTGTGTGAGAGAGAGAGAGAGAGAGAGAGAGAGAGAGAGAGAGAGAATGAAGGAATGAGAGAATATGGATGGACTCTTAATTTTCTAACTGGGTGTCTCTGATTAGTTTGTTACTCAACATAAATTAATTCTATGTTTTGTGTTGATTTCAGGGATTTCCTTACTGCCCCCCTTACCCCTTGAGTGACCCTGAGTTATTTCTGTATTCGAATGAGGCAGAGGCCCCAGCATCAGCCATCCTGACACTTGGAAAATAAGAGAATGGCGTGGCCCAAATACATCAAAATAGCAAGAAAATGATATCTAGGGCAAACCTTGCAGATAGCCCCTTGTGCCCTGCTGGCCCAGAACAAAGCCAGGCATCACTTCAGCTTGCCTCCTTCGCCTGGTTTCTGATATGGCTTGCTCTGGCAGGAAGAGAAGGTGGCCAAATGGTTACTCCTTTACGATTTCCCAAGGGCTCACACAGAAGGGACGAAGGGAGTTTTTTCCCCTCTAGTTGCCTTCTCCCTTCTGTCCCTTCAGGTGTGTCCCCAGACGTGTGGCACAGAGCACATGTAGCTCAAATGAAGCTTTGCACAGAAAACTGGAGACAGGATATGCACACTCCAACTCTTCTCATTGCTTTGCCGCCACCCCACCCCCGCTCCATCCCCAGGGCTTCTACTCCCAAACCAATGGCTGGGTCTGAGAGACTGGAGCATCTTTTTCTTCTTTAGTCCTTAGTCTTTCTCTTCCTCTCTGTATCGTCATCACCATCACTGAGGATATAAGAACTGTGCCTGGCACATCGTAAGGCTATATGAGCGTTAATAAATCATGCTTCATTTCTATGTCAACATCTTTTAATAAAAAGCCACAGAGGAGTTTCTTTCCTCCTCTAGGTTCTGTTTTGCTGACTTTTGATAAAACAGTTGGGGTTTGGCAGCTTTGCTGCTGGGAAGTGCTAAGACGGCACAGGGCTGTTGAAGTATCCTCCCTTGGAATTGTATTAAAAATGGTCTTAATTTAGAGGAAAACTTTGCCATTTCTCTAAAGCACAGATCGTTGATGTGCCTGGACAGTATTTGGCACAGGAAAGGTCGAATTACTAATTGTGTCACCTTGGGCAAGTTATGTAACCTCTCTGAGTTTGATATCCTTACCTGTAAGGTTTAATTTGAGGGCTAAATAAGATGATGTGTGTGAAGTAATCAGTACAGTGTCTGGAACATAGCACTCAATAAATGCTGAGCGTTACTACGTAGGTTAGTATATTGTAAACTCGAGAGATATTTGGTAAGTAAATGAGCTGACTCCCCATAGACTAAGTTAGACTATCTCTGGATGACAATTACCAGTGATCTCTACCATGCCCCCCTCCCCAGCATTTCCAGAAGGGTACTGGCTGCCTAATAGAGGGGTTCCCCCACCCAAATGGCCCAGAACCTCTTTTCAAAGTGGTTGGCAGTCAATCTGGAAGTCACCCCCTAGAGATAGAGATGATATTATATGGAATAAGTTTGAGTTCTGAGAACCAAAATTTCCTTCCAAGGATGGGATCTTTAGGATTCTAGATCGTAAGAATTCTAGAAAAATCAAGTTTCATCATTGAGATAGATGTTTTCACCAATGATCTATAGACATTCTGAACCCTGAAGCTGGATGCTTTCCTAAGCAGAGTGATGGTCTCTCTAGAGAATGGATGACAGAATGACAATGATCCAAGAAGCCCTGGAAAGACACATGCTTTTCAGGCACAATCTCCAACCTCTGTTATGAACTCAGATTCCTCTGGCAGTATCTGGGGTCAGCCCTGGTAGGTCTATTCACCACTTGTAAATTTATGGTCCTTTGAATGACCAAACATTCAGTTCAACCACAGTTATTGAATACCCAGGCACCAGCCTAGCTGTAACAATGTTCTAATTCCATATTTGTTTCTGCCAGCATTAAAAAGGAATTTCTAGCATGCTTTAATCCTCACCCTAATGTAGAATATTGGTGTGTATGCTCAGAGAAAGCAAATGCATACTAGGACTAGCCCAATTTGAACATATATTTTGTATATCTAGGTTGTACACATATGTATAATATATATACTCCTACACACATACACATATAATATATATATACTGTTACACCCCAACTCTCATATAATAGATGAAAATAATAGATTGTAGTAAAAAATTATAATTATGCTCATTTATAATATAATAATCATACTACTACTACTAATATAAATGGCACTTACTGAATAGCTATCATATATATTTTTCAAATATTCTGCAAAGGGCTTGATCCACCTTATCTCATTTAATCCTTATTACATCCCTACAAGGTAGGCATTAAATCGTACTCATGTCTCTGAAGAGGACACTGAAGTTCCGAAAGTGTGTGACATACTGAAGTTCACGCAGCTCAGCTGGGGATTGATGCCAGCTTTGTTTGCTCCTGGCCCAGTGCTTACCCATTATCGTCTGCTGTTTCTCCAGTCAGAAGTTATCTCCTGAACTTTCAAATATGTGGAGCTGGCCTCACTGCTACTTCTTCTTTCTCTGGTATCTAAAACCTGGAAGTGACACCATTACAATGTAGACATCTATTTTAAAAGCATCAATTTGGAAAGTTCTGTATTTTACAAGCCCAGGCACACAGAGAACCCAGTGACATTAATGATGTATTTGTACAAGCAAAGTGAAGTGGGGAAGAGAAGCAATCTTATGCCTCTCTCCAGCCAAGAAACCCTTTCATTTGATTTAGATATGCTCCTCTATTCCCAGGTTTAAGTTTAATTAGGCCATGCAGACCCAACCTAAGGACTACTTAAAGCTGTTAACTTGTTTTCAGGTAGTGTGTGTGTGTGTGTGTGTGTGTGTGTGTGTGTGTGTGTCCGTCCCAGGCTCATCATCATCCCTGGGCCTTCTGGGAACACCTATCTAGAGTATAATTTTTATAATATTCCTTCCTTCAACTGAACCAAGTCAGTGCTCTATAAAGCTACTCCCCACACACACACACACACACACACACACACACACACACACACACACACACACCAGTTTCCCAATCTTGTACTTCCTAGCCATATGTGGTGATTTAAGTTTACACTTAAACCCATTAAAATGAAATAAAATTTTAAATTAAATTTTTTAATCACACTAGCCTCATTTCGAGTATCCAATAGCCACAAGTGGCTGGTGGCTTCCACCTTTTAGACAGCACAAATATAGAACATTTCGACCATTGCAGAAGGTTCTATTGGATGTCATTGTTCTAGAAGCTAAGCACTGATTTGGTTGGAGAGGGCAGAAGCCTATGACAGTATTTGATAAATTTCAACCCCATTCTTCTCAAACATGAATTTTTTTCTTCTCTGTTGGTTTTTATAGGAGGAGAAGACACTTAGAAGAAGAAGGAAGCTGGAAAAAGCAACAAAACAATTGGTTAAGCAAGAAGAGTTGAAAAGGCTTCATAAAGCTCAGGTCAGAAAATAAACTTGAGATGAATGAGGGGGTCTGGGATCCTGGGAATCTGGACCGGAAAGCCCTTTGGAGGTCTGTGTATTGATTGCACTGAGGGAGGTGGGCTGGAGAAAGACGATTCCTCTTCTGTGAGCCACCAGGTGTGTGGCCATTCTAAAGACCCTGGTTCATTCCTTGGTGGGACCCTGGGGCTTGGAGAGCCCAGCTATTGAGCTGGCCCACTTCCAGGCCGTATGCAGGCATGTTTCCAGCAAACTGAGCCTGAAATGACAGCCAACACATGGCTTTGAGAACCATCCCAGATCTTGACTTCGTCCTTGTAGCAGTGGCCTTAGTTTTGTCCTCTGTGAGGGCACAGCCTTCTTCCATCTTCCTGACAGTGTCTTTGCTAAAGTCACAACTATTAGGGGCTGCCTCTATTTCAAAATTCGTTGAAACCATAAGCATCCAGCATCCGATCCCATTTCCTGGCATACTGCAAACATTTCTGCCCAAGTGGATCTGCCCACCTCTATCACAGACAGGCAACATAGAGCAGAAAGTCAAGGCTTTCTCCCTCTCCCTGAGGACCCCAAAGCTATCCTTGAAGAACAGTTAGGTTTTAGGACAAAAGGACTCAGGGCAACCACTCATATTAATCCAGTATACGCTTATATCCTTTTCTCCAGTTATCCCCTTTATCCGACCATGTAGACCTATATGTCGTTTCTGGCAGGACGGAAGTCATTGAACCCAACCTCCCTTACCCTTCATAGTGGCTGACTTGAGAGCTCCCAGTGGACAGGGAAAATTCCCATCAACCCCCTCTGTCCACTCTCAACTTCTGAAACAGGTTTCTTTGCCTTCTGAGAACAAGATAAGTCTTTTTGATGTGGATTGGCAAACTCAGCAATGTCCTCTTCTTCTATTTTCAGATAGTAGGTGGTGATAAGAGAAGATTTACAATGGCCTTTTGAGTCCTATTTTGAAGCCCTTGTTAGTCTTTGAGATTTTCATCCTTAGCTTCTAAAGAATGACCACTATATCGGCCAGCTTGGGCTGCCATAACAACATACCACAGAGTGGGTGGCTTAACCAACAGAAATTTGTTCTCTCACAGTTCTGGAGGCTGGAAATCCAAGATCAAGTTGCCTTCAGGGTTGGTTTCTGGTGAGGACTCTCTTCCTAGCTTACAGACAGCCACCTTGTTGTGTCCTCACGTGGCCTGCGTTTCTGTGCACATGCAGAGAAAGAGAAAGACAGATCAATCTCCAGTGTCTCTTCCTCTTCTTATGAGGACACCACTCGTATCAGATTAGGGCCCCGCCCTCATGACCTCATTTAACCTTTTTTACCTCCTTTAAGGCCCTGTCTCCAGACACAGTCCTTTTGGTCGTTCGGGTTTCAACATAAGAATTTGGGGGGACTCTACTCAGTCCATAACAACCGCATAGCCATAATTGCAAAGTAATCAGTAATAAAGTTATTTAAATGTTTCCCTTCCTTTGGCAATTCTACACTATGCCAGCAAGAGATGGATTTATAAAGATATAATTATTCCTAAAAGAAACACAGAGAGGAAGTGGGCATGAAATTACAAGTAGTTTTAGATAGAATTCCCGTCTAGTTCAGATTTTATGTTTGGGGCTTAAGCACTCTTAGCCGGCACAAGAAGAGCCAGGTGGCTGCTCGAGACCCAACCCTGCTCAATTCTCTTCATAGGATTGGAGGTGTTTTGGCAATTGTACCCCTGAATCCAGGGGAGACTTAAAAAAAGTGGCGTTAAGGAGGAAGCAGAGTGAGCAGAGCTGGAGTAAGATAGAGGAAGAAGAACACACACATTCTACCTGCCCCAACAACTGCCAGTTTCTTTAATATACCTAGCCTGCCAGGTGCAAAATTTGTTCTGCCAAGAGAGGTGCCTTTTGGCAGCATGGTGTCTGAAAGCAGAGAAAATTGACAGGATGAACAAAATGTACATAGGAAAGGCTTTCCCTTCGTTTTCCTTTCTAATATACACAAGAGAGGACTAGCTAGTAGAGAAAGTAAACGTAAAAATGCAAACCCAGTCATGGCCCAAACACTGATAGGTGCCAATGGTGAATCTAAGGAGAGTGTGAGGTTGTCCCTTAATGGGATAAATATCTTGTGTCTTAATAACCTGCTAGTAACAAAGCCACCATACGCTTGCACAGTAAAAGGCCCCTGGGCATTTAGTCCCGTGGTGCAATGAAAGAATAGGTACAATCTGTAGCTGGGGACAGGAGCCAGACAAACCAAGAAAGAAACACCCAGCCCCAGGAGTTGGCCCCAGTCTCCTGCTCCAGATCAGCTTCTTGGAGGGCTCTACTGGCTCTTCTTGGGAAAATGGAATGTAAGCATGCTCTGTGTTTGCCTCCAGAATAGGCAAACTGTCCTACTCTGAGTAGCGGCTGCAGCTCCGGTGGTTCTGCCATGACACAGTCAGAGGCTGAGGCTCTGAGGTCCAGGAGCCATGATCACCGCCCACCGAGCCGGGCAGCCTCTGCCTAAGAGCACATCTGTGGGATAGGCCTCGTCAAAGGGGACCATTTTAACGTCTACTTGGGGGCAGACTGCGCTGATACACAGACTCCTTGCTTTATGTTCTCATAGTAAAGAAGGAAAATGTCAAGTTCTAGTTGTTTGTAGATTTGGAGGTCCTGATCCAATTAATCAAAGAAGTGACATCACAAATTAAAGGGCTTCTTCCTCTTGGAAAGTAAGTGGCAGAATGGGCCCCCTCCTGTGGCTCAGCATATTGAAAGTCCCCGTGTGACGGAAAATCCTGGCATTGCAGGCCATCCAGAGGCAGCTGGAAGAGGTGGAAGAACGACAGAGGGCTTCCGAGATCCAGGGTGTGAGGCTGGAGAAGGCGCTCAGAGGAGAAGCAGGTAGGCTTCCGGCAAACCTGGGCCCAGGTCTCTGGTCTGAGAATAGTGCTGGTCTAACCATCTGGGCAAAACAGTGAGACTGTGTCACGCTCTGTGGGTGTGTCAGCATAGACAGATGGCGCTAAATCCACAGGTGCTTCACACTTTCACAATCAACCTTTTGAAATTACTAGGGGTACCGGTCCGCCTGAGGACCTTGTCACCGGGTTTCTGGGCTGCCCAGTTATCCACTGCTAGTAGAAATGTTCTTTGAAATTCATGGGTTGAGATAAATTCAGGAGAAATATTTGGGCATTCAAGCAACGTTGGTAGTGATTCATAACCTGGACCTGGAGTCATAATCCTGGTTTCTCCTTTTGCTCACTGTATGACGTTGGGCCAATCACATTCTAAATCTTTATGAACTTTTGTCCTCTAAAATGGGGATAATAGTAGTTTTCTACCTTATAGAGCTGATGTAGGGATTAAAAAAGAAATTACATATATATGTTATCTATACTGTGTTTCCCCAAAAATAAGACCTACCCGGACAATCAGCTCTAATGCATCTTTTGCAGCAAAAATTAATATAAGACCATCTTATTTTACTATAAGTCCCAGTCTAATATAATATAATATAATATAATATCGAGTCTTATATTAATTTTTGCTCCAAAAGATGCATTAGATCTGATTGTCTGGCTAGGTCTTATTTTCGGGGAAACAGGATATATATACATATATATATATATCAAGCAACGTATATATAATTCATACATATATATGAATTAGCACATTGTCTGGCACTAAATGTTAACTATTCCACTGATAGCTTTGGATTCTCAGATTCAAACAGAATTTACCTGGTGAAGGCCTACCATGTGTTGGACATGAAGATGGTGGGTCTAAAATGATGAGTGTGACACAGTTTCTGCCTTTGAGAAGTTTATAGTCCATTGAGCGACACAGATATGTAAAGAAATAAACCACAATACAAGAGGACAAGTGCTGTTATAGGAACAAGCATTAGGGTGCAATGGGAACAGAATCAAGAGGTTCCTAACTGGTCCTGGGGAGAGAGGCAGTCAGGCTAGGCTTCCTGGAAGAGGTGATCTATTAAGATGAGACCCAGAGGAAGAACAGGAGTTAACCAATGAGGTGAGGAGATCGTTCTGGCAGAGGGAGAAGCACCTGCAAAGGCCGTATGACGAAGTCATGCCTACAATACTGTGAGGACGGCTCCCAGAGCCTTGCAATGGTCCATCCAAGTGAGGGGCCTGTGGTTTCAGTTTGATTAGTTGTATGGTTAAGTTGTCTCTGGATATAAGGGAATTTTGGGGGTCTGCCTTTACCCCCTGTGTGCCTCAGTTTTCTTGTTGGTACAGTAAGAGTGGTAAGCATGTCTGTTTCTTGGATGTGTGGTAAGGATTGGCTAAAACAATTTATGTGGAAGCCCTAGCATAGCGCCTAATTGTGGGATGGATGGGATAGATAGTTAATAAATATTTGTTCCTTTTCTTACTAAAATACACTATTCTTTTTCTTGCAAAGAAAACTCAAATCCATTCATCAGAAATAGGCTTCACTACAAAAATTATAACTGTTTCTTGCTGCTTGGAGTGAGAGTCACTGCCTGTCTTTACAGCTGCTGCTGGAAATTTTGGTACAATGAACTGCCCTTGTTTGATGTTTGGTCACAGTCCCCATCAAGAAAGCTCTAGTACTTTTCTTTAGGAATCCACTGATTTCAGTGGGAACCTTAAAAATAAAAAGGCTAACCCAGCACAGCTAGGGCATGTTTCAGTTTGCTAGGGAGGCTGTGTGACATAGTGGGCAAGTAGAATTACAGGCATCGAAGAACATTGGGTGCAAATTCTGTTTCATTGCATTTAAGCTGTGTGGTCCTAGAAAAATCACTTAACTTCTCTGGCCCCAGATTCCTTATCTGAAAAATGGAGGGAACAGTCTCCACATTACCACATCATTTTGAGAATTAAGGGTATTGGTGGGCAAAGTGTCTTCCAGAGTGTCTATCACATTATAGGCGTTCAATAAATGTTGCTTGATATTACTTTACAAAATAATATTAAATATCCACTGTAATACAGGGTCTCAGCTCCTGCTCGTCGTACAAGAACGCAGGATATGGTGAGGCCAAAAAGGAACACCAATGGAGCCATAGATAGGGGAGTCATACCACTATATTATCGCTGGAGACACAGGAAGCAGGAGCCACATGATCCGCAATCTGCTGTCCGCTTCTCTGCCAACCAACCCACCCACACACCCCGTAGCATAGCCACGGCAGTTGTATTAATGGCTAATAGCTAACTGGTAACAGCTGGTGGCCACCCAGCCACAGCGGATGGCCATCTAATAACCGAGCCAGCACCTTTCCACGTGAGGCCGAGAGCCTGGAAACTGCTCTCTGGGACTCTGTCCCCACATCCACACACATATGCTTTTAAAGAATTGACACCCTAATCTTTACTGCTTGAGATTCGAATTCTAGAAACCAAATTTTTAAAGTTTCTGATAATCTCCTTCACCCCAAATATAAAGAAAGGCTATGTTGAGTTATCAGCTGAAGAAACCAAGCCAGCTTGTCGTGTTTTCAAAGGTGTGCTAACCTGCCAGAAGATAGATTTCATTCATTTTCTTTATATCCTTGGTAATTTAATTCCCCTGTGAAGTTTATGAGCCTTTTTGTCCTTGATTGTCCTTCTGTGAGTGACAGATACAGATCAACCAGGGGCTGAAGACTAAGAGTCAAGTCAAGAAGAGCGGCCCCAGAGGAAACCAAATGCGAGATGTGCAAACCAGGCATCCAAATTAATACACTCTAACTTGTAATAACATTTGTGCAATAATGATATTCCTTTACGGTTTAATATTCTATTCAGCCCCTTTTAAGAGATTACCCTGTGCTTAATGAATGACCAATGCTTATTAGGTTAAGTTGTATTTGAGCTGGCCTGTGCTGCTCTGGTTCAAGTAATTTAATGGGAATTATTTAATAGGTATTATTAGGATAATTAGAAAATGATCACAGTTAGGCAATAATATTGAGTTATAAAGGTTGTGAATAACCAAATTTAGAGACAGGCCTGAAAACATGAGTAGTCTGCGACAGTTATGCAAGTCTCCTCTAATAATTATGTGTGCCCGCCTGAAAGGGTCTTTTGTTCCTAGGAGTCATTCATTAGGTGAGCATTGAATTAGAAGAACGTGCGGGGGTGCAGGATGGAGGGCAATGATGGCTGATGAGCGAAATGAGGCTTTGATGAGCTACTAATTGTCGTGTCAACGATTCCTGCTTTCTTTTCTCCCAACGTCAGAAATAGGCTTCCCCACCCCCAGGAAAGGTTTCTCACCATTTTGTGAAGGAAAGGGAAACAAAGAAAAGCAAAAATCCAGCAATCCACCCCAGAAGGCAAGTCATTCTGTTCTGTAGGGTGTGTGTGTGTGTACATGCACACGCTCATTATGGAGTGGATTCCCCTGGTGGTCCTGGCTGTCACCTGATTGCCCTGGGCCCTTCTGTAAGGAGACCAACCCGAGCTTTGCCAGTCATTTAGACTGTTTTTGGTCAAGGCTCTGTTACCTACTGGTTTGTTGGTTGTCAACATGGTGGCAGTGTTGTGTACCGGGGCCATGGAATACCCCAATTTAGCAAGAGACCACCATTCACATTTAGATGATCTGGATAAAGGAATTTGTGCTTTCTTTCCATAACTGGTGACAGATGAAATGTGGTGAAAACAGAGTGATTTTGAAGGAGAAAGTATTTATCCCCAGAGGAGGTGTATGGGAACTATTCCTCCCTTATAACTTTACCAGCTTCTGGGAAGTTTTATCACCTGGTTGTCTGCATTGAACTTCTTGCCTTTTTTTTTTTTTTTTTTTTTTAGAAACAGATGGCTTCTCCTTCAAAAGAGTGGTTTATAAAGAAAAATCAGAATGTGCAAGGCTGCCAGCAGGTGGCAGCAGGAGCACACATTATAACAACAGAAAGTGCAATGAAAACCTAGCCAGGAAGAGGGAAGTAGTTTGGCTTACACTCTGTAGTTTTTATCTTGACGGCTGCTGAGGAACAGAAGGAATAATAATTTCCTGCATAATGTAATGGTGAGGTGTCCTGCAAAGAACACAGATATTAGAATATCTGTGTATTCTAATAGAATCAGATGCTGAGTCTGAATCCTGATGCCTTTCATAGAGAATGGCCAGGAGTAACAACACTCCAAAATTGATGGCTAAACAGCAAGGAATTCGGGTTGGTTTGCCACAACTCTATAATTCAGTTAAAGTTAGACACTCCTAAATTTGAATCCCAATGTGGTTATTATACAACAATTATTTACCTCTTGCCAAACTTTCTCACCTGTAAAATGGACTAATAATATTAACCTGATAGGGATGGTATAAAAACAAGACTAAGTGAAATAATGTCAGTAAAGCACCTAAAAAGACTGCCTGGCATATAATCGGTGTTCAAAATGATTAAGCCCTTCTCTTTTCTTTCATATTCCTATCAATATAAAGTGATAATGACCATAAGAGCCGAATGGTCAGTGATTTCTCAGGTTGTATTTATTCATGTATTCATTCACATTCATTTATAACTCCCTAGAAGAGATTTAAACTAGTTTCTAAAATATATGCAATGCATGAATTCCAAGTGCCTGGTCTATAGAGGAGCTCAGCGTAGAGGTAGACTCATACTGTTATCCAAAAACACCCGATTCAGTAAAAGCGGTTCAACAATGAGAACACGACACTCTGGTTCTAAGACATGCCTCTCTGAAATTCTGCCATAATTTGGGGACAAATTTCAGGGAATGGACATCCTTTAGGTCACCTTCCTTCCACAGTGATTTGTTCCCTACCTGTACTGCAAGGTAGTGAGTCCAAGGCTTGTCAACCATTATGAGTGGCTGATTGCTGTGCCCTCAAAGGTCAGCAGAGCAGAGAAAGGGCTGAGATTCTTCTCTGATCCTAGAGGAGTCTGATCGTCTGAATACAGGGTGGCCATAAAACTGGAAGCACAGATAATATTATGTCACCACATAATACAACGGCTTATGATCAGGAAAGAACTCCAACCTCATAGAGAATGCCCAGGAGTAACAGGACTTCAAAGTTGAGGGCTACGCGAGTAAGGAGTTTGGATGGATTCACCACAACTCTATAGGTGCTGAAGTGAACAGTGAAATGCAATGCATCAGAGCAGCAAGTTTATTACTTCCAGTATGGGAAACAGCACGAGTGGCTGCAGGGTACAAGTTGCCCTGTACTCAACTCAAGTCCTGTGGTGTGACCTGATAGGTTCAGATGGCAGCTGCGCACACAGTGGATTGTGCCACAGCTGAGAAACTCACAGCAAAGAACTCAGCAGCTTTTATAGCAAGCAGCAAACAAGTCAGTCCCCCTTTCCCAGGAAGCACGGAGTTTCACAGTAGTCACGCAGTGGTACCCTGACCCACTACTGAATTGCCTGCCTCACCAGTTGTAGGAATGGCTCAGCAGCCGAGAATGGTGAGATCTTGCAGGTTGGCACTCAGCAAAGATAAACAAGGCTGTGTGAGGCCTATGACAGACTGTCTCACTCAGATGTCAGTCATCTAGTTATTATGAGTTCACCTGTTTCCAGCCTCAGCAGCCACCCAGTAGAAAGTCAGTGGCCTTATAGCACAGATGGGCCCACTCTAACTGAGATGAAGGTTCTCTTCCTGAAGATGACTTGGGTCCTTTCCATGGTGTGGATTCCAGGGTCATTGAGGCCTCAGGGTTACGTGCCCTACCCCATGGCCTTACACAACTAAAAACCCTACTGTAATGGGCACTTATAAAACCCTTTACCCCCAAATTAGAGAATGTATATTCTTCTCAGTTTTGCATGGTGATTTATAAAAATTGACCATATTGGTTCACAAAGTAAATCTCAGAGAAGCTGTATTATGCAGACCCCATTCTATACTACAATGTTATTAACTTAGAGATCAATAACCAAAAGATATTTTTAAAAACCCATGCATTTAGAAAGTAAAAATTTACATTCTTCATGAATCAAAGACAAAAAGAAAATACTTGGAAATTTAAATATACTAAATATGAAAAGGAAAACAGTTGATCAAAACTCATGGGATGCAGTGGATGTGGGGCTTAGGGGTATTGCCTTAAATACTTTTATTAGAAAAGAAGAAAGTCTGAAAATTAATGAGCTAAGTGTCCAATTTAATTTAGAAAAAGGAAAGTCAAATAAACCCAAAGAAACAAAATAATAAATGTATGAGCAGGAGTAAATGATATACAGAATAAAGATAAAATAGAAGGATCAAGCAAACCACATGTTGGTTCTTTCAAAAGACTAATAAAAGGCTAGAGTCAATCTCTTACATTGATTTAAAAAAATAAGATAGAAGACAGAAATAAATAAATTAGAAATGAAAGGAGCACATATTACGACAGTATAGCAAATATTCAAAAAGGTAAAATAATATAATGGACATGTAATCTAATTGATTTCAAAATTTGGCAATCTAAGGGTGATTTAACAATCACCATATTAACATTAAAAATGAAAACCACATGGTCTTTTTTAATAGAAAAAGAAAAATCATTTGACAAAAGTCAATACTCATTTGGGATAAAAAAAAAAAATTTAGCAAAAAAGGAATAGAACAGGATAGAACATTCTTAATTTGAAGGATATCTTCCAAAATCCTACCGCCAGCATCATTTTGTTGAATGATAAATTATTAGAAACGTTTTTTAAAAAATCAGCAGTAAGAGAAGGGTGCCTACCATCACTTCTTCAACATTGTACAGGAGATCCTAGCCAATATAGTAAGACAAGGAGAAAAATGGCATAAGGCTTGGAAAGGAACAAACACATTTTTGTTTTTTTCAGATGATAGGATTATCCACATGGAACACCCAAAAGAAAGTACAAATAAATTATTAAAAATAAGTGCCTATTGACGGTTATTGGATATAAGAGCAAAATTTAAAAAGCAATTGCTTTTTTATATCTCAGCATCAAGCAGAAAATGGAATAACAAAGAAGATATCACTAACATTAGCATAATGTTAACATTATGGAATAAATCTAACAAAAAGTATGCATAACCTTTATGAAGCCAATTTTAATACTTTACTGAAAGCCACCAAAAGAGCCACACGTTATCTCACATACTCATACATGAAAAACCTGATGTATGCCTGCTATATAGCATTGCAGATCGCAGGAAGTAAGTGATTCTGGGACAACTGGTTTTCCATACAGGAAAAAATGAAATTGAGCCTTACCATGCATACACCATAAAAACAAATGGCCTACACAATGCAAACAAATCAATTTCATAAAGATTTAAAAACTTTAATATGCAGAACGAAACTGAAAAGTTAAAAAGAATTTTTTTTTACCTCATATTGGTAGTCTGTAACACTATTTAAAAAATTTTAAAAAGAAAGAAAGGATAAGCTACTGATTTGGAAAAGATGTTGGCAACAAATATAATAAAAAAAAAAAGCAGTATTCTATGTAAAGAACTCTTACAAATCAATAAAACGTAGGCAAGCAACTCACTATAAAAAAAGGCAAATGATACAAATATACATTTCACAGTAAAATACTCACTACTAATTAGGAAAATGTTAATTAAGACTACAATGAAAAACTATTTTAAATTATCAAAACTTATAAAATGTGATAATACTAAATTTTTGGCAGGGATGAGAAACAAGGGAAACTCTCATTCAACATTACCGGGAGTGTAAAGAATCACAACTCTTTGGAAAACAATTTGGCTTCATGCTGTAAAATTGAACATTTGCATACACTACTACTCAAGAATTTCATTGCCAAAATGTATATTCTAGAGAAACTCTTGCCCACGTGGACCAAAAAACATACACGAGAATATTTGCAGCAGCATTCTTCCTAACAGCAAAACACTAAGAACAACCTAGATATCCATTAACAAGAAAACAGATAAATTACAGTATTGTTAACTGTGGCATCTACAACTGAATAGTACATACACAGCAGTGAAAATTCTGAATGGCAGCATGGATGCGTTTTAGAAACATAATACGGAATTTAAAACAAGCAAGTTTTGGAAGACTACCTACAGTATGACATCATTTCAATAAAATTCAAAAGCAAGAAAAACTTGATGATAAATAGATTTGTAGCTAAAAGCAAAACAGAACCAAAAAAAAAAAGTGTTTAAAAAAGGAAGGACTAGAATTTTCGTTTTTCAGCTACAGCCTCTGGCTCCCTGAATGGAGTCATGAACTAGCTTCCAGCATCCTGGCTTTGTCAAGACTGAATGAGGCCGGACCCACAGTGCAGCTTTCTGGATTATCACCATCATACGTGAGAAGCCTGTGGGATGTCAATGAACCCAGAGTACTGAGTACAGAAGGCCTGGTCAGAGACTTCACTGAAATATGTCTGTGGATGAGCACAAGGGTTAGAGCTGACCGGAGGCCAGAGAACAAGAGACGGGCTGAAACACAGCCCCTCTCAGGGAGATGCCCTGCACACTGCTACCGAGGGTTCTGGCTGCAGTTACTCTCATGCGCTTTCCTGCCCCAGATCACCACCAGTGAGGATGTTGAGGACATTGACACAATTGCAGCAAACACCAAACCAGGACTTCTCACAGACTCTAAGGAGACAGGAAATCACATCTGAAGAGTTAGATATTTGAAAACCAGACAGCAAAACAAGACCCAACTTGGAAAAACCACACTCCAATACATAATCGGAGAAGTATTCAGCATTACCGACAAAAGAAAAGGGTTAAAACGCCATGACTTTAAAGAACAGATTGTTCATTTATTCTGCTATTATTCACTGGGGAAAAAAGTTATTGACCAGTAAGTGCCGAATGTAAGCAGGGACTGAGTGTTGTTAGGGTAGCTGATTTGAACTTGACTGTGAGAAATTATTGAAGAATTTTCGATAAAGAGGAACCAAATTTGCTTTGTATTTTTGAGAGCTCACTCAGGGGAAAGTGGGTCAATTTAAAGAATTCCGTTAATAAAAAGTTGTTGTGTATTGAGTTTTGATTACCTTGTTTCACCTGAGCAAGTGGAAACCTTGCATTTTGTCTAGGAAAAAGCATGGTATGAGGGCACAGGAGCTAATAAGAACCAGTCGATGGCAGACACAAGCGGGGCTGGCAGTAAGGGTTAGGTAACCCAGGTATTCTAGTCCCAGCCAGGGTCTGCTTGCCTTCTGGCCACACCATTCTAGTTCTGCATCCTGGTTCCCAGATGTAGGAATCACATGTCTGCCCTGAAAGGCCTTTCAGTTCAGCGGCAGCCGTGGGACCAGATGGAGACGTGGTTGAGCCAACAACCCACGCAGGCACGGAGAACCCACAAAGGCTTCCCAAGCAGGTGCTGACGAACCAGCCAGTCGTATGACCTTTGCGTTTCTATGGGGCCAAAAAAGAGGAAGAATGATTTAAGAGTTTTTATTAACCTCGAGTGAAGTTACAAGGTAAAGTTTAGGCATGTATAATCAAGTCAGAGATTACACTCTGGCTGAGTTTTAAAGATGAACAGAAAGTAATTTATGTGGCACTATATAGAATTACACACTGGAAGAAACCACAAAGCCGTAATAACAATGGGACAGTTTATTGAATGTTTACTATGTGCCAAGCACACTGGTAAGCATTTTACACCCATCATCTCATTTAATCCCCATAACCAATTATGAAGCAGGTACTATCATCATCCCCGTTTTTCACAGGAAGAGACGGAGGCAGAGATGTGAGATTACTTGCCCAAGGTCACACATTCATGAGTGGCTTAGCCAGGTCTGCTTGACCTCAAAGCCCAGGCCTTCTGTCATTCACTCCACTGCATCTACAGTGAAGGGCAATGCTGGTCTAGGCTTCATCAGGACCTACTGTAGGAAGCTATCTGCTGGATGGTAGTGAGTTCATGGAAATCGTGGAGCGAAGTCTCAGTACATTATTGGGGTTGAGAGCAAGGCAAGTCTAAGCTAGGCACAGTCACCTGTACCCGGTGCTTCGGGAAGGCCAATTTCCTAGGAACCTGGGAATGAATCCATGTTCAAAGATCCCCAAAAGAGATTTTTGACTAATAAGGAAAGGAAGACTCTAAAACAATGAACGGTACACTACAGAATTGCAAATTATTCCATTGAAAAAAGGAAATTAATTCAATTCAACCTGTGTTTGGTGAATAGAGCATCAATAGAAATCAGTGTGACTACACAGGGAACTCTCTAATGGACCAGATTTTAGAAGAATACATAAGCTTGGAAAAGGGACATGTAATTCAGGGGAAAAAAATCTGCCTAGAACATGTGGGTATAATGCAGCAAAGAGGCTGAATCTGAAAAACAACAACAAAAAATACTCTAAAGACAGCAAAATAGTGCTGTTTCTTTTGGATTGGGAACAAGGAAAGGATAGGCCTCGTGCTGGGGCAGATGGTATAATGTTACATGATGGGGAAAAGCAGGATTTTCAGCTCTCAGCTTTTCTTTCTTTTTTTCTTTTTTTTAAAGATTTTATTGGGGAAGGGGAACAGGACTTTATTGGGGAAGTGTGTACTTCCAGGCCTTTTTTCCCAAGTCAAGTTGTTGTCCTTTCAGTCTTAGTTGTGGAGGGCGCAGCTCAGCTCCAGGTCCAGTTGCCGTTTTCTAGTTGCAGGGGGCGCAGCCCACCATCCCTTGCAGGAGTCGAACCGGCAACCTTGTGGTTGAGAGGATGCACTCCAACCAACTGAGCCATCCGGGAGCTCAGCGGCAGCTCAGCTCAAGGTGCTGTGTTCAATCTTAGTTGCAGGGGGCGGAGCCCACCATCCCTTGCGGGATTCGAGGAGTTGAACTGGCAACCTTGTGGTTGAGAGCCCACTGGCCCATGTGGGAATCGAACCGGCAGCCTTCGGAGTTAGGAGCATGGAGCTCTAACCGCGTGAGCCACTGGGCCGGCCCCTCTCAGCTTTTCTGTTTTCTTTTTCAAGGCAAATGATCCTCAATCTAGAAATGTTAAACAACTATCTAGAAGAGGAAGTGAAATCTGGATAGGTGAGAAAAAATGGGGGAGCATGAATTCAGGTTTCTAAGCCCAGGGGAAAGATGATACATACATGGTGTCTGGAATGTGGCATTACTCAATCAGAATTTGTTGAATGAACTGAATTAGCCCCCTGGTGTTGAAAGAACTTGCAGATAAAACCTCAGTCTTTGAAAACACATGAAGAATTCCAGAGCCGAAAGACTAGAGATGAGTACATTTTCTACTTTTCACATGGGAAAGAAACATGAATTCTGATCCTTGTCAAAATTCTAGAAAGGATTATTAAAGAAATTGTGAATATTTAGAAAGACATTTAGAGATTACTAAGGTACCAGTGGTGTTTACTGAGAAGCTGTGAAAAATGGGATTTCCTTTTCTGGGTGGAGTTGTGAGGTTTGGAGTACCAATGGACATGGCAGACATTGTGAAACTTGATTTCAGGAAATTATTTTGTTACCAAAATTTCCTATCACAGCCTAATGGACAAGATGTAGAAATGTGGGTTGGATGATACCAGTTGGGTGCATTTAGAGTCTGTAGAATAGTCTCACCCAAAGGCTGAGGAGGTCCCTAATGGGCCAGATGGCTCTGTTCTTGGTCCAGTCCCATCTGACATTTTGTTTTTCAATATCACATTCTGCAGAAATCCCAAACCTAGGAGAAATGTGTCAGATGGATAAAATACTCACAAGATTTCCCCCGATAGAACAAAATAAACAAGATGATATTTAACAAGTAGCACATAAAGTCTTGAATTAGGTTAATAAAATGATCAGTTGCATACATAAAACAGGAAGTCCTCAGACTTTACCACCACTGGTGTGGAAAGACTATATTTGTTGGCAAGTTAGTAAGAGCCCATTGAAGACATGGCTGCTAAAAAGAATTCTGCAATCCCAGGGTGCAGGGTGAAGGTGTGACAGGGTCTCGCTACTCTGGGCTGTTGATATTTTGATTCTGCATTTTCCAGTATCCTGGGAAATTAGAGGGCAAGCAGAGGTGGGCAGCCCTTTTATGACAAAGTGATAAATAACCTGGAGGTGCTGACTCTGAAAAAAGAACACTTCAGTGGATCATGAGACCTGTCTTAAAATGTCTGAATGTCTTTCATGTAAAATACATAGATGTGTTCTCTATTTTCCTCCAGAGAGAAGTTTTCAATACTTTGAGTACACAGCCCTGCAGTGGGCGTCTTAGGCGGCAGGGAATTCTGCCATCAATGGAAGGAGTGGGAGGCTGAAGGGGAGGGAGGTACCGGGAATCCCTCTGTGCCCCTATGACAATTACCAAGCATTGAGCTTATACTATGTGCCAGGGCTGGGTTCAGGTCTTTGCGTGCACGGTCCCACTGCACCTTCATAAAGATGAGGAGACTGAGCTTCAGGGAGGTGAAATGCTCAAGCCCCCACATAGTAGTGGTAGGTAAAGGATGGAAGTTTGATCCCAGATCTGAATTCAAAGTATATGCTCTTCCCTTCTGTGTCATATATGATCCCTAGTCTATATACTTCATTCTCTTATTCAACAACGAATGCCCTGGGATTCCTTGTTCTTCACTTCCTCTCCCTGGAAAACTCTTACTCGTCCATTTAGAACGAGCTCACCTGCTGTCTCCTCTCTGAGGCTCGTCCCCACTTCCTCCACCCGAGATTAGTTGCTTTTCTTCTGTGTTGCATAGCAAGGGGGTGCATTGTATTCTATTTGGCCATGTAGTGTTGGTTTCCCCCACTGGACTGCAAGCTCCCAGTTTCCTGAAGAGCGAGAACCAATGTTTATTCATCCCTGTCCTTCAGCACCACAAAGATGTTAGTCTCAACAGGCTTATAAGTGCGTTCGTTCGTTCAATCTTTCTTTGATTCATTCATTCTAGAAACCTAAGAAAGAATAACAGCACACTCATTTCCCTCCTTCCTTTCTCCCTTTAATCCTTCCTTTATGAAACTCCACATATCACTCTCCCACTCAACCCCCTTTAGTGTCCCTTTGTATTCTATAGCATAAAGCACATGAGCCTTAGCAGGATGTTCAGGGACCTCTGTGCTGAGATCGCCATACATCCCCACCCCGCTATACCCCCTTTGCTCTTCCCAAGCTCTGTCTCCACCACCTTCTGGCCCATTCCCTCATCTTTGCTCATTTATTCCCTCTTCTTGAATAAGTCTTCTCTCATCCTCATTATTTCCTCTCAGAGTGTTATCCATTCTTCAATGTCCCAGTGCAAACACCACCTCCCTTGGGAAGCCCAACCTAACGCCCTGACCAGGAAAACACTCCCTTTGTATTCCCAGAGTCCTTTTGGCTGCTTTCTTGTGGTAACAGTTTTCTAATGTTCTGTTTTATTCTAGCTCTTTGGGTTCATCTCATCCAAAAGATTATCTAACAATAAATACCCTTTTTAGTGGGTAGTATGCCTCACTATCTCCAAATTTCTTCTGATTTGTAGCATTATCTATCACTATATCTCCAGTACCTAAAGGAGTACCCAACACCTATTTCATAAATAGGTGCTGTTGAATGAATGAATGAATGAATGAATTCAACAGAAGTTAAGATCTGCACTGTAGCAATAGTTTGAACATTAAATATGTAATTTGGGACATTGCATATAAATCTCTGTGGACCCTATTTTCCTTATCAATAAAAAGGTGGTCAGGGAGACAGGGAGAAAAGGGAACTCTCTTTTATGGACGATTTGCTATGTGCAACAAAATGTGCTAGAGGCGTTATTTACTTTACACGCCTCTGAGAAGGAGAGGGAGAGAGAGGGAAGGAGACAGGAGGGAATGCTACACAAGCGGTGAAAAGCACAGGCTTAGGATAAGGCTCGCTTGAGTTGAAGCCCTGGCTCTGCCACTTCCTGTAAGCTTAAGCAAGTTAATCTTTTAAACCTCTATTTCTTCACCTGTCAAGTGGTGATAATATGGGAACTTACCGGTGAGTCTGTTGTGAGGATTAAATGAGATGCTGCGTATAAGGCACATAGCCCATTGACTGGCACGTAACAATTACATAATAAACAATAACCCATTATGCTTATTACCTGTGTGTCTTATTGCTTAGTTTGACCAAGAAGCAGAGCCTCCAAGAGGTCAAACAACTTGCCCAAAGTCACACGTATCTTCTGTCAGCATTGTTTCCCCCTCTGCCTACAGGACCCTCCAGTATAAATCCTTCTAGAATGGCTATAAGCTTTGCTTGTGTTCTCATTTCAGGGTGAAATACTAGAAAGCCATCTCAATGTTGCTACTTCTCAAATATATCCAGACTTTAACATTTTAGTATCTCGATATTTAGCATCTAACATTGAATATCCTATTCTTCTGTTTAATAAAGGTCTAAATCTAAGTTACAAGAATATATGGATATGACTTCCTCCCTATGAGTCTCAAAGCTAATAACATTTCCCCATCATTTGCCTTTTCTTTTTGCAAAAAAATCAAAATGCCAATCAACACTCCTTTATGACCAAATGTGGCAGCTTCTCTGCCACATGAAGAGAGCCTCACCCCACCTGGGCACTCGGTAAGCATTTGATTTGGGGGAGGAAAAGGAGGAGAAGGAGAGAGTAACCAGCATGGGTATTAGGGTTTTCTTTGGCGAAGGATGTGATGCCCAAACACAGAAGGTTTATGGAGAACATACAAGTAGGCAGGAGAAGGGTCATTTGTGCCAGAACATTATCAAGGGTATATGACTTTGGAACTGAAGTATTCATGCCCTAAATGTCCCAGGGGACCTCCCCCAGAGCGTACACCGGTGGGTTTTATTTGTCACGCCCATGACAAATGGGCATCAACAGGCTGTTATGGGGCCGCTGCCTGCTGAGCCCTTTTCGCTACAAACATTGTCCGCTAAAGTAGCTCCAAAGCAGTTTGATCATGTGGCGAGAAACGCCAATCTAACCCATTTGCCGTTGATTTCTTAAGCAGATTCAGGCACACAGGATGAAGCACAGCTTTTGCAGGAATGGTTTAAGCTGGTTCTGGAGAAGAATAAATTAATGCGATATGAGTCGGAGCTACTGATCATGTAAGTAAGGCAACAGATAACAGCGAGTCCTAAAATCATGGGGGGGGGGTGTCGGGAGTGGGATGGCTCCCCCTCCTAGGTTGCGCTCCCAGGATTTTTTCTCCTTATGCATACAGAATTGTGATTGAGGCAAACTGATATTTGATGTCTTGCATATCATGCTGGCGTTAGAGCAGAGAATTTTCAGTTGTCTGTTCTATGGAGTCCTATGTCTAAAATAGATTTCAGGTAATGGGTCTGGAGCTGGAGGGTATTTGGATAATGTATTTTCAGTCCATCCTTGTCACCCAGACCGGGGGAGGGGGGAGAACCACCTGAGGTCACACACCTGCGATAGGGAAGCATGTGTCTGGCCTCTGAGTGTAAACCATGGAAAAGGCTTGCTTGGCGAGAGCTGCCCGGGCACTTCTTTGTGGCTTTAACGGATTGAAGGACTGAGCTCTGTCTGGATGTTCCCTCTGAATGAGGGGAGCAGCCTGATTTGGAAATCAGAAAGTCGAGATGGATCTCAACACGGTCTGAAAAAGTTGAAGGTCACCATACCTGTCACCGTTCTAGAGGGAAAGAAAGTAACATTTCGTATAAAGCAACTAAGAGCCATAAGTTGTACTGGGTGCTTTCACTTCAGCTGTCTCACTTCATTTTCACCCCAATCCTGAAAGACATTTTTGGGGGTCTTGGAAGTGTGATACAGTCTATTCCTCTCCCCTAGCTGGGTTCTGAACCAGGTGAGAAAAAAGACAACCACATCAACAGGAAAATCAAAAGTTTGCCTTTATTACTGATAATTGCTTGGCTAAATATGAGAGTCTGGGTGTTTGCTAACTATCTTCTTTTCCTGGAGTAACAAATTACAAGCTGGGTGCCTTAAAACAACAGAAATGTAGTCTCTTCCAGTTCTGGAAGACAGACATCTGCATCAGGATGTCAGGAGGGCCATGCTCCAGCTGCAGACGCCAGGGGAGAAGCCTCCCTCGCCTCTTCTGTCTTCTGGTGGCTCCCGGCATCCCGTGGCTTGTGGCTGCATCACTCCAGTCTTTGCCTCTGCCTTCACATGGCCTCCTCTGTGTGTCTGTGTCTTTTCCTCTTCTTTTATAAGGATATTTGCCACTGGGTTTAGTGTCCACTGAGATAACCAGGATGTTCTCATCTCAAGGTCCTGAACTTAATTACGTCCACAAAGACCTTTTTTCAAATAATGTCACAGTCACAAATTTCAGTGTTTAGAATATGGACATATATTTGGGGGGGGGTCACTATTCATCCGATGTCAATCCATGACATCCCCCAGGATATTTGGCAATGTCTGGAGACATTTTTGGTTGTCACAACTAGCAGGTGCTACTGGTATTTAGTGAGTAGAGGCCAAGGGTGCTACTAAACATTCTACGATGTACAGGATACCCCATCTCTCCCTACCAACTAAGAATTATCCAGCCTAAAATGTCAGTAGTGTCAAGATTGAGAACGCTTGCCCTAGACCTAGGGCAAGGCTCAGAGTAGTCAAGAACACATGTTTCCTGCAGACAGGCTGATCCCAGGAGATGTAGCTGATGTTCACCTAGCCTGTTCCTCCCAAATTTACCTCCCCTGGGGTGAGAGTGGGTGAGAATAGGGCCTAAGGAAATGGCCAGGGGTTATATGCATTGACGTCCACTGACATGGAAGAAAATGCCAGAAATGGGGAAAAGAGGTTCATCTGTAGTTATTCTTTTTCTATCACTGTTTTTCAAGTTGATGCATATACTGAGAGTCAGAACAACTATGTAATTTGTTCATGGCCACCTGACCACAAAGCCCTTTTTACACAGCCATACCGTCTGCTGTGGGTCAGGTCTGAATCATGAAGTTCATTCAACAACAATGTATCAAGCATATTCTATGTGCCAGGAGCTGTGCTGGGTACTGTGGAAATAACAATGAAAAAAGGCCACAGTCCCTATCTTCTAGGATTTCATGGTTTCAGGAGAGACAGATATATAAACACATAGCATGACAGTCATAAGAAAACATGGCAAGAGCGCCATGGAGGTTTGCAGCAGGAGCAGTCAGTGCGTGGGGTCCACCTGGGGGAGTCAGGGAGGTGTTGGCGGCTGCTCAGGGACTCGGGCTTCCGCAGCCCATGCACTGCCGAGGGACTTTTCTTCTCTACAAGAGGCCAAAGAGAAGAATTCAGGCATGTGAGCTAGACAAAGGGAGGTAGGAGCTCTGTTAAAGGACAGGTTTTAGTGTGGAAAAAGATCTGAATGAACAAGAGAAATGTCTACCCAAATTCTTTGGGAAGCAGATGCCAAGACAGAATTAGAAGTACAAGAGATATATTGGGGGAAACGCTTGTGAAGGTTGAAAGGGAAATGCAGCAGTAAGAGGGAAATCTGCAAATCACACTACAGTCCTGATACCTGCGAAAGGAGAGGGGAAAGGAAGGAGAATTGGGCAGGAGGAGGCTCAGACGGCAGTGCAACCCTGAGACAGTCTCAGCCAGGCCAGTGGGCACAGCAGAGCAAAGACTGCCCAGCAAAAGAGATCAGAGTTGGGCAGGAATGGCCCAGCTGTAGCACTGCCACTGAACTCAGTCATTGGCTGGGACCTGCATGGGAACAGTGTGGGCTCAGCATGACATGGAATAACTTCTGCAGCCCCAGTCAGCTCATTACCCTCCTTTAAGAAAGTTCAATCTTAAAGGAAGATATGACTGGCTCAACTCCATTGGCTACCACATTGGGCCAAGAGAAGTTCAGTGTTCATAGCAAAAGGTAGAATATTGAACAAGGCGGGACCGTGCCCCAAGTAGTAGTAGATGCAGTAACAATAATGACAGCAACAACGGGGTATAGCAAAGTGACCCCGAGACAATAGCAGATGCACATGCAGGCTGCGGATGGGGCTGGAAGAAAAGTCCCCACCATGTCAGAGCCAGAGACTGAGCCTTAGTCCTCACCCTCTTCAATGTCTCTGTAGCAGTGAACGCGCTGGATCTCCCTCTTCTCTCTCAAAAATGTCCCCTCTTGGTTTCTGTCATGCTGCATTTCTTATTTGATCCTTCCAACCTTTTGCCTGTTTCTTCCAGGCAAAGAAGGCTTGTGGCCTCACTGCGTTTGCTTGGCTTCTAAATGTAGGCATTCCCAAACTTACGTCTTTAAACTTTTCTTTCTTTCGAGTCTCGCTTTTAGGGATCACACGACTTCCTGTCACCTCTGGCTCCCTGCCAGCTGTCTGTGGTCCTCATTGCTCCTGAGAACTCCAGAGCTGCATTCCCAAAGGTTAGGGGACCTCCACCTCATGCCACGGCCTAGCACGTGGGGAGCTTACACACTCTCTGTGAGTCACATGGGATATCCCTAGGCCTGGAAAGGTCAGAAAGTTCCAAATTGATCTTCACCGAGGACTAAGTTCATTTCTTGATGTTGCTGCTCTGATCAGTGGGAACAATGAATGCCCACCACTATTGCTTGGCTACTCCAAAGCCCCACGGACTCTCCTTTCCACAGCTCCGACAACCAGAGAGTGGTCTGCGTGGGATTGCCTCCACCTAGACAAAACGTCCCACTCCTGTTTCTGCCTTCGTGTTTTCTTGTCCACCACAATCAGAGATTTGGGAGTGGTTAGAGGAGCTAAAATCATGTTGCCTTCCCCCCGCCCACCTCCCCAAAGAGAGACGAGTTCCAGATTGTGGTTGCTTCCCCCCTGGACTATTCTAGTCATTTCTTCATGATCCATCTCTACAGGGTAGCCCGAGTGGCTTTCCAAAATCCTACGGAGTTTGCATCACAATCTTCAGCTGCTCTCCATCATCTCTTGAGTTCAGCATGTCTCCGCAGCACTTCTCGGCACCATCAATGACCCCAGCAGCAGCAAAGCTTGCAGTTTAGAGATATTCCAAGAACCCAGTTTTATTAGATTGGTGCAAAAGTAATTGCGGTTTAAAAGGTTAACAATAATTGCAAAAACCGCAATTACTTTTGCACTGACCTAATAATAAAGAAAAAAGAAAGCAGTAGCTACTGTCAGTGGGTTTATTTACTAAGGTGTCACACAAATCTCTAGTATTTACAAAGTTTGAACATTTTCTCACCCCCCAGGGCCCAAGAATTAGAATTAGAAGATCACCAAAGCAGACTGGAGCAGAAATTAAGAGAGAAAATGCTCAAAGAGGGTGAGTATGGTGATATGTTTTGGGTCCTTGTTAAAGACAGTTTTCCCCAGAAAAACACTTGAGGAGAGCACGCTGCAAATCGCAGAGCAGAGTGCCCTTCCTGCCTGGGGGTCAAGGTGGAGCCCAAAGCCAGCTTTCCTTCTCCCACTACCAACTCAGCAGGTCCCCATGTAGCTTTGTTCACTTGGACTGTGAGAGCAGAACTTCGCTCCATCCCAAGTGCTAATGGGAACAAAATTATTCATGCGTTCGTTCTCCCATCCATACATTCGTTTAACAAATATTCGGGGAGAATCTAGTGTGGCTCTGGCTTATGGAGATCAACTCTGCCCTATGGTCTCACTATGTAGACCAACACCCAGGTGAGTAATTGTCGCACAGTGAGATGAGGGCCACGGCTCAAGTGCTCTGGGAGAGGTAATGGCAGAGGAGATGGTAAAGGAGACATCCTTCCCAGCATGGGTGGGGGGCCAGGGCATCACATGTGAGAAGACTATTTTCACCATAAAGGACAGAGAATTGAAATAAACTCAATTGAAACGATATACTGATTTATACATTCATTGGCTCCAGCCAGCTAAGCATATTATATTCACTGTTTTGTGTCTGTGTGTTTGTGAGGCCAGATCCCTGCCTGGCTTTCTCACACTAAGACCTAGGTCTAAAAGGATATGTTCAATAATTTCTTTATACCTCATGGACCAAACATTGCACCTACCTATGGGGCTGCCTGGTACAGGGCAAGCTCTTAGTCAATATTAGACATCATCATCATGAATATTTTTATTTAGGTCATTTCATCCCCATTTTACAGATTAGAAAATGAAGTCTGAGAAATTCAAAAGCATGCCCAAGGTAAAGAACAGATCACCACATACTCAGGGTCTCCTGTTTTTTCCCGTGTATAGTAGTGATTTGTAAACTGTTTCTTTAGAGCAACAGAATTCTATTTCTAACAAAATCCTTATAGGGCTGCACTACACAGGACAGATGAAAGTGGTAAACATCTTCTTTTATTTGTTGGAAGGGGCTCAGATGGGTCCAACAATGACAAGCCAAATTAACAGAGGAATTTAAAATTTTTTCTCTGTTGATTATCAAATAAGTATCACCAACACTGCAATATACCTAAATTAATAAACCATAGTATATAAACTAATATTTGATTTACACATCTGATAACATTTTTAATTAGCTCTGTTTCTAGGTAATGAAATAAATACCAAGACTCTATCAGCCACCTTCGATTCTTTGTTTAAAAAATTCTTACTAAGAAGTGATGGTCATACATTTTCTCACTTCTCTCAGGTATACAAAAAAAAAAAAAAAAAGAAGTAACTTCTTCATCTTGTCTGTAACTGAGCTCATCTTCCACAAAAGCTTCATCCCACTAATTAGCAAAAAACAAACAAACAAAAAAAAACCCTTTATTTATCCCTCTCTGGTAAACTTAGTCTGATGCAATATTTTAAACAGTCCCTGAGGGAGATGCTTGGTCTCTTTGGGATGAAAATGTTCAGTCTTGCAGGTGGCCACTCCTTTCTTCTGCTTTTCTCCCTAAGCTGACTGCCAGGTAATGGTAGGAGGCAGGTTTATGTGACTTCGGCATTAGGAATCTAAGTGGGTTGCACTGATTCATTGAGTCCCCACACAGCTGTCTCCTGTCGTCAGGCTGCCACTCTCTCTGCTGGCATTTGCAGCTAAGGTGTGTGGCTGGGGTAATCCACAGCCTGCCATTCTCTCAACCTGCTTGGAGCCTGGTAATGTTCCCTGCCCCACTCAGACTCTCCTCAGCACGTCCTCCATTCTGCTTGGCCAGGCATTCTACAATACAGTCTCCACTGGGGGGGCCACTTCACTCCTCATCACGGGGGAACCTCAGGGCAGGCCCACTGGCCAGCTACATTTGGCAGTTCTGGGACAAGTGACACTTCTGGGCTCCACCCATGCCATACAGAGCAGATGGAGATCTGGGGGGCCACCTTCACTCCCTACTTCAATGCCCAACCAGAGTCCTACCCCATGTTTACACACAGGATGCCCTTGCAGCTGGCTTCTTCCCAGTCTTCTGATAAAGGAGCAGGGTGAGAGTTCTTGGGCCTCCAATGTCCCCATCAAATGATAGGACCTTTCCTGCCACCATGAGGTCTTCTAAGGCCCAGGATGGAGAGACGAGCATAGGCAGGCTCTCACCCTCCCATAAAACATAAGGTGCAAAGGGAATGATGCCGTTTTATTTCTGTTGTCATAGGACTTAGCCTGACATGACTCAGGGGCACCTTCTCTCCGAGGGATGGAGCTCACCACCCCGCCCCCCGTGTGTTAAATGGAAGGGGCTCTCTAGCTTTCCTCTGAACTTATGAGTCCTCTTCTAAGGCAATAATCTGGTTGACGAGACAGAAATCTGGCTTTAAAATCCTATTTGAATGTCAAAAAGTCATCATTGCAGTAGCTGTTTCTTTCTCTTTCCCTAGCTTTTATAACAATCTTAGCACCCCAGGCAATTGGATACCTCGCGCTATTTAGGAAGAAGGCCACATACTCTGAAAGGCACAACTGAAAAGTATAGTCTCTGGAAATGTCCTCCAACTGGCCCGCCATAGCCTCACTCTGCTTCTGCCTGGTCTCTATCCAAAGGGCTACAATGTGTCATTAACTACAAATGAAGACAGTATTCTCATCATGGCAATAGTAGCCATTGATGCAGACAGTTTACTTAGAAACTTTTCTTGCTGTAGCTCAGATATGTTTAGGAAAAACAGCTTTTGTCTTGTTTCATGAGGTTTTTTGTTTGTTTGTTTTTTGTGGGGGAGGGGAGGTTGGAGGACTTGGTAGGGCTTGGCTGGTATTAACTTCTTTTTCTCACAAAGGGGTTCTCCCCTGTCACTATATATTCTCAAGACGGAAACTGAGCTGACTGTAGCACAAAGCACCCACCTTTCTAATCTGTGGCATTGAAGCAGGTGTTCCATTCATTTCCTTGTTTTCTCTGTGGAAATTAAAGGGCAGAACAAGTCCAGAACAATCAAGAATGCCCAGGTTCAGAGTTCTCCTGGGGCCAAATCTTACCTGATGGCCAGTGTTTTTCTTTCTTTCTTTTTTTTCCAGAGAGCCAGAAAGATGAGAAAGATCTAAATGAGGAGCGAGAAATATTCAACGAGATGATGCAAGTGATTGAGCAGAGGGACAAACTCGTGAATTCCTTAGAGGAACAACGCATAAAAGAAAAGGCTGAAGACCAGCACTTTGAAAGCTTCATATTCTCCAGGGGCTATCAGCTGAGCAGGACGTGAACAGGCCCAGGGGTCCCCCCTCCCTTGAAGGAAGCCGAAGACCGGATCCGGCCAAGCACACCTCACACACTCCTAGTTCCTTTTGCAGGATTTGTTATACCCTCAACTTAAGTTATACACTACTGCAATATGTTTTTAAAAATTAAAATTCTGTCATATGTGCTCCAGCTTCCCCAGATCCTTCCAGAGGTTATAATGAAGAAAATACAAAGACGCTTTTGAAATTGGCAGTCAAATTCAGCAGGTCTCTCTGATTGGAGGTGACTTGGCAGAGGATCAGCATTGTTTTCCCTAGAAAGTGACACGGAGATTGACTTTCCTGCTGCTTTTAGCATTTGTCTTCCCAATTCATTGAGTTACACATCTTAAGATTTTAAAGAAGCTGCCTTTTCATTAATATATCCATATTTGCCTTTTTTGCATGGATGAGTGGTTTCCAAATGTCAGAAGGAAGCAGCAGCAGTTTAAAGATTAGGTTAATATTTAAATTGTGTTTCTAGAGAAAGAGGAGAAACCTCGAGATTACTGATTACAGAAAGCAAATAACTCATATAGCAGGTGTTAATTCAATCCAGGGTGAATTTAATTTACCAGGTGTATTTATAAGCCTTAATATAATATACATATGCAATGAGAGTCTAATAGAACATTGGAGCCTTAATTTTATTTTTAGAAAGAAAGAAAAAAGGAAATAAAACCTTAACTTCATACCGGCAGGATCCTTAGTTTTCCCCAAAACTAAGGGGAAAAGCTTTTGTTGGCGTAGAAAAGCTTTTTTTATTCTCAGAGCACTGTCCTATAGCCCCTGGAACATACTGGAAGGCGTTTTTAGAAAACGAATAATTTTGAAGTGCTTTTTTTATAACTGTTGGTAATGGCAAAAAGGGAAACTCATGTGTTGATAAAATATGGGTGAGGTTGGTGCTGCTACTAAAAACTCACTAGTGACCCAAGGCAAGTATACCTCCCAATGGTGGTCTTCTTAGGTCCAAACAGAGAAGTGCCTCTGAGACTCTACAATCTCCTTGCCCCAGGAGCCCTGTGGGACAAGGACAAAACCACGTCTGACTTCAAGGGGAAGTTGAGTGCCGTGACCCTCTTTACCAATGGGTCATGGCTTTGTTATGACATTTTTTCGAAAGGCAAAGAAAGCTGGGAGATGGAGTTTGTGCACTGACATGGGATTTCTGGGACATTTTGCTGGTTCATACGGAATCAAAGACAAGATTTCAAAATGATGATCTGTTGTCATAAAGTGATTGTTTTCTTCCCTCAATGGGATTCTTTGAAGATTCAGTCTGTCATTGGCAAGAGACAGGCTGAAGAACGCCTTTGTTGTGTGTTTGGCCTATCTCATTTCTGCAAGTGTTTAAATGTGTCAGTGAAAAAAAAGGTGCTTTGCAACAGTGGGCTCTGACCGGAGGACTAATTTTCCTCAATATAAGTTTGCCCATGAACTATTTCCGTCTAAGATGCTGTCTATGTACGTTGAACTGGCCAGCTGACAAGCCAGAAATTAGAAGTGTAACTGGGTTTCTGGAGTCAGCCAATGTTCTGAGTGATATTAAAATGCAAGCTTTCTATGGGATATCAAGTTCCTAAAGTTGTAAGGTTTTTTTCCCCTTTTTCTTCCTTCCTTCCTTCCTTCCTTCCTTCCTTCCTTCCTTCCTTCCTTCCTTCCTTCCTTCCTTCCTTCCTTCCTTTCTTTCTTTCTTTCTTCTCTTTTCTCTCTCTCCCTCTCTCCCTTCCTTTCCCTTCCCTTCCCTTCCTTTTTCTTTCAGAATCAGGTCTTTTAGTGCCTGCATGGTATTATTAGGAAATATGTACAAGTTATCTATTTATCTATCATCTATTTATCTATGAAATCTGTGCCACTTATGGCTATCTATTTTTATTTGTATGATTGGTGGAAATTGCTAACATGATTTCCTCATAATTCAGTTTTTCTGTGTTATAATTTGGAGAAGACCTATTATCACTAAGATATTGGTATATAAGCTATTTAATATACAAATACCCCAGATACTTGGGACAGTGTGTTGTATAGTATTAGATTTATGGAGATAGTCAAAATATTTTCAGCCATCGGGCATTTAGAGGTAAGACAACAGCTGTGTAGGAATGTTAACTCATTTTAAGACGGGGATGTATAACTTCAATTTTTATTCTACAATATGTAGAAATATTCAAGCCCCATTTTTTCTGTCAGTTATACAAAAGTGCACTACTGGATGCTTGCATACATTTAACAGATGATGCTCAACTGTGTAGTACCGTGTTTCCCCGAAAATAAGATCGGGTCTTACATTAATTTTTGCTCCAAAAGACGCATTAGGGCTTATGTTCAGGGAATGTCATCCTGAAAAATCATGCTGGGGCTTATTTTCCAGTTAGGTCTTATTTTCGGGGAAACATGGTCGGAGTTGTTATTGTGCAAAAGAATTAATTGCCACTTATTTTAATTTGTTCTATTTCCATCTAAAAGGAAGATTCTCCCAAGAGGGCCAACAAAGAAGGTGGTTCTTGGCCCTAGTATTCCGTTAATAGCTGAAAGAAGCAATTAGTTTACTTTCTCTTCCAAAGACTGTGTTCTGTGGCTGTCTTATCTGGCCAAGTTAAAACATAAACCTCATACTTAACAGCTTTCTACTTACACCGGCTTTCCGTTTTACCAGTACTATATAAAAACTATTTCAATGATCACTTCCAAAGGACACAAATATTGTGGTTGTTGAACTATTTTAAATGATTCCATTCCTTCTTCACAATAGAGAATGTTCTAAGACCCTCAAAATGTATAATGTTGTACATGTTTAAAGACAGTTTCTTTGTATACAACGTGAGTAGGATTATGATGAAAACAGGCAGAGCCTTCATTGTCTCATGAAAGAACACTTGTGATGAAGTCTGAACAATTGAGGACTCCCAGACAGAAAGCCCCAGCCTCAGGTCATATTTCGTAGTCTCACACAGCTTCTAAGTTAAACCCAAGGGTTCATGATAGTTATAAGTTCAGAATTTTACAAAAGTTGGACCCAGGGAACAGTTCTTAAGCTTGTTCTCCCAAACCACTTATTTATCTGTTTAATAAACATTTTTGGAATACCCATGGGGTTCTGCAGCCCTGCGCTAGGTGCTGGGATATAGAAAGAAGTTTGTTGTTCCACAAAGTACCACTCCCAAATAAATACAAAGATAAAGAACTATTGTTATTATAAGCCCCAACCTATTTTCACATTTATCCCAAGCATAAAGACTTATATCCCCAACCGTTGCAGTGCTTCTTCAGCAATAAAAATGGGTAAGTTCGTGTTTCTAAAACTGTGAAAAATAATATCAGGTTGAACTGTTTCATTTAAACCTTGACTATGGCCGTGTTAGGCTGCTTGGAATCAATGCTGAGATGCCGCATGTTAATTGCAACTGAGAAAGGAAGTGGCAGGTGTTTCCAGCTCTGATGAGCTGCAGTGAAATTGATGTTTTCTGCATTCTGGAGGCCAATAACAATTCAGCAATGTCTGTCTTCCCAGGAAGCAGATTTACAGGCTTTTCCTTCCAAACTGAAAATGGCAGCATGTCCCACCGAGGTGGCTGATCAGACAACTGCCTCAGCAGGGCAGAGGTGGCAGGGAGCAGCTGGGGCTGCCGCATCAACAGAGAGAGCGGCAGTCGTTGGATGTGGTGAGCTCCAAAGTAGTTTATTGTAATAAGAAGGTTCATGTACAGAGGAGCGTGTGCTATTTCAGCTACTGTTTATCTTCTAACCTCATTGCTGAGTAGCTTGTAAAAGATCAATTCGCTCCCACAATTGGGAACGAGTCATATAGATTGAAATATGTTCCATGTCCATAGCTATAAATACTCCAATGAACCAAAAATAAGTGGTTTTGTGTCCAAGGAATGAAAACATTTTCACTTTGGCTTGGTCTGGCACCTCTGAGGGCAGCGTCCATTTCATTTCGTTCTTTTCAGTGGAAGGACCTGGGCAAAGCTTTGATTTTGTGTGGGAGTCTGTGAGTTAATGTTGGATGCTTTATTCCCACTGGGGCACCTGGAAGAACTTACCTGACCAGCAAATTGGAATCAAACGGAGGAGGAATGAAGAAGGCTCACCTCAGGTGTATTCTCTCAACAAAGAAAGTATTCTCAGAGCTGGGGAGGGGAGAGATGGAGCCGAGCTGAGAGCCACCTCCTGTTTCTCTTACCTTCTTCGCTGTGTAGCCTGGTTTTGTATTTCATTCACTCAACAAGAATGCTCTCATGTGCACAGGACTGGCTTCTTCCTTCAACTCACCCTCTTTCAGGACTGAGTTGTTGTTGCTGTTTTCTGTTCTTAAACCGAGTGTATGTACATTCGTAAAACATGAGCTCATCATACACCAGAATTGCCACGTCAGGTTACTGACGTGGTTGGTCCCCTTCATTTCGTGCTGTGTTCCCCCATTGTTTGAAAGCTTTTGTCTCCTGATAGAATATTTGAAATGATTCATTTTTTCCACTGAACATCCAACCCAAAATAAATATAACTGCAGATGAGAGCTCCTGTTTTGCAAGCGTTAACATGCCAAGGGAAAAGTGCCAAGGAAAGGCCAGCCACCTTTGGGGCTCATGTGTCCTCCTCCTGCTCAGAGTCACAGACTCTCAGCCTTTAGCTGATCTATTAGCTGTAAGTCTCCGTCCCTTAGCCTGCAGGGCACACGTGGTAATTTCATGCCCACTCCCTCTCCCAGCTCATTTCTAGAAATAAAAAGAAGCAAAACCAATGCTGTAATGGCTCCCCCGAGGAGCCCTCCAACCCTGGTGCTGGTAACGGATCCTGTGAGTTCAGCTCGCCTCACCTGCCAGGTGTGTCATAAGCTCTGTACGTGCACTATTCTAATTCTGAAAGCAAATCCTTAAGATTTGCAAATTCTGAAAGCAAATCCTTAAGATCCACATGACCTCATTTTGAGATGATAAGACTGACACAGAGAAGCTCAGGAGCTCACCTGGTAGTCCAGGTACACAGTAGTGGAACTGAGGCTGGACCCAGATGTTGGCCTCTAAAGCCTGGGCCCTAGACCATCAGGCTGTGTGGCATCGCTTCTGGTCCCCACCTGGACTGATGCCTTGTGTGTACCTGTTCCTTCCCTTCCTTTCCTAGATCAGTGCCCATTACCGCCCTCCCCCATGACACCAGTGCAGAGCCCCGCTCAGGGAAATCTGGGGATAGAAGCCAAAGCTGCCACTTGGCAGTGTTTTGTATTGTGCACTGCCTCTTACATGCTCTCACGTGAAAACAATCGTTTAGAACAGTTCAATCACCTAATCTCTGCCACTCCTCACAATCATCCTTCAATAAACATGATGCTCTAGAAAGATGGTCCTGTCTACCCAGAGTGACCAGGTACCCCTGACATATGGCCATGGACCCCCAGGACACCTTTTTGTCCCAAATTGAGAAGCATGGCATTACATAATTAAATTCCCAGTCCCAAGGGTAGGGAACCAAGAGCACAGGGCGGAGGGTAGGGGAGAGGAATGACCGAGAGAGTGTGTCGGGGATGAGCTGAGAGTGAGTTGCTTTCTGCAGGCTCTTGGGGAGATTGTGCAGAGGGGAGGGGAGGGGCAGCAAGGCGGGTGGGGAACAGGACAGTAGTCACTGCAATGGCACCCATGGTCCTGCAGAAACTAAAACAAACAACCTGATACTGAGCAGCAGCTCCGAATGCACCGGTGGCACACGAATTCAGTCCCCATCCCATCCCCAGGGTAATAGAAAACGTTTCCATAAGGATTTGGGGGAAATGTGTGTGTGTGCATAGAGTAGTCCCCAAACCAGAAGTAACATGTTTCCCCAAAAGTAAGACCTAGTCGGGCCATCAGCTCTAATGTGTCTTTTGGAGCAAAAATTAATGTAAGACCTGGTCTTATTTTACTATAATATAAGATTGGGAATATAATATAATATAATATAATTATATTATTAATATAATATTATTATATATTATAATAATATTATAAATATATATAGTAATATATAATATATTATATTATATATTATATAATATTATATAAATAATATTATTAATATATTATTTTACTGTAAGACCCAGTATTTTATATAATATACCGGGTCTTATATTAATTTTTGTTCCAAAATATGCTTTAGAGCTGATGGTCCGGCTAGGTCTTATTTTCGGGGAAACATGTATGTCATTTGAAAACAAATCAATACCTCAAGGAAAAAAATCAACCAGTATAATCATGTTAAACACAGTAAACTGGGCTAAGCGTCGCTAGTTCCGGGCTCTAATTCCAGCTCTGCCGCCACCGCTCAGTAGATGATGCTGAACAACTCAGTTGTGCCTCAGTGTCTTCATATGAAGAAGGGCTGATCCTCCCTCCCTTCCTCCCTCTCTTCCTGCCTCACATGTTCCTTGAAAGAGCCCATCTGCTGTAATAGGCTCTGACATAAATTTGTCATTGGAATGACCATGGTGAACCTCAAACTGTTCAAATCCCAACAGCAGAAACAACAAAAAGGAAAAACCCTTCAGACCTCAGCAGAACAGGTAAGAATGGGCAGTCTCCACAAGAGGAGATATAAGCAGTAAACTAGGCCAGGAAACACACTTCTCAGAGCATTGTCACCCCTCTTTTGGGACTCTCTCTCTGAACTGGCCTCTACCAACCAAATGTGCAGCCTTTTGCAGACCCCTTTGGCCGACAGTTCTTCAAGTTCACCCTGAAGACACCATCTGGCCCTGGTGATTTGGTTGCATCTCACTGTTAGATGTAATACTTCTGACCTCTCCTCCTTCCCCCCGTCCCGAAGGAAACATCTGAATAGGAATTGCCTTAATTTCTTCCCCAGCAAATATAGAAGCAGAGACTTTTTCTCTTCCAGGATGCACAAGTCAGCAGGTGGGTGTGAGAGGACCAGGTGGGTTACAAGGTGACAGAGAAGACCTTGCTCCTCCAATTACACTGGTCTGGGAAGGCAGAGGGGAGACCTTGGGAGTAATCTCAGTGGCCTGAGACATGGACCAATAGAATCACAGGGACCCTTGGTACTCTTGCTTGGCTGGGTGTGAAGTCGCTGACAACTGCTCCTCTCTATCCTTAAAAGCTTTGCCCCTGCCGCTGTCCCTGTGGGGTGTCCTCCATTCCTCTGCTAGACACCTCGAGCAGGAGCCACTGATCTTAGAGCTTCACCTCTACAGGTGGTTGGCACTCGGTCCTCATGCGCAGGTAAGAAAATCCCTCTACTAATGTCTACAGTTCATTACTGGACTCCTGAAGGATAGATAGGTCACCTGCTCATCTGTCTCAAAGAACTTGAGGCACATTCCCCCATGGGTGATTCAGAGGTGATTTGAGTGGCATCATCCTTTGTGATCTCCAAAATCATCCCCACCCTCAAGCCTACCATGCAATAAGGCTGAGGTTGTTCAAGCTCTCCCTGCCCCAATGATTTCTCTGTCCACCCAGAGAAGCTCTGTCCCCTCCCACCCCTGCCATCTTGGCTGCCGTAGCCCAGCCAAGTAAGACTCCTGAAGGATGTGCTCACTGGCGGCCTGGCCTTCAAGACCACTGCTAATATCCCAGAGTTCCCAAGGAGGACACTCAATGAGAATTCTCACTGAAGCTCTCACTCAGAGCCATTTCATCTCACACATTCTTTTCATCCTGAGAGTATACCTTGCTTTCAGTGATCAAAGAGATCCCCAAGAGGCGCTGGCTGGCTTCTCTCCCCAACCACCCCCCACCCCCGCCACCCCCGCTGCTTTGATGTGGTTAAACAACCTCCAATTATTGACCGGGATGCAGACCTTTCGTAAAACCCTCTTCATGATCTTCAGGGGCCTCCCATTTTGTTCCTTGGAATGGTGTGTTCGTTTCTAGGGTTACCATCACAAAGTACCACAAAGTAGGTAGATTAAAACAACAGAAATATATTCTCTCACAGTTCTGGATGCGAGAAGTGCAAACCAAAGGTATCTGCTGGGCAATGCTTCCTCCCCAGTCTCTAGGGGCCATATTTGCCTGCTTTTTCCAGCTTCTGGCAGCCCCAGATGTTCCTTGGTTGTGGCACATCACTCCAGTGGTCATCTTCTTCCTGTGCGTCTTCACATCATCTTTCCTTTGTGCATGTCTGTGTCCCAGCTCTCCTCTTCTCATAGGGACACTGGTCTTACTGGATTAAGTGCCCATCCTATTCCAGTATGACCTAACATGCTGTTGTTTTAACAGAAACTAATTCTATCTGCAATGACCCTATTTCTAAATAAGGTCACATTTTGGGTTTCTGGGGGTTAGGACTTCAACATGTCTTTTTTTGGGGGTGGGCAGGTGGACACTGTTCAACTCATAACAGATGGTATTCATATTTAGGAAACGTGACACTTTTCCCAGTGAAAGCCCCTTCCAGTTTGAGTTTTACCTTAATTTGATTTGAGATGCTTGGTTTCCTTCTATTCTGGGTTTTTAAGAAAAAAAGTAACACAGCAAAATGAAAAGAAAACAGAATACAAAAGACTAAATATGACAGTTATAGCTTGCAAATGCAATTTATGAAATCTGTCTGAATGGAGCACACAGACTCCAATTTTCTCTCCATTATCTTAGAAGTTATAGTTAGTATTGCTTTAATGGTTACCCTAGAGGTTACAACATGATTCCTGATTTATCGAAGTCCAATATAAATCGTTACTTTTATTTCTTCCCAGACAATGCCATAGAACACTTCCCTTCACTTCTCAATTTAAATGCTTTTGGTTTTGTGTATTTTAATTTGATTTATCTATTTTGAAACCTTATAAGACATTATTATTGTTATTCTATGTAGTTAATATTCTTTTAGATGCACTCATATATTTACCCTTTTATTTGTGTTTTAGTCCTCCATGTGTTACCAAGCTTCCATCTGGAACAACTTTCCTTCTGCTGTATACTTTAGTATTTCCTTTGGTTTGAATCTGCTATTAACGATTTTTCTCATATATATATACATATATATATATACACATATATATATATGTATATATATATGTATGTATAATTTTTTTTAACTGTAAATGCCTTTATTTTCTCTTTGTCTACTGGAGTGGAGTCTCAAACCAAAGCAAGGGTCCACCAACAATCTGATGAGGTAAGTCTGGAGTCACCTGAAATTTGTCTCCTTACCCTTATGAGGTTGACAACTGCCCTGCTCAATCTCTTAGCTTCTCAGCTGCCTCTTCTGAAAGTGGCAGATGCACTAGGGGAAAGTAGTCCCAAGTAACAGACTCACCTTTGTGGAACTCCTCCTTCTTTAAGATCTTGGCTCTGTGAGTTTCCTTAGCTTTCCAGTGGTCTCAAGTAGATGTACTTGACATTTTGTCCAGCTTTCCAGTTGTTCTCAGTGGGAGTGTTGGCCTGCATTACATAGTCTGATGGTACAAAAAAGCCAAATAGCCTTTTCCCATCTATTTGTTACGAAGATTCCTGGAAGGTGTCATATAACACTTTTGCTTATAGTCCGTTGGTCAAAGTGTAGTCATGTGACTGCAATTACCTGGAAAATACCATCTTTATTCCGAGAGACCACAATCCTAGCCAAAAAGTGTGGGTTCTATGGATATTTAGGAGAACGGATTCTAGGGACTATAATATTAGTCTCTCAGCTACTGGCAATGAAATCTGAAACTCTCCGGGTTTCAATTTAGTCATCTGTAAAATAGAGGCAACGATAATATCATTTATTAGTCTCAAATGAGAAAGTAATAATGAAGATTTATTGAGGTAAGTCTTTTTATCTGCTGGACACTGAGCTGAGTTGTTTATTTACACTAACTCTCCTGATCCACCACCGATCTGATAAGGTAAGCACTCATTTGTTCTCCTGATGATGAGAAAACTGAGGCACAGAGAGGTTAAATATCTTGCACAACGTTGTACAGATATTTGGCTGCAGAATGGAGATTTGAACCCGCAGCCTTTACTACTACATGATCCTGCCTTGTAAATCATGAAGGCCCACCTGCTGGAATGGCTGAGGGAAGAAGACAGGACCAGGGTTGAACCAATGTGAGAAAGCTGAGGGCAGCACATGTTGATAGCTAGAAAAACGGTCTCCTAAGGGGAGGGCTGGGGTCAGAACTGGACGGACTAATTTGGGATGTATGGATTTTTGAGTGATGTGGGCCACCCAGAGAGTTAGAGAAGGAGACCACAGAGATAAAAGGGACCCTGCAGAGCATGTAGTCCCAAGGATTTATTATGAAAACATTGATCCATTTTGTGATAAATTTAAAATGTTGTATTGAAGTACAATCTATTTCAGTAAATACATATAGAACATTTCTCAAATTATTAAGTGCATACGCCATGTATTTTCAAAGTGTAACCGGTACCCAGATCAAGAAATGGAACAGTAGCCGCTCCAGTAGCTTCCTTCGTGCCTTCCGCCCCAATGGCGCCGCCCAGAGCTCATCACTATCCTGACTCGTAACATCAGAGATTAGTTTTGCCTGTCTTTGAATTTTACATGAATAGAACCACAGAGTATCTGTTCTTTTGTGTCTGATTTTTTTTTTACCCCACCTTATTTTGTGTGATCCATCCCTACTGCTACTTGTATTATGGTTGCATATTGTTCATTCTCATCACTGTGTAATAGTCCATTGTGAAACTATCACTGTTTATAGATTCAACTGTTAATAGGCATTTGAATGATGCTGCTATGAACTTTCTAGAACATGTATCTGGGTGTACAAATGTACTCATTTTTGTTGGGTGTAATCTGGGTTGAAATTGTGGATCATAAGGGACAGCCGTGGCTTTGCTTTACTGATGATAGAAATGAAAGTACAGAAAGGGCAGAGATTTGTCCAAGGTCACCCAGCCCCTGAACAAGGACTGGAACCTGAGGTGATTCTCTCCCTGTGCAGTTTGTCTAGGCCTAAATTTCAAGGACAGACTGGCCTAGCGATTCAGCGGAATCTCACGAACCCACATTTAACTTATGAGCTGTTCTTACCACCTAAGTTTTGGGTAGGATGAGACTAACTAATGTTCAAGCACAAGAAGGGCAGCTGATCAGTGGGGACAAAATTGTAAAGATCAGTTCCTACTGGAGGGAGCCAGTGCCAAGTTCTTCTCTGCATCTTATCAAAGAACAATGTGCGATGTGTGTCTCTGAAAACTAGAATTAGACTCAGTCTACTCCAGGGCCAGGCCCTGTCCCAGGCATTTTCCCCCATATATTATCTCTTTTTAATCTTTTGTATAAAAACCAGATCAATTCATATCCATAAGGACTATAAAAGCATAATATCAAAAGGGAGTATATATAAACTCTGTAAGCAAACGAGCATTTTCGAACAGTGCTTTTCAAACAACCTGTGGTGAAGGACCAGTCCATCGTAGACCAATATTTTTAGAAAATAAAAAACGAATTATTAGAAAAATAAAATGAAAAGACATTAAAACTATACGCTTCTAATTTTTATTTTTAAATTGAACAAATAAAAATTTCATTAAGTTACTATAAAAGTTTCTACACTCTTTTTCTATATTTGTATCATTGGGCACCAATAACTCAGTTTGCTGATCGACATTGAATAGCCCTGATTTATAATTTACCATCCCTTCTCCCTAGTGCTTTCAAGAAAGAATAATAATTATCTTCGAGGCAGAAAGCTTTGAATAAAAAGACATCTGCATAATGTTGAGACCCTGGAAATCATGCCTTGCTTACGACTACATTAATGGAAACGGACCATTCTCCTGTCTTTATCAACACGACTTTATTTCATAGAAGAAGTAAAAGTTACAAATAACCTTATGGTTCTTTTCAAAACCTTTCCCTCAAATCTCATTGAAATGAATGTAAAACCCTTAAGCTTTTCAATAGATAGCATTAAACAGACTTTAATCTCCAAGCCTCTTTGAAAGCCTGGGCTTATGTCCACTAATCCTGAACAACGGTATCACGATCCTTCGCCAAAATTAACTAAGCACCACCTCACTGAAAGACCTGCCTTAAACCAGATTCCAAACCTTACAAATATACCCACTTTGCCCACGCTCTTCCCCAGTCCAAGATGCTGCGAAGACTCTGTGAAGGCAGGGCTCTCTTTATCACAGTGTGCAACAAACTTTTGCCTTCTCCACAACTTACTATGCTGGTATTTTCTGGGAGCCAGCATTCAACAATCAAGACTTTCCTCTGTTCCTCCTTTTAGTCTTGCTCAGTTTCTTCCAAACTTCAGTACTCATAAAAATTACCGAAAAGGGTTGTATATGTGAAAGCATGCGTGAGCAATTTAAAAGATCTCCATGTAATATAATTTTGACCATGCCATCTTTAGGACCTAAGCCCTGCACACAGATATTAGCAAGTGGTGAAGAATAGAGATCCACTGAATGTTAGAGCTGGAAGTGGTTTTAGGTGCCCAAACATCAGTGTGGGGATCAAAATCACCTGATTTAACTTCTGTCACAAAACACCTATCTCTTGGTTTTACTTCAAATGTACTGAATCAGAATTTCTAAAGATGAGGCCTGTGAATCTTTGTAACAAACTCCCCTAAGGAATTGTGATGCACAGTCAGGTTTGAGAACCACTATTCTCTTCCACCATTTCATTTTGTAGATGAAGAAATAGAGACTCAGAAACAGGAGTTAACTTGCCCAAAGTCAAACATAGCTATTGTTTCTCATGATTCCTTAACAAAGTTCCTAGGGCTGGAGACCAGATTTGGCAGATTCCTTATGTATACAATATCCTGAACAAGAATGATTGATGATGCAATCAAAATACAATTCTATTTTGGCTTCTCAACATCTTTAAGATTGACCAGGGTGGTGGTAGGAGGGGGTGTGGTTGTCATAATCTTCCACTGCTTCTGAGTACAAGTTCTAGCAGTCACATGACTTTCCTGCTTTCTGTTAAGAGGCACCAGCTAAAGTGTAAGTTTTCAAAAAAGGTAAAATTAGGAATCTTAAGCAAAGATAAAATGAACACACACTCCACTGAATCTATTTACCATCTTTGTTACATTTTTGTTCTCAAGAATTGTTGCTTGTTAGTTTTCTGATTAGCTCCAGTAAAGGCTGATGGTTTATTAAAAGGCTTTAGGAATGTGTCCTGGGAAGGACACACAGCTGGCCCTCTGAGGAACTGCAGGTGGGCACTGGGAAGAAATTCAAGGTCCAGGCAGCTACACCCCACAGCTTTACATCACTCAGACCATGTGACTTCTTGAGCACACTTCTTGGCGCCATTCTTTTGTTTCACTACTCATCAGCATGCCTGTGCCTAAAAATGGACACCCCAGTCTTAAGTCTGCATGTTCATCACTCCGAGCTCCACTTTTGATGTCTCTCTAGCTTAGTTCGGCTTCTTGATTGAGACTATCAGATTGACTTCTCCAGTCAAGCACTAGCAGTTCTTTGCGTCAGGTCAATCAACTGTAGCTTCTTGGAGAAAACACATTGTCGAGGGGCTGTGTGAGTAATGTGTGTCTGAGAGACAGAGGAGTCCAACTTAAAGTGGGCACGCCCAATAAAACGTGCCGTTTAGTCATTCCTGTTATCGCAAATGGAGTCTGGTTATCACTCTTGCTTTTAGGCTGGATAAGTTTGGGGTGGGGGTTCTCACAGGAGCCCAGGATCTACCTTTCCATGCATGTTTCCACCAACATTTGTGATCCTCCTTTGCACAAGTCACTGAGCTGCTCAAAACAGGGATGTCTCTAAGAAGCCTCATCCCTATGCTCATGGACTTCAAATTTCTCAGTCTTGGATTGGGGTGAAGAGGTTAGATATGCCCAGTTATAGTACAACGGTGGGTTAGTGCAGGAATAGTCCGATGTGCCCCGTTGGTGGGACATGAACACATTTTGATTGACTCTCTTTCCTGGCACAAGACTCAGGCCTCGTAACTGTACAGGTAGAAATGCATGGTAAGAGCAAGCACCTCCCCACGCAGTTGGGCCAAGACACTGGGAAACAGAGTAACAGGTTCAGCAATCAATCACTGAACCCCGGATCTATGTGAGGATCTGGGCTGGGTTCCGAGCCAGGGGAAATGAGGCTTCCAGGCGCGAGCGCTCCCAAGCTGGAGGGGGACACACACAGACACACACACAACACACACACAGCCGCGCGTCCTACAAGGGGCCGACGCGGGGCATCTTCCTTGCTCTGGGCAGGCAAGGGGCCGGGGCGCAGGCCTGGCCGGGCGACGGCCGAGCGCACAGCTTCTCGCAGGGCGGAGGGCGGCGCGAGGGAGGGAGAGAGGGAAGGGAAAGGCGAGCGCGAGCTGCCTTAAATGCTTGGAATAATTCCGCTTCCGTTTGGAAAGCCGCAGTCTCAGTCCCGCCGCGCCCGCCGCGTCCGCCCAGCGCCAGCTCCGCGTCCCGACCGGCCCGCGGCTGCCCGCTCCACTGCCATGGCCACCTCCCCGCAAAAGTCGCCCTCTGTCCCCAAGTCCCCCACTCCGAAGTCGCCCCCGTCCCGGAAGAAAGATGACTCTTTCTTGGGGAAACTCGGAGGGACTCTGGCCCGGAGGAAGAAAGCCAAGGAGGGTGAGTGCGGCCCAGCCGCTCCAGCAGCGCGAACCGGGAACCTGGGGCCTTCGGGGTAGGGCTCGGGCCGCGCGGGAGCGCGCCGCGGGTGCCCGGCTTGGAGGGGGGCGCGGCGACGCGTGCGCGCGCTTCCCGGGAACGTCTTGGCGGGGCTGTGCGCGTCCCGCGGGCCAGCATCACCGCCCTGCTGGTGGTCGCTCAGGCGCTGCTCTCCGGAGCCCCGCGGCGTCCGGCTGAGGCACCCGGGGCCTGGGACCAGGCAACGCCTGCTCTGGGCCGGGAGCTGGGGCCGCGTGGCCCAAGGGCCCGGGAGGCGGCCCGCCCTCCAGCCAGCCCGGGGGTGGCATCCTTCTGTAGGCCCCAGGTCCCGAAGGCTGGCGTTTCCCAAGTTTCTGCTGAAACTTCTCTGGGCGCCGTCCTCTCATTTTTTGACTTTCACTGGTCTTTGAAATCAGGTCGTTTCCTAGATCCGCTGAGGTCCAGATGCAGCGTTGGCCTCTGGATCTTTTGTCCAGGCCGGGGCCCTGTAGGGCTCTATTAGGGAGTAGATCAACATCAAATGTTTGCTGAATGAATGAGTGAAAAGCGGGCTTACCGAGCGTTCCTGCTGTGTAATGGATGAGACACACACTTCGCATCGTGGCTGTGACCCCTCTGTGAACTCAGGAGTTCACAAAAACCATTTCCTTTTTCCCACCCTGGTAAATTGAAGTGATCATGTTTTTTCCCAGGAGAGTTTGCCTGGGAAATGTTTTGTCTCATGGGCAGATTTTGCATCTCGGTTTTTGGTTTGAAAAATGAGGGGACAGTTCTGAAGAAGTACTAGTATGTCTGTCAGATGCGTTGATAGAAGTCGCTTGGTCAAATTTCTTTTTTCCCCCCACGGTCAGACTGCTCAGTGGTATGGGAATAACTCGTTTGAAGGCTGTGATGCTGAGATGTAAAATAAGTCTCATGTTCCCGAGTTATCTTAAAGTGTAAAAAATAATTTAAAAAGAATTTCATTGTTGAGAAGTATTAAACTTGACACCAAGGACTAGCCTTCCATTCTCTGTATTGAAGTGAGAAGCAGCAAAACACAGCCCCCAAAATGTTTCCCCCTATTTGGATATTTTGGTAAACCGTTGAGTAGAATGCAGTTGGTAACAAATCATGAAATTCTGGTTCTGAAAGCCCTTTTCTATACTCCCCTTCTAACTTTTTCCTATGCTGTTCCTGATATGGGCTCTCTAGCTCAATATTGGACAACTCCGAATTTTTGAAGCTCATGACCTACTGGGAGCGCTCACCCTACCATTCAACTCTTTAGAAAAGTTTACTTTATTGTAAAAGTAAAAAGTTTGTCTCTGTGTATCTACTACTACTGTGCTTCCCCAAAAATAATACCAGGTCTTATATTACTTTTTGCTCCAAAAGACGCATTGGGGCTTATGTTCAGGGGATGTCATCCTGAAAAATCATGCTAGGGCTTATTTTCCAGTTAGGTCTTATTTTCGGGGAAACACGGTGTTGTATTCCTGGAGCCAGGAGAATGAGTCTGATGGTGACCCTTTCACTTTTTTCAGGTGGATTAGCCTGTTTCCTTCAGTATTCCCTTCACTGGGCCAAGCATCCTCTCTTCCTATAGCTGGTCCTCCTAGACATGATTTTACGGCACACTGACATCCTGTCTTTTCAGTTTTGTTCAGGTTCCCCACAGGATACAGAAGGTCAACTTAGTTGGAATTTTGAAAATAATGTAGTGAAGGGACTATTTATGAAGGTGAGGGCAGGGTTAAGGGAAACCAGAGGGATGATGAGGAGCCTAGGGGCTAGCAGCAGATAGAGGGAAGCTGGTACCACCTCTAGACCTGAAGTGTCACAAGGGAAGCAAACCAGAGCCCATTGAGAGCTGGAGCATGGAAGACGGGCTGCCTGACAGGAACTGCAGCTGTAGAGGGACACAGCCACTGCTAGAAATGTGGAGATGGAGCAGGGAGACATGGCACAGTGGAGACTCTGCATGTTCCCTCTCTCCTTGCCCTGAATCTCTTGCTGGTACTTCCAATTGGCTGGACCCAGCGGGAAGTCGCCAGGGAATCTAGGTGATGCAGAATGTACGGGTCAGTCCCATGGGGCACGGAGCAGTGCAGAGAATAAATCCTAGTGGCGCTACGGGCAGTGCAGAATAGCTAGCAGATCCTCTCAAAGTGAGCTGCCCAGAAGTGGACATAGTACAGTAGTAGTCCAGTCTAGCCAGTCACGATTAGAACAGGGGTATCAAGCTCTGTTCTAACATAGATATCATGTTCTATTAATGCAACCAAGGCTGCTTGTCTTCATTTTGCTGCGGGGCCACATCACACTGTTGTCGCTCGTTGAACTTGCTATCGGCTGAAAGATATTTATGTTTGTTGTTCCTAAATCATTCCCTTCCCGGTCTCAGATTTACTGAACTGGGTTTCTGAAACCAAGTGTAAGATCTTATTTTTATCCTTGTTATACTTAACTGCTTAAGTCCTGAGTCTGTCATTCAGTCTATTAGCTAATCCAGGGGATGTAAATGGGTGGGTCGAAGAGCATATGCTTCTCCTGAAGGGGCGCCCATCACCCAGCTCCAGCTGCCTGCTGCTGCACGTGGTGATTCTGTGAGCCCAGTCAGAGAGGGCAGTGGGGCAGGTCTGACCTGTTTTTGGTGACCGTGTGCTGGGTCTCAGTGATCGGTGCTTTACCTTGTCAGGACACACTAATCATCACTTAGTAACAATAAGGCTAGATCTTGCTCCAGGTCCTGCATAATCTCACAGCTAGCTCTGCTTTGCAGAAACTGCCTTCTTTCACTTTCCCCCTAGCGTTCCAGAACCTCCCATTCTTCGTGATTCCTCGAGATCACTGATGTTGGTCTACCCACAAATTATTTCAGTGCTTTGGCTTAGGATTCTCCTGGGCCCGAGGATGCCTATTCATTTATTTGATACCGCTGTAGGACATAAAGATTGGAAAGATATAACACACGTTAGTTAGACTATTTAGATCAATAATTTTGTATGACAATATGTCTTCCTAAGAACACGTACAATATACATCATGGAATGACTATAAGTCTCACAAGAATACATTAAAACGTATCATCATTGGTGTTTCATAAGAAAAAAATAGCATGAGATAGCAAAAGAGAATAGAGGTTAAAAGCATGGTCTTTGGGACCAGACACATTTGGGTTTGATTTCTCGTCTGGCTCCTTATTTATTGCTATGATTTAGAACAAGTTCCTCAATCCCTTGAAGCCTCTGTTTCTTCATCCATAAAATGGGGATAAAATTTCCTTCCTTTATGGAGGTTGTGAGGCTTAAATTAGATAAAGTATGTAATATGCAGAGCATGGCACAAATAATAGTAGCTATTAAAATTGACAACTCAATTTCACATTATCTTTAAGTTTGGAAGTAGTGTTTTCATTATGGACTGCAGAAGATTCTACAAGTTCTACAAATAGCCTAGTTGCCCATGACTGTATGAAGCCCATGTAAGCACTATTTTGGTCCCGTTGGAAATTACGGATTTTTCCTTGCAAGTCAGATCCTCCTACCTAAAATGTCACATTCCAGCATTTTAAAATATCAGAGCCCCTTCTAGTGAGTTGTAACTAAGAGGCTTCTATTTTTCTTTGTGGATCTTCACTTTGGGGTTTCCAGTCACCGTTTATGCCACACATGGCTCTCCTGTGTCAGTTCTTAGACTAGCCTTTCAGAGTCCACTTGCCAAAGGGCTACTTTTCATCTTTCTTCCTCCAGGTCTATCCTCAAGACTTCCTCTTTCCAGGAATACCATTTTGAATTATATCTGCCAGCTGACGGTGCCCTAATTTAGGTCAGCAGCAATGGTTATTCTTATCATTTACCCATTTATTTATGATGCCTCAGAGTTTTACATTTCGTCCAGTACCTGAAGTGTTTCATAAGGGGTTTAGTAATTCTTATAATACTAAGACTTACCACTTTGGTTCTCACTGGCTGTCCAGTATAACTGGGGGAAATCCCCAAACTCTGAAACAGATTTATGGTTTCTAGAGTGAGCAGAACCCTCAGCATGGCTGGGCAGTCATTCTCTTCTCCCCTGGTCTAGCTCACATCCTCATTTCCCAAAGTGCCTCCTCAAACCCTCACCACTCAAGCTATTCTCTAGACCTGAAGCTGGAAAGCTGAGTACCAGGTATGAGCTTGTACAGTTTCCCTTCACTCCCTGCTCACCCCGCACGCCCAGCCCGTATCTGTACCTCTCCTTCCATGCTCCCTTCCTTCCCTAGTCCCTTCCAAGGAGGTACCTTTTCCCCTTTCTCCCAAGGCATTCATTTCTTCTTTTTCCCAGACTGGCTTAGCCAGATATGCTTTTTCTCATGTCCTCAGTCTTTTTCATGCTGCTTTATTCCCCTAACATCCTGTAAATATGCTTGAGTCTTTCCCATTTGAAGAAAATCTCCTGATACTGGTTTCCTCTTACACTACTCACAGGGGTCTTGAAAGAGTTGTCCTGGCTTTCCCTTTCGTATGTCCTCGTCATTTCCCAATCCACTATTTCCATCCTTGCACCAGTTATTTATTGAGTGCCTACCATGTAGCAAGCACTGTGCTAGGTACTGGAATATGGCAGGAAAAAAAAAAAAAGACACAAATTCCTGCCCTCATGGAGCTTACATTCTAGTAGTAAAGGCAGATAATAAAGAGATAACTTGGTAAAATATGTGTATTTTGTTAGAATAGTGGTAAGTGCTATACAGTGAATGCAGGCAAAGGGAAATGGAGTGTTGTGGGATGAGGGATGGTTGGCAATGAAATAGGATGGATAGAGAAGACCTCACTAAGAAGGGTATATTTGAGTAAAGTCCTGAGGGAAGTAAGGGACAGAGGCATATGTATATCTTGGAGGCGAGGGAAATTCAAAGGCCTTGGGGCAGGAGTGGACCTGGTGTGTTGAGGACCAGCGGGGAGGTTGCAGTAACTAGAGGAGAGAGTGAACACAGCTGTGGAAGGTGGTATGGTCTCAGGGGTAGTTAGTGAGGGTGGAGCAGACGGTGCAGGGCCCTAGAGGCCATTGTAAGACCAAGGCCTTTGCTCAGAGTGAGATGGGGAGATTTTGGAGGGTTTTGCACAGAGAAATAACAAGACCACACTTTTGCTTTAATAGGATCACTGATGGTGTTAAGTGACTGACGGGGCAGGGGTGGAAGCAAGGAGGTGAGTTAGGAGGCTGCCAGAAAGACTCAGGCGAGAGATGGTCATGGTCTGGAGGTGAGTGGTAGCAGTGGAGGCGGTGAGCATTAAATTCTGGGTATAGTTTGAAGATATAATGGATAGGATTCACTGAAAGGTTGGATGGAAGGTGAGCATGTAGAATCAAGATGACTCCAGGGTTTTTGGTTTGAACAACTGGAATGACAGAACTGATTTTAACTGAGGTGGGGAATCCTGCAGAAGAGCTGGTTTGGGGAGAAAGGGCAGGAGCTCAGTTTTGGCCCTGTTTAGTTAGAGGTACCTACTGGAGTTCCAGTTGCCATGTTGCATTCACAGTCGGTTCTAGGAGTCTAGTTGTGAGTCGGGTGTTGGGGGTCTGAGCTGGAGACATACCCACATCCGTGTATCGGTGTATTTAAAGCCAGGAAACTGAATAGGATTATTAAGGACAGGAACATGGATAGAAAATAGGAGAAAGAGGTTCAAGGACTGAGCCCGAAGGCTTTCCAGCATTTAGAAGTTGGGAGATGAGGAGGAAACAGTGAGAGAGGCTAAAAAGGAGTGGTTAATATGAGAGGAGGAAAACCAGGAGAATGTGGAGCCCTGGAAGCTGCTGGAGTGTCCACTCTATTCCCCCTATTTACGCTTCATGAGCTGAGGTCTCCAAACCCACTGTCTCCTTTTCAACCTTGATTCCACTTGGGCTCTTGGTGGCATTTGGCATTATTCAACTTTCTCTTTTCCTTAAGGTTTTGTTCTCCCTTGTCCTTATTTATCCACATTGAATTTGCTCCCAGTGTCTCTGATGACTCTTTTTCAGACTCTTTCTCAGGCTTCTCTTACCTGTTTGCTCCCTCTGTAGCATTTCCTGGGGTTCTGACTTCCCCTGCTTTGCCCTTTGTTTCTTTTCTCTCATAGATTCTCTCTCCTACTCCCATGGCTTCAACAACCATCTATCCATTCATGGTTCTCAAATCCAGATCTTCACCTGTAGTCCAGATATGAGATGTGATCCAAAAATACAGTGAGTGTTTAAATTAAAAAAAATTATTACAGTCAAAGACACATAGCCATTAATCCCCCTCAAAATACTCCCCCTCGCTTTGAACACACTTATCCCATCGTTCTTGCCACTTTTTGAAGCAGTTCTGGAAGTCCTCTTTCGTGAGTGTCTTTGCTTCATCCTCCATCATGACAACACTCTGTGTCACACATCCCTTCTGGAACAGCAATTTCTTGTCAAATAAAAACATTACGGTGGGTCCTCATCCACCTTATTCACCGGATCTGGCACCGTGTGACTTCGGGCTCTTTCCCAAAGTCAAAATGACCATGAAAGGAAAACATTTTGAATTGATTCAGGACATCGAGACAGCCACAATAGTGCAACTAAAGACATTCATGAAAGTGGCAAGAATGATGGGATAAGTGTGTTCAAAGCGAGGGGGAGTATTTTGAGAGGGATTAATGGCAATGTGTCTTTTGCTGTAATAAATTTTTTTTTTAATTTAAACATTCACCATATTTTTCAACCATACCTCATACATCTTTCCACCGTCTCCTGGATATGTCTCAGAATCCTCAAACTCAACATGCTCTCAGTGGAATTATTTGTCTCACTTGCCCAAATCTGCTTCTACTCCTCCTCCTACCAGCTATTGCTATGTCAGAGGCCAGCAACTTTTTTTTTTTTTACAAATCATAATTTTTATTAGTTTCATGTGTACAAAACAACATAATGATTAGACATTTACACCCCTCACAAAGTGATTAAACACCCCCAAGTCTCCTACCCATCTGACACCATATATAGCTATTACAATACCATTGACTATATTCCCTATGCTGTACTTTGCATCCCATGAATATATAAGTATATGTATAGATATATGTATATACACAGATGTGTGTGTGTGTATATACACATATATATGTAATACATATGTGTATATATATTACAGTTGACATTCAATATTATTTTATGTTAGTTTCAGGTGTACAGTGCAGTGGTTAGGCGTTTATGTAATCTATGAAGTGATCCCCTTGATAAGCCCAGTGCCAGCAACTTTTTCTTAAAGGGCATATAGTAAATATTTAAGACTTTGCTGGCTTTCCAGTCTCAGCTCTGCCCTTATTGCCATAAATGATAAATAAATGAACAAGTGTGGCTGTGCTCCAATAAAACTTTAGCTATGGGCACCGAAATTAAAACTTCACATAATTTTTATGTGTTACAAAAATATTCTTGTTCTTTTTCAGCATTTAAAAATGTGCAAGCCATTCTTAGCATTTGGGCTGAAAAAAAATAGATGGCAGGCTGGCTATGGCCGTGGGCAGTAGTTTGCCACCCCTGCTCCATTTCATCCCCCACGTCCAATCATCTCTCATGAAGTCTTGCTGATTCTACCTTCTAAATATCGCTGTCTTAATTCGGGCCTCTTAAGTGCTCTTTGTCTTCTTTGAGATTGTTTATTTTTTAAAATGTATCATCTTTATTTTCCACCTGAAATATTGCAGCATCTACGCTACTAGTCTCTCTGCCTCTGGGCCTGTTTTGTTCAGCCCACCCTTCATGCTTTTGCCAATATGTCATTTTATTAAACACAAAGATAATGGGTCCCCAGGACAGACTTCTTAGCGTGACGTTCAAGACCGTCACTGTTGATCCTTCGCCTAGTTTCCTCTATTTCTCTTTCAGGAAGCCTCCATGTTAACCAAACCACTCTTTATTCCCTAATCACATCATGTTCTTTCACATGTTTTAGCCTTTACACATGCAGTTCCGTATTTCTGGAATGACCTTTTTTTCCTTCTCTATACAATGAACTCCTCTTCAGTCATTAAGACCCAACTCAGCTATCCCCCTCTGCTTGATGCCTTCGGTGGCGTCCCCAGGAAGAGTGCGATGCTCCCTTCTCGGTGGCCCCACACCACCTTGTCCATACCTCTGTTGTAGCACTGGCTTTATTGCATGGCAGCCATTTGTGGGTGTGCGTGTCTCACGCTCCGGTGTAAGTCCTAAGTCCTCCTCCTGTAACCCTCCTGCCTCCTGTAATAGTGCACACATGATGATATTGGAATTTCTATGGAATGAATGTCCCCATTTTGACTTGGGTGAAAAGAGCCCACCACAAACTGGTGGTGTCATCTTAGACAAATCTCTTCCCCTTTGCCCATTTCTAACATCAGGGGATTAGGCTGAATAACCTGGCAGAGCGCTTGCTGCTCTGCTCTTCTGTGATTTCTGCACTCTCATTTCACCAGGCTTCTCTGAAATTCAGTTTTATTGTCTGTGTAGGGTGGTCTGGGAATGACATCATCACAAAGACCTCTTTCTTTTCTTCCACTAATGAAGGCACCTCTGTGTCGGGAGGAGGAGATGGAAACCAGGATAAGTGGGCCCCGGCCCAAGGACACCTCCATATTAGGAATCGGTCTTCTTGTCTCACGGAATATCTCTATTTGGTTAATAAGCACAGTTCGTAATTATGTTTTAGCCGTTAGTACGGGAGAAGGGATTTTCGAGATCCTCAGGTAAACATTTGTAAGCATCTAAAATCTCCACGTACTGTCATGGAAAAAAGAACACATTTGGGGAAAGCGCTACAATGATTTCAAGACTTAAAAGACTTTAAAAAATAAAATACTTAAAAAAAATGTAAACATTCTGTTAAGTTTTCAATATATTTTGCAGCCTGAAGTCAGTAAGAAATCCAAATGAAGGCTTTGCCTGAGGCCCAGGGTCAGAGGCCTCATCTGCCATGGCCCTGGACCTCATCCTTCCCTTTCATTTTCCCTGTAGACTCCAGGAGGACAGAAGTGTGCTTGTTCTGCTCGCATTTTGTATCCCTGGGTACCTAGCGCAGCACCAGGTATTTACCAGGTGCCTTTAAACTGGTTCTTAACGAACTGCTTGAATCATCAATGGGCATCTTATTCCAACTGAATAAGAAATAAGGGTGTTCCCAGGTTACTTCAAATTCTGCTCTAACCTCAGATGACTCTTCTAGTCGCCTGATTCCTCGCTTCTGGCTGTGTGTGTGTGTCTTAGGAAACTGCCTTTTCTCTCCCCCCAGGAATCTCTTTATTCTTTGCTGGAAGATATTATCACTTAGCCCTGTTGTTTGACAAACACACAGAGGCCCCTGAGACCAGAGGTTTGGGTCCTCGAATCTGTGGGTACTGATTGTGCACTGGCGGCAGTGAGCCCGCCAGGAGGCCCATAGTCAGGGGTGGTGAGGAGACCGGACTGTAGGAGCGGCATTTTCTGTTTCATCCAGGAAAGCTTGCTTTGTGGAAATGGCATCACGCATAGTCATGTGAGAGTGCTGAACTAAACAAGGGCTGAGGTGAAATAGCCTCTCTGCGAGGTTTGGGGGAGACAAGACAAATGTGCAGGTGAAACTCTACGAGGGAGTCAGAATTTCTTTAAGTCCCCAGAGTTGGCCCCAGGGTCCTCCCCCGCCCATCTCAGCTTCATTTATTCACTGAGTACAAAGTTAGGGAAATCTGACAGTCATCCAGAGGCAGGGCCACTGTCATTACCTCTGCAAGAGAGTTCCGTCACTGTAATTCTCCTCACTGCAACCTACCAAGGAAAAGAACCCCCCAAAAGAAAGAACAGCTCAGTGCCACAGCTTTGCTGAGCTTTGCCTCCTCTCTGTTCAGTGCAGCTGTTTCATTTTTGTTCGGGCCTGAGACAAATGTTTGCGTGGTGTGGGGATCACTGTAGGACTCACCTACAATCTGGTTCTGCTAGTGTTCGCTAACTGATAATTCTAGTTGCTTGGAATGCACCAGCCTGCCAAAGCCTTAGAAAAACCAAATTCTGTGACTAGTGTCATTGTTTTCCCTTCAGATCAGCCTTAGGGAAATGTTAGGCCATGGATGGAAGACGCAGAAACGTAATCAGTTTAAACAAATATTCTGAACTTTTGAGGGAAAGAAGAATGAACCAAATCACTTAGCATCTGGCATTTTTGAATAAAAGTTTTTTTTCTTTCCCATTATAAAATTGACCCGTGGTTAGGGGATTTATGGGGAAATAGAGAAAACAATCATGCAAACAGTCACGGAGTTCTCACTCCCAGAGGCAATAACTATTAGAATTTTGATTTATTTCTTTCTATTGTTCTTCTTCAATATAACTTCTTCCTTTTTTTTTATAATTATGAGCATGCCATATATATTAAATAGATATAGTCTGTATCATTTTTCATTTATTATGCAGTAAATATTTTTCATGTTATTGCAAATATTTTCACAAATACTTTTTATAGGTGCATAATATTCCATTGAGTGACTATCCTATTATCTACTTAAGCATTTCTTTTACTCCCCATTTTTTTTCTTCTAGAAATAGTGGTGCCTAAGCTTTTTTTTTTTTTTAATATTCAGAATAATTTCTTTTGCATGGAGTCCCAGAAGTACAATTATCGAGTCAAAAGCTGACAACTGGCTTGCTTACTACCAATGGTTTATAATCGACAATTAGGGAAAAATTACTGCTTTTGATTCTGGGTAGTCTTCCCGGTAGGTTGTTTGAAAGGTAAACCGACAATGTTAGGCTGAAAGTTTCTGGCTGGCAGGGTGAAGACACCTAAGGTGTGTGGTGGAGTGGGGTGGGGTGGGAGGGTGAGGCGTCAGGGGAGTGTAGGTTTCCAGCCCGCCAGTAATGCGTTCAAAGTAAACTCTAGTCCAGGCAGGCCTTTCTTTCAGAACATTTTCTTATGGCCATCCTCCCATTCATATATGGCCCCATGTGTCATACCCAGTGACTGCTCTCTTATAACAGGTCCCCAGGTGTGGCTGTCTTGGGAATAGTCATCCTTGTAGCTCCCCAGGGAGTCACAGCCCTCCCCCCCCACCGAGTCCCTCTGAGTTCCCACCACTCCCGCGTGAGACCCAGTGGAGGTCTGGGCAAGAAGTCCCTCCTTCCCTTGATCACTTCCTCTCCACCTCCCAAATTCTGAGTTCCTGGACTTGCCCCACAACTTGATAACCACAGACAGTCAGACAGGAGGGAATTGCAAGACCGGAGGCTAAGTTCTATGGTAGACAAATTTAGGTTCTCAGCGTTGAGGGACCCTTAGGAGACAAATGCTCGAAGCCAGAGGAGGAAGCCCCCAGATGGACAAGAGAGGGGACAGGATTTGGGAGCCTTCTGAGTTGCAGTTGAATTTTACCCGAGTGGGCAGGGCTAATGCCTCAGGGACTGTTTCCTCAACCTGCGTTAGGCAGCAGTAGTCAGGTCTCTCATTTCATCTCCTAAGAACAACTCTGAGCCAGTTGGAACATGTAATTATCACACCCAGCACCCCAGGGAGTATTTCTGGGGAGTCGCCCATGGAGGCAGACGCCCTCCCTGGGAGTGATGTGTTGAGGGCATTTCTTTCATCGTTGAATCATACGCCCCATTCCCTTCACTCATTCCCTTATCTCTTGAAAATCCAGAGGCAACTCCCCTCTTCCATGCTGTGAGAAACACTGCCTGACACTGAGGAGCGTGGATGATGCCCTTCATGGAAACACAGCAGATCTGGGTGGTGATAACGTTGGACGACTACAGAGGGGCCAGGCTGCCAGCCTGTTTCTGTTCCCTCAGCGACATACACCCAGGTGGCAGGGCTCCCAGTTATACCAGGGCTCTCAGTGGACTGCACGTGTGCCATTCCAGAGCACACTCACCAGGAGAATAATTAATCTGCCAATTGCAGTATTGCATTGACTTTTCAATTCAAAACAATTGTTCCTAAAGCAGTTATTGTCTAGGGCCACGTGGCTTTGGCTGGGCAAGCTGGGAGCCCCTGTGGGGAGATGAAATGAGAAAGGAGTCAGGAAGAGGGTCTGCAACCCCGATCACCAGTTTAGGGGCAGAGCACTGCAGGTCAGCTGAGGCAGGCTCAGAGGTGACAGGGCATCTGCTGGGAGCCTGAGTCCTGAATCAGGGAAGCTCATCCGAGTCCATGGTGGGGTCTCAGATTCAGGTCCCTGGGGACAAAAGCTGGCAGAACTTAGCAGGCAAGTGAGGGCCCTAGCGGAGTAGGTGAGGGGCAGCGGCAGGCCACAGTCTCAGTGTGGACTCAAGATTCGCGGGTCCCCCAGAGTGGGGGTGGGTGGGTGGGCGAGGCAGCCAGCACTCACACAGGAACCGAGGTCTCGCCTCTCACCTCATGCCCCGACACTCCAGGCTTAGGAATAAACCTTCCTCTCAGTGGGGAGGGGTTTTCCTTTACCGTAAAGCTGAGCTATCCCTGCCTCCCAGCCTGGTGGGACAGACCTGCCGAGGACAGGTAGTTAGTTAATCATGACAGCTGGGAGAGGCAGGGCAGCAGGAACAGACAGTTTTGATGCTGTTTGCAGAACATGGAACGAGGGTAGCACAACTTCATTTTAAAGCAACTCAGGATATAGCCCCTTGGAAGGAGTAGCAACTGCCTCTTAGTTAAGGGTTGCAAAGCTCCTGTTGAGGGGCTCAGTGGCCCCTCCAGCACATTCCCAAGTGCCTGGGGAACAGAACGATCATTTTGCCTGCTTTTCCTCCATGCCTGTCATTATGGTAAATTACAAGGCTCCCATGATGACTATGGAGAGGCAGACTGATTTGTTCCTTCTGACTGTCGCTGTGCTGAACTTGGCTGGGGTGATGGGCACCCAGATTTCACACCTTATAATGGCCCTGCCCGGGGTGGATGTTAGCACAGTTGGGACCTGACACTTCAATAAATGAGAGACATTCTGCCACGGAGATCAAAGTTCACAGTTGCTTAAATTGGTGTTAGAGCAGGTGGGTAACAGGAGTCCAGGGCCATGAATTGGATAGCAATTTTCGTTCAGTTTGTAGGGACTGAATGTCAGTTTTTCAAATGACATGACATCAGTTTAAGTAATTTGGACTTCCAGTTATGTAGCCCTTTCAGTATTATTGATTTTGGAAGATGTGATTCACGGTCTCGCCTATGCTACTTGGGAACAAACAAACAAACAAACAAAAAAACAACCCTGCTTGTGTCTCTGGTGTCAGACTGTTGTATTTGTGCAGGATTGGTAGTAATGGGCTGTCAGCTCGCATGGGAGCGTGAATGACAATTTCATCTCTTAGCTAGATGAGCTGGTAGCTCCTCAAGCTACACTTCCAGCCATGACCTGTCTCCTGAGCTTCAGACTCATTAGCATGTGTGTGTCATGGCATTGTCACGCACACAGACATGAACCTGGGTTTTAACATAGGGCACAAGTTCCCAAAGCCTTCTGATGAGGTGGGAATGTGCTCTGGTCTACGATGGCATCTCAAGTCCAGAGGAAAGGTGGTCTGACCCATATGGAGGAATGTGTATTTCTTAAAATATTGTGGCCTTATTGAGATCTTCACGCATTTAAACACTATAATTCAATGATTTTCCTAGTATATTTACAATTGTGCAACAATTGACACAATTTTAGACCATTTTCAGCACTCCAGAAAAGAAACCCCACACCCGTTACCAGTCACTCTCCCTTCCTTCCCTATTCCCTCACTCTCAAGTAATCACCAATCGATAGTCTATGTCTATAGATTTGGCTCTTTTGGACATTTCATATAAATGGAATCATGCAATATGTGGACTTTTATTACTGGCTTTTTCACTTAGCATAGTGTTTTCAAGTTTCATCCATGTTGTAGCATGTATCTACTTCCTTCTTTTTTGTGACTGAAAATCATTCCATTATATGAATATACCATATTTTGTTTATCCATTCATCAGTTGGTGGATATTTGGACTGTTTATACTGTTTGGCTATTAAGAATAATATGGCTGTGACTTTTCAGATACAAGTTTTTGTGTGGACATATGCTTTCATTTCTCTTGAGTATATATCCAGGAGTGGCATTGCTGAGTCATATGGTGGCTCTGAAGTTTAACATTATGAAGAACTGCCAGGCTGTTTTCCGAAGGGGCTGCAGCGTTTTACATCCCCACCCGGTGTATGAGGGATCCAATGTCTCCTCATCCTCACCAACGCTGGTTGTTATCTGTCGTTTTGATTATAGCCAGCCCAGTAACTGTGAAGTGTATCTCATTTCTCGTTTGCGTTGCCCTGATGGCTAGTGATGTGGAGCATCTTCTCATGAGTTTTCGGCCATTTGTGTATCTTCTGGGCACTGGTTTTTTAAATCCCATAGAGTTCAGTGCACATCTCCTCCGTCTTGAGCATGGTGAGAGCTCTGGCCACTAACCCAGAAAGCTGCACGCTGTGGAAGTCTCATTCTCCCACTTTTTTAACATCGCTGGCGAGTGCCGGTGACATGCTGCAGCTTACGTTAGGTGCATTTCATTTTGCAGAATAACTATATTCCTGAAATATTCCTTTTTAAGCAAACAGTCATAATCTTATTATACCACTGGCTTTCATTATTAAGTTGGAAATCGTGTGGCTGGAATAAAATTTTAGCCCCCAATTGTTTAAAAAAAATAAAAAGTCATCCTAGGAAAACAGCAAAGACTTAAAACTTGTACATTTAAAGTGGAATGTGGAAATTCTTCATGATATACCATGATTTTTCAAATAATAATAGTAACAGCAATAATACTAATAAGTGCCTCAGGGGCAGGCACTTACGCAGTGCTGCAATGGGCCAGGCAACGTAGCTGATCCTTTACAAGTATTAACTTATTTGATCTTCCTAACAACCCCATGAAATAGGTATTACTAGCATCTTTGCCCCCTTACCGATGAGGAAAATAAAGGACGGAGAGGCCAGTAATTTAGCCAAGGTCAAGACTAATGCACTAGTTAAGGTAACCCTAGCTGCTGTAACAGATACACTCCCAATTCTCATGAACTTAACATAATAAAAGTTGATTTCTTGTTTATAGCGGAAGCCGGTGGCATCGTTCTTGGTTGGATTGCCTTCTGCATGGTCACTCCGGGACCTAGACCCGTTTTAGCTTATGACTCTGCCTACCTCCAGGTTCTTTCAGTCCTCGCCAGTGAGCCAGTGGGAGAGAAAGAGAAGAAGACTGCTGTGGGAGGTTTTCATGGGCCAGGCACAGACACGTATATCAGTTCTGCCCACTGGCCAGAACTCAGTTATGTGGCCACACCTATGTGCAAGAGAGGCCAAGAAATGTAGCTGTCTGCCCAGAGGGAAAGGAAATGAGTTTTGGCAAATACATGCATCATTTTGCCATTGCGAGCAAGCGGAAGACATGGGATTTGAACCTAGGCAGTCTGGCTTCAGAGACTTGCTCTTTTTTTTTTTTCCAATTAGTTTCAGGTGCACAAAGCAATGTGATAGACATTTACACGCCTCACAAAGTGATAACCCTTCCCATTCTACTACCCCTCTGACATCGTGCATAGCTGTTATAGTACCATTGACTATATTCCCTATGCTTACTTTATATCCCATGGAAAAATATATATATATTTTAATTATAGTTGACATTCAATATTATTCTACTTTAGCTTCAGGAGTATGTGCAGTGGTCAGGCATCTACATCGTCCATGAAGTGGTCTCCCTAATACGTCCAGTGCCCATCTGGCACCCTGCATAATCTTTACAACATTAATTATATTCCCTATACTGTATTTCACATCCCCGTGACTGTATTGTGAGTACTAATTTGTACCTTCTAATCCCTTCACCTTCTCCCTCATCCCCACCCCCTCCCATCTAGCAACCATCAGTTTTGTTTTTCCCATATCTCTGAGTCTATTTCTGTTTTGTTTGGCTCGTTTATTCTGTTCTTTAGATTCCACATGTAAGTGAGATCATATGGTATTTGTCGTTCTCAGTCTGATTTATTTTACGTAGCATAATGTTCTCTAGGTTCATCCATGTTGTTGCAAATGGTAAGAGTTCATTCTTTTTTATGGCGGACTACTACTCCATTGTATAAATGTACCACAGTTTCTTTATCCAATTGTCTATTGATGGGCGTTTCAGTTGTTTCCATGTCTTGGCTATTGTGAATAGCACTGCAATAAACATAGGGGTGCATATATTTTTTTCGAATTAGTGTTTTGGATTTCTTTGGATAGACACCTAGGAGTGGAATTGTTAGGTCCTATGGTACTTCCATTTTCAATTTTTGAGGAACCTCCATACTGTTTTCCATAGTGGTGTACCAGTCTGCAATCCCACCGACAGTGTACAAGGGTTCCCTTTTCTCCATATCCTCACCAACACTTATTGTTTGTTTATTTATTTTTATTTATTTATTTATTTTTAATACATTTTATTGGGAATATTGGGGAACAGTGTGCTTCTCCAGGGCCCATCAGCTCCAAGTCGTTGTCCTTCAATCTAGTTGTGGAGGGCACAGCTCACTGGCCCATGTGGGAATCAAAACGGCAACCCTGTTGTTCAGAGCTCGTGCTCTAACTAACTGAGCCATCCCGCCGCCCAGTTTGTTGATTTATTGATGATAGCCATTCTGACAGGAGTGAGGTGGTATCTCATTGTGGTTTTTATTTGCATCTCTCTAATGATTAGTAATGTTAAGCATTTTTCGTAGGTGTGTTGGCCATCCATCTGTCCTCTTTAGAGAAATGTCTCTTCGTGTCCTCACCCATTTTTTTAATTGGGTTGTTGTTTTTTTTTTCGGTATTGAGTTGTATGAGTTGTATTGAGTTGTATTTTTTTCGGTATTGAGTTGTATGAGTTTTTTAAATATATTTTGGGTATTAACCCCTTATCAAATGTATCATTAGCAAATATCTTCTCCCATTCGATAGGATGTCTTTTTTGTTTCATTCATGGTTTCCTAAGACTTGCTCTTAACTAGCACATTCTACCACCTCACTGTGAACAGTGCTCAAAGTCTGAGAAAAATGTGGAGCGTTGAACAGGGTTTTACTCAGTTTTCTTCCCACATGTAACTGTATTTAGTTGCCTGGCGGCTATGCCTGGGAATTTCATTGAAGTCGTTGTCTTTCAGAAAAGAACAACCATGAGAACTACTATTAATTGTTTTCTCTGTGTCAGGCACTGTTCTAAGCTTTTCCCCTGTTTTATTTCATTTAATTCTCACAGTAACCCCTTGAGATAGGGAATGTTTCTTCTTCCCATTTTCCAGGTAAGGAAGCTGGAGCAGAGAGCTAAAGAGCTTGGTTATGTGTCCAAGGCCAGGTAAGCCAGAGGCGTCTCTGGGCTTTGAGCACCCTCACGTGAAACCACGGTGCTAGGTGGGGGTTGAAGGGAAGAGGGGATAAGAAAGCCACCATCGGTACAAGTCACAACCGAACCAGAACCTTATTTGGATCCTGCGTCAATAACAAATCAATTTCTGTAAGTCATTTATGAGACAATCTGGGACATGTAATCACTCACTGGAGACTTGATGGCATTAAGGAACCATTGTTCATTTGTAGGCTGTGAGAATGGCGGAGTGGTTATTGTTAAAAAAGCAAATAGTCCTTACCTTTGTGACATACGTACTGAAGTGTGTACGGATGGCATGATAAAACGTCGAGGACTGGCTTCAAATATCGCAGTGTTGGGGCTGAGGTGCAGATGAACAAACGTGGCCACGATTTGCTCATTGTACACTGATGGTGGGTATAGGGAGGAATACAGTACTAGTCTCTCTGCTTTGGGGTATATTTGACATTTTCTGTAATACTTATAACAAAAAAGGAGACTTGCATGAATCAAGTGTTAAGGGATGGACTTTCTGTAGCCCCCTAGATGGTAAATGAAGTGATGGGGGTGGGCTGAGAGCACAGAGCATGTTTGCTAAAGAACAGATTAGCAGCCTGGAATGTACTGTCACGGAGGTCTTCGGGGACTCTGTTTGGGAGTCATTGGCCAGTTTTTGAATTCTGACTCTGAGATACCCCAGAAGGCAGCGTTTAGTGCCTGGAGAATTGATATTCTGAGGATGAGCCCTGGTGCCTTCAAAAGGCAGGCGCACAGGCTTCCTGAGCAAGGGAGAGACTTGGCCAAAGTCTGGGCTCTGCCTTGGCCAAATGGCCTCAGTACAGGCTAGTTGTGCAACCCATGATGTACATCTTGCTGAAAGGTACAGCACAGCCCCAGCTGCACTTTTAATTAAACAGTGAAAATCCATGAAAGACGCTGCCTCCTCAGCCGGCCAGTCCTCCTGAGTCCCAGGTAAAGCCAGCTCTGGGCTGGCCGCGGGCCAGGAGGAAGGTGGGCTGCCGGCCCTCCCAAGTTCCCACCTAAAATCAACAGCCAACGCTCAGCAGCCCAGCTACCGACCCGATGCAAATTAAGCCTGGCATTTGGAGATGGTATTAAATGTCCTAAATCAATAATCTAGAGGCGAGATCAGAACAATTAAAAACTCTGATTTCCTCCTCAGGTTATTGGAGTATATATGAATATAAGTTTTTCAATTCACTTTTAAAAGTCAGCAGGTTGAGAAAGATCGAGTCTGTTTGGCAGTGTTCTGAGCATAACTTAATCCATCCTCAGCATCTTTTCCCATTCTTGCACATATTCAACAGATGTCAAGCGCCTAGGGGCTTTCATATATGATGTCACATTTAATCCCTAAAGTAACTCCTGGAGGTCTTGTCATCCCCGTTTTACAGATGAGGAAACTGAGGCTCAGAGTGGTAAAGTAACTTGCCCAAGGTCTCTGAGCTTTTAAGTGGCAGAGAAGTTTCTCTTCATACTGAAGTCCAGTGCTTTGCCTGCTGTAACATAGCAGGCTTTTCTGAATATTACTTGTTTTTCATTCATCATTAATCATTAATCATCAGTAATCATTAACAATGATAAATAAACAGTACAATAGTAACTGTTTAATAATTTACTTTTTCTCTAGTCTTAAAAGGTACTGGCAGTTTTTTCTAGTTTGTCCGTTTGTTCAACAAACATTTATTGAAAGACAGGCTGGAGGGGAGATTTCTGGGTCCTGGAGCCCACCAGACTGCCTGATCCCACCACATGCTGGCTGTGTGACCCAGGACAAGTTTATCAGTCTCTCTGAGTCCCTGCTTCCTTATATGCAAACTGCGATGTTACTAGGACCACCTCATAGGGTTGTCGTGAAGATGAAAGAAATTGGTACTTTAAGAGTGTTCAGAGGACGGCCTGGCCCTCACTGGGCATTCCATGGACATGAGCCTCTCCCAGACACAGCTGAGGTCCTAGAAAAAGAGCTGTGTCTTTGCTGTCATGAAACCTACCTCTTATGTTTAGCCAGTGATATTATCACTTCTATTGTTATTAAACATAAATGTTTATGTTTATGGCAAAAAATTTGAAGAGGCCAGAAACATCCACTGAAAAGGGCTCCTTTGCACTTTCCTACCCTCAGGCTTTAGAGATTATAGTATAGCCTAGTATAATATAATAGCAATAGTAATAGTGACAACAGTGAATAATAATATAACAATAGCATAGTATCAGAAATGTTCTGTTTTGCAAGCATATGTACTTATTTTGTTTTTATACAACTGCAATACCATTGTCAAGAGTGTTCAGCAGTTTATATTGTTCCACTTACCTCTTTGTCTTGACTATCGTTTACATGTGGACTTACTTCATTTTTTAAACAACTTTATGCACTGCCTGGATGTGCCATAGTTAAACTTAACCAATTCCCTCTCAATGAACATTTTAGTTTTTTGTAATATTTTGTTACTCCAAAAAATGCTGCATTAAACATGCTTGTAAAATAAAAAAAGCATTCTATACCTGTTTATCTGTACAATAAATTCTTAGAGGTGGAATTGCTGAGTCAAATATTTGTTAAGTTTGAATTTTGTAGGCTATTACCAAATTGCTCTCCAAAAAGGAATCACCAGGGGAAAAAAAACGCCTACCCAAAGTTTAAAACTCTTAATTCTTCTTAAGAATTCAGTCTTGAAAAGAGAAGGTGGAAACCAAAAGTTATCCTGACCTCTGATTTTATTGGACATCTTTTTCCTTGGCCACAAATTTTTAGGCATCAAATTCTCAGGCTCCTGGTACAGACAGAATGTTCTGAATCACAAGGCAAAATCTTGTGTGTTTTTTAACTGTCTCCTCACTCCCAGGCTCCCTGTTCCTGTTCTCTGAAGGAAGGACTTGTGTTTTCTCCCTTCAGCTTTCAGATAAATATTTAGAGATGTCACACTCTTCCGGAATGGACGCTGTTTGCTGCAGAGAGCCCGGGTTTCTCGTTGGAGGAGGAAATCACAGAAAAGCATCCCCAAGTGGATGTCTGAAGCCAGTGTCACTAAGTATTCCACCAGCTTCGCATGGGCCTCTGCTGCCTTGAATTTCTCCAGGCCTGGAAACATCTGGGTCCTGCCAGTGTGCTTCCTTCTGCCTCCAGTCCCTTTGGCAGTGAGAGACGGGACTTGTTAACAGACTGACTTCCTTTTAGGTATGGCTGCTCTATCAACCCCTAACCAACCATGAGCAGAAAACCCAGTGACGAAGATAATAAATTGTGTCCAGGACCGCGACAAGGAGGGGAAGCAGAATGACTCATGAAGCCCTGTACACTCCTGTTACATTCCACGAGCTGACTTCCTCAGGGCTTAAATCACTCCCTAAGAGCAACACCCTGACCAGGCTGCAGCTGCTGTTTGCTGGCCTGGGTGAGGGGGACACAGTGAGGCCCTGGCTGGAAATGAGTCCTGGGTTTTTCTTTTGGCCAGGTCTTCTGAATAGGTTGGTGGCCCTGGCTCCACCTGGAAACGAGACATAGTACATTTCTGCTCTCAAGGGGCTCCAGGTCTAGCCTCTAGGGATCCCTGTCCTCCTGTGCTTAGCCCAGTGCCCTGGAAAGAGACAGACCTAATACCATGTTTCCCCAAAAATAAGGCCTAGCCAGACCATCAGCTCTAATGCGTCTTTTGGAGCAAAAATTAATATAAGACCCGGTCTTATATTATATTGTATTGTATTGTGTTGTGTTATGTTATGTTATATTGTGTTGTGTTGTATTGTATTATATTATGTTATATTATATTATATTATATTATATTATATTATATTATACCCGGTCTTATATCATAGTAAAATAAGACCGGGTCTTATATTAATTTTTGCTCCAACAGACACATTAGAGCTGATTGTCCGATTAGGTCTTATTTTCAGGGAAACACAGTTGCCTGGTGACCCTGGGCAAGTCACTTCATTTCTCTGAGTCTCAGTTTTCCTTTCTACAAATGGGGATGAAAAGAACCAATCTCTTGGGTTGTTAATAATTAGAGCTAATTCATGTCAAGTGCTTAGCATTGAACTTGGCACACAGAAAGCACTTAATGTTACTTGCTATTACTACTATTTCTACTGTTCCTCTTGACCCATTGTCCAAATAAAAAATTGAGAAATGTGGTCTGGCTGTGGCTGTCACCCCTGTTCATGATTTGTAATAATAATAGTGAACATTTGTATAGAGCTTACTGTTCCAGGGCCTTATGTACGTTGACTCATTTAATCCTGCCCAACCCTTTGAATAGCTATATGAGAAGTTCTATTATCCCTATTTTATGCATGAATAAACTGAGGCAAAGAGAGGTTGAGCAACTAGCCCACAGTAACTTGTGGAGCCAGGATTCAAACCCAGGTTGTCAGCTCTAGAATCTATTTTCCTAACCACTATGCAATCCTGCCTCTCAGTATATGTTTTTACATTTCCATAGAAATGTTTTCCAAATATATACTAGTCAAGTGCCATTTATTTCCCTTTTTTTTATGTGTTTTAAAAAATAAACTATATTGGTATTTCTTATACTAGCAATATAGCATTGTAGAAAATTTTTGGAAAATAGAGATGAAAGTATTTATCTACAGTTCTACCATCTAGACTAGTGGTCTAGATAAAGGGCCAGTTTTTTTATTTCTAATCCTTTGTGGACTGTGATGTCCTACTGTGTATGACTGCTGTGCAGCTCGCGTACCCTGTAATTCTCCACTCAAGTTTGGTGACATGCAAGCTGGTATATACCCTGTCCAACTACACAATTCAGTGGAACTGTGTAGCAGCAATATCAAATTATAAAAGTTTCTAAATGCATACTATAAAATTATTTTCTTATCTTGTCATGATACACAGGTAACGCACAGTTCAAAGACTGGTGCTAGCCTGAATCACACTCTGAATATCTTAGAGAAACACTTTACATTGTAGCATATTTATTTCCAGTTTTTTTCTATGTGTTTTTTTTAAGTCTGTATATACATTCATTTTTTCTCACTACATTTCCCATTACAATGTCACTGTAAACAATACTTGAATATAATCTTCAATGACTATAATAATAATCCATCTGGAAGATGTACCATAGATTACCAACCTCTTCCCTCTGTCATGGAGTTTGGTATGTTTCCTGTTATTTACCCTGGTAAAAATACAATGGTAAACAGTTTCAGTGTATTTATTTTCCCATATTTCATATTATTTCCATAGGGTAGATTTCCTAGAATGAAATTACTGGGTCAAACAATATGAAGCCTTTTAAATTTCTTGATAGATATTACCCAATTTCTAAAAGGGATGTGTCAATTTGTGCTCCCAGCAGTAGTCTATGAGAGTTCCTATTTAACTACATCCTTTTCTGAATTCATTATTATAATGCAATTAATGAAAACAACTTTAATTGTTTTTAATTTCTTTGGTTAGTGGTGAGGTTGACATTTTCCATGCACGTAGCCATCTATATTTCTTCTTGCTTTATACTCATTTGGACACGAGAATGAAATTGTTTTACTTTGAAAAGATTTCAAACGACGTTAGATTGAAAGCCAAGTAAATCCATGCATAAAGTCTGAACATACTGACGCACATTATCTCTACTGTCTAGGTCCTTCCCCTTTTCTCTGCTGCCAGAACTGGAGGATGCTTTTATATGAACTTGATGGTTCTCATCTTTAAAAAAGAAAACACAAAAAACCAAAACATGTGAATTCATACCAAATACTATATACATCAATAATGTAGCAAGTATATGGGAATGTTATGGTTTGAATGTTTGTGTCCCCTCAAAATTCATATGTTGAAATCCTAATTCCCCGAGGGAGGGTATTAGGAGTGGGGGCCTCGGGGAGGTGGTTTTGGGGCGATTTGCGCCTTTATAAAAAAGGCTCCAGAGAGAGCCCTTGCCCCATTCCTCCATGTAGGACACAGAGACAGGGTCCTATGAACCAGGAAGTGGGTCCTCATCAGACACAAGCATGCTGGTAGCTTGATCTTGGACGTCCAGCCTCCAAAGCTGTGAGGAATACATTTCTGTTGTGTATAAGTGACTCCGTCTATGGTGTTTTGTTATAGTAACCTGAACAGACTGAGACAGGAACTTTTCTTGAGTATTTCCAATGATTTCTTCAGCTATATTCATTCTCATTTTCTCTCTCTCTCTCTCTCTCTCTCTCTCTCTCTCTCTCTCTCTCTCTCTCTCTCATACAATTTTAGCCTGTTATGTAAGTATTACATGCCAGCTTGAATTAATCAATTGTGAAAACTATGGACCCATTGGAATTTCTGACGTAGTTTTGTTAATTATGGGGCAAGTGGGAAGAATTTTTGAAATCTGGATGATTTTAGGAAATTTGAGATGGCTTAACACAAACGTTTAACCATATTCTTGTGTGATGTGTGGGGAAAGGGAGGCCTGAGGAGTAATGTGGGAAGTTTGGGCTGGAGTCTGGCACTAAATGTTGACCTATATTCTCCTTAAAGAGACTTATTGAGGGCTGTTTGCTCTTTAATAACAGTGGGAGATATTTCTCAATGAGACAGTGATTTCTCAGTGTGTCCCAAAGTGCGTTCTTTCTAAGCATATGCCAATGGCGGAGTAGAGCGGTGATTCCGTCCTAAGGAGCCTTGGGTCCCCTCCCCCCTTCACCCCTTTCCCTTCTCAGTCAATAGTTTTAAGTAACAAAAAAGACCATAATGATCGGAACATATAGTGACCTTATAGGCAAATAATTATAACTAGCTAAAATATATGGACAGTAAAGGAATTTAGAATGAATGTTTACCTAATTTTGTATTTAGGAAAGCTATTAATAAGTATTCACACAAAAAATGCACTATTTTCCAATTAATTTGGGGAAAACTAGGTTCAAGGATCTTCTTTTCTTGATGTGAAGGCTTAATACACTCTCTGAATTTCCCAAGCAGCAGCAATATGAGATATAGTGTATACTTTTTCCAAAACTTTTTTTGCCTTTGGGATCTTATTTTTCAAGAAGCTCCTGTTAGTCTCTCGCAAAAGAGTTATTGGCAGCACACAATAGACAGTGGAAAATGTTGGGGCCAACTCAGCTTCTCTGGCATTGATGTTCACACTGGTCATGAATCTTAAGAAGCTGGGAAGCATTGTACTGAAGTATAGACTCATTTGAGAAATGGGAACGATAGCCCATACTTTATAAGTGTTGGTTTTTTAAATGCACGTATTCACCACCAACTCTTCTTTCTGCCCTCTGGTAGACCAATAACCCTTGGGAGAAATAGGACTGGGAAACCATGATGACAAGTCAAGTCTTCCATGGCACTAGACATGTTCCTTTCTCTTACTAAAACAGAACAATCAAGACATTCCAGTAAGTGAACACATTTTACACAACTTAGGTTAGAGGGGCAATATCACACAGCAGTGAAGTAGAGTTACATAGACACAGGGGTACAACTGCCTGTGTCAAATCCCGATTCTGCCACTTAATTAGCTGTGTGACTTTGGACAGTTAGTCAGCCCATTATAATGCTCGAGTTCCCCAACTATAGCATAAGGATAATAATTTCACCCAGTAGGGTTGATGTAGGTATTAAAAATGCACATAAAGTGCTCAGAATTTCATGTATCAGTCAAGGTCCTGGCGGGAACAGTTGGCACTCTACCTGGAGTAATTGGAGAGAATCATGGAGAGCCCTTCACAAAGGTGTGGGTTGGGGTGAAGGAAACCAAGGATGATGAAGCACCCCAGTGCTGATACTAGCAGAGAGCAGTTACTACCCTTAGGCCTCGAGGGGTAACAGAACAGGATATGTCCAGTAGCTGGGGAGAAAGTAGTGGCTGTTGGAGAAGAGTCAGAAACTGCCAACTCATGGCCCAGCAGGGAGGGAGCCAGGGAATAAACATCCTGACCTGATCCACTGGCCAAACCCAACCCGACCACAGCAGACAGTGGATATGGAGCGGCAAAATGGATAGCTCAAATGGTAAAGGCTCAGTACGTGTAAACTAATTTTGATGGGTACTGTGTAGTTAATTTCCATTTTTTCCATTGGTCACAAGAAATTCTACAGGACTACTCTTGCTTACTGTCTGTGTCACTTCTGGAAAACTGAAAATCACTCAACCTCATTGTGCTGAAGCTTCCCCTTCTCTCTACAAAGGGGATGCTACTAGTACCTTCCTCATGAGGTGGGTAAGACAATGAGTTAATACATGTCAAGCATGTAGAACAGTGCCTGGCACATCATAAGCTCTGAATAAATGTGAGACCATGAGCTATTTCCCTTCCCTGTAGTTTCAAAGAGATGTCGACATTCTGCTTTGTTGCAGAAAATATGCACATATATCTAAGAAGGAGCTTATCTTCCTCCAGGGTCTGGCCTTGTGTCCGAAAGTTTAATACTATTCTGATTTTGTGATTCAGTTGTTTAGTCTCCATTCTGGGCCTCACCTCAGTACCAGAAACCTGAACACATTTTCTGATGTTTATGGTAATTTTTCTGTAATGTACTTGGCACCGCTGAGAAGTTCCTCAGAAATTCACATGAAGTAAACGATTTCTCAGTCCCTCTCCAGAACCCGTGCTTAGCTCTGCCCGTTAAATCTTTATGCTGAAGCACGTCATCCACCGGCTGGCACATCCCAGCTGCCTCCCTCCCTCCCACAGAGGCCCGTGTGGGGTAGATCCAAGGTCCTGTCCACTTTGTCTGTTTCCTTCCTCTCTCTTTTCCAAGGCTTCGTGGTGAAATCCCCACTCCTCTCTGCCTTCTCCTTCACCCCCTCCTCCCCTTCCTCGGCCATGGCTATGAATCCTAACGGTGAGAGGAGTGAGAGAAGACATCCTCTTGCTTTTCCAGTTTTGCCACGAGCAGCCCGAGCGCTTGAGGTCGAGGTCACCAGGCTGGGGAGAAGGTGCCCTGATTTGTCCCCTCGTGGCTGAGAGGACAGTAGGCAATCCTCAGAGGGGCGGATTCCAGGGGGCTTCCACATGCCGGTGATAGGTGCCCCCTAGCCTTCCCAGTGCCCAGCCAGTGTCAGCTGTGCCTGAGGGATTCTGGCACCCAGACTGCATCATCCAAATATCTGAAGTATGTGTCCCACATTTAGGTAAACCCTGTTTCTTTATATTCCAAATAAGGGGTTACATGTGAGTTTCTGAACTAAGCAACGTCTGGGAGAATATAGTTAAGGAGTTAAAATTTAATTACTCAATATATCACTTATTTCCACGAAATAGCTCTAATGTCTAAGGTTAGTTTGGTTTCAACATTGCAGCTGACCTGGACCTGCTGACTTCAGGTTCCTGTCAGCTACTTGGTTTCAGGGTTGATGGCGTGGCCTCTCGTTATACCTGGCAGCTCACACATTTGGCAGTGCAAACGTGTTCATCTAAACGACCTTTCAGAGAGAACTGTGCCTTTTTTATCCCCTCCCACTGCAGTGCACTGTCTTTCACAGAAGTGGGACCAATTTACACTTTATCAGTTATGGAGAAGCAACATGTGGAAACCTGAGTTCATTGGTACCATATTTCCAACTTATTCCAGGGATATTTTAGCATTTCTTATAAACTGGTACCCCCGGCAGCTGCCCAGATGGCTCACCATTTAATATGGCTATCTTTTCTTTAATCATTGGGAAATGCTTAGAGAGAATTACCAGGACCCCAGTTGGGGCCTGTGTGGAATATGTTTATTCGTTTGTTCAGCAATCATTGAGTGTTATAACAGCCTAAATTATCCTTGGGTCTTGGGGTTACAGGTTACAGCAGGATATTCAGGGGCCCCAGTGCTTGGGGGTGAAGGGGTCATCTTTGGGGAGATCAGCCCATTTGTTACAGGATTGCTGGTATAGCAGGGTCCATTTCCCTGGGGATAGCAAGGAGGGTGTCAGGACCCCAGGAAAAGGATCTAGTCCTAAATGGAAGAGTATGCTCAGCCTGGACAAGCTCAACAGGAAGGAAGAGGGAAAGTCCTTGGTGCTGGAGCCCAATCCAAGAACTTGAAGGTGCTGGCAGTGGGTACTGCTCCTGTATCCTAAATCTTATGCAGTGGGGCCATCCCTTCATGGGCATGGGGATGGCAGCCGGCCAGGGCCTTGTGCCAATAATTAGGTGGGGGCTGAAGAGACTGCTGAGAGTGAAAAGAAAGTGCTGAATTTGGCCCCATTGGGGGCAGCCAGGGTGGCCCTGCAGGCTTCCAGCTGTGGAGCTTGCGTCATCAGAGGCCCTGACTAGGGTGCTTTGGACATGTGACAGAGCACAGAGCCTCTTTGGTCCTGGGACTTGACCCCCTTGGCCATGCTCATCTTTTGTGGCGTTTAATGAGCCATTTTCTGAGGAAGGCTGTGGAAGGCCAGGCAGAAGACCCCATCATGTAATTGACGTGGTTTTCCTACAGTCCATGTGGGACTATTAATGAAGGTCACTCACATGGGCCTAGTTTTACGGTTTACAAAGGAAGGAATTTGGGCTGTGTCAACCACCGGCTGGGTATCTAAGAACAAACCACTTAAACCCTCTTAGCCTCAGTTTCCTCATTTATAAAACAGGAATAATAAAAGTCACTGCCTTGCCCATCTGATGGGTTTTTTCATTCAAGAGAATGAAGGAAGGGGCAGGAGGCAGAATGGGGCAAAAAAAAAAAAAAGTGGGGCTGGGACAGATACGGCCAAGAACATAATTTTTGACTTGAGTAGCAAGTGGGATGGTAAAGAAAGTTGTTCTCTTCTCCAGGTTGCTTATAATTACACAGTATACTTTTTAGTGGACATTGAAATTGCTTTGCTGAATTCAGATCATATTGTAATTATGTTTTCTCTGATTACAAAATTAACATGCTGATAGGGAAAAAATTAGGAAAGAAATTAAATACAAAGAGAAACATTAAACAATAGCCTTTCACTGTTAATATTTGGATATGTTTGATTCGTTCTCATTATTCACCTGTACAATATTTTAATAATAAAATTAGAATCATCCTATATACTCAGTTACGGGACCATAGCTTTTCCAATGTAATTTATGCATATACAGATAGTCCTCAATTACAGTGGCTCGACTTCCAACTTTTCAACTTTACGATCGTGTGAAAGTGATATTCAGTAGAAACCATATCTTGAATTTTGATCTTTTCCCAGCCGAGCAATGTGGGGGAGATACTCTCTCGTGATGCTGGGCAGAGGCAGCAGCCCCAGCGCCCGGTCGGCCGCGTGATCACGGGGTGACCAACCCAGACTCTGCAGCGTAGTCCTTGTGTTGGATGATTTTGCCCAACTGTAGGCTGATGTAAGTGTTCTGAGCACGTTTAGGGCAGGCCAGGCTCAGCTATGATGTCCCGTAGGTTAGGTGCACTAAATGCATTTTGACTTACGACATTTTGACTTATGGGTTTATCGGGACATAACTTCATTGTAAGTTGAGAAGCATCTGTGTATGTTTTTAGCTTTAGTTTTTACAAAATTGGAATCATATTGTGTATCAGAGTTCTCAAGAGAAACAGAACCACTGGGGTATATTTATGTGTATACACATACATATGCATATGCATGCACGTGTGTGTGGAGAGAGAGAGAGAGACAGAGACAGAGAGAGATTTATTTTAAGGAGTTGGCTCACATGATTGTGGAGACTGGCAGGTCTAAAATCTGTAGGGTAAGCCAATATGAGGTCTGACAAGTTTGCGAACTTACCACCGTGTGCTTACATTGGCAGCACTGTACAAATAGCTCCGTAAGGTTTCATAACCTTGGTATATCAGTCTCACAGCTGTGTTTGTGTCGACATGTGGTGGTGTCTTCCTGAGTGGCATTCATTATTGTTGTTGTGTGTTTCTGTGTGCCGTCACAAGAATGTCTGAGCTTGAATTAGAGCAATGAACAAACATTAAATTTCTTGTTAAACTTGGCAAGAGTGGAAGTGAAATCAGGGATGTGTTAGTCCAAGTTTATGGGAGTAATGCCACGAAGAAAACGGCAGTATGCAAATGGATTAAACGTTTTTCTGAGGGGAGAGAACGCATCACTGATGAAGAGAGGTCAGGGAGGCCAGTAACGAGCAGAACTGATGAAAACATCACAAAAATTTGCCGAATTGTGCGTCAAAATCGTTGGCTGACTGTGAGAAGCATAGCAGACCAAGTAAACATCGATAGAGAAAGAGTTAGGAAAATCTTAAGTGAAAATCTTGGCATGAGAAAGGTATGTGCAAAAATGATCCCAAAGGAGCTCACCGAATAACAAAAGCAAAGAAGAGTCAATGTTTGCCAAAACCTTTTGGAGAGGCAAGACGATGTTTTGGGCTGTGTTATCACTGGTAATGAAACATGGGTGTACCAATACGACCCTGAAACAAAGCGTCAAAGTGCACAGTGAAAGTCACTCATGACCAAAAAAGTTCCATCAGTACAAATCAAGAGTCAAAATGATGTTGCTAACCTTTTTTTGATATCAGAGGGATTATTCATTATGAATTTGTACCAACTGGACAAACAGTTAACCAAGTTTACTATTTGGAAGTACTGAAAAGGCTGCATGAAAAAGTTAGACAATCTGAACTTTTTGCCAACAATTCATGGCTCTTGCATCACGACAATGTGCCAGCTCACACAGCACTGTCTGTGAGGGAGTTTTTAGCCAGTAAACAAATAACTGTATTGGAACACCCTTCCTACTCACCTGATCTGGCCCCCAATGACTTCTTTCTTTACCTGAAGATAAAGGAAGTATTGAAAGGAAGACATTTTGATGACATTCAGGACATCAAGGGTAATATGAGGACAGCTCTGATGGCCATTCCAGAAAAAGAGTTCCAAAATTGCTTTGAAGAGTGGACTAGGCACTGGTGTTGATGCATAGCTTCCCAAGGGGAGTACTTGGAAGGTGACCATAGCGATATTCAGAAATGAGGTATGTAGCACTTCTTCTAGGATGAGTTTGCAAATTTAATTGTCAGACCCCATAAGCTGGAAACAGGCAGGAGTTAATGCTGCAGTCTTGAGGCAGAATTCCTTATTCTTTGGGAACTGTCAGTTTTTGCTCATAAGGCTGATGAGATGAGGTCCACCTACATTACAGAGGGTAATCTTCTTTCCTCAAAGGTGATAACCACATCTACAGTATACCTTCACAGCATCATCTAGTGTTTAATTAAATAACTGGGTATTACTGTGTTTCCCCAAAAATAAGACTGGGTGTTATATTAAGTTTTGCTCCAAAAGACGCATTAGGGCTTATATTCAGGTGATATCAACCTGAAAAATCACGCTAGGGCTTATTTTCCGGTTAGGTCTTATTTTCGGGGAAACACGGTATAACCTAGGCAACTTGACACATAAAACTGACCATCATATACAATATACCCCAGTTTCGTATTTTGATTTTGTCATTCGCATGTCACAAATATTTTTCCATAGCATAAAACATTTCATGAGAACTTGATATTTAATGACTATTACCAAATTGTTTATTCACCAAATGGCTTTACCATGATTTATTTAGAAATTTTCCTGTTGTCAGATATTTAGGTTGTATCCAGTTTTTACTGTAGATATAATATTGTGATAAACATCTTTGGGTGAATTTTCTTTCTGTGTATTTCTTGTTAGTCCCTAAAATGTAGCATCAACAAGGAATTACTGGGGCAAAAGTTAGGAAGACTTTAAGGTTTTTGATATACACTGCTAAATTTTCTTTAGGACCTTGCTTCTCAAATTATAATCCTTTCAATCCTTTGTGAGAAATGCATATTCTTGGGCTTCACCCAAGATCTCCTGAATCCGAATCTGCATTTTAATAGATTCCCCCAGGTGACTTGTATCACACTACAGTTTGAGAGGCACTGTCCAAGAAAATTTGTACTGATTTATAATTCTACCATGCTATAGTCTGAGTGTTTGTGTCTTCCCAAAATGCATCTGTTGAACTCTTAACGCCTGATGTATTCATAAGTGGGACCCTTGGGAGGTGCTTAAGTCATGAGGTGGAACCCTCAGCAATGGGATTCCTGAGAGATCCCTAGCCTTTTCCACCGTGATATGAGGACACAACAAGAAGGGGCCAGCTATGGACCAGCAAGAGGGCCTGAATATTGCTGGTGCCATGATCTTGGACTTCCAGCTTTTAAAACTATGAGAAATAGATTTCTTTAGCTTATAGGCCACCCATCTATGGTATTTTGTTATAGTAGCCTGAATGGACTAAGACATACCAGAAGTATAGAGAGATAACTATTTCACTTCACTCTCATCAAAACTGGGCATTATTTTGTTTTTGCATCTTTGTTCAGTTGCTAGCCAAAAATGATATTCATTTTTTCTTTAAATTTTTATTGTATAATAAATTTATTGAATAAGCTGACTTTCATAGTGTTCAATCAGGAAAAAGCATTTTTCCCCCCTAAGCACCACCTTAAAACATGCTCTGTGACATTTTAGGCGGATCTGACAACTTTCTAGTCTCTGTCGCCTATAAGGACAGTCTCATTTAAGTAATCCTGACTCAATTGTAGGTATGAAGTTCTAGGCCAGTCTGAAATCAAAACGTAAGTTTCCCATCCAACTCCATGCATTTCCCTGCCTTCTCGCTGTGCCTACCCCCTTACTCAGGCACCTGCGAAAGGCTGCAGGGAATAGGTGGTGAGCCTGGTGTGGTCTTTCATTCTTTCTCTACTTCCTTCTCGTGTTTATCTTATCTATAGCTGGGACCAGACGGAATATGATGACAAGGGACAGAAGTCTTCCGATGTTGGTCCTATTGTTAGAATACTCTTCAGCTTCAGATAGTTGCTGTCTGGCTGGTTCATGGCTGATGCCCGCATTTGGTTCTTCAGACGCCCTGCAGGGAATTTTTAAAGAGTTCTTCAATGTGGTGAGCTTGGTTGGGATTTTGGTCTCTGGAATCCGTGATGCAATGGCTTCTCCTTCACATTAAGGTAATGACACTCAGGGCTGCTATTGCTATCGCCCGTAGGAAAACGTGACATCTGGTTAAGTTCCCCACAAATAACAGCAAAGTGAGCTGAAAATTCTGCTATGTAAAAGGTGTATATCTGATTAGTAGAATATGGAAAGATCAATTCCTTTGGAGGTTGGAACCATCTTTTTCTCTTTTTTATGGTTTATTTCTGAAGCCTTGATTCTACCTTGGATGTCTTCAGGAAAAATAGCATATAAGTAGTTTTGTACCGCAGGTCATTGTAGGTAGAACTGATGCTAGGGAAAGGCCATAGAAATGCAGATTGTGATTCTTTGGAGCTGAAGCATAGAGGAGATAAACCATGACAGGATATTTTTAAATGTTTCATGTGAAACATGCTTGGTGAATCAAAAATTCTTTCTAGCCAGCTTTTCAAGTTGTTTTCTAAAATCAGGAAACTGAGAATATTTACTTTGGGGGTTGGAAAAAGAAGGGATTACATAGCTCCAGTTACAAGTCACAGTTCCCAATTTTTCTCCTCTTGGTTTCTTCTAATGCCCTCCCAGGTGTTCCCAGCTGCCCCGGTGATCGTGACCACAGAGGAAAGCAGTGAGCACGCTCATGGCCTGGACATGTTGGGTTCTCCCTGCATCACCCTCAGAGTATCATCCCTCCTCCTCTTCAAGGCCCTCAGCATAAGGGCAATGCTTAACCCAAGGGAACAGAGCCCAACAGAAAGCCTTGCGGTGCAGAGGTGTTTTGTGCTTGGCACCTACTCCACCTAGTAGAGAACAGGTCTTCCTGTTATCCAATCCATGCTGGCTTCCACTGCTAAAATAAGTCTCCCTAAAACACAGACTTCTCTCCTGCTCAAGAACCTGCCAGGACTCCTCAGTCCAGCTTTTAAGGCCTCTAGAGTCTGGCTCTGACTTGACTTTATTTTCCTCTGGTTCCAATTACGCACCTTCTGCTGAGTGTCTTCTACACGTGTGCTGCCGGTGCTAGGGTCTATGCGTTTGTTTGTGCATTCCCCTGCCCACCCTCCCACCCCTGCCCTGCTAGTTAAACCCAGCTACTGCGGCCCCCATTATGCTCTCACATGTCTGGCCCTGCAGCCCTTCCTGTCATACCAGTGAACCCTGGATCATATACCTCCAAGTGCATCTGACTGTTTCATGTTTTAGATTGGTTTCCTCCACTTGATTAGGAATTCCCGGTTTGCAGTGACCATGTCCTCTGCTTGTCTCATAGCCCTTCTGGCCCAGCCTGCAGACCATACTCAGTTATGCTTGCTGATTGACTGGGACATGGTGGCCCGGTCAGCAGGCCTGTGTCACTGTTTCACGGAGCAGAGGGCTGCTTGAGAGCTGGACCCAGTGTTTTCATCCCTGCATCTCCCTGGTGGGCCACAGGTCTCTGGTGGGGAGCTCAGGATAGGAGGTGCTCCTTAAGAGGCTGGGATGTGGAATACGTGCTGTGTTGGAATTCCCGCTGACCAGCTCTGTGCACCTGGCCATATCACTTCATTTCCTCACTTACGTAATTCAGATTTGTTATTAGGTTGGTGCAAAAGTAATTGCATTTTAAAAAGTTAAAAACAACTGCGAACACCGCAACTACTTTTGCATAATTTACAAATAGGTATTGAGTGCCTACTGTATGCTAAGCCCTATTTTAAGAGTTGGGGACACAGCATGGAATAGGATAGAGATCTGAATAATGAGGGAGGACCAGCTATATAAAGATGCTGGGGACAAATGTTTCGGAAAGAGGGGTCAGCAAGTGCAGCCGCAAAAGTTCAAGGAAGTAAACCTTCACCCACGTGACTGAAGCATTGAGGTGAAGAGGAGGCTGGTGGGAGGTGGGACTGGGAGTTGTGCCAAGGCTAGATTCCACAGGACCCCACGAGGCCATCAGAAGGCTGTGAGTTTCTCCCAAAGACATATGGGAAGCTGTTCGGGGATTTTTAGCCAGGTGAATGACACGGTCTGATTTATTAACCGTGCCTGCCCCACTGAACATTAAATACAATTAAATTATGTAAGGTGCCTAGTGGTATGCCTGGTACACAATAGGTGCTTGATAAGTGGTAATTATTATTTTCATGTTTTGGAGAAAGAATGGTTATCTCCTAGAATTCTTACCTTAAAAGATGAGGTTTGTAATGGGCTGAATAATGGTGTCCCCAAAATGTCTATGTCCTAATCCCCAGAACCTGGAAATATGTTACCTTACCTGGCAAGGGAGAATGAAGGGTGCAAATGGAGTTAAGGTTGCTGATCAGCTGGCCTTAAAAGAAGGAGAGTATGCAGGAAGGTCCAGTGTAATCACAAGGGTCCTTAAAAGTGGGAGAGGCAGGCAGAAGCATCCGAGGGAGAGATGACCACAGAAGAAGGTCAGAGAGATGCATCGTTTCTTTGAAGATGGTGTAAGGAGCCACAAATCAAGAAATGCAGGTGGCCACTAGGAGATGGAAAGGCAAGGAAATGGATTCTCCCCTAAAGCCTCTAGAAGGGAATGCAGCCCTGCCAATATCTTGATTTTAGCACAATGAAACTCAGTTTGACTTCTGACCGCCAGAATTGTGAGATAATAAATTTGTGCTGTTTTAAGCCACTAAGTATGTGGTAATTTGTTACAACAGCTAGAGGAAACAAATACAAGGATTTGGCACCAAATATTCTAAACTCCAGTTTAGTCCGCTCAATATGACCTATGACCCATGTATTTTAAACTGTTTAGTTTACCATCTATGGATTGGTTCCTACTGCATGCCAGGCGATGTAAGATAGTATCTGTGCTTTTGGTGAGTTGACCGGCTGGGAGACTTGCTGGTGTTTTCTGTAACCTCTAGGGGTACCAAATTCCATGTGCCTCTGGGTGATACATAGTGATGCGTAGCCTCTCAAGCACACTGGGGAAATGAGTCCTACTTTCCATTAATCAGGGAGGGCAGAAGAAGCTACACTGGGCTCTCAGCCCCCATGCCCTCCAGCGAGGGGTGGGATTGCCTTGTGCTGGCCTTGGGCCCTGCTTAAGTCCCGCCATCTGCCCTTTCCTAGTCTTCAGGGCCCAGCTCACAGGAACCACGCCCTCCGAGACCTGACCCCTCCCTTGGTCAGGGCTCTGGGCCCAACGGCTTCAACACTTGGGCTGCGCTCACTTTCCCTTTACTAAACTTGGCTCCTGTCTGTTGAGCCTGCAGACAATGAGCTCCTGGAGGCAGGCCCTGGGCCAGGCACACATTTAGGGGCTCAGCAATGCCTGAGGTTTGGTTGGCCGGGGCTGGATAAAAAGGGTTCCTAAGCAAGAGCGTTTGCTTTATCCTTTTAGGGAAGTTCATTCTCTCTGGTTGCTCCTCCTCCTCTTGGAGACCTTGCTAGAAAATCGGAGCTGAAGAGGCCCAGTGCCTGCGCCAGTCCATCTTTCACACTGAGGCTGCCAGAACCTTCGCCGCAAAACTCAACTCTAACCTAGTCCCACCTGCTGCCCACCCCCATGTATATCTGTGGTTGCAAATATTAAAAAGAAAACAAAATCAGTGCAGAACCTTCTTTTTCAATGATATATCAATATATGAAATTGAAAGTCAGGAGGCAATAAAGTTATAAAGCATCTGAATTCTGGCTGCAGACAGACCTGGTTTCAAATCTAGGCTCTACCACTTATATAACCACAGGCAAGTTGTCTAACTGCTCTGTGCCTTACTTTTCTCATCTGTAAAATGGGGGTGCTGACAGCACCTAGTTCATGGCTGTTGTGGAGTTTCAAATGTGATAAGATATGTAAAGTACTTACAGTGTCTAGCGTGGTGTAGATACTCAGTAAATGTTAGTTTTGTTACTAGAATATAAATTAATTTTCTAAGTTCTCATTTATAACATTAGTTGTCTTAAAGCCCATCAGGGACAATAATTTGGCTGTTTGGATGAACACAGAATTTTTAAAAATAAATTTTATTGTTTTGAATAGTTTTAGATTTACATGAAAATTGTGAGAATATACAGGGAGTTCTCATATGCCCTGCACCTAGCTTTCCCTATTATTAACATCTTCCATGAATATGGCACATTTGTTACAATTAATATCGTATCGTGAACAAATATCGATACGTTATCATTAACTAAAGTTCATACTTTTTCAGGTTTCCTTAGTTTTTACCAAATAATGCCCTTTTTCTATTCCAGGACTCTGTCCAAGATAACGTATTATATTTAGTTGTCACATCTCCTTAAGCTCCTCTTGATTGCAACAATTTCTCAGACTTTCCTTGTTTTTGATGACCTTGTCAGTTTTCAGGCTGGTATTTTGTAGAACGCCCTTCTACTGGAATTGTCTGTTTTTCTCCTGGTTCGACTGGAGTTGAACACAGAAATTTGAACTCAGTGGATCATCGATGGCAACTATAGTTTTCTTTTAACTAACAACTAACTCTGGGTCTCTAGGAAGACTCTGAGATCCAGCTTAACTTTTACCTCCTCCCTGATCCCTTTCTCACTTCCCCAAGGAAACTGGTGCTGTCCCCAGGGTTTCCCCAAAACTTGGCACATCTCTTTGTATTGTCCTTTTTGGGTCACAGCTCTGCCTCTTCCTCTAGGCTGGAAACTTCTTGAGAGCAGAGATTGACCCATAATCCTCTCTGTATTCCTCCTACCCAGTGGGGACCTGGCATACAGTAGGTGCTCAAGAAATGCTTAGTGAATGACTGACATAAGAGAGAAGCGCTGTTTCTATCCCAGCCTTAACACAGAGCATGTTACCTTTGTCCTAAGAACATGGGGTGTCCCAGTGGATGATGGATGCCAGTGATGAATACTTGGGTGGATCTTTTAAAGCTCCTTTCTCCCTGCCCCAAAGGGGTGTGAGAATGTGGCAGGAACATGGAAAGGGCCACCAGGGGGCTCCAGGAAGCAATTCACCAGCCCAGCCCCAGAGAAGGAAGGGCTCAGAGGTAGCTTTTGTAGCAAGCCTTGGGTTCCGCAGAATCCACAAAGAAAGTGTGTCAAAAGAGAGGTCTGTTTTGCTACTGATGTGCCAGCTCTGTAGCAAGGACAGGATGTACCAGCCTGTTCTGAAAACATGTGTGGGCCCCTAATGGCCTCTTTCCCCCAGAGGTCTTTGCCTGTAGAAATCAGGACAAAAGATACCGATAGCCAAGAAATGATCTTTGCAGGAGCAAATGATCTCATTATAGCTGCCAGCAGACCTTCACTTCATTCAGATTTCCCAATTTCTGCCTCCACTTCAGCATTAATAGTTCTCTTTGGATCAGAAGCACTTAATGGATATTCCTAAAGCCAAAATTATCACTGAGAAGTTGGAGCCAAAAATCTCACGGCTTTTTTTGAATTCTATGAGGAGGGGGGAAAAAAAGAAAAAGAAAGCTGAGTTAATTTGAGATAATGAAACTTGAATTAGAAATTGCTCTCTGAGGTCAATAATATCTATTATTTTGTTCTTGTGGCTGATACTATTAACAGTAATAATAATAACAATAGATCACATGTATTGGGTGCCTACTCCATGCCAGGCATTGGGGTGGAGATATCTGCCTGGGCCAGGCATTTGCCTTTGGGTATCCAAGAGGAATTAGAGTAGCATAATCCATGCCTATTCAGTTACAGAGATATTTGCTCCATTTCATAGATGAGGAAACTGAGGCTCAGGCACATGAAGTGATTTGTCAAAGCTGGAAGTCAAATTCTGTCTAGCTTTAAGAACTGAACTCTTGTCAGTCACCCAAATACACCTCAAAAGGATCTAAAATAGTTGCCAATCATAAAACATGACTGAGCTCCAAGGGAAGGGAAAGAATAATCACGCAAGACAGAAACCTGTAGGCATTACAAGTCTATTATATCAATAATAATGATGAAAAAGAAGATAATATCGTACTCTTCTGGGACCATGAGCTTCCTAGCATTCCTGGTAGACAATGGAAATACAGAGATGTATCTGCTAGCCTTTAATACTGTTTGTATTCAAAAGACTTTTGCAAAGCTTAAAAGCAAAGTTAAGCTGAAACTTCTCAACCCACGTGTTTTAAGAGGTGGACTCCTCCTTCTGGGTTTGGATCCAGCTGCATGGGACCCTCCCACACGTCTCCTCTGTTTGGGCCCCGCAAGTGCAGGGGTGGACAGCAGAGGTGCCATCAGTCAGACTCCAGGCAGCTAACACTGGATGCTCCCTGTCCCCAAGGCCCTCTCCCCACTGTGTCTGAGGACGACAATGCTAATTGGTAGAGCCAAGAACCAAACTTGGAGACACTCACGCCCCCCGCTGAAAGACATTAATGGTCCATGAACAGCTTTCTTAAACGGGAGAGAGTTTGTTACTGGAGAGCAAAGCAATTTCTGCACAAAACCATGACTGACGGAGGATGTGCAAGCCCCTTGGACTGATGTCTCACATGATAGCCTAAGTCCCTCCAGAAGCTGCCGAGGATCTCAGGACTTGGTGTGTGCTGTGCCCTTGGCTGGGCCCTGGGGACCTGTGGGCCACACGGCGGTTGTGTCTGGCACAACCCCAGCAAGTTCACTTCGCTGCGCTCAGAGCCTCACCGGGTGCCAGCACGGGGCTCTTAATTATTTCTCTTTGTCAAACCTTTGTCAGCAACTTCATCCCAAAAGAAGTGGTTTATTTTCCCTTTGGCAGTGTTTGTGACTCTTACACTCCAGTTTTAAAAGTAAAAGAACACAAAAAAAAAGCTAGAGATGCCAATGAACTATTTACATTTTACAGCAGCCCGCTTCCCCAAAGAGTCAACAAACTTAGTTCGCTTTGTGCATGGACTCCGAGGTGTTTAAGCGGTTTAAATATTTTTAAGGGTCCTGAAACGCCTTCTCTTTGGTTCAAGTTATTGTTAATAACGCTTCAAATTCTTGTGTATTTTAGCACTTCTGGAGGAATTTAAGGCTCTAAAACCGAAATTAAAATGCAAACATGAAGGAATTGCAAAATTAAATGAGAGAATGTATCAGAAAGTGTTTGGAGATGGTTTTTACTGCGTCATGGTCTTGCTACGCGCATAATGCTCTGATTGGGGGTGGGGGGTGGGGGGTGTTCTGGACTTGTGTCTGCTGAGAATTGGAGTTTTTGTCCCCCAGCTTGTGTTTAGAAAGTGAAAATATTCAAATGAGTCCTTACAAACGTTGGATCCTGTTTTCATAAGCAGTGAAAGGAATTGTGAGAAGTCATTTTAAAACTGGAATTAGACCCAGTTAACATTAGACTTAATGTTGTTTGGCCCGTGACCCCATCTATGAGGTGGGAGACGCGTTCTGTGGGGTGTGGCCGGCTTGGTGGATGTTAACAAACCTCTCATTCGTGGGCCTGGTGGCACTTGGTGAAGTTTTGCTACATGAAGGCTTTTGGGTGGAGAATCATCTTCCTGGGTGTCAGAGGAACGAATATATGCCACAGATGAGAGGGTCTTGTTCTTTTCAGAATGTAAGTCTGGACACAGGAACCCGCCTGGGCACTGGCAGGCTAGCTTAACTCTTTGCTTTTCGCCCATATCTCCAATCCCCCTATCCCCCTCACCCACCCTCCGCCAAGAAATGATGTGCTGAGGGCAGCAGGCCAGTGTTGAGGACGTTGGGACTTGGGGAGAGCATTTATTTACTTCTGACAAGTGAGCTGCTGGCTGCACTTATACAGATGGATGTTTGGGGACTGGAATATATCCCCCAAAGACATGCTAGGATCCAGGGTCCACGGCAGCAAAGATGGAATGAGAGACTTGAAACTAGGATTCCAACATGGCAGAGTGGGAAGAGAGGAAAGTTTCGTGTATTATATTCTAAGCTTTCTCTTAAGTCTTTTATTTCTGTAAATCATAGGTAAAAGCTGTATTTTGACAACCCTGCATTTAAGATGTATCAACCACTTTGATTATTAAGGGGCATTGCTCTCCCTCCCCAGCCACCCCCAGATGTGCTTTGGTAACTAGGCCACACTCCCTGATGTCATCAATACTTAAATTTATTTGGAAAGATGAGAGGTTTAGCCAATGAGAAACAATGGCCCGTGTTTACTCTCAAGGGGAATCAGCCTTTACATCATCTGATCCTAAGACATTTTCTGGACTGAAATATATATTATCACAGATCTTAATTTGAGGCATAGATGTAGAATAATTTCATTTTGAAATATGGTGGTAGTAAAATTTAGCATTAACATGAGCAGTCAATAATTCAAACTTTTATTTGCTGTGATATCAAAGGGATATCTTTCTGTTCCCATCAGCCAGGGGAAACAAAAGGAAAGATTTAGCGTTTTGCTGATAATAGTATTTTTTTCAGCCCAACTTAATTTTTTTCTTAAAGAAGAAGCTTTGTAATTGATTTGTTTGGTTTCTGAAATCCACAAGAGTCCTGCATAGCTCCCTGAATCTTTATGAAAAGATACATGGCCTTTCCCACTTAGCTGTTGGCGCTCATCTGTGCATGCCTTATTCGGGGCAGAAAGTTTGAAAACTTAGGAGAACTGTTTATAATCTGCACTTGTTTGCCCTTTTAACATCATAATGCCAAGGTAAACGGGCTGTTTTGGCAAAGAGGTCTCGAGTGAAATGATTGAGGGGGAACTTCCCCCTTGGTGAAACTGATTGCCCAGCCTGTGTAACTAGCTTTAGAAAAATTTTCATCTGTAGAATAATTTTGACCATTATGAACATAAATGGCTTTGTCACCAGTTAGCAGGCAGATGGAGCATGTGTTTCACATTATTAATTCGAAGCAGCATGAGGGCTGGTTAAAGCAACTTTTAAGAAAGCAGAGTCTACACGTCCCCATCTTGCTTCCAGTTCCCCAGCAAAAGGCAGTGTTAAAATGGTCCAGGGTTGTAGAACAGCCCCTTCTGATGGGAACGCTGTGTGACATGAACCTTGCCAAAAACTAATGGATCATTTACAGGAAATAAGAAGTTAAAGAGGAGGATGAGTCAGTAGACTTCAAAGCTAACCCATTTCCACAGAACTTAAATAATGAATACCAAAAACTAAAGATTTCACAGACAGCTTATACAGCTCTCTGTGCAGCTGGAGCCTTCGCCCAACTCTGGCACTGTCTGCTTCAAGTAAGAGTCCCTACTGCTTCAGGAAGGAGGAGGAGAGAAGGAACAAGGAAGAAAAGAAAGGGAGAAAAACAAGGGAGGGAATGGAAAAGAAAGAAGGGAAGCAAGTTTGAAAAGACAGGGAGAGGAAGAAAGATGGATGGCGGAAGGAAGGAGGAGGGCGGGAATAAAGGAGGGGAGAAGGAAGAAAGGGGAGAAGGGCAGAGAGGCGGTGGGACAGAGAATAAGAGGCGATCAGAAGGTGGGTAGTGAAGTCTCATTTTGCACAAATATATTTTGCGTGGCAAGTATCCTGGTACATCTGTCATGTGGGTCTCTGTGTAGTGGATTACTAAAGTCAAAATAAAATTGTGTATCTTTTAAATGCCACTGAGTCATTTATGAGCTCATAGACAAGGGGTTTAAGGAGTTTTATTTTGGAATTACTTATAATGAAGAACTGTGTTTAAGAAAACCAAGGGCTGGTTCAGATTATAAGCACAGTGCAAAAGTCTGTCACTTGAAGGAAACTTGCATTTCAGTGAAATAGACTGGTTAGGGAGATTTATGCATATCACAAAAACATTTTGATCCAGCAATTCCACTTTTAGGAGTTTATTCTTAAAAAATTATTGCACAAGGGTATAAACCCAGTGTAGCTAAGAGCATTTTTCATACTTGTGTAAATCTTGAAATAAACTATATGTCTAATAAGAAGAGACTGGTTAAATAAATTATGGTATATCATAATGACATACTATAATGTCATTAAAAATACAATACAGTTCTATATTATTGACATGGAATGATTTTCACAGCATATTAATTGAAACTTTCTCAAAGAGCATTTGCACATATTTATATGTATAATACATACTGGGGGTGCCAAAAAATGTATACGCATGACTTGTATTCATCTTTCATTATCAGTGTATATTGAGTATTACAATTTTAATACAGTTTTTTCCTTTCTTAAAATGTGTATACATTTTTTTGGCACCCTCTGTGTATGTAAAAATATGTATGTTTCTGTTTGCATTGAACAAAGTCTGGAAATGTATACCTAATAAGTTAGCAGTGATTAAATCTGGAACATAGGGTTTGGAGTGATTTTAATTTTTCTGTCTGCATTTTCTAATTTATTTTCCACCATGAATATGTATTACTTGCCTAATATAAAAAACAATTGGTAGGAGAGAAGGAATTTGTACTCTGAGAGAGGATTTATTTAAGCTTTTTCTCCATAGAGAAGGGCCCAAGTTAAATTTGTGTTTACAGAGCCCCTCCCAACATCAGGAGGGGAAAGAAAACATTCCCAAATGTCAAAATCCTGTTTCTGGATCTTTTTCCTTCAAGGGTCAAGCCTTCCTTTTTGCTTATATCGTGTCCTGAGCCTTCTTGCAGGGTTAGAGCCAGCAGATGTCCTTCTGGACAGGCAGCTCGGGATGGGAGTGAGGGGGCAGCAAGGCACCTCTGGATTGGAACCCCACCACTACCAGATTCTGATGGGAAGTGGCCGTAAGTCACCCAAGGCCAGCTTGGGTGTTTTAGAAGACTTACAGTGGGGTAGGGAGGGGAAATCAATTATTTGAAAGAAAATAACCCCCGAAGTGCGAGTCATTGGAACTTTCCTGCTGGCACACCCTTCTGGGCCCTGAAGAAAGTCAGGAACTTAATTCCTGCCCCATTCTCAGAAATTCTCCAAGGAAATTGACATGGGCCCAGTGAGCATCCATGGTGGGAGCACAGGCCACCCACCAACGCATAGATGCTCCCAGTCTCTGGCTGGGTGGCATGGGCATTGTCCCCTCAGTCTGGGCATGGCGAAGTGCCAGGCAGGCCCCGACCGCAGGCCTCGCCTCTGGATCTTGCTCTTCCATCTGCTTGGGGGCTGTGGTGACCTCTGGGATCAGCTTCCCATTTTTGTCTTATTTCCTTTTGTTGAATCCAGCTGGTCTCATCCCTGGGGCAGGATGGGTGTGGGAGGAGGACGAAGACAGTTGGGATTCTTTAGCTGGTGGGTTGTTGGCCTGGAGCAGAGCCGAGCTTCTCAGCCATCCCCACCACAGCCTCCCCCGCCCCTAGTTCATGGTTGGGACATAAGCTCCAGTTCTGACTTGATCTGGAGCCAGTGTGATGATTGCTTACTTCTCTGTACGGCAACTGGACCTCATTGGAGCCAAATTTAATCTTTATCCTGCAACCCACTGGCTTTGTGACTCAAGCAGATCACTGAACCTCTCTGAGCCTCTATTTCCTCATTTGTAAAATTTCAGCTTTTTGGGGGGTGGAGGTTGCGGGGGGTGAAGACTACATGCCATGACATAGGAAAGTGCTTCGAATAGTGTTGTGCACTCATAATAATGATGGTTACCGCTGTGATAACTGACATTCAATGAACAATATTTTGTGCCAGGCACTCTTATAAACAGTTGACATGTAATAATTTACTTAATCTTCATCACAGTGGCCTCTGATGTAGATACTAACTAATGTCCTTTACAGATAAGGAAATTGAGCCATGGAGAGACTGAATAAATTGCCCAAGTTAGTAAGTGAATTGGTCAAGTAACCAGGCTGTGACAAAGGAATTCTTTTTTTTTTTTTTTCAATTGTGGTAAAATACACATAACAAAAAATTTACCATCTCAACCATGTTTAATTGTACAGTTCGGTAGTGTTAACTACATTCACAATGTTGTGCAACCAATCTCCAGAACTCTTTTCATCTTGTAAAACTGAAACTCTATACCCTTTAAACAACTTTCCATTACTCCTCCCCTCAGCCCCTGGAAACCACCGTTCTACTTTCTGTCCCTATGATTTTGATTACTCTAGATACCTCATTTAAGTAGAATCTTGCAATATTTGTCTTGCGGTGGCCAGCTTATTTCATTTAGCATAAAGTCCTCAAGGTTTATCCATGCTGTACCATGTGTCAGAATTTACTTCCTTTTTAAGGCTGAATAATGTTCCATCATATGTATATGTCACGTTTCGTTTATCCATCCATCTGTCAGTGGACACTTGGGTTGCTTCCACCTTTTGGTTATTGTAAATAAAGCTGTTATGAACATGGTTGTATCTAAGTCTCTGCTTTCAATTTTGGGGTATATACCCAGAATTGGAATTGCTGGATCCTATGATAATTCTATTTTTAATTTTTCGAGGAACCATTATATTGTTTTCCATAGCTGTTGTGCCATTTTACATTCCCACCAGCAGTGCACAAGAGTCCCAATTTCTCCACATCCTTGCCAATACTTGCTTTCTGTGTTTTTGATAATAGCCACCCCAATGGGCATCTCATTGTTGTTTTGATTTGCATTTCCCTAATGATCAGTGACTTAAGCATCTTTACATGTGCTTATTGGCCATTTGTGTATCTTCTTGGGAGAGATTGTTTATTCAAGCGCTTTGCCCATTTGTTTTTTTTTTTTTTTAGTCAGGTTGTGTGTTTTGTTGTTGAATTGTAGGAGTTCTTTATTTATTCTGGATTTTAACCCCTTATCAGATATACAATTTACAAATATTTTCTCCCATCCACGGGTTGCCTTTTCACTCTGTTGATTGTGTCCTTTGATCACAGAAGTTTTAAATTTTAACATAGTCCAATTTATGTATTTTTGCTTTTGTTGCCTGTGCTTTTTGGTGTCATATCCAACCAAGGGGTTCTTTAGGAGTGATCTATAGTTGAGGTAAGATGAGGAAAAAGCAAATTCTACCCATTTTGTGTGGAAAGTAAGACATGAAGACAGAAGCCACCAGTCTGCATGGTGTTTGGCAGTGCAGAGAGACTTCAAAGGTAAGAAAGCATAACTAAGGGAAGGCAATTTGGGATTGGATCACAGCCCGAAACCCGAAGAAAAAGCCTAAGAATACTGTAATACCAGACACTATTTGAAGCAGAAAAAAGAAAGGGTTCTAAAGGGCTGAGAGCCAGAAAGTCCAAATGAGAGTAAAAAATTAGAAGATGGGGACGTGATGGGCCTTTGACGAGGGAAAGGTGGTGTGCGTTAAGAAATGATTGGGTTGAAATTTAAGCGCACAAGTTGATCAATTCTCCTGGCTGGGGAAAAAGGAGGTTGTATTGCCTGGGGTAAAATGGATTTTGCAATGGTGTAGGAGGAAACGCAGGACAGGGAGGAAGCTGAGGCTGCTAATTAAGAGAGAGAGAAAGAGACAGAGAGAGAGAGAGGGCTTTTCAGAGACCCGAGGAAATGACTGCAGAGCTAAATTCTTAGTCCCTTTCAGCCTTCCCGATAAGGGGTTCCAGTGACAAAGAATCAGCACAGCCAGAGTGGGCGAGGGAACAGGAGGAATGGGAGTGCTAAAGAGCCTACGGAGACGTATCTGAAGCCTATGTACATCCTTTGGTTTCTGTTATTTATTTTTAAAAATGAAGAGAACTGTACCTTGGCAGGGAAAACCCTGGCCTCGATTGGTGCTACAAACCCCTGAAAGGCAGGGAAGTCTAAATGTCTGAGGCAAGCAGACTTAAAACAGCAGCAGTATTACCTGAAGACAATTCCACAAGCCAGGAAGAAGTTCCGCTCGAGAGAGCGCTGTGCTGGGAGTCAGAGCTGTGGCGGCCCAGTTTTGCCACGAATTTACTCAGCTTCAGTGGTTCCTCACATCCTCATCTAGAAAACAAAAGCCGCAGCTAGTTGATCTTAGTTTCAGAGAGGCAAAGAGTCTTATTCAGTGATCTCCAGTAATGGGGGTTTATTTTAAAGACGCATATTGACAAGGACTTTGAAAAAGCAGAAAAGTCAGATCACAGCCTGAGCAGCCACAACATGACAACTGGACCTTAAGAAGGAAGGAACCCAAAGGGTTCTCAGAACCTAAGGCAGCAGGAGAGGCCGTGGAGATAGAAGTTTCTGGATTTTCAGTCGGGGGTGCTGCCACTAAAGTGACTGTTTTGTTCTCTTGCTCCTGAACGGCTCCCAACCCTACACTCTGGATCTTTTCTCTCCCTCCCGTGCTTCTGCTTACCCATCATATCTGCCTGAAGTAAATGTGTTCTGGGGGCTCGGGTCCAGAGCCCCAGTCTTGTTCTTCGTGGATGGTGAGGACGGCAATAATAGCTAGCATTTATTGAGTACCAACAAGTGCCAGGCACTGTGCTAAGCACTTTCCAGGTCTTAAATCACTTAGTCTGTTTACCAATCTCGTGGGGCAAGGACCATCATTATTCCCAGTTTATAGATGGAAAAAGCTGAGGCCCAGCAAAGCAATGCACCCATGGTCACACAGCTAGTAAGTGGCAGAACCAGCGTTCAGGTCCAGATAGCAGGTTCCAGAGCCTGTGCTCTGCACAATACCCTACTTCCTCCCAGCAGGGATGGAAGGAGTTAGCTGCCAGAGGTCTTAGGTTCCTGTTTCCATCAATGGCCACCCAAGCAGCTGTCAACCACCTGTTCATATTAACGTGTTTAGGACACTTTCCCCCCGCAATCTGTACCAGCTCTGAGAGGTGGTATGATCCTGAATTTACTATGTGCTATATTTTGATGGACTCAGGTGCTTGCCATTATGGATTGCTTGATGTGGGATGGGCTGGCAAGAAGGGCCACTGAGGATCTGACCCAGCTACAAAGAGTGACACAGATGAGGACATCCAAGCATGGTAACAGAGGGATTACAGACATCCCAGTCCTACATAGAACTGTTCACATTATATACTATTAGGAAATCTAGGCAAAGACATGGGACGAAAATTCAGGTTGGAGGTGGGGGTGGCCGTGGCCAGTAAGGCATGAGAACAAATGAAGTTTCCTAGAGAGTGTAGGTGGGGACTCTCAACTACATTTAACAGATTCTTTCTCTGCAAATCTAAATACCAGATGAATCCTCCAACAGATTTCTTTAATCTGCCTTTTAATATCTCCTACATTTGCAGTAATTGCAGCACGGTTTTGCTAAAATGAACTTCACAGGGTCTTAGGATATCCCCAGTGCATATCTCGACTCAGTGATATCGGACTGCCCAGGCTGTTGTTTTATGGACAGGCTAGTGATGATTGCAAGGGCAGTTACAAAGCAAGCTCTCACTGGCAATGCTGTAGTTGTAGTGCGTTTAGTCGTCGATACATGTTGGTGGGAAACAAAGGCTTAAATTCTTCAACTGTAATTGTACAAATATTGTACACTCCATTCCTTCATCAACAAAATAAGAGGAAAAACCAAAAGGATGTATTCAAAAACTACTGGGGCTGATCAAATCTTTTTCTGATTATATTCTTTTGAAGTTAAACTATCTCAGCTCTAGAAATATTGGAACAGGTCAGGCCTGGAGCATTCTTGATTGAGTAGTTCAAGATCTATTGATAGAATCCCAAACCTTACCAGGTGGCTGTGCAAGCCAGATGCTGCTGCTTTAACCTGACTTCTCCCTGTATGTGGAGGGTTTTCCAGTACAGTAAGGGCTTTGATTCATAATCATCATCTTCTGAGTAGAATTTGAAATGTTTTGCAGTGTGCCCCCATTTAGCATTCTTATGCTTTTTTTTTAACTTAAAATTATTCCATTTTTACCTTTCTATCCATAGATCTACGCACATGATCACTTACAATGCTTAATAACTTCCTAGAATCCCATTGACTTGCTCTACAGAATTTATTTAACCTGTTCCCTTGTGGTTGAACATTTAAAACAATTGCATTTTGGTTCTTATTGATATGCTGTTAGAAACTTTGTTCACATTGTTTACACATCTTTCTGTCTCTCTTTTCCTTTTGCGTATTTCCTTGGGAATACAGTCCCAAAGAAGAATTAAGGATCAAAAGGTTTTATAGCTCTTGTTCCATATTATCAGACAGCCTGCGAAAACACTGGAGTAATTTACAGTGCCCCAGCAATTGTTGGGTATGCTTGATCCCGACTGCTCTGCCAATGTTGGTTTTTCATTGTACCTTATACTGTTTTAAATAAGTATTCAGTTATTTTATTCATACTTCTTTAATTATTAGACTGAACATCTTTCCATGTGTTGGTTTACCAGCTACATTTCCCAGTGTGCATAATGCATATAGTGTCTAAGTTACCTGGCCCAGGGTTGCCCCTTGTTACTGTTCCTTACGTCTTCTTTTTCCCTTTCCCTCTTTAGCCATTTGTCAAATAGAGTCTCATTACTGATGATAAAATGTTTATATCCCAAAATGAGATTCCCATTTTGTATTTGTTTTCTTACTTTTTATGTAGGAGACTTTAAATAGACTTTAAAATATTTGAATTCGGGGCGGCCGGTTAGCTCAGTTGGTTAGAGCGAGGTGCTCTTAACAAAAAGGTTGCCGGTTCGATCCCCACATGGGCCACTGTGAGCTGCACCCTCCACAACTAGATTGAAACAACTACTTGACTTGGAGCTGATGGGTCCTGGAAAAATACACTTAAAATAAATAAAAATTTAAAAAAAAATTTTGAATCCACCTGCCTCCAGCCTTATTTTGTTTTTGAATTATAATGAATTTATCTTTCTGCTACAGTTGGAATAAATACACTATCTTTTATTTCCCCTCTCTCTCTGTGTTTAATTAGTTCATTGACCAATTTGGAAAGTACTATCCTATTTGGTGAGTTATGAATATAATCTACATTCTTTCTTATTGATATCAGATTGTCCCACCAGCATTTTTTAAATGGTGATTTCTACATTCATTATTGTGATTCTTAGTTTTTGTTGTTTGTTTGCTGTATCCTAAGGACTTATAAGTGCTTAAATCCATCTGTGAAATCACTATTCTATTAGAGTCTTTGTCCTGGCTTTGATCCCGCAAAATTCAGTTTTGATGAAGATCATTTTATAACATATCCTTAAATTAGATTATTATATCCACCTTCAGTCTTCCTTGGTATTATCGTGTACTTGCTTTTCCTTATTAATTTTGCCAGAGATGTATTACATCCTATAGCATTCTAGCAGGGATTTAATTGTTCTTATGTTAATCTATTTTTTGGTTTTTTGGACTAATGTTACTGATATTACTCTAAGTTTTCTAAATCAGGTGCAGTGGATGTAACTTTATTTAGGCATTTTATTTTTCCCATTATGATTTTATAATTTTTAGTTCCCTAAATATCTTATTTATCTAGACATATAAATTCTCAAGTTTTTTTTTTTTTTTTTAGTATGGGAACAGCACCAGTTTTCATTGCCTTTTCTAGCTTTACATCATTGATATACACTTGGTTGATCTTGCATTTTCTATTTACACTATTATATCATCTGCAAAAAGAGTGATATTCTATTGCTACCTTTCCTGTATGTATTCTCTATTTAGTTCTCATCTTGTCCTATAGTATTTTCTACTATTACCTTTCCTAAATCACTATATGATTTATTAAACTAGATTCATGAATAAGACAGACCTATGACCTCTCTTTCTTCTCTCTCCTCTCTCCCTGTCCTCCCACCCCTTTCTCCCAGTGTTGTCCTGATTAGGTGTTTTAAATGAAGATCTTATTTACTTCCTACTATGAGTTGTAGAACATACCATCTTGTCTATAGGAGAAGAGCATCGTTGGCTTCTGCCTGTGTTTGCAAAGGGAAGCCCCTCAGGCTGTGCTATTCACTATGTTAGCTAGTAGCTGCTCATGGCTATTTAAACTTACACTTCAAAAACTTAAAAATTAAAGTAAAAAAGTTCAGTTCCTCACATTAGCCATATTTAAGTGCACAGTAGCCCCATGTGACTGATTCGTCATGACTGTACTGGACAATGCAGAAATAAATCTTTCCATCATTGCTGAAAATATTAGTGGACATCCCTAATCTAGCATATCTATAGTAAAAAGACTATTGAAACTCATATTTAAATCTATAATCTTTTTTATCGTAAGGAATAAATCTCATCTTCCTCTTTCAAAGAGTTCTTATAAGACATCAGGCTTAATGATGGCCTTCTCAGCATCCACCAAAAGAATTCTTAGGTTTAAAAATAGATGCTTTTCTATCCAAGTGCTGAACTATCCTAATAATTTCCCTTGTCGTGCTAGTTCTGTCTGTCTTTGTCAGATAGCTCATACTTGTTTGTTTTGGGAACACTTCCCCTTTCTGTTTGTAGGGTATTATTTATGATTTATTAAACTAAATTCTTGAATAAGACAATCCTATGATTTTCTCTCTCTCCCTCTCTCTGTCTCTCTCTCCGCCCCTCCCCCCCCCCCAGTGTTGTCCTTATTAGGTGTTTTAAATGAAGATCTTATTTACTTCCTAATATGAGTTATATAACATACAATCTTGTCTATATTTCTAAACCTTTGTAGTAACTGGTATTTAAAAATTTGAGATATCCTCCTGAGAATCCATTAGTGGCTTCTTTAAAAAATGTGTGGAAGGAACAGAACTTTCCCTAACTGTCCCTCTGACATGAGTCGGTACATGTTTTTAATTTTTTATTCAACATAATTAGTTCACAATTATACCGTTGAATATAAACCTCCTGTAAAACACTAGGTGACATGCTGGATGACAAGATGAGTGTGTTATTGGCCATCAAAAAGAATGAGGATTTTCATATTCCCTCCTCACTGGATTCTTCAAGGCTCTCCTCCACCCCTCAATTTCCCCTGACTGGACTCCCCAACATGAATCACCAGGTCAGTCTTCCACACCCCCCACCCCAATACATTGACCTTATCCTCTTCCCAACTCCTGCCGTAGTTTCTCTGGCAGAGAATGTCCTTTCCCTCTTCACCTCTCATTCACCCTGAGGACCCACCCAAAGTTCCCGTCTTTGTGATTTTCCCTGAGTGATTTCTCTCTGCTCTCATCTTAATGTAGTCCTCGAGTGTATCTTTTTTTTTTTGGCAAATAATTTCACAGCCTTGTCATATTATCTAATTATTGTGTGTGTTATTATGTCCATCTCATATGTCTAATATCCCTGTAGGGGTGAGAGTGGAGGGAGCTTTTAGGTTTTCTATTTCTTTTGCTTAGTGCTAAGAATGTGGCAGACATTCAGAGATACTTATTCAATAAGTGTGTTGATAAATTAATGATTATTACTTCATTACCAGTCAAAGCCAGTAAAATCTGTGGCCAAAGGCAGGTTTTACTAGCTTGAGTAAACTAGTGTGAGCTATTTGGAGAAAAAGGCAAAAGAGTTTCCAGAAAGGATCGTACTCATCTTCCAGGTTTGTTCATTCATTCCCACTCCCTCAGCAGATAGCTATTGAGTGGCTCCCGTGTGCTGCGGTAGCTGTAGTTAATCAAAATAAACATGGCCCTGGCTTCGTGGTGTGCACAGTCTAGTAGGGGAGATTGGTATTCCACAAGTACACCAACAAATAAATACATAATTACAAATTGTGCTAAGTGCTGTAAAGGAAAGGTAGTTTGGGTGGTTGGGCAGGACCTCAGTCAGATTAGGAAATGACATTTAAGCTGAAAGCTGAAGGTTGGGTCATTGGCCAAGTGAAACCAAGTGAAGAAGCCAAGCAGAGGGAATAGCGTGTGCAAAGGCCCTGAGATAGGAAAGAACTCAGTGGGTTTGAGAAACAGCCAAAGGCCAGTATGTGACCGGAGCGTGGTGAATAAGTGGGGAGTTAACATGGGTTGATCCAAAGTGCACTTATGGTCCAGAGTTGGGTATCTGGGTATAAAGCAATCTGGTGTACATTTTAAGAGATTTTTCTAAGCCAATATATGTGCCTAGTATTGTTCCAAGTAATATGTGTGTGTGTGTCTGTGTGTGTGTATATGACCTTATTTAATACTGAGAACATCCATATGACTTAGGTACTTTTAATATACCCATTTTCCAGTTGAGGAAACCAAGGCCCAGAGATGATCACATAGTACGTTTGTGAAGGAGCCAATACGATATATAACCAGCTTGTCTTGAGCCTTCAGAGCCCAAGCTGTGACCACTGGGTGGCCTTGCCACAAGTCACTTGGCCGCTGTGTCACTGATGGGGTTTGGCAGTGTAGGAGCAGACGGATAAATTAGGGGGTTCTTTCAACAGTCCAGGTGAGAGGTCACAACTGTGAGGGGGTGCTATGTAACTGGGAAGAAATTGATATTCCGGGGTCAGGGCAAGGAGACAGACAGGGAACATGATATAAGGAAATAAATGCATTAGGTTGGTGCAACAGTAATTGCAGTGTAAAAGGTTAAAAATAATTGCAAAAACCGCAATTACTTTTGCACCAACCTAATTTATTTAGACTTTTAAAAAAGGCTTTGAAGTCTCGTTTTAAAGAATTTAGAAGAGAAACAAAGCAATCAGTAGAAGCACAGCATGAAAAGGAAATAAAAATTGGATCAGAAATGAAGTACAAATCACACTAATAAAACAAGTTCTTTTTTAAAAATTTTAATTGATACAGTGGAAAGAAAGAAAATCAGAAGTGAGAAAGGAAATACGATAATTATAAAAGAAAATGTGTCATTTGTATGGAATTTATAACTCCTTGCTAAATTAGCTATGCAAGCTGAAACAGATAACTGCTTAAATATAGTGAAATTGGTCAAAAATTTGTCATGAAATCTGACATGAGATCTACGGCCCTCCATCTACTGTCTCTTTTCCTTTCTTTCCCTCTCCTTTCCCTGCCTGGTGAAGTCTGACCAGTCTTCACAGCCCTGTTCAAATCCCTTTCTATTTTTTTCTATTTCTATTTTTTTCTAAAATAGAAAAACAAAACCATTGACAGGAATACATGGTTATTTTAGCCCAAATCAACAATTACCAGCAGTACAGATGGCCTTGCAGGGTGGAAGCAAAGGTTACATGATGTTCAGCCTTTTCTGTTGAAGCGAGCAGGGGTGGGTTTAACCTGCTTGAGAAATGTTTGCTACCACCACAGACACATATTTTTTAAAAAAGCAAGTTTTGGAGCATAAAGGCATAAACATCATCTAGACACTTTCATTATGTGGATTACCAAGTGGGCCGAATAATTAGAATGAAGCGTCTGTGGGCAAATCTAGGTTATAAGTTTTTAGGGAAAAACCTTAAATATAGCAGCCATGTTAGTAACTTTTATTCTTTTGAGAAAAGGTGAATCACCGTGGCTAAAAGTCAGTTCCCATCAGGTTCTCCTGCTGAGATGTGAGGAAACCTGTTGCCAGTTTTCAGTGAGCAGGACTGGGTCGAGTCTAAGTGTGTAACCTAGAAGCTCCTATCATGACCAGCGCCGGAGAGAGGAGATCTCCAATGTGGCGGCCAGTTCCCACCTCATGCCTATCTTCTGCAAGTCTCCCTTATCCTGGAAGAAGTCCGCCAACACTTGGGACAGAGCTCACTACCAGCCTGTGAGACCTCCCTTAAAGACTGAAACAGCCCCTTTAAGTGGGACCAAGTGCTTTCTATGAGGTGATTGGGAAATTTGCAGAGCAGTGGTAGGTGAGCGTAGAAAGTTGTAAAAGGTGGCATCTCAAGGCGTGTGCATTAGGCATTGCTAGATTATGACAGGTTTTAGGAAAGCAGTCTCACTTTCATATATCAGGTTCAGGCCACTCTAGTGTCTTTTTCCCTATAGAGTCCCTCATATGAAAAAGGAAAGTAAGGTAAGCGGAAGAAAGAAGAGAAAAAAGCAGAAAGGATGGATAGCTAGATGCTAATACGAGGCCATTCAATCATTCATTCATACATGCATTCAACAGGACTGGGTCAGAATAGAGTGGGGTCCTGAGAGCTGAGATGACCACGGCACAGTCTCAAGGTACCGTCTTTGAATCGTCAACCACATGTTCACAGATACTGGTATGTCTAGATATTACATGCAAAGTCCTTGGCATAGTATCTGGCACATATTTGGTACTTAGCAAATCCTGGTTGTCATCACATCGCCATCACCATCACCATTACGAGGCTGTGAGATCCCTGAGGACAGACGACTTGTTCATGCAGTGTGCAATCCCTGGGTTGGCAAAGTGTCTAGTGCAGAGGTCAGAATCCATGAACGTATGTTGACCCATTGACTAACTGAATGAATACATTTTTGAGCACCCACTCCACGCAGGCACCGTTAAAAGGCATGGAGAAAGCTTCTGAGACCAATCTTTGTCCTAAAACGAGATGGGGCATAAATTTTAAAAATGTTGTAAATTGTAAAAGCCAATATAGAGGGCTAGCATTTGCTAAGTGCCAAGTGAATAAAAACAGAAGGAGCTTCAGGAATTTGGGGGAGGAGGAAATTCTGTGGGTTGGTAGGGAGAGTTGTGACATGTATTAATCCAGAATCTAATCAAGTTCAGAGTTTTAAAAGAAATGCTAACCCTTTAACCCTTTGGCAGTGGGAATGGGAAGAATAAACCACTCCCCAAGACATGAGTTTGCAATGTGTGCTAGTAAATATTGAACAACTGGCTCTCCGGAAAAAAAGTATGTGGATGAATGCATATGAAAATTTAAATTTTACTGACAAAGGATGAGTAGTAGCACACAATTCACAAATAATAATGAAATATCAAATACTCTTTCTTCTGAATTCCATAAGCCACTTGATTCTCACAGAATGTTTTTGTTGAGCTTTTTGTATCCATAGCTAACCTGTGGTTGCAATTCAACCCTGATTTGACTAGTAGAATTTCATCCCTATCTGCTCTTTCCCAATACATTTATTGTTGTTAAATCTGATATGTGATCTGCTAAACTATTTCTCACTATTTTGCATATTACATTTATTAAACCTTAATCTCTTTCAGCTTCAGCACTAAGTATGTCAGAATTTACTCATTCACCAATGACATGAACACCTTTGCTGAATCAGATAATAGTCTTCAGATACTAGGAGAGTATTTTCCTCTTTTTTTTAAATACTAGTTGCACTGTAATTATTACAGATATGCGTCTCTTTAAGTTTAATCTGCATTATTGACATTTCTTCTGTCACTTTCTTAACTCTAGATAATCAACAAAACAAGAAATCAAGCCCTGACTTGCAGAGTTTGTTGATTTCCAAGGTGTGAATACCCCCACCGTGTCCAATTTTGTGAATATGGAATTGGGAAGAGATACACAATAGCACACCATTATGTAGTATTTCTACCATATAGATACTATAAACGTAAATAATCTCAAGAGCATAGGAAACAAAATAAGTGATGAGTTTTGAGTATGTATCACCTTTGTTTTTAAGCATCATTTATTTAATTATAAGTTTATGTTTTAAATTTTAGTAATGGCTCTTTTTAACAACTGGCTCAATGAATTTCCTGAAAATGTAATAATCGAGAGCTAGTAGGAACCAGCTCTAATACACACATTGCCCTCATTCTTAGTGGGGTAAAAGTCTCCTCTTTGGGTGAGGAGCTCTGTACTTTTTGTCACCTTGCGCCTAGTAGAGATCCAGGTCTTAGTGGCTCATGCTGCCTCCAGCAGAAAGACTCAAAGCTCATTTCTATCCTGATTCTGCATGCTGTGGGGAGTTTGACATAGATTTTGCCTAAGCTGCATTATTCAACCTCATTGTGACATTTAGTATAGTCCCTAATGACTTCACATTTCACACTTATTTTCCATTATATCTTCCTTTAAAGATTAAAAACAAGAAAGAAGGATCTTGTATGGCTACGACAGAGGATGGTTATAAACAGAGCACTTGGGCTAGCTGTCCAATTAATTACCCTGTAGTGTTCTTCCAAAGCTCCCTCCGGACTGCCTCCTAAAAGAACCCCAAACTTGCCCGACAGGTTGGAGAAGTTGGCGACTTTCTTGTCTCAACCAAGACAAAGAGACACAATTCCTGATATCAAAAGCACAAACTTTTATCCTCAAAGCAAACTTTTATAGAGAAATTTGACCAAAACAAGCTCCCCTGGCTCCACCCTCGGCCTTATTTTACTTTCTTAAGCAATGTCCCTTTCACATAAATGTAGGAAAAACTGCCAAGTGGGAGGCGGGAATAACCTGTCTGCCCCACTCCCCTGGCTGAGCCATGGCAGTTGATTTTTGCACTGGCTGGTAAATAGCCGATCCCCCATCCCTACCAGTGCCCCCTACCCCTGCAAGCAACCTTGCTCCTCCCCAGGCCCTCCTGGGCCTGGCCCTCCCATAATCCTGTGACGAGAGGCGCTGTCAGACCGGCTCCCACGTCTGACTGGACAGTGCCCGGATATTGCCCATCGTTAAGTATTTTGACTATCACTCCTGCTTACATCTTCTCCATCTCAGGGTATGAGCCACAAAATACCCTGTGTGCTCACCCTCACCCCCAGATCCAAGCCAGAAGGCTCAAGCCCACCACGTGGGTGTGGGATCCATCTTGTTTTCAATAGAAAAAAACTCAACAGCTTAGAATCAGGTGAGGGTCTCACAGCCTGCAAGGCCCCTTCTCTAATGTGTCTGCCGTGCATTTCCAGTCCTTTGCTGGTTTCCAGGTGGTTTCACTCACATCCCAGTTCCTTTAAAACCCTATGTGCTCTCATCCGTCCTGACTCGTCCTTCTGTCCCATGTTAGGGCCTTGCCATCTAGTATTAGATCTTCCAAACTCTCACCATCTGCGCAACCAGGCCTTATCATGCCTCTGTCCAGATTCTCCTGGGGCTGATCCCCACCGCACCCCACCCCCCCCACCCTGTGCCCCACCCCACTCTCTACGGACTTCTCTGACTCTTGTTCCTCTCTTTGTGCTATCGACGCTTAGTCACAGTGCGTCAGTTGCCCGTGGGTCCTTTTTCTCATCTCCTGCTGTGGGTTCCAAACCTGAGCACTCATCTGAATCCCATATTTGTTGGGAATTCCCAACTTCCCCTGTTCTGGATACAGCCCTGGTCCTCAAAAGAGGCAAGGCTACTAGTTTGCACTGGGGTCTCCTGTCCATTTGACCAAAATCATAAAAGAGATGGAACCTATTTCTCCAAAGGGAAAGGGCTCTGCAAAGGAGCTGTAATGTGATCGATATCCAATCATTGAATCATAATAAAATCATTTTTCCAATTAACGTGAACTTTTTCCTACTTTGCAGTGGGTTGTGAAATCACTACTACAATTGAGTAATTACATCATGGTGTTTTTTCCCCCTCAGTTTCTTTCTTGTTATTGCTTTAAAAACATTGCTCACAGATGTTTAAGAATTTATATTAAAAGTGAATTCCAGTAAAAGTCCTATTAATTAAAATTATTCAACCTTGTTCAGGAGCTTTTTTAAAAAAAAAAATAATGTGCATGTTTAGGGCAGGAGGGTTTTCCAGTTGTCATTTCAGGAGATAAATGTGTTGGGAAATGAAGAGAGTATAAATAGAGACGAATGTCATCTTATCTAATTAAAGATGAATGCTGAATTTGGGGAGCCGTAGTAGAATGGAGTCCTGGTTCAGACTTGCCTTGAAAGAGATTTATGAGCATGGGATATGAAGCTTTGTCTCCGAAGGGGCTCTCCTGGTGACAATTAACTCCTTCAACTCAGTGCTCTGTGCATCCGGAAGAAGCAGCTTACAAGGTGGATGGCGGAAGAAGGATGTTGCAGTGTGTTTGACAAGTCAACAAGGCAAAACAAAAACAACTTGCTTTATTCAGGCCTCTGGAATTTCAAGTGGTTTGACAAACCAAGAGCCACATACTATCATGTGTCTATTATGCCAACGGGTCTTCCCTTGGGCTTTAAATCTTCTTTTTCAGTTTATATCATTGAGAGTTTTCAGAATGTTTTTGAAAAAGGGAGTTAGTAGTAGTTCTAGCACAGTTGGGTTTAGCCGTTACTGTTAAAGCCTGGCATAGCCATCGTAGTTGAGCTTGTTTTCTACCTTAACCTATGAAAACCTTTTTCCATAGAACTGACAGCTTAGAGCTGATCTGTGGTTACACACAAAGGAGACGGTAGCTAGAAATGAGTGTTCTGCTGTGGCTGTGATGCTGGAAGATACCTCCCTGATGGAATACTGCCAGGCATGGCTTAAAATATTAAAAGGTGTATTAAATTGGATTGTTTTTGATGGTTTTAATACCCTTAGAGGTCGCTAGGGAAAGCTATAGTTCTTAATGACTGACTTGAAGAATAAAATGCACTTGAACCTTGAGGTCAGATGCTGAATTCCTTCTGCAGGTGGAAATGCTGCACCTTACAAGGGAGGCCAAGTCTCATTTTTGTGATGACCTTACCCATTTGAAACTTTCCCGGAATCTCTTATCATTAGCTCCCCACCCAAAGGATGAAAAACACCATCTGACTTCCAATTTTCCCATCTCTTATTTGAGTTTGCAACTTTCTTGAACAACAGATGGCCAGAAAATGTGTAAGCCCAAATAAAAGCAAAGCATGGTCTTTACTGTGTCTTCACTGGTGTCAGTTGCCTTTTAAAATTAAACTTATGTAAATGATCCCTTGGCTTTACGTAGGAGAAACAGAAATGAAGCAACCCCAGCCCTTGAGTGTATTTTACTTCGGGTTGTGTGTAGGGCTACTTTTTTCTTTTCTTTCTTTTTTTCTTTCTTTCTTTCTTTTTTTTTTTTTTTTTTGGTTTTTTTTTTTTTTTCTTTTTTAAAGCTTTTAATATTTCCTTTTAAAGAGAAACAAGAGAAGAGGCATTCGGTAGAAGCATTTTGCGAGTTGCTCATTCACAAAGCTCGCAGTTTCAGCCTAGACTATGAGGACTGGCAGAGAACTTAGAGGTCCTTGTTTTAATTGACTTGAAAAGGGAGGAAAAGATTCTGGAGTCAAAGACCAAAGGAGGGCCCGGCCTCTCTGGGTTTGGCATCTTTCTTACCTCAAGGAGTTAAAAGTCAGAGGCTGAGCCTGATCAACCAGATGGTCTTTAACAGTAACATGGTTCATATTGTTTAGATTATCCTGTTGCAAGCACCGTGCCTCGTTTACCTTTTATGGAATAAAGTGTGGAAAATTGACCACAGATGTAAGTAACCAAGAATGACGGGGAAGCTGTTGTTACCAGGCCTCCTCTTTTCTCTCCAGCACGCCTGATCCCACAGATAAAAATAGAGAAATGGAAGGCAGGAGGAGGAATAGCTTGCCTTACCTCGATGGCTCAGGTCTGAGCGCCATTAGCCCTCTGTTCTACATTTTCATAAACCCATGGTTGGCCTCAAGACTCATGTGCAGGCTACCCTCAAATTCTGATTTTCCAAGTGGCCTCCAGTTAAAATAGCATACCATGTAAGCAGTTTTTCCATCCTGTTTTGAAAGGCAGGGGGCAAGGCCAACAGACTGACATGGAGCAATTTTGCAGTCCTCCATTCCCTGAAGGAGAGAAGTGAGTGGCATTTTGCAGCCTGAGGAGCGTGGATAAATTCTGCATTCCCGTTGCTTTGATTGTTATCTCAGCTGCAGGCTGGGCCAGATTAATTAGAACTAGGCCCTCGTTATTTCTGAGCTTAGAATGTATTTCTGAGAATGTATTTCTGAGTTTACAAAAGAATTGACTACTCCGAATGGGCCCAGTGAAGAAAAGAACTTGTTGAGACAGGCCTATGCTTTCCTTTACGGCATGCTTTTTAGGATTATAAAGTCATTTGTGCCTTTTGAAACCTTCAGAGGAATATTCTCCAGCCAAAGTCATAAACTAGGTTTTATGAAGTCCCTTTATTTTCACTCACTCCCTCTTCTCCGCTTTCCTGAGTTCTGCTTATTTTGCTAAGGCCATGCTGACTTTTGCCTCTCGTCCTTCGCTGTGACACTTGCTGCCTTTGCCTGTGGCTATGACTACCACTATCAGGTGACTAGACTTCTGATTGCAGGTCTGCTTGAGGCAGCGAGGGCCAAAATTACCCATGGACTCCAATTCTCAAAGTGGTCTTCTGGGTTGCCTTCCCTTTATGTGGGGTCCAACACACGATGGGACCAACTCCTCTAGTCACATGTATTTTGTGTCTTCATTCCCATCCAGTTCAGCTCCCTTTTCTCCTAACACGCTTCTTTACTCATCCCTTTCCACCAGGCTCTCTGGAGTCCTGGCTCTACTGTCAATAAACTCCCCAATATCGGACATTCTAATTCCTCACGCATTTTCCAGGAAATCTGGGCCAGTCTCCCTGGACACTGCCTTCTTCCCATGCTCCCCTGGTTTTAAGTTCATTGTCCCCCCTGACTCCTTTGAAACCTGTCTCCTTTTAAGCTGAGGTGCCTGGGTAGCCCACTCCCATCTTTTACGAACCTCTGGATGCTTCTTTGCACTCATTCAGGACTTTAGCACTTGGAATTGTCGCACACCCCTGCCTTCCTCTCTGGTGACCCCAACAGCTTCCCTACTGACCTGTCCACCAACCACATAATTCCTCTGTCTTCTCTGCTTCCATGGCTGTTCCATCCACCCTGCCCCATGACTTTGCTCCGTGCTCGTGTCTGGAATCGTGAACACTTGCCGTCTGAACTTCCCAACCCTGAGCACAAACTTCCATTCATCGTCTCTGCTATGTAATCCCCACGACGACATGCCCGTCAACCTCTAGCTCCTGACCCTCTTCTTTTCCCAGATCCTCAGTCCCCTCCCATCTAGCCTGGTTCTCCAGCATCCTTAGTTCTCCCCACCCCCATCCCTTTTGTTCTTTCCCTGCTCCAGCTGAGCAATCCGCAGCCTGAATCAACTCACAAGGCCCTTCTCCTGAGCCTGCCAAGGGCCTGCTACCAGCTTCTGGAAATAATCATTTAATCTGTCTAAATGACTAGGGCAAACCCCTGGCTTCTAACATCATCCCTACCCCAGTACCACCCCCCATGCCTTCTCAATCCGCTCCTCTTTTTCTCTCATTCACCCAATGTCTTGAAAACTCATCCCTAGCACTGCTTTTTGGCTTCCACTCATGAATCAAACTGCAGTCTGGCTTCTGCTCATATTGAAATTGCTCCAGCATAGGTTACCTGTGACCTCCCAATTTCCAGATTCTCTTTTTTCACCTCATATGATCTCCCTTCAGCTTTCTGCTTCTTGGAGCTCTCCTCTTCCTCAGCTGTGATAGGAATCTCTCAAGGTTCCCCTCTCTCTCTGAACACTTGTTCTGTTTTTCCCCAGTAACTCTTCCTTTTCCTTCTACTTAAAAATTATTCATCCCTGTGTTCCTATCCTCTGCCTCCTCTCCTCTCACTCTAGTCAAGACCCAGACCCTGCGACATGGGGACAAATAAAGAGCATTGACCACACCAAGGGCCACTTCTGAAAACATCCTTCTCATTCGACACAGATGGGAAGCCAAACACACCAGATGACTGATGGTGCTTAACAGTTTGTTTCTACGATCATGGGCATGAGTCCCAGGACTGAAAAGTGTTGTTTGGGAGGTGATAGCAAGTGTTGGTGTCTGTGGGCTCTGGATGGGCAAGCCCATGGCTTTAGCGGAAGACTGGAGCTGCCATGTTGGGTGTTCAGATTCTCATAGGCCATCAGGGGTGGTGAAGAGGCCATTCCTAGAACCTGGAGAAGAGTTACCATTTCTACAGCTGGGGTGTATACTGGAAACCGTGTGGGGTTTAGAGTTAGACATTGTGTTTTGAATACTGCTCTCCTCTTACCACTTATATGACCTTGGGCAATTGACTTCTCTCCTGGCTGTGACTCAATGTTTTCAAATGTAAAATAGATAACATTATCTTCCTCTTCAGAGAATTAGGGATAATGCACATCTTAGGAAGATATTATTTGCTAGACTTAATTCCGTAGGATAATTGAGCTAAATAGTGTTATTCTCTTAGGCTAACTATTAACCTGACAAACCTGACAACTCACCAAAAATTACTTTATAATCTCTTTTATGGGACTAGTATCAGAGTGGAGGAAGCGAATGAGCAGAACTGGTCTGTGTCTCAGGCGCATTGTCACCCGCAACATAGAGCCCGTTCAGTAATAGCCTCTCATCCAGGTGTAGGTGATGTTGGGTGAGCAGAAGACTAGGAGATGGAGAGATCAGTGTGGGCTGGAGTGGATGGGACAAGTGGCCTTGGAAAACCTCTGGCTGCCTGGAATAAAAATGTCACGTGATTATAAAGCAAGTGATGAGTGATACAGTCACAGGCTTCTGTTTATGTTAGGTGGGGGGATTAAAATAGATGCCAGGGGCCTCCCAGGAACTATTGAATCCTTTAGAATGAGAACATGGTGAAAACAGTGTTTTAGGAAAATTAGCTTCCTTATACATAAGACATTTTTGATTGGGAGGATGAGGCCACAGAGGACATTGGATAGACTGTTACCGGAACCAGAACCTGATCTGAAGAAGTACAGGGATATTATGAAAATGAAAGAGAAACGTTTTCGCAGTAAAATGCACAGCACATAAATTTTACCATTTTAACCACTTTTCAGTGCGCGACTCAGTGGCTCGAGTACGTTCATGTCGTTCTGCCATCACCACCAGAGGAGAAACTTTATAGCAATTTGCCATTGGTGTGATCTCTCAGCGCGTGACCAGTATGTCATATGCTTTGCCATTGGAACATTTCCTAGTGATTTATCACATATTGCAAAGTATCAGTATTACAATGATTTGGAAATTTAAAAAAACACAAACTAGTCCTTTTCTTCAGATTGCCTGAGAAACACTCTGCTGAAGGAATGAGAAAGGCCAGAGGGTCTCTGGGAAGGAAGAGGTGACGTGTAGGAAGGATAATCCTCTCCCCTTTCTGCCAGATGAGATCTTATTCATTCTCAAAGCTCAACTCCTGGGTCCCTCCCTCCAAGAAGCTTTCTCTTCCCTGCCTCCCCCCAAAACTCTCAAGCCTCAGTGGAGCTTAATCAGCCTTTATGTGGCCCCTGTACCATGGACATATCCCTGTGGCTGCCACCACGCTGCTGTCTGAACTGGCCATCTCAATGGTCCCCCCACTAGAAGATGAGCTCTGGGAGTGGAGACCATGGTGTTTCATCTCTGTACCCACATTGCCTTGAGCACGGCAGGTGCTCTGTGAAGCTTTCTTCACATGAATAGAACTGAATTTAGAGAGCAGACTTAGAGGGTGGAGAGAGACTATGATATGTGGGGGTGAAGATAAAAGAGCGTCAAGCCATGCTTGGTATCCAAGTCCCCTTGGGAAAGGTAGGAGGAGGCCATTTACCTACCGTGAGTGAGATGCAAGGGGAAAACATGGAAGCTGAAGAACAAAAGTGGAGTAGGGCAGCCTGTGTGGGAGTGGTGCTGCGGAGGCAAAGAGGGAGTAAAAGGAAAAGACAGCAGCATGTCTCTGTTTCCTATTCACTCTTAGACCTTGTACCTCTGCTGAAGCATTCATCAGAGTTTCTTCATCAATATCTAATCATCAAATACACGTCAAACCCTGTCATTCATTTCTTCAGTAAAAATTTCCTAAGGGCCTACTTTGTGACCATCTTCTTGCTACAGACTTTACTTAACATTATACCCAACCCCTTAACCCCTTTTCAAGGTAGGTATATTATTGTCTCGATTTCATAGAAAAGGCTCAAGAGGTTGAGTTTTTTTGCCCAAACCACGGCAACTAGTCAGTGGCAGAATCAAGCTTTGAACCCAGGGCTTAAATCCCTCCTGCCTTGCACAGTGTCCTGAGGCTGGTGCTTAATAAATGTTTGTGGGATAAATTTCATGAAAACTTGGACCGGGATGAGAAGAAAGACGAGAGAAGAGGCAGTTTGGGATTAGGGATTGGCTCAGCCAGTTCAGAGGAAGATTGAGAAAGAACAGGGTTCAGGTAAGCACCATGCAGCCTAGAATGGCTCATGTCTCCGGGAAAGAGAGGTTGCCTGAGTAAGACTGTGTTTAGGATGCAGAATGGACAGGTTTGGGGATGGCAGAGGAGACCCTACTGGTTCCCAGGGGCACTTTATGAACAGTAACTCCTTAGGATTCCCTATTCTGATTTCTGAGCTGAATGTGACTTCATGTACTCTTCTTTCTTGGGACACAAGGATGATGAGGAATGGGACCACTCCTTGGCAAGTGGTTCTGCTGATTCTTCTCCGAAACTATGTAATGGGAGAGGTGGAAGGAGGGCCCAGCTGCCTTTGTAGGGAAGAGCCTTTGGTACAGACACTTTCACTATACGTACCAGTGATCCATTGCTGCCTGTGGACTTCACTCTTTTCATTTAGGACTCAGGCTTCCACTTTAGCTGGTGGTGGAAACATGATTGGATTAACCAGCGTTGGTCTTAGCTATGATGGGGGCATGAGGGAAATGTCTAGCCTAACTCACCTATTACCACCTTCTTTGGGAATGATGGCACCCAGGGACCCAGCTGAAGGGGCAGGCCTGGGAGGCCATGCTTTAGCCCTTGTTTGGATCTCTGACCCACAGCCAGCCAATCCACGTCACTACCTTGCACTCAACTCTCTAATGTAGATTTCCAAAGTCCATACCGTGGCCTATAGGCCTTACTTGTGTTCGCCCACGCTTCCTCTCCCACCTCATTTCCTGTCATTCTTCCCTTGCTTTCTCTGTTCCAGCTCCACTGTCCTCCTTGTTCCCTTCATGGGCCAAGTAAATTTCCACCCCAAAGCCTTTTCGTTTTCTGTTTCCTCTTCTTGAATGTTCTGTCCATCGTGTATTTGAATATCTGGCTCCTTCACTCAAATATCAGTTCAAGTGCTCCTCGGGTCCATGACCACCTATTTAAAAATAGCACTTCCTGTTTCTCTTTAATCCCATTGCCCTGCTCTATTTTCCTTTATAACCTATCATTGCTGGCGTAACATATATGCGGTCAGACAATTAATTTCGCGAATGCATCCTAGAAAAAGTGCTACGTACCTCATTGTTGAATATCACTATGGTCACCTTCGAAGTACTCCCCTTGGGAACCACCAACGCCAGTGCCTAGTCCACCCCTCAAAGCAATTTTGGAACTCCTTCTGAAATGGCCATCAGAGCTGTCATCGTATTACCCTTGATGTCCTGAATGTCATCAAAATGTCCTCCTTTCAATATTTCCTTTATCTTCGGGTAAAGAAAGAAGTCACTGGGGGCCAGATCAGGTGAGTAGGGAGGGTGTTCCAATACAGTGATTTGTTTACTGGCTAAAAACTCCCTCACAGACAGTGCCGTGTGAGCTGGTGCATTGTCGTGATGCAAGAGCCATGGATTGTTGGTGAAAAGTTCAGGTTGTCTAACTTTTTCATGCAGCCTTTTCAGTACTTCCAAATAGTACACTTGGTTAACTGTTTGTCCAGTTGGTACAGATTCATAACGAATAATCCCTCTGATATCAAAAAAGGTTAGCAACATCATTGCAACAAGTTCGCGAACTTAATTGGCAGACCTTGGTATGTTTGCTTGCCTTTTCATTGTCTCTCCCTTTCACTAGAATGTATAAACCCCCTGTGAGCAGGAGTTTATCTTGTCCTTTCCTGTGTCTCTACAACATCCAGAACAATTCTTGAAACATTCCACATGCCCAATTAATGTTCGCTGAATGAATGAATGTCCAGTGACCAGCTTCTCTCTCAGGAATCCGAATTAAGGACACAGTGACTTTCTTGGTTGGTGATGGTTTCTGGCCCTTTTGGGTCAGTCAGGCTTGGGGCTGACAGTCATATTCATCACATGTAAGCACAGGAAGTTGGTCAAGATCAAAAGAAGCTGAGGGGAAAGAAAATCCAAGTGTCTCTGAAAGGGTCTTGAAGAGAAGGTTTTGCTGCCTAGGGGCTTTTGTCTTTCCCGTTATGGCCTGACCTTATTTGTATTTCTTTTGCCTGTGGACTTGTCTGGGTATCTGTATTAGTTTTGCTACATATTAAATTATCACACACTTAGCAGCTTAAAGCAACACCCATTTGTTGTCTTACAGTTCTGGAGGTCAGAAGTCCAGGTGGGCTGGTTTCTCTGCGCAGGGTCTTACAAGACTGAAATCAAGGTATTGATGGCCTCTTGTCCAGAAATCCTGGGGGAGAATTTTCTTCCAAGCTCATTCAGCTTGTTGGCAATCTCCACTTCCTTGTAGTTATCGGCCTAAGGTCCCTAGTTCCTTTCTGGCTTTTGGCAGGAACTGCCTTTAGCTCTGAGACGCCACTCTCAATTCCTTGCCATGTGGCCCCGGGCACACCAGCCATAAAGAGCCTCCACATGTCCCAGCGTTCCCTTAGGTTCTCTGACTTCCCGTTCCCTTAGGCTCTCTAACTTCCTCTTGCTACCAGCAGGAGAAAACTCTTTTTTTTTTAATACTTAGACGTTTATCATTTATATCCCTCACACAGTGACAACCCCTCTCCCCCATCCACTACCCCTCTGACATCGCACACAGCCATTACATCTCCGCTGTCTCTATTCCTCATGCTGTACTCCGCTTCTATTTTTAAAGGCCTCGTGTGATGATGTTAGGCTCACCCAGACAATCTGTTGATTAACCCGACATCGTCAGGACATATGATCGCCTCATACTCACAGTCCTAGCGTTGGGATAAAAAATCTTGAGGGACCGTTTTAGAATTCTGCCTACCACAACATTTACTTTTTAAATCTCCTCTTTTAATTAATTAGTTTGGGGAGGGGAGGCTGAAACTAGAGCAATGGCCACAGTCCACAGAGGCCTAGCCTTGGACTAGGCCTGCAGTAATAAACTTTGTCTTCATGACCTGTGCTAAATTGTGGTTCTTCATTTTTCCTCTGGAACAGAATTCAGAATATAGAGATGTGAAAGATTAGACCATCTGCCATACTTCAGATGCCAAAAATAATGAAAATAGCCCCTTGCCTCTAAACTCTCTGGTAGAAAACTTTTTTTTTCTTCCAAATGCTTTTTCGTGCAGGTCACTTTCCAAGTGAGGTCATTGGTGATTCTGAGCCTTTTCCCATGACTTAACTGCTGAGGAGAGGACCGCCCAGCGAAATCTCACAGAACACATTCTGGGGTGATTGGCTTAAAGCCTCCAGGCTCTTGTGGAAACGAGTGGTTTCGGTTAATCCACACCCTGAAGCCGAAAAGCTATTATGCATGTATATTTTCATCCTGAGGTATTATCAAGAAATTCGGGAATAAACTATGGTTTGGGAATGAAAACAAAAATTTTTTAAAGAAAAATGGAAGACATAAACTCTGTTTCCTACAGATGTAAATCAGAGCAAGTTTTAAAGCTTTTCATGACTCAGAGAGAGAGGTCACCAACCAAATCCGCTGAGGGAGGTAGCATGAAACAAAAATGGTTACATTTGTATGATTTTTTTTTCTCCTGCTGCTGCTAGCTCTTCCATTTGCCTGATGTAACACAATTTTCCAGAACACTGTAGGAAATCGGAGATGTGGAATTGCTATCCAGTTCACTGCCTAGCTTCAAAAAAATGTATAGTAGTAATTGAGTGTCAAAACATAGCATGTGGTAAGTTGGGGGGAATTGAGAGAGGAAACTTCCTTTGTAGAAAATTGCTGGTAGGTTGAAAGATTGTGAGATTATAGAAGAAGAGAGGCTCAGAGTTGGAGGGGGCCTCACCCCCCATAGCCTAGTCCAGCCCTTATTTGATGCACAGACCAACTCAATATCAACGGACAGGAGGTCATCAGCACGGCTTGATCCTGTTCTTTCGAGTGAGTGAGAAGAAATAAGGAGGCAGCAACTAGGAATGAAGATAAGGAGTCCTAGACCTTGGGGAGTGTCTGGTGCTGCCGCCGAGGGACTGGCACTTGTGAGCCTCAGTGTCAACTGGAGGTAGATCGTGCTACCTAGTTAGCAGGGTTGTTATAGAATTAAATAAGACGCATGTGTAAGCATTGTAAATCATTAAGCACTTGTAAGTTATTGTATTAGTACTATTAAGAAGAAGGCATTGAGAGTCTCACCTAGAATGTGGATGGTCCGTGCCTGAAGAAAAGGGACATGGAGCCCAAGACAGGTATAGAAATGCAGGGAAAGACATTGAAGCTTCTTTAAAAAGGGGGACGGGATGGGGGGTAGCCACCGTTAGGGCAGAAGCCTCAGGCCCAAAACAGAAAGCCCATACTGCTCACGTGTCCTTAGGTACACCAGTTGAGTTCTCAGCCTGCAGCCTGAGAGCAGAGCTCTTAGGAGAGACTCACCTGGCTCCCTGAGGCGACAAGAGCCTGCCCTGAAGCTTTGTGAGAGGTGAAGGCAGAGGGCTGCCGCAGCCCCTAAATAAAATAAAGACAGCTTCCACAGGCATTGGGAAGCTGTAGCCAGGTGTTTCATGATCTTGTTGACTTAACTTCTTAAAAGCCTCCATCTCTGAGTGACACTGCTTCCTCTCTTGGATGACAATTTTCTCCCGGAGATGTAAGATTCAAAGATAGCTGAATGCTGGGCTTTGGGCAATCACAGGGTTAAATGTATTCATTGCTTTATTCATGCCTGCGCTTTCTCAACCCTGTGTTATGGTTTCCCAGAATTCCCCTGGGGATTCATATTTATACGACTATATACATATGTACATATATTCATATATATCTCCTAGTGGCTGTTAGGAGCACAGTAGTGCTGGGAAGGAAGTAGGTGTAGTATCATTTTTGCTTTCTCTCCCGCACGCCCTCAGCCAACAGTGACTTCCTACAGTCACCATTGTTGCTGATTCCCGTTCCTAAGACCTCGCTTCTGGACTTGAGCTGCCTCTTCTCTACCTTCCCGTTCGAGGTTGAGCCTGCTGCCGTCCCAAAGCCTTACAAATCTCATGCATGAGGGTCACCATTTCTTTGTGATCTGTGCCCCCAGTTTACCATGCTCTCGTGCTCTTATGCCTGTTCACCGCGTCTTTTTCAGCAGGGTCCTGAGCCTGGCTCTGTGGCTGCTCGGTGAGTTGAACCCAGTGGTCAGCACTGCTGGGGCTGTGCGGCAGCTGCAAGGAGGCAGGTTCAAATTTCCTGCTCCCTGGCTTCTCTTTGCTCATGGTTTCCCCGCAGAGCGAGCACATCAGTGTTGCCCCCCAAGTAGTATGGACTTGGCAGAAGTGGAATCTGGATTGTTAATAGAAACATACAATAGGGCATTAGGCAGGGTTGTGAGGTACTTGAAACTACGAGCTCAAGTTCAAGGGCCAAGAAGAAATGGGTCCCCGCTAACGAAGGTGTGGGAGACCAAGACGAGGCAGTGGAGACGATTATCAGCCAGGGCTGATGATAACTGAACTGATTTTTATGTATAATGACACTCAGGCCGTGTCTTTTAAAGGTGCTGTGTAGTCTCTGGCATTCTGGTTGCCCCTGAAGAAAGAAGCCTCTGGCTGTTGCCACATAGATGAATCCTGAGACATTCTGAGATCTTAGCCCCGGCCTGGGGGAAGAGAATACAGCTGGGACAGGGTAAAACTAGGGCAGAAAATCCAGAATTTTAAGATAATATGAGCAGTTAGATTGCAGTGCTTGGTGATCTGTCCAGGGTCGAGTGGTCCTGCAGTTAATGGGAGAAGTGGCGAGGTCCTTTCCTCCAGGGAACTGGCTGGCAAAATTGACAAGTAGGCTGTGGTCTAGGCGAGGGCTCTACTTCTACACAAAAACTAGTCTCTTAACCCTTGGTACAAACTGCCAACTTAGTTCTAGGGTCTGGGGAAAGCTCTCTGCGATTACATGTGCCTCCTGAGTGTGTGGACAGAGTCCCTGCAGACTCACATTGTGTGACTTGAAAAGAGCTTAATAAAGGGGGTATTTAAAAGAAGTAAGCTAAGTATACTTGGGCTAGTAACCCTGGGAGCTGTTACCACTCCTAGAGCTGAGCGGTTACCGAATTCCAGATAAAGTGTTGTGGGGAAGGCTGTGCAACCGACGGAGCCTTTGGTCATGATGACTCCATAGCAAGGGAATCAGGAAATCCATACCCCAAGCTAGTCTCCCTCCAGTCTTCTTGGGGGCACTTCCCATTGTTCTAACTTAAGCTGAAGGCAGAAGACAAGCGTGCTCATAGATGCAGCTACTCTGGTGCAGGGAGCAGGGTGGGGAAGGCAGATACAGGTCTGGAGGGGCAAACACTGGGCTTTTGCAATATACTTCCTTCTAGACCCTTCCTTCTGGTGGGACTGACCCTGCTGACATCCTGCCTGCCCTAGCGGGTTTGGGCTTGGGACTCAGGTGAGGTGAACTTCAGGCTAAAAATCTCTGTTCCTTAGAGTTGATAAGAGCTGAGAAAAGCAAGACTTGGAACTGTACCTTTAAAACAACAGCTCACGCCATACATAAGGAGGCCATATGTCCTCAATTTTCCAGGACAGTCTCAATTGCAAATATTCTGTCCCATTTTGCCCATAAGAATACTGGCACTTGTAAGATCACATGTTCCAATTTTTGATTCAGAAAATATGCTCACTGTATCCCTATACCACAACAAATGCCAGATGGTTTAAAGAGATAATTTTTTTAATGGTATACTTATCCCAATTGTTGAGAAAAGACAATTTTCTAACTATTGAAGCAATTCAAGAAATTATCAGTGACAAGTTTGATGGGTTCAATTACATTTGAAATAACCCATGTTTTTTTTTTTTTTGTATGAAGAAAATCAAAACTAAAAAGTAAAAAGAAAAGCAACAGATTAGGGAAATAGTTGCAATAAACAGAATAGCTAAGAATTTAATATGCAGACACTTTGGGGGAGTTTTATATAAATCTTAAAGGGCGCAATCAGGACTTCACTGGATGGATTGTCAAAGGATATGAGTAGATAATTCACACAAGACACACATTCACTGTAAACAAATCCCAGCGAGGTAATAGAATAAATTCAAGTGAAAAGAACTATGAGTTACCATATCACACCTATTATGTTATCAAAAATAAATAAAAGTATAAACTCTAACATAAGTAGGTCTTTTTGGAAACATGTATTCATATATTTCAGAAGGCATTAAAATTATCTTTTCTTTTTCTCCTAGAGAACAATGTGATGATATGTAAAATAGATGCAAAAAAAACAATTCTCCGACCTGATCCAACAATTCCACTTTTGGAAATATTTCCCAAGGAAATGGCACTAGGAAAAAAGAATATATATAAATATAGTTCTACCTATACTGAAGCCGCCCAAATTACCAATACCTGTGTGATGACTTAAATGTAATAGTCTAGGATAAATATTATATTATTAAAATATCAAATATGTTCGCTTTGTAAACATGAGGGAAGATACATTTTTAAATGTTGAGTGACAAAAATATTAATACAATGAAACTCCACGGCAGTAATGATTGTGGTCCACGTGAAAGTTAATTTTGTCCAATTATAAGGATCAGATAAGAGTCTAAATTGTGCAGTTCATCAAGCTTCCTGTCGTAGAAGTATATTCTGTGGTTTCTGGCTCATTGTTTCATTATTGTTGATTTTAGACATTCTACAGTAGCCAGGTTTTTCGTAAAAATAATGAGAAAAGTAAGGACATGGCTGTGACTCCTATAGGTCTGTAGATTAAGTCTCCGGGGGGGATGCCACGTGCTTCTTTATGTAGCTCTCCATTGGGGCTGGGCAGCTGCTTTCAGTACAGCCTTGTATTCAATGGGTGGGGAACCCTCTCTCCTCTGTCTCTTTTCTCTCTCCTAAATATGACCCATGAATGCCCAGGTGCCTGCTTCTAACAGGTGATGGGGTCCCTTCTGTGTGTTACTCAAATTCTCAAATGTAGCAGATTTACTCAGCTGTACAATTGTTTCCCACCCATCCACGTAAAGATCAATCTACTTATCCACCCACACCCGCTGACTGCAGGGAAAAGCCAATACAGTCTCCAGCGTATATTTTTGTGTGTGGTATTTTGAAAGCCTTAAATGCTAATCGGTTAAAAATTAAAGGGGAAGGGAGAGGGAATCCATTGTGCAAATGTGAAATTTGTAAATACAGTACACCATGTCCCTCCTACAGACGTGCACCCAGCGAGGACTGGTGTGTAGCCAACGCTTCAATCTGTGGCATACATACCTGGTGTCCCCAGCGGGAGTGAGAGGCCTGAGCCATGCAGAGTGTCCCAGTCTGTTTGGGTTCATTGACTTTGTCTGGGAAATCCAGGTCACACTGGTCCCTTGCTCCCTGGGGCAGCAGTTCCCATAAAGGTACAATAAGTACTTGTACACAGACCCCTTGAGAGTATTTGTGGAATTCCGCATTTCATTTTCTGTGTGACTGTGAACAAAGTACCGCACACCTGAATTTTCATAGTAGAAGACAACCTGGGAGAGGAGGCAGAGGAAAGTTTGTGTGAGCACTCTGAGTTCAGTCACTAGCTCTGAAAGCAGATGCCATGTATATGATGAAAATTCATAAAAAGCAAAAGAAAACAAAACAGAAAAAGGATAGAAAGAAACCTGTAGAGCTCCAGTTACTCATCACAAAGACCACTCTCGGTGTTAAGGAATAAATACAAGGTGTTTGTTTTTGCTTTAAAAATATACATTTATTAACTTACAGCTCTGTAAGTTAAAAGTCTGACATGGGACTCACTGGGCGAAAATCAGTGTATCAGCAGGGCTGTGTGCCTTTCTGGAGGCTTCTGGGGAGAATCCATTCTCTTGCTTTTTCTATCCTTTTCTAGCGTGTCTTGGCTTGGGGCCCCTTTCTTCATCTTCTAAACCAGCAGTATATCTCTTTCTGACTCTGACTCTTACACTCCCTCCTTCACTTACAAATACCCTATGATTACATTGAGACCAGCTGCATAACTCAGGATAATTCCCCCCATTTTAATATCTTTAATCACATCTGCAAAGTCCACTGTGCCATGTAAGGTTCCATATTCACAGGTCCTGGAGATTAGGACGTGGACATATTTGAGGGGCCATTATTCTGCCTACCACTAGTAGCTAATGCTACTAAATCACTTTATTTTTTTCATTTTATTTAATTAGAGTTGATATATAATATAGTAGTTTCAGGTGTACAACAGTGATTAGACATTGATGCAATTTACAAAGGGATCACCCCATAAGTCTAGAACCCACCTGACATCATACGAAAAGTTATTACACTATTACTATATTCCCTATGATGTACTTTACACCCCTGTGACTATAACTGCCAATTTATACTTGTTAATCTCTTCACATTTTTCATGCACTATCCCAAAACCCCTCCCATCTGGCAACCATCAATTTGTCCTCTGTATCTATGAGTTTCTGGGTTTTGTTTGTTTATTTTGGTTTTTAGATTCCATATATAAGTGAAATCATATGGTATTTGACTTTCTTTGTCTAACATTTAACTTAGTATAATACCCTCTAGGTCTATCCAAGTTGATGCAAATGTTAAGATTTTGTTCTTTTTTATGGCTGAGTAATATTCCATCATATATATGCACCACTTCTTCTTTATCCAGTCGTCTGTTGATGGACATTTAGGTTGCTTCCATATCTTGGCTATTGTAAAAATGCTGCAATGAACATAGGTGTGCATAGATCTTTTTGAATTAATGTTTTGGATTTCTTTGAATAAATTCTCAGGAGTGGAATTCTGGGTCATATGGTAGTTCTATTTTTCATTTTTTGAGGAACTTCCATACTGTTTTCCATAGTGGCTGCACTAATTTACAATCCCACCAACAGTGCACAAGTGTTCCCTTTTCTCCACATCCTCGCCAACACTTGTTGTTTGTGGATTTATCGGTGATAGCCATTCTGACAGGTATGAAGTGATATCTCATTGTGGTTTTAATTTGCATTTCTCTGATGATTAGTGACATTAAGCATCTTTTCATGTTATTGGCCATCTGTATGTCCTCTTTAGAGAAATGTCTATTCAGGTCCTCTGCCCATTTTTTAATTGGATTGTTTGGGGTTTTTGCTATTAAATTGTATTAGTTCCTTATATATTTTGGATATTAACCTCTTATCAGATGTATCATTGCTGAATATCTTCTCCCATTCATTAAGTTTTTTTTTTGTTTGTTTCATTGATGGTTTCCTTCTCTGTGCAAAACCTTTTTAGTTTAATGTCGTCCAATTTCTTTATTTTTTCTTTTGTTTCGCTTGCTCAAGGAGACATATCCAAAAAAAGTGCTAAGAGCAATATCAAAGAGTTTATTGCCAATGTTTTTTTCTAGAGGTTTTATGTCTGTCAATATTTACTTTATATATTTAGGTGCTCCTACGTTGGGTGCACAAATGTTTACAAGAGTTATATCCTCTTGTTGGGTCGATCCCTTTATCATTAAGTAATGCCCTTCCTGTCGCTTGTTTTAGCCGTTTCTTTAGTCTCTTTGGTCTGATACAAGTATTGCTACCTCAGCTTTTTATTTGTTTCCATTTGCATGAAATGTATTTTTTTATCCCTTTACTTTCAGTCTGTGGGTCTCTTGTAGACATCATATGTATGGGCCTTGTTTTCTTATCCATTCAGCCCACCCTGTGTTTTTTGATTGCAGCATTTAGTCCATTGAAATTTAAAGTCGTTACTGACAGGGATGTAGTTTTTGTCATTTTATTGTTTTCTGATTGCTTTTGTAGTTCTTCTCTGTTCCTTCTTCTCTTTCACTCTTTTCTTGTATGTTGACAACTTTCTATAGTGTTGTGTTTGGATTCCTTTCTCTTTATTTCTTATATATCTTTTATAGATATTTGGTGGTTATCATGTGCTTCATATATACCAAGCTATGTTTATAGCAGTCTATTTTAAATTGATGGTTGCTTAAGTTCGCACACTTGATTCTAAAATCATTACTATTTTTTACTTACCCCCTCCACGTCTATGTTTTTGTCGTTATTTTTTACTTTGTGTGTGTGTGTTGTGTATCTCTTAATTTATTGTAATTACACATGATCTTCCTACTTTTGCCTTGTAACCTTTGTACTAGCTGTACAGTTGGTTAATCCATTGCTTTTATTATGTGTTTGTCTTTTTCAGTAAGAATTTTTGTCTTGCTATATTTTCTTATTCATATTTTTTATCTCTCTCTGTCTCTCTTTTTCTTTTTTTATAAAGAAGTTCCTTTAATATGTCTTGTAATACTGGTTTGGTGGTGATGAACTCCTTTAGTTTTTTCTTGTCTGGGAAACAATTTCTCCTTTGATTCTAAATGATAGTCTTGCCGGGTAGAGCGATCTTGTTTGCAGGTCCTTGCTTTTCACCATTGGAATATTTCATGCTAATCCCTTCTGGCCTGCAAAGTTTCTGTTGAGAAATTAGCTGACAATCTTATAGGAGCTTCCTTGTAGGTAATAACCGCTTTTCTCTTGCTACTTTTAAGATTCTCTGTCATTAATCTTGGGCATTTCAATTGTGATGTGTCTTGGGGCGGGCCTCTTTGGGTTCATTTTGTTTGGGATTCTCTGTGCTTCCTGGACTTGTATGTCTATTTCCTCCATCAGGTTAGGAACGTTTTCGGTCATTATTTCTTCAAATAGGTTCAATCACTTGCTTTCTCTCTATTTTCTTTCTGGTGCCCCTATGATGTTGGTACACTTGATGTTGTCCCAGAGGTCCCTTAAACTATCCTTATTTTTTTTTTATTCTTTTTTATTTTTGCTGTTCCAATTGGGTGTTTTCTGCTGCCTTATCTTCTATATTACTGACTCAAACCTCTGCTTCATCTAATCTGTTGTTGATTCCATCTAATGTATTCTTCATTGCAGTTGTTGTTTTCTTCATCTCTGACTGGTTTTTTTTTATGTTTTCTATCTCTTTTTTGAAGTTCTGACTGAGTTCATATATTCTTCCCCTAAGTTCACTAAGCATCCTCATAAACCAGTGTTTTGAACTCAGTATCTGGTAGATTGCTTGTCTTCATTCCATTCAGTTCTTTTTCTGGAATTTTGTCCTGTTCTTCCATCTGGGACATGTTTCTTTATCTCTTCATTTTGGCTGCCTCTTTCATTTGTTTCTGTGTGTTAGTGGAATCTGCTACGTCTCCCAGTCTTGGCAGAGTGGCCTTATGTGGCAGGGGTCCTGTGGTGTCCCTTGTGTGGATTATCAGTGCCTTCCTGTTGTAGTTGAGCCTTGATTGCTTTTGGCACATGAGTGGGTGGGGTTGTCTCTCAGGCTGACTGGCTATGAGGACTGGCCGTGACTACAGCAGATGAGCTGTTGGATGGGGGCTGACTCCAAAGAGCAGGATTCTCTTTAGCGATGCTCTGTTGCCTACTGAGTCTGTCCATTGGGTATTTTGTTTGTGGAGTTGGTTGGGTGGTGCTCTGGAGTGGTCTGAAGCTATCCACTAGGTGTATTCGTTCTGGGGCCTCTTGGGACTGGCTCCAGTGCAAGCTAAGTTCAGCCGCTTCCTGTGCCTGGCCCAAGGTCACCTGGTAGGAGCTAGAAAGTGATCCGCAGTTGGCATCCACCTGTGCTGGGCTTGGAGGCCCCTGGGAGAGGCTATGCTGTGAACCGAGGCCGGCTGCCACTAGTGCAGAGCTTCAGGCCACTTAGCAAGAGGTACAGGGCACACCAAGGCCTGCTGCTGCTTGTTTGGGGTTTGTGTACCTTTGAGAGGTTTTAGGAAAGTTGCAGGCCATTTGTGAACACTAGTTTTAAAGTCAGCAGGACCACTGTTCATATCCCTACCTGATGCCTGATTGGCTCTCTTCCCATGCAGAAAATGTTAATGAAGATATCTACCTCTTGGGGTGGTTGTGAGTTAAAATTTTTGTGTAAAGCCCATAAACGAATGTCTTGTACAAAATAAACCTTCAAGAAGCATTACCTCTTCTTCCCTCACCTAACAGGGTATCTTGCATATGGGAGTGCTTTGTTTATCACAGATGTACATTATAATTGAGTCACACGTACAGGGCTACAGTCTGATTCACCTACCACACAGCACAGATAACCAGACTCCCGTAATGTGATTTCTGTTGGTCATATTGGGGCAGGGCCAGTTACCAACAACAGACAAGGAAGACGGGGAGGAATGGGACTTTAATCTGACTCTTCCTTTGGGATAGGCTTGCACTCGGATTGCTGGTCCCCATCCTAACAGTGAAGATGCAGTCTGGCCAGTATGGGGTCCAACAATCTCTGATCACTGTCCCAACAAATCAACAGCAGCCAAAAAGGGTCCAAGATGCAGTGGTAAGAGGTCCCAATGGGTAAACAGAGCATGGCAGCAGGAATTCAGGGGATGATGCTTAGATGTGCAGAAAGGCAAGTGTCAGCTTTGGGGAAGTGTTGTGTTTTAGCACCAGGTACTGATCAGGGTACTTGGAATGGTGTGCCAAGCAAATTCTTGGACAGAGATTCATCAACAGGGACTGAGGTTGAAGTTCAACAACAAGAACCCACGTAATGGACTGTGATTCTGTCAGGTAGTACTGGAATGAAACACTGTCTTGGGGTCAGAGGATGATGCTGTTGAGCCTAAGACATTGTTGGGTCAAGTTGATTTCTAGAAGCTGAAGCAGGACGGAGTTAGAGATAAGGCTCAAATGGTCCCAATCATGGGGATGGGATGGAATACAGCATCTGAGCGCTAGAGTGGACCAGACATTGTCCCTTTTGAAAGCAAACTCATTTACTGTCTCTTGGTTAAAATTTGGACTTATCTCTGCAGATGTCAGTGGACATTGCTCCAAAGTTCTTTACGGGTGACCTGGAAGGTTCCCTTTCCCTGCTCCTTTCTCTTTTTTTCTCTCCCCAGATTATCTAACTCACTGTGGGGTGACATTCAGCCAAGAAGCTCTCAGAATTTTGGTGAGAGGAGGGAACTATATGTAATGGAAAATTATGTTCACTGTATTCTAGTTGCTTTAATTTGGATTTAGTCATGATGCTTAACTTGTTTTGAAATCTCCAATCTCAATAAAGCGATTTTTATGTCTAGCAAAAGGGACATAGATTCAAAATAGTCATGAAACACCACTGACAGCCCCTCTTTGAAGCAGCCTCCCCTGGCTTTCTGTTGAAAGACTCCCCTCGTTGGCTTACGGTTGCTCTTTTTCTCCTCATGACCACAGATTGTAGCTCTGCATTGTCTGTCTTCCAATCGTTATTCTTTCCAGCTAGACCAGTAGTTCTTTGTGGAGGCGATTTTGCCTCCCCCCTTTCCCAGGGGGCATTAGGCAATGTCTGGAGACATTTTTGCTTGTCATGACTGAAGTGGGGGGGATGCTCTTGGCATTTCGTGGGTAGAGGCCAGGGATACCACTAAATGCCTATAATGCACAGGACACCCCCCACAACAAAGCCTTATCCGGTCCAAAACATCGATAATGCCTCTGCTGTGAAACCCTGGGTTAGGTTGTAAGCATATTATGAGATGGCGTAATGTGTTAAGATTGTGGCAAAATAATAATCACCACTAGCAACTCACTTTTATCAAACTCCTGCTGTGTGCCAGGCATTGTTCCCAACACTTCCTACATATTAACTTACGTAATCCTTTTCTTTAGGAATTATTCTCATCCCATTTTACAGATGGGAAACCTGACACATGGTTAAGTAAACCTGACACAAGGTCACACAACTAGTAACTGGTGAAGCCACACGTTAGTGGTAAGAATAGTACTAGTCGTTGCAGTAGAATTTTTATTCATTCGTATGAAGCCAAGGACTTTGTGCATATCGACTCATTTCCTCTTTGTCATAACTCCACGGGGTAGATAGATGTTCTTAAATGTAACCCGTTTTGGATATGCAGAAACCAGGACTTGGCGGAGCTTGCCTCGTATTTATGAATTTGTGTATTTTCAAAGTTCATGGCCATGCCCCCCATGGGCTGCACCCCCAAGAACGCAAGGGCCCTGGTGCTCTCTTGCTCCCTGTAGTGACCCTACTATTCAGCTCGGAGTCTGGCAATAGTGTGCACTTCAAAGGGGATGAAGGGACAAGGGAATGAAGTGACAGGGTGTTAGACGCCAAAGGGGGGACCTGTCCAGGCCTATCTGTGTCTGGGCAATGGTGCCACGTTGCCTCTGCCCTGGTGCTTCCTGTGGTTCCTTCCTTCCACTGGACATTGAAGCTACCCCATGAAAGGGTCTGCTCCTCATACAGAGTCCAAAACGGGATGGGGTGGGGTGGGGTTGAAAGCATCCACCCTCTCCTGGGGTTTGTCCAAATAAACAAGGGTATGATTGTTTACGGCAGGTTTAAGAAAAAAAAAAAGGGACCTGTTAAACTCCAGATTTCCAGGCACCTTCGAAAGTCATTACGACCTGCTCTCAGAGGAGGGATGCGCTTCCTTGTGGCTGGATGCTCATGTCCCTAGCTAATGAAATTTGATGCCACGTGAGGCTAGGTAGAGATACTTTTTTTCCTTCTGATATCTGGATATTTTCAGAACTTAGATAATTTTATCCTATTTACATCAAACATGCAGGTAACTCTAGACTTTTATATCTGTGTTATTTCTAGGGAGCTATAATATGATTATGAATGACAGTAATTGACATTACATGCTTTAATTAAATTTCCTTTGCTGTGAATCAAAACCTTTTAGTCCAGTCCTGCAGTGCTATTTCTAGACTTGTCTTTTACATACTCTGATGTGTTCGGCAGCAGGTATGGCATTAATTCAGTCTTATAAATTCTGCATCCCATAGATTGAATGAGATAATGTGTGCAAGGTCAACTTAATGCTCGCCACATAATAATTATTAATCAAAAATGTTAGCTGAACGTGCATACTTTATGCCTTTTAGGTGTTGGTTATTTAAAGAATATTGTGCTCTTAGATAATAAGTATAAAGCAGATGGTTATAAAAAAGACCCTGTTTTCAAATGATCACTGGTAGCATAGTCATTACGTTCTAGGATTTCTCCTTCTAGGGCTTTTGGGTGGTCTGTAGGGCCTTAGAGTAGTATTACCCTTTTCCAAAAGGGAAAAGTGTACCAGAGAGCCTCCTGCTGCCCATCCCCTGCCCCCCGTAACAACACCTCATCCATCGCTGGAGCTGCCAGCGTGCCCGAGGGGACTGAAAAGCAGGGTCTGGGGCAGTCTCTGAAGCTTACCCCGCTTCCTTCATTCAGGTGCATAAAGCCCCTTGCCTGGGAAAATGTGTTTGTAGCCACTTGCATGTGTCTGATGCACCTGCGCTCTTGGCATCCTTGAGTAGCTCTGCAGCTTTGTCTCCCAGCACGATCCACACCTTGGTCTTTGGGGTAAGATGGAACAGGAAGGAAGAATCCCCTGCTTGACTGGCTGTGGTGCCTCTTTCCAGCCCAGAGATGTTCTCTAGGACTGACTCTCCCCTTGCCTAGACTCTCCCCACTCCTGGGGCACAGTGATTTGGGCACAGGTCCTGGAGGACTCAGCACTGTGGTGGGCATCTTGGCTTCTTGGGAACCAGCGCTGGGTCTTCGCCGGAGTCCTCCACCAGGGCACAGATGAGCTGGCCCCAGTGTCCGAGGAATCCATTCAGCCCACTGCTGGTGTTGGCTCACCTCCCTGCTTTGTCTGCAAGTGAAACAGGTCCACAGTATCAGGGCCTGCCTCCCTGGCAGAGCTTTGCGGTAAACCAACCAGCCAACAAACGCAAAGGGCCACAGTGACAAATATTCAAATATAGGAAAGTTTTCTTCTTGTCCTTAACACAAGCCTAAGATTATAAATTCATGTCTATAATGTGTGTGTAGACACTCTCACGTCGTCATTAACCACGTACGGGTTCAGGTTCTCTCTCCTGAAAGGACAGGTTCCCCACAACTATTGAGAAAAGGCTTAGGGATGCAGCATGGCCACTCTGTGTCCAGGGCTGCCTGGAGTCACCCAGCTATCCCACAATTTGCCTCTGCCTCAGGAGATGCTTAAGACCTTGAGTCTGTGCGTGGACTAAGAAATTTCAGATACCCCCAGGGACTAAGAAATTTCAGATACCCCCAGGGAATACCCCCAGCAGTTGATCCCTTGAAAATACCCAGTCCCCCTCTGACAGGTAACTTGAGGTATATACCCAGAGGGAGCTGAAACAAGCAGGCACTCCAGATTTCCAGTTGCCAAGAGGCGAGAGGCAGACTCCTGCTTGCTTTGCAGCAGGTCTATGAGTCTCATGTGGCATCATATTAAATTATATAGGCAGCCACTTGTTCTCAACCAATGCACTGAGCTGACAGTTGTATCGAGCAGGCAACATTCTCCTCAGGAAACGGTTGAAAAGATCCTATAGCTCTGCAGACCTCGGAAAATTAGCGTGAAAGCAGAGGGGTGTGGGCCCTCAGAGGGACAGGTCAGCTCTGGGCATAAGATACCATGACTTTGGCTGAAATCCCAGACCATGGGCTGCGGGGCACTTTGCCCTAAAGGTAGGTCAGAGGCTGGACAAAGTTGGATATGCTACAGTGGGGTCAGTTCTCTGCCGAGTGAGCCCTGGCCAGCTCCTGGCTCATCTCCGGTGTTGGCCTTCTGAGATGGTAGGTGCCCCCTCCTCTTTCTTCTGAAGGATTTTTAATATGGACCTGACTTGCATTAGCCTAGCATTGTTGTTAGACATAGCTATAGAGGGAGGGAGGAAGGGAGTGTGTGTGTGTGTGTGTGTGTGTGTGTGTGTGTGTGTGCGCGCGCACGCACGCGCGCGCATGTGGATGGAGGGAGAAGATGAGGATGAACAAAGAAAGAAAGGGATGAAGACTTCTGAAAGAAAAGCTCTACCTAATTTTACTGCTTGCTGTCCTCTTCTCCGATATGACGGTAAATCTAAGCATGCATTCTGAAAGTGTAGAAAGAAGCTTTTGGCCTCTGTAGCTATTAGGCTGCTAAATGTGTTTCCTAAGACCTAACAGCCAGCTCTACTCTGCGCTGGAGCAGCGAGGGTGTTGTAATTATCATTAGTGACAGCAATATGAACAGGACAAATATCTTACTTTAAGAGCTCGTAATCAGTAATGCCTAATGGGCCTTTCCAATTCTCCCAAATAGTTTGGAATAAATAGATTAAGACAGGAACTGAAATGGGTTTGATTGATGTGCGTGCAAGTTCTTGGCAAGGTTTTTTTCTCAGTTTCCACCCAGATTAAATTTGGTTTGAAAATTCACGTGTTTGGGTTTATGGTTGGGCTATAATGCCTCCCCATGGATTTTGACAGGTTAAAGGTTACATCAGTTTGGGCTCTTTGAGCCAGGTTCTGAAAAGACCACAATTAATAAAGCCGTAGAAAGGGTAGCTATGAGCAACTTTTAGCCACATTGGAGACGGAGGGATGGTGAGTGAGTTTTCTTGGCTCCCCTGAAGATGTGTAGGGGAGACTTGGCTGCCCATGGGGTCCACACTGCTTTCATCACAGATTAACAGCCCGCTCCCAGCTGATGAATGTATAAACCCCAAATTCACTCATATGCACCCTCTGGGAAGGCATTTGTGTTGAAGTTCTCAGCCAGAGAGAATAGCAACTGTGGCAGGAAAGCAGGAGACTTGAAGGGATCCAGAGGTTTTGACCCCTGGGAGGCTCCTAAGCAGAACTGATATTTGCCCTTTGATTGGGGTAGTGAGAGGGAAGGAAGGTGCTGGGAGGGTCCGGGGCGACTATTGACTTGCATTTCATTCTCGTTTCATTTACATCTCTGTGGAGACCAATGGAGAGGAATATTTTCCCCAATATTTACTAGTTGCTTATATATTTTTTTCTTTATATAAATTACCACTTAATGCATTTCATTAACTTATTTTAGGGGCTTTGATAGACTGTTATTATGGATTTTTATAATGAAGTCATTATATATTAAGAATATTAATCTATATTTGCCACATTAGTTGCATTATTTTTTCCAGATCAACCTTGTTCTTAGTTTCTTTCCCTGATCTTTCTCCTTATGTTACAAAACACGCTTGTGATTTTCTTTTGCTCCCCACATCCAGAATCTAGTTCTTAAGTACCATGAAAACAAAACAAGAACTACTTACTATAGAAAATGTCTAACATATACCAAAGTAGAAAAAAATAGTGTAATCCACCCTCAATGAACCCCTCACCCACTTCAACAATGATTAATCCATGGCCAATCTTGTTTCGTTCATACCTCTCGTCTGACCCTCAGCCCCTGCCAGAAAATTTTTTTACAGTGAATTCCAGACATATCATTTCAGTATATATATTTCAGTTATAACTCTTAAAGATAAGTATTCTTTTTTAAAACACAATTATATGACATGTAGACAAAATGTAATAATTCCTTAACCTCTTCAGCTAGTCAGTCTCATAATTTTGATGATTTCATTTATTATTTTTACAGTTTGTTGGAATCAAGATCAAAATAAGGCCTGTGCATTACCGTTGGTTGCTGTTTCTCAGATCTCTTTTATTCCTTGAAATGTAGTTATTGAAGAAACCCATAGTTTCCCACAGTCTGGATTTTGCTTATTGTATCTTGATGGTGTCAGTTACCATGTCCCTCTGACTCCTGCGTTTCCTGAAAATCAATGGGTATATCTAGGACTGATGGTGGCGTGTCTCTTTGGGGGTAGAAGACAAGGAGAGGCATTATGACTGGCGGTTTCATTTCTCAGGAGCCACTGGTCATCATTGCCTAGACACATTCATTCATTACAAGTTTCCAAGTGGTTGTATTTTAATTCATTTATTCCATCATCATTTATTAGCTAAAATGCTTTATAAACTCCCTCATTAAATATTTGGTCAGCCACAGGTACCGTTTGATAAATGTTCGATTTTTCCCTTTATTTACCAGTTCTAAAAATGAGTGGTTTTCTTATCATCTGCCTAAGGTGACTAGAGAGGTGTTGTTTTCTTTTACTTTTCTAGTGTCATTCTTAACTCATTAATTTAAACACGAGGTCTGACAATAAAGTTCGCAAACTTACCACTGTGCGCTTACATCGGCAGCACTGTACAAACAGCTCGGTAAGATTTCATAACCTTGGTGTATCAGTGTGTCACAGCTGTGTTCATGTCAACGTGTGGTGATGTCTTGCTGAGTGGCGTTCATTATTGTTATTGTGTGTTTTTGTGTGCCATCGCGAGAATGTCTGAGCATGAATTAGAGCAACGAACAAACATTAAATTTCTTGTTAAACGTGGCAAGAGTGGAAGTGAAATCAGGGACATGTTAGTCCAAGTTTACGGGGATAATGCCATGAAGAAAACGGCAGTGTACAAATGGATTAAACATTTTTCTGAGGGGAGAGAACGTGTCACTGATGAAGAGAGGTCAGGGTGGCCAGTAACAGGCAGAACTGATGAAAACATTGCAAAAATTCATCGAATTGTGTGTCAAAATCATCAGCTGACTGTGAGAAGCATAGCAGACCAAGTAAACATCGATAGAGAAACAGTTAGGAAAATCTTAACTGAAAATCCTGGCATGAGAAAAGTGTGTGAAAAAATGGTCCCAAAGGAGCTCACCGATGAACAAAAGGAAAGGAGAGTCGAAGTTTGCCAACACCTTTTGGAGAGGCAAGACAATGTTTTGGGCCGTGTCATCACTGGTAATGAAATATGGGTGTACCAATATGACCCTGAAACAAAGCGTCAAAGTGCACAATGGAAGTCAGCCAATTCTCCACGACCAAAAAAGTTCTGTCAGTACAAATCAAGAGTCAAAACAATGATGCTAAACTTTTTTGATATCAGCGGGATTATTCATTATGGGTGTGTACCAACTGGACAAACAGATAACCAAGTTTACTAGTTGGAAGTGCTGAAAAGCCTGCGTGAAAAAGTTAGACGAAAACACCCTGAACTTTTTGCCAACAAATTCACGGCTCTTGCATCACGACAATGCACCAGCTCACACAGTACTGTCTGTGAGGGAGTTTTTAGCCAGTAAACAAATAACTGTATTGGAAAACCCTCTCCACTCACCTGACCTGGCCCCCAATGACTTCTTTCTTTACCCGAAGATAAAGGAAATATTGAAAGGAAGACATTTGGATGACATTCAGGACATCAAGGGTAATACGACGACAGCTCTGATGGCCATTCCAGAAAAAGAGTCCCAAAATTGCTTTGAAGGGTGGACTAGGTGCTGATGTTGGTGCATAGCTTCCCAAGGGGAGTACTTTGAAGGGGACTGGAGTGATATTCAGCAATGAGGTGTGTGGCACTTTTTCTAGGGTGAGTTCACGAACTTACTTGTCCAACCTCGTATTAACCTTATTGGTGCTCAAATGATTCTGCCTTTGACCAGTAGAAGCCTCTCTGATACGACCTGACCTAGTAGAAACTCCTGATTTGTCGGCTTCTGATAATAACTTGTTCCAGGCTCATCTTGTATATGTTCTGCCTCAGATCTAGAATCATCCATTTTTCCAAAGTGCTCTGATTCGTCTGTGGAAAAAGGATTATGACTTAGAGGCCACAATCTAAGTGCTATAGACATTTAGCACCATTTTTCCTACCCCTAAAAATTCGTCTAAAGCACAGTCACCACTGTCAGTACCACTGCCCATTAAAACCGCCACTGCTGTCACCCCCAATGCTATCGCCATGCCGTACCCACCTTCCTCCGGTATCCACCTTCCAGTCTCCATAACACTCATAAAATATTCCTCCTCCCACCTGTCTGGGTACTTGTCACTGTGCCACTTGTTCCAAACTGTCGTGCTTTATAAAGGATATCGTGGGCCTTTTTAAAAAATGTCTTTCACTATCTGTCTCTTTTCATCTGTGTGAAACCCAAGACAAGGGCATAGATCATAATTTCTTAGTCTCCTCCAACTTTATTTTTGAGTTCTGTTGGCTTGCCTAATTCATTCTTGTTTTATTAGATCATTTCTGAGCTGTCCTCTCTCCCCAGGCTGATATGCGTTACTAAGGCTCACAGTGGGAAACGTGGGGAAGGGCAGACTGACAGGTACCGAAACTGACTAAGGCATGTCCTACTAGGCTGGACATTGTGTGTGTGTTATGTTGTCTATGCTTCATTACAAAACTGGGAGCTAAGTATTATGATTCCCATTCTAGAAGGAAAGAAAGGTAAATAAGAGGCGGAACTGGGATTATCCAAAATCTCCCTTGAGTTGGCCAGAGTCCAGGCCAGCTCAGGTTACCTTATCCTGCTGTACATCCCATCCCAGGAAGTTTTCCGCTTAGATGGGTCCACTAGGGAACCTTTCTTCAGCCTTCCTGCAACCTTGCAGAACTCTACTTGTCTTATCCTTCAGTGGCTCCCCATTGCTTTTAGGATTAAATCCACACTTTGTATGTTCTGGCCCTTGGTTTAACTCTGACATCCCACAGACCCATTACTCTCCAGCTGTCGTCCCCAAAACGTGCCTGTTCTCACGTCTCCAGCTCTTTTGTATGTCTTGCTCCCTCTTCACCTGGTGAACTCGTACTTCTCGCTTAAGAAGCAAATGAAGTGTCTCCTTTGAGAAGCCCTCCCTGATTTCCACTTCCCAGTGAGTTAAGTGATACTGCTTTGGCTCCCACAGGGTACCGTGCTGTACTCTAGGCGGGGTCTTATTCATCCTTTTGACCCCAGGACCCAGCACAGGCCTGGCCCAGGGAAGTTGCTCAGCAGTGATGTTAAATGACTATGCAAATGAATGAGTGCATGGTACCAGCTATCCCACACTCGCTCACATGGGTAAAACGTTATCCTGTTGGAAATAGTCTATATGGTTTCTGGTGCCCTCTGTGACTCTGTGCTTCTGTGGTGTGTGTTTATTTTTGTCCATGAGTTAAATTAGGCTCTGGGCCTGGAAGATGCAACTGGAATGAGGCCCCCAACGCGTTGCCTTGCACGTAGTGAAGACTCAATAATTATTCGTGGAATTGAATCAAATGGAAGATTGTGCAAAAGGAAGCTACAGTGGAAGTGTCAGGCATGCAATCAGCAGGATGCCAGACAGACAGTTAAAGCATTTCTGATTTGCTACAATTTCTTTTAATAGGTTCTCTGTACAGATGTGCTGTCAACGTGGATTGTTGGTTTAGAGAAAAAAAACAAAAACAAAACAAAACAGAGCTGCAATGACTCTCGTGAGGCACGACTGGCAGCATTTTGTTACTTTTAGTGCGATGGTCCACAGATTTCCAGTTTGGGACAGGACTTAGTCATGAATGCTGGAGAGGTCTAAATGATAAGCAAAACGTCTTCCAACTAAATACTCAGAACCAGCATACATTTGTACTCTCTACTCTCTCCTTTGCTGCCTTCAGTTCCTTATCGTTCTCTTCTTAAAGCCCAGACCCAACCAAATTTAATGTCTGTCTCTGATGTAGAAGGTAGAGCTGCTTATTTGGCTGGGGGACTCTGCTGGAAGGGGAAGACTACCCAGGTGCCAGCATTGCTGCACTAGTCATTGATTCAGTAAATATGCATTAAGCAATTATTGTGTGGCAGGTGCTGGCAGTGCAGTGATGGGCTCTCAGTCCTCTTGGAGCTCTCAAAATAGTGAAGGAGACAGATGTTCTTCATATTTGCATACAGATGTATACGAGATCTGACAAATCTGTTTGCGGACTCATCCTAGAAGAGGTGCTACATGCCTCATTGCTGAATATCACTATGGTCACCTTCGAAGCACTTCCCTTGGGAAGCTATGCACTGATGCCAGAGCCTAGTCCACCCTTCGAAGCAATTTTGGAACTCTTTTTCTGGAATGGCCATCAGAGCTGTCATCATATTACCCTTGACGTCCTGAATGCCACCAAACTATCTTCCTTTCAATATTTCCTTTATCTTTGGGTAAAGAAAGAAGTCATCCAGGGCCAGATCAGGTGAGTAGGGAGGGTGTTCCAATACAGTTATTTGTTTACTGGCTAAAAACTACCTCACAGACAGTGCCGTGTGAGCTGGTGCATTGTCGTGATGCAAGAGCCATGAATTGTTGGCAAAACGTTCAAGTTGTTTTCATCTTTTTCATGCAGCCTTTTCAGCACTTCCAAATAGTAAACTTGGTTAACTGTTTGTCCAGTTGGTACAAATTCATAATGAATAATCCCTCATATCAAAAAAGTTTAGCAATATTGTTTGGACTCTTGGTTTTGGACTGACGGAATTATTTTGGTCGTGAAGAATTAGCTGACTTCCATTGTGCACTTTGACACTTTATTTTAGGGTCATATTGATACACCCAGGTTTCGTCACCAGTAATAACACAGCCCAAAACATCATCTTGCGTCTCCAAAAGGTCTTGACAAACTTTGACTCCCCTTTGCTTTTGTTCATTGGTGAGCTCCTTCGGGACCATTTTTGCACACATCTTTCTCATGCCAAGATTTTCAGTTAAGATTTTCCTGTTTCTCTATCGATGTTTAATTGGTCTGCTATGCTTCTCACAGTCAGCTGACAATTTTGACACACAATTTGACGAATTTTTGCAATGTTTTCATCAGTTCTGCTCATTACTGGCCGCCCTGATCTCTCCCCTCAGAAAAACATTTAATCCATTTGTACACTGTCGTTTTCTTCATGGCATTATCCCCATAAACTTGGACTAACATGTCCCTGATTTCACTTCCACTCTTGCCAAGTTTAACAAGAAATTTAATGTGTGTTCGTTGCTCTAATTCAAGCTCAGACATTCTCGCGATGGCACACAAAAACACGCAATAACAATAATGAACTCCACTCAGCAAGATACCACCACATGTCGACACGAACAGAGCTGTGAGACACTGATATACCAAGGTTATGAAACCTTACCGAGCTGTCTGTACAGTGCTGCCGATGTAGGTACACAGTGGCAAGTTCGCGAACTTAATTGTGAAATCTTATATTTACTAACAGTGGTGAGCTGAAAGAAGAATAGAGATCTGTCCACAAAAGGGTCTGGCACATGCCTTCTCCATGAAGCTCTCCATGGTAAGGCTAGCCTGGTACTCCCTTGTCACCTGGAGCCATGCCTGTGTCAGCCCTCAGCCCACTGAGATTCTGGGTGTATATGACTGAACTCCTAGGGCAAGTGTTAGTTCTTTCCTAGAATAGTACATGGCGTACAGGAGGTGCTCAGTCAGTGTTTAAGGGTGGGAGGAAGGGAAAGAGCACATTTTACAAGTTCCCATTCCATCAAATGAAGGAGTCATAGACTTCCGTCAGCCCCACGCCCATGTTGCTGATGGTATGATGATGACGAGCTAACTCCGAAATCTCCGCACTGTCCCCAAGAAAAAGGCATCTCTTCTCCAGGAGGATTGTACGCAGTGAATAATGAACGGAAACCCTCGGCGCATGGCCGGGCTGGTGGCAGGAGCTCAAGGCAGATTACCTCCTTTCCCCTATTTTCCATAGTTTTCTCAGGATGGTGCCGTGCTCTGATGGAAACAACCTGCCCACCGACTGTTACCTGGTGTCCTCTCAGACTAGACCTGAGCAAGGTCAGGGGCAGGACTCACGTCCTGCTCACCTCCAAATCTCCAGCATGGGCACGTTGGAGTCAGGACTAAGGAAATGTTTATTTTGAACGGCAGTGACTTAGCGTCAAATTATGAAGAACAGGATTCTGCAGCCCATCCACTCTTCTTTGCTTCTTCCTTGGTGAAAAAGAGTATGTTCCCCTCCCTGATTTGTTTTTAAAAATATACTCTCTTAACTCCCACCTGGTCTCCTGGGAGAAGCAGAGGGAGGGCCCTGGCCCCCGAATCCCGGGATGAGCATAGCAGTTGCTTTTGCACTGCACATGGCACCCCCCAGCTACCTCTTGTTTCAGCCTGGCTGTGCTGGTGCACACAGCAGGATCTCACCTTATTTTGGCACCTCTCCTTTTCTGTCCCAGGGCTCTAGCTTCTGAAGCTCTCTCAGCTGGCAGCAAGCAACAGCCTAGAAGTACAAAGAGGTAGCACCCTGGGGGTGACCTCAACTAATGGGTCACTGTCCCCACAGTTCCTCTGAAAGCCCACATAGGGGCTGAGGCTCAGTGGCCCACAGGTAACCAGCTCAGTCAGTGCACCCCCTTCATTGGCTTTTCCTATGTCTGTCACTCTCCTCGTCCCTCAGCCCTTTCCCGAGGATTTCTTCCTGCTTCTAAACGACTCCAAGCTGAGACACTGGGGACAGGAGATGACTAAGTGTTAGTTAGACTCATCTTCTAGGCAACTTTTCAGGGAAATGTCTTAAACTTTCTGAACGATACCTTCCTCAAAGCCCACGAAAGAGGGAGAAGGGCCGGTGGCCTGACTCTCACACAGGGCTGTACATCTAGTTCCCCGAGGCACCACGTTCCACATTTGCTCGTCCCATTGCCTGAGCGCCCACTCACCCTTCATAGCTGGCAAATGACTCAACTTTCCAGACTCAGCCGCCTCCCCCCAAGATTGGAAACCACCTAACTGTCCCACAACTATGGAACGGTTAAGTAGCAAAATGTTGATGGACCATCAAGAGGGATTGAGAAAGCCATTTAAAGTGATATTTTTGACGGCATAGGGAAGATAAGGAGATTATGTAACACTAGAAAAGCAGGCTATACGTGTACCCAGTATGTTAGTGTGTGTGTGCATAAAACATAGAAAAGCTTGCAAGAAAATATAACGTTAACATTTTATCTCTAAGCAGTAGGATTATTTTCTCTTAGTTTTATTTTTTTATATTTTCAAGGTTCTCTTAAATGAGCATGTTTTTCTTTTCTGTCCAGAAATAAATCAACCCATTATTTAAAACAAACAAAAATACTGCTCAAATATCACCTCCTTTTTAATCTGTCCTCACAGAAGCTGAGCCCCAGTACAGTGACCAGACAACCCATAAGGCTTAGCATACACAAGATTATTCCCCATGAGACCCTCTGGTTTTATGTGGGAATGCAGAAGTGGCCATGTTTTAGACATTGCCATATACATATATATGTCATATGCATGTATATATATATGTGTGTGTATATATATATATACACACATTGTCATACATGAGGTCAGACAATTAGGTTCACGAACTCACCCTAGACAAAGTGCTACATACCTCATTGCTGAATATCACTATGGTTACCTTTGAAGTACTGCCCTTGGGAAGCTATGCACCGACGCCAGTGCCTAGTCCACCCTTCAAAGCAATTTTGGAACTCTTTTTCTGGAATGGCCATCAAAGCTGTCGTCATATTACCCTTGATATCCTGAATGTCATCAAAATGTCTTCCTTTCAATATTTCCTTTATCTTTAGTAAAGAAGTCGTTGGGGGCTAGATCAGGTGAGTAGGGAGGGTGTTCCAATACAGTTATTTGTTTACTTGCTAAAAGCTTCCTTACAGACAGTGCCGTGTGAGCTGGTATATTGTCATGATGCAAAAGCCATGAATTGTTGGCGAAAAGTTCAGGTTGTCTAACTTTTTCATGCAGCCTTTTCAGCACTTCCAAATAGTAAACTTGGTTAACTGTTTGTCCAGTTGGTACAGATTCATAATGAATAATCCCTCTGATACCAAAAAGGTTAGCAACATCTTTGCAACTTAATTGCAACATGTTCGCAAACTTAATTGTCAGACTTCGTATATACACACATACATACATACATACACACATACATATGTTTTTAAAGCTGTTACATAGAACGGAGACAACATACAATGCAGTGTTAAGGATGTGAACTCGGGAGCCAGCTGGCCTGGGATCAAATCTGGGTTCCCCTTTCTAGTTGTGTGGCCTTGGTCTGCTTACATAACCTCTCTGAGCCTTAGTATCCTCATCTGTCAAGTGGGGAGAATAATGGTACCTGCTTGTTGGATTGGGAAGATTAAATGAGTGAATATATATATGCGCACATATATATTTTTGTTTAAGTGCCACATCTATACCTGGTACAAAGGAAGTACAGTGTAAGTGTGTGTTCTCTTACCACCATCGTCATTCTTCATTCAAGAGAGTATTTATACAAAGTGTACTCCTTCAGGATAAACCACTGACAGACCTTCAGACAAACCCAGAATTAGATCTCTAGTGAATCGATCCAAATAAAACACCGTGCTGTGTTCACTCACCAGCCACATCCAGAGCTTTTGTTTCCACCTAGCCCACCACTTGAGAATTCAAGTGAACTAGTACTTGATGTGGTACTTTTTAGGCAGCATTTAGCCACTGCAAAAATAAATGACTGTCTGTTCAGGATTAATAAATGACAATAGAGACATGAAGGTCAAAGAGCCACAGAGCATGAAATGAAGAAACTTGACTCAGGTGATACCCAAAGATAAATTCAAGTGAGATGCAGAGGCTGCACCTGGTGCCTGGGGTGCTATGGCCTCCAGTGGCCTCTGCATATCCCACACACCCCTGTTGCTCACTCCACCCTGGAAGGGAACTCTGCCCTCAGGGCTTGGTTCAGAACGGGGTGCAGGCCCTTACCAAACTTTTGTATGCGTCTTATCTCTCCCTCTTCTAACTGCAACATCCTCCGAGCACTTGTGGAGGGCTTGTTGTGGGCCTGGCATGTGCTGGGCTCTGAGGGCCACCACAAGTGGCTGCCTTTCAGGAACCTACGACCCCAGAAAGGAAGTGCTTGTTTATCTTTGTATTCATAGCTCCTGGCCCAGCCCCTGGAACTAGAGATGCCCACACATGCTTACGAATGAAAGAGAGAAGTAGTACCAGTTCCACACTGGCTGTCTTGGGTCACTCACTGTACCCACCCTTCACATGTAATTAGCCAGCATACCCTGAGAACTCCTCAAGGCTGTTACAAGTGCTTAATGTGCATGGACACACACACAGGCACAGTGGCTTGACATTTTCCATTACAAAGTCCCAGCATGGCACATCCACACCACCTTCTGCTCAAGTAGGAGCAGACCTTTAAAACCACGGAAATGGTTCAGGTTCTCAATCTAAAGAGATAACGGGACATGGCATGGCAAAAGACAAAGAACAGTGATGCATTTGGTGAAAGACCCTTTGTGCCTGTGCAGTGTTTCAGTTAAACTCCTATGGCTCACTTGAGACCTCCACCAATGTTTCAATTCAGATTGTTTTGACTGCCCAAAACTAGCCAATGGTGCATCCATTTCCCTCTGTGCTTACTTATAATTGGAGGGTAGCTAAATCACGTGCTTGGCTGAACAACGAATAAATGTCCAGCCTTGGCAGCCTTCCAACTCTGCAGAGACTATAAAACTGACTGAAACAAAGACGCTCATGGAAACGATAAGACTCAGGACTGTAAATCCCCTGTCAGCTCCCATCACAACAGCAGCCTTTAAGTTCCTTTTTTTGGCTGCACTCCAAGGGCCGGATGTCAGGCCCTGGTGACTAAATAGCTGTATCAAGTAGAGGGAAGTATGGTGAGACCCTGACAGTCTGCCGAGGCCACCACGAGCTGGCTCCCATGTTTACATGATGCTTTCTTTATATTATGGCTGCTGAAACAAGTATCCTTTTAGTTAAAAGTAATAAAACTCCTCTAGTTTAAAGGCTGGGATGAAGAGGGTTGGGATTTTGCATTTTCTTTTGGCAGTCTCATACAGAGGAAAAGTGAACCCGCAATGTTGTAGACAACGGCGAGTATTGAGAACAGAACCTGTCCCCTTAACCAGGAAAGCTTTTATAGGCAGAATAATGCCCCCCTAAAGATGTCCCGTTCCCAGTCCCTGGAATCTGTGAATGTTATCTTACATGGCAAAGGCAAATTAAGGTGGCTGGTTAAATTTTGGTTGTTAATCAGCTATTATAACTCTAAAATAGGGAGATTATCCTGGATTATTCAGGTATCCCAGTGTACTTATAGGATATTTAAAAGTGGAAGAGATCAGAGTGATGCAGAGTGAGAAGGATTTGACACCCCTCCCCCCGCCCCCCCACACACACATTGCTGGTTTGAAGACGGAGGAAGGCGCTCCAAGCCAAGGAATGCAGGTGGCTTCTAGAGACTAGGAAAGGCAAGAAAATTGATCATCCCCTAGAGCCTCCAGAAAGGAACATAGCCCTGCCAATACCTTGATTTAGCCCAGTAAGACCCATGTTGGACTTCTAATCTATAGAACCATAAGGATAAAAACTCCGTGTTGTTTGAAGCCACTACATGTATGGTAATTGATTATTACAGCAATAGAAAACTAATACAAAAGCCCATGGTGTAAAGACTCCCCTGAGGAACCATGGATAGGTATTTCCAGAGCAGTTCCAGAGGAAATCATTAAAGTGACCACTGTACCGCCAGTGATGGTCATACTAGTGGCATAGACCCCTTCTTGGGAAAGCAGAAATCACCCTGCCAGGCATCCTGAAGCTATGAGGAAGCTCTGTCTTCTCATCTCAGCCTTGGAAACAAACACACAAAACAAAAACAAACAGAAAAACAAGCACTTCTTCCTGAAAACCTGGCTTCTCACTTGGGAAGAGTACAGCTTGAACTGTAGGGCTTTGAAATGGTCTTTGTGCTTTGCCTCCTGTACTAATGCTTCCATAGAGCTCAGCTAACGGTTGATAAATTACCTGTCTTCTTGGTGATGGAAGGAAATGTGTGTTCCATAAAATCATGGGTTCCTCCCCAGTAAACACGGTATTTGGTTGGAAAAATAGCAAATTTTGGTTGATACTTTTAAATAGACTATTGTTGTAATAGTTTTAGGTTTTACAGGAAAATTGCAAAGATAGTACCGAGTTCCATATGCCCTACACCCACTTTTTCCTCTCATGAACTAACATCTACTATTAGTATGGTACCTTTGTTACACTTTGTGAACCAGCATTGATGTATTATTAACTAAACCCTATAGGTTATTCATATTTCTTTAGTTTTTATTTAACGTCCTTTTTTCTGTTCCAGGATCCTATGCAGGATGCCACATTACACTTAGCCATCATTTCTCCTTAGGCTCCTCTTGACTGAGACATTTTCTCATACTTTCATTGTTTTTGATGACTTTGAAAGTTTTGAGGTGTACTAATCAAGTGTTTTTTAGGATGTTCCTCTAATGGAATTTCTCTGATGTTTTTTCAGAATTAGGCTAGGGTTGTGGATTTTGGGGATGGCATATCACAGAAGTAAGTGCTACTTTCATCACATGAAATCCCGTGATTTATGACGGTGATGTTGACCATGATCACCTGGCTGAGGTAGTTTGTCATATTTCTCCACTGTAAAGTTCCTCTTGTTTCTCTTTTCTATATTGTACTCCCTGGAAGGAAGTTACTATGCAGAGCTCACATTTAAAGCGTGTGGGGTTTATGCTCTCCCTCTTTGAGAGCACAGGATCCACATACATTATTTGGAATTCTACAGAGGAGATTTGTCTCCTCTCCCCCATTTATTAATTTATCCAGTCATTTATATCAGTATGGATTCATGGATATTTATTTTGTGGTTTAGGTTATAATCCAATACTACTTTATTTTATAGCTCAAATTGTTTCAGCTTCCTTACTTTCTGTTTCCAGACTCATCTTGTATATTTCCTATGTATTTCCTCTCCAGTCCTAGAATCAGCCATTTTTCCAAGGAGCCCTGGTTCCCTTTCTTGGTACTAGAAATCAAGATCTGGGAATAAGGTATGTTCATTTCTACTGGAGTGTAGCCATTTTAATTAAGTGTGTAGTGGTATCTCATTGTTGTTTTAATTTGTCATTAATGACAAATGATGCTTATTTGCCATGTGTATATCTTCTTTGGTGACATGACTGTTCAGATTTCTTGCCCATTTTGTAGTTGTGCTGTTTTCTTATTGTTCAGTTTTTAGAGTTCTTTGTATATTTTGTATACAAGTCTTTTATCAGATATGTGTTTTGTAAATATTTTCTCCCAGTCTATGGCTAGTCTGTTCATTCTCCTCACAATATTTCTTGCAGAGTAGAAATTAATGAAGTCCAACTTACAGTTTTTCTTTAATGGATGTCTTTTTCATGTTGTATGTAAAAACTTATTGCCAAATCCTAAATCACATAGATTTGTTCATATGTGTGTATGTATATATATATATATAGAGAGAGAGAGAGAGAGAAATTTTCATGTGTATATATATATGTATATATGTATATATATACATACATATATATATATATATATATATATATATATAGAGAGAGAGAGAGAGAGAGAGAGAGAGAGAGAGAGAGAGAAATTTTCTTAGGTCTGTGATCATTTTGAGTTAATTTTGTGAAAAGTGTGGTCTGCGTGTAAATTAAATTTGTTTTCATATGGATGCCCAATTGTTCTAGCACCATTTGTTGGTAAGACTATTCTTTCTGCATTGAATTGCCTTTTGTTCCTTTGTCAAGGATCAGTTGAATATATTTATATGGGTTCATTTCTGGCTTCTCTATTCTGTTTCATTTATCTGTGTCTAGTCTTTCACCAATACAATGCTGCCTCAATTACTGTAGTTTTATAGTAAGACTTGAGGTCTGGTAGTATCAGTTCTCCAACTTTGTTATTCTTCCTCAGTAGTATGTTGGCTAATCTTTGGCCTTGCTTTGTAAATTTTAGAATCAGTTTGTCAATATCCACAAAGTATCTTGCTGTGATTTTGACCGAGATTGCATTGGATCTCTAGATGAAGTTGAGAAGAATTGACATCTTAATGATATTAACATTCCAATGAATGAACACCAAATATCTCTCCATTTATGATATCGAGAACTTCTTTCATTTTTTTCATCAGAGTTTTATAATTTCCTGCATATCCCTGTACATATTTTGTTAGATTTATACCTAAGTATTGCATTTTTTGGTGCTACTGTAAATGATAATTGTGTTTTTAATTTCTAATTCTAATCATTAATTTCTAGTATATAGCAAAACAATTGACTTTTGTATATTAACCTTGTATCATGCAACCTTGCTATATAATTGCATATTAGTTGTAAGAGTTTGGGTACTTTTTATTGTTTTGTTTTGTTTTGATACTTTCTTTGGGATTTTCTATGGTCATGTCATCTACAAAAAAAGATGGTTTTATTTCTTCCTTCCCAGCTTGTATGCCTTTTATTTCCTTCTCTTGTATTATGGTACTAGCTCAGATTTTTAGTATGACTTTGAATAGGTGAGGTGAGAGGAGATATCTTTGCCTTGTTCCCAACCTTTGGGGTGTAAGTATCTAGTTTCTCCCCATTAAATTTGATATTAGCTGTAGTTTTTTGGAAGATGTTCTTTCAGGTTGATTTTTCACATAAAGAAAAATTGTTGAGATTGGCTTATCAGATATTGTAGTTGTCTCTAGCTGCCAAGATCTTCTGTGGGGGCCGTTGAGCCATTTTGAATTTAAGGGAGCTTTAGTAGCTTTCAAGAGGACCAGAAAGCAATCATCTGAATCCTGATAAGGATCTAGAGCAGACTGTGTATCTCACTGGGGCTCACTTGTGCTAAGGGAGAAATATCCTGGCTGTTCTATTGCCCTCCCTCTGTAGGTTGTTTGTTTGTTTGTCTGTCTGTAGACACCTCTGTAGGTTGTTTGTTTGTTTGTCTGTCTGTAGACATGGGGAGCATGATCCAGGGAGTGCCGGGGAACAGGTGAATTCACAGTCCTTAACACGCTGGACCCCACTTACTTATTTGCCCCTTGTTCCTTCGCCCATTTTCCCTGTGCGCTCCCTACATTCCTGGTGCTCGTACATAATCATCACTCTCTTAACACTTGCCCTGTTTGTCCACACTTTGCTGGTTTTACACCCGATGTGTCTTTTGTGGGGCACCTGTGTCAGATGAAATTTACATTTTTCCAAGTTCAACTCAAATGTCCCCTTTCTGGGAATCCTTCCCAGTCGTCCCCATCCAAAATTAGCCTTGTTCCTTCTGAACTCCCACAGCCCTCTAGTTATACATCTATCCCTGCAAGTGCAGCGTACTGCACATTGTGTTTCTGTGTCTGCCTCACCCACCCATGAGCAGATTGAGGCAGACCCATGTCAAATGCCCTGTGCTGGCACAGGGTCTACCTCAGAGGACGGTGCCCAGTAATGTTTATTGATTGAGTGAATGAAATTACTGGCCTTGCATAAATGGCCCCTTTCATACTCTTAGAAACCTCTGTCCATTCTTCCTTCCATACTTGTTTTCTGCCTGGTGTTCTTTGAGTCCCTGTACATACGCGTATTTCTGGAGTGTAAGAGATGCCTGCAGCAATTCTGTTTCTCATGATGAAAATAAAAGGAAAATTATCATTCATTGCAGACCTACTGTATTCATCCATCAACTTCATAATCTTAGTGTCTCATGTATTAATTAGGGAGTTCAGGATCCAAGTCCCAGAAAATGCCGACTCAGCTGGCCTAACCAATAAGGGACCTTATTATATCTCTTTATAACAAGACATATAAAGCTAGGGTAGCTTTAGGGATGGTGGCTTAACAGTATCATCAAGAACCCCTTCATTCTTTCTTCTCTGCCAGTTTTAGCATATTAGCTTTTCTTTTGGGTTGACTCACCTCATGGCAACCAAATGGCATCAGCAAATCCAGGTATAACATCCTAATTCAATAATGGTTAGAAGGAGAAAGATACGTTTTCTTCCTTGGGCTTCTCTTTAAAATGGAGGAAAGCTTTTCTAGAAGCTTCTAGAAATTTCCTCTCATGGCTCATTGATGAGAATTGTATCACATGACAATGCTTGAGCCAATCACTGCTAAAGAAATAGAGGTCATCAAAATTGGCTCAAACCAATCAGGATCTCACCTAGAGGCATAGAGGGAGGGTTGTATACTAGAAAATGAGCGTTCTTTCAGTAGGAAAAAAGAAATAAATATTGGGGCGGAAATTAGCAGTGTCAGCTATACCCTTTTTTTCATAGAGAATTATTTTAGACTGAATTTCAGGTTAAGTCACTTACGTAAGGTTCCAACAGCTGATAAAAATAGAAATAGGATTCAAATCCAACTCTTTCAAACTCCAAAGCCCATCCATGTACTTTTTTTTGCTGCACAGCTGGACTCAGAGTCAGACTTCATTTTCCAGAAAAGCCAAAGTCCCCTTTCTCATGGTGAGCACTTCAGGAGTTGAGGCAATCACCCTGCTTTCCCAAGCCGACCTTCAGCTGGGCATTTAATCTGTTTATTAAGTTATGACTAATGGCGCTGCAAGACACCAAAGGCTGCCCATTCAGACCTACCGTGTTTCCCTGAAAATAAGACCTAGCCAGACAATTGTATTACTATGTTACTTGTATTACTATAAGACTGGGTCATATATAATATAAAATAATATAATATAATACCAGGTCTTATATTAATTTTTGCTCCAAAAGACGCATTAGAGCTGATTGTCCAGCTAGGTCTTATTTTCGGGGAAACACGGTAGTTTTAGTTAGAGGAGGTTCAAGGGATAAACATCATATTCATATTCTATGCCGAGAAAATTCAATTGCAGCTCTTTCTCTTTCAGAGTGCAGGATTGGCGAGGGGCTTCTGCTGGGTCCTGCTTTGGTTTAATAGAAATGAAACCTCCTAAGCAGGCAGGCTGTTTTGGGAAAGTGGCCACTAATGCGGTCCCATGGGGCGGGGGCCAGGCCTGAACTGGGCAGTTTGCATATTCACTTTTACAAACAGTTGGCTCGGAGTCAGCAGTTAATGGGATGGGAATGATGTTCCTGTACCAAATCATTTCCTGAAAAAAACATTTCCAATTGCAAACATATCTCAGCCTTTCTTCTCCAGTTTGTTTTGTCTCTGTGAGTGAATTAAAGAGGCAGGGCTGAGGGGAGGTTTCTGACTGGGGATTTTTCATCTGAAAACATTTTTAACAATGATCTCCATGTAAAAAGAGATCCCTTTCTGACCTACCTTTAGGAGTCCTGGCTGCAAATATTGAATTTCAGTCACACTGTAGAGGTGTAAATATCTCTATATTCACAAATTGGCTCTGGCTGTACAACTGTCTTAGGAGAGATGCAGCTTTTCCCTGCTTACAAAATGTAAGCTAGAAATGCTGCCCCAGAAATGTGCACACATGCCCAAGTATGTACACACACCACACAGGGTCAGGCCAGAATATAATTTACTTTTCCTGAGGACAAGCTGGAATCCTTCTTTGCATCCTGTATACTGCTTTGGCAAATTGTGCTTCAACTCATAGCCTGTGCTATTGAAGGATGGTCTAAACAGTTTTGATTATTCATTTATTTAACAAATAGTTCTTAAGTGCTTACTGTGCATAAGGTATTATTTTAAGTAATAATAATAATAACATATATTCATATAGTTCTTACCAGGTACCAGGGACTCTTCTAAGCGTGTTACATATATTAATTCATTTGATCTTCTTAAAAACCCTAGCAGGTAGGAAATATTATCATCCCCATTTTGCAGATGAGAAGACTGAGGTATAAGAGGTTGATGAACTTGCCGAAGGTCACATAGCTAGTAAGTGATCCTGGATTTGAATCTAGGAAGTCTGGCTCCTCTTTGGGGATCTAATAGTAAACAAGAAAAAAGTGCCAGTCTTCCCACAGCTTACATTCTGGTGGGGGGAGATAGATAAAAGACCTGTAAATAATGCTCGTTTCAGATCTTGACGAGTGCTTGAAGAACATAAAACAAGAGAGGGAATCAGGCAGTTAATCAGAGGGTCTTACAGATCTTAGGAGTCGGGGTTTTATTTTGAGTACAATGGGAAGCTACAGGAGAATGTATCACCCTATTTACATCTTTAATATTCTGATTGTGCTATTGGAAGTAGAATATGATCAGAAAGCAGTAGACCAGTTAGAAGGTGGTTCTGGTTGTCCAGGCGAAAGATGGCCTGAATTAGGATGATGGTGGTGGAGAGGGTGGGAAGCAGTTGGCATTGGGTCCTGGTTTGGAGGTGGAGCCCACAAAACTTGCCAACGTATTGGCTACTAAATGTGAGCAAACAAAAGAAGTTCAAGATAATTCCTCGGATTTTGGCTTACCCCATTGTATATATGGTGGGACCCTTTACTAAAGAGGATAAGAATAGGGGAAGAACAGTCTTGTATCAGTGTTGTTATGGTGGGGACGAGAGTATTGAAAATCACGAGTTCTGTTTTGTATGTGTAAATTTGAAACCTCTCTTACTAGACATACAAGGAGATATCCGAGTAAGACTGGCGCTCAGGGTCAGGTCTCGGCTGGAGATTTAAAGGCGGACATCAGCATTTAGGTACATGGGATCACCGAGGACAGCTTGATCCAGTTGAATTTCCTGTGATGACAGAACTCTTTACATCTGTGCTATCCAATATGGTAGCCACGAACCACATGTGGGCCATTAAGCATTTGAAATGTGATGGGTACAACTCAGAAACCGAATTTTTAATTCATTTAATTAAAAACGCTGCATATGGCTAATGGCTGCCATATTGGACAGCACAGACCTGGGGAGAATGTAGACAGAGAAGGTCCTGGCCAGGAGCTAGTTTCTTCCTTGTTTAGTAAGCCCAGCCTCGCACCCACATTTCAGCATGACTTGATTTCCACTGCCCATTATTTGCATGGCTGTGCTTGTTAAGTAATGGAAATCTTGCTTCTCTGTGAGAAATAGTCTGGAAAAGAAGCAAACTGCCAGTCCTAGGAGGAATATTAGAAGAAATTATAGAAATCTAAGGAAACAGTTGTTCTTCGCTAGAAAGCAAATGCAATCCTATACTTATAGAATCATTTAAGCCTTGAAGATATTGCTTATATTTTTCATTATGTTTTATGGGGGGGAATTATATAGTGGTGGGTGTCTGTGAATTTGGAGATTCAAGACGGTGACTGGCTGATATCCCACGTGAATGTCAAGGGCCCACAGCCATGGGAATAAATACCAGCTTCATAATGCGAGTCGTGTCTCTTTGGGGTAGAGTGTGTTTCACTCTTTGTTAGGCAATCTCGTTCTCCATCCAACTGCAACCATCAGTGAGTTTGCTAATATGAAAGAACTCTTTGTAAGCGGCTGCCTTGTGCTTAAGAGTTCTTGCAAGTATATACTGGCAATCGGTGAAGCCAGAGTCAATAAAAAATAAAATAAAATGGAAAGATGGGACATTGCTTCTATTAAGGTTGATTGCAGCTGCCATGTTAGCTCTTTAAGGACCTATTGCTGGTCTGCGCTTTCAGAGAAAATGGTCTTTTTGTGCTTAATTGGTGACAAGTTATTATCCAAACTGCAGTTGAATAGAGGTGAGGGGATTGAAGTCACCGCTTTTAGGAGAGGTAATCCAAGGTCAGCACTCAGCAGAGTCTATCACACAACGGGTTTTCTGGTAGGAATTTTTGTTTGTTTTTTGTTGTTTTTTTTTTAACTAAGACTTCATGTAGGGGGTAGGTAAGGGGAAAGGATCAGGCTGGAAGTCTTTCATGGTCATTGACTTCTTTTTATGTTTCATGAAAGTGGAATTGTAGGTTTCTAGGATTTGGAAACCATAGAAGGACTTGTGGGTTATCTAGTGGTGCTCTTTATGTTCAGCTGAGGAAACAGGCCTAGAGAGAGGGGTGAGGTGCTTGGCCTCAGGGCCCACAGCTCGTTGGAGCTGAAGGCACAGGACCAGAGACCAGCGAAGAGGCTAAACTGAGACATTCTCGAGCAGTGGCACTGGGGTGGGGTGAAACGGGGAGGTAGCACAATAAAAAAAAAATACTCAGCGAAGCCACATCAGGAGAGAGGTCACACAGAAGGGTTGAGCCAAGGATGGAAATGGCTTCCAACCTAAATGTGGCCTTCACATGGTGACTTCATTCCTCCAGTCCACCACTGTCAGGTCCCCACTGTGACCAGACAGCAAGCTCTTGAAGGAGGGATAACAGGAGGCGAAAGGCAGAGACGTAAGAAAGCCGTCCGTACCCACCTCACTTCCATTGGTTCCAAGATCATTTCTGAGAGGAGCAGAGAACTCCCTGTTTCTCTGAGGAAAGGGAATGAGGTGACAGTCGGAAGAGGTGAGAGGAAAGGGACAATTTGGTCCTGTTCGCAAGGAAAGGCAGGGAAGCGACTGCAGGCTGAGCAGCAGCTGTGCGCCAAGCTTAGCGCTTTGACTGCCCGCGTGTGGCCGGTGGGCCGCCGTGTGACCCCGCACTTCCTTCTCGTTGCAGTGTCCGAGCTTCAGGAGGAGGGCATGAATGCCATCAACCTGCCCCTTAGCCCCATCCCCTTCGAGCTGGACCCTGAGGACACGATGCTGGGTACGTGGCTCTCTTCTTCTCTGGGGTGGCCTGATGCCTTCCAGTGGAACCATCCCCACTGATTTCCTTTTCTTTTCAAAGAGGAGAATGAAGTGCGAACAATGGTGGATCCAAACTCTCGCAGTGACCCCAAGCTTCAAGAACTAATGAAGGTAAGAAAACATGAGGAGGGGCTTCCACTGCCTCTCAGACTGAACAGGTGTCTCTAGACCACCTGCCCTGTGCAGGTACCACGTGAGCCACTGCAGAGAGAACAGTCACAGCAATCCCTGCCGGCCGGCAGCTCCTGGCCCAGTAGGTGGACATATAAATTTAACAAAACCGGGACACGACGAATGCCCAATTAATTATGTTGATCAGAAGCAGCAAAGAAATTAGGGCAAAGCAGTTCATTTGCTGGGATCTTGTAGTTCACACAGTCCTTTCACTGTTTTTCTCAAGGACCCTCAAAAGCTCGCTATGAAGTAGGAATTATTATCATCCCCATTTTGCAGATGATGAAACTGTCTCAGAAAAACCAAATGGTTTGTTTATGGTCACAGCTGAGTGGGGGAGATGGAATTCAAGCAGAAATAAAGGAGATTCAATGAAATATTATGTATAATGCACCTGGCACAGGGGTTGGCATGTGGTCATCCCTCGAAAAATGTTCATTTCATCCCTCTTCTAATTCCCCATCCTGTTTCTTCTTCTTCTTCAACTTCTCCAAGCTTCACTTAAAACAAGCCTAAAAGGGCAGTGGATGTCAGAGTGATTCATTCAAAATGCAAGTTGAATATAGCATTTTCCTGCTGAAGACCTACGTGCAGTTTCCTATCAACTGCAGGTTGAAGCCCACACCTCTGGTGGTGGTATTTGGTGTCTCCACACTCTACCTGCCTCTTCAACCTCAGATTGTCCCCTGCCTAGTGACACGGAAACACCAGACCTGCTCATGGTGGCTTTCCATGCACACTGTGCTTGTTTCCCACACTCCCCACTGCCGTGCCTTTGCTTATGCAGCCTCCTCTGACCAGGTGCCTCTACCTACTCTTCAGGGTGGGGGCAAAATGGGATCATGTCCTCCAGGGAGCCTTCTTTAAACCCCGGTGCTATTACTCAACCCCTCTTGGTGCTGTTATGGGTCCCTGAATTTGGTTCTATCACTGTAGTCACCTCCGTGATACTTCTGTCTTCCGTCACTAAATGGTGAGTTTCTCGAGGTTAGACTGTCTCTTTTTTTTAATCATTGTACCCTCAGGATCCAGCACAGAGTGTGACACGTAGCAGGTATTAATAAATGGTGGGTGGATGGATGGGTGATGGATGGATGGAGGGAGAGAGGAAACAAAGGAAGAGAGGGCAGGGAGGTACACACACAGAGGGCCATGGATCACAGCATTCGTGGGTAAACCTGGCGTTTCAACCCTAGTTTGTGTAACTCCAAAGCCCATACCTTGGCCGGTACAAAGCCACACGGCCAAACACTGTGTGAATGTTGCTTGCCATTAGGGTAAGGAATGGTAGAGGGCCAGAATATATTAGCAGGGACACTGGTGCCACCAGCACGAGAAGGGCTTACACCTGAAAATGATCAGAGCCTCTGGGGCTCACACTTACAGCTACTTGTCCACACACGTGGCTCATGTGGATAGTTCTGCTGCTTTCAAAATCTGAAGTTCATTTAGATTTCAGTTGTCCAGGATAAGAAAGCTGGTCTATAAAAAAATACCCCATGACTGTTCCCTTATTCTCTATCTCTAGGTATTAATTGACTGGATCAATGATGTGTTGGTTGGAGAGAGAATCATTGTGAAAGACCTGGCTGAAGATTTATATGATGGACAAGTCTTGCAGAAGCTTTTTGGTAAGAGGAGCGTTGAATGTTGCCAGGGATCTCTTTACATAGCAGGTGGATGTGTTACGTACTCGCAGTTAGGACTTATTCCCAGCTCGCAGCGGTTCACCTAGAATTGAATGTGAATGTGTACAGTGTGGGTTAACAGACAGCGGAGGCTTTAGATGTCCTCTCAGAATCTGTTTTATATGAAGGAATTGCAAAGGGACTCTCAATGACCAGCTGGGTCTGCTGCCCCCAGCAGTTGAGGGTCATCAGCTGAGTAGATGAAAAGACTCCACTGTATACTGGAAAACATGCCTCAGCCACCCCAGAAAATTGTGCGCTGTGGCCTCTGTAGGTATATCGACGTGTGTGGGGGGGGGCACATTTATGTGTCTATATACCTGTCATCCATGTGTGTGTGGGGGGAGGGGCACAAGTATGTCTGTTTGGATCTGTGTGACCTGTGGACCTGTGTGTATGTATGAGTGCGTGTGTATGTGTACCGCTGTGTCCTATGGATGTGTGTGTGTTCTTCTGTGTTTCCCTGTCTAGGTTGGGTGCAAGTGTGTGGGAATATATGTCTGTGGTGTTAGCCTCTGTGTGTGTCACCTCTGTGAAGGTATGTGTCCCCACGTCGGTTCACAGCTATGCATATAAAAATGTAAGGCCGTGGGGGAGAGAAAGGAGAATTCAGGGGTGATCTTAGTGTTGAAAGGACAAATTCATCTTGAATAAATTTGGACTTCCCCTCCCTGTTCTCTCTGTTTTCTCTTGTCCAAACCTGTTCCAGGTTCTAGACTTTTCACGCTTAACTGCCCACTGCTAGGCAGCTGAACCTATGGTTCTCTTCCACCTCAGAGGTTTGGACAAGAGAAAATGATTACCGTGTTTCCCCGAAAATAAGACCGAGTCTTATATTAAGTCTTGCTCCAAAAGACGCATTAGGGCTTATGTTCAGGGGATGTCATTCTGAAAAATCATGCTAGGGCTTATTTTCCGGTTAGGTCTTATTTTCGGGGAAACACGGTATTAGATTAAGGCATACGTTTTGGGGAAGAATACCACAGAAGTGATATTTCCTTCTCATTGGAGCACATAAGGGAATGCATGATGTTAACATCTTATTACAAGTGACGTTAAACTTCATCACTTGGTTACAATAGTGTCTTCCAGGTTTCTTCGCTGCAAAGTTGCTATATATAATTAGTTTGTTTGGGGAGAGATAGTTTAAGACTGCAAATATCTTGTTTCTCCTTAAACTCCTCCCACTAATTTTAATTGGTGGAACACATCTGCCTCAATTATTACTGTGGTGGTCTTGTGGAGATTTTCTATTCTCCTTATTCTTTCTACATTTATTAATTGGAATTCTTCTGTAAGGAAACGTTGTCCCCTATTCCTCATTTACTTATTTATATCAGTTGGACATGAGGATACTTATTTCATACTTTACGTTATAATCCAATACTATCATCATTCATTTTTTTTGCTGATATTCTTCCAGCTTTGACCCTTGGGAGCTCTTTCAGGTTGGCTCCTGGACACTTTCAATACACTGCCTCATTTTTTTTTCCTTAGCACTTCCTTACTTTCTGGCATTATAAGTTGTACTAGGCCCATCTTATGTTTTATTTACTCTGGCTCTGGAATCAACCACTTCTCCAAGGAGCCCTGATTTCTTTTATCAGAAATGGTATTTAGAAGGATGGTTGGTTAGCTTAGCTCAATTGGTTAGAATGTGGTGCTGATAACACCAAGGTTGCCTGTTCGATCCCCGCATGAACCACTGTGAGCTGCGCCCACCTAAAAAAAAAAATGGTGTTTCGAAATCAATATTAATGAGTGTTTTTTTAAATTACAGTTGACATACACTATTATATTAGTTTCAAGTATCCAACACAGTGATTAGACATCTATATATATTATGAAGTGATCACTCTGAGATATCTAGTACCCACCTGGCACTATACATAGTCATTACAATATTATTGACTCTATTCTTTACATCCCTCTGCTGTACTTTACATCCCTGTGACTACTTTATAAGTACCAACTTGCACATCTTAATCCCTTTCACCCATTCCCTCAACTCCCATCCCATCTGGTGACCACCAGTTTGTCTCTGTATCTACGAGTTTGCTTCTGTTTTGCTTGTTCATATACTTTTTTATTTTTTGGATTCCACATATAAGCAAAATTATATGGTATTTGTCTTTGGCTTATTTCAGTTAACATAATACGCTCTAGGCCCATCCATGTTGTCATAAATGGTAATAAGATTTCATTCTTTTTTATGGCTGAGTAATATTCCATTGTATATCTGTACCACATCTTCTTTACCCAGTTGTCTATTGATGAACACTTAGGTTGCTTCCATATCTTGGCTGTTGTAAATAATGCTGCAATGAACATATGGATTCACATGTCCCTTCGAAGTAGTGTTTTGTGTTTCTTTGGATAAATACCCAACAGTAGAATTGCTGGGTCATATGTAAGTTCTATTTTTTAATTTTTTGAGGAACCTCCATATTATCTTCCATAGTGGCTGCATCAATTTACAATCCCACCAACAGTGCAGGAAGGTTTTCCTTTTTTCCACATCCTTGCCAATATTTATTTGTGTTTTGTTTTGTTTTATTTTTAATTAAAGTTTATTGGGATGACAATTGTTAGTGGGAATGGAGAAAGTAAGCATGTTGAAGAAAATGGAATACTCTAAATATCAAACACTTATTTGTCTATGTGTTGATGATAACTATTCAAACAGGTTTGAAGTTATATTTCATTTTGGTTTTAATTTCCATTTCCCTGATGATTAGTGATACTGAGTATCTTTTCATGTTATTGGCCATCTGTATGTCCTCTTCAGAGAAAGATCTATTCAGGTCCTCTGTCCACTTTTTAATTGGATTTTTTTTTTATGTTAAGTTGAATGAGTTCCTTTTATATTTTGGATATTAACCCCTTATTGGATGTATCACCGGCAAATATCTTCTCCCATTCAGTAGGTTGTCTTTTCATTTCATTGATGGTTTTCTTCTCTGTGCAGAAACTTTTGAGTTTGATGTAGTCCCATTTATTTTTTCTTTTGTTTCCCTTGCCCAAGAAGACATATTCAAATAAATACTGCTAAGAGTGATGTCACAGAGTTCACTGCCCATGTTTTCTTCTGGGAGTTTTATGGTTTTAAGTCTTACATTTAAGTCTTTAATATGTTTTGAGTTTATTCTTGCCTATGGTGTAAGAAAGTGATCTAGTTTCTTTTCTTTTTCTTTTTTTTTTTGCATGTGTCTGTTTGGGTTTCTCAATACAATTTATTGAAGAGATTGTCTTTACCCCATTGTATATTCTTGCCTCCTTTTTCATAGATTAATTGACCATCAAGGTGTGGGTTTATTTCTGGGCTCTCTATTCTGTCCCATTAATCTAGGTGTCTTTATGCCAGTACCCTGCTATTCTGATTACTATAGACTTGTGTGATAACAGGTAGCACGATACCTCTAACTTTGTTCTTCTTTCTCAAGATTGCTTTGGCTATTTGGGGTCTTTTATGGTTACATATAAGTTTTAGGATTACTTATTCTAGTTCTAGTTCTGTGAAAAACGCCATTGGTATTTTGATAGGCATTGCACTGAATCTGTAGATTGCTTTGGGTAGTATGGACATTTAGGTTGTCTTTTCATTTTGTTGATGGTTTCCTTTGCTGTGCAAAAACATTTTAGTTTGATGTAGTCCCTCTGTTTCCCTTGCCTGTGGAGACATATCCAAAAAAAATATTACTAGGAGCAATGTCAAAGAGTTTATTGCCTATTTTTTTTCTTCTAGGAGTTTTATGTCCATCAATATTTGCTTTATATATTTAGGTGCTCCTACATTGGACACAGAAATGTTTACAAGAGTTATATCCTCTTGTTGGATTGATCTCTTTATCATTATAAAATACTCTTTTTTGTCAATTGTTACAGCCTTTGTTTTAAAGTCCATTTTGTCTCATATGAGTATTGCTACCCGAGCTTTTTTTTTCATTTCTATTTGCCTGAAATGTATTTTTTCATCCCTTTACTTTGAGTCCGTGTGCGCTTTCCAGCTGAAGTGGGTCTCTTGTGGGCAGCATATGTAAGGGTCTTGTTTTCTTATCCATTCAGTCACCCTACGTCTTTTGATAGGAGCAGTTAGTCCATTTCCATTTAAAGTAATTACTGACAGGTATATAGTTAGAGCCATTTTATTCATTGTTTTCTGATTGGCTTTTGTATTTCTCTGTTCCTTTCTTATTCTCTTGGATGTTGATGACTTTCTATAGTGTTGTGTTTGGAGTCTTGTTTTTATTTCTTGTACATCTCTTCTAAAGTTTTGGTTTGTGGTTACCATGTACTTCATATATGCCAAGCTATGTTTATAGCAGTCTGTTTTAAGTTGATGGTCACTTAAGCTTGAACACATTCTAAAATCACTTCTATTTTTACTTATCCCATCCATGTTTATGCTTTTGTCATTCTTTTTCACTTCTTTTGTGAATGTGTGTTTCTGTGTATCCCTTGGGAGTGGCTCTGGTGTGGGCCAAACAAGTCAGCTGCCACTTGTGCTAGGCTTGGGGCCTCCTGGTGGGAGTTACAAAGTTATCTGTGGTTGGTTGCCACTCGTGCTAGGCGTGCAGGCACTTCGGAGAGGCTATGCTGTGAACCAAGGCTGGCTGCCACTTGGTAGCAGGTTGGGACTCTTTGGTGGGCACCACAATGTGAGACGAGGCCAGTCACCACTTGTGCTGGGCTTGTGCAGGCTTTAGTTGAAACTACGTTCCAAGCCAATACTGGGCACCAGTTCCGCCAGATTTCGGACCATGTGCTGGGATTTACAATGTAGGTTGAGTCCAGCTGCTCCTTCTGTTGGGCTTGGGGCCACTTAGCAAGTGGTACAGGGCACGCTGAGGCCAACCACTGCTTGTTCGGGGTTTGTGGACCATTGAGAGAATTTAAACAAGTCCACAGCATGAGCGGAGGCAGGGTGTCACATGGAGGAGCCACTAGAAGAAGTTTAGGTTTGGTATGCAAGTTGGAGTGGGGCAGGGTCTCATGGATTTACCCGGGCAAGGCAAATGGTATTAGCTAGGTTAATGGAGAGCTCAGATTTGGCGCTCACCTGCAATGGACTGGCTGGGTGAGAGGGAAGCTCCTCAAAGGAACAATGGTGCCTGCCAGCATTTCCATCCCTGGAGAGAGCCACACCATCCCCTACTCTTCCAGCCCTCACCCTAAAGCTAGTCCGTTTAGTTTCTCCCTGTGTGTTCCTGACACTTTATGAGCTGCTGCCCCACCACTGGAGCCCTGAGCAAGTGAGTTTGTGAGCGAGTGAGTCCACATGTGGACTCCTCAAGAGGAGTGCCTTCAACTCTAGCAGCCCTGCATCTCACTCAGACACAATCCCTGCTGGTTTTCACACCCAGCTGTTAGGGGGACTCCTCTTCCTGGTGCTGGGACCCCCTCGTTCCTCACAGGGGACTTCTGCAGCTGAGATATCCCTCCCCGTTTTTAACCACCACATGTGGGTGTGGAACACGCCTGTTCCACCTCTCCTATCAGTCTCCGTGTGCTGCTTCTTTATGTCCTTAATTATAGGATTTCTGCTCTGCTGGTCTTCAGGTGGTTCTCAATGATGGTTGTCATATAATTTGGTTGTAATTTTGATGTGGTCATGGGAGGAGGTGAGTACAGTGTTTACCTACTCCACCATCTTCACTGGAAGTTATTAGTGAGTGTTTTAACTTGCAACCTGTAGCACAAACATCTATGCATAGGTGTAGCACTAAGATGAGTCAGGTATGACATTTCCAGAAATTCGGCTTCAAATTGTCCTGGAGCTGGGTATGGAGAATAGGAGGGGGCTGAGTTTGGGATTAGTAAACTAACTGTGAACAACTGGCACTTCGAAGAAGATGGAAAAGGTGCGTGTAGGTCATCCAGGAGTCCAGATGTCCACTAGGCAGCAGGACCTGGCGTCCAGGAAGCCATGTTGATGATATTATGGAGCAAGGACTCAGAACCTAGAGATGAGCAATGTGTGGAAGGATCTCTTGGCAGAAGGTTGTGTTTGGGTGAAAGCTTGAGTAGGTGAGCACACCTGAGACGACAGGTGGACTTGGCTAAAAAGCTCTGGCTGGTTGTTCTCTGATCACAAGCTCTGTGAGGGCAGCATCATACCTGGTTTTCCTTTGTGTGGCCAGATGCGACTTGCTCAACAGCAGTGTCTGGTGTGCTTGCCCTTCTCAGAGTCCCTGGGCATGTGGGTGAGGTTCTCCTGGAACAGCCTCCCTCCCGTCCTTTCCGAGCTGCCTAACCCTGCTGGCCACTGCTGCCTTCGTTCGCTGGGTCTTCCCTCTTGCCCTAACAGCAGAACTGAGTGTAACTTTTCCTGAAAGCAGGTGTCGATGGGAGGTAGAGGGGAGGAGAGAAACACCAGCTAACAGTGCATTAATAAGGATAGCAACTCTGTTTGCAGGCAGGGCTCAGTCCTACGGGGGTCTCTCTGAGAAACCAGGTGACACCACTTCCCAGGAGATGTAGGAAGGGGCGTTTATCTTATGGCTCCCGTCACCCTGTGGTTAAGGATTGCCTGTGTAGGAATTAAGCACCGCCCATTTGTACTCGTGGCGGAGAAAGAGAGCTTCAGAGCTGGAGATGGGAACTCTCAGTGTGCTGGGAGCTGTCTGCAGCTACAGGTGGGCCGGAGAGCTCCAGAAAGGGGCAGTAACATCATCCAGGGGGACCAGAGGATACAATTTCTGGTTTAAGAGTGGCTCCTCCTGATCTTAGCTTTCTCTGTACCACTCGTGATCCAGCCAGGGAAAAATCAGATGCTGGCCATTCTGGCTTGCCTTATTTCTGACACCTACCCCTACCGTGTCATGGCAATGCTCCAGCCCTTTCCACACCTCAGAATGAAGAGAAAGTTCTTACCCCATGCCAAAAACTCACCTCATTTCCTTTCCCAGAATTAGCCACTTCTCAGGGTGTTGATAGAGGCAGCATCCTCTGTTCCCTCTGGCTATACTCTGACCATCAGGAAAGTCACAGAATTTCCCAGCCTCTTAGGTGTGCAGTTGCGTTTGTGGTCACCTTGTTACATTTGCTTCCCTAATACCTAGGCGATGGATGTAACTGAGTGAGAGAGGCAGACGATAAAGGATTCTAGGAAAGTGCCTGTACCAGACAATCATTTCATTTGATCATGGGCTGCTGCCTCTTTCTTACTGAGGTTTCCTGACTTGAGATGGCTATGTGAGTTTCCTTATGGTATGTTTTATTTGACTGATTCTTACCTTTGAACATGTGCATGTACCGGGAACAGAAAAGGCTTGTTTTGAGGGATGAAAGTCAGAAGGCTCTTCCTTCTGATTTTCACAATAGCACATGACTGAAATAGCATCTTCTTAAGGAATGAGACCAAAGGGTCCCTTGGGCCTAAAGGTTCTACAGGACGGTTTTTCGTTTTGTTTTGGTGTATATATGTCTTTCTCTATGATAGGCCCTAGAGAGCACATCTTACACTGACCTTAGTCAAATGTTTATTAAGCAGCAACCATTGGATTTGCCACATGCTAACTGCTGAGCTTAGGGTTTATAAAGGTACATATGTCACAGTGCTGCCTTCAGGTAACTCACAACCTTGTAGCGCGAAGGGCTGTGAATATCAAGTAGGAGCTTAGGGAAGGCATCATGAAAGCAGGGGCATCTGGGATGGGGCCTTATGGAAGGACCAGAAAATGTCAACCACATGAGGAAGGAGAACATTCTAGTCAGCACAACGCAAGTGTTGCTGGTAAGCCCCTGTTGATTTCGGTGTGAGTGAAGGGAGTGTGTCGTAGAGAAAAGGAGCGAGTGGGTAGGTGATCACCAGGACTGGTTGGGTGGGATATGTAACTAGCCCAGATGTAAAGCCAGATCTTGGCTTCGAACCCCGCTGTTCAACGATAGAAACCAGGGTGTCTGGAGAAGTGACAGACACTGGGACTAGAAGACTAGACACAAGGCCTATAGAAGATGAGCCTGGAGCATCTTCTGCTAAAAAGAAGAGCTGAGAAAAAAAAAAAATCTATGGGGCAGTTTGTTGAAAGTGTTCAGGACCAACCTGAAAGATCTCCCAGTGGCAAAAAAAAAAAAAAAAAAAAAAAAAAGATGAAATAATTTGAGCAAAAAGAAAGAAAGAAAAGAAGAATGATAGCATTAGATTATAACCCAAAGTCTAAAATAAATAGCCTTAAGTCCATATTGATATAAATGAATGGCTGAATGAATAAATTAGAAGGTACAACTCTTCCTTAGAGAATAATTCCAAATAATTTATATAGTTACAACCCCTTCAAGGAGATAGAGATTAACTCCCTTGACTGGACTGTATGTAGTGACTGGCTTCCAATGATTGTAGTACAGACACTACTTTGGCCAATTGATCTAAGTTGATATTGTCAGTGATAAGTCATATTGATAGCATGTAACTACTGATGGCTTATGAGCAAAGTGACAAGCTCAGAAATGGGGGCTTTAAGAAAGTAACCTAGAAACAGCAGGAGGGTTGCTTAGAGGCAATGGAGGAAACTCCAGCAAAGTATCTCCTTGTGAGATAATGATGGTATCAAACTAGAGGAGTGGCAGTATAGATGGGACAAGCTTTAAGAGAAACTAATGAGGTAGGGAATGAACAGCTAACGTAAACCAGGCTGACTCTAAGTGGCGGACGGCAAATGGGGATTACCCCATGAATCCTAGGAGGAGCAGCATCTTAAAGGGTTTGGATCCTATTGGTTTTGCGAGTTGCTTTCTTACACCCAAAAGTACTTAAGCTGAAGTAGCAGCTATGCTAAAATTGAAAGAGAAATGAAGAGAAAGGCGATCTGAGTTCCAATCTTGGTTCTACCACTAAAGCATTTCTCTGCAGCTATTATCCCTCTTCTGTAAAACCAAGAAGATGGCCTACATTGGACAGCTGAACTATCCAATGCAGTTCCTATTCACATGTAGCTATTAAAAATCATTAAAAAATGCACTTACTTAGTCACATCAGCTACATTTCAAGTGTTCAATAGCCAAATGTGTCTAGTGGCTACCATATTGGATAGTGCAGAAATGAACATTTCCATCATAGAAGTTCTGTTGGACAGCACTGCTTTAAGGTCTTCCTGCTATACCACTCAATGATTCTAGGATAGTTCAAGATAATGTATACTGCTATTCTTAAACTGGAGGAGGCATTTTCTGGGTCTCTGAAGAACTCAAAAGCTGGATAAAACTCTTATTATTCTTTTATTTATAAATAGTAGACAATAAACTGTCTCTATAAAATGGGACTGGGGAACTTGAGACTACCATGAGAAGAGGATACTTAATTTTCACAACTTGAATTTTTTCTATGTTTGTATATTATCAATCTTATAAAAAGTGGTAGAGTACATATGTAAATTTCAATAACAAAACTGAATCTTTAGTTGTCAAATAATTCTTGATCCATTACAACAGCTATCCCAAGTAAAATAGAAAGAAAAGGAAACTACCTAAATATGATAAAGACCATTATATAAAACCTAATAGTGAACATATTAAGCGGTGAAATATCAAAGACATGGTATTAGATACAAGTCAGAGATGACGGCTCTCACCACTGTTATAAGTGTTTTGGATGATGTAATAAAACAGGAAAATCTTCACGTTCAACATTATGGCTAACTAGATGTCCAGAAAAATTCTGTTGGTACTGCATACTTTAAAAATCCAGACAAGTCTTCAAAAACACATTTTTTGTATTGCATGGCTAAACTGGTATGGAAGAGAAGAAAATTCTTCTAATGCCAAAAACAAGGAAATGTAAATCCAGTGAGATAAGTCTTAATTCCTAATGGCTTATAGACTGAGGTTTAATAGGTTACACATACAGGGTCAAGAGACAAAGCCTGGACAGAGTCGGAGCAGACGTTGGATCAGAGACCCCTAAATAGAGCCAGGGTCTCTGATGGGCAATACTTTCAGTGGGTAAACTATAAAATCTTGTCCCACAAAGAGCGAGTTAGATATGAAAGGAACAGAAAAAAAAAAAAAAAAAGTCTGCCCTTGATAATTCCTTATCAAATCTCTGTACTCACACAGATTTAGGACTAGTATTCACAGTACTTATGTGACTTTAAAATGTCCAAGTTGAAAATGTAGTTAAAAGTTGTCCCAGTTTATCAGTGCTCCCCAAGACAGAAGCAAAAATACGTCCTTTTAGAGAAATGAACTTTAATCCAAGGCCACAAAGAACTCCCAGATATAAAATTCCAAAGAAAATGAGCTCAAAATCAGAAATCACCAAACATAAGAAACAAGCGACCATGAGCACCAGCAGAAACAATAGACTGTGGATTCATCCCACAAACGCTACATAGATTAGCAATTTATCGGTTATGGAATATAAAGTATGTTTAATATGTCAAAATAAAAGTTTTAACAGGCTATTGGAAGGACAAAAGAACAAGTAACTATCAAAATTGGACAGGTAGATCTAAAAGAGAACCAAATAGAACTTCTAGGAATGAAAAAAAAAAGTAATGATGAAATTAGAAATCTCAGGGGATTAGATACAGCTAAAGAAGGAATTGGGTGAACTAGAAGATGGAGTTAAAGAAATTACCCAGAATGTAGTATAGAGAGAGCATATGGAAAATAGAAAGAGAATTAAAAGACATAGAGATTATTCTAAGAGGATTCAGCATAAGCCTTATTGGAATTCTAGCAGAAGAGAAAGAGAAGAGAGTACAGGCAATATTTGAAGACATAGTGAATGAGAATTTTCTAGAATTGATAAAAGTTATGAATTCTCAGATTCTGGAAGCTCAGGGAATCCCAAACCACATAATTAATAAGTCGATACCTGCAGACTTCATAATGAAACCTAAGAACACTGAAGACAAAGAAATGATTAAAAGCCAAGAGAGAAGATGAATTACCTATGATGGAACAAGAGACTGAAAGCTGTCTTTCATAAGGAACAATAAGAGCCAAAAGACAATGAAATAAAATCTTCAAAGTGCAGGGGGAAAAAAGTCAACTTATAAGTTTATACTCAGAAAAACCCTGTTTTTAAAAATGAGAAAATGACAGAACTTTAAACAAGCATGAACAAAGAGTTTACTACCAACAGGCCCTCACTAAAAGAAATTTCTAAAGGATATACTCCAGGAAAAAGGAAAATGAACCAAAAAGAAAGATCTGAAATTCAACAAAAAATGATGAGAAAAGATTATCATGGTGGGTAGATTGAAGCAATAATTGAATGAATATAAAACAATAACAATAATGTCTAATTTAAACAAATTAAGATAGAATCAGAATCCCAAAGAATTATAGCACTTAAGTCAGAAAGAGTGTGATTGGAGTTAGTGTGCTGAGATCCTCGTATTATTTTGTGTTTATAAAGGTACTAATTAAGATTCGATTACATTAAACACACATGATAAATTTTCTAGAAAAATGACTAAAATAAAAAAACTGTGTGTGTAACCTTCCTACTAACAATGGGGAGAAAATGAAATGAACAGGAGTAGAGACCCTAATCCTAAGAAGGCAAGGATGCAAGGGAGGATAAAGAATCAGAAAAGCAGAATACTACAAAGTTCAAAATAAGTTGGTAGAAGTGAATCCAAGTATAGTGGTAAACCCAGTCAATGAAAATTGACTTTATCCATGTAAATGACAAAGACTGTCAGACTAGATAACAAAACAAAATCTTGCTATAGCTATTTACAAGAGACTGTCTTAATATATGAAGACACAGAAAGTTTGAAAGAGTGTAAATAATTATACATACTAAACTAATACTAGTTAAAAGAAAGTTGGGGTAACTTTTAATATCAGACAAAATAGACATTAAGGCAAAAGCATTACTACAGAGAGTCTACATATAGATGAGACTAAAGTTATCAGGAAAATATAGATATTATACCTAAATGCACTTTTGTGCATCAAATATATAAAAATTAAAAAATGACACTCAAAATTACAAGAAAAACCTGACAAATCTGCCATCACAGTGATAGATTTTTAACATATTTCTCTTAATAACACATTAATTAAAAAGTTCATAAGTATAGGGCCGGCCCGGTGGCTCAGGTGGTTAGAGCTCCATGCTCCTAACTCCGAAGGCTGCCGGTTGGATTCCCACATGGGCCAGTGGGCTCTCAACCACAAGGTTGCCAGTTCAATTCCTCGAGTCCCACAAGGGATGGTGGGCTCCGCCCCCTTCAACTAAGATTGAACATGGCACCATGAGCTGAGTCCCGGATGGCTCAGTTGGTTGGAGTGCATCCTCTCAACCACAAGGTTGCCGGTTTCAACTCCCGCAAGGGATGGTGGGCTGTGCCCCCTGCAACTAGCAATGGCAACTGGACCTGGAGCTGAGCTGCGCCCTCTACAGCTAAGACTGAAAGGACAACAACTTGAAGCTGAATGGCACCCTCCATGACTAAGATTGAAAGGACACAACTTGACTTGGAAAAAAAAAAAGTCCTGGAAATATACACTGTTCCCCAATAAAGTCCTGTTCCAAAAACAAAAAAAACAAAAAAATTCATAAGTATAGAGAAGCTTTGAACAATACAATTGTCCAAATAACCAGCCATACCCCAAAACTGGAGTAGTCTCATTCTTTTCAACTGCACATGAAACACTTACAAAATTTGACTATGTCTACGTAGTAAGTCTCAACAAATTATTACACAGACTGAATTCTCTGACTGTGATGCAATAATTTAAGAAATATTAACTAACCCTTCCCATATAATTGGAAACACAAATATAATAACTCACAAATTGCTCATGCTGGAAAGAGGATTTTATGTATTCTAATACTTTGAGGGGTGGTTACGTTAATAAATTGCTCATGCTGGAAAGAGGATTTTATGTATTCTAATACTTTGAGGCATGGTTACATTAATATAGTATGAGTTATATGGCAACTGCGTTCATTTCAACACCTCAGTTCTTCTACCATTCAGAGAAATTGAGTTTATTCTTCCCTGTCGTGATACTTCAGAACTTTTGAATTCAGAACTGTTTCATTGTATTCTAAAAACTTTTGAATACTGTTTCATTGTTTTCTAAAAATAATCTCTCCAAAAGTGTATTTGGATGCTAACTTCAAAAACAAATGAAAGATTCACGAAATATTCCTACCTGAGAAAATTTTCTTAAAAGCAATCTATTTAAAAAATCATGCTCACTACTTTATAACAAGTTAAACTAATGATGAACAATTCAGAACTATAGAAACATGAGAGAAACAACTTCCTGGAATACTAAATTTTCTGCAAAAGAAAATTTTCATAGTGCTAGTTGAAATTTGCCTAATAAAGAAAAAAAGAGGAAAACCAGGAGTCTTGAAAAATAAATTACCTTTAAATTCCTAGCAACACTGAGTGAAATTACTCTTTAACTGCAGGAATATTGGAGTGGATCTCTTAAATGTTGAGGGTTGACTATTTTAAAAATAAAATAGGGGTTAGCAATAGCAGAAGTTCTCAATCTTTACTTTTAAAATGTCATAAAATTGAAATAAGTGATATAAGCTTACAAAATAGAGAGAACTGTGTTTTATTTTATTTGCATACCCAAAGAATGCTATAGAACTAACAAAAGGATTTGGTAAGATGACTGTATTCATAAAAAAAAAAAATCTGTAAGACAAGAGCTGTTCTTTTTTTCAGCAATAATCAATTGGTTGCAATAAACATACATGATGTTTATTACAACTTAATTACAAATAGGAAAACAGTGGGATATAATCTGAGTATATACGAACAGGGAAATGGTTGTATAAATCCGATAAAAGAAAGAGTTATATTGATATATATTGATGTAGAAAGACACCAATATGTGATATATGCTTGAATGATACATATATCATATAGAGACATATAGAGACTAAAAAGACAATAGAAAAGATCAGTGAAACTAAGAGGTTTATTTTTGAAAAAAAATAAACAAAATTGACAAGCATTTACGTAGACGAGAGCGAAGGAGGGTGAAAGGAAATGGAAAGAGGGAGAGGAAGAGGAAAAGGGGGAGAGCGGGAGGGAGGGAGGGAGAGAGAGAGAGAGAGAGAGAGGACTCAAATGAAACCAAATGAAAGAGAAGACATTACAGCTGATATCACAGAAATACAAAGGATCATAAGTGACTACTATGAACAATTATATACAACAAAATGGACAACTTAAAAGAAATGGATAAATTTTTAGAAACACACAACCTACCAAGACTGAATCATAAAGAAATAGAAAAAATGAGCAAACAGATTACTAGTAACGAGATTGAATCAATAATTAACCTTCCAACAAACAAAATCCCAGGACCAGATGGCTTCACTGGTGAATTCTACCAAATATTTAAAAAAGAATACCAATTCTTTTCAAACTCTTCCCAAAAATAGAAAAGGGAACACTTCTAATCTCATTTTATGAGACCAGCGTTACCCTGATACCAAAACCAGACAAGGATGCCACAGCAAAAGAAAATTACAGGCCAATATCCTTGATGAACATAGAAGCAAATTTTTCAACAAAATACTAGCAAACTGAATTCAACAATACATTAAAAGGACCATACACCATGATCAAGTGGGATTTATTCCAGGCATGTAAGGATGGTTCAACATCCACACATCTATGTGATACACCACATTAACAAAATGAAGAATAAAATCATATGATTATTTCAATAGATGCAGAAAAAGCATTTGACAAAATTCAATATCCTTTCATGATAAAAACTCCATATAAAATAGGTACAAAGGGAACGTACCTCAACATAATAATAATAAAGACCATAAGTAACAACCCACAGCTAAGATCATACTCAATGGTGAAAAGTTGAAAGCTTTTCCTCTAAGATCAGGACAAGGATGCTCACTCGAGCCACTTTTATTCAACATAGTATTGGAAGTTCTAGCCAGAGCAAGTAGGCAAGAAAAATAAATAAAATCATCCAAATCAGAAAAGGAGAAATAAAACTGTTACTATTTGCAGATAACATGATATTAGATATAGAAAACCCTAAAGGACCCACCAAAAAACTATTAGAACTAATAAACAAATTCAGTAAAGTTGCAGGATACAAAATCAATATACAAAAATCTGTTGTATTTCTATACAGTAATAATAAACTATCAGGAGGAGAAATTAAGAAACTGATCCCATGTACAATTGCATTAAAAGAATAAAATACCAAGGAATAAATTTAACCAAGGAGGTGAAAGATCTGTATACTGAGAACTATAAAACACTTATGAATGAAATTGACAAAGGCACAAATAAATGGAAAGATATTTTGTGCCCATGGATTGGAAGAACTAATACTGTTAAAATGTCCATACTACACAAAGCAATCTACAGATTCAGTGCAATCTTTATCAAAATTCCATTGGAATTTTTCACAGAAATAGAACAAAAATCCTAAAATTTGTATGGAACCATAAAAGATTCCAAATAGTGAAAGGAATTCTTGGCCAAAAATAAACAAGCTGACTGGCTCGGTGGCTTGGGTGGTTAGAGCTCCATGCTCCTAACTCCGAAGGCTGCCAGTTCAATTCACACATGGGCCAGTGGGCTCTCAACCACAATGTTGTCAGTTCAACTCCTCGAGTCCCACAAGGGATGGTGGGCAGTGCCCCTTGCAACTAAGATTGAACACGGCACCTTGAGCTGAGCTGCCGCTGAGCTGCCGAATGGCTCAGTTGGTTGGAGCGCATCCTCTCAACCACAAGGTTGCCGGTTCGACTCCCACAAGGGATGGTGGGCTGTGCCCCCTGCAACTAGCAACGTCAACTGGACCTGGAGCTGAGCTGCACCCTCCACAGCTAAGACTGAAAGGACAACAACTTGAAGCTGAATGGCACCATCCACAACTAAAATTGAAAGGACAACAACTTGACTTGGAAAAAAAGAAGTCCTGGAAGTACACACTGTTCCGCAATAAAGTCCTGTTCCCCTTCCCCAATAAAATCTTAAAAAACAAAACAAAAAACAAGCTGAAGGCATCAATCTCCCTGATTTCAAACTATATTACATAGCTATAGTAGTCAAAACAGTATGGTATTGGCATAAAAACAGAAAATAGTTCAATGGAACCGAACAGAGAGCCTAGAAATAAAGCCACACCTATATGTTCAATTAATTTATAACAAATGAGCCAAGAATATGCAGTATCTTCAAAAAATGGTGTTGGAAAAACTGACAGCCACATTCCAAAGAATAAAACGGGACTAATATCTTACACTATACACAAGAGCTAACTCAAAATGGATTAAAGACTTGAACATAAAATCTGAAACCATAAAACACTTAGAAGAAAACGTAAGTGGTAAGTTTTTGACATTGGTCTTGGCTATGATTTTTTGGATTTCACACCAAAAGCAAAGACAATGAGAGCAAAAATAAACAAGTGGGACACATAAAACTAAAAAGTTTCTGCACAGCAAAGGAAACCATCAACAAAATGAAAAGGCAACACCCTAAAAAAATATTTGCAAATCATATATATCTGATAAAGGGTTAATAACCAAAATATATAAAGAGCCCATATAACTCAATATCAAAAATAACCCATAAAACTCAATAGAAAAAAAGTAAACAGTTGGATAAAAATATGGGCAGAGGATCTAAATAGACCCTTTCCCAAAGAAGACATACAGATGGCTGACAGGTACATGAAAAGGTATTCAACATCACTAATCATCAGGGAAATGCAAATCAAAACCACAATGAGCTATCACTTCACACCTGTTATAATGGCTATGATCAAAAGACAAGAAGTAAGTGTTGGTGAGGATGTGGAAAAAAGGGAACCCTTGTGCACTGCTTGTGGGAATGTAAATTGGTGTAGCCACTATAGATAACAATATGGAGGTTCCTCAAAAAATTAAAAATAGAACTACCAGATGATCCAGAACTTCACTTCTGGGTATTTATCTGAAGAAAACAAAAACACTAACTTGAAAAAATATCTGCACCCCCATGTTCCTTGCAGCATTATTTACAATAGCCAGCACATAGACTTAACCTAAATGTCCATCAGCGGATGAATGGATAGAGAAAATATGGTGTGTGTGTACATATACTGTGTTTCCCCAAAAACAAGACCGAGTCTTATATTAATTTTTGCTCCAAAAGACGCATTGGGGCTTATGTTCAAGGGATGTCATCCTGAAAAATCATGCTAGGGCTTCTTTTCGGGGAAACATGGTATACATATGTATATGTTCATATAGATGTATATATGTATATTATATATAAATGTTGTGTGTGTGTGTATAAAATGAAATATAATTTGTCCATAAAAAAGAATGAAATCCTGCCATTTGCAACAACAGAAAGAAAAATACCACATGATCTCACTTATATGCCAAATCTAACACCAGAAAAACCACGCTCATAGATACAGAGAACAGATTGGTGGTTGTCAGAGACCAGGCATAGGGGTGGGGAGTGGAGTACACGAGTGAAAGTGGTCAGAGATACTATAAAGAAAAAAGGATACATATTGACATAGAAATATACTCATGATATGTGTTTGAGTGGGAAGGAAACCTGTATACACGGTAATCTGACTTCCATTAACAGCGAGAACTGAGCGAGAACGCTGTGTTTGTGTATATTCTGAGCATGAACAACACACCTAAAACTGTTCATTAGGGTCACTTCAAAATATTCTCTTTCTCAGATCCACATAATACCAATGTCAATGCCTAAAATACAATAAGCAGCAACAAAAATTAAAAGCAAAAAGATAAACCCAAAGCATAACAAAAGTGGAAAAAAATAAAGCAGAATTACATTTTCTAAAAATTTAGTAATGCCACAGAAACGAAGCAAAGCAATAAAAACCCTTCTGAATAAATGATGCCAGATGCAAAAAATAAAACAAAACAAAACAAAAAAAAACAGACTTTTTTTTCAATTTTAGGAAGAATGTATTATAATTTTAGTATCATAGACTACTTTAAAATATTGGTGGAATCAGAAAAACAATGAGTGTTCCAGGACATATTGTGTAAAGTCCAATTTTTTAAAGAATGAGAACAGGATGGACCAATAGTGCAACAACAAAAAAAAATGTTATTGACCTAGAAAACAGACTCAGAGACTTAAGCTATTCACTCTAAGAAATCCAATGCCAACAGAAGGTTATAAATATGAAAATTCATAGGCAATAATGTAATACAACAGGGCTAGGAAACCAGTGTCTCTCATGCTGCCGCAGCTCCCCTTCCCACCCCCCCACCCCCCACCACACACACACACACACACACACACACACACACACACAGCCCACTCTGAAGACAGCCATCACTAATCTATCCCAGCAGTGTTTCCCTCTGAGCCAAGATAAGGCTTTACAAATTTCCTTAACTTAGCGCCTTCGGCAGCCTCTACCAAACTATCAAAATTGTAGTTGCAATATAGGATGAAAACAACTCATCGTTTCTTCAATAGGATACAAGATAAGAATTCACAACCTAAAATTGGAAAAGGTATACAGGGTCTCTTCAAGGTTTAACATTCAAAAAGAAGACATTTAGACATGTGCTTGTTAAATCCCTGAACTTGAGAAATAAAGAATGATGGCTTTAAGAAACTAAAGAGCAAGATAATAGTTCAGGCCATCACAGATAAGAAGAGCTTGAGATCATCCTATTAAAGTGCTGAAAAGAATTCGTCAATCCACAGAACCTGCAGAAATTCTCCAGTGGGCAACCTCATCTCCAAAGAGTTACCCAAGGGGCCTTTGACTTGGATAAGCTAGAGCTACTTAAAAATAAAATAAGTAATGTAAGAAATAAGGGAAACATTGATATATTGTAAAGTTTAATTGCTTTGATGGCAGCCCTTAAAAATGAGGGGAAAAGATATTTTAAATGTTTCATAATGTCAGTTCTATTAATCCTGAAAGAGCCGTGGAGGGCAAATTAGGTGAGTCCAACAGCAGACAACATATTTCTCGTTAGGGAGTCCTAAGTTGTTCTTTTTAATAGACAAAAATAGGAATTTAGACTAATAAAAAGCAAAACACCGTCTACTCGTTTTAAGTGTGAAGGGGTTATGCCATTGCATACAGGAGCCATTGATTATATAAGAACACGATTATATAAGTATCACTCAAAAGGAGAAAAAACTATTGGGCAAAGCTTTCTTATGGTTTAGAATTTTTATTTTCTCTTTTTTGAAAGTGCTTTTGTCAGGTTATTGAGACATGGACGTGACCACACTATGCAAAGCTATGACCAAACACACATATGTGGAAGCAGTGATAAGTCTTAGTATTTTCCACCCGTCTTGACAGCAATTGTAGGATGTCATCAATGTTAAGACACAACGTGATTTCAGGGTTGTTAAAATGTGTGTCTTAACATTGATGAAATAGAACATACTAAATAAGTTACCTTCCAGGCGGGTTTTAAAGGAAAGAAGGTGCTTAAAAAAGATAAATATAATTTAGCATGACACATATTGTACTACAAGGAATGTACAAAATGCACTGAATAAGGAATAACCCATGCCCAGGGGAAGCACAAAAGGCTATCCAGTTGGGACACAGAGACGTCCTTGGAGAAGGCAGAACTGAAGAGGGAAAACCCCAGAATGATAGAAAAGAGTTTAAATATGAAAGACTGGGTTAAATGCCCCACTTCTAAGGTCCTGGGATCTTAAAATTTGGGGATTCAAGACATCACGAGGTTTTCACGGTACTGGTGCTATCATAGCCATCGTCAGGAGAAAGGGAGAGCAGTGTCCCTCACATACGGGCACACTGTAGAGATACAGTGGGTTTCGTTCCAGATCACCAAAGCAAAGCGAGTCATAATCTTTTTTGTTAGTGGAGGGTTTTGCCTTCGATTTGTAAGAAAACACAGTATCTGTGGGGGGCAATAAAGTCGAGCACAATGAAATGTATGCCTGTGTATGTATATGTTGAGTGCGTGAATGAGTAAGTGCATGCATGTGACTTAGGGTTGTCTGTAGCTGCAGATAACAGCTGTGTTTTCCCTTGTCACCCCAGAGAAACTTGAGAGTGAGAAGCTGAACGTTGCTGAGGTCACCCAGTCAGAGATTGCTCAGAAGCAAAAGCTGCAAACTGTCCTGGAGAAGATCAACGAAACCCTGAAACTTCCTCCCAGAAGCATCAAGTGGAATGTGGACTGTGAGTTGTACAATGAAAAATGGGACTGTTAAGTGATGCCTGTGGTCCCTACCATGAGGTTTCCCCAAGAAGCCGTCCAGTAAGCTGGCAGGCCCTGTGTGGATGCAAACCCATTGATCTTTCTAAGGAAGGACACATCTCATCCTACATACCTTTGGGAAAAATAACATGTCAAAATCCAGTACTCTTTCCTATAAAAGGCTTTCTGTAGAAAACTCGTGTGAGATTGGGAAGGGAAGGAAACTCATATTCATTGAGCTGCTTATGCATGCCAGACAAACTTTTGAGAATGCGGCTGTCTCCAGCTTGTAGAGGCTTGGGGGAGCTGAGATCCCTACATTCAGGCAGCTGAGAAGCTGGGGAGCAAGAAATATGCCTCTGTTCCAAAGCCCTTGTCTTTCTCCTCACCCCCTTATTTTCCAGAAAAAGCAAAGATATGGCTGAAATTGTAGGCACTGGAACAGGATTTTTAAATTCAGTTTTGACAGCTAGTACAGCTCAAGGATTTCAGAAACTATAAACCATTCATTCTTCTGCTGCCTCAAGGGCCTTGTTGTCTAATAGGGGCTTAATGAGTCCATATCAGAACCAACATTAAATCAGCAGACTGGTGACAACATTATTTCCCGTAGGGAGTCCAAAGTTGTTTTGTGTTTTGCAATAGATAAAAATAGGAATGTATATGGGTAAAATGATTTAAATTATGTTCTTTGCCTTTGTTTTAAGTATTAAAGGGTTCAATACTATACCTTATTACATCCAATTTAGGCAACTTAAAATAGACACATCCCCCGCATAAAAATACCGTTCAAACTTGGGAAAGAAAAAGGAATCTTCACCTCCTAACTGAGAGACCCAGTAGCTGTCAGTCGCAATCTCTTCAGCATCTGACATCTGACATTGGAGGGAGGCAAGACATCAAGTGCCTCCTTCAACATAATTACACCTTTGCTTGCACAGGGTGGTAAGCTGCCTCGCAGAGCACAGCACTTAGAACAGGGCATCCTCTGCTGAGTAGAACATATCAGGGCGGGACGAGGGGAGACCACGACTCTGGGCCCTAGATGCTATGTATGCTGTGTCCCAGGAATGCTACTCGTGTTCAGTGGGGGAGGAAAAAGGGGGGCTTGATCACTAGTTTGAGAAACATGTCTGCGTTTTGGAAACCCACAATAGTCAGAAACACTAAAGCATCAAGTCATAAGCATCCTAGTCCTCTCCTGAAGACCGCTGTTTAGTTTTCTTTGATCCTGTTTCCCACTCCTTAGACTGTGGACCATCGCCGCGAACCCTGCCAAACCAAACAAAACACCCTTTAACTTACCAGGGAACCCAGTTTGGGAAAGGCTGAGCGAGAAGAATGGAATTTTTAAAAGCCACATGGGGACCATCATTGGCTTTGAATGATTTTTCTTGGTTCATGTTTACTTTCCTTTCTCTTAGGGAAATGGGTATGAGCAAAATAATCACTCGGACTGCCACTCTCATCTGGCTATTTTCAGTTTTTGCCCACGACTGTCCATATCAATGCGTATTTTTACTTGATGAAGTCATATGCATCTTGTGTTTTGTTATTTTCGCTTAATAGCATGTCATACATATTTCCTGTGTTCCCATGTGGTCCTTGTAGGTATTGTTTCTGCTAGCTGCTCTATTTCGTGGGGTAGATCGTCCATAGTTAACTTAAACCTTACGCCGACGTTGATCCTCTTTGGTTGTTTGCCACTCTATTGCTAATATCAGATAGTGCCAAGCTGAACGTCGTAGGTTGTGTTTCCTTTTGCTTCCCTTGAATTCTTCCTGTCATAGATTTCCAGAACTGAGATGAATTGCTAGGTCGAAGGGAATAATTATCTCGATGGCTGGTTCCCTGGGATGCCTTAGGGGTGCCAGGAATGCTGGGCCTGTTTACAAGCAGCAGTGCTTTCTTCCATGAGGAATGTGACAACAGGCACAGCTCCGGGGGGACGTTCATCCCTCCTCTCCGTTACCTTCCCTGGCCGTTTCCGAGGACATTGCGTCGTCTTTCCATGCAGGATAAAGGTGGCGAGGAGAAGCAGCTGTGGGTTGGCTGCAGTTAGGGCTCAGGGACCAGAGCAGTTAAACTTTTTTTTATCCATTTTGCCTAACAGCTTTTAGAAGAAAGGATTTCTCTGCTTAATAAAAAAAAAAAAAAAAAAGTTGGAAACCACTGGCCTAAGCTATCCTCTTGCTATTGGTCATACTGTTTTCCAGAGTTTTTTTCAGTGATAATATATTACACAATAATTAACATCTTTGTACCTGTAGTGTGTGAGAGAGAGAGAGAGAGAAAGAGAAACTGTATTTCTTTTGGAAAAAAAAAAGGACCGATTACTACTCATTGACAGAATGACATTTGTGTGGTGCCAATGATCTAGCTCTGTATAGCTCACCCAAAGTGACATACAATGTCACTAGTGTGTAAGAACAACTTTCTTGACCACAGCTTTTTTAGCATTCTGTTTTGTCATTAAAAGGGGGAGAGGTAGCAAATGTCCTATACCCCCCAGTAACGGGGCTGATGGAGTAGCAGTTCTGACCAGAAGAGCAAACCCGGTGTCGCCTCTGTCCACCAGTGACGTCACTGATGCATCAGTCCCATGCCAGGAGCCTTTTCTGAGGCTGTAACTGTGGGTGAAACTTGACAATGCCCAGAAGCCCAGAACTGAAAACTTCTTCTGGAAGGCGGCGTTAGAAGCAGATCATCGGCTGGTCGCTGGTGGGGTTGAGCTGTTCATAGTGGAAAACCTTCTCTGAAGTAGCAGTGATAACAAGAAACTCTAATGAGTTCCCAAGGAATGTCTGAATCATTTCCTTTTGTTGGTGATTTCTCAGAGCTTCTGTTAGAGCAGACTCATCAATCTCAGGGCAGACAGAATGACACCCTGATACTGGGCCCAGTTTCGGTTAAGTACACAAAATGGGCATTTTTTTGTTCTTGTGCTTTCCTTAAATGCCCCCTGTAATGCAGAGCCATGAGAGCTGTAGGAGGTAAAGTATCTGGTGAATCTTCCCTTTTATGAGAAACGAGGGGGAGAAAGTTGACATGCTTTAATTGCCTAGATGCCAGGCACTTTCTCATAAATTATAGTAAAAAATATCAACCATTCCTCGGCATCTACTATGGGCTGGAAGCTTTGCCCACATTATCTCTGGATCTTCTCACAGCCTGTATTTCTGCACAGGTATGGTTATCCCCATTTGTGAAGACAAGCTGTTGCGGCTCAGAGGCTTTGAGTGGCCAACGCAAGGTCATGCAGGCAGTAACTAAATGGCAGAGTTGTGAAGTCAGAGCTCAAGCTCCAGTCTTCCCAGCCATGTGTGTGTCCCATTACATCACAGTCTTTTTCTCTCATCTACTGAGAAAACTACAACCCACTAGTTGCCCCGCCTTCTCTAGTGTAAATGGCTTAACATCCAGCACATTGCTCAGTAGCCATAGGAGCCACCTGGGTCCGGAACATCCCCTTCCAGCTATTCCCCAAGGGACACTGCCTACACTGACCATACATGAGACTGGAGAGCAACAAAGCCCTTCAGATGTCTCTCATCCCTTCCCCCAGGGGTCTACAGCCCTGAACAAAGGAAGCAACACCATGTTCCTGACTCAGTGTGCATTTACTGAGGGCCGCTTTGAATAGCGCCTTGGGACAAAGGTAGTGGTCATAACCCCAGGAGTTCACCTTCAGGTGGAAATGGAGGGGGCGTGGGGAGCAGACATGCCCATGGTTATTAGAATAGAGTGAACAAGAATGTGGAGGTGGGGAAGAGCTGATCTGAATCCAGAACTCAGCAGCTGTTAGGGTCTCTATGGGAACCTTGGAGTAGAGAGGCACTGTCTTAGAAGCCCAGCAATGACGTGATCCAAGAAGCAGCTCCATGGAGCCTGGATAAGAATGAAGGAGCCCAGGGTGAGGCCTGTGATAACCAAGGGTGTCCCCTGATCCTTAGGGGTGGGATAAAAGGGACATGGGTGTGGTACTGCTACATTGTGCATATCTGTATATATCTGCCTAGAACTTTGAAGAAGAGTCTCTAATTTTCAAATCATCTTTTATTTCAGCTGTTCATGCCAAGAGCCTGGTAGCCATCTTGCATCTGCTAGTTGCTCTGTCCCAGTATTTCCGGGCACCCATCCGACTCCCAGACCACGTTTCCATCCAAGTGGTTGTGGTCCAGGTAAGACAGATACCACTACAAATATTTGGACCCTTAAACAGCTGTGGAGGCTGTCCCTATGAGAGCTAAGGCACACTGGGTAGCTTGTTAGGAAGGCAGCTGAATGAATGCTGAGTGTCCTTGGGTTTGCTGTATATTGGAAGGCATGGGAGTGAGCCTACTGATGTATGTGGGCTTATCCCGGATAAGTGTGCAAAGAGTAGAAGAGTGTGCGCTGTGTATGGGATAGCCTTGTGTGGGGCATGTGCCTGGGGTTTACAAGTTTTTGTCAGGAGGGTGTCTGTGTAACGTATATTTGACGGCATGTTTGTGACATGTGCGTAGTAGGATCAGGAGGAAAGATGTATCTATGTGTGTGTGCGTGCACGTGTGCACACGCGCATGTGCCCTGCAAGCCACAGAGAATCATTTTTTGATTAAACAAATGATGCACAGGTACCGGGGAGAGACAGATATCCGTACATGTGAGGGCAAGTGTGCATATATACGTGTGCCTGTGTGTTTGAGAGAGACCCCAACGGGCCATGCCTGTTTTGAGGGCACTGCCACTGTTCACCCTCCCAGTGAAGCACAGCTGGGATCTCGAGCCATCTTTTCCAGATTGTTGGATGGAGTTTCCATTCACATATGGCTGTGTAATTTCCACAGTGAGGGTGTGCGTTCTCCCTGTGACTATCTCACTCTGCTCCTAACCCCATTAGACACTCAAATTCAATTTTATTTTCCAACTTTATGCCATTTAGCAAAAGGTCATCATTTTGTTTGCTTGTTTCTGTTCTTTTCCAAATAAACATGCTGCAAGGAAGAAAGCCCTTTATAAGCAGCTCCCTGGTTATCCAAGGTTCTGGAATACAGCACAGTATGGCAGGTCTACTGTCCCTTGGTAAGGAAGACCTTCATCCAGTTTTATCCTGGTAAGCTTTGCCTGACCCGGCCAGGCCAGTTTCCAGGACAAAAGGCCTTCGAGCTGAGCTTCGAGCTGAGCTTCCGGGGATCAGATGTTAATGGGAGAGGAAGCGGGCATGGGGAGGCTGCTCAATCAGTTGCTCAGTCGTGCCCTAATGAAAAAGTATTTCTTTTACACCGTCTGGGTACCAAACCTGCTAAACATCAAGGGGATGTAATAGGAACATGACACCTTGGCCCTGCCTGCCAAGAGATAAGCAGCAGAGAGGGCTATTAGGAGCCCACCGTCACTACGAATGTGTGTGGTTCAGACACTAAGTGTAGCTGACTGAAAGGGACTAATTGGCCTCATTTATTGAGCCCTCAACTGTGTCAAGCATGGTGCTAAGCATTGTATGTCTGCTATGGATATGTGGCCAGCCCGAGCATCCTGGTACAAGCATCTCCCTAGTGAATCCAGGCCTTCTCTATTGTGTTATTTTTGCCAATCAATAATGTGTGAATCCATGTCATTATATTTTTTAAAACTATGATTCAAGATCTGAGGTGGGGGGGGGCGCTATTTTGAAACAGTGGTCACTGCAAGCCCACGTCTCACGCCTTAGTTTGAGCTCGATTATGGGCCATCTGAAGGCTGTTGTCAGTTTAATTTCTCCTGTAAGCAGTTCTGTTAGCATGAGGGAGAAAAGAGGACGCAGTATATAAAATGGCATCAATGCATGTCCGATTTTATGGGGTGTTTTGCTTTATCAAGTTAAACAGGCACAGAAGCAGGACTCGGAATTGGCTGTGAGTCACTGAACCACAGAGTGAGCTCTTTAGGGAACAAATAATGGATTGAGGTGAATCAGGAGGCTGTCTGAAGGCTTATTTAATCCAGATTTCTTTTCTACTCGCATTTAATTTTGCATGAAGTTGAAGGTGAGGTTTCCTGTCTGTGAATGGCTTCATAAGACAAGGACACAGATTCCATCAGCCCCATGTGAAAATTTTACATTGTTGAAGCTGCATTTGGGACAAAAAATTATGATTTCTCCTCACTGGATCTCCTTTAAATGATTTTGTTTCCCTTCCTTTTTTGCTTTGATGGTCCATTTTTCTTAATCTACTCCAAATATACCCTGGGCCTTTATCCAGCTCTACCTTTACATCTGTAAAAGTATTTTTGCAAAGATACTACGTTCTGTGGCTACTGGGAATGTGAAGAGAAGATTCTGGAAGTTTTGGCAGGATGGTCATGGAGGCAGGTTTCATCTAAGACACCAGAGCTTAGAGGGTCCTTCTTGACATTCACTTCAACCTTTGTGGAAGATGAATTTGCTGACTACTGCTTTCCATGCACATACTGTCCTCCACATGTATGGCAACTGACCTGATAAAATAAATCTCCCTCCTCGCAGCTGCCGGAAGGTCTTCCTGAATCCTAACACCCCTTCATTGGCTCCCATGCCCACACGATGAGTTTTAAACTCTTAAACCAGCATTCAGTTGACTCCCCATTGAGTAATGGCACCCTCCCTCCAAACAGCCTTCTGAATACATTTGACTCCACTGACTCTGCCTTTTTGCTCAGGCCATTCCTCCCCCTAGAATGGCCTCTCTCCTATGTCCAGCCAGATCCTATATGTCCTTTAAGTTCCAGCTCAAGGACCCGTCCCCTTGGAAGATTTCCCTGACCATCCCATCTGAAAGAGCCTACTCTTGTCCTGCATTCAGCACTTCCTCTCCACTCAAGGCGACCACATAATTTATTACCCATGACACTTGGGAGAGTGCAAGGGGGACCCTACTAATAACTGAGCTGGGTAATCAGGCAAAAACCCTGTTTTGGGGAAACCATTCTCCCACACCTGCTTCATCTACACCATTTGACTCTAAATTCCTCAAAGCCAGAAACTGTCATACATTCCATAGTATTTGTTCCAAATCTAACACAGAGTTTTGTACACAGAAGACACTGATTAGTGAAATAAAAAAGAAAGAATGAATTGATGGGAGGAGGTGGTGTCAATGTTGGATGGATGGATGGATGGATGGATGGATGGATGGATGGACGGACGGACGGACAGATGGATGGATGGGTGGGCCTCCAAAGTGAACCTTTTCTCAGAGAGTAAACTATTTACCTGAGGACTGTACTCCTTATGTACAAGCTCCCATATCATTAAAACAAAAACAAAAAGAACCTCCTTTCCCTCTATTTGCATTCTCCAAGTTGGCTTCAGTTCCTCCACCCCAGCCCCCTAGTTAAATGTGTTTCTCAGCTTCCCTCTGTGGCCCCAGCTGGAAGGCAGACACACCCTGGCCTTCGTTTCCATTTGGTTTACTGTGGATTACTCCAGGAGGCAAACAGTTTGCTTCCAGCAGAATGTCTTCCAATAAAGAAAGAAAAGATTCACCATCCAAGAAACAGCCTACTTGTTTGGACTAAACACTAATTGCACTTAAGTACAAATGGTACAGTCCAGACCCTGGAAGGTAGCGGACTTGTTTCACTTCTAGCAGTCTGTCGTCTCCAGAGTCATTTCTTAAACACCAGTAACGTTCTCAGTATCAGGAATGCTAATCAGTTTTTCATATTTTTCTAAAGCATATTTTTCTCTCCTCCCCCCACCCTTCCTCCCCACCCCCGTTTCAGAAACGAGAAGGAATCCTCCAGTCTCGGCAAATCCAAGAGGAAATAACTGGTAACACAGAGTATGTCAACACCATTGTTGCCAGCAATTCTGTAATGGAACACAGATGTTTCTCCGAAATTTGTCCATTTGCTGATATTTAGTTTTCATTTATTGGGATTGCAAGAGGGATTAGACTTCAGCCAATGATTATAGTTTAGCCTTTTCCATGCATTCAAAACATGCTTCTCAATGCTTAAGGTACAAACTTGGGTGGGGAAGTGGGGAGAGAGAATTAGCAGTGATTGAAAAATTCTAATTTTGTGGCACTCCAGGAAAAAAGTGTGCCCGAAAAAGCCAACCAGCATGAAATCATCACACCATAAATATGGGGTTGAATTTAAATTGTTAACCTTCAAAAGGACATTTTTCTTCCTTTTCTGAATCTGATTTATTTGGTCACGTGCCATGACCCAGAAAGCCCCTCTCTACCTGAGAGTGGTGTTTTTTTGTTGTTGTTTTTCACTTACATTAATAAATTGGAATATCAGGACATGTAAGAGGTTTGAGGGGAAAACAGGCTTTGGTCTGAAGCAGAAAGAGCAGGACAGTTGGGTGTATGGGTGTGAGATTACTTGGGCAGGCCTGTGCCCTGGCCACACGCAAAGCCGGGCAAAGTTTGTTCCCAGCATCCCCTGTACCCCCAGCTTTCCTCTATGTTCCCTTGAATAAGAGCTAAATGAAAAGAGCAGGGCCCTCTAAGCCAGACTGCCTTGAGTTCCAATCCAAGCTCTGCTGCTTATTCACCAGTGAGTCCCTTGCCCTCTCTGACCTCAGCGTTTTCCTAACCAGAGAGATGGTGAGGATTCCACATGGTAACGGCCCTGCCCGCCTTTCCCTTGCCCTTCATTGCTGTCTTCTCTGGCTTTTCCCAGTACCGCTGACCCACACCATCCAAGACTTGCCCCATCTCTAGGACGCTCCCCTCATGCAGTCATGGCTGATGGGGGGTTCAGGGTGCTGCCTGCCTGGACCCGACTGTGCATGTGCCTTAAAAAGGGCCCAGGGGTGTGGGCATTTCCGGCCCAGGGTAGGGCAGAGATGTGGAGTGGCCCTTCCCCAGATGCCCAGTTTAAGGCCTGCAGAGACCTTATCAGGCGGCCTCCACATCACTCCAGGGCCCAGTCATGGCAGCCGAGGGGGCAGTTGATCTCTGAGGCACACTGACGCTTGGCCTTGGTCCTGTGAGGGGCGGGAGGAAAGCGGCCCCGGGTCAGGCTGCTGGGAGAGGAACCGAATTCCTCACCATCCTGCCCACACCTCTCCTACCCTATGCTGGGCTTGTCCATGCCTGATATTTCACTTTCTGGAAAAGAGGAAGGCATATCTGAGAGGAGTGTGGCCGGTGAGAAACTTCCGAACCGGGGAACATGAAGTTTTGGTTTTCTGAGCAATCTGTCAAGTGCCCATTATGCTTTCTATGGTCTTTCTGTCTGCCATCTGGCCCCCTAGATATAAACATGGTTGCAAACTCCTAATAATGACAACACAGTACATTTGTGGAGCAGTTTTGTGTCTGTTGTGGGTCCTAAAAAACACATGAAGTAACAATTATACCTCCTAAAACCCCACAGTCCAAAGGTGGAGAAGGAGATATCCAGTGATATCTCCAGCCAACCGTTAACTCCAAGTTCACTATTCTTTCCAGTATACTATCTGCGGGTCATCATTTGAGTGATAGATGCACAGTTGGAATAATCCGATCTAATAAGAATTAAAAACATTGAGAAAAATGTATTGAGCATTTACTACATACTAGGAATTATGCTAAAGTCTTTCTACATATTAAATTATTTAATGCTCATAGCATTCTATTGAGGTATGTACCATTATCTTCATTTTAGAGATAAGAGACCTGGTGCCCAGAGAGGTTTGGTAGTTTGCTTAAGGTCACACAGCAAGCAAATGGCTCTGTGGGATTTAAACCTAAGTAGTTTGTCTTTAATGCTTGTGATTTAAGTACTTTACTGCTTCACTGCTATAAGTGTGGTTCCATATTTCTGTCCTCTTTGAAAACACCTATCCTGTGTCAAAGGCAGGCGCAACTTGGTGGGCATCACAGGATGGACAGGAAAGAGACAAACCTGACCTCCCCAAGCAGATGCCCACAGCAACCTGGGCAGTGAAATTCCACGTTGGGGTGCTACTGGAGCTCTGCTCCTAAAAGGTCATTGAGAATCTTGAACCCCTGAGTCCAGTATTCTTTCTCAACTATAAGCAGTGGTGTGATTTTATTTAAGGTCCTTTAAGCATCTTTTGTACCAGACTTTGTGCAAACGAAGTACAGCAGAGGGGAAAATAGGTGGCAATGTACTAAAGACCACCAATAATTGGAGACTTAGTGCAGAATAAAATGCCAAGGAAGGACGCTTTGGGGGCTCTTTCACCACGGGCGAGCAGAGAAGATTCACAGTTTTTCTCCTTTTCCTACAGGGCTCTTTCTGGGAGGCATGGTGAGTTGCATAAGATTGTCCTCTGCCGCTGGTGACTGCCACGGGGGTCTAGTTAATTCTGTAGCAGCTGGAAAGAATGGTCACTCCGTGTGCTTCCTGCAATTGTGTCTACACCAGCCTGGTGACAGGGCTGTTTGGCAGGGAGGGTCGGCTTACTGGTGGGAAGAGGAAAACTAACCACAGCTGCACAGTCCTTTTGCAAGCCACCAGACCACTGACATTGCTGGGCTTCTGGCTGCGGGGCATTTGCAGGGGAGTCTAAGCATATTGTGAGAGTAAAGGAAGGAGGCATATGGATACCCTCGGACTGTCCCTTCTCCCCACTGTGCCGATGTTCTAGAAGCTGCCTTTTCCCTCTTTCTTCATCATACCTCCTGCTTCTCCCATTTCCCAGGACTTTGCGTTTGTTTATAAAGTCTGAATGTCAGGGATCTCAAGCACCTTTCTGGCAGTCTCAGATTTACCCATTGGTGCAAGCGTAGAAAAGGTAGGCCCCAGAATCATGAACCTGCCCAGCGCAGGTTCCACATGGAGACTCTTCTCATTCCCTGCCTCGGATCCCCTCCACCATTCCTCCTCTCTGTTCAGAGAACATGGAGGCTGGAGCAAGAAAAGGCCCTGCAGGGAGTGTGGCTTTGCTATTTTCTATGACCCTGTATTTACTATGGATACGATTTTGAATTATTCCAATAACGTGAATAACAATCAGGGTCGGTAGATGCTTCCAAGTTTACAGAGCACATGCTTATACATTCCCGTCTTTCAACCTCACGACACACGTGGGGAAGGTCATTTCTCAGCTGGCATTTAATAGACGAGGAAGCAGAGGTGCAAAGCGTTGAAGTAACTAGATCACTCAGGAAGAGGAGGAGCTCACACACAGCCTGTGTCGGGGCGCCAGGGCTCCCAATCCGCTTATCTACACGCTCTACCAGGATGTTTGTCTTGGGCGTCCTGGTTTTGAAAATTAGGGAGTGACTTGATAGTTGGATAACAATCAGCCTCCAAAAAGCTTCAGAAACACTTGAGAACCATGACTAAATCATGATGGATTGGAACACAAAGAATGCAGAGTAATGACCAGTCCCAAGTCAAACTGCCTGACAGAGCCCCCAACTGCAGCCCAGAAGAGGGTGGACCTAGTGGGTGGACGGACAGACGGATGGACACACACACACACACACACACACACACACTCACACACACGTGCACACATACAAAGGTAAGAATCAACCCCAAATCTCTGCCCTAAACCCAGGTTCCAGAGTTCCCAGCACAGCCTCATACCCGTCGGTAGCTGACCATGTGGCCTTCAAAGACGCATGGCCAGGACCTGGGGTGGGCCTCCCACCAGGAATCAGCTCTGTTCTACTTGACATTTCCCTCTTTTTCAGAACGTGATGCCTTTGACACCTTGTTCGACCATGCACCGGACAAGCTCAACGTGGTGAAAAAGGTGGGAAAGAAGAGCCTGGGGTGGGGTGGTGGTGGAAGGAGGGGACAGGAAAGAGAGTGAGAGATAGCAAATATTTTAGGAAAACCCATCCCTGCAGCTCACAACCTTCCTGAAATTGGTGTCAGCACCAGATCTCTGCAAACATGGGGCTTTCTTGCTTGATGTCCATTTTACCTGTCTCGTTCTCACTGGATACCTCATCTAGTCTTTTATTTTTCCCACTGGATGACAGCATCTCTGGGGGATTCCAAGGCTCCTGGCGTCCTGTCTTCCCACCCGCACTGAACCCTCAGCTGTCCCTGCCTCCCTACGTAAATCTCCCTCTGTCTCCCTGGACACAGGCCCCTGTGCTTAGGAAGGGACTTGGAAGGAAGGACCTAGTGGAATTTCTTCTCTGGCACCTCTTCCTACCGTGTTTCCCCCAAAATAAGACCTAACCGGAAAATAAGCCCTAGCATGATTTTTCAGGACGACATCCCCTGAACATAAGTCCTAATGCATCTTTTGGAGCAAATCTTAATATAAGAACTGGTCTTATTTTTGGGGAAACACGGTAATTTCCCTTTGGCCCCCTGCCCCTGGGCTCAGACACGCCACCTCTCACTCTGCCCTGTTGGGGCTCCCTGCTCCTTTTACAGTCCTGAAACTGGTCATTGGAATCACCTAGTGTGTGGGACTGGAAGTCCTGGGTGCCATCCTTTCCCGTGAACTTGAGGGACCCTGAAGAAGAGTCTCACAGGCTGCTCATCATCGCTCAGCTCAGCACAGTGATCAGCTCACATGAGTGCCCTTGACTCGACCTCATCCTGTGTGATCACACAGGTCCTTCTCCTCACAGTAGAGTCACAGTGGTAGCCTCCAGGGTCTGGCACTAATGAAAGCCTCTATCTCAGTGCCCGCCCTGTGCTTCTCTTTTAGACTCTCATCACTTTCGTGAATAAGCACCTGAATAAACTGAACCTGGAGGTCACAGAACTGGAAACCCAGGTAGGTGACAGCCCCAGGTGCAGAGTAAGGGGCCAGGCCCTGCTTGACAGCCACCATTCCAAGTGTCTCATCCCTGCCTTGCCAGGAAGGCTTTCCACACTGACCCTGAAGCCTTTCCAGGAGAAAGGAGATTCTATTCCACTCAGAGGGGTGAACTGCTTGGAATTTCTCTGAATTTATTTTGAAAAGTTGCAAGAATATTATCATGAATACCTATATACTCTTCACCTACATATACTAATGGTTAACATTTTGGCCACATTTGGGGTTTTTTCTCTCTCTCTCCACCCTAAATACTTCAGCATACGTCTCTAAAGAACAAGTACATTCTCTTTGATAACCATAATCAATGGTAATTTTAACATTGATATAATACATGGATTTATTTAGGTTGAACTACATGAAATTTCTGATATTTGACTACTTTTGACAATATCATATGGTTCAAAAAAACTCGATATTCAAATTTTTCCTGTCATCCTAATATTCTCACATGCTGCTTTTAGTTGTCGTGTCTCTTTAGTTTTTTATTATAGAACAAATCCTCAGCCTTTCTTTGTAGAACATTGTCATTTTTAAAGAGTGAAGACCGTTTGATTCATTGAACGGCTCTAAATCTTTCCCCCTTGTGATTAGATTCAGATTCTGCATTTTCAGTAACAATACCACCTAAGTAATGCTACATTCTTCTCACTTGTGTCCATTAGTTCCATTACTGGTGATAATAATTGATCACTGGGGTAAGTTGGTGCCCACTAGATTTGCCTACTGGAAAGCTCTCCCCACCTTTGTAATTAATAACTAATATTTATTGAGAGATGCTTTAAGACTGTGTAATATATTCTGTTTCTCCACCTCCTTTCATTTGTGATGAATTTCTAAAGTGTGGTTTTCCTTGGAGTACGTGGGCATCTCTCGTTATTTTAAAAAGCAATTCCTGGATCTCTGCCTGAGTTTGAGTGTGTCTGGACTCTGTGAAATGAGCTTTATATACTCTTTCGGGAGTTAGGGAACACTCTGGAAAAGTGATGTTTCCTCAAGTGAGCTGGAATGAGCTCTGGAACTTTCATTTGAATTTTCATGGACAGCAAGTGTATGAAAGGGGCTCCTTACTAATCATGTTTGGTGTCTATCTGTGGCTGTTACCACCGAGTCATCAGAAAGAGTCGCGGGGGGTGGGAGCAGTCTAAGTCAGTGGCACTCAGAGCTGTGAGTAACCCTGACCCCAACCTAAGGTCCTCCCCTGAGTTGACAGATTGGATTCTTATTATTCTCAACTAATTCCAGCCACCGCCAAAATGAGGCCCAGTTAACTAGTTCAGTGGGAGGGCCTTGACTTTGACACAGACGCTGGGGTCTGCTGTTACATTGTCAACCCTGGGGTGGCCTGGGATGAGCCATGCTCAAGCCCTACCCACCTGAGTTGAAGGCTGGATGAATGGAAGCAGGGAGGAAGCTGCTTCCGGGTCAAGTTCATGCTCAGGGTCATATGCCCATAACAAAGGTTGAGACACAGGCCCACCAGCCAATCACCCACTAGAGCTCAGACTCTAGGCCTAGCCCACATTCCAGGCAATTTAGTTTTTTGTGATTTTTTAAAAAAAGTTTCCTAAGGTAATTCTAAGAACTTTGGCCTCCTGCAATCTCTAGCAACTGTTGTTTATGCCCACAAACATTTGGTGGCCCTGCCTTCTTTGAAAGGTGCTAGAATATCAGATATGCATCTGACCTCTATGTCTTTGCTCGGGCCATCCTCCGTACCTGGAACACCTACTCCTTCCAAATTTCCCTCGTCCCACAGACCTCCGCTCCTCCACAAAGCCTGTCCCAGTGCACACTCACCTTACCCTCCCTTGAGCAGAAGACCTGCATCCCTCTGTTTGCTCTACGCATCTGTTGTCCCTTGGACCAGGTTCCCGCCACTCCGGCCTCTACTGTCCTTGATGGAAGGGATGGGGCTCTAAGCCTCTCTCTCGTGAGGGCCCTCGTCACACAGTTGTGCTTTGTCAACAAGAGCTGCCAGTAAGCTGTGTCCTGCTTGCTTTGTTGTTTGCCCGGATAGTAATAGCAATGCAGAAAGTCTTCATGTAACATCGTAGATAGATTCTTGCAAAGTGCACCTTTAAGTGAAATGGCATTTAACAAAACCAATTTTCCCATGGGTTAACTGATGTAAATAAAACTTAAGTTCCTACAGTATATTTCTGGTCACAAAAATATCGCCAAACTTCTAAGTAAAGACCCCAAACACTTATAATATTAAACATTGAAATAAATGTGAGCTATATATACATTTAAGGAAGACGAATGGAAACAAGTAAGAGAATCGTTTTGCAGCCCACTTGGTCTCCAGTTCACAGTTGCAGGTGGATGGAGCCCGTCCTGGCAGTTCAAGGCACAAAGCAGGAGCCCACTTGGTGGATAGGACACCCGTCCATCGCAGGGTGTACTCACACCCACAGACACACTCACTCAGATAGGAACCATGTAGACACACCAGTTTGCCTCCCATACACATCGCGGGGTGTGGGAGGAAATGAGTATGCAGAGAAAAACCATGCAGACCTGGGGAGAATGTGCCAACTCCACACAGACAGTGGACCCGGCCAGGAATTGATTTTTTTCTCATCACTGTTAAAATATAATGACGTTATTCGAGGACTTGTTATCGTTAATATTTATTAAGTGTTGCCTACATGCCAAGCAGTGTTCTAGGCACTTTACACCTGTTAACTGGTTTAGTCCTCATCATAACCCCATGAAGTAGATACTATACTATAGTCATCCCCATTTTACAGATGAGGAAAAAAGGGAGGCGCTCAAGTCACACAGCCAGTACGTAGTAGAGCTGGAGACCTAGCTCCAGAGCCCACATTCCTAACAACTACACTATGCTGCCTCTCAAGCAATAATAGAGGCGTGAGAAGGGAGAATGTCCAGGCCTGAATGACACTAGACTTCTTGCTCGATTCATAAAGGAAAAGTCACCCGAGGAGCCGCCGCCACTGGCCTTACACATCCCCTTCCCCTCTTCCTTCTGCCCCAGTTAACTCCCTAGTTAACTCGCACTCATCCCTCAGGTCTCCATTCAGGTAGAGCCTCCTCCAGAAGCCTCCCCTGTTGCCTTCAGTGGGAGGGAGTGACCTTTGTCACTCTGACGCAGGCCAACATGCTTCTCTCCGTCAAATTAGCTGCTGCATTTCCTCCACGTCAATCTCCCCATTGGACTATGAGCTCCTTGAGGTCAGGGGCCACACCTGACCCCTCTCTATGGTCTCCATGCCCGATCAGGGCTTGGTACATGGTCAGTGCTAAACAAATCCTGGAACCTCTGAAATCAGGGACACGTGGGGCAGGCCTGATGCAGAGCAGACCCTCCTGCCTTGGGCCACGGCCCCTCACCCCTGCCTGGAACCTGCCTAGGGGTGTAGCCTTTGGGCGATCGACGGGGAAGATGACAAGCTCCCGGGAGGGGGCTTGGCTGGGGGGCTCCGGGGTCCAGCGCCTTCACCTGGCTCTCCCTCCAGTTTGCAGATGGGGTGTACCTGGTGCTGCTCATGGGGCTCCTGGAGGGCTACTTCGTGCCCCTGCACAGCTTCTTCCTGACCCCGGACAGCTTTGAACAGAAGGTAAGGGGAGGTGATGTGAGGGAGGCCCTAGTCCACGGGCCCTGACTCATCTGCTTACACCGATGCTGGGGCTTCCAGGGAAAAGGCAGCAGCTTCCTGTCTGCCCACCTTCTTGTCTCCCACTTCAGTGGGTGAAGGAGGGCCCATGCTAGGCAGGAGCTAGCTGCAGACCACCAAGCATCGTGAATAGCTTTTCCTTCCCTCTCCAGCCTGGCCCTGGTGCCCTCGCCATATGCTCCTGCCACGTGCCATAGCCTAGCCTCATACCTCCCCAGAAGTGACAGGGAAAGTGGCTGCAAGGCTGGTCAGACCTGAAGACCCACACTCAGCCTACCGCCTCTCATAGGCTGCCACAGCCTGCACGCTAGACAAGGGGCAGTTGGTGCAAAGCAGACACTGTTCTCTGCCTCCTGGACATGTTTGCAATCTCATCCTTTCAACTGTGCGCACTAATGTCCCTGAGTTGAAAGTCCTGGCAGTTGACACAGGAACACAGCAGGACAGGAAGAGGATTTTGAACTTCTCCAGGAGTGCTAACAACAGGCTGGGTCCAGGCAACTCACACTCTGCATGGCCTTCCCATTTTGGTAGCCTCATTTCTCCTTCAAATTCGGGCCTCATTTTAGCTGGACCTCTGCCCCTCTGGCTATAAGGCTGGCTCTATTGCTTCCCTGGGGCAGGTCCTGGGAACCCCGAGGGTCCAAGAATGAGTGTGTAACTAAATATGCCCTGCATTTCTCTTTCCAGGTCTTAAACGTCTCCTTTGCCTTTGAGCTCATGCAAGATGGAGGGTTGGAAAAGCCAAAACCACGGCCAGAAGGTACTTTGCTCTTCCCCCAGTAAGACCCTCTTCCTGCACACAAGTGTTTGGGGCACAGGGCAAGACTCATGTTTGATAGCAGAGAGAAGAGTTTCTTTTCTGAAGCCTTTGCCGTTTGCAGGGAAAGTGGGACAGGATACAGCTGCCCAGTCTGGAGATCCTTTGTGAGCTGCAAATCACATGGTCGTGTGAAGAAAGAGAACCTGAAATCCCATGCATGGGATCACAGGGATAAATAAGGGCCTGAGCAGATGTGGCACAGAGCAGAGGTGCTGCTGTAGGAACTGCCCTCTGCCTAATTTCCAGGTTCTTCAGTCCCTGGACAGGGTGCTGACCTGCCAAAGAGCTGTATCCCAGTCAGGAAGGGGGAAGCTGTAGGAGTCTTCGCTGGCAGCTCTGCTCTGAGCATAATTGCCTTTCCTGTCCTGTTCCTACTCCAACTCTGCCCAAGGATGATTTGTTGGGTTTGGGTTGAAAATATAAGACTGAAAAAAAAATGCAAAAGGAACAAAATGCTCTAGCAGCCCTCCTGCGCTGGCACTTGGATCTATTTGTGCATGTAGGAGGTACGTGTCTTTAGTAGTCTTCTTGGTACAGATGTTTATTTTCTACCACTTACTGAAATATTCCATTTTACAAGCACTAGTGCGTCAATGCTGTATTACAGATAATTTTCTGTTTATATCAATTTAGAACATTAAGAATGCCATATGTGGGCCCTTTGCTTGCACATTCCTAGGTGTTTGAAGGCAAGTGGATAAGCAGGGATTGCATGCCTTCACACCCTATTGCTGTGTCTGCTCCAAGTTCCTTCACCCAAACCTCCACATAGAGGGACTTGTTTGCTGACTGTCCAATGGGCCGGAGACCCCCTTGATCATGATATGCCAAGAGGGGCAAGCCATCCCTGACCTCAAGGTACTTGCAGCCACCCAGGGGAGAGAAAAGATGCACCCAGTCACCAGAATAGAAGGACAGTCATGATAACTGCCATGAAAGAGGTACGACTAAGAGGTTGTCAGAATTGAGGAGGTAATGCTCTCTTCTGTTTGGGGTGGGTGTTAGTTTGATGGAGATGTTGATAATTGGGCTAAACCATAAGGATCAGCTAGGGCTTCTGTTTGGAGAGTGGGATAGAGGAGTGGTGGGTATAAGTGGTGGATTTCCTTGATCTGAACTAATGCCCTTCCCAAGAAGCTCCAGAACCAACACACCTGGTGGGCAGCTTCAGACCACCACATCAGAGCACCACCCAACTAGCTCCACAAATGACACACCCAAAGAGCAGACTCAGCTGGCATCAGAGCCCCACTAAAGTGACTCCTCATTACAACTTGTCTGCTATAGTCACAGCCAGCCAGCTTGTGAGTCAGTCCCACCCACTGATGTGCCAGCAGCAATAATGGCTCAATTACAGTAGGAGGGCACACTAAACACACACAAGGGACACCCCTGGAACACTCAGCTCAGGTGGCCAGGGAGACTGCACCACTGGGCCTTACAGGACACCTACTACATAAGGCAACTCTGCCAAGACCCAGAGATGTGGCAGGTCTACCTAATACATAGAAACAAACACAGAGTGTCAGCCAAATGAGGAAATGTCCCAAATGAAAGAACTGGACAGAAATCCAGAAAAAGAACAAAACAAAATCCAGAAAAAAAAAAACCACTATAGAAAGTCATCAACATACAAGAGAAGAGAACAAGAGAATAAAGGAACAGAAGAAAACTACAAAAACAATCAGGAAACAATAAAGTGGCGATAATTACATACCTGTTGGTAACTACTTTAAACGTAAATGGACTAAATGATTCAATCAAAAGACACAGAATGGGGCCGGCCCAGTGGCTCACGTGGTTGGAGCTCTGGGCTCCTAACGCCAAAGGCTGCCAGTTCAATTCCCACATGGGCCAGTGGGCTCTCAACCACAAGGTTGCCGGTTCCACTCCTCGACTCCCTCAAGGGAGGGTGGGCTCTGTCCCCTGCAACTAAGATTGAACACGGCACCTTGAGCTGAGCTGCCGCTGAGCTCCCGGATGGTTCAGTTGGTTGGAGCGCATTCTCTCAACCACAAGGTTGCCGGTTCGACTTCAGCAAGGGATAGTGGGCTGCGCCCCCTGCAACTAACAACGGCAACTGGACCTGGAGCTGAGCTGCACCCTCCACAACTAAGACTGAAAGGACAACAACTTGACTTGGAAAAAGCCCTGGAAGTACACACTGTTCCCCAATAAAGTCCTGTGGGAAAAAAAAAAAAAAGACACAGGGTGGCTGAATGGATAAAAAAAAACAAGACCAGTACGTATACAGCCCATAAGAGACCCACTTCAGATGAAAGACACACACAGCCTGAAGGGGGACGGAAAAAGATATTTCATGCAAATGGGGAAAAAAAAGCTGGGGTAGCAGTATTTATATCGGACAAAATAGACTTTAAACCAAAGTATGTAACAAGACAAGGAAGGGAATTTTATGATAAAGGGATCAGTCCAACAAGAGGATATAACTCTTGTAAACATCTGTGTATCCAACATAGGAGCACCTAAATATATAAAGCAAATGTTGGTGACATAAAGGAGAGATCAACAGTAATACAATAATAGTAGAGGACTTTAACAACCCATCCATTGACATCAATGGATAGACCATCCAGACAGAAAATCAACAAGGAAAAAGTAGCCTTAAATGACACATTTGATCAGATGGATTTAATTGATAATTTGACATTTCACCCCAAAGCAGAAGAATATATATTCTTTTCAAGTGTATATGGAACATTTTCCAGGATAGATCATGCCAAGCCACAAAATAAGTCTCAGTAAAGTTAAGAAGACTGAAATCATATCAAGCTTTTCCGATCACAGCAGTATGAAACTAGATATCAATTAAAAGAAGAAAACTGAAAAACATACAAACACATGGAGGCTAAATAACATATTACTAAACAATGAATGGGTTAACGACAAGATAATGGAAGAAACCAAAAGATACCTTGAGACACGTGAAAATGAAAACACAATGATCCCAAATATGTGGGACAGCCATAGCAGTGCAAATAGGGAAATTCATAGCAATATAGGCCTCAAGAAAGAAGAAAAATCTCAAATAAACAATCTAACCTTACACTTAAAGGAACTAGGAAATAGAACAGCAAACAAAGCCCAAAGTGAGTATAAGGAGGGAAATAATAATCAGAGTGGATAAAAATGAATCAGAGTCTATAAAAACAATACAAAAGATCAATGAAACCAAGAGCTGATTTTTTTAAAAGATAAAATGGACAAACCTTTAGCCAGATTCATCAAGATAAAAAGAGAGTGGACCCAAATAAATTCAGAAATAACAGAGAAGTGACAACTGATACCACAGCAATACAAAGGATTATAAGAAAATACAATGAACTACAAATTGCCACAACCTGGAAGAAATAGATTAATTCCTAGAAACATTCAATATTCCAAGACTGAATCAGAAAGAAACAAAATCTGAACAAACTAATAACTACAAAAATCAAATCAGTAATCAAAATCAAATCAGTAATCAAAAAACCCTCAGCAAACTATAGTCTTGGACCAGATGGCTTCACAAGTGAATTTTACCAGACATTCAAAGAAGAAGTAATACCTATTCTCAAACTATTCCAGAAAGTTGAAGAGGAGGGAAGACTCCCAAATTTATTTTATAAGGCCAGCATTACTGATAACCAAAATGACATGAAGACACTACAGAAAAGAAAATTATAGGCCAATATCCCTGATGAATATAGATGCAGAAATCTTCAATGAAATATTAGCAAGTCAAATTCAATAATACATTAAGGAGAGCATACACCATGATGAAGCGGAATTTCTTCTTGGAATGCAGTGTTGATTCAACATCTGCAAATCAATTAACATGATACACCACATAAACAAAATGAAGGATAAAAATCATATGATCATAGCAATAGATCCAGAAAAAGCATTTGACACAATCCAACATCCATTCGTCATAAAACTCTCAGGAAAGTGAGGACAAATGGAACATACCTCAACATAATAAAGGCCATATATGACAAACCCACAACTAACATCATACTCAATAGTGAAAAGCTAAAGGCATTTTCCTTAACATCAGGAACAAGACAAGGATGTCCACTTTCACACTTTTATTCAACATAATACTGGAAGTCCTAGCCACAGCAATCAGACAAGAAATAAAACTCATCCAATTTGGAAAGAAAGAAATACAACTGTCATTATTTGCAGATAACATGATACTACATATAGAGAGAGAACTCTAAAGATTCCACCAATATACTATTAGAATAAATGAATTGAGTAAAATAGCAGGATACAAGTTAATATTCAGAAATCGGTTGCATGTTATATACGAATAGCAAACTATCAACAAAATTAAGAAAATGATCCCATTTCCAATTGCATCAAAAAGAATAAAATACCTAGGAATAAATTTCACCAAGGAGGTAAAAGACCTCTACTCTGAAAACTATAAGACATTGAAGAAGATATAAATAAATTGAAGCATATGCATGCTCATGGATAAGAATGAACATCATTAAAATGTCCATACTACCAAAAGCAATCAACAGACTCAATGCAATCCGTCAAAATACTATAGGCATTTTTCACAGAACTAGAACAAATAATTCCAAAATTTATATGGAACCACAGAAGACCCCAAATAGCCAAAGCAATTAAAAGACACACACACAGAAAGAAGAACAAATTGGAGGTGTCACACTACCTGATATCAAACTATACTACAAGGTCATAATAATCAAAATAGTATGGTAGTGGCATAAAAGCAGACACACCGATCAAAGAAACAGAATAGAGAGCCCAGAAATAAACCCACTCCTATATTGCCAATTAATTGGTGATGATGGAGGCAAGAATATACAACGGAATAAAGGCAACCTCTTCAATAAATGGTGCTGAGAAAACCAGATGCAAAAAAAAATGAAACTACACCAATTACACCATATACAAGAACAAACTCAAAATGGATTAAAGACTTAAGTATAAGACCTGAAACCAGGGGTGGCCGGGTGGCTCAGGTGGTTGGAGCGCTGTGCTCCTAACACCGAGGTTGCCGGTTCGATTCCCACATGGGCCAGTGAACTGTGACCTCTACAGCTAGATTGAGAACAACGGCTTGACCTGGAGCTGGGCTGCTGTGTGCGGCTGTGAGCCAGTGAGCAATGTTCCTAATACCAACAAGGGCCAGTGAGCTGCATCCTAGACTGAGAACAATGGTTTGACTCAGAGTTGGCAGTGGGGCAAGGGGGTAAGGGGAAGAAAAAAAAAAAAAGACCTGAAACCATAAAACTCCTAGAAGAAAACATAGGCAGTAAAGTCTGTGACATCGATCTTAGCCATGCTTTTTTTTGCATGTCCCAATCAAGAGAAACAAAAGGAAAAATAAACAAACAGGAAGTTTCTGTAGTGTGAAGGAAATCAAATGCAACAAAAAGACAACCTACTGAAATGGGACAAAATCTTCCCCAGTGATACATCTGATAAGGGTTAATATCCAAAGTATATAAAGAACTCCTTCAACTTATCACCAAAGAAACAAACAAGTCAATTTGAAAAATGAGCAGAGGACCTGAGCAGACATTTCTCCAAAGAGGACATACAGATGGCCAACAGACATATGAAAAGATGCTCAACTTCACTAATCCTCAGGAAAATGCAAGTTAAAACCACAATGAGATCACCTCACACCTGTCAGAATGGCTGTCATCAATACATCAACAAACAACAAGTGTTAACAAGGATGTGGAGAAATGGGAGCCCTCATGCCCTGCTGGGTCGGCTACAAATTGGTGCAGCCACTGTGGGCAACAATATGGAGGTTCCTGTAAAAATTAAAATTAGAACTACCATGACCCAGCAATTCCACTCCTGGGTATTTATCTGAAGAAATCCAAAAGACTAATTTGAAAAGATATGTGCACCCTTTTGTTCACTGCAACGTTATTAACAATAGCCAAGGAAACAACCTACCGTGTTTCCCCGAAAATAAGGCCTAGCCGGACAATCAGCTCTGATGTGTCTTTTGGAGCAAAAATTAATAGAAGACCCGGTCTTATTTTTCTATAATATATATAGAATAAATGTTATTCTATCTATATTTCTATAATATATTTCTATAATATAAGACCCGGTCTATTAATTTTTGCTCCAAAAGACACATTAGAGCTGATTGTTCGGCTAGGCCTTATTTTTGGGGAAACAGGGTAAGTGTCTATTGATAAATAAATGGGTAAAGAAGAGGTGGAACATATACACATAAAATATAATGAAATAAAAATAATGCAGAATAGTAATGCAGCCATAAAAAATAATGAAATCTTGCCATTTGCAACAGCGTGGATGGACCTAGAGGGTATTATGCTAAGTGAAATTAAGTCAGACAGAGGAAAACAAATACCAATAATTTGATTTCTCTACTCCAGTTCTTCAGATTTCACTTATATGTGGAATCTAAAAAGCAAAATAAATGAAAAAATAAGACAAACTCCTAGATGTGAAGAATAAGTTGACGGTTGCTAGATGGGAAGGTGGTTGCAGGGATGGGTGAAAAGGGTGAAGGGATTACGTACAAATTGGAAGTTATAAATATAGTCATGGGGATGTAAAATACAGCGTAGGGAATACAGTTAATATTGTAATTATGCATGGTATCAGATGGGTACTAGACTTATCAGGGTGATAAGTAAATTATATGTTGTACACCTGAAACTAATATAATATTGTATTGTACTGTATGTGCAATGAAAAATATTTTTTAAAAAAGGATAAAGGTGCAGGCATCCCAGACAGGATGACGATATGCGCAATAGTTCTCTCTGGGGAGGGAAGCGTGGCTCAGTTATTGAGACAGAATCGCACGTGGCTGAAGCCCATGACAGCACTGGCTGAGTCCAGCCCCTACCCTACGATCTGTGTGACCTTGGGCAACTTACCCCCTGAGCCTCGTTTTCATGTCTATAAAAAATGGAACTCCTAGAGATATGCACATTCCAGGATTAAATGTGACGACGCCTACTGCACAGCACCTGGCCCCTAAGAATAAATGTAAGCAATTACCTATCTGGCTGGCACATTAAGAGTATGAATTGAGTAATGGTTGATGGGGATAAAGCAAGCTGACGTGAGGTCCTAGATGCCACGGCAGAAAGTTTGCACTTGACTCTGTAGGCGTGGGAGCCTTGGAGGTGCTTAAGCAGTAAGTGATTCTGATCAGGGAGATCATTTGGAAGGCAGTGTACAGAAGAGATGTTTCGATACAGGGAGCCCAGGAGGAAAAACAAGCTTGGAAGGGACATAGGGATGTCAGCTTTGAAACCCTTGAGGTTGACACCTCGGCACTGAACAAGCAGAACTGCAGTTGGGCGAAAAGATCAGGGCTGTGATTATATAGTGGGAAGTACCTTGTGGGAACACCTTTCCTTATGAAGATGGAGGAGAAAACAAAAAACTCCAAGCAGAGAGGTGGATGGTGTAGATAGATGTTGGTTGGGTCCCTGTCTCATGCCTCATTCCAGATCTCGGTAACTATCAGTTCTAGCCAACAAAAGCCACCCTTTATTCTCATTTATTCTACGCGCCTGGTCACTGCTTAAGGAGGACCTCTAGAAAGATTGGTGTCCCTTGAGGGGCTCTGTCCCTGCAAGGCCACTCTAGCATCCTAAAGCCATGGGAAAAGTACTCGAGTGGCCAGATGATGAGCACCCGTCTTTGGGTAGGAGAAACACAGTGGGAGAGCCCTGGCCGGGATTTCTGCTTGTTTTCTTGAGCTGCTCAATAGGAGACTTCCGGGTTACAGATTGGAAGTACTCCTTATACTTCAGGTGTCAGGCATTTATTTCCCTCAGGACAGTTTTCCCAGTATCAGTCTGTAGGGATATTTCAGCATATAGATGACATTTCTTGTGCAATGATTGAACTGATTAACATGAAACTTCCTGACCAATGTGAATGGAAAAACATCTGTTTTATTTGTTGTTACACTGGGCATCGTGCCCATGCTGAAAATTTCCAGTACATAAAGGAGAAGTGAAATGGTATTCTGTGGACCTGTACTTTGTGAGAAGTCTACCCCAGCCCTCTGTCTGGTGTCTGTGCTTCTCCCTGGAAAGGGCGATTCAGCAGTAAAAGCCACAGATTTTACAAAAGGTGGGTAATTGCAGAGAATGTGGCTAATTCCTGAGGGTGTTGCAAAATCACATTGACTATGGTAGAGGCATTTTTCATGGCAAAATGGTGTTCAAGCCAGGAAACGCATTCTCTGCCATGCTGTTTGACACTCAAAGCTCTGTTGTACCTTGACATGCCCTGGAAACACAGCCATACCCGGAGGCTGCATAGTCCAGCTGCAGTGGGTAGAATGGACTGGAGAGGGTAAGAGGCTTTAAGACGCCCAGGAAGGAGCCTGCTGCAGGGGCTCCGCCACCTTCCCCTTCACTCTCACTCCCTTGGTGAGCTCACTTTTTCTCCTCTCTGCCTTTCTAGGAGTTTCCACCTGGGGTAACTTCCTAATCTTTGACTTGAGTGGAATTTAAGAAACACTCAAACACCAAGTGGTCAGGGGAGGACAGGAACCGACCCCCAGGGCCTGGAGGGAGTCGACAAGAATAGGGGACGGTAGCAGGGCTCAGGCACTGGGCAGGGTCCCAGGTAGAGAGGCTCAGATACATGCATGAACCAACATGGGAACAGAAAGGGAAACTGAGCTCCAGGCCTCTCAGATGATCCCTGGGAGCCCCGAGTCTACCAGTAGGAGAAAGAGCCCAAGCCCAGCTGGAGTAGAGCAGGGTCACTCTGCAACTGGGATGAGACTGGGGAGGGCCACACAGGAGGAGGCCCAGAGGTGGGGGGAAGCCCTAAGGAGGTTCCCCAGCCCCAGGACCTCGGCTATGGCCCCATGTGTGCTCATCGTTGTGGGGCCTGGGACCTGGCTGTGGCAGCTGCAAAGGTCCCAAAGCTAAAGCCTGGGAGCCACAGCACAGCCTGACCAACGACTCACCTCCGCTCTTAAAGGATCCCTCCCTAGTCCTTTTGCCAGGGCGTTACTTCTTAGAGTCCTGACATGTCCCCAACCCCTCCTTTCTAGGAGGCTCAGCCTGGTCCCTCCCACCGTGAAATCCCACCCATCGTTTTCTCTTAACATCATTTACCTCCCCTGACCTTCTGCACCCCTAGGTGTCTTTTTAATCATGTTTACTGTGAACAATATCACATCGCCAGGAAGGTACATAAAATATAAACGTGCAGGTTAGTGAAACATTACCCAGAGAGCCACTGTGCCACCACCATCCAGCTCAGGGAAGTCACCCAGCTCCGGCGCATTCCCTCCAACTTGCCTTTTTTGAACATAATCCTCTCTCTCTTCCCTAAAGATAACCACTCTGCTGACTTTTACAGTCATCAGGCTTTTGTCTTTTTAATTGTTTTTTATTTTTCTACTTTTATTACCTTAGTACGCATTCCTAAATAGTAGGCCGAGTTCCTTTTTAAATGTGTTTTCTCTACTCCGGTTCTTCAGAGGAAGGCCCTCCAAGGGATAAAACTACAAAAGCACAGGAGCAGAGAGGGGGCCTTGGTCGGGGGAAGAGAAGGCGGAGGGGCTGGCAGAGGTTAGAGGGGCAGCCGAGAAGAGGACTAAATGAAAGGAAGGGAAGGAGGGAACACAGGAAATGGTTGTATAAAAGCTTGGCAACCCGTGGTAGAACTCTCCTGAATACACTCCAACACGCAGCCTCAAACCCAGCTGCCTTGCTCTATCCTTACTCTGAATCTGTCTGGACCCTGAAGACACATGTTTACTGAGTACTTTCTACCAGGTTGGCTTCTGGGCCCTTCCTAAGGGTGAGGCAGCTTGGTCGTAATTCACCTTTCCCCCGTTGTAGCCTGAGACGCTTCCCTCCTTCCTACCACTCAGGGCCAGCTCTGTGGGAGAGGGGCCCCAGGGATAGGTGCGACTTGGGGTACAGCAAGCACCTCTCTCTTTTCTCAAGATGCTGTTTCCAAGGTGAAGGCTGCATGCTCTGGGGCCTGCTTCATTTTATTGAGGTGAAACCCCACAGCCCAACACGTCTGCCCCTTGCTAGCCCCATGCTCTGAATTCTCACTGCACACTTCAACACCCACCTGCCCTGTGTCATCTCCTAGGGGAGGCTCCTGTCTCCCAGAAGAACGGGGAGCTCTTCCGGAGCACAGAATAATGTCCCGTGGGTAAGGGGTGTGACCTCCCCCAGCACCATGCTGGGCACGAGGTGATAGACGGAAGAGGACAACGGATGCCAACTTTGGGTCAGGTGACCCCACTGAAGCATTGTGTATTTTTTGTTTTCTATGCAGACATCGTCAACTGTGACCTGAAATCCACACTGCGAGTGTTGTACAACCTCTTCACCAAGTACCGGAACGTGGAATGAGGGGCCGACGGGACCGTCCTCCAAACCTCCTTAACCTGCTTACTCCTGTCTCGTGCTCTCTGCTCTCCCACAAGTCCGCTGTAACTCAGAGACGGTGGAAACTGAATTAGGAAGGAAATACTCAGTAACTCCGTGGGCTGACCCACACCTGCCAGGCCCTGGGGAGTGACCCAGCAATGGCCTAAGAAAGCCATCCCCATCCAGGTGTCGGGTCCACATTTCTCTCCGTGTGATTTGGGAACCCGCTCAGGCCCGAGAGGCCCACACAGAAAATGAAAATAAAGATAAGAGGTACCATTTAATGGGTGTAAACCATGTAGCAGACACCACAGCAAGTGCTCTGATGTACTCAAACTCAGTCCTCACGACTCCTATTGAAGCAGGTGTTACAGATGAGGAAACTGAGGCTCAGAGAGGTTAAGTGTCTTGCCAGTAGTTGGCATTCTTTTCCCCTTTGAACAACATATTTGCTTATAACTAGCCAATTACATCCCATTCTTTGCACGTCCTATTGTCGTGTGTGTATGTGTGCACGTGCACCCACAGAGAAGACAGGGGCCCACTAACCCCACCACCAACCAGGCTGGGTCAGGGCTTAGTGATTCACACTCGAATTGGCAAATGAAATTTAACCCAATTAATAGTGTATGTGTGGCAGGAGTCATGTCCCTCAACTCCTTTGTACAAATGAAAATTACTCTTAATTCCTTCAGATTTGTAATAACTCCATACTCTGCTTTCAGGGTGACATTTGGAAAGGATTCTGTTTAAAATTAATGGAGTGGCACATTTTACAGCCTTTTTGCTTGATTACATGTAATGGAAGTGCCCTATATTTTCCTGCAAAATAAGTACTCGATTCATTATCATTAGGCAAATGTATAATACACGCCTGCACCACAGAAAGCTAGGCGCAGGCCCACGTGAGCATGGCTTGGGAAGTAGGGCTCTTCAACAGGGACCCTTGAACTTTAAAGAAAGGAACTCCTTTTTGCTTTCTAATTGATCATTTAGACCGTTTCTGGCTAAGTCTGCCTACATGCAATTACCAGCTAATTCAAGCGAGGAAAAATGTAAGTCATTCAGACCCAAGCCGAGTGGTTTCCTTGCGTGGGCTACTTACAGGCTTGTGGTAACTTGTATCCCCTCTCTGTGAACCCAACTTTTAAATACAAGGCTCTAATTGTCCCAGGCTGCCAGGTCCTTCAGTAATAGGAAAGGGACTGAAATGGGGGGTGCTTAGGGGGACAAGAAGCTTGGGGAAAATATTTGCACACTTAACATATAGGGGAATACCCTCAGGCAGACGGATGGATGGGACTTATGGGGTTTACAGTCTTTGTAAATTGACCAAGCGCTTGTAGGATAATTACTAAGTTGTACTGATATGTCTTAATTATAGAATCTTCCCAAATGTGCCAGATGGACACAGCCTGTGTACCCGCCTCCAGAAGTCTGTACTTGCTTTGTCACTACTTTCGCCCATTGCACAAAGCCCTGCTCTAGTCTGAGGGTGAACCCTGTCTACACCACCCAGACTTAGGCCTCCATGTGGTCCAAAACGTTTTCTTCCAGCTCCTAAACAATTCTTACTCTACGGTCTATCTGCAGTAACTCAGAACCCAATAAATTTAGAGATACCACATTATTTCTTTGGATATTTTGCTCTAAAAAAGAACTGTTACTCAGCAAACTGAGCGTTTAAGATGTAATGACAATGTACTCTCTTGTGTCCATTTATGTAAAAGGATACAGTTATTTTTCATGTCATTAAGAAATATTATGTTTCTCATTAGGAAATACTAAGTAGTATAATAGTTGTTTGCTCTCTTTTAAATTCCTGATCGGAAATCAAGATAAATCATTGCTTTACCTCCTTGAGCAATACTACAGCGAGATCATATAAGAAGAATGCATTCATTCAAACATGCTTTGCTGTACAACATTTCTCTCTGGTTTTGTCTTTTGTTTTTCTCTTTTGTTTTGTCTTTTGTCTTTTGTTTTCAAGCTGCAAGTGTAATAAGACCCCTTATTAAGATCACTCCTTTTTGTACTTTATATACTTGAGATGAAAACACATCAGAATACTTGGAAAGTTTTTTTTTTTAATAACAGGTCTAATTTCTTAGAAAATAGTGTTTCAAGACTGAGGTCTTAGCCTCAATCCAGAATCCCTGGACCTGGGCCTGGTTTTAAAACTCCGTCATCTCATTTAGAAGTTTTCCTTTAGATTCTGCTGCTCAATACATGGCCATGGTTATAAAGGCAGGAAAATGGCTTCAGAACAATAAATAAACCAAAATTAACCCTCATCTCTTTTAAAAAAAGAAACTGAGATAAGTCTAGTCTCTATAGGCTTTTCTTTTTTTCTAAATTTAAATGCATTGATATTTTTAATAGTTAATACATGGTGCAAAATTCAAAATGCATAAATGGGTATCTAGTGAAAAACCTAAATCTCCCTCCCTCCTTCTCCCCTCCCTCCCAGCAGCCAAAACCATTCCCCAAAGACAACTATTTTGATCCATTTCTTATATTCACTTCCAGAGATACTTCAGCCATAAAAAGCATCAACACACATATAAAATTGTTGGGGTTTTTTACATAAATAGCATATTATACATACTATCAGGCACATTGCTATCACGTAATATTATATCTTGGAGATTATTTTACACTGGGTATTAAAACCTTTCACACTGGGGAAAAAAAAAATGAGAATCTGAACACTTTGTAAATCCAAGGGCCCATCTCTGGTCTGCCTGAGTTAGGAAATGAAAGCCCTACCCAAAGGAGGTGCTGCTGCCTCCACAGTGATTTCCAAAGTCAGAGACTGAGACTCACTGGGGTGGGGGGCAAGAGGGGTGTTACCCGAAACATTCTCATGTGCCCTGCCTGACCTGAAGTCCTCCTCTGGATGACTATGGTGAGTGGTGTGCAGCTTGCTTAAGCTTTCATTTGTACGTATTAATACAGCTAATTTGGAATCCACTAAGAGAGTACTCGAGGTGACTGAGTGCCCTGCCGTGTTCTGCTGCCAGCCCAGCCGCCACGCGGCGCTCCTTGACTCAGTCAGAAGTCTCTTGATTTCACATGTGCAGGCACAGTTGACGTTTCCAAACTCTGGGACAAGGACTCTTTATCAGCACAGCATCAGTGTCGCCTGAGTTGGTTGTGATTTGTAAGTGCTACTCTTAATCGTACTGTTCTAATTATGAATTACTGTTCGCTTAGCTTTATCATTATGTATTTATTTTGTGGTGGGTTGCCTGGTTAACCCTACAAAGTATCCTGAAGCTTATTTGCATCAACAGTATCCTGGGGCTGTAATTTTCCAATAACTAGACTCTAAGATGTATACATTGTGGTTCAAATGTGAATTATCCATACTCCAGTGCTAGAGCAAATGTATACATAACCCATTCCTCCCCAAATTATCACTAATTTATTTTTCCACTGGAAAAATGAGACTAGACAGAGTCGGTGAGTCAAGCAGCCTTGCCTGCCTAAGTAGGGGCTGACCAAAAGTAACTGGCGATCCACTGCCGTTAATCCAGCCCTACCTACATAAAGCATCGTAGGTATGCAAGAGGGACATGTCCTAAAACCTTCAGCAATGTTAAAGTTACAAGCAATCTCCCCTCATAAAATTCACGTAGGTCTGTTGGGAAATTCAAGAGAGTTGTTGTGGAAACGGAGAATAAGAGGACTGCCTGAGATGTAAATACTGGGAGGTAAATGGACTTGCCAGAGGAGGGACCTCCATCCACATTCCAGCTCCCCAATACCTGCAGAAGTCTGTGCTTGCTTTGTCACTACTTTCGCGGGTATCAGCAAAATACAAGTTAGTATGCATGACTTGCTCATTGTCATGACCACATAGATTCTATCTACCAACACCAAGTTTCAACGGTTCTTTTTTCCCTGAAAAATATAAATCCAGGCTGGCTCCAAAATTTGCTCCAGCTACTGCTTTACTAGGGTGATTGCACATGGAAATATCTGCATGTGTATCCATGATGCCAGCAAGGCAACTGCCAGGGTGGCTCAATGCAGGATGAGCAACCCCCACCTGGCAATCTTGAGAGTTTCAGGCTTCCCAGGTTGGAAGCCACCAGTGAAGTAGCTCTTACCGTCCATTCTGCAGGAGGTTTAATAGAGGTTCAGTGAAAAAGTGACACATTCAAATAAGTCAAGGAGACAGCTGAAAGAAAATTCAACTCTCTATGGTTTCGGTTTTATTTTTTGCTCTGTTTTCTCATTGGAATCTCAGCATTCCCCACAGTAACGCCTATTCTGACTCTCTAAGGGGAGACAGAACAGAGCATGTCCCAACCATGTTTGACCATGGAGCCTATTTGCCTCCCGAGAAATTTGCGGGATGGGTACCCTGTACAGCCCATCTATTCATTCAGCCACTTGGCCGTCTAGTCACCAAGTATATGCTGAGTGTCTACAATGTGTTAGGTAGACTATGTCCAGTGGCAAGTGAGGCTCACTCATACAGCTCAGTCTAATGGGAAAGACATGCAAAAAATAATCACAAGTCAATGGTACAGTAAATCCTCACCTAACATCATCAGTAGGATCTTGGAAACTGCAACTTTAAGAAGACATAACAAAACCAATTTTACCCTCGGTTAACTGATATAAACGAGTTTTCCTATGATGTATTTCTGGTCACAAAAAAACATCACCAAACTTCTACATAAAGACTCCAAACACTTCTAATATTAAACGTCAAAATAAATGTGAGCTATATATACATTGAAGAAAGAGTAATAAAAACAGAATTACTTTCCAACCCACTTACTCCAGTTCAGGGTTGTGGATGTCCGGAGCCCATCCCAGCAGCTCCGGGCACAAGCAAGCACCCACCCCAGACTTCATCACACACACCCACACTCAGACTGGCACAGTTTAGACACACCCATTCACCTCACGTGTACATCTCTGGGATGTGAGAAAAAAACTGGAGGACCCAGAGGAAACCCACACAGACATGGGGAGAACACGCCAACTCTATACGGACAGTAGCCCTGCCCAGGAAGCAATTTTTTTTTTCTTATCAACGTTCTAACAAAACAAAGTTGAACGATGTTATTCAAGGACCTGCTATACTTACAACTGCGATGACTGCTGTGGAGAAGCACAAAAAAACTATGAAAGAAGTCTCATTTAGATTTTAAGGTCAAGACAGGACTCTGGCAAAGAGTCATTTTAAAGTAACACCTGAATCATTGAGTTGCGCAAGTGAAGAGCTTGCCTTTGAAAGGAACAGCACGGAGAGCATCCCAAGCCAGAAGACGACTTGGCTCCCAGGAGGAACTGGCAGAAAGCCAGGATGGCTCAGGGTACAGGGGGGAGAAAATGTATCAAATTAGAGGTATCAAAGGATTGTAGGTTTTACCATAAGAAAAATGGGAATCAGTGTATGATAAGTCTTCTAGCCACTGTGTAGGAAAACACTGGAGAAAGCTATGTCAGCAATATGGAGGTCTGAGACTGCCCATCCCATCTGCAAACCACGGTCATAGCTGGAGAGCAAAGGGGACCAGGCGAGACTGAGCCTCTGCCTGCCCCCAATTTTGTCTCAAGCAAGTAGTGGAAACCTGGGTGTGCTTTTAACGGCAGTGCCTGCTGGGCAGTCCTAACACTTCACCTCCCTGGGGCTGCTGAGAGGGCAGAAACTGCTAGACCGTCTCCAACCACTCCCCATTTTGGTCTTCTGAGTTGAGAGAACCGGAAAACTGGATGAGTTTGCATATGTGAAACAAAGGAAAAGGGGACTAGCAACCCGAGAGCTGATCCCTGGGGACCAGTGCTTCCAGGCTTCTCACCCATAAAGGACTTCTGCTGTTTTATTCCTATGTGGATTTGAGGGGGAAGGAGGGGCAGGAATGCTGTCATCCCGCCTGGGCGCAGGGTAAGGTAAAGGCTTCCTGGAGGTAGAATAATGTCATTTTCCCAATCATATTAATCAGCATAAATTATTATTGTTATAATGCCTACACATTATATAAAGCCTACCAAAAGTGGGTCACTTGTGCTTCACAGTTAGTATCTTGAGAAATATCTTTCATAGGAAGGTATATTATTTTCACCGGGAATTTTGAAATACCAAAAATATCCCTGGAAAGCCCCGTCTGGGCGCTCTTTGGTTGGAAACCAGTCCAGTGGGCGTCTGCCCCAGAAAGATGCTTCTCTGTAGCAGGATCTGTGGCCGTAGGAGTCCATATCCTTGGCTTGACCCCCAGGCTTTCTGCACACACATGGGTACTAGCTTTGGTGCTGGCATTTAAAAGGGCACTTAGGAAATTTTGAGAAGCCCCAATGATTAAGATAAATGATGTTTTATCAGTGAAACAGACTTTTCATTTCTTGTTATCGATTTTCATGTTTTCACATCTTCAGATGTAATTTGTTAGCCCAGGGCGGCATTCCAAGACACACAAACATCATTAAGGTAACTGCTTTAAAGAGTGCCATGTTTTATTGAGGTGGACAGGACAATAGATATTTAATCTGCTACACATTTGTTCGGTATGGGAGCCAGGGCTGGCATTGCACGACTCTCAGGCTTTTATATGTCTTCCTGGAAACACTGACAATGGCCTCACCGCCTGCCCATATAAATAGTGCCTGCCCTTGGCAAACATTTGCCCATGTTTCTGAAAAGCAGCTCCTGGAAGGAAGCCGCCTTCCACTTAAGCTTCAGAGGTTACCCCATCTTTCCTTATTTGTCATGACATTGGAAAATATAAACTCTCAGGGAACTGGGGACATTTAGCTTAAAACAATGGACAATAAGAAGATGGCCAGGGAGCATGTGCTAAGCTAGGCGACTGAGGCATAAACGCCTCATCTCTTGACGTTTGGAGTCTCTGGTTGATGCGGTGTACTCAGAGGGGGTGGGGGTGGGGCCTTCTCTGTGCAGCATCTGAGCCTGTACTTCCTGCATCGTTGGTTCTCCCAGCTAATTCCCAGAATGTCCTGCAATCCCGCACTGGAAATGTGTGTTGTCCAGACCCATAACTAAGTCTGCCGTTGCCTGTGAGAGGCCAAGCTCACCATCAACCTCTCTAATCAGGGCACCTGCCAGATTAGTTTATAAAATTCACCTGTCCATGCATTTGCACTAACAGATTGACTGACTGTCTGACCTACATGCTTTCGATGTGATCTGTCAAAATACAGAACTGTGTCTCCTGTTCTTTTCATGACGATTCCTATGCCGTCATGAAGTGTTCTCACCCATAGTGGCAGGGACACCGAACACCATGAACCCAGAAGAATCCCTGTCGACTCCCTGGGCAGAGCCCCACCCTGTGCATGATCAGAATGTAGTTAGGTCAAGGAATGTTTATGGAATGCCTGTTCCGGGGTCAGCCTCATTCTATGCACAAAATGGGATCAGAAAGTGCACAGTCCCTTCCCAAATGGATTCTTCCATCCTAAAGTGGGTGACAGATGTAGCTCACTTAAAATAATTCGGTGGCATGAAAGAGTGCTGGATGCCTTTGAAAGTCCCTGTTAGGTTCTCCCAGAAAATACCCCAGCCCAAGCTGCCTGCAATCTTTAGAGGCATTTGCCGCCAGGATCAGCAACTTCATGTTTCATACAGATTTGGTGCTTCAAAAGCACACGATTCACCCTAAAGCCAAATGGAGACAGCATTATTTTTCTTGTCTTACTTGTTGCTGGAAAAAAATCACTGTCTTTATTCCACAGACTCCAAATAGTCATGAAAGACCCCAAATTCCAGCCTGGGCTCCACTGCAAGTTATTTTGACTGTCCTCACACTGAAAGTTTCCTTGCTTCTCCAAATCACCTTTTGGTCAGCCCTACTGGTAGGCATCTGTGGGGACAGAGCCCCAGAAAGCAGTTTCCAGGCTCTCAGCCTCACATAGAAAGGTGCTGGCTCAGGTAGTAGAGGGCCATCAGCTGTGATTGGATGGCCGTCAGCTGTGGCTAGTTGGCCATCAGCTGTAACCAGTGAGCCATTGGTCAATAATATAACTGCTGTGGCTACACTAGCAGAAAACGGGGGCTAGCAAGAAGATGGTGGCTGAGCCTGCAAGCGGCACAGTGAGGGTTGCGAACAGTGTGGCTCCTGTTTCCTATTTCTCCAACCCAGCCGCCAGCGAGAATACAGTGGTATGACTCCCCTACCTATGGCTCCGTGGGTGTTCCTTTTTGGCCTCACCGTGTCCTGCGTTCTTATGTGGGGAGCGGGAGCTGAGACCCTGCAGGCCGCCCCGCACGACAAATGGCGCAGCGAGCAGGGTCTCCCGCATGACAGCATCTCTACCCTTGTTCCCCAGCATGGAGCTGCTGCAGGAAATCACAGAACGGATACACCATGAGCTAACTACTGAGTCACCCTTTAGTTGCCACCGGGTGCCCTCTGGCTTCCTCGAGTCCTCTCTCATCTCTCATGAATTGCCTTCACCTCCACAAACACCCATTCCCTCCTTTTCAGCATGCCTCTCCTTCCACTTTCTCCTCCCCTATGTCTTCAACTCTTCCTTCACCAAGAAATCAAAGTTGGTTGTTTCACATTCTTTCCTCCTTATATCTGCTCCTTCTTTAGACAGCCTTGGTCGCATCCAGAGGTGTCATCCCCTTCCCAAGCACCCCTGCTCTCGGCACACAAAGCAGTTGTGAATGTTGTGCTGCTCTCCCCTGATGACATCCTCCACCGCAGCCAATCAGCCAATGTTCTGCATTGAGCCCCAGCTCTTCAGGCCCCCCAATGATTCCCCTAATTTAGATCTCACCCTCTCGTGCCTAGATATTACAACGGCCCCTTAACTAGTTTGCTGTTTGAGTTAGTCCATCCTGCACATGTTCCCTGCTTAAATTTCTTGAAACACAGCTCAATCTCACACCCCTCTCAAATAACTAACTGAGCACTTACAATGTACATTTTTGTACACATAATCTCATTTAATTCTCTCAACAACCCTATGAGGTAGGTACAATTTCCATCTTTATTTTACATATGAAAAAATTGAAGACACACACCTGAAACTAATAATAATAAAAAGAAAAATTGAAGGCACAGAGAGATTTAGTGACTTGATACAGGTCACATGCCTCATAAGTATCAGAGCTGGGCTTTGAGCCTGAGCAGCCTGGTTTCAGAGTTCAGGTTCTAACTTCTTGAACTCAGTACGTCTTTCTCACAAACTTTAGTGGCTCCTGCTGTCCACAGACCAGAATCCCTTTGTCTGCTCAGGGCCTCTGGAGTCTGGTTCTGTTCTGCCTGACCAATCACTGACTCTTTTCATCCAGACAGACCCATCTGTTTGCCAGAGAACCTTTACTTCCTGCCAGCAGCTGTTCTTTTGCCTTGTTTTCAAATGGAATTCCTGAAACAACCAGGTTCTGACTGATAAGGTTGTCATTCATTCATTGATTCTTCATTTGTTCAATAAATATTTAAATATTGCCTATGGGGCTAGGTACAGGAGCATACTGCCAAGGACACAACAAACATGGCCTCTTCCCCACGTGTGTATGCTCTAGTGACTTCCGAGCCCCGCTAACCTGCCTCTGGCCACCAGTTCAGACCCCAGATGGAACTGGGCCGCTTCTCCGCCCATGCTCCTGCTCCGTCTTGACCCCTTCCAGCAGAATCCCTGTTAGGACCCTGCTAATCCACTTGTCTCTGGGATCAGACCCCCTTTGGTTGTGTCAAATATAACCCATGCTCTCAAAGGGGACAAATACTCCCTCTCAGGAATGCTCAGCTCCAAGCCCCTTTCCACTTAGGAGGCTGTGATTCAGTGACGACCCCAGCAGTTCTGACAGGCTTTAGACAGACTCTCGGTGGACTCGAACCATGCGCCAGGCACAGTGTTCGCTCCCACAGACCTTTCAGCAACATCTCAGGTAGGTGCTATTTTTATCCATTTGATAGAAGAGAAAGCAGAGGTTGAAAGAGGTTTCAGCTGAGAATCAGAAGTCTTGATTCTCTCCAGTTTTCTGCTGCCTCCGTGTTCCTATAATACTGGCCACCCCAAGCCACAAGGGCTGGAGATGGGGGTCAACAGCAATGCCAGTGAGGTTTGCCGGCAACTGTGGACCAGTGTTCCTTTTAATATCTCAGGACTGTATGCCTTCTTGACTTTATTTCATGTGTTTATCCAGTTGGTTGGCAGACATGGAGTGGTGGGGCTTTCCTTAACCGACTACAGGAAACTCTGAAATTGAATGGAAAAAAAGGTTGAACAAAACTCCAAAGGTATTCTTTTGAGGGTATGTTCTGTTTTTCCTGCCAAACACTTGGTTGTTGGGAGTGCTCTGGGAATAAGTGCAGGTGTGACTGCCTGAGGGAGCCTCACTTTCTCTCCAGCAAAGCAGTGGCCTGTCATTGTCCTGGAGGGGACGGGTGGTTAGGGGGAGTGGGGAATCAGGGGGCTGTCCAGCTTTGGGCAGAAAGGAGAGAGGCGGAGCTCAAGTCATGTGGCTGGAGGGAGGGAAAGGGCCTAGGTGGGCTGGGACAGCTGACCACTGCTGGGCTCCTGGAAAGCAGCCAGAACTGCTGAGATCTCACACGGGAGCGAGGGAGGGAGCGGATGAGCCCAGGTGGAGCTAAGCCCAGGCGGCAAACAAGGCTAGAGATCAGGGGGAGGAGGCACCCTTCACAGAGGGGACTGACTGGTCTGACATGTTCAGAAAGGCAACTGGACAGACCAGCCTTTTGAGCCCCACTGGGGAATTGTGGAACAGGGCAGGGTTGGAGGCAGGGCTGTGAGCTAGGTAGATAAGAGACATAGGGAAGAGGGTGCTGCCATCAAAGTGCCCAGATGCTCCAGCTGGACTGTGGGTCTTTAATAACCAAGAATGTCCAGGGCTGCTGAGCTGCTGCATGTCCATGAACCCTGCCCCCATGCTCTCCAATCCTCCCATACCACCTCCCACCCTCCAGTCAGGGGGTTGGCACCTGTATCTGCCACTGGGAATATCATTGGACCCAGCAGTGGGGAACTAAAGAAACGTGAGGACAGCAGTCCTGTCTCACAGTCCAGGCCCAGCCCAACCACCCGGCTGAGAGCAAATGGCTCCATTGGCATGGCCTGTGCCCATGTGTGAACGTTTCTGCTTCCTCCATTCACGACCCAGGGTTACGCACAATGGCCTCTGCACAAATGCTGTTTGAAAAGTTAAAGATGCCACATGGACGCATATTTATAATAGCTCAATGAGCTCATATTTCAAAACGGATTTCCAGGGGGGAAAAGAAAGCAAGTCATACATAGCAACCATCTTCTTCTCTTAGATTTTCTCAATGTCTCACAGTCAAGTTATACTGACCCAGCATAGACCCAGGGGAGAGGGTACGAGCACATTTTCTAGGTATAGCCAGAAACCTGGAAAAGTTCTCTTTACAGCAAAGGACCTGGGTTCAAGCCCTGGTACTTGCTGGCTGTGTGTTATTGGGCAATTCACTTTACCTCTTTGAACCTCCTTGTAGTGAGATATAAGGGGGACTTGTCACAGGTTTAGTACTGGGCTTGGTTCTGCCTGCCTGACTCAGACGGTGTCTCTTTCCCAGCACACTCGTTTCAGGCCTCCTTCTGAAACAGTGCTCTAACCACGACAGTAACCATCCCAGACTGAGCAGGACCAGTCTGTAACCTGGTGCTTGTCAAGAGGATTGAATGCGAGTGTGGACATTCAGTGAAACCAAAAGCTCCATGGCAGATAGGAGTTCTTATTGCTATTATTCCTACAAGTGTAAGACCAGGGTGGGCAAACAGTGGCATGCTTATTCTTACCTATGGAAGATCTTGCTAATCAATCCAGCACCCTCCCCCTGTAGACTGACCGGCGATGTCTGCAGTGGAGTGGGAGGGAGGGCAGGAATAGAGAAAGGAAAGCCATTTGCCGTTGTGGGGCCGCACGGAATTTGTAGCTTAGGACACCAACACAAGGCTCCAAGTAAGTGCCCGACGTTAATCACAGGTCAGAGGCCCACTCCTGGGCCAACGAACTGCAGCGGGGTAAGGGCAGGAGGCAGAATCCACCAGAAGACAGTCGCTGCCACTCAAACTCGAGAGAAGGAAACACCTACTAGAAGAAAGCATGTTGTGTGCTCAAGTAGAACAATTGTTCTCCTCTAGCAAAGACACTACTACCCTAGGTTCTGAGGGTAGTGCCGAGCCATGTGGGAGATGAACACACAAACCCAGAGAGGTTAAGGAGTGTGGCCAAGATGACCCTCCGGAAAGGGCCAGAACCCTCCGACTCCAGCCTCTGTGCTGTTCACTTTGGGGCCGGCAGCAAGGTTTCCAAACAAACACCCACACATTTACACAGCCAACCTCACAGAGGCCCCTGGACCCTGCAGCCAGAGGGCGGCCCTGGACAGTGAGACCCAGGGAGCCCTTGGCTCGGTTCTAAGTGCAGAGAAGCAACCACAATGAAATCCAGAAGGCTCTTTAGAGAAGCCTGCAGTTTGGGAACAATCCTGCTAAGTCATAAATGCTTCAAATTCCTCAGCTTTTGCCTGCAGAATTTCTGGCAGCCCCGGGCAGAGGGTGAGTACTCATGGATAGACACTGACTCTCCTCTACTGGGGAAGGTCAGGCCAGGCCAGCACCGAGACCCAGAAGCCAGCAGACCAAGTCTCTCCTCTAGAAACGTCCAGAGGTGGGGAGGGCTTTTCTCATGGGTGCTGCGGAGCTCATCCAGAACCCCTCAGGAGCCAGGCACCCCCCTGCCCCTCTCCTCCCTCGCCCCCACCGTGGCCTCTCACTCTGCCATGGGCCTCAGCCAAGGAAGCTGCTGGCTCCTAGTCTACAGGCCCTCCCCTGGGGACCAACGACTGGTCCATGTGGGCACAAACGCCAGTACCTTGCTTCCTTCCAGGATGTCTCTGAGGGGCCGTCCCATGCTCAGGGCTCCGGCTGAGTGTTGAAACCGCTCTTGCAGCTGCCTCACAGTTCAGCTTCTCTCCCTGCCCACTCCCACTCCCTCAGAAGTATTGTCCCTCACAGCGGTTGGTCCTGGGACCTGTGCTCCCGACAGGTGTATCTTGTTCTCTCACAGGTGTTCCTGCGATCATCCCCTGTATGCCTCTTGCTGGCAAGCAAACCTCCACCTCACCGCGTGCTTCCCAGGAGCCCCACCTGTGGCCGCTTGGAAAGAGAAAGCAAACTCACGAGGTCTAGCCGCTCAGAGCATTGAGAATAATCTCATCCAGCCCCACTAGCTCACAGATGGAAATAGTCTGCCCAAGGTCGCAGAGCTGACTGGTGGCAAAGCTGGCCCCAGGGCCCTTGGACTCCATTGCCCTCCATTTGTGTGGGACAATATTAAAATTGCTGAAATGTTTTAACACCTACTTTGTATATAAGCATTTCCCCTAATCTTCACAACAACCCTCTGAGGGACGTGTAATTACTTTCACATTTTACAGATGTGAGAAATGAGTTGCCCAGGTTGCACAGCTTGGAAGGGGTGGAGGCAAATTCCAGCCCAGGTCTGCACAACTCACAAGCCTGTGTTCCTTGCACCAGCCACAGTGCTTCTAGCGCTTTGGGGAAAAGAGAGTCTTTGGATTGTTTATGACACATGCAAGACCTGCGAGGGTCCTTTCCCCTGCTACCTCTGGGGAAGGATCCCCAGGGAGGCCCTCTGTGAAAGAGGGGTGCACCCCCAGGCCTTAGTGGGCCCTGACCCAAACAAGGCCCCTGTGTAGAGCTGTTCCTTTTGCAGATTAAATTCCCACTCATTCCTCAGGGCACTCCAAGAATTCCAGAGGTTGTCCAGGCAAGATTTAAACCAAATGCCCTGCCACTCCTCAGGGATGTCCCAAAAGTGACAGGAATGTGTCACAATCATGCTCTATACACTACACTGAGCCACAGTTGTTGTGGCTCAGTGCGGAGGCAGCAGGAGCCTTCCAGGGTGATGTACAATGGAGGAGCTATGAGTGTAAAAGCCTCAGGTACAGAAGCCAGGAGGGAGAAGAAAGGAGTTACCTCTACGGAGGCGAGGAAGGGAAACGGAAAACCAGGAGCACAGGCCTGGGTCCCTGTGGCCCCCTCACTGCTCCCACACGAGCACACGCACACACAGCCCTGGACCCTGTGGATCTCAGGCAACAAGGTTTCTCCCTGTGAGTCCAGCCTCCTTCAGGCTCTGAGCCCACAGGGGGACTCTCCGCGCCCTAATGACATTATTTTACTCACGCCCAGTGGCCTCTTGCCACTCCCCCAATATACCTGAGTTTCTGCCTGTTATCTAGCCTGGCACTTTTTGTTTTTAGCCTGGCACTCTTATTTCCCAAAGGAATTATTGCTGATCATTGAGTCCAATCTGCTTGCCTGAGGTTCTGTCATCATGCTCAGCCTCGGCTTCCTCCTCCAGGCTAAGGGATGTCAGTATTTGTGCTCTAAAATCTGGCCACTTGTGGTCCCCCTCAGAGTGGTAGAGTTCCCAGAACTCAGCCACTGTTGATGATGGCAGAGGCCTGCCTGGGGACCAGGAGCCCAACATGGAGGATGTCAGGAGGAGGTAGCACTCAATGGTGTCTGAAGCTCAGACAAGGCTTTGATGAGGTGGCCCTGGGGAGAGACAATCCCATAGGCCCACGTGGTGTCCACTATGCAACGTCAGGCAGCAGGGAGTGGTCCTGGCCACCTGCCCAGCTAATGAGCAGGAACTTGGCAGTTCCAAAGCTTCAGGGAAATCCCTGGAGTTCAGGGCTGAGCCCCAGGCCAGAAAAGGCCTCAAGGGCTGGACTCTAACCCTTAGCCTGAAGGACTGAACTGCACCAGGGCCAGCAGTTCTGGAGAAGGTGAAGCCAGGGCAAAAAGGACTGGGTCTAGACCCAGGGGTATTCATGCATTCGGTAATGTTGGCCTGAGAACAGCTAAGAAAAAGTCCCCCAAAAGTGACGTCGGGTGGGCAATGGTGCGCCCAGGAATGCATGCTGTAGAGAGACAAGCTGTTAAGAAGCTCAGTCTTGGACGGAAGAGCTTGGGCTGGAGAGCAGGGTGGCCCGGGTAGCACAGCGAGGTGCATTGTCAGACAAGGAGCCCTGAGACCCATGTCCAAGAACCCGCTCCACCCCAGATTTGCCGAGGGACCTGGGGCAAGTCACTTCACTTCTGTCTCAGGTGGGTCCCTGCAGGAAATGGAAGGGCCGCTCAAAGGAGTGAGAAAGATTAACAATGGGACTGTTAGTGAGAATGTAACAAAGGGACTATTTTCCAAGTCGAAGGCAGGCCTGAGGGAAGCAAGGAGGGATAGTGAAGCACAAGAGACTAGCAGCACTGGGCATCGGGTACCATGCCAGGCGTAGGAGCAGAGGGCTCTTACGGGGACCCAACAAGATCTGTAGTTACAAGAAAGAGCCGCCAAACAGGAACCAGGGCTTTCAGTGGAGAAATCAAACTGAAGCCAGGCCGGGAGGGAGCTGGTGGGGGAGGGAGGGTGAATACCCCCTCTTTCTCCTCAGACCCTCCCTTGAGTTGCCTGCCAGTGCTTCCCAGAGGGAAGCCAGAGGCCGAGGCAGCCCAGCTGTTGCAGCCTCCTGGGGCACAGAGATTGGTGGAGAAAGTTTGAAAGCAGGCCTGGGGAATAAACAGAGACTAGCCAGCACACCCTTGCGGAACACATTTCCTCATACAAAAAGCAAGGAAACAATTTCTGTCCTGCTTACCTCCAAGGAGGCTGTGAGGATCAGGCAGGAGGTTCAAGCTCCAGAGAAGAGGGATGTGGTGACTTCGGAAGTCCCTTTCAGCTCTCAGAGCCTCGGATTCTCAGCAGATAAAGTCACTAGAAAGAAGGACTAACCAGGATGCCTGGGACAGCAAAGTCTGGGAAGCTCCATAGAGCTGGAGACACAGCAGTTCAAGCTTAAGTTGGGGTTGAAGTGACCATCACAGTTGGAACCAACTTCCTTAGGAGACAATTGGTATATGGGAAAGGTGTGGCTAAAAGTCCCAGGTTCAAATTCTGCCTTTGCCACTTATTAGCTGTGCAAGGAAAAATACTAAATCCTTCTGTCTTACCATCCTGAACTGTAAAAATGGGAATATACTCTCACAGGCTTGTGATGAGAATTAAATTCAAGGAGATCATGTGTCACAGTGCCTGGCATACAACGTGTTCTCATTAAATAGGGTTCTTTCCTTTCTTACAAACACAGAACATGGAATAAAATGGCATGGACTTAGTGAGAAGGGAAAATAAAAGTGAAAAAACAAGTGAGCTCAGTGTGTTTCAGGACATGGGTTGCCTACCAAACAAGTCCTCCTAAAGGAAGGCTGGGGAAGGTCCCCAAGAACCCCAGAAGTGCTGTAAGACAAGTAACATGAGACCATAGAGTGACCTGATGTGAACGTCCAGAAATGACTCAGCCTCAGGGCAGAACAGGACGGCCCGTGGTCCAAAGCACGTACCAGCCAAAGTCCCAGGTCCCCCTGGCTTGGCTCATCAAGTCTTGGTGAGCACATACTTCTTCAAAGGGCATCCAGTGGCTTCCAAATAGCTAGTGGTTGGGACAAACCACATCGGGCAAACCTTTGAGCATGTGTTCTCCTCAGGGTGAGGGGCCATTAGCTAAACGACGGACATGAATTGGGTACTGAGGAAGAAACTCTGAATTCAGAGCCAGCCGTCTTGGATTCAGTTTCATCTTTGCCACTAGTTGCAGCTTCTCCTTGAGTGTCTTTTTCCCATCTGTAGAATAGGACGGAAGATAATCTCCACTTCAAAGAGTTTCCATGAGGACTCAGAATGTGGAAAAGCATATGCACCCAAGGGTGGGGTGTGATCAAAGAGCAATGCCGCAGGCTCATGGCTCTCCCCGAGGCTACTGCTGCAAAGCAGAGAAGCCATAGTAAAGAAATGACTCTTCCCATCAAAGGCAGAGGAAGGGCTAACTCTTCCCAGCCCCACAGCAGGAGGGAGCATACACTGACGGGGATTGAGAACACAGACCCCCAGGCCTCAAAATTCTGAGTGCCAAGGTCATGGGGAGAGAAGTCATTTGGGGATTTGGGGTGGCACTTGTAAGGCAGACAGATTAGACAGACCTGACCTCCATGGTGACTAATTCACTAAGACTGTGCTCATAGCAAACCCAATCACTGCAGATGCTGAGACTTCCCTGCAAGTCCAAGGAAGAGACATCGCAGTGAAACTCAGCAGGAAGATCCAAGGCTGAAAATGACCGAAGCTGGAAGTAGAGGAATCCTACCTGAGTCCTGCAGAGATAACTCCCCCTATAACTCTCAGAACTTCCTCCTACCACAGTGCACTAGAATGCAGTACACTGGGTAAGGTTCTCACTGCCAAGTGTGGGACCAGTCATTCCCAGCAAATCCTTCTGTGATCCTTAAAAGAGCTCCCAGTATTGGTGATGAGAGGAGCCAACCTAGGTGGACTCTATCTATAAGCTTAATGAGACTAGTTCTCAGGATGGGCCCAACAAAGAAGCTCCCCATTTCCTATTCTTTGTTGGAAAAAAATGACACCTTAGGTAGACTAGTTCCTCTCTACATGTGCTTCCTGGGACACCAGCTCCTAGCATCCATTCTGGCCCCATGCGGGCACTCAGTAAACGTTTATGCTCATTCCTTCATGGGATGAACTGCCACCCAAACCCAGGAAGACTAACACTCATGGTCTAATATAATATTTGGGCCCAACCCATCGAAAAAGGACTCCTTCTGGAAGCAGCCTTGACCCAATGCCCTAGACAACACCAACGCTCCAGTCCCAGCACATGTTAACTAAAAGAAGGCCATGCATCCCAGGCCCAGGGTCTCCCGAACTCAGCCCTGTACTCGGACGGGCAGTCGGGGCCTTCCTCTGTCTGTGGACTCCTTGCCCCAAATCCCATGGCCCAGCCCTGCTATTCCAGCCACCTGGACCCAGTTGACAAGCATGACAGCTCTTCTTGCAGTTCCTGAGCATCATAGCCGCTCCAGATGTTGGACCAGACTCTGGGTGTCCTAAAAGGCCTGAGACACAATCCTTGCCCTCAAAATGGCTCTCCAGGGACCTTTCAATATTATATGTCTGGATGGGAACAGAAGGCACAAAGAGGGTAAGTTTTGAAAGAAGGATAGGAGCTGGGTTATGAAGGACCTTGAATGTCAAGCTAAGGGACTGTCTTTGTCCTGCGTTCAGGAACCAGAGAGGGTCTCTAAGCTTGGAAGTGATAAGATCAGGTGTGCCCTTGCAAAGAGAAGGAAAGGGGCCCAGCCTGCTCCCTGAGCCCACAGCTCCCGAGCCACCAGAGCAGTGCTGACAAGCACGTCAGTTCCTCTGACGCAGAGTCCAGTTGCCAGGCTGGCTTTTTCCTTGCTCTCCTCCTCACTTTACCTCAGGCTCCTTACTCCTCTTGCCAGCATGAAAAGGGATTTGGATGGTTTCTTTGACGGCCCAGAAGTCTCCCAGACTTCACGATGTCACACAAATGTTAGAGCACTGGAGACAGGCGGGTTGGGTTCCAGAACCTAATGTCCTTTCTGAATGACCTTGAACAGGTCATGACCCCTCTCTGAGCCGGATTGTTTCTGTAAAATAGCTTTGCTCATTGCTGTGAGGGTACAATGAGATCATGTGTGTGAGGCAGCTAATGTGTGGCCTGACGACCCAGAAAGAGGTCAATTAATGCTTGCAGAATGTGAACCTGACCAGCGGTTCAGGCTGGGGTCTCTGAAGGAAGATGCCCAGCCAGGCCCACCCCAGCAGGAAAAACGTTCCCTAACTGGAAGAACTCCAGCATCACCCATATTCTTTCTGATACCAGGCAGTGCTCTGACCCCGCTGCTATTCCCGAGGAGGGAGGGGCTGGGGCTCCACTCCAAGGGTTGACAGGCTATTTATAGTTGTGGCTGCAGGGCTGCAGGCCACTGTCCAAGGGGCTCCTCTTTTTCCCTCTGCTTTCAGCTGTGCTGCTCTTTAGAACCACTTAGAAAGAGCTGTGTTGTTTGGGAAAGCTGGCGAGAGGGCATGAAATCTTTCCTGGAGAAGACCACCCCTTTGCCCAAAGTGTTTGCTTCCCAACAAATGTCTCTACACTTCATCTCTCTGTTTCCAGTGAAGTAAATGCAAGCCTTCCTTGTCTGTTCTTTGTGTTGGGTTTTTCTTTAGAGTAATTGTCTATAAATAGGAGTTCATGTTGTAAAGCACTTTGACATTTTCTCATCTAATCCTTATTCTGAGGTAAGGGCTACTTTTATCCCCATTTTGCAGTTAATAAAACTGAGGTTATAACAGCTTCTGTGATTCAGCCAGAACTGCAGGGTTGACAATGGAAGAGCCAGGAGCAAGCTCAGCGTTTCCACCTCCCAATCCTGCAGTCTTCCTTCTAGTGCCCCATGCTACGTCTTGTCTCCCTAAGGCACTCCCTCCAATGGCTTCTCACAGTTTCTCTCTGAAGAGCACAGAAGCAGAGAATTCCAGACTTTGAAAGGTACTACCTCATTTTCCACACGAGGCAGGAACTGCCTCCTACAATATTCTTGGTGGGTGACTGTCCTATTTTCTAGGAGACGTGAGGGGAACCGATATTAACAAGCCCATGAAGAAGTGTACCATCCAGGTTATCGTCACTTCCAAAAAAGTGTAAGTTCTGACTCGACTGGCCTAAACTGTAAGGAGATTCATCCAGTAACAAGAATTTCAGGGCTGGTTAATTCAGTGGCTCCATGATTTCATCAAGGACCCAGGTTCTTTCCAGCATTCAGCTCTGCCATCCTCAGGGGGTTGGCATTTCTCCACACGGGGCTTGAGATGGCTGCCTCTGTTCCAGGCTTCACATGCAGCCTCAACAATAGCCAGTGGAAAAGAAACAGGGTTTTGTTCTGTATTGTTTTGTTTTTCCCTTTATGTCTTCTTCCTCTTTTTAAAGCAAAGAAACTTCTTGGCATCCTTTAGTGACATTCTCTCATGTCTCCTTGGCCAGGACTGAGCCTCATGGCCACCCTTAAACCAATCACAGGCAAAGGGAATGAGATCACCAGAATGACTGGCCTGAAACAGTGAAGATTTATTATGTCTCCCTGAGTCACGGAGAGGCAGCAGGACGCCCGAAATACAACCAGGGTTCTGTCAGCAAGAAAAAAGGGGAGAATAGTTTGGGGGGAGCTGACCTACTATCTCTGATCCCGGTAGATGCTATTTTCTCTGACTTACAAGTGAAAAAGAACTGAGATTGAGAACTAAATGATTTGAACCCTTGTCTCTTGGACTTTACCTAGCATCTCACTCACTTATATAATCCCAAGAGTATCTAGAACAATACTTTACATATAAATGGTGCAAAACAAACCAGCAACAAACATTTAGGGGTTGCCTACTATATGCCAAGCAGTTTGTAGGGTGCTGGGGATACAAAGATGAACCAGGCAGTCTCTACCCTTGAGCTGACAATCTGGTACATTTTGGTTATTATGATATTTTTGTTGTTATTATTAACTAACATTAACTTAGCACATATAATATGCTAGATATTTTGGGAATATATATAATGTTCGTGGTCAAGATTCAGGATAATTTTTGTATTCCATTTGGCAAATAAGAAAATGACACTGAGGGACAAGAAGTAACTTGCCCAAAGTCTCATGGCTCATGGGTGTCAGACCCAAAAACAAACTCAGGTCCACCTAGCTCAGAGCCCACGCTCTCTGTCAGTCTTATCGCTGTGCCCTACTGAATGTTCTAGCTTACCAATGAAAAAAAACAACATAATGCGATGTCAATATGCGGATATGTAGGTCTCAAAAGTTGTCATGACCGATTTTTGTTTGTCTCTCCTTGTTTTTTTTGGCTCTCCTCAGTAGGGATTGTCCTTCCCCTACCAAGAGATACAAAGTTGACCAGTTTCATTATTTTCTTCTGGCTCTTAATGCCTCACATTTTAAGTTTCCAACAAAATAATTCAAAGATTAAAATGTCTCCCCTCCCTCAGCTGGAGACTTGTGCCAGGGAGAACCAACAGTCAGGGAAGTGGAATGCTTCTTTTCTCTTTTTAAATAGTGAGTTTTCCTCAGGTCTGAATCACTGATGAGTCATTTCCGGAACCCAGCAGTTCCTCCATTTTGAATGTCAGACCTGCCTTCCCACTGGCCTTCTGGTATCTCGTGGCCTTCTGGAGCTGCCTCAGGCTGATCCAAAGAACAGGCCCTACGATGCAAAAATGAAAGACACCTGTTGGCCAACTTTGCTCAGAAGTGTCTTTCTTGATATGTCCTGTGGCTCAGGGTCCCATTGGCTCCTCTTCTTCACCAACACAAGCTGCTGGATGTTGCTGAGGTGTACTCTGCTCAGAGTCCCTCTCCCTCTCTGGATTAAGAATGCTTTGTGCTCTGAGACTGATCTGCCACCATCCTCCTGGGAGCTCAGAATTCCGAGGTTGTGGGGTGGGGGGGACAGTAAGCAGTGAGCTGCCCATCTGGCCCAGGAAGCCTGTTTTAAAGGAATTATAAGAAACTCAATAAACATCCCTCCCTAAGCCCTAGTGAGTCACACTGCAGGTCTCTCAGCACCCTGGACCGTCATGTCTGGAACTGAACCTCTTAGAGCACATACTATTTCTACATTGAAGACACTCAGGAAACTTTCGCCTTTCCTTTTGGGGGCAAGGAGCAATGGGCAACTTCTCAGGACACCTTACGCTCTGTGCTAGTTACTGGAAGTTCTTCCCGTTAAATAAGCACTTTCTGGTGAAATATGGTCAATAACCTTGTGGACCTAAGAAACGTCCAAAACTAGAGAATTTTAATGAGTTTATTTGAGTCAGAACTGATGAAAATTGCCAGGAAGCAAGATCTAAAATGCTCCTGAGAATAAGTTTGCAGTGCCTTTTATGCATTTGGAATTAAGGAGGGAACTTAAGGAAGATTACACGAAGGTGAGAGAAAGCAAGGTGTGGGGGTGGATTATAGGATATTAACAGGATTATGTGTCCTCTTGAGGGTGTCATGCTTTAGAAGGAGGGGTCTGAAAAGAGGCATTTCAAACTGTGCTAACCGAATGCACAGAAACAATGGACAGGGCTTGCTTAAGGCAAAGAAAAGCCTTTTACTACAGAAGTTATATGTCTGGGGCATGACGACCCACCATGACTTGCCCTGTTAGGAATTTATGATCAGATCACCTTGTGAGGTTACTGTCCACAGAAGCCCCTTGTTTTGTCCACAACCTCCCAATGGGTTCCCAGGACCCACAAGATCTTCAGAGGCTGGGCTCAGGATAAGCACACTCGACTCACTTACCTCTCCCTTCGCTCATCTGGGTCTCGGTTTCCTCCCTTTTTTTCACTGTAGTTTTCCTTATCCCAGTCTCTTTTCCTGGACTCTAAATAAGGCCTTCTTGCTTACGACAGTGCTGTAGCATAGTGAGAACAAGCAGAGGTCTGAGATTCCGGCTACATCCAGATTCAAATCAAGACGTTTCTACTTATAAGCAGCGAGTCCTAAGGTAAGGGACTCAACCTTTTTAAGACCCAATTTTCTCTTTGGAAAAATAGGAATAATAGTTCCTGTCTCATAGCGCTGTTGTTGGATTAAATGATATCTTTTGTGTAGGGAGCCTAGCATATAGCCTAACATATTGTCAGATATACACTCCATGTTAGTCAGTGTCACATCATGTAGCCCACCTAAATAGACTTACTAGTGTTCCACGTAGGTTTCCTGAATTAATCTGAAGTAAACATTTTCCAGATCTCGGGGCTGTTCTGGAAAGGCTTCCTCCACCACCCCTATCTCAGTTAAAATAAAATAAAAAAATCAGAAGCTTGACAGTTGATGAGATATTGGAGAGAGGCAATGAAGTAAGCCGAAGTAAGCTAGAAGCCCAGATTGCCTTTGGCTCAATCTAGATTTGAGGGAAACCTGGAATTACTGCGATTTCATCACAGCAGCTGGTCCAAGATAAACCTGCCAGAACTGCTCAGAGGCCAGATCTGGATTGCAGTGATAGCTGGGACCTGCTGAGAAGCAAGGAGAAACTATTTATCTGACATTTTTTCAACCCCAACTAAGAATTTTCTTTGGCTCAAGATGTCGTTGGGACCAGTTTTCATTTCCATGGAGCTCATCTGAGGATCCGCGAGCGCCTCTGACAGAGGATACTTCTTAGAAAGACTTCCATTTCCCTGCCTCCTGTTCATGTGTGCCTTTCTCATGATTCAGAAATAATTATTCATCCAGGAAGGCTAATTCCCAGATTTTCGTTGTGCTTGGATTGTGCCAGAACCTCACGTATAGGTTCTCTCTGATCCAGTTTCACAGACAGTCTGTGCAGGCCTGGACATCTGCAAAGATGGCCACCAAGGAATACTTGTCCTCCTTCCAAATTGGCAGACTTCATCTAATTGAACCCATGTTAACCGATGTGGCACATTTTAATACATTTCACTGTTTCAAGCTGAGGCAGCAAATTGGAGTGCAAATCTTCCTAACAGCTGTTTCTAGAGTGGCTGTCTGGAATCTCTGCATCCTTGACTCTTTGGTGCCAACCAAAGAAAAACCTATCCATGTATTTATTCTGTTATGTTGGGGTTTTAAGAGAGTCTGACCTAAAATACCAACATTCTTGTAATATTACTATGTATTCTAGAATCTGTACTTTTCAAATAGGGAGCATTAGAGGAGTGGTATAAATATCCCAGGAATAGTATAGTGAGATGTTTTCTGAGAAAAGAATCCAGAATGTATCCAATCAGGTCAGCATTATCTGCTTCCAACCAGTTACCTTATTCCAATGATACTGCCCAAAGCTGCTTTAACAGCCTATTGTATATCTTTGGTTTCATCATTCTTAGTCAAAACTAAGCAGAAGGAGTGTATTTGCTACATTGTTGTCATGGCCAAAGATTAGAAACAACTGTTAATCGATAGGGGACTGGCTAAATCAATTATGATATAGCCCGGCAATGGAATGCCATATAATCATTTTACAAAAGGATGCAGCAAGAATGGACAAGTGTTGTTATGGACCTACCTCCAAGACATAGAGTTAAATCTGGAAACACACACGATCCTCGTCCTATTGGTTATCTCTGGGGAGGAGAATTAGTGGCAGAGGAACAAGGGAAGGAAGAAGTTTTCGTTTCCATCACTTAACTTTTGTACACTTTGAATTTTGTACCTTGTATGACCCATATGCATAATAATAAAATGATTGGTTTTCCCCAAAGTGCATTCAGAGTCTAGTCCAAAAGAAAGATGGTTGAACTAGCTATATAATTTAAATAATTATAATCCCAACAACTCTCATTTGCTGAGCAATTACTCTGTATCAGCCTCTGTTAAGGCTACTTACTACACATTTCATCTGATTTTTCTCCTCAAAGCAACCCTATGAAGCAGATTTTGCCATCTTTATTTTAGAAATGAGGACACTATGACTCAAAGAATTTAGGAAAGTTGCCTGAGGTTACACAACCTGCATAGGCTAAACTGGGATTCAGGCGAACTCTTTCCACTGGACCCTGGGGGCCTCCTACATCAAACATGCGATGAGATTGCATCTCCCTCTTCACTCTGTCCCCAGGGCCTGGCAAAATGCTTGGCATACAGGAGGTATCTAATACATGCTGAATGAATGGTAAACAGAAAGCAAAACAGTGAGAGTAAGATTCGGCCAGTAATTCCCTAAAAGGAATTTTACACATGTTTGAGCATCTTGGAATTACAGGATAATATCCCCCTGAGATTACTTGGAAGACAACAACCTTCATTTGGATGGCTGTATTCTGCTGTGTTTGCTTAAAAAAGAAGAAAAAAAAATAGTCACATTGTTTTTAGTCACACCTCACAAAACCTCATTACTTCAAAATGCCTTTCTGGTGGAAGATGATTTCACAACAAAGAGAACCAGAGAATGTGGTTTTCATTAGGCTACCTTTAAAAATAGATGTTTTTCAGATGGGATCATTCGAATAAATACTTCTCTTTTGTTTTATCTTCTGTTTTCCTTCATGATTGTTGAAAAAGTCCAACACGCTTGGCCATTCACTTTGGGGTGAATTTGGGCTCCAAACAGTTAAGCAACCGGCCAATTTGGCTTCCTTGCTGCCTCCCAGCCAAAGACATGAATGGAATGTTCATGAGGTCGTTTGGCAGGCGTCCACATTCCTATGGGAACGTTGCAGCAGGGAGAGCTTTGGGACACTAAGAGACAAATGTGTGGGAGTTGTGGGACAAATTGCAAATGATCCAAAGTCGCAGAAAAATGCATGGAGCGCTGTTGGCCCAAGGATGCTGTGCAGAGAACCAGCAAAGTCTCCGCCCCTGCTCAAAGCGACAGGAATTGGCACTGTCCAGTTCTTTCCTGCAGCTGCCCTGGCCTTGAATTGGACGGGCACTTGACGCACCGCTATGGACGAGCTCATTACAAGAATCTGATCAAGGAGCCCCACTTCTTCAGCTGATCTTTATACTTGTTCCTCTTCTCTCGTCCTCAAGAAAATGACTTCAGAGAAATTTGCCCAATTCCCTCTTCCTCTCATCTTCTCAACCCCTGCAGCTTTCTTTGTCCTTCCCCATGAAACAGAACTCAAACCCAATGCATTTTCATTTCCCTCAAGTACTTCCTTGTTTAAAATGTACTCTAGAGACCAGGTGAGCTCAGTAGAATCCTGCATTACAATTCCCTCCAGTTTTTAGAAAAGGCTCCATCTGATCGATGATGACGGTGGAAATTGGATTTTCCATTTAAAAATAGAAACCGTGATATTCATGCTTTCCCCTAACGAGCAGATCCTAAAAAAAAGTCGTTACCACGGTAAAAAAGAAGCTCAAGCCTAGAGCTGTCCAAGCAGAGACATGTGTGTACCCCAAACACCTACCATTGTGCCAGTCATACTGAGAAATGCTCCCCACATTAGGAGGGAGCCCCGTGTTCTGATTTTTTGTCCCACTCAGTGGCATGGGTACCAGGGAATGGTAAGCACTTGAGAAGAGTTCTCTGTAGTGTCAACATAAGTAACGTCGAAACCTGTAGAGAATTTTTATACAAGTTTATTTGAGCCAAACTGACAACATATGCCAGGGAGCAAGATCTCAAATGCTCCAGAGAATAACAGTTTTGCAGTTTCTTTTATGCATTTGAAATTAAGGAGGGGATGTGAGAAACATTATGGAAAGGTGGGAGAAAGCAAGGTGGGATTGGATTACAGGATAGTTAAGATTATGTGTTTTCTTGAGGGGGGTTACATTTTTAAAAGAGGGGTCTAAAAAGAGGCATTTCAACAGGGCGTTAACCTAGACGCACAGAAACAATGGACAGGGCTTGCTTAAGGCAAAAATAAACCTTTTACGAAAGAAGTTATACGCCTGGGGCATAACTACCCACCATGACTTGGCTAGTTAGGAATTTATGAATTATTACAGCATCTTTTTTTTGGTCCACAGTAGTAACTCCGGTGGTTAAGACTTTGTTTTATCCTAGGGCCATTAGGCTAGGATATGGAGGGAATGGAGACACTGGGAGTTATAGAGTTGATTTTTCTCTCTCTTTTATCTTATCCCCAATGTCCGCAAAAAGACACCTTCCCTATCTATCCCCAAAGGCGAAGAGATAAACCAGTAAGTAGGCTTTATTCCTGAGGCCCTATCTAATTAATGCTCAGCAAGTCAGGCTAAGAAGTTTACAAAGAAAGAACCATTTGAGGAGAAACAGTAGTTTCTAGGGAGGGAAACAGCATCCTGGCTTTGTTGATACCACAGGGCATCAAAACCTTAGAAGACTTTAGGACCAGAACAAAAAGAATAAAGGGAATAAGATGGCATGGAAATGACATTCATGAGCTGTACTGATGAAGTCATCTGCCCAGTCCATAAAGCACCTTCCAGAGAAGATGCATCCCTCTGGCCACAGAAATAGCCCTTGGCTATAGCATCCGAACACAGGCTCTGCTCCCTGCTCCCAGGCTAAGTGACCCAAACTGAACCAATCATATTCTCTCTCCCAGGAGTTCAGATTTGGGATCCAGAGAGGCTGTTTTCCCTTGAACTGGTTGGTCACTTGAATTGAAGAGACATAATTTGGCGGCCTTTAACCCCCTCTGTAGAGAGAGAAGGGGGGAATAAACTGACTAGCGTTAGGCACAGCTGGAGGAATGAGTCGTGGGAGACCAAGATTGGTCTATTAGAATTGATTTGGCGTGTTTGAGCTGCGGGAGGTCAGGCTAGAGCAGAGGGGAAAGATCATAACCTCCTCGAGGAAAGAGGGTTTATGGAGTTTTATAGGAGCGGGTGATGCTTCAGGGGAGTTTCGTTGACAAAGGGTTTCAGGGAATGACTAAGCCCTCCAGCTCCACACCCGGGCCCCAGGTCGCCATCCAGATCATCCAGGCCCACTGAGCACAGGCCCCTAGGAGATAAAGCAAGACAGGATCAAGACAAGATGGCTTTTAAGATAAGGTTTCTGCTTCTGGCCTAAATATGACTTAATAACCAGGTGAATGGAAAGAGAGAGAGAGAGAGAGAGAGAGAGAGAGAGAGAGAGAGAGAGAGAGAGACACTACATAGGGCTAGACAGTCTCTGAAAGATCCTAACTTTGGCTCCTAAGAGCATCTTTGCTCAAGCCTGGTCACATCTCGGATTCTGCAAAACCCATTTATTCTTGTGGTAATTCCTCGCCCACCCGCCTCCCCAGCTTTCTTTGATTAAGCCAATTCAAGTGAGTTTCTGTTACTTATAACCAAAAGAACACTGGCTAAGGCAGAAGCACAGGAAGATCAACAGGCCAAGGTAAGAACAGAGGGAGTTCAGGTAAGATTTATAAGGTCAAGTTGTCTACCTGGGCTTCAGGATGGAACTGCAACTGTCCTCACCGGGTCTGGACTGCCCTCCTCCACAAACTCGGAAGGGTGTGTTGCTGTGGCTTTCTTACACAAGTCAGTCACATTTATATTCTCTTAGTAAAGTTTCAAACAATATAAAAGTAGATAGAATAAATACAGAAGTCTCTCATCATACCTACCTACTCATAGATCCTACCTCCAAGATAACTCTTGCTTCTGTCATATTTTAGGCAATCTGAAATGCCACCAATGTCAGGTATCTTTCCAAACAACTTTCTCGACATTCCACATACTGTACATGGTTGTATGGCTATTAGTTTCTAGCATTGAAATTCATTCTAAGCATGTCGTTCTCCTAATGGCTTCTGAACAATTTTTCACGGAGCCTTTTCCTTTTCAGTAAAAGATTTTGTCCTATTCACAAGTGTATCTCCAGCGCGAGAACAGTACCTGGCACATAGTAGGAACTCAATAGAGAAAGGCTCAACTAATGAATGACCAGTCTCCTTTGTTCTTACAATGCCTACACGGTCTTCAACAGTATTTATTTAACCTTTCTCTATTAAAGTAACCATTTTGGTCATTTCCTGTTTTGGGGGGTTTTTGTGTGTGTGTGTGTGTGTGTGTGTTTTACCTTTCCCAGTAATACTGCAGTGGACATCCTGGCTCAATGGTGTTTATACAGCAGAAATAATTATCATGATTGAGTACTCACTGTGTTATAGATGCTAATATAAGTACTTTACATGCATTAACTAATTTAATATTCAAAACAGATATTTGAGGTTAGTGCCATTATTATAATTCCCATTTTTCAGTTTTCAGACAAGACCAAAACACAAAGAGGTGAAATGACTTGCCCCAAAAGTCAGCAAGGAATAAGTTAACAGGCAAGGATTTAGACCCCAAGCAACCTTGCTCCAAAGGCCAAGTTCATCTCGCTGTGCTCCTTTGTTTGGATGGTTATTTTGAAGTTGAATTGTTATGTCTGAGGAAAAGAACATTTCACTCCAAAAATGCTGCATCAATAATGAATTCACTCTATCATCGTTTGAGAACCTGCTTCCTAACATCTTTGACAACGGATGTTACCAGTTTTTAAGTCATTTAAAAATACAGGTACAAAATAACATTTTGTTGTTCATTTAATTTGTATTTCCTGGCTTATTGGGACGTTGAGCAACTTCCATTGATTATTGGCCATTTGTATTTTTCCTATGACTTGCCTGCTCATTTTCTTTGCCTATTTTTTTCTATTGGGTTGTCTTTTAGTTATTGGTTTTAGGAACACTGAATATTATTACAAATGTGGCAAAAAGTTTCACCTAGGCTGTTTATGTGATATAGTTTGTCACTCAAAAGTTTTTAAAATTTGATATAAGTTAAAATTTGATATTGCTTCTGAATTTTGTGTCCTTTCTCACTCACAATGATAGAATATTCTATTTTTGTCCTTCCAAAATTTTATTTTTATGTTTAATTTTATATTCTATCTAGAACTTATTTGGGGCTGTAACTTGGGCTATAGCTTTTTAAGTGGATATCCAGTGTCCTATCACTAGTCATTGATGTGCTGTTTATCGAATATTAAATTTCCATAAATACATGAGTCTGTTTCTAGGCTTTCTATTATGTGTCATTGTCTTGATCAATTCTTGAGCCACAACATGTATATAAAGTATGGAAGCACAATCAGTTCAAAATTAACATCAATTATCTTCATCTCTTCTTAAACTTCCTATATTTTTTTCTTTTCCATAGTTTCAATTCAATAGATTTATGCCTATGTTATTTTTTATCTATTTTGGAATCTTTCACCCTGAATTTTAGGGTACACATCTGACTACCATCATATCTAATGAAAAGAGAGGGATCAAATCATTTTCATAGCTTTATAGCTATATGTAGTATAGTTTCCTCCCAGTCCTCTAAACTAGCCAATTCTCTTCATTGAAGAGAATAAGAAACAGTGAAGCGGACGGCCCGGTGGCTCAGGCAGTTGGACCTCCATGCTCCTAGCGCCGAAGGCTGCCGGTTTGATACCCACATGGACCAGTGGGCTCTCAACCACAAGGTTGCTGGTTCGATTCCTCGACTCCCGCAAGGGATGGTGGGCTGCGCCCACTGCAACTAACAATGGCAACTGGACCTGGAGCTGAGCTGTGCCCTCTACAACTAAGACTGAAAGAACAACAACTTGACTTGGAAAAAGTCCTGGAAGTACACACTGTTCCCCAATAAAGTCCTGTTCCCCTTCCCCAATAAAAAAAAGAAAGAAAGAAAGAAAGAGACAGTTGAATTTCTTCAGGTTGTTTCTTAGGGTTCCTGGAGATAAAATCATCACAAATTTGTTTGTCAATTATTCTGTTGTTAACTGAATGTGAGTTTTGGGGAAAGGATCCAGAGAGATGACTCCCCATCATGGCTACATATGCCAATGTGTCCTCTCCGTTGGTTGGGTCAGATAGCACCATTCAATGTCCCCCATGGTTACGTGGCCTGCCACAGAGCCCACGGGTGTCCTCACTGATTCTCACCAAGTGACCCACGTTTCATCCCAGACCCTTCTCATAGGTCTGTCTCTTTGAAAAAGGGCTATTCTTTCACCATATTGCAGTCCAGTTCAGTCTCCATAGTGTCAATGGCTGTATGCGAGCCTTCTCAAGTAATGAATAATAATCTCAGATTTGTTCTGCAAGTGACCTATTTTCTACACATTGATGTTTTAATATTTATGGTCATAATAATCTAGTCCTCATTCCAATTATTGCTCCAAATAGCTCAGAACGGCGTCTGGTTAAGAGCATAGCCCTGAAAGCTGGTCGGCTATGTCTGAACACAGCTGCACCCTCTACCAGCTGTGCAACCTCAACCCTCAGCCTACCTCAGTTTCCTCATTTGTAAAATGGGGTGATGAGTATAATATACTCACAGGGCTGTTGTGAGACTTAAATGAATTAATAATTGTAAAGTACTCAGAACAGTGCCTGACACATAAAACCCTGGAAGTATTTATAAAAATAAATAAAATGATCCACAAAGCCTTTCCTACGTTTTCATTAATCTCCCCATGTCATTCCTTCCACTGCACATAAAAATTGGTTTGTTATGTATGTTTCTCTCTCATTAAATATTCATGTGAAAATATTCTTTCTATCAACTAGGCTCAGAATACATACATTATTTTTCCCATCTTCCACAGACATAAATTTCTGAGACGGATTATCTCACAGAAATAACAGTAATAAAAATATTATTATTACTACTACTATTAATAATAATAATGAAATTTGCAAGGCTTATATGAACAAAACTTTTAAACTCTCCTAAAGGAAATGAAAGATTTGCCTGAATGAGTAGGGAGACTGAATATCATAAAGATGTCAATTATCCCTGAGTTAATTTGCAAATTAACTCAATAAAAATACCAATCAGTTTTTCAAAACTAGATAAGGGGATTCTAAAGTTTTTGTGAAAGACAAACAAAACAAAACAAACAAACAAAAAAACATATCCTGGAAAACTAAACAAAGAAGAGAAATGAAGAGGGAACTATGCTTAGCAGATTTTAAAACTCTTTTATAAAGCTTCACTTGGTCTTGGTACATAAATTCACAGAAATGTCCCATAGAATAAAATAAGAAATGAGCCTTTCGTGTATGATAAAGGTGACACTCTAATCAGTGGGGAAAAGTGAACTAACTATTCATTGATGGTGTTGGGGCAGTTAGCAGCCATCCTGAAAAACCATATATAGTCAATTCTCATTAGCAGTAGTTATATCCTATAAAGATGCTTGAAATACTGAATTCATGAAAACTGAACCATTTTTGCTAGGAGCAATACAGGGTTAGGTTTCTGCACGTCTCTGGTCATAATATTTTCATCAACTAATCCATACCTTGTTCTATGTGTGCTTCTGTGTAAAAACTACCTTATTAGTACATACCGTTGCTCCTTAACACTGAATTTATGGCCAACAGCACGATAACTCACACCTGAACAAAGCTTATCTAACGAGCATATTTCCCTCTGGAAGGTACATTATAGCCTTCTTTTGCTTGAGAGCACTAGATAGCCCTTTAGCACTATACGTGGGGGCCATTCTAAACAGCACGGAAATCACTAACAAACAGCATGGACACACAAAACACGTGATCTAAATAGACCACAAAACAGACACTTGTTTACAGTACTAGCGCTGAAACAAGAAGACAGAGCATCGCTTGTTCAACCTCAGGTGGGAACATACATGTGTCAGGCAACTCAAAGTTTCATCACTTCTTGTATGTCCACAAATGATAACAAAAGCATTGTGAGTGTTGAATTGGGGGTTTCAAATAAATTTTAACAAGTAGACGAATTTGTAGGTGCAGAATCTGTGAATAATGAGGATAGGCTGTAGTTAGATCTATATCTCATATTATATACTAGGATAAATCCCAAAGGATCAAATCTTGAAATGTAAAATAAAATAATCATAAAGTAGTAGAAAAAATAGTGAATAAATTTTTTTTATGACCTTGGAATGGGTAAGACCTTTCTAATTAAAACACAAAATTGAAAAGCCACAAATAAAGACTATTAAATTTGACAGTAGTGAAAAAAAAAAAAAAACAAAACAAAAATACAAAAAAGAACTACTATAACCAAAGTCAAATTTAACTTATTAAATAATCGAAATAACAAAAGATAAATGAAAAATCAGGAAAATATTTGCACTTTATAAGAGAGCAGAAGGTTAATCTCTCCTTCTTATGAAATGTCCTAGACATAAAGAAGGAAAAAACTAAACTTCAATTAAAAAAACTGAAAAATGATATGAAAAATTCACAGAAAAAATATATAAACAGCTCATAACACATATGAAAAGATGCTCAATTTTATTCATAAGTGAAGGAATGCAAACTAAAGCTATACTTAGGTATCATTTCTCACACAGCAGACTAGCAAAAATCCCAAAGATTTTGGAATGGTATATAATGAGGCTGCTCCGAGGGAACATGTATTTTCATATATTTCTATTAGAAGTTTTAATTGGTACAACCTGTATAGAGGTCAATTGCCAATAATTACCAGAATTCAAATGGATATAACCTTTGACCCCGAAATTCACTTTTAGGAATCTATCCTCTACTTAGGCATATGCAAAATGACCGATGGACAGGGTTATTCATTGTAATGTTGTTGGCATTAGCCAAAGATTAGCATGTCAATAACATAAGGATTAAATATACTATGGCTATTAATACAATGAAAACATGCAGCTATAAAAGCACATGAAAAAGCTCTTTGTGGATTGACACGAAAAGATCACCAAGATGTGTTAAGTGAAGAGTAAGATACAGAAAAAATTTTATGTTATCACTGGTGTAAAAAGGGGAGAAAAAAAAATGTATGTGCATGGGCTTGCAAATGCATAAAAATTCAATGAAAGGATTATTAAGAAACTAACAGTGGTTACCTATTGTGGGAACTGAAAAAATATAGGAATAAAAAGGGAAGGGGATTTTTTTTTTTAGAATTCCTTATATTTGACCCTCGGGAATACATTCCATAATGAAAAAATTAAATAGAAAATTGTACTTAAAAACGGAAGCTAGATAGATTGGATTATAAGACGAAGGCATATTATCCTTTTTCAATACAAAAACAGAAAGGTATAGAAACTCCAGGAGAAAAACAGACAAAAAAGCTATACAAGAAAGTCCTGGTTCAAACTGAAAACAAACTAAAATTCGTCATGATTTCTGTAAATGCTATGCTACAGGCAAAGTGAATCCATTTAATTTCAATGCTTATGACAGTATTATTCAGGACCCATCTATTCTCTGGGTCCCAGATTCTTGAGCAATCAGTTCAAGTCCATGGGTGTTGATTTAAATTCAGCCCAGCCTGTTACACCCTTAATGAAACTAAGATTAATAACATTCAAAGGGGAAATTATTATGACTGGAAATATCACTATTTGGTGCACACATCTTATCTTTTTGTAAAATTGTGAAACTATTAAAATGAAAGCTAACTATTAAAATGAAAACTAAATCTAACTATTAAAAGCTTTCTTTCTTTAAAACTTACACACTTCTCTATCTAAAATACAGTAATCTAAACATCGCACCTCACTTTGGTTATTTTACCAGCCGTGCCATGCTCTGGGGAGACAAGGGCAATTCAAAACGTCAATGGAAAAATGTAACTATCTTTCTGAAAAGCTCCCTGGCCAACACCAATATTGTTTAGCTTCTCTGTGCAGTCAGACTCTGATAAGAACAGAGTTGTGTGCCAGAGAACCCTATCTTATTTTCTCTCCACTCTTCCTGGAGTTCCAAGAGTTGCCATCCAAATACTGTCTACCCGACTCAGACAGCCTCTGAGAATTCTAAGAATACAGTGAAGTCATGGACAACCATATGCAAAAGCATGAAATTGGTCCATTATCTTACACCATACAAAGGTTACAAACATTCAGCTATAAAATGAATAAAGTCTGAGGATCCAATGTAAAATATGGTGACTACAGTTGATAACACTGTATTAATATAAAATATATGAAATTTGCTAAGAGAGTAAAACTGAAACGTTCTTGCCAAAAAAATAAAATATGTGAGGTAATGGACGTGTTAATTAACTAGATGGTGTGAATCCCTTCACAATGTACACACACACACATATATACACATATATACATTATCAAATCACCATGATGTACACTGTAAATATCTTATAATTTTAGTGATCAATTATTCCTCAATTAAGCTGAAAAGGGAAACAATAAGTAGTATGTGGGGGAACAAAGATGAGTTGCTAGAAACAATGCAAGTGAGAAGATAACAGACAACATCTTAAACATGCCGAAGGGAAAGAAACTGTCAGCCCAGAATTCTAAACGTAGGAAAAATGTCTTTCAAAACTGAAGGTGAAATAGACTTCATATATTCAAAAGCTGAAAGAATTCACCACCAGCTAACCCACACTACAAGAAATATTAAAAGAAGTTCTTCAGGAAAAAGCAAAAAGATATCAGATGAAAATATGGATATACACAAAAGAAGAAAAAGCACTACACATGGTAACTACATATTTGTAGGTAAATATGTAAGATTTTTCTCTTGTTATATAAATGTAAAGGTAACTGACTCTTAAAACAAAAGTAATAACTATTTAATATGGGTTTTATAACATGTAAAAGTAAATCACGTGACAAAAACAGCATAAAGTTGAGGAGGAAAGAAATGGAAGCATATAATTGATAAGTTCTTATGCTATATATGAAGTGGTATAATATCACTTGAAGGTAGAATGTAGTAAGTTAAAGATGTACATTATAAACCCTAAAGCAACTTCTAAAATAATAAAAAGCTATAGCTAATAACCTAAAATAGGATATAAAACGGAATTACAAAATATATTCAATTAATCCAAAAGAAGTTACAAAGACAGGGAATAAAGAACAAAGAACAGATGGTACAAACGTGTGTGGGGGAAGGAAGATGATATATTTAAACCTAACCATATCAGTAATTATATTATATGTAAATGACCTAATTGCCCTAATTAAAAGGCAAAATTTGTCAGATTGGATTAAAAAATGTGCGGCCCAATTATATGCTGCCTATAAGAAAATCACTTCAAATATAAACAGTAGAGGTTCCCCTTCTTTGTTCTTCTTGCCAGAAGGAAAAGGTTTTCTCTGAGTTTTTGCTGTCCATACCTCTTACAGTTTTATAATGGGGGCCACCCTAGTGTTAAAGCTGGAAGACAAAGGAAGAAACAAACCCAGGAAATTCATTCCCTTATTGATTGCTCTTCAAGTTCTGGCTTTCCTCCCCAATCTGAATATTATTGTTTATTTTTCAGAGTCTTCAGTAAGGTTTTTTAAAAAATTACATTTAGAGTTATTAGTTGTAATCTATGGAAAATATAGGCTGTAGTGGACTTAATCCATCATGACCAGCACCAGAAGCCACAAATAAGTTTTTAAGGTAGGTAAAGGTTATGAACAAACATTCAGCAGTGACAGAGTATATAAACTGAAACACTCATGAAAATATATTGATGTTTATTTATCATCAGGGAACTAGAAGTTAATGTGATAAAATTTATACAGCAATTTCGCAAATTTTTTTTATCATTTGATACCTCAAATATACAAAAAATAGAAACTCTTTTGTATTTTAGGTAGAATTGTGAATTAGTATAACCAATTTCTAACCAAAGACATAATAGAGAATAAAAGAATTAAGAGAGAATATCACATAACTCTATAGCCACAAATTGAATATCTACAAGAACTAGACAATTTCCTAACAAAATAAAATTGCAAACATTAACCCATGAAGAAGTAGAAAGGTTGATCAATTATAAAAGCAGTTGAAAAAATGACGAGAAATCTACCATTACAAATGGCACTAAGTCCAAATGGATTTAGAATTGAGCTTCATCTAAGCTATAGGACAAACTATTATATACAATTCCATTTAAATTATTTCAAGCCACATAAAAATATAGAAAACTCTCCAACTCATTTTACTAACAAACATTTCAATCATCAAAACAGTTAAAGATAGTACAAAGCAAAGAAGATCAAGCTCACCAATTTATTTAGAAAGAAAAATTCTAAACAACGTATTAGCAAATACAGTGCAGCAATACCAATATAAATAAAATTCCAATAGCAACATAAATAAAATTATAAAACCATGTGATCAATTGGGATTTATTGTAGAGATTCAAGGATGGTACGATAGCAGAAGATTGATCAACATAATCTATTACATAAAGAAATCAAAGGAGAAAAACTGTACTTATCATCTGTTCATTCAGCATTTATCATCTGTTACGATGCTCAAGACTAATATATATTAAGAAGCATAGAGACACCTCCTGATTATCTTTTAAGTCCTGGGATTCTAGTTGTATATAATCAGCACATCGTTTGTCCTTAACTACGTGAGTCAATACATTTCTCTTTTTTCCTTCAGCTAGTTTGAGTTTATCCTGTCACAATACTGGCATACTAATCCAAGCATCCACAGAAAAAGTATTAAACAATAAAAGATTATTCAGTAAGATAGTCACATACAAGATAAATATTTTAAAGTAAATAGAGAAACTTCATACATAGCTGGTGGGAATGTACGCATAAAATAGTGTAGCCCCTTTGGAAAACAGTTTGGCAGTTTCTTAAAAAGTTACCATACCACCCAACAGTTCTATTCCTACATGATCTACCCAAGAGAAATAAAACCATATGTCCACACAAAGACTTCATGCAAATGTTCATAGTAGCATTGTGCATAACAGTCCAAAACTGCAAACAACCTATGCCCAACGCCAGTGGACTGATAGACCAAATGTGGTATAAACATACAGTGGAATATTATTCAACAGTAACAAGAAACAACCTCCTAACACATGCTGTGTCATAGAGGAACCTTGAAAAACATTATGCTCAATTTTAAAAAGGCAGACACAAGAGACTACATACTGTATGATTCTTTTATATGAATTGTCCAGAAAATTTTTAGAGACAGAAAGGAGATTAATAGTCACTTGGGGCTGGAGATGGGAACTGGGATTAACTGTAAATAGGCATGAGAGACCTTATTGGAGGAAAGAAACTCTTCCAAAATTAATTTATGGTGATAGTTGCACCATTTAGTAATGTTACTAAAAAGTATTGAAAAATCACACTTGAATGGGTGACTTCTACGATACCATAAAATTTACCTCAACAAAGCTCCTGAAAAATTAGAAATAAACCTAATAGATTTCTGACATACAGACAACAATCAAGTAAAATACAGAAGAGAACATTCCATTTACAACCATGGAAAATTACAAATTATGTAGGAATAGTGTAACAAGAGATGTTTGGGATGTGTTGGAAACTACAGGATTCTAAAGAACATTAAATTTTGAATAAATAGAGAGAGATATCTTGTTTTTGAAAAGTAAATTTCAACATCACAAATTTTTCCCAACATAAACAATAAGTTTAATGTATTCTCAATCAAAATCCCAGCAGAATTTTTTTAGAAGAAAGAACTCGAACAAAAATGATTCTTAACTTCATCTAAAATTATAAACCTGTGAAAATTGCCAGGAAAATCCTTTTTTAAAAAAAGAAGAACAAGAAATGGAAACATGTCATACAATACATTATTTTCAAAGCTACAATTCTGAAAACAGTACAATAGATTTTACAGATATATCAATGAAACAGAATAAAAGTTAGTAAATTAGCAAATAAATATGCAAATTTAATATACTATAAATCAAATTTCAAAGCAAAGGGAAAAATATGGAATATTCAATACATGGTGTTTGGACTGATGTCAAGTCATTTGGAAAAACATAAAGCGTGATTCTGACCTCACTTCATATGCCAAAATAAAATCCAGATGGATGCTATTTTTATAATAACTGAATAGAGAAGACTTTTCTAAGCATTTCACAAAGATCAGTGTTTATAGAGAAAAAGATAATACATTGGATTGCATTTTAGCTAGTAGTGTTTGAGGGTTCACTCTGTACCGGGCACTTTTTCTAAGCATTTTCCAACTAGTAATGTATTTAACCCACACAACAAAGCAGCAGCCCCATATTTTATGCACCTCCTCAGAGTCGCTCAGTCTCTCCTGGACTCTCAGCCATTTGCTCCACTTCACTCACCACTTCAGCCAAAGGACTTCATGCAGGACCTGGTGGCTCTGTTGCCTGAGGCTGGGCGGTCACTTACTTTGGAGTTTGTCTCCTCCTCCAACCTCCAAACTCAGATGAAATGCCACTCCACAGTGTATGGGAGCTGGCTGCCCACAGCTGCCAAAAAGCCTGAGAATGTAACCTAGAGTGAAGAAAAGGGAACTTCCAGTGGAGCAAATATTGATCCTAGGGAAAGACAGGAAGCTGGGGGATAAAATCCCTCTCACTTCTCTTCCCCTCTGACTAGTTCTGAGACCCAGGTTGTCATTCAGCCTATCTGAAGGCATCTTGCCCGGCTGAGTGGCTCACCCGCTGAGAACTGTTCTTCTTTGTGTAAGAGCTAGTCATGGGACAGTGGCTGGGGTAGTAAGGTGTTACCTTGTATTGCTTCCCATACTTCCCTGCCTCACTTTCCTTTCTACTCATTCTTGCTATCCTGGGATTACACTTCTCATATAAAGTATTGGCACATAATCATTGTCCCAATCTCTGTGTATTAGGGAAACTAGAGCAGGACATCCCTTTTTTTCTCATGAGAAAATTCACAGAGGTAAAATAACTTGCCAAAGACTATCCAGCCCGTGATTCCTAAAGCTTGGCTTTGAACCCAAGGAAATTCATTAATCTTACTATAGGTGTTCCTCAGTTTAAAATAAAAATAAAAAAGGAAGGAAAATGCTGATGAGAATGTACTTATGAAGTAGAAATGAGACAATATAAACTCAATTGGTAAAAATTTTTAGGGTCTAGACAATCTTATTATATTAAATAGTTATAGAAAAAATGATGGAGTCTTTTTTATTTTAGAGCTTATTAAACTTAAAAGTGATGTGTGAATTTTCCAGTAAGCACATATTACTTAGTAATGCATTACTTTGTAAGTAAGACCTTTAAACAACCAATACTGTATAAGGTATAACTCCAAAAAAAAATAGCAAACATCATTCTTACTGTTGAACTATGGTACACTATTTGAGGGATTGGGAATAAGACAAGACTATCCACTATTACCAGTTCTATTCAGTATTATACTGGAAATCCTGGATTATGCATTATGACAAGCAAAAAAAAAAAAAAAAGAAAAGAAACAGAGTTGATATTACTCACAGGTGTTATAACTGTGTATGTAGAAAATTTCTGATGTATAAATAAATTATTAGGATTAACAAACTTGAATTAATAAAACATTACTGAATACAAAGACAATATCCAAACCTCAATTATATTTGTGTATAAATGTATATAATTTTATATATAGCAACAACCCATAAAAACACAAATACTGCTTTAACTGCATAAAAAATACCCATGAATAAATCTTACAGAAAATGTGCAAGACACTGGGAAAACCATAAAACATCATCAAGAGAAATTAATAAGGACTACTCCAAAATGGAGATACATATCATAAATGATTTGTAAGACTCAACATTATAATGATGTCTTTTCTTCTCAAATTTATCTATAGATTCAATGCAATCAAAAGTACTAGCAATTTTTTTGTTTGGCAAGTATTTTGTGTGTGTGTGATAAATGTGTGTAAAGGGTCAAGAATAACCAAAATGCCCTTGAAGAACAAAGGGAGGACTTACTCTAATAGACGTTAAGCTACAGGAAATTCAATACAGTATTGACACAAAGATTGACAAATAATGGAAGAGAATAGAAGCCAGACTCAAACTCATTCACAAGCAAATAGGCCACAATGATAAATACACTATTGGATCATTACTTCAGATCATACCTAAAATTAATTATAGGCAGATGAAAGATTAAACGAGAAAGGTTAAAAACAAACAAACAAACAAACAAATCTATAGAAAAAGCCATAGACAAAAAGGTAGATAAGTTTGACTTCATTAAATCTTAAAACTTTAGTTAAATCAAAGGAACCATAAAAAGAGGGTAAAACCAAGCCAGGAATCAGGAGAAGCTATTTGCAACCTGCTTAACTGGCATAGTACTCAGTATACTATATTTTTTGTTCCTAAGGCACACATTTTTCCACATTTACCATCACAAAAATTGGGTGCATATCATGATCAATGGCAAGTTATTTAATTGACAACGTTCTTTTTTCTTAATGTAACATAAAATAGCAGTGCATTTTTAAATCAATGACATTTTAGATTTGATGAAAAATGTAAATTCTTAAGAATCATTAAATAAAATCCAAGCAACTCAAGAGAAAAATGGACAAATGACTTGAATAAACACTTTCTGAAGAGAAAACCAAAACGGTCAATAATCATGCAAAAAGAAATTTAGCTCCATTAGGAATCAGGTAAATGAAAATTAATACCACAATAAAATTTTACATATAGCTAAAAAGTTTTAAGTCTGAAAACACCAAGTGTTGACAAAGACGTGAAGAAATAAAACCTCTCATCCACTATTGGCCAGAGAGTAAATTGGTAAAACCACTTTGGAATATAATTTGGATTGCCTAGTAAAGATAACATGTGCAAAACCTATGATCCAACAATCCCTCTCCAAGGTACATAGCATTGGAAAAGTTTTATATACTTATGAGATCTGACAATTAAGTTCGTGAACTTGTTGCAACGATGTTGCTAAACTTTTTTGATATCAGAGGGATTATTCATTATGGATTTATACCAACTGGACAAACAGTTAACCAAGTTGACTATTTGGAAGTACTGAAAAGGCTGTGTGAAAAGTTGGACGACCCGAACTTTTCACCAACAATTCATGGCTCTTGCATCACGACAATGTACCAGCTCACACTGCACTGTCTGTGAGGGAGTTTTTAGCCAGTAAACAAATAACTGTATTGGAACACCCTTCCTACTTACCTGATCTGGCCCCCAATGACTTCTTTCTTTACCCAAAGGTAAAGGAAATATTGAAAGAAAGACGTTTGGATGACATTCAGGACATCAAGGGTAATACAACAACAGCTCTGATGGCCATCCCAGAAAAAGAGTTCCCAAATTGCTTTGAAGGGTGGACTAGGCACTGGTGTCAGTGCATAGCTTCCCAAGGGGAGTACTTAGAAGGTGACTGTAGTGATATTCAGCAGTGAGGTATGCGGCGCTTTTTCTTGGATGAGTTTGCGAACTTAATTGTCCCACTTGTACACCAGGAGATGTATGTAAAATACTTACAATAGCATTATTCATAATATTGAAACACCAGAAACAACTCAAATGTCTAACAAATGGATAAACAAATTGATTTATATTCATGTAATGGAATATTATACATCATTGAAAATAAATGAAGCACAGCTACATGCAACAACATGAATGAATCTCATTAACAATACTGAATGAAAGAAAAAAGTCACAGAAAAATGTATTCAGTGTGATTCCTTTCATATAACATTCAAAATAGTCAAAACTAAACAAAATACTATGTACATATCTCAAATATGAGATATTCGATATGATAGTATCTCAAATATATATATATCTCAAATACTATATATATACACACATATGTATATATATGTGTGTGTGTGTGTGTGTATATATATATATATATCTCAAACATGAAGAAAAACAAGACAATGATTGGTTTCCTATGGAAAACTGAGACGTGCTTGTGAGCATGAAGGGACACAGAGAGCTTTTAATGCGCAGACAATTTTCTATTTCTTAATTTGAGTAAAAGTTGCACTGGTGCACATTTAATTATCATTCATTGAAATGTACACATCCATTTATATAATCATTATATGTATGATAACATATCACAATTTTTTTACAAAGAACAAAAATCAGATTGCAGAGCAATATGATCACACTTAATTTTCATACTTACACATATATGTTAAGTGCTAATGAATAGAAGACTGTGGAACACTACATAAACTGCATAATTTATGGGATATAGCCTCTGGGGTGTTGGGTTGTGAGTTTGTAAGATATTCATAGTCTGTTACCTGAATTTTTCCGATGAGCACATATTACTTAGTAATTAATTACTTTGTAAGTAAGACTTTTAAACAACCGGGAAAATCATTTCAGGGAAAATGTACTAGGTATTAGGGTCAGTCAACTTTCACCCAAAATATTCAAATTGAACATTTCCACAAACTTTCAAATTCTTTACCATATTGCCCAGGTTGCTAAGAATCGGATTTCAAAGGTCAATTAAAACCCTTACAGAAAACCTATTATACAAGCACAAACAAAATTCTAGTGCTGACAATAATTCTAACAGGAGTCCCACCACCACATTATATGACAGTTAACTTTACCTGTTACAAATAACTTTCATTTCTTTAGACACATCCCAGAGCCTTTTGCAAATATAACAAGAGCCAAGAACATACCCAAATTTACACAAATGTCTATAGCTTTCCAGAGTCATGGAAAATGAGGCAGGAGCAGGACAGTGGCGGGATGTGGTAAGCGTAAAATTTGCAAACATAGATTAAACCTCATGGATCACCTTCAAGTTCAATTAGCTCTAAAATAAAAACGAATGCTACCATCCCATCTCTGTGTAATATAATGAGATTTTCTAGGCCCTAAAATTTTTTACCAATTGAGTTCATATTAATAGTGTCTCATTTCTACTTCATAACTGCATTCTCGTCAACATTTTTCTTTTCTTTTCTAACTGAAGAACACCTATTCCAAACATTTCTATTTGTAATGACCAAAACCCATTCCTCACCATGCCCCCGCACCCGACCGTTGGCTATCCCAAATAACAGAGGGGAGCAACCACAGGTAGGTGCAGTTTTCCTCAGTACTGTGCTTATGCTTTCAATCCTGGCTCTGAACCTTGTTTTCCCTGAGTGTCCTGATAAATGTTTAGCAACCAGCTTTTGGGAGGTTGGAGGCTGATTTGCAGCATTTGCTGATTTCCATTGTGTAAATACCGTGTTTCCCTGAAAATAAGACCTAGCCAGACAATCAGCTCTAATGCGTCTTTTGGAGCAAAAATTAATATAAGACCTGGTCTTATTTTACTATAAGACCAGGTCATAATATAATATAATATAATATAATATAATATAATATAATATAATATAATATAATACCGGGTCTTATATTAATTTTTGCTCCAAAAGACGCATTAGAGCTGATTGTCTGGCTAGGTCTTATTTTCGGGGAAACATGGTACTCCACAGTGGACCATTTCAAGCTACCGACCTTGACATCACTCAACATGGAATTAGGAAGAGAGGCAGAGCGGCACACCGCTATGTAGTGTTTCCACCATTCTGGTGCAATAAACAACTCGAGAGCATAGTTAAGAGTAAAATGTAGTAAAATAATCAGGAAGTGATGAGTTTTGAGCTTCTATTATTTTTGTTTTAATATATTTTTAATTATGAGCTTATAAAATTTAACTTTTAATAATGGCTGCATTTAATAACCAGCTTGCAAAATTCTTGAAAATTTCACAATCAGCTCTTGTGAGCTGGCACACCACTGGATTCGACCTGCCAAACTTTCTCATGGTTCCAATTTGAATTTAACTTCCCACAAAGACCTTCCTTGGCTCTCTGCATCTGGGATATGTGTATATATCCACACTGGATTTGGGGGGGGACTGCCACACTTCTGCACAAACAGGTGCCCACTTTACTTACCTTATGCCCAGGCAGGAAATTTTCCTGAATACTATGCTATTCACAGCTTAGGTCATTTCCCTCATTTTCCCCTGAGTCACATAGGAAAAGGGGGGGAGAATTAAGAGAGGGGAGATGCCTATTAAATTAAACTTAAAACTAGTTATTTAGAAATTATAAAAGTTAGTTACATTGGTTGATAAAAACAGGAAGAATGAGTCTTAATCCTCATTCTGCTACTTACGATATGAGCTGTAGGACATCATTCAATCTCTCTGAGTTTCAATATCCTCAATAGAAAAAAATGGGAATAATAATCTCATGGGTACTTGTGAAGAATAAATGCAATAGTGTCTACAAAACAGCAGTGTCTGGCATTGAGTAAATGTTCAACAAATGCTAACTGTTGCTATTATCTGTTTTTAAAGGCCAGCTTTAATGTGAATATATATATGACACAATTTATGAAAGTTTAGAATAGTATCAATTCCTGATTAACTAGCTCATCACCAAAGCGAAATGACTTCCAAACATCACATTTCAGGCCGGCCCTGTGGCTCAGGCGGTTGGAGCTCCATGCTCCTAATGCCAAAGGCTGCCAGTTCGATTCCCACATGGGCCAGTGGGCTCTCAACCACAAGGTTGCCTGTTCGACAACTCGACTCCCGCAAAGGATGGTGGGCTGCTTCCCCTGCAACTAACAATGGCAACTGGACCTGGAGTTGAGCTGAGCCCTCCACAACTATGATTGAAAGGACAATATCTTGACCTGGAAAAAATCCTGGAAGTACACACTGTTCCCCAATAAAGTCCTGTTCCCCTTCCTCAAAAAAAAAAAAAAAAAATCTAAAAAAAAATCACATTTCAATATTCACACTCAAATATTAAAATCAGGAATATGTTCTTTGACCACTAAAACATCCAACTTGCTTTTTCATACTAATGTGATGGAGAGGTACATCCATTTACTAGTCTACTTTTCCAGGCATGGGAAAAACAGCACTTAACAAAGTTGACACAATTTTTTGTCTTCATGGAACTTACGACCTAATGGGGGACATAAAACATAATCACACAAATGTATATAATTTCACACTGAAATTTAAGAGCAAGGAAAAGATGTCATGAAAAATTATTTCAGGTAGATATTACCTAGTCTGGAGTGTTAGAAGAGCTATTTGTTAATAAGAGAGACTTAACCTAAGATCTCAATGATGAGCAGGAGTTAACCAGCCACAGATTCTGAGGAAAAGCACTCAGTGGTAAGAGATTAGCCTTTGCTGAAGCCTTGAACAGGAGAGAGCTTGGTGTGTTCAAGGCACTGAAAGATAAGAGCTACAAAGTGTAATAAGCATAAAAGAAAAAACTGTTTATTAGTAATATAAACTGAATTTGCTATTCCCTTCTTATGTACCCCCTACCGCACTTCTCCAAGAGGGTAGATCCTAGAAAGCCCTTTGTGAGACGTTTGACTGCACTAGTTTGGAGGTAGAAATGGAACCAAGTTGGGATCAACTTAATTGGTCGATATTAAAGGAATCAGAAATTTAAGAATGACTGAGAGGGAGAAGCAGAGAGCCAGAGAGGCTGCATGCTGTGCTGGGGAAGGTAGTTTCAGCTAGTAGGAAAAATCGGAACTTGTCTCATTAGGGAGACCACCTCAGGGAAGATGTAGATTCCTGATCACTGCACTGTACACCTGAAGCTGAAGCTGAACAATAATGAATGCCAACTATAATTTTATATATATAATTATAATATATATTATATATTATAATATATAATATATTATATATTATAATATATACATTTACATATATAATTTTATATATATATAAAATACATATATATACATACATATATATGTATGCAGATACTTACAAGAAGCGGAGTACAGCATTAGGAATGTAGACAATGGAAATGTAACGGCTGTGTGCGATGTCAGAGGGATAGTGGATGGGGGAGGGGGTTGACACAGTGTGAGGGATAGAAATGATAAATGTCTAACTATTACATTGTTTTGTGCACCGGAAACTAATAAAAAAAAATTGAAGAAGATCAGAGGCTAGAAGGGAGGGGAGAAGCCAGAGTACTTACTCCCTATCTCTCTGCCTCTAGGTGGGTCTCCAGCAGCAACTGCATCTCCACTGTAATTTCAGATCCTGCCAGACCACCCCACCCCCTTGTTCCCAGCTTCCATCAGGAAGGCCTGGCCATGTTGCCAGCCACCGCTTGATGGCTCCAAGTTCTAGGCTTTGGTAACAGCCTCTCCTTTCAGTGTTCCTTCAACTCTAAGGAAAATTGTGGCTTCCTGGTAATGCTAATCTCTGGTTGCCTCAACTTCCCCTATTTCCTTGCTTTTCAAAAAGTGATTCATGGACCAGCAGCATTGGCTCTATTTGGAAACTTCTTAAAAATGCAAAATCTCAGACTCCATCCCAAACCTACTGAATTTGAATCTGCATTTTTTAAAATCCCAGGTGATTTGAATACACGTTAAAGTTTGAGAAGTAATGGGCTATTTGTGTCTTCAGGGCAACCATCCCCTAAGTAACAAATAAGCTGTGTCAAATTCCCTCTGTTTGAAATGCCTGGATGGTTTCTGTTTACTGACAGAACCCTAACTGACACATTTATGTTTTTATGTTCACATGTTCACTTTTTTTCACATGCTTACCACCTGTCCTATCGTATTACAATTTAACGTTCTTGAATTTATTTTAGATTCATCTCTCACTTGGTTTCTCTGACCAATATTTGGTTCATATTTTTTCTTTCAAAACCATGCAGACATTGCTCTATTTTCTTAAGCTATTCAATATTGCCAAAGAGACATCTAAGTTTTGTTCCTTTGTAGATAATGTGGAGTTTTGGCGGGGGCGGTATATTTGGTTTTTGCATGAATTATTACAGAATTTTTTGTCTTCCTTAAAATTCAGAAATGTCATCAGGTGTATATATTAATCTTAACTGAAACAAACTAAACTGTATTTATCTCCAAATACCAGTCTTTTATTCCACTAAAGAATCATTTCTTTCATTAAGACTTAGATGTTTTTTCTGTTTGTTTTATTTGTTCTAATCTTTTCTTCAGGAACAATTCAATTTTATTAAATTATGGCCAACATTGATATGATTACTAGTCTTGCTTTTCAAGTTCACCTGCCAGCTCCCTTTTTATCTTAAACCATTACTGATAAAGCTTGCTTACCCTTTTTCAGAGAGACATGACTTCTTCCATCTTATTGAAGAAAACAAGCAAATATCTTCCAAAAATTTTCTGACTCCTGGAGTGATTGTTAGAGTCAAGATTTTCCTCTGAGCCTAGAAAATAACTTTCCATTGTTTTATGCTATGATAATTCTTATGGGGCTCCTTTGTTTCCCCTGTTGACTTACTCTTAAACAAGGCCCAATTTTTGCCAACAGGTAGAGGCCATGGTATCTCATTGGTTTCTCTCCCTGTGCACTTGGGTACTGGAGTATTTTTCTTTAAGATCTAGACTTAGAATAGGGGTGACAAACATCTCACTTGACTGAGCAAGATCGAGGTGGGGTCTCCCCTGCCTCTGACTTTGGGGTTGATGCATTCATTAGTTTTTTTGTCAGATAGAGCATAAAAGACCGCATTCTTTCCCCGGACTCTTCCACCATCATTACTCCACCTCTACCTATTGCACTGTTCCTAGAACTCTTACCATTTCTATCAGAATGTTTTTCCTTGGCTAGCTACTCATTTCTAGAGGCAATCACATGTCCTGAGAATTGTAGCTTCTGGATATGTGTGGAGTAGAATTTATGAAAATGGGAGTATAGAACCACTTCTATCATGCTCAATAGAGAATCCCCAAATGCAGAAAGGATGTGGCTGCATAGGGTTTGTTAATATTTTGGGTCAGTTGAGACTCCTGCCCAAAAGGGAGTTCCGTGCTTTCTAAAGGAGAGTATACAAGTAGTGCAGGTATGTGTCTTTATCAACAATATAGCTAGAAGAAATTACTTTTTAGACGTTGGCATATGGTCTTCTCATTAGCTTCCAGTGTTTCTTTTTGTATATCTTTATGGATATCTTAGTGGGAGGATGTCAGATGATATATTGGGCCCTGACAATCTGCTATCACAACAAAAATAAAGTCTGACATTTGAGTGTTTACTGTGTGCCAGGCACTGTGCTTAGTATGTTGAATATATTACCTCATAGTTCATCCTCATAACACTTTACTGTAGGTGTTGGAAGCAACCTCCCTTCCTCTGGCTTCATGTTTTCATGTGGAAGGATCTCCATTAGAGTAAAACTCTTGGCCTCTCACTTTCTCTGGGGAGGGTCACTCATATCATTTGTTGGTTGGGAAAAAGGAACTAGATATGCTTGACTTGGCCACGCCTTGGACCACTCTTTGACCTACCTACTTAGAGAGAGAATGCATTTTGGTCTGCTTGCTGAGTCTCAAAGTAAGCTTAGTGGAGCAGATCTGCCTCAGGACAGAGGTTTATAGTTTCCATTTCTGCCTGTGCCTAGTGAGTATGTTTAATATTGGGGTGCAAGAATAGGAATCCCATAATTTCTAAGCATCCAAGTTTTTGAATACAGTTTTATTAGTAGTAAAGTGACATTTTAATATCCATCTATCTAATTTCTGCCCCTTTAATTATTTTAAACCTATACGGGGGAGATGGGAAATTGTTTGTTAAGCCCTTAAAATCCCAAAGTAGATATTATTAGTACCTCCAGTTTAAGCTGAGTAAACAAAAGCACTGAGCCAACTTATCTAAAGTTCCCTAGCTCATCGGTGACAGATCTTGGATTCTTACTTAGTTCGGTCTAGCTCTAAAGCAAACACTTGACCATGATGCAAAGCTAATCCCTGTAACTCCACTGCTCCCCACAGCTGAATTTCACAAAATGTCCTCACACCTGTACAACACAGTGATGGCACCACCTGAGGAAAACCCAACGGATCCTTCCAGACTCTTCTGTGGAGCCTTTCCCAGTTCTCCTGGACAGCGTTAGAGTCTGTCCTCTGTGGTCTTTGCACAACCTTCTGTTGGAGAGCAAAGATTCATTTAGTTACTGACTTATTCATTAATTTATCTCTCTTACCTTAGCATCTCGTACAGAGGAGGTGCCAGTCAATTTTTGTTAAAGAATATTCATAGAAACAGATTAACTAGTACCGCGTTCTCCAAAGCAACCATTTTAAGCATAAAGTCTACATAGATACCAGGATGGATTTAATTTCACTCCATTATTTCTTAAGTTATGGAGCCTCCTTTTGTTCCATGCAGTTGGGGGGAGCTAAGATTGGTTTTTTTGTTTGCTTGCTTAAGTTTCTTCTATTCTTACCATTCAAAATTGTGCTGGAGGCAGTAAATTGGTGGCATATTTAAGGCCAATTCGCACTATTTTACTGCACCTGATTTAATCTCACCCTAAATTGCTACAAGAACCCAAAATAGTTACCAAATTTACACAACATGAAAATAATAACTACCAGTAATAATAGCAAACACCTATCATGTGCCTAACACCATGCCACATGGTTTATACATATTAGCTCTCACCATCATAAGAAGCCTGTGAGGTAAGTATTATTATCCCCATTTTACAAAAGAGAAAACCAAGGTTAGGCAAGACGAAGATGTTTTCTCGCTGCCACACACCAATAAGTGGCAGAGCAGAAGTGGAATCAGTGCTGCTGGCTCCAGAGCTGGATCTCTTTCCTTCATTCAATGCCCTCTGGAACATATAGCAGCTGTTGTGACAATTAGAAAAGATAATGGGTGGGAAAGTGCTTGGAAAACTCCAGAGAGAACTGAGCAAGTAAGAGACGATGAAGACTTGTTGAGAGCTTTGGCAAGGGGACTGAGGTAATAGCTCTGGGGAGGGGGAACAAATTGATCTGGCTGGAATTTAGGGACATTTCCTGTTATGTGATTACTCTGAATTCAATATTTCTGAAACAGTGGAGATACAGCCCCTACTTTCTTTGTGAAACAGTCCTCATCTCTGGGGACAAAGACAGGAGAGGTTAGTTTGATTTAAACCAGTTATTTTCTTTCAAGACAAAGGAAATGGTAGGGGAGGAGTGGCGGTGTTGTCCATTTGCTGTTGGGTTCTAGACATTGATTGATTCTGGACCCTACTCGGAGTGAGAGCAGTAACTTACAACACATGCTGAACATTTTTCCATTTAAAATGTATTTCAAAAATACAATAGGCCGGCATGTTTATTCTCTGAAATATAGCACAATAGAATGCACAGATTGTTACATATGTTCTGAATGTTTCACCAGACTCCAGAGGTAGAGAAAGGCCTTTTGTTCTCTCATTCACCCAACAAACATTTATTGAATTATTTCTATATGTCAGGTATTGTGCTAGCCACTAAGGAAGAAGACAGGGTCCCTGTTGTCAAAAAACTAAGACTAGAATAGGAGAGACCGACCTATAATCTAATTTCTAAATATTATGATATAACATAAGTGCAACAATAGGAATAATTGCAAAATAAAGAAAATTGAATGAGAGAGCAATGCTGTCACCAGTGGAAACTCTTTCCAAGAAAAGATGATGTTTGAGCTAACTTTTGATGACCAACCAGGGATATTAAGTCCAATCCCTATTATATGCACTCTTCCCCACTCTCCATATATATCTGATGCTTGGAAATACACAAAAATATTATTTATTTTAATAATTATTTATCAAGTACCTGATACATGCAGAACACTATGTTAATATTTATATAGGATGCAAAGAAGAATAAGGTATCCTATTTATATAGGATGCAAAGAAGAAGAATAAGGTTCTATTTATCAAATCTATCAAAGTATCTATGTCTATATTAGAGTAGAGAAAACAAAACGTGTTCCAAAATAGTAAAAGAATGAACAATAATGGAGAAAATATTTATACAACACTGGCTATGAAAGATCAAGCAGATAAAACGTAAATTCTGAACAGGCAAAGAATGAGGTCAGTGATCTAAGCTTCTACCTTAAAAAGCTAGAAAAAGAAGAGTACATTAAATCCAAGATATGTAGAAGGAGAGAAATAGTAAAACCAAGAGCAGGAAGCAATAAAATAAAAAAACAGACAAACAGTAGCCAAAGACAATCAAAGTAAAACTGACTCTCTGAAATGATCAATAGAATTGAAAAAACGCTAGCTAGACTTTTCAAGAATAAAAGGGAGTAATCAGAAAGTGCCAATTCATGAATGAAAGAGGAAGCATCACTATAAATACTGCAGATACTAAAAGGATAATAAGGAAATATAAACAACATAGTGTCAACAAATTTGACAACTTACATGAAATGGACAAATTCCCTAAAAGAATACACCTTACCAAAACTGACTCAAGAAGACATAGAAAATCTCAATAGACCCATATCCTATTAAAGAAATTGAGTTTATAATTAAACACTGCTGTGAACTGAATGTTTGTGTCCCCCCCAAATTCATACGTTGAAGCCTAATCTCAATGTGATGGCATTTGGAGGTGGGGCCTTTGGGAGGTGATTGGGTCATGAGGGTGAAACTCTCCTGAATGGGATTTGTGTCCTCATAAGGGGCTGAAGAGACCAGAGTTCTCCCTTTCTGCCAGGTAAGGACAAACTAAAAAGATGGTCACCTCTGAACCAGGAAGCAGGCCCTCACTGGATACCGAGCCTGTCAGGACCTTTATCTTGGACTTTCCAACCTCCAGAACTATAAGCAATAAACATTTGTTGTTTAAGCCACCCATATATGGTATTTTTGTTATAGAAGCCTGGACAGTTTAAAATAAACACCTTCACACAAAGAAATCTCTGTGGCCAGATGGCTTCCTTTGTGAATCCTACATTCAACATTCAAACATTTCAAGAAGGAATAATAAAAATTCTTCACAAGCTCTTCAGAGAATAGAAAATGAGGCCAGCATTCCCTATTACCTGACAAAGACATTACAAGAAAACTACAGATTACTATTCTTTATGAATATGGACACAAAATCCTTCAAAAACAATTAGCAAATTATATCCACGAACATTTTTAAAGAATAGCAAATCAAATGGGGTTTATTCCTGGAATTCAAACTTGGTTTTATATTTGTAAATCAACTGATATAATTTATCACATTAACAGAATATGGTGCATTTGATAGATGTAGGGAAAGTTATTTGACAAAATTCAACATCCATTCATGATGATAAAAAAAAAAAGGAACTCTTAGCAGACTAGGAATAGAAGAGAACTTCTTCAACTTGATTAACAGTATTTATTAAAAAGCAAAAACAAAATAAAATAGAAAACAAGAACGTATACAGCATCTAACAGCATATTTAATGGTGAAAGACTGAATATCCGCCCCCATAAAATTCAGAACAAGGAAATATTATACTAGAGGTCCTAGACAATACAAAAAGGGGGCGGGGGGTGTTGGAGTAAGGACATACAGTTTGGAAAGAAAGAAGTAAAACTAGGTTTATCCCAAATGACATGACTGTAGACCTAGAAAATCCTAAATCGTCTTCCTATTATAACTAACAAGTGAGTTTAACATGGTTGCAGGACACAAAATTAATATATGAAAATCAACTGCATCTCTATATGTTAGCAACAAAAAATTGGAAAAGGAACTAAAATATCATTATAACATTCAAAAATTTTGAATATTCAGTCTTTCACCATTAAGTATGCTGTTAGATACCATATAAGGTTTTTTTTAATACAGATACTATTAATCAGGTTGAAGTTCTCTTTATTCCTAGTCTGCCAAGAAGTGGATTTTTTTTAAATGAATGGATGTTGAATTTTGTCAAATACTTTCCCTATATCTATCAAATAAATTGATATAAATTATATCAATTGATTTACAAACATAAAACCAAGCTTGAATTCCAGGAATAAACCTCATTTGACTGTGATTTGCTATCCTTTAAAAATATTACTGAACTACTAAGGGATAAATCTAATAAAATCGTGAAAGACCTGTAAAATGGAAACTAAAATATTGCTGAGAAAAATAAAGAACATCTAAATAAATGCAAACATATATCATGTTCATGGATTGGAAAACTCAATGTTGTTAATATATCAATTCTCCTCCCTTAATTTATAGCTTTAACTCGATCCCTATCAAAATTTGAGCAGACTATTTTTGATACTGATAAGTTTATTCCAAAATTTACAAAGGACATAGAATAGCCAAAACAATTTTGGAAAACAACTAACTTGAAGGATTTATACTACCTGATTCCAAGATTTACTAATAAAAACTGCAATAGTGAACACAATATGGTATTGTAAGGACAAATCTATAAACCAAAGAAACAGAATTGATAGTCCAGAGCTAGACCCACATATATATGGTCAATTATTTTTTAACAAAGTTGTCAAAGTAATTCTGTGAGGAAAGAACTGTCTTTTCAACAAATGATGTTGGAACAAGAACAAGTGAATATCCATTTGGAAAAACATGTCCTCGACCCTTACCTCAAATATACATGAAATTAACTCAAAAATTATCATAGATATAACAAAGAAGTTAAAACATTCAAAATTTTAAACATAAGAATCTTTGCAAATTAGGGGCCATCAAAGATTTCTTTGATAACAAAGGCACAAAAAAGTACTAAGCACAAAAGAACAAAATGAAAAAATTGGAACTTAAAAACTAAAACTCTTGTTCCTTGACAGATACCATTTTTTAAAAATTAAGTCAAGTTTCAGACACACAAATATAACATATAGCTATATATTCATTCTTATATATGTATATGTGTGTGAATACGCACACACACACACACACCCCTGCAAGGATTTGTATGCATAATATATTTTTAAAAAACTCCTACAACTCATTCAGAAAAAGACAAATAACACATTTTTTTAATGGATAAAAGATGTGAACAGCCACTTTACAAAAGAGGATATACAAAGGGTGCCAAAAACATGTATACACATTTTAAGAAAGGAAAAAAACTGTATTAAAATTGTAATAATATATACCAGTAACAAAAGGTGAATACAAGTCATGTGTACACATTTTTTTGGTACCCTCTGTAGTGTGTAGCCAATAAACACGTGAAAAGTATGCTCAGCATGACTGATCTGCATGGAAATGCAAATAAGAATCATGAGAAGTCATTACACGTGAACTAGATTAACTAAAATGTAAAAAACTGACAATACTAAGTGTTGACAAAGATGAGAACAACTGAAACGCCAAGAGTGCTGGTAGGTAAAAGTGTAAAACTGTACCACTCTGAAAACCAGTTTGCCAGTGTTTTTAAAAGTTAAACTCTTTACATACAGTTTTGCATTCCATTCATAGGGATTTCCCCAAGAGAAATAAATACATATCAAACAAAGAAGTGTACACAAATGTTCATAGCAGCATTTTTCATAATAGTTCAAAATTGGAAGCCACACAAATGTCTGTCAAGAGGAATAGTGAATAAATAAGCATTGTGGTATATCGACACAATGGAATACTATTCAGGAATAAAAAAGAAACAAACTACTGACATACGATACAACATACATAAATCTCAAAAGAATTATGCTGAGCAAAAAAGCCCAGACCTAAAAGTGTACATATTATATGATTCCATTTATATGAAGTTCTAGAAAAAACAAAACTAATCTATAGTTACAGAAACCAGTTTAGTGGTTACCTGGCCTGGGGCTGGAATTGACCACAAAGGTGTATGAGGGAACTTCTAAGGTAATGTAAATATTTTATATTTTGATTGTGGTGGCAGTATATACATTTGCCCAAACTCATCAAATTGTACACTTAAAATGAGGACATCTTCATATAATAAAACATAAGTTAATTATATCTAATTAAAGTTGACTTAAAAAGAAAAACATGTTTTTAAAAGGGAAATGAGATGCAAGACATACAACATAGACTGGTAGTCAGACAGATTGGGTTCATATGTCAAATCTTGTATCTCAGATATGTGACCTTGGACAGGTCACTTTACCTATCAAATCCTCAGTTTCCTCATCTATATAGTGGGAGTACTGATTCCCACATTAAACAGTTGTGGTGAGGAGTAAATTTACATATATATCAATTAATATATACATACATACATACATATATATATATATATTTTTTTCAGAATATGATACTTAGTAGTGCTCCAATAATGTTAATCCTTTTTTATTTAACTTCCACCAAGGAGATGAAAGAATCGGAAGGCTGTGGCATTTTTTTGAGATGTTTAGCCAGCCCTTTGGATCCAAACAGTCCAAAAGTAATTATGGCTCGGAGTCACAGATCAGGCCAGCAGACACTACTTTCTTCCCTGGATAATAAGACAAAACACAGGAAATTGTGGCTTGGCAGTGTTCCTTAGATAAAAGGAAAGGGTGTAGAATAAACCATAGGGAGGGAGGGATAAAGATGGGTAAGAAGCAGGAAAGGAGATACAAGCAGAACTGAGGGTAACAAGGCATTTCTCTCTACTGTGATTCCAAGTTTTTTCTTCAGTTCTATGATCGATGGTGTCTGTAGGTGACAAATAATTATACGGTCCAGTGCAGGGTAGCCTGGTAGAAAGGAAACAGCCTTTGAAGTTCGGCCGTGGGTTTGAATGCCAACTTTTCCATTCCATGGGTGTGCGGTCCTTGGCAGCAGAGGTAGGGGCTCTGAATCGCAGTCTCCTCATCTCTACAACTGGGATAATAGAAGAATCAAGCTCATAGGCTATCCTGGGGATTAAATAGCACAGGCTTCCACCAAAATCTATTAGAGGCACTGCTGTCAGACACAGGAGTTTGTGTGAATACGTGACCAAGAACAGGCACAGGCGGCACAGAGCTCTGGTGCCAGTCCCCCAGGGGCAAGTCCAGATTGGACGGGAATGTTCCCTCAGCTAGTTTGCAAGGCACGGCAGCCCTGAGGGACAAGAATGAACTACTGAGGACTCCCCCAGGTCATGAAAGGCTCAGTCCCCTACCACTGTTTGTCCTCTTAGCTCTGGAATCCCAGAGCAGAATGTATGTCCTTCCCTTGGGGAAGCATTGCCTCACAGCCGGGTACGTTCTGTGAAGTGTTTGTCCTGCCTGGCCTTAGTAAATGACCCCTTTCCTCCATAGACGCCAAGGCTTCCTGGTCCAAGTGGTACTGGGCATGTCCCGCAGCGGCCGCTAGGGGGAGCCTGGGCCGGAGCTCTGTGAAGTTGAACAACTGTTGAGGTCTTCGTTGCAGTAGGAAATCTTGTGGTGTCGTTAGGTCAGTGCCTGTGAGGCTCTCATTCTAAACAAGCCACTGTTCGAAAAGGTTTGAGAAAGGAAAATTGTCCAACACTGAAGGAAAAAGAATTAGAGAACATCCTATTATCTCCATACTCTTCCTTCACTGGCTGAGAGGCTAGACTGGCCTTCCCCATGTGTCTTTTTAAAAGATTTTTCAGAAGCTATGTAGTTCAATGGAAAGAACTAGGGTCAGAAGTCATGGATTCAAGACTGTTCTGGACTTGCCCTAGTTATGAAAACTTGGACACATCTCTACTTTTCTGAGCCTTTGTTTACTAGTAATAATGTCCAATACCAATCATTGGCCCTGTTCCATGTCATGCGGCCAAAAATTATCTCATTTCATCCTCACAACAATGATACGAAGTGTTTGCTATCCCCATTTTATACATTATGAAACTGAGGCATAAGAAGTAACTCATCTAAGGTTTTACTCCAGTAGAGTCGTTGAGATCTTTCTGACTCAAATGTATGCTGAAGTACTCTTCTATTTCCAGAATACTCTTACTTTTCAAATGAGCCTTAATAATAATAATAATAATAATAATAATAATAATAATACCTTTGTCACATATTTTGAATTGCAAACTTTTTAAGTTAATCTAATGATTATTTATATTCAAGATTATATTCAAGGTCACAGAAAGACCTTGTGTTTCAGGGTCTAAAAGTCAGCTCTCGTGTATGAGTAGGTAGAGGTCTGTGAAGAGGGCTGGATCCAGGACACCGATCATGAGCTCGACAAGGGCCTGATCAGAGCCCAGTTCAGGAGCACACATGATGGCGGCAGCCTCCCCCCTGCCTTCTCCCCTCACCTGGCACTGGCACTGAAGCATGTGGAACAACCCATCTCACCCTGGCCACTCCTTTGCCCTTGGGCAGAGGCCTCCAGTCCTCTAATGAAGAAGAGTCTGATGAAACAGTCCCCTCTCCTTGGCTCAGTTACCCAGGCTCAAAGTAGCCCATTGCTGACTTTATTCTTCTTTTGAAATCCACTGCATCTTCCTCAAAACAGAACCCCTCCATGTATCCAAAATCTTCCTCAATTCTCCTCCTCTCCTCAGGCCCCGGGGGTTCAAGCCTCATTGGAGCAACTTTAATGTCCACCCACAGAGGACTGACTAAATAAGTTATGCGACATCCTCACTTTGTTCATTAGTCACATAAAAGTCAATTGTAGTTGAAATTAATAGAACTCAAACTGCCTGAGGCCACACCAGGGGTTTACTGTGTCTTGTAATTGAAAGGCTCAAGACTATATGGCTTTAGGTCCAACGGGATCCAGGTCTTCCAACAATGTCAGGAACCTGCCTCTTTCTGTCTCTTGTCTCTGCTTTCTTCTGCATAAGCTTCACTCTCAGGCAGCAAAGACAGCCAACAGCCCCTCAGACTTCTATCTCAAAAATTCACCACCCCAAAAGGTAAGGAGCCTCTCATGTACTGACTTACATGAGACTTACAAGTTTGAGTTATGACTGCCCATTTTTGGACAAATCTCTATGAGTCAGACCAAGCCAAGTCTTAATTAAGGGATAGATATAACATAAAGCCTGGACCATTAAACTTCTAAAGGAAAACATGATAAAATCTTTACAGTTTTGGAACAGACAAAGGTTTTCTTAAATAAAACACCACAAAAGCATTAATCATAAAAGGAAAAATAATTAGAAATTCGACTTAATCAAAATTTAAAACTGTTGCTTAAAAGACGCCATTTGAAATGCAAAGGCAAGACTCAGACTGAGAGAAAACAATAAATAGCGTTTAAAATGTAAAATAATTTTGCCACTACTATAAATAAATGATATGTATCAATATGAAAACATATTTGGGGAGAAGGATTTCTGTCTGTTTATTCACTATCACATCTCTGTCACCTAAAATAGCGCACAATCAGTATTTGTTGAGTGAATGAATGACCAAAACATATTATTAAATAAAAATTAATGCTATGTACAGACTGATCTCATTTATGTAAAAAAAAACCTATTTTGTATATATAAATGTAAATGCATATATTCTGTTTGCATTCCATTTGGGAAGAGGTAGGCTTTCACTTTTCAGTCCTTACACTTATGTACACATTAGATTTTTTACTGAATAGAGCAAAAATAAAAATCATAAGGCTATGTATTGCAGGACCCGGCCTTTAAGCCACCAGGATGTGCCCTGCCTGGAGCAGAGGAGCCATACCAAACGGTTCTGGGAATTACTCCAGACTCTGCCTCCCAAGCCCACTTCAAAGTTATACTCATGATGGATGTTTTCAAGTTTCAGTCTAATTTATCCACAACTGAGCTTCTCATTTTTGACCTAGCTCCTTTGAATTGACAAATTGACTGTCTAACTTTTAATTTGCCTTTTCTACAAGATACTGTCTCGCTCGTCACTCCCTCAGACTATCCATTTCAGATCTTGGATGAATGATGCTCCCACCTGTCATTGACCCGAGCGCCACGCACACGATATCCTGATTCAGGAATGTCCTAGCCCTCCCTGGGGGGTGAAAACTTTACAAGATGCCTTCAAGTCACTGGAATTATGTAAGACATAAAAGTACAAGAAAGAACGACCATGTGTTTAACATGGTTACTGTTTTCACAGAATTGAGCAAAACAAGGTTTCTTTATTTTCCCATTTTAAAGATAGGAGGAAACGGAACCGTCAACTTTGAATAACATGCCCTAGGTCACACAGCTAGTAAGTGGCTCTGGTTCAGATTAGAGTCTCTCTGACTAATTTTATTCTCTCTTGGTCAACTTGACCAGGTTGATACTGGAGAATATGCACAGTAAGCAGGACCCTGCTTATCCCTAAGTCTCTCCATGTAAATTCACCTAAAGACTAAAGGAAGAGTCTACTCTAATTTTACTGTGCCTGCATATCCCACAGATGACATTGCCTTGAGAGGGCCAGGGACTAACAATCATGAGCAGATGGACACTCTATCACCTGGACTGTGTTCTTGATGGGTCTTACAAAAACTTTTAAGTCTGTGACAAGAAGAAGCTGATTATCCAAGACAGCTTGATGATTTTCTTACTTACCCAAGTCAAGAGGAGTGGTTTCTCTGGAAATACAGAGATTTCAGAACTTTCAAAACTGCTTCAAGGAAAGCAAGTCAAGATGTTTAAAAAAATGTGCCTTATGCAGAATATGCTCATAGTGTCCTCTTGTAAAAACACTTTAGCCTCAGTGCAAAAGTGGCAGTTCTATACACTATGTGACCAGTTGATCACAGGTGATTGGGCCAGAAATTGAGCTGATCTGACTCTAACCCCCTTCCCCGCCCCACCCCACCCCACCCCCCAGGCTGAGATGATCTCAACTCAGCGAACAACTCAAGGAAGTAGGAGAAGGAATGGCCTGAATACTGAAAAAATGTGAAAAGTCATCAAACTGAATGACAAGACCTCCCAGGACATTTGAAGCCAGGAGTGTACCCATGCTCAAGGGAAAGGACCTTCATGTACAGAGACATTTTGATGTCCCCTCAAAAAAAGTGGCCAGGTTACCCCTAATCAGTGAAGTCTACTAACAACATTTCTCTCTCTCTCTCTCTCTCTCTCTCACACACACACACACACACACACACACACACACACACACACACAACCTCCAATCAGCATTTGGTGCCTTGTTTTCAAAATATATATATTTTTAAAAACAAGGCTCAGCAGGCATTTGGAGAAAGCTTATGTTACCATAACAGACCGAGACAAAATGAAAAAACAGGAGAAAGAAAAGAAGAAAGGAAGACAGAAATATGGAGGTATCAAGGAACCTGGGGCCTCTTTAACCTAGAGACACTTACCAACTCCAGAAGAAGGATTTTAAAACAACAAAAACAACTCTCACAGTTCTGGAGTCCAGAAGTCAAAAATCAGTTTCACTGGGACAAAAATCGAGACGTCAACAGTGCCACATTCCTTCTGGAAACTCTAGGAGAAATTTGTTCTTGTCTCTTCAGCTTCTGGAGGCTGTTGGCATTCTTGTAGTAGTTTTGATATCACTCCAATCTTTAAGGCCAGCATCTTCAAACCTCTTTCTGCTCCATCTTCATATGACTTTCTCCTCTGTGTGCCTAAATCGATCCTCTACCTCTCTATAAGGATACCTGTGATGGCATTTGGGGCCCATCCCAATAATCCAGGACAACCTCTTTACCTCAAGATCCTTAACCCAATCACATCTGCAAAGACTCTTTGCCAAATAAGGTCGCATTTACAGGTTTCAGGAATTAGGACCCAACATCATTGAGGGGCCCTTTTTTAGCCGACCAAAAGTAGCATCAGAAAACATCTAGTATCTAGTAATACATATAATGAAAGACCTCTACACTGAAAACCACAAAACATTATTGGGCGAAATGAAAAGAAATCTGAATAAATGGAAAGATATACCATTTTCATGAATGGAAGGCTTAATATTTTAAAAATGCCAATACTCTCCAAATCAATCTATAAATTGCATAGATTGCATCCTGACATAAATTGCATCCTGACTAAAGTGTCAGTAATGGGTTTTTTTGTGTGGGGGAGCAGAAATTGATATACTTTATCTAAAATTTGTATGAAAATGCAAAAGCTGAGAAGAGCTAAGACAAACATGAAAAAAGAGCAAAGTTGTAATTAAACAACTAGATGTCAATAAAAAGCTAAAAATATAAAGAAGCTACATGGCAATTGAATTCTAAAGAAGCATTTTAAAAACTTCAATGTGTACAGGGGAACCAGATAGACATATCTCTTAAATTATACCTTTCTCACTCACTACCCTCTACTTTCCAGTAAGCACATTCATTGCAGTAAGGGTTTTGTTTACAATAAACGGGAAAAGTATGTGCTCAGGAAATATTTTCTGAATTGACTTTCATAACCCAGTTTTCTTGGCAATTTTTTAAATAAGAAATATCACATCAACAAAAGGGACTAATCCCCCCATACATGTCCATTAGTGATTTGGGGAAATAATAAGTGACCATATACTAAACTTGGATATTAGATATTGAATATCAGATGAGTCAGTTTCCCCTAATTTAATGATCTACAGACCAAGACAGCTGAACCAATTCTGTACTTTTGCTGATAGCTAGAAAGCATGTGGCTCATTCAGTAATTCCCTCAGGTTAGGGGTGTATTTTACATCAGTACCTTTATCTACACAAATGGCCCCAGGACTTCACTCTATTGTTATTCAGCAAACAGTACACCTAGTGATCTGAAATCAGCCTATCCCAATAATGGCTCCTTTGGAACTTATCTTTCTATTGTGGCTCCTAAAATCAGTATTTCTTTCTGTTATAATGAAAAAATTATCTCCATTGATTGCAAAAAGCAAAGCTTGATGTTACAGCATGATTACTTTCATGGTAAACTGAATACTATATTTATCCAGTAATAATTATTGTGTTAAAGAGATTTCAGTCTGCAAGACAGCAAGAAATCCTGTCAATTAGATAATATCCAATAAACCAATAACCAAACTGTACCAGTGAATTAAACATAATTAGCCTCAGGTTTCTAAAAAGTATTCACAGGCAGGGTCAAGTCATTCTCTTGGAAGATGTTATGATTGCCAAGTCACCTCTGTATCTAGGCCTGGCTGAAGCCTAATGGAGAGCATGATGTTTAAGAACATACGTGGGTAATGCTTTTACTTTTTACTGTCCTTTGTTCCCACTCTAGAAAGCCGAGGTCAGGCCTTTGTCACGTAACATATGTGTCTTAGACCATTCAAGCTGCTGGGTGGCTTATAAACAACAATTTATTCCTCACAGTTCTGGAGTCTGGCTGCTGGAGGTCAGGGTGCTCACGTGGTCAGGTTCTTAGTATGGTAAGGGTCTGCTTCCTGGTTCATAAACAACCACCTTGTCACTGTGTCCTCACGTAGCAGAAGGGGCCAGGGAACTCTATGGGGTCTCTTCTATAGGAGCATTAATCTTATTTATGGGGGCTCCACCCTGAGGACTGAAGCACCTCCCAAAGGTCAACATATTTAGGCATTAGGTTTCAAGATACGAATTTTGGGGGAAACAGATATTCAGACTGTTGCAATACGTTCCTATCTCTAGCCAATGCCTCTATCCATAAGCTGCACACCACAGTGAAATCATCTCAAAAACAACCACCACCACCACAACAAAAAGAACTAGAGAGTTGTCTTTAGTTCCTCGCATCAGCTAGGATTGGTTAGGTCGTGGTGAGGCAGTGAACATTGCCAAGTCTTAGGAGCTTAACATAACAAAATTTTATTTCTTGCTTATGCGGCATGTTCAGTGCTGATTGGCAGTGGGACTGTATTCTTTGAAAACACTTAACCCCGGTGGTGGAACGCTATAATAGGTCATGATCTGAAGGAAGGAAGGGAACATGGCAAATCACACACTGACACTTCAATCTTCTGCCTGAAAGTGACATCCATGATGGCCACTCATATTTCTTTGGCCAAGGCAAGTCACGTAACTATGCCTGACTTCAAAATGGGGCAGGCACATGCTATCCTACCACGTGCCTGCAGAGAGAAATAGAATACTGTGAATAGCCCAGCTAACTCCTATTTCTATAATAGGAGAATTTAAACTGGAGAAATATACAACCTTATGGGAAAAGTTGAGAGAGGACCAATGAAATATCTTGTAAATACTTTTAAACCTTCAATAAAAAAGCAATTACTTCAGCACACCAAATAGCACTAGTTTTTAAATACATATTAAATTATAAATAAAGATTCTATACAATTATTTCCTATTATCATGGTTTTCTCTCTGGAAAATTTAAAATTTCTCTCCTCAGTAGGTTCTGTATTAGCTGTATCTTAATTTTGCTTAGTATATATGATATTTGTGAAATACACTATTTATACAAATACAATGTTTGTGAAAAGGCATTTTCCTACTGTTTCATGTTCAATCCAGGATCCTATTTTGTTTTATTTTTAACTCCTCGTAACAATTGAAGATTCACATATTCTCAATTAGACATATTCACTGTCTAGAATAATTTCATCTTTAATGACTCAAATTTTTTTGGAAAGATATTTGAAATAGGAAAGAAATCTCTGGAGTGGTTTTTGTTATTATTTCACCTCTCTGCTCAAAATCTTTAAAATTTTCCAATATCTTCCTGTTCAGATCCACATTTTAATATTTAGTTTGGCAAAGATGGCTACATTTTGGTAGATTTTTCTCTACCAAAACCAAAAATTCCCCTTCCAGAGTGTGGAGTTGTCCCTGGAAAATAGTTGCTAAGCTCCACTCACAGCCACGTATAGCTAATGAAATGTGAGCAGGAGTTATTTTTTATTTTATTATCATACAGAAAATACTTATAAAGCACATAATGTGTGCCAGGTATAGGTAAGTATTTGAAAAACATTAACTCATTTACCGCACATAACAATCCTGTAAGGTAAGTTCTATTATTGTCCCCATTTCACAGATGAAGAAACTGAGGGTCAGAGTAGTTGAGTGATTCAGAGGAAACACAGCTAATAAATCACAAAGATGGGATTCCAGCCTAGGAAGTCTAATTCCAGAGTCCATACTCTTAACCACTAAAGTATGCTTCCTCTTGGGCCGGGGCGTTTAAAAAGTAAGCAGGGCTGCTCTATCTAGTCTGTGTCCCTAGGGGATAGCAGAGCCACACAATTATAGGGTCCTGTGTTTCTGATTAGCCACAGGGAAGCAAGTTGCCCACTGACCACAAACTCCCTCAAAGGGCTGCCACATGAATGAAAAATAAACTTCTGTTTAGCCAAAACTGAAATTTTGGCCTTGTTTGTCACAGCATCTAGTGTTTTCCCCAACTTACATACATGACAACCAAGACCCACCATAATTTGTCTTGTTCTAGAGTCAGTAGACCTAGATTTTAGCTCCAGCACAGTCTCTGACTTAATGTATGACCTTAAAGAAGCTCTTCTTTCCCCAAGGCCACATTTAAAAGGTTAAGGGTTTGGATTAGATCAACATTGTACAAACCTGTATTTCATGGAATATCCTATCTTCACTGTTTGCTTGAATCTTCTTAAAAACAGGACTTGATGGCTAAATAATGCACAGAAACTTCAGATACTACAGAGATTCATAATAGTATTCACTTAATGAAGGTTTTCAGACACCTTCCACAATGACTATAACAGTATTCACCAGACGGATTTGACTACAAGACCTCTTAAAAATGTTTAAGTTGGGAGACATTTATTAATATTTAGAGTGTGACTATAGTTAATAACACTATATTGTATATTTGAAAGTTGTTAAGAGAGTAAATCTTAAAAGTTCTCATCACTTTTTATGTAAAAAAGATTTTGTAATATATATGGTGTTATATATAGGTGTGAATTAAACTTATTGTGGTGATCATTTCACAATATATACAAATACAAATACCAAATCATTGTGTTGTTACCTGAAGCTAATATAATGTTATATGTCAATTATATCTCAATTAAAAATACTTAGAGGGATACTAGTGTACTAAGAAACGTAGTTCGGGGAATGGTGAACTAGGATCCTAATGCTGTTCGAAGTTCTGAAACTGCTCTGCAGGTTTGTCTACCTTACCAAATTTCCTATAACAGCTCCAATCAGGTTACCTCTTCATTGCTACACAAATGCAGCATAAATTTCACCTTAGGGCAGGGAACCTCTTACCTTGTTTCCTGAAGCTGGAATGACCCCTCTCTCCTCTGTACTGCAAGTCTTTCCTACATTTCAGGTTCAACCCAACTCTGTCTGGTCCATGAAGACCCCACAGTGTGATACAGCGCACACCTTACTTTTTTCCCTCTTAGTCAACACACATTAAACTGTCTGAGCCCTCCACAGACATTTTAGGCTTGGAATCTCCCAAAAAGGCTCTTGAAAAAGGGCATTTGTAGGACAAAAGATAACAAGGAGGTGAGTTCCTTGAGCTATTTTGACATGCAGCGTTTAAACAGAGATAATATCAGACTGAAAACAGTCACAAACAAGAAAGGTGAGCTGCAGGGAAAAATGGGAGAACAAGCTTTGTGGTTCTTAGCCAAGAGAAGCCATGAGGTTCAAACAAAGAGTAAAATGCAGTTCCGAAGATAGCCTGCAAACAAGAAGAGGTTGTGTGCTGGGATTCTCTTATAAATAGTTCACACAAGATGGGTTTTTCTGTTTAAACGAGGCCGAACATGTAGTGACAGCGTGGGACTAGCTATGTACTCAGTTTACCTACCCTACATGATGACGGCATCTTCTTTGGTACTTTGGGATCTGATAATCATCATACACCCCTGGGTGTCAGTCACATCTCATGTATTGGCCCACCATCACCCAAAATAAAGTTCTGTTTTTAATGTATTGGATGTCAAAAGATACATTGCTAATTTAGTCAAACTAAAAATATACCTTAGGAAGGAACACTTACGAGAAATCAAGATGAGTTTGTACCTGAAAGAAGTTGGAATATGTATTTATCAAAATATCTCATCTACTTGGACAGATTTGGGTTTTAGAAATATCTCTCACATTTGGTGTGGAGGATAGATGAGACTTCGAGATTGGAGGTAAAGACCAGTTAAGAGCCAGTTGAGGTTTTTTCCAGGTGGGAAAGGCAATGAGATTTTGACTAAGACAGGGGAGTGGAAAAGAGAGATACTAAGGCCTGCTGGATTTAGGAAGGTATGGAGAAGGAGAGAGAGAAGGAAGAACAAAAGTATTGGGAGAGGAAGAAAGAAAGGAGAAAGAAGAAGAGAGGAAAGGAGAGGAGGAAAATGACTCCCTGTTGTTTGACTATTATACTGGGTGGATCCTAGAATTCTTAGAGGACTCCTCCATTTTCCCACATTGTCTATCTGTAGAGCTACCTGAGTGGGAAGCAGGAAAGGAGAGCCCTTCCTCCCTCCCCGTATTATCTTGTAAAATTGCCTCAATCTACACCTTCATCAGAGGCAGTATTCAAGACTCATTTTCCATTGTTCCAAGCCTGGTTTGGTAAACAGGAGAACATAAAGCAAAGAAGACCTTTCAAAAGGCACAATCAGGACAGACTTGGCCTGAATTATAAATTCAGTTGACTTTAGCTTCTAATCCAGTCCTAGCCAGGTAGCTCTCCTCACCTGCCTCATTTCTCACCGTACCCCACCACAAGCTAAAGAGCTACATCATTGTGAGAGAAGTTATGTTGAGAACCTGGAGGAAAAAAACAGTAGAAAAGAGACTTTGGAATCAGACTGACCCCATAGACTTTGGAGTCAGACAGATCTGGACCTGACCCTCAACTCCTGGACACAAAAGCCCAGGCTTCAAAAGAAATGACTGGACTGAAAATAGAGAATTTGAGTCTCAGAGGTCCTAGGGCGAAATGGAATTTAAGGAGATTGCTCAAGGAGAGAAAAGGAAAAATGGGAACTCTTTCTGCTTCTATTTGCTTTGGACTCATCATGTTCAAGCAGGCAATGTGAGAGCCTTGTGAGGTTGTAGACACCTCCACTGAGAAGGAATTTCCATCAATATGCATCCCCTCCTAGTCTGTCTCACTGACACTCTCCCATTGTTGAGGGATGGGAATAAAAGAAAAATGAAAATAGCCCAGAAACATATGGGACACCATCAAGTGTGCCAATATATTAATAATGGGAGTTCCAAGAGAGCAGAGAAAGGGATAAAAAAATACTTGAAAAAATGGCCAAAAACATCCCATATTTGATGAAAAAACATTAATCTATACCTCCAAGAAGTCCAACAAATTCCAATAAAGCCAGAGATTCATACCTAGATATACAACAATCAAACTGTTAAAAGACAAAAACAGAGGGAAACTTGAAAACAGAAAGAGAAACAATGTATCACTTATAAGGGATATTCAATAAGATTAATAGCTGTTTCTCATCAGGAACTATAGAAGCCAGAAGGCAGTGGGATAATATATTCAAAGTGCTGAAAGAAAAAGACTCTCATCCAAGAATTCTATATGTAGCAAAACTGTTTTAAAAATGAATGTGAAATTAAAACATCCTAATATAAAAAAGACTGAGAGAATTTGTTATTATAAGACCCTCTATACAAAACAAATAATAAGAGAGCCCTTCAAGATGAAGTGAAAGAATACTAGACAGTGACTTGAATACACATAAAGAAGTATAGATTGCTGGTAACAATACAGTCAAAGATAATGATATAGTTAAGTATAAAGGCAATATCAATGTGTTTTTTGTTTGTACTCTTCTCCTATCTAGGAGACACCCACATAAAGCAATAATTATGAATCTGTACTGATGGCCATGCAATGTATAAAGATGTAATTTACAAGGTGTGATCGAACAATACTCTGAATGTTTAAATTAAAAAAATTTTACAGTAAAAAACACATTGCCATGAATCCCCCTCAAAATATTCCCCTTTACTTCAAATACACTTATCCCATTGTTCGTGCCACTTTCTGAAGCAGTTCTGGAAGTCCTCTTTCATGAGTGTCTTTAGTTGCGCTGTCATGGCTGCCTCAACGTCCTAAATTGATTCAAAACATTCATGGTCATCTTGACTTTGGGGAAGAGCCAGAAGTCACATGGTGCCATATACGGTGAATAAAGTGGATGAGGACACACTGTGATGCTTTTATATACATTACAGTGTGTCCTCGTCCACCTTATTTAATTGCTGTTCCAGAAGTGATGTGTGAGCGTTGTCATGATAGAAAATGAAATTGTTTGCCCATTTCATGTTAATGTGTTGTTCACGATCCATGATTTATGGCACACTTGAAAACACACCTTCTCTCAATTGTAGCTCACACCCAACTGACTGCAGGTAACAAAGTGAAACTTGTCAGACACTCTTACTAAGTTTCGATGCACTGCTTCCTGTATTGAAAATAACTGCCTTTCCATTGGATGGCAGCATTACCCATATTTTGTGATCACAACAGAAAGGCTCCATGTCACACAACATTTCTGGTATGACAATTTCTGTCAAATAAAAACATTACAGTGCATCCCCATCTATCTTATTCTGCAGATCTGGCACCATGCAACTTCTGGCTCTTCCCCAAAGTCAAAATGACCATGAAAGGTAAACATTTTGAATCTATTCAGGACATTGAGGCAGTCATGACAGTGCAACTAAAGACACTCACTAAGGAGGACCTTCCAGAACTGCTTCAGAAAGTGGCAAGAATGATGGGATAAATGTGTTCAAAGTGAGGGGGAGTATTTTGAGGGGGATTAATGGCAATGTGTCTTTTACTGTAAAATCTTTAAAAATTTAAACATTCACCATATTGTTTGATCATACCTTGTATATGAAAACAACAGCACAAATAAGAGGGTAGGTAATGGAACTACATAAGAGTAACATTTTTGTATATTATTGTAATTACGGTAGTATTAATGCAGACTAGGTTGTTATAAGTTAAGATATTAATTATAATACCTAAGGCAACCACTGAAAAAAATAGAATAGAAGAAACAATAAAGGAATTAAAATGATACACTAGATAATATCTACCGTGTTTCCCCGAAAATAAGACCTACCTGGATGATCAGCTGTAATGCGTTTTTAGGAGCAAAAATTAATATAAGACCTGGTATTATATTATATTATATTATATTATATTATATTAGACCTGATCTTAAATTGTATTATATTAAAATAAGCCTGGGTCTTATATTAATTTTTTGCTCCAAAAGATGCATTAGGGCTGATGGTCAGGCTAGGTCTTTTTTTCAGTGAAACATGGTATTTAACACAAAAGAAGACAGTAGTAGAGGAATAAAGGAACAAAAAAGACATAGGACATGTAGAAAACAAGAAAATTGGCAATGCAAATCTTACTTTATCAGTAATCACATTAAATATAAATGGATTAAACACTCCAACTTAAAGGCAGAGATTGGAATTACAGATTTAAAAGCATGATCCAAATATATGCTGTCTACAAGAGACACACTTTAGAATCAAAGTCTCAAATAGATTTAAAGTAAAAGGATGGGAAAGATATGTATCATGCAAACAGTAAACAAAAAGAACTGGAGTGGCTATACTATTGTCAGACAAAATTCACTTTAAGGCAAAAATTGTTACTAGAGATAAAGAAGGACATTTTATAATAATGAAAGAGTCACTCCATCAAGAATATAAAACAATTATAAACATACATGCACTTAACAACAGAGGCCCAAAATACAGGAAGCAAAAACTGACAGGTTTGAAAGAAGAAATAGACAATTCAACAATAATAAAAGAGAAACACTTCTTACTCCATCCTTTAAGGCTAGCATTACCCTGATACCAAAGCCAGACAAGAAATCATAAGAAAGAAAACTGCATCTCTTATAAATATAGATGCAAAAATCCTGAACAAGATAGTCGCAAACCAAAGCCAGCAGGATATAAAAAGGATTATACATCATGACAAAGAGGAATTTATCCCAGGAATTCAGGGTTGGGGTTGGTTCAATACATGAAAATACATCAATGTAATGTACCACATTAATAAAATAAAGAACAAAGCCACATATTCATCTCAATAGATGCAGAGAAAGCATTGACAAAATCCAATACACTTTCAGCAATTCCACTCCTAGGTATATACCCAAGATAACAAACTATATGTCCACACAGAAACTTGTACACAGATGTTTATAGTAACTTTATTCATAATAGTCAAAAAATAGAAACAATCATAACTTCCATTAACTGATGAGTGGATAAACAAAATGTGAGATATCCATACAATGGGATATTACTGGGTCAAAAAAGGAATGAAATACTGATTTGCACTATAATATGGATGAACTTTGATACATTATGCTAAGTAAAACAAGCCAGACATGAAAGGCCACACACCGTATGATCCTATTTCTATAAAATGTTCAGAAAAGGCAAATCAGTAGATACATAAAGCACATCAGTGGTTGTCAGGGTCAGAGAGAGGGAGGGATGAGGAGTGACTGCTAGTGATTATGGAGACTCTCTTTGGGGTGATGAGAATATCCTGGAATTCGAGTTATATAATGGTCATGGTTGCACTTCTTTGTGAATATGCTAAAACCACTGAATTGTACACTTCAAAAGGTGAATTTCATGGTATATTCTCTCTCAATAAAACATAATATAAACATGCTCATACCCTTAGAGAGAATCCCAGCAATATGACTTAGGGCAAGGTACTTAGTCCTTTAGAGCACCATTTTTGACAGTTAGACACAATACCATCATCACTGCGAGTATACCAAGTCAGTATACAATTAAGTTCGCGAAATTGTTGCAACGATGATGTTATTAACCTTTTTTGATATCAGAGGGAATATTCATTATTGTACCAAATGGACAAACAGTTAACCAAGTTGACTATTTGGAAGTACTGAAAAGGCTGTGTGAAAAAGTTAGAGGACCTGAACTTTTCACCAACAATTCATGGCTCTTGCATCACGACAATGCACCAGCTTACACGGCACTGTCTGTGAGGGAGTTTTTAGCCAGTAAACAAATAACTGTATTGGAACAACCTCCCTACTCACCTGATCTGGCCCCCAGTGACTTCTTTCTTTACCTGAAGATAAAGGAAGTATTGAAATGAAGACATTTTGAAGACATTCAGGACATCACGGGTAATATGACGACAGCTCAGAGGGCCATTCCAGAAAAACAGTTCCAAAATTGCTTTGAAGGGTGGACTAGGCCCTGGCATCAGTGCATAGCTTCCCAAAGGGAGTACTTTGTAGGTGACTGGAGTGATATTCAGCAATGAGGTATGTAGCACTTTTTCTAGGATGAGTTCACAAACTTAATGCCAGACCTCGTATTTGTAGTTCCTTTATCCTGTTAGTACTCTTATTGTGTTTCCCCAAAAATAAAACCTAGCTGGACAATCAGCTCTAATGCGTCTTTAGGCCCGGTCTTATTTTCCTATAAGACCGGGTATAATATAATATAATATAATATAATATAATATAATGTAATATAATACATATAATATAAGAATATAAGATCAGGTATATAATATAATATAATATGATATAATATAATATAAATCAGGGCTTATATAATATAACGTGATATGATATGATATGATAAATATAATACCGGGTCTTATATAAATTTTTGCTCCAAAAGATGCATTAGAGCTGATTGTCCAGCTAGGTCTTATTTTTGGGGAAATAAGTAGTAGAATCTGGATCCTTCTGCTTACTTACAGCATTGTGCTCTGTCCAATCTAGGTTTATCTAAGCTACCAGATGGATTGTTTTTTTCATATGCCCTCTCCCTTTCTGAAAGCCCTGGGAAGGGAGAAAAAGTAACATTCATTGAGGACCTATTGTGTGCCATATTCTGGTCTAAAATACCATATTTAATTTAGACTTCCAGACAATGCCATGCACTAGATGGGTTTATTTCCACTTTAATGAAAAGGAAACTGAGGCCCAGCTTTAAAAATTCTCTCCAAATCATGTCATTAGGAAGAGTAAGTGCATTGGATTTAGATGGGCCTCAGTTCAAATCTGCCTCTTAGAAAATTGTGTGAGATCTGCCATAAGTTTCCTAAGCCTTCTGAACTTCAGTTTCCTCATCTGTAAAACAGAGACAATAGGAGAACCTTTTGTGATGGAGTGGTTTTGAAAATTAAATTAGATACAGAGTTTCATTTAGCACAGATCCTGGAATTCATGTTAGCTATTGTTACTCTTATGTGAAGCTAATCCGTGGCTAAATTTGGATTAGAAGCTACATCAGCAGCATTCCAAACTTTCTCTCCCACTTCCTCATGTTGATTCTTCTCTATACCTGTCCAAGCTACTCACCCTATCAATTGACAAGTAGAGTATGTGGTAAAATGTAAGTCAGCAGGGAGAAAAACTAAGAACAAATTATCAAAAGGCATACACATCCAGTTTCTCACAAATTTGTCAGTCACGGCATTTCCTTCATTTATGCTCTCCATGCTCCCACATACATATACACATGCAAAGTTTTCTAGCTATTTCTGAGTAGCCAGCCCTAATAGCTTCATGGAAAAACGGATGTAACTTGATCCAGAGTTTCACTGAAACCTCCCCCAAAAGTCTCACTTCCTTGGTCCTTCATTAAAAACTCTGAGACAATCAAAAAGCTTGCACAAGCCTCTCCACTCCCTCTGTATCTTCTCGTAAACTGGCTCCTGGCCTCTCCCAGCTACATCTGGTCTCAGTGGAATGTGCTTATCAATCTTACTCCAGGGGAATGGGGCCAAACAGCCTGGTGCCCTGGTGGCTGAGGAGGCTTGTACAAGCTTGTGACATGTCATCAACAAGTCTTTTGACACAGGATTTCAATTTTTTTTTATCTTCTGGCAACTTCCATCAGATTCAGAATTCCTCCGCACATGCAACTCTCCCCTCCCCCCAAGACTCCTTTTCTTTTTCTGTCTCAATCCTACTTTCTTTTCTGACCAGTCGTTTAGGTTAAATTGAGCGTTAGCTTTCACTATGATCATTAGTAACTATTGTTATTATAGCTTAATCACTGGTCCAATTGGGTTCCCGAGTACAGCTCAGCAAAATGACTTGCCGTTTCCCGGGAAACAGCATGGGGTAGGGGAGAGGGCTTCAGTGTTGGACAGGTCTACCTTTTTTTTTATTACTAGTTTCAGGTGTACAAAACAAAGTAATAGTTAGACATTTATCATTTATACCTCTCACACAGTGATAACCCTCCTCCCCCAATCTACTATCCCTCTGACATCGCATACAGCCGTTACAACTCCACTGTCTCTATTCCTAATGCTGTACTCCACTTCTTGTAACTATATATATATATATAAAATTGTAGTTGACATTCATGATTCTTTAGCTTCAGCTTCAGGTGTACAGTGCAGTGATCAGGCATCTACACCATCCCTGAGGTGATCTCCCTAATGAGACAAGTGTCCGTCGGCCTACCTTTGAATCCGACTTTCTTTTGTAAGAAGTTGAATAAGATCCTTCACTTGCACCTGTCTTCTCGTTTGTAAAAGGCTGCTATTAGTACCACCTGACCAGGATTTTGGTGGGAAATAAATGAAGTGATTGCTATAATAGGTGCCACGTAATTATTAACATTGTCATTGTCGTCACTTTGTGGCTTTCGGGATGCGCAGAACCACCTGACTGATAGGAGCCATTTCAAAGCACGTTCTCTGTGCAAATTATTACATGGTTGTTAAAAAATTAGCTGTGAGATATCTAAATCTCAAAAGTATACACACCCTAGATACCCAGACACTCAACTTCTAGGACCTGAGCCTAAAGGAATAATCATGGGTGTGGGGAAAAGATTTAGGTACAAGAATGATCACCGCTCTATCGTTTGTAATACTGAAAAACTGGAAACAAGCTGAAGGTGGAAAATGTGTTTTTATGTAGGCAGTGGCACTCCAATTCAGTGAACAACAAGCCGCCCTTTGTGGTAAAACAATGGCTACGACTCGGAAAGATGTTTACCATGTATGTAGTTGAATATATATTTGAAGTTGTAAGAAGCAGTTACAAAATAAAATGCAGAAAAAAACATCATGGTCCTGATTTTATCTGAAGGAGGGACTAGAGATGACATCTGAGTGTACAGGGAAAAGGCCAAAGAGATAATCTTCAAAGTGAGTAGTCCATATTGCATTTTTTCTTTTTCTATTCTGTGTTTCCTAGTTTTTGATCACAAAAATATTTAGGAACAAAGCAAACTTTTTGGTACATTTTATTGAAGCAAAACATACAGAGAAGTTGCCCAAATCCTAGAATATCTTAACGAATTTTGTTGAAGTGCGCACCCAGGGTAATAAGCCTTCCGACCATGAAACATAACTTAGCCACCCTCTTGCCCAGTTCCAGTCTCTACCCTCCCCCCAGAGATAACCACTATTCGGGTTTCTAACAGTCTAAACTGCTGTTGTTTGATTGTAAGCACTTAACAAGCAGAACTGTGTTACTACTTGCTGTTGGCGTTATAAATAGTGCTGCTAGAAACATTCTTGTTCTGTCTGTTGGCGAACTTAGGTACACAAGCAATTGCTGTTCATAGGAAATGTGTATGTACCATGTAGTGGACACTGCCAGTTTTCCAAACTAATTGTTCTACTATGCACTTCCACTAGCGGAGTCTGAGGGTCCTCAAAGCCAGTTACTTGTCTGGTGTTTTCCTGTTAGCCATCTCTAGTGGCATCACATTGAAGCTTTGGTTACATTTCCCAAATAACTAGGAGCGGTTAACACCTTTTCAAATGTTGATTGGCCATTTGCATATTGTCTTTTGTGAAAGGCCTGTTCAAATAGTTTGCCCATTTTTCTATTGGGTTATCTGCTTTTGTTCTTATTGGCTTATAAGAATTCATACATCCGGTACCTAAGACTTATCAGATCCATATATTGCGAATATGTTTCCCGTTGTGTGGACTTGATTTTTATCAATCTCTTAATGGTGTCTTTTGATGAAAGAAGGTCTAGATGTCAATGCCCCATAGCTCATGAGAATGCCCCTGCCTGTGTCCCCTGGTAAATGTGAGCCCTGGATCAGGTCACTTACTACACCATCCAGAGGCAGGAGACGTACGCCCACGTTCGGAATAAGTATTTATCCCTGTGAGGATGAACCGCTGGATCCCCCAGAACTAAAAGGGGCCAGTTGTACTATTATTACCTCTCATGGCACGACTTTTGCTATTCTGGCTCCTTCAGAAAAAGATGCCAAGGTGGGTTTAAACGTGCAAAGATCTTCATTTAAGAAAATAGAAAAGGAGCTGTAGAAACCCGGGAGGGCCATCAGACCACAGATGCAAGAGACCCTAAGGCTGCCGTGCAGCCTACGGAAGGTTCCACAAGGTCCTCAGGGAGTTTTTCAGCTAAAGCGAATTGTCAGAGTTATCCCACGTCACCCAGAAATGGATCTGCCTTAGAATCCTTGCCATGCTTGGTCTTTGCTGAGAGCAGCCCATGGAAAGCAGGGTCTCCGTGCAAACCCAGTGATGGATTTCAGAGCACAGAAGCTGGGCCCTTGGTCAACTACTTTCTTCGTAGTTGGCATTCTGCTCGGTTCTCTCATGGCCACCGCACCAAGGTAGGGAATACAGGGAGAGAAGAAAGTTGTGGTAAATGAGGGAGGTGGCTAATGGGTTCACTTTCTGGAAATACTGGGTTTGATACATTTTTTCCTCTTAGATATTTGGCAACCAGCAAAATGTACAGGTCTAGAATTCGAGAGTGGGTCTAGGTTGCTCAGACAGGATATGAGGGAGCGGTGCCTTAGAGGGCTTTGTGAGAACAGGGGTCTCCGGTACCTCCTTAAAGGAGACAAGAGTACTAAGGGAGCCCTGGGATTTCAGTGACCGCCTGCTCTTTCTGCACAAATAGCTTAGTTAAGGAGGTAAAGAGCAGAAAGGAAAGAAAGAGAGAAAGAAGCCTCCTGTGGTAGACCTTGGGCCATTCCCAGACTTAGGGTCCCTCATTAGTGAAGCACTTCCCCATCACGGCAGTCCAATGTGGCTGACACAGTTCAGCTACATTTGTCTCAGCAGAACAAAATCATTTTTCTCACCTTAAAACTAAATGTGGAGAAAAGTAATTTATATCAGTATTGCAACAAGAATTTTAAAAGTTCAATGTGTATTCATTATGCACACAAGTGAGCTTGCACCCATGCTTGTACACAAACACACACATGCACACACACGGTGCAAAGGATGTGAGCAGTTAGATGTGGTCAATCATAGAATCTGTGCTCGGCACTCTGGGAGAGCACGTGGGTCCACGAGTCAGGATTAAACACCATAGCGACCAAGTTACTGAAGCTTGCAGAGTCAGGCTGCAATTTCTGCTTAATAGAGCCCTTAGATCTCAATAATTGCTTTGAAATCCGCATATCAGCATGCAGTTCTCATAACTGAGGAAGCTAGAAATCCAAGTGTGAGGGCAGAACTGACAGCCTCTCCTATGCCCATTCAAGCGGCCAAAAAAGAAAAAAAAAAAAAAAGGCACCTGGTCCTGCCTCCTTAGCATCTGTAGATACGCATCTGAGACTACCATTATAGTACGGCCCAGTCACCCACGCTAACCTCCAGGAGTTTCACAGCAGATTGGTTTGGTTCGTGAACAAGGGCAAGATGAACTCCTGAATTTGAATTTAGCATTTACTAACAGAGTTGCTACTGATCCATACGACCAACTGGAAAAAGGTGTCCCTTCCTCAAGATACTTTTCTTCTGTACGTCTGAAAATTGTCATAAGCTACTAATTTTGCTAACAATTTATAGCCATCTTCCAGAAAAATTATTGTAATAAATACACAAATTAACGTCGAGGTTATTAATGGAAGATGAGGCAGTACGTAACCTAGACAAGCAGCCACCTCAGTGCAGTACGCAGCAGTTGTCCTTCCTCTGCCCTGTTTTTCCACACTGTTGAGCGTAGCACACTACATTTATATGGCTGCTGTTGGTTAGAAAGCAGCTATTCCAATGGGTCAGTGTTCTGTGCCAGGAATTTCACAGCTGTAGGCACTCATGGTCTATCTAGAATGACAGGCACAACCCTTGAGAAACAGAGGAGGCAAAGAATTCTAGCAAGAGAGATACTCAAGAAACCTCAAGCAACCTTGGAGAGTAAAGGAGCAAGGGTGAATATATGTTCCAAGCAGCCTAAGCACTGTGCCCCAGATGTTTGCAGCCTGGAACCTACTCTGTGCCTGGCTTTCCCCCTTGGCCTCTGTTTTAATGGCTCTTCCCAACTCTCCCCACTGGACTTCTCCTCACTCCCAAGGTCCCTCTGCAGCAGCAAATGTGGCTGCTTGAACAGAGAGGTCATTGATTGGGCAACAGTGGTACTCAGCACTAAGAAGAAGCTCTCTCCCTTGCTCTGCAGGGCCAGTGGGTGGTCACCGTGGGACCAAGCCCAGCCTGGCCAGAAGAGTGTCCAGGGAGAGGTGCCTGTCACTCTGCAAGGCATGCTCAGAGGCCCCAGGCACAGTTTTGGAAACTGACCCAGGCTTCTTGTTCTTCTCCTTCTCTTTTTCTCCTCCCCCTTCCCCTCTGCCGCTTCCCCTCCCCCTCCACCTTTTTTATATATTTAAACATAGTACAAAACTATCATTTAAAAAATACCCATGATCAAATATATGGTGATGGAAGGAGAACTGACTCCGGGTGGTGAACACACAATCGATGTTATAGATGATGTAATGCAGAATTGTACACCTATGTAATTTTACTAACAATTGTCACCCCAATAAATTAAAAAAAATACCCAAAACAATGAAGAAGAAAGTAAGTTTCCCTTAATCTCATTAACCAGAGATAAGGTGTGTGTTTTTTGTTTTGATTACAGAAATAATATACATATATACTCATTGTAGAAAACCTCAAAAATAAAAATGTTAAGAAAAAATGTCAATTTATCTATCATTCAGTATCATTTTGATGTGTTCTTTTTTGTCTTTTTTCTATGTACATTATTTTTTTTAAATAGATGAGATTATACCATAAATATGGTGGCTTTTTCCCCCATTTATTTTTATACTATGAGCATTTCTCTAGTAATTTTAAAAAGTATTTCTATTTCTTTTTTACTTCTAATTTTAAAAATTAGTTTCTGAATACATTACATGCCTACATGGTACAAAGTTTGAAAAATATGAAAGAACAGAGTAAATAATAAGTGTTCCCTTCAGTCCTGTTCCTCACGTCACTATTATTAACCACTTTTTATGTCCTTCCTGAGATAGTCTATACATTTATATACACATGCACATGAGTTGTATGTTAGTTTTTGTGCCATACTCTTCATTTAATATATTTAGGATATAGTGTGACAGCACTATTATAATAGCTAAATGAACTGCCTCATTCTTTTTAAGAGCTGAATAATGTACCACATTTAATAGCTGTACTATATTTATCCCATATTCTATTGGTAGACATTTAGGTTGCTCCAGCTTTTGCCTTTAAGACAATATTGTAATAAGTTTCCTTGTACATGTATCATTAGACAAATGCAAATGTGTCTGCAGGATAAGTTCCTAAAAGTAGAATTCCTAGATCCAAAAGTTTTTGCATTTTCAAATTTGATAGCTGTTGCCATCTTCCAAGAAGGTTGTGGAATTTATTTTCCCATTTATGGATGATGTAGACCTCCTAGGTGGCCCTGATAACCCTCACCTAGTGTATATATCTGAACGTGTTCTCCTCCCACATTAAGTCAGAGCTTTTAATGTATATTTAAGAGGATTTGTATCATCTTTCTTGTGAACTTTGTATTTTCTCTAAATACGTCACTTTTCATGGAAGCCTAATATTCTATCATATAAATTTAATGTGACTAATTTAACCATTCCTTCATTATTAGACACTGAATTGAATTTCCACATTTTAACATTAACAATACTGGGATAAACAGCAGACATGTTTGTCCATATAGCTGATTATTTCCTTAAAGGAGACTGTTTAATTCCTGGTCCAAAGTGCGTGATGAGACAGAATACACGTAATAAGACATGTGCAGAACTCTAATTGTTTAAGGCAAACTCCTTTTCATAAAAGTTTCATTAATATATGCTCCTACCTGTAGTACCCATCTCACCCTCTTTGTTCACCAAAGTGAATATTATCACTTAAAAAAAAAATGTTGCTAATCTAAGAGACAAAAATTGACCGTGGACTACCAACACTGCTTTTGAAAAGCATCCTCATTAAGAACCTACCTGAAGTTGGGGTTGCATCAAGGTATGATTATGTATTCCGTAGAGGCACCTCAGGGCCTCTGGCATCATCACAGAGTCCTATTGTCACCTGAATGTCACCTGAAATGAATCCAGCTTGGACAACAGCATAAGAAAAGGCAGCTGTTAGGGTCGTGAGGGCCACAGAAGCTGAGGTCCTACTGCGCAAAGCGTGGCCCCGATGGATGCAAATCTGATTACACATATTCTTGTCATAATCCCACTAGCACACGCGTGTGTGTCAGGCCTTGTGCTCCCAGATGGGGTGTGGAAAATGTGGCTGCAAATCTCATTACACATGCATTTCCTTGGCTCCCAGTCCTCAAGTCAGAAATAGCAGGGCAGGTGGTGGAGGACAAGTGGGACATGCCTACGGATGGAAGAATGGCGGGAGTCCAGGGCCCTGTCTGCTAGCTGAGGGGCAAATGGCTCCTGAAGGGGGACCTAGGGCCCTGGGGAATGTGCATTCCCCTTTCCTGGAGGTGTGGAATTCTCCAAGGCTCAGGAGGTCCTTTGATAAGGCCTCACGCTGAGAGAGTTTATGTAACATTATTTAAGCTGCAGGCCTCCCTTCCTGCCCACTGTCAGTCACGTGCTGCTGAGCACTCAGGATCCTGCCCTCTTATCTGAGGTTTCCTCCCAATCCTGCCCTGGACATTCTCATGGGCTTACAGCCCACCCTTTGCTTGCTGGCCCCGCTTCCAGCATGTGACAGCCTCCAGTTCCCCAGCCTGCCATTCTCAAGGAACTGGTAGATTGCAGGCCTTCCCCGGGCCCTTGGGGTATTAATAGAAGTAGGAAAATATCAGCCTGCTTCCCATACCTCGAGTTAATTCGAACACTTTGGGTCAAGACATACCAGAGGCCCCTTGGCAAAGGCTCAGCTATCCTAGACAATGGCTGGAAGTCAGCCCCTTGCAAACCTATACATGTAGTGACCACATTGTCCAAACAAACCCAATCAGGACATCTAACAAAGTAGGGGTATCTCTGATTGTACTATTTCAGAAAACAGTACATTTTCTCACAAGGGTAAGAAATTTAGCAAGTTCCTTTTATTTTACAAATACAGTATAAGGAAAATATTCTTAAAATATTAAACTTTTTCTTTCTGGGAACTTCTTGACCTTTTACCTCATAATCAAAGTCATCCATGTTGCCTTAAGAAATAAAGGTTTTGAGGGGACAGGTTCATAGAGCATTAAACATTAACCCTCATAAGCGATGGTACCAAAAAGTGAGTCCACCATACTCTTTACCAACACACACACCCTAAATATTATTAGCTTTCCCCCAGTCACTCCAATAGAAACAAAATTTAAGTTAAAATTGAACTAATTGTGCAAACACAGCTTCTAGGCAAGTTCCCAGCCCCCATTTCCCAATCAGATTGCTTCCTCTCCAGAAACCCCCTCATTACCACCGGTCCCCCCTTGACCCAAAGCAGAAGCACAGGATTGTACTGTTTAGTGATTCTATTTCCAATGAGCCAAATATGGCACATAGTAGGCCCTCTGTACGTGTCTGTTATATCGGAATGAATCTTTTTTTTTCCTTTGAGTATTTTTTTTTCTTTTTTTTTATTAAATTTATTGGGGTGACAATTGTTAGTAAAATTACATAGATTTCAGGTGTGCAATTCTGTATCACATCATCTATAAATTACATTATGTGTTCACCATCCAGAGTCAGTTCTCCTTCCATCACCACATATTTGATCCCCCTTACCCTCATCTCCGACCCCCCAACCCCCTCGGAATGAATCTTTATGCAGTGTCTTGGTTCTGCCTGCATCTGCCTCATAAATGTGTTGAATCTTAAAAAAAAAAAAAAAAAAAAATGCAGACCTTCAAATATCTGAAGAAATTATCAAGTTTTATCTAAATATTCTCCAGTTAAAAATTTCCAATCTCTTCAACTATGCTCGATGAGCTATTCATTTGTTTACTCATTCATTCATTTATTCATTCAACCATCCATCTGTTCATTTGATAATGGTCTACTCTGTGCCAAGCGACAATCGACTGAGATACAGCATGTACCACAAAGTGACAGAGGAATCCGATTCATTACAGTGGAACTGGTTTCTATATTTCATTCAACAATAACTTTAAATGGAAATAGAACAAAAAGGTCAAGTATAAAACAAACTCAGAAAGCCCAAAGAAATGACTCCCTTTTGGTGTCTGTGTATTGTATAGGTAGTCCTAAAATTCAGAGCCAGGGCATTCTGAAAGTCCACTTATAAGTCAGTTGCTTGGAATGCATCCTGTTCCCATAGGCAGAAACAATGGTACACATGGAGGTGACACCCCCCACACCCCTAGAAAACCCAGTGAAAGAAGAAGCACATACTGAAGATAACATGCTGTACATTTCCTACTGAATACTGTTGAAAGGCCTGCTGTGGCCACGCTGGCGATGATTAAACAAAACAGGAAAGCAACAAAATTCAGTAAGAAAATTACTTTTTCTCACTTTGCTAGTCCTTGAGGAGAAGCAGGTATTGTTCTTTCATCATTCAAAAACCATTTCGAGTGGTATTTAGAAAAGGATAAAAAAAGTGTCAGTGACATTTGCAGAGATTCTGAATGGGGCTTCTGGGCACTGTCAAGGCACTAGAGAGATATGCTTCTTCTTTTAATTATGAGTAATTTCACTTTTGAATGCACTGTTCCTCCTCTCCTTGTCACAGGTACACTACCAGCACCATCCATGCACTGGCTGGCATGACCATGGCCATTTTGGGGGCTAGGAGTCAAACGGAACCCAAAGTTTGATTACAGAATTTTCCAGAGAAAACTGGACAAGAGCTAATAAACAATGAGAGGAACTCAAAGAGCTCATAGGCATGTAAGAGAACTAAAACAATTATCTATGGGCTGGAAAAGAAATGGAAAGAGGACTTTATTAAGTGTCTACTTGGGCCACTAAACCAGGCAGATGTGTTTTCATCATTTACATGAGATAAAAGAAAGAGATGACGAGGAGGAGCCATGAGTCGGCATATTCACGGCCTTGGTTTCCACGAGTTCCCTTCAGCCCTGGCCTCGGGTGATTTCAGAGAGAGATCTGGGGAAGAGAGGGAAGAGGGAAGCTCCCATTTGTATTGGAGGTACCAGAAGACGCGTCCTATCGCTGTCTCTTTGATTTAAGGGTGTTGGCACTGGGCACCCAAACACCAAAAGAATCTATATGTCTTGACCAAAAGTGCTTGCAATAACTGCATAAATTGTGAAGGGATAAAAAGCTAAAATTAAATATCAGCAACCATTGTGTTATCCCCCCACCTCAGATTACAGGATAACCCAGAGTTGTTCTCCATGTGCAGAGGCTCTGCAGTGGATCAGTCTATTGGTCAAGTGTTTGTTGAGCTCCTTGGGAATGCACAATAGAAAAACATCTCTTAGGGAGCCCAGAATCAAATAGCGAAGGAAGCATCATTAACTAATAAGCAACTCATCATAAATTACAGGTGTGGAAAGGAACAAAGAGAGGACTTTGTTGAAGTGTGATGCTTAAGCCGAATTCTGAACAACGAGTAGGAAAGAGGTAGATAAAGAAAGCATGACACAGCTTTTCAATCACATGAAAGTATGTGGTAGGTCCTGAGGCAGAAGAGAACTCTGCATGTTTGGGCAACAGGGAGAGACCTTATGTGATGGGGGCGGGGGGAAGAGTAAGGAAGTAACTGGCTCAAACTGAGGTTAGAGAGATAAACTAGATTATATAGGTTGGATAGCTTAAGAATTTTAGATTGGGAGTCATTCAACTGCTCTAAGCTAGAGAGGAGAAATAGATTCAGAGCAGAAAATTCATTGTTAAGTTTCCATTTTTAAAAGATCATTTTGGGGGTGGGACTTCTAGAGTAAGGAGCTCAGTGGACCCTCTCCCCAGCAAAACAACAATTTAACTGGTGAAAATTATGTTAAGAAAGCAACAATTTAAAGCCTCTGGAAATTGTCCTAAAGACATCCAGCAAATGGAGAAACATTCATTCAAGAAAATCTACTAAATCCTGTTTAAAAAAGTGAGCTACCACCCACTCCTTTACTCACCCCGGCTCCATGTTATAGAAGCCCAGGCGTTCAACTCTGGGGAGCAATAGCTGTCAAGAAGCAGCCAAGAAAATGAGAAATCCCTCTTCCCCCATCTCCCGGTCTGGAGTTGTAGGTTCAGCCCAGGAGGAGTATGCCGTTGGGGTTTCTCATCCAACACCACCCTCCTGCCCCACCACCAAACTTGTATTGCAGAAGCTCTATTCCAGGCAGACATAGCCAAGAGGACCAGGGCTGCCTTTTTCCATCCGGCTCCCACTCGTAGGGCAGAAACTCTACCCTACGCATGGAGAGCTGAGAATACTGGGACTCCATCACCCCCACCCCACTCCATGTACTCATGGAGCAAAGTCTCCCTGCCAGGAGAGTCAAACCAAGATAAGGATTGCCACTCCCTGCCCTTCTCCCACCTCCCAGTGTTCTTTTATACAGCAAGGGTGTTAACAAAATAAAAGTGGGATTCCACCCCCAGGTCAAGTGCAGTGGCACGGGGTTATGCCCAGGGGAAGAGGGAGGCCATGAGAAGAACTCCACAGGTCTGCCTGAGCGGACAGACGGTTTGGAACAGACTGGAGAACTTCATGCCTAAGAAGGCTGTGAAAACAATGAAGATCAGTGGAGAACAATGAAGAGGTGGCTGGTAGCTCTGTCACACAAGCCAGATAGCAGAGCAGACAGAAGTGTAATAGAGAGAATAAAGAGATAGCTAAGAAGAGGCTTCCTGGAGTCACAGTCAACTCTGGGGTCGGGAAGGCTGTATGCATGTCCAAGAATGCACCCATGCTGGCTCAGTCAGAGACGAAGATGGGGCTGAAAGCATTCCCTGAGCCACACAAAGACTTATCAACATAAGGTGAAGTTTCCATGGAGCAAGAAGAAGGTTACATACAAACAAACACTGACTAAATAATAAGCTACTCTGCTCTAGAGGCAACACCTAAGAAGCCAAGCTTAAAAATAAAATCACACTCATTCTCAGCAATCTGGAAGAATGTGTGGTGCATAAGACTGCACCCTCTCAGCAGCAATCAGAGAGGAAACTTCCAAGTTACCTGTCCCTAGTTGAATGGGGTACAAAAATGAACTTCCTGAATTGTGATATTAGACTGCAAACCACATACTTGTACATCTAATAGTAAATGGTAAAGAATCCAACAGGCTAAGGGAGCTTAAGCATAACCTTTGACCAATAAGTGACTTATGTTGACCAAAGAGTGGCCCTTAGGTATCCAGGTTAAAAGATAAAAACAGAGGGTAAAAACCTGAGTAGGTATATTAGACACTGCACACTAAAAGAGAAATAGACTTTGCATAATTAGTTCAACCAAGTCACTACAGAAATAAGCTAACAACCAAGCAAAGAAAATGAACAACTCCTCCCTGGGAAGGGGATAATAAGGGAGCACAAATTACTACACTATAAAATCTAAAATGTTCCATTTTTAACAACAAAAAAACTATAAGATGGAAAGCAACAGGAAAGTATGACCCCTATACAGGAAAAATAGCAGACAATAAAATCTTCCATTCAAGAGGGCAGATAGTAGGATTAGCAGACAAAACAACCCAGTTATTACAAATATGTTCAAAGAACTAAAGGAAACTAAAATAATTTTTTAAAAGTATGATGACAATGTCTCATCAAATAGAGAATATCAACAAAGAGCTAGAAATTTTTAAAAGAACCAATGGAATTCTGGAGTTGAAAAGTACAATAATCAAAATGAAAAATTCACTAGAGGAGCTCAACAGTAGATTTCAGCTAGCAGAAGAAAGAACCAACGAATTTGCAGATACATCAAAGTTATGCAATCTAAAGAACAGAAGAAAAAGAAGATAATGAAAAGTCTCATAGAAATACGGGACACCATTAAATGCACCATCATATATATAATGGGAGTATCAGAGAGAAGAGAAAGAAAGGGACAAAAAAATACTAAAAAAATTCATGGCTGAAAATTTCCAAAATTTAATGACAAACATTAACCTACACGTCCAAAAAGCTCAACAAGCTCTAAGTGGGATAAACACCAAGAGACATATATCCAGACACATCATAAACAGAGAAAATCTTGAAAGCAAGAAGAGAAAAAACTACTAGTCACGTACTAAGCAACACCAATAAAATTAACTGTTGACTACTTATCAGAAAGAGTGGAGGCCACAAGACAACAAAATGAAATATTTAGGATACTAAAAAATTAAAAAACAAAACAAAAACCTGTTAACCAAATATCTTGTAATAAAAAACTATCTTTCAAAAATAAAGGTGAGGGGCCGGCCCAGTGGCTCAGGCGGCTGGAGCTCCGTGCTCCTAACGTCAAAGGCTGCTGGTTCGATTCCCACATGGACCAGTGGGCTCTCAACCACAAAGTAGTGGGTTCAACTCCTCGACTCCTGCAAGGGTGGGTTAGTTGCGCCCCCTGCAACTAACAACAGCAACTGGATTTGGAGCTGAGCTGTGCCCTCCACAACTAAGACTGAAAGGACAACAGCTTGACTTGGAAAAAGCCCTGGTAGTACACACTGTTCCCCAATAAAGTCCTGTTCCCCTTCCCCAATTAAAAAAAAAAAATCTTAAAAAAAAAATGAAGGTGAGGTAAGACATTTTCATATGAACAATTGCTAGTAGATATGCTTTATAAGAAATACCAATGAGAAAGTGAAATTGAAGACTGCCCAACATTCTTGTTCCTAGCTTTAGCTTTTCTTAAAGATGAAACCAGTCCAGATCAGAGTGACTGCATGCAAAATGATGGAGTAGGAAACTCTAAGAGTTGGTCGCGTCAACAAAGCCGTGTATAAGCTCAAAAGAGCTGCTTGAGTAAACTATTTCGGAACTCTGGAACCTGACTGAGTATGTGCAATAACCAGAAGAGTGCCTGTTTCCGTAGGTTTTTTTCCATCATAAGAGAATATGGTGAAGAGGTTTATGCTAATAAAATTTAAATTAAATTACCAATCTAGCAAACTATATTACCAAGATTGACTCTAAAAGAAATGGAAAACCTGAGTAGACTGATAGTTATATAAAAAATTGAATTAATAGCCAAATCTCTCTTTCACAAAAAGCACCATGTATTATGAGTGAAGTTTACCAAACCTTTAAAAACAGAGAGAACATTTCTTATGTAAGCTTTCAAAAGAAGAGAAAAAGATTATAAGATACCCAATTTGTTTTATGATCCTAGTAAAATATTGATACTTAAACTAGACAAGGATGGTATAGAAAAAGAAAACTATAAACACATCTGTCCAATAAAATTAGACTCACAAGCAGGTCCTTTTAAACTTTGGCAAATTGAATAAAGATTTTATTAAAAATAAAACAACATGCTTAATTTGGATTTATCCAAGAAAGCATGGATCATTTCACATTAAACCCCCTATCAATTAATTTACAACATTAATATATTTTTAAAAACATGTTATTACCTTCCAGTTTGGTGTGCTACTAAAAGCTCACCTTTGTTGCAATAAATATATTAAACAATACGTTTTTAATATTTTAAGATTTTTATTATTTTAAATTGTGGTAAAATACAGTCAACATAAAATTTACCATCTTAAGCATTTTTGAGTGTACAGTTCAATAGTGTTAAACATATCTACATTGTTGTGAAATTTCTAGACTCTTTTCATCTTGCAAATCTGAAACTCTATACCCATTCAATCAGTCTCCAGTCCCCACTCCACCCCTGGCAACCACCATCCTACTTTCTGTCTCTATGAATTTGACTATTCTAAATACCTCATGTAAGTGGAATTTTTGTTTTTGTGACTGGCTTATTTCACTTAGCATAAAGTCTTTAAGGTTTATCTATGTGTAGCATGTCAGAATTTCCTTTCTTTTTAAGGTTGAATAATATTCCATTGTATACACATATCAAATTTTGTTTTTCCATTCAACCATTAATGGACACTTGGGTTGCTTCCACCTTTTGGCTATTGTGACTAGTGCTGCTATGAATTTAGGTGTACAAATATCTTTCTGAGACCCTGCTTTTAATTCTTTTGGGTATATACTCACAAGTGAATTTGCCGGGTCATATGGTAATTCTACGTTTAACATTTAGAGGAACCACCATATTGTTTTCCTCAGCAATTGCACAATTCTACATTCCCATCAACAGTGCACAAGGGTTCCAATTTCTCTACTGTCTCATAAACACTTGTTATTTTCTGCTTTTTTAATAGTAGCCATCCTAATGGGTGTGACATGGTTTCTTATTGTGGTTTTTAATTGCATTTTCCTAATGATTAGTGGTGTTGAGCATCTTTTATGTGTTTGCTGGCCATTTACAAGTCTTCTTTGGAGAAATGTCTATTCAAATCCTTTATCCATTTTTCAATTTGTTTTTTTTTTGTTGTTGTTGTTGAGTTTTAAGAGTTCTTTAAATATGCTGAATGTTAATTTGTTATCATATATATGATTTGCAAATGTATCTCCCATTGGATTTCTTTTTCACTGTTGATTGTATCCTTTGATGCACAGTTTTCAACTTTAATGCAGATTATTTAACTATTTTTACTTTTGTTGCCTGTGCTTTTGGTGTCATATTAAGCAATACTTTTTAAATGTGGATATCAGTTAAGCATTGTCAGTGGTGTAGGAAGTAAGGTCTCCTTTCTGGGAGTTGCAACAGTCCCAAAATATCTAGAGTTTAATAATAATAATATCTAGAGTTTAGATATTGGAGTTATCCAACAAGCATTTAAAGTAACTATGACTAATGTGCAAAAAAATAGAAAATTTCAACAAACGGCAACTAGTTTTAAAAGTCAAATGGAAACTCTAGACGTGAAAAAATAAAGTGTAACTAAAATTAAGAATTCAATGGATGGGTTTAAGGGTAGATTAGAACACAGCAAAAAGAGGATTAATGAACTAGAATGGAAAATATACAGGTTGAAGTTCAGAGTGGGGAAAAAACTGGAAATTATGGAGTGAGACTAAGGGAAGTATAGGATACAATGTGAAGATCTAACACATATATAATTGAAATCCCAGAAGCAGATGAGAAGAGATAGCAACAAAAGCAATATCTGAAGATATACTAGCCTCCAAATTTCCAGGCCTAATGAAGTATATCAAACCAAGGATTAAAAGAGTCCTTCAAACTCCTAGTTGGATAAATAACAAGAAAACTGTATCTACAGTCGAACTGCTAAATTCCAATGTCTTTTGCCTATTATACCTCAATAAAGATAAATAAATAAATATAAACAAACTTCCGAAAACCAAAGGGAAGGAGTGAAATACAAGCAAATAGAAGGCAAAAAGGCACATTATCCTCAAAGGAAAACAACAAAACTCAATTGCCTTTTCAGCAGAAACTATGGAAGACAGAAGACAGTGAATGATGTCTTTAAAAATTTGAAATTTTAAAGAAGTATGCCAACCTAGAATTTTATCCTTCAAAACTAAGCTAAAGATTTTTCAAAAACACAAAAGCTGAGAAGTCTTGTCACCAGAAGACTTGCACTTACAAGAAAATTCTTCAGAGTGAATGAAAATGACCCCAGATTGAACCATGAAACTGAAGGAAGAAGTAAAGACCACGAAAAGGATAAATATGTAGATAATATAAACGAATTTTACTGTTCAGAAAAATAATAAAATGATGTCATGTGGGGATTAAAACATAGGTAGCAATAAATATGTGACAACAACAAAAGATGAGAAGGAGAAAGTGGAATTAAACTTATAAATTTCTTTCATTGTTCAGGAAGTGGCAAAAATATTAATTTAAGGTAGACTTTAATAAATTGGGGGACATATTGTCACTTATTTGGTAATTACTAAATAATAAAAGATTATAAGACTCAAAGGCTAATAGAAGAAAAAAGTAGTAATTAAAATATTTTGTAAATCCAAAAGAGGGCAAGGAAAGAGCAATAAAGAAGCAAAGAAAAAGAATGGATAAATAGAAATAAGTAGAAGGATGGTAGTCTTAAACTCAATTACATTACTAAGTGTACATTTATAATAGAAGAGAATAAGCAGAAGTAAATAAAAAACTGTAACATAAAGGTAAATACTAAAAGACTGGATTTTTCAGGAGGCCAAATATAAGCTGTTTACACACAAAAAAAGCTTTTAAATATAAAGTTTATACCGAGAGAATAAAGAAAAAAGACATAAGATGTAAGTATTGACGCAAAGAGAGCTGATATAGATCTATATCTACATATGGACTGTTAAAAGCTATATATATAGAGATACATCTATTATCTATCTATCTCTCTAATCATAAAATAGGACTCTAAGGACAAAGTATTACTAAAGGTAAAGAGAAAATTTCATATATAAAAAGGTAAACAGGAGGATTAAAAACTTTAAACAAGTATGAGGTAGGACAATTAACTTCGTGAACTCATCCAAGAAAAAGTGCTATATATCTCATTGCTGAATATCACTATGGTCACTTTTGAAGTACTCCCCTTGGGAAGCTATGCACCAACGCCAGGGCCTAGTCCACCCTTCAAAGCAATTTTGGAACTCTTTTTCTGGAATGGCCATCAGAGCTGTCATCGTATTACCCTTGATGTCCTGAATGTCATCAAAATGTCTTCCTTTCAATATTTCCTTTATCGTCAGGTAAAGAAACAAGTCATCGAGGGCCAGATCGGGGAGTAGGGAGGGGTGTTCCAATACAGTTATTTGTTTACTGGCTAAAAGCTCCCTCACAGACAGTGCCGTGTGAGCTGGTGCATTGTCGTGATGCAAGAGCCATGAACTGTTGGCAAAAAGTTCAGGTCGTCTAACATTTTCACGCAGCCTTTTCAGCACTTCCAAATAGTAAACTTGGCTAACTGTTTGTCCAGTTGGCACAAATTCATAATGAATAATCCCTCTGACACCAAAAAACATTAGCAACATCATTGCAACAAGTTTCCAAACTTAATTGTTTGACCTCATATGCATCCAATAGCATAGTTTCAAAATATATAAAGCAAAAGTTAACAGAACTAAAAGAACTACACAAATCCACAATTACAATTGGACATTTTAACGAGCCTTTTTTAAGAAGTTATACAACAGCAAACAAAAACGCAGTAAGGATATAAAATATTTGAAATTTATGATTAACCACCTTGACTTAATACCATTTATAAAACAGCGCCCCAAACCACTGCACAATGCATTTATTTCAAATGCGGGTGGAACATACACCAAAATAGACTATATGGTGAATCTAAAGTACGTCTCAACACATTTGAAAAAATTGAAATAATATGGAATAGCACTTCTTAAACTTTAGTCAGCATAGATACAACCAGGACCTTGACAAAATGTAGATTTTGAATTTACAAGAAGCTCCCAAATAATACTGATAGTGTTGGGCTCATAAACAACACTCTGAATAGCAAGAATATAGAATATATTCTCTGAACAGTCAATTTAGACTATAAATCAATTTTACAAAAGATTATTAGCAAATCCCTAGAGATTTGCAAATTAAGTACTCACTTACATAGCTAATGGATCAGAAATCACAATAAATATTAGAAAACATTTAAAACTGAATTGTAGCAAAAAATACTACATGTAAAAACTTATAGAAAAAAGCTAAAGCAATGCCTAGAGAGAATTTAAAATGTTAAATGTATGTATTACCAAAAAAAAAAGAAAGTTTGAAAATAAATTATGAAAGCTTGCAACGTTTGAGCCTAGAAAAAGAACAGGAAATCAACCCAAATAAAGTTAGAAAGAAGGCAATAATAAAGATAGTAGTGGAAATTAATAAAATGGGAAGCAAACATACAATAGAGAAAAATAGTCTAAACTTCTTTGAAACAATTACTAAAATCAATAAATACATAGAAAGATTGATAGAAAAAATAGAACCAACACAAACTGTAAGTTTAAGGAATTCTACAGATCTTACTACGAAAGATGAGAGATTACAAATGACTTTAAAGCAAGGAATTTGGAAATTAGAATAAAATGGATAAATTTCTGTACCAGTAAAAGTTAAAATGAAATAAGAAAAAGAAATTTTGAATAGTTCCATACCTATAAAAGACATTCCATTTATAATTTTAAAACTTTCTCCAGAGACAACCCCAGGTTTAAGTGTTTTCACTTTTGAAGTCTTCTAAATACATAATAAAGAAATAATACTAATTTTACAAAAATTCTTTGAGATAACAAAAATGTGAATGCAGTTGTCCAATCATTTTATGAGTAGCATAATCTTGATACCACAATCTGAACAGGACATCAAAGAAAGGAAAATTATAGATCACTATCTCTTGTGAAGCTAAACACAATAATTCCATATTAAATAATAGCAAATTGAATTCAGGGATACGTCAAAAGGATAATCATGACCAATTGGACTTGTTCCAGGAACGCAAGTGTATTAATTATCTATTGTTGCATAATGACCTCAATACTTAATGGTTGAAACAAAAATATTTATTATCTCATAGTTACTATGGATCAGGGGTTTGAGAGTTGCTCAGATGGGTAGATTTGGCTTTCAGAGTCTCTTATGAAGTTGCAGTCAAGATGTCAGCTGAGGCTGTAGTCATCTGGAGGTTTGATGGAGACCAGATAATCTGCTTCAAAGATGGCATATTTACATGGTTGTTGGCAGGAAGCCCCAGTTCCTTGCCATGTGGGAAAGGACACAAAAAGGCCAAATATTTCATGATTCCATTGATACAGAACTTCTAGAAAAAACAAAATTATACAGACAGGAAGGACTGCAGAGGTTGCCTGGAGTTTGGAATAAGAATAGGGATGAACTACTAAAGGCAACAAGGAAACTTTTGGGGTGATAGTTTGTGATAGTGGCTGCACAACATTGTACATTTCCTAAAATTCGTCAAACTGTACAGTTAAAATGGGTGAATTTAAGGTGTGTAAATTGTGCTTCAATAAATATGTCAAAGCACAAATCAATATAATTCATCATATTAACAAAATAAATGAGAATTCTACAAGTGTCTTAATAGATGCAGAAAAAGTATTTGATAAAATTGTAACATGACACAGTCTCACAGCAGATTAGGAACAGAAGAAAACCTCCTTAACCTGATGAAAAGGCTATTGAGAAGGAGAGTGAGAGAGAGAAAGAGAGAGAGAGAGAGAGAGAGAGAGAGAGAGAGAGAGAGAGAGAGAGAGGGGAAGGAGAAGAGAAAAAGAAGAAAAGAAAAAGCTAAAATTTAAAAAGACTAACATCAAATGTTGTTGAGGATATGGAACATTTGGAACTCATATATGGCTAAGTGGTAATGGAAAACTGCATTACCACTATTATAAACTGTTCTGAAATTTCTTACATGGTTAATCATAGACTTAATCTATAACCCAATAATTCCTATCCTAGGTATTATTCCAATAAAAACTAAAACTTAGGTTTACAAGTGGACTTCTCTGGAAATGTTTATAGTAGCTTTATTTATTATACCCCCAATCTAGAAAGAACTTAAATGTTCATCAAATAAGAGGATAAATAAAAATTTATGGAATTTATGGTATAGTGAAAATATTGTGCTGAACAAATAAGCCAAACACAAAAGAACACATGCATACAATTCGACATTTGTAAAATTTGAGAAAAAGCAAACCTAAAACAATGACAGAAATCAGAACAATGGTTGCCTATCTGCTGTGTGTAGTGACCGAAAGGAGGCAAGATAAAATTTGAGGGGGTTGTAAAATGTTTGAAATCTTGATTAGGGTACTGGATATATTAATATATTAAAATTCATTTAATTATATACAGATCTGTGCATTTTTCTCTATGCAAATTTTACTTTGATTTAAAACACTTTAAAAACTATTTAAACATTTGCTGCATTCTCAATCATAATCAAAAGTAAATTACTTTACTTATTCTTTACTGTTTATGTTTCTCTAACTAGCCTCAGAGTTTACAGTAGCAGGTCTTCATACCATATGTGGGGCTAAAGGATATTTTGAAGAATTGTTCTGAATTTTGCACATAGGGGAAAAAAATCCACAAAAATCTATAGTTGAAATCCTACTCAAAAGTAATATGTGAAATATTGAATGTTTTCACACTGATTTCAGAAATAATGACGTCCCACTATCACCACTTTTACTCAGTTTTGTACTGAAGATTCTAATTAGTACAAAAATGCAAGAAAACCCAATAAAAATAAAGAACAGTAAAGAAGAAAGAAGTAGAATTATTCTTATTCACAAAAACATGACTGAGTACATAGAAAATAAAAAAGAACCTACAGAAAAACTATTGGAATTATTAGGTAAATTTAGCAAGTTGCTGGATACAAAGTCAATATGTAACAAACAATTCTATTTCTACATCCCAATAATAAACATTTAGAAAATGAAATTAAAGAATACCATTTACAAGCAAAAACATCAAAGATATAGGAATAAATCTAATGAAAGATGTTAAAGATGGCTACATTGACAACTATATGTTGCTGAAATTTAAAACATATATGAATGGATTCAATATTGAAAAATCAATTAATGTAATCTACCATATTAACAGATAAAAGAAAAAAAACCCCATGATCATATCAATTGCTGCAAAAACAAACATTTGACAAAATTCCCTTCCTCAGCAAAACTACAGGTAAAGAGGATGTTTCTCATGTTGATAAAGAATATCTATTAAAAGAAAAACCGCACAGTTAATATCATATTTAATTGTGAAAGACCAAATGCTTTCCCCCTAAATTCAAGAACTAGACAAGAATATTTGGTTTTCACCACTCTTGTTCAACATAGTACTGGTAGGTCTAGCCAGCAAAATTAGGCAATAAACGGAAATAAAATGCACACAAATTGGAAAGGAAGACATTAAACTGGCCCCATTTGCAGATGACATAATTATCTACACAGAAAATCCCAAGGATCTTAAAAAAAAAAAAAAGCTGACCCCCTAAAATTAATAAGTGAATTCAGCAAAACCATAGGATACAAGATCAACACACAAAAATCAACTGTTTTTCTAGGCTCTAGAAATAAACAAGTAAAAAATATGAAATTAAAAGTACAGTATCAATTACAATCACTCAGAAGGAAGACATAATAAATTGAAGCTCATTAAAATTAAGTATTTCCTATCAAAACACAACACTGAATGAGTGAAAATGCATGCTATGGACATGGGAAACACATTTGCAGTGTTCATCTCCATCAAAGGAATCCTATACAGAGTACCTAATATGTTCTGGTCAATCACTAAGTAAAAGTTAGATGACTTTCACAAAAATTAGCTAAAATTTAAGCAAGCGCATCACAAAAGAGGATAACCAAATTACTAATAAGTACTCGTACATGAAAAGTTGTACAATATCATCAACAATCTGGGAAATGCAAATTAAAACCATAATCGTATACTACCATACCCCTCTCTGAAAAAGCAGAGAATACCAAATATGGATGTAATGTGAAGAAATGAGCATGCGCACACACTACGAGAAAGTTTAAATTTGTATAACCACTATGGAAAACTGTTTGAAAGTGTCTATTAAATAAACTTGTACTCTAGGACCTAGCAATTCAATCTCTCAGTATATATTCAACGGAAATAATGATTTATATCCATCAAAAAACATGTCCAAGAATATTCAAAGCAAGATTATTCACAATATCCCCAAACCAGAAAGCACATTAATGTGTATCAACAGTGAAATAGATCAGTAAATTATGGTTTTTCAATACAATAGAATTCTACGTAGCAATGAAAAAGTACTAATTATTGCTTAGTGCAACAAAATGGATAGATCTTTGAGACATAACGCTGAGCAAACAGAGACACAAAGGAAGAAATTTTGTATGAGTCCATATATGTGAAACTCAAAAACAGGCAAAAAATAATAATGATTGATGTCAGTATAGTGGTTACATTTTGAGGATATTAACAGGGAAGGAGCATAAAATACATTTCTGGAGTACTGGAAATATTCGATTTCCTGATCCAAATGTTCATTAGATAGGTTTATATACACGTAAACCTTTATTTTATCTGTAAAATTAAGATTTGTGTATATTATGGTACATGAGTTACAATTCAATAGGAAAAAAAAACAACCCTCACACACAAATCTACATACATCTATAGTAATTTAAACAATGTAGCATTTGTGTAGGAATGCACAAATGGATCAGTGTCCGATTATAAATAACTCAGAAACTGATTCACAAACACGGAAATTCATATTATAAAGTGGCATTTACATATCAGTAGGTAACACAAGAACTATTTAATCATGTATTAATGCAGGGGTGTCCAAACTTTTTTCAACGTTTTTCACCAAGGGCCATATGCGGTAAAATACACAAACAGCCGGGCCACTCACTCGAGGTGCAGTACGTATTGCCTCACCTGGTTTATTTAAGTAAACTAAACATATTTTTGGAATTTGCTGCGGGCCAATTAACAATGGATTGCGGGCTGCAGTTGGCCTGCGGGCTGCAGTTTGGACTCCCCTGTATTAATGGGACAAGGGAGTGGCCAACTGGGGGGAAAAAATGAATGCTTGCCTTACATACCAAATGAATTTTGGGTAAAACAAATGTTTAAATATAAAAACTAATTATATATATTATAAATATTTATATAATACATTTATATTATATTTATATATAGTATATATATGTTTACCTATAATATATTATATATTTTCTATAATATATTATATATTTTCTATAATATATTATATGTTTATATATAATGTATGTTATATATTATATGTTTATATAATATAATGTAATGTAATATAATATATGAAATAGTGGGAAGGCCCTTCTAAATATGATATAAAACACAAAAGCTATAAAAGACTGATAATTCCAGTTCATTAAAATATTATCCATCACAAAAACCATCATAAAGTCAAAAGACAAACAAAAAATTGGGGAAAATGAATTTGCAACTCCTGTTACAAAGAGTTAATTTCCCTAATATATAATAAACTCCTACAAAATAAACCAACAATCCAATAGAACAATTGGCAAAGGATATGAACAATTTTCAGAAAAAGAAATGGAGTTGGCTATAAAACATAAACATATTACTTAAACTTACAATAAGAAAGATTCAAGGAGATACTATTTTTAAAATCCAGAACATTAGCTAAAATAAAAAGTTTAATTTTTAAGGATAGGAGAAACAGGATTTTCATATTGTTGGTGGGCATATAAATTGTGACTTGGCAATATCTATCAAAACTAAAAATGTACATAGCTTTTGGCTCAGTAACCCTACTTTTGAGAATATATCTTGCAACTATCCACACATAAATTCCAAATAAAGTTTGTTCAAGGTCATTTATTATAGTATTGCTTGAAATACAAGAGATTGAAAAAAATCTAAATGGCCATTAAATAAGCTACATCCATACAATGAAATATGTAGCATTTAAAAGGGGTAATTAAGAGTTTTTTGTATTGGTGTAAAACAGTCCTCAGGATACAGTTACATTTAAAAAAAATAAAGTTACAGAAGTTTCACCAATACAAAATTGGATAAATAAGATATGACAATATGATATAATCCACAGTGAAAACAAACGAAATAGACTCTTACATATAACATGGCTAGATCACAGAAATTTAATTTTAAAACACAAGTTGCAGAATATGACACATAGTATGATGTCATATGTAAGAATTTAAAGACATATTTCTGAAATAATACAAACATTACCCATGAATATATATGAAAGATACCTGGAACTGTACACACCAAGTTCATAATAGTGTTGGTATCTGAGGAGGTGGAAGGGAGAATGAACTTGGAAGTAGTCAAAAACAGTTCTGAACTGGTGAATAATCTTTTGTTTCCCTTATTTAGAAGATAAAGGAAACAGTATCACCCTTACCTTAGAAACATTTGTCTCTCCTTGGCCTTGCCTTTAAACTTTCTCATATAGTCACAAACACAAAAATATAATTTTCAAAACATGCACACACGTCTTTCATTTGGGATTTGTGTTCAGTGCTATAAGATCAACATATGTAAAAAACGGCAACAATTCTTTACATTATTATATGAAAATATTTTATTAGACTGTGAGCATCACTGTATAAGTGACAGCAATTAATATATTCTTAAAATTCTTAAAAGCAATTAATATATTCTTAAAATATATCCTTAAAATATTTTATAATATATTTTGTGGTATTTCTCATATAATACACATTACCGCAAACATGATATGTAAACTTCATGTTTTGTTTTGTTTCTGACATTTTAAGAATTTAACTGATAATTCCAGTTGATATTGTCCTCGATGAAAGAAGTTGCCCGAACTGAAATTAACAAAAAACTATCTAAGATCCCCAATGACTGAAGAAAAGTTGTCTAATTTAGGTTTATGATCAACAGAAGACAAAGTATGTGAAAAATTTTGATTTTAATAATATTAGTAGTGATTTGGTGAAATGGAGGCAAGAAAAATAAATTTTGCGAAAAATATATAATTATTCATAAATTATATACATATTAATTAATCATCTAAATATTATAAGCCCATCAGCAAACTCCCATACATTCTCAGTAATAATTAAAAATAAGTTATCTTTGTTATTTACTAAATTTTTAGCCTTAAAAAAGCATACCTTTATAATTTTTTTGTCATAAAAATATATTTGTCATTGTAGGAGGGTAAAATATACTTAAACAGTTTGTTGACTTGATTTAGATCTTGAATATTTAGACATAAGATATGTGGGCCTCTATCTGCAATCTATTCTAGGCTATGAAAATGTAAGGAACTGTCTAGAAATAAGTATGACAAAATGTTAGCAATTTTCAGTACTGAGTGAAGATTATTACATTGCCTATTTGTTGTATTTTATGAAGAGTTTAAAACGGTTTTTAAAATGTCTAGGGGGCAGTTTTTTGATATGGTACAATAGGCAATACTTATTTTTTTTACATTTTCATTAATTTTCTAAATTTTAATATAATTAACATTTTGTTTTTGAATCAAAAGAAAGGAAAAAAAGCATTCTAAAATTTAAAAGAACAGTTTGGAATGAAGACAATTTTAAGAACTTGATCCTTGTATGGGCCTGTTTAAGTTTTTTAATATTTAAAGAAAAAACTGCTCCAACAGGCCTAGTCAGTCGTGCAACTAAAACAGGAGGTTGGAATGCAGGAGTTAAAGGGAGAAAAGTGAGAATGGATCTGGTTAAATCAGTGGTCATACTGGAAAACAAGGTGCAGCATAATCTAGTAGGGATGGACATTGGAAGTGGTGAGCTGGCTGTTTGGAGACTAGCAATCAACCATTTTACTAGGATACATGAACTCATTCCCCACCTTATACGATATTATTGTCCAGTATCTTAATTCTAGTCAGTGCTTCTCCACAAATGGGACAATATATTTTTTAAATTGCATACAATGTTTGCTTAGAGTTACTGACATATTTATAAATGTGTTCATCATTCCTTCATGCTCCTCTGATTTCCATATGGGTTCATTTTCCTTTTGGCTGAGGTACATCCCTTAAAATTTCCTTTCATGAATGTCTGTGGGTGGTGTAATCTCTTATAGTTGCATCTGCCTGAAGATTTTAATAATTTCTTACCCATTCTTGAAATTTATTATACATATATATGCATATATATAGTTTATACATGGTTTGGAATTTTAGCTCATTTTCTCTCAGCACAATGCAGAGGTTACTCTACTGTCTTCTAGCTTCCTTAGATCTACTGTGGAGAAGTCAGAGAGCAATCAGTGTCGCTCCTTTATACATGATGGTCTTTTGTTTCTGGATGCTTTTAAACCTTAATCTCTTTTTCCTTGGTGTTCTTCAGTTATGTGATGATGGATCTAGATATGACTTTCATCTTTATTTATCCTGCTTGGGTTTTATTGGAATTCCTGCATTTAAAGATGTCTGCTTTCAACACTTCTGGAAAATTATCAGTTATTATGAATTTGAATATTGCCTCTTTCTTATTTTCTTTATCTAATCTTAAACAGCTTCATTGATATATAATTTATATACCATAAAGTTTATCTGTATAAAGTGTTTAGTTCCACAGTTTTTAATATATTTAGAATTCAGGACCGTGACCATAACCTAATTTTAGGACATTACCACCAAAGGAATCCTTGTACCTGTTAGCAGTCAATCCCCATTTCTATCCCACTTGCTATCGCCCAGTCCCTAGGAAATCACTAATTTATTTTGTTTCCCTATGTATCTGCCTATTCTGGACATTTCATATAAATGAAGTCCTGCAATATGTGATCATTTGTTACTGACTTACTTCACTTATGATCGTATTTTTGAGATTCATTCATGTTGTATATATCTGTACTTCATTTCTTTTTATTGACAAATAATATCCTATTGTATGGATATACCACATTTTATTTATCCATTCATCATTTAGGCTGTTTCCATTTTTTGGCTATTGTGAATACGCTGCCATGAACATTTATGTATAAGCTTTTATACAGATGTATGTTTTCATTTCTATTGTATAAATACCTACCATAGTAGTGGAATTTCCAGGTCACATACAAACTCTATGTTTAAGATTTTGAGGACCAGTCAAACTGTTTTCCAAAGTGGCTGCCCGTTTTCCATTCCCATCAGCAACGTGTGAGGTCTCCAATTTTCCTATCCCCATCATCTCTTTTTGGAAATATTACTAGACATATTCTAGGCCTTCTCACTATATCCACCATATCTTGTTTTTCTCATATTTTCAATCTCTTTATATTCTATATAAATTCATAGTCTATTATTCAGCTCACTAATTCTTCCTCAGAGCTAGAATCTATTTCCAGTGGAGGAACCTATTTTTCAAATAGGTTTTTTTACTTTCAACTATTAAGATTTTAATTGTGAGAATTTCTGTGTGAACTTTCCTTAATTCTGCCAAGTTATTCCGTGATTGTATTTTAAGCTCGTCTTATATTTATTTAAACATATCGTATTAGTTAGCTCAGGCTGCCATAACAAAATACCTACTCTGGGTGGTTTGAACACAGACAGTATTTTCTCACAGCCTGGAGGCTGTAAGTCCAAGATCAGGATACCAGAATGGTTAGGTTCCTGCTGAGAGCTTTCTTCCTGGCTTCCGGATGACACCTTCTCAAAGAGTCCTCAGATGGTGGAGCAAGAGCAAGCTTTCTGGTGTTTTTTCTCATGAAGACACTAATTCTGTCAGGGCCTCACCCTTATGACCTGTTTTAACCTTATTTATTTCCTTACTCCAAATACTGTCACATTAGAGGTTAGTACTGGTTCGAGGGAGACACAATTCAGTGCATAACACATATTAAACTTACCCTGTTTCCCTGAAAATAAGACCTAGCCGGGCAATCAGCTCTAATGCGTCTTTTGGAGCAAAAATTAATATAAGACCCGGTATTATATTATATTATATTATATTGTAAAGACCCAATCTTATATAATAGTAAAATAAGACTGGGTCTTATATTAATTTTTGCTCCAAAACACGCATTAGAGCTGATTGTCCAGCTAGGTCTTATTTTCGGGAAAACCCAGTAGTTACTTCAAAGTCTGTCTTGTAGCCTATCATCTGAATACATAAATGCTCTATTACTGTCTTGTGTTTTTGTGTGTGGATTCTCACAGACGATACCTCGCCTTTTAATGTTTTGTGATTTTGTTTTATAGTGAATGTCTCGTTTTTGTTGGACCTTCATCTGCAGGAATTCTTAGGAGCCTGAATTGAGTTTGAATTTTTCCAGGGAAGATTTACATTTGCATCTCTCAGCCAACTAGGGGCCTTACAACAGGGCACCATTTTAAATAACACCATCAGCTTGCATTTTCCTTTTCAGAAAACTCTGTAAATCCATGTGATGTTCAGTTTGTGGTCACAAATTTTCAGATGATCCTTTTCTACAACATCTGGCACCAAGGACAAGACGTGTATGCAAGTTTTTCTTGCTGTCTCCTTTTTTCCAGTAAGATTGTTTTTCTTATTCACTTTACACTGAGGGTGGGGTCCCATCTTTATGGAAACGTCTCACATTTGATTCCTTGCTTTTTGTAGCCCCCAGCTTTTCCTTCTATTCCCCAAGCCTCACATCACTATAAAGATAATTTCTGCAGTGTTGACAGAAAATCTCAGGGTAAGAGACAAACCTGGGGGTCACTTGTCTCCCAAGGTTCCTGCTTGTACTTTGTTTAGGATCCTGTGGATTCTTTGCATTTTTTCCAGTTCAGGAAAACATTTAGAATAATGTTTGTTTTTAATATTTCAACTGATATTTTTACCATTTAATTAGGAAAGTGTGTCAAACTATTATGCTAATTGCCCCAGTGAATTATGCCTCCCTGTATGGTACGCTTTTTGTAATGTAACTTTGCTGCTCCAGCTCTGGCCATCAAGAAGTGAGGTCTGTTTCCCCACCCCTTGGATCCAGGCTGTGCTGTGACTTGCTTTGATAAACAGAATGTGGTGTAAGTGACTTAAGAGGTCTTTCGGCTTTAGCTTTCCTGGAACGCTTCCAGCATCACATGAAGAAGACCTAGATGAAAGACCACATGAGGAGAAAGGCCGAGCCACTGCAGCTATCTCGGCCGAGATAGATATGTGAGCGAGGACATCTGAGAACGGCCATTCTCCACCCAAACCACTAATTGAATGCTGCCGCATGAGTGAGCTCCGGCAAGAGAAGCAGAATCCCTCAGCCACTCCACAGAGTTGTGAGAGATAATAAATTATTTTTGTTTTAAGCCACTAAGTTTTTGGGGTGGTTTGTTACACATCAATAGGAAATTGATACAAAGAGTCATTTGGGATATCTAATCCACCACATTGGATTGGCTGGAAAAGGAGGTCCCCAGGGTGGAGGTTAGGAAACTAAGAGGGGTGATGGGCATCCCTGTTGGGGAGAGGAAGGCAGGAAGTGGTGAAGAAAAATTGGTTACAATAGGGGATTGTTCAAATCATATATTAACTATAGTGAGAGCCAGTTTTCTCATTGTTGGAGAAGAGAGTTTGCAAATGTGGAAAAGAGAAAACTAAAAGAAAACTAAATCCAAGGTACTTGACTGGAATTGGAGGTACCAATGTAAACTCATGGTTGTAAATATGTAAAGAGATAGAGAAATATAGATGTAAGTATAGGTGTGAATACGTAAATATAGTACCTAACTCTGCCCATTAAGATGTACTGAGACAAGTAGCAATGAGCACACTAAGCACCCAGATCCTGACTTCTAAAAACCATTCTCAACTTGAAGGAATCATGTCTCTTTGATGAAATGGCTAATTCAAGAGCTGGCCAAGGAAAGTATCACGTGTGTCGGGAGTATTTTTTGGTGACAGAAAGTTGCAGAATGCTCAAAAAATGATGAAGATATGTCAAAGGGACACAGAAACCAAAGGAAGGGGGTCTGACTAACCAAATATGGCATGATTTGAGCATCAAGATGATGATAGTGATGGATTATAACCCATCAAATAAAACAGGAGTCCAAGCAAGTATGCAGATATAAAAAATGATAAAGTGAAAGCTTGGCGAGACACAATACAGTTAGATGGCATCTAAGTTACTTCCCACAGATTAATTAATTATAGACATGCAAATAGAGTGACTTTACAGTGGAAAAGCCTGGCAGATACCACCTTAATCAGGTGACCTCACTGACCATCACCAATAATGCGACAAATAGAAATCATGCATGGCGTGACAGGATGCAATCAGAAGAACACAGCATCACTACTGTGGTCTGCCTGCTAAAGAGGGGTAACTTGTATCTGACCGTGAGGACACAGACAAATCTGTATCAGTTAGCTATTGCTGTGTCAAAAGTTACCCTCAAACGTTGTGGATTAAAACAGTATTCATTATCTTTCACAGTTTCTGTGGGTCAGGAATTTGGGAGCAGCTTGGATGGGTGGCTCTGGCTTAGGCTGTCCCCTCAGGTTGCTGGAGAATACACTTCCATGGTGCCTTAGCCTCATGGTTGCCAAGTTTGTGTGGCTGCTAATAAAATACTTGAGCTCATCTCTATGCGGGCTTCTTTACAAGGCTATCTGAGTGTCCTCATGATGCAATGTCTGGCTTCACCCAGAGCAAGCAATGCAAGAGACCAAGGCAGAAGCTGCCGTATCTTTTATGACCTAGCCTCTAGGCACATACCATCACTTTGGCAGCAGTCCACTGGTCCCATGGGTCACCCCGCTTCAGAGTGGGAGGGTTCTACACAAGGACGTGAATACCAGGAGATGAGAACCTGGCTACCACAAACGCCAATAAAGGGACAAAAATTGCTGACCTGTAATCTTCAAAACCATTAAAATCATGAAACTCAAGAAAATGCTGAGGAACTGACTCATATTAAAGGTGACTACAGAGACATGACAACGCAATGCAACACATAATTTGGGACTGGGTCCTTTTCTATAAAGGCCACTATTAAATAATTGGGGAAACCTGAACGAGGTTTGAGGATTAGAGGTCAGTGTTAATTTCCTAATTTAGATGGTTGTATAAGGTTATACAGGTGTACCTTGTTTTATGGCGCTTCACTTTATTGTGCTTCCCAGACACTGTGTTTTTTTTTACAAATTGAAGGCTAGATCCTCCACCAGCAAAAAGATTACGACTTGCTTTCTTGTGATACTCACTTTATTGTGGTGGTCTGAAACCGAACCCACGATATCTCCAAGGTACGCCTATGTACTGGAATTTTCTTGTTTGGAGGAAAGACACAATAAAGAATTTGGGAGTGACAGGGTGTCATGTCGCAACTTCCTCTCATCTTTACTGAATATTTGAGATGGTTGAAAGAAAAACACACATGTCTTTAAACCCAAAGAAATAATTTAAACTACTTAAAACGCAGGGGCTTAGGGGGTTTTATATTGTAATTCTTTAACCCAGATTATTTTTTTAATAGCTCTTCTTTATAAAAGTCACTGTGCTTTAAACTTGAGAGACAGAAAAACCCAAAGAAAACAGGAAAACAATCCACAGTATTTTGGCATGTAGCTTTCTAGTCCTTTCTGTGTGCATACATATATTTTTACATATACTTTTAAAAAACCAATTATAAACATGATATCATCTTGTTCATATTTTTATCATAAACTTTTCCTCAGGCCAGTGGTATCCTTTTACCATATAAAAAGAGATTCCTTACCCACAGCAATGAGGCTGAGATCCAGGACACGTTTTGCCCACCTCGAAAGCCTGCACCTTTTCTCCCTGCTCTAACCCCACTACCTGCCCCAAACAGAAAACAAAAAAACCCCCAAAAACACAGTTTCGTTTTCACCCACCCGTCAACAGTGGCGATGATGCTTGCCACCTGTACAGCTCTTTGCAGTGCCTGGCACCCATTCACGCCCATAGTCCCGGGATCTTCCAAAGACGTATATTATGTTTTAATGAACAAGCTGCATCCTCGGGCCATTTACCTAGCTAGTAGCTGTGACAGTCTTCATTTCATAATATTCTTTTCAGGAGATGTATTTAAAATAGTGCTGCGTGGTTTACCACTGGCCCCTTTTGAAGCGATGATGGGATGTGTCAGTGTATGAGTCAATCGACTAACATTTCAATATCCATTGTGTGCAAGATTCTGCATCTAAAATCTCTTGGGAGTGCAAAGATGCGAATGCTAATCTCTTGCCAGGAAGCACCCTGAAATTCAACTAGGAAGAGAAGATAAATATCCTTTCAACAGTCCACAGTAGCACCAGGCAACCTGTGCTCAGTGATGGAAGTCAGACAAGTGTGGTGGGCTTTTATGACCAGAAAGATTTCATCCAGAAGGAGGGACTTGAGCTCAGCCTCCGATGATGGAGGGGCTATACACGGAGCAAGTATTTCTGGCAAGAGCGATACATTCATAAAGATTCAGGCGCAGGAATGTTTTAGACATGTGTGGTGAACAGTGAGGAGATGAGTGTGGTTAGAAGGTGACAAAGAGAAAAATGGGTAAGACCTTTGGTCAGGGATTGATTGTGAGAGTCCTGAATGCCAAATCCAGAACAAATTTTACTAAATGGGAGGCAACTGGGTTGGATGAGAGCTGGGCCCTTGGTGGGAAATGAGGATGTAGAGTCTTTCTTCGGGCAGCTTCTTAGAGCCCATTGATAGGGAAATGAAGAAGATAGGATGGTGGACCCAAAGGGTCAATTAAAGTTATCAACAATATTGGGGAGGCTGTGCCCACTTGAAGGCTGAAGAAACAGTGCTGGTGGAGAGAGAAAGATGGCGGATGATAGAGAGAGAATAATTAGTGAAGCAAGTTCTCCGGGGAGGTGAAGGGGCACTGAATCCAGAAACATGCTGATGGAGAAGTTGGGGGAGGGGATATCTTTGAGGAGGAGGGAAATCAGGTTCTCAGACGGGGGAGACAGAGACTGGTCTAAAGACAGAGATGGCATGGTTTGAAGCAGAGAGAAGGGTAAAAGATGTGTTGTCCCACACTAGGCCTAGGCTCAATGGGTTCAGGGCAGCAGACAAGGTGTCATGCAGGGTTTCTGGTCCCACTCCTGGGCTATTGCACTAAGCGCGTCTTCTGTGTTATGATGCAACACGGTGAAGAACATCCAGCGCACACGGCCGGCTGTCCCCTTCGCCTCCTCCGGCAGCCGCTCAGCCAGAACCTGCAGGGCCCTCTCCACGCTGGCTGGAGAGCCACCCATGTCCTCCCATCCCTCCTCGGGGGTCCAGCTCCTGAGAACAGTGGCTACCGGGTACCACACACTGTATGGGGGCCACATGTCCTCCTGCCCAGAGTCAGACTCTATTCCTACCTGGCTGGAATCCTGCTCGCTGTGCCAGGAGTCCAGTTGGGTGGTGGCCTTGGTGTCAGATGCCCACAACTCTAGGAGCTCATAGCAGCAGCAGACCACCAAAAGGAAGGTGACGCCTGCCACGGCCAACAGGATGGCGTGGCACCCGGAGGCTTCAGAGGACCACCAATTCACTGAGGGGACACATTTCTCCCAGGCAGATTGCGTTTCCTGCTCCCAGCACTGCTCTCCACGGCCTTCCTGAAACTCAGTGCCCATAAGCTGCTCCACCACCTTTCAGAGAGTTTTGGCCAACACCACACCCTGCTCGCTCTAGTCCTGCTCCCTGCACAAGAATGCAATATATGGAGAGGCCAAAAAGAAACACCAACAGAGCCATGGATGGGGGTTCATACCACTGTAGTCTTGCTGGCAGCTGGGTTGGAGATACAGGATGCAGGAGCCATATGATGCGCAACCTGCCTTCCGCTTCTCTGCCTGCCTGCCTGCCTGCCTGCCTGCCTGCCTGCCTGCCTGCCTGCCTACCAACCCACCCCCTAGCATAGCCACAGCAGTTATATTAGTGACTAATGGTTAACCGGTAACATCTGATGGCCAACTAGTCACAGCTGACGGCCATCTGATTACAGCGGATGGCCATCTAATAACCGAGCCAACACCTTTTCACGTGAGGCCAAGAGCCTGGAAACTGCTCTCTGGGACTCTGTCCCCACACAAGGAGTGGCCTGGTTGGGAGAGTGATGGTGATTATTTAAAGTGAGGTTGATAGCTCAAAGGGTAGATGGAGTAAAGGCAGAAGGGCTGATGAGAGAGCAGAGGAAAGTCCATCTCCTACGGATGAGTTGGAGCTCCATTTGGGGTGGATGAATCCCTCCAGCTCATTGTTTTCTCTTCCCCCATGGCCTTGGAATTCTTTGGGTTAGGCTTACCTACGTTCTCCAGCAGCATGGCCCAACAGAATGTTCTGTGATGATACATTCTGTTTGCACTTCCCAGTATAGTAGCCACTGGCTACATGATAGCTTTTGAGCACTTGAAATGTGGCTAATGTGATTGAGGAACTGAATTTAAAATTTTTTAAAAATGTATTTAATTGTAATGAACTTAAATAGCCACACGTGACTAATGGTCCCGTCGCTGGACAGAGCAGCTATTGAATGGCCCCTTTCTCCTTAGTGAGGAAGGAGATAAGACTTTCCACAGGAGTGGAGAGGTACATGCGGTCAGATAGAAGCTTTTGCTCTTTACTGAGAGGCACTAGTTTTCCCAGTGAGGACTCTGGTTGATCCTCCCAAGGGGAAGCTTGTTCCAGAAACTCCCCATTTTCTTCATTTTGCTCACGATAAACACACTCACAAGGACCAATTATTTTGGAAAACAATTTTTCGTAACTATATTCTGAATGTTTTCTGCCCTTAGGGATAGTCCTGTCCATAAATCCATATACCAGGGAAGTCAAATTAGCTATCCCTGGGCTTCTTGATGAGGAAATGTGGAAACACTAGAGACGATTTACTCAGGTCAAAGTAGCTTCTGCGCCTCTTTTTGTGATCATAAGTCTGGAGTCCTAGAAATAGTTCTGATTTAATATCAGAGAGACCTCGATTCAAATTTTGGTCCTTGGGGAAGTTACCCAACCATTTTACTTCCATATCTATAAAATGGAAAGAATGATACTTAAATAGGCTGTTGCAGGCGTTACGTATAATTAACTTATTCATATTTATTTCACACTGATTGTCAGCTAATGTGCTAGATACTAGGAATAAAATGGTAGGCAATGCGGATGTGATTCTTGTTGCTTCAGCTTATGTTCTAGTACGTGAAGATATGCATTAGTCAAATAATTGCAGAAGTATGTACTATATGTTTATATACTATACCTTTATAATATAACTATGTTATATAAAATTTAAGATTTTGATAGGTCCAGAAAGGGATAATATAGGTGATGTGATTTTTAAAATATGTTTGCAGATTTTTTGACACTCTCCCTCCAAAAAGTAGAATCTAATTCCCTTGCCATTGGATAGGGGCCAGTCTTGGTGACTCACTTCTAACAAACAGATATGGTAGAAACAATGCTATGTGGCTTCTGAAGCTAGTTCATAAAATGAGTAATTATTTTTTCCCTCTCCTTGTTCCTCTTTCTTTCCCCTCCCTCTTCCTTTGCCCTTCCCCTCTTCTCCTCTACCTCCTCCCCTCCCTACCTCCCTCCTTCCCTCTTTCTCAATGTTTGGCTTTGAATTCAAGTCACCATGTTTTAAAGAAGCTCAAGCCCAAGAAATACGGAGAGATATATGTATAAAGAAACTGAGTCCTCTGACAAAAAACCAGCACCAACTAGCCGGCCATCTGAGTGAACAGTCTCGAAGTCGGAACTCTAGTCCCAGGCAAACCTTCAGGTAACTGCATTCCTGGCTGATATCTGACTACAATCTTCAGGTAACTGCATTCCCACTGACATCTGACTACAATCTCATGACAGACCACAAGCCACAACCACCTAGCTAAGCCATTCCCAAACACCTGACCCACAGACATCATGAGAGATAATGCCTGATTATTCCTGTTTAAGACATTACATTCTGGAGATATTTGTTATCAAGTATTAGATAACTAATACAATAGGAAACCATGTGATAAAAGGCTGGGGATCAGGAAAAACTGACTTGATGAAATAGCATTTGAGTTAATAACAGGAGGAGGGGAATGAATTAGATAAAGAGGAGGGAAAAGTATTCCAAGGATCTGTACTAACAGACACAGGGGCTCTGTGGGAAGATGATAAATCTGAGGAACTGAAAGTTATGCAGTGGGCTAGGAACACACTATCAGGAGGAAGAGATACTGGATGCCTGAAAATGTAGGGAGGGGTCGGCTCATGCAGGACCTTAGATTGACTTTTCCCAAATTTGGTAGAACACTCTGGAAGGGTAGTCAGCCGGTAGGGATGTATGAAGTCTGACATCTAGGTTTCTGGTGCTTTCCCGAGAAATAGGAAACACCTGATGAGGACCATATTCATGGTGGAAGATCATAGTTTTGTACAGGTTGTTTGACATATTTTTGAGATATCCAGATGATGTTGTCAAGCATGAAATTAAATATATACATCTGGAGTTCTAAGGAGAGATATGGATTGCATGTGCATGTTTGAAGCAACAGCAAACAAATAGTAATTGAAACCAAAGGAGTGAATTAGCTAGAATCTGCTGGAGACTGGATAGCAAGTGAGAACAGAAAAAACCTAGGATCCAGACTATAAGATTTAACAGCTAGCTAGAGTAGAATGGGTCAAAGAAAAATGAGATAGAGCAGCCACAGAAGTAGGAGAAAAATGAAAAAAATGTGCCAGGGAGAGAAGATTGTTTCAGGGAGGTGATGGTCAAAGATGCTGAACAATCCAAGATGGCATGGATGAAAGGCCTATTGAGCTAGCTACACTGAGTCAGGAAGGCTAGACCGACGCCTGTTTTGATAGAATAAGTAATGGAGGCAGAAGCCCAATTGGAGAGGGTCAAGGAGTAGTGGGAAGTAAAGAAAATGGAGGTAATGAGGCCAGACAATCCCTTTCAGAAAATTTAGTTGTGAAACGGAGGAGAGAGGACAGTAGGGGATGAGGTTAGAACAATAAAAGGTTACTTTTGTTGTTTTTCAGATGAGGGAGAGACTCGTGTTATGTTTAAATGCTAATGGAAAAGATCCAGTATAGAGTGAAATTGAAGATCTGGAAGAGAGGGTAGGATGTATAATAAAAGGATTATGAGACTATGAGAGGGGATAAGATTCAGAACCAGTCAAGCTTCAGAACTGGACACATGGGAGGCCTCTGAATATGGGCGGCTCTCTTTAAGATTTATTTTTAATGTTTAAAAATTGTGAAATACAATAGATATGTAAAAAAGTGCTTAAAACAAATGCATAGCGTACTGAATACCCATGTGATCAGACAAAAATATAACACTGCCAGTACTCCGAAAGCCCTCTCTCCCGTTTCCCTTTCTTGTCACGACACTCTATGCCTAGTGATAACCACTACCCCAGATTTATTGGTAATTACTTCATGTGCTCCCATCTAGTTTTTTCCCCCTTCATTCTAGTTTTGCTACCTAAATACACATCCCTAAACAATGCTGTTAAATCTTGCTTATTTTTGAACTTTGTATAAACACAACTATACTGCGTGGATTCTTTTATTTCATGCTTCTTTGACTCAATATTATATTGTTAGGATTCATCCATGTTGTTGTATGTAGCTATATACTTCATTCATTTTCAATCCTGTATAGTATTCCACTGTATGATTATATCACAATTAATTTACCCTTTGTGCCATTAGTGGGCATTTAGGTTGTTTCTTGTTTGGGGTTATTACAAAAATGCTCCAGAGAACATTCTTGTACATGTGTCCTGGTGCACATGTACATGAGTTTCTCTTGGCTGTATTCCGTTTCCCAAATTTGGTAGAACACTCTGGAAGGGTAATCAGTATGGAGTATGCATTGAGTATGCGTATCTTCAACTTCACTAGCTAACACCAAACTTTTCCAGGTTGTACCAATTTACACTCCTATAAGAAGAGGTGCTAGACTTCCTTAGGGATGAAATAAATTGTATCATTATTATTAATACATCTTTACTTTTTCTTTTTTACAAAGCATTAGCTTCCTCAGCCTGATGCTTCTTTAGGATAAGTTCTAACACACTGGCTCTCCTTTTAGCTTAAGGCAGACTCACAGTTTCTATCTCAGAATGATTTGTTACCATTAAGTGCATCATTGTTTCTTTAATGTGTTACAAGTTAGTTTCTTCCTTGGTAATACTTGGTAAACTCTCTTGTATCATTAGTGATACAAGTAACCATTAGGGTAGGCCCCTCAGAGAGTTGATCTTTTGTATTCAGTGTAGTACTGCATTTGGTTGGTTGAGTGGAAGGTTAAGAGCATGATATCTGGAGCTGGACTGCCTGGGTTTGAATTGCCACTCTGCTTTTTAGCTGCATGATCCTAAACAAATTATTTCTGGTCCTCTCTGGTCTTCAGCTTGCTCATCTATAAAATGAGAGGAATTACAGAGTACATACCTCATAAAGGGGACTATGAGGGTTAAATATATGGAAAGTACTTAGAACAGTGCCTGGTATTCTATTGCTTTGATATATATCCATTTCAATTTGGGGTCAATAGAGGTCAATGGTTATGAACATGGGCTAAAGTCAGAAGGAATTCAGGTCCTGGTTCTACTCTCCTGACTCTGTGACTATGGGCAAGTCAGATAACTTCCCTACACCTCAGTTCCTCTCCTGATAAATTGGACTAATAATGGCTGCCTTGTACAGATGCTATAGGATTCACTGAGATGGCAAATGCAAAATGCCAAGTGCTGCATACGGGTATAGTACATGATAGCTGCTGTCATTTCAGCAGGTGGCAGCTAGTGTTCTGCTCTTAGATGCTGGGTGAATAGCTCCTGGCTCCTAAACCCTTAGGTCCTATGCACTGAACTATGGGTGGCTGAGGAGAGTGAAAATGTGTGGAAGGTAGGGAGGAGAGAACACGAGAGTTATTCCCATTTATGTGTAGGTCCCGGAGCAGTGTGCGCTTAGCTGAATGAGACCCAGTACACTTTCTATGGTCTCAGATATGGGGGCATCCCAGTACACTGGTAACTAACAGAAGACAAGTTGTGTGTCTGGCGGAAGGAGCTTTGAGGGCTCCAGGGAGGAAGTATCTAGTTGAGTAGTCTTCCTGGAAAAAAAGGTTTTTAAGATGAGTCTGAAAAAATATGCGCATAGGTGGGAGACACTGGAGAAAATACTGGTCAGGAAGTCACAGTACATCTTGAAGAGCTTTGAATCCCAGGCCAAGGTATTTTTCCATGATTCAGTAAGGAATGGGAGAACTTATATTACCAGGTGGCTGTGAGATGGGAGCTAGAATCTGAAAGGTACCCAAGTGCACTGGGCCAATAAATAGGGATTTAGAAACCTACTGTTTGGCTGGCACTGCCACCAGACTCTATCAGGTGCTTTTAAAAGATGATATTTGGAGGGAGACATGCCTACTACAGTTTTAATGCCCAAATTAATTATGTGTTTACACATTTCCGAAAATCAATGCTAAGGTGGCTGGGGTCATTACTGTGAATCTCATTGTATCACCTTATTACTGCATGCAAACTAGAGATAAAATGCATTAGTATCTCACGGTGGTGGTGGATACCCACACAGGTGAGAAAATCGTATAGAACTAAATACAGGTACATACAAATGAGTACAGGTAAGACTGGGGAAATGTCAGATCAGTGGGTTGTATCAATGTCAACATCCTGATTGTGATTTTATATTATAGTTTTGGAAGACATTACCATTGGGGAGAACTGGGCAAACTGAACAATTTCTCTGAATTATTTTTTACGACTTCATGGGAATCAATTTGTTCAACAAAAATTTCAATTAAAAAATGACACAGTAAAAGTTATGTTTTGTAGAAAGTGAGTCACAGCCCCCTTCCCCAGTTATATGAATGTAGGAGATTCCTGGGGTCCATAAATTTGGTGGTGTTATTTATCCTGAGGCTCCACTGGACAGAAGAGCAAAGTGCCAGCAGGGCTATTTTGATCTAACTGAAATCGCAGATTACAATTACCTTAAACTTCGGACAGTTTTGCCACAGTGGGTCAATAAGTTGACCCAGCTGTTTTCTGATTTACCCACTGGCTCCACTATGTTACTTTTGGGTCACTACCTCCAAAGATAGTATTAAAATAATTAAATCTTTTATTATTGAAGTGAAGTTTATCCAGAGAGAGAAAGAAGGAGGAGGAGGAGAAAGAGAAGAAGAAGGAGAAAAGGAAGGGAGGATGGAAGGAAGGGTAGGAGGGAGGGAAAGGTGTGAAGTTGCTCGATGTAGCACTTTGAAATTAGGGCGTTTTTACCTGACCCATTACTTTAGAAAAGTACAACCCACAGCGATGAGTGAACTTAATTTCTCGAGTGACTTGGAGAAGACCGTGCTAACAGGGCAGGGTTATTACAAACTCAGTAATTATGCCTTCTCTGCTATCCAACAGTAGGACCGACTTCGACTTGAAAGAGAGCCCTGAACTTTTATAAAGTGAAAGAAAAGAGGGGAAGACATGGCTGGCTGGGAATCCGGCCCCGGGAAGGCGTCCACCGCGCTGGAGAACCACCACCTGAATTTCCAGAAAAGAAACTTCTCTTTCCCAGATTTGTAGATTTCCGCGAGACCAGGAACGCTCTAAGCGGCCGCCCGAGCTTCCGCCTCCTGGAGGAGGGAAACTGAGGCAGCTCCAGCCTCGGCGGCCGCCCCAAGGAAGGAACCCAAGTTTCCAGAGATCTCCGCGCGGGCGCAGACACCTCCAAGCCGCCCTCGTCCCGTCCGCCCCGCCCAGCTACGGACAAAGCCGGGAGCCCGCGCCGGGAGGGGGCAGGGCGGCTCCCGCGCGCGCCCCGCTCCTCCGTGGGCGCGAGACTCCGCCCTGACGCCCCTCGGGGGGGAGCCCGCGCCCCAACAGCGAGGCGGCCCAGGCGGGCCCGCCCCGAATCCCCATGACGTCACCGGCGGCGGCAGGCCCCGCCCCCGGCCCCAGGCGGCAGGCCGCATGACGTCACCGAGGCCCCACCCCTCCGGAGCGAGTTCGGTCCTGGCGTTCATTTCATTCCTGTCCTCATTCCGAACATTCTTAGCATCGCTCGCGCCGCGCCGCGCCGCCCGAGCCGAGCCGAGCCTCTGCAGCCGCCGCCGCGGCCCCGCCGCCCGCCGCGGGCGCCCACCAAGCACTTTGCAGACTCGCTTCCACCCTGCGGGCCAGTCCGCGCGGCGGGGCCCGGTCCCGGGGCGGCCGCGTCCGGGGACAGGCCATGCAGTGAAGCCCCCCCACCCCGTCCACCTTTGCCCGGAGCCGCGGGCAGCAGCCCAGTGCGCCCAACCGGCCCGGGGCAGGAGCGGTGCTAAGCAGGGTTGGGTGGCCCAGCCCGGGGACCGAGAGCTGGGGAGGGAGCCGGGCACCGAGCTGAGGCTGGGGAAGCGGCGCCGAAGTTTGCCTCGGACTCACGGGCGCTGCGGCTGCTCCCTTCGCGAGGTGGGTAAGTTGGCGCGCGGGGCTGATGCTGGGTGCGTGGTGGCGCACGGGGCGCCGGGGGCCCAGCGGTGCGACCCGCTCGGCCGCTCTTTCTCTCGGGGCTCTGCTTTGTGTGCGGCAGGCGGACGGGCGGGCACGCGGAGGGCCGGGCTGGGCCCCCGCGCCCGCCTCCCGCGTCCCCTTCAAGGTGAGAGGCCAGGCGCCGCCGCGCGAGTTGCCGGGACGCCAAGTTGGGCCGCGCGCTGCGGAGCTCGCGCGGCAACAGGCGGCCCCCGCCGGCGGCCCTGAGGCGCCGGGCCGGCCGCGCGCCGCGCCCCCCGCGCCCCCCTCTCCCGCCCGCACGCGCGCACACCCTCACATCCTCGGGCCCGTTTTCACGTTTTTTCTCGAGAAGTCGCAGAAGTTCGGAGCGAGCGCGGGCGGGGAGAGCCGCCGGCGCCGCCTTGGAGCCCGAAGCCGGCCCCGATTTCCCCCCTCCCCACAGAGCCTTCCCGTCCGCCCCAGGCGTCGGGGCCCCCCAAGGCCGGCCCGGGGTCTGCTCCGACTTGTGCTGCTGGCGGGGTTGCGCTCCTTCTTCTTAAAGATGAAAGAAGGCACGGTTGTCTTTGCCGCTTCTCCAGGACTGTTGCTGCCTCCGCCGCTGCTTCATTGACATTCAAGTGGAAATTTTCAGGAGTCAGCAAAGAAACATTGTGTCCAAAAAGACTGAGTCGCAGTTACCACCAAACCCTGGAGGAGACTCTCCCTGGAAAACTTCCCTTCGGTAGGAAAATACTGGGGGATTTGTTGTTTATTGGAAGAGAAATGATCCCCAAGGAAGGGAGAAAAATCAGGGTGCATTTCTAGTCTTTGTTCGTAGCAGCAACACTTGTTTCAAAAGTCCAGAGGCCCGCTTTACAGAAAGTTCAACTTCTATGAGTTTCCTTTAAAAAAAAAATGTATTTTTTTACAAACTGAAGCAACATTTTAAATGAGTTGAAAACAATGGAGAGCTCATAACCTCCCTGATTCTCCCACGAACGAAATAAAATCCAGATCATAATTTCTTTGCTTTTAATTCTTTCTTTTTAAAGATTTATTTAAAGTTAAATGGTGTCACTGTATAAAAATATTTATGAAACAATGAAATACCAGCCACCAGCATTTCTCAGAAGGCTTGTTAACTTCTCAGAGCAAGTGGCTGCCTGTGATTTGTAGAAATGAAAATTGACCTCAGTAAGCCCTGGAAACTTAGAGACAGATGATATTGCAGGAGCAGGTAATGTAAAAAGGCCGTGTTTTAAAAACAGTACTTTGGAGGAAGCCTAGATCTCGGGACAGAAAGTCTGCAAAATCTAGCATTTCAAAATAGTGTTTAAAAATATTAAAATGCTGCAGATATGGCAAAGGAGCAGAACAGATCAGTTCAGGACAACTATATGTTTCTTCCTCCTCACCTTTCACTATGATTGTTTCTGGAAGTTTAGGTGGTCTGATCACTTGTGGTGTGCTGGGTATCTGCAGGTGGTTACCTGAGTAGACAGATTCCCTTCAGGAAAATGTGATCTCCTTGCATTGTCAGAACATGGAGTGGACTCCTTTTCTGCAACCTGCCTTGGATCTTGCTTGTGTCTTATTCGGTGGTGGTGGGGGGGGGGGGGCAAAGGGGAGGGCTCCTCTGCTAGGGGACTCGGAAGAAGTGGTTGGGGAACAAACCTCAGTCTGTGCCTTTTATTATTGGGTTTGTGCCCTTCTGTAAATAACAGGATTTTTGGGCCCAAACACATCTGAATGCTTATAAGGGCCAGACTTACATCCAACTTTGGTAAGAATCTTTCCTCTTAAGGAGGAAATAGTAGAACTAATTACAAAGTGACTCAGGAAAGACAAATGGATTAGTTGAACCTTTGTCAACAGTGAGGTTTTGAATTGTTGATTACTTTTTCAGGGAAAGGCTTATTTTTCTAATCTCACTATTTCCATAAATGGTCACAGATATTTTTGTTTAGCATTTCTTTATATGCACAACTGTGTTGAACTCTCAGGTTTCTGGTTTTAAACAGAGTTTACCATTTTATTTGTTGTTGGTGTAAAAAAATGAACTGATAAGCTGTATCCATTACTGGTGCTTGCTGATGGTATAAAAGTGCCAATGTAGACCATTTTATTTTTACTTTAATAAGTATTATTTGATCCGCAGTTTTAGGGGCGTATTAGAATACCTTTTCTTTCTTTCTTTTTCTCTTTTTACAAGTTTGAAACAAAACCAATGTGGCACTTTGCCTTAACAGTGAGAGTAAAAAAAAATATTAGAGGAAAGAATCTTTGTTTAGAGTCCTCCTCTGTGATCTTTTATAAAGTAACAATAGACCTCCATCCAGAGAATATGCCTGAAAGATTATTAGAGTTTTTCATTCTTTTCCCAAAACATAAACCAGGACTCACCACGACACATACTTAATGAAATTTAATTTAAAGAGGGAGGGCAATCTAGCTTAGTTTGAACCAGATTGAAATGAATTTCTCACGGAGAGCCGCTTCCTTGCATTGTGGTTCAATGTGTCTGGGCCCCAGCAGCAAACTAATTACACAGAAGGAAGGGCTGGGGAGGGTCCAGCCTGGGGGAAGTCAGCTTCCTTCTCCCTTCCCCTCTTTTCTACCCCTCTTTTGATTTATACAGCAAGAATTATATATTCATACACTCGCTTTGGGGGCCGGAATCCCTTTATATAGAGAAAGGACAAGCAAGTCATAAGGAAAAACAATGTTCTGTGTTTTTGCTGCTTGAGCTTCAGTCATTTATAAACAATTTTGTGTTTTGTTGGCTCTGAACAGCAAATACGTATAAGAGGGTATTTCTTAATGGGAAAATTTGGGGAGGATATACTTGTAGTCATCTGTCATCTGTGTCTAGATCATATTTGTTGTCACATTTTCAGTAGAAGAGTATGTAACAGGAACAGTTTGAGAATGTAGATCCCAATTGGAGATAGGCTTTTGAAGAAACGAGTTGTGCCATTAACAATATTTGAAGAATTCTTGCTTCAGAAAAGGATTGATATCTCATACATGGCAGTTGTACAAGAGCCTGCACATCTGTAGGATTACTCTTCTCTAATCTCATGTGTTATTATGTGTTAATTGTGAGCATAATTGTACTGCCTGCAAATGAAAATTGTTGTGTTTCATCACTCAAAAGGTTGGTGTAAATAACTGCATGTATGATCTAGGGTATGTAAAACAACTGTGTTCACATACAGACAGTAGGTAGATAACACTTTCAAGCTTGTTTAGGCACTCTGTCTTATTCCTAATAAAGAGATTGCAAAAGGAGAAAAAAAATATATTGCTGAGCGAAAGCTGTGCTTAGAGGTTGGATCTGTTTAATGATAAAACTTTTGGGGCCTGTTTTCTCCAAAGATTGAAGAATGCTGGCCAGAGCAAGTGTCCAGTTTTTTTCTGTAGAACTGCAGGGAAATCAGAGCCCACCTTTCTGCTGATACATTGAAGGCATGGCAGCTTCCCCTTTGGAGTTTAGTGACTGGAACAGCAGAGTGCTAATTTCTTACTTCTGAACTCGGCTGGAAAAGTATATTGTAAGGATTTTGCCCTTTGACAAACTTAGGCTATTGGGGACTGACGGATGGCTGGAATAATCTTTTATAGCTGCATGATGCTTTTTCTTATTTTATCTGTAGAAGCCACAGATTACCTGGTGGTATTTAAATTGGATCCCAAATCATGTTTGAACAATATCAGTGATATATTTTATTCTTTCCTATTCACAAAGGTTGATAAAAATCAAGTAATTCAGGTTCATCCTAAGCACTTATGTTTTAGGGTTAGACCCTCTTGTATTGTAGTTACTGGATACTTCTGAAGTCAGGAAGGTTCCGTGCCTTCCCTCTTCTGGGACAGTTTCTGGAATGCTAGAATATTTGGATCTAAATATCTGGAGTGTTTTTGTGTGGGTTTTCATCTTGTTTTATTTCAAAGCTGTGAACTATTGAGAGTCCTTAATCTGTAACATACTCATCACAAGCTTCCTTGACCCTATCCTGTATTTGAACTCACAATTGAAAGTCAGCCATTTCTTCAGATACATTTGGGCTTCGTAGTGGTGCAGAATACGAGAATTTCAAAATACGCATTTTTATTTTACTCAAAGCCAATGGGATGCCCTGAGGGTTGGTTTTCAGGATGGAGTTCCTTGCGGAGTGGCTCACTCTCAGCTCTTAGGTTCTCCTTTTGTCCACTGGCTTTTTGCATGGTTGGGAAGAGTCTCAAAAAATAGTTTCCATAGTCTGGGAGTCCGGGCTAACTGTGACACCACTGGTCTCTCTTCCGATTGGACATGGGGTGGCGGGGGTTCCTAAGAGGCTGTCTTTCCCACTTTTATGGCAGGCCAAGGCAAGGCTCCACGCTCATTGTGTTACGCGGCCCGTTCCACTCCCCCACTTGTTTAAAATCAGTATTTACTACCCTGATGCAATGCTTTCTGCCTTTTTTTCACATTAAGTTTTAAGGCTCTGTCCTAGGATTTCATTAGCAGTTTTAGTTTAAGGGACAGTGCCCAGCATTGGAAAATGGGTTTAAAAGAAAAAGTCAGCTTCCTGATGAACAAGTTAAGCTGTTGTTTCCAGTGGGAAATTCTGGTTGCTTTTAGGCATTTGCCAGGTTTAGATGTATTTGTATATTGACTGGGAATATATAACAATGATGAGTTCTGTTGTTTTTACTGATATATAAACTGAAAAACTGCTCCTAATGGTGGGAAATGTTAATTATGTGAGAACATATTGAACTTATATTCTCTGGCATGAACTTAAAAAAAAAATGCATGAACTGCACTGCTTTTTTATAGGCACAGCTTTCTAATTATCATAATTCAGTTCAGCTCCACTCTTGGATGGAGTTCAAGTGCAATCTCAATTTAACTTGAAAGGAGTTTGGTTTTTTTTTTGAGAATGTATAAGAAAATTTGAAAAGTTCATCCAAGAATGTTGTCTGCTTAGGTGTGGGTAATTTTGGGGATGAAATGAGTGCCTTCATGCAATAGTTAACTAGATCTAAATATTAGGAAAAAGACTTTTTTTTTCCTTTTTTTTTTGCATTGCACCTATCCAAACCTGCATCTTGTGCATTTTTGCATAACCAGATGTTATGTGTTGCTGCGTTCTCTTTGAAAACCCCTGTCTTTTCCCTAATAGTAAAGTTAAAAAAAAAGAATATTTTATTACCATCAATGATGTCTCTGCAAAGATAGGAACCTTTTTAGAGAGAGTAGAAAGTAGAAAGAAATGCAGAAATCTTATGAATTCATGTGACAAAAATCACTGTTAATCTTGTATACCAACCGAGCCTTTAGAAGGTGATTTCCTTATCTGGTCGTCTTTACGCTTTGACTTGATGGCATTTTGTGAAGGGAGTTGTCTTTGACAGCATTCATTCCAGTGCCCAGTGTCCTTTAAATTTCCTATGACCTTAGTGTCTTTTCAAAGAAAAAAAGTTAATGAAGCCCAGGCGCCAAATCCTCTGTGGAATCAGTTTTAATTGGAAGAAAGAACAACTTCAGCTGGACCTTCCGACTTCCGTCTGGTCTCACTTCTACTGCTCGAATGCAAAGGGAGCCCACGGAAACCAAATGACTTCATTTGCTCTGGCACTTCAGAGCCGAATTCACTTCCATGGTGGTGAAATAAAAGGAGCCAAGTGTTTTAAATAGCCACTCCCCGAGGCCCGCCCGCCTGAGTGTTTTGAGAAAAGCGCATTGTCTGCTAGCAGCTCTAGCTGGGAGCCTGCCTGGCTCGCCCTCCCCCACCAGGCAGCTCCGATTCTGAAGTTGACATCTGGTTTTCTCTCTGTTCACCTGATATATACCCATATATGCGCACAAATGGGGTGTGCATGCGTGTGTCCTGCAGGTAACGCGTATTTTTGACCTTGAATGTGTGTGTGTGTGTGTCAAGTCCCTAGTGGAACAGGGGCAGGCACACAGCTGATAGCACAAAATAAAAGGTAAACACAGTAGCCCTCCTGCATGCCGCTGCTGCTGGGTTTCTGTCCAGTGGTGCTTTCTGGGTAGGCGTGCCTATTGTGGCAGCAACAGGCGGCAGAAGTTGGAGCACCATATGGCGGATGTGGGCCTCAGATAAGCTGTCTGGTAATTTAGCTTATCAATAGCATTTTGATATGCTTCATTTTCAGATCACCCATCACTGTGGCTGGGGGTATCTTGGGGGCTAACTGATTCCGAAACTATTGAAACCATTGTGAGTGGAATCTCTTCCTTTGGTGGAATCTCTTTCAACCCTTTCTCCCTCACTGCCTTTTCATCTGAAAGCCTTTGGAAGACAATGGTGGTTGGAGTTAGAAAGAGCTCCATCAGCGGAGGGAAAGGTCAGTCCTCAGCCCCCAGCCCCGTCTTGAAATCTGGGCCACTTAGAAGACCTCATCAGGTATTTTCATTGAGAGGAAAACAGAAACAAAGCTACTCAATAGCGTTTCACACTGGCAGAGCCAAGAAATTCCCATAATTCAAAATTTGCTTTTGTTTTGAATACTGGGGAGACTAAGCCGATATTATTTTTATTTTGATAAAAAGATTTCCATTTTTGTTCGTTAAAAATATCTCCCTAATATCCTTTCATCTTTGAATTTTGCCTTAATTATAAAATGTAAAAATGATTATTAGCATCTGTATAACTGGATATCACAGGAAGTGTTTTCTGTGATTTGGAGGCAAGAAGCAGCTTCCTTTATGACTAGGAATTGTTAGAGGGGAATGCTTCTAGAACACCTCTACTCAGATGTCAGGTGAAGCTGAAGCAAAACTAAAATCTCTTTCCCTGTGAATTGAGGGAGGTTGCCAAGGTGGGTGACTGTCGCCTGAGTTGCCAGAGCTAGATTTTCTGCACACAGTAGGTAGCTCGGTGGAAATTTGATGATGTGCATGACCAAGTGCTTGTCAGCTATGTGAATCTCATTCAGCACATATTTGTGTCCCTGACGTGTGCCATGCACCGGGGAAGCCAACGTAAGACCATCTGTCCCTTTTCCCAGCCCACCCTCCCTGCATTCTCTCACTCACCTTTCCAGGCGTCTCACCGTTTCCACATTTTGACTTCCAGGTTTGTAATTCATGGTACGTGGATCATTTTACATGGCTAATTCGGGATGGTTCTGACTCAAATCCAGGGCAGCCTCTTCCCACTCCTGCCCCAGGGAGCGTCTGCCACACTAGTGGACCCCATTTAAGCGTGTGCTTTGCAGCCTTTGTGGAACTTTGTACAGCCTGGGCATTAGCCCTGGAGATTTAAGAGGGCCAGTGGAAGGTGCATCGTTTCTGTATTTCTGAGAGACTCCATAGTGATGTCCACCTCTGATTGAGAACCATTGCCCTAGACATTCTTAATTTTTATCCTCAGATTGAATCAGACACAATTTGGCCACTCTTCCTAACTCTGAATGGGATTTTCCTCCTCTTATATATGTCAGGCGATGGACCTAGGAATCGTTATGGAATTCACTAAAATGTTCTTGGTTGGTTTTAAAGACACTGCTGCACAAAAATAAGGTCGCACCTTTCTGTGCCTGAGAAGCAATACAGTGAGCAGAATCACCTTCTCTGTGCTTGGAACTCATCTGTTATCCCTTGGGAATGTAGCAGTTGTTTCCAGATGTGTGTGTCAGGCTTGCTGTTGGAGTTTAAGGACTAGTTCTTGCCTGGCGGCTTGCAGAGGTAGTTTCTGAGTAGTGGGGACGCTCAGAGAGCTCCTCAGATGGCAGCTCTTGACCCTGCAGAGAGAGTGGGTAGGAAAGGTGATCCTAACAACATCCCAGAGACAACTCTGCTGCCAATAAACCGTGCAAGGTTTTTCGTTCTCCCTTCTCTCCACCTCGGGCGTTTTGAAATCCAGATGCTCCCAATTTTGCATAGAACTGCTACTTGTCACTGGCCATTCCAACATTTTATAGGGACTAGTGTGATCAGCAAAAGGTGGTCAATGAATGATAAGTAAAATACCCCTGTGAGATTGACAGGAAGGGAAACAGGCATGTAAAGGAGCCACAGTCTAGTGGGAAAATGGCATATGCCGTCGTTTATGAGTTCCAAGAGGGAGAGTTTTTCCATATTTGAACAATCACGGCTGGTCAGGCCGTGGTCATGACCCATGCTGTGGTTGCATACACCCGTCAAAGCCTGCAGAACGAGTGCAGAGTGCTTTTGCTGTCACCAGTGCTCTTGTCCCAGAAGGTGATATGACAGTGTGTTGAAAGCATGGGTATTGATCTGTCTGAGAAGTTGTTTTAAGTGTATCTTACCCAGTTTATTTTGCTTATACTTTCCTCTTTATGCACAAGATTGACATGATTAAAAAGTTTCAATATGCATAAAATATGACTTCTAAGCGATCAGCTTTCTGGGATGGTTTGTTTTGCAACAATATTTCTTAGAACATCGTGCTGTATCTTTCAGTCAGTGGTGTCTTAGAGTTGATGAAACACATATACATCTCTATCCAGAAGGATCTGGGAGATTATACTTTATTGGCTGGTTGCTTTGAGGGAGTGGATTGGGAAGGGGGCGGGGCTTTCATGTTTTTACACATTTGTGTTTTTAGGAGCACGGATTTCCTTATGTAATACTAGTATAAAGGGAAAACACTCAGTGGGGTAAGTGCTTGTGACATTTCCAAAGAGCTTTGTTGCCCAATGGTGGGGACTGAGGAAAGATTGGCCGTGTATATCATGTTGGAGTCAGGCCTTAAAGAGAAAGGCCTTTTTTTTTTGCCATTTTGGGAATGGAGTGTGGCTAAGTTGTTAAAAAACAAACAGCTTCCCTGAAACACTCTCCAGAGTAATGAACTCAACCTGAAATAGTGCTGAAGGTTTATTGACAATCATGTAGTATAGATCTGAAACTTGGCTGTGAGCAATTCATTGAAAGAAGAAAAAGGGAAGGATGGAAACAGGAGGGAACTGGTTGACACAGGGAGTGGGGAGTTTCCTGATGTTAGTTTGGAAAAAGGCAGGTTAATAATGTAGGTTTAAACACGCAGGTCTGGAGTTGGACATATTTTAGCTGGACTCTCGGCTGCGTCACTTGCCAGTTCTAGAGCCTTGGACAAATCACTTCCTCTCTGAGCCTCGGTGTCCCCACATGGAAATTCCAAGAGAATGCCCCCTGTGTGCCTGACATTAGTAAGTGCTCAGTAAATAGCAGCTTCAAATGTTATCTTACATACCAGGTCTTCACGGATTTCCTGCCAGGTCAGCCTGGACAGGGACGCTTGTGGAACAGCCAGGACGGAGGCAGAGTTACTTAGAAGAGCCAGACTGCTGTTCTCTGGGCAAATGGACTGAAGTCCAGGAGGCTGGGGCATCCCATAAAGTCCTGGACCATAATCGCTTTGAACCACACTTCCCCTGTCCATAAAGTAGAGGAAATCCATCATATTGGAGGTCATTCTTTGCCAAATTAAATGGAATTAAATGGAAATGCTTCTAAAAGTGGGTAGCCTGGTGAGCCTTCATCTGCCCAAAAGGAAACCTCCTCCTTAGGTTCTTGCTTGGAAGCCATACTCCTAACTTTGGGATTGGGTTCTGAAAGTTCTCTAAGGTGGTTGTAAGGAACTCTTCATAGAGAATCTGTGCTTAGGGCCCTGGGCCTGCTGGCAGCTCCTTTGAGTAACCCCCTCTGGTGTTCTGAGGGCATGAAGCTCCTGGTGGGAGAGAGAGAACAAGAGGTGGGAAGAGGTACCTCCCCCTTCCTTTGCTGCCTCCCTCCTTAGTACTTCTTAATACCTGTTGCAGGTAGGCTGCTTAACTTGTCTGTGCTGTCAGTTTCCTCATCTGGAAAATGGGGATGGCGTTATCTACATTGAAGACGTAGAAGCTATGTTCAAGTTTAGTGCAGAGCTAGCTCAGTATGCTACAGCTGCAGGTGTGACTGCTGTTAAAACCCAGACCATCTTGTTCCTGCAAGTGCCTGTTCCAAGCTGAAGAAGTAAGTCTTTGCCCCTTTCATCAGATTCCTTTCTTTGGACCTTAAATATAATTTAAATACTAATAACACTCCTGCTTGAATAGTAGCCCATCCTTCTGCCAGCGTATTTGCATATTTAAGAGGATGTTTGTTAATTCTAGATGTGTCTACTTGGGTTGGTACCCAGGTATTAATACTTGCTGGGTAGGTGAGCACACCTTTTTTTGGAAGCTGGTGGGTAGAGTCCTGTGTTTTCATTAGGTTGCCCTAAGCTGTTGCTGCTCTGTTCACATCCCCAGCTACCCTTCAGTGTATCAGTGTCCCCTTTTTTTTTTGACCTGGGTCACTCACGGTGACTGGTTTGAGCAGTTAAGATTGCTTTGTGTGAGCCTGGGCTGGGGACCACCTGCATTTCATTGACACCTTCTATTGTCTCAACCAGGGTATGTAGAACTGTAAGTTAGTTATGTGGTTTCCCAGTCTTTAAGTTAAAAATTAAAGTTAAAAATTGTTGAGGGATGAGTAAACTTGTTGGGAATAGGGGCTTTTAGAGGCAGCCAACTGACAGTTGAAGAGAGAAACATTTAAAAACAGTGATTCACAACCTTGCGAATCTGCTAAATGCCACTGAATCATATATAGCAGGTCCTCAAATAATGTCGTTTTGTTCAACCTTGTTTCGTTATAACATTGATGAGATGCCCTAGGGAACTTGACTCTTGTTTATATGAATTAGCTGTGATAAAATTGGTTTTGTTATATGTATTTTGGCTTCAAGTTGCAGAACCTATTGACAATGTTAAGTGAGAGCTTACTGTACTTTAAAATGGTGTGTTTGTATGTAGATTACATCTCATAGAACAAATAAAACATTGCATCTTGTTATCACACTGAACAATGTCTGCCATGCCCACCACCATGGCCCAGCACTCATGCTGCGTGTACATGTGTTTTGCTGGTCAAATGATGAAGATTGATCTTTAGAGCGATGTCCCAGTAAGAATTTACATTTCTTCTAGGTTACTGGTTTTGGTGAGGAGCCTAGAGGTATCCAATAAAAGTATCCAAGAGAAGACTTTTTACTTTTTAATGAATGATTTCAGTGATGTAGAATGACTCGCTCCTTAATGATAAATGTTGACTGTGTTAACTGCCCATATGGCTTATCCTTTAAACAGTCTAAGAACTAAATCATAAAGAATAAACGAGGGGATGGTGAGGAAGAGAGACCCGGAAGGCACAGGAGGCCACAAGTCAAGTATTGAATCTGATTTGTAAATTGATTTAAGGTGGGGGAGAAAACAACAATCCTAGAGTCAAGTTAATTTATACTCCACATTTCAGGCTCTGCTCTCCCCAGTTTGTTCTTATTTTCTATTTGGTCTTTCTAGTTCCTGTATCCTCTCACCAGATGCTGGCTCTCTTACTCATAATAACTGTTTGTGGCACTTTTTATCCATTTGTGTTGTCTGAAGAGTAAAGTTGTCCTTCACTCTTCCTTGTGGTTGTGTAACTGCTTGCCTGGAGCAGGCCTGGTTTCTGCTTCTTGTCTTGGCGTAATCTTCAATAATTAGCACCCCTTTGTACTCTCAAAATGTCCCGGTTTGGACGGTAAACTACATGGCCGTTCTACTAATAGGAAACTGTTGAGGAAACTGGCTGACTCCCTTTAATTCCGCAGAATGGAGAGAAAATCCAGGCAGGAGTCCTTTGTGGTGCCCTGGTGTTGTGCTCACGACAATATTATTCGTGCAGGAGTGTCCCAAGCTGTTCTGAGACCACAGCTGCAATAGAAGGGAATTTCAGGGAACAACTTGCCCTATAAACCTGTGCTCGTTCGAGCCAAATTGTTTTAAACCCACTCTAAGGATCAATTCCTAACCTATTAAAAAATAAATAAATCCTCATCATCATAGGGATGATTCAGCATTGGTTCATTTCCTTTTTGACTAGCAAAGTTTAATGTAGGAAGAAGTTTTTCCCAGTGGAATTCTGAAAGGTTTGCTAACTGTGTGAAGTTTGGGGATTTCTGATTCTGTTGTAGAACCTGTGGTCTCCGCGCTCTTGACGGTCTTTGATTTCAATCTTGCTTATCTGTGTTCTTTGGGAGAGTGGCTAATGATGTCCTATGATGGACCTTAATATATAAGGCAGGGAAAAGGGAGTGGACTTGTAGGAATTAAAGAAATTTTAGCACTTTGCCTAAAACTGAAAGTAATTGTGATGACGCTGCTCAATTCCAGGTGGTTCTTTGGACACCACTGTTTATTGAGTCCTTGAGTCCTGTGCTTTAGGCAGTAACTTGGGCAGGTATTCAGTCCACTGGAGTGTCTTTCAGATCTTGGTGAAATAACGGCAGCTGGGCTTTGCTGTTGAGAGCCTGGAGAACGGTTTCCTTGTCGGGGCAGATGGATGGGAGAAGCCGTTGGAGGGTTCTCCGGCGGCTGGGATCTGTGTGTCTCCATTTCTGTGTGGAGGGAAGCTCCGTGGGACAGCCCCTACTATTGGTCTCCCTGTGACCTTGGGCAAGTCACTTGAAAATCTTTGGATTCCCTTTCTGGGAAGGTGATACTGGGCTGCCTGCTTCTCTAGCCTGCTTTTGAGCTGAGCTTTAGATAAAAGAGATAAAATGTGAGCGCCTTAGGCAGGAAGATCCCGGGAGAAGTGTGTTGTTATCTGAGTCATCCATGGCCCCACACTCCCCTCCCAAAGCCAGGTTTTGTGGAGGAGAAGCAGTTTTCTGCTGAGTTCACTCCATAACTCTTCTTTCAGTTGTACTAATTCCCGGGACCACTCTGAGAGATTTTGGATAAGAAAGAAAGGCTGACAGGCCAGGTTCTGCCTTAAGCCCATTCTTCAGCATTACTTTATTTGAACCAAGGAAGGAGCTCAATTTGTAGTTAAAGAAAGTGAAGCTCAGAGAGCTTTAGTAAACTGCCCAAGGTCACACAGCCAGTGTGGCAGGGCAAAAATTTGAAGCCTGTTCCTAGATCTGTGTTACTTCACAGCTGCTCAGCTAACAAAAGTCTGCATAATAAGTCACCTGTCAGGTTTTATTGTGGCATTTGACTGTATTTAAGCTAGATTGTGTGACATTGAAACACAGGTAGACTTCCCCTCACCTGGACTCTCTGCCCAGCAAAGGCCAAGTGCAGAATACTTTGTTTTGTGTTCATGGTGGCCCATTTTACTCTACCTTCAAAACAAACGTGGCTAAGGTCTTAAATGCTGGGTGTGATCAAGCCTTTCCTAGGGGAACTGTCCCACCTGAGTCATTTGTCTTGAGAATGGGCAAGATTTACTTACCTGTCCGTTTCGGTTCAGTCCTTAAAGACTGTGGAGACCCTTCACCTCTCAGACTGGTTGTACTGGCCTTTGAAAATAAAAGGGTAAGGCTACCACTAAGGGTTGGGTTGATCCAAACTACTCTACAGGTCTGTGTGTGTGGGGGGGGGCGGGCGGTAGGGGGGGCGGCATGGACACTTGGGACTGGACCTGCCAGTTTATCTGGTTTTTTCTTTGGAATGTGCTTTGTTGGCAGGCTGTCAGAACAAGTTGCCCCCTCTGTCACCCTGAAGGCTTGGATATGGAAATGGCTTCATGCTGGGGATAGGGTTTAGGCAGCTGACCTTGGCTTCACTCCTTGATAGTGGGGGTGCTTGGGAACCTGGTGGCTGAGGTGAATGTCTCCCATCCCTAACCCGGGTACCTGGCTGGAACATAGGTCTCAGGCGGTGATACCTGCTGGGCAGTGGCGGGGGTGGAGGGGAGAAGACCTGCTCAGAGCCTCGGAAAAAGACCTGAAGGGCTTTGAAATGGCGTTGGTAATGGGGTTGCTATTCGTCTCTGACATCTGAGTGGGCGGAGTGGTGGGCTGGTCAATACTGTCTTTTCCCCCTTTTCACCTCTTTCTGGTGACTCTGGACTCCAAGGGGTCGGGGCCACTCATGGCCAGTTTCTAAGACTTGTGCTCATCTCTTCTCCTTCCCAGGAAGTGTCCCTTTCTTAGACTCTTTCCCACCGCCTTGCTGGTACCTTCTGCTTTTGGTGTTGACCTAACTCTGTATAGTTCTCTGGTGCTTGATGTATTTAGCAAAGTAGCCTGACAGCATGGCTTTGAAGTCAGACCCTGGTTCCAGTCCCAGTTCTGTTTACTGGCTGTGAAATCAGGTAAAGTACTTAATTTCTTTAGGCCTCCATTTCCTCATCTGAAAAATGAAGACAGTCATAATACTCCCTGAGTGTGAGTTTAAAGTGAAATAGGATGAAATATGGTGAATGGCCCACAGTGGGCTTTTTCATTGGTCCCTTCAACCCATTCTGAAGTCTCCTGCTTCCTCTGCCCTCCAGTTCTCCATCCAAGTTCCTGAGGGTTTGTCCCAACTAGAATGGACTCGTCTGACAGAAGCTCATTTATTTGCTTTTCTATCTTCCTCCTTTGGGTTTAGTTTTAAGCTTTTCCCCAGCTTCCCCTCTTGCTGGATTTCCTGCTCTGTTGTTTTTCTCTCTCTCTTTCTTCAGGCAGTTTCCCTTTTGCTTTCATATTTTTACACACACACACACCCTCCACTTTTCATACTTTCTCCTCTGCTCTTACCACTTTGAGATTTTAGAGACTCTGCCCCTGCAGTTCCCTAGGTTTCGCCAAAAATGGTCATCAGAAAAGCACCACTTCTTGATTCTGCTGTCTTAAACACTGGAGAACATTGACTCTTTTCGATTATGGAGGTACCAGCCCTCTTAAAAGTTGTTACTATTTTGAAAAGACTTAACTCATTCTGATTCTAATCATGCTGAATGGACATGTGGAATCACACGCGTTTGGAATCACACTTGTCTGTCTGTCCTTGGGCAACCTCTTTAAGCTTTCTGAAGCCCAGTTCCTTTACCTGTACAATGGACAGAGTAATGCCTTTCTTCTGGGTTATGGTGAGGGCTCGCTGAAGGTTAGCGCAATGCCTGGCAGAGAAGAAAGTGTCCCACAGATGTGAGCTGCTGACTATAATTATGATTGTGATTACCATGCCCCAGTAGCCATGAATTCAAGGGCCAAGTACTTCTTCCCTTAGCATCTTTCTTCAAGGAGGGGGACAGGAGCAGTGTCTACTTATTTTAGGTTTTCAAATTTTTTTTTTTAAGGAAAAAATTCAGTACAGTAGAGGGTAATGACCTCCATGGGAACACCATCCTGAGCTTCAGTCGTTACCAGTTTTGTTTCTCCTAAACATCTGCCTCTTCTCCTACCAGATTATTTTGGAGCAATCCTAGATGTCATACTGGATCATCTATACATTTTTTGTACATGTTTTTAAAAATACGATTCTTTAAAAAAAAAAACACCAAGTACACCATCATATGAACATTTTAATAACAATTCCTTAATATTAAATATCTAGTCACTGTTCAGATTTCCTTGATTGTCTCATAAATTTTTTCCCACAGTTGGTTTGTTTAAATCAGGTTCCAAACAAGATCAACAGGTTATATTTGGTTAATATGTTTCTTAAAAGTCTTTAAAGATCTCTTCTCCGTCCTATTTTTTTTCTTGCAGTTGATTTGTTATAAAAGCCTCATTGTTTCTCTTGTAGAGTTTCCCTCATTCTGGATTTTGCAGTTGCATTCTCCTGGTTCTGTTTATTATGTTCTACTATCCTCTGTATTTCCTATAAATTGGACTCTAGACGCTCGATCTGATTCAGGTTTAATTTTTTTTTTTGTTTTTTTGAGAGGAATATTTCATAACGAGTATTCTACCGGGAGACCCAGGCCCATAATGTGCAGTGTCTCTGTTTATGATATTAGCAGCCATTGATTTATGATCTCTGTGCATATCTGTTATTTCACATGGGCTTTGTAAATTGTAATAGTCCAATCCTCTCATTCTTTCTTCATTTATTAGCTAGAAATTCTTACAGAGAGTGACTTTTTCTCATCAATTATTTGGTTAACCCGGGGTTTGGTTTATACAGGAAAGTCAGGTTTCTGGGTTTGTTTTGTTTTTTTTTGTTTGAGTATCGTTATACAGTCATAGATGTTACATGATTGGATGCTTTTGAATCCATGGTAGTTTCTCTTCTTGGTGATGCTCAAATGGTACTATCTGTGGCCAGTGTGAGTTTCTTTAACTGATTCCTGAGTCCTTTTGATATGACCCTTATCATTTCTGAGAGCTTCCTTGCTGTCCAGTCTCTTTTTGAATATCCTTGGACTTCAAATGAACCATTTCTGCAGTTTTGGTTCCTTTTTGTGGGAAATGGTATTTTATGGCTACGCCGTGCGTGCCTTTTTCCTCCTCCCACGCCTTCAGAAATGGATCCTGTGTACCACGTCAGCTTGTTGGTCCATGGTGAAAAAGTTTCCTTGCACACCTGGCCCCTCTGACTCTCATTTGCCACTTGAATGCATGTGCTTGTCTTTGTATCCTTTTCTCCCGTAAGAAAAAGGCCCAACGGAAGAATTCCCCATGGACGGTTCATGGTTTGACTCTCATCTTGAAGGCCAAAGCTCACGTTAATTTAGACTTCACAGAAGACTTCAGTCACTGCCTTCAGTCATGGCTGGCCCATAGTTTGCCTACGATAGTTTGTTCTACGGCCTGGTTTAAATAACCAGAAGGTGAGAAATTCCTTATCTCATTACCTCTCTGAACCATTCAGACCGCAAACTAGGACGATCTTGTTGGGCTACACACATCTGTTTGCATAAATACTTGCTGAGTTAAGTTTTGTACCTTCCTCTCCTAAAGTGTTTACAACAGAATATATTTAATCTTCTGATCATTTAAAGAATTTATCACTAATACATTATTTTTATAAGCTAAAAAATTTTTACAGCTTTGTAATGTTAGGCAGATTTATGCAATGGAGTCCTAAATGGAACTCAGCTATTGTGCTGTTGTGGGTATACATAGGAAGTCTGTAAGTCTAAAATGAATATTTTTTGTTTAACAGATCTGCTATTAGACTTTTTTTTTTTCCAGTAATTCCTATCTTTGCTTCTTGGAAATTGTTTTATACCCTTGTTGGTGTATCACAGAACAGGCACTTAGGAAAAACAAAAAATTGAAAAAAAGTCAAATACCCTTACTTTAAAGACAAGCTGTAATGCCTTCTTCAGAGGTTCCCTTCAGGCCTAGAGTTTCAGCTTTAGTAATACTTTTTTGCTTTGTTGGTGAAACAGAACCGTGTGCGTTCACAGTCCAGCCAACACAGCCTCACAGCAGAATGAGCGAGTAGTCCTGAAATTGTCGTCATTCATGACATCCCTGAGAAATTAACCAGGATCCTGGCCTGTGAGATTTTGGATACTCATTTAGGCCCCACCCCCTGCTGACCTCGCCCCCCGACCCCCACCCCCACGCCTTTTATTTATTTATTTTTTAAAGGAAGTTAGCTTCATTTAATGGGTTCTCCGGATTAAGGAAAGTGTAGCATCATAGGGGCTTGTTCCCTCCCCTTTCCTCTGGGCACAGCGACAGGGTGAGGAGCCTGTAATTCACAGGCCTGCCTCTGTGCCCTGAGGGAAACTCGGTTTCACAAAGGGAATTTTCATTGTGGTCCTGTTGCTGCCTAACATAGTGGAGACTTCAGGAGGCCAGTGGTAAAAGCTACCAAAGAAAAAACTGGACTGGAGCCACTGACGTCATGTCAGTAAATCTGTTGAAGGAGCCCAGCTGAGCAGTGCCTGCCAGGCAGCCCCTGCACTTTGGCCTTGCCTGGTCAACTGTTCTCACTGCTTCCTCCTCTCCTCCCCTCCCCCACCAGCTTCCATTCTGTCTTCTTTCCACCATTTCCCTCTGTGCCACTGGGCTTGTGTTAAAACTGGTAAACACTCGGAAAGCCACCCCAGAAACTGTGCCTGTGCTTAACGTCATATACTGAGGAGTGGGGAAAATCCAAGAATTGGTGGGCTAGGAAGGATTGAAACCTTTTCCCTAGTGGGACTTCTCTATAATGAATGATTCCATGGGGACATCACGGGAGCAGCCAGAGGTGCCAGCTCCTGTCTGTAATTTTAGAGAGCTTTGCTGTTTAGTACCAGGTGTGTGTGTGTGTGTGTATTCTTGTATGAGTGTGGGTGTGTGGGTAGTAGGGAAAGAAGAGAATGGTCCGAGGATGGGTGGAAATAACTGAATTGCAGTCTTCTGTAGAGGATGATTTAAAAGAATGAGTTCCACTGTGAGTCCTTTATCACCCATCACTCATTGTTCAGTTAACCCTGATCTCTCCCTGGTTTGCCACTGGTAACAGTTAAATCTGGAGCTACTTGCTGCTTTACATCTTGGGTATTTAGAGTCACAACCTCAGATGCGCGTGAATTAAAATTATTGCTGTGCTAAATCTATTTTTACATCTAGGGGAATGACATCTAAAAATAAACCTTATCCCACCTGTTATCCACTTTTGGGAAGTTTGGACGCTGTCAAGTCACAGCCCACGGATTAGGCTTTTGATCATGGCTTCACATGTGATGTCCGCAGTCCACTTTTGCTGTCCTTGGCGTGATGCTTTAATTGTTTCATTAGCCGTTGTCGTCCTGTTTATTTTGCTGTGAATAGTCATTGGCAAATAAGACTGAAGCATAGGTTCACATGGGTTTTGAGGTTCCTGAGTCTTCAGGTCAGAAACATATTAAAAGCAGTATCTTATCCATGAATCATTAGATGAGTCAGTTCCTGAAACCACTACAAGCCTCATAGTTCTTGGCTACAAGCAAAAGCAGGAAATCCAGGCTTCAATAACTTCCTTTCCCAGTGCTGGCTGTAGTCGCGTTGGTGGTTAGGTTCTGCTGCCTGACTTTGTAAGCGGTAGGAAGATGTATGTCTGAGGAACAAAGGCACTTGAGTCAATTTACTGAAACGGGTTATAATTTGTGGTCGTGATCTGAATGTCAGGCTGCGCCGGCATACCTTGCTCTGCTCTGCGGCCCTTCACAACCCAGCCAGGGAAGGTGGCAGGCCGGGTCGGCCAAAATGCCCCAACAGACACGTGGCAGTGTTTCGAGGAGCTTCAGTGTTCCAGTGAATCCTAAAACTTGTGGGTATGCAAGCTGACATTAGGCAGAGAGCTCTGGAGTCCATATGTATAGCTGAAGTGTCAACTCCCTTTGTTATGTTCACCCAGTTGAGAGAGAGAGAGAGAGAGAGAGACACATGCGGTTGCCAGCAGCCTGAGCTCTGGCCTGTAAACACAGGGTCTTTTTTGGGGGGCTTTTTTTTGCAGTGTTTCAGGCCAGTCTTACTGACTTCAAAGTCAATTTCATAACTGTTTCATTAAATATTTTAAAAAGTAAGGGAGAAACGTGAAGTGGTGGTCTCCCAATATTATGGGTCTGCTGCAACTTTCATTTATTCTCTTTTATGAGCAGCCTCTGCTTGTCTGAGCTGCTAAGTCGGAGCACAGCACATGCAGGTTGGTGTGTCTACCTGTGCTCGTTGCCGCTTTATGCTTGTGAATTTATGGACTTTTTCGATCTTGAAAAAAATTAAAATCGAGTGTGATGCGTTTTCATTTATCAGCTCTTCTGTTCTTTTCCTACGCTAATTGGTGTTGGTTAGCTGTGGGATTTGAGAAAATGGGACTGAAACTAGACTTTTTTTCCGCTTTAGGTTTATGTGGAGTCATTGGAAGTTCTGATAGAAGTCTAAAAATAGAGTGGGTAGACAAAACCCTGTGGAAAGACTAGGAAAAAGAAGGGAAAATAATGAAATGATGAGTAGTCATATATTGATGCTGTCTTTTAAATTGAGCTTGTTTCCAATTCATAGATGGCAGTAGCTCAGAAAGGTCAAATTCTGTTTCAGCCTTTGTAAAAGATAAAATAAAAGCAAATGCAAAAGTTTGTCTGCCTCTTTAATGAAGCATGGCTGATTCAGAGCACAGCCAGGCTGGTGAGTGCCACTTTGTTCTTACTTGTCATTTGGATTTTGTGTTTGGGTAACTGTTCAACTTCAGTCTAGGCTAAAATGTTCCGATAAGCTTTTTGAGAAAGTTGGGCTCATTTGATGTTAGAGGTTTGACTGAGAGTCATAACATCTGACTTCAGTTTTCCAGATGTCAGGCTTGTACAAAAAAACCCTAGTCCGAAGTGAGTGTAATCACTGAAGATATATTCCTCTTATTAATGTGTGAAGAGCTACTGTCGAAACTTGGAAGAGATGTCTCCTTTTGTTGTGAGAGACACAAACCCAATTATTTTTATTTGTCCTGCATTGAGCTGAGCGTTAACTTCTTTTTAATGTAGACTTTTGACTGGGAGTACAGACTGAATCGTGAATTGCCTGTCGTCTCTGGACCAAGTTGTTCAGGGCCAGAGATTGATTCATTAATTAAAATCAATGTAAATGGATTTGTAAGCCTGCTGTAACAGATATCTTATTAGCAACCACACAGAGCAGCCCGTGATCTGTGAGGAATGTGTTTGTTGCCCTCGGTGAAGGCGACCGCAACGGATGGACTCTTTGGGGCTACTTTATGAGAAACCCAGTGGCTTTTGTAAGGAAGGAGCCTTGCTTACCCTTTACACTGAATGGGTTCTTCCTGTGGAAAATTGGTTTTTGTATGTCTGCCTCAGAAGGCTTCAGTTCAGGTCTGTTTGTGTGTGTGCTGCGTGTGTCTCCACCATGCCTGCCTCTCGCCCTCAGCCGTGCATTCAGGATTTCAAGGACGTTTTCGTGAATTGGCCAGGTTCTGCTAGTTTCTAGGCAAAAGGAAGAATCAGAAGTAAATTCCTCTTTAATAATAGCAAAATGATTTTTTTCTCTGACCCAAGCAGCCAACAAGCAAGCTACAAAGAAGACATTTATCTGTTATTTGAGGATCTGGCTGTACAGCTGTGCTTCTTTGGAGTGATGATAAGAAGTTAAGATGGTACCTTTGGAAAACCTTGTGGCTTTAACACAGGTCAGAGTTCATTAGGCTGTCATTTATATTGTTGTTTTTTTGTAATTGTGTCGGACAGGTAGATATCCTCTATAGTTAGGCCAGCTCACCCACCTTCTCTCTGATGTTTGGATCAAAGGGGGACATCTGACCCAAGCTGAGTTAAACTCCGTCTCCTAAATATTTTGGGATCGAGACAGCAATCCTAGTTTGTCTTTGATGCTCATCCTGGAGTTCAGGGAAAAGCTGACTGGGGAGTAGACGTTTGACCCACGGGTACGGAGAAGCATGGGCTAACAGGGCTTTGCAGAGAGAAAAGAACAAAGCAGTTGTGCAGAGTTGGAGAGGAGAGACCTTGGGAATAGTACCATTTCCTGGTGCTTTTCCGTTCCCTGGCTTCCATTTCCCGTGAGAGCTGTCTGCAGTCCCTCATTTGGGGTCTTCTGATAGACTCCTTGGCCCGATAATGAACCCATGTTCCCTACCTTTTTTTCTTTTTTTTGTCCCTTAGGTTAATGAGAGTGGGTTTCTTTTAATTGAAACCAAATGGTGTCTGGCCAAGTAGTTTGCTGGGAAGTGTGCTCTGTGTGGTGTTCTGGAGAGGCCCCTCTCAGCAAAGGCAGCGAGCTCAGTGTGGTAGCTAGCACCTGCCGCCTGCTCGGTCTGTCATGCAGGGCGGCCGTCCTGTACCCTGTCCTCCAGTATGGATTCAGGCTGAGGGAGCGTCATTGGATGATTAGCTAATTGCGTAGTAACAGTAAGGGTTACCCCTTAGCCTGTGTTTCAGACTGGAACATTTCCAGCCCGACTTAGGCCTTTTCTGCTGCCTGGTGTGCCTTGTGGATTTAGGTTATGTGTTGCTTGGTTCCAGTGTGGCAAGTGAGGAATTTTTCCAGTCACACCCCCAGGCGCTGAGGAGTTCTGGTTGGCTGAGCACCTGGAAAGAGGCGATCCAGGTGTATCATTATACCTGAGTGGCCTCCCTGGTGGCGCCACCCTTCACTTCCTCCCCTCCCATCTCTGAGCAATGTGGAAAGCATGCTCGCAGTGGCCCTTGGCAGATGCTTCCCGATGATAAATCCAATGTGTATATTGTGCACGTGCTTCAAGCTTCCTCTGTCAGGGAATCTCCCAAATTCAATGGATTTTATTAGCAAATGTCTCTCTTGAAGAGACCAGTAAAGATGTGTGCCTGTGCGGATGGTGTTGAAAGAAAATGCCCACTTCCTCCACTGTTGCCTAGATTTGGGGGGTGACAGGGTGTAGCAGTGTAAATGAGCAAGGAGGAAAATGTAGGTGAGACTTAGCATTTAGAGATAACAGTAGGTTGTTTAAGAACATAGAATTTGTTTTGGAAAATCCTTACTATGTACATGAACAGACGTAATGCAGTTTTTTTACACATTTGAAGGCCTTTTTAGTTTAGGCTCGATATGAAATGTTATGTTCTACCTGTTTTGTTCATAAAGGTTAGTTTGTATATTTAGAAAGTGGAAACCTGGAGAACTTTTTTTTCTTTAACTTGCGACAGGTGAGAAGGGCGGGGGGTGGGGACAAGGTGGAACGTTAGTGGGGTGTGGGTGTGAGGGTTTCAGACTTGTGTTCTCAGACATCAAGGATCTTGTGAACACTACTGTTCCTCTGACGCTTTACAACTTACACAGTTCTCTCCGCAGGTTAACTTGTTTATCCCTAACAACAACTTGGTTTTTGTAAATGAGGAAGTGGAGTCTAAGAGATTAGGAAGCTTGCGTAGGATCACATAGCCAGTAGTGGTTAAACAGTGACCACTGAGCCGTCGCGAGATGCCACTTGGCCATGCTCCTGGCTCTTCTTTGCTGTGCTCTCCCATGTGTCAGCCTTTGTTGTGAGTGGAGACGGTGTTAGGACAAAGCTGCAGAAAGGTGAGGTGGGGGAGAGGGAGGGAGGGCAGGTGGCGTCTGGGGATATGAAAGGAATGGACTTCACTACCAGTTCAGACAGGTCTCTCTGTAGTACTCAGAGCACAGAAAGAGCAGGAAGGGACTCAGATGATCTCGGGCACTGGATGTCAAACCAGGCTGAGTATCATTGTCACATAGGGAGTTTTTACAGAAGTGCTGATCCCCACTGTTCACCCTGGATCTAGATTCGAATGGCCACAGGTGAAGCTTGGGCGAGTGTTCAGAAACCTTCCCAGGTGATTTCTTGGGAGATATCTGAGTCCCACGCAGTTCTAGCCCCACGTCTCTTTAACTAGAAACGTTCTATAGAATTTAGCTACGTGCCATCTCCTGTGAGCTTATTAGAAATGCAGAATCTGAGACCCCCCCCCCAACTCCAGGCCTGCCCAATTAGAATCTTCATTTTAACAAGATTCCAGGTGAGTAGTATGCAATTTGAGAAGCACTGCTAAGATCTCAGGGAACCCTTAGGGCACACTGGAGTGGAGTAATTACACATATATTTAAGTTTGTCATTGACCTTTTGACTTTGTTATGTATGTAACTTTTCCAGGCGGAAATTAATTTTAAATCAGATTTAGCAACTCTTCCTTTTTGTTTTCTAGGTTTTTCATTTGCATGCAGAAAAAGACTACCTATCTTACCCTGAAATTACTGGAAAACAGTCTTCCACTTAAAAAAATGAAGTCATAACATACTTCACACAGTTGAATGTGTCTAGAATTTATCTGGTATGGTATAAAGAGTGAGGTAGGGATCCAGACGTTTACCTAATGCTCGGCTTGTCTCAGCTGTTCATTGAATCTTTTCTCTCTGGATCCGTACATTAAATTCATACATGTTCCACTATCTACCTGGAGCATTAATTGATATAGCCCTGTAATTAAAAAAACAAACAAACATTTATATATATATATACATATATATATATAAATTCAGGTACTCCTTTCTCATTACTCTCCTTTTTAAAGATTTTTCCCTGGCTCTTCTCACGAGTTTACCTACCTATTTAATTTTAGAAACACTTTGTCTAGTTCAAAGAATTTTGCAGACACAATGTTTATTGAGGTTCCATTAAGTTTATAAATTAGTTCAGCCACATTCTAATTTTAAAAATATTTTTGTATTTTCTAAATTCTATATATATGTATATATGTCTATACACACACACACACACACATACATACATACATACATATATATACACTAGTTATTCAGAAAAATTTTTCAGTAACAGTCATACCAGCCTTTGTAACAGATATTTTGAAAGTTACGAGAATATATCTTCTGTAGGGTTTTATCTTCAGAGACACTCTCCCTAACCGAACCATCCCATCCAGTAGGTGCCTACCCCCTGTGCTCCCCAGCCCAGCTTCGTGTTATTCAGAATCATTGAATAAATGCATCCTGTTCATTTCCCTCAGTAAAATCAGTTTGTTGATTACCTGAGTTCCCTGCTAGATTGTAAGCCCCATAAGGGAAGGTTCTATGTCTGTTTTATTTGCCAGTTTAATTGCTCAGTGTTGAAAAAGTTCCAGGCACTTGGTGCTCAATAAATATTTGTTAAATAAGTTCTAATGAATGAAATCCCAGTAACCAGAGTTCCCCGCCCTCTAGTTGAAGATTAGCTTCGTGTAGAATTGTCTGAACTTGGATCTCAGTTTGAACTCAGCTAACTGTTTGACAAATTATTCAAATGGTTAAAGTGCATGCATATGTGAACTTTTGAGGGAAAGCATTAGTTATCTGCCATTGAATCAAACACAGGCCTGGGAGTCTTTTAATCTGTGAAAATTTATTAAACCTTTTCATTTTAGGTACAAGTATTCAATTTGTGAGCTCCTTATGGATAGGAACAGAATCTTCATTTTATAACTCTGACATCTGGGTGCTTGAAAATGCTCAAGTAGTGAGAGAATCCAAGCGACAAACATATATGTATATATAAAACACATTGCAAAAACACATATTTTTTTTTTTTTTTTTTTTTTTTTTTTTAGATTTTATTGGGGAAGGGGAACAGGACTTTATTGGGGAACAGTGTGTACTTCCAGGCCTTTTTTCCAAGTCAAGTTGTTGTCCTTTCAGTTTTAGTTGTGGAGGGTGCCATTCAGCTTCAAGTTGTTGTCCTTTCAGTCTTAGTTGTGGAGGATGCCGTTCAACTTCAAGTTGTTGTCCTTTCAGTCTTAGTTGTGGAGGGCGCAGCTCAGCTCCAGGTCCAGTTGCCGTTGCTAGTTGCAGGGGGCACAGCCCATCATCCCTTGTGGGACTCGACGAATAGAACTGGCAACCTTGTGGTTGAGAGCCCACGCTCCAACCAACTGAGCCATCCGGGAGGCAGCTCAGCTCAAGGTGCCGTGTTCAATCTTAGTTGCAGGGGGCACAGCCCACCATCCCTTGCGGGACTCGAGGAATCGAACTGGCAACCTTGTGGTTGAGAGCCCACTGGCCCATGTGGGAATCGAACCGGCAGCCTTCAGAGTTAGGAGCATGGAGCTCCAACCGCCTGAGCCACCGGGCCGGCCCAAAAACACATATTTTTAAGTTATTAAACAAAAAATGACATTTTATCTGTGGAGTGCAGTGGAAATAAGTTTTGCATATATTTTAGTTTGTGCAAGCGTTCTTAAAAGACACACTGATCTATAAAGCTTTTCCTCCCATAGTGGGAGAATTTCTAGAAGTTGTTTTTTTGTGTGTGTTTGTTTTTTAACGGGTGGGATCTGAGAAAGAGAATTTTTTTTTTTTTATAAATTTTATTGGGGAATATTGGGAACAGTGTGCTTCTCCAGGGCCCCTGAGCTCCAAGTTCTTGTCCTTCAATCTAGTTGTGGAGGGCGCAGCCCAGCTCCAAGTCCAGTTGCCATTTTCAATCTTTAGTTGCAGGGGGGCGCAGCCCACCATCCCATGCGGGAATTGAACCAGCGACGCTGTTGTTCAGAGCTCGTGCTATAACCAACTGAGCCATCTGGCCGCCTCTCCGGAAGCTCAGAGGCAGCTCGTTGTCTTCAATCCAGTTGTGGAGGGCACAGTTCACTGGCCCACATGGGAATCAAACTGGCGACGCTATTGTTCAGAACTCACACTCTAACCACCTGAGCCATCTGGCTGCCCTAGAACTTGTATTTCTTGGCTCATTTATTTTCCCTCTCAGATGAGAAGTGTGGGATATTTGGATGGAGTTGGTCAATCACTTCAAACTCCTTAGTTCATGATTTCAGGTCTATATTTGGAATAGACTGAAACTCGAATAGTATTTGAGGCCTTTAACGCGTTTGGTGCTGTGGGGCTTGGTTTTATAGATTATAATGTATAAAGTTGATTGTTTCTTTAATAAAAATTATTTTGAAAACAGTCACAGGAACTCCACTGCATGATTCTGTGGTCATCTCCTTGAGCTCTATTTGATGGTCAGTGAGAGACTACTTACCTTGGAGGGACAAAGTGAGGAGTCTGTCTCTCCCGCAGGCTCCCCTTCGAGTTCAGCGTTGGCGCAAAACCACAGCCGTCCCCCACTGGTGACTGTGGGCCCTATGAATTGTGTTTGCTTCTTTGTGTTTACAGTGTACACTATTGGAAGAGTGTGTGTAAGCCCGTTGTGTTTTCTTTAATAAAACTGCATTTATCCTTGTGTGGACAGATTGTGTTCTTAGAGTGTAAGTTCTTAGAGAACACTAGGAACTGTTTACTTAAATCTTCTTTTTTCTTTATTTCTTTAAATAAAGGCTTCCTCCGGTTTGTCAACTTCAAAACTGTTGCAAGTCTGACGAAAAAGTTGGTTGAAGGGAAAATGCACAGTTCTGGAGTGTTTAGAATTTCGTGACAGTATTTTGGAGTGATAAGGCCTTTTACTTTTCCAGAACTGTATCACACAAAACTGTAAAACAAAACACAAACTAAGATCTCAGACCTAAATTAGTCCTTTTTTTTTTTTTATCTGGGAAATGGGGTTTTGGGAAACCAAAGAGGGCAGCCTTCAGTACACGAGGTGCTGCTTTGTCGAGTCTTTTTTGAGTAAGGGGGAAAGTTGAATAATTGGAGTGGGTCCTGCCTGTGGGTTCTCACTGTCTTTGGGTTCCGAAAGATGGGGTAAAATTTCAGTTTATGATGTGAACAGGGTCTGTGGTGGGTAGTGGGGATTCAGAGAAGAATGAGCACCTCAGGCTAGTCCGAAGACCTTCCAGGAACCCCAGGCTAGTGGGTGAGTGAGTTGTGTTAAGGAAACCATTCCAGCCTGCTGTGGTGAGTGATGGGGGTGGGGGGTGGGGCTCGGGGTCTACCAGAGAAGAGACTGGGGCTGGGGTCCTGAGTTCCAAATGAAGATAAAATAAAACTTACGTAGGGAATATGAGCTGCTGATCTTTGTGGTTTCCATAAAGATCTCCATAGAAAAAGATCACCATAAAAAAGATGAGTTTCTATAAGAAATCCTATCCAACAAGGGACAAGCTAATGCCGGCAATGTGAACAAACATTTGGTTAGAGAGGCAGGCAAGTGCTGGAGGGCCCCTGGTGCCGCCCTGGAGGGCTGGTTTTCTCTCCCTCATCTCTCTCGGGCCGGCTCCGCAACCTTTCTTTTGATCTCTTCACAGGCTTTATAATTGGAGAGCTGGAAGAGGGAGAGCCAACTGGTATTATTTTTCTCTGGATTTCCTTTATCCTTGGTGTGCCCTGAAATGGTGAATTCTGCTGTCAGCGTTGGGGGCTGCCTCCTGGTCTGCCCCGTGAGCCAGACCCTTTGTGTGTTTTATCCTCAGTGTATGGCATATGGCAGCCTCAGGTGTCAGGATCCTGAGATGGTACCAGCCTTCAGCTGTGCAGGGCGAAGATGTTAGAATTGTCCCGCAGTTGTGCTATCTGGGAAACTCATGGGCAGACAAGATTAAATAGAGTCTCTCCCTGATCTCATGCCTCAGGCTGGTCCCTTGCTACAACTCTTGTTTTGCTTCATGCCTTTTATCCATCTATACGGTGCTTTCTGTATTAACGTCCTGTTTGATCCTCACAACAATGCCAAGATAGAAAGAGCAAGGATTGGTAGCCTCATTGTAGAGATGGAAGACTTGAAGCTCAGAGAAGTGTAGCTGGATGTGCCAGGAGCAGAGTCCAGCAAAGAATCGTCTGAGTCTTTTATGGCGGAGCGGCCCCTCTTGCAGCAGTGCCTTTCTCCCAGGTTGCCAGCCTCCGTGAAACATCTCTTTTCCTCTTCCCAGTTCTCTGAGCTCTCGAGTCAGGTACTTCCTTTCCGTTCTCCCTGCGGCTCCTACCATCTTCTCTTGTCTGCATGACTCCACTTGTCTCTGAGATAATCTGCCACCCTCCGTGTGCCCCATCTGGTTAATTAGGTCGCTGCATCCTTGTCATATCTTTATCTAATGATACTTCTGTAGCAGTTCTTGTGGGTGGCATTATTCTTACTACTTTGCAATTTATTTAATTTTCACAATAATTCTGTGAAGTAGGGATAGTATTATCTCCATTGAGTAAATGAGGAAGTGGAGGCACAGAGAAATTACATACCATGTCCAAAGTTTTCTGTCGGCCGTAGGTGTCAGAGCTGGGATTGAAACCCAACCTGGCTGGTCCCCATGGCTCTTAGTCACTGCACCTGATCCCAGACCGATTTCTCAAAAGCCTCCTCTTCTCTACCTGCTTCATCACCCACCCAACGTGCGCCTTTTCCTCAGCCTGGAGAATGAGACTTCTGCAGTGTGGTCTCTTTATCTTTCTAGCCTGGTGCCCTATTGGGTATTCTATAAACTGCGTTCTCACCATTTCCCAAATATGCTGTACCAGGCTATTCCGTCTACCAGGAAGGCTTCCCTTAGCAGAGAATGAGGCCGCTGGTTCTTGGCTCTGCCACTCATGATGTGTGTGACGTTATGCAAGTCTCTCTTGCTTGCTGAGCCTGGGTTTCCCTGCGCAGTCCGTGGGGATCATGGCACCTGGCACACTGGTTTGTTGGGAGATTGGAGTGAGGCATAGCAAGTGCTCAGAACAGAGTGCCACCTTTTCCATCTGTTTTCTCTGTCAAAACCTGTTTTCTCTGCAACTACCTTTTTGGGAAGTCTCCTGGCAGCCTGTTCTTCCTTTACCAGAAGGAGATCTTCACTTCCTTTGGCCCATCAATGTCTTAATGTCACTTTCACCATCCAGCATATTTTACTGTTCCTTGTGGGTGTCCTTTCTTCCTCCTCAACTGTAAGCTCTTGCACGGTAGGGGCGGTGGCTCATACACCTTTATATTCTCCGCAACACTTTGCGTGTGAAAGGCATTCAGAATATATCTGTGGAATGACTGAGTTTGGGGCCCCTGGAATTCAGTCATTGCATTTCTGGGAGAGCTGGGTGAGCAGTGCCCAGCGTGCGTTGACCTGCAAGAGAAGCTATCTATTGCATGGGCTTGGGTTCTGCTCTTTATTAACTTCTTCCCTGCGACCGCTGCGAGATGCCTCCCTGCCTTTTCCAATTCAGGCTTGTGGGGTAAGTAGTGCAGATTTGCACAGCCATCTTCTAAGCAAATTGGTTAAAACTCCAAATCCCCTGGGAGCAGAGGGACCCTGGACGTGCTGTTAAAAAACTTCATGGGTTTTATTTTAGAGCACGGAAAGAGTTATGTTAGAAGAACGCGACTCCTGCCAAGTCAGAGACATGTATTATTATGTTTATCTTACATGACTGCTGAGTCGGCATTGCGGTTGGTTGGTTTGGGGAACTCCCCTCCGTGTTCCTAGACCAGAGGAAGATGGTGTGTGTATTGGACACATCCCTGCCAAGCACAGGGAGCGTGCAGTGGGACCACTTGGTTTGGTACGTGGACTTTGCTGGAGGAGTCACTCTTTCCCGCTCTGAGAAGTTACAGGTGATGGAGGTGTGTGACAGCTGGTGACTCCAGTCATAATAATCACCCAAGAGAAAGTCTCGGTCCTCTCTTCCCACCTCCTGGCCAGCCCCTCCCATCCAGTATTCCCCTATTTCAGCCACACTCAGCCGGCTCTAGGCCTCCATGCTTTCTCCTCCCCCCGCATCTACCCAGGATCTGCTCTTGCCATTGTCAGAGAAGCTCTTGCTTCTCTCTGACGAAAAGAATGTACATCATTTCACAGAAGCCCTCCCAGCTCCTACAGGACACTGTACCTAAGCCTGCCTGCCTTCCCCTTAGTCCCCACACTGTTAAATCAGCACTAATCACGTTGTCCTCCTGTGTTGGATCTACCCCATTCTTTCCCTCTGAGCCCCTGGAGGGCAGGACTGTGTCTTATCTTTATATCCTGCCGGGTAGAGAAGCTCAGAGCGAACGTGCACAAGTAAAGGTATTTGGATATGATAGTAACAGCTAACATTTGCCGAGCTCTGTACCTGTTTTATTAACAGAAGTGAGTCCTAGTTCTGGTGATGGTCACTTATTTTTGGTATCTTCAAGGATTTATTTGCAGAACTCTTCAAAATAAAGTATAATTAAATTTATGCTAATGAAAACATACACCACACGTATGCCCAGCCCTTTGCCAGCAAAGTAGACGTCCAATGGCTATCTGCGGAATGACTGAATTGAGTGAGTGAATGGATGAAAAGAACCTCCATCTTCTGGGAAGGGAAGAAGAGTGGAATGGACTAAATTACACTGCTCTTGAAGCTGAAGTGGTTGCTTGGCTTGAGGGCTGAGGCAGGAGCTGAGCTGACGGAACTCTCTGGGAATCCATGTTTCTTTAATCATTTCCATTTTTGAGAACCAAATCTTTTCACATTTTCCTAGCTTTTATCCTGTTCTTCAGGATCCTAGAATTCTACCACCATGTTTTAATCTAACATGAAAAATGAACTCATGGCTTCAAAGTTCTCACCGTCCTCTTTGAAAATAGCTGGTGATGTTGTAGAGTGATGTAGTGCAGAGAAGAACCCGGTGCTCACCCTGGGTAGTGGAAGTTCCAAGGCTGGGTGCTCATGCACTTATGATCCATCTCGGTGGAAGGGTGGCTGTTACGGTTGTCAAAGTTTTGCTGGCGTTTTTATGTGTGTATCCTGGCAAACATGAGAAAGACCCATTCTCTCAAACACTGACACATACAGAAGCGAAGAATATTTTGTATTGTGAGAACAATAACAGCAAAAATTACTGAAATGCCGTTTTGTATACCAGCTATTACTAGAGGTTGCGTAACCTTTTAGAATGGTGCTATACGTGTAGTACACAATGTGAACATTAGACTAAGATAATTGTCTTTTCACTTTTATGCATTATTTGTAGTATTGTGGATAATAATTCTTTGGAGTTTACTGTTTCATACTACAGGTTGTTGACCACTCAAGGAAAGGTTGAGCAACAAATATTTCATATAGGTAATAAGTCACTTTTCTAGACTGGCTGACAAAGAAACTCCATTGCCTAAATCTCTCAAATATAATCTGGTTGCCGTCACTTGTGTATCTTGGTGAAACTTTTAAAATAAATTTGGTGATCTCCATTAGGCAATACAGGCTTGTGTTCTCACCAGGCTTATTTATAAAGGCTGGTAACGTGTCAGTGATGAAATCGAAACTTAGTTTGAACGTAATGTGCGAAACAAAATAAATTTGACTCTTTTGAAATTTTGCATAAATAGCTGTCAGAGCCTGGTACCAAGTATCTGGGGATTTTTAGAGCTGACCTCACTGAACATTGAATTATGTTCTAAGATACATTTTAACAGTGTTTTTCTCCAGAAATAAAAGCTTAAACTGTCTGGTGAAACCCCTGAATTGAACATTTCTTAATAAGAAATGTTACCTAACTTTAAAAATTTCCTGTTGTCCTACTTTCAGGTTTCTGATTTAGTTTCATTGAGTAGATTCCTGAGGCTGCAAGTAAAAGTTTCAATAGATACTATTTATAATGACCAGGGGTGCCAAAAAATTGTACACATTTTAAGAGATGTTATGTGTTACTTTTCAAAGTTGAATTGAATTTCAGTAGCAATGTGTAGTATGATGTTCACTCAAAAGATGGCGTTAATCAAAGAATCCTAGCATCATTCATTGCATTACAATTTTAATACAGGTTTTTCCTTTCTTAAAATGTGTGTACATTTTGTTGGCACCCTCCGCATATGTGAATCAGAATTTTCTCTAGATTGTAGGCAAAATAAAAAAGAAATAGATGCTTCATTTGAGATTTAAACATGTTCATGGGTAGTGTTATTGTTGTATTTATAATAAGCAAATACTATAACACGTTCTAACTGCACTTTTTATCTGTTTTATATATTGAGGTTATATATAAAATTTCCTCTGACAGAAGGTGATTCTGCTGTTTAAAAGCCTTTGCCATAGATATTTCTAACGTGGACAGTGGAGCTTCCAGGCAGCGGTGTGCCATGGTTGAACTGGAAACTTCACTGAGCTCCTTTCGTTCCTACCTGGCTCCTTCTAGGACTCTGAAGATCCTCTGGTGTGGCGGAACCAGACGTGACGCCCCGATGCACGTATCCTATAGTTCGTGAACACTCCAGCCTTGAGTCAGAGGCGCAGCCTGGCTGACCACCATCAGAGTAGTGTTGACCGCTGTTAGATCTCCTCACACTCTCCATGGTGACCCTCTTTTTCTGAAGAAGAGCAGGCATCACCCAGTTTTACACTGATGGGAAAACCAAGCTGAGACAGCACGCGTGACTGGCCCAAGGTCATCTCTTGACCTTGACCCCAGCACTCTCTTCACCGTGTGATATTACACTTGTAGATCTCAGTTGCTGTGCCCCGGAAGAACGTTTCGGTTTATAAAACTCTCTCCAAATTGTAGGCTGTAGTTGGAGATTTTTTCCAGACAACTTAAGGAAAAGGAATAATGTCTGTGGCATTTTTTTTTTTTTTTTTAGCAGAAGCTTAATGCCAGCAGAAGACTTGTTTACGTGTGGTGCTGTACTTGTGTGACTAGATGTTTGTCTCACTTTCTCTGGAGGAAAGCAGTTGATACGTTCCTTTGAAAACACTGGAACCGAGATGTAGGGTCACCCTAAGACTCTTCCTCATGCGTTTTGCTTGGCAGCCCGCCATCTGCCTGCCTCTGTCAAAAACAAAATCCTTTCACTAAGGACGTGACAGAGCTGTCTGCAGGCCATGTTAAGGCACATGATCAGATGTAAGGATGGCACTTGAAGTACTATAGTTTCACAAAGTCTGTGAACCAGAACTTCACCACTTAGCTCACATGGGACCGTCTCAAACTTAGCTACATCACTCACAGATGATTGTCTCTATGCTCTACCTATTTATTCATAATGTGTTTGCAGTTCTAACCTGCTTAATGTCTGCTCACAGCCTAAAAGGCTGGAGGGGGCTATTTATGACTCTAAAGTGGAAAGGTGGCATCTGCTTGAGAGAGAGAAGGTGGTAGCTGATGCTGTGGGAAGAGAGAAACGTGATAGTGGGCATATTTAAAAAGTATATTAAACTGGGGTTCTTTCCGCCTTCGTTGCCCTGTTTTATCAAGTGGTCAGCACAATCGTCCTAGCCCTGTGGGATGCTGGGTGCTCTTCTTATGACTGTGACTGACCCTTAAGTAGCAACATACTTCTGTCCAGTGAACTCCGCTTAAGAAGACAGGGAAGAATTGTAGAAATATTTTCAAAAAATTAAACAAAAATGTTGATGCTCAAAGTGTTCATTAGGGTTCATGCTGAAAGTATAACAAAGAACAGTTTTTCCCTAAGGATACTGGTAACATGAAATCTTATGCTCCACTGATTGGTGGCAGTGGGATTCATTTTAGAGAACTTTCTTCTATTGTTAAAATATGTGCTCTTGGCCCTGACTCTGCTCTCGTGGTTTCCAAAGTCCCTTAGAGGACAAGAATGATGAGTGGGGATATACATTTCAGCTCCAGCAGCTGTTCATTCATAGGGGTCTGTCTTGCAGAAGCTAAGGCTCTCTACGTGTTGGCAAGGGTCCTACCTGTGATCTCTTTGCTTTGTGGTCAGAGCTGAGAGCTCAGGACCTCTCTGTGGAATAGTTGTCTTCACTTGAGGTCTGTGTAATTCATCCTCTAGTGCAGCCCTGAGTTGACCCCGGTGAGGCCCTTGCACCCTGGGCAAGCATAGAACCATGCCCGTTGTTCTTGAAGACGCAGAATTGGCGAGGTGAGTATGGATTAGTGCCAAGGACAGTTTTGTGGGTCAGAGACCTTATCTGGCTGAAGGTATTAACTCCTTTGATTAAAAACAACCTTGATTGAGGTGGGGGTTGGGGAAATTCTTGTATACTACTGGCAGGAGTCTAAACTGCGTAGCTTTTCTGGAGGGCATTTTGACAGTGGGATTAAAATATCTAATGTGTGTGCTGTACCCTGTGACTTGGTGGCTTTACCTCACAGAATTGCTCCTAAGGGCAGAAGTGTATAAGTATGTACAAGATCTTCCTCACCATACCACTTAGTGTAGTGACAAACTGGGACTTCAAAACATTCATCAATAAAGGAATAGTTAAAGAAACTCCAATAAAACCACATAGTGAATATTAAAAAAGCTGTTGAAAACGATGAGGTCGAGTTATATGTAACGTTATGGAAAAATGGCAAAGAAATTGTGAGAAAGTTAGATTATAGATCAGTATATACAGTGTGATTCTATTTTCAATATATGTGTGTATAGAACGAGTACATTGTAGTGTTTTTATTGCATTCATTTTGGGGGGAAGAATATACATTAAATGCTAATCGCCAGTTAGGATTTACCGATATGTACGGACTCTCACTTTCTACCTCATACATTTCCGTATTGTTTGAACTGTTTATAAAGAGAAGACCAGAAAAATTACATATTTAATTTTTAGAAAGCCAGTCAGCAGAGATAGTCAGGCTGTGTCAGAGGGCAGGAGGAAGAAATAAGCAGTAGAACATGCAAGACTAGTGATGATAAGCAACAGAAATCCTAAGTAGAACAGGAGTTGGAAGAGATTGGCCTAGTTATGAAATAATATTTGTTCATTTAATCCAGGTTTGTGTGATGCCGCCTCACAAGTAGCCAGTGACTCCCTGAGGCCAAACCCTGGGCTTTTCCTAGCCCAGCATCTCCCGCCTCCTGGGATACTGCATACCATGAACCTCGCCAGGAACCAAAGAGACTCTTCGCCCAGGGGTCCTGGTACTTTGGTTTCCTCCCACATCCCAAAGATGTACACATCAGGTGACTTGGCCTGTCAAGGGGAGGTAGAGAAGGTTGCATTCTCTTCGGCTGCTCCTGGAGAAGCTTGTTTCTGGAAGCTGCAGCCTACCAGCTCCCAACTGGGGAGTCCAGGAGGCCGCCCTGTGAGGGCAAGCAGGGCTCCCGGAGACAGGGCCCGCCGTGCAGGGTCTTCACCAGAAAGGGCTGGGGTCAAGGAGTCTGCATCATGTGGATTCTTCATAGGGTTGCCAGATAAAATGCCAGGTGCCCAGTCAAATTTGAATATCAGAAAAATAATCAGTACTTTTATCGTGTAAGTCTATTCCATGACTTGAATTTTAGAGAAGCAATATTTGGGACCAACTTATAATAATAAAATCAGTTGTTGTTTATCTGCCCTACAAATTTAACTGGACATCTTGTAGTTTTATTTACTAAATCTGGCAACCTCCGCTCCAGGGGTTCCTGGATTAATAGGTGATGAGGATGATGGGAAAAGGAGGACAAAGATAATCCTAAATCATCTGTTTTATAAAAATAAAATGTTTACAAAGGAATATTGTGCCCACTTCCTAGTTCACCCTTCTCTAGAAAACAGACTTTCCACTAAGAAATCTCCCAGAGGTCATAGCCTTAGGATGGGTTTCCTGTCCTTCTCTGACTCTGCCTGTCAGCTTCCCGCTGAGGACTAGAAGGAGCTCCAGTTAATCCTTTCTGCTCTGCCCTCATTTTTGGTTGCATTGGAGCCACAGGACGAGGAGACTCACTGGATCCCCCTCCAGCCTCATATTCTGTCTGAACCCTAGACATGAACGATTGATCAAGAAGTGACCATATTTTCCTCCTGGACATTTTTTATGTTTTGTCAATGTCTTATTTCCAGTAGTGCTTTTAAATCAGATCTGCAAACTTTTTTTTTTTTTTAATTTATTGGGGTGACAATTGTTAGTAAAATTACATAGATTTCAGGTGTACAATTCTGTATTACATCATCTATAAATCCCATTGTGTGTTCACCACCCAGAGTCAGTTCTCCTTCCATCATATTTGCACCATATATTTGTGCAAACTTTTTCTAAAAGACCAGTTAGTAAATATTTTGACTTCTTAGGCCAGTTGGTCTCTTGTCCCCTCTACTCAACTCTGCTGGTGTGAAAGCAGCCATAGACATTAGACAAGATGCAAACCAATGGACGTGGCTGTATTCCAGTAACATTTTCTTGTGGACACTGAAATATGAATGCTATGTAATGTTTTATTCCTTTGATTATTTTCAACCATTTAAACATGTGAAAACCATTCTTAGCTCGTGGGCCATATATTATAAAAGCAGATGGTGGGCCAGATTGGACCCGTAAGCTACAGTTGTCAGCCCTGTTCTAAGTCAGCAGCAGAGAACATTATAGATCTAAAACCTGGCTCTCAGTTCCCACTTAGGGGCTGAATGGCTGCTCCCCCAGAGGTCACAGCTTCTGCCAACAGGTGACTGTGCCGGGATCTTAAGCAGTGGGGTTTGCTTTTCAGTTTCCTACAATGCAGTTACAAACCCACATCCCATAGTTTGCCGTACAGAAAAGGTTCCTGTGTAGATTCGTAAATCTTCCTTAGAGAGGGAGCCATTTAACCGTCAAGTGTGGCCATAGAGTCAGGATTATAATGAATGTAGTTTATGGTGATCATAGGCTACAGTATCGGGAGTAGTTTTGGACTAATAAATATGTAACCAGCAGAACTGAATGTGGAACAATTATATGTCTCTGTTATAAAGCTGCCTGGTACATACAGCTGTGTGTGTTTGGTATCGTGTTTCTAAATGGAAAGATCAGATTAGGTTTGATTTTCTGTCACCAGATGGGATCTAGCTGTACCTGAAACACAGGTTAGGAGGCAGGGCCTTTCATTCTTGGGTGTCCTGACTGATGGAGGTTTCATGTTTTATGGCTATAAGATGTGCTGGGTGAGGTGGACAATGGAATTACACTTCCCACAGAAATCACTCCTGGACCGAGAATCAGGTTTGCACGTGTGCCCTGTAGCATTCATTCTTGCTGAATGCTGGGAGACGGGTAGTTATTAGTTTATGTCAAAGTGGTGTTTGCCTTAATACACGATCCTTCTGCAGTAACCCAATAATGGAAGGTGGAAGGAGGGAGGGAGAGAACGTGGTGACCCGCATGTTTCTGAAAGTTGGAAGCATCCGGAAGTTAAGGAAGCTTTGTGTGGTGTTAACCGTGAGCTGTTAGGGTTCTGTACCCCACCCCTCATCCCAGGCCCACTGACGTTAGGTGCCTCTTGAGAGACACTACAGCTTCATGGTCGGAACAATAGCATCTGAGCTCAGCGTGCTGGCTCCTGGCCCACCAGTTTCTAGCTCTTTGCCTGTGGGCACAGTACTTAACCTTGCTGTTTACTGAATCATACAGTGGGGTATTAACGGGAGTATCTACCTCACAGGGCTGTTGTAAGAGTGAAATGACTGAATGTATATAAAGTGCTTACAACCCTGCCTGGCTCACATGCATCTCTACGGAGATGAAGGAGGAAGTGGCGTTCTTTCCCCCTAACCTCATGCTATGAGGTAGGGTAAGTACAGCTCTCGTAGTAATAGCTCCAAATAAGCTCGTCATTCCACCCCCTCATTCCGCCCTTTCTCATACAGAGACTTGGGAACATCCCTGGGAAAGATCACGGCTGTTCTTTGTGAGTAGTGAGTGGTCCATGTATGATGCTCTTGGCCCTGACGTGACCCATGGCTTGCGTGCTACACTCGTAACTGGCTGGGGGGCCTTCAGCACATTCCTCACCTCTCAAAGCATGAAATAGAGATAATCAGCCCCCCCGCCCCCGCCCCAGGACTACCTTGGGGGCATCAAAGAAGATGGTGAAGATGAAAAGTGCTTGGAAGCTGAAAAACTCCCCTTCAGGGGGCAGTGTCATTACTGTTGCCATCTCCCTCATTGTCCCATGCCTCCCCTTGCCTCCCACCACCCCCTGCGGGACAGGGGCTTTGGTACCACATTGATAGACTCAATGCAGTTCTTCAATAAAGATTTTGATGTCCCCCCACTTTTTTAGGGGGTGGAATTATTGACATAATTCAAGTTTGGAGTTCTGTACGAATGCCATTTTGATTTCATGGAAGGGTATTATTTCTGAATCCAGTTCCTTTTCTTTTTTCTTCTCTAAATTAATACACTTCTCTGATCCCTGTAGGGTTCTCAAGCATAGTCCAAGGCTGGTCTATAGTCAGATAATGTTTTACATTTATTTTACTGCGATCCAGGCTGTTTTAAAAAGGAGAAATTTCATCAAATTCCAATAACGTTCATCCTAATGTGACCTTGAGTATTTTCCCCTGCTCGGATTGGGACTGAGTAGTATAAAGTTTACTTCTGTCTGCTTTACATGTGTCATCACATTCAATTAAAGGCAGTTCCCTGACTTCAAGAGTTTGCAAACTTTGGGGTGTTCTTGGGGTTCGAGGGTCTTCTGAACAACCTCTTAGGAATTGTGGTTGCCTTCTGGGATTCCCAGGGCTTGGGAGGCCATCTCTTTCTTTGACAGTGACGTTTCCCGGAATCGGGACAGGTCTCGCTGTCCTGGCCTGGGTTATCCCGAGCCCACTCCTCAGGGTCTGTCCATGAGCAGCTGCCCCTTTTAGCTCACCTCAAACCAGGGAGATGATGAAGGCCTGGGGGTCTTTGCGTCTGCCCAGGGGAGGAGGGACTGCAGTGGCATGCTATGCAGGATGTATTTGTCGCACAGTGAGAGGTAAGGAGAATATCTCAAATACCACTCATCAACAAGGGTGAGATATGGTCCCATGAGCTCCCTGAGAGGGCGATGCCGCTGATGAGTTAGCCTTGTGCCTTGTCACTGCAGGCAGCAGGCATCCCTAGCCACACTGTGTGCCTGCCCGTTGGTCTCTCAGACACTAGACACCTGCTTAATTCCAGCCGACTTCTCAATACCTTTGCATCTCTTCCCCTTCTACCTTTTGGTCAAAAGGCCAAGCTAGGGACAGAATCATTTTGCACTGAAAAGGACAAGCAGTGCAGAGGGACATCTTGGCCACTTTTTCAGAATTTGATCTGGGAGGAGCCCAGGGTCGGTGGGGTCAGGGTAATAGTTTAAACAGCAAAGAGCTTAACCAGCTATACCAGTCTTGAGTGCTAGTCTCTGAGACTCAGTGACTTGAAAATTATGCTTTGGGAAATAAACATTGAGGACACAGCCTCCCAACGGGATGGCAGGGCTGGCGGAACATACACCATGTGGTAGCATTGTCCAGAATGAAAATTCAAACCCTTCCACCCTGCAAGCCAGGGTGTGCTGGTGGGTGGAACGGGCTGTGGTTTCCCTAATCGATACACTTTTTAAGGCATGACTGAGTCTTGGCATCCCCGGAACCTGTTTCTCCATAACTACTTACTATAGTGATTTGAATTATAGATTTGTTTTCTTTGACAAGAAAGGATCTTTGAAATCTGACTTCCTTATTTTGTGGGGACCCAAGCTAACTAAGTGATCTTGTAGATCTCAACCAATAATTGGCCGAGGTGGGGCGTCATCCCCAGCGTCTCCTCTTAGTGAGGGGCTTTTCTCATCATCTCGTGTTGCTCTTCCAACTAAATCATGAATAATGTCTGGTCTGTGACACGTTTAATTTCTAATTAGATGACTTTGTGGATCAATTTGCATTTAATGTTAAATCTAATGTGGAAATCATTAAAAAGTTAGATCCCCAGGGAGAGGAATAGGTACTTATTCCCGGCCTATTAAAAATAACAAGTATATGCGCTGTTACTACACAAAGGTTTAATGTGGAATGGGAAAAAATTTGTAGAGAATACAGCACATTCAGGTAGTCTGTGTGCATGTGCATTGGGGAAACGTCTGGCGTTCAGATCCGATTTTATAATGCTTGTAGTAAGTGTTGGAACAGGTATCATTTACTCCAACTTTACAGTGTGCCAGCCCTGTAAATTGTTTTATTTAATCTTCAAAATAACTCTATGAGGTAAGCATTATTATCCCCCTTTATAGATGAGGAAACTGGGGCTCGAGAGACGAAGGTCTTGCAGTCAGCAAATGGTGACGGCAGAATAGGAACCCTGGCCAGGCTGAGGTCAAAGTCGACTCTTGAGTACCCTGAGGTGCTCCCAGGGAGGGCTTGTCAGTGATTACAACCACTAGAACTCTATAGTGGTCTGCGTGTCACAGCTGCTGGATTCTAAAGTGTTTGCAGCTGCTGGTAATATGGGGCGGCACCAGCGCTACCATTATTGCTTTAAGGTAGAGATGGGTCCTGAGATGACCAACTGAGGCACTCTCCTGGGGTCCCCAGGTGAAAGGGTCGATTCCTCAGTAAGTGTGACTCCCTGTCCACAACTTGTCTGAGGCTGGCTGGGCGCTACCTCTGGGAAGCCACTCATTCAGCACGGTCGATCTTGAGTGCGGGTTTTCTTGGGACCGTGTATCTTTTATGGGACATTATTTTAGACATATTTCTTTTATTATTCTTACCTTTCATGTTTGACTACAAACACGAAAAGCATTTAGTCCTGCGGTAGTTGCTAGTTACTGGTCCACACGATGTAGTTGTGCTTCCCTTGAGGACACGTGAGTGTGGAGGCGCTGGGCCCAGTGCGTGGCGTGCCCCCAGTAAGGAAGCTCGCCTCGTTCCCTTCTCCTGTGAGAACAGCATCCGTTTACTGACAAGATGACTGGGTCCAGGAACACTTACACTGTCTGGCTCTTGCTCGTGCTTACTGTCACTTATTCAGCCACTATGAGTGGCCAGCATCGCAGGCCCTGTCACAAGACGGGTGATCTGTACCCCATCCACACCCCGTGTCCTAGCGCTTTCTCATGTCCTGGACAGACAAACAAGCAGACAATATAAATACTAAGGATAGCCCCAGGCTGTCTAGCAGCTCATTCATTCATTCACTCCTTCATTCATTCACCCATTGTTTCAACAAACATTTTGAACACTTACTATGTTCCCAGAACTATGCTAAGTATGGGTCATGTGAAATTGGATACTGTGTGGTATCCCAGGAATTAATGCACCAGAAAAAAAGTATCTGAGAAACACAGATCACTCTCTTGTGTTCTTCCATCTTAAACATTTTAACTCCTGGGGGTTAAATGCTCATTTGAGCATGTATAAGTTTCTAAACATGTTTTTCCACATCAAGCAGATTTTGTGCGGGGGGGTGGGTGGGTGGGGGGAGTTGGGCATATGAGTTGGAGCGTTTCGATTTGGCAGCTATTTGCATGATTCTTAGACCAGTGGTTCTCCAATATCGCTGTGCATAAGGCTTGCCTGGGCAGCCGGTTGAAGTCAGATTCAGGTGCTTCACTCCCAGATACTGTGATTCACTAGGCCTGGGTTGGGGCCAAGCATCTGTGCTTTAAGCTGCAGGGCAGGTGAGTCGGATGCAAGTGGTCTAGGAAGTACACGTGGATGGGATTCACACCGTGCTGGGCCAGGGCTGTGGAGCAGAAAAGTCTGAAGTCTCATCGCGTGTGTGTCATCTTGTAGCGTCGTGCAGCCTGGGGTAGGCCGTCTGGCTTCTCTGAGCATCACTTTCCTCATCAGCCTGCCCTGCTGGCAGGGATGTGAGAGGAGGGACCCAGGCAAAGCACAGGCTAGAGACTTGCGTGCTAGGTATTGCACCATGCCAAAAGCTAGCATATTGGTTTCTCAGATTCCTGATTCATCTTTTGAATGTGAGTTGAGCTGCTGCATATACACCCCGTGATTTCCCTTTATTTCACAAGATAAAAGGCTATAACCACAATAAAGGAAAGAAATGAAACAAAAGAAAAGAGTTTACCCACAAGCTTACCATCTTAACACAACTGTTTTCATTTTTCCTTTTAGCCCTTGTCTGTATGCAGGCATATTTCTATGTAGCTGTAATCATATGGAGACTCAATTTTGTATTCTGCTCTTTTCAGTAAACCTTAAGCAAATGTTTTCCAAATGGTTACATAGTCTTCAAGATGATTCTTAATGGTCTTACAGTCTGTCATCCCACAGGCTGAATTCATTTAACCATTCATCTATTATTGGACATTTAGCTTTTTTCCTTACAGTTTGGTGCTATTATAAATAATGCTTGGAGATACACAATAAGGTTTCATCCTTATTGTAGATTATTTCTTTAGGATGAATCCCCAAGCAGGATTTCTGGGTTAAAGGGCACAACCATTTTTTTTTTTTTTTTTTTTTTGGCTTTCGATGGATATTGCCAAATTGGTTTCCAAAAGAGTTGTACCAGATAACAATGCCACCATCAGTGCAGGGAGGTAGGTATCAATTAGAACACTTCGGCCTGCATTAGATATTGTCATGTTTTCAAAGATTTGGCTTAATGGTGCCTCACTGTTTGATTGGTATTTCTCCGATTATGGTAAGGTTGAGTATGGCTTTACTATTCTTATTTTTTTAGATTTTATTTAATTTCTTGGTTTTGTTATAGGCAGAACCTATCTATGGGAGGTCAGATTTTCTGTCCAGAATTTTTTAGATTCTTGGATTTTACATTAAAACAACCAAAGCGAACTAACAAAAACCAACCCAGAGCCCATTTGAATAGTAAATCCTTAAATACTTGGGACATATTGTACGGTTGGATTAGCTGTTCATGATCTTAACTTCCTCTCAAGTCACCAGTCAATAGGGTGATGTTTGGAGAGTAGAGGTGCGAGTCCCCTTTGTTCTTCCCCCCACTTTCCTCTCATTTCCTGCCCCCTTCTTCCCTTCTAAACACTGTTTTTGTCTCTTTGGAGATAAAACATAAAAGGATCAGGTTTTCAGTCATGCTCCTTCAACTTATAATACGTGGGTTGCCTAAATTATGTACTAGGTACGGAAGGAGGATAAAGAAAATCACAGCATTGTTAGAAATTGCCTTTAACCGCACTGCGAAAGCAGATGTCTCACGTGGAATAGTAGAAAGGTATGTTTGAGGGTGTCATCTTAGCGTGTGGTGCAGGGGAGTCCAACTTGTTTTTCAAGTTGGTCTTGAATAACTTTGTTCCTTCTGGAATGCTCGCCATTCTCAGCATTACAGAGTTTGCTTGATGACAAACTCTTTCACTCTGCTGTACATACCAGGCCACTGAACTGGTTTGTTTGTTTGCCTGGGGTCAATGATTAAACCACCCTTTCTTTTGCAGCAGTGCCCAGCATTTGATCGGTGGCTTTTGTTCCCCAGTAACCCCTAGAGTGGCCGCCCAGGAACCCTTAGAGTGGTCATTATTCCTCCCCCCACAGGGACCAGGATGGGGCTAAGGACACACCATGTCTGGAGCGTATGGGCTTACTCTCTCCTTGGGTAATGCTGCCCCAAATGGGTGCCTATTAGGAGACTGATGTTGGCGGAATAGCAAGCCGGGTGTATGTATACAAAAAGAGAATGGTCGCGGCTCTATTTCAGTTTAATTTGTTAATGAAACAAGACGGAGTACATTTTCCCCTCCCGCACACCTCTCAGGCTGTTTGAGATGAGGCACAATTAATTTATTTGTACTGTCTGTGGAGGCGTATGCCAGCTAATGTAGTGCAAGAGCTTTTATCTTTCTGTTAGTAATGAAGAGGGGCAGGCTGCTGGCAAACTGACAAGGATTACTGATGACTCATTCTCAGACCGCAAAGTGCTTTTCTTCTGAAATCATAAAATGCGTACACACACACACACACACACATGCATACGCACGCGTACTTGCAAACCTAGTTCCTGTTTGAAATCGGCAGAACCAGTTTGGGAAAGTTCAGGCACCTCTGAAACACTATAAGAAAAAGAAAGAAAAGGCAAGCGAAGCTCATTCTCCAGCTCCCTGGCCTGACTGAGGGCAGGACCCTTGGATTAGTGGGGGCCCTGCCCTTCTGGGACAGAAACTCCCTGTCCAGCCTCGGAAGGCTGGCTCCTTTGTGCCGTCCTGTGTGCTCCAGTAGGCAGCCTTCCACTGCCGCCTTCTCCTGGTGGGGCCAGGCAGCCGGATGCCTGCCCTTCTTGGGGGAGCCTGCCCTTCTTGACTGCTTCCTACCAGAGATCCCCTGGCTGTGAATTCTGGGCCTATGTGATGTTAACCCTTGAGCGTACTGGGTTTCCCCTGGCCTGGCCGTGGCCATGGCTGTGTGGGTTGTAGGTTGCTCTGTTACCCCACTTTGACATGCTTCAGAAGAAATAGTTTATGTAGTAGCTAACAGTTGTTGGCCCTTTGCACTATATAAGGCACTCCGGCAGTATAACAACTCTGAGTTGGTTAGATTATTATTCCATTTTATGGATGAGGAAACTGAGGTGCATAGAAGTTAAATAACATGGTCATGATCAAGTAGCTAGCTGGTAAAAAGCCTTAAGTTTTTTTGTTTGTTTGTTTTATGACATTTATTCATTAAGGACAAAATTTAGCATTTTCTATGTAAGAAACGTGTAAGTGATTGGACAGGGAAGCTCTTCAGGAATTACATGAGAATACATACATTTCTGTGTTCTATGGAATAGCAGGAGGGTCACGGGATACTTTCTGGAGAACTAAAAGCAATTTATTTTGCCCCATTTTGCACTGGTTCAGGAAAATAAACTAAACTATGGATTACAAACTCAGAAGTGTTCCTTTCTGTGTCAGAGGGCTGCTTGAGCTGGTTGTCTGATGAGGGCTAAATGTAAATGTCCTAGTTGATCTGTTACCTAGGTGTAAGGGACACGAATCAGTGTGCGTGGCCTTGTTGACTTTCAGAGCTGGAAGGAACCATGGAGATTTTACAGATGAGGAAACTATGGCTGAGAGAGAGAGAGTTTGTATTAGGAGGAATTCCATTCATTTATCCAACCATCCATCTGTGCATCTGGCAAATATTTATTAAGCCTGTGCTGGGCTGCGAGATAAGGCTCAAGCTGTGAATGAAACACACAGTCCTGTCTTCAAGGAACATACAATAGGGGAAAATACGGCGGAGCAGGCACTTAGATTATGACGTGTTAGGGCTGGTGGGTGAAGTTAGGGTACCTGGGCACAGAAGAAGGGCCCCCACATAACTGTGGGGGTGTTGTATAGTCAGGGCTGGCTTCCTTGAAGGAGTGGTAACTATGGTGAGACTTGAAGGATGGAGCTGAAAGTCATTTTCGACTGAAAATGGGGACCTCCCAATTCTCAAATCCAACAGAAGTCGGTGCCAGGACAAAGGCTTTGTGTGCACAGAGAGACAATGGCATCAGGCTTTGTGAGACCCAACCAAGCATGTGTAAGAAGTGCTCACTCTAGGCCCACGCTGTGTGGCCCAGTGGCCCCCAGCCACATGTACTGTTCGGTGCTTGGAAGGTGTCATCTGCAGAGAGATGCGCCGTAAGTAGAATCATCTCTGGACTTTGAAGTCTTAGTCCAAAAAGAATGTAAAATATCTCATTAACAGTTTGTTGTTTTTTTTCATTTTGATGACGGGTTGATTTGATAATATTTGGATGTGTTGGCTTAACAAAAGAAGTTATTGAAATGAATTTCACCTGTTTCCTTTTACTTGAATGAGGCTGCTAGAATATGTGTCACGACACGTGTGGCTTACATTGCGTTTCTGTTGGACAGTGATGCTGGGTGGAGAGAGAGGCCTGGGAGAGGAACCGGGTGGTAATGAGAGCGCACCAACTTCAGCCCAGGGTGAAGAGGTGTGAAGGGTGCCAGGGGCAGAATCTGTGGCAGGCTCTCACAGCCCTGGACCCCCCGCCCTCTTCTCTAACACGGCACTAACAGCTGTACAGTTGGGGTTAAGCATGAAGTCAAAATGTCCAGGAAAAGAACATCCCATTGTGAGCTGTGGTCCTTGTAATAAAGCAGTTGAGGATGAAGGTAATACATACTGCACAGCATACTGATGTTTCAAAACACAGACGAAAAATTGGGCCAGTTGCAGAATAAGAGGCTGCCGCGTGGGGAATGCACTCAGTACACAGTGAATTGCAGACTGGGAGTGATCTGTGTGAGATGCTGTGGTAAGAAAATTCCATTTCTGTTACCCTTGGCTTGCTCTGCTCCAGGAATTCCCTCACTCCTCATATCGGGGTTTGCATCCATGCTTTCATCGTCCTTCTTCCTTGTTTTGTTTGAACAGGCCAACAAGGGATATTCATTTCTTTATTTCTCTTTTATCTTCAGGGATTTAATATTGTATTCCTGAAACTCAGCACTCAGTAAATGCTCGGGGAATGAAGTGTCATGCTACCAATATTTACTGAAAACCTGGATGTGTCAGGTCACTGGGGGCTCCAGGGTCCTTACGCTGAGCTAAGCAAGTCAGAGGCCCTGCCCTCAAGGGGCTCACAGTTGGGAAGGAGACCGTTGCCAGGCCAAGGGGGAGATGTGGAAAGCATCCCTGATTGTTAAGTCCTGTGACTCCAAGGATGACTTGAGGAGAGATCGCAGAAGAGGGAGCGAAGGGACAGGTGCGGCTGACGGGAGTGCTGTCCGTTCTTAGAATTTCCTTTTGGACAATGACACGGAACGTTTGTGTTTACCTAGGATCCTACCAGCCCCTAGGGATTTCCAGCACTGTGGCAATGTTTGATATTAATGTGCCTGTATAGTAATTGTACTTTCCATTGTCAGTTTACAGACTCAAACGGTGGTACACGTAGAGCCAACAGCCCTCCCCCATCAGGAGTGACCTGGGCTAGTTGGAAGGCTCTCAGAGGACCAGTAGGGTAGAGGCAGTTGGGTGGGGCCCAGTAGGGGGTATTTGAGGGACTGGAAGTAGCTGTGACCTGGCCTTGAGGTGCCAGGCAGACAGACAGTAAAGTCATTTCAGCAGGAGATAGCATCTGATATTCATCCCTTCGGGCTAGTCTTGTAATAGTGGCAGTAAATAAGCTGCTTCTAGTGTGTTCCCAGAATATCTCTGTCTGCAAAACGTCTTAGAGAGGATGTTTGACTTGCAAGCATGTGGTTGATAAAATAAATACATTTTTAAAATGTAAACCTCTCCATGAGAGGTTTTAGTCTCTTCTCTCCCCAGGGAAAAATAAGGCCCTTCTTTAACCTCTTTTCTTCTCTAAGTGTAGAATTCCTACCATGCTTTATAAGCAGAAATATTTTTGGAATGTAGCACCTGCAGAAATATAAAGGGGCTCTGCCCAAACCACTGAGCGGTGGCTACTGTCTGGGTGATTTCTTGAGGGTTTGTGAAGAGATATCCACTCTGACACCTGCAAAGCATTTGAGGAGCTGGCCCAGGGTTGGAAGAGATTCTTCCACTGTTTTTAGCTGACTTCTGCGCGCAGGCAGCTGTCATGGACGATTCTCTCTAATATTAGAGGAGACTTACCTTTTAATGACACCTGGCTAGAACAGGACTCGGCCCTAGAAAGCTCCCGGCACAATGTCGGGCCATAACATATAGTTGTTGAAGGGGTGAATGGCCAGTTTGTCTGCCGACCAGCCACACGATCACGTGGTGAGCACACGGATCACGGGGGATGCAGATTCTGATTCCGTGGAGCCAAAGAATCTGCATTTATGCCAATAATACTGGTCCGTAGGCTGCACTATAGCAGGGCTGTGTTAAGGTTCAGTGAGATCATCAATAAGTCTTTAATGAGTTCCCAGCAGCACTAGCGATTGTGGATATAGACGGAAGCCTTGGTCCTAGTCTCAGAAAAACATGTATTCATAGTGAAAAGGCAAGACTCATCCTCAGGAGCTGGAGGAAACTTCACCAGTATATGGTAAGGGATGAGTAGTGGTCCGGGGAAAGCTGAGGGAGGTGGTGCTTGAGCCCCAGTATAGAATCAGTGGCTCTTGGAATTAAAGTTGTGTCAGGTTTCAATTCAGTGGGATCCCTATAGCTGCCCTAAGAGTTGGCCATCCAGCTTCTGTGTAATGCTCTCACAACAGGATATATCGTTTCTTGCTTGTATAGCTCTTTGTTTACAAAGCACTCATGCAAAGCACTTTACCTTGAATTGTCAGGAAAGCCTTTTGAGGTTGTATACATTTTATTGCCATTTTACAGATGCAGAAACTGAGGCTCCTAGAGACTAACTGACTTGTCTAAAGCCATGTTCTTTCTGGTGGCACCTCTGGGATCTGAACCTTTTGATTCCCTGTTGAATGTTTTTTTTAACTGTATTCCATTTGGCCCAGATTTGGTGAGAGAGCAGAGAGGCAGATCCCATGAGCTTAATTGAGGATTTGAGCTCACACGAGAGAAATAGAGGCATTCTGGATTCTGGAGCACAGATGGCTCAAGCAGTGTTGAAGGAATTGGAGGACAGTAAGCCCTCACTTAACGTTATCGAAAGGTTCTGTAACTTCAAGCAAAATGACATATAGTGAGAGCAGTTTTACCATAGGCTAATAGACATACACAGGAGATAAGTTCTAGGGCGTCTCCTCAGCATTATAATGAAATGACATTATGCGAGGACTTGCTGTATGTAGATTAGAGGGGACCTTGACGGTCAGTTAGGAGATGCTAACCCCGAACTCCATGAGGCGTCTCCCACATTGCGTTCCCAAACAGTGTTAATGTGTCCTACAGACAGTTCTTTCCATGGGAAGTTCACTATAACCAAGGGCTTTTTATTTCACCGACAGACCATTCTCTTATATTGAGCTCAGGTAGGGCCTACTAGAATCTACCCATTAATCCCTCCTCTCCAGCTGGAGCCATACGACACAAACCTGTTTTCATATGCTGGTAGCCCATTTAGGTTTTTTCTTTTGAAAAAATCTAAAATTTTTCTTACCAGATTTGCAATAAATGTCCATTATGAAACGTTAAAAAGATACAGGGAAACAAAATACAGAGAAGCCAAAAGGAAAACGACTCTTAATAATTGCAGCACTCGTAGACAGCTGCTACCTTCACACATCTTCCAGACCGTTTTCAGTGCAGTTTTTGATGTGTGTATTATCATTTTTGCAAAATATACTGTTTGTTTATAATATTTTGTAATTTCATTTTCTTGTGAATAGAATGTAGTATCTGCTCATTTCAGTAAATATTTGACACCGCAGTTGGTAACATATTTCATAGTATGATATGTAGTTTATTCTCTCCTGTTTAATATCTTGCCTGTTTCCTCTCATTTTTGGGCAATTCTAAACCATGCTGTAATAAATATTCTTGTAGGTTCATCTCAGTGCCTTTATCGTTTAGGTAAACTGCGTTTCTGTTCTCTATGCCTGGGAATCGAACCGTGAAGCCCAGGACTAGTTTGAGGATGATTCTCATAGCCCTGTAAGTTATTCGTTCTCCAGCCGCGTATTCTCATTCCTCTTAGGATGTGGCTTCCCACTTCTGTCTGCTGCCTTAAATAGGCTCACTTTTGACCATTCGTCCCTCTATAGTCTCTGGGATCCAGCTTGACGGTCTCACCTTCCTTAGTCTGAATGTAGCGTTTCTAAGCAGGGCAGCCTAAGAGTGCACTAGCTTTTACAGCAGCCTGGTCACACTGAGTCATTGAGCTTGTGGGCAACCCAATCCCTTAAGACTTTCTCATGTGATCGCCTCTGCCGTATACTTGTGAGTTGATTTTTTTTTCTCTTTTTGGACCTAAGTGCATGACTTGACATTTATCCTTATTAAATTTCCACCTTGTTAAAGTCAGCTGGTCATCATATCCTTTGAGATAGTATCAGGAGCAGACTCTGTCATCCTTCATAGCCACTGTCCCTTCCAACTCCCAGTCACTGGCAAATTCCAGTGTCAAATGATTCAGCAAATCCCAGCAGCCATTTACATCTCGGTCGTCCTCACTGGATTGTGAGTTCCTTGGGGACGAGACCATAGCCTATGATTTCTCTTTAACAACCTCATCCCCACTTCCATTTTATTACACCTGACCTAGCGGGTACCCAGAAAATGCTGCCCTGTGCATATTTGTTTTGACTTAACTCTGTGCATGAAGGCGTGGGGGTGGGCGTGGTATCACAGTGACGAAGAATGTAGAGAAGTCTAGGCTGAGTCTTGGGGTGAGGAGATAACAGTGAGGTTGAAGAGACAAAAAAACTGAGTAACAGACAAGTGAGTAAAGATCAGTTCAGACACTCTTCTGAGGTTGCTCAGGGTTTGACCATTTGGGCTTGAGCTAATTGTTGAGATGAATCTGATGTCTTGCAGAAAGAAAGGCAGGCAGTGGAAGGATTCCGTGGGGACAGTGGGTGAATGCCCACGGCAGTGAAAACCTAAGTTAGGGACAAGAGGGATGGCAGTGGAAATGTTTGCTAGGAGAGCTGATGACAGAAAAACCACACATCCACTGTTTTGAGAATTGTGTTAAATAATGATTACATAGCGGGGTCTTATCTGACTCTGTTCTGTGAGATGCAGACCAAAAGTTGCCCTCTTTTTTCTTTATTTATTCATTGAGCTCCAGGCTCACAAAGTTAATACCTACTCATGATTGATACTAACCTTAGATCAGAGGCTGAACTGAAATCAGAACCTGGGAGCTCAGATTCTTCTCCCTGGGCCAGTACTCTCAGCCAGATTCATGGTGTGAAGGCAGTGTGATGGCTCCTTCGTTTACCCACTGAGGGGCCTGCTTTAGGCCCCATCAGCATTTCTGAGTCTCAGACCCCTCACCCGTGAAATGAGAGTAACCACACCCTGCTTACCTTTTTTGGGTTGTTGTAAAACACTCATAAGACAGGGCTATGAGGAGAAGTAAGCTCTCAGCCCTGGGCTTTGGACACAGCCCCTTCTAAGTAAAGGCCTGTTGAGTTGAATGATAGTGAACTTCGCAGCATTTCTTAGCCCCAGAGAGTTAAGGGGCAGGAGTCTGAGTGTTCCGGCTCCCCTGGTGTGGCTGTGGTATTTCCCAGGCAGCGCTGGGGACCCTGGCCCCCACCCGCCAACAGAGTTAACCCTCCTGCTTAGGGCAGAGGCCCTTGTTCATGAAGAGGGGAGCTTTTCTTCAGAAAGGGACAGAGGCTCCTTTGGGGCTGGGTCCAGTCTCAGCGCGTTCCAGCACCTCAAGCCCTACCGCCGTGGTCGTCGTCTTGGGAATTTCAGGGCTTCTTCATTGGGTGGGAACTTAGTCATTTGTGTAGCGGTGAGCTTGCAGGTTTCTGAGGTAGACAGAGCTTACCACTCCTGCCCTCCTGCATGTACATGGTGGGGTCTTGTCACACTTCCCTTAACTATGAGAAGGCTAGTTCATATTTCTATATAGGTCCTTACCTAGTCAGATGACACACGTATGTGTGTGAATGTACACACACACACATGCATTCACAACTAGATAAACAAATACACAAACACAAACCCATATATTGTTTTTACAGAAAATGTAATATCTAAGATTATATTAAAGCTTGATTTCGTCTTTTGTGTTGATCAAGTGTTAACGTGCTGCAATTATTTTAATTTAGTAAGGGAAATTCATGCAGGAAGATGGGGAAAAAATAATTCCAGCTAATTGTTAGAATCCAAGGCAGTCCAGAAAAGCAGTATATCCAGCAGAAGTTGGAACCTTTTAGGTGTCTAACTCAGCAATTCCTTTTTTTTTTTTTTTAACTCCCGTTTAGAACTACTGCCAGCACCATTCCAAAGGATGGCCATCTTCTCCTTTCCCTATAGGTAGCCAGAGGATTGTCTTTCTCTCTCCCTCCCAATTCTTTCTTGGTTCATTCACTCCTAGTCTTGTCTGAGCTAGCAGTGGGGAGAGGGGCCACTGCAGGAAAGATTAGAAAAGAAAGAGGAAGAAGAAGAGGGGCGGGGGAAGTCTTCTCCTACTGTGGTGGTTCTGTGTCATTCTTGGTCCCTGCCCCAGACAAAAGGTAGCAGTGGGTAGAGCTGAAGCATTTCCGTGTATGTTATGTCATCACTACCCTAGCAGGGGGCATATGAGGACACTGAGGCATGGCAGCATTAAATGCATTGCCCTGGGACACAGCTACAAAGTGGTGGAGTGGGCATTCAAACCCAAGCCTCTACGTCAGAGCCAGGCTTCCTACCAAACTCCAGGTCTCTTGGCACATTTCTGCCCGCCCTTCCATCCCTGCCTCCTAACCATATTTTTTGAGCACTTACTATGTGCTATGCACGGTTCTGATTCTGGCGTCACATCTGTGACCAAAGCAGACATATAGAGACCATTAGTCATGCATCCTCTGGCCCCATCACCACTATGATCCCTGTATTCTCAGCACATCTTTCTATCAGTGCAGGTACTGGGTTACATTCCTTTTATGTGTTGATGTATCAGCCTTTCATTGGACTGTGAGATCTTTGAGGGAGGAGCATATTTGTTACTCATCTTTATCTCTCCAGCACAGAGTCTGACCTGAAGTTGGCTGCATGCCTGTTTAAGGCGATTGAATGAATGCTTTTATGTGCTATATGACACCCAATTAAACTGCGAATAGTCAAGGTACCTACCACCTCTCTATCTTAGTCAACCCTACTAAGGGGAAGAAGCCCCACAAAGTAGCACTTTGTAGGCCATACTTTACCTAGAAATCTAGAGAAGTGAACAAGGCAGCCCCTCACGCACTCCATCAGTATATGTGAATTGTGAACAGAAGTATCCTTTAAAATGTTAATATGATTGTGACAATTGTTTACTCTGGCAAAGAGTTTGCCTCTCAGATTCCTTTCAGTGAATCAGTACATAATGCCCTGGAATTCCAAATGCATCCTTTTTTCTTTCTCTCGTTTATTATTCCCTTTTACTGGAATACGTGAACATGTTTACCAGCCTATTAAGACCAAAGAGCTTTATTTTTTTTCCACCTTTTTTTTCCCTACTTTTGCCATTGCTCCACCTAAAACAAAGTACTCAGGAAAGACAGGTTTGCATGGTAGTAATGTATCTTAAAACAAAAATGAATTCATTTTAAAGAAGGAGATGGAATTAGAAATATTATTCGTATTTAAAATTTTTTATATTTTGTTGAACTCAAATAGTTATTGTTGTAAAGTGGGATAGAAGTGATCACCTCTCTTCCTTTGAAGGTACAATTTATCAATGATTATTCTTAAACCTCTCTATAAATCTGTGTATAAATATTCACTGTTGTATTCCAAGTTTCAGAGGCAGGTATAATCCTCAAAGCTTATTGAATGGTGCTTGAACATATTAATTACATTTAGAATTTTTATCAAATTGATGGTCATATGGAATGTAATGGGTTCTAGCTAGAACCTTACTTTTTTATTCTATCCATTCACAAAGAAATATCATAGGTAAAACAGGGGGAAAAAAGCTTGTTTCTTTGAGATAGAAAAATGGGCCTTGCTTCTCTTTTAAATCAATTGTTATTCATGGAAATATGTTTTCTTTTAAAATTTTACTTATAATTCCTTTATACCATCAACTTTTGAAAAGTGCCTTTTAAAACAGTTGGACAGAATTCTTGGTCAAGATGGCGGATTAGGTAAATGCTCTGCTGGCCTCTTCTCATGAACACATACAGAAGAAGCCACCTCAAGATTGTTAGGAGGGACAGAAACACGGAATTGGCTGGTCCCACACTTGTGTATGACCATTAAAAATCAGGAGGGATATCACACTTCTTAAGGTCCTCCCCAGAGGAGTGAGGGGTCCTAGCCCCACACCAGGCTCCCCAGCCAAGGGTTGGAGTGCTGGGGAGCCAAGTCCCCATACCTTCTGCCTATGAAAACCCGCAGAGATCATGGCTGAGAGAGATGGAGGGTGACTGGATTCCTAGGTGTTCCTCTTAAAGGGCCTGCGCATGGGCTTACTCACTGATGGAATCACTTGCTCTGAGCTCCAACACTGGGGCAGCAGCTCGAAAGGCACCAGGGACTTAGGGGGAGGAACTAAGTTGTCTGGCTGCAGAGCGAGTGTTGGAGGGGCAGCTTTCTCCTACTGTGTTTCCCCGAAAATAAGACCTAACCAGACAATCAGCTCTAATGCGTCTTTTGGAGCAAAAATTAATATAAGACCCAGTCTTATTTTACTATAAGATCAGGTCTCATTTTTGGGGAAACACGGTAGACAGAAGTGCTGGCAGGATCCATTGGTTCTTTGTTGAATTGAGCCCTCCCTCCTCCATGCCTGTGCCTCCATATCTGAGCCTCCATCGACCTCACTGACACCCTTTGTTCGCCTTGCCCTGGTGATTCCCTGAGACCCCACTCCACGCAACTTGTGGGGCCACCAGTGGCTTTTCCATACAAATGGCCTGTTTTGGCTCATGCTGCGGACTTTCCTGAAATTTCTCAAAGGTTCACAAAACTTCAAAAAGCAGCATCTGGCATTGGCCTGTCTCATACCTCTTGTGGAGCAGCCCCAAGCCCTACATTAGCGACAGCCAGCCTCAGGTTGTGGTTTCGCCTCTTGAGGCCCCTCCAAGCTCATTGCAGGTGTCACCAATCTGCAGATTGCTTTGTGGCTCATGCCATGTGGCGCTGGGCAGGGTACAAGCTGTAGCTGAACTTGGCCTGAAGCAGGGCCCTTCCTGGTAGGCCTTGGGGCTGGCACACCCAGTGGCCAGCTTCGGACTGAGCCAGAGCATCACCCAGCCACCCCCAAGGACGACACACCCAGAGGACAGACTAGGCAGGCACCAGAGCCCTGCTAAAGCAAATCCTGCTCCACAGGTCAGCCCATACACAATAGCACCTCCACTGTAGTCATGGCCAATCCTCACAACCAATTAGCCCGAGGGTCAATCCCTCCCATTGATGTGCAGATAGCAACCAAGGCTCAACTAAACTAGGAGGGCAAACACAACCCACACAAGGGACACACCTGGAACACCTGACTCAGGTGATCAGGAAGACTGTGCCACTGAGCTCCACAGCACACTACCACATAAGGCCACTCTACCATGACAGGGAGACATGGCAGCCCTACCTAATACATAGAAACAAACACAGGGAGGCAGCCAAAATAGGGAGGCAAAGAGACATTTCCCAAATAAAAGAACAATAAAGCTCCAGAAAAAGAACTAAACAAAATGGAGACAAACAACCTACCAGACACAGAATTCCAAACACTGGTTACAATGATGCTCAATGGTCTCAGGGAGAATTTCAACAAAGAGATAGGGAACATGAAAATGGAGATAGAAAACATAAAAGAGAACCAGTCAGAAATAAAGAATACAATAACTGAAATGAAGAATACATTAGAGAGAATCCACAGTAGATTAGATGAAGCAGAGGATCGAATCAGTGATTTAGAAGTTAACATAGCAGAAAACACCCTGTCAGAACAGCAAAAAGAATCCAAAAAAAAATGATAATAGTTTAAGGGGCCTCTGGGGTAACGTCAAGCATACCAGCATTTGCATCATAGCGGTACCAGAAGGAGAAGAGAGAGAGCGAGGAATTGAAAACCTATTTGAAGAAATAATGACTGAAAACGTCCCTAATCTGGTGAAGGAAACAGACATACAAGTCCAGAAACACAGAGTCCCAAACAAAATGAACCCAAAGACGCCCACACCAAGACACATTATAATTAAAATGCCAAAGATTAAAGATAAAGACAGAATCTTAAAAGCAGCAAGAGAAAAACAGTTAGTTACATACACGGGAGCTCCCATAAAACTGCCAGCTGATTTCTCAACAGAAACTTTGCAGGCCAGAAGGGATTTGCAGGAAATATTCAAAGTGATGAAAAACAAGGACCTACAACCAAGATTACCCAGCAAAGCTATCATTTAGAATTGAAGAACAAATAAAGAACTTCCCAGACAAGAAAAAATTAAAGAAGTTCATCACCACCAAACTAGTATTACAAGGAATCTTAGAGGGACTTCTTTAAGAAGGAAAAAAAAAAAAAAAGATTAAAATATAAATAATAAAATGGCAACAACTACGTATTTGTCAACAATTATTTTAAATGTAAATGGATTAAATGCTCCAATCAAAAGATAGGGTGGCTGAATGGATAAGTAAACAAGACCCTCCTTACATGTGCTCCCTACAAAAGACTGACTTTAGATCAAAAGACACAGGTAGATTGGAAGTAAAGAGATGGAAAAAGTATTTCATGAAAATGGAAAAAAAAAAATAATGCTGGTGTAGCAGTACTTATACCAGACAAAATAGACTTTAAAAGAAAGGCTATAACAAGAGACAAAGAAGGACCGAGTAATTCCACTTCTGGGTATTTATCTGAAGAAACCCAGTACTACTTCGAGGGGATATATGTTAATTGCAGCATTGCTTACATGGGCAAGAAGTGGAGGCAGACTGGATGTGTGTCGATGGAAGAATGGATAAAGAGGAGGTGGGACATATATATATACAGTGGAATATTGCTGAGCCAGGGAAGGGAATGGGTTCTTGCCATCTATGGCAGCATGGGTGGACCTGGAGGGTGTTGTGCTGAGTGGAGTATATCAGACAGTGAAAGACAGATGCAATGTGATTTTGCCTATATGTGGAATCTAAAGAACGAAAGAAACAAACAGAAACAAACTCACAGATCCAGAGAACATTTTCATAGTTGCCAGGCGGGAGGGGGCTTGAGGTGGTGGGTGAAAAGGGGGAAAGATGAAGAAGTACAAAGTGATAGTTACAAGATAGTCATGTGGATGTAAAGTAAAGCATAGGGAATATAGTCAATGTGGTAATAATTGTATGTATTGCCAGGTGGGTACTAGGATAGTCAGGGGGACCACTTCTTAAATTATATAAATGTATAACCACTATGCTGTACACCTGAAATTAATATAAAATAATATTGAATGTCAATTGTAATCGAAAAATTTTAAAAGGGGAAAAAAGGTGAAGGGGAATCAGATTCAAATTTCCAGGAATAAAACAAATAAATCATGGGGATGTAATGTATGGCATAGAGAATATAGTCAGTAATATTGTGATAGTGTAAAAATGGTGTCAGATGTTTGCTGGACTTGTGGTGATCACTTCTTTAGGTATATAAATGTTGAATAACTGTGATGTACATCTTGAGCTAATATAATATTGTATAGCTAATATTGTATAGCTAATATAATGTATATTAGCTATATTTCAATAAAAATCTTTAAAAAAATAAAATAGATAAATGTATAATCACCATTTTATTGTTCTGTCAGAAATAGTCTGCTTCTTTAGGTGCAAAAATGCTGTCAGTACATAAATATAGATATAGATACAGATATACAGATCTATATATCTATGAAGACAGATAGATAGATAGATAGATAGATAGATAGATAGATAGATAGACAGACAGACAGACAGACAGACAGACAGATAGATAGAACCCAGAAATCTACTTGTTCTGGTAGACAGCTGAATGGCATAGAACTAGAAACTTACATTTAAAAGCTACTTACAAGTCCTTTTTCAGCTCCCTAAGCTCTTCAGAGTCAGATTATGAGTTGACACATCTCTGCCTTTGCAATTCACATAATACAGATGGTTTGATTAAATAAATGAATGACTAAGCAAAAAAACCCCACAAAAAACAAGTAATCATTGTCTACATTTCAAAAAGTCCTGAGTTTCATCTTCCCATCTCAGATCCTTAAACATCCTTTACGTGTGATATTTCTTTGTGAATGGGTGAGAATTAAAACCTAAGGGTCGTGCAAAGACTTTCCTTGTGTCCTGAGGGGGCCCAGACATCTCACGAGCAGGTGCATCTCCCATTTACAGTGTCATTTCAGCATTACCTGTTTGGAGCTGTGAGTAACTCAAGTGTGTGAATGTTCCACGTTGGGTTTCCCCTGCAGCTAAACTTAAGTCATGCTAGAAGTCATCTGTGCTTTCAGCTGGGGTGCTGTATACTCTGGTAGCTTGCTGCACTGTCGGGTTCAAGTATGGATGAGCCTAGCCTTTGCTTGCCTCTTAGAATCACTCTTATAGTTTGTTCAGTAACTGGGGGGTTGGGGGGGAAGGGATAGCAGAATAGCAAACGCATCAATTTGTTCTCCTATGTGAAACCTACACCAGGAGTAGACTTGGAGGTGTGTATAGCAGAAGTTTTGGGGGGTAATTAACTAATTTATATGAAACAAGCACAAGAAGAAATGCTGTACATGTACCAGCAGCTTTAAAAAATGGAAAACGGGCTAGGCAAAGAACAGCAATTAGTGTCCCTGACTTCTGAGCTGACCCCTCAGTATCGATAAAGATTCAACAGCCTTAAAGAATGTTCTCTAATTTTAGCCCAAAGAATAGGTGCTGGACAAATCGATCAAACTTGCAACTTTAACTTTTGTTCCTGCAAAGAAGAAAATACTCCCTTGATCTCAAGAAAATTTGAAGCGATGATGTGTCTAAGCTCCTGCACCGAGCCTGGCGCCTGAGTCTCAGCCTGGAGTATCAGAAGATGGGCCTAGAGCTTTAACGCTGGTGGGGTGTAGATTGTGGAAATCACCTTGCTCACAAATCCCCTTTTTCTAATAGAAGTGGCAGCAGCGGGAACCTGTCTGGGAATCTTCTGCGGTTGGATCCTTTCCCTTTCAGTTTCAGGTTAGAAAATCGTAGGGTTTTCTGTGTTAACTTGCCTTGTTAACCACCCCTGAAGACAACCCTGCATGCAAGCTCTGAAAAACGCAATAGTATTCTAGCCCCTCCTTTTTCTGGCACTTAGTTAATTAATTCAGTACTTACTGAAGGGGATGTGTGTGAAGGCCTGGCCCTGAGGACACACCCAAGTAAGATAAGGGTGCTGCCTTCATGGAGCTTGACACTGGGGAGACAGACGTGTTTCTGGGACAATGCGTGATGCTGCGGGAGCAAGCTGCAGGTTCCCTCCCCTCCCCCGTCGCCAGGCAGGACTTGGGTATCCGGGAAGGCTCCCTGGAGGAGAGGGGGAAAAGTGGAAAGATGCAGGCGACATCTATGTGTGAAGCGTCTGTGGGGGGGTGAGTGCTCCAGCACGGAGAGCTACATGTGGGTTTCACTAGAAGTATAGACTTTGAATTGGTCTGATTGCTTTTAGGTCCCACTTTATCCATCTATTTACAACTTTAATAGTGGTAAAAATGTACGTACATAAATTTACCATCTGAACCATTTTAAGTGTATAGTTAGTTCAGGGGCGTTAAGTGCAGTCGCACTGTTTTGGTACCGTTACCTCTATCCACCTCCAGAACTGTTTTCATCTTGAAAACTTGAAACTCTGTGCCCGTTAAACAGTAACTTCCCGTTCCTTTCTCCCCCCAGCTCCAGGCAACCACCATTCTACTCTTTGTCTCGATGAGTTTGACTACTCTAGGGATCTCATATAAGTGGAATTAGATCGTCATTTGTCTTTTTGTGAGTGATTTCACTTAGCATAATGACTTCAGGGTTCATCCGTATTGTAGCATGGGTCAGAATTCCCTTTTTTAAGGCTGAAAACTCATCAATGTCCCATTTTATTTTATCCCCAAGCATGTGTGAAATACTCACCAACCAAAACATTAGTGTCTCTGGTTTCTTTCCTGAAGTCATTCATGCCGGTGTCCATCCCTCGCTCCCTCCCTTATTGATTACATGTTCCCTGCCAGACACCGGGCTAGTCACCGGAGATACAAAGACTACCTCCATCTCCTCCCCACCCCAAACCTGTGGTCTGTGAGACTCAGATGATTACTAAACAAGATCAATGAAACAGTAGTTGTATGTTTTCAGTTCTGTGAGACTTAAGAAGAAACAAAACAGATGCTTCCTGGGAGAAACAGGAAGGTTTTGCTCAAGAGGTAGCCATTGAATTGGCCTCTGAAGTATGTCGGGGTGCTTCTTAGGTGACTGAGGGGAGGAAAGGCATTTCAAAAAAGAGGAACAGCGCAGCAGCAGCCAGGAGACGTGTCTAGCGAACAGGCAGTTTAGTTTGTAGTTAAATAGACTGTCTGCGTTCAGATCCTGGCTTTGCCACCCATTGGAGTTATGTGGGGCACTTAATGTTCTGTGTGGGGCACTGTCTGTGTCTTAGTATCTTCATTTCTCCTTTTCTCATAGGGTTGTTATGAGGATGAAATGAATCACATATAAAGTGCTTAGAAGAGGGCCAGGACAGAATAGAAACACTAAGTATTAGCTACTATTGCTGCTGCCGTAGTGTTTATGGAGACATCAAATCCTTAGGTCTAGAATAGGCTACAATCTGTGCTGTGTGCATGGATCCTGGTGATAAAGCGGATTCAAATATCTATGGATATCTGACCTCTAAGCTTTCTTTTTGTATTCAAGTACTCAATGGAATACCTCAACTTGTATCTGATGTTTACGTAAACTTTCTTTAAAACATTTTTGGAATCATTTCTTAAATAGAACATTAAAAAAGTATAAGACAAAAAACCCTGTATGTTACCCTCCTAACAGCCAACTACATATTTCCTTTTATTTTCACTTTATTTCTGTAGATACATGCATAAAACTAAAGTTGTAATTACATACATACACATACATATATACACAATTTTTATATATACATATTTTATGCATATATGCATATCAATATTTTATAATATATACACAGAATGTTGTGTTTGCTTTTTTTTAATTTCATTTTTAGTTTTGTTTTTTTGTGTGTTTTTTTTAAAGATTTTATTGGGGAAGGGGAACAGGACTTTATTGGGGAACAGTGTGTACTTCCAGGACTCTTTTTTTTCCAAGTCAAGTTGTTGTCCTTTCAATCTCAGTTGTGGAGGGCGCAACTCAGCTCCAGGTCCAGTTGCTGTTGCTAGTTGCAGGGGGCACAGCCCACCATCCCTTGCAGGAGTCGAACCAGCAACCTTGTGGTTGAGAGGATGCGCTCCAACCAACTGAGCCATCTGGGAGCTCAGTGGCAGCTCAGCTCAAGGTGCCATGTTCAATCTTAGTTGCAGGGGTTCAATCTTAGTTGCAGGGGGCGGAGCCCACCATCCCTTGAGGGAGTTGAGGAATCGAACTGGCAGCCTTGTGGTTGAGAGCCCACTGGCCCATGTGGGAATCGAACCGGCAGCCTTTGGAGTTAGGAGCATGGAGCTCTAACCGCCTGAGCCACCGTGTTTTGCTTTTTTAAATTGATACTCTTTGAGACATGTTTTCTGTTCTGTTTCAGTCTGTTCTTTTAAATTTTTATTGTGAATGGATGCACCGTTTTCCTTTGCATTCATGTACTGTGATTTTCCTGGTCATTCTGCTATTCATAGTATTATAGGTGATTCTGTAATGTATACCTTTTGTTGCTCCGACTGTTTTTCTTCCATGGAATTTTCTTTTTGATAAATTTGTGGTTTGAGGATTCCTAGGTCAAAGGATCTAACCCGTTTGAGGCTCCTAAAAAGTCTAAGCGTTTGGTTCTTCACATCCATAACACCACTAGCATATTCCCTGCGTCATATTCACTACAGAGGTCGTTCATTGTCCTTAAAGGGTTGCTGATTAGGTTTAAAATAACACCTTAAACTTGCTTGCATTTCCCATTCTTTTCCCCTCCTAGTGAAGATGCATATTACCATATGCTTATTCTCTTGTGTGACTTGTCCATTCTTCTCCTTTTCTCATTGTGTTCTTGATATTTTCTAATATAAATTTGAACAGTTTATTTATCATAAATGTTAGCTCTGTGTTGGAAAAAAATCCAGGTGCAGGAAATTTGAAAAATGAAGGACAAAAACTCTTTCCCTGCCTTGCAGTAGCGAGGCTTTCATCCTTGCCGCTGTGTTTCTGGAGAGGGAGCAGGAAGCACTAGTGCTTGCCATGTGCCATCTCTGCTGGGATCACGGTGGCCAGAGTCTGGACGCTCCAGTGGCTTTGCTTTTCAGCTGCCTTTTCTTATGAGCAGAAGAATAGAGTGGCTGTGCATTATCTCAGCTTCACCAGCATGTTCATTTCATTCACATGGTCTCTCCTACTCCTCATGTCCCATAAGCACCGAGGGCAAAGCTAGTGCACAGTAGGCAGTTTGTTTTCATCTGTCATAGATCAGAGGTTGGAGTGGACTTTCCCTGAAATCCTTCTCCCCACTCCAGTTCCTTCTACAGCATCCCTGTTAAGCAATCTCTCGGCTACTCTTTAATTACCTCCAGTGATGAGAGGTTCACTATCTCACAAAGACAGACCTTTGGTTCAAAGTGAGATGGATCCGGGTTTGAATTTGATTTGACAAGTGGGCAAATGTCTTAATGTCTCTAAACTTCTTTTTCTTCATTATGTGAATAATGGATATAGTAATATTACATCTCCAATACAGTTGTGATGAGGATTAAAAGAAATAATAAAAGTAAATTCCTGACCCCTGTGCCTCACACACAGTAGTGCCGAATAAATATTAGCTGTGAATATTATTTCCAGTTACTCCTACAAGGTGTTTTCTTAAACTTTTGCCATTATATTTGATTTTATGAGCCAAAAATATTTTTATGTCCATCAATTAGGATTTTGCTGATTTGGCAGAGAAGCCACAGCTCATCCTTTAGCTCCCATGGTGCCTTGGCATTGGAAGGGCATTCTTCTGTAATAGAGATGTGGGTGGGCATTGTCTTCCACTTGATCCCAGCTGGCCCTTGGTCCCAGCTGCTGAGCTGGACAGCAATGGGTCCAGGCTAGCAGCACCTTCTTGGTTTTCAAAGGCTGATTTGACAGGCCCCTTGTTTGTCTTTCTTCCCTTTCCTGGCTTGTGTTCCAGCCTGGCTTCCCCAGTAGAGCGTGGACACAAACATTTGGAGGAAACAGAACTCTGTTCCACTTTCTAGTTACCTGTTCCCGCCCCCAGAAAATAGTTTAGCTTAGCAAAGAGAGCTAAGGTAGAGATCATGCCTCCAAGTACATAGCAATATGCCCGGCCCCCCGATATTGCTTTTGTCAGTGTAATAGATGTCTGGGCACAGGATAGGCTCTACTTTACGCTCCTACTTATTCCCTAGATTTTAGCATTTCAGTATTTTTGCTTTAGCTTTTTAAGGATACACTTGATGATTTCAGGGGTTCTCAAAGTCTCATGGGATTGAAGCAGATAGCTCTTATCCTGGGGGAACCGCTATCACTGCTTTTAGTACGAAGTCCATGACTCTTACGATGATGACGTTCATCTTTGCCTAATCCACCTCCCTGTGCTTTGTGGAAAATAACTTAGTGGGAGACGCCCCCTGTTAAGGATCTCGGCAAGTGCTTCCTGTTCATTGTCCACTTTCAGTTTAAAAAAAATACGGGGGAGTTTACTGAATTTAAGAAACAGTGCTGAAGTGATGATCGTTAAGATTTTAAACAGTGATGTCTGAAGAGCTGGTTGGAGGGGAGGGTTAACAAAATTTAAAAAGCATGTCTTGAGCTATAGATCTATGAACAGGGTGGTTTTAAAATAATTAACGAACAGAACAGACGTTGACACAGGGGAAAGCACTGGAGGCCCCCAGGTGTGCCAAGCACTTACCTGTCCTTGTTGGCTAGTGCGGAGCCGTGGGGATGGGCACTCAGCGGGCTTGGACCGCTGACTCTTCACCAGCGTGTGTGGAAGTAGTTCACTATTGTAAACAAGCAGTATGGCCGCACCAGTGAGGTGTTGGCGGAGGCCGTGGGCACGGGGGCGCACAGCATCTGAGTTACCTTTGACAGGTGTTCAGAGGTCGATGCCTCTATCTCACTGCCAGGGGGGCCTTTGTGTGCTGGGCCTGATGGTCTCCCTGTAGGTGCTTGGAAAGTGTCACATTCGAATTGAGGAGTGTCTGCTTGGAAAGCACCGAGACACCTTTCTTTATTCAAATGTGACAGGCCCAGTTCATCATGGGTTCCCCAGTCTGCACGAGTGACTTCACGTTTTTCTTGCTCTTGGACTCTAGGACTCTGTCCTTAGGAAATGATGACAAGGGTGTTTGCCCCACCCTTAGCGAAAAGTTGGGCAAAATCTAAATGTCGGACGGTGGGGAAGTAGCCAAATAACGGTATATTCACAACACAGAATACTCTACCTCTTAAAAATCACAAATACAAAGACTATTTCAGGACTCAGGAAAATGCTGAATGTGAAATGTTAGGTGGGCAATAAAAGGACCCAAAACTAAAGGAAATAAGAATACATTTGTGCAAGAAAATATATCAAAATTCATTGTTAACACTCACTACTGTTTGAAGGACTCGGGGGAAAGTTTATTTTCTCCTCTGTAGGTTTTCTATATGCCCCACTTTTAGGATCATCTATGAGTATTAACTTTATAATTAGAAGTGTTCCAGAAATATTGTATTTTAAAAGTCCAGTTTAAACTTTTAAAAATTACTGTATAATCAGCAGCCCAGTATGTAGAATTTAAACTTGGAGAAACACATTCGGGGGTTGTGTTTGTCACCTGTGAAGGAAGCTGCTGACTTGGTGGGATAAAAATACGAGCCTGGCTCAGTCTCCTGGTGCTGGTGAACCTGCCTGGTGAGCCTGCCTCTCGAGGCTCCCAGACGGCTGGGGTTCCGAGAGGCCCTAATGGGCTTGTTGAAAGGCTCCGCTTGGCTTCTTATTAATGTCCCTCCCTGAGCTGGGCTCTGCTCTGCTGGCTAACCTTGTCAGAAGGTTACCGGTGGCTCTCCAGGGCTCAGCTAATTTTAAACCTGGGCAGCCAGCGCAGTGGCGTGGCAATGCGCTGTGGAGTCACGAACGGCTCCCTGGGAGACACGGCTGGGGAAAGATGAGCTGAGTCTCCGGTTTTTTCTCATCCTCCTGTAAGTGACCAGGCACACTGACCAAGCAAAGAGAACTGGGATAATAATGAGAGCTTTTATGGTAAAAATCAGGATTCTTAAAGATCTTTTAGCAATGGCAATGCTGATTGATAATTGCACGGTGTGGTGTGTCCTGCATGAACTGTGTGAATTCTGACCGCAGGACGAGAAGTGAGGTGGATGAGAGTCTCTCTTCCGGGAACTAGACTCGGGCTGTTTTTAAGGCCAGAATGGAACTGCCGTTCATTTCACTGTTTATATGGTTTTCTTTTAAAGGTACAGAATTCAAATTCTGCTGGTAGTTAAGTTCTTTCTCTGAAGTTTTTATTGATTTAATTGGGAGAGGGCTATTTCTTAAATATTAAACCAACCAACAAACAAAAACCCCACAGAATCTTCCTGTCTGCATGTCTACCAGCTGCTGCTCTGGCTGCCATAAAAATTGTCATTTTGAACCCCACCCCATCCCCCACCCCCGTTTTCTGGAGCATTTGCAATCGAGTCCTGTTCAGAACTCTGGTGTACCTTAAAATACTGTGGGGACAGAGCCTCAAAAAGCAGTTTCCAGGCTCTCAACCTCACATAGAAAGGTGCTGGCTCAGGTAGTAAATGGCCGTCGACTGTAATCAAATGGCCATCAGCTGTGGCTAGTTGGCCGTCAGCTGTAACCAGTGAGCCACTGGCCACTAATATAACTGCTGTGGCTGCGCTAGCAGAAAATGGGGGAGCTAGCAAGAAGATGGGGCTGAGCCTGCAAGTGGAGCAGTGAGGGTTGCGAATAGTGTGGCTCCTGCTTCCTGTGTCTCCAACCCAGCCGCCAGCGAGAGAATATAGTGGTATGACTCCCCTACCTACGGCTCCGTGGGTGTTCCTTTTTGGCCTCACGTGTCCTGCGTTCTTATGTGGGGAGCGGGAGCAGAGACCCCGCATGACACCCCGCACCACAAATACTCATAGTTCTGATTTTTAAACGGAAACCTAAATCAGTAACTACAAAATAATGTGACAGTGGGGGGAGCCTTTCCCTATCAGAATGAAGTGTTTTAAAATAACGTAGAGAACCCATTTTTTTGGTTTGGAATTTTTTTTTTTTAATCTTCGTCCTTTTCAACACCTTCCGGCTGGGAATGAATCTCCTGCGCCTGTTAGAGTGAGCTCTGCCCTCCCCTGCCAGGGCGCTCCCAGCAAGTCTGCCGCTTGAGGGATTACGATGGGAAACTTTATCCACCAGGCGTATGGTCTGGTTTTGGGGTTTACCTGCCCAGCCGAAGCATGGCATCGGTTTTTGTAACTGGGTCTTTACCCACCCTCTTATAAAACAGTTGCTAGAAGCGAATTAAAGGGACATAGTATATGGAGTAAACCCAGATGAAAGAACAGGGGATGGAGAATCAGTAACCTGCTAACTGGCTCCGGTGATTGAAGTTAACTTTATTTGAAGTGCCCAGGTTGGGTCAGACCACATCAAGCCAGCAGGGTTCCTGCAAAAGGGCAGCATGGGAGTGAACTTTGATTACATTTTAGGAAAACAAAAATGCATACATGCTCTTTACTAGCCTTTTTTCTTAAAGGTCTGCCCCTCCTTCAACAGACCTAATTAGCTCTGTCATGTTTGGATTTAGTTTTGAAAAAATTAAAGCTGAGTAATATCAGGAATTTGTTGAATGGGAGTACTTGTCAAAACCTTCATTGACCCAAATCTGACTTTTATAGAGAGCATTAAATAAGCAAACTTACCAAAAAAACCCCATCCCCCACTTGCCCTAAAATAACATTTTTTAAAGCACATTCAAAGTTAAGTATAATATAAATATAAGCTGCTCTGGACTGGATCTAAAGGAATGAGTTATTATAGGGGGTGTAGTAATGATGTTGAGTGTAGTTATTAATTTAAAGTACATTTCTTAAAACCCAGTTCCTCTGTTTCTCAAACTCAAATGTCTACGTCTTTTCTTCTCCTGGGCTTCTTTATTTTTCACCTCTTCCTTCCTGCACTTGGCCTGCTGGCCTGCCTGGTGTAGGTCCTCTGTTATTTTTGTGGTAACCTGACACATCAACCTGACTGTGCCCCCGAACCCCCTGGGGGGTGAACTGGCTGTGAGCTGAAAAGGCAGGCTCCTGCTCCTGCTGCCTGCCTATCTCCCAGGTGGAGCAGCAGGGCTGGGATGCCACAGACGGGGGAGGGGCTGTGTATCATGAGGAAGACCTCAGATTGTGCCTCAGGAGGCGACAGGCCCTGCATTGAGGTGGTGGCCGGAAGAGTTTATGTTGAGCCTGGAGGCCCGCTAGTTAGGGTTTTGCAGACAGGAGGAAGATTTCCAAGCCAGTGGGTTTTTTAATTTGTTCTGGAGCGTGCCTAAGGCTGTCTTTGTGATTCCTTAGACAAGGATGAATTTCTTAATAGTCATACAAATTGTATTAATATTTTATGTTAAACTGAATTGAACAATTTATTGAGCCAGAGTGGGGATGAGGTACAGAAATAAATGGGACAGAGTCCCTGCCTCTGAAAATTTGCAGTATAGCAGGAAAGACAGATACATAAGCAGTAATTATTAATTATAGTTATATACATTTGTTTAACAGTTATTTGAGAACCTGTGCCAGGCACAGTGCTAAGACATCCATGTGTGTATACATGCCTTCTAATCTACAAGCGTGCAGATAAGTAGTGTACATAATAACTGCCCGGGACTTTGAGAAACTGTACTTTTACATGGATCATCATCTCATTTAATTTTTGCAACAGGTAGGTAACATGATTAATTCCCATGTTGCACAGAAAAAAAACAAAAACAAAAACAAAAGAAAATCCTGAGACACAGCTAATAAGTGGAGAACTCAAAATTCAAACTCTTTGGGATTCCAAAACCCTGCATACTTTTTATATACTCGTGTATTGACCTGCTTTTCCATATAGGCTCTCCAGATGCACAACGTGGTCCCTGCAACTCTAGGCTTACCCATGAAGGAAAACAGCTAGCAAACATCGTTTGAGTTCTAACAACTTGTCTGCTATTAAGAAATGTTAAATGTAGGAATGTCAAGGAACTTGCTGATTAGCTGGGAGACAGTATCTTTTTTTTTTTTTTTTAAGATTTTGTTGGGGAAGGGGAACAGGACTTCATTGGCAGGACTTTATTGGGGAACAGTGTGTATTTCCAGGATTTTTTCCAATTCAAGTTGTTGTCCTTTTCAGTTGTAGTCGTGGAGGGCACAGTTCGGCTCCAGGTCCAGTTGCCGTTGTTAGTTGTGGGGGTGCAGCCCACCATCCCTTGCAGGAGTTGAGCCGGCAACCTTGTGGTTGAGAGCCCACTGGCCCATGTGGGAATCGAACCGGCAGCCCTCGGCATTAGGAGCACAGAGCTCCAACCACCTGAGCCACCTGGCCGGCCCCAAGACAGTATCTTAAGAGAAATCATGATGAAGTGTACCAAGTATGGTGTTGGAAGTTTGTTTGAGGTGCGTGGGGACACACAAATGACTTTCTGAGCGGAGGAATGACTAAGGCTTCCAGGAGGAGAGGTAGGTGGCTTTGCTTTCATTTTGAAAGGAACCATAGACATTCATTAGGTGGAGTTACTGGGGAGAGAAGCATCTGACCTAGGTGGCTGAAGGCATGAAGCAGGCAGCCTGCTGTGTCTGGGCACCTTGGACTGCTTGTCTGGCTGGAATGTCAGGGACTGGACAGGCATTGAGAAGCAGGCTGGGATCAGGCAGTTAGGGCCTTGGGTACCCTATTATGCAGTAGGGTCCTGGAGGGGATGGGGATCTGCCGAAAGATTTCAAATGAGTGTATGATAAAAGTCCTATTTGCATTTTAGGAAAAGCCTGGGAGAGTCTTGCTAAAAATATGTCTCCTAAGGATGCTGATTCAGTTTTTCTGGCATCCAAGGTGGGATCTTTCTTTTTAAGAAGTCACCTATGTCATCCCGATGTACATCCAAACTTGGGAACCTGGCAGAACCAGGTTGTTGGCAGCAGTGGGTGTGTGGGAGCATAGGTGACAGCCCGGCTCAGAGAGAGGTGAGCTTCTGCCTGTAAGAGAGGAGCAGAGTTGTGGGGTGGAGAGGTGTGGAGGGGACACAGTTGAGAGGTGAGGGCATGAGTGGATATTCTTAGTGACGAGTTGCCTCAGAAACGATGGGAGAAGCCTAGGACGATGGGCCAACTTTCGGTGCTACTCCTGCCAGGTTCTCTAATTGGCCCCTGAATTTACATCTGTCTTTGCGTAAGACCTGTTTTGCTCCATCACTGTGTCATCATTAAATGGCAGATTATGTTTCTTGCATGAAGGGTGGGGACTCAGTTGTATCAGTGAACCCTGGGAACCAGCGGACGTTTGTGAACACACAATGTCATGTAGTTTTGGTTAGTTGGTGCATTTGTTCATGGGGGCATTCGCTACTGTTTCCACACTGGCCATTCGCAGATGTGTGTGTCTCCGTGTGAGCGTAAGCATTCTAGTCCCCAGGCTAGGTGTAGGGATGACCGCACAGCCCTCTTTAGGGACCGGGGAAATAATGCAGAGTGCTTGAAGATAAAGTCCGATGAGTGTTTACTGGAAGAGCTGCGAGTCTTGGTACCTAACAGTTAATCCTGTGGCTCTGGGCTGTTTAAACAAGCACACCTTTATAAACCGTCATTATGTTATGGTGCATTAAAACGCCTTTATAAATTGGAAATGCTTAAGGGATGTGCCACATTATAACACTTGAATTTATCTAGAGAACTGTTCTGGCCTTGGGCCACACTGAAAATGCTTTTGATTAAAAAATTCTGATTCCAACTTTAGGAAATTACTTGTTCTTCACCCCCTAATTCCTTGTTGCCTTTGTATGAAACAGTCCAAACCTTTTGTCACAGTGTGGGAGGCCCCTTGCCATCTCACTGAGCTTACTTTTCCAGTCTCTACCCCGACCTTTCCGCTTTCTTACTTTGCCCTTTCTTCACCACTTCTCCTCCATGGACATCTTTTCTGAACAGGCCTCCCTGTGCTTTTCTGGTAATTAGCCTGGTGAGTCCTACTCAGGCTTCAAGACCAGCCTAAACGTCACCTCCCTGAGGCTCGTGTTGACCCGAGACACCGAATCGACTCCTATTTCTGTGTTCCAACGGCACTTTGTTTATTCCTACTTTGTCATCTTACATTCATTTAGTTGTTCATTTATTCACCCACGGACTCACTATTTTAGGCATCTATTCAAGCATTACTTTGGGGGAGCATTTCCGATGACATCCTGTTAAGCACCCAGGATCGAAAAATGAGTAAAGGCGTGGATCTCACAAACCCACGAGGGTGATAGACACGTGAACGAATCATTCCTGTGCGGTGCGTGAGCAAAGGTGCTACCTGCAGGAGTTCTGAGGAGGGAGTGGGGGAGAGGGCAGGCCAGGCTTCCCACCCAAGGGGCTTGAAGTCTTGAAGGACAGCTTACTTACCTGTCTCCTCGCTGGAAGGGTGCTCCTCGAGGGCAGGGCGGGTAACACATTTATTTCATAGCTCTAGTGCCTGGCACATGGTGGGGGGGGCATGATAAAACAGAAATAATTTCCCCATTCGTGTTTCTGCCCTGTCTTGTTTCACAATGAACTTAAGGCAGCTTGCCAGGCTGTAAAGTAGCACACATTAAAAGTGGGGAAAAGAAGGAAGAAAAAGAAGGGACTAGAGGTAGGGACCTAAAGTGGGTTTAAGAATGAAACCACACTTGCCGACCAAGATAGCCTCCGTGCTTTCTCTGAGGGGGCCTGCCGGTGCGGCTCAGTGCTCCTTCGCAGCCACTGAGGAGAGCCCAGGCCTAGCCAGCTGACCACAAGGTAAAAAGCACACGGCGTTTTGTTTCTTATTGAACTTTCCTTTGGGGTCTTTGTGAAGAGCAATCTTAATGTGGCAATGGATACCCCACCATCCTTGTGGAAAATCCAGTGACTAACGGGATGTTTCTTAGTATGCTCATGGCATCACATAAAAGCATAAGTCAATAAAAGCAGTTGTTCAGAGCTCCTGGAATAGACTTTCTCTAAGGTAACTGGAATCAGAAAGGTACTGGAACAAACAGGTCAGTTCTCTCTGTTGTTCTGTGTTGTCTCACTTTTGTCCTGGGTTAATGCTACATGCCCCTGTCTCGGTCCTACTGGTCACCCAAGCTCTATGTGTGCTCCCACGGAGTTTCATGATCATGTTTTGGGACTCAAAAAACAATCCTGAATGACTTGGGTAGTATGTCAGGATCCATATGTTTAGATCCATTAGACATGTGTATTTAGAGGCAGATAGGCCCGACCCAGTACCCACACACAAAAGTGATACTCTGATTTCTGATGGTTGAGGTGATGGAAAGGGACCAAGTGTGTTGTGATGAATTGTGTTCTCAGTCACCCTAAGTTGACAGGAAACAGGAGGTTTTTCCTTCTGGACTTGCTGGAGCCTAGATTTTGGATCGTCTGAGGCGATTGCTGATGAGATAGATCGATGTAGATCATTCGGTCTTTAGGGAGCCTTTGTGCGTGTAGTGCAAGAACCAGAGCAGGACTTGGTCTTCACATTGCAGCACTTTCAAATACCATCATGGTGCCAGTTTGCCTTATTGATGAGCTTATTAGCCAATCAGAAGTAAATTGTGGATTTGCCTGTTGCTTCTGTACCCCAGCATGCTGTCTAGGGTAGATGGGGGAATGGCCACAATGAGAGAAGCATCCTAAGTCATAGAAGCTGGAGAAAGAGATCCAGGACCATTTCTCTACGTGCACCGCATTTCCCCGAAAATAAGACCTAGCTGGACCATCAGCCCTAATGTGTCTTTTGGAGCAAAAATTAATATAAGACCCGGTCTTATTTTACTATAATATAAAACCAGGTCTTATATTAATTTTTGCTCCAAAAGGCGCATTAGAGCTGATGGTCCGGCTAGGTCTTATTTTCAGGGAATCGCGGTACGTGGAGCAGAGAGGGCCTTTTCTGATGCAGCAGAATTAGAATTCCGAATCAGCCAAAGGAGCTGCATCTGGACAGATGAGCTGCTGGGACTCAGAGTCAGTCCAGAGCCAACATATCATTAAGTTGGCCCGCAATAAGCTGTGAAACATTGAGTTAGTCTCCACTGTCCTTTTGTAAGAAGGATGACACCCCAGGCACCACCCATAGACTTGCCACCCAGGGAACCAGCGTTCGCATTGTATGAGGCCCATTTGTAGGCATTCCTTCAGGCCTGGGGCCGAGATGGACCTTCTTGAAATGCTTGTCTTAAGGTTTGGCCAAACGCATTGTATGTATTTATCTTGCGTGTTGATATCATTTAAGATATGAACTGCCTACTTTTGATTTTGAATTTGTACTAATTGTCATTTAAAATGCCAAGGCATCGTGATAATCTGGTGGTGACTCTTAGCAACTAAGAAAGTGATGGTATCCACAACTTAGTGACTAAAGAGTATCATTTTCTTGGTATTTGTTTTGTTTTGTTTTTTGTTTTTAGTCAGCAATATCATTGGTGAGTCTTCCTCATGTATGTTCAATCTACAGACCCGTTGGAACTGGGGAGTTAATTGTGCGGCCTTCTTTGACTGTTATAGCTGAGAAAGGGCTTACACGGTTTCCTTTTGAAATGCTTACTGACAGCTATTTACTGCTAACTCTTGGGGCATTTTTTTTCCTCATAGAGCAGGAAAAAAGCTTCAGTTTCCGGGTTTGAAATATATTTCCTGAGGTTAAATTGTCCAATTCCCAGGGATCCGTGACTCAGGCTGCAAGTCATGTCATCCAACACATGCTTCCTGCATAAGTGTACTGTTTTAATGTCAGACCTTCACTTTGGAATGGTCAGATGGGACAGAATGTCTGGACCTGAGTCTAGGGCCATGTCCTTTTGGTGGAGTCTACTCATGAAGGAGAGCGGTGATTAGCTTGACGGGTGGTGGTGATGGGGGAAAGGAAGAGGCACGAATTTCTGTTCTCAAAGGCTGACAGATTCATTAAGGGGATGGGAAAGGTGATTCCCCTAAAGGCTGGTACTACAGGGCTGCATAGCATGAAGTCAATCAAAGCCTTTCTTGAGCTGTCACCTGGGCAAGTACTTAGGGCTGAGAATTAATCAGGGAATCTCAGGAAGGCAATGCTAAGCCTTCTAATGGGGGGCCCAGCATCAGGGCCTTGGCTTGTTGATGGATCCTGTTGATATGGAAGTGATTTGTGAAAATGAGAAGGACTAATTATCCATTCCTTCTTGCTGAAATTTGAGGGAACCTGTTGGCAATTGGAGGATGTGACACCAAAGCCCACTGGCAGATGTGGCCTCAATTCTCGGTGTCAGCATTCCCTGAAAGTTCTGCTCTCTCTTTGACAATGACTTACGTTGTACAGTTCCACCTCTCTGGAGGCTGCCTTCAAAATCAGGCTGCTGATCTTCACCTGTATTTCTCAAGCCACTTGTTAGCAAGTTTGGCTAGTATCTGAAATGGTAGGAAAATAATAACTTGCCCCACTTTACATATGCAAAAGCGATTAACCATCATTAGTGCCTGACATTCCTCCCAACTACCCAGGGAGGTGAGTCAGTATCGTCAGTATTCATTAGGAATTAATTAGACTGCTTGGTGGTGTCGGTCATGGACAGAGCTGAGGATAGAGCGCTGCCTACATTCTCTCCCTGTGAAATCCAGCCTCCAGCCTACTGTCTAGTAAGGGTGTAGTGTGTCTGAGAGTCCCATGGAATGTACATTCTCTCAGGACAAATGATTCTTACATTCAAATTCTGTTAAGTATTTGGCTTTGGCCAACTTCTTTAGGCCTCTGGACCTCATAAGGTGGGGATAATACCCAATGAGGGTAGCACAATGATTAAATAAGATCCTATAGGTGAAAGCTTCAAATACAGTGCTTGAAACGTGGTTGGGAGGTGGTTGGCTTTGGATTTCATGTACCACTTCACTTTGGAAGTAAAGCCCCCCTTTTCCTACCCTTTTTGTTGGAGGGCAGTTTTTCTCTTGAGAAAAATTTGGACTTTCACTAAGATCTCAGTGACCTTTGAACCATCACATGCTTGGTTGAATTGTCTACTGCAAATACCATTCCAACTATGTGATTCTCTTTTTTTAAACACTAAAATGGCACCCACCTGTGTCTACTTCCACATTCTCCTGAGTGCTTAGAAAGCTTTTTTCTTAGCTTTCTTCTCAGTGCCACTCCCTATATGTTGCCTTTTTCATTCACCAACTCACTCAAATTTGCTTTGCTACCATTTTTCAAGTCTTTGAATTTCTTCTTTGGCCACTTCTTTGGCTTCTGGTCTTTACCTCCTCACTACTTTGCCTCTTGTATGGTTTTTCTTAGAGCTGTCACCTTCTGCTTCTTTTACAATATTGTATCTCAAAATAAGGTTTGTTTGTGATAGAAGAAGTTTACCTTCTAGGGGACCCAAACGATATTTGTCCCTTTAATACTGAAGGACTTTTGGTTGTCAGTAATCATGATTAGTAAATAAGAAATTGGATCAGACAGCCAATTCTTGGTTATCCAAACTGCCGGCTTAAGTCTGCCGTCTTAGATCTTCCTAATTTGGTGACATCCTTTGGGCTCTTACCACTCATTAGACCTTGGCCAGAGTCAGGGTGAGGAATGGAAAGGGAGCTGAAACTCAGTCCCTTCTCACGGAAAGCTTGATGATAAGTTCAGTCATGTTGTTATCAAAGAATGTTCCTGTCATCTGGTTGTTGGTTTAGTCTTTCTTTCTGTGAGTATTTATTATGTCAGTATTTATTATGCTAGTACTGGGGATACGGTGGTGAGTGTAACAGTCCCTGCCCTCAGGACACTGGGGTGTGGATAGAGGGGGGCAATAGGAAACCAACTTACTAAGTTCTATTATTGGTAGAGTCTGTGGGAACACAAGTTGATGAATGACTGAGTTGGCCTCATTCAGAGTTAATGATGGAAACTGAGGCAACGGGCTATAAGTATCATGTGGTCCTGGGTTGCTGAGGTGGAGACAGAGTCCTAACTTCTAGTCCAGCTCTTTTCCTCTTGCCTCATAGAGTATTAAGTCATTGGCTAAAACAAGTGGTATGGCTTTTTTTGTGACCTTCATGATCAGTGGTGTTTTATTAATCATGAGGGTTAGTTAAAACTAACTCTTTTATTTAAGAGCTCTTAAATCATCCATAAGTGGGTGAGATGATTACATTACGAGAGCCCCGTAGGAACTCAGATGAAAGGAGCAGCAGATTCCTGTGTCCTATGTCATATCCTCTGTATGTACTCGTACATTCCTTGAATAGAGTTGGTGTTAGAAGCACCTTTATTTGACTTTCTCACTCCCTTCTTCCCCCAGGCGCTAGTATTAATGCGTATTGGTCGAGTATACAAATGATGTCATTCCACTGTACTCATGCTACCCTGCTGGAAGTGTCCGTGGGTAATTGTAAAAGGACAATCCATGTAGGGAGTATGGCTATTGGGGCACTTAGCAGGAATATTTGGGTCTCCAATAATAGTTCTTTTTGGAATTTATTATGGTGTGGGTAGGAATAGTTTCAGGAAAAAAAAGGCACTTGTAGAAAAAAAATGTTAATGATGGAAACTGAAGCACACAGGGCGCTACATGATACACAGTATATTTTTAGCAAACAAGAATTCCCTTCTCTCTTTCATTTTAGGCATTCATTTAGGTTGGGGATTATTCCCCTGAACCAAACTAGAATAGGAAAGTTATTGACCCTGTGAATGTAAGTTTAGATTTAGATGAGTGTTAGAAGTAAAAGTGTTTGTTTATCAATTTAAATTTTCTGTCTAGTCACCGCAAGACCTTAAGACAGAGGATCCTTTGTAAATTTATTTCCCAAACGGGACCATTAGGGAAGTCCCTTCATTTCTGCAGCATCCCATTAGCAGTAGGAAATTGGGCATCACAAGGTACATACCACTGTCTAGAAATGATGGACTTGAAAACAAATGAACATCTGGTCGTGGTTCTACAGATGACAGCACCTTCGCTCATTATCTCTAAATCTTTACGGCAGCCTGTGGAGTAGAGTCCATTCACCCCTTAGTGATTTTTCTGTATTGGGATTGAATTGAATTTATTATCTCCACTTTTACAAATAAAACCTGAGCTTCTGAGAGATTAACGACGTTAGTCTGGACTGCATGGTTAGTGGGCAGGCCAGGTCTGGGACCCAGATCAGTTTGAGCCTTCGTATCATGTCCCCCTCCCACCACAATTCTATGTTGTTCCTCATTTAGTGAATTTACTGAAAGTTAACTCCTTTGCTCAAAGGATGGATGAGGAGGTGAGGGCATCAGCTCTTCAGACACAGATATTCTATGCATAATTCACTCGATTAGATCGTATTGTTGGCAATAAGCAGGTGATTCTTGCTACGTATTTGGAAACCAGGTAGATTGCGTGGTAGTTAACCAATTCCACACATTTTCAGGACACTCCTAATGTGTGGCTGATACTCTGAGCCACTAGATAGCTACAAGGACAGTTTCCAGGATGAGGTGGATTTTGAGCTGGGCTGGAAGGACCTGAGGGAAGGAATGCCAGAATGGTTATTTCGGTATCCAGTACGGGGGCGGGGGGAGCTTTTCTCAGCCAGCCCCAATCTTGTGATCGGAAACTCTCTGCCCACACAGGGCCTCATCTTACAATTGGGTTGTAAAACCAAGGGTCTGTATAACTCTGTGGATTATGTATCTGGTAGCTTCTGGGGTTGTGTCCTGGCCCTTGTCCAGAGTAGGTAATTCCATCCTGCTAAGCTCCAGTTGACCAAATTGCAAGAGCCTGGACACAGAGTTCTTCCCTTTGCTGTAAATGAATAAAAACATGTGAGCATTTAGAACAGAACAGTGCCTGTGCTTACTAAGTAGATGGGTCGATGAATGCTAGCTAGTACTGCATTCCCCGAACAACCAAGAGCTTGTGACCCTGGCTGTAGAGGTAACTTGAAAGGGTCGTCTGCAAGACTCTGCTGTTCGTCTTGAAGGCAGTCTCCCACTGGTTGAATTAGCAGGAAATTTTTTCTTATGTTGATCTAGAATCTTAGAACTTCCACAGAATGGGTTTACACTCTCTCCATGTGACAGATGGCTTTTCAGAGATTCTCTAATGTCTAAGGACACTAAGCATGGTGGTTATAATTCAGAAAGCTCTTACCAGCTTTGAGCCACGGGCTCCGGCTAAAAATAATGGAATTTAATAGGAATAAATATAAACTTCTGCGTTTAGCTCCTAAACCAATTGCACAAGAGAGGGAATTCAGAAACAGCACTTGGAGTGTGGGAGCTTGGAGGTTTTATGGATCATACAGTCAGTCCACCTCTGAGTGTCATTTATTGAGGGTTGTGGACAAACTGGGATGTGTTCGTGAGGGCTGGGCAAGGGGGATGTGAATTATGTCTAGTCTAGGAGACAGTCAGGAGCCCAGGGGCTGCGCCTGTCATACCTAAGTGGGTGTTTTGGGGAGAGATTTGCTCCTGCATGGATAGGATGGGTGGATGGAAGGTAACCAGGGCATGGGTTTTCGCCTAAGAGATGGAAGAATTTCAGCACGTTAGTGCAAAGGAGTTGGTATCGGGGGAGGTAAGGGTTCCTTGTCATCGGTGACGGCCAAGCATAGAACGTATGGCCAGTCAGTGAGACGTGTCAGAGGGAACTTACACATTGAATTAGGAGGTTTTGGTGTGTTTTCGTCTGGAGACTCGAAAGCTTCCAGTTAGATGGTAATATTCTTTTTAGGCAAGTAAAGCTCCCGTGGTCCCTTCAGCTGGCCCTTACTGTCCTGGATTCCATCCCTCAACCATAGCGGTTGCGTGCTGGGGACCTCCACTGTTTATCTTAAAATGTGGCTCCCTGGAGTGAATTCATACTGCTCTGAGCTGCCCAGAGCTCCAGGACTGGCCTGTATTTTTGTATGTGTCTATTGTTTTGATTTCTTTTGGGGAAGGTGGAGAGAGAGAAGGTAGACTAGCCACTGCTCTCAGAGCATTCACTTGTTTTCTCATAATTTCTGCAGTGAACCACTTTGGAGAACAGACTCTAGGGGAGAGTACAGCTTGAGTTTTATAAGACTCTTAGATCCCAACAAAAAATGTAATAATTTGAGAATTCAAAAGGCCCACACTGCAGGCATCGCACGGTTCAGCTGGGGGTCAGATGAACACCCTTTCTGGTGTCATAATTTATACCTCAACATTTGGCAGTTTTTAAAGTCCTGTGTCAATGTACATGTGTTGGTAAGAAGTAGTAAATATTTTGCTGACAGGTTCTTTGAATGATGGATCCGTGGCAGCATTTAAAGGCAGACAACCTGAGGGTTTCTTTTATCCAGGTGCTGCCAAATGTAAAAATCTGTCAGGGTACGCAGCCAAAAGTACCCACTATTTATACCATTAATTGTGTAATGTTCACGTGCCCCAGAGTTTCTGCTCCTGGGATCTGTTGATACACACCAGTGGGGGAGGGCAGGGGAAAGGGATACAATTGGGAGGGAGAAGGAAAGAAGACAGGCTGCTTGATCTCAGGTGACTGCACTGGAACACAGAGCGGTCCCTGGTGCCTGGTGAGGCCGCCAGCACCTGCTCCCCTCCTGGCTGCCTCTGTTGTAATGTTGTACAGACTCGATGGGCAGACAGTGGGGAGTGGTGGTCTCACTGAGCCATCCCTACTCCGGCCCTCTGCCTCCCCTCTTCCATCAGTGCGCAGGAGCAGTTCTTCTCCTTTTTGGAGAAGGCTTTGAATTAATGATCTGATGCCTTTTCAACAAAGGAATATTGATATGTTAGTGTGTGGACAGCATGGGGTATTGGATTAGATCGTTTTCACATTGGTGTTTGTGCCCGTTTGACATTTGTTTGGAAAGCTTATCTCTTTAAGACCATAGGTTTCATGCATAATTTAAGGGGACTATATCTTGGAGAAAGATTTCTTTTGGTTCTGTAATCTCAGTGCTACAGAGAAATACATGAAAGTCTTCCCCACGATTTTCTTATGATCAGGAATTCTGAGTAGGTTACCGGGTAAAGTGCCCATATAGGTGTAAAACATTTCTTTCTGCAAATGTCCTGGCCACTTGTAGCTGTTGCAGAGAAGGCAGGAATGGGGACAACTTGGTCTCTGCTTCAAGGTTACAGTCCAGAAGCTGAGAGTGGCAACGTGACCTGACTGTACAGTGTCAAAGTCCCACAGAGAAATGCTTGGGACTGGCAGGTCCAGGTCAACTGGCATAGCTGACTCAGGAGTGTATTTGTGATAACAAAATAATCGCCCTCCTTCATTCCTCCGTGCTGCCACCATCTTGCATCCAGGTGATCTCAGTAACAAATACTGGAATGGTTTAACATTTCCGAGTTCTCATGTCAGTTGCCACAGTGAGGCAGACATCTTTTGTTTTACTTTATTTTAATTTAAACAACTTGCACTGCTGTGGAGATTTGATTATCGTTGAGCAAAGTGCTCCTCGTAGAAGAAGGCGCTGGGTAAATGTTTTGTATGATTCACTGTGAACATGTGTACCATTTTTGGATGAAAACTTCCTCTCTCCTCCGTGAAGATTGTCCAGCTTCTATCTGCCTTTGCATTTCTGTATTGAGATGATTGCATTTCTGTATAGCATGATACATAAAGAACAAAAGCCCCTTGGATCTGAAAATTCCATATTTTCTGGTAGGAGTTGCTCTCCAAGCAAAGCTGCCGACGGAATAATGTACAATGAAACTACCAAGAGCAGTCGCAGTATGTTGGTGGCTACCTCGTCCTTATCACACTATCTTTTGATTTCTCTCTTAGGTTTATTTTCTTGAAAAGGCTCCAGGCTTCGGCTTGGAAAATCCAACCGCCAAAATTGAGCCCAGCAGCTGGAGCGGCAGTGAGAGCCCTGCCGAAAACATGGAAAGGATGAGTGACTCTGCAGATAAGCCAATTGACAACGATGCAGAAGGGGTCTGGAGCCCTGATATTGAGCAGAGCTTTCAGGAAGCCTTGGCTATCTATCCACCATGTGGGAGGAGGAAAATCATCTTATCAGACGAAGGCAAGATGTATGGTAAGTGGTTTGGTATGCTCCTTTGAAATGCTGCCACCTGCTTTTGTAGTAAAAGGTCATTACAGCTCGCCTTCTACTGACATCCAGTCATTATGTCGTGTTGAATGAGCTTCGTAGAATCGTAGTTGGCCATCCAACAGACTACAGCGCAACTACAGAGGAGAGTCACTGAAGGACCATTGGGAAATCATTCCCTGGGGTTTCTTCTCCTTCTCCGTGCTCAGTGGCATTATAGCAAAAGCTTTGAAGGTCCAGGTAGGAACGTAGATAGTTGCAGTGGCATATGCAGACATTAATGCGGGGACTACTTCTTGAGAGTGCGTGCCCAGTTGAGAGGAAGCGCTGCCGCTTAGCTACAGGTAACGGACTGGGGCCACGCAGAAATGGGGGCCTGGTGCTGCCAAATCTCTTGATCGATGTGTATATATAGTCTTTTTCCCAAGAAGAGCTAGCAATCTTAGATGTTTATATAGGAAATCTACTCATTTTTTAAAAGCCAGCACTTTTTTTTTTTTTAACACAACCTTGGACAGGCCAGGTGAAACACGTGCGTGGCTCGATCAGCCAGTTTGCTGCTTTGTTGCCAGTTTGTAGTTGAAAGACAGACAAGGCATCAACCCCTCCCCCCAGGCCATTCGCACCTGTCTCCCCTTCTATAAGGGGACACCTGGCGGTGTGTTCTGCAGGAAACTCCATGAGAGCCCAAGAGGGCAAGAGCAGTTGCCCAGATGGCTTGGGATGCCAAAGGCAGAGGCACGTACACATCCGTGGTCTGGAGTTTGTATGCGGGCTTTGGGTATTCCCCGCTCCTTCCATTAATGCTTCCAGCTGTAGACCTGTACTTTTTGGCTGCTTCCCTTTTGGGAAGCAGATGGCAGGTGGTTGCTTGTACATTCTACTTGTCTGATTGGGCATATTGAGTTGACAGAGTTTGTACTATAGCTGACTCTAAAGAGATGCAAACAAATAACCGAAACTCAAAGAGACCCGGCTCAGCAACCAACCTGAGGTTGTTAACTTATCACAAGAATGATTTATTTCTAAATAATTTGAGAGCTTTTCCATAATAGGGTGTTGTGCCTTTACTACTGAGCCTCCTCTGTCAGGCGCCATAGGAGGCTGCAGCTCAAACTAGCACACACTGCTAAGGAGAAAGCAGATGGTAGTGCAGCTGCCACCAGCTGTGCCCTCCCCCCCAACCCTCCTCCTCTCCAACTTGGATGATGTAATGGAAACAAGGAAAATTTTGCTCTCTGCAGCATTGGAGTCTCTCAGCCTGTCAGTGTCACACACACAGGCTGGGGTAGGGGAGAACCCAAACCTTCAGCATTTGTTTTATGCTCTCGTGTGATCCTCTAGCCAGAGAAGCTCCTTCGGGTCTGGTGAATTGGACTCAAGATGAAACGTCTCAACTGCTGTGGATAGAAAGTTTCAGGGCCTTTGATTTTCCTGTGTGTTTGTATCTTTCCGAGGCTGCCTGATCCTCAGCCTGGCTCTTTGCTTTCGGGGTCTTATCTTCAGACCTGAAAAATGCAACCTCCCCATTTGAAAGACAGAGAAAAGCACTTTAATCTTTGAGCCATCTTTGAAGCTGATTTTATTACAAGTAGTGAAGGTGGCTTCGAGCCACTCTACCTTGTACAACTCCCATTTGTTACCCAGAAATTGTTATAATCTAAAATACTGGCCTAGCATTGGAAATCCTGCTTGGGAATAACTACAGCCCTTCGTTTCTCCTAGGGAATTCTGGGAAAGGCATTGTCCCTTTAGGAACGAGGTCTCAGGACTGAACTCATAATTCAAAGCAAAAGTTAATTTTTTCAACCCCAATTTTGTTTTCTTTGTTCAGTGTACTTATGAGGTAGCAGCTGTGATGGATATACAATTTGCCTGTAGCTCCATCAAAAAAATATTTTTGTGTGTGAAAATAATTGCGTAAGAGATCTTGTTGGTAATTGGGTATCAGAGGCAGAGGGCTAGGAAATCGAATCGTGAGAAGTTTCGGATTTGAGTCAACTACTAATAGTGAACTTGAATAGTCCTGTACTGGGTCTGTGTCTCAGTTTTCTCCCCTGTAAGAAAAGAGGGTAAAGTAGATGATGTTTGTGGGTCCTTGAGACTTTTCTGTTATGATGCTGTGATTTGGGGCCTTGCTCTTCAGTAAGAGTGATCAGTCCCTTGACAAACCTGACGGTAGTTGTGGGAGCGTGTCTTTAATCCCCAGGGTAATCAGATTCTGAATGTTTCCTCAGAGTGTGTTCTTGGTGGGTAGACTCTTTTTCTCCTTAAGTCAGCCTTCACTTACTAACCGTGTTGGTGACCAACCTGATTTAGAATGGGGCTATCCTTTTGAGCAAGCAACAGTAGGAATTATAGCTGCAGGGTCATGTGTCCTGATTTGGGGGAGCAGGAGATGCATTTGCTGTGGTGGCCCTGAAGCCACCCCACCTCCACGCAGCTGCCTTGGGGAAAAAACATTGCCTTCCACTCCCTCTCTTTGGAGAACAGGAAGGAACTTTGCTTCTACTGCTACTTTGAAAGGGAAATGTGGTTGCTGGGTTATGGGAGGTGGAGACTGGACCCCGTAAGTGGAACTGCTCCAGGTACCTTGGAGTTTCCTGTGACCTGCTTGTTACTTTGAGGACAGGAAAAGGTTGGGTTGGGAGACTCCACAGTGAGGCCCCAGCCACTTGGGGATGGAGTCATGTGAGCAGTGTGGGCCAGAGCTACTGTTTCTTAGCTTCTGGCCTGTTCCCCGTCTTACCATACGTGAATCAGGACACAAACCAGACCAGGCGTCGAGGTTGCTTAAGGTCCTGAGAGCACTCTTTTTCTCTTGAGCATTTTTAAAGTGAAAACACTGAAAGCATTTGGGATTCCATGGAGTAAAATCAAGATAATTTAATGTCTTTTAGTGAAATAGCAAGTGTTTTTGACTTGAGGGAGCTAGTCCAATATTTCTCAGTATTTGTAGAGTACATTGTGATGTCACTAATCCTGACTGAGCCATTGTCACTGAGCCATTGGAGAAGCAAGGTCAAGTGCAGCGCTGATTTATTTTGGTAATGAAATTTCCTCCGTGGTTGGCAGTCGGACAAATGCAGTCTTATAGAGGGGAAGAAAGGAAGGCTCTCTTTACGATGAGGCATGGACCATTGGAAGAGATGGCTTCTCTCTGCTCTCGGGTCTGGGGCGCAGCTGAGACTGTACGTGGTTGGTCTCCACGTGGACACATCACTTCTGCCTTGGGCACCCTGTGTGTGGCAGCTGTTCTTAGGGATAACTAGAAAGAGGAGGAGATCTCTTCGAATTTGTTCCTGAGAGCTTGCAAGCTCACTCTTTTTCGTTGTGTTTTCCTTTCCTTATTTATACATAGCTGTGTGTCTCTTTTTCTGGTAAGTAGTTGTTGAGGAGGTAGCAGGAGGACAAGATGGAAGAGAAGTTCTTGATCAACAAACTTGTCTGGGATTGAATTTCACCGGAGCAGACCTTAATTTAAACTAAGGCAAAAGAGCGAACCACGGGAATACCCGGATGTGTTTCTGTTGCAACTGAAAATCGTGGTCTGGCAATGTGGTCACATACGTATCTTCTCCCATAATCAAAACCAGGGTAGGGACAGGCGCTAACATTCACTCACTGCTTGCTTTAGAGACAGAAAAGTGTAGCACTTCAAGTTCTTGGGCTTTGAAATGGATATGAATCCTGATTTCTAGACATCAGACTTTGAGCAAGTTGCTTTTCCTCCTCTGCATCCATTCCTTCAACTGCAAAAGGGATAGAACTAGATCCTACTTCACAGGATTGTTAGAAGAAGGAAACAAACTAATAGAGACCTGGGATCCTCCCTCCCACGTTTGAACAGTGCCTGGTATACAGTGAGAGCTGTAAAAGTGTTTATGAACTAAAACCAAAAAGTGCTTCCTGCCAGGGACTGGGTTAAAAGGCTTTACATATTATTTCCATCCAATGCTCACAACAACAGTTTGAGGTGGGTGATCTGATCCCCACCTTGTAGATGAGGAAGTTGGGGCTAAGAGGGGTACAGGGGCTTGCACAAAGGGACCAGGATAAACGGAAGAACAGGAGAGTTTCAAACCCAGGTCTTGTCTGACTCCAAAACCTGGGCTCTTTCCTCTGTCTGTGCTTCTTTGGTGGAGGTCATTCAACATTAATTCAAGAAGTCAGTATTGAGCGCCACCTGTATTCCAGCCCTGGGCTCGGGGTTGTCAGAGATACAGCAGCGAACCAGACAGGCACGGTCCCTGCCCTCATGGAGCCCTCACAAGTTCATTTGCAGGAAACACTGACCTGAGGTCAGGGCCGTGTGCCAGAGCTTTCTGGGAAGTCTGAGAGCCCTTTGAAGATGGTCACCTTCCACTTAGCCTTTTGAAGCCTGTTCTTGGCCACCATTGTCCAGGGCACCTGGCCCAATGCTGGCAGGAAGAAAGCTTCTCAAATGACACAGCAGGAGGATCCTAGATCACAAGGCTGGCCCTGGTGGTAGCCAGGAAGATGTCTGGAAGATTCTGGTGCCCTAGGATCCTACAGGCAGCCTGGGCAGAACAGTTGCTGGGCGATGACTTTTTTTTTCGGGGCAGATGTCTTCAGGGTCCTTGCTTATGACGACAGCTCCAGGGATGCCCTTTTCTTACTGGGATGCCAGGCCTTCTGGTTCGCCTTAGAGAGCTGAGTTGTAAGGACTAGAGAAGGTAAGGAGGAGGGCATCTCTGGGCGAGCCCTCCCCAATTGCCGACCTGAGTTCTGCCAGCCAGGGGAGCCCAGGACGGGGAATCTGCCCTTTGCCTACTTCATATAAGCACAAGAAAGAAGAAGGAAGGGGGCCGTTTTAGTGAGGTGGTGGCAGCACTGACAAGGGACATCAGAATGAACGTGTACAAGCAGGTTTGCCTACACCTATTAGTCATGTGGCAAAGACACTGAAATATGATCTAGAGAACTGGTCAAGGAAATGCAGGATCATCCCTTTGGAAGACAGTGTACTTTCCCAACGTATCTTTGAGGACCAGGAAGTGGCCTATGGCTATGGAGACCCCCGAGGCCCTGATGTGGAAATGGCTATATAATCCGAGCCCTAGAGTATCTCTAGGCCTTGCGAAAGTGAGCCTTGGGGTCCGAGCTGAACTTGTTCTTTCCATTTCTCCATGTGAACACCATGTAGCCTCTTTGATTTCCTCTTTTGGTCTGATCTGTGTTTCAGGGCGTTATTTCAAGTGAATTGGCTAGAAATAGGAAGCACAAAGAGCTGTGCCCTTAGAACAGGCTGGAAGCTCCTTAAGACAGGGCCACCACCCTGCTGTCTGATGGGACATACTCATAGAAGGTGTCAGTAATATTTATTGAATATATGCATACATGAATTATTGGTTGAAACCAAGGAAGGTGAATAAACAAGCTTCTAAGCCCCAGGGCCTCTACTGTTGGAAGAATTAGATAGAAACAAAGGAAGAAAGTAAAAAAAAAAGGAAAGATGTTTGTATATTTAATTGTCTTTCTAGATTGAGAAAGAGGAAACCCTGATATTTGCTATGTGTGTTGGCAAATGTTAGCTCAAGAGGTAGGAAAGATTTCTGCCAAAATAGGCACAGCAGCAGAACAAGGGTTAATTCTAGAGTCCTAAGCACAGATGAGTAATGGGGGATTTTGAAATAGTTGGGTTCCTGTGAGAATAGCAAAGCCAACGTCACCAGCGCTTTGATTGGGAAGTGGAGGGTGTGGGGGCCATGTGGAGCTTTATAGACAAGGTGTGAGCCCTTGTGCAATCTGGGTAAAAAAAAACAGTTAATTAGGATGGCTCAAGAATTGGTCATGGTGGAGCAAAAGGAAATGGATGTTATTACCAAGTTATGCTTTGTTGTAGCAGTGGCTGGATGTGCCCCGGGATTGAGGAAAACATGGATTCCTAAATCTTTCATTGAGGGCCGGCATGCACTGTGCTTTGACAGCAGATCAAAAATAATGAAAACAGCTGACCTATTTGACCAGTTACTATGTGCTAGGTACTTTCTCTTTGCTTTAGAAGGAGTTACCTGTTTATTCCTTACAACAATCTAATGATACAGGTAGGTACTGTGATCATCCCCATTTTACAGTTGAGGAAGCTGCGTCCCACCAAGGTCACATTACTTATTCAGGGTCACATAGAAATAAGTGGTGGAGTTGACATTTGAAACCAAGCCAGCCAATACAACAACTGTCTACAGCAGTGACACAGAAGGAAGTATATTCTGTACTTCCTATATTGAGTACTTCCATAGAAGGAAGTATTTTCTATGCTAGAATTACATGCACAGCTTAGTGGTAGGGCAGTGGAAAGTGAGATTATTGATGATACGGGAATGCATATGTCTGTATTTCAGAGTGGAAGAGAAGCAGAAAGAAGTGATCTGAGCTAACTTTGAGTGGGAAAAGGCCAGTTGGTGTGTGTGTGTGTGTGTTTTTTATTAACTTAATTTGGATTATAGACCCATTTGAGAATCTTTGGAAAGCTGTAGATCTTTTCTGCAGAAAAATGCATGTGTGTGTGTAGTTACGGGAGTTTTGCATATAACATTAGGTGATTTCTGGTTCAGAATTGCTACTGTGGGGAGAGAGGGAAGGGAAGGGCATTCATGCCTAAGGGAACAGTGCGATAAAGGTCCAGAGTCCGGAAAGGGCCCAGCTCGGGTGCTCTCAGAAATGAGGGTGTATTCTGGAGGGTGATGGTGGATGAGCCTGGAAATGTGGGCTGGCACTGTATCATGGAGGACCTGGAATGCCTCGCCACGGTGTCTGGTGCTCCTTCTGAGGACAGAGGGAAGCCATGACATTTTTTTCAGGAGAGAATACATGAGTCAGTCAGCCTGTGTTTTACGAAGCCAGTTCTGAGGGCGTGAACACAAGTTAGGTGGCTCTTGCAGTAGTCCAGTGGGAGAGGATGAGGCCTAAACCAGGGTACTGGCAGTGTTGGTGGGGACATTCCAGAAATAGAACCAACAGGACTGGCTGACTGGATATCATTTGTGAAAGAGAAGGAGGAGTTGAAGATGGTTTCAGGGTTCTGCTTCTGGGTGGTAGGGAGGATGGTGGGAGTATTGCATGGAATGGGGAGTGTAGACAGGAGAAGCAGGTTTGTAGAGAGGAGAGGAATGTGCTCGTGGTACTGGGTGGCCATCCAGATGGGGTGACCTGCAGGGAGCTGGAAGTCTGTACCTAGAACTCCGTTGCAGGGGTAGTTTGGGCTCGCCATCAGAGGAGTTCTCCCTAAAGCTGTGAGAGTGGGTGAGAATGGCCTGCCCCATGCAGGCCCACAGTGTCTCGTGGTCAAACTGGCATGGATTTTAAAGTCTCTGTGGCAGTGGGAGAGTGAAGAGTGGGAGAGGGAAGAAGAAGGGAGAGGCATCAGTGGTCCCCAAGCCCGCCCGTCATCATCAGGAGTTCTGAAGAAGCTTAAAAAACAACATCAACACAAGACAAAACAGACTGAAAACCAATTGAGTCCGAGTCTCTGATTACACATGGTCTGGGAATCTATATTCTGGGTAGTTTGGGTGATCAGCCAGGTTTGAGAGCCCCTGGGCTAAGCTACAAGCCTGGGTGCTGGAGGACAGGACCACATTTTCAGAGTTGGTAAAAGAAACAAATGAGCAGAGAGTAAGACCAGCGTTTGAAGCAGTCCTTGCATGGCTTGAATGCAGGAAATGAACTACCTTACTCAGTTTATGCTCCCTCTGTACCAGGAGGGAACGTTTGGCCATGCATGGAAGGAGCCATGAGATGGTATCTTGAAGGGCATAAAAATTAAAGGAGGACTAATTGTAGGATAGGGAGAGACTTAGCCATCTGGTTAGTAGAGGGGGGAAATTATGAATTGAGGATATATTTGATGGAATAAAACCCAGAAGAGACTTGAAAGGGAATGAGCCTTCTTTCACTCTGATGCATAATCAGCTGGGTGGAGGGTCAGGGAGCACATTGCTTTCTGCAGAAAAGGAGTAAGGACATGTGGGCTGAGTGGGCGGTGGGCTTCTGAAAAGGAGAGCAGGCTGAGAAGAGATATTATGGGGGCATGGGATCTGGATGAACAGGGATAAAAGAATTGCTGAGCAGTGTACTGGTCTTATTCAGAGTCCCCCAATTCTACTTATACTCGTGTGTGTGCGCGCGCGCGCGCACTAAGTTCTGTACAATGTTATCACCTGTGTAGGTTCAGGTATCCACCACCACAGTGAGAATATAGAACAGTCCCAACACCACAACAGTTGCTGACGTTCCATTTTCGTAACCATACCCACCTCTGTCCTGCTTCGCAGTACCTTATCCCTAATTCCTGGCAATCATTAATTGATCTTCTATTTCGAAACTACTGTCTTTTCAGATACTTTATATAATGGAATCATCTGGTATGGTAACCTTTTGGGATTGGCTTTTTTTTCTTCCATTCAGCGTAATTCCTTGAAGATTCATCCAGGATGTCCCGCGTATCGATACTTTTTTTCTTCTAATTAAGTGGTAGTCCCTGGTATATATGTACCGCAGTGTGTTTAACTGTTCACCTCTTCAGGGGCATCTGGACTGATTCTCATTTTTGGTGGTTACAAATAAAGCTGCCAAGACCATTTATTTACAGGTTTTTGTGTGAACATAAGTTTTCATTTATGAGGAATAATTGTCCAGGAGTGTAATTGCTGGGTCATGTCATAGTTGTGCCTTTAGGTTTTTGGTTTTTTTTTTCAATTGACCGCTCAACCATTTTCCAGAGCAGCTGTACCATTTTACATTTTCACCTGCAATCTAGATTCTCTGCACCCCTCCCAGCATTTGGTGTTGTCACTACTGTTTATTTTAGCCATTCTGATAGGTGTGTGGTGATATCTCATGTGGTTTTAATTTGCATTTCCCTAATGACTAATGATGTTGAACATCTTTTCATGTGCTTATTTGCCATCTGTATATTGTCTTCCGTGAAATATCTGTTTATGTCTTTTGTCCACTTTCTAATTGGATTATTTATGGTTTTACTGTTGCATTTTGGGAGTTCTTTAGATACGAGGTCTTTGCTGCACATGTTGTTTGCAAGTATTTTCTCCTCATCTGTCACTTATCTTTTCATCTTCTTCACATGGGCTCCCACAGAGTAAAAGTTTTTAATTTTGATGAGATCCAGTATTTTAATTCTCCCTCTTGTGGACTGTTCTTTTGGTGTCAAGTCTAAGAACTCATTGCCTAGTCCTAGTTCCTGAAGATGTTCTCCTGTTTTGTTGTAAAAGGTTTATGGTTTGTTTCTTTTTTTACATTTGAGTCTGTGATCCATTTGGAATGAAGGCAGAGAGTGTTACTTTTTGGGGAGCCCATTGGCATGATTACATGATATTTCACCAGAGGATTCGAATTGATTCATATTTTGACAGTTTGTAGAGCTGGGCCCTGAGACACTAAGCTGCTAGCGAGTGTGGGGTCACCCCAGGCTAGGTGAGGAAAGAAAGGGACGAGGTGAAGCTGGAGGGGCGGATACGTCGTGATGTGTGCTCTGCTCAGAGCCTCTGCTGCCTTCCTTAGGCGAGGGCGGCGGGGCAGGAGGCTGTGGTCATGTGCTGGAGATGAGAGGTGGAGAGGTTTCAGGTGATGAGTTTCGAGGTGTGGCCACTAATGTGGACAACTGATCTGGACGTGGGCCATGGCCACTGGAGATGAGGAAGTCAGACCCCGTGAGGCTCGTCAGCGTTGGGCTGGTTAATCACTGATGCTGCAGTTCACAGTCGTCCAGTGGGAATTTGCAAATAAATGTACCCAGGTCTCCAGATATTGGAGGAATTTTTTTGAGGAGAACATGATCCCATGGGTGTGAATGGAAAGAGTTTGGAATAAGTGAATGATATGGACCTGGTGAAAAGCAGGTGACAGAATGGTGGGGTAGAAGAAACATTGGGGTCACAGGAAAATGCTAATATTCCCCACCTCCTTGCTCCCCAATTCTTTGGCTGGCCCCAAACTGCTACACCTATTTGCGATGTTCTTTGGACAGCTATATAAGCTCTTTGTGTGTTGTTGCCAGCATTTGTAGAACAGAGCGAGGAAATCAACATATTTCTTCCTACCTCTCAGCAATCTGGAGAGAAATACAATTATGGATGAAAAAGTGCTTTAAACTGAATTCTAAACAGAATGCTTTAGTGAGCTTAAGCCCATTCAAGAAAGCCTGTTGGAACGGTAGGAAAGAATATTTTGGATTCAGCTTCCCTGGCCTAGATAGAGGGGTGTTTGGTTGAACTGACCCCTCACCCCTTTCAGGGTTTCTGCCAAAGAAAGGGTTGGAGAGGGGAGATCCAGGGCAAACTGTCTGGATCGGAATTACAGATGATGGAGGGGACCTAGGGGAGCCCTTTGCCTGGCAGAGGCTGGGCAGAACAGTGGCACTCCGTGGCATCCAAGGGGAGGAGGCAGTGGACAGACTTGTGTGTTCTTAGCAGCACAGCCCTGGCTTCCAAGACTGTCTCTCTGCTCTTCCCCCATGACTCCACTTCTAGAGCTGCAGTTCCTTGCTCCTCTGTAGCTGTGGCCTTCCATTTCACCTGAGAACTCATTGCTTCTGAACTTCTTGTTATACTTACTTATTTGTATCCCATTGATCGTAAGTGCTTAAAGTGGGCATTTTAATAATCACAAGCATTGTTATTATGATCGTGTTGTGTTGATCTCTTTAGTAAAGGTTCTATCTTAGAGAACCTTCAGCTCGTTAAATTTACATAAATATATAGATGTGTTGTGCGGTTAGGATCGTAGAAAAAAATCTGAAGGAATTTACAACCTAGAAATAGTGGTTGCCGCAGGGATTATAAGCAACTCACTCCTTTTCTATTATGTTTCTGTATTAATGGAGTTTTTTATAGTGAACATATGTTACTTTTGGAATTGGAGGGAAAAAATAATTACATCAGGTTGATTTTTTTCCCTCTGATTCTGAATAAGGGGTACTCATTAAAGAAATGTGGAAAATACCGCGAATTAGAAACAAACCATGTTGTCCAGGTTCACTTCGGTGTGATGTGTGTTTACCAGGGGTTCATGGGGCGGGGGGGGGAGGGGGCGGGCTGCTGCAGCGTCATGGTGGGCAGGAGGGTGGTGTTGGGAGAGTGGGCTCTCCCTTCCACGTATGGGTGGCTGGGCCAGCAATCTTGGGGGACAGGTGGTCAGAGAATGGTGGTGCTGGGGCAGGGAAACAGGACAGGGTGTTCTTATTATAGATTTTAGGACATCGGTCTGGGAGTTCAACAGGTGCCCCAGCCAGCTGGGTCTGTCAGTCAGCTGTCCAGACTCACAGTGGTATTTTCCTGACATTCATGTATCATGGTAAAATGGGGATGGGAGAGGTAGAGGGCAGCATTCAAATCCTTCCTTCCAATGTCCACATGCTCACAGCAAAGCGCCACACCAGAATTAACAGGAATTAACACGCCATGTATCTGCTGAGCCAGAATTTATTGTTTAACTTGTACTTGAGAGTGGACGTGCTTTATTCCTGGAGGGTTAGGGGCCTCTCTTCTTAAAGTGTCAGTCGTTTTTTTGTATGACCATTTTATTCTTTGTAACAGATTCCTGGCAAGCTAGTCTTGTACTTACATCGGCTTAGGGCAGAGGTGGGTGGCTTTCAGAGTGTGAAAATACTCCGGAGATTTTACAGTGTGCTGTAATGCTCATTTCTCATTTGATTATAATCATTTGGTTTAATCATGGTTTCATTTGCTTGATATTTACCTGCTATACACACACTCCAGATTATTCTGTCTGAGTACCTTATCTTCTCTCAAATGCTTCACTTCCAGATAAATAATAAAAAATGAAATTTGTTCTTCAAAGCCCATATGGACATTATTTCTTTAAAGCCTGTTTCTATATCAATATACTCCTCTCTCCTTAGCCTTTTAGACACAGTCGGAAAGTTGTGACAATGAAACCTGCTGCCCTGGACACTCAATTTATTTTTTTAAAAAAATTTTTTATAGCATTACAGCTTTTTTTTCACAGCCAGTGAAATTGGTCATTAACTGGAAAATTTCCATAGACATTGTTCCATTTGCCAAGGCCAGAGGAACTTTTAGCTACCTTAAAAGAGAATGCTTTGGAGGAAATGTAATTGATCACCCCAAAGCTTTGCAGCATCCGGGGTAATATTTAACATATGTTAATAAGCTGAGGTTTTTTCAGCCATTTACAAAGATCCCAATTACTCACTCTGTGCCTGCCCTCTTCCCTGGGTCTGCCTCTGTGCTCTGTGACTTGCTTGCTATTGTGTTCAGACAGGCTTTGGCAACTGTCTCTTAGATGAATGGTTCTATTACAAACACAGTAGCTTCCGTGACAGCTTAGAAGAGATTGTTGTTTATGACTGGTTTTATTGAGAGAGGTTTGGTGCATGTTAATGTCCTGATAAAGACACTTGTACCTATAATGTAGCCACAGCCTTAAACATATTTGATTGTGAAGGAGGTACTGGGGCTGATGACATGCCATATGTGAGGTATCGGATTGCATGTTTATTCAACTGTTACTGCAATCTCTGTATTCGAATGTGCCTTTGTATTTGCTGTCTCACAGCAACACACAAATGCAGTGGCCATACGATCCTGATTATGGAAGATGTTATTTGGGTTGCTTGGATTGTAAGCCACGTGTATTAGGAAGCATTCTCTCAGTCCCCATGTGTCCTGAGACAGCAACCGTGAACAGTTGTTAGGTGAAGGGAATTGCCAGGTGGGATGACGACATGCGTTGGGATAAGAGCCTTTTGAAATGGACAAATCTCTGAAAGGCCTGGACGGACCAGGGCAGGCTTTGTGACAGAGACTCAAAATAATAATAACAACAACAACAACAGTAATGAACATTTATCCAGTGCCTACAGTGTGCCAGGTACTGTTCTAAACACTTAACTTCAATTTATTTAAGCCTCATTGCAAACCTTACGAATAGCTACTATTATTATTCCCATACCACAGGTGGGGAAACCAAGGCCCAGAAAGGTTAAGTAAATTACCCAGGGTCACACAACTAGTAATTCCAGAAGCCAAGATACAAACCCCTATCAGTTTGGCTCCGGGGCCGGAGCTCTTGACCACCACACTCTGCTGTCTCTGGGTTATGACAGAACTGGAATTGGACGTTCTCTGGGCTCAGTGTCCCTATATTGCTGTCTGCTAGTGTAGAAGAGAGTTTTGGTTCCAAGCAAACAATGAAAAAAGGAGAACGGGCTTTCTTTTTTTTTTTTTTCCAGAATGGCTTTCTTGGTATCTGGGACACACTTTTTCCTGTTTTCTGCCTGGTAAACTTCTACGGTTCCTTCAAGACCCTGGGAAGATCTCCCTGCTCTCTGCACCCTTCCCTCAGCTTCACAGGCAGAGCTAGTTACTTGCTTGTTTGTGCTTCCACTGCTCGTTATTTAAACTTTTCTCACAGCGCTTTCCAGACTCTGTTTTAGTGTGCTTATCTGTGTCTCCATCCTCTTAAAGAGCAGGTTCTAGGGCTTTGGCACATCTCGGTCTCCAGTCCCTAGATAGTACCTGGCGCACATTAGGCCCTCAAAAACTGTTTGAATTAGTGAAAGTTGTTGGTGAGAAAATTCCATCTTTTTTCTCTAGAAGGTCTTCTTGTCCATATTCATATGGTTATCACAGTTACAACATTCTCATGAAATGAGGGCAACAATGACAATTTCGTAGCTAAGAAGCTGAGGCACAGAGCTCAATATATTTTCCATCAGGACATCGTATTGTGAGGAACTTCCTGGTGAAGCAGAACTTAGGGTAGAACTAACAGCACCTTGCGCCTGTGTTGACACTTTTCTATGATAACGACCTTGATCCTGTGCCTGAGATGTAAATGGGAAACACGTTAGTTTAATTTTATGTCAGTATCACAATGATTCGGCCCAAGTGGGACATTCATTGGTTATAAAGGATTGTTGAGCTTGATTTGTTATTGTGGTGACCAAATGCTGATTTGATTTTTATAACAGCAGGAAACCATATCTCTAGAAAGTAAGTCTTTGTCTTTGACAATTACCCCCTCACCCCCCACAGTATATACCTGGCACAATATGTTTGTAAGCTTATTCGAGATGTCTCTAAATAGTGTGTATGTGTGCACGTGTGTGCATGACTTTTCTCAGGCTTACTCTGGGTTTAGTGTTAGCTGTCTGGACATCACTTCTGCCGCTGATTGTTATAAGATGACATTGCTGATCCTGAATGACTCACTTAAGTGGAACAATGAACTGAGCAAGTATGACTGTGGAGTTCAGAAGGATGTTAGGTTAGCGAAGGTTATCAGACCTTTACGACCAGGTCACAAAATCTGGTTTGTGTACATTTAACCTGCCACTAATCTGTTTAGTGGCTGATTTATATAGAGGTTTATCAGTCAGCGCATAGGAGTAAGTTCATCATGGTGATTAAGGGCATAGGGTCAGGAGTGAGGGCTGGCTGGGTTTTTAAATCCTGCCTCTGCCACTTCACTGGATGTGTAACTATGGGCAAGTTAATATTCCCAAACCTCCATTTCCTCATCTAATAAATGGGGCTAATATTATGCCCATCTCACAAGTTTGATGCTAGGGTTGAATGAGATAATGCATTAAAATGTTTCACAGGCACAACTCATTTTCCAAGAGCAGTATTATCCTGACAACAAAGCCATAGATATCACAAGAAAAGAAAACCATAGACCAAAACCTCTTACGAATATAGGTGCAAAATTCTCAACAAAATACTCACAAACTGATCCTGCAACATGTAAATAAAGAATCCTATACCATGGCCAAGTGGGATCTATCCCAGGAATGCAAGGTTGGTTTAAAATCTGAAATTAATTAATATCATATACCATATTAATAGAATAAAGAACAAAAACACATTATCACCTCAATAGATTTAGAAAAAGCATTTGACAAAATTCAGTGTCTCTTCATGATATAAACACTCAACAACCTAGGACTAGAAGAGAACCTCCTCACCTGGAAAAGGGCACATACGAAAACCCACAAGTAACATTATACTTATTAATAAAAGTCTGAGTGCTTTCCTTCTAAGGTCAGGAACAAAACAAGGAGGTCTACTTTCATTCCTTCTATTCAACATTGTGTTGGAGGTTCTAGCCAAAGAAACTAGTCAAGAAAATGAAACATAAGAAATCTAAATTGGAAAAAAAAAAAGTAAAACTATCTCTATTTGATCTTGTATATAGGGGGAAAAAACTATTACAGCTAATATTTAAGTGAATCACTCAGAATTTCAGCAAGGTTGCAAGCTAATATACAAAATAAATTGTATTTCTATATATATTAAAAATGAACAATCTGAAAATGAAATTAAGAAAACAATACCATGGGGGGGGAGGTTATCACTTTGTGACGGGTATAAATGTCTATTACTTTGTTTTGTACACCTGAAACTAATAAAACAATTTTAAAAAGTAAAAGAAAACACCATTTACAATAGCATGAAATAGATGTAACAAAGAAATGTAAAGCTTTTACTCCAAGAACTACAAAATATTATTGAAAGAAATTAATTGAATTTAAAAAACTCAAATAAAAGACATTTTATGTTCGTGGATTACAAGACTTAATATTGTTAAGACAGCAATAATCCTTAAATTGATCTACAGATGGCAACATAATCCCTAACAAAACCCCAGCTGACCTTTTTTGTAGAAATTGACAAGCCGGTTCTAACATTCATATGGAAATGCAGGGGACCCCAAATAGCCAAAACAATCTCAAAAAAAAAAGAACAAAGTTGGAGGACTCACACTTCCTTACTTCAAAACTTACTACAAAGCTACAGTCAGAATCAAGATAGTGTGGAAGTGGTGTAAAGTTAGACATATACATCAATAAAATAGAATCATTAGCCAGAAATAAACCCTCACACTTACAGTCAATTGATTTTCAACAAATGTGCCAAGACAATGCAGAGGCAGGGTGGGGGGGTTGTCTTTTCAACAAATGGTGCGGAGACTACTGGATATCCACATTCCAAGAATGAGGATGGATCCCTTTCTCATGTCCTGTACTATAATTAACTAAAAGTGGACCACAGACATAAATGTAAGAGCTAAAACTATAAAACTCTAGGAGAAAAGAATGTCTTTTTTACATGACACCAAAAGCATAGAAGTAAAAATAAATAAACTGATACTTCATTAAAGTTACAAACTTTTGTGCTTCAAGGGATACCATCAAGAAAATCAAAAGACAACCCAAAGAATAGAAGAAAAGTTTTTTTCCAATCTTAAATTTGATAAGGGATTTATATCTAGAGTATATAAAGAACTCTTACAGCTCTAATAAAAAGACAAGTAATCTAATTAAAAAGTAGAATCTTAACAGACTCTTTTTCAAAGCTATACAAGTGGCTAAATAAACACATGCAGAAATGCTCAACATCATTAGGCACCAAAGACTTGCAAATTAAAACCATAGTGAGATACTACTTCGTATTCACTAGGATGGCTATAGTAAAAAAGACCGACAATAGTAGGTATTGCCGTGGATGTGAAGAAATGGGAACCATCATGCATTACTGGTGGGACTATAAAATGTCACAGCCATGCTGGAAAACAGCCTGGCAGTTTCTCAAAAGGTTCAATGTAGAATCCTCATAAGATCCAGCTATTCTACTCATGGGTATAAAACTAAGAGAAATGAAAATAGATGTGTCTTACAAAAATATGTATACAAATATTCATAGGAGCATTATTCATAATAGCCAAAAACTGGAAGCACCGCAAATGTCTGTCAATTGATGACTGCATAAAGAAAATGTGGTATATCCATACAATGGGTTAGTATTTGGCATTAAAAATGAGTGACGTACTAATACATACTACAACGTGAACAACTCTTAAAAATGTGCTATGTGAAAGAAGGCAGTTACAGGACTACATATAGTATGATTTCATTTATGTGAAATGCCTCCAAAATCTAGAAAGACAGGAAGTAGATGAGAGGTTACTAGGACTGGAGGATTTGCGAGAAATTGGGGAGTAACTGCTAATGGGTATACATGTTTCCCCGAAAATAAGACCTAGCCAAACAATCACTTCTAATGCGTCTTTTGGAGAAAAAATTAATATAAGACCCGGTCTTATTTTACTATAATATAAGATCGGGTCTAATATAATATAATATAATACTGGGTCTTATATTAATTTTTGCTCCAACAGATTCATTAGAGCTGATTGTCCGGCTAGGTCTTTTTGGGGAAACACGGTAGGTTTCTTTCTTGGATGATTAATATGTTCTAAATTGGTTCTGGATATGCTTACACAACTCTGTGAATATACTAAAAATCACTGAATCGAATACTTTAAATGGGTGAATTACATGGTATATGAATTATATCTCAGTAAAGCTGATCTATATATGTATATGCTTAGCTTTCTACCTGGCCCATTGAAAGTAGTCAGTAAATGTTAGCTAACATTGTAATAATAACTTTCTTCCTTCGCTTTTATAGCAGTAAAGATAGAGTGAGGAGAATGCTGAGAAAGTAGGTGAATGTACCAATTAATTCGGCTATCAGGTGATAGAGAAGATAGACGAATCTGTGGCAGCTCTGGGCTAGGAGCTAAATGCTGGTTTCGGAAAACTATTGTAAAGGTTAAGTGAAATTATGTGGTACAAGGGCCTGGCATAGACACCCGAGACTGTGAGGTAAACCTGAATTTAGTTACCCTTAAAATGTGGTTGAACTTGAGTCTGGAGATCCAGATGTCACTAAGCCAGATGTTCTTCACAAAAGAATAATCATCATTAGTGTGATAAAGGCCAGAGTCTTTGTGTCTAGGAGTCACTAAACCAGATGAGTGTGTTTTCTTTTTAAATCCCAGTAAGTATAACAAAGACCAGGGTTTAGGTTCTGGCACTGTCTTTTTTTCTAGGCAGTGTCTGGGGAAACTCAGCTCCAACAGTCAGCCCAAGGTGGACAGCTTTTCTCTTTCTTTGCAGCATCTTTTTGGGGGGCCTGAGCATTAGAACCCCTCACATTCTGGAAGGGAGTCCCTGCGGAAGCTTTGCCTCAGCCCCGTGGATGTCCCGTGCTGGTGACCAGTGGTTCCTCCTGTAGAACTTGGAAGTCATATGCCAACTTGAGGGAGCTTCTCTGCTAAGATTCATTAATTTGCTGACACATCTCAGTAGTTTTTCAAAGGATCTACCTATGGATTTCCCATTTCAATGTTGAAGAGAACCAGTGAGCTGCTTTTCAGATGTTAGGTCACACCCTGGCACCCATGGTCACATGGTACTGAGGGTCGGGAAGACAGGACACACAAAACTCCCATGTTCATCTGACTGTTAAGGCAGGTTAGGCTGATCTACCTCTCAGGGATGGTCCACGTAGAGGAAAAGGGCCGAAGGCAGAGAAGTATGATAACGTGTGTGTTCTCAGGAACAGTCAGGAGTCTGGGAGAGCTAGCGTGTGAGTGCCGAAAAGGATGGATGGAGTGGAGTGGCTTGGGAGCTGGGAAAGGAAGGAGGACAGATTGTGGAGTAGCGGTGCTAGGCGATTGCATTTGAACACTAAAGAGCAACTGTTCTGTATAAGCAGCACATTCCTGAACGGGGCAGGGATGGGTGGGAGCCCTTGTTTTCAGGATATTCAACCAGCGTTTGAGGAGAATTATTCTGGAGGCCTGGTAACCTGTAAGGAGTCTGAAGTCCCTGAAATGCTCCCGGCAAGAGAGGGGCAGACTTGAACTAGGTCAGTCTGTAGGAGCGACAAGGAGGGGCTAGGATGGGAAAGGCATTTTAGATCAGTATGTTAGAGACGGGTATTTAGAGGTATATTAGAGACCAGAAGGCTCGGTGGGATTTGATGACGAGGGAAGAGATGAAGGTGTTTTATCTGCGCGGACAGCTGGGCATTTATAGAGACAAGGAAAATATACAGCATGGGAGAACAGGGTTGTTTTTTTTTTTTCTTAACAATAACCCACACCCTTCGGACCAACTAGAGAACAGGTTTTAAGGGGTAGAACTGGAGTCATGAGTTTGCGTTGTATGGAGTCTGCAGGGCTTTGGGGTTCTCCGTAGGGAGAGGACGAGCAGGCTCATGGATATTCAGCATTCTAGGTTGAGAAGATTTTGGAAGATAACATCTCAAGGTTTGGAGTTGAGACCTTGAAAGTGGATGAGATGGTTCAGGAGACAGAAAAGGCAAAGAGAAAGGAAGGCGAAGGGGAGAACCCACTTGAAGCATTAAGAGCCAGTATCTCAAGTCTTAACTCATACATATGTGGACATCTTATGTCTTCCATATCACATGAAACCTTACAAATGCTGGAGCCAGGGAGCCTGAATTCCTGCATTTTTACTATTCTAAGTAGGCTGAAATATTTGTCTCTTGGCCGTGTACTGATGGAAGCGGGGATTCTTTTCTTGTAGGTTAACGGGGTGCTGAATATCTTGGTATGTTCCCCTCTGTGGCTGCCTAGGGGGAGTTAACGGGTCAGACTGTGATCCTAGTTTGGCTCCCTCTTTTTCCTTAAGCCAAATCTGGTCTCGGCCTGAAGTGTGATTTCCTTCCTTCCAGGCTCCCTGGGAGTGTGGCTGGCTCCCTTTGGTAGTTGCATTTGTGAGGCACCAGCCACCCTGTTCACTGTAGCTCCTACGGCTGAGAAGTAGACTCAGTGTGCCATGGAGAAGAGTGACAAGCTGCCTAAGCCCCAGGCAGGCATGTCGGTTGTGTTGGAGCCTCAGGGCTCCAGCCCCCTTTCAAAATCTGCTTCACCTTACTCTTTTGGGGCCCGCCTAAGCTAAGGGTGAGGAGACTGGAGAACACCCAGGGACAGTCCGCATGACCTGTCAGAAGAAGCAGGCCTGCCCTCCCTCTGTGTGTCAGATCAAAGCCTGACTTTTCAGTCCCTTGACACCCTAATGTGAGGATGTTTCTGAGCCAAGGTTGGGCCTCCTGGTGGCCTGTCCCTGGGAACTGGGGACGTGTGGGCCTGCATGTGCTCTGACAAGCACCTCTCTCAGCTGCTCTCTTAGAATTCAGAGCTGGAGGGATCTGGAGAGTCAGCCCGGCCTCCTCAGCTTTCATAGTGGACGCTGCTGCCCGTAGATGCCTTTTTCCAGGGTCTGGGGGCGAGCTGGCCCGGCTTGATCGCAGCTGCTCCTACGTGGCTGTTCCCTCCTAACCCACAGATCTTGGGTCCCAGGGTGCAGACGTCATTTCCAGTCTGGCTTGTGCCTAGGATGACCGTATAATTTAATGTCCAAACTAAGACACTTTGGAGAATAAAATGGAGCAGTTCATGATAACACCAGGAAAATAGAAATAAACTGGGACCCCTCTCCCAGGCAAACCAGGATATATGATCTTTCTACCTGAGCCTTTACTTTAGGCGTAATTCTCACTTCCACCCCAGGTGCTCCTACCTTACTTACGCCGATTCCCCAGATTCCGTGGTCCACATGACTTTGGGTGCCAGGAACTCACAGATTTCGGTCCTTTGAGATTTGGTCTATGGAACAGAACCCAGGGATCTTCCACATTGAAAGGATCGGGAAACTTTGGAATAACCAAGGGGAGCATATATCTAGAAATCCATGACTGTTCAAACCAAGATTTAGGAACTTTGATTTTCATTGGATAGTGTGGGTATGTCATAATTTACTAACTTTTTTTTTAATTCTAAGCATTAAATTGTTTTCACATATATTCAGTCTTTTCTTGCCTCTTGCAAAGGTGACGTGCTGGTAACAAAGAAATGACAAGAGAAACATCCTGCTCTGTGAGCCTGTGGCTCTATACAGAGCTCAGAAACTCAGCCACAGTCTTCTGACCCAGGAGGGGGGAGCCCAAGGCTCTGGGTTCCTCTGGGGGAGTGTGAAGGGGTCAGGGGAAGAGGTGACTTGTTTATGCTGTGTCTGTATGGTTTCCACGGTCACCGAGAAGAGTGGGAGGGAACATGAGCATCTGAGCTGCTCTGAGACCAAGCCAAATGGGGGTTTAGGAAAAGAAGGTATTCTGTTTTGGGAGTAGAAGAGGTCGATATGAGAGCTCAGCCTGGTAGCTTTCTCAGCCTGCCCTGGCCTGGTTTTTCTTCCCAAAGCTGGCAGAACCCAGATCACCACTGGACCTCCATGAAAAAGGTATGAGGAGAGGAAATGGCTTCTCACTTGATCTTCTGACTATGTCCTGGACCTCTGCCTCTCCAAGGTGACCTGGATAGCTTAGGTTTGACCCTTCTCTCACTAGACTTAGGAGTAGAGTTGCCAGATTTTGCAAATAAAGATATAGGATGCCCAGTTAAATTTTGAATTGCAGATGAGGAATCATCCCACGCCGTAGTTGTGTTTTATATGGCTACCCTAGTTAGTAGGGACGGGTCAGACTTTGCTTACCTCTGCACTATGGCATAACCATTCACAGTATTGCCTTCACTTAACAGGTGTTTATCGAGTGCCTGCTGTGTCAGATGCTGCGCTAGGTAGGCACTGGGCTTATTGCAGTGAGCAAAAGCCAGCAACAGTTCCTGACCTCATGGAGCTTACGTCTATGGGGCTGATGGACATCTAGTGGGCGGGGGGAGATAAGGATAAGTAAGTGTGTTAGATAGTGAAAGTGATAAAGAGGAAAATAAGGCAGAGAAAGGGAGCATCGGGAGGGAGTATCGGGAGGATTCGCACCTGAAGGAGGTGAGGGATTGAGGGAACAGGCCAAGCAGACTTTGGGGAAGAGCATTGTAGGCAGAGGGCAGCGTACACGTCACAGCCCTGGTGTGCCTGTGTGTTTGAGGAGCTGTGAGGGCCAGTGTGGGCTGCAGTGGAGTCAGCAAGCGGGGAAGTGTGAGACATGAGCCAGCTACGTCATGGGCACAGCGCTTGTAGCCCTGCAGAACTCGATAAGGATTTTGGCTTTCACTCTGACCGGGAGGCCATTGGAGGGTATTGAGCAGGGTGGGGTGTGATCTGATTAGGTTTTAGGAGAGTCAGTGGCTGCTGGTGGAGAACAGACTGAAAGCCAGCCAGGGGTCCGGTTCTCCAACCCTGTCCTCAGAGGTGGGCTGGGAGGTTTGAGACATGCTTGTCATTTGAAATAAAGGGATATTGCTACTTGCCACATTACACTTAATAGGATCTTTTCTCCTAACTTTCTTTCTTCTCCATTTGAGTGAAATGTCCCTATGAAAGAAGGGCAGTTGTAATTCTGTGTATCCATTTTTGCCAGTCACTGTGTGTTATACCTGGTTTGAGGGACTATTTCTTAAGGTTTCCCATGAAGCATTGGAGAACATAGTGACGTGCTGGACTTCACTGCTACATCTGGAGTTTCAAAGCCTTCAATATGTCAGGTGTTTTTTTTTAAGTAGAGGAAAGGGTGATTTTTTGGTGTTGTTTTTAGACTAATTAAAAATTAAATTTAAATTATTTGAGAGCTTGAAGAGTTTGAAAGCATGTCTTTTCCAGTCTTTGTAAAGGAAAGAAGATTGAACTGGCTATATAGTATAGAACTTCCTCTGCTTTACTTGCATAAAGTTTTCTGATTTAATTTTAATTTTTTTTTAAAGAAAGCCAACATATTTTGCATTTAAAATTAAAGAATGTAAAAATTAAAGAATATATGCATTTTATTTTTTTAAATAATTGTATTCTTTTGAGAAAAATATTGAGGCTATAAAAGCTTGGCATCTAAGTAAGATTATTTTAAATGTCAGCAAATTGATGACGAGTTGTAATTCTAAAAGGGGTAACAAATATTTTCCAAATATCTTTGACAAGCCTGTTGACTTAGAGATGACATACTGGTGAGTAAGCTTTGATAGGTAATATTATTAAGTAAATATTTAAAATTTCACATATAGCCATAAAATTTATTTGAGAATACACAGAAATGAAACACTTTTAAAAAGGTATAGTGTACACATTCCAAATGTGAACATGGATTATTTTTCCAGAGTTGTGAGGAATATATTAAGACTGAGTCAATATTTAAAGTAAGATCTAAGCAGACTGTTTTGAGAGAACCTCCTGTGCTGGGTTACATGCTGGGCACGAAGAATACAGAGTCGCAGGGGTGACTATTGTAAAAAAAAAAACATCGACTAAATGCAATATGTGCTAAGACACAAGTATGAACATTGTGTAGTTAAAAAGGAGGGCGTTTTGGATTCAACCTACTCTAGGCTAGTGATTTTCACTGTTTTCTTAAGCAGGAACTAACTAACATTCAGTGTAAGCCACTTGAATGTTTTTGAGACCCCAACCATGATAAATTGAGATTTTGGCCACCTCAGTGTGGAATTACAGTGTAGACATGCATTCACTGTGGAGGTAGAAAGATCTAGCCTGTATGGCTAGATCATTACCACCTCTGCCTGTATGACCTTGAATTCTCTAAGCTTTAGTTTCCTCCCTGTAGAATGGGGGTAGTGAAACTTACCTTGTGGAGTGTGTGTGCCAGTTCAACGAGGAGACTCGTACCAGTTCCTTAGCCAGGACTGGCACATGGCGAGCTCGTGGTGAGTAGTGGCCCATGTCATTCTTGTTGGCAGTGCTTTTATTATTTCCTAGGACTATATAATTTATATTACTTAATGATTTCCAGGGCCCCCAAATTTAACTTTTGGGTACGTAGCTAACATCTTTTTCAATGCTCTGAGAGAGAGAGAGGGAGCAGGCAGGAGAGAGTTTGGCTCAGAACAGGTGGGAGGTAGGAACCCAGAATCCTGGTGAATGTGCCATTACACTTGACATCACCCTCCAGATGGCCATTCAGCAGGTTGATAATTAGCTTCAACAGACGCGAGCCGAGAGTCTCCTGGGCTGCTCTTCTGCAGCATGGATATGTAGCCAGAGGAGCCCGTGGCGTCCGGAGGCCCGAGCTGGTTGTGTGGCCGGGCTCAGCTGGGCTGGTGGAGGTATTGCCCCAAGTTGGGCCCTCCTGGGTCTCAGCTGGTACACAGACACTGCCCCCACCTAGCAGGCTCAGAGGAGCAGACGTACCCCTGGGGGGAGCTGTGGCCTCCAGCTGTTTTGCAGCCTCTGTTGGGCCAGGGCAGTTCAAGCGCCTGCTCTGCGATTTAAATCCATCATCACTGGTGACTACTTCCAGCCTAAGCAGAGGCGGTGCGTGTGTGTGCTACAGGTTTCAGCTCGTTACCTCTGTGGGGGGTGTCCCGTCCCTGCTGGGTGGGGGCAAGGCCTGCATTGCAGCCTCCTGCACCAGTCCGCCCCGTCCCCAGTGTGGGGCTCTGCTACGCCTAGAGTGCCTGCCCCCTCTGCTGTGGAGTTTTCTCCACAGCAGAGCCGGCGCCTGGGGTTTTGTTTTCTCCCCACCTGAGGGGACTGTGACACCCAGGCCTTGGACATCATGGTTCCATGGACAAGTCAGTTTACCATGTGGATTCATGTCCTCTGTTAATAGTGAACATTTTGAAGGTTATGAACATGTCACCTTTATCTCCATGTTCCTTGGACATAGTAGATGCTCAGTAAATAGCAGCTTACATTTGAAGAGAAAATGGGGATGTGTTGCCCATATCCCTGAGTGGTACTGAGGAAGAAAGAAAATTTTTGTGATTCTAGTACATTGTGGCAAAGGGGAGTAGGTGCGGGCACCCTTTTATTTCCCCAGGTTCTGCTCTTTCTATGTTCCCCATATGAAGGAATCTCAGACACTTCAGACTTAAAAAGAAGCACATTTGTATATATGCACCTAATGACTCAAACTTTTCCTCACTTTGCCAATGGATCTTGATAGACATCTCTTCAGAGAAGTTATATAGAGCCAAAAAGCAGTCGCAGAGATTCTCAGCATCACGAGCCATTAAGGAAACACAAATTAAAACCACAACGAGGTAGTGCCTCACACCCCCTAGGACGACTCGAGTCAAAAAGAGAAACATTAATAAGTGTTGGCAAGGATGGGGTATATCTGGAACCCTCATACTCTGCTGATGGGCATGAAAAATGGTGCAGCTTCTTTGGCAAACAGTCTGGCAGTTCCCCAAAATGTTAAATACAGGATAATTCTACTTGTGGGTATCTAACCAAGAGAAATGAAAACATATGTCCACACAAAGACTTGTGTGCAAATGTTCATAGCAGAATTATTCTTACAGGCTGCCTCTGAGTGCCCCGGTTGCTGTTGCAGACTGGGTGTTGGGACATCCTGTAGAGATTTTCCAGGGATAGCTGCTCTCCTGTCGGGTCTTTCCGTGGGGTTCATGTCTAGGAAATGCCTAGCTTTGGCTTCCATAATTTATAACTTTCAGGGAACAGCCTAAGTGTGGCCTGTGTTTTAAGAACGCAAACTCAGGGAGTTTGTTATAGGGCTTCTGTAGAAACCTGTACCAGCTGAAGGTATCTGGCGTCTCCCAGATTGTGGACTCCTGCATTCCTTGTAGTCAGCCTGGAGGACCCTTTCTTGTTATGATGTGAGTTGCTTTCAACACTTCAGGCTTTTGAAGATGAATTCCTGGTCTGATTGAAGATTCTGGCAGTAATGGGATATTTCTGGAAGGTGCTGATAAGGACTTTGTCAGTTTCAGGAGTGGGCACGTCCTCCTTACAGAGTTTTCTTATGATTGAGGTACCTGATCAGCAGGCTTTTTTCTGGCTCAGACCAGTGATGGGTTATAGCTCCGACCAGTGATGGGTTATAGCTCCGACCAGTGGGCTTGGGAGTGGAACACCTTAGATGTGTCTACAAAGTTGAAGAATCAGTATCAGCCTCAAGGAGAGGGCCTTTTGATTGAATATTTGGGGCCAATTTAAGTCAGTTCACTAAGCAGTTATTTTCTTGCATTGGAGAAGTAAGTTCATTCTATAATAAAACTATAATGGAGTAGAGGAAAGTGCTTTCTTAATGACAGGCAGAATAAAACTAGGTGACCTTAGGGAGACAATAAAAAGCACAAGGCAAGCAGCCTTATTTGTTTGTAGAACATAGGTGAAATGTTTATTACACATAAAGCAAGTTAAACTAAAACTTCTCCATGAACCACAGCATGTAATTACAGAAACCCACAGACATTGGAACAAGAATACCAAGGGAACAAAATGAGCTAGACAGACTTGGACTTGAATGTTCCCCGAAACTAAGTATGGGTGGGCACTTCGGAGTGCCCCAATAGGGTGATGGGCACTGGGCAAGTGCTTGGGGCACCCTTCCAGGTGCATGGGGACACTTGGAGATCACCTCACTGATTAGAGAGTTCTTTGGTGAGTACAGAAATAGAACAAAGCGAGTGAGCGCTTTTAAGGGAGATTTCCATCAAGCTTTGTTTGGTAGATAAATAGTGCCTCTCTGCTCCAGGGCATTTTCTCTCTAGGTAACTGTTATTGACCCCTCAAATGTTTGGGGGAGGAGCAGGTCTAACGCTATTAGAAGAGTAACCAGAAAAGGAAAGTAAGGGGAAAATAGTTTAAACTGTACTATATAGTTCTATGACCAAAGTTTTGGGCTAGACATAAAAATATAGTCAAATCTGAAAACATGTTGTTTTTCTTGGTTTAGTTTTCCTTCTTTGATGTAAGCCTTGTGATGGTGGTCACCGAAACGGACAGAAGAAATTGTTCTCAGGACCCACTGCGTTGCTCTGTTAGACCATGTCCTGGTGTACAACATCAGGCCTGGATGTGGACGCCTAGGTTTTAGCTGAGCAACTCTGGACAAGTTCCCCAGCCTCTCTTTATCTTTAAATAGGGGCAATTACACTGAACACGTGTGGTTGCTATGAGAAGTAAATGAGATACACATTCAAATGTCCCCGATATTGCCAGGAACATGGTAAATGCTCAAGGGTTGGTTCCATTATCTTATATAGAATTAATTATCTTACACTGCAAGTTATAATTGGGAATACTAGATTTAAAGTACACGCTCATATTTATTTTTCTTCTGATTTTAACATTAGAAATAACTGAAAAGCATAAAAAGTGAAAATCAAATTCCCATCATCTGGAAATTAATCAGTTTAACATTTTGTTATATATTTGTTCAGTTTTTTTCTATGCCTATATATTTTATTTTACATAATTGAACATTGGGATTGTAATTTAGATTCTTGCATATCATTGAAAATCTATCTATAGAGTGATTTTTAAATTACCTAGAAGTGTGTGTGTGTGTGTGTGTGTGTGTGTGGGAGAGATACTTTATTCAGTCCATTGCCTCTTCTTGAGCAATTAAAGCAGTTGTTTTTCCTCTTTGCCCCAGACCACGAGCTTCTCCAGGCCCCAGCGCGGCCACATCCCTCACTGTGTTCACAGGCACGTAGTAGCCCCCTCACGATTATTTGATGACCCAATGAATGCGGCCAAGCACAGCAGCATAATGAAGTGCAGGTGCGCTGTGAAGGGTGGGAACTGACCTTTAACGTTCTCTGTGTATTACTGTTATATACGTATATGGAAGTGTTCCTAAAAATACTTTATGTTCTTGAGGACTTCTGGGTAATCAAGGTACGCTGAGTAGGTAGTGCCTGCGTAATTTGGAGCCCGGAATACCCTCCCTTCGAGATTGTGGCAGGGCCTGTCTGGGTTAGGGCCAGGGCGGATGTGATGGTGCTGATTGATCCTCGCCAGGAGGGCCCTGGAACCTTGCGTTCCCCCTGTGCGGCCCTCGCAGTGCCTGTCGGAACCTACTGGACCAGAATGGGCTGCCGAGGCCCAGCCAGGCCTGTAATTGTTCCCATTCAAGACAGAGCAGAGCTGCTCCTGTGACCTACTGGGAACGCCTGAGCGGGTGTGCAGACACATAATGGGCCCTGCCATGGCTGCAGCCGGTGCGAGCCCTCTGCGAGGCCAGGTGCCGGAACACGTCTCTGAGCATGACTTTTCCTTGAAAGGGGATCCTTAGGGCCTGGTGCTTTCCCCTAGTAATTCTGACAAAGAAAGGAAGTCTGTCCTGCAGGGATCAGCAGTACCGCACCTTCCTGTGTAGCCTGATTTAGTCTCGAAGCAGCCTTGCGAGGGAGATGTCAGTGTGCATTGTATCAGGTTACTAGGGCTGCTTAACAAAAGACCATACACTGGGTGGCTTAACACCCTAGAAGTTTCCTGTCTCCCAGTTTGAAGGCAAGAAGTGTACAGTCAAAGTGTCAGCCTAGCCAGGCTCTCTCGATCGAGGCTCTGGGGGGAGTCTGATTCACGCCTCCCTCAAAGTTTCTGGTATCACCATAAGTCCGTGGCTTTCCATGTTTTACAGTCGCATCGCTCCAGTCTCTGCTTCCGCTGTCTCATAATGTTTGTTCCTCGTAAGTCTCTGCATGATATTCTAAGGACATCAGTCATATTGCATTAAGGGCTCATCCTACTCCAGTATGATCTCAGCTTAGCTAACCATACCTGCAACGGGCCTACTTCCCAATAAGGTCTCACTTTGAGGTACCGGGATTAGGACGTCAGTATATCTTGTTGGGGCAGGGGCACAATTCAATCCATAACACTCATGTTGTGTACAAGGTCGTAGGTTTAAAGTGGATCAGTAATTCGCCCATGGTCACAATTAGAATGTGTTGGGGCCAGGACCATAACCCAGGTCATTCGGACCCCACAGCCAATTCATTCTCTTTCCACTGTATTTTGGTGCGTCAGAATCACTTGGGGAGCTAATAAAAAACACAGAGGCTTGGGCTCCACACCGTTGTTCCTCTGTCTGTGATCTTTGGACCGGAGGCATCGAATCACCCGGGAGCTAATTGGAAATGCAGATTCTCAGGCCCCCACTGTAGGCATATTGAATCCGACACTGCAGTTCACAGGATCCCAGGGATTTGTGTGCACATTCACACCCAGACTGCGTATTAGAATTACTTGAGAAGCTTTAAAGCAAACAAACGCACGAACAAAAACAACAGCCTCACCCAAGCCAGTTGGATCAAACCTCTGATGAGGCAGCGGGCATTGTTCTATTAGTAGCTGCCCAGGCCATTCTGATTCGCCATGGGAGGTGAGAACCCCTGGGGGGCTGGAGGTGATCATTTCTGGAAGAGTATCAAGAACCCTCTGCTGAGATTGAAGATTCTTTTGGCACAGAAACTGGAGGGAGGGGAGGACATTTATTTCAGGCAGGCAGAATATCAGCGCAAAGAAGATCACACTGCATTTCTTAGAAAAGAAATGACTTTACCTCTTACAAATACTAAAGGGAGGGCAGCAGTCTATTGGCTGAGACTGGGAGCTTGGGGGAGCATGAAAGGTGGTATGGAGATGGAGGTCGTTACAGAGCAGGCACTCAGTATTTGTTGAATTAATTTTTTTAAAAAAGCAAAAAACCAAAACCAGCCTGGTTTGTCTCACTGAGCTTTGCCATTTATAGGGCAGTCCTTGTATTACTTTGGAGTACAAAGAAAAGTTGCAGACGTGGAGGACTGCACAAGCACTTAAGATGTTTAGTAATTCTTGATACCTCAGCAAACATGAATGAGTCATGAGAACTTTTGAGAATAAAGTATCATTTACCACCTACTGCTTTGTTTCCTGCAGTAGGTTTTGCTTTGATGCTGGTATTGTGGGTGGTGACATCTTCGATTTTAACCCTTCACTAAAATAGGCTGGAAGTAGGAAAGGGACCGTGTCCAGAACACCTTTCCCTGCTCTTGCTTCAAACTGTTTCATCAGTCCTCCTCCTAGCTGATCTTTGCAAAGCCGTAGAGTGTGGGCAAAGGACCAGTTGCAGTTTGGGCGTTGCCTTAGCATGCAGTTAGTCCTCAGACCAGAGCTCTCAGAGATGGTGGACACCTCTTCATGGGCAGTTCTAGTGTCCTCTTCTCAGTCTTTGGACTTTTTGACTTTTGTGCAACATTTTGCATCCCTGATGCCAACCCACCCTCCCCACCCCGAACCCTCATCCTGAAACTCTCCACTCCCTTGAACTACACGTATAGTCTTGACATCTTAAATACTTTCCCTCGGTCTTCTCTTAGTGGCCTTTCTTCCTCCTCTAGACTCCACTAACTGGTTATCTTCAAGGTTTTGTTCTCCTTCTCCTTCTAGGATTTGCTTCCACTCTGCCAACTTCACTGCTATCTCTGTGCAAAAGACTATCACTTCCCTTCCAGGTAGATATCCTTTTATCTGCAAAATACTCCACATATTAAAAGTGGAACCCACCAACTTCCCTTACTGGTTTTCTGGCTTCCTTTTTGGTCCCATGTACTGTTTTTCCTAGCCCCTTATCTTTGAAACCTAGTTAACCCTACCTTTTGATTAATCCTGTGGGATATTTGTTCAATCCCTATTCCTACATTCTCCTTTTCTGTGTCCATTTTTCCTTACCATTCCCTCCATCCAAATCCTAATTGCCTAGTACCTGGATGAGCCTTTAGCCATGTTTTCTATCACTGCCGTATAAGTGAAATTCCCCTCTTCTTTCTCTTCCTCCTCTTCCTCCTCCATTTCCTTCTCTCTCTCGATAGATAGATAGATGATAGATAGGTAGGTAGATAGATAGATGGATGGATAGATAGATAGATAGATAGATAGATGAGGTATGCTAAAAAATATGGTGAATGTTTAAATTTTAAAAAATTCATTACAGTAAAAGACACATTGCCATTAATCCCCCTCAAAAATACTCCCCCTCTCATCAAACACACTTATCCCATCGCTCTTGCCACTTTCTGAAGCAGTTCTGGAAATCCTCTTTCGTGAGTGTCTTTAGTTGCGCTGTTGTGGCTGCCTCAGTGTCTTGAATCGATTCAAAACATTTACCTTTCATGGTCGTTTTGACTTTGGGGAAGAGCCAGAAGTCTCATGGTGCCAGATCCAGTGAATAAGGTGGATGAAGACACACTGTCTTGTTTTTATTTGACAGAAATTGCCGTGTACCAGAAGCGATGTATGACACGGAACCTTTCCGTTATGATCACAAAATATGGTGAATGCTGCCAGCAAGTGCCATCCAACGGAAAGGCAGGGATCTTCAATATGAGAAGTGGTGCGTTGAACCTTAGTAACAGTGTGTGACAAGTTTCAACTTGTTTGGTGCAGTCAGTCAGGTGTGAGCTACAGTTGAGAGAAGGTGTGTTTTAAAGTGTGCTGTCAATCATCCTCCATCATGACAACGCTCCATGTCACACATCACTTCTGGTATATGGAAATTTTTGTCAAATAAAAATATTACAGTGTGTCCTCATCTACCTTATTCACCGGATCTGGCACCGTGTGACTTCTCTCTCTTCCCCAAAGTCAAAATGATTCAGAACATCAAGGCAGCCATGACAGCGTAACTAAAAGACACTCACAAAAGAGGACTTCCAGAACTGCTTCAGAAAGTGGCAAGAGCGGTGGGATACGTGTGTTCAAAGTGAGGGGGAGTATTTTGAGGAGGATTAATGGCAATGTGTCTTTTACTGTAATAAATTTTTTTATTTAAACATTCACTGTATTGTTTGATTACTCCTTGTGGATAGATAGATAGATAGATAGATAGATAGATAGATATGGAGATGGATCTATCTATCTATCCATACACACACATACATATATATGTACACACACACACACACACACGCAGAGTCACATGTCATTTTTGTGAACGACGGACCACATATATGACAGTGGTCCCACAGGAACTGAATTTCCTGTAAGAAATGGAAGGAGAATTAAATTTTCTGTGATGGGAACGGTATCTGTGGGGCTTGGCAATAGATTTCCTGTCACTCACAGCACCTCAATTTTGAGTGTACAGATTGCTTCCCAATTAGTCACTGCCTTACTTCAGCACAGAGGAGCCCAGCTTCTAGCACTGCGTATTCAGATCTAGCTTGATGGTCTTCAGAGTACGTTGCTGTAAATTCTTTGCTGAGGTCCTAAGATCCTGTACAATGACACAGGTCCACAGGCTCTACCTTAACAAGTATGCAGTGCCACTGTCACTTTAGGAAAAGCTTTCTGTGGCAGTGTGGAGCCAGCCTGTCCCTGTACTTTGGAAATATTTTCAGGTTGAAATGATGTAAAGATAAATTTTATTTTTTCCATCAGTTCAGTGCTAGAGAGAGCCATTTGTGTCACATAGGGTCAATGGAACCAAAAACAAATTTCTAAAGTCCAAATATTGAGTCCTCAGTTCTATACCTTCTTCATGTTAAACACCCTCTGTTTTTTTTTGATGAATACATTGATTAAAACATAAAAGTGTTTTAATCTGATCACAACTCCAACATGCCATAGCCAAAACCATGAAAATTGCTGTTAGAATCCTGTATGTTTTTTGATCTTTTCATCTTGATTTCTTATTCCTTCTGATGCTCAGGCCGCCTTTCACTCCCTCCTGACAGTCACTATTGTAGCGATCTATGTCCTACCCCGCCACTTTCTCCTCGATGTTTCCAATCAGTCCAGCCCATATCCATGTTCAAGGAACAGCACTGACAGCTTCGGTGTTCTATTCCTAACCCTGTTGGAAGGAAGGAGTGGGAGGGCTTGTAGGGCAGTGTTTATAAAGTCCACAGTCTTGTACAATAACGTCCGAGCCTTCACGTTCACTCACCACTCACTCACTCACCCACCCACCCAGAGCAACTTCCAGGCCTGTGAGCTCCATGCATGGTAAGTGCCCTATGCAGGTGTACCAATTTTTATATTTTATACTGAATTTTTATTGTCCCTTTTCTATGTTTAGATACACAAATGCTTACCATTATGTTATAATTGCCTATAGTACTAAGTACAGTAACATGCTGTGCAGGCTTGTAGCCTAGGCGCAATGGGCTGTGTCATTCAGGGCAGGTGTGTAATAAGCTACGCCATCTAGGTTTGTATCAGTGCACTCTGTGATGCTCACACAATGGCAAAATTGCCTAAGGATGCATTTCTCAGAACAGAATCCCCCTTGTTAAGTGATGTGTGTGTATGAAATCTGAAGGTTTTTGCGTAACATATAAACGCTACCTGTTACAACTTTTATCTTCCACTACTGCCTTGGTGGGCTCAGCTCCAGCCGACTATGTTTTGCTTTCCCCACACTTGCCTTCTACACCCACACTCTGTGATTGGCACATAGCAAAGTTTGCTGTGAAAGTGTGCTGACTGCTGATTGGAGGTGACGCATGCCCGTCCTCTAGATGGCCCGCCTCCCCCTGCCTAGCCATGCTTTCCTGTCTTTAAAGACTCCTGGTTCCAGGTTCACTTCTATCAGGTCTTTCCTGGCCACTCCATCCTGCTTTGACTTCTCTTTCTTCTCTGCTAACTCAAAGAGTACGCATCTTCTCTAGTACCTTTTCATTAACTGTTTTGATTTCCCTTATATTGGTTTTGAATCGGTAACATGCCGATGTTGTATTTCCTCAGACTGGAAGCTCCCTAAGAGCAGGACTTGATTGGAGTTATACTGTGTTCCTCAGGGCCTGATCTTCCCCTCACTCCCCCATTGCAAGGCACTGCCCTGTGCACAGTAGGAACTTGGTGCTAAGGCAAGTGTACGGCTAACTAAATGCACGAAGAGAATTGGAACATGGGGTAGGTATATTTATTTAAATATGTAAACCAAGAATGTCTACAGTGAGTATGCCAAAAGTCTAAAGTTCTCATCTGTAATTGCCAATTAAAAAAAACACCTTGTATTTACAGTTGAGTTTGGCACCAAATCAGCACTGGTTTCTCCTTCTTCGGTACCAATGTTATAAAACCTTGAATGCTCTGTTTCCGTAAAAGGAACGTGCGCTTCTGTGGAGGTGGTGATTACTGTCGGATGTCTTGAGGCGGTGCGGGCCCACGTAGGAGGGCAGCAAGGCGGTGTTGATCTAAGCTCAGTCTGGGAGTTGCTTTGCGTTTTCTGTCCTCCTCCCCCTACTGCTCCACCTGAAAAAAAATAAGTAAATAAATCTGGCTTTCTGCTTGCTAGTACCATATTAAAATAGAAAGATTTGACTGCTTAATATCTGGTCACTCATTCAGGTGAACTTTGAGGTATCAGACTGGGCCTCCCTCGTTTGTGGGGGAGTCAAAATGGAATAGATGTCATAGAAAAGTGAAAAAATACATATTTATTCACTATTTGTTAATTTATCTACCTATCTATCAGCCAGGCATTAATCTAAGTGCTTTCCAGATATTGACTTATTTAAATTTCCTAACAGCCCCGTGCCATGGGTACTCTGCTCTCATTATTTTCATTTTTCAGTGAGGAATCTGGGCACAGAAATGATTGAGGGGCTTGGTAACGATCACGCACCTAGTTCAGGGTAATTATTATTTTTTAAAAGACTCTTAACAATTACTGTCTTTCATATTTCTTGACCTCCAGTAATCATTCAAGCGACTAAATGTCTGTTGTTCCCAATCAGATGTCTCGTTCTATAACTTTCATCCCCATAAATTATCCGGGCTCCTTTTTACGGTCATGGCTGTACTTGTGTTTTCTAAGATTGGCAACAGCTGTGTGTGCGTGTTCATTTTTAACACCTACTGAAAAAAATCGCCTACACTGCTTTACAGCTGATAAGTGCTTTTTCAGATGTGATCTCCTGAGTCCAACTATCCTGGTAGGAAGAGTTATTAATTTCCATTTAACAAACGAAATAAGTGGCTTAGAGGGGTTTAGAGACTGGTCTGTGGCCTCACCAGGATGAGTACATTGGAATTTGAACCCAAGTCCTCTGAAGCCTTTACTCTTCCCACACAAACACGCGGCTTGTGACTTGGGAAGCCCTATAGTCTCTATCAGTTTTTCTTGATGCGCTTCGCTTTTTATACCTGGAGCAAAATGATGTTGCTGGGTTTTTTTTAACATATATCCTAAGCCTGCATGGTCGAAGGTGAAAGTCGGGGTATAGAGAATGCAGTCTTTTTGAAAGAGGGGAGATTATCAGATGCCATAAAGAATAGTTTTTTCTTTCTATTTTTCATTGGTAGCTAAAGGTTGAAAGTTTTGCAGGGTTTTTCTTGGTATTTTTGGCCTTGGGCACTGCAGGGGAATACACGCATAGTGCTCATAATTACAGTTTCTAATAAAGGAGTGTTCTCAGTTTTACCTGCACAGGGCTACAAATTGGGTGAAAGAGGTTTTTAAGGAGGGATTTGAGGCTGGAGAGCCCATTTGTTATGTAAATACCCACGTCTGAAGACCATTACCTCCAGTAGTTCCAGAGCTAAATGGTTTCCTCTGGGAAGATCCTGCAGCCACCCTGTGCAAAAGGAATGAGTCAGAGCTTGGAGTTTCAGATCAGTGTAGCCAGCTTTTATGGAGCAGCTATGTGCCAGGCACTGTGGTAGGTACTCCAGATAGTAATTTCAATTAGATAAAGTCTCAGCTGTTGGAGAGCTCTCCGACCAGTGGGGGAGACTGCCAGGAAACTCAGCTCTGGTTCCTGTTGTGCTAGAGACAGGCCCACGAGGTGGTGGGAGGCAGTAAGCCATGCAGTAGAACTGGTGTCAATCAGGGAATGTCCCCTAATGTACTGAGTTAATGTCAGCTTTCCTCCTCTCCCATCCCCCAACTCACCTTCCTTTCCCTATCAGAAGCCCCGCCGTGACCCCTGTACTCAGCTTAGAGGTGGCGGAACATTAGGGCATCTGATGAAAGTGAATGGTCCCCTGCTCCCCTGTGAATACTGTGCTCCGGCATCTGATCCCCTGAGGACCACATGCTTCTCCTGCCACAGGGCCAATCGCAGAGATTTATAAATCTCCTGTGTATCTCTCACTGCCTAAGAACTCCTTGCAAACGGAGGCGGCTGCATCTTTATGTTCTCAGCATCAGCACCGCCTGGCACAAAGTTGGGAGCTGGTAAATTCTCTTGAGGGTGTGGATGGATGGATGGATGGATGGATGGATGGATGGGGATTGCTGGAAGAACAGCTGGAAGGAACAGAGGAGAGAGACTGAAATGGGAAGAGGTGAGATGCCCTTGGGCAGTGGCTGATGAAATTTAACCCAGGCTGGGACTGGCTGGTGCGGGAAGCCATTAAAAAACTGCCATCTGCAAAGCAAGAATTTAACTCCTTGGTTTCACAAGAAAGGACTGAGTTTATCCCACAAATGGCTTGATTTGACAATTAGGCCTGATACTTGCAGGTTGCCTGTAGTGAAACCCTCTCACGTGGTAGCTGGTGACTGGTGACGATGGGTCCTTTTGGAGAGAAATGAGTTCTTGGTGGGGTGCAAAGGGTCCCCACTCGGCCTCCAAGTCCTCTCCTTTTCTCTTTTTGTGAATTTGCTGTAGATGTAGCAACTCTGGGCTTCCAGCCGTTTTTTCCCATTTTTAAGAAAAGCAGTAAATAAATGGAGGCTTTAATTGATGGCCACAATATCTTGAGTACCTGCCATAGGCTAGGGGACTGTTGTAAACATTTGATTCACTGAATTCTGGTAACTTTCTGAAATAGGTATTAGTATTTTTATTTTGCAGATGTGGAAATGGAAGCTCTAAGAGGTCTTTACTGAACAGCTAGTAGCGTTGGAGCTGTGCTTCAAACCTAAGCCTATGTGCTTCCAAAGCTCCTGCTCTTCCGTGGGTTTCAGTGAGGCCAGATGACTGGACTTGCGTGAAGATATCTATGTGCATTATGGCCACAGCATCAAACTGAGAATCATATTGTTGTCTTTCATTCAGAATCATGTTGTGCTTTGATCCAGATTCTGCCTCAGATAATGAAGGTGGGTGGCTCATAGGCTGTATGGATCAGTGCTTCCTACAAGCACTGGAGAGGCAGAATGCATCACACCACATAGCTTGGCTGAGTTCCACATTTACTTAATGTGGACATATTTAGTGTAAACTGAAATGAGGCAGAGGGCTGAAATAAGCCCTCGGGGGTTGCTGTGGAGTACACAGAGGTGGTTCCTCTCCCCTCGCTTCTTCGCATTTGGAGTTTGAGTTTAAATATTCCTGAACAAAACATAGATCTTTGGTTTTACCTGGATGTGGCTCAGAGGTCAGCCCTTTGGAACAGAGCATTTCAGTCTCAGGGCACCAATTTTAACCTCCGAAGATGAGACCACATTCAGGGCAGCTGGGTCAGTGTGGGATGGTGTCAGAGGAGAAAAGCTATTAGTGAGAAGTTAAATTGCAGTTAAGTTTTTTGTTATTATTTATAGCGGGTCTACGTTGCACGGGGCTTAGAAATGTGGAATGATGATGGATTTTGTTGTTTCTTTTTGAGAACTACCCCGTCACTTTTTCCACATGAGGACGACAATCCCAAAGAAGTGGAGATTTATCTATTCCCCTTTGAATTTATGAGTTTTGTTTTCTTTAATAAAAAATGTAAAGTAAAATATATCATTTAAAACAATTATATGTTGTTGTGTCCCTTCCCTACTCCCGGAGTTCAATTTTGTCACCAGATGCGGAGGAAAATAATATTTATGGAAGTGCCTGGTAGGTGGTAGGTGGTGAGTTGGTGCCCATGAATCTTTATTTCCTTGTGCAGCTTGCTTTCCCGAGAGGTACTGGTAGCCAGGTGCTATTCATCCAGGTCAAGATGAAGAAAATACGCTTTTGTCATTTCTTTAGGCATGTAGCAATCCCAGCCGGGTCTCAGGTATTCCAGACATGAGTGTGTGCCGATTGCACAAGGCTTGAAGCATTGCTCACTGGGAGATACAGAGGCCTGCCTGCCCCGAGCCCTTTGTTCTCCTGCTTGAAAGCGGTTAATTAGCAACTGTGTCCATAGCAACTACCTCATAGTCCAAAAACATTGTCTAGTTTTTCAGTTTAGCTTATCACACTGTTTACCTGAAGGGCTTTCACTGCTCTGAGTCTCATTTGAGTTGGCGGCGTGCCTGTTGGGGAAGTGAATTGTCAAGATAGAAAAAAACACCATGGTAGCCAGAAGCCGGGGAGCCTTCTCCCTAACACAGCCAACCTGGGCTCAGGATTCTGTGAATACAAAAGTTTTGAGGGCCTCACATTTTCACCTACATTTTTTTTTGTTTGCCAGAAAACTGCCATGCTCTCCACCAAGCCCTGAATTATGAGGATTTTTTTTCCCCCCTTTTCCCTGAGAGGCTTTCTAAGCTCTTTAATATTCCCTGTTTATAGCACATTTCCATTATTAGTCATCTCGAAACCCCGGGTGCTCTCGTCTGCTGCTGTACATTCGAGGAAATTTCACTACCCTGAGGGTCTTGGCATTTCTGAAGGCCCTTGGATGAAGGGTTACAAGCCTGCATGTGAATTAGAGCAGCTTTGTTTTCCGTCATAATGAGCTGTTCTCCTCACCTGTGGCATACAGGGTTTCAGGAGATGATGGCGTGAGGAAAAAACGACTTCGCGTGGCCTGTTAGTAACTAGGAAGAGGAGCGGTGGCTTTTCTTAAGCCATGCAACAAAGATGATCATTTTCATGCCGTCTCCGGTTGAGTGGGTTGAGTGCCCACTGTGTGGCCCAGCATGCTGGGACTTTCAGCAGCTTTAAGTCACATCTGCAAAAAGGGTGGGAGCTGGGAGGAGAGAAGGAGATCGCATGTCCTGCGTGCCTGCCGCGTCCCAGGCATGGAGCTGGGCCTTTCCCAGAAGGCAGTCTCCTGTACCCCTCGCAGCAGCCCTGCAAGCTAGGCTCTGTAACCTGTATTTTAAGGCTCGGAAATCAGTGTTCTAAGGAGTTGCTGCCTGCTAGCCCAGGTCTGCTGGTTTACAAGCACAGCTCTTCCCTGAAGTCAGGCAGCACGATGGGTGCAGTGTCTTCCGTCAGTGTTTGCTGCTGGGGTTCTCCCCACACCTAGCGAATGGCTTGGTTAGGATGTGTGTGGGAGACTCGGGCCCCAGGGGGCTGGTGAGAATCTGGTGGTGGTGGCGGTGTGTAACCAGATCCCTTAGTTACGTCCAGGAAAATCACGAAGCCCTGCTGTTTCTAGGTTTTCTTGGGTTCAGCGATCAAGTGGTCGAGTTTACTGTTTCGGCACATGTACCGGAGCTTATATACCTAACTCGGTGTCATTCTCTTCAAAGTATTAACCTGGAAAGACTGTGCCTTATGATAGTCCCGGTCTTCAAAACTTTTTAAGGAACCTCTGAGTGGGGCAGGTGCTTTCTAAGCTTGCAACATGGCTTTGAGTTCAATTCAACAGATCAGCCTTGGGCACTTCACTCCCGTACTGTGGGCTGGGAAGTAAGGCTTTTCCCTAGTGACGGTCAGCTGGACCCAAGCATGGATTCACTAAGAACAGCTCATACCAAGCCAGCTAGTGTAGCTTTTTTTCTTTCCTTGAAAAATTTGTTAAACTCAGAGAGCAGAAAACTACACTTGACATAGAGGATAAACAAGGCATTTGATACAATTTTTAATCATATGTCCTCTGTCAAAAATGGAGACGTATTTATTCAGTGTGCTGAATGCCAGGACTCTGATTCTGAACCGCAGTGGGGTTAATGCCTCAGGGTGCTAAGCAGGTGGTAAATGGGAGATCATTTCCGGGTGGTTGCCACACTAACGTGTGCCCTGGCCAACCTTTGTATGGTGTCCTGGTCAAGATCACATGAAACCTGGAGACGGGGAGCATGCTCGGTAGGGGCCTGATTCAGAGTCCAAAACTCTGCCCGTGCTGGAGGGATGGGTCCATTTAAGAAAGAACATATTTCAGTGGAATAAGGGTTGCCGGAAGTCCCAGTGTAGATGGTAAACATGTGACTTGGCAGTACTATGTGAATTCTGTGGACTGTGAGATTCTGGTAGGTTCATAAACATGGCTTCAGCAAGGTGAATATCATCTCGGGCTATATTAATAGAAGAGAGAAGGACCATCACCATATTGGACTACGCTTGGAGTCAGGTGTTTTCTTCCCATTTTCTACCCTCCTTTCCCTCTCTTGTATACACTGAGTGCCAGGTACCATTCTATGTGTTGGGGATACAAGGGTGGGCAAAGGAAAGCCCTCTTCAAAGAGAATGTAGATAGATATTGGGGAGCGTGTTCAGTGGCAAACAACCTAGGTAATAAAGAGAACAGGAAACCATATACTACACAAAATCATTGAAGGGATTGAGGGCTATTTGGCTCAGCTTTTTGAGACTCAGCAAAGACATGAGAGTTATTTAAAATAAATGAAAGATGCTCATGGGTCAAGAGGAAGCAGATTCGTCCTGTAGGCCCTCGATACAATGGAAACAGTCACATTTTGGTTCAATTATACAAAAGATTATCTTCTAATAGTCCAACAAGGGTGGACCTTACCTGGCATCTGTTTTAGGATATAGTGAGAAGAGTATATATCACAATTAACATGTCTACTTTTAATAACCTTTATCTCTTAAGATACAGTTGAATATGATCAATTTAGAGACATTAGAGCATTTATAACTATCGTTTATGAGATGGGCAATCTTTACTGGAAGAAATCCTTTTCTTCAGAACCACAGCACAGGTCTAATTCACTATAGTTGTTCTGTCATAATTATGTATTGTGGGTGTCTGATTCCTTTTTGAACCTGGAAGTAAAGAATGTGTAACATATCCTAGCCATTGTAAAAGTATTACAATTATTATACAAACTACCTTTGATGTAGAACCACTCAAGTTTGGATTTATTAGGTCTACTCATTGAATTTTTTCTTTTTCTTTTCAAAATGCTTGCTTCTAAAGATGGTACAAATGTCTATGAGTGATAGACTTAATAGTGATCTTTTTGCTTTTGATAGTTGTGTATCATAGTTTTAAGACAGCCTATGGAATTTTAGAACTTGAGATGATGTCTGCAAAATCAAGCGTTGAGTGATTAAAGATTAGTAGTTACAGGAACTTGTTGAAGCATTGATCGATACACCTTGTACCTTCTGAAGAAGTGGTCTGTTAAAATCGAGATAGTATCATAGCTCCATTTGTTGTTTCTCTAGGTTGATTAGGTAGTTTGATGGAGTTTCTTTTATTCTTTCACTAGGAATTTTGCTGAGTGTTTTTTAATGCCTGAATCAATAGACCGGTTTATAAATTTTGAGGGTCTGTGTGATTTTCTTCATTTGTCTGTTTACAATGGCAGCACTTTCATGTTTGAATGTATCCAGACCTGCCCCTAATATTTATGGAGCCTGGAGCAAGAGTGTAAGTGGAAGCTCATATTCTATAGAGCTAAATATTTAAAAGTTATAAATCAAGGTATAATAAAATGTTAAATAACATTCTCTAACCTTCTACTTTGACAAATATACCTTCATAATAACCTAGAACCACCTTCAAATTTAGGGCCCTGCCCCCTTCTCTTCCCATCCTGGCTGCATCGAATAATAGGTGTATATGGATACCCCAGGCAGCACAGCAAACCTTTCTCTACTCCCTGTACCCCAAACAGCTGCCCCTTAGCCATTCCTTGCACCTACGGGGACACACCAGTGACACAAGTGTCCTTTTGAGAACAGATCAGGGAAGTGGCTTCTACTGGTCCTGGAAGTAGATTGGGATTCTTGACCTGGGAATTAGGAAGCCTCGGGTCCTGGGTCCATCGTCTAAAAGGAAAGGGGATGCCTGAGTGGGCTGTTACCTTGACCCTCAAAGACTCCTCATCTAGAAAGGAGGAGTACGGCTGAAAGAGGAGCAGAGCAGGGCCTTCTAACGCCTGGGGTTCCAAGTGGGCCCTCTGGCCAAGGTCTAAGGATAGTACTGAATCTGAGTGAAAACATGACCAGTTTCCAACTGGCTTTCAAGCTTCTGAGCTGGAAACCGAGTAGTTTCAACCAAGTAGTTGTGTTGGCCTAAGTAACTTTTGCCATTTAACCTTGTAAATGATCTAAACATCATGGTCTGTGAGTTGAGTAAAAAATAAGTGGTGATGATCAGGTCAGGTTTGAATTTTCTCATATTTTTTAGTTTGTAGACATACAGACATGTGCTTTAAAATCCCTGCAACTGTGAAATTGTGCATAAGAATTGCAGGTTGTGCTGAACAAACAGATTGGTAGGTAAGCCCCCCTGGCAAAATCCTGAGGCTGGGAAAAGAAGATTACAAAATATCAGCAGCAATAAGTGATGTGTACTAAGAATCAAATATAATATGTTTTTCTGGGGAAATAGGTTTTATTGCAGGTTGTTTTAAAGAATGATGTGAAAATACTGAGTATAACAGCACAGGTAGAAATGTTGTGTCAGGTTTCACGGTAAAATTCCTAAATGTGAAAGCTGTCCCGTTTTGCAAAGCCATCATGTCTGCATGCACAGCTGAATTGGTCAAAGGAAGATAATTTTCAGTCCTATGAGTTTTTCAAGGAAAATGCAACTGGTCAACTTGTAGTGTTTTCTTTGTCACAAGGTACAGTTCTGTTTCTGTCAACTCAAAACACAGTCTTTATGAAGACTCATTCCACAGAGGATAACTTAATATGTCTTTGTATATAATACATGATTGAAGACAGTGGTTTAGTGTGGTTGGGTGGGTTCTAAAATCACAGTCCAGGGTCTTGCTCTTGGCTCTGCCACTTCCTGGCTACCTGTGTGAACTTAAGCAAGTTTTTTAACCTGTCTCCAAGTTTCAGTTTTCTCATCTGTAAAGTGGGTTGAATAGTAGCACCGAAGCTGTATGGTGGCGGTAAGGATTAAAAAATACAGGTATAGAATTTGGCAAATAGTAAGTTATTAATCATAGTTAATTGATATATTAATAAATGGACACTAATCATGATCCTTAGCTCACTTGTGTGAGGAAAGTCTAAGGGTTTATATAAAGATAACATTTTATGGTAAAAGAACCTTTCCATGAGAATCTATGAAAATTCCAAGGAAAATTGCATTGTGGATGACTGGCCTTCTTCTGGAATTTACCTTTTAAGGCAGTGTTTTGAAGTGTTGACAGAGACCAGTCCTGGCCAGGTTCGCTGGTCAGCAGTTCCTGTGGCTGCTGCATCCCTGCCTCTCGTCCAGATAGCAGATTGTAGTCCTCATGCATCTGCAAAGAATCCTAAGTAGCCAGAGCCCCAGATAGGATTTATTACTTATCCACAAAGTAGTTCTGAAGGATATGATTTTTCTTCTTTGAATACAAAACAAAAGAGGACAAAGGAAAAACTAGGAAGTTTCTTTTTCTGAGTGAAAACAACGCACAGCCTCAGAAAATATAGGGAAAGGATGAGAAGGAAAATTATTTTTTGTTTCTAAATGCACTATTCCTCTCCCTTCCCAAGTAACGTGGTTATTATTTTTAGTGGTTTATGCTTAAATAGTCTCCCTTGGGAATAATCAAATCCTGGCCTTAAACATAGGGAAATTACAGGTCGTCTCAGACTCATAAAATAATGCCTAGAGTGAACTTGGGATTGCACATGGAATGGGCCAGCAGACTTCTGCCATTTCTGTGTTCTCAGCCCTACCCTGGAGCCTTCCCCAGTGGGGCTCAAGTGGCCCATGCGAAGCAGGAGTCGGACTTGTTTTCGGGAGTAGCTGCTACTTCCTTGATTTCTAGCAGCCCCGGTGAATGCATCTGCTCCTTCCTCTTCTTTAAGCCTCAGTTTTCTCCTTTGTAAAACGGGAGACAAGTGGCCAGTTTGCCAGGGTGCTGAGAATGAAGAGGCGCCCAGCATGGGACTGACCAGAGAGTGCTAGCTCACTCCTTCTCTCTCTTGTTTGGTAAATGGTGGATGTAACCAAGTCTCTCTTCTTTGAGACACTAGGGAGAAAGCAACACGTGTGATCTACTGAATTTCCTGAACAGGCACAATTTCAAAATTCCTACCCTTACTCATCCTCATACACATACTTGAAACTTGTCCACTGTTTTCTTTTTCATTCTTGTGTTCAAAAACCTAACCTCTAGGGGGCGGCCGGATGGCTCAGTTGCTTAGAGCAGGAGCTCTGAACAGTGGGGTTGCTGGTTCAACTCCCATGTGGGATGGTGGGCTGCGCCCCCTGCAACTAAAGATTGAAAACAGCAACTGGACTTAGAGCTGAGCTGCATCTTCCACAACTAGATTGAAGGACAACGACTTGGAGCTGATGGGCCCTGGAGAAACACACTGTTCCCCAATATTCCTCAATAAAATTAACAACAACAACAACAACAACAAAAAGAAACCTAACCTCTAAGTTTCAGTTTTCTCCTCTGTCAAGTGGGGGAAGAGAATAGCTCCTATCTCATAAAGTGGCTGCGAGGATGGAATGATACAGGCGAAAGGCTAGATAACCCTAATAAATGCAGTCATATTCGTTAGAAAAGGAGTGAATAGGCTATGAACTCCTATTTTGAACTGGAGGTTTTAATTTTGAGCCTATGTTAAGAAAAGGAATGAGACCCATCCCAAAGTAGAAACCAAATATGTCCTTATTGAATATGGAATGAGCATTGGTTTTCTTTCTTAATGAGAGTGGTAAAGATAAGAGTTACACCGTTCCTGACCTCACAAGAGTGAACAGATCTGGAGACTCAGAGGACCCCAGAGGGGACAGGCTTTGAAGGGAGAGCAGTGAAGTCTCAGTGATGGATCCTGTCACAATCCACCCCTGGTCTTACCAGATCCCAGAGGTCATACAAGTAGGATTTTTCAGTGTTCAGTTTCCCACTTCTTCATAGTGGACCCTTAGTGGCAGAGCCTTGTAGCTCTCTCTGCGTGGAGGCCTGTGGAATCTGGAAGATGCAAATCCACTGCTGCTCCCCACTGACAGCGAGAGTGCGGGTGAGGTGGGGCATTGTGTTTCACTCGTCGCCAGCGCCCGCCCACTTCTGAACCCAGCTGAGTATCTGACAGGTATTAAAGAAGCGCCAGCTGGAGGAATGTCACCAGTGTGGTTGGTGTCTTTGTGTGCACGTCCCCAGATCTTCAAAGACTGTATTTCTTGATCTGACCAGAGGACCCACGTCCCCGACAATCGTAGACACAGCCTTTCCTCACCTCCAGGGATACTGCTCTTCTTCGAAGCAGTGCCTGCTGTGTAAGCCCAGGGAGGGGCTGCCAAAATCCAACTTCCTGGGCCTTAACCACGGGCGGTGGCGTGGGCAACCTCTAAGCTCTTTAGCAGTGGAGACTTCTGTACGCAGGAGAGGCTGACGGAAACCCTCTGCTTCAGTCCCAGCTCCAGCCGTAAGGAACTGGGCTTTACCTTGGAGTAACAGTTCCAAGCCCTGCGCCTTACAAGTTGGCCATGTTGTAGGAGTGCTCCTGAGGCATGAAAGAGTCTTCTTTGGACCAACAAAATAAATTGAATGAATGAGTAAGTAAACAAACAAACAAACAAACAAATAACTTGTGTTAATCATAAGTAACTGCTTGCTAGCAGATAAAAGCTTTTTAGAAGTGAAAGAGCTTGGGAATTTAGATAAAAATTCATGGAGCATTTTCTCCGTTGAGGCTTACGCCTGGGAAAATGGCCAGTTTAAATTCAAGAGACGTTTTCCCATTTTCTCAAATTAGGGGTGTACTAGGAGAACTCTGGGCTCCTTGCACACAAGAGAGCTGAGGAAGCTTTTGTCTTGACCTCTGTGGGTGAAGCACATTTTCCTCCCTCTCTGCATCGCTCTCAGGCTTCTGAATGTCTTTGTAGACTTGGGATTCCTGGTGACTGAAAGTTCTGTGCTTCCTGGTGCACCCAGAAACAGTGCTACACCTCCTTGGGTCTGGCATTGTCACGGCACTTGGTTGATTCTCCGCGCAGCAGCCTTCATGCTGATAAGCATTGTGGGTAATGTCACTGCAGTGTTGCGATTTATAAGAAAAATATGTATTTGGTCACTCAGATGACCAAAATATATTTCTCACATAGGTATATTTGGTCTTCTTCCACAGTTCCTGAGTCGCAGCTCCCAAAACCCTTGGAATTTCATAAACGCTGAGAATGGCCCAGGTGTCTTTTATTATGTTAATGAGGTGACTTTCGAACCCCACCTAAGGATGGGGGCTGGTCGCCAGGAGAACCCATCGTGTGATTGAAAGGTTGGGACTTTCAGTGTTACCCCCTCAGGAGAGAGGCTGGAGGTTGAACCAATCACCGATGGCCAATGATTTAATCAATCGCGGCTATGTAATGAAGCCTCCATGAAAACTCAAGAGGACAGGGTTTGGAGAGCTTCTAGAGTGGAGAAGAGCTGGTGATTTGGGGAGAGTGGTGTGCCTGTAGAGGGCATGGAAACTCCACACTCTTTCCCCACACCTTGCCCTTTGTATCTCCCTCATCTGGCTATTCCTGAGTTATATCCTTTGTAATAAGCCAGTAAGCTAGTAAGTAAGATATTTCTCTGAGTTCTGTGAGCCATTCTAGCAAGTTAATCAAACTCAAGGGGGAGCAGGGGTTATGGGAACCTCTGATTTAGAGCCGGTCTGATTTATGTAGCTGGTTGGTCAGAAGTCCAGATAACAACTTGCAATTGGCATCTTGAGTTGGAGGGGTCTTTGGAACCTCCAGTCTGCAGCCCATAGGTCAGAAGCACAGCTGCAACAACCTGGCCTGCAATTGGCATCAGGAGGACGTGGGGGACAGTTTTGTGGGGCTGCACCTGGAATCTGACGCTGTCTCTGAGTAGATAGGTGTCAGAAATGTCTTGCATTCTTGCACACGTTGCTGTTGTCCAAGAATTGCTTGTTGGCGGTATAGGAAATCGCCCCCTCCACACATAGGAATTTGGGTTCTGGAACCCATTTAGTTACCATGGGGATTTCTCATCAAGTTCTTACTATAGCTTTTGGCCACAGAGGTCTCAGATGGTTCTGTGTCTCTAAAGAAGCTACTCCCTGGCCCTGTAAGAAGGTAAATCCTCTGGCGTGATTCTTCCTCATCTGGTGGCTGTCTACAGTTAATACTTCTCTCCCTGTGCTGGGTGCTTTCAACACAGTCTGTGAGGCTAGGAGTCCTTTGTGCAGAGGTGGCCAGAGTCTACTTAAACGGCCCAGGGCTGCAGAGGACTTTGTAAGCCTTCTTAGCATCCTCCTCTTCTTCCTGAAAGCGCCCCTTGTCCTTCATGGGATTTGGGTGGTGGTGACCTCCCTCACAACTACCGAGGTGAGCCGTGATTTACGTAAGTCAGACAGCTGATGGCCACAGTGATCGGTCACCCAATCAGAGCCAAGGAAGTAAATGAGAGGTTTTTTCTGGGCTTCTGGAATAGAAAAGCTCTCTTTCACTGAAGCGTTTGGATGAGAATCTCACACCCTATGGCTGATGGTGTGGTGGGAGGACGTGAGGTCTGGAACTGTGGTGGCAGTTTTCTTTCATAAGGCACGTATATGTGGACAGGACTGGTCACTCAGAACCGATAGCTAACCCAGTGGGAGGTAGAGTTGTGATGATGTCATCTGAGCTGCTAGAACAAGACTTCTTAGTTCAATGAGCTGCTAAGCCCACTCCCCCTGTCCTTTGCTTAAAAGCGAATTTTCATTTTCTTGGAACATAGGAACCTGATATGAAAACCCTTCCTGTTGAGAATTTGTTGAAGAATTTCCAACAGGCTCTTTCCAAGTCTGGATCATGGCTGAGTATCAGCATCCATGGGGCCAGTGACCTCCCTCCCTTCAGTGGCAGGTGGATCCAGAGCATGGCTCCCCCTTCCTGCCGACTGTGGCCCGTGAGAACAGGTCTGTGATCCCCACAGAAAGACAGCCTGAGAGAGGAGCAGTGATTTGGAGGAGATCATTGGGAGGTCTTGGACTGGTAGTCGGGAGCAGCCTTGGCCCCCAGTTATAATCCATTAAAGATTCCAAGATGGATATGTGTCATTATAAATTTGTCCAAACCTGTAAAACACACCACCAACAATGAGCCCTAATGTAAACTATGGACTTTGGGTGACAATGATGTGTCAGTTCAGGTTCATCAGTTGTAACAACTGTACACTCTGGTGGGAGGTGCTGGTCATGGGGGAGGCTGCATATGTGGGCGTGGGGGTACATGGGAAATCTCTGTGCCTTCTGCTCAATAGTGTTGTGACCCTAAAATTTCTCTGAAAAGTATATTTTTTAAAAGTTTCCAGGATGGAGATGGAGGTCCTCAGTTGTCATAGGCTGACAGGTGTGTGGGAAACGGGGGTAAGGGGGAGTCCGTCATGTTGGGGAGTCTGGGGTTATATAGATGCCGCTTCTCCCGAAGTGGTCTCTGCGTCTTTTGCTTTGTGAAGCTCTTGCCTCTATGCTGAGAAGAGCCCTCCGAGCCATTGTTTGTGTGGTTGTTGATACTGACGCACACCAATGATTGGCTGGGTTGTCCGACACACAGCAGTTACACACCAGCCAGAGCTAACCACAGGACCGGCCTCTGCTCAGTCTTTATGATGCATATGGGCTTTTGAGCTTGTGGCTTCAGGCTTGTGGTTGTGGACTGAGAAAATTGCTTCCTGGGTTTACAGGGAGGGGAGGGCGAATGACCCTCTTGCCACCACTTATTCACTGATGGCTTCCTGGCGTGAGCATTGGGGATGAATGTGAGTGACAGGCAAGACTTCAGGGGTTTACAGAGAGGTGGTTGGGTAGGCAGGGTGGAAGAGTACATCCTAGCACACGGGGCTAATCCTTACCTGTCGTCAATAGAATCCCCAAAAGGTGGCAGTTAAAAGACCACTTACTATCTGTCAGTCCCTGGGGAGAAGAAAATGATGAAGATTTTGTCCGTAACCTGGAGGCACTCTCAGCTTCATATCTGTAATAAACAGATGTGTAATAAATGTGATAAGTAATAGTAGATGGACAGATTCCCATTGGCACAAGTTTTTAAAAAACAAAAAATTTTAAACAATTCTGAATTAGTATTGGTACCCGATCTCTTTTTTCAAGTATAGTGTCTAATACAAAACTTACCAAGTTTATCAAGAGAAAGATTAGTCTTGGAGATGCTGGAAGCCCACAATTTTTTTCTCAACTTCTTGGTTAAGCAGGAATCCTCTAAATTCAGGACTAGAGAGAATTAGCCACGTGTTTTCACTGGATCACTTCCTTTGGGGAGGTGGTGGCTGAGCACTTTTTTGGGTTGAGGAATACTGAGCCAGGGAATCACCCCTAGTGAGCGTCAGAATAGGTCATCTCTATACCCAGTGAAACGGTGAACACAGCAGTGATGTCACAGAATGAGACCTCTTCGAAGGCACCTGGCCAGGCTGGGGAAAAAGGGCTCATATGGTCGCAGGTGCGCGGGATAAAGGAAAGGGTTAGTGACCGTGATGTTTAGAAGCCAGATTCAGAGCACATGGTCTCTCTGAGCTAGGGGCGTATTTATTTATGGGCAGACTTGTTGGTGACCAAATGCTCCTGCTAAACCTGTACCAGTGGGCTCTGTTGGACAGACATGGCCCGGGGTAGCAGCTGAGTTAGGCCTGGGACCGAAAGGGGGAATTCAGTCCTGGGGAGGACATTCCCTGGGCTGAGGGTGTTAGAGCTGTAGAGGTTGGGTGCGGGCAAGTCAGGGGCTTCCTGGGAGTGCTGGCAGCAGCTTCTGTCACTTCAGATGCTTGAGAGATGGAAGGATGCTAGAGAGGGCTGTTCAGTGTTTCTTTTCCCTATGAAATTATAGAAATGCCATCTTTCAATTAACCATTGAGAGAGCTGCCTTTAAGAGAGCTTCAAGTGAGTCAAATTAGGGGATAAGAGGGAGGGAAGAGCTGCTGAGGTAAAGAAACACCGTGAGTCACCTTCTGCCCTTCGGCCACCCATGTGGATGGTGCATCCCAAGTTTCGGCCTGGGAAAATAATATTTCCCATAGTGTGTGTGTGTGTGTGTGTGTGTGTGTGTGTGTGTGTGTGTTCATTCCATTCTTTACAGTGGTGCTTTTGATATGCAGTATAATAGTCAAGCCAAGAACTGTGCTTTTCATTGCTGGAAATGAAACAGGAGGAGCCCAGAGGCCTCTCTCTGATAAAGCTGTGTGACATTGTATGAACTACTTAACTTCTCTGAGCTCAGTCTGCACCTCCTTTGCTAGCTTGTGTAAGGACTCGATGGTAATCCAGGCCTTCTTTTCTTCAGGTTGGGTAATGGAACCCTGAGCTGCAAGCTCACCTGGTCCCTCCAGGTTTTGTTTGGATTTAGCTGGGGTGCTAGTGTCCCCTCCTCTTGCAGGAGGTGTCTTGATTCGCCGCCCATCATAGAGGAGAGAGAGTGGGGTCCAGCCTGGATCTGGCTCTCTTGGACAAGGTTAGGAGGTGCTGACCACAGGTCTGAGGCCCTGAAGAAGTGCTACAAGGAGGGTGTTCCTTTCCCCATCGGCCCTGCACTCAGTACTCAACAGTCTGACACCAACTGTTCAGGTAGCTGTTTCTTATTCCTTTTTGTCCGCCACCCTCACTGGTGTCCCGAGCTGACATGTGGGGAGAGGTGCAAAGCAGCCTTGCCGACAGCGTGTGTCATTGTTTGGTCTCTGGAAGGAGGGTGTCCGGCAGAGGCCGGAGTCTGCTCTCTGGCTGCTGAACCCTGTACTGAGGCCACACTGGGGCCTGGGGACCCCGGGAGTGCGTTGTGAGCTTCTGTCGTAGAGGATGGGGTCCTGTGTTTGAAGAGAGAGTTTGTTCCCCTTTGAAACAGATATGTATGTGGCCAGGAGCACCTTAGAAGCTGGTAGGAATGACCTAGAAGTGTGTGAGAGCGGCTCTGGCCAGCACCGAAGAGGTTTCACTTGATCTCTTTACACACACACCATCCCTTAGCCCCTGCTGGCCTGTCTAGAGAGCTGCCTGGAAGGGGGACTCCTGGCTGGGACAGAGTTTCAGGGGCTGGTCCCTGTCAAGAATGCCATGGCGCTGCCCCTGTGTACTGGAGAGGAAGTCCGGCTCAGAAGTGATTCAGAAGTCAAATAAAGGAATAAAGCAACGGCACTTGAGAACCTGCACATGTCGTCTCATTTCATCCCCCACCAGCAGGAAGGGCGTAGAGGTTTAGACAGGTTAGGAAGTTTGTCACCCGGTGAGAGAGCCGGGAATTGGGATGTCCAATCCCGCCGCCCTGTGATTGTCCCAAAGCACCGTCTGTGTGTCTGCCCACCCACCCATCCACAAATGCACCCTCCCCATGGGCAAGGCACACGCTTTTTCCCTTCATTTCTCTCAGGAACAGGCACCCAATGCAGAACTGGGCCCCTAACAGCTGCTGACTGCTGACTAAGTGCTTAATGGAGATGTTGCTGCTGATAAACCACAGTTGAAAAGGGAAAGAGGCAAGCAAGCTGGCCATCATCAAAGCTGGTTTTTGTTTATAGATAAGAGTAGGTTTCACTCTGTGGGCTCCAGAGCCCCTGTCCCCAAATCTCAGACAGGGTGAGTTTTAAAATGGAAGCTGTGTCTCTCTCTCTCTCCCCAGTGAGCCAGCAGACAGGCCTGCTGAGGTCAGGAAGTCTTCCTTCTTCCTTCCTTCCCAGACAGCCAGGCTACTGCCCTCATTTGCAATGGAGAACCTTGGGGGAAAGGGAGGGCTCCCAGCTGCCTCTGAAGTAAACAATGCTTCCCACCTCAATCATTTCCATTTGATTTTTGTTCTTCAAAAATGTTTATTCCTACTGGAACATACCATTTAAAATAATTCAGAAAATGTGAATATTAAATAGAGGAATCTGGAGAAGAAAAGAGAGCCCAGAAAGGTAATAGACGTAAGCTGCAAAAATGTAAAACACACACGGCTAGCTGTGTGTGCATGGAAGTTCCTTTTTTTTTTTTTTAAGTGTGTTTTTCCAGGACCCATCAGCTCCAAGTCAAGTTGTTGTCTTCAATCTAGTGGAGGGCACAGCTCACAGTGGCCCATGTGGGGATCGAACCGTCAACCTTGTTAAGAGCACTGCGCTCTAACCAACTGAGCTAACCGACTGCCCCTGGACCTTCCTTCTTAATTAAAACTTAGCATGGGAGTGATTTCGTGTTCCGGGTAACAGGTGTGTTCTAGGTGGAAAATGCAGCTAAATGTAACCAAGTAATAAGGAGTTTTGACGATTGGGTGATGATTAGACTAAATTGTAGTCTAGGCAGAAGCATAGGGATTTGATAGTTTTATAGAGTGCTTGTGTGTGTGTGTCTTTATATGTTCTTCAGAACGTGGGTGGAGCCAAAAGAGAAGTGTGTGTTTTCAGCACTGGAGCACATAAGAGGAGCAGGTGCTGGCTACACCAACACATAAATTGTTGCCAGGTTGGTGAACTCTTTTTGTGTTACTTCACTATCTCTGGGGAAAGAAGAAAGGCAGTAAGTTCGGATCGTTACCATGAAATAAACCTAGGCCTCTTAAATTACTTTATACAGCACTTCAGTTTTGATTTGGCCCTAATTAAAGTCCTTTTAGCTTTTCAGAAGATGGAAGCTTCTTAGGAGCCCAGACAGGATCTCTGTTGAGGCTGAGCAAGCTGGCGACCACCCTGTCCTCTCTTTGCTGGAAGCCACTGAGCGGCTGAAGCCAAATGTCTCATGAGCCATCCATCCACCTCCATGCGAGGCCTCGGGTGGTTTTCTCATCATTCCAGTACTATTGCACCTATGTCCTACCTGGGGCCGGATAGAAAGCAAACTGCTCACCTTGCCCTCACTCTCTCTCATTCTAGTGTCTGTGTGACCACATTCCCAGCTGGCCCTCTACAAAGCCCCCGTAGGATGTTGGGAAGCATTCTAGCAACAGTTCTCTTACATGTGGTCCAGTTTTCAGGACACTTGAGCCAAGGTTGTCAGTTGTTTGTCCCTGGGAGTTTCTTTTCTTCTGCATATCTATTTTGCAGGGGATTTCAGGGTTGGTTCAATAGTTTAACTCACCCCATCTCTTTTTTGGTATTCCTAGTGGCTTACAAGGCCTGAAATAATGAAAACATTTGTTGGAGTGTTTCTATGTTGGGCCCCTAATCCCACAGAGATCAGGAAGATAGCCCTTTGGGTGACCTGACCTTTTTCTCCTGGTGAGGCTATGCCTCAGTGCAAGAAAGAGGATAAGTTTAATTTGTACACACAAGCCAGATGCAAGACTCCCAGAGTGCAAGGGAGAATTTACAACCTGTGGCTATTCATTTACCACATCTTTTGTGCAAATCTCTATTGCCGGGATAAAGGATATCATGATGAATAACACCTGGTTCTTGTCGTTGAGATACTCATGGTTTAGTGGAAGAGACAAAGTTGGACACAGGTCACTACAGTGTTATGATGTGAAAATAGAGAACCGACAACTAACTGCTGGGTCCCTCCCTAGTCATGATGCCCTCTCTGGGCAGCCTGGCCGGAGGCCTCCTGGCTTGGACTATTGTCTGTTCCCGTGTCTGATGAAAGGATCCCATCTTTGGTGGAGCAGCCTATGTGAAGTTTATTCACACCGCACAACTAAAGAGAAAAGTCTCTCGTGTTCCCTAGCTGCCAGCTCGGCAAAACCTTATGCCAGGCACTCCGTGGGCTCACACAAGCCACAAGACTCTTGTTCCTTCAGGCCAACTGTTAATGTTCTTGGAATAAAAGGTACCTCAGAGCAGGGATAGGTTGACATAATTTTTCTATCATCTAAAAATCAGCAAATTTTACTTTTGAGGGATGCGGGGATAAACATAGCCAGAAGGGGTATAGGTTGCCGGCTTTGGCAGTTTTTCCATTTGTGTTTATAGACAGAGACTGCCATGGACATAATTCCTAACTTGATATGTTGTACCCTATTTTAACCAATTTGCAAGATTTAAACATTTTTTTTTTCTGTGAACAGTGTATTTACTCCGTCTGTCACATTTAATGTATTCTGTGCGTGAACGCCGGCCTCTTCAAAACTGTCGACTTCATCATCCGTAGACTGTCTAGAAATGAGATCTTGATACCCCTCAAATGAATTATGAAAAGCTTTTCATAGTAATATAATTGATCCACTGTTGGCCACACTTATAAAAAAAAAATCAATGTAACGTGTTAATATTTCATGAGTGCCCACGTTGCCAGCTCCTTGCAATAGGACCAAACTATGAAGAATGAGAATTGTTTCCAATAGCCCAGCACATGGACAGAGCGCCAGGAAAGAGACTTTGGGGTTGACTTGAAAGTTTGCAGTGCAACAGGGCCATTGAAAAACAATCCTCTGACTCATGTCAGATTGTTATAATTATTTAATGCCCACAATGCAGCCTTGTCCCCACGGATTTATACTGGAGAGGTTTCTTACCCACACATTGTGGTTATTAGCTGGAAAGAAAGCGGCGTTTGTTTATAGTGACATGGGGTGTATCTGTATGGCAAAGAAAACACTGCAGATTCTGTCTTCTCGTGAAGGAGGCAGGAATTTGGCAGACAACCTGTAGGAAATTGGGAGGCATGCTCTCAGTACTTTTCATATAGGTGGGTGGTTGGGCCCAATAACCATTAAACACCTTTTGTTTTTACCCTTTGTCCTAAACTCTTTGAGAGAATGAATTTGTATGCTTCCCGTTCATCCGTATGATATCATACAGCTGATGTGCTCCAGAGTGTATCGAGACTAATAATTGTTCTGCCTCCGTTAAATTTGGGGTCACAAACATTGTCTCTGGAACCCCTGTTAACATTTGTATAAAGAGTGGATGCGTTTTGAACAGTTCTCACGTGGCCAAATCTCATTAAGCTCTTCCTAAGGATACGGGATTTTTTTTTTTTTTTCCCAGTATCAAAAAACAAAAGTTGAGGAAGTAGCACTTTGGGGCCTCCCTGGGCACATGTCTGGTTAGGATCTCAGTGCTGGTGCTAATGACCCGGAGTCAGGGCGTCCGGCTCCTTGGCAGGTGAAAGCCCTTTGACTTAGGGAGGGTCAGTGCAGTGCAGCCTCTCAGAACTGCCCTCTGTCTGTGCCTTCCTGGGCCCTCCCCTCTGTCCTCACATGGAACTCTCATAATTGCCTTTGCTGTCAAAGGAGATTCAGTATCAATGGGTTTCTCAAGCTCAGAGGGCCTCGGGGAGACATTGAACCATAGTAGTATGAAATTGTCCCGAGGCACTCACAAGCTGGGCTGTGCAGATGCAATTTATAACGGCACCGGAAATACTTGTAACCTTTATCATGCTTACTGGTGGAAATGAGAAAACCTATGTGAGGCAGCTTAGGACTGACTTGGGACCCATATGAAGCAACGGAACCCTCTTTGGTTTTGCAAGCGCACTCCAAATAGAAAGCAGACACAGAACATAGGCCAGAGTTAAGTGGAAATATATTTTGAACCCCAAATTAGCACTCATGGTGTGTTCAAGGTGTTTTAAGGCTCCTTCTGGTTCCACAGGAAGTCTGGGACATCTATAGGAATCTGGGGTCGCTTTTGATGATTTATGGAGACCAGAGAACCTAAATTTTGGAATGGGGATTGTCCTCGAAAACCTGAACGTATGTTGACTTTAATACAGACAGTCTGGTATTGAGAGTAATGCAAATGAGCTAATTAAGAGAAAGGTTTGCATTTCAGTATCTTCCCCTTGTACCAGTTATAGAGGCCACACGGTTGCAGTATCATCACTGGTAGGAAACCTTGAGGTGCTTGTGAAGAGGGGATTACTTTCTTAATAATAATAATAACAAAAAATGAGTTACCTATGTGAGTATTCACTTTATAATCCTCCACTTAAACAGTACGTTTATATCTTACGCACTTTTACACATGCATGTTATATTGCGCAGTAGAAAAAGTTTGTAGAAAAAGTTTAAGAAGCAATCTTATTTTGTCATTTATTGGCGCAGTGTTAAGCCATTTGAAATGATGGATTAAAAACATGCTGTTATTGTTTCACAGACAACTAAATGGCTTATTGACTTTTATGTGATAAACATGTACTCAAAACCTTGGTTTTCTTACCCTGATTTGTGAACTCCTTGAGGACACGGACAGTTTCTCATACTTCTTAGGGTTGGAGGTGGAAGAACTAAGTGACAAGTGGACAGGTGGGCAGCAACTTGGTGCTTGGAGCTCAGGGCTTGCGCAGGGAGGAGAGAAGGTAAGAGGTAAAAGGGGTGGAATGTTAGGTCTTGGAGGGCAGTGTGTGCCATGCCGTGGAATATAAACTCCTCCATTAGTGCAGAGCCAGATGGCAAATGTTATACGTGGGAAAGCATGTTGGTGTGACATGATCTGGTTTGAGTGAAATATGCTCAGGGCTCTTTCCCTACAGTAATTTTCTGCAACCCAAGGACACCGTTGTTCTGGGAAGTGGAGAGTGGCCTGATCCTTATGGCAGCATCAAGGCTGTGTGGCCTAAGAGCCCCTGCCCCCACCCATGGGCCATCCCAAATCTTCATCTCTAATAGGACTTTGTCTTCTGAGAAGAAAGGCACAGTTGTCTTTCCTTTCGTCCTCTCCTCCCACCCTCAAAGCGTTCCCATTCTCACCCAAACCATGATCTCAGACCTTAGGAGTTACAAGTCAGACATGTCACTGAGCTTCTTTGAGATCAGTTGTCTACATTGGTGATGCAATCAAAACACCCTAAAAGAAGCCTTTGGAGTAGGAACTTGCCAGGGTCATGAGACATGCTTGGGTTGAAAGAGGAAATGTGACTACATGAAAAAAAAGTAGAATACAAAGTCGTGCGTATTCCGTGATTATGACTACTGTTTCCGGGCGTAAGGACTGGAAGGGAACCCGGATAGATGAAAACCGTTGCCTTGGAAAGGCCTATGGGATGATGAGTGCTGGCTTCCCAAAATAAAATAAGTCCATTATGATAATGGTTTTAATGTAAAGAAATCAAATGTGAATAATTACCCGATGGCAAGAGTGAGTCTGGATGTCAAGGTAGGAACCCAGGAAGGTATGTGGTACATCGGTCTCTCCCAGGCTAATAACAGAAAGGGCTTGGAGGCAAGGGAAGTGTTGGGGGGTTTTGTACCTCTCTAAGTGCTTTCTCTAGTCTTTGCCTTGGCCTCTCCACTAGCCTGTCTGCCCTTGAACGTGAGGAAGTACATTCCTAAGGGCTTCTGGAGGATGAAATCCTTTTCTCCAATTTGCCCATTTCTCTGTTGCTATTCAAAGCCCGATTCTACATGGGATGACTTTCTTCAAGGCCCCGGGGTGATGGGCCATTGAGTAGAAGTTCGGGAGGCAACACTTGGTGCTTTATTAGCACGTGGTGCTTTCAGTATAGTGATTTGCCATTCCTTATGTGAAAACAAGGAGTCCAACTTTTTTAGTTCTGGCCCCAATTCTATCATTTTCTTTGCCTATGATCCTGGTCTAGTCCTGAAACCTTTCTGAGCCTTGATCTTAACAAAAAGGAAAGCTTAATTGGATCACCTGAAAGGGCACATGTTGAAAGCATTTGAAAATTGTTAAAGCTGTATCCACCTGTGAGAGAATATTTCTATTCATAACTGCATCATATAATGCGGACATAGTGGAAAGTTAACCTCTGTCAGAGTTTAGTTTAATTTCTTGAGTAAAATGGGAACATTCATTGGGAGTTCCCTCAGCATGCAAATGGAAATTTAGAACCTCGTCTATAGGGTTCTGCGATTGTTAGAAGGTCTTTGGGGGATGGAAGTTTGCCTCCTGTCTTATGAGAAATCTGAAGTATACGGGTAGCACTGGATTTAGAATAGTCGTTGGAGTCCTACCATAGGGTGGCCTCTGAATAGGTGTGTAGGTCACATCTCCTTTCATTCTTAGCTTACCTCTTTGGATTCCATTTGGCCACATGGGTTAGGGTTGTAGTCAGGAGTGAATTTTTTTCTGTGGTGTGTCAGACGTGAAGTTAGTAAACAGTGTGTGGATCCTAGCAGATAAGCCAGGGAGCGTCCACACTGTCCATCTCTAGTCCAGGCCGAGATAGACTCATGTAATGGGAAATCCCTGTGTCACGTGGGGAGGAGGTAGCCCAGTGCCAGGGAGACAGATGAGGATCCAGAACCTGGCGTCAGACGTGCCACACACTCGTCGTGTGATTCCACCCAGTTGGCTCACCTGTTTGCAACTCAGAATTTTCATCCAGTAAGGATACTTACAAAATAGGAGGATCAGAAGAGACAAGGGAAAATGTTCGCAATTCCTTCTGTGATAAGGAAAATATTTTTGAGTGTAAGAATCTTGATGTTTCTGTACGTGTGCTGTCTTAGTCTGTTGGGGCTGCTATAACAACACCGTAGCCTGGGGGGCTTATATACAACAGAAATTGATTTCTCACAGTTCTGGAGGTTAAAATCCAAGATCAAGGCACCAGCAGATTTGGTGTCTGGAGAGGAGGGCCTGCCTCCTGGTTCACAGTGTCCTCACCGTGTCCTCACCGTGTCCGCACCGTGTCCTCACTGTGTCCTCGCCGTGTCCTCTCTCCGTCCTCACGTGGCAGAAGGGGAGCACCCTGGTCTCTTCAGCTCCTTATAAGGGCACTATTCTCATATACCAGGGCTCCACCCTCATGACTTAATGATGTCTCACAGGCCCCTTCTCCAAATACCGTTACATTGTGGATTAGGGTTCAACATATGAATAGGGGGGTGGACACAAACATTTAGTTGTGTGTACATTGAGGAAACACTATACAAAAATTCTATCATCATCATAAATTTTTATAACTCTTTATATAGATGAATTTGTTTTGTTCCTCACGATTACATTATGCGATAGGTACTGTCATGTTCCTGTTTAATAGACTGGAGAAACTGGGGGACATGGTGGTCAAATCCCAAAGCTAGTAAGTGGAAAAGCTGCGATTTGAACCCAGGCAGTCTGGCTCCAGAGTCCCTCCTCTTAACCACTACGCCAGGCTATTGCAAGTTAATAAGCCCCAAGTATGTTGGGTGTGATATTCTCCATTTGATGGATTCTCATTCATTTGGCAACATGCAAAATTTGTATGCCACATTGAAAGGAAACTAGGCTTGGGAAGCTGAGCCCAAGTTAAAGAATTCCAGGATCTTTAAAATCTCTCGGTGCTTTGGGGAACGCGTGGCGACAGCTCTCCATCTAAGCAGTGCCCGAGTTACATAGTGAGCCTCGTGGAGACTGGCTGCTTAGGCCCGTTCTTGGGGACGTCATGCTTTCTGGGTTTGAGGAACTGGGCCTTTGTGTGTCAGGGATATCACAGACCAGAGCTCACACTGCTTTCTCTTGACCTAGATCAGGGGTGTCAAAACTGCGGCCCGTAGGCCAACTGCAGCCCGCAATCCATTGTTAATTGGCCCGCAGCAAATTCCAAAAATATATTTAGTTTACTTAAATAAACCAGGTGAGGCAATACGTACTTCACCTCGAGTGAGTGGCCCGGCTGTTTGTGTATTTTAGCGCATATGGCCCTTGGTGAAAAAGGTTGGAAAAAGTTTGGACAGCCCTGACCTAGATGCGGACGTCCTCCTTTTCTACGTAACATATAGGTCCTTGCCCCTGGTGTTTGTTTCCAACACACACACACACACACCCCAACACCTCTTTCTTGCTGTTTACAGCAAGTGATCTGGAACCCGGAACTACCAGCTCTTCTGGAGGAGAATGACTTTTATCTTTTGACTCCGCAGTGCTAAGGACATCATAGATGCTCAATTGAAGCTTATTGAAAAAGTGAAACATGGCTTCAAAGAAAATGCCCAGTTCTATTTTCATGTAGTTTTAAACTATGGATCAACCCGCGTGGAACCTGTAGCCAGATACTAACGAGCTGAGCACGGGCAGAGGGTTTCCGTGCGCACACCTGAGTGAGCACATTGTCTCATGTGCCCTCCTCCCTCCTGTCTGCCGCCCTGCCCTTTACACCCTCTCCAGCTCCTGTTCTCTCCTGCCATCTTTGCACTTCCTCCTCCACTTTCTTCTTAACTGCTCTGTCTCACCCAGCGGTATAGCTTCTCACACACTGCTGCTCTGTCGGTGAACATATAGAGCACTTCTCCCACACGCGTACAACAGTTATGGAAAGAATTACTGAAGGAGCCGTGTGTACCTGGTGCACAGACGGCCAGATGTAGGCTTTGGGGAAGACAGGTGGTGTGCTGTGTGCACCCTGCCACATCCCTCCTGGCTGAGAGCACAGATCATTTATTCTAGGCTTCCCATCCTGAGCTTCTCCACAGGAATCCAGTGGAAGATGGTGGGATGGAGGCCTTGTTGTGTGTACCGAGAGGAGGCTGAAGACGGCATGAGGTTGGAGAAGGCCAATGTTTTTTTCAGGAACTGGGACGGGGGGCTGTCCTTTTGCATATCCGCTCTGCCCCTCTCTGCTAAATAGAGAGCTTTCCCCAGCCTTGCTGCAGAATGGTGTGCCGTGGAGCTCTGCTAAAGGAACTTCCGTTTTCGGGGCACCCTCATTCTGACATCAGCGTGGCTGCACAGAAAAAATTAGCATCCATATTAGTAACGCCCAACCCCAAGAACCATGCAATTATCTCATGATTTTATTTAATGACCATGCTCTTTTCAAAGCTCATTGGGGTAATTTTCAGGGCAGGTCCTGATTACATGTTGTGCAGACTACGTAATAAGTGAACTAAAAAAGCAATTCAAACCTAGCTCCAGTTTAATTTGTAGTTTTTACATTTCGAGACAACGTTCTTCGTGGGAAATTGACCAGCATTTTTTTTCCTCTTGCATATGTCACTTTTTACTTGTTTTATAGTTTCCACTCCCCCAGCACACTCATCTTTGATTGTAACAGTGAAGATGAGAGAGCGGCTGTCCTGGATCTCCTTCACCTTGCTAATCAGGCTCTCTCTCCAGCTCTTTAGGAAATGTTTAATGACTAATAAGACCTTGCAGGACTTGTGTGTGGAGCCTTGGGGTCTTTTCTTAATGGAAAGCCAAATTGCAGGCACTTGTGAGCTGTGTGATCTTGGATAGTTTACTTGACTTCCGAGTTCTGATATCCCTGTGTATAAAATGTTCCCACTTTATAGGCAAAGCCTGCTTCACAAAGTTGTGCTCAAGCTTCAATTAGGTAATTCTCTGAGAAGCTGGTCCATAGAAGACATTTGGAAGTCACGTTCCGAGGCAGCGTAGGTGCCGAAATTGACCAGGTTGCTGCACAGGTGGGGATGCCGGGGACCTCCTCGGAGACCCTGGCCTCTTCACCTCTCCATCCAGAGATGCTTTCTCTAGTTGGGAAGTGCAGGAGGGAAGCGGGAGCAGGTGCTTCTGTGTCATAGATCATTTATTCTTCCTCCTGACCGTTTTGGTAGTAGACCAAGCTATGTATGGGAAAAGGCGCAAGTCTGGGACGTGCCACATTCATTGTATAATGTACATGTGACCAACATTGTATAATGTTTTATGTGACAAAAGCTCATTATGATGGAATATGTCCAGTGTCAGATTTTCTTGTCCAAAATACCATTAGGAGAGGAAAGGAGAAAGATGCATTTACCTGGCACTTATTAGGCAGCAGGCACAGGGCTACAGAGGTAAAAGCGACAGTTGTTGGCGGGCACAGAGGCTGTGAGAGCTGCGGATGGGAACTAAAGAGTTATTGTCTTTAAAAGGTGGTAAACATGTACATGGAAGTAAGGGCCCTGGAGGGGCACCTAAGTGTTGCCAGCTTTCCCTTCATCAGATGGAGGCCCGCCTGCCCCACCCCAAACAAATATTTATTCTAGATCTTGGGGAAACTAAGTGATTCTGGCTTTTCGTTTCCCTGAAATACTGGAAAATGAGAACTTTTGTAAAATTAGGGAAATGAGATCTAGTTCTGCCCATATACTCCCTCCCCCCCTTTTTTTTGGTTAGATTTTAAATCCTTTGAGTCTTTTTTTATTTTTTATTTTTTTCTATGAAATCTCCACTTATAATGCCTAGTTTGTTTATTCATCCATTTGTATTTTTCTATAAAATGGATTGCACTGTGTGACAGAATATGTACATTACAAAGAACTAGATGTGCCCTATGGGCACTGTCTCTTACATACCGTAGGTCCTCAGCCATTGTCTGCAGACTCGTCTCATCGTGTAAACAGTAGTCATTCTAGGCAGGTGCTGTGATAGAGGCTGGGAGTTTTCTACAGGATAGAGTGTGAGGTGTGTCAGAGCCGACAGTTTTGTCAAACGGTCAAGATTCTGAACACACATCTGTGCCTCTTACTGAGGCATCTAAACTTTCACCCTTCAGAGAAAACAAGATCTTTGGAGCCAGTGAGTTCTTTCAAACAGTGCTGGATGCTGCCTGATTGTTTCCATCCTGGAACTAAGTTGGTTTTAAAAGAAGTCCGGCTGTTTTGTTCAGATAAGCGACTGTCGTGTGAAAATCGCTGCGTGAGAGCTCCCACTGGAGGTCCTTCTCTTCCAGACCGCTGCAGTTCACTCCTGGCGGCTCAGGTGGTGACTGGACAGAGGCTGTAGGCCAGATTGTTAAGACCCCTTCCCCCCTGTCCCTCCCAGTCCTAAATGTTGGGGCGAGTGGACGGTGGAGAGAGTTGGTGGGGCCAGGCTAACTTGAGGCCGTTCCGCAGGTAGCTGTGATGTCACCTTCTCCTGGACTCTGCTGATCTGTTTGCTTTCCCTTGTATCACCTTGTCTCCTCTTTGCACAATCATTACATGAGACAATGTTGCTTTTTCTTGTATTTAGTTTTCAGTAATTTTATATGTTTTATCTATTAGATGATAGTTTGGGTTCTGTTCTTAATTTAAAGCACATATTGATGTTTTTTAAGTGCATGAGTATGTTTTTTATTTGTGCGTGATCATGGGTCACCAGTATAAGAAAATATTTATCCAGCTTTGTCTCATAACTTCTTCATGAAAGATAATAGCATGAGTAGACTATTTTGTGCAAATTATGAATACGGCTTCCTCCTAAGATCTGGAACAAGACAGTGATGCCCACTCTTGCCACTTCTATTCAAAATTGTACTGCAGGTAAAGACATTAGAGACATCCAGAATATAAAGGAAGAAGTCAAACTGTTTATTTACAGAAGAATTGAGTCTATATGTAGAAAAATCTTAGGGAATACACCACACACACACACACACACACACACACCTCAAATCTATTAGAACTAATAGTTCAGCAAACATGTGGGATACAAGATCAATATACAAAAATCAATTGTATATACTAGCAAAAAGCAATCTGAAAATGAAATTACAAAAACAATTTCATTCAAAATAGCATCAAAAATAAAATTCTTAGGCATAAACTTCACAAAAGAAAGGTAAGATTTCCACTCTGGAAACTATAAAACATTACTGAAAAAAAAGTTAAAGAAGATCTAAACAAATAGAGTGGTATTCCATGTTCATGGATTAGAAGACTCAATATTGTTAATTCTCCCCAAGTTGATTTATAGATTCAGTGAGATCCCTATAAAAATCCCAGCGTGATTTTTTTTGGGTAGAAATTGACAAGCTGTTCTTAACATTTGCACAGAAATGCAGAGGACCCAGAATAAAGAAAACAATTTTGAAAAAGAGGAAAATACAGGATTATACTTTTGGGCTTCAAAACTTACTATAAAGCTACAGTAATCAAGATGGTGTGTTACTGATGGATAGATCAATGGTAGTGAGTTGAGAGTCTAGAAATAAACTATTATATTTATTGTCAACTGATTTTTCTATAAAGGTGCCAAAGCAGTTTAATAGAGAAGACAGTCTTTAAAAGATAGTCTTTTCAAATAATGCTAGGACAATTAGGTAGCCATATGCCCCCCCCCAAAAAAAATTACTTTAAACCCTTACTTTATACCGTATACAGAAATTAACTCAAAATGGATTGTAGACCTAAATGTAAAAGCTGATCTTCTAGAACAAAAACGTGGTCAAAAAAATCTTCATGACCTTGGGTTAAGCAAAAAGTTCTTAGATATGAAACCAGAAGCACAGCATGCAAAACTGTTTTCTAAAAGGGTTGATAGCTGTGCCTATGAGACCTCAATATACCTTTGCCAGCTCTGAAGATTGTCTTTTAAAAAATACTTACTCATTCAGTGGGTGAAAAGTGAACACATTATTTAACTATATTCTCTTGTTCATAGTAAGGTTGAATTTTTAAAATGTATTAACCGCTCCAAATTATTAAAGCTTTCTGGACTATCCTAGGTCTCTGTCCTATTTTTCCTAACCTACCAAAGCGTTCAGGAGAACATATTTCCTTGAAGACCATGGTTTGTGGTGCTTTGTGTGTTGGATTGCACTTTGCCTTGTCAGCTGTGGTTTGATGGTAGCTCCATAGTGTCTTTTGTCCATCTACAAAGAAAATAGTGAGACTGATTAGTTTTCAAAAACTGAACAGCAGAGTGGGAAATGGACATCAGGCAGACTAATACAATAATCAGGTGTGATAAGAAATCGTGTGGGATTTGAAATCAACCTGCTTGGGTTCAAACCATGGTTTACTTCTTACCAGCTGGGCAAACCTTAGGGGCCGTTAGCTAACTTTATCACATCCTTAATTTCATCTGCAAAACGGAGCTATGAAAATTACTTCTCTCTCAGCGTTGCTTTGAACATCAAATGAAATAATGTGTGTCATTTATTTCATCAAACGAAATAAGGTTTAGCACTGTACCTGGCATATAACAACCCATTATTAATTAATATCATTATAGATTGGATTTCAGATCCCTATGCTTGGAACTCAGAAGTTTCCTGAAGGAGGTTCTTCCAGGCATTCCATGCAGAGTCTTCTCTTCTTTTTAAAGTACAATGCAGTTGGAAGATGGGGAGCAAAGTCTTTTTGTCACTCCAGACGTGATTTCCTTTGGGGCTGCTATGCTCCCTATGGTTTGAATTCATAGAGTAACTAAGGGGAACAAGGGAATGAATGCCTCTCAACTCTGTCTCTGAGAATACCTCTGGGTGCTGGGAGGTGCCAATCATCAATTCTGTGATTGTTTTTAGGGCTGTAAGCCTTCTGGATGGAACCCAGTGGATTTTCTTGAGTGCAAAAGAATTAAGTGAGGTGAGGGAAAAGCATTTAGACTTTATTATCTCCAGTGAACTGTGGCTAATCTGGCTTTAGCCGTAAACTTACATATCCTGCCTCTAACTAGCCTGAGAATACTTCGCAGTCAGGAACTGCTCCTTTTAATTCTCTGCATCTCCTAGGCACCTGCCTGCAGCTAGGCAAACAGTAAGCATTCAGCAGATGCTGGGATTGTGCCTGGCTTTTTCTGAGTTTCCAAATAGACGAAGTTAAGGAATCGTTTTTGTGTCACGACAGTCGTATGCATAATCTCATTTCATTGTCTCAACAATCCTTGGAGGGAGGTTATCAGAAGGAAAACACATTATCCTTACTTTACATGTAGAAAAATTAAGGCCCAAATAAGTTAATGACTTGCTAAAAATGTTACGGCTCTGAAGAGAGCAGAGATTTGAACTCAGATCTGCTGATCCTAGGTTGTAAGGTCATTCTGTTGCTTCCTATTGGTTATGTTGAAGATTGTTACGTGCATCAGATTCCACCAGATCAATAGGTTTTGTCCTAGTGGTAGACCATGCATCCCACTTGCCTATTTTTAGATTTGCAGCAGGAAGAAAAAAGGTTTTTCATATTCAGTATGTTGGAGAATGAGAGAAATCCTAGGACCAAAGGTATTCACTCCCCCTCCCCACAACTCTCTGGACAAACGTTTATGGTTTATGGACTTCATATTGTGTATTGCCCTCTTTGTGCCAGGACAGCTCATGCTTTTGTCACCACCCCTCCTTTTTTTGGCAGGAGTTGTTTTCTCCCTAGCCAATGAAAAAATGAGTGAGAGAAAATGACATTTCCTGGTAATGGAAAGTAGCAGTTGGTGAAACTTTAGAAGAGAAGTGTGTGTGTTGGGGGGAGGAGAGAGAGAGAGAGAGAGAGAGAGAGAGAGAGAGAGAGAGAGAGAGAGAGAGAGAGAGAGAGACACTTAGCAAAGAAGAAATGGCCACATTGGAACCAGTTGTTGGTTTATTTGGCTGAAGAATATATTTGCTTGCATCATGATTGTCAATAAAGATCTTTAAAAGCCCCAGCTTGACTCTTGAGTGCTGAAGGGTTGCCCTGCCAGTGCCCCAGGATGGAGATCTCTTCCTGGTGGACACTTGATTCACAAGTACGCTAATTATTCCTTCTTCCTCGGTGCAGCCTGCTGAAACAATCGCCCAGCTTGTTTGGTGCGCAGTGTGGCGTCGGACAGCAGGCCTTTTTATGTAACTGATGGCGCTGTATGTTCATATTGTTCTTTATGTACTTATTTTATAGCTTATGCAGCAGACATCCCAGTCAATTAGCTTCTTGTCTTGCAAACTGGGAGCTGCTGTTCTAGAACCCAGTTTGAAGGGTGTGTTCGAGGGCGACCCAGTTGCCCTCTCTTCTTTCTTTTTGTGCTGTGTGGGTTGGTTTCATGTTACAGCATTTTTATTGGCTCTTCTTGGCTGAACCTTGGTTTCAAAAGCTGGCGTTTGGGAGTTGGATTTCTTAAAGCCATAGCTTTTCTTTTCACAGAATTGGAGTCAAGCAATACATAAGCCCACCCCAGGGCAGTGTGATTTTTTTTTAAACCAATTGATACATATATGTGTATATTCTTTATAGTGCTTACTAACCAAAAATACAAGTGCATGGTTTTTCTACTCACAGTTCCTTCACTGGTGCCAGCACAGTCTTTCCTATATAGAATCCTTGTTTCTTCTTGCTATGCTTTTTCTATATAACATTACTCCTGTTTTGTCCTAATTGTTTTCGTCACCTTGTTTTTTTTTTTTTTTTTTTTTCTTTTTGGCTGTGGGGAACTTGCCTCAAACCCTTTTGGGAACAAGTTGTAGTATAAATAAATTACTTAAAGTCTATTACGTATATCCCAGAAACTGTTTCTGCAGATGATAACGTTTATGGAACATAGATTCACTGTTTAAAGCTCATGAGGATTTTTAAATATTGGAAAATTTCCTGCTTCCTCTTTCCATCTCCTTTACTGTGGTTTTAGCTCCCGGATTGATTAATGTAGTGATGGTGGAGCTGGAGGGCACACATGTCAGGAGAGCTCCCCCTAGACCGAAGTGGAGCAGGCAGGGTTTTTCTCCAGAGCACTTTGCCCCAGAGCATATGATTCTACATGGCAGAGACTCCTGCTTACCCTTGAATCCTCAGAGCCTTCCTTGGTGCGTGGCCCAAGGCAGTGTTCAGAAAATACAGGAGAGACGGCAGGAGCAGATGAGCCCACCGACCCAGCCTCTCCCTCCCGCTGTGTAAGCAGCCCTGAAACCGCACCTGAAGCAGAGCATCTTCACCCAGCCCACTGTCATGTAGCTGCGGTCACCAAGGGACTCGGGGTGTGCCTTGAGCAGCCACTGAATTCTTCCGAACAGTCAGTGCCAACTGTGATTAAAGCATAAAACATCGCTGACCCCAATATTTGTCTTTCGAAGGAAAAAATCTAAACCAAAGAAAAAGACCTTGAATTTATTTCTTATTCTTGCTGGCTTTGACATTGACTGATAGTGCTCGTATGATCCTCTAGCCAAATAGTTTTTTTTCTTTATCCATGTGCTTCCTGAGCATGTTCTACATTGGAGGCTCCACTGTTTGCACAGGAGATGAAGAAGCATACAGATGGGGTATGCTTCTGCTGGCTTCTTACGACCTCATTGTAGAGATTAGGCATGAATTTGGGTGTTTGCAGGGTACAGGTGTGACAATTAAGTTCGCGAACTTGTTGCAACGATGTTGCTAACGTTTTTTTGATATCAGAGGGATTATTCATTATGAATTTGTACCAACTGGACAAACAGATAACCAAGTTGACTATTTGGAAGTGCTGAAAAGGCTGCCTGAAAAAGTTAGACGACCTGAACTTTTCGCCAACAGTTCATGGCTCTTGCATCACAACAATGCACCAGCTCACACGGCACTGTCTGTGAGGGAGTTTTTAGCCAGTAAACAAATAACTGTATTGGAACACCCTCCCGACTCACCTGATCTGGCCCCCAATGACTTCTTTCTTTACCTGAAGATAAAGGAAATATTGAAGGAAAGACATTTTGATGACATTCAGGACATCAAGGGCAATACGACGACAGCTCTGATGGCCATTCCAGGAAGAGTTCCCAAATTGCTTTGAGGGGTGGACTAGGCACTAGTGTCGGTACATGGCTTCCCAAGGGGAGTGCTTCAAAGGTGACCATAGTGATATTCAGCAATGAGGTATGTAGCACGTTTTCTAGGATGAGTTTGTGACCTTAATTGTCAGGCCTCGTAATCATCATGAAAGCTGCCAATGTTAGAGTATATTGAATACGTGCTATATCCTGAAGACAGTACTTGGTGCCTTACTTGTAATTAATTATATAATTTGTGAGACAGGCCACGTGTGTTAGCATCATAGGACTATTGAGGACATCTTTATTTCTCCATAACACTCACCATAAGACATTTAAGGGCTTTTTAACAGAAGGGTGGAGCATGGAGTGGGGGAGGGGTCAGTTAATACCATGTTTCCCCAAAAATAAGACCTAGCCGGACCATCAGCTCTAATGCGTCTTTTGGAGCAAAAATTAATATAAGACCTGGTCTTATATTATAGTAAAATAAGACTGGGTGTTATACTATACTATATTATTATATTATATTGTATTATACCCGGTCTTATATTATATTAAAATAAGACCGGGTCTTACATTAATTTTTGCTCCAAAAGACGCATTAGAGCTGATGGTCTGGCTAGGTCTTATTTTTGGGGAAACGGTGGCTGTCTGTTAAATAGCACAAGGGCATTTCTAACTGGGAAGATCAGAGAAGTCTGCTGAGCTGGGGTTGGAGAGATTGAGGGACACCAAGTGCAAGGACATGGAGGCCAAGGGAGCAGTAGAGAAAGGACCTTGCAGGAGTGTGTGGGAGAGGCCGCCGTGTCATTAGGAAATAGAGGATGAGTCCTCCTGAAATTGGAGGAGGGAATTGACAGAGGTAGGTAGGGTGACAGTGACCCAATAAAGGAAAAGAACATGCTGGAGACTGAGCTGTACATCACCTCACTGGGCAGACGAGGTCGGAGGACAGCTTGCCCTGTGGAGACCCGCATAGGCTGCCGGGGGAGGGGGGCGGGTTAGGGGGTGAGGAGGTGTCCTGATGAACAAAGTGGGCTGAGCAAGTAGCCCAGAGGTTGGAAGACCCAGCTGTCTTAGGGCGGTCGGCTTACTCTTACATTTCTGGGCAAATTCCAAGACGCTTGGTTCCTCCCTTGAATTCTTGAGCATTTCTTTAGTAAAAAGAAATATCTACTGTAAATTCTAAGGCATTACTTTTTTTCTATTATTATTTTAATTTCTGAATCCCTTGGTAAAATCAGAACTGCTCGTCTTGTTATTTCTCCACTTATGTTGTATTAACTTACGTGATACCTACTTATATTGTCTTGGCAGGAAGTGGGCAGCCCCCTGTTTATTGGCATACTTCATTCATTGGGCTGTCTGGGCAATTTGTTGCTGCCCTCCATGGCTGGTGCCAGCGCACCTGAATTCGGGTCCCTAAGGAGGGCTCAACCCAAACCTAGTCACCTGAGAATTGGCCTTTCCCTGTCATAAGCTGCTGAAGAAAAGGCTTCACCCAGTTCCCTCTGGGCATAGAAATCTTTATATTCGGAGTGGGGCACGGATAGTACCCAAGCTGTCAGGGCCTCATCCCCACTGGGGCAGCTGCCTCCCTGCACCACACAGCCCCGTCCCATGTTTCCTTAGGTGTCTACTGCTTGTGTGTGTTTATAAGAAACAGGATCTGGAGTGTGTTCATTCTTTTCCAAAATCTGTTAGAGTGTGTAATACACACAAATATATGGACACATTGTGTTTTTGCACAATTATAAGTGAATTATATGTATATTATACACTAATTGTATTTATAATTACTTTTTGCACACACATGCACCTTAATTTTAGTTCCTAATTGTGGCCAGTGTAAAAGCAAAAAACTAGCCAAAAGTGTAAGGAGAGTAAGACACACGCACACACACGCACGCACACACACATACATGCACACACACATGCACACACATACATATGCACACCCACACGCAAGTGCACACACGCACACACGTGCACACACACCTCCATCCCCCGCCTCTACTGTCTGTTCTCTGGCTGAGCCTTCTGCCTCCTCTCTGTCATCTGACCCAGGGCCCTGGTGCTGGTAGCAGGTAGGTGATGGCCTCCCTTCCCCCCATTATTCCGTGGTATAGGCATGTTTCCTTCATTTCGTTCCACAAATGAAATATCTTTGGCAGATGTAGCTTTCTCTGCATGAAATGCTCTGGGATGGTTATCCCACAGGCACTAGAACTGCGGCAGGTTTCCTATCTCCTCGCCCCCTTTCGTTCCCTAAATTTCCAGGATCCCTCCTCCATGAAGCCTGCCTTGTCTGTTTTTCTGCCTCCCATCTCTTTCCAGCTTGTCCTGTCTAACTCTTATCCTTCAGAGCCTGTCTGAAATATCACTTCCATGGATTTTTTTTTTTCCCCTGTAGAAACTGCCCTTCCCTTGGACCCCTTGCCACTAAAGGCTTTCCCGTTCCTTGAATTCCCCCAGTACCCTGAGCTGGTCTTAGATCTGCCTCCTTTCACATCCGTTGGGTTCATATTCCCCTCAAACTCCTTGAGCGCGGATGCTCTGCCTCATTATCTTTGTGTCTCAAAAATCTTGCTCTTAGATAGTCAAGAATTACTTGTTTGAATTAGTTTTATTTTTTTTTTACAAATTCTGGAGAGGTTTTCTTTTTTTTTTTTTTAAGCTAAAGGAAAATATAACATCTCAATTTATCTATGACTATTTATATTGGCTTTAAATATTTAGTTTTCATATTGTACTTAATATTTATTTCTTGTTGGAATATACCACTTTGTTTTAAATAGGAAGGAAGCACTTGCTCTTCTAATTGATATGCCAGGCAGGAGTTTACTGCTTCCAACAGGTGTAGGAGATAGGAAACCTGCCCCAGTTTTAGTGCCTGTGGGATAACCAATCCCAGAGCAATAATGTGGCTCGCCCAGAGGCTCAGTGAGAAAGCCGCATATTCCAGATTCACACTCACGTTGCTCTGTCTCCTTCCATTGAACCACACTGACCGCCAATAATTATTCATCTGGTCACCATGTACACACAAAATGCATTAGGTCGAAATTTTATTTGTTTACAATTCTAGCCTTCGTTTGTATGTATTGGATCTTCCTAATTTGGAGGGTATAGGAAGGATTGTCTATCCCTAAATTTAAAACAAGCAAACAAGCAAAAACCAAGATGGAACATTATCAGAGACAGTCATTCAGTGAGTCTAGGCACTCAATAGGGATTATAAATATGATGTAGATAACTGGGAAAAAATAATCAAAGTTTTTGTTAAATTGGTCAAAGCCAAGCTGATTCTTAGTAAAATAAGAGAAAAGTAGTAATGTTCCCAAGGCTGTGTTTAATCTATGCATTCTTGGTAAGACCTGATTTTTCCTCTTTTTTCCATTGAGTTTAAGGTTTTCTTTGGGTTCTTGCACTGATCATTAGTAACTCTACTGTTATCACAGCTCAAAACTTTCCTATTGACCCGTCAATCACTTTTAAAGATCTTGAATGTCCAACCTGTATAAAGCTAACCTTTTACACTCTATTAAAACTTAAGAACCCTTTGATTCTCAGTGAATGCCTCAGCTACTGGATCATGAAAGCATTACCTTGTGCCAAGGGCATGATGCAGTATACTCCTTCCTTTTTAACAAATAATAAGAAGTTTGACTTTTCATTTACACGTCCTGCCAATTGCTAACAAGTTTCCATCTTGTTCAAACACCAGATTGATCCTAAGAAATTGAAAATATTGATTTAACCCTCTGTCTGATTTGTACTGCAGGCACCTGCTAGTGCAGTCTTAGCACATTACAATTGCTTGGCTGTAATTCCTCAGGGGACCACTAATAACTACCACATCTGTCTTTTCATCTTCCGAAATTATGCTAGCAGTTGTCCAAGTCAATTGTGATTCATTTGATACTGCTCTCCTTCAAGACATATTGCAACCAAATAGACTCGCTCACCAGTAATATATCTGATGACATAGTTAGTTCTCGTTAATTGACAGAATGATTCAGGCTTTTATGGATGGCATTAATTGGTCCCTTGTGTCCATGCAATAATTGACCAGACAGAAGAAGCAGCATTAGCTTTCACCCAGTCAGGAGAGTTGTCAGATGAGGTAAATGTAGCCAGGATGACAAAATGTCTGTATTTTTAATCAAGACTTTATCAATGAATTGGGAAAAAAAAGAAAAAGATTTGGGGGGAATTCATATCATCATAATTATGAATGCTGCATTCTAGCCCACAGAGACGTGCTAAAATGCAGATCTGCCTCCCCGCCGGCCGTCTTGTGCTGAAATGTTTAAACACAGGGTACAACTTGAATCTCATATGTGCAAAGCAGGAGAGTGCTGTATCTCAATTAAGATAATAAACAAAGAGAAATATATAAAGAGCTCTTTTTGGAATACTTCATTAGTAATCCAACAAACGGGGCACGTAAAATCTGAAAATGTGGAAATTTCTTGCCTCTTACTTAGTAAATTAGACCCCCCAGAATGTTTGGATAAGTTGCCTCATCTTCCTGAAACTTAAATTTACTCCTGTCGCTATGTTGCTTAAAAAAAGCTTTGGCTCGCTTTTTCCTGCAGGGTAAAGTTTTTCATGTACAAAAATGTTCACAACCTATTACCGTTGTGTGTCCCCTCTACTCTTTTAGTCACACAGAATTCCTCGATTATTTCTAAGGTGTAATACTGTATAGCCATTTTAGAAACTCTCACTCATTGTTCAAGAATCCTTTCAGGTGCCTTCCTGAATTTCTCAAACCAGATGAGCCGTCTCCTCCTTGGTGTTTACCCATTCGGTTCCTGGTTTCCCCAACTAGACTTGGAGCTAGCCTTGGGTGAGGGCTGCGTGGTGTGCTTGACACCTGTAATTATTTAACAGCTTAATAAATATTTGTTGAATTGCGTTGCAAGAGTTACATCTTGGGGGGGAATGAGAATTTAAAGTTTGAATTCAAGAAAAATGACTTGGATAAAATTAGATATCAAGCAGTATGTCTCATAGCCCGTGTCAACAAGTGGCTGGCAACCAGCGTTGAGAGATAATTACAGCTTGGTGTAAAACAAGCCATTTGAGGTGTGAAAGATAATTACCCAGTTCACATTTGGAGAGGGGAGGGTGAGGTATGAGTTATGCAGAATAGGTTTTCTAGTGTTTGATGTACAGACTATTCATCCTTTTTCGGTCATCCATTACTTACGCTGGACAGTGGCCGGAACAGATACCCACAGCAGCTTTGCCTTGTGAACATCTGACACGGCCTCCTGCTAAAGGGCCGTGCAATCTGACAGACCGGGGCTCACATCGCCGCTCTGCCATCTATTAGCTGTGTGCTTTGAGTGAGCTCTTGAACTGATGTAAGGCTCAGCTTCCTAATCTGTAAACTGGGAATAACAATAGCACCAGTCTCGTAGGACTCTTGCGATAATGAAGGAGGTGTTTGGGAAGTGTGTTGTACAGTAGCCCTACACAGGCGTTCGATAATGACAGTTGTTAACTGATTTAAGCTATCGTATTTTGCCGTGTATGATGCGCTCCCGTGTATAATGCAAAGGTTGGGCCATGTTTGTGGCCCAAATTTTCAGGGGAAAAAATCTTTCATTTATTTTTTAATTCAAGTGTTTATTTGTTTACATTTAGTTACTTGTTTTTTGTATTATAAAGGGATTTTAGCATTTATTTTTTAACATATTATGGTACAAGAAATTTTATGTAACAAATAATTACAGAACACAAGAACAGATACAAGGTACAGGAAATTTTATGTACCAGCAACAAATTTACGATATTTATACATCATAGAAGGCCAAGAACTCTTCGTCGTTGCAAATTCGTTGTAAATTCAACAAAACCGATTATCATATTCCAGGGTATTATTTTTTATACGGATATTGTTACTGATTTCTAGGATTACACTTTTTACTTATAAGCATAAGTAAAAGAATTAAAAACATTTATATAGATACGGAATTAGTACTACCCATGTATAATGCACATCCTTATTTTTCCCTCACAAATTTGGGCCAAAAAGTGTGCATTATACACGGCAAAATATGTTATGTTTTCATGCTTCCTTCTGAGAGTTCAGAAAGATGGAGAGTAAATACAGCTGTGTATATAAAGAAAATTACTTTAGAGTTTTGTGATTTTTTTTTTTTTTTACCTTGCCTCTAGGTACATGAGATTGCCTTTGTCTCTGTGAGGTTATATGTAATCCTGTGGAGAACTCAGAGCAGTGTGTTATAGCTCAGAATGTAGCAGAGGGAGGGTGGCTGCAATGTGCCAACACATCAGCCGTGATTATATGCAAAATCAACCTTGTGTTTTATTTGTTTGTTTTCCTAGAAGGCAGCAGACCTGCCATTATGGTAGACAGTATTTGATTTTCACTGATTTGGGATAGATTCCTGGTGATGCCAATAGTTTATTACCCAATCTAGGTCTAACGTGTTTTACTTACAGAATATTTTCATACTTGTAGGAGAATAAATGTGTTTGGCCGCAAGATTTTAAATAGTGACATTTATACAAACAAACCCTGGCTTCTGACTGATGACCGGCCTGGAAGTATGTATTGCTTTTCTGTAACCTGCAGGTTTAGAAATGGAAGAAGAGAATTTCTCTGCAAAGAGGCAAACTTGGGGACCTCAGTCCCGGGAAACCAATACAGATACTTATATGTGGACTTGACTGACACAAATCTCTCCACGTGAAAAGAGTGGGCACAGAGTAGGTTTTTAAGTTGTTGGATGGATGAATGAATGCCTTAGTACTGCCATTTGGAGTTTTGTTTGAAAGGAATAATAATCTTTTTTTTAAAATGTTCCTCTTCTTGCCATGTCCCAGGGCACTGAGTAGCGTGTCAGTGAGGCCAGTCAGGTGGATCGTCACACTGAGGGAGGGGGAGTTTAACTTGGAACCTGTTGGACTTTCAGGGTAGAGCACCTGAGACCTGGAGAAAGAGGTAATGGGATCTGCGGAAGAAGTAGACTAGGAGGAGAATGAGAGAAGACAACCACTTTTTCCTGCGAGCTTGGGGGTGGAGGGAAAGTGGATGAAGTCTCCCTCTAAGTTTTAGCAGCTCGGAACACAAGCAGTCTCTATTAAGAGTCTTACTCTTGTGGTTGGATAGGTGTTTGCATTTAGGAGCTCCCCAAGATTTTGTGGGCTAGCTGGAAATTAATTCTGCACATTGTCTTTCAGGGGAAGTTTCTATCACCTTTCAATTTCTGACTTCAAGCCATGGAAAGCAGCCCCTACTAGTGGCTCTGCCGTAAGGGTTATTTTGATGATAAGCCTTCACCATATCGTGGATGTGGTGGGATAAAGGTGGAGAGTAATGGCCCATTTGTCATGGGAAGAGTAAGTGGATCTGTTTTCCTTTGGCAGAGCTCACCTTTGAAAAGTGTTGTATTATGAAATGCCGTTTCCTTAAATACCACTAGCTCAGCCTTAATGTGTGCTTTTTTCTCCCTCCCTGTTCAACAGCTAAGCCCAAGTTAATTAATGGCTGCACATCCCATGGTGACTCTCAAGCCAGACGCACTCGCATATACCCTAGTGCATAAAGGCACACAACTTAATTAACTTACTTTTTATCCATAATTATCTCGAAATGACCTACTTATAAGGTCCAAGAGTCCACACTGCAAGTATATCTTAAAATCCCTTTGCATAAAAGAGACTGACATGGTTGGTTATCATTTCATTCCTCTTTTTGCCTTCGTTGTTGATAATATATGTAGTTTTTACTCTCTTCATGTTCTAGGGCTGCATGCTTGAAATGATTATTCATTTCTGCTATCTCTCAGGATTTGTTATTTCTGATTTCAAGATGTGTTGTTTTTTCCATTGAGCCCCTGCCCTGTGCCAGACACTGGGCCCTGGGTAGTGGGCAGAGCAGATGTGGCTACTAGGACTTTAATCTCTTTGGAAGCTACAGACACATTGTGTTAGTTTGTTGCTATAACAAAAGACCAGAGATTGGTGGCTTAAACAACCAACTTATTCCCTCCCAGTTCTGAAGGCTGGAAGTCCAAGATCAAGGTGTCAGCAGGTTTGGTTTCCCCTGAGGCCTCTCTCCTTAGCTTGCAGATGGCCGCCTTCTCACTGTGTGGCCTTCCCTCTGTGCACACCCATCCCTCGTGTCTCTTCCTCTTCTTATAAGGAGACCAGTCATGTTAGATTAGGGCCCCACCCTTGTAACCTCATTTAATCATAATCACCTCTTTCAAGGTCCTATCTCCAAACAGTCAGTCACACTGGGGGTCAGGGCTTCCATGTATGAATTTCGGAGGAGGACTCAATTTCGTCCGTAACATACATTAATATCATTGACACGGGGGAGGGTTGGTCCCCCGCCCTTGGTCAGGGCAGACTTACTGGAGACAAGGGCTGTCTAAGAGGGGAATTGACATAGAAGTAGGAGTTGGCCAGGCAGAGAGGGAGGGGCGTTATATTGTAGGCTGCATGGTTGAAGGTCCAGAGGACCTGAGAGAGAATGTGGTGGATAATTCAGTGTGACTGGATTTAGAAATACTTGCTTTCTTTCAGTCTTCCATTTGAATGCATGTGCGTACAAATTGTTTTCTGTAATTGCATCATCTCAGCAGAACTTAGGGCACCTTGTCCTTGGATTTGTGAGTGGTGTTGAACATGAAAATGGGACAAAACGCAGTCACCTTTACCTGTGGAGAGTCAGGGTTATGAAATGGGGCTGATCATATAACTTCCCCCCCCACCCCCACCCCGCCATACACCTGTGCTGCTCTGGTTCGCTTTCTTAGCTGCTGTCTCTTTCACCCGGTCCAGGTGCTGCCTCTGTGCAGGGAGTTGTTTGGCAGGTGGGTGTAGGGCTGAGATGGAGTGCCCAAACAAAAAGGTAGATTAACGAAGGGGGAAAAGCCCACCCATATACCTACTAACCAGAACCAACCACTGTTCACAGTTTGATGTATTTCCTTTCTAAAACTTTGTTTTTATTTTACAAAGTTGTGATCATTCTGTATGTTTTATCTTGCTTTCTTATAACATCAGCTTTCTCTGTTAAATGTAATTTTTAATGACTACTTAATGTTGTAGTCAGGGAGTTTATTTAACAATTCCTTAATTTTCAGTTGTTTAGCTTGTTTCTCTGTGTTCCCCACCAAGATAATAACTATGACAAACATCTCTTAGCAACTCTCCCCCACCCCTGAACCCATTCCCACCTTCCTGTGCCAATATTCTAGATTATATCCCCGAATAACGTTAGGGGGAAAAAGTTATTTTTAAGGCTTTTGATACATATAATCAAATTGCTATTTAAGAAAGTTGAATCAGTATATACCCCCCATAGCAATATGTGCTCTCGGGAACATAGCTAATCAGTATAGGTAAAAATGGGTCTTTTATGGTGTTTTATATTGCATTGACCTGATTACATAGGAGGATGAACCCTTTCTCATTTTATCAAATCATTTATGTTTCTTCTTTTGTGAATTACCCTTTGCTGTCCTTTGATCAATATTTCTATTGGTACAATGGTGCTTTGAGGGAAACAAAACCTTGTAGAGGAATGAGTGTCCTCTCTCCTCTCGTTAAATTGAGAGAACGTGGCAGTGATGCATGTTGGCGGCGCGTGGGCTTGTTTCTGTTTGACCGTGGGAAAGATTGCGTGCAGACCACACTTAAAATAATGAAAGTGAGAAATTATAATGGTGATGAGAAATGAATTTATTTATATCTAATTTGGGATTCAGCTAACATATACAGTGTTATGTGTCAGGTACTGTGCCATCTGATTTCATAGAAACATTCTTTATCAATCATTGCAACTCTTCTATTAAGGGAGCTTCAGATTCTTTTTTACATATAAGAAAACTGAGGTTCAGACAAATTCATATTGGAATTTGAACCAGGTTTCTTGACATCTGGACCAGGATCCTTTCTTCTAAACCATCAAACCTGCCCTTTCTATGAGATATCCGGTGTCTGTATTTTTATACAAATATCTAATCTTGTTTTGTGTTGGCCCCTGGAACGCCATGCCCTGGAGTGTCACGCAGCTCCTCTCAGAGGATATAAAGAGACAAACACACCTCCTGGTGATGAAAATGATCCTGAGAATTGCCTTTGGTAAGGATGGATGAAGACATTAGGCCCTTTCTGTCTGGAAAGAAGAAAGTCGAAGGGAGACATAAAGGAAACTTAAAATAAAAAAGGATAAATGTAGATTTAGCCAGTGTTTTTCCTAAATGCTTCAATGTAGATGTAATTAGAAATGACAAAGGAGGTTTTATTAGGACAGAGGGTTGCATAATACGTTTCAAATCTTGTTACTCTGTATATCTTAACAGCTGAAATTTAATTGGTTCAGCTATTCTGTGGATGAAGGAATGATCTATTCATTGAGAATGATTCAGAGAAGCAATGATTCAGAGAAGAAGTGTTACCTAGAGAGGACTCTAATTTTTTAAGATTGGAATTCGGGGTGGAGGACCAGAATTTCTCCCCTAGTAGAACATTGTAGGTACCCATCCGGGCAGACTGGCCCAAGGGGCAGACCATCGCCGCCCTGATAGACGAGTCTTTGGGGTAAAGCAGGAACTCAAAATGACAGCATCTGTCATCTTTCATGTTGGAGAAGGCACTGTGGACTTGCTCAAAACTAGTCTTTTTACCTCCTCTTATTTCTGCCGTATTCTCAATCCAGTTGAGATTCATTGTCTCTCTCCAGGGGGACTTTGAAATCTATGGGATTTTGAAAACAATACTGTTACCTCGTGACATATGGTATATCCCGACCAATCCTAATAACAGAAGTTCTGTGTTCTGCGTTAATGTAGGACCTCCTTTTGTGAAACTTTGAATACATTCAGGATAAATGTGTGACAGACAGGATTCCACTGTGGAGGGGCATTTAAAACACTGTGTTTTCCGTGGGTAATATGGAATGTGGACAATGTTCCATGGTCTCCAAGATTGTTCCAAGGTCCCTGATGCTTTAAGGCGGAGAATCAACCTTTACTTTCTGATTAAGTAATTGTAATCACAATAGACTCTGGGACCTAATTCCAATCCGGATTAGGCTTTTCTGTCTCATTAAGAAGAATTTTGGATTTGAATCATGTTGGAAGCAATGTTAAGGACCTATCTCATGCATATACTAAATATTAATGATCAGAGGCACTTCAAAGATAAATTTGAACAGTTACGTAAAAACTTGATAGAAGACAAAGGTTTATTATAGAGTGGTTCTGAAATGAGCGCTGCCCAGAGTCAGGAGTCCTCAGGCCTTCCCGCTGGAACTCAGGGGCAGTGCGGCCTTGGGCATGTCTTCTGGCTTCTCTGCTTTCGTTTCCTCATCTGCAAAACAAGTTAAAATTGTTGGATGAAATTATCCCTCAAGTGCCTTCTGGAGCCAAACCTCTCTGATTCTCTAAAATTTCTAAGAGAGTCCCTCTAAGTCCAGACATTATGGTTGCAAATATTTTCATCGTTTGCGTGTTGGTTTTCGTGATAATATTTTGTAATTATGAGCTTTGGGATAGATGAGAAACCACACACATGGCATAAAAGAGTTTGTCAACAGAAAATCTGTGTGGCTCAAACTGGAGAAATGGGCTTATAAATCTCTCTTGAGAGAAAACATGGCGTTACACAAGCAACTCATGAAAGACCTTTGAGCGTTGCTGTTCATAGACTTGGGAATAGTCCCAAATAATATTTTTTAATAATATTTTTCTTCCAACTTACTTATTTAAGAAAAAAATTTTCTGAAGATCCTAAGCTTCAGAAAGCAGTACTGTACACACTCTCTATATATTTCTGGTCCATTCATTCAGTCATTGTTTATTGATCATCACCTATATGCTAGGTTATGGTGTCCTGGGGACTGGGAATAGAGGAGTTATAGGAAAAAGCCCTTGCCATCTAGTATCTCAACGACTAGTAGAGAAAGTGGTCGTGGAAACAAATGGTAGAATGGCGGGGTTACGAGAGCAGGAGAACGTGAGCATGATCAGGGAATCACTGCATGTCGTGGAAGGCTTTACTGAAAGATGACTAGAAGTTTGGAAGTAGCAACAAGAGTTGGCATCCTCGGCATTGGGGAATGCATGCTAGAAAGTCCAGTGATATTTTAAGTAAAATCACTATGGTCGTAACCTTAAGAAAGGGTGAGAGTTGGGGGAGATGGTTGTTAAAGAAAGCAGTTATAAGGCTACTTCAAAAAATCAGAAAGAAAATGGTGAGGGCAAAAGCAGGAGGGAGGGTTGGAGGTTCAGATGGATCTGAGAGATGGATATTTATGCAGTTGAGTGATGATTTAAGGATTACATAAAGATGGATAGCCAGAAGAGGAAGCCATGCATGATTGTGAGGTCCCTAACTTGGGGGACACGATCAGATCCCCTTGAGGAACTCCCTGGCAAGGGAGTGGTCTTTGCGTCCTCAAATGTGACATCTTTTGCCAACTTAGGAACCTACTGCCCCTTTGGTGAAACTTTTAGAAGCAATGACTAGAATTAAGAGGTTATAGCCAATGATGTGCTGGTATATACTTTAAACCCCACATGTACACGACACACATGACACACATGTATACATATATGTGTTGATTAAAATTTTTACTAATGTGAATCACACGTAGCATACAATTGATAAATACAAATAAAATACAAAATCCTTTTGTTGTAAATTCCGTGTAGTCAATTGATTCTCATAAACTATTTTCACTGATTTTTTTCCTCCTGAACTCTTGTATCCATAGCCAAACTATGACTGGAAACAACGAATACAGGAAATCAGGGGACGGGAGCAAGGGAGGCAGTAAGCTTCATTTTGGGTATTTGAATTTGAGGGCACAAAAGGGTGTCCATGTGGCATCCAGCAAGCAGCTGGATGTGCAGGGTTGGAGATGAGCAGGCTGAGTCAGTTGCCCATAGGGTATAATCACCCTGCAGCCGCCACCTCCCCCGCCACGCACACCCCACCCCACGCACACACACCTCCTGCCTCCTGCCCAGCCTTTGTGTAGGTCTGGGAACGTGGTCCCGATCGCCTCACCTCCCACACTCTGCCAAAGGGCTGCTAGACACTGGCCCCACTTTGTCACCACTCTCTCCAGGACCGTACACCCTTCAGCAACTGCTCTTGGATTTCGTTTCCTTTCATTCCCCTACATCCTCGCTCAGTGACCAGAGTCCAGGCATTTGAGACCATATGAGTCGTGTAATTCCCCAAGGGGCCCTTGATCCTCAGAATCCCCCTTGAGAGTTCTCGTCACAGAACCAGATGTCACCTCCCAGGTCACACTGATGGGTGGGCGGGCAGCACACACAACCACAGCGACGTTTGCCTGGGAGGATGTTTATTACAGCATTTAAGAGATGTGATTTAATGTGTCCCGTGACATCGCCTCCTCGTTCTCATCCTACTTGACCTTTCTGCAGCAGTTTAAATGGTTGACTTTTAGCTCTCTTCTTTTTTCAACTTGATCCTTGCCTTCCATGATATTACTGGACCAAGGACATCTCTCTTTTCTAGTTCTCAGCCTCTTCTGCTGATTCCTTTTCCTCTGAATTCTCCCCAGCTCTCTTTGGCTTTTATACTTCGCCTGGGTAGGGTTCGTTGCTCTCGGGGTTCAGTTACCAGCAGTCGGCCCTTGGCGGCTGGACTTGTGTCTCCCGCTCAGCTTGAATCTCTTAATCTGCAACCCTGCACATCCAGCTGCTTGCTGGATGGCTCCACACGGACACCCTTTTGTGCCCTCAAATGTAGTTACCCGAAAGGAAACTTATTGCCTCCTTTGCTCCAGTCTCCTGATTTTCCTGTATTCTCTGTTTCCAAGATTTGACTACTCTCTTTTAGCTAAAAATATCAGCTGACATTGCAATCCTTTCTTCCCATCCATACCAAATATGGCAAGAAGATGTGGCAGTTCTACCTTTTGTCTTGGTCCCTTCTCGTGCTGTCTTCAGGTTTACTTGGTAAATTTAGGCTTTCATCACCTGTCACCTGAATGGCTGCTGTGTTCCCCTTGCCTATCTCCCTGCCTCCATTTAGCCCCTTCAGTCCAGCCTTCAATCTCAGGTCGGATCCTTCCAAAGCCCAGGTAGGATGTTTAAGCATCTCTTTCATGAACACATCTGATGACACTTTCCATTGTCTGCAGGATGCAACCTAAATTCTTGGCGTGACTGTCGCACTATAGCAAACTTCGCTCATCTTCTGCTATTCGTCTAGCTAGGTACTTACTTCGTAAACCAGGTTAAATAAATACCCCCAGTTGCTCACTCACACTGCGAGGCCTGTAATTAAATTGTAGAAAGGCCAATCAAAATGCATGTAGTGGCAATGGTTGTTTCTGAGTAGCAGTCTCTCACTCTCTCTCAACTTTTACTTATTTTTATTTCGATGACGTAAATGATCATCTATTGGCCCCTTGGTGCCAAGAGCTAGGGTTCAGGTGTGTCACTGTGGCACTCCTCTGTGTCTTCTGCTTGCAATTTGGGAGTGCTGTGGATGTTAATGGGTATATCCAGCTGTCTGCAGATCTCCTGAAGGATAGAGGGGCCCCATTAGCATCAGAAACCTCTCGTTTTTCTCTGAGGTGGAAACATGAGGTGTAGACTTCATATTAAGGGAGTTGATACATACATGGTGGCTCCCTATATGTGACCTCACGAGTGGAATGAAATTAGATACACAATGGCGTTCAGAGTTCTGGCAGATATTTGATTGCTCCCCCTGGAAAGGAACTTGATGGCTTTTACAGAGAGAGTTTTACAGCAGGAGTTTGTACTGGAAATTTACCCTCCCTGTCCTTCAGCTGGTTTGTCCCTGAGCCAGACCTGTCTGAAAATTGAAATGGAATACTATTTCTCTTCTCAAGTTATCAGTTGTAGCTGTCAGGAGTTTGTTACTGGCTGCTAAAGCCTTTTAGCATAAAAACATGCTAAAGTCAGTGCTTGTGTGAGAGTGTGGTGTGGGAGGTTACATTGTTATGTGGATGCAGAGAGGGCGTTAAAACTAGACTATTCGTATGTGAACAGAAAAAAAAGGAACGGAATTAATAAGGAAAATCCCTAAAAATATATAGCCCCTGTGGATTTTTCCCCCCTCCCTGCATCTCCTATACACCGGGGGTAGGTAGATTGTACGCTCTCTGGGGACAGAAGTGCTGTCTTTTGTCTTTCTTCAGTGACCACCCCAAATCCTGCCAATCATCATGAATGCTTAGAAGCCACTGGCGATAGTGTCTCTCTCCCCTTAGCACAGCTCTCGAGATGGCAAGGACGGATGCTGGTTAAGAAGTGTGCTCCTACTTTATTTAGCACATAGGCTGTACTTATTCTCCTCAATCATCTTTCCCCAGGTGAAACTCTTAATGAATGTTGGGTTTGTGTTCTTGGAGAGGTTGGCCCTTCCTGTAGTTACTTGCATTTGCTGGGAAGTATGCCATCTTCCTTTGGTTTGGACCTTGGAGACTCGGCTCTTTCAATTTCAGAGGGAAATGGAAGGTGGAGGATCGAAGGACAGTGCTTTCTCGTGTCCGCTGCTGTTTCTGTTCAGAAGGAATATAAAAGTAGCTAGATCTCGTCATCTCAGTATCATAGCATATTAGGGTATTAGACCTTTGGGGAAACTGAGGCTCAAAAAAGTCAATAACTCTCCTAAAGTCAGTCACTACTTAATGGCAGAATTACAGAGTCTGTAGTTTTCCTCACTTCCCTGTTCATGTGCAGGAGTCTAGAAAGGTCTCTTTTGAACATGTATCATGACCTCATGAAGTATAAACCTCAAGGTTACATATGTTAAAGCAATGTAGCCTGTGCTTCTCAGGTGCCGAATTCTGGTGAGCAGGCTGATCCTAACCCCTCAAATCATTTCTGCAGAGCAAACAAAAAGCCAGTTGGACTAATATTAATCATGGGAGCCTATTATAATGATATATAACTTGTCATAGCACATTATAATATTACAGCAAATACATTTAACTCACAGAACATTCTCAGGGGACTCTTAACTCCCATTAAAATCATGTTCCAAGCGTCTATTCTAGCAAGATAGAGCTGCAGAGTTCTGTGACGCTGCCATGCCACGTTTGCCCAAACCAGCATTCTGAGAATCCCTTTTGAAAGCTCCTGCACTGTTTCCCTGGGCTCAAAAGTACGTTTGGTTTTGTCTGCACCTGGAAACTGGAAGTTGAGACTTGAGGAGAAACCTTTGGCGGTTATGCACTAAGCTTGCTGGAGACTTGGAGTCTCGGTTGCCGTGGAAACCACACTGCTGCCTCATTTATTAATGGCGGCTTGGTGAACTTCCGGAGGTACTCTTGCCCTGTCCTGTAAATTAATTCTAGAAAAGTGCAGGTTGACTTTTAAGATATTTTTCTGTCATTTCTCAAGCATTCCCTCCCGGATCCTCATGAGCACCATAAAATTGCCCATGTGCAGTTTCAGAACTACCGATTTTTTTCCACCAGTTGTGTGTGAAGACCATTTCCTTTCTTTCATGCTTAAATCGTGTTTATGCCTGCCTGCCTTGTTCAATGAGTGATTTTTTTTTTTTTTTTTTTTGTATTATGCTGCCTTTAAGAGTTAACGTGGATTTGGAATAAACGAAGAGGGAATGGAAAAATTAATCAAATAACATCGAAAACCTTGATACTGGCTTTAAGGGAGTTACAAGTTTCTAAGCCTTTCCTAACTTTTAATATTCCAAACTTTGTGTTTTTTTAATCCAAAATAAAAGACTTGTTTCTTTCCATTCCAGTAAGACACTTTCAGAAAATGTCTTAGACAAATTTTCTTAAAGTAAGAGCAATTTCACTAAACTAACTCACCTCTGCCAGGCATATTAACAGTATTGGAAGTTGCCTCCAAGGGAAAAAAAAAATTTTCAGCTAATTGTTTATCTGGGAGGATGCAAATGGTGGTTTTCAGCCTTTTAAGTCATCCATCATGCCTGGCAGCCTCTATTGTCTCATTGTTGAATTTGAGCCAAGTGAGTCTCTTTCTTGGTCTTGGGAGGGAGGTACATAGATCTGGTTCTGCCAAATCTGTGTTCTCGAGCAGTCCAAGTCCTGGTCTAAGGGAAGATAATGGAGGCAGACCTGTAGGTCCCCTCAGATTGAGAAAGGTCATGGGTCCTCATTTTCTGATGTCACATTAAATAGAGGAAGAGGAAGTAACTCTCTATTCAAAGTAGAAGTATAGGACTTGTTCCCTCAGTTCTTCCAGTGTCTGCTAATTGCTGTTAGTTTTTAAATGCATTTTTGTGGATGTAATAAAATACTGTTTATAGTCAGCTACAAAGTAAGTAATTACAATGCGGCAGATGAAATTCAGTATAACTTTGTCGTGGTTTTTTGAATTTTAATTAAACCAGTTTTAGAGTAAATTATAAATGCTGCTGCTTTTGTTGTGACAAGTGACATTGACAAAATATTAATCTAATGGACTGTTATTCACAGAAGCTAAATGTGTTCTCTAGTCTGCAGGCTTTGGGTGTTTGTTGTATTTTAATTTTCAGTGTATGTTTTCAAAAATCCAGAGAAAAGAATAAAGTTTTACAACCACATGAAATAAGAACTCCATGTATGGAATATTCCATTGTTGATATCTTGCCAACCACAATTGCGCGCGTCTCATTTATGGCACTGAAAACTTTTTTTTTTTTTTTAAACCAGATGTCTCTGTGGTCACTTTTTTGGTATCGTTAAAACTGAAGCTGGGATAAATAACCAACTGTTGACTACAAAGTCTAATATTAAAGGAATAATCAGCCCACGTTCCTATTAGATCATTTCCCTTTTGTTTTACTTTGTACATTACCTTTTGGTATTGCTTAAAAATGGTATTTTGTTGGTCGTGTATCCTTTTATAGTTAAATTATCCAAGTTATTTTCAATGGAGATTCTTTTAAATTGAATTTATATAATTATCTGTAAAAACTATATATCTTTCAATTATGTTAAATATTCAAAAACTGATTTTTCTTTTTGTCAATTTATTTGCTTCCATCTATCATAGCTTAAGACTTTTCTTTGTTTTAACTTTTGATATTTAAAATAGATGTAAAATATTTAATTACAAGGTCTTCACGGTAGTCCTGCAGTAGTTTTTAATAAGACAAATTTCAACCCCAGGGTAAAATCTTTACGTTTTGTCTCCTTTTGTTCTTCAAAGCTGACCTAGAATCCAAAGGTTAGAGTGAAATTTATTTTACCCCATAGCTTTTTCCTTCAATGTATTAGAAATTCCCATTTGAAAAAGAACTAATTACCTCTTTTTCTCTCTCTTTTTGTCTCCGTATGTGTGTGTGTGTTTGGGGGTAGGGGTGGGGGTGGGAGTGAAATCACATTATTTAGTCGGTTTCCAAGTATGATTGTTGCCTGTTTATTCAGGGATTAAATTGTTGTTGCCACTGCTACTACCACCATCACCATCATCAAATCATGGGGGGCAAGCGTAGAGAAGGTGCAAGACGGTTGTAGACATCCAAATATGACAGCAGAATAATCTCTGCAACAATATGGCAGTGCAGCATTTGCTGACTTCAGAATGCCAGATCAACCCCAATATTTTTTCAGGGATGCTAAACCTCTTGTAACTGCTAAATTGGATTTGTCACTGAATGAAGTATCAGCTGCTGTTGGACAAGGCTATAAAAGCCAGCCGGCTGGCCCTTTGTAGGCAGGGCTTACCCAACGATTGATATGTTTTAGCACTTTTGGGATTATTGTGATTAAGAGGAAACCATTCTGAATGAGAGAGAAAAGGGGTAAGGACACACAGCCCACAGCTGGTGAGCAGCATGTGTTTGCTGCCGAGGAAGTCACCATTATGGCTTTCTCCGGGTTCCTGCCCTGATTGACGGGTATGAAATCTTTATATGAGGAAGTGGTGTCCTTATTTCCTCCAGTTGCAACCCTCCCTGCAGGGCAATAGACATTTGGAATGTTGTAGGCTTGAGAATTCTGAATGCGTTCAAACCACTCATGCGCCCGTGCATGTGCACACACACACACACACACACACACACACACACAGAGTGGCTAAATGCATTAGTCTACACACGCGAGTTAATTGTGTTAATGTATAGGGATTTCAGTAATAACAACAGTGTCCTCTTTCATTTCCCAGACCCAAAGCTCTGGACATGCATTAAAAATGCACCTCTGTGTAGTTTGTGTCTGAGTTGCTTGTATGTGTGTGACAGCTAAATGAAATCTACACATCCAGTGGATTTGTAAACTCGAGCACCTAGCTGAGGGTTTATGAAGTACAGGAACCTCACTGTCTTTTAAGAACAGGTTTGTTTTCAAGAACCACCTGCTCCCTGGCGTGGTAGAGCTTTTTGCACAGGTCATGCACTGGCCAAGGCAAGCCCCTCTCTAAGAGGAGCTTGTTGAGTAGACTGGAGTTTGCAGTTGCCCAGTACTCGCAAATACACATGGAACTGGTCGCCACTCCAGCCATCCCAGGGGGCTTTGCCCAGTTCATGCTCAGAGTTTGCTCAGCATACCGCACAGGAAAGAGGCCGGCTTGCCGGGTCCTGCAGAGTTTTTTTCCAAGCCTGTGCAAAAAGCACGAATCATCCAGCAGCACGAATCTTACAGCTGGCCCTTTGCTAGCTTTGATCTGCGAATCAGGCCGCACCATGAATGCCCTTATTGTCATGTTATGTGTACACAATGTGTGAATTATTGAAAATAGGGAGGCCTGAGCCTCATCTGGTAGAGATTACAGTGCAGGCATGCTGGGCGAAGGTCTGTAATTGAAAATCCCCAGATGCTGTTTATTTGGCCTTCGTCACATGACCTGCAGGAAGATTGTCTGAACAAAATGTTGCCTGCATAGAGAGTGGAGCTTGCCCTCCCCCACCCCCAGAGCCTGCACAGGCTCAGTCTGTACACAGCTTCAACACCTGCCCAAAGGATTTTTAAAGGCTTAAAATAGATTCACTCATAGCATTTAAATAGAGGGCATCTTGCTTGTTGGTTTAAACTGCTTAAGCGGTTGTTGACTTGTGGAACCTTCTATCCATACAAGGGTTTGCTGGATAATTTCACTCTGAGATGTCTTTTCAAAGCAACCTTCAGGGCTGGAGCCACATAAGGATAAGGAGCTCGGGCTCTGCCTTTAAAAATCAAAGTGACCGTGGAGTGAAGGAGCTTGCAGATGAAGCCACATCATCTCATCTGCATTTTATCCGGTTCATTGTTACCTGTTCTACCTATGATAAAAGTGGAGCTGTTTCTTAGGAAATTTGTTTCTCCCTCTGAAATACTGAATGTTATCCTCTGTGTGGTGGGTGGATCGAGGCAGGATGCGAAATCTGAAATTGATGAGCATCACAAGAATAGAAACAGAGTAGATTGAGCTTATTTTAAAGGGAATGAAATAGCCACTCACCATCCTTTATCGCCACCCTGATCTCAGTTCTAACTGTGGGTGCCTCTTCCATTTCTTGGAGCTTAGGAAGAGGAAAAAGGTTCCATGGGGGTTTTGGCATTCCACGAGCATTCAGCTAGGCGATGAGTTCCTCGAAGGCAGGAACCCTGTTGTATTTTTCTTTATATCTCAGTGCCTGCCAGCACAGTTCTTTTTCTGTTCTTCCTGCTCCTTCTCCCTCCCTCTCTTCCTGCCTCTTCAAAGAAAACATTCAGTCACCACCTCCTGTGTGCCATGATGTCACTTCTTCCAACATTTTTTCTTTCAGGAAGGGGCTAAAATCCGCAGTAGCACTATCATTAAGTAGCACGTTCTCAACAACAGAGCCAGGAGTTAAAGGACGGGGGCCTACGGGGACCGGATGTGGGTCCTGCCTTCAAGAAGCTCATAATTTGTCAAAGAGGAACAAACACACTCCCAGGAAGAGCATTGTGTGGCCACACAGTGCTAGATGTGTGCATGGACTCTGCTGAGCCTGGAGGGGCCGCGCAAACCCACTGCCAGGCACTCAGGAAGTACCATTTGAACTGGGTCTTGGCAACTCAGAAATCAGTGTTCAGCAAGCTTGGATGGGACCATCAGGGCAGGGAGAGCTAAGGGGGCATCATTCACACAAAGGAATGGTACCCAACCTGATGCGGCAGTGCGTGTAGAGAGTGGCAGGAGAAAAGATAAACTACGTGGGTTTATACAGGTAACATTTTGATTTTTTACAAAGGAGAATATATTGCACATTACCTGGGTAATTCGAAATTTAAAAGGAGAATAATCAAAATGGGTCAACTCTCCTGAATCTAAAACTCAACCTGAGGACGTAACCTGTTTGGTTTGCTTGTTCACTGTCTAAATAAAATAGAACGCTCACTTCATAGGCCACTGCTCTCCTGAATGACTGGCCTGGACAGCGTTGCCTTTGGCTGCGCATAGTTTTGAGACCAGTCGGGTGTGGCCTGAGCATGGCAACCGTAGGAAGAAACCTCTCTGGACTTGGACCTCAGATTATTCTTCTTCAGTGCGTTTCCTCTCACCATTAATACTCTGCCGTTTATTCCCATTGTGTGGCGTTTTGCCTCATTTCTCCTCCTAAGCTATAAGCTCCTTGAGGGCAGAGGACATGTATTATTCTAGTACATATCTCCTGTAGTGCTTAGCCCAGTGCCTTTTATGTAAAAAATATTCATCACAGGGGTGGGAGTGCCTGGGGCCACATGATGTCAGCCTTGAGCACAGTAAGAGGAGTTGAAGTTTCATCCTGTTTTGAACGTGGTACGTGCGGGACTTTGAAAATGGTGTATGTGCAGTTCAGGCCACTTCATGGTTGGGTTGTGCCCCCTTCTAAGATCGTGTTCTCATTAAACGCTTAGCAATGATCTTATGACAAGTTAACTTAACATGATTTTCAGAGCAGTTGGTCGAAAGTTAAGGAATCATGAGCTTGGAAGATAGAGCTGCTTTCAAATCCCAACTCTACCACTTAGTGGGATGGGGAACTTGGGTTAGTTTCTTAATTTCTTTGAACTTCAGGTTCAGCATTTGTGAAATGGGAATAAGGTGGGTGTGAAGGTTAACTACACGAGTGAGTATATTAGCACAGTGTGCAGCACCGTGCTGACACGTAGTAGGTTTCCACCATATGTTATTATTGTCCAGCTTCCTACCATCTCACTTCGTCTCTACCTTTTAAACAATATTATTTCGTATGCTTAACCCCCAAATTTTAATTTCTCCCGTTGGAGTATATTTTTTTTTAAATGTCCTTTATGATCATGGTTTCCATATTATTTTTAAAAGAATTACTAAGGGCCTAGACATTTCGATTTCTCTTGAGCATGTTTTCTAAGCAGCGGGTAATCCCATGTGAGTGTCCTTTTGATTTAATGCTTGCATAATTCACTTTTGTGTAGCTACTGCTATCGTAGCTGCAGAAGCTGACACTTAATTCTTCTAGTGACAGTTGTATTTTTACACTCACTAAGAGCTACATTCTGGAAACCCGGTGGAGGACATGCAGTTTAATGCAAAGCCTCCAGCCTATTCGCTGAGATAATTTCACGATCTGCCACAAATTGCAAGAATTTTGGCCACACTTAGCCCTTGGCAAAAACCTAATCCCTGCTATTTTATTCAGTGAAGAATCTATTCTAAATTAAAAGATTATTGTAGCAAGTAAGTAGCTTGCATGATGCCCTCTTAATGTTAAGATATCACAATAAAAGGCTCCTTTTACTTGGAAACAATGATTATGGCCGTATCATTTTGAAAATTTAAGATGATGCCAAGATTTTGAAAACATTTTGCAGTATCGCATGGGAAAGATGTTCAATTTGAATAACACTGAAAGTAGCATTGTAGGTTTATACTGGATGCCATGTGGTACAGTGTCCTGGAAAGAAACCTTGTATATTATCTCAGGCCATGAAAACACATGAACCAAGTGCAGGGACATTACATAATAGTTATAGGACCACTTGGAATCACCTTGAGGTGCCAGAACCGCCATTTGTTGTTGCTAATGCATACGACAAGCCTTCAGGTTCCGTATTTTATCCCCTATTTTACAGGTGAAGAAATTAGAGGTCCAGAGAAGCAAGTCGCTTATGTTCACATAGCTAATAACACAAGTCCAGCTCTCCCAAAAAGATCTAGGCAATCATACATCTGAGTCCAAAACAGAAAAGCAATACCAAGTCTGCAGCGTTACCACCATTAGAGATTCTCCTTTAAAGACCGGCAGTTTTTAGCACTTTGAACGTGTGGATTTCACACTCCTCTAATGCCAAATAATTAATAAATGAACAGAGTGTTCTTAGTGAAGTTTTTCATTAACAAGACTCTCCTGGGTTAATGTTGAGATTAGCTTTTTTTTGGGACCAGGTCCCTATTACCGTGGCATGTGGAGGTCGGTGGCAGGGGAGAGGAGTGAGGAGCAAAAGCGCATGTGTTGGTCTTTCTTGTGCCAAGTTAAGAGAGCAGAATGAAGGTCTGGAAAATGGTGCTGCCCGTCACTGAAATAGTCATAACTGTACAAGGGCTTATAGATTTCAGGTAATTTTGTCCGTGCTGTCCAATTTATATAATCTTTCTAGATCATTTTTTCTGATTTTCTTCATATAGTAAAGGAGAGCCCATTCATTCATTCATTCATTGAGTCATTCAGTGAGTCCCTATTTCATAGGTACCAGATCTGGCGTTGCAGAGAATTAGATAGATTCTTGCCATGGAGCAGTCATTATTCTAAATAGGGAATGAATAGTCCCATAGGTAAGTAATGGCAGTGCAGCAAAAGCAGGGGTATGTGCTTAACACATGAGGATGTGAACGCGGAAATGACTGACCCAGTTTGGATGGCTCCTGGAAGACTTCAGGGAGGAGTACTTCAATTAGGGCTCATAGGGGTGGATAGGAGTTTTCAGGCAAAGGAGACTTGAAAAAACATTTAAGGATAGATGGTTTTACAAGGGCATAGAGGTATGAAAAAGCATGACAATGACTTGGGGAACTCTGAAGCTTTTTGTACTAGAATAGAGGCGTCTTCTACGGGGTACCAGGCTAAGTAGTGTATATTTTTCTTATAGTGGACAAGGACCTACTAATATAGAAAAGCAACATAATCAGATGTGGGCATGAAAGATGAGTGAAAACTCACCTGACAGTGTGTGGGTAGGGGTCGATTTAGGTTGCTGTTGGGGGCAACAAACTTAGATTCCATTAAATTCCATGCACACCTTGAGTGTATGGAATCCATAGATGCTGAATACATAGACCCTTCCTTTCAGGAGCTTATGTCTGTTACCCGAGGAACTCTTAAGAGAGCCAGAATGTGGGCAGTGCCTGACACATGCAGAAGTAATGCACTATGGGCCCAGGACAGAATGGTTAATCTATGCTACTTTCCCCGACAGAGTCAAGCCATCGCTTCCCTCATATACTGAGCGATTTGTTTTTAACTCACAGTGTCTTTCGTTTCAGTTTGCTTTGTAATATTGTGGGTTTTTTTCCAACCACTAGTCTGTGAGCTGAGCTCCAGGCACCTGGCTGCCTGGCTCTCTCCTCTCCACAGGTTCCATACTTAGTGCATGTTTCGCACATGCTTCGAGTGGGGTTTCATGGAGGAGACACCATCAGAGCTGAATCAGGAAGGATTTTGATTGGTAGTCGTAGGGGCTATTGCAATTGTGAGCAAAACCTTAGAAAGACAAAATGGTTCAGGGAACTGGAGCTAGGCTGCAAAATGGATTTTTTGATGGCGGCAAAATGGATTTTTTGATGGCGGCAAAATGAATTAGGGGGGTTGCGGGGTGGTGGTGGTGAAAAATAAAAAGTTAGGGCAAGATGGTTGGACAACATTGAATACTACACTAAAGCAGTTTGACCTTTGGACTATAGGCGGTGAGGCACCACTGAAGGTCTTGAAGCAGTAGAGTGGATAAACCAGAGCTGTGTTTTAGGTAGCTGTGTGTATGATGGATTAAAAAGAAGAATAACTAGAGGCATAAAGTATTAAGGCTAGTTAAATTATTCATTAGAGGATTAAGAAGGTGATTATGTAGCCTCTGTTGCTTAATAGAGAATGAGCCATTAGAAAAACTTACTTCATATTTTCCTTCTAGAAATAAGTACCAAAAAAAATCTTCTATCCAACATAGAGGGATTGTATTCAATACATAGCATTGGACATTTTTTCATGCTGGTCTTTTTTTTGACCGTTGTAGTCTAACACAAATGTGCGGTAAGCTGTCCCACTAAAATGAAAGAGAACACAGTGTTTTATGGAGCCATCACTTGATAATCTTATCAGTTGCCATTGACTGATAGGAACTCTGAGAAGGTGGGACTTGGGTTATTGCCATTTTGAAGGGCTAAGAGGAATAAGTTCTGACTAACCAGGGGTTAATACAGCCTTCCTCTGTGTATTCGTTCTTCTAAAGCTGTTCCTTCTAAGCCCCTGGGTGGATGCAGACACAGGTTATTTCAGGGACTTGCCACTGTTTACCTCCTGAAGGCCATCAGTCCGTTTTGTAAACCTTTAGATCAGGAACATGCAGTACCAGCCCTGACAACCCAGAACAGGCTGTCTGTCCCTTCCTGGTGATTTTCCACATCAGTGCTGATTTTTGGTCAATGATTTATAATGGGGATTAACCGAGACACTGGTGTCTAAACTTCCTCATTAGCAACACTCCGGGAATGGTTCAAATGCTCTTCTTCGGGAACCTCCCTTTCCCCGAATCTTAGTCTTATACCTCTCTCCCACTCTGGTTCTCCATCCCTCTCATTCAGTCTTTCCACCAGTGTCTACTTCCTGAGGACCTGTGGTCTTCTTGGCACCAGGGGGCAGGGATGAGTAAAACACAACCTCTGGTCTGTGTCCCTGTGGAACTTCCTGTCTGGTAGTGGGGCGGGGCAGGCGTTCATCATGCAATCAATCATTCCGGTAAATGGACCGTGACAGCTGTGCCGTGTGCCGTGAATGAGAGGCTTGGGGAAGGATAGGGTGGCTTGACACTGTTCTCATGGGTGACCGTCCTGTGTAAGCTCCTTGAAGGCAGAGATGACATCTTTTACCCCCATAATTCTAGCACGTTGCTTGTGCTTTGTATGTGTAGGTGCAGTTGTTGTCTGACGAGTGGGTGACTCGCCAGCTTGGTAGACCTTCATTTTTTTCCCAGCGTTGCTGGGAAAATGGCAGCAGTATGGAAGCAAAGGTTAATTATTAATTCCTCACTGGTTAGTTAATAAGGACGCTTTGCTGCCTCCTCTGGCCACATCCATAGAGACAAAGAGCCCCAGATCCTTAGGAGGATAGGGTCACTACATAGCCCTATGTACACCGGTCCCTAACTGGTGCCTACGCCTGTGCTTCTTGGTTATTGACTTTGCTATCCTAAGATATCTTTTTCCTTTAGATGATAAAAAAGGTCCGTGGCTAGGAAGCATTTTAGCCCATCTCGTAGAATCTTGCCTGGGAATGTGCTTTGTAAGCTGCTCTGTTGGGTGTTGCTGCTCCGTCTTCTGTGGAAGGACAGGGCCCTGCCCCACACTGCTGTCATTTGTGGAAGGCATCTTTCTTTGCTTCTTCCCAGTGGGTCATCTGTTCTTCTCTTTTTTTCCTTTCTGTGGATGAGTCAGGGTCAAACTGGATTGTAAGGACGTAGGAGCCCTTTTTCTGCCTCTAATCATGACTCATTCCACAAAAATCGGGCTGCCTGGGAAGAGGAAGCAAAGATGGATGACATTGGTTCTTGTTCTCAACGACTTTATGATCTGGTTGGAGCCATGACATGCGCCAAAATGATAGACTATAAGGCAGGAAGGATACAGGCCCGCAGCAAAGAGGCCAAGGTCAAGAACTGGACATTTAGAGAGAGGGAGGAGGCATCTTCCAGCTGGAAGACTCATGAAGAACAAGGTATTTGAAAGGTGGGCAGAATCCAGACATGCACAAATGGGTGAGGACAATACAGGCCATGAAGGCAATTGGGCACACAGGTACAGAGCTCAGAAAGCTCAAGGTTTTAACAAGGAACATTCCAGTAGTGCTGTTGAGCCGAGTTAGGGTTTGTCAGGGGGTGTGCAAGACCCTGAGTCTGCAACCATAGCACCGATGCCCATTTGATACAACAGGTCTAGCAATCAAGAGAAGGCTGTGGTTTCTTTCTGATTCTCATTCTTTTAACGTGGGGAATCCTCACATATCCTTCCCAGCAAAGGGAGGACCAGCAGAGGTTTCCTCAGAGTACACAGCTAGAGCACCTTCCCCAGGCCCGGGACAGTTCAGCTCTCTCAGGTCTGAATTTGCTGTAGACATGGCTGCAGCCAAGGGAGAGGAGCAGTCCATTTGTTACTTCTTTCTCTGTGGCTCTCTGACTCCATTCAATTGCAAAGTGGCTCTTAGGCTGTTAAAGCTGACTGTCTCTGGGCTACAATTTCTAGCCACAGACCCTGCATTTGCTGTGCCTCAAACACGACCTTGAGGCCACATCCCATTATACACACAGCCCACAACAACCTTAACCAGTCTTCTGTCTGGGTAAGGCAAACACAGTGCAAACTCCAGGCCTTTCTGCAGGGACTTCTCTCTGAATTGCCCCTTTAGAAGAAAATGTCACGGCAATCCGGGATGCAGGAGAAGCCGATGATGGGCTGACTTTCAACTGTGTTATATTATCTAGGAGAAAGGCAAAATAACATAAAAACTGGATTGCAGTGCCTGGTTAGGATCACAGTATGAAAGTGGCTGGCAGGTCAGGCTGTGTTTCTCTTTGCTGCTGCCTACTGCCTGTGGGAAAAGCAAGGGCAGCTTCAGCCGCAGCATCTCAGACGTAAAGAAAGGATAGGGTGTGCATTCCTAAAAGGAATTTTATGCCACACAGAAGCAGTAGTATAATGACACTTAGTGGTGAAGTGTGACGTGGCCACTCAGCTCTATCAGCTATTACAAGGATTTATAGAGAAGAATGAAGATGAATCATGAATGCTGTGTATGTTATGAATGGAGGACCAGAGACTCCTGGGCACAGAAAGAAAGTGTGTGCAGTGATCAAGGGAGTTTAAGGGTCATCAGGTGTGGTTTTTTTTAAAAGAGTCTCAGTTTCCTGCTTATGTATTTGAAGAAATGCTGCATCCTCTGTCTAAAATGGTCTTCAAACCCCCCACCCCCATTCTGCCTGTCAAAATCAGTCTTATGACTCTAGTTAGGACATGCACACTGAAGCTTTTAGGGAGAAGTGTTATTATGTCTGCCATTTATTCTGAAATGCAACAACAACAATGTAAAATTCGTTCTGTAAACAACTTTTGTGTGTGTCTGAAATTGTCCATAATAAAATGATGGAGAAGATGTCATCTATCCTTAAAGGCCTCGCTTATATTCCAGTCCTTTGGGGGAGGCTTTCTAGATTTTTCTGAATTATTTGTGGCCAATTCCCCATTCACGTTGCTAGAACTTCTTTCATGGCGCGAGTCATCTGATGCTGGAACTGATTTGCCCTATCTTAGCCCTTATGTTGGACTCTCTGTGGACAGGCAGGCTGTCTGTTCTCTCCTTCTGTCCCGGATGCTCCAGGCAGGCATCACAAGGCACCAGGTAGACGGTCCCCCATGACTGACTGTCTGATTAGTTAGGAATACCATGATTAACTTTAAAGTCAACTTCGTTGACAATCTTTTCCGCAATGCAAGGCTTACTGGAGGAAGCACTACCGTGTGTGTGTGTGTGTGTGTGTGTGTTTTGGAACAGAGAGAGAAGTGAGGGGTAACATTTCTAACACACAACATCCTATCATGGCTACCAAACAAGAGCGTGCTGTGTGGGCTGGAGGTCCACCGCCAGTCACATCACTGATGGCTGGTGCTGCTGAGCTCTCGGTCCTTGGTAAGGGAATTCTGTACCTTAGTACCATGATTCAAATCCCAGGCTCTGGCCTATATGGATCCACACCATTTAGATGGTTGTGCTATAGAAATGTAAAGAGGTCTCAGGGCATCTTATCAGGGTCCCTGACAAGAATCCATTTAGGACCTAGTTGATTTCCCCAAAATATGTACAACCCCAAGCAACCAAAAAGGTACTCCTAAATCATTTGGAATGGCATATATTTTTCCCTAATGGTAAGCATATTTTAGTTCTGGGAAAATTTAGAATTGAAAATAGGAGATTTTAAGAGAATTAAAGCTATAGTATTAATGTTTTTTATTTAAAGGAGTTATGCACATTTGATAGTCCAAGAAATTATTTAAAATAATTTGGCCCATACAACAGGTTAGCCTGTATTTTATTTCCAAATTAAAATGTGCCATGCACTAATTGGTTTAGACTTGCTTTTTGGAAGGGTTGAAGTCTTACTAGATTTGTAAGCAATATTAGAGCATTTAAGATAATTTATTAAGTTTCTAAGAGTTGGTTAAGGGAAAGTTTTATAAGTTGAATTAAACAGTTCTAATATTTAAAATAATTAAATACATTCTAAATAAAATACATAGATTTAAATATTTAAAGGACTTTAGGTTTGTAAAATGGGCCAAACATTATTTGAATGGACCTTTGAAAGTGATTGTAAAAATTATGAGACATATGAGTTGAACTTAGAACTTAAAGGTATTTAAGTTTTTTTCTTAATAACTGAGCAAATGAAATATACATTTTTTAAAAGTAGGTAAACGCGAATAGTGTTCTCTGTACACAGTCACCCTCATGGTCATTAAAAAAAGTCACATAGAATAAAGTGATTAACACGGCCTAGATCACAGTAGCAGCTTAGTATTAGTTGAATTTGAATTTTAAAAAGTGAATAAGTGGCATTTCTTATGGAGGCAAGAAGAAACTCATGGGAACCTCAAGTTAATTACTCGTCATGGCTTGAAACATGGTATGAAAGAAAGGACATGGGTTGTGAAAGGTGCTCGTACTCACATAAAGCACAGGGATATGCGAGTTAGGAGGAGCTTTCAGTGGAGTGGTGACTGTAGCATAGTGCGCTGTACACAGCACTCGATGAGGGTCGTCGTAGCGATTTCTAGAAGTACTGTAATCAAACTATGAGCTGACATTGTTTAACTCCAAGGGGTGTCATCTGCATAGACTGCAGGATATATAGTCAAATGTGGCTGTCCTAGATGTTGATCTCATCCATTCAACCAAACGCCGTGAGAAATGAGGAATTAGTTATATGGGTGATGTGTCACACCTAACCAGCTATTTCTGTCTGCTTTCCCAGAAAATAAGCTAAGTATGGGGGCAAGAGACGTTTTTGCCGTCTGGACAAGGTTCAAATGAAATTGTTGCCTGCAGTACAGAGCCCTGGATTTGTGTTGACCTGGCCACTCGGCGCTGAACAGGGTGCGCAGTGGGGCCCTGAGATGGAGGATGCTCTGCTCTGCCGACACTGTCATTTAGGTCTGGCTTCTGGTAATGAGGCGCTCCTGCCTGGGCTCTGCTATCAGTGAGCCTTTGAGACAAATTGCAAAATCTCTACAACCGTCTGAGAGATGGAGAAGTAGACCTGATGACACTACAGGAGATATTGGTAGTTCTCAAAAGTTTGAAAGAGAATCCTTAGCGCTGCAGTCCTCAAAACTGAATTTTGAAGTCCTTTTCCTAGGGTTAAAGGGTAAGTTCAGTCACAGAGTGAGGATCTGAGAAGATCCTGACAGGCTGGAGTGATAGGCTTAACTTAACAGGATGAAATGCAATAGAAAGAAATGTAACGTTCTGTATTTGGATCTGAAAATCCTAACTATGCATGAAAAGACTGCGCACAGGGGTAGGGATATATCTAAGGAGTAGTCAATATGAAAAAGTCCTAGGAGTTCAAATTGACCTAAGTTGACTATTTATTGTGGCCCCACAAAATCAAATGCTGCATTGACAGAAGTGGAGTATGAAGGAGGAGAGGTGACAGACCCAGGCTGCTGTGGACCTGTCATAGCAGGGACATCGCTGCAGTTCTGGGCTCCAGGCGAGGAAAGGAAAGGAGACAAAGGATGGTCACAGGATGTATGGGGGAGTGTTCCAAACCTTGTCACAGATAACAAAGGACACAACTCCAGGGGGACCTGAAAGCTGTCATTAATATTTCCAAGTCAGTCATGTGCATAAGGAACTAGCTTGGTTTCTTGTTAAGAAGAACAAGAAGAATCTGAGGAGAAAGTTACAGGAAGCCACAGATAAGGAGGGTCTTTTTATTCTTAAATGTTTTAAGGTAAAATGGACTCCTTCCTGAATTCTAGAAGTGTTGCTTTTGGCTAATAAGTACTTTGAGGGGTGGGAATGGATGATCCAAAGGTACCTTCCAGCCCCAACCTTCCACAATTCCTTTGCCTTCCAGTGGTGACTGTGTATTGCATGGTCCTAACATAGGCAGGCGGAGGGCGGAGCCCTGATTCGAGAACCGTTCTGGGCAGTGGTGGGGGAGCATTTAAATTCTCAGGCAAGATTTCCATAAGGACAGTCTCACGTGGGTCCTCATTAGTGCTGCAAGTTCTTTACTCTGCCAGGGGAGATCTGGTGGTTGTGCTCACTCGCTTTTCACCAGAAGCTGTGTTATTTCCTCATTTACAGTGTGCTGGGTGCTGGGGAGGCTTTGGGGAATGAGATAAAGCTCTTGCTCTCTTCAGGTATCCAGTATGTCTGGGAAGTCAGACTGCAAACACAAATCATACAACTAGCCAGTTATGATTATAGTTACAGTTTGGAGTCATGTCTGGTATGAGTGGGGTTCTACCTCATGTAGTATTACATTTCCCCCACTTAGCTTTGAGGCCATACTTTCCCATGATATTATAGTCCTTCAGAGAGTCAGATTATCTGTTTGAAACCTCTCAGTCTCCTGGTGTGGTACGGAGAGGAGATATTTGTTTATACGTTTAGGCATTTTTTTTTTTTCCTCCAGAGGTTGTAAAGCTTTGAGGAGGTTGAGTCATTTTTTTTCAAAGACAGGGTCTTCTGTATAGTTAGTTACTAGGGTAGTGACTACCGTTAGGGGGTGTCTGCTTTCATGCTGTTAACTTCTTAGCGTAGGCTTTCCATGGTCACAGCAGTTCATTCTTTTGTATCTATAACGACTGTTAAGTGAAGGTAACTACAAACAGAAACCTGAGTGAGGAGGAAAGAATATGAAAAATCAGACTAAACAGAACCGGGTTTGTGGACTCCCACATCAGTCCTTGTGTTGGTGGCTCATTTAGAGACAAGCATGCAAAGAAACGAAAAGGCACATTTTTAAAAAGCACATACCTATCCTCCACTGCTGATCATAGTTCGTAATTAAATGCCCCTCATCCTAATTTTCCTTAGTAAGTAATTTTACAAACACTACTGTTTTATTTTTCTAGTGTTAATAAGCTTACAGCTGCAACTGATTCTGAATTCTGTTCTTAGTTTCAGGTGTCTTTTTTGTAACCCATCTTATTGTAAATTCTTCTTTCTTTCAGGTAGGAATGAATTGATAGCCAGATACATCAAACTCAGGACAGGGAAGACGAGGACCAGAAAACAGGTAAAATAACCTCCCTGGAAATTGTGCATGTCAGCGAATGGCCCAATGAGGCATTTTGGCTGCAGTGGCTGTCTGTGCTTTGGCTCCTAGGAGCCCCCAATTTGAGTTCCCTGTAAGGACGTCAGTGCTATTTAAATTGGTGTTTTAAATTGGCTCAGTTTTCACTGTTCATCATTTCAGTGACCCTTTCCTAAGTGGTCTCCAGAGTTCTTTTTATACATGTGTGGGAAAGTGTTATTGCTACGGACAGTGTATGAACTGCTCCTGTGCCGTATTTTAAAAGTTTTACTTCTTTCCCAAACTCTGCATCGGCAAACACTGCAAAAGCTACAGGTGCAAATATACTTGCACGTCATGAAATTGTGAGATTTTGCGCATTGTAAAATCCTGGAACAATTACGTATGAGTCATTTCAGTGAAAAAGTAACACTAGCAGCCGTGAGTATTGGCCTGACTATGGTACTGAATGATGTGCGTCCAGGGAACTGTTGCTCCTTAAGCTATGGCTTTTTGTCAGTAGCTGCTGTGACTGAAATGAAGTTACAACTTAAATACCTTTGTGCAGAGCAGTGTCAGGAATTTTCCTCTGCCCTTTGTCAGGGCTCTGGCTCTCCTCCTCCTTTCTGATGTGAAGCAGCCCCACCTCTCAGACCCAGTTCAGAACTGGAATGGATGAGAAATTGGTATTTAACTAAAAACAGAGAAAGAAAGGGGAAGGGAAAAAACTAATCAGACAAACCTCACGGGTGAGTTGTTAACAGAAAAAATATATATATATTTTAATGTTTATCTGTGCTCATGGATCTGACGTGGATTTTAAAAACTATACTGAAACCACCAGGCAAGCTCAACTCGGTCTCTTGAAGCCTGAGCAGCCGATTCCAGTCCTCTGCTCAGTGATGAGTTGTTTTCATGAGTGTATATGACGGGGGAGAGCTTTTCCCCAGGAATGCTACATGTGCCCCAGCCGGGAGCCTGGCTGCTGAGTCAGCACGGAGGGAAGTGGCCTCCTGCCAGCGTGCAGAGGCCGGGCATTGTTCGGTGGGTGTTCCCCGACAGTGGCCAGGGGTCCTCCTTAAGTCTGAGAATCACAGAAGAACAAAATTGGGGGAATACAAGTAAAAGCAGGAGCCGGATGGAGGGGTGAAGAGGATGGGGGAGATCCTGCTTCTCCGTACTTAAAAAGAAAAAAAAAAAATTGGAAAAAAAATTTAATAATTTAAACTCCAAGACAAAGTTAAAGATAAAAGGATCTTTTATTGTCATGAATCCTGTGTTTTAGAGTTGCTAGAGTGTTGAAAATGAATTAATTGTCTCGCAGGCTGAGTCGTTGAACTTCTACATGGAAGGTTCTAAATTTCTGAAATGTGCAAAAACAGACAAGATCTAATTCCCAACATACTGAAAGTGCTGGACCTGGGCTGTCTGCTGGTCTGTGAGCTCTGGTCATGTGCCCAACCCCCTTCAATGGGGGACTCTTCTAAATTTAACCAAGCCCCTCCGAAAGAGATGCAAATTTGTTTACCCAGTGGAGTCATTGTTTCAGAAGCCAGGCTTGGCTTGGTTTCCACCCTCCGGCATCCTGGGGATGTTTTTAGGCAGCAGTTGGTGATACCTCTCCAATGTGAATTTGTTGTTCAGCAAATCCGTGTGGTTTTCAACCCAGATTTTTAACAGGATGGCTGGCTGGCTGTATTCACACTTTGCGCTTTGTAATAATATGTAAATCCACTTGGCACCCAGTCAATACCCAAAAGAGTGGAAGGATTAAAGATATTTATAAGGGGGAAAAATGCTCTGCTAACTGGGTCTTTCCATTTCACTTTGAGATCTAATTTACATGTCAGTATTATTTTAACATTTGCTACAGAATCCAGAGCCTCTTAATGAGATCAGAATACAACCGACAGCTTCAGCTTTTTGATTCTGCAGAATGTGCTAATTTATGGATCGTCTCTTCTAAATTGAGAAAAAGGGATTTTCCCTCCTGATACTGAGAAGCTATAAATATTTTCATTTACCTCTACCCCCACCTTTTTAATTTTATAAAGAAAACAACCCCACTCTCCCCCTCTCATCCCGTGCCCATGATTGCTCCCGGGTGAGAAAAAACTAGATTAGCCTAAACTTTCCTCCTGAATCAAGTCACTGCAGTGATGACCCAGTCTGAAAAGCTTAGAGCAGCGCTGGGGGCTTGGTGTCTGGCTGGGACTGTGTATTCCTAACTGCAGAGCTTTGTTGAGATGCAAATAACCTCCCTCCCCCACCCCACCCCAAACCCTCCTAAGGAGTAGCAATTTTATATTTGATTTCCTTTTTTGTTTTGTTTTGTTTTGTTTTGTTTTGTTTCCCCTCATAAACCCGAACAATGTAGGTGTCTAGTCATATACAGGTCTTAGCAAGAAAGAAAGTTCGAGAAATTCAAGCCGCCATTAAGGTACGTCTGGCTTGCCCAGTTGTAGGGGGCTTTTCATCTCCATGGTTACAGGCTTTTCCTTTGTTTTCCTCCCTTCCCCTACCCTGCAGGTGTCTAGTCACATTCAGGTTCTTGCCAGAAGGAAATCTCGTGATTTTCATTCCAAGCTAAAGGTATGCGCTTTCCTGCTTTTTGGCTTGTGGTTGCTATGCATCTCACTTCCTGTTTTCCATGGTGACTGGTGAATGCCTGGTGCTGGGATTCTTGTAACCTAGTTTCCTCGCATGTGAGAGCTGTTTACATTTCTTTGTGTCTAATCTCTCTGTTTCTGTACTAGCCTCACATTAAGCTCAGTGTGTGTGTATGTGTGTGTGTGTGTGAGTGTGTGTGTGTGTGTGTGTGTGAGTGTGTGTGTATGTGTGTGTGTGTGTGTGTGTGTGAGTGTGAGTGTGAGTGTGTGTGTGTCCCTAATAACAAATGCAGCAGAGAGCTGGTCTTAATAACTTTCCAGCACAGAAACCTGATTTTTTTTTACCCTCCGAATATCCACCACGCTAGGAGAGGAGAAAAAGTTAAGAGACACGAACTTGGTGTAGAAATTATAAACAAGAATCATTTCCACAGCGGTCATCATGTAATTACTTTTAGAAAATATTTAGAAGTTATTTTGTGCTTTTGATGTACTTTCAAGCATACTTATGAAAAATACGCCTTTTTCATGTAATTTTTTTACGTGTTCTTCCAACATAGAGTATTTTCTGCCACATTGCTTGATATTGTTTTCTAAGCTATTAAAAAAGAAATTTAGTTTGAGGTCTTAAAATTTGTTTTAAAAAAGATGGATTTTAAAGATGGGAAAGCTCCTGATCAAATATCCCTGTTTGCAATTCCATTTATACTTTAGTTTACTCTAAATTTTTTTTTTTACGAGTGCCTCATTTTCCCATCTCTTCAAGTATATTTCATAGCAAAATCTGAGGCATGGGAAGTTCTTTAAATGCAAATGCAACTTCTTCCCATTTTTTCCCCTTCCAAAATTTGCAGTAAAGCCCACAACTTTTTCTTCATAATGCCCAGTTTTAGAAATCAAAAGGATTATCGTTTGCACAGAGGAGTTTTACTTTATAATAAAAACAAATTTGTAGCTCCTGTTGTTGCCTATCCCATATGCCATTTTTTGTTCTTTTCTATATTTTTCCATACATGAAGTAAATGTATGTGTTTGTTCTAAACCTAAAGAACAAAGTGTAATTTCACAGCACTGAGTGGTGAACACTGGGACCGCCTCCCCTCAAAGTCCTCCAACTTTTTTAATGCAAATGAGGCTGGCTGTGGAGTAGGCCTAGTGACGAGGAAGGAGCATTTGGTGTGCCCTCTGCAGTGGGCAGCATGTTGGCTCGCTCGCACGTGTGGCTGATGGTGGCTGGCTTTGAGCTGCACTGGCTGAGCAGTTGGAAGACTACGATAACGTCTTAGATCCTGCTTTTTAACCAAAGGTGCAGTCCTCTCTATGTGGGTATAACTACCACAATGTTTGCTCAAGTTCTGACTCTGTTTCTAGTTTCTCTGAGCTAACGGATTTATGATGTACAAAGAAGTTTATAGACCTCCATTTTGTGTTTCCGTCTGCGATGTTATGAATTGCTCTATTTCTACACTGTGTGGTTCACATAGGCTCTCCAGGGTACGCAGCCCAATACCCAAGGCCCTCTAAGTGAGGCTCTCCTGTTCAGAAGATCCCCATGGGGGACAGGAAGCACTCATTTTCTCCTTTGGCGATTTTCAGACTCTTCCTCACTGGAAACAGTTTGCCATTACTGTATATATAGAGTACACACAAACACAGTTGTATTTGCATTTGTTCTTAAAAAAGAAAAACAGAAGACTTCCCCTCACTTGCAGCCCTGGCTCACTCTCCTTTGGGGGCAGACACGAGGAGGAGGCGGACACAGAGGCAGTCAAGTAGCAACTGGCTCAGCATTTCAGTTCCAAGAACCACCTCCATCTTCTTGTCGTTTCTTTCCTTCCTCCCTACCACATTATTCTTGGGAAAATGGAGGCCTTTGTTCTTCCCATCGGCTAATACCAACTGAGTGTTCCAGGCGTGTCGCTCATCACGGTGGGCAGTTAACAGCCAACCCCTGTGCACAGAGCAGGCCATGTAAATGGGAATGTGAAATATAGGGCACTGTTGGATAAGTGTTAGCAGAAAGAGCCAAAAGCAAATGTGGAGCGAATCTCGGACAAGCAGTATGGAGAACGTGCCGCAGTTAGGGAATGGAAAGGCAGGAGTTCGTGTAGTACAGAGCCGCTGGTGTGTTTTCTCCTTTACCCACACCACAAAGGAAGCTCCATTATGTGGATTCTGAGGAATAGCATTTAGGCAGCCCGGGTTCCAGGAATTTACTTGCCAAAAGCCATCAGCCTAGTTAAGAGTCAGAGTCAGGATTTGAACTCAGATCTTTCCGAATCCTAAACCACTGCTCTTTCAGACAGGGTTTTATCTAGTGGAGACGCAGGAACGTTTCCAAGTGGAAGGCTTCATACAGCACATAACCTGTCACCCCTCAAGTTTCTTGGATCTAGGTAGGCAGCCCTTGATACCAGCCTTGCCTCAGCACCCACATTTTAGAAGTAAGATATTGTTCACTTTGGGCTCTTGGTCAAAATGTGGATTTAATTTGACTGACACTGTGGTGATTGTCAGTAACTTAGGGGATGATGTGATCCTATCTGCCAATCTGCTGTGTCACCACTGTAAGGGCATTAGGACAATTGAGGAGAATAAGGCTGTCTGTCACCTGCCTACAGAGATGTTGCTGCCTTCACCTTCCGGGGCATTTGGTGTTAAAGATGCCCTCGTTGCTCTTCCTAGCCTGCTATCCCCAGGAAGTGGGCTCAGGCCTGTTGGCTTCCTTGTAAGAGCGGTAGACCTCACCCCTGCATCCGCATTTCCTGGGTCAGCTCTGGAGTCTCACAGCACATCAGTGGGAGGCAAGAATGAGTATCCTTGTGGAATTTGTTGTGGGGTCAGGAAGCTGATAACCGTGTCTTCTTGGCCTCCCACATATAACCAATGTGATAAACTTGCTACAGAAAGTTGAAGTCAACCCCACCGACAGCAAGGATAGCTTCTGGGTGGGCGGTGGGGGTGGCAGGAAGTATCCAAACTTAAAAAAGACAGTGGTGCTTTGCCTGAGAAGACGTAGCAAGGCTTCTGGGAGAAGGTGGCTGGTGACTGACCATCTCAGGACCTGTCCTTGCAATGCCTGCATCAGCCAAGCTGCTCACCATTTTGCCACAGGATTTCTGTGCTCGGGGGTGGACAAAAGGCCTGTGGCTCTCCTGTGAAGACTGACGCCAAGCTCCATTTCCCTGCCCTCCCTTGGAGTTTAAATACGTGGTTTGCTCACACCTGGAGCCACTGCCAGGTGTGGCTTCCGTGGGCTCCCTCCTGCCTATACGTCTCTCTTCACTTCCCGGGGAAGGGTGTGGTAGAACTGTTAGGCGAGTGGTTTTCCAGCCCCTTTTAAGCAGCAAAACTCATGTTTCGGATTGAAATCGTACTTGAAACTTTCAATACATAAAAAAGTAAAGGTCATTTTAATCAAAGCTCACACTCTGATCCTTAGCAATGGCCCCTTTGGTTGTTCCTTTGAATAAGGTTGGAAAAACCACACTGCTTTAGGCAGAAGAAGAGGAGATGGCTGCCTCCCAGCTGTCCCTCCCAGGTAACGTGGTAACCCTCGTTTTCCATTTTAAAGTCCACATTATCTAAGTTCTGCAGTCTGTTCTGCCATATTCCTCTGAAGAAAACAGACTCAAGAATAGAGTGGTCATTCTCATGTCACAGTTTCGGATGAGTCATCCCAGCTACCAAAGTCACGCTCTTGAAAATCTGTTGGAGTAAGTTCCAAAGGTCAGCTTTATGCTTCTGCTAACTGCAGTGGTTCTCAAAGGGCTTGTTTGTGAACCAGATCACCCCCAAATATGTGGACTTTAATTTCATTTAAACTTTTATAACAAAATTTGTTTTAGTAAAAGTTGAAGATTTCCACGTAGATTTGAACTCGAAAAGCACAGACATGATGACTTAATTCAATCCTGTAAACTTTCCATTGAGAATCCAGTGCACTGTATACCCTTCAGTAGATGTCAGGCAGAGAGAGTTAAACAAGCAGAGTGTTCTTCAGGAACACTAAACTTTTCTGTTATTTTTGGCTACATTTGGGGAAAATACAAGATTTCCAGTGGATTGTCTCCAGCTTGGGGGAAGGTCGGGGGACTCGGCAGTAGAAATTTAACAGAGTGGTGCAAAGACTGCACAGTGAAAGATTAAAGGAGAACTAAAGAAAGCCTCGTGGAGGAAGTACCATTAAAATTGAGCATAGAGGAAGGCAGAATGTCCGCTGAAATACAGGGGATGTTTGGGGAACCATGAAGAACGCCATGTAGTTTGTGCATGGAATGGGAAATGCCCCTGGAGGAGTCAGACAGAAAGGTCCTGGGTCATTATGCCACGGAGGAGTGAGGTTCGTCTGTGGGCCGTGAGGAGCACATGGGGGTGGTTCACATATACACTTGGGAAAGATCTCCCCACAGTTTTTGGAGGCTAGGTAGGAGAGAGGCAAAACGAGGCAGGGAGACCAAGGTAGGGGCTGCTGTGAAGTCTGAGCGAGAGGTGTGGGCTTCCCCCTCCAGTCCACTCTGAGTGCTGGGTACTCTTTCTTCCTCATTGTTTTTAGAGAGTCCATTACGTTTAAAAGTTCTAGTCTTATTAATTCTGAAAAGTATACACCCAAACTTTTCAACTGCAGCATTTACAACTTGGGTTATTAAAGGTTGCATCCTCTTAAAGTAATGGCAGTTAACTGAGGATGTGCACCAAAATTAGCTATGAACTTTTTGTTGTTGCTAAATTTTCTAATATAACAAAAGTTAAAAAAGAACAGAGAATGACATATGAAACATTCATGTTTGTGCTGTCCAGAAATTATCATTTTCATGATGACATTTTAAAAAGTTGCTTTCAGCGAACAAAGTCTAATGGCAAAATCTTATTCTTATTTTTCCTCATTTCCTCTGCCCACCCTCCTTCCACAACCAATCTCAATCTCCCTCCTCTCCCCAAGCCCCCACCAATTGTGTCTTTCCTTGCCATTCATTTCCCTGAGAAAAATCAATTCCAGTGAAAACTCTCTCTTCCCTTTTTGCCCTTGTCCTAAAACTACTCTAGATTTTTACCCATTGTCTACTGTGGATTTCTACTGAAGTCACTGGCACCAACATAACGTTTTTTTCTCCACAATTTATAGCAGCCTAAACCAAGTTAGACTCGGCCAACAATTTGGGATGGCTTTGGACAGAGACTGCAAACATGAGGGAGAGATACAAGGAACAAGAAAATCTAGGGGATAATTGAAATGGTCAGGGAGTGATGTGAGAAGACAAAGAACCAGGAGCAGAGATGGGGGCAGCAGGGAAACGGGGTGCAGGGGTCAGGAGAGTGCAGTACAGATTCAAGAGCCTGCTAGGATGGATAAGAGTGCCAGAATTTTGGACATTAAACATATACTTTAGGTTTTTGTTTTATTTTTAAAATCTTTTTGGCTAAAGTACCCAAGAAACAAGTCAGAGTGCTAACTGCGGCTCGAGAAGAAAACTTAGCTTGGGGGGGGGTCATTTCTCGGTGATGGGAGTACAGTGTGTTTGGCCCCTGCCCGGACAAAATCCTTTTTACCCACCACTCTTAGGTGCTAGGTAGGTTTTAGGTGACGCACAGCTGTGTAGCTAGGCCTGATTCTAGTTACGAAGTAGAAAATGGGTCCATGCAATTACTCTGTGTAAGTGCCTTATAGGTCTGTAGAACATGATTTAGGAATTCCAAGGCTGTTGACTTAGATACGTCCCTTAGACCTTGTGTCACCAGCTGCACCCGTAAGCGGCATCACCCATACAGTTTCATTCATTGTCTTCCATCTCTGCCTTTCCCCTACGTAGTTTAGCCCTTCACTGGACTCTTCAACTGAGCAGTGAGAGGACAACAGCCTATCTGAAAAGACTTTGGTATGGTCTGAGGACTGGCCGGAAAATTTAGACCTTATTCTCTACCTTGAATTATTTCACTCAACATTAATTCATCAAAAGGTCATTAACTGTTCTTTTTTTTTTTTTAAGCGCCAGGGATTTATTATCCCAGCCTGTAGAAAGAATGCAAAGCATTCTCCATGCATTAAGCAGTTTTTTCTTTCCTACTCAGAGTTCCTACTTAAGAGTTTCCTTCTCTGAGACTATATGTTTGATTGTCCCGAAAGGTTGTTCAGGCACTGCCCAGAGACCTCCTTCCCCCAAATAGCAGCAGAAAGGCAATCCTTTATTGCTGGCTCGGAGGCCTGTGGGAGCTCCAGCCAAGCTTCTCAGACCACCACCACCCTGCAGACCAGTTTCCTCTTCCTGTAAAGATGGACCAGGCCACTTCTGGTCTGGAGGGTGTTTTGGTGAGTGCATGATTCAGGACAGTAGTGAGAGGACAGGAAGACTTCACTCAGCACTAAGCTCAGCAGGAAGACATCGTAGGGTGTATTCGTGTCAAGCTTGGATGTGTATTGAAGAAAAGCCTGTACTTGCTGACTCTGCATCATCCCAGCAGAGCAGAAAAAGGTCCGCACTGCTGTGATTCTGTCCATTTGCTGGTGACTAATTTACGAGCTACATGTGCTCCCCGAGACCATTTTCTTCATCCTCGACCTGATGGCCTTTGTGATTTGATTTCTGAAAAGGCCATTCTTCCCAATCTGCTATTCCTTCCACTAAGCAGAGAGCTTCAAGTTCAAATTGTTGATTTAATTCTCTTGAGGAGTTCAGGAACTTCGCTGGGGCAGTGCTGCAGTCCACACTGCTGAATCCTGGTTGTGTCACCATTGATGCCATCCAGGAATGGGCCTGTCCATCAGGGAGACGTGCTTCACTTCACCCGGGGGTGCTCCCCATGGCCCTCTGAGCCGCTCTGCTCTATCAGGCAGTGACCGCTAGCTGTGCACAAAGCAGAGAAAGCCCGGGACGGCCAGCCACCTTCTTTGTCTGGGTGCCACCACCAAGATGCTTGGCCTTGTTGCGGGATTTGGGAAATGATACACAGCCTTTCCTGGCATCTCCCTCTCCCTGGGGAGTTCTTCTGCATTCATGACAGGTACCCTGTCTCCTCAACGATATTTTCATTACCTTGTTTTTAATATAACTGAGTTAAAACTTAAGATCGGAGACAGTTAATTTCTCGTGCTTGGGCCTGATGGAATTAGAACCTGTCATCAGTGGTGTGGTGATGCAGAACTTACCGTGTAAACTAGAGGACTGAACACATTACGTTTCCATGTGAACTGAGCCAGGTCTGGATTTTGTTTTTAAGGGCGACAGAAACAGCCTCATTCTACATTTTTATCCCTTCCTAGAGAAATCCCATTGTTAATGGGTCTCTAATGTAGACAAATGTCCTCGAATAACAGTGAGCACCAAGGTTATGTATTCAGGACCAGGGCTCACTAAGCATTTCAGGTCTCAGGCAGGATCCAGCTGGGTGGTTGGTCACATGGGCCCCACAGACTGCAAGTTTACCAAATGGCAAGGCTGTGGGCACTGCAGAGGGAGTGCTTGATGCACTTCTCAGAGCAGTCCTGAAGGTGGGCGTTGTTCCCTTCACTTTATAAATGAGGAAGCAGAGTCTCAGGATGACTAAGTGACTTGCCCAGGTTCACGAGTCTGATCCCAGGGCTATCTGGCATGCTGCCTCCCCAAAGGCTGCTGGTCAAGGGTGAGGATTCGTTTCCCTGACTCAGGATGGCTTTGCACTGTGTCCCCTCCACCGAGCCCTCTTTTCATTGTGTTGTATGTTTTAATTAAACAGAGAAGATGAATGGTGGGGTACTTGTCTCGATAGATCTAAGCTTGAGTCTGCTGCCTACTTGGGTTCCTCTGGTGTTTCAGGGGGAGGTTTACCTCCTGCCTCTTGCTGTCCCTTAAGAAGGGCAAGGGGGCTAAGATCAGAAGGGTGCCTTCTCCCCAGCTCCCAGACCTGGCATTCGCTGATCTCAATTCCCGGCTTCCTGGTGGAGGTTCCTGGTGGAGTCGTGAGGCATACCTGTAAATCACTTGGATCCTGTCTACAATCCTTAATAATCCCAAGCCCCACATCAGAATCAAAGGAAACACTATTGACAATTACCAAATACTAAATATAGCTCAATACATTTAAAAATGAACAATGGCAAAAGCCTGGAAACATTTTTCTTTGATGTGAATGGAGTCTTTGGCATTTGGAAATACAATAAGATGAATTAACTGCTCCTCATTACATGGAAGTCAGGGGAAGTGTGAATGTGCCTTCTCTCCTCAGCATGAGCTATTGCCTGACCGAAATAGCCCCCTTTTGTACTTACTCCTGCTTTTTCTAATAATAAACAAATTGGAGATCATGGCTAGAAAATTCAAGTGCCCGGCAGCCTTTCTTCAAAACCCTCATAGAGTTTTGTGATGTTTATCTGATCAGGGGCTACTGCTAATAATCGTAGAGGTCGTGTGAATCCACATAGTGCAAGATTAGAAACAGCATCTGCAAAATTACTTGAGGGAAATACTCTGTGTTTTATCTTTTTCTGTAAAAGTGATTTTGCAAGCAAATTGCTGTCTTTCCTCTCTTGTACTACATTTTATATTGCTGGGAAAAGTGTATTTGGAGAAAACATTTAATAGCTATCAAAAGCTTTGGAATCCATGGTTTTTTGTTTTTTTTGTTTTTTACTTTATATATTTTTCCTGATTTATTGGTGGACTTCTACATGAATAAATTAGATTGGAGTATTTAAATGATGAAATGATGGCCCCTGAATAAATAAACTGTTTGGAATATAATGATTTAGTAGGCTGTTCACTAAAATTTGATACATGACAGCTATAATATTTATACATGCAAGCATGTGACCTTTTAATATTATCTTTTTAACATGATTTTTATGGTTAATGCCTACAAATTATGAGATAATTGATTCCCCCAGAATCATCAAAAGCTAGGGAAGCAGAGAAGTGAGAGGAACAAGACTCCCATACTATCCAGAAACTGATTCATAAAATGTTCTCGAGTTGGAGTAGCACAACACTCCAGATGTGCATTTGTGATGTGGCTGTCTTCCTGTCATGTATATTACACGTAGACATTTTCCAAACATTGTGTACATTTGAACGGTTAAAAGGAGGTAGTTAGTGGAACCCAGAGTTGTAGTGGCAGCCTCGCTCTGCTTCATGAAATACGAAATATGAAAGCCTGTTTACTTAGTAACAATAACAACCTGAAAGGCTTCGGGCTGAGGCGTTTATGCATGACACATCCTGCTGGTCCCCAGACGGCTAAGGTAGTGAGGCCATTGATACCGTGGAATGCCAGAAGTTGGACAAGGAGGAAAGGCAAGTGGGTACTGAGACATGCACCTGAGTTAGAGTGCTTGGTCTGCCCTCGTTCTCAGGGCAGATGGGCCATTTGTCCCTAGCACACCATCAAGAGTCTTAGACCCATGTCGTCAGCTCCATAAACATTTTCCACAGTTTAGGACAGTGTTAGTGTTGAGTTAGTGTTCCGTTGGAAAAGGAAGATCTGCCTTTTCTTTCCTTATTCCCCAAACATTCACCTTTTTTTGTGGCCTCGTTCTTTATAATCTTAGGGATAAAGGGGCTTAAAATCAGTAATATGGAGTCAGTGTGAAGTTGTCCAAGCTTTTTCCTAGGACACATTTTTCTTGTTCATGCATGCTCATATGTACACGTACACATACAGTGTTTCCTGAAATCTAAGATACCGTCAATGATAACTCAGTATTGACTTAAAACAGTTTTCAAGATAAAACAGTGTGCTCATCCTTTGTAAAGTTCATCCACATCTCAGAAATGTTGGTATGAAAACATTTTAGAATAAAATTAATATGGTGAACAAAAGTAGCATGTATTTTTGAATTTACTTAAGCTTCAGTGTTTGGATGGATTAGCAATACCCCCACCCCCTACTTCTCCCTTTAGTCTGGGGGTGTGAGTGGTGAGGATAGAGTGGAATGTTTAAAAATCTAGGCTATTAGACTAGAGTGACACGGAAACAATTTACTCAGTTCTGACTCTTAGAGTTATAATTTCTTCAAAGCCAACCATGTATCTCTAGGTCGAAAATGACAATTTAGAGATCCCTCCATTGAAATCTCTCAGCTTGGCATCATTCCGTACTCCCATTTCAGGATAAGTGGGTCTACAGCCAGGCTTTCAGTTCTGATTTTGAGATCTCCCTGGCAGTGCTTATTACCTGCAGGGTTACTTTAGATTTTAAACAAAAAAAATATTAATCCTTTTAATTTGTAAATGTGTATCATGCATATTACATAGAAAGGGGAGATGTTATAAAATTAAATGTGTAGCCAGAGCGTCTCCACTACAAAAGGTAGGAAATCACTGGTATAGACATTTTAGTCCATTTGCAGAAAATTGCCTATTCTCAAGTAGGTAGGTCAAGTGCAGAAAGAACCTCTACTTGAGATAAAATTTCCTCTCCACACTTGGCTTTTTCTCTATTAGGATAGGTGGCCAAGAGCTGCCCAAATTTTAACATTCTGCTCTTTTCACTAGTGGATTTTTGGCTATACGTATAAAGATGTATTTGCTTATAATAGAACTCAACACTCATAGCTACAAATATTCGGTTGGGGCAAAAGTAATTGTGGTTTTTGCAATTGTTTTTAACCTTCTAAACCAGAATTACTTTTGCACCAACCTAATACTTTTAGCACCAGAAGGGCTTTAGAGAAAAAAGTGCAACTCTTTATTTTGTAGAAAGTTAGAGAATGTTAAATGACTTGCCCAAGATAATACAACCCACTAATGTCAGACAGAGGCTGGTGTAGAACCAGGTCTTGGCAGGTTCGCCTTTTCCTGACAGAGCAAGTTAGTGCGACAAAAGCAATTGATTTGCTCTTCTGCTTTTGAACATTTGTTTTCATTCAGGTACTTCATAGAATGCTGGGTAATAAGAGAGTCACACCTTACTTTATTTAACAAAAGAAAAAGACCATGTTCTGAAGCTGTGTGACAAACAGCAAAGCTGGTGACTTTTCTCCTTTCCTCATTTCTACTCATTTCCACTTGGACCTGGACTTTCAATTCCTGAGTCACTCCACCCAAGTGTGCACAAATGCACTGTGTATTTGGGCAGGCAGAATCGCCCCTGTCATCAGCATTTCATAAACACAGAACTCTCAGGTCTAAGAGCGGCCTCATGACGTACTTTTGGAATAGAGCCAAGCCCACAGCTCTTTTGTAGTTTTTCCTCAATTTACATCAGCCAGGTAGGCAGGAAGTCTGGGCTGCCATTTTCCCAGCTCCCAGCCTGGTCCCTGGAGAAGTTGTAAAACTTGTTCCTTGTTGGAGAAGGCACCTATGATTATACCTACGCCACTAATTCAATTTCAGAAGTCAACCTTGAGGGTGTTGATAACCTGTCATTAGGGATTAAGTGACTTGGGGGCTGAAGTCCAAACTGACTGGTCCAAAGAGAAACCAACCAGTTTGAATCGATGTCAAGGTACTCTTGACAGAGAAAGGAGTAAGTGTGACTGAAGCCATGTTTTCTGTCTGTTGTACATGGATTACCCTCTGAGGGGGTGATGGGGCAGGTGGCAGGTGAAACTATAGGACCAGCTAAGTATAGATTGACTGGTATTGAGATCCGTGTGTGTCAGGCTCGGTTTGGCTTTAGGGCATTTGCACACACCCAGTCAATTTAACATAAAATTCCAGACTTAATGATTTGTCTTTTTCCCAACATCTCAGTATCTGAATGTTTCAGATCTTTTTTAAAAAATTACCTGAGAAAGCTAGCTTTAGGTTAGAGCATTGAGCAGGTTAGCAAATGGAGTGTCAACTGTCAACTCAAAGAATGCCATCTGACCAGAGGCGGCAAAAGCCTCATTCTAGTCACCGTTCCTTTGGAGACCTGTCATCCTTCAGCCTTCCAGAGTCCTCATGGTGGCATTCAGCGACAGCACATTACCTTACAGATACTCATAATGACCGCATGCGTCCCTGAAGAACTGTTCCTTGAGGCTCATTATTTCTTCAGTTGAGAGCTAGAGAAATGTGTAAAAATATTACAAAAATCTATGAAGTATTAGGCTCTTTTTTCAAGGGTTAATAGAAACTTTTGGAAAATTCACATGGTATTCCTGGCAGATACGGGACAAAGTGGTGTCTAAGCCATTTGGGGAGCACCGAATCAGTCTCTCTTAGAGGCCCGTAGTAGTTGTGTTTTAGGCTTTGATTCATTTTTTTTCTTCTCCTTTTGGCCTTGCCTTTGGCATTTCAGCATGTTTATTCATCACCTTTGGGTAAACCTTGAAGTCACCTCTACACTGATACTCAATGTCTTACCTGAAGCTTCCCTTGACCTTCACTCCCTGTCTGAACTCTGAATGGCAGTTGTGGAGGGTACTCTTTTTATTTTGATGTCACCATTTTGTTCCTGCTTTGATGGAGTCTGGGCCAGGTAGATTTATACACGTTCTACTAGCACCCAGGAACCTTGACATGTTTCCCAAGCAGGAAGCCCTGCCTGCATCATGAGGGCCTGTCCCCCACCAGGGGTCTGACCATTTCTCCATCTGTACTGGGGAAGCCACAGAACCTGCTCTAAGGAGTTGGGCGTAGTTTTTCATTGTTGCCGGTATTGGTAATTGCCCTTCTAGATATCTGGGTCATACATTCCTCCTAAAATGTGAAAAAACAAAAACAAACCCCACACTCCTACGCATTTTATTACACCCCAGTATTGTATGTTTGTATACATATATATTTTTTAACTGAAGAAGAAAAATAACCCTGCCTTTGTACGCAATCCTTTTAACAAATTGTTTATTGTTGTATCCAGGTGACAAGCATGGTAAGTATTTTCACCAAATTGAGTATTCTGTATTTTAGCTGTGCTTGGCAGACTTTTTGGCTAGCTTTGTGTTATCAGCCTTGGCTTTTCTAGAAAAGATCAATTTAGAAAAAGGAGAAACCATTTACCTGGTAGCATCCCGTGTCCTCAGCTACAAAAGAACCCCTGTAGCCTTAGCCCCATGGCGGGGATACCTGAGAGCGCATGCGCCCCGCCAGCATGCTGCTTGGCCCGACGTCACCCCCGCCCGCCCCGCTGCTTCTAAGCCCCGACCCCAGGTGTCTGCCAGGGCTTCCAGGCCTTGCATGACTCCAGCAGCTCCTGGGACTGTGGCCCCTTGACAGCGCACATAGCCAGGGCCTCCCCACACTCTGGATGATCCTTCCCCAGATGCACAACTGCGCCTCTTCTCCCCCTTAGCCACTCCCCCCGAAAAAAAGCAGGGCCGTTTTTTGTTGTTTTTTTTTTTTTTTTTACCTTGAGTGTGTTAAGTAATTAGAGAACTCTCCCTTTGGAAGCTGGAAAAATAAATACATTGTCCGCCCTTCTCAGAGGCTTCCCATTCTGTTGGAAAATGGATTAACAAAATTTTTTTTTTTTTTTAAGAAAACTTGCCACTCGGTGTTCTCAGTGAATGTTCAGAGTTACTGTAGGTTGAGTGTGTTTTAGCCTTCTGGCTGTGTTTATTTATTCGTGCATGTTTGCTTTTCCGGCCTCTTTTGTGGCTCTGTATTTTAGTCCATGTGCTCGTGGCTGTGCCTGTGTAAGCTGCCTGGTAGCCATGCGTTCTGTATTAAGTTTGTGTGTCACTGTCACCTTCAAGGATCAGACTGCAAAGGATAAGGCACTTCAGCATATGGCTGCCATGTCGTCAGCCCAGATCGTCTCGGCCACTGCCATTCACAACAAGCTGGGGCTTCCTGGGATTCCACGCCCCACCTTCCCGGGGGCGCCGGGGGTGAGTCACAGGCCAAATCTAGAAATGATGGCCCCTAGGGGCATGGGGTCACTGTAGGCCAGCATGACGCTGTCTGCCTGGCACTTCTTATGATTGGGGTCAGGTGTAAGAGAGGGAAAAGACCATCCTGTGGTAAACTGATGCTGGGTGAAAGGAAGGGAAGGAGGCAGGGAGAGAGAGTGTGTGTGTGTGTGTGTGTGTGTGTGAGAGAGAGAGAGAGAGAGAGAGAGAGAGAGAGAGAGGAAGAAGAAATCCTTAGTCCTTGAAGATACGGAATTAAGTATCACTTTTCCAAAGCCCTTCTATGTTGTGATCTATCTCTTCTGCTCTATTTTTTTTCTGGCCCTTGGTCTGTGTTCCTGTGTCCTCAGGATCACTTTATGGCAACTAGCCCTTAAAGGGACAAAGTATTCTATTAACAGTTTCATATTGTATGTACCAAGGGATGAGAAGCCTAAAATTATGGTTCCATTTAATCCTCATAATAATCTTAAATGCCCCTTATTGTTATTGCCATTTTACAGATGAGAAAACTGAGGTCACTTTGTAACAAAACAAGATTTTGGGTAACTTGGTCATAAGTATCTAGATAGTAACATCAGTACTCAAACCCAGGGCTCTATACCTCTCTATACACAGTGCTGCCTCCCCAGCAGCGTGTTGGCAGGCACCAAAAGCCTTAGGAAATTTCACAGCAAAGAGGTGTCTGTACTGCAGCGTGGAGCTCCCGGCCTCTTGTTCTGAGCTTTGTCCTTTCCCTGGCTGGGCCCGTGGTCCTGTGAGTTATAGAGCAGAATATTGCCCTGGGAGCGTTTCCGAATGGAGGAAAGAAGACAAGGCTGGGTGGGTGTATGAATAGAGCAGTCAGACGAAATATCTGCGAAGCCTCTGCAGTGCACCCACATCTCTACCAGATGTCAGGAGAACACAGATGCTGCTGCCTGGTTGTTGTCCTTGGGTATTATCTGGAAGAGGAGCGAGAGGGAGCCCTGGGTTGCCAGGCCGAGGACATAGGTTCCAGTGTCAGGCCTAGCAGTGACCACATCTGCACTAAGGCAGGCTCAGTTTGCAGCTGGTACATGATCTGAACCTGCTCTTCAGCAGGGGTTGCAATGTATAGACATCCTGAACGGTGCTTTGACATGAACTCAGAATCCTGAAGCCTCTTGCATTTTGCTTTCCAGTTCTGGCCGGGAATGATACAAACAGGGCAGCCAGGATCTTCACAAGAGTAAGTCTGAGGAGGGACTGGTGTGGACAGCAGGGGCTGGTCACACTCCATCCCGGGTAGTGTTTTCTTGGGACCAGACTGCCTCGGGGCTTGGAGGGGACATTTAACTTGAGATCACTGAAGTCATCCCCCTGTGTTGTCTGCTGAGGCCAATAGCAGGAAAGAGACTACTCAGATCCAGGGGACATGGAAACACCTCACTCCCACCTTCCATTTAGTGATCATCCAGCAAGAAACAGGAATTGAGTCCCTGTCCCCTCATGGTTTTGAAGGGCAGAGCCTGGGCTCTTCCTGAGAAGTGCCTGTCGGAGAGAGAGGGCAGTGGATGCGATCCTATAGCCCATCCTGTTCTGGCGTTCCCTGCGGTTGGGCGGCTAGTGGAAAATCCCGCTGATGCTTTGAGCACCGGGGAAGCAAGCTCAGTAAACCCGAAGATGGGGGCAGTCTAGGGATAAGAGCAGAATGGAAATTCTGCCCCTATATTCTCAAAAGAACTTGAGCTATTTGGCCTAGAGGAGAGCCTGAAGCATGTGCCAAACCTTGCCTGGAAATGGTGACCACTGACTTTAGTCTCTGCAGGGACAAGAAGAGAGGTGAAGAGATAGATGTCTAGCTTGTCCCATGGAACTGGCGTGAGGCTTGGTGGTTTAGTCCTCAGCACCCTCTGACCCGCCTCAATTGGAAACAGTAACTGTCTCTGTCTTGGCGGACATCCGCCTGGGCTGTGCTCGCACCTGCAGGCAGGGAACCTCACAGTGGGAAGGACCCCAGGTTGGGTCCCTAGCCCTGAGAGGCCACAGCCAGGCCTGGGGAATAGCCGCTGCTCCAGTCTTTGTTCCTAACTCTCTCCATCCTTCTGTCCCCAGTGTCAAGCCCTTCGTGCAGCAGGCCTACCCCATTCAGCCAGCGGTCACAGCCCCCATTCCAGGTGAGTCTCTGTGGGGCTCCCTCTCGTGTTGTTCCACAACCACATGTCCCCCCTGACTTGCAGAGCCATGTACACCCCTCCTTGCCCCCACCTTCTGTAAGGCAGGGTTAGCCTGGAGCTCAGGAAGGTCACACGTGTGTCCCCTCCCAGGTCCCTCATTCCTCTCGGTCACCTCCTGACAGCTCTTCAGATGGGTCTTTAAGGAAACAGGAAGCTGAGCACTTTCACTTAGTACCCTGTGTCACCCTTGGAAGGGGAAGTGGCTGTGGTTCCTTCCTCATCATTAACAGCTGAATTGGGCAATCCCAGTCCTGAGGGCAGATAGGGTTTTACTCACCCTTTCTTAGATAAATAGGTCTCAATTCCTACCACCCTTTCTTTAAAGGAGAGTTTCCATGGAAGCGCAAACTGGACATCATGAATTTGTCCAGCCCCCCACCCCACCCCCGCCACACACACACACAGAATTTACTTGGTGGAGCTGCTCTCTGCTGTAGGGCACAAACTGAAAATGCTCTCTGCTCCAATACCGTGGAGCGTTCTGGGAGAATATTCTATAGTGCTGGTGACTTCAATCTTAAGAAAGGAGGGGGACGAACACAAGAACTGTCCAGCATGTGCCGGTCTCACAGGAGATCTTTGCAAGCATTCCTTTCTCCTCTTCAGTCACTCTTGCCTTGATCCCCAGCAAAGCCCCTTTGTCCAGGATTAGGTGTCCTCATGCCACAGCCCATAACCTGAGCTGAAGTTGGCTTTGTGAGGAGCCACAGGCATTGTGCTTCTCTGGGCCACTGCCTCTGGGATCCTTGGCCAGAATTTCTCCATTGCCTAACTTAGTTCTACCCCTAGACACTGGTGGAACAGACCGTTGGCCTTTCCTCCTGGGTCATCCATTTTGTAGGCCCTACCCCAGTACTGGCCTGTGGCTCAAGGGAAGGCGAGTGGCCAGCATTAAAGATGACGATTGGTCTTTCAGGTTTTGAGCCTGCGTCAGCCCCAGCTCCCTCAGTCCCTGCCTGGCAGGGCCGCTCCATTGGCACAACCAAACTTCGCCTGGTGGAATTCTCCGCTTTCCTCGAACAGCAGCGAGACCCAGACTCGGTGAGTGTGCTCAGACAGGTGTGCCTCAAATCCAGAATCTGCTTCCATTGCTGTTCACCTTCACACTCCTTTACCCTGCCCTCAGTGCCTGACACATAACCTGTGTGAACACAGACCTGGGGAGGACTAGCCAAGCAGCGTTTCAATGAAGTGAAAAGGTATTTCCATTGGCAAGTCTGTAGGACTTCAGAGGGGAAAGGTTATGGACGCTCTGGACCTGAATCTCCAGGAAATCCTGGAGCTGAAGGGAAGGGCCTTACTAGGTTCTCGCATTGGGTAAACTTTAACATTTATGGAGCCTTGCCATATGGCTGGTGCAAGGCAAAGCTATTTATGTATACAATCACGTTTGATCCTCACCAAAACCTTATAAGCGTAGGTGTTGTCTGATAGATGAGGAGACAGAGAGGTTAAGTAATTTCCTTAAAATCACACAGCTAATAGCTGATGGATTAGAGATTCAAACTCATGTCTTTAAAACTCAAGCCTAAACATTTAGCCCTTATCTTCTACTGCCTTTCCAAGTCTGTGTTTTCTCGAGATAGCAAGTCGTTATCTTCTTAAGGACAAGTAACAGGATGGTACTTTTAGCAGTTTGACATAGAAGGCGATGCACTATAATATCATAAATGCCAGTAAGGTTGGCACCTAGACTCTGTGTGTTGTCTCCCCCACCCCATCGAGGGCCCATCATCCCATTGTTTCTGAGCCAGGCCCAGCTTTCCTCATACATATGTGAGCCTCCCCTTCTTTCCCACCAGCAAGCTCAAGACCCTTTCCTCACTCCCACTCGCTGGCTGTGAGTGTGAGCACTGCATCTGTGTGTGGGAGAGCCCAAGGCAACAATTGAAGAAATCGTGAGTTTGTCTTTGGGATCTTCACCAACTCCTTGCTATGTTGTCTCATCCACCCGGCTAATCTCCAGGGCCCCCCAAAGCACATAGGTGCCAGGCTCTCTGTGTGTCTGCTGCTTTGCTGTCATTCTCTTAATCAGGAGAAAGTGGCATGAATGAATTCACCATCTGTCATAAATAAATGTATCCGGTATGTTTAAACTCAGATACTGAACAATGGCAGGTGACCTCCCCAGGGAGTATTTGTACGTGACGTCAGTGGAAAGCCTGTGATGATAGGATGGGCAGAGGGGCCTCTACCAGCTATCACCACAGCGGAGACTCAGGGGAGTCCAGGGTAACCCTCTGACATTTCTGTCTATGAATTGGGAACTCTGGGAACTGGTACAAAAATAGAGCCTGCTCCAAAATGAGGGGGAAAACTGAAGAAAGAGATGTAGAGTCAGTGATTGGGTCCATCAAGGCAGGTATAGGAAAGTTAAATTATTGAAAATAAGGAATTTCATAAAAACAAGGAGGAAAAATAAAATAATAATGCTTTTACCTCAAAAAAAGAGAAAGAAAACAGGGAAGAGAAGGCCAACTGGATCACTCTTCTCAAGTGGCTGAGTGGTTTTACAGGAAGGGTGTTGGTGATGGCTTAAATCCCTATCTGTGGGGGCACCGAAATAAATAAGATTACTTTCTGATTCTAGGCTGCTACTTCTTTCTGGGAAGTATAGATGATTCTTTGGCTGAAGGCTTTGCTTTGGCCTAGATGATGCTTCTGCTTTTCATAACTCGTTTGTGTAACACCTCATTGCCTACAGAGTACTTTATCGTTGATCATTTCATTCTGTCCTCATAGTGCCATGAGGTAGATTCTGTTTTCCCCATTTAACAGGTGAAGAAACTGAGGCCCAGACACATTAATGGCTTACTCAAGATATTTAGCCAATAAGCGTAGGGGCTAGGAGCCCAAATCTTCTGTTTCAATATACTTTTTCACACGACTGCAAACTACCACCAATTACAAAGGTTTCTTAAACCGTGTATTCAGTCTGCCTCTCTCCTGTGTGAACAAATCTCTGTCTTTGCTTGTATATTAGTTTTTCATTTTTGCTAGGACTAGAACTCCAAGGCACTGGGAAGCAAAATTCCCAAGATGGCCGTTGCTTCCCTGGTTAAAAGATTAGAATATTTTATCACTGTTAGAAAAAAATATTTTTTTATTTTAAAAGCTTGTGGCAGCCCCTCAGTGTGACTGCCCTCTTCAGTGAAGGACCAGCAGGGCCCAGGATGCCCAGTTCTTTCTGTTGTTATTCGTGGTTGTTGGGCTTCACACTGTGAATCACTGATAGACTCCTTTAGTCCATTCCATAATCATTCATGAGCACGGGCACGTACCAGGTGCCATACGGAGGAGGGGCCTAGTACAGGACACTCAGCCAGTCTCCGCCCTTATGGAGTGTAACGGCTACTGAGGAGACATCCTTGAAACAGTAATCACACAAGAGGTCATTGCAAAGTGTGGTGACTGTTAGGAAGGAAGAATATCGAATGCTGTGATTAATAGGGAACAGACAGGCTTCCTTGAGGAGTAACCCTTACTCTGAGAGGCAGAGGGTTGATATGGTCATGGGGAGAAGAGAGAACATTCCAGAAGTTGATGACTCTGAGGTATGAAAGCAGTAAGTGAAAGTTGGTAGATAGTTTTAAAGGCAGAGCCCACCAAGTCCTCGGAATAAAGTCCAGAGATAATGTTTCATGTATGTTCAGGATTATACATAATAGTCTGAACGGTTCAACTGGATTTGGCCTTTTCCTGATGAATGAAAAGGCTTGGCCCAATAGATTGGACTCCAACACATGACGTCAACGGTCCTGAAATAAATGGAAGGCCTGGAGGGAGTCAACACCCTTGGGCCTCTTGAAAAAAATCATATTTTAGAGGGCACGAGTTCGGGCTGAGAGAAATTAAAATTCATTCAACAAATATTTTTTAAACACTACATGCCAGCCACTGTTTCAGGTGTTAGGGGTTCAACAGCAAAGGAAACTAGGTCCTTATTTTCATGAGCCTCCATCCTAGTACAGAAGACAAGCAATAACCACCCAAACATGTACACACACATACGTACACGCACAGAATGTGAGGTAATGTTAAGTGCTAATATGGAATAAGGATCCTTCTTCACAGTTGAAAATTACTTGCTCTTTAGATTTTAAAAGTATAATTTCAGAAAATAATATATATATTGATGTTTCTGGCTTGTCTATTATGACTTTAAATGATGTGTATCAGATAATGCCAGCCAAAGCTGTACCACTATTGTGAAATTATTTTACTAAATCTTAACGTCATTGTCACTTGTTAATGTCACTTCTTCTAGTCCTGTTACAAAGCATTATTTTGCATTAATATGCAATGAGTTTAATGTCTAGAAATGAATTCATGGCAGATTGTGAATAGCACAAGTATTTGATTTTAGTGGAAATGTGAGTGCTTGAACTATGGTTCTTGTGCTAGAGGAAGCAGCAGATCCTTGGTGGGGAAAAAAAGGTGATTGATTAATTGAAATGGGGAAGAATTATCGAAATTGTTTAAAGCATGTTGACAATGTCTCAAGCACCAGTTTCTCAAATTATGTAATATATGCTGTGTTTTGCAAACACAAAGTGCCATTACAATGAAGCTGTAATGGCACTTGAAGACCAACGTAGTGTCACACTGAAAAATTGGTAGCATGCGAGTGGTTTCTTTGGCTCTAAGACTTTTCGTGGCTTCTCCGACTTTAATTTTACTCTATTTTTGTTCCAATTATAGGAAGATTTAAAGTCGTCTAAAATAAATGTGTCTGGTATGTTTAAACAAATGTGGATATGCTATACTTAAAACTTAACATCAAACATTAGCATGTTCATTTGATAAGGAAGCCAACAAAGTGGCAGATAATTCAGGGTCCCTAAACAGATTCACCTTTGTGAATTCACTAGAAGTCACGTTTGGATTCCCTAGATCTTTGTCTACATACAAGCGTGCACACACATTTCCCCCTACTTCTTTGTAGTGGCTTAGGTGTATTGGAATCAAGGGGTTATAGATAGCGGTGGCAAAAATGAAACAAATTAATGAGGTGGGTGCAGTGCTTACCATTTGTCGTCAGTGATTTCTTTTATCCTCATGACAGCCCAATAAGGTACATCATTCTATTCCATTCTGTAGTAGAGGTTTGGAGAGATCGATGTCTTGCAGCTCATCAATGGCTGTGCCAGGTTTGAACTCTCTGGTGTACTATCTCCCAACAGGAGATAAGGCACAAAGCATACTTGGGGAGCAACAAAGCGAAGAGGAGAACCTAGTTTGCCTAGTCTTCAGTCTAGGGTGGCCTCCCTTAGTTACCACTGTTCTGGAAATTCTCTCTTAAGTTCACCACATAGGTCATCATTGCCACCACTAAAGCCTCCTTCATGACTCTGCCACCCTTAGCACTAGTATTACCAGCAGTCGTAATAGTAGTGATAGCCAACGGTATATCTTATCTTATTTAATCCTCTGACATAGCCTGCCCAGTGTTAGGCAGCCAGCTGCTGTTGGAAATAGGATTCAGATCCAGTTCTGTCTGCTGATTCCACATCCTGAGATTGTAACCAAAGATTGTGGTCCATTTGTACCCAATGAGTAGCCTGTTCTGCAGTCTACAGCGGGCTGTCATCACTAAGGAGCTGAAGGCTGAACACTCTGGGGGATGCGCGCCCCCTGCTGGCTCTGCATCGTTTATCAACCAGATGGCAACATTTCCCCAAGTCGGTGGTTGTTTATATTGGTGGAGAACCAGCAAGTCAGTTCCTCTCTGTTACCTTTGGCTCCGCTAGAAGCTAAGAGAAAAACAACAGAGGGTGAAGAAAGGAAGATCTAAAAAACTAAGACTGTTTTAGAAGTGGTTAGTACTGCTTGAAAACACACTTTCTCCATGATTTCAGTGTTGCATATCAAAGGACTTCGAATGTTAAGTGTAAGATCCTCCACCCATGGTGGGCTATTTACAAGTGCCTTGCCTCTAATCAGGGCCAGTTCCTGGAGCCTGCGTGAGGCAGCTGCCGCTTTACACAGATGACAGCCTGGTCTTGGTGAGCTGTAAGCGGGATCCTGTGCGTGCATGGGGAGTGGTTTTCCTGATAAAGCCCAGCGGAATTCCTCTACCCCACCCTGGGACACGGCAGGTTCCTCCAGCCGCCTCCCCCTAGTCCCCAGCTCATCTCGGCCACATCCTGCCCCACAGCTGGCAAATCCCTGCCTGTTCAGACTTCCCCGGCACAAGGTTGTCTGTTTCACGCTGTCGTGGTCTGGACGGGAGAACAAGGAGAACCGTGTGCAGAAAGCGTGCGAGGGTTTCATGAGGTCGGAGTCAAACGGCCAGAGAAGGGAGAGCTTTTGGGACAAGGACATTGTCCCTTTAGGTTTTGAAAAAGCACTGTCTCGCTGAAGAAGAAAAGTTCCACAGTGTGGTACAGGAACAAACGAGCACAGAGAAAGCACACACACCTCCTAAGCAACACCTGTGTGTGTTAGAGCAACAATGATCATCACTAGCACTTCCCGAGTGGGGTTATAAGCCAAGTGTGTTGACCCAGGTACTGTTCTTATGTCCAGTCTATCAGTGAAGGAACGGAGGCTCCGAGACACGAAGGCACATTTATCAAGACCCACAGCCGGGACGTGGCTGTGCCAAGGTTGGGCTCCACTCTGTATTCTTAACCACTTCACTGTAGTTTTAAAGATGCGAAAAATTACTTAAACATAAAAGCAACTGCCTTCCAAAGTATGAGCTTCCCAGTCACAGACTGGATGTGCAAGGTCCTTCACCCTGGGGAGAGCGTGAGGCTGGGTTTTCTCTGAGCTGCTTTTCCGACCTGTGGTTCTGTGAGTCTTCTTCAGGTTTGGGGCAAGGCGCAAGAGAAGCAAGGAATGCTCCCACCTGGACTTGAGAACTTCTCTCTCCTCGTGCTCTTGTGACAACATGGTCATTCTCATGGAATGAGGAGGCTGATATCTGAATTCTTACCAGTGATGTGAGATTCGGGGCAAATGACTTCACGGCCCAGCCTTCAGTCAGTCCAGGGGGCACAATAGGACTATTCTCACTGTATGACTGTGGCAACTACAGTTAGCTACATCCCTGAACCTGTTAAGTACTCCACAAATGTTTTTGAACCAGAATGCCTTGTGGAAATGTAGCAGGAAATACAGCCAGACAGATGGAAAGGATTTGGCTTGGGAGGTTCTGCACAGCAGGTGATTTCAACACTATTGAAACTCAGGTGGGAGCCAGAAAATGTTTTTAAATTAATTTTTTTTTTTGAGTAGGTAGTAAATTCATAAGTGGTCAAAAGACTTAAACGAATGGAAGGAGACTTCCTTCTAATTCCTATTCCACCCCAAGTAAGGAACTGGTTTCTTGTGAATCTTTCCAGAGATCTTAATACGTACACAGCATAATACAAACATCTATTCTCCCACCTTAACCCCCTTTTTAAAGAGATGGGATCTGATGTGTGTGTCAGCAGATGATGACTGTGGCAGGTTAGAGAACGGGCTGGTGGTAGGGGAACAACGTTACTGGTCCAGAAAATGGGTGACAGGGACCAAACCAGGGCACAGGCAGTGGCCGAGGGGACAGAAAATAGTGAATGTCAGAGGGGAGAGACATTGTATGGATGACATCAAAAGGTGATGGGGAATAAGTACTTGTAGAAGGAAGAGGATAATGGAAATGACTGAGTTTTTGAAAGCGAGGGTGGTATCATTGGAAGAGTCATGGAACGTAGAAGGAATCACGATTGCCTTTGTGATAATGCTATTCTTTTTTGTCCTCAAAAGAAACCTGTTGAGATGAATATTGGAAACAGAGAAGCCCAGAGAGTTTAAGTAATAGCCCAGCACCCAGCGCATAGATGGTGGGGTTGCATATTTGAACTTTGTCTGAATCCAGAGCCCGTGGTTTGAGGAATTTGGGGAAGGCTGCAACAATAACCAATATTGAGGGAGATCTTAGCATGTACCAAGTGCTTTCCCGTGTATTAATCTCACAGAGAATGACACTTATGTATTAGGTTGGTGCAAAAGTAATTGCGGTTTAAAAGGTTAAAAATAATTGCAAAAACCACAATTACTTTCTCACCAACCTAATACCATCCCGGGAAGTGGAGAGGCCAGGGCTTGTTATCAGTTCACAGGGGGCAGCCAGTGAAGGAAGGTGATTAGGACATTTGGAGAAAGAGCAAAGCAAAGACAGTTGGCTTGGGTTACATGGGAGGAGAGAATTCCTGAAGGGTGCCCAGACTTGGGTGATGGCAGCTTCTCAGCCAGGAGGCAAAGGATTTTGCCGCATGGAATGTCCTGGTCTCTATTTCTAATTGGCTAGAACAGTGGAAAGCATGGAACCTCCTGGATATGTGGGAGTATGTCATCAATCTTTACCGCCTGAAGGAGCCCCAAGTTCTCGCCTCTAGGGGAGTGTGGGCACAGAATCCCAGAGAGTAGTTTCCAGGCTCTCGGCCTCACGTGGAAAGGTGCTGGCTCGGGTAGTAGATGGCCATCAGCTGCGACTAGTGGCCATCAGCTGTAACCAGTTAGCCATTAGCCACTGATATAACTGCCACGGCTGCGTTGGTTGGTCAGTCGGTTGGTTGGCGGGCGGAGAAGCGGACAGCAGGTTGCAGGTCGTGTGGATCCTGCCTCCAGTGAGACTATAGTGGTATGACTGCCCTATCTATGGCTCCGTGGATGTTCCTTTTTGGCCTAGCCATATCCTACGTTCTTATGTGGGGAGTGGGAGCAGAGACCCTGCAGGCCACCACGCATGACAAATGGCGCAACGAGCAGGGTCCCCTGCATGACAGGGAGCCTGCACTGAAGTTCTGCATATACATCCTGCAGATAACCTTATTGATTTCCATAAAGGCAATTGGTCAGATGTAGGCCCAAGGATGATTTAATCTTCGTATCTTTATAGCTACTTTCAAAGGCCTAAATTCACAGGTCAGCTAAAATTCTTTTGTTAAACCACAAATCCTGACTTTGGTTTGGAAAATGTGACCAGTGTAGCTCTAAGGAAAAGTGACATGCATGAGACCTATGGCAGAAACAAGGGCAGATGGTTTGAATGGGGAGTAGGTTGGAGAAATAAGGAAATAAGGTCAGAAGCAAGGTTCAAGTTCCAGATTGCCAGGAGGGTCCTTGCCTGTATCTTGGACTGGATGGGGAAGGACAAGTTTCCTCTGGAGAAGTTTCCAAGCCCTGCAGTGGCTGCTGAGGTGGTCGCTACATCTCACGGTGAGGTCCTATATTTATGGGAAATGACTGTTTGGGCACATCTGGTTTCTGTCCTCTACTCCAGCTCATGGCATGTGTGTGGATCTCATTAATAGTAAACCTGCAAACCTGCATCTGTGCAGTTCCCTATGGCTCACACAGAACTGGCATGTTTACTGTTTCATTTGACCTTCACATTGAACCCTAGAGATGAGCAGACCAGGTGTCATCCCTATGTTCAGAGAAGGAAGCCAAGACCCATATAGTTAGGCAGCTTGCCTCAGGCCCCACAGCTCAAAACCAGCGGAGCCTGGATTTTAACCCATGTGTTGTTAATGTCTGCATCCCATGCTTAGAATAAATGATCAGAAGGGACACTTGCCCTCCCGGTTCTCAGAGGAAGGCTACAGCTGGCCTGATGGTTGGCTATAGCCAGTGTTTGTTTCTCCCAGGTTTTTTTCATACATTTGACCCAGGGTGGCCTTCCAGTAAGACACGGGAGATAAGTGTCTTCCAGTGATGGAGGCGACGCTTCACTGTGGTCTGTGTGGCTTTCCCACCCTGTCCTGCATGACTGCTGAGCTGTCGTGTCAGCTCATACACGCACCTCTCACAATAATAGTGGGTGGTTTATTCTCAGCGTCTGAGCTGCTCTGGACACTCACCCTCTTTCTTCATTACCACTTGGGGATGAGGCAATTGAAAGCATCTGGAAATCTGGGTTTTATAGACATTTCACAGAGGCCCCAGCCAGGCTCCATCTGCTTTCCTTGGCAGGTCAGCACCACACCCGCCTGCCTTCCTGGTCGCTGTCCCTGCCTCACAGTGGGCTCTTCCTTACAGCTGCACTTCTGTGGGGACGTTGCACTTCTTTCCAACAGCATCCCCTCTGTGGAGATGATGGTGGAGGGGAGAGGTGGGGGTGAGGGCAGGGCATCCTGGTGTGAGATCTGGGAAGGAAAGACCTACTTGCTCCTAGTTTCTTGTTTTCAGTGATGTTTCTTTTGGAAAGAGCACAGGGAAGAAATGAAGCAGCACTGGTGCTAAATAGCCAGAACAGGGCTGGTGCTGGAGCGGGAGCCCGGGCAAGCCCTTCCCATGCAGGTCACTCTCCTTAGCTCAGCCCCACAGTCACTCCCCGCCCTGCAGGGACCAGGGGTCATGACAGGTTGCCCAGACTGCCTTGGGGGTGTCTGGACCAAGAGTCCTGGCAGGAGCGTGACAGGAAGCAAATGTAGGTGATTTGTCCTTGTTGTGTTCCAACCTGTACATTATCATCCCTTGACATGAGTTATTTGTCTTGGTTTCTTTAAATTCCTAAGTGGATTATAATTTTTCTCTTGGTATTATATGACAGCAGTCATTTTTCAAGGTTTTAACTACGTTCTTCAAATACTTGGAATTTTTTGAATAAATTTAGGAAAAGACCGCCATCTTCAGGCCGGACAGTGTAGTGCAGTGTTGGAGGGAGCTGCCCTGATGCCAAAGAACCAGCAGATTTATAGGGCTTTTCCTTCCTTTTCCACAAAATGTGAGCTGCCTCGTCAGAGGTCTCGAGAGGAGAATGTATTGGCAGTCCTTTCAAAAAGAGAGAGAGAGGGAAAGGGAGAGGAAGAGAGACAGAGAGAGAGAGAAGAAAAAAAGAAAAGAAACCCTCAGTGGGAGCTGTGTTATTCTGGTTTGTCTCATCTGTGATGATGGCACCCTCCCAGGCTCCCCAGCCCCACTTGCAAGGACAGTCTCCCATGCTTCAGAGTGGACTCTGATGAGCATAAGGGAAGAGCAGGGGCCAGATCACTCCACGCCCCGTGTGCCCATCACCCCCACCTCAGTCACCCTAGTTTACAGTAGCTAATGGCAGTGTCGGCACTGTAGGAATCACCCCAATGTTTCTGAAATTTTCCTCTCTTAATTTTGCATTAAATTTTAGTATTTCCGTTTTGTTGCTGTCAGAGGGATAGCCTTAGTTTCAAATGAGCTCATCTGAAGAAAAGAAACATTATTTGGGAAAATAATAGTAATGATAAACTACGTGCTCTGCACAGTATTATATATTTCCTATGCATTGTCTCATTTAATCCTCGTGACACTCCTTTGATGTAAGCATCATTGTTATCCCTGCATTATGGATATGGAAACTGCAGCAGAGAGGGCTAGAATCGCCCATCCTGGATGGCTCAACTAGGCAGTGGTGCCAGCGCCAGGCTTTAGACCAGACCCGTCTGACTCCCGAGTCCAGACAGCTCAGCCCTCCTCCCTCAACAGCAGAGAGAAGGAAAGCCAGGGACTAGGAGAAAAAGGGACCTCTTAGAACAGCTTTGGGGGTGGAGGAAAGTTCTTTGTGAAACCCTGAGGATAGCTAAATAACCCTTTGCAAGTAACTTTGTTGAGTTTTTAGGATTACATTCACCTTTGTCCCTGTTTACAACTGCTGTGAAGAAGAACTGGAGGAATTACAGCAATAAAAGGAGAAAATGAGCATTTCCCCAAGTCAAAATAGAAGTCAGCGTACTAAGATCATGTCAGGTGCTGCTGAGTGGTGGGATGTTTTGATCCAGACAGGATTTTGCCGGTGTAATATTGGTCTTTTTGGTGAGCCCTACAGTACAGGCAGACAGGGATCCCAGCTTCTGCTCGGTTGTCCTGAATATTTGAGCTGTAAGAAGGCTCTGTGATCTGACCAAGTGCCTTTCGAGTCCAGGGAACTGGGAGCCAACCTCGATAAACATCCTGAAGCACGACTCTATTTATATTTTTGTTCCCTTTATAGTTCTTTCCCTTCCTCAAAAAACTCCATGGATAGGTTTTGATTGGCTGTCTATTTCATTTAATAAAGTAATAAAACTGCTTTATATATAAGCAAAGTTGAACCGCATTCGTGGCCTATAGAAAAGCAGCAGGCCACTGCCCCAAGTCTCCCCACCTCCCCGTCCTGCTTCTTAGGGACAGCTGCTTACAGCCCATCAGCCATTTCTTCGTGTGTTATCTCTGTATTTCTAAATAACATGCTAATATATCTCTATCCATCAATTTTAGACTTTTTTTTTTTTACTTCTTACTATGGAAACTCAGGAGTTAACTCTAAATTTAGCACTTGTCCCCCACCCCTTTTACTTGTAACCCTCCCAATGTGGTTATGTCACAATTTTTGGTTTAACATTCAGTGTTTATATTGCAAACCGGTGTAAGTTTTGCACACAGTGTGGTTAATGTGATCTATTAGAACGATTTCTTGATTGTACCATTTGTTTTTTGTAGGGTTGTGATTGCCTCTTATTTTATTTGTTCAGTTTTCACATTACAGAAATTCATCCTCAAAATTTCTAACAGACTTCTCAAACTCTCCTCCAGGTGGTCACATAAGTCAGGGAATCTCTCAGGTCTGTTGGTGACATCCCTCCAGGAGCTCTGCAGCTCCTTGCCCACTCCACACTGGCTGCTCTTCAGGTCAGCAGCCCAGCTGTTGGCCAGCATGTTCCTCTGTCTCCTCGGTTAGGGCCTCAGCTTTTTCTTTTTTTATTTACTTCGTCATTTCATGAATGTATCCTCTTGTGGATACCTGAGAATAGTTGCAAGGAAGGTCAGTTTTCTGAAACCTTACACATCTCACGTGTGATGGATAACCTGGTTTTCGTCATGGTTGTTACCTTCAGCTTGTGTAAGTTTATTCACATTTCCAAGGTGAGTCCCACAGATGTTCTCCTTGCTACTGAGTAACACTGCATGTGTAATGCTGGAGAACAAAGTCATCCATACGGAAAAGCAGGTAAATGCTGGTTTAAGTCACGTGATATGCAGAAGTGAGGATTTTGACTGTCTTTCGTCCCAGTCTTCTCTAGGAATCTTTGAGAACATGTATGTTTATATATGGGCAAACAAATGATTCTGACTCTAGAGGCAGTGAGCTAGCTCCATGCAGTCCCTCCGTAGGGCCCATGAAGAGAGGGGCTTTGTACTATTCGCTCACGGATTCCATGTACATAGCACAGTGCGAGGTGTGCTGGTTTGTTCTGAAATCTATAAGAGAAATAAGCACAGTGAGTACCTTTTGTGTTGCTGTCATTGATTTATTGATAATCAACATATCTACTGAGTGCCTTTGTAAGTGAATGGAAGCCAATGTTAACCCCTATTTTGGATATTGAGGAAATTGCCTTGGGCTTTTAGTACGTGTACATGCCTCATTGACATTCACCCTATTTCTGCTGATATATTACCCCAAGTATTTGGGGGTTTGGTTTGTTTTTTTTTGCAAATATTTGTTTTCTGCCTTATAGAATAGAATTACCCTTTTTTTCTTGGTTTTGTGTTTTGCCTTCCGTTTTGGGAAAACCACCACTGCTGGAAAGAAAATGGGGTTTATTTGGGAAGGAGGGAAGTAAGTAAAGAATCCACCCTAGCCTTCTCTCCGTAGAAGGAGAACTGGTAGGATGGGAAGTTGTAGTTAGGACCTCACCAAATGGTTTTTTGATTTTTAATTTCATTAACACTTGAACCCAAACCTGTCAGGTAGATTTCTTCTTTTCAGCTTTCTGGGTTTGGGGGCAAAGGGACTCCTGACCTATCCCGGTTGAGTTAAGGGGAGAGGGACATCTGTTGTCTCACTACTGTGGTCTCCAGGACACCTTCTTTAGTCTTTTGTATTCTTAGAAACAGAGTCACCTCTTGGCAGGAATAAAGCCACTCAGATGCCAGCAGTCAGGGTTGGGTTTAAAGTCACCAGCCTTGGAGAGGCAGGGCCCGATTTCCTTTGGCAAAGACAGTGTGCCCCATCTCAGTTCACATGAGCCACTTGGGACAAAGGTAATTTCCTCAAAATAGAAACGTTTGAAGACTCTATCTGATGTATCTGTGAATCATGATTGATGTTTGTCCCAAATTCTTGTCCCAAACTCTTAAGTTAACGGCTTAAGAGTTTTAAAATCCGTATTTGGCTTCTTCCTTTTTTCTCAAATCAACTTTCAGAAAAAATAGATCCGCATTAGAAGGGTCTAGGCATTTTCTGCTGGGAGACTGTGTGGTTGATATTTGCAGCAAATGCATAGGCGGTGGCGCTGACAGATCCAAGTTTTATTCTTAACTCCAGGACTATTCCGAGATGTGTGACCTCAGGCAAGTCCGTTCGTCTTGAAGCTTCTATTTCCTCATCTATAAATGATTCTAATAAAACCCACGTACAGTGTCGTTGTGAGGCAAGGATTAGCTAAGGCACATGTAGACAAAGCACGCTGGACATAACACTGAATGGATGGAAGTTCTTTTCTGTCCATCAGGCGCAGATGAGAGGCCCACACCCTGAGCCTGTCGTGGATGGGCCGTAGTCATGGATCTGAACAGTCACTTAGCTTCACACCTGCTCCCATCTCTGGGCTTCCTTGTGTTTATGTTTCTCTTTGCTAGGCAGGAGGGATAGCTGAAGCAGAAACGTTATTCTGTTCCTGCCCCAGGATCTAATTAATCTCACATAGTAATACACCAACACATTAGTAGCCTTAGCAGCTACAATTTATTGAGCACTTCTTGTATGCTAGGCCCTAGGCCAAGCATCTTCTGTGCGTTATTTCCTTTCATCCTCAAATGTGTTCTGTATTACATGTATATTGTATCCCCATTGTCCAGATGAGGAAAAGGAGACTTCAGGTTTTTATCTGGCTCCAGAGTTTTAGGGCTTCTCACTCAACACCTTGCTTTGCAGCTATATCTTCATGGTTCCCATTGAAGTGTGGCTACTTCTGCCCTCCATGCATTTTCCTGACTTCTTGACATGTAGCCATCTGGGTTGTCATCCTTGAGTTCCAACAGTACCTTGCCAGGACCTTTCGATGTCGAGAGTAGAAAGACTTAAGTCTCATTGCTTGTTAACTTCACGCTGGCTCTGCTCTGACCTGTGAGTGGCTGGGGAGGCAGAAGAGCTGAGAATGTGGCGCTCACCTGAGAGACTCGGGTCCTATTCACAGATGTCCCCAAGGCTCTGCTTATGTTCCATTCTTTCCTATAAACTCAATGTCCACAGCTTGCACAAGTAATGACAAATGGTGCCTCCTAGAGCTGGGTAGGGCTGGGAGCTTGCTGCAAGCAGAGGTTATTAGCAAGGGTTGGGGGGTAGACATACAGATGGCCAGTTGGTCTGGATACTGAAGGAACAATGCCTTTTGCCTCAGCTCCTGTAATGGTGGGTGACTGGACAGTGAACAGAGCAGCCAGACATGAGGCGTGACACCTTCATGCATCTTCTTGTCTCACGTCGCCTTTCCCCAGAGTCTGTGCACCCAACTTTGCCTGAGTTATTTTTTTCTCCTTTTAGCCACTGATAAGACTGCAAGCTCCTTAGCAGTAGTGCCTCATACGTTTCTGTGGGCTTCTGTTTACTTATAATTGAAAAGAGGATGTGACAGCACTGGAGAAAATGTGCAAAGTGATCAAAGGCACGCCCCCCGCCCCCACCCCATAACCACACCTCCCTAGCGCAGCAATGGCTTTTCATTATTTAATTTTCTTTTTCATTCTCTTCCAGCCCCGACATATTCTGTTCTTTCATAGTCGTTGCCAGTCGCAGTCCTGTCTGAAAGCCACTAGATAGCTGAAACAGGCTGGGTGCGTGTCAGAGCTTGATAGGTTCCCTTTTTTGTCATTTCACCTGATACCTTTTAGGGATTTTGAAGCCGTGGTGAAGACGTCCATCGCTCTGATGTTGCACAGGAGAGGGCCTTAGCCGGGCCCTGGCCAAACCCCATGTGTGTGACCCTGCGGGCAGCTGGTATCACGTGAAGGGCATCGCAGCCAGAGATCCACAGCAGGTCACAGATTTAAACTAGCACGTCCTCAGGATATTTTTACAGGGTTTTGTGATCAAATGAGTTTGGGAAACTTTGGGTTATACAAAGTTAAAAAATGTTTCTTTACCACACAGTGCTTTTAATAGGCCAGTATACACTGTGACTGTCAAACAAGGGAGCTTTATATAAAAAATGATAGCTACCATTTAGTGAGTGTTGGCTGTTTGCTGGATAGGAGCTCTAGTAAGCTCTTCTTAAGCAGTGTCTCATTTAACCCCTATAGCAACCCTGGGAAGGAGAGGCCATCGTTGTCCCCATCTTAGAGACTGGGAAGGCACTTGCCCAATGTCATAGCTAATTTGCAGTGGACACAAAGTTTTGTGCTTGAGCAGGCTGAGTCCAGACCCCATACTCTTAACCTGTATGCAGTACTCCCGGTAGGCAGCTGTGACCAAGCCTTCTTCTATTTGTGACTTTTCATTTCCTATGGGATCAGTAATCGGAAGGACTCTAGTTGGAGAATTGCCAGTTTAAACTCGAGAAGTGAATAGGGGCTGCTAGGAGAATAGGGACATGGGGTTATGAACCCTATTGGGTTCTGAGCTTCCTGGAACCCCGGCAGCCCAGACATCTTTGTCTGGGGCACATCTGGTAGGTGTTACGGCCTATTCAGCAAGAGAAGCAGGTATGGAAGGTCTGGAGTAGAGAGTCTAGGCTAGTGTTCCCAATTTTGGCTGCATATTGGAATTTACCTGAGGAGCATGAAAAATGACTAATGTTTGCCCTCACTGCAGGGATTCCAATTTCGCCTGAGTGGGGTCCAGGCATTGGTGATTTTTAAATGCTCCTTGGTAATTCTGCTGCAGCCTGGGTGAGAACCATTGGTTTGGACACACTCCTTTGTGATCCAGTTGCCATATCTTATACCAAAGCAAGGAGAAGAAAGCATTTCCTGTGTAAGTTAGATGTCTTAACCGGGTTCTGGTGTTTTTGTTTCTTTCTTTTTGTGTGACTGAGTGACCCGGTGTTTGTTTGTTTGTCTGTGTTGTTACCAGCCCTGTATCGCCGTGTACCATGAATCCTCTCCAGGATCTGTGCCCGTGACTCTAACTTGGCTCTGACAACCACATATTGGCCAGCCCTTATGGAGTAGTTTTAGATTGGTCACTAAGTGCACTGGTGAGAAAGAGGTCCAGCACTCTTACTCCTGCTGGAAGAAGTACATGGGTTCTGTTGCTCAGAGGGCTGCATCCATGCAGGTGGGGGAGCTGGCATGAGACGTGCCTTCTGGATGATGATGTTAGCTAACCCCACACGTACTTCTTAGTGGGCTCACTCTGTAAGTAATGGGCTCCAAAGGGTACCGCTGTCATTTTCAGTTGAGTCAGGTGAAACTGGGTAACAGAATTATTTCTTGGTTTGGGAGTTGGGTAACTTCAGCTACTGTTTACTACTGTGTATACAGGAAGCCTATTTTAGGCATTTGGGAAAATATATACCCATGTCAATAAATGGCAATGACTATTTCACTATCTTGTACATCTGAAGCTAATAAAATATTATATATCAACTTTAATTTTTTAAAAAACTGACTGTTTTACCCTAAGCTATAATGGCTTTTCTTAACCTCTTCATTTTTTTCAAAGGCACAGACTGTTGGCTATTCAAGGTGTAATTCCAGGATTTCAAGACTACTGCTCTCTATCCATTTCAAGATGGATGTGTCCCAGGTGGATCAAAGGGTTTGTAATGGGAATGTTTCTGTTGGTTTCTTACAGTACAACAAACACCTCTTCGTGCACATTGGGCACGCCAACCATTCTTACAGTGACCCATTGCTCGAATCAGTGGACATTCGTCAGATTTATGACAAATTTCCTGAAAAGAAAGGTGGCTTAAAGGAACTGTTTGGAAAGGGCCCTCAAAATGCCTTCTTCCTCGTAAAATTCTGGGTGAGTAAGACATTGCTGTGATTTCAGTGGTTTTGTCTGAATGATCGCATCCATGACATGAGTGTGGATGGAGCAGCACGACTGGCCGTGGCTTCACACCGACTACACTTTCATGTGCATCTGCAGGATCGCCAAGGGGTTACAGACTCGCACCTGAGGGGCTGTCCCCATGCTGGCCTTCTGGTACCTCCCGACGATGCACCTAGGTGGCCTTTGCTGCCCGTCTCAAAGGTCAAGAGATGGGCGGCCACTTGGGGCTTCAGGGCTCACTCATGCAATGACGAGAGGCTTCACAGATGGCTGGAATCATGATGGGAAACACGGGGCACTAAACCCTGTTTCTGTTTCTTCTCAATCCAGTCAGTAAAGGGACCTATAAATTCCTCAGGAGCATAGGACCGGAGGCAGAGATGGGGCTGGGATGAAGATAAAGCTATGTGCTTCAAGATTTTATGTGAGAGAACGCAAAATGGCTGTGCCCTGTATATGCCTCATGTGTGCTTTAGAAGAATAAGTGCAGCTTCCCCAGCTGCTGGGGCTAAAGTCTCACAGCCTCTGAAAGGAGCTTTGCTCTTCCTTCTCCACTAGTCAGTCTCGGACCAGGGGACTGCTGATGGGTCAGAGACATTAGGGCAGCCGTCAGTATTAACGTGTGTATACTGGGAGGCCAGGCATGCAACAGGAGACCAGGCGACCTACTAGCACTGAGTGTTTATAATTCCTCAGTCTTTAGAAGAATAAAAAGGAAATTGCTTCAAACGTCTGAGCTCCTTAGCATGACATTAAAGGCCCTAAGTGAGCTGGTTCCAGGGTGTTTTCTGTGCTGTCCATCATGTGCCCAGCTTTTGTGTGTGTCTGGATGTGCTTTTCGCCCTTCTCTTCCCCTCCCATCAGGCCGACTTCTCCTTCCCTTGAGATGGTGGCTCCTTTATTATAGCACCTTCCTCACTTAAGCAGACCATTGATTTTTCTTTTACTCCCATCACGTTTTGTAGTTAATCAGTTACCATGCTGAGTCTTAATCATTTGGATGTGTGTCCCACTCCTCCCTGGACTCCGGCTGCCTCTGGGGACCTTATTCATAATAGTGGCGACTATTTATTGAATACCTGTGGGGCTGGGAGCTTCACTCGTGCTTTACATGCATTTCATCCAGTCCTCACAGTGGTAAGTGGAATTTGCCTCGTATCCAACTAAGAAAACAGAGACGCAGAGATTACAAAGGACAAGCTACCGTACTATTAAGGTGGGGATCTGGGACTTGAAATTGGATCATGTTTGATTTTAGTGCCTCTGCTCTGTTTCCTGCCTGCTTCACATCCTTTGGCCCCTGGCCACAGGGTCCGTCAATGGAGGACTCTCCGTATGTCCAGTACTAAGCAAGTGCCTTACACAAAAAAAGCCCAACAAATGGGGAAACCAATGGATGAATTAAAGAAAAATTCATATTTTAAATTCCTTGGAGGGAAGTTTACTTATTAAGTTTAGTTTGCTTAGTTTCTATCATCCTTGTATAGTTACTAAATTTCGTTTTTTCATGCTTATTGAATTTAAATGTGGGAATACCCTTCTACTTATATTAATGTTCTTGGGATGGGTAATACATGTGGATAATCAGAAAAAGCAATAGGTCTTTTCCGCTTTCTAAATTGGTGGCTGCCCCTAGTGATTTGAATGGTGGTTGGGAGTCAGTTATGTGATAACACAGCAGTTTTCAAAGTGTGGCCCGCTTCCCCCTAGAGAGTTCCTCATATCCTTTCAGTGGGTTGAAAAGGTCAAAACTATTTTTATTATGACACTAAAACATGATTTGCCTTTTGCACTCTGCTGATATGCACACTGGTGGTTTAGAAGCAAGAGGGTAAAATTACTGAAGCCTTAGCTCAATCAGGCTGGTATGCACACACAGGTTTAAAAAAAAAAAAAAGAACCAGTCACACCAAGAATGTCCTTTATGAATGTTCCTATATCTTGAACCTAGAGTACACAGTAAAAATGAATGCAGTGACTCTGCCTGCCATATCAAGGAAAACAACTGGCAGTATTTGTTGCCAAAGATAAAATTTGAACTTTTAAGTAAAAATAAGATTTTTGGAAAACTTGTATTCAAACATGTCGGTGAACTTGACAGCTTCCCAATATGTAAAAGACTTTTCTGAAGAGATCCACAGTCATATTAATGTGATTTTTTTTTGAGATTGTGCAAGATACGCCAATGGATTTTGATGTTATCAGAGTATGAAAGTTCATTGATATGGTTTTAGAATCCAGACTGCAGCTAACCTTTGAGCAACTTTCACTTGTCAAGTTTTGGCATAGTATCAAAGAAAAATAACCACAATTATCTGAAGAGCCTATTAAAATACTCTACTTTTCCAGTTACATATTTATGGGAGGCTAGATTTTCTTCATGTACTTCAACCAAAGAAGCATGTCATGACAAACTGAATGTAGAAGCAGGTATGAGAATATAGGTATTTCCATTAATCCGCACGTTAAATAGATGTGAAAAATATAAACAACGCTACCCTTCTCACCAATTTATTTTTGCTTTTGAAAATGTAAGTATGTCTAATTTTTTTAAAAAGATACATGTTAACATGTAATGAGCTTATTATTTTTTCAAAATTAGTTAATAAATATTTAAAATTTTTTCAGTTTGAATTTCCAATATAGCAAATATAGGTAGATATAACCTATAGAAACAAAAGCTTTTTGAGGTCCTCATTAAATTGTAAGATTGGAAACATATCTTGAGATCAAAACGTTTAAGAACCATTATTGTGAAGGATGTAAAAAGAGGCTGTTCTACCCAAATTAATTAAAATTAATCAGAGAGTATAGGATATGATGAAAAGAAACCATTTGCAGTACTTCCAAATTAAACAGTATTAGTTTTTAATGATAATAAGATTTTTTTATAATTGGCATGTTATTTGAATATAAAGTGGAATGGAAAGTGCTTAGAAAGTTGTTTTTGCTTCACTTCCAAAATTTCCCATTTTGCTTGGGATGATTTTAATAAATGCTTTCAGTGATGAGGCCCTTTAGTCATGACTCTCCAAATAATGAAGTCTAGATTGCAGATGTTTAGTGTGGTGCGTAGTATGAGATGTGCAAATTTAGAAACAATTACTCCGAATTAGATATTAGTTTATTGAATTAAGAGTTGCAGAATTAAAATTGAGCACTCCTGTGAATACGATAGAAGACATCACTCCTTAGTATAGTTGTTAGCAGTACTTAACTTTTGTAAAGAAATTTAGTTGTAACTATGTTAAATGAAGAAAGACAATTTGAATTATTAGGTTTACAATTTGCTGCAATTTGAAATATAATTGGCTTCCTCCAATGTAAAAGTGAATTACTCTTAGAATATCTATCCTTGGTTATCAGTAGATGTTTCCAATGGGTGTTCCTTAAATAAGTTTAATACTCTCTTTGAAATATCTTTTGTGTTAGCAATTTGCTTAGCAGATTTTGTATTTATGTGTGAATTCAGTATATTTCAACAGAGACCCACTATCCAATCTCTCCTTTCTTCTCCCCTTTTCCTCTTTCTCAAAGTGCCTGAGACTTCTAGGTTGTCAAAATCAGGCTATTAATTGGGTCATATGATTGTTCTTGAAATTCTATTTTCAAAATGTCCACCATGTTTCACCTCGGCTCAGTTGGCCTCGACTAGGTCAGGAGTTTGCTGTTGAAGGAATACTGAGTGCTCCCTGAAGTACCTACACGTAAGCCAAGCTGTGGGCACCTCAGTTCTTTGCCAGTTGACACTTGGAGGTAAATGGGATGACGGTGAGCGAAGTAGCGGTCACTCCACTTGTTTCATGGTAGAAGACCCTGCCTGGCACCCCAAAACATAAATGAATTGCAGAACCAAGGTTGCCAGCATGGCTGCCCCTCTGCCCTGGGAGCCTTATAATCTCTCATGCCTTACTGGTGTGAGACATCTGAAGGCCCCTGTGAATAGCCGTGTAGCTGGTGAGATCTGGGTTTTTTTTAAAGAGACTTATTGAGGTGTAATTTATGGACCATAAAATGTACACACCATAAAATTTACTCATAGAATTCAATGGTTTTTAGAAAAATGTATAGACTTGTATAACTGGCACTACAACCAAATTTTAGCATATTTCTATGATTCCAAAAAGAGCCCCTGTGCCTATTAGCAGTCAATCCCTATTCCCACTCCCAGCCCAGGCAACTACTTACCTACTTTCTGCCTGGGCAGATTTGTCTTTTTTGGACATTTCATGTAAATGGAATGATTTAGCGTGTGGTTATGTGCATCTGGCTTCTTTCACGTATAATGTTTTTCAGGTACGTCTGTGTGGTAGCAGGAGTCAGTCGTGAGCTCATCTCTTTGGCTGACTACTATCCCACTGGATGGATGTACCACATTTTCCTTCTCTAGTCACTACTTGATAGACTTGTGGGTAGTTTCTACTTTAGACTTCTATGAATAATGCTTCTCTAAAGTCTTTGGGTGGACATATGGTTTCATTTTTCTTGGGTAGTTATCTGGGAGTGAAATTGCTGGGGCATATGGTAACTCTACGTTTAACTTTTTAAGAAACTGCCATACTATTTTCCAAGGTGATTGTACCACTTCACATTCCTACCAGTGAGACGTTAGGGGTTACCTCCTCTTCCAACCATTATGTCTGCGAGTATTAGGGTAGGGAGAGATGACAGCGAACATGTAGAAAAGGGGGCTCGTGAGTGAAAGCATCACGACAAGGTACATGCAAGGTGCATTCAATTGAGTTCATGTGCATTCAGGTGCTTTGCAGGTGGGTTTTCACTTGTATAGGAAACATAGGTGGGCAGAAAAATTAGGAAGTACAAGGAATCAGGCTTCAGTTGTATCTGCAGTAGGGAGCAGTCAGTGGTTTTAACAATTACTGAGCCAAAAGAGTAATGGAATTCTTTTTACTAAGTGTTACAGTGACTCGCTCTGCATTTTGCCTTTTCTGTTTTCATTAACTTTTCCTTCTCATAGTAGTTCCCTATTTATTTCCTTTCTCTTCCTTCTTGCCTATTTGTTATCCACTCCTGTGCATTTTAATTCTGCACCATATTTAATTACAAAGAGAAGAGAAGTGATTTGCAGAAACAGGAGGGCAGGGGCGCCGCTCTTTTTCAGCAGGTGTGAACATGACCATTGATAAGCTCCTGTTTAGCCAAGCAATGTGCCGGGCTTCAGCACAGGCTTACCCTGTGAGGTACGTGATCATTCTCATTTTACATGTAAAGACACTGAGACATGGGCAGGCAATGTGACTTCTGCAAAATCACACGGCTAATAAATGCCTGATCTGCTGGACTCCGGCATCCATGCACTTTCCACTGAACCTGTGCATGGCCTCTTCAGGGAGCACAGCTCTGTTGCTAGAAACTCCTCACAGAACTTCACTTGCATGGAAGCCAGTGATGATAAGTGAAGCAGCAGGGTTTCTCTGTGAAGTCCTGTCATTAGAGGATGATCTGGTGTACGTTTAAAAGGGGGCTAAGGTGAATAGACTTCTGTTACCAGGAAGTTCAGGTTGCAGCCTACGGCTTCTAGAGAGAGGAATATCACCCTGTTAGCGGCCTTTGGAGGGGAAAGCGGCATAGTTCTTACATTATAAATACAAAGGCAATATCATAATATTCTAGACAGTCTTGGTAAAAGATAATTTTTAATTCATACCTAAAAGCACCACAAATATAACGCAATGAAATACATGTTTATGTAGTTTGAATCAAAGAATGCATTAAATTTGGTACCCTGCTTCTTTATCAAACACCCTTCCATGTAACCATATGTTATCATATCCCTAGTTACCATTTTAATGACTCTGTGATATCTTGTTTACTGGATATATCATAATTGAACCATTCTTATTTAATTAGATATTGATAATATGGCTTTTAATATGTATGTGTCTGTATGTGTATGTGTGTAAGTCACCAGTTTGCTTTCTAAAGTCAAATAGTGAGTAAGTACCCCAAGTATCTTCATCAGCCTTGCATGGCATAATTTAAAAACAAAGCAACTTTCTATTATTTTGTTTTTTGAGTTCCTCTACATCTGCAGTTCTTTTTTCTTTCTACTCAATGTCTTTATTCTTTCTTCATTCTCTATGGAAACAGCTATGAATAAGGTTACACATACTGTATTCCCTCCCTCCTAAGACACACTTATTCCCATTTCAACAGTTCTAGAAGTGGGATGCGTCTGACAGTCGATGTCGTAAGTGCCTAGCCCTCCCCTCCACAGAGGAGTAAGCCATGATGTGGTTTCCACCGCCGGCCCTTTGTGGCTCTGGCAGTGGAGAGGGCATCTCACCATCTCCTTGACACCTTAGTTCTTTGTGCTAGCAGTACTATATACAACTGGTACAAATTTTAGCTTAAATTTGAATCCCTAATTGAAATGTCTCCAAAAAATTGCAGTTTGATGCAGCATCACAATTGTCATGATTGAGGACAAGTGTGGAAGCAGCTTCGAGATAAGTGAGGCCGACATTTGGTAGTGGCAGAAAACCATACTTCCTTTTTTCCTTATAATACAATGATCAGGTGCTGTGTCGGCCCTAAGAAAGGAAGCTGTCCGTCCGCAAATGGACAGAGCTGAGCTTCATTTCCGCATTGAGATTCATGCAACTGGGTTGCCAGTGAAATGGCAGATACTGCAGCTAATTTAAGATAAAAATGCCGACTGCCTTGGAATTGATCACAGAAATACCAAAGCAAGAAGAGGTGGGTGTGATTCAGTCATGCATCCTGGAAAACAAAAACCCACCTACTGGAGCTGACTTTCAAAAGAAGTTCCTTTCCAGCCACATGTAGTTTACTCAAGGAAATAAACAAAACTATGGATTTAACCAAATAAGAAATTCAGTGAAACTGTTATTTTTGGAGGGGCCTCAAAATTCTATTCTCTGTCCTAATAGTGCTCGAGAGTGTGAAGCTTTGGGACAGTGGTTCAAAGAGATCACATGTTACTAACATGTTACTTATAAACCTTATAGCCAAAAACTATTCAGAAGAATCATTAGTATGATGAAGGCTTAGTCTCAAATTTGATTGGAATAAAAAAGAAGAAAGTAATATGAACATGAAATTGTATGGGTAGGTATCCTGTTAAACAAATTTTTTATATACATTTAATATTAGGTTGGTGCAAAAGTAATTGCAGTTTTTGCAATTATTTTTAACTTTTTAAACCACAGTTACTTTTGCACCAACCTAATGTTTCATTTTTCTTTGAAATGAATATTAAAGTAGTAGTGTCTTGGAAATCAGGATATATGGTACTACCCTATGGTTATTTATATTTTACTTTTTTATTTATTTTTTTTATTTTAAATTTTTATTGGGGAATATTGGGGAACAGTGTGTTTTTCCAGGACCCATCAGCTCCAAGTCAAGTCGTTTTTTTGTGTGTTTTGTTTTTCAGGCTAGTTGTGGAGGGTGCAGCTCAGCTTCAAGTCAAGTCGTTGTTTTCAATCTAGTAGTGGAGTGCACAGCTCAGTGGCCCATGTGGGAATCAAACTGGTGTCTTTGTGTAATGAGCCCTGCACTCTAACCTACTGAGCCAACCGGCCGCCCACCAGCAGCTCAACTCCAAGTCAAGCCTTTGTTTTTCACTCTAGTTGTGGAGGGAGCAGCTGACTGGCCCATGTGGGAATCGAACCCTCAGCCTGGGTGTTAGGAGCACTGCGCTCTAACTAACTGAGCCAACCGGCTGCCCATGTTTTACTTTTTTAAATTCTTAGAATTATAGATCATTCAGTGTAAACAATTAATAATATATTTATAGTCATTCAACTTGCTTTCTTAACCTATTTTTCTAGGGGAAGAAAAAGAAAGGCTAGTTTTATTGACCAAAGCAGATATGAGAAGATTTCATAAAACAGAGAAAGGAAAGCAAGAGGGAGCCTTTAGAAGATGCTTTTATCTTGGTAGGAATGAATTCACATTTGTTGGACAAAATGACAGGCACTATAAATTAAAAAAACAAACAAACAAAAAAAACCAAGTGGGCTGTTTTTAAAGGAGGAGGAACCAGATGCACATGTAGACTGGCTGAATGGACCCCCTCCGGAGATTCAGATTGGTTCTAATCGGATTCTCCATGATTTAGGTTGAGTTTGTAGACTTGAATCTATCACTGGGAACCAAATGTCCCTGTTGCTAATTTATGAAAAAGGAAGTTAGCGAAATGGAATGATTTTCTCCCCACATGTTTTAAACTATCAATAAGGAAAGGGCCTTTCAGTTTTCCATTTCTCTACTTCTACCTCATCTCAAAATGATGTTAAGTTCTGAAATTATGTGAACAGTGTTAAGTGATGGGATGATGTAAGTGGAAGGAAGATTATTAGCGAGAAATACCACCATGTTCAGAAGTACTTATGGGCTAATACATAATAAATTCCCTTGGGGTAGACTGGGGTTATATGAGGTTATATGATGATCTTCACCGAAGGTCCGTTTGAAAAATCATCTGTTGATATGCCGTTTCTGATATTTTATATAAAGGAATAGGGGAGTCAACAAACTTGTACATCCGCCCATTTTGGTTTGATTTGTAAGAAAAATATCCAGAGCTTGTTAGCACTTTCTGCATTTACTGCTGTCTGTCATTGCTTTCTTCCTGTTTTCCAGCCCCTTGTCCTAAACTTTGTAGGCCAGCCCCAGGGAGCAGGGATCCTATCTGTAGCTATTGTGTGTTCAGCAGGGCAATGTATGAGGCAGATTTTCAACAGTTGTTTTTTTTTAATTTGTTATCTGAAAGGTTATGTTATTTCATTCAGTACACCTAGAGAAATTGCTATCTATCAGTGCTATAAGTGCCACTTAGCCAGTCTCTGATATCATAGGCAGATATAGTAGGAATCTGATAGTTTGTTGGGTAATCTTTTTCAAGGAATTTAGTAAAGAGCAGGCAAGAGACTCACACAAAAGCTGTTCCAGTCTATATCTGGAGTTGTTAAGCTCTTGTAGAAATAGTTTAATCATTTGTGTTAGCAAAAAATACATCACTAGTGAGTCAGTCATTCAGCAAACATTCACTGAACTTGACTTTGCTCCTAGAGAACTGGGGATATAGACATGAGTAAGAGGTAGACACACAGCACCATGGGACAAGAGATGTAATGGAAACGTGGCCCCACAGAGGTAGAAGGAAGAACTCTTTTTGCCTGAGAACATTCCAGAAGGCCTCACATGACATTTGAGCTAAACCTTGAAGGAGTACAGTCAATGGAAGGGGAGTGGGAAGGAGTTTTCAAGGGAAGTGGATGTTTGTGCACAGTCCTATTGGGAGGTGACAGAAGTCCCGTAGCCACTGGACCTTACAGAACCTGGAGAATAGTGAGATTGAGGGTGGAAACATTGATCCCTGTGACTGTCACTTTATTTAAAAGGACCCTTTCTGAATCCCCTGAAAACTTAAGGCAGAACAAGACAGGCTAGAAAATGGGATCAGAATCTCACTCTGCTTTTTCCCTAATCCCTTAACCTCAGTCCACCATGGATAAATATTTTTTTAACCTTGAACTCTTCAGGGCATCTAGGCAGAATCTAAATTGGGAGTTATCTGGACCTCATAGGAGAATCCAGCTGACAGCTGTTCCTCTAAATGCTTTCTGTCCTGGGTCATTTGGCTCAGTGGTTGCTGACAAAACTGAGGTCAGGGGTCCATCCTTTCCTGGATGGGGCTATTTAATTCTGCTCCCTGCCATGGTTACAGGCTGAGATGCTAAGCCACTGTCCCTCCAAGAGCTGCTGCTAATCAGAGGTCGGGGAAAGCAGATACACGGTACACCTGCACTTCTCAGCATTTGCCTTGTTGATGGAGGCACGACTGGCTTCTCTCTCTAACCATACCTCAAGAAAAGCCTGAGAAGGAAAGAGGTGAGGTGGCACAAAAGAGTTGATTGCTTATTTCCAGACCCAATTTTGCAGGGAATATGTGAATCATCTGGACATAGTCATAAACCCCTCAGGGATCTTGGTCAGTTATCTAAAATTCACACTTTTGATGAAGTGTGAAATCTGTTCTCCCTGTGCAGGTGGAGATTCAAGGTGCATCCTACCTACCCACCCCCATTTTACTTTTTACATTACAAAAGCAATACAAGTTTATTGTAAATAGTGCCAGCAGTTCAAAAGACCATAGAAGAAAAAGTGAGATTCCCTCTCAGCCACGTATCCTGGACTTTCTATATGCTTCTACAAACATTGGACATACACCATTGGTTTTTACTGGAAGGAAGGAAGGAAGGAAGGAAGGAAGGAGGGAGGGAGGGAGGGAGGGAGGGAGGGAAGGAAGGAAGGAAGGAAGGAAGGAAGGAAGGAAGGAAGGAAGGAAGGAAGGAAGGAAAAGATAATGCTTTATGTATATTGTTCGGCAACCTCATTTTTTTTCCACTTAAAATAGCTTGAGCATAAGACGTCTTTTTAAAGTCCCAATTTTTGTTATTTTTTTCAATAAAGGTGAATTGTTGGTAGAGTTGCCAGATTTAGCAAATAAAAATACAAGTGGCCAGTTAAATTTGAATTTCAGGTAAACAACATATACTTTTTTAGGGTACCCATGCCCCAGGCAATCTTTAGGATCTACGGGTACTAAAACAAACGATGTTATTTATCTAAAAGTCAAATTTAACTGGGTCGCTTGTATTTTATTTGGCAACTCTGCACTTGCTAGTTGGTTGATTTTGTTGATCTGTGTAAGACTTGCACAAAAACTGCAGACCAGAAAAAAAGTCTTGTTTCCTGGTTTAGAACGGGTGGTCCTGGACCGACGTTCGCACACCTGGTCACTGTGGTGAGTGAAGGGCCAGCTCAGCTGGGCGTCTAGTACTCTAATGGCCTCGTTGGACAGAACCAGCCTGTACAGCTGCTTTGTACTTGGGGCTGAGACCTGGGCTCTTGCATCCCTGCTACTGTGTAAAGCCACCAGTGGCAGTTACCTGAGGTTGTGTGGGTGATATTAATTGAATTTTTTCTTAATGAAGGCTGGTATTTGTAGGAATTTGCAATGCAGACAGACAGCCTTTCAAGCAGTGCATATCGTAATTAGAGTAAGCTTTTAATATTCTTTGAAGTACTAAATGTTTATGAAATTCAAATAGGGGTGTCAATCTGCACAATAAAAGGGTACTTGGTGGGGTTTTTAAAAAATCTCCTATTTTGTAGATGTAAATATATTCCATAATTAGCGGGAAGTCATCTAAGAGTGGGGGCTGAGTTTATTCCTGTTATTCTTATTAAAAACAGCTGTGGCAGGAGAATTACAGCTGCTGTCCCTTTGTGCTGGGCCGGGGTCCTGTGGCCCAAAGTGAACGCACTCAAAGGCTTGCTTCCCTATGGGCAGCTTCATTGTCCCAAATGCAGGTTGCCTTACTGGGAAATTGTCCCACGGTCATCCAGCTTCCCCACCCCAAGCCTCTGTTTGCTTATACGGGGCTGGCTTCAGAGGTCTTGGCCAGGAGCAGATGTTTGCAAATGTGTCCGGCAGGAGGGTTTGAAAGTAGCCAGCTTCCTGGAAAGACGCCCCCTGCCAGAGAGACCCCCCTGCCAACACTGCCTCGCAGGGCACTTCTGCCTAAGGCTCCCTGCTCACAGCTCAGTGCAAAGCAGTTGTCCTTTGGTGCCTGCAGAGCACCTGCCAGGCTCACTAGGTGCCCTGCCCAGCTGAGCCTCACCATGTGGCAGGCTTGGATCGCCGCCCGTAGCAGAACCAGCTCCCAGAGCCGCCTGCCAAGGAGCCAGATGCTGCCATTGGAAAAAATTGCTTCACAATTTGAAATCTTGGTGCTTTGATCATTGCTCAGAGAGGATGAAGAGGAGAGGTTCAAAGTGGTGGTTTGAAAATGCCAGCTTCTGCTTGCATCCATCAGTGCCTATTACTCTCTCGTCAGGGACTATCCTCTTGATGTTTTCTTTCTGCAACTAAGTAATTCCCACCCAGCCCTTCCAAGTCCTCAGGGTGAAAGGGAGAGGCGGGCGGGAAAGGAGTGTCCACAGACTACTCCTTTCCAGGCGGGGTGCCCCTGCCCTCTACCCTGCCTGTGGGGTTATCTGCTTCCTCCTTGTTCCTCCCAGGAGGCGTTTTCCTTCCGAAGCCAGTGACAAAGTAGTTGTCATCAGTCAAATACCGCTTCTGCTTGAGTTATACAATTCCGTTCTTAGCAACCTTCGCACACTCTTCCGGTACTTTAGCCCCCTGTAACCAGGTTTCCAGACGCCTGAGGTTTTACAGAGAAGATCTCCTGGCCCAGCCCTCCCCTCAGAGCTCTGGATCCCATATGACTGGGCTAGGTCTTGTTTTTCCTCACCCATGAAATGGGAAGGATCATTCTTTGAAGATGTAATTGAAAAGTACGTTTTTAATTTTTTAAAAAATTTCAAAAGCATGAAATCAAACAGTGGAACACATCAGTGAATAAATAGGCTAACTGGATAAGAGGTGATAGAGGAGAAACCAATCCGACATCTTGTCTGGTGACATGAATGTTTTAGCTACAGGAGTAATGAGTGTAAGACAAGGATTTATTTAGGGATAAATGTGGGAAAACTTGATGTTTCGTTTTCTTGTTTCCTTGCTGTCTGACGCAGCAGCTTTCTCTGTCTGGCCCGGTTACCTGCTTCTCCTTTGGCTGTCTATTGTTTCCCAGGACCACAGATACACCCTAAAGTTTTTAATTCATTCAGCACACATTTATTAGTGAGTTTCCAGAAAGAATTCTATAATATCTCAATCATATCTCTGTGAGAAATATGGTAATTTGGTGCCTGTTTGAGCAGTTATACCCCAAACTTAAGACTTGTCATAAATTCACAAGTCAAAAAAACTATTGATTTTTCTGTTTGGTAAAAGCCATTGTTGTATGTGTGCTACACGCCTGATCAGTGTCCATGGGCGCTTGGACTGGCTCTGTGGGGACAGTTTTTATTTTGTTTATTGATTACGAACCACCATTTACATTGGGTCACACCTGTAGATGTGATTGAGGCTCTGTCTTTATCTCTGTCCTGGTCTGTATTTTAAATCAATAAGCTACTAGGAGTGGTTATCAGGATGATTAACCGTTGTCATCTGTGTAGCACATTCCAATGTACAGGTGAGTTTCATATGCATTATTTCCTCCTATTACTGTTGACTGTTGGAAGTGGTTCTTCTCTGTGATTACAGATGAGGACAGTGAGACTCAAAGAAGTGACTGTTGTCCATGCTGTAATCAGATGTCTGAGATGAGATAATGGCAGACGAAGAGTCAGTATCTGGACTAGATGAAAGGGAAGTCTGAAATGAGGATGGAGTTTAATAAAAATAAACATAAAACTTGAATCCTCGGGAGCAGATAGCACCTGAACAGCATTGTAGGTGAGAAGGGGGAGAGGAAAGGTGAGACTAAGGGGGAAATGAAAGCAAATTGCAGAATCGTCTTACAGATGTGTTCTTAGATCTGCATGATTCCAGAAGGCAGAGTTGTAGGTAGAAGTTACAGGGGAGCCAGTAGCACCTTAATGGGACATGTCCAAGCCCTTATCCATGGTATTTGGGAATACGTTGCACTACATGGACAAAGAGAATTAAGGTTGCTAGTCAGCAGGTAGGGAAGATATCTTGATCTGAGTGAGCCTAGTGTAACTACAACGTTCCTTAAAAGTGGAAGAGGAAGGCAGAAGACGAGATCTAGAAAGATGACAGCTGGCAGTGTGAGAAGGACTCAGCCTGGAGTTGCTGGCTTTGAAAATGGGGGAAGGGGCTAAGAGCCAAAGAATGCAGGTGGCCTCTAGAAACTGGGAGAGGCAAGGAAAGAGAGCCTCAAGAAAATAACACAGTTCTGCCAATAACTTGATCTTAGCCGTGTGAGACCATTGTCAGGTATCTGACCTACAGAAGTATAAGATCATAAATGGTGGTGTTGTGAGCCACTCATTTCGTGGTAGTTTGTTAAAGCAGCAGTAGAAAACTAATGCTACCTGACAATTAGATCTGTCCAGCACATAGTAAGTTTTCTCTTACAGTATCTGAAGGTATTTAGCCAGAAGACAGACGGGTCAGCTACGGGTCCGGCTACGGGTAAAAAGGACTTTTGTTTGGGTTGGCCTTTGAACCCAGTTCATATGTAGTAGTCTGTTCTAGGGCAAAATGGGCAAAGATTCCTTAGAAGGGCCTGTTTACCCGGAATTGCCCTACCCACCCAGCCATACTTGCAAGTGTGTGTGTGTGTGTGTGTGTGTTTAAACACTTTCAAGCCTGGCCCGTGACCAACTACATATTTTAGGTTGACTTGTCCCCAAAGGCTAGAATATGGTATGAATTTGGAAATTGTTGGGAAGATAAGTTTGCTGGTTTTAGCCATTTCTTAGGTTTTTTTAATATACATTTGCTTGTAAAAAATATCCTGTGGTCAGAGAAAAACCAATTAGGAGAAATAGTTTGCATCTCTGATACCAGCACATTGTGTTCTCATTTTCTTGCTTCCAGAACTCTGTGATGGAGGTTTGCTCTGAGTTGTCAGTAGGGTGTGTAATGAACACGGCGTGACTCCCAGACTCATTACAGAGTTTGTCTCCTTTGTTGTTGACTTAATGCTGGCATTCCTTCTTTGAGATTACCTTTGCTTCATGAGAATTCAGTGACTGCATTTCTTTCTGGGATCATCATAATGTCATCAGCTGACAAGTAATTGTGTTTTTTACATCAATACCTCCTCCTAGAAAATTCCTGAAGAGCATCTGTGATATGGTTGGATGGCTTTACATGATTATTTTCCATGTTCAAGAGTAATTGCAAAGTAGTTGTAATAGCAAATTGGTTATTTACTGTTGGTTGAGAGGCCTTTTAAAATCTAACTTATTAAATTTACACTAATAATTCAATAATCAGTTTTCTCAAACTGTTAAAAAAAAAAAGAAAAAGGAAAGATCGTAACTCTGAAACCATCTGTCCCTCTTCTCTACATGAAAGCTAAAAGGCACATAGACCTAATGACCCAGCAATTCCACTCCTAGGAACACCGAACAGAAATGTATATATGTATTCATCAAAAGCATATTTAAGAAAGTTCCAAGTAGCACTCTTCATAATAGGCCCAATTTGAAGACACTGCAAATGTCCATCAATAGTGGAATCAATGGATCGTGGTATTTGTCGTTCAATGGAATAGTCTACAGTAACAAAGATGAATGAACTACACACAATAGCATGGGAGAGTCTCACGGTGTGATGCTGAGCGAATGAAACACCAAGAAGTCAACACTGTGTGATTACATTTATTTAAAGTTCAGAAAACCAGACAGAATTCATGTATAATGTTATACAAGGATCCAGTTACCCATGTGAGGTGTGGGGGTGATTTTACTGGAAGGAGCATGGGTGGGAGGGTTTCTGTTGTTTCTTCATCTGGGGATGGTTCCATGGTTGTGTTCACTTCATGAAAATTAAGCTGTAAACTTGTGATTGGTGCATTTCTCTGAATATGTATTATACTTTAATTTCATGTAAAAAAAGATAACCAGGATAAATTTAAAACTCATAATTTGTTGAGATAGTTTCTAAGGCCAGGATTTCATGATGTGCATTCTTTAATAGTTTCATTTTTTATCATTCCTGTCATTATAAGTACAGGTCATCCATTCCCAATTAAAGCTAATTAACATTATTTTGGGAAATCTAAGGGACAGTGGTGAACCTAAGGTGAGATGGTGGGCGTGGTCTGCCTCAGTTCCCGGCAATCAGGAAGTTCATTGTTTATAGAGAATTTTAGATGGCAAAACCATCTGAAAATTGTTTTCATTTTTATTATCCCCATGTGTCCACAGTTCTAAACGGTGCCATCGATTAAAAAAAAACAACTCCTTTGTTGGCCTAAGTCCTAAACAATTGGTGAAATTAGTGTTGAGTTTTTATTTCATTTATACGTGCATATATATAATATGCTTCAAATTAGCACACTTATATTACTTATTCATTGTATTACTACTCCTTTAATAACACATGTGGACTCGGCCTTGTATTCATTTCTAGAATAAGTTTTTAACAGTTTGGAATCATTTGAGCTGCAGTCTCCGTGGTGCTGGGTCTAATAGTAGAGTCTATTAGAGGGTAAAATAGTAGAGTCACACATGAGCAATGATAGCACAGTAACTATGAAGATGAAAACACAGAGCTTGAGGCATTTCAGTTCTGTCATTCTCTGTTACTACTTTGGGAGTTTCTGTGTTTAAACTTTTCGTGCTTAAACACAGTTGACACAGAGTGCTGATTATTGCTGAAAATACTTTTGTACAGTAAAGGAAGGAGGGTTCTTAAAAATGATCCACTCCAGGTGTCAAAAATCTACTAGGTATGCCGCTGCTATGGGCCAGCTCCTTTCACCAGTATCACTTAAGCATGGAAACTCATAGAGATGGAAACATGAAAGCTGTGAAAATTTTCAGCAATTTTGTAAACATCAAATAATGGTAAATACCATTCTGAACTTGGTTCACATTTTTCAGTTGTGTCTATTGACAGATTGTTTGGTATATTTATGTCTGTGTTTGTGTTAGATCTCTAGTGTCCAGGTTGTTTACATTGTACATCTTTTGCTTGTCAAAAATAATGCCACAGGAGTGCATAAAGTGAAAAATGGAGCATTAAAAGCAATGAAAGAAAACAAAACATTGTGCAGAGGGAACTGAGGTAAAATTCTTAAGGAACCTTCCTCCTGGTTAAATCACTGCAGTAAGTGGAGGTTGATGGTTTAAAAAAATAAATAACCTACTCCATTTACTCTCCAGTTGACTCCTCCACACATGGCTTATTTCCCTGTGTTCCTTCCCACACTCCACCCCTGACGCCAAAAACACCAAACTGCTTTTGATTGCTCACCAGTCTTTCAAAACAACTTGATTACATCAGAATGGTGACGTTTGTTTAAATTACAATGTTAGCTAACAATGTATTTATAGCCCATTAATACTCTTTTTCAAAGCTGGGAATTTTTTAAGGTTGAAAGAAAGGACAGTAACAGTAATTTCTAGTGCACTTTTTCTGCCACACATACACATTGTGCTGTTGTTGGGATGCACCCTAAATACCGTGTTTCCCCGAAAATAAGACCTAGCTGGACAATCAGTTCTAATGCATCTTTTGGAGCAAAAATTAATATAAGAGCCAGTCTTATTTTACTATAATGTAACACCAAGTATAATATAATATAATATAATATAATATAATATAATATAATATAATATACTATACTACCGGGTCTTATATTAATTTTTGCTCCAAAAGACGCTTTAGAGCTGATTGCCCGGCCAGTCTCATTTTCAGGGAAACTCGGTAGTCATCAGTCAAGCACATACTAAACTCTGGTGCATCTGGGCAATGGAATAGTATGCAGCCCCTATGAACTGGGGCTGTTCGGTTTTTAAGTGACTGCTTTTTGTAATACTGATACTCTACATCAGTACTATATGAGTTCTAAAAATGTTATTTTTTTTTTAAAGCAAGGTTTAGAACAGTACTACTGTTTGTGCAAAAAAGTGTTACTAAGTTTATGGACAATATAAAACTGGAAAAGTACAAGTAGATGGAAATATATATCTGCTTAAATATCTAAATGCTAAATACTCTAAAAGGACATGTGAGAATCAGATAACACTAGTCACCCTCTGGGGAAGCTGGTAAGTTCAAGGATAGAAATAAAATATACACTCTTTTTCCAGTTTGATTTCTTTACTTACCACATGTATGTTTTTACTATTTATTTATTTATTTATTTATTTATTTATTTATTTATAATATAAATGGAACCATTCTATACATTTTACGTTTTGGTTTGTTTGTTTTTTAATTTTATTGGGGAATATTGGGGAACAGTGTGTTTCTCCAGGGCCCATCAGCTCCAAGTCATTGTCCTTCAATCTAGTTATAGAGGATGCAGCTCAGCTCCAAGTCCAGTCGCCATTTTCAATCTTTAGTTGCAGGGGGCACAGCCCACCATCCCATGGGGGAATTGAACTGGCAACCTTGTTGTTAAGAGCTCGCGCTCTAATCAGCTGACCCATCCAGCCACCCCTCTGGCTGCTCAGCGGCAGCTCATTGTATTCAGTCTAGTTGTGGAGGGCGCAGCTCACTGGCCTATGTGGGAATCGAACTGGCAACCCTATTGTTCAGGACTTGCACTCTAACCAACTGAACCATCCGGCCGCCCTGTATTTACATTTTTAAAAATGCTAAAACTTGTTGGCACAAACTACATCATCATATAGTCATCCCTTGGTATCCAAGGGAGTTGGTTTTAGAAATGTCCACAGACACCAAAATCCATGATGTTCCAGTCCCTTCTATAACATGGCCTACTTTTCGCATATGACTTAAGCACATCCTCCCATATACTTTAAATCGTCTCTAGATTACTTATAATACCTAATACAATATAAACGCAATGTAAATAGTTGTTATACTGTATTGTTGAGGGAATAATGACAAGAAACAAGTCTGTACATGTTCAGTGCAGACACAACCATCCTAGGCCTAACTACCATAGTCCACGCCAGCAACAACATAACTTTTTTCGAATATTTTTGATCCGAGGTTGGTTGAATCGCGCATGCGAAACCCGCGGATGCAGAGGGCCGACTGTGTAGTAAGAGCATAAACCCCAGGAAGAACATCACTGCAGTCCCAATGCCACAGAACACCTGAGTCGCTTCTCAGAGCCCCGTGTTCTCAGCTGGTGGCAGAACAAGGCAGTGACAGTTCTTGAAGGCCCACTTTCAGTGCCCTGTGGGCAGCTAGGTGGTAGTTCCAGTGTCAGAGCTCCTGTGTGCCTAGGATGTGTTGGTACCTTTCTTCCCTGAAGGCTGGAGCTCAGGTAGACCCCTGGGCCTCTTCAGCCTTGGGTGGGGAGCTCTGACACAGATCTCAGTTAGGGAAAGATATCCATCGTTTCTTGCTAAGCCGCTCTTTCCTGGAGCCAAATGTCAAATCTTTGACTTGAGAAAAATGCACACCTGGGTATTTTTATTTATTTATGATTTATGCCCCATATCTATAATTCCACAAAGCAAAATGTGAGGGAGTGTTACTAAATTTATGGATAATATAAAACTGGACAAGTACAAGTACAAGCAGATTGGAATCCAGTCAAAGGAGCTGCACACTGGTTGTTAGCAGCTATTAGAAGTACCTGGGATAAGTTAATTGCTGCAGTTGAGCACTGAGTTGAGCTTTGAGTTTCTTGGCACATAAGGTGAAAGGGGGAAGGAATATAAAATATATAGCTCTTTTTATAATGAAGTCAGAAGATATGAAATTTTGCCTAAGGAAATGAACATTTTCCTGATACTCAACTCAAGAAATTCAAATGCAGGTGCTTACTACTGTATTTTGCCGTGTATAATGCGCACCTTTTTTGCCCCAATATGGGAGAGAAAAATAAAGATGTTCATTATACATGGGTAGTACTAATTCCATATCTATACAAATGTTTTTAACTCTTTTATTTATGCTTATGAGTTCAAAGTGTAGCTCTAGAAATCAATAACAATATTCGCATGCAAAAGAATACCCTGGAATACAATAATCGGTTTTGTTGAACTTACGATGAACTTGCAAGACGAAGAGTTGTTGGCCCTCTTGATGCGTAAACATCGTAAATTTGTTACCGGTACATAAAATTTCTCGTACCATGATCTGTTCTTGTGTTTTGTAATTATTTGTTGCATAAAATTTCTTGTACCATAGTGTTAAAAAAAAAAGCTAAAATTCCTTTATAATACAAAAAACAAGTACCTAAAGGTAAACATAAAAATTTGAATTAAAAAATTGAAACGAAAGATTTTTTTCCCCCTGAAAGTTTGGGCCAAAAACGTGGGTGCACATTATACCCGGGAGCGCATTATACATGGCAAAATAAGGTGGGCCGACTCAGGTCTTCATGGTGGTTAGTGCCTGTCAAGGTATTAAAATGAGTGAAAATGTGCCAGACCTCAAAATAGTCTCATTTGTATATCAGACCTAACTGTTTCTGTCTTAATAGCCACCCCAGTGGCCACCCCAGAGTCCAAATAACCTCTCTCATTTCGACTGCTCTAGTGGCCTCTTTATTTATATATCGCTTTGCGGGCTCTCACTCTTCCAGAGCGTCCTCCAGCCTTGGGTCGGGGCTGCCTGTTTGGAATGCAAGTCTGACCAAACCCATCACTGTCTCACCATCCATACGCTTACCACTCCTGCTTCCCTCTGGTTTTAGGATATAAGACCCAAACCCTCCCTCCTCCCCAGCCCCTCCTGCCACCCTCTCTCCCTTGCTCTCTCTGTTCCAGCCTTTTTTTTAGTACTGTTTCCGGCTGTGGACCCTTTGACCACACCCCGCCCATGCACCGCCTGCCTAAACCAGCCATTCTTCCTTGGATCTGAGCTGCATCATCCTCGTAAGCCTCCTTGACCCCAAGAGCCCCCTCCCCACCGTTGTTTGTTCTCATGCCTCTCTCAGGAGTGCTTATTTCTGTTGTGATGTCCCCCCTACTAGATTGTAAGCCCCCTGACAGCAGGGATTGGCTCAGCTCGTGCTCTTTCTTGACCTCCAGCTCCACACGCAGTGCCTGGTGTGCAGTAGGGGTCAGGACATTCGAGGGAAAGGAACCATCAGTCAGCAATGGAGATGCTGCAGCCCCCCAGCCTCCCTCTCCCGTGGACCTTATACCACACTGAGATGTTTCTCTCTGAAGCACAGTTCTGATCACATCCCGTGTTTGTGCCCAAACTTTCAAGGGGTCCCCATTTCATCCAGGATACAGCCAAACCCCGTATTTAGCCCTCGACGACCTGGGCCCCAGTTGCATTTCCAAACTCATTTCTCCCCGTCTCCTTAGTCTTTGCACTGTAGCGAGAGTGAAGCTCTGTGGCCTTCCTCTGCCCACGCTGTTCCCTCAGCCATTCTCTGCATGTGTGAATCTTAACCATCCCTTAAATAACACTCCTGGTTGAAACTAATGTTTCCTGTGGTCTCAACTCAGAGTACCTTTGACATGGTACTTATTTTTCTATCTAAATTACAGCTATTTTATGTACATATCTCCTTTATTAGGTGGTAATCCAGTCTTACCTGTCTGTTATGACCCCTCACATAGTAGGTACTCATAAAAATGTGTTAAAAGAGTGGTGCTTTGTGTTAATTATTTACCATCTTTATAAGCCAGTCTTTAATAGGAACCGTTTCCCCTCCAGATGCTATAATTTACAACGAAGTCTCTGTTTTTATATATAACAAATGGCCAGTCAGTTACAGATTCTCTTGTGCTTTTAAATATCTCTAAAGATTAGTGAATATGAATTCAATTCATATACAGTCAAGCCTTGAACAACACAGGTTTGAACTTATACAGGTGTTTTTTTAATACTGTCACTTATATACAGGTATGTTTTTTTTAATACTGTAAATGTGTTTTCCTTATGATTTTAATAACATTTTCTTTTCTCTAGCTTACTTTATTGTAAGAATATGGTATCTAATACATATAACTTACAAAATATGTGTTAATTGACTGTTTATGTTATCAGTAAGGCTTCTGGTCAACAGTAGGCTATTAGTAGTTACGTTTTGGGGGAGTCAAAAGTTACACATGGATTTTCGACTGTGACGGTGGTTGGAGCCCCTAAATTCCCGTGGTGTTCAAGGGTCAACTATACTGCTTTCTGCACGTTTCCAAAGACCTCATGGATCTTTTATTACAAAGGTACAGCATTATTCTGATACTGAATGCAAGAAAATGAAACAAAATAGGTTCACATACCATGTCATTTCAAGGGAAGACTGTCTAAGAAGATTGCAATCTCTTAAAAAAAAATGACCAAGGAGCGATGGGATTTCTTTCTAGATGAGCATCACCTCACCATGTCCCCAACCACCCCTGCCCTCTACTCAGCCACAATGGACGTCTGACCCTGCCGGTCACTGCTTGTTGCCATGACTTGAGAACATAACCCTTACCAGCATTTCCTTTCCAACAGGCCGATTTAAACTGCAATATTCAAGATGATGCCGGGGCTTTTTACGGTGTAACCAGTCAGTATGAGAGTTCTGAAAATATGACAGTCACCTGTTCCACCAAAGTTTGCTCCTTTGGGAAGCAAGTAGTAGAAAAAGTAGAGGTAAGTTGGCCTCTGTACGCCAGAACCTTCATTCAAGGCCAGATTATTGCTGTCCTTCAAAGCTTTGTTGGGGCAAAGAGTTTTACTTTGTTTTGGTGTCTCCTCCTTCCCATCCCCCTTTCTCCCACTTCTTTCCCCTATAACTTCTAAAAAGGTAGAATGATGTGAAAGCAACTAAAAGAAGGCAAGGAGGAAGTCCTATGGCAGCCCTCCCTGACTCTGAAGTCGGCCCTGCCCGGCCAGCCAGCCAGCCAGCAGTGCTCAGTCCTACATGAGTTCTCATGGGGTGTCCCGGTGTGGAAGCTGCCGTCCATCAGATGATGCCTTCCCTCCCACCCCCAGGCCCAAGGGCACTCCCAGGCCCTGTAGAGAACAGCCAGGGTGGTATTCAGCTGATAGGCTCTGGCCTTCTAAAACCCAGATACCTTGAGATTGGTATTATTGCTTTGCCATTTCCACCCCCTTTATTATAATTATTTTAAGTCTATTCCAGTACATACTGGGATCAAATCCCTATTTATGGCTTTGTGATTTCATGCCTTCCTCCCTTTCAAAACTCATATATTCGTTTTCTCAGTCGGTTGCTCTGTATGAATGATGTTTGCAGTTGACAGTCCATTGAAAGTTGTGTTTTCCAGTGTCTTCTACCCTCACCCAATTGATCTATGTTTAGTGAGATGCTGTTACTCACAGCTGTCCTGGATCTCACAGGTCCAGGAGCCCAACCTGACTGACAAAGGCTGTGCTGAGGCGTGGGAGACAGAGGATGCACTGGGGAGAAAGAAGGGGGAGGGTGTGTTTCTTAAGACCTTGGGCTGAACAATGAGGATTTGGGGTGCTGCAGGCCCTCAGTTTCCTGAGTATAGGACGGGCATCCTAAGAATGGTGTTAAGAGGGTTACGCTGGCAGAAGAGGATACAGGTGATTTGACTAGATGGTCATTTTCAGCTTAGGGACATAGGCTTCACTAAAATGGTGACAGTGGGAATCTAGTAAGACATTTTGAATGGAACTTAGAAACTGGATATTTCAGATTCAAGAGGAGGAAGACACATTTTATGCTTGGAAAGACAGATAAGGAAATAAGGACTTCAAGAGGAAGTAAGGGATGATAGATGCAAGAATTTGGGATACAGGTTAAGACTGAAGATATTAATTGGGAATCCTAACCATTAAGGATAATTAAAGCTATGGCAATAGAGAACTAGCTGCAGAGAGGGAAGAGCAAGGGCATAGAAATAAGGGTTCAATTTGGGGAGCTGCATTCAGCCCTAGGGTGAGTGGAAGGGAGACACAAAAGAGGAACAGAGGACAAAAATGGAGGAGAGTGCTGGGGGACTGGCTCAGTGCAATGTCTGGGAAGCCCAAGGAAGGGCAGGTGAGAAGGTGGCTGTGTGATGAGACAGGGCCGGGAGACCTAGAACCAGGTGCCTTTCATTGCTTCTGAGGAGAAAGCAGTGTTACCTGGAACGTGGCTGGGAACGCGGAAGCTTAGTGCTAAGCACTGCTACCCAATAACCAGGTGGTCAGTTGTCGTCAGAGCTCATCTGTAGGTAGACTTCATGCCTGGACAGGTACATGTGAGAAAATAGGAACCCGACAAGTTACTCAGTTTCCCGGACTTCACATTATCCTTCATTGTGTCCTCAGATAACACACCCGAATCTCTACATTAGTTCAGGGAGCAGTGAAAGGTTGCTTTTGACTGATGAAATCCCAGGAATTTTCAAGGAGAAAGAAGTGTGAATGTGGCAGGTAGAGTTTTATAAGTAAGCCTTTAATCCATTTAGAATGTATTTGCATTTGGTATGAAAGAGGAGTCTGCTATTTTCTTCCAAATAGACAGGTGTTTATATCGCCCATTTATTGATTCATTAAATGATTCACCCTCTTCTGACGGAATGGATCTGTCCCCTGGAAGTTACCACATTTATTGGGAGCTGTTCCTGGTGTTTTTCTATTCTCTCTACCCTCTGTTTCTCTCTACACATCCCAGTGCCATGTTGATTTAATTACAATGTCTGTATAATATGTTCTGATATCTGCTGAGGAAGTCAATCTCATTAATCTTTTTCAAATAGTTTCTACGCTAGTAGCCAGCATTTATTCTTACTAATAATGAGATTATTTTTAAAAATGTAAGGCAAAACAAAAGCCTTATTTGAGCACTCTAATTGTGATTGCATTAGATTTAGATATTATTTTGGGATAAATCAATATATTATTGATATGAATGAAATCTTTCCAATCAAGAACCTATTTGCATTTCCATCACATTTTATCTGTTTTAATAAGATTTTAGTTTTCATATATAGGTCTTTCCCTTCCTGGTTAAGTATATTTCTAAATATATAATTTGTTAGTATAATTTCCCATTTCTAGATTTTGGTTAATAAACTAGAGAAAAAGCTCTTGGTTTTTTGTATATCTATGTTCTTTCTAGCCATCTGGCCATATTCCATTCTTTATTTGTAGGGTGTTTTCCCCTAGGTTCTTGGGCTTTCTATGTATATAATCTTATCATTAGTTTTATTTTATCTCTTTTGCCAACGTTTATGCCAGTTTTTAAAAATTATTATTTTCTCACCTTTTCATTTGCTAAAACCTCCAACATAGTTGTAAAAAGAAATACTGATGTATAAGTAATAGTGTCCTCGTATCCTTCCTCAAGTTAGTGGAAATTGTCTTGGGGTTTTGCCATTTAGGATTATATTTATTGCTGGTTTATAAGTGATCTTTATTTTATATTTAAGTGATTTCTTTCTATACTTATTTTACTCAGGGTTTTTATTTTTAATAGCTGTAATATTTTATCAAATGCCTTTTCAGCAACTCTTACTATATGATTTTTCTCCAATTTTTCTCCCATTTGTTGACCTCACAAGTTAATACATGTCCTATGCGTGTACCACCACAGCATTTCTGAAGAAAGTCCTAATTTGGTTCCGTTGATGCATGCTGTTTGCTATTTTACATACAATTTTTGCATCTCATAAGTGATTATTAGTCTGTACTTTTCTTTTTTATAATCTCTTTATCAAATTTCACTATTGAATGTACATCAGTTTCATAAAAAGAATTGGGACACCTGTCTTTTCTGTGGTCTGGCAGTTTGAATAACATTGAAAATAACTGTTCTGTAAAGATTACATAAAACTTAGCATGAAACCATTTGGTCTATAGGTCTCTAAACAACTTTCTAGGTATTTCCACCATAACTGACCAATTGAAGTTTTCTGCTTTTTGGTTCAGTATCAGCAATTTGTATTTTGCTGGGAAAACATCCTATTCTCTAGGTTTTCTTTGATTATTTTTTTTCTCCCTTAGAGTTGTGTGAACTTAACCTCTTGTAAATCTTCTAATCTCTACTGTAATTGTGGTTTTGTCACTTTTCTTTTTTCTCCTTCTTAAGCTTGTGAAGGGTTTATTTTGTCTTTTTTAAAAAACCCTTTTTACATTTACTCTGTCTACATTTTTAATTTCTATTTTACATAGATTTGTGATTTTATCTTTATTAATTTCCTATTCCTGGTTTCTTTTGATTTCTTTGTGGTTTTGGTTTATTTTGTGGGGTTTAAAAATTTTTTTAAAGATGTGTATTTAGTTCTGTAATTTTTCATCTTTAACAATGAAGACACGAAGCTGCTTCATTAAGTTTCCTCCAAGTGTAGCTTCATTGAGTCCTGTAAGTTTTGATATATTTTCCTTTTCATTACCCTTTAGATAGTTTATAATTTCCTTTTTAATTCCTTTTTGATCTAAGGTTATCCAGGAGTGTGTTTCTTATTTCTGAGTACTTCAGTGGGATCTTCAAACTGCATATATACCAGTGTTTTCTTACTTTCTTTTTAAATTAAAGGCATAAATAACTAACAGTCAGGAGCTCATGGTGAGTCTGAAGTAGTTTTTCCTAAAGCCAAGAAATTAGCTGCATTGGTTGTTGGCCTAGGAGACCTTATCACAGTAAAAAAAGATTTTCTTTGGGCTCTTTGAAGAATTCTAACTAGGCATGCCTGCTCTCACAGATCTCCAGGTAGAGAAGCACTAAGTAGGTGGTTATATTTTTTTCTGACCTTTGCTGAAAAGGATTTATACAACTCTTCTTTAGAATGATCATTTTTCCAATTTCTTTTTTAATTTCCAGAAAAATAATGGTTTCTGAGTATGAATTAAATTTGGAGATAGGATTTTTTTAAATTAAATAAACTGCATAAGTAGTACAGTATATAGCAGACATTTCATATTGAAAAAATAAAATGCTTTTATAGGCACTAGTATCTTTTTCATGTATTTTGAAGTTCAAAGTCTCAAATTGCTCATGTCCTTTCTCCCTCACAGACGGAGTATGCAAGGTTTGAGAATGGCCGATTTGTATACCGAATAAACCGCTCCCCGATGTGTGAATACATGATCAACTTCATCCACAAGCTCAAACACTTACCAGAGAAATATATGATGAATAGTGTTTTGGAAAACTTCACAATTTTATTGGTAACTGTTTTGTCTCTTCCCTGTTTTGACAGATTCAGCCATGAGGCTGGTGGGGAAAGATAGGAAGGTAGACCTGGGAGGCACAGGGGCCTGGGCCAGGGATCTGACCAGGCTGCTGAGTCGGGCCTTAGGCGGTCAATCAGCAGTTGAATTCACACATCCACGGGGCAAGCCTGAGCTTGGTTCGGCTCAAGTGTATAGAGGAGACAGGGTCTCCTCTGGCTGGGGTTTCTAAACTTGGCAGCACCGGAATTCAGGGGGGTAATAAACAGTCATGGTCCAAGGGTCTCAATTCTGGTTACAAATGAGAAAGACCTGGAGAAAGACCTTGATATCTAAAAAATCCTGATGCCAAGACTGCAACCTATATTCATTGAATCGGGGTCTCTGAGGATAGGACCCAGACATGTATACTTTTTAAAGTTCCCTGGGTAATTCCAGTGTCGGCCAAGTTTGAATCTTAGCAACAACGTGTTGTGCAAATCCTAAATGAGGCAAAAGCTGAGTCAGTAGGTTTTGTACTTCAAACATACCTTGACTCATTTTGTGAAGGATTTGCGGTCTTAGAAGAAGTAACACACATCAAGAGAGCAAAATATAAACGCTCAGTGCCAGAAGAAATATAAAATAGAATAGAATGTCATTACCAGGAAGGGTTAGAAATATTCTCCAGAGGCTGAAAAGTACGGAAAACTTAATGGGCAGGGAAAGGAAAAAACAAAGATGCTCCACTTGCTGGCTCCCCTGGGTAATTCTGGGTGTGTGGTGCAGGAGAGGGGTGCTTCATATTTCACTTTAAAACAAGTTTCTCATGGAGGCTTCGTGCGGGCACTTGGGAAGGTTATGAAGAATAGTGCTGTCCTCAGAATATACCTATAAGATATATAGTAATAGGTTTCGTAAGGCTCATTTAAAATAATAATAATAATATTCTTTGATTAAGCAGAAGGAGAAATGCCCAAACAAAAATTGGTGGAAATAATTTTGCTAAAAGGGTCAGCAAAACAATATTGGGATCAAGTAGGCTTCTGAAGGCCTGCGTTGTTACAGATTATGGTCCTCAATCAGTCATGTGCTGGTAGAAAAAAGAAAAGGCCCTACCTTAAACCGCCCCTACCCCCGCAAAAAAAACCAAACCCCTGATTTATAGCTTTTGCTCATTTCTGTGGTGTAAATGCCCCCTCCATGGGCAATTTCAAGCTACCAGTGGTTGTCCAGCTCATGAAATTCCTGAATATGTAATAATAATTTTCAAGAGCCAGCAGGAGCCAGTTCCCTCACACCAATGTAAAAAAAAAAAAAAAAAGGAGATTTAAAACTTTAAAGATTAAAACCTCTGCATATTAGGATCGATCCAGGAAGCTTTTAAAAGTTCTGAGGCCTGGACCCCCCCCCCCCCAACCATAGATTAATAAAATGAGAAGCCTCAAGGGGCTCTTCTGCACACGGGGTGGAGATCCTTGCTCTAGGGGATTGGTAAATGAGCCAGTTTTCATTTATTGCAGGGAGAGAATTTCAGTGGATGCTCAAGCGTGTCCAAGTCCCTCTAAAATTTTCTTTAGTAACTATGATTCATTAGTATCCTGTTCTCTAATGATGTTTGGCGAAAATTGAGCAGTTCAAGGTTTGGGGTGCTGGCAGGTCCTTGTCATGCAGGTAGCCTCTGTTGTATTTAAGAACAGATCACCATATTGCTCAGGTGAGCAGGTGCGTGTGGCATCCTGGTGCAGGCATTAAATAGCCTCGGGAATTTACCAAAACTGAGTGGATGGCCAGCCTACCTCTCTTGAAAGGAGCCTTAGCTAGTTCTTAAAAACTAGTTCTCAGTCTGTTTCAGCACTTTTTTTCTAACTTTTGTTTATTTAAGTGTTTCAATCTGGTTGTGGAGGGCGCAGCTCACAGTGGCCCATGTGGGAATCGAACCGGCAACCTTGTTGTTCAGAGCACCATACTCTAACCAACTGAGCTAACCAGCCACCCCTGTTTCTGCATTTTAAGGAATATGTCCTCAGTCCCTAAAACTCTACCTCACAGAGTATATCTGAGGAAAATAAGGCCTGGGAAAAATTTAAAGTCCTTCTAACTGTCAGTAATGCTCCTTTTAGGAGATGTGACTTTAAGCATCGTAGATGTCCAGATAACACACCATGTGAAATGAATTTCAAAGTGTATCATTAAGCAACTAAATAAGTGTCTTTGATGTAAAGAATTAGTAGCGCTCAATAAGCATTTGCTAGAAATAGTATATTTTAGCTTTAGGAAAGCTGAAATCAAACCAGCACTCCTGGATTAGGAGAATAACATCGTCTCACGGATAACAAGAGAAAGAGCACTTTTCAGCTCTTCCTCAGGGCAGCATGTAGGAACATGGCCGGGATGGCAGCCGCTGGACATAGTTGTAGGTGTTTTACTAGATCCTTTGGATACAAAGCCTGTGTGAACAAGACCAGATCCAGACCTTACTGGCTGGTGGGCTAGACTTGCTGATCTCATTGGGGTGATTCAGGAATTGAGGTGAACCTGTAGATGCGGGGCCTTAGTGACAGCATCCAAACAGAGACTGTGGAAGACGGCAACTGAACCTCAGGCCCGGTATGTCTATCGTCTTTTGAGGTTGTGTTCAGACATACAGGCTGCTAGAAACATTTTTTTTTCTTTCCTCCTTTAGAATCTCAATCATGAAGCCTAAACAGGATGTATTCTTTCATAGAAAGTTGGCGAGCAGGTAGGATAGATCATAGAGGTTCCAGGCACGTGCTGAACCTTTTGTAAATGTTCTGTTATGAAATTCTCACTGCAGAACTGTGAGGTCCTTTTTATTCCCATTTTATGGATAAGTAATGTCAGGCCTACTCAAGGTCACAGAATCAGTAATAGGCATAAATTAAGATTTAAATTGATAGAAAAGACGTTTTGCAGAGTATTTCATGAGCATGGAATCAGAAGACTTGGGTTTAAGACGCAGCTCTACTTTATGACCTTGGAAAAGTCATTTAAAATCTCTGGATCTGTGTGTCCTCATCTGTTTACAAACAAATGCTCAAATCTGTACTCTCCACCTCAAAGGTTATTAAGAATGTTTTAATTCATTCAGCTAAACTATGGAGAGATTGTATGTGCTAGCTGCTGGAATACAATACAAATAAGACAGAAAGACTGTCTTCATAGTAAATCTTGGTCTGGTAGGGGAAAAAAGGCATGTAAATAAATGATTGCAGTACAAGGCAATAATGGCCGTAATATACTTGTAAGACAGGCATCGTGAAGTACAGGGAAGTTTAATTACCTGAGCAGGTACCTGTACTTGGAGTGATGTAGGGAGTTCTCAGGGATGTTAAAAGACGAAGTTTAAGTTGCCTTGATGGAGAAACAGACATTTTTCAGATTTATCAAGAAAGGAGCCATTCCATGGGTATATACTTAAGTGTCAGGTGCTGGCGTGCTGTGGACCAGAAAGGCAGGGCAGCCGCCCTGGAGTCTGGTGAGGGAGACAGGCATTCCTCGAGTAATCACAAAATGAATGGAAACTAAACTGCGGCCCGATGGCTGCAAAGATAGGTGTATGGTGCCAAGAGAACATATATTGGAAGGTTTTGACTTAGTTCATGAAGTCAGGGAAGGCTCCCCTCAGGAAGAAGCCTTGAGAGATACCTGCCAGAAGAATAGGCAGAGAGGATAGGGAAGCCCACTGCAGATAGGAGGCAGGCGGCAAGTAGGAGGACTGAAAACGGGGTCATGTGGCTGCCGTGGAGAAAGCGGGGAGAGCAAGGAGCAGTGAGCTGGCTGGGGAGGAACTGCCAGACTGGGCAGGGTCTCCTTGGCCTGGTGGGATGAGAATAGGTGTTGCCCTCATCCTAAAGTTTTAGAGTTTAAAATAGGCCATCAGGCTTTTTAACCACGAGTGTTGTTCTCAGATCTATATCTATCTATCTATATAGAGAGACATATCTATATCTATATCTATATATAGATATGTCTCTCTATATAGATAGATATAGATATTTTTATACACTTTTTTTTATTATTAGTTTCAGGTATACAAAACAATATAATAGTTAGACATTTCACCCCTCACAAAGTGGTAACCCCCCCACCCCCAATCTATTGCCCATCTGACATCGTAAATATCTATTACAATTCCATTGACTCTATTCCCTATGCTGTATTCCATATCCTGTAACTATGTATATATTAAATTATAGTTGACGTATAATATTATTCAGCTTCAGCTTTAGGTGTACAGTGCAGTGGTCAGGCATCTGCTCAGATTTATATTTCTTACAAAGTTTTGGTGGCTGCTGTGTGCCAGTGGGACTAGTGCTGAGCAGGGTGGCTCCCGGTAGAGAAGTCCAGATGAGGTTTGTGGTACCTTGGCAGTGGAAAGAGGATGGATTCAAGAACGATTCAGGAGGTAAAAGCAGCAGGACATGGCATTTATTTGGATATGGGGATGTGAAAGAGACAGGTTTCAAGGATGAAAGACCTGCAGGTTGGAGTATTTGATCTGTGAGGGAAGTGGCAGGAAGACTAGAAAAGCACGTGGGGACCAGTATTGAGAAGTTTTTATTGCCCAGGGGCAAAAAAAATAAATAATTCATCACTGTGTCAATTCATTTGTCTAGAGCAGCATGGCATAATGGTTAAGAAAAAGGTCTTCAGAATCAGAAGAGCTGGGTTTCTTAGTTGACAGTTGTATAACCTTAAACAAATTAACCCCCCAGCTTACTTCTTGGTCAGAAAGGGAGTGATATAGCACCTGCACACAAAATTGTTGTAATAGTGTATGAGACAATGTGTATACAGCATTTCATCCTGAGTAGATACATACCAAGCAGTCAGTGTATGCTGGCTAGTATGTGAATTTGCATTCAGCAAATATTTATTAAGTAACTGTTGTGTGCCAAACAGTAAACTGATAACTAATTACTGGGAAATGTGGTCCCTGTTCTTTAGGAACTTAAAGTCCACTGGATGAGATGGACATTAAAAATAATATCATACAAATCTATGAAGTATTTACAGTCCAGACTGCTATGGTGGGGAAATTTACAAGGTCTGTGAGACCATGAACTTGGATGCCTTAAGTGTAGGGGAAACTAAATGGGTAAAACAACCTGATATGTGGGGGGCATGAGGCTCGCCGTGAACTGGACCAGGCTCCCCAATTCAAAACGTAAAGAATGATCCATTCGATGTGATTCTACCACTGTTCCTTTACTCCGCACATATTTTACTGTACCAGGCGCTGCTGGTTAATAGTGCTGGGCAGCGCGCTCGTGGAGCTTGTGTCTGTCGTCGGCTATTGTGAAACAAATCTAGTACAAGTTTAGAAATAAGATGGGAGACAATTCTGAGGATAAATGTCCCGTGGGACAGAGTTCTAGAAAATTGTCATTGTTGTAAAGAAATCGGCCCCCAAAAACTCCACACTAATTCTTCTGGGGCTCAGATTATGGATGAGACCCTGTCTGTAAGGTCTTTCTTACATATGGTAACTCAGCTTAGACAGGATTCAAGTCAGACCCATCATATCCTGAAGTCATGCTAGAGGGGGCAGAGTGAGGCCGAACAGGTCTCTGATAATCCACTTGTTGGACGTTAGACTGTTCTTTTCCAAGTAAATCATAGTCATCATGGCATAGAGGGAATATGTTTTCATCCATGTGGTGTTTATATGTATATATACTTTTTTTTTTAACAGGTGGTAACAAACAGGGATACACAAGAAACTCTCCTCTGCATGGCCTGTGTATTTGAAGTTTCAAATAGTGAACATGGAGCACAACATCATATTTACAGGCTTGTAAAGGACTGAACATGGTTATTTATATATATAGATACCTGTATATACACACACACACACATATGTGCGCACACACACACTCTCTCTCCATTATTGAATGACTGACTGTAAACCTCACCACACAGGGTGGTCCCCTGACCCTGAGGTCACCCTACTTTTCTAAATCCTGTTTGAGTGAAGTCATTTTTTCATGTATTCATACTATCATTGTAGCTGTGAAGTTCTGGTACAGTTGTAAAAAGAGAAATCGAGTTGTTTCTATGTGTTCTTCAGATCTGCAGCCCACAATTTCTCGGGAAAGGTGAACCTTAAGAACCCAAGTCTCTGTCTGCAGAGACCTGTTTCTAATTGTGGTAGAAAATATCCAGACAGAGCATTTGCCGTGGGACATTTACAGCCTTTATACAAATGTATTTAGTTCTTTTGTTTTTCCAACAGAAAATTCTTGTTTTAAGATACAAGTAAAATTAATCTTTAAATATAAATGTAAATTAGTACACAAAACTAAGAATCTTTAGACTTATCTTTGTAACTAATTAGGGTGGAAGTTATGAAAGAATGTAATTCACTAAATTATTTTTTAAATGAAACTTTTCTTTCTTTTTTGAAACCAAATGTTAAAATATAGCCTTAAGAAATGCTTGGTAGAAATATCCTAATGAGACAAATTTGTACTTTTTTTGCAAGGTTAAAACTAATCTCCTAATCCATTAAACTCTTGAACAGGTATTACAAAAGAAGAAACCTTCACCCCTTATCCTTAACATATATAGTATATTTAAAAATATAAAATTGTATTGTACTAATGTGATAATTGATTATTTAATGAAAAAGAAAAGATGGCTTTTTTTTTGCAATAAGTAGATAAATACTGAAAATCTAAACTTACAATGTTTATAGTCTTGTGTGTGCAGTTATATTTTATATGGACAACCAAATTTTTTACTAAGATGCGTAAATATTTGAACCACTGAAATTTAATAACAAAAAAATTAAAATTGGCATGAATACTGCACTGTGAGCTGCAAAGTATAGAAAATCCTGTGGCTGGGAGAACATTTCATCAACCAAACAAGTTAAAGGCTCTTCAGTTTTAGCATCTCTGCTTCCCAGAAATTCACAAGCATCCTCACCAGCCTGTGGATAAATTGTTTATTTCTGGTGATCCAATATGCATATTTACCTGCTATGATTATATGTGTATCTATGTGTTTGTGTATACATATATACACATATACATATATAGTTATTCAACACATATTTATTGAACATCTATTTAGTGTCACTCAGTTTGCTAGGTGCTGATATGTATATATATATATATATCTCAATCTGTTTCTGTAGCTCGATATATTCTCCAAGGACATCGTCCATTTTCTTGTCATCTCTCAATTAGTCACAGTACTTGTTTGACTGAGGTTTAAGAGGCCCAGCTGTCTATCTCTGACCTTTTCAAACAGGCTCATTTGGGAGGTGTTTCCTTCCCAGGAGAGATTCAACTTTCCAACCCAAATATTCCAAAGCATGGCCCAGGCACAGTTGGTTGGATATAGCCACACATCTTGGGTTCTTTACATAAGTGCTTCATTGGAAAATACCCCCAATGGGCATACCCCCCAACTTCCCAGAGGAAAGGGACATTTTTGTAATTGTGAGGAATATGTTAACACCGTAGATCATGAAATAAGTTTCATAAGATGTGAAACATGTCAAGACTTTTATATCAAGCCCAAAATACTGACTTTGTTTTATCACATCCAAGTAACTTATACACCCCCTTTCCTGTCTCACTGCCTGCTCTGACCCTGCTTGTATATTGGTTAGGATCTGGTGGTCGTGAGCATGAGGGCGTGGCCGGCTCGTGGCAACAGAACACTGCAGCACACCTGACCTCTCCCACACTCATGCCATTGGTCACTGGGAAGACCAGGGGAGAACGTGCAAAAACTACCCCATGTGGAACGTGCATCCCCTACATAAACTAGTAGGATGGTACCCATCTTCCCTCTGTAAAGCGACTACCATTTGTTTCCTGATTCCAAGTGAGCCTTGGAAGGATTGCCCCAGTGGTCTGCTCTTCCATCTGCTCTTCAGCCCAAGCACTTAAGCTTCCGTGATCATCATCTTTACAACTTCTGTTGGTCGCTCCTATTAGCAGGGATGCTTCTCTTGCTCCTGTCCTGCACTTCCCTCAAAGGAACCCCCACTCTTCCAGGACCAGGACCCTATGAAGGTGGGCAAATGATTTACGCGGCTCAAAGCCAGGCCATCCCAGAACTCCAGGGGAGAGGTGTCTGGTTCCCACCCAGGAATGAGGCTCCTCCGTGCTGCCAGGAGGGCTCTTGGGATTTACTTTTCAAAGCACAAACACACTGAGATCCAAGAAGGCCGGCTAGGAGGGAGTTCTGTTGGCTGCAGAGAACAGCATACCCTGGCCTGCTGACTCAGTCTCCTGGGCCCTCTGATTCACCACCAATGTCCTCCTCCCCCGAATGCCTTGGTAGATGAATTTGGGGGGTTTACATGAACAACCTTGAGGATTACATTTTGCTCCTAAAACATTTCTAAGATCTATTATTTCTTGTCTTGCTTTTCTCAAGTTTTCTCCAGGGCAGATATTTTTCCTATCATATCCACTGGTCCAGTCACCCAAACTCTTGGCCCTCTTCGTCTCTCCCATATTAGACCTTAGGTTGGCATTTGTGTCCAACATCGAATCCACGTCTGTCTTTGGTCTTTGGCCCTTTACGGCAGTCTCTCCTCCCTTTGTCGGTAAAGCTTTCTAAACCATAAAGAAGCCTTTCCAAGGCTCTGTCTTCACTGTTCGCTCCCAGGTGCTTCCTCTCCTGGTGACCCTCCACTACCAGGTTTCATTCAGGGACCTCTCATGCTTTCACTGGAGAAATTGGAGGCCAGTTTTCCACAACTTAAATGGAGTAGCTGAAGAACTGGGCTCTGGTCTGTTGGCATTCTTTTCCATCTTAGCAAGACCTACAATAAAATCAGGACTTCTTCAAGAACATGTGCTAGAATTCCAGAATGTCCAAACTACCCTAGACCAGTGTCACCCTCAATCCTGTTGACATTTTGTACCAGAGGATTCTTTGTTGTGTGGAGTTGTCCTATACATTACAGGTTTGGCAGCATCCCTGGCCTCTGCTCACGAGATGCTAGTAGCACCCCTTCCCTCAGTTGTCACAACCCAAAATGACTTCAGACATTGCCAAATTTCCCAGGGGGCACAAAAGTTGAAAACCTCTGCCCTAGATCTTACAGGTGACAAATACCGTATTTGAGATTTTCCTTTTTCCTTCCATTTCACCCCGAGATAGTGTCTCTCCGTATTTCAAGTCATCAGGAGGCAGGTAGGAATATTATGCAAGTGACCTTGTGTCTGTGTTTCTTCCTGTTTTAAACTTCCACTTCACAACAGATTCTCTCTTGCCACAAGTATTCTTACACTCATCCCTGGGGAAGTTGGGAACAGCTGGTCACCATCATCCCTCTGATCAACTCACACCTATTTAAAGAGCATTTCTAATTTGATCTTTAACTCTTACTTTACTGGGTAAAAATAAATCCCAGCTATTTTCATTATTTCCCATAAGCTCATGGGTCTCATTATCAAACCTTTCATCATTTCAGTCCATTTGCTCTGGTCTTCTACTTTCTGCCTTTTCTACACTCAATGCTGTTTGTAATTTGTGAAAGCCTCTGGAACATGTCTTTTCATCTGGAGGGATGGAGGAGAGAGGGATCTGTGCCAGAAGAGGGCTGATAGTAATTTGTGTTTCTTTATTGAGCTCAAAGAGAGCACAACCTATTCTCCTTCATTTTGTAGATGAGAAAGTTGAGGCTCTGAAGGGAGATGACTTGCCCCAAATCACACAGCTTGGTTAGTGGCAGAATAAGGGTGATGCTTTGGGAGGCCTGCCACCTACTCTTCAGCCTCTTCTGGGGAGGTTGTTCCTCTTTGGTGCTCAGGCTGAAATGATCCCTACAGATGTGTGGACAGTGCCAGTTCAGAAGAGAGAGGGAGAGAAGAGCCCCCCTTTGCCAGAGCCACGGCATCACCCCCATGCTGATGCCGCTTCTCACACCCCACAGGGCCTTGTCTGCCTGGAGCTCTCTGAGCATTTACAAGCGGATATGAAATCTGATGAGCCTTTTCGCTTACTCTGAGGACAGTTCACCCGCCACAGGCTCGGAGTCAAATGTCTATTTTCTAAGCATCCCAGCAGCAGAATCCCACACTCAGACCAGCCAAACAACAGGCCCCGTTCCAAGCACTTGGTGTTACAAGTCCCCGGATGACTTTAAAACCCAAGTCTGTAGGTTTCAATGCTGTAGTGGCTTTAGCAGTTTGTTTTTGTACAACCATAAATTATTTAAATCATATGAGATGACAGTCAACTTTTCAAATCCTGGTACCTATAATTTGTATAATATTGTATATGCTCTGGTACACTACGCTTGTCCTAACGAAGGGTAGAACCAGTTTTGTCTGTTGGTGTTCACACCTGTAACATTAAGAGGATATGTCAGCACCGCTCATTTCTTTATGTTGATGTTTCTGTGGCAAAGCCCTGCACATGTCATTTCTGAAAAGCCTTAAATCTTTGAGATGTTGCGTGTAGGGTGTGCAGTGCAAAAGGGTGCCTCGGAACTGTGAGCCCTTTTGTAAGCTGGAAACATTTCTCTTACTACTGTTCCTTTTTTAGGGAGTTTTAAATTCAGAGCTGCCAAAGCGTTCCAGTAAGCAGTGCCTTAGTGATATCTTAGTTGTGCCGCCAGCCTTTTCTTACACCAGTTTTCAATGTCCATTGACTAATTGGCCCAATATTTAAAATAAAACAAGCAGGAATTGTTTGCATTTTGTTTGGTAAGCCCATTTTTCTCCAGTTCTATAGACAACTGACCACTTGGTCTAAAAGCTAAAACTGAACAGAAGTTCGTTCTTTGACCACACCTTCAATGTATATACCAAAATGAAAGGTTTTGCAACTTCATAGTTGACTATGAAAAAGCAAATTGTACTTTTAATGTTGCCTTTTAAATTCACGACCAAATACTTAGCTATTTGTGAATCTTCTGCACTCTAGCATGAAAGTGCCTTTGGTTTGAGATTCCAGCTTAGAAAAGTGCTGCCATAATAACGATCATTTGTAGAGAGACCAAAAATATTTTGAGATCACCGTAATGCCTTTGGTTCACCGGGATGAGTAACCAACCCCAAGCCTCTGTTCACAAGAGCACGACATGGACCCTGCCTGCTGGGAGTCTGTCTGCCGTGGAGACCCCCCACTACCACTCATCAGGAGCACACAACAGCAGGAGTGGACCCAGGGACTGTTGTGTTTGTGTGTGCCGACGACCCCACATGTCGTCACTGCCCATCACCCAGCCCTGCATCCGTGTGAAGGAACTTCCACACAAACGACAGGCTCTCGGCCACTGGACAGACTTGTCCTCCTCCTAACGTTCATGTTCGGTCTCTGTGGAGGCTTGTTTTCCATTCAGATGAGTGCGCACTTACCTGGTTCCCACAATGATACCATTTGCAGAGTTGGAAGCCTCAACCTGAGATGCCAGTGCAGAACAAAAATGAGTTAGGGTCATGACAGTTGAAGTGTTCTTCTTAGGGCGAAAATGTTGACTCTGAGTGTTGTGTATGAATGTGCTGTGAGAAACTTCCAAAGAGCACCATTCACAATTCGGCATTTTCCAAGAATGTTCCAGCCCTCAAAAGGGCAACCCTTGAAAGTCCATGTTGGCTTTGAGCAAAGCATTTTATAAATTGGGAAAGCTGATAGAGGTAAGGAAGAGGAATGAAAAGGACAAGAAGGCAAAAACACCAGCCAAACAAAAGCCAAGGAAAAAAAGATTTTTCTTTACCAATATAGACTTAAAAATGACAGCAGACATCTTTGAAAGTTAGCCTCTGAACTCTTAATGCGTATGTTCTGTCTGTCTCTCTATCTGGTGTCTTTAAGAACACCCTATCTGGGCTCTGAAATTTCAGGAGTGATTTCTATCCACACCAAGTTGTGAGTATTATAGAAATTTCTACAAAAAAAAAAAAAAAAACCAAATGAAAAGAAAAATTACTCAACACAAGTTATAGTTAGCTGCTTGAATTCAGCCCCTTTCTGTCAGTGTACTATATATACCACAACTTGGAAGAAATTAGTCAAATACTTGCTTCCTCTTCTCTTTTCAACTGTTACTGTGCTTTGTTTGGCAATAGTTTTCTCTCAGAAATTCATTGCTTACATTGTTAAGAATGAAGATTTTGTGTTTAAAATTTATTGCATTGCAAAGGATAGTTTCACTGAAGTCATGCACCATTAAATAAGATGAAATATTTGTATTTATTGTCCTACTTCGTAAGCCGCAACTTGTTTTATTCTCTGTGAATTTGCATTGAGTCAGTCATACGCCACACTACATCATTTTAGTATTTGAAATAGCATTTATGTTCCTCACTCGTTCATCATTGAATGGAGTCAGATTCCAGTAGATTCCACCACTCAGGTGGACTCTCTTACGTCTGGCTTCCATTGTGATATTGTTTCTCCTTACCCTTTCTCTAAGAGGCTGACAGAATCTAGGCGTAAATCAATTGGAAACCAATCTGATTTTTTTCATTTTTGTGCATCAATCATTTTCTGTGATTAGTTTCACTGTATAAATTAGCTATTAACTGCACCTCTTTAAAAAAAAAAAATCTCCCTGTTACCTCCTTGAAAGATTCACTTCTGTAGGCCTTTTTCAGTAGGCTCATGACTGCAGATAAAGTAAAAACAAAAACAGTATGTGCCTAAAAAAAAAATGACAAAAAAAATTTTGTAACATTTAAAAAGAGAAACCTGAATAGCCTTTAATTCTTTAATATGCTTAAATTTTATGTAAATTAATTGGTTTTTGCCACGTGTGTTTGTTCACATTCTAAATGACTTAATGGGATTTTCACGGTCCGTGTCTTCATGTCATGTGTATAAAATGGGCTTGTGATGTAAACGTTTCATCTGGTCAGTGGTTCCTTTGATATTGTACTGCTGCTGGGCGTGGGCTACGGAACCTCCCTTTGGGTAGCAAGGTTCCCCTTCGGTAGATTGGAGAGATGGGGGGTGGGGGGCAAATTCTCACACACGTTTTCTTAACCTGTTTGCAGAAACTTTCAAAAGGCATTTGGTTAAACCTCTTGGCAGTACAGTATTCTCGTATTTGTTAATGTCTGTGTTTAGGTACTGGTACCTTTTTGTTTAAAAATGTTCTAAGTGTTGGCTTTAAAGTGAATTTATCTTTAGTATGATAGTTATATGAAAATTATAGGGTTTGTGTGCAGAGAATTTTTTTATAAAGTGCTTTGTAAAAAAAAAAAATGTATTCTAGCTTTCGCGGTACATATGTGTGATAACTTTAATATCCATGACAGTTAAGTGCAATTATTTCATCACTCTAAAAATGCTATTTTTGTGTCAGTTCCTGCAGGTGTTTTCATGTCTTTGCAAAGTGACACATTTTGATGCCTTCTTGATAAAGTGGTAGACATTTTGTAGCTTTCTAGAAACTTTGTATTCATACGATATCGATGAAAAATAAAGAAAATGAAAGTGTGGGTCACCTTTTTTATCTGCAAAAGTGTATGTTGTTGAAAATGGAATGTGCTTTGTGTGTTGTGGGTGATTATATATATGAGGACAGAGTAAGAAGGTCAAAGCCATGAACCTTTTGACAGTGTCCACCAAGCTCAGCAGTTGGAATGTTAGTTAGGTGTTATGTCTAGCAGGGTTTCTTAAAAACATCTGCAAGTCAGTCAGTCTGTCCGTCTGTCTCTCTCTTTAGTGCTTCATTAAAATTGACATAAGTTTTGCAGAACAGCTTTTCTGTGGATCCCAGGCACCCCTGAGAAACCATGGAACCTTAGTAGGGCCTTGGAGAACCAAAAAGCACACCAGCCCAACCACTGAGCATTTCTTGTGTTACCCCAACTTGCTGGGCACGTGCCAGGGACCAGGCGCAGAGCAGACAATACAGCATCGTTCTTGCCTGCACAGTGCTTGCATACTTAGTAGCTGGGTTGGGTGTTGAGCTGGGATCCCTTGGCTCTGTCCTCAGCATCACTGTGGGGTTCGTGATTCAGGTGTGCAGCACACATATGCATAATGAAGCCTTGAATTCCCCAGTTTTTTACTATACGCTGGGCACGAGGCCAAGTGTGTTGGTACAGTGTATATACATTGTTTCCTTTAATTCTCACAGCAGTCCCGATGACTACATTATTACCCCCAACTGAGGCTTCGAAAGGATAGGTTATCCAAAGATATGACTAACGAGTGGCGGGGCCTTATAGGTTACTCTGTCTCTTAAACCTGGACTCTTGGCCCCTGCGTTTTGGCTCACTGAGAATCCGTGGAAGCAGCTCAAGGCTGGGGGAGAAATCGGGATTGAGGAGGGCAAGAACTTGATTAAACAACAATGACCTTGGGCGCCTGACAACGGAACTGAATGTATCCTGGGATCCTTGGGTTTGAACTAGACCTCAGAGGGTCTTCCTTCTCCCCATTTCTTTGAAATATGAGGTACAGCGTATCTCGGATCCCAAGAGGCAGTGGTACGAGTGGGAACAGAGAAGAAATAACATTGCATCTCCTTTGAAGACACATATTTTCACCTGCCACAATTTGAGAGGTATCCTTGGTGTCCAGTGAACTTCTCAGGGCAGAGGAAAGGGAACTGTAGAGCATTTTGTTGAGGCCTTATTATATGCCAGGCACCTTCATAGTCACTATTTCCTTTAACCCGCCTACTCTTCAATAAAGGAATCATTCCCAATAAGGAAATTGAGGCCTGGAGAAGTTGAGCCCTTGTTAGGGTCATAAAAGCTAGTAAATGTCAAGAATTTAGAGGTGGAAAAGCTCCCTGCTTTGCAGTTCTGGCTCTACCACTGGCTGTACGGCACCTTTTGCCCTTTACCTCCTCTAAAGCAATGTGCTTTGATACATCAAAAAGATCCTTTGTTAGTGCCCGCAGTTCCAGTCAACTTGAGTCCAGCAGAAAGAGGAACACTCGGTAAACTAACATCACTGAGTAAAGAGACTGAAGGAGCCAAGGGAAGTGTAAAACCTTTTAGTAAGATCAGGGAATAAGCAACTTTGCCGGGAACCCCTGATCATTTCTTCCTGGCTTACTGGCTGCAGGGGACTAATAAACATCACTGTTTATTGAAAGCCAAATTAGCTGTTAAGTAAGCAGTGAGCAACTGATATAATTCCAATAAAAAACAGTGTTGTATAAGCCTGTGAAGCCTTAGAGTTTTTTAAACTGCCTTCAAGACACCTTTGTTCTGTGTAATGCCCCACATGGCAAATTTATCCAGGTTGTAACAGGCTGCTGACATCCTAGCTGCGTTTTCTTTAGTAAACATTCTCCCATTGGCTTTGACTCCCAAAAAGCTGAGATTTAAAAGCTGTGCTCTGTGCTAATGACAAGGAACAAACTACAATATAAAAGCACAGAAAGGATACAAAGTACACCAGCAAAACCCCAAAAGCTATTGTAGCTATATTCTCACACTAGGATAGCCCAAGGAAAAAACATTCCTAGAGTTCATGAGGATTACTTCAGAATGATACAAGTTTCAATCAGTACAAGTTTCAATTACCCAGGAAGAATAAAACTCTAGTCTATGCACCTAATAGCATAGCTTCAAATGTATAAAGCAGACCAAAAAAAATGTAGGCGAGGACTTGCATAATTTAACGTGCTTTTCTAATTTAGCAAAGTATTGAGCTCAACAATTGGAGACTATACATTATTTTCAAGCTTATACGTAATTTTTATTAAAATTGTGTTCAAGGGGGGCTGGGTGAAAAAAGTGAAGGGATTAAGAAATACAAATTGGTAATTACAAAATAGTCACAGGGATGTGAGGTGCAGTTTAGAAAATATAGTCAATAATGTAACAACTGTATAGTGCCAGCTGGATACCAGACTGATCAAGGGGATCACTTCATAAATTATATAAGTGTCTAACCACGACGTTGTACACCTGAAGCTAACAAAATAATATTGAACATCACCTGTAATTTAAACTTTTTTAATTAAAAAAATAAAGTGATTCTGGAAAAAAAAAATTGTATTTAAGACCCAGGGTCTGGAAATTATGACCTATGGGCCAAACCTGGCCTATTTGTTTTCGTAAATAAAATTTTATAAGAACACAGCCACTACCATTTATTTACTTGTCATGGCTGTTTCCATGCTACAATGGCAGAGTTGATTAGTTGTAACAGACCCTGTCACCTGTAAAACCTAAAATAGTTACTACCTGGCCCTTTACAGAAAAAGAAACTTGCTAACTCCCATCCTAAGCCAAAAAGCAAGGTCCTACACCCAGTAATCCTACAAAGATAATTGTTTCTCTTTCCCTAGTGTATAGATCCTCTGGCAAATGCCTATAGATCCCTTTGATGGCCTTCTGTGGCATTCCAGTACCCTTCAAGTGTCCCAGCCTCCCCTTTGATCAGGGGCTCTTGGTCTAAGAACGGGCTTAATTCCGGAAAGGGCGAGTGAAGGATAGTGATATTTCATTGCAGCAGCTGACATCTTCTCACCCAATGATAGTATTTTACAATTAAAACAGTCAAGGAACATTTTTGATGGGTACCCATCTATCTTGTCCCGATCTTACCATGGTCTACTAGCCATCTCCAAGCCACCACTGGGTTTCTCAGCACTGCTGGTGCCCCATTCACTAGTGCGTTCACTTATTTTAGTGAAGAAAGTGTCTTCTTGTCCATCTGGGGCACATAGTCAGGTGGTGCGGCGTAAATTAGAAATCCATCTTAGCATTGCCTCTGAACTTTCTGACAAGGCCATTCCAGCACCTCTGCTTCCTCTACTCTAGACTCCCATTTCCTCCAATCTGGAGGAGCCATCTAGTTGCACATTGTCTGGCGGACACAAGATCCCCAGTTGTCTTCGCCTGGATTTTAAATCCTGAATTGTAGAGGTGTGTTACATACTGCTGAGTCAGCTCCGACCGCTGGCAAAACTGAATGAGTGTTGTCCACAAGGTCCTGTCCTCCACAGCCCTGCTCAGCACCTGTAGATTCATGAGCACGGCTTCTTTCATGGAGTCCATCCATCTCATATTGTGTTTGCCTCTTTTCCTGCCACCTTCTGTTTTTCCCAGCATGTTTGTCTTTTCCAAAGAACCCTGCCTTCTCACGCTGTGCCCAAAGCAGGACAGTTTTTCCTCCAAAAAAGAAATCTGCACGGCCAATAAACACAAGAAAAGATACTCAACTCCACTGGTTATCAGGGAAATGCAAGTTCAAATCAAATTAGTCCAGCAGCTTTAAAATTTTTAAATCTGATAATACCAAGTGTGGGTAAAGATACGGAGAAATGGAGCTTTCATACATGCTGGTGGAAGTGGAAATTGGTACAACCACTTTAGAAAACAATCTAGCATCACTTAAGAAAGGCAAACATATTTATAATCTATAACTAAACAAAATTAATACCTAGGTTTATAAGAAATACTTGCAAAAATGCTCCACATATTTGTACAAAATGTTATAGCCCCATTGGTCCAATCAAAAGAAAAAAAGAAACATTGCAAATGTCCAGCAACAGTAGAATTAAAAAATAAATTGATTGGGGCCGGCCCAGGGGCTCAGGCGGTTGGAGCTCCGTGCTCCTAACTCCGAAGGCTGCCGGTTCGATTCCCACATGGGCCAGTGGGCTCTCAACTACAAGGTTGCCGATTCAACTCCTCGAGTCCCTCACGGGATGGTGGGCAGTGCCCCCTGCAACTAAGATTGAACACAGCACCTTGAGCTGAGCTGCTGCTGAGGTCCCCGATGGCTCAATTGGTTGGAGCGCGGGCTTTCAACCACAAGGCTGCTGGTTTTGACTCCCTCAAGAGATGGTGGACTGTGCCCCCTGCAACTAGAAAATGGCAACTGGACCTGGAGCTGAGCTGCGCCCTCCACAACTTAGACTGAAGGGGCACAACTTGACTTGGAAAAAAGTCCTGGAAGTACACACTGTTCCCCAATAAAGTCCTGTTCCCCTTCCGAAATAAAAATGTTTTTTTAAAAATTGATTCATTTATATAATGGACCATGATATGAATACAAAGGACACTTGAAACATGCACAGATATCTTGCAGCCACGAGGAAGAGCCCATTGACAGTGGTTGTTTTTCGTTTACTTTTTCTCCAACTTTATTGAGGTATAATTTATAATGCAGTAAAATTCTGTCATTTTAAGCGTGTAATTTGTTGAGTTTGGGCAATTGTACGTAGTTGTATAACTACTACCACAATCAAGATATAGAAATGTTCATCACCCCAAAAGTTTCTCATACCCCTTTGCAATTAATCTCCTTCCCTGATTCTCAGCCTCAGGCAAGCACAGGTCTGCTTTCTGTGCCTGCGATATTGCCTTTTCCAGAATTTTACATAAATAGAATCATGCAGCATATAGTTCTTTGTGTTTGATTCTCTTCACTTAGCATAACATCTTGTCACTTAAGAATGGGTCCCATTTTTTGGGGGGGGGGAGTTCTTCATATGTTGGGTAACTGGATTGCATATATTATGAACGTTAATTGTGGAGGCTCTCAATTATGATATTTTTCATTTCATTTTAGCAGGTGCTTTCCTTGATTGAACTCTAACTACAAACTCTGTTTCTTGGGTGGCAGCTGTAATCTCTTTCAGATCATTTGGTCTTTAGCTGAGATGCTGTGCGTCTGCTGTGTGTATGCATGGTCCGGCGGTCAGCCAGAGGTAGGAACAGATAGAATTTGGGGATCCCTTTAGCAGCTGTAATTGCCCTGGACTTAGTGTTCTGTTTTCATGGACCAAAAAGATAGCTGTTTTTCCACCAGCGCCACCACTGGCCTACACTATATGGCCCACACCAGGCCCCTGGCTAACCACAGCAGAAATGAGGAGCTCACATCCTATGACTTCTCTCTCCACGTATGGAGGGTGACTTCCCACCGAAATGGACTTTCCACCAAAATCTACCTGCTTCTGTTCACTTTCCAGTGCTTTCAGTGCTTCCCTTTTGTGATGTCTGTCCAGTAAAGTCTTATTCAATCATTACTATAAACAGAAGTCTGACTGTGATGTTTTAAGAGCAAGTATTAAGATGCTCATTTTTTTGGCCAAGTGTTGGGCTCTCGCAGGGGCTTTCCCATTCTGCTGTGAAATCAATATGACATCTAGTGGCTTGGTAAAGAAAGTTCTGACTGGATTTAAGAGTTTACATGTGTATTTAGGGCTTCTTAGGTGTGGAGGTGGGCTAAGGGGCGTCAGTGGTTACAATATGTTTCAATATTTGATTTTTACGAAATATTTATCGGAAAACAGTAACCAATACACGTAAAGATCTTGACTTCAATCTGCACATTAATAGGCAGGAAAGAAAGAGGGAGCGGGGAGAGGGATGGAAAAGGCTTCTGAGGCTGTGCGTGCTCAGATCCATTTCTTGCCTTTGTCCACCTCTGAAATGAGGGGAACTGAGCCCTGTATGTTGTCTCTCCTGGTTCCTATGTCAGCTGCCTTTCAGCTGAGTGTGGCCAATGGAAGGTACTGGTGGGAGACCAAGGTGGAAAGAAGGGGGGCGCTAGGCCTTAGCTCCCTGTCTCTTTCCATTTCAGGAAGAGCAGTGGCTGTAGCTCCTATGTGAGGGACTCACAGGGGATCCAAGCTTCTACCAGTGATCTGGTCCCGGGGATCTGGGAACACCACCTTTTCCCTTTGCTCCTTCACCCTGAAAGTGGGAGCAACTTCCTGTTCCTGTTCATCTTGGGCTGTAGCTTCTCAGAACCTCCACCACCTGTGAAACCAATTCCCGGCACCCAATACCCTTTGTCGCAGATACTTGAAGTGGTTTCTATTTTCCTAGTTAGTGCCTAACTAATATGGGGAGAACACTTTCTCTTCACTGCTCTGGTTTCCGTAGAGAGGGATTTTTCTCTAATTACTCTAGGCATCTTGTTCTATTCCTTATTTCTCCCCATGGAAGTGCACTGCATTACTGGTTTAGCAGGTGACAGCAACTGGTCCACATTCTCATTTGTGTGGATCTCTCCTAGTAAAATTTGAGAGTGAATTTTAGCACACGCTTTAGTTATAGGTAAGCTCTGTCCAATATAGGCTGTTCTATAATAAAATGGATATTTGAATCTCTAATTACTAAGTCTGAATTGCTTCCCAAGGCCAGGATAAGGCATGCTATTTTTCTTCTTTTTCTTTTTTCTTTCTTTCTTTTTTTTTTTTTTTTGGTGGTGGGGGATGCCTCCCTCAAATTCCAATAGTAAACAGGAGAGTGATTAGATTTGTGCTACCTACTGCATTATAGCGAAGAGAAACTTAGGCCTCCCCCACGCCAATCTAGCTTATTAGAAGAGGCCTTTTCCCCCACCTGCTGTCTCCAAATATGTTCTGCTAAATTTCAGTTCATCAAGGAACTGTTGAGACCACGTCAGAGGTCCAGAAGTCTAATGTCAGGAGCAAGTGATAATCAGAAAAGGCTAGCTTTATTTGCATGCCACGCATGCAGCTGCACTTGGCCCGCCCTCAATAATAATCCCCATTGCTTGGTTTTAGTACTCTGTTGTCACTGTCTTGAAATTCTTCATAAATGTTCTAACAAGGTGCCCTGCGTTTTTCACTGGGCTCCTCAGATTATGTAGTCGGTCCTGGTATTAACACATTTGTGGGGACAGAGTCCCAGAGAGCAGTGTCTAGGCTCCCGGCCTCACATGGAAAGGTGCTGGCTGAGGTAGTAGATGGCCATCAGCTGTAACCAGTTAGCCGTTGGCCACTGATATAACTGCTGTGGCTAAGCTAGCAAGCGCGGATTGTGGCTAGCAAGTTGTTGGTTGGTTGGCAGAGAAATGGACGGCGGATTGCAACTAGCAAGTAGGATTGGTTGGCAGAGAAGCGGACAGCAGATTGCGTATCGTGTGGAGTCTGCTTCTTGTGTCTCCAACCCGGCCTCCAAAGAGCCTATAGTGGTATGAACCCCTTATCTATGACTTTGTGGGTGTTCCTTTTTGGCCTCTATATCCTGCGTTCTTGTGGGGGAGCGGGAGTAGAGTCCCTACATAACAAGATTCTTGGGAAGGGTTGGGCAAACCCAAGGAACCCAAACTCCTTGGAATTAAATTTAAGGCAGGCAATGCTCCCAAAAACATCCAGGGAGTTTCCTAGTTGGACAGCAGAGGGCAGCAAACTGCCACTTAAGGGCTTCTCGCCCAGGAGGACGTAGGGTTTGAAGGAGACTTTTCTGAATGTTGGTGTTGGGGGAAGGTGGGTGCCGGGGCAGAGGGTGCTGTTGGTTGTCTGCTTCTCTTTATCATTGAAAACCAGACACTCGTCCCACATCGGATGAGGTGGCATGCAGCCTTTGCTAGTCCTATGAAGCCTGTCTGTCCATGTTGAATTAGAGCAGTTCCTTTTCACTGTGACATCAGGGACGTGCAGTGCCACATGCCACACTGCTCCTGCTAAGGGCCAGACATACTACAAAGAGCAATCCATGGAGTCCGGCATGGGGTCTTGTCTTCTACAGCTTGCCTCTCATCCTTACAGCACCCCAGCAAGGTCTGTATTTTCATCTGCATTTTACTCCTGGGAAACTGGACTCAAAAATGTACCTTGATGTAACTTTTCATCATTACACAGCTATGAAGTGAGAAATATGTGGATTTGAATCCTGCTCTCCCTGGGTTCAAAAAGGCTCACACTCATAAATTCATTCTGCCTCTAAAAAAGAAACAAAGAGGAAAATACCATTTTTTTGTTGCATTTGTCAGGTGGAAACAAATTCTCTAGGGCTATGCACCAGCCCTCTCCCAGGCCCTGGGGGAAGCGTGAGAACAGAAAAACTCTCATCCACCCAAGGCCTGTAACCTGGATTACATTCTCATCAAACAAAACAAGGACTTTTTAAAAGTTGTTTTTTTTTTTTTTCGTTTTTCGTTTTTACTGTCATCCAACAGTTCACTCTGCTCTCCCCTGAAACCGTGTTATTCTCAGGAAAAGCTCAGCATTGATTCAAACCTAATGAAAACTGTCTTTGGTGACCACTCTCCCACATTCCCAATTATTTTATAAAAGTTCTATATAAGTGGATTAAAATTAGAAGCTGCCTAGAGAACTTTGTGACCTCCGAAGGCAAGCCTCAAATTACACTGGTGTCAAAGCAAGACAGAGCTGAAATTTTTCACAGTCAATGGAAATGTTGTAGTACAGAGACTGCCAACTCAAGTGCGTGCTGGAATCAGGCAACAATCACAAACGGGAGACGCACATCAGATGTGAAAGGCAGAGTCCGCCTCACTGACAGACATTCACGATTCAAACAACCAACACGGGGCTCCTCAGCCAATCAGAGTGAGGTGTAAGCGTCACGTTGTTCGCATCTATTTGGCTTTGCCTTAGTAGCTGGGAAAAGCAGGACTGAATGGTTGGGGCGGTAACAGTACAGAGGAGTGTATGGGGAGCGCTGAGCTGAGGACTCTGAATCACGCGGCCTAGATTCAAAGCCTGATCCTATCACTGCCTAACTGTGGGTCTTTGGGCCATTTCCTCCATTTCTCTGAGCCCCAATTTTGTTATCTGTCAAACAGTGGTGACAACGTTGACCATCATAGCGTTGTGAAAAACGAATAGGATGATGGATGCCAAGTGTTGAATGGACGCGCAAAAGGAAGCTCTTAGCAGGTATTTGTGGGCAAGTATTCCGCTCTGGCCAAAGAGGCCGCCTCATTTTAAGTTTAAATCCCTTCCCCGAGTCATGCTTCCTGGAAGCCCTCTCAGACGTCTTCAAATGAAAGGTGTGTATTTTAAATGTTTAAAAACAACAACGAAAATGAGCGACAGGCCCTCTTTCCCCCCCATTGCGCTCTCTGTAGCTGTGGGTGAGGAGAGAACAGATTTGGCCCCAGTCGCTGGCAGAAAGCGCAGGCCCTGCTCCTTAACCCCCAGGTGAAGCTTTCTCGGGTTTCACTCAGGTAACACCAGAGAAGCGAGTCTTGTGTTGCAACCTCTGTGAATGTGGGAAGGGGCGCCTGCTGGGCTCCCACAGGGTGGGAGCCCTCAAGGGTGGGAGCCCACAGAGCAGGCCCGCCAGTGCAACGCTGCACCCTCCCTGCTCAGCCTGGGCATCAGCCAAGAGGCCTTTTAGCACAGGATTACAGGTCCAGCCGGATCAACTGACTCCCTGCGAAACAGGATGGAAGTGTGGCTGGGAAAAGGTCCGAGCTGGCAAAATGAGGGGCCCTGCAGGGACTCCTCGAGAGAGGAAAACCCTGCTCCTCTAACTCCCCTCCGGTCTGAACAAAATACCTCTCTCCAGCACAACCTCTTCGCCTCTTTTTTTCTTTGCACCTAACAAGGAAAGAGAATCAAGGAGCTGGTTCTTCTGGATCGTCCCAAACTCTGAATCCAAGTCCAGCACAAGGATCAGCCTCATGCTGAGGAGGGCCATACTTTGGGGGGAACCTGGATGTCTTCAACAGCTCCAAGCTGTAACCTACCCAGGTCGCCCAGAGTAATGTAGGTGATGTTGGATCTGCCGGCAGTTTCTGAGTGCGGGCCAGGATCATGTCTCGTGAAACCGAAAAATGGAAACACAGAACAGGGAGAGGCAAAAAGTTTTAAAAACAGGATAGTTTATGAGAGGCAGGAGAAAAGGTTGCAGCTCCCGAGCGGGGTGGGGGGTGGGGGTCCCGAATGGGGGGTGCCCCATGACTGAGGCAAAAGCTCTTACTTTTATACCTTCCCTTGCCTGTTTGGGGAAGGGGAACTGTTTGAAGAAGGGAACTGGCGCCTTCTAATGAAATTCGTCTACCAGGTTTGTTCTGCTCGCCCATCCTGAAGGAATTAGCGAAGTAACCCACTCTTATCTATCAGATCTGCCCCATTTGTCAGGCCAAAAGGAGTTTTATGTTTAACCTCTAGGCCTTGTTATATTATGTCCTGGAGCGAAGGAGTGATTTCAAAACCTGAAGTTTTAGGATATGACTGTCTTTGTTTATTCCACCAGGGACTTCCCTGTCTACCTAGGGACTTGCTAACTCTCCTGTATCAACAGCCTCGTAGTTTTCTATGACCAGGACGTCCCATACTGTTTTAATTTTCTTGGGATACTAAGTAAACTGTACATGTCTTAAAACTTGGAGCCAGATTTCAAAGGTGCTTTGTATGTTGTTTTACAACTAAACTAGAAAGATAATCTGTATTTTGTGGCTATGGATACAGCTGTTTGTGAAGAGGGGTGAAAAGCCAGATGGATCAAAGTAGTTCCTACATTGAAACTTTAGAAGCTGCCTCCAGTCCTTCTTGGAATAAGGCTGGGTGTGAAAATCAATAGATAAATGCAAATGTAATTGAAATCTTATCACAAAAAATGTAGATCAGTGTCAATTGGATCCAAAACAAGAACTTTGAAAGGAGGTTTATGCAGAGAAAGCCAAGCTGTAGGATCAGAGGAGCTAAGGCATTGATTTCTAGATTTGGAGGTAAGATATGTAAAGTACTGGGTTGGGTCTTGAATGCATTTGCTCTCAAGGTATAATCTTTGAGTCCGTGTCTGTGGGTGGCATGAGGCAGGGTGGGGAGCCTGATGAGGTCAAATCCAGAATAAGAAGGGGGACATTAAGGGGACTGAATATCCCCTGAGGAGAGCCTGGTGTTCTCACTACTAGAGCCAGAGAACTGGAGAACTTGACCCTTGACTCCTATCTTCCTTCTCTTTCTATGTCAGCCTCTTTCTTTTCCTTCTTCCCTCCCCCACAATCCCCTTTGAAACTCCAAGGGGAGGCGGGGTGAGTCGCATTCCATACAGCCCTTTGCCTCCCCAGCTTTCTACCTACAGTCTCAGGAGCCACCTCAAGTTGAAACTCCGGTCCTTTTCTCCTTCCTCTTGCCTGGCTCATTGCACCCCCTCTCCCACCTCTAATTTATCATCATCGTGTCTTTCAATAAGTATTTTTCTGAATTCCTAGACCCTGAGTAGTCTTTCACACTTGGATATGTCCATAGAAGAGTCAATCCTTGGTGATGGATTGACCGACGCGGGTAAGGTCCCTTTCCTGCCCTGATGTAAACTTCACATCCTTCCCATGCACTGGCCTTATTACTCACCCCATTTTAGGACTCACAAGTTGTTTCTTAATACCCCCTGTCAGCCTTCATATTTTCTTAAACCACAGAAGAGCACTGACATTTATTGGGCACTTACTCTGTGGACCAGACTCTGCAGCCTCCCTGGAGGGTACGATAGTGTGGCATGTCTCATAGGGTAGGACTTCAGGAAATAGTTATTCAAAGAAAAAGCAATAATTATATTAGAGGTGGGAGAAGAGGGTGCTGTCCACCAGCTTTTGGCTCCCGGCTGTTTTGGAGGCAGCCGTTTGCCGTGAAGAGGAGAGGCCCTGCTGAGTTTGCTGGGAAGCCCTGGCATGTCATCCCTGCACCATCAGCCTTTCCTTGATGGGCTTCCTCCAAGAAGCCCTCCACCTCTCCGCCCTCTATGATCCCATCCAACCTGGAATGATGATCCAGAGAGTAATTGGTAAGCTGACTCCCCTGACCTGGGATCCAGCAAGTCCGGGCGGGTGTCTGCTGGCATGGGGTGGGGGAGCAGCCCTTGCTGATATAGCCGCTGAACACTTATAGGCCCCAGAACTGTCCCCAGCCCACCCTCTCCTGCAATCTTGCGCTGGATCTTGAGTTCCAGCTCCGATGCAGGGGAGGGAGATCGGACCTAAAATTCCAGGGACTGGAAATCCCTCCCACAAGGACATTCCCCTACTCCCCACCCCCAATTCCCAGTGAAGCAGAAATTGTAACTCTTCAGGGCAAATTTTCAAAGGCAGGTAGCTACCTATTACACACTTAAATCCTGTTATTTGTTAACAGCATTTGAATGACTAACTTGCTCCCATTGCTTTAAAAATGTATTTTTGAATAGGTTAGGTGACCAGGGGCGATTAGAGATGAAAAGTGCCTGTGCACTACCTTCCAGGATGCCAGAGGCTGTTCCGCTCTGGCATCCCAAGGCTGGGGAAAATAACTTCCTGTGGAAGAATGTAGAAGGGTGACTTAAAGGGGAGAGGGAACAAAGAGGCCGTCTGTGCAGTAGGAAAGATTTGGAGACCACCCTGCTTGACCACTCTGTGCTTGTTCAGGACTTGTCCTGTGATCACCGGTCGCAGATGCAGATAAGTGTTACCCACTGCACCTGGGTTTTCTGGGCTGTTAGAGAAGCAAGTCAAGACTTTCAGGATAGAACAGAGGTGTCAAGTGAAAGAAAAGTCTCCCCCCACACCATCTCTCTTCAGAAGGCCACCTTCCCACAGTAATGCCTAAACAGTCCCCACCTACTCCCCTAAGTGCTGAACTTGGCTGTAGAAACTCTGGAACAAATGAGTGATGCCCAAGGACCCCAAGGATGGACACTTCCAAGCATTCTGCAGCCCTGTAGCCCAGATGGGGACACAAAGCCATCAATAAAGGAAAGTTGCTCCCTGCAGCCAAAGAATGAGGCCAGATTCCTGGGGGATTATTGCATATCCGGGACCCCAGAAAGCCCTGAGCTCAGTTTGGGATGGGAGGTAATACCGTGTGGATCACTGGGTTCTCCAAATTGGCTGCCCAGGAGAATCACGTGGGGAGTTCTAAAAAATTCTGATGCCCGGCCCACCTCCCCCTACCACCCCCCATATCCAAGACATCCAAACCTCTGGAGGGAGGATCCAAGCCTTAGTCATTTTTCAAGATCTTCTAGTTATTGTAACATGCAGCCAAGTTTGAGAACTAATGATGTCAAATGGTAGAGATGATTCTGAAATGCCAGGGCCAAGTGGACAGAGAGAAGAAAGTTTATCAGCTTCTGGTTGGAAAAGGAAGTGTTCAAGCAGAGAAGACTCAGCATCCTCCTTCTTTTCCTATGAAAATTGTAATTTTCTTTGGGATAGAAATATTTCTACTTCTTCCTTTGGAGGGGACTCGACAGCTTAGCTAGCTTAACTGGTTTTTTGTCTTTTTTTGGGGGGGATGGTAAAATTGAGTTTGGAGTGTTTATAAAACCTTTAAAAAACATTTTTTGGGGGAAATAATTTCAAACTTAGGGAGATTTCAAGAATAATACTTATGTACTCTTATAATACCTTATATACTCTTTATCCAGAAACACTAATTGTTAATATTTTGCCATATTTGTTCATATGTAGGCACACATAGATACATAGGTACATATATACAGAGGGTGCCAGAAAAATGTATACACATTTTAAGAAAGGAAAAAACTATTAAAATTATAATACTCAATATATACCAATTACAAAAGATGAATACAAGTCATGTTTGACTTCTGCATTTACAAGAGGTGCTCAAAGTGGTTACCATCAGCATCCAGACACTTCTGATTATGGCAAACTACTGCTTGAGCAACGTTGACCAAAGTGTCCACTTATATACATCTTTTTGACACCTCTGTTACATATATACACATATACATATATCTTTCTATATGCACACACATACATATACAATCTCTGTGTATGTGCATACATTACACATATGTGCATTATACATATTTTTTCTCAACCATTTGAGGGTAAGTTGTATACATCGTGCCTCTTCTCTATGTATATGTGCCCCTTTAATACTTCAGTTTATAGTTCCTAGAACAAGGATATTATATAAACACAGTGCAGTTATAAAATTCGAAAATTTCACATCATTTAAATACTATTATCTAATCTGCAGTCCATATTCCAATATTGTCAATTGTTTCGGTAGTGTCTTTCATAGATTTTTTTCCCCCCAATTCAGGGTCCAATCTAGAATCACACATTGCAGTTGTTTACAGCTTAAATTTCCTGGTAGGGAAGAGATGTACATTAAAATTTTCTTACTGCATAATATAGCAAATAACATCAGGAAGATGTCATCTGCTCTTAAATATTTTATTTTTCAGTCCCAAAATTCATAAGCCACAAAAGCTTTATATTAAAAATTTCCTCAAGTGTTAAAAAATGAAAAATTTTCTCATGATTTTTCTAAAAGATTTTTATTAAAATATAGCTAGCATACAATATTATATTAGTTTCAGGTGTACATCATAGTTATTCAACAGTACCCACCTGGAACTATACAGAGTTATTACCACATTATTGATTATATTCCCTATGCTAAAAAAGCGATCACCATGATAAGCCCAGCAACCATCTGACACTGTACCATGCTGTCACAGTATTATTGACTGTATTTCCTGTGCTGTATATTATATCCCCAAGACTTATTTGTTTTATACCTGGAACTTTGAAGCTCTTATTCTTCTTTATCTCCTTCCCCTTTTAATTTTTCAATTAGAGGTGACATTTAATATTATTTTATATTATTTTATATTAGTTTCAGGTGTGCAGCATAGTGGTTAGACACTTATGTAATTTAAGAAGTGTTCCTCCTAACTTGTAGCCACCTGGCACTATACATAGTTATTACCATATTATTGATTATATTCCCTACTTTATATTCCCATACTTTACACCCTCATGACTATACTGTAAATACCTATTTGTATTTCTCAATCTCTTCTCCTTTTTACCCTGCCCCCAACTCCCCTCCCATCTGGCAACTCCCAAAACATTCTCTGTGTCTATGAGTTTGTTTCTGTTTCATTTGTTTCTTTATTTTGTTCTTTAGATTACACTTATAAGTGAAATAATATGACATTTGTCTTTCCTTGTCTGACTCACTACACTCAGCACGATACCCTCTAGGTCCATCCATGTTGTTGCAGATGGCAAGGTGTTTTTTTGTTTTGTTTTTGTTTTTGTTTTATGGCTGAGTAATATTCCATTGTATATATGTACCACCTCTTCTTTATCCATTCATCCATTCAGGGACACGCAGGTTGGCTTCATATCTTGGCTTATGTAAATAATGATGCAATGAACATATGGATGAGCACGTCCCCTTGAATTAGCATTTTGGGTTTGTTTGGATAAATCCCCAGAAGTGGGATTACTAGGTCCTTCTGCCTGTGGCGCCGGTAGGAGCGAGCATGTCTTTTCGAGGCAGAGGTCGTGGAGGCTTTCATAGAGGTGGTGGAGGTGGCGGCTTTAATCGCGGCGGCAGCAGCAACAACAATCACTTCCGAGGTGGAGGCGGCGGTAATTTCCGAGGCGGCGGCGTATTAGGAGAGTTCCTGCATCCCTGTGAAGATGACATAGTTTGTAAATGTACCACAGATGAAAATAAGGTGCCTTATTTCAATGCTCCAGTTTATTTAGAAAACAAAGAACAAATTGGAAAAGTGGATGAAATATTTGGACAACTTAGAGATTTTTATTTTTCAGTTAAATTGTCAGAAAACATGAAGGCATCTTCCTTTAAAAAACTGCAGAAGTTTTATATAGACCCATACAAGCTGCTGCCACTGCAGAGGTTTTTACCTCGACCTCCAGGTGAGAAGGGACCTCCAAGAGGCGGTGGCAGGGGCGGTCGAGGAGGAGGCAGAGGAGGAGTTGGCAGAGGTGGTAGAGGCGGTGGTTTTAGAGGTGCAAGAGGAGAAGGAGGTAGAGGTGGGGGCTTCAGAGGAGGGAGAGGAGGCGGCGGTGGTTTCAGAGGGAGAGGACATTAAGTGTAACAGTTGACAGAAACTTCTCCAGCTGATTTCTGCGTTAACCTGCGTGATCTACTTCTATGGATCAGAAACTTGTTTCTTGAGCAAGTCTTGAAGAACTATGGCAGTGGCACTTACATGTCAACATCATACAGACAGTGCAACAGAATAGGCAGTTTTGCTCTAAAAGTGTATTAACAAGTGTTCTCATGTTTTATATAATTCTTGAAACTGTGATTGCTTAATAAATGGACAGTTTTCATTTGCAGCATATATGAATTTTTAAAATAAAGTGTTTTATTCCTTTAAAAAAAAAAAAGACGTGGGATTACTAGGTCCTTCTGTCTCCAGTTATAATCTTTGCTTTAAAGTATATTTTGTCTGGTATAAGTACTGCTACCCCAGCTTTTTGTTTGTTTGTTTGTTTCCATTTTCATGAAATATCTTTTTCCATTACTTTACTTTCAGTCTGTGTGTGTCTTTTGATCTGAAGTGAGTCTCTTGTAGGCAGCATATGTAGGGGTCTTGTTTTCTTATCCATTCTTTTAATTGGAGCATTTCTTATCCATTCTTTTGATTGGAGCATTTAATCCATTTCCACTGAAAGTAATTGTTGACAGGTATGTAGTTATTGCCATTTTATAAGTCATATATTTTTTTCATCTTAAAGAAGTCTCCCTAATATTCCTTATAATATTAGTTTGGTGGTGATAAATTCCTTTAGCTTTTTTTTATCTGGGAAGCTCTTTATCTGTCCTTCAATCCTAAATGATAGATTTGCAGGGTAGAGTAAATCTTGATTGTAGGTCCTTGCTTTTCATCATGTTGAATATTTTGTGTCAATCCCTTCTGGCCTGCAAAGTTTCTGTGGAGAAATCAGATGACAGTCTTATGGGAGCTCCCTTGTAGGTAACTATCTGTCTTTTTCTTGTTTCTTTTAAAATTCTTTTTGTCTTTAATCTTTGGCATTTTAATTATGGTGTGTTTTGGTGTCGGCCACTTTGAGTTCATTTTGTTCGGGATTCTCAGCACTTCCTGGGCTTGTATATCTATTTCCTTCACCATGTTAAGGAAGTTTTCTGTCATTATTTCTTCAAATAGGTTTTAAAGTCCTTGTTCTCTCTCTTCTCCTTCTGGTATCCCTATAATGTGAATGTTTGTATGCTTGAGGTTGTCCCAGAAGCCCCTTAAACTCTCCTTAATACTTTTGATTCTTTTTTTCCTTTTTGCTGTTCTGACAGGGTATTTTCTGCTACCTTATCTTCTAAATCACTGTTTTGATCCTCTGCTTCATTTAATCTACTCTTGATTCTCTGTAATGTAGTCTTCATTTCAGTTATTGTATTCTTTATTTCTGCCTGGTTCTTTTTTATGTTTTCTATCTCCATTTTTATATCTCCTATCTCTTTGTTGAAGTTCTCCCTGAGATCACTGAGTACCCTTACAACAAGAGTTTGGAACTCTGCATCTGGTAGATTACTTATATCCATTTTGTTTTGTTCTTTTTCTGGAGCTCTGTTTTATTCTTTTATTTGGGGCATGTTTCTTTGTCTGCCCATTTTGGCTGCCTCCCTGTATTTGTTTCTATGTATTAGCTAGGACTGCTATGTTTCCTGGTCTTAGTAGACTGGCCTTATGTAGTAGATGTGCTGTGGGGCTCAGTGGTGCATTCGTCCTTGTCACTTGATCCACACACTCCAGGTGTGTCCCTTATGTGGGTTGTATGTGCCCTCCTTTTGTACTTCAGCCTTAGTTGCTATTTGCACATCAGTGGGAGGGATTGACCCTTAGGCTCACTGGTTGTGAGGATGGGCCTTGACTACAGTGGAGGAGTTGCGGTGTAGGGGCTGACCCTACAGAGCAGGATCTGCCTCAGACGGACTCTGGTGCCTGCCCAATTTGCCCCTTGGGTGTGTCATCCTTGGAGGTGGCTGTTCTACTTCACTTCAAAACTAGCTGCTAGGGGCACCAACCCCAGGGCCAACTGGGAGGGGACCTGCTGCAGATCAAGTTCAGCCACAGCCAGTGCCCCACCCAGGGCCACCTGGCAGGAGCCACAAATAAATCTGCAGATGGCTGCCACCTGTGCCATGCTTGAGAAGCAAAGCCACAAACCAAGGCTGGCTGCCACTAGTACCAGGCTTAGGCTGCTCAGCCAGAGGTACAGGACACACTCAAGCCAGATGCTGCTTGTCTGGGTTCCACGAACCTTTGAGATACCATAGGAAAGTCTGCAGCATGAGCCAAGGCAGGTGGTTTGTACAAAAAGTCCACTGGGTGTACCCGAAAGTTGGGAGGGGTGGGGCCTGGAATCACCAGGGCGTGATGAACAAATGGCATTAGCCAGTTGATGGAGATGCAGATATTGCAGCCACCTGCCTCTGCACTTAAGAAAGGGGAGGGCTCAACAAAGAAACAATGACTCCCACCAGCTCCTCCTTCCAGGAGAAAGCTGCCCCTCCAGCCTTGTCCCGAAGCCAGACAACTCAGTTCCCCATTGTATATCCCTGCTGCTTCTCCAGTTGCTGCCCCAGTGCTGGAACTCAGAGCAAGTGAGTAAGTTCATGCACAGTCCTTTTAAGAGGAGCGCCTGGAAGTCCAGCCACCCTCCATCTCACTCAGTCACAAGCTCTACTGGTTTTCACAACCAGAAATTGTGGGAACTTCTCTCCCCAGCACTGGAACCCTGGGTTTGGGAGTGGCTGGGGTGGGGATACCTCCACAGCCGAGATATCCCTCCCAATTTGTAATGGTCACACACAGGTGTGGCACTAGCCTGCCCTGCATTTCTGACCCTTCCTACCAGTTTCAAGGTGATTCTTCTGCATGTCCTTAGTTGTAGGGCTTCAGTTCAGCAAGATTTTAGGTGATTCTCAATGATGGTTGTTTTGTAGTTTAGTTTTATTTTTGATGTGGTCGTGAGAGAAGGTAAGCACAGCATTTACCTACTGCGCCATCTTGACTGGACAATTCACAAGACAGTGTTCTCTCATGATTTTTCCAAACTTTTAGATCGGGAAGATCTCACAACATGTTGTTAGCACATTTAACCTTGGCTCTCACAGCATGCGTATAGCATTTTTGTTTAAAGGAAATCTCCCACAATAACTGTGAAACATCCCTGGCAATGTCTTCTTAAGAGGTGGCCAAGAAATGATTGTTCAGTGAGTAGAGGAATGAATGCTATCGCGCTTGGATTACTGCAATAGACTCCTGGCTGGGTTCTTGCTTACATCTTTCCCCCTTTTTGTTTTTTGTTTCTCAACCCCACAACCAGAATGATCCTTTTAAAAACATAAATCAGACTGTGTCCCTGTTCACACTCTCAACACACTCAATGGCTTCCCAAATCATTCAGAATAAGAGCCAGCAACTTCAGACTCTCGTACAAGGCCCTGTGTGACTTATGCTCCCCCAGGCCCATCTACCCTCCCTCTCTGATGTCACCTCTTGCTACCCCGCCACCCCATTCCCTCTAATCCAGCCACAGTGGCATCCTCATGGTTTCGTGAAGGACCGAGTCACATTCCTGCCTCAGGCCTTTGCATTTTCTTGTTGTTCTGTTTTCTCCACATCTGTCCACCTAGCTCATCCTTCACTTTTTTCAGATCATTATTCAAATATTAACTCTCCCACCCCAAGCCTGCTCTGCTCTCCAGGACGTTTCTCCTTGTACATTTGTCTTCTTCCTCCACATCTGAGTGGGCTTTGGGGGCAGCTGAGCTTACAGTTTATGGAAAGTTGGAGACCCAAATTTCTGACTTCTCTCTTTAATTTCTGTTTGCACACCAACCAATAATTTTGGAACTCATCTCTTTTTTGAAATTTCTTGTCAAATACAGCCAATGGTGACACAAACTTAACATTCTGTTTTCCAAACTCTTTCCCTCGACCAGGGCTGGGCAGATAACAGCCAACAGGCTAAATCTACCACACTGCCTGTTTCTATAAATAAAGTTTTATTGGAACATAGTCATGCTCATTTGTTTATATGTTGTCTATGGCGGTTTTCACACTGCAATGGTAGATTTGAGTAGTTGCAAAAGAAACTATAATACATGGCTCATTAAGTAGGAAAAATTCACTATCTAGCTCTTTTAGATAAGTTTGCTGACCTGTGTCTTAGACTTAAAAATTCAGTCAGCTCAGGGTCTGCTTTCCAAATTATTGTAGGCCCAGCTTTACTCAACTTCTTACCATTGCATGTCATGGATTGCAGTCGTTCTAGCCTAACTGCTAAGCTAATGAACGTATCTTAAATGTCTTTGTTATTCAACTCCTGGTGCTAGTCAGGATACTTAACAACAGCTGACACAATCAAAGTCTCTGGGGGTTAACCTGACAAAGGTTTGTGTCTTGCTCATTAAAAGCCTGCAGTCAGGTAGGCAACTACCCTCCATCTTGTATCTACACCATTGGGAAAGTCACTCCAAAGTCACTCAGCCTTAATCTGAGAGGTGAAGGGAGAATGCTGTTTTCAACTAACTTTCCCTTCAGTGGTCAGACTAGTTATAAGGCCAGAGTAGTCATAAGGCCCCAATCCAAATATAAGGGTGGCTGGAATAGAGGACCGTTTGAAAGTTCGATATGTTCCAATAAGTTTTTGTAGCTTTCATCCTTCATCTCCAAGCAAAATTGGATCTACTCTCGACTGCATAAGAGCCTGTGGAGGATCTTGTGGAATGGGATCCCACATCCTATTCCAGATGGCCTGAAGGTCTTTATATCCAGTGACAGCAAAGACTTTCTTTTGTCTTGAGCGGTCCTGGTCATAGGAAGACGTAACTCCCTAAAAGGAAAAGGGTGTGTGTGAAGGAAGGGGAGACGTGGAGAAAAGATTTGCGAGAAAGAAAAAAAGAGGCAGTCAGAATGACTAAAGACCTGTAGAAGCCTGTGAACTACAGTGCTTTTCAGAGCTCAGGCTCCATTTAAATCCAAACTATCATTATGACTACAAAGCTGTTTACTTATTTCAGTGTTATTATTTAATATACTGAACCGAGCATTTTATGACTTGAAGTAACTTTAAAAATAAACTTTTGTTTCCCCAAGTCATTGAAGAAGGGTCCAGAGTTCATTTCTGCTTAATAGATCAAGGTAGCAAGTCATAGTTTCTATCAAAAGGACATGTTTAGAGAGCTTATGGGGAGGGCTGGGGCCTTGGCCTGAGAGACAGGAATTTGGGCTCTGTGCCCAGTTCTTTTCTTCTGACCCTGTTCATGACCCTAAGAAGTTAGAGCCTTCTTGGAACCTCAGTTTCTCCCTTTGAAACAGCCACCGCTTGCTTGCCTCCTTGGGCAGGTTGGATGATTAATAATGACACAGAGTTAGCAAACTTACTTTGAGGTCTTTGGATGAAAGACATCCTATAAACTCTGCTGAAGATTTACTGTCTTATTAAAGGATATAGTCCTCCACTAATAAAGGTTGACTAAATGTTCCACATTCATCCTGGCGAGGACTATTCATCTGTTTACAAATATGATGAAAGAGGGTGTGTTCCAGCGTCATAAAATTTTGTAATATTGCCCAGAAACATACTTTGGATCTATATATTGTCACCTGGAGTTATAATTAATAGAATCAGCCATCTAGATTTATAATTATCTAAAAACTAATAATGAACAAAACGAGCAATGTAGCACAGTTTTGTCCCTTGATCGAAGTATGAAAATAATAACAAGGATTATTACCCAAAACGTTAAAACCAGAATTCTGGTAAAAGTAAAAACAAAAAGAAACAAACAAACGAAAAAACACTGTGAGAGAAACATGGAACATTGTGTGAGGATCTCACTTTTGCTGAGCATCCCAACAAAATGAGACAGGAAGTCCTATGTTGGTCGCGTAGGGAGGTTACAGAGATTTCAGAGCTGCCATTAACTCCTAAGATCCACGTTTTTCAACAACTCAGTCTTCAGAGGCTTGAACACACCCTGTCCATGGAACACACCTGGGCATTGTAGGTGATTTCTCTGGTTATGTGGAGAGAGTTCAGAAATTTGCATCCAAGAAGCTAACTCTGCTCTGTCATTCACTCTGCAACCTTGCACAAACTATTTTCTAGGCTTCAGATACCTTATCGGTGAAACGAGGGCATTGCACTTATAATAAAACTACCATTTACTGAGCTCATACTAAGTACCGAGGCCCTTTGCTATGAACTGTACGTGCCTTATCTTATTTAATCTTCTGAATTGGGTGCTATTACATTCATTTAACAGGTAAAACTATGGCTCAAAAAGGTTAAGAAGTATTTTATGCACGGGTATTTATTTGAAAAGCATTTATTAAGAGTCTACTATACAGCAATTGTCAAGAGTCAAGGAAATACATTTAGTTTTCACCTTTGAGGAGCTCACCATCTGGAAAAGCCTCACAAAGTAGGAGTCGGTCTCTTTTTTTTTTTTTAACTTTTATTTATTTAAATGTGTTTTTCCAGGACCCATCAGCTCCAAGTCAAGTAGTTGTTTCAATTTAGTTGTGGAGGGTGCAGCTCACAGTGGCCCATGTGGGGATCGAACCGGCAACCTTGTTAAGTAAGAACACTGCGCTCTAACCAACTGAGCTAACCGGTCACCCCAGGAGTCGGTCTTAGTCTGCCCAGGCTGCTGTAATAAAGTATAATAGACTGAGTGGCCTAAACAACAGAAATTTATTTCTCACAGTGCTGGAGGCCGGAAGTCCAAGATCAGGGTACCTGTATGATCTGATTCTGGTGAGAGCCCTCTTCCGGCTTGCACACTTCTGACTTCTCACTGTATCTTCACATGACAGAGAACAGAGCGAGGAAGCTAGCCCTCTAATGGCCCCTGTAAGCCTTCCAATCCTCTTCATGGGAGCTCTACCCTCATTATCTCTTCTAATCCTAATTACCTCCCGAAGTACCATCACATGAGTAATAACTAGAAGATGGAAGACTGGAGATTTGAACTTAGGTCTGTCTAAAAATCTTAGCCTTTTCAGTATACTGGATCAGTGTGCGAACATGCTGGTATTTCTCCCATCTTAACAAACAAATGCCTTCTCCTAATCCCATTTCACACAGCTACTGCCCCATCTTTTTGCTTCTCCTTACAGCACTTCTATAACGAGTTGTCTGTACTCATCTCCAATGCCATTCCTCCTAGTCTCGTTTAACCTTTCGCTGCGTTCATTGATTTCAAGTTTGTTCTCCAAAATGTGTCACACATCCACAGAAAATAATTACAGTATTTATATTTTTAAGTAAATACAGTTAAGGTGCTACATTTTATTAAGATAAATGATTACTTTCAAGTATAAAAATGTACTATTGTTATTCATTCTTGAAAAACACAAAAATATAGAAAAATGTACACCTGCTTTCCTAAACTTCCTTCCTTAAAGAGTCAAAAAGCCGCAGTCAGCAGCATGGAAATATCATTCGACTATAGACAAACATCGCAGCGAAAATGTTAAACTCAACCCACCCGGGCTTCTGCACCCAGCAAGCCACCGAATTCTCATCCTGGTCACCGAGGACACCACGTGCTAAATGCGGTGGCCAGCGCTCACTCCTCATCGTGCTTGACTTAGCAGTAGCATTTGATACAGCGGCTCCCTCCGTCCTCCTTGAGATGCTTTTTTAACTTGGCCTCCAGGATTCTCCTTTCGTTTGGTTTTTTTTCCCCTATCTCCTCAGTTGCTCTTTATTAGTCTTATTTGCTAGAGTCTTGTCCCCAGGTTTTTTGTAATATTCCAGAGCTCAGACCTTGGACTTCTTCTTTTCTCTGTCTACACTCACTCTCTTGGTGACAATACTCAGTTTCAGATTTTCTATACCATCTTTATGCGAATGACTCCCCAACTTTTATCTTTGGTCCAAACCTCTCTGTAGATTTCAAACGTGAGAAACCAACTGCCACTTGATATCTCCGCTTGGATATCTAATGGACACCCCAAACCAGCATGTTGAGACACGCAGCCCTGATCTTTTCACTGAAACCTGTCCTACTTGCAGCCTTCATCATCATAGATGATTGTAACTTTATCCTTCCTGTTTCCTAAGCCAAAAGCCTTGACTCATTTTATTCCACTCTTGCTTGCATACTCCGCATCCAATCCACTAGGAATTCATTTGGCTTTACCTTCAAAAATGTATTTAGAAACTGACCAATTCTCACCACTCTCCCTGCTACTCCCCTGGCCCAAGCCATCATTAATTTAACTCTTACTTGGGCATCTACTCTGTGCTGGAATGTGTACCAGATGCCAGGAAGGTAGATAAATAGGACACAGTACCTGCCCACAGAGAGCACATAGTCTAGTGGGGAAGATAGACATGGAATTAGGTAATCGCGATGCATTATGATAAGTGCTGTGACAGAGACATGGAAGTTTAGAGGGGATATAATCTTTATGTCTCCTTCCAGCTCAGATGTTAAAGCTGCTCATTTTAGCCTCTTATCTTTAAACTAAGCAGACCCACAATGTGCTAAGCATCCTACCACCAAATAAAACAAGTCTCAGACCCATTGGCTCTAACACTTTCTACCTGTCTTTCCACCTTTTATCTTTGCCTTCTGTTCTGTATCATACTCACCCATGAGCTTAGAGGTAGAACTCAAGATTTTCCAGCATTAACATTCAGCATGTGTTTCCCAAGAAACAGCCTACACGGATCCCCTTTCTCCCGGCAACTCTGGCTAATTGCTCACTGGACCAGCTCTGGCCCCTGGGACTCAGCCCCAGTGGCCTGGCTGGTGCTGAGTCCGCAGAATGTGGCAGTGCTATATACCCTGATAAGAGCTCAAATTCCCATTGAATTGGTGCTTAATTAAGAGCAAGTGTCCTTAGCATTCTTAGTAGGAGGAATGGCTATTTAGCCATCTTTTTTATTGGCTTTTTACTGTTCCCTTTAATTCAGGATCACTAGTTTCTCTCCTTTTCTCTCTTCTCTCCCAGCCAATCTTATAACTGACTTCTATTTACATCTTCCTAAACTACTGCCTTGGCTACATCCTCCCCCCCTAAAAGCCTTCAAAGCCTCTTTATTACCTACCCAATAGAGCCCGAGTCCATTAGCAATCAAGGCCCTCCAAACTTGGCCTCAAACTTCTCCCCTATCTTCCAGCCGCACTTGTACATAATCATGCGTGTCTACTCATGGAGACCATAAACTGCATGTGCGTTTTCACCTCTGCCTCTTCTTATGCTCTCTTCTTCGTCAAGAGTGTGTTTCTCCCCTTCTCCACTGAGACAGTATCTTCAAGGCCGAAGCCAAGTCTCTCCTCTCAACTCACTGGAGTCCCTCTGAAGCCACAGCCCCCTGGCCTATGTCACCAGCAACCACTCATGTTCTTACTGTTTACAACATCTCCTGCAATGCAGTTTTTATCGTTTTATTTTTCTACTCTTATATTGTATTGAGCTCTTTGCTGGTTATGTCGTCTCTCTTTGAACCCTCAGCATGGCACAGTGGGAGAGCATAGACTTTGGAGTCAGAACGACATGGGTTTAATGCCAGTTCTCTCATTGACTAGACAAGTAATTTTGAGCAAGCTGCTTCATCTGGAGCCTCAGTCTCCTTATCTGCAAAATGGGGATAATAACTTTCTCATAATATTGTTGTGAGAATGAAACAAAACAACGTATGCGAAACTGCCTAAGAATGCACAGCTCAGAGTATTTTATCCCTCTTTGTGTCCCACGTGGAACCTTATACATTGCATATTTTGAATATCTATTGATTTAGTTTTGAAACAATATGTCTATTGTGGATTATGAACCATTAGAGGACAGACATATAATAAATATGGACATCCATTTTTGCAATACACTTTTGCAAAAGGAAAAGGAAAAGGAAGGAAATGCTCAGGGTCCAAAAATGGAGCAGAATATGAAGAAAGGAGTTCTAAGCAGTATCTGACACTTTGGCTGTCCTTGAGGGCAGTGTTGTCAAGTTTGAGTTTCATTGTCCATTCAGGGACAGGGACAAGGCTTTAAACAGAACTCAGCATAGAGCCAATACCTTTGAAGGGTACATTCTGGAACAATTCTGCCCATCTTAAAGGGCTCTGGGTAAGAAAAAAAAATTTTTTTCCCTTTTAAGAAATTGTAACCAGAAGCCAATTGTAACTAAAGGATTATACCCACAGGGATTTGAGGTTCAAATTTACACTATCTGAGTTGCAAGGGAGTCTCCAGTAATTTGACATGAGAAACCCTCTGAGCTGGTAACAAAACCTCTTTTAAGACACATTTACAACCCAGGCTACATAGAAATCCCACAATTTAACACCCTTGAACATCAGCCCATAATCCAAACCTATGAAACACACAGGGAAACAATCTCGTAGGAAACAACAGAAATAAACAAAAAGCAGCAACAAAAGCAACAGAGTTAGACACCCCTCTCCCTTACCCCTCCCCGTTAGAAAAACTCACTGCAGTGGTTCAACCCAGGCCTGTCAAGGAGCATCCATCAGCCTGAGAAACAATTTATTGACAGTGTCAGGCAATACAGACAAATCCCAGTTTGAAAATGGCTTGTGTTCCACGTTATTCAGCTATCAGAGCATGACTTCCTTAGAAAGCAATGTTCTACCCAGCAGATGACAAAAGCTCTTGGAATCCACCAGGCGGAACCTTTTGAGGACACACAGAGGCATAATTTCCAGCACAAATTTGTGCTCAATAAACATTGGCTAAATGAATTTATAAGTGAATGAATGAGGCAGCCAGATCTAACCCACGTTCTAGTACTGCAGAGGCCAGGGCCAAGGGATGTAGAAGAAAGAGAAGGAGAAACAAATTTTATTTTCTCCAAGGCACAAGCCCAGCTGCCTGGAAAGCTCATAAACAGATAGGGACAGTTTACGCCAGGTACTCTTCCACCTCTCTGCTCTGGCTTCTGGAAACTTTCCCCTCTGGTGTTAAACCCAGGGGGACATGGACACATTCAAGCTATCCTACTCCCAAATGTCCCCCTCTCCCTGCTTAATGCCCTTCTCCTCAGTGCTGGGGATCTTAGCTCCCTGTCCTTGGGAAAGCACTGGACTGAGATTAGGGGAAGTTATGAACAGCTATTAACACCCGTGGGCATGGCTGCAGCTCTAAGGTGTGCTTGTTTCTCCAAATGCGTCTGTAATTGTATGACAAAGGGAAATGAATGCCTTCCAACTACGTGGTCTGGAAGGAGCTGGAGCCAAAAATCTTTTCCCAGGCCCACTTTCCTAAGAGTCCACTTTTGGGGTCATCTTCATTCATTCAACAAATATTATTGAACGTCTACTTCTGTTCAAGGCCCTGGAGATGCAATGATAAGCAACACTGAAAACAGCCAAGCTCTCAAAGAGTTTTCATTTTAGGAGAGGAGACAGATAATAATAAAAACAAATACATGGATAAGATAAATGCAGAGGGTGATAAATGATACTTAAAAAACAAAAGGGGGAATCAAAATATGAGTAACAAAATGGCAATAACTACATTATCTATCCATTACTTTAACTTTAAATAGAGTAAATGATCTAATCAAAAGGCAGAGGGTGGCTGAATGGATAAGAAAACAAGACCCTTACTTATGTGTATGCTGCCTACAAGAGACACACTTCAGATTGAAAGGCACACACAGACTGAAAGTAAAGGCATGGAAAAAGATATTTTATGAAAATGGAAACAAAACAACAACAACAACAAAAAAGCTGAGTAACAGTACTTATACCAGACAAAATAAACTTTAAAACAAAGGCTATAACAAGACAGACAGAAGGATCCAGTAATCCCACTTCTTGGTATTTGTGAAGAAATGCAAAGTGCTACACTGAAGGGACATGTGCATCTATATGTTCATTGCAGCATTGCAGCAAGATGTGGAGGCAGCCTGGGTGTCCATCAATGGGTGAATGGATAAAGAAGAGGTGGTACATATGTACAATGGAATATTACTCGGCCATAAAAAAAATGAAATCTTACCATCTTCAACACCATGGATGGACCTAGAGTGTATTGTGCTGACTGTAGTTAAGTCAGACAGAGAAAGGCAAACACCATACAAGGTCTGACAATTAAGTTCGTGAACTTGTTGCAACAATGTTGCTAATCCTTTTTTTGATATCAAAGTGATTATTCATTATGAATTTGTACCAACTGGACAAACAGTTAACCAAGTTTACTATTTAGAAGTGCTGAAAAGGCTACATGAAAAAGTTAGACAACCTGAACTTTTCGCCAACAATTCATGGTTCTTGCATGACGACAATGCACCAGCTCACACAGCACAGTCCGTGAGGGAGTTTTTAGCCAGTAAACAAATAACTGTATTGGAACACCCTCCCTACTCACCTGCTCTGGCCCCCAATGACCTCTTTCTTTACATGAAGATAAAGGAAATATTGAAAGGAAGACATTTTGGTGACATTTAAGACATCAAGGGTAATACAATGACAGCTCTGATGGCCATTCCAGGAAAAGAGTTCCAAAATTGCTTTGAAGGGTGGACTAGGCACTGGCGTCGGTGCATAGCCTCCCAAGGGGAGTACTTTGAAGGTGACCATAGAGATATTCAGCAATGAGGTACGTAGCACTTGTTCTAGGATGAGTTTGCAAACTTTATTGTCTGAGTTCACTTACATGTGGAATCTAAAGAACAAAATAAACTAACAAACAAAACAGAAACAAACTCATAGATAGACCATTTTGAGGGTGCCAAATGGGAGGGGGTTTGGGGGATGGGTGAAAAAGGTGAAGGGATTAAGAAGTACAAATTGGTAGTTACAAAATAGTCATGAGGATATAAAGTGTAGCATAAAGAATATAGTCAATAATATTGTAATAACTACGTATGGTGTCAGATGTCAGGTGGGTACTAGACTCATCCAGGTGATCACTTTGTAAGTTATATAAATGTCTAACCACTACGCTGCACACCTGAAACTAATATAATATTATATGTCAACTATAATTTAAAAAATAAAAATAAATTATTTTTAAAAAAGAAAGAGGGAGGAAAAGGAGAGAGAGAAGTGAAAGAGAGCCACCCTGTCTTCCTCCTATGTTTCACATCATCCCTGCCACCCAAAGTTGTCATTTGTTTGTTTTTTTAACTTACAGTTTCTTTTGGCCTGCTTGTCTTGGTAGCTGTGTCTGTCTTCCAGGCCCAGCAGGAGGGGAAGTGAGTATACAGAGAGGTCAAAATATTTGTAGAAATGTAAGGTCTTTCTTTACCTGCGATGATAATTGCTATCACTCTACCTAATTCCTTATAGTTTACTCACACATACTCAAGGAAAGTTCTTTCTCTATGCGAGTTTTAAGGTTCTGCTAAGCACTGTACTCTCGCAATGCCACTGTGAATTTCCACATAGAAAGGGAAGTTTTCCCACATATAACCTTTCCAAACAAAGGCAGTGCTGGAATGGTGATCGAGACAATGATTAAGCAGTCACAAATAAAATGTGAGCTTGCATTCATTTCTGCGGGCAGCATCCTGGGCTTCTTCCTGGAGATTGTTTACAAAGGAACTTGAGAAGGCAAAAAACACCCTTTAAATAACACGAGGACGCTCTGAAGTGCAGAAACAACATTCTGTTGGTGATGGATGAGCGGATCATTCTCCTCTGAGTCCATGATTAGAGAGTTCAATCTGGCCACAGACCTCAGACGCTCAAACTGCTAAAAGAGACCTGAATGGCGCTTCCAGCCTACCCTCTCCTGTGGATGATTGTTCTAGAGAAGCTACTGTGTGGTCCTGGAGCCCCTTATTCTCTCAGGGTGTCTGGCAGCCCTCAGGATGCGGAAGCCTCAATTGAACCCAGATCTCTTGTTGCAGCCTGAGCCGTTTCCCTCTTATCCTGATCTCAATAGTCCACGGATCTTAATATCGTGGAAGAAAAAGTCTTTTATACTTGAAAATTCATAGTGAAGAGGGCTTAAACTTCCCCTGTACAAAAAAGAAAAATAAGAAAAAAGAGAGATCATCCTATATTTTAAAGGTTTTCCTTATAGATTCTTTTGATGTGTCAATTCCAAGACTTGTCCTATATTTCGAGAATAACAGAACCAACAAATCAGTGATCAGTGTCTCTTCTGCCAGGACTACTTCTCTCTCTCTCTCTCTCTCTCTCTCTCTCTCTCTCTCTCTCTCTCTCTCTCTCTCTCTCTCTCTCTCTCTCTGTTGAACACATAATTTTTCTGCCCATTCTACTCCATGCATTGTCCCGTCCTCTCCACCCTCACCCAGCTCCGTCCCTACCCAGCTCCAGGCTCTCAGTCTCCCACCAGGACCAGTGCAATAAGCCTCCTAATAAGTATCCATCTCTATGGTCTCGTATCATTTGAGGGTGAGGGAGGGAATGTGAACTGAATATCAGGTTTCATTGACTTGTACTTTTCCTTAAATGTAGCATCACGAAAGGGACTTGGGATGATTAAAAATGTTTAATAATAGAGTGTAGCCCAAACTCAAGAACTAAGCAAAATTCATAAGCCATTAGGTCTGATTTTATAAAAATTCTTTGCATTCATGATTGATCACCTCTAATGATAAATGAATGCTGTCAGAAATCTTTCCAATTAAAACTTATATGGGCATATACAGAAAACCACATATTGACTATATAAGTGTATACCAAAATGACAAAAAAATAGAAATCATTTGTATTTATCTTTACACCATACTTTACAAATGGAGAAGAGCTCTAGACCTTCTGGCACAATCATCAAACATTTATCGTGTTCACCACATGTAGGACAACTGTGCAAGAATAAATAAGTAGTTATAAAGTCTCTTAAGGTGGTAAGCATGGATTTTCAAAATGACAGGATCATTTGGTAACTTTAGACCTATGAACAATATTACTTTGATTTCATTTGGTTCTCTTCCATGTGGCAGGAATCAGTAGTTCCTTCTTTTTTCTGTCTGTGTGGTGTTCTATCACAGGGAAGTACCACAGCTGGTGTACCCATTCATCAGTTGAAGGACATTTGGGTTGTTTCCAGTTTTTGGTGATTATAAATAAAGCCATTATCTACATTTATGTGCTGGTTTTTGTATGAGCATAGCTTTTCATTTATCTTGGGTAAATACCTGTGAGTGGGGTTGTTGTAGGAGAGTTTCAGTTTTTCCACATCCTTGCCAGCGCCTAGTACTGTCAGACTGTAATACATTTGTAAAAAATGCACATCGTTCGAATGGGTGTATAATGCTATCAAACTGTAATATTAATTTGCTTTTCCCTAATGACTGATATTGCTGAGCATTTTTCATTTGCTTATTTGCTTGCCATCCATACCTTTTTTTAGTGGAGTGTCTTCAAATCTTTTGCTCCTTTAACAATTGAGTTGTTTGTGGCAACATAACTTAGGCGGACGTTCCTCCATGTCTCCCAGGACTCCCTCTGTCCACAGGCACCAACAGGAGAAGGAGGGAAGGAAGGACAGAGCACTTGAGAAAGGGTAAAACTCTGAGAGCTCTTAACCCAGGGGAGCTATTTTAGATCAAGAGAGGCTAGACACTTTTAATGGGCAAAATCAAATTTTTCAACTGTTGGTGGAAAGACACATGAAAATGAAAGGAAATTGCGTAGAGTTTTGCACATTGGAGTCAACATAATGGGATTTTTTTTTTTTTTACCAGAGTACATGCAGAATATATCTGAAGAAGAATAGTGAGAGAGAAGACAGGGGAGGAAGGTTGAAATAAGAACACTAAAATTTTCTTTGAGGGAAGACAAATCAAAGACATTCATGTCAATTCCTCTGATTTCTGAATAGACGGGCCAGGACTACATCTGATAAGCTAAGAATAAATTCTTAATCTAAGAATAAATACATTTGTTTTTCTGTGACTGGCTTCATTTACTTAGCATGATGTCCTCAACAGAAGTCACAGAAGGACAAATACTTCATGATTACACTTAATATGAGTTTATCTAAAATAGTCAAACTCATAGAAGCACAAAAACCAATAGTAGCTGCCGGGGGCTGGGGGGTCGGGGACGGGGAGATGCTCAGTAGATAGAAAATTTCAGTTATGCTACGTGAGTAAGTTCTAGAGACCTGCTATACAGTTGCCTATAGTTAACAATACTGTATTGTGTGCTTCAAATTTGTTAAGAGGGTAGCTCTTATGTTGTGTTTTTAATGCACACAAACACACACACACACACACACAAAGCCACACAAGGTGCTGGATATGTTTAGTACCTTGATTGCGGTGCTAGTATCGTGGATGTCCAAACTCTCATCAAATGGTACGCATTAAATATCTGCACTTAATTTGTATATTAATTAAACCTCAATAAAACTGTTTTTAAAAAGAGAATTAAAAAATGGAGTTATTTTCCTGATATCATTGGAAACAATCTATCCTCCTCACTGTCTTGCTCCATTATTGTTATTGGTCAACGGCTCCTTCTTACCTACAGGCTAGAGTCCAAACAGCTTAACAATGACATAAATAACACCCTCATAATTAGCCCTAACAGCCTGCTCACCTATTTCTTTCTGCTCCTAAACATATTCTTTTCCCAGCTGAACCATACTATTTAAAGGTTCTCAAATGCTGCCCGTACTCTCTTAGGTTTGCATCTGCTGTGTCTCTTGCCATTCTTCCCAGATGATTCCTACTCATCGTTCAAGGCCCAGATTAGAAACTTTGGAATTTTGAGAATGACGTTAGGCTTCTGAGCGTGTGTTGCTGCTATAATTTTATACCGCTTATCTATTTCTACGTAACAAATTGCCTAAAACCTTAGTGGCTGAAAACAACAAACATGTATTAGCTCACAGTTTCTGTGGGTCGGGAATTTGGGAGTGGTTTGGCTGAGTGGTTCTGGCTGATAGCATCTCATGAGGTTGCAGGCAACTGTCATTTAGGACTGTATGTGTCTGAAGGCTTGACTGGGGCTAGAAGATCCTCTTCTGAACTCATTCATGTCGCTCAGCCGGAGGCCTTAGTTCCTTGTTGGCTGTTGGCCGGAAACTTCAGTTCCTCACCAATTGGATCTATTCTCACAACACAGCAGCTGCCTTCCCCAGAGCAAGTGATCTGAGAGAGAGGCAGAAACCACAGAGAGAGAGAGGCAGAAACCACAATGTCTTTTATGACCTAGACTTGAAGGTGCCATCCCATACGAGGTGTGACAATCACGTTTGCGAACTCATCCTAGAAAAGTGCTACATCCCTCATCACTGAACATCACTACGGTCACCTTCGAAGTCCTCCCCTTGGGAAGCTATGCACCGATGCCAGCGCCTAGTCCACCCTTCAAAGCAATGTTGGAACTCTTTTTCTGGAATGGCCATCAGAGCTGTCGTCATATTACCCTTGGTGTCCTGAATGTCACCAAAATGTCTTCCTTTCAATATTTCCTTTATCTTCATGTAAAGAAAGAGGTCATTGGGGGCCAGATCAGGTAAGTAGGGAGGGTGTTCCAATACAGTTATTTGTTTACTGGCTAAAAACTCCCTCACAGACAGTGCCGTGTGAGCTGGTGCATTGTCATGATTCAAGAGCCATGAACTGTTGGCGAAAAGTTCAGGTTGTCTAACTTTTTCATGTAGCCTGTTCAGCACTTCCAAATCGTCAACTTGGTTAACTGTTTATGCAGTTGGTACAAATTCACAATGAATAATCCCTCTGATATCAAAAAAGTTTAGCAACATTGTTGCAACAAGTTCGCAAACTTCATTGTCAGATTTCATATACTTTGAATCAGCAACTAATATATGTTTCTGTTTTTCTCATAGATAAAACACACAGATCCAGGTATCCAGGGATGGAAGCACTTACAGAACTTTGTTCTGATGTTTTGGAGGTCTGAGTACCCAAGGGAAGAGTGCTCCCACGAGGGGACACAACATGCCATTTCAGTGAACCAGCTTGGGCTCATTGGATCACTAAACTAAAAGGCAAAGAAGGGAGTTATTCTTCCTGCTTGGATGGTAAGTTCTGATCACCAGGGAGAAACTGGATGGCTGCCTCACTGTGAGGGCGTGGAGGATAAAGTCTGGAACCCAGGAGATGGTTGGGGGCACCTCTTAGGGCTATTAACAATAGTCGTACATAACAGAAAAACAGGCAGAACCGCTGAAGAGTTAGACCCTCTAGAAATGAAAATTGAGGTCATTCGACCCGCACCAGTCTATATCCTGGCTGAGAGCAAAGGAAGGAAACATGGAATGAATAGCGGAGGAAGGAAGTTATAAATATCAGCTCTGCCTAATGATCGGCGACAAAAACAAGGAGTGTCATAGCTATGCAGTTTCTCCCTTACTTGTTATGATGTATTCTTACACACACACTTATTTCTTCTCTCTTTCTCTTTCTTCCCTTATAATTTATATAAATATTGGTGGCAGTGGTGAACTTCAAATTTTTGACTTTGGTTACAGAACATCCAGGTGGGATGGTGTTCACATCACCCAGATACTTTCATGCCCACTCTGGGCATGCTACTCTCCCAGCACCTCATGTGTTTACCAACCCAGAAGCTCTTCAAATCTAGTCCTGGTGGGTTCTTATGAAGGTTTTATTATGTAGGCAAGATTGATTAAATTATTGGCTGCGGTGATGGACCACCAGTTTCATTCAGCCCCATATACCCCCACTTCTTATTGAATCTGAAATCTGCCTCCTTGCCTTCTACAATCAAAGATTCCTCTCCAAAAAACTGAAAATCGTTGCTATTCATCAGATGAGGAAATGAGACAAATATGGCTCCAATTTTGTGAATCCATAATTTGCACTGATTTCTACTGCATTGCTTATTCATTCATTCATTCTGTGACCAGATTCAGCCTCTTTCCTTCTGAATATCTTGAGTAACCCCATGTGAGGACCACTGTCTTTGCAACCATCAGACATGTCACTTCCAGTATCGTCCACTACCCAGCTAAGGTATATGCATGTCTCCAAAGGGACGGTAGCTTTCCTGCCAGCTACCTGGCTACCTTCTCTCCTTTCCTGGTGCCCCTATTTCTTCAGAGAGAGAAAACTGACCATTTCTCACTGCTTGTTTAAATACTACACTGTGTGCTTTGACAGACAGACCCTGGGAGTCAGCCTGTGGCATGGCATGTGAACTGATTTCTCCTAAATGAGTCCACTCTGGAGGGTGACATTCTCGTATTTCATTGTGTCAATTTTGGTCTGAAAAAGGATGCTAGTCTGCTGCCCGGTGCATTCACAGAAGTGCACTGGTCATTTTAGGGCCCAAACTTCTCACCTGCTCTGGCTCGTGATTCACCTCCAGTAGACAATAATTAACTACCTGACTTTCAGTTTTCTCAGACACACACTACACATGTAAACTCATCTTTAGGCAAACCATTCTTCCCAACACATTTGAGTTTACAAACTTTATAGCTAGACTTCTTGGTGCACCTGTCCGTCCGTCTTCCTGGGAACCCTCTAGAACGAGCTGTGGCACAGGTAGCAGACATGGGAAGGAAATATGTGGTGTGTGGGCTGTCACTCTCCCCTTTGGCAAGCTTGACAAACATCTCTATTGTCTTCTCCTTTTGACCTTGGATGAGGCCTCAGTCTTATCCACACTAGTTCCAGGTAGTCATTGTTATTTGGAGTTTTCACAAAAAGGCAAAGCCTGTTGCCCAGCACCAGGAGTGGAAGGAAGGAAATGTCTTTGGAACTGCACACACCTCGGTTTGAATCTGAACCTTACAACTCACCTAACCTCAGTTTCTTTATTTTTAGAATACCTCTTTCCCATTGGGTGGTTGTGAGAATATCTGTTAAGCATCTAGTCCCTCTCCCAGCACAATAGATGTGGATTCCTCTCTTTTCTCTCCATTAGGGGATATTTCCTTCAAGAGTCAATGAACATTTTCTTAAGTAAAGTTAGGATTAGGTATAGATAACAGAGTCCCAAGGAAAGACAAGGTCAATGTTTGGGTGAGGGAGGTGTTATATACAGGTAATAGTGATAGACGTTTCAGAGTTCACAGAGGAAGAGCCTACAGAATCTGGAAATCCTAGCTGTAGAGGTGGCCCAGAAGGTAAGAAGACAGGGCAATAAGACTGTGCTTTCAAAAGATAAGTGAATGGTAACCAGGGATGATTATCAAGAAATGAAAGGACATGACAAATTTAGGAGGAAATGGCAAAGCAGCATCCTGCATTGCTGATAAACTAGCTACAAATTAAATAAAATTCTTAAATGAGATCCGCACACCTTTCTCCAACTAATTGATCCTTTCTTCTTTCTAATGAATCATCAGGGCCCATAATACACAGAATGGCCCTAAAGCAATGAGATTGATTGTCAGAAGTCAAGCACAAGGAAAATCAGTTTCAGTGCTTCAGAGCACATCCAATTAGTGCTTAGTAATAAAAAGAATTCCTATTTTATTCATGGCTGCGAAACTCATCACACACATGCTCTAAATGACTAGGATAGTAGCATCTTAACTAACCATGTAGCATCGACGGGACTTACTTTCTTCATCTGTAAAATGAAGGGGCCATTTGACATGGATCAAGATGTTTTCGGTGCTAACTAACAAAAATGCTGGTTCATATTGGCTTACATTATAAAGGGAATTTACAGGCTCATGGAGTGGAAAAGCCCAAAAAGGTTTGGAAAGCTTCAGGTTTAGCTCAAACAACTTAACCAAGAACTGATTTCCCTCTCACCATTTCTTGTCTCTGCTTCCTCAGTGAAGACACTTAGGCAGACCTTGGCAGACCCTTGGGTTGCAAAATGGCTTTCAAGTGTTCCCTGGGGCTACATGCCATGCCCTCCTTTAAGAATAGCACAAAGAGAAAATCTGTGTGCCAATGTTATCAGCAAAAATCCTGAGATTTACTCTAGCCACACCCTTTAAGGTCACATACCTGTCTCTGCGTCAATCATTGTGAGGGGGGATGGAATGTAATAACTGGCCAGGCCTAGGTCATGGGGTGCTAGGTCCATTCCCACTGCTGAGGATGGATGCAGCCTCCCTATGACTGCATTGATTCCTATATGGAATTGGAACAGTGGGGAGCAGGAAGGAGGGAACGAAAGGGGCAGAGGCAAGCAATGCATTTTTGTGGTCAGTGGATTTCAAGCTTTTGGGGGTGAAAGGAAAGCCCCAACGTATAAAATATAAACCAATGGAGCTTCACAAGCTGATATAGGAATGGGGGTTCAGAGCCCTGTCTTTTGTGGCTCCTAAGAGACCGGTTTAGAAACCTAATCCTCCAGGAAAGAGGGAGCATTAGGACAACAATAATATCTTTGGGTCCATCCAGCTCTATTCTTTGTTATAGCTTAATAAGCAAATATCTACTATGACAACACGTGTTCATATCAACGGTCTCCAGGCACTTCAGCAGGCCTGTGCCATTTAATCTGTGCACAGCTCTGTGAACCGGGTAGAACATTAATTTTATTAAGAATATGCTTTATAGTTACAAGCCTCTCAACATAAAGACTTATCAGTACCCAGATATCATTTTTCAAACTTACCAAAGCTTGCAACTCTTTACCTACATTTCTGATAAAGACCAGAACACTAAAGCCACAGATCAACACAAATTTTCAACAAAGCTTACTGGTAGGTGGAGCTAAGGGAGAAAGTGTGTGAAAGCAGAAGGAAAACCAAGGCTTTCTTCAAATGAACAGTGATCAGAAATTTGGTTTCCTGAAAGACCCATGGAATTAACAAAATATCATATTTACTTTGAAAGTCATGTGGAAAGCATTTACACGTTGAAAAAGTTGAAGTTTCCTTTAATAAGAGCTTTGTGCATAAAATCTGAAATACTTTTAAAAATTATTATGACTTTAAATTGTGGTAAAATGTACAAAACATAAAATTTACCATCTTTCCGTAAGGGTACGGTTTGTGGCATTAAAGCACATTCACATTATCGTGCAACCATCACCACTGTTCATCCCCAGAACTCTTTTTATCTTGTAAAACTGAAACTCCATAACTATAAGCGATAAATTCTCATTCCACCTCCCCTCGGCCCTTGGCAACCACCATTCTGCTTTGTGTCTCTATGAATTTGACTACCCTAAGTGCCTCATCTGAGTGCAATCAGACAGTATTTGTCCTTTTTGTGACTGGTTTATTTCACTTTGCATAATATCCGTAAGATTCATCTATATTGTACCATGAGCAGAATTTCCTTCCTTTTTAAGGCTGAATTTTATGTATGTACCACGTTTGATTTTTCCATTTATCCATTGATGGGCATTTGGGTGGCTTCACTTTGGGGCTATTATGATTCATGCTGCCATGAACGTGGGGGTACATATATTTTTCTGAGACCTTGCTTTCAATACTTTTGGGTATACGCATGCTGAGAAGTGGAACGGCTAGATCAAATGGATGCAATACTTTTTATGGTATGGTTTTGTTTTGTAAAATTCTTTAATGTATATTCCAAAGTAGCAAATACTCACAGACTGATAATTCAGTGATTTAATTTTGTAGTTTAACCGTCGATTTCAAAGAGAAAGCAACCAGACAAAACTTTTGGAAGATCGAGTGGCTTCCTTCCCATTCACAGATTTAAGCTACTAAGGGTTCAATTGTGTTCTAAGCTTGCATTTGTGTAGGTCTCCCAATCACCAAATCAAGTGTAAGGGATCCATAGTCTAATCCAGGTTTAACTTGGAGCATGGTCCCAAGAAAACAAGGCTGTGCTTCAGGGGTGAAACAAAGAGGAACTTCTTCAGCAAGCGTGGAGAGGCTGCAGCGTTACCCAGATGTAACCTATTTTTGCTTATCTAGCCCACAGCCTTCCTTTTTAGTCGGGACAGGACGCAGTGACAATGGAAACGTGTCTCTATTTCTTCCTCAGTGGGGAAAAGAACATCTTGTGAATGAAGATGGTTTTTATTATTTGTATCAAAGGTTCCATTTAACAAATTTAAATTCGTCTAAACAATATTTCTTAAAGGGAGTTGGCGAGTTCTTTGCAGTTACAACAGCTACTAAAACAATCACGCTTTCAAACCAAGAAATGTGGTATTGAAACTTCGTCCAACTCAATCGACTTCACTGCAAAAAGAAAGCTAGCATTTTGCTCACATTAAATAGGAGTAACTCAAGTACAGGCCTTATATTGTGTCCCGGTGGTGAGCAGCTGACACACAATAATTTGGTGTTGGGGCAGTTGGAGAGAAAGAGTTTGTATCTCTCTGCGTTGAAGAAAGGCCACACTTTAGGCCAGGGCTATTTTACCCTGAAAAAGCTGGGAATGTTTCAGATGTGGCAACGAAGACACTGTCCCGTTCACACACTCATTAATAGTATCACCTTTCATTAACTGGGTCCCCACAGATAATGAAAATTAATCAAACAAAACCCCTTTTGACATAATCTTCATTGGTGATGTCATAGACTTTTGAACAGACGATGCTTTTTGTTTGAGAGACTTCTCTCTGACTGTAAGTGCTATGTATTCCCAGGATGATTTGTGAATCAGGAGCTAGGCTGGTTTTGTTGGAACAAAGACGAAGAATGCTTAATATCTTCCAGAATGTCTTTCGGGTGACTGAAGTCACTGCTACTTTAGACTCCCTTACTTAAACATTTCTATGTTATCACCTTGTAACCTAGGCTTTCACCAAAAAAACAAGATTTCAGAGGATAAAGAATGAACAGCTGCTCCCTACGCTGCTCTGTCTCTTCCCTTCTCTCTCTTCCCAGGGGCATCTCTTTCTCATCTGTCATATGTTGCCCACCACCCTATTGTGTGTGCGTGTCATTTATATATCATTACCATCTAGGGAGCCAAGATGGCTAAAGAGCATTCTTGTCTCTGGGTCTTTTCTCCTAATGCAGGTGGGGTCAAGCTTTAGTGTGCATAAGAATCCCCCGGGGAGATTGCTTTAAATGCACATTCCTGGGCCTACCACCAGGGACTCTGACTCACTAGGTGTAGAATGGGGCCCAGGAACCTGCATTTTAATAACACCACAGGCAATTCTGAGCAGGTGGCCTGTTCACCTCACTGTAAGAAGCCGAGTCCCACTGTAAGAAGACAGTCCAGCATCTCTGCCCCAGCTGGGAGCTCCATCTGGTCAGGAATGGGTTCTCTTAGAAGAGTGTGGCAATTCCCAGGTTTTCCCCAAAGCATCTAAGAGCAACTAAATGTTTCTGTACACACCATTAATTGGATTATTTTCTGTGGTTAATCATTATGAGGAACTGATTCAGACAGTAAGGTCCAGTCACACTTCTGCATGGCTCAATATAATTAAGGGCGGAAGTTTCTGTTTTGGGTGTTTCACAGCTGCCATGAACTGTGATTGACAGATTGGACAGGTAGAAATTCCTGACTAAATACCAGCTCCCACAGAGCTTTGTGAGCTGGGAAACTGGCCAATCCCTTCCTCTTGGCCTCAGTTTTCTCATGGGTGAGGGAGCGATGTCTTACCTCTCATAGGTTTTAGGAAGATAAATGAATTAAAAAACCACAATGTCGAAAGACATGCAACCTTTGAGATCCAAGGTGAGGACATTTAGCAAAGGTCTCTGTTGCCACTGTGAGAACTGTGTTGTCTTCTTAAAAGGTCGCTTGCAAGAGAAAGAAAAGATCCGGTGTGAAGCACATTTTTTAAACCAGGTACTTAACTAGACTCCTCCTCAGCCAGTAGCACACTTAATCTCCACAACACTGAAACAAAGTAGTGGGTGATGCGTGTTCCTTCAGGTGACAGAGAACAGATGCCACTTTTCCTGGGGCGGCGGCCACAGAAAGGAGACAGTCAGGTAAAGGAAAGGTCTAAAGGAGAACCAGAACCTAGTGATCCCAACCCACGCCCTTTCACTTTTTTAAATTATACACTGTAATTGCATAATTCAGTAATGTGTGACTAAATTCTTCTTGTAAAACCATTGCAGATGAAGCTAACTTTCTCTTTGATCCTCTCCCTCTACTAACATCTTATTCTTCCAGAAGGGGTTCACTGCTTTCGAATTGAGGAGTATCCTTCGGTGCCTTGCTCTGTGCAGGCACACAGCTACCTGTACCTCTGAAAAACATACAGTGTGACTTTATGTACATGTGTTTAGTGTATATATTTTTACATATAAATGGGATCCCATCTGACACAGCACTCTGAAATTTGCCTTTTGCACTGAACAATGCGTTTTGGAGGTTTGTTATAGCCTATACGTATACATCTAATTTATTGGCTTTAACTGCTCCCAAGCTTTCAAATTGTGGATGTCTCCCAGTCTGTTCAGCCATTCCCTAGCTGGTGAACACTTCAATGTATCCATTGTTACAATGTATTCAGTGTAGCCAGCCTGTGAAATAGTGCACATCCTGTACCTGCCTCCTGAGCACACATGTGTTTTTCTAAGGTACATGCTATAAAGTCCAATTGCTGGGACATGGAGTACACACATTTTTATTTTAATAGACATGACCAAAATAGATACATTGACTTATACCAGTGGTATATGAGAGGATATATCCCTTCATCTTGGCCAATGATGTTATACATTTTTTAAATGTTGACAATCTACTGGCAGAAAAGGGCACCTTGTTTCACTTAAATTTACATTTTCCTGATTCCTGGTCCAGTTAGTATTTCTTGTTTCTTGGCCACTTCTTTCCTCTTTTGTGGTCTCCTGGTAATCTACTCCTCATGCATTTTGCATAGTGCTGCGTGATATTTTTTAAACTAAATTTTGGGAGTTGTTTATACATCCTGAATCCTAATCTTTCAGTATTTATGCTGCAAATATTTTCTTCTGTGTTATTGTTGGACTTTTTAACATTAGATATGATATACTTGTGCATTTTTTCAATCGGAAGTTTCAAATTTTAATGTGGTTGTATTTATCGATCCTATCTTTTATGAATTTTGTATTTTTATGTCCTGTTTATGAATGCCTCTGCCAGGTTATAATTACATTTTGTATATTTTCTCTTATTAGGAAGCCCATGTATTTTTCTGGCTCAGAGCACTGCCTGAATCTATGTGCCCTCTCTCAGAGCTGAGGGATGGTAGATGATGAAGGACGCTGAAGTCCTGTCTGGGAGGCAACCATTTATTTATACTTTGACTTTCGATTGGATCCAACTGCAGAGCGGAACTCAGGAGTAAGCTTCTTAGGCTGCCTGAAGGGAGCAGATTACATTGTAGCAAGAAGCTTTTCTAAGGGACATGGTAAACCAAAAAGAAACATTCAAACTACAAAATCAGAAAAGATATACAATGGGTGTCTCTGGAGATGGCCATAACCCAGATGCACATGCACTCGTTTAAGATATTTATGGTAACTCCACACGTGGAGAAGTTCAATCTGCTCACGTTTCTGGGCCTTTCCATAGGCAGTACTGTCTAACGGAAATACAGGAGCTCCGTATTTTTAAACTTCTCGTAACCACATTAATATATAAATACAAAGAAAAAGGTAAAATAATTTCAGTAATTTAATCTAATATTTCCAAAATGGTGTTGTTTCAACATGTAGTGATATAGCATATTATTAATGAGGTATTAAACAAATTTTCTTTGTATTGAGTCTTGACACCTAGTGTGTATTTTATACGCATAGCACATCCCAATTCAGATAACCACATTTCAAGTGCTCAATAGCCACATGTGTCTAGTGGCTATTATATTGGATAGTGCAACCCTGAGAATGAAGACCCAAAATGTCCATGCTGTGCTGGGATGCATCTTCTCAGTTTGTACTGAAGTGTTTAAATGAGCACAGTCTGAATTTTTTTTTTTTTTTTTTTAAGATTTTATTGGGGAAGGGGAACAGAACTTTATTGGGGAACAGTGTGTACTTCCAGGACTTTTTTCCAAGTCAAGTTGTTGTCCTTTCAATCTTAGTTATGGAGGGTGCCGTTCAGCTTCAAGTTGTTGTCCTTTCAGTCTTAGTTGTGGAGGGCGCAGCTCAGCTCCAGGTCCAGTCGCCCTTGTTAGTTGCAGGGAGCGGAGCCCACCATCCTTTGCGGGAGTCGAGGAGTCCAACCGGCAACCTTGTGGTTGAGAGCCCACTGGCCCATGTGGGAATCCAACCGGCAGCCTTCGGCGCTAGGAGCATGGAGCTCTAACCGCCTGAACCACCAGGCCGGCCCACAGTCTGAATTTTTAAGTCCACTCTTCACCCTCCCCCACAACTCATTGTTCTTCCTAAGATAAACGTATCATAAATTCAATGGATCACACCTACTGATGTAGATTAATTTTCATAAAGCACAGTTTTATTTGAATTATTTTCTGGAGAGGCTGTTGTGAGTGAAGGGTGTGAAGAGGAGGTGACAGTTAAGTGGAAGCTTGGAGGGTGGGTAGGAATTAGCCAGGCGTCAGAAAGAGCAGTGTGAACAAGGAGGTGGCTGGTGTGGACAGGCTGAGAGGAAAGCAGGCATCAGATCCTGAGGGTGGACAGGCTCTGCTGCAGAGTTGGGACTTGATTCTGAAGATAACAGGGAGTCATGAAACATTGGACAATAGGGAGTATGGGAGAAAGGCAAGACCAGAGATAAAGAGAGTAGTGTGGGGGAAAGTGCAGAATCCAGGTAAGAAATAATAAGGGTCTAAATTAAGGCAATTCATTCATTCATTCATTCATTCCACAAACACATACTGTGTGCCAGTCGATGTCCTAGGCACTGGAGATAAAGCAGAAAACAAAGCAGACAAAATCCCCTGCCCTCATCATAGAACTTCTGTGGGAAAAGGAGGTAGGTGGTGAGTGATGGAGGTTGATCTTCAGGTTTCTGGCCTCACTTGGTGAATGCTGAGGCCATTCTCCAAGACAGAGGTTCTGGAGTCAGAACAGGTTTGAGAGGAAAGCTGTTGGGTTCAGCTTATCTTTTTGACAAATGTTTGAGGTGTTTGGGGGATATCTAAGTAAAGGTATAAGGCAAGCAGCTGAATATGCATATTTGGATATCAGGAGATCTGAAAGGGACCACAGATATGGGAGCCATGGCATATCAATAGTATTAAATCCCTACCAGTAAATGGGATACTTAATCCTAGGAGTATGCATGGAAGCAAGAGTCACAAACTCAAATGTTCACAGCGGTCAGGGGGTGCTGTGAATGTATGTGAATTGGGTCATAAATGAGACACAGAGAGTGATGGGGTCATGGCTACCCGGAAAGGGTGTGCTCTGTCAAGGACAGCCAGAATTAGCCTTTGGCCTGGCTACCTGTTTGCAACCTAGAGACTTTTGGAACTTTTCTCTCTGCCTCATCTCCCATTTTTTATAAATATTCTATGGCAGGTAGCTAGCTGTTTAAAAATCCACTTCCTCTTCTTTTGACACACTCACTGCATTTCCCAGGCTCCCTTGCCATTACAGGTGGCCATGTGACTGGGTTCTAGCCAGTGAGATGTGAGCAGAAGTGGCGTGCTCCATTTCCTGGCCAAGGCCTTGAAGAACAGGGTGTGTCCCCTCCTCCTCTCTTTTTCCGCTGACTGGATGTCGATGATGAAGTCTAGGGGATTCTGGGGCCACAAGATGGAAGGAACCAGGGTCCCTGTATCATTGTCTGGAATAAAGCCACCTACCAAACAGGACACCGGCTTTTGACTATCATGTGAGAGGAAACAAACCTTTGTTGTGTTTGAGCCAATATATATGTTTGGCTCTATTTGTTACTACAGCTTAGCCAAATCTAACAAATACATTCCTAATTCAACAAATACCCAAACTAGTCCTAACTGGGAGCTCTGTGAGGCAGGGACCATGCCTGTCTAGTTCACTGCTGTATCTTCAATGCCTTTCTTGAAGAACAAATTTGTGGAGAAAGCTAGTTACGTTTTATTAAGCATTTGTTATGTGCCATACACTGTGCTAAATCTTTTATGTGTTGTACATTATTTCATTTCATGTTCATGGCAAATCTATAAGGAAGGTTTTATTATTCTCCTGTTTTTCCCCAATGGGGAAATTAAAATTTAGAGAATTTATAGCTGGTATTTAAATCTAGGCAGGTGCCCCCAGAACCCCCATTCTAAAACACTGGTACACGACCATGTACATATCCACCTTGGGATTTTAATGTGTGTAATTTCTCTCACCAAGGATATCCTCAACCCCTTCTCTCCACTTATTAAAGCCCCACCTTCTTCAACCTTCCCGGGATCCCTTGATCCCTCACTCTACCCTTTCATTCCCCCAGAATAAATTTCATATGTATCATTCCTGAAACAGGGATTCCACAAATCTGTCTGCCTCTAGAAAGAAACTATAATAACCTGGAGGGGTAGCACAATACTCAGTGGAAGATCAAGGACCTACTATGTGCCAGACACTCTCTAGGCCCTGGGGAACAAAATATAAATAGGATAATCAATCCACTCTCTCAAAAAGGTAAGTCTTGTGGGGTAAACAGACATTTATAAATGCATGACAACACATTGTACCCTCTGCATTAAGAGAGGCAGAAGAAGAGCAAAGAACTAATTCTTCCTGGAGGAGGGAAAAAAGGATTCCCAGAGCATGTGATTTTTGAGCTGAGCTTCTGAAGGATGACTAGCAGTTTCCCGGTTAAGAGGGATCCTAATTAGTGGGGAAAGCAGGTACAAAAGTACGATGCACTAAGACGCAGATTCTGTTATGTGTGAGCAAGGTGTTTACTTGCTATAATGTAGGATTCATTCCTTCATCCATTTGTTTATTCAACAGATACTGAGTAAACTTAGAATGTGCCAGGCATTGTGCTAAATGCTGAGGGCTCAAAAGTGGCCAAAACAGATATGATCCCTACCCCAGTGGAACTGAAAATCCAGTAGGGATGGCACCTGATAACAAACCTCTAATGATCATGTGTGAGAGGGGACGAAGAAAGGGATATCCAAGCTTAGGAGGGAGGGGTTGAGGGAGTGGGCTGGGACAGATTATGAGACCCCGCCCCCCACCTTGATACCATGCTAGGGAGATGGAAATGCCCCCTCAATCCAGTCTGACCTCAGAATCTACATTGTCTGGATTCTCACTGCCCTTAGGGTAGGTCCAAATACCGACACATAGAATTAAAGGTCTTTCCTGACCCGGCTCATGCTCACACACTCATCCGACCTCATTTTTAGACATTCCTCTCACTTAAACCCCTGGAAGCTCCAGTAATTGCCATGCTCTTTTCATTCCTTGACTTTGCACATATGGTTCCTTCTGCCTGGAATGCTGCCTGCTTCCTCCCCTCTATCTGGTGTTCCTTTGGCAGACTGAAATGGTGCTTTCGGTCTTGCCTAAGACAACACTCCCCAGGGAAGCTTTCCTTGACTCTCACAGATTGGGCTGAATGTTATCCCAGCATTCCCCTAGCACCTCAAGCTCTCCCTCATCAGATCACAGAAGACCCTGTGTGGGAAACATTTATTCAGCTGTGCTCTCCACTAGATCGTGAGCTCTTTGCAGGCCGGGCTGTGACTTGTTCATCATCAAACCCCCAGCACAGTACCTGAAGCACAGTAGGTAGTCAATAAATATTTACCAAGTGAATAAGGGAATAAATAAAAGTGCTGTATTCAGAAGGCAAAGGGGAGCCACCCAAGGTCTTGAAGCAAGGGAGGGACATTATCAAACCTGTGCTCACAAGGATAAGCTGAAGGCAAGCCTTGCCCACAAGGGACCATCATAATCAGCCTCTGAAGATGAAAAAAGCTCATTTGCATTGTATTCTTGGTTTTCTTGAGCTGTGAAATTTGGCTCCTATCTTGACCACATCTGGATGCTGTAAAATACCAGAAAGTGTCACGGTAATTACTAGGCTTCCCTTTCTGTAGGTGAGATGTGACTTGGGTCTGGGCCCCAAACTCTCACTAGAATCAGGAGTCCCCATGCCAAGAAGGCTGTGGGAAGCTGATGCGGTGTGGGGAGCCACAGACATGACTCTGCAGGGAACCGGAAGCAGCCTCTGAATGTCCCCCTCCAACCTAGACCATTATGCAGTTATGCACCACATAACCAATGTTTTTGGTCAACGATGGACTTCATATCCAACAGTGGTCCCATAACATTATAATGGAGCTGAAAAATTCCTGTCACCTAGTGACTTGTAGCCATTACTCACGTGTTTATGGTGATGCTTGTGTAAACAAACCTACTGTGCTGCCAGTCATATAAAAGTATAGCACATACAATTATGTACAGTACATAATACTTGATGATGATAATAAACAACTATGTTAGTGGTTTATGTACTTACTACACTATACTTTTTATCATTATTTACTTTACAGTGTATTCTTTCTACTTGTAAAGAAAGGTTTGCTGTAAAACAGTACACCCTGTTACACTGGCAGCAGCATCGTACATCTTGCGTTTACCGAGTCTTTTGATTGTATCATTTTCTCTTGTGCTTGACTTGCTTTAATTTCATGTTGCTTAATAAATTTAGTATGGCCTATGTGTACAGTGTTTATAAAGTCTACAGTAGTGTACAGTGTTGACCCCAAGAAGAAATATACCTGCCAAGGACTCCTTGTGGTTAATTGGGTTCCAATTCATAATCAGTGTAGCCCCCATTCCTGACAGGAGCCTCTCACACACTCTGCATTTCAGGGGAAAGTCACAGACTGAACAGCCAGCCTTCTGCACAGTGTTCTTGCTGTGTGATCCAACCCTCATAAAGGTGTTCCCTGCATCATCTTTCAACCAATGGGCTGAGACCTGCCTCTGTTGTCCAATTAGAGCTGCACAATTATATCCTTATTTGTATCTGCACTAACCAATCAGAGCAGCTCCATAATAACTAATAAGAACACGTGAATCCAACCAATCACGACAGTGCTATTTGGCCCAATCAAACTGAGCAAATTTGGATTTCTCATCTGCATAAAAATGGACCAATCAGGAACCAGGGCAGGCACTTTCTCTATGTAAGTGGGCCTCCTGTTTGTCTTCTGGAGTGCACTTATGTTTCCAGTAGAGGCTGTGTTCGGTTGTTTTGAAAACTGTTTACCTGAATAACGTTTGTCCTTTTATCGTTTGTCCTTTCATCGCACCCCGGACTGGAGACTCCTGTTGGAATTGGATTGGTGGCACCAACCTTTCATTGACAACCAGTAATGTCCTAGGACTTCATACTCCATCCTCACTCACAGACTCACCCAGAGCAACCTCCAGTCCTGCACGTTCCATTCACGGTAAGTGCCCTATACAGATATACCACTTCAAATCTTTTATACTGTATTTTTATGGTACTTTTTCTATTTTTAGATACACACTTATTGTATTGCAGTTGCCTACAGTATTCAGCACAGTAACATGCTATACAGGCTTGTAGCCTAGGCTCAATGGGCTGTGCCATGCAGGCTACGCCATCTAGGTTTGTGTCAGTGCACTCTATGATGTTCACGCAACCACAAAATTGCCCAAGAAGGCATTTCTCAGAACATATCCCTATCCTTCCTGTGACTGTGCATCTATACTTCACTTGCTCACAAAGCACACTGCCCCATCTTATTCTCCTTAAATAAGCAAATATTGCTTCCTGAGAAGGAAGACTGGAAGGCCTTCCACGTTCAAGGCAGCGCTTATAACTAGCTCCCTGCTGGAGGTCATGCAATATCAGTTACTGTCTCTGTTAGAGACACCGCATGCCTTGGTTTCCCTGTCTGAAAGGGGCACTCGCCAGACAGCCCTACCTTGAAGGACCAGGAACTGGGTCTGGGGGCCAGGAAAGTCAAGATGCGTCGTCAAGCACGTTCTACACATAAGGAGAGGAGCCAGTGGGCAAAGGGAGGACACAGAGCTGATCCCCGCCCAGGGATGGGCTCCAGGCTCTGCAGCAGAGGGGTTCCCCAGTCCTCCTTTGAGCCCACACGCAGCCTAGCGGCGAGTTTGCGGAAGGGGCCAAATCTCCCGACTGGGGGCAGCGCTGCAGAGGGGCGGACTGGGCGCTCCTGGCCTGGCTAAGCTTTGAGGGGCGGGTCTGGGCACTGCGCCTCCCGAGATCAGGCCGCCGCTCTGGGCGCTGGGGGCGGGAAGGGGAGGAGCCACGTGGGGAGGAGCAAAACCCGGAGGTCCCGGGAACCTTGGGCAGAGCCAGAGCCTTTGGAGCCCTAGCTCCGTAGCACTGCCCTGGGAACGGCGCCGTCTGTGCCAAGCCCAGCCGCAGCCGCTCTAGCCCACGCGGTTGCTTGCCTTCGGTGCGTAGAGAGGGAGAAGGGCCAGTGCTGACCCGGGCTAGAGTCCCGCGCTCCTATCTTATTCCAGAGCTGCCCGGCTGCCCGCTGCCTCTGCGGCTCCAGAGGGGCCCAGCCCGACCTGCCTGCCACCTGCTTCCCGGTTGCGCCATGGATCCATCGGAGAAGAAGATATCGGTGTGGATCTGCCAGGAGGAGAAGCTGGTGTCCGGCCTCTCTCGCCGCACCACTTGCTCGGACGTGGTGCGGGTACTCCTGGAAGACGGCAGCCGGCGACGACGGAAGCAGCGGCGGGGCCGGCGGCGGGGTTCGGCCGGCGACCCGCCAGGCCCGGGGGAGCTGCCGAAAACCCTGGACGAGGACGACGAGGACGACGATGAGGTGCTGCCTCCGGGCTTGCTGTGCGGGCCCCCGCAGTGCTACTGCATTGTGGAGAAGTGGCGGGGCTTTGAGCGCATCCTGCCCAACAAGACGCGCATCTTGCGCCTCTGGGCCGCCTGGGGCGACGAGCAGGAGAATGTGCGCTTCGTGCTGGTACGCAGCGAGGCGTCGCTGCCCAACACCGGTCCCCGCAGCGCCGAAGCGCGCGTGGTGCGCAGTCGCGAGCGCCCCTGCTCGGCCCGGGGGGTCCCGGCGCGGCCCAGCCTGGCCATGACCCAGGAGAAGCAGCGGCGGGTGGTGCGCAAGGCCTTCCGCAAACTGGCCAAGCTCAATCGGCGGCGCCAGCAGCAGCCGTCGTCGCCCTGTTCGTCCACTTCCTCGTCTACAGCTTCATCCTGCTCATCGTCGCCGCGGGCCACCGAGAGTGCATCGGTGGAGCGCATGGAGACGCTGGTACACTTGGTGCTCTCCCAGGACCACACCATCCGTCAGCAGGTGCAGCGGCTCCGGGAGCTGGACCGCGAGATTGATCGCTACGAGGCGAAGGTGCACCTGGACCGCATGCGGCGGCATGGCGTCAATTACGTGCAGGACACTTATTTGGTGGGCGCAGGCACCGAGCTCGACGGGCCCAGCCGGGGAGAGGACCCGGAGGCGGCGGCGGCGCCGGCGACCCTGGACGGCGAGGCGCAGGCGGCGGCGCTGGAGGAACTTGCCCGGCGCTGCGACGACCTGCTGCGGCTGCAGGAGCAGCGGGACCAGCAGGAGGAGTTGCTCGAGCGCCTCTCGGCCGAGATTCAGGAGGAGCTGAACCAAAGGTGGATGCGGCGGCGCAAGGAGGAGCTCGCAACGCGCGAGGAGCCCCTAGAGCCGGAGAGCAGCCTCGACGGCGAGCTGCTGCTGGAGCAGGAGCGGGTCCGGACGCAGCTCAGCACCAGCCTGTACATCGGGCTCCGGCTCAACACGGACCTGGAGGCGGTCAAGTCGGACTTGGATTACAGCCAGCAGCAATGGGACAGCAAGGAGCTGGAGCTGCAGGGCCTTCTCCAGACTTTGCACACGTTGGAGCAGACAATAGCGCCTGATGGGACTCCAGGCTCCGGCGGACCCTCGAGGGAACCCCGGCCTCAGGCCTGCGCTGAGGTGTGGGTGGACCAGGCGCGCGGACTGGCCAAGAGCTGTCCTGGCAACGACGAGGACTCAGACACGGGGCTGAGCTCTATGCACAGCCAGGACTCAGACACGGTGCCCGTGTGCGAATCCCTTGTGTAGGAAGAGCAGGGCCCGAGAGGGAGACGGACGCTTCTCCCTTTCTTGTAAAGCCGGGGCAGGGACTTGAAACCAGGCTGCGGGTGGGCGGGGAGTCTGGCCCGCAGCAGCGCTCCGACGGGGCCGGGAAGGGCTCGGGACGCCTGCCTGGCAGCGGCGCTCCTCTGGCTCGGGGTGAGTGTAGAGGAGGGTGTAGGACGAGGAAGCCGGGTCTCCAATCCAAGCTCTTTTCGGGGAAGGAAGGAGGGAGAAGGTGAGAACCCCTTCCGTTGGAAAACAAATGCCCCAGGGAAATTGACGTAGTCCGAGCCCAATTTCAAAAACAGAAAAAAGGGTATTGTGGAGATTTCACCATTCTTCTACATGGGAAGGACTGATGGCAGTTAGACTTTTAGGTTGTGGCATAAAATGCTTTTAAAAGAAACACTTGGATGAAAAGGAAATTCCTTGAATGTTAATTGTGACTGTGAACGTGTTAAAACTAGCCAAAGAGGACGACGCACTGCTGTTGGTCTCAGTCTTACTTCCATCTTTGATAAAATCCATAGGCACCAAAATCCTGCCTGTTTACATTTCTGCAGATTTGGGAATTACCCATCTGCTAAATTGTTTGCCTTTTAGTTTCTTTCAAAGGCTGAACTGTATGGAAGTCTAACCCCGTATTTCCTCCTAGTAAATACAGTATGTTCAAATGAGATCCTTTTTCCAAAATGACCTTTTATTGTTACAAAAGCCAGACGTAACCCTTTTGAGATATAGATGACGGACACAATCTCTGGTTAAAATTTAATCTGGCTCCTTGGAATTTGCCTCCCGAAAGGTATGCGTGTTGTCCTTTCATTCATATTGCCACTTCATCCGCCCAATCACTGTTATTTCAGAAAAAAATAAAAGGGAAGTTCCAGGATTGAAGTTAAGTACAACTAAATTTGCTGTTTAATAAGCACTCCCGTTGAAACTAAGACTTGAAAGCAAAGCTCTTTGTTAGAGTTCAGCTTTTGAACTGAGTTATATGATTAAAACCAACCAGGACCTCAACCTATTTTACTCAAGCCTAAGTCTACCTTCAGTATCTTTGGTCAGGAATTAATGTTACTTGCGCAAACCGAAATTGAGATAGTGTAAATATCAGGGTTTCTTAGATAAGGCCTGAAAAAGAAAAAAATACAATCAAACATCTAATAGTACACCTTAGGTGAATAGTTTGATTACCAATAGCATGTAGCCATAGATAAAAGTATATCAAACTGAGGTAATGATTTGAATTACTCGTGTCTGGCTCACACCTTTGCAGTCTCCGAGATGCAAGTGCAACCTCTCTCTCTTCTCTCTCTCCCTCTTACCCTCCCTCCATTTCTCCAAACCCTGGTGGGGACCCAACGTAATCAGTCCAGTTATTTCAATGAAAACTTATCAGTTGTAGCTAGTTGTTGCCCCTGTGGAAGGAGCCTGCTCTGCTGGCTGTGTTCCCTCTGGAGCTCAGTACTTCTGAGGAATGTGGGATCTAATCTGTCCTGAGGAGGTGTTAACAATGGGGTGTGTGTGTGGTGCCAGCCGAGTGCAGAAGCCTGGTATCAACCTAACTGAGGAGGGGCTGGCTCCAGTTTCAACACTACATGTGAAGATAACTTAAGAGGTCTTGTTTTATAGAGAAGTTTCTTCCCTTGGAGAGATTCTCTGTCTCTCTATTGCCAATGGGGGCCTGCTCACCTGACCTCCTCAAGCCACGTGGACTGTCTCTTTTTGAGAGTCAGCCATCAGCCTCCCCGCCCCCCACCGCCGTGCTATTACAACATGTGTGGATATTTTCAAATTTTCAAGTAAAATGGGAATTAAAAGGCCGGTTTCTTAATTGATGTTTTCAGAAGACATTAGCTGGCATAATTATGGTTTTTTAGTTTCGTCTGATGCAGAAAACATCTATGTATTTGGTCTTGAGCATGATTAAAATGAGGAAGGGACCGAAAGAAACCCACTGTCCCTAGACAATCATTTGATCCCATAAACACAAAGCCTAATGATAGCTTTCCTTTTGAGGCAGAGGTAAAATCCTCATTAGAGTGTGACAAACGCGACTTGTCTGAATGGTTTATGCTGGCAATGGGCTGACCTAGTGGTTTTAAAATTATTGTGCTTTTTTTTTTCCCCCAGGGTGGTAGGGGAGGTGATTCTTGGACGTTCATTAACTCAAAAAGAGAACACAGAAGTTGGCAGAACAGGACTGCCTGACAGAAAGGGGCTGTTTTCCTTTTCACTATTATTATTTTAAACTTTGACAGGCTGCTGACGTCAGCAAATATGCCTGAAGCTTGTAAAGCAAATAAGCCACATCACAGAGAGAAGGCCTGTGGGAATTTTTCTGGTGCCTTTTTTCCAGAACCTTCCTGTCCTGGCCACCTGAAGATGCCTCTCCAGTCAACTCTTCAGGCACCAAGCAGCCTTTGTTTTATAACAAAATGTGGCCCAGTCTGCCCATTTTTTCTTTTATCCAAATCAATTATATCCCCAAAAGGCACTCTCTGTGTGGGTAAGCAAAAGGAGAACAGGTGAGGGAAAAGGAAAGGAGACAATGGTTCCTTTTACTAAGAGATTTTGCAAGCCTGAGAAAGGTGAATTATGGGTATAAAAAGCACCAAGACAGTGCCTGTGCCTAGAAAGTGGGTAACAAGTGCTAGACATTTAAAAGATCGCATTCACTTTTTTTTATGATCATCAAGAATGAAAATGAATACATGGCAGTGAATAGAGCAGCACTAGGATTTCAGTGCTCCTGGGAAAAGTAACCCTTCTCCTGTTTTCCAAGGCTAATAAATCCTGGGGAGGAGAGTATGAAGCACAGTAGGCTTCTCACCAGCCAGCCCCATCCGTTTTTGGAATTAATACAATTTATGGTATCTAATCTTAATTACTCCATTCTTGGCCATCTGACCAAACCAAAAAGATTCCATATGGCATTTCTGTTTATTTCCTTATAAAACAAGATGTTGCTGCTGCTGATGATGACAATTTACTAATTCGAAAAGTTATATACAATAGTCCTTATGATGGACCTGAAAACAATGTAAGTAAAAAGAAAGAAAAATGACTCAACATCTTGTTACCAAAAGCTTACCACTACCAAAATGTGGTATATTTCCTTCCAGATCTTTTGAATTGTGATTATTTCATATTTTGTTTATTTTTTTAAATATATATTATTTTAATGAGATTGTATACATGCTTTTATGCTCAGGTTCTGGTAGACTCCTGCCTGGTAAGTGGCTCCATCCATCTGTTGGATGCACCATAGTACATGTAACTGTTCTCCTGTTATTAAGATCCCAATATTTTTTACTGTTATAAAATAACACTGTGTAAAGCTTCTTTGTGTGCGTTTCCCTAATTAGACCTCCCCCAAAAGGTGGGTTCCCAGAAAGAGAATTCTCAAAGAGCACAAACATTTAAATGCTTGATACTTAATTGCCAAATTGCTTCTCAAAAGATTTATTCTAGTTCCAATCCACTATGCATGCCAGTGCCTGTTTCATCACCCTTTGACTTTCATTAGATATTATATTTTGGTAAGAAAATATTTTAATCAAAATTAATGAATTAACTCTTGGTGGCCCCAAGAACCCGGAGCTGGCAACCACTGACTTAAAAATGTCCTTAAAATAGAAAGAGCAGGTCATCTTCCCAGAAATGTTCAGAGGACATGGCGCCTTCTGTCCTTCCCAGTTTCTTGCTTTCCAGGAGCACTGCTTAGTAATACCATGGCCTCTCTCTCAGCAGGAGGGTCCAAAACTCCACACGAGCAAGATGAAGGGGATTTACAAATAAGATAACCAGACTTATAAAAAGAAAATATTCATTATCTTATTTCATCTTGAGTCGGGCAGAAAAGCTCCTATGCTTAGAAGGTGATGTCATACAACGTATGTGATTTTGTGCTTCTCCTTACCCAGCATATCAAAAATGAAGTCAAAATAAATGCACAAGCCCAGTTGTTTATTAACAGCCTCTAATTAACAGTTTAGATTTTCCTAGGAGTTTCTTTCTAGACATGATACTACATCTGAGCTCATCCTGAAATTATGGAAAAGAGAAAATTGGATTATGACATTTGTGGAATTTGTTCTGAAAATGTTTGTGAAATGTGTTCTCGTAAATAAGAAGGAGATGGGGAAAAACTGTTTTTTTGAGTGATTTCCAAATGCCACATCCGGTGCTGAGTATTTTCACACGTATTGCCTCTGCATTCATCTCATGAGACAGAACTTTTAACCTCTAGTTTTACAGATAGAGAAGTCAAGGCCACCCAGTTGGTAAGTAGCAGATGCAGGATTCTAACCCAAGCCCGACTCCAAAACCTGTGCCAATTTGTTATGTCACACCAGGCGCATTATACCCATGAAGTATTTGGCACACCCAGAAAAAAAGATCCCTCACGAGTCCCAGAGGGTTGGTATTGGAAGAGCCTCAGAGATGATCAAATCTTGTCCAAATATTGCCACCAGGGAGGTGGAGTGATTTTCCTCAAAATCATAGAGCCAATAAGTATGTTCCAGGTGAGGGTTTAGGAAAAGACAAAGGAGGAGAAATTCCTGCATACATATCCAGGCATCTGTCTGAGGTGAAGTCTTTGCCAACAAAAAAACATTCTCACAAAAAATTAATATCCTGTGTATCAGCATGGAGGTCTTGACTGAATGCCCCAAGGGCACAGGTGCAGCGTCAGCAACATGGACTCCTCGGCCAGCTCGGCCATCAGGGCAGACAGCAGTGCACTATGCATAGTCACATCTGGAAGGTGATGTAGGGTTAAGGGAGGTGTGCTGGGCCTTCTGAGGACTCCTGTGTTAGACAGGCACACCTGACTGAGGGCGTCTTTGGCCACGCTGACTCCACTGCTCATGTGGAGACTGAGCACGGATTCTTTGAAGGACACTATCCCAGCCTCTGCCCCTTATCCATTCCTATGAAAACGTTTCCTATTTCAGACTCCTCCAGGATTCCCCACAGTTTTGAGGATAAAATGTACATTTCTTAACTGGATTTATTAGGTTGCTGGTTATCCAGCTCAAGACCCCTCTCCCAGGTCCACCCTTCTCCCCCCGCACCTTAAGACCACAGAATTGAGTGGATCCTCTTTGTTCATTCAGGTTATTCATGCAAGGGCCCTCTTGTATCTTATTACACTTCATGTTACCCTTCCTCCCGTATACTCCCATTTTCTTTCTTACTCCCACCATAGGCACCAATTCCAGTGTGTTTAATCCATGAGCTTCCGAACCATTTTACGTATTCATAGCTTGCATGTTGCACACCTCCAGGGGGCACCATTCATGTTATATTCTGCAATCATGCTCCAGAGGGCACCATTCACATAGGAAACTGCAAGGTAACCCTGAAGTTGAGCACTGTGCTGACTCAATCCATTTACTCATGTATGTATATGCACCCTTGAAAAATAGAATGAAACTGTATGCTTATGTTTAATATACATGACCTTTATTGGGCTATAAAGCTCATTATGTCTTTTTTCATACGACATTACGTTCATGTGAATACTCCACATTGCAATATGTAAAGCTAATTATTTTCTGACCTGCGTGATGTTCCATCACTTTAATCGGTATAGTCCTTCGTGAGGGACACTTAAGTTGTTACCAAGTCCTTGCTATCTCAGTGTTGGCATGAACACACATAGAAATTGGTGGATGTATGTGAGAATTTAAGGTTTAAAACCCAGAAGTTTGAGTGCTAAACTACTCAATTGTTCTCCTGAATGGGCTACACCAAGTTAGGGATTTATTAGAGGTGAAGATTCCCATTTTCCCCATCGTCTCACCAGCACTTGATACTATCTAACTTTCTACTGTTGACAAGTTTGCTTTAGTGTGCGTTTCTTTGACTTCTAGTGAAGCTGATGTTCATATGCTTCTTCTTTGGGTTCCCCTTCTGTTAAGTGCCTAGTGTTATCAACCATTTTTCCTTTGGGTCTCCCCTTTCTGATAGATTTGTAGGAGTTCATTATATGTTCTGAATGTTACCTTTTTTTTACCTTATAGCAAGTGTAAATATCTTATTGTAATCCGTCCTCCATCTTTTAACTGTATCTATGGTATCCATTGTTGAACACGTCTTTAATTTTATTTTTTTTAAAGATTTTTATTAAAAACTATAGCTAACATACAATATTATATCAGTTTCAGCTGTACACTATAGTTGTTCAACATTTATATACCTAAGAAAGAGATCACCGTAAGTCCAGCAAACATCTGACACTACTATGCTATCAAAATATTTTCAATTATATTCCCCATGCTGTACATTACATCCCTATGACTTATTCGTTTTATACTTGGAAATTTGAACTTCTTATCCCCCTTCATTCCTCCCCTTTTTAATTTTTCAATTACACTTAACTTTCAATATTATTTTATATTAATTTCAGGTGTACAGCATAGTGCTTAGACATTTGTATGATTTAAGAAGTGATTCCCCCTAACTAGTCTAGTACCACCTGGCACTACATATAGCCATTATCATATTATTGACTATGTTCTCTATGCTTTATATCCCCGTGACTATTTCGTAACTACCAATTTGTACTTCTTAATTCCTTCACATTTTTCTCCCTGTCCCCCAACCCCCTATCTTTCACTCTGATAAATCTAGTACCCATCTGACACCATACATAGTTATTACAATATTATTGATTATATTCCTTCTGCTATACCCTACATCCCCATGACTACTTTGTAACAACCGATTTGTACTTCTTAATCCCTTCTATTTTTCATTCATCCCCTCAACACCCCTCCCATCTGCAACCATCAAAATGTTCTTTGTATCTATGAGTGTGCTTCTGTTGTGTTTGTTTGTTTATTTTGTTCTTTAGATTCCACATATAAGTGAAATCACATTGCATCTGTCTTTCTCTGTCTGACATATTTCACTTAGCACAATACCCTCCAGGTCCATCCATGCCACCACAGATGGTAAGAACTCACTCTCTTCCATGGCCGAGCAACATTCTGCTGTATATATGTACTACCTCCTCCTTATCCATTCTTCCATTGGCGGACACTCAGGCTGCCTCCACATCTTGGCCATTGTAAACAATGTGCAATGAACATACAGATGCACAGTTCCCTTCAAAGTAGTGTTTTGGGTTTATTCAGAAAAATACCCAGAAGTGGGATTACTGGGTCCTTCTTTGTCTTTTGTTATAGCCTTTCTTTTAAAGTCTATTTTATCTGGTCTAAGTATTGCTATCCCAGCTCTTTTTGTTTTTTTCCCCCCTCCATTTCCATTTTCATGAATTATCTTTTTCATCCCTTTACTTTCAGTCTCTGTGCTTCTTTCAACCTGAACTGAGTTTGTTGGAGGCAGCATATGTAAAGATCTTGTTTTCTTGTCCATTCACCCACCCTATGTTTTTGATAAAAGCATTTAATTAATTTACATTGAAAGTAATTGTTAATAGATATATAACTATTGCCATTGTATTATTCATATTTTTGATTTTTTTTTTTTCATTTTAAAGAAGGCCCTCTAGCATTCCTTATAATACTGGTTTGGTGGTGATGAATTCCTTTGGCTCTTTCTTGTCTGGGAAATTCTTTATCTGTCCTTCGATTTTAAATGATAGCCTTGCTGGGTAGAGTAGTCTTGGTTGTAGATCCTTACTTTTCATCACTTTGAATGTTTCCTGCCAATCCCTTGTGTCCTGCAAAGTTTCTGTTGAGAAATCAGCTGACAATCTTATGGAAGCTCCCTTATAAGTTACTAAGTTGCCTTTCTCTCTTTGTTTAGGATTCTCTCTTTGTTTAACCTTTACCATTTTAATTATAATGTATCTAGGTGTGGGTCTGTTTGGGTTCATCCTGTTTGGGACTCTCTGCACTTCCAAGACTTGTATGTCTATTTCCTTCACCAGGTTAGGAAAGTTTTCAGTCATTATTTCCTCAAGTAGGTTCTCAATCTCTTGCTTTCTCTCTTCTCCTTCTGGTGCCCCTAAGATATGAATATTGTTGTGCTTGATGTTGTCCCACAGGTATATTAAACTATCCTCATTTTTTTAAAATTCTTTTTTCTTTTTGCTATTCCAATTGGGTGTTTTCTGCTACCTTATCTTCCAAATCGTTGATTTCAATCTTCTGCTTTATGTAGTGTGCTGGTGATTTCTTCTAGTACATTCTTCATTTCAGCTATTGTATTCTTCACCTCTGACTGCTTCTTTTTTATGGTTTCTATGTCTTTTTTTAGGCTTGATATCTCTTCGTTGAAGTTCTACTAAGTTCCTTGAGCATCCTTATAACCATTGCTTTGAACTCTGTCTCTGGTAGGTTGCTTGCCAGGGACAAGCATTTTATTTATTTTATTAGGTTGCATTTTATTTATTTATTTTTCTGGAGGTTTTCCCTATTCTTTCATTTGGAACATATTTGTTTCCTCGTTTTGACTGCCTCTATTTGTTTTTATGTATTGGTAGATCTGCTATGTCTCATGCTGGGTGGCCTTATGTAGTCGGTTCTCTGTGGGGCCCTGGCACAGTCTCCCTGGTCACCTGCTCCGGGTGCTCCAGCTGTATCCCTTGTGTGTGCCCTCCTGTTATATTTGAGCTTTGATTGCTATTGGCATGTCAGTGGGTGGGACTGACCCCTAGGCTGATTGACTGTGGGATTTGGCCTTTTCCACAGCTTATGGGTTACTGGGCTGGGGGGCCTACCCCATGGAGTGGGATTTGCCCCAGTGGGCTTTGGTACCTGTTGAGACTGCCCTTGGGGTGTGCCACTTGAGGGGCTAATTTAACAGTGCTCTGCTGTCGTCTGAAGCCAACCTCCAAGTATGTTGGTTCTGGGGCCTCTTGAGAGGGGCTGTGGAGCAGCCCAGATCACTCACTGCCTGTGACCAGCCAGAGACTACATGGTAGGAGCTACAAAGTGATCCACACTTGGTCACTGCTCTATTGGACCTGGAGGCATGTGGGAGAGGCCACACTGCAAATTGTGGACAGCTGCCACCAGTACGGGGCCTGAGGTAGCGCCACAAAAAGCCAGGACACACCAAGGCCTGCTGCCGTCTTTTGCTGGTTGCTGGCTCGGATAAGGTTCAGCCTTGGTTAAAGCCTTCTGAGGTAGGGAGTTGGTTGTGGTGGGGTCTCAGTGAGTCAGCGGGGTGGATCTATGGAACTCATCAAGTCAATTAGGTTCAGATTTGGCCGTAAGCATAGGGAGCGGGCTCAACACAGGAAAGATGGTGTCTGCCTGCCGCTGCACAGGTTGATGACCTCACGCAGAGAAAATGCTGATTGTCCTCTAGGCCCCCACCCCACCGGGCCATACACCTCAGTCTGACCCCATATGTCTCCGATGTTCCCCCAACCCCAGGCACCGACCCTCTGCCGGAGCTCAGGGTGAGTACCTGCGAGCGAGTGAATCTGTGCTCCGGTCCTTTAAGAGGATGGCTGGGTTTCCCACTGTCTTCTATCCTATCCCTACGTTTGGAATCCCCGCTGTTTTTCACAGCCAGATGTTGTGGGGGCTCCTCTTCCTGGAACCACTACTCCTGGCTGGGGAGGTTGGAGTGCCTTGCTCCTCCATGGGGAACCTCTGCAGCCCAGATATCCCTTCCAATTTTCATCCGCCACACAGAGGTTTAGGGCCAGCCGGTTTCACGTCTTTGTCCCTCCTCCCAGTCTCATGTGGCTTCTTCTTTATATCCTCAGTTGCAAAACTTCTGTTCAGCTAGACTTCAGATGGTTCTCCGGGTTGATTGTTCTATGATTTAGTTGTAATTTTAATGTGTTGATGGGAGGACACAGGCACAGTGTTTATCTATTCTGCCATCTTGGATCATTCTCGAAAATGTCTTTAATTTTAATAGAGTCAAATTTAGCACCCCCCCAAACTCCTCACAGTTTGTGGTTTTGGGCTCTTGTTTAAGAAATGAAGTCTTAAGGAGTGAGTAGGAAGTGGAAAGGTGGGGACAGCAATTAATGAGAATTTGGGAAGTTTGATGTGAGGGGGATAGAGATACAATGAGTTGTAAAGAGATGACAGGCCAAGGAAGGAAGCATGAAGGTGAGGGGGAGAGTGGCCTAAGATGTGATTGGAGAAATAGGCAAAGACCATAACATGTAGGGTCCAGAAGGGCATGGGAAGGAGTTTGGAGTGTTTTTTTGTTTGTTTGTTTGTTTGTTTTTTGCAATGCCCTGGGAATCATTGAAGAGCTTTAAGCAGGGGAATGATGTGTTGGATTCTTCTGGTTGTTTCATGGATGACAAAGGAAGGGAACAACTGGGCTTGGAGCTTCTCAAAGTGGAGAAGGTCCATGATGTGGCTTTGGGAAATTCATGGCTAAAGAGAATGGCTGAAGGTCACGGTCGTCAAAGATGGGAGGCCATAGGTGTTGGGAGACATGTCTGCACGGATGTTGAAGGCCCCCAGGATGATGTCAGGAATTGGGAAGGAGAGAAAGAAAAGTCTGGGAGTGAACGAACGGAGAGAGGTATTCAGTGGAAGCAATGTTGTAACTAAAGGGGAGGCTTACACTAGAGCAGTCGTTGGGGAGGAGAGGAATGAATGAGCCTGTGATTCTGCTTACGTCCCTCCCCTGCTCAGCATTCATCAAAAGTTCCTTATTACCCTCTGGAGAAAGTCCAGGCATCTTAACACTGTCCTACACAAGACATCTTAGCCTCATCTCCCACCTCCACCCTCCCCAGCATCATTAAACCACTTGAGTTTTCCTGTTCACACCTCTTTCCCTTTGCACAGACTGTTTCTTCCATCTCGAAGGATATCTGTCTCTTCTTCCTACTCTTGCAAGAACCTCTATTCACCCTTTATGGCTTAGTTCAAATGTCGTACTCCTATAAACCCATTCTCAATTGCCCCAACCATTCAGGGAGCCGATATTTATTGAACGTCTAGCATGAGCCAGGCTCTGAATGCAGCACATATTGATTTGATCCTTCCTCTGTGCCATCCCATCCAAGCTTTCCAGGTCGCTCAGAAGAGTAGACCGGCCCAGTGTCAGAACTTCCAGACGTGACTCAATAATCACCAAACCAGAGAGCCAGGCTCCATTGGAATTTCATCAACAGGAAGGGCTGGGCAGGTTTTTTCTCCTTTCCTTGTCTTAATTCCAACCTCAGAAGCTTAGACAGTTATAAACAACAAAGGACACTTAATATGCGCGATGCATGGGTCTTGCAGCAGTGTTCTTGACTCATTAGGAAGCTGTGGTCAGGTTTTATTGCAATATATAACTTCATATCTTGATTTCTGGGTACCTGTACGCACAGCCTGTCTGTATCTGTACACCGGATGAGTTTTCACCAAGAGTCATTTGCTTTAATGTAAGCAGGATGGAAATAACTAAGGGGGCATTCCTCTGGGGGCAGAATAAGCTCCCAATTAGTGGCCAATATTTAGCCAACAACTACTTCTTGAGATGAGCACTATGCCAGGTTCTAAGCTAGACACTGCAGAAAAAAGACAAAGTTGGTCCCATCCCTCTGGGGCGCAGCAGCCCCCCTATGCCTCTACCTGCAGCAGTGCTCTTTCCCTTGCCCTCCTCTTCGCCTGGCCACACCTACTCCTCTTTCAGCTGTCAGCCTAAGCAACGCTTTTTCTAAGAAGGGCAATGTGGCAAGTCATCTATCCTGTACCATTTTTTCCTTCTTTCTTATGAATAATCTCTGGTTATATTCCAGATAGCATTATACACAGCTGATGAACTGCATTTCCCAGTCTCCCTCACATTTAGGACTGGCTATTAAGAAGAAGAAGTTGGGTGAGATGTCTGGCAAATTGCTTTTAAAAAAAAAAAAAGCAGACTTAGTTTAGAGGTGCCCCCTATTTCCCCTCACTCCCTTTTCCCCCCTCTTCATTTCTGGACCTCAGATGTAATGGCTGGTTCTCTTGCAGCCATTTTGCACAATGAGGCAATCTTGAAGATGTAAGACATTAAAAATGACAGAGAAGAAAGATAGAGGGGGCCTGGAAACTACTCTAAAAACCTTGAACTGCCTACCTCTGGATTTCAGAGAAACAAGCAAACCTAATATTAAGCCTCCTTATTGATGTTGCCTGTTTTTGCAATTGAAACTTATCCTAACCAATACAATTCAATTCCTACACTGCTTTATCCCCCTTTATCCTGATTGATTTCTCTTCATAATGCTTACCACTATCTGACATTTTTATCGGTCTGTGTATCCCATTAGAATGTAAGCTCCATGCGAATAGTGATGTCTCACAGTCTAGAACAGTGCCTGGCACACAGTATATCCTCATTATTAAGTTGCATCACTTGTTTTTATTGTTGTTATATATAACCTCTGTCATAACACTCATCCTACTTTCAACCACACACTTAATAGCTATCTTCCCCACCAGACTCTACGCTCATATATATAGGGTATATATCTGTCTTGCTCTCTGTTGTAACATCCGCATCTAGCCTAACGCCAGCATGTAATTGATCAATAAAAATGCAACAAGTGGACAGCATTTTTCTTTGCTAATATCCTGGGCATGAGAGAGGTAACTGGGAAAGCCAAGCTGCTTTGACAGGGGTGCTGTCAGTGAGGGAAGCAGTACAAGTCGGGGGTGGGAGGTGAGAATTGGACTATGTCTCCCAGAGAGCTGGAGGCAATGAAGAAGGTCTCTTGGGAGAATCCTGGGTTGGAAACTGACCAAGCTTCTGGAAAGAGATGCCGTGAGAAAAAGAGGATGCACCTGGCTCCTCTTATTAGGTGAAGTTGCTAAATGCTTGGAATTCCTCATCTTATTGGATTAGTTATTGAAAATATTGAAGATATGCAGTTATGGAAGTAATGGGTTGGAACTGAAACGATGTGTCTGAACACAGGAGAGGATATAGAAAAAGATTGAAGTAAGCCATGAGAATCACAGAAATGCTTTGGAAGACTTTTCACTGCCTGAGGGTCCAAAATTAAAGGTTCTGGATGAGTAAAATTTCCTGTTGTTATGAGGAGAATTATGTCTCCCCCACCCCCCCAAAACAAGTATGTTGAAGTCCTAACTCCTAATACCTCAGAATGTAATCTTAGCATCCATATAACACCAGGGTCTTTACATAGGTAATGAAGTTAAAATGAAGTCATTAGGGTGGGCCCTAACCCATTATGACTGGTGTTCTTATAATATAAAAGGGTACATTTGGACACAGAGACAGGCACGCACAGAGGAGAGATGATGTGAAGACACACAGGGAGAAGATGGCTGTGTGACTGGAGTAATGCATCTATGAGCCAAGAAACATCAAGGACTGCTGCAAACACCAGAAGCTAGAAGAGGCAAGGAAGGATCCTCCCCTAGAGCTGTCCGAAGGAACAGGGCCCTGTTGACACCTTGATTTCCGACTTCTAGCCTCCAGGACTATAAGACAATAAAACTGTTGTTTTAAGCCACCCCATTTGTAGTACTTATGGCAGTCCTGGGAAACTAATATATCCATGAAGGCGGTAGGTCCAGCTGACACTTGGTTACACAAATTCATTAAATTGTATTAGTGAAATCACCTTGATAGTGAGGTGACAGATAAAACACTATGTCCCAGGGGCTGTAACAGCATGAAGAAAGTGGGCCTAATTCTGCCTGAAGATGCCAGGGTGGGCATCACAGAGGGATTTTCATACAGTCAAGTCTTAGTGAATGAGTAGACGTTCATTCAATACGTAAGGAGAAAAGGAACTCCAGGTTGAACAGACAGGGTAAAGACATGGGAGGAACTGGGTCATTGGTGTGTTCAGAATAGGGCTAGTTAATTTATATGGTGGAGTGTACGTTGCCTGTAAGGGAACAGTAGAGAAAACAACCAGGAGAGCCATATGTGTAGCTGAAGAGTTTGGATAGTGTCCTTTAGATAGTACGGAGTCACAGAAGGATTTTAGGGAACAGATTTGTATTATTTCCTCTGTGTTCTAGAAGGCTAACCTGGTGGCAAAGAGAAGGATGGACTGAAAGGATTAATTACAGTCAGGAGACTGATATGATAGTTGACGGTGATAATCATAATAGCTTAATATTTGATTTGCTAGTTTCGCCATCTTCATCTATTTTCTAAACTTTGTTAATGTTCTTCCAAAGCCCGAAAAATAGGTGTTAGTAATCATTATCCAAGTTTTAAAGTTGGGAAGACCAATAAACTTACTGTCTAGACAGGTACATAAATCTCACAGTGACAGGTAAAAAGGAGAATGGTCACGTGCATGGACTCTGGCACAGACAGTCTTGATTTGATTGGGCATTTCTATTTCCTGGCTGGGTGACCTTGATCATGTGACTTAACTCTGGTCTCAGTTTCTTGATTCATAAAATGAAGATAAAGATAACAATTACTTTTTGGGTTGTTGCAAAGATTAGATGAGTGTATACAGATCAGAAAAGTGCCTATGGCAAAACATGTGCTATATGATTGCTGTTGTTAAGAACTGTTGTGAGACGTGTGATGGCTAATTTTTTGTGTCAACTTGACTGCATCACAGGGTGCCCTGATGTTTGGTTAAACATTATTTCTGGGTGTGTCTGTGAGGGTGTTTCAAATGAAATTAGCATGAAATTGGTAGACTCAGTAAAGCAGTTTGCCCTCCCACGTGTGGGTGGGCATCATCCAATCCACTGAAGGCGTGAATAGAACAAAACGTTGAAGGAATCCATCCTTTCCTGCATGATTGCTTGAGCCAGGTCATCGATCTTGTTTTGCCCTTGGTGCTCCTGGTTCTCAGGCTTTTGGACTTGCACTGAATTACATCACTGGCTTTCCTGAGTCTCCACCATGCAGACAACAGATTGTGGGACTTCTCAGCCTCCCTATAACATGAGCCATTTCCTTATAAAAAATTTCTTCCTATATACATATATTCTGTTCGTTCTGTTTTTCTAGAGATCCCTGACTAATATAAGACGGCATTTATAAAGGGCTACAGAACTGCAGAGGAGGATGTTCCTCCACCTAGAGGAATTTGAAAAGCAGAAGAGATGGGGCCTAAAAGATGTATGTGAATGATAGGTGGCAAAGAGGAAGAAAGGCATTCCAGACAGGTGGAACAGAGTATGCAAAAGCATGAAGAAATGAGGACCACTGCAGGGGAGGGTAAAGAGTGTGAAGCATAGGGAATGCACAGAAGAGGGTGATGAGGACATGATATTGGCACATGATGGGGCACATGATGTTAGCGTGATTGACTGGGGACCAGTTCTGAAGATCTCAGAGTTGGAGTGTGTAATATCATCAAATCTGTCATGTCAAAAGACAGCTGTGGTAGCTATGTGTGATGGGAAGAAACCGTGTGCAGAAAGACTAGGGAGGAGGTAAGCAATGACTTGGGGCCAGAGCTGGGGTGTACATGGAGAGGAGGAAAGAGGTATGAGACAGCTCTGATTTGGGACAGAATGTGATGCCAGAATGTGGGTGGTGAGCAAATGGCAATTGAGGAGAAAAGATGACAGATTCCATTCATTTTTGGACAAAGAACTGAGAGGGTGTTCGGACGTGGTGGTATGAAAGTTGAGCTTTGAATATGCTGGATATGAGCTGCATTTCAGACATCCAGGTGGAGGTGTGCCAAAGGCCGTCGCAAAAATGGGTTTGGAATTTGGAAAACGAAATGGGAAGGTATGCCGATTGGGGAGCTATCAACATGAAAACAGCAGCCAAAAACTGTGGAATTAGGAGGTCTTGCCCAGGAAGTATGCACGATAATAAGAGGAGAGGATACCAAATCTCCCACAATTGGTCATGGTTTCTTCATTTGGCTCATTCACCAAAATCCACATTCAGAATGGAAATATGGAACTCAGCCAATATTTTCTTAACTTTCAGTATACAAAAGAAAGGAGCTGGGAATGAAATAGGTTTGGGTTTTTGACTAGAGAGGTCCAGGAACTGAGGTGCCTAGTACTGAATATCAAAGGGAAGGAATTAGCAGTAAATGATCGCTATAATAACACTTAATAACACCTAGCATTTAGAGTGCACCTTTCTCCAAAGAGCTGGAATCTCTCCCAGACACCATGAGTCTTCATAGAAAGTTTGGGAGATCTGTACGAGGCAGAGGAGATTGTATTAACTTCTGGCACACGGGGGAAAAAATGGGGTTCTGAAAAGACCGGAAAGTTCTCTTTGAGTACAGAATCAGGGCATGTTATAGTCAGACAACCTGGCTCCAAGCTCCCTCCAGCAGTCTGACCTGTCTCCTTATCTAGATCTGACAACACAATCACGATCTCAAATCCTGTCTCAAGCCAACCCAGGCACAGAGGATGCATGTGTTCCAGAAAAAGACTTGATTTCAATAAGGAATTCCCTAGTGGAGAAAGGACAGAATCTAGAGTCAGACAACCCTGAGTCCAGGGGGCATGGCTGCTACTTACTAGCTCTGTAATGGGTTGTTTATTTTATATCTGTCGACCTCAGTTAAAATAAAGGTAATATGGGGGCTGACCCGGTGGCTGAGATGGTTGGAGCGCCGTGCTCCTAACGCTGAGGTCGCCCGTTGGATTCCCACATGGGCCAGTGAGCTGCGCCTTCTACAGCTAAGATTGTGAACAACAACTCTCCCTGGAGCTGGGCTGCTATGAGCAACCGCAAGTTGGCATAAGCTCCCGTGGGCTGCCGTGAGCTGCCGCGGGGCTGCTGAGTGCTGCTGCGGGCTACCGTGAGAGGCCGATGGCCAGCGTGAGTGGCCGGCAGCCAGCGTGAGTGGCCGGCAGCTGGGGAGAGCTGTTGTAAGAGGCCGACTGACGACTGGCGACAGACTGCCTTCGTCATGGGGGAGCACAAGGCTCATAATACCAGCATGGGCCAGGGAGCTGGGTCCTTCACAACTGGACTGAGAAACAGTGGCATGAACCAGAGTGTGTGGGTGAGGGAGGAGGTAGAAGAAGGGGGAAAAATAAAATAAAGGCAATACTAGCTACTACTTCAGGGTTGTGTGAAGATGCGTCCATTCAACCAATGTTTATTGAGCATCTACTATATGCCAGTCATTGTTCTAATCTCTTGAGATATATTAGGAAACAAACCAGACAAAGACCCCTGCTTATGCTCTTACTTTCCTGGGAGGGGAGAAGAGATAGATGATACATAATGAAATAACGGAGAAGCAAATGATCTGGTATGTCAGACAATAAGCTCTGGGAAACGTGACGACAAGTTGTATATGACACGTAGCACACTGTCTGATTAGCACACCGTGGGCATTCCGGAAATTGGTACTGCTAGTAACATAATTAAGGAAAGATGAAGCGCCTAAGGCAGACTGACACGCTGTAAACTTTTAGGAAAATGTGTCTATATTTTCAACTTCAATCAGGAGTAAGCAGAAAAATTGCTGGGGAAACATAAGGGTAGAAGATTACAAAGTGAAAAAAAAAATAGACATGAAATGCTTTTCCATGATGTGCAATTAGCGGCATCTATTCTAATGACCACGAATTAAGCTGGCTCTTGTGGCTCCCAGAGAAAATCACTTGCCCAAACGGGAAGACTGAAATGTGCATTATAAGACCTTCAGCATTTGAATTGTTTCCTTTATATCATAACTCAGGGAGCAGTTTAGAAAAGTTAGCATATTTTCTTCTAAAAGGTATCCTTCACAAGTGACCATTTACAACACCCATGTATTTTTAACTAGATTTTTTATGAAAAAAGTGAACGTATGTCAATGACATTTTCTACACCATTTTCTTTGGTCTGCACGAAAGAGTCGTGATCAGAGGTTTGAGTCATTCATTTATTAGTTTGGCTAACAAATATTTATGCAGTTAATAATGAGAGTTCAAAATTCTTTGGTGTGTACCATGTCAAACATTTATGTGCAGTGCCTAACTTAATTTTCTCTACGACCCTTAAAGGTAGATGTCTTTTAGATGATGCAACAGAGGTTTATAGAGATTAGTAACTTCACAGGGTCAAATAACTAGGAAGAGGTGGAGCTGGGTCTTGAACCCAGGTCTGATTGACTCCCAGTGCTCATATTTGACCACTATTGTATAGGACAGACCCCATACTAAACCAAGTAAAGTATGGTTCTGGCCTCGGAGAACCTAGTTATTCAATGGGAGAGACACACAAGTAAACAAATAATTATAAGACAATATGGCAAGTGCTAAAATAAACATAGTAGACATGCTCTGGGAACCCAGAAATGAACTGCTTACTCAGATTGATTGCATTGGGCATTTTTTCCAGAAGTGATATTTAAGATGGGTGTTTGTGGATGAGTAGGAGTTTGTCTGGAAGCAAAAGGCAGGGCATGAAAAAAAAAGCACATTGAGCAAGATTTCTCTGGTTCTAAAGCCCATGCTTTAAATGCTATGCTAACCTAACTATCCCCATTTATCTACAATTAGTCAGATGTTCACTGAGTGTTTTCTTGTACGCTCAGGTCTTTTAGGAAGACAAAAAGGAAAAACAGAAACTGACTTGAATTAATATCAATAATCAACCTAGAGAATTCAGGTATTACAAAGACATGTTTTCCTTGCCGATTTTTGCCTTGAGGGTTTTGAAGTGAGTCATTAATCTGAACCCTGCCCAAGGAGACAAGAAAGCTCCGACAGGCAGGGCACACAGTGCATTGGGCACTTTTCTGTGTATTCCAGAAACTGCTCACACTGGGCTGCAACCCTGAAGCTTCTCAGTGAGGTTCCAGGCAAGTCCTTCAGATACACAAAGTTAGCAATAGGGCTGTAAACTTACAACACGGTCGATGCAGAAATCGCAGAACAAGTGGTCAGTGGGAACATGGTAAAAATCACTTGTTTTCTGGACTTGTAGTTTTCTATATCAAGAGGGAAATGATTGGATGGCAACTGTTTCGCCTTGTCTCCCTAAGAAGATGGCTTATTTTAGTAGTTCTTCTGTTCTATGAGAAATAAAAGTGTGCGCCTTTCTACCCATCACATAGCAGAGGTAGGCTCCACTACAGATGTTCCTGTACATCTGTGAAAGCCCTTATGTAAACCTTGTAGCAATTGGGCTTGAGGTGTGAAAGCCAAACAAGGGAGCCATAACATCCAGCACCAGTCTGGGAGCATGGTTGGTATTCAGTTAAGTGTTTGCTGAATTAAATAAATAAATGAAATATTAAACAAATAAATTAAACAAATTTATTTGATCTTCCCTCAGTGTGGACATTTTAATTAAATGTATGGGTTGTTGCTGATTACAAAACAAAAAAGAATCAAGCATTTGAAGCAAGAGGAACAGCATGTCCAGTGGCCCTGGGGGGAGCTTGATGCCCCCAAGGAAATGAAAGTACTCCAGAGCGACAAGTACAGGGGGGAAGGGGGTGACAGAGCTGGATGAGGCAGGGGCAGGGCAAAGATACAGACTTGTATTGAGCTGAGAACAATGGAAATATTGATGGGTTTTAGGTAAGGGATGATTTATTTCTTTATCGAACAGCACCCTGGCTGCTGTGCGGAGAAAGGGTTGTAGTGAGCAACAATTGATGCTAGGAGAGCTGGTTGGGAAAATCCCGCAGGGCTCCAGTGAGGGACCGTGGACTGGGGAGAGGGGTGGATAAGAGACTAGGCAGGTAGGACCAGCAGGGCTCGAGAGAAAAGGAGAAATCGTCATCAACTCCTAGGATTTTCACCTGTGCCAGTGATGGATGATGGTGTCGTGTACTGAAATGGGGAACAGTGGGAGATAAGAATGTCTTGGGGGAGAGATCAAGAGGTTGGTTTGGATCCAGTCGGGTGTTTTGATTGCTTTAGTAACATGTGAATAGAGATTTCAGGCATTGAATATGTGGAGCCCAGGGAAAGGGTTAGGGGTGTGTGTGTGTGTGTGTGTGTGTGTGTGTGTGTGTTGTTAAACAAAAATAGATCATACTGTACAGAAACCTGCTTTTTATCTAAAATATTTCTTCTACATATTTCTCTAATAACCTATTTAATTCCTTTATTCTTTTTAATGGCTGCATGATATCCCATCATACGGATATGCCATTGTTTTTAATTAATGTTTAATTCTGAAATATTTGAAAAACAGAAAATATAACAGATATCCATGTACCTCTCACCTAGGTTTCATAGAGGTTAGCATTTTAACATATTATCTAGATCTCTTTATTTTGGATTTAAAGAAAAAGAATTTCAACTGAAAGTAAAGCCCTGCTCCCATCCCTTTCCTTTCCTTCCTTTTGATCCCTTCATTCTTCTCCAGAACTAATTATTCTGAAGTTGGTATGTGGGACTTCTGGGCAAATTTTTGTACTTTTCAACACATTTTTGCTTCTGTCAATAATATGTAATATAGTCTTATTTTAAAATTCACATACATTACTTCATCCAGTTACTACCCTTTTGCAACCGCTCTTCTCACTTAAGACTATATGGATGATATTTATCCATCTTTTTATAAAGTCCTCTATTAATGGACACTTCAATTTTATTTTTAATCTATGTTATTCCAACATGGATACAGGGTGGTTTATGCAAATGCAACCTTGTGGACATAAGCCCGAAATGTGCGTCAACCAGGTGCCCTCCCTGAACAGTGGCATGAAAACCACTACACGTTTATTTCCTGAGCTTAACATCCGCGTGCAGTCTTGGATATTAACCTGTGATGCTGCATCAGGCCATGCAGAGCAGGTGTTATATAATGTCACTCTCTGATAAGAATGTCCTCAAAGCTGCTTTGTCGTCACATCCGCTCGGAACCGGGACAAAGCTGTTAAAGGAGAGGATGAGAGCTGAGCCCAGGCTATGTCTTCTCGGCTGGGCGCGGAGCTGCTGGCTCTTCTACTCCATGCTTCGTCTTGGTCCTTTCAAAGCTTTTGTAATTGCTCGACTCTGGAGCCAACCAGCCAGTTTTTACATCAAACACTCATCCTACACCCACAGAACTTCTCCTCCTCCTTCTCCTCCTTTTTTTCTTTTTCTTTTTCATGTACACCCAGCACCTCCCACTTTAAAAAAAAAAAAAACTTCTGAATGCTTTCAGTCTCAAACAAAGCTTTATAGATTTGTTGGCAGGAAATCCAGAGTGGAATTTGCCATTAAATTGTAGTAAAAGCAACTCTTCAAATAACATGTACTGAACAGTCAAACACTTTTAAATGTCAATCCCAACAAAAGCAGGCATTGTCCCTGGGGAACCCCGAGTGGCACTAACCTCCTCAGAGTGGGAAGAGTTTACAAAAATGTAACCTATTTCATTTCACAGGCTGTGTGCTGTACAGAACTTTCCACAATCCATCAAAAGTTTGGCTTCCTGATAGTACATTTCAACCTAAGTACCTCCTTAATGGGGAAGTTTTGCTCCTCTTAGGGAAAAGTGACAGTATTTTTCTTTTCAATTGAGCAAGTTTTTCCTAATGACAAAGTGTAATTTTGTTCCAACGCTCTTATTTCTCAGCTTCTGGAATATAGTAGTTAATATTTATTGAACACCTATTGTATGCCAGGGACTCTTCATTTCAATTAAACCCTACAGTGAGCCTATGAGAACGGTATTGCCACTATCCTCGTTTTCCAGATAAGGAAACTGCGGCATAGCAAATAGAATGAACATGTTCAAGGTCATAGGACATATCAGAGAGGGAAGCAGGATTCAAACTCAGGGAGTTGGACTTCAAAACTCATGTTCCAAAGTTGCTGTACTGATTGAACGAATTCTAAAAAAGCTTCCAAATTTTTAATGTGATAGGAAAGAGAACTAACTGGAAACGAGCACCCACCAGGAGCCAATATTGTACGCATGCTCTCTTTTTTAAGTCTCTCAACACCTGTATGAGTGTTAAGTGTTATCTGGCCTAATTATGCATGAGGAAGTGGAATCTCACTTGAGGGGACAGACAAGTGGTTGATTGGCTCAGGATCTGAATCCAGGCGCAGTAGAAAGAGCTAGACCATCCTGCCTCCCTAGAAAAGGACTGAGCACATTGAAGGTTCTCAATAATACTTCAGATTTTATAGGTCTCTTTTGCTCCCTCTTTCTAATGCAAAGAATACATACATGATTCAGTGGGAGAATATCTGACTCAGAGTTTGTAAATTTGTTTAAATAAAGTATTAATTTATGATTCCAATGGAAGAACCTGCAAATAAATCAAAATGTCTTATTATAAAAGATAATAAAAAAGAGACCAGCTGGTGGAAAAGACCTCCTATGACTTTAATGACTTCCCCACGGCAACTATCACTGCAGTGCCATCGGAGGTATTCGTAGCGTGTGCATGGATGATAGAGGTCAGATATATCAGCATATGCAAGACCACCCTGCTTCACCTTAACTTTACACCCCTAGCAATTGGAATTGTCATTTTCCTGAATTTGGATATTCTTCAGAATTTTCTTATAAATCGCCAAACAGACAAGTTCAAAGGCCTCCCAATGAGTTATGTGGCACACGAGCCAAAGTTATATAAAGTTAACAACAAAACAGAAGAAAGAGACTGTGTGATACTCGGTGACTGGGGATGATGCAACTGGTATGACAGCTGCTGGCCTTCGGTTGGTTGGGCTCCAGTGCAGCTGAGGAGGGAGGCAAATCTCCCATCTTTGTGCTTTTCAGATTCCTTTTCAGTCAAGGGAACTTGGTTGGGGAACTCTGATTAACTCAACCTGTGGGGAAGGCCCTGACCCCTGGAGGACCAGAGTGAACTCCCACAGAGGAGGTCCAGAGGTGGTAGGTGGGACTGCTAAGGAGAGACCACAGCCTCCTCCTCTCCATCATGAGCAGGGCGGATGTGTCATTTGTTGTTTCAGTCTCCAGGGCTGGCGTGGCTTTCAGGAGCAGAAATGGGAAGGAGGGCAGGTAGAGGAAAGAATTTATTCCAACGACAGAGCAGGCTAGGAAACGTTGCTAGAAATGCAGAGGGAGTTTTTGCAATAAAGAGAGCTTTCATCACTTTCTAAAGGTGTATGTATCCCTAATAAAAATACTCCGAGAAAGAAGTGGCCCCAAGTGGAGTGTCTACCCTGCTATGGAAACAAAGCCTTCAGCTGCCCCCATTCTCTTTCCCTCCAAGGATACCTGGCACCAGGTGACTTGGCAGAGCCTCTTTTCAAAAGGATAGATAACCTCAGAATACACTTGACACCCTTTCTCTGAGGTGTTGGCACTAGTGGTGAGTTATGCTCCCCATTTTCATTTATCCTACATACCAGAACAAAATACAAAATACTCTCAAATTCAAGAAGAGAAGTCTTATTGAGGGCTTTGAGCCGAGTGAGAGCCTTGGAAGGGCGAGGCATTTGGGCAGCACATAAAAGCTGAGTTGACCCAATTCTAAAATTCTAGTTTTGCCAAGTGCTGACTTGTCTCCCCATTCACACGTAGCTTTATGGTACTTAAGACATAGACATTTTAAAGCAACTGTGTTTAAGACCCTTTCACTCCATGGGACGTGAGATTTTCTTTTTAAAATCTGACACACAGAACAAAAAAGTCCATCGCCCACTGAATTAGGACGTCAAACTTTTCGGGACTCGCTGCTTCCCTCCCTCAGGTCAGCCCCTTCCGTGTCTTGCAGTGTACTTTCCTTTACTAATAAACTACTGCTGCTCATGCTGCACACACACACACACACACACACACACACACACACACACACACACACAATTCAAATTCGGGATTCAAAGAGGACTGGGCCTCTGGGTGCCTTGTTGTTATTAGAGAAAACTCCTCACTCCTCCAGGGAGAAAAGTTCACGTTGACCAGAATTCCCGGATATCTTACGAGACTATGTTAGCTCTACCTGGCCCCCAGGCTGTGTCTTGTAAGTGCTTCTAGGTCTGGGAACCTACCTAGGTAGAAGCCATTCATGGGGTAAGGCCAGAGCTGTTCCCCATTTTTTTTTTCTTTTATCTCCCACTGAGTTCTCTCAAGGGCAGGGAGAGATTTTTTTCCTTTTTAAATTTCTGCATCTCCTCAATGGAGTGGCTGGCAGGTGGTAGGGAATCGGTAATGGTTCCTAAATGGATTAAAGAAGACTCTTAATGTGACTTTTGGTAACTCCCTTCCTGATTGCTGTACCCCGGGGAAGGGCAGGACAACCACCTGAACCCGCTGATCAATCTCAGCGTTGCCAAGACCAGGCAATCAGCAGTTGCCCCCCAATGTGGTCCAACTTGTAGACACAGCACCACCTCAGAGAATCACTGCCAAGTCTTGAAGTGGATCAAATGTTTAAAGCCAACTTCAAGGTTACAAGAATTATGGGGGAGAGCGAGCAAGTTAAATTTTACCACAAGGAAATAAAAAGACTAATCTAGAATGTGGGTCTTACTACAGGACAGTGGGTCTAGTTCCCCCAAAACATTGGCATCAAAACTCAAAGTAGGGACTTGGGAAAGAAAAACTGTAGTCTGAAAAGGTTTAAGAGACATAACAACCAAATGCAGTGCAGAGGTCCAGGATTGTGATTCAAACATACCCATTGCTTTAAAAAAAAAAAAGAAAAGAAAAGAAAGAAAGAAAAGGAAAGAAATATCTTCTCCAGATCCCTACATGCCTCTTTAGCTTTCATTCCATCTCTCTGCTTTCCTTCACATGGAAGCTCCTTGAAAGAGTTTGCCTACACTGCAAACGTACTCATGTACTTCCCATTCTTCTGACCCAGGGCAGTCTGCTTTCTGTCTTCATTTTCCCACTAAAGCTTCTCCTGCCAAGGTCACAAATGGCCTCCGTGCCTCTCAATCCGTGTGTGTGTGTGTGTGTGTGTGTGTGTTATGTCTTTATTTTTAATAATTTCTCTTTATAGAGATAAATTATACTGCTAGATATTGTTGCTCCAGGTATTTTAAATAAAGAACATGAGACTTTTAAAACCATCTTTATTGAGCTATAATTCACATACAATAAAATTCATCCATTTAAAGCATAGATTCAATGATTTTTAGTACACTGACAGAATTGTGGAACCAGCATCACAACCAAAGTTTTGACATTTTTATCACCCCAAGTAAGCCCTTCACCCATCAGCAATTACCCCCTACCCTCCCTTCCCTAGCCTAGGCAATCACTAACCCACTCTAGGTCCCTATAGGTCTGCCTGTTCTGGACATTTCATATAAATGGAATCATACAATACGTGGCATTTTGTGACTGGCTTCTTTCACACAGTGAAATGTTTTCAAGGGTCGTCTGGGTTGCAGCATGTCTCAGTATTTTTTTTCTTCTCTACCACCAAATAATAGCCCATAGTGTATGGATATACCACATTATATTTATCTATTCATCAATGCATAAACATTTGCCTGTTACATACGTTTTGGCTATTATGAATAGTGCTGCTATGAATATTCATGTGCAAGTTTTTCTATGGACATACCTTCTCATTTCTCTTGGGTCTATATGTCGGAATGGAATTGCTCAGTTACATGGTAACTCAATGTGAAAATCTGAGAAACTGCCAGTGTTTTCCAAAGCAGCTGCACCATTTTACGTTCCATCAACCGCGTATGAGGGTCCCCGTTTCTGCACGTCCTCCCTAACACTTGTTATTGTCTGTCCTTGGTCTTTTTTATTCGCATCTTTTCTTTGGTCTATTCTTTGTCTTTTATGATATTGACATTTTTGAAGAATTCAGTCCCTCTCCCCTTTGTGTTCATAGGATGATCTTTTCTGTAGGTTTATCTGAGGTTTCCTCATTTTTAGAATCAGGTTATATATTCTCGACCAGGATACTGCATAGGTGACATGGTGTCCTTCTCAGGGTGTCACATCTGGAAACTCATGATGTCTGTCTGTCCATCGTGGTGATGTTAATTTTGATCACCTGGTCGAGGTGCTGTTTGATTTCTCCTCTCTGAAGTTCCTATTTTTTTCTTGATTGTAACTAATGAACAATCTGTGGAGACGAAGGTGGTTCACATATTCTGTGCTTCATCACACTTTCCTCCTAGACTTCGCTCCCGTTCACGGTGCTTGCCTAATCCTATCTTTATCACGGTGGTTGCAAAATGAGCATTTTCCAACTGCAGCCCTCCCTACATGGAGCTCTTCCTTCTCCATTTGTGTATTTATCAATTCTTTATTGGTAAAGAGCTACAAATGCTTGTTTTTTCCCAATGCTTTATAACTCATTAGTGTACTGAATTGATTTGGCCAGTGGGAGTCCTCTCCTCTGGCTCCTGTGTCCTTGTGACATGCCTTAGTAGAGCCCTCCCTCTCTCTCTCTCTCTCTCTCTCTCTCTCTCTCTCTCTCTTTCTCTCTCTCTCTCCCCCCCCCACCCCCCCCCACCCCCATTGAGCATTTCTGGCATAAGATGCTCTAGGCTCATTGTGTCCCTACCTAACCTCACCCTGGAATCAGCCATTTCTCTGAGAAGCCTCTTTCCTCTTAGCAGGGGATAATATTAGAGACCAATCTCTGAAGGCTGGGTGTGCTCATTAGGGGTATGTGTGCTTCTTGACCCTTTTGGTAGATAGATCTAGGGGACATACACACATAATCATACATATGTGCACATAAAACATGCATCGTCACAGACATATACATGTTTTAGAAATCATGATTTCACCCTGATATCTCCATTTCCAACCCGTGGAATTCTTTCTTGCCTTCTCCGAACCCATATTTGTTTTTCTTTTCAGCTTTATGGAGGTATATAATCAACAAACAAAATTGTAAGCTATTTAAAATGTACAACATGATGATCTGGTATATGGATGCATTATGAAAGGTTTCCCACCATCTAGTTAATTGACGTATTACGTAACATGTTTATCCATCCATATTTATATGTCCCTTCTTTCATAGTGAAAACCCTGGATCTCAACATTAATATAGTCACTTATTTCTCAACTCTATAATGCACACGCAATAGCTTCAGAATTGCTTCTCCTGTGCCCTTACAATAAACCTACTAAAGTGACTTTAGGATTTGTTTATAATTCTTAAAATTCATAAAAGTTTTCAAGGGTCCTAACGACAAATCTGAAAAATATCCTGGGGACTCAGAAACTTGAGGAAAATCTGCTATAAGCCTGAGATACAAGTTCAGCTCTCAGTTTGGAGTCGGATATTTTCTTTCTAGGGTAGAAAGGCAGCTGCAGTATCCTGAGAACAGCCTTTAATTGAGAACATGTTTGCAAATCTACTGTGTGATCCCGGCATTCATTCAAATAGGCATTTATGCTCAGCACGTCTCGAATTTGGCCTTGTTGGAGCATGCCAACAGACAGCAGAACGACCAGCTACATTTTGTTAAGATAGACTGTGCCAAACTGATAATGACAGCAGACCTACCGGACAGCCCAAGGAAACAACTCCCTGCTCTTGCAGGTGAGACTGAAGTCTGCCTGCCCTCTTCTCTCTTCAAAAAAGCAGTATGGGCCGGCCCGGTGGCTCAGGCGGTTGGAGCTCCGTGCTCCTAATGCCAAAGGCTGCCGGTTCGAGTCTCACATGGGCCAGTGGGCTCTCAACCACAAGGTTGCCAGTTCAACTCCTTGACTCGCGCAAGAGATGGTGGGCTGCGCCCTCTGCAACTAAGATAGAACACGGCACCTTGAGCTGAGCTGCCGCTGAGCTCCCGGATGGCTCAGTTGGTTGGAGCGTGTCCTCTCAACTACAAGGTTGCTGGTTTGATTCCCTCAAGGGATGGTGGGCTGTGCCCCCTGCAACTAACAACGGCAACTGGCCCTGGAGCTGAACGGCGCCCATCACAACTAAGATTGAAAGGACAACAACTTGACTGGGAAAAAGTCCTGGAAGTACACACTGTTCCCCAATAAAGTCTTCTTCCCCCTCCCCCCAAAAATAAAACAAAACAAAATAAATCTGTTTAAAAAAAAAAAAAAAAAAAAAGCAGTAGAAGTGTCAAAACTGTCTTAAACTAGGCCCAGGCCAATGTAGAGATAAGCTCGGTTCCTGTCCTGTCTCTCACTCTTTGGCCATTATTCCATGATTAGTAGTTTGCGTTTTTTGGATTCACTTCATTTATCATAAATCCCCCTTCATTGGTTGACTTCTAGTCCCAACAGCAGGAATGCTTAGCAATGAAGAAAAGGCTCGAAGCTATGGAAGAGAAGATGAGAACCTTCCAATCTGGATAACACAGATTTTAATGGGGTGGAGAGTTCAGGGGACAAATAAATTTCTTTCCACTTTTCCCACTCATGTAATATACCAATTGAGATCTAGGAGTCAAGCAGATGGAAATCAACATCTCATTATTACCGGTAAAATCTAGGCTGGAGTATGTGGCGGATGCTACGTCGTACTGCCCATACCCCCTTTCAGGACGAAAGCGTTTACTCTCCATCTTCAGAGAGTGCTTCTAGAGATCACCCGCAACTGACAGCCCTCTCTGGGGATTGTCTTCGCTGAAGAAAATTGTCTCGCCCAAGGTCACATCTCTCAGAGGCAGCTTGCATCTGATGACTGATTCAACTTGGGAGCACCAGGCCTAGCCCACTCCTTGAAATGTGGGACAGGCTGGTGTGGTGGCTGAGGCCTTCCTTGGGGCTGCATTGCTGCTCAGCCTCTCCCTCTACCCGGTCTACTTTCTTCTGTGTCCTTCCACCTTCCGCCTGTGTCCTTCTTGGTAGCCATCCCAAGAGCGCTCCCTTATAAATTTCCTACATGCTAATCTCAGAATTTGTCTCCCAAGGAATCTAGCCTGGGATGTGTGCAGCCAGGGAAACATACTGGAGGAGGGCATTGGCTGAGTTTTAGAGACTAAAAGGGAGACAGGCAAACAGAGAGTACGTGTGAGCCATTCCAGGGATCCACATCCATGAAGACCCAGCGAACTTAAAGACGCAGCTTCGATGTCCTGCAGGCCTTCCCTGTCCCAGCAGGACCCGGCAGGGGCCCTGAGGCAGTCTTTGTTGAGTGAATTCATAGTGATAGAGAGCTTTTTCCATTTATTTCAGATTGTGGGTTGTCTTTGTTTGTTTGTTTTTGTTTTTTTACAACAAAAGAACTGGAATAAACCACACCAAACAGGAATAATAATGGCTAACATTTATTGAGCTCTTACTATGTTGCAAGCACTGTGCTAAGTACTGTATATATATCCTCTCATTTAGTTCTCATAATGATCCTATAAGACAGACACCATTGTTATTCTAATTTTATAGATAAGAAAACTGAGGCTTAGCCAAGTTAAGAGACTTTCCTGTGGTCAAATATCCAGTGAGACTCTTGGCCATACATCCTACAGATTCCCTTGGACAGAGAACCACGCAGGAGCATAGATGAGAGTTGCCAGAATCCAGAGGGAGTTGTGACCTCTCTCAGATGTCCACCAGGGCCTGGCCTCAGAGTGGGGCTTGCCCCAGGCAGCTTGAGGCTGGGAGAGCCAAGGCCAGACCGTGGCACGGCTTCTGCCTCTCCTCCAACTCAGGGGAATGGTATTAGGTGGAAAGCCTCAGCTGCTGCTGAGAGAGCCCTGGTTCTGAAGCGGTAGATAGTTGCCTCTGCTCAAATGAAGAGAAACTTGATAGACGAGTTTTTCTTGACTTTGGTGAAAAAAGGTGCCAGCATAAGGATAATGCTTAGACATCATTCAGAGATGTTTTTTCAGGAAATAGTATGTGTTGAAAAAGGGAGTGGGACTGGCAAGGTGTAATGGGAGGACTTTTTAAAAAGACGCCTGACTGTAGGTTTCCCTTGCAGATGGGATTTTACGCATTCAAGATGCCCTAAGCCTCATGGTTCTTTTGCCCATCTGTCTGATCGTCTGTTTGTTCAATGATGTCTGTTGGGTACCTACTACATGGAAGGCACGGGGCAAGGTGCCAGGGCACAGCAGTGAACAAGACATGCAAGGTTCCAGCTCTCATGGGGCGCATGTGCCAGTGGGACAGGAGAGACCTACCTGGGGCCCAGCTGTCTATGGCCCTGCGAACTCCGGCTAAGCTTGGCTGGAGAACGTGGATGGCCCGATGGCTTCCTCAAGGGATGACACCTGGTACTCTGCACGATCATGGGCAAAGACAGGCAGGGTGTGGGAGTCTCCCCTGTCATTTCCTTGTGTGGGGAAGACTGGATTGCACATTCCCCTCTTAGTGAAAAGGGCTAAATGCTAAAGCCATTAGCCTGGGCCTTGTGGGTGAGAGGACCCCACCAAGCCAGCCCTTCCCCCTCTGTCCCCTCTAGCGGAAGTAGTGAGATGGGCCCAGATATGCCTTCCACATGCATCAGAAACTACTTGGTGGCCAGTTCTCTAACACAGCCAGGAACTGGGAAGCTGCTGGGCTGGTGCCTCCAGGTACTGCTCCATGAAGCCGAGTTCTTCCCTCTCCACATCCTCCTAATTGGGCAAGTCTGCTGACCTCGAGACCCGTCTTCATTGAGGTGGAGAGCTACTGCTGCAGAAGCAGCTGTGGTGTAAAAAGTAGCACTGTACTATCAAGCAGGACGAGAGCATAGTCTAATTTTAATTTTGTCACCTTATATCTGGTGATTGGGCAAGTCACTCAGCTTCTCTGAATCAGTGTTTTCTGTAAAGCTGAGAATATCTTCAGCGTTAATATACTATTGTCCCTAAATCACAAGATTCTTGTGAAGACCGAATAAAAGAACGTAAAAGAAAGGCTCAGGTCTATTGAAAACACTTAGGAAACACTGGTTAGATATCAAATATTAAGTGGATGTGAAGTTATCTCAAATCAAAGTAGTACTTTTTTGCTTGGCACTGAGGGTCTTGAAAGAAGTATAAAGCAACATCTCAGTCCCCAAGGAGTTTTCCATAGAGCTGGGCTGTACTTTTGTAGAGTTTTCTAATGACAATGTCGAGTGCTCCAAATTGCTAATAAGCACGTGGGTAAGTGTGCACGTGTAAGAAGTGTTTCATCCATGTATTCAGAGATAGTTATAGAACTAAGCTTTGAGAGAGCAAGTGGGCAATTTTAAGTCCCTGTGCTGCATCTGGCAGGACACTTACTAGTGGGGCACAGGCAGAATTCAGAGTAAAACCCTGTGAACACTGGGCTGGGGCAGTGGAGGCACCTAGCCTGAGCGTTGTCCTCTCCCACCAGCAGTTAAAGAGGGTTGTGTTCAGCCCTGATGGAAAGTGGATGTTCACTGACTTTTGGCAGTAGGCGCTTGACCAAATGGGTTTTCACTGGCAGAGAACCACAGCTCACAGGAGTTTGTTGTACAGATAGAAACAAAAAAGGGATGGACAGAGAGTTATGGGAGATAAAGACTTTGTAGGTGCAAGGACCCAGAGCTGGCTGATGTTATTGTTTCAGCCCAGATGCAGTGCAGGACTGGGCCTTGTGGACCAGCTGAGGTCTTGATGGAACAGGGCTCAGCACAGCTTGCAGAAGATCTGGGAAAGAATCACGTGGGTAATGAAAGAAAGGAATCTACAGCAGAAACGGGGAAGAGACTGCCGCAGTCACTGCGGCTTGTCCTAATGGGGAGGGACAGGTAGTGGTCACCAGACATGTGTGGCTGTTTTAATCATGTACTAGTTTTTTTCTACTATGCCAATATTTATGCTTTAGTTAGCAGCTTGGTCATTTTAAACAGATCTTTTTGCTGACATAACCCCTACAGGTATGACCAAAGAAGGGAAGGGAATGGGCAGGTCTCATTTCCATGGACATCACCTGGTGTCCTCCATGGGCAGACTGTCTACCCTTAGAAGGTGGGTCTGATTGAAGACTGAGTGTGGGTACCCCACTCTCAAGTGGAGGACAGAGTAACGGCTGGAGGAATCCACCATCCTGGTTCACTTCTTGAATTTCTTCCTTTATTTTTGTGCAGCCATGAAAGCTGCAGTCAGCCTTGCTTGTGGGGGGGCTTTGGAATGTGACCCATCTAACTCTGCCTCGACTGACTGCTTTGCTGAGATTTTTGATACGTGCTTTCATGGTTTCTTTATTTTTGTGTATCAGAGGCAGAATATGAACTTCACACTGTAACTCGGATGTGCCAAGAAAATATACTTTATTTTTCTTTATCTAATATAGCCTTCCTCCCAAACCCACACCCAGCTGGTTAGCAAAGAGAAAATCTACGTGTTCCCCTTAAAGCTGAAATCAATGAAACCCAATATTAGCGTTTATTTAGATTAACCTCTCTTGGGTAAAATTGCTCAGTCTCTCAGATAAAATTCTTCCTTCGTCTCTTTTGTTCCCAAAGATGTGTCCAGACGTGTGTGTGAGGGATGGTGGTGGCTTATGCAACCTCACAGCCATGGGGAGGAGTCAGGGTCTCTGGGCACATGCCCTGCTTCCTCTGGTCTATATGAAAGCGTGCTTGTGATCTGGCCTCACTCAGCTTGGTCAGGACCTGGGGGAAACCTTTAGCTGACTCATCCTGGCCTTGGATCTCGGGCATCAGAAACGCCTCTGATGAGACTCTCGTTTGGCTTGAGTGACTATTTTACTCAGTAATCCTGGGTACTGAGATCCCTCACCCCTGCCATGGTGATTCTTCCGGCAAACTCCTTTGCGGGACTGTCAGGTATTTCTGAAGACTGTCTCTACCACCCTGGAACCAAAAATGACTTCGGAAAGTTGAACCATAGGGCCTGCTTCTGTTGACTGCTGAGCCACCAGGGTGGTCCCTCAGCTCTGCGTGGACAGCCGGGTAATTAGCCTTCTCCTCCCAGGCTTCAGTGGGTTGCGGAACAGAGAGTGCAGGCTTCTTGGCTTTCCTAGACTTACCTAACACATCTCGCTCCTTGGCCTGGCAGGAGGAAGCCAACAAGACCGATAACTTTGTTCTCCGGCCTCCATGGCGCCTCCTGTCTCCCACCATTTCCTGCGCTAGAAAGGGGAGGGCTATATTTTACTTCTACCCCACTTCTTCTTGCATAGAGTATGCTGGCTCCCAAAGGGCAAGGGTGTCTTCTCCGCCTCACGGAAGCACTCTCTGAGCCAGGTCCTCCAGCCTTGGACCCTGACACCCAAAGAGAGAGACAAAAGAATTTGGAAAACCATCTCTCAAGATGGTAGCCTTGGGTGCAAAGCTGTTCTCCTCCTGCCCAAATTGTGATTGCCAGAACGAATTATTACCTTGGTAATTCTTCTTACATTCTTTCTGCCATAAAAATCTAATCTTCCTGAGGCATTCTATGATAAAGTTCACATACTTGGGAAGGTGCAAAAACAACTTTAAAGAATCCAGAATATTAATTATTTCTATTAGACCTGCTACTACTCTGCACACTGCAGCGCTGTGCGATAATACCTCCAACTGGGAAACATCTTTGCCGGGGTCAGCTGAGAAATCTTGTCCCAGCCAAGGATTTGATGACAATAGCCGTGGCTAATGACAAAAGGAGATAAGAGCCTCTGACTGGAAAAACAAGAGGGAAAGGAACCTCACCCAAAGGACATCTTAAAGGGGGGAAGGAAACTTCAGGAAGCATAGCACACAAAGAGCTGAAATGGGATTTCATCAAATAAGAACTACTCGCTCCTCTCGACTCAAGAAATAGACTACCAGACACCCTTCATTTAATAGGTACATTTAAATAACATCTTAGCTAGAACTTTTTTTCTCCACTTCTGCCAACCTCAACCTTCTCTCAATAGTTATTTTCCTGTATTTGGACTCTTTCCCTAGTCTACCTTCCAGAGTATCACCTGGATAAATGAGGCATCCTTTCTCCTCTAGGAGGAATAGTTAAGGAATTGCACACTGCTCCCTTGCTATCCATTAAGCTTTCTGGTATGGTCCCAGTGAGAAGCCTGGAATTCTGCAGAGTCACAATCGAAGGAAAGTTCACAACTGCAGAACGTAATATAGGTCTCTTGCCCTCTTTTCATGTCGGATAGCAAAGACTTGTAAGTAGCCCCTGGAAGAACGTTCTGTCTTCTAGGAATATGCTCTCTTTCAAGGGACTACCTTTGGGGTCAACTTCAAGCACCATTCCCTGGGACTTACTCTCTTCATCTTACCCATTTCCTTGGCAAGTTGTCTTTTCTGTGTCAAGGGAATACCATAGCTCCTGGAAACAGGGACACTTCAGACTTAAAAACTGTAAAGAGGAATAAAACCTAATAGTCTGGGGCCGGCCCGGTGGCTCAGGCGGTTGGAACTCCACGCTCCTAACTCCGAAGGCTGCCGGTTCGATTCCCACATGGGCCAGTGGGCTCTCAACCACAAGGTTGCCGGTTTGACTCCCGCAAGGGATAGTGGGCTGCGCCCCCTGCAACTAGCAACGGCAACTGGACCTGGAGCTGAGCTGCACCCTCCACAACTAAGACTGAAAGGACAACAACTTGAAGCTGAATGGCACCCTCCACAACTAAGATTGAAAGGACAACAACTTGACTTGGAAAAAAAGTCCTGGAAGTACACACTGTTCCCCAATAAAGTCCTGTTACCCTTCCCCAATAAAAATCTTTTAAAAAACCCAAAAACATAATAGTCCAATAAAAGATTTCTGAAATCACCGATTTATACATAATAAACACTTATGGTGCACCTACTATGTGCTAGGCACCATGCTCAGCATTGGAAATACAATAGTGTGCAAGATAGTCATAGTCTTTTCTCTCGTGGAACTTATGGGCTAGTGGAGGAGACAGTCATTTTTTTAAAATTTACTCAAACAAATATATAATTAGAAGTGGTCATACATGCTGTGAAAGAAAATATGAGCTGTTGTGAGTAGGAAGAACTGACCTAAGTTGAGGGGGCTGTGGGATAGAAAAGTCTACCTAAGGAGAATGAGTTTTTAACTGAGATTGAAAGGATGAGGGACTTGGATAAGAATTGGGAAATTGTGGACAGAACATACAAAAGACCTGAAGCAAGATGAGTGTGGCTTGTTTCAGGGACTGAATGAATGAACCCAGTGTTCTGGGTTGAATTGTGTCCCCTGAAACAAAGATATGGTGAAGAAAGAAAGATATGTTCTAATCCCTATACCTCAGAATATGACTTTACTTAGAAATAGGTGGTTGCAGATGCAATTAGTTAAGATGAGGTCACGCTGGAGTAGAGTATGCCCCTAATCCGATACGACAGGTGGCCTTGTAAGAAGAAGGCCATATGAAGACAGAGACACAGCAAGAGGGCCATGTGATGACGGAGGAGTGGAGTGATGCATCTAAAGCCAAGGAATGCCGAAGATTGCCAGCAAACCACAAAAGCTAGGAAGAGGCAAGGAAGGATCCTCTTAGAGTCTTCAGAGGAAGCATGGCCCTGCCAACACCTTATTTGTGGACTTCTAGCCTCAGATCTCACCTGCATCAGGAATCAGCCTTTGTTGTTTAAGCCACCCAGTCTTGGCCCCAGGAAATTAATGGAGCCCGTATGGCTGAGTTGTCAGATGGACAGGGAGGGAGGAGTATGAGATGAGAAAGGAAGGGTAGGGAGGGCCAGATATCTGTGTTTAAAATTTGGGGCTTTAACCTTATAGCAATGGGGCAGTATTGAAGAGTTCTAAGTGAGAGAGTGATATCATTCAACTTACATTGTAGAAAGATCATCATGACTGCAGTATACAGAAAGAGTAGAGAGGAAATGGCGGGTGTTTCAGGCTGAGTTCTCCAGGAGGAGACACTGAGATAGATCCTCTGAGATAAGCGGACAAAAGCTTAGCTAAACTGCGGGGAAGTTCTGGAGTCTTATTAATCAGAGTTGTGTCTCATTGGGCTGAGGTCACCAGGCTTTTATACCCCCACTTCTATGTGATGCCTGGGAAGGGCATGACCCTGGGCGAGGTGGCTGTCTGTAGCTTTGGCAGGCTCTGCAGAAGCTAACAGTTGGAGGCAGCCTGTCATCTACACTCACCACAGCTGGACAGTAAGTCTTTCCTTGAAGGGGGATCTGAGCTGCACATGTCCTTTTCTACTAAAGAAGTTATAGGGATCTTGTTTACCAAGGAGTCCAGGGGAGAGATGATGGTGGCTTGAACCTGTGTGGTGACAGTGGAGACAGTGAAAAGTGGCCTGATTCCAGGGTGGTTTAGTTGCTGAAATGCTACAGCATTTGATGGATTGGGTGTGGAGAGGGTGGATGTATTGAGGGAAAAAGAGGAATCAAGAAAATCTTCCAGGTTTCTGCCTTAGCCCAACTGGATGGACGATTGGTACCATTCACCAAGTTAACTCTGGAAAAGACCAAATATGAGAACGTAGATCATGAGTTTGCTTGTAGATATGAAGTATTGTTGAATGAACTGGATACACAGGGGAGTAACACACACACACACACACACACACACACACACAGTATTTAGTTACAAGAAGAATATTTAGAAATGTCATCTATTGTTGTAGCATTATGGATTTTACCTTCTTTGCTGCAACTTGAATCAGTACCTATGACTTATATGATAAACACATAGAAAAGCTTTAAGTACTGAAAGATATGAAAAGGAACTTGGGGCATCTGAGAAGCAAGGAAGGGCCCACACACTACACAGGAAATAATTAACCAGCACCCCTCAGCCAGCTGTACTACCCTCAGATGGTATCATTCACTAATAAGGAATTGAAATAACCGCAGAGGTGAGAGTGATAAATTTGGGAGATGGGAGAGAGCAGTGGGATGGAAGAGTAAAGACTAGTTTAAAACTGAGAATGAGTCTTCACAGGAAAACAACTTTGCTAGGCAGTCTGCCGACAAGCCTAAGCAGATCTTTTGAGCCAATCTAAGTTCGTCAGCTGAATTTGCGCTCTTGTAATTATGCTCCATGATACCACTGGCTGGGAACTGCCTCCTGTATCACCCCTTTGAGATGTTGATTTTTCCATCAATATGTTTATTTCCTGTGACTCAGTCCAAACTTTGGAGCTGATCCTAAAGAAAATAGCCAACAGAAATAAGAAACTGTGGGCACAATGATGCTCACTGGCTTGTTTTCTATGTTAGTGATATATTAGAAAGCTCCCTCATGCCAAGAATGGATTTCTACTTTGTGAAGAATATTGACTGTGATAATTATGAAAGCTAAGTTTCAACATGGAAAAACAGTAGACTGTTCTCTTCATTGAGCTGCCACTATGCAAAGCACTGTGCCATGTTTAAACATAAAGCTATGCTAAGATGTAGAAAGTAAACCACAGAGACGATCAATCATCTTTATAAGGTCACACAGTAAGAGAGAGAGCTGAGATTTGACCCCAGGTCTGTCTTTCTATAAAGCCCAATCATCCATACACTCCTCAATCAACAAATATTTATTGAGTCTTTATTATGTGCCAAGAACTGTGCTAAGACATGCTATTTTGATGATATCCCTGGAAAGACAAGTAAAAATGCAACTTTTCATTTCTTATTAGAGGATTACAACACGAAGAGCGAGACTTAGATGTTTTAGGTGTATCTTAGAGTTTTTAGAGATTTATAAATTGTCTTCTTCATTCTCCATCTGTTCATACCTGACCCATCTTCAAGGCTTTTCTCAAACTCCCTTCCCCATTTCCTCTAGTTACAACTGGTCTCTCCCTTTACTAACTCCCTTTGCCACACATTTCACACTTTATTAGAGCTTGCTGAATACTGATTGTCGGCACTAGATATCTATTCTGGTATATACTGCCTTGCTCTTGTGTGTGTGTGTGTGTGTGTGTGTGTGTGTGTGTGTGTTTTCTTTCCAAGAAAGCTGAATCCCCTCAATTAATTGAGAATTATTGAGGCTGGGAGCTGTCTTAGGGATAGACTTCACAGGGTTACTGCTTCACCAAAAATATCCCCATATTCAAAATCATTAATAACTTTTTCAACCCAGTAATGTCAAGCTCACAAAGACTTAAAAATTGACACAGACATTTTTAAAACATCTCATTTAATTATTTCAACAATCTATGAATATTTGTATCAGTAAATAACGAACTTGGTTATGCTGTAGTAACAACCCCCAAATCTTAATGGCTTAAAACAACAACGGTTTATTTCTGTAGGTCAGTGGAGTCTCTGTTGCAATTCATACTCACTCAGAGACCCAGGTGAGGAGACTTCACCTCTGGAATGTTCCCAATCTTTAGAGTAAGAGGATGAAACAGTGACTGTGGGGAGCCATGATTTCTTGTTTATTCTGTAACCTTGCAGACTGGCTCAGTTTTAGCTCTTAAGGCGTTGTCTCTGCTTACACCTGGAGGGTGCTTGCAAGCTGCTGAGGAATGAGGTGGGAACGGCCAGTTCCCGGACACAGATCACTGATGATTATCAGGGTAATTGGTGGGCTTTGTCATTGAGATAATGACTTTGGGAGAGTTTCAGTGAGTCTGTAGTTCATATGTAAAAGTTGCAAATTTTACTTTCAATGAGAAAATGCTCACTCGTGATTGTTAAGCTGCACGTACACAGGTGGTATATATTGGTAAAGGAAAGTAAACTCCGTGCTTCAGTATCACTGGAGACCGGCCGCATCATCATCATTGTGAGTGTCTTTTCATTCCCACTCCCCCTTTCAGGATCCGCGTTGATTCGTGGCTGCTGGTCAGCCGCAATTGGCGCCCAACGTGGGGCCTGAACACGGGGGATTCAGTGAGGAACACCGTACGGATTGGTACCGGCTCGGTTCACGAGCTAAACGGAGCTACGGTGAGTAGGGCACTGTCACCTCGGTCGAATGAATGTGTGAGTGAGTGATAGCTCCACGACCTCGTGTTACGGAGCTTGAGTGGGCTCGTAACTGCGTTTCCGGCACTGTCTTACGGCTAAACGGCGATCAAAACTTCGGTTTTGCCAGGGCGGGGATTTATACCGCCACGCTTAATTGCCACGATAGTCTTGGTCCCGCGAGGGGCACGGCCAGCCGAGCATCTGTGTGTTTTACTTGTGTGAAAGAAGGGCCGAGGATAAAGGGAAATGGGTCACGCTAATAGCAAGGACCTTTACATTAGAGGATTGAAAAAATCGCTCGCCGCTAGGGGCAGCAAAGTCAGCAGAGACCAAATGGAAAAATTCTTAGATTTTGTGAGAGAAGTGTGCCCTTGGTTCCCAGATGAAGGTACCGTCAGCTGGGAAACTTGGGAAAAGGTAGGAGAAAGGCTGAAGGATTACTATGCAGCGCACGGACCCCAGCAGGTCCCCGTGGAAACTTTTGGATTGTGGACTCTAGTCAGAGATTGCCTGGATCTTAGACATGAGGGATGTAAGTTGGAAAAATTAAGACAGACAGGATCGGAGGAGATGCCTCCTTTTGCGCCTGAGACCAAAGGAGAAATAGAGGCGCCCAATCCGCCCGAAGAGCTTATTAATTTACAGTCTTCGGATGAACAATCGGAGGATTTAGACCCTAAAGATGAGGAAGATTTAGAAGAGGCTGCGGCACGATATGATAGGGAAAAATACCCCCCGATGATTGCCGTAGCTCAAGAGGAAAAGTCCTTTTTAGATACGCAGGAAGGGAAATCTCTCCTTGATACAGTCCGTAGCTTGACTCAACAGGTAGAAACTCTTCAAGGCCAACTGGCTGCGATGAAACTTAAGCAGGATAAAGGGTCGACTCAAATTAGAAGCATTACTGGACCCTCTGTGACATTTTCCTCTGAACGGTGGAATTCAGGGGGCAAAGATCCCCCTGATAATATAGCCTTGCCACCTTCTGCGGTGCCTCCTACGGCACCACCCTTACTACCTACGGAGGCCCCCCTGTGGGACCCTCCTTTATCTAAACCACCTCCACCCGTTTGGGACATGCCAACTAAACCTCCGCCAGGATATGCTAGGCCAGGGTCAGATTCGGTTATGTATTCTTCCCGAAATTGTGAAGGCTCTTACAGACAAGGGGGAGATACGAAACATCGTGAAACATTTCCTATTATCGAGAGAGTAGATCAGGAAGGTAAACCCCTACAAGACTGGAAGCCTTTACGGCTTCATGACACGTTTCCCGTTTTTGAAAGAGCAGATCAAGATGGTCAGCCTCAGAGAGATTGGAGGCCCTTTCAGTGGAAACTGGTAAAAGATTTGAAGGAAGCATGCACCCAATATGGTCCCATTGCCCCTTTTACCATGGCAATTGTGGACTCAGTAGCTAGAGAAACCTGTACTCCAGAAGACTGGAAGCACATAACACATGCTTGCCTGTCCGGAGGTGACTTTCTTATATGGAAATCAGAATTCTATGAGAATTGTAAGATTAGAGCCAATGAAAATGAGATGAGAAATATTCCAATCACTTTTGAAATGCTTGCAGGAGAGGGACCCGAGTATGCGGATGCTAGAAATCAATGGAATTTTGCACCTCGTGTTTATGATCAAATTGCCTCAGCAGCCAAAAATGCTTGGCGAATGTTGCCTGACAAGAATAGCAAAGAAGAACAGGTTACTCAGATAAGACAGGGAGCTGATGAATCTTTTCAAGATTTTGTGTCTCGCCTTACTGTTGCTGCGGGACGGACCTTTGGAGCGTCCGTGGCTACGGAGGCTTTCATTAAACAGCTTGCTTATGAAAATGCAAATTCTGCCTGCCAAGCGATTATTAGGCCCATTAAGAAAAAAGGCACTATCTCTGATTTTATCCGTTCCTGTGCCGATGTCGGCCCCTCCTTTTCACAGGGAGTGGCCCTGGCTGCCGCTTTGCAAGGAAAAAGCATTCATGAAGTAATGCAGCAACAGGCCAAGCTTCATGCTAGTGGCCGCGCAGGAGCTTGTTTTAACTGTGGAAAAATGGGACATCGAGCTTCTCAATGCCCACATAAAATGGAGGCTAACAATCCGTCGGCTACTGCTGTGGTTAAAAAACCTCCAGGGCCTTGTCCCAGGTGCAAGAAAGGCGTTCATTGGGCTAATGAATGTAAATCCAAAACTGACAAAGACGGCAAACCCTTACAGGGAAACTGGGTGAGGGGCCAGCCCCAGGCCCCGACTCAGCAATGTTATGGGGCACTGCAGGTTCAGGAACAGACCCAGGAGCCGAAAAAGAACGAACCCCTGCTAGGAAGCATGTCACAGACTTATTCAGGGCCACCACAGGCAGCGCAGGATTGGACTTGTGTTCCACCTCCGACATCATATTAACTCCTGAAATGGGAATGCAAGTTTTGCCCACTGGAGTTTTTGGGCCCCTGCCACCTAAAACGGTGGGTTTACTGTTAGGAAGAAGCAGCTCCGTTATAAAGGGAATTCATGTTTCTCCAGGGATTATTGATGAGGATTTTACAGGAGAAATAAAAATTATGGCTCATTCTCCTCTTAATATTTCTGCCATTCCTGCTGGAACCCGTATTGCACAACTGTTTATTTTGCCTCGTCTTAATATTGGAAAAAACAGGCAAAATCAAGAGCGGGGGAACCAAGGATTTGGCTCTTCTGATGTATATTGGATTCAAGAAATAAAAAAGGATCGACCCGTATTGTTACTCAAAATAAATGGAAAAGATTTTCAAGGACTTCTGGACACTGGAGCCGATGTCTCGTGCATATCTGCTGAACATTGGCCCTCCAGTTGGCCGACGCGCTTTACTAATACCAATTTACAAGGCATAGGCCAATCGCAATCCCCCCTCCAAAGTAGTGATCTTTTGTCTTGGCAAGATCCGGAGGGTCATCAGGGGACGTTTCAGCCATATATTATCCCTGGTCTTCCAGTTAATTTATGGGGAAGAGATGTTATGAGTAAAATGGGAGTTTATCTTTACAGTCCTAGTTCACAAGTAACTCAACAGATGTTTGATCAAGGCTTTCTCCCTGGTCAGGGCTTAGGCTCGGTGGGACAAGGGCGCCGAGAGCCTATTTCAACTAATCCTAACTTACAGAGAACAGGTCTGGGGTATTTTCCCTAGGGGTCATAGATTTACCTGTACTCCACCAAAAAACTGCAAAGGCAATAATTTGGAAAACAGATACACCTGTGTGGATAGATCAGTGGCCCCTTACACAGGAAAAGATATCGGCCGCCCAGGCGCTTGTACAGGAGCAGCTTGAAAAAGGCCATGTGGTTGAGTCTACCTCCCCCTGGAATTCACCTATTTTTGTAATTAAAAAGAAGTCTGGAAAATAGAGATTGTTACAGGATTTAAAAAAAGTAAATAAAACTATAAAAGTTATGGGTGCCCTCCAGCCAGGGTTACCACACCCTTCTGCCACTCCTAAAAAAAATTAAAACAGATAATGGCTCCGGCTACACCAGTAAAAAATTTGCTTTATTTTGTCAACAATTTTTAATTAATCATGTTACTGGCATTCCTTACAATCCCCAGGGGCAAGGGATTGTTGAACGTACTCATGGCACATTAAAAGTCATTTTACAAAAAATAAAAAAGGGGGAGTTATATCCCCTGACGCCCCATAATTACCTGTCTCATTCTCTCTTTATTCAAAATTTTTTGACTTTGGATGCCTATGTTAAGAGTGCAGCTGAACGTTTCTGGCATCCTTCTGCCGTCCCTGAGGCTTTGGTCAGAAAGAAGGATCCACTTACTGGATCATGGCAAGGCCCAGACCCAGTCCTCATATGGGGCCGAGGGCATGTTTGTGTTTTTCCACAGGATGCAGATAGTCCTCGGTGGCTGCCAGAACGATTGGTGCGACATGTGGACCCTCTACCTGCTGATGACATTGATGACCCTCAGCAATGCAGAAGAAGACCAGACGTATTGGGCCTACGTACCTGATCCACCTATTCTCCACCCTGCTGTATGGGATGGTCCTGAGATTCCAGATTATGTCAGTGACACTCACGCCCTAGGATTGCCTTCTGATGGACACATGAAACAACATTTGGAAAGTTTTGTAAATCAGGCACTCCCTGCAGTCAGGTGACTGACTTACAAGACGGGACTAGAGACTGGTCTAAGAAATCTGTTAATGTATCTGCTTGTGTTCCTTCCCCTTATACACTTTTGATTGGAAATATTAATGTACATTTTGTAGGAGTTCAGTTTATGGAAGATGTGATTCAGAGTATAAAAGTTAAATCTTATTTAGAATGTCATTCAGAATATCATTGGATATGTGTTACTTCTAAAAGGTATAATAATAGTCAATATGATTGGAATCGGGTTCGTTTACATCTTCAAGGAATTTGGCATGATGCTAATGTGTCTTTAGATATGTTTCGGCTTCATGATGAAATTCAAAATATGAGAGAAGCTGAACCCTTGAAATTTGATGCAGCCCAGGCTGCTTCTGAGTTTGTTGATGTTCTTAGGAATGCTATGCCATCTATGCCTCATATTACCCATTCTGTTATGATTTTTCTTACATTGGGCATCTGTGTCTGTTTGGTTCTGTGCCTACTCCACATCCTCATTAAATGTTTCATCAGCAGGATGTTAGACTTGCGAGCTGACATCCATCAGCTTGAGCTTAAGACAAGGCCTTAAGTCTCTCTCTCCCCCTTGTATATATTGGGACGGGTTAGCCAATGACGGGTAAATCCTGGGAGGTCCTTCAACACCTAAGACAGGGCTTGTATTATAAAATATAAGTTCCAAGGACGGGTAAGTTGAAGTCGGCGTCCCGAGACACCTAAGTCAGGCGCTGTCACCTCGCCATCCTAGCCGGATGGGTTTTGCTCCTATAAAATAAAAAAGGGGGAGATGTGGGGAGCCATGATTTCTTGTTTATTCTGTAACCTTGCAGACTGGCTCAGTTTTAGCTCTTAAGGCGTTGTCTCTGCTTACACCTGGAGGGTGCTTGCAAGCTGCTGAGGAATGAGGTGGGAACGGCCAGTTCCCGGACACAGATCACTGATGATTATCAGGGTAATTGGTGGGCTTTGTCATTGAGATAATGACTTTGGGAGAGTTTCAGTGAGTCTGTAGTTCATATGTAAAAGTTGCAAATTTTACTTTCAATGAGAAAATGCTCACTCGTGATTGTTAAGCTGCACGTACACAGGTGGTATATATTGGTAAAGGAAAGTAAACTCCGTGCTTCAGTATCACTGGAGACCGGCCGCATCATCATCATTGTGAGTGTCTTTTCATTCCCACTCCCCCTTTCAGGATCCGCGTTGATTCGTGGCTGCTGGTCAGCCGCAAGTGACAAATCTTGCACTAATTTAAAGGCTTCCAAATTTCATTGGCCAAAGTCAATAGTACGGCCGTGCTTGAAATCAAGGGAGAAGGGAAGTGTAGTCGTACCAAGTACCTTAAGAAGAAGAACCAGGAATACTTGATGAAGTGCATTCATGATTATCACAATCTTATTATTAATTATTACTTCTCCCTTTTTACTTTGCAGATAAAACTAAAACTCAGACAGGTTTAATAACTTGTCCAAGGTTTTAACCACTGGACAAGTTGTTATCACTTGTCCAGTGGATTTAACCGCTTTCCCCCAAAGCCTCATGTCCACGCATGTTACAGGCTGCCACCCGCATGTCCACATTTTAACCACTGAAGAACTAGGATTTGAACTAAAGCCCACCTGCTAGTGGAGTCTGTGCTGTTTTCTGTCTGCCACACTGCCTTTTTCAGAGTTGCTTTTCAGAAAGGATGTCCTGCATGTTCTTTGTGTTCTGACTAACTTTACTTGAATTATTATTCCCAACAGGGCTCTTCGTTTGCTAATCTCCAACCTCTGATCCATTTCAGGTGTATCCTCTCCAGACACCATGCCCATTCATTGTTTATTTCTAATTTCAAAAAGGACCTACTGTTTTCTTCAATATAGCAGGTGTCGGTCATACCAAGATGAATAATACTAACTTTTAAGAGTTTCATCTTTTAGTGGGACAATCAGAAAAAATGGCCAATAATTCACAAAGAAATGTGATAAACACCGTAATGAAGATCAGTCTTTGGAAACAGGTTGTCTCCCAAAGGATGATGGAAATGGCACACGTGAGAGTAACCATCTCTAGAAGTAGCCCAAGGCGCGTCTACAAATAAAAGATTTCAGAGATTTGGGAACATACAAATTCGGCTAAGACACCTGAGCCTGACAAGGCACAAAATGTTTTAGAAATAAGAAAGCTGAAAGCTAAACAATTGTATACTACTGTGTGAGAGGGTACTATTAACAGAAAGCATATGATTTGAATAGGACTTCAGACAAGGAGGTATTACTGATGTTACTTTATCATGTGTGATATAGTGATTTCAATAGTCATAAAAATATATAGCTTGGGGAAACTGAGGCTCTGAGAGACCTATTCATTTGCCCCAGCTCACAGAAAAAGCAAACAGCAATGCTGGGATTTTACCCCCAGGCTGTCTTCCCCCAAAGCCTCATGTCCATGCATGTTACAGGCTGCCACCCGCATCTCAGTGAACCAACCACCTGAACAACTAGCCCTGCAGCTGCCTGCAGGCAAGAATATTAATAGCACTTTCAGGGGCCCCAGGAAGACTTTAATTTCAGATTCACCAAACCCAGCTGCCACCTTGCACTGAAACTAAGATTACATCTATATTAGCGTCTTTCAGGCTGCTGCTCTAAGTCTCTCAAGATAAACATCACAGATAAATTTATGACTTTCCATTTATCAGGAAGTCTTTTGAAATCTCCAATTTAGGGATGAATCTGCTGGGTTGTGTGCCCCTTTTAGGCCCTACCCTATCTTCTTCTCAGCCCACAGGGAGAGGTGCCACATCAGTTTTTCAACAGTTAGGATGACAGAGTGATTAGTCTTGCCGGAGTTATTTATTAATGTAGCCATAGTCTCATTAAAGTGTGAGTTTCTGGAGGTTGATGGCCAAGTGTTGTACTCTTTTTAAAAATCTTCAAGCTTCCAGAAGAATAAAGAGTTGGGGTTTTTTTTTTTTTGTTTTTTGTGTTTTGTTTTTTTTTTATATATCAAATGCAGTCATAATAGTAAGGTGATCTGGACCAATGAAGAATGACATACATGATCATTTGACAGCTTATGGATAATTTCTAAAAAATCTTCCTACACACTTCTCATTGTAGAAAAAGGGAGAAGAAATGGAGAGAGACTCCACTTTTGACCAAGGTGGAATAATAGGGACTGGGTATATCCTTCTGAAACAACTGAGAAAAGACAAAATACATAAAATAAAAGTTTTCAAGACACTGATAGCAGGCAATAAAAGATGGTGATCCCTGAGATATAAGAAACAAACTTGGTGAGCCCAATGATTTTCCAAGCTTACTGCCTTGAGAGACTTTCCAGGTCATGGCTCAGGGAGGGGGTTCCAAGCTAAGCCCAGCAGGTTTCCTGAGCTGAGGAGATGGTGAGAGAGAACAGGGCAATTAAGGCAGCTAGAATATGCATTACAGGGGAAAGGACCAGAGAAGAGAGAGCTGCACAGAGATTAAACCCCTTAGATCTGCGAGAGCCCCCCTCAAGTTTTAGCAGGGTATGATGAGCACATATGTGTGAGAAAACCACCAAAGGTTGGAGAGAGAACTATCCAAAAAGATTAAAGGAATAGTTCCCAGTGCACAATAGGGCTGTTCCCATCAGCCATAGAGGAAAAATGCATAATTCACGGGGCATTGACTAAAATACTCTAGAAGGTCTTACCTCGGTAGTAGGAAATAATTATCCCTAGACTGAGTATTGCTCTGAACCCATCTAATGAATCATAAAACAAGACCCGAAAGGATCAAACTGTTTCCAAGAAACTTAATTGTATCCTAGAACAAAGCTCAAGAATATTTATAGGAATATAAAAATATCCTGCACCCAACATGATAAAATTTACAATGTCTGGTATCCAATAAAAAAAAACTTTCAGGGGCTGGCCCGGTGGCTCAGGCGGTTGGAGCTCCATGCTCCTAACTGTGAAGGCTGCTGGTTCGATTCCCACATGGGCCAGTGGGCTCTCAACCAGAAGGTTGCCAGTTCGATTCCTCAAGTCCTGCAAGGGATGGTGGGCAGCGCCCCCTGCAACTAAGATTGAACATGGCACTTTGAGCTGATCTGCCTCCCGGATGGCTCAGTTGGTTGGAGCGCAGGCTGTCAACCACAAGGTTGCCAGTTGGATTCCTCGACTCCCGCAAGGGATGGTGGGCTGCGCCCCCTGCAACTAGCAACGTCAGCTGAACCTGGAGCTGAGCTGCACCCTCCACAACTAAGACTGAAAGGACAACAACTTGATGCTGAATGGCACCCTCCACAACTAAGATTGAAAGGACAACAACTTGACGTGGAAAAAAGTCCTGGAAGTACACACTGTTCCCCAATAAAGTCCTGTTCCCCTTCCCCAATAAAATATTTAAAAAAAAAAAACTTTCAGGAGTGTAAAAAAGCAGGAAAACTTGACCCAAATGAGGAGAAAAGGCAATTTGTCAAAACCAACTTACACTTATCTTTATTTATAGCTCTTCAGTTACATTTTACAAACATTTGGAGGTTTCATTTAGAGGGTAAGAATCCAGGAAGCCTCATGGGCCACAGCCCAACTAAGATAGCAATGCCACCTACTACTCATAGCATAGGTATACAATAGCCTATACTATGAACTTGAGCAACTGGGCAGTGCCTATCGTCTAGCAGACGACCCCCGCCCTCCCACCCATCATCCTTGCTCTGTTGGAGAAGTACCACTGCCTGCTTCCCTGAGTGCCTTGACCTTCCTGGCTCTGACCTTGAAGTTCCCACCAGGATTCTATCTTGAGTTCTCTCCTCTGACCTCTGCAAACTAAGAATGCCCTCCCCTAGCCTCTTGGGCTGTCAACAGCAGAAATCAAGAGAGCGCCCTACAGCGACCCTTGTTCTCTGTGAGATGCTCTCCTCCAACCTCCCTGCCTCCATCATCAGAGGTCCAGAGTGAAGTCATGAGCTCTGTGTGCTCCTCACACCCTGCCTCTCTACCCCCACATGAGAGTTAATTTTACATGTCAACTTGACTGGATCACAAGACGCCCAGATAGTTGGTTAAACATCGTTTCTGTGTGTGTCAGGGTGTTTCCGGGAGAGATTAGCATTGGAATCTGTAGACTGAGTAAAGCAGATGGCCCTCCCCAGTGTGAGTGGGCATCACACAGTTACTGAAGGTCCGGATACAACACAAACTTAGAGGAAAATTGACTTGATTCTCTGCCTGATGACCTGAGCTGAAACATAGATCTTCTGCCAGCCATGCTCCTGGTTCTCAAGCCTTCAGACTTGGGTTGGAATCTCCACCATTGGCTCTCTGGCTCAGGCCTTCAAACTGTACCACCGGCTTTCCTGAATCTCCAGTTTGCAGACAGATTGTGGGAACTCTCAGTCTCCGTAATCACATGAGCCAATACCTTATAATAAATCTCTCTGCCTGCCACCCTGAAATGCTGATCTCATGAGCAACTTGTACTCTTCGTGCTGCCTCCACGTTCTCCTTGCTCATCTAAGGATCCTTTCCATTTCCACAGCAGAGCGTGTCCTGAACTCCTGATACCACCTCACAGACAGAAAGGATGGTCTTTTTCCTGCTCTGTCTCCTGGGGAGTAACCTTTTCATATTACTCTGGTTCCATGAGGACCCTGCAAACAAGCCCCTGAGAAAACAAATCGGTCATTCCGGAGGGGTTTCTAGTTCCTGTGCTCATTCATTCACTCATTCATTCATTCCATAAATATTTACTGAGCATCCACTCTATGTTAGCCCACTTTCAGGGGGACTTGCTATAAGGGAAAAAGGAGGGAAAAAAGGACTGGGACTGAGATTGGTAAGGAATGAAGCTAGGCTGTGACATGTCCTGCATCTGTTTCCCAGGGCCAAGCAAGGCCGGGGCTGGATTCCTAGGCCACCTTTCTCACCCTTCCCTTCCCACTTACCAGTTGGGAGGGTCCGTGGGGTTGATGGAACTCTGTAAGAAGTTTGACAGGACACCTTTGAACATACTGTTCTCTCTGCCTGGAATGTTCCTTGCCCCCAGTCCTTCCCAGCCAACTACCACACCTCTTTTCTCTCACCTCAACTGCCTTCCAGCCATCTTGGAAACACCCTCCTTGCCCCCATTTCGTTCATAGCAGGAAGGTTCCAAATGGTTTTATTTAATTACTGCAACTTGTTTAAGGTTATAGTGATGATTCACTGATATTTTTCTTGATTTGGAATTAGTGCTAAATATTTAATATCAAAGTTTTCTTTAAACAATAGACACATGTTTTAAAAGGCAGAACCCATTTAAGAAGTAGACCTTACGAACTCCAAAAGCATAAGCAACAAAAGGAAAAATAAATAAATTGAGACTTTATCAAACTTTAAAACTTGTGTACTACAAACAATACCACCAAGAAAGTGAATAGACAACTGATAGAATGGGAGAAAATATTTGCACATCAATATTTGATAAGGGACTTGTATCCCAAATATGCAAAGGACTCACTACTCAGAATAAAGAGATAAGTGACACAATTAAAAAATGAGCAAAGGATTTGAATAGACATTTCTCCAAATAAGATACACAAGTAGCCAATAAGTACACGAAAAGATGTGCAACAGCATTAGTCATTAGAAAAATGCACATCAAAACCACAGTGAGATATCGCTTCATATCTACTAGGCTGACTATAATCAAAAAGACAGATAATAACAAGTGTTGGTGAGGGTGTGGAGAAATTGGAACACTTGTACACCGGTTGTGGGAATGTTAAATAGTGCAGCTCCTTTGAAAAACAATCTGGCAGTTCCCCAGAATATTAAACATAGAGTTACCGTGTGACCCAGCAATTCTACTCTTAGATATATACCCATGAGAAATGAAAACATATGTCTATATAGAAACTTCTACATGAAATGTTCATAGCAGCATTTTTTATAATATTCAAACATATAAATAACCCAAAGCCTATCAACTGATGATTGGATAAATAAAATGTGTTTTATCTATGTAATAGGATAGTATTCAGCAATAAAAAGAAATGAAATACCACATGGATGAACCTTGAAAGCATTATGCTAAGTGAAAGAAGTAAGACAGAAAAGACCACATTTTATGTGATTCTGTTTATATCAAATGTTCAGAACAGGCAAATCTATAGAGACAAAAATATTATCGGTTGCTTATGGTGGGGAGAGAATGGGAGTGAATGTCAATTAGTACAGGGGATTTTTTTTTTTAGGGGGAATAAAAATGTCCTAAAATTGGATTTGGTGACGGTTATACAACTCTGTGAAAATACTATAAAATACTGAATTGTGTACTTTAAATGGTCGAATTGTATAGTATGTGAATTTATGTCTCGGAAAAAAAAAAAAGTAGGCTAATGATCCAGAGTAGATCAATCAATATTGTCAGCGCCTGCTGAGCAAAGGAAATTTTACCCAGATTCTGGCACAATAAGCAGGTCAGGCAGAGAGAGAAAGTTTCCTGAATGGAAAAATGTAGCGATACCAGTAATAGTAATATTCGCTTTCCTAACAGTAATAACTAAGATTGATATGAGCCTTATGATTAGCAAAGTGCTTTCGCTTTTATTTGATTAAATCCTTCTACTCACTTGAATCATGAGGGAAGCATCATTACACACATCTGATACCTGAGGGAACTGAGGTTCAGAGAGTTTAGAAAAGGGTGAGATCATCTGGGTGGTACATGCTAGGGCTGGGAGGAGAGCCCTGGTCCACTTGCCGCGACTCACGTCTCTTCACTACGCCAGACAGGGCAGCGGCCATGTTGTGTCTTGTTACAATAGCAGCCCTAGTGCTTGGCAGAGTAGGAAACTGCCACTCTTTTGATTCTGTGACCCGGTACTGCAAAGCGTGGCTCCGGCTCCTCCTAGAAAAAGGGGACCAAGAAGGACAAGTCAGAGAGAAAGGGCACCCTATTTGTGCAGTGTTGCTGGGTGCTGGATCACAGCCCAGTCTCCAGAAGTCACACTGGTTTGAGCCCTTCACAGGTACAGGAAACAAGGTGGGAATATCTCAGAACTGAAGGTTTCCCATTGCCACGGGCATTGTGCATGGTCCTCAGCCAGCCAGTGCCTTACTGGGCTCTTTCTCAGGGGCACCTGGGCTGTCACAGCCCCAGTCCCCAGATTCCCACCACCTTGACTTACTGGTCAGCATTTGCACCCCAGAGAGAAGCTGCATCCCCAAGGCTAAAGCTTTCCCACAGCCAGTCTGCGCTGAACCAGGCACTATCCAGACGATGGCATGGGGTCCCACAGAGAAGGAACAGCTCATGCAGCCAGGGGTGTCTTCAGGGACGGAACCTGAATAAGACAGGGAAAGTGTGCATTCTAGCTCCGTAGAGAGCTTTGTTTGCCCTCCTGCCTAACATGCGGAACCGGCTGATGGTTGAGTTTGCTGAGTTGTGTTTCAGATGGTAGTAGGAGAAGGAGCGAAAATCCCGTTTGCTGAGGTTTTCCTTTCACCATGGACCACGTGCTCTTTTAGAAAGAGGCTTGGATTTGGAATCACACAGACCGGGATACAAAACTATTTTCTGCCATTCCCTCCTCTACGCAGTGAAAATCTCTCAGGGCTGTAGTGAGAGAAGTAACTTACCCCAGTCTCATAGGCAGTAAATGGCAGAGCTTGTACTTGAACCCCGGACTCTGGATTCCACCGCTACACGTGACTCAATGAGATCATGGAGGGGAAGAGACGTCTAAACTGCACACAGGAGCACTGGCTTTGACAACTGTGGACACCTCCTCCCGGGACTGGGAGCTAGGAAGAGTGGGATGGGAGCAGATGAAGTTTATGTCTCCCATTAGTCAGGGTGGGGAGTGTGCTCTCTGTCCTTCAGAGGGTTTCTGACGTGGAATTTCTCCTGCTTTGCAGCCTGGCTGTCGTCAAGGCTGGGCTGGGGCTCTGGGTGCACTGGAGACACTGCCCAGATAGCTGCCTGCCCACACACATCTTCAGCCCGTCTCCTTTCGCAGCCCTTCCATTTTACAACCATTGCTGCGTCTAGGCCACACCGAGAAGGGCTGGAAGCTCACAGTGACCCTGTTCCCCCGACACAGCTACGTTGGGTTAGTTAGGTCTGAACATTATTCCTTTGGAGATTCCATTTGGAAGGCCACGTGGAACGGGATGACTTATTTTCCTTCTTTGGCTGTTAAACCAAAAGGATGGCCATTCCAGCTCACCCAGGGGCAGCAGGTTTTATGAGGCGTTTGAGGTTATAAGTAAGAGCCCAGACTTTGGAATCCGATAGCCCTCCATCTAACCCTGGCCTCCCTGATTATCTCTGTGTGACCTGCAATCATGCCAGCGGACCTCTCCATATTTCATTTTATGTTTTGAGAGCAGGCAGATGTGGTGGTGCCTTTGGGGTCCTCACACTGTAAAGTGAGGGCAATGATACCTCCTGCTGGGGGTGTGAGGAATCCACCAGGCAGTGCAGTGACGTGCCTGATGCCGACCGCGCTTAATAACGGGACGCGCCTTTCTTCTTAGATTCTGATTCCTTGCTTGGCAGTAGAGTAGATCCACTGAAAGAAGGAAGCAGACTCCACACACCTGGAACCTATGATGGTTTGTTTAGACCCCCCCGCCCCCCACTAAGTTCTCTGGTGCATATAGGGGAGGATTTCACTGTGTCTCACATGAGTCTTAGAGGGAGAAGAAAGACTGGGAAGTGCTGGGGGTATTAAAGACAAGGAGGGAAAAGAGCCAGGTGGGCATTCGACAATAAGTAGCAATAGTCATAGTGCCTCATTTAATTGAACACTTACCGTGTGACAGCCTTGTGCTTGGAGCTTTACATATCACTTAACTTATTCCTTCTCTTACCTTCATTCGATTTTGCAGATGAAGCAACCAGCTGACAAAAGTCTTGATAAGGCAGTAATTTACCTGAACTTGCATGTCACCCATTGCTCTGGGGACCCGTGTGAGGAGTAGACAGGGTAGAATCTCAGGCTGGTCTGACTTAGAGGTCCCTCCCCTGGGGGAGGCTCAGGTCCTCCCTGGCTCTTGCCTGAACCTGGTTGAGGCAGGAAATATGGGGTCTCCTTGGCCAGAGCACCTGCCTCCGCAGCTCAAGTGTGAGGACCCTAAAGGCACCACCACATCTGCCTGCTCTCTGGGTCTGCCGGCTCCTGCTCCTGGCACAGACCCAATCTGTTTGTGTCAAAGGAAGTAATAAATACTGCAGTTTTGCTCTTTTCCTTGTGGAGTCTCCTCAAGGTGCAGCAACCCTTTGACAGGCATAGGGCTTGTCTCAGCCGCCCAAGTACTTTCCCATCTGTTATCCTGGAGATGTCATGCCAGCCAAGACTCTCCACCCCTCCCCCTGCCGACACCTAGATTCAGGTCTTTGTATCTTCCTTCCACACCAGCTCTGTACCTGCTCTTCTCGTTCCCCATGCCTCCCTGCACTAAGCCCTATCTTCTACCCAGGGACCAGAGAGATTATTCTTGACTAAAACTGCTCTTGTCTCTCCTCACTGCTCTTCGGACTAAGTCAGCCCCTTCACAGGTCATGAGCCCCTCCACAGTCCCATTCTGGAGTCCTCAGGCCTTTTTGTTGTTTTCTTTCTCTCCTACCCCTGCTGGCCCGGCCATAGCACCAGGAGTGACCCATGATGCCATGTGCCTGAGTCACCTGGGCTGGGGAAACTGGGACCTGGAGGCACTTTTCATCCTTCCCTTCACGTCATTCCCTTGCCCGCACAAGCATGTCTGTCTAGCCTGGTGATGTCACTGGCCTGGGTTCACGGGTAGCGGCTCACATCAGGGCTCCGAGGCAGAGGGTGGGGTGGGGGGTGATGAGCGCCCGCTTGGTCTCCCTGCCGAGAGAGGGATGGTGGGAGGTGACGCAAGACTTGGCACGTCACACTGTGGGGACCGTCCTCAGGCCCCTTATTTTCTAGCTGCCACAAGTCCCCCAAGTAAGAAATGAATATGCAACTTTTGATAAATAATGTCACTAATAGCCAGCATATCTTTTGTTAAATAAAATAGTTGTGTGGTACTTTCTTCATGTCAGGCACTGTTCAAGCAGCCCACATGAGTTTATCTACCTGATGACTTTACCTCATGACAATCCATTTTACAGACAAGAAGACTGAGGCACAGAGAGGTTAAGAAACTGTCCCAAAGCAGCACAGCTAGTAAGTAGTAGTAAAGCCAACCTTTGGCTCCTGAGTCTGGGCTCTTAACCTCTGTGTTATTTTGCCAGCTTGCTAGAGTTAAGCCTGCCACCCCGCCAATGGGCGCGTCATCCTCCTGCGGCCTCTTACTCACTGGTGCTTGAGAAGTGTCTGCAGAATCTCTAGCCCCAGATGTGCCCTCTCAGCCGCGCCTCTCTGTGCTGTCATTTAATATTTCATCACTGTGAGGCCTCATTCTGCTTCTCGGTCGGGTTTGATTATTCCCATTCTGTCGGGGAGCAAATTGCAACTGCGAAGATTAGTGCAAGGTAACAGATCCACAGAATTGTCAAGATTGGAAACCAAGTCTTGTCTGTGTAGACTTGGTGTTTGTCCCAATCCTCTAGAAAAACGGGCCAGTCTGAGGGCATGCTGAGGCGTTCTAGGCATGCCACACTGGGCACGTGGGATCTGGAGCACCACCGAGGCACACAGGCAGCGAAGCCTGGCGTGCGGCTCCAGAGAGCAGGGGGGCTGGAAATGTCATTTGGGGACTCATCTATTGTGGGTGACGGTTGAGTCTATAGAAGAAGAGAGAGGAAGTAAAGGAGAAATTAGGAACTGAGAAGGATAAAAATAAGTCTTGGAGAAGGTCAGTTCACAGGGGGTGAGATAAAGAAGAGCAAGCAGAGGAGAGAAAAACGTGAGTAAGAGCAAAAGAACCAGAGTAATAACACCTATTTATATATAATTTTACAGCTCACAGTGAGTCTTCATGTTCCTTATTTCTTATACATACACCCACACGCACCCGTGCACACACACCTACAGACACATACAACAAAAACCCCAGAAGCCAGTTTTGGAGCAGGCTAAGACCTCTTATTATTGCCAGTTTGCAAATGGGAAAACTCAAAGAGGGTAAGGGACGTGCCCCACGTGTAACAGCTAATAAACACCAGAATTCATATCCCATAGACCCGGCCCCCACCATTGTGGATGATATGGAAGGAGAGTGTCAGATCTGGCTCTCATTTAAGCAGGGAGCACATCTGGCCAATAAAAGCCTTTTAGGAGCAGGGCCAGTGGGAGTGGAGGTCCAAGGTGGAGGTAAACGGGTGGAGGAGTGGTGGGGGTTAGCAAGGATGTGGCAGAAGCCAGAACTGACCCTTAATTAAGAAGTTGGTGAGTGGGGAAAGGAGAGGTCCCCTGGGGAAACCAGGAGGCCACGGGAGGGGTTGTGCCCTCTGCACACCCGTCCCTTCCAGCTCTCTCTCTCCCCTGTGTCTTTCTACCCCTGACCTAGTATGTGCCTGCCGACCACCTCTTTCCCTGCCTGCCGGCTCTCCCTCTCCTTCCCCTCCCTCCCCGGCAGACAGAGCCGTCTCTCTGTCTCTGTCTCTCTGCCCTAGTTTCCATGGATTCTTTGCTGTTACCAGGGCTCGCTGTGTCTTTCTGCCTCTTTTCCTTTCCTCCCTTTTTCCCCTTCACCCACCCACCTATTTATATCTGGATATCTAAGACATTGTTAGTATTAGGTTTACTTGTTGAACAAAGTTTTATGCTACTTGTTTTTCATTTAAAAAGCAGGAGAGCTGAATTTTCTTTCTTTCTGAAAAAGAAAACACTCTCCAAAAGGGAGGTGCTTTTTAATACCATCCTTGATGAGTTTTATGGGTGAATCAGTGTCTCTCAAGAGAAAAAGCAAACTCCTCATCTCTGTGTGATGGTGCCAGAGAAAGATGAGAATTTCTGGATGAGACAGGAGAAGGGAGGCTGCTTTTCTCACTTTCTCTCCAAGTGAGACAGGCACTCATGAGACAGGCCCAGCAAGGTGCTAAAAAATAATTGCCCTCGATGAAGACATACAAATAAATCATTCTATCTGGCAGAGAAAATTCAAATGTGTCGGCAGAACGTGCAGGCAAGACATCCCTCCAGCTCCTGAGCTCTGAGGACAGCTTTGCTTTGAGCCACCCCATGCAGACAGGACCAGGAGCCCTGCTGCAGCACAGCACCCCCTCCCGACAGCCCCCTATGCCCCGAGCTCATTCTAGGAGGGGAAATGGAAGTCAGGGTACAACTCCCCTCCCCTGCAAAAACACACATGGTAGGTGGGTATCACACACCACCTGGTCCGTGAGGAGTGGTCCAGAGGGGAACTGTCACAGTTCTTAGGGGTACCTTCACCTTTCCTTCACCCCATACCCTTGAGGGCAACGATATCAAGCAGTCAGTAATAGTGGCTCTCGATGGCTGTGATTTTGCTGCAGCCATTCAGGTCAGCTATACCCCAATCAGAATGCATCTGACAGTCCCTGTGGGGTTTCTGCATGGACTCATGCATAGAGTGAAAAAGCAGCCCGTGTGATTCCAATATGCTCGGAGGGCGGAACGGGCACCTCCCCCCACCTTCTGAACAAGCCCCATCACTGCTGTTGTACATTTTTAGTGGCCTCGATCCCAAGTCCTTAAATCACTTCTGCAAATATTAAATAATATGTTAGTCACTTTCTTGACACAGCTGACAGAGAGATAAGAGGTTTCCTGTCATCTAATAGGGGAAAAAATGCCTAGGTTTGACTTTGGGTTTATTGCCTAAGACTGGATTCTTTCATCAGTGAATCATTTTGCTGACTTCTTTCCAAAAGACCTGAGACAAAGGTTGGCGCTTTGGGCTGTGCTCACAGATGATGGGTGCTCTCGAGGGCCACTTGCAGGGCAGAGAAGGGAGACAGACGCCCACATCCAGGTCAGCTTGCAGCTGGGAGCTGTGAAGGGAGGAAAAATGGGCTGAGTTACAGAGTCTGGGGCCATACTCTAAAGGTGGGAGGCTGTGGAGAAACAGGGGAAGGAGGTGAAAGAACAGAAAAGAAAGGAGGAAGAGGAGCAGAGAGAGCAATACATTCTCTTCACCCTCTCCTGGATGCCTGCTTCCGGGTTTGCTCTCTTAGAGATGTCCTCTCTATACATAGTCGTACAACAAGAGATGCAATACAGACTTAGCATCTGTTGGTCCTGCCAATCTGCCCACAGTATTTTCATTTCTCTCTCAGAACCTTTCTTAGTCTGGATTTCCCTAGAAGCATACCCTGAGCCAGCATACTGACTACTAGGGGAGTAGAAAAGTTTAATAGGGAAGGAAAGGCAGCCAGTGAAGGTGTGGCGAGGGGGAGCTGCATCCCTCTGAGCAAGTCTGGGAGCCAGTATAGAATACGCACTTGGAGTTATCCTACCAAAAAAGCAGTGGAATGGGTGCATTAGCCACCAGCTCCCATAAGTCATTGGTTGAGAGCTGCTCCTGGGGGAAGGGAAGGTGTTAACTCCTAGCACCTGACCCACACCAGGTGTGCTCAGCAGCTGGAGGAAACCCCCAGGCCCAGAGGCCAGATGCTGCAGTTGAAGTAGGCTGGAATGTATGGAGGTAGAAAGGGTAGAGACTCTATGGGTGGGGCATCAATAGCCTTTGCCAAAGTGACTACAACATATAAGTGGCCTGAAGCTGGGCATAGAGTCCCCAATCCAGCCAGAAGAAGCAAGACCACAGAGCATTTTGGAGCCTCTGAGACAACCATTTTGAGCTTTTAGTCAGAGCTCAGAAACATCTTTTGTTTTGAGGGTCTCCAGCATAACTGAGGCGCAAGTGGGAAAAAGGAAGAAAGCAGAAAGAGGCTAGAAGAGAATGGGGAGGATAAAGAGAAAGAAAAGCAAAAGGTGTGTAACTGACAGAAAAGTAAGCATGAAATGTATAATCGGCAAAACTCCCATGAGACATGAAGTGGGCCCCACAGGAGCTGCAGCTGGTAGACATTTGGGAAGGAGACACAAGCAAGAAGACGGAGGGGAGAAGTACCCTCATACTTTACAGCAGGGGTGTCCAAACTGTGGCTGGCCCATGGGCAACTGTGGCCCGCGATCATTTTTTATTGGCCCACAGCAAATTCCAAAAATATATTTAGTTTACTTAAATAAACCAGGCGAGGCAATACGTACTTCACCTCGAGTGAGTGGCCCAGCTGTTTGTGTATTTTATCGCATATGGCCCTTGGTGAAAAAGGTTGAAAAAAGTTTGGACACCCTTGCTCTAGAGAGAGGTGCTAAACATAGCCATGCAGGACTTCTCAGAGGTTCATGAAAATAGGCCTAGCAACCCTTAACCTTTCCAGGCTTATTCAGAATACAAGGCATTTAAAGGGGGCTCTTTAGCAGAATTATTAAGGTAAGAAGTTGTCAGCTTAGCAGGAGGTGCTGTGATATCTCTTCCCTTTCCATCACCCCAAAGCAAGTGACACTGACGAAATGGAGACTAAATAAAACGAGGACTGGTATCTTACAGTCCAGATGAGCTGCAAAAATCGTGGGTCTATTTGAGAGAGTTAGGGAGAGAAAGTGACATTTGTGCCCTTGGCATTCGGAAGTGTGTTTGAATCTAGAGATGACCAGCCTTGTCCCCTACTGAATTTGGGGGGTGACAGGGTGGCTTGACGTCACCCACTAAGGCACAACAAAGAGAGTGAGCAGAAAAAGACCAGCTTTGGTGTGAAAAGGAAGCATGATTTTCCGTTGGGGTAAGTGTACACTGAGGAAGATAATTAGGCTTGAAACATGCAGGTGGGACTTTCCAGAGAGGGTCACCTGCCAGTTTAAAGGTGACAGGAAAAGGCTGCAGGGTGTGTTGTTGAGGAAAGTTGCTAAAAGTGTTACAGACATTCTGTCCCGTCTTTCCCCTGTGCCGAGAGCAGCGATTCTCAGCCTCAGCTGCATGGTAGGATCACTCATGTTTAATGGGTATTTCAAAACTATACCAATGCCACTAGTTGTTTTTTTTTTTCAGAAGCTCCTCTGGCAATTTTTATGTATAGTTAAGGTCTAGAAGACTGAGGAAGATATTAAGGAGAGGCCAAGTGTGTCTGTCCGATTATAGTAGACAGGGGAGGCAGAATTCTGTAGCAACCATGGCTCCAGGCTGACGCTTGTGGGCCTGGCCTTGTAAGGTGGAGAAATTCATTCATTCATTCTTCACTCATTCATTCATTCATTCTTCACTCATTCATTCATTCTTCACGCATTCATTCATTCATTCTTCACTCATTCATTCATTCATCACTCATTCATTCATTCATTCTTCACTCATTCATTCATTCTTCACTCATTCATTTATTCATTCATCAGATATTTATTGACTATCTACTATGTACTGTGGATATAGCAGTGAACAAAACAGATAAAGCTCTGTGCCCTCATGGAACTTCCATTCCTGCAGAGAGGGCTCTCTCGATTGGGAAACAGGTGAGGCTTAAGGAGACCCCTCTTGCCTCTGAGGTAAGCGATACTGGGGAGCACACATCAGGGTACTAACAAGCTGTCTGGTTAGATGACATACATTCACAGCTGATTGTAGCCTCACACAGCTGACCCACATCAGGCTGCTGATCATCCGGTGTCCAGGCTGCGATGGCCCCAGACTCTGAGTGCTTGGAGTCTGTGATGTAACCTTCAACCGTGGTTTGTTCTCTTACAGCCTCAGCCCACGAAGGTCCATTGTTAGTTTAGTTCTGTGTCTCACATGAGGAGTCTGAGGCAGAGCCAGCCCTGGAATTCCGATGTTCCAGTTCCTATCCAGGCGGGGTCCTCTCCTACTTCTCATGACGGCCATAGTTAAGCTGACCTTGAGACCAGAGGAAGGACATTCTAGGAACCTGCTTTGTGTCCTTCTTTGCCCCAGACCTAATGATTTGACAGCCCTCTTCTTCTTGTCTTCCAGGGGATGAGGGGTTGTTCTGTGCTTTGAGAGGCCGGGATCAGACCCACGGGCCAAGGCTGATGGCTCTTATCCCCATCCCCGTCTGTGAACCATGTTTTTCCTGGGAAGAGTAATTAGAGCCTTGTGGAGCCTGGGAGGGCTGATGAAGCTGGGCGAAGTGCTGGGCAGATAGCATCAGTGTGGAACAGCACCATCTTTCCAGCCCAGCCCTGCCCATGGGTCTTGAAAGTGTGGGGCAGAGAGGGTGGAGGCGCAGCCTGGCGTTTGGAGTGTTGTCAAGTGCAATTTGTCCTGGCACAGCAGAGCCTTTAGGTTTGTCTCTGCCCTATTTGCAGGGAGGCCCTTGCTGGGTGTCTGCATTCCCATTTCCTGGGTCCTCCCACTCCTTCTATCCCCTTTCCTTGCTTTCTCCTCTTCCCTGGGCTGTGGTCATGCTAAGAGACATCAAATGTCCTGAGCAACACCTGTGCCTTTGGTGACCAAGAGGTGGCTGGACCCCCTGGACCACTTTACCCAGTACCAGGGAGCATAGGCTCTGTCCTGCCCACCTCAGAGCCCTTCAGACCTCCCTTGGGTCCTGAATACCAGCTGGGGACAGTGTGAGCTGCATGGAAAACAGAGCAATAAGAAATATGTGAACACAAAATGAAGTGCCAAAAAATGAACAAATCCATTGCTTTAAACCCTTTCATGATTGCCTTTTTGTGGCAGTTGGGTATGTGCCATGCGTGGTGCTACGTGTCTCACATGGATTACCTCATTTAATCCTTACAACATGCCATGAGGTAGGTCTTATATCCCCTTTGACACTTGTAAAACCTGGGGAGTAAAAATTTTAGCTTTCCGAAGGTCACACCACTCACAGGTGCTGGATTCTTCAAAGCCCATGTGTCTACACTACGTGGCCTGGGGTTTTAGAAACTGTCCTGATACAGAGACTTAGGAAGTGGTTTAACTAGCCCCAAGGGGAACAGCAGGAATACGGCCGCAAACAGACAATTTTCCCATTCAGCCTGGGCAGTGAGCAGGGGCAGATCTATCCAGATAAGCCAAGGGCAGGCAAATGCTGCAGCAGGCCCAGGATGGGAAAGCGATTTCAGCCTTGAGGAGGAGCATTCAGAATCTAGGTCAGGAATTGGGGCCTTACCAGCTGGCTGAGATGTAGAACAGGGCCCCTGGCCCAGAGAGGAGGTGTGGCCCTACCTGGGAATTAAGGAAACGGAGGCAGACAGGCCCACTTTGGAGTGGCTCAGCACAGAAAGAGGAGTAGGTGGCTGCGATGTGATCGGGTATGGAGGGTACACGGACGCCCATCGCCCCTGACACTTCCTCTGGGGACTCCAGGCAGCTCCTCCACACCCAGCGCTGGCGGCCAGCTCCTCTCTCTTTAATAAGCTTCCAGTCAGGACTGCGTGGGGGCACACCTGTATTGCCCTGCTGCTTTCTTCTGGGCTGCTTCAGAGAGCAGGTTATCTTTCTTGGTTGTCCACTCTACCTTACTTTCTTTGTCCAGTCTGTACTTACTTCCTCTTCCTCCTCTCCCTATTGTCAAGGACCAAGAATGCATCAAGTTCAGTGCAGAATGGTAAGTATCAGAGAAAAATCACAAGACCCTCCCAGTGTCCCAGAGCCGGATCTTTTGGGATCCTCTTTCCTTCCCTTCTTTCACTCTTTTATGCTGATTGGAGACTCTGCTTCCCATCTCACGATTCCTCTAAACTTATGACATCCAGATTATTTGTTCAGAAGCATAACATCCGGTCACGCGTTTTCCTCCCACACTCTCTTCCACCTCCCTTTCCTCTTCCTGGTGTCCTGATCACCCACACGAGTCCTCTCTCTAGGCTGGATGGAGGGCAAACCAAAATGCCCGGGCCAGGCAAGTGTGGGAGTAAAAGCTACTGTTGTTGGAGCTAAAGAATTTGCAAGCCCAGGATTTTTGTTTTGTTTGGTTTGGTTTGGTTTTCCAACTAATCACCCTGTGACTTGATTAGCTGATTTGCTAATGCCAATATGATCAGCATAGGTAATTATAGGCTATGCCATTCAGGTCAGAACACATGCAGGTAAGCAAGGTGTTGGGGCAATTGCTCTACCTGGGACCTGCTCCTAACAACCCTAACAAGCTTAGTCCCACAGGATTCCTATTGGGCTATAGACTCTCTGCCTTGGGTGGGGTTGGGGAGGCCCTTCCTCTTTCTGAGAGTCAGTTTCCAACAGCCGTGGCAGCCAGTGTCATTGATGGGATCCAAAGCGCTTAGAAGAAGGACTAAACACATCCTGTGACCCTGGACCCACTGGCTTCATAACTTGACCAGCCCTAATCTTAGCAAAAATGCCTCTGTAGTGAGGTAGTGGGGACGTTGTAAATCCTGCCTGTTTTTGGCTTGGCCTTTCACAGGGAGGGATATGGCCGGAAAACAGACAACTTGGGCAATAACACCTGGACCCAGACCTTGCACTGGTGCATTCAGTGGCCTGGGCAGGACAGATGGCATCACTTATCTCTGCATTGAGGGGACTCCAGGCTGCTTCCTAGTCAGCCTGGTTCTTGCTTGATCCACTTTGAAATGCTCTCTGGCTGCCCAGTGTTTCTCTCTCTCTCTCTCTCTCTCTCTCTCTCTCTCTCTCTCTCTCTCTCTCTCTCACACACACACACACACACACACACTCACACGCTCATCACACACACACAAATACACACAGACACACACATATATACTCACACTTACACACACTTATACACAAATACATACACTTACATTCACTCTCACACACACTTACACACACACCCTAGACTACCTCCTTACGTCACCCGCACCACACTCCTCACAGATGTTTTCTTTCTTCACAGTCTAAAAAAGATTGAGAAAAAATCTGTCTGTTTTCCTCTTCTCTTGTTTCCTCCCCCCACACTTCCCCTCCCCGACCCCGCCCGCTTCTCTCTCCCCACCTAATTCTAAAGCAATAACAGGGAGCTGCAGTTGTACCATGTCCAGAGGACAGCCTGAATGTTTGTGGACCCCCATTCCCTCTAGAAGCCCCCCTCCTCTATAGCTGTACAAGCCCACCCAGTCTTGAAGAGCCCCTGGGAGTCCCTCCCAGAGGACCCCTCCCCTCCCCTTTTCTCTCCTGCCCCAGACTGAGGGGTCCTTCTTGCTGCTACACAAATGGATCCGTCTAGATTACGATTATTTGTAAGTGTTGTGAGAGTTCCTCACATAAGAGTCATTGAATTTATAGGTCAGAGTGGAAATCTGCTAGGAGGACAGTAGGAGTAGGAGTGCGTGGGGAGGAAATGAGGGCAGAGGAGGGAGGACTGTTGAAGTGGAATGACTGGACAGTTGGGTGAAGGAGTATGCTTCTGGCCTCTGGCCTGTGCGGCACTGACACCACTCCTTGGGAAAAGTGGGTGCAGAGAGTTTTCACTGCCTCAGGGAGTCCTAAGGCCTGCTGGATCTGCCCACTAAGTCCGGAGCCCCAAAGGCAGCCACTCTTGGTCTGGACTTTCTCACACACCCCTGCACTCCCAGGCTTCTCTGCCCTGGTGACCATCTCCTCGGCTACCAGCTCTCTGCCAGGGCTGCCCTCCCCTCCCCTGGGCTGACTGCTCAGAATCAAAGGGTTGTCTCTTTGTCTAGCAGGTGCCAAGCACAGAGCCAAGGTTAAGAAGGTCTTCCCCCTTTTAGGAACATATCTGCCTTGTGCTAGAAGCCCTACGGAGACATAATGCCCTACCTGAGAAGCTTAGCTCAGTGGAGAAAATTACAGCTTTGGAACCACAAGCATTTATAGAGTCCTTACTCTAGTGTGAGCTCTGGACTGAGAACTTCTTCAACCAGTATTTCATTTAATATAAAGCAAGTCTATCAGGTAAGTCTAATTGTCCCCATTTTAAGATGAAGATGCCAAAACTCAAAAACAAATTAATTATCTAAGGAAACAAAGTTGTCAAGTGGGCGAGACAGGGTTAAAGCTCGTGTCTGTCTGACTCCAAGTCAGAAGTTCAAATTGTTTCCCCTTCCGCAAACAGCGGCCATAGCTCTCTCCTCACGCCTGCCAGGCCCTAGCTTCCTGCCACCATCTGCCTAAGTCTAGGATACTCTCAAGTGATGGAGGCTAAGGCTTTGATTCTACTTCATCAAAGGTAGATGGAGCACCCACTACATGGCTGGTCTCCTTTTTCTCTCAAGCGTTGCCTCATGTGATGCTTACAGCAACCCTTTGATGGAGCCATGCTATCTGGGATTTTCAAACTGGGTATGCAGTGGTGGGCAGATGGTACATAATGCCACAGGGAAGCCATCCTACATTTTCTTAGCCAGTTAATTTTATTTAAATATTGTTTTATACAAATTATATACATATATATTTTATATACACATTAATATTGTGTATATAAATATGGAGGGTGCCAAAAAATACACATATTTTAAGAAAGAAAAAATTATTAAAATTGTAATACTCAATATGTACCGATAACAAAAGAGAATACAAGTCACGTTTGATTTCTGCAATTACAAGAGGTGCTCAAAGTGGTTGCCATCAGTGTCCAGACACTTCTGATTATGGCAAACTACTGCGTGAGCAGCGTTGACCAAAGTGTCCACTTGTATACATTTTTTTGGCACCCCTGGTATATAACTCCTATTTATAACATATAACTATATTATGATATAATAAAATTATTTTATATAAATAGAATATATTAATTAGTTGTAATATATTATGATATAATTATATATTGTTTACATATAAATACAGATAAGTAATATATAATTTATAAAATACAAATATATAAACACTATGTATTATGAATATATATATTTATATACAAATATAAATAAACATATTTATCAAAGCAAATAAATATACAATGAAATAGACATAAAAGTGAACTTGACTGTGGTAGGCAAAATTCTAAGATGTCCCCTAAGGTTTTCTGGCTCAGGCGTATGTGCCCTGAACAATTCCCAGAACTGTGGATTTCGGTTATGTTATAAAGCCAGTTTACCTTAAGATAGGGAGGTTATCTAGGTGGACCTGACATAATCACCTGAGCCCTTTAAATGCAAACCATTTTCTCTGGCTGGTAGCAGAAGGAGAAGTTGGAAAGATTCAAAGCATGAGAGGGATTTGATGTACAGGGAAGTGCAGGGGGTGGGGGGTGAGGGGCGGTCTCCACTGCTGAGATGGAGGGGACCACATGGCAAGTGGCTGAGAGATGCCTCTAGTAACTAAGAGCAGTAAAGTTAGCAAGACAGAAGGGACCTTAGTTCCCACAGGAACTGAATTCTGTTAACACCCAGAGGGGAGCTGGGAAACATAACTTTCCCCTGTCAAGACTCTGGATGAGGGCACAGACACCTGGACACCTTCATTTCCTTATGAGAATGAGGAGAGAACTTAGCTAGTCCATGCCGGACTCCTGACCCATGGAAACTGTGAGACAATAACATTTGTGTTATTTTAAGACACACGTTTCTGGTAAGTTGTTACACAGCGATAGAAAAATAATACATTGGCTTTTTAGAAAAAGAACTATTTCATATGCACTTTTCGCTTGCTGTGAGCTCTCCAGGTCCATCCTTCCTGACCTTTTGGGATTTGCTGCTCACAGAGAGAAGCTTTAGGAGGAAAGCTTGAGAAGGCTGCATTCTGGATATACATTTTTAAACAAATGTTTATTGACTGTCTGCTCTCTGTCCGTTATTAGACTGAGGCTATAGTGATAACTAAGACAGGTACTATTCTCTGCTTTCATAAAAGTTACCGTCTGGAAGCAGGGAGGCTGATAATAAATAAGGGAACAAATAAATGAACAAGATATTTTCAGGCGTGTTAAGTGCTATGAAGACGATAAAAGGGAGTGACGAGATGATTGGAGTGGGGCTGGGGTTGCTAGTTGTGGCATTAGCGGAGTGGTCGGGGAAGCACTCTAAGAGCATGGCCTTTTGGCTGCGACCTGAGCAATAAGAAGTAATGAGGAGGAGCCAGTCATGCCAAGAATTAGAAATATCAGTCCCAGAGGGTCGTGAGCCTTCCTGAAAGCAGTCCCCTCAGCCAGGAAATGTAACATTAAGACAATATGATGCTATAGTCCATATTCAGATTTTCCCCATTGTCCAAATAATGCTCTTTAGAGCGTCTTTTTAAAATGTGGCATCTGGTTGTTAAATTCCTTTAATCTAGTATTGTTTCTCAGCCTCTCTTTGTCTTTTATGATGTTGATATATTTAGAGAGTACAGGCTAGACTGCCCATCAGTTTGGGTTTGTCTGATGTTTCCTCCTGATTAGATTCAGGCCATATGTTTTGGGCAGGAATATTTCCTGAGTGATGCTGTGCTCTTTTTGGTGTATCTCATCAAAAGGCCCATGATGTCAGTTTGCCCCATTATAAGTTCGCATGCTGATTTGCACGTAATATTAAACCATAAAAGCTTCCTGTCATATAATGGTGCTTGAAAACATACTTTTCCGCATTTTGTAATTTGTTACCAAGAACAGTGTTGTCCAATAGATATATCCTGCAAGCCAAATATTAATTTTAAATTTTCTAATAGCTTCATTAAAAAAGTAAGAAAAATTGGGTCAAATTAATTTTAATAATATATTTTATTTAACCAATATATCCAAAATATTATCATATCAACATGTAATCAATATAAAAAAATTGCCAAAGGGATATTTTAACTTCTTTTTTAAATTATTATTCCAAGTCTTTCAAACCCCAGTGTATATTTTATACTTATGGCACATCTCATTAAGGTTAGCCACATGTCAAGTGTTCAATAGCCACATGTGTCTGGCACCTGCCATATTGGACAGCACAGATCTAGAACATACTACTTTTTCAATGTACTATAGATGTATCACAATTTATTTAACCACCCCCATTGCTAGAACTTACTTTTTTTTTAATTTCCCATTATAAATAATGATGCAATGAAAATTCTTGTATGTATATTTCTCTGTGCATCTCATTATTTTCTTAGGATGCATTCCTTGGGGTAAAACTGATTTATCAAGGTTGTCAAAGTTCAGACAGTTTTGAGGCTCTTAATGTTGCCAAATTGCTCTCCAAGAAGGTAGTACAGATTTCCACTTGCACCAGCAGTATGTAAGATTCCCATACTTTTATCAACACAGAGCTTCATTAAAAGTACATTTGTCAATTTCATAGGTGAAAAATGGTATCTTTTCGTTGTTTTAATTTGTAGCTTTTAATTATTAATATTTATATGCTTATTGGCCTTGGTGGTCCTGATTTCTAGGGTTATTGTAGTTTTCCATTAGCTTTTACCCTTTAGTGTTGATGAAAGAAAACCCAACATCCTTGAACAGCACTATAGTGAGCTCTGTGGTAAGAAGTGCTGCATTTAAAATTGACCTCCTAATTTTAATATGGGACAAAGAGCCCAGGCAGCGTAATAGAAGCCACGTAGCAGCATTAAATTACCAGAGGTAAAGTTAGCGTGGTTGCCATAATAGGTATCAGAGCTGGAATTTTAATGAGAAGAGTCTTAACCAGGGAAAATCCTATGGCATAAAAAGTAATCAGTGAGAAAGTGACAGTTAGGCAGACAAGAGGCGCTGCCCTATGGATGATGTCCTTTAACCTCTTCTGCAGCCATCCTCTTGCTTTCTCAAGAGGTTCATAAACAAAGCCACCATGTTGCACAGATGGAAGCTGTGATGGACTCAACAAAATGGATTTGCTCTTACCAAGGATGACTGGCTGCTGCTAAGTATTCAGCTGGCTGGTAGTGACCAAACCTGAACTCCTAATATGGTATTCTACCCTGGGGGCAATTGGTTGCACTGGATGTCTTCTGCCATGGAGGAAGCAGTCATTTGACCTAAGTGCAATAGATACTTTTTTTAGATTTGGATTTGCTTTTCTCTTCACTACATGAACACAACAGAAAATAAAGCTACCTTGAACCATGACCCATTCTAAAGGTTCAGGAAAATTAATTTTGCATTAAAATGAGCAACTGAGAATTACTGAGGTCACATGTAATACAAAAGCATTATAAGAAAAAAGAGAATAACAATTATACCATCCCCAACAGACACTGAAAGAATGCTAGACTAATGTACCCATAGAAAATATCAAAACCATAATTTTTTATTTCAAAATTAGCCAAAAGACATGAAGAAAACCATACATGAAAAAAGAACATAAATTAGAATTTAAAAACCTCAGAAATGAGGTGACAACACTCAAAGGAAAAATCATAAATAGAAGAAAAAAATACTCTTAGAAATGAAGAATAAACTAGAAGGACCAACAGAATGAATAACCAAAACAGATCATGTTAAAACTCAAATTGAAATTAAGAGAGAGACAAAAAGAATTAGAAAGTGGAAAACATTTGAAGATTGATAAAGAAGATTTAACATGCAGCTAATAGGAGTCCCTGAATAAGAAAACAAAACAAGAGTACGCAACAAATATTAAAAACTATAATAAAACTTTCTTAAAAAAAAAAAAAAGATATGATACATATGGAAAAGCACACAACATACCAAAGAACACTGACCTGGAACAAACATCACAAAGATATGTTCTAGTAATTAGTGGCCTTTAAAGAAAAAGAAACAATTCTTTTGGCATATAATAAAAACTAAGATCATCAGTCTTCTAAACAGCAATGGTTTGTACCAAAAGATAATTAAGTAATCTATTTAAGACATTCAAGAAAAGAAAACGTGCACCTTATATCCAGGAAGATCTAGGGCAATTAGGGGGGAGTTGACTCCCCCCCACCGCCCCCCATCATTCCCCCTATAGTAAAATCCTCGACATTCTGCAGTTTTGGGGTTCCCAAGTTTAATAACAGGTTCCCTGCCCTAAAGTAAATGTTCAAAAGTCACACCCATCTACCTTGGGACTCCAAGTCTTCTTTCCATTCAACAAGCTAACTAAGGACCACCGCTGTGATAGTTACCTCTGCCTGTCCCTCCAGAGCCACTCCCGCCCTTCCCCTCCCTGCTGTGTACCCAGGGGCTGGCTTGTGTGAGCTGCATCAGTGAGTTTCCTTATCCTCCAGCTTCCTGTTGGGTAATGTCAATGGGAAGTACTGGTGGGTGATGGGAGGAAGGGAGAACAGGGACAGCAGGCTATCAAGTTCTCTCAGCCCCTCCCTTCAGAGTTGCTGTGGGCTGTACCCCTTGAAGAGACCACAGCTCCTGCAGGCAGCTCTCTCTAAACAGCGACCTTCTGTGGCTTCCTGTAATGACTCCCATCTCACACCCTTCCCGGCCTAAGGGAGGTAATGGCTTTCAGCAGTTGCTACCCCAAGATGGATTTATTCTTCTTATTTAGGATCAAGCAAGATCAGTACTCTTCATTTGCCAGGTTTCGTGGGCTGATCTTCCACAGTCAGGCCAGTCAAGGGTATAAAACAATCTATACAGTGAGACTGTTAAAAGGGAACCTAAGCTATCAGTGGCCACTGAGACCTGTACAAAAGCTCAGAGGGCACATTTTCCAGAATCCTATGATATCTTTTTCAGCTACCAATACACACTCATACAGATACAATGAGAACTATTTCCTCTTGGTGTAACTTGCAAGATGGTGTTATGTTTCCCTTTCATTGCAGGGTGAGGACAGAGAACAGAGATTACTTCGCCCAGCCTTCTCCCCTTACTGCTCTCCTCCTAAACCCAAGAAAGGACTTATGAAACCTGAGGATCTTTCTCCTCTGTCCTAATGAGAAGAAAATAATAGGAAAATAATAGGGTTAGAGGATTAAACCATTGCCCTTCAGACATCAGGGCTGCTGCCCAGCAGAACTTGGACACTGTATATGAGGTAAGAAAATTAAGGTCGTGAACTCATCCTAGAAAAAGTGCTATATACCTCATTGCTGAATATCACTACAGTCACTTTCGAAGTACTCCCCTTGGGAAGCTTTTCACCGAGGCCAGTGCCTAGTCCTCCCTTCAAAGCAATTTTGGAACTCATTTTCTGGAATGGCCATCAGAGCTGTCATCGTATTACCCTTGATGTCCTGAATGTCATCAAAATGTCTTCCTTTCGAGCGGCCGGATGGCTCAGTTGGTTAGAGAGCAAGCTCTGAACATCAGGATTGCCAGTTTGAGTCCCACATGGGCCAGTGAGCTGCGCCCTCCACAACTAGATTGAAGACAACAAGCTGCCACTGAGCTTCCAGAAGGGCCGCCGGATAGTTCAGTTGGTTAGAGTGTGAGCTCTCAACAACAAAGTTGCCAGTTCAATTCCCACATGGGATGGTGGGCTGCACCCCCTGCAACTAAGATTGAAAATGGCAACTGGACTTGGAGCTGAGCTGCGCCCTCTACAACTAGATTGAAGGACAATGACTTGGAGCTGAGGGGGCCTGGAGAAACACACTGTTTCCCAATATTCCCCAATTTAAAAAAAAAAAAAAGTCTTCTTTCAATATTTCCTTTATCTTTGGGTAAAGAAAGAAGTCATTGGGGGCCAGATCAGGTGAGCAGGGAGGGTGTTCCAATACAGTGATTTGTTTATGGCTAAAAACTCCCTCACAGACAGTGCCGTGTGAGCTGGTGCATTGTTATGATGCAAGAGCCATGAATTGTTGGTGAAAGTTCAGGTCGTCTAACTTTTTCATGCAGTCTGTTCAGCACTTCCAAATAGTAAACTTGGTCGACTGTGCAGTTGGTACAAATCCATAATGAATAATCCCTCTGAGATCAATAAGATGTTAGCAACATCGGTGCAACAAGTTCGCGAACTTAATTGTCAGAAGTCATATATACGAGTATGTATTTATTCCAGTAAGTGCCTTTTTACTTAAGGTTTTATCTTTAAATATCTGTCTTTTTCTTTGTGGGATGTGTGCATTAAGACAACTTGCCTTCCTCAGGGTGAGTGGGAGTCATTCCTCAAGGGTCCCTGGCTACCAACATAATGTAGGATTTTTTTTCTTTATCCCTTTCTCCTTCTTCCTTTGATTAGGGGTCCACAAACTTTGTACAAAGGGGCAGTTAGTAAACATTTTCAGCTGTGGCCATATGGTCTGTTGCACCTACCTAATTAGCTGTTGTAGCAAAAGCAGCTATAGACATTATGTAAATGAATGAGGGTGTCTGTGTTCTAATAAAACTTTCTTTACAAAAATAGGCATCAGGCCAGATTTAGCCTGTGGGCAATCGTTTGCCAAACCCTGATTTACAGTGTTCCATGCAACAGAATCCCTTTTAACTACAGGCAGTCATGGTCAATGAGACATCAGCAGACAACTATGATGGATTTCTGGAAAAGCTTCTGTTTTCCTGATAAAGGTGTCACCATTTCCTCTTTCGTTTTCCTTTTTCTTTCTTCCTTTAACATGATCATGAGGTCTGGAGAAGCAGCAGTCATTTTGTAACAATGAGGTTACAATAATGAGGAGGAAGGCCTACATAGAAGACACAAAGTGTGAGTCAGTATTGTGTGTGTGTGTGTGTGTGTGTGTGTGCAACCCTCCCTATTATATGGCAAGTTGCTCCTAGATGCAGGAAGAGACCAACAGATTGAAAGAACAGAGTAGAAAGCCTGGAAATTAAAACACAAGTGAAAGGAATCTTGTATAACACAAAAGAAGTTCAGAAAGGACAGAATAGTCAGTAAACGGTGTTGGGACAATTGCATTTCTAACTGTAAAAAAATGAAATTATTCCCCAATTTAAATTTCATTTTCTCCAATTTCGTACTTCATTTTGATTCCTAGAAGGATTAAAGATCCAAATGTAAAACATAAGGTTTTAATCCTATTTAAATAAAATATATGACAACATCTTTATGCTCTTGGATGAGGAAGAATTTCTTGACAATATCTGCCATGAAGAAAAGAGTTATAAATATGGCTACATTAAAATGAAAAACTTTGGCACATCAGAAGACATCATTTGTAAAATATGAAAAGACAAAACATGGAAGAAGTATTTGCACATGGAGAACTTACAAAGTATCTGTATCCCAAGCATATAAAGAAAGTCTACAAATTAAAACAAAAAGACAGCAACCCAGTAGAGAAATGGGAAATGATACAAACAAGTAATGCACAGAAAGAGAAAAATTGAAAGAAGCAGTAACATGAAAGATACTCACCCTCACTACCAGTCAGGACAATGCAAATAAAAACAAGGTACAGGTTTTCACTCATGTGTGTAGCAAAGATGTTAGAAATGAAAGAGATGGCAAGGATGTAGGAAAACAAGGACTCTGTTGGTGGAAATGTACGTTAGCATAGCCATTGTTTGGAAAGTAAATCAATGAAAACTTTTTGGAATAAGCTGGTCCCTAGAAGGTATAGGCAGAGATCATTTTTTATTCTTCCTCATGCCTCCTCTGCAATCTGCTCTGCCACACAGTTCTTTCTCTGCTCACAGTAGCTTCAAACACTATGAAATATCAATAATAAGCTTAATGCTACAGAACGACTTGTGTCCCCCCCAAAACTCATACGTGGAAGCCCTAACCCCCAAGGTGACTGTCTCTAGAAATAGGGTCTTCAGGAGGTAATTAAGGTTCAATAAGGCATGAGGGCAGGGCCCTAATCCAATAGGACTGTGGCCCTAGAAAGTTTAATACATTTCCTTATTGTGAGAGTATATAGGAGAGCACTTTAAATGATTTGTAATTAAAAGATATTTTTTAATCAGGACACAATGCTAAAATCTGTGAAGAAAAAATTGGCATAATTGATTATATATATTTAATACTCCAAATGATTGTCTTCATCAAACAAAGTGAAAAATGGAAGCAGTGCAAGGGGAGAAAATATTTGCAAGGTACATAAGTGATCAATGGACTATTATCCATAACCCTAAGGAGATCCAAAAATCACTAAGAAAAGAAAAATCTCCAGTAGAAAAATGAGCAAAGGACATAAAAAGGTAATTCACAGAAGAAAAATTGTGCTGAAACGGTAAACATAAGGTGATCAACCTATTTGGTAATCTGGAAAATGAACACAAAAACAACTTATCAAGTTGGCAAAAAATTAAATGATGATAACAATATCCATTTTGACGAGGAAACAAGTATTGATGGAAATGCAAATTGATATCGTCTTGTTGGAAGACAATCTGCCAGCATTTTCCGAAGTTTTAAAGGTGCTTGTATTTGAAAGGGCATATGCACACTAAGTTTTCTAATGTAAAAAAACACAATGTTCTACAGGAATGTATAACAGTGGTCACTGCAAAAAAAGAGAGTGAGAGAGAGAGAGAGAGAGAAAGAAAAAGAAAACCTAAATATTAATTTTAACATTCAGAGGAAAGAATTAATAAATGATGAAATGATGGTACATTCAAATTATGAAATTGTACGTGGCATTTTTGATGGGGTAGATAATTATGACCTGATAGAGAAAAAATTTCCCAAGTCATATCATTAGGAGAAGAGAGAAAATCACAGTAGATAAATAGATAAAATAAGTCAATTATACAAAAATAAATATATTAGAAATACATATATTGTAAGATTTAGGTATTTTTTACTGTCTGAAATTGGGATGTATCTCACAATTTTTGGCATGTTGTAATTTAACTGGTAGTATTTTCCTTTCTTAGATGTACAGAAAATAATGGTACTTTTTAAAATAGATGCATCTGAGAGTCAACACAGCATAGATGGACATAGATAGAAAGATAGAGATAGATGAAAGAAAGAAAGAAGGAAAAAGAAAGAAAAAAAGGAAGGAAGGAAGAGAGAAAGAGAGAGAGAGAGGGAGGGAAAGAGAGAGACAGAGAGAGAGAGACAGAGAAAGAGAGAGAGAGAGAGAGAGAGAGAGAGAGAGAGAGAGAGAGAGAGAGAGAGAGAAAGGAAGAAGAGAGACAGAGGGAGGGAAGGAGGGAGGATAGAAGGGAGGGAGGGAGGCAGGGAGGAAGGAAAAAAGAAAGAAAGGAAGATGATCAAGAGACAGATGATAGAAGACTAAAAGGATATGCACAAAAGTGTTAGCAGTGGTTATTGTTACTTCTATTTAATTCTGTATTGTTTGAACTTTTTACATGAGAAGGTATTCATGAACTAGTTGTTCATCTTTTAAGTTGAGTTTTCCTTTTAATCTTTATTACCTTAAAATCTTTCTTGTTTTCTTTTTGTTTGCCTTTGCCTGACATATCCCTACCCCTCCTTTATTTTCAACGTTCTAATATCATTTTAAGTTATCTTTCGTAAGCAATCATTGAATTGCTTTGTTGATTTTACTCCAACCTGAGTCTTTGTATATTTTTAAAGGGGTTTAAAAGTGTTGACATTTGTTGACATGGCTGTTATGCCTGGTGTCACTTCTGTCATCTTGCTTTATGTCTTACTTCTTCTTTGTTTACTTTCTTTTCTTTGTCTTTTGCTATATGGATAGTATTTTGTTTGCTTTATCTTCTTCAATGATTTGGAAACTAGACTTCTTGCTTTAAATTCTATGAGCGATCACTAAATTATGAAGCAATTCTTAAATTCAAATGTATCAGGCAGGATTTAGTCAGGAAAGTGACTGTCAGGTTATTCCAGGAATGAAAGATTTGATACAGGAACTAGGGGCTGGCACAGCTTTGGAAGGACAGGGTTACGATGGTCAGCGAATCTGCCACCAAGATCTGAGCGAGAAGGTCTGAAGCTGGCGATTCTTGGAACCCCCTAGGAAGACCCTGTAAAATCGCAGAACTGTCCACTTTTGTGGTCACAACTGTCTCAGAAGAACAATGACTTCTCCTTCCAGTCTTCTCAAGAGTGTCTCTTCCAGGCAAAATCTAACCAGAACCATACAGGGAAAGCATTCTAGGAAAGGTAGTTCGTGGCTTCTTTGCAGCCATGCAGAATGATAGCAAGTTGATAATAGACAACCAGAAGACCATATTTATTGTTTTCTTAAAAAGTAAACGTTAACTTTTTATTCCTTTTTATGTGGAATGAGGAATCAAGCGTTCTTCCTTAGCTACTCGTACTTGTCCCCATTTCCAGTAATTTTAACTGAACAATTTAAAAAGAATTATCCATTTCAGATTTTTATATTCAAGTCCCTACCAGCACATATATAATGTGTGTGTGTGTGTATGTGTGTGTGTAACTGGTTTTAATATTTATTTCCAGTTTCCTCCTACTTGTCCCAAGCTCTTACTTTGGACTAATTTCATTTTCAGGGGAACCTTCAGAAGGAGTGAATGAGAAGAACATTTTCTTAGTTCTTGCATTTCTGAGATATCTTTCTGTTAAGTCACCCAGATAACAATTCTCCTGAATTTATAGGTAATAACCTCATCTCTACATTTCTTTATCACCTCTTGGCACTCATTATTATGTAGGGACGGCCTAAGGAAGGCCAATCTTTTGTTTTCTTTTTTGTCAATAGCCACTTTTTTGATTAGATAATTCTTTCTGTGGAATATTTTTTAATTGCCAATATTTTTGTAGCTGTTGATTTTTGGATAAAATACATTGAATACACACTCAATTAGATTGTTGATTTTGTTTGTAAAGTCAAGAATATTTTCATTTATTATTGCTTCAGCTTTCTTTCTTCAAAAATATTAAGAAGATAGATCCTGGATCTGTTTTTCATCCTACTTGTTTTTATCTCTCATTTACATATCTTTTCTTTTTTTTCTATTTTCTAGTATAATTTCTTCAGTTTATCCTCTCATCAATATATTTTTCACACAGTGTCATATTTTATTATTTTTCTACACCCAAAGTGGATGGCAATGTATACTGCATTTTAAATTCCATGAAGTCACTTCTAATTTGACCAGTTGTATTTTCAACAAGAATTGTTCCTATTTCATGGGAGAATTTCAATAATAATTACAGAAAACACAAGGCAAATAGTTTCTAAAAGTATTTTGATTTTACACAAAAAAGGTCTACATCAGAGGGAGAAAAATCTACATTTTACTCTAGAATATTGGGCCATTTTTCTCCTTCTCTTGTGTTAAAATTGATTTTTATAAGCCTAGGTTAATTTTCTTCTCTATAACCATCCTTTTAGAGTGAGATATATTCAGGGCAAGGCTGAAACTTAAATATAATTAACCAAGATCTAGGCTGGGAAGAGAGAGGATAGTAGGTTTTCTGTTCAGTGAATAAGCAGGTACCATATACAAGGTGTGATCAAGCAATATGTTGAATGTTTAAATAAAAAAATAATTATTCCAGGAAAAGACTTATTGCATTAATCCCCCTCAAAATACTCCCCCTCGCTTCAAACACACTTATCCCATCGTTCTTGCCAATTTCTGAAGCAGTTCTGGAAGTCCTCTTTCATGAGTGTCTTTACTTCATCCTCCATCATGACAACGCTCCGTGTCACCCATCCCTTGTGGTATGGTAACCTCTGTCAAATAAAAACATTACAGTGTGTCCTCTTCCACCTTATTCACTGGATCTGGCACCGTGCGACTTCTGGCTCTTCCCCAAAGTCAAAATGACCATGGAAAGTAAACATTTTAAATTAATTCAGGACATCGAGGCAGCCATGACAGTGCAACTAAAGGCACTCCCAGAAGAGGACTTCCAGAACTGCTTCAGAAAGTGGCAAGAACGATGGGATAAGTGTGTTTGAAGCAAGGGGGAGTATTTTGAGGGGGATTAATGGTAATGTGTCTTTTACTGTAATAATTTATTTATTTATTTATTTAAACATTCACTGTATTGTTTGATCATACCTCATAGGAATCATATTTGTACCTTTGACCTACTTTGAAGACTTCTCAGACTCTGTTAAAGACAGATTCTTAGAGGAAAGTCTCTCTAGGAAGCACATAATCCATTAAATGTTCACAAATCAAACGGTGGTTTCTGTCCTAGAGTAGAAATTAAAATATGTGGAGTGACTAGCGCTGGAAATCTGTGATACAGTGCAGTGAGGCATCACCGAGCGAGCTCAGTGTCGGCTGCTGAGAGAGGCCGAATGTCAATTCTGACCCATTGTTAAGGACAGGACTTCATTTGCTCTAGAATCTGGAGCATGCACATATCTTGCTCATATACTTTAAGGACAGGTTGGCATAGATAGTGTCTACATTCGTGGGTCAAATATGAAAAATATGTGACTACCCTGGAAGAAATGGATGACCATTTTTATTCACTCTACTAAAGATATCAAAAAAAGACAAATAGGATTAAAGACAAAAGTGAAATCATTTCCAGGCAGAAACTGAGCCAAGAAAGGGGCCCAGGTCCTCCCCGTTACCCAGAGCACCCTTCAGCTTGGCATCCTGTCCCTTGAATCAGAGTTATTGTCTGGCTGTAATGCAAACACTGGCTCCATTGTGATTCTGCAGAGAGGCAGACCCACTTGCACTGCTTTCTACCCGCCTGGGGCTTCTGTGGGCTTAACCCACTGAGCTGTGACTCCGGCAGCTGGCCCGGAGGGACTCTATCCAAGGTGGTGCCTTGAGATTTGTGCTGATTTATTGCACAAGAAGTGCCGGGTAAATCCCTTTGCTGTCCCACGGGAAATGTCAAGTCAGGGGTAAAGATTGGGTGCTCCCTGATTGAATCCAGGGGTTTGGGTCAGAAGGGATGGTAGCCAGAACCTGCATGCTTATTTATATCTGCTTCTGAGAATATTTGCATGGACCTTAGACTACCTGGAAAGTTCTAGAAAAGTTCTAGGTTCTCCAGTGTCCTAAAGTGTTTTCATGAAGTGTAGAGAATGCAGCAGTACAGTTTGAAGCAGATGAGATTCACAGGGTGGTTTAGTGCAATGCTTCTTAAACTCACTGTGCATTGTACTTATCTGTGGAGCTTATAAACATGCAGATTCCTAAGCCGCATTCCCTGGGCTTCTTATCCATAGGTCTGCAGTCAGGACTAAGAATCTGCGTTTTTGATGAGCATTCCCAACTGATTCTAATGCAAGAGTCTCACACCACAAATTCCACTTAGAAAAACCCTGATTTATGGGGCCGTTGGCAAAGTAAGCACTTGCATCCCTCTGTTGTAATACATGTCTGGACCAAGAATGGGTTCCTCGGGGACTACAGAAGGTAGATGATGTGCAACCCCCTCCCATTGGGAGGTTGAGTACTGCCTTGCTCCTAACCAGACTCCAGCAAACAGGGTTCCTACAGATCCCAACTGTATGCACTGCTCTTGGGTGAAGCTATCCCAAAGGTCAAGGACAGTGGTAAGTAAAGGAAGAAACCTTCCTTCTGTCAGGCTCAGACTGATAAGCTCAAGTGGGAAATCCCAGTGATAGAGAGGAACAGAATACTGCAATATTAATCAGTGACTGTGTGTCCACACCCCCACTCAGGGAAACCACCCCACGCACATCCCTGATTTCCAGGCAGCCATATTGAGTACCATAAGAAGGTATATCCCTAGCCACAGCTGATTAGACCAAAGATGGGCCCCTGAATGCAAGGCAGACAAAGCTCAGGTGAAATAGGTCATGAACTGGCATGAAAAGATTAATCAGGCCCATCAGATTACCTCTCCTGGAAATTTGAACTGGGAAATAATGAGAACCCAAACCAATTATCAGTCCGTCATAGTTTATCAAAAGGTCATGTCATAGCAAGAAAGGCGGGGGCAGTTATGATGTAGACAAAGGATGCCGGTCAGTGGGGAAAGCAAAGAAAGCAAAGCAGATACGCAGAGAGAAACAGAATTTTAAGAAAATTTGAGAAATGAGAAAAATGAGAAACCTGGTTAAGAGCACCAGGTAAAAGCAGATTATAAATGTTCTTCAGCTCCAAGAACGTGTAACCTTACTTGAGGAAGCGTGAAATTTCCATAGACAATGAGATGGGACTAACATTAGACTGCACGTTTAGGTGCCACCCCCCGGCCGCCCTAATTGTGATGCTATTAGGAGGGAGGACCTGTGGGGTGATTAGGTCATGAGTGGAGGGGCCTCACGTATGGGATTTATGCCCACAGAAAAGAGGCCTCAGAGAGCAACCTTACCACCCTTCCACCATGTGAGGACGCAGCAAAAAGACGGCTGTCTATGAACCAGAAAGCGAGCCCTCGCCAGGCACTGAATCTGCCAGCTCCTTGATCTTGCCTGCAGAACTGTGAGAAAGAAATTTCTGTGGTTTATAAGCTCCTCAATCTGCAGTACTTCGTTATAACAGCCCAGATGAGCTAAGGCAAACATTTAAAAAGCTCTTATTGCATGCAAGGTACCTGCTAAGTGTTTAGTGTATGCTTTCTCATTTACAGTCACAAGAGCACTAAAATATACACATCATTGTGCTGGCTTGCCTATTCTACTTTATCATCCTTACGATAGAGATAAGGAAAATTGATGGGTTGTCTAGCTCTGCACTATCCAATATGGTAGTCTCTCGTCACATGTGGCTCTTAAGCACTTAAAATGTAGCTAGTCCTGCCCTCCATGAGCTTAGACTCTAAAAAAGGGCAGTACACACATGTTTATAAAAATAAGTTTTTGTGGGATATTGGAGCCAGAGGATAGGTATTTGAAGTTTAACATTGCAGAGGTTATTGAGGAGACGCATAAGGAACTAGAGCCTTCTCAGCTCCCGGCCTGCTAGTTAAGCTCTCTCTGCTGGTTTACAGCAGGTCCAGGCTTTCATACTTGGCCTCTGAGAGGCTTGCTCCACCTGTTGGATATCTTAAGGACCTTTTCTTCCTCACCAAAGCCTGATGAGGAGGGAGGCAGCCACTCCAGTGATCTCTCCTGGCTCCACTTTCCACAGGTCTAACTGCTATTCCCAGCAACAACACAACCAAAGGGAAAACACGTTGCAAATATGGGGAAATAACCCAGAAAAATGGACTCTTAAATAAAAGCTTTTATTCTCCACTGGGCCAGACTTCCTGATATCTCCCAAAATGTAGTAAGGGCATGTGGGAGATTTTAACCTCCACTTTGATTTCCAAGGATAACGCGGAACCTCCCCTCCTCCCTTCTGATTCCATCTACATCAAGGGTCCTCTGGCCCATTTCTTCCCATCATGGTTTCTGACATCCAGGCAGGACAATTGGGGCCTCTTTGTCTCAAGTTGGTCATTTGCATCTCTGTGGCCTTCCTGCCTGGGTGACACCCACTTGATTAGGCATTTGCTCCTTGTGGACTCAGAGTCCCTCATTTACATTTCCCCACAATAGTGAATGGTTTACAGGCTGTTGAAATACAGTTGCTAAACAGCTAGTAACTGAGCCAATAAAGCCAGCCCTTTCAGGTTTGGACTTGAGCCTCTCTGAGAGCTCTAAACCCATAGGCATCAATAGGCAGCGGCCCTGTGGACCACCATTGAAAGCAGAGGCAGAGTGAGAAAACTAACAGAAACTCCACCTTGTCTCAGGCCAACATTTTGGCTGGCTGCGTATCCCCAAGGCTTCATTAATAACCTAGGGAGGAAGGATTCAGTTGTTAAAACTAATCCCACGTTGCATAAGATAAAAATCACACGTGGTCACAATTATCCTTCAACATCTTTTAATGCCTGTAAAGAAAGCAGACATTGTTGTGTGTTTACAACCCCGGGGAATAAAATTCTTATAACCATTAGAAATTTAAGACTGTTGAATTACAAGTGAAAGGGAGGAACAAAAGTAAAGTCTCTGCGTGTAGATGTCTGTTTTCAAAGCACATTACCTTTAAGATAACTGTGAAATCCCCGGCCACACTTATTATCCTTTACAGATCTCTAGTAGGGAATGAGGGACAAGTAGAGAATAACAATAAAAAAAAGTCAGCACTCATGACAGTGAGGCAACTATGCTGTCTTACATGTATCAGCTCATACACACTCTACTATATTAGGAATCATTATCCCTATTTTACAGAAGAAGAAACTGAGGCATACAGAGGTTGTGGAAATTATCTGAGATTTCTTACTAGAATGTGACAACGCTCTTGAGAGGAGGCGGTAAATGAATTACATGTGAAAGAAATGTAGGATTTCAGTAAATGGAACTCAGAGATAGGTGGGGAAGGAAATATGGGGTGGAAGGCACTATGTGCGCAATGGAATAGGGGATGCAAATACAGGGCAATATGGGGAATGTCCTTCTGTGGCTGAGCGTGAGATCTGGCACAGGAGTGGAGGGCTAGATAACCAAGTGTAATGGTTAATTTTATGTGTCGACTTGGCTAGGCCGTGCGTACCCAGATATTTGGTCAAATATTATTCTGGGTGTTTCTGTGAGAGTATTTTTTTGGGATGAAATTAATATTTAAATCAGTGAACACTGAGTAAATCAGATGGCCCTCCTTAATGTGATTGGGCCTCGTCCAATCAGCTGAAGGCCTGAATAGAACAGAAAGACCGGCCTCCCCCGAGCAAGAGAGCCTGCCTTCAGACTTCATCTGCAACATTGTCTCTCCCTTGTTCCACAGGGGACAGCCTTCGGACTGCAATTGGAGCGTCAACTCTCCTGGATCTTCAGCAGCCAAGCCACCTGGGATATTGGATTTGTCAGCCTCCATAATTCCAAGTCCTTATCATAAATCAATTTTTTTATATATGCACATCCTTTTGGTTTTGCTTTTTCAGAGGCAAAGCATGGACGAGTCGTAGAACTTGAGATCTAGAAGGAACCCTTAATCCACCTCCCTCAACAACAGAAGAAAAAGAAGACCACATCTTGGAGCGTTTCAGTGGCTTGTAAAGTCCACGCAGCCAGCATATAGCACAGATGTGGATGAGCTCTTGGCTCAGAACTTCCCACTCAAAGTCTTTTTCGCTGCAGTGTGCTATCTCCTTTGAGTCACACACAGGATGCAGGTGTGTGTGTGTGGGGGGTGTTGGTGAGGGGACAGAGCTCTCCTGTGTGTTGCCCAACTACATTCTTTGCTTTCCTTCTCCAAACACAGTCTACTATTGGCATTGGCTCCAAACAGCTGGTAGTGGCTGCCACGACACATGCGCATTTGTCACTATCCTTTGCTGTCAAGCATCTTACAGGTAGGCTGTTCTCAAGAGCAGGCCAGGAGCCAAGTGCAGCAAGTGAGCCCCATTCTTCTCAGCTCGACCAGTATTGACTGCTTCCTCTCCTGGCATGATTTTAGGATTTCCCATTCTCCTCCCTACTGCATTTCCTGTTTAAAGTAACTTTTTTCCTAGGTCAATTCAGTTATTCTCTGATTCAAGCAAAACTCGAGAGGCAGAGAAAAATGAACACTGGTCTGCTGTTCACACGACAGAGACACCAAATGATTACGTAACCTATACCTCCCCCACTCAGCCCCTGTCTCACCACCCTGAGTGTTTGAGTGTTTTGCCTGCATTTTTCAAAGATTCCCTAAGCTCAAATTCACACCTCCTTGATGGAAAACACAGGTGGAGGCAACATTGTGGCTCTTGTATATTGACCACCCTGGACAAAATTATGAGAAACCTGCACTGTCTACCTTACACTTCCAACCTATTTGTCTTCCTGGATGCAAATCCTTTGCCCCAAACAGGTCTCTTGGTTGGTCCCTGAACATGCCTTGTGTTTTTCCACCTCAAAACATTTGCCCCCACCACCTGCCCCAATGGAATGTCCTGCCCACTTCTTTCCACCTAGCCAGATCAGATTCATTTCACCTTTATTCACCACCAACTGCAGGTCAGCACTGGGCCAGCACTTTCACATGTGTTATCTCATCCTGCAAGGCCCAGCATAAATTTCTTCTTATCTGTGAAGCCTCTAGGGCTATCCCAACTGGAAGTGACCACTTCCCACTTTCTCTTAAACTTATTGTCTGTATTACTCATTTGGCACTTAATACATCCTAGTGCTTTATAATTAATCAATCACTCGTTCATTTATTCAAACAAGTATTTACTGAGTGACTATTATTTTCTGGACACTGTGGTAGGTGCTGGATAGATATGGAGATGAAGAAGAATGTTGGTTGTCTCCATGACATTCAGTCTAGTGATAAAAACCAACACATAAGGAGATGGTGGTCATACAATATGATGAGTGCAGGTCTGAGAAGGGTTCCTATGTGCTCTCTGCTCAGGTTGAGTCTTGATGAATGCGTTGAAGTTGGCCAGGTGAAGGTGGGAAGAGAGCATGTTTTCAAGAAGGACAAAAGAATAGGGGCCCAGAGCTGAGGAGCAGCCAAGTGTGTGGAAGGAAATTGCAAGCAGCCCCTTCTTGCTGGAGCAGAGAATGTTGCTAAACTATGGAAAGTGCAAGATAGAATGGGAGGGCCTGGAACATCACGCTTAGAATTTTAGATTCATCCTGAGGGTTGGTGGTGTGCCACTGAGGGTTGTAAGCAAGGGCTAGACCCAACATTTGTTGTTTGAGATCACTCTGGCTACAACGTGAAAAATGGATCAAACCAGGGAGAGATTTGAGGCAGGAAGCTATAAGAAGGCTGTGGCAGGAACCCAAGGCAAGAGATAAGAGAGCAGTGCTGTCTGCCCCTGGAATGAGGGGACCAGATTGGAGAAATATTCAGGTGATACTTAGAGCACGGAGTGGGAGCCAGGCAAGGATGAGTTCACATTTTCACTTTGCCAGCAGCCAATTGTGTGATCTTAAGCAAATAATTTATACTCTCTTAGTCTCATCTCCTTTGTCTATAAAACGAGGAAAATATTATCCATTGGGTCAACTTCAGTATTATGTAAAATAGTGAATGGAAATCCCTAGGCATATACCTAGGACCCCGGGAGCAACTATTTGTTATTGACATTGGTGTCACTGATGTTGGTGTCTTTTCCTGTCTGTTTTCCTCAGGAATCTGTGAGATCCCTGAAAGCAGAGACTGGCTTACTCATATTTTCCCCTCATTTTCTACCACAGTGCCTGGCACATAGCAGATGATCAATCAGTGTTTGCTGAATGAATTTATATCATCCCTTACAATTCAGAGCCAAGCAGATTCTTTAATTTCAAATTCATTGCCGAACCCTGAAAGAGAAAATCCAGGATACAAATTTGACTAAGATCAAAGGAACAGAGATTATTCTTATACAATAGTAGAACATTGAGTTCTCTGAAGCTCGAGCCTGTATGTTCTTCCCATCTTTTCTCAACTCTCCTCTGCTTCCCTCTTCTCTCCTCTTTATGTCTCTTCTCTTCACTTTCTACACCTTGGTCCAAGGCAATCTCATTCACTCACATGACTTAAAACTATATGCTGATGGTTCTCCAAATGAATGTCTCCAGTCATGACCTCTCTTCTGAACTCAAGATCAGTAGATCCAACTGCCTACTTGACACCTCTCCTTTCAACATCACCGTGTTTCCCTGAAAATAAGACCTAGCCGGACCATTGGCTCTAATGTGTCTTTTGGAGCAAAAATTAATATAAGACCCGATCTTATTTTAATATAATACCCGGTCTTATATAATACAAGACCAGGTCTTGTAAAATTCCTCTTCAGACATTTCTGCTGTAACTTGCTATTCTTCTAACATGGCTCTTCTCATTGGGTCGCACCATCTTCCACTCAGATGTCCAAGCCATTAATCTGGGAGTAATCTTTAACACCTCCCTCTCCCTCAGTCTCCACATCCAATAAAATGCCAGACATCCAAAACAGATCTAGGATCTCTCCTCCTCTCACCATCCCTTCTGCTACCACCATCTCTCCCGTGGAGAAGGTACAATCTCTTCTTGGTAGCCACACTTGTTTTTAGATAAACAACCACACTCTTTTTTTAGATAACAGCCAGAGGACTATTTAAAATTACGTATCAGACCACATTACTTATTTGTTTAAGAGCCTTTAATGGCTTCTATTGAACTTGAGAAATTTTTCAAAGTGTTTATCATGACTTCCCAGCTGTCCATGATTGAACTTCCTACTACCCTCGCTTACTCTAATTCCATTCTGCGCTTGCTCACCAGCCTCCTTTCAATTCTTCAAACACCGCATTATTCTCTGGCCTTGGGGGCTTCACATCTACTGTTTTTTATGAAAGGCTCTTATCCCCACTCTTCACTTAGGTAACAGACAACCCCAACTGATCCATAAAGTCTCAGTTTAAATGTTTATTCCTCAGAAGGGTCTTTCTTGGTTTCCCCTTCTAAACTAGAGCTGTAATTCATTCCCCTAAAGCACTTATCACAATTTGCAAATATATACTTATTTGTGTAACTATTTGTTTGACACCAATCACCCTAGCCCCACCCCAACACACAAACACACAGACGCTCTGCTATCCATGCCTGCATTTCTGAGACCCAGCACAGAGCTTGGTGCATAAAACACGTAGATTTATATTGAATTAATGTGGTAAAGGCTGCAAAAAAGAGACACACCTGTGGCTGGAAGAGTTCAAAACAGGAGAGATGACCTCTGAATGGTGGTGCAGAGAAGTCTCCAAGGAAGAAAGGGCATTTGCTGGAAGCTTTGAAAAATGCATGGGATGGAACCAGCCAAGGTGAGTGAGACTAAAGGAGTGCAAGGAAGGAAGGGCTTCCCAGGTATGTGGACTACCTGTCTGGAGAAACCCAGGTGGTATTTGAGCAATGATGAGTCATCAGGATGCCTGGAACATAGAGCTTGGGAAGGGGAGGAGGTCTAGGAAGAGAATGACAAAAGCTGCCTGTCTTTGGGTCCTGTAGGGACAGAGTCCCAGACAGAAGTTTTCAGGCTCTCGACCTCACGTGGAAAGGTGCTAGCTCGGGTAGTAGATGGCCATCTGCTGTAACCAGTTAGCCATTAGCCACTAATATAACTGCCGTGGCCACGCTCGCAGGCGTGGATTTGTGTCTAGCAAGTGCGGTTACAAGCGAATTGTGGATTGCGGACCGTGTTGATCCTACTTCCTGTGTCTCGCCAGGCTGCCAGTGAGACTGGGGTGTAGGAAGACCCCTCTTTGGGGTTACTGGTGGATGTTTGCTTTTGTGTCTCAACCAGCCGCCATCTAGAATATAGTGGTATGACTCCCCTATCCATGGCTCCGTTGTTGTTCCTTTTTGGCCTCACCATATTCTGTGTTCTTATGTGGGGAGCGGGAGCTGAGACCCTGCATTACGGGACCTATTCTTATATCTCCAGGAGGTACTGGTGGGTGGCCAAGAGGCTTCTCCTGGACAAGGTGGCCCTTCTCTTCCTGGAGTTGAGGTACCTGAGATATTTCACAAACATTTTTTTCCCTTAATTAGCTCTCACTCAGGAGGTAGGGGGCAATAGGGCCCAACACTTTTCAGCCCCTGCTGCGTCCTGCCCCACCGCAGCCCCAGACACCCGGCTGGTAGGCTTCAGCCAATTCCTAGTTGCGATGGAAATGGAATGTTGCTTATTCTGTGATGTGAACTGTTTAATCTAATTCTACATTAGGAAACCTGAAACGTTGGACAATTTATAGGGAAAAAAGTTAGGACAGAATTCAAACAATTCTTCTATAGGCATTTGACTCATGTTTGTATTATGTCCAGGTGTAGGCCCTCTTAACTCACCATTGAGTCCTCTAAAAAAAAATTCTTTCAGCTACACACATGACTTTCTGACCTTGTTGAAAACACATGCTTGCCTCTTCTATTCAATAGATTCGTTTTAAAAGAACATTTATTATGTGCTTTAGCATTCATCCTGTTAGGTGCTTTCCATGAGTTACCTCATTTAGTCCTCGTATTCACCCCACCAGGGAAGCACAGATTTAACTTCTAGATAAGGAAACCAAGCTCAGAGGGATTAAGTAACTTGCCCAAAGTCACAGAGCTTGTAGGCGTGAAGCTTGCATTGAAACGGAGGTCTGTCTGGCCTAAGTCCTGTGCTCTCAGCTATTATGCTATATGGCTTTTCAAAGACAAGGCATATTGACTGGGTTTTGGGAAACAATCAAGATTACTTTTTAAATAATGCTTTTACTTTAAAATAATAACAGATTCGCAGGAAGTTGGAAAAATTATGTACCCTTGCTTAACTGTAGTACAATAACAAACCCAGGGACTTGACATTTGTACAATTCAGAGTTTATTCAGATTTCACTAGTTGTAGCATCAGGATTGTTTTTTAAATAAAGTTTCCAGGGAAAAGCAAACCCAACCCAAAACAACTTTCTGAAAGTTCCTTTGGCGCCCCTTCTCCGGTAGACCCTGGAATGGCTCGCTGAAGTTGCTGAGGTCCCGGGCTCCTTGAACAATGGGGCTGAAGAAGGGATGAATCAATATACACAGAGAGATCCATTTCTTCTGTATGGGCCCCAAGGAAATGCTATATTGCCAAGGGACCTCACTGAATCCGTGCTGCTTTCATATGGAAAGGACTCCGAGCAGGGGAACTCAGAGGAACCTGCTGAGACTGCCTGAGTCTGGTCGTGTGGAGGCCTCTGAAACCCTTGGGGCTGCCTAAGACCTGGCTCAGCCAAGACGCCTCTTTACCCCTATTGTCTGTCTCCTGGCAGCTGATGATCAGTGATAAGCAGGAGAGATAAAACAGGTTTGAGGCTGTGAACCTGCCTGAATCACTGGCAGCCAACCAGGCCATTTTTTATCTGGAAAAACTCCCCCCAGGACAGCCCAAAAGAGTGTTTGGGAACCTGGCTGAGGGAACAATGGCGGGAAATGGAGGCCCGAGCTTGGGCGTTAGGGCCCTGCCACCCACACTCCTTTGTACTGTTATTCCTGGCGAAAAGACTGATTTGCTTTGGTTCAGACAGACTCTGTGGGAAGAGGTGCAAATGAGGCTTGGAAATTAAAAGGAAGTAGTCTGATGACAAAGGAAGTGTTGGGAGATTGTTTTCCAAGATTGAGAGATTTCATTATAAATGACTCTGAGAATTGCCTCCCTAAACATATGTGTGTGTGTATATATATATATATACACACACACATAAGTATATATATATGTATATATGAGAAGTCAGACCTTACATTACGCAGGCAAATGCCCATCTTCCTTTGGGGTGGCCATAAGGGCGATTGGGCTCTGGCCCCTGCCCGTCTCTCCAGGTAAATCTGATTACTCGTCTTTAACCATGTGACAGCAGGAAATCTGGTTAGACTGATATGGTGTGTTCTTAGTAGACTCACATTGGTTTCTAGAGATGACTGATTGTTTTACCAAATGCTTAAAAGCTCTCTATTATGGTTGTGTTCCCCCAAAATTCATGTGTTGGTGTCCTAACCCTCAGTACCTTAGAATGTGACCTTATTTGGGAATAGGGTCATTGCTGATGTAATTGGTTAAGATGAGCTCATGCTGTAGTAGGATGGGCCCCTGAGCCAGTATAACTGGGATCCTTATAAAAAGGAGACATTTTGACGCAGACATGCACACAGGGAGAACATCATGTGAAGACGAAGGCAGAGATAGGGGTGATACTTCTCAAAGAATGCCAAAGGTTGCCAGCAAACCCCCAGATGCTAGGAGAGAGGCATGGTACAGATTCTCCCTCACAGCCCACAGAAGGAACCAATTCTGTTGACACTGTGATCTCAGACTTCCAGCCTCCAGAACTGCGAGACCATACATTCCTGTTGTTTAAGCCAACCAGTTTGTGGTACTTCGTTCCAGCAACCCTAGCAAGCTAATAAATGATCTTAAAATTTTTGTTTCAGAATCTTTCTCAGAGTTGATTTCAAGGTCACTGAACTATGCTATGTGAAATCCACCTTCTTTCCACTTTTAATGTTGGAATGGCTCTTACCATATTTATTATCCCAACACTTCTTCCATTGTCAATGATGCTTATGAGCAACAAACAAACAAAACCATGAAATGGTTGAAAGTGATTGTGCTTGAACTAGAACCAGTCCCCTCTTTCTGGGGGGGGGGGGGGAGTAGAACTAAAACATACCTGTGCCCAATTCAGGAGATATTTTCTATGGTTCTTATCCTAAACGGATGTGGAAACTGATGGTGGCCAAGTACTACTGAGTTCTCAGCGGGCGTATTACAACTGCATTGGGCATAAATGGCTACTTTTCCTGGGATCTCAGGTGCACAGAAAAGAGAAAGTCATACTAGAAACCCCGAGGAACAACTGTTAATGGCAGAAAAACGACCTAAGAAAATGAAAGGAGCAGCATAAATATAATCCACATCCCTGTTGGAGAGAGGGGTCCTTTCACTGTCTCCCACCCAACAGTGCCCTTAAGAAAAAGACGGCCAGGCTCCAGTGGGCCTTAGCAGAATCCCTATGACCCACAGGTCACTGGGCCCCAGTACATGTCTCCCTGAACATGGGGTCTTGGCCCTTCGGCCCCAGCCCCAAATCCTACTTGCTCTGGAGTGCTGGTTACTGCAGACATAGGTCAGTTAATCTTAAGCTGGCAGCTTGAAACCCATAGTGCTTTCTCTCCTGTCTTGAGATCCTCTTGGGACCTCCTCTTGGAATGTAGGTTGGGGGCTTGGGTAGTTGGCTACAGCGGAAGGGATGGAAGCCCATTCTCTTTTCTCCTGTTTCCCAGTGTCCCCTCATGCCTGACACACAGACTTACTTGGTCTTTGCAAGATCCTCTGCTTTCCCTGCCTATAGGTTAGGGGGTTTGTTACAGGTAGGAGGAGAGAAAGGCATGAGGAGGCTGGGCCTGTACATTCCTCCAAGCAGTGCCAGGTTTAGAAGATCGGAGCTGGGACCTTTGAGGAAGCAGTCAGAACTCTCTTATCTTTAACTGGGCAACATTTAGTCCTCCCTGCAGCTGCTCTGACTCAGGTTGTCACAGCCTGACCCTCAGCTGACCCATTCTCTAAAGGATGCTGGAGGCAAAGATGGGGCGGAATCAAGACATGGGGAGGGTCCAGGGATTTCCCTGAGGAACGCGGATGCCAGTGCTCACCCAAGTGGAAAACTGAACTCCATAAATGGCATCAGCCCTTTGGGCTGCGGATTTACTCACTGATCCAACAGGGTCCACCTTGGAAGCAACCAGAATGCTTTCTCCGTCAGGTTTCCTGCCCCCTTCACCTCCCACAGTCCCCCAATCTTTTTCTAGCCTCTTCTCTTGTCTAGCTCCAGTTCCATCCCAGGAAACTATGGATCACATGCACAGATTCCTGGGCACCCCCAAGAAGAGGTTTAGGTCTTTCAGATTCTTCAGACTAGAATATTGATAAAACAAACCTTTTCTCTTGCTAATAATATTCACTGCCTTTCCTAGCTCTGCTCAGATGACTTGTTATGCCAACAAAATCTGTTTGTTTAAACTGTCTGACAAGAAAACCCAGGAAAATGTGAGAAGGGAAGAAGACCATGTCCTGCCACAAGCCCCGAGCCTGGCTGCACACTCCCAAGCACAGAAGAACGGTGCTCTAGACCTGGGGTGGACACATGCACATACTCTAATGGCTGCAGCTGGGCCTTCCTGGCCAGGAACATGAAGAGTTAAGGAACTGCATCTGGACAAGCACTGTAGCCTGAAATCCAAGCTCCCAGGTCTCTTTCAGAGCCCAGGGCCAAGGATGTGTCTATTGTCAACAAATGCCACCAGCGGACCAATAGCAAGCCAGAGTATGGTTCTGAGATAGGGGCCTCTGGATGTCACCAGGCAACAGGCACAAAGGAGGCTGGATCAACCACCCATCGGATGATTACACCTCCCCCCAGCCCCCCTCCCTGCAGCTTGCACTCCGGGGCAGCCAGGTGGGAGAGTCACTTGGCCTCCAATTCCCCTAAGATCATATTACGACCAGTCTCTGAATTTGGGGGAAAAGGAGGTGGTGTAGAAAAGGCTTTATTTGGGAACTTCAGTACAATTTAGTTTATTGAAAAGATGGACTTATGACAAAGGTGAAGATTTTCAAGTAAAAGGGAAATCTTGCTACAGCAAGACTCATACGCCTCTCCTCTGTTCATATTCTTGTAAGTCAAGAGATGGGCAGGACCCGAGGATCCCTCACCCTGACCTTGTGGCTTTCCCTGGTGGGAGGCTTTAACAAATTTACTAACCTGGTCTCCAGGTGAATGTAAGGTGAAACCTAAGGATGCTTGTTTCTCATTCCTACAAAGTACACCCCCTTCATGTCACAGAGCCAGAGGTGGGGGAGCCGTCATTCATGCAAAACCTTCTTATCTTGAACTAATGGAGAGTGGAAGAAACATTTTTATTTCATCAGACCCTTATTAATTCAACATTTAAAGCAATGGCACACGCTGAGCTCGGTGCTGGGGTTGCAAAGATGAGTTGGTCATTTTCTTTATCATTTTTCCCATGTTGTCCAACTTTCTCCAAATGTTCACCATCTTATCCACCTTCTACGCTGCAGACTCTCAAATCTATACTCCCAGCCCAGCCCATACCTTCCTTCTCCTAGGCATCAGTCCAATATATGAAATACTTTTTATTTTATTTTATTGGGGAATATTGGGGAACAGTGTGTTTCTCCAGGGCCCATCAGCTCCAAGTAGTTGTCTTTCAATCTAGTTGTGGAGGGCGCAGCTCACTGGCCTACGTGGGAATCAAACTGGCAACCCTGTTGTTCAGAGCTCGGGCTCTAACCAACTCAGGCATCCGGCAGCCCTACAGCCCCCATATGAAACAATTTTGAAGCACCTCCTCGATTTTCCACACGGCTACTGAACACCACATGCCCCACACTCAAGGTTTCATCTCTCTATCACCAAACCTGTTCCACCACATGAGCCCTTTGTCTTCGTGAATAATTCTACCTCCCCCAATATGGGTTGAATTGTGTCCCCCCCAAATTCATATATCAAAGCCCTCATCCCCTAGTGCCTCATAATGTCACCTTATTTGACAATAGCGTTGTTTCTGATGTAATTAATTAAGATAAGGTCATATACTGCAATAGAGTAGGCTTATTCCAATGACTTATGTCCTTATACACAGGGAAAATTTGGACACAGACACGACATGGGGAAAATGCCATGTGAAGAGACACAGGGAGCAAAGAACTCCTGAGGCTCCCAGAAGCTAAGAGAGGCCTGGAACAGATCCTTCCTAGAACCTTCAGAAGGCGCGTGGTACTGCCACCACTTCAACTGCAGACTTCTGACCTCCAGAACCATGAGACAATCAATGTCTGTTGTTCTAAGCCACCCGGTTTGTGGTGCTTGGTTACAACAGCCCGGGGAAACTGACACAGCTCCAGTAAACAGTGTCCAAAAAAGAAGCACAGCCGCTCCCATTGAGTCGTCCCCTCCATCACCACCTGTACCCTCCACCTGTAGCCATGTCCAATAAACCACCAAACCGGCCATTCCGCCTGTGAAACCCCTCTGCCAACAACCCACTTGTCAACATTTCTGCGGCTACCATCTTGGAGCAGGCCACCGTATTTCACCAGGATCCTTCCTAACTGCCTCCAACAACTTCTCCTGCCTGTCTGGTCCTCAAAATGCAGACAGAATCATCTTTCACTGTGCACATCTGGGATGTCATGTCACTTCCCTGCTTAAAATCCTTCAGATGCTCCTCCTTGCTCTTAGTCTTCTGAAAGGGCTCAAAAGGCAGAGGATAATGCAGCTTCTGGTCTCCTCTCCATCCTCATCTCTTGCCAGTATGATCCTCCAGCAGTAATGATCTTCTTTCTCTTCCTTAAATGTACCACGTTCTATCTGGCCAACATTTGCACATGTCATTCCCTGTCTGGAACACACTTCCCCACTCGCTTCATCTATAGGACTTTTACTTATCAAATTGAATTGTAATTGGCCCTTTATCTGTTCGGATCCCACCGAAACTGTCAGCTCCGAAGGGGAGTAAGCCCATCTGTTGTTCATGGGTGTATGTGGAGTGCCTGTCATGTGCCTGTGACATAGTAGGCGCCCAACAAACATTTGCTAATTGACTGACCGACTGACTGACTGAAACACAACTCCGATCCACATTGAGCTCAGTCCAGAGAGGAGACACTAGTGCAGACAAAGAAGTACGGCAATACAGAAATAGGACTCAGTCTGACTCAGCTTGACTCAGTGGGGGAACATTTCACAGAGACAATGACATTTAAGCTGGGCCTTAAAAGATGCGTAGGAATTGGCCAGAATAGAGAGGGGGCAGGGTAGGGGAGCTCATTTTACACAGACATGATGCCAGGGGTAAGGAGCAAGGTGTGTTTTGGAAGCTATGGGAATAACTGGTGTGCCGAGAACATGATCTGCAGGAATTTGGCTGATGTGGGTTGGAAACAGACTGAATCTTCCAAGGAACTTATTTTTGCATATAAACCTTAACAACTATTCCAAGACATGAAAGAGCAAAAAGCAAGTTTATGATCCCTTTTTACAGTCAGAGAAGGGGAGACACATGGTCCAGAAGGGCTGCTCTGCTGCTCAGGATGGTCCCTGAAAATCCTAGTTCCATTTGCTACTGGGGTTAAGACTGTTACCACTTCAGGGCCACCAGCTAAGTACTTTACATTTCTGCTGAGGCTGAACATCTGGATAAAAACAGCTGGGACCGCACCTGCAACTCCCACTTCACCCCTCTTCATCTCCCCAAAACCCCCTGACAAATCTCAAGAGAACACTGTTTGAGTGAGTGGTTGTCTAATTCCCTTCCAATGTCCTCCAGAGGGAAGGCTTTCTCTAGTTATCCTTTATCATTCTGAAATCTCTCCAGCTCTCACTTAATTTCATTCCCTCTTGTTGTCTTCGCAGACATAGGGAATAATTTGTCTATATCCCCTACATAAAATAATTGCTTATACTTGAAGGTGAGAATTAACCCACCCATTTGCCTTCTCTTCTCCAAAGAAAACAAATTTGATTCCTTAACTGTTTTCTTATCAAATCCATTCTTTCCTCCACAACCTTAACTCTTTAAGGTCATTTTAATCTCTCTTTCTTTCCCTGAATGCTCCGGTCCAAATTCATGGACTAGAACTGAAGAAGAATTGTGAAACCAAGATAGTCATTCTTAAGGTAGGTGAGGAGGTCCATGACAGAGCAAGAAGAGCAGTCCATTCAGTACAAGAATGTCTGCACCAACACAGTTCAAGACCAACCCAGGGAAGGACATGTCATCACATTGGGTAGAGAATGGAGAAAACGTCATCAATCAGAAGACCCATTGATCTTGCAAGAGTGACAGTTGGTCTCAAACCCCCTCCCCCAGAGGATAGGCTGCTCTCCCCCTAAGACTGCTGATTTGCATAATATGAAGCTGAGGAGATGTGTACAAAGAAAGTCTGCCATCACCCCATCATTCTTGGGTCTGTAGCCTGGAGCCAACACGGTGGTCAGAACAGGGACAGGGAGAGTCTAAGCACAGGCACGCATGCAGCTCAAGCCCGAGGGCCAGCAGTGGACATTGGTAGCCCAGATGTCCACTGTGGTTCAAAAGTGAAAGTACCAAACTCAGCATTCAGTACTGTATGGGCAGCTCAATCTCATGAAAGATGTACCATTTGACCCAGCAGAAGCAATTCAATAGCCAGGCTGTTCTCTTAGAAAGGGGAAAGAGGACATCTGGTTGACCCCCATGTGGGCTAGAGGGTCAGAGACAACCTCCAAGGGGAGAAACAAGAATAAGTCCTGTGCAGATCCCATCTGGGATTAGGGGATGTGGATAACACCAGAGAGGCACCTAGAAAATTTTAAGAAAGTCACTCTAAAGTGTGTGTTTGTGTGTGTGCATGTGTGTGTAGGGTAGGGAGGGGGGCACCAGGGCAGGGTCCCCTTTACCTGGGTCTAAGAAAAATACTGGCTTGAATTCAGGTTGGCCTGACTTCAAATCACTGATCCCGACTGCTATAAAATATTGGGACTCATGCAAAATATAAAATATTGGGACTCATTTTTTTATGACACTAAACATTTAAGTTTTAGATAATATCCAGATATGGGATGAGCTACTGTAGCCCCATTCCTCCTTGCCCTGTCTCATGTTCTGTTCCTGCCCTGTATCTGCTCTTGACAACCTTGCCTTCTCACTAGGTCCTATCTCCTTCGTTGTTCTGACCATCCTCTTCTTCATTCGGCTATGTTTGAGACAGTCCCATAACTTGGAAGCTAGGCGCAAGGGACTATCATTTCATGGTAGCATAAGGCTGCAATGGGGAGCGTGTAGGGCAGAATTTGTTGAGTAAACCAGAGTCGGGCAGAGACCAACTCTGGGGCAGGGCAGGGCCTGGAAGAAAAAATTGAAGATTAAGGTTATTTATGTGTCCAGCTCTAGCTGGTGAGCTACTTTGAGGGGAAAAAAAGCATGCCTTCTATATTCTCTTATCCCTGTATGCATTGAACAATACCTGTCACTGCGTGTGTTTGTGTGCTGAATAAATGAACGGATAAAAAGATGAATGACTGAAAGTTTCTGCCTTTGCCTGTCGAGATTGGCTCAGAATTTGAGACCTTGTAGTGAGAACCATCAGCAGATCCAGCTCTAAGGAGTAGAGAAAGCAGGACGAGGAGGTGGACCTGAGATTAAATGTCCCCTTCTCCCACACCCCATAAGAATTTCATTGCAGCTTCCACTCTTTCAACAATTGGGACTCAATCTGCCCTCATACCACCACCCTAACCCCTCAATAATAACAGTGCTTTTGGGCACCTCTCCGTCCCATCAGGGACACAAAAATCTATTGGGTTCCCTTTGAATCCCATTGCTACTGTCACATGAGCTACTTCTGAATTATGAAACACTCAATGGGTCACTCTTACTTTTTGAAATAGTTCCCAAGTGAATCCCCCACCAACAACTGTAGATTCATCTTCCATGGTGAACCACTCCTTGGATCTATCATTTTTTGCAGTCACCCAAGAACCAGTTTCAAATAATTAGCAGCTCCCTCTGAGTGCTTACCTTTGCAAAATACCGCTTGTTCATTTGAGCATAACGAGGCTCCTGATAGGAATATCAAAATCGCCTTTGAATACTGGATAATTTATAGGTATGTTCATACCCTTCGCTAAGCTCTAGGTGACAGCTTGGCATGCAATGAACAAAACAAAACAAACCCTGGCCTCTGATCTGTTAAAAAGTATATTGGATAGGCCTGTGTCACAGATGGCGACTCTCGGTGCCCTTCCGCTGAGAGTGGTCATGTGGAACGAAGTGTCGGTGGAGAGGAGGCCCAGGAAATATGAAGGCAGCTGCTGCCAGCTGTATTGGGAAAACGTGATTTAAAACCTAGGGCTGGGGTTGGGCTGGGGGGAGATGAGACCCTATAGCTGACTGTGGGAGTGGCTCACACTCTATGAAGGCAGTTTCTCCTGGTCACAGAGTTCCTGCTGTTGCCGTGCCCCTCTCCCACCTCCACCCCAGCTCAGTGGTGCCAGCAGGCAGACCTCAGGACAAAAATGGCCATAGTTATTCCTTTATATTGGCAGGACTTTAGCCAATGATCAGCCTTACTTTTGAACTAAAATTCCAAACAGCATCCTAAAGCTCATAGGCCCTACCGTGTCCCTCCAGGCTTCCTTTCACACATAGAAACTTCTTATTGCCTTCTCCCTCACCCCAAGATAAGAAGACTCCATTGAAATGGTATTAATAATAACAGCTAATATTAATTGTGCCCTTAATACGTGTCAGAAACTACAGCGATCTTTCTTTCATAAGCAAATCTGATGGTCATGCCATCTTCCCACTTGCAGCTCTTCGTTGGCCATCAGCTAATGGCCAGGCTCTTTGCTTGTATACAAGTGTCATCATGACCTACCTCAGCCTACCATTCTAGCTTTACTTCGTGTCAATCTCCCTACCCCACACAACCTCTGGTCTAGCCACGCCCACCACCCACCATTCCAGGAACAAGCCACCTCTTTCTTGGCAAGATGCAACCTCCAACCTTCAACACTCACTCAGAGGTCACCTTCTCTATAGTGACCTCCCTGACTCTTCCAGGAGTTTCCTTTTCCATGTTCACCTGGCAGTTTGTTTTCATCTTTAAACAGTCCCAAGCAAAAGTCTGTTTCCATATCTGGCTCCTGCTATAGACCTGGAACTCTTCAGGATAGAAACTGTTGAATCCATCTTTGTGTAACCAGGGTGCTGGCTGTCTCCTGGTCAGACAGCTCCAGAATCCACATGTGCCATCTGTGTTCACCCAGAACCCACCTGGATGCCCAACTCAGTAGCTCCTGAGGAGCTCTGATCTATCTGGGAGCAAAGCAGACTGTGTGGGTGTGGTGAAGTGTGACTCACAGGGCACACCCCACCACAAACAACTGAAAACTGCTCCTCAGATGTCTTCCCACGAAATTTCCTCCTTGGCCATGCCACAGCCAGGGACTTCTCTCTCCCCAAAAGTCCCCCATTATGTTGACTCATTTTTCTTCTATTTTTATGTATGCATATATGAATGCTGCTATTTATAAGAATTGATTTTAAAAATGCAAACAGAACATAAGAGTGCAAAATAAAATTAAAGTACCGTATCTCTTTTACACCAGTCTACTTCCCAGAAGTCACTACTTTCCACTGTTTCTATTTTGAATACTTCTGGACGTTACCACCCTAACTTTAACTTCTATACTTAGATCTTTATTTTATGATTTATCCATCTTAGGTAGTATCTACTGACTCCTCAATATGAAATATGGTGAAATCAGCATACTTACTCCACCTCCCACTTTCTTTTTCATTCCTTCTTCCCTTTCTTGACCTTTGTAAGTGATAGTCTTAATCTGAGTTCTTCGGATATTATCATTAAATAGTATTCTTAAACCTCTACATCTTGATCCATCAAATTTATACACATTTATACACTTGCTCTCTATTAAGTGCACTTACACTGCCATTTACCTCTCTCCTTAAAATATCCTCCCTATTTTTGTCAAATGACCATATTTTAACATGTCGAATTGTTTATAACATTTGAATATTGTAGTACAATCCTAATTAAGTTTTCTTTGTCTACGGGTTGATTTTTAAAGTAGAAAACCAATGAATAGAATTCAAATAATATGACTATTCAAGTATCACTTGTGGTAGAACCAAGAGGTGTGGCTGGGTTTTAAGAGAGACACATGGAACAAACAATGGTTTGTTACCAGCCTGTGAACCCATCTGGTTCTGGGACCATTTTGAATTGTATATCTTTAATCACCTTTCAAAGTAGTGGTAATTGGTCTGTTCAAGTTTCTCTCTTCCTCTTGGGCCCGTGTTAGTAATATGTACTGTGTCAGGAAGTCAGCTTTTCCCTCTAAATTCTTGAATTTATTGCGAAGAGTCGAATCTCCCTTTTTTGTTTTCTCTCTTTTTTACTTACTTAGGTTTCTTAAGGGTTTAGCTATTTTAAGGAATCAGCTTTTAGGTTTATTATAAGCTTTTAAGTAAATGTTAATTTTATTAAATCAATAAATTAAATTTTAATTAACTCATATTGGTTTATTGTTGCTTCACCTGTTCCTGAAGACAAGTCCTTAGTTCCCTTACTTTTTGCTCTTTCTTCTCCAATTGTAAGAACGTTATAGGCCATAAATTTCCTCTGAGGACAGCCCTTGCTGGGTCATTGGTATAGTTTTGTTTCCTCTTTTTATTGCTTTTTAGCAATAAAAATTGTCCTCTTGATGTCCTCATTGAGCCAAAGACTATCTAGGTGCATACTTCTTAATTCTTCAATACAAGATTTTCCATATAGTATGAGATATATAGTATTTTTCTCTGTCTGGCTTATTTCACTTAGTAGAATGCCTTTAAGGTCGATCGATGTCATTGCAAATGGTAGAATTTCCTTATTTTGTGGGTGAAATACACACACACACACACAAACACACACACATTTTCTTTATCCATTCATCCATTGATGATGGACACTTAGGTTGTTCCCATGTCTTGGCTACTCATAGAAACAGAAAGAGGAATGGTGAGTGTCAGGAGCTAAGGGCTAGGAAAATGGGGAGACATTGGTCAAAGAGTATAAACTTTTAGGTATAAGATGAATACATTCTGATATAATGTACAACATTATATGTACAGTTAACAATACTCTATTGTATACTTGAAGGTTGCAATGAGATTAGAGCTTTAGTACTCCCACCACAACAACAAAATGGTAATTATGTGAGCTAAACGATGTGTTAACTAATCTTATTGTGGTACACCTTTCACAATATATACTTGTATCAAATGGTCACATTGTACAACTTAAATTTACCCAATGTTATATGCCAATTTTATGTCAATTAAGCTGGAAAAAAATACAAAAAGATAAAGATTTTCCTTCACCTTTTAATAATTTATTTTTACAGTTATTAGATTATAATAAAAAAATTTGCCTGCCCAATTGCTACTTTAAAAATGATATGTTTAAAATTTTATTTGTTGGCTTAACAAGTGACTTCTATTGTGTTTGCTACAAGTAAATATAATCTTCAATAAATAAGGTGGAAAAACAGCCTTCATTATTCCCAGTATTGAGCTGAATAACTAGTAGGTAACAATTTTAGGGCTTATTTGGGCAAGCAGCATGGATGAAGCTAGTTTTCTATTCAAGGAATGTGATGTCATTTCATGGCAGCTCTGTCCATGTTAGTTCTCAGCCAAGGACCTTGGAGTTATTCTGAACTTCTTTTTTTTCTTTTATTTTCCAATTAGGCAATATTACATCTTTAAAATACATCCAAGAATGTCAACAGACATGAAAAGATACTCAATATCACTAATCATCAGAGAAATGCAAATTAAAACCACAATGAGATACCACCACATACCTGTCAAAATGGTTATCATCTTGTGGTTATCAATGGTGTTGGTGAGGGTGTAGAGAATAGGGAACCCTCATGCACCATTGGTGGGATTACGAATTGGTGTAGACACTATGGAAAAACTGTGGAAGTTCCTAAAAAATTAAAAACAGAACTACCTTATGATCCAGCAATTTCTCTTCTAGGTATTTATCCTTACCCAAAGAAATCCAAAACACTAATTCAAAAAGATAGATGCACCTCTACATTCACTGCAGCACTATTTACAATAGCCAAGATATGGAACTAACCCAAATGTGCATTGATTGATGACTGGATAAAGACATGTGGTACATGTATACAATGCAATATTACTTGGCTATAAAAAAAATGAAAATTTACCATTTACTACTATATGGATGGACCTAGAGGGTATTATGCTAAGTGAATTAAGTCAGACAGAGAAAGACAAATACCATATGATCTCATTTATATGTGGACTCTAGAGAACAAAACAAACAAACAGAAAACAAAACAGAAACAGACTCATAGATACAGAAAACAAACTGCTGATTGCCAGAGGGGAGGATCACTAAAGAGCTGGGTGAAAAAGGTGAAGCGATTAAGAAGTAAATGTGGTAGTTACAAAATAGTTTGGGGATGTAAAGTACAGCTTAAGGAATATAGTCAATAATATTGTAATAACTACGTATAGTGCCAGGTGGGTACTAGATTAACTGGGGAAATCACTCCATAAATTATATAAATATCTATCCATTATGCTGTACACCTGAAACTAATATAAAATAATATTGAATGTCAACTATAATTGAAAAAAATGTTTTATTAGTTTTTCTCTCATCTTTAAGGGTTATATAATGTTTCTTATATTCCTGGATGGTAAATAACATAACTATCCATACAATAATAATTAAAGAAATAGTCATATATATATATATATATATATATATACACACAAATGCCATCAATCTCTCACCTGCACATCAGTAAGCTCTACAGCTCTACCTGCTGCCACTCTCAGTCCCTACAGTTTGTTTTCAAGACAGCAACAATGGGCTCCTGTTAAAGATAAGGGGAGCATGCGCTCCTCTGCTCAGAACCCTCCAATATTTCCTGACTAATAGTTTTGGGTAGAGAAGTCCCCTTGGTAGGGTCGCTGGCACTCTCCCGACAGGCTGGAACAGTAGGGAAGCGTGGGATGAGTGGGCAGCCCACCCAGAGAGGAAGAAGAAGGGATTGTCCCAAGGTGTTTGCCCTGAGACACTGGATTGGGTCATTGCTTTGGGGACTTTCTGAAATAACCTAGGGACATTTTAAGGGAAGCTATTTATTGACAGTCCAGCTGCAGGGGTTAATGCCATCATGATTTGGAAAAGGAAAGTGTGGCCCTCTTGATTGCAGGCTTTTAAGGCAGGAATAATTTAGTTATAGTAAGCTTTGCAAAATGTTGCTGCCCAGATTCGTCTTCAGGAATGGGTGATTCACTGTCAGTGCTTCAACGTGAGCTTTCCTTCATTGGTTGTTTCTCTAAGAGGGGAAAAGAATGAAATTACATTTTCCTTTCAGCCAGAAGCTTCTCTGACTGTGCTTACAGTAACACCATCTGATTAATGCAAATGTGTGGGTCTCTGTGAGCTGTGCACTTTGTAAACTCACCAGCGCTGAAGCCTTTGTTCCAGCTGTCCACATGAAATGGGGGAGGCTTTTTTCTCCTTCTCTGCTGAGTTGGAGGATGGCCACTCTTTATTTTCATTGGAAGGGCACGTTACCTGATATTGCACACACCGGGATGAACACAAGAGGCCTTTATCTGCGTTACCCGATCACAGCCCTATGCAACTTTCATTACTGGGTTGGCTGCAACAGACAGGAAGGGTTTTCTTTTCCAAGGAAGCCTCAGATATAACAACACTCCCCAGAGTCAACAGTCTTCCTAGCTAGAGCACTGGCCCTCCCTAGCACTAGTTGAGGCCAATGTCAGCTTTTACCCAAGGAACCTCACACTGGGGTGTGTGTGTGAGAGAGACAGAGAGCAAGAGAGCTGGGATCTATATAGTTTGTCCTCTTTTTTTTACACCTCAAAAATATTTTGGAAAGGAACTTCTCTACAATGTGTCTTGGGCTGCTTCCTGTCCCCATTTCCCTGTACAAACACAGGGTTGCTTCTGTGAATAAAACAAAAATCATCTCAGAAAGCAGAGCTGAACAGGCCCAGCACCAGCTGCCTGTCTTATGTCAGGAGGAAGGGAGACCACTTTGCCTATTTACTCACCCTAAACTTTGTTTTCCTATCTCCTTTATAGGATTACACACCAAGGACTGAGGATATGGGAAGTTGCATGGTCTCCTCCAAGCTCCTACCCATTTCTGGTCTGTATTCTTGCAATGGCTTTCTAAGGGATCTTTCCACTTCGAAATCTTTTCACCCTGCAGCTAAAATGAAGTTTTCAAAATAGATATCTGATTAGGTGACTCATACATACCCCTTTCTCATCCCCACTGCTACAAATCTTCGCTTGTCATTCTGTGCTCTTCGACCACCTGTCCTGAGGTAAGCAGTGCAGCCCTGTCTGATCTGTCCACTCTTCTCTCTTCAGCTTCATCTCGTCCTCCTTTCCTTTCACCCTCTGGGCTTTAAACCAACTCTGTGTGCCATGCTTCTCTCTGGCACAAGACCTTCCCACATGCTATTACCTCCACCTGGGGAGCCACCAAAGGCCCATCTTCCTGGCCCCATACAGGCCTCCTATTCCTTCTTCAGTTCACAACTCACCCGTCTCTTCTTCCAGGCAAGACTGGACTTGCTCCCATCACTGTTATACTCACTTAGAGGGCTGTGTGTGCTTCTTTCAGAGCACTTATCACTATTTAAAACAGGCATTTTTATCTTATGAGCATTTGATTACCTTCTGACTTCCTCAGTAGACAGGCATGGACTGGGTCTTTTATTTTTCTTACCATTGTATTTTGAACGCCTACTCAGTGCCTGGCCCAAAGGAGGCACTCCGTATTTGTTGTGTGAATATGACTGCATAGAAATGAATACATAAATACCTGAATGAATGGTAGGGCAGGATTTAAACATCATACTCTGTACTCCTCCCATTGCCTCTCATCCCCTCTCCTAACCATTGGTCTCCTGACTTTAAAGCCATTGGTTAAATTTCCTCCACAGTTCTCCCTTTCTCAGGATTGATAAACATAAAATTGCTCATGGTTTTTCCAGCTTGTGGGGACAGAGCCAGGAGTGCAGTTTCTAGGCTCTCAGCCTCATGAGGAAAGGGGTTGGCTCAGGTAGTAAATGGCCATCAACTGTGATTGGATGGCCATCAGCTGTGGCTAGTTGGCTATCGGCTGTAACCAGTGAGCCATTGGCCACTAATATAACTGCCGTGGCTGCGCTAGCAGAGAAATGGGGGCTAGCAAGAAGACGGTGGCTGAGCTAGCAAGCGCGGATTGCAGTTAGCACGGCGGATTGCAGCTAGCAAGTGAGGTTGGTTGGCAGAGAGAAGTGGACGGCAGGTTGTGGATCGTGTGGCTCCTGCTTCCTGTGTCTCCAACCCAGCCGCCAGCGAGAATATAGTGGTGTGACTACCCTGTCTATGGCTCCGTGGGTGTTCCTTTTTGGCCTAGCCATGTCCTGCGTTCTTATGTGGGGAACGGGAGCTGAGACCCCGCATGACACCCTGCATGACACAGCTGCTTGAAAATTTGCTGCTGATACCAAAACTTTCCTTTGGATGGTTCCCTTTTTAGAAAGTTCTCATGTCAGCTTGGGATTAAGGATGCTTTTTTTCTTGCTCCCGCTCTTTACCCCACATCTCACTTCCCTTCTATCCCAGTCCTTGGACTGAGAATATCCTTCTTTGCTCCCCTGACCAAAGACTTGGTGTGACATTGAGTGCATGTCACAACAGCTCTCCCCCAGGAGGCAGGGGAGCTGGAAGAGCGAGCCATTATGGAATACAGGTGAGTGAGCACCTGTGAGTTGGAAAATTAAGGTGCAGCTCAACAAGAGATCCACTGTTGGGGCACCAACTTCATTCTACGTTGAAGAAATTATGTGACAGATTGTGGTGAAAATGCATGGTTGACTCCGCCCTCAAGTTCTAATAGTTTCCTTGAAAGCGTTTAAAACTTTAAGCCATTCTATTTGCAGCTAGAGCACACCCTCAGTGCATTCAACCTAATCAACACTTACTCAGAACCTGCTGGGGATGCTGTGCCAGGCCCTGCAGACACGGGGCGGACCGGATACAGGTCCCAACCCCAGGACAGAGGTGGAGACACACCAAGATGAAGGTGTATAGCCCACAGCACTAGAGAAAGAATGGCTGCTCTAGGAGCAGGAGAAGGGAACAAATAATGCTGTCGACTGGAGGGGGGAGGGTGGCGAGAGGCCAGAAAACAGAAAGACGGTAACATTTCAGTTGCTTTTTAAAGATAAAGAGAATCTCATCAGACTAGTAAGGCAAGAAAGGGTAACCCAGACTGAGGGGAGAGTGTGAGCAAAGTACAGAGCTGGGAATAGGACGTGTTTGTGAAGAACTGTGGCTAGTTTGTGCAACTGAAGCATTGAGTGTGTATTACAAAGAATATGACTGTATAATGTGTTGTCCAAACTGAGACACTTTTGAAAGTAAAGTGACAGACTATGGCAGGATGACAGCATGAAGCAGGACTATTCCAGGGAAATTAGACTGTGTGGCTACCTAGCTAGAGGGAAAGAAGGCCATGACTGGACACTGGACTGGTATGTGGGTGGGACAGAGATCAAAGGGCTTCCACCTGCTTAGGAGCCAGAATTTGATCCTCAAGGCATTGAAATGTCATCAAAGGGCCTTAAGCACAGTGGTGATGTGATGGTCCCCATATTGCAGGAAGATCACCAGGGTAGCCATACTGAGGGGAGATTCAAGCTGCGCAGAGAAGGAGCTAGACAGTAAGCTTTAAAAGGGAGGGAATCACAGCCTTTTATTTGGAATGTATGTCCAGCGTATACACAGTGGCTAGCATGATGTCTGGCATGGAGAAGGAGCTCAGGAAAAATGTCAAATGCAAAGCTTCCTTGACCTCTGTCTTTAACATGCTACCCCTCCCCGACCCGTTTTCACCAGTATTCCCTTTCCCCCTTCTCGCCATGGCTTATAGCTCTCTGACATGCTATACATGCGTCTATGTTCTCCTTCTGGAGCACCGGCTTCACAGGGCAGAGATTCTGCTCTGTGTTGCTCACTGCTATTTCCCTAATGCCTGGTGCAAGGAAGACACTCCTTGCTGAAGAAAAGGAGGAAGGAGAAAGGCAAGGAGATTTATTTGTTTGGCCTCTCTGACAACTGTGCGGGTGTGAGAGATGAGGACTCGCAATGGGCAGGATGGTGGAGATAAAGAGAGAGAAAACTTGAGACCAGACTTGTTTGCCCAGACCTTCCTCCTGGGATCATCTTGCATGGAGCCTTTTTATCTTTGCAGTTCCTCCTGTAGCTCCCTGTTCTGTGATCCCAGTTGAGTCGGTGGAAGGAATCCCCAGGCCTCCTGGCTGTAAATCATTAACATCTCCTCTGCCCTCTGTTTGATTGCTCAGCCAAGGTTACCATCATTTCCTGCACAGCCGGACTCCCAAGTGCTCAGAGCTTGCCTGTGAATGTTTGACTAAACGACGGCTCCTGCCACATGAGCATGGGGAAAGGAACAGAAGTTCACGAAGTTCATTTTCAAGTACTTTCTTTTTTTCAGTCCACGAGCTTTAGGCATCTTTTCTCTACAACCAGACAGCCTTTTTCAGTGGCCTCCTCCCCTCCTACACCTGCTTGGATGACCCCTTCCTTGAGGTGGTGGGCGTCACTTCCAGTAGGGTCCTCTTTTTCTCAGGCTCTTTGATTCTTTTATATGACTTATTCTTTCTATGCCTCACCCTGACCCCCAATAAACTGGACAAGTAGGCCTTGGTATCCTCCCTCAGGATAAATTCAGTCCATGGCCAACCATCTTCCCGAACTCCAAATGACTAAGCATGTAAAGCCTTCCAACCTGCTCAGGTCCCCATCTGGGCCAGTGTCATTCCCAAGGCTTCATCACAGTTTCTTCTGGAAAACCTATAGGCCACCTTTCATGTCAACAAAACCCTGGTGACCTGCCCAGGCCTGCCTGGACATGCTAGAGATGGTGGTGCCATGGTGACAGATCGGGCTTCTCGGTCACAACCACATTCCACATTGGGTTGGCACAGGGAGGGGGCAGCGGAGTGGGCTGGGGATGTTGTGATTAGAATCCAATACTTTGGGTCCTGCCATCTGGAAAAGACAGCTTATGGGACAACTTGGAGACTCGGGACAAGAGTCAGCAGACCTGATGGGGTGGATACAAAGATCAGGATGGAATTCTGAGGCAGGTCAGTAGCCAACAGTGAGCTCGAAGCTAAGAGATGAATATCAATGCTGTGACAGAATCTGCGAGCCTGGATACAGAAGCTGCAGAGGAATTAAAAACGATGAAAACAGATCTGCACATTTCTGAGAGTAAGACCTGTTGGGAAATGCTATCCACAACCCAAAGCAAAGACGGTGCTGGTGAAAACACACAGAAAGGCATGTGGAAGAAGCAGTTATTCTAGGCCCAGGCCCTGTGTCCAGCGTCCCCTAACACTCTCTTTTCATTTTCAGGAAAGCATTTAATTCAATTTCTGTGTAGAACCTGTGCTTCCCTAGAGGTACCCAGATATTTCCCCGGGTTCAGCCTTCTATTGGGATTGGTTCAGACAGCTGGGCTTCATGGTTCATTCATTCATTCGCAAGCTCTCATTGAGTCCATTGGCAGGTCCTGAGTTAGTCCTGAGATATAGCCATGGACAAAACACAGTCCCTGCCTTCAGAAAACTCCCAGTCCAGTGGCAGGGGCTGGCTAGAGGATAGAGAATTAATTACAACTCATCCTGATCAGTACCATTATATAATGCCCAGAGGGCCATGGGAGTACATAGGAGGGGCACCATCTTAGGTAGGGCCCCTGATAGATTGGTGATAAGCAATTTTTCAAGTAGTGCTCCTAGGTAAAACCAGAGAGTAGGGGAAGCAAGACAGGGAAGGGAAAGAGGACCAACAAGGGTGAGATGAGAGGCATAAGTCCCCCTGAGAGTGGCTTCCGGCTCACTCAAAGGGGAACTCTGGAGTACAAGCCAGGCCTCAGAGTTTGTCCCAACTGGAGTGAAGAACCTGGGCTTTCAGACTCCCACTCTGCCAGTCATTGGCTAGGGACTGCTGCAAGGGTGGGCACCTCCATCCCCAGACATTATACATGTCCCTGCCAGGTGGCCCAGGGCACCTCCCTTGGAGAAGAGTCACAGGTATAGGCTGCAGGAAGCAAAAGCTTTCTAAAGGGAAAATGGAAGGAAGCCAGGAAGCCAGGGAGGGGTATACAGAAATATTAAAAGGATCCCAGGCAATCTGATGGAGCCTCAATGTCTGATATAGGCACCAGACCCAATTGTAGGGGTCAAGACAAAAATTCCTGATGAGGTCACACCACACCCTGGGAGATGGATGGGAGTTATGCAGCCAGGGATATGAGAGGCTTAAGATGGGAAGATGGTAGAGGAAGGGCAGGGCAGGCAGCAAATGCCCTGTGATAACCACCTTCAGGTGCGTCCCTCCCCTCCCTTGGGCAACTAATTTCCCAGGTGTAAGCAATTTGTAATTACCAAGATAACAAGAAGATAACCATCTTTTCTTAAGAAAAAAAACAAGCAAAAACACATACTATTATTTAGTTTTGCTTGAAAAAGAAGAGTGTGTTGTTGAGAATAATGCCTGCCCCAACACATTTGTGCATTAAAGCATGGAGAAAAAGACATGAAATCAGGGAGATCAGCCACTCATTCCTTAGTGTGCAGATATGAGTCCTGCTTCCACTCTGGCATGTATGGGTATATATATTTTTTGTCCCTTCTCTGTCAGTCAGGGTTTTCTAGGGAACCAATAGGGTAAATACACACACACACACACACACACACATACACCCATACGAGTACATACACATATACATTATTTTTATATACATTATATGAATGTAATATATTTATATTATATATATAATTACAGTACATATACATCATAAGGAATTGGCTCACGTGATGATGGCAGTTGAGAAGTCCCAAGATCTGCAGGGTGAGTTGTCAAGCTGGAGAACCAGGAGAACCAATGGTGTAGTTCCATTCTGAAGGCTGGCAGGCTCAAAACCCAGGAAGAAGAGATGTTTCAGTTTGAAGGCAGGAAAAAAACCAAACCGAAACAAACAATAGTGTCTCAGCTTAAAGGAGGTCAGGCAGGAGAATTCTTTTCCTCAGAAGAAGACCAGACATTTTGCTCTATTCAGGCCTTTAACTGTTTGGATAAGGCCCACCTACTTACCAATTCAAATGTTACTCTCATCCAAAAATACCCTCACAGAAACACCAGAGTAATGTTTGACCAAATGTCTGGGAACCCCAAGGCCCAGTCAAGACAAGCAAAATCAACCATCACACCTTCCTAAAGAAATTCAAAGCAATTTGTAAGCCAGGGCAATGGAATGTCTTTGGTTGTATGGATCTTTCTGGAGGCACCCGAAATTATACTACATAGAAATTGTAAGAAAAATGCTTCTTCTTACCCTAATGATTGAACAGCCCATTCCCTGAGATGTTGTGCTAGTTAAGGCTATGACATGATTATTCTCATTTTCCTTATTTTACCGTGTTTGAACTTTTGAAGAATAGCCAATTGCTCTGTGAGATGAATTGTAGACACAAGTTTTATCTGATATTAATCCAAGAATGAGCCTTTCTTGAGTTTTTCAAATAGCCATTTACAATTCCTTTAATCAAGAAAACCACACTAAATGATGAATCTTTCTCTATGATTCCGAGTCACCTCCCCCCAAACAAGAAAAGAAAAATGCTCAGTTGTGAGAACGAAACCAAACTGCGATTATGCTAAGGAAAATTATTTCAAGGAAATAAATAAAAGACACCTACCTTCACTTGATTCTGATATAAAGGATATAAAAAGTTCTACCTTAACATATAGATAAATCTGAGGAAAGCTCCAGGTGATTTTCTCATGGTTACATTAATACAGCAGTGAGATCATGATTACACTGGTTCCTTCTTCCATATGATGTCATCTGAATCAGACTGGGCAGAGACCATGATCCTGCCAAGCAAATGGCAATAGAAAGTGAGCAGGTATTGAATTCTATATTATTACATGAGGGGCCAGAAGCCTGGATGAAGGTCCTCAGACTCTGTCTCCACTACCAAAGGGAAGAAGAGAATTAAAGCATATATACCGGGGGTGCCAAAAAAATGTATACAAGTGGACACTTTGATCACCCTTGCTCAAGCAGTAGTTCGCCGTAATCAGAAGTGTCTGGACGCTGATGGTAACCACTTTCAGCACCTCTTGTAATTCCAGGAGTCAAATGTGACTTGTATTCATCTCTTTGTTATTGGTGTATATTGAGTATTACAATTTTAATACAGTTTTCCTTTCTGAACATGTGTATACATTTTTTTGGCACCCTCTGTATTTATAGAAAAGGAAATCAATCCATCTTACTCCCCTGAATCTTAACTGTGATGCCCCTGTGTATGTGCAGACATAATCTCATATAATGTTAGGGTTCGCTTGCAGAAAGGGGAACTCCCCCTATACCTGCTGTAAGGGTACTAACTTTACAGAATCAATGGTGGAGCTGAAGAAACAGACTCCAGGCTGAGCTTCTACGAATGACACCCAAAACCACACTGCACGTCTGGGTCTCAAGGGGCCTGCTGCCCCCACCACAATCAGGAAGCCACTAAAGTGGGGAAACTACATCTGTTGGCTCCAGAACTCTCATGCTTCTGCCATGACCTGCACCAGAAAAATGGAAGCTTTGTGCCCACTTCTCACCCTATGGAATGAACTCAGTTCTCCAGCCAGTAGAACACAGCATCAGATTGGGAGGACCTAAAATCACACCCAGAACCCGAACTATTAAAACGTGTGGGAAGTATAGCATTTAGCTTTCAGCCCCTGCCGTGCAGACTGGCACTTAGAAGGAGCGAACTCTTGAAACAGTGCAGGCTCCCGTGGTACGGTGGACATTCGGGTTCAAGGGGACGCTCTTCCCCTCTTTGACCATCAATTTCCTAATCTGTAGAAATGGAGATAAGACTTACCTTAGATAATTAAATGAAAGCACATATTCAAAGTTTCTCTAATAACAATAAGTCCCATAAATATTAGGTTCCCTTCAAACTTGAAGGACCAGAAATTCATGTCATCACTAATGCACATCAATCAAATTGATTGCTTTTAGGTGAGTCTGTTTAACAGTCACTTTAAGGCATAAATACTCAATGCAGCCAACACTGGCTGAGTTCATACAGTATGCAAGGTACTGTACAAAACTCCACTGGGCTACGCAGAGGGATGAGGTGAGCTTTATCTCTGTCTCTCAGGGCCTCCCACTTATAGGACGATGGCTCAAAGTTGAGGGTGTGGAAGTATGAAAAGGCTTCAAAAAGGGAATGTTTAGATGAGCCTGAAATAAAGTAACTATAGGGTTTATCATCCAAGTTAGGCCCTTATGAGCTGAATGGGGGCACTAGAGTAACAATTAAGGCAACAAGCACAAACCAGGGCTGTTTTGAGCAAACCAGGATACTTTCTAGCCTTAAGGATGAAGCTATTAGCTTTGCAGCAATCCCATAGGCCTAACTCAAATCAAAATTGCTTATTTCAGAGTCACATGATGTCTTGGCTTTAAGCTAAGAATGAGCAATAGAAAAAAGAAAAGATGGAATAAATATATTATACCAGATTTGGTTCCAAGTGACAGAAACATGACTCAGACTAGCTTTGGCAACAAGGGGACATTTTGGGGGTCACATAACCATGGGGTGACATGCGATCTGAAGTTAGAGAACTGGATGATGGATTCCAACAGCACTCCATCACTCACGTGCTCTCTCTCTCTCTCATTCTTTTGGATCTCTGCTTCTCTCTACATGGCAACCTCATCCTCTCAAACTGACTTTCTCTCCAAAGATGGATCTATGCTCCCAAAAGTTCCAGGCTCCTATTTTCCCTGCATTACCATCCGAGAAAAATTCTTCTCAGCTCCAGTTCAAAAAATCCCAGGGAACTATTCTGATTGGTCTGGTTTGGGTCACGTGTCCATTCCCTGGATCAACTTCTACAGTCCACGGGGAGGATGTCAGTCTCCCCCAAACCATGTCAGAGTGAGGGGGGCAAAGTTCTCCAAATGAAAGAGGGCTATTTCTAGAAGAAGGAAGGAGTGCTGGATGCACAGAGTAACACACACTCATAATAGGAGACTTCAAAAATATCTGTATTTCATACATATACACCACCTATGTGGATATCCTCAATTTGAAAGCAGACTCTGCAGCCCAAGTTTTCATGTTTGGTTGCCTATGCTGACCAAGGACCCAAGAAGCTACTGTACTGTGGCCTGACGGCAACATACAGCAAGGACAGTCTTCACAAGTCCCGAACAAGGAACAAATCCCTCAATTAGCAGACAAGCAGTTATAGAGGCCAAACAACCAGCAACATAAAGATACATTTCATGATAATTTCAAGAATGCTGCAGAGAGTGAGGCACAGCTAAAGAATAACTCACATAGACTCAGGATCAGAGAAAATAGTTATTTATAGGTTGTGTGATTTTAGGAAAGTTCAAGTTCTCTGACTTCAGTAGTCCCATCTCTCTCTCTCTCTCTCTCTCTCTCTCTCTCTGTCTTTTTAAACGAGGGCACAGCTCACAGTGGTCCATGTGGGGATCGAACCAGCAACTTAGATGTTAATAGCACCACACTCTAACCAACTGAGCTAACCGGCCACCGCAGTAGTCCCATCTCTTAAGTAAAAAGATTAATACCTTCTTCACTGGTATTGAGAGGGTTAAATAAGGTAACAGATAAAAGGACTAACACAATTGGCTTCCTCCTCCCTTGCCCCAAGCCAACTGAGGAGTTTATATGAATAATTAAGGGAAGTTTCTGGAATGTATAGATCTAGAAAAGTGCTTTGAGACAAGTAATGCTCTATTTCCCAATACCTGGCATTAAGGGGCAACCCTGAGGATGACTGAGATTTTGTTCATTTATTACAAAGCTAGTTTGGCACCTCTGCCAGTTCTGTTTACCCCCTGTGGCAATCATCATTTGGACCACTCCCCTGGTACAGGCCAGCAGAGGGCATTGTTCAATTGGCCGTTGTTTGATGTGTGTGAATTCCGCCCAAACTAGTGACAGGGCACTTAATTTAACCTCTTGGAGCTTTATTCTCCACATTTGAAAACTGAGGTTAATGACACTTTATTCAGAGAGGCGTTGTGAAGATTAAAGGTCATGAAACGTACCCAGTAGTGCACCAAGCACACATTAGTCCCCACAGATATTTCCCTGTTTCCTACTCCCTGTCTCCACCCCTAACCAGAGCACAGAGCCTATTAGGAATCTCTGCTCCATTAACATAAGAAGCTTGAATTTTGTTTTGCTAACAAGTTCTACGTGGGGCACAAGATTCGCCTGGTCTGGGCTTTTATGTATAACCTGCATGGATAAGATTTTTGCCTTGGATACTGGCCACCAGCCACCAGGTGGGATCCTGATCTAAACTCAGTGAACCTTGATGCTGTTTCCAATGCACTCTGAGTATTTCCCTTGCAGCCAGATGCTGGAGTCTGAGTTTGTCATCTAATTTGGATCTTGTGATTTGTACTGTTGATTACCTCCTGATTGAGGTCAGTTCCTACATTACCATTTTCTTAGCCCATCTTGCTCCAGTTTCTTTTCCTTCTGCACAAGCTGGTCCACTTCTGGTTTCCCAGCATTGCCTAATGACTCAGCGCTTCCAGATTTGAACAGTGATCCCTGACTTTAGACAGTCAAGACTACATCATCTAGGTTTTCAAAAGACAGCTACAGTGGATTTGCCAAGTTGATCTAGTTCCATACTATTTGGACTGACTTATCCTCTGTCAGAATTGATCAGATCAATTCATTCTTCATCAAATATCTTAGGTCAGGTTCTTTACAAACAGATCCTGAGACAAGGATTCATGTCCAAGTGATATATTAAGGAGGCACTCCTGAAAGAAACCAGTAAGAGAACGGGAGGAGCAGGGAAGGGAAGAGAAAGAAGACAGCGCAGAGTGAGACTAGAGACCAAGCCTCAGCCTGATGCCACAGGGGAGCTCTGAAGATAAATACCACCGCAGAGTTTATCCAAATGCAAGAGAGCTGGGCTCCCAGCAATGGCATCATTGGCCATTAGAAACAAAAGAACACAGGAGCTGAGAACGAGGCACAAGAAATGGCAAAGGGGGTCCAGGGAGATCTGGACAGACCCCACAGTGTCCACTACTCTGAATTCCCTGTTGGAGGATCATATTGTCTGCTTTCACACCTCCAAGAGAAGGGGAACTTGCTGCTTTATTATTCATCACTTTCCAGTTTCAATGGGGCTGATATTAAGAAAATTCTTCTTTATGGGTGATGTAGGTGATATTGGATTTGCCGGCAGTTTCTGAGTGCGGGCTGGGATCGTGTCTCATGAAGCCGAAGAATGGAAACACGGACCAGGGAGAGGCAAAAAGTTTTAAAAAGAGGATAGTTTATTAGAGGCAGAAGAAGAGGTTGCAGCTCCCGAGTGGGGGGCGGGGAGGGTGTCCCGAATGGGGGTGCCCCATGACTGAGGCAAAATCTCTTACTTTTATAGATTCTTTTGCCTGCTTGGGGAAGGGGAGCTGTTTGAAGAAGGGAACTTGTTTGAAGAAGGGAACTGGCGCCTTCTAATGAAATTCGTCTACCAGGTTTATTCTGCTTGCCGATCCTAAAGGAATTAGCAAAGTAACCCACTCTTTATCTATCAGATCAGCTCCGTTTGTCAGGCCAAAAGGAATTTTATGATTAACCTCAAGGCCTTGTTACATTACGTCCTGGAGTGAAGGAGTGATTTCAAAACCTGCAGTTTTAGGATGTGACTGTCTTTATTTATTCCACCAGGGACCTCTCTGTCTACCTAGGGACATGCTAGCTAACCTGTATCAATCGGACTAAAATGTATACCTATGTAACTTCTAATCATTGGTTCTAAGCAATTAACCAATAATCCATCAAACCCATCAGACCTTTGTTGAGCACCTATTATGTGCCAAGAAACACACTAAGTGCTGGTTTCTGTCTGTGGAGCAATACAGAATAGATCTAATTCTTCAGCACATTAGGTATTTATATAAATACCTAATAAAGTAAAAAAATTACTTTAAGTAAATTATAAATATTTATAAGAAGACAAGTTAACATAGCTTAAAAGAGTGCACATAAAAATAGACCACAATTATAAGCAACCCAAATGTCATTCAAAGTGGGCTGAATAAATAAATTGTAGTATATTTCTATAACAGAATACTATGCAGCAATGAAAAATCATGAACTACCACTTTTCCCAATAACACGGTTGAAGCTCTCAGAATAATGTGGGTCACAAAAGCCTCGACAAAAAGTATATCCTACAAGGTATGTCATTCCATCGCAGATAAAAGTAATCTATAGTCATAGAGGTCAGGATGGTGGTTACTTCTGGGGTACAAAAGAACCTGTTCTAAAACTTGCTCTGGATTACACAGGTAGATGCATATGTAAAAATCCATCACGCCGTACACATTACAAGTGTGCAGTCTACCGTCGGTATGTTACATCTCAATAAAAGTTTTTAATTAAAAAGAGGATACAAAACAAAAAAGAAAAGGTTGAGGAAATAAAGCAGATCCAGGCATGAAGGCCATCATGCAGACCATAACGACCTGCGCACTGGGTGTACGTGACCCACAACTGGCTCTAACCCTTCCAGCAGCCATTCGAGCATAACTGCCTTACTTTACTCTTTTCTTCTTCAGACTGAATAGTCCCAAGTCCCACAGAAGTTTTCAGTGTCCATTTCTCTAATACTTTTACTTTCCATCTTCTGTGTGTTATGATATGTCAATATCCCTCTAGAAACCATACAGCTGTGTTGAAAATTCACGACTTCGTTTCTCCTGCTCATCCATCAGTCCAGCCCAACTACTTATGGGAACCATATGATAAGGTATATTATTTCAAGCCCTTTAGCTACCTACCTTCTTAACTAACTAAAATGCACTTAAACAAAACACTGACTCTAATTATGAAGAACTAAAATAACAAGTTCATTACTACAGACAAACCAGTTCTCCATTCTGTTTTTATGGTAATTATTTTTACTGAATCCGTGCAGTGGATTTAATGTTAATATTTGTTAAGTTGTAACTTAGTTTGCCTAATGTTTATTTTAAACCTTTATTCTATTATACAACATACTCTCCATCCCTTGCAGCTTTATGTCATCTCTAACTTTGATAAGCAGGTCATCAACCTTTGACAAAAGCACGAATAAAACTGTTGCATAGAATGGGATCAAGGGTGGAACCTTATAACATATCACTGGATTAATATTTTCTTGGGTATATAATTTTCAAGCAGCTGTTTGAAGCTCCCTGGGTTCAGTTCCCTTTCCTCCATCTGGCTCAAAATATTTTGTGGAAATCAAGAGGTACTACGTTGACGGAATTTTTCTAATCTGCACATCTACTAATCCTGCCCCAAAGCACGTTGGTTCTTAGTTAACCCATGCTGCCGCCTAGTGACCATTGCACTTTCTGGATGTTCTAAAATGTTACCAAGTGGTCAATATTGGGGAATTCGGCTCCCAATATTGTCCATAATCGAGGAAAAAGTCAGCAATAATAGGCTTAATAGAAATCTCACCTTCTACCAGAGAAAGTCTTTCTACCATGCTCCTTGCTGGGAAAAAAGGATTAGTAAGTTCTCATGTGGCTACTTTCGAAATATCTGATTCCAGCAAGTCCATCCAATAGTCCACTCATCACCAATACATGCATGAGAGCAATATTTAAAAGTTTTCATTCATTGAACATTGCCTATGAGCCAGGCCCTGTGCGATTAATGTAAGAAAGTAAACTCCTGGCTCTCCTACTTACAGCAAAGACCTTATATCTCTTTCCCTCAGTTCCTACATCTAAAACAGAGATATTGATATCGCCTATGTAGACTTGTTACAAGGAGTAAATAAGTGAAGTACCCAGCACAGGGTCCTGCATATAGTAAGAGTTTGTTTTCTCCCTCTTTTTTATTTTTAAAAAATTCTTACCCTACAGCTGATGCTGCCTGGAGAAATATACATTATATAAGAAAAAACAAATAGTCATCTTAGTGTCTAAAGGGCTTTTTGTAAAGTCCAGCATCCTATTCTTAAGAATAGTAGATAAGAACCAAAGAGCAGAAATAAGCAGGCACTGGATTGACAAATGCAGTAGCAGCAATAGGATTTATGTACAAGGCACTTGGCAATTTGCAAAGATTTTGCGTGTATTATTTCATTGGACCCTCACAATAACCCTATGAGGTGGGCAAGGAAGCAATTCTTACTCTTTCCAGTCGACAAATGATAAACTAAAGGCACAGGGCTTTTGAGAGATTGGCCCAAGATTATGGTGGAACTGTGACCAGCAAGCAAGTTCATCACTCGAACAGATTGAGGTTATGTCCCGTGGGTTATGGGTGTAATTGTCGAGTCCTCTGGGGATCCCTGCTGGGACCAGTGTTTCTTAGACATGTTCTATAAGACTTAGTAGGTTGGTGCAAAAGTAATTGCGGTTTTTGCGATTATTTTGAACCTTTTAGACCACAATTACTTTTGCACTAACCTAATGGAAAACACCACGAATGTTGACTCTCTGAGTCTTCCAATGAAACTAAGGTTAATTTTTGGTCTATAAGCTGCAGAATTCAATGGGGACCATTTAAAGGGTGATTCCTAACCTGTGTGATAGAGCCATAATAACACAGCTAATGCATTTTGAGGGAAAACATCTCCACTTATGATAGAATAGCAAATTTGGGGCTTTTCGATTATACAAAACATTTTGACTTTGACTTGAGAATCAGGAGACCTGGGTTCCAGTCCTGTCTCCTGTCAGTAACTATGAATGTGAATTTGGGCAAGTTGCTTAATCTCACTTAGTTTCAGTTTCCTCACTCATGAAATGGTGAGTAATGCACAGGATTTGTTGTATGAAACAAGAAAATGTATATAAAGGCTCCTGGCTAGTGCCTAACTCATAGTAGGTGTTTAATAATTAATTGTCAGTATACTTCTCTGCTTCTCTTTTTTCTCTATTTTTGTGGGACTCAGTTTCATCATTTACAAAATCAGAATAAGGGATAGATCAGTGGTTCTCAAAGTGTGTGTCCTAGATGAGTTGTACCAGCATTACCTGGGAAATTGTTAGAAAAGTCTTGGATCCCATTCCAAACCTACTGAATTAGTAACTCTAGGGTCGGGGCCCAGAAATCTGTGTTTCAACAAGCTGTGATATCCAAAGTCCAAGATAGTCCCCAGTTTTCCCCACTTCCTGGAATTCACATCCTTGTGTAGACCTGTCCCACCTTGAACTAGAGCTGCTCTGTCTGATGACTAAAACGCATCAGAAGTTATGGTATGTCTCTTCCAAGATTGTATTACAAAATACACTGTGGCTTCTGCCTTGGTTATTCTTTTGATCTTTCTTGGATCATTGACTTTGGGAAAACTGGCCCCCAGGTTTTTAGAACATTCCGGAAGTTTTATGGAGAGGTACACATGGTGAAGAAATATGTGAGTGAGCTTTTCTGAAAGCAGATCATCCAGCCCCAGTCAAACCTTCAGATGACTACAGTCCCAACAAACAGCTTGATTGCAGTCTCATCAGAGACCTTGAGCCAGAACCACTCTGCTCAACCACTCCTGGATTCCTGACCCTCAGAAATTGTGTGAGATAATACATTTTTGTTATTTTAATCTGCTACATTTTGGGGGAATGTGTTATATAGCAATAGACACCTAACACACAAGCCTTCCGGTGGTTCTCATGTACACTGAAGATTGAGTACCACTGGGATAGCTGATTCCTAAGCTTCTTTCCAACTCAAAAATTTTAGAATGTGGTCAATGTTGGGAATTAAAAACCAAGGCAGAAATGGCTCCTTATCCTTACATCATACGTACAGCAGGACATTGGCCTCTGGAGCACTGGCCTGGCCATTGAAATTCAAGGAAAACTTGGCAAAGCTGGAGAAATTCCAGAGAAGGGCAGCTGAGAGAAGTGGCAGTCTGCAGCCATCTTCCCAAGGAATCTAAGACAAACAGGAGTCTTGCTGGGAAAACTCAGAAGGGCCAAAGTCTACAAAATCACAAGGCATATGGTCAGACTGGACTTTTTATGCAAGTTCAGGGAAAACAGAGTTATAGACAGCAAAGGGAGTGGAAACAACCCAGATTCTATACTGAGGCAGACGGGTCTGCTGCATAGGTGCCACTCACTCGGGAAAAATTCAGTCATCTCTCTGAGTCTCAGCTTCTTCATCTGGGGCAAAGGGGAAAAGACTATTTGCTTGGTAGCCCAAAGATAAGAATTCACACTGATCTGCTTAAAGAACCTGCCATAAAGCAGATTTTCAAGGAGTGATAACACTCTTTGGCAATGAATGCAAGAAAAGGTGGCCTTTTTGCGAGTACCACTACATACATGTCGTCTGTGCTTTCACATTGCTGGAGGCAGCCTAAGCTGAACCTGCAGCTAGAGTCCATGTAGGTTTAAATAAATTGGTGCGTTAGTTTATAACAGGCTCGGAGGCAAATGACAGATGTTTGAGTAATGCCATGTATTTCAGAGGTTGACATCGCAGAGACTGAACATCCCAGCCTCAGGCACACAGTTTCTTGGTGCCCACCCACCTGCCATCTCCGGAGCACACGGAGCAGAATCCTAAAGAAATGGACCACCAGAGTACCCAAGGGAGCAGCAGGATTTCTGACGACCCATATCGGGTGGGTGTAGGGAGCAGGAGGATCGCATGATGGCGCATCAAATACAAAGGATGACTTTGCTGCTTCAGACGGATGTGTGCCCAGCAGTGCTTCTGGGTGGTGGCTTTTCCCTCCCTCCAAGCTTGGCTCAGATCTGAGGAATCACTCCTCTAAACAATCTACACCAACTCTACTGGCAGCCATTATCCCTAAGTGCAAACTCCCTCTTGGACATTACAAATGTACCAAAAATAATCTGCCCAGAGTTGCCCACAGCCCCCTTCCCGTCAGAAACTATTAAAGCTGTAAACAAGCAATCGCCCCAGCAAGTAGGTTATTCATCCCACCTTCCATTTGCTACCCGTCTCACAGCTGTCCCCCGTGACACGCCTTAGCTGTTTTCTGCCACAATGCTATTGTTTGGGAAAATATTCTCATCTGGTTACACGACTGTTGAAACTTGCCTGTAAAACGATGAGCCATTTGCGGCAGTGCCACAGCCGAGGGAATTAGTCGCTATTAAAATCATGTTCAAACCAGGGCGTTGCCAAGGCGCTGACATCTGGAGAAGCTGCCTGAAGGGCTTTGGCTCCCTAACAAAGACTTCAAGATGGCAGGATCTCAGTGGGGTTTCTAAATCATGGACAGACAGACAATTTGAGGCAAGAAGTCTTCCAGAGACCACTCCAAATCGCTTAGTGAGTGAAAGCACCTGGGTTTTAAAATGTTTTAATTCACAAGAGCCAGATGTGGCCTGAAGTGTGCTGGTAAAGTAGGGACTCTTCAAGATGGGGACCAAGGCAAGAAGGAAGGTGGAGAAAAGCATGTCAACGACCCATTTTTCATTTCTTCCATTGTAGGCAACTGTTCATAAACCCTTAACATTTATCCAAAGAGCAATTAATAAACAAACTAGCGTGTTCCTGCTTGTAACTGAAAGTTGTAAATGGTTGTAAAGTCAGCCATGAGTAAATGGTGGAGTGACGTGTGTGACGCATCTCAGCAAGACATGCCCACACTTTTCATTTTTGTCAAGTCTGGATTAGCCTGACAGAAGGGACTGTAGGCATGAGTAATGCAAACAGCCAAGGACCTGACATCGCTCCTTGTGTTTTAGTTGGGAATGTATCTGAAAACTGGTCCTCAGCAGCAGGCTGAGGCTTCCAGGGGCGTTGTCCTCCAGCCATGTTTCAAGTTCACTTGCATTCTCTGATCCCACCCAGGCTCAGCCCTCCCGGTGGTAAGGGTGGGGCAGCTGGAGTAGAAGGAGAAGGTGGAAGTTATCAAGAAGGTCCGTAGACCTGTCCCTAGATAAGTGGTCTTTGCATTTGTATTTTACTGTCATACCCTCCAAAAAAACTTTGGAAAAACTATGTACCTATTTGCATATTTTTAAGTTGGCACCTAAAATATTTCATCATTAGTTAAATGGCTGCAAATAATGTAATGTATGATAAACTGTGAATACTAATTTAAAAATCTAAGCTGACATATTTTTAATGTAGCCAGTGGGATATAACCATCATAAACCTTAATTCTCACCATTATCCTTTTAAAAATACATATGCAAATCTTTTTCGTTGTCTAACATTTAACATTGTGGTTTTCACTTCTTGAATTTTTACTTCCATTCCATTTTATATTGTATTTTAGACTAATATATTGTTTAAATCTATAATTTTTTACTGATTAGTCAAGATTTTTTCTGCAACAAAACTATATAAATTGAAGATTTGATTTATTTTCATTTCTTGTGACCTGTCTCTAAGTGTTAAATTTGTTATCCAATAATCTTATTGTAAAATAAGCAAATACAAAGGAGTCTAAATAAGTGTACAGAAAAATATACAACACTTCTTACCTTTCACATGTTACTTTTACTTTAAAAGATAATATTAGTATTTTGGGGAGATAAACATGAAGTTTACCATGAAGTTTATCATCTCCTTTTCCTTGAAATATAACATATACAAATGAGACATGGATCAGGACCAGAAGAATGAGAGTTCTCAACAAGCTCTTTTCCCTTACTGACAATGGAGAAAATTGCAGAGGGCACATCTCCTAGGCAATTAGTATTTCCCAGCATGTTTTTGGGATGTTGAGTGTGCTGATTCTATAGGACAGAGAGACAGACAGAGGGAGAGAGTAGAGTTTTGCCCTGAGTTTATTGATGAGAGAAATGAGGCAAGTCTGCTTTCATTACTTCTCACAGCTATTCGGCTGTACTCTACGAGGCTTTACTGTCAGACGAAGAGGGATGTCTGAGAGAGGTGGTTAAATGAAAATTATCACCCCTCCACTACACTATAATAGATCTGAAGCTATAACGTCCCAGTGTGTACCAAAATCGAATATTTTGAAGCCCCACTTTTCTCTTGATGGAAATACATATTAGACAGGAGAAGAGCCCAGTAACAAATCAATGGTAACTTGGTTAAAGGAGACTTCATAAATAGCAATATTTCAAATTCTTCCTTTGTTTGGAACCCAGGAGGATTTTTCACCAGCAGCCTTATGTTAAGATTTGCGGGAGAAGGGATGACAGGTGCCTCTTTCTTTTGTAAAGTAAGAGGATGGCAGTTGTGACCTCTGTTCAAATGTCCCCACACACGAAAAACAAAGACTCAAAATGCAAATGCCTGCGTCACTGTTCTTGTCAGCAGAACTAGAAGCAACAGAAGCCTGGCTTCCACCTCATCATGTTCCACTTCCACCTATTGAACCTCGAGAGGGTACATCTGATTGGCAGATCCTAAATATCATGCAGAACCCTAGCTGCATTGGGGTCCAGCAAAGAGAGGATTATTTTCCTCTCCAGCCTTTGCATTATCAGAAAGCATCTAGAAGAATGGAATGAATATTGAGCAATCTGATCCGTGATATCCACACAACTGGAAAAGCCTATAATGTGTTGCCTAGGCCTTGAAAGATGAAAAGCTTAGACAAGTGCCTTAAACTCGACAAGAGGAAAATTGAACCATCATTTCCAATCCTGCTTCCCAAACACCTAAGCATGCACCAACCCTGTTTCCTCTCCCAGATTTCCTATCTCAGTGAAGGCACCAGCATTCACCCCAGAAATCAGAACGTCCACTTTTGTTGTTTCCCCCTCTCCACCCCACCCCCCACCACCAGCACACCAATTCTCCCTCCCTGATATCTTGCAGATCTGTTCCCTCCCCTCCTTCTTCGTGGAGGTCTTGTTTAACACCTTCATCTTCTCTTACTCACATATGTGATATAGAGATCAATCTCTAATGTGTCTCCCTGCCACCAGTCTCTGGTCTCCATATTGATGCCAAAGTAATATTATAAAAATATAAATTGATTAAGGTATTCAATAGCTTTCCATCTCCTCGAGCAATGGTTCTCAACCCTGGCTGCACAGTAGAGGCGTCTGGGGAGATTTTAAGGTCCCAACACCCAGGCCACTCAGACCAATTAAATCAGAATCCCTGGGTGGGATCCAGACATCAATATTTTTAAAGCCCCCCAACCAAAGTTCAGCCACGTTTGAGAATGGCTATTGTTGCATGCAGGAGGTCACTCTTACTCTAGGCTCTTACTCGCCATGCCCAAGCTTCAGCCGTATCAAATATTTCTGGGTCCTCCAAACATGCCCTGCCTCCCACCTCTCTGCCTTTGTATAGGGCATGCTCCTGCCACTGCCTGGAAGCCCCTTCCTGTTCTCTTGACCTGGAAACTCCTACAGGTTCGTGCCTAGACTATCCCATCCAGGCTATGCTCTCGACACTTTGTACCTTCCATTATGACAGCACTTCTCACATTGCAATAACTGGTTCATTTGCATGATTGCTTTCCCCATTAGACTCCGGGCTCACTGAACACAGACAACATGTTTTCTGTTCATGTCTGGTCTCCAACTCCAAGCACATTTCAGCTGATTCTCAGCACACACGGCCGAATGAGTGCGTAAGTGAATTAATGAATCACTGAAGCATAGATGAAACAGTTGACTCCAAACGTTTCACCTGCTCCTCCGATTCACTAAGCTGTACTAAGTATGTCAATTATGGAGAAGACCCACACCCACTTTGTCTCTAGCAAATATTCCCATTTGTATCACTGCAGCCACAGGGGAACACTAAACCAAGTAATGAAAACCATACAACCCTGAGGTGATGTTAATATCCAATTCTTCTTTTTTAGGGTAAAGAAAGTATTTTCATACTGGTTGTATTTAGACGCTCAGATGCTCATCTCTTTTTAAAATTATTATTATTTGGTAATTCTAATCTGGGTCCATTACATCAGAATACACATCTGTAGATAAAAAGGCTTTTGTTAATAATTACAGAGAATTCTCAGTATCTTCACTTGCAGTTATTCAAGCCTCTTCTACCTGTATATTCAATAACTGATTATTCTGGTGCAAATTCCCTATTGACATCTCTCTGCAATGCTAGAAGTTAAGTAAGTTTCTCTCCTCCAAAATCTGCTGCCTTCATGCTCTTTTTCTTTTTTTGTGCTTTCTCCCTCTTACTCCTGCTCTTCACCCCACCCCACCCCAGCTTTTCCCTGAGCACTACATCCTCTCCCTCTATCTTTCCACAGCAGAGGTTAGAGGTTAGGTGGGAGTGAGCATCTCTTGTAAAATCTCCCCAACTTGCAGAAATCATTTACTCCAATTACCGCCTTCACAGTAATCCCCCCTTATCTGTGGGGGATATTTTCCAAGACCCAGGGCTTCAAACTATTACTCCTCTTCAGCCTCTTTATCTCCTCTTTCCTCTGTGTTCATTATCAGGCACGCTCTCTCCACATGGAGGCCCCTATCAGTTAACATACTGCTAGTATAACAGTCCCAACAGTACATGAATGCCTCTTTTCAATAGTTCATAGGCAGCAAACAACTACAGATGTCCACTACTGTATCTAGACTAGCAGGAGCAGTCGGAAGGTAATATGGTCTGGGCAGAACTAGGATCGAGCTAGGGTAGAATATAGGAGCTGGAAGCCCCTGGGCCAGAGATGGAAACTATGTGACACCCACGCTGCCAACATTTCCCTCACCCAAAGCAGATGTAACTAATTAATCCTGGCCCTCTTACCTGTGGGGTCCTAGAACCCTTTCAACACAGGCTCTACTAGTGAATAGTTGAAACCTACTTGCCATCTCTGCATTAAACTCCATATTCAGCCAGTAGAGTTCTTAGCACATGATAGGTATTTAATAAATATTGATTTAACAAAACCAAACTAAAGCTACACTTGACCCAAGGAGTGAACTTAGTAAGAATGGTGGGCCCACCATTGGGACCCTAAAGGTCAAAGCACTTTTATGGAATTAGAGGCAGATGCAGTGCCAAGAGCCAGGACATCACAGAGGGTCACGTGTGAAGTCACTCGGGCTGCTGCAACAACCAAATGGTCTACCTGTCTCTGATCTTGACCCTTTCTGCTCCTGACAATGCCTTCTCCATGCCACAGGCATTAGTCACTACCATGTTTAAAACCTTCTTTGATTTCCCATTGCTTTTAGGATAAAGACAAGATACTTCTTACGGCTTCCAAGGCTGCCACACGCAGTCCCCGCCTCTCTCTCCAGACTCACCTCCCCGCGTCACTCACTAGGGTGCTTTTACACACACTATCTCATCTAATCTTCACTATCAGCTATGAGCCAGGCTTGTCAGTACCATTTTAAAGGCAAGAAATTCTCACCTGATCCTCAAGTTGATTGTGTGAATTAGCCAAAGTCAAGGCGCTGCCAAATTTCTCAAATAGAATTTGAATCCATTCTTGTCTGGTTCTGAAATCTATATTCAGGAATAGATAAGGCATTTATTATTAATCCAGCTTTGTGTATTAGGCACTTCCTTTTCTTTTTACCAAAAGAGCAAAACAAAACTGGCTATTAGTCCATTGGAAGTCATTCATTCACATACACACACACACAGAGAGAGAGAGAGACAGAGAGAGACAGAGAGAGAGAGACAGAGAGAGAGAGAGAGACAGAGACATCCATATGGTTGTTTTGTTCACTTTCAGCACATTGTGTCAGCACAATGTACACAGAGCTTTCTATTGTGTATGACTAGAGATAATTTCCCAAAGAGGAGAAAAGCCAAAAGTACTTTTTTTTCCCTTTCCTACCATTTTTTTCTTTTCTGTTTATAGATATTCAAATCTTTGTGAGTGAGAAGAGGGAATTCCAGGAAAGGGTCCCATTGGTGAGTCAGCCATTTGTGAGTGGGGATAGAATATACAATATACACAACTGCGGGTTTCTTCTCTGCTCACCCTCATCTCCACCCCAGCCTCCCATAGTGTTGGGAGGAGAGAGATTTTGCTCCAACTACAAAGGGAGGCCCTCTCGGTTTAGACTGGAGGCGCACTGGGAATGCGGACACCCAGGACTGAAGCGCCTTTCACCAGGCACTCCAGGGCTGAAGTCTCTTTGGCCCTGGCTAACGAGAGATACACACACCAGAGGGCAGCACTTCTTTCTAGCATCTCCGTTTGGCTCAGCTGCAAGACTAAAGAGGCAAGCCTCAGAGGACATACAGTGCTCCCCTGCTGGACAGAAGCCCATGCTGACCACATGAAAAGTAACATTTCCTTCTGTCCAGCAGCCCACTCAGGCTCTGTAGGCTGGAACCTGATGCTACAGCGCGAGGCTGCACGTTGGAAAGGAGCGATGCAAAAAGGGTGTGGAACACTCCCGTAGCATTCACCACCATGCTGGCGGGCTCCGAAGGTAAACAGCACACCCTTTCCCAGAAGGGGTTCACATTTGTTGCAACATCTCACAGCCATCAATCTCAAGGAAAAGGTGCAGCAGGTCTTCCAGTTTCCTTCTCCCAGAATAAGCATGCTTGCTTTTGTAAACACAAAGTGACTAACACATAAAATGTACACATCTGCATGGAGCTATCACTTTAGGTGACTTTTCCTGTGCTCCTTGAGGGAGCTGAGTTTCTGTCTGTGCTAGGAAGGGTCTGATGGAAAGAGAGGAGCTTCAGCGACCACTGCAGGTGGTCTGCATCTGAGAATCATTCTTAATGTTCATTCAAACCAGCAGTTGAGCAGGGCAAAGAAGATTGCCCAGACTCCAGGGCTCTCTGGACCTCTGAGCCAAGAAATTCCAGCAGGTTTTGGGGTTGACCATGGATGACCGTGCCCTGTGGTTGACAAAACACCAGCTGTGGGCATCTTGAATGTTGCCAGAGCAAGAGAACTACAAAGGAGACAAGCCACTGTCATCAACTTGAATCTTGAGAAGCTTTTGCAAAGAATGGGTGACCTGTACTCTCTGTGCCATTCTCTGAAGCAGGAGCACATCCTGGCCTTCCAATTATGGTCATGAGCAGAAGACATCCAAATTCCATCGGAATCCATCCTGAGTCTGCCCACAATAATACTCTAGGTTTAAAGGGGCTCTAAAAAGGATTAGTTATCAATGAGGAAACTCTTCTAATTTAAAAGGTACATAGGGATTACCGTTTATACGAACCTCTGTATTTGTTATGTTTCATTTCTCGGGGGGAAGCAAAACCTATAAGCAGGCCTTGCACAAATCCAAGAGCACCATTCAACGCATATATTTAGAAGGTACCACCCATATAGAATATAGTGTGACCGGTGTCCCATGGCTATGCAAGCAGGAAAACTATTCTTGATTTACAAAAGTAGAAACTGAGGCACAGAGGATGCTTTGAATATGGGCACATGAGTAAAGCAAGGACTAGAACCCTCCTCAGTCTGACTCCTTGCCCGCTGATCTTTCTACCTGACCGCATCCTTCCCTCGAGACCTGATGTAAGGCCTTATACACAGGAAGCATTCCATAAATAATCAAATGGAATGGAAGGCTTCCCTGGGCTTCTGTAGGTTGTCCAAATATGTAAGGCCTTCTGAAAATTGTGACTCAGCCACTGGGACTAAGAAAGTACAAAGGGATTTTCAGGAGAAGGGAGAGCTTTTGAAAGGAAGCCCACACCAACAAGTGGGGAGGCTCCAAGCTGCCATGCTGCCCACTTCTCTTACCCTAGCTAGGATTGCAGCCCATTCTGCACGGCCCACCGTGTAAACCAAGAACATGCTCCCATGGAGCTAAGCAGAGCACCCTCCCAGGAGCCTGGGCAGAAAAAACTCAGCTGGGTGGAAATGTTATTTGTTAAGAAGTTCATGCCAAGCAAATGCCCCTAGAAAAATTCTTAAAAATTTTAAAGTAATAATAGCAATGACAACAACAACAGAAAATCCCCTTGTATTCATACAGCGTTTTTTGGCTTTCAATATGCTCTTACATATATTATTCCACATTATCCTCACATCTCCATATTAGAGATGGGGCAAGAAATAGCCTCAAAAGCATCGAGTGGCATTTGCCGAACGTCACATAACTGACTATTGTATTCGCATAGGAAGACATTTGTGGTATGCTTAGAAAAAAGAGAGAGAGAAAAACAACAACAACAAAAAAGAGAAGTAATGACACTTGCCACATTTTGTCAAGTCCTATGCCATGTACCAGCGATACCAAGAGGCATAAAATACAGTCCTGCCCTCAGATGGTTGCAGTAGAATTAGTAAAGTTAGATACATGCATTAACAAGTAAAATTATAGAGTCATGCCCATAAAATTAAAAATATCTATAGTCTTCAATCCATCAAACTCACTCCTAGAAATCTATCCCATAGAAATAAAATGTCCAGTATCTTAGAATGGATGCATAAGGATCTTTAATGCAGCTTTGCCTGTAGTGGCAAAAATACATAAATAAGGTGAATGCCCATCGTAAAATATCGGTCTGGAATTTGCTCCTTGATAGATATTCCAAGAGGGTAAAGACAATGAACTGAGGTGTTAGGAAAAAAAACAAAAAAACCACAAGGCTGGCCCTGAATTGATAATCATGAAAACTAGGGGAAGGGGTCTATTATTCCAGTCTCTCTACATTTGTATATGTTTGAAATTTTCCATGATAAAAAATTTTAAACAATGAGTGCCTATCAGTAGGAGAATGGTTGAATACGTGATGGTATGTCCTATCCATAGAATATATGCCATCATGAAAATGAATCAATTGAGGCTATAACAAGCTATACAGCTTGACTTCAAGGAATTTCCACAAGGTGTTTTTCAGCAACAAAATCAGACACATCTGTAACACAAATTTCATTCTTATAACAAAGGAAGAATGACCAAAAATGTCCCCCATTTTATGTATGTAAATTTGAATATGACGATATCAGTGTGGATAAGAATAGAGACTAAATACCAGATGGACCTGGGTTATGGGATATGGTAGTCATAGAGTGATGTGGATAGAAAGAGGACAGAAGAAAGAGACAAGGGAGTCAGGTAGAAAAAGAAAATATACTGTCTTCTCCCACTGAAAGAGCCGTTTTGTTTTACTCTCTTTTTCTGGCTCCTCTTCCTTCAGAATGACCTACAAACGCTTTACCAAAATATTCACTGCTTCTTGGCAGAGAAGGGCTGGAGAAACCTTGGCTTTCTTTGGTTAGTTCTCAAAAGCCAAAATCTCCTAGATCTCTGTCTCTTCTTTCAATCTATGCCTGGGATTAGTGGCTAGAATTCCTGTGGCTGCCTTAAAAAAACTGTTTTCTTTTTTCTTTTTTTTTTTCATTTCCTTCTTAAGATCATTTTCCATTTTTTTCTTTTTAAAAAAAACATTTATTAAAATATAGCTAACAGACAATATTATATTAGTTTCAGGTGTAAACCATAGTTATTCAACATCTATATACCTAAGAAGTGATCACCATGGTGAGTCCAGCAGCCCTGTGACACTACACAATGCTGTCAAATTATTATTGAGTTATGCTGTACAGCATATCCTCATTACTTAATTCTTTTATACCTGGAATTTTGAACCTCTTATTCGCCTATATCTTCCCCCTCTTTTTAATTTTTCAATTACAGTTGACATTTAATATTATTTTATATTAATTTCAGGTGTACAACATAGTGGTTATACATTTACATAATTTAAGAAATGATCCCCCTGACATACCTGGCACTATATAGTTATGACCATGTTATTAACTATATTCCCTATGCTTTACTTTACATCCCCGTGACTATTCTGTAATTTCCAATTTGTATTTCTTAATCCCTTCACCTTTTTCACCCTGTCCCCAACCCCCCTCCCATCTAGCACTCCATCAGATCTAGTACCCATCTGACACCATACATAGTTATTACAATATTATTGTCTATATTCCTTATGCTATACCCTGCATCCCCATGACTACTGTGTAACAACCAATTTGTACTTCTTAATCCCTTCCCCTTTTTCACCCACCCCTAACCCTCCTCCCATCTGGCAACCATCAAAATGTCCTCTGTATCTATGAATTTGTTCCTGTTTGTTTGTTTTGTTCTTTAGATTCCACTTATAAGTGAAATCGTATGACATTTGTCTTTCACTGTCTGACTTACTACACTCAGCACAATACCCTCTAGGTCCATCCATGTTGCCACAGATGACAAAATTTCATTCTTTTATTGGCTGAGTAATATTCCTTTGTGTATATGAACCACCTCTTCTTTATGCATTCATCCATCCAGGGACACTCAGATTGCTTTCATATCTTGGCTACTGCAAATAATGCTGCAATGAATGTATGGATTAGCACATCTCCTCAGATGTAGTATTTTGGGTAACTCTGGATAAATACCCAGAAGTGGGAATACTAGGTCATTCTTTGTCTCTTGTTATAGCCTTTGTTTTAAAGTCTATTTTGTCTGGTATAAGTATTGCTACCTCAGCTTTTTGTTTCTTAGTTTCCATTTTCATGATATAACTCTTTCTATCCCTTTACTTTCATTCTGTGTGTGTCTTTTGATCTGAAGTAGGCAGCATATATATGTGTCTTGTTTTCTTATCCATTAAGCCATCTTATGTCTATTGATTGGAACATTTAATGCATTTACATTTAAAGTAATTATTGATAGGTATGTAGTTATTGCCATTTTATTATTCATATTTTTTATTTTTTTCCCCCATTTTAATGACATCCCTCTAAGATTTGTTGTAATACTGGTTTGTTGGTGATGAACTCCTTTAACTTTTTCTTGTCTGGGAAGCTCTTTATCTGTCCTTTGATTCTAAACGATAGCTTTGCTGGGTAGAGTAATCCTGGTTGTAGGTCCTTGCTTTTCATCACTTTGAATAGTTCCTGCCAATCCCTTCTGACCTGCAAAGTTTCTGTTAGGAAATCACCTGACAATCTTATGGGAGCTCCCTTGTAGGTGACTAACTGCTTTTCTCTTGCTGCTTTTAAGATCCTTTCTTTGTCTTTAATCTTTAGCAGTTTAATTATGATGTGTCTTGGTGTGGGCCTCTTTGCGTTCATCTAGTTTGGGACTCTCTGCATTCCCTTGGCTTGTATGTCTATTTCATTCCTTGGCTTGTTTGTCTATTTCCTTTCCTAGGAAACTTTTTAGTCATTATTTCTTCAAATAGGTTCTGAATCCCTTGCTTTCTTTCTTCGTGCTCTGGTGCCCCTATAATGTGAATGTTGGTATGCTTGTGGTTGTCCTTTTTTTCTTTTTTTTTTCTTTTGATTCTTTTTTCTTTTGCTATTCTGTTTGGGTGTTTTCTGCTACCTTATCTTCTAAGTCACTGATTCAATCCTTTGCTTCATCTCATCTACTGTTGATTCCCTGTAATGCATTACTCATTTCAGTTCATTGTATTCTTTATTTCTGACTAGTTGGGTTTTTTTATGTTTTCTATATCCATTTTTATGTTTTTTTCCCTCCTTTTTCTGCCTCCCCCTGCTCCACTCCAGTTCAAGTCATTGTTTCTCAGTCTAGTTGTGTAGGACACAGCTCCCTGGCCCATGATAGTATTATGAGCCTTGCACTCCCCCGGCTGAGGCAGTCGGTCGCTGGTCGTCCATCAGCCGCTCACAGCAGCTCATAGCAACTCTCGCCGGCTGCAGGCCACTCACGCTGGCCACCGGCCACTCATGGCAGCACACAGTAACCCACAGCAGCACTCAGCACCCCACGGCCACTCACGCTGGCTGATGGCCATGCACGTTGGCCACCAGCCCCTCCTGGAAGCACATGGTAGCCCATGGCAGCACACAGCAGCCCGCAGCAGGCCATGCCAAACTCTGTCTGCTCACGGCAGCCCCGCTCCAGGGAGAGCCATTGTTCACAATCTTAGCTGTAGAGGGCTCAGCTCACTGGCCCATATGGAAATCAAACCAGTGACCTCAGTGTTAGGAGCACAGTGCTCCAACCACCTGAGCCACCACCTGAGCCACCAGGCTGGCCCACTTTTATGTTTTCTATCTCTTTGTTGAAGTTCTCCCTGAGACCATTGAGCATCCTTATAACTAGTGTTTGGAACTCTATATGTGGTAGGTTTCTTTTTTTAAAATGATTTATTTATTTTTTATTTTATTTATTTATTTTAATTTTATTGAGGAAGAGTGTGTTTCCCCAGGGCCCATCAGCTCCAAGTTGTTGTCCTTCAATCTAGCTCAGCTCCAAGTCCAGTTGCCGTTTTCAATCTTTAGTTGCAGGGGGCGCAGCCCACCATCCCATGTGGGAATTGTACCAGCAATCTTGTTGTTGAGAGCTCGCACTCTAACCAACTGAGCCATTTTCCACCCCTCCAGAAGCTCAGCAGCAGCTTGTTGTGAAGGGTGCGGCTCACTGGCCAATGTGGGAATTGAACTGGCAACCCTGTTGTTCAGAGCTTGCGCTCTAACCAACTGAGCCATCAGGCCACCCTATCTGGTAGGTTTCTTATCTTCATTTTGTTTAGTTCTTTTTCTGGAGATTTATTCTGTTCTTTTATTTGGGACCTGTTTCTTTGTCTCCCTCTATTTTGGCTTCTCCTTGTGTTGGTTTTTATGTATTAGGTAGGGCTGCTATGTATCCTGGTCGTAGTAGAGTGGTCTTATGTAGTAGGTGTCCTGTGGGGCCCAGTGGCATAATCTCCCTGGTCACCGGAGCCAGGTGCTCCAGGTGTGTCTCTTATGTGGAGTGTATCTGTCCTCCTGTTATAGTTGAGCCTTCGTTGCTTTTGCACATCAATGGGAGGAATTGACCTGTGGCCTATTGGTTGTGACGATTGGCCGTTACTATAGTAAAGGAGCTATTGTGGAAGGGCTGACCCTGTGGAGCAGGATTCACTTTAGCAGGGCTGTGGTGCCTGCCCAGTCTGCCCTTTAGGTGTGTCATCCTTAGAGGTGGCTGCGTGATGCTCCAGCTGAGTTCAAAGCTGGCCTTTGGGTGTGCCAGCCCCAGGGCCACCTGGGAGGTGACCTAATGCAGGCCAAGTTCAGCTGCAGCCTGTGCCCTGCCTGGGGCCACCTGGCTTGAGCCACAAAGCAAGGAGGTGCCTCGAGAGGCCAAGCAGCGAACCAAGGCTGGCTGCCACTAGTGCCGGCTTAGAGCTGTTCAGCCAGAGGCACAGGGCACGCTCAAACTAGATGCTGCTTATCTGGGTTCTGTGAACCTTTAAGAGACCCTAAGAAAGTCTGCAGCATAAGTGAAGGCAGGCGGTTTGTATGAAAAAGCCACAGGAAGCAGATCGGGTGTGACTGAAAGTTGGGTGGGGTGGGGTCTCAAATCACCAGGGCATGGCAAATGAACGGCATTAGCCAGCTTGATGGAGACTCAGATATAGCAGCCTCCTGTGTCTGCATACAAGGAATGGAGAAGGCTCAATAATGAAAAAATGGCCTCCATCCAGGAGAAAGCTGCCCTTCCAGCCCCCGGTCTGAAACCAGACAATTCAGTTTTCCCCTTAGCCCCCCTGTATGTCCATGTCATCTCTCCAGCTGTTGCTCTCGCGCTGGAGCTCAGAGCCACTGATTCCGTCAGTAAGCCCTTGCATGGTCCCTTTAAGAGGAGCACCTGGGACTCCAGCCATCCTGTCTCACTCAGTCACAACAAGCTCTGCTGGTTTTCACAGGCAGAAATTATGGGGACTTCTCTCCCTGGCACTGGAACTCTGGGCTGGGGAGGGGCTGGGACCCATCACTCCTCCAGGGGGGACCTTCCCAGCAGAGATATCCCTTCCAATTTTTAATTGGTCCCAGGCAGGTGTGGGACCAGCTTGTTCTGCATCTCTGCCCCTCCTACCAGTCTCGAGGTGGCTTCTTCCGCATGTCCTCAGTTGCAGGGCTTCGGTTCAGCAAGATTTTAGGTGATTCTCAATGATGGTTGCTTTGTAGTTTAATTATAATTTTGATGTGGTCGTGAGAGAAAGTGAGCATTTATCTACTCCAGCATCTTAACTGCAAATCCTGTTTTCTGTTTTTTTTTTAATGATTTCCCCCCCTTCTTCCGCCTCCCCTCCACTCGGTTCAAGCTGTTGTTTCTTAGTCTAGTTGTGTAGGACACAGCTCCCTGGCCAATGCTGGTATTATGAGCCTTGCGCTCCCCCCGGCTGAGGCAGTCGCTTGCCGGTCATCAGTCAGCCGCTCACAGCAGCTCACAGCAGCTCTAGCCCGCTGCCGGCCACTCACGTTGTCTGCTGCATACTCACGCTGACCACTGGCCACTCATGGCAGCACATGGTAGCCCACGGCAGCTCTCAGCAGCCCATGGCAGCTCTCAGCAGCCCACGGTTGCTCGTGCCAACCTCCGGCTGCTCATGGCAGCTGAGCTCCAGGTAGAGCTGTTGTTCATAATCTTAGCTGTAGAGGGCGCAGCTCACTGTTCCATGTGGGAATTGAACCAGCGACGTCGGTGTTAGGAGCACAGCGCTCCAACCACCTGAGCCACCGGGCCAGCCCCTGTTTTCATTTCTACTGTTACAAATTTTTACTGTGTGCCTTCTGTGTCCTAGGACTGGGCTGCTCATGCCTAAATTATATATGGCTCTTCCTGGCTCATTCTCCCAATAGTTGGGGACAGGCAAGGGAAATTCTGTGCATTTAAGAAGACAGAGAGGAAATCAACATGGTCAAAGAGTATGTGGAAGAGCAGTCCCAGATGAGGTTGCTGAGGGCAGGAGTCAGGTCATGGAGGGCCTTGTAGGCCACAGTAAAAAGTCAGTATTTTACTAGAAGTGCAATGGCATCTTTTGAAAAATCTTAAGTCTTGACCTACCCTATAGTTTGGAGTATGAAAAGATCAGTAGAGATGAACAGAGCTGGAAAGACGGGAGGAGACCTCACTAGAGGCAACCTCCAACCTACAGTGTCAGGTTTTGCATTTGATGTGTGGTTGGAAGTAGAGATTGGACATATGGAAGTTGGCATCAGAGAAAGTTGACACAGTACAATCTGTTACCTGTGTGGTGCCCATTGACCTCTTACAACAGGCTGCCACAGTCATTAGAAAATATTTACTCAAATTAACATGAAGGCTTTCAGGATCGTAAAAGGAAGAAGGTTTGAGATGACTAAAAAAGGAGATGATAATTGTGGAAGCTTTGTTCTGGAGATATCAGTGTTGGGCTTCTAAGAAGCATTAGCCTTTTTAGAGGGGTTGAGAATATATTTCCTCTGCAGTTGGAGGGAAGGACAAGATGTTCGGGGCAGCAGGCAATGAGATTATCAGGCGAAAGGGAGTATGTGGGCATACTCATTCTGGACATCCCCCCCATTACCTTTGCTGGGCTGGAGGCATTCTCTGCTAGGAAGTCCACAGGCCTTTGGAAATGGGAGAGCGTGGTCTTTGAGGCAAAACAGAAGGATGGCCAGGAATTCCTGCAGGGCCAGAAATGTCCTCACTTCTTCCTACCGTGTTTCCCCGAAAATAAGACCTAGCCGGACCATCAGCTTTCATGCATCTTTTGGAGCAAAAATTAATATAAGACCTGGTATTATATTATATTATATTATATTATATTATATTATATTATACCGGGTCTTATGTTATATTAAAATAAGACCAGGTGTTATATTATGTTATGTTATTATATTACATTATATTATATTATATTTTATATTATACCCAGTCTTATGTTACACTAAAATTTTTCAGTATATTAATTTTTGTTCCAAAAGACGCATTAGAGCTAATGGTCCAGCTAGGTCTTATTTTCGGGGAAACAACGTATTTACCCACTTTCTTGGCAATGTTAAGTCAAAGGAAAAGCAGATGGAGGAGTGTTTCTACTTCTTTGAGCTCCATTGTCACCATCCTGTGGTGTCTTTTCCCAAGAGGCTGACCCTGCAGGTCATCAGCAAATACTAACTGTGGCCCTTGCCAGGTTCTGGTGGGGAGATCAGAGAAGTTCTGCTTGTTCTTGGGAACTCATCACCTGATTACAGTATGTCTTCTCTTGGGACTTCAGAAATTAAAGCCTTTTGGAATGTATTTGCTTCCATAAAATGATAGAGACCAAATCCAAACTGCTACACAAGAAACTAGTAACGTTCTGTTGTATAAAATACTAAACAATTGTTTTTCTTTATTGATATACTTTCAAAAACCCTTCTTTTAAAAAGATTTTGTTTGTTTTAAACTAAATTTGTCTTACATTAAACTGGAAATCAGTTTGGGGGGGGAAGAAAGCTCTGATTTCAAATAGGAATATGAAAAGTAGTTTATAATGATGGTGATGATGATGGCATAGTAAACATGAATAGCAAACCCTTTGAACTGGTGCTATTATTATTCTTACTTTTCAGATGTCGAAACTAAGGTTAAGTGACTTAACCTTAGTGGCTAGTTAAGTGGTGGAACCAAGATTCTAATTGTAACTTATCTGATTCCAGAGCCAAAATGCTTACTCATTTCTGATAAACTGTTTTATATATAATGTTATATAAAGAAATATAAGGCAAAATTACATGTATGGTACAATACTGATAGTGGAAACATTATACATAGAAAAAAACCTAGAAAGAAATGTCTCTGGGTCATGGGACTGTGGGCGATTTTTATATTTTTCATATTTTTGAAATTTTTTATCCCAAGCATGTAGTCCTTTAATAGTCAGAAAACTATGAAACTAGGATTAGCAAACCCTGGTTTATCAATATACCCACTGGAACTGTGGACAGTACTTTAGAGGTACTCAAAACATTGCAGAGTGCTGTAAGTTCCACCTCCTATGTTCTAGATATTGTACTTCTAATAACGCATCCTAACACTGCATTTGATTTTTTTTTGAACAGCCTAGTTGATATGTGAGCTAATATTGAATTTACGTTCGATAGAGGCCTAGGCCTAGGCCTTTTCCACATGAACTGCTGAAAAATCAAGTGTTCCCTATTCTCTTCTTGTTGACATTTATTTATTACATTAAAAAGAATCATATTCTTGTTACATATAATCTTATTAGTTGTGGTACAGTAACCAATTCCATTTAGGTAATTTTTTAATCTTGAGTTTTATCTCTTTGGCATTTACTAGCCTTCTCAATTTAAAAATAGCTACACATTTAATGATTTTTAACTTCTATATATTAATCCAAGTCATCCCTAAAAATGTTGTACAGGACAGGGCTTAACACTGAGGCATATGAAGGTCACTTGCTACCCTCCCGTATGGGACAATAATTCATATACCAGCTTCCTTTTTGTGTGATAAGTTAAACACTAATGAACCCTTCTAAGTAGATTATCATCCAACCCATATTTATTTTCCAATATTTCCATAATAATTTCAAAATATTAGGAGGGTTCTCTCAAATGTGTTGTTGAAATCAAGACACATCATCTCTTCAGTATCTACTTACTTGCTAACCTCTTGGCCTGTTTATAAAAAGAAATAATTGCACCCATAACGTATTTTCTTCATTTATTCAGCAAGGTTTATTGGGTGTTTCCTATGTGTAGACACTGAGGACAGAAGGTGAAGCATGCAGCACCAATGTGTAGTAAAGTAAGGTGTCAGCAAGACATCCAGTTGGGAACTGGATTCCCCACAGAGAGAGGAGCCAGGATGAGATCCCTGCCCCTGGGATTCCAAGCCTTAGTTTCCTGAGCAAAGACAGCCTTCTTTGTCCCAGTGGCTCTCTGTGGCTGAAAAGCTTCCTACCAACCTACCCCTGCTTCTGGACCCATAACACTTCCTCCCGGAGGGTGTGCTGAAGGACTCTCCTTTATACTTAGAATTCCCATGGCCCTTTTCACTCGGCCCCCACCCCCCAGCCCTGTCTAGGAGACTGGCAGCTTCCTTGGTAGTCCACATAGCACTTTGTCACAAGTATATAATTTACGTTGTTTATCTAAAGGAAGAAAGAGCACTTGGTCTTCTATGAATCTGCTTTCCAGGAGACCAGGGTATGAGTATTTTTCCTTCCCAGCATTTACCTCCGTGCTAAGCCCTCCTCCAAGCCTTTCCCTTCCTGGTTCATAGATTATCCTCCAGTTTATCAGGGAAAGAAAAACAACATTGGAGTCGTCCTTGGTTTTTCTCTTCCCTGTACCTGCCACGTTCAATTCTTCCGCAAGTCCTACCATTTTCCCTCCAAATATCCTGAGCCTGATTATTTCTTAACATTTCTACCACTGCCTCCAGATCCAAGCCAGCTTCCTTTCTCTCTTAGTGTACTGTAACAGCCTCCAGGGTGATCTCCCCACTTCTGCTCTCTCCTCCCCAACATACCCCGCCCCCATCCACTCCATTCTCTGCTCAGCAGCCAGAGGGGCCCTTTAGAAACATCAGCTAGCTCAGGGAACACTGCTGCTTGTACCCTTCATTGCTTCCCTGTAACACAATAAAACCTCAACTCCTTTTCATGGGATCATTTCTTTGGGATCATTTCAGAAAGAAAAAGTTGTGTGACTTCAGTTTGATTCAGTCAATGCCACTGAACTTCAGAGCAGCAGAGGATAATATGTTCCATTAAGGCTGGTGAGAATTGAGATGGAGCTAGTTTTCTCGTCACCAGAATCTGATGAGAGGGAGGTGGTATGTCCTTGCTGTTGGTCCTTTCATCGAGGTGGCACACACAGCAATCCCCTGGCCTGAAAATCCCTTTGCCTGAGGTCAAGATGTCTGTCCGAGGCTCAGGCTCCTGACTGGACTGAGATCTCATTGTGAGCTTGTGAGCTGACCATGGGGTTTGGCTAAGAAATGGGCCTCACTGCACTAGATCGTCCCTTACATATATAATAAAACAGCAGTGGTTTTTTAAAGTAGAAAAACAGATAGAATTTTTTAATGGCCTGTACTGGTTTGCTAGGGCTGCTGTAATAAAAAACCACAACCAGAGGGCTCAACACCACAGAAATTAATGCCTCAGTTTCAGAGTCTAAAAGTCCAAAATCAGAGTGTCAGCAGCTTCCTTCTGTGGGCTGTGAGGGAAAATCTGTTCCATGCCGCTCTCCTAGCTTTTGGTGTTTGCTGGCAATTTTTGGCCTTCCTTGGCTTGTCCAGGCATCTTCCGATCTCTGCCTTCACCTTAACATGACGTCCTCTCTCTGTGCATGTGTCTCCAAATGTCCCCTTTTTATAAGGACGCCAGTATACTGGATTAAGGCCCACGCCAGGGACCTCATTTTACCTGGATTGCCTCTATAAAGACTATGTCCAAATAAGGTCCCATTTTGAGGTACTAGGGGCTAAAACTTCTGAATTTGGGGGGACACAATTCACCCCATAACATGGCCTATCACTACACCAGTATAATCCTGGTTGACTTAAAAAACAGTAGGAAACCTTGGTTAAAAAAAAAAAAAGGCATTACAGAAAGGCAGAAGACTATTGTATGGATTAAACAAAATGATGCCATAAACGTTTGATATTTAATAGGTATTAACGTTTAATATTAATAATGTTTTTTTATAAATTTTTTAAAAATTTATTGGGGTGACATTTGTTAGTAAAATCATGGGTTTCAAGTGTACAGTTCTATAAAACACCATCTATATGCTTGTGTATGAGTTCCTTCCATCATAATAGTCATAATATTTAATAGGTATGTAACACGTCTTAGGTTTCCTTCCCTTTCTATCCTTCCCACGTCACCACCCAGTTTTTTCTCAGATTCTGAGAATTCTCAGTTCTTTCTGAGTTCTTAGCTCAGAAGTGTTAAAAGATAATTTTTTTTTAAGAAAGAAAAATATCGCGACTACCATACAAACATAAAATGAACACATATTAAAAGTTTTACTTAACTCATTAATGAATGAGGAAATCAGTAAGATGTACAAGTCGCTCACAGGATAAGTCAAAGAATCACACGTATATAGACAATAAGGAATATTACTGAAATAAATTTACAAAGTGGTGCAAAATTGCTCTATCCACACAATTAATTTGCTTTTTAGAGATAAGAATCATTTGCATGAACTTTTCTACAACTTAAAGATTTGTACTCTGGATCAAATATATGATTGAACCCACTGGATACACTAGACAGGACACCCAACAATGTTTTTTCTTTTTGAATTTCAAGGCTTGCAACAATTTTTCTTGACAGAAATAAATGTTGAACAAGTAAACCTTCTTGCTTTCTTCCACTTTTCAAACAAGGAAATCGTCAGCAAAACTAAACTCAAAGTTCCCATTGATGAAGCTGTTAAAAATAAATGTTTTAAAGTCAGGCCAGCATCTCAAGTTGAAGGAACAAAAATAGTCATTAAAAAGGTGGGGACATAGTGAGAAAAAAACCTCTTTGTAGACACTTGCTAATGGCAGAGTCCCTGCTGGCAGGGACCTTCCCTAGGAATGTGAAAAACAGCAAAAAGAGAGCCTTATTTCTCATTGTCCTTATAAATCTCTCCCACTCCTCTGCTCCTGAAGTGAGAGCAAGTCCCTTGAAGAAGAAACCTTGTCTTTGCTCCCCTCTAGGATTTCCTCCAGCCTAACTCCTCCCACACTCTAACTTAGAGTTTCTGTCTGTCTCCTCCCTGTAACTAGGAGTTCCTGGAAGCAGAGGCTGTGTCGTACTCATTTCTGTAGCCCTTGCACCTGGCACAATGTCCAGTAAATAAAAAAGCTCAGTTTATTGAATGAAGTTGAGTTGAGGCGAATTGAATTCGTTTTTTAGGTCCCAGCCTACGAGAATCGGTAGCACTGCTAAAGTGGCACAGCCCTTTAGCCTCATTTCCACTTTCTTTCCACTGCTATCACTTAACAGGAGAAATGTCCATTGTTTCCCCTTTGACTACGCTGAAGCATGTAAAGTTTGGAAAGCCACAGAGGTACCATTTAGTGGAACAAAGGCCTGCACAATTAACCTTATTTTCAATTACTAATTGCACATTAGCACTTAATAACAATTCTCTTTTCTCCTTGGGTAAAACTGGGTATTGGAACTTTAGTGCTTCTATATGGGCCACCCTTCCCACCACAAAGGATGAAAACTTCGTGGGAAAGAAACCCACAAATGGGTATCTTAGAGTAATTATAGTCTAATTATGCTAGTAATTACCAACAGTTGCAAAGTACTTGATGGTTTCCAAAGTACTATTCATACCTATCATTTTGTTTAATTCCTACAATATTCCTGTGAAGGGTGGCTCATCATTTTTTTCCATTTTGAACCCAAGGACAAGGTAGGTCAATGAGGAGAGGCTAAATGGGGAGAGGCAGGGTTTAGACCCAGATCTCCCAAATCCGGAACAAATTCTCTTTCCCCTACTTCACTCCTTTCTGGGGAGGATAAAAGCAGAGAGATACAGAATCATGGACATTCAAGCTAGAAATGAACCTTGTAAACTCTTTATTTTGGATACTGTTGAAGCACTAAAAAGTCCATGGGATCTTCTCCTTTTCTTATGTTCTTTCCACCATGTTTCCCTGAGAATAAGACCTCAGCCAGACAATCAGCTCTGATGTGTCTTTTGGAGCAAAAATTAATATAAGACCCAGTCTTATTTTACTTTAATATAAGACCGGATATAACATAACATAACATAACATAATATAATACCGGGTCTTCTATTAATTTTTGCTCCAAAAGACACATTACAGCTGATTGTCCGGCTAGGTTTTACAGTATTTTCGGGGAAACACGGCATTTTACCGACAGTAAAGTAAAATGCTGAAGAACACAAGCTTTGGAATCAGTCATTCCATCATTTGGTGGCTCTCCACCATTTATTAGCTGTGTGCCCTTGGATGAGTCTCTTAATTACTCTATGCCTCACTTTCTTCCTCTGCAGAGTAGGGATGGTAAATAGTTCCTATATTGTAGGATTTTGTCAGCTTTCAATGAGTTAGCACAGGTAGTGCACTTAAAATGCCTAACACCTAATATAGCCACTAAATTTCAGTTGACATTATATATTGCCTTTATATTAAATAAGTAACAAGATAAAATTACAATAATACAGTGATAATAGCTAAATATATGACATTTCTTTCATAAATCCCCCAACGATCATCAAACATCAATTAATATACACACATTGCAAAAAGGCAAAGGGTAGAAGAAATATTTACAATTTCTGTTTGAGAGAATGGAGAAATGGCATGCTTGGCTAGAACCTCAAAATATCCCAATGACAGAATTGGGACTAAAGTTAAAGACCCTTTTCTTCATGAATATTTTTAAGAAAATTTTAAAATAAGACCCCCCCCCCCCGTATTGGCTACAAAGGAAAGCTGTAGTGTCCCTTTATCATTGGTATCTTGTAATCCTCTCCCTTCTCTCCAGCTAGGGACCATATGGCAGGGTGAGCATGTGTTCTAACCAGCCAGATGGGCGAGGCACCAAGACTGTAATCAGTTCGCCTTCTCAACAATGTCCCGTTTTTTCACCTGTCCAACAATCATGGATTAATTATGAGTCTTGTCTCCCCAACAGGTGGTACCTGTGATCACATGACCATATCAGATCCACCTCCAAAGTTAGGCAGATGCACAGTCTACCCAGCATTTCTAGTCCAAATGTTCATCAGCTGTGTGTGCAAGAGAGTAGGGCAGGTGTGGTCTTTACCAGACTGTTTTGACTTGGTATTTCAGTGTCTGGTGTTTGTTAACAGAGGCAGTTAGTTCTAAGAGGCCCCCTTATGGAATGTCAACTTAAATTAGACCATGCTAGGTCTGACATTCAAGGATTTGCCTGTTTCCAAGTGGGACAATGACATGATCCCACCATTCCCCTTTACCTTCCTCGAGGCACTCGGCATTCACCAGTGTCATTGGTGGCTTATGTCAGGGATTTTTAAGGTAATTCTAATTTCAAGCATTCTCATGGTCAGTCACGCAGACTATCAAAGCCATCAGAACATCTACCTTTCAACCTGTCTCTTGTATTTCAAATGGGCATAAAAATCCTTTTGCAAACCATGTGGTCGATTTGAGATCCAGGAAATAAAGTCACCGTAGTTTTAGGCTCAAAGACTAGTTGAGGCTCAATGTAAAGAGAAAGCACATTATTTTTTCAGCCACAACACTGCCAAGAGGGCAACTAAGCTACTGTATACCGGGCAAAGCACTGTATAATCGCTTGACATATGAGCTGAACTAGCTGCTTTTCTTCATGGAGAACCTCTTTTACTTGAAGGACTGATAAACTATGGTCATTTAGACTTGGGTAATTTCAAATATTTTCTTGAAAATGAATGAAATAAGCCCATCCCTTCAGGGAAAATAATTGACTTAAAAAAATCAATATCAAAATTTGAGCTGCGAAACAAAAGTTAGAATTTTGGAAAACTTGTATCTGCAGCTATGTAACTTACATAAATGTGAGAGATGAACACTGGGACCTGTGAGTTTGAATGAGGTCCCCAAGGGACTGGCAAAGAAGGGGGTTGAGAAACACCTTCCTAGAGGGTAGAGAGAGAAAAAGGCAGACAGTGAAAAAGACTAAAGACAAGGAATCAGAAGTAGGAGAAGAACCAAAAGAGCATCACAGAAGGCAAGAGACAGGAAATCTGTAATGCCAAAGGCCACAGAGAGAGCCAGCAGAGGGCTTGGGTGAGAGACATGCAGGGGGAGGGTAAGGCTAGCGGCGAGTGGAGACCCAAAGGGAGCCAGGAAGGAAGGTAGTAAATGGGAGACCGTTTTTGAGAAATGTTGAAACCTTTGGCCATGTCAAAAAGAGAATTGAGACGGTGGCCTGTAGAAGAAGCAAGATCAAGGGAGATGCTTGTTCGTCTTGACCGGTTATAAAGCAGGCGAGACGCAGAGCTAAGACTGGACTTCAGGTCTTCTCACTTTTAGGACTCTATTCTCATTGTATCTCTTGTTTTTAATCTTTCAAACAAATTTTATGAGACCTATCATTTCCAGCCTTGAAATTAATTAATATATTAACCTTTCACTCCTCGAATGAACTCTGAGGAAATAATACTAAATGCAGTCCAAGTTTAGAATGACACAGTGTGTGATCCAGCTAAACCTGAACCTGCTTCTGCTGTAAGTCTCCTTCAGCAAGGGGGTTACATGGAAATAAAGCATAACTTTGCCTTCCCAAAGCCTCGATTGCTAAAGTAGGTTCTTACTGAAAAGCTCTAATGGGCCCTGAGAAGTGGTTTCCTGGGTACTTCTCAAACCATGTGCTGAAGAACCAGGATTTTAAAATCTCCAAACCATCATGGACTGATATTTTCATAAAATGCAATAAAAATGAGTAATTACAAAAATAAAATTTAGAAATACATATAATACAAGTCCAATTTTTATTATTAGATTCAACAAACATTGTATTAAATTTCAATAAATATAATCAGAACTAGAATAACATAGGAGATAAGAAAAAAATTATAGGAACTTTCCACATTGAAATTATGACTATTTGTGATTAAAAAAGAGAATAATTATTATACTTATAACTTTCGGCATTCTTTAATTATAAATAAACAATGTAAACAAACAAAAACTTATGAGTAAAATAGCAATTATTAAACTTCCCAAAATATCCATATTAAACTTCTTCACTCACACTTTGAAAGAATACTGTAATAGTATAAGCATTTGAAATTTTTCGTGTAAAAACTGAGCTTGCTTCTTCCTTTAACTTATTTAATCTATGTTAGATTGGTGACACATGACTTACAGCAGATAACGTACACCTAAACTCTTTTTATACTTTGTTTTAATAACACTCATAGTAGAGAAATCAGTCTCCCAGAGGTCTGTTGACAGAATAGGAGAAGAGATTTGAAGCAATTTCAGGAATCATGTGATACTTGGTTTTAACTTATACAAAATTAATCAAGTGATGCTATATTTTCAAAATTCATCTTCAATCTTTCAACAGTTGCCAGTTCTAACAAAATAGCCTGTGGAATTGAGGTTAAATTTAAATTATCTTTTGATAAAAGAAATGGATTCTAAATCTGTGAATTGTTTTTGCATAGGTTTCAGTTAATGGAAAATAAAATTTTAAAATGTGCTTCCGAATTTGACAAGTATTCAGTAATAACTTTTTACAAATATGTAGTAATAAGATCATCATTTTATTAATAATTATTGTGGCATTATGGAGCATGCTGTAAAAATCTGTAGAAAGTCAGTTCTTCCAAGTTTCTTTCTTTTAATGCCCTTAGATCTTATCTGCCATTGAAAAAAATATACTGCATTACCTCCTGGCATGGAAGTATGATCATTGAAATTATCAAAATATCAGACAAATAAGCAAGTCAGTTTATCTAATTTACATCTTTTAAAAGTTGATCAAAATGGCTTCTAATCTTTCAAAAATACAAAGAGTTCATGTTTTTAATCTTACATTTTCTCAGACTTGTATAAACTTTTGAGTTACCATTGATAAAATAACAGCTGAATATTGCAAGCTGTAATGTGGTCCTTTTGCATGAGACCTGTGTGAAGCTTGCCCACACTCTGTTCAGCAAGACAAGTCCACTTGGGTTTTGCAGCAATGTCAAATTTCTGTAAAAGTTTCTAAATGCTTGCACTTGAGTTTGGGAATTAGCTTAGAACAGAAAGATAACAAACAGTTCACTAACCAGCATGTATAACACTGGTTTAGCCATCAAAACTTTTCTAAAATCCTTTGATCCTCTCTCTCTCTCTCTCTCTCTCTCTCTCTCTCTCTCTCTCTCTCTCTCTCCCTCTCTCCCTCTCTCCCTCTCTCCCTCTCTCCCTCTCTCCCTCTCCCCCCAAAGCTCAACTCTCTCATCTTCTCCATCTCACAGCCTATGTACCTCTCTGATATTTGTTTCCTCTGGGCAACTCCAGCTACCTTCTTAGTAAACTACTCCTTATACCTTCAGCCATTCATAAGTCTTCTCTCCCCAGCTCAGCAAAGCAAAACTGTCTTCCTCTGGACCTACTGTTCTGGGTGGGAAAGTGAAATGTTGGTGTCTGTTGTGGTAGGCGATGTGAATTATGTGACATGGAGAAGAGAGAGACCATAAATACGAATATTTATAAGTTGGTATTTCTGCTCTTTTGACAATATTATTTATCATAGAACAAAAGTGAAAACAAACTGAGAGTTAGCATATACGTAAAGGAGAATATAACTTGATAGCATAGTATTTAGCCATTAAAATAAACAAAAAATGCCTGATAAAACTAGTGTTTGCCTTTTGGTGGTGATCCTTCTACTTTGCTTATGTATTCACCATTTTAAAAAATGAGTATATATTTTATCTATATTTAAATGCTACATTTTAAAATATAAAATAATTTTTAAAAATGCAATTCAATAAACTTTTTGAGTACTATGGGATATGCTACCGTGTTTCCCTGAAAATAAGACCTAGCCGGACAATCAGCTCTAATGCTGATTGTGTCTAATGCGTCTTTTGGAGCAAAAATTAATATAAGACCCGGTATTATATTATATTATATTATATTATATTATATTATATTATATTATATTATATTATGTAAGCCCAGTCTTATAGTAAAATAAGACCAGGTCTTACATTATGTTATATTATATAAGACCCGGTCTTGTATTATAGTAAAATAAGACCAGGTCTTCTATTAATTTTTGCTCCAAAAGACGCAATAGAGCTGATTGTCCAGCTAGGTCTTATTTCTGGGAAAACACAGTAGAAAAATCAGAGTCTGGTAGAAGTGGATAGCTTATGTTTTCTAAGAATGATATTAATGATTTAATCAATGATTTACAACAAACCCTTTGGAGAAGTTAAGGGAAAAAAATTATCAAGACTCAAATAGAAGAATGAGACAAAGATATAATCAAGCCATTTATAAAAAATGAAGTAATGTTCAAATCCACAGGTAAAAAAATGTTCATCTTTAGTAACCCAAGAAATTCCAGTTTTAAGCAACTTGAGATGCCATTTTTTATCTCTATATTACTGAAAATGTCAAGCAGTGATAAAACTGCCCATTTATTCCTTCGTCATGGAATGTAATTGGCACCCACTGCAATCCCAATCATTAACTAAATGTGTTCTGATTTCCAGTCAGCTGCAAGTTGACTTTCCGTATTCCACAATGTTTCTCATCACCAACTTCAGGGTAGTTTGAAATGATGCAATTTGAAATGATGTAAAGAGAGTTTGGCAATTTTCATTTCTTCTATTTGTCATCAAATCTTTGGCAGAAAGGTGGTCAGAGAAACCTGTTAAAATTGCTCCACCATCATCTGGGAACCAGGAACGCATGAAAATTGTCAGTTAAACGGTGATGAAAATTGTCAGTCAAACTTTGCCCAATAGCTTCCTTTGGAATTCTTGCAACATAGGAAAGCTCTGATTTCTGTCAAGAAATTAAAAGTAGTGACAGAGGGATCTTTCAACTAAAACACTTAAGAAAGTGATTTCTGGAATTTTGGCTTTCCTCTTTGAAGATGGTTTGAAAGACAATATTTTACAAATATCTTTGTAAAGTCTGCCCTCTACTGTTCTTCATAGTTAAGTGCAGCCAATTTCCATAGATTTATGTTTGAGACGAGATCCTGAATATGTTTACTGAGCAGCTTCAAATATGCCAGGCAATGAGTAGACACTTTATAGGCTTGATCCACTGAATATTTACTACAGCCAAGTGAGATAAGTAAAGTGCTATTATTCCTACTTCACAATCAAGGGAAAATGCTCAGAGAGGTTAAGTATCCTTTCCAAGGACACACAGCTAATAAGTCAAAAGTTCCTGGATTGTAACCCTGGTCTGTCTAATACTAAAGCTCGTGTTTGTTTGTTTGTTTGTTTGTTTAGGTCACATTGCCTCTAACTTGTTTATAATCTTACAATTTGTTAAGCAGATACATCCATCTACTTATTGATATCCATTACCGTTTCAGAGAGCCATTTCAGACACATATTTAAACACAAAATTGATTATAACACATTTTAAAGACAAGACAGCCATTCAAATGCTAACTCAAGGGAACATTTAGACTTTGCAAATGTGCTGTCTCGTTGCACATAATTCTCCCTGGTCACATGTGTGGTCAGGCCACAGCATCGAAGTACCCCAGTGAGATGCACCCCGGGGCTGGTGCCATTTCTGAGGATCATCGTTCATCCACAGGGCATGACTGTTTAAATACTGGGACTGCGGCTGTTGGAGTAATTCAGCACAGCCACAAAAGACCGAAACCAAGCAATCTCGCTTCTAGGCAGGGTGTTTCCAGCCGCTGCTAGATTGCTAACTTGTCCAAGGAGAAAGAGAGAAGTCTGACAGAGTGACTTCCAGGCCACGGGTCTGCGGGGGTGGGGGGTGAGGGGTTAATCATTTGACTGATGTGCCCGTGCCACTGGGAGCCCAGTGGTTTCCCTAAATGATTCACTCCAGCCTCCCTGAGTCTCCAAACAGAGCAGGTGGGAGGTCTCAGAAGGGAGGGAGAGAGAGAGAAGGGCAGGGATAGTTTTTATGCAATTTAGGAACCACAAGGCTCCCACTTGGCATCAATATAAATAACAGGGGCCTGGGTGGTGTGTGTTCTGTCCTCACCTAGTAAAGGAGGACATTTCCTTGTCTTTGGTACTTGGTTGACACACATTTGAAACATGTCACCATAGGAACAATGTTAGGTGCTAGCCATCCACAGAATTCATTTATCATTGAAAGTTATTCTTCATGTAATTGTTTAAAATATCACTGCTGTGACAGAAGTATGTGTAAAAAGTTTCTGGAGAAAACCTCCCTCAGGATTCCAATCCCAGACCTTACGATTCTAACCACACAGTCTTTTGTGTGGTGCAAACAGGAGATCCTCCTGTGTCATATGTCCATCTCCCATATCTGCCAGGCAGGGACAGCAGGGACTCGCCCAGCCCTAAGCCTCTGCTAGTATGGGGGGCTGAGGGGGCGGGGGCTTCATGGAGCAGGGGCTGCAGCAGTGTGGGAGCAGGAGGGTGAGGGGTGGGAACAGGTGGGTGGGGCTGCAGACCCATGGAGGAGCTGTGGGTCATGGCTTTTGACAGTGTTGTCCACAGTAGAGCAAATTCTATGCCCTGGGCTGGTATCTGATCCCTCCCTTTCTTTTCTGCCTCTGGTTTTCAATCTGGTCCAATCCCAAGACCTGACCACATCATGTGAGCAAGGAGGCCATGCGTTGGATCATTCAGGTCCCAGTAGAGAGCTGATGTTACCCTCCACCCAACAGGTTAAATAGAGTTTAGGGAAAGGATTATTGAAAAGGATTAGGGTGAAGCACCTTGGGTAAGAGGAGAAGTAACCATTACCAGCCCTAGGCCTGAAGGGACAAGGGAAGGGAGAGGGAACCAGAACCCAGAGAGAATAGCTGCAAGAAAGGGACATTGGAGTGGAGCTGCGGCCGTCAGCCGAGGGACATAGCCGATCCATGTTTGTTTGTTTGTGGCTAAACCTCTTTCTGTTCGATTCTTCTCAGAGAAGCCTCTGCTTTTATATCCAAGCAAGTCCATTAAGGTCTGTCCCTCACAAAAAGACAGTTTCCCCCTTAATGGATTTCTGCCACCTTTCTAGGTTAATGAGCTCAAACTGCAGCAATGTTTTTCTTCTTCCCATTACATATGTAAGTTTTTAATACAATGACTAGCACATAATAAACATCCAGTAAGCAAGGAAGGATGACCTGAGATCAGGAAACTGGAAAAATGAGACTAAAGATCTGGAGCCAGGTGCAGCCACTACAGAAAACAGTATGGAGGATCGTGAAAAAATTAAAAATAGCACTACAACATGATCCAGCAATTCCACTTCTGGGAATACAGCCAAAGGAAATGAAAACACTAACTCGAAAAAATACCTGCACCCCCATGTTCACTGCAGCATTACTTACAATAGCCAGGACATGGAAACAACCTAAGTGTCCATTGATGGATGAATGGATAAAGAAGATTTATATATATATATATATATAGATATATATATATATATATGCATATATATACATATATGTATATATATGTATGTATGTATGCATATATATATACATATATGTGTATATATGTGTGTATATATATATATATACATACAATGGAATATTATTCAACCATAAAATAACTAGGAAATCCAGCCATTTGCAGCAACACGGATAGATCTTGAAAGCATTATGCCAAGTGAAATAAGTCAGATAGCGAAAGACCAATACTGTATAAGCTCATATATGGAATTTAAAACAAAAACAAACAAACAAAACTCACCAAACTCATAGAAAAAGAGATCAGGCTTATGGTTACCAGAGGTAGAGGGTGGAGAAAGGGGAATTAGAAAAAGATGGTCAAAAGGTACAGATTTTCAGTTGTGAGATAAGTATTAGGGATGTGATATACAACATGATGACTATACTTAACAGTCTGTATGATATATAAGAAAGTTGTTAGAGAGTAAATCGTAAGAGTACTTATCACAAGGAGAAATATTTTTCCTTTTTTTCTTTTTTCTTTCTTTTCTTTTTATTGTATCTATATGAGAAGATGGGTGTTAACTGAACCTATTGTGGTAATCATTTCACAGTATATGTAAATCAAACCATGCTGTACACCTTAGACTTATACAGTGATATATGTCAATTATTTCTCTATAAAACTGGGGGGGAAAATTTATACAGAAAGAAAAAAAGAGATCGGGAGACAGAATCAGCTGATGAAGCTTAAGAACTGAAGGAACCAGGCTGTAAAGAGGGAGGAGAAAGGAGAAAAAGTTAACATATAATATTACTAGTGCCTGCCTCCCTTAAAATGCAGGAAAAAGTAAAAAGTGACTTCTTTTGCCCTTCTTCCTGTGTGAATGGAGGGCGGGGGTGTACAAGGGAGATGTGTGTCTGGAAATCCCTGGAACTGTGTGACCCTAAGCAGTTATTGCTTAAAACTGCCAGAATCTGAAAAGGCACGTTCTATCTGCATTATTTTGCATGCGGAGTGTGTGCAAGCAGCAGCGCTCCATTCTCTCCACCACCCAGCCCTTCCTGTTCTCAGGCTGGATTGGCTCCCTTTTGAAAAGGACTCTGGCGGGGACTTACTTGTGCTCACCAGCATCCATGCTTCCCTCTTCCTTCTGAGCATACACCTGAGCTATGCTTCCCTTGCAGTTGAGTGACAACTTGTGACTTGGGCTCTGGACAGTGGAATGTGAGCAGAAGTGATGGAGACTGCTTACACGCCTGACCCAGAAAACCTCCCCTTATTCACAGGGGATATGTTCTAAGTCCCCCAGTGGAGGCCTGAAACCGTGGGTAGCACTGAATCCTATATAGACTGTTTTTCCCTATGCATACATACATGTGACAAAGTTTAATCTATAAAGTAGGTATAGTAAGAGATTAACAACAATAACTAATAATAACATAGGACAAGTATAACAACACACTGTCATAAAAGTTATGTGGCAGGTTAAAAGGAGTAAACTACAGGGATCCTTAACTGTGCTGGCTTTGCTGTTCTCTGAGTGTTCCTGGGAATGGCAAATTCAAATTTTGATAGCAGCGAAAAGGATTACTTTAAGGTTGAATTAGAGGAAGAAAGTGTGATTCTCACATTGGTTCCAGTTAGTGAGGAGCCTAATGAAGAACGTGAAATGGAACCAAGCATTTCTTCCATCTCAGAAGACAAACTGAAGATTCCTAGGACAGATGATGAAGTTTATCTTCCTCAAACGAGTGAACAGTTCAAAGCTTGTCCAAAACCAATGCTCCCCTTGCCGACCATTTCGCCTTCAATTAATAAAGTGCATTGGGACCCTTTGCGGAACTGGTGAGTACCGATGGCAAATATGAGTACCGATGGCAAAAAATAGACGTTTATCTGAGGCTCAAGGAACATGCACACTCTGAAGAAAAACAAAACATTCCCGAAATACTACAGGAGTCAAGTTCAAAGAAATGCAAGATGATGACCAAGAAAGCAAGGAGTAAGAAAAGTTGTAAGATGAGTGAGAGAGAGCAAACGACCAACAGCGTTGAAGTGATAACTTCAGCTCACGAAGCCATGTTGGCAGCATGGGCAAGACTTGCTGCAAGAGCCGTTCAACCTAAGGCTGTGAATTCATGTCCCATTCCTACTTCTGCTGAGCACTTTCTGCTGCAAAGCTCTGGTGTCAGGTGGTGTGTGGTCCATGGCAGACCTCTCTCGGCAGACAGAGAGGGTTGGGTTCGCCTGCAGTTCTATGCAGGTCAGGCGTGGGTGCCTGACCCTCCTAAGAAGACGATCTCTCTCTTCCTGTTACCGGCCTGCACTTTCCCATACCCAGACCTAGAAGATAATATGTTATGCCCCGATTGTGTTAAGAGGAATAAGAGGATGATGGAAAGATGAACTACAATGAAGAAGTAGAAGCAACCTGGTTTGAACACAACCATATCATTCCTTTTGTATTGGCCATGTCTTAATAAAGAATAAACGGTGGATAGATAGCTCACAGAAAAAAAAAAAAGTTATACGGATGTGGTTCCTCTCCCTCAAAATATTGTACTGCACTCACTCTTCTTCTCATGATGATGTGATATGATACAAGGCCTATGTGATGAGATGAAATGAGGTGAATGAATCACACAGGTAATTGGACGATGTGTTAAGCTACTATTGACCGACTGACGATACATAACAGCCACTGTATGGCTTCTCTTTGGCAAATCCAAATCGCTTGCATTACTGTTCTTGTGCTTTGGGGCTAATATTAAGTGAAAGAGGGTGACTTGAACACAAGCACCACGCTACCTCCATAGTCGATTTGATACCTGAGAGGGCTACTAAATGACTCATAGAGAGGTATTGCATGGATATGCTGGACGAAGAGACGATTCCTGTCCTGGGTGGGATGGAGCAGGACTCACGAAATTGCATCCCACTTCTCAGAATGGCGTGCAATTTAAAACTCATGAATTGTTCATTTCTGGAATTTTCCATTTAATTTTTTTGGATGTGGTTGACCACAGGTAAAGGGAAACTGCAGGAAGGGAAACTGTGGATAAGGAGGGACTACTGTACCCACTCTCTTTCTCCATCTGCTGGCTATATGGAGAGGACACCAGGGACCCCAGCAGTGTGAAAAGCCTCAGGATGAAATAGCCTGAATAATTCTGGAGGTCCCTCACCCTCCCTACTGCTAAGTAAGAAATACATTTACTCATTATGTTCAAAGTTGGGCTCTTTGTGGCTGCAGTTAGCTTCTCCTGACTAATTCAGGGGCCTGGAATCTTTCTTCCCAATCTCTCAGGACTATTTCCCTTCACACAGCTTTCTGGTGGCCCAAAGTCTCTCCTATCTCAGTCAGCTTGACTTTAGAACTTCAGGTTCTCTGATTACTTCTCCCTTTTCCCTCCTATCCCATTCAAGTAACTAACCAAACATAAAACGGAGGGGTTAGGTGAGATGAGAGTGGAAATCCATTCCAGGGGTGTCAGTTAGGCTTCCTGGCATAGAAGTTCCACTCGTGGGAATTTATCCTGAGGAGATTCATCAACAGAAGCAAAAAGATGTCCACCAAAGAATTAAGCATACTAACAAAATAATTAGAACCTGCTTAACTATTCAGCCACAGGGGAAAATGTTAGTAAATTATGGTCAATCTACTCAATTAAATATTATGAATTAAATATGACAGGAAGTCTATATAACAGGATGGAAATCTTATTAATGTACTGTTAAGGGCAAAAAGCAGAATATAAAAATGTGTTCTCACAATAGTTAGTACTGTGTAAATTATATATGCCTGTAGATAAGACAAAGCAGGCAACAAAAAAGTCAGAACTTGATTTGTCAGGATGCTGAAAATATGGGCATGCTTTTGATAACTGTGAACACATTTTTAATGGTCTTTATGCATAAAATTAAATTAAGCTTTTTCCTGAAATGATATTAGTTATGGGTTAGATAAGGTGATTATCAAATCAAAGAATTTATGGGGCATTAGTTTCCCGGTAGGTATTTATGTTTTTAAAAGATGTTTTAAGTTGATAGAAAGCGTGGTGCATGTCTTTGGGCAGGAAGACCTGTTCTTTCTGTTTTCACTTCTCGGAAATAAAGAACAGTTTTGGGTTGTGGGGGCAGACATAAGACTCAAAGATCATTAATTTGCCTGGACTACTTCAGTGATCGTTCAGTAATACAGGAAAAAGACAAAGTCTCACACTCTCAATCTAAGTTTTCAATCCTACCAATAAGACTTTTCAAGCCAAGCATTTTCTACTTGTCAGGAAAACTGAAATACCTTGCTAGAAGGGGTTTTTAAGCAGGAAGGGGTTTAATCCAGGGTATTCAATACTTACTGAACAACGGAAAGGGGCTGAAGGAGCAAACGTCGGGGAAAGCCATGGCTGGCTCTCCGATTTACTTCTATGAGGTCTCAGAAGCAGGAAATCCCAGCAGCCGGGGGAAACTAGCAGTGATCACAGCTGTAGCCCCAAGGCTGGTGATTCACAGAGGAAAGTGCAGACCTCTGAGATACCTCACATCTGCAAAAGCCACATGTTTATTCGTCACTGCCAGAGGAGCGATACAATGTTTTCCAACTATTTCATGCATTCCAAATCGTGTGCAAGTAAGTGCCTCTGATCAGTGGACTCTGCCACAGAACGCTGGCAAGGAATGCTGGAATATTCTAGTACTTGGGCTTTCAGCAATCGCAGCTTGGGGGACAGTAGGCAAGAAGGGGAATGGTACTGTGCTACCAATAGATAACAGCATTACTGTCCTGGCAGTAGAAAGAAGCCAGGTCTAACGTCTCCGACCCCAGGGTAGTTCAAAGAAAGCTTTCTTGACATTAAGGACCTTAAAATAAAAGCTATTTTCTTAGATCCAGGCCTCAGACCAGAAATACAGCACACCGTCCCATTTGCTTCCCCTCCTGTTAATGCAAGGGTAGGCTTACGGTTCGGTCTTCCATGGCTGTGGAGTCTTCTCATGCAGAAGAGAGTGGATGCAAAGGCAGAGCTCTTCTCTGGACCTCTCCTGGCTGGCTGGTCAGATGGGGCTCCGCTCAGGACTTGAGTGGAGAGACTGACATGTTGTCTCTCAGGCAGTTGAGAGACACCAACTACAGTGACCCCATTCCTGGCTTGACTCCAACAACTGGCTATTCCTTTGAACCTACCCTTTTTAAAATCAGAGGTGGGGATGGGAGTATGTCAGATTAGCCAGTGCATAGCCCAGACAGTGTTCAGTGAGGAGAGCCACTGCCCCAAATTCTCCATTTAGCTTTGCTTCCTGATGAGAAATACTCAGATGCTTTATCAATAAAAGTAATATAACACCATCATAACTAATATGCCTGAGAGCTTACTTGTACCGGGTCAGTGCTAAGTGTTTTACATGTAACTTATGTCATTAATTTTGGGAACAACCTTAAGGTAGGAACTATTGTTATATCTGTTTGAGAAAAAGGAGACTTTAGGAATTTGCCCAAGATCCTACAGCAGGGAATAGAAAGACATTTTGGAATTTCACTAGCCTTCTTTTAGAGTGTGCAACAGGACTTTGGGTTCTTTTCACTTTTCCACATTTGCCTGACAGGACGTTCCAAAGAATAATACTTAGGAGCTTAATGTTCAATACTATATTCATTCAATAATACATTCAGGAAAAAAATTAATAATAGGTTACTAGCAGTGAGATGTACTTCTGTGTGTTGTGAAGGAAGGAGGGTTTCTAAATTCACTTAATTTTTTTTTTAATTTATTGGGGTGACAATTGTTAGTAAAATTACATAGATTTCAGGTGCACAATTCTGTATTACATCATCTATAAATCCCATTGTGTGTTCACCACCCAAAGTCAGTTCTCCTTCCTTCACCAAATATTTGATCCCCTTTACCCTCATCTACCACCCCGCTCCCCCCTTACCCTCTGGTAACCACTAAACTATTGTCTGTGTCTATGAGTTTTTGTTTCTCATTTGTTTGTCTTGTTCTTTTGTTGTTTCTGGTTTATATACCACATATCAGTGAAATCATACGGTTCTCTGCTTTTTCTGTCTGACTTACTTCGCTTAGCATCATACTCTCAAGATCCATCCACGTCGTCACAAATGGTCCTAATTCACTTTATCTTAATCTAAACCAGGAAGTCCAAGAAATAGACAAGAACCTAGGCTTCATCCAACCAAGGTTAAATACAACCATGATTGTGATAAACTTCATGCCCTGGAGTCCATCCAGTCCCAACAGAATTTGAGAGGGATCCCTCGTGGGCTGGAAAGGGAGGTGTTGGATCATGGAGTCTGATCTGCCCAGTCCTTGATACCCCCAAACATTCCATTGTCCCCTCAGACACCATCATGAGGGTGCGTGTGCTGCTGCTATACACCTCTGCTTCTCTCCACACTCCATCCACATGCACACACACTTGTATGTCCTCAGCCTTGAAGGGGGCCTGCCCCAGAGCTTGGGGTGGAGGGCCCTGCATTGCACAACCCCAGGAGGTGACATTCACACCCTAGTCCATGCACATGGCATCGCCATGACTCATACAGTCTGCAGCCTGCCCTGCTAGAGTAGATTAACTTAGTGAGGCATCCGGATGGCCAGCCAGACCAGCAGCCACACGCAAGCATCTGTCCTCAGTTGTCTGGCACAGTTCATCGTGGAGGGGTTCATAGCCCTTCCCGGAACTGCACCCACAGAGCAGACAATTCCATTCCAAGGAAGAGCCCTGAGCCAGCAGGAGAACTCTGCGGAGGAGTAGCTGACTGATTCAATGTCCCAGGAGAAAAGATGAAAGGCAACTTGGTATTCTCCCACTAATCAGAGGTGGAAGGACAGAAAGTCACATCCTTAGGCACAGCTGGGACTCCATGGAAACCACATGTGTGGGATGGCCTATGTCTTTCCCTTCCAGGTCAATGATAGGCCAGAAATGGCATTTGCTCTTCCTCCTCTGACAACAGGAGGCCTTTCCTACATCAGAGGTCTTGGAGAGGAGCCATGTCCTCAGGACACAGCCTTGGAAAGGGAATCAGTGCTGTTCACCATGGAGACAACTCCTCCTGGCTGCGCTGGAATGAGATTCATATTATGATCAGGGCAAAACCAGGATCAGGTTCTGTGCCTACTGAGGGTTCCACCAACGAGCAGACCAAGTGCAATTTTTTTTTTTTTTTTTTTTTTTTTTTTTTTTTTACACCAAGAGTCCAGAGGCAGTGAAACATCTTAGCAAGGGAAGCAAAAGATGAGGATCTGAGTGTCAGGTGTGACAGACAAAGGAAGATGAATCATGGGGCAAAAAGGCAAGGGATTAGGAGCAAGGTGAGGAGCAGACACAGGGCAAACAGGAGGTTGAGGCCTAAAGCTGTGAGAACTGCAAGAAGGGGAGCAGGCAGGGGGTGCTTCTAGGAGGGGTGAGTTCTACAACGCAGGGCCAGGCCGGGCCAGTGTTGCTGCACGTGGGTGCAGACACTTGCCTCTTTAGTCTCATTCCTCACTCCTTCCTGCGTGTAGCCTGCGCCCCAATCTGAACACAGCATGCTCTCTCTGGCTTTCCCATCATTCTAAGTGCCTTTGCTCCCGTTTGCCTGCTCAGCTGGTTCCAGCTCTGTGTGGTGTTTTCTGTACTACCCTTCCCTTCTGTGTCTCTCGAATACCATCAACGGATCTCATTATAGCAGCTATCACATTGCGGTAATTATTTTAAATGCCTGTCTCCCCTGCTAATCTGTGAGCTCCCTGGAGCAAGGGCCATAGTCTATTCATCTTTTCACCCTTTGCATGGGGCCTGACATACAATAGGCGTTCAAAAAGTAAAGTGAATGAATTGAAAGAAAAAAAAATTCCTTGGATTCCTCTGAAAAGGCAATTGCAGTAATTTGGATTGTGCAATTTCCATTGTGTCGTTTTTTGAAAAATAGTTTCACTTTCCTCCTACTACAGATGACTCATTCCTGGGGCTAATAATGCATTTCTGAAGTACAGAACTTCACTACATCAAATCTTCTGAAAATCTGTTTATGAGTGTTGTTATCTAAAAACACGATGAGAGCTTGTAATTCCCACTACTCGATGTTGAGTGATGGAATGCTAAGGATGTTTGGGAACCCATTTGATTATTGCAAAGCATCCAAAGAGGAATGGGTGTGTGAAAAATGTAAATAACAATACTAACATTGGCTACATGTACTGAGCACTTAAAAAATGGTGGTGAACGTTGAACATTTGGCTAAGTGATTGGTGCCCCTTACTTCATTCAATTCACATAAAGAACTTTGTGAGGTGCGTATGACTATCTTCATTCAGATGAGAAAACTGAGAATCAGAAAATGTAGGTAACTTGCAGGAAAATGGGCAAAGGTAGGATTTGAACTCAGGTCTGTGTAATTCCAGAACGGGCGCTGTTTACAACAATGTCCCTATTTCTTGTAGACTGAGTAGAAAAGGCACACACTGAGGTTGGATGCTGATTTTGGACAAGACATTCCTGTCCATGCATTCCTGGGGAGTGGTTTCACTTGATCTTAGCCAAAAGGCCGAGAAGCGATTGGGGAGTGGTTTCAAGCAGATAGAAGTGAAGACCAACATCTGTCCCACATGAAGCTCATGTGATAACCAGCCAGCCCCATCCAGCTGTCCCTCTCTGTCCACCTACACATAAGGGCATAAAGACCCTTTTCTGTTAGGAGCAAAGATTCTAGCTTACTGCTTAATTACAACCTACTGCTCTTTGTCCCAGCAGCACCATGGCAACAAGTAGCATTGGCACAAAAACCAAAAGAGAGAAGTGTTGCCTAGCAACATAATAGAACGAGCTTTAGGATTCCGGAGGCTTGAGTTCTAGTTCTGGATCTGACTACCTGGGGCACTGTGGATATGACCCACCTCCTCCACGCCTCAAGTTATTACCATCTGTAAAATGGGGATAATGCCAACGGTCTTAGAAGGTTGTTGCAATGACTACGTGAGAAACAAATCACTCAATACATGTAGGATTACTGTCAGAATCATGATTTTAGGAAGAAAAGCATTACGCACATGGATTAAACCGAAAAGGGAAAAACTTACTAGCTTACAAGACTTACTTTAGCTACTCCATAAGGAGTGTACACTGGAAGAACATTTTTGGAAGGCCATTGAAAAATGTTAATCAAAATTTAAATGTAGCAACATTTCTGCAAAACGTATACAACATTTCGTAAAATTTAAATGACTCAGCAACTTCCCTTCTAGGAAATACCTGCACATGTGCGTAAAGGTAGGCAGATGAGGTGAAGAACTGACAACCACCTAAAATGTCCGTGAAAGAGGAACTGTGATAGAGCAACACAATGGAACACGGCAGGTCTTGATTCACCAACATGGAGAGATGTCTAAAATATAATGTTTAGTGAAATGAAAGGAAGTCACAGACACACACACGCACATCTGTCCACAAATAATCACATAAAAGCACATCTCAAAAGCATGCAAGGATCTATAACAAACTCTTAGTAGTTATCAACTTCTTGCTGCTCGCAGAATAGGCTGTAGATGTTTTCACCACCCTACTTTTGTATATGCCGGTCCATCTGCCTAACATGGTAATCCTCCTTTCCACCTGTGAGCCCTTGCTGGTCCTGCAGCGCGTAGGGAAATATCACCTCCTCTCTGAAGCCCTCCAGGGGACTTCTCATCTCCCTTGTGTCTGTATTGTCTCTTTCACGGCATTGGCACTTCAACGATTTGTTCTGTATGTGACTTTCCCCCTAGGCTACGAGATCCTTGGGAAGAAGAATCACATCTCATTCATCTTTGTCACTCCAGGGCCTACTTGGACCTGAGAGCACATTGAATTGAAACAAGTGGCTCAAACATTGCCAGAAATAAGCACGGGTGGAAGCTCCGAGCGCCAGTTTTCCCAAAGCCACCTTCTCAAACCGTGCTTTTGTGTCCATTCATAGCTCAGAAGGTATGCTGTAAGGAGGAAAGGAGAAGAAAGTCATGGATAAGAGAGAGCTGGGTAGAAATCTCTTGAAACTGAAGTCCCCAGGCATTGACATCGGCCAGCCATTCTTCAATCTGGACAGTAGGTGGCGCAAATGACCTAGATTTCCTTGGCTATCACCTAAGGAAGCCACATGGTAAGATTTTGGGAAAACTGGGAAGATTGTCGCGTCATTCTAAGTCTGTCATTTCTCTGCTCTATTGTACAAGACATAAAGATAGATATCAGTATTCTCCCCTAGGATTTCAGCTCCTAGATAATTGCCTTTCCAGCCACTGTTCTCCACCCTCTTCAATCTACCTTTACTATAGCCAGTTGGTTCTTTGAAAACCCTCCTTCTCATAGGAAAAATGAGTATTTCCATTTCCACCAGCGACTGTGAATATTAGTAAAACCCCTTTGAAGGGCAATTCAGCAATGCCTATGAAAAGGAGAACACTTAGCCTGAAGGAGATGAGCAATAACTCAAGAGTTACTTAAAAGATTGCACTACCATTATGGGTGAGATCTGTATCACTATTTGAATATCCTCCTTTGGTCATTTTGGTAAATTTAGGAGTTCTTCTTTTAACTTTCTTTAATGAATTTTTCTATGGCAAATACAGGCATGCAAGTACATAATAGTTAGATGGGCTAGTTAAATACTGTACTGTTGCTGGGGAAAGTTGTTTTTGTTACTATGCAAAATACATTTATTCTTTCAACAACAAACATTTATTAAATGCTTATTATTTATGCAAAAACTACTTATAGAGTAGTTTTGGGCGCTACTGTTTAAATGCTGGGAATAAAATACATCAGTGACAAGTAAATTATCTGTCCTTACGCAATTTCCAATCTAGTGAGGGAGATAAATAAATAAGTACGTGCATATATGGCTAGTTATAACTGCTATGAAAAATAATAAAGCTATAAGAAATAGAGTAATGGAGGCTGTTATTTTAAATTAGGAGCTCAGGTACCATAGTAAGTGTTGAAGACTCAGTGTTGATCAAAATCAGACATGATTCCTACCCCCCATGGAACTCCAATGTTAGTGGGAGAGAAAGCCACTCCTGAAACACTGACACATATACTTGTCTATTGCTATTAGTACCATGAAGAAATACATGCATGGTGTGATGAAACTTTATTGAAGGGAAATTTGACCTCTTAGGGGGAGGTCATGAAAGATGTCCTTGAGAAAGTGATGCTTGCCCTGATATGTGAAGCATATGTACAAGTTAACTAAGCCAGGGGTATGGAGAATATTCCAGACAGAGGAGACTGCCATGCAAATGCCCTGTGGCAAAGGGGAACAAGGGAGAATGGGAAAAAGAAAGAAGTAGGCTAGAGAGGAAAGAATGAGATTGGGGGTTGGGGGAATGAATGGAAACTTATAGGCCATATGAAGGGTTTTGTCATTGTCCTAAAACAGATGAAACATCATCATAGGTTTTAAGCATAAGATGACATAATAGGTGATGACTTCAAAAAGATGCCTACCAGTGCTCTATAAAGTACTGGGGGGACTCGGAGTAGATATGGAGTAGCCCGAACTATAGCAATAGTCCTTGCAAATGGTAATATTGACTAGGACTCGGGCACGGAGTTGGAGATAAAGGGGAGTAGATGGATTTGAGAAACTTCAAGGAAGGAAATGAAATAATCCTTGGTGATACATTGCAGATAGGATGTGCATGATACGGAGACACCAAGAATGATTCTTAGATTTCTGGCTTGTGCAACCAGATGGACAATGGGGCTGTCCTCTAAGACAGAGGACACTGAAAGAGGCCCAGCTATGTGAGGAAGACTGTGGGTTTGATTTGGGGTCTACTGAGACTGAGCTACCTTTGAGACTTCCGCATGGAAAAATCAAATCAAGAGTTAGATCTGTGAGCCTGGAACTCAGAGAAGAGGTCGGATTTGGAGATATAAATTGCCATGTTCTCTACAGAGAAGTGAGCTATGGATAAGGATGTGATCACCTAGGAAGAGATTGTATAGTGAGAAGAGGAGAGGGCCATCCTCATTTGCTGGTGAGAATGAGAAGTTAGGCCTGCAAAGCATTCGAGGAAACTAGGAAAGAAACCAGGAAAACATTTTGTCTTTAATGCCAAGAGAAAAGTGTTTTTAGAAGGAGTGAATGGTCAACAGTGTCAGTTGCTGCTGTGAGGGCAAGTAAGATGAGACTGGAAAAAAGTGCCTTAGATTTGATGACATGGAGGTTATTGGTGACCCAAATTGTAGTTGTTCTGATGGCATGCAGGACCAGCATCCTGCTTAGAGTGGCTGAGGGGAGGGGAGTAAGTAGCGACAAGTCTCTGGAGGAACTTAATTGGGAAGGAAAAGAAAGAAATGGATGGGGCCACGTGTTGGATGAGACATCCATGCAGATACCAGTCGACCAGGTTGAAAACCGAGATGGGAGTGTATAGGAAAGTCATAAACCTTCAGTGGATATAGTCTTCAGGGGATGAAGAGTCCTGATGAGGGACTGGAAAATGATGGTAACATGGAGAGGAAGAGAGCAGTGGAGCTGAGCGGCATGACCCTCACAGGGTAGAGAAACAATATTGTGGAAGCAGCATGTGGGAACAAGGACAGTTACAAATACTTTCCAACCCTAAGACTGCAGGGTGTGGAGGATCAACAGCGGAGACTAGACAGGGCTGCAGGGTGTGTGGTGTCCTGGGGACAAGCCAGCCTTCATTCTAAGGAAGGAGTGGGAAAGAGCACTCAGAGAAAAAGCTGAAGATCTCTGGAGGTTTGGTGGTTGGGGAACAAGCAATTCCAGAGGTCTGTCATAGGGTTTGGGAGGTCAAGCGCTAGGTCAAAGGCAGGGGAGGTCCAGCGCATCATGGGAAGGATGAAATATTAACAAAGTGAGGGCTGAGATGACTCATACTTGGGTTGTTGACTGATTAAAACAGGGACAACCAGCATGAAGAATTTTGTTTCCACTATCCCTTTGAGGAGGGTGGGCACCAGGTCTACTGGCTGCAGATGGTGTGCTCTGTTACCCCCTGCAGCTCTGGGAACATCAAGCTAGACATATGGGCTGATAACAGCTGCAAGGTTGCCGACCACACCCTGTCCAGCCTGGGTGATGGTGGACCCAGAAGGTGGGTCTACGAGACCTGGGTCTACGAGACAGAGTTACTGCACAAACCATCATATATATATATATATATATATATATATATATATATATATATATATATCTCCTCACCATCTGACAAATCACAGCTTTTTTTTTTGTTTCTTAGCTTGCCTTTTATCCAGATTTGCATTGATTTTTTTTTTACGGACTTATAACGTATACATAGTTTGAGATTTTGCCTTTTTTCCCCTCTTAACATTATATCAATTATTTTCCACATCGTTCCATCTTGATTACAGTTAACCTTCAACTGTAAAAATAATTGCTGCTCTTACCCCGGCGGTATTTTTTTTAACATGAATATATAAAGCACCCCTGCCCCCAACACATGTACACGCCCACACACATACACACACAAATAAATTCTCCATGCAAATATGCACCCCGCCTGCGACACGGATTATCCACAGCCCACTAATGTATCTCGAGATCTGTTGATCTCTTCTTAATCTTTTTTCTTTAACATTTGGAACAATTATCAGCAAGTTAGCTCCAACCCCGCCCCTTTCTCGCCTACTCCAGAAAACATGAGAGTGAAAATGACATTATTATAAGAATAACGTTGAATCCACTCCAATTTATAACAAAAGCAGCTCATCAGAAACTTGAGCGCTTTTACGATTAATAATGCAAATTACTTGCTACACAGCTCAGGCCGAAAAGCAACAACACGCCAGCGAATCCTGCCATTGTTGTTGAGGGCTGCTGGGCAACTGAAGAAGACAGGCACTAATTCAGGGAGCCAGGGCGTGGTTAGCACCCACCATAGGTTATGAAAAGCGCATGTCTTCTCAGAGGAAGTGACATTTGAGCGGGCTCTTGAAGGAGGTTGCCACCAGGGCAGGAGGGAAGGCCATTCCAGGTAGAAGGAAGAAAACCTACAAAGGCTGGAAGGACTGAAAAAGTGCTGCCCAGTTAGGGGTGGGTGCACGCCCTGCAGTGGCTTAACTCTGGTGCATGGAAGGAAATGCCTAAAGATGGTGCTGGCAAAGGAGGCAGAGTGGGAAGGGCCCTCTGTGACTCACTGAGGGATTTTCAGTTTTTCTCATAGGTTTGGGAGCCAGGGAAGTTGCTGTTGTTGTTGTTGTTGTTGTTGTTGTTGTTGTTGTTGTTCAGCTTTATTGAGGCATAATTGACAAGGAAAAAAACGTATATATTTAAGGTGTACAATGTGATGTCTTGATATGCGTATACATTGTGAATTAATCACCACAGTCAAGCTGGAGGATATATCCATCATCTCACATAGTTACCTTTATTTTTCTGGTGGTGAGAAAACTTAAGGTCTACTTCGAGTATACAATATAGTATTGTTAAAACTAAAGTCACCGTGCTGTACATTAGATCTCCAGAGCTTATTCATCTTGCATAACTACAAGTTGGTAATCTTCGAGCAACATCTGCCCCCTGCCCCCTACTGCCATACCTCTGGCAACCACTATTCTACTCTGCAAGTTCAACTATTTTAGATTCCACATCTAAGTGAGATCATGCAGTATTTGTCTTCTTGTGTCTGGCTTATTTCACTTAGCATAATGTCCTCCAGTTTTACCCATGTTATTGCAAATGACAGAATTCCCTTCTTTCTTAAGGCTGAATAATATTCCACTGTGTGGATTCACCACATTTTCTTCATTCATTCATCCGTCAATGGACACTTAGCCATGCCTTGGCTATTATATTATAATGCTGCTGTGAACACGGGAGTGCAGATATCTCTTCAAAATCCTGATTTCATTTCTTTGTACATATACACAGAGGGAAATTGCTGGGTCATATGGTAGTTTTTAAGCAGAAGATGATGCTATGTGAATATACCCTGGTTTAGAAAATTCCAGTAGGAAGAATATGGAGGAAAGAGCACAGAGCAGAGGATCTAGAGGCCAGGGTAGGAGTGTGAGGTGTGGAGGTTGGGGCAGAGGGGGTGGAGGAGAAGATAGGGACACTCTTGGTCAGTGACGGTTCTCAGAACTCCAAGGACTGAGAAAGATCAACGGCCTGATCTTCAGCTTTCTGTAGGCTTTCTGTACCATCCAGGCTGGTACGCAGCCTGGTCAAGCGGGTGACCACACCCTGAGTGCAACTTGCAACACTGTGTCCTTACATTGCCAAAAATCAGCCCATGACCGAGAACCTGGTCATTCAGTCATTGAGAAGCTTTTCTCAAGTGAGGGACATGGGAAGGAATTTTTTTTTTTTTCCGCAAAAAAATAAACAAAAAACAATGTGAAGAATAGAGATTCCCTCAAACAACCCTGCTTCTTTGTGACTAGAATTAGCAAGGCTTAAGCAATTCCATTCGAATCCATGCTCTGCCCCCCAGTGGCTTTGTGACTTTGAGCAAATTACACAACTTGCTTGACCCTTAGTTTCTTCATCTACGAAACGGGTAAGTCCTACTTTGGAGGACTAAGGTGAAGAATCAACAAGATGAAACATGCAAACGTTCCTGCCACAGTGGTTACCTTAGCAAACCTCAATGTATATTCTTTCCCTCCCTCCACCTCATCCAATGTAAGAGTTAACAGCACCTTCCGAATAACCACCAACCGGGAGCTGAAAAAAAAAACGAAGGGTTTGGAGGGAGAAGCCAGTGGGTGTGTGTACGTCCAGGCAGAAAGGGAAGTAGGATGCGATGCTACCCTTTAAGCTGACTAATGCCACTGGAATTATATGAAGGACAAAGGAGAATAATTCAGTAAAATCTCTGGAGCGCTTCAAAGAAACACTCTGTATGCAGGGAGTCCCCTTTCAAAGCTGTGCTCTCCTTCTCTGGCAGGGGTGGGCGGGCTGTGGGTGTGACAAGGGGCTTCTTAACAATGCCCTGAATTCTAATCAACGGAGCTGCTCCCTCCTCCACCCCCTCCCCTGCATCAAGGGAAGGGAAGCAGGGAGGATGGCCTGGGCAGGGCAGCCTTCCTGTTGCACTCCAGCTGCAGGCTGCAGTGCTGGGTTTGGGAGCCTCCTGAGGATCCACAGCCTAGCCCTGCTGGATGAATGACAGCCCACAGCTGACTCACAGCCCGAAAGGCTGGCAGCTAGCTCACAGCAGACCGCCTGGCGGCCCCAGGGTGAGCTCATTAACCACAGGGGTCTGAGCAATGCCTTGTCACCAAGGCCTGCTCCGTGTGTGGGGCAGACCGCACCCCTCTCTCCTTAAAGACCCCTGGCTTTGGGGGTCCAAAGGTTACTTGTCCCTGTACCCCTGTATGGCCCTGACATCCTGCAATGGCACATTATACCTTCCATAAAGGCAATTTGTAAAATGACTAATGACAGATGTGTCTTGGTGAGAAGTTCACGGGACTACATTCATAAAGCAGAAGAACTCAATGCTTGGTCAGCATCATGCCCCTATTTGGGGTTTGGAAAATATGGCTCTTGTCAATATGCTAAGCTTAGGCCTTCCTGTGTGGTAGACAAATCCACCAGGCATGGCTTGAATAACCCAAGAAAAATTTCTCCAGCTGGCCTGCCTACCCTGCAGAAATTCTGTCTCTTCCTGAGGCAGACAGACAGCAACAGAAACACACACACACACACACACACACTCTATAAAACCAAAAAACATCCTCCTGAAAAAAGGGAACCATTTGAGTTTTCATTCATCTTGATGGTCGCTTTGGCTCACAGACTAATAGAAGAAATTAGTAGTATCCATTGAGAACAACCAAACACCAAGAAATGCTTCTAAAGAAGGCGTCTTTTGGATATGGGTGATTTTTAAGTAACCAACACTCATAATTTGCTCTTCCAAGGAGGTATGTCAGGACTTAGGCAAGTGAGGCCATTGCTGTATTATACACCTGGACTCCAGGAAAGTCTTTCTACCCCCAAGGGTTCCCCCGATCAGCTTGTGATGCTTTGGAGTTTCACGTTAGTGAGGAGTCCTTTGATTTAAATGTTTTAATCCCAGAGCCCTCTTACAAAATATTTACTTGATGTAGTGTTTACAAGACCAGCACCGATTGGTTTTAAGAGATAACTGAGTAAGAGCTGTCCTGTTGGTCTTCTTTTCCTCTATTCCCTTCACTGCATTCTTTCCTTTTTTCCTTCCTTTTTTCTCCCTCCATCCCTCCCTTCTTGCTTCATTTTTTCCCTCCTTCCTCTATTTCATTCATTGATTTATTCCTTAAATACCTAATGAGTACATGCCGGGGTGTATGGAATCGTGTCTAAGAGTCTGGGGGCAGGGGTCCAGGTCCTTTGCTTTCTTCCTTCATGACTTAGATATCGCTTAAGACTCAGTTTCCTCATCAGCCACTAGGGAACAGTAATGAGACCTACCTCCTAAAGTTGTTGAGGGAGTATGTGACTGATTACATGTAAAACACTTTGCTCTATCCCCAGGGAATCATTGTTATTAAAATAATACAGAGTATAGGTTCTGTAGTTAAACTGCTCAGCTTCAAATCCTGGCCCCTTCCTACCCGCAATATGACCTTGGGCAAGTAATTACTCTGTGCCTTAGTCTCCTCATCCATAAAATGGGGCTGATAATAGATATCTGCTTCATAGGGTTATTGAAAGGATTTATCAATAAATAAGGCACATAAAACTGTGTCTGGCACATAGTAAGCACTCAACAAATACTAGCTATTATTGTTGCTACTGTTATTATTGGTGGTTCCAAAAATATAAAAATGAGAAACATGAAAGACACCATAGTGGAGAAGCCAGGTATGTAAATGAATACTAAAAACACTGTTGGTGCAGTGAGTAGAAAAGTAGAAGTTTATACAAAGCACAAGGCTAAGGGTTAACTTTTGGAGAGAAGGATAAAGAAAGCTTCGATAAGAAGGTGCCCAAATAGGATGTTAGTGGGACAGATGTAAAATCTCATTGGAAACCACGTTCTTTATTTTCCTCATCTTCCCAAATGTATTCATGAGTCTCATCTCAAGGTTAAATATCTCTGGCCAGTTTTCAAAGTTGTCTATAATCGGGTCCAACTGTGTTTTCTAGCATACTCTGACATGTCAGCCCAGTGGAATGTCCCCATTATTCTGTCGAGCTGATCTCCTGACCTTTGACCCTGTAGTTCCCATATTGTAGAATGCCCTCCCTTTCATGGCCACCCATGCAGAAACCCTACTTGACCTACAAATCCCAGCAAAACTCCACCTGCTCTTTGAGAACCAAACTCTACATTGCACTTGTCTGTCTCCTCTGCACTTTCCAGAGCCTGCAACTGGTGTGGTCCCCACCGTCCATTTTTCAGCCAGGCTCCTCCTTTGCCTCCCTTAACTGACTCTGTAGTCCTGGGATCCCCACTCCTGACGTTTTACACCCTACCCCACTCCTCACGGCCAGTCAACCCCCATGAGCTGCCCGGTCCTCCTCCAATGACATCGCACTGGCTTCCTCTGTTCTCTCCCAGCGCCAGCCCTTCCTCCTCACCCCTGCGAGGCTCTGACCCAGACCAGCCTTTGAGCTGAGTGCTGGACACTGTCTCCTATTCCCAGTCTCTTCTGCACACGGTTGCCTCCACAGAGATTAATTGGGGCCCAGAAGAGGGGAAAAAGACTGATTTTTCCCTGTCTACTTTTTGGGAGCTTTCAAATTTTGCATCATGTACATGGATTATCAATTTATAAAGAAAAGAGAAAGACTTTTTTTTTCTTTTCTTTCTTTCTTTTTAAGAATCGGTTGAAATAAAGCCTATATTCCCTTATCCATTTTGTTCCATCTGAGCTGGCCACTTGGGAATCTCCCCAACCTCGGGTCCAAAATCTCCTGGCTCTGCCACATCCTGTTTTCTTTCTCGTAAGGCACAGACGAGGTGGCTCCTCAGCCTCCTCACGCAGGTCTCCCTGCTCCTCCCAGAAAAAGGCTGCAGATAGGCTTTGAGAGAAAAGAACTGGCAATGACAGCAAATCCTCTGTTTGAAGTTCCTCTTTGTTTAGAAATCCTGTTTGCTTAACTTTCAAGTGTTTGAGAAAGAGGAAGAAACTTTTTCATCCTTATCCGGATAAGGCAAGAGAAAACCGTGTCACTATGAGCTTGTGATTTACTCTTTACTAAGGAAGCCCTGCCACATCTGTGTCCGTGTCAGGGGCAGGAAACACGGTAGGTAAGGCTGGGTAGTAGGTGGCATGGATTTGGGTAAGAGTGAGACCCTTTGATCCATCTGCTCCTTGATACTCACAATTCATGTTTCTTTGTGATCAAAAGGCCCCTAAGAGTATGGAGACAGCCACAGTTTGCGCAGATCCTAACACAGCTGACTAAAGAAATCACATAACCGCCAGCCCTTTAGAAAACCTGCACAATATTAAGCACAAAGCCACGAAACAGCAGCACGTCTCAGTTCCCACGGCTGAGCTCTGAGATGTTTAATGGCATCCCACTGCTGGCCTGGGGACTAAGAGACACCCCTCTGCTCCTAACCAAGGCCCAACTATTCCCAGACCCAACTCTCCCACCTCCAGCCACAGCAGAGCCCCAGGGCACCTTCTAATACCTGAGCGGTATTCAGAAAACTAAGGTACACTATTGCCAAACTACAAGTCAAGAGGTGAAATAGAGTTCAGGATGTAATCATCGGAGATGACAGAAACAGGTCAGAGGTGACACACAAATCAGAGGTGGGATGCAGGCCTAGGAAAAGATCATACAGTCCACAGCGAGAACTGAGCTGCCATCAGCGAGGAAATGTTCCAGCAACTGCCCTCAATCTTTTGCAATTGCCAGTTTATCTCCCTGAGTTGCCATCTGACATTTATCAATCCAGTCCCAGGTCATAGACTTTAGCCAGTTACATGCAATTATCCCTGCACTGAGGGAAGCTTTGATCCAATTAATTGGTCGTTTAAAAGGGTCTTCGGTGTCTAAACAAGGTTTTCTTTTCTCATTGCTGAATGTTGAAAGTAATTTTTTAAAGCACGTCAAAGTCGCCGCTCCTGGGAAATGCTGCTTGACTTGAAGAGCGTGGAGAGGAGGGTGCTGCCCTCATCTGGCGGTCTCAGAGCCCAGCACACATCCGGGACTGAGGGGTCAGAGGGCAGGAGCGCGCTCCTCCCAAACTTCTGCCCACATCTTCTTTGGAAAGGCAAGAAATTTCAAATTAGTGTTTGTTTTCTTTCTCAATCAAGGGCTTTGCATTTTGAAGCAGAAGTGCCTCCTACCAAGAGGAATTTTATAATCCAATTCAAGGGTATTTCAGCTCATGCAAGAGGATTAGGAGCCATTGGGTAGATGACAAGTGCCAGCATATTTCCTATCAAGAGCCTCTTAAGACTTTTGTTTTCCCCTTGTCTGGGAGCTCTTCTGTCTTTACTGTAAGAAGCTCAGAAGAGACACGTTAGAGACTCAGGTAGTTTTCGCTCCTGAGTGCCCCCATGTCCTTCTCTTGCTCTTTGCCGTGCATCATTTTAAAAGTTCATGTGCCTTTTTACACTTTGAGGCAAAATAAAAATGTCTGGAAAATGAAGACCAAAAGTATAACCAATCCTTGGGCCCCTGGGCATAGGTCGTAAAATGCACACGATCTGAATTTAATCTGTTCTGATTGCTGTCTCCACTGGGCCAGCCACCTCATCCCAGAAAAAGACAAGATGAGAACATTCTTTCTCCCCAAACAGCAGCAATGTTCCAAGTTGGCTTCTCAAGCAGGAGCTATCAAAGAAGGTGCAAAAGAGATGCCAACAGCAGGACCCAGGCAGCCAGAGCCCTGTTTGCTGGCCGCTGCCTCTCCCAGGCTGGATCCCTGCCAGGACTGGGGCTCCTGTGGCATTCTTCTATGAGATGTGTAAGCTGGGGGAAAGGGTGAGCAGGCAGCTCTTTCCAACGTCCCTCTGACTCACAGCACAAAGAAGGACTAATTGTTTTTCTCTTGGATGAGGATGTAGGCATTTAAGAAGGCCGCCTCGCCTGTGAATGAGAGAACTCCGACCTGGAGTCAGCCACATCTGGGTCCCAATTCTTCCTCTCCCACTTTCTAGCGGTGAATACTTCTCTAAGCCTCATCTCCTTCACCTGTAAAGGGGAAGGGGGATAATAACAGCGCGGCAGATCAGTATCAGGATGAAAGGAACTATGGCAGAGGGAGGGCCAGACTACATACATGTCTGCTAAATTGGAATCACCAGCTATGCTCAACCGGCAGATTCAGGAATAACAAGCCTAATTTGCACAATTTAGAGCTGCTTGCGCTTGTTTTTATGGTTCCTAACTCTTTTGTGAAAAGGAGTTAAAAGGAGATGGAGGCTTCCTCCTGGATTTCTTCAACGTCTAAATAAGGTTCCTGTTAAATTCACGGGGAGAAAGGCCATTGTCTTGACAATATCCTCTTGGGCCCTCTAGAAGGCCGCTTGAAGGCCGCTTGAAGGCCGCTTGTTCCATATGATCTGTTTGTCCTCACAACCAAACTGACTCCTGAGAGCCAGGGTGGTCATTTCAAACTGCCCTGCTTCTGGGTCATTGATCCCATCAGAACTTTCTCTGTCACCTCCCCCTCCCCACCATGGGCTCTGAGCTCAGGATAAAGTGCTCCCTCCCTCCCTCCTTCGTTCCCTCCCTCCGGTCTTTCCTTCCCTCCTTCCCAGAGCCTGGCCTGGCCTTGGGTGCAGCCAAAACCCCAGAATCTCTCTCTTCTTGTACAGAAATTCTAAAGCAAGCCACTCCCTCTGCCTGCAGCTGAGGTGGAAATGTCCCAACCTTACCAGTAGAATGATTACATTTTTACTCACATGTTTTCCTCCCTTATGTATCTCCACCAATGTTTTTTGAAAGACACATTTTAAAAAATGCTTTCCTGCTGTAATTCCCTTGCCTGGTATTTTCCTTCTCCCCTCTCTCCAGCTTTTCTGTCTGTTGGTTTGGTTTGGTTATTATTACAGTGCAATAACAGCTCCCAGTTAGTGGTAAGGGTATACATCGGACATGCTTCCTTGTTGCCAGGACAAATGAAGAGTTAGAATAAAGAAGTAGCTGGTTTTCACTCATTCATTCCGGCACATTTACTGAGCAGTGACTGTCTTCAGGTTACTGGGCTCAGGAAACAAAGATGAACATGGCATGGCCAGCTCCAAGGAACCCAAAGGTTAGGGCGGGGACTCTGACTTCAGTATTCACGGGTGGGATTCAGAGGGTCCAGAACCCTCAGAAATTATAGACACCTTTGTTTATGTGTATGCACACAGCGAATTTTTCAGGGAGAAAATCCATAGCTCTGATTAGATTCTCAAAGGTATCCAGCATTTAAGAAAAGTGGGGTCGGGGAGGGGTGGTTAAGAACCACTGAAAGACATAGTGACATGTGAACCAATTTTTACATGCAGTTTATTGCAATCACCTTTGACTGACTGATTCTTTCTCTCCCCATCAAGCTGTCTGGAAATCCTACTGGCTCTGCTTTCAAAATCGGCCAGCAATTCATCCTCTCCCCACTACTACCACTGCTACCACCCTGGATCCTGTCTGCCTGGAGTATTGCTTCTACCCTAATGCCTACAGTCTATTTTCAACACAAAAGCCAGCCTGGTGCTTTTAAAGAACAAAGCTGATTATGTCACTTCCCTGCACAAAATGCATCAGACACTGCCACGCTCAGGCAGAATAATTCCAAAGGCATTATTCTCTTCCAGAAGGATCTACATGCTAGGCCTGCACCTCTGCTCCTTCGCTGAGCTTGACTCTGCTATGTTCCCCCACACTGACTCCCCTTCAGCCTCACTCACTTCCTGCTCTCCCTCATAAATGACACCGGGCATTTGCGCGCCATTTCCTCTGCTTGCAGCAGTCCTCCCCCAGATGTCAGTTTGGCTCACTCCTCCACTTCACTCAAATCTCTGCTCAAAGATTACTTGACCAAAAACGTCTTTCATGACCAACCTATCTAAAACAGCACCCCACTTTCTGTCAACCTTTCATCTGATATTAAATTATGGATTTGTTTATTTGCATACTGTATACACAACACGCACGCGCGCGCACACACACACACACACAAACACACACACGAATATAAGCTCCTTAAGAGCAGGGACTTTATCATTCTATCTCCTGCCCCTGGGACGGTGCCTGGTGTATAGAAGCTGCTCAATAAACATTTGCTGAATGAATAAATGAACGAACCATGTATAAGTGCAAATATAATGAATTAAGTAATAATAGCTTGATCCACAAAATGCTACAGAAGCACATGGAAGAAGAAGCCACTAAATCTGATTTGGGAGGGTGAAAGAGAGACACTTGCCAAGTAAGAAAAGGTGACATATAATATCAGCTTGTTAAAGGATGAGACGTGGAGCCAGGGCTGCCGAGAAGGGCATATCAGGCAGGGGAAATTGCATGGGCTAAAACACGGAGGCCGCGGAGAAGCATGACCTATTGGGAAGTACAAACAGTTCGTGTGCCTGGAATATTTACCTAAGGAGGAAGTCATGGCGTGACAGGAAATGAGACAGAATAATGGACAGGGACCAAATCACCAAGGGTCTAATATGTCTTGCTGTACTTTAGATTTTATCCTGGGACTGGTGCGGAGCCAATGGAAGATTTGAGCAGTGTGGCAATGTGCTGAGAAAAATTGTCTGTGGGCAACAGGGATTAGATCTGAGAGAGCCTAAAGGCAGGGAGCCCAGTAACACAGCTAGGTGAGAAACAAGGAGGCCAGAACTACGAAGGAACGGTAGAGATGGAGAGAAAGGAATCAGAGCTAGAGAAACAAGACTCTGTGACCTACTGTATTTGAAAGGTGACAGAAAAGAAGAGTTCGGCTGACCATACGCATCAGCTAGCATACACGTGGCTCTAGTGTCCCAGCCCCCTTCCTGTGCTCCTTGCAAAGATCACTAACCATCGCACCCATCCCCTGCCCCCGCCATGGCCTCAGAATCTTCAACACGGTACCCGGCAGCCATTACAACCTGACTGGAGTTGACAGGAACGTGAAAATCTGTTTGTCATTCTAGATATAAGATTTCTGGTTTGAGTGACTCTATGGTGGGATCGTGAATTAAAATAGGAAGTATAGAAACAGGAGAATGCTTTGGCAGGGAAGATTTAGATGAATTCCGTGTGGGATTAGTCTCTATTACTATTATTCTGGTTTGCGTTCTTGCTTGCTCTCTAAACTCCGTCATCTTTTGTCTCCATTATTTCAACATCTCTGCGAAGACAGGAAGGGACAGAGGAACACAGGCAATTTGGAAAACCAGCGTCTACTGCCTTGTCTCCATAGGCATTCTACCTGCCAAGTAGTATGATTTCTTGTCCCCAAAAAGGATAAAATCTCTCTCTCGTTAAATCGCTGGGCAGGATGCCATCTTCTTCAACCAACAGCTGATGCTGCTGGCAGAACCTCTGTGTGTGTGTCTGGCAGGTGTGACCACTACAGATGGCCACAGAAGTAGTTATTGCTGCCCTGATGTGAATGGCCAGGCAGACTTGGCAGGTACCACCTGCTTGGAACTCTCTGCTGCTGGCAGCGGAGACCTCGATGAGCATGTCCAGGCAAGGCTCAGGTTTGTCCCACTGTCGCCAAAGGCCCAGAGAGCCACATGCTGATCTGGCCTCATTGAAAAAGGACGCTCAGGGACAAGCATATCACACACACACACACACACACACACACACACACACACACAGAATCAGAGCCAGGATGGTTGTTTTTAAGCAAAAGTATTCAGCAATGAACCTAGAGTGGATCCTGGCTAAACAAATAAGTAAGCTATAAAAGACATTCCTGGCACAATTGGAACTATTGAATATAGGTATAATATTGGATGATATTATAGAAATCAGGCTAATCTGCTTAGGTTCAAGAAGGGTATTATACATGCAGGAGCTTGGCATAGCTGAGAAATGTATGTTAAAGTGCTTAGGGATAAAGTGTCACGGGCTCTAGAAATTAATTTCAAATAGTATAGCAAGATCGATGATAGACCTATAGCTAATACAAATATGGGAAAATGTTTACAATTATTGAAGCAAGGTCCAGGGTTTATTGGCTTATTTTTTTTTACGTTTTCTTTATGTTTGAAAATTTTCATATTGAGAAATCGGAGTTAAAATAATCATAAAGAATTAACCATTTAAAAATGCTAAAATTCTGAAGTTGTTTTTATAACAATGCTGATTCATCTGAGTTGTACACAGGTTTAGTAAGAATATGGATAAGAAGAGTATAGAGAAATATGGGGGGGGCATTCTGCAGACATAGGGGAGGTGGCAGAGCCACCTAAAACAATATGATGAATATCTCTCAAGAACTTTATCCTATTCAGCAACTCCTCTTCATATTTTCACTTGGGCTTTACAAATGGACCAGTGAATGAGATAGTGGTTATTATGATCTGGTTTTTATTATTAAGGGAATTATAACTCAAAGAGATTGAAGTTGGTTACCTGAAGTCCTGTGATATGTGACAGAGCCAGGACGAAGCCCAGATCTTCTACTTTTAAATTTTGTGCTCTTTTTTGATATCATCTATCTTACGGTGGGTTCTCCCAGAAGCAGACCTCGAGACAGGAATTCAACTATAATGGGTGCGTTTGAAACGTTCCGGAACCGACAGCAGGGGAGTGGGAAAGTGACACAGGAAGGAGAAGACCCCCTGTCAGGAGCATGTATGGAACCAGCGACCACAGTGGGCAACTGGAACTTAATCCCACAGGAAAAAATCTGGGAAAACAAAATAAAGCACATGTCTTGTAATTATCCCAACCAAGGGGTGAGGGAGCTGGGCTATTTCTGCCTCAGTTACCAAGAGTCCTTACTTTAGGGATCCTCCCAGGAGTGTTAATTCCACAGCACTTCCAGCCTGCTGCAGTTCTGGAAAAAAGGTCCTCCGACACCCAAGCAGAGATAGGTTGACCATGCACCTTGGCTCAGTTGGCCTGGAGGGGTGTGAATAACAGACTGTCCAGTGTCTGTTATTCTGCTTTAGGGGAGCCCAGCCTCAGCTGCTGCCTTCCTCTCTTTACCAGCCAGGTGTAAGAAGTAGAGATCATCTCAGACTCTAACACTATCCAGGAAGATCAGCCCCTGTTTAGCGTAAGGTAAGATTTAAGGGCCCCCATTCATTCAGGTGGAGACACATCTGGGAATCACACCCTAAGAGCAGTGACAGCAGCTCCTGTCCCAGGGGTGTGGACATGCAGACACACATGTGTACACAGCATTGCTGGTTCTAAAGTTACTTCAAGACATAGAAAGCTAAGAATAAACCACTCAGAAAGAGAAGTTCAACAGCTGTTTACCGTTGTGTAAAAGCAAGTGAATGGGGCTCATTAGACATTCCGACACCACATCAAGCCCCTCATTACACTCACTTAGGGTTTGAAGACAATCCAGAGATGGGTAACAGGCTGGAATGAATATGGGACCCGGTGGCCTGATCCAGCATCCCTTTCACATCTCATTACTCATGCTGCATGCAGTGCTCTGAACAATCAGACACGTCCAGCTGAAAATCGCTTACACATGGGAAAATACTGGGCAACAATGATTTATTTAAAATCTGTTTTTTAAATTTTGCAGCCATTACAGCTCCAGTAACAGAATGAAAAAATATTTCACCCGCAGTTTTGCAACCACCAATAAATCAGGCCGCTGTCGTTTTCCATGTGTTCTTCCAGAGAAATAGAAGTCGCTCAGGGAACAAAACTGCAAAGACCATCCATGTTAGAATGGGGCAGAGAGAGGCAGGTCATCAAGGGAGTTGGGATGTCCGCAGGCTTTGGAGAAGAGCCTTGGAAGTGCCGACAATGGATCGCGAGCAAGCCCCAGCCACTCGGCCTAGCACCCTCTTGGGAGACAAAGAGCTTTAGAGTCAGTGGGTTTTCACTGTTTCCAATTCTGCAGGCTGTCTTAGCTGGATACATTAGATGCACAGTTCTCTAAGTCCTTTATTCTGGTTCCATGTTTGCCAAGCAACCTTATGACTCTCTAAAACTGCCGCACAAAGATAATGCGCCACAAAGATAATGCGCCAGTCCTACTGACGGAGTACTTCTGATTCCCACCTTAACGATCACTCAGGAAAAACCATGAAAGCATTTTTTTGCGAGCAATTATATAGGACTCACTATGTACCCAGCATTATTCTAAGACTAAGTACTTTCCATAGAGCTATTCGTTTTAATCCTCATGACGACTCTAGGAGCTGTAGATGTTATTAAGCCCTCACTTTGCAGATGGATAGCAGAGAGCATAAGTAATTTGTCTACTGGCACGTGGCTAGTGAAGAGGTAGAGCCAGACTGTGGACCCAGATAGTCGGGCATTGAACCCATGCTCTTAGCCACCACTTTGCACTGCCACTCTTGTTAGGTTTTGGGTTTTTAGGGGGGTTTTCTTAGTGATGAAATATATATAACATAAAATTTACTATCTTAACCCTTTTTAAGTGTACAATTCAGTGGCCTTAAGTATATTAAGTATATTGTGCAACCATGACCATCATCCCAAACTGAAACTCTATACCTATTAAAAAATAACTCCCATTCATGCTCCACGCAGCCCGTGGGAACCTCTATTCTACTTTCTAGCTCTATGAATTTGCCTATTCTCAGTAGCTCATATAAGTAGAATCCTACAGTATTTTTCCTTTTGTGCCTGTTTTATTTCACTTTGCATAATGTGTTCAAGGTTCATCCATGTTGTAGCATGTGTCAGAATGCCCTTCCTTTTTAAAGCTGAGTGGTATTCCATTGCATGTATAGATCATATTTTGTTTTGTTCATTCATACATTGATGAATATTTGGGTTGTTTCTCTCATTAGGGTTTGATGCTTCCTATAATTTTACCCCATATTGTAGCTTCTGCTTCTGCTTTGGCTTCCTCTGCTCCTTGCCTCTGGGGAGTAAAAGCATTATTGTGCTCGGACAGGTATCTCTGTTCCACATAATATTTATATTACTCTTAATCAGCCAATATACGGGCACTCTAGTATCTACCTCAGGCTTTTGCTAATTTAGAGTCAGGACAGACTCTCAGAGCCTGACACCCCAGGGCATTGACAAAACTGAGTGTCCAGGTCTTAAAACTGGGGACCCACAAAGTCCACACTGATATATAGTTATACAAATATAAGGTTCCAGATGCAGGGGTTCTCCATGATTGACAGGTACATGTGGGAAGCTTTTCGTTTATATGACATTCATTTCTGTAAGTGCAACAGATTCTTTGTGTACTTAGCTGCTATTTGTTCAATACTTATCATTGGTCAGGCACCATGCTAGGTGCTGTCCCAATATTATCTCATTTAATCCTGACAACAAACTTGCAAGAATAAGTGTTATTACTCCGATTTAACAGAGAAGAGGTTAAATAATTTGCCCAAGATCATACCGCTAGTATCAGATGGCTACGTGCTATTTTATCAAGTAGGTGCACCATAATTAACTGTTGACTATTTTCATCAAATACACATTTCTGTTACTTAAGTAACCACAAGGAACATCTTTGGGCACAGAGCTTTATGTTTCTTTGGTGTTAATTCCTTAGGATGTATTTCCAGCTGTGCTATTACTGAATCATATAGTCTGAATATTTTTGTGGCTCTTGATTGTCAAAGTATGTTCCAAAAGGCCAACAAAGATTTCATGCCAAGGGTTTGGTGTTGGTGAAATTGCAAATCAAGGAGGCAAATGTTGAAGCCTTCCCATCTCTCCTCTCTGTTTTTTTGTTTGTTTCATTTTGTTTTGTTTTAATCCAACATCGTGTCTGACCCTAGAATTCCTAATTAGTCCCATGGCACCAAGTCCTACCTTCCTCCAGTAATGTCTTCAACCCCCAAGACATACTTTCTCCTGTTGCCCACCCACTTCTCCAGAACACCCATCCACCCTCACCTTCAACAAGTGTCCTTTTTTTCAAGGCTCATAACTGTTATAAAGAAAGGGGCCTTCAAGTTAATTCACACCAAGCTACTAAAGAGTGATTACAACACCCAGTGGTAATTCGTAATTTGTTTTTAAGATATGGTGCCTGGGGAATTTGTTTTAAGGACTAATGGGACAGATGCTCCAAGTGGGGTGTTTGAGGATGTTCCACGAGCTGTTGTTGACAACAGCAGCTGGTTAGACAAAGTAAATATCCGACAATACTGGATTGTTAAATAAATTACGATGAGCCATACAACGCAACGCCATAGCACCATTAAAAATGACCACGTAGCTCTTCCCTTCTGCAGCCATTGCTGAAGTGCCCATGGTCAAAAGGAAGTTCAACCCCTTTGTGACTTCTGACCGGAGCAAGAACCCTAAAAGGTATTTTCATGCACCTGCCCACATTCGCAGGAAGATTATGTCTTCTTCTCTTGGCAGAGAGCTGAGACAGAAGGACAATGTTTGATCCGTGCTCATTCAAAAGGATGATGACGTTCAGGTTGTGCAAGGGCATTACAAAGGGCAGCAAACTGGCAAAATAGTCCAGGGTTACAGGAAGAAACACGTCATCTATGCCGAACGCGTGCAGTGGGAGGAGGCGAACGGCACCACTCTGCATGGGGGCATTCGCCCCAGCGTGGGGGTTATCACTGGATCAAAGCGATAAGACAAAGACTGCCAAAAGACCCGCGAACAGAAAGCCAAGTCTCTCCAAGTAGGAAAGGAGAAGGGCACATACAAGGAAGAAACAATCGAGAATATGCAGGAATAAAGTAATCTTATATCAGCTTTCATTAAAAACTTAAAATATAAATCAATCAATCAGACAATGTAGATGTGTGCTATTAACTAGAAATGAATTACTCATCCTTTTGAATGAGTAAATGGGGGAACAAATTACACAATATTTCATATAATCACAATTTGGGAAAGGAAAGGAATTCATGTATGTAAATGTGTATGGGTACATATGTGAATAAATATGTATATATATGTATATGTGTGCATATATATATATATATATAATATCATATATATTATCAAAAAATAATTGGAAAGATAAACACCAAAATGTTTTCTTTAGGAAAGTGGAAGTAAGGATGATTTTTTTTTTTTTTTTTTTTTTTTTTTACTAAAACCTATCTTCTAGTTAACATGTATTACTTATGTCATCTTTTAAAAAAAACTTTCTTGGGAGGTGTTGTTTAGAGGTGGTGCTGCCTTGGAGAGAAAGGACGACGTAAGGGCATATTTCAAACGATGTGGCAGGTGGGTGGGAGAGAGGGTGGGGGCTGGGAACTTGAGACCCTCCAACCCACAGCAATACTCCACCTTCTCCTCAGCCTGGCCTCTCCCTAGTGTGCATGCATGGAAAGGAAAAAGGGTTCACGATAGTTTGCCCCTCTCTGAATGGCTATAAAAAGCAAGTTGATTTAGGATTCCATGAGTCTCTACCTACTCTAACATATGCTGAACATTTCTGTTGTGTGCTTTTGTTAAAAATGGTTTTTAAATGAGCTGGTGCCCATATGCCCCAGGAACCTAAAATGTGGCTAGGTAGGCTGGCACAAGTCATGTTTCTTTAATTCACTTCCGTGGGTTTCTAATGAGCTCAGTTAACTACAGCAGTCTCCTAGTCCCGACCATGCTACAAACCAGAGAATGATGAGAAAGGTGGAGGAGTCTTACAGAGCTTATCAATTAACTAAGCACTGTTTTAAACATGGTTTCAGTTTCAGCTATTGCTTTTTTAAAATAGCATATTCTAGAGCACGATGTACATTGGAGCAGAGGCCATTTAGCATAGTATTAAGAATATGAGTCCAAAGTTAGGCAGAGCTGGGTTTGAATCTCAATCCTGAAACTCCCTAGCTGAGTGATCGTGGACAATTTACTGAGTCTGTTTTGTCCTATTTCCTCATTTGTAAAATGGAAATAATATAACCTTGTCTCATAGAATCATTGTGAGGATGAAAATAGTGCCAGGGAAAAAAAAACCTACCATAGTCCCTGGCACATAGTAAAAGCTCAATAAATATTAATGTTCTTGCTCTAGTTATTGACTTATTAACAAGGAATTACATCACAGTGACATGAATGTGTGACAGAAGAGGGCCAGGATCTTTTAAGACACGTCAGGGGCACTTCCCACAGACGTGAGAGAGTCGGGGAACACTTGCAGGAAAACGTGCCATCAAAGTGGGAATCTGAAGAATTAGTAGGGGAGGTCAAGTCAAAGGGAAGGGGCACAAGGAAGAGAAAGGATAAAAGTCACAGAAGTGCAAATGTTCACCCAGCAGGAACTGCATGTTCCTGAACTTTCGTTCATTCACATCCTTGCAACAACACTGTGAAGCAGACATTATGATCCCCATTTTACCAAGGAGGACGCAGGCACAGAGAGGTTAATTCATTTTCCCTGTATCTCACAGCAATGGCACCATTCTGCCTTAGTGTGAGGTATATACATACTAAGTATATCCCTGTAGCATCCCATGGGTGGTGGCCTTTTGCCAGCAATCGTCTTCATTTTAGAAGCATGGACTGTGTTATCCTGTGATGACACAAAAATGGTTCTGATATCGTCACTGTCCTCAGGGAACCCACAGCCTGACAAAGGAGAAAACAATTGTGATAAGCCATCATGCCAGACAGACTCTGATAAGGCACAAGTAGAAATTAGGAAAACCTTCACAGACTTCGAATGTAATTCGAACCCACTGGAGGGAGAAGGAAGATTTTGATGGTTGGAGAGTGGTGAGGAGCAGTCTACGTGGAATGGTCAGGACAAAAGCAAGGAGCTGGGTACACGCATGGGGCGGTGTGGACATGCTGATGACAACATCATGGCTGGAGCTTGGGAAGAGAGGACCACAATAAAAAAAGAGGCTAGAACGGTGGTGTGGGGCCATGTCATTCAGGATCCCAAATGCCAGGCCAAGGTGGTGGGACTTCTGAGACCAACGGGGAGCATTAAATATTGTGGAGGAAGCAAGAGACTTGAGTTGTCCTGGCTGTTAGGAAGGCCTCAAAATAGAGGGCTCGAACTAATGAATGGAATGTGGAGGGCGAGTAGAAGAGATATGGTATAAGGGTTAGGATTCGGGACTGGGTGTAGAAGTGAGAGAGAAAGAGGTAAGATGACTTCCTCTGCCTTCATACTGAACTCCATTTCTGTTCCGCAGGTAGGTACTTGACAGGCCTTTGGAAATTCTGCTCTGGCTGCCAGGCAAGAGGGGTCGGGCCAAACGCGAGTAGGGAAACAGGAAGAGAACTATAGTCCTCTCCCTGCCACCCACCTAATCCCCTAGGCCCACATCCTGTCATCTCGGCTGCTTTATATACTCATCACTGGGCTTAGTTTTTGCAGAACAAAGAGCAGATGAAAAGTGATTCATAATGACTATTTTCTGTCCCAGGAACCTTATTCCCTTTGTACTCCAAGACATGTGGCAACCTTCCAATACTTTTTAATGGTTTGATTGATTGGGTTGTCGCTTGATGGAAGGGACTAGCAAATAGTTTAGGAAGCGCCAATGAATTTTGGAGCTTCCTTAAAATTAGCTCCCTCAATAGACTTGCCTTATAAAGAAGTTTCCCAGTTTCAGCATTATAATGACCTAAGAACAATCACCAATTATGCAGCATTTTCCCAGGTCAAGACCACTAGATACATAGAAAGGTTCTGATGATTTGCCCAAGACTATGAAGTGAATCAATGGACAAATCTGTGATAAAAGCTCAAGTTCACCACACCTTGTCCTATATCCAGGTTAATGGGCTGCAACCCACACACTATTTATCCTCCAAACTTCTGTCTATAAGACTTAGATTTCCATTGGGAAAAAAAATTGTCATTTACAATGAGCACTCTTTCATTAAAAAGCCTACGGAAACATCCTGGAAACACAAATTCGCCTCTTATACTTGAGCTAACTTCTTCGATCGCTCAGTAGTTCTTCCATTCCAATTTTATTTAATAGGTGCCACAACAAAGCTTAAACCTTTCACTTCTTATTAAATTTACCAATAGCCATCAACTCAATTCTAGAAATAACTTTTGGAGTCAGAGAAGTATCACCCCACCATCTTTCAGAGTGTTTATGTCATATCTTTTGGCAAGGAATGCAGTGGAGTGTTTCTTAAACTTGAATGTGGGGAGTCCCATTAGGAAGCAAATTCTGTTTCAGTTGGTCTAGGCTGGGCCTGAGACTGCATTTCTCGCGAGCTCCCAGGGGCTGCCAATGCTGCTGGTATATGGACCACGTTGAGGTGCAAAGATACAGAAGACACAGAGCAAACCATGAATTAGTTCCAAAGCCTTGTGGGGAACCACAGGGGCAGCTTGGTGTGGGGGAAGAGGACTAGAGCTTTACAACTGGAGAGATTCAAGTTCAAATCTCAGTTTCTCCATTCATTAGCTTCTCTGCATCTCAATTTCAATTTTTGGAATTAAATTAGACAATGCACACGAAGAATGTAATACAGCGTCCGACACAGAGAAATTGTTGAATAAACGGTAGCTAGCAATATTGTTTTTGAAAATAATCGCAACAGGAAGATAAATTGATATTTTTCTCTAGAGCAGCAATGTGTGCTGTCAAAACCCTGAGCCCTAAAACGACAGCCACTCAAATATTGCAGGGGAGAGAGAATAGACACCTGCTAGGAACTGTCACGGTTTCATGAACCATCGTTCTTCTCAAACCTTTCCCAAATGCCCACCCGGGACGTGTCCCACCTGGGGAGGAACAGAAACCACACTCTCAGGCATCCTTGTATTCTGCCTTCTCCCTCCTCCTCCATTCCACCCAGTGAAGACGAACTTTTCACTGAGTCACAGAATTGTGTTGTTTGTCCACTAGAATGTAAGTAAGCTCCTTGGAGGCAGGGATTTTGCTTATATTTCCCACTGCTCTATCATCAGAGCCTCACATAGTGCTTGTTACATAGTAGGTGCGCAGTAATTAGTTTTTGAATGAACGAATGAATGCGTGCTATTCTGCAGAGGCAGCTGTGATAAAATGTCAGGGACATCGAATATGGAATCAGAACGGTTTGTGTCCCACCCTTGCCACTCTTAGCTTGTTTGACTTGCATGTGTACATGTAAGTGTGACTTTGAGCAAGTAGCTCATCTTGTCGAGCCTCAGTTTCCCCTTCTGTAGACTGAGAATAATGCATACTCATCTCACAGTTAAGTAAAATATCGTATATAAAAGTGCCTGACACGTGGCACATGATCTGTTATTGGAAGCTGATTATTCTGTCTTTCCCCGTACCAGTTGATATTACCATCCTGTGATATTGCACAAACATTTAAAGATAGACGAAATGCAAAGCTCTTTTGGAATATCTCCAAGTTAGAAAAATAGCCTTTGTTCGCTGGAGATTTAAATTATGCCTGTATATGTATAGAGGCCTAAGAATGCGTATGAATCTGACACTGACAAATGCAGAGCATGTGGAAATGCCAACCATTCTGTAATAAATCTGCTCTGGAGGAGGAGAGTAACGTTGCCTGGAGATTTTTATCCATTTGAAAATGTTACTATTCACCCAGGGAAAGCCAGAGAATGGCAGTGGGACAGTCGGATTCAAGTGCTCTGACATTTCATCACCGACTGACACCATCGATGAATTCAGAAGTCAGAAGAGGTGGCCACATAGTTTCATTCAGTGCCGAGTTAAGAAAATGGCATATTACAAAGAGAGAGAGAGAGCTGTCCAAGCTCAGCTTTCCAATAGCTTTCTTTTATCACGACCTGTTTTAGAATAAACATTAGGTATAGAAATGTCAATGGTTAGGAACTTCATTTGACAAGAACACAGGGTCCCACTTTATAATAATAGCATAATACCACCGAGTACTTTTTGTGTGCCAAACATTGGGCTAAGCACTCTACTTGGACAATTTATGGAATCCCCACAAAATCCCTATGAAATATATGACCCTTCACTTCACAGATGAGCAAACTGAGTTGTAAGGAGGTGAAATGACTTGCCAAGCTCACACAGCCAGGGAATGGCAGAGCCAGGGCTCTAACATAGGTCTGTGTGATGGCATAACCCACCTGCCATTATTGGAAGGTTGACGGTGGGGCTGGAGTGGGCAGGAGGAGATGGGAGACTGCTGGACTAGGGAACTCTAGAGAATTAATGGCTTTGAGTCAGACAACAGGTGCTATCTGCCCACTTAGCGGCTCCATGGTTTTGAGCGTGCTAGTTAGCCTTCCTCATCTGAACATGAGGGGTTTAATAGTAATAGTAGTAACAGCTAGCTTTATATTATGTGTCAAGCACTACTGTTCCAACATTTGATACATAGTATCTCCTAAGTACTCACAACTACTCTTACAAAGGAAGTACTATTATGACTCCCATTTTCCAGAGACAAAAACTGATCATGATGCGGCACAGGGCCTAGCATACAGTAAGTGCTCAATAAATGATGGTTATTACCAGGATGCATCACTGCCTTCCCGCTCACTTTTTGCAAGCTCTCCTCCATCAAGATGGCACCTCCATGCCTAACTTTTTCCTGAACCCCCATCTTCCCTTTCTTCCATCAGTCCCTCTCCCAAGACAGAACTTGTCTGCCCCAAAATGTCTGCGATAAAATTCCACCTACTCCCTCTAGTGGTGGTCCAATGATGGTCCTTCCCCAACTCCCTCTTTTATTTTTCTATGAAATACCAAAATTCAGTTCCTTGGCATTTAAGCTCTAAAGAGTCAACTAATCAATGAGTAAAATATACATGCTGAGTGCAAAAGAAGAACAATTATAAGAATTGGTTTGAGAACACTGAAAGCATTCAAAGAAAGTTTCATAAATTACTACTAAGAATAGGAAAGAGTTCCTGAGAGCTTGCAAGGTGCCAGACACCATCCTTAGTCTGACTTTTTTTAATCGCCACACGCCACACTCAATCTTGAATTAGGTAGTTATTGTCCCCACTTTACAGGTGTGGAAACTGAGACAGAGAGCGTAAGCGACTATTTCAAGGTCACAGTGTCAGAGCTCAGCAGAGCCAATGCTGGAACTCAGCACTCAGACTCCAGATACTGGGCTTCCGGCATTTGTGCTCAAAGAACCCTGACTCAAGCAAGACAGCTGGGTTCCAAGCCCATTTTCACCGTTCTGGACTTAACATTCCTCATATGTAAAATAAGGGTATGCAATTAATGATCTCTGAGAATCAAAGATCTTTAGAGAAGTAGCTTCTCTTATTGAATCCTCTTTCCCTCGAAGGGTGAGATTATGACCTCCAGTTATACAAATATGGAAATGAAGATGCAGTTCCACCAAGGTAGTAGAAGGCAGAGAATTGTTTTCTCTGACCTCAAACTCATGGCATCTCCTCTGAAAAGGTTGCCTCTCCAAGTTCAGGATCACAGCCATCCGTGATTCCAGTCATCCTTCTTTATCTAACTCATCTACTTCTCTCCTTCTCTACTTCTGACCTAGACATGTTAACGAAAACTGAAATAAAAATTTATACATTTTTCTGAAGTAGCTAGGATTTTATTCATTGGTTTCTATCTAGAAATCCACACAGAAACTGGATATCTTCGGGTGAGCTTTCAGTATAGCTCGTACTTAGTTCAAAGAAAAGAAATATACTACATAAAAATGTGTATTAAATATATTACAAAGTGTGGACAATGGTCTTAGCATTACGCTGTCCAAATAAAGTAGTATTCAAAGGTTTGTGAATGGTTTTCTTACAAACTCAACTCTTTTAAGAGTATAAACATAAACAAACAAAAAAGACCAGCAATCGCCAATTCCAAATTCTATATCAGGAGAATACCAAAATATGGGTAAAGGCACATGATAAATAGTTTGTGAAATTTATTAGGATATATGGTTTATAAAAACACAAAAAATTGAATCTCCGAATACTTGTGTTAGTATATGAAAGGTTCCTTCATTGTCCTTTTTCTGTTTAAAAAAGTTTCTTAATAGAAATAAATGTTGAATGATTATTTAAATGAAAATTTGACAAAGAAATTAGCCTTAAATCCCAGTATGCTAACGCAACTATTTTAAAGTTTACACAACATTAAAATCTTTCACCATGGTCTGCATATAGGCGCATTTTCAATATCTACTAACCTAATATTTTATATTCTTAGATTTTCTTTTACTTAAAAAAGCATAAACTTTTTCTATATTTCTTTATCGCTTTTATTATTGCTATTGGTAATGACTTTATCCAATTCCAGAGACTGATATCCCATAGTTTTCTAAACCATTCTCCTCACTGTTAGATCTTATGGTCCATTTCCAATTTTCTGCTGTTCTATATCTGTGCTATTCAATATGGTGGCCACTGACCTCGTGGCTATTGAGCACATGAAATGTGTCTAGTCTGGATTGAGATGTAATTTAAGTACAGTAGCCCCCACTCTCACCTATGATTTTGCTTTCTGTGGTTTTAGTTACCCAGGGCCCACCAAGGTGCAAAAATATTAAATGCAAGATTCCAGAAATAAGCCATTCATAAGTTTTAAATTGAGTGCTGTTTTGAGGAGTATGAGGACGTCTTGCACCCTCTGCTCTTGCTGCCCTGGGTGTGACTCATCCCCTTTGTCCAGCATCTCCAAGCTGTGTGAGCTCCACCCATTAGTCACTTCGTAGCCCTCCCAGGTATCAGATCCACTGTCCCAGTATCACAGTGTGTGTGCTTAGGTCACCTTTATTTTAGTTAATAATGGCCCCAAAATGCAAGAGTGGAGATGCTGGAAATTTCGATATGCCAGAAAAGTAGCCATAAAGCACTTCCTGTAAGTGAAAAGGTGAAAGTTCTTGACTTAATAAGGCATTTTATCATCTTACATAATCACAAGAAGAAGAGTGAGTACAGTACAATAAAATATTTTGTACTGAGAGAGAGACCACATTCACATAACTTTTATTACAGTATCTTTGATTGTTCTATTTCATTAGTAGTAATTATTGTTAATCTCTTGCTGTGCCTAATTTAGAAATTAACTGTTCCGTAGGTAGGTAAGTATAGGAAAAAACATAGCATTTATAGGATTTGGTACTATCCAGTTTCAGGGGGTACTATCCACTGGGGGTCTTGGAAAGTATCTCCTGCAGATAAGAGGGGCTACTGTAGAAAATATGCACCAGATTTCGAATGATTAATAAATAATAAATAAAAGTGTTTGTATTGATTATTGATGTAGAAATTACAATATTTGGATATATTGGGTTAAATAATAGACATTGTTAAAATTAATTTCACGGGTATCTTTTTATCTCTTTTAATATGGTTCCTAGAAAATTTTAAATTACATATGTGGTTTGAATTATATTTATGTTAGACAGGGCTGGCCTTAGATAACAATTCAGTGAACAATTGCCTGCATCTAGATTTCTGCCTCTGTTGAATTATTTTCTCACTCTACCTTCCAGTGAGTGAGCTCACTAGAACAAAAAGGTTTATGGTTCTTGCTACCTATCACTGTATTACTTTTCAAAAGAATTGTACCAGTTTATAAAGGCACAAGCACTGAGTCTCTCAAGAACTTTACTAACACTGAATATTCTACTTCTAAGTATGTTTATTTTTGTTAATTTCCTAAGTGTAACATGGATGTAAGAGCCAGACTATCTGAATTTAAATCTCAGCTGTTCTCTAACTATTGTCTGAATTGAGCAAGTTTCTAAACCTCCCAGGGCCTTAGTGTCCTCCCCTATGAAATGGAAATAGCACTGTCTCCTAAGGTGGTTTTCGGGTTAAGTAGATATATATGTGTTAAGCACTTAGTAAATATTAAGAAATATAAAACTATTACATGTTACCATGATATTAAAGATTATTTTACAGTATGATTCTTTGATTACTACTCAGAAAAATGTTTCCCAAGATAAGTGTTTAATATTTGTATTTTGTTCTGTGTACATTTTTTTCTTCATGTTCTAGGTCATATTGATCTATTGAGATTTTGGGGTTTTTTTCATGCAAGTTACTTCTTCATGTTCATATATCATATAGTTGAATAATCATCATTGGTACAAATATTTTCTCAGTTTGTTGTTTACCTTTTCATTTCATGTCATTGTTTTATATTTAAATAAGTTTCCCACTCAATATAATCCATAATTTTTTTAAAAAATTTAATTCCTCTTTTACTTCAAAGCTATGAAAGTTATCTTTCAGCAAGTGACACCCATATCTTTTATTCTGTGGGCCCTTCTACAATTTGAGATTGGTTCATTTGTTTAGCTGAGGTTGCATTTTGCTAGATTTTAGGCTGTGACATGGCAGAGGACAAACCAGAAACTCCTGTATTTCAGACGCCTGGAGACGTTCGGGAATGTTATGGTGACTTTACTTGAAACGATGGGGTCCCATGAAGACAGAATCGTTTGAGTCTATAATCGAATCAAATGGATCTGGTCTCAGCCCTTGCTCCAATGGAAATACACTTACAGGTAAAAACAGGCAGCACTGGTTTCAAATTCTCACTACTTACTGTGTGTGATTGGAGGCAAATCACTTAACCATCTGGCAGCCTCGTTTTGTTCAACTGGAGATTAAATGCATATGAAAATGCTTAGCATAGAGCAGCCAAAAATCAAACTCAACTTTTAAATTCTTTATTTTAATAATACAATATTCAAGATTATCTCATTTACTTAGTGAGTCAGAAAAGGGAGTGGTTCTATATTACATTTTTCCTTGTTAATCACATTTGCCTAGATGTACTAGAAATTAGCTACCCCACAAAAGATGACTAAAATATGCCTGTTGTCTGTGTAGGACAAAGGGGTGACTTTCGTTCTGTCTACTCTTTATATATGGCTTTCATATGCAGTTGCTCCTTAAAGCAAACCTCTGAGGTAGACAGAGCAGTTTATTCTTTCTTGGAAAAGGAAGCGGGGCCCAGGAAGGTTTAGTGACTTGCCCAGTGTCACACAGCAATGCCTCTGACAAAACAAAAGCAGTCTCCTAGTCCCATGCACCTTCCAAATTCAAGTTGCTCCCTCTAGGTATGCAACTAGTTGAACTGGATAATTTGTAATCCCATCCATACACCTGCCCCTCACCTATGTAATAAGGGGGGAAATAATAGTCACTGAGAGCCTACAATGTGCTATGACTGTGCTAGGAGTTTATGCTTCACCTTGTTTCATCCTAACAACATCCCTGTGAGGGGGGGCATCATGTCCCCATCTTATAAATGTGGATGCTGAGACTCAGAGGGATAAAGTAACTTGTCCTCAGTCACCTAGCCAATACGTAATGAAGCTTGGATTCAAAACCAGGTTTGACTCACAGCGAACCTCCCAGGTTGTTTCTCCTCATCCTGCACTGCCAGAAATCCTTTCCATTACAGTACACTGTCCAGAGGGCATCGTAGGGCTACAGGCCCTTTATGAGCTGACTCCAGCCCACATTTCCAGCCTCACCATCCTCACTCCCTGAGCTCCTGCCACAACCAGCCATGAAGCATTTCAGGAGTGGCCATGTTCTCCCAGGCACGGAACTTTTGCAGCGTTGTTGTTCTGGCTTGTCTATGTACCTTTCCCCTTTCTTTACCTGGCAAACTCCTGTTCATCCTTCAAGATCCAGCTCAAATATCCCCTCCTGTGAAAGTTTCTCTGATTACCTGACAAGGCAGTTGGTGGGCCCTGGCCCAGGATGCCCGTTGCCCTTTGTACCTACCTCCATCACGGCAAGCAGCTCTCTGGTCTCTTCCTGTCTGATATCCCTTTGGCCACGATTCCACATTTAAGAATCCATTGCAGGCAGATTATATGTGCTGCCAGCCCTCCAGCGAGCAGATGTCACTTCCTCTCTGTGGAAAACACTCACACAGTGTTCCCTACAAGGAAATCAGGCAATTGTTTTAAAACTAAATCCTTCCTGGGTGGAATTAACCATCAAGTGAGCTGTGGTTCTATTCACAGTGCAATATGGAGTGTGTGGTGACTCTTCTGGTCTTGCACAAGGCACTACATTCATCTTTAAAAAAAAAAAATTATGACTAAGTGGTTTCTATGAAATGTATGGGCTATGGAACCTTAACATTAAATTAGCCTCACACTGTCCCTGCTCTTCCCACTCCGATTCTATGAATAGTAGATTATGCAAAGAGCAAGACATATGAATCAAAAGTGACACCATCTTAGCAGGGAAGCGGAAGCTCAGGATTATGGGATAGCTGGCTGAGGAGTTATGTGCTACACACACACCACTGCGTCACTCACTTTCTGCTAGTCTTGTTCTTTTGGCTGGAGTACTGTGTTGTCATCTGCACACCTGATTGAGCTGGTCATGAAGATAATAACTATGATTAGTGACTTAATAATAAACCGCTATTGTTAATTGCTTATTATGTTCCAGGCAATTTTCATATGCTTTGTCATGCCACCCTCTCCACAAGCTTGCAAGTGTATAGCTTTGTGGTTCAAAGCACGTGCTGGAGCCAGACAGAGATGGGTTTAAATCCTGACTCTTCACTTCCTAGCTGTGTGACCCAGGGCAATTCCCTCAACCTCTCTAAGCTATATAATCTTCACCTATGTAAAATGAGGGCAATAAATATGTACCTCCTCGAGTCGTTGTGAGAACTACATTTATCACAGTACAAAAGAGCTATTGAGCATCTTCTTATCCCTAGCACGAAGAAACTGAGGCTCAGAGAGGTTAAACAGCATATCCATGGTTACACAGCTAATAAGTACTGAAGCTGGAATTTGAGCCCAGACCTGTCTCTTTCAAATGCAACCCAGTGGTTAAGAGCACAGATGCCTGAGTTCAAATTCTGGCTCTGCTACTCACTAAGATTTGTCATCTTATGCAAGTTTTTTATCCTCTTCTCAGTGCCTCATTAGAAAAATGGCTGTGATGGGTTTGTTGTGGCAATTAAATATATTGGCATATGTACAGCTCTTAGGGACTGAAAGACAGTACATGCTATATGAGTGTTTGCGATTAAAATGACTTTCTTATTCTTCTAGACATTAGGTCTCGTTGGACTCCTATTACAATAGTCAGGGAGAGTGATGGTAGAAATTTGGGTGGTTGTTCTGGACGATTCAGTTCTTTCTGCTTTTCTGAGATATTTCTCAGCTCCCTAAATCTCCTGCAGGATAAACACTCCCAGATTCTTCAGCTGCACCTAATGACTCTGTTATAAAAATGGTTCCCTTCACTACATGCTCTGGATTCTTCATTCTCTAGAGCAGAGTTTCTCAAGCTTGACAGTAATGACATTTGGTCTGGATAATTCTTTGTTGTGGTGTGGGGATGCGGGGAGGGTGTAGAGGGTGGGGGGAGGTTGGAGGGGTGGGTGTACGGGGTTTGGGGGCTGGGGAGAAGAGGCTGTCCTGTGCAGTGTAGGACGTTTAGCAGAATCCCTGGATTCTACCCACTAGATGTCAGTAGCATCCCCTCCCAACGTGAAAACCAAAAATATCTCCAGACATTGTCAAATGTCCCTTGAAGGTCAAAATCACTCCCAGTTGTGAACTGCTAGTGTAGAGTGTGGCCCCCCAAACTGACAAAATTCTCGGGATATAGTCTGGGAGCTGGATGTGCGACACTGACCATCTTTTGAGGCAGATTGATTTGGCTCCTTGAAGGTGAAGCAGCTCGTTCACACTGAACTTGCTGACTGCGGAGACCCCTAAGTCTCTTTTACGATTGCAGCTGCCTGTGCAGGTGGATTTTTTTGGCCTTAAGTACACCTCACCCCCCAGAAATATATTAGAGACTGCTCAATGGCCAGCCTGTATATGATTACCAGGATAATCTTCTCTAAAAACCACCTTCCCCAGGCCTGGAAAGGCCACCATCCTCTATTCTCCATCCCCACTCATCTGCATGGCCTGCTTCAAACGCCACGGCCTTAGGTTCTCTCACTCCTTCATTCCCACTATTCTCTACCAGTTATAGCTTCCTGTGCTTTGTTTGCATCCTATAGGCTTTTGCTCCGAAAACATTGTCAGCTCTCCCGGAACAAGGGCTCACTCAGGGAATCCGCAGTTTCCTTTGTCTGCTCAGTGCAAACTCTGTTCCAGTGAAGGTTCTTTGCATGGGGTTATGTCCAGACCTGCTCACACACCCTACAACATCTCCTTAGGTCCTAGCACATCAACACCCAACAATTCTCGTTGGCATTCAACCCCATTCACACATCGTCTCCATTTGCCGACCCAACGAGTCTCTAGATACATCCTCCAATTTAGTCAGCTTCCTCCTTCTGCACAGGCCTGCCTTAGAGCCCACACAGACCTGCTTCCCTAACCTGAAACACCTATCTCATCTTCAGATCTCAGTTATCTTCTCAGGCTCAGCTCACATTTAGTTGCTTTAGATTCATGTTGGAATAAGACAGGAAATGAAACACAGACCCAATTTTCACAGCAGAGCCTTTCATTCATTCTCAAAGACAGAATACTGGAGTGATTGATACAGGCTAACCAATCAGACAGACATGGGTTCAAGCCCTGCCTCTGTAGATTTCATAGTATCGTGACTTGGAGGAAACAACTTCACCTTCCTACTTCAGTTTCCTGATCTGTAGTATCATATAAAATGCCTCAAGCATAAGATAGTTGAGAAGAGGGACCGGAGATAATGCTTGTAAAGTGGTTAGCCTAGAGCCCAGCATACGGTAAGCACTCCAGAAACATCAACTGTTATCAGCTCTTCCCTGATCAGTCCACATTCTATTGATCTCCCTTCTGAATTCCTGCAGTCCCTACGTGTTACCCTCCCTTATACGCTATCTTAAATTGTTCACTTTCATGGGCTTGGAACTTGGTTGTGTCTCTCCAAATAGACTGCTTAAATACTTTGGAGCCAGCAATTCATTCATTTGACAAATATCTGTAATGTACTCCCCATGCACATTGGGCAAGGCAGTGTGGATGGAAAGTGCATAGATATATTGCTTGGACCCAAATCTAGGAATTTACAATTTAATGAGAAAGCCTAAGATGTGTACAGTAAAGAGTTACAACCACGTAGAGAATGCGTAGTGTTATTGAAAAGGTGTAAGAGTCGTAAGAGTCCAAAGGCTAGAAAAACCCCTTTTCCCTGTGGTGATCAAGAAAGATTCAGGAAATCTGGGTCTTACAGAGATGAGGGGTGGTGCAAGGATGCTTTTTGGGGGAGCTGGAACAGCTTGGACAGACGCTTGGAGGTGGAAGGCAAGCAGCTTCAATGGGGAACTGAGCAGTACAGTAAGACTTCCGCTTGGGGTATGTAAAAGGCAGCAGTGGGAGAGAAGGTTGGAAGGAAGGAAGAGCCTTGAATTTAAAGCTAAAAATGTTGTGCTTCATTCATATAGGGTGAGGAGGACCTGAAGGCTTGAGCAAGGCAATGGCTTGCTCAAATTTGTGCAACTGGAAGAGAAATCCAGAAGGATGCAGGAAGATTATTTATGAGACCCCAGTAATAATTCAGGTATGAGAGGGAAGGGGTTCATTTAGGGTGGTAGCCCTGAGGATGGCTGAAGCGGATGGATGTGAGCAGGACCCTGTGAATGTGGAGAAGACATGGATTGCTGTGAGGGCTTTACTTTGTCCCCGGGAGTCTATTCTTCACATAGCAGCCAGCGGGCCCGTTGATCTTCGTATGTGAGATCATGTCCCTTTTCTGAGGAAAACCCTCTGCAGGCTTCTCATCTCACTTAGAATTAAATGTTAATCCCCTGTCCATACCTTACAGCATAGTCTGTAGTCTGTAAATTCTGCTTCTCTGGCCTCATCTCTTTACTTTGAACCAATCACATGATACATTCCAGCTACTGACCTTTTTTGATGCTTCTCTTGGGCCTGGGCACTCGCTGTCCCCTCTACTTGGCACAGTCTTTCCCCAAATATCCACACGGTCAGATCCCCCATGTTATTCTGGCTTCTGCTCAAAGCTACCTCCTCATAGAGACCTTCTCTGATGAAAACAAGCGGTATCCCACCCAATCACTTTCTATCTGCGTTGCTCTTATTTATAGCACTTACCATTTATGAATTGACATTGTACTACACACGGATGTCTTTGCGGCTGGTCATGCTCATTTAAATGCAAGTTCCAGCAGCTTTGGTCCCTGCTATATCCTCAGAATAAGTAAGTAAATAAAGAGGGGGAGTCAAGGAGATTCCAGCATTTCCATTCTGGGAAGATGGGAGGCCTGTGGAGCTGCCACTGGCCAAGATGGGAAATACAAAAGAAGGAAGGATTTTGAAAAGGAAGATGAGGTCGCTTTCCAATATTTACGCCTGCGGTACCAGCAAGAGACCCAAGCAGATAATCCTAACAGGTAGTTGAGCAAAGTTCTGGCATTCAGGAAGGTGTTAGGATTCAGGAATCAACCAGAGACTCAGACGTGAGACTGGATGGGCACGAGAGGACAGAGCACCAAAGACCCGTGTATGAGGCACATCCCCAAATGAGGAAACAGGCCGGGGAAAAGGGGGCTCTTAATAGCTGCCCATTGCTCTTGGGAGTAAATCCCAAACCTTGTCCAGGCTCCTACAAGATGCTGCATGCTCTGCCCTTCGTCCATGGCTCCAGCCTCATTTCCCCACCAGCTTGTTCCCTGCACTCTAGCTACACTGGCCTTCTTTTGGTTTATTGAATTTGCCAAGCTCCTTCTCACCTCAGAGCCTTCACAATTGTCCTTCCTTTTCCTGGAAGCTGACCCTTCAATCTCTCCGTTCCTCACACATCTTGCAGATCTCAGCTTTTAAATATTACTTCCTCAATTCTTCTTCCTTGACTTCCCCTCTCCCACTCTTCCTCCCTTTTGTATATGCTTTTATAACATTCTGTAAATATGTAAATACACACACACACACACACAAACACACACACACACAACGGGTAGCTGACACAGAGGATTTACATAACTGCTTGTCTGATGTCTGTGCTCTTAGACCATACAAAATCTGACAATTAAGTTTGCGAACTCATCTTAGAAAAATTGCTACATACTTTATTGCTGAATATCACTACAGTCACCTTCAAAGTACTTCCCTTGGGAAGCAATTTATCAATGCCAGCACCTAGCCACCCTTCAAAGCAATTTTGGAACTCTTTTTCTGGAATGGCCATCAGAGTGGTCGTTGTATTACCCTTGATGTCCTTAATGTCATCAAAATGTCTTCTTTCAATATTTCCTTTATTTTCAAGTAAAGAAAGAAGTCATTGGGGTCCAGATCAGGTGAGTAGGGAGGGTGTTCCAATACAGTTATTTGTTTACTGGCTAAAAACTTCCTCACAGGCAGTGCTGTGTGAGCTGGTGCATTGTCGTGATGCAAGAGTCATGAATTGTTAGCAAAAAGTTCAGGTCATCTAACTTTTTCAAGCAGCCTTTTCAGCACTTCCAAATAGTCAACTTGGTTAACTGTTTGTCCAGTTGGTACAAATTCATAATGAATAATCCCTCTGATATCAAAAAAAGATTAACAACATCGTTCCAACAAGTTCGCGAACTTAATTGTCAGACTTTGTACACTTCAGGGGCCAGTGGGTCAGTGATGAAGCCTGTGGTGTTCACCACTGTATCCCCAGCACCTAGCACCATCGTGGTATATACTAGATGCTCAATAAAAAATGTGTTAAATGAATGAACTGAAGGAGTAGCGAGAGATGTAGGAGGAGAACCAAAAACGCACAGTGACATGAGATCAAAGTGGATTTTTCAGGCAGAAGTAGGACATTGGCACTGCAGCTGAGTGCAGCAGCTAAATGTGGCTGGCTGAAGACCAAGGAAAACCAAAATCCAAAGGCCTAGATTACTGTGGCTTTAGAGACTTAATTTCAACACTTCGATGAGAAGGATTTCCGGTCAAGATGGAGGAGTAGATAAACGCTGTGCTTGCCTCCTGTCATGGCCACATCAAAATTACAACTAAACTACAGAACAACCACTATTGAGAATCTCTTGAAGTCTAGCTGAACCAAAGTCCTACAACTAAGGATATACAGAAGAAGCCACTTCGAGATTGCTACGAGGGGCAGAGATGTGGAATGGGCTGGTCCCACACCTGTGTGTGGCGTTTAAAAATCAGGAGGCATGTCTTCACTGGGGAGGTTCCCCTGGAGGAGTGAGGGGTTCCAGCCCCATACCACGTCCCCAGCCCAGGGTTCCAGTGCTAAGAGAAATCCCCACAACAACTGGCTGTGAAAACCAGGGGAGATTGTGGCTAGGTGAGACAGAGGGTGGCTGGAGTCCCAGGCATTCCTCTTAAAGGGCTCGTGCAGGGACTTCTCACTGATGGACTCATTCGCTCTGAGCTCCAGCACCAGGACAGCAGCTCAAAAGGCACCAGGGAAATATGGGGAGGAACTGAATTGTCTACTTCAGGGCGAGGGCTGGAGGGGCAGCTTGCTCCCAGACAGAAGTGCTGGCAGAATCCATTGTTTCTTTGTTGAGCCCTCCTCCCCACCCCACCCAGCATGCAGATGCAGGTGTCAGGATATCTGAGTCTCCATCAACCTGGCTGACCCCATTCGATTCTTCTGTCTTGCAGAAGAAAGCCAAGAGAGGCAGACAAGGAAGGAGCATCTTTACAATGACTAAATCAGGAGTCAGGACTGGGCTGATGTAAGAGATGCTAGGAGAGGAAGGATATTTGATTGTGAAAATGGAGGGTTTTGAGGCCAGAGTGTTGAAAAGGTCTTCCATACAAGAGTGAGAGTCCTTAGGGGAGATGATGGGAGCTGGAGAAATGAACGCTGTGAGCCTGGCTTCAAAATTCTTAAGTAAGAAGGGGGACTCAACAGGAAATCAATTAAGCCATAAAAGGATGGAGTGGCCTGCAGAGAGAAAAGGACAATGATAGAATTATGGTCCATGAGCCAATGAGGAAGGCATATGCTTATTACTCCTTCAAGAAGAGAGAGAACAGAAAGATGAAGTAGGAGTGGTCCCAGGGGAGAACGCTGTGAAGGGAGCCATGTATTGACAAGGCAGTCAGAATACCTTGAGACCCTGGCAGTAATGCTTGAGGAGATCACTGAGCGCCCAGCAGAGCGGATTCCCCATGAAAAAGAAGCAGCTCTTTGTGCTTAGAAGGAAGGTCAAGATTGAATTCCTAGAGGAGTGAGATGATGGAGGAAAAGATAGGAACAGCAGTATGTGAGGCTGTGTGTGGAACGCTGAGTTGAAATAATGAGAATTAATTCACTCCAAAAATAACTGTTGATGACCTGTACACTAGAGTTGGAATACAGAGAAGACAGAATTAGCAACCTCGAGAAGCACCATTTAACAGAGAAAATAGATTCATAGCTTCGTGGTTAGAATGTCGTCAGATGGCTCGAGTTCAAATCACAGCTTTACCACTTTGGAGTGACAAGGAAGCCTCGATTTTGTCATCATTAAATGAGGATAATCACAGGACCCACCTCATCGACTTGTTATGAAAACCAAATGAGATAATACACGAATAGAACTTAACATAGTTCTCATCAGTGCTAGTTATTAGTATAAATTAGAATACAAAAGGAGAAGTGCTGAAATATAGGCATGACTAGTGCCCTTTTATTACTGGAAGAAATCGGGAAAATACATGTTAAGGCAAAGTGTTCCTTCATACAAAACACAAAACTCAAAAGCCATTAAGCAAACGATGATCATATTTACTGACATAAAAATGTGAAGCTTTAAAAAACGTGCACCTTCTATATGACAAGAAATATTGTGAAGTCAAAAAGCAAGCTGAAAATCTGGGAAACCATGTTTAACCTCTATAGCAAACAAAAGTTTACATGCACGCTACTTTAAAAGTCGTGACAGAAGTCAAATTCATAGAGACAGAAAAGAGAGCAGTGGCCATCAGGGGCTGGCGGGGAGGGAGAATGGAGAGTTTTTGTTCAAAGGGCTCCGAGTTTCCGTTTTGCAAAGTGAAACCGGTTCTGAAGATGGACGGCGGTGACCGTTGCACAACAAGGTGAACGTACCTAATACCACTGAACGGTACACTTCAAATGGTTAAGACGGTACATTTTATGTTGTGTGTATTTTACCACAATTTTTAAAAAGTCATTACAAATGAGTGAAAAAATGAAATTGAACACACTAATTTAAAAATGAGCAACGGATATAAGCATAGTTTACAGACAAAAGATACGAGTGGAAATTAAATAGGAAAAACACTCAGTTTCAACAGCAATTGAATACAGGAAAGTTTTTGACCGGTTAGATAACAAACATGAAATACAGTGATAATACCTCGTCATGGCTGCGAAGATTAAGACATTCTTCCACGCTATGGATGGGACTGTAGGCACTCCTTTTTTAGAAGACAGTCAGGCTATAGATATCCAAATACCAAGTAGGATGCCATTTTATACAATAATTCCACACTCAGGAATATATCCCAGAGAAATAGCCACTCAAATATATAAGGGGATTTATCTCAGTATTGCTTGTACTTTTTAAAAATAGGAGCTAAGTAGGCACCAAGAAACTGATTTTTTAAATGACAGTACAAGCACACAATGGACCAACAATCAGCCATTGAAAAATCAAGGTTGCTCTCTCTATTCTAGTGTGAAGTGAAAAATGAGAGATAGTAATTGAAAAATGTCACTACACAGTGTTTTTGTATGATCTGTTTTTTTCTTTCTAAAAGTACACAATGGTCCCTTTTTTATTGAAAAGAAAGGATTTAATGTATATTTGTAAATGCAGAGACAAGAACTCAGTGGTACCAAATGTCACTTGGAACCATGAGAATGGGAAGGGAGGATTTTACTTTTAACTTATACACCTAGATGGTGGTTGCTCAAGGTTTTCTAGGAGTACTTTCAAGTTTTTGTAATCAAAGAAACATGTTTGTTTCTTTTACTACAAAATGTGGAAGAAAATGAAAGTGAAAATGGCATATGAAAATGTGTTGCAAGCTGAATAGGAATGTGGCCAGTGGAGAAGGTGATGAGAGGTATCCCCAGGATAAGAGCACGGGAAGCAAGTTCAGGGGGAGTGGGGCCAGAGTGCTGACCAGAAAGGAAATGGCACTGAGTTGATAAAATCAACCCCCCCCCCCGGAGTTCCAAGGGAAATGTTGGTTTAAAAGACTACCATCATGCACCCAAAAGTATTTATTGAGCACCTACTGTGTGTTGTGGACACATTAATAAATAAAACTCACATGAATCCTTTTCTTTTCAAGTTTCTTTCAGTCCAATGGGAATGACAGACATAAAATAAAATAATAATAAAATAAAATAATTGGCAAGAGCTTTGAAGGAAATATCAACAAGGCTGAAATGGAGAATATTAGGTGGTTGGGTCTAGAAAGACCCCTCTGAGGCAGTTGCGTCTAAGCTGAAACAGGAAGGATGAAGGCACTTGTTTAATGAAGGGGTTGGGTAGAGGGCAAAGGCTTTCTAGGCAGAGAGAACAGCATGTACTAACATTGGGGAGAGAAAAAGCTTGTTTAAGGATGGAAGACAGATTGGTGTGACATTTTCCCAAATCACACCACACATTTGCCTTCTCTGGTGTCCTTTTATAGCACCTAGCCTGCCGAGGACCTGTTGTGCCTTCCTGTGAACACCTGTTAGCTAATCAGCTTTTTGTATTACATGGCGTTTAAAATTTTTTATTATATATTAAATTCTATACCATAAGCCTCATTCATGTATCATTAGGAATTTCTATCTCTGTGGGCTGTGTGTGTGTATGTGTGTGTGTGCATGTGTGTGAAAGAGAAATTTGCAGTATAATATAGGTATACTTTCTGTCCCTATCTGAAACAAGTGAACACAGATATCAGTGCACTCTGAAACCATTACCCTTTTGAAACTGAATACCATAAATCTTGTGGTGCAAGCTGAATGTTACTAAAAGTCAGATTGAAATTGCAAAAAGCCACAAGGAAGGAGCATATTGAACCTGACTATTGTTCGAATGCAACTTCTTTTAAACTTCGGGCTGTTATCTAAATACCAAAGAGTATAATAACTGATGTATAAAATTCCCCTTGATTCAATCAAACGTTGTCAGTTTTCCAAGAGCCAAAGATAGAGGAGATGGACTGCCTGTCCTCAGGGAGCTCACAGTCAAATGGGGAAAGCTGACACGTGGACAATCCCACACAGATAATAACTGTTAGAAGAGAGCATGCCGATAAGTGCAGGGGAAACACAGGTCAGGAAGCAAGGAACTCAGTGAGGGTGGGAATAGGGGCCCTCCTGCACCAAGAGGTGATTTTCAGGGCCTGGGCAATCGGTCCTCGGTAGGGGGATTGCATTCCAGGTAGAAGGAGCAGCATGAATAAAGAAAGGGGAGCTGACAGTACACAGGAAATAACTATGAGGCCAGCGTGGTGAGAGGGTCAGGAAGTGGCTGTGCTGAAGCTCAGAGTTAGGCAGAGAGTCAAGGAGTGAAGGGCCTTGGATGGCCGATGAGAACTTTGGAATTTCTCTTGTAGGTGTGTGTGGGGAGGGCTCCCTCAAAACTTTTTAAGAGGAGGGAGGTGATCAGAGCAGTGTTTACGATCACGCTGACTACTTTGTGGAGGATGGACCCCACCCTTACCCCACCGTGGCCTCTGTACCCCAGTGGGTTTAATAGGGGAGGAAGAAAAACACTAGTCAGACCCTGCACACCACCCTGACATTTTCTCTAGGGATGAGAGGAATCAGGCGGGTAGGGCGGTGTCCTCATCCTTACACCCCTGCTCAGGAGATGCCTACAAGCCCTCGTGGGCTCAGAACGGAGACCTGGATTCAGAATCCTTCCTAACGGGAGAAAAGAGGAGGGTACCCTTTACGTGCCCAGAAGACAATCCAGCTCAGTGCTGGGTTATTTCCAAAGCTGAGCTTTCTCGGTTGCTTTATATTTCGATTTGGGAAAGCCTCTGTCATTTAAGAGCTATTTTTCTGGCTGTAGATCAACAGTGGCAAACATGGACACTGGGAAGAAGCCCAGAGTCCAGAAATGATTAATATCCTGTGTTGTGAGATGTCAAAACACATGGGTAGCCAAAGATTTTAGAGAGCCAGGCTGTGCAGCGTGATGGCAGTCAGCCCCTTGAGTCACTTGGGGGGAAAATGCTATAATTCCTGTACTTGGGGGAAAGGTGCTCTATAAGTCAAAGAAGTTGAATAAAGGATCTGAAAACAAACCTCCTCATGGATGTTCACTTTCAGGAAATGCTCCGAGTTGGTTTGCTGAGCTCGTTATCCACGGGTTCTCCAGGGACGCTCAGCCATCCCAGGTTTACCATCCTGTTGCTCTAGACCAGATACCTTGCTTTGGCCAATTTCAGCCCTGCCTCTCCAGACAGCCCTGCCTCTCACATTATCAATGGCTTTGTTTATCTTATTGTCCGCCTGTTTTGGAAACATTCTCCTAGACTCCTGTCTGACTCATAGGTTAAGGAGCATGAGTAATTCTTTTGGAACTCACTTGGAACAGGAGGGAACCCTTCCCATTAGATTTCCGGTCCTAAAAAAAGACAAGATAGTTCACACAGGATGCTAATTAGTTTTCCTATTCAACAGCAAGCGTGGCCTAGCCGCGCTTGGAAAACTGCCTCTGGACTGTCGGGTTTAGAAATTTGAACACCTCTAGCTTTTGCTCAGAATTATACAATGACACCAGAATATCATCGTGCTGTGATTAGTTTTCCTGCTGAAGTTGCAGTTTTTGTTACAGAAGAAGCCCAAATAATCTCTCTTAACGAGACATGAAAATTAGGAGGAATGAACTCCCAGATTTCGCATCTGAATTTTTTTTTTTTCCTTTTTAAAAGTTTATTTTAAAACATGAAGAGGGCCAAGGAGGCTAGGGAGAAATGAATTGCTTTCCCGTGAAAGAGGCAGTTTCAGGAAGGCCAGGGGTTGGGGATGAGTATAGAGATTCATATATATTTCATAGGTTTTGTTTTGCTTTTTTTTATCGCCTCTGACTTTTTCATATTCTGTTGTTGGTGTAGGTAACCTCTCATTGTCCTCTTCCTGCTGTTTTTGGCCTATTCTTCAAGTAGTGATGCAAACTCGCTACAGTTCTTTCACCCCAAATGGGTGTGGCTCCTTTTGGAACCAGAACAATTTGGCATCTACTTCCTGTAGCAGAGATGGTAAGAAAGTGGCTCCACATCCCTTAGTTTCTAAACCATCCTCAGAGAGGACCAGCCCCTTCACAGGACCTGGGCATTCAAGAACTTTTCAGCATTGCCAATATGAAGTATTCTAACATTGCTGGGGGCAACACCACAGTGAAAGTCCAAAAATCACATCTTAGAGGCAGGATTATAGGAAACTTTAACTTTCTACTTTGTATAGTTTTATACAATTTGAATTTTCCGAGTATGGAAAACATTAAGGGGAAAAAAAAAAAATCAAAGCCTGACCATGTTTTTTTTTTTTTGGAAATGATCTCTTTATTCTTTCTTGTCTTAGCAACTGTGTGACTTTGGGCAACTTAATCAACCTCTCTGTTCTTACCTGTGAAATGAAAATAATCAGCTACCCCTTCTAGTACTGTTGACCATTAAAACTTGTAACATATGTAAGTACTCATATTGAGTGCACATAGTAACACTCAATAAGCTTTACTATCGTCGTTGTTGATGTTTCTCATTACCAATGCCCATGACCCTGTTTTTTTGAAACAGCTATTGAGTAGTGCAGAACCTAACTCTCACCCTTTTGATGGAAAGGAGAGTATCAGTCCTAAATAGAAGGACATCCTATCAGGAAGATGCTGAAAGATAAAGGTAAATTCACAGGTTTCCCCGAGTCTCCAATTCTTTCTCCAGAGAGCAGCTGGAAAGATAAATATCTGCTCTATAATTCCTCTAAATGTAAGTTAGACCAGGCCATTCCCCACCTGAATCTCTCTGAAGGCTTCCAGACTCCTTACTTGTCCTCCTGGTCCCACATCATCTGTCCCAGGCCACTTCGTTCCTGGCCCCTCCACTACCCCACCAGCTCTGGCCCCCAATGGAGCCTCACTCCACCCTCCCACACTCATTGCTACCCACAGGTCTCAGCTTAAATGTCGTCTCCTCAGAGAGGTCTTTCCCGGCTGCCCCCTTCATTATTCTCTACATCGCCCCCTGTTTATTTATTTTACTGTACTCGTCACAAGCGATGATTAGTTTATTTGATTGCTTGTTGGCTTTCTCTCTCTTCTAAAATGTACGTTCCCGTTAGGCAAATACAATGCAGGGCTGGCACATAGTTAGTGCTCAATAAATACTTGTGGAACGAGGAAGGAGAGAGAGGGAAGGAAGGAGGAAGGCAGGAGAAGGAAGGAAGGGAGGGAAAAGGGGAAAGGAGGGAGTGATGGAGGGAAGAAAAGAGAGAAACTACAAAGGAGGGGAAAGGTTAAGTACTCAAGTGGGTAGGTTTAAAAGCCTGATAACAAGTAGAATGTGGTGCCAATGACAGAACCAGTAATAATTTGGGAGGGAGAATAAGGTTAGAGAATAAATTGAGTTCAGTTCAAACATGTTGCATTTAAAGTGAGGGCAGGACACCCAAGTGAAACATCCAATAGGTAGATAAGTGAGACACAGGGCTGGAGCTGCCAGGTGGAGAGTCATGAAAACATTATTGAAGCTCCCAGAATGGAAGAAACCATGTTTCCCCGAAAATAAGACCTAGCCGGACCATCAGCTCTAATGAGTCTTTTGGAGCAAAAATTAATATAAGACCCACTCTTATTTTACTATAATACCAGGCATATACTATACTATACTATACTATACTATACTATACTATACTATAATAATATAATATCAAGTCTTATATTTTTTATATAAGCATATTAATATTTGCTCCAAAGACACATTAGAGCTGATGGTCCGGCTAGGTTTTATTTTAAGGGAAACACGGAGTCTTTAAAGGGTGGGGAAAGAAGAAAAAGAGAAGCCCTTTCCAGGAACCAGTCTTTGGGTTCTGGGGTGAATGTGACTGCAAAACTGAAACTTACAGGAATTCGTGAAGGGCAACATCAGGAGTGCAGCCGGCAGCTTAATTTGACCCAGCATGGGGAAACGTCACCCAGCCCTTATGTAGACAGGACGGCGAATTGATGTCTCTGCTCAAGGTCAGTCAGTGAGGGTGACTGAGAAGTCACATTCAGACAGGAGAAGACGGGAGACGGTGTGACATCAGGGCCAACGGAGAGAAGGAGGGTTCTGAAGAAGAGACCGGCAATGGTATCAAACGCCTAAGAACTCACTGCTAATAGGTGAAAGACTCTGCTTAGCTCAATGTCCAGAACAAATATGTAGAGGATGGTGATGACGACAGGCAAAGTTGTGGTTGAAGGACTTTGTCTTTCCGTTCAGGGCTTTCTGCTTCCATGAGCCCCATCCCCGGCTGCTAGTGGTGTTCTTTAGAGATACCATGGAGAGGAGAAAGAGTAAGGGCCCTGGGTTTGTGCCACCCACCACCAGCTGTGTGACTCGAGGAAAATTTCCTCTCTGAGCCTCAGTGTTTTAATCTTTCAGGTGAGGATCAGAAAGCCTCTAAAAAGCCCCTTGCACATAGTTAGTGCTCAAAAAATGTTAATTCTCTTTTCCTCCCACGAACTCTCACATTCTGCCCCCTCCCATTCTCATCACACATTTAAAATTTAGTGGAATTACGTTAGTTCTTCTAGGGATATTGGCACTTGAAGCTTTCTGTACACTTGTGGAATTCCTTTTTTAATTACTCATTCATTCTTTCTTTCCATAAACATTTATTGAACACCTACTACATGTTCCACGCTGGCCTAAATGCTGGATGTACAGGGTGAACAAAACAGATGCAATATACTTCAACACTTCTTAGGGACATTAGCTTTTCTGTTCCAAAGTTCATAGAAGACAGTAGGTATATAGCAGTAGTTACCAAACCCCAGCACATATCAGAATCACCTGGAGGGCTTATTAAAACAGATGGCTAGGCTCCATGCACAGAGTTTCTGATTCAGTAAGTTTAGAGTGGGGTCTAGTGCATTTCTAACAAGTTCCCAGGTGCCTCTGTCCAGGAGCCCCACCTTGAGAACCACTGGAAAAGAGTATTAGGGGGGAAAGAGAATAGAGCATTAACAGAGAATGAAGTCCAAAGAATCTGATACTTCTTATCTCTAAGATGTGTCGTTCTCCTTGACGAGAACAGACTGGCCAGTATTCCAGTTACGCATACAAACTCCAGAGATCTGAGGACAGATCCAGCTGACGGCATAGTAACATCAGCTTCCAGATGCTGGAGCCTAGCTGCCTTTGATCCAGTCCATCTCTTCTCTGCTTGCAAACTTTATATCCTTCAAGTCTCTACTTAAATCAAAACCATTTTCTAACAACTTTCCTCACTTCCCCAGGCAGATTATGATAATTCTGCACTCTCCAAGCACTTAATACATCTCTATTATGATAACTATCTCATTGGTCTCTGACCATGAATGCCTTGAGGGGTGGGACAGGGTCTTATTGATCTGGGAATCTCACATAACACTTAAATGTTTATTGACTGCCAGACCAACTGATTGGCTACATGGATATGTTTAATGAGCATTGAAATGCCTGTGGTGCCAGGAAAAATTATCACAATTGCTGTCGTGTGGAGGTATTGACAACTGGGAGCGAGTACTTTCCTGTCTGACGATGTTGGGTTCAAATCTTTGCTCCATCATTAGCTATATATACTCTTGAATAAATTAATCATTCTGAGCCTCCGTTTCATCGTTGGTAAAATAAGGACAAAAATCTTAGCATGTATGTAAGGACTAAATGAAATAATATGTATAAAATGTTTAGCATGGTGATTAGCACATAGATGATATTAAATAAAGTTAAATTAACTATTTGATAAAATAAAGCAGAAAGAACAATTGAAAAATGAAAATTTATTGTAAAAACTCAATGAAAAACTTTTTACAATATTTGCTTTATATTTATGCACAATTACCATGCAGCAGCATACTATTTTGCATATCACTTAATATATGTCAAATTAACCTTGATAATTATTTTTCCAACACTAAACTCTGTTCACTGTGTTGTTCAGTTAAGGAGACTGAGGACTAAAGAAAAGCCATTGGACTTAGGATGTCATTCAGAAAAATGGGTATATGGGAGGATAAGGAAGTTTTTTGAAGTGAATAACAAGAGGCCAGAAATATAGACAACTATTTTTGAGAAGTGTACCAACAAATATATATAGAGAGAATAGCAACTTTTTGTTGAACAACGTAGCTATAGAAATGAAATGGTTCCATTAACATTAATTACATATATATATATATATATATATATATATATATATATATATCAGATTTCAAATGATTTAAAGGCAAAATACCAGGCATTCTTAAATCTGAAGTCCTACTTTTTTTTTTCTCTGCATTCTGTGAAGTAAATGTTCAAATACACATAAGCTCCTTTTAATGTCTCATTGTAAGAGCGGTTCCTTTACCAATGGATTCCCAAGCATATTCTTTTCACCAGTACGTAAAATGTTTCCATTTTAAGGTTTGTAGCTGTTTTCAAGGATAGATATTTTTTAACGGGCAGCACATGGTGAAAGGAAGAACATTGTTCAATAAATCAGGTTCTAATGACCCAGGCAGGATGGAGCAAGCAGGACCCTGTCATTGGCTGAGTTGGTCTCCAAAAGAGTAATGCACAGGAAATGGATGACAGCAAATTTCAAAGCACAGCAAAGCCTCTTTAATGCTGAACATGGAAGTTGCAGTTCAGCTTAAAATTTGCAGAAACAGAAATAAACACATACACGAACGAGGCCCTTTGGGTCTTCATGTGTACAAAAATATGAGTGATACGTTATTCTGTGGGGTTCTATGATAATCAGGTTTGACTGCTTGCTTTTCAAGAAGCTTTTATCTTTAGATTCGTTCTCAAGGCAAACTTATGTAGTGCACTCTCCCCAGTGTGTTCAACTGTGCACCAAGAGCTTTCCTGGAAACAGAAACTTGGAGAGGGAAGCTTTAAAAAATAAATAAATAAAGCTTTCTGCATTGCAGTTAATGGCCTCTCTCACTGCTTGCTTTGCAGAGGATAAGCACAGTTTAGAAGCATGGTTAGTAATGCATCAGGGGGAAAAATTAAAGCATTATTTATGGTTTTCGTTTTTCTATTCTTGTTTTGTTTTGTTTTGTTTTAGAGGACATGTATTTTTCTAGTTCAACCAACCTGATAGACCCTTGCAGAATAAGAAACAAAATGGACTGTTTGTTTGCCTTTTCAAAAGACTGGTACCTAAGATTTTAGAATAGGATCCTATTTTTTCATCTTGATTAATCCATAACATTCAGACGTAGTGAATTGCAAACAGTCATTTATAAGGCGATCCTTTAGGAGTTTGAAAACATGTTGTAATGGGAAAAAAAAGTTCTTTGAGATGACTGGATTTTCACACTAGCCCACACAAGTCTAATTAAGCCACGATATACTTAAAAAGACAGTTGGAATAAAAAGTGCTGAGGCAGCGTTATTTGGGGGATGAAAAGAACACAGACATTAGAGCCAAAGAGACCTGAAGACTGGGTTGAAATCTAGATTAGCTGCTCACCAGCTTTGCAATGTTGGGCAAATAACTTTACCTACCCAAGCCTCAGTGGCCACCCATAAATTTGTGGATAATGCTTAAATCCCACAGTTGCTTCTGTGAGGACAGCACATAGATTGAGAGCAGAGACTCTGAAATCTGATACCCAGTTTTGAATTCTGGCTCTATCATTTACTTGCTGGGAATCTCGGACAAGTTATTTAACTTCTATTTGTGTCACTTTCCTCATCTATAAAATGCAGATAAAATAGAGACTTCCCTCCAGAGTTGTTGGGTCGATTGTGTTGGGTTGAGTCCGTGCATTCATTTTAGAATAATACTTGGCATATGGTAAGCACTATAAAACTGTTAGTCATTATTATTAGGTATGCTTCCTGTCTCTTCTTAAACAGTAATAACAAATTATCCCGAACTAAAAAACAATAGTTATAGATAGATAATAGAATTACGTTCCTGAGACATCGATTTGGTTCATGGTAATTTACCAATATGTATGGAATAGAAATTTTATCCCCCAGAATGTGCAAACGAAGAAATGGAGAAAGGGAAGATTGTGCCTAGCCAAAACCACAATTTCAGATGCACCTTGGTTTTAGAAGAGTGTCAAGTGTTACCTATTCTTCACCAAGGGGAAAATAAGCAACAAGTCTCTGCAGCCAGACATAGAAAGTATTGTTTTGAGAAAATGAAAAGGAGATCTCAGATGTGCTGGGACTAGATTATCATTCCACTGTCTTTTAATTACAATTACCATACTAAAAATGGTTGCATTGTACTTCATTCATTCATCGTTGTTCAATAGCCCCATTTGTGGAATATGAAAATATTTGATGCCTTGCAAATGAAGACAGCTGGATACTTAAAACCCGGTCTGAAGTATTAAATAGACTGGGAGTCTTCATGTATTCTTTTTCCCTGGTACAATGAAATTGTTGTTTATCAGATGTATCCTTCACTCTTAGGATTACGCAGGGGTGGGGGAGGAAGTTTGATTTTAATAGGGAGGTTGCCAACTATTTGAGCTTCACCTGCTTGGAAAGGTTAACTACTAAACAGGAGTCATGATCAACCTTCCAAGATGCCAACATGGCACCTGTGAAAGCGGAAGAGAGTGGAGGACTAAATGAGGAAGGGATTACATCAGAAGAGCTAGTCAGCTTCATTCTCTAAAACCCACTGTCTCTAAGAAGCATGAAGTCACTGAGACCCCGAGGCAAAAATAAACCTTTCTCTTTGGGGCCCAGACTGGACCCTTGATTAAGACAATGACTTGGTGTGGGGTGCAGCCATCCCCTAGCTCCCAGTGTTCCTGTGTGGCAAAATGTCTTCCCCAGAAGCAGAGATTCAAGCTAGAGAATATTTGAAAATAAAAATAATGCTAAGCACCAAGAGGACGCGGTAAGTTACTTTGAATTTCATCTTGAAACTGAAACTTCACAATACAATGCTTGGTATTTCTTAATTAGTTTATTGAGACAAAAAAGGACTCCAAGGCTGAAGAGCAGATCATGTTGGAATTTTCCAGGGATGCCAGCCCAACCAGGGCAAGTTATCTCAAGGGCTGTCCAATTTCAAGGTGGATAACTGGTGACTTGAAGGAGAGAAAACCAGAATAACATCAAGTGAAGCCAGAGAGCACGTGAAGTGTTCTGGGACACTTGGCTCTCCCAGTTTCCTTTAAAAATTATTTTTATTATTACAAACAACAGTGCAGAAAGTTTATCCTACAACCTCTTCAATAAAATGATTGGCATGTCTCTATGAACACTTACAACTTTGTTTATATGTACATATCTTGCAAAATTATAGTCACTCTGTATACTATGGGGGTCTTACTTTTCATGTAGCATTATTTATAACATTTTCTTTGACTTTTTTTTTTGTATTTGTGGTCTAACTTCATATTTAACATTTTAAAGCCTGGCATACTATCCAGTTGATATAAAACTTATTTTCTCAAAGGCAAATCAACTTCCTACTCTCTATTGTTTGACTCTCTGACCAAAAAAGCAAAACAAAACAAAATAAAACATACAATCCCCCCCCACATTCTCACTATGACATTCAGAAAAGTTTGTTTGCTGCTTTTTATACCCAATGAAATACTTTATTCGAACATATTGTCAACTCATTATCAGAGGGTAAAACATAAAAATATTGATAGTGGCAACTCTAAAAATGGCTAATACGTGATAGGAACAACACAACTAATTAAAGAAAAAAAATGAAGAAAAAGTGTGTCTATTCTTTTTTCCTTATGTTACATTGCAGTGGATTTTGCTGAGGTCTGATAAGACTACTTGAAGCCCAAAGTGGCCCAATTGTGCTGCTCCCTTCAATCTCGTTCATTCAACTAATATCTATACACCTATTATACGCTAGAGACTATACTAAGCATGGGAGATACAGCAGTGAAAACACCCCTTCTCTCACAGACCTTATTGCAGGGAACATATAATAAATGAATGGATATATAATGAAATATCAGGTAGTAGTAAATGTACAAAGAAACGTCAAAAAGAAGAAAAAGAAAACTCAAGACGGATAAAGGGTGAAATGGGGAGCCTGCTAGTTTAGAAAGGATGGTTTGGGAAGTTTTTTCAGATGGGGGGCGGTGCCGATAACTGAAGGGAGTGATTCCTATATTTTCTGTGGAAGGAGGTATCTTGTGTGTATCCATGGAAGAAGTACAGCTCACTTTTACATCTCTTCCTTGTTTTTTATTCATTATTCAAACAATATTTGTTTTTGTGAATGTGCTACTTACTTCGATAGCTATGGGAGACATGAGAGAACTAACTATACAGGCGTGGTATCTGCTTCACAGAGTATATGAGAAGACAAAAAATTACAAGGGTGATAGTGCTTTGAGAGAGGAAGTCCAGGGTGCTTTTTATGGCTGGGAGGTCTGGGAAGGCTCCCCTGAGGAAGTGACCTTTAAGCAGAGAAGCAGGTGTGAGCCAGATTAATGTGGACAAAGGCACCAAGAGAGGGAAATTTACAAGCAGATAGTCACTTTACAACTTTGTTTTGCTGATGACTTTCAACTTTGTCATGTATCCAATCTCCCAAGGACTAAGAAATAGCATCATTTGATCATATTTCCTTGCCCGCCTCTGGCATATGTACAAATGCACAAAGAAATGATTTAGCAGTCGATGAATAAAGGAAAAGACAGCACATAGGGCAAAAATAATAACAATACAACCAGAACTACATGACTCTATTTGTACTCAAGATTTGGATATCTTTATTTACAGTAAGTTTTATTGTTAATCAATCCTTTGGTTAGCTGGAGTGCCCTTTGAAACACAGAACTGGGGTAATAAATTTTCCAAAGACCACTTATCAAGTTATAGTCATTTCCAGTTTTGTTTGTAACTGGACAGCATATAAATTTTCTGGTGTCTTTAACATAAGATTGATGATTGAGAAGCAGTAGCAAGAGGAGAAAACACAACAACCTTACAAAAAATATGTAAGTTTTATTCCTTATCTATACCAACTGGTTCTTTAAAACCCTCTATGGTAATGATGTAGGGTAGGGATGTTGTGGGCCCATCTCATAAGCCTATACTCTACTCAAACTGTTTATAATAGAGGAAAATTAGAAATAATGTGAGGAGTTTGCATAATGGTGTATGGTTCCTCCATACAACACAATATTCTGTAGCCATTAGACATCATGTTGAAGAGGAAGGATTAATGGCATGGGGGAATGTTCACAACAGATTAATTTTTAAAAGCAGGTTGCCAAACACAATTTCAGTGTGATAAAAATTAGGTCACAATATAATACAATTACAAAAGAAACCCAACAAAGAAAATACACCAATATTTCAACTGAGGTCATATCTGCTTAATGAGTTTACAGATTATTTTTATCTTCTTCTTCATGTATGTGTTTTCCAGATTTTTTTGTCGCAAACATACTGGTTTTATAATCTGAAAAAAAGCAACGGATGTTCTTTATTTTTTTTTATTGCAAAGAGAAAGGAAGGACTCATTGAGTAGGAATCACTCTTATGATTGTGCAAGGTGAGTTTTCCTTAGGTAGGTTTTGGATCATTACCTTTTATGTGAGTTGCTGCAGAGGATCTGAACAGGCTTTGTTACTTGGGATAGTGCTTGAAGGGTACTGACTTTTATTTTTAAAAAAAAGAAAAAGAAAAAGAAAGAGAGGGCCAATGAAATAAGACAACTTTACAAGGAGGAACACTTCATAAAGAGTAATTCCTTTATTCCGAATGACAGCTTTAAATAATGCTCCTAGGAGCTCACTACCCAACTTCTGACCTTTTAACTGGAATGTATATGGTGCATTTTTAATAGTGTGTTGTGGGCCTGTTTGCTGGTTGTCCCTTTCTTTTGTTCATGGGGTGTGTGTGTTTTTGTGAAATTCACCTTTATTTGTATGGTCTCTGGATTTTGTATTATGCTTAGAAAGACCTTTCAAGTTTATAAAAATTTTACCCATATTTTCTCTACTGTTTTTATAAATTTCACACTTTACCTTTAAATCCTAAATAACAGTGGGTTGTATTTTAGTGTAAGGATTAGGGAAGAGAGCAAGCTTTATATGTTTCCGTATGGCTAGCTAGTTGTTTTATTGAAAAAAGCCATTTATTGAAAAAGCTATCTTTTTCCAAAGAATTTAAAATTCACCTTTATATTATATTCAATTTTCACATTCTTTGGGTCTATTTCTGGATGATATGTCTCTTCATTCATCTATTGGTCTGTTTCTAAACAATACCAGACTATTTTAATCACCACAGTTTTACAGTATGCTTTGATAATGTTAGATCAAATCCCCCAATGCATCCCCTTTTTCTTTTTTCAAAAGCACATTGACATTTTTTTTTTTTGAGTTAATGCATTTCTTAAATGGCTTGTCTTAACACTTCATTTTGCTTTACTAACTAGAGTACTTCCTTTTTAAAAAAATCTTATCCAGAAAGTGAATGTTGGTGCTGCTCATTCTAGCAAAGCAGGGCAAAAGCTATGCCAGTTTTGGGAAGACAGTGTCTTTTTGTTTGTTAGGGCTTCTGTTGAGAAGCTATGTGGTCACTGGTGCTTTAGCTCCCTCTAGCAAACACCCCTCAGCCAAGTGGAAAAGCCCCTTTGACATTAGAGCACCGAGATCTCTGGAATCTTGGCCACGACTGCAAGCAAGATCTAGTCTAAAGCTTAATTACATGGTCTAGGACACATTCCAAGTGAGGTATTACTGCTCTCCCATTCTGAGCTGCTATGACCATCCCATTCAAAAAAGAGCCAAGGAAGACCTTTTCAAAAGCAACTGAAAGAGTTATGAACACTGGTTACCTACGAAAGCCTGTTATTTTTTAAATTCCGATTTTTGCATGCCCAGATATGTCAACCTTGATTTAAAAAAACAATCAAACCAGGCATACACATATGAACATACACCACTTTCAATTAGGTTGGCTGCTAAGAGATAGTTATGATTCTTTATCTAGTTTCCCCTTAAATAACAAATGTCTTCAAAAAGTGATCTGTACTGTCTGGTACCATGTCATCTTTGTTTCTGTTCTCGATTTCCCCAAAATCCTCCGGTACATCTCCTGGTTCTAGAAGTCGTTTTAGTAGAACAGCTTTCTTACAGTCAAATCTCTTTGCTGTTCTAACCAAAACATTTTCCTCGAGTGTAAGTTTCCTTATTTTGCTTCTAAACCTGTCTTTTTTTTTTTTGATTGGGGAATATTGGGAAACAGTGTGTTTCTCCAGGGCCCATCAGCTCCAAGTCGTTGTCCTTCAGTCTAGTTGTGGAGGGCGCAGCTGAGCTCCAAGTCCAGTCGCCGTTTTCAATCTGTAGTTGCAGGGGGCGCAGCCCACCATCCCATGTGGGAATTGAACCAGCAACCTTGTTGTTGAGAGCTTGTGCTTCAACCAGATGAGCCATCCGGCTGTCCCTAAACCTGTCTTTTGAGACTTTCTTCCCAAGTTTTCCAAACCTGGCTTTTCACTTCTTGCTTCTTCTTTTGCTCTATTACTCTGTAGTTGCTCCTGTTCTGATTCTTTTTTCACTTCAGTAAGCACTTTTGGGGGAAATCTTGCTCAGCTCATGCCCCTTACTTCAAGAAATACCTGTCTGAGCCTGTGGGCCCCCTCCCCCTCCCCCTCCTTCTTCCCTCTCCCTCTTCCCTCTCCCCCTCCCTCTCCCTCCTCCCCACTTTAGTAGTTGAGAGCATTCTTGAAGGCCCCCATGCAAATGGGATGGAGGGTGAAGAGCTACAGAAAAAAAGAATCATAAAGCAGATGGGCAGAGAGAAGATGAGTCCAGCGGCCACGTGACCCCGGAGACAGGAGGAGATAGGAACTGCTTCCTACCTAATGGTGCCCCAGGTCTAGTCTTTTGTGAGGACTTGCTGTACTTCTTACTCTAGGGGTCCACGACATACACTTGTCGACTCTTAATAAATCTCCCCCTTGGGGCTTAAGTTAGTTGATGAGGCTTCTGTTTCTTGCATTCCCTAAGTGTGAGACAGTAATACCTCCATCCCTGAGACATAGTCTTGGGTGTTCTCCTATCCCCTCACATGAAACCCCAATCAATTGGAGAATTTTAAAAAACAATACTCACCACCTTTGAATGATGACACCTTTGAATTGATAATACCTGAATCTATGTGTCTAAATTATTAAGTTTCTTTGTTTTCCAAAGGAATTGTCCAAAGGTGCAGGTGATTTACTGAAGTACTTCAGAGTGTGAGCTCTGGGGTCAGACTGTCTAAGCAGCCTGAGACCTCAGAACCTCTTTGTGCTTCAGTTTCCCCACTTGTAAAATAAGAATAATTGAAATACCAATCTTATAAGGGTTTGTGCAAACTGAATGAGATAATGTATTTAAAGTTCTTAGAACAGTGCTTGACACATTGTAAGCCTGCAGTAAATGTTGTTGTTATTTACAGCAACACATTCCTCTTGGTTTTCCTCAAGAACTTTAACATATCCATCTCAGGACTTCCCAACTTCCTTCCAAAGAGAGCACAGCTGCATAACTTCCGGGTCCCATCACTGGCTTTTCAAATCTGTTTGACTTCAGAGCCTGTGCTTATTCCATTAGACCAGCAGTTCTCAGATTTGACCGCATCTCAGATCCCAGTGATATTGAATCAGAATCTTCCAGATTGGGTCTTGGGAACCTGTAATTTAAAAAACCGCTCAGTTAATTCTAATATACCTGACCATTGAATCAGAGTTTGGGGAACGACTGTGGATTATACTATTCTATCCTCATTAACTTTATCTCTAAAATGGGCACAGTAAATATCTAGTTCATATTGCTCAGCTAATACATATTGAATCTTTACTGTGTGCCAGGTATTGTGCTAAGGACTTTCTATCAATTATCTCATTTAATTCTCACAACAATCCTGTGAAGTAGACGCTAGAGTATCCCCATATTACAGATGAAAAAACTGAGGTACAAAGAAGTTAAGTTAGTTGATAAAAGTCATTTCAGCCAGCAAGTGTGGAGAGTGAGCATATCAACTGCTGAAGTTAACATGAAGATTCTATTAGATAATGTACTTAAATCACTTGACACACAGTAGGTGCTCAATAACTGTTTTCTTTTCCCTTTCTTTTATCTATGTGATTCTATTCATGCTCAGCGAACTTCAGATTGAGGATAATATTATGATCTTAACAGTGCCCAGAGAATTGAAAATTCAATATTCTGGAAGGTAGACAATGAAGGGAAAGTAGGTACTAGTGGAAAATGGAGGTGTTTGGGATCTCCAACAAAGAGAAACACAAGTGAAGGTATAATTATATATGAAAGATCAGGAGCACGTGATGAGAAACAATAGCTTAGCCACTGAGGCCACAGATTGTTTTGAGGGTAGGAAAAGGCAGGGTGATAAACTTTAAAAAAGGAAAACAAAGATGCGAGGATAGAACTTGCATCATCTCAGAGGGGCAGAGTCCTAAATGGACACCTATTCCAGCCCTGCTCCTACCACATGGTCATCCAGTTCTTACTTGGACCCTTTCTGTGACAAGAAACTCAACTTATCAAGGCAGAGGAGGCTCTAGTTGTTAGAAAATTCTTCATATTTATTCATTCTAGAGTCTCTACCCACAGGTCCCGTTTCCACCCCTTAGAGCTCTGAAGAATAAGTCTAATTTCTCTTCTATTTGACAGCTCTTCAAATATGTGAAGAAAGTTACCTTGTACCCTTTGGGACAAAACCTTCTGCTTCCTTTAATCTTTCCTAATATGGCATAATTTCCAGCCTCTTTACATCCTGGTCCCCTTCTCTGTGCAAGTAGAAAATTTCTCTTTGCTAAGCTTTAATTGGAGACAATATTCCATGTATGTAATGACCAGCGCTGGGCAGCAGTGTAATACCAATCTTGCTTTATATACCTCACTTCTATCAATTCAGCCTAAGACAGCATTCACATATTTGGGCAGTCACACTTCACTGAGGATTCAGATTGGATTGTCTGTCACCTAAGACCCGTTAGTCTTGTTCTTACATGCAACTGTTAAGATACCTCTGCCCCCAGCCTACCTTTCAGTACTTCGTGTCCCAGGGTGGGAACCCCACAATTATCCCTGTTAGACTCAGCCTATTGCTCCAACACTGCATTTGGCTTATACCTATAGTGTAATGGTGTTTCTTCCCCTCCTAGCTTTGTGTCATCTGGAAATGTGATACAAATCCTCTGGGGTTCCAGTCAAAGCACTGATAAAAGTCCTGACATCTGGGCCCTGGAGAGAGCCTTCTGTCATCCTGATGGTAAGTGGTGTGGTATGAAGCTTTTGAAGTCAAATAAATCTGGTTTGAATTATGGCTTTGCCACCTACTGTTTGACCTTGGGCCAGCTGGTTAAACTCTGAGTTTCAGTTTCCTCATCTGTAAAATGGGGCTGTAAGGGTTAAAGGAGAAGATGCAGGGAAAGCATTTAGCATAGAGTAGATTCTGCACAGATGTTGATTCTCTTCCCCCTTCCTTCTGGTCAACATGGATTCATTAATCAGTATCTTTAAGTTATGGTTTTTTAACCAGTTATACGTCCAATTAATTATACTAAAATCCAGGCCTGTATTTCTTCATCTTGTCTACAGTATCTTGGCAAGAGCATCGCTAAAATCCCACTTACATAGAGTGGTCTCCTTATGACATCAGGACAGAGACAAAGTAAACAGCAGTATGATTCCACTTGCATGTGAACTTAGAAGTAATAAGCTATCAAGGAAATTGGTTGACCTTGAAAACAGTCAACACTCAGGCCACAAGCACTACTGGGCAACCACTCCATTCTCTGCCTGGCAATGAGCTGGGGATGGGGACCAGTTCCACAGAATGCAGTGTCAGTGTTCAAGGAACAAGGCTAGAATTCTAGAATCATAGGGGCTAGTCGGGATCACAGAATCGAGTGCAGTGATTTACTTCCATTTGTTCTCCATTCAGTCAACACCCATTTATGGCACACTTACACGGTGCCAGGCTCCTGCCCCCACCCTTCCACTCCACTCATTAGGTGCTAAAGGGGCACGGTCTTTGTATTCAGGGAGTTTAATATCTAGAAAGGTTGGGAGTTCTTTGTGCTAAAGGCCGTCTGCTAAGTGCTCGAGATGCCAAAATAAGACGGATTCTCCGTCCTCTCAGTACTCAAGTTGTATCTTGTTATGAAATGTTTATTTTCTGTAACTATTTGTTTCTTTCTCACTCCGGGGACAGTTTTTGAAGTAGAGACGGCGGCCTCTGGGACGGTGTCTGCCACATAGTAGGTAGTCAAAACCCTGCTAAAGGAAGGAAATGCAATTGAATCGCTCCGGGCTTCAGTTTTCTCTTTTGAACTACGAGAATGATAGCTCCAACCGGACGCCTGGAGGTCAAGAGTAACGAAAAGAGCGTAAGAACACTTGGATGAAAAAGCCTTCTAATTCTAAGTACGCATTCTCTCGTTTGGAATTTTGCAAACCAGGGTATTTTAGGAAGGCTCTGTCCTAAAATTGATTTCTTAGATGGAGTTGGTGGGAGGGAAGTGAGGAAATGCTGCTTTTGGTCAGGGTGCCCCGAGTAAAGGAGGGGAAGGAGAGATGAGAGCGGTGAGCCAGGCGCAAGCCAGGGACCTAGAGAAGAGGGACATCCCAGGAGACAGGAGACTGCAAGGAGCGCGGCGTCCGCAACCGCAGTGGCCAAAGCGAGCGAGAGACCTGAAGGGAAAGGGAGACGGCAGGGGCGAGGAAATCCAGGGAAAGCGCATGGATTGGTCCTCTCCGCAGGGCGTGCGCTTCTGTGTGCCAAACGATTGGTGGCGGGAAAGTAGCAGGTAAACCGGCCCCCGCCGCCTCGCCATTGGCCAGCGGCCTCTCTAGCCGCCGCCTAACTGGCCCGCAGGGCGCCGAGCCACGCGCGGATTGGCCAGGGCCGACCTCCGAGTCTGGCTCCATTCGGACTCTTGGATTGGCTGGCGGGAAGAGGCAGGTATCCGGGCTCCGCGGCTCCTCCATTGGTGGGCGGGGAAGGGGGGTTGGGCACTGCGATTGGTGGGCGGGGGGCCGGGCCTGGGCCGGCGGGGAGCGGATTGGTCGGAAAGTAGGTTAGTGGTGCGACATTTAGGGAAGGCAGAAAGTAGGTCAGGGACGGAGGTGCCTGTTTACCCGCGCCGGACTCACCGCCGCCGCCGCCGCGGGATCGAAGTGGGGGCGCGGGCTCGGGCGCTCCCGGCGAGCCACGGTGAGTGTCGGGATGGTGGCGGACAGCGGCGCGGCCCCGAGCACCCCGTGGGGGGCCGTTAGCTCCCTAGCAGGCGCGGCGACCCTGCCGCCGCCCGGGGCGCAGCCCGGCCGCCGGGGAACCCTGCCCGACGTGCCCGCTGCCGGCCTTAAAGGGCCCGTGCCCGCTCCCTGCCCCCACCCGAGCCGTGGGGAGGCTGCGCCCCTTAAAGGCGCCGCGCCCGTCCGCCCCCATCCTCCTTCACGGGGCTAGCGCTGCAGGGTAGGGCGGGCAGAGGTGCCGCAGGCACCCCTATAGGAACCGGGAAAGTATCCGCGGGAGTACCTACCTCCTCTCCCCGGGCATCGCTACCTGACGAGGGTAGGGAGCAGCCAGCTGCCTCTTAAAGGGACAGCTCCGCCCTTTGGGAGCAAAGACCGGCTGAGGGCGAGTCCTAGGATGTATCCTCGGGAGATGCGGGGACCCCCGAGGGGACTATCCTTCACGGCTGCGCCCCAAGGGCGTTGGGCGAGCGATGCCGCTTCTGCCCTTCCTCCTCCTCTCCTTCACTTCCCTTTCGGGAGCTTGCAGGACTGGGTGGGGGCGGGGAGGGCGTCTCCGTCGGGCTTGGGGAGTCCGAGCCTGTCCTCCCCTTCGGCCTGTCTCGGGGCTGGCGCTGCACCCGGGAATCCCTGGCTCGCGATGGGGCCGACCCCAGCCTGCGAACTTTCGTCCGGCCCGCGCCTTCTGGGTCTTGGGCAGCCCCCGAGGGTATGCGAGCAGGTGCTCCACGGCGCGGGGATGTCGTCCGGCGTCCAGGTGTGGGCCCGCCGCCGGCGTTGGAGCCCTGGAGCCCCGCCGAGGTCGCAGCGAGGCTGGCTCTAGTACCAGGTTTGACAGATGTCAGAGAAGGAAAAGGTCCCCGCTCGTGACACCCGGGCGTTGACAGCCAAAAGAGCTTTCGTTTGCTCCGAGGAAGAAGTGGAAGAATAGAAATCAATGCCGACCTTGTGGGGCGCGAGTCAGCCACCCCGAGGGGTCGCGAGACCCGGCTGCGCAGCGCACGCAGATGCCGGAGGGCAGGCGCAGGGGAAGGAAGAGCTACTCCGGACATTGGCGTCTGTTGTCAAATTTGTGCTGGCCGGCGGGAGACCAGGCAGACACCCCTGACACCACATTCCTTGTCCCTTTTTTCCTCCCCGGCCTCGGCTCCTTCCCGGTCATCTAGCGTTGTTTTGGCATTTTGGGCGCTGGGGTCTCTTCTCCCTGCTTACAAAGTTACTTGTCAGTAAGGAATTTATTAGCCAAGTGTTATCACCCAGCTTCCAGAACTAAGATTCGGTATTTATGAAGAAGCATTTCTTGACCGTACCTGTATTTCCAGGATCTTCCTTTAAAAAAATAAATCCATAAAGACTGTCCATTAGCCGCATCTCATTTCCCACAACACTTTTTGTCATTTGTCCTTCTGAGATCTACTGCTGTTCCCCACTTTCGTCTATTTTTATGTGACAACTATTATTTTAATTCTTTTGGTCCCATTGATACCAGGATCTGTCAATTTGGGTTGGTGGAGTTTTTAATTAATGTACTGGTTGAATCACGAGCTTAAAATAATCATTGCTGCTCCTGAACAGTTTTGAATAATCACATGCTCTCTGCTTGCAAGAAAAAAATTTCACTGCTGTTAAATTTGATTTCCATATCAATGCAACTCAAAAAATATTTTTTAAAACACAAAATTGAATCTTTCAATCCATTCTCTGTTATTGAGTTCACTTTATTGATAAGTCTTTAACACTGTTGAACATTATTTAGAAGGCTTTAAAATTTCCTGGGCACGATTTGAAATTGTCTGCATCACCTGAAGCTGGATCTGTAGAGGCATTTTGGTTTTGATCATAGATGTAGCCCGTGAATAATAATAAGTTAAAACTATAGTTAAATTTGTACCTTTCCAACCCCTAAAATTTTAAATAAGGGAGAGAGAAAAGAGCAGGTGTGATGCAAGAGTGCTAGCCTGAGAGTGAAAACATCCTGGTTCCAGCCCAGACTTGGGCTTTTCTGGCTGTGCCACTTGGGGCAAGTTGCTGAACCCTTCTGAGTTCTATTAGCTTCACATGGACAGTAATCAGTTGAACTAGGTGATCTCAAAGTTTCCTTCTGCTATAAAGCTCTTTGTGCCTCTAAATATTTAATACATTTGAATTCAGGTTGGTATTTACCTGCTGGAACTCCAGAACATTTGAGCTAAAGTCCTATTTTCATAGGAAACTTAAGCAGATCAACAGATGGTGTTTTAAAGAATCCATTTCAAATGATTTATAAAATGATGACTACCAGGAGTTTGCTATTTGTAAAAGAGGTTTGCCTACCACAGGAAGGAAAAGGAAGTGGCCATGCTTTCAGATTTATCCCTCCACACCAGCAATCTCTACCCAGTTTATATACTAAACGATGGACAAGCACTGTACAAAGACTTGGCTATGTTAACAAAAGTGCATTAGAATATGTAAAAACTAAATATTTAATAGCTGTCTTTGGCATAAGGGTTGCCTTCTTTCTGTGAGCTTTCTTTTATTTGTGATTCCATCATCAGCTCTCATTGTGGTGGGAGAACATCAATGTTAAAGAAACGGTTTCTGCCCCTTTACGATGTTACAATTACAGGCAATGACCTTAACGTCGTGGTAGACACTTGTAAGGAAGTAAAAAAACTCCAATATGGACCTTGAGGTTTACTTAAGAGCCCAGAAATACAGGCATGTCACCCTTCTCTACAGTCCTTTTTCTCATTGCCACTTTATCACAATACCTGGACTTACTCCAAACACCACCCTGGCTTTTTCTTCTCTCGAAAAAAGACCTGCTCTGACTTAAATTTCCCTCAGTATCTCTTTCTTGCTGCTCAAAATGTCCTGTCTCTTTCCCTCATGTCTCCTCTCCTCCCAGTTCAGAAAAAGCTAGTGGATCTCTCCTCTGCTCCCTCTTCTTGAACCCTCACTTTGGTTGGGAGCCCGGAGTCTGATAGCAGGACCTAGGACTTGGGTTCTGGCTCTGTGGCTGTGGACAAGTGCTTGTCGCCTCTGACCACAGGCTTCTTCTCTGTGCTGTAGTGACAGCGCCTGCCTCATGGGGTCTGTATGAGAATCCAGGGAGATGATGCATGTAAAATGCCCGGCACTCAGGAAGCCCTCCCTCAGTGCCTGCTGTCTTCTCTCCCACCCGGCCAGCGTCCTGGCACTAGACTGTCCTTTGTATTGTTTGTCCTCAGCCTCTGCACCAACCCCAGAAAAACCTTTGTCTTGATTTAGGAGAGTAAGAATGGAAGGGGGAGAGCCAGACCTGGGGGAGGCCTGCTGAGCAGCAGGCAGCTTTCACGGGGCTACACTTGGTCCCCCCGAGTCTGTATGTGTCTCTGTCTCCTCCCTGTCCTGCAGCCTCTCACACAACTGTGAACATTCACCTCTACTCTCTCATCCGCTCCATCGTTAGCCCCTCCCTCTGGCTTTTCTGTCTACCACCCTTCTTTATATTTTTTTCTCGGAGAGCTCCAGAAACTATAAGTCTTGAATTCTAGAGTCCCATTTTTAGTCCAAAATGATTCTTGGCTCCTTTGCAGCTTTTACGCCACCTTTCTTTCCTTCCTTCTTGAAATCCCCTCCTTCCTCAGCCTTTGGGTCATAATGCTTTTGGGTTCTCTTCCTGCATACCCTGGGGGCAGGTGTCTGTCCCGACCTCTGCTCTTCATCATCCCCCTCACCCCTGCTCCCATTTTCAGTCCTGATCTGTCTCTCCTGCTTCCGCTGCTAGCAGGTCCACTGTTCACATTAACAGCAGCCTGTGGCAGGCATTCGTCGCCTTGGAGTTCTACATTGTAAACTGCTTGCAAGCGCTGTCTCATTTTATCCTCCGAACCCCCTGGTACTTGTCCCCCTTACCCCCAAGCTGTCCTGAGAGGCAGTTTGGTTGGGTGGTTAAGAGTGCAGCCTTTGGAGCCAGATTGCATATCCTAACTGCCTTCCCAGTGTTATGACTTGTGCTCAAGTTGCTTTGCTCTGTATGTCTTGGTGTCCTCGTCTGCAAGACTGGGATCGCTGTAATCCTTATCTCAGAGAGCTGTGCTGTGGACTAAATGAGTTCATACGTTACCGATACGTGAAGTTATTCGTAGCACACAGTCAGCGCTCAGTGAACGTTAGCTGTCTGTATTGCTGCTCCTTCTTGCCTCTCCACATCCAACCCACCTGGCTACCAGACCCTGCTGTGTGCACACTGGCCAGTCAAACTGAAGGGCTGCCCAGTCCCTGCACCAGCCCTTGGCCCGTTCCATGCTGCAGACTTCTTGTGTCCAAGTCCCACTCTGCTTTAAGACCCAGCTCATGTGCTTGGTTCTCCAGGAGCTATTTCTTCATTTTGGTTTTCGTTTTCCCCATGCCTGGCAGCAGTGTTCCCCCAATTCTCTTAGGTACTGCTGCATTCTTGATGGTGTTGGGCTGTCTCAGGGAATGTCTTACCAGTGCTGGGCCTGAGCCAGCACTTTGGGGGCAGTTCATCTTGGTTTCCCCAAACGACAGGCACAGGGAACCTCTAGGATATGCTTGTCCAATTCCAGTTGACAGTCTGGAGGAGGAGATGGGATGGCAAAGGCACTCGGGCACGAGGCAGGTGGAGGGCAGGGGGATACGCCTGTGGAGGGGGGTGCACGAGATGAGGGATGCAGCGGGGGCACGAGTGGACACGGTCATGAGTAACTAGGTCTGCATGGGAAGAGGGTTTGCGTTCGTTCCAGCTTAACATCCAAGAGAGGGAACTGGAGAAGCTTTCGTCATCTTTGTTTCAGGGGGATGTTGAGGGCTGGCATATGATGGCAAGTGCTGCTTACGTGAGTACGTTCTGTTCTTTTAAATAGTGTAAGTTCTTGTTTATCCACTGGTTAAAGAAGGGGGTGGATGGTCTGCCTAATTTAATATTCTGGTTAATACTCTACCCATTGGATTTTGTACGTATACTGAGTAAAACATTTACATGTATTGATGCCTTCAACCACTAGTTTGAAATGTGTGACCTGGGCAAATTAGTTAGCTTCTGATTTACCTCACCTGCAAAATAGGAATAATAACACTGGTGCTAACAGCAGCTAACGTTTATTGAACACTCTCTATGACAGTTATCTTATCTTTATCAACTTGTTTAATCCTTATAACACCCCCAGAAGGTAGGTTGCGATGATTCTTCTCACTTTTCCACAAATGAAGTGTTTTTGTAAACTGCTCAAGGCCACCCAGCTGGAATGGGGCAGGGCCGGATTTGTGCTCAGGGAACCCCAGAGTCTGCTCGGGAAGCACTGTAGCAGGTGCCTCCTGGAAGGAACCACTGGATTAGATCCTGTGTGTGAAGCACCCAGCCAGGAGCCTACTAAGCCCTCAGTGATCGGCGACCAGTCGTCCTGTTGACAGGTGACAGGTGATGTGCACGTCCTTTTAAGCATGACTGAAGTCCTCAGCAGTAGGGCACAAGGGATGCGTGCTTGGCTGTCACTTGAGTAGCGGTCACAAGGGCTGGTGAGCAGTATTCTCACATCTTGTTGAGCCATTCTGTCTCTCTTGCTTACTCCCGCCTTTCTGCAGCATTGCTCAGACACAAGCAAGCCTCGTGTGTGGCTCAGCCAACCCATCGCCAGGCAGCTTCTTGTGTGCAGTGAGAGCTCATTATCCCCAGTCCCCTTCGTAGCCAGCTGTAGAGCTCCTCACTAGAGAAGAGACCTTCTTCCCTAGTGTCCACCTTCTTCCTCCTCTCCCCAGCTCCTTATTCTAAAGACGTCCACAGCCTTGGGGACACACACACACACACACACACACACACAGAATTTAATGCCAGTTATTCCCCAAATACATTTAGATAGTGAAGAAAACATTGTTTTATGTCAAGAACCTGTTACATAAAACTGTGTTATATAATGTTCAAATATATATTGTACAGGGAAATAAGATACCACTCCCCCCCCCCAAAGAAGAAAAAGATAATAAACACACGCTATACTGAATATAATTGATCTTGGACTTGGAAGGCATGGAAAGACCCTCCCTGCCCTCAGAGCTGTCTTTCTGAACTTCTGTTGTCCTTCGTGAGTGCTCCAAGTCCAGGATGTGTGGGAAGTTGCCCTGAATCTGCCTTGGAATGCTATGGTGAGATATTCTGGAAGTTATCTTTTTTAAGGGGAAAAAATGCCTTGACATCTTGCTTACTTATGTCTCTCTCTTGTCTAAGCAGAGGGAAGAAGCTCTTTTTGTGCCCCCCCCGCCCCGCTTAGACCATCCAGGTCATCTTCTAACCAGTTTTCTATTCTACCCTCTATTTCCTTTAATTCTTCCCACACGACGTGGCTAACGTTGCCTTCCAAGAACAGCCCTGTGTCCCCGGCACGTGGTTGACAGCCCTGTATCCAGTCCTCCAGGCTCTCTGGAGTCTGACCCTGTTCCTCCTCGCCAGCCCCGCCACCCTGCTCCCACCACCATTCTCAGACTGAGCCAGCCATCTCTGCTTGTCTCCTGCCTGCCATGCCTGGGCCAGCGCATGCCATACTTTTTCTCCTGAGGCATATTTTTGCTCAAGTCCTTCTTTGACCTGAGATGCTCTGTTCTTCACTGCCGCCTGCCTTGAATCTCATTGCTTTGGAAGCTTCTTCTGATGACATCTGCCCCCTTCACGCATGCGCTCTCTCTCTCTCCTCCCCTCCCCGCCCCCCGTCTGTCTCTCTTTTTACTTTTGATTGCCAGACATTCATTCAGAAGCATTGGTACTTCATATTTGGCAAATTATCATATTGTATCTAATCAGGATGGCCAGTTCTTTCATTTTTAAAACACTGTTTCATGAATATTTATCTTGTGTTCACTTCCCGCTCTCCAACTCTACTCACCTCCTCATTCAGTGAAGTTTATTGGATGCCATCTGTGTGCCCAGCACCGAAGATAGAGCTGTGACCAAAACAGTGTCCCAGTAGGGAAAGACAGACAATAAACAGTTAAACCTGTTACCTTCTGGTAGTAATAGATGCTAGCAAAGCAATCAACGAGAGTAAAACAATAATGATGACGAATGGTGGGGAGGAGGTTGCTTTAGCTGGATTCTCCAGGGAGGCCTCTCTGGAGAGAGAACATTTGAGCTCAACTGCAGGAAGACCTGGGGGAAAGTATCCCAGGAAGAGGCAACACGTGCTAAAGCCCTGAGGTTGGAAGTAACTAGGCTGTTTTTGAGGAAAGTAAAAGGCCAGTGTAGCTGGATTATGATTTCCTTGTGTACAGATGTTTTATCCTCCCTGTAACCCTTAGCCCAGTGCTGGAAGGGCCTTGTAAATACTCACGTACAGAATTGGAGCACTTGCTCTTGGTTACATATGATATAAATAGCAGTTTACTGTACTCTGCTCAGAGGGTTTTAATAAGACATATTGCATATAAACACATTGTGTGAAGGGCTTTCTCATAGCATGTCTCACCAACGATTACTGTTTTAATCATGTTCAGTGCAGAGCTTCAGACCCCAGAATTCTGTTTTACATGCACAGCCACCTTAAAAACAGGTTTTGTCCCAAAAGTTCATTGGTAAGGCAGTTGATGGAAATTTGGGATACATTTTTCTATAGAAAAGCGAAAGTGAGCTAAATGGTGGTTTAGTTCTCAGGCAAGCCCACAAAAGCCATTTAGTGCTGCCTGTAGCTGAAACCACACTGTTTAGTACTAAAACATTCCCAGGAATTAACTAAGCCTTCTGAAGCTAGACCCCCCTTATCTATATTGCATTATAGGTCATTTACTTTTCTCATTAATGGGACCTATTTACCTTTGTCACGTCTCCTACTATTTTTTCCAATCAAAAAGTTTTATCAAAGGGATTTTTACCTTCGTGCCTTCAAGATTTTGTTTCATGTGTTATAAATGAGACAGTGGGTGCAGAGGGGGGACTTGGCCCTGGGAGTTGAGCCACAGACTTGCTGAGTTACTTGCAGTAAGTTGCTGTCATCGAACTTTGATTTCTCAGGTCCTTCTTGGCTGTAAAATCTTGTTTTCTCACCATGACAGGAAAACACACATATGTTCCATTGTTCCAGCCTGCCTTCCAAAGGCTACCTCCAGTTTCTTTTTGACAAAGTAGATGGCCCACAAATAACAAGGCACTCAGGAGTTTCCCGTGGACAGTGTTCAACAGTGACGTGTTCCGTATGAACCTTCGTTTTCATCTGCTATCTTTCTTGATGAGTTGAAAGAAATTTTGTCCTAGAACTTTTGGTCCAGATAAGATTCCTGTGTTCTTAGCCAACTTATCTTCCGTATAATTATATAAATCATTCTTTTCTTTTTTAACTCTTAGGGATAAAAATGGTGCCTATGTTTTGTTGCTTATGAAATATACTTATAAGTGCCCTTAGGGAATGGAAGGAGTTTGCAGGAGAGAGCAGAGCTGAAAGAGTGTGGGATCAAAACAGTTTTAAATGTTAAATGCAAAGCTATTTTCAGCATCCTGCTGGAATAGAAAAAAAATTTTTTTAAAGACTTCAGATGATAGAAGAGGTTTCTGCTCCCTAGGAGAAAAGAGCCTCAGGTTTTGCAGTGGTGAAAACTACCTGATTCTTTAATGCACTACCACCCGTCCCTTCCTCCTTTCCCATATCTCAGTTTTCTTTTTGGCATCATGTGCCAGATTTGCTATTTGAGAGGTTTGATATTTAAATGTCACTAGTGGCTGAGCTCAACTGGGAGTTAGGGTGTTACGGACTTAGAGTTCAAATGACTTAGGGTACAGAATGCTACGTTGTGAACTTCCCCAGTAGATACTACAATGAGGGGAGTCTGTTGGGAGTGACAGAGCAGTTTCAGTGCTGCCTCTGTTTGGTCAGTTATGAATGTGGTACATTCCATTTTTTTTCTCTGTGTTCCTTGCTTGAAGCAAGGAGTTGGTGCAAAAAGTTGTTACTCTGTGCGTTATACTTTAGAGCTAGAAGGGGCCTTATACCTAGCCTTCCTCCTTAGATGCTGGAATAGGAGCAGGAATTCTGTCTGATTTGTTCTCTGCTGTGTCCCCAGCAACTAAGCCAGTGTCTGTGCAAAGTAGTCACTCAATAATTAGTTGTTGAATGACTGAATTCTGCTTGGGAAAACCTCAACTCTCTTTCCCTCTCTAATAGTACAGGCTCATGAGCTAGGTCTCGCAAGGGACTTTGGAGTTTAGGTCACCATTTCCTTTTGGCACCCATGTTTTTCTTATTCTTGAGAAATCAGTATCTTTTATATATTAGTATCTTTTATTGATGACCAGGAATTAACTGGCCGTGGTTGTCCTTGCTCTGCTAATATGCATCTTTATGTTATCTTTAATTGGCTTCAAAGTACAGTAAATCAATAGCTGAGCCACATCAACTTAAAGACAACTTTTTGCATATTTCTTTAGGCATAGTACTACACATTTATTCATTCAGTCAACAACTGTCTGAAGGGCCGGGTACCAGGCACCATACTAGCCCCAGAGGAAGAGCGGAAATAGTTGTTGTAGCCAAGGAGCCTGCAGTTTCATCTCCCAGGAGAAGACAGCTCAAGGCCATGTATGATGCCAGTCAAGTGGTCTAGACTATAAGTACTACAACAGTGTAGAGACCACAGAGAGCTTTGTGAGTTGTCATGGTGGGGAGGCGGCTTCATGGAGCTGATGAGGTTGAATCCAGACCTTTACGGATAAGGAGAATTTAGATTCACAGGCAAGGGTAACACAAGTATTTCCAGGGAGTAGATGGCTGGCGGCATGGCACAATTATAACAGCACGGAGGTGTGAAGGACCAGTTTGTATTCAGGGGTATAGACTTGCCTAGATGGGCGGGTTCTTAAATAACGGGGGAATTCAGTTTGGAAAATCATTGGAGGCCTAAACCCCAAACATGTCATTTCAGATGATGATAATTGCTAATATGGAGTTCTTATGATGTTCTTAGCATTTCACATGTTTTGTCTCATTTACTTCCTGCAAACCCCATGAAATAGGTTTTATTATTAGCCTCATTTTAGAGGGGAGGAAATTGAGGCACCGAGTGATCCAGTAACCTGCCTAAGGTCACACAGCTGATAAGCGGTAGATTCAGGTTTAAAAACCAGGCCCTGGATGGAGGCTCTTGACCAGTGGACTCTGCTGCCTCTCAGTATCCGCCACAGGCAGGATTTGGGCTTGTTTGGGGGTTTGAGAGTCATGTGCTAGAAGTGGACAAGGCTCTTACAAGCCCACTCCATCATTCTGCAGATGAAGAAACTTAGTGAGGTCCAGTGGCAAATCAAAGTTTACATAGTGAGGTAGAGACCGGTAGGCAGCGGAGAAGCACTGCGTTTGTTTTATTATGATTATTCTGTAAGGGATGTCAGGTAATTCTCCCTGAAGCCTTAGTCCAGTGTCAGCCTTCCAGTGGGATTGGAGCACACAGGCACTAACTGCAGCAGAGACCTGACGGAGGCTGCTAGCTTAATTCACACAGGATGAGAAGGAGCCAGAACCGGGAATTAATTGTCAATTATGTTTATCAGCATGCCTGTTTGCAGTCACCCTTTAGATTTCTAGAGTGCAGGGAACATCTGCCTGCGTGAGTGGATTTCACGTATGTGAATCTGCACTGTACTGTGACTGCGATCCCTTAGTTAATGAATTCTCCAGAAGCAAAGCCCCATTAATGAAAGTCGAAGGTTTAAAGACAAATACCCACATTTTTGGGAATGAGCACTTGATTGAGAACTAGATTAACCTGCGTTCTAAGCTGCTTCTGCTACTTAAGCAACAGATAGCCTAAGCCAAATGACTTAATGTCTCAAACTGGCTGATTCCTTATCTATGGAACTGAAATAACAATTCTTGTTCCCCCTGTTTCAGTACAGTTCTGATGCTGGAGTGAGGTAAGGAAAGGTTTTGAAACCTGTAAAATTGCTCCCTGGTTGTAGGGAGCTGCTTCTGGTTTTAAATAGTGAAAGGTGTACTGGCCTTACGGGGGTAGCTTGGGGGACATAGAAGGAAGTTCCCTGCCTCCAGGGTGTGTGCAGGAATGTGGCGCTGTCCACCAGCCAGGTGCTGACGGGCCTCGTTTTGCTGGGTAGGGCCATATTTTAAAGGTGATGGTATATTTCATCCTTAGAGATGGAAAAGTTAGACACAGATATCCAAGTTAATCATTCTCCTCTGCACACACTTCTCAGGGTCATGATGGGCAGCTGTGAATCAGAAAAATAAGTGTCAGGATCTAGCCAGCTGGCCAGTTGGGCGGTCTTGGATGTCCACCTATCCTGGGGCATTAGGCAGAAATCCAGAAGAACCTTGATTAGCCTCTGGGAGTAATGGGTGAGACAGTATGCCATCCAGGTAACCCTGGTTACAAAGCCTGTAGCAAAATCTTGCTGTGAAGGATGGAAGATTTGCCAAATCTTAATTTTTGTTAGTATTGCGTTATTATTTTATTATTAGTTACGGTACCTAACTTTTGAGAATTTACCATCTACCAAGAACTGTGCTAAGTGCAGTTTAATCCTCACCATAGCCCTGTGGGTTGGGCACCATCAGTCCCGCTTTCTAGGCAAAGTGAGACCTAGAGGTGCCTCCGATGACATACAGTGAATGGAAAAGCTGTGATTCCAACCCAAGGCAGTCTCACTCAGAGCCTGCACTCGTAACAGCTCTAATCTTCTTCCTCCCTTTCCTGGCACTCTGAAATGCCTCGTCCCTGGTTTTGAGGTTTCTGAAAGCACAGTGGGTCTTTGGAAGGCATTTCTGGTTGAGAGACATGTTGCCACACAGTGGTCTCAGTCCACTGCGGCGCTGCCTCCTTCACAGCCCATGGCGGACATGTAGCAGCTCTCGCCAGCTGCTCTGTAGTTCATGAGCAAATGGATGCCAACGATAAATGCAGCAGATTGACTAACTCTTGCCGGCTGATGTACATGGGGGATTATAAAGAGAGAAAAAAAGGACCGCAAAAGAAATTGCTGTGGGTCAGTTTTTCAAAAATCGGCTGCGTAGCTCATAGGCTGCTCATTTCCATGTTGGTGCTCATCAAAGTCTCCCCACAAAAGTCTTTCCAGATGTCATAAACCTGGTCACACCGTTTACTTCTGTGTGTGATTTATAAAGCAGTTTTTACTGCATTGTCTTGTTTAGTCTTCACCACAACCCTGTGAAAAGAGGTGTTATAAAGACAAGTGAGGAGGGCTGGGAAATACCGAGCTGGTTTAAGCTATTGTCCCAAACCTAGTCAGTGGCAGAGCCAGGACCTAATCCCTACTTTTCTGACTTAACTTCAACTCTCTTCCTCTGTGCTTTCGTTATTGAAGATGTTCTGATTTACTGTGTTTAGAAGTCAGTAGGCATTATTAAGTGAAGTATTTTGTGCTATACGCTGTTATCGAATCAGAATAAATAAAAAGTCACGTGATTGGTTGTTGTGTTGGGTTTCATTGCTTGTGCCTCCTTTATATTGTTCAGAATATACATAGATCCATTGTGGGATATTATTGGATCAGCAGCCCTCCCAGCTTTAAAAGGCCCATGGCTTTAATAGATGATAAAACATGGAGTTTATATAATTCCTTTACAAAGTTGGCCACGGAGTCCTTGGTTAGGAACAGAAGCTCCTATTATCACATTGTTTCCATGGAGAAATTAGCCTTGGTCACATCATTTTAGCACTCGGCTCCCTTTCTAGGAATGGAGTGAACTGCTGTAGGAGAGAGGACTGGTCATGCTTATTATTATACTTAGAACTGTCTCACCTCCTGTTACTGCAGGAGGCTGATTTGCTTTTCTGGGCCCTCTCAATGTTTCCTCTGACCTGAACATAAATCATCTTTGGGGTCCTGGTTTCATTTTTTAAAAAGTTTTCCATGAAACAAAACTGAATCAAACATTTTCTTGTATCTTTTTTTTTTTTTTAAGTTTCTGGTGTACAAAACAATGTGATAGTGAGACATTTATACCCCTCACAAAGTGATAACCCCTCTCCCCGAATCTTCTTATATAGTTTTGAATATTGCCTTTAGAGTATTTCATTGGTGACAAAGGCTTTACTAGGAGAATGTAGAACTGGTCTCACTGAACCTTCTTGTATTTGTTATGATACAGATCAAGTTCCTGTATTAAAGAGATCTGCAGACACAATGGTTGGAAGCCAGATGTAAGCTCATTTCTCTCTCATGTCCAGTCTAGAGTAGATAGTCGTCTAGGCTTTCTTTCTTCAATACGTGGCTTCCCCTTGGTGGTTGAAAGAGGAAGCTTTGGTTTTTTACCATCTCCCAGGGGAAAGGATCAGGGGGCACACATGCAGTCATTTTAAGAGCTGGACCTGGAAGTAGCACATTCTTTTATCCTAGTGGCCAGAATTTAGTCATTGGCTACATTTAGCTGCAACGGAGTCTGGGAGATATCTTTAGTTGAGAGGCCTCAAGTCCAGCAAAATTTCTGTTTCTAAATGATGGAGAAGAGAAGAACCTTGGGGGTAAGTTAGCAGTCTGCTACATCATGGTACAAATGGGAGGGAGTAAATAAAGTTTGAAGCTGGTGCCAAGATAGCTAGGAAGGCATCTGAGTCCAGGCACACAGAAGTCAGGGCATATTCAGCCTTCTAGAGGTCAGGGCAGCTCATTGCTCTGAAACTAGGCAGTCAGATAGAACCCAGGTGCTGGAGGGAATATAAATAATCTTGTCAATATAAATTCAGTTGTCAGTGAGAGGAAACTCATCAGCGTGAGTGGTACAGTAGAAAGAGCAGTGTGGACTAGGGGTTAGAAGACCTCGGTTTGAGTCCATGAGCATGTGTTTTGTCATCTAGAATATGGGGATGACGGTGATGGCCTTTCTAGTCTCCCAGGCTTAATGTGAGGATAATGGATGGGGGCTGCAGTTTGCACGGAAATGGGCCTAGCATCTGTGTTATTAACCTTTGTGTCGCCAGCACCCAGCCCAATGCATGGCATGGACATATTTGTTGAATGAAGTATGAAATATTATGAGAGGTGTGGAAATTCATTGTGCTAAGGAGATCTTAATCCTGGACAGTCTTCTCTGGTAGGCAGAAAGGTTCTTCTGCTCTTCACTGGCCAAAGCTTTGGGCCTACATGTAAAACCAGGTACCCCACCAGGGTGCGGGCAGATACCAGGACAGCTTGTAACCGGGTGGCACATGACACATAGTATGTCTTGGCAAGTTCATTTGCTTACTCCACTGTTAGGTGACAGAATACAACAAAACTGAGATAGGACTTGCATTTGGATGTCATGGTCCATGAATGTGAACTGATCATTTTAAGCTACAGATTGGAAAAGGAGCCTTCCCAAGGCCACCGAAACTTTGATTTCTCACTTCAAAATAATCAGATGCTGTTATAAAATTCTTCTGTTGATTTGGAAAAAATGTATGGCTTGTTCAAAACAGTAGCTATTTGTTGAAAATACAATATAGTAAGTGGTTAAAAAGATGAGCTTCATGTTTCTATCTATGGGCCATTTTTATTCTAGCATTAGGGATTTTTTTTTTTTTTGCTGGGAAAATGGGGGTTCAGTGGAATAATCAGTGTTTTGGTTTTTTTTTTCTTCATGAAGGGTTTCTTTTATTCATTTTGTTATTTAATTTGTTTATTCATTAAAGGTAAGCTTCTTTCTTGGAACTCAGTGGAATATTTTTAAATGAACTTTACTGGGAAAAAGCAGGGATTGAAATTACATTCACAGTATGCACTTGACTTTGTGAAACTCTCATCCGTAGAAGGAGGGAAATGCACCAAAATGTTAACAGAGGTTCTCATCTCAGGCAATTAGAGGTGATTTTTATTCTCATGTCCTTCTCTGTGGTTTCCTAGTTTTCAACAATGAGCATGTATTACTTATGTAATCATAAAAGTCCAGTTAAAAATTAGTCCCACAAATTAATACTCTCCAGCCACATCAAGAATCTTTATTTTTGGCAACCTGGTCTGGGCTGTAAACTTTCGTGTTAACTCAGACCTATCTAGATTATTTTCTGATTGAGGCATTAAAAATCTTGTTATAAGGAGGATGCTTGTCTTCTGGAAATCAGCGTAGAAGGCTAAGGGTTTATAATATGTCAGGAAAGATGTCCTAGTAACTCTCCTCCTAGAATTTGACCAGCCTTATTCCAGTGACTGAAGACAATGAATTTTGCAGGTTTCCCACTCACCGTGTGACTGTTTTTGCCTTCATCCTTCCTATACTCCTGTGTCCCTCAGGTCCCTCTGACTGTTACCCTGGGATTGGGTGACCCTGTCCTTCGCTCTCTCAGGCCCCTTCCCTTCCTGGTGATCTCAGTTCCCATCCCCTCTGTCTGTTCATGACTTTGTAGATTTGGTTGTGGCTTCTTCCCACCATTATGTGTATAGCCTGAAGAGAGCTGATTGTTGTTCTTTCCCCTATGGCAGCTTCCCTTTGCTCCTTGTCATTGCTCAGGTGAGTGGCCTGAGCAGTGCTCCTGGGACGCCGTGAAGACACGAGGTCAGGACTACAGGGAAGGGGCAGGGGCACTGAGCTGGCTGAGAAGCTGGGGGGGCACTGAGCACGGCAGGCTCAAGCATGGCTCTTGGAGAGGACTGCTTGGTGTTTGGAGCCAGGCAGCCCCTGAGCCATGCATTTGTCTGTGGAGATCCTGCAGTGTGGCAGCCACTGTTCTAGATGCTGGCTGGGGGCACAGGGATGAGCAAGGCAGACCTGGCCTCTGCTGTCCTGCTTACAGTAACAGGTTGTAAAAATGGCCCCGGAGGTGGTTACATACGCCCACTTGTCATGGAGCAGGAGGGCCAGAGTTGGGATGATTCCAAGGCCTGACTCCTTGGATATCCCCAGTATTTTCCGTTGGGAAGGGATGAAATCAAGGAGACCTCTTGGTAAAGCTGAGCTGCTTTTCCTATTCAGACAGCCTGGGCCCAGGCAGGGCCTACAGGCAGAGAAAGCAAAAGCTGAGGACGTGAGTTCAGGGCTGGCTCTCTTAGTCACCTGCCATCTCTGAAGTGCCCCAGGTACTTGTCCATCTTTCCTAAAGAATGATGAGTCAATTTGCTCATAGCGGTCCATATTCGTGCATGCTGCAGCTTTGTCTGAAGGCAAGCCTGTATTTTCTCCCTTGTTTTCAACCTTCAGTGAAGACCAGCCTGTCAGTGTCACTCCAGTGGGATACTGGGCTGTTACCTTCAGGAAACTAGTTTTAATTAACCTCTGCCTACCTCCTCATCACCTGACCATCCCCGGTCCTTTTCCTGGTGGCTCAGAGTCTGGCCTTTGCATATATCGAGAATATTTTTCTGTGCTGTTGCCCTTCCGGAAACTCCTGATGGCCAGCTCTTGCAGGATCTTTACGCATGGCTGTCTGCGCGGCTTTTGACTACCCAAAAAAGTGTGGCGTTGCGCAGATGGAAGTGATTTCCCTGAGCATTCCTGTTGAGTCTCCTTTTATGTTAGACTTCTCTGGCAGATCTGGGACTTGGCCATGTGTCCTGTTCCTTGTGTTCTTGGGCAAGTTACCAGATCTCTCTTGAGCCTCAATCACTATGAAAGAGTCAGTGATCGTTGAACTTCCCTCAGTAGACTGTGAGGATAATCCGCTATCTAGTTGTGTGTGATGATTGCGGTAGCCTCTAAAGCGGTCTCCTGCTTCCAACATTGCCCCGCGACCGTGTGCTCTCTACCCAGTGAGCCCGTGAAGAGGGGTGGGGTCAGCTCAGGTCATGCCTCTGGCTTAGAACCCTCTAGACAGTAGCTTCCTGTCTCACGCAGAGGAAAGGCCAAATCCTTAGCCTGGTGCACAAGGCTTCCCCGTAGTTCTCCGACATCGTCTCCAACCCCAGGGCCTGGTGCACAGTTGAGCACACGGGGTTCCGTGTAGCTCACTGCGGAGCATGTGAGTGGCGGCCCCTGAGTTATGCATGGCACAGCTTGTGCAGTTGTGGGCACTGATCCGGCTTGTCCCTCTCACACCACTCTGGCCACATCAGAATCCTTGCTGTGCTTCAAAGATGTCAGGTATGCTTCCGGTTCAAGCTCTTTCCCCTGACTGCGCCCCTGCCTCGAATGCTCTTCCCCCAGGTATCTGTATGGCTCGTTCCCTCACCTTCTTCAGTTCCTTTTTCAAGAGTCACCCTGTTTAAAACTGTACTGCGCAGCCCACTGTCCCGCCACCTGCTCCCCATTTCCTTTTTCTGCTTTCTCTTTCCTCTTAGCGCTCATTGCTGTCTAGCATATTCTACAATTTATTTGGTTTATTGTCTGTCTTTTCTCAATAGAATGCAAGCTATGCGGGCAGAGACTAGTATTTATTTTTTTCACTGCCCTATTGCCAGTGCCTAAAACAGTGCCAGGCAAATAGTCGGGGCTTGATAATGAATGAATGAATGAGTTTGCAATAAAGCAAGTGAAGTGTTTGACACAATGCTTAGCACACAATAAGCACCCAGTAATGCTGGCTGCCATTAGCTGTATTGTTGTTGATTACCCTTCAAGGGACCAGCTCCAGTTTAGCTTTCTGTGAGCCCTTGCCCAGCCCCTTCTTGGGTTGAATTGAATCACAACACCTCTGCTCCTTGCTGCTCTTCCCTCTGGGCCTTCACTCTCTGCATGGCATTTATCATGCCACATTAGTGAGGCCTGTCTTACTCTTTTCCCTGTTTGAGTCCAGATTTTCGCAGGGCTTGTTCAGATTTGTGTCTTAAGTGCCCTGTGCCCTCCGGCTGGCACATAGTCGGGGCTCAGGAAGTGGTCACTGCAGGCAGCCAGTGTAGGTAGGAAGAGCTCTCAAATCCATCAGGACCCTTACTGGCGGTGTTGGCTCCAGCTTCACTGCCTGATGTTTGCACGCTCCTCCCAAGGGGGCACGAGGGAGGGTTCGGCAACCACTTAAATGATGGAGTCACTAATGTTATATTTAGAGCAAATTTTGGAGAGAAGAGGCCCTCCTGTGCGTAGTTCTTTGGATGATAGCATCTGAGTGATCTGCTTGTTCCACATCTGAGTCTGGCCCTTTGGCTGCTCAGGCTCCAAGAGGTTGGGGGTCATTCAGTGGAGACAGGTGAGCAACACCAGTGTGTTTGGAGGAGGACCGGGAAAGTTGTAGAAAGCTTGAGCTGACTTTTAGGGGATTTCGGGTGGGGGAGGAGGCTTCTGGAGGTGACAATCTGGGGAGGGGGGAGTGCTTCGGGAGGCATGATTAGATAGGTGCTTTGGGCCACGTGAGGGAGGACCTTAAATGCCAAGGCAAACAGTTTGGCCTCTTGTATTTGGCGGGGTGTCTAGAATGGGGATTCTGATGGGGCGGGGGTAGGGTCAAGGGGAACGGGATGTGGGGAGAAGCTCTGGAGTCATTTTTCTCCTGTCCAGAAATGGAGTTGTCTTGTGGGACCCACAGGTGGCACAGCAGTGCCAGAGGCCATGCCAGCATTGGCAACCCCAGGGCATCAGATCTTTGGCTGAACCAACCAAGTGAATGGGACTGAGGAGTTAAAGGTGGGGGTTTGGCATGGACTGGGGTACGGGAGGAGGCTTTTTCTCTTTGGCGGCAACTGTTGGTGTCCTGGCGTCACTGGGATTTTCCTACGCTGCTCTGGCTGGGCTCACCTATTCATAAGCCACTGTTTCTTTGGCTTCAGTTGGACTCCTACACTGTGTGCAGGCCAAGCGGTCCGACTCATCAGTCAGTCTTGTACCAGGTTGCTTTACAAAAGAGCTTTAAACCTAGAGACAGGCAAACTCAGATTCCAGTGTCAGCTTGGCCAGTAACTCTGTGTGGCCTTGGCCAACATGCTTGTTCTCTTAGGGTTCACTTTCTTTATCTGCCAGGTTCGCAGCAAGCACACTAAATCCCTGTGTTCTAGGCTAGAGACCCTTAAATCCCTCCTGCCTTGGGTCAGGATTAGCCTCAGATGCTTGGGAGGGACTGAGCTTTCGGGCGATAGCCCAGTGGCCACACTATGGAAAGGGCAAGGCTTGACGTAGTGTGTCTTAGGGGTTTTGAAAATTGTTTACTCACCCAGGGACTGATACATTCTGCAAAACTCAGGAGGGTTCTCTTCCCCTTCCCTTTGTCTGCTTTGGGATGGAACTCCTGAAATGACCTTGGCTTGGTGGCGCCTTTCCCGTCTCCCATGCTGCACTGCTGAACAGGGCTCTTGCTCCATGCCAGTGGTTCTGAGCCGCCTATGCCCGCTGCCATCCTCCCGGGCCCGTTTTAGTGAGATTTCCCGTTAAGCTTTCCCTAACTTTCCTTGCATCTGACTTCAAACCCTGGGCCTAACCTGTTCAGCTAGGACAACCTTGATGGCACGAACATACCCCTACACACTTGCATCCCTGTTACTCTTAAGATTATGTCCTCAGCCTTTTCCCACGTGGCTCTCTCGTTTTCATTATGCTCATTTAAGATGGCTGCATAATATTCTACCAAGGGGATAGCTTCAGTGAGCCGTGAGCTTGTAATGGGGGCATTTAGATTGCTTCTAATTTTTGCTCTTTCAGCTAATGCTGCATTAAGCCATCTTTGCGTGTTACAGAATCATTTCATTAGGTTGGCATTTATCTAGCTAATGGCAATGGCCCAAGATTAGATAGAGAATCAGAATTTCTTTTTTCAAGAAGAATGTTATGAGGATATATTAACATTTTACTTTAAATGCCAGGAACGTCTTAGTTGTGTTTTCCATGAATGAAGAAGCAAGGTACCAGTAATGTGAAATTAGATGTAAGTGAAAGGCTGTGTATTTACAAGTGATGCCTGACTTGCTGTTTGTTGCTAGGTGTGGAGGTGAGCCAGTACATTCTCTTTAGGAGTAATCTACCTGCTCAAATTGTGTCCCTATCTTTGATGCTTTGATTAAAATAATAACATAATAAAATAAACACTGACCCCTTCTTAAGGATGTTTTTAAGAAAGGCCCTGAAACAAGGATAATTAAATAGAATTTCTTTGGGAAAAACATGTCTCCCTAAGCCAGAGGGAGCTTGTAGGGAAGTGTTTCTAGTAGTGGAAGCAGGTTGCAAACTTGCTAAAGGAATTTGCTTTTTGTTGACCATCAGAAAATAACCAAAATTAAACCGACAAACAAACATCACTCACTGACTTGGTCTGCAGTACTCTTTTGAGCCCAAAATCTGTGTTGACTCTGGGGTGCCGGGAAAGGCTTCCTCTTTCCTGCTAATCTGTTATTATTATTGTTTCAGTCTCTGGTTGATATGTAGAACCATGCTCTAGGTTTTGCATTTTAGCTTAATCCAGCAAACATTTACTGAGCCTTTACAGTGTATGAGGTTGCAGGGAAGAAAAATTTGGGAAGCAAAAACCCAATATATCCTTGTTTCTGGGAGCTCATGAACTGGGAGTGGTCAGCCCCTCCTTGTTAGAAAAGGTAGGAATTCCATCTCATTGGGTAACTCTGGCAAGGGAATCTAGAAAGGTGTTACGGAGTAGTTGCTTTTGTCAACAGCTTTTAAAGGACTGGCTGAGATGGAGGCTGGACATTCCCAGCAAAGGTAAAAGGCCTGAGTAGAGGACATGGAGGTAGAAGGACATGGAGGTATGTTTGGGGTTTGGCTGAAGCAATGGCGCATGTAATAGTGGTCACAGGGTAGCACTTTATGCCAGGCATGGCGCTGGGAGCTTTATATATACACTCATTTAATCCCTCCAGGGATCCAGCGAGGTACTGTCATTGTTTCCATTTTACAGATGAAGAAATAGACATAAAGCAATGAATTAACTGCCCGAGATCACACTGCTGTAGAGCTAATATTAGATCCAGTTGGTCTGGCCTTAGCATCTCTGTTTCTAACTACAAAGCTATCCTGCCTCTGATATAGGGGAAGAACAGGCACTAGAACGAGAAAGGTAGGCAGACATAGTATTTTAGAGGCTTATAGTACCAACTTATAGTAGGGGTGCAGAGGTGGAAGAGGGGCCAAGATGGAGAGGAGAGGGATTGCAGAGGTGGGGATGGGGGAGTTTAAGAGTCCTGAGCAGCTACAGGCAGAAAGAGTTTCAGGGAGCGAGTTTGTCCACAGGCTCAGCGCTGCGGCAGTTCCAGGAGTTGAGACTGAAGGCAGGTCTGAGTCAAGGAGAAGGCCAGCAGGGCCTTGGGAGAGGGGCAGCCGGGCAGTAGACACAAGAAGCTGCTGCCTCGGCTCCTGACTGTGCACTGCTGTTCATTCCGGGAGGATTCTGTATTTTAAAGATGGCAAAGCAGGCACAGGCATTGGGTGTCATTGCCTGTGTCCTTTTATCAGTAGGAAGAAGCGAGCATGACAGAGGGGCAGGTGAGAGCTGGCACTGCTAATTTGGCAAACCCGGTGGCTTTTCTGCAGCCTAATGATTTTTGAAAGCTGTTTGCTATGCTGAGGCACAAGTGACTCCCTCATCTGAACGCCGTGGCAATCGCTGCTTTTCCTGGAAAATTGGGCCCATGTGGGCTCTGTGTGTGGTTTATTTGAGTTCCATTTTCATAGCCTTATTACCTTGTTCCCATGATGCAAGACGCCTCTCTTGTATCGAGCTTTGCTGTGAAAATTGTTTCTTAAAAGGCTCAAAGTGATCTCTCATCATTGGGGTAGTGCTCTCTCCACAGCAGCACTTTTCTGCAAACTCGGCACACACTTTTCATCACCCCTGACACCAGTTGTCATGTTTTTCTAATCGGTGGCAATTTACTGAGAACTTGTAGGCAGCTGTTGAATCTCACTACCTAGGTGTTTGCCACAATTTCTTCCAGAAGAGTTTGTGCACATAAATATCCGTTCAGCTCCTTCCTCTCTGAAATGTGGACTTACCTTGCTAGGGGCCTGACACCAACCTTGTCCTCTGGCCTTCAGTTCATAGCAAGAGCAGTTAGCATTTATGGAGTCTGAGCTATCAGCTTGTATTGTGCGAAGGGACTGTCGTGCACGATCTTAATTATTCCCAGGCTCTGTAAAGAAGGTATTATTACTTCCCCCGTTTTACAGATAAGGCAAATGAGCCTTAATGAGGTAGCGTAACTTGCCCCATGTCACACAGCTAGTAAATGGCAGGGCCGGGCTTCAGTCCAACCTGTCTGACCTTGGAGCCCAGGTACTCCATTCATTCATGTATCCATTCATTCAGCGATGAACAGTTGTTTACAATGTGCCACACACTGTTCTAGACTCGGGATACAGCAAAGGGGGAAAAAAGCAAACATTTCTGCCTTAACCTTCATTTGAATTTGGGGAGATAGAGAAAAAATAATAAAATATACATTTGCTACATGGTAATAAGGACTATGGAGAAAAATAAAACAAGGAGATCAGCTAAGACGTGTTGGGAGGATTTTAAACAGAGCGGACAAAGAAACCCTCACCGAGGAGACAAAATTATTAGGTTAAGTAGCAAACAAACCCCCAAATCTCAGTTTATCGACCCAAGATAACTTTATTTCTTGCACAGAAAAATTTCAGTGTGGCAGCCGCTGGTTAGCAGTCATACTTACTTGTGATTATTGAGGGACCCACACTCCCATCTTGTGGCGCTGCCCTCTTTATGGCCCTCGTATTTCTTTCCATTTAGTTGGAGGATGAAGGACAAGAGAGAAAGTTTTGTGGGGAAGTTTTTATGGGCCTGTGTGGAAGAAGCATGCATCTCTCCTTCCCATTGGCCAGACTTCAGTCACATGTTTGTTCCTAATTGCAAGGGAGGTTGGGAAATGTAGTGTAGCCGTGTGCCCACAAGAAAAAGGAAATGGATTTTGGTGAACTCATAGCATCCTGTATGCCATAGTGACTGAGATGAAGAAGTGAGTCATGTCCTAACCTGGAAGAGCATTAGGCAATGGGAACAGCAAGGTAAAGGTGGCCAGGGTGGCTGGAGTGGAGTGAGGAGAAGGTGAGGAGGAGAGTGGTAGAAGGTGGGGCAGAGAAGTAACGGCGGCCAGGCCATGGGGTTCGTTGTCAGGACTTGGTTGCATTGTGATTGATGAAGAGAGCCAGGGACATTTCAGAGTTTTGAAAGAGGAATGACATGATCTGAGTTATATCTTGAAAGGATCACTCTTGCTGTTGTATTGAGAATAGACTGAGGGAGGAAGGAGGGCCCAGGGAGTCCCTTGGAGTCTATTGGAGTTATCCAGTGACGAGAGTAGCCAGGTCCCGAGTGCTGGAACAGGGTAGAGATGGTAAGAAGTGGTTGCATTTGAGATCCGTAATAGAAGTGAAACAGCAGGTTTTGCTGTGGGATGGGTGGTGGAGTGTGAGAGAGGAATCAGGATTGTTCTGAGGTTTTGGCTTTTGCTTAATGACTATTAGTCTCACTTTCTACTCTCAGAAGTAAGAAGAGGAAGAAAGTTTTTGGAAAGAGATGTGTGAATGCCGTCTGGGCCCTGACCTATCTCCCACAGCCCTTTCTCCTCCACAGTACTTTCTTCAGCACAGACTGGCCATTTTCATTCATAACTGAACTTTCAGAGAGGGGGCGCATTTGTAGACCCCCCAGCACAGAGCGCGGATGGCACAACAGTGGCGGTGGCCTCACATCATTCTCTGGGCTTTTCGGGCCAAGCCTTGGGGCCCCTTGGACTGATGTGGAAGGGGCTCAATGTCCCCTCTGGGTGGCTGAGAGATACCTGCAGAGGTCACTTGCAATCCCTGCTGTCTGTCATGAAAGAACATAAGTGTATTTGGAAGTGGGAGCAGAAACAGTTTCCCTGGTTCTGCCTTGGCAGTCATGTCCTGCCAAGGCAGAAACTAGAGATGAAACTTTTTAACAGACAGTGATCTCACTAGGAGCATAGAAGGTAAGAAAGTCAGGGTATGATCCGTGGCAATAAATACTGAGTGCCTACTAGGTACTGGGCAATGGCTAGGTATTTTGGTTTCACTAGAGAGCAAAACAAATAGACTATTCCTGCCCTCAAGACAAAGGTAGACTCATGTGGCTAGCACACAGAAAGATTTGTTAGAAAAAAATTATATTTATACCTAAGTATTTATTTTTTTAGAGATAGTGAATGATACTGTATTTTTAATTTCAGTGTCCACATGTTCATTGCTAGCATATAGAAATACAATTGCTTTTTTACATTTATTGTGTATTCTGCATCCTTGCTAAATTCACTAATTAGTCCTAGGCATTTTTTTTTTTTTGGTATATTCCTCAGGATTTTCTACCGAGACAGTTGTATCATCTGTAAATAGAGATCGTTTTCTTTCTCTCTTTTCAATCTGTATTTTGTTTGTTTCCTTTTGTTGCCTCTTGTGCCGGCGAGGACTTCCAGTTCCCTGCTGAATAAGGGTGGTGAGAGTGGATGTCACTGCCTGTGCCTGATCTTAGGGGGGAAGCATTCAGTCTTTCACCATTAAGTATATTGTTAGCTGTAGGGCTTTTCCCAAATGTCGTTTGCCCTTTGCTGGTATGGGTGTGGGTGGGGCAGGAGGTTTTCTGTGGTGTTTGGCTCAAGTAGAGTTGTTATTATCTGAAAGTTTTCTGTCTTGTTGGAGGGAGGAAGCTTTCGTTGGGACTTTTTTTGTCTGTGCCCGTTGGCATTTCCAGGTTGCCGGCTCTTCAAGGGTGCGTGAGACAAAAAGAAAATGCAGGGAACTCACCACAGTGTCCTTTCTGGGGTCCTGAGGTCGCCGACTAGTCTGCCTTCTTCACCCTGCCTTTCGGAGACTTCTTACGTTTGTTTTATATATAATGTGCAGGGGCTTTAGTTGCGCATAGCAGGTGGAATAGGGAAAAGTACGTCTATTTCGTCTTCCTGGAAGTGGAAGTGGTTGGGAGAAATTAGAGAATGTAGGTTGGGGCCAGTTTATGAAGGGCCTTAATACAGGGTTTTGACTCTAGAGGTACTAGGAGGGCTGCTGGAGGTTTAACTCCACAGCAGTGTGGGGAATGGTGGGGGTGGGGTGGGAGAGGCAGAGAGACCCGGAGGCTGCTGCCCGAGTCCAGGTAGGAGATAACGAGGTTCTAAACTGTGACGGTAGACATGGGGCAGAAGGAAGAAGAGGAAAGTCCACATGGGCAACGAGGAAGTGTGAGGAGAGGAGGTTGAGTCTGCGGGTTCTAGCTTGGGCACCTAGTTACGAGACTGGGAAGGAGAGGAGGAGTGTAAGTGCAACAGAGGAGTATGTTCTAGGCGGTTCAGAGCACATTAGGAAGTTTGGGCTGACTGTGCTTCCCTTCAGAGAAGGCTCTGCAGAGGAAGCCTGGCTGCTGTGTACAAATCCAAGAGCATGCCTTCTGGGCAGAGAAAACGATGTGGGAAAAGGCACAGGTACAGGACACGGCCTGGTGGGCCTGGTGGGACTCCAGCTAGCTGTGGCTTAAGTGGAGAGTTATTGGTTCCGTAACTAGGAAAGATGCTGTAGGAGTTCACAAAAGAAAGAGGCTCCACAGCGGGAGCGGATACTGCCGGTGGTCTGGCTGGCTCCGTGCCTTCTGCTCTTTATGTATTGGCTTTATGTGGGAGCACCACTGCTGACAGTCCCTGCTGAAAAATTCCAATGAAGGGATAACTCGTTTCTGTGCATCCATATATCAAGTCTGGAGAAAGGCTTTAGTTGGCCAAGTTTGGGGTGGGTGATGTACTTATCCTTTTGGACTAGTCACTGTTGCTAAGGAGTGGAGTACATTAGTCTGGGCTGAATCTTTTGCCCACCCCCATTGAAGCAAGCAAGGTCCTTTTAAGAAGAAAGCAGAAGAAAAGCATCTAGGTAAGATAAAAAAACAAAGAAACAAACAAACAAAAAACACCAGTATTTACTATGGCTTCGAGGAACTCTTTGGACCGTTTTAAGCAGGGGACTCGATCAAATATACGTTTACTTAAAATGATTGCAGACACTGTATGAAGTTGTGGTTGGAAATCAGTAAATGACTGGAGGTGGGGAGACTGGTTAGGAGGCTGCTGTAGCTCTGAGGAGAGCTGATGAGACCTTGGGTATTTCATTTGGATTTTACCTCCAGCCACAGCAAATCAGTGAGCTGGAGGAGAGGGGTAGACTAGAGACAATTAGGCAAACAGGGCTTGGTGACCAGCTGGAGGGAACAGGGAGAAGAGGGGCTTCAGGAGGATTCACTGCCACCACCAGGGGGCAATGACTATTCTCTGGAAGGCTCGCTTGATCTTTGGAAACTAGTTATTAACTGTGACAGACTCGACATATTGCTTCTTGAGAAATATGAGTGTTGTTGGCTTCTAGTGCTGCACTAACTGGAAAAGGAAGCCGATCGATTGTATTTTTCTCCCTTTAAAAAGTTTCCTTTCTTTAAGAAATCAGATAATAGGAAATGCAGTCAGGACTGCCTGCCACTCAAGAAATAGATGGATGGGAGGAGAACACAGGCCTGACGACCCTACCTCTCCTACCAGCCTGCTCCTCGGCTACTTTACAAACGTTCATCCCTTTGGCATTGTTCATGCTAGAAAGACTTCTAAGGATTTTGAGCAAAGAAATGGCATAATCTGACTTACATTGTTACAGAGTCCCTCGCTTATTGAGAATGCGCTATAGGTGGAGGTAGGAGTGGCGTCAAGAGGAGAAGCGGGGAGGCAGGGACCCCAGTCAGGAGGCTATTGTAATAATCTAGGATGGGAATGGTGGAGGGGGTGAGAAATGGTCAGACTCTGAATATATTTTGAAGGTAAAAACCAGTTTTGGTGAGGATTGGATATGGAGTAAAAGAAGAAGAGAGGAGATGGGAATAACTCCACATACTTTGGCCTGGGCAACTAGAAGACTGTTGACTAGAACTGAGATGGGTAAGATGCTGGGAGGAGCAGGTCTGGGGGGAGGTCAGGGGTCTGTGTGAGACATGTGAAGTTTGAGACATTGAACATGCCTTGCACAGACCTCTTGTCCACTTGACGTCTTACTTGAAGCAGGCAGTGGGATATACTAGCCAGGAGTGCAGAATAGAAGCCCAGGCTTGGAGAGACATCTGGGCATACCAGCATATACACATAGGTGATGTGTGAATCCCTGAGACGAGGTGAGCCCACCAAGAGGGTGATGAAGGAATACGGAGAATAGACGAGAGCAAGGACTGAGCCCTGGGACTCTGACATTCAGAGGCGGAGAGCTCAGGAAGAACCAACAAAGGGAAAGCACAGTCAGTGAGGAGGGTGGAAAATCAAGAGAGCTGTCTTGGAAGCCAGATAAAGAGAGGAGTCAAGCAAGCGGGAATGATTAACTGGTAGCAGGAGATATAAGGTGAAGACTAAGACTTGCCCGTTGGATCTAGCAACATGGAAGACAGGTCAACATGTGCTTTTGGACCCAGGCGTAACCTTTCAAATAAGTCATAGTTCCCGCCTTGAAAGATAATAAAATGGTGCCAGCAAAGTGTCATTTAAGATTGATTGGAGGATGGCCGGTTAGTTCAGTTCGTTAGAGCATGGTGCAAAAAAAGATTGATTGAAATCAATCTAAAGTATGAAGATAGTACCCTGGGAGTCCAACAGAAGGGGACAATACTTGAGGTCAGATTAATTGACGTCTTCATTTGTTCATTCATTCATTCGTTCCATACATATTTTGGGGTGCCAGGGAGTGGGTGGAAGGGAGAAGGTGGAGTGATTGTTTAAAAGGTGTAATGTTTCAGTTTTGCAGATGAAAAGGGTTCTGGAGATAAATGGTGAGGGTTGCACAACAATAGGAATGTCCTTGATAACTCTGAGCTGTACACTTAAAAATGGCTACGCTGGTAAATTTTGTTGTGTGTACTTTATCACATTAAAAAAAGTGGAGAGAAAAAATACACTTAGTCTGGAATATAATGTTTGAAATGGATGGCGTTTCAGTAGAAGGAGATAATGTGGAGAGAAGTAGAGGAAGACATCCAGCTAGAGGGAATGCCGAGAGGGAAGGGACCTGCTGTCGGTCCTTCTGGTCTGGATTGTAGGGTCCATTGGGGGAGACCAGGTGAGCTGAGTTTGCAGAGTCAAGTCGGGCCAGTTGGTGCAGGCCTGGCAGCCTGGCTCTAGAGTTGGGCTTGCCTCTTAGATTCTGGGAGCGTCTGGAGGTTTCTGCCCAGGGGAGCGCCATTCCAAAGGTGTGCATTCAGAAGATTGTCTCATTAATCCTTCCTGCTAAACCATTGCTTATGCAAAGCAGTGGGATTGAGGCATGCATGTGTATGGTGAAAATTTTAGCCTAGCAGAATTTTAGATACCCAAGCATGCGTTAATGAACTGAGTAGGTTATTTTTCCACCCATTTTACACATATTTATTGAGGACTGTCTCAATGCCCGTAGTATGCTAGGCAGTCGGGGTAATTGAAGGAGTGGATTTCCCAGACCTGTTCTCTTGATAAGCCTACATGCAGTGTGGGGATCCCATTCCTAACTAAGAAATTACTCTGCATTGTGCCAAGTGTTGCCATAAACGTCTCATCAGAGTTTCACGGGAGCCGAGAGCAGGATGTGCCTGGCCTGCCTGGGACACTGGGGAGGCTTCCAGGGAACGAGTGTTCAGTGGATTTGAAGGTTGAGCAGCATTTTCTAGGCAGAGAAACAGAGGTGGGCATACTGGGAAGACCGTAAATGAAAACTTATTGGGAGTTGTAAGTTTAAAGAAAATGTATAAATATTCTCTTTTAAAGCTAAACTCTTATTTCATTGATTTTTTTAGGTGGTGCTGGCTAGAGTGCATGCTTTTGGACCCAAGCTTAACTTTGCAAATGTGGACTCCTAGGCGTTCATTGGTAAGTTTGTTTGATGCCTCCTTACTAAGTTATGCTATTGAGGAGTGGTAGTTATCATTTGCACTGCTCTGTCGAGGTTACCAAGCCGACAGCAGAGGTGGAAAGGATTCACAGGAGAAGTGAAATCTCACCGTCAGTTTCTGTGGTAGCTGCACAGAGAGGGCCAGAGGAGGCACATCTGGGGGTGCAGGGCACGGATGCTGCCAGCCTCGTGAAGAGGTCGAACTCCGGTTTTGTTTGGAAGGAGAAGTCCAGGGAGGAGTGAAATGAGCTTTTTGGGGTTGAGAAGATGAGTGTAAGATGTCAAGAAAGTGGGTTCAGCAGCAGACCCACAGGAGCCAAAGCTTCCTCCAAAGGAGTTATGGGCAAGAACTTTGGTAGGATCTGCTGGTGTCTGATTGTTCCGGACCAGAGTCAGCAAACGCTTCTGTGAAGGATAAAATAGTAAATATTTTCAGCTTCGTGGGCCATGTGGGCTCTGTCATAGCTACTCAACTCTGCCATGGTGGCTTGAAAGCAGCCGTAGATAATATGTAAATGATGGGTGTGGCTGTGTTCCAAGAGAGCTTTAGGTGCAGAACAGGTGGGGAGCTGGATGTGGGCTGTGGGCTGTAGTCTGTCCTCTCCTTTCTAGACCCTGAATGCCAGGCTAAAGCATTTGGACTTTGTCCTGTAGGCAGTGGGAAACCCTTGAAATTATTTTGGGCAAAGAAATGAAATGGCGGGAGTGACATGTTAGGAACGTTCGTCTGATATCTGTCTGGACAAGAGGCATGGGCTCCGTTCAAAGGCAGCAGCAGCAGTCCAGGCAGGAGGTCATTTGGTTAGCAGGAGTTAAAAATGACAGCAAAGGACCAATAGAAGAGATGTTGCAAAGGTAAAACCATAGGATTTGTGGTCTTCTTAGCCTTCAAAGACAGGAGCCAAAGAAGATGAAAATGTAAACTTGGTAGTTCCCAGCGGTACCATTGACAGAAGTGTGAATATGGAGGGTGGAGAAAGGGGGTTGATGAGTCTGGTTTTAGAAACTTTGAATTCGAGCTTACAGTGGTTCATCCACAGGAAATGTCCGGTAGATAACTGGAAATTCAGGGCTGAAGCCAGGATTGAGAAGGATAGGTCGGGAGATATAGAACAGAAGCCATAGGATTAAATAAGTTCTCCCGTGATGAGCAGAGGGCTGAGCCTTGGGGGTTGTTCATAACTCTGGGATGGAAAGAAGACGGTGGAAGTGAACCAGAGGCCAAGGAGGAGAGAGTCCCAGGAAGGACCAGGGAGAAGGGACCTGTAGGAAAGCTGCCAAATGTGTGACAAAGTGGTTACAGATGGCCTTGAGAAATGTGATATCAGGAGAGGAGCAAGGGGAGGAAGGCAGGTTGCACAGGGTCAGATACAAATAAGGAATAAAGAATCAGAGGCATTAGTAAAATAGAGCACTCATAGAGAGTTTGAGTGGTAAGAGAAGGGAGATACATAAGATTTATGCATTTGCATGTCAAAATAACCTTTTCTTTAGCTTTGAGGCAGGAAAAGCATGCTATGACTAGTTCTCATTTCCTTCTCTGGAACCAAGCTGTGTTTGGAAGTTTGTGTGTGCATTGGGCTTGCGATTGTGTTTTTATGCTCCCTTTGAGGTGTGGTGTTCACAGCTATGCTACAACTTGTACCAGGGAATCCAGCCCATGTTTGGACTCTTGCCACGAGACAAGAAGTGATCTGTTGGGGAAATAGTTGCATTTGCCTAAGTTGGAGGACCAAGTCATTCAACTAGATAGCAATGTATGCTCTGAGCATTTCGAGTGCCCATTCTTTGCTTTGAATTCCAAGTAGTTTTTGATTGGTTTGTGTGACGATAGCAGTTAAAAGATAGAGTAATGAAAGCAATGGGTGTAACTGGATTAGAGCCACCATTTATTGAACATTCACTATGGACTAGGTACAGTGCTGAGTGCGCTATAGCTATCGTTTTATTTAATCTTTGCAACAACCTCTGACACCGGAAGTAGTATTCCCATTTCAGCAATAAGGAAATCAAATCATAAAAAGGTTGAGTAACCTGCCCAAGGTTACAGGGGATCTGAATCCAGCTCTATCTGATGCCTGGTTTATGCTGCTCCCTGTGTTCTCCCATCTAAGCTTGGAATTTCCCCTCCCACTTACAAAGAAAGACAAGAGACAAATTGAGCTCTTCCAGTTAACTATTCAGAGACTCTAGTGGGTGTTTCCACTTCCTAGGAGTCTACTAAAAGGGTAGAAGAAGTGTGAGATCTGTGGAAGAGGCTAAGACCAAACTTCAAACACTTTAACTGTTTCCCCAGATAAAATTTTCTTTTAGTTAGAGAAGCTGGCAGCCTTGGGATTGGAAAGGAAATATCGCTAGAAGGCATGACAGTCAGATTCCAGTTCTAGCTCTTTATAATCTACTTTCTGTATTTCTCTCTGCTCACCTCCAACGTCACGCTCTGAGGGCAGGGTCCTATTTTATTTACCTCCATGCCCCCATCCTCTACATGGTATTGGGCAAGTAGTGTGTGCTCTCTAAATATTTGTTGCTTCTAATGAGCCAGGCTGCTTGGAGCAAGGTGCTTAACCTCTGTGTGCCAGGTGCTGCTCTCGGCACTGTGGCTATAGAGGTGACACAGGACCAGTGCTCTGTCCTCGTCCTAGCAGGGGAGGTAGACAGCACAGATGTATGATGTGCAGTAATGTAGGGTCAGGCAGGCGTGATCATGCTCTGAAGTCAAGTGAGAGAAAGCGGCGGCGGTGATGGGGCTGACAGTTCAGTAGGGTCATCAGGAAGTCCTCACCAACAGGGGAAGCGAGGCGCGAGGCTGTTGGGGGAAAAAGTCATAATGGTGCTTGTTGAGATGACTACAGATATGTCAGCTGAGTCATCCATGCTTCGTTGTAGTTCTTTAGCTTGGCTATGGTTGCTCCCCCCAGCAAGGGCTCCCCCTTCAGACCTCATGTCTCTGGCCGTGCTGAGCTCACCCCGACTCCTTGGTCGTGCTCACTCTCCTCTCCTGGCCTGCCCTCTCCTGGTTCTCCTCCAGCCTCGAAGACTCGGCCTCCGCAGTCTGCTCTGCCAGGTTTCTTTATCCTTAGCTTAATAACATGTTGCTCGGTCCCTTTCACGTCACCCCAAGTATTTTCCCAGGGTGAACTCATCCACTGCTCACCTCTCTCCGGGAGTCACCCACATCTACAGATGCAGCCCAGAACCTCCTCGCACCCCTCACTACCAGCTGGTGCCCCACAGGCACCTTCCAGTCATCCCTCACCTGGTGCCAGGTGTGTCCCTCAGTGTGTGGCCTCCTTGGGCCGGACTGCAGCCCCTCAGTTCTACTACAGGAGTCATTCTTGGCTCTGTCCTCTTCCCTCAACTGTCACCGGCCGCCAGTTCGCGTGTCTTGAAGAGCCCATCTTCCTAATTTGTCACTTCAGCCCTTTCTTCTCCCCCTGCACTCCTCCATTTACGGACTCATCATCTGGATTTTTTTTAACATCCCCTTCATTGGGCTTCCCGTGTCCATCTTTGTTCTCCGTCATTCCACCCCCACACGCCCATCGGCCTGATGTTTCTAACTCACACATCTGATCATGGCTTTTTTCTGCTGGAAACTGTCTAAGGGCTCCTCAGTGCTCCTGGAATAATACCTAAGCGCCTTCAGTGGGCCTGCAGTCCTTTTCTCCTCTGGCCTTGGGCCACGTCCCTCCTTTCCCTTTTCCCTAACCCACATTTCTGTTTCAGCGCAGCCTTCCCACAGCCAGTACCTCTTGGTGCCTCTGCCGGTGCTGGGCCTTTTTCTGGGAATGGCTCACCTCTGTTCCCCATTTCGGTAAGTCAAGTTTCCAGTCTTCTGGAAACCTCCCTTCCCCACCCTGGACTTCTCTGTGACCTGGATATGACCTTCCTCTTGGCTCCCAGAGCACCCTGCATTTCTCTCTCTCCCAAAGCACTTATCAGCATAACTGTTGATTTACTTACTATCTGTTATGTTCAGTAACTGAGCTCCTTACGGGTGGAGAACACACACACACACACACCACACACACAATCTCTGTGTTCTTGTGTCAGCACAGTGCACCTGGCTCAGTGTTTGTTGAAAGAGTGAAGATAGCAAGATCTGTTTGTGTAGCCAAACAGCAGATTTACAACATGATCGAGTGTATTTGAAATTGGAGGTTCATTGGCCATGGAGCTTGGTCGGGCCACCCTCTTCTCAGTTTTGAGCGTGGCATAGGCTGTTTGGGCTTCGGTTTGTGGCTGCCTGTTGTGTTTCCCAGCATACTTACACCTCGTGAATAGAACGTCTCTGTATTCTTCACTTCTGACTTTTTTTTTTTTTAATTCCTGTTGTTGATGGGATAGTAATAGCAATTCAAAAGGAAAAATAATCCATCAAGAAATGCTCAGGAATGAGGTCCACCCAGATTCATCCTGGATGAATCCCAAATTTTCTAAATTAGCCAAAATAATGATTCTTGCCAACTGCTGACACTTCTCCCTCCTCCCCCTCCCCAGTCCAGCTGAAAATTCTTTTCTGGCTGGGGGATGAGGATGGCTACTGGTCCTTCGTGGAGGTGCCCAAGGGCATCTGTATCTTCATTTGGAACCTTGTAAAGTCCCCAGTAATACTCTGGCTCTGGCTCAGGGATGCCAGGTCAGTGTCTAGATGCCCCGTGGGGACTGGCACAGTGCATCTAGGGGATAGCCAGCAGGTTTCATGTGGGGCCTTTAGCCTGATGGCTCGTTGCATCTTCTTCACTTCCTAGTTCTGCCACAGAACCGGGAAATTGTGCTAAGAAAGCAGCTTTTATTTGGAGCTTCGTGGTAATCTGGGCAGGCTTCCTAGAAGAAGAAGTGCTGCTTAACATAGAGGTGTCCTGCTGACGAGGGGCTCCACTGGGCACTTGGGACTGCTTTCCTTGCCTGGAAATGCTTAAGATGCTCCTTTCCCTTTCACGGGACTTTCCATAAACCATTCCCTCAGCATGGAAGCGTTTTCCTTCTGGTTTGCCTAGTTCGTGCATATTCACCTTTCAGTTATCAGCTGATTTGCTTCTTGTTGGGAAGCCTTCTCCACTCCTGATACGATCTTGTCATCACCATGACCGTTGTCCTTAGTGATTGCTCACTATGTGGCCAGCTCTGTCGGAGCGTTGGGTGGGGAACCACTTAATATTTGGGCCTTCATAGGTGTTGGCTGAGGTAAGTGTTGTCATTATTTCCCCAGAGATACCATTCGAGGAGACCGAGGCCCACATGAACGAAGGACGTGGGAGCAGGGGTTTGCCCGCAGTGCCCGACTGGGTTGGTTGGCTCTTACCCATTCTTCTGGACTCCACACGTCCCTCTGCCATGCATTCTAGCAGCCCATCCTCCCACTCATTCACAGCACTCATCACAGAGGCCACTTGACATTTATTCGCGTGGTTATAGATGACTGAATATTTGTCCCCCACCCTGGGCAGCTCCCGTGAACCCCAGGATGGCAGGAGCCTGCTCTCTACGTGGGTGCTTCACAGAGCTGACTGGCAGCCGGCCTGACTACCCAGAGAGCCACTCGCTCGCTGTTCCTCCTTGCCCCTTGCATCATGGGAGTCTGCATAAAAGGGGCTCTCCAGGGTCCCCCACGTTTTAGCCTGCGCCCTCACCTCCTGTTTCCGTGTCAGAACCAGCTGTGCTGAGGAAGCACCTGTGCCTTGGCAGGGTCTATTCTCCTCACTGCCTTAGTCCTTTTCTCTACCTTGCAAACCCCACCTCATCGCTTTGTAAGGAAGTTCCCTCTTTTCTCCTCCCAGGACGGAGCCAGCGCCCCTCCTCTGCTCTCTGGACTGGCGCACAGTCTGGGGATGGCTCTCACCACCAGGAGTTGTCATGACCTGTGGGCCTGCCCCCCTCGTGTTTCCGGAGCCCCTCAGGACTGGCCCTGACAGTACCTTGTACAGTCAGGGCTGAGGGGCCTACAGAATTGAGTAAAGGAGAACAGAAGTTCCTACCTTAAAAGCTGGTCCATGATGCAGTTTGTGTGTGCGTGTGCCTGTGCTGGTGTGTATGGGTGTGTATGTGTGTTGCTTGATGTTTTACATGCATAATTCATCCTTGTACACATGAGAAACTATGTCTGTCTGTCTCAGGGGTCTAATGTGGGGCTTTGAATAATAGATGTTTCATAGCTGTTAGATAAATCTTTTCTCCCAAGCTGAAGGTAACCCCCTTTCCCCTGTCCCCCACCTTGGTACTTCTTCGGGACCCTCTTCCCAGACCCTAGTCAGATCACAGTGATGTGAGAACCCTCTCTACACTCCAGCAGGCTGGGCAGGTGACTGGCTGCTCTGCTTAGGCCGGCAGCAGGGAAGCCCCGTCCCCCAGGGACACTTCCCCGGGCCTCCAGGGCCCTCTAGGGCCAGGATGGCTGAGCTCCGAGTGACTCATTGTTTTTGAGTGGGCAAAATAAAAATAAAAATGTGGCTTCTGACCAAGTGGGGAAAATGGGCATGGGGGCGGAGCGGGAAGGACGTTAGCCACGCCTTCGGGACATCTGCCAGCCGCAAACTGAGCTTGGCTTGAAGTGCAGATGGCCTCCAGGACAAGGACGCCTTTGAAAGGCACTGGTCACACTCATCTCCGTGGGACCAGAACCTGCTTCAGAATGTCAGTTCTGTGCCTGCTAGAGGTGTGACTTAAAGCAGACCACCCAAGGTCTCTAAGCCTCAGTTTCCTGACCTGTAAAATGGGATGGTGATATAATAATAGTTGTCACCTTCATGAGGTTTTTCTAAGGGTGAAATGAAAATGTGCCTAGTTCTATACCGGACATGTAGAAAACAGCAAATATCTGTTATCATTATTGTTCTAAAAAAGTAATACTGTGAATAATAACTGTAAGAAGACTTTGGACAAGACACAAAGTCTAAAATGCACAGTTACAGGCTGTGAGGAGTAAGTGAGATGGCGTGTAAGAAAAGCACTTTGTGAATTGCAAATCGTATGCAGTATTATTATTAGCACAAATACATCTGTTATTGTTTTGGCTTTGGAAAAAAAAGGAGCACAGTGTTATAAGGTTGAGTCTAAGTTCGTTGTTGTTGTTGTTTTGGAGAGAGATTTGTCAGATCGGCCTTTATTGGGATCTTGCACAGAAGTGCTGGGTGACCGCCATTGGTGATCCCCAGTGCCCAACGCCTGAATGCCACCTGGCAGGGAGGAGCATTTCTGTAGTCGCTGTTAGTATTTTAAATGTTTTGTGATAAACATGTAATGCATAGCAGTGTAGTAAGTTCTCGTAGGTTCACTGGCAGTAAATTGTGGGAATGAAATTACCTCTAGACCAGAGAAATTCTCACTTTCAGAATTCCATGTCTAGTATAACTGAATAAATTTAAACAGTTTGTTCAGAATTGGATCTAGACAACTACCACTGTTTTTTCAATGTTAGAAATATTTTCTTAATATCAACTGCCGACTCTCTTGTGTTCATCTCCATCCCATACTATGTCCCTGCCTCCTCCCAGCCTTCCACAAATAAAATTGAACAAAAATTACCCTTTTAAAAACATGTAGATACTTTTAAGCAGAGGATAAAGACTCTCTTCTCCCTGGCTGCATCTAGCCTGCAGGTGTACTTTAGTCAGTGGCTCTTACGCTGTTTTAAAACTTTTTAATCTGTGGCTAACATTTAAAAGTTGGTAGGTATTGTCTAGAAATCTGGATTTCCAACTCTTGATGAACACTTGAAGGTCTGGCAGCGCTGGGTCCATCTCCCCTCCCTGCAGCGCTGAGCGGTCGCCCCCTCCTAGGGACTCAGTGCTAGGTTGCCCGGCCCCCCCCAGCTGCTGCACCTTTACCTGGCCTGTAGGTGACTGATTCTGTAGTCTCTGCTACACATAACCGCATCGCTTAGGTACTGTGCATCCACTTAGAGTTATTTTCATTAGCAACTTTGATCATGGATAGGAAAGTTACTTCACTTGCTAAGTTGTCATTTTTATGGAAACCCACGTAGCTATAATGTGTTCTGGAGGCTCTTTTGGGTTTAGTTAAGTCCCCGTCTCTCCTCCCTGTGGGAGTTTCTCAGTAACAATTTTTAAGAAGTCTTCAGCAAGACTTATAAGTCAACATAAAATGTTGGCTACTGCAGGATATAAAATTTGATTGCCTGTATTTAAGGGAGGTTGAAAACAAGTGAATTGCTTTAATTCAGTAATTTATGATGTTGTAAGTTTGAACAGTTAAAGACACTTAGTCCTTTCTATTAGCCATCTCACTGAAATGGCTGTAATTTGGCAGAATCTTTATTGAAATAGCTGAGGAGTTCGAGGTTGTCAGTTCTGAACACCGTCCTCATCCTAGTTTTTCCTTAGGCAAGTCCTTATCCCCTTCCCGCCAGTGAGCACACAGGGGACTGGTGTGGAGAGATGGGAGAGGAGGGGCTGCATCCCACAGTCGTTACTTTAGGGGAGTCCTTGCAAACAGTGGAATTTTAAAAAATTATTATTCTATGAGCTTTCATTTTATTTTTTTGTTTTTGTGATTATGAAAGAGTGTATACTTGTAACAAATTCAGACAACACTGAAGTGCATTAATATAAAGGAGGAAAGTCTTCTCTGCCCCTCCCTGCCCACGCACACGCACCATCACTCCCTACCTTCCCCCAAAATACACACTTTTGAGACTTCACTGGGTATAGTGCTGGACTTTTCCATTTGCTTGTGTCCCCCCCACCCCAACCTCTTTTGTCTTCACCCCCAATACTCATTTTTATTGTTGTTTTGTAAAAATGGAATCCCTCTGTGCATACTGTTCTGCAGCTTTCCTTTTTATAGCCAACTTCCAATTATTACGGTTATCTCTTCAAGTTGATATGTACAGATAACTGTGCCTTATTATTTCTAACAGTTGTACTCCATGGTGTGGATGCATGTTAATTTTATTGACTCATTCCTGTATTGGCAGACATACAGGTTGTTTCTGATCTTTTGCCATTGCAACCATTGCTGCTGTGGAAATTGTTGCACACACTGGTGAACTTTTGCATAAGATATTCTGTGATGTAGATACCCAGAATGTGGGACTTTTGGCTTGACCACTTAACATTTGAATCAATATTGCCTAATTGCCCTCCAAAAAGGCTGTACCGATTCATGTTCCTCTTACGAGTATCCCATTATACCTCCAATAATCTAGTTTTTGCTTAAACATGTATAAGAAAAGTAAACTTTAAAAACTCACAAATGTGCCATCAAAATGACACATTTGTCTTAGAAAAGCATTCAAAATACCTAAGTCTATAGATTTAATTAAATGATTTTCATACCTTGATTTTGGTGATGGTTATCATCCTGTAAGGTGACAAAAAAATGTTCTCCAACTACTGTAACCAATTTAATTTGAAATATTTATCTAGGGATTGCAGTTGTGCCCAACGAGTGAGTAGCCTTTGGAAGGCCAAATCATGGCTCCCTTTTCCAGGCTCTCCCAGGGCTGCCTGGTCCTGCCCACCAAGGCTGGATCAGCATTTAAATGGGCTGCAGCAGGGAATGCCGGGCCTTAGGCTGAGAGACTGGGGAGGGGGCGGTGGCAGGTGATGGAGTGAGGCTCCTGAGGATCCCTGAACCCCCTCCTTACATCTAAATACCAGGCTCTCCCCACGTGTATTTTCTCATAGTCTCCCTATAACCTCCCTGTGAGGCAGGCACTCCCTTCTCCCCTCTATTTATATCTGGGGCACTTGGGCTCAAAGAAGGCCTGACTTACTGAGTGTCACACAGCTGGTAAATGACAGTGCATTGGACACTGGCCTTCTGATTCCAGAGGTACTGGAGTCTGACTCCTGTGAGGCTTTTGCGTGCAGCACACCAGTAATGGACGTTTCCTTTACTGAGCTGGGGGTGGAGAAAGGAAAGGGAAGTAACATTCCCAACTTCCTGTGGCCACTTGTGTCCGCCGCTTTCTCCTCGGAGTGCTGACATTTATGGTCATGTTGGAGAACATTTCTTTAACATTCGGGAGGATCTGTGAATTCTTGATGCGGGGCCGGAACTGATCACACCTGTTTAAGAACTGCAGATCCAGAATATATAACATCTCCTCCTTGAAAAGGACACGGCTCGGGAGATGGTCAGCTTACCACCTGCTTAGAGTGTGTGAAATTTTGTATTCCGTCTTTTGGAGCTGGGGCCAATTCATGCAAGTTAAGACTTTGGTGTTTATTCTGTAGGCAGTGCAAATCTAGTGCAGGACCTGAGTTGCCAGGTCTTGGTGGCCATCCCTAAACTGGCAAGCCCAGACCTTTCTCTCGAGTGCCCAGCTTACGTACTCACTGCCCACTCAACGCCTACACTTCAATATTTAATGGGCATCACTCACAACACAACTAAATAAAAGTCTTGATTTTTTTTTTCTTAAAAGGAAAAAAAAGGCAAACATAAACCCTGTTCCTCCCCAGTCTCCCCATATTATGTGGCACTACCACTTACCTGGTTGGCCAGGCCCAAAATGTAGGCGTCATTTCTGATCCTGTTCTTTCCCTCACTCGTCACATCATTTGTTTGCAATTCTTGACAGCTGTTCCGTCAGAGTGTATCTTGAAAGCCATGACACCTCTCTACCCTCGTCCAGATGTTCCCCCATCTCTCAGCAGGTCCCGTTGCTTCCATTCTGGCCCCACTGCTATCAGTCTGCCACACAGTCAGGCAGTGACCTCTTAAAAAGTAAACAAGATCATGTCACTCCCCTGCTCAAAACTCTCTGATGGCTTCCCAGCATCCCTGCCATAAAATCTAAACACCTTGCCGTGTCCTATTTCTCTGGCCTCATCTCTTCACACTCTTCACTTGGCTCACTCCGTTCCAGCCACTTTGTCTTTCCTGCAGTTCCTCTTTGTTGCCTCGGGGCCTTTGCACTTGCTGTTCTCTGCCTGGATCACTCTTCCCCCACATCTTTGCTTGGTTCACCTGATTCACTCTGTTCTGGTCTCTGTTCAAGTGGTCTCTCCCGGTCAAAAAAAGCACTGTCCTACCCTCCCCTTTACCCCATCACTCTGTCCTCTTACCCCCGCTTTATTTTTCTTCATCAGCACTCATCACTACCTGACTTTACATTATATATTTATGTGTCTTCTTTATTGTTTGACTTACCCCACTACACTGTAAATCTATGAGGATGGGTCCTTTTCTTATCTGTTTCATTTCCCACTCTATCTCCAGAGCCTAAAACAGAGCCTGGCACACAGTAGGTAATCATCACACATTCGATGGGTGAATGAAAAAAAATGAATGAATTCATGCAAGTTAAGGCTTTGGTGTTTATTCTGTAGGCAGTGCAAATCTAGTAGACATCTTTCAGGAGGTGAGTGACGTGGTCAGCACTTTTATTTTAGAAAGCCAGCTGGTGGCAGTATGGGGGCTGGACTGGAGGAGGAGGCAGCAGAACTAGTTAGCGGCAGTTAAAATGGGCCAGGAAATTGATTCTGAGCCCTGTGTAGAGCTGTGGGGATGGAGAAGAGGGGACTGATGACAGGATATGAAGACCTTTGACTATCTTTGGTTCCTACTGGGAGAACTTGACATCGTGATTCCTTTATAAGAAAAGCAGGAAAGGACAGGCTGGTCTGGGGAGAGCCTGGCGACACTCCTTGATGTTTTTCTCCCCAAGCAAATGTCAGCCCCCGGGATGCACGTCTTATGCAGCGGTGCTGGCTCTCTGCCGAGCGACTCGGCTGCTCAATCTTCAGTAAGCAAGTAGTGAGGATGGTGGTATCAGTGAGTCTGAGTCTCCTTCCTGCAAACGGCCCCTTGATCTTACACACTGCAAGGCACACTGCTTCATTGGCTCATTGATTCTTTCTTGCGATGGGTACATTTCTCCATATTTCACTCCAAACGAGACTTGCTCTAACAAAGTCTCCTTTTTTAAGATTGCCTAGGCTCTGCCCAAGTCCCAGGCCAGGCTTACTGATGACTAGGGGGTCCAGCATCTCTCTTACCACAAACATGCACAGGAACTCTTGTCGTCCCGCAGGTATCAGGGAGTCAGAATGACAGTGGGCACACATTCCTAGCCGAGGCATAGCCGTGTGGTCTGGTACTGCCCCTTAACTTTCTTCTTCAGCTTGAATTATTCCTTCCTCCAAAAGTCCCCAATCCCCTCCAAGTTTCAATGAAAAGCCTTTAAGCTCTGAGTAACCACATTCTTACCTGTCCTGCTGAGGTGTTCCTTCTCTGTCCCTTACCAAGAGTAAGCCATCCCAGGCCTTGGTCCAAAGTTCCTCATCCTGTTTGTCACGCCCTGTGAAATGAAATGCTGTACCATCTGTACAGCCAGATGCCCACCTCCCACATTTCCCTCTCTCTTCCAAAGGGCCAGATGTCACCGGAATAACATTAACAGCTACACTGTAGAGCTTCCTGTGTGCCAGGTACTGTGCTAAGTACTTCTAGCTAATCCTTACCACCCTGCAGGGGTGAGTTTCATTACCCTGTTTGCAGATGAGGAAGCTGAGGCTTGGCAGTGCAGTGGAGCTTAGTAGTCAAGAGCATGGACTTGGAGTCAAACCTGGGTTTGAATCCCAATTAGCTGTGGACCTTGGACATGCTAACTCAATCCTTTTAACCTTTTTCCAGATCTAGCAAATGGAGATAAGATCGAGAGGGTTCATAGGGTTGCCGTGAAAATGAAATAAAATAACGTGTTATTTCATAAGTACGTAAGGGCGTATTTGCCATATGCTAGACTTTGTGCTGTCAGTCAATCATAGCTCGTCATGGACACTGTAGTAATTTGTCATCCCCCATCCTGAGGCAACACGGCTGTTCTGTGGGTGGAGCCACGTAGCGGTGCCTGGCTCCAAAGCCCAGGCTCTTTCTTCTGTGCCACACTGTTGCTCCCAAATTCATCTTGCCTAAGACTTTCTGATTCCTAAGTTTGCTCTCTTGGTCTTTCCTGGTTATGCCATTTGTTCCTATAACAAATACTCGTAAGCCTGACATTGTTCATGAGACATTTTCCTGGAAGGCTACCCAGGGATCCAGGCTGAGAAATTCAGATCCAGAAGGTTAGGTTATGTGCTCTTTTCTCATCCTGCCGCTTCTCATTCACAACCATGAGGGTTTTATGTTTCTGTAGGATGTTGTATTCAAAGGTTTTGGGGCCCTCCTGGTAGCATTTGGAAATGCCTGTTTTACTGATATTATTTGCCATTTTCATTTCTTTCCCGTACCTGAGGTGTGTATACACACTAGAACTGGTCCTGTACATTTTGATGAGACCAACCTGCTGACTTGTGCATACATTCAAACCATAGCCTGCATCTAGCAGACAGACTGGAGAGATATTTTGGGGGTCCCAAATGCCAGACTATTAGGAATTTCATTGTGATACATAGGTTATAAAGGTGCGTAAGCTTAGCTTCAGCAGAGTTTAGAGCTCTAAATTCAGGCAAATGTAAATCTCTACTTTTCAATTTAAAATTTTTTGAAATTTCAATCTTAAAAAGTATGCTTCCCCCCTCCCTTTTAAAAAAATTTTTAGTTTTCATGATATGGGACTGTGAGAAGGCAAATTCCAAGCACCTTCACTTGCCAGTCTTCTACCTTGTTTGTAGACCTCTCCTCGGAACCTTTCCAGCAAACCATGGAGTAACCCTTCTGTTTCTAATAGCAACAGGAGCCTGGGTGTCACTGCCGACGGCCTCCCCCTTCCCCGCCTGCCTTTGGGGCCCCACAAAAAGACAGGAATGGACCTTCCATAAAGGAGGGCCCCGATTTTTCCTTCCTCCTGCTCTGGCTATAGTTCCAGTTCCCTCTGCACGTGGCACTTGGATTTGTGGCACAGGTGCCAAATCCGTCAGATATTAGATCATTTCATCTAAAGTTCTTTCTGATGTATAGTTTTGCCTCTAAAGTTTTTCTTCTTTGCTTTTCCTAAATTATAAAAGCAACAGATGCTCACTTGAAAGCCAAGATTAGAACTCTTCACGCCTGGTTTGGAATTTCAGCTCCATCCACTCGTTCGATGTGTGGGCCTGGGAAAAACACGCACCTTCTCTGAGCCTTGATTTTCTCATTGTACAGGAGAGTTCATGATTTCATCTCATAATGTGGCCGTGAGAATCGAGGGAGATTGGTACAGAGAATGCTCTTCTAGAGGTTTGGCATGGATTTGTTGCATCAGCGACTATTTATTGAGCACCCATGAGCCAGTCACTGTTCTAGTTGTTCTGGAGACAGTTGAGAACAAGACAGGGGGGTTGTCTTTGTTCTTGGGAAGCTCGCATGCTAATCAGAGAAGACACAAAGAAACAAAGTCGTTTCAGAAATGAAGAAATTAGACTCCACAGGTGGTGTGTGAGTCGTAGGAAGGGCCTCTTTACATTGGGCGGCCAGAGGGACCTCTCTGAGGGAGGCTCCATGCTTTGTGACTAGCAGGTCCCAAAGACATTCCTGCTTTTAACAGTTCTGCCACTCTAAGTCTAGGTGCCAATTTGGGGTTTGGAAAATCTGACCACATAGCACGTATCAGTCAGTTCTTGTTTGGGTGATACTTGTTCATGAATTAGCTCCCCTTTCAGAGTTTGAGCTCCCCGGCTAGGAACACGTCCCAGGGCCTTTTGAAGGCCCCTTGGTGAGCGTGGGTTAGCAGTCCTCTCGGAGCATTTACCCGGTCGAGCTGACACTGAATGAACAGCGTCTGTGTTGGGAGGGAGGATGATTAGTTTCTAGCCAGAGCCCATTTTGTTCCAGTGCTGCTTTGTGTATTCCGGTTTCTAAGGAGCTGGAAGTAATTTCTCTCTCAGTGAGACTGTGGCACACTGCAATCTCCTAATTTTCCGCATGCAGTTTTTTAAGGAAATGCTGGGCAGCCAGGGCGGTCCCAACTTGTGCACTGGCATTTGAGCCACAGAGCAGTAAGATCAACACTGATGCGGACTGCATCAGTGTATGGATGTTTAAATGACCATTTCAGCTTGCTGCATTGGACAACAGTGACCCAAACCCATGAATGAAGGAAGCCATTGAGCAGAAGGACAGGCTGCCACTGACTCACCTGTCACATCCACAGCTGACCTACTTTTGTTTGACCTTGATTTGTTCAGGGCAACTAAAGACACTGTTGGGAATGCACTTCTGTCCAACTTAAGTCCAACATGTGACGGCCCAGGATCTCACACACACACGACCCAGGCAGATGGATGCACGGATGGGTGGTTAGTTTTTCACTTACCTCTGAATTGTAATTCGATCACAAGGAAAGGGCTTAATTTCAAGAACATGGAGCAATTATTTGAGACTAGATACGATGCCAAAGCATCAGGTCTTGATTCCCTTGCTACAGGGCAGCTTAATCAGGAAATGGCCTAGATGGCGGCCTTTCAAGTAGGCCCTTGCAGTAGCTTGGCAACTGGCACAGGGTCATAATTGGAAGAATTTGGCTCAGTGTCTGTGGGTGTTTACAGTGCACTATAGGGCAGGGCTTCTTTTATTTATAGAATATTGTGAGCAACAAACAGCAGAAGGCTGAAAAGCCACTAAATCTCGATTTATTTTTAACAAATTCCATTTTCCCCTCATCCCAGAAGGAGAACTGAGTTATTAAAAAACAGTAAAAAATACATCATCGCAGAGCATGCCATATCTAATTATGGAGTTGCCATCGTCGGCCTGCAGCCACACATTTTAAGGGCTTTGTAAATCAACCATCCATTCAATCTGTGAACTTATATGACTCCTATTCTTCATTTAGCTGTACAGCGAAATTATTGGCAAGTGAGTGCTGATCAGAAAAAGTTCTACACTGACTAAATTAGGAGATGGAAGATATAAATATAGAATAGCATGCTTACGTTCCCAAAGGGAGATGAAATCATTTTTCATTGTCCATTATACTTAGCTGTACAAGCGTACATAGCATAGCACTAAATAACCCTTTGAGGGTTCTTCACTTGTCGCTATGCGGCTCAGTGCCGCTCAGTGGAGCTATATTGTGATAGCTCAGTGAGTGCAACCCTGAGTGATCATTACCTGCCTGGTCGTGAAACGACAGGAATCCAGTGCTTTTGGCCTGTGTTCGCGTAGTGTCTTAGAGCTCAACGAGACTTCAGAGACCCTCTCGTTCAAGGACATCTTACCACAGGAGGGGAGGTGGAGGGCCAGAGAGGACAGTGACTGTCGCAGGCCCCCGTAGCGAGTCAGGGCAATGCTGGCCTAGGGCTGTGGTCTCTGCTTTTTCTCTGACAGTGCCCTGCTGTGCTAGTCAGTTAAACAGGTCTGATTTCTGCCCTTCAGCGTTCACAGTCTCAGACAGTCATCAAGACAGTCAAATAATGACCATATGTGTACAACAAACCGGCTAGTTGAAGAGAGAAGATGGCGAGAGTGAGAAATTTGGAAATCTGTGTATCTGGATGCCAAGGAAAAGATAAAATCAGTTGCTCTCTGACCCACTTTATAGATGCTGTAAAGTTTGTTATGGAAAGAGATGCAGCACATTTGCCAAGTGTTGGGGGAGGGAAGGTTTGGTGCCGCGAATGGGTGCCCCTGAAGGTCAATATTGCCATTTGGGAGGGTCCCTGGAAGCGGACCATTGGGGACATATGATGGGAATACCACAGGGAGTGACGCACTGGGCCAGGCCAGAGACGTGTGAGTTCTGTGGAACGCTCTGCCCCATCTGGGGGTAGCATGTGGGTGCCATCCCCAGACCCCTGGCCCCAGGCAGAAGGATAATAACTGATCGTGGCCGGCTTTTTTCTGACCCTCAGAATCCTGTGGGCAGCATTCCGGGCAGCCAATACCAATGGACTGGAGCTGGCACAGAAGCTGGAACCTGTCTCTCTCTTGCCTGGGCTCATGCCTGGGCCAGAGTGGGCTCTCGGTGTTAGTTCTCTAAATGACTGGGAGCGGGCAGAGGGAGTGAGAGAAACCTTCATGAGGAAGGATGGACTGTGAAAGCTTCTGGAAAAGTCGCCTCTTGGCAATGCTGGAGACTGATGTCTTTAGAGGATGTGAGGAGACCAGGACAGGGGGTGACCTGGCCTAAATTCAGGCTATTAGAGTTAGCACGGAGAAGAGCAAACAGGAAAGGAGAGCTGATGTGGAGGGAAGTCGTGGAAGTTGGCTATGACAGCCGACTGGATGGCGAAGGGCAGTCACATGCTGGACGTGAGGAGGCTCATGGTGGAGGGAGGACGCAGGGCTGCCGGGTCAGCAGCTCAGGAGCCCAGGTGGTTCAGACTGCGGCCTTTGGGTTATCGAGTACATTCTCCCTGAGAAGAGCTGGTCAGCCTTCCTGGCCACCCCCGACAGTGGTTAAACGTGTTGTGAGGCGTTTCCAGGTGGCAAAGAAAAATCAGTACGTAGAATGTCTTCGATGTTATCTCCGTAATTTTTTTTCTTAATCTTTTGATACCTTAGCTACTTACCTGCTTTTCAGGTCTCAGAGTTCAGAATATATAAATTAGAAGTTTCTAATACTTGGAAAATAGCTAAGGAGCTTTTAGTTTGAGAATTTTATATTTTTTTCTCGGATTCTGTGTTTGTATTGTAGTTTTAATAAAGTCTAATAATATTCCCCCCCCTTCCTCCACCTCTTTCCCCCCACTCCAGTTCAAGCCGTTGTTTCTCAGTCTAGTTGTGTAGGACACAGCTCCCTGGCCCATGCTGGTGTGATGAGCCTTGTGCTCCCCCCGGCGGAGGCAGTCGGTTGCTGGTTGTCGGTGGGCCGCTCACAGCAGCTCACGGCAGCTCTCGCCGGCTGCCGGCCGCTCTGGCAGCACAGCAGCCTGTGGCAGCACACGGCAGCACACGGCAGCCCACGCCGACCTCCGGCTGCCCACGGCAGCCCAGCTCCAGGGAGAGCCGTTGTTCACAATCTTAGCTGTAGAAGGCGCAGCTCACTGGCCCATGTGGGAATCGAACCAGAGACCTCGGTGTTAGGAGCACAGCGCTCCAACCACCTGAGCCACCAGGCCAGCCCTAATAATATTTTTTGTTGATAAAAGTTTCTAGTTTTAAAAACATTTTTCATTTTTATAGCTTATAAAGGTAATAATATTTCATGATGGAGGATACCTCCTGAGTATCCCACCTCTGAGTCAGCTTTCAAAGAGCAGATTCTCCCCGTTCTCTCTCCTGTTCCTACTCCTGGCCATTTCCCCATGACCCCTCTATCTTTTCCTGTGTGCGGCTGGACCCAGGAGACCAAGCACCCAGGTTAGGGGATTGGGTCAGTAAAAGGTTCAGTGGTAAGAATATTGAAACCTTCCTGAGAGGAGGAGGTTTGGAAGTTGCCCATGAACTGAAAAGACCTCCAGTCTTCCTGTCCCAGGCATTGCCCATGGAGTTGGCTGACCCGCTCATATTGCATGTCCCCAGATAAGAGTGGCATTAGTGATTGATGCTGTTTTTAAACTCTCCGGAGTAAGAAAATGTTGGTAGTTTGTTGCCGGAGCCCTGTCATTTCACACTTTCTCTGAATCATTTTGCCAGGCACCCAGCAGGCGTTCAAGAAACGCATTTGGTTCATTGAGCCACTGCTGGTCATAGCCACCATCGCTGCCACCACCACCAAAGAGTGTTCTGAGAGCATTCAATGAAAGTCCTGAAGGTTGTGTATGTTAAGACTGGTCCAGAGTCCACCCTCCTTCCTTCAGGCTGGTCAGCCACACCCTGCCTATCAGCACTTATTTGCTCATGATCAGAATGATAGAACGGTCCAGCGAGCAGGGGCATCTGAGGTCGCTTCCTCTGTCCACACTCCTGTGCAGGAAAATCCTGTCTGTACCGGTCATGACAGGCAGCCCCACCCCACCCCACCCCCGCAGCACCCACACACCAGGCATCCTGCTCCCCCTTTGGGGATATGTCTGCCTGTTAGAAAATCCTTTATTCTAATTCAAATCTGCCTCTTGGCACCATTTCCTCATTGACATAGTTCTGCCCTTTGTAGCAACACAGAACAAAGGTCTGTAGGCATGGCATGATTCCACTTTCGAAGTTTGGAAGCAGAGCTCAAGGCCTCCTTCCCTTTCCCTTCCCTACCCGTTTTTATCTCCCTCCCCAGCGTTTCTGTTCTCCAGTGCCTTCAACCATTCTTTATGTGGCATGCAGTCAATGTTAACATTAATGATAGGACACATTAATTCAGTGCTTACCATGTGCCAGGCACTATTCTGAGCTCTTTATATGAATTGTTTTATTTACTACCCACCCTGTGAGGTAAATAATGTCAGTATCCTCATTTTACCAATAAGGAAACTGAGGAACGGAGATAAAATGTTGTCCAGAGTCGCACAGGTAAGCAGCAGAGTGGAGATTTGGACCCAGGCGGTCTGAATCCAGTTCCTATGCTGTTAGCTGTGGGGCTATAATATCTCATAACCTTAGCACTAAAAGTACGCCCGTGGTGCATTCGACTGGGGCTGGCCCAGCTCTGACTTATTGTGCAAGAAATCATTTGACAGGAGCCTGACTTGAACCATTTTCTACGAAACCTCTTTAGAGTTTGTTTTGACAGAACCAGCTGCAGGGCAGAGGCCTTTGCACTGTCGTCAACAGATGGGTTCATCCTAGTTCTGCCAAGCCCTGCAGGGGTTTAGAACCGGGTGACAAATATGGGTCTCAGTATTTGTTTTCCTGAAATTTGTAAATCAGGAAGGGTTTTTAAAGGTGCAGGTGAGGGAGGTGGTTGGGGCCAGTCCGACGTAGGCTGGAGTGTTGGCCCTGCCCCTCGCCAGCCATGTAACGAGGTGCCAGTCACTTGTGGTCTGTTTCCTTTTCTGTAAGATGGGAATAACAGTGTGTTTTCACAGGACGTTTTGAGCGATAAATGAGCAAAGGCGAATATGCCATGAAGTTGCAGTGACTGTTGCAGAGTGTTCCCCACAACAGATACCCCAAAGTTTGGTGACCAAGCCCTCTGTCCGCCCTTCCTGCTTTTGGAAGTGCACCCCAGCCCCTCAGCTGCCTGCTGCTGTCCTGTGGAGTGGGACGTGGGTCCGTGGAGGCCTGGGCCTTCCGGGGCAGGAACAGCCCCTGCCGTCACATTGGTCATCCTGCCCAGGCCCTGGCAGCCCAGGCCAGGCTCCCCCGGGAGTCTAGGGAAAGATGATCCGTGACTTCATCAAGAGTCTGCTTCATGTGCTCAGAGGTCTTTTTGGCCTAAGCACTGGCCACATGCTGGCTGAGCCAGGAGGGCTGAGTAGCTGGGGTTGACCCGTCATTCTCTGTCAGTTGCTTTTCGTAAAGCATGCCCAGTCACTGTTTCCTAGAGGTTCAAGCTGCATAGTGGGGCCTGGTCCCTGAGGTATGGGCCCAGAGACCTGGAGGCAGAGCAGTTCGAAGCAATAGAAAAAAGATTGAATAAAATCCAGTTCTGTCATTACCAAAAGTGGGGCCTTTAGCAGTTACCTTAGCTCCCTGCATGTAGTGTCTCTATCTGAAAATTGGGGATGATAATAGAAGTAGCACCTCAGGTTGATAGGTCTAGAGGAGAGCCTGTATGGGCAGAGCAGAAGGCACCCGCACAGTGTCTAGCAATTAGTAAATATTAGAATAATAAGTTCCTTTCTCTTTAACTATCTACTCCTTCTCCTTTTCTAGTCCTGACTGCTGTTGATTTTCTATAAGGCTTTGGGTAAATATCTTAACCTCTCTTGGCCCCTTCTCTCTTCATAGAAGAGTTGAACCACACTACTGGTTCTGAATAGGTACATAGCTCCCTCTATAGGACATCTTGGGAATGTGTGGGGTGATTTGGCTGTCACAATAATGGGGACAGGGCTTTCATTGGGGGGTAGCAGGGATGCTAGATGCAATAAAGACTGTCCAACATCGTATACAACTTCCTAAAGTGCAGTGGACATTCATGTAGGTGAAACCCTGTTGATGATTACCTGAGACTGAAATACGACTCCACTTTACACATAAACACAAATAATTTTTGCATGTTTTTAATATACAGTAAGTCCTCATTCAACATTGTCAGTAGGTTCTTGGAAACTGCCACCTTAAGCGAAATGACACATAACAAAACCAATTTTATCATAGGCCAATTTATATAAACAAATTGCCAGTTATAAAAACAAATTGCCAGTTATAAAAACAGTCATGGGGGTGTAAAATACAGCCTGGGGAATATAGTCAATAATACTGTGATAACTGTGTATGATGTTAGATGGGTACCAGAGTGATCACTTCATAAGTTATATAAATGTCTAATCACTATGTTGTACACCTGAAACAAATATAACATTGTATGTCAACTATAATTGAAGAACTTTTAAAAAGAGTTAAGTTCCGATGACATATTTCTGATCACAAAAGGATCACCAAACTTCTAAATAAAAACCAAAAACATTTCTAATATTAAACATGGAAATAAATGTAAGCTATATATACATTTCAGAAAGACTATTAAAAACAAGGAAGAGAATTATTTTCCAACCTGCTGATTCCAGTTCAAGGACACGGTGGCCAGAGCTCATCCCAGCAGCTCAGGGCACAAGGCAGGCACCCATTCTTGGACAGGACACCATTCTGTCACAGGCCACTCACATGCGTCCACACTGGCTCAGACTGGGATAGTGTAGACACTTCAGTTCACCTGACATGCGGTGCACATCTTTGGGATGTGGGAGGAAACCCAAGTACCTGGAGAAAACCCATGCAGACACAGGAGGAATGTGCAAACTCCACACAGACAGTGGCTCTAGCTGGGAATTGATTTTTCTTTTATTTCATCAACGTTATAACCAAATGACATTGAACGAAATGACATTATTCGAGGACATGCTGTATATGGAATTTTCCAGGAGCACAAACACCAATTATATGAGGTTTACCTTTTTAAGCACTTCATTATATCTTTCATTATGTCTTTTAGAGTTGCAGTGCCCGACATTTGTATATTGACATACATATTATCTTATGTTAACTAACTTTATTTCCTTCTAAGTATTACAGTTAGGGTATTATGTTGATTGTTTTTGAAATGATGAGTATTGGTAGGTTATATTATTTACAAATTTCAAGAGAGTAAAAGGAATGTTAAAAATATTTGTATTGAATCTCTGAATTTTCAATACTAGAAAAGGAGTGAGTATGTGTGTGTGTGTGTGTGAGTGTTAGCTTATAAATTCACTGGAGAAACCTTAATATAATTTTGAAATAAAAAGAAATGGTTCTATTTCTCTTAGATGTGTAATGGAAGTCAGAATTTTTAACTGCATCCATTGTCAGAAAATAAGGTGTTTTGATGTTTCCCCTATTCCTTTTAGCAAATACGTAATCTTAAAGAGCCTGAAACATAGTTTTCATTATCTTTTGTTTCATCTTTGCCATTTCTGTTTTTTTCACTCCTCCCACCTGTACATATATTTTTTTAACATTCATGTGTAGATTTTTACAGAAAGGAAAACCAGCCAGTCTCCCTGCTCTTTATCAAGCTTGTTTTGGTTGTTTTGTAGCCTCTGCCTACATAAATGAATGATGTGAATTTCATGAATTCCCTATTCATATGCTTTACTTATTTTTCCACGAAGGTGTCTGTCTTTTTATTGAGTTATCGGAGGTTTTATTTTGTTTTGTTTTATTTAATTCAGAAGGGATGATACTCCTTCACCTGTCACAGAGCTCTCTGGAGTAAAACAGAGCTGGTTTTGAACTCTGGCTTTCCCACTCCTGAGCGGAGGAATTTCAGGCAGTTTACGTGACTTCTCTGAGAATGAGTTACTCCTTCTTTGAGAACTGAATGAAACAACACTGACTGGCACAAAATAAAAGCCTGGCGTGTGGTTTCTGCTGCTACTGTTTTTATGTTGTTATTTTTGTTGTTACTCCTGCGCTGAATATTTTCTCAGAAAAAAATGTCTCAATTTCTGACACATACCGTTTCTCAGATCCTTAGACATGTAACACTTGCTGTAACCAAAGCTCAGGAAAACGAAACTGAAATCACCGAAGTAATTTTTTTTTATTTTAGTATCATTATTATTATTCGTCGTGTAGGAAAGAGACAGATGAAAGAAAACAAGCTGATTCCGTTCCAGTTAGAGGAGGAACTTGCAGGGTTATTCCTGGGGTCAGGGCACACTGAGCTGAACATCTTAGGTCTGGGGCACGGCTAGGAGGCCTGGAGACTCATCACAAGGTTACATCGTTTTCCTCAAACTCTGCTTGCCAGAGCAGGCAAGTGGGCAAGTTCATTTCAGGAAGGTTTCCAGTCGTTCAGAGTTGGAACAGAAAGGATCATCTGGTGTGCTGTGCTAAACACGCCGGCCATGTCCCCAGCACTTCTGGTTGATTCATGTCCTCGTTACCGGCTCTGGCATTCTTATAGTGTCGGCGGGATGGGCACAAGCCTGCCTGCCCTCCTGCTCCTCCTTGAGACAGTTTGGCTTTTCTTTGCTGAGTCACTGAAACAACAGCGACTGTGTGGCATCACGGCTATGGCGTTGGGCACATCTGTGTTCAGTCCCTGTTCCCCAGCTCCCGGCTGTGTGATCTTGAACAAGTTGTTGCACCTCTCTGAGCCTCAGTGCCATCTTCTACATGATGTTGCTAATAACGCCTTCCCTGAAAGGTCACGGTGAGGACAAAATGAGCTGTGAAAGGGCCAGGACTGCCCTTGGCACGTTTGATGCTCAGTCAGTGGGAGGTAGTCATTGCTCCAGAAAGATGTGTGGCAGGTAGACCCCAGCCGCCGTGTCGTCTGTGATGCAGCTTAGACATCTCACCGGCACTTGTCACTTAACGTGCCCCAGACCAGCCGTCCTGCCGTGCTCGGTGGATTCCTGCAGCCGTCACACAGGGCACACTGCGTGGCAAGTGGACTCAGGTTGGATTTTCTCCCGCAGTCGCCCCCCTGCTGGGGGCCTCCGTGCAGTTCACAGACTGGCCATCGCCCCTCACATCAGAAAGAAACGGGAAGTCCCATTGGCTCTTCCTTCAGAACGTACCGAGAATCAACTTCTCACCGCCGTACCAGGGCCACTCAGCCGGATGCCTCTTACACCTCATATCCGGTCAGTCGGCACAGCCTTCCTGAAAATACATCTAGAATTCAGCTGCTTCTCACCTCCTCCACTGCTGAAACCAGGGCTGAGCCGGATCATCTTTTCCCCAGATAATTGTGGTCTTTTCCATCCTGGCCTCCCTGGACTAGTACACCTTTGTCGCACCCCCCACGCACCCACACACATACACGTGCACACACACATACACACGGGTCCCCCCAACACACGCACATGCCCTTTCCCCCCAGAAAGCCCCCCCTCCCCGCAGCCTCTTCTCGACACTGCAGGCGGACGTAAACCCCAGGCAGGGTCGGTCACGGGTCCTCCGACATCCTTGGCCCTTGACGGGCTCCCCTCTGTCTGGAATGCTCCTTCCTTGACTTCTCCCCTCCTCACGCCCAGACTACCTCCATCGCCAGTGCACCTTCTGCCCTGTCTCTGACTTAGCACTGACTACCTCCCAGTATAATTTCCTGATTCGTCTCCTTTGCTCGCCTTCCTCGCCAGCATGTGTACCACACAAAAAAAGGAGCTCTGGCTCCCAGCCCCCAGCCCCAGCCCTGCTGTGTAGGACAGGGCCTGGCGCTTGGATGCCCTCGGTAAATATTTGCTAAAAGATTAATGAATGATTGTGGGCCAGCACACGAACAGTGTCTTCATTATTACAAAATTGTCCTGAATTGAAATTTGACTGCCATGTGCAATTTGTGGTGGAAATTTACTCAAATTACCAGTTCTTTCGCTGTAGAAATTACCTGGCATGTATGAGTGCTCAATAAATTGAGTTGGATGGATTGCGTTAGAGTGCTGGGGCCATGGTAGCCATCTGTGGCCTCTTTACCCATCAGCCAAAACCTGGTAGGTGGGACATAGGGTGCCTACCTCCCCGTGCCCCTAAAACCCTTAGCTGGGTGTCGCTGTGTCACCCCAGAGCCTCCGGTGCAGCCCAGCTCTGGGCAGCAGCTGTCAGCCTGCTGGCTTCCCCTTCTGTGGGCTCCGTCTCTGTTGGCAAATCAGGGTCCTTTGCTTTCACCATCTCATCTCCCTGGGCAACTCCAAAGTTCCGTTATCATCCATTGGCTTACCGTTCTCATTATCCTATCTCAGTTTTCTGTAGGAGGAGCTAGTTCTCTGGATTTCGGTTTCATTGACCATCAAATGAAGGGATTGGACTTTTAAAATACCACTTACCTTTCCAGTTCTTAGAAGTCTTCAGTGCTTTCTGTTGCAAAATGCTGACCTCTGGGAGGTTCTCCAGCCCCCCTGCCAGGCCCCTCTTCCAGCCTTTCTCTAGTCACCCTCTCTGACTCCTTCTTGGTCCCTGGGGCTCCTCAACTTTAAGTTCCTTCATGTCCACTTGCCCGTCACTCTCCCCCAACCCCACGCTTCTCGCTCAGCATTTCTGAGCTCCTTCATCCCAAGATGCCCAGTCTGAGTTTGCTTCTTTGACATCAGCACTTACCTTTCCACAGTCTTTGGCCCTTCTTTTTTAACCAGCATGAGGTCATCACTTCAGTAGCCACAGTTGACCTGATGAGCATTCTGAGTGATCTTCATATATCGAGCTCCTTCAGTCTGTGAGGAGGACTCCTCCCCCTTTTGCAAATGAAGAAACTGCTACTCCTAGAGGTCATGGAACTTACAGAGCTAGTAAGTGGCAGAGCTGGGACTTGAACCCCGGCTGTCTGGGTCCAGAGGCCCTGCACTGACCACCATCCTGTCCCACTTGTCTCCACACACCCGTCATCGTCTTGCCCTTTTGTCCACCCCCACCTGCCCCTCGATGTGGGGAGAATCCCAGCTCTTGCTCTGCTGCTGCTTGGAGAGGTACCCTGGTCTACCAGCTCTGCATAAACGCCCGCCTGCTGTGCGGCTCCCGAGAGGCTCTGCTGCTCTGTACAGACCACTGCCTGTGGCCCCGTCCAGGCCCGTGCTCAGGTCCCTCCCCACTTTGCAGTTGGCCTTGTTCTCTGCCATGGTGAAAAGGCGGAGGCCGCTCCGTGTGCGACCCCTGTGTCCCTTTCCTACGCTGCCTAGTATTCTCCCATTTCCTGTCCTCCTTTCAGCCTTCCCCATAATCTCCATGAAGGCCTATCCTTTTCCACTGAGTCCAGCCCTCCTTGGTGCTCTTCCTGCTGCCTGTCCCAGCTGCCTCCCAACCAGAAACTCAAAGCATCTTGCAGGCTGCCCTGTCTTTGACTCAGCTCTCCCTCACCTGGCGTCTTTCCCTTTACCACCAAGTAACAGCAGTGCATCCTTTTGTTTCCTTTAGAACAAGATGCAGATGTTTTCCAGAACTTTCTTCAACTTCAGGCAGTAAGTTTTTTGGTGGAAAGAATGTTCTTCCCCTGAGTCGTTAGGGCCAGGCTGTCTTCTCTTATTCTGTAGCACTAAAACAAGAAGATAGAAGAAAACAGGAGCCAGGCTGATATGTTTTTGGTGAATGAGCATGACTCATTGATCCTTCTTGGTGTGGGGAGGGAGGTGTGCCATCCGTGAAGGTAAGGGCACGTGGAGGCCAAGGGTCAGGAGGAGAGCTTTGCCCTCGGAGGCTGCCTCCCAGCGCTGACACGGCAGGACAGCTGGGACGTAGCAGATGCACAGCACACACGCCCCCACCCCCACCCGCACCAGACGTTGATCATCTGCTTTGTGTTGGACCCAGTGCTGGGCGCCAGGGTCCAGAGGAGAACGAGACCTGGACTCTGCTTGGGGAGAGGCAGCACCTGTGAGCTCCCGTGGCAGCTGCAGATTCCATTGTCGTCCTCCCAGTAACGCAGAGACACCTCCGGACTAGGCTCAAAGCAGAGTCCGAGGAGTGGGCTGCATGCACGTGGGTGGGTGCTGCAAACAAAGCGTGGGTGCTGAGAGGCAGAGGGCAGCGTGAGGCAGAGGTCATGTAACTGACAGAGCAGGTGCCCAGAGGCCACTCGTGGGTAAAAGTGGAATGGGGACCTGAGACCTCAGGCTGCTTCCAGAGGAGCCAAGAGGCCGATGAAGCCTAGGTACTTTCTAGCAAGGAAATCGGCAGGGTGGGAGGGGACAGGAGGGGGATCCTTAGTCCTGACTGGTTTTGCAGAACAGGTTGCCCTTAGTGTGTCCCACCAAACCTTTGTCTTCCAGGTGTGGATGGGCACGTGGGGAGTTGGAGACTCCGCTGCTCCTGGACCTCCACCCTCCAGGGTTATCTGTGTATAAGCTTCCAAGAAGCCCTGCAGAAAAGAAGCCTAACTGTTTTACCCAGCATTCCCCCATACTTCTGTGGACATTGATAATCTTCGCCATGTGACGTCATTAAAATCCCATGGAACCAGTGTTCCATGGCAGACCTTTGAGGAGTGCTAGCTTCAAGGATTTTTAAATCCCTGCTTTCTATGGAATACGCCCACTCCTTATTTTGTGCGGGGGTCATGCCATGTAGTGGAAAGACTATGGGCTTTACACAGGACTGACCTGGTTTAAATCTACCTTCCTATAAAATCACCAGCCTTGGTCAAGTTACTTCACCTCTGAAACTTCATTTTCTCATCTGTAAGTGGGAGTGAGCCATTAGCCATCCTATAGGTTGTTGTGATGGTTAAATGAGAAAATAGTTAACATTATTGTGTGCCAGGCACCATTCTGAGCACTTAAGTCTCCCCCACGGCTCTGAGGTAGGTAGTTCTCGTCCATATCTCATGGGTCAGGAGACCATGACCCATCAAGTTACGTGTGCTGCATATCTGGGAACTGAGATTGACGCCCCAGGCACTAATACACGGTGAAGTGCGGCTGTGAAACCTGGGGAGCACGCTCTTAACCACCATGTCATAAAGGACCTGGTACATTAAAAGCACTAAGTACTATCAGTTCCCTTCTCAGGTGGTACATGGATATTTAAAGGGGATCCGTCCTTCCCGAGACTCCACATCATTCTGCAGCCTTTTCTTACCGATCTCGGTAAAGGAGTAATCTGGACTCGCTTGTCCATGCCTCTGCTCTGGTTCTGACCCTTCTGTTTGCTCTGCAGCCACAGGCTCATCACCTCAGTTTGGCAGCTGCTCAGCTGTCAGCTGGAATTGAGACACTTCCCACAGCGGTCCCATCAGTGGTCCGTACATCACCTTCCAGGACCAAGAGTCCCCCAGGAAGCCCAGTGGGTCCTTAGCTTGTTCCTCAGGTTGTTCTCCTTTCTCTACTTGAGGGATGGATTTGGTAAAGGTCTAAGAAGGCATCCCTTTTGTTATTCATTCAGCAAACACTCACTGAGCGCCTTCACTGGGCTAAGTGCATGCCGTGTTTTGTGACTTAATTAGATCCATGAACCCCTCTAACAGCCTTCAGCAGCCCTCCAAGAGTGGAATTCTGTGGACTCTCCTCCATCAATGGTACTGGGTCGTCTTTTGCACAAAGACCAACCTTGTTTTGACTCACAAAGTACTCCAGGATTCACAAACTGTGCCCCTGTGTGACCCTCTCAGTTGGCCCTCCAAGCTCAGTATTTCCAAAGGCAACCAGTCTCCCTGATTTATGGCTGATTTGGGATTCCCAATCAACTAGAGCTGTCAGCAGGACTGGATACAGAAGTGCCACAAACAGGGTTCTCCCGCAAGCCCCTGACAGCCACTGAAGATACCGCTGTCATCTGCTCAGAACCTACTCTCACCACCCAGCCCACCAGGAAACATCTGCAACACCTAATCCAAGTCTCATGTCCTCCCCGGTCCCCCCCCACACACACACACACATTCTCTCTCTCTCTCTCTCTCTCTCTCTCTCTCTCTCTCTCTCTCTCTCTCTCTCTCTCTCTCCCCCCCTCCTACTCCTGTAACTTACATCTGCCCCACAGTGAGAAAAACAGCACTTCTTCCTCAAAGCACTTGACTGCCACCTGCCGGAAATTTATCGTAATGGCTCCAAAATCTCTGCCCCTTAGAAAGGCCAAGGCACACCCTGGAGTCCTGCAATGCGCTGCTCTCAACTCTGAGCATGGCGCTGCCTGTTGCAGGGATCATGCATCATGCCGTCACGTCTTTACCAACTAGACTGAGGGAATCTTGAACATAAGGCCAGCTAATTCCCCCGTGTCCCCAGCGCCCTGGCTTCCACCACAGGCTAGAGAAATGCATGCTGAAGGATCCTGGAGCAAACACCCGTTACTTCAGTCTCAAGAAGTAACCTGGGTGAACGTTCTCTAAATCTGCCTTTTGCAAAGCAAGGCAACCAAACACCCCACGGCTGTCACTAAGCATAGAGGGTCAAGGGGGACTTTCAGGAGAGACAGGGCCCTTTCAGCCTCTCGCTTCTGCTCAAAGGCCACCACCATCTGAGCAGACCAGAGCAGCTCCACATTCATTCTCAATAAACCCTGAGTCAGGCGCCAGCACCACGGAGTGGAGACCGTGTAGAATGGGCCCAGGGCCAACTGCCGCGGCTCTTTCCATGAGGGAAAGTTCCTCCAGACGACTGCTGTGCCCAGGGCCAGCTCCTTGCAGGTTGTGGGGATGTGAAGGTGGCCACACAGGGGTCCTTCCTGGCGAATTTGGGGTTTTGTGGGGAAGTAGATAAGCGTACAACTCCTAGCAAGGGTGGTCAAGGACGTTGATTCATCTATATTTTCCTAAGCTGAGCCCTTTTACTAACTAAGCCACTTCATCAAAAGCCATTCACCCAATGACATCTGGGGCTTTACAAGGGGGTCTTAACAGAACTCCATCCAGCTGTGACATCTGGGGGTGGAGGCAAGAGGGTGGAACAGGCTTTCACTGGGGTCCCATTTTATAAAGGGGAAGCCCGCTGTTCTTTCCCCGGAGCCATTCTGCGCAGCATTGCTCAGGTCCCACAGAGACAGCCTCCCTGATAACTGCCCTTCCTTGCTCAGTCTGTCCCGAGGAACTAGCTGATACTCTTCCCGGCCTGTGTGGGGCCTCTGGCTGCCAGGGAACCCAGAGACCACTTGTTGGCTCGGTTTCTATAGCTTTCCTGAACCAGGACTGCTTCCTCTTCTCATTTCCCCTCATTCCTTCCCCAGGAGTGCTTATTTTGGAGGTTTTGTATGTTACTTTGTGGGGATGGTTTTAGAGGCAGGACCAGGGGGTGGTTTTGCTCCTTAGAACCAATAGTGAGCTGTACACACCTGGGTTCAGTCCCCATTGCCAGCTGTGTCATTTTCAGATAACTTTGCCTCTTCTATCCTTAGTTCCTTACCTGGAAAACTGGGGTAATGATCACAGTCAGTGGATAGGGTATCGGAAAGATTAAACTAGTCCAGTGTAAATGCCACTGTTCCCTTTCCCTGCTCCCAGGTCAGGCGTGGTCTGTGGCTCCAGAATCCTAGTCTGCATTTCTTTCCTCCTGCCTATGTCAGGAAGCTTAGGAGTAGTGATACAGCCGTAAGAGCTAGGTGATCAGCTGTCCTGGTTTGTCTGGGACAGAGGGGTTTCTTGGGATGCAGGACTTTCTGTGCTAAAATGGGAAGGTCCTAGGCAAACAGAAGACTTGGTCACCCTAGTAACAACCAACCTCAGCATTTCAGTGGCTTTCTTTCTTTCTTTAAGATTTTGTTGGGGAAGGGGAACAGGACGTTATTGGGGAACAGTGTGTGTTTCCAGGACTTTTTATTTATTTATTTTTATTGGGTAACAGTAGTGTGTTTTTCCCAGGACTTATCACCTCCATCCAAGTCAAGTTGTTGTCCTTTCAATCTTAGTTGTGGAGGGCGCAGCTCAGCTCCAGGTCCAGTCGCCATTGTTAGTTGCAGGGGGTGCAGCCCACCATCCCTTGCGGGAGTCGAACCGGCAACCTTGTGGTTGAGAGGACGCGCTCCAACCAACTGAGCCATCTGGCCACTCAGGAGCTCAGTGGCAGCTCATTGACTTCATTCTAGTTGCGGAGGACGCAGCTCACTGGCCCATGTGGGAATCGAACTGGCAGCCCTGTTACCCATAGCTCGCGCTCTAACCAACTGAGCCACCCGTCCACCCCCAGTGGGTTTATTTCTTCCTCATGCTGTTCCCCATCCAGGACCTTGGCTAAAGGACGAGCCTCGATTTAGGAAATTGCTCGTCTCAGCACAAAGAAACACATGCTAAAAGTTCTGTTCCAAGTTGCAGTTGTCCCATCCACTCCCGTTCATCAGTCAGGCGAGTCACAGGGCCAGGCCTGACGGGGCAGCTTGCAGACTCTCCCCACAGGGAAGGGCAGCTGATAGTTTGAACCTTAATATAATCTACACTCTCCCCTTTCTCTTCTTGCACCATTCTGGGGTGCTGGGGCAGGAAGGAGGGAAAGCAGGGAGAGACGCCTGGTCTGTGATTGGGTGTTCTTGGATGTGGTCAGATTCCTGTAGACGGTTTGTGGGGGTTTTTTTAAGGGGGCAAATTGGCCTCGCCCTGCTCTGCTCAGAAAATCAGCTGTGTCTCCTTTTGGCACCTAATAGTGATTGACAGGCTGTAGGGGCAGCCTGGGCTGACTCTTCTTCTAGGCCCCTTGTTCCTTTGCGTGGAGCCCCTGAAATTCCTCTCCCTGTGCTCCAAGGAGCATGAGGAAACTGAGGTGGGATGGAGGGTCCCCCAAGTATACTGCACAAGTCCCTTTGTGCCGTTCTTTCTCTGGCCTTCTAGCGAGCCTCCCTCTAGCTCAGAGGTGGGCACACATGTGGCCCCCGACTCCAGGGCCACAGGCCGGCTCTCCCAAGAACCTCCTTGCTGTGTGCCACTTGGATGGCAGCACAGGGTGGCCCTGAGCTCCCTCTCAGCCAGGGCCCCTCTCACAGGTACCTTCGTGCCTTGTCTCCTAAAGCCCCCTCCCTTGGCTCAAATCTTTTGGAAGTAGGTAGCACAGTAAGAGGGTTTTTGTTGTTGGTGTTTCTTTTTCTCTTTGTTGTTTCATTTATTGTCTCACATCTAAGAACACCTTCTCGGAGAGAAAACAGTTTTCCAAAAATAATTGTCACAGCTGATTACGTTTCCTTACCTTGTCCAAGCATATAAAAAAGGCCTTCTGATTTTTGTTTTGCAAAATATAGTGCCAAAATCTATGTTAGCATTTATTATGTCTATAAAGTAAATTTGCGTATTGGAAAAACTGATCAAAATAAGGAATTCCATATGAAGTTTGGTACTTACCGGTAGAAGGTTCCTCTAAGTTCCAGGGCGGTGGGGGAAAGAGAGGGAGTCAGGGGTTACTGGGAAATACCTACAGTAAGATGGGGGTGGGGCCGGCAGAAAGCGGAGAGGCTGAGGTGTGAAGGGAAGGCTAGCAGCAGCAAGGGGACAGCCAGGCAGCGTCTCTGGGGAGGTGACACCTGACGGCACTTGAAAGGAAAGCAGGAGTTCACCAGGTGGTGGAGTGGCTAAAGGAAGCGACACCTGTAAAACTGTGTGGGAACAGCTGAAGCCATGTGCTCTTGGGAATTTAGGTGGCTCAGTAGGCTGGAGATTTCGACAGCAGATGAGGAGGGTTGGGCTGGAGAGCAAAGAAGCCATTGTGGAGGCCTGGTGTTTCCTGCTAGGGAGTTTGGGGTTTTATCTGGAAGGTTTGGAGCAGAGCAGTGAAGCCTTTGAAGTGTTTTAAGCAAGGGTGTGTCTATCTCAGACCCCAGTGAGACGGGGTGAGGCTGGAGAGGAGAGCAGCCTGGATGGATGCAGTGACCAGGGGACAGGGAGGTGGCCGGGCCCATCCGTCAGAGGGCTATGTGGGGGCTCTGGGGTGTGCGAAGGAGAGAGGGGAGGATGCCCGGTGTGACTCAATTGATAATTCGGGGGCTGGGAGGAGGGTTGTGGGACCTGGGAATCGGATTTAGATGCAATCAGAGATGGTAAGCTTGCCTCCGGCGGCACGTCCTGGAGACTTGGAAGTCCATGCGCCGCTGCTGTGTTGCCTGAGGCTTAGGGACCAGAAGTCCAGAACTCCTGGTCAGGTTGTTTGCACATGCCCAGAGACTGGGGTTACCAGAGTCAGACTGCAAAGGGGAGTATATTGAGAGGACAAAAATCAGTTCTATTCCTGGATATTCATTTGAAGACCTATATAATCAAGACAAAGATAAGTGGTCCACAGATGGCAAGAATTAGCCAACAGAGTGTGAAACACTGGAGAGAGGTCAGTAAAGCCCCATGTAAAATCTCAGTCTTGCTGTCTGAAGGCAGAGCAGGAGGGCGGGTGCACCCCCGGTCTTCCTTTAGAGCCTCTTCCTCCCACATTCGGGGCACACAGGGGCAGAGAGGAGACCCCTCCGTCCTGCCTGTGGGAGATGGGCGGGGCAGCGCTCTCACTGTTAACGTGAGCCGAGTGTCTTTTCAGAATTGACGTCTCCCTTAGTTTTGTGTGTGTTCAGACGTCCTGGGGATCATGGGCATTTTTGCAAAACTTCTGGGAGCGACCTAAGATGTTTAAGGTGTTGGCCCTGCTGGCACTTTGCTTTGGCCGAATGTTTTCTGGAGACTTATTTCCCATTGTTCCTCATTGTTGGCGTTTAGTTAACCTCACTTGTGGGGAAGGTTGGAGTGACATCATTAGCAGTGAGTGTAGCTCCTGGAACCCCACCACTCCAGCTGTGTGGCCTCCACTCGTTCCTTCAGCTCTCTACCCCAGTCTTCTCAGCAGTAAAATGAAGAAAGCAGTAGTGTCTACCTCAGAGTTCAGGTTTAAATGAGTCAATCTTCATAATACAATAGGAACAGTGCCTGATGCAAAGTACACACTCAGTACGTATTTGTTATTATTGCTTGACCCAGCAGAAGAAATGAAAACTATCAATGGTATCTTCCTTCTCTTAAGGCCGTGCCAAGAACCCATGTTTAGTCATTTAAAAAACATTGCTGTTCACAGAAAATACCTCCTGCCAGATTCCTTCATGTGTCTGTAGTTTAGTTGAACAGGCAGCTGTTAAAAGATGGGACTGTGAGCCGTTCAGTTGCTCCCTGTAACTAGGAGCCATGAGCTAGCTCCCCCATCTCTGTTAGCTAACAGATATTTTAAGTCTGTTTGCCCCAGAGTGACCTGTCTGGGTTTTCTTTTCCCGTGGGTCCCACTCTAGGTTTCTGGAAGAAGTTGACTGCCTGACAGGAAACGACAAAACATGAAAGTCGCTTTGAGGTGACCAGCAAGTCCAGTGGCTCGCGAATTCCTCCCAGGGTGGATCTGAGGCTTAAGACCTGAGACTTCAGGTAACAAATCATCATATTCCCCTCGTCCCCCTCCCCCAGCTCACTGTCGCTGGCAATTTCCATAGTAGTTTTTCCTTCAGGAAGTGTGGTTGCTTCCAGGACCTGAAACTTGGAATATTCCACCTCATGCTACTGTCTGGCTGGTCACGATGAGGGGTGGGGACTGGAGATGGCACCTCATCTAACAGGCAGCCCAAAGGATCACCGGGACCCTGAGGGTGGGGCTCTGTACCCATCCCTGGCCCACTTCTCCGAGTGTCACTAATAACACAACAACAATGGAAGCTAGGCCTTTAATATGATTAAATGATTATAAAATGCTCCTTGAAGAATAAATCAGAATAGCCAGGAGATTTCTGAAAATGAAGAATAAAAAGAGGGAAAGAATTTGTTCCGATAGTAAAACATATTGTAAAGCCACAATAATAAACAGTGTGGTACTAGAATGGAAATAACTAGCTCCAAGGAACAGAATAGAAAGTGCAGAAATAGACCGTAACTCAGTAAAGGTGGCACTTCCAATGCTTGCTAACAGGATGTGTGGTCTAATAGATGGTGTGGGGATAGCTGTCTGTCCATTCTGTCCATTAGAGGCGAATAAGAAATTAAGTAGTGTACCAAAAATAATTTCCAAATGGCTTAAAGAGCTAAATAGAAAGGTAAAATTATAAAAATATTAATGAAGAGAACATTCTTATTATTTTGGGGTGAGAAAAGCCTTTTTGAAATGTCACTTATAGTATCATGCATAAGAAGCAGAAAGGTGAGAAAGGTATTTACAACATCTATGATAAACAAAGAATATATTTCTAATACACAGATTTATTCATTCATTCAACATCTATTTATTGAGTGCTATGTGCTAGGAAGTGTTCTGGGCACTAAGGGTGCAATCAGTAAACCAAACAAAATCCCTGCTCTTCTGATGCTTACAGTCTAATGGAGAGGCCAACCAGTAAGTAAAGAAGGAAGTAGGTTACTGCAGGCCATATTTTGATAAGGGCGATGGAAAAATTTAAGCTAGCAGGGTGGGGGTGGTTAGGGAGGGCTGGCAGGGGGTTGTATGTATTATATGAATATTCAAGGAAGCTTCATTGATAAAGTGACATTTGAGCTGACGTATAAAGGAAAAGGGGAGAAGTAGTTGATTTTTTTTTTTTTTTTTTTTTTTTTTTTTATGTTGAGCTGATAGGATTTGTGATGGATTGGATGCAGGTTGTGAAAGAAAGAAATGAATCAGGAGTGACTTCTAGGTTTGGGGCCTGAGCAACCAGAAGGATTGAAATACTGTTTACTGACATGGGCATGACTCAGAGGATTGGCCTGGGGAGAACCAGAGGTTTGGGTACGGACATTGCAGTCTGAGGTTTCTGTTGTATATTCAGAGGGACATGGGTGGTGGTACAAGCTTGGAATTCAGGGAGAGGTTTGAGCTGGAAATGTAAATTTGGGAGTTGTCATAGCATGGATAGATTTGAAGCAGTGAAACTAGATACATCTCCTAGGGAATGAGTCTAGACAGAAAGGAGGTCCAAGGACACCCAGGGACCCTCATTTAGAGGTGAGAGAGGTGAGGAGGAACCAGCTGGAGACCAAAAAGGAGTGGCTGGCCACTGAAGTAGGCGAACCAGGAGAAGGTGGCATCTCTGAAGCCAAGAGACAACGGGGAGGGAAAATCAGCTCTATCAGATGTAGCTGATGGGTCACATAGGAAGGAAATGGAAAACCGGCCATTGGCTTTAGCAGCGAAGAGTCACTGCTGACAACAAGAGGCTGTCTTATTGGAATAATGGGGACAAAAGCCTGATTTGAGTTGATTGATAGAGAATAAGGGGAAAGGAATTAGAAACAGAAATGAGGCAGTAACTGGAGAAGAATGAAGTTCAAAAAAGTCCCCCCCCCGCCTCGCCACAATATGAGAGTTGTTGCAGCGTGTTTTTATCCTACTAAGAATGATCCAGGAGATGGGGAAAGTGGATGATGCAGGATCGGGGGCAGGCAGAGACTTCTGGAGTGATGACCTTGATTTGTGAGAGAGGATAAAGTCAGCCACTGATGGATGTGGGGGTCCTAACCAGCGGCATCTAGGTAGGCTGGGAGCTGTGGTCGCTGGCCGCTTTTCTCTGAAGTAGGAATCAGGTTACCAGCTAAACGTGAGGATAGAGGAGCTGTTGGAGGTTTGAGGAGAAAAGAGAAACTGTGACACTCTCCGTAGCAAGGTGGGAGAACAAAGGGAGCAGGGGAGTCGGATTGCTGGGCAGCACCGGCCTCTGAGGTAAGAGGTCGGGGAGTGAAGGTGAGAGCACTCAGTTCGCTGTATGCTTTTCTCCCACCAGATTCAGGTGCCCAGGTGCACATGGGTTAGCAGGCCCATTGATACTAAGACAACCTGGTAGAAAAACAGGACAAAGAAAACAACAACAACAAAAACAAATGCCTATAGCATAGAAATATACCATCTATAGCAATTTAAAAATACAAGTAAAGACAGTGAGGTTTTGTTTTTTCCTTCAGATTGACAAGAGCTCTTGTTGGGGATATAAATTATTGGAGCATTTCTGGAGCAGTGTGTCAGTATGTACCAAAACATACACATTTCCTCTTTTGACCTGTCAGTCCTCCTCCTACAAATTTATGTTAATACTAAGAGAATAGCTCACATATGTGGAGATGTATGCAGAAACATGTTCACTCCAGCAGTGGTTGTGAAAGTGAAATTCGGCACACACCTAACTGGGAGGGCCTGGTTCACTAACCTCTGAGCATAATAGTGAAAACAAGAGCTCACACTTACCTCTTGCTTTTCAGATGAGGAAACTTGGGCCCAGAGAGAAGGAGTGACAGCCTCAGTCACATCGAGTGGAGCTTGGACCCCCGATTGCGGGCAGTACACGGCCCTCTTCAACTTGGTTTAGAGCTGGAGTTCCTTGCAAGGTAGTTGTCAGCCTCTTTTGAGGGCCAGCTCACTTTCTTCTTTTAAAATATGATTTCTCAAAATGCTTTGCAAACTTATTTACAGTGTCTTCATTTCTGCAAGGTTTTCCTTGCAGGGGATGCTGGGTCCAAAAGGACAGTCAGGGAAGAGAGGGCAGACTTTGCCTGAGAGGGACCGTATTTTTCTGACTCCCAAGTTGGACTTTATATTCTGAGAAAAGCTATTTTCTGCTTTCCTATGACTTTTACAAAAGTTGTAACAAATATACAAAGATAATGAGTCTATCATTGATTTCATTGACCAGATTAATAGATTGGAAGAAAATGAAATTAGGACTGTCAGAACATCCGGGACACATGGTCCCCTCAGGGAGAGGCACACTGGCTGTAACTTCCAGAGCCTGTGGCTCTGGTTTAGTTCTTCCACGCCCTACCCTAGCTTCTCTGGGCTTTTCATCACAAAAATGAGTGGGTGAGCCTCAGTTACCAATAATAGTTCCTAAAGTAAGGACGGTCCTCTTTCCACTCCTGCCATGTCCCTGTTCCTGTTGGCTGGTGAGAGATGTGTTGGTGCTGTAAACAAGTCCCCTGTCTCTCCACAGCACCACCACGGCCCCCACCACTTTAGAAGGGCACACAGAAATAAACACACCTCTGTGCCTCCTTGTACCGCTTTCAGACCTCCAATGGCCGACCAGAGAATGGACATTTCTTCAACAATCAATGATTTCATGTCCCCGGGTGCCACCGACCTCCTCTCCAGCCCCCTCGGCACCAGTGGCGTGGATTGCAACCGCAAACGGAAAGGCAGCTCCACCGACTACCAGTAAGGCCGTTAGGCTCTTCTTCCCCCGGCTAAACTTGGTGTCGGTTCACGGGCATGGGACATCTAGGGGCCAGCTACTGTTTCTCCTGGAAGAAGGACCCTCTTTGTGGAAAGGGATGGGGATGAAAGATTCAACTCCAGGTGGCCACACAGGTGTCTTTTTCTTTATTTTGCCCCTGCATTGCAGGCAAGAGGGAGCTTCCAGCACCACTGAGGCATTTACTGCCCCCTGGCCCCCCACATTGTTCCACATCAAGGGAAAAAGAAGAGCCTCAAAGCCAAGTTCCGCCTTTTACCCTTTCCTTCATCTCCTTTGGCTCCTTTGAGCAAGATGGCTAGGTCTGATGTCACCTCAGGGGTTGCAGAGTGAGCTTTGCCTGAGGGCCTCTCCCTGAGGAACAAATCAGTTGATTAATTAATGTTTGCGGAATGAGTCAGGAGAGGTCATCTCTGAAAATAGTATAGGAACATCGATGTTATCCTTAAACATTATTGGCATTAGTATGTACCTGTTATATTAAATAGTATTTTTGTTTCTTTTTAGACTTGATGACTTTTCTTTTGAGTAAGTAAACTTTCACACTTACAGTCAACTCTTCTGTATCTGTACAAACACCTAGGGAATAAGACAATGTAGAGCATTCAAAGGCACCTTTGGTTTTTTGAGGCACCTGTGTAGAATCTTACCCAAATGTCCATTTAAGAGGTTTTCTTTTGTTTAACGAGGGAAAATCTCCAAGGAGGTGTCCCCCCTCCAGCAGATGTCCTTTCTGCTGAAGTTCACAGGTCCAATATGGGGAGCACAGTGGCTGGAGGTCAGATGCCCACTAGGAGATGCTATGATTAATATGTAAGTTATCCCGGATGATTTAGAGAGCAAACGCCCAGGGGATGGAGAGTGGGTGTGAAGCCCGGAAGGGTGTTCTTCCATAGCAGTAACTCCCTAACAGAGATCAGGAGATGTCTCCTGTGGACCCCTTGTCTCTGGCCAGCGCTGATGGACCACTGACGCGTTCTAAGACCTTTGCCATCTAGATCTGTGGTTTCCAACCTTGTCACCACCTAAGACCTTCAGGTTTCCCTCATGGACCCCAGTTTGCAAATCTTTTGTAGTTCATGAGACCCTATTAATTAAGCAAGTATAATCCCTTTCCTTATGATTGTAATGTACTAAAGTCGTATCTGTCAGATGGATGGAGCTTCTCTTCACCTGAGATGATCAACCTGGCCTCAAAGAGCAGACGCAAGTCTAGACCAAAGGGGAGGGAATGTTTTCATTTTCCCGTGTGGCCTGGACGATTTCCTCTGGAGTTTAGGTCTAGCTAGCGAAACTCTCTGCCTGTGAGCAAATCAAGGTCACCTGGTTGGGAACCACTGTTCTAGAATGGGATTCAGTGCTCCTGAGAACATTGTTTTTGCCCTTGAGATTCCGTTGTTTGAAGGGCCATAATTCCTCCTGTCTTATGGGGTGAAGGAGAAAGGCCCAAGTGGCAGCCAGCACCTGCCTGATAAATTTAGAGGCTGGAGAAGGCTGTGAGCTGACCCCAGGGGGATTTGGAACTCTTTCCTCTGAGGATTTCAGTTTATTTTCTACTGAACCACACACAAGGTGCCATGAAATTTGGATTTCTAGAGTCTGTTAAAGGGAGACAGATCCCTGCTGTGACCCCAGGACCCTCTGTGGCCAAACAGGGTTCCTCGCACCCCTACCCCAGTGCCGCAGGGTTTCCCACCTAGCTGAGAACCAGAACGCTGGGTAGCAGTGCCTTTGAAAAGCTGCCTCAGGGCTCTGCTCAGTACTTTTTTATTGGTACTTTGATTTTCCCTCCTCACATCACCCCCACATACCAGTGTATATGTATGCACTTGTATATTTGATGCTCAGTATGTTTTGCAAATGAATGGACTCCATTTATCCAGAATGATGGTGGGGGTGGGGATGAGGTATTACATTTATTCAGATTCTCTGGTTAACTGAGAGTTGCCATAAATGCTTTGTATTCCCAATTTTCAAACAATCAAAATATAGTAAAGTATATGTTAACACAGAAACTCTATTGAAACTATACATAATTTTTTTTTTTTAATAATCTGGAATACCAGTTTGCGTTTTATAGTAGGTTCCAGTTGTTTTTGTTTGTTTGACTATTATTCATCAATAATCAATACTGTGACTATTTGAGCTTTCTTATTGTTCGGTTTCTGGATAAGTGAAAGCCTTCTGTATTATAAGACGGTGTTTTGTACATCTTTATTAATAGTCATGTTCTCTTTTGTTGTTGCAGAGAAAGCATGGACACAGACAAAGACGACCCTCATGGAAGGTACCATTAACCTGCTCACTTGAACGCCAGCATCCCGATAGCCATTTTCCCTGCACAATTACACATCCTATCACTTGGTACAGGCTCCACCCGTGTCTCAGATTGGGGATAAGCAAGGAGGCCGTGAGCCTTGGGCTCACGATGGTCTCCCTCGCGCCCCCAGCCCCCAGTGTGACTAACAACCAATTTGGTATGTTGTAGAGAAATGACAGGGATAAAACAGGGAAGCAACAGAGAGGTATAACTTTGCCATTAATCTCTAGGGGATTGTGTTTTTATCTTTTGCGTTTCTCCCCCCAGGTTAGAATACACAGAACACCAAGGAAGGATAAAAAATGCAAGGTAAGCTTGGGCTCTCATTCTGTGTATAAACTGTCCTGGTTTCTTAGAGTGCAGCCAAGGAGGCTCTGTGTGTCTCCTCCCTATCTAATAGTCCTATTGACATGGTCATATCCTTAGGGATTAAAGAAGAGGGCTAGAAGTGGCCTCTGCCCCTTGCTCTCTCCAGACTGAGCTGGCCTTCACTCTTTGCTGTCTAAGCATGTTTAACCTGAAGGGGACTTTGGAGGGAGCAGAAAATAAATCAAGCTAAGGTTTTTCTCCCAGTTTTCAGCAAATTACCTCTTCTTGACTCGAGGGCTCCCCAGAAGAGACCTGGGTCCTTGATGCAATTTCTGAGCTGCACCACCCCCTCTGAATGGGACCCTTATTGCAGCTGAAGGCCAGACCTGGGGGAAACCCTGCAGCCTTGAAGAGATTCTCTACCTGCATCCTTCCTGTCTGCAGCCAGAGTTGCTGACCCTTTTCCATGAGAGTCCTCAGCTCTCCTGCTGTTAGATCCAGGGCCATCTGAGGCTGTGTCATGACACAGCACTGGGGCCACAGAATTCAGCTGTCCTGAGACTTCTAGCTTTTCTCTCATAGAACAGCCTTGGCAGGAGGTCCCATGGCTCTGTTGCTACAGTAGCAGCAGCAAACTCCATTCCCGCTGTTGATGCATCTCTTTAGGGGGACAGTCACAAATGGCAGGTGCAAACCAGTCAGGGACAGTGTGTGACAATGGAAGTGCCACCCTGCTTCAGTAAGCAGCAACTCCTGGAAGGGAGGAGTGTGACTTTCTTGGAGACAGCTCCCGGGGACAGATGTAGCATCTGGGTGGAGTCATGGTTGAGCCAAGGATGGCAGTGTCAGTTACCTGGCGACTCAATCAGTGTCTGACAGGACACACACGGGCTCCTCACAAACCTTATGGACCCTTGCTAATGGCTGTTTGGATGCTTTGCTCTTTGAAACCTCCACCTCCCTTCTCTTTCCTTCCACTCCCTTCTTAAAATCCAACTTTACAGAGGCTGAGAGGAAAAGAAATCAGGAGAAACTAACCATGCAGTTTACTTGAAAAGGCAGGTTTTGTACTATTTCTTCTTCATTCTAAAGATGAGAGAAGCATAAGAAAACTAATACCAACCTGGCAGTGAGGCTCCTTTTCAGTGACTTGAGTAGAAAAGGCTAATTTGAAACACTCTGCAAATTCTAAATTTGCCTTGTCAGATAAATACTGCAAAGAGTTAAAACTTATTTTTGTCATTGTTTCTTTGATGCTCAGTTACCTTTTATGAAATCATTTTTCATATTGTTCAGGGAAGCTCACAGTCAGATTGAAAAGAGGCGTCGGGATAAAATGAACAGTTTTATTGATGAATTGGCTTCGTTGGTACCAACGTGCAACGCCATGTCCAGGAAGTTAGATAAGCTCACTGTGCTAAGGATGGCTGTTCAGCACATGAAAACATTACGAGGTGAGACCTTGGGCTTTATTGTCCTTTATGTCCTTGCCCACAAATGTTATTGCTCTTGCCTAGAATGTTCCTGAGTCCCTAAGGCAAATGCCTGTGACTTGCAAATGTGTAGCCTTGAGTAATATGCCTATAATTTCCAGCAGTAGACACAGTGCCAAATGAAGTGATTATTGAGCTTATGTGAGTATCAAGATGCGATTCTGCAGTCCTGTATCCCCAGAGGGTAGAGGCTGTGTTCTGTGCGCAGGTCTGTATGTGCGTGTAATCAGGCCACATGCATATCAGAGGACGCTGCTGATGTCCTGTCTTGCCTATGTGTGTGCCAGGATTCCACCCATCCAATGATAAACATCAGAAATGTAGGTGCTCTTAGTGACACAGAAAAGTCAGTTTTTAAGAGGAAAATTTATCCTGGTTCCTTTGAAGAGTGAGTCACTAGTTGATGGTTCTTGCTGCGTTTTATTGTCCGGAATGAACACTGATGATATTTTCATCTTCCTGGAATTTTCCCAAACCAGATAGACCCTTTATGAGGGAGGCAGTAATTTACTTCTTTTCTGAGTGTGGGGAGGATGAGAAAACCCAAGCAGAAATGTGGAAGTGACTTATCCAAACCACGGGAGAAATCTGAAACATATCAGGCATTTTAGTGAACGCTGATCCTGGAATTTTCCATAGCTAGTCTTGGACTATTTGAGGAAATTGGAAAGTGGGCGCTCAGTCAGATCTCTGACCTGCATTGTAAAAGAATTGTGTTTTTATGTTTCCACGAAGCCACCAGAAATCAGCAGTAGCTGGTTTTGTCTGACTTTTGATCATTATTCTAAAATATAAATATTGTATCCTGTGCTTGGAGAGTGGCATTAAAAATTCATATTAGTGAAGATGGTAGAGATTAAATTATTATAATTTCAAAAGTAAATTGCAAGGAAAGGAGTGGCAGACCTCAAGTTATAAAAAGCAGGGATGTGGATCAATAAACTGCCTTATGGATATGGAAGCCACAGGCACGTTCTGTTAACCTCCTTCCCCAGGATGCTTAGAATTGTCATGCACCCGTTTCATTTTAATTCTTCACTATGCTAACCGTCCCGCAGATTCCAAGTCATTTACTGCTGGCGTTTTTCTCTGTTAAGTTATTGCTCTCCTGAAAGAGGCCCGATTGACAGCCTTTTAAACATAAGTCTTATTCCCTTTCAGTCCCAGGAGCTCGCGTTGCATTTCCTGAAGTAATGTGTTTCTCTAGGTTGCCAAGCTCGTTTAACTCACCACTGACGAAGACGAACTCACATTAAATGCCTCCTACAATATATCTGCTCAGAGCCTGGCCCACTGGGGGATTCCCAGGAACGTTTAGAATGGGGATTTGAGGGCCTGCGGGACAACCCACTTAATATACATGTTGGGAGGAGGGGACCTATTGGCTTCTAGAGTTGCCTTCTCTCAGAAGCAGATGTTTAACTTCTGTTAGCTCTTGGTTTTCCCTATAGTGACAAAAGCAAGCTTGTGAGTCTCCTGTGGGCACCAGTGTTCCCTTTTCAATGGCATTCTCTTTGGCATTACAGGATTCTGTTCAAAGCCAGATCTGCCTTGTCTCAGTTAAGGAAAAAGAAGGTGAAATGAAATCCCAGGTAGTAGGGACTAGGCCTCATCTGGAAGGTTTGAGGCAGTGCAGTGGAATGAGACCTTGTCTGAATACAGAAGGTGTGCTGACTCTCTCTTTTTCCTTCCTCAGGTGCCACTAATCCATATACAGAAGCAAACTACAAACCTACTTTTCTGTCAGATGATGAATTGAAGCACCTCATTCTTAGGGTATGTTAAAATTATGGGATTGTTTTACACAACATTTATTTTCACAAATTTCAGAGTTAAGTGCTGGCATGTGGAAATTTGAAGTCTCAATACTGAACATTTTTAGGCCTACTTGCTTTTCTGGCTCTTCACCTTTATCTTACTGTTTGGACAAGCGTCACGTTCCTTCCGAGATCTTCCTCCCCTTCTACTGCTTAGGCAAAAAATTAAATGTCTGTGCTATTGTGGTTTTACATCAGAAGAGGCAGGTTTTTGTTAAAAATAGGAGGTAGTGAAGAATCACATTTCCGCATGAAGGTTTTAGAAAGGGACTGAAACTGGTAACAACTGAGAATTTCTCTTAGCACAGAAACATCCACTGAAATCTCTACACCAAAATCTCTTCAAAATAACAAAACTTTGAAAGACTTCATGATCCATGGAGGAAAATAAATGGAGGAGGTGATGCTTTCACCTGCTTGATTACAGCTCTTCATTCATCTTGCCCGACAGCTGGGGTGGCACCGTGGGAACGTGGCCTCCGTGCAGAATTAGGTCTGCACAGGACTCCAGGGCGTGCTCCTGGCAGAGTGAGATTCACTTGGAAATTGAAGGGAAAGAAATGGAATTCAGAAAAATGTCCTCTTGCAAATTGCAAGAAGAGAAATGGAAAACGTAACTAAAAGGAAAGATAACAGCCAGGGTTGACTTCACTTGCTAAGGCCCCTGTAGAATCTCAGCAGCCTCCTTTGAGCAGATGTTTCAAAGCCTCAGGACAGAGGATAATTCGGCTGCATTTCTATATCATCACTACCCATTTTCAGCTCAACCTGGCTCCAGGCCCTCTGTAAGTCTGGCCTGCCTGCTTATTCCAAAATGCTCCATCCATCCCCTCATGACGTGCTGTATTAATTGGAAGACTTTCAACTGCAAGGAACAGAACAAGTAAGGTTGCATTTCTCAAGGATAGCTGGTCCTGGGGTAGGCTGTGAGGGGTTGGTGTGGTGGTCCAGCGCGGTCCGCAGGAACCAGAAGGCTCTTCGGTCTTCTCACACAACCATGCTGAGCTAGCATGCAGCTTGTTTCCTCAGTGTAGCAAGATGGCTGTGCCAGGTCTGAGTAGCCAGGCCAGTCAGAAAAGGCAGGGGAGGTTCAAGGCCAGTGGTCCTTTATATCAGGAGAGGACACGCCTTCCTGGAAGCCTAGTAGTGGACTTGAGCTTATTGAGAACAGTCACCTCGTCCCTCTTAGCTGCAGGGAAGGTTGCTGTGCAAGGATTTAGATTTTCCAGCCTCCAGAGTAGAGGCAGGCAAGAGAGAAACGGGTTAGGAATTGATCCCTGACATCATTTGCCACACACACCTTCCAGAGCCACATCTGTTTGCTAGACATCCCTCCAGAAATGGCTCTCACAACTCGATACAGAACCTCGGCTGTGGTCTGGTTGGCCTGGGGTTGAAAGGGACTGGCACCTCCCTTGCCATCTGTAGTGCCACATTTGGGGCAGCTGTAATAGTGCCCATCCCCAGCTCTCTTGTACATGAATTATTGTTAGGCCAGGTCTTTTCCTTCTTATACAGGCGCAGTTCATTTTTTTGAACTTCTCTTTTACCTCTGTCAAAATATGTTTATTGGATGGGCCCACATTCCAGCTTGTTAAAAACGATCCTTGGAGGCTTCATGTGCCTTGCAGATCTGATAAGCATGCCATGCCTTCTGTGTCTTTCATTTGCTTTCATTCACGAAGTCAACAAATACTTTTGAGTACTTACTGTATATGCAGGGCACTGTTCTAGAAAGAGCCAATCACTGATGAATGCCTCAGGGCAGGGCCAAGGCTTCCCAGCACGTTCGTGATGGTCCATTGGTTACCACTCTCAGGGCACAATTATTTAGACCCAACTCTATCCTCACCTCTCCATTCTTTTTTATACAGAAGATGTCCTTGTTCTCAGGGGGGACTTGCTAAAGTTAAGATATAAATTGTGTCGGCTGCATCTCTAGAGAAAACACTAGGGCCGACTTCAGGAGCATGTGACCTCTACAGTCACATGGCACCTGGCTCTTGGCTGAATGCTGTGCTGTCACCATCTTGAAAATCCTAATTTTTGAACAAGAGTCCCTGCGTTTTCATTTTGTACTAAGCCTCACAAATTACATACCTGGTCTTAATTGTCATACAGGTAATTTGATGTTTTTAAGGAAAAAATAATCATCTATATATATGTATATATATGTATGTATATGTATATATACACATATATATATGAATGAAATATATATATATATATATATATATATATATATATGAAAACAAACGAGCTCCCTTTGTAATGACAGATTCTTAATAATTTTCTTGTTGCTGCTTTTCTAAATAATTTCCTATCAGACGTCCACACTTACAGGGTATGAAACAAGGATTTTAATACTGTTCAAGCTAAATACTTCATCTTGGGCTTGTCTTTCTGCTCTACTGTTTCATATACCACCGAAGGTGATCTGTCTTCCCTGATTAAACTTTTCTTTCTTCTCCAGCACATTTCAGTGGCTGTGAAGGCCCGTCCTATCCCTTGTCACTTCCAGGTGCTCAGTTCCCAGGAATTTGCATCAACAGAAGGCAAGAGCCCCTCAAATTGTGTTTGAACAGTTTGGCAGCAGGAACTGGACTTCTCCTTTTCCTCACCAATGCAAATCTGACTAATTTCTTGCTTTACCAAGTGCTTTCAAAGTCTCTTTTATAAATGGTATCAAGCAGCAGTCCACCTGATCAGTGTGTAATGTCTAGATACTCTGCTTCCCCGTGTTTTGGAAACTAGGCAGACCATCCCAGGGCTCTGTATCACTTGCTAACACCATCCTTCCCGAGAGCGAGCCTGCCCCTGGTTTTCCTGTGTCCCCCGGTGCTCCTGGCCTTCTCACACCTCTGCTCTCCAGCTGTCCACTTGGCCACAGCTCCTTCTGAGAGAAGCAGAATCGATATTTTGAGCCTCCCCTATACAGACTGTATTCTCTGGCCTTTGGAGCCAGAGAATGTGTTGAAATCTGCAGTGCTCGTGTCGTCGGTTCAGACCTGTCTCTGCCCAGATGTCAGGATGTCAGTCACCTTCATCCCAGGTACTTTTATGCCACATCACTTCCTCAATGAGAAGCCTCAGAACACTTCTCTTGTTAGATATAAGATTGTCTGCAAGGCAAATGAGGAAGTTATTAATACCCTATTTTTTGACAGAATGAGGCTTCTAGCAGATGGTGTTTGGAAAGTCTCTTCCCCCTCACTGTCATTCCTTGCCCCTGGGCCAGATTAGAGGCCTAACTTCAGAAAAGCTCATTCCTAGCTCACTTCTGGCAGGGAGGGCCTTCCAGGTTCTCTCACAGCAATAGTGATTCTGTTTCCTTTCTTATTCAGTTCTTTTATCTTGGCACAAGTGCAGGCACCATTCTTTAACCTTCTGGCACATGAATTCATTTCCTTGTTCTTTGAATTAACTATATCCCACAGGCTCTTTTGTGGAAAAGGGAATGGAGTTTCTCAGTTTTTCCAAAGAACAGATGAGCATAGTGACTAAAGCAAGACACTGACCCACTGTGCATTAGAATTATGGGAGCTGAGTATGAGAGCAAGTACATGACAGAGTGGGCACCATCCCTATCCCTAGGAAGAAGATCCGGCAGGAATTGAGTAGCTGTCCATCTGAAAAGTTATGGATAGGATTTTCAGGCACATACAAAATATTCTAAGCTCTCAGATACTATAGCTTTGGTATTTATCTGCTTCAGTCTACCGAACAAATATCGTCCTGTCTCTATACCTGACTTTATTGGCACTTTAGGTTTTTACTTGTATTTAAAGGGAAGAAGAGGTTAAAAAGTATCTAAGGGGAAATTCTTGCTTTGCTTTTCTCGTCTTGCTTAGAAGCAAACAGCCTGGATCAAAGGGTAATGTTGTAGAGCAGAAGCCCTGTGTACGTGAGAATCACCTCGGGGCAAAAGTCGGGATTGGGTGGAGGTTCCAACAATACCAGTGTTGCAACGCGCCTGCAGATGATCAGCATAAAACAAGAAAACGCTCCTCCAAATGCTCAGGACCACCGTTCTAGAGCTCTCTGTAAACGGCGGTGTTCAAGTCGAGGACCCCGGAGACAATGGAGAGGGTTCTGTGATTTTAAAGATCCTTCCAACGTCAGATTGCATGATTCTAGAAGGTTGTTATAATTAAAGCAAAAAAACGTGACTTCTCTGGACCTTCATACAATCAAAGGAAAATTTTTAAGCCGAATTCTGCTTTGAAATAGAACATACTTGAATTGGATTCTCCCTTGTGATCATTAGATGATATGTGTACACAGTTGCCTTGGAGAGAATCGTGTTTTTCTCCTAAGGCATTTGTTGCAAGTGTCCTGTTCTCAGGATACCTGCGAAACTGTCAGTGAGAGCAGTCCTGTGCTTCGGATACTTAGGAAACAAACAAATCCTTATTTGCTATCAGAGTGATTACAACTCATGTTTCTTGAAGTGTGATACATTGATTATCCATTTCTCCTGATTAGGCAGCAGATGGATTTTTGTTTGTCGTAGGATGTGACCGAGGGAAGATACTCTTTGTCTCAGAGTCTGTCTTCAAGATTCTCAACTACAGCCAGGTATTGCTCGTGTTCCTGCTGCTGGGGGGCACCCCACGCAGCCACGCGGTCACCCCACTTCTCAGAATAATGATAGTGTCCAATCACGTGGAAATGCTTATATTGTCCCCCGACCCAGTTCTCCTTCCAGAACATTCTTCTTAAGAGAAATTAAACTTAGAAAAATCCTTTCATATGTCCCATGTTCCCCCCATTTGGAAGGTTCGACACTGATCTTAGTAGCAGCTTTAGAACTTTCCTGTTGCTGAAAAGTAAAGATCCTGTAACTGTGGGGTCGGGGTGGAGGTGAGGGGGGCCATCGACGAGGAAGAAGGGCAGGCAGACAAAACAGTACCAGACAGTAGGGAACCCAGGAACCCCCCGGGACGTGTCTGCAGCAATGTGTTTGCAGCAGTGTGTCGCATTAACTCTGCTGAACCTCAGCTTCCTCTGAAAACCGATTATAACAATCTATACTTTTTATGATTGAGGATGAAATAAAATGAAGAAAGCTTCTAGAGCAGAGCTTTTCACCTATTATGTCCCTAGAGTTTTTATTCCCTTCATTCCTTCATTCCTTCACTCATTCCACATGCTGGTGTTTGCATGAACACTTGGTAAGGCAGGAGAATTGAAGAGTCAAAATAACATTTATATTAATTAGAATTAATGTAAACTTAATGCTTTCCCAAGTGTTTTGCTCTGTCTCACAGGAAAGGTATAGAGGAAGTTTTATTATCCCTTCTAACAGATTAGGCTACTGAGGCACATGGTGCAACCCAACGGGCTGGAGAACAGAGAGAGTTAATGGAGCTAGAGGCAGAGCCCACACCCTACAGTTGCCCTCCTCAGGTCTCAGAAGGGACTTTGTGGGCATCAGAAATAAATAAAAAGGAATATGCACAGCTGAAAGATCCCTGCCTTAGAGGAACATGAACTATTTCTATAATCGAGCCCCTTTTCCCTCGTGTGTTGTCAAAACCAAACTCCTGATGTCTCATTCATTGCCTATATATGTGAGCAGAGTGAGTGCACAAGTGTACATATGCCCCTACGAAATATTTGGAATTCTCATGCTTAAAAATCTGCAAAATGAATTCTCTGGACCTTCATTAAAATTGGAGGAAAATTCTTAAGCTGAATTCTGCTTTGAAATAGAACTTACTTTCCTTGGACTTTCTCTTGTGATCATTAGACGATATGTGTGTGTATAGCTGCCTGGGAGAGAAGTGTATTTTCCAACAAGTGCTGAAGGCGGCGGAGCCCGTGTTGGATAATTGACATTCCACATGCTGTCGTTGACTTGTCCTTTTTGACATTTCATCCCCACAGAATGACCTGATTGGTCAAAGTTTGTTTGACTACCTGCATCCTAAAGATATCGCCAAAGTCAAGGAACAGCTCTCCTCCTCCGACACCGCACCCCGGGAGCGGCTCATAGACGCGAAAAGTGAGTACAGGGAGCTTCCTGCGCAGCCCACGCAGCCCACGCAGACCTGCGCGCCCCCGCGGAGATCGCAGAATACGTGCCATGGTCTGTCTCAGCCCCCGGGTTCCTACTCCTGCCCTTTATCTGGGTCATAGGTGCTATCTTTGGCTAAAGGGAATTATGTACATTCCTTTGTGTTTGTTTTCGTTTCATGTAGAGAAGAAAAAACTCAGTGTTCAAATTCACTGCGAGGTAAAGCAGCTACTTTGATTTCCTTCTGATGTTTAGTTATTTTCTTTCAGAATCTAGAAAGTCCCAGTTGTATACTCCTGAACTGAAGAGCTCACACCAGTTTGATTTGCTTCCCCCTAAAAAATCACCTCTGTTAATCTCAGTTGCATACGTGCAGCCTCATAAAAGCAAGAAAAGTTGAAATATATACCTGACGTTTCTTTGACCAAAGTGGTTCCTCATTAGATTGACTCCCCTCCTGGCTTCCTTCTTTGCAGCCTTGAAACCAGTTTTCCCATCCTCCCCAGCTTCCTGCTCCTGCATCCCCTCCCACGTCCTGTGGGAGGCCCCAGTAGCCTTCTCATTAGTGCAAGTGGGAGGCTGTGCACTGGAGCGGTGAAGAGTGTGGACTCTGGAGTCAGATTGCTGGGCTCACATCCTGGCTTCACCATTTACCAGCTGTGTGACCTTGAGCATGTTACTTAACCTCTCTGTGCCTGGGCTTCCTTATGTGTAACATAGTATCTATTTCATTGGGTTATTGTGAGGATTAAATATGTTAATATACATAAAGCATGCGGGACAGTCCCTGGCACAGAGAAAGCACAATATCAGTGTTGGTGTGCAGCTCAGCCCAGTGCACTCATGGCCTAACTAGTTTCCTCCTTCCAAGCCCCCATTTTAATCCCTGGAAGGAAATACCACCAGAGGAGTCTCCTTTAAACCAGCCTTTTCATTAAGGCACTCGCTTCTTCCTAGAAGTACAATGCAGTTTCTGGTACCTGTTGTCCTTTGTAGTCTGGCCCTGGCAACATTTAGTGATCTGTGAGAAAAAGATGAATGGTGTTTGGTCCCTACCTGTAAGGCACTTGCTGTATAGTCAGGGAGACAGGAGGCAGACAGCTGGCTCTCTGCGTAACAGGTACAGACATAGGAATCGTACAGGCATAGAGAGCAGATGATTAATTCTCCCGTGGGCGTGGGGAGAGGCATCACCGAGGAGGAGACAACTGAGGTGGCTTTGAAAGGATGAATTAATGTTTGCTGGGTGGTGAAGGGAGGAAAAAGCAGAGGAAACGATTTGGGGGCCTGTGCAGAGGTGTACCGCCTGCGTGTGGCCTGCTTGGTGCTGCTGGAACGAAGCGTGCAGGGATGGTGAGGGCTGCAAAACGAAGACTTTGTCGTCCGTAGGACACAGTGAAGGGCTGTGAGCCGGATGGGACAGGCTCGCAGGGGCATTCTGGGGAAGATCCTTGAGGCAGCAATGTGGGAGGTAGGTTGGGGCGGGGTGGGGGCGTTGAGCCCCAGGAGTCCCGGGCAACAGCCTTTGCCCTAACGGTTGATGCCATGCTGGGCGGTGGGGTACGTGTTACCCGCACACATGATTTGCAGCACAGCGTCTGCACTGACCCGTAGCTGCGTTTCTGTCCGGATCGCAGTCATGCTCCTCCTTCAGAGACGCATGCAGTTGGTCTAGAACAGCACAGTCTCATGGAAACAACGCAAACCACAAATAGGAGCCACATGTGCGATTTAAAATTTTCCAGTAGCCATATTAAAAACATAAAACTAAATGTGAAGTTAATTTGAATACTATCTTGTATTTAACCCGATCGATCCACAATGAGATCTTTTACATTCCTCTTTTTTTTGGTACTAAGTCTTTGAAATCCTGCATGTGTTCACACTTACAGCTCATGCCAGTCAGAATAGCCACATGTCAAGGATTCAACAGCTGCATGTAGCTATTGGCTACCAAGCTGGACAGCACAGCTCTAGAATGGGCTCCAGGGTCTGGTTTGGAAGGCAGCTGCTTCCTCCCTTCCGTGTCAGTATCCAAATCTTGTCCTTCGAGTCCCAGCCCAAGCTCTTTTCCTCTAGGAAACACACGCTGTCTCTGCCATTCACTTGGCACTAATCATACATCCCCTGGTATTATTACTAATCTTTCCATGGGGAACGTCCATTTCCCCTTCTCCTGGACAGGAGCCCCGTGCTCTGTTTCTTTTTATCCCCAGAGCACCTAATCCGTTCAGCCAGTGGCTGCATTCTGCGTGCTCTAGAAACATGTCCAGATTGACAACACACCTGTCAACACTGCATCTTTGAAACGCAGGAGAAATGTTATTCTTGTGTCGTTATAAAACAGTGAGGCAGGAAAGGAAAGGCTTTCTTCACGGTCACACTCCCCCTCCTGACAGACAACACTGCCCTCAGTTTATCACGTTTTGTGTATTGATTTGCAGCTGGACTTCCAGTTAAAACAGATATAACCCCTGGGCCATCTCGATTATGTTCTGGAGCACGACGTTCTTTCTTCTGTAGGATGAAGTGTAACAGGCCTTCAGTAAAGGTTGAAGACAAGGATTTCCCCTCTACCTGCTCAAAGAAAAAAGGTAACCATTTCACAGTTCTGTAAAATGCTATTACGGACGAGCCCTGCTTTCTCCGCGGGAGCTCTCAGCAGAGTGTTGGTTCAGAGGTCCTCGCTGGCCTGACCGAGCAGCAGGTCCCAGGACCCCAGCCAGGACCTTACTATCCCCACGACTCACAATGTGGGGCAGTTGGGAGCAGGGAGAGTTGGAAAGCCCTGATGGCAGAGATTCATGGGAACGGTTCCTCTGTTTAAACTCTGTTTTCCTCACCTGTTCGGGAAAGAAGATGCCGAGCCGCAGTCCTGACTGCCTTTTGAGTGACCGACCAATCCATCAGAATGGCTCTTGCTAAATTCACCAGTGACCTTCATGTTAAATGCAATGGTCACTTTTCATTTTCCTTCTATCTTGAAGTGTTTGCTTCCCTAGGATTGCAACGAAAGCACATTTTCCTCATCTCGGCCATCCTTAGTCACTCCAGGCTGTCTTCCTGGTTTCTTTTGCTGGCTCCTCTTCTGTCCTGAGCCACCTTCTCTTTTATATCTCTACTTGAGTCCCTTAGCTTTCAATGCTATTTATATTTCAGTAACTTCCAAGATTATATTTCTAGCCCAGACTTCTCTTTTGAACTCCAGATCCATAAATTAACTGCTTATTAAGTCTACCTGCTTAGCTATTTCAATGGCATCTTAAACATGATATATATAAAAGTAACCACCTGAGCTTCTCCTTCATGTAAATGGCAGCAAAAACAAATAGTAAACTAAAATGTAAACCACCATCCACCTAGTTGTACAACTGGAAGCCTGGGAGGCACCCTCACCTCATTTCACACCCCACCCCCCCCAGTTACGAAGCCCTGCCACAATGAATTCCTTCTGCAGAAGTTACCTGAACTATGTTTATCCTTCTCCACATTTACCATTATCACTAGATCCAGGCTACGCTCAGCTCTCCCCAGGTCTGGTAAAGTAAGGATCCTCGCACTTCCCATCCTTCCACACAGCAGCCAGAATGATCTTTTTAAAATCAAATCTTTTTTATCAGTTGCCTGTTTAAAACCCTTCAAAGTTTCCCATTGCTCCTGAAGATAAGTTCAGAATCCTTAATGTGATTGGTTTTCCAGTTTCCCAATAACTAGCACAGATGTGATGTTTCGTAAACACTCCGCAAGGATTTATTATTGGAATCCAAAGGTGCTCCCCGCTTAATACATCCCAAAGTGAAATCTTTCTTCTCTCTAAAACACTCTCTTCCTTGAGTCAATGAACTGTACCAGCAACCACTGAATCCAAAAAAGTTGGAGTCATCTTCATTTTCTTCCTTCCATGCCAATTGTTGGGGTAGTCATACCAAATCCCAGCAGTTCTCAGAACCTTCTCCTGCGTCCTTCCCTGCCTCCTCCCCCTCGCGGCACGGCCAGAGTGCAGCCCTCCTGGTCTCTGGCTGTGTATCACCTTCCTGGTTTTCACTCTCTTCCAGTTGACCTGGCATTCAGCTCCTAGAGCATCCAAACCCTGATTTGATTTTGCTGTTTCCCACTTCTATACCTTTGGAAGCTCTCCATTCCTATCAGAAAAAGGCTAACACAATGGTTAGCAAACAATCCAAGGCCCCTATAGTCTGCCCCCAGCCTTCCTTTCCAGCTCTACCTCTGTCACCTCCCTTTCACTTCAGCTGCACAGAGCTCTCTTCCATTTCTTATGCTTCGGTGCCTTCTCAACCTTTGTACATTAGGCAGCGCTCATCCTTCTTCTTCTTTTTTTTTTTGTAAAATATTTTATTTTTAATAAACTACTATTAAAATTGTATGATAAATATTATTTTACTAGAACCTTCATTAATATCCATGTTATTAAGACAAAATTTAACCTTCTATTAATATGTGACATAACTTTAAAATAATTACATAAGAAAAAGCATAATTTGTGATATACAGTTTTTTTTTTTTTTTGCTCATCCTTCTTGATCCACCTCCTACGTTGTTTTTCTGGGTAGCCTTCCTTTTGCCAGATCCTCCTCCCTTGGTGAAACCAGCTGTGCTAAGCACAGTAACTCTGATAGTTCTTTTTCTGTCTTCCTCTCTCGCTGGATGCTGACTTCTTGAGAATGAGGCTTTGTTTGTAATCTTTTGACTCTGTACCTATATCCCAGCGCACCATAGGCCGCCCATGCCCCCGTACCCCAGAGCCACACTGACACTAACCAATGGACTTTGCTTTCTAGCAGATCGCAAAAGCTTCTGCACAATCCACAGCACAGGCTATTTGAAAAGCTGGCCACCCACAAAGATGGGGCTGGATGAAGACAATGAACCAGACAACGAGGGGTGTAATCTCAGCTGCCTCGTCGCAATAGGACGACTGCACTCTCACGTGGTTCCACAGCCGGTGAACGGGGAGATCAGGGTGAAATCTCTGGAATACGTTTCTCGGCATGCAATAGACGGGAAGTTTGTTTTTGTAGACCAGAGGTAAGAGTCTGCGTGTTACCCTTGAACGATAATAACAGTAGAGGATTTTCAACTCTGAGTAAAGCAGAGAAGACTCGGCTGTTGGCTGGGTTTCCTAAGAATGAAAAGAGAGAAGGAAGTGATGGGGAGCTCTGCTAACAAATGAGACCTATAAGAAAAGCATCATCATAAATACCGCAGTCTTACCTGTGTCATTCTCTGGCACGTAGAGACGGTTAAGTAGAGTGGTTTGATGTCCACAGCCAAGAGAGAAATAGTAGCCATAGCATGCTATCTGAACGTATGCAGTGTTGTTCCGGGACCATGGCTGTGATTGGAATTCTGAAACGGAGGACTTGAAAAAGATTATGTGGTCCTGAGCTGTCCCGTACAGTAGTCACTGGCTATGGTAATCGCCTGTGGCTGGTCCAGTTCAAATGAAATCAGTTAAACTTAAACATTAAATTCCTCAGGCTCACGAGCCCCGTGTGGCTAATGGCACACATGTGGGACGTTTCCATCCTCACAGAAAGTTCTGTTGGACGACACTGATCTTGTCCAGTCGCATTTTCTATGGAAGAAGAAGTGAGGCCCAGCCTGAAGACTGGCCTCCTCCAGGACGCACACTAACTGGCCGTAGACCTGGGCTAAGAACACAGAGGTCCCAGCTTCCACTGCTGTCCGCTGCCTCCTTAAGAATAGTCACAGACTAATACTTTTTCTGGCTACTAGAAATAATCACTAAATGCTGGAATAGAAGACAGCATTTTTCAAGGTTCTTGTGGCCCCTGCTGCTAGAGCTGCTGGAGTTTGGTTACCCTGATAAAAAGTAGGCAGTAAATGGAGGAGTTTTGTACTGGGGTTTTGATTTCTACCACATTTCTATTTAATATAGTTATCATTTTTAAATGTCCTAAGATTAGATTTCTTGTGATAACATAGGCCCTCTGGAAATCCACCCAGCTTTGACCTTGTTCTCATTGGCTGTAGCAGGGTTCATCCACTGCAGAGATGTTGTTCATTGTCTGAATGGATTTTCCTTTTTTGTTTAAATATTCCCTTCTAGGGCAACAGCTATTTTGGCATATTTACCACAAGAACTTCTAGGCACATCATGTTACGAATATTTTCACCAAGATGACATAGGACATCTTGCAGAATGTCATAGGCAAGGTAAGCTGGGCTGTACAAAAGGTCTTAAGTTTAAAGTGTTCCCCTGTTTCTAGACTAGTCCACATAACCGTCCAGAGAAATCTGCCCCCAGTGACGTGGGAGTCAGTGAGACCAGGAGGCTTGAGGCAGAAACATCTGTGAGGAGAGGAAGCTGACGCTCCCAGACCCTATGTATCCCCTTACAGACAGCCCACCCCTGACTGCCTAGCAGTTCTCTGTACATAGGCCAGGGCAGTTCTGGGAGGCATCCCTTGTTCAGTAGTTTTACCTGGACCCCGTAAAGATTTAGTGTGGCCCATATTTCACGTGTGGCCGGGCCATGAATGTAGCCTTCTCAGAGAGAAAGCAGTATTGACCCCTTCCTTTATTTCATCATCGCCTGGGCTGGTTCATTCACCTCAGACATGCACTTCCAAAGAAGACCCTTTGTGCCACCTCCCCTGTCCTGCTTCAGGCCCTTGTGCCCACCTCCTAATTGTGACAGACTCCTAACAGGCCTCCCTGCTCCCTTCTGCCCCAGTCCACCTTCTGTCTTCCATAGTTACCTGTTTGTCCCCCGATAGATCGATCCTGATGTCCTGTCCCTGCTTCAAGCCCGCCCTCAGACTCCCAGCCCAAATGTCCTTGACCGGCCCGGCCACCTCCTCACCCCGCCTCCCTGCTGGCAGAGGCCCAGGGCTCCAGCCACACTGATAATCTCACTGTCCCATCCCCGCCCCAGGCCCTACCCCTCCTCGGCACTGCTGCATTCCTCTCCCCCTACCCCCACACACACTCATCCCTCAAGGCTCTGATCTGCTCTGCAGAGCTGCCTCATTCCTCTCCTGAGGACAGGGCATAGCCTGTCCCCTATCCCCAGAGCACACGAAGGTGCTCGGTACACGTTTGCTACATAAAATTACAGATTTGAGTAGGTGAGTGACTTCTCTGGATTCAGGGGTCCTAAAGATGCTGCACCGCCCTAGGGTTTTGTGGTGGGGAGAGGACACGGGCCTTCTCGTTCGTGGGTGTTCATAGCTAATTCCAACTGGATGTCTGTCATGCAGTCAGGCATTTCCTGGGGCCTTCATTTCATACACTCTGAAAAACGGGCAGGTTCACAAAAGGCTCTGACTCAGCGCCCTCAGAAAGAGCCCCTTCTCTCCAGGGCCGGCGCGCTCCGCTTATTGAAGGGTGGGGGCACCAGGGCCAGGGCACACTTAGGATTCGGTGAGCTTAATACGCTGCTCTGAGGAAACAAGAATGTTCATGGGTTCTTTGCATTTTCAGTTTTACAGACGAGAGAAAAGATTACGACTAATTGCTATAAGTTTAAAATCAAAGATGGTTCTTTCATCACACTGCGGAGTCGATGGTTCAGTTTCATGAACCCTTGGACCAAGGAAGTAGAATACATTGTCTCAACCAACACTGTTGTTTTGTAAGTGGTTTTCCTATAATCAGAAGTCCCCTCGCTTCAAAGGAGACATGCCTTGGGTTCCTTACCTGGGAAAGCGGGTGCAGGCAGCAGCCAGTGTCACGTCATTTAATGCCACCGTGCTAATCTCTTGGGAAGTCTCAGGACTGGCAGAGCCAGAAGGGTCGTTAACAAAGGACGAGCTGCAGGTCTCATACCACACAGGCCCCTGCTTGTGGAATCGCTCCCGGAAACAGCAACATTTCCTTCCCGAAAAAGCAATCAACCTCCGTCTTCTCAGGCCCTGCACACTGGGCGTCCACTGTCCTCTGGAGGGAGGGGTCGGCAGTTCACGAAAGGCTCACACTGGCCTTGGCTGAGGGTGGGTGGGTACCCGTGCCCGCCAGGCTGGTGGCCCGAGCACTGGCAGCTGGAACGCCACCTCAAAAGCTGCCACCTGCTAGGTGAGCAGAGAAGGGAAGGACCTCCTCTTTGGACAGGACTGCTCCCCACATCTTTCCCCGTGGTGTCCATACCCCCACCTGTGGTTAGAGCTGAGTGAGGGGTCCGGCTGGGTGCACTGCAGGCCGGCAGGAGAGGAGGCCCTGTAGCAGAGGTTGCTACAGTCACCACCTCTGCTGGACTGCGTCCCACATGACCCAGGAGGCCCAGGCAGGCAGTGAGGCCACAGGCCGGGGTGCTGTCCACCGTGGTATCAGACAGCGAGGAGACCTGTTGAGCCACTCAGACAGACACTTCATTTTCTGGCCTGTCCAGGTCCAGAGTGGACACCGGACACTTCGGCCAAGGTGAAAGGTGCACGGTTCTGAGCAGGCCTGACTCACATTTCCTTATTGCTGGGATGTTTACAGAGCCAACGTCCTGGAAGGCGGGGACCCAGCCTTCCCGCAGCTCACGGCGTCCCCCCACAGCATGGACAGCATGCTGCCCTCCGGAGAAGGTAACTGCACAGCCGGGCATCGGGGCCAACAGACTTTCCCCCCAAGGACTCGGGGTCCCCAGCCACCATATTGTGTGGAACAAGGGAGGCCTCGAGGGGATAAGCACTAAGGACTCTGTCACTTCACTTTCGCTGTTGAGCCTGGAATACCGGGAACTCGTTTTTGCCTTTCCTGAGGCTGCCTGGACCCTGGAAGCCCTTGAAATAGCAAAGTCCTTGCTCCTCTTGTGCTTTTCCTCCCTTTGTGTCGCCCGGTCGCTGTGATGTGCAGTGCTCTTTGATGACTGTCCCTGGTTCCTGTGGTGGCAGGAGGGTGTCTGTTAGCACCTGGTGTGGGCCATCCCCAGCGGGGCTCCCTGCCAGGGCTCGGTCTTGACCCCTGCTCTCTGCACTCGATGCCACCTCTTTTGGGATCACCTCTGCTTGCATGGCTTCAGTCCCCGCCTCTCTCCATGGATGACTCCTACATCTGGTCTCCCTCCTGAGCTTCCAGATCTGTCTCTCCAACTGCCTCCTGGAAAGAAGCACCTGGAGCCCCACAGGCACCTGAAATGCAGCACATCCAAACTGGTTCTCTGCGCTCCCCCATCTGGTTGGTTAAGCCGGGAACCTTGACTCCTCCCTGGCCCGCATTCTATCCAAACATGAAATCCCGTCCCTCTGTCTCTTAAACCTCTCCACTTGGCCCGCCTCATGTGTTGCCTGGATTATGGGAGATTACTTCCTGGCCGTCTCGCTCTCCCCGGCCCCGCCCTCGTCCGTCCTCCACTATAATTCATTCTCCATGCAGTGGCCCTTCTAATAACTCACATCGAAGTCAGTGCCTTTTCTGTGTAAAGGCCTTTGGGACTCTTTGTCCCCTGTGGATCTGTCCACATCTGTTAGTGTGGGTTCTAAGACCCTCCGCGATCGGGTTGGCACCGCCTCTTCTGTTTCATCTCTCAGGGCTTCGTCATCATTCATGTCGAATGTCTTGTAGCAGTCCCCAAGTTCTGTCCTGCCTCTCTGCTCTCACGTGTATCGGTGGCTGTGCCTGGAATGGTTCCCCCTCCTTTCCTCTCTGCCAAGCTAATTTATTCTCCTCTGTCAAGACGCAGCTCAGAGTTAAACTCTTCCAGGAAGCTGCACCTGGGCCTGGATGAGTTATTGCCTCATACCGTGTTTCCCCAAAAATGAGACCTAACCGGAAAATAAGCCCTAGCATGATTTTTTCAGGATGACATCCCATGAACATAAGCCCTAATGAGTCTTGGAGCAAACTTTAATATATAAAACCTTAATATATTTTCGGGGAAACATGGTACTTCGTGTCAAGCTTATCCCACTTTGCTCCAGCCATTGTCCGTCCTGTCTGTCTGTCTCCCCGTTAGACTGGGAGTTCCCTGAGGGCAGGGATGAGGACTGTTTCTGCGCGGCACAGTGGTACTCAGTCACTATGAACTAGATGCGTCATGCCAACGCTTTGGCCTCTGAACCTGGAAGGAAATCTGAGCCTTTTCCTGCCAAGCTATGGCTCTAATGTCCCTCAAGGCAAAACCCTACGGTTGAACTTCAAGTGGATTATGGGATGAACTTGTTTTAACACGTAATAGCATTTCTTCCTCAGTTTCCCCTCTTCTCACTCTCAGGTTCCTTTGTTGTAGGTGGTCCAAAGAGGACCCACCCCACTGTTCCAGGGATTCCAGGGGGAACCAGGGCTGGAGCAGGAAAAATAGGTCGAATGATTGCTGAGGAAATCATGGAAATCCACAGGCAAGTAACGTCTCTAGTTGTTCCCTTAAACCAGTGGTTCTCAACCCAGGGCACCCCCTTCCTCACCCCTCTCTTTCTTCCCCACCCCCCCTCCTCCGCCCCCCCAACACCGGATGTTTTGTGATGTTTTGTGATGTTTAGAGAGATTTTTGGTTGTCACAACTGGGTGGGTGGTTGCTGCTAAACATCCCTGTATAGAGACCAGGGATGCTGCTTGCTAAGCATCCTCCAGTACACAGGACAGCCTCCTCCCCGCCCCACCCCAACAAAAAATTTTCCAGTCCAAAATGTCAGTAGTACCGAGATTGAGCAATCCTGCCTTAAATAGAGGTTAAACACAAACAGTCCAGAGCTAAACGGAACTTTTTAGGAGGCTCAACTTTCTTATGACTTCGTATATGACTCAAGGAGCTTCTCGGGAGGATGCGTGAACACTGACATTCCAAGACTGCAGGAGTAGAGCTGTGGAATGCCAGCGATCTGGGCCTTAACAAGCGTCAGCTTCTTCTAATAAAAAAGCTGCCTGGGATTGTAATAGAAACCAAGCACATCAGTAGTGGTAGCTCCCTTGGGCAGGGCTTCTTTTCCATATGAAACAGAAGGGGGGGGGGGTGGCCGGTTAGCTCAGTTGGCTTGAGCACGGTGCTCAACACCAAGGTTGCCGGTTCAATCCCACGTGGGCCACTGTGAGCTGCATCCTCCTTAAAAAAAAAAAGAGAAGGGGAAGCAATTTACCTGGGTTCGAGTCCTGTCCTCTATTCGGCTGTACTTAGGAGATTCACTGAACTTCCTGGTCTCTGTTGACTTAAGCCATGAAAGGGAGGCAATCTCTCTCCCAAAGATTGCTTTAGGATTGGGAGAGAACTCAGGAAAGTTCATATAGTGAGTGCTCAAACATGGTTCATCAAATCTAAGTCTGTAAGAGCAGTCATTGAGAGGGAAGTAGTTCTTATAAGTCCATTTGAATCTGGGGAGGGGACAGGGCAGCAGCCCGGTCCTTAGGAGTGCAGACTTAACGGAACGTAACCCTGGGAAAGGGAACAGTGACTGCTGTTCTTCGCTGCCACTGGATTCTCTCAGGAGAAGTGGAGGCTGGCCGTGTCTTCTCGTTGGCTGTACAGGGGCTCTTATCCCAGTGGGTAGAGGTTCTGTTCCCGCTGTTGAGGAATGATGGACACGGCTGTTTGAGTCTACCTTAGAAAGGAGATGGCGGGTGGTGAGCAGTGGCAATCAGGTTCTGATCAGCCACGACACTCCCTGTGCTTGGCTGGACACCACCCAAGAACCATGTAATAGTCCTTCACCTCAAGGATCTTACAATTGTTGAGAAGTCTACTTTTTAAGAGACAAAATGGAGCGTGCATGAGCTGAAGCAAGGAAGGGAGGAAGGGTTTCAACTTGGTCCAAGCTTGGGTTTGTGATGGTGTTTGTTCTAGAAAATAGTGGGCATGTGAGTGGCATATGCAGGGTGGTCAAGAGGCAGGCCACCGAACTGGAAAGAAAGCCTCTTCGTAGGAAGGAGCCACAGAGCTGTGATGGGAGAGTGCTAAGCCTCCTCAGAAATTATGCTGAAAAGTTCAGCCTGGAAGAAAATTGTAAGACCCCATTCATTGTAGGATGCTGAACAGGTGTCCAAATGTGTTCATAAGCATTATCGAAGCTGGACTGGAGTAGGAAGAGATGAAAGGGAGCACGCTTAATAACCCAGGAACAAGGCCTCTCCTACAGTGGTTTTAGCCAAAAGAGAAATCAGTAATTTAAGGACTTGAAGATAAAACAAGAAACGATGAAAAGGCAAGTCCAAGATAGGGAACCTGGGAAAATAGTGGTTTCGTAGACATAAGGAAAGGTCGGAGATACTCAGCAACTTTTCAGTCAGCAATTCGTAGCCGTCCGTGTGCGCCGAGTGCACGGTGTATCACTGTATCCTGCTGTCGAGGAGCTTAGGATCCAGGAGAGAGGTTTGTTCACTCACACATCTACAGAACTAGGCAGTACAGGCCAAACGCCAAAAGACTGCTGGGCCGTGGAGGGGGCCCCAGGGGACCCAGAAGCTGCATCCATCCAGGTAGGAGCTAAGAGCGGGCAGTCACACAGCTGCCATGTACTCTACCTGAACTCTAGCTTCAGTGCCAGGCCATGGCTTCCTTTCCTGAAGTCCTTAGCCTGACAAGTTTATGTGGATGTACAGCTCTAAGTCTGTCCTTCTGTAAGCCTGCTGTGCTGAGAACTATGCCAGCTGACAAGGGCCCGGATCCATTTTCCATCACCTGGTGCCTGAGAAGACGACGACGACTAGACGATTGATACCACCACCTACGATTGCACAGCTCCTTTCCAGGTGTGGCTGAGCCTTCATTTCCTAAGAGCATTCACTAGCTAAACAGTGTTTGTAGAGAAGAGGATAAACTATCTGCTGTGGATTCTAGCTCAAGGTATCAAAGATAGAGACTAAACTTCTCAAGTCCTCTCCAACTATGAGATCTGGATTCTGTGAGGAAATGAAACTGGCCACTTGCTTGAAATTCGAACCTGAATTCCAAACCCTCATCCAAGGGCTTTGTCAGCGAGATGCTTGACTGCAGGGTCTGCATTCCACATCAGGGGCCGATGGGATACATCCAGTTCACTACCTGTTTTTGTAAATAAAGTTTTATTGGAACACAGTTACACCCATCATTTACGTATTGTCTATGGCTGCTTTCAAGCTACAATGGCAGAGTCAAGTAATTGTGACGCAGTAGCTACTATCTGGCTCCTTACAGAAAACGTTTGTCAGTCCCTAGTCTAGATCTTCATCCTTCTTCTCACCCCCATCCCTCAACAAAACACACATACTCCACTGACAAAACGGCAAGGCAATGTAACCCCTCTTTTCTCTGACAGGATAAGAGGGTCATCACCTTCCAGCTGTGGCTCCAGCCCACTGAACATCACAAGTACACCTCCCCCTGATGCCTGTTCTCCAGGAGGCAAGAAGGTAAGATAATCTGATGACTCTTAGACTGAGGCCTGTCTTAATCTGGAGAGCATCTTGCCCAAGTTCTGGAATGTTGGGGTGAGAGTACAGAATTACAATTGTGGTTGCTGAAACAAGTGGACACTTTTTTCCTCCTTGAAGGATATGCATCCGTGCGAGGCTAGGTACCGAGCGTAGTGACAGAACTAAGGTGGCTTGCAGACATCCTTAGAGGATTCTTTCTGCGTGAGTGGGGGAAGGCAGGAAGAGATTAAAGAATGGGGAGCTATCGGTCCATTGCGTCGAGAGAACAATTCACAAGCTCCTGTGGGAGAAAGATTAGTGAGTACCACACATAGAAAACTATCTAGTTCTCTGCCAGTTTGCAAGGGAGAAAATACCATTAGTGTCTAGTGCAGACGTGGAAACAGCGGTGCTTTGGAAGGCAAGCCACGCTTTTGCAGTTACAGCGTACTTGGGGATCTGCCACCTCGGTTTCCTGTGATGTGACAGCATGGGTTCAAGCAGTTTACCAATCGTCAGCGCTAATGAAGAGCCAGACTGCACTATAAATAGGCTTAGAAACCACTCATCTCTTTCATTTTTGCCGGAGAACTTGCAAGCCTAGGCCCATGTTAACTGTAACTCATAAACCTATGTATAGTGCTTGATGATGACAATAGGTTAGGATGCCCCAAGGGCCAGCATCTTTACACATATAGCCTTCCTTCCCCTATGTCCCAAAACATACAGAGAAAGATCAGTGATTTACGTAGACGGGACTCCTAGGGCACAAACTGTATCAAAAGCAGGACAAAGGTTTTCAAAACTGGGCTGTTCAGAGGCTCAGGTTACCAGAGCCTCTGTGGTGCCGCCAGGTGGGATGGGGGCAGAGCCAGCTGGTGAGAAGAAAGGGTAAGGTCAGGACTCCTGCTTCTTCTACCAGGTCAGCTTTACTTCTATTTTATATATGAACTTCTGTAAAAGTTTCTGTTTGAAGTAAGGTTTTGCTCCTCGTACAAAAGGTTTCAAAGTCAGTAAATGAATGGGTAAGAGCATGGTCAAAATAAGATAGACTTGGGTTTGAAGCCTGGCTTTGCCATATGCTACCTCTGATCCTGTACAATTTCTAAGCCCTAGTTTTCTTGATAATGGAGTTAACACAGATTGGGACAGCTAGCATCTTTGCATATGAACTCCCGTTATGAGATAATATGTGAACGTGTCTGGCCTTTGTTAATGACTCAGAAAATAGCATCGATAGATGGTCTGGGCTGTGTACACCCCTCTACTGCCTGCCTGCAGCCTGTGCTCTCATACCCCCAGGTCCTTCCTTCATATTGGATCCACTATCTCCTTAGGGTGGTCTCCACTTCTCTACTTCTCAATTCAACTTTTAGGCACTTGATTTCCTGGTATTACCAAGAATCCTACTATTATGTTTGGTAAGGTTATACACTCCAGTATAATGCTTAAATATTACTCAGGGAACTTTCCTATACATTGTCTTATCCTCACAACTTCATAGGTGACAAAATCCGGCTCCCAAGTGTTAAATGATTAGCCCAGCATTTGTTACCAAGTATGGTTCCAAACTAAGTTCAGGTCTCTTGACTTCTGATTCTTTTCACACCAAACAACCGCCAGAGATGTAAGAGTGTCTTCTGCATCAGAAAGCCCCAAGTATTTTTAAAGCATTTATGAAAAAATTTTCCTTTGGGCTTGTAACAGTGGGTCTGGGAGAAGAAATTCTGAATGCATTCTTGAGTCCTTAGCAGCAGGACTTGTAAGACCAGCCTAAACAAGATGGAGTTAAAAATGACAGCAGCATTACACAGTACACCGAAGCCACAATGCTTCTTCCAGCCCTTCCCAGCCACTTTCAAATTTGGCAGGTCCAAAAATGAGCTGTTTAGTCCCTCAGTTGTTTTAGTCAGGGTTAACTAAAAGGGGGAGGCTCAGTGAGCTGCGTAGGTGGCGGGCGAGTCTGGGCATCCAGAGGCGCTGAGGCAGGTTCAAATAAAGCAGCAGTTCCCTAAGTGCCATCTGTGCTCTTTGTTAGGGGGAAGGGGGACCAAGATCCTTTCAGGGCTCTGCGAAGTCCAAACTATTTTCATAATGATGCTAGAACATTATTTTTCTCATTGTGTTGATATGTGAACCAATACCACAAAAGCAATGTTGGGATAAAACTGCCGATGTTTTTGCAAAAATCAGATCAGTGGCACCAAACTATACTAGTAGTCATATTTTTCACCGCCATAAACTCGCAATAAAAATTTTAAAGACACTTTCATTTAAGAATGTCCTTAATGAAGCAGTAAAAAAATCAACTGCTTTTATATTAAAAAAAATCCTTGCATAAATCTTTCTAATATTGTTACAAAATGGGAAGTATACGTAAAGCGCCGGTGCTGAGTATCGAAGTCTGGTTACCTCAGGGAAAAGCACCTGTGTGACTGTTTATGAGCTCAATGAACTGCTTTTTTCAGAGGACACCATTTTTACTACCGTGTTTCCCCGAAAATAAGACCTAGCCGAACCATCAGCTCTAATGCATCTTTTGGAGACGCATTTAAAAATTAATATAAGACCCGGTCTTACTTTAGTATAAGACCGGGTCTTATATTAATTTTTGCTCCAAAAGACGCATTAGAACTGATGGTCCGGCTAGGTCTTATTTTCGGGGAAACACGGTATTGCAAACTATGTTATTCAGGCTTGGGTATTTAGCATACATTTTTTTTGAAAATGAATGAAATGAATCTAACTTCACAGAAAACAACTGACAGTATTTGTTGCCAATGATGAAATTTTAGCTTTCAAGCAAAATTTAGAATTTTTGCAAAACTTTTATCTGTTCCTTTGAGCTTGACAGCTTTCTGAAACTTAAAAGATATTTCTGATGATATGGGTTACTATTAACAGTGGTGTTGTTTTGATGCTGTATAATGAAATATGTCAGCATTTGGAAGATCTGAATAACTCAGTGAACCAATATTTTCCAAATGACCAATGTAAGATGTTTTAAAATCATACAAAGGTAAAAGATCCATGCTAAGTGCCAAGATATACCAATGAATTTTAACGTAACAGTACAAAAATTTCATTGATAATGGTTTCAGATTCCACACTGCAGCTAACCTTTTGAGAAATTTCCACTTGTTGAGTTTTGATGTAATATCAAAGAAAAATACCCCAATTATTTGAAAAAGCAATGAAAATATACGTCCTTTTTCCGACTACATATCTATGGGAAACCAAATTTCCTTCATATACTACAATCAAACAACATAGCTATGCAGACTAAATGGAAAATATGAGAATCCAGTTAAATTCTAAGCCAGACATTTGATTCTTTTTTAATGTAAAATGACACCTCTAATTTTTTCATTGTTTTGGGAAAGTTATTTTTCATTAAAATTCTATTTGTTAATAGGTTTATATTTTTAAAATGTGTTGGGTTTAACTTCAAATATAGTAAATATTGATACGTACAGCCTACAGAAACAAGTTCTTTGAAGTCCTCTATCTTGAACTGCAGAGATAAACTTGTAGTGCCACCTACTGGCCAGGCCTGAAATTACTGCCTCTCCCAAAATCCAAGCAGCTACCACACTTGTTTCCTCACCTACATCCAAAACTCAAAATGCTTCTCAAAGCCTTTTCTATAATGTGACTCAGCCAGGGGAAGGAGGCTGGGAGCAGACAGAAGGAGAGTTCCGCTGCTGAGCAGTGATAATGCTTCCCAGTGGCCTCGCTTAAGAACTGAAACCGCTGGCTACTGAAGTCGGCACCTGTGGGATAACGGGAGAGAGATTGACTTCTAGCGTTTCGTTGCTCATTTGTGACTCCTCAGAGCTGTCTCTCTTCAGTTTGTTAACAAGCGCTTATTTCTTCTTCAGCCACATGTGTGGCTATAAGTTTTACTCCCTCCCAGGGGACCTGCCTGGCCGGGCTCATGGAGGTTTCCGCCTTGTGAGCGAGAGCCGAGGTAACTGAATGCTCTAGGGATTTGACTCAGCCTTTCAGTTGCCTGTGTCGGCCGAACCTAATGAAGAGAATAGTTTTGGGGAGAGTTTTTTCCCTGTACTGTAACCATTCTTAACAGTTCTTGTTTGAAATCACCTAATAGGAGACTGGAAGCTATTCGAAGCTCCCCCCCCCCACCCTTCCTCCTTTCAACTGCTTCATTTTCTTGGTGACACTGCATATGAGACTTACTGAAAATGTTGGTAATGTGCAAACTTCACTTTTGTTTGTAGATTTTAAACGGAGGGACTCCAGACATTCCTTCCAGTGGCCTACTACCAGGGCAGGCTCAGGAGAACCCAGGTTATCCGTATTCTGACAGTTCTTCTATTCTCGGTAAGTGGCACTCTTACTCATTTATGTTGCAGGGAGCTTGCAAACATCTGGCACGAAGTTAGTTTTAATAACACGAGTATACCAAACATGCTAGTTCTAGATAAATTTGGTAAGAACAAAGTAAAGGTTTAAAATTTGTCTTACCAAAAGGTTTAAAAGTTGAGTTTCATCACTGAATTCTGGTGAAAGGTCCAAGTTTATGTGGGAACTCGGGGAGACTGTGGCAGCCTGGACAGTAGGCTTTCTCCCACCACTTGGGACATAATCTCTTCAAAGGAAAAGCAGATGAAAGTTCAGAGATCAAGCCCAGAAGGGTGATCAGTAAGCATTTCAGAGGGTTTTCAGAGTTATTGAGCGATGAAGAGTTTGCTTCTCTCGTCCCACCCATCTTTTTATCTTTCTAGATCTTTTTTCCTAATCTCTACCTTCCTATTTTTCTTTCCTTCTGTAACTCTATCCTTGTATTGGTTATATAATATCAGATTAAAATGAGATCAACTCAAATGCTTTTACTCTTTAATGAACTTGAAGCACTGTTTCTCAAAAGTGGTTTCTTCCCCCTGAAAAATTCCAAAGTTAGAAACAATACGGCAGCGGCAGCGCAGCCCCAAAGGTAGCCTCTCAGCCTTCTCCCTCGACTGTCCAGTACAGCTTACGAAAAGTGCGCGTAGGAACGGCTCACAAAAGGCAGACACACTGTGCTGTTACCTCCAACCAGGCTTCCTCTTCTCCCACAGGCGATAACCCTCACATAGGCATAGACATGATAGACAACGATCAAGGCTCCAGCAGTCCCAGCAACGACGAAGCAGCAATGGCGGTCATAATGAGCCTCTTGGAAGCGGACGCTGGGCTGGGTGGCCCTGTGGACTTCAGTGACTTGCCGTGGCCGCTGTAAACACTACATGTTGCTTTGGCAACACTACAGTATCAAAGTGCATTACTGGTGGAGTTTTACAGTCTGTGAAGCTTACTGGGTAAGGAGAGAACAGCTTTTATGTGCTGTCTTCATAAAAGCCATCTCAGAGCCATTGATACAAGTCAATCTTACTATGTGTAACTTCAGACAAGTGGAACTAAGCCTGCTCCAGTGTTTCCTCATCATTGATTATTGGGCTAGCTGTGAATAGCTTGCATTAATTGTATATTTTGGATTCTGTTTGTGTTGAATTTTTTAATCATTGTGCACAGAAGCATCATTGGTAGCTTTTATATGCAAATGGTCATTTCAGATGTATGGTGTTTTTACACTACAAAGAAGTCCCCCGTGTGGATATTTCTTATACTAATTGTATCATAAAGCTGTTTATTCTTCCTTGTAAGAATCCTTTACTATAAATATGGGTTAAAGTATAATGTATTAGACAGTTAAATATTTTTAATAAATGTTTCCCTTGTTCTATAAATACTGTTCACATTTCAAATAATTAGAAAACAAATCTGCTCCAGGGCTGGATCACCAATTTCCTACAGTGAGTCTCAAGGACGACCCATGCCAGTAACATTTATGCCTTTCTGGCCTTCCTAACAAGTCTGGGACTGACATAGTTTCCCTGTGTTAAAAGCTTGGCTGTATTGTTAAAATAGTTAATCTCCAAATTGTTACAATTTTAATTTCTGAGAACAAAGATGTTACTGTTTAAAGACAAAATTCAAATCCTCTGAAATTACAAATGCAAGATTAGATGTAACAAATTGGCTTCTCTACAACTCTACTACTCCTCAATTGTATGGCTTCTAACATTATGTGACCCAGACCTAAATACTTTGATTCCTTCTTAAACTGGGCCACAGAATATTAAAAAATAGTGTTTGTATGAATAATATGCTAAGCAGAGCAGCAGAGTATAATGGAAAAAGCCCCGAACCAGTGTCAGAAATTGGCTCTGAAAATTAGGGTTACAGTATGACCTAGCAAAGATATTTCACCATTCACATCAGGTGGAACTAGAAAATATTCTCTTTTCAGATCTAACATTGTTTGGAATTATAGTATTTTATAATTAGTAAGGAATCTAAGTGCCTCACCACACATATATGAAATTGGAGTTCCTTGAGCTACTGTTTTCTAGTTACAAGACAGGAATTCTGCTAATTATGAGACTAAAAATGGTCAAGGTTATAAAGTATAAAGTTGATCAGAAACATTAAAACAATGGAATTTTATTTTGATGAAAAACTCGAGTTTACAATCATTTAGTAAATGAAGAGCAAACACTTCATTTTCCTATTCCATAATTCTTAAGAAAAACAATCATTAGTAAATAAATATCTGTGAACAGATTAAGGGTAAGGCAGACTGGATAATAAACTACCCCTGCTGTTCACACTCCCTGCATGTGACTCACTCTGACAGGGTGAAAACGGCACTGGAGATAAACTGAAAAGATAAGATATGGGCACTGAATCTCATTCTAGTCATTCAAATAAGCCCAATGATAAATACTCATTTTTTGCTCATCATGGGCAGTAAACTATACACTTTCACTGAAGGAATACTTTGATAGAAGCACTTAAAAGTTATATTGTGCATCACAACTATAAAAATGGCTTGAACAGTTCCATTTAACCACCATTTATAAAGTGCAACTATATAATATTCTGCATTTTATCTGTGGTGTGACGAATATCAATCTGGACTGAAAGGACACCAGCTGTCAATTTCCACTTCTGAAAAGATTTAGGTGTGTGAAAAAGGACTGTTCCCCCCATACAAAGAACCAATTTCACAAACTTACTGGTAAACAAATACATTTATATAATGGGAACCTCCGGATGCTGGAGTTGTACTCCTTTAAAAAACCATTCCGCTACCTTTGGTCTTTTAAAAAAGCCCACACTGCTGCATCCTAGACATGTGCACGTCATGATGAAGAGCCGCCCTGCAGTGCAGGATGAGGAAGATGGCGACGGCAGCGTGAAGAGTAGCATGCGATGGTTTCAGGGACATGAGCATCACAGCACGGGGTTCTGTGCGTCAGCTTCGAGGTCATTGTTGCCTGAAGGGGGCTGGATTGGGAGAATATCCAACTCATCCACCTGTGGAGTTGGGTGCATGACGACCAGCTGGTCCTGGGGAATGTCTGCAGCAGCTGCTGCAAGGTTGGTGATAGATTTACTCTTTACACACTGAAAGTCTACGTGCCGACTCTTTCCCTCTTCCTTCTCCCAGGACATTCGAATAAAGGGTCTTTGGACATAGTTGTAAATCACTTCTGGGCGGCCCCCAGGCCTTTTCTTTACTTTTTCTTTATAGGTAGGATAACCTGGAGGAGAGGAAGGTTTTAAAAACTGAGGACGTGCGCGCACACAGACACAGACACACACACACACACACACACACACACACACACACACGCCACCCCTCCCCTACTTCTCACCCAATTTAGCCCAAAGAGGGCTTTTCTATTGTAGTTCCTGAACAAACAAATTAAAAAGAAATAAAACCAATTTCCCATCCTCTTGGTCATCAGTGCAACAGCCAGAAACTGAAATCCTACTGATGTAATTCACAAAATCGTCCACCACCATCCTCTCAGCTGCACAATACACCAACCACCAGGAAAGCGTTCTTTAAGAGCATGGAGGGAGTGGGTCCCAAATAAAATGGTATCTAGTGCATCTTGGGCTCTGTGTATCCTTAGTATCCCTGAATCCTTCTCTTCACAGGATTATCTGGCCTCAAGGCCTAAAATTTACCGTCACATTCGCCTTCTACTTTCCTTAAACTTAAATCTCATCTTCACATTACTCTGGGTTTTCTTTCCTTTTCTGGTTCAATGACAAAGAGCTATAGAGCTCTCCAACTTCACTGGTTCTAGGTATTTCTGCACTTAGATCAGCAGAGCCAGTATTTTAACCCCATATATCATTTTAAAGTTACTGCTCCCAACAACGAAGCAGTTCATTTAGATTGGCAATTCCAAAGCAGCTTTCCCTCTTTAACTGTATCTTCCTCCTCTTGTATTAGAAGTACTGAAAAGTATCAACTAGTAAAGACAATCCTAGTTTGGGAAACGTTTTAGTCATTTACCAGGGAAGGCAATTTCTCCAAAGACACTCTCCTTAGAAGTTATTTGAGTCCTTTCCCTCCTTCCTACTAGCTAGAGTTGCTTGTACAGACCCGGGCAAACATTTTCTGTGCAAGGCCAGAGAGTAAATATTTCAGGCTTGTAGGCTATATGGTTTCTACTGCAACTATTCAACTAGGCCACTGTAAAGTAAAATCAGCCACAGACAATACATAAATGAGCATGTCTATGTTTCAATAAAACTTTATTTATAAAAAAACAGGCAATGGACTGGATTTGGCCCATGGGCCATAGTTAGAACAGAATGAGAATCAGAAAAAAATAGAAAGGTCTCACACAGGAGGGACTCAGTGATTCTTGCATAAGGAGATGTATGGAGGCATCACTGTAGCTAGTGTATTAGGCCACGTGTGGAGTGGGTGTGTGGTTGAGGTGAGGAGGGTACAGTGGCAGGCAGAGCTAAAAACCTTTGCAAGACATTCTGCAGAATGTTTTCTGCATTTCACACTTGCAGTCAACTATCACCTGAAGGGCAGTGCTAGAGATCAGAAAGATCCCATCCTTTCCCCTTGTCCTGGATTCCTCTTGAACTATCAGAAAGTCTTTAAAATTTCCATCTCATCGCATTCCAATCTGTCCTCCATACAGAATCAGCACTTGCTTAAAAACTACGAATAGTTTCCTCAGAATTAAAGGGGAAGGTGCATACTCCATACCACAGCATACAAGGCTTTTTTATAACCTAGTTTCAACCTACTTGTCATCAGGCTTCAGCTCAGATGTCTCCTCCTGACAGACCCGTCCCTGCCCTCCCGATCTCAAGTTGCTTTCCCTCTAGCTCTGAGACCAAGCAGCTAAATCCCACTGCTTGTAAATGACAGAAGACACACAAGTGAAACTCATGTGTCAGCAATTCCACTACTTTTCTAAGTCCAAAGTCTCTTCCTCTTCCTGCGAAGACCCCGTTTCTGGTCCTTCTTCCCCATCTGTCCCAGCAGACCATTATAGTCCTGGTTAAGTCCTCACTTAGCACTCAATAGGTTCTGTAACTTGAAGCAAACAACATAATGAAACCAGTTTTATTATAGGCTAATTGATACAAACAAGAGCTCAGTCCGGTGGCATCCCATCAGCGTGGTAATGAAATAACAAAGGGCTGCTGCACTGTCATCTCCCAGCAGCTCGACTGGGTCATCGATCAATGCCACTATCTTCGTTTTCACCCTCACAACCATACTGAGAAATGACTACATGCCAGGTCCTGTTTTAAGTGCTTTTCATGTATCCACTCATCCTATCCTCACAATAGCCCTATAAAGTGTTCACTAATACCCCATTTTAGATGAGGAAATTGAGGCACAGAGAAGTTAAGTGCCTTGGCCAAGGTCATACAGCTATTAAGTCATAAGATCTGAGCACAAGCAATCTGGCTCCAAACTTTTATTCTTTACACTATGCCATGTTACGCCAAGAAAAATATTTTTAGTAAGGGCACTTTAAAATAAAAGAAGCATCTGACATGGCATTTGGAAAAATTCATTTAAATCATAAAGTAAAAAGCGATCTAAAAATGTATGGGCTTAGTAAAAATATGCATCAGGGAAAGCTACAGAAGATAAATTCATCTCTCTCATATTGCTAGGGAATCTTATGGAATAAAAATTTCTAATGGTCTTCTATTTATCTTCTCAACGGAAGCTGATTGTTATTTATAGGTCTACTGCATGATCATTCAAAAACCATTTGCCTGAGATTTTCTCAAAGTATGCAAACTATATTCTAAATGTGATCCAGTTTTTTAACCTTGTTTTTTTCCAAAAGAAAATTAACAGAAAATAATGAAAATGTCTTACCTTCGATTCCCAGTCTAATCTTCTTAAGACCCCTCTCCTTCAAAACTGATTTGGCCACATCTCTGTTTTCAATGTACTTGAAAAATCTATATAATTTTGTGCTATAAATAACTGGAAACAAAAAGACAAAAATGTTTTCTTATTAAAATCAAAGTATTTGGAGATAAAAAGTTTATCTTGATCATCAAAGGGGCCTGACAACCCTAAAAGCCCAAAGAGTGGATGCAGTGATGCCAAAGGATGACTAGCCAACATGACAGGACAATTCAGTACAGTTAATGTATAAGCAAATGTCTACTTAAGTTGAAACAAGAAAAGCTTTCATAACCAATCAGGTAACCCAATCCATAGGAAGAATCTCCTTCTGAAAGATATATCATATACAAACTTTTTGGAATAGGATCTGCCCCAATTTCTTCAATAAGAGAACCAAAGGAAGATATTAGGATCACATCATTATCAAGCAGGCAAAGTAAAGGACTTTGCTATGATGCCTACAAGGCCTTGTCTGGAGAGGGAAAAAATGCCTTGTCAGAGAGTGCAACATGGATACATCTTACATTTCATGGATTGAGCAACTATTAATAACTCCCCAAAAAGGCAAAGACCCTCCCCACAAACTGTTTTTCATTCAGGCCAACAGCCCAATTTAATACTGATGTTAAAAATGGCAGATTCGAGCATGTTCTGCCCAGGTTAGTCTGTTTAGAGCAAACTGGCTTTGCAAAGGACATTCCACTGACAACATGTTGAGTCTTCGAAATGTGCTGGGAACTTCAGGGAGTTAGACTGATGGACCTTCCTCGCCTTCTCTCTTTCAGGTGGAGTTATCTCCCTTAAAAGGTGAACTGCAAAGGTTTTTTCAAAAAAAGAAAAACACACTCACAAACCAAACATGCTGGTTTAAGAGCCAATAAAAGGAAAATACGTATACAGATGCTACTCATGGGGTAACTATGTGATCATTAACTACGTCTTTAAGATTACTGATATTTTAAGATAAATTTTTTTTGACATCTCAGAATGGATGGTGTCATAAAGTCACATTTAGGAAAATCAGGCTGAAGAGGCTATCTCTGTCTCCTTAAATGCATCTTCTTTAGGTTGGAACATCTTGACACAAAAGGAAACATTTAGACAAATTAAGTAAAAATGTTTTCAGTCCTGTTAAGCTTCAAAGCTTAAGATAAAAAAAATAAGTAAACCAAAAAACACTGAAATGGAAAGCTCAACAACTGAAAAGGAAAAGCCAGATGTATTATAATTTCTGTATCACTGTAATGTCATTTCTGTGTTCTATGATTGGCTCTACTCTCTTCGAGTCAAACTTTTTGAAAACTAAAATACAAATTTTAAGTTTGTTCATTCCTCTCAACAGAAAATAATGTAATAGATTTCTCTCTCATTTTTTCCTGTTTTTCAAATTTTTATTCCACATATCATAGAAAACCACTGTCAGCAAAGAGCCTAGGAATAAGGAACTAGCAACAGAAATGTCTGTTACTACAACTGCCCACAGAAGAATCACAACACTCATTTAAGTACATAATGCAAAGAAAATGTCTCAATGTAAATTTTGAAAAGTGCTACCATAATTCGTTCAAATAACCTTTGAAAATCTTCTTTAGAAGTCAAAAAGAATACCACTTGGAGTCTTTATTTTGTTTCTAGACAAGGGTATGTAAAATGGAAAAAACATTAAAGGGTTTAGGTACGTTCTATTTTCCTGAACTTTTCACTTAAATCTTAATCCTTACTGAGTCAAATCGGACTGGATTACAGAACAAGATGCTGGCCTATTTTACCTAGCTTTCCAAATCATTTTCAACTCTATCTTCTCCATCTATGAAACTGGTTAAAAATACTGTATTGGGTTCATCAAGAAAAACAATATAAGATACATTTTTCTAACAGAAAAATGAAATCAAAAGGCTCTAATTAGAAAAAGTTTGGAAGTATAGTAAGAAAAAAGTTGGTCATTGCTACTCAAGATACGCTGTTTTGGTCCGAGATACCTAACTATAGTTCCACAAAACTTTCTGAAGGGTCACTGTATCCTCCAGAAACACAATGATACTTAAAAAGGAACATCTTAGAAATTAAAGTCACCCTTGAAATCAATGAGTTGAAGCTTCTCATTTTACACACAGATAAAAACTCATCTTAAAAAAAAAAAAAAGCTTAGTTTTTATAATCTACTATTCCAGGATCTACTTCTCTAGGATGCTTCCAAATGCAAAGAAAAAAAATCCATCAAGATCCAGATACTCAACAGAGAGCAAATCATCACTGTGCATGTCAGGAGTGGGCACACTTCTTCTTACAGGGCCAGATAGTCAATACTTTGGGCTTTGCGAGCCATGCGGTCTCCGTTGCCACTACTCAACTCTGCCATGGTAGCACAAAAGCAGCCATAGACAATACATAAAACCTCATTTATAAAAACAAGCAATAGGCTGGATTGGCCTAGAGGCCATCGTTTGCTGATTCCTGGTATACTTGAGAATTCAATGTACTTTATAAAAACTGTCCTTTGATTCAACAGTATAAAACAGAGAATTGGGGGTGACTGAAGGGAGCAAACATGCCACCACACTCACTCTGTGAATACTCTTCTCCCATCTGTGGTGGGTACTCTTCATCCCAATCAACGACATCATCGTCCGTAAGCACCACTATGTGGCATTCTCGTTCTCCACTCTGGGCACTCGCTACCATCAGAGGCAGGATCATTTCTTCCAGATAAAATTCAAACTGTCTACGAGCACCATCATTTGATAACTCATGCATTAGGGCACCTGAAACCCACAAAAATATCTTGAGTTTTTGGGGTGACTGATAAAACAAGAGCAGACGCAACACACAAAACATGGAATTAGTTCAGCATCTACTTTGGGCCCCTACGGGCAATAGGGTGGTTACTCTCTAGTCAACAACACTTTTCCTAGGAAGCGTTCTTACAGAACTATAGAATATTACAGCAAAAAGGGCCAATAAAGACATCCAACAGTAAGCCCCTTGGTTTTATACATCATGAAGTAATCTGCCTAAGGTTAAAAAACTAATTTGCAAAATCAAAACTAAACTCGCCACCCGCACCCCCATCCCTAGCCCAGGGCATTTTTTACTGTATCATGTTGTCTTCATCAGTATATGCAATTATATCTCAAAGTGAATATTAAGGACATTTTTCAGATATCCATATGAACTAAAATAGCGCCCATATTCCATGCCTCACGTTTTCTTTCTCAGAAAATTATTCACAAATAGCATTAATATTTCAGTGTAGGAAGAGGGATGAGATGAGAAGGGCCTACTGGCTTGGGATAAGGAAGGCAAAAGGCCAAGCAAAATACAGCAAGGTACAGGAATTACACAGCAGAACTGACCCTAGAATTGTGAGGGGTAAAAGATACACTTCACGTCACCTTCCTTAGGTACAAGCATCATGAACAACTTCCCAAATACACAGGCACAACTCACCTGCACTGACCTAATGTTTTGTTTTTTTATTCCTCTTCCAATGGCAATGTCCCATTTCCTACCTAAGACTCTACCATCTCAGAAACTACTGGGAAGGTTACAGACACTAGAACTCAAATCTGTCATCTCCCAAGGGAGAGTGTTTTCCCCCCTACAACATGTTGTCTAATTATATAATAACTATCAATAACATAATTATAATAAAATGATTAAGTAATTAACAATCTATATTATTATTATCTAGACGTGTTTCTCTCTCTCTAGGCAGGCTACTTCCCTTTTTGTTTTAACAATTCCATTTATAGCCAAACCCTTAGGTGTTTCAACACATTCTCTTTGCCCTAATTTCTGAACCAATTAGGGCCTCTACACTCACTACTTTAAAACTGCTCTTGCTATGGTCTCCAAATGACCTTCAGATTATTAATGACAATGTATATTCTGATCCCAATCTGATTTGACTTCTCTGTTGAATCTCTCACAGGGATCACTCCCTCCTCCTCAAAATGCTCTCATTCCTAAGAATCTCTATACCAATTTGTCTGATTTTCTTTCTCCTTTCTGGCTGTTTTTCTCTGGTCACCTTTACCAACGCTTTCTCCTCTAGCTGTTCATTAAATACTGGTATTTCTCAGGATGACTTGAAGTTATTTTCCTCTCTCACCTTATGCTGACAATTCCCAAATTTATTCTTCTAATTCTGCTTTCTGTATTCTAGATGCATTATATTCAACTGCCTTCTGGAAATCTCCACTTGTATGGCACCTCACAGGCACTTCAAACTCACTCAATATATCCAAAATTGAATTTAATAGTCTCTGCCTCTCTGCAGTGTTTTCTAAATCGGTAATTAGCTTCACCATCCACTGAAGTTCTCAGGATCACCTGAAGAGTGCCTGGCATTAACAGGCACTTAAATATTTGTAGAATCAATCAATCAATCCTTGGTTCCTCTTTCATCTCTTAATTCAATCATTCTCCGAAGGCTATCAAGTCCACCTCTTAAATACATCCTGGATTGTGTCATTTCTTTCCCTGGAAGATGGTATTTTCCAAAGACAGCTGCAAAATCTCTTACGCCACATGCTTTTCTGCAATGTGAGCTTCACACCTTGCAAGAGGTGGAGTCTAATCCTCCTTCCCTTTTATTTAGGCTGGTCATATACTGACTTGCTCTTAACCAGGGGAGCATGGCAGAGGTGATGGTGCATGACTTGCAGTTTTACCTTGGTCTTGGGAATGCTCGCTCTCCAAATGCTTCCTCTCTGAACTCAATCTCCAGACTTGGAGAAGCCCAAGCCACATGAAGAGGCTACATACATGTCCTCTGTGTGACAGTAAGAACTGACCCCAGCCTTTGAGTAATCCCAGTTCAGGAAGCAACAAGTCAGTGAAGAAGCCCCCAGACTTTTGAGTCACCTCAGCCCTTCAATTTTTCACAAAATGAGGCTTCAGATATTGTGAAGCAGACATAAGCCACCTCTGTTGCACCCTGTCTGAATCCTTGACCCACAGAATAAAAATGATTATACTTGATGCTACTACGTTTGGAATGGTTCTACAGCAATAACGAGAACACAGGCCATCTTCACTGCCCCCGCCATACTGCAAGTTATCATTCTCACCCCAACTACTGTAAAACCTTCTCAAGAAATTTCCCCAGCACTGGCTTTTGCCCTCTGTAAAGTAGTCCCCCCTTATCTGTGGTTTTGCTTTCTGTGGTTTCAGATACCTGCAGTCAGCTGTGGTCAAAAATAATGGAAAACACCAGAGAAAAATGATTCATACATTTTAAATCGTGCACTGTTCTGAGCACCGTGATGCAATCTCTGTCCAGCTCCGCCCCCGTCCTCCCGCCATGGGAATCCCCTTGTCCAGGACAATTCACACTGTATACTCTACCCTCCCATTAGTCACAGCAGCTGCCTAGGTTATCAGGTCAACTGTCGCAGTACCGCAGGGCCTGTGTTTAAGTCACCCTTATTTTACTTAATAAGGGCCCCAAAGCACAAGAAAAATGACGCTGGCAATTCAGATATGCCAACGAGAAGTCCTAAGTGTTTCCTTTAAGTGAAAAGGGGCAAGTTCCTGACTTCAGGAAAGAAAAAAATCATTTGCTAAGGTCGCTAAGATCTACAATAAAAATGAATCTTCTGTGTGAAATTGTGAAGAAGGAAAAAGAAATTCATGCTAGTTTTGCTGTTGCATCTCAAATTGCAAAAGTTACAACCACAGTGCATGGTAAGTGCTTAAGATGGAAAAGGCATTACACTTGTGGGTGGAAGACATGAACAGAAAATGTATATACATATATATGGTTTGGTACTATCTGAGGTTCCAGGCATCCACTGGGGGTCCTGGAATGTATCTCCTTCAGGTAAGGGGGGGACTACTGTTAACTCATTTTCCCCACAGCAGCCAAATTTAACTATGTGTCTCCTCCTAGTTTAAATCTTTCATGGCTGTACTACTCTTAGAATAAAAGTCCCAAATCCCCAACTTGGGCCATAAAGCCTTGTTATGTGAAAAAGGTTATAGATCAGTGTGAACAGTCCTTTAAAAAAATATTTTTTAAAATACTATCCACATATGGATGACTCCCACATATAAATATCTAGCCCACATTTTTCTCCTGAACTCTGGACATGTATATCCAATGTCCCACACTCAACATTTCCACTGGGATGTCTAATAGGTATTTTAAACATAACATGTCCAAAATCAAAATCAAGCTTCTAAACTTCTCCCATGAAGTCTCCTCCACCTCAGTGGATGGTAACTCTATACTTCCAGTTTAAACATACTCTACACACAACAATAACAACATACAAAATATCAAAGAATAAACTTAAGACCAGAGTAGAAATAAGACATAAAAGAAAACCGAATAAATGGAAAGCCAGAGCAGTTGGAGTAGGAATCAGTATAATTATGTTCATTCTTCTAAAAAATTAACTTCAAGGAATTGTAAGGAAAAGCTCAACATTTTTTAAATAATTTTTTTGAATGTCTAGAACAGACATAGGTCAGATTTCAGTATGTTTGAGCCTGAGGATTACTGAGAGGGGAAAAACTAATGATACTAGAGAAGATGACAAGTGGAAGAGTTGTAAAATTGTATGAGGTGATAAAATAATTTATTCATTCAACAAATGTTTACTGAGTCCTTACTATGTGGCAGGCACTATGGACACAAAGTTAAAAAAGGTATAATCCCTGTCCTCCAGTTCAAACTGGTTTAATGTTACAAAGTGAAAAATAGAGCAAGATAGAAATAGGGGTAGAGATGGAGAAGAAGACAGAGATGGAGATGGAGATGGGGACAGAAAACACAAGTGTCTCTGTCGTTGGTGCCTCTGTTTCAGTGACTCCATAGGCAGGCTCTGCCTCGGATTTCCCTTTCTCAATAGGCCTGGATATAACTTCAGTGTTTTAGACTTTGGCTGCAATCCCATTATCTTCTACAAGGATGGTGCCTTTCTTCCTGGGCCTTCTGAATTGGTACTTTATTCAAACTTTAAATTTCATTTTCCATATCCCTTTTACCCAAGGACACTGTATTTTCATTCTTTTAGCTCTAGGCCTTCATTCCTGAGTTTAGCTCTCGTTTTCAAGACCTCTTCTGGATTACAGTGCTTACTTTAGGAAAGAATGGTGTGACTGAAGACATATATAGCCTATGGGGGAGCTACTACGTACCACAAATTTCCCGTGGCTTCCTGGTAAGTTCTATGACAGATGATTGTGCCATCAGTCCCTGTACTGATCTTACCTATGAACATACCACTCCTTTAGCTTGGAACACACTTCCTCTTCCCTTTCCTCCAGAAGCTTCCTCAAGCTCCCACACCTGAGGTACAGTTCCCATATGCTCATTTTGCATCCTATGCTTCCTCTAACACCATAATACAACTTCCTTGCCTGTCCTCCACTATACTACAAGCATCATGAGAAGGAACCTTGTCTTTTTTTGTTGTCTTTTATATACCTAATATTTGGTATAAAGTGAGTGCTCAATAAAAATTCACAAAAGGACTGATTACATTGTAACCATTAAACAAATTGTTATTAAAAATTTTTAGTAATGCAGTTATTCACAATATATTTCCATGTAGAAATATAAAATAGCGTGTACAGTATGACCCTTTAATATTTTTCTTTTAATTTACTTTTATTTCCTAATTTTGCTACCTTATTTTTTTAGCAAACCCTTATTTAACACTATGTGTCAAGCACTATTCATTTAATTTTCATAGCCCTGTGAGATAAGTATTACTGTCTCCATATTAAAGATGAGGAAACTAAGAAACAAGGTTTAAGTAACGCGCCCAAGAAACTCAACTCTCTAGCGAATAAACATTTAGTACTTATTTGACTTCTTTTTAAGTGAAGAGACACACTTACACATTTTAATGTAAAGTGCCATTACAATATTCAGAAAAGGCACTTATCTGCAGAAAAAAATTCATTTTTGGACTCAAGTCTACACCTACAGTATCCTTTTATATTTTTATAAGACTATTTCTGTCTCTTCAAATTCTATTAGTTTTGTTTTAATGAAGTCTACAAGAATCTCTAAATTTTTAGTAACATAATACAAGTAATCTAGAGATAAGTGTAAGCATTTAAGTCTATTACATATGGCAACCATATTACATATATTTTACATCAAGATTCTCACCTATAATTCCATCACAGATAAATGAAACTTAACAGTGATGACAAGTAAACTGTGTCCAAAGGATAATGAAACTAAAGTTCACATCATCTGTAAAAAATTCTAGTGTTTTTTTAAATCTGACAGTCACCAAAATTCAACATCTAATTGTATGAAGTTAAATTAAAATACTCCCGTGAATTAAAAAACACTTAACTTGACGTCAAGGATCTATAATTAAAATAATAAATGCTCATGGTTTCTACTAAAACCACTTTTTAAGATGTAAAAACACAGCAACTTTGTTCAAGTTAGGCGTATGCTCCAGTTGTCCAACTATTTGACTTTAAACTTTTAAATATCATTTACAGAGAAATGGACTCAGAGGTAGACCATCTGAATTTTATGGAAACTTTAAAGAATGTTTGGCAAAAATAAAATACTACTTAGGCACAGACTTAAGGCCACTCATTTTCAGTATATGTGCTGCCGAAGGGAGCACAGGCCACTCATTTTCAGAGTTAGATCGTAAGTGAGCAAGAAGGATAGTTTTATTTAAGTATACAGTAGGTGCCTTAAAAATTTAAATAAAATTTCCCATTCACAGTTTCCAATACACCAATCTCTGAAAATGTATGACTCCACTCTCTGCCAAGCTAGTGTTGAGTTTAGGTAATAAAAGCAACAATATGTCTGGAGCTAGCACAAGGTTATAACCACATACAGGAAACTTAAAAAATGGCTTCCCACTGTATATAAAATAAAATGTAAGAACACTAGTTTGGATTAAAGACCTTCCATAATCTGGCCCACCTATTTATTTATTCCCGTCTCCTTCTGGTTCTGATACAAGCTAGGTTATTTACAAAGTGTATCTTCCCCATCTTTACTCCAAAAATCCCAACTCTTACAATGACCTCCCTACTCTTTTTTAAATCATTCCTATTCCTTCTTTACTACCTGTCTCCTCTGAACTCTTCTCCAAACCCTCTAGCTGACAATAATCCCTCCTTCGTCTGAACTTCTCCAATCACTTAATATCCAAGTCAACATTTGATAATTCTCATAAACTATTTTGATTATATAATCACCTTTTTTTCTTAGGCATGGCATAACGGTGAAATGGTGGGGTGCTGAGGAGGAGGTGAGAAGAAAACATCAATCAAAGAGTTAGGATTCCTAAGTTCTAGACCTTGCTCTGAGACTATGCTTAAAGTTCTTGAATGAAGTCATTTAACCCTCTGTATAAATGAGGACTAGGTATTCAATCTAAGATCTTTTATGACAAATACTGTTTTTGAGAATTATTTCTATCTTCCATAGTAGCTTAGGATATTATCTTACATGGTAAATAGAAAAAAATTATAAATTTTTGGTTGATGTGCTCTAAGGAATGAAGTCAAACACCACATTTTAGCGAAGCCAGGGCTCCCAAGCTGGGAGATAAACCAGTAGCAACAAATGATAAAGGAAACAGTAGATGAGCAAATATAGGAGAGTCTATTAAAAAATAAACTATAAAAGTTGAAAAAAAGTTTTTGGAAAATTGCTCAAGGAGCTTATAAACATGTCTATAAACTTCCATAAATAATCTTCATGGTATTAAAGTGCTTTACAATTTAATTAAACAAATATTTGAAGTCTAGATAAATAGCACTATTTCAGTCTTTCCATTCCAATATAACTCTACAAACTACTCATACACAAAACATAATACTTACTGAGATCTCTACATTTAATAGTGCTATATTCAAAAGAGATACAGAGATAGTCACATGCTTCTCTCAGTTCAGGAATAGATATGCCATCAGGACAACGGATTATTCCAGTTTTATAGTAATCCTAAAAAAAAGGCAAAGAATGCATAAAACACCTAGTGCAGGAGATAACCAAAACTTATTACTAAGGTTGGGCTGGGAGCATTTTCAAAACGGTAGAGCTCTGAGATTTGTGAATTGCATATTTTAAGATGAGATGGGACCTCCATTCACCTAACAACTATTTCATTTAACCAGTAAGAAAAATTTAGGCCCAAATAGGTTCACTGACTCACCAAGTCATAGAATTACTTAATAGCAGAGGTAAAATGAGAACCTAGGTCTCCCCATTATTTATGCATCTCTTCTTCTCGACTACATCTTGCTAATTCATATATATATTTCCTCCGTAAGGTATTTTTCTATATAACTACCATAAATTTTAAAAACTTTTTTGAAAAGGAAGTTGAATAGTATATCTTAAGTTACCTTAAATATTACCTAGAGAATTGAGCAAAATTTAAGGTTTTTAGAAAAGAATTTCAAAGTCATATCAAAGTATTAAAATATGTAAAACAGAAGGCACAATTAGATATTCTTCCAAATACTATCCTTTCATGTTTTGCATATTAACTACAATCAATCAACAGTAATGATTCCCAAATCTACTTAAAATGTTGTTAGGGGCTGGCCCCAGATTACAAATAAGGTGCTCCATAGCTGACTTATAAACATTTTTCTTGTCAACTCCACTGGGGGGTCAAAAGTAAGTACGGGCAGCTGAAAAAAGTACTTTCTAAAAGATTAAGATCTGCCTCAAGATTCTCAAGGTTCAGAGCCACAGAAACGTAATTTCTAAAGTTGATGAATCAGTGGAAATCAGTCATCATTGGATACTTGTCTGAGTACTAACAACCCAACCAAGATCAACTACAGTTGGCCCCTGAACAACACTGGACTTAAGAGTACCAACTCCCTGTATAGTTGAAAATCTGCGTATAACTTCTGACTCCCCAAACCTTAATCACCAATAGCTTACTATTGACCGGAAGCCAATATAGTTGATTCGCATATATTTTGTATGTTATATGTATTATATGCTGTATTCTTACAATAAAGTAAGCTAGAGAAAAGAAAATGGTATTAACAAAATCATAAGGACGAGAAAATTTATCTACATTATTTATTGAAAAAAATCCACAAATAAGTGGATCCACACTGTTCAAACCTGTGTTGCTCACGGTTCAACTGTACTTTTCCTGTCCTGTACTGTAGGATCCTCCCTCCTTTCTTCCCCCAAACTATCTGAGGAATCCATATTTTCAGACTGTGGCATAAACGTCACACACTGTAATCAAATCTTTATCACTGATTTAAAATTACAAGTAGGGACTCTGTATTACTAATTCAAATATTCCTCAAAATAAAAGGTGAAAACCTCAAAATAAAGGATTAAAACAAAGATGCTACAAATACATTTCAGATATGAGTTTTAAATGTTCATAAATGTCCGTATTGCTGTTTATGTACAATAAAATACTGAATTCAAATAGCCACATTCATTCTCAGGTAGCAAAAAATGATCAACTTCTTTAAAAGAATTACAAGGAGGAAGGAGTAACATGACTCCATAAATGTTAACATTAAAACCCTTGAAAGAATTGTTTATGCAGACCTAAGAGATGAATCATCCCATATCCTGTCTTCCCATCGGTCATAAAATTCATTTACTTATATCATATTATCTCTATGTATTAAAATTAAAATAAATAGTATTTTTTTAAAAAAACAATACCCTGCATACCTCCATAAAGATATCCAAAATAGAACTCTGATTTCAATTCAAGTACCTACCAAGAAGGGGTCATGTGATTAAGTCAAAACACATACGAAACAAAGACTTACCAGGATAGCTCGAAATACAGTGGAGCCAATTCCCTCTGCCACCTCATACTCTCCCTTCTCATTGGGTCGTGTAAAGTTATGTTCTCTGCCAGATCCAAACATCCTACAATAGCAAACAATTAACAAATATATCAATAGGTAGAATATTTCCTTCAAAAGAGAAAATTGATTTTTGCACAAAACTAAAAAGGAATTGTAATTTAAGCATTAAATTATATCATTAAATTAGTTCAAGAATTTTTATCAGAAATTTATTCTGGAAAATGTAATAAACAAAGGAATATTTAAAATAGCTCCTTTTAGATGGGCAGGAACAGTAATATACATTTCCTACAAGCAAACAAAATCAACTGATAAAATTCAGAAGCTAAAGAACTTTCCAGCCCCTTGTCCTCAGGAACAAAGAAATATCAATCAGTTAATCTAGGGGAAAAGGTGGCTTTTATACTAATCTTACCAAGAAGGGGGAAAAAAAAGGAAAAGGGAAACCATGTTATTTGTGCCTTTTCCTTAAAATTGCCAGCTTTATTACAAAGTTAATGCTATAACACAGCAAATACAATAATCTAAACTAGGTAAAACTAAGATGTACAAGCAGGTTAGTTGGTTTACTTTTCACATTCTTAACTACAAATGTAAGAAATCTTGCTTAAAATTCTTACACTTGCATTCTAGAATTGAAAAACAAGCACTCAAATGATGGGGCAGAAAGGAATGAAGAAGAAAGAATGAAAAGTTTAAATGAGTAAAAAGCTCTTAATATTAATTTTTACATAAGAAAAATACAAATGCACTTATATTTTTTCAGGTTATGTTGGCCCTTTAACAGTAACCATTTAGAAAAGAGTCAATTTGCAAAATATATCCTTCAAAATGAGAAGTATAATGCATTACTCCCAAGAAAAGATTTATATTGTGATTCAAGGAAGTAGAACCTCCTCCAAATTTGGACATTTCACTGACCACAAAATTTCAGAACAAATGTGGGGGCCTGGCACAGGGTTGAAAATGTTTTCATAAGTTAGGGCATTATGTACCATCTGCTATTTCCATCTTTTCATAGAAGACAGGACATTCTAACAAGAAAAATTTAGGATAAAAATCACTGAATAAATAATAGTTCTTAAATTGTACTTAACTATACGGAAAAAAAAAAAGTAGAACCTCTGAATCTGATACCACTATTCCTAAAGTAAATATGACTAATCTAAGTATTCTACTCAACAATGTCCTAATTTAAATGTTTCCCCTTTTGTTATGACACAGAAACCTGTAAAGAACAAAGTTTTATTTCCAAGTTTCCAAAAGAATGCCAACTGTTTTATACAGTTTCCCGTGTATACTAATTTACATTGCCAAAGATATACTTGAGTCAATGGATGTGAAAAACCTTCATTGATACAAAAAAATCTTACAAGAATCAAATGTAATGCAATTTTCTCAAAACACTTGAACTTTTTACAAAAGGAGAAAGCTATACTTTTCAGATCAATATTGATACACACACACACACACACACACACACACACACACAGACAAAATATATTTTTTTAGAAAACATAGCCTAACAGGTGAAGCAAAATATCAAACATCTACTTCTTAATTGTTTCTTTAAAGTTTAGGTAAAAAATAAAGTATTAACAGGGTCAAGTCATCCTCCTAATAGCTTCCATCAATAATCTTCCCCTATGCTACTAAAAATACATAAATACCTATAGTTCAAGTATTTTTTCCTCACAGATGCAAAGCCAATGTTAAAAGAAAATACTGACCTACTCAAAACGTATAGTGTCATATGTTAGCATTTATTTTGTATTCAGACACTGACAAACCACACACACACACACACACACACACACACACACACACAGAGGCATCCCAAGAGTATTTAGGTTACAAAATACTCATATGTAACCTAAAAAGAAAAAAAAAAAAAGTTTTTTCTTACTTCATGTAAATTTCTACTTCATACAAGTATATATGCCCCTTCATTTTACATTAGAATGAACAGAAAAAGATACTAATTTTACATTTAAAAGGTATTTGATCCTAATTTTGGACACGATAAAAAATCGAGTCCCTACTGTCTGTATCATTCTTAGATTGCAATTTCCATTACTACAAACTTTACATTAATCTATTACTCTCGATGAGCACAGATTAGAAGATGATTATTAATCTCTCCTTCATTCTACTAACTACTTGTTAATAACATTCCTTTTTGTATCTATATCAAACTGACAACTCATGCTGACTTTTTAGCTAACCAACTGTTGGGTTTTTTTCCTTTAAACAAATCTGATACCTGCTGTATTTAACTGTGGATTTTGGGAGCCCCAAGTAAAGGAAACATTATCACTGTTCAATTCACATTGTTAGATGCAATCTGTGCTTTCAGCCTGTGGAGGTATTTTAGTATTTGTCTTCATTAACTAATATATTTGCTATTCCTACTGGTACAGCAAAGATCATTAGAAATAAAACCAATTTCAAGATCTGGCTTTACCACTTTCTAGCTGTATAAACTTTAACCTTCAAAAGCTTAGTTCTGTCATCTGTAAAATAAGAACACTACACTCCAACAGAGAATTACTATTATGAAAAAAATGAAAAACTTACATAAAAAAATGATGTGAAGTACTTTATTATTAATAATATAAAGAACTGCAATAATACAAACCTGCCCAACATTGTATTTGGCTGTGCAGTAAAAATGGATGGGTCTACAACAAATCTAGTGTTATCCACTATTAGTGTCACTCGTTCTGATGTTCTTACATTCCGAGCTCCTTCTTTTGCATTTTCATATACAAATACCATCTCCCCAGATGTTTTACAGCTACTATCTGAACTTGACTGACTACTGTTTCTGCTGCTGTTCCCAGCACTACTACTGGAACCATTTGGAGACGCTTTTTGAGGACGAGGACTGCTTGGACGAGAGGAACTGTGATCTTTTTCTCGTTCTGAAATAAAGATGTTAAACCAAGTTATGCAAATTTCTCTTTAAAAAATGCAAGATCCATATATATCTTTTTAAAATTTTGATTTAGAAAAGTTGTTTAAAATCACAGCATTCCTGCATTTTTTAATCTCAAATAACATTTTCACAGAATACCATAAATATTAATTTATTTCTCAGGAATAAAACCTAAAACCTAAAATGTTTTCTGAAATAATTCTTTGTAGACTTTGTAGACAATTAAGAAAGATGTATAGCTGACTAATGTTGGCCCAGACTATGATCAAAATTAAGGTAAATTTTATGTTATTACCCTACCTAAAAATATACAGAAACCCAAGGAACAGAATCACAAGTCAAATAAGTATTGAAAGTTAGTAAAAGATTAGTAAGAACACCAATTTAAAGTCTCCTAAATATTAAAAGTATTAATACTATTCTGAGAACACAAAGTACAAACTTTTAAATCTTACTATGTTAATAAGGGCATTTCAAAACCAGCAATTTAACTCACAAAAGGAAGGTCCCAAAGGAAGAAAAAAATTTCACTATAAGGACAGCAAAAAGGACTTATTTTTCCAAATGATTCAATGTCTACCAAATGAAGTGGCTTCCATAGCTGATGATAATAGTGCTTTCTTTTCAGTTTCACTTTTGTTGAATAAAGCACTGCTACAAAGTTTATAGGATCACATAGTTATTATGTATAATTTCAATAGGTAGAAAATATTATTAAAATTCAAAACATTTTCTTTAGGTGTTCCAATATTCTACAAAGGGGAAATTAAGATTTTTGTGACTAAGTTTCCTTCAGAGGCTAGATCACTAAATTATAAAGGTGACCTAAAAATGTACCTCCATCTCATCAGTTTCATCAGCTTTTGCCAAATTCCTCCATGACTCAGGCTTACTTAGAACATTCTGTACAGCTTTACTGATTATATAATTAGATTTGTAGTATCTCCAGAGACACTGTGACACCTCGCTTTTATTGCCTGTTTCCGCAATGCTGGTAGTATCCCAAAAGCAAAATTTGCTAAAGCAATAATTTATTATATCTTCCTACTGTCTTCTTGTATACTGATTCACATATAACAAACTATAATCTCTTATTTATACTTCTGTTGATTTTTGGTTTATCAGTACTAGTCTGACTTTAAGGACCTACTTAGTTATTGATAACTTCTATACATATTTAGACCCTAATATAAATGATTTTGATTTATAACAATCAGAAACCTCATATCATATAGTAAGTGATCCTATATAGCAAGCTGAGGTGTTTAATTTAGCCCCTTTCCCAAGGGAAAATGAAAATCAACAAGTTCACATCGCTTACGTACCTCTGCTTCAGACTAGCGCATTATATAGTCAGTCACACAATGCATTTACCTGGGGTAATAACTTTCATTTATAGTAAGGTGTAGGAAGAAAAAGACCTGAGCTAGTTGCCAAAAAAGCAAAACATTTCACATATTCCCTTTCATCTTCTATTTTTATTATTAGAAATATTGTCAAAAATCAAAATAAATTACTCCTGATGGCTATTCTAGATTTCACTTTCTTTTTTTCAGGATGATTAACCAAGGATTCCTACCAATAATTTACTATTATTGATAGTAATTTATTGTTGATGTTACTGATATTTACAGTAAATTTATTATTGGTAGTATTTATTATTACAATAATTTATAACCTAGTTTAAAATAAACCAGTTATATATCTCCTAAGATAAAAATCAACTTGAAAAATTTTTTAATCTACATCTCACCATTATAAAAGCTTTCAAATTACTTCTTTCATACAACTGTTCCAGATTCTTAAAAATAATTCACTTTTAAGTTTCATTTAATAAGTTGTTTTTCCACAGCAAGCACCAAGCTAAGCTAAAATAGAAGCAACTGAATAAAAGTAAGAAGTTAATTTTACTCTGAAGTATTAGGCACAAATTCATTGTCATCACTACTTTAAAAAGGTAAATGCATGCTTTAAAAAAATGTTGGGAAGGTTAGTTGATTTACCTACCAACATGGTGCTGTCGTGTTGGAGAAGTAACATTTCTAATACAAGGAGTGAGTTGAGATTCTGTTCTTTCATGAGATGAATCTCGTGATCTGTCACTTGACCTTCGTCTATCTCGTGATCTCTCATGTCCCCCACTAGCACCATGTAGACTCATTTTGGTGTGGTCGATAACTCCTTTAGCAACACGTGAGGGAGTACTAATAAGTTACAAAAGAAAATTAACCATAAAAGTAGAACATGAGATACAAACACTTTTAAAGAAAAAAAAACAGTTAACATAAAACTACTAATATTTTGTTTTTTTAAGAGTTTATTTGAACCAAACTGACAAGATCTCAAATGCTCCAAAACTACTAATATTTTAAAGGGCAAGAATCAAACGCTACTTTACAATTCTGAAACCTAATTTACCTCAAACTTGTAGGTTTTATCAATTCTGGAGCACTCTCCAGAATTTTAAAGATCTTTTAAAGATCACAAAAATCCAACTCAGTTTTTTTTTTAAGGATGAGAAAACTAAAGCCCAGAAAGGTTAACTGACTTATAAATAAGTAGTAATAGAAGTAAAGTAGTAGTAGAAATAGTAGTAGTGACTTCCCATATCTAAATATTACTCAAATGTTCTTTTGATTTCTTTGATTGTGGGAGAAAAAGAGAGGGAAAAATCACAAGCTTCTGGAACTCAAAACTGAGGTATATGCCAAAGTAACCGGTCTCCTTGCCAAGTAAAATAATTCTACATGCTAAGTTCAATCAACTCATTTTGATTTTGATTGAACTCTTTTCAAAATTTTAAAAAACATTTCTCTAAAACGCTTAACTGCACCGAATGTGTAAAGTCACAGAATTTAAAATTTTAAACCATCAGATATAGAGTATATTTACTCATGAGAAGTGAGTTAACAGAGAATAATGATTAACTAAAATAGTCTAGTTGACAGAATTCATTCACACAATTATTTATTAAGTTATATGTCCTATGTGTACAGTGCTGTGCTACATGCCAGTAGAGAAACTTCTTCGAGGAGCTTAGGTGTATCAGTAAAACATGAACATGTAGAGATTTAAACAATTCGAGAGTTACCCCAAATTTCAAATACAAAATGACTAAATATACCTCAAATACATAGATAACTAATAAATGAGTGACAGATAATAAATGCCTTAAGATCTCAGAGGAAGAAGACACCACTGTAGATTAGGGTTAGTCACTGGTGAGCCAGGCACAGATAAATAGATAAGATTTTAATACGCAGAATAGATAAGTAGGAAAACTGACAGGACAAAAATTAGAGCTAGACCTAAGGCATTTTGCAAATTTACCATTTTAACATACACCATGGTTTAAAAATATTAAAGTGGTTTATAGGAATAGAAGGAACTTCATGGCTTTAGAGTAATAAAGACTCAGAATCAAGTCATCCTTTTAATTTTACTTAACATTTAAATTTACTTAACATTTTGGAAGCTTAGTTTTCTCATCTGTAAAATGTAGATTCGATTTACTTTCTAAAGTTAATATGAGAATTAAATGAAGTTTATAATAAGTAGGCTGACTTGCAATGTACCTGGCACAACAGAATCATCCAGTAAATATTAGTTTATTTAGTTATGACAGATGAGGATATTAAAGTTCAAAATTGTAAGACTTGCTCAGTCACATATTAAGTGTATATGCTAATACTGTAACCTAAGCCTTTTGAGTCATTCCAGTACCCTCTCCATAATATTACCCTGCTCTTCTTAGCCAAAACCACACTATTTAAAATTTAATCTTCTTGATAATTCAGTTTTAAATCCTGCAGCGCTTCAAGGTCATCTCCTCTGTTAGATTATTAGTAATAACACTAGTTTTATTATTTTGGTGGTTTCTTTCATTATTAAAATCAGTTATCACTTCACTGTAACAGACTACAAATACAAAAGATAGGGCCGACTTTGTATTTATACCGTAAGAGTTACTTCTAGAGAAATAAAGGCAACCAACCTATCAGCCTTTATCAGTCACTTGTCTCTCATCAATCTACAGAAAAGAAAAATTCTACTCCTACCTTCTTTCTAGTGAAAAAGATCAGAGTAGAATTGCATCTTTGGCACATAATCTTTTTTTTAAAAGATCCTAATGCATTTATGTTAAAAACCTTAGACTAGAAACAACAGATTTTCTGGCTTCAGTCCTAAAGAAGGAAAAAGAAAGAAATCCACATAAATAGCACAAGGATTATATATCAAAAAAATAACTCCTCAAATTATTCTAGCTGCTAAGTTTTGAATGTGCTAAGCACATTTTCTAAATATGAATCTAACTGAAAATTTAATACACAAGGTACAAACACAACTACAACTAAGGCAAAAGCAGGATAAATGTTCAGTTTGAGTAAGGGCCAAGCAGACTGATTAATTGAAAAAGCGCTTCCACCAGACATTTCTGCAGCTGAGAGATGAAATACTGCTAAGTGTTCTGTTGAAATACTGGCTTCATTTCTAAACTGTTCAGATTTTAAATGAATATGAAAGATATAATACACTTCTATCCTTTCTTTTCATTCCCACATGGAATGTACTCTGAATCAGACCTTCAAAATCTGATGTTATGAAAGACTAATTATGTCCTACTCTGTTTAATTAAATAATTTTAAATCAGGAAAGAACTCTAAGGATGAAAATAATTAATGTGTGCAAAATGAGGACGAGCAAATTCAGAGGAGATAATTCTGCTTCGTGTTGCATTTAAAAGAATTTGAGATACATGAATTGAGGACAGGAAAGGAGATGAAAAGTACAATAGCCCCCATATCTGCTTCCAGCCAAGACAACGTAACAAGGACTGGATTTACTTTCTTGTCTGAAACAATCCCCTAAAATGGACAAAATAGATGAAACAATGGTTTGCAAGACACAGTACATCATGCAGAGAGTGAGCCCTGAAAGATGGAAAACAAATGAGATAATAAGCCCAATAACTGCCCCAATTATTACCTTGAGAGAGTTTCCAGAGTAAACACAAGGAGGCGAAACCCAGGTAAAACCTGTTGTTACGGATGTGGAGCAGAGAGGTTGGGGACAATAGGTGGTTAGAGTTCTCAGGACAGAGTACCAGAGAGGGGAGAACAGCACAGACAAAAAACCCTCAGAGATCTGCAGTGGGTCTTCCTCAAGTATTCAGCTTGATACCAATCAGCACACATGTGAGGAAACCACACGAGGCAGGGAAAGAACCAACTCCAAGGATTAGAGGAAACAGTGCCCAGGACTCTCATAAAGGGCCTGTTCCTCCCAGTCAGGCTGGAAAAATCTTGTAACTCAGAGGATACTGGGAAGAGAATCTAAAGGGTCTTGGCTCTGAAATGGGAAAGAATTAGACCTAAATTGAACACTGTTCTAGTCACATCTAATAAATCTTAACAGCAAGACCTGAAAACTCAGACTGTTTCCAAGTAACTGAATTGAACCCTAAAACAAAGCTCAAGAATATTTATAGGAATACAGAACTATCCAGCACCCAAACAAGATAAAATTCACAATGTATAGCATCCAATAAAAAATTACTAGGCATGCAAAGCAGAAGAAAAACATAACCTATAGAGGAAAAAAAATCAATCAAATCAACCCAGAACTTACACACATCTTAAAATTAGAAACAAAGACATTAAAATAATCAGTATAACCACATTCCTCCAAAAAATTATGTAAAGATATAGAAGATAAAACAGAAATCAAACTTCCAGAAATAAAAATGACGATGTCTAAGATGAAAAATACACTGAATGGAATTAATGAAGATTATACATTATAAATGAAAAGATTCATGAATTTGGAAACACAGCAATAGAAAATAATCAAAATGAAACACAGAGAGAAAACAGAGCTATGAGCTGTGGGTCAATTTTAAGTGCCCTAATATAGATGTGAAAATGGAGTCCATAAAAGAAGAGAGGTGGGGAAGAGAAAAAGTATTTGAAGAAACAATGTTTTAAAATATAGTGAATACTACAAACCTACATGCAACATGCACAACAAATCCCAAAAACATTTAAGAAAAAATAAAACATAAAAACAAAGCGAAACGAAAACAACCAGTCAATCTACATTTGTTATAACCAGTAAAACCATCTTTCACAAATAAAGGGAAAATGCATTTTCAGACACACACACAAAGAGATGAATGAATTCATCACAAGTGAACTTACACATAAGAAAAATGAAAGGAAGCCCTTCAGGCAGAAGAAAAAATAATGCCAGATGAAAATATGGATCTACACAAAGGAATGAAGAACACTGGAAATAGTAGCTACATGGGAAAATATATAATTTTTTTGTTTTATTGTTTAAATCTCTTTAAAATATTAGTTTAATCAATAATTAAAACAATATAGTATGAGATTTGTAACATATACATGACTAAAACAGCACAAATTTGAGAGGCGAGAAATAAAAGTACACAATTATAAGGCTGTTATATAACAAATGGTCTATCACTTGAAGGTAGACTGATAAGTTAAAGATGTATATTATAAGCCCCAAAGCAGCCACTAAAGTCAAGAAACAAAGAATTACAGCTAGTAATCCAACAAAGGAGATAAAACGAAATCATAAAAAAGATACAACTAATCCAAAAGAGGCAAAGAAAAAAGGAGGAGGATGGGGGAAACAAGAATAAATGGGACAAACTAGAAAATAAACAGCAAGATTATAGACTTAACCTTAACCATATCTATAATCACATTAAATGTAAATGGTCTGAGCCATAAAAGGTAAAGATTATCCAACCTGGATACAGAAACCAGACCCAACTATATGCTGCCTACAATACACATTTTAAATATAAAAGTACAAAGAGGTTCAATATATAAAGATAAGGAAAGATAAACTATGCTAACGCTCGTCAAAAGAAAGCAAGAGTGGCTATATTAATGTCAAAGTAGACCTCAGAACAAAGAATGTTACCTAGGCATTTCGTAAGGATGAAAGGGGTAAATTCATTAAGAGCACTGAACAATCCCAAAAGTTCTCCTGCCTCATAACACAGCTTCAAAATACATGAAGCAAAAACTGATAAAATTACAGGGAACTAGACAATTCCACAATTATAGTCAGAGATTTCAATATCCCTCTAACAGTATTCAATAGAACAAGTATAAAATCAGTAAGATGAAATGGATTTGAACAACACTATCAACTGGCTTGACCAGTTGACATTTACAGAACATTTCTAACTGACATTTATAGAATATTTCACCCAAAAAAAGCAGAAATTTCATTCGTTTCACGTGCACACAAAACATTTATCAAGATAGGCCATATTCCAGGCCTATCTGGGCATATTTCTGGGCCTACTATCTGGGCATATTTCTGGGCCTATTCTGGGCATATTTATTGGCCATATTCTGGGCAATAAAACAGGTCTCAATAAACTTAAAAAAATTAAATCATACAAAGTATGTTCTGATTATAATGGAATTAAATGAGATTCAGTGTAAGAAAGATATCTAGAAAATTCCCAAATATTTGGAAATAAAATCTTTCTGAATAAACCATGGTGCAAAGAAGAAATCAGAAGGGAAAATAGAAAATTTTGAAGTGAAAAATAAACCCAACGTATCAAAACATGTGGAGTGGCATGACATACAACAGTGGTAGGTAGCAAATTACAGTATTAAGTGCTTATATTAGAAAAGAAGATCAAAGGAAAATCACCTCAAGTTTCCACCTTAAGAAACTAGACAAACAGCAAACTAAACCTGAAGAAAGTAGGAAAAAAGACCACAGTGGAAATCAAAATAATAGAAACCAAAAAGAGTAAGGTGAACCAATTACCATATTTTGCCATGTATGTGTACTTTTTAACCCAAATTTGTGAGGGAAAAATAAAGATGTGCATTATATGTGGGCAGTACTAATTCCATTACCTATATAAATGTTTTTAATTTTTATTTATGCCTATAAGTTAAAAGTGTAACTCTAGAAATCAATAACAATATCCGTAGGCAAAAATAATACCCTGGAATGGGATCATCGGTTTTGTTGAACTTACAACGAACTTGGCCTTCTATGATGCGTAATTATCATAAATTTGTTACCAGAACATAAGATTTCTTGTACCTTGTATCAGAGTTCTTGTGTTTTGTAAGTATTTGCCACATAAAATTTCCTGTACCTTAATAGTTAAAAACTACCTGCTAAAATTCCTTTATAATACAAAAAACAAGTACTTAAATGTAAAGATAAAAATTTGAATTAAAACAAAAGATTTTTTTTTCCCTGAAAGTTTGGACCAAAAATGTGGGTGTGCGTTATACCTGGGAGCGCATTATACATGGCAAAATATGACAAAACTAAAGCTAGTTTTTTAAAAAGATTAATAAAATTGATAAACCTCTACCCTAGACTGATTGGGGGAAAAACTGAGATGATACAAATTACCAGTATCAGAAATGAGAGAGTTGATATCACGACAAAGTTTACAAATATTAAAAGAATGATAGAAGATATCATAAAGAACTTTATATGAATTCATCAACTTAGAACAAATTCAAACCTACCAAAACTCACTCAAAAAGAAACAGATAGGGTGAACAGCTCTATATTTATTAAAATATTGAATTTGAAGTTAAGAACTTCCCCTCTAAGAAAACTTCAGGCTCAGATGGCTTCACCTATGAATTCAACCAAGCTTTTAAGAGAAATACCAATGCTACACAAACTCTTCCAGAAAATTGAAGAAAGGGTATTACATAACTCATTCTATGAGGCCAGCATTATGGATACCAAAACCAGGCAAAGACATTACAAGAAAACTACAAACCTACATCCCTCAGAACACAGATGCAAATATTTTAAACAAAATTTTATTAATTCAAATACAGCAATTAGGTCAATACATCATGACCTAATAATCTTTACTCTAAAAATGCAAGATTAATTAAATATTCAAAAGTCAAAGTCAATTCACATTAACAAATTAAGAAAAAAATTGTAGCTCAATATAAATAGGAAATACATTCGACAAAATCCAAAATCCATTCCTGCTTATAAAAAAAAAAAAAACCTCAGCAAAGTAGGAATACAATGGAATTTCATCAGTTGGATAAAAGATATCTATGGAAAACCTACAGGCAACATCATACTTAGTGGTCAAACACCAAATGCGCTCCTAAAATCAGAAACAAGACAAGGATTTCGGGGGTGGCCGGTTAGCTCAGCTGGTTAGAGCGTGGTGCTCTTAACAACAAGGTTGCCGGTTATATCCCCACATGGGCCACTGTGAGATGCGCCCTCCAAGTCAACAACTACTTGACTTGGAGGTACGGGTGCTGGAAAAACACACTCAAAATAAATAAAAGTTTTATACAATAGCAAAAAAAGGTAAGCATTTCCATTCTCACCACTTCTATTCACAAATGTACTGAAGATTCTAGTCAGAGCAATATGGCAAGAAAAAGATACAATGGGCATCCACATTGGAAAAAAAAAATGGTCCTTATCGTCAAATATGTGCATTTCACTGCTCAAGTGACCCCAATCCTGGCATAAGCAGCAGCTTATCTGGTCCTGGAACAGTTTCAACTAAGCAGCCATGAGCCCAGCACAAGTGGTGGCTGCTGTCAGCTCACACTGTGATGCCCACCAAAGGGGCCCAAGGCTCACACAAGTGGCAGCCAGCCTCGGACCGCAGTGCAGCCTCTCCCAGGCACCTACAAGCCCAGCACAAGCAGTATGCAATCACACATCATTTTGTAGCTCCTACTAAGAAGACCCAAGCCCAGCATAAGCAGTGGCTGGCCTTGGCGTACACCGAACAACCTCCGAAGAGGCTCCAGAACCAAGACAGCCAGTGGCCAGCTTCAGACCATATGAGCACCACCCAGCCAGCTCCACAAATGACATACCCAAAGGGCAGTCTTGGCTGGCACCATATCCCTGCTAAAGCGACTTCTGCTTCTTGGGGTCAGCCTCCACACAACAGCTCGTCCACAGCAGTCACAGCTAGCCCTCACAGCCAGTCAGCCTGAGAGTCAACCACACCCACCGCCGTGTCAACAGCAATTGAGGCTCAACTACACAAAACCCATAGAGGGAACAGTCCCTGGAGAACCTGGCTCAGGTGACACAGGAGACTGTGACACTGGGTCCTAAAGAACACCTTCTACATAAGGCCACTCTGTCAAAATCAGGAGATGGAGCAGACATACCTAATAAATGGAAACAAACACAATGAGACAGCCAAAATGAGACAAAACTTGTACCAAATGAAAGAGAACAAAACTCAAGAAAAATAACTAAATGAAATGGAGACAAGTAACCTACCAGATACAGAATTCAAAACACTGGTTATAAGGATGCTCAATGAACTAAGGGGAAAAATGGATGAACGCAGTGAAACTTCAACAAAGAGATAGAAAACAAAAAATAAGATAAAAAAACATAAAGAACCAGTCAGAAATGAAAAATACCATAACTGAAATGAAGACTACATTAGAGGGAATCAACATCAGGTTAGATGAAAGCGAGGACAGAATCAGTGATCTGGAAGAAATGGTAGCAGAAAACACTCAATTGGAAGAGCAAAAAGAAAAAATAATCAAAAACAATGAGGATAGTTTAAGGGGCCTTTGGGACAACATCAAGAGTACCAACATTCACATTAAAAGGGTACAGGAAGAAGAGAGTGAGCAAGGGATTGAAAATGTATGTGAGAAAATAATGATGCAAAACTTCCCTAACATGGCAAAGGAAATAGACATACATGTCCAGAAAGCTCAGAGAGTCCCAAACAAGATGAACCCAAAGAGGCCCACACCAAGACACATCATAATTAAAATGCCAAAGATTAAAGACAAAGATAGAATCTTAAAAGCAGGAAGAGAAAAAGCAGTTAGCTACTTTCAAGGCAGCTCCCATTAAGACTGTCAGCTGATTTCTCAACAGAAACTTCACAGGCCAGAAGGGATTGGCACAAAATATTCCACATGATGAAAAGCAAGGACCTACAACCAAGATTACTGATCTCACTTATATGTGGAATCTAAAGAACAGGATAAACAAGCAGACAAAACAGAAATAGACTCATAGATACAGAGAAAAAACTATCGTTGCTAGATGGGAGGAGGGGTTGAGGATGGGAGAGAAGGTGAAGGGATTAGAAAGCACAGATTGGTAGTCATAAAATAGTCATGGGGATGTGAAATACAGTATGGGGAATATAGTTAATAATGCTATAAAAATCATGTAGGGTGCCAGATGGGTACTGGACTTATCAGGGAGATCACTTCATAAGGCATATAAATGTCTAATCACTGTGTTGTACACCCAGAACTAATACTGTATGTCAAGAGTAATTGAAAATAAATTTTAAAAATGAAAAAAAAATTTTAAAAAGAACTACTGATACACAACACAGTGGATGGATCTCAAAGGCATTATGCTGAATGACAAAAACCAAAATCCCAAAAGACTGCATATTATCTGACTCGATTTATGTAATATTCTCAAAATGACAGAATTACAGTGATGGAGAACAAATCAGGGGTTGCCAGACATTAGGGATAGGGAAAGGGTGTGTCTCTAAACGGGTAGCATGATGGAATTTCTTTATGGTGACGGAACAGTTCTGTATTCTGATTGTGGTAAGTTACATGAATATACATGTGATAAACTATCATAGAATATATACCAGAAAAAGAAAAGAATGCACATAAAAACTGATGTTTATAGTTTAACTATAGTAATGTACCCAGGTCAATTTCCTGTTGATAATGTATCCGACTACATTTATATGAGATGTTATCACTGAGGAAAGCTGAGGAAAGAACATCCAGAAACTTACTGTACAATTTTTGCAATTTCTTGCAAATCTAAAATTTCACAATAAATTTTAATACACGTTAATTTTAAAAAGCAACAGACGATGTAAACACAGAAAAAAGCAAAACTATAACCAATAAACTCTGTGATATAAAAAATATTGTATCAAGAAAACACGGGCAGGGATGCTGTTTGTTTATTTTTATAGAGAATGAGAAAGTTCTGAGAAATTCAAAACACAATAGCATAAATTTTAAAAGGTTACTGAAAAAGATGAAAGAATTGGGAATAAAAGGACAAAAAGATAAATAAGAGAGAAAAGATCAGAAAATTAGAGAACTAATGAAAGAGTTCAACATCCAACTAATATTAATGTTCCAGAGAGACCAGACATAAGTAAATTATCAAAGAAATAATACATGAAAATTTTTCAGAAGTAACTGATATTACTAGCACTGCTGCTCTGATAGAAATTATTGTCAAATATTTTAAATATTTTTAAAATATTATATTAAAAATACAAATGAATCAGCTAAATACATTTATTAAATATAAATATTAAAATATTTTAAAAAAACGTAAAATATCCACAGAGTGAATGAAACTCACTTATGTATTGCACCCATGTGTACTATACACATGGTATATCCTTACAGCACTTTGGGAAATTATCTTATCTTTAAACAATTCCAGCAACTAACATCATAACCTGGTGAATCTTATTAACGTTTGTTTAGTTTAGCTCAAGTTTCAGGGGATAGGTAACATCTAAGCATTTCCCTTCATCAATTGTTTATTCCTTTTCAAACCCTACCATATACGTGTGTGTATGAGACACAGATATAGCTTTCTAGTTTACAAGATGTTGCAAACAATAAAGCTTTAAAAAACATTTTTTTCCTTAAAAATGAGGTAAGCATCCTTACAAATTTCCTATTAGATGCTCTCATCTATTTGAATTAGTCTGTCTTTATTAAAGAAGTAATATTTTAAATCTTATTTTTATTTTGGGGAAAAATAAGCTGTTTTTATTAGTATAACAAATATCGTATGTTCTAGCTTTTTCATTTAAGCCTTTAAATGATTTTATATTAATATATTTTTGAAGCAATTAACTCGCATATGCTTTTTATAAGCATTTTTAATGTACGGCAAGAGTTCGAAAACTGTGGCCCTGGTCCAAATTCAACCCATTACCTACGTTTGTAAATAAAGTTTTATTAGAACACAACCATGCTCATTCATTTATATACTGGGGGTGCCAAAGAAATGTACACACATTTTAAGGGATGTTATCTATGTATTATTAATACCTTTCGAAGTTGAATTGAATTATGGTATCAATGTTTAACGGCAGAAGTCAAATGTGACTTGTATTCATCTTCTGTTATCGGGTATATATTGAGTATTAAATTTTAATATAGTTTTCTTCTTTCTTAAAATGTGGGTACATTTTTTTGGCACCCTCTGTATTGTTTATGGGTGTCCAAGAATAATTTTAATACTAGTCCTAATCCTGACATGTTTCGCTTCTTCCTAAAATCCCATTATTAGAGATATGTCAGCAACTCTCGTGAGTCAGAAGCAGTAGCAGCAGCAGCAAGAGTTTGATATACTGCTGTGTGGCCGCTGTAAGAGCATCTTTCCTTTGAAGTCAAATGAAGATCTAGATATTAACATTTTGACAGAAAAATACCCCTTAATAGCCAGACTTTAACATTTTACTAACAAGGTAAAAGTTTTCCCCGAGTGATAAAAATAAATTTCATGCAAACAGCAAAGGAGCTGGAGGTTCCTTTTGCTTTAAAAAAAGGTCTATTACCTTGTTTCTGGCTTTTGAACTTTTTTAATAAACAAAGATATTGCTAGGCAAGCACCTCTACAAATTGACGAGTCCCTGAATTGAAGCTGTAAAATTCAATTCATACTGCTAAATCTAAATTTTTTAGCTCTAAAAAATGCTATGGTTTTTAAATCATCAATAGATAGGAAGTGCTTGCAATATACAATAATCCCCACAATAACTAAAAGTATTCTTATTCTCTCCCGTAGCAATGGTTTTTTTCACCTCTACCAAATATTCATTGAACTACAACTAGGTGGTACTTACTAATTCTAGCCCTGGTGGATATAACCAAGAAAGTTTCTGCCCCCCAAATTAATACATTCTAATAGAGAAAGACATAGAACACATAAAATAAATACATTAAATGTCATACAGTGGGGCCGGCCCAGTGACTCAGGTGGTTGGAGCGCTGTGCTCCTAATGCTGAGGTCGCGGGTTCGATTCCCACATGGGCCAGTGACCATCTACAGCTAAGATTGTGAACAATGGCTCTCCCTGGAGCTGGCCTGCCATGAGCAGCCGGAGGTCGGCGTGAGCTGCCGTGGGCTGCCTTAGACTGCTGTATGCTGCCACAGGCTGCTGTGCTGCTGTGCACTACCGTGTGCTGCCATGAGTGGTCGGCGCCCAGCGGGAGCGACTGGCAGCAGGCGAGAGCTGCCGTGAGCAGCCAACCAACGACTGGCAGCCAACCAACTGTGTCAGCAGGGGGAGCGCAAGGCTCATAATACCAGCATGGGCCAGGGAGCTGTGTCCTACACAACTAGACTGAGAAACAATAGCTTGAACCGGAATGGAGAGGGGGAGGCGGAAGAAGGGGGGAAAATATATCATACAGTGGTAAGTGCTATGAGGTCATTTAAAGCATGGTAAAGAGGACAGAGTCATCATTTTGAGGTGAGCGGTTCTACTTTACAAAGAGTGGTCAAGGTAGGACTCTGATGAGACAACGTCTGAGCAAAGACCTAAGGAAGTGAGAAATAGAACTAGGAGAACATATGAGGAAAGAGTAGGTACAAACACCCTGTGAAGAGTCATCTTTGACTTTTTCAAGGCATTCAAGAAGGCCAGGATAGCTGGAGCACAGAAAGCAAGAACAAGGTTAAAAGGAGCTCAGAGAGACAAGACTAGGATCAGATCGTGAAGGCCCTTGAAAGAATATTTGAAGGGTTTTGCTTTTGATCTAAGTGAAAGGGGAACCACTGACATGTGACCTACATAATCTAACGTATGTTAGATCAAGTGGGCAATAGAAGAAAGGGGGCAAAGGCAGAATTCAAGTGACCATTTCAGAGGCAACTAAAAATAATCCAGGTGAAAGTTAAAAGTGACTTGGACCAGGGTTGTAGCAGTGGTATGTGGTAAAGACTGCACTAGACTATATCCTGAAGAACAAGACTTGGAATTTGATAGATTAAATGTAGGAGGTAAGAGAAGAGTGAAGGATGACTATGATTTTGGCCTGAGACACTAAGAGATACTAAGAATGAGAATGAAAGCATTAGGTTTAGAAAGTATAGGTGTATCTCTTAGACATGTTAAGAGTGAGATGTTTACCAGACATCCAAGTGGAGATATAAAATAGAGAGTTAATCACAAGTCTAAAGTTCAGGAAAAAGCTCAGGTTAGCGATAAAAATTCCGGAGTTGGAAATTATTATATACTTAACATTCTTCTCAAGCAACTCCCTACCACAGAAAATAACAAAGTATTTCTAAAAAAAAAAAAAAACAGCTACTATTAATAATTGTGCAGATGTAAATTAATAGGCAGATATATTTTGTATCAACTGATTCGTTATTCATTCAACAAATATTTACTAAATAATACTTTGTGCCAGTTACTGTTCTGGGTATGGTTCATGATTGAGAATAATACTGTAATACATACACAATCAAGTACTTTAAAAACTATAATTATTTTTTAAAACTTTTGGAGCATCTTTTCTACTTATTACTAAAGGGGGAAAAGAAAATCAAAGCAATGGAAAAGAAATATGAAGTACCAATAAAAGATTTAGTTTTAGAAATATTTATCAAATGACTGAACGTTTTAACAAATTAGTTTCACAAAACAGGTTTCCAGAGAGAAATTACAGCAATCACTCATACTTCCAAATGGCCTTTTGAAAACACAAACTGGCTTGTTCCACTAAATCCCCTTTAGTATGCCTCATACTAAAATTTTAAGCATCAAAAGAACTATAATTAAAAATCTAAGCCACACTGATTGATAAAATTAAAGAATAAGAGAATATGCATCAGAGGGCCTTTGATCTTGGTCATTCAATATGCCTATTTTCAGAAATACCCACAGAAACACAGAATCTAACTTTAGGAAAATTCTTTTAGAAAATCTAACTAAACACCTGTCTAATTTCTGAATCTCATCTACAAAGTCCCCATGAATTGGCTGACCTAGTGCTGTTAATGACAGGGAGGGGGAACTTGTTTTTTCTATTGAACAGTTTTGCTCTACCTTTGGAAAGCTCTGACTCTCAGGCAGTTTTTTCTTAACATTAAAGCTTAATTAAACCTTTTCATTTGACCCTAGTTCAGGATTTTGGACCTATTAACTCTTTGTTGTGGGGAGCCGTCCAGTGCATTGTAAGACGTTTAGCAGCATCCCCGGCCTCGAGCCCACTGGATGCTATTATAGTAATACTCCCTCCCCCGTTTGTAACAATCAAAAATGTCTTCAGACATTGCCAAATGCCCCGTGAGAAGTACAATCACCCCTCTAGTTGGGAACCTCTGCCCTGGTTCTAATTTGGTAGAACCAAATAACAACACTAACATTTGAGCCTTTAGTATATGCCAGGAACAATACAGAGCACTTTGCATATTTTTTCATTCAATTCTCAAAACCATCCCAATATTAGAGCTAAGAGAATGGAAGCTTGGAGGCTAAGGAACTTGCCTAAAATCACATAGCTAATTCAGTGGCAGGTCTGAGATGTGACCTAAGGAGTTCAAATTCAGAGATCACACTTTTAACTTCAAACAAGTCTGACTCAAACCAAGTCTAGTTTCTTTTCCAAAGGATAATTCTTCACATATTTGAAGATATTGTGAGATTCCTAATATTCACCAGGGCTGCCCCTAAAACCTCTAATTTCTCAGTTCTTTCAGATGACAAGACTTCCAATTCCTTCACATCCTTCCTTCTGAATATACACAGAACTAAAGACAACAGACTCCGGTGTACAGCAGAGTGGCTCTAGTCTTCTTTTCCATTAATTATGATGGTTTTTTGGGGGTCGGAGAGATGGGATGGTGGCATCCATATTATACTTCTGTTTTACATCATTCACTGCCAAAAATCACCCTCAGGTCTTTTCCATATGTGATGCTCTAAAGCTATGCTAACTTAATGTAAGTGTTTTTCAGGCCTTGTGTATACTCCTAAAAAGTTCATTTAAATGCGGTACAGAAGCATGAGGTCAAACCCACCCAAATGACATCATTGATAATGGGGGAGGGTCACTTCCTCTTAGGAAAATCTGGGTGCCTTTGGGAGGAAAAGTGGGGAATGGATGCTGGGAAATGAACCAACGATGTCCACCATAGTTCATTTCTGAGGAAAATGCGACAAAGATTTGTTAAGCAAGCAATAATCAAGGATATTTCCAAGTCTGTGAAGGACTCCTCTAAAAAATTCATGAAAATCACCAAGCCTTCTGATTGCCAGAAGTTATTGCAGAATGGGAAGAAACACAGACTGATCCGTGAACCAAAAGGTGAAATTGTCCCGGGGGTTTATATTTTAAAAACCACCTTGGAGTAGCAGCAGGTATGTACATTTCTTAGATATGGTATTTTAAATGTGTAAAAATAATGTATTTTGTTTTCATTTTTATTTCCCTATTTTATAACAAAGTAATTGTTTTGCTAAGTTTATAGCTTATTCCAAAGATGCTGCTGAATTTCAGGATTAATCTTCAATACTACAAAAATACGCTATCCAATCTCTTTCCCTTTAAAACAGTTTTTAATTTTCTTGAACTTTTTATTAAATTCTTCAAACAATGTTAGCTTCAAGGGAATAAAATACTTAAGTTTAATTTAAAACAATAAATTTAGTCCAACAATCCAGATTCAGAGATCATTTTGGACCACTTAGTATATTATTTACTATCCTTCTTCCTTTATTGTCACCTATAAATTTGGTAATTTGCCTTCTCCAGATGAGCATAAGACAAAGCAAAGAACAAAGCCACTTTCCATGAGCAATTATCTTTGGATAGGGTCGTTCAAAATCAAAATTGTGTTGATTAATTGATACACTCAACTAGTGGCTAACTCAATTTTCCTTCATCTTATACCCAAGGATATAAAAAAAGATTTTACCAAAAACTAAGCTTAAGTCCAAATACATTACATTGCTACTAGTCTACCTACTGCATCAGAGAAAAATCAGTTGATGTGACTATTTTTAGCAAACCCATTCTGGTTCATTTTTAACCTGTTTTTCTTCATGTTAGTCATAAACAATCCTTTTCACTTTTTTGTTCTAAAATCTACCCTTTTCTAAATCAGGTCTAGAATCCCCTATCTTTTTGCACTTCTAGTATTCCCCTAAAACCTTCTAAGACCACAAATAATACCAATAATTTTAAGATTTTGCAGGCAGTTCCTGTTATAACTATAATATGTTTCAACAGGCAGAAGACAACTCACTTAACAGATGCAGATACAAACCAACCATACCCACATTGGTTTGTATATCCTTCCTAGGAATGTCTGCTTTGTTATTACTATTATCAGTGGTGGTAATTTATTCTTTCTGTTTGACAAAAAAGCTCCTAAATAAGAGTTGAGGAATTTTTTTCTTCCCTTATTGCATCACTATTATCACAGTTTCCTTGATTACCTGTTTAAATGTAATATAAGAAACCCTTTTTGGTTAGCCTAAGCATTATTTTGAAGTCTTAGTTCATTTCACCTCTTATTTTCCTGATTTTTTTAAAGATTTGTTTTCTACACTTTATTATGGCAATATTAGCTATCTGCATTGTTTTAAAATGCATAGTGTGCATATCTTTGAACAGTTCATTGTGTAATAACACTAAGGATCTTTTTCTGTCCAAAAAAATGTCAAAATTACATTTTTATCTAACTCCTTAAAATAATTTTCCTTTTTGGAAAAATTTCTACTGTGGAGTCATACTGATCTTTTCTCTGATCAAGAATCAGAAAAACTCAAATTGGTGAAATTATGAAATATATACTATGCAGATCTTAAAAATTGTAAAAAAAAAAAAAAAGAAACACTATGCAGATCTTAAGAATTATGCTATAGAAGATTATTGCATGACATAGGGGGGAATGTTTATGCTTAAGTTTTTGTGTTTTTTTGTTTTGTTTTTAAAGGTATGGGTTATATAACAGTACATACAGTAATATCCCTAAATCATTTTTAAGTGCATATGTGTGATTTTATATTTTTATATATATATATGTACACAAAAATCAGTTACATGCAAAAATAGTTAAAGTATTTTTCTTTGATCATAGGATATTTTTATTTTCTTCTATGTGCTTTGCTGTATTTACCAAATTAATGTATCACTTTTATAATACACGTATTATTTTAAAAGAATCAGTAGAACCAGAGGAAAATATTCTATAAAGTACAAGAAAAAAGGTCTATCTAGCATGAGATTTCTTTTATAACTCTATTACTAAAAAAAGCTTAGAAAAACATTTAGAATTAAGTGGGGGAAATCACAAGAACTTCGAAAAGGTTGTTATGAACTACTTACATACATTAAAAATAGAATAATTTTAAAATGTGTATCTCCCAATATCCCTACAAAATGAACCATCAGTAGGATAGGGATAATGAAGACAAAAAAAAAAAAGTTGAAATGTTTTAAATTGTGCTAAAATTTCCTGATAAAGTAAGCAATGTCACCTGTTAATATTTAAATTCTCATAGCAAGAACAATTATCTTTATTTAGAAATTTTGTCTCGTTGAAAGTCAATTTGCAATAATCCAAAAACTTATCTGGTTATTCTTAATTTCTATGGCAATATCTAGATCATCTATTCAAAGTCTAGGTTCTAAAAGACTAGAAAAAAAGTCATTTAACCAATTAAAACTTTACCATTCAAATACATTTGGTTCTGTAAAATACTATTATATATAAAGTGGCTCAACTAATTCTAATTCATCCAAAAGTAAAAATACATTCACTTTCTTTAGGAAATTATTTCAATTATTTTATTTATATCAAATTTTTTCAAATATATCAAAAAAATTATTTCAAAATTAATATTTCCTTATTTTTTGATTCATAAAAAACAATACCAAACATAATGCACTCTCAGTTACACAGAAGATTTTAACACTTTAAATGAAATAAAAAACAAAGCATCAAACCCATGAAACAACACAAATACACATTTATTTTAAAATTACTTGCCATTAAACAATCAAGACACATGATCTTTTACAGCCAGAAATGCAAATGAGGATAATGAAACAAAGGCCAAACATCTCTCAATCTCTCTCATATTCATACATGAATAGAATTATAACCCAGCAATATCATGTAATAAATGAATACACACCTTACTTTAGTATATGCCAAGGTAGATACACAAAAACAAGAAAAAAATTTTGAAATCAGAGTATAAAGGGACTCTGCTTTTTCAGACAATGCAGCACTGAAAGCCAGGTCAGCATCCTTGGGCATTACTAGGAAACTTTAGCACATCTGATATTTCCATCATCTTCAGGCTTCGTCTGAATAATCAGAAAATCCCAGTCTCCCCCTACCTCACCTGTCCAGACATCCTTTGGCTTTCTTCCCTCTACTGTGTAATAACGCTATTGTGGTTATTAAGGCTTTAAATGTTCAGAGATACACCCCCCTGTATATATTAATTCAGTTCATTTTCTCACAGACACTGACTCAGCCGTGGGTTGTGCAGCACTGACGTTTCTAACCAAACAGCATCGTGCGAGCTGTGGTCATCCCATTTCCCCATCTCTGTGCAGTGATTGGCTATTGTGATTGATAGACAGGCTAAAGAAAACTCAGGAGATGAGAGCTTAGTGATATGAGATATCTTGCCAAATGCCATCTGTAAAGCTAATTCTAGCTCTGCCAGCTTGCCAGATTTTAGAAAACTAGGATGGAGTTTTCTTTCTTCCTTTCAATACTTTATTGTGTATCCATTCTGGGCAGTAAAGCTTCTCTTTAAAACCAAAGAGAAAGTATTATTTGTACTTTAAGAATCTACTCAAGAACTACTCTTTAAAGCCATGAAACTTCCATTTCTAAATTGCTACTGGAGGTACAAATGACTTAAAAAGGAAACTGTAAAGCTCAATCTTCATGCAGTCTCAGAAGAAACGAGCATGCGTACTTCCGTGTGGAAATGAAACCTTGCGGCAAAGTCTCATACTGAATGTATGATGCATTTATCTTTAGTAACCTGAGCAGACTGCAGATCTGCCTTTTAAATAGTCAGGTTCGCTCTAATTCATACATTCAAGAGCTTTTAGCATATTATCAATCTAGGCATTTTAACATTAATTATACAGAAAAAGTGCTTTTTTCCTTTTAAAATAGCAAAAACTCTAATTTATAATTTAAAGAAAGTTGTCACAATTCAAGCCAAACATACTTCAACTAAAATAATCTTTAACCTCTCAGCAAGCAACCAAATCCCTCTATGCAGGAATTAACTATAAAACGACTCAGAGAGAAACAAAGTCCAGTAACTTTTTAAGCATCTCATTTCTTTGTATGCACTAGCAGAGGGATCACAGGCATCCTGAAGTCCATCCAGGTCCGGATTAGCTTCCGTCTAGTCTTGTCTTTTATATAAGTGTTATACATATCATATCTACATTCAAAATAAAGTTCAGAAAAGAAAGTACCTTAAGGTTTTCTTAGATAAAAGAGAAACCATAAGGCAATGCCCACCAAGCTCTCAAACCTAGATGGTAAGCACACATAAAACAGTAACTATTATTGTTACTGTTATAATTCGAAAAATTTATTTTTATCCTTACCAGTAAGGAAAGGTAGGGGGGAAAAAATCAAAGGAAAAAGACAAGAAAAAAGCAGGCTATTCTAAAATGTGAATAGAACGAATAAATTTAAACAAGGCAACTTTTTAGATTATCTACAAAAATTGAATCAATCAATAATTATTATTTCTGTACTGCTAAAAGACTGAATGTTTGTGTCCCCCCCAAAATTTGTATGTTGAAATGTATTCCCCTAATGTGATGATACTCAGAGATGAGGTAATTAGTTCATGAGGGCAGAGGCCTCCTGAACCGGATTAGTGCCTTTATAAGAGACCCCCGAGAGCTCCATAGCCGTGTGAGCACACAGCAAAAAGAGGGCTGTCTGAACCAGAGGGGAGCCCTTACCAGACAGATACTTGCCAGCACCTTGATCTTGGACTTCCCAGCCTCCACAACCATGTGAAATCAATTTCTGTTGTTTATAAGCCACCGAGACGATGGTATACTATTATAACAGTATACCTTAACAGACTGAGACATTTACTTTTTGTAAATTTAAATTCCCAATTCTGTGTGAGGCGGTAATGTGCCTACCAGTAGTTCTCAGCCCCTTTTGTCAGAGATGAGCATATGACATAGTTCCAGCCAATGATTTGTGAACAGATGCCTTGTGGGAATTACTGAGAAACATAATGTCCTTATATAAATCAAACCCTTTTCCCACTGTCCTGTTCTACCTTCCTCTTCCTCCCTGTCTGGAAGGTGGACATAATGGCAGAAGCTACAGTAAACCATCTTGTGATCATGAGGAAAAGCCAAGAAAACCAGAGATTTTTTGACCCCAACATCCTTAAGGCACTAAATCTACATCAGGCATTGACTACCTATGGACTTCTTATGCACAAGAAAGATAAACCCTTAACTGAAGCCAGTGTTTAGTCTGGTTTTCTTTTACCCAAATATCCCTAAATAAAATACATAAAATACACACACACACACACACACACACACACAAAGGATGAGTAGGCAGAAGCATAGGTGAAATAAAATCAGCCATAAGTTAGTAAGTTGAAGCTGGGTGATGGATACACAGGGGTTCCTTATACCTGTTCTCTCTCTATGTACTTAAAATGTACCATAGTAAGTTATTTAAAAGTTTAAAAATAAAAAGAATAAGAAACTTGTTTATAAATCTGCCATTTACAAGCTGGATGGCCTTGGGCAAGTTTATTGACTTCACTGTTTTCATCTGTAAAATGGAGACAAGTAATACTAGTCACAGAGCTCCACCTTCAAATCCACTCAAGATAATCTCTACAAGGTCCCTGGCAGAAATGTCCTCCATCCACCTAATCATCCAAGGATGAGCTCAAATCTCATTTTCACCTACTCAAGCGAACCCTGATTCCTTCTTTGAACTCTTACTTTTCTACAACTCACTACACTGTTTATGTCCTACTGTCCTCTAATTGTTCCCTATGTGGATATAAAAGCATCCGGTGATGGTACCCGGACAAACTTCTTTCCTGACTCTTTCCTGAACCGAGCGCCAGTTCTCAACAATATTTGCTGATTATTAGTTTTTAAAACCTCTCAATTAATTTACTATCGATTAAAAATATGTATCTTTTAAAAAGTGAAACTGTATATTTTTAAAGTATCCTAAATATGTCCCTAAGTACATAGGACAAAAGGTCCCTAGAAGTAAGCTGTTTTCCCCTAGGCAGAGATTACACAAATGAGGTTAAAATAAACTCTAAGGATTTCATGATATTTTCTTCAAAATACCAAAAAACATTCATACCACTGGTGTGTAATTATAAACTAATAAAGTCAACTTAACATTTTCATTTTAGGCCTCACCACATTAAAAGTCCACAATAAAGGCAGAAAAGACGTCAGGAGATTTAAATACTAAACAGTACTTAGTCACTCATATTTTCTAGCTATAGCATACAATTTAAAAGTACCTGAATCATTTCTTTAAAATTACAAAAAAGGGTTTCAATATCACAATTTTCAATTTTTTTCAAGAAAATTAGTATAAGTTATCAGTAGAATTTTACTTTCAAGTTAAATGTTCAATAATATCCCTTAAGCAAATATTCATAAACCATAATACTCTATGAAAACATGCTTACATGTCTGTAATATATGAGGTTTATGACCTGTCAATTAACAGCTTTAAAATATCAGATCATAAAGTGTTCTAAATAAGCTGTTCCTTATTAAGTCATATAGCACAAAAGCTTTAAAAGCTTTAAAAGTAATATATAAATGGGCTGAAACTTTTGAAATGAATTTCATTTAATGCATCAAACGTGAAATGAACCAGCGGAGTCACTGCAGAAAGACTGATTTTCCCATTAGGATGGTTAAAAATGTATGGAGGCAAAGACTGACATTTATACATGATATCATGTATAATCTATACACAATGTATTTAGAAAACTAAATAAATTTTTATCAGAGAGTTTTAAATACAAAAAATGAACCTGTTTTGCCAGAGTTCCCAATTAAATTATTACATTTATTCATAGGGTTAACTAAGGAGTTTTTAACATTATTTAGAAACAGAAACAAACATTCACATAAACACAAGAAAATTAAAAAGAAAGAAATGTTTCTCTAAAAGTTATTCAAGGAAAAATGCAAACATTCATATTATTTTGTAAACCAGCCCCCATCCTCTGACAGGACTTGCCACAACCAAATGCAGTTTGGTTCTTTATAAAAATCAATTTTACCAGAGCTTTGATATGTGAAACACGTATTTTCTACCTACCTTGAATGTTTATAAAGTTTACGAGGTCTACTATGCAATTTCCGATCCCAATTCTCTGGATCGCTGGAGTTACTGTCATAAGGATGAGGCCGTCCTGCCATCCCACTTCAAGCTTCCTCACACTAGAGCTCTGAAAGCACATGTAGCACCCATAACCTACATAAAAGAGTAGTGTGGACCTTTAAGTCTATTCCATGCAGAATAAAATAGTCACAGAATATTACATACTTTCTGATTTTATTGTGTCATTGTTTTCAAAGTGATGGACAGGATTATAAAATACTAGACACACAAAATGCCACAAATTAGAGTAAAATGAACACAAGAAGTCTTTTTAGGTACCTTTCATTTGATTCTTCTATTAAATTTTCTACCCCGATGCAACAGTTTAATAACGTGCTATTTATATTTAGTAAGTAAACTTAACTGCCGTCTGGGTACCTCATGTTTCCAAACATTAAAATAGTATCAAAAAGGGCAAAAACAATTCCACAGGATGATTCTTTCAGACAAAAATTCCACTTTAAATACGTTTCTTAATTATTAAGAGTTTAAGATGTTTAACAAAGCATCCAGTAAGAATAACAATGTTGTTGTTTCTTTAACCAAGTTAAAGACCTTGAATAGTAGTAATTAAGTATTTGCTCAAAAATAAAAGTACGTAAACATCCTGATGTTTTCTTACAGTGCAATTACCTCAAAAATATTTTATCAATATGATTCAGATATTTTATGCCTTTTCGTATGTGAAGCTTGTGACTTATTTCTATAACCATACGAAATTATAAGAAAACTCGATTGCTTTACAGAATACTCAGCCTGAGCACTTTAAAGTATATTCACTCTCCAATTTAATCTTCACAATTATCTTACAAGGTAGGCATTATAACCCCCATGTACAGAATAAAAAACAGTCTTAGAAGTTTAGTAACATTGCCAGAGATAACAGGCTTATAAATGGCAGGATCATAAATAACAACGAGAACTTCTGATACAAAATAAAGTCTTGATCTTGAAAAATGCTCAGACTGGAGTATTTTGTTGGGAAACAGCAAGTTAGATTGGACTTGAACAGACTGCAAACACCAAAAGAAAAACCAAATGAAGTTAAACAATTTGAACAAAGTTGTATTTAGTTGGACTGGAACCCAGGTTTCCTGACACACAGTCCTAGATACTTTCTATAAACTTTTTCAAGCTGGATTTGATGGAAGTGAGGGAGAGTTGTGTATAAAAGTCAAAGCAAACACAGAATTGAAAAACAGTATACCTTACTGAGTTTTATAAGGTATTCCAGTACAATTTCACACACACACACAAAAATGCAAAAGATAAACTCATTAAAACGGCAAGTCTATTTCAGAACTCAGTAAACATTCGTTTCAGAGAAACTGTTTTGCTATTTTGTACTTTTCCCCTCATAGTTACTTAGTACTTTCTTTCCAAAAACAATTGAATATCTTATAACGAATATTTTAATGTAATAAATACGTAAATAAATAGGTAGACCAATGAGTGAAATAAAAATAATAAAAAAGGGAGGGGGGAATTGCATAATGGCTAAGTAAAATTCCTAAGCAAATGCCACAGTTTATTTGTTGAATGTTCCTGGAAAAGGAAACCTATTTCCTTAAGGATCACTGAATGATTGAAAATCAATCACATATTAGACGAACATAAAAACAATAAAATTGGGCCTGCCCAGTGGCTCAGGTGGTAGGAGCGCCATGCGCCATGCTCCTAACACCGAACGTCTGCCTGCAAGCCAGCGAGAGCTGCATGAGCTGCTGTGACCACCAACCACTGGTGACCAATGCGGGGGGGGGGGGGGGGGGGGGTGGGGGGGGTGGGGGCGGAATGCTCATACCAGCATGGGCTTGAACTGGAGTAGGGGGGAGGCAAAGAAGGGGGGGGAAACTATAAAATTATTTTGAAAACAAAAAAAGTCAATCTCATTTGAGTATTACAAAAACATATTTACTAAAAAGGAAACTTCTAAATTTTCAGTTTGCTATTATTATAGCTAGTTATCTGTAATGAAGAGATGAGGCAGATGGGAAGAGAAGGATAAGAAAGAACAAACTAGAGACAAAGGAGAAAATCAAACAGAAAAAAGTGGTCACAGAGCAAGAGAGACAAAAGGTAAAAAGAATAGTAGAGAAAAAATTGATGAGGGGGAAAAAGATGCAGAGAGGCTTAGCAGGATCTGTAGGATAAGATTTTGGGCATTTTCTCCTTACTTTATAGGTCTTCCTATAACGCTATTTCAGGCATTAACATTTCTTTACCAGAGCATTTTATCTCCTAACTTAACCAAAAGACACACCCCTGTGAATAAGATAGCTACAAATAACCACTGAGGGAAGAATGATCGTAAACCTTGGGATGCAGTGACTAAAAAATACATTCACATTTTCCACAATTTTACAGTGGGTGGCACATATCTCAGCAGCAAGGAAATAATACAAAGTCTGCCTAGTCCATCTTACTGGAATTAACAAGCATGTATTTTATAGCCAGCCACAAGAAAGTAAAGAATGTTCAGATAGATCAAGTCAACTGGAAAATCATATTTACATTTCACTTGTCAATAAAACTAGGTTATCACCATGTGAAAGATTTCTCACCACTCCTCACTCTCAATAGTCAGGGATACAAGCACAAAAACAAGTGAAATTAAAGTCTGAGATACCTAGAAAAAATATGCCTGTGTTTGCCGACACATGCTAGTGTATTTTAAATGTTATCAATAAGCTATATCCGTAACTACAAATAGATAAAAGGCAAGTCACACATTATATACTATTTTGAAAAGTCTAATGAGCTCTTCTACTTTAACCATTCTCTGAGAAATAACCCCCCAAATAAACCCCAGTTAAGATCGTCAGCCAGACGGATGCATTTAGTACGTCCACTGAAACACATGGCAGACGTACTGAATTATAAAATAATATTAATATTTAATTAAATATAAATACTATTATTGACATTAGTACTTAAAATAATATAAATTGTAATTAAATATTTGTAAATACTCAAGTGTGCGCCTTTGGACAAGAGGTAAATGCCTATGTAAACGGATGAACTCGAGACTTATTGCCGAATGACCAGTCAGAGTACAGACACAACACACAAATAACGTGCGCACTTGATAACGAACAGACGTGGTGTCTAATATGGATCTTCATAATTGAATACGTCAGGTGTTGTAACGGACATACTTAATGCACTCGTGTAAAATAAAGAAACGTTTTCTGAATTTTGGTGCCTGCAATTTTTCGTCACTTTTGTGTGGACCGTCATTCTTAATTGTCATCATTTTTATTGCCACTCTATCCAAGAGTTGAGTGGTCCTATGAAACCATCCAGGAAAGAATTCCAGCCAAAGAAAAAGTCTTGAAATAGTTTATTTGAATCACACTGACTACAAGTAGTGGGAAGCAAAATCTCAACGGATTGAGAAAATGCTCCTGAGAATGGCAGTTTTGCAGCTTATTTTATACATTAGAATCAATGGAAGAGACATAAAGAGGGTTACATGAAATTCGCTGGTGGTAGATTAAGGAGGTGGAGGAGACATCTTTGAGATTGGATAAAAATCAAAACGGAAAGATACACACTTCTTTTACATTGGTGGGCACAGCACCAATAGTTACTGGATAGTTAACAGTACACAGAGCTGGTATGTGGGCGGCAAAATAACACAGTGGTCTCGTGCTCTCGGGCTGGCAATTGTGCCTTCGAGGAGTCTGGAACAGAAAATTACTCTGACATTTCAAAGGTATGCTATGCTATCTTTGATGCACAAAAACAATACAGTGGTACCTCAGTTTTCGAACGTAACGCGTTTGGGAAGACCATTCAAGTTCTGAAATGTTCAAAAACAGCCGACAGCTAGGCTTCAGGATCTTGCACTCAGTGGAAGCCACACGACATGTTTGACTTCAGAGGTGTGTTCAAAAACCAAAGCATTTACTTCCAGGTTTACGGCATTTGTAAACCGAAATGTTTGTCAACCAACACGTTTGAAAACCGAGGTACTACTATAGACAGTTTCAAAGGTAAAGGCTGATCTTTATCAGTTATAGGGTTAGGACATGACTACCCTCCATGACCTGCTTTTAGTTACAAATTTTCACATTCAGACCACCCTGTGTGGTTACTTTTGTTCTCTAGGTTTGTTAGACCCACCATGCGGGCCTGCCCTGAGCTTGTCAGGTTTCGTATGTGGCCCCTTTTTCATCCACAAAATCTTTCATAAAGTGACGAAGTAGTTACCATTAATTTATATGGAAAAATTTTCTTAGTATGCCCAGACCCAAAAATAACCTACCAAATCATACCAAATATGCTTAATTACATCTGGTTTTACACGGAGCATAACACCCTTTTGAGCTCTCTTAGGCTTTCCTGATACCTTAGGGCACATCTTGCTAACAGATGCACAAAATAAACAAAGCACAGATGCTCACAGGCCTAGTTCAAAGCTATGGAGCTTGCTGCTGAGATGCGGAGTGTAGTTCCTGGAGGAGGACGGCAGTCCCATTCTCACTGCTAGGGATGCATGCTGCCTCTATAACGGCTCGCTGCAAAACAAATGTTAAACACTGTTTTTGCTTTTCGCCTTTATTTGTAAAAGTCAGAGGGAAAACAATGAAGAAAACAGAATCACATGGTGATACCAGGGCCAACAGCCAAGGACTGCCTTCAGCTGCATCGAAAGCCAAGTGTGAGTGGTAGAGACTGACCAAGAGGTAGCCAAGAAAGCACCCGAGCTAGTCAAATGTCCTTAGGCAAACTTTCCTATGTGGAAAAGACCAAAAGGAGGTGGGGAGCCCAACAGAGCAAATGAATCCCTTGAGACTGGCCAACTACAGAGCAAACACCTGATTTCACACATTTAATTCTGTACTAACTATACAGAAGGCCTCCAGAGGAACCAGGATGAAGAATTTCTGAAGGGCCAGAATTTGATAAGGGATCATTTGATAAGCCTCCTACCTTAAGAATAAAAAAGAGACTGTACCACCCTGAAAGGCACAAAATATGATATAGATATAACCACAAAGAAAGCTTTCAAAAAGTTCTACAAAGTTTTTATAATTTCCTCATGATTGGTAGCTAACTCACTCTATGTGTAAGATAAATCCTTAAATTGATAAGGAACTGAAAGTCCTTTTTAGCTACATCAGGAACTGGAGAGCCTAGAGAGACTGAATACTACCACAGATAACCCTGAATGAAAAAGAACAGGTGGAAACAACTTCTAAAAGAAAAAACCAGAGGGGTGAAAAGGAACCTCTTGCAAATGCAGCCAAGTGAAATGATCATGCAAGTCCCTTGCAGATAACAATTGTCTAAACAAATCTAAATAAAATGTAAACACACACAACTGTTTTAAAAGCACCAGAAAATGTCCCAGAGCCTACAGTAGTGAAAGAAAAACTAGCTCTTGAAAAACTACAACTGGAAGTGGACATAACATGAGTTCAGTTTGAAGTTTTTATGTTGAGTGCCCTCCCCATCCCCGACAAATACGGTGAAGGAAACCAGGCAGCCAAACAGCTCAAAGTGGTTAAGAAAATAGTTTCAAGGCTGGAAGTGCAGCTGGAAATTTAAGGCAGACATACTAGGATTGAAAGAAGCACAGAGGTGAGAACCAAAATCTGAGCATAAACTTTGCTCAGCTAAATTACACACATACCTGGGGGATGCCAGGTAACTCGATGGTAGACTACCCAGGAATTTGCCCTTGAAAGATAGTATAAAATCTATGAGTTTGATGCTTTTTTAACTGAATTCATTCTCCAAGCACCGGAAAGCTAAAGCCCTTACTGGCTTAAGTGTCAGATGATAGAGACCACCACTAGCCAACAAGCTAGAAAATAGGAGGGAATTCCCAGAAGTAGAGGAACCATAGAGAGGATAAGCTCCAAAATCTGAGTGTAATCTCTGCCTAAATTTTTGGCTGACCACCAAATTACACAGGAGCAGGAGATCCCTCCCCCACGTACTCCCCAGGAGACGATGCTAAAAATCAAGTAGCTAGAAGAAGTAAGAATTAAGCAGATAGATTATCAGCTGCTATATACACTGCAGGGAAAACAAAGTGTTGCAGTTTGAGTCCAGGCAAGCTAATGGTTCACTAGGAAAAATAAAAAATCCTCACAATAACACTCCAATGTTTAGTTTCAACCAAAAATTATGAGAGATGCAAAGAAACAAGACAGTAAAAAGGTAGTCAATAGACACTGACTCCATGTGGGTCTAGATGTAGGGTTTAACAAAAACTCAAAGCACACATTATAAATATATTCAAACAATTAAAGTATATTCAGAGAACAAAGTTAAAAAACGGTGGCAGACAGGAAATCTCAACAGAGAAGTGAAACTATCAAAAATATGGTAATTCAGCTCTAACTGAAAAGAAAATAACTAAAATGAAAAATTTATGAGATGGGCACAACAGGAGAAAAAAAATCAAAAAAAATCAGGGAACTTGAAAATAGATCAACAAAAATTACCCAATCCATAGACTAGAAAGAAAGATTAAAGAAAAATAAATAGATCTGCAGACACAGGTGGGACAGCATCTAATGATCACAACATGTAAGTAACTGGAATCACTACTGATACAACAAAACAGAATCTCAAAAGCATTGTAAGTGAAAGAAGCCAGACTCAAAGGTTGCATACCATATGATTCTATTTCTGTAACATTCTCAGAAAGACAAAACTGTAGGGAAAGAGAACAGAGCAGCCAGGGACTGGGGCTGGGGGTACTACACAGAGACAGCAAAAGGTAATTTTGGGGGGTCATGGAACTATTCTGTATCTAGATTGTGGCAGCATATGCCTTTGTCAAAACCCAAAGAACTATACACCAGAAAGAGAATTTTATTACACATAAATTTAAAAAGAAATTTTTAAAGAAAAATATCAGAAGAGATGTTTAATATTTGTAAGGATCAAACATATAGCGTGACAATTAAACCACTTTTTGATCGAAAACCCCAAAGCATATTGCCCCCATTACCACCCCTAGCATACTTCATCAATAAGCTATCCTCCAACTGCTATAAATGACATACATAAACTTTCGATTATGAAAAGTGGTGAGAACTTTTCTACTTCTACCACAATAGTGACTACGAAAAAAGGTTTTGGAATTAGGTAAAACCGTTTGTATGACTTTGTACACGCTGTTTAACCTACAAGACCTCAATTTCCTTAAATGTGAAATTAAGAAAATAACACAGTTCTCATTACCATTATTTTATCTATTACTACTATCACGTCAATCAAATTGTTGTAAAACATAAATGAGACAGGACACCCTAAACAATACCCCAGTGCTGAGCACATTACAGACTTTCTCTAGTAGACTACTGAATGTAAATTTTACATAATGTTTTATTAGTTCATTCATCACTTTCTATTCGACTTCTGAGATCACAGAAGATGAGAATTCCTAAATAGCCATTCAACATTTACTGAGCACCTAAAATGTGCTAGATGGTTGGAATAAAAAAATGAATATGGTTTCATCCATGTCCTGGTTGTTAAAAAAAAAAAAAAAATCACAACACAGGAGACAGGGGAAGAATGATTACGGATAGAATTTCTATTCATTTTGAGTTTTTCTAATTTCTCCAGGGTACACTTGACCCTCTCCCATTCTACTCAACATCAAAAATATCTTAAACTTTTACATGGTCACCAAAGAGCCAAATGCTGTTTTCATGATAATGGGGAGCGGGTCTACAATAAAGTATTTGGAGGTGGTTTTGTTACAAAAACTTTTTTCCTTCTTTAATTTTACTGCTTAAATGTAGTTTTGAAACCAGAGGCCAATCAAGTCCAGGGCTTGTGCTGCCCGTGCCACTCAGCCAATAGACCGACACAGGAGTTGGGTCATAGAATAAGCGTCTATTATCAAAGCACCACTGGTCTGAGAAGGCAGCAGATTAACACCCCCTCTTACTGCCTTAACAGTCACAGTCCGGCTTGGAGTATTTAAGGGAAAATCTGGGTGTTCCTCAGAAGGCTAGGTGATGGTTCTGGGAGTCTGCGTGGAGCCTTCCCTGTGGCTACATGATTCTATGGTAGAGTCAGCAACCCAGGAACAGTGATGGGATTAGCCTGGTAGACCACTGAGGTTGTGATCAATAAGCCTAAGGGTATTAATCATAAGTTTCAGGGTTATTTTTTAAAACAGGGAACTGGGTAGGACAGGACAAGTCTTCATAGTGGGATTACCTATTATTAAGCTATAGAGGTAGGTCAAGTAATGGCGAGGCTGGGGACACAGCGAGGCCTCTACCATGGGGGTCCCAGGCAGGCCGTTTCAGTTCTTGATTGCTTAAATACGGTCAACACCTAGTGTAGGGGAGGAAAAATCTCTTTTTCCTCTACCCGTTTAAGTTATCAACTGAGACCCCTGTAACAAAAGACAGATTAACAAGAGAAAGCATACAAATTTAGTTAATATAAGTTTTACATGACCTTCATAAGGAAACGAAGGAGCCTCCATAAGGAAATAAAGACCTGAAAAAAATGATTGAAGCGGAGTGTTCTTATGTTAGGTTTAATGACGAGCAGAAGCAAGTCGTAGAAGGTCAGATAGGATAAGGTCAGATGGGACTACGAGATAAGTGTAGTAAACAGAGGAAACCTCATTAGCAAAGCCTGTTGTTCAGATTCCTCTGTCCCTTCATCTTTGGAGCTCAGGATGCTCCTTCCTGTCCCCTGAATACAGGGAAGACACTTGTCACGTGAGGCTTTTAGGATCTGTTTCAGGCGCAGATCAGAAAGTCCTTCCTGCACATGCCATTTCTCAAATTCCTTCACCTTAAAATATCCAATACGCCAAGGCACCATATTTTGGGGTAGAATGTCCTAAACCCCAACACGTTACTGTAGGCAGAAAGAATGGGGCCGCAGGGAGAGAAAGGGGAGGAAGGAAAGGAGGATGTAAGGGAAAACAAAGAAAGGAGATGGAATCATTCCTAAGAAAAGGTGCAACTATATAGTTAACTAATGGATCATAACACTATTAGCACTGCAGGCAGGGAAAAATCCCCACCCTCTGTGTCACCATGACAATTACTACAAGGAAATCCCCCCTCCTGATAGGAAGGAGTGGTCATCAACAGAAGAGACCATCCCTGGGAAGGCCTTTAACACCACCCCTGAATACTTCCTGCCTCATTTAAATATAATCCTAAATTTTCTCTGTTCTGAGGTACAGTCACTACTCCCCCTGGGCCTGTCCACTCCCGCATTTTGGGAACACACACACACATACACACACCCAGTGCCAAAAAATGTACACACATTTTAAGAAAGGAAAACTGTATTAAAATTATAATATATACCAATAACAAAAGATGAATACAAGTCACGTTTGACTTCTGCAATTACAAGAGGTGCTCAGAGTGGTTACCATCAGCGTCCAGACACTTCTGATTATGGCGAACTACTGCTTGAGCAACCGTTGACCAAAGTGTCCACTTGTATACATTTTTTTGGCACCGCCCTCCACCCCCGTGTGTGTGTGTGTGTGTGTGTGTGTGTGTGTAATTTTTTTTTTTTTAAATAAATCCTTGGCTTGCTTGCCTTTGTCCGCGTGGCACTGTTTATTCATACATCCTGTAATGCCTTCCTGTGATGATAAAAGAACCCCGATCTCTGATAACAATTACACATTGATAGAATATGTTTCTGCCACATGTCCCCCATTAAATTGTAACATCCTTGAGGGCAAGAAAAAATGATTCATATTTGTGTTCCCACAGCTTAGTACAACTTGTATGTAAGGTTTTACAAAATATTTTAATTAAGATGAAATAAACTAAAAGACATTTAACACAATCCACTAGTGGAAATACAAATTATAAAGATTTCTATAGACAGTCTTTAACTTAGTTGTTTGTCTTAAAAAAGAATAGTATTATATAATTATACCTATATTTTAGTTACGGTAAAGAGCACCAATCATGTAAATCTCACCCTCAAATGAGCAAAAAGTCCACAATTCACAAACTTCCCAAAAATATTCCTCAAAACTGCCTGTCTAAATTTCACAAAAGCCCTTTCAATTCTCAAGGCTTGTCCTTTTCTGATTTGCAGCAGTTAAAATAAGGCAAGTAAAAAGAAGAGAAAAAAAGAAAAAGAACAAAAAAAGAAAGGAAAACAGGAAGTAAATAAAGCTAATCAAGTCTATTCAGTATATTTTTACACTAGATTATATCTGACTAAATTTTATGTAACTAGTTCCATAATATCAAAGTCAACTGACTTATGCTTTCATTCAAAGTCTATTCATTGAGTACTTAGCACATTTTCAGGCATTTTGCTAACTGCTAGGGATACTTAAATAGATTTAATAAAATCATATAGAATTTCCATTAAAAGTCGGATACTTAGTTTATTAAAGGGTCTCCATGTCTTATATCTTATTCACCAAAATGTAAGACTTCCAAAATCAATCCATATTCAGCCCTTGATCTTCCAGAGGTGACCTAGAGATTAAATCTTTTGAATTAACCGATTTTATCACTTTTATAAAATTTCTGTTCAAATTTTGCTGACTTCTTATTCAAGGCATTAATACTTCAAGAAACGCTTAATTTTTTCCCATCTTAGCTCAATAAATGTTTGAAAATCTTTCCATATCTTAAGCATTTTCTAAGTATCTACATTATCTGATTAGCACTTTAAAACACTAGATGCTGTTTACAGTGGTTAAATTTTTAAAACTCATTAAAAGGCACGATTATTTATATATTCTTTAAGAAACCTTAACGTTTTGTTTTCTGTGTATATGTCTCTATTTTTCCTTTTCTTCTGTGACTAAATAGTATTGCCTTCAAAACCAGAAACATCTTAGTTGAAGCAAATTATCTTCAATTCCTACAAGGAAATCCCTTGACATAAAATTCAATACAGGTAAATCTCCAATAAGCTGATGAAGTGCCTAAATCAAACGAGATTACATTCTACTTCTAAGAACTAGCACTCTTTAAACCAAGTCAGACCTTTAAGCAATGCTTTCTTTTTTCCCTCTGTTGGGCTTTTGAAATAGGTTTTATATATTTTTTACAACCTTTACCATGCTGTTCCATTTTGACCCATTCATTATTCCCATTACCTTCCATTCCTTTCAGATTTTTGCTCGTTTATCTGCCATCAACTCAGTAGGCTACAAAAGGCCCTAAGTATGACTCAAGTTCTAGACTGCCGTGCTGCCTAATAGAACTTTCTGTGATAATGGAAATGTTCTATGTCTGCACTGTGCAAAAAGCAGGCACTAGTCACATGTGGCTCTTAAGCAATTAAAACGTACCACAACTGAGGAAATGAATTTTTAATTTTCCATTTTAATTTATTTAAATAGCCACATGTGGCTGGTAACTACTATATATGCTAGCACAGTTAGTTAGAGGCAGAATATCAGAACCTTCTCCACCAATAAAGTTATTTTTCCTCTAAATGCTTCATTTTAAGGAATCTAAAATTTGCCTTGAGACAAAATACTTGCTCCCAAAGAAAGATTCTATGTATCTTGTATCTTAGTATTATGGTTAGTATTCCATTTTAATAAAACAAAAATGTTCTTATATTCAAAGATCACTAAGGCTTCTTTTAAAAATTAAAAGTCTGTGCTACTGGTACATGAATAGACAGATGAACAGAATAAAAGATCTAGAGACAGATCCCTAAAACAAGAAAGTTTGACAGATGATTTCTCAAAGCACTTGAGGAAAGGACAGACACTAATAAATGGTATTGGAACAATTGGGTAAACATTTGGGAAAACAAAATTGAATCCATACTTCACAGATATACTAGGGTAAACGCCAAATGGATCAGTTATCCAATTGTAAAAATTGAAATTATACAAATACTAGAGAGAAACATGGGTGATTTCCTTTAGAACCTGGAAGAAGGGAAAGCCTTTCTTATTTGACTATGTAAAAATAAACACCTTTGCCTTGCAAAAAGCAGCAAAAACAATAAACAAAACAAAAACAAATATTTTTTACTATATTAAGAGCTCTTTAAAAGGAGGGAAAAAAGACCCCCCCCAAAGAAAAATTGAAAATGCCCAAAAGACATGGGCAATTCTCAGAAAAATCAAGCAAACAGCCTTAAACAGGTGAAAGCATGCTCAACCTACTCAAAGAGAAATGCAAATTAACACCTCCAATTCTGACCATATACTGTTGGTGAGACTGTGGAGAAAGACATTCTCTACATTCTCATACACTGCTAATGAAAAATACAAAATGATGTAATACCTATGAAAAGGAATTTTGCAATATCAAACAAAATTACAAACATTTACCAGTCCCACTTCTAAGAATCCATCCAGAAGATACAGCTCCACAAATACTAAACAAAATATTCAAAATATATTCACTGTGGCATTATTTTTAACAGCAAAAGACTGAAAACAATCTGAATTACATCAAAAGAGGCTAATTGAATCAACTATGGTACATTCACACAATGACATACCATGCATCTATTAAAAAAAATAAGGCAGATCCCCATGTATTAACATGGATTAATATCCAAGATACACTTTTAAGTGAAAGAGGAAAAAAAAGCAGGTGGAAAACAAGCAGTATACAGTTTTCTATCTTTTGTGAATAAACCAAATAAACATATACATACATATATACATACATACAAATATACACATACCTGTTTGTTTTTGCAAAAAGAACTCTAGAAGGAAAAATAAGACACTAATAGCAATGGCTACCTACAGGGGCAGGGTGGAAATGGGGTGGAAGTAATACAGATGTACGCAACAATTCTGAGTAGTCTTTATACAATTTCGATATTTGAACCATACAATAATTTACATATTCTAAGTAAATAAATAACTAAAGGTCCTACTACTGCCATGTTCTAAATTGCACCATTTTATGGTTTGGGTTTTGTTTAAATAAACGAAACAGTAGACGTACACTATATACGTAACTGCAGGTTTAGTCGCAATAAAAAGTGTTGCCAAATCATTCAAATTCCTTCACCTCTTACTAAATACCTCCATCTAGAACAGTAAGCAATGACCGATACGTATCAGAATGGGCTCCTGAAGAATAAAGTCAAGCTATCCTCCTTTGGGAAAGTTACCACAGTGTGGTAGGTAAGAGATATCTCAGCACTAAGTGAACCATAGCAAAATATTCAGTGACACAAGCAGTGTCTTTTATTATACAAGACACTTTAAAAGGTGGTCCCTTTTTAAAAATTGAGAAATTGGCTTAAAGGGATATTATTTGCCTCAAGCCACAGAGCTAATAAATAAGCTAGGACTCAGATACGTATCTCTACAGTCAAATTCAGTGTTTTTTCCACCCTACTATATTGTCTCTCAAATTTAATACACAATCTATCAAATTGCTAAACCCAGAAAATAAAAAGTGGGAGTGGGAGCATTTCAAATCACTAAGAGATAAAGAGAGATGACAAACAGATAGATTCAAGGTTAGAGAGACAGGTTCTAAAAAATGAATTGGTTAACTATTTGAGCAGAAGATCCTTTCCTATCTCATATTTTATCTTCCCCAAATTCCACATCAAGAACAAAATTTAAGTGGATATTTATCTGACTCTCAGAATGAAAAAGAAATTTCTAAGCCTCAGATCAAAGAAAAACAGGCAAAAACTGTTAGTATGAGAAACAGGCACGTGCAGCCAGCCACTTTATGCTAACATTCCCAACAAAGCCTAGTGAAAACTTCATCAGGGATCAGAATTAGGACTGCAGACCAGCTTTCAAGAAGCATTAGTTTAGGGGCCGAGGATTGGCTCAGTTGGTTAGAGCACAGTGCTCAGAACACCAATGTCGCTGGTTCGATTCCCACATGGGCCAGTGAGCTGTGCCCCCTCCACAACTAGAGTGAAAACAACGACTCCACTAGATTGAAAACAACGACTTGATTTGGAGCTGAACTGCGCCCTCCACAACTAGATTGAAAAGAAATAACGACTTGACTTGGAGCTGATGGGTCCTGGAAAAACACACTGTCCTCCAATATTTCCCGGTTAAAAAAAAAGCATTGTTTAGACTACATAAAAATTCAAACTACAAAAGATAAATGAAAAACTATAAAAATTTTTAAAATACAAAGGACTGAAATCTTCACTGCATAAGGAATATTTATAACTCCATATTAAAAAATCTGAACACTATGATGGAAAAATAATCAAAGTTCATAAACTAGCAATTTACAAAAAGACTAGTGGCCAAACGAGGAAAAGAAATATTCAGCCTCACTAGTAATATAAGAAATCCAAGTTAAATCTGAGATGTTTAACCTATCAAACTGTCAAAGATTTGTCAGTTTGTTTAATGATAGCCAGTGATGGCTAAAGTACAAGGAAAATGGCTACTCCATTGTAAAACTTGGAGTGTATCAGACACTTTGACCAAAAAAAAAAAAACAAAACAAAAACCCTTACTTTCAACATTTTATCCTAAGAAATATGTTCAACAAAGAATTTATGGTAAGAGGAAGAAGGAAAATCAAAGAGACAAAGAAGGGAGGAAATGTTAATTTTTAAATCTGGTATTTATGTCATATTATTCAAATTTTCTTTTAATGTCTTAAAATAATAATTTTAAGTCATACAGAATAATTTCAATTTTGGGTGTGCATGCATGTTTGTGACTTGAAGCAATTACCATTGAGTTATGATTTATGATGCCATTTTCTTCTTTGATCTTTGCCAAATGACATGCAATGCATTACTTTTATAGTCAGAAAGTATATATATCTTTATATATATATATACTTTTTAAAAATTATTCCCAAAACTCTACTTTTATAAGTAATTTTTCAAAGTACTCATTGTAAAACAATTTCAAAATAAGTAAGTGTTCAAGGTTACTGTTAAATAATATCATTCACCAGGGAAGAAAAGATAATCAAAGATGTCATATCACTTTTCTTCCTAAATGATACTTTTTCCCTTTCTTAATGTTTTGAGTTCAACTAACTTGAAAAGTTATTTATATGCATATATATATATGCATATAAATAATGCATATATATTGTCACACCAGTACTATGTATATACTACATATACACAAAATATAGAAATGAAAAAGAGATTGGAAATTCTACTGTTTTCTGCATACAGCACAAGGAACAAGCTTGTCATACACTTCAGAAGTACAAGCAACCTACCTTGTTTCCCTAAAAATAAGACCTAGCCGGACAATCAGCTCTAATGCGCCTTTTGGAGCAAAAATTAATATAAGACCCGGTATTCTATTCTGTTCTGTTCTGTTCTATTCTATTCAAAATTATAAAAATGTTTTGTCGCACAAGTTTGCACCTGAGATTGTTCCTCAGGTAACTAAGCTTTAAAATTTATTTTTAAGATGACATTTAATGTAATCTACAAATAGAAAACTCAAAATAATTTTCTATTCATCTGCTATTAACAAAAGACAGTCAAAGATCTTTAAGGAAAATATTGCAAGTTAATAAAAATAAAATAGTTTTATTTTTTAGAAGTAGTTAACAGCATCCCAATAAATGATTTTTGAAATGCCACACCATCTCTCTCTTCAATCTATTCTCCTTTCCCCTTTCTCTACTATTCCACCTGGCTTTCAAATTACATAGAATACTAGGTATCAGTCAACGAAAGCCAACATGAAAAGCAAGAAAAAGACCTTCCTATTGTTCAATGTTGACTAGAAAAAGAAAAGAAAAACCTTTCTAATTTCCAGTGGAAGAGTCATATTGGCAAGGCTGTAAATACCATAATTTGAACTTGCTCCCTCCAAATGAGAGAGAGATATAAATGTAAATTTATCTGATGGATGTGTTTTAAGATCACTGGCCAGAATGCTATGTTCTAAGCATCAACAAGAACAAAGTGATAACAAGTTACTTCATTTTACTATTTACACAGCACTTGTATATATTTTAGTTCATTTCGTTCTTAAACTCCTGACAATTGTGTTCTATCTCCATTTTTCATGTGAGGAAACAAAAGCTCACTGAGGTTAACTTTTATATTATAAAGCTAAAAGTTGGCTTTAAACCCAGATCTAAATTATCCCAAATAAGGTATTCCAAGCAAAAAAGTATGACAGCAATTTCAAATGAACTTAGAAAAGTGTTATTTAGTTTCCAATCAAGTAGTATTTCAGTAATTCACTATGACAGACTCTCACCCCTAAAACAAATACTAAATGTTAATTTCAGTTTGTGACCATAAATACTAATAGATCATTTCAACTACAAAGATAAAAATACCACGTTATCAGATATCTTACATTATTTAACAGAAAAATGTAATTAAACTATTAAAGGTGAAGATACTTTTATCGGCAAAGATATCTTTTAGCATCTTACTAATCTTCAGAAATCTACTGTGACACAAGATCACATATTTGACATAAAATCTTTCCTCTCTTATGTTCAAGTTCCTACTATTTCAAGCACAGTAGTCCCCCCCTTATCCACGGTTTCACTTGCTTGGTTTCATTTACCCGAGATCAACTCCCATATTAAATGGAAAAATCCAGAAATAAACAATTCCTAAGTTTTAAACTGCACACCATTCTGAATAGCGTGATGAAATCTCTCACCATCACTGTCCGGCTTCCTTCATCCTGCCTGGGATGTAAATCATCCTTCTGTCCAGCATCCCCACTCTGTACACACGACCTGCCCACCGGTCAGTCCGTAGCCTTCTAGGTTACTGGATCACTGCAGCGGTATCACAGTGCTTGCGTTCAGGTCACCCTTATTTTACTTAATGGTGGACACAAAGTACAAGCGTAGTGATGCTGGCAATTCGGACATGCCAAAGAGAAGGCGAAAAATGCTTCCTTTAAGTGAAAAGGTGAACATTCTCAACTTATTAGGTTGGTGCAAAAGTAATTGTGGTTTAAAGGTTAAAATTGTAAAAACTACAATTACTTTTGTACCAACTTAATATTAAGGAAAAAGAAACTGTATGCTTAGGTTGCTAAGATCTATGATGAGAATGAATCTATCTGTGAAATTGAAAGAAGGAAAAAGAAATTCTTGTTAGTTTTGCTATTGCACCTCACACTGCAAATTACAGCCACAGCTCATGGTAAGTGCTTAGTGAAGATTGAAAAGGCATTAAATTTGTGGATAGAAGACATGAACAGAAAATGTGTTTGTGGACCAGGGAGTTCAGTACTGCCCATGGTTTCAGGCATCCACTGTGGGTCTTGGAACGTATTCCCAATAGATAACAGGGGGACTACTGTACTCAGCTCATTATATTCCCACTGCCTGCAATTACATTCACCAACCTCTTAATCCTCTCCCAGAGAGCATCTCTTTGAATTCTTATTGCATACCTCAAAGTTCTAAATTGCTACCTGCTTAGCAAGGTACGTCTCAGTTTCAAGGATGCCCAAGTAAATCAGAGCAAGACATAGTAGGGGAAATGCAACATTAGTTTGAACCCTAATAAACATTCTACCCAAGAAAAAAAATTGTTGAGTTCTTCCTCCATTAATGATCACCTACAACTACCTCTTCCTCTCTTACTGTGGGTTCATAACCAACAAAGAAACAAAATAATAAATGACTCAGAGAGATGAAGATAAAAATATAACTGAAACCAGTGACTAAAAAAGCTTCCTATTAAGTTCAATTGTAAATTAAACTTACTGGGAACTGCAGATGTTCCAGTTGCTTTTCCCTCATAGGGTCCCGCTTGCTAAAAGAAATCTACCACACAGAGCAGTAGAGGATGAATAGCCTAAGAAATGGGAGCTCCAAAAATAGAACCAGGTCACTGAGCAAAAGCATACTCAATTCCTTCCCCTGGCCTCACTTAATCCTCCCTTGGGGAGGCATCTGAGAGGGGTAAGGAGAAAGGGGGAAAGTTCCTTATAAGAAAGAACCTCCTACTTTACCAATCACGGTGGAAACACAGGGAGAGGAAAATGATGGCTCCCCCTCAACTAACATAATCTCCAAATATACAAGATTCTGCTGAATGTTTTTAAAATCCTCAAGCAGGAACGCCTCAAACATAATCTCCTGTTTCACTTCCTATAGCAGAAAGTCAGGGACTGAATGAAGAAATAGTAGACTAGCTTCACCTGAGAAGACTGGGCTAAAAAGAAAAAAATCAAGTCTGCAAACTCCTAAAGTATAGTAGTCCTGATTAAAAACCAATATTCTATGTAGCCTTTGTATGAGTTATGATCAATTTAGTCGAAAAGGCAGAGATCTTAGTAAAACTGCACAGTAGACAAAAGAGTCTTGAACTATTTTATCCTCCTTTTCCAAACTCCCTCCCCTCGCCTCCTCTCTCACCCTCTCCCCCATCCAAGACCCTCACCTTGCCCTCTATGTGCCTAGGGTCCACCTCATTCTTAGGTCCGACCTCTCAATTCCCATTCCTCACAGTCTGAGTATGAATTAGATTATGTGATTAAAGTACTTCACACTAATAGATAAATGTGGGTCAATCCACCAGGGTTCAATTCCACAAATATCATTAAGCTCTACTATGTATAAGGCATTGTGTTTAACCTATCAAAGTACCTATTGTTCTTATAAGAAAAATTAGTAACTTTTTTTAACTAGTAAGCTTTTAATAGACGATGTGAGAAAAGCACATGAGTGCCTGTTTCACATCACCTTCTCCCCATCCCATTTTTTTCCATCCCAATGACCCTCCCCCCCACCCCACCCCAAGAGCCAGGGAATAAAATCCAAGGAATCGATACTGCTTCCAGTAAAATTCAATGACTGGGAAGACAGTGTGGGATTAAGGTACAGCGAACATTAACCATTCAAAACCATAGCTGAATTGTGGCGGTCTCTTGGATTTAATTTTACATATTAATTGCAAGTACAATAAAGAACTCTCAATAAGTCAATTTCCTTACAAGATAACTATAAATTAGCATTGCTCAGAACCCTGAGTTATTAAGCCATAAATACTGAGAGGTTCTTTCTTCAGTTATTTCCAGTTAAAATGTTAATAGGTATCAGTTCAATTTGCCCTACTGAATTTAAAGGCTATTAAACTTGCCTACTAAACTTATCTACTGTTTTCAATTAGACTTGACATTTTTCTCAAGTCCTCCTAGGTTTGAAATTCCAAACTAATTAGCATACTTGCTTTAAAATTTTTTTCAGCTGTAGAACTTAGTAATTCTCACCTATAACAGAGGTCCTAAATTGGATACAACTACTGAGGTTTGGGTTTGATTGGGCCATATGAAGTTATTTTTACTTGTTTTAATTCATTGCCAATATTTTTAAAAATCAAGAAGCTGCAAGCAAAAATGTAGATTTCCTGTGTTCTCTCGAGAAAGCTGAAGCCTCTGGAGAAAGACCCGTATTCGTGTAGGGCGTTAATCAGCTGGCCTGAGAACTGGGTGTCCCTCTTAAATAAGACATGAACTCTCTAGTACATTTCACTTGTTTTCATTTTCATCTGCCTACTACCTTGAAGGTATGCGAGTGTACTATTCGTAAACTAGTTCTTTGAAAGGTACATAAATAATTTCCAGATCACTTCCACACTTCACCAAGTCATCTAAATGTAAAAAGCCAAAGACTGTAACTGTCTGTTTCTTCATAGTTAATTAAAAAACTCACAAGCTTTAGAAAAAAGGGTGAGAAAGAAAAAACTTCAGACTGGTAGAAGGGTGACATACAGAAGGTAAAAAGCCCATCCGAAAGCTTTTATGGGAGAGAGGGGGAAAAGGTGAAAGAATTCAAAAACATTTTTGAGACACTAAAAACTTTCCTGATTGAATCCATGGATCCTCTTAAGGATTTAGAATCTCCTTTCCCGCTTTCCCTTTATGTATAACAATAGCAGTTAGGTCATAAATACTGAGAAATGTTAGGAAAATTTATGAAACACACACCTTCAAAAATAATTCTCCTCACACACTTTTTTAACAGTCTTAATCCACCACCAAATCCTTTCCCAAGTACACTCTACTGCTTTCTGCTTTGTATTTAAATAACAACTGCAGTCCTCATTTTCAATACTTGGATTTCAGTCCGGGATGGGCTCTCCCGTACAGAAAATTTTTTTGGCCCTGTTATTGCACTCTTTATTATGTATCTCTTATTTCAATGTCTACAGTCTATTTAATTCAAAATCTATCCCTAACCTCCTATCTAAATCCTGATCATATCTGTGTAGTTGGGGAAGGGGGCGGTGTGCTCTATTGTCTAAATAAAGCCAATATACCATGCTGCTTCATTAACCGTTAGTTTAAATAAAAAGCATGAAAACTCTTAAAAATAAAAAATTTTAATAATTTTTATACGCTAAGTATACAAAGCGACAAACAGGTGAGGCTCTATCTTTAGCATGTCTGGATTAATGTCTTTTCATCATGGACTCAAATTAGGAGAAAGGAGAAGTCCGAAATCTGTGAGGACCAGGGATGGTCACACTGCCTCCACATTAACAAATGACTGATGCCTCACCTCCCCGCACCCCATTCAGGAGGATAAAGGGGGTTAGGAAAACTTGCATCTGAAGAACAAAAAAAATTAGCTTTTCTGTGCAAGTTTTGGGAAAACAAAGGTCTACCATACGTGATAACTGTTACAGCTTAAAACCACACAGCACATTAGGTCTCACTCCAATTCACCAAAAGGGAGACTACCTGCCACCTGATCCCCTATTGTGATGCGCCCTCCTCAGGAAGTCGCTGCGTTAGCCCAGGGATGATAGAAAAGGGGCGGGGCACGGGTTTACTCTGCCCAGGAAAGGAAGGATTAGGGTATCACCTTCACCCCTGGGGAAAGGCCTCAAGACTCCCCAAAACAGCACCCCGAACCCAAGTCCCACCCCTGCCTCTCCGAACTGGGTGCCAGCAGCCAGAGCCCAGAACCCCACCCACGGTCCCCTAGCAGAGTCCGAGATGCGCAGACCACCGAGATGCGCCGAAGCAGCCCAGCTCTCAAGCCCAGATTCGCCCTCCTCCCCCTTCCTCCTTGGCCCCCTCCAAGCCCAGCCTCCGCCTCCGCCTCCGCCTCCGCCTCCGCCGCCGCCCCTACCGAGTTCCCCAGCTACGTCCAGTCACCCTCGAACCTGTAGTCCGCCTGGAGCGTCCACTGAGGGCCTCGGGAAAAGGCCGGAGCTAGTGACACCTCTGCTTCCTCCTCTACTGGATCCCTCCGTAGGTGTCTGTGGTGGCGGCTTTCCAGACCGCCGCCGCGGCTACCAAGAGCCGCCCGGCAGGTTGCAGGCCGGCTCCTAAGCCTCTTCTCGCGAGAGCCCGCAGTCTGAAGAGGCGAGACTAGCTGCGTTCTCGCGAGAATGGTGGCTCGCCGCCCAGGGGTGGGCGGGGCGCTGTGAGGACAGTTGAGCGAGCCGCAGCCAGGGGTGGGCGTTCAGCCCAGGGGCTGGCGCCGCAGAGTGGAAAGCGTGGGTCCTCATAGACTTCAGCTGGCGATCCACAGCGAGTCCCGAGCCTGAGTGGCTGCGACCAGTTATGCCTCCCAAACCTATGAATCGCGTGTCTTTTTCTTCGATTTCCTATCACCGTTAGAAAAAAGCAGACCGCGTCTTCCAGCCCAGAGTTGGAGAAATACCTCTGGGATCTTGCCTTTGCTCAACTGGGCAAACTCCGAGATCGCTCTTAGCCCCACAGCTGGCGGGTATTAACCGATCGGAGTTCATGAAAGGCGGGCGTTGTAAGGGACACTTTCTATTTCCTAATATCCACAGCTGTTTGTTTTTAAACGCTGGGTTGGCGGGAGCTGGTGTGCCCGCTGTAACTCCTGAAGTTGGGCCGCCTGTTGAACGTCGCGAGTAAACTGGATGGGGTATTGCTTCCTGTGGGCAGCAAGTTGCCAAGGAATAGTTTCAGTCATTCAGCTTTACTGAGTCTACCGTGTGCCAGATGCTGGACTATACCAACCGGGAAAAATACAAGACACGATCGCCGCCCTCGAAGCTCACACGGCGGGATAGGGGGGCGGCGAGACCCACCCCAAAACATAATCCCATATGCTGCCATAAAAGCCGAGCTGCTTGCAGTGAGCTGTGGGACCAGAAAGTTAAAACTGGCTCTGCCTGTCACGTTGAGGAAGCCTCCATCAGAGAGTGACATTTGAGCTGAATCTTGAAGGATGAGTAAGAACTCCAGTTTTTAGAAGAGTGGGAGGGGCTTTGCAAGCAGAGGAAGTATAGGGGAAGTGGACCTTGTTTGAGTAATTTAGGACCTGGTTTGAGTAATTTGTTATGAAAACAGATTTTGCGGAAAGAACTTTTGTTGAAAAACTTTTAATCCTTGTTTAGTTCGGGCGAGAAAAAACTCCCAGGCTGCCACGTGTGATAATCAAAGTGTTTCCCAAGCCAATGTTTGTGCTAAACAGATGAACAGAGTATGCACAAGTATAATAAGATAGCGAACATCCTCTTCCTTATCTAAGTGTCCTTAGATATCAGAGACCTAAAGGAAAGAGAGGTTATAGTCATAGTATACCAAGTTATTATTGCCAACATTCTGCTAAATTTGAAATTGCCAATAATCTGTGAAGATTTCTAAGTGAGAAGAGCAATCTAAACAGAAATTTTGTAATACAGGTAATCCCATGGAGAAATGTAAAAAAAAAAAAAAAAAAATCGCAGGCAACCAAACAACAAAAACCTCACCAATCTTATTATCAAATTTTTCTTCTGTAAGCCAAGATCAAGGGAGGTAATTCCATCGTCCAAGTTAGAGTTAGTGAGGTCTGTCAAATAGAAATTATTTCTCTATATCAAAATCAAAGCCATCATTTCCTAAAGAAAGTCTCTGGTATTCTACTACATAGTTTTCACCAATCTCCTTTTAGGTACATAAATGTTCATACTATTATCTACGTATATGTAAATTATAGTTTCATTTGGCTCACGCTACTCTTCCTATAAATAAGCCCCCAACACTTAATAAGAAAAAAGTAGTTCTAACCTTGCTGAGGGCAATCAGGTACTCTGCTTAACATAATTCACAAATTCTAGTCCAAGTTCTAGGAATTTGCGAGGAAACATTAGAAGAATTATATCAGCAAAAGATTTCAGATGAAATATTGGGACTTTGTACCATGCCAGATCCAGTCAAAATATTTTATCTTGCTTTGAGGGACCTACAGTTCATTTCGTTGTTATTCCTTAAAAAAAAAAAAAAAAAAAAAAAAAAACCACAAGAAAGTCTATAGATATAACAAAATTACCACTCTTATTTGCCTTAAAAAGAAAGTTAAACTTTCAAATAATTTGGGAGCATGAGTAGCAGCTATACATATAGTGGGTAATGCCATAGATTCACACCATCACAAACTACGCTGCACAATAATTTGTAAATGCTACCTGACTGAATGAGCTAAGGTTCAAACCCTTAATGAAAGTCTTTCTTCCATAATATCAATGCATGCACCAAAGATCTTGGTCAATACAGAATTTCCAATTTAGCAGAAATAAAATGTTTCATATAGAAGCAATGAATAAACAAGTTCCTTGATTGCATTGCACCTCACAGCATGCTATGACAAGATTGTTTCATAGCAGTGGATAAGAAAGACTTCTGGTTGAATACTTGCTCAACAAATTAGTGATAAGCCACAGACCCAGAATCCTAATTAACTTTAAAGCCTAGGATTTCTTTGTACTACAAGTTTTGAGCACTGTCACCTAATGGCAGGAACAGGAACATCACATTCATACAAAAAGAACTCTATCCCTATTCAGTGAATATATTTATTGACCAGGACCCTGTGTAAGACTACTAGGGGAGATAGACATTATTAATATACAATTTCTACTGATATAAATGAGATATGTAATCAAGTAATAAAAGGGAAACAAATTGGGTTATAGGGAGATAGAGATAATGTGCTGTGGTAGGTCAGAGATAGGAAACATTATTCCTAACAAGAGATGAAGAAGGCGCAGGGAAGGAAGATGTTTGATCTGGAGCTTTAAAGAATACATAGGATTCACGCATGAAGAGATAGTAGGAAAAGACATTCCTATGAAGAGATCAACTTGGCTAAGTAAGTATCTTGTAAGGGGCACAATGAGCAATTCAAAAGAATGAATAGGAAGTAATGTGAGAAAGCAGATTGAAATTGGGAGACGAGGGCCTGGAATGGAAGATTAAAGGAGGGATCTGCAAACTTTTTTTTTTTTTTAATAAGGGACACAATGGAATTTTATTCAGCTATAAAAATGAGTGAAGTACTGACATGCTGCAACCTAGACAAACCTTTTTTTTTCCCCCTAAATGTTTATTTAAGTGTGTTTTTCCAGGACCCATCAGCTCCAAGTCAAGTAGTTGTTTCAGTCTAGTTGTGGAGGGTGCAGCTCACAATGACCCACGTGGGGATCAAACCGGCAACCTTGTTAAGAGCACCGCGCTCTAACCAACTGAGCTAACCGGCCACCCTGATGCAAACCTGTAACTTGTTGGCTTGCAATAGGGTAAAATGTTAATGACATAAGCAAGATAGTGGAATAGGAAGATCTAGTCCTGGTCCCTAACAGAAACACAGATTTAATGATATACAGAGCAAAATGCCTTTATTATTAGAAGTCTACAATCCAGTTAAGAAGTTGCAGTACCCCAGGCAAGCAGAAAACTGAGAACAGCCACATTGAAATAGTGGACATGGCAGAAGAACTCAATAAAGAATCCACACGTCCCATCTGCCTAAACTATTTCCAAGATCTGTGTTTGACATTCTGCAAACACTATTGTTTCACCTGCCTCAGGAATTTGGAGAGGGAGAATCAGGACTTGTCCTCAATGTCTTGACATCCTTTGGATCCAAAGAATCTAGACCAACATGGCCCTGGGGAAACTAGTGGCTGAGACTATGTCATGATATCTGTGATGAGCATGTACAGCTAGATGCTGAGATTCTTCGTGAATATGCCTCTTGATCTAGCCACAGCCAAGGACTTCCTCATATTCTCTTCATGACCTGCAGAGCCTCGGATACGGGTAGGTCCAGACCAGACCACCAGAGAATGCCAAAACATTCATCTCTGCTACCTGTGCCTGGGGTCCTCGTGCTTCCCCTCTGGCTGCCACTATTGGGAGGTGGGAGTTGGAGGAACACTGAAATGGGCATATCAGAAAGGACCTTTCCTGGTAGCTTCAGATCTGGGGTTCGGGGTTGTGTGCCTTAAGAGGGACATGAAGTCATGCCAGTACGGAAACCAGTACTGTTCACCACATAAACCCAAGCCTGCAGAGGTGGGGATTTTCCTAGACTGTGACCTGAAGGCCATTTCATTTGTCAGTGCCACTGATGGTTTCCATTTAGACACCTTCATAAATATGTCTATCTCAGAACCTCTGTGTCCACACTTCTGTGCTGAGATCCCAAGAGAGGGTGAGAATGTGCAACCCATGAATATCTGTGTGACAAGGAAGCTACAGATGTTGCAATTTGGCCACTCCCAAGGAGTTATGTGATCTCTGTGCAGAAAAAAAGAGCATTTGAGGTGAAACTGATAGATCATACACTCCCAAGCTCTTCTGATATTACCTGGAGTTTATATGGTTGAGAAAACCACCCAATGTGTTTTACTGTAAAGGGAGCCTTAGGATAAGAATTGCAAGAATAAATCATTGATTTTAAAACTTAATTCTAAATACGGGGCTTTGCTCTGAATGATCTTGAACTAGCCCAAGAGGCCCACAGTTTAAGGGTAGATTCGTTTTTCTCTAGTGTGTTTCCTGGGGGCCACCTCCATGAACTGCTGCTTCAAGATGGAACCAAGAACTTATTTCTGTAGAGTTCTGTAGAGCCCGATTGAATATTCACACGTTCAGTTCCTGAGGATTTGGGAAGGAAGGTGTCCTGTGTATGGGCCACATGGGGAGAATTATAGACATTTAGAGGGACACAGTGTCCAAGGGTTAAGTCAAGAGATGGAGGGAACGTTAAGGAAGGTGGACTTGTGGGCCCCCATCTGAGACTGACCTTTAACAGGCTAAAAGTTGATTCAAAGGGCACAATGAAGCAATTTTTCACTCTCTAAAAATAAAATAATAAACCTATGTTTACATAGGAACTTAAGATAAGATTTTTTAAATGTGTCTACAAAACTATGGAGAAATAAAGACTTGTTGGATAGATGGTATTTGGCACACTGTCCATATGAAAAAAGAATAGTAAAGTTCAAATATAACATTTTTGTCACATACAAAATTAGACTCCAGAAGAATATATGCCTAAAAGTGAAAGGTAAAACTCTAAAGCAGATATAAGAGATAAGTGTGACCTAGGTTTGGGGAAAGACTTCTTTAATAAGACTCCCCAAAATACAAACAATAACGTGAAAAATTGATGTATCTGCATCCATCAAAATTAAGCATAGAGTTAGTAAGTACACTGGGAGAAAATATTCGTGACATTTAAAACCAACAAGGAATCTATATTAGAATATGCAAAGACTCCAAAATGAACAGGGCCAGAAAACCAGAGTCTACTACTCTGTCTTCCTCATTAGAACATAAATTCTTTGAAGCCAGGGATGGGACCTCGTCCACTTCTCGGTGCCACAAGACACATTTCAAATGCACATGTGGCTACTGTTTTGGCGTGCACAGAATATAGAACATGTCCATCATCACAGAAAGTTCTTTTGGACAGCATTGACTTAAATATGTCAGGGCTCTGTATTTTACATTCCTGTACTTTTCTTTCCTAGCACTTATCCAAGTTAATAATGAATTAATGTCTGTCTTCCCTACTAAACTGTAGGTCCCAGGAAGACAGGAGCTGTGTCCATTTTGCTTACCAGTATATGCCCAGTGCCTAATACAGTACATGACAAATAATGGACACTAGATAGATATTTACCAAATGACGAATGAAGTTACATTCTAAAAAATAGATAAATTCTATTCCTTGCAATATGAGGTCCAGACTAGAAATATGAGCAGTGAGTTTGTGTATAGGTAAATGCTTTTACATTCAAGTTTCAGACCACTTTCTGCCTTCCCTTGCTGAGCATTTCATTCTCTTTCCTGAAATGAAGAGGACAGTAGTCTTTAGCTGCTGTGAAATTTGGCAACCTGGTACTTTGGTAATATTAAAAGGATGATATTCAAAATATGAAACACCTGATCAAAAAAAGATTTTGATAATGGATGTTAGCTGAACCTATTGTGATAATTTCACAATATATCAAGCCATCACGCAGTACGCCTTAAACTTACACAATGATGTATGTTGGTTATTTCTCAATAAAACTGGGAAAAAAAGCTTTTGCATTGTTCTTCCTAGTCACAATCAATTTAAACATATTAGGGTTACTCATAATCCAAAAGACATTCTTATAACAAGTGAGAAACACTTAACTTCATTTATTTAGAATCACGATCATTAAATTTTTATTTTGCATTGCAAGATGGGAGAGAGATTAAAGAGTGCCATTTTATTCTTTTATAAATTATGCAGCAACATAATTTAAATAGAATAAACAATAGAAATAAAATAATTGAAAGCGCTGTTAAATGAATAAAAGTAGAATCAAAATAATTAAAATTATAGTTATCATGGTTAGCATTGAATTTTGGTAATATTAGAAATATTGGCACTTGGTAATCTTAATAGAACTTGCAAACATTAGCAGCATGTCATATCATTGCCCTATGCTGTCTAGAGCACTGCTCTGATAGATCGGTTTTCATTGAGATTTAGCTCTAATTAATACATCCACATCAGCTTTGTCTACTTCTCCAAGACTTTTTTGATGCCTCTCAATTGGAACATTGTCTTCCTGTTTTTGGGATCTCTGGGAACCACCCTGTCTGTGAGCTGTAGAATTTCCGAGGTTAACAAATTTATTCACATCCTTCAGCTTCTTCCACAGCCATTCCAACCTTTCCTTTGAGTGCAGATGTTGACGCAAGTTACTCATAAGCTGTATTTCACTCACAGATCTCTTCCTGTAGGAAACAGAAACAGAGAGGACTACTCCATTAGTTCCCTTTTCCCAATCATAAAGCCAACCTTAAACACCCAATTTCCATGCCCTCACCATGCAGAACAGAACTCAGTACTTACTTAATAGATTTCCCATCTGATTTTGCAAACAAACAGATGGCAAGCATGACGATCGTTACTTTAACCATGTCTTTTGCAGACATCATCTTCACTAAAAAGGAAAAGCAAAATGCAGGTATTTTAAAATATTTTTAATAATCCAAATTATACAATTAAATTTAGTAGTTTACATTTATAACTATACCACTGTGCACAGTACCTAACTGGACTGGTTTTCATGGCAGACTTTTGGAATCACCCTCTTTATTTTACAGATATATTAGTATATATATATTAGTATATATATATATATACATTTGCTTTGACTCAGAAATTAGATTAGTTTTACTTTCTTAGGTATCTTTTTGAGAATTCTTGTGCAAGTTTTAAAATATAAATTTTAAGCCACATGAGGAATGAGATAGCTTACTTTTTATAATTTCCTCCCACATTTTATGTTGGTTATGACTAAATCCTTATAATTTGCTTGAAAATGGCTGATTCTCTTAATTAAGTAATTTATTAACACTATTTATCTACTTAGCAAAGTTCTTTTACATAAGGCAACTTCATTTCACTGCAATAATAACCATAAATACAAAATTAATAGGCTCTGATCTGGAGATTTTTGCTAATTAACACATACTTCTCCTACCATTAAAAAGAATGTGTCAAAGTTTTAAAAAATCATCTAATTAATTACTTGTTATATGGATTTAGAGATTTAGCTTCAGATTAAATGCTTATCTATGTTATTTCTTCAGCTTATTTTATTAACAATCTTGTTTGAGTATAATTTTTAGCACTTTCCTCTTTTGCTCATAAAGCTTTTCATTTCAGAATGGTATAGTCTTATCTTAACCTACATTTCAATTATTGGAAAGCCTATTATAGAACTGCTTTTTCTTAATGCATAATGTTCTCCATTTTAACATACATAGAGTGGCTATGTACTCATATTTTGAAGGGAAACAGCATAATTTAGAAGTAGCATAAGAAATATTGTAATCTGTATTTATTTTCACTGTGCAATATAAAGTTACTGATGGAGTAACAAATGCATATTCTCCAATTTTGGTTAATGTTTTTTTTTAAAAAAAGGCACTGTAGCTAAAGAATAGGAGCATTGGTATCTAACTCTTGGTTTGTCACATTCATTCACCTAGTGACTTCAGACATCTGTACTTTGCTTCCTTGTTCTGAATAGAGACAAGCTTCTTACAAGAATGTCATGAAAAAGCTGAAAATCAGTTGTAAAACACCCTTAAAATTCATGTACAGTTTTCAGAATAGAAAATTTAAAAAGGCTATGTAAAGGGAATAAACATTCAGCAGTAAAACTGAGTTTCTCCAACTATAGGATACAGATCGAGCTGTTTAGGAGTCATAAAACAATCTAGATAACGATATTCTTAAGGAGAAATGGAATTTTAACTCAACTTAATAAATTTATATTGGTTAAATCAGAATTATTCATTCCTAATTAGGTTGTTTTATTTTAACATTTCAATAAGATGCCATTAAAACATATCATGCCAAATTTTAATTATTGTTGTGTAATTTCAGAAGAGTTTAAATGCAGCAAGTCATCTCAAAAAACTTTAATCACATAAATAAATGATTTAAGAGTATTTTAGTAGCATAAATTTATTTTGTATCATGATATTTTATATTAAACATAATTCAAACCCTCCCTTAACATTTTACCTTGAACAAACAGCATGGTATTTGTAGAAAATGATGCACATTAAATAATTGCTTGATTATTTAAAAAGACGATTTCATGAAATTTAAAAGAGAAAATAAAGATTACTCACCACACAATGTCTTAGGACAAGATCTTTCAGGTGTATTAGCAGCTGATGCTTTCTGAAAGTTGAGTAAACTTGAGAAGGCTGATGAACTGGACTTGAGACCCTTAAATGTGACATTTATATATAGGTCTTCCACTCACCAAGAGAAGTTTTTTTTATTGTCACAGATAACATCACTCCCAATTCTCTGGATCATAACTAGAAGATCAGAGCAACAGACACCCGCATTGGGCAGTACCCATCCCTCTTACGTTTTAGAAAATTGAATATTAAAAAGAAAACAGTGTGGGGTGGGGAAAAGGATTTATGCAAATATTTCTAACAAATATTAAATTGTAATTCCAACTGGATTAATGAATTTATATTATAAAAAAAGATTTCAAAGATTTATGGTAAAGTCGTCCTTTTATTTGAAAGTAAAATCTGAAAATAAGTATATTTGTTATAATCATATTGCTGATAGAATTATGAAAATGATACTAAATCATATTATGTTATTCTTACTTTAGAAGCCATTTTCAACTAATCCACATCATTCCTGGTCACTTTTTAAAGGCTTCAAAAGTGGTATTACTTAAAAATTTATTTAACTTACATTTTATTCCTGCATTTTAATTGGCAATAAAAACATTTGATAAGCACTAACTATATGCCAGACTTTACATATTTATCCTACTCAGTCTTCACAGCAGTCCTTTATATAAATACTATCATTAACCCCATTTTCACATGAGGAAACTGAGGTTTGGAAAGTGGAGAAAATGGAATTCAACAAAGGTCTTTTTGATTCCAAAACCATTTTGACTTTTACGACCTCAGTTTTCCCCCTAGAAATGTAGCCCTTCTTTGAACTACAGTCTTTCTGACTTTAATTTACCTAGCCTTTTGAAGCCTCTTCGCCCAGGCGTTGGGTCTTGATTCTCGTGTTCCCCAGCTGATTATTGAGGACCAGCTCCAAAACCCAATGGAGGCATAATGTTGCCACCTGTCTGATTTCAAATATGGCTACTCCCTGGTCCCCATCTATCAAATCAAAACTCCTTGAATACCCTTGGTATATCTAGGGTTCATTTAGGCAGTTTATCTTCCGATTGAAGTCCCAGAATTGGATCAGTTCTCTTTGCTCTGGTCTTATTCAGGCTTCATGTTATCTCCTTTCTTGCTAATCTTTATCAAAGTTTGACTCTACATCACGCAAGAGCCAGTCTAAGTTTGAACAGTACCTGTATGGAGTCTAGAATAAGAGATATACGTTAGTCCTGCTCTGGGAAATTCTCTACACTGGGCAAATATCACTTGGAGTATATGTCCAGGCTCCATTTTAGAAATATTAGGGACAAACTGCAACACATCTGGAGGATATGAAACAGATTGTTGAAAATGTTGGGAATATGACATAGGAGAAGTAGTTGAATGAACTTGGAAAAGTCTGGAAAAGAAAAGGCTTGAGATGACTATATAGCTGTTATAAGAGACTGTTAGCATGAGAACTGCTATCTTTAGGTCAGGGTTAACAGCCCCTAGCCTGAAACAACATAATTATAAAATTCCAGGATGTGGGCAGTTGCAGCATGGAGACTAGAAGTTCTGTAGCTTATCTTATACTCCTTATAGCTATGCAAGTCCTGTAGCTTATCTTATACTCCTGGTCTCCTTGTCCTGTAGTAAATCTTATACTCTTTGAAGCTATGCAAGTCCTGTAGCTTATCTTATACTCCTGGTCTCCTTGTCCTGTAGTAAATCTTATACTCTTTGAAGCTATGCAAGTCCTGTAGCTTATCTTATACTCCTGGTCTCCTTGTCCTGTAGTAAATCTTATACTCTTTGAAGCTATGTAAGTCCTGTAAGTTTATCTAGTACTCTCTGAAGCTATGGAAAGCCTTGAAAATGCTATATAACCCCTTGGCTTTAAGTGTTGGGGGTCCTTGTTAAAACCCGCTGCGTCGGGCAGAGACTCGGACCCCAGCTGGCTGAAAATAAACCTCGCTGTGTGACTTGCATTATTGTGCGGGTTCTCTGTCTGTCTGAGGGGGACAATTCCGGACCTTAACATTTGGGGGCTCGCCCGGGATGCCCTCCCTCAGGGGAACAGACAACTCCCGATACCGAGGTTTACATAGGGAACCGCGGAAGGAGGTTTGGCCACCTCCGATAGGGGAGGACTGAAACAGGTCCTCGACCGGAGAGACTGAAACAGGTCTCTGCCCGGTCCCAGTTGAGAATTCTCACGGGAATGAAAGTGTGGGTTACGACCCTGGAGGCTCCATTACTTGAAGTCGTGGGAGACGTCCCCGACGAGAAGGTGGCCCAGCCACGTCCGCAGTGGACGCCGTTTGGACGGGCCCTGGGTAAGGATCTTGAGCGTGGTGAGACTGGTGTGATTGAAACGGCGCCTGTGGATGTGGTGTGGTTGACCGGCTGGTGGGTGTTGAAGAGTCCCGTGCGAAGTTGTGTATTTGCTGGCACTGTGTCTTTTGTCCTTTCCTTTGTCTTTTCTTGGTTTCTCTTTGTGACCATTATGGGACAGGCTCAGGTAACACCTAAGACCCTGCTCCTGAACCACTTTCCTGAAATCCTCACCAAGGCTCGTAATCATGGTGTGGAAGTGAAGAAAGGTAAGTTTGATACCTTCTGCTCTGCAGAATGGCCTACTTTTAATGTGGGCTGGCCCCCCCAGGGAACTTTTTTCCCTAGATATTATTAAGAAGGTCCGAGATATTATTAATCGGCGCCATCCGGACCAATATCCCTATATTTTGATGTGGCAAGCCTTAGTAGAGAGTCCTCCCTCCTGGCTTAAGCCCTTTATCCCCGACAAGCCAGAAGATCCCCCCCTCCCCCTTAAAGTCCTGACCGTTTCGGGACCCTCCCGCCAGCCGGCGGTGCCCACGGCCAGCCCGAAACCCCCGGAGAAGCCGACCCACGGACCCATCCTTCAGGAGGGGTCAGACATATACCCCTCCCTGATAGACCTAGATCTGGAAGAGACCCCCCCTCCTTACGCGCCGGTGGCGCCGCTCCAGCCGCGGCGCGCGCCCAGCCTGGTGGCGCCGCTCCCGCCTGAGGCTGCCACTCCTCCCGAGCTGCCTCACTCTACCGCCTCCCCGATGGCTCCCCCTCCCCCGGGTTCCCCTGCCCCAGCTCAAGGGCCGGCGAGGGGATTGAGGCCTCGTAGACGCCGGGAAGAGACCCCAGAGGAGGATCCGTCCTCCTCCACCTCCGCTGGGGCGCCGATTCTCCCCGTGCAAGCACTAGGAGGGACTGGTCCAGATGGGGAGCGAGCATACCAGTATTAGCCCTTTTCTAGCAGTGATCTGTACAACTGGAAGGCTCAAAACCCTCCTTTTCTGAGGACCCGAAAGGCCTAACTGACCTGTTCGAGTCTGTCATGCACACACACAGTCCCACTTGGGATGATTGCCAGCAGCTTCTTAAGACCTTATTCACCACCTAGGAGCGCGAGCGGATCCTCACCGAGGCCAGAAAGAATGTCCCCGGCGACAACAGGCGGCCGACGACCTTGCCGAACCTGATCGACGAGCGCTTTCCCCTGAATAGACCGGATTGGGACTTTGGGAACGCAGAAGGTAGGGAGCGTCTCCGAGTCTACCGCCAGACTCTTATGGCAGGTCTCTGAGCGGCGGCACGCCGCCCCACCAATTTGGCCAAGGTAAAAGCTATAATGCAAGGGGATAATGAAAGCCCGGCCGTGTTTTTAGAACGCCTCTATGATGCTTATAGACAGTACACCCCGTTGGACCCCCTGGCAGAGGAAAACCAGTCGGCTGTAATTATGTCCTTTATAAACCAGGCTGCCCCAGATATTAGAAGAAATTGTACAAACAGGAGGGACTGGGAGAGATGTCCATTCGGGATTTAATGAAAGTAGCGGAGAGAGTCTTCAACACTCGAGAGACTCCCGAAGAAAGGGAGGATAGAATTAGGAAAGAAAATCAGGAATTACAGGAACGAATCAGGAAGAAAGACAGAGAGCATCAGAGCAGGGAGAACAGGAGACAGCAGAGGGAGATGGCCAAGATCTTGTTGGCAGACGTGCAAAGCACAGTCAGGGTGGACACCGAGTCCGGCCGGACCAGCCCGACCGTGGAGACCGCGGCACCGACTGGATAGGGGACAGTGTGCAAACTGCAAAAAATATGGACATTGGAAGAGGGAGTGCCCCAAGCACCAGGGCCAAACAGGGCAAGACCACGGGTCCTGCTGGCGGGGATGGAGAGTGACTACGGGAGACAGGACTTGGATCCCCTCCCCGAGTCTTGGGTAACTGCGTATGTGGAGGGGAAGCCAGTAGGATTCATGGTAGACACAGGAGCCCAGTACTCAGTTTTGAATAAGCCTACGGAGCCCTTATCTCAGAAAACCAGTTTGGTGCAAGGGACAACTGGGTCCAAGTCTTATCGGTGGACTAGTAGGTGCCAAGTGGACTTAGGCCACCACCAAGTGACCCACTCCTTCCTAGTTATCCCTGAATGCCCTGCCCCCTTATTGGGGCGCGATCTCCTGACTAAGATCAGGGCCCAGATCCATTTTGAGCCGGATGGCATTAAGGTATTGGATGGCCAAGGACAGCCCCTCCACATTTTGACCCTGTCTCTTGTGGATGAACATCGCCTGTTCGCCCTGCAGGACAACCCCTACAACCCTCCCTCTACAGAATGGCCCCATGATATGGATTATTGGCTTAAAACGTACCCTCAGGCATGGGCGGAAATAGCGGGTGTGGGCCGGGCTGCCCGCCGAGCACCAGTAGTGGTCGAACTTAAAGCCTCGGCCCAGCCTATCCGGATCCGCCAGTACCCCATGTCTGCAGAGGCGCGGAAAGGGATTGCCCCGCACATTAACCGTTTACTGGAAGCTGGAATACTGAAACCTTGCCATTCTTCCTGGAACACCCCACTTCTCCCCGTTAAGAAACCGGGGGAAAAAGATTATAGGCCAGTCCAGGACTTGAGGGAAGTAAATAAGAGGGTTGAAGACATTCACCCCACGGTCCCCAACCCTTATACCTTACTAAGTCACTTGCCCCCTTCACATGTCTGGTATACTACCTTAGACCTAAAGGATGCTTTTTTTAGCATAGCCCTGGCACCCAGCAGCCAACACATTTTTGCCTTCGAATGGAATGATGGCAATACGGGAACCCCCGGGCAGCTGACCTGGACTAGACTACCGCAAGGCTTCAAAAACTCTCCAACTCTGTTTAATGAAGCCCTAAATCAGGATTTGGACTCGTTTTGCCAGAGCCATAATTCAGTTACGCTCCTGCAGTACGTAGATGACTTGCTTCTGTCCTCTGAAGCCGAATGCCGACAGGACACTGGAGACCTCCTCCAGGAGCTGGGGCAGTTGGGCTATCGGGCCAGTGCAAAGAAGGCTCAAATATGCAGGCAAACAGTCACCTACCTGGGGTATAAGCTGAAAAAAGGAACCAGATGGCTGACAGAGGCCATGAAAGAGACTATTCTTAGACTTCCAGTCCCGACCTCAGCACGAGAGGTCCATGAGTTTTTAGGGATGACAGGCTACTGCCGGCTGTGGATTCTGGGGTATGCTAAAATAGCAAAACCTCTGTATAAGGCAACCAAGGATAAGGTCCCTTGGGCCTGGGGGTCAGACCAACAAAAGGCCTACGATGAACTCAAGGTCGCTCTCCTAAGAGCCCCAGCTCTGGCATTGCCAGACCCCCTGAAGCCCTTCACTCTCTTTGTTGATGAGAGGAGGGGAATAGCGAAAGGGGTGCTAATGCAGCGTCTGGGGCCCTGGAAACGTCCGGTTGCCTATTTATCCAAGAAGCTAGATCCAGTTGCAGCAGGATGGCCCCTGTGCTTAAGGATCATTGCGGCAGTAGCCCTAATGGTGAAGGATGCTGATAAACTCACTTTTGGGCAACATCTGAAGGTAGTGACCCCCCATGCGATCGAGGGGGTCCTGAAATATCCCCCTGGTAGGTGGATGACTAATGCCCGACTAACCCATTACCAAGGACTCTTGCTAGATGCACCCGGATCATCTTCGCTGAACCCACCGCTCTGAATCCAGCCACCCTGCTGCCGACCCCGGATCTGAGAGCTCCCCTGCATGATTGCCAAGAGATCATCACAGAAGTCACCCAGATGCGCCCCGACTTCCAGGACACCGCACTACCCAACAGTGAGTTGGTATGGTATACTGATGGAAGCAGCTTCGTTATAGATGGTGTGCGGAGGGCAGGCGCAGCGGTGGTAGACCAAGGCGGAAACATCATTTGGAATGCCTCGCTTTCCCCGGGGACATCAGCACAGAAGGCCGAACTGATCGCGCTGGCGGAGGCGCTGGAACGGGCCGAAGGGAGACGGGTGACTGTCTACACCGATAGCCGCTACGCCTTTGGCACTGTCCATGTGCATGGCGCTATCTACCGGGAAAGAGGCTTTGTTACAGCGGAAGGAAAGGCTCTGCGCAATCTTCCTGAGGTACGAAGACTGCTGATGGCTGTGCAAATGCCCCGGGCAGTTGCAGTTGTCCACGTCCCCGGGCACCAGTCTGCCCAGACCCCGGAAGCTGAAGGAAACCGGCGAGCGGATGAAGCCGCCAAGGCAGCGGCAGTAGCTTCATCAGCTTTAGCACTCACCCTGCCCACACCTGAGCTCCCGCGCCTGCCCCCGCGACCTGACTACACTCCGGAAGACCTGCGATGGATCCAGAACCACCACTGCCCGGAATCTGATCAGCAGGGGTGGCATCGGGATACAGAAGGAAGATTGATACTGCCGGCACAGCTAGGACTGTTTCTTCTCTCCAACCTGCATCAAGCCACCCACTTAGGAAAAAAAGAAGTTGCTGACGATTCTCGAGTCCGCCCGCCTCCGGTTTCCCCGACAAGCGGCTCAGATTCAAGAGATCGTAGATCAGTGCATTGGGTGCCAGGCTATGAGACCCAGTAGGAAAGGACCCCAACATACAGGTACGAGGGTACGGGAAAGAGCGCCGGGAGGAAGTTGGGAAGTGGACTTTACTGAGGTAAAGCCTGGGAGGTATGGGTATAAGTACTTGCTAGTAATGGTTGACACATTTTCAGGCTGGGTGGAAGCCTTCCCCACGAAACGGGAGACTGCTCAAGTGGTTGCTAAGGCATTACTAGAAAAAAATTATTCCCAGATATGGGGTTCCTGAGGTTTTAGGCTCCGATAACGGCCCAGCTTTCATCAGTAACGTCCTACAGGGACTAGCCCGAGCGATAGGGATCAATTGGAAGTTACATTGTGAATATAATCCCCAGAGCTCAGGGCAGGTAGAGAGAATGAATCGGACTCTAAAGGAGACCTTGTCCAAACTAGCCATCGAGACTGGCGGGGACTGGGTGACCCTCTTACCCTATGCCATCTTCCGGGTCCGAAACTCACCATATGTACATGGTTTGACACCTTTCGAAATTCTGTATGGGGCACCACCCCCCATTATTGTTCGTACTCTACCAGATCATGACCCCAATGTGGCCCCAAGTTATCTGGCCAGTTTAAAGGCCCTGCAAGGGGTCCAACATGAGATATGGCCCCTAGTGAATTCCCTGTATGAAGTTAAGGACGCCCCGAACCCGGAACATGGCATCGTTCCAGGGGATTGGGTATGGGTAAGGAGACACAGGTCCCGGACACTGGAGAAAAGATGGAAAGGTCCTTATGTGGTTATTCTGGTTACCCCCACTGCCTTAAAGGTTGACGGCATTGGGCCTTGGGTCCATCACTCTCACGTGCGCCGAGCCAGCCAGCTGGAGAAGACACAAGCTGAGGAGTGGATCGTACGGCAACACCCTGATAACCCTCTGAAGCTGCAGCTCTCCCGACCTCGGGGAAGCGTCAAGCCCCCTGCCTCAGCTAACGATGGAATGGCTGCTAGCCCTAACTCTGCTCAACATCTGGGAGAAGAGCCACGCGGGGATTAACCCACACCAACCCCATAAGCTAACATGGACCCTAACAGATGGACAGACCCAAACAACCCTTAATAGCACCACACATACTGCCCCCGTCAATACGTGGTGGCCAGACTTGTTTTTCGACCTGCGTGACATTTTCGGCACTAAACGTGGACGGCAGTATGACTACTCAGTCAGGTCCAAGTGGGCTGTAATTGACACCTCTCAAGGACATAGTGCACAAGGGTTTTGGGCCTGCCCAGGGAACCTAAGAAACAATTGGAAAACCTGTGGCGGCCCAGACCGCTACTATTGTGGTAGTTGGAGTTGTGTCACCTCCTATGACGGGCCCCGACAGTGGGACGTTGGGAACAGGGATCTAGTTAAATTCTCCTTTAGGGACCCCCACAACCGGGTGCCCCAGGTACGTGTCCAGTTTAACCAAGACGTGGCACAAAGAGAGTGTGGTTGGTTATCAGGATTAACTTGGGGGTTCCAATTATATAGACCGTTGGGCATGGATAGGCCCCCACCCCGGCGGTCTCCTAACTATTCGACTATCGGTCGAAACGATCAGCACTCAGGTGGGGTCAAATAAGGTGCTGGCCCCTCTCGTCCCTACCAAGAACCCAGGTATATCAAGGGATAAGGACACCACGGGAGGGACTGCGGGGACCCAGCCAAAGACCTCTGTAACTCCTTCGACACCTGCTACGCAGACAACCGAAGACTCATTGCGAAAACTGGTGCGCACTGTATACGAGACCCTTAATGCCACCAGTCCTCACCTCACAACCTCCTGTTGGCTGTGCTATGATGTAAAGCCCCCGTTCTATGAGGTGATAGGACTTAATGCCACTTACAACGCCTCTAACGGTAAGAACCCTTCTCAGTGTTCATGGGGGGATTGTAAAATTGGCTTAACCATACAACTAGTGAGCGGCAATGGGACCTGTCTAGGGAAGGTGCCCCAGGCTAAACAAAGTTTATGTGCCTCCATAGACAGCTCCCCTAGTTGGAAAAGTGACACTAAGTGGTTAATCCCCAGAACTGATGGATGGTGGATGTGTTCAAAGACTGGCCTCACCCCATGCCTATCTACCTCGGTCTTTAATGCCGCCAATAAATTCTGTGTCCTAGTAACTGTGCTGCCCCGCATCCTCTATCACCCTGAGGAGAGTATGTATTCGCATTGGGATGGTGACACAAGTACGAGAAGTAAAAGAGAGCCCATCACTGCACTAACCATTGCCACCCTGTTCAGTTTGGGAATAGCCGGAGCCGGGACCGGCATAGCTTCCCTGGCTACTCAACAATCAGGAATGACCTCCCTAAGGGCGGCCATAGATGAGGACATAGAAAGATTGGAAACCTCGATTAGTCATTTAGAGAAGTCGCTCACCTCTCTATCCGAGGTAGTACTCCAGAATAGAAGAGGACTTGATTTGTTGTTCCTCCAACAAGGGGGACTATGTGCCGCGCTGGGGGAGGAATGTTGTTTTTATGCTGACCATACTGGTGTGGTAAAAGAATCCATGGCAAAGGTGAGAGAAGGGTTAGCTAAGAGAAAACGGGAAAGGGAAGCTCAGGAGAACTGGTTTGAAGCTTGGTTTAACAGATCCCCCTGGCTCACCACCTTAGTATCTACCTTAGTGGGCCCAATTATCTTGCTTGTGCTTATTCTAACCTTGGGCCCTTGCATATTAAACAAGCTTATTAATTTTGTGAAAGATCGTGTTAATACCGTCCAGCTCATGGTCCTAAGACAACAGTATGAGACAGTACCCACCCGTGAGGACCTCTACGGCTGGCCCGTACATGAGCAAGATTCCTCATTATGAACAACACACAGGGGGGAAATGTAAGAGACTGTTAGCATGAGAACTGCTATCTTTAGGTCAGGGTTAACAGCCCCTAGCCTGAAACAACATAATTATAAAATTCCAAGATGTGGGCAGTTGCAGCAGGGAGACTAGAAGTTCTATAGCTTATCTTATACTCCTGGTCTCCTTGTCCTGTAGTAAATCTTATACTCTTTGAAGCTATGCAAGTCCTGTAGCTTATCTTATACTCCTGGTCTCCTTGTCCTGTAGTAAATCTTATACTCTTTGAAGCTATGCAAGTCCTGTAGCTTATCTTATACTCCTGGTCTCCTTGTCCTGTAGTAAATCTTATACTCTTTGAAGCTATGCAAGTCCTGTAGCTTATCTTATACTCCTGGTCTCCTTGTCCTGTAGTAAATCTTATACTCTTTGAAGCTATGTAAGTCCTGTAAGTTTATCTAGTACTCTCTGAAGCTATGGAAAGCCTTGAAAATGCTATATAACCCCTTGGCTTTAAGTGTTGGGGGTCCTTGTTAAAACCCGCTACATCGGGCAGAGACTCGGACCCCAGCTGGCTGGAAATAAACCTCGCTGTGTGACTTGCATTATTGTGCGGGTTCTCTGTCTGTCTGAGGGGGACAATTCCGGACCTTAACACTGTTTTTAATTCTTTATAGGGCTACCACAAGGAAGAAGGAATATTCTCTATGGTTTAAGAAGGAAGGACAGATTTCAGTGGTTAAAGTTTATAAGGAGGCAGATTTGGGCTCAACTTGGATATAATTTTCGAAATAAGGAATCAATTGCTTTATCACTAGAAGTGTTTAAGTAGAAGCTAGATGAGCATTTATCAGGGATACTACAGAGATTCATACATAGCAGAGGGTTGAACTAGATAACCGAGAGGTCCCTTTCAACTGTAAAAATCTATTGTTTTGATCTTTTTAAAGACCTCTTCTGTTGCAGTCTACACATGAAATTTGTGTATCATTTTTTGTTGTTGTTATACTTACTCTGTTGAGAGGAAGGAGAATTGGAAATGGAAATGGTTTTATAAACACATTTTTTCATTGTTATTATAAAGCCATGTTTAACATTTTAATTTGTAGATTTTCCCCACTTCTTTGGGTGCGTTTGACATAACTGACAGCCTTCTAGGAGTGATTCAATTACTGAGTTCACTGTCTTGCTCCTATTACAAGTATTTAAGTATATAAATTGTCATATTGAAGACAACCAGAGTATTAAACAGTATTAAATAGTTTTACAGAAAAATAAAGCAAACAATTTAGACAATATTCATTCTTTCTAAAAATGCATTGAGTATCTACTATCTCTCGGGGGCTGTGTTGATTACTAGATGATTAAGACATGATCTCTGCCTACAAATTTAACACAATCACAATATAATGTGATAGTTGTTACAATGTAGATATGAACAAAGGCTTATAAAATCACAGGTGAGGAAATGATTAAATTTCCCTAGAGTTGTTGGAAGCTATTTCACTGAGAATCTAAAATGTTCTCAAGGATGATGATGAGTTTTCCATCGGAGAAGGTGAGAAAGGACAGAGGAAACAGAGCATGTGCTGAGCATGTGCCAAGGCCTGCAGGCCATGAAGAGTGAATATGTGCTAGTGGAAGGAGAGACTCTAAAGAAGTGGGTACGATTCTGGAATACTTTGTATGTATATAGGCGTTTTATCTTGTAGTCCTCTCTAAACCCATATGTTAGTAATTTTTGTGTCCTTCCGATTTTTTAGAGGACTACTTGACCTTCTCACAAAGAAGAGACATACCTGCCAAGATTGGGCACATGGTTTATCAGAGCCATCAGGCTATTAGGTAGAAAGAAATTCTTTAAGGAATAAGAGGGCTAAGGGCTATGTGGGCACAAAAGGCTGATGTCACTGACAGAGAGAAGAGCTGAGCACAGCTTTTTGGTTTGAAAAGCTCAGCCTTTCTTAGTACTCTCAAATTCTCTGACGCTAGGCTCAGACAACCTACTGTATTCCTCACATTTCGGAAGGATAAAGGGTCATGTGTTATTTCCTCTTGCAATTTTGGGAAGTTTGAGACCGATACTTTTTCCTTCTGTTTGCTCAGTAAGAATTAGTAAGGCTGTGGGAACTTAGCACCAAGAAGAATCTTCCAGGGCTGGGAAATACAGCTACAGTTCTCCTAATTCCATGTTTTGTCGACAGAGTGGATGGTGTCTATCTTAACAGCTGATTTATTCTTTTGCTTTAAAATCCTCTGTAGGATATTGAGCTACTAAGTTCTTCTTGATCTGTTAGAGAAAACTTTGCTCTCTCACCAGCCACTGAACCTGTCTGTAGTTAGAGAAAATGAGCAAAATGTTTAAAACGACAACAAATAACTGTCGAATTTTCTGAGTGTTTTTTGTAATATGCAGTTCCTTATTTTTCTGTCTCCATACCTTTTATTAATGGATACTGTGAGTACGGTTACCTATTAGGTGCCATTTAATAAGCCATTGATCTCTTTACATTCACGAGCTGTTACAAATCCTGGGATCCATTACCTGAGTAGCCCGTGGAAAATGAAATATGCAGCTACCCTCACAAACAAAACATTATAATACTTGTTGCTTTTTGTCCATTCCATCAGAAAATGTCTATCCTTGCGTGTGTTTGCAGCCTGGTACGAGGAACGGAGGAGTGTTAAGATGACATGCTCTGTCTTCACAGTCAGAAAGAGGCTTCTCTATAGGTGGGGCAGGGCGGGGAGGGTTGAAGGGAAATGCCTGGGATGAGACAATTATTCTAAATACAGAAATGTCTCTGTCTCATCATAGTACACCAGGATGTCATTTAGGGAAACCTTTGGATCTTTATTTGATTGAAAAGATTTCTAGTTGTGCGGATGTCTCTCTAACATTCTCTGTGACAGAGAATGGTAAAGAATGGAACATGTCCTTGAGTGTTCGTCATTCAAAAGCTCCCTGATATTTAATCTACTTGTGTCGTCTGTTTCTTAAAGAAATAGAGGGGGAAAGTAGACTTAATTGAGAGCTTTTCTTTTTCTTTTTTTTTTCTTTTTAACCATAAGGAACATGGACAGCCACAGCAATTTAATCGAGAAGTGAAGTCTCACATTTTTGGTGACTTTTTCCAGTGAGCTGACCAGACCACTGATATCACTCTTAATTCTGAATATTATTTTTTTATTGTCCCATAAATGTACTCATACTTTTCAGGCCAAATATCCCATTTTGGAGTTCAGATAATAATATCTTCTCCTCAGTTAATGTGGATCTTCCTTTGGATTACACAGATCCTTACTTCTGCTCTACAATCCCTTTATTGTTGGTAGAATATCATACCGTATATAATTTATGATACCAGGAAAAAATTCCAATGTCTTTCACATCCCTTCCTAATGTTCTGGAGCCAGTAGGCTGTGTACTCTGAGTCTATCCTGTATGCTTTTGAAACAGAGTGGGAAAACAGCCAGACACAGAGTATTGGTTTCCTATTAGTGGAGCTCTAAGTCAGATGATCTGGGTTCTCAAGCTCCTAGTTTAGCAATGCTGACACTGCAATCTACATTATGATTTCGCTCCAATACAGTAAAAATCTGTGGAGCATCTAAAGTCAGCCAGTGGAGAAACGGTAGCCTCTTTCCTGCTCACAATCTTTTCCCTAAAATGTGTTTTTATGTGATTTGATTTTAAGTTAGAGCATCTTAATCTTTCAGATCTCAAATTCTGCATCTCACAGTAGAATACTGCCTTCCCTCCTTTCAGTTATGAGCTTTCAGAGATGAGTGATTATATGTGAAAATGTTTTACACATAATTGGCATTCAAAAAAACGCATGTTGCCCTGGACTGGGGGCTCAGGTGGTTGGAGCGCCGTGCTCCTAACGCTGAGGTCACTAGTTCAATTCCCACATGGGCCAGTGAGCTGCTGCCTCTACAGCTAAGATTGTGAACAACGGCTTTCCCTGGAGCTGAGCTGCTGTGGGCAGCTGGAGGTCCGCATGAGCTGCCGTGGGCTGCTGTGAGTGGCCGACTGATGACCATGACCGACTGCCTCAAGCTGGGGAAGAGCACAGGCTCATAATGCCACATGGGCCAGGGAGCTGTGTCCTACACAACTAGACTGAGAAACAACGGCTTGAACCAGAGTGGGGTGGGGGAGGAGGAAGAAGGGGAAAAAATGCATGTTGAATCTCAATTAAAAAACAAAATGCATGTTGAATCTCAATCTGGAAGGAAAGTGTCCTTTGCCCATTCCTTCAGATGGGTCCACCTCACTGCAAGAGTCCCCAGTAAAAAGCATGGAGAGTATTGAGCTTCTGGGCCCACTCTGCTCTCAGCCTCCAAGATCTGCCAGCCCAGCCCCCTGAAGTGCAAAGAATTCCGAGGCAGTAGGCAGTTATGATGTTCATAAAATCCATTCTGAATTTCCTAATTGCACAAGGAATTCTAAAATTTAAACGAAAATGAAGCATATCTTTTTGGTAACACAATGTGCTAAGTGTGATTGCAGAGTGGACTCCTACACAAATTAACAAAATGACAGGCAGCCCCAGAAGCTACATTCTTCTCCCACCCACCTGGCAGACTGTGCAGTGGAAATACTTAGGACCTGAGTATGGAAGATGAGAGTAAATGTAGTAACTCTCGCACTTATTAGTTGCACAACCCAGGATAAATCATTTTATCACAGGAACTTAATTTCCACAAAAAAATAGATATAAAAAACTTCATAGAGTCAGTATGAGGATTATATAGAATAATGTATGTGAATGTACTTTGTCAACTGCATACATGGTATCAATTAAAATCACAATTCACAATAGTAACATTATTTTCATGAATCCTGTTAAGGTGATGTAATTCCAGTTTGGAGTTTTCTGTGTCCCCTTTCTAAGTTGATTGCATGGCATTCTGAACATCACAGAGCTGCTCTGAAGGCTAAATCTGCAATATTGTTGACTTCATCTTTCAACAATGAAGAGAATTTTCAACATGGCTTAAGTCAACAAACTGTCCAGAAGAATGCTCTAGTGGGTAAAAGAGAGACATGAAGATAGGATTCTGTATTTCCCCTCCAGGACATTCTCCAAATATCTAAGGTACCAATAAAGTGGGAAAAAGTCACTGTGAAACTTAATTCCAAACATACTCATGTGGTTGGTTATTTTACAAAATCAACCAGAGGAAAGGTCATTGTGGAAAGATCACTAGATTTAGAGTCAGAAGAACTGAGTTCAGATCCTGGCTTTACTAGGGTTGTCAGATTCAGTAAATAAAAACACAGGACACTAGACAACAATAATATATTGTATACTTAAAGTTTTATTTAGAGGGTAGATATGTCAAATGTTTTTTTCACAATTATAAAAAAAAAAAGACAAAAAGAACCCACAGGAACCCAGATAAATCAGAATGATTTCTTTTTTTTTAAATTTATTGGGGTGACAATTGTTAGTAAAATTACATAGATTTCAAGTATACAGTTCTGTATTACATCATCTATAAATCCCATTGTGTGTTCACCACCCAGAGTCAGTTCTCCTTCCATCACCATATATTTGATCCCCCTTACCCTCATCTCCCACCCCCTACCCCCCTTACCCTCTGGTAACCACTAAACTATTGTCTGTGTCTATGAGTTTTTGTTTCTCAGTTGTTTGTCTTGTTCTCTTATTGTTTTAGAATGATTTCTAATTACCTAAACATACATCCACTGAGATAAAAATATATATCTATTGCATGAGACATATTTATACTAAAAATTATTTGCGTTTATCTGAAATAAATTGTAAGTATCTAAATTAAATACCTCTTTCTAAAATTTATTTATCTGACGATTTGGCTTTTCTTAACAGTTCCTATTTTGTAGAATTTGCTTATAAGGTTCTTGCAGTTACAGTCTCTGTTTCAATTGCATTGTAACACAGCTTCTACATTCAAATTATTTTATTCTTGTCTTCACTGAACATACATTAATGAGAAATCATGCTCAATATTATCATATGAACTGATATCCTGAATATGTACTACAATAAAATCAACAACTCCAAGAACTGCTCTTCAAATTTGATTTGTTAAAGCATATAATACCATCTTTCATGGCATGAACTACTTTCCATTCCTCAGGATTACATTTCATCTCTTAATCAATGACTTTCTAAACTGTTATCCACTGACAAGAAAAGAAAATTGTTCATCAATTTTGATTCTCCCCTTCTTCACCACTATACATGATGATTTCACTTGTTTCCATGCTGGATGAGTATTTAGAAATATCCATGTAAAAAAAATCAAATTCTTCAAGGGGGGAATCCCTTTGAAAAGAGAGTTATGGCAAATGCCATAATCATTGTCCACTTTGAGCTGGAATTTCTTTTTCTGTTCATAAGCAACACTGCCCCTTTTAAGAACAGGCACTTAGGGCAGCCGGTTAGCTCAATTGGTTAGAACGCGGTGCTCATAACACCAAGATTGCCGGGGTTCAATCCCTGCTTGGGTGACTGTGAGCTGCACCCCCCACAACTAGATTGAAACAGCTACTTGACTTGGAACTGATGGGTCCTGGAAAAACACACTTAAAATAAATAAAGGTTAAAAAAAAAACCCAGAATAATAGCATTAAAAAAAAAAGAACAGGCACTTAAATGGATACATTTCTCATAAATTCTTTCCTTTAAGCAACCTGGAGCACTTCAATAATACTGTTTGCCAGTCTTTCAATTTGTGTCATCTTCCTGCTAAGGAAATATTGAAAACCATGAACAACAAATAAGTAGGCTTCACTCAGTGGAGGATTTAAAAAGTCAACAAGAATTTGGGAGCCTTTTCTTCAGAAAGGATGGTTTCAATGCAGCGAATAAACTGTGGAATTTAACTGTATTTGTTAAAGAGAGTCAATGGGTTTTTAAACATGAGAGAAGTGAATAATCCTGAATGCCAACAAAATTGCAAAAATCGTTTAATCATTTAGTCTGAACAGAATAAAAGCTGAAGGTTAGACAGCCATCTCTGTCCCAATCACATCATATGGGCTGCTGCCTATTTAGCAAGGGCTGTGAGTGGAGGTAACTTTCCTTAAAAGGAGCTCTAAGTAAGGCAGGCAATGACATTCATGCCTACCTTATAGAATCAGCTCATAATCAAGTATTTGCTCTAAAAAATGTTTAGGAGATGGAGTATAACTTCCCACTTAAGTGTGGGCTGTGTAGTGACTTCCTCCAAAGAGTACACGATGGAAAAGGGGGAAATGTGTAACTTCACGGTAGAGAAACCTGACAAACATTACTTCATCCAGATGATCAAGGTCAACATCAACAGGGATAAGTCATGTTTATAGAAAGTATCCTTGATATTAGGTGATGAACCTGACTTTACCTATGTGGTTTTCCTCCCAGAAATCCATATCCTCAGTCTAAATCATGAGAAAAACATGAGGGAAATTCCAACTGAGGGACATCCTACAATATATCTGACCAGTACTCCTCAAAACTATTAAAAACAAGGGAAGTCTGAGAAACTCACAACCAAGAAGAGCCTAAGGGGACATGACAACTAAGTGTAATATGGTATTCTATCCTGTAACAGAAAAAAAGGACATTAGGTAAAAACTAAGGAAATATGAATCAATTTTGGTCTTTAGTTAATAAAAATGTATCAATAGTGACTCATTAATTATAACAAATTACCATAATAATACAAGTTAATAATAAGGGGAACGGTGGGTAGGCATGAGTACATGGGAACTCTGTCCTATTTGTTCAAATTTTCTATAAATTTTAAACTTCTAAAAAATAAGATCCATTAATTTAAAAAAATATTGGAAATATGGCAGGCAAGATAAACAAGTATAGCTTTCAGTAAAAAGTTTAGGAACTGAATGAGACTTACAGAGATGACTTGATATAGCAAAATTCAGAGTCAAATAAGGTTTTTTGGATCATCTATTGTCACTTTCCACAGCACTTTATATTATGTCTTATTTGATTCTCACAAGTATCTGTGAGGTAAATATTATTGCTATCTTTTAAGTGAGAAGCTGAAACTTGGACTTACAAAGTTACTGGTGGACATGGCCAGAATTTAACTCTGTGTCTGTTACATCCACGGTTTTTTTCCTGCATCCTGCATAGTAAAGGTCAATAAATGGAAGTAGGGAATTCAATGCAAAACATATCTGCTAAGGTTGAGGTCCTGTGTTGGAATGGAATTATAGAGAGGGTCAGGTGTACACCCTGAACTTGAGGAATGTATGCTCTAGTGAGGGAAATAGACAAATATGATTTACGATAATACCAGGTCCATTGGAGTGGGAAGGAGAAGCAGTGGGAAGGATGTGGCTGTTTAATCTGCACACAACCTACATTCCTGTGGGTGGTAAGAAATTTCAAGGTCAGACTGTTACATTTATATGCAATCTCGGCAGATTGGAAGATTACTTATTTTTACCTGAGGGAACATTAAAGGATAGGAATCTTGGTTTCTTTTCAAGTGTAAATAAGATGACAGTCACAAATGATAAAGATGACAATCTTTTATCTGGTGTAAAGATCTCTGCCTAAAATTTGTCAACAGTAAATACTTTCCTTGCCACTAAATAGTTCAGCTGACAATCTGATTTTTAGCTTGGATGCAACAAAAGACTCTTATTTTTCATTAATCAAAGTACAATAACATAACGATAGTTATCCCTTTGGAGCACTTACTATATGCCAGGAACTATTCTAAATGTTTTATAAACATTATCTCTTTAATCTTTACAACAATCCTAAAGTGGGACTATTTTAACCCCTATTTTACAACTGAGGAATCTGAAACAAATAAGTTTAAAACTTGTCCAGGGTTACCGAACTATAGTGGCAGAGACACGTTTTAAACAGAGGAGTGTGACTCCAGAATCCCTCGTATAATAATTATGTTATATTGTCCACCTACTGCTTCAACACATACACCCTGAAACTGTATATTAAAGTGCGTTTATGTATACTATGATTTATATGTGAGGAAATATAGTTTGTCTAATCTCTAAAATTGTTTTGATCCTTTCAAGCTTCCAAGAGCTAGTAAGCAAAGGCATAAATATTCTGTTTGATTTGGTTTAAAAATCAGCTAATTATATACCATCATCAGTGGGATTTATTCTTGGATTGACAAGATGGTTCAATTATCAACATCAATTAATGTACTACACCACATTAACAGAAAAAAGGAGGAAAAAAACAAAAACCACTTGATTATCTCAATTGATGCAGAAAAAGCATTTGACAAAATTCAACTCTCTTTCGTGATTAAAAAAATACTCAGAAAACTAAAATTAAAAGAAAAGTACCTCAACATAAAAAGGCCATATATGAAAAGCCCACAGCTGACATCATACTCAACGACGAAAGACTGAAAGCTTTTCCTCTAAGATCAGAAACAAAATAAGGATTCCTGCTTTTGCCACTTCTATTCAACATAGTACTAGAAGTCCTAAACAGAGCAATTAGGCAAGAAAAAAATAAAAAAGCATCCAAACTGAAAAGGAAGAAGTGAAATTATCTCAGTTCAGACAACATGATCGTGTATGTAGAAAATGCTAAAGGTTACACACACACACACACAAACTGTTAGAACTAACAAATAATTCAGCAAAGTTATTGAATACAAAATCAACACACAAAAACCAGTTCATTTATTTACACTAATAATGAACAATCTAAAAAGAAAATTAAAAAAACAATTCCATTTTCAATAGCATTAAAGAGAACAAAATTCTTAAGAATAAACTTAACCATGGAGGTGAAAACTACAAAACATTGCTGAAATTAAAGACACCAATAGCTGAGCCATGGCTGCGTGTCGCTGTGCTGGGGCCGGGTAGAGCAGTCTCAATGCAAAACCATCGTGCCTCGCAGCCAAGTTAGGAGGGTGGGCACTCTGACCCCGGGCAACTAGCAGCCATGAGGAGGGTGTTGCTCGGGTTTGGGCCACTGAGGCTGGCGCCAGGGCCAGTGCCAGGGCTGCGAGTGGCACCAACATGGATGCTGCAGGAAAGGATGCTGGCCGGGCTGCACGTGTATGATGACACCTTAGTACTGCTGTAAACTCCCGAATGCTCAGTGGGGAGGCCAACATTGGAGACCTGAGTGTGAAAAAACAAAAACAAAAAAGACACCAATAAATAGAAAGACAAACCATAATCATGGATGAAAGACTTAATCTTGTTAAGATGTCAATACTACCCAAAGCAAACTAGAGTCAATGTAACCCCTAGCAAAATCTCAGGGATGTTTTTTGCAGAAATAGAAAAATCCATCTAAAATTCACATGAAATCTCAAGGAACCCAGAATAGCCAAAACAATCTTGAAAAAGAACAAAGCTGGAAAATAACACTTCCTGGTTTTAAAACTTACTACAGAGCTATGGTAATTATACCAGTGTGGTACTGGTATAATAACAAATATAAAGACCAATGGAATAGAATAGAGATTCTAGAAATAAACCTTGCATACATGGTCAAATAATTTTTGACAAGGGTTCCAAAAGAATTCAATGGAGGAAAAGACACTCTTTTTAACAAATGGTGTGGAAAAACTGGATATTCATATACAAAAAGATGGAAGTTGGATTACCTTACATCATATAAAAAAAATTAACTCAAAATGAATCAAACACGTAAACATAAAAACTAAAACTATAAAATTCTTAGAAGAAAACATAGGAGAAAAGCTTCATAATGATGTAGGTGATGTTGGATCTGCCGGCAGTTTCTGGGTGCGGGCCGGGGTCATGTCTCCTGAAGCTGAAGAATGGAAACACGGACCAGGGAGAGGCAAAAAGTTTAAAAAACAGGATAGTTTATTAGAGGCAGGAGAAGAGGTTGCAGCTCTCGAGCGGGAGGGGGTTCCGAATGGGGGGTGCCAGTGACTGGAAAAGCTCTTTCTTTTATACCTTCCCTTGCCTGTTTGGGGAAAGGGGTTGGAGACTTCTAATTGGATTCATCTATCAGGTTTGTCCTGTTTGCTCATCCTGAAGGGATTAATGAACCAACCCATTCCTATCTATCAGATCTGCTCCTTTGTCCGGCCAGAAGGGACTTGAGATGATCTATTAACCTTAAGGCATATTCTCATGTCTCTGTCCTGGAGTGAAGGAGACATTCCAGGGCCTGGAATTTCAGGATATGGCTGCTTTTTGTTTATTCCATCAGGGACCTCCCTATCTACCTAGTAATCATACTAACTAACCTGTCTCAATAACATTGGATTTGGCGATGATTTCTGCCAAAAGCACAGGCAGGCAACAAAAGAAAAAGATAGGTAAGTTAGACTTCATCAAAGTAAAAACTGGTGCATCAAAAAACACTATTACAGAGTGAAAAGGCAACCCACGGAATGGGAAAAAATATTTGCAAATTGTATATCTGACATGAGATTGATATCTAGAATATATAAAGAACTCCTACAACTCAACAACAACAAAACAACCTGATTAATATTTGAGCAAAGGACTTGAATAGACACTTGTCCAAAGAAGATATACAAATGGTCCATAAACACATGAAAAGGTGCTCAACATCAATAGTCACTGGGGAAATGCAAACCAAAATCACAATGACATACCACTTCACACCAATCAGGAGAGCTATTTAAAAACAAAAACAAAGCAAAACAGAAGATAACAAGTGTTCATGAGGATGTGGAGAAATTGGAACCCTTTTGCACTGCTGGAGAAAATGTAAAATGGTGCAGCTGATGTAGGTGATGTTGGATCTGCTAGCAGTTTCTGAGTGTGGGCCCGGATTGTGTCTCATGAAGCCGAAGAATGGAAACACGGACCACGGAGAGGCAGAAAGTTTTAAAAAGAGGATAGTTTATTAGAGGTAGGAGAAGAGGTTGCAGCTCCCGAGCGGGGTGGGGGGTGGGGGTCCCGAATGGGGGGTGCCCCATGACTGAGGCAAAAGCTCTTACTTTTATACCTTCCCTTGCCTGCTTGGGGAAGGGGAACTGTTTGAAGAAGAGAACTGGCGCCTTCTAATGAAATTCGTCTACCAGGTTTGTTCTGCTCGCCCATCCTGAAGGAATTAGCGAAGTAACCCACTTTTTATCTATCAGATCTGCCCCATTTGTCAGGCCAAAATGAATTTTATGATTAACCTCAAGTACTTGTTACATTACGCCCTGGAGCGAAGGAGTGATTTCAAAACCTGAAGTTTTAGGATATGGCTATCTTTTCTTTATTCCACCAGGGACTTCCCTGTCTACCTAAGGACATGCTAACTCTCCTGTATCACAGCCACTGGGGAAAACAGTATGGTGGTTAATCAAAAAATTAAACATAGGATTATTATATGATCCAGCAATTCTACTCCAGATATGTACCCAAAAGAATTAAAAGCAGGGATACAGACAGATATTTGTATACCCATGTTCATAGCGTTATTCACCGTAGCCAAAAGGTAGAATCAACCTAAATGTTCATCAACAGATGAATGGATAACCAAAATATGGTATATATATATATATATGGTATATACTGTATGAGTGATTTTCTTGCATAGTTCATAAACTGACTGAAAAGGCAGCTCCCAAGGAGGGGATACTCTTTCCTCAAACTCCTGAATCCACACATCAGGCTGCCACATGTGCTCATTTACTGAGCACTTTGTCAACATAAGATACGTCCAAACCTGTAGAGAATTTTTATAACGGTTTATTTGAGCCAAACTGACATACTCATATGCCATGGAGTAAGATCTCAAAAGCTCCAGAGAATAACAGGTTTGCAGCTTCTTTTATGCATTTGAAATTAAGGAAGATTGGAGAAAGGAAGGCGGAGATTGGATTACAGGATAGTGAAGATTATGTGCTCTCTTGAGGGATAATACCCCCTTTGAGGGGTACTACTTCTGGTATTTCAAAGGTGTGTTAACCTATATGCAGAAAAATAATGGACAGGGCTTGATTAAAAACCTTTCTCTAAAGAAGTTATAAGCCTGGGGCATGACCTGCCCACTCAGGAATTTATGACCAGATCTCTTTATGCGGTTATTTTCATAATCCGCCCCTTCCTCCTCCCCCTTTTTGGTCCACATTTACAATACTTAGGGTACTACCTGGGCACTGGAGATGTGAAGCTGGATAAAACATGGGCCCTAAGGAGACTCAAATGAACCCTCCTGTGTCACTTGCCCATAGCAACCTGTACTTCCTCTACCAAAACATAATATCACTGCATTGTAGTGTCTTGTTAGTCTTTCTTGCACTAAACAAGTCCAATGTGTTCCACAGGATGTGTTTTGTTCACCATTGTGTCCTTTGCCCAAGCATGGGTTCCCGACCCATGGTAAGACACCTACTCATCCTTCTTCCCTCTTCTTTGATAAAAGAGCTCTCTTTCCCTTGAAGCATCCACTCCATACGGTTTACTTAGCTCTGACCCCATCTGTAATGCAAAAGAGTTGCACACGTCAGTTCTTCCTGCAACTTTTCAGTCAGAGATTTAAGGGGAAGATTCTCCCCTGGAGCTGGCCAAGCTGCAAATGAATCTTGGGTTGCTGGCAGCCATCATGGCTGCCACATGGACGCTGTTGGTGCTCCACCCACGTCACCTTCGTTGGGGATCTGAGTACAGCCCTTCCCCATCCCACAGCCCTTCACTGACTGCCAAGGGGGTAAAAAGAAGCAGACTCCCTGGCCTCAAGGTGGCATAGAATCTGTGATTAATTCATGCTCCAAATCTCCCCAGGAGAAAAGCAGAAGCTAATCTCCAGCTGAGACCTTATTCTTGCTTAATTTTCTTCCTCTGCTTTCCCCACACACCTTTTCCTGAAAGCAGTCCATCAGTAAAGCACTTTCATAAGAATCCTATCTCAGGCTCTATTTCTACGGAACCAACCTAATCAGCCGGTACAAAAGAAAGATAAATACTAATGACATCATTTGAATGCCTGGATCTTACCATGTTTTTCCTTGTATGTTTTTAGATAGGTGAGCTAGTTATTTGCTAAACTATTTGGATTTGAGTTTCTGTCATTTGCATCTAAAAGAGTCCTGACATTTAGCAGCATTCTGTAATTATTTGTTGACCAATGTATTAAATTATAAATAGAGTAAAATGGAAATATAGGTGAGGATAAAACACGGTGAGCTATTTTGTTTAAGCTACTTGGATTGGGTTTCTTTCATTTGCATCTGAAAGAGTCCTGAAATTCAGCAGGCATTCTATAAATATTTATTGAATAAGTATATTGAATTATAAATAAGTGAAATGGAAATAGATGAGGATGCAATGAATTTCATCAAGTGTTTTGGGAAGAAATGACAATTCACATTTATGTAAGCCTGTAAGTATTAATAGCAGATCAGTAGGAAGGTGAGTAGTGGAGACGTTCTAGATCTAAGGAACTTCTGTAAAAACAAAGGTTTGGCAGCGTGAAAGTACTTGGTGTTTGAGCAAAAATGAGTTGCCCTACCTGGGGAGAGCGCAGGAGTGAAAAGATGTTTATTTTGTTGAAGCAGCAGTCTATGAGATTGTATAGAAGGGAAGGCAGACCATTACTGGCATGCATTTCCAAGATTGTGGGCTAATGCTGACAGGTGGGCTGTAAAAAAAGGTGCACGATGTACCAACAATACTCTGATATGTTTGAGATGCAATGACGAGATTGCAGCCTGCGTAATGGAGCTGTGGCTGTTAGTCACGGTCACATGTAATCAGGGTAAAGATCTGCTGAGACCCGTTGATTCTGAGGTGTGTTCTTTACCCACATGGGCATCCAAGTGTACACACATCAGTCACTTTGGTGTCATACTGTCCTGATCTGTTTCACCTGAGTGATGAAAGAGCTGGCCTGTACAGGGTAAAATACATTTATTTTGATCATGGTAAGTCATCATCAAGGTCGTGGGTGGTTTTCAGAAAGCAATATTATAGGTGTCCAGTATTATTTTCCCTGCTTTTGATGAGGCTAGTAGTTCTCCCTATCCTTCAGGAGTTGACAACATTTTTAACTCTTCCAAAAGCCTTTCTGGAAAACCACTATCTACAGTAGTTGTCTCTGATATTCTCAATTATGGCATATTGTCCTTTTTTTTACAGAGATCTGAAATTATGTGCTGTAATTATTTTATTATTTGTGAGAGTCCTTGTTATTTGTCTTTCATATAAGAAAGTGATCTTCATGAAGGCAGTGACATTGTCTAGTCTTAGTTATATCACTAATTCTTGACACACAGTAGGCCTTTAATAAATATTATTTAAATGAATAAATAATTGAATGATATTCCACCTACTTGAGAAGATTGTAAGATCCAGTATTTTTCCTTGCCTCATGCCACTCAGGTGATACTTATTCAGAATACACAAAATACTCACTAATAAGACAAACAACTCAATAAAAAATTAGGTAACAGATTTGATGGTATTTTCTTTAACTAATAAAAATATAGAGAGGGCAAATAAATACAAGGAAAGATGCTCAACCTCATCATTGATTACAGAAATGCAAATTAAAGCCACGATAGATACTTCTACACACCCACTAGAATGGTTAAAATGAAAAAGACTGATAATACCAAGTGTTAAAGAGTTTGTGAAACAACTGGAACTCTCTACATCACTAGAGGGAATGAGAAGAAGTATAGCCACTTTAGAAAACAATCATAGTTCCTTATAAAATTAAACATACACTGACTATATCTAACCCAGCAATCCCACTTCTAGGTATTTAGCCAAGAGAGATGAAAATATATGTTCACTCAAAGATTTGTATATGAGTCTTCATAGTAGACTTAATAATAAAAGTTTAAAAACAAAAAGCTTAGGAACCAAATATTTATCAACTAATGAATAGATTAAAATTATGATACATTCATACAGTGGCATACTATTTAGCAATAAGTAAACAAATTACTGATATGTATAATGTTGATGAATTTCCAAAACGTTATGCTAAATAAAAGAAGACAGACAAGATTTTTGAGAAGGCAAAACTGTAGTGATAAAAATCAGATCTAGGCGGCCAGTTGGCTCAGTGGTTGGAGTGCAGTGCTCATAACACCAAGGTCGCGGGTTTGATTCCTACATGGGCCAGTGAGCTGCACGCTTCACAACTAGATTGGAAAAAAAAAATCAGGTCTGTGTTTTCCAAGGGCCAAGGATAAGGGAAGGAGATTGTCTACAAAGGAGTAGGAAGGAACTCTTGTAGTGATGGAAATGAAATGTTCTATATCATAATGATGGTGATGGTTGCAGTACTATACACATTTTCAGAACTCATCAAATTATACTTAAAAATGGTGAATTGTATATGGAAATAATATTGCATTTTTAAAAAGAGCCTCACCCCAAAACCTCATTTAAGGGTGGAAAAAGTTGAGATCTAAATGTGAGTGATCGCACAAGTAGCAGAAGTTAGAGCTTTATCTAGCATTAGAGCCAATCCTTGACTCCTCATCTTGGACTCTTTGCATTATAACTTGTTCTGATTCCCTAGGAAGAAAAGCGTCAAATGTACTTTCACTTATTTAGGTGCCCCCTCCTCTATTTGCTGGATTTTCTTGGGAACACAGTAATTAAATGTTTGTCTTCTATCTAGATCAACCTGGGCTCAAACCCCTTGATAATAAACAATGTATTGGAGTCAGTTGAGTGATAAATTGTCTTACAGTTTCTATCTCCCTTAAGTAAAAAGGGATTAATAATTCCCCCTGCCAGCTTTTTAACAGACTAAGAAAAAGTAAGACACTCTTAGACAGTGGTTTAATAGAAATGAAAGGTGTTATTTGCAGGCTTGTGACTTGTTTTGCGTTTTCTCTATTGCCTTGTTTCAAAAGAAAGCAAACACTACTTGAGAACGTCCAAGTATTCAAATTGAACATTTTTTTGCAGACTTCCTTTGGAAAACGCAGGGGTGCCCCCTGGTGTAGGTTCTTGTTACTGCACTTGAGTGATACTGCCTTCTAGTGGAGAGACGAGGGGCCGTTGAGGGCGGGAGTGGCTGGGAACAAACAAAAGGGCTAATTTGACATCTTGTTCATTCAGATGTCCCTGATCCTTTACGTCGTCACAGTGACCAGCCTGGCTAATGCAGAATGTGTTCAAATTCGATGTAATTCAATAAGCATTAGTAAGAGTCTATTATTTTCCAGGTGTTAGACTGATGCATGAAGAATGGATACTTGGAGACAGACCACTTTAGAATCAAAAGTTGAATGTTACAAAACTGTACGGCTTACAAAGTGCTTTTATGCAAATTGTTTGGTTTGATTTTCTAACAGCTCTACTAGGTACTAACTTTACAGATAAGGAAACTGCTACTCAGAAAAGCAGAGATTTGCCCAAGATTGCTTTTTTTAGAAAGCACTTTAAAATTGAATACCTTCTAATATGTACCATGACCGTGGCCAAGTTCTAGGGATATGAGGAGAAGTAAGTTTGAGAACCTCACTGTTCGTTACAAATATGTAAAATGATTATAGTACAGAGGAAGCCCCCACCTGTGATAGGGAGAGTTGGGAAATACTTCCTAAGAGCAATGAGTTGGCTCTCAAAAAGTGAAAATAAATTTGCTGTATGGGGTAGAGAGGGAAGATGTTACCAGGCAGAAAAACACAAATAAACAAACCAAAAAAACCCCTAAAAACCAACACATCATATGCAAAACTATGGGAGTACAGATGATGGAGGCAGCAAGAGAGTGGAGAAAATTCCATTGACTAGGGCACCAGTACATCTTGAGAAGTCATGGGATTGAACCTGGGAAACAAAGTTGCAACCAGATTGTAAAGGGCTTCTATGCCATTCTAAAGAAGTTGGATTTTTAAAATCTCTGTGGGGTGCCACTGCTTACACAGTCAGTAATGTTTTAGGAAGATAACTTTGGAACGAATGTGGAAGCTCCACTAAAAGAGGTGAATTAGTTGGGGGCTGTTGGAGTCATCAGGCATGACATGAGGACAGTGTCTACCAAGGCGCAATGAGGATGAGGACACAGAGGCGGCACTAAGAGATACTAGGCGTCAGACTTGTCAGAACTGCATTATCAACAGGATTAGGGGGTTTCAGGGAAAGCGAGGAGGAGAAGATGACTCCAAGTTTGAACTACTGGGTAAATGGGAATGCTGCCGTTACCTACATGTAGGGTACAGGATTTGGGGCCAGTAAATGATAGATCCAGAATTCAATCCAAGGCCTTCTGACTTCAAACCTTTTGCTCATTGTACTCTGACACTCTGTGTTTTATAGGACAGTGATGCCATTTGTAGTAGAAAAATATTCATGAAATTTAAAATTCTTACAAAAACAAGTTCTACTATATAGCTAAATTATTGTATCATCACAGCATCTTTCGTTGTATAGTAATTTCTCCAGAATATACTCCTTGGAAGTTCTAGGACACTTATGTCACTTCCTCACTGTCACTAATTCTCTGCTAGGTCTCAGTATACTTCCAGAGGAGCGATTATATACAGAAAACTTCGATATATACAATCCAGTCCAAGTGACATTATAATGACACAGAAGCCCACTTGCCTTGATTCAGAGCTGCTCACTCTCTCTGCCTGACAAGACTGCCTGTAAGTCCCCTGGCTACCTAGACCTGTCACCATCCATCAGTGATTCATCTCTGTCACTCATTCAGTCATTGCACAGTGCGGGCCCCTATACCAGGCCCTCTACATGCAGGAGCTGATGCAATCCTCCTAATGTGTCAGTGACAAAGGGTATTATCCTCCTTGCTTTGTACTTGAGGACCCTAACACTCAGAGAGACTGAGTAACTTGTCTAGAGTTCCACAGCTTGAAGCATACACTTGTATGCTAACTACTCCCACACCTGAACTTCTACCAAACAATAGCAAGTCCCAGACCTGTATCTCCAACACTCTACCAGTCAGCCAGCCCCACCTAGACATTCTCCACATACCTCGTAAATCAGTGCCTAACATCAAGTTCATTATGTCCTCCACAATCTGCACCACTCCTGTTTTTCTATTTTTAATCCCAGTTGAGGCATCAGTATACACTTGATCACTTAAGTCAAGAATCGGGAAGTCACCTAAATCTCTTACCTTTGTGATCTCCACCCATATCCAGTAATCTAACCTTGTTCAGGTCACCTTCCCGGCCACTTACATTAGCTTTCGAATATGATTGACTGTATAATCATACATGTTTTCTTAACTTGAAAAATAATTTCTAAAGACTGCCTGGCTGGCTAGTGCATCTCAATAAGACTACAACTTGCTTTAAGTTATAGAATATTATTTGTAGAGCTATCATTTTGGAGTGTTTGATCAGTGATCATTTGTAGCTTTTCCCCTGGCCTTTTTCTAACACATTATTAAAGTTTCTAGATTCATAATAATATAAGAGCATAATTTCTGGAATAAGTATTGCTGAGCAAACCAACACATTTGAAAAGCAAGAACATTTGGTCATGCATGAGAATATGCTGCAGTAGCACTTAAAAACTTTACAGATTTTTATCAGTGATGACATGTAGCAAGATCCTGAAATAGACCTTTGGCCCAATCAGAACGTTCATCTTTTAGTAACTCACAGACAATTTAACATTAATATATTGAGTACATAATTTACATTTATCTTTGGGTTTACTCCTCCCACCCCAATAAAAAGTTCTTTATACAGTATACATAGAAGGTAAAAACAGACTGCCTAGGTTTGTATCCTGGTTCTGCCACTTCCAACTGTTTGATCTGGGCAAGTTACTTGACCTCTCTCTGCCTCAGTTTCTTCATTGGTAAAATGAGGAAGTAATAGTACCTATTTCACAGAGGTCCTGTGAAGGATTAGATGTAAAGTGTTTGTGCTTAGTAAGTGATTAATAAGTGCTAGCTAATTATAAGTACTTCTGATTATATTACTTATATATGCTCATCACTTTAAAAATTCAGCAATACATAAAAGTAAAAAAATGAATAAAAGCCACCCAAACCATTAATATTTTTGTGAAACTCCTTTCAGTCACATTTCTATGTATGTGAGTGACATGCAGAATCCGAAATTTACTATAGAGGGGAAAGCAAATTTATATAAGGAGCACTGGTGCCTCCAAGAGGGACATGTTCCAGATCCTTCTTTGATATTCAGAGTTATTGAACCAGTGGTTTTTGAACAGTTTCGGGTGGCAGGCAACGGGTCCCCCCTGGGATTAAAAATGCCTATGACCATCAGTAACAGAGAAGGCAGTGTTTTGGCTTCTGCCCTGCAATGAGAGTGAGAAAGGTTTATGTGGTAGCAGATACCAGCCTCTGCACTGTTTCCGTTTGCAGAAAAAGCAGCTGGTGATCCTAGTGAGTGGTGTGTGTATAAGCAGTGGGAAAGCCTGTCTGTCAAGGGCTACAGTCCAGGAAGTCAAAGCCCACTTTGGAAGGCAATGACGCCTTCGAATCCTCAAGCTCTCTTACAAGTAACAAGGGGCACTGATCCAGAATATCCATGTCAGAGTCTTGTTATCTGAGGAATAACTAACATTGTACCTTCAAGCAAGCTAAACCAAAGCTAGAAGGAACAGAATAATACAGACCAAAGTGCAGATAAGTGAAATACAGAGTAGAAAAACAGTTGGGAAAAAAATCAACAGGAAAAAAATGAAAAAAAATCAACAGAACCAAAAGTTGGTCCTGTAAAAAAATCAACAAAATTGACATTGAGGAATGTCATTGAAGATTCTTGGGGTAGGAGACCCAAGAGGCAAAACTGTATTTTCGGCTAAACTGAGAATAGGATTGAGGTTATAATCATTTGAACAGTAAAAGAAATATGACTTTATTTTGTAGTCATGCATGGCTTAACGAAGGGGACACATTCTGAGAAATGCGTTAGGCAATTTCATGGTTGTGTGAGCATCACAGAGTGCACTTACACAAACCTAGATGGCGTAGCCTACTACACACTTGGCCTGTATGGCACAGCCCATTGCTCCTATGCTACAAGCCTGCACAGCATGTTACTGTGCTGAATACTGTAAGCAGTTGTAATATAATGGTAAGTATTTGTGTATCTACTATGTTTCACCGAAAATAAGGCCTAGCCGGACCATCAGCTCTAATGCATCTTTTGGAGCAAAAATTAATGTAAGACCCAGTTTTTTTTAATATAAGACCCGGTCTTATAACATAATATAATATAATATAATATAATATAATATAATATAATATAATATAATATAATATAATACAATATAATATAATACCGGGTCTTATATTAATTTTTGCGCCAAAGGACCCATAAGGGCTGATGGACAGGCTAGGTCTTATTTTCGGGGAAACACGGTAAACATAGAAAAGGTACAGTAAAAATATGATGGAAAAGATAAAAAATGATACACCTGACTTACTATGAATGGAGTTTGCAGGACTGTTACTCTGGGTGAGTCAGTGAGTGATTTTTTTTTTTGATGTCTCTTTTTTTTTAATTATTTGTTTTCAGTTACAGTTGACATTCAATATTATTTTATGTTAGTTTCAGGTGTACAACAGAGTGGTTAGACATTTATATAATTTATGCAGTGATCCCCCCAATTAGTCTAATACCCAACTGGCACTATCCATAGTTGTTACAACATTATTGATCATATTCTCTATGCTGTACTTTACAGCCCCATGACTATTTCGTAACTACCCATTTGTACTTCTTAATCCCTTCACCTTTTTCACCCACCTTCCCAACCCCTACCCCTCTGGCAAACATCAATTTGTTCTCTGTATCTATGAGCCTATTTCTGTTTTGTTTTTTCATTTATTTTGTTCTTTAGATTCCACATATAAGTGAGGTCATATGGTATTTGTCTTTCTCAGTCTGACTTATTTCACTTAGCATAATACCTTCCAGTTTCATCCATGTAAGACTTCATTCTTTTTAGTGGTAAGTGATTTTGAAGGCTTTAGGACACTACTGTACATTATTGCAAACTTTATAAACACTGTACACTTAGGCCTTAAAAGCTGCTAAAACTCCTTGATCCATGGTTGGATCAAAGAGGTGGTATTTGGAGGGAGAAACACCACTTTGATATTTGGATGAAGATCACCAATTAAAGGTGGACGCCTGGGAGCATTATTAACAATAAGCAAAATCTTGAAAGGTATGTTATTCTCCAAACAGTGCTTCTCCATTTTGCTAGCACAGCAATTCAGGAGATCTTGGAAGAGGAGCTGGTCAGCCATGACTTGTTACTGCTCTGAACAAAATACACTAGCAGTGTGTGCTTATTGAAATGCATGAAGGCCCTAGGGTTCTCACGGCCAGATCACAGGGGGTTTCCATTTGTAACCTGCAACACTGTCCTCAAGTAAGACTGCTATCTTCTCCTTAAAAGCTTTGAAACCTGGCATTGACTTGGTGTCCGTACAGATGAAAGTCCTTTCAGGCATCTGTTTCCAGAATAGGAAGGTTTTATCTATATTGAATATTTGCTGTGGAAAGTAATTTTCTTCCACAGTTTCCAAAAATTCTTCAGCGGCCTTACATTAGCACTAGCAAACTTGCAGTTCATTTTCACATTATGATTGATGAGCAAATGAGCAATGGTTTTTGAATCCTTTAAACCACCCAGAGCTAGCAGGAAATTCAACATCATAGTCAGGTTTAACCTTTTCTGTCAACATTGCAAACTTTTTGCTTTGGCCATGATCGTCATGGTGCTGAGAGCGATACACCTCTGTGTTTGGTCTTCAATTCTGGTCATTGCAAGTTTCTCCATGTCTGATATGGGCCCTTCTTGAATTTTTGTTAGTCTTGTTATTTTATATGGTACCTTCATTGAAGCAGATCCTTTAACAATCCCCAGCACTTTGTTCTTGTTCTTCAAAATCATAGCTTTGGTGGAATGGGACATGCCTGACTGACAAGCAATAACTGTCACTGGTTGTCCACCTTCATAGTCCTGAATCACTTTTAATTTTGTTCCCAGGTCAGTCGCTTGACTGGGTCTCTTACTGACAATAGTAGTAGTGAATTTTGTACACTTAGGGGCCATGATGTACAAAACAATAAGAGATTAAATCAAGCACGAGAGAAAATGATGTAATCAAGAGATGTGGTAAACATGAGTAACATAATCTTTTATTATCTTTATCAGGTATTACGTACTGTACAGAACTGTACGTGCTATTCTTTTGTACAAGACTAGAAGACTGGCAGCACAGTAGGTGTGTTCATACCAGCATCACCACAAACGCATGAGTTGCATTACAAAGTTACAACAGCCATGACATCACTAGGGGATAGGAATTTTCCAGCTCCATTATGGTCTTAGGGGACCACTGTCATATATGTGGTTCTTGGTTAACCGAAATGTCGTTATGCAGTGCATGACTGCATATCCAAGTAAATGAAGAGGGTATACCGTATTTCCCCGAAAATAAGACCAAGCTGGACCATTAGCTCTAATGCATCTTTTGGAGCAAAAATTAATATAAGATCCAGTATTATATTATATTATATTATATTATATTATATTATACCCGGTCTTATTTTAATATAAGACCGGGTCTTATATTAATTTTTGCTCCAAAAGACGCATTAGAGCTGATGGTCCGGCTAGGTCTTATTTTTGGGGAAACAAGATACTTGTAACTGATCTTTGTGGGAGCATCTTATTCCCAGAAAATATTACTTTATGATGTTAAGGTTGGGTTCGCAGTTTAAAATATCTAGAGCTTCTTCATATTCTGTTAAGCCTGTTATTGAAGAAAATAGTGGGAAAAAGAAGCCTGGGTATTTTTCATGTATGGGAGGAGTAAAAAGCTTGATCCCTGGAGAAGATTAGGGAAAAGTGGGAGAAGGCCAGTAGAGAAGTGGGGAAGTAGTGGGTTTCTTGTAACGGTAGAAATAGAATCTCTCAGATACAGTATACTGGGAAGGTACATAGGTGGCTACAGAAAGTCAGGGCAGAGTCCTGAGCACCAGGGTTTGGTGATCTGTGGCAAAGTTCTCTGTGGCTGAGAGAGCACAAATGAACCATCCACGTTCGGTCTCATGTGGTCTAATGAGATATGGTCTTGTGGTAAAACTCAGGGACTAAATAAGCCTGGACCTTAAGCATATATTCGGTAGAGATTACAACACACTGAAGGCCAGAGGTCTCTCCCCAGTTTATCCTGGAACTGAATAAGCCCTGGAATCCTGGTAAAACCCAAAGAAAGAGAAGGGAGCCATGAAGGATGACTGATATTGGATTTATCACTCACCTTGATGTAAGATTTAATTGGCCCCTGAAAAAAATTCTTTAATTGTCACATTATTGGTAGCTGCTGTAGCGTCAGTGTCCTTGAAGCGGCCCGAATGAAGGCTCGTGTCAGGGCTTCATGGCAGAGTCGACTTTCTAACACAAGCCCTGTAACTAACATGTTTATATCATATCACACGTAACGTGTGTGAAAATTAATTTGGTTAACAACTGTTTTAATTTAAATTTCTCACAAAACAGTACCTGAAAGAAGGACTTGGGTGTGGGAGCTTGGCACTATCAGGAAGCAGGAGTGAGGGAATAAAGAGAATGTGGCAGATAAAGAGAAATTGCGGATACAGAACGTGTTATTAAGCTAGTTACTGTGTGGCCAACTGGGGTTCAGTCCCTCCCAAGACCCTCTAAAGAATCATACAAAATGGGCCTCAGAATGGAAGGATGGGAGAATGGGGCATTTTTTCGTTCATTCTCAGAGTTTGTTGATTTCTGCAAAGAAGTCAGCTATGATAAAAAATTGGTACTTTAACTTTTATTAATAGAATACTTGTAACATACCTCACATGTGATCATAATACAACATTACAACACGGGTATTGAGAATTACACACACATTATTATTTTTGTTTATTTGTACTATGAAATTCTATCAAGTTGCTATTCAGAGGGTGGCAGTTGAAATCATAGCAGAAAATTTCTAACTTTGTGAAAGTCTGTATTTTTTAATATTATCTTCATGAAGCATAGTAATATACACATAAGTGTAACACAACATAATATTCTTTTTATCCTTTTCAGACGCATTGTGTGATACTTTTGTTGTAAAGGATAAATGTTAGCAAGGTGGCAGATAGATTCTTCTTATTTTGCTTAATAACAGAGTGCTAAGTAATACTGTTCAATAAAAATATTCTCTAAAATTACTTCACACATCTCATAACTATATTAGCATTAATCTTGAAGTACAACTGAAGAACTTCACACCAGTATGGAATTTCTTTTCCAAAAGAGAATATCTGTGAATCAAATCAAATCAAATCAAGTCTAACACTTTTCAGGCAGAAAGGATTGAGTACCTTCTGTACGTTTAGCCCATCTCTTCATTGTGAAACTTCTTAAAGTGACCTAAAAGTCACTTCTATCTAACCCAGATAAAATGTTTCTTTAATTGTTGAAATGTGGCTTCCTTACTTCATCACTCATACTCTTTTTGCCAAGGACTCCTGTGTTGCAACATCCAATGGTTAGCATTTCTTTGTTCAGGTAGCCTCTACACTGCATTAGACACAATCGCCTGCTCTATATTTTGTGAACTTTGTCCTGAACACCTGGTCTCTATTTTCTTCAATACTTTCTTCTGTCTTCCTACCACATTCAAGGGTCATACACTAGCCTACCCTAAGCCTTGCTCATTGGTTTCACAACCATTCCTATTCATAGCCTGCTATGTTCTCATCCAGGCTCATGCCCCCTCTTGCCTATAAGCCATATCTTCTTGGACATCACATCATCTCAAACACAGTATGTCTGGATATAGACTCACTCTCTATATCAACTTCCTTTCAACTTCATTTCTTAGCGGTAACCATTTCCCACGGTCGTTAGATTTCAGTACCCTGCCCCTTTAGCTATATATAGCTATAAATATTCCTTATATCTAATTTAGATATTCCCTGTATCTAACCAGTTGCCATAAAGCCCTGCAGGTATTTTTTTTTTTTTGAAAGAATTCTCAAACCAATGTATTCATCTTCATTCTACTTCTACTAGTTGTTCAAATGCTTATAAAATGTCTTGTTCGTGAGGTCAAGGGCAACCTAGTAGGAGCTATCATTTGCAAAGCAGCATCACCTTAGAAGGCAAGTTAGGCCCTAGGAGCTGGGGAAGACAAAATGAGCTGTTGATCAAGTTTGAGGGCCATTTTCAGAGGGTATCAAGAAGAACTTATATAACCAATACCTCAGGATTATATTTCTACAACTTCTCACCACGTCTTCCAGATGCTGTATGCTACTAAAATGTTTTGCTCACACCCACCTCTACACCTTCATTTATTGGGTTAGTCTGGGTTGGCGATACTAGTTGATTGTTGTCTCATTGCTGGTTTATGTCAGAAAGGCTTTGGTACCAGGTCAAAGCAAGAATATGGTCAAGCACATCCTCGGTTGGTTTCCATGAAAACTAAAAGGTGAGCTGCCACAAAGAGGTACACCTTAACTCAGGACATTGTTCACTAAGTCAACAGGATTTGTCAGGAACTGGAATTGAAGTGAGCTTTCCAGAACCAGCAGAGACCCAAGCCAACAGAAAAATTCTCAGCAGGAGTTTTTCTAAGCTTCTTGAAGTTCTCTGCCATCCATCTGTAAAGCAAAAGCAACTCACACCTTCACACTGAGCCCCATTTGAACTCTTCTTGTCTTTGACTCCTAACAAGGCTCAGCATTTCCTGCAAAAGAGTAGCTAACATTTATAGAGCACTTTCCATGGACTAGTGTATTAATTATATTTTTAACACTTTATAATGTTTTGAGAAAATTGAGGGGTTCTAGCTAGCTGAGGAGAGACTGCCCCTCCCAGGACTAGCTAATTCCCAGGGATAGTAAACAATTTGCCTGAAAACATGCATTTCTTACACAAATCAACCAATCCCAAGTTCATACCCCAAACCACCTCCTTTATCTAACTCTCCCACACCAAGGCATATTTCCCCTGCCCTAAATCATCCAGGGCCAAGTACTAGACAACTAGAGACCACCCCAGTAGCCTAGAGCCCACCAGAATTATTCAAACTAGCCAATCCTCAGCAGTTCCCCTGCCCTGCCTTACCTTTCGCATGGAAAACAATAAAAGCTCTGGGTCAGTCTTCCCCTCACTCCCTTCTGCTTCTTGAGCAACACTGGTGCCCTCCCCATGTGGCCCTGCAGGGTGTGGTGCACCCCTCTCCTCTCAGAAAATGGAAGTAATACAAATCTTTCAATGGCATTATCCTCTCCATGTCATCATTTAGTCCCCTTCTTAAATTAAAATCCCACAAGTACAACTGAAATAGCTAACGTGTTTCCCTGAAAATAAGACCTAGCCAGACAATCACCTCTAATGCATCTTTTGGAGCAAAAATTAATATAAGATGTGTTCTTATTTTACTATAATATAAGACCGGGTATAATATAATATAATATAATACCGGGTCTTATATTAATATTTGCTCCAAAAGACACATTAAAGCTGATTGTCCGGCTAGGTCTTATTTTCGGGGAAACAGGGAAGGAGCAATTCTAAGTACTTTTTATAGATAAACTCATTTAATTTTCATAACTCTATGAAGTTTACACTGCTATTACCCCCATTCTAACAAGGAGGACATTGGGGTACAGAAAGGGTAAGTTGCTCACAGTTCTACGAGTGGGTGGCCGAGCTGGGATGCAAACCCAGGCAGCCCAGTGTCAGTCTGTGATTTCACAACTGCACTGGATTGCCTCTGGAGGAAGTTGGGATATTCTTCTTGCTCAAGACACAAATCCCTGGCATTCTTCTCGCCACTACAAGCCTCCTGCAAGAGTTGCCCTTCTTGTTTGATAACCTGCCTTAAATTAGTTACCAGAATGAGGAGCAGACATCTCTGAGACCTGAAAACATCACTGTTCTGATCCCAGCTGGTTGGCCTGGATTGAATAGAGAAAAGAACATTTAGTTTAGATTACGTAGAACTCAGATGCTACAAGAATGACAATCCGTACTCTTTGTCCCTTGGATTTATCTTTTTATAAGAATACAGCACCAGTACTGAATACATAAGAGCACAGTCCTTTAAGTGACGCTAGGAATGAACCAAAATGCCTTATATGGAGCCAACTGGAAGCCATTCAATGTTTCTGGGGCACAAAGTACAAGATGGCACAAAGTACAAAGTAGGAGATGAGGCTAGAGAGATCCACAGGAGCCAGGCCAGGAATGGCTCTTAGGACTTGCAAAGAAGCACATAGGTGATAGGGAGCCCATTTCTTTCCCTTCCTCATGCTTGAGAAATGATCTCCCAGTGGCTACTACATAAATGGTCACTTAGGTTGTGTAACATGTAGAGTAAAACTTTTATCAATGACACTAATAAAGCTTAAAACCAACATTTGACAAACATTTTTTCAATTACTGCCTTGGGACAATTCCCAGAAATAAGATTGAGTTCAAGAAAAGTATTGTTCTCATTACTTTTTACCTTGTTAACCTCGAGACTGCTTTCATTAACTTATATAGCCTTAAGCCTTGTACATAGACATGCCAGCATTCAGTTTCACCAGGTATATTTATGCTGTCATCCTACACACTCATTCTACACTCATTCTTTCCTCCTCCACTCTCTCCAAATCTCCAACATCCCCTTCCCTTTCCTTACTTTCAAGGGATAAGCTTGTTATTATAGAGACAATCGGGAATCTGCTCCCCACAGATCTACCAACCCTCCAGCGTCCATTTACTCTTTTGACCCTCGGATTATAAAGGATGGAACTGGCACGCTCCTAAGGACAAACTGTCACCTGTTCATTGATCTTTTCCCCTCTACTCAGGACTGTGCTTCTCCTCTCTCTTCTCAATGTCTTACGACTTTAATGACACTAGTAGCTCTCCCCTGAGTTTCAGGCTTGTACTAGTATGTCTGATTTCTCAGCTTCTCTACTTGGATATCTATGGGGCATCTTTTTTTTTTTTATGTTCTCAGGATCTGTGTGGTCTTGGGTTTTCTTTTTTTACTTTTGAACTATAGTTGACATACAATATTATGTTAGTTTCAGGGGTACAACATAGTGATTCAACATTTATATGTCTTATGAAGTGATCACCACAATAACTCTAGTAACCATCTGTCACCATGCATAGTTAATACAATATTAATGACTATATTCGCTATGCTGTACATTAGTTCCCATCTATCTGGCATCTCAATTGTAGCATATCCAGAAATCCTGATTTCCTTCATCCTCCAAATCTGCTTCTCCTCCAGTCTGCCTTCTCTCTAAGTTAATAGCACAATCATTCACTCAGTTGTTCAGATGCCAGACTACGAGTTATCCTTGATTCTTCTTTCTTTCATGCCATACACCCAACCTATATGCAAGTTTGGTATATATTTTGGATATATGCCAAAATATATCCAAAATATATCCCCAAATCTCTCATTTCTCACCTCCTCCACCACTATCATTTTAGCCCTACTCTCCTCATCTCACATCTGGTTGTTATCATAGCCTCCTAAGTGGTTTTTCTGCTTTCACTCTTAGATTCCTGCACAGTATCCAAAGTATTTTATAACACAAATCGGATCATTTCACTGCCTTTATCTCAAAGTTCAAATTACTCTCCATCACCCTTAGAACAAAATCCCAAGCCCTTCCCTTGGCCTAAAAGGCCCTGCGTGATCTGACTTCCAATCATCTCTCCTTGTCGCCTCCTGCTCTTTCCCTGTTCACGCCACTCCAGCCACACTGGTCCTACTGTTCTTCAAATACAGTAAGCTGGCTCCCACCTCAGCATTTGTGCTGGCTGTTCTCTTCACAAGAATTCTCCCACATAAATCACACGACTTCCTGCCTCACTTCGGCCCATTCTTAATTATCACCTCCTCAGCACCCTGTCCACCTCATGGAAATAACCTCTTACGCCCCTTGACTTTCTAAGACCTCATTCATTTTGTCTTTTTGTTTACTCATATTTCTGCTCCCTTCTCCCCCATCTACATGACATTAGAACATAAGTGCAATGAGAAAAGGAATTTCATTTGTTCACTTCTGTATCCAGTGCCAGGAACATAGGTGCTCAATAAACATTTACTATACATGAATAATTTAATAAAAAATAAAAAACACAGTGTTTGTGTTTTGGAAAAATGTAGCAGGACATATTGATGGAAATGGAGTCTTTGGGGTTCAGATTCAGTTAGTGGGTAGGATCACCCCTCAGATCCATTTCCAAGGGTATGGCCAGGTGAATTCTCTTCCCCCTGTTTAATTATATCCACAATTTAATAGACAAAATAAAGATATTGAAAGATGTCTGATGGGCCAGAGTAGGGCTGGCTAAGATCTAGATAAAAAATAGAGAAACAGCATTCTAAAAATACACTCTCCAAGAAGATAAAAATTACATTATCTCTCTTCTGCAGCAAGGTCAGCAAACTTTTTCTGTAAAGGCCCAATAGTAAATATTTTTTGGCTTTGAGGACTATATAATACATAAACAAATATGCATGGTTGTGTTCCAATAAAACTTTATAAAAACAGGCAGTGGCAGGATTTCGCCCTCAGTTATTGTTTGTCAATCCTTGATGTATAATAGTAAAATTTTTATCCAAGTACATGGCTGCCTGGCTAAAGCTGTTTCCCAGCCTGCTTTGTACCTATCTGTGGCCATGTGACTAACTTTAGCATCTATCTAGATTAGGGTTATTCTTAATCTCAGTAGTATTGACATTTGGGGCTAGACAATTTTTATTGAGATTTAATTCATACCATAAAATTCACAGTTTTAAAGTACACAATTCAGTGGTTTTTAGTATATTCACGGGATGTATTAAAAATTTAACACTGTCATTCCAGGACATTTCATCACTCCTAATCTATTAGCAGCCACTCCTTGTATCTCCCCACTCCCACCCTCACCCCCGTGCCACATACTCTGGCAACCACCTATCTATTTTCTGTCTCTATAGATTTGCCTACTCTGCACATTTCATATAAATGAAATAATACAATATGTGGTCTTTTGAGACTGGTTTCTTTCACTTAGCATAACATTTTTAAGGTTCATCCTTGTAGTACCAACTATCAGTATTCCATTTCTTTTTCACAGCTGAATAATATTCCACTGTACCTATATACCACATTTTGTTTATCCTTGCATCAGTTGATAGACATTTGAGTTTTCTCTACTTTTCAGCTATTATTAAAAGTTCTTTTATGAAAATCATGTACTAGCTGGCTCATATTGTAACTCTATGTTTAACCTTTGAGTAACTACCAAACTATTTTCCAGAATGGCTGCACTATTTTACAGTCTTACCAGCAATGTAGAGTATTCCAATTTCTCCATATCCTCACCAATACTTGTTAATGTGTGCTTTCTCGATTATATCCATTCTAGTGAGTGTGAAGTGGTATCTAATTTTGGCTTTGAGTTGCACTTCCCTGATGACCAAAGATGTTAAGCATCTTTTCATGTGCCTATTAATGATATGTATATCTTCTTTAGAGAAATATCTATTCAAATTCTCTGTCCATTTTAAAAATTGAGCTGTCTTTTTATTGTTGACTTGTAAGAATTTTTATATGTTCTGGATACTAGTCACTTATCAGATATATGATTTGCAATATTTTCTCCAATTATGTGTGTTGTTTTTCTCACTTTCTTGATAGTGTCTTCTGAAGCACAGAGTTTTAAACTTTAATGGTTTAATTTATGTATTTTTACTTTGGTTGCATGTGCTTTTGGTCTCATATTAAGAAACTGTTGCCTAATCCTAGGTCATAATGAATTATACTTATGTTTTCTTCTAAAAATACTTTGTACTTTTAGTGCTTAAATTTAGGTCTTTGATCCATTTTGAGTTAATTTTTGTATATGATATAAAGCAGAGATCTAAATTTATTGTTTTGCATGTGGTTATGCAGTTGTCCAGATGATTATTTTGGAGGGCTGTCCTGTGCATTGTAGGTTGTTTAGCAGCATTCCTGGTCTCTACCCTTTAGATGCCAGTAGCACACCTCTCCAAATTGTGACAACCAAAAATGTCTACATTGTCAAATGTCCCCTGGGGGAAAAATTGACCACTAATCTAGAAAATGGGAACTGTCTTGAAATGAAGTGTGTAACCTCTGGGCCTTACTCTTTTAAAAGAAAAGGAAAGGACTTCCCCTTGACTATTTCTTCCTACCTGCTGGTTGGAATATGGATGTGATGGGGGGTGTTTTTTATTCACAGACATTTTATTCACAAGATAAAAACCATAGGTAAGAAATGACAGAGCAATAATGCAAAAAAGCCTGCATTCTTGATAAATATACTGCCATCATATCAACCCTACATTGTTTATCCAGCTTGATCCATAAGAGTGAAAAAAGTTTTCTAATTTATTTAAGACACTAATATTTTGAATAATCACAACTGAACTTATATCCTAACAAACAGATATAGATTTTTTTAATGTAGGAAATATTCTCTCATCTTTCTCCACCCCAGCCTTTACTTCGACTTGTAAAATTTTTGAACAAATCCCTTTTGCTCTCCCAGGAGGATAAGCACAGAGCTGACAGCCACATTTTGCCATAACAGTGGCAGTGTGTTCCTGACTCTGTCAGGCATTCCAGTACGATACTGCACGTGTAAATGCAAGGAGGAATACAACAGGATGGCCTGTGGATCGGAACAAGGAATTCAACACAATTTACATATAAGGTCCAAATGGGGAAATAGTTAAAAATGTAGGTATAAACCAGGTTTTGAAGGGTCTACCACATGTTTTGAAGAACTCAATCTTTTCCTGAAGGACATGATGAGTCACCGAAGTACTTGATTGGATTTCTAGTTTAGAAAGATAATTCTTAGGGTAATGTGAAGAATAAATTGGAGGGAATTATGGCATGGCGAGGAAAAATAAATTGAAGATAATGGCTATTTGGAGAAAAAAATAAAGCAATTTAGAAGATAAACTAGTTAGTCCAATATAGCAAGCTTTAGAAGATAAACTAGCTAGTCTAATAAAAAAGAGAGAGAGATAACAGGAAAACATAAAATGAAGAATGGTGGTAGGGGCTTACAGATAAAGGAAATTAAAGAAAGTTGCAGATGTCTCCCTCTTCTTACCCCAGCCCCATTTCCATTTCCATTCTCCTATAGGCATTGATTTTAGTGTATTAAATGTATGTTTTTCCAGAACCAATAGAAAAAAATAAACAAATGAGACTATATCAAACTAAAAAGATTTTTCACAGCAAAGGAAACCATCAAAAAAACAGTAGAATGGGAGAAGTTATTTGCCAATGATATGAGGTTTGACAATTAAGATCACGAACTCATCCTAGAAAAGTGCTACACCCCTCATCGCTGAATATCACTATGGTCACCTTCGAAGCACTCCCCTTGGGAAGCTATGCACTGATGCCAGTGCCTAGTCCACCCTTCAAAGCAATTTTGGAACTCTTTTTCTGGAATGGCCATCAGAGCTGTCATCGTATTACCCTTGATGTCCTGAATGTCATCAAAATATCTTTCTTTCAATATTTCCTTCATTTTCAGATAAAGAAAGAAGTCATTGGCAAGGGCTAGATCAGGTGAGTAGGGAGGGTGTTCCAATACAGTGATTTATTTACTGGCTAAAAACTAGCTCATAGACGTGCCGTTTGAGTTGGTGCATTGTCGTGATGCAAGAGCCATGAATTGTTGGCGAAAAGTTCAGGTCGTTTTCTTTTCTTTTTTTTTTTTGAATTATAAAATTTATTATTTTTTAAAATTAGTTTCAGATCAGGTCGTTTTTGTCTAACTTTTTCATGCAGCCTTTTCAGTACTTCCAAATGGTAAACTTGGTTAACTGTTTGTCCAGTTGGTACAAATTCATAATGAATAATCCCTCTGATATCAGAAAAGGCTAGCAACATCGTTTTGACTCTTGATTTGGACTGACAGACCTTTTTGGTCATGGAGAATTGGCTGACTTCCATTGTGCACTTTGACGCTTTGTTTCAGGGTCATATTGGTACACCCATGTTTCATCACCGGTGATAACACGGCCCAAAACATCATCTTGCCTCTCCAAAAGTTCTTGGCAAACTTCGACTCTCCTTTGCTTTTGTTTATTGGTGAGTTCCTTTGGGACCATTTTTGTACACACCTTACGCATGCCAAGATTTGCAGTTTCCTAACTGTTTCTCTATCGATGTTTACTTGGTCTGCTATGCTTCTTACAGTCAGGCGACGATTTTGAGGTACAATTCGATGAATTTTTGCAATGTTTTCATCAGTTCTGCTTGTTACTGGCCACCCTGACATCTCTTCGTCAGTGACCCGTTCAGTCCCCTCAGGAAAATGTTTAATCCATTTGTACACTGCCATTTTCTTCATGGCATTATCCCCATAAACTTGGAATAATATGTCCCTGATTTCACTTCCACTCTTGCCAAGTTGAACAAGAAATTTAATGTTTGTTCATGGCTCTAACTCAAGCTCAGACATTCTTGTGACGGCACATAAAAGCACGCAACAAGAATAATGAATGCCACTCAGCAAGACACCACCACATATTGACACGAACACAGCTGTGAGACACTGATATACCAAAGTTATGAAACCTCACCGAGCTGTTTGTACAGTTCTGCCAGTGTAAGCGCATGGTGGCAAATTCTTAAACTTTATTGTCAGACCTCGTATATACAGATCTGTGATCAAATTGTAAGTGTAAAGGTCAATAAATTATCACAAATGAATATGCTCTGGTCATTACACCAAAGTCAACAAATACAATATTGGGAGAATCCCAGAAACCTCTATCTTAACTCCTTCCTGTCACTACCTCCTCCCCAATGTTAACCGCATAACGACTTCCAGAACCGTAGATTATTTTTTGTCTGTTTTGAGCTTCAGACAAATCCAATCACATGGTACGCTTTTGTGTCTGGCTCCTTCATTAAACATCACATTAATGAGATTCACCCATACTGTGTGTAGCTGTAGTGCTTATTTTTTATTGCTGTATAATATTTCATTGCTTGCTTATACCACAATTTATTTATAATTCTACTATTGATAGACTTAATTGGGTAATAGCCACTTTTGGCTATAATGTATTATGCTTTTGTGAACATTCTGTTACATGTCTTTTGATATGCATGTGATTTCATTTCCTAGATCCAGGACTAAGATTGGTTGCACCAATATGTATTTTTATCATGAGTGCTTTCAGAGATTCAATTGCTTTTTCACACACATGGCATTGTCACTATTTTTTATTTTTAGTCATCCTGGTGGATGTATGATAGTATTACTGTGATTTTAATTTGCATTTTTGATGACTGTTGAGGTTCAGCATCTTTTCAAAGATTTATTGGCTGTCTAGATATCCTTGTTTGTGAAGTGCCTCATCAAGTCTCTTGCCCACTTTTTTAATTGGAGTGCTTATTTTTTTCCTTATTGATTTATAGGCATTCTTTATATATACTGGGTATAAGGCTTTTATTGTGTGTGTGTGTGTGTGTGTGTGTGTGTGTGTGCACGTGCACACGTGCGTGTGTGTATACCGGGGGTGCCAAAAAAAAATGTGTACAAGTGGACAATTTGGTCAACGTTGCTCAAGCAGTAGTCTGCCATAATCAGAAGTCTCTGGATGCTGATGGTAAACACTTTGAGCACCTCTTGTCATTGCAGAAGTCAAATGTGACTTGTGCTTATCTTTTGTTATCAGTATATATTATTACAATTTTAATACAGTTTTCCTTTCTTAAAATGTGTATACATTTTCATTTTTTGACACCCTCTGTATATCTTCTCAAAGCCTTTTCTCTTAGCATCTTTTGATATTTCTTCATTTTAATCTAACCCAATTTATCAAATATTTTTGCATACTACAAAATCATGGAAATAATCTCCTCTGTAATACTCTAGAACTTTATTTTTTACATAAGAGTATGGTGCTATTTCTGGCTCTTTGCTCTTCCTTTTAAAATTTAAAATCAGATTGTCAGTTTTCAAATACACAAAAAATACTTGCTGGGATATGAATTAGAACTGCATTGAATCTAGAGTTCTTTTGGGAGGAAATCGATATTTTTATAATAATTGGTTTTATAATCCATGCATAATTAGATCCTCTTGAATGTCTTTCAATAATGTTTTGTGGTTTTCTATACGAAGATCTTGTACATTTTTTGCTAGATTTACTCTTAAGTATTTTATAACTTTAAAATTTTTTAATTATGTCTTTTAAAATTTTTATTTTCTACTTGATTCTTTCAGGTTTTATATATAAGTATTGCAAATTTAGTTTGCTATTATTTTGTTTAAGAGTTTCGTATGTATGTTCATGAGTGAGAATTACCCACAATTTCTTTCTTGTTATGTTTTCACAGGTTTTTATGTGAAAGTAATCCTTGATTTATAAAATAAATCCCTCCTTTTGTATTCTCTGTAAATATTCGTGTAGCCTTGGTATAATTTCTTCATTAAATATTTGGAGAAATACCCAAGCGTCCTCACTTACTAAATTCCAATTTTTCTCTTCATGCCTCCCAATGGCTGAACCTACCTGAAAGCCAGCTGGTAAGGGAATCTTGGCCACAAAACTTCCTACACTACAAGGCAGAGCAAGGAATGGGTTTCAGAGTAAACAGAAAAGATCTGCATACCTTCCATTGCTGGAAGTAAATTGAGATAAACAACCTGTTTCTTAGCCTAAACAGGTGTAATTTACAAACTTTGATTATCCTAGTGTTCTCCCTTCATAGATCATGTACGAGATATCTTTTTGGCTATTGCATACATGATCTTGGAGGCACAAGATCTGACTCACACTTTGGAAACATAAATCAGCCTAAGGTGACTCTGCAGTTGACAGACAAGGAACACACGCATCAGTGGCTCCTTTGAGGCTAGGTCCAGTGAGGAAGTCAGGATGTAATTTAATGTTTATATTACCATGTTTCCCCCAAAATAAGACCTAGCTGGACCATCAACTCTAATGCATCTTTTGGATCAAAAATTAATATAAAACCCGGTATTATACTATATTATATTATATTATATTATATTATATTATATTATATTATATTATATTATATTTATTATATTATATTATAATTATATAAGACCCAGTCTTATATTATAGTAAAATAAGACTGGGTCTTATATTAATTTTTGCTCCAAAAGACGCATTAGAGCTGATGGTCCAGCTAGGTCTCACTTTCGGGGAAACACGGTACTACCTGCTGTGAAAATAAACCTCTGACTTAAAATGGAGTCAGGAGGCATCAAAAAATAATATAAAATACCTAGGAATAAATTTAACCAAGGAAGTAAAAGACCTGTACTCAGAAAATTATAAGACACCAAAGAAAGAAATCAAAGAAAATACAAATAAATAAAGCATATACCTTGCTCATGGGTAGGAAGAATTAACATTGTTAAAATGTGCATACTACCCAAAGTAATCTATAGATTCAATACAATCCCTATTAAAATACCAATGGCATTTTTCACAGAACTAGAACAAATAATCTTATAATTTATATGGAACCACAAAAGACCCCAAATCTTATAATTTATATGGAACCACAAGCCACAGTAATATTGAGAAAGAAGAACAAAATTGGAAGTTTATTATATTATGCTAACTGATATCAACCTATATTGCAAGGCTATAATAATCAAAATAGCATGGTACTATTTCTGGCCAAGATGATGGAGTAGGTAAATGCTGTGCTTACCTTCTTTCATGACCACATCAGAATTACAACTAAATTACAGAACAACCACCATTGAGAATTGCCTGATGTCTAGCTGAACTGAAGCCCTGCAATTAAGGACATACAGAAGAAGCCAACTTGAGACTGGTAGGAGGGGCAGAGATACAGAATAGGCTGGTCCCACACCTGCAAGTAACCACTAAAAATTGGGAGGGATATCTTGGCTGTGGCGATTCCTCCTCCCCCCAGAGGAACGAGGGGTCCCAGACCCACACAAGACACCCCAGCCCAGGGTTCCAGTGCTAGGGAGAGAAGTCCCCATCACTTCTGGCTGTGAAAAGCAGTGGAAATTGTGGCTGAGTGAGACTAGGGTGGTTGCAGTCCCAGTAGTTCCTCTTAAAGGGGTCATACACAAACTTACTTGCTGACGAACTTACTCACTCTGAGCTCCAGTGCTGGGACAGCAGCTTGAAAGGCACCAGAGACATATGGGGAGGAAATGAATTGTCTGGATGCAGGCTGAGGGCTGGAGGGGTAGCTTTCTCTCCAATGGAGGAGCTGGTGGAAACCATTGTTTCTTTGTTGAGCCCTCCCCACTCCCAGTGTGCAGATGCAGATGGCCACCATACCTGAGTCTCCATCAACCTAGCTAACACCTTTTGTTTGCCCTGATGAGACCTCACTCCCACCCAACTTGTGGGCACGTCCAAGCTGTATCCAGTGGTGTTTCCATACAAACAGCCTGTCTTGGCTCATCCTGCAGACTTCCCTAAGATCTCTCAAAGGTTTACAAAATCCAGGCAAGGGCCATTTGGCTTTGGTGTGTCCTATACTTCTTGATGAGCAGCACCAAGCCTGGCATAGTGACAGCCGGCCTTGGTTAGAGCTTGGCCTCTTGCAGTACCTCCAAGCTCAGCAGAGGCAATGGCCATCTATGGATGGTTTTGTGGCTCATGTCAGGTGGCGCCAGGCAGGGCACAGGCTGTGGCTGAACTTGGCCTACAGCAGGTCCCCTCCCAGGAGGCCCTGGGCTGGTATATCCAGACCAAGCCAGAGATCACCCTGTCACCTCCAAGGATGACACACACAAAGGGCAGACTCAGCAAGCACCAGAGCCCTGCTAAAGTGAATCCTGCTTTATGGGTCAGCCCCTGCAAAACAACTTCTCCACTGCAGTCACAGAAAGTCCTCACAACAAATCAGCATGAGGATCAATCCCTCTCATTGATGTGCAAACAGCAACCAAGACTCAACTATAAGAGGAGGGCACACACACCCCACACAAAGGGCACACCTGGAGCACCCGGGTCTGGTGACCAGGGAGACTGTGCCACTGGGCCCCACAGCACACCTACTACATAAGGCCATTCTCCTAAGACTGGGAGACATAGCAGCCCTACCTAACACATAGAAACAAATACAGGAAAGCATCCAAAATGGGGAGACAAAGAAAAAGGTCCCAAATAAAAGAAGAGGACAAAACTCCAGAAAAAGAACTAAACAAAATAGAGACAAGCAATCTACCAGACACAGAGTTCAAAACACTGGATGCTCAATGATCTCAGGCAGAACTTCAACAAAGAGATAGGAAATATAAAAATGGAGATAGAAAGCATAAATAACAGCTAATCAGAAATAAAGAATACAGTAGAAGGAATCAATAGTAGATTAGACGAAGCAGAGGATCAAATTAGCAATTTAGAAGGTAAGGTAGCAGAAAACACCCAATCAGAATAGCAAAAAGAAAAAAGAATTAAAACAAAATGAGGCTAGTTTAAGGAGCTCTAGGACAACATCAGGCGTACATTCACATTATAGGGGTACCAGAAGAAGAAGAGAGAGAGGAAGAAATCGAAAACTTATTTGAAGAAATAATGATGGAAAGCTTCCCTAACCTGGTGAAGGAAATAGATATACAAGCCCAGGAATCACAGAGAGTCCCAAACAATATGAACCCAAAGAGGCCCACACCAAGACACATCGTAATTAAAATGCTAAAGGTTAAAGACGAATCTTAAAAGCATCAAGAGAAAAGCAGTTAGTTACTGTGTTTCCCCGACAATAAGACCTAACCAGAAAATAAGCCCTAGCATGATTTTTCAGGGTGACATCCCCTACACATAAGCCCTAATATGTCTTTTGGAGCAAACCTTAATATAAGAGCTGGTCTTATTTTTGGGGAAACACCATACCTACAATGGAGCTCCCATAAGTCTATGAGCTGATTTCTGAACAGAAACTTTGCAGGCCAGAAGAGATTGGCTGGAAATGTTTAAAGTGATCTACAACTAAAGGATCTACAACTAAAGGATCTACAACTAAAGATTACCCAGCAAAACTGTCAGTTAGAATTGAAGGACAGATAAAGAGCTTCCCAGACAAGAAAAAGCTAAAGGATTTCATCACCACCAAACCAGTGTTACAAGGAATCTTAGAGAAACTTCTTTAATATGAGAAAAAGAAAAAAAAAACATGAATAAAATGGAAATAATTATATATCTATCAATAATTACTTTAAATGTAAATGGATTAAATGCTCCAATCAAAAGATAGGGTGGTTGAATGGATAAGAAAACAAGATCCTTACATATGCTGCCTACAAGACATTCATTTCAGAGCGAAAGACACAAATAGAGTAAAAGTTAAGGGAATGGAAAAGATATTTCATGAAAATGGAAACAAACAAACAAACAGAAAAATCTGGGTAGCAATATGTATACCAGGCAAAATAGACTTCAAAACAAAGGCTATAACAAGAGATAAAAGAAAGACCCAGCAATTCCAGTCCCAGGTATTTGTCCAAAGAAACCCAAAATACTATTTTGAGGGGACATGTGCATCCATATGTTTATTGCAGCATTGTTTACAATGGCCAAGTTGTGAAGGCAGCTTGAGTTGGCTGCCTCCCCATCTTAGTCCATTGATGGATGAATGGACAAAGAAGGAGTGGAATATATACACAATGGAATATTGTGTGGCCATGGAAGGGAATGGGTTCTTGCCATATGTGGCGACATGGATGGACCTGGAGGGTATTGTGCTGAGTGGAGTATGTGAGACAGAGAAAGACAGATGCAATGTGATTTCACTTGTACATGGAATCTAAAGAAAAAACAAACAAACAAACAAAACAGAAACAAACTCATAGATACAGAGAACACTTTGATGGTTGCCAAATAGGAGGGAGGTTGGGGGTGGGTAAAAAAGGGGAACCAATTAAGAAGTACAAACTGCTTGTTGCACAGTAGTCATGGAGATGTAGGGTATAGCATAAGGAATACAGTTAATAATATTGTAATAACTATGTATGGTATCACATGGTTACTAGATTTATTGGGGTGATAGATAGGAGGGGGGTTTGCAGGGAAGGTGAAGGCATTAAGAAGTAAACATTGGTAGTTACAAAATAGTCATAGAGATGTAAAGTAAAGCATAGGGAATATAGCCAATAATATGGTAATAACTAGGTATAGTGCTGGGTGGTACTAGACTAGTAAAGGGATCACATCTTAAATTGGATAAATGTCTAACCACTATACTGTACACCTGAAATTAATATAAAATATTGAATGTCATTGGTAATTGAAGAATTAAAACATGGGGTGGAGGAAGGTGAAGTGGAATAAGAGTTTCAAATCTCCAGATATAAAACCAGTAAGTCATGGGGATGTAATGTACAGCAGAGGGAATATAGTCAATATTGTGATAACATGGTATACTCATAGTGTCAGATGGTTGCTGGACTTATCATAGTGATCATTTCGTTAGGTATATAAATGTTAAATAACTATCGTGTACACCTGAAACTAACATAATATTGTATGTTAGCTAGATTTTAATGAAAATCTTAAAAAAAAACAGCATGGTAATGCATAAAAACAGACACACCGATCAATGAAACAGAACAGAGAGTCCAGAAATAAACCCATGCCTATATGGTCATTTAATCTATGACAAAGGAAACAAGAATATACAACGGGGTAAAGACAGTCTATGATAGTCTATTCAATAAATGGTGTTGGGAAAACTGGACAGATACATACAAAAATAAAAAGAGAAACTGGACCACCTTTTTACACCATCTACAAGAATAAACTCAAACTAGATTAAAGACTTAAATGTGAGACCATAAGACCATAAAACTCCTAGAAGAAAACATGGACAGTAAAATCTCTGACATTACTCTTAGTAATATTTATTCTGATATCTCTCCTTGGGCAAGGGAAACAAACAAACAGAAAACAAATGGGACTACATGAAACTAAAAAGTTTTCGCACAGCAAAGGAAACCAACAGAATGCAAAGACAACCTACTGAGTGGGAGAAGATATTTGCTAATGATACATCTAATAAAGGGTTAATATCCAAAATTTATAAAGAACTCATACAACTCAAGACCAAAAAAAATAAACAATCCAATTAACAAATGGGCAGAGGACCTGAATAGACATTTCTATAATACAAAGAATACATACACATGGCCAATAAACATATGAAAAGATGCTGAATGTCAATGATCATCAGAGAAATGCAAATTAAAACCACAATGAGATGTCATCTCACTCCTGTCAGAATGGCTGTCATCACTAAATCAAGGAACAAGCCCTTGGTGAGGATGTGGAGAAAAGGGAACTCTCATGCACTGTTGGTAGGATTGTAAATTGGTGCAGCCACTAGGGAAAATGGTTTGGAGGTTCCTCAAAAAATTAAAAACAGAACTACCATATAACCCAGCAATTCCACTTCTGGGTATTTATCCAGAGAAATCCAAAACACTAGTTTGAAAAGATAGATGCACCCCTATGTTCACTGCAGCACTGTTTACAATAGTTAAGATATGGAAGCCACCCAAGTACCTGTCCATAGATGACTGAATAAAGGAGATGTGGTACAGGTATACAGTGGAATATTACTTGGCCATACAAAAGAATGAAATCTTACCATTTGCAATGACATGGATGAAACCGGAAGATATTAGCTAAATGAAATAAGTCAGACTGAGGAAGATAAATACCATATGATCTCATTTATATGTAGACTCTGAAAAACAAAATAAATGAACAAGCAAAACAGAAACAGACTCACAGATACAGAGAACTGATGCTTGCCAGAGGGGAAGGGGGTTTGGGGAGCTGGGTGAAAAAGGTAAATGGATTAAGGAATACAAATTGGTAGTTATAAAATAGTCACAGGGACGTAAACTACAGCATAGAAAATATAGTCAATAATGTTGCAACAACTATGTATAGTTCCAGGTGGGTACCAAACTAATTGGGGGGAACCACTGCATAAATTATACAAATGTCTAACCACTATGGTGTACACCTGGAACTAATATAAAATAATATTTAACGTCAAAAAATAAAACTTAAGAATCTAAATAAATAAATAAATAAATAAATAAATAAATAAATAAATAAATAAATAAAATAAGAGTTGTGAGGCCAGAAGGGGGAGCCTTCACACACTACTACTCTAGTCAATTACAGACCCCAACAGGAAGAATCCTCAATTATGGACCTTAACCCATTTTAATGGGGTATGGAGAAGTTAAGTAATTTTTGTAAGGCCACACATTTGTTAAGGTGTGAATCTTGGCTTTAAGCCATGGCAATCTGGCCAAACAGCCTTCATTTTAATTACTTTCTAATACTGCCTCACTGAATACATAATTCTCAAAAACACATGGTTTGAGTGGGTGGGAGAGACTGATTAAATATATTAGTTAAGTCAAGGAAACTGTGAGATATAAATAATAAAAATAATTTAGCTGATGATTCAAGAGCAGTTGTCCTGAAATGATGAGGGGGAAACATGGGCATAGGCCGAGGCAAGTGTCTATTACTATGCAGAAGATAAAGAATAAAGCTGTACTTGGTCTAAAACGAGTCTCTCTGGACAGTCTGTCCCAACCAAGTCTTTTGGCAGCTCTTCATCCCCCTGAGAATTTTATGTTATTGAGTTGATCTCTTTCACTCGTTTCTAACTCTTTTGAACTCTTTGATCTTGTTAGTACTTTTCCTTTTACAATACCTTTTTCAGCAACCCAGTGAGGTAAGCAAGGTAGGTATTCTTATTCTCATTTTACAAATCAGTTAAGTGGTTTGCCTAAGGTCATACTAGAAAGTGAGTGGCAGGGTCAAAATTAGCCAAGGTTATTGTCTCCAGATTTTGTGCTGTTCACGTTTTGACACACTGGCATTCTAAAATACCACCTCCCTCCTTTTTTTTTGCCATTACTTTTTTTGCTTTTTAACTTGTCTTTTTCTCCATAGTCTATTGTACTGAATAATTACATGCAGCAACAACAGGCTTTCTTTGGTATCCATGTCTATCTTATCAAGAGATCTTGATGACCCAATTCAAGTGTTTCTTGAAAAATTATTTGTAAACAGAGTTCCTTACTGATGAATTCTCAGGTTTTAGATATTTTAAAAAGCTTTTCTAATGAGTTCTTTGTATGACTAACTAACTGATTCAAGGCATTTTAAAACTATTACCTGAGATTCTCTTGGCTTTCACTTGGCACAGTAAAATCTGAAATTACTCTAATGTTTTTCTATTTCCTTCTATTTTTCCTACCCTTAGGAAGACAAAAACATAAATCAAAGCTTTCTGTCAGTCAAGCCTTCTCTGCTAAAGCTTTCTGAACATTGACCAGTTCAGAATATGTTTATTCAGAGTTAAAATATATTCACTATTGAAATATTGGACTTCAAATCTACTCTTTCCTTGTTTAATTATTAATATAATCTCTCCATGTAAAAAATATTTAGATAATGCTAAAATCGTCTCTTATTAACTGCAACAATATGAATCTGTCCCCTTCCACCATAGGTAATAACTGGTATCACTTTCATTTTTGACTTTCAAACTTTTTTCTCTGCATTTATGCAATACATACATTCCCTTGGGAAACGAAGTTAGTTTGTAACTTGGTTTTGTGAGATTTTGTAGATTTTACATAAATGATGTTCTGAAACTTGCTTTTTTTTCATTTAACATTATGTCTTAGGGATCTTTCCATATTAACATTATTTGTTTTAGTGATTATATAGTATTTTGTGGTATGACTCTGCCACAATTTATTTCTCCACACTCATTGGCCTATTTCTTATTTTTCCATTTACAAAAAATGCTGCAACAAATATCCTTGTACATGCTTTCTTGTGCACCTCTACTGCTATTTCTTTGGGGTAAATAAATATGGAGAAGTAGAATTGCTGAGTCACCGAGTGTGTTATGTTTTAAAATTTTAACACTTTACTGCCAAATTGCCCTCCAAAAATGATTGCAATTTTAACTATTAGCAGTGTATGAGATGATCTCTTTTCCCAACCTTAGCTACCCTTGGTATTTTCATTCTCTCAATTTTGCAAATATACAAACAAAATGCTATCTCAGTGTTATAATTTGCATTTTTCTGTTTTCTAGTTGGGTTCAGTGTCCCCTCATATCTTTATGGCTATTTATATTTCTTTTGTGAGTTGTCTGTTTATATCATTTACACTTATTCTATACAGATGGTCTTTTTCTTACCACTAATGTCTTTGGTGAAAAGAGTTTTACATGTTGATAAAGTCAATTTATGACTTGATTTTTTAAAAATTGAGGCAAAATTCACTTAATAGAAAATTCACCTTTTTAATCATTTTAATGTATGTATACAATTCAATGATTTTAATACATTCACAATGTTGTGCAACTCTCACCACTATCGAATTCTAGAACATGAGGGGGAACTAGAGTTTGCCACCCCAAAATATGCCTTTTGGGATATTGACTTTAAGCTGATTATTAACAAACAAAAACCTCAGAAAGAACTGTGGCCCTCCCTTTTACCTACCTAAAGGAATTCAGATAGAAAAACTTGCTTAAAGGAAGCGAGCATCACCTTGGCATCATAATATAAACTCACTGCGGCAGTCAGGGAGAAATCTAACAAAGCCTGTTCGTTGTATTTCCGTCTGTGTCCCAATATTTCTGGTAGCCCAGCAAGAATTTCTTCACCACATGTTTGCTTTTTCTCATCCACCTGTGAATTGCCTACTTTCCCTTTGAAATCCAAGACCCCTGCTTCCCTCTCTTTAGTCCAGAACGTCATAGAAGCTAAACAGCCCAGTGTGTCCTTCTGATGAAACCCCCTTTTGTACATATGTAATAAATTTGGAAGTTTTCTACTGTTAATCTTTCTCACGTTAATTCAATTATCAGCCTGGCCAGAAGAACTTAGAAAGGTGGGAGCAAAATTGTTTTTTGTGCCCCCACAATATCATCCCCTGAAAAAGAAACCCGGTGTTCATCAGGCATTCACTCCACATCCCCCTCCCCAATCAAGTCCCTGGCAAACTCTAATCAGCTCTATGTCTCTGTGGATTTCCCTATGCTGGACATTTCACACAAATGGAATCATATGCTATGTGGCTTTTTGTATCTGGCTTCTTTCACTTAGCATGTTTTCAAGGGTCATTCATGTAGTATGTATCAGTACTCCACTCCTTTTTATTGACAAACAATATTCACTTATATGGATATGCCACCTTGTATTTACTCGTTCATCAATCATGAGCATTTGGGGCTGTTTTCAAATTTTAGTTATTATGAATAATGCTGTTATGAAAATTGCTGTGTAAGTTTATGTCTGATCCACTGTTTTCAATCTCTTGTGTATATACCTAGGAGTAGAATTCCTGAGACTTACGTCTATGCGTCTATGTTTAATGTTTCAAGGAATTGCTACACTATTTTCCAAAACAGCTGCATCATTTTACATCCCAACCAGCAACTTATGAGGGTTCCAATTGCTCCACATCCTTATCAGCAGTTGTTGTTTTTCTATTTTAAAATTATACCTTCCCTAGTGGATGTGAAGCAGTGTCTCATTTTGGTTTTGAATTGCATTTCCCTAATGATTAATGTTGTTGAATATCTTTTCCTGTGCTCCTTGGCTATTCGTGTATCTTCTGAGATATATCTTCTGGAGATGTTTCTATTCAAATTCTTTGCTCATTTTTTAGTTGGTTTGCTTGTCTTTTTTTTATTGTTGAGTTGTAAGACTTTTAAAAATATGTATTATGGATACTAAAGCCTTATCAGATATGAATTGCAATTTTTTTCTCCCATTCTGTGGATTGTCCTTTAACTTTCTTGATAGTGTCCTTCAATGCACAAGAATTTTTCATTTTAATGAAGTCTGACATCTGTTTTTCTATTTCTTATATATTTTTTGCACATGTTTGGGTATCGTATCTAATAATTCAATGCCAAATCCAAGAAATGGAAATTTGCTCCTAGGTTTTCCACTGAGAGTTCTATATCTTTAGCTCTTACATTTGGATCTTGATCCATTTTTGTGTTAATTTTTGTATATGGTATGAGGCCAGGGTCCAACTTATTCTTTTGCATATGGCTATTCGGTTGTCCCGGCACCATTTGTTGAAAAAACTATTCTTGTCCCATTGAATGGTGTCGGCATCCTTATTGAAAATCAATTAACCATAAATGTGAAGGTTTATTTCTAGACCTCAATTCTAGTCCACTGATCTCTACATCTATCCTTATAGCAATACCACAGTGTTTTGATTACTGTGGCTTTGTAGTATGTTTTGAAGTTCAGAATTATGACTCCTTCAGCTTTGGTATTTTTCAGATTATTTTGACTATCCTGAGTCCTTTGCTATTTCATATGAATTTTAGAATCAGTTTGTCAATTTCTTCGAAATATGCTATTGAAATTTTGGTAGGGATTGCACTGTATCTGTAAATTTGAGGAATATTGCCATATTAACTATATTAAGTCTTCCAATCCATGAACACAGCATGTCTTTCCATTTATTCAGGTTTTCTTTAAATTTTTTTCAACAGAGTTTTATGATTTCAGTGTACAATTCTTGCACTTTCTCAGTTAAATTTTTTTAAGTATTTTATAATTTTTGGTATTATAAATAAAATTGTTTTAATTTTGTTTTCAGATTGTTCATTGCTAGAGTACAGAAATATAACTGATTTTTGTATGTGATCTTGTGTCCTGCAACTTTGTTAGGTTCTTTTTTAGTTCTAATAGTTTGTTAATAGATTGTTCAGGGTTTTCTACATATAAAATTATGTCATCAGTGAATAGAAATAGCTTTACTTCTTCCTTTCCAATTTTGACGTCATTTTTTTTCTTGCCTAATTGCCCTGGCTATATCTTATAGTATAATATTGAATAGAAGTGGTGAAAGCAAATATCCTTGTCTTGTTCCTGATTACAGGGAGAAAACTTTAAGTATAATGTCAGCTGTGGGTTTTTCTTACAGATGCTCTTTATCAGATAGAGGAAGTTTCTTTCTGTTCCTGATTCGTGAAGTGTTTTTTTCATGAAAGGATGTTGAAATTTGTCAAATGCTTTTTCTGCATCTATTGAGATGATCGCGTGATTCCCCTCCCTTCATTCTCATAATATGGTGTATTACACTGACTGATTTTCATGTATTGAACTACCCTTACATTCCTGAAATAAATCCCACTTGGTCATGGTGTATAATTCTTTTAATGTGATGCTGGATTTGGTTTGCTAGTATTTTGTTGAGGAATTTTACATCTATTTCCATAAGAGATATTGGTGTATAGTGTGTGTGTGTGTGTGTGTGTGTGTGTGTGTGTGTGTGTGTGATTTCTTTGTCTGTCTTTGCTATCATGGTACTACTGGCCTCACACAATGAGTTAGGAAATGTTATCTCCTCTTCCACTTTTTGGAAGAGATTGAGAAGAACTGGTGTTACCTCCTAAATGTTGATAAAGTTCACCAGCGAGGCTGTCTGGTCCTGGGTTTTTCTTTACTGGAAGTTTCTAGTGGATAACTGATTCAATTTCTTTACTTGCTATAAGTCTGTTCAAATTTCTTTAGTCAATATTAGTAGCTTGTGTGTTTCTAGGAATTTGTCCATTTCATCCAGGTTGTCTAATTTATTGGTGTACAGAGTTGTCATAGTATTCTCTTATAAACATTTTTTTAAAAAGATTTTACTGGGGAAGGGGAACAGGACTTTATTGGGGAACAGTGTGTACTTCCAGACCTTTTTTCCAAGTCAAGTTGTTGTCCTTTCAATCTTAGTTGTGGAGAGGCAGTTCAGCTTCAAGTTGTTGTCTTTTCAGTCTTAGTTGTGGAGGGCGCAGCTCAGCTCCAGGTCCAGTTGCCGTTTTCTAGTTGCAGGGGGCACAGCCCACCACCATCCCTTGTGGGAGTCGAACCAGCAACCTTGTGGTTGAGAGCCCGCGCTCCAACCAACTTAGCCATTCGGGAGCTCAGTGGCAGCTCAGCGGCAGCTCAGCTCAAGGTGCCGCGTTCAATCTTAGTTGCAGGGGACGCTGCCCACCATCCCTTGCGGCACTCGAGGAATTGAACTGGCAACCTTGTGGTTGAGAGCCCACTGGCCCACGTGGGAATCGAACTGGCAGCCTTCGGAGTTAGGAGCATGGAGCTCTAACCGCCTGAGCCACTGGGCCGGCACTCTTATAAACATTTTTATTTCTGTTACAGTGAAAGTAATGTCTTCATTTTCATTCTTGATCTTATTAATTTAAGTCTTCTCTCTTTTTTGCTTGGACATTCTATCTAAGGGGCTATCAGTTTTATTAAGCTTTTCAAAGGACCAACTCATGGGTTTACTGATTCTTTCTATTATTTTTCTATTCTCTTTTTTGTTTATCTGTGCTTTAACCTTGTTTCCCTCCTTCTAATTGTTTTGAGTTTAGTTTCTTCTTCTTTTTCTAGTTCCTTAAGGTGACATATAAGTTGTGTTTTAAGGTCTTTCTTATTTTTTAATGTAGATGTTTACACGTATAAATTTTCCTCTGAGCACTGCTTTTTCTACATCTCATAAGTTTTGGTATGTTGTGTTTTCGTTTCATTCATTTCAAAGTATTTTCTAATTTCTTGTGGTTTTTTCTTTGAATCATAGGTTATTTAAGAGTGTGTTGCTTAATTTCCACATATTTGTGAATTTTCCAGATTCCTTTTTTTATTGATTCCTAATTTTATTGCATTGCTGTCGGAGACAATATTTTGTATGATTTCAATATTATTAACTTTATTAAGATTTGTTTCATGGGCTAAACATATGTCCTATATTGAAGAATGTGCACTTGGGAAAAATGTGTGTTCTGCTGTTGTTGGCTAAAGTGTTCTCTATATATATGTTAGAGTTAGATTTACAGTAAATTATATTAACAGATTTATAATATTTAAATATTAAAGTAATATTTCCTTTTTTATTTTTTGCCTAGTTGTTCTATTGATTATTGAAAGTGGGGTGTTGAAGTTTCCAATTATTATTATTGCACTATCTATTTCTTGCTTCAATTCTGTCCGTTTTTGCTTTACACATTTTAGAACTGTTGCTAGTTACATATATGTTTGTAATTGTTGTATCTTCTTGATGAATTGACCTTTTTATCGTTATGTAATGTCCTTCTTTGTCTCATATAACAATTTTTGCCTTAAAGCACATTTTATCTGATATTAGAATCCCACTCCAACTCTCTTTTGGTTACTGAAATATCTTTTTCCAGACTTTCATTCTTAATCTATTTGTGACTTGAATCTAAAGCACATCTTTTGTAGACAGCATGACACTGGATCCAATTTCTTTATCCATTCTGCCAATCTCTGCCTTAAACTTGAGAGTTTAATCATTTTGTATTTAATGTGACAACCTACAGAAAAGGATTTACTTTTGTGATTTGTCTATTTATCTATGTATCTTTTTTTGTTCCTCATTCAGTACTCCATTATTGACTTCATTTGTTTTAGATAGATATTTTCTAGTATACCATTTTTCCCTTTTCAATTCTTTTACTATATATGTTATTTTCTTAGTGGTTGCCCTGAGGACTAAAATGAGCATCTTAATTTAAAACAAAAGAGTTTAAACTAATACCAATTTACTTTGATTAGTAAATGAAAACTTTGTTTTGTGCCCATTGACATAGATTTATAATTATTCTTATGTAGTTGTTTTTTAAATCAAAAGACTAAAAAGAGATGTTATAACCAAAAATACTTTAAAACTGACTTTTATATTGAGCTATGTAGTTACTTTTACCAGTGTTCTTTATTTCTTTGTATAGAATTGAGTTACTGTTTAGTGTCCTTTTATTTCAGCCTGAAGACTCCTCTTAGCATTTCTTACATGGAATGGTCTACTAGGAACAATCTGTTTATCTGGGAAAGTTTTAATTTCTCCCTTGTTTATTTTTTGGGGTAGGTTTTCTCTTTGGGATAAAAACATGTAACATAAATTCACCATCTTAATAATTTTTAAGTATACTTAAAAGATGTTAATAATAAACACATTGTTGTACAAGAGCTCTCTGGAACTTTTTCATCTTATATGACTGAAACTCTACACCCATTGAACAATTTCCTCCTCCTTGGAAACCACTATTCTACTTTCTGTTTCTAGGAGTTTGATTACTTTAGATATCTCATATTAGTAGAAACATGCAGTATTTATCTTTTTATGGTTGAATTATTTCACTAAGCATAATATTTTCAAGATTTATCCACGTAGTATAGGACAAGATTTCCTTATTTTTTAAGGCTGAATACTCCATGGTATGCATTTACCATGTTTTCTTTATAAGTTTATCTGTTGATGGACATTTAGGTTGCTTTTACATCTTGGCTATTGTGAATAATGCTGCCATAAACATATTTCCGTCATTGTTGAAGGATTATTATGTTGGATATTAAATTCTTGGTTGACAGGTATTTTTCTCTTTCAGCAATTTAAAATTCCACACCCTCTGTCCTCCATGGTTTCTGATGAGAAATCAGTTGTTAATCTTGTTGATGATCCCTTCTACGTGACAAGTCATTCCTCTCTTGCTGCCTTCATGATTGTCTTTCACTTTTGACAGTTTGATTATAATGTATTTTGATGTGTATCTCTTTGACTTTATCCTGCTTGAAGTTCATTGAGCTTTTTGGATATGAAGATTCACATATTTCATCAATACTAAGAGGTTTTGAGCCATTATTTCTTCAAATGTCTTTCTGGTCCTTTCTCCTTTCTCCTTCTGGGACTCCTATTATGTGCATATTGGTACACTTAATGGTGTCTCACAAGTCTCTGAGACTTAATTTTTCTTCATTTTATATTTATTTTTGCTCCTCAGATCCATAATCTCAATTGACCTATCCTTATGTTCACTGACTTTTTATTTTGCCTGCTTAAATCTGCTGTTGAACCACTCAAGTGGCTGTTTTTCTTAAAATTTCAGTTATTGCACTTTTTTTTCCTCCTTCCCCCACCTCTTCCCCCCACCCCCAACTCCAAGTCAAGCTGTTGTTCTCAATCTAGCTGTAGAAGGCACAGCTCACTGGCCCATGTGGGAATCAAACCAGCGACCTTGGTGTTAGGAGCACAGCACTCCAACCACCTGAGCCACCCAGCCACCTCCAGTTATTGCACATTTAACTCCAGAATGGATATTATGATATGATGGATATTATGAATGATGGATAATATCCATCGTATCACATATCATCTGATGGATACCATCCATCATATCACATACATAACAATAAAAATAATTTCCTTGTGATGTGAATTCTTAGGATTTACTCACTTAACAGCTTTCATATATATCATACAGCAGTGTTAATTGTAGTCATGTTGTATATTACATCCCTAGTACTTATCTTATAACTGGAAGTTTGTACCTTTTGACCACCTTCTTCTAATTTCCCCTCCACACACCCCCTGACTCTGGTAACCACAAATCTGAAGTTTTCTATGAGTTTGAATTTTTTTTAGATTTTTTAGTAGATATGAGATCATATAGTATTTGTCTTTCTCTGTCTGACGTATTTCACTTAGCATAATGCTATCTATGTTGTCACAAATGGCAGGATTTCCTCATTTTTTATGGCTGAATAATATTCCCTTGTATATAGCATAATTTTTTTTATCCATTCATCGACAGATGAATACTTAATGTTGTTTCCTTGTCCTGGCTATTGTAGATAATGTTGCTATGAACATGGGTGTGCAAATATATTTTCAAGTTCATGTTTTTGTTTCTTTTAGCCTTGTTACCAGAAGCAGAATTGCTGGATGATGGGGTAGTTCTATTTTTAATTTTTTTCAGTATCCTTCATGCTGTTTATCATAGTAGCTGTACCAGTTTACACTCCCACCAACAATACACTAGGGTTTCCTTTTTGATGATGGCATTTTAACAGGTGTGAGGTGCTATCTCTTTGTGGTTTTGATATGCATTTCCCTAATGGTTAGTGATGTTGAGTATCTTTTAATGTCCTGTTGGCCATTTGTATATGTTCTTTGGAAAAAATACCTATTTGCCCATTTTTTAAATTGGATTATTTGCCCTAAATTTTCTTTTATTCTTTGAAAGACGTATGTGTTTTTTTTTAACACATGGGTCTGTAATTCATCTAAAATTACTTTAAAAAAAACAAGAAAACTTTTTATTTATTTAAGTGTTTTTTTAGGACACATCAGCTCCAAGTAGTTGTTTCAATCTAGTTGTGGAGGACGCAGCTCACAGTGGCCCATGTGGGAACTGAACTGGCAACCTTGTTGTTAAGAGCAGTGTGCTCTAACCAACTGAGCTAACCGGCCACCCTCATCAAAAATGACTGTTATGAACAATGTGAGAAAGAGATCGTGGTAGGCTAAATAGTGATTCTCTAAGAATCAGTGAATGTTACCTTAGATGGCAAAACAAACTTTGCAGATGTGATTAAATTAAGAATTTTGAAGTGGGAAGATTATCCTGTATTATCTGGGTGGCTCTGATGTAATCACAAAAGTCCTTACAAGAAGGAGGCAGAATATCAGAATGGAGTAGCAGTAAATGTGACAGTGGAATCAAGAGGGTGGAGTGCTACAAGAATGGGACACGAGGCAAGCAATGAAGGCAGTCTCTGGAGACTGAAAAACGAAATGATGCATCCGTCCATGAATCTTCCAGAAGGAATGCAGCCATGCTGGTATTTTGATTTTAGATTTCTGACCTCCAGAACTGTAAGAGAATAAATTTGCAGTTTTAAGCCACTAAGTTTGTGGTAATTTGTTAAGCAGCAATAGAAAACTAATACAGGTTTATGAGTTTAAATTTTTGTCAAAGGAATATCCAATTTATACCCAATGACAAGTACTGAAAATGTATCCTTTTCTTTCTGATTGGAAATGCAGGGATGGTGGGGAGGGTGGAAGAATTGTGCAAGAGTAACATAATCTGAATTATGTTTTTAAAAGATCATTATGGCTGCTGTCTTAACAATAGACTATGTGGGAGGGTGCAGCGATAAACACAGGAAGATAAGTGGGGAGGCTATTAACTAATCTAGTTGACAGCTATGGTGGCTTGGACCAGAGCAGTAGAAGTGGTGGTGATAAGAAATGGTCAGACTCAAGTTATACTTCAAAGCTAGAAAAAATAGGATTTCCAGAGGGTCTGGATGTGAAGTATGAGAAAAATAGGAATCCAGTGTGATTTCTTGGTCTGAGCAACTGAAAGAACGTAGTTGTCATTTACTAAAACAAGAAAAACTGTGCCTCCAAACTGCCCCCCACCTAGAGAAAACTTTTTGGCCCAAATACTGGGGAAATTCCATAAAATCTGAAGTATGTTCCTTACAACTTTATAAACGCTAAATGTGTCCTCGCAGGAGTTCTGTAATTTTTAGTAGGTGCTCAAATAATTGTTGAACTTGGTTTTTACTTAAAAATAAATAAATAAATAAAATAAAATAAGAAAAACTATGAGGAGCAGGTTTGGGGGAAGAAAGACAATATTGGACATGTATACTCTCTAAGTGGAGTTACCAAGAAGAGGCTGAAAAAGCTATTGACCTGGGAGTGGGATTAGAGGTCAGGGCTACAGATAAGAATTTTGGGAGTCATCAGCATATTTATACCATTTAAAGTGATGAGACCGGCTGAAACAATCTGGGTACGGAAGGTAGATAGAGAAGAGGGCTGGCCATTAAGCCTTGACAGACTCCAATAAATGTTGAGGAAGAGGAATCAACAATGAGCCTCTGAGAAACTGTTCTGTGAGGTACAAGGAAAATCAAAGGGATATGGAAGCCAAGTAAAATACTTAAGAAGGGCGGCTAATCGGCTCAATGGGTTAGAGCGCAGTGCTCATAACACCAAGGTCTCCGGTTCGATTCCCATATGGGCCAGGGAGCTGTACCCTCCACAACTAGATTGAAAAAAACAACAACTTGACTTGGAGCTGATGGGTCCTGGAAAAACACACTTTTCCCCAATAAAAAAAAAAAAAGTTAAAAAAAAAGGAAGTGGTCAACTCTGTCAACATTGCTGAAAGTTAACAAGATGAAACAGAAATAACCATTGGATTTGGAAACAAAGTTGGTAAATTTGCCAAAGTTGTTCGGACAAAGTCTGATTAGTGTAGATTTAAGAGGGAATAAGAGAATAGGAAATAAAATAGAGAATAGACAACCCTTTTGAAGAGTCTTGCCGTAAAGTGGAACTGAGAAATAAAGCAGCATTTGCAAGGGGATGTGGGGTCACCAAGTATTTTTTGAAAGCTAGGACATACCAAGTTATATGGCTCTGCACATTCTCCAGTGATCTAACCCAACATCATATCCCTGATCCACTCTGCAACCTCCCTAATCTACTCTGCCCTTTGGAAGTCTTGGTCATAAGCAAAACGTCCTACTCCCTCAACCTGTTCTCTGAACCTTTGCCCATTTATGTGGATCAGACTCAGGTACACCAAGTTGGGCTGGGAATAGAGCAGGACAAATCCCCACCACAGATAGTCTCTGCTCCTTTTCCTTAATGGGAATTTATTATTAGACACCTTCTGGGTTCACTGATGGCCTTCCCAGGGATTCTCAAATTGTAATCAGTTCTGGCCTTTGTTAATGATGCAAATACCTTGCTTCTACCCCAGACCTACAGATCAAAATCTCTTTAAGCACACACAAGTCAGAAGTTTGAAAACTACTGCTAGTTCTTACTGTCTCCTTTGTTGGTTCTTCTTTCTTCTTCAGCTCTGCACCTAGGCTCTTAATATCTGCCTCTGGCATTCCTGATTATGTAAGAACCATTTTACACATAATACCCTATCTCAATCTCAGATATGACTATTATTCATCATTTGGCCCTAGGATCTTTGACAGCATGTAAAGTATACTCTATCCTTAGCCTCACAGCCTCACAGTTCAGGGAATCAGTAGCCCTAAACTTATTTGTTACCTTGGAAGGCAGCCAGGTAAAAAGCTTTATTGTTGGATATTCCAAAAAAGGCGTGCTAATGCTAGAGAAATTAAGTTAAATCTGCCACTTAAATTTTGAATATGTAAAAAATGTCATAGTGGTGTCATCCAAGAGTTATTTCTTAATAAAAGAAAGACACAAATATTTGTGAAATGGCAGAATTACAAAGAAGCTTTAAGAGAGAGTTCTTTTAGTATTTAAGTTTGAACATAAGGGCAAAAAAATTATTTTCATAAGCAACGTGTAACTGTTACATAGTTATTATCTGAAGTGATGAAAGAGAAAAATAGAGTTAAGAACCAAACAGGTCAGAATTTGAATTTTATCTCTGCCTCTTATCCACGGGGTGAGTGACCTTAAGCAGCAGGTTACTCAATTCTGAATTTCATTTTTATCTCATCTGTAAAGTAGAGATAATGCACTTCCTCCAATGAGCTATTGTGTAGATTGAAGAAAAAGTATTATGTATAGTGCCTAGAACACGGTATATATTCAATAAATGTAGGTTTTTCCCACTCCATGCTCCCATGGGAAACTAAGACTTAAATATGGGCAACTTGATAAAATTTGACCTGGGGACCTGGTTTTAAACTTATGTTTTGAGCAGAAGTATCAAGCTTACCAAGGTCTATGAGGTCTGACAATTAAGTTCGCAAACTTGTTGCAATGATGTTGCTAACCATTTTTTGATATCAGAGGGATTTTTCATTGTGAATTTGTACCAACTGGACAAACAGTTAACCAAGTCTACTATTTGGAAGTGCTGAAAAGACTATGTGAAAAATTAGACAAAAATGACCTGAACTTTTCGCCAACAATTCATGGCTCCTGTATCACAATGCACCAGCTCAAATGGCACTGTCTGTGGGGGAGTTTTTGCCAGTAAACAAATAACTACATTGGAACACCCTTCCTACTCACTTGATCTGGCCCCCAATGACTCCTTTCTTTATCTGAAGATAAAGGAAATATTGAAAGGAAGACATTTTGATGACATTCAAGACATCAAGGGTAATACGACGACAGCTCTGATGGCCATTCCAGAAAAAGAGTTCCAAAATTGCTCTGAAGCGTGGGTTAGGCGTTGGGTGTCAGTGCATAGCTTCCTAAGAGGAGTACTTTGAAGGTGACCGTAGTAATATTCATCAATGAGGTATGTAGCACTTTTTCCAGGATGAGTTCGCGAGCTTAACTGTCTGACCTTGTATACTAAGAAGTAAAGCAATTTGGTGATTTGGAGAGGACCTCCAGATTTAGTAAAACAACAGTCCTCACAAGCCTGGTCTATAGCACCATATGGCACAAGCCCCTCCTCCCTGCCCCAGAGGCTCTATGCCAGCTCTGGGTTGTTCTCTGTGTCTGCTCCACCAAGCTCCTTGTTGTGGTTGTGTCTTACGTGGAATGATGTTGAATACCAGAGAGAGCCATCGAGGTGTCTTACACATCCCCAGGCCCATGCTGACCTAGTAACCCTGTTTTGTATTATGTGGCCACTTCATCCCATAGCCCATGACCACAGCTGATTAACTTAGTGAACTGACTGATGAACAACTAATACAGAGGCTGGTTAACTGAGGTAGGGGTTTGCTTACTAAATACCGAACCTTATGAAAAATGTAGATGTATAAAAAATTTCAGTTTATATATTGCAAGCATTTTCTCTGCCATCCAGGACGGAAAAACAGCTTGCTTTTGGGAGCAGACCCTCCCTGTGTTGTGGGAAGTATTATTTTTGCATGACTTTTTAGTTTTATGGATATAATTCACATATCTATTACCTTTTTTTGGGAAATTCAATGAAAATATCCAAATATAGAAGATTTACATGGAAAAATTGAGTGTCCTATTTAGAAAAGTAAATTGGTATACCTTTTAGTAGAACCATGTTCCTGAAAATGATATTAAGGACATTCTCCCCTTTTCTGGTAGTAGAATAGCCAATACCTAAAAATCACTGTTTTGGAGAAATGGTAGTGATTTTGTCCAAGTAAATAAAAATAGGAAATTAGAGCTGGAGAAAAACCGCAATCATCCAAAATGAACTTGACTGGTTGTATGCCTATAGGTGATAGTATTAAAAGCTGAATCGTTCATATTTTGGAAAATGTACTGCCCATTATTCTCAGAGGAACCTTCTAGTGACAGCCTAAGGTAAGGAAGGACAACCCCAAGGATAGGGGATGAAGAGAATGTGTGCTTCCACCTTCAATCATCCTGAGAAAAGAAAAAATCGGGAGCATAAACTATGGGTTCTCTGAGAAAGATAAAGGCAATTTCCCTCACTGAGCCTTGAGAATTTGAGAAATGGACTTTAGGGAGGAGAAATTTGCTCAAGGGTACTCTAGCTAGAATTAGGCTGGCCCTCATATGCAGGCAGGATAAGGCATAGTTTCCAAACACTATGCGGACGCAGTCGGGTGCAACATTTCAGGAAGTGCTCCTCAGACTTGTGCAAATGCATGGTTGGCATCACAGAGTGAGCATCTTCTGAAATTTTATGCCCTGGGTGCCTTGCTTGCTTCACCTTAGTCGTGGACCTATGTGGCATTCTGGATTATTGGAGAATGAGCTGTGGCAAACAGATTCTCACTTACAGGTGTTTAACTGCAGAATTCTAAAAGATTCTGTAAGTTAAAGATGAGAGCAGAGAGGCTCAGAAGTGTGATCCCTGAGGGGATCAGAACATGCCACCCCAAAATATAATGCTTTGACATGTTATTTTGAGCTGAAGTCACTTGAGAAACAGCAGATGTAAGAAGGGCTCTCTGACCTCCTTCTTTCTGCCTAAAAGCAGATCCTAAAATTTCCTATGAGAAAGATGCCCTACCTGTACCAGGAAGAGAAGAATATCCTTATTATTAGAGACTGGGAATCAATGCCAAAATGGCTCTGTACAAACACACCCACTAAAACAACCCTTATTTTCCATTAGTTTACCCCCTATATTTTCTAGTCACTTCCTCACAATTTACCATTAGTAGAAGCTTTCACTCTTTTCCTTTGTCATGTCACTTCTCCACAAATTTATCGTTCTTTGTGTTAAAAACACAAAGCAGTTAAAAACTGCTTCTTCAGGTCTTCAGTTTTGCTATGAAGGCTCCAAGTGCACACAAAAATATTAAGTAAAATTTGTATACGTTTCTCCCGTTAATATGTCTTACGTCAGTTTAATTCTCAGGCCCAGCCACAGATCTTAAGAAGATAGAAGGAAAGTTTTTCCTCCCCTGCAGTGGCCATGAGTATGCTGAGAACAAATGAAAGGTTGAGTATACAGAAACTGGGAGCTGGAGAAAAAATAAAGATGAGGAAGTCAATTGGTGGTAGGGAGAGAACAGATGCAGAGAGTAGCAGATAGGCAGAGAATAGTCCATCATGTCATACTCGAGAGATACTTCTTGAATTTCCACTGTTGTGGGCCATAGAGCTGTTTTGGATTCTGCATGACCACCCAGTTCCATGAGATCCAGCCCTACCATAGTTCCTGCCATTCCTAAGTGAATCTTGGCTCTAACTTAAGCAGAAGGGAAATGTGTTCAAAAGGCATTAGGGATTTAATCAAACAGATAGAAGGTAGGGGCGTGCGGCCTGAGAACGGGCGGGAACTAAGACAGCCGTGGAGACAACAGCAGTCTCTGTGGCTGGAATGATCTGGTCAGGATGCTGTTATACAAGAAGGGACACTTAATCCCTGGGAACTCTGTCCCTGTGCTAGAGATGCAAATCCCAGGGACGGAATATACAATGCCCTAGCTTGGGTCAAGGGCTTGTCCTCGTTTGGATTGCAAGCCAAGTCCCAAATAATAGCTCTACCAAATTAACTAATGTGGAAGAGGCAATGGGGAAAGAAAGGAAATTGGGGTGCTAAGAAGGGGAAAAAGATGAATATTGGTAAGCCAAACCAAGAACTGTCCACTACCCTGCAACATGGTTTTTTGTCCTTCCTGCGTTCCCATAGACCTTCTCACATGCCTGGGATTCCTGCCTCGGATTCCTGTGAGGACCAGGACTCCCGCGATCCCGTAACTGTTAGTTGAGTGATTCTCAGTCCCTTGCAACCATCAACAGCTGGAGCAAATTGCTGAGGAAAAGGGTGCTGGTTTGTTTATTTGTTTGTTTGTTTATTTATTTATGTCTATCTCCTACAGAAATGATTAAAACCTCTAAAAAAAAAAAGGACTCCAACCTGCTCCTTCAGCGAGTGTTTATCTCTGCTGGATTCTCTTGTCTTTTCTGTCAGCTTTCTCTTGTGACATTTTCCATGTGGAAAGGAAAAGGGCCATAATATTACAGTATTTCTTTTTCCAGTTAATGCTTTCGCCTGATATGGCTCAGATATCAGCCCAAACAGGGGCAATAATGGGCCCTCACATTCCCTTGTTCTTTCTATTTAATTGAGATATAATTCACATGCCATAAAATTCACCCTTTCAAAGAATGAAATTCAGTGGTTGTTGTATAATTACAAACTTGTGCAACTATCACTACTATTTAATTCCAGAACATTTTCATCAGTTACTCCCCATTCTCCCCTTCCCTCAACCCTGACAACTACTAATCTACTTTCTATCTCTATAAATTTGCTTATTTTGGACATTACATATATATGGAATCATATAATATGTGGCATTGTGTGTCTGGCTTCCTTCACTTAGCATAATGTTTCAATATGCACCTATGTTGTAACATGTATCAGTACTTTAATTTTTTTATGGCTAAGTGATATGCCATTGTATGTATACATCACAATTTATCAGTTCATAATTGATAGACATTTGGGTTGTTTCCACTTTTGGGCTGTTATGAATAATGCTGCTATAAATATCGTATAATTTTTTGGGTCAACTTGTTTTCAATTCTATTGAGTATATCCCTAGGAATGTAATTACTGGGTCATATGGTAATTCTACGCATAACATTTTGAGAAACTGACAAATTGTTTCCCAGAGAGGCTGCACCATCTGCAAAGTATGAGGGTTCCACTGCACATTTGCAACAATACTTGTTCATTATTTTAATTTTAAGCATTCTAGTGGATGTGAAAAGGTCTCTCATTGTGGTTTAAGTTTGCATTTCCCTACTGGCTGATGATGTTGAGCATCTCTTCATGTGCTTATTGGCCATTTGTATAACTTATCAGGAGAAACATCTATTCAAATCCTTTTCCTATATTTTAATTGGGTTGTCTTTTTATTGTTTAGTTGAAAATGATCTTTATGTATTCTGGATACTAGAGTCTTACCTGAAATACAATTTGCAAATATTTTCTCCCGTTCTGTGGTTTGTTATTTCACTTTCTTGACTTTGAAGCACAAATGTGTTTAATTTTGATGAAGTCCAGTCTATTTTCTATTTGGCTGGTTGTGCTTTTGCTGGCATAGCTAAGAAATCATTGGCTAACTCAAGGTAACAAAAATCTCACAATCACGTTTTTTTCTAAGAGTTTTATAATTTCAGCTCTTACATTTAGGTCTTTGATTTACTTAGAGTTAATTTTTGTATATGGTTAGGTAGGGGATCCAAATTCACTCTTTTGCATATGAATCTAGTTGTCCCAGCATCATTTGTTGAAGATTATCCTTTTCCCCAATGAATTGTTTTGGTACTCTTGTTGAAAAATCAAATGACTGTAAGTGTAAGAGTGCATTTCTGGACTCTTAATTTGATTCCATATATCCATATTGCTATTTTTATGCTAGTAACACACTGTCTTCATTATTATAGCTTTGTAGTAAATTTTGAAATAAAGAATTGAAGAATTTTGTGTTCTCCAACTTTGATCTTTTTCAAGATTGTTTTTGCTACTCTGGGTCCCTTGCTATCCTGTGTAAATTTTAGGATCAACTTAATCAGTTTCTGCAAAAAAAAAAAAAAAGCTGCTGGGATTTTGATAGAGATTGCATGTAATCTGTAGATTAATTTAGGGAGTATTGTCATCTTAACAATATTAAGTTTTTCAATCTATGAATATGTCTTTGCATTTAAGTCTTTAATTTCTTTCAAAATTTTTAATAATTAAAATTTTTTTTCTAAGTATTTTATTTTTTTGATGCTACTGAAAATAGAGTTTTCCTATTTTTTGGCTATTTGTTGGTGTACAGAAATGCAATTGATATTTGTATATTGATCTGGTATTCTTAAAATTTGGTGAATAAGTCATTTCCTAGTTTTAATGCAATCCTTAGGATTTCCTACATACAAGATTATGTCATCTACAAGTAGTAGTTTTACTTCTTCCTTTCCAATCTGATGCGTGTTCTCTTTCTTCTCTCTTCTCACTTCTCTCTCTCTCTCTCTCTCTTGCTTAATTTCCCTGACTAGACCCTTCAGCACAATGTTGAATAGAAGTAACAAGAGCGAACATCCTTGTTTTGTTCCTGACCTTAGGGGAAAGCTTTAAATCTTTCACCATTAAGTATGACGTTAGCTGTGGTTTTTTAACAGATGCCCTTTATCAGACTGAGGAAGTTTCCTTCTATTCTAAGTTTGTTGAATGTTTTTATCGGAAATATTAAGATAATGATGTGGTTTCTTTTTTACTATTAATGTGGTATATTACATTGATTGGTTTTGTATGTTAAACCAACCTTGATTTCTTGGGATAAATCCCACTTGGTCATGGTGTATAATTCTTTTTATATGCTGCTGAATTTGGTTTACAAATGCATAAATATGCAGCTTTTATTTTCCTGAAGTGTTTTGTGATGATATTCACAAGGGATATTGGTCTGTAATTTTGTTTTTTTTTTCCCCTTGTGATATCTACCTGGTTTTGGTATCAGGATAATACTGGCTTCACAGAAAGAGTTGGGAAGTGTTCCATCCTTTTCTATTTTTCCAAAGAGTTTGGGAAGGCCTTTAGTAATTCAATTAAGGCCAAGAAAGTAAAAGGCTGCTTAGCACTGAATAATTCTACCCTTCTGGGTTATAAGAATACAAACACAGACTCTTATGAACAAGGTACTAAATATTTAAAAGACAAAAATCAAGCCAAGTTTTGTACCAGATAAAATTCACCCCCTCCTAAAATTTCTAGAAATAATTTACTTAAGCTATGAGGTCTGATACTTAAATTTGCGAACATGCCACCGTGCGCTTACATTGGCAGCACTGTACAAACAGCTCTGTAAGGTTTCATAACCTTGGAATATCAGTGTCTCATAGTTGTGTTCGTGTTGACGTGTGGCAGTGCCTTGCTGAGTGGTGTTCATTATAGTTGTTAAGTGTTTCTGTGTGCTGTTGTGAGAATGTCTGAGCTTGAATTAGAGCAATGAACAAACATTAAATTTCTTGTTAAACTTGGCAAGAGTGGAAGTGAAATCAGGGACATGTTAGTCCAAGTTTATGAGGATAATGCCATGAAGAAAACGGCAGTGTACAAGTGGATTAAACGTTTTTCTGAGGGAGAGAACATGTCACTGATGAAGAGAGGTCAGGGTGGCCAGTAACAAGCAGAACAGATGAAAACATTGCAAAAATTGTTGAATTGGGCATCAAAATCATTGGCTGACTGTGAGAAACATAGCAGACTAAGTAAATATCAATAGAGAAATAATTAGGACAATCTTAACTGAAAAGCTTGACATGAGAAAGATGTGTGCAAAAATGGTCCCAAAGGAGCTCTTGCATCACAACACGGCACCAATTTACACGGCACTGTCTGTGAGGGAGTTTTTAGCCAGTAAACAAATAACTGTATTGGAACACCCTCCCTACTCACTTGATCTGGCCCCCAATGATTTCTTTCTTCACCTGAAGATCAAGGAAATAGTGAAAGGAAGACATTTTGATGACATTTAGGACATCAAGGGTAATATGACGATAGCTCTGATGGCCATTCCAGAAAAAGAGTTCCAAATTGCTTTGAAGGGTGGACTAGGCACTGGCATCGGTGCATAGCTTCCCAAGGGGAAGACTCTGAAGGTGACCGTAGGGATATTCAGCTATGAGGTATATGGCACTTTTTCTAGGATGAGTTCGCAAACTTAATCGTCAGACCTTGTATATCACAAATTTATATTTAGATTAATGATTATGCTTGTGAAAATGGAAATATAGCATATCACTTGAAAAGAATTCAAGCAACACAGAAATATATTAGTAAGTAAAACAATAAAATTCTATCACCCAGAGATAATCATCAGAAATATTTAGTAAACACCATTTTAGACCATGCTTTATTTAATTCTATATTTAAATGTATCCATTGTTTACCATCAATTCTTTTACTTTATCTTCTCTATACTTAAATCTCATGGATATATGGATTTTATTAAAAGTAGTTTGTTCTAGGACTTCTGGGTAGTGTGATTCCTGAGTTCCTTTACATTTAGAAATGTAAATATGCTTCCTTATATGCAAACAACTTTGCTGTGTAATATTCTTGTCTCACATTTTAACTTTCTAGATATTGCTATTATAATCTGGCATTGACTATTGCTGTGGAAGAGTCAGAGGATAATCTGATTTTCCATTACAGATGACCTTCTTTTTGTGTGCAGATGATTGAAGAACATTCTTTAATCCTTGAAATTCAACTAAATTTGACAAGCTTCATCTCAAGTCAATTTCTTTTCTTAAATTTATTTTCAATTACAGCTGACATACACTATTATATTAGTCTCAAGTGTACAACATAGTAATTAGACATTTATATACCTTATGAAGTGATCACACCGATAAGTCTTTTTTTTTTAATTTATTGGAGTGACAGTTGTTAGTAAAATTACATAGATTTCAGGTGTACAATTCTGTATTACATCATCTATAAATCCCATTGTGTGTTCACCACCCAGAGTCAGTTCTCCTTCCATCACCATACATTTGATCCCCCTTACCCTCATCTCCCACTCCCCACCCCCCTTACCCTCTGGTAACCACGAAACTATTGTCTGTGTCTATGAGTTTTTGTTTCTCATTTGTTTGTCTTGTTCTTTTGTTGTTTTTGGTTTATATACCACATAGCAGTGAAATCATATGGTTCTCTGCTTTTTCTGTCTGACTTATTTCGCTTAGCATCATACTCTCAAGATCCATCCATGTTGTCACAAATGTCTCTATATCATCTTTTCTTACCGCCGAATAGTATTCGATTGTGTATATATACCACAACTTCTTTATCCATTCATCTATTGAAGGACATTTTGGTTGTCTCCATGTCTTGGCCACTGTAAACAAAGCTGCAATGAACATTGGAGCACACGTGTCTTTATGTATAAATGTTTTCAGATTTTTTGGGTAGATATTCAGGAGAGGGATTGCTGGGTCATATGGTAGGTAATTCCATTTGTAATTTTTTGAGGAACCTCCACACTGCCTTCCATAACAGCTGCACCAGTCTGCATTCCCACCAACAGTGTATGAGGGTTCCTTTTTCTCCACAGCCTCTCCAACACTTGTTACTATTTGTCTTGTTGATGATAGCCATTCTGACTGGGGTGAGGTGATATCTCATTGTGGTTTTTATTTGCATTTCTCTGATGATTAGTGATGTTGAGCATTTTTTCATATGTCTATTTGCCATTTGTATGTCCTCTTTGGAGAAATGTCTCTTCAGGTCCTCTGCCCATTTTTCAATTGGGTTGTTTGTTTTTTTGTTGTTGAGTTGCATGAGTTCCTTGTATATTTTGGATATTAGCCCCTTATCGGAGGCACTGTTTGCAAAAACCTTCTCCCATTCAGTTGGTTGCCTCTTTATTTTGTCGATGGTTTCTTTTGCTGTGCAGAAGCTTTTAAGTTTCATATAGTCCCATTCGTTTATTTTAACTTTTACTTCCATTGCCTTTGGAGTCAAATTCATAAAATGCTCTTTGAACCCAAGGTCCATAAGTTTAGTACCTATGTTTTCTTCTATGCGGTTTATTGTGTCAGGTCTTATGCTTAAGTCTTTGATCCATTTTGAATTAATTTTGGTACATGGTGACAGATAGCAGTCCAGTTTCATTCTTTTGCACGTGGCTATCTAATTCTCCCAGCACCATTTATTGAAGAGGCTGTCTTTCCTCCATTGTATGTTTTTAGCTTCTTTGTCAAAAATTATCTGTCCATATTTATGTGGTTTTATTTTTGGGTTCTCAATTCTATTCCATTGGTCTATGTGTCTGTTTTTCTGCCAATACCATGATTATTATTACCATCACTAAATATTTCTGATGATTATTGTAGCCCTGTAGTATAAGCTAAAGTCAAGGAGTATTGTTCTTTTTTCTTAAGTTTGCTTTGGCTATGCGGGGTCTTTTGTGGTTCCAAAAAAATCTGATGATTTTTTGTTCTATTTCTTTAAAAAAATGCCATTGGGATTTTGATGGGGATTGCAATAAATGTGTATATTGCTTTGGGTAATATGCCCATTTTAACTATGTTGATTCTTCCAATCCATGAGCATGGAATGTATTTCCATTTCTTTGTGTCTTCTTCAATTTCTTTCAAAAATGTCTTATAGTTTTCAGATCGATAAGTCTTAATACCGATCTGACATCAGGTTGATCATTTCATATGGTATCACTTATTTTCTGGAACAAAATGCGTCCTTTAATTTATAGATTCACTTTCTTTTAATACTTTTTTTTTCTGCTGCAGTATTTAAGCTCACTCTTTTAGGGTCAATTCGTCTTATGTTGGGTAATGTTTGTCCCCTGCAATATTAACTTCTCTTTAAATGCTTTAACCTTTGTTTTCTTATCCTCTACAATTGTAGTGATTAACCAGGTTTTCTTTTGTGTTAGAAATCTCATTTCAGTAGTGTCCATTCTGTTTCTTGCTATTCCACATTTGTTAGATGACAGCTGGTATTATTTTGGTCCTTGAATTGTTTTCTTAACTATGCAATTTCCCTTTCCATCTCCTATTGTTTTATTTAGTGTTCAAGCTCTTACTTTATTGAATTAATAGTCTTATTAAATTTTCCTTAGGTGTAAAGTACCCATGAACATTTTTATTCTGTTGCTTAGTACTGAATATGCGTAGTATTTATTTTTCTCTTTGAATAAGCATAGTATTTAAATAGTTACAGGGTGGCTGGGTAGCTCAGTTGGTTAGAGCATTGTTCTAATAACACCAAGATTGCCGGTTCAATCCCTACATGGGCCACTGTGAGCTGCGCCCTCCTTAAATAAATAAATAAATAGATAAATAAATAAAATAGTTACAGATGTTTCTTCTTAAACATCTCACACTCCTCTAAACTTTCACCATTTCGGTGTTTTGCAAGGACAATGTTTAATGTAGCTCTCTATTTCTATCATGTTTTAATCCTATCAGTTAGGATGGATTGGACTACAAATAACAGAATCTTTAACAATGTTTAAACAATAAAGATTTTCTATTGTCTCACATGTTTACTATCTAGAGGTAGTCAGTTACAAGATTGGTTCTGCAGTTTAACTATGTCATCAAGGATTGAGGCTTTTCCCATCTTTCTGCTCTGCTGTACCTCAAAAATCACAATATGTGGCTGCCATAGTGCCAAGATTCAAGTCCACACACACTCATATCCCAGGCAGCAAGGAAGGGGAAGGGACTAAAAGAGTCTTATCACTTTTTAGTTCTTTTTTTCCAGAAAGGAAAATCTTCCTCAGGACCTCCTGCCTTCCACCTCCAACCCCTAAAGAGTCTTTTCCTTCCATTTTGCCAGAAGTGGATCATATACCTTCCCCCAAATAAGTCACTGGTAAAGATGAAATGGATTGTCATTAATGGTCTAAGACAGTGATTCTCAACTGAGGGTGATTTTGCCTTCCAGGGGACTTTTGACAATATTTAGAAAGATTTTTGGTTGTCACAACTTCAAACCAAAATCAAGGTTCTATTGGCAAGAAGGAAGGGGAGAGAGAATAGGAGTTGAATATATGCACTACCTATCTAAACACCACTGTCTAAAGGGAGGAAACCCGTTTTCAGCTAGAATACCTATCAATAATTTATTTTTCTTACCAAAGGGATTGCTAAACTACCCTTCGTTTGCCATACAAGGACAAAATAGAACTCAGAGAAAATGTAGAGGTCTCATATACAGAGAGAAAAATGCTTCAGAATCATGCAATCAGAAAAAAAGAAAAGTAATTGGGGTTTAACAAGTGAAAAGTTCTTTTTCAGAGTATTAGAAGAATAAACCTATGAAAAAAATAGACTAATCAAAATAGTCCTTCAAGTGAACTCTGTAAATAACTTTATGAGTAAAAATAAGGGTTAAATAAAACAGAGAATAAATTAGAAAAAAGGACATCTGTGGTAGATAGAATAATGAGCCCTCAAAGATACCCATGTTCCAATCCCTGGAATCTGTGACTGTCACTTTATTTGCAAAAGGAGTTTCTTACATATGATTAAGTTGTTATGAGATGGGAAGATTATTTTTGAATTATCCTGGTAGGCCCACGGTAACCACAAAGATTCTTATAAAAGGGAGGTAAGAAGGCCAGAGTCAGAAAAAGAAATGTGACAACAAAAGCAGAAGTTGAAATGATGCAAGAAAGACCATTAGCCAAGGAATGCAAGAGGCCTCTTGAAACTAAAAAAGGCAAGGAAACAGATTCTTCCCTGAACCCTCCTGCGGAAGGAATGTAGCCCTGCTGACGGTCAGAACTGTGATAACAAATTTGTGTTGTTTTAAGCCAGTACTTTGGTTACAGCAGCAAAAGAACATCCAAGTGCAGACTGACATAGAATAAGAACAGCATGAGACACAGTGATAATCTATAGTATAGGCCTTGGACAATGCAAAGGCAAGAAGAATCAAAACTGGATCAAACAGAGGCAATATCTCGCTAAGCACTAAGAGTTTTCACTTTTCATAAAAGGGAACTGGACATTTCTACGGGAATTTACTGTGTATTGATTACAGTTTGATATATGCAGTAGTAAGGGTTCTCTAGGGAAACAGAACCAAGAGGAGATGTGTGTGTGTGTGTGTGTGTGTGTGTGTGTGTGTGTGTGTGTGTATGTTTTAAAACACTTGTCTCATGCAATGCGGGGTAGGGAGGGCTGGCATTCTGAAATTTGTAGGAGAGGCTGGCAGGCTGGCAATTCAGTTAAGAGTTAATGTTGACACGGCACCTTGAGCTGAGCTGCCTCCCGGATGGCTCAGTTGGTTGGAGCACGGGCTCTCAACCACAAGGTTGCCAGTTCAATTCCTCGACTCCCTCAAGTGATGGTGGGCTCCGCCCCCTACAACTAAGATTGAACACGGCACCTTGAGCTGAGCTGCCGCTGAGCTCCCGGATGGCTCAGTTGGTTGGAATGCATCCTCTCAACCACAAGGTTGCCGGTTCAACTCCCGCAAGGGATGGTGGGCTGTGCCCCCTGCAACTAGCAACGGCAACTGGACCTGGAGCTGAGTTGCGCCTGACACAACTAAGACTGGAAGGACAACAACTTGTAGTTGAACGGCACCCTCCACAACTAAGATTGAAAGGACAACAACTTGACTTGGAAAACAGGCCTGGAAGTACACACTGTTCCCTAATAAAAGTCCTGTTCCCCTTCCCCAATAAAATCTTTAAAAAAAAAAAAAGAGTTAATGTTGAAGGTTTGAGAATTCTATAGGGCAGCAGGCTGGAAACTCAAGCGGAGTTTCTGTGTTGCAGTTTTGAGGAGAATTCCTTCTTTTTCTTCAGGAAACCTTAGTCTTTGCTGGTTAAGACCTTCAAGTGACTGAATGAGGCCTACTCATATCATGGAGAGTAATCGCTCTACTCGAAGTCTACTGATTTAAATGTTAATCACATGTAAAAAATGCCCTTACAGAACATCTAGACTGATGCTTTGACCAAACAACTGGGCACCATAGCTTAGCCAAGTGGACACATAAAATTAACCATTGCAGTATACACGTGTACATTTACCTCTACAGAATACAGTCAATAATTTTCAACAAATCCTTTGTTGTGTTCATCAACTTGACTTAGTGTTTAGATCAAGATTCTTAATGTGGAATCCATGTACCACTAGAGGGTCCCCCATTTTCAGGTGGGGGCAGAGCGTTCATGAAGCTTTTCCGATTATATAGAGCATTTTGACTGGATGTATACTAATGCATTTTTCTGGGAGAAAGGTCCATAGCTTTCACCATATCCTCAAAAGAGTCTAGAAGAGTCCAAGACTGGCCAAGAAAGGTTAAGGAACCATTCTAGACAGACATTGAAACTGAGCGAACCATTTTTGACATTTGAAGCTAGGTTCTGATGTCTGATCAAGCAGGACACTTACAGACTGCTCTGAGAGTTACTCATCACAGAAATACAAAGTTCTCACCAAAGTCCTTATAAATAATAGAGTAAATATACATCTTTGCTTTTCAGCAAGGTTATTCATATCTTACTCTGACATGATACTATAAAAGAGATAGAATAAGGGAGATGGAACATAGTGCAGTCCAAAATGCGTCTTTCAGAAGCAATTTTTGGTCATTACAATTTTATGGATGAGTTATTTAGGTAATAAATGGCAGTGAAGTGAGCAGCAGTGAGGAGCCTTCCAAAATCTTAGAAATGAACAAGAATGCTGCCCTCTGCATCCTAAACCTATCAACTCAGCATATATGAGAAGCCGGCAAAATGTCGCCTAGACCCTCAGAATGGCTGTGGAGTGCAAGTGAATCAATCAATTAATAGGAGAAACTAGTATTTTAAAGCAGTTCAGACTACAAAGGGGCTGCGCAGGGGAATTTCTAGGGTGATGGAAATATTCTGTATGATATTGTAGTTATAGACAAATGACATGCCTGTGTCAAAACCCACAGAATTATGCATCACAAATAGTGAACTTCTCTGCATGCACATTTTAAAAACATCAATCAGGATGTTCAGGGATCCCAGGACAGAATGTAAACAGTGACAAATGAATCGATAATAATTGTATTACAAACACATGAGATAACTTCATTAAAGGTAGTGGGGAAAACAGGAGCTGACCTAAGTAACTTTGGAAAACCACGTTTTGACTGGATACTTTAAGGCTAAAGACAAAAAGAAACACACACACACACACACACTATAGTTGGTATGAGTCAGCATTTCTGAAACTGGGTATACTGGGGTAGAACAAATAATGAAATTTTAGATAATAGGAGCCAGATTTCTCACTGTCGGAGAATAAAGTTAAAAATTAATCAAGAAGAGAAGGCTAGAATGAATAGTAGTACTCTATTAGAGTTGGGAATGTCTGTATGCACTCATGTTTGTTTTAATATATATGCAGATACAGACACAAATATAGATATGTTTGTTTGCAGGGTTAGCGTCTGTGTGGACACATACAAACACACACACACACATATTTGCTAGCTCTGTTCACTAAGTGGGCCTGGAAGCAGTAGCACCTCAGCAGCAATGAGTACTTCCAGCACGGAAATGTTGGTTTCTAAATACAATTCTCTAACAAAGGGACACAGGAGGTAACCTGAAAGAGCTTCCAAAGCTGGAAAAATTTGGCCAAAGCTGGAACAATTTGAGCAAAACATTTATAACCCAAAAAATAAAATAAGTATCTATAAGCCCATAGTAATACAAATAAGCAACTGAATAAATAAGTAGAGAAAGAATAAATTGTCCCTATAGAAGAATTCAAAACAGTATTTGCAGACACTCCCGGCTCTAGGAGGCGGAGCTTCATTCCCCTCTCCTAGAGTGTGGGCTGGACTGAGTGACTTGCTTCCAAAGAACAGAGTATGGGAAAGAAAAATAGGAGAAAACTGGTAAGCACTATCTTAACCAAACAGGTGAGGTTAACGTCATCAGTGATAAATCATGCTGATAGCATCTACCCCCTGATGTGAGGCAAAGGCAGTTCACTTTTGTGGTAATTTCCCCCAAAGCTGGTAACTTTAGTGTAATCCTGAGAAAAACCCAAACTGAAGGACATTCTAAAAAATATCTGACCAGTACTGCTCAATACGGTCAAAGTCATGAAAAACAAGGAGAGACTGAGAAACTGCCAAAGACTAGACGGGATTAAGGAAACGTGATGATGACTAAATGCAATGCGGGACGCTGGGTTGGATCCTCGACTAGAAAAAGGGCATTAGTGGTAAAATTGTAATAAGGTCCATGGTTAATAGTGTTATATCAATTTCTTAGGTTTGACAACTGTACCATGACTGTGTAAGATGTTAACACTAGGGGAACCTGTGTGAAGGTTATATGGGACCTCCTGTAATATCATTGCAACTTTTTAGTAAATCTAAAATTATTCCAAAAGTATAAGAAGTTCAGAAAAAGCAAATTCTAACAAACTATCTAGTGAAAGAAAAATGTTCTTCTGTGGGTCAGGAATATTTCCCCAGGTCTGAGCTGCCTGAAATATGCCTCAGGTCTAACAGTCTCCTTTGAGTGGAATTCCTTGCTTACCCAACAACTTTGGACCACCAATTCAGCCTAGAAGGAAGGGGCTCTGGTCCTGGGAAAAGGAATGCACTGAAGCGGGCACATGACCATATTGTTACTAGAAAGACATATCCCCTAATTACAAATCAATCAACTGGCATCCAGGTCAATTGTACCAACTTTATTAAATTTAGTTATGAATCTCTCACTGAGAACCTGCTCATTCTAGGGTCCAAAGTCTACTTTCTGGACTAGCAAGCCCCAAATCCAGACTTTACAATCTGGTAGGCTCCCACCCCAACTCCTAACCATCCCCACCCACCTTTATCCACATTGTTGTTCCACCTCAGTAGGCCTCCTGGCAGCCAGCAATCCTAGCAAGGCTTCCAGTAACAAACACCATACTTGCTCTATACAATAAAACCTACTTCTGATACCTTGGCATCTTTTACTTTCTTGAATAACATGAATACCAGTTTCAAAAGTGAGATTTCCTCAGCCCCCTTGATGTTTTCATTAAGTAGAAGTTGTGGTTGTGTTCTGGAAAAATTAGGGCACAAAAGAATCCAGCTTCTAGCAGATTTTTACTGTGTTAAAACTTGATTCTCTCCCTCCTGTACAACTAATTTTTCTTTAATCTGTGCTTACAATCCCTGTGCTTTTTCTTATCATTCTGTGTTTAAAGGCCTGTGTAACCTGAATTGCTACTTTCCAGAGATGAAGAGAGAAATACTCATGTGTCATTTGTATTTTAAGTATTAGGTCATTCCACTTTCTCAGTTTTTATAGTTTCTAAAACTTTCTAAAACTTTTAGTTTCTAAAACTTTTCCTTGAACTTGAAGTTATTCTGGCCAACATAACTCAAACCTGATTGTCACTAATTTTTAGTTAATTATTGTAACTGAGAGCTTGTCTTTACCACTCAAAGTTCATGAAACCCTATATTGAAAACTACAATGTGTTAGTGAGTCAAGCGTAAGGCATGCAGAGCTTGCCTGAATGAAAACTAAAGTTGCTGAGTATTTGTTTCGTCTTCATTGGCCAAACTTTAACATTCTTTTTGTGTATGTGGTTATTACAGTAAATAAACACTTGACTTTAAAGTAATGGATAGGGTGATTTTTCTTTATTTTTACTACAGCACTTTATTTTCCTCACAAAGACGTCTTGCTGGGGCCTAATGTTCTCACGTGACAGTGGAAAAACAAAATTTGCGGTGATTTGTTAAAGAATTGCATACAAAAACTTCACACAATAGGCGGCTCTTGCACAGTACCACCCTGCACAGAAACGCATGGGCTACAGATTATCAAGCCACCAATTTCTCTTGCATAAACATGTGCTCTTCAGCCACCAAGTGACTAAGCCGCATGTACCAGGGGTTTAAATCTAAGATATGTACAGGCTATTAAACATGTACAAAGGAAACAGTTAACTTGAATACAAAGTCAAAATCAGCAACCAGGTCTACGATCCAGTGCAGATATCAAATACAAGCTTCAAGGACAGATTTCTTTTCAAAGGCTTATTCCAGTTTCATGAGGCTAGCATAAGGTGTATCCATTTGCCAGGGCAAACTTGTATTTCTGATGAACTCATGTAGCAAATGCTATGCATCTGCTCGTAGTCCATTTAGAAGCATTTGCGGTGGACAATGAAGGGGCCCGACTTGTCATACTCCTGCTTGCTGATCCACATCTGCTGGAAGGTGGACTGTGAGGCCAGGATGGAGCCCCCATCCACAACGAGTACTTGTGCTCTGGTGGGGCCATGATCTTGATCTTCATCGTGCTAGGCGCCAGGGCAGTGATCTTCTGCACCATCGGGGATGCAGAGACACACGGTGGCCCCACCAGACAGCCCCATGTTGGAACACAGGTCCTTCCGGATGTCGACGGCACACTTCATGATGGAGTTGAATGTGGTCTCGTGGATACCAATCGCAGGACTCCATACCCAGGAAGGAGGGCTGGAAGAGCACCTCTGGACACTGGAACCACTTATTGCCGATGGTGACTACCTGCCCGCAGGCCGCTCGTAGCTCTTCTCCAAGAAGGAGGATGCAGAAGCAGTGGCCATCTACTGCTCAAAGTCCTGGGTGACATAGCAGAGCTTTTTTTGATGTCACACATGACTTCCTGCTTGGTGGTCGTGGTGAAGCTGTAGCCATGCTCTGTGAGGACCTTCATGAGGTTGTTATCAGTCAGGTCCCGGCCAGCCAGGTCTAGACTCAGGATGGCGTGGGGCAGGGTGTACCCTGATAGATGAGCACAGTGTGGGTGACCCCATCCCTAGAGTCTATAACAATACCAGTGGGGCAGCCAGAGGCATACGAGGACAGCACGGCCTGGGTGGCCACGTACATGGCTAGAGTGTTGAAGGTCTGGAATGTGATCTGAGTCACCTTCTCACGGCTGGCCTTGGGGTTCAGGAGGGCCTGGGGCAGTAGCACAGCGTGCTCCTCAGGGGCCACACGCAGCTCGTTGCAGTGGTGCCAGAGATGCTCCCCACTGTCCCAGTTGGTGATGATGCCGTGCTCAATGGGGTACTTGAGGGTCAGGATGTCGCTTGCTCTGGGCCTTGTCACCCACATAGCTGTCCTTCTGCTCCATGCCCACCATGACGCCCTGGTGTTGGGAGTGCCTGATGATGGATGGGAACACAGCCCGGGGCTTTGCACATGCCAGAGCCATTGTCAATCATGAGCGTGGCAATTTTTTCTCACTTTGCAATCGTGGAGGCAGTGGCAGCGGGGCGCAGAGGAACAGACAGAGGGGCAGCAAGAGGACCAGGAGGCGGAGCCGGCTGCGGTGAGTGAGCTGGGTAGGGTCACATATGACTGACAAAATGTTTGTATTATTGCTGCAGATGAGCCTGGACTTAGTGCTCAGTTTCCAGAGCACTGTTCAGGGATGCACAAATCCAACGACATAGTTCTATGAAATGCACATTTTCAATTTTACTACACACTGCCAAACTGTTTTTAAAATGCAATGCAAACTAATTTACAAGCAGCTTATGGAATTTCTGTTTCTTTACATCCTTTCCTAAACTTTATAGTATCAGACTTTATACCCATTAATTTGTGGGCTGATCTCTCCCCTCAGGGATCAGAGTTCTGTTCTAAGTGGCTATCTCATTAGATGAGGAACCTTAGCACAAGACTTTTGAGAGTTTAAGGTCCCTGAGAATAAAATATAATACATTCTAGAGAAGTAAAATAAAAGCGCCATTAGTGGGCCAATAATCCCCTACCCCTAGATTTAATAATTTATTCTTCTTTGATCTGTAGTAAATGTTTTAAACATAATCACACAATGTTAAGACATTCTCATCAGGAGTCCAATAAGCACCACTACCTATAACCTGGACATAAGTAGGCCTTTGATAAAATTATTTGTTGAATGAACAGAAGAAAATGTCACCATGCAGCCAGTACAAAGATGGCTGGGTGTTTCTCTTGATCCCTCTTTTCTTTGCCTCCCCAACATGAGTTACCAGGTATCACTTCTACCATACTGAGGTATCTTTTTTTGGCCCTGTCCTGCTCTGAATTCCCAATTCCATTGCCCAAATTATGGCCATCTAAATCTCCTGTCTTCATTTTCCATTCTCTCATCCCAAGTCTTTTTCCTACTTCCAGTCCAACCTCCATATCACCACTAGGGTTATCATTCTAAAGCTCAAATAAAATAACATCAGTCCTCTTTATCAAAAATTTCAATACATGGCACACAAGGGTTTTCATAGACTTTCTTCAATGTATTTTTCCAATTTCATCTCTTACTTTCTCATCAAGCACTTTGGCTCTCTATTCCAAACTTGACAAAAGTCAAACTATTTCTCACATTTCAATTTGTTGGTTACTCTTCCATGTTTATGTGACATTCTACATGCTCATCTCCTGGCTGGAAAACACTCGCCTGACAATGTCCTTACTCATCCTTTGGGATTCAAACATTACCTCCTCTGTGGAGCCTTTCTTGACTCCTGTATGCCATAGCACTTATACTTTGTTGCGTTCATCTTGACCAATGCTGTCCAATAGAAATACAAGCCACAAGTAATCTTAACTTTTCTAGTAGAATTTTAAAAAAGTAAAAACAAACAGATGAAAAAATTTTTTAATATTTCTATTTAACCCAATACATTCCCAAAATTGTCACGTAACTCATATAAAATTTATTAAGGTATTTTACTCTTTTTTGTACTAAGTCTTGAAAATCCAGTGTTTTTTATACTTATAGTACATTCCAATATGCCACATTTCAAGTGCTCAATAGCCACATGTGGTAAGTAGCTCCTGTATTGGACACCTAGTGTGAGCTTTAAAAGAAATCATATCTTGTTCATTTTTATATTTCCAGGTGCCAAATTTGTAAGAAATACCCAAAAAATGAATGTCAAATGAATGAATGTATGAATGAATGAATGAACAATGATAAAAACAGCAAGCGTTGGTTGCTTACCATGTGAAAGACACTGTGGTAAGCAATATCCATAACTGTTTATTCCTTGCTTTACCAGCAGATGGTTGGTTGGCATTCAATAGCTGCTGAAAAGTCATTAAGTAATTAGGTAGTACTGGGAAAGTCACTTAACTTCTTATGATCTCAATTTACCTATTTGTGAAAGGACAGAGGGGATGTACAAAGGGATTCTTTTTCTCTGAGACAGAAGCTTTTTTTCTTTTTCTAACTTTTTAACTTTTTATTTTTCAATTACAGTTGACATTCAATACTCAGTTTCAGGTAGGTGTACAGCATAGTGGTGAAACATTTATACAACTTTCAAAGTCATCCTCCCTGATAAGTTTAGTACCCATCTGACACCACACATAGTAATTACAGTGTTATTGACTATATTCCCTGTGCTGTACTTCACATCCCCATGGCTATTTAGTAACTGCCAATTTGTGCTTCTTAATCCCTTTACATTTTTCACCAGCCCCACAGCCCGTCTCCTATCTGGCAACCATTAGTTTGTTCTCTGCATCTGAGTTTGTTTTGTTTGTTCGTTTGTTTTTTAGATTCCACATAAAAGTGAAATCATATGGTATTTGTCTTACTCTGACTTATTTCACTTAGCATAATACCCTCTCGGTCCATCCATGAACATACTGACCTTGGATAGAGGACATATCAGATATTAAGCTAATAAGAACAGATAGTACACTTGTCCTTAGCCAAAAGGCCAAGTGATGTAAAGTGACTCTTAAGACCAGTTCTAAAACAGTGTAAATATAAATAAATGTAGAAGATGGATAAGAAGATTTCGGAAACTATGTTGCACAGTGGAAGGGCACATTGGAAGTAGACACTCTAGGTTAGAATTCCCAACTCCATTACTCAGTTATATATTCTTAGGCAATTTCACTAAATTCCCCAATTTCCTACTCTCTCATCTGTAAAACGGAGACAATAATACCTACCTTGCTGTGAGGTTCAGAAATGATACCTATAAAATTTTTGGCATATTAGTAAATCTTCAAAAATAGAAGACAGGCATTATTATTGGTTCTGGGAAGTTTTTCACTTTATTATTTTTCCTTAAGATTTAACAAACTTAAAAGTAAGCCTTTAAGACAGGGTTTACTACGTGCCAGAAACTATGCTAAATGATTTAAAATGTTAACTCATTCAGCTTCGTAGCACCCCTATGATGTAGGTGTTAGTTCCCATTTTACTCCTGGGAATCTAGGCACAGAGAGTAAATAACTTGCCCAAGGTCAGAGAGATAGTAAGTGGTAGTACTAGGATTCTACAACCAGGAGTTCAATTCTAGAGTTAGGACGCCTAATCACTATGCTCTATTCTTCTCAAGCCAATTGTTGCTTAGTTCATTAGAAAAAAAACTACAATTTGCTGTTGTAATAAATATTGTTACAGTGATTAAATGGTTTTGTCTATGGAGAAACTACAATCTGTGCACTGTTCTCTGCTCTGAATAAGAGATTAGGGACTGAGTCAAATGTAAGTTTCACTGTCTTAAAGAGTCATACCTTTGTATGTAGGTACATTTTTTTTACATATAGGTGTGGTTTGCTGCCTGAGGTTCTCCCAGTTTGGGGCCATTATTTACAAATATTTCTGGGAGGAAGACTTTCCCTTGAAGTTCAAAGGTGTGATGGAACTGATCTTAAAGACTGTAGGCACAGTCCTCAAAAAGCACCACCCAAAGAGCAGGAAACAGCTGACTCAGAGTCTGTGGCTTACACCTTTGACATGCTATGATGTTCAAATACAGATTGTGTGAACTCGCGGGTCCCATTTTGGGCATCTGCAACAGCTCTGTTCTGACTCATGTACAAAGGTAGCAAATCTCTAAAAAAAGAAAAAAAAAAAAGGACATAGGAAAAAAAAAGAATAATCTCCAGGTCTCAGGGTTCTATTGAGTTACTATTGCCCAACAATGAGGTCCAAACAATGACAATGCCACCCACAAAAGAAGGGCAAAATGATCATCTAATCAATGTGGGAAGAAATTGTCCCGCAAGGTAGTTTCTTCTTTTTACAATGATGCTTGGAAAACAGACAACCAACAGTATTTAAAGAAATATTACAAATACTGTTCCTCTTCCTCCCAACTCCTATGAGCTAGGGAACACCAGGACACTTTTATCAATCAATAGGGTCTAGTGGAAACAGTTGAGAATGTAGGGGAGGCAAAATTTTACCTCTACCTTTTTAGTGTTTTTCAGCTAGGCTTGAGAATTAAACCGATATAAGACAGATTAACAGGTGAAAAGTATACAAATTTATATGTTTTATAAATTTCCTAAGAAATGAAGACCCAAAGAAATAGCAAAACCTACAGGCTTTTACATTAGATTGAACAAAAGAAAGGCAATTGTGGAAACGTAACTATACTATATGGGGAGGCTAAAGGAAGATAAGAATTATTTTAACAAGGTCTATTTATACAGGATTCTCTCAGCTTTGATTCCCCATTGAGGAATGTGTTAAACAAAAAAAACTTTGAAGCTGAAAGTTTTTCTGGAAAAAAGGGCTTATTGGGCCATATGCTAGCCAGAAAAAGGACCAGGTCCTGGGGTATGCAGTCTAAACTGCCAGTGGCAGAACTAGATGGAGAAGACAAACGTGTCTGATGTGGCTCTTTTATACAGTTGAGTTTGGGGAAGGAAGAAGTATGTTGTTTTGAAAGAATTTACATTGGCTATAGACAGAGGAAACAGGAAAAGATGAAGCAAGGCTAGTTCTTGGTTAGGTGTATAGTCTGTAAGGAAGAAGTATCTGCTCTTTCTGGATTGGTTGTGGGCAACAGTCTGGAAAATTCATGCATTGGCTATTCTATCTGGATAACCTCAGAAATAGCCACCTGGAAGTTAATTCAAGTTGTAAGTTTCAACATACATTCAGGAAAGTAAACAGTATTTTTTGTTGCTTTTCTCTGGAGGTTGTTAACCTTTCTTGTGCCTTCTTCCTACCCTCCTGCCTGCTGAAATTTAATTTAGGACATCTCAGAACATTTTCCTTGTCAAATGTTTCTTTTCTCCAGGTATAGTGAGGGTATCTTTCACACAGGAGTTTTTATCTCCTCTTTTCAGGAAGAAAAAGGGGGGTTAGAATACACTTCTTCTATCTACTGTTTTTAAAGTGTCTTTGCTCTAAGTAATCCTTGTGCCACTACTTAAAATAGCCAAGATATGGAAGCCACCCAAGGGCCATCATTAGACGATTGGATAAAGAAGATGTGGTACATGCATACAACGAAATATTACCTAGCCATAAATAAGAATGAAATCTTACCATTTGCGAGACTATGGATAAAACTGGAAGGTACTACACTAAGTGAAATAAGTCAGGCTTATTTCACTTATATGTGGAATCTAAAGAAAATAAATGAACAAACAAAACAGAAATAGACTCACAGATACAGAGAACTGATGGTTGTCAGGGGGACGGGGGGTTTGGGAGTTGGGTGAAAAAAGTGAAGGGATTACGAAATACAAATTGGTAATTACAAAACAGTCATGGTGATATAAAGTATAACAGAGAATATAGTCAATAATGTTCCAACAACTACATATAGTGCCAGGAGGGTACTAGGCTAATGTGGTGGGGGGAATCACTGTCTAAATTATATAAATGTCTAACCACTATGCTGTACACCTGAAACTAATATAATATTGAATGTCAAATGTAACTGAAAAAAATGTTTTAAAATAGTGCCTAACTGCAAATGGTATGCTGATAAACCTTAGCAGTGGTTAACTTAGTGCCATGTCTAAGAAGATACCCTTGAATTTCCTAGGCTGAGACAGATCTTTATACGTATTCCCTCATACTGCATTCTATTGGAATTACCTATTTATGTCTGTCTCCCTATTACACTCTTTGCTTTGTGGGAAATACTGTCTTATCTAACTTTATATGCCTAGTTCAGGGGCAAGTACTTTACACCAAGGTATTTATCAGAACTGATCAACTTAATGATGAAATTAGTAAATATGAATCCCATCATCTTTAACTGTTTTGCTGCTGGTGCCTTTTCAAGGCTAGAATTTGGCCCAGTTCTCATGTTTGTTTTAGGGAGAATATTGACCCATTTCTAAGACTGTTTCACCTGACCCTGGTTATTTCAGAATGCTGCTACTGGACTGGGTTCCAGGAACCCATATCTTGCCTAACCTAGTGGAAAGTTTCATCCCTGAGGGTTAGCAGCTGTGTTAGCTTTGTATTCTGTGCCCTCCTCACAGAATGACTATACATGGTGCTGGACTGTGAGCTCCTCCAGGACAAAAGCCACGGTATTCAAATGAAAGTTTCTCGGGTTCAGACTTAAGTGGCCACAAAGTAAGCAGCTCAGTCAAGTTTTGTGGTGTCCAATTGGGTGCAGCACCATGGGTGCTTTTGTGTTACCAACATGGCCATGCACTGAGACAAGCTCTAAATCCTTAAAGAAAAACCATTTTGAATCATTCAGTTCATTCAGTTCAAAATCATTTAGTTCATTCTTAAAGTACTAACGTGTGTGTTTTATTCACCGTGCCAGATTTCATTCATTTTAAAATCTCACAGTCCCCAACCCTTTTTTGCTTTCTACAGTTTTCATTTTTGAATAACAGCTAAATCCTAGTGGGAATGTTTATACCATGGGTGTCCCATGGAGCTCTATAACCTTACCATAAGGTTACGGTAATGTTCTTACAGAATGATTCTCACGATCCTTTTATTTTAAAAATTGAGATATTATACATAAAGTGCGTTGAGTGCACTAATCCTAAGTGTAAGACTCGATGAATTTTTACATATGTATACACGTTGGTCCCAGATCAAAAAGTAGAGCGTTTCAAGCTCCCATTAGGTTACCTTGTGCCCTTTCCATTCCCCCGCTCCCCGAGATAACTATTATTCTAAATTCTCTCACCATAGATAAGTTTTGTATGAAATTATTCTGGAAGGAGTGGAAAGTGGAAAGATTTGGCCAACAGTCCCGTGGGGCAGGACGGGACGCACGCTCCGCTCCCTCATTAAAGGGAATCCCGCGGAGGTTCCAGTGACCCACCGAGCAACGGCTCCGCTCTCACAGATGCGAACTAGCCCCACCTGAAAGCGCCGGGCCCCACGTAGGCAGTGCTGGAGCACGCCACAATGGCCGCCCGCGACCTCCCACGCTGGACCTCGCCGCATGCTTACCACTATTCGAGTGGGCGCCCCTTCCGCGCGACCGAAAGCCGGGCGTGGCCCTGGGCGCGACCCGCCAGTACACGAGCCGCCAGGGAAGGCGCTCCTGAGCCCAGGATGTGAAGCGCACGCCCATTGGCTGAACTTTCCCCCGCGGGCAGACCCTCCAGCCCTCTCTTGGCGCTCCCATTGGCGGTTCGCGTTCCATCGGCGCCCGTCCCGCCCCCCCTCCCTCCCGGATGGAAACGGGGTTGGGGGGTGGGAGGCCGAAGCGGAGAGGCGGGTGAGCGGTCCTGTTGGTTAGGGGCCTCGAGGCAGCCAATCAGTACAAGACGTGGAAGAGAGGCGCTGCGCCAGCCAGTCACATCCTGCGGTTCGGGTCGGGGCGGCTGACGTAAGTGAGGGCCGCAGCCAATGGGTGTGCCACTGCCCGTCCGCTCTTCAGCAGCCGGTCGGGGGCGGTGGAAGAGCTAGTGAGGAGAGCGCGGCGGCGGCGGCGGCGGCGGCGGCGGAGCCATCGCTGGACGGCCAGGGGGAAAGCGAGGCCTGAGCCTCTGCATCTCGGTGAGAGGCAGGGACGCCGGGGTGGAGCGGTCGGGCTGCGGTCCCCTACTCGCCTGGCCCGGGCCGGAGCTGCGGGCACCGGGGCTGCAGGCCGGGCCGAGGCGGGGGTTACACCCGCCGCCCCGCCCACGCCCTCCCCTCCGCCCCCGGTCTCCCTGAGGTGGGGGCGCCTGTTTCTGCCCTGATGGTCTTTGCGCTGCTTGGCCGGGCCACCGCCCTCCAGAGGGCGGGGACCGCGGGCAGGGACGTAGGGAGGGGCCTGGTTAGCGGCTGCGGAGCCTGGGGGCGCTGCTTGGGGTAGGGAAGCCGCGTAGAGGTGGCGAAGGTGGGGTGGGGTAGTAAACGGAGGAGCTGGCTAGTGTGTTCGAGGGTGGCAGTAAGAGGCGGCCTGTGATTGAAGGATTCCGGGTGTGGGGAGGAAGAAAGTGATGGGTAAAGGGTGATGCTCCGAAAAGGGTGCGGGAGGAGAAGGTGCGGAGTGGTGGAGTGTTGTTGGCCTCTTGGAAGTAGCATTGACAGAGGGTGGGGGGAAATCAGCTGGGAATGAAGGGAGGACTTGCATGGGTTTTGAAGGTTAAGGTTTCTGGACAAATGGGGACACGTGGATCTCGAGTTGGAGGCACCTACTGAAACCAGAAGGTGACTGAGCGGAGGTTTTAGGTGAGGGGTGGATGGAGGCTGTTTAACTGGAAGACGTTAGGTGGCCAGTTAGGAGAAAGTATACAAGGAGCCAACAAGGTAGGTTTATGTATAGTAGCTGAAGGGTGTGGATCTTTTATGAGTAAAGGAGGAGTAATAACTGTTGGATTTGGCCGAACTGAATGTCTCAGGAGTCAGTCAGCCAGCCAGGTTCATAGCTTCATTCACAGTGCTCATTGAGAGCCAGACACTCAGACTTGTTAACTCTCACTACTGAGGCTGTTCGACCTCCCAACCTGGTGGCAGGCAGTTCATCTCATTGCTTTGCCTCAGCAGCACACAGGCTCACCCGCTCAAAAGTAATGGCGCAAGTATTGCTTGCTTTTGATTGGATGGCAGTGAGGAATCGCTTAATTCTTATTTAAAAAAAAGTCGAATGTGTTGGTTTAAAGGCACCATCAGAAGTTACTTTAAGAAAATCTGCCATACAGGGAAGTATCTGAACTATCTTGTTGGGTATGTGTAATATAGCATAAAATGATGCAAGATCTCTTACGATAACAGAAGTGTAAGTTAACATATAAGTACAGCCCTGTCATTCTGTAGGATCAACCATTTTGATGTAGTAGAATTTGGTTATGTGTCATGCTTGCTGGGAAAATTTTCAGCCTTGGGAAGAGCTTTATAGCTAAATAGGTTCAAAGTTCTTTTCATTTAGAGAAAAGACAGACATGGTGTGTGTGCTACTGCCTTTCTGTTTCAAGCTTTTAGAACTTTTATTTGTGGGGTGTGGGCAGAGCTTGGGGGCAGAGAAGAGGTAGCAGAAAAGAAAGTGGCCCACTACCAAATTTCCAGTGGATTTAAATGGCAAGAAATGATAAGCAGAGACATAATTTCTGCTTGAGGATAGGACAAAAGATTGTGAAGAGTTTAGCATTTCTTGACAAACTCATGTAGTGTCAAGGACGGAAACCAAACATGGCATTCATTGTATAGGGTGTTTCCTTATTAACCTTATTAAACAAAACATTATAGCTAATGGACGATTCTTTAGGATGTAGAAATAATTTTGTGGAAGTAACTTCTTGGTAATGCTATTCACTGATCACATTTTACCCTTAGTATAAAGAATACCTAAGTGCTGAGGTGATTCAGAGCAGAGAAGTAATCCCAGTGGTGTGGAGTTAATCAGGGATTTCCTGAAAGGTGAGTTTTGAGCCATTTTTTGAACTAGGAGTTGGGACGTGGTTATTAGAAGACATGAAGATTATGATGAGTGACAAATTAAAAATGGCTTTAAAGGGGATTGAAGATTTGAATGAAGATTTAAGGGTATGGAAATCAACTAAGTGTTGTTGCTATATAATGGTTTTGTATGGTGGCTAAGAGGAGAATTAGAATAGTTGATGATGGATTGGAGGCAGGTAGTAAAGAAAACGAGTGCAAAAATATTTCTTGATAGTTGTAAGAGAATATGGTGAATCCAAAGTATGTTGGATTATTGAGAGGTAGATTTGGTGTTCAACCATATGTAATAATCAGAAACATTTTTTGAGTCCTGTACTAGATTATGTTGATAATAGTAGTATAATTTATTGGATGCTACTTTATGCCAGACTTTGTGCTTTCCAAGCATCATCTTCCTTTGATTATCCCTATTTTATAGATGAGGGAACTTGAGATTCAGAGAGATGTAATTTACCCACGGTCACACAACTAGTGAATGGTACGTCAGGGTTGGCAAAGTCAGTCAGTAAACATTAATTGAGTATCTCTTTCATGCCAGGTACTGTGGTAAGTGCTGGAGATTCAAAGTTGACGAGCAAATCCAAAGGTCAGGCCTGAGCCAATGTTTTTTAGAGATTGTCATGAGTCAACAGAAGAGAGCCAGTGAAGAAAGAGAAAAAGATTAGTTGGAGAGACTTTTGTAGACACTGAGGAGTATACTGTTTAGGGAAGCTTAGAATAGAAAAGTTTTAAGAAAGAGGAAGAAGTCAGCAGCAAAATATGTAGCTTAGAGACTCAGAGTAAAGATTGAGAAGAAACTATTGAGTTAAGGAAAAAAGTAATGTGAATTTAGGCTCAAGAAAGCCTGGAAGAAGATATTAAGATGTAAGTTCACAGTTAATCATGTTTAGTGACAAGTGCTCTATACAAATTAAAAATTTGGTATGATCACAGTTTTGGTCAAATTCATAGGAAAGATGTTGGTATGTCCCTTGTAATAGTTTAATCTTTGGCTGGTAAAATTATGGGTGGTTCAAAAATTCTTGTTACGTTTTGTATTTTTCCAAGTTTTAAAAAAATAAGCATTATTTTTATAATTAGCTGGGAAAAATCATTCCACTGAAAGGAGCTAATAGTGAGGGAATATGTGTGTGGGCTAGCCTGAGTTATGTTTGGTGTAGGAGAAAAGATCTTACTTTGGTGCCTATTGCATACGAGCCAGTTGAGTAGTAAGCACATTTCCATCTTGGAAATGACTGGCTTGTTACCCGTAGAAACGTCTTGAAACTCCATGTTGAAAGATGGCATGTGCTTAATCTGAGGGACCAGGTTACTAAAGCACCCTGAATCATGGAGCTATGCTCTTGGTTCTTCTGAACGTTGTTTTCTTAGAGTTTAATAAGGAAATATAAAGTTAAAAAAGAAACTAAACCACCCGTACAATTGAGTCATTTTAACTGTGTCTTTTGGCCTTATAGCTTTCCCTCCTACCACATTGGTTCTATAGTTCCTCTCTTCAGTGGGTTTATAATGGTCTTAGAGTCTTAGAGTTCAGTAAGACAATATAAAGTGCTTAATTTACGTATAACTAACTGAAACACTTAAAATTTGTCATTGTTTTCCGTTCCCAATTTGAAAAAGAAGAGAGACAAATTTCAAGAAAATAAGCTTTTCTTATCAAATAATTTTTCCAAAGCGAACTAGTACGATTTGCCCTAGGATCAGTACAGAATTATTCCAATCTCTAATGTGGAGCAGGAAGAACTTTGTAAATCAAGAAGAATATGTTCTAGTTTTTGGTTTAATTGCATTTAGCCCATAGGGATTGTGGGAGGAAACTTAATATTTCATCTAGGTACTGTACTATTTTTCTTAAATAAATTATCACATTTAATTCTCATACAATTCTCTAAGGTGGATATCCCATTTTACAGATAAAGAGAATAAGGCTCAGAGAAGTTAGTAACTTTCCAAAGGATAGAGAGCTAAGTGGCAGAGCTGAGATTTAAACCTTGCTTTCTAAAACTCCAGGACGCATGCCTATAAGACAAATGGCAAGAAAGATTTATATCAGTACCACAATTGTAAGAAATGCCACATAGCCTTTGGTATTTAGTAACTGTTTGTTACCTTAGAACATGGGACTCTTACTCTGTGTGTTTGTGCCTTGTGACACTGGCTCTTAAATGATAGTGATTTTTGTGTCTTACAGAGTGCATTATATGACATATGTGTGTGTTTTCACATTTTAGTATTTTTTGAAATGAAGATGAATTTTACAGTGCCATATTTCTTTTAAAATGTTTGTGAAATGGATACTATGTCTTCAAGTTAAATGTGTCTCAGAATTGAGGAAGTGTGATATATACATATGACTTCATGTATAATTATCTTAGTTTGTTGTATGCATTTTCTTCCCAGCCTCCCCCCTTTTATTAAGCTATTACTTTCTTTTTTAGTAAGATATAACATAGAACTGAAGTATATATTAATAATAAAAATCATTGTCTTTAGCTAGTGAATGTTTCAGTGTAGAAGAAAACATTTAGATGTAGAAAATTCACACAGCACTGTGAATCAGCAGATCTGAGTTTTAATTTTGTTTTTGCTAGCAACTTGATGTGAGACCTGAATGAAGCAAGTCACTTCCCTTCTCTGAGCTTTAGTTTCATCTGTACAATGGAGTGGGGAGGGGAACTTTTAGACCTGTTTAGCTGAAACAAAATGTATGTCCTCTTTCTAATAAAAAATGTGGATGTATTTATCGCGTTTCTAAAAACCTGTATTTATCGCGTTTTCCTATTTTTTCTTTCTCTTCATCTCCTTGTCTTCCCTCCCTGCTCTCTTTTCCATGGATCCTTGAGGTTACTGTCAGATTCTTAATCTATTAAAGAGAATGAATTATTTTTGATATCCTGCATTTACCAAGACAGGATATCTGAGAAAGTAGGTTCCTGGTAAATAGTTAATGAATGAATGAATACTGGGGATGCCAAAAAAATGTATACACATGGCTTGTATTCATCCGTTGTTATTGGTATTTATTGATTATAACAATTTTAATACAGTTTTTTCCTTTCTTAAAATGTGTATACATTTTTTGACACCCTCTATATATGTTTTATCTGAGTTAATAAAAGAATCATTTAAATAGAATACCATAAAAAAGCAGTTGAAGTTTCATTGAAAGTTATGCCTAAAGAATGAAATGTGTTTTGTAAAATAACTTTATCTGCTCTCTGCTGGGCAGATGTACAAGAAGAAAGCTACTGGACCTGTCTTTAAGAAGCTCTCTGTCCTGGTAGGAGAGTCAAACTTCTTTTAACTTTGTATTGTGGGTAATTGCCAATATAAAAATACAATAATAGACATATCACCAGCTTTAACAATTGTCTACTTGTGGTCAATTTTGTTTCATCAGTAGCTCCACCCACTTTCCCCCTTTTTTTATTTTGAAGCAAATCCCTAGACATTTGTTTCAATAATTACCATATAGCGTGGTAAGTGTAGCAATAGATATGCTATTATAATGGATATAATCCAAGTGACGTGGAATTTGTTCATATATATAGTCATACATACATATATATATATATATATATATATATATATATTTTTTTTTTTAAGGAGGGCGCAGCTCATGGTGGCCCATGTGGGGATCAAACCGGCAACCTTCGTGTTATTAACACTACTTTCTAACCAACGGAACTAACCGCCCACCCTGTTCATATATATTTTGAGACTTAAAATTACACTGTACCGGGCAAGAGAAGTTAGATATAGTAACCTACTGTAGGACAGGGATAATATAATTAAGGAGACTGAATATACATATATAAAACTGTAGCGAGATCATATGCCAAAATTGGTTATAGAGATTCTGAGTGGGAAATGACATTATTTCTGACTGAAAGTAGGATTTAGACAGGGAGAAAGGACATTTAGTGGGGTGAGGTGAGGATGATCATGTGGAGAAAGCATGCAGTTAGGAAAACCTAACTTGAGCCTCATAGAATAAGTTATATCTAAATCTGTATCTTTCTATCTACATACATCTTTTCCGTCCCTGCAAGATGTTATTGACATACTCTAGACCTTACATCAGTACTTGAAAGAAGCCATTGCTATGAAAGAAGCCAATTGCTGTATTGCAAGTTAGGACACACTCACTACTTTGTGAATGTAGCACTGTCCATGGTGGATTGACACATTCTATTAACACACCTTCTAAATATCTTAGTACCACATATGTTAATGGATTCATTTTGTCTAGAATGTGTGTGTGTGTGATCAGCTTTCAAGTATGTCATTTTGAGATTTTAAATGGTGGCTTGTGTGTGTGTTTAATTTTTTAAAATTTTATTGTTATTATTTTTTTGCTTTGCACTCCCCCCGGCTGAGGCAGTTGGTCACTGGTCGTTAGTGGGCCGCTCATGGCAGCTCTTGCCGGCTGCCAGCCGCTCACACTGGCCACTGGCCACTCACGCTGGCCACCGGCCGCTCATGGCAGCCCACAGTAGCCCAAGGCAGCACACAGCAGGTGTGTGTTTAATTTAAATGTTAACCATTTGACAATTTTAGAATTACTTTGAAATATCTAGTTTACACATTCTTATCGTTTATGGAATTCTTGCCAGAAATGTTGCGTGACAGTTCCATGCGAAATCCTTCTTGAATGTTAGGAATTCTTACCTTTATATCTTACTATCTTGGAATGTTGACTTAAGTACTTTGAAGTATTAACTGAAAATAAAATCTTTAAGGTCATGAACCTCTTTGTGTATCTTCTCAAAGCTTTGTGCTATCTTCTCAGAAAAATATACGTATATAGTTGTTTTTTTTTAAATTTATTGAGGTGACAATTGTTAGTAAAATTACATAGATTTCAGGTGTACAATTCTGCATTACATCATCTATAAATCCCATTGTGTGTTCACCACCCGGAGTCAGTTCTCCTTCCGTCACCATATATTTGCATATACAGTTTTTCATATAATTTCAGGAGGTTGATAAGACTCTCAGAATCTACTCAGATATCCTTGGAGGGGACTATGGATTCTGGTTTAATAATCCATTCTTTAATGTATAGGCAGAAAGCCCACTGCTAAAATTCAACTCAAATTTATTTTTGTGCATACTGCTCACAAGCAGGTGTTTCTATTATTGAATGGTAACGTTATAAAACTCATTATGCAAATGCTTAATTTACAAAAACATACCAATTGTTAATTGGATTCTTTGGGGAAAACAAGCTATAGCCAGTTTCCTATACACAGGAATGATTTTACCAAAGATTTTTGTGTACATGTGTGGTATTTTATATAATGGCTGCTAATTATCCTGAATTAACAGGAAGTAGAATATATGATATAAGAATGAATAAATGCATAAATACCATTTTTTCAGAGGAAAGGATTTGTTAAAGTACTTTGAAGTTCACATTTGTGTTAAAATAACTCCTAGATGTGATACAGGGCGTTAGAAATGCATATTGGGCTGACAGAGGGGTGATTCTCAGTGGAGCCCTGAAATCATAAGTCTTTACCAGCAACTCAAGTTTCAGAGATGATCCTAAGTAAGTTTCTTAGAAATATGTGGTTTTAAAAACTTGTAGATTGCACCTAAAATATATTCAAAATCATGGTTATTATCATGCACAGACTCCTTGGGAGAGGGGAACTGGTGAATTGCCTGCTATTGGGATATTTGGCTGCAGAGCAGTGCATAGGCTGTTGGAAGATCATTGAGTATTAGGTGTATTGCTTTAAAGAGATAACCTTGTGACCTATGAGAGTTAATAATTCTGTGTATCTAATGTACTATTAGGAAAAAAAAACTTATTCTATCACATAGTAATAGACATATAGACTGAGAGGTAGAAGAGAATTTAACCATCAGTGATTTGGCCGCACCTTCGATGAATTTTACTAATGATCAGAGCAGCTAAATGACATGCCCAAGGTCAGGTGGTTAGTGCCAGTTCCAACAATGTAGTTATTCATTACCCTACCTGATTTTGTGTAAGTCTGTTGTGTTTATTTATTTTGGCTGTCTTTTCATTTTGGATCTCATTTTCTGGAGAAAGAAGTATCTTAACACTAGGATTTTTAGCATTGTGATTTTGACTCTCTGTTAGTAAATTGACTAAGAATTCCCTGAATTTTTATATGGTAATGTTTTTCCTTTGCTATTCATGTCTCACCCCATACTTAGCACAAATAACCCATGGCTACAAGGCTTACTGGGCTTGGCTTCTTAAGAGCTTAAGTGAGTTTCACAGCTGGAAACAGATACTAAGAATCCAAAAAACGCCATCAAATACTACTTCCCTTGTTTTTTCTATGTCTTTTGGGGCTGATCCCTGCCTGACAGCATTTAGTTGCAAGCTGTATCTATGAACCTGGCAAGGTTTTAAAGATAAGCCAGGAAATGATTTTTGAAAAGAGGGTTTGTTATGAAATTGAGTCATTTGAAGACATTCCTGGAAGCTTCCCATCAAAACTGGAGACTGGATGTATCACTGACATCCAAGTTTAGAGAAGTTATTATTACTTCCATGATGGTATCCGATTCCAAGTCCTTATGCTACATTTGGTTGGTGTGGACCAGGTAGCCAGGGAGAAAACCTGCCTCTACATTAATGACCTCATAGCCAGGGTAAGGACCCTAAGAACAGTGATTCTCAAGCTGTTTTAATCCCACCTCTTTAGTTGGATCATTCTTCAGCTCAATAATTCCCGCTTTCTAGTGGAATAATAACTAATGTCAAGGTATGAGGTCTGACAATTAAGTTCGAGAACTTACCACCAGGCACTTACATTGGCAGCACTGTACAAACAACTCGGTAAGGTTTCATAACCTTGGTATATCAGTGTGTCACAGCTGTGTTCATGTCAACGTGTGGTGGTGTCTTGCTGAGTGGCGTTCATTATTGTTGTGTGTTTTTGTGTGCCATCATGAGAATGTCTGAGCTTGAATTACAGCAATGAACAAACATTAAATTTCTTGTTAAACTTGGCAAGAGTGGAAGTGAAATCAGGGACATGTTAGTCCAAATTTATAGGGATAATGCCATGAAGAAAATGACAGCGTACAAATGGATTAAATGTTTTTCTGAGGAGAGAGAATGTGACAGTGATGTAGAGAGGTAAGGGCAGCCACTAATGAGCAGAACTGATGAAAACACTGCAAATATTCATCGAATTATGCGTCAAAATCGACAGTTGACTGTGAGAAGCATAGCAGACCAAGCAAACATTGATAGAGAAACAGGAAACTCTTAACTGAAAATCTTGGCATGAGAAAGGTGTGTACAGAAATGGTCCCAAAGGAGCTCACCAATTAACAAAAGCAAAGGAGAGTCGAAGTTTGCCAAGACCTTTTGGAGAGGCAAGATGATCTTTTGGACCATGTTATCAGTGGTGATGAAGCATGGGTGTACCAATACGACCCTGAAACAAAGCATCAAAGTGCACAGTGGAAGTCAGCCAGTTCTCCACGACCAAAAAAGTTCCGTCAGTCCAAATCAAGAGCCAAAACGATGTTGCTCACTTTTTCTGATATCAGTGGGATTCATCATTATGAATTTGTACCAACTGGACAAACAGTTAACCAAGTTTACTATTTGGAAATGCTGAAAAGTCTGCTTGAAAAAGAAGAAAACGACCTGAACGTTTCGCCAACAATTCATGGCTCTGCATCACGACAATGCACCAGCTCACAAGGCACTGTCTGTGAGGGAGTTTTTAGCCAGTAAACAAATAACTGTATTGGAACAGCCTCCCTACTCACCTGATCTGGTCCCCAATGACTTCTTTCTTTACCTGAAAATATAGGAAATATTGAAAGGACGACATATTGATGACATTCAGGACATCAAGGGTAATACAACAAAAGCTCTGATGGCCATTCCAGAAGAAGAGTTCCAAAATTGCTTTAAAGGGTGGACTAGGCACTGGCTTCCCAAGAGGAGTACTTTGAAGGTGACTGTAGTGATATTCAGCAATGATGTATGTAGCACTTTTTCTAGGGTGAGATCCCGAACTTAATTGTCAGACCTCGTATAAGCATTTCTTCAGCAGTTAGGGATATGGATGGTTTCTAATTGAACCACATATACTTTTGTCTTAAAAATCTAGACTAATTAGAAAACCATAGGCTTCAAAATCCTAGTGCTGCAACTGTGTATGTAATAAGTTCTGCAGGTTTAATAATACAACTAAAACTAAAATGATAATGAAGCTTGACTAATAATATATATATTTTTTTATTATTGGGAAAGGGGAACAGGACTTTATTGGGGAACAGGCCTTTTTTCCAAGTCAAGTCGTCGACCTTTCAATCTTAGTCGTGGAGGGTGCCGTTCAAGCTTCAAGTTGTTGTCCTTTCAGTCTTAGTTGTGGAGGGCGCAGTTCAGCTCCAGGTCCAGTTGCCGTTGCTAGTTGCGGGGGCACAGCCCACCATCCCTTGCGTGAGTCGAACCGGCAACCTTGTGGTTGAGAGAACGCGCTCCCACCAACTGAGCCATCCGGGAGCTCAGCTGCAGCTCAGCTCAAGGTGCCGTGTTCAGTCTTAGTTGCAGGGGGCGCTGCTCACCATCCCTTTTGGGACTCAAGGAATTGAACTGGCAACCTTGTGGTTGAGAGCCCACTGGCCCATGTGGGAATTGAACCGCAGCCTTCAGAGTTAGGAGCATGGAGCTCTAACTGCCTGAGCCACCAGGCTGGCCCTGACTAATAGTAAGTTTTAATTGAGAAGTAACAGTAATGATCATTGGAAACCATGACAGCTAAAGACAGCACAAGTTCACTGATAGTGAGTGTCCCCCTTGAAAATTACAGAATTCAAGCTTTTGAGTGTGCATATATGTGTGATAGGAGCTTTGCACCACTGGGTTGTAACAGCCAGAGTTATTAATTGTATACAAATTGAAATCTTTGGTACATTCTAATAACATGCTCATTTTTGTAATTCTTCAAAATTGCAAAATAGTTTATTCTTAAGTAGTGTTAAGGGTCAAAGGAAGGTCATGCTTTCTAAATACTTTGTAGTCCATGGGTGGTCTGGCCCATTTTTTGGACAGTCATTACCTTTGAAGGTAATCCAGTGTGTATTGGAATACATTTCACTTTTCTGAGTCAAAAGTACTAGGATAAAGATTTTGTGAATTAGCATGAAAACATTTTTATTCAAGTTAAGGAGAGACTATAGTATAATAGTTTGTCTAATCACGTGTGACTTATGGTAGTTACTCTTTAAAAGTTGTTTTCTCCTAAAATGGCACTGACTACATGTTTTTTGCAAGCAATGGAATAGTTTATTACCAAACTATGTGTTCACAGGAGCACAGCCCATTTTCTGTCGGCTTCAAAGTAGAAAAGTTACCCCACTGGTACAGGCCTTGAGGATAGAAACAGAAACAAAGGAAAATGGATATTGCTGAAAAAGTTTTTTGCTTGTCAACACACAATTTTAATGCTGTAGAATTGACATTTCCTCTCTGATAGAGTAGAACTTGATTTCTTAAGATGTCTTTGTGTTTGGATTTTTACATTTCTCAAAGGAATTCTGAGTGTCTGATATTTTCCAGAATAATGAGGCCTTAAGAGGCATTTTTAACTCCTCTCAAAGTGCCATGCTTACGGAGCAGCATCAGTGTATGTAATACTTGTGTGATGCCCTAAGAACTAATGAACCTATTGAGAAGCCTTACTATCAATGAGTACCTTCGACATTGGGGAAAATAGAATACAGAGAGTTAAATATTGGTATATCAGGATCTGTGTAGGCAAACAGAGTGGCCATTATATCTGCTTCAATGGGTGCTTACAACAGGGTTGGACACTAGCATCTTTTATTGAAAAAAACGTTAACCAAGATGCTTCAGCTATTCTTTTGTTTGTGGAAAAATGCCTTATAAGCCTTAATTTTTGAAAAAGCAAAAAGGAGCCCACAATTCTTACCAACTTAACTACAGTAAATCGTTGTACATTTTGAGTTTTTCTTTTGGCCCTTTGTTCGTTGCTTACAGCTTTTGCTTTCAGAGGAGGTTTTCTTTTTATATTGAGCCTTAAAACACTAAAGATTCTAGAGTTATTAAAATATTGTAGAAAACACACTAGACGAGTAGTTCCCAATATGCCTGTAGATGGCAGTTGATCAAAAATCGTAAAAGACAGTGTATACGAGGTCTGACAGGTAAACTTGTTTTTGCAAACTTGTTGCAACGATGTTGCTAGCCTCTTTTGATATCAGAGGGATTATTCATTATGAATTTGTACCAACTGGACAAACAGTTAACCAAGTTGACTATTTGGAAGTACTGAAAAGGCTGTGTGAAAAAGTTAGACGACCCGAACTTTTTGCCAACAGTTCATGGCTCTTGAATCACGACAATGCACCAGCTCACACGGCACTGTCTGTGAGGGAGTTTTTAGCCAGTAAACAAATCACTGTATTGGAACACTCTCCCTACTCATCTGACCTGGCCCCCGATGTCTTCTTTCTTTACCTGAAGATATAGGAAATATTGAAAGGAAGACATTATCATGACATTCAGGACATCAAGGTAGTAAATACGAGGACAGCTCTGACGGCCATTCCAGAGAAAGAGTTCCAAAATTGCTTTAAAGGGTGGGCTAGGCGCTGGCTTCGGTGCATAGCTTCCCAAGGGGAGTACTTCAAAGCTGACTAGTGATATTCAGCAGTGAGGTGTGTGGCACTTTCTCTAGGGTGAGTTTACGAACTTAATTGACCTTCATACTTACCTACGAGGTGAGGCCTCTTCATAGCCTAATTAAAATGAGTTGGCTTGCTTTTGCCTAGAAGTGTGTCGACTCCAAGTGGTTACTTACTGGTTAGAAGTTCATAATTAAGTGAACATGGGAAAATGGAAATTTTTATTCAGTAAGGTTATATTTGGTAGGTAAAATATGTCCAAGTATGCGTCCCATAGGGCCTAATTTTTTTAAAAGGAGTTGGGGTGGCTAAAAAATGTAGTAAGGAACAACTTGTTCACTAGCCCATTGAAGCAGATCTAATATGGATTAAATAGTTGACAGTCTCAACAGTAATGAAGCAGTTACTTCAACATTCCCTTTGTGGCCGGTTGTATTTTCTAAAGATGGTTGTAACAATATCTCTCATCATGTTATTTCAGTATGACCTTGCCTCTTCTCTCATCCTGAGGTGGGGTTTATGGTCCCCTATTCTTGAATTTGGGGGATCTTGTGAATCATTTGTAACCACTGCGGCAGAAGTTATACTGTGTGACTTTCAAAGCAAGGTTAGAAAAGCTGAGAGCGCTTCTACTTAGCTCAGTACAATATTGGCCTTGAAGCCTTTAGCAGCTTTGTAAGCAGTCTAGCCTGAGATCGCCTTGCTGCAGGGAGGCGCAAAAACTACCTACCTCATGTGGAGAGACCTTCCAAAGAAGATCTAAGATCAGGAGTTAGAAACTGTTCAGCTAGAACTGCTTCGTCAAGCCCGTCTCAAATTCTTCACTCACAGATATTGTGTGAGAGAATAAAATGATTATTGGTTTAAGACACTGAATTTTAGAGTGATTCTATTACATAGCAATAGATAATAAGAACACTTCTTTTCTTGAATCTGTTACTGTATACTGAGATTTGACAATATACAGATGTAGTTAGGAATATACCCCAATGATTTGTTCTGGGATATGAACATTAATCTTATTTTTGATCTTCTACCTTTGGTATGTAAAACTTTTTCCTACCATTCTTTCCTGCACCCATTTGGAAAAGCCATTCCATTTTAAGTATTTAGTAGGGAATATTTTGGTAACTGAAACTCATGTGTATTGGAAAGTGTCCACGGATATGTTTACTATGGCATGAGACCATATGCAGCATCTTTAGAAGTTGTTTTGCTCTGTACCTTAATTTTAGTTACTACGATACTTGGCCTTCTGTTAGTTTCCTAGGACTACTATAACAACGTACCACAAACTGGGTGGCTTCAAACAGCACAAATTTATTGTTTCATAGTGCTGGAGGCTAGAAGTCCAAAATCTATGCTCTCTCTGAAATCTGTAAGGGTTTCTCTTCCTTTCTTTGTTGGCAAATTTGGCATTCTGGCCCGTAGCTGCTAACTCCAAACTCTGCTTTGGTTGTCACATGGAGTTCTCCCTTTGAATCTCTGTGTCTTCAAATGTCCCTCTTATAAGAACACCAGTGATAACTGGATTAGAGACCCACTTTACTCTAGTATGACATCATTTACCTTAACTAATCACATCTTCAACAATCCTGTTTCAAATCAGGTCACATTCTGATGTACTGGGGATTAGGATTTCAGTGTATCTTTTCAGGGGGAAGACAGTTCTATCCACAACAGGCCTCAGGGACATTGGTATAATTATTTACACATTTTTACTCTAGATTAGATGTGGATGGGGTTTTCTTTAAGGGTTTTATTAAAACATATAGCTGACATACAACACTATATCAGTTTCAGGTGTATACCATAGTTGTTCAACATTTATACATGTACCTAAAGAATTGATCGGCATAAGTCCAACAACCATCTGACACCGTACACCCTGTCACATTATTGACTATATTCCCTAATGCTGTACATTACATCCCAATAGTTACTTGTTTTATACCTGGAAATTTGAACCTCTTATTCCCCTTCATCTTCCTTCCCCCCTTTGTGAAAGGGGTTTTGACTCAGTGTGTCCCTGAAGCTCGTATTCTCTGCATGTTAATCCCCTGTCTCTCCAGCATACACACATAATACACAGAAAATTGAATAGTCATTTTTGTTCAGGCTCATTGACCCCTTTGAGGATCTCATGATTCTTCCCCTAGAAAAATGTACAGTTGTATGCGTGGGTGGGCATGCTTGTACACATATACACATAAACACACATTATTTTAGCTGAAACTGTAACATGTTCTTGGATACCTCCGCAAACCTGTTCACGGACTTCTAGTTATTAATTTCCATTGGTTAGAGATGCCTAATCCCCATTTCCCTTTTAGTGGAAAAACAAACAAAAGGGAGGGGAAGGAAGGAGGAAGCAGAGGTGTATGCCTCGGATCCCTTTTGTAGCTCGTTGCAGCTTTCTGGGGAATTTTCATGTTTGTGTGATATTTACCATATGCTTAGCTTTTATTCCCTCCCAACCCCTTATATATAACCTTTGTAAATATAAATTTACGATTTATAAAATAAATAACATATTTCTCTGTAAAGAAGAATAATCTAGGTTCTTTTAGGCCTGTACACAGTGTAGAAACGGACCTTTGTATCTTGCCACAGTATTGGGTTAGCTCTTGACTTCTTTAAATTCTGTGTTATTTTGTTGTTATTGTATCAAAGTTTTTTTGAACAGGGTAGTGGTTTAGGGTTTCTGAGTCTGTGACAGAATTATATTCTGTGCTCTTCTTCACTTGAAGCCTTTTCTCCAAAATAATATTGCCCAAACCTCACCCTTGAACAAATTAATGAGCTTTCCTTTGAAAACAGATTTCTTTTACATACCTTGAAAAAGGCTATAGGTCATGTCGTTTTGCATGTAATTTTTGACATATCTATTTCTGAAGCCTGGCATTCATTTGTTGGTTTGTTTTTGAAACTATTATCAAACAAGTATTTACTGTCCATTTTCCAATGAGATATATATATATATATATATATATATGCACAGTAATTCTAGAAGTAGTGAATTTATAGGCAGTGAATTTGTAGACTATACGGTTTTGTATTGATACCTTTCTCATTTGTAGTTTATTTTCTGACCGTTTAATATTGGGAATCATTATTTAGAAAAGGGGTTGGCAAATTGTGGCCTGCAAACTGTCTTCCTGTTCTTGTGAGTAAAGTTTTATTGGAACACAGCCATGCCCATTCGATTACTTACTGTCCATGGCTGATTTTGTGCCTCAAATGGCAGAATTGAGTAGTTGCTACTAAGATGATATGGCCCACAAAGCTGCAAATAATTTACTACCAGACCCTTGACAGAAACTTTTGCCAAACTTGGTTTAGAAGATTTTGCAATTAATTCCCCCCTTTTAAGGATGTTTGATGTTCTTTATTTCCTTACCTTTTCAGTCGTGGAATCTAACGACCATTTAGCTCAACTTTCTATCTGCTGCTTGAATTTCCTTCAGTGTTCCTGCCAAGTGTTCTTCCAGCTTAGAGGTGTAGGACAGTGAGACAAAACAGCATTAGATGTGGCTGTGTTAAACACAGAAGAATTACCCTGATTGGGAGTCTGACTCCCAGTGAAAAGATAGATGAAATATCTAATTTGTCCATTTGCCTTCCCCACTGTCTCCATTGATAGGTTTTGACTCTGGGTTTGTTTATGAGCTGAAGGCACAGAGGAACCCGTTTTTAATAAGAAGACAACTAAATGGACCTATAGCTATAGATGGTAGAAATTTTGTAGCAGCTAAAATAAGGAACTAAGAATCCTTACAAATGCCCTTTGTCAGATTTTACTGTTTGTGTTCAGTATATGCTGGTGCAGAAAGAAACATACAGGTGGAGATAGTCTAGATTTCACTGCAGAATTGTTTTTGGTAGTTCTGTGTACTTGACTGCTTGGTGAACGTAGGGGATCTCTCAGGAGGGGCATCTGATCTCAAGATCAACATATCTTGAGGGGAGATGGATTTCTCACATTCCGTTCAGGAGACCCAGCCTGAGTCCTGTTCATCAACAGTTTCATAGTTAAGTAATCATCTGGTTTCTAATCTAATAGATTTTCCGTCTAATAAAGAAGTGGAATGAAAATTTAATAAAGATTAGCAGAAGATAATTTCTTAATGATATTCTTTTGTTTTCACTTTAAAAAAGGTTTGTCAATTGTTTTTTCTAGTAACATGGAAATAAGTTTGTAAATTGTTAGAAGACAGTGGAGACTGGCTAATTGAGGGGAAAAATTTTCTTTTAAATATTTTTTGATACTTTTTGAGTTTTCTATTTTTACAAACATAGTGGTTTTTTAAAAAATGTGTAATACATGCACATAGTATGTAATTTAAACATGTACAAAAGGATATACAGTGAAAAGTAAATGCCCATTATCTCTGTTCCTCATTGGTCCAGTTCTCCCAGAGGTAACCATCATTACCAAGTTTTTGGCTTTTTTTGCCACAAATAATCTTTGTATTTATAAGCATATGCGTACTCTTTTTCTTTTTCCATAAAAGGTGGTGTATCATACAGTATTACATCTTGGCTTTTAAAATTTATCATGAATGCTATTCTATAACAATATATGTTAAAGCACCTCATTTTTTTTTTTAGATGACGAGTATATACCATTATAGGAATATATCAGTTTGCCCAGTCCCCTATTGGTGAACATTTAAGTTTTTAATCTTTTGCTATCGGTGTTGTAATGAATATATCTTTGCACACACATGAAAGATTTCAGAAATACGTAGTAGAGTTAATTACCGGGTCAAAGGTAATGGGCACTTAAAATTTGATATCCTTAGATCCGCGTCCCCTCCACCCCTATAGAGGTTGTACTAATTTATAGCCCTACCAGCAATATAATAGTCTCTGTTTCTTGTGTACCCTTTATCAATTTTTTTGGTCTTTATAAGTCTCATGTGAAAAAAATCTTGTAGTTTTAATTTGCATTTTTCTGAATGAGTAAGGTTAGGTATCTTTATAGATGATTAAGAGCTATTTGTATTTTTTTTCTGTTTTCCATCATGTCGTTTGCCCATCTAATTAATTGTTGGTCTTTTATTAGATTACAAATGCTCTATATGTTAACATGAATTGGCCCTTTCTCTTTGATGTGATATACTTCCTTTTCTGGCCAATTGTAGCATTTTGGAACATTGCATTTCATGTTAGAGACGGTGGGTATGTAATGTAAAGTTGTGTGTGTGTGTGTGTGTGTACGTGTATGTGAAAGTGGGGTAATATTCTTGGTATTTTCTTTGTTCCTTTTCATTTGTCTTGTTAAGTAAAATAGGTTATTACAGATTATTAAGTAGTCTTGGCTCTCAGGAATACTGAGCCTCGGTGGTGAACTAGCAGTGGAGGGTCTAGGGGAGTCTTACCACTCAACAGTGTGACCTATTGAATCAGAGTCTGGGTTTTCATGAAGTCTCCAGGTCACTTGTGTGCACATTCAAGTTAGGGGGTGCTAGTAAAGGGATTCACCTGGCCTAAAAGACTGTAGCCTCCCAAAGAGGGTAAACAGTATACTATTTGGTGGGGGTGGAGGTCTCATGAACTTAGTTCTCAGTCGAACTAGCAAAAATATTTGAGGTGTGGGTTTGTGTGCCTGGAGTAACTAGAGCAGGGGTCTATGGATATGGTTTTGGTTCTCACTAGAATGTCTCATTTCCATAGGGCTCCTGAGGGTCCACAATTTATTAGGATTTAAACAGAATTTCTAAGTAGAGGCTTTAGGTTTAGAAACAGGTTCTGGGGAAAGGGAACTGGTGAGAGTTCAGCCTGGAGGAGTAGGGTTTAAGTCAGAGTTGAAGGGTCAGTGGAAAAATAAAGTGTAACCCAGGAACTGGGGCAGAAACTCAGGATCTTGGTCAAGACCAGAGGTCCGCAAACTTTTTCTGTAAAAGACCAAGACAGTAATTGTTTTAGACTTGTGGGCCATAAAGTCTGTTGTGTTTACTCAATCCTGCTGTTAAAGTATAAAAGTGAGAAGGGTTCCTAGACCCGATTCCAACATGTATGTGGAGGTTCCCACACCAACAGGCAGTACTCAGGATGCTGGGAGTGTGTCCCAGAATTCAGCTCAATTCTGACACTACTTAGAGAAGCATCAGATGCCACAGATAAAGGGCTCAGTCCCACATCAGGGGCCGCTCCCCACATCAGGGGGCCCAGGTTGTTACCTGTCCTTCCAACCTTACTGACTACAAATTTGATGTTCCGAAGACCCCTCCAACTTAGGATGCAAATTCTGAGTCCAGGTTGTTACCTGTACTGCTGACGGACTGGTTGTAAATCAGAGGTTCCCATAATCTCCTCCTCGGGTTCACTTAATTTGCTAGAAGGCTCACAGATTTCAAGAAAACCCATTTACTTACTAGATTACCGATTTATTACAAAGGATATTAAAGAATACAAATCAGTAGCTAGATGAAGAGAAACATAGGGTGAGGCCCCAAACAAAGGACTTCTGTCTTTGTGGAGCTTGGGGCCCAGAACAGTGGCACATGGAAGAGTTCTTGTTCCCCAACTTGGAAGCTCTCCAAAAAGGGCTGTTGAGGTGTCCTTTGGGGGTTTTATGGAGGCTTCAATATGTGGTTGTGATTGACTAATTTGCCTTTGGTGATTGATTCAACCTCAAGCCCTTCTCCCTTCAGGGGATATTGGGGTGGGACTAAAAGTTCCAGTCCTCTAACCACTTTGTTGGCAACCGGCCTGAACCTCCGTTGGGGTCCAAAAGTCACCTCATTAACATAACAAGAAGACATCTTTGTTTGCTTTCATCACTTAGGAAATTCCAGGGGTTTTAGGAACTTTGAGCCAAGAATGGCGGAGAAGACCAAATATATACTTCTTATTAAAAATTACATTATCACAAAAAGCAAGTATGGATAATCGCAAGGCTGTATGTGGCTGTGTTCCATTAAAGTTTTATTTATTAAAACAAAATAGAGATTTGGCTTTGGGGCAGTAGTTTGCCACCCGTTAGTCTAGACTCATACTATGAGAATAGGGAATAAACTGCAGCTTTTTGAGCAGGTAGATGCCTCAGAAGCTCATTTACTGCTTAATGGATTCCAGATTTAAGGCAGTAGACTCTTCTATACCTCCACATTGCTGGAGAAATCAGGCCTTGTAAAGCTCTGTTAGGTCTTTTTTCCTTAGGCAGTGACTGGATGGGGCTTTCAGGTTGAAGTTCTTTATTACCTGAGCTGGACAGGTATTAGTTCTAAAGGCTAGGCATAAAGACTTTTTAATCCTCTTCCTTTATTTCTTCTGTTTTACATTGAAAATGGATTAGGTGATATTTCTCAAAGTTTGGTTTTCAGCAGCCTGCCTTAAATCAACTGTGATTCTTAAATTTGGAGATGGCTTTTGTAAAGCTATTTAAAACTGATGGTGAGGTTGCATCTGGGTTCTTGGGCTAAAATTTGAGAACTCAGTTTCATTGCTGTGTAGGATTTTTTTCTGATAGAATATGCCAATTTTTTTTCCATTTTCGTGTTGATGGATGTTTGAATCTTTTCCACATTTAGGATATTGCAAATAATACTCCTGTGAATCTTCTTTACACCTTTTGGTGTTCCTTAGTAAATGTTACCATACAGTTTTCCAAAGTGACTACCCATTTCCACTATACTAGTAGTGTTAGGAGAGCCCCAGTTGTTCTACACCACCATCTACAAGGTTGAGAACCCCAGGGCAGAGGGATTACATGGGTATATTGCCCTTAATAAAGCTGCTAATTTTTTTTCATAGTCTACAATGATTCTTTCCAGAAAAAAAGACCATTGAAAATTTTTAGACTGAAATACTACAGATTGGACTGACTGCCGACAGATCATACTGAGAATCACTGCCAAAGAAGTAAGGGGAAGATGAGTAAGGAAATGTAATTATGTGCCTAGTCTTCTGTGTGTTAATTACATTTAATCGTCACAGAGATGCTATGAAGTGGATTAGAGAGTAGGTGGGTATACTATCTACATTTTAGAGATGAAGAAACTACAGACCCAACAGGTAAGTAAGCTTACTCCCAAGATAAATGACTTGTGAACAGGACTGCCATAAACATTCATGTACATGTACTTGTTTGAGTACCTGTTTGCATTTCTTTGGGGTATACCTAGGAGTGGAATTGCAGTGTCATATGATAGTTCTGTGTTATATTTTTGAAGAGCCACCCAGCACTCACAGCAGTTGGACCGTTTCACATTCCCACCAGTAGTGTCCACGGGTTCCACTCTCTCTATATACTCATCAATACTTGCTATTTTTCATAATGTTTTGGTGTTCTAGACAGTATTATATAGGTGGCCCAGACAGCATTATAGGTGGTATAGTTTTGTGGGGTTTTCTTTACTTCATTTTCTGTGTGTTGCTGGTGTACAGAAATACTTTTTTTGCATATAAACCTTGTATCTAGTGACCTTAAATTCACTTGGTAATTCTAATAGTTTGTATATTTATTGGATTTGCAATGTACATCTGAATTTCTGATTTCCAAATGCTTATTCCTTGTTCATTTTGTATAGTAGCTATTTTATGGATGCAATATTCTTGTGAATGACTTGGAGGATATTTATTAGAATTAATTTAATTTCTCTTTAATATTTTCATTACTTTAGTTTCCTTTGTGGTTGATTCTATTACCTTTCACTTTGGATCCTTAATTTTGTAAGTATTTCCTAGGTATCTAGTGATCTTTGGCTATCTATTCATATTTATGAAGGACTGAGGTTGGTTTTGGTACCTGATGCTGGCTTCCTCTCAGTTTTTTGAGGTCTGTTTTTCCAAAAGAGTTTTTCTCCCAGTGGGATTACTGATTGAGAGCTCTGCATGAGTTTAAGGGCCAGCAGCAGTCAGTTAGCTGGGAACCTAAAATTTATTCTGAGGCTCCAGTGCTATGAAGACTTTTTTCTTTTGGTGGCTTTTGTTTCCTATCTCCTGCTCCCCCACATCCCCCACCACCATTTGAGGATGTTTGGAACAACCTCAGGCTTAGCCCTCCTTCTCTTTTATCCCTAGCACCCATGCTGGATACTCTTCTCTGCAGATCTGGATACTAAGCCTGGGAGCCAAAGTTTATACAGGAAGTAAGACTGTCATGAGTGGCTCTGCTGTTCTGTGAGCAATGCTTTTTAACAACTTTGATTTCCCTATGCCTTCATTCAGCTGCTTTTCCTGAGTTTGATGTTTTCTTTTTAGGAGGGTGGGACAGCTCTTGCCTCCTTATAATCCTTTCCTGTGCTTGTTTTGCTTGGGTTGTTACTTCTGCTATGGCTTCTTTATCATAGTCTCATCTGTTTCTTTTAGAAATTCCCCTCCCTCCCTCCCTCCCTCCCTCCTTCCCTCTGTTCCTTCCTGTTTGCTGATGGGCCTATTTCTTATTTTCAGATTGCCATGAATTAATTCTTTTTATAATTATTGAAGATTTGGACATAAAACACATGTGTCTACTTCCTAGCTTAAATAAAACAAATACAATTGAAGCTTTTTATTCTTTTCTGTGATTGTATTGCACTCCCCCTCATGCATCTGTTAATATTATCGTGTGTGCATTTCTAAACAATAAAGAGCATCATTTTGAATGTGTTTGAACTTTGTATAGTGACATACTGCATGAATCCTTCTACATCTGGGTTTTTTCCATTCATCATGGTTCTTTTGTTTGTTCATTCTCTTAGTATACTATCTTTTCTGCTGTTTCACTGGAATTTGGGTAAGGAGGCTAAGTCAGCCAATGTATTTCTTAGCATGGCTTTTTTAAAATGGAGATTTAAGCACCTTTTGGATGTATTGTCACTACAGACGTGTAGGAGAAAGGACTTGGTGTTACCTCTTCTTGTTTCAGCTGGTGATGATAGGTGAATATGACACCTCACCATGTTATACAAGCTAGGCAATTGAGTCTTGCTGCTGACCTGTATTTGGTGTTATAAATCCTTTTGGAGACAGAGAGACACCATTCATTCGTGTTTAGGGTTTGACTGAGGTTTAAATGAAGATTTGAGTTCTTATTGCTGGAAGGACTTTTTACAGGCCATTTAGTACAAACTGTACTAAAACCCAGGCTCAGAGAAGGTGAGTGGCTTGGATGAGGTGATCCAGAGGGAAAACAGGGATTAGAAGCTGTTGTTTGTAGTGCCTTATTCTTCCCACCTTACTGCAATGAACCAGAGGTTAAAGTCTCCTTTTGTAAACATTCAACTTTGATTTTTGCCTGTCCTTTAAAATACTTTTTTGAATGCCTAGATTTTAGTACGTAAGAATGAACATAAATCTTTGAATTGATGCTTATTTGTTGTGTTTTTCTTAGGATCAGAATGGTTTCAATCCCAGAATACTATGAAGGCAAGAATGTTCTCCTCACTGGAGCTACCGGTTTCCTAGGGAAGGTACTTCTGGAAAAGTTGCTGAGGTCTTGTCCTAAGGTGAATCTAGTGTATGTTTTGGTGAGGCAGAAAGCTGGACAGACACCCCAAGAGCGAGTAGAAGAAGTTATCAGTGGCAAGGTAAGTGTAGAAAATAATCATTTGGAAGAGAGACGAAAATGTGGTGTTTGTGTGTGTGTAATTATTGTAATCATCAACAGCTTCGTATATTTCTTCAGTATCCTGAAAAAATTTAATAAGGAATTACCCTACAGAATGGCAGTAAGCTGGATATGATTTGTGATCAGTAGGAGAAAAAAGCTTTCGTCTACGATGGGCAAAATTGTGTAACAAGTTCTAAATTACCTTTATGGTAGATATTTAATGTGTTTTTGGGATATTTGGGGCAGGTTATTTGTAATTACTAGGTATTTTAGTCTTCAGAATAATAATAATAAAGAGAGAGTTTCTAGTGACTCCCTGTCTGTGAGATACTATGTTTTGATACCACTTAAAAATTTTTAAAAACAGATTGCTCCACACAGCAGTATTAGAGGGTAGGAAATTCACATATTCCCATTTGACAAATAAGAACATGATGACAGTGGGGTCAAATAGAAATCAAGAATATGTAATACATGTTCACACTTGAGAAAAATATTGCTATGCTGAGTAAAAACGGAAGTGAGCTGGAGTAAAATTCTCTCAAAATGAATGGATTTACCTGGCATTCATTAATAATTAGTTTAGTATAGTTAGCTATGTAAGTTTTTATTTACTAGGTTAGGTATGTGGTACCTTTTAACCTAGAGCAGTTAGGACTTATGTTTAAAAAACAAAAAACAAACCTCTCAGTCAGTCTGAGCAGTCAAAGAATTGCTGAAAAGTGTCAAAAGATGTGATAATTAATTACAGATTAACAACTCTTGTGTTAATACATAATTTATTAGACATGATTTGTTTTCTAGTCTTTGACCTTTTAGTAGAAATCCATAAAGTACTTAGTAGTGACTAACATTTGAGTATTTACCTGTGCCAGGCACTATGTGCAAAGCACCTTATATGTATTTAATTATTACAGCAACTTAATGTAAGCACTGTTGTTAGTCCCATTTTACAAGGTCATATACTTAGTGAGTGTTTGTACCAGTGTCTGAACTCTGGCAGTCAAACCCAGAGAGAAGGGGCAGATGTTGATAGATCCCATTTTACAAATATGGACAATGAGTCTCAGAGGCTGTCATTTTATCTGAGGTTATGTAGCTGACAGATGTTGGAGATCACACAGATGACTTGATAACAAATCCCTAGTATCATTCTACTTTATGGCCTTACTTCCCCAATAGATGAGAAAGTAAGGGAAAGATGATGGCAGACTTTGTAGTACAATGGGAGGAAGTAGTCTTTAGAGCTTACTAGTTGCAAGAGTTGTAGCTTACACAGTGAAAGTAGCTTAATTTTCCGAAGCTAATAGCAGTTGGTGCCCAAGCTGACAAAAAGTAGAAAATGACAAAGAACAGAAAAGAAGAGGGTGAAAGACAGAGAGTAACAGGTAACACATAACAAGAAGTAGTGAGGGAATGGGGTAGCGCAATAATGGGAAGCATATCTCCTAGCAGTGGTGAAACACGGTAGCAGAGGCACAATTATGAGGAAAAAGAGAAGATACGCAGTGAGACACATACAGACATTTGGGGCTATTTAAATGTAACTTTCTAATTATAAAAAGTTACATCGTAGCATTATAATAAAATACAATAAACAATATTAACGTGGTGACTTAGAATGAATTAAGAAAAGGCTAAACTATATTTAGAACGTTTTCTTTACTGAACTTTTATTGTTTGGGAATGATTTTCATTCAAATGTAATTTTGGAAGATAAACTTCACTTATGTGTGAAGCATCCATGTTTTTCTTGTTTGTATTTTTTTTTGCCCCGCAGAAAGAGGTAATTTTAGACCTACGGGGTTTTAACATTGAGGTATATAAGTTAGTAGTTTTTCCTTTTAAAAATAAATTATTTGATACTATTAATAGGGAGTTAAAGGATACAAAATAATATTTACCTGTCTCCACTCTTCATTTTAGTAATTCAATTTGTCCCTACATGAAAACTTTGAATAATCCTTACTTCAACTGGAAAAACTATGTCTACTTTAAGGAAAAAAAAAAGTCTACTTTGAGAGCTATTTGGTGATAGTATAACTCATAGCTAGTGACACTTTAATAACATTCTTCCCATTGCCCCAAATTCTCATGTGTTTGTGTTCCTCCCTCCTGCCGTCCTGCTATATATCAGGGGCTGTTCAGGTTACCAGAGACATAGCAGTGAACAAAATAAAGTTCCGAGCATTCTGGGAATTTGCATTTCTAGTTAAGGAGACAAGTTAATAAATACATAACATGTTGAGTAATGAATGATACATGTTGTGCAGAAAAGTAAAGCACATAAAGGGGCTGCTTATATATGGTGATCAGAATAGTTCTGAGGTGACGAAGAATCCATATGGGTATATAGAGGAACAGTGTTCCAGGCAGAGGAAATGTCAAGGGCAAAGGCTCGGAGATGGGAGCTGCTTGACAGGTAGGTGTAAAGAGCACCTGGACCAGCTGTGGTTTTTATCTTACTTGGAGCTATATGAAGCATGTAAAGTCGGTACTAAGGGTATTGTTCCTTACAATTGCTTTTCTTCTCCCCAGCTAAGCTTTCTGCCTCCTAAAATACAATAAAATTGTTAGTTTATTATTCTTTAAAATTTTTGCTTGTTTGGCTTGAGGAAGAAGGCTTCAGACAAATATTTATACTTACATATGAACTGGTATTAACTTTAAACTCGTATAAAGAATTATCACATGAACTTTATAGGTACTTATTTTGAAAAGTAAGATGTGAATTAATATTTAATATTTACCAACATGAACAAAAGAACTGTTTGAAGAATTTGCCATCTTAAAGTTCTCTTTCAGTTTTCTGAAAGAAAGTTCGTTTTCTGTTTTCTCCCAAGAAGTGAGAAGATGGACTATGTTCCATGTGATTTTAAAATAAAAACTGTTTGGTAGGCTAGTATAAGGACATTTTTTTTTTAAGTTAAAGTTTATTGGGGTGACAATTGTTAGTAAAGTTACATAGATTTTAGGTGTAGAATTCTGTATTACATCATCTATAAATCCCATTGTGTGTTCACCACCCAGAGTCAGTTCTCCTTCCGTCACCATATATTTGGTCCCCTTAGGACATTTTTTAAAAACATATGATTTATAGCTTTTTTCCAAGTCACTTTTAATTATAACTCTGAGTAAATTACCTGAATCGGTAGATTGACTACAGTGTATTGCAGACTGATACCTTTACCTTGCGGCTATACTTTTTCGTATCCGCCAAATGCGTTGAAAGGTTCTGTTTATTTAAGGCAATGATTCTCAAACTTTTGGTTTCTGGACCCCTTTATACTCTTACAAATCAAAGAGATTTTGATTTTGTGAGTTTTTGTTTCAAATATTTTATTGATATTTATCATAGTAGAAAGTAAAACAAATTTGTAAAGCAAAAAATATACAGGCACACATTCTGTTAGCCATCAGAGTGATGATATCACACATGGGACCTTTGGAAAATTCTTCTCTACACTTGTGAGAGAATGAAAGTGAAAAATGCAGATAATATCTTAGTGCGAAAATAGTTTTGACCTTGTGAACTACATGCAGGTGTCTTGGGGTCTCCTAGGCTCCTAGACTACTCTTTGAAAACTGCTGCTGAGGAAGAGTGTACAGTGTTGCTTAGACAATTTGGGGACTGCCTGCTGGCACATTCTTATGGATATATCTAATAGGGGCAAATATTCATGCTTTAAGGAAAAAGTTGACTTTTATAGACATCCAAAAATTAATTTGAACCCAAGCTTAGCAGTAAAGATTCAGAGATTGAAGTTGGGGTCAGAAACAAAAGTGATTAGAAAACTATGAGCTTAAATTTGGTACATGTAAGAAATCTGAGTCTGTAGGCGTATCCCAAAAAGGAATTTCGATTATAGCATTTGTTTTGGAATGAGAGTGATGCTCATTTAAGTACCTAAATTCTTTATAGGCCTGTTGAAAAAGCCCTACACAGCGACCAACCAGATATTTTACTTTGAATGAACTGCATATGCCTTTATGATATTTCTTTGGATGGGAACTAATTGTCATATCACATTAGCTTTTCTTTGATGTCATGCAGCAGATACTCCTCATCGTGTTGCTTTTATTTTTAACTGTGGATTGTAAGATTCTTCCTTGGTAATTTAGAAATTATCCTTATACTTCTTAACTATTCAAATTAGTCTGCATTAGTCTCCCTTCACCGTTTTTTTTCTTTTTCTGATTCTTTACTGAATCCTTTGGGAATCTTTTGCTTCCCTCAAAAGCCATGAGAAAGGAGTCATCAAGGGGGTTGTAAGACCACAAGGCTTATTTGAAGTAAAAATGCCTGCATGTGTGTTTTGTTGACCTTTGTTTACTCATACTGGCATTTTATCATGAACCATTTGTAATTAGAATGTTTTAATCCTCCTCCCACCATTCTCCCTCCCCCTAGTAAGAGGTTATTTATTCTTACTCATTTTTTATTTTCAGAAAATACTTATTGTACCTATTCAGTGCTGCATAATTTACTTGAGGCAGGGGGTTGAATTCAGGGATAAGTAAGATAGAGTCCCTGCCTTAATGGGGCCTACAGTCTAGAGAGTTTTTAAGAGGAATGAGGGAAGGAAGAGAGAGTGTAGAGGTGTTGTGAGCTTGGATAGGACCAGTAATTACAGTTGATGTCTTGGTTGGAACTGAGGGCCCGAGTAAAATGTGAAAGATTTGGGCCTCTCCTCTGGGGTCTCCAGGGCAGTGCTTCTAAAACTTTTCCTCCACAGTAAGGCTAATTTGTAAAGAAAATTAACATCTTCTTAAAGCCTGAAATTTCATTGAACTTTTGTGGTTGAGCCTAAACATATGGCCATTTCAGTATATTTTCAATATAAAGATGCATTGTTCCCAAATATTTGTCTGAATAAATATTTGACTAGAGTCTCCATAAAATGATGGATGCCATTTTATCTTAGGCCTTTAATTCCCTTCTGGTTCATCCACCATGTAATCGTAGGGCTACTCATTCCCCATTATGTATAGCATTGCTGGTGAATCAGTAAAATGAGTCCTTAAATATATACTTGAAGTTAGTAAGAAACTTATGGGGTAATGCTACTGTGATTTTGGAACAGGAATAAAAAGCGTCGGCAAAGAGCATATACCATAGTGGGACATTGTCTTATAGTGGAGTTTCTCAAATTCAGCACTATGGACATTTTCAGCCAGGTAATTCTTTGTTATACGGAGCTGTCCTGTGAATCGTAGGGTGATCAACAGCACTCCTGGCCTCTACGCAGATGCCAGCTGCTCCTGCTCTCATCCTCCCAGTTTTGACAACCAGAAATGTCTCTCCAGCTGTTCCCTCGGGGCAAATATTGCCCCAAGTTGAGAACCACTAATTTATAGGAAGGCCTCTAGGAAAAGAAACTCTATTGGATGGTGAGGGTTAAATTAAAATAGTTGACCATGAAATAAATTCTGGAAAGGGACGAATAAAGTATATTAAAGAGGGCATTAGTGAAGTTAGTAAAGTTGGAACGAATTGGGGTACCAGTGGGAAGAAAATGGTATTAAATAAAGAGACGGTGGCTAGGGAAGGGAAGAATATGGTTTCTGGTACAGCTTGGGAAGCAGCATGATCCTGTCTGGGTGGTAGTGGGAGATACCTGACAGGAAGGGGAACTAAAGGTCAGCGGCAGTCTGGGAGAATGAAAAAGTGTGGAATAAAAACGTGTGTGATCAAGTTGTTCAAAGTACTTTTCTGGTCATTCCTCAGGATCTTATTTCTCTTCTTGCTCCTTAAATATTGATATTCTTGAGAGTTTTGTCCCAGGCCTAAATCTCTTCCAACTAGGTGATGACTCAGCAACTGTCTGTTTTATGTAAGCTGAATGGTTGTACTTTAAATTAGATTCGGAGAAAACTTCGTATAGTCTGGGCCTTGCGTGCCTATCACTGCTGCGACCTGGGTGATCTGCTCCCAGGGCTCCCTGTGTGTGGTTAGTAAAATCGCTGTCTGTAGTCGGACTCTCTCTGCCCTGAACTCCAGGCCCAGAGAGCCAGTTCCCTCTTCTAGACCTGCCTGCTGCGGTGTCGCATAAGCACTTTACACTCAACATTCACAAAACTGTTTTGGAAAATCCTTCAAAAACCTGTATCTTTGTAACTGTACTGTCACTTCCAGTGTTTCTCACCTAATGAATTTATTCACTTAGTACATGTTTATCATGTCTATATGTTACGAGGCAAATTCTGCTATTTAGCACCTGCGTGCTGAGCAAATAGATACGGTCCGTGTCCTCACGGAGTTTACATTTCTTATCTCTCATGTCTAGTTATTGGCCACATCTTACTGAATTATTTTTAATTTCCCAAACATACCAATACTCTCGCACTTCTAAGTGGTTCTACATGCTACTTTCTCTGCCTGGAACACTATTCTTTATAATCTCAGGTCTTTCCCAAGATGGGTTAGTTGTTTCTCCTGTGCAGCCCCATAGAACTAGACCTCTGTTTCATTGCTTACCACTATATTTTAATTGTCTGTTTATGTGTGTGGTTTTTCCTGGTAAATTAAGGTCTAGATTTTAGAAATCCGGTTTTTTTTTTTTTAACATTGTCCTGATGTTTGTACTTCTTAAGTCTGTTCTGAAGGATAACATGATCTAACCAACAAAGGCAAATTTTACTCTGCAAACTACCAGCTCTGTGCTTTGGCAAGTTTCTTAACCTCCCTGTGCCTCAGATTCCTTATCTATAAAATGGGGATAATAATGTGGGCCTCATAGAGTGTTTTCTGTATACAATGATAACAGTTAAGAATAGTAACCATAGGATTTCCATAGTTGAAGTTTTAAATATCATGATCCTTGGTGGGGAAGAAGGGAGGGGCGGTGATAAAGGGTTTTAGAAAGTTGAAAAATACTGCCCTAAAATATTTTTTCTCCTTTGATAGCTCTTTGACAGATTGCGAGATGAAAATCCAGATTTTAGAGAGAAAATTATAGCAATCAGCAGTGAACTTACCCAACCTAAATTGGCTCTTAGTGAAGAAGATAAAGAGATCATTATAGATTCTACCAATATTATATTCCACTGTGCAGCTACAGTAAGGTTTAATGAAAATTTAAGGTAAGTAAAGGTATTTATATGATATTTGAACTTAATCATGGTTAAAAGATCTAATTTGAATTCTACTTTTTAGTCAAGTTGTTTTGAAAGTGATTTGAAACTGTCGATTGTAACTTTTAGTGTCTACAGACTTAAAGGAATTTCCTTTCTCTTATTATCTGTTTAAAAACATTGGGTAGCTAGTATATATTTATTAGAAGAAGTTGCCATGAATGTAAATATGAGATAGGGAAAAATCAAGAAATGGGAAGTATGGAGTAGAAGAAAGATAAGTTTACCTTGGTTAGGAGTGGAGTGTAAGTCTTAACAGCTAATAGCGTTTATTTCCTTTCCTTCCATTCTTTCCGAATCCTATACCCCAGCAGCTTTATTTTTCTACTTCATATATATCCATCTGAAAATTTTAAAAAATTAGGCTCAGGTTTGCAGCTTATAAATTTAAGTCATACCTTGTTTTTGTCTTAAAACTTTGTTAGCAGCATTAGGGGCAGAGTACATTGGATATAATTTTAATTTAAAAAATAATTTGGACTTCCTTCAAGATGCCTGTTTCAAGCAAAAACATTCTAAATGTTCACTATTTTTAAAAAATTTTAACAGATATGCATTTCAAATAATGGTGTTTAATTTAGAGCATTCTTTTTGATGGTGTGTCCAGAAATACAATTTTAATACAATGTTAATCTAATTTTATGGTCTTATGCCGGTTAAAACTGGCGTAGACTTCTTTAGGTTTCACAATTACTTTGAAGGCTGCCTTCTTAAAATATTTTTTCATTCAATTCTGATTATAAAGGGTGTAGAGATTATCTTCTATACTGTCTGTAATTAGTTTAGAAGTATAAACTTTAATTGACATTATATAATGTTACAGTTTAGTGCCAAGGCATCACAATGTATTTTGGCTATATTTCAGGTAAGGACACTTCTATAGTCTGCTTTATAGTTTTCAGGGTATTTTCCCATCCATTATTTTATTCCATGCTAACATTACCCACTGGAATAGTATGGGCAAATCCATGTTACGTTTGAGGAAGCAGAGGCAGCATTGTGTAATGGAAAGAGTATGAGCTTTGGAATTACATACCTTAGTTCTAATCTTGACGTGATCATTTACTCTCTGGTGATACTAATTTGTTATTTACTTTGTAGTTCTTTTGATGCAGCTATTATGTGTTCATGATTGAAACGTGACCAAAGAATCTTAGAACTATAGTAAAATAACATTTTCATAAACCGTGTATATGTATGTATTTATATACATGTCTTTTGATACTTGCCAATCATCTATGGGTAATGTAATTTCAGGTAGGTTTTTAGTATGAAACAGTCTAACAGATATTTTCCCCCATAGTTCTTCTAGCTTTTATTTTTTTCATAACCAGAAGAGTTCACACAGCCTTATGAAACCGTTTTCAAGGGAAAAAAAACGTATATAGATACTAGATAATTGTGGTATAGTCCTCATTGGAACAGGTAACATTAATTAGGGCAAAACTCATCAAAGTAACCTTTACAAGGAGGGCCAAAGTACAGTACTTTCACGGTACCTTCTTTCTTTCTGTTCCTCTCGAGGTAAGCAAGGCTACCATCAATGAAAGGGAAATCTTTCCATTATTCTTTCTTCTTCTACTAGAGAAACCATAGAGGATGGGATAGGCAGGTGAATAAAAAAATTTATTGTTCTTCTCTTTCTTGTCAAGTCATGTGTATTTGCTGACCAAAGCTTTGTCATTGAAATTATTATTATTTTTTTTTATGAAGCAGTTTTAATGGATATTGATGTCTAAGTGGTGATACTGCAACTTTAGATGTGGGCCTGATATTCTAAATTACTGTAGGTTGGCACATAATAACTACTTATAAAACAATTACTCTTTATAACCACTTTTTAAGTTAACCCACAAATAAAAAATGGCACAAAGCCTTTACTGCCAGGGAAAGAAAATCCAGATTTTGCTCCCAACGTTTTTGGGAGAAACCAAGATAAATTGCTCACAGATCCTGTTTGCAAAGTCCATACAATATAATAGAGGAGATAGAATATGCTTAAATAACCCTAATATAGGATAAAAAATAAGGAGTTACAGAAGAGTATACATTAAGGGCTGTGAGAGTTGGGAGGTGGTAGAGCTCATTTATTTTCAGATATGGTGGTTTATAAACTCTATGGTGGGAAAAAATGGATATCAATTTTAGAAATTGTAGAGAGATACTGACGAAAGACAGGGGGAGAGTGATATTGAGGATAATAAAGGGAGTTATTTAAATAGTTGATCCATGGGGTCTGGTATACTTTGGTAGGAAGGAAAGTGAAGGTAAGACACGGCGAATGGAGTTGAGAGGAAAGAAGTGTCAAGAAACTAGACAGAAACCATGAGGACAGAAAACAGGCTTAAGGGAGAAATGGAAGGACAGATAGTGTGGCCTGGGCAAAATTCATAGTATGAGATTTCAGAGATGGAGCAGTTTTGGGTGATAGGCCCCGAGTATGAATATGAGAGTAGGTGTTCAGAAAGGAGTGGAAGTAAAGATTGATGATTAGAAAAGATCAAGAAACTGTTAAGTCTAAGGACATTTATTTGTAAACTTTAGAATGTATTTTGAATCTTAAGAATTCTTGGAAGGTATGTTAAAAAGGCAGAATCTTAACTTTACTTGACAAATTAAGACCCTCTAGTTTTGGGATAATACCCAGAAATTTTAATTTTTAGCAAGAGCCTTGGGTGTGATTTAAATTACAGGGGTCTGGGTTCCCTGCCGTAAGATTGATTAATTGGCCCCTAGACATCTGTGTTTATATCATCATTGAGTTAAAAAAAAAATCTGCAACAACAGCGATGAGATCTCATCTAAGTAGTATTTTCTCCGAGGTGGGTAAGTGAGGAAAGAGATCAGAATGGCCTGGGGAACTTATGTAAAAAGTAGAGTCACAGGTCTCACTTCAGACATTAAAGTGTCTGAGGATAAGTTTCAGTGATCTGCATTTTTAATAAGCTCCCAGGTATCTGTCATGCCAAGTGTGAGATCTCTGGTTTAAAGTCTTAGAAGTATTATCGACAAGATTTTGAACAACCCAGAATGTCTGCAGAACATAGGTAAACAAGAAAATTTACTGGCAGTTCAAGTTGGTTTCCTTTCTTTTCTTTTTCTTTTTTTGAAGTGATTTCTATGTCTACGTTAGTGATGGACCATAATTACAAAGATTTGTTCATTTTACCCCACTCTCACCGCATAACCAATGTTATTTAGGATGCATTTAGGACTCTAGAAAACCAAAACATAATGAGAACATTATTTTTGTTTAGTATTAAATGCTTTCTGATCTAACATGTTAGGGTCTTAGCCTGAATTTCAGGGGAGTAGAAATTGGGTGGTGGTAAAATAGAGTGAAGTAAACCTGGCAGAGATACTAAGAGTTTCTTCTGTTGGCACAAAAATGCCTTCAGGTTTGAGCTCTCAGGTACAGGTAAGGGTAAAGGGGGGCAGGGAGAAAGAAGGCACAAGAGTGTTTCCTCTCTCAAGTTATTCCTTCTTTTCAGTGACCCAGAAACTTGTCACCATCCTCAGGAACCTGTAACAGAATATCTTTTGTGTACTGCTCCCAAAACGTTACTCTCCCTACCTCTATTGTTTTGCAAATGCAGAAGAAAATAGCACATTGCCCTACAGTCTAGGGGACAGTATCCTCTCTGTGAAATGGTTTTTTTTTTCGTTTTTTGTTTGTTTTGCTGGATTTGCATTTGAACAGATTTCACCTTACCCCAGTTGCGATAAGGAAGAAAAAAGATACACTCATAATTATAAGACCTCCAACCCAGTTTATTTCATTTTTTAAAAATTTCCTGCCAGTATGTTTTCATAGGCTCTTGGATACTATTGAATTAAAAGACAAAATAAGGCACAGGAGTTTTTCAAACTCTCATGAATTACTTCTTGTTCCTGGTGACCCAGAACTTCTTGTCCCGTCCTCAGGAACCTGTAACAGAATATTCTCTGTATACCTCTTCCAAAACTGTACCCTCCCCATCCCCATTGTTTTGCAAATATGATAGACATCAAAGTACTGCTTTACAGTCAAGTGGACCAAATTCTATCTGTGACATATCCTGGCCCCTTAAAAGAATGGCTGGATTTTTTCTTAAATAATCAAAATGTGAAAATTTTGGAAAGTACTCAAAACTATTTCTATTTTTTTTTTTAATTTCCTTGTAGTCTATGTTTGAACATATACTGTTTTACATAAAATGGAAATATAGAATTTACGATTTTACTTATAGAAACAATTCCATATTTCTAATTTTTTTCAGGTATAACGTAACGTGATGTGATGATATTCCATCATGTCAATATACCATAATTTATGTAATGTTCACTTTAGCAAATTTATGAAATTTTAATTTCTGTTTGAAAAATTAGGGTTAGAACAGTGTTTCCTCTGAGTTAATTTTAGTATGTTAACTAGATTAATTATATCATTTCTATAATTCCTCCTATTTTGTTCTAGACTCTTTCAGATCAGTTTTATCAGGTATAGTGTCACCAGCCTTGTATTACCATGCCAGTTTTATCAAAGTATTACTGGTATTGAGAATTTCAACTTTTCCCCCCTCAAATATCAAGCTATATAAACAAAAGTTTAATAGAAAGCAAAAACCACCCATTGTCTTACTACCTTAAGTAATATTTATTGAATGCCTGTTCTGGGACTGTATTAGGGATAATGCTAAATACTTGTAAGCTATTTATTTCATTTAATTTTATACAAATCCTGTTAAGTAGATTCCATTATTGTCCCAGTTTACAGGTGAGGAAACTGAAGCCTGAGTGACTTTAGAAGGACACCTAGTCCTAGCTGTTAGGTAGTCCAAGTCAGGATTTCAACCAAGGTCTTATTCCAGACTCTTGTTCTTAATCTTGCTTCACTTCATAGTGTATGTATTTTCAAAATATTCTTACAAATTTTCCATGTTTTATAGTTGTCATAGTTATTTTAATGACTATAATCTTTCATTGTGATAAAATATCCACTTTATTAAATCATTATATTAATAGTGAATATTTAGGCTCTGTAGGTTATTGCTATTACTAGATGATGCTTCACTGATTAGTCTGCATATTTACTTGTGTATTTGTGGAATTATTTATTTCAAATGAATCTCAAGAACGGGATATATAGATCATTTTGATGTCCTACATGTACCTCTCATAACTTATGTACCAGTTTTATTATAATACCCTTTTGAATTTTGTAAGTAGCCTTAAAAAGCTATTTAGATTAATTGCTACAAAGAAGGTAGTAAACATTCTTACTTGATTATATGTTAATATAATTTAATATTTCTGAGTTTTCTTTCACCCTTATTGGCGACTCTGCCATAGCATTTTAAAATTACTTAACCATTCTAATTTCTTCTTCTTTAGTACATACATATCATGTAATAATATACTTTTAAAAATCAAGATGCAAAAGAAATCTAACGTAACTTCAAAATGCATACAGAAAAGCCAAAGACACAGAAATTATCTGTTTATTTCTGGATAATTTAAATTTTTTAATTTGTATTTTTATTTTTTTAATTCTAATACGAAATTGATTTTATAATCAGAAAATGTTTATTTTTATTTTTTAAAGATTTTTATTAAAATATAGCTAACATACAATATTATATTAGTTTCAAGTATACGGCGTAGTTACTCAACAGTACCCACCTAGCGTTATACAGAGTTATTACCACATTATTGATTATATTCCCTATGCTAAAGAAGTGATCACCATGATAAGTCCAGCGACTATCTGACATTGGAACCATGCTATCACAATAATTTTGATCTTTTTCCCCCTTTTAAAATGTGTCAATTGGAATTGACAGTCAATAATATTTTATATTATTTTCAAGTGTATAACATAGTTGTTAGACATTTATATAATTTAGGAAGTGATCCCCCTGACTAGTACCACCTGGAACTATACATAGTTATTACCATATTATTGATGGTATTCCCTATACTTTACAACCCTCTGACTATTTTGTAACTACCAACTTGTATTTCTTAATCCCTTCACCTGTTCTACCCTGCTCCCAACCCCGTCATCTACTACCCCAATAAATCTAGTGCCCATCTGATACCATACCTAGTTATTACAATATCGTCTATATTCCTTATGCTATATCCTACATCTCCATGACTACTGTGTAACAACCAATTTGTACTTCTTAATCCCTTCCCTTTTTCACCTACCCTCCAAATCCCCTCCCATCTGGCAACCATCAAAATATTTTCATATCTATATGGGTTTGTTTCTGTTTCATTTGTTTGTTTATTTTGTTTATTAGATTCCACTTATAAGTGAAATCATATGACACTTGTCTTTTGCTGTCTGACTTATTACTCTCAGCATAGTACCCTCTAGGTTCATATATGTTGTTGCAGATGGCAAGGTTTCCTTTTTTACATCAGAGTAATATTCCATTGTATATATGGTATGTACTGCCACTCCTTTATTCATCCATTCAGGGACACCCAGGTTGCCTTCTTATTTTGGCTTACGTAAATAATGCTGCAGTGAACATATAGATGAGCACGTCCTCTCCAAGTAGCATTTTGTGTTTGTTTGGATAAATACCCAGAATTTGGCTTGCTAGGTCCTTCTTTGTCTCTTGTTATAGTCTGTTTTAAAGTCTATTTTGTCTGGTATAGTATTGTTACCCCAGCTTTTTTTGGTTTGTTTGTTTCCATTTTCATGAAATACCTTTTTCCATCCCTTTACTTTCAGTTTGTGTATGTCTTTAGATCTGAAGTGTGTCTCTTGTAAGCAGCATATATAGGGGTCTTGTTTTTTTATCCATTCAGCCCCCCTATCTTTTGATTGGAACATTTAATCCAGTTACATTGAAAGTAATTGTTGATAGGTGTGTAGTTATTGCCATTTTATTATTCATATTTTCAATTTTTTTTTTTTTTTGTGTCTTAAGTCTCTCTAAGATTCCTTGTAATACTGGTTTGGTGGTGATGAGCTCCTTTAGCTTTTTCTTGTCTGAGAAGCTCTTTATCTGTCCTTCGATTCTAAATGAAGGCTTTTCTGAGTAGAGTGATCTTGATTGTAGGTCCTTGCTTTTCATCGCTTTGAATATTTCCTGCCAGTCCCTTCTGGCCTGCAAAGTTTCCATTGAGAAACCAGCTGACAGTCTTATGGGAGCTCCCTTGTAGGTAACTTACTGCTTTTCTCTTGCTTTTAGGATTCTTTCTTTGTCTTTAACCTTTGCCATTTTAATTAAATGTGTCTTGGTGTTGGCCTCTTTGGGTTCATCTTATTTGGAACTCTCTGTCCCAAACTTTCTGGGCTTGTTGTATCTATTTCTTTCGCCAGGTTAGGGAAATTGTCTGTCAGTGTTCCTTTAAATAGGTTTCAATTCCTTGCTCTTTCTTCTCCTTCTGATACCCCTATAATGTGAATATTGGTACGCTTGATGTTGTCTCTGAGGCACCTTAAACTCTCCTCAGTTTTTTGGATTCGTTTTTCTTTTTGCTGTTCTCATTGGGTATTCTCTGCTACCTTACCTTATACATTGCTGGTTCGATCCTCTGCTTCATCTTTTCTACCATTGATTACCTGTAATGTATTCTTCATTTCCATTATTGTATTCTTCATTTCTGACTGGTTCTTTTTTATGTTTTCTATCTCTATTTTTATATTTCCTATCTTTTCGTCAAAGTTCTCCCTGAAATCATTGAGCGTTCTTATAACCAGTATTTGGAACTCTGCGTCTGGTAGATTGCTTGTCTCCATTTTGTTTAGTTCTTTTTTTGGAGCTTTGTTCTGTTCTTTTATTTGGGACATGTTTCTTTGTCTCCCTATTTTGGCTGCGTCTCTGTGTTTGTTTCTATGTACTAGGTAGGCCTGCTGTGTCTTCTGGTCTTAGTAAAATGGACTTATGTAGTAGGTATGCCAAAGCAAACTGGGCTCAGTGGTGCAGTCTTTCTGGTCGCTTGAGCATTGCATTCCAGGTGTGTCCCTTGTGTGGGTTGTGTGTGCCCTCCTCTTGTAGTTGAGCCTTGATTGCTATTTGCACAACAATGGGAGAGAATGACCCTTGGGCTCACGGGTTGTGAGGACTGGCTGAGACTACAGTAGAGGAGTTGTGGTGCAGGGGCTGACCCTACAGAGCAGGGTCTGCCTCAGCAGGACTCTGGTGCCTGCCCAATCTGCCCGTTGGCTGTGTTGTTCTTGGAGATGGCTGGATGATGCTCTAGCTCGTTTCGAAGCTGGCCACTGGGGGCACCAGCCCCAGGATCACCTTGGAGGGGATGTACTGCAGGTCAAGTTCAGCCATAGCCCCTACCCCACATGGAGCCACCTGGCAGGAGCCACAAAGAATCTGCAGATGGCTGCTGCCCATGCCATGCTTGGAAGTGCCTCGAGAAGCCAAACTGCAAACCAAGGCCAGCTACCACTAGTTCCGGGCTTAGGGCTGCTTAGCCAGAGGTACAGGGCATGCTCAAGCCAGATGCTGCTTGTCTGGGTTCCGCAAACCTTTGAGAGACCTTAGGAAAGTCTGCAGCATGAGCTACACCAGGCGGTTTGTACGAAAAAGTCACTAGAAGTGTCTTGGGTGTGCCCGAAAGTTGGGTGGGGTGGGGTCTCGAATCACCAGGGTGTGGCAAACGAATGGCAGCTTGATGGACACTCAGATGTGGCCGGCTGCCTGCGTCTGCACTTTAGGAAGAGGAAAGGCTCAACAAAGAAACAATGGCTTCTGCAATTTCCTCAGTCCAGGAGAAAGCTACCCCTCTAGCCCCCATCCCAAGCCAGATAACTCAGTTCCCCACCATATGTCTCTGCCGCCTTTCCCGCTGTCACAGTCCTGGAGTTCAGAGCCAGTGATTCTGTCAGTGAGTAAGTCTGTGGATGGTCCCTTTAAGAGGAGCGCCTGGGACTCCAGCCACCCTTCGTCTTACTCAGTCACAACCTCTTTTGTTTTTCACAAAACGTCCCCAGAAATTCTGGGGACTTCTCTCCCCAGCACTGGAACCCTGGGCTTGGGAGGAGCTGGGACCCCTCGCTCCAGGAAGGGGTGGGAAACCTCCAGCTGAGATATCCCTCCCAATTTTTAATGGTCACATGTGGTTGTGGGACCAGCTCATTCCGCATCTCTGCCCTTCCTACCAGTCTCAAGGTGTCTTCTGTATGTCCTTAGTTGTAGGGCTTCGGTTCAGCAAGATTTTAGGTGATTCTCAATGACAATTGTTTTGTAGTTTAGTTGTAATTTTGATGGGTTCATGAGAGAGGGTAAGCACAGCATTCACCTACTGCGCCATCTTGACTGGACCCTGAAAATATTTCTTTTTAAACACAACTAATAGAATGGATGTTCTTCATATTGAAATAAAATACACAAAAGCAAAGCTAAGGAATCAATTGTAAAGAAACAATCTCTGTCTCTGTCTCTCCAGTGGAAATAAGATTTACTTAGCAGGTGAAATAAATGACGTAGCATCCCAATTTTTTATTGTCACTTTTTCATTTACAGAGATGCTGTTCAGTTAAATGTGATTGCTACACGACAGCTTATTCTCCTTGCCCAACAAATGAAGAATCTGGAAGTGTTCATGCATGTGTCTACAGCATATGCCTACTGCAATCGAAAGCACATTGATGAAGTAGTCTATCCACCGCCTGTGGATCCCAAGAAACTGATTGATTCTTTAGAGTATGTTTGCTTGAAATTTACATATGTTTGCTTTGATGCAAAAACTTTAGATCCAAGTTTATTTATATGTGTCTCTTGGTCTATTTCAGTTTCTTTCTTGTCCACCCACACATATGTATACATTTATCTCTTATTTATTCAAAAAAATTATTCTTTATCTACTGTGTTTTTTTATTGTCTAGATTTATATCTAAATGACTGTTGAAACTGAGGGTTGCTAGATGGGCGGGGGGGTGGGGGGTGGGGGGGAGGGTGAGGGGATTGTAGGGCAGTCGGTGACCACAGGATGGCCACGGGGTTTGAAAATTAATCTGGGGAACGTAATTTGGTGGTTACCAGAGCGTAAGGGTGTTGGGGGGTGGGGGATGAGGGTGAGGGGGATCAAATGTACGGTGATGGAAGGGGAGCTGACTCTGGGTGGTGAACACACAGTGTGATTTATGGATGATGTGATACAGAATTGCACAACTGAAATCTATGTAATTCTACTAACAATTGTCACCCCAATAAATTAAAAATAAATTTTAAAAAATAAATAAATAAATAAATAAATAAAAGAAAAAAAAAAGTAACCAAATAGAAAAAATAAAAAAATAAAAAAAAATAAAAAGAAAAAAATAAAAAGAAAAAAAATAAATGACTGTTGGTGAAATCAGTGAGGAGCTTTCACTTTCGACCAAGTGTGATGGTTGGAAAGCCTCTGAACAACTCATCCATGATATTAGGGCCTCTAATAAGTATGAGAGCTTACTGAGACATTCTTAGGATAATTACCTAGTTTCTGTTTTCTAACTCCATTTCTTAGATGGTCCCAAACATCTACCTCATTTTGCTTACAGGTCAGTCGGCAGAAGTTTTTAATAACTCTGGGAAAAGCTAAGTGGAAGTTAACGAAGCTTTTTCCTTTTTCTCTTATTCGTAGTTGATATTTCCAAACATTTTCCAAACATTTAAGTTACTGAGAAAGAGCGTGTAACCTTCTAATTTTATATTAATATCTTCTTTCCTTGCTTACAATGAAATCTACCTAACATAATTTTAGGATAACTCATAGATTGGATCTGTAAACTCATTCCAGTGATAAGGCTTACTGGCTAAGTCCTCAGTTTAGCCAGTGTGTTGTTTTTCTTTTAATGCAGCGACTCTCTTTCCCATTTTTCAAAACTGGTCTCCACTGTGGAGTTTTTCTTAAGTTTAGTAGCCACAGCCCTTCAATTTCGTTATTATTCTTTTCCTGCCACACACAAAAAGTACTTCCAGAAGAAAATTTATTTTGATAATCTCCATTTTATGCTTCCTTCTCAGTATGACTATCATTAGAGTGACGGTATATTGAGTATACAAGTACCATACTATACACAGTATTATAGACAATAAGGGAAAAGTATCTGAAAACAAGTACATAACATTGGAATCAGATATTTAGACTGGGAAAGACCATAGGTATCACCTAGTATATCACGCTCCTTTTACAGATTATCAGAGTAGACCTTTTCTTCAGAGACACTGAGAAAACTGGAGGAATTTTATGACTTCATAATAGGTTGATAATTGAATTTGTATAGCGTGGTTCAATTTATTTTTATAGTTTACCCTACTTTTTGTTAGTCTTGCTAGTGAGAGCATACAGTTTTCAGTGCCGCACCTTAAATATTGAAATTATTAGACCTTTTATATTAATTGTAGATCTGTGTTCATTGCCATTGTATATGATTAACATATTACGCTGTTAGGTGGTTATATGCTGATCTATAATTCCTAATCTGAAACCCTTAGGGCCAGATGTATTTTGGAATTTATTTGGACTTTAGAAAGAATATAATCTATATACTATATAATATGAAATAATTTCAGTTAGATCTGAGGTAGCACCCCTGATCAAACACATATGAAGTAGTATTTTAAAAAATCATGAATCATTTCAGATTAGCTTTTGCTACATGCCATATGATTTATGAAAGAACTCTAGGTTTTCAGACCTTTTTGGATATAGATATTGGGTATAAGAGATGTGGACTTGTAATCAATGTATGGTGAAAGTAAGACTAGCATCCACATTTTTAGTAAAAGTTGTGAAATCATTTCAGTCAGAGCAACAGATGTTTGAATATGCAAGCTAAGTGGTTTTTCATTTTATAGTAAAACATCTGAAAATATTTTTGCATGCAATTTCTTTGTTTACCAGGTGGATGGATGATGGCCTAGTAAATGATATCACCCCCAAATTGATAGGAGACAGACCTAATACATACATATACACGAAAGCATTGGCAGAATATGTTGTACAACAAGAAGGAGCAAAGCTAAATGTGGCCATTGTAAGGCCATCGATTGTTGGTGCCAGTTGGAAAGAACCTTTTCCGGTAAGTTGTTAGAAATCTCTAAATAATTGAAATTGAAAATTTAAGTCATAGCTCTTTTGAAGAGTTGGCAGCTATTTGATTTGAGAGCACGTTTTATTCACATGGCTTAGTATGGCAAAGCTGTTTCTGTTCATAGAAAGAGACACTTTTTTAGTACTTTTACTTCTGATGTAATGCTGTGTGTATAGAAATGCAGATCAATATTTAAAAATCTTATTGAAAATTAAATCAAAGACACTAATGTTGTCTTGAGTCAAAGGAGACCATGAGCTATGTGTTTTCTTTGTGATCGATGAGCTTGGACTTTTAACAAATAAACGTTTGTTGGCTTTTAAAATTATGTGCTGATTAGTTTCTCTTGCAGCAGAGGGGAAAGGAATAGGGACAAGAATATTCAAGATCCTACTTTATTTTGTTTGATTTTTAGTACCAAAAAGTAGCAGGCCTTCCAAAAGATGGATTCATCCCTATAGAGATCACAAGCTAAGAAAGATAGAGATTTCTATGATAATTTGCTATAGAAAAGCAGGTCATTATGGTATTTGGGAATCCCTGGTATAAGAGAAAACATAGATATAAACTAACAGATAAATTGGTTTAGGTAAAACCTAGGTCTCTATAATGGTAGCATTTCTTGTTGCTTTGAGATTGTTTTATTTTCCCTCTGTTTTATTCAGTAATTTTGAGGATAATTTACCATTTCTCCCTGATCTCAGGATACTGCATCAGTTAAATAGCATAAAATCAAACTTGAACAGGCTTAATTTAGCAAAAATATTTGACAGATATGCACTCCTTTTTATAAAATTCTCAGAGTTAATGGAAGAATAGGTAACACCTTGAAAATTATTTTACTTAGACACTTGCAATCCCAGAGGAAGACTGCTTTAATGTAGGACGGGGAGAAATATTCTGGTCTGAAGCTAAGTCTAACTTTTCGTTTTTAGAAGAGAACTACCAAGTATATATGTGGAGCTGTAGATTTCAAATAATAAATCTCTAGTTTCATAATATTTATAAGCTTCCAATTTTTTTTTTTTTTTTTGGTATTAGGGATGGATTGATAACTTTAATGGACCAAGTGGTCTCTTTATTGCGGTAAGTAACCCTTTTGATATATTTAATATTCTGTATTTTTTTTTCTGTTTTCTGTATTTATATGTATATGTGGACTCTGACTTATATATCTTAAAGTGTTGTTCTTAATTTTAACAAAGGCAGGGAAAGGAATTCTTCGAACAATGCGTGCCTCCAACAATGCCCTTGCAGATCTTGTTCCTGTAGATGTAGTTGTCAACACGAGTCTTGCGGCAGCCTGGTATTCCGGAATTAATAGGTATATGAGGTGACAGTGTCGCTTGCTACATATATATAGTAACTGTGAATGGAAAACAGAACTACTGACTAATGTTAATCCCTCAGTCTTGATATTCCCATACCAATGTATGTATATGTATGTGTATATATATATATTTATATATAGGCATTATCACTTCCAACTACAAGAGTTGGCTTATCACAGGTAGCAAGTGGTTCCATTAGCAGTAATTAAGAATTAATATTAATTCTCATGTACTACCTGCAGGATAGACAAGTTCATTAGAGATTAAAAATGAACTCCCTCCACCCCGATGATTTTTTTAATCCATATTAAAATTTGGTATAAACTCAACATAAAGAGCTGAAAATTCAGAGAATGGCTTACATATATCAAACATGTTACACTAGAGCAGCTTTAATCAACTCATGGGCCTCCTTTTAAAAGGGAGTATTTACAGGTGACACAAACTTTAGGCTCAATAACTTTTGTTTTCTAATTAATAAAACTGCCCTTATTTTTGAAGTCAGTATTTTTTATATCTTAAAAAAGGTGGGATATGATTATATGAATATACGGTTTCTGGTAAAAGGGAAATCAGTCTATAATATTTTCAACTAGAACGTCTGAAGATGAGAAGGAGATAGGAAAAACAGATTATTTGTCGTTGTTGTTCTTACATTTAAAAACAACAGATGTTCCTGCTAATACAAGGAAGAAAAATATAAAAAGACAAAATTTGTATTTTATTAATAAATAATATTATTGGTAGGGGAGGTGGAAGGGTAATTATAGTCATTAATAGACACAAAAATTAATTTTTAAGCATAATTTAAAAAATAATGTAGAAAAGGTACCCATCCTCATTTTTGCCTACTTGAATATCATATAAGATTTAGATAGGACAAGTTAGGCCTCTCTTTATATTTCATTGCTTTGATCTTTGTTTTGCAGACCAAGGAACATCATGGTGTATAATTGCACAACAGGCAGCACTAATCCTTTCCACTGGGGTGAAGTTGGTATGATTTTACCTGTGTTTTTGAATGTTAGAATAAATCTTAACTTAAAATGTTCTCTGAGTTATGTCAGATTAATCCATGAGACATTAAGGCCACTGAATTACCAGTTTATTCTTATTTTAATTGCCATCTTAAGAATATCTACCTGCCTTGTGGTCCTTAATAATGTTTTGCAAATTTAAAAATATCCTGCTATATATCCCCTTCCCATCCCACCCTTGTCTGATCCTTACTCTTTTTCTGCTGCCATTTGCAGCAGCCCTCATAGATACCTGTGGCATGGAAACAGTGCTTTTTTTCTTTCATGGGCACTCTCAATGCTGATGTTGCCTATCCATAGGCAATAGCACTTCCAACTACAAGAGGTGGTATATCACAGGAGATAGGTAGTGGTCCAAAGAGTAATACATGAAAGAGTTAGCAAGTAGGATACACTTTGTTAGAATATTTTCCATTATATTTATTAACCTATATAAATTGACAAATTCATAGCAGGTAGTGTATATGCTTTGTTACGTGTTCTAAATTGGGAATACTATAACTTAAAGCCTTCTAAAATTGAATCATGTTTAAGTTGTTGGTTGATGCTTTCAAATTTAAAGTAAAATACCGTCTTTCCCCCAAAATAAGACCTAGCTGGACCATCAGCTCTACTGCGTCTTTTGGAGCAAAAATTAGTATAAGACCCAGTATTATATTATGTTATGTTATGTTATATTATATTATACTATACCCGGTATTATATTATACCCAGTCTTATGTAAGACTGGGTCTTATATTAAAATAAGACCAGGTCTTATATTAATTTTTGATTGAAAAGACGCATTAGAGCTGATGGTCTGGCTAAGTTTTATTTTCGGGAAAACACAGTATCTATGGCATTGATTTATTATAGGTCTTATTTTACCTCTAACTGAACGATTTTTGTTAACCTTTGTAGAACAATTTTGATTTTAAAGTAAATCTTTTATATCATTCGTCTACAGTTTTTCTATAGCTTTTTTATTTCAATTTAAAGATTGACCATTGGAGCATATAAGAAAAAAAAATCTAGGGTGATTTTAATTTTATGGTAATTATATTTAAATAGTATTCTTTTAATAATTTTAAAACACTTCAAATGAGAGGTATTTTTTGTAATCTTTTTTTGTATTATAAAGTTCAGTAAAAATTAAGTTGAGCATTATTTTTTAGTGAGTGTCTCAATATACATTTCCACTAAAGTATTAACATAGATGATAATAGATTTGATTGTGTCGACATTGCATAACCTAAATAAATTATAGTAGAAGTTAATTTGGGGTTGTTTTAAGCTGCTGATGTGTGTTGAGTACCTTAATTATTCATAAGCAAAGGATGATGACTTTCCTTTTCTTTTTTAAGTAAGTACAGTAATAAGAATCTGGAAAGAGGAACAGAAAGAAAGAAGCTATCGTGAGAGGTGAAATATAGAAAGTGACATTGTAAACTGACATAGGTAAAACATTAAAAGGATTTTTAAGAGTGAATTTTAGCAAAAATTCATTCACCTAAATAAAATTCATAAATAGTGGCAGTTTTAAAACCACTTGAGTTCAGCAGTCTAACACCCATATTCTCTTAGCTACTATAGAGAGCAGAACAGTTTGTTTTTTAAATGAACGAACTCTTGACATTTTGGTAAAATGCTTTGTAAAAACATGATTTTTTTTTTTCAAAACTTCATTACATGGTTATTATCAAAGCTGTTACACAACTTTTCTTCTTCAGAATACCATGTAATTTCCACTTTCAAGAGGAATCCTCTCGAACAGGCCTTCAGACGGCCCAATGTAAATCTAACCTCCAATCACCTTTTATATCATTACTGGATTGCTGTAAGCCATAAGGCCCCAGCATTCCTGTATGATATCTACCTCAGGATGACTGGAAGAAGCCCAAGGTAATGGTGACTAGCTCTGTCTTATCTGTTCCTCTGACTGTTAAACAGCCCATGCTTACACTAAAATGCCTATTAACTCTGTATTTGTTTATGCTTATGATAAGGCTTAATGGCCTTTTGTGAATGAGAAGACTCTTGAATTTAAGACTTTGTCAGAAAAGCAAAGGTAGTGTTACAATTCACTCTAATTTATTCTAAAGTTTGGATAATAAATTATTGTCATGTGCTGAATTCTAGGTCTAACTTTAGGTATTTTTTCTGAATAACAAATAACATTCAAAATGCTTTGACGCTTATTTTTCCTACAGGATATTATCTAAATCATTCCTTCAAGATGAATCCTTTAAATCAAGTATTCAGGCGCCCCAATGTTAAGTTGTATTCCAACAACTTATTGCTTCATTATTGGAAGGGTGTCAGACATACAGTACCTGCATTATTGCTCGATCTTGCACTCAGGTTGACAGGTCAGGAACCGTGGTAAGAAGAATAGCAGTAAATACACTCTGTATTGGTAAGGTGGTGGAAGCTTGCTGGAGAGAGGAGAAGTCGCTAGCATGAGCTTTATCCTTAGAATACTAACCTGATTAATCACAATCACAGTCAGGATGCTAAGACATTTCTTATCAATTAGGGATGTTTGGGGAGACTGACTGGATCTTATCTTATTGGGCCACTGATCCTCCAAAATCCCATAATATAGGAAATGTCTAACATCAAGATTGTCATTGTTATTATAAGCTGAAGTAGAGCCCTTCTCTCCCTCTTAAAAACATAGGGTAGCTTTATAGGGGTTTAAAGTTAAAATGTTTTGCTTTAAATAGATTATTCAGTTTTATATGAAAAAACATAGGATGCTTCTAGAAAATTAATGGCTTGAATTATCTCAGCTGCCCATTCAGCTTATAATATGGTAATTACAGTTTTTGACTAATTTTCCAGGTTGAGAGTATTTTTTTTTAAGTTAATAACAAATGGAAAAGTTTTGTTTTCTTATAGTTGTTATAGCCTTTTTTTCTTTTATCTTTTCTTTTTTTTGAAACCCCCAAACTTAAAGTCTTTCTGTCTTTACCCCAATTATAGTGAAATGTATTATAAAAATATTTACTTTTTTAACTACATTGGCATTACAGTGGAGCCTTTGATTGGAGAGTTCAGGATTTGACTATTTATGTATAAAGAAGATGCTGATTCCAGAACTTCCATCAACTGCTCAAAAAGTAAAAGTGAGGTATCTGCCAGTTATAGTGTATCAGGATCTGAATTACTTGTAGGGATTTTCTGTGGATTCAGTTGTCCATTATGTTGCTAAATCTATATGTTATGTATTGAAGTATGTGAGAGGTGTTGAACAACTTTAGAATAGGTAAAGAACTGCTTAATGGATAAAAGATCCAAAATATATCAAAGTTATTTTCATGTTTTCTAGAATGATCTGAAAAGTGCAGTATTTGTCATTGGCAGCATTCTTTTGTGGCTAAAACAGATGTAAATTTATGAGTGATTACAGTGTATGCTTTCTTGATATTAATAAAGTTGTTGCAAGTTAGAACAGGAAAGTCAACACTAGGTCAAAAAAGTAAAGTGGGTTAAATATATCAATGCAAAGAGGGCTTAGTAAACTTAAAAAATGAGTGAATAACCCATGTTTATTAAATAATTTATACTGAGTGTTGCTACATAACAAGTCATCTCAAGTTTAGTGACTCAAAACAGCAGTCATTTTATTATTTCTTTCAATTTATTCTGTCAGGATCAGGAATTTGGGAAGGAATCAACTGGGCAGTTTTGGCTTGGAGATCTTTCATGTGGTTGTTGTCTGATGGAGCTGAAAGGGATGCATGCGGTGGAACAGCTAGTATCACTGTCTCTTCATACAGTGTCAGGATCTCATATAGTCTCTTTGCAAGGACTGGTGGTAGCCTTAGGAGAACTGGACTGCTTACATGACAACTGTGGGCTTCAAGGTGAAATATTTCAGCAGGCAAGGTGGAAGCGACACACATTTTGTGACCTACCTAGGAAAATCATGCAGCACTACTTCAGCCTCATTCTTATAGTCACAAGTGAGTCACAAGTCCTCCAAGATTCACGGAAAGGAGATGTGGAGATTGGTCAAGATCGTGTATATGAACGAATGAGATGAAAGGTATTGTTGCAGCCATTTTGGGGAAGTGTAGTTTGCTGCAGGCAGCCTCCTGGCCACAACAATTTATAGTTCTTTTACATGGAAAATACACTTGTTTCTTCCCCCCCTCACCCCTCTGACATCAGCTTGAAGCCAGTGTTTCGTCAACTACATCTGTGTAATTGCAGATGAGGCTCTTTAGGAATGGTTTTGCAGGTATAGTTCCTTAAAGTATTGGTCTGAAAACCTGTGAACTGAAGCAACAAGTTACCTGCTGCCCACACATCCAATATATAATGGTGAGACAAGCATCGGAAAATGACTTTAGACAGTCTTGTGCAAAAAGAAGAGAAAATAAGAGGCACACAGCAATCACTGGTTCATAACAGTGTGACATTCCAGCTGGGTATGTGTTGATGGTTTCTTATTTAGGGCTCAGTCCTACTCTCTGGGAGTTCCCGAAGGCTCTTGGTGGCTGCCTTGTGAGTCATTCTTCTTTTTCCATTAAAAAATAGCCCGCATTTGCAACTAAATAGCTTTCTTAACCTACTTCCTGCCCATAGAAGGTTGGGAGTCCCTGGGAGGAATCACCTTCTATAAAAGGGCTATGTGGTTTCTGTTGCAGCTACTAAACTCTGCTAATTGTAGCCTTCACCATGCAACTATCCAACTCTGTATCCATAAATAGTATGTAAATGAATAAGCATGACTGTGTTCCAATAAAACGTTATTTACAAAAACAGGTAGATTTGTCCCTTAGACTCTGGTTTGCTAGCACTTGCTTGATCCAAAGGCCACTTTTAATTTTGTACTGTCTCTGTCCCTTCAAGTACAAACTGATACGATTCCTTTTAAAACTGGATTTTATGTGTATCTATTTTAAGACAATCTACTCCATTAGACCAAAGCCATACCCACAGATCTCTTTGAGATAAGCCCTTCTTTGTCTTGGGTTCCTTATGAGGTAGCTATGAGACAACATCCTTAGATCTTAGATCCTAGCCTCTTAGGTCCTTAAACTAGACTCTTAGGTCCTGCCTCTTGGGTTTCTATGAGACATTTCTTTACGAAGCAAGCCTTTTGTTTGAAAGGTTCTATTTAGGTATGTTGAACAAACTCAAAAAGTCTGGATGTTTTGGTTAGAAATAAATGATAAAGATTTATTCAAAGGTTTTGGGGTTTGCAAATCAGAAACACAACTAGGCAATACCCAGAGTGTTCTGAAGAAGAAAGAAAAGTTGAGTTCTTATAGTAAAAAGTACATGTTTAAGAAGAATCAGTCCTGCATTTTAACCCTAGGATTGGTCCAGGAGAGTTATTAGTCAGATGTCAGTCAGGCTGGATGATGAATGCCAGGTGACCTGGAGAATGGGTGCCAGGAAGTCACATCTGGTGGTCTGGATAGTAGATGTCAGGTGGTGGATGTTAGGTGGTCTGGATATGTGAGTCCTTGGGAGAGTAATCAGGGTTATCTGAAGGTCTGGTGTATGTCCAGGTATTGACATACAATGAAGTGATATATATCCAGGCATTGACACAGGACTGGAAAGTTCAGAGGTTTAAGTGCCAAAGCCAGTTAAAACAAGAATAGAATTGTTTCCTCTAATTTAGCAGCTTGACTATAGTGACTCTATTTCATTTCTTCACTCTGTTCCTCAGGTACTACCTTAGATCTTTTTGAGGTCTTAACAAAATATCTGACATCAAAATTCTGGATTTGACCTGTGCTCAGAACCTGTTTTTTAAAGAATTCCTCCCTGGAATTTTACATTTCCTCTAAATTCCACTCAAAGAAATAGTTCATTTTTCAAAGATCACCTTTTTCCTCTTTGAGGAAATCTTGGCTAGATCATCAAGTTTATTAGGTACAGTTTCTGTTTTCCATGTTACTACTGGTGACAGTTTTGTTCTTCCAACTCCCAACAATATTTTTCTCACTTTTCTGTAAGGCCTCACCAGCAGGTTCCTTAAAGCCCTTTAAGGCTTCACTCAGATTCTTTTCTTGGTCCTTCAGGTTTCACCAATGGTCACCTCAGAGACCTTTTAGATTCTGTCTACCATCTGACCCTAAAGCAAATACTACATGTTTCAGATTTTATTATAGCAGCCCTACACTCGCCAGTACTAAGATCTGTTCCCATTACCTTTGCTGCATGGCAAATCCCCTCAAACTTAGTATCTTAAAACATCATTTTTTTTTTTTTTTAATCGCCTATGATTTTTGTGGGTCAGGAATTCTAGAAGGATTTGGCTACATGGTCCTGTCTTAGAGTCTTTCAAGTGGTAGTTGTCAGATAGGGACTGGAGCAGGTCACTGTGGAGTAAGTGGTAAAGGAGAGGAAGGGTGCAGAGCAGCTGAGGTGGCCGGGTCTTTCTCTTGTTCTGTAGTCTCTCAGAGCCTCTCCATGTGGTCTCTCCACATGGACTAGTTTGGGCTTCCTCACAACATGACAGCCCCAGGGGAAGTGGTACAGCATACATGGTAACTGAAGGCTTCAAGGGCAAGTATTCTAGCGAGCCAGGCAGAAAGCTCTATCACCTTTTCTTATCTACCCTCGAAAATCACAGGGTCATTTCCACCTCATCTATTGGGTATAAGTTACCTTCACCTCTTGATGGGAAGATAGTCAAGGTGACATTATAGGTGAGCATGTAGGATGGGAGATGATATTGCAGCCACCTTTGGGAATTAAAATCTGCTCCAAATAGGAAACATCAAGTAAAGAATCTTATTCTCTGAGGTTTGTCTTGTGTGAGGCTATGTATTAAATCAGGAATGATCTGACCTCTGGGAATTTAAAGTCTAAAAGCAGTAAGAGACAAAGTTTCTTTTTTTGTTTGTTTGTTTTTTATTTAGGCACTTTTATATTATAAATGTTAACTATGAAGTCTTATAATTTATATTATTTAATTTGTTCAGACATTTACTGAGCCAATCACTGGGCTTTATACCTTATATTGAGGCCTTAATATAGTGCCTACTTCTACATTAAACTAATGTCAATTATGTCATTCATGGTGTGCATTTTATTCATTCACATCATTCTGAGTGTCAGCTAGATAAAAATCTGATTTGCTTTATATCTTGACATAATTATAAAAAGTACACCTTATGTATCATGGATTCCTGGTTAATAGCCATTAGGACTGGGATGCATGATATTACATTGTAGAAGCAGTATAAATTGTTCACTGTAGCTCTTGAAATGTATTTCATCACTTAAAAATGACATTAAAAAATGGTTACATGGTCTTGTCTTTTGGTTATTTAGCTTGACTTCTCTGAACCTGATTTTTTTTAATCTGCGTGGTTCTCTACACCTCGGGACATTTGACAATATTTGGAGATATTTTTAGTCATCACAACTGGGGGAGGGGTGCTACTGGATCTAGTTGGTAGAAGCCAGGGATGCTGCCAGGCATCTTAAAATGCACAGGATAGCACCCCACTACAAAGAATTATCTGGACCAAAATGTCTGTAGTGCTGAGGTTCAGAAACCCTGGACTAGATGACTGTTAAGATCTTGCCCTGCTGTAAAGAATTGTGATTGATTATTTTTTGTGCATTGCCGTAATAAAGAGTAAATAAATACTCAGAACATGCATGGCAGTGTAGTCCCAGGCATTTGCTTTTATGTCATGTCTCACCAAAGAGTGATGGTCCAAAGTTTTAAGTTTCTTTTTATCTCCCATAGGTTTGATAAATACTCTATGAACTTGACTCATATATGGCCTTTCAGAGTTCCTTTTCTCACTTCAGTTTTTATTGTAATTATTTTTGAATGGCTGAATCAGTGATAGAGTTTAGGGTAATTCTAAATTACTTGAATGAACCTGAAGATAAAACTAGGTGAGAATTACCAGTGAAAAAGGAGTTAGGAAGAAAAACTTTTTAATAAGATGTATGTTGGAAAACCATATTAACCAAATACGTGTATGTGTTGTGATTCAAGTATACTATACTGGCTGTGATAGTCAATATTGATTTAATTACAAATTTGTCCCTTTTTTTTCTTTTTAGAAAAAAAGTGTTTAATCTCTTTTCTAAAAGCAGCATGTACTGTTTTTTTCCAAGTGCTTTTGAGCTGTGTGAACTATTTTTGTCCAAATATAGCCTTTGATGCCCAATAATTTTTTTCGTGTTTAATGGAGGTTTTATTTTGTAATTGTTTTCTTGCATGAACTGCAGTTTGTTTGCTTTTTTTTTTACAAAGTCAGTGTTACCTCATTTTCTCTCAGCATTTTGGATTCAGGGTTTCTTTCTAAATGTATGTGTCATCAGAATTGCTTAGCTAATTACGTTACTGTTTTGATTTTTCCCCCCTCGCATTTCTAATGTTCTAATTTTTCCCCATTTCTAAAGCGCCTGATTTGGGGACTCCCTAAACTACATATCATGCTAATCATTGTTGTGGGAATATAAATTGAGTTCTTTTAAAGTATCTCTCCAAAAATTATTTTTTTGTTTATCGGAGGTTAGGAATTTTGGGTGCGTTTTGTATCAAAAAGTTTTTTCTTCCCTTTCCCTACTTATCATAGGTGATTATTTTATAGATGTTACTGCTCGGGTTAGTGTTATGATATCAATGACTTAACAGTGAGCCAGCCGTGATACATAAAATGACAAATTTAAAGATTAAGACCCCATACCCTTTTAAAAAGAAAAACTCGAACACCTTTATTTCTATAAGGATGGATACTAGGGATTTGGAGAGATGAGTGAATACCTATTTCAGAAAGTTTTCAGCATGAGTCATTGATTTCATGGCACATCCAGATGATCAAGAGCAGTACCTGTCAGTGTTAAAGAGAAAGTTATTTAAAAAATATATAGAGAGAGTTGACTAAATCGCGAATGAATATTTCTGTGTAATGTAACACAATATGTTTTGAATTCAGAGGAAATATTAGTAAATGCAGCTGAACTAAAATGTGGTTTACGGAACAAAAAGTAAGGGAATTCTAATTGAATCCATTTATTGCTTAGTATTATATGTAGAAAATTTGACCTTTAAAGTATTGTATTTCCTTTGAAAATTAATTTCATACATCAGCAGAACTCTGTTTAGATAATATTAAATGCATTTGCTGCTGCTTAAAATTTTTTTTTTCGTTTTGGATTTATGAAATATCCTTCCAAGATGCAGAAATATTCTTATTAGACCTGCTGGTTTGGTACACTTACTGAATTACGCATTATAATTTTACTGTTAATGTCTCGGTATAGAAACTGATTCCCTGGGTGGTGGTGAGATTTTTCCTAATCTATGCAAAATATAAATCTGTCATTTTCTTATAACAGGATGATGAAAACAATAACTCGTCTTCACAGAGCTATGATGTTTCTTGAATATTTCACAAGTAATTCTTGGGTTTGGAATACTGATAATGTCAATATGTTAATGAATCAACTAAATCCTGAAGATAAAAAGGCAAGTATTTTCTGTTTTATATTAGAAAATAAGTAGCATACTAATTAGACAACCATTAGCAACCTGAAAAATAATTGGATATTTTCCACAACCATTATGCAGCAAGAAAGTCTCTCATTAAAGCTTCAATCATAATTGTTGGTGATGAAATAAAATTGCTTTACCTTAGAATTTACAATGTAAGAATTTGAGAAGCAGATATTTTAAAAATATAATTGAAATGTTAATTCTCTTTTTTCTTTTAATGTCAGTTTCAAAGAGAACTTTGATTTCTTTATGCATTTTCCCCCCAAATACTTTGTTTTCTGAGTTTTGAAAAATCTTTTCTCAGAAATTGTTTTTCATATACTTTTTGTAGTTCCACATTTTTCCCTCTGTTAGTTTGAAACAAACTCTTTGAGTACTTTTTGAGGTTACCTTAGGTATTTTAACATGCATACCTAATAAAGTCTAAATTACAATTTCTATAGTCTCTTCCTCAAGGACATTCAGGACCTTAAAATGTTTTAGCTGTGATTGCCAACCACCCCCACTAACTTACATGGTTAATACATTGCTTTAGTTTTCTATTTAAACCTCTTAAGTAGAAATGATTATTTTGTTTAGTTTTATTTAAATGTAGCTATATATTTACCAATGTCTTGGCTATCAGATCCTCTCTTTGGATCATTGTCTTTCCACCTGAAATATATCCAGAATACTAGAATATGATTTAGTATGGGGTCTATTAGTAATGAACTCTAGGTTTTTGATTGTCTGACATGTCTTTATTTCACCCTTGTCTCTGTAACATGATTTCAGCACATTAACGGTAACTTTCTTTTCATGTGTTTCTTATGTTATTGCTTTTGAAAAGTCTAATTTGCTGCTGCTTTACACGTGATATGTTACTCCTAGCTTCTTCTCAAGAGTTTTTCTCTGTGTTCGGTGTTCTGCAGTTTCACTATGAATGTGGGTATAATTTTGAAAAGTTTATCCTGTTTCGGTTGGGCTTCCTAGATCTGAAGTTTTATGTCTTTTAGCAGTTCAGGAAAATACTTAGCCATTGTTTCTTCAAATATTGCCTCTTCACCATTCTTCATCTTCTTGTGAAATTTTAGTATATGTTAGATCATTCGCTCCTCCAGGTCTTTTAACTTTAATTTCATATTTTGTATCTCTGTTTCTGCCCTGAAATCTAGATAATTTATTAAAGTTTTATGGCACTCTGTTAGCTGTGTCTAAACCACCCAATTGAATTTTTGGTTTCAGTCATTATATTTTCATTTTTAGTTCAATTTATTTTTCAGATCTTACGGACATTTCTTAATTAAGCAATCTTTAGAATTTTTTACTTAAAACATGTTAAACGTAATCGTTTTAAATTCTGTTTCTGATCATTCAAACTTTTACAGGATGTTCAGATCTGATCTGTCTGTTGGTTAAGCTGGGTTTCTGTTTAAGCTGGCACCTGGTTTCTGTTTTTTATTGGTGTTTGATTGTAAATTCACATTCCTTGAGGATTTCTGTGGGAATTTTTTCCCCCCCTGTTTTTGTCTCCCCCGCCCAACTCCAGTTCAAGCCGTTGTTTCTCAGTCTGGTTGTGTAGGACACAGCTCCCTGGCCCATGCTGGTATTATGAGCCTTGTGCTCCCCCCGGCGGAGGCAGTCAGTCTCCGGTCGTCAGTTGGCCGCTCACAGCAGCTTTCGCCGGCTACCGGCCACTCACGCTAGCCACCGGCCACTGCTGGCAGCACACAGAAGCCCACGGCAGCTCACACCGACCTCCAGTTGCTCACGGCAGCCCAGCTCCAGGGAGAGCCATTGTTCATAATCTTAGCTGTAGAGGGCCCAGCTCACTGGCCCATGTGGGAATCAAACTGGTGATCGGCGTTAGGAGCACAGCGCTTCAACCACCTGAGCCACCAGGCCGGCCCTGTGGGAAATTTTTGGAAGCCTAAATTGAAATTGCAGTTTCCCAGTAAGGATTTACCTTTGCTTTCACCAATAGCCTAGTGACTATTAGCATTAACTAGCTAGGTGTTATTAACAAGCCAGAACAACTTTAAAATATCTGATTAGGTTTCTAGCATAACTCAGGTAAATACAGGCCTTAAATAGACTATTGGGCTGGTTAATGCATGATTAGTTTCTCAAAGGAGATTTTTCCCCCCATCTTCCCAGAACCAGCTTCCTTTCTCTTCCTAGTTCTTCCAAAAAAAAATTTAATAATATGTCATTTAACCCAATATATCCAAAATAACATATAATAACAATTTTAAAAGTTGTTTAAAAAGTTTTTCAAAGGCTGTTTTGCTTTGTATTTGTCATACTGAGCCATCGAAAATCTGTGCATTTTGCATTCCAGCTGACTCCAGCATATGTCAGTTCAGGCTAGCCACATTTCAGGTGTCCACAAGCTGCTTGTGGCTTGTGGCTACCATATTAGATAGTGCAGCTTTAGTCCATTCTATTGGTTTTGCATGACAGAAGTGCTCAAGTGTGCTGTTTCTCTGCCCACTTCTATGTGTGGTAGGTTTACTTCTTTTTCATCCTTGCTCTGAGGATAAAACTTTTTGGACTCTTATGTTTTTGCAGGAGTGTTCTGTAAGAATATAGAACACTTCTGAACTTGTGGGCCCACAGACTTTATAGCCATTTTTCCTTTCTGCCTTTAACGTTCAAAGCAGACGGTCTAAGTTAGGGTCCTACAGATAATCTCAGGCTGAAAGATTTATGACTTCTGCTGATTCCATACTCTCCTCCACCCCACATTCGCCCTCCCACCCTACATCCCAAAGCATAATACATATTGCTCAATGGATTATTAGAAAATGAGCACCCACGTGAAAAAATAGAAATTACCTCCAGAAGATTTCCTCATAACCCCTTTCAAATCACTACCTCCTCTCTCCTAACTCTATCTTGAGTTCTAACACTAAATGTTAGTTTTATCTATTTTTGACTTTGCACAAATGATACGATGTGACAGTGGTTTTTTTTGCTTTTTATTTATAGACATTTGAGTTATTTCCAGTTTTTGGTTATTGGGAATAATTCTTCTGTGAACCATGTACATACATTTGTGTAGGATATATATCTAGAAATAGAATAGCTGAGTCAAAGGGTATAAGTATGTTCAATTTAGTAGCTAATGCCAAAAGTTTTCCAAAGGGGGTGTATCTACTTACATCTTAACATTTGGCATTTTAATTTTCATTTTTAATTTGAGCCACTTTGGTGGGTGTGTAGTGGTATTTCAGTGTAATTTAGTATGCATTTCATATTACATAAAAAAACTTACGTTTCTAGAAATGGCCAAAAATGTCAATACTAGAGAGACAGTTTACAGAAAAACAATTCTTAAGTGATTCTTAACGATTTGAAAAGGTACTCAACTTCACTCAGAAAAAATGGAAATACAAATTAAGACTGAGATATTTACTACTTATTAAATTTGCAAAAATGCAAACTCAACATATTCTGGTGAGGCCTTGAGCAAATGGGCATTTCATATATTGCTGGTAGAAATCTATATCTTTCTCCATCCTTTTATTTTCCACTTTTCTGTTTCATCTTTCAAATATTTCTCTTATAAATAGCATACGGATTTTTTTTTTCAGTCTGACGATTTTTGACCCTTAATTGGAGGGTTTGATTCATAATATAGTTCCTGATAATTTTGGTTTAAATCTAACTCTTAGTACTTTCTATTTGTCTTACCTGTTTTAAGTTCTTTTTCTTTTTTGCTTTTTTTGAGGTTATTTTTACAATTTTATATTTTACCATTTGTATTAGTTACATGGAAATATTTTTCAGTTGTTTTAGTAGATTACTCTGGAGATTACAGCATCTTTAATTTATCAAGGTCTAATGTAATACTGATAATTCTACCTGTTCTCAGATAATGCAAAGACTAATACCTATTTGCTATTGTTAACATATTTTAATTCTATATGTGTTATAGGCCTCATAACCATTCTTTTTTTTTATAACCATTTTTCTTATTGCACTCTATGTAATAAGTATTCATACAGATTTACCAGCATAATTGTCCTTTTATTGTTCTTTTTTATTTTTTTCATCTGAGACTTCAGTCTGGAATCATTTTCATTATGCCTAAAGAATGCCCTTTAGTACACTTCCAGTAAGTATGAGTTTTCTGCTCATGTCAGATTGTTTCAGTTTTTATTCTTCTGGAAACATCTTTATTTTTCAAGGGTACTTGTACTGGTATTGAATTCTATGTCAGCAGTTTTCTTTGAGCACTTGGAAAGCATCTTTGGTTTCCCATTGCTTCTTCCCAAGTCAACTGTCAGTTGGTTTTTTTTGGAAGTAATCTATATGGTGTTTTCTGACATCTTTAAAATTTTTCTCCTTGACTTTCAACAGTTTTATTTTGATATGTCTAGTTGTGTGTGTATGCATATGGTATATGTGTGTGTTGAATCTATGTCGTGATATCTCATTATTTTTGGAAAATTCCCGGCTATTCTCAGATATTACTTCTATTTCATTCTTTTTCACTCTTCTGTGGGAATCCAGTTACACATTCGTATGACCTTCTCATATCTTCTATCTTAAGTCAAGTCTCCATTTTAAGTGTGATGTTACTTTAACAACTTATTTATGGTAGCTTTTTTTGGTCTAAAACTTGCTGTTTTTAGATAAGTGATGGTATATAGTGAACAATCTGTTTATCACCCCAAAAGTGTGGAGGAGCATTTCGTAGTGCATAGCCCTCTTATTTTGTTATGAAATAGCATTTTTGTAAAGCTTCCTTTTCCAGAATCATCTACCTTTTTCATCAGGTGGCCTAGTTACCGTCTTTAAACTCCTAAGCCAGCTTTCATAACATATTCTTTCTCTTGATGTCAGTACTATTTGCTAGGAAGGTTATTCTGTGTGGTATGCAGGATGTTCAAGAAAAGAGAAGATATTGTAAATAGAAACTGGAAATAAATGTGTTAATACATGTATAAAGCAGTGAGGAATACATAGATCTATTTAGAGAATGGGATTTTGTCTCTTTTTTTGATGTTGCAGGCTTCTTTCTCCTCACACTTAATATACTCTTTAAATATTGACATGAGTTTTCAGATTACCTTCTTAGTGTTTCTGTGTTTAATAGAAAGTATGGAATAGGAATAAGAACTTTTTTATGAACAGCAGTAAGATTTTAAAAATATTGTAAATATTTTGTAATCATGTCATTTGGAATTAGCCTTTAGAAAAAGTATGAATTTTTACCTAGTTGTGAAACAAAATTAAAGTAACCAGTCATTTTTTTTGTTTATGTAGACTTTTAATATTGACGTACGGCAATTACATTGGGCAGAGTACATAGAGAACTACTGCATGGGAACTAAGAAATATGTTTTGAATGAAGAAATGTCTGGTCTCCCTGCAGCTAGAAAACATCTGAACAAGTAAGTTTTACATGGGTTTGGTTTCCTCTTATCTTCCTTAGGAAATATTACACAATTTTTTTGGGGGGGGGTATATTGAATGAAAGATACTGCTAATCTATTGTTTTAGGAAAAGGGCTTACCTTTGGATTGGAACTATGGTAGCATTGATTTAGCTTAATATTGTTAAAACTTGATATCTTTATCAATTTATGCTGTTTCTTAGCAGTATGTCCAGGTGGAATTTAGTTTTAAAAATAGCTATTATCTTCCCTTATATTGCTACTGAAGAAGTAAAGATATTAAGAGAAAATAAAAATATATTTTAAACTGGAGGTAATTTATTTATTTAAAGATTTTTTTCTTTTTTTTACCCTACTCAAATGCCTCTTTGGAAGAAGAAAAGAGACAATAATACATGATTCAGCATGGGATTTATTTCTTTGTTTATAAAACAGAGTTGTAATTATTCCCTTAGTCTCTTTATAAAAATAATACTTAATGATTGTTTAAAAAAAAAAAAAAACCCAGAGGAGGAAAAATCACTGTTAATTCATCACCTTCAAGACTTTTATGTTCTTCTCATGCCTCCAAACTGTGAGGCTTTTCAGGGCAGTTAGTTGTATAGAGGAGGAACTGAGGTTTAGGAAAGTTGTGTTTGCCTAGGTCATATTGTATTAAGTGGCAAAACAAACTAGAACAATGAGCTTTTGGCATCGAATTCAAAGCTCTTTTGTCAACACCCATTATTCATATACTATAGTCCTAGTTTGCACTGCCTGTTGAATTTGAAGGAATGTGTGTAACATTGCACATCTAAAGATTTGTGTTCCCTTTCTTACACCATTAAAAACATCAAAATGTTTTGAAACCTTAGCAAGATAATATGCACGTCACTCTTTGAGAATAGGAGGGTCCTCCTATCTAGAGCTAGTGCCATGTTTGATTCACGAATGAATTCTTGTCCTGTGGCCTTTGATCACTCACCTATAAATGAAGGACTAAGTTCACTTGTCTGACAACTCGTAAGAAGCTAAAGATGTCAAAAAAATGTTTATTTTGTCTGTAGGATGATATGTATAATGAACAAACTTTTTTAGATTAGATAGGGAGCTCTAGGCGTGTAAGGGATATGTGTGTTTTACCTACAATATACTTGCTGCCTGGCACAGTACTGGGCACACAGAAGGATGCTCAGTAACACTTGTTGAATGAATAAATTAGCATCCCAAATATACTGTTGTAAAACGCTTTGCGTTATTCATTGTTAATAGAGGTAATATTTTATTTGATGGGTTGCAGTCCAGAATATGCACAGTCAGGTTTGATTTTTGCTTACTTTCTAACTTAAGGATTTCTAGTTTTTAAATAAATTTCAAATTAATGTGGATTTGAACTTTGATTATATTTAAAACTGAGCATTAATTATCTGCTATCCAACAATATTTATTCCAGAAAATATTGTCTAATATGTCTCTTGATTTACTTTCCAGGTTGAGGAACATACGTTACGGTTTCAATACTGTCCTTGTAATTCTGATCTGGCGTATTTTTATTGCAAGATCACAAATGGCAAGAAACATCTGGTACTTTGTGGTTAGTCTATGTTACAAGTTTCTGTCGTACTTCCGAGCATCCAGCACTATGAGATACTGAAGACAAGAATTTAGCATTAGAACATCTATGCATATGGTGGTCTAAATGCACAAAATGTAAAATGTACTTAAGTCATCTCACCTTTTGTCAAGACATTAAACCATCTTAGATCGGAGTGTGGAGTAAATTATGGTACATTTTATGTAACATTTTAATGTTTATGCTCATAAAAACCTAGTGAACACATGCAGTATGCCAGCTCAAATCTGCAATAGCCACCAAAACCATGACTTAATATTTGGATCCCTCGGGAAAAGGGGTGGGGTGAGGGTAGGAGTGGGGACGTAGGAACACTGACCAGTATAACTGTGCAATTCTGGAACATATTAATTAAAATATGCCTTAACGTATAGTGAATTTCTAATTCTAATATTTAGTGCAATGGAAAGCATTTATTTGGACAGGGATACTAGCGAAGTTGGTAGGTATTTGATTTCTCAGTGTTTAATTTTTTTCCTCAGTTGAAGGGTTTTAGTTTAATAAAATTATAGCCAAACTATTTTCACATTATCCTGTAAGTTGTTGAGTGATTTCAGACATGAAAGACGTGTTCTCATTTTTCTTTCTCTGATTAGAGGTCTGATGCATATCATTTTTCTATAAGCAATCAGTTGCTTTCATAATCAGAAGGCTTTCTACGTATTATTTTAAAGATCTTACTGGATCTAAATGGGTTTGAAAATCCATATCAACATATGCTATGGGTTTCTTGAAGGAAAATTAAAATGAATTCAATAAGACGATTAGCGTCAAAAAATTATACATTTTTCTTGTTCACATTATGACCGAATAAAAATCGATCCTGTGATGTGTTGTTCTTGTTTTGAAGTTGGAGGATTTCTTGAGACTTTGGTAAATGGGGGGGGGGGTTGGGAAGGGACTCACCATACTTGTGCTCTCCTCCCTTTATAAATTTTATTAATAAGACTTTAAAAAGGCTTATACTGTCTTTCCAGTGAAAACTGAAAGTACATTATTATGGAAGAATGTATTTGCAGGTAGTCACAACATTAAGAAAATGTTCTCACATGTGTGTAAACATATGTTAACCCTTTTAACCCTGAGAGCTAAATTCCTTCAAGAAAAATAAAATAATGCATAAAATAATGTATATAAAATTAAAGACTTTATTTACATACCACGTAAAGTAGCAAACTGTTGAATGAGTTTGAAGATATTTATTTTTTCTGCATGTGGTTTTAGCTTTAGAAAGAAATGCATTATAGAAACAAGCAATAGTAAGAAAATTAATGTATATTTTAATGATATAATTCCCTTTAAACCTTAATAGTAGTTAACGCTCCTGTTTTAACATATATTTGGTTTAACAGATCAGCATAACGTTCTAATTTAGCTGATCAAGTTGTACTATATTTAAATCATCAACAGTGTATCTTGAATATGTTGAATGAGGTCATTTCACAATATAAAAAGTTTCATAGACCTTTACATTTTAATTTTCTTTGTCATTTTAAATGCAGTGCAAAAGAAGTTTATTTTGTTATTGTGAAAAAAAACTAAATGTAAAGGAAATCACCTTCTTCCATGCAGGTGTGTAATCTTGAAAAGGAAAAGTGCTTCCATGTTGAAGCCAGATTTTCCGTAGTAAAACATTTAAACATTATTTTAAAAGAAATATGTATATAAATACATATGTATTCTTTGGAATGATACTAAAGTCTGGTCTAGGACCAAACCTGGTTTAGGGTGTGAGAGACAGACCATAACAGTATCTAAAGATGGAATAAATGGTGATGCCTTTGATTTCAAGTGGCCCGCGTAATTAACATAGATGCTGTGTACATTGAGTGCCCATCTCTCCAAATACATTTGAATAATGTGTTGAAAACATGCTCACATTTGTATGATTTTTATACTTCTGCCAAATATACTGAGAATCAGATGGACTGTATTTGTATCTTGAAAATGAATCAGGTACAACTTCAGTAGGCATGTGAAATACACACGGGGTGTGTGTCTTTGGAACTATGTCATTGTTCTTGTAATCTAACAAAGAAATGCTCAGTGGGAGGGTGCTGAGGCCACTGCATTTATTTTGTGTATTTAGAATTCTGTTGTGTCAAAAGAAAGCTAATGAATAAATTAACATGTCATTCCAGAACTTAGTGTTAAAATTAGTATAAAGCACATATAGATTGGTAATCCCCACTAACTAGATTTCAGGCTTAACTTGAATTTAAAAGATTGTGGAAATCAGTTCTGTTTGTGTCATTGGCTAGACATGGTTTTTAGTTCTGTTTGATTATATTTTCTACACAAACTCAATTTTAACAGGATAGCCTATTAAAAAAATTAAATAAATTTAACATTTTGTTTAATTCACTTGATAAAGCTGTATTGTAAAACATTTGTTTTTTTTCCCCCATTCACTCTTGAGTCTTATAATTCTGGCATATGCATTTGTCAATTGTGATGTCACTAACTGTATTTCAATTTGACCTGGCAACATTAATATGTCCTAAAACTCAACACAGAAGCATGGCAATATGTTCTTTGACTTAAGGATGGTATAAAATAAACATTTTCTGAATTGGTGTAATAAAGCTTGGAAACAGGGAGGGAAAAAAATCTTATTTCTTCCCTTGTTTGTGTTTGTAGGAATTGGTTCAGGGTTTTTTGCTTTTTGTTTTAAATGTAAATTGATAATCTTTTATAAGAAATACATAGAAGCATTATTGGGTGCCTTTGTTTGTAAACCAAAAAGTAATAAATGAATCCCTATATTTCCATTATAGTATTTATTGTATTTTTACAATAATCATTGTGAAAATTACCAGTGAGATCATGTGGTTAGGATTACAGGAAGCAGTCCTCACTTACACGTCTTACCTTTCTTCAGGTGTACTCATTACTTCTTGTATCCTAATTTTATTTAAGTCGCTAAGTTTCTTACACAGCCTTTTAGCGGAAGCAGGTAGTCAGGATGAACACTTTTAAAAGTATTTTTATGTATTAGCTAAAATGAGGGGACTTCTCTGTTTTCTGAAAATAGTATGAGGAGACTGGTAGGGTGTCATTAGGCTCCAGCTACTCTCCTCCACATTGAATGATAATTTATAGGTACACTTGTAGTAATTGATCTAGTGAGTAAATATAAGGGATCATTCATTAGTAATAGAAATGGACTGTATAAAAGGAGAGACATCAGACTGGCGTATAGGTGAGTATAAATAGTCACCTGTACCTCAGGCTGACTCCAAGTCCTGACCTGAAACCATTTAGCACTGACTTGCTCTGTCTTGAGGAAAACTCTCTAACCTTTTGCGTGAGAAACCAGAGAAAGGAATGTGTGCTGCGTAACCCAGTATAGAAATGAGTTAATTAAATTAACAGTTTCTGTTTAAAAAAATGTGAAATGTTTTCTTTATTGAGTTAATATTTTTATCTTTAAGCATTTTCTAGTCTTAGAATGAATTTGTCTTTTTCTAATGGTGGCATGCCCTCTTAGCACACATCCCCGCTATCCTTAAGAGTCTTAAACAAATCATCTTTGTGAATTGAGCATAGTTGTGCAAAATTGTTAAATAATTCCTTTTTCTTAATTACAGAAAAATTTGAGTAACATTAGTTAAGTTTGATGTGCTCCTTTGTAAGTTGATGGCTCTCATATATTTATATTGAAAAACTGTAAAGTAAGTTTTAGTTATCTTTACTGTGTGTCTGAACTCAGAGGACTAAGACTGTAAATCCTTTTTTTTTTTTTTTATTGTCACAGATCACAGACTATACCTGTAATATTATACAAGAGAAAGAGAGGCAGTGGAGATTTTTCTGAATTCATTAAAATATACAAACATTCTTATTCTCTTTGAAATATTTACCTTAAGATTCTTTTAGGCATTTAACTTAGTTCTCACATTACAGTTTTATGAGGTTGAATTAGGTGTCCTCCAGAGATGTTTTGGGGACAGAATTCCTTTATTTTTTGCTGTTGTACAGAAAACCTAGTATTTTCTTTTCTCTTTACCACTCCCTCCCATCCCCTACCCCTCTCTGCAGTTTTTCTGAGCAAGGTGTAACTAGAAAGTGTTAAAAGTTTTGAGCCATATGAAAATGCTAATATTTGGTAGTCTGTGACCTATAAACACAATTTCATATGACTCAACCTCGTGTAAGAGCTGCTTTTTTGGTTTTGTTTTTGAACAAATACACCTGAACCTAAACATACAGCTGAATGTAGTTTTATTTAAAATAGTTGTCCCAGGAGATTGTGTATTTCATCGGTACTTAGTTGTTTGGCATTGTAATACCTAATTTTCTGCTTTATGTTACCATCTTTCACAGGTTCCTGTCATTTCTCCCCACTTAGTGTTGGTATCTTAAGAAAACAAGCTTTGCACCTTTTACATTATAGAAATAACACTAGGGAACATTTTTTGAGCGCTTAATGTGTGCCAGGCTCTGTCTAAGCATTTCACATGTATGAACCCACTTATGCCTCACAGCAACTCTTTGAGGAGGGCACTTCTATTACCCATGTTTTATAGGTTGGTAACTAAGGTACGTGACATTTATAACTTACCCCGTGTTACACTGCTACTGGCAGAGCCAAGCTTTGAACTCATGTAGTCTTATCTAGCTCCAAAGCTTACTACCCTTGTTGGCCACACTATTGCGCCTTTCTGAACTATGTGGAGAGGTTCTCTGACATGCTGTTGTACTAAAATATCTATTTGGCTCCTTCATTTCTAAAACTCAGCATTTATCTATTCAAGAAATCCTGGGTACCTGATGTGGTTTAGGTGCTGTGTTTTATATTGCGACAGTCTGCTTGTCTGTATCACTCACCACACTAAGCTTCCCAGTGGTCCAGACATGAAGATGACACACTGCCTGCCTGTGAGGGTTTTATTACTTAACATAGGAAAATAAACAATTTTAATGTAACATAAAACAGCAAACTACTGAAAACAGAGAGGAGTGATGTAATGCTTAGTGTTTCAGGGAACAGCTCATACAAACATGACATCTGAGTTGTGGTTTTAAGTCTGATTGGGAGAAATGCTGGGATAGGGAAGCATTCCAGGTATCCAACATGTATAGAGGCTGGGGAGTGGAGAACAGTGAGGAAATTTTTTCGTGCACAAGGATAGGATGACTTAAAAGCTGAGGCTGGGGAAGCAGAGACCGACTGAAGGCCTTTGCACACTCAGAATGCACTATAGGCTGTCACACACTCAAAACACCATTAAAGATGAATACATTTTGGGCTTCAAATGAACTTTTTTTTTCTAAATTAAGAGAAAAAAGTCTACTGATACAGTGATGCGAAAATACTGTCTAATACGTCTCTTGATTGGCTTTCCTTTACATGCTAAATAATTCAGCAAATGAAAGTTGCTATCAGAGAAAGAATATGGGGAAAATAGCCTTCCCTGAAATGTTAAATAATAGTAAAAAAAATGTCAGGAAGGATTTGTCAAGCACTATGCTTATTTCTTATTTAAGTTGGATGAGTTCACATTCTTCGTAGTGTTACTAGGGTTTTCGAACAATTAGGTCATAAATTAATAAAGCAGACACAAAAACCCCATCTCTCCTTGGATGATGCATACCCCTCTGCAACCTACTAATAAACCACCACAAGCCCAGAGTTCATTTCCACTAACCCGCAAACCAGGGACTCCCATACCTGGCCTGTGATCAAAATCACTAGGGTAATTTTTTTAACAGAGGTTTCCAGGACCCACCCCCTTGAGTTTCTGATTAGTTAGATTTAGGGAGAAGCCTAGGGATCTGAATTTTCAAAATTGTCTCCCAAGTGATTGTAATGATGATCCAGGTTTGCTTTTCCCTCCGCTCAGCCAGTGGTATATACAGCAGGGTCATCTGAGGAGCTCCATACACAGAACTGCCTGTCCCCCACTGCCAGCGGCCTTTTCATTGCAGCAAACATCTGGGATGGGGCCCAGGCACATGTATTCATAACAAGACTTGTGGGTGATTTGACATATTCGAGGTGATTCAGGAACTGCCTGACCCTTTTCCAGAAGTTCCTCAGAGAAACTTGCCACTCTTGGAAGGAAAGATTCCAGATATTTTTTCCCCAATAAGACAAAAGCAGATGACAGAAATGTGCAAAATTGCAGTTCTTTAGCAATTTTCAGCAAATTCAGCAAATGTACTGCCATTTCAGTACAAGCATGCTGATAGTTTTTGTAAATCAGTATTCCATTCCGTATCTCTGTATCTCTAACATTCTGTTCCAATGTAAGTGTAGAGCACAGTACCTGTTCACTTCTAAATTTTAAAAAATACTGCAACAAAACTTCTATAAGGACAGAGAAGCAGAATTATGTAGTGGAAAGAGCATTAGTTTTGCTGTGAGACTAGGTAAGAATTGACTGCCACTTCCCAACTGTGTGACCATGAATGAGTCAACTGCTCAGCCTCAGTTTCCACCTCTGTAAAATACCTACCTGGGAAGGTGATTGGAAAGATGAAATGATACAATGATGATAAACTGTGTGGCACACAGTAAATGTTCAGTAACTATTCCCTCAAAATCACCAAAAAGTCCCACACCGTGGAATGAATTATGTTAGAATTAATGTGACCCAATGTATAGTCTCCAATTTGCACTATGATTTTCCCATTTCTAATATTTCTGTCACATTTTCTTTTTTTTATCATTAAAGAATACAAATTCTGTGCATATTGAATAAAAATATTTTAAAAAGCAGTTCTTTTTTCCCCGTGTGATGTTAATATTATCACTTGAATCGAGCATCCCTCTCCACTGGCTTTTCAGAAGCCAACAGCTCTTGCCCACTGGAATAGAATGAGGATTCTTCACAACTTCTCCGCCCAAGAACAGAATTCCCAGTTATTTCACCCATGGGCAGAATAATTCTTCAGAGACGGCCATTTCCCAAATCATTCATGTCCACAGATTTTTTATTAGCCGCACCTTGGGACAACTCACTTTATTTACCCCAGTGATCTGTAGTCAGCTGGTTGTCAAGCAAACAACAGTTTGTCTTCTTTCTGGGGTTGAGAGATTTATAGTATGTGATTTGGGCCCCATTTATGTTCCGAGAACATTTGGGGAGTTTCCCTCCTCTTGCATGTATTTAAAGGAGAAGTCTGAAACAATACTGTCAGTTTTTCTGGTGGTTTATATAACTTGGCTCCTAGAGCATTTTACATTCCATGAGCCCTATAGTTCTCAACCCTGGAAAATTAAAGGCATAAGGACAATCAGTGGCCTGTAACTGGAAAGAGCTTAAACTCTCCAGAAAAACTCTCATTTAACTGAAATGGAAGGGGAACCATTCCACCCTCACACATAATACATATATTTTAAGTCTTCCCGTTTGAACAAGGCTCTTTCTTCAATAGAAATGCAGAAGAGTTTCACTTACAACTAGAAATTGCAGGGTACTACATGTGTTCGGAAATTGTTAAATCACATACTGTTAGCTCTAGATGTGGGTCTTTGCTGTTCCAGGCCCTCCACACAGCTTTCTCACCCTGTCTCATTTCCAAAGGAGAATGGACAATTGTTTCCACATTCAGTTGCCAAGTTTTTTTCCCCCCCAGGCTTAAATTATTTTTTATCCCTTGCAGTTTAAGCCAATACATTCACAAAATAAATCTAGTTTTTTCCCTTGGTGAGCACTTTCTAGTTGGCGTTTGAGTTGAATTTCTAATTCTGACGCTCAGTTCTCACTTAGGATGTTCCCCGCCTCTCTCCCCCCACTCTGCCCCTACAGACTCTCTCCTCTCTTCTCTACTGCTCTTTGCCACAGCAAGCTGACCTTTGTGGATGACACATTTTGTTCCCTGGCCTTCTGGCTTCCAGGTGGGTTCAGCCAATGAGAAGCACTGGCAGAAGCAAAAGACAAGAGAGAGGACAGGAGCATTTATTTCCCAGTCACTCCTGGGCTCTGGTTTGGCAGTGGTTGCATCCCTCTACCACAGGCCACTGGTTCTGTAGGTGGCCTCTCTCTCACAGCTCACAATTCTGAGTCCCAGTAATTGCCTCCCTTGCCTGCAGCTCTCCATTGTTGCTAGGGCTTGCAGCTCTTACAGGAGCTGCAAGCTCCTGTGCAGCTCCCTTGTTGGTTGTCTTAGCCCTGTCATACTTTTGTAGTTAGTCCCTTCCTGAAACTATCTTACTTTTTCAGTGTGCCATCTGTTTCCTGTCTGGACTTGGATACAGCGCCTTGTCTACAGCTTGGCAGTGCTGGTACCCTCACTAGTAGAGTTCAGGACCCCAAATGTGATGGAATAAAGCCTACTGACTATCCTGAGAAAAGGTGCACTGCCTTTCCCTTTTAACTTGGCTACTACTTCCCTCCGCTCCTGATGTGGGCACACAGTCATTACACGAGAATCGTCCCTGCTTTTACAGACGTATCACTACAGAGCAGATTGCTAAATTCACAGATCAGGGCAGCCCACCAACATCCAGAAGGCAAATTCTTTGCCTGAAAAAACTCTTTCCACTATTTCTACCCAGTCTGTCTTCCTCTGTTTGTACATTCCACCCCCCAGTGCACGCGTGCACACACACATACACACACACACTTATATGTCAGACACTGGATTAAAGTTGTATTACTTCAATATAGTGCATCCATTCCCTAAGGCCAGCTCTGGAAAAGAATGTTCAAGACTGTCCAAAATGGAAATTATCTCATGCCTTTTTCTTATCTCACCCCCAAATTCTCTTCCTGTGTCCCGTTAGTAAAGACCTATCATCCACCCAAGTAAGCTAGAAACAGGAACCATTCTGACTCTTCCTTCTTCTTATACTAAATATTGCATCAGTCACCAAATCTTTTCCATTCTATTCCCTTAACATTTGGGATATACTAACTTACTTCCATCTTCATTGCTACCAATATGGTCCAGAGATCAACACTTCTCTTACCTAGATTGTGACATCTTTCTAATTTATTTCCATGCTTCTAGTCTGGTTAATTTCCAAAGCACGATCTTTCCAGTAGAATGATCTCTCTAAATCACAAGACTGTGTTAGCCTCCATACTTAAAACCCTTTAGTGATTTCCCACGTGTACACTGCCCCCAGGATCAAGCCCATACTTCACAACACAATTTGTAAAGCTCATTGTGATCTGGACAATAGCTTCTCGTCCCTCACAATTTCCCCACTCACCATGCCCCAACCACTTATGTTCTATGAAAGTTCTAATGTCTCTTGTCTTTATCATGATGTCCCTCTACCTGCAAAATTCTGTCTGCTCTCACCCCTCGTGCACATTTCAGTTTAGGCATCAAGTCTGTATCAGGAATGCTTTGAACTGCAAATATCCAAAAACCCAGGTTGCAGCTGATTTTTCGTATATTAGAAGTCCACAAGTGTGGGTTCACCTCTGGTGATTCCAAAACTATTTTTCTCACTCAGACATCTCTCCTGAACTTCAGATCCATATTTCCAGAGTCTACCTGTTACTCTTCAAGGATTGCATAAACACTTTCCAAAGCGCCTTCTAGAAATTCTGGAGTCAACTGGACTCATCTTTTGAAATACCAGGAATTAGTGAGGACCAAGCTGTCATGGAGCCTCACGGGGGCAGGGGTCTCCTGGAGGACTCCCCTGGCAGAAAGGGCATTGATCTCTTATATCCATTCATTTGACCCTCTTTCCATGTGTCCACCCAGAAATGTTCCTTGTGCCAGGTTCTTGGTCAGGTGCTGGGAAGGTAACTGTGGCTCCAATACCATTTCGGTCCTCAAGGAACTTAGAATCAGTGGGGGTGACATCTTGGGGGAGTACAGCAGCCCTCAGTGTGACTCAGGCAGATGACTGGACCCATCGCAGGAGGGCCTCTTCTAGTCCAGTCATTCCCATGGCTGCTGGACCCAGAAGCCAGTGCCAGGCAAGTGGGAGGCACTGAGAAGTCAGCTCACAGGAGATAGTACCAGCCATGAGGCCACGCGCAGTGCTGGGCTGGTAATAGCTGCCAAAGGAAGAGTCCGGGCCTGGATCTAGGATATAAGGGTGGGCAGGGGTACGAGGCTGTGGCCTCTATGGGAGTCCTGTTGGTCCAAAGCCCTGAGATGTCGGGGCACGGGCTACAGCGGAGCTTTGAGGGCCTGGGTTAGATGCAGTGAATCCAGAAATGATGGGTAAGTAACAGGGGCTGGCAGATGTAGGAGTGGAGTGGGGTGAGGGGCACCAATGCTGTGTGTGACAGGTGGGAGGGGCACAACTTCAGACAGTGGAGACAGAAGGTCAGCTTCCTCCTGAGGTGGGAGGGCACTCTTTCAAATAGTTCTTCCCCAGAGGAGCTTACTTGGTGGTTTCATACACGTCCCTTGTGCTCCTTTTGCCTGCCCCTTTCCCCGCAACTCCCCAGGGCTGACCTAAGAGGAGGCTGGATTAAGGGTTTGCCCATCAGGATCTTCAAAGAGAGAATGTCACAGTGAAAGAGAAAGAGGAAGATCATCCCTGAAATGAGACGCTGCCCTGGAGACTCTCACTTGGACTTTGCTAAGGGGTCTGGTCAACAGAGGGGAGGCTGACAGAGCCTCCCCACGAAGGGAGGTGCCCCAGACCTGCCGCGGGACTGCAGTCATGTTTTCTCAGGCCTCTGCTGGTTTGGGAGCCTGAGGCAATCCCCAAACTCTTCTATAGTACTCTTCAACCTGGAAATCTTTTCTCTGCTTGCTACAGACACACAGTTCTCATATCTGAAATATAACTTCTTATGGCACCTTCTCACACAGGCAGATCCAGTCATGCTGTGACGAAAGACGGTCTTTGGAAAGTCTGGTGCCTCCAGCCAGTATTCCAATAGGTGTTACCTGACTGGGGCCCAACGAGATGGAGTGGAAGAAGGGCTGAAGAGGCCTTTTGGAAGCCTCGGCAGAAACATTGTTTCTGGGCAATTGCAGGCCTTCCATTAAAGCCCTGGCACTTGCTGAATATTGGCATGAAAAAGATAGCTTAAGGTTTTTTTTACGATACTAGCCGGTTGGAAAAAAGTGAAAGTAAAAAAGGGTTAGAACGGAATGCCCAGGCTATTCACCTTCTGTAGCCAATTTTCTTGCACTTAGCTGCAGGGAAAAATAAAGCACAGCTCTTCTGAGAATTCCTGACCGGCTGCTCGGCCCACTCCCTGTGCGGTTATTTTGTGCCTATTCCATTCGCCACAAGTTCCTACACCTGGAATCAGCCCAGATTCCTTCTCCCCAAATTACAGGGAGCCTCAGACAAGAAGCCCCCTACTTACAGACCTGCTTCTCGGTGCTGCCACCCTGCCCTGGGTCTCAGGAGCCACATCTCTCTACCTGTTCAAAGGCCAGACCCCACCCGCCCCATCCTTAGGTACCCTTTCCCTCTTGATTGTTCCAGAAGGCCTATTTATCAATGATTCTTTCGAACTTCTTGCTCTGCCTGCTTCCTTCCCTATTCCCTAGCCATCTGCTCAAATGTACCCCATTCAGAGACAGCCACTCCCTTCACGGGCTCCTTCTCACACTCATGCCTTCTTGTTTCTCTCCTGTCACCTCCGGTCTTGAAAGAGTGGTCTTCTCTTCTATCTCAACACCCTCCCTTGCCACCCACACTTCAGCACAATGCACTCTGGCTAGTCGCAGCCAATGGATTCTTGTCAGCAAGTCCTTATCTCATTTAACCTCTCTGCACCAGTTGGCAGTTGACTGCTCCATTCTTTTTCACTCTTCCCCTGCTCCCTTGGCGTTCCCTACGACAGTTATATCCTGGGTTTTTCTAATCCCCTTTACTGATGTTGCTTTTGTGCCTTCTCTTTTTATAAGCTCTGTCTCAGCACTCTTCTCACCTTCAGATGACCTCTGGCAGCGACCCGTCCACAAGCATGAGTTCCCATCTGAAAATCTCAAATCTACATCCTCAGCTCAGACACCTCTCCTGAGCTTCAATTCAGATTCATATTTCCAGAGTCCACCTGTCAACCCTCAAAGATGCACAGTTTCAAAACGGAACTGGTCATTTTCCTAACTCCCAATTCTCCCTTCTCCTGGGAGGAGAATCATCTGTCTTAGTCAATGGCCTCAATACATGTGGTTGCTCAGCGTGGTGTTCCTGGAGTCAGAAACCTGGGAGTCATTCTCGCTGCTCTGCTTGTGAAATTGCCTCAGTCCTCCTCCTCATCTGCTCCCTCTCCAGTCCCCTCTCTCCTCCTTCTCCTTTACCACTGCTCAACTCTTGTCCTCATCACCTCTTACCCCAGTCACTCCAACATTTGCCCTATGAGATTCACTCCCTCCTCTCTGGCACTCCTCAAATTCATCCCACGTAACCAGAACAATCTGTCCAAATCACAGAGAGGCCATTGTCAGGCGAGTGGGAGGCACAGAGAAGTCAGCTCACAGGGCAAGGGACCTACGTGAGGCCATGAGCAGTGTTGGGCTGGTAGTAGCTGCCCAAGGAAGAGGCAGCTGGAGCTGATCGTCTCAGTCCTCTGTTAGACACCTCCAATGGCTCCTCATTGCCCAAAATAAAGTACAATCTCCTCAATGTAGAGCATAAAACCATCCTTGATCTGGTTCCTGTTGACTCTTCCGTTTGTTTCCCCCTCTCTCTCCCTGCCTTGCATTTTTCCACTCCAGCAATACCAAGCTGACACCTCTGAAATTTTGCTCATGTTGTTTCTTCTGTCTGGAATGTCATCCCTACACTTTAACTTTCCCTATTCACTGTTTAAGTCTCAATTCAGACGTTCCTTCTCCAAGACCCACTTTGATTTATGTGCCCCTTGTCTGTGCTTGCAACTATGATCGCTTTTCCACCACTGCATTGTAGTTACTTATGTGACAGAGTGTTCTAGCTGCACGAAATGGGAGTCAGAGCTGGTGGACTGGGCACCGTCTTGGATGCTATTTACATCAGCTGATATGCGTAAGGGTAATTTTACATTAAGTGTGGGATTAGAAGACGGAGAGAAAGATGGGAGGTAGGAGGACATCGGGGCTGTTTATAGGAAGTGTTTGTTCTCTGCCAAACTCCTTGAAATGTTTGTGAGTCCTGGTATAGAGGTGAGTCACAGACCTTGTGAGACTCTGGGCTCAAGCAGCACTGTTTTGAGTCCCCTAAGTGACAAAGTCCCATGCGAATGTGAGGAGAGGCCATTCTCTCCTCCTGGATATAAAACCCAGTATCACTGACAACCCGAGGCCTAAAGGTTTGGCTGGCATCCTTGGCACCCAGCCCTACCATGTATGGCTGCACATGAGAACTGGGACAAAAGGCAGGGAGTGGGGCTCAAGTCACCCCAAAGCAAGGAAGAGCTTTCTCTACTTTGCACAGAAGGCTTTATAGTCTTGTGGCAGTCCTCCTGGAGTAGGCATGGCTTTTACAGAAAGGGCACTGTCATTTCTGGGTGTGTGGATATTCCCTCACGCAGCTGTGAGGACAGAGGACACGAAAGGAAGAATCAGGGCAAGCTGTAGGGTGGGGGGTCAAGGTTGGTGAAACTGATGGATTGGTTCATGATTATATATGACAAGTACTCCTTGGGAACTTCAAGAAATATTTGAGGCACACTGTAGGGAATTAAAGGTACTGAGTGAGTTATTTGAATTAATGGGGCCCCCTTTGTATGAGTATTCACAAGCTATTGAGGATCGGAGAGCCTGAACTTATAAGTATCCCCGTAACTGAACCCCAAAATCTGAGCATTGGGACTATTGTTATTTCTTTTTTTGCTCCATGGGGCTCAGCATAGTGCATCCTGGGGGCTTGGGGAGGCCACAGAAGCCCTGCTGGGGCCAGTCCCAACAGCAATTAATCTCTCTTGTTTCTTCATGCAGGATAATAGCCCTCTGACAGTGAGCGACTTGGCTGTCACCCAGGTACATGCAAAGAAAAACAACCAGTGGAGGATCAGGTTTGTACAATGGCCCTAGTGGCTGTGAGCTATGAGCCTTTATGGTGCCCTGGGGAGAGAGGTGTGGCTCCATGAGGTGCTGCCTCCACAAGTACAGGCTCCTCTTCCGCCAAGAAAAAGCCACCAAGTCAATACATTCTTGTGCAGCCAAGGTGCCAGCCCAAAGCAAGGAATTGGCAGAGGCAGCTTTGGGAAGCTCTGGAAGCTAACACCATGCCCAGGCTCTATTCCCCTCCTGCTTCCATTTCAGTTCTCTTGGTCCCCATTCTGAGCTAAGTGAGGTCCAGGAGAGCAGTGGGCTTGGAACCCTCACACCGTCTCTCAGGAAACCCACTACAGCCCTCTGCAGACCACGTCCTTCCAAAGTTGCTGAAGAAAGATGCCTGGGGGTTACCTGGCCGTGGGTCCCTTTCTTCCCTTTTAAGAAACCACCATTTTCCTCATGACTGAGAGGAGCAGGCTGGTGGAGGGGAAAGAACAAAGGCCTTGAAAACCAGAGAGATCTAGGTCGAAGTCCTGGTTCTGCCACTTGGTTACCTCAGACAACTCATTTACCCCGGGTGAGCCTCAGTTTCCTCACCTGTAAAATGATTGGCTGTGAAGATGAAATATGCTCTTGTAAATAAAGTACCTAGGCCAACGCCTGACTCGATGTCAGCTTAATAAGTGTTAGCTCTTATAATCGTTAATAGGCAAGTCTTTGGTCCCCTCCTGGGATGAAGACCCTCATACAGGATCAGAGCAGATTCTGACAACCCAGTGGTGCCACGGGTATTTAACCTAAACATACAAGAGCAACATGGACTGAGGGTCTGCTTTCACACAGCTGATGTGTTGGGTCTTGGAGGTAAATTCAATTTGGCAAATGTCATTTTTAAGTGCTTGTGTCCACACTTAGTCTGGAGTTTCAAAGGGAGGACGGTTTCATTCTGGGGCCAGGGAAAGGATGACTGAGAATCTGGGCAAGAGCCGGGGGGAAGAGGGTGAGCTGGGCTCTGTGTGAGCACATCCACCACAGCGTCTCCCTCCAGGGCCCTCCAGGGATGCCTGCTGGATGTTAGAAACAGTGGGAGCCATTTTCTTGCAGATGGGAAGGAATTTGGTGACTCTATGAGGTGCTGGTTCTATGGTCATCTGCAAGAGGTCCCAAGGCCCATAGTCGAGCCATGAGGCCCTTTTCAATTTGGCCCTACTTTATCTTTCCCCTTAGGTCTCACATCCGAGCTTTTCCTTCGCCAACTAGACAATCAGTTCTCCACAGGGCTGCTACTACCATCTCAGGCTGGACAATTCTTCATCATGCATGACTGTCCTGCACATTTCTAGTCGTTCGACTTCACCGGTCTCTACTCACTAAATGACTGTAGCATTGCAGCCCGTTATCATTCAGGTCCAAACGCCCTCCTCCCTTTCCAAACGCACCAAGTGCTCTTTGCACTTGCTTGTTCCTCTGCCCTGAATGCCCCTCCCACCCCCACTTCTCCACCAAATGAAGTCCTCCATCAGAAAAACCCAGCTCAAATGTCAATTCTCTGGAAGCTTCCCTCAAATTCCTGCAGGCCCCATCACTGACAGTCACTGACCGGCAGGGATCTCCACTTTGGGACGTGGTATTTGGGGGCCAATCTCCTTCCTTAACCCTGCCGCTCCTGAAGGGCTGGACCATGTCTTAGAAGCTGTTTTTGTATTTGTCACAGTGCCTAGCATCAAGCTTGAGATGCAAAAGGGGCTTCACTCAGGTGTCCTCAGGGAAGCGACGTGTCTTCTTCCTCCGTAGGGCACCATAGCTTTTCAGGGAAGACCGGCCGGGACGGCAGCTTGGCTTCTACTGCCACCTGGCGGCGACCCAGAGCTCGGCTTTGATGCAATGGAAAGAGCGGCTCGGCTTCGATGCAACGGGATGAGCGGTCGGGCTCGCGGCCAGCCCGTCTGAGCCCTGGGCTCCTGAGACCCAGTTATGGCGGCGCTGCTGGCATGAGCCGGGATATTACCGCAGTCATCATAACCATTACCACCGTGACAAACGCTGTTTATGCAGCTCTCTGCAGTTTAAAGAGCTTTATTTCACATTCACTATTTCACTCAAACTGCATTGCAACCTTGTGAAGTCAGTAGAGCAGCGCTTATTATTCTTAGTTTACAGCTGGGTAGAGGGAGACGCATATCAGTGACACCCTCAGCTTCTACTACAAAAAGAACATCTCTTCTTCCACCTCCAGTCTCGCCCTGATCCTAATTATTGAGGGCTTAACATACGACAGGCAGAGAGGCCTAAGGGACTTACAAATGTCATGTAACACTCTTCCATGGGACTTTTCCTGTCTCAGAGCTTGGGTCAGGCCCTAAAGCCGTGTGCCCATACATTTTAAAGCAGCGCTGTCCAATAGAAATATAATGTGAGCCACGTATGTAAGTGAAATTTTCTAGTAGTCACATTTTAAAAACAGGAAAAAGAGGTAAAATCAATTTTAAGGAAATAATTTAATTCACCCAATATATCAAAAATATTGTTTCAACACTTAATGAACGTAAAAATCATTGAAATATATATATATATTTTCCATTCTTTTATTCATACTGAGTTGTTGAAAGCTGGTGTGTTGGTTACACTCACAGCACATCTTAGTTTAGACCAGCCACACTTCATGTGCTCAAATGCCCCATATGGCTAGTGGCTGCCATATTGGATAGTAAAGTTCTAAAGAAAGAAATTGGACCAACTGTAAGTCTCCAACCACCTTGTGAGTCTTAGCTCACCATCGAAGTCTAGACCATTTGTAAGAGGAGGTAGGGTTTAGAGGAAGACAACTGACTGGGGAGTGAGAATTTCTTGGAAAAGAGTTGTTGGAGTGCTGTGTGATTCCTTCCCTACCTACAGAGGAGACGAGGGTGGTCCCCTTCCTCCCACTGGAACTAAGTAAGGGAAGCTTCTGTACCGTACAGAAGCTGATGCCTGACTCGTGTCTGGAGAGGCCAAGAAGTGAGCCTGGCTGGAGTTGACACTATCGTCGGAGCAACGAGAGAGGGCTGCAGACTGAGTAAGGTGGGTTGTGCTTCTGGTAGGCCAAGCAGCATGTTCTCCATGAGGCATCAGTCACCTTGAAGGAGACAACGCACAGGACCTTGTGCCAGTACAGAGAGGTTGCATGGAATATACCAAAGGAACAGGGCCTGAGGGGCTAGTTGTGAACAATCACTCACAGCAGAGGATGGTACCATGGGAGACCTCCACTGAATGGTGTTTTGAGAAACCCACACAAGTACTCCATGAGAGAAAGAGCCTTTATTACTTGTATTGAAATGTGTTATAATAAAAAAGCTGCCGATGAGACTAGGAGGTTAATGTTTGAGGCTCTATAACACAGGTAGATTAATCAGAGATCTCTGTTGTAAGCAAAAGAAATCCAGCTCAAACTAGCAAAAGTGAAAAAGGTAACGGAGTGCACCACATAAGTGACAAAATCGGAGGTGATTGACCTCAGGAACAGTTTAATTCAGAAACTCAGACAATATTACTTGGTCTTTCTTCATCTTTTAGATTTCTTTTTCTGCTTCTCTTTGTGTGAGGACCACAAACTCTCTTACTGTAAATGGTTTCTTTTGCTGAGCTAGGGAAGATGGCTGTCCATGGCTCTAATCTTGCATCTTTTCAGCACTGTAATCCAAAGACAAACAGCATCTTTTCTCTAGTTTCATCAGGAATGTTTCTAGGACTCTGTTCTGACTCAGGTGCTCACCCTTTGGAGTTGGGGATGAGGGGAAGACAAGGTGTGGCAATTGACCACATCCCAAACACAAGGATGGGGGACAAGTTCCTTGGAGAATATGAGGGTGCTAATGACAGAGATAAGATGGAGAAGCATGCTGAGAAGTTCAACTATATAAATTTACCCCTGTCCACTCCAGGGCATTGGTGCAAAGTGCTATGCGAGCACAGAAGAGGGCATGACCAATACTGCTTCCTTAAGGAATTCCTACCAATCTTGGTCAAATACTTCACTCAAGTCCAAGTACATTATGTATGTTTAATTTCCCTAATAATCTTCAACTGGGTATCTATTTGCTCCTCCAGATCTGCTCTCCACCTGCTCTGTACCCCAAGAGGCTGACTTATCTGGATGACATCAATGTCCCCTTTGCCTTCTAGTTGGATTTCCAGTTGGGATTGGCCAATGGAGACAAGAAATTGTATGAAAAGAGAAGGATGGGTTGGGATATTTATTTTCCAAGCTCCTTTAATCCAAGATTGCTTCAGGCTGTCGAGGTCGCTCCACCAAAGGTGGTGTGGCTTGCATACAGTTACTCTGTCCCCGGGTTTGCACTCTCATGCCTCACTCCTTCAGGCTCAGGCGTGGTAACATTCCCACTCTTCTAGCCCAGAGTACTGTATTATTCCTTGTGGTTTTCCTACATCCTGCTCATCTTTATACATAGTTCTTCATACAACTCTCTTTTAAAGACATTATAGTTTGAGTATACTACCTGTTACCTGCCAGGATCCTAATGTAAAACCTATCTGCAAAGCAAATGAAAATGAGTTGGTTGCAATTGTCATTGAATCGCATTGAATCCTTATGGTTTCTGCTTTCTTTTCTAAGTGTTCACAGACCGTTCTCTTTACTTATTCCTTCTAGACTCTTGTAGAGAGTCAATATCAAGCTTAGCAGCGTGTAGATTTTGGAACATCATTTAAAAAAAAAAACCACTGTATTTGCTAGTCTCATTTCTTTAATATCCTTCCTTATGCTCTAACGTGCTCTAGAGGTTTGGCCATTTCATCCTTTTAGTGTTTCAGTCAGGATAACCCAGGTTATGCTTTGGTTAGAAACAACCTCCAACAACTAATGACTTAAAAACAAGTTTAATTCTCGCTGCTGCTACTTGTCTGTGATGGGTTGGCAGAGGGTTCTGCTCATGGTGAACACGCAGCGATCCATAATGATGGAGCTGCGACAACTCGAATGCTCATTGTGCAAAGAGAAAGAGACTTCTGGAAGGTCTTGCATGGACAATGAAATGTTCAGCCTGAAAGTGACACCAAAGGCCCCATTGATCCACAAGGGGGCCGGGAAGGAAATCCTACTGAGTGCCTGGAGAGGGCCAGTCTCTGTTGGGGAATCGTAGTTATTTCAGGTATAGCTCTTATCTTTCCAATGGGGGTAAAGTTCTCTTGGGACAGTTATTTTTGCACTGCTTCTTTTTATATTATGTGTGAACCCAAATAACGCTCATCAATTACCCACTTGAGGGACGACGCGTCCAACCACGATTTTAAGAGTGAATGACATTTGAAAGCAGGACGGCGTGCTGTAATGATGTTTAGCCAGCAGTTGCTAAGGTTTTGGGGTGTGTGTGTGTGTTGATGTCAATGGTAAATACCAGTTATTCCCATAGTAAAATCTCATATGAAAGGTAAAAAGCATAATACAAAAGGACATTTGTATTCTAGACGTGCCAGTTCTACTATTAGGTTCATTTTGAAATAAATATACAATTTAGTAGGGAACCAACACAATGCCTGACACATATTCAACCGAATGTTTGCTGAACCAATGAATAAACATCATCATCTCTGCTTACTCTCTTAGCCTCAAATATCTGCTTTTTCTCATGTTGCCAGGCAACTGAGAACATATGTGCCCTTTATGCATAGTAAGACATGGAGGAGCTAAGTTACATGCAAGATAATGCCAATAAGGTGAAATAATGAGGGTTCTTACTGAAGCACAAAAACAGTAGAATCTGGGCTGGAGGAGCTTTTATTGTAAAGAGGGCAAAGGAATGTGTGGGAGAGCTCCAGAGGCCACTCAAATCTTCCTGCTTCACCAGACTGAGAGTGTAAAATATGATTGAATTACTATTAAATCTCACATCTTGATGGCTATGAGTTCCCATCTGCTCACAGAGGGGTTCCAGATGGTCTCAAAGTCACCCCCAAATATTTCTACTTACCTGTGTTCAGACCGAGTCCATTCATGGTTTTCCCATCCCTGAGGCAGTTTGGTGCCTGCCAGCCAACCATCCTGTCCTTGCGAATGGTGCCCGTGGTTTAACACACAGCTCTGTCAGATGCAGCCGTCTGTCCTCTCTTGGTGGTGCCCCAAGCCCCCAGTGGAGGGGTCAGCTGTAATATGAACACCCCCATCCCCAAATCTGAGTCCTGTTGGGTCACCTGGCTCCTGAAGCAGGACACAGGTATTTAAGGACAGAGTGTCCTCACCTTCCTATCCCATCGTTTCCTCCTCCCCGCCCTCACCCCACTTCCCGTCCAAGGTGACTTTATTCCCCTTTCCCCACCCCTACCATAGCGTACCCTCCATCCCCCACGTCTGGATGGGGATGACTAAAAACCAGTCCCTCAAACTGCTCAGTATTTTCTTCTTCCACCTTGGTTCTCATCTTCCCTCTTGCCCCCCCCGGGGGGGGGCTCTGTACCCCACCCACTCTCTCTCATCCTGTCAGGATTATCGATTCCAGCAGATGGATACTGGGGTAGAGTGTTAGCTAATTTCACTTGCTAAGTAACAGCCATGAACCCAGCCAAGAAACCCCATTCACTTTCAGAATTTCATGTAACCCTGCAAATTAAACAGTCGCTAGACCAAGAGGTCGCTAACTTTGCCCACAAACAGGTAGCAGGTGGTAGAGCCAGGATTTAAATCCTTGCCTGCCTTTGCACTTTCCCCTACCAGCTCATGTGGTGACCCTGATAAGATAAAAATCAAATACAGAAATCAGCTGTTTCAAGTCTGAACTCTTCAGCTGCTTTTCTCATCCCAAATTTGTTCTTGTCTGTGCATTCCTTATCTCAGTAAATGGAGCCACCCCCCACCCAGCTGCTCAAAATGGAAACCAGGGGATCATTCTCCACCCCGCTCCACAAGTCCCGTCAGTGCTACTTACAAAATGTAGCTCAAATCCATCCAGGCACCCCACTGCCACTGCCCTCTCTCTGATCCAAACCGCTGTAATCCCTCTCCTGGCCCACCATTCATGACTGCCTAACTGGTCTCCTGGCTCCCAGGCCTAGCCCGCTGAATTCCACTTAATTCTCGAGCACAAACAAATCTCCCATTACTGGGTCTCCTACCCCATGCTGGCCTCCCTTGTGTTTGTTGATGTCATTTCAAAATATACTTGAGCATGTTTCTCCCCGCCCCACCTTGCGCTCACTGATTTCCTTGACTGGACCCTGAGGGCCTCTTCCCTGCTGCATCTGAACAGCTAAAAAGAAGTCCCCCACTGTGGAACTGGGGATGAAAGCCTGGAGATATTCAACCGTAAGCAAAGAAGAAAATGTTGCTGGTCTAAGCATAAGACTGAATATTCCGATGCAAACTTGCAGGGGAGTTTTTATTTTCTTCCCTTTAAGAGAGTAATTTAAAAGAGGTTTTTGCTATTTGACTCAGAAGTGTCAGACACATGATAGGTGCTGGGACATACCTGTTGAATAAACAAATCACACACACACACACACACACACACACACACACACACACACACACACGGTCAAACAATTAAGTTGGCAAACTGTGGGGACAGAGTCCCAGAGAGCAGATTCCAGCCTCTTGCCCTCCTGTGGGAAGGTGCTCACTCGGGTAGTAAATGGCCATCAACTGTGATTGGATGGCCATCAGCTGTGGCTAGTTGGCCATCAGCTGTAACCAGGGAGCCATTGGCCACTAATATAACGGCTGTGGCTACGCTAGCGGCAGATGGGGGCTAGCAAGGGTGGAGTATGGATTGTGGATAGTGTGGCTCCTGCTTCCTGTGACTCCATCCCAGCCGTCAGCGAGACTATAGTGGTATGACCCCCTATCTGTGGCTCCGTGGGTGTTCCTTTTTGGCCTCACCATATCCTGCGTTCTTATGTGGGGAGCGGGAGCTGAGATACTGTATGTGTCATGCAGGGTGTCAGGCAGGGTCTCTGGTCCCGCTCCCCACATAAGAACGCAGGACATGGTGAGGCCAAAAAGGAACATCCACGGAGCCACAGATAGGGGGTCATACCACTATATTCTCGCTGGCGGCTGGGTTGGAGACACAGGAAGCAGGAGCCACAGGATCCGCAACCCGCCGTCCGCTTCTCTCTGCCAACCAACCTCACTTGCTAGCTGCAATCCGCCGTGCTAACTGCAATCCGCTCTTGCTAACTCAGCCACCGTCTTCTTGCTAGCCCCATTTGCTGCTAGCATAGCCACGACAGTTATATTAGTGGCCAATGGCTCACTGGTTACAGCTAACGGACAACTAGCCACAGCTGATGGCCATCCAATCACAGTTGCCACGTGAGGCCGAGAGCCTGGAAACTGCACTCCTGGCTCTGTTCCCACACATGACACCCTGCATGACACAAACTCATCCTGAAAAAAATGCTACATACCTCATTGCCGAATATCACTGTGGTCACCTTTGAACTACTTCCCTTGGGAAGCTTTGCACCGATATTAGCACCTACTCCACCCTTCAAAGCAATTTTGGAACTCTTTTTCTGGTATGGCCATCAGAGCTGTCATTGTATTACCTTTGATGTCCTGAATGTCATCAAAATGTCTTCCTTTCAATATTTCCTTTATCTTTGGGCAAAGAAAGAAGTTATTGGGGGCCAGATCAGGTGAGTAAGGAGGGTGTTCCAATATAGTTATTTGTTTACTGGCTAAAAATTCCCTCACAGACAGTGCCGTGTGAGCTGGTGCGTTGTGGTGATGCAAGAGCCATGAACTGTTGGCGAAAAGTTCAGGTTGTCTTTTTCACGCAGCCTTTTCAGCACTTCCAAATAGTCAACTTGGTTAACTGTTTGTCCAGTTGGTACAAATTCATAATGAATAATCCCTCTGATATCAAAGAAAGGTTGGTAACATTGTTGCAACAAGTTCGCGTACTTAATTGTCAGACCTCACACGATGTGAATGTTGTTACGTTGATGTTGTCCCAGAGGTCTCTTAAACTATCCTCATTTTTTTTGGATTCTTTTTTCTTTTTGGTGTTCTGATTGGGTGTTTTATGCTACCTTGTCTTCCAAAGAGCTGATTTGATCCTCTGTTTCATCTAGTCTGCTGGTGATTCCTTCTAGTGCTTTCTTCATTCCAGTTATTGTAGTCTTCACTTTTGACTGGTTCTTTTTATGATTTCTACATCGTTTTTTATGTTTACTACCTCTTTGTTGAAGTTCTCACTATGGCCCTTGAGCCTCCTTATAACCATTGTTTTGAACTCTATCTCTGGTAAGTTGCTTGTCTCCATTTTGTTTAGTTCCTTTTCTGGAGTTTTCTCTTGTTCTTTCATTTGGGATGTACTTCTATGTTTCCTCATTTTGGCTGCCTCTCTGTTTGTTTCTATGTGTTAGGTAGATCTGTTATGTCCCCCAGTCTTGGCTGGGTGATCCTATGTAGTAGGTGCCCTGTGGGGCCCAGTGGCACCGTCTCCCTGGTCACCTGCACTGGGTGCTCCAGGAGTGTCTCTTGTGTGGGTTGTTTGTACCCTCCTGTTACAGTTGAGCCTTGGCTGCTATTGGTAAGTCAGTGGGTGGGATTGACCCTTAGAGTGATTGGCTATGGGGTTTGGCCATGTCCACAGCTTATGGGCAGCTTTGTGGGTGACTTACCCCACTGAGTGGGATTAGCCCCGGTGGGCTCTGGTGCCTGTTGAGACCACCCTTTGGGTGTGCCATTTGTGGGGCTAATTGGGTGGTGCTCTGCTGTGGTCTGAAGTCAGCCTCCAAGTATGTTGGTTGTGGGTCTCTTGGAGGGGGACTCTGATGCAGGCCCCAGGTCACCCACTGCCTGTGATCACCTGGGGACTATCTGGTAGGAGCTACAAAGCGATCCATGCTTGTTCGCTACCTGTGCTAACCTTGGAGGCATTTGGGAGAGGCCACACTGTAAACTGAGGATGTTTGCTACCACTAGGGGGCCTGAGGTAGCTCTGCAAAATGGCACTACACCCCAAGGCCTGCTGCCATCTGCTAGCTCCCTTAAAGTTCAGCCACTGATATAGCTTTGTGTGGTGTGCGAGTTGGATGAGGCAGGGTCTCAGGGAGTCACTAGAGTGCTAAGAGTTGTGGTCACCAGGTTAATGTAAAATCTGGTTTGGTGCTGGTGCTGAGCCTGAAGCTATTCAGCAAAAGTCTCAGAGCACAACAAGGCCAGTCACCACCTACCTGGGGTCTGTCAGACTCCGATGGTTCTCCAAGAAAGAGTGCAATGTGGGTGGGGCTGGCTGCTCTTGGAGAAAGTGACTTTGGGAAAGGGAATTGGGTAGAGCAGGGTCTCAGTGAGTAAGCAGGATGAAGCTGCAGAGCTCACCAGAACAATCAGATTCAGATTTGCCCTGTGAGGGTGGGCTCAACACAGGAAACATGGCGCCCACTTGCCGGATGCATTGGAACAGGACTCCTCGAAGGGAAATTGTGACTGTCTTCCAGCCCTCACTTGAAAGCCACACACCTCAGTTTGCCCCCGTATGTCTCTGACATACCCTCAAGTCACTGTCCCTTCTGCTGGAGCCCAAGGTGAGTGCCAGCGAGTGAGTGAGTCTGTGCGCAGGCTGGTTAAAAGGACGTCTGGGTTTCCCACAGCATTCTGTCCCACCCGTGGGTCAGAATACCCACCGTTTTACACAGCCAGATGTTGTGGGGGCTCCTGTTCCCAGAACCAGTTCTCTGGGCTGGGGAACCTGGCATGGGACTGGAGTTTCTCAGTCCTCCAGGGGGAACCTCATTGGCCAAGATATTCCTCCTGATTCTCAACTGCCACATGGAGGTTTTGGCCCATTCCTCGTCTCCACCCCTCCTACCAGTTTCAATGTGGCTTCTTCTTTGTATTTTTAGTTATAGGAATTCTTTTTGGCTAGAATTTGGATGGTTCTCTGGGTTGATTTTTCTATAATTTAGTTGTAATTTTAATGTGTTCATGGAAGGATGCAGGCACAGTGTTTATCTACTCTACCATCTCGGATCCTCTTCCGTCTCATGATATATTTTAGATCCATGGATCAAGCCATAACTGAAGTTAATTACCCATGTACTTTTAAAGTAACTAGCCAATGAATTACCCAACTTCTTTCATCTTTTTCCCCCCTTAGGCCTGTTGGACTGTGTTTTTTGCTATTTGCAATGTAAGGAATCCTAATCAGATTCTGAGTCCTGCTCCTTTTGGGTGACATTAAGTGAGGTGAAGGTCATGGTCATTTATGAATCCAGTTTCTGCCCTCTGTCCTCGAGTATCAAAGAGTGTAATTATTTTCTGGTTTTGGTGTTTTCCCTCTTTGCAGACCTTGGAATTCTTTCCTCTCTGGAACAATCCAGCTCTAGGTTCTATATGACTAGGCTCTTGAAAACAGAAACCTGTTGATTTTCCCACAGGACAAAAGTCACTTAGATCTCTTGGATACAAAAGCTTGGCTGTTTTCCCAGGAATGGGAGACAGAAAATTTTACCTTTTCATTTGCCTACAGCTGGGGAATAAGCTAGAATAAATATCTCAATAATTTATCTGCTAGTTAACTTTAAAAGGGTAACGCTAAGGGAGTCAGTCTTGGTAGTAGAGCATCTGACCACTGACTCACTTTCAAGCATGTTTGAAACACCATAAGGACAGACAGCATAGCAAGACAGAAAGCACGTGACCCAACCCTTCCTGACCAGAAAACGCTTGCCATGGCCATTGAAGAGGTGGGTGGCCAGAGCTAAACTCATGTCGGATTGCAAATTCAGATGGCTCCAGAGGCCCGGTGGGTAACCGAAGAGGGAGCTGGGAGAGGATGGAGGAGCACAGGGAATAGGGGGGACTACTGTGAGCAGGAGAGGACAGTTCAATAAAGGGGCAGCCCCTACTCAGCTCAGCCTAGTCACCATGTGGGAAACAGGTATAGTGTGACTCCAGTTTAAGAGAAGCCTTAAAATGTGCAAGTTCTAAATGTTGGCAGCCAACTAAAATAACAACAACAAAACCAGCACCACTGAGCCAAACAAAATATACAAACAGGCCAGATCCATTTATTTTTCTGCTCCTTTGTTTAAGTGCAAGATAAATAGTGTCTCTTGAATATCATGTTCATCAGAAGCCAGATTCTGCAAACTTCACAAACTGCTAGACAGGTGCCTGGTTTGCACCACCATGCACAATACGTATGTGTCTGCATTGATCTGTTCCCCCTTTCCAGGTATTGGATCTGTTTCTCCTTTGGGGACTTAGTCTCTCCATGTACTTGTGGTTTGGCTGGGGCTGATTCAACCCCTGAATCCAAGGGTCAGCTCACAACCCAGACCTGCCCAGTCAGAGACTTCATCTTCTGACTGTAGTGGACCAAGGTTGGGAAGCCATGCCAATGAGGTAATTCCTGGATTTTTTTCCCCAAAAATTATTGGGAAAAAGAGGCTCTCTTTCCTTGGGATTATTAGCTAGCTACAAGGATTATGAAGAGGGAGGGTGTTTGGATGCCATCAATGGGAGAGAGCCTGAAAAAGAACTACACTATCACCAAGGAAAGCAGAAAATGGGGAGAGTGAAGGTAGGAAGGAGAGAGACAGGGGTCAAATTTGAGCCCCTGACTCCAGCTAAGCCTGAAGTGACATCTATATCGGACTTTTTATTAGGTTAGCAAAAATCTTTTTTTTCTTAAGTCAGTTTTAGTTTGGATCATCTTACTAGTAACCGAAATAAGCTTGCGAAATAGACACTGTCTTGTTAACTACCCGACAGCACCTCAGACATAATTGAAGCCTACGAGCCCAGAGACGTGATGGGGTCCCCGTAGCTGGGAGGTGGGGTCATCTGTGAATCCAACATCGAGGCTGTAGGGAGACAGGCCAGAGGAAGAAGCAGAACTGACAGATCCATCTGTTCAACAGGGGTTAGTGTCAAATGTATGCCAGGGAAGCATCCCACGTTCAGTCTGTTTTGCTATCACACTGTATTTGCGAGTAATTTTTAACATAAATTAGTTCAAATGTAGTTGATAAATAAATGGTGGAACAATATCAGTGAAATGAGGAAGTTGCATTGGTTCATATGCGGTGCTCCCAGCCTGTCAGAAGGTGACGACACGGCAGGAATACCGCTGACTACAGCAAACTGAGGAGGGAGGCAGAGCGGTCACAGACTCACTTGCTTCGCGTCTCCCTGTCACCTTGGCTGAGCCACAAACTCTGTCTTAGGAATGCTTCCTGCTCGGTGCTCCCAATCCTGGGCATCATTTCCTTATCCCCACGACTCAGAAGACTACAGCTTCCTTTACATTGCCTTCCATCCAATTAGCTTTCCTTTCTTTTTGTCTTTTTAAGGCAAAGTCCTTTGTTTTCTACAGAATTTTTATTCATTAGGAGCTGAGTAGTCTTTTGAAACTCTGTCAGTATATATATATATATATATATATATATATATATATATATATATAATTAAGATTGTTATTGCTTTTATTAGAGCTCTGATTGCAAAGCTGTAATGTTTTGAATTGTCTACCTCAATCCTATTTTCCCCATAAGTCTTATTATTTTTAGTTTGCAATTTTGCAGAAAGTGTGTTTTCCCCTTCTCCCCAGGAACAAATATATCTCATTATTGCAGAAACCCTGGCATTTTTTTTAGAAAAAGAGCAGAGTGATAGATAGCCATAGATATGCTGACCCTGGACCACATTGCTTCAATTCTCATTTATTTTCTTGCTTTTACACAGTATCATCAAAGTTCAACCTGTCTTCCTATCATTTTTTTGTACATTTAGTACTGAAATATAGAGTTTTGTACCTGATTCCTGGGCACTAATAGGCTGAACCTAGACGCTTTTCTGGATTCTTGAGTCCAATTTTCAAACCTGGGAGACTTCGCTCATGCTCTGCCCCACTCTGCATCCAGGAGGGGTCTTTAAGCAAAGCCACGAACACCACCAATGCAGCATAAGCAGATGCTACACACTGTAAAGGACGCAGGGTGCAGGCAGCTGGAAATTGTGCTACAAAAATAAACACCCAGTTTCTGCAAATTGGGCAACTCTCATAAGCCCTGGGAAACTCATTTTCATGGTTAAGTAGTTAAGTCCCTGATTAAAGGCACAAGACCATTTAGGCACCTGCTGATTCTTTGATTTTCTTTTCTTTTCTTTTTCAACTTTGGCCAGGAGATGGCGCTCTTGAATATAATTTGGCAGAGGATCCCACAGAGTTGCCGCTGTAGGAACAAATTTTAGCACCTGCAAATACTTGCTTCTTATACTGAGAAAATGACTTGGATTTTCCGAGGGGGAGGGGAATGCAATTTTAAAACCAGCTAGAAGCCGAGTGGCTAAGAACATAATAACACCACCTGTCATTTTTTCATTTGGATTTCAAAATCCAATTAATGCTGATTAGCGGTGGGGGCAGGTACCGCCACAAGGCTGTGATGTTAAACCAGAAAGTGACAATATTTTGAGGTAAGAAAATAAAGCATTTGTAGAGGAACCAGTTTTAGAGCTTACCACATTAGAATAAAGACAGCTTGGTACACTAGAGAATGGTAGACCTGGATTTCAATCTTGTACACAAATGCCCCCTATAATGGCTTACACCTTTCAGACATGCCTTTGCTGGTTATCAGAGGCTTTCACAACCATTGTGCCCAGGACTGAGTAAACTAGGAGGTTTTGGAACCAAAGAATTTATGTATCTTCAAATACTGCTTTTTAGGCAGCTTCCATCTATACTGGAAGAGCTAGGTTTAGAATGTGGTGGCTTGAGGTCTGAATCTTACACTGAGATGTGGGTCCAAGAGAGCGATATCCTAAAACAGAACCATAGCAAACAGCTTGCTGACGGCTTGCCTTGGGTCTAGGTGCTCTGTGCATGGCGCTCTGAATGTGGTATCTCTTTCAATCCTTACTACATCAAGAGGTGGTTACTCTTATCCTTATTTTACAGATGAGAAAACAGAGGCTTAAAACAGAGACTAAATAGCTCAAGGATAAACACGTAGCAAATATTACAGCTAGTAAATTATTGAGCTGGTTCCGGACTCCACACTAATTATTGTGCTGTTAGTCTCCTCCCAGAATTGCTACAATCTGTTTTCTACTTAAAACCTTCTGAGCGCTTTCACAGCCCACAGGAGAGAAGCCAAATCCCTTAGCCTGACGTTCAACGTCTTTTATGAATCAGGTTCAAGCCAGAGCAGGGTAGAGAAATGGCAAGGATATTATCTAAGGCCACGTATAAGGCAGTGCCCACAAACTGCTTTCACTGAAATTGTTTTAAAGCACATACCCACAATACATAAAAATAGATTTATGAAGTATTTTCAGGTGTTTTTTGTCAATGTATGCATTAAATATTATTAAACCTTAATTTATTTTTAATTTTTTAAAAAATACTAATTAATGCCTAATATTTCCTTCTTTCACTCCAATGGAACGTCTTGTTCATCCGTTGCTGGGCACACCCCATGTACCCTGGAAACCACCCACCTAAGGTGAAGCCAGTCGGGTTTGGATCTCTGCTTTGAGACAGACATTTACTCTTGTCAATCAATGTTCAGAACTCAGGCTTCGAAAGCCATCGGGGCTGGCATACTTGCGGCGAACAATGAGCCCATCCTTTCCCTGGGATGGGGAGGGAGGGAGTATCGTAATTATCTATGACCTGGTGAGTCTGGAAACAGAACTAGGGAAGTATAGGGACTGAGTGACGCTCATGCTTGGGGGCCTGGGATGGGCAAAGTCCATTGGCCAAGCCATTGTCTCCCATAAAGAGTGCTCAGATGGGGTATCAGTTCTCTAGGACAAGGTACCACACACTGGGTGGCTTAGACAACAGACATTAATTCTCTCACAGTTCTGGAGGCTAGAAGTCTGAGAGCAAAGTGTCGGCAGGGTTTGTCCTTCTGAGGGTGTGAGAAAGAATCCTGTTCCATGACCGTTCTCTAGCAGCTGGTGGTTTCCTGCCAATCTTTGGCATTCCTTGGCTTGTTGATGCATCACCCCAGTATCTACCTGCATCTTCACATGCTGCTCCCCTTTATACATGTCTCTTCACATGGTGTCCTTTTTATAAGGATGCAAGTCATGTTGGATCAGGGACCCACCCTATTTCAGTGTGACCTCATCCTAACCAAATACATCAACAGTGACTCTATTTCCAAATAAGGTCATATTCTGGGGTATTGAAGGTTAGGATTTCAACATATCTTTTGGGGGAAGGGACACAATTCAACCCATCACAGATGGTTTCTGCTGAAGTTGGTTTCTGTGATTCTCCCGTTTCTGAGCTTTTCTCTGGCTGACCATTTCCCTGATCAATGCTTACTTGCATTGATACCCTTTAGATCAGGGTTTCCGAAGTTCTTAGCACTTATTGACATTTTAGACCAGATAATTCTTTGTTGTTGGGAGGTTGTCCTGAGCCATGTCACTACTTGCCAGTAGCACTCTGGCCCCCCTGAGTTGTGACAATAAACAATGTGACATTGCCAAATGTCCCCCGGGGGGCAAATTCCTCCAGTTGCTGTAGAATGTGGACTCATTCTGCTCCTGATGAGAGATGACTTTGCATCTCTCTGCTTTCCTACCAGATGTGTCCATTTCCAGTCTCACTCCCTGAAGATGACTTCAGCCCTGTTCCATACTCTCAGGTATGCCCCTCCCAGGAGCACCTAAGTCCTCACACACCCTCTGCTGCCCAAATGCGGATCTTCACAGTTACCAGAACTTCACTTGCACTCTGGCAAGACTGTGATCAACCTGAGAGCAGACGTAGCATCTCATTTACTTCTGTGTTGCACAGCATGGCACCAGGCACCTCTACATTTTGCCGAATGAAGGCATTCCCGGCAGATGTCACTCTTCTCCTCCCAATTGCTCTCTTCTATTTGTTGTTACCAGCATATCTGTTTTAAAATGACAGCTTGATTGAGAAAAATCCACAAACCATACCACTCACCCATTTAAAGTGTAGAAGTCAACATTTTTTAGTACAGTCACAGAATTGTGTACATCATCACCACAATTAGATTTAGAACATGTTCTTCTCCCTCAAAAGAGATGCTGTACTTACTCTCATTCTCTATTCTGCCCACAGTGTCCAACTCTAGCAACCACTAATCTGCTTTCTGTCTGTATGGATTTGCCTGTTGTTCATCTCATGTAAATGGAATCATACAATATGCGTGACAGGTTTCTTTTACATAGCATATTGTTTTCAAATTTCATCCATGCTGTAGCATGTACAAGCACATTTATTTTTACTGTCAAATAATATTCCATTTTAAGGATAAAACACTTTAAGTTGATGGACATTTGGGTTGCTACCACTCTTTAGCTATATGAATATGAACATATAAATATAAATGTTCATATGCTATGAATACTTGTGTTCAAGTTTTTGTGTATCTGCAAACTGGGTCCTATGGCAATTCTGTGCTTTACTTGTGAGAAACTGCCAAACAGTTTTCCACAGCAGCTGGACTATTTTACCTTCCCACTAGCAGTGGATGAGGGTTCCAATTTTCCCACATCCTCACCACCACTTGTTACCGGTTTTTTTAATTATCGCCATCCTAGAAGGTGTGAAGTGATATCCGTTGTGGTTTTGACTTATATTTCCATTATGGCTAATGATGGCAAGCATCAGTTCATGTATTTATTTGATCATTTGTGTATCTTCTTTGGAGAAATGACTCTTCAGCTACTTTGCGTGGGTTGTCTTTTTATCATTTGATACATAATTTTTATTATGTATGATTGGGCTATTTGGAGTCTCTATGTAAGGAGTTCTTCATATATTCTAGATATGAGTTCCACATAAAAAATTTGCAAAATATTTTCCTTTTCTTGATGGTGTCCTCTGAAGCACAAAGTTTTAAATGTTGATGAAGTCCAACTGATTGATTTTCTTCTTTTGTTGTGCCTTTCGAGTCACCCATGTATCTTGAACAACCAGGCAATATTGAAATATTATTGCCTTGACACTTTCTGATGGGACTCTGAGCTCCCTGGCAGGGAATGGGGGCCCTGGAAACAATCATGCTTTATTAAATTTATATTTTTCATCGTCCTTAGTGGTTGTCCTCATTCTAGCAAAGTGGTTAAAAACATGGGCTCTCCGGTCAGGTGCCTGGGTTAAATCCTCTCTCTGCCACTATCACTGTGACCTTGAGCAAATTACATAGACTCAGCAGGCCTCAGGGGCCTCATCTGTAAAATGGGGACAATGGTAACAATCAGTACTGTCCTGAGCATTCATTGGATAGCGCATGTGAGGCATGGGCACATAGTCTTGCACTCAGCAAACATATTAGCTGGGCCATTCTTATCTCAGTAGGTGGCACAGAGTAGGTGTTCAGTAAGAATCAATGACTGACAGAAGTATCAGTAGAGTCACAATCCCGGTGCCCGGAAGGGGCAAACAGGAACATCTACTCTCTCAGAGAGGGGGTCTAAATCAGTCTGTGCCTACTGGGGGCGGGTACCCTTTGGACATAATCTCCAGATGGGACTTCCCTTGACTCCAGCATTTCTCCCATCTTGGAAGAGCTATTTGCATCGCTTACCTTGTGAGGGTCCTGGGGACAGCATCTTCTGCTGCTCTTGCTTAATTGTCTCCTAAAAAATCCAAAGAAAACAGATAATTGTTCCTGGAGGAAACACTGCTGGGCTTTGATTCCTACAGCTGGCATTAAAGCGGTGTCAGCATTTTCTACAAAGTCTCCAAACACATGCTTTGCACAAGTGCTCCATGCCTTGGTTCATTATTTTGTGATGTTTGTTAAGAAATATGCTTTCTTTTTCACACTCAGAAGCCTCTTCCCCCAAGAGTATTTCTCTCCTGGGTTTGCCTTGGTCTGGCGTGGTGGCAGTGGGGCTGAGTTCACTGGACATTTTTGAAGTCAGTTTTGGACGTTGAGCTCATGTCAATTTTTAATTAATTGCTGCTCCAGAGTGGAGGCAGATTCTGGTTGTGGGGATTCTACCGGGGGAAAAGGGGGAAGGCACTTGAAAATCTAAGATGAGTTAAAGCACCATCACAACAAAGAACAAATATAAACGAACTTAGTTATTTTACCAAAAATTATAGTAGATTAAGATTATTTTACATTCAGTTTTTTTTTATTCTTTGGGAAGTTCAAAAGTTACTTCCCATCATTTTTGGAACTGTGCTTATTGGGCCCTCGTTTTGTACCATGGACTAAGCAGTACCTCCCGCATCGGTTTCCTCAACAATCTGAAGGTGCTGGGCTGCTGGCTTCCACAGAAAATCTGGGTTGGGGTTCTGGGGCTCATTTCCATGAGCTAGATGGTGTGGCTCAAGGACAGGAAAGAAATAGAGGCTTAGAGATTGTGATCCTTGAAATGCAAAGGGATGGGTCAAAGCAACGACGATGAGCCTGCACGTACTGACAGATCCTGCCCAGGACCCCAGTCTGGGTGGGGTGGAGGCATACAGAACAGTGGCATGAAAGGAACTACGGAAATTCCTTAAATTAAGGGAAAAAGTAACATCAGAAAACAGGACAACGGTTCCTCAAAAAATGAAACATAGAATTACTATTTGATCCAGCAATTCTATTTCTGTACCCCAAAGAATTGAAAGTAGGAATTTGAACAGATATTTATCCATCAATGCTCACAGCAATGTTATTCACACAGCCCAAAGTCGGAAGCAACCCAAGGGTCCATTCAAAGATGACTAGATAAACAAAAGGTGGCGTGTACATACAATAGAATATTATTCAGCCTTAGGAAGGCAGGCAATTCTGCCACATGCTGCCACATGGATGAACCTGAGGATATGATGGTAAGTGCCATAAGCCAGTCCCAAAAGGACAAATACCACATGATTCCACTTACATGAGGTACCTAGGATAGTTAGATTCATAGAGACAAAAAGCAGAATGTGGTTGTCAGGGGCTGGGAGCAGGGAGAAATGGGGAGTTGTTGTTTAATGGATACAGAGTTTTATTATGGGAAGATGGAAAGAGTTCTGGAGATGGATGGTGGTGATGGTTGCACAACAATGTGAATGTACTTAATGCCGAAAACTGTATACTTAAAAATGGCTAAAATGGTAAATTTGATGTTATATATATTTTACCACAATTAAAAAAAAAATTCACTCATCTCAGGGTAGATGCCTTGCTAAACATGTGTGTTATAAGCTGGGAAACCTATTCAGAAACACCTCACAGGTTTTCTACAAACAACACGGCAGTCTGAGTGTGAGGTCTGTTTGGAAAGTGGTGGGCAGTGGGCTCGCCCAGCACAAGAGCCCTGGTGGTTAGTGGGGCTGCTGCTCCCTCTGCCTCAAGGGAATGCTGGCTTCCCCTGTGGACCTGCGTGGTGAGTGGCTGAGCTGGACATTCTTCCTCTTCAGTTCTCTCTGCCTCAGTGGAGTCTGGTGTTAACTCCTCTGGGCAGAAGCAGAGTTCTCGGGGGAAGCCAAGCCCTCCTGAACTACAGAACAGAGAAATCAGCTGCCTGTGTAAATTTATCCAGAGACTGTGAAGTGATGACATCCAGTTAATGTGGGGAAAGTCACACACAGGGAACAGAGACTGAGGCCTTCTTGAGTTGTGGGCCGAGGTGAGTAGGCGAGTCACAGAGAGCTGGGGGGGGGTTTCCCAGGATGGTGTACCTGTTTTAATGTTATTGAATTGCACCTGCCATGTGCCATGCTTGGGGTTATGCGAGTTCACATACAAAATCTCATGGCATCCTCATAATAACCACAAGTAGTGGATACTGTTAGTATCCCCATTCTAGAGATGAGAAAACTGACTCAGACAGGTAAAGTAAAGTAACCTCCCCAAGGTCACACAGCTACTAAGTAGCAGAGTCAGGATCTGGGCCCTGGTCTGCCTGTTCTCCATCTGTTCTGTGTCTTCTCAGCAGCCTGCCTGAGGCCCACAGACAAAGTTGAAGTTCCAGAGACACATGGCTGAGCTAGGCTGCCTGAAGGTCATCTAGTGGGGACAGTTAGCCTCGCTCTGAGAGCCAGCCTTGTGAGAATTCCTCTCTGGTTCATATTTCACAAGTGGTCCTTTCAGAATCACTAAGAGAGGTGCCCTTGCACCCTGCCCTGAGGCCCCACTGTGGGCCTCCCCTGCCAGGGAAAGAGTGGCAATCCTTGTGCCCAGGGCTGGGCTGGCTTTCCACTGGGCATGTCTTCTAAATAAAGATACTGCTGGGTTGATGAAATACATTAAGAGAGATTAAGTGGGAAGATCTCTGATCCACTTCAGAGAGCCCTCTGTTTCCAAGCATCTTCCCTCACTCTCACGACACGCCTGACATACACAAGTTCCTTGTTCATCACCAACCTGGTCTGTTCATTGAAGCAGGACCCTTATGACCTGTGCTAGGAAATGGGTTCAGCTTTTTCTAGTTGACAGTTAATGTTTGCTCAAAGGTGTCCTCTTTCTTGGATTTTACCTGCAGTGTGTGTGTGTATGTGTGTGTGTGTGTTGGACTGGGCCAGGGAAGGATGAGAATACAGGTGAGTAGAGGGCAGACGGGGCCTCCGGCCTCTCACCCATGGAAAAGATGGCAGCCCTCTCGGTGTGCAGAAGGGAACTCCCACCATCACCTCCGTACTCCCTGACACCGATCCTGGGAGCAGAACACATGTCCATCCTCCCCTCAAAGGCCTTCCTAAAACAGGTTAGACGCAACCATTCCTCAGCCCTCACATCTGCGTCAGTGTCAGAGCCGGATTACGTGATGTAACCAAAGAGCAAGGAACTAGGGTTTGAATCCTCGCTCTGCTGCTGAGTGGTCTTGGGAAAATTGCTTAATCTCTCTGAGCCTCAGTGCTATGAACTGCACACTGAAAGAGCAGTGTCTGGCCTTTACTAGGTAGTTAATAAGTGTTTGAGAAATCAAATACAACATTTACAAACTTGATCTTTTTTTAAAGGATTTTTATTAAAACTATAGCTATCGTCCAATATTATATTAGTTTCTGGGGTACACCATAGTTATTCAACATTTATATGCCTAAAGAAGTGATCACCATGCTAAATCCAGCAGCCATCTGACACCGTACCACGCTATCACAATATTATTGACTGTATTCCCTGTGCTGCACGTTACATCCCTGTGACGTATTTGTTTTATACCTGGAGATTTGAACCTCTTATTCTCCTTCACTTTCCCCCCCACTTTTTAAATTTTTCAATTCCCATTCACATTCAATATTATTTTATATTAATTTCAGGTGTACAGCATAGTGGTTAGAGATTTATATAATTTAAGAAGTGATCCCCCTGACTAGCCTAGTAGCCACCTGGCACTATTCCTAGTTATTACCATATTATTGACTATACTCCCTATGCTTTGCTTTACATCCCCATGACTATTTTGTAACTACCAATTTGTACTTCTTAATCCCTTCACCCTTTTCCCACTGCCCCCAACCTTCTTCCATCTATCATCCCAACAAATCTAGTACCCATCTGACATTACACATAGTTATTATAATATTATTGACTACATCCACATTGTTATGCTTGACATTGTCCCGAGGTCTCTTAAACTATCCTCATTTTTTTGGATTCTGTTTTCTTTTTGCTCTTCTGATTGGGTGTTTTATGCTACCTTGTCTTCCAAAGAGCTGATTCGATCCTGTGCTCCATGTAGTCTGCTGGTGATTCCTTCTAGTGCATTCTTCATTTCGGTTTTTGTATTCTTCACTTGTGACTGGTTCTTTCTTATGGTTTCTATGTCCTTTTTTATGCCTGCTGTCTCTTTATTGAAGTTCTCACTAAGTTCCTTGAGAATTCTTATCACTCGTGTTTTGAACTCTGGTAGGTTGCTTGCCATTTCATTTAGTTCTTTTTCAGGAGTTTACTCATGTTCTTTCATTTGGGGTGCATTTCTTTGTTTCCTCATTTTGGTTGCCTCTCTTGTGTTTGTTTCTATGTATCAGGTAGATCTACATGTCTCCCAGCCTTGGCTGGGTGGACTTTTGTGGTAGGTGTCCTGTGGGGCCCAGTGGCGCAGTCTCCTTGGTCACCTGAGCCAGATGCTCCAGGAGTGTCCCTTGTGAGGATTGTGTGTGCCCTCCTGTTATAGTTGAGCCTTGACTGCTGTTGGCATGTCAGAGGGTGTGATTGACCCTCAGGCTGACTGGCTCTGGTGTTTGGCCATGTTCACAGCTTATCGGCTGCAGAGTGGGGGAGGCTTACTATGCTGAATGGGATTAGCCCCAGTGGGCTCTGGTGCCTGTTGAGACCACCCTTTAGGTGTGCTATTTATGGGGCTAATTGGGTGGTGCTCTGCTATGGTCTGAAGGCAACTTTCAAGTATGTTGGTTCTGGGAGGGCCGCTGGGGCTGGCCCAGGTCAGCCACTGCCTGTGACCAGCCGGGGGCTACCTCATAGGAGCTACAAAGAGATCTACAATTGTTCACTGCCTGTGCTGGACATGGAGGCATGTGGGAGAGGCCACGCTGCGAACTGAGGGTGTCTGTCACCAGTACTAGGTCTGGGGTAGCTCTGCAAAAAGCTTGGACACTTTGAGACCTGCTGCCACCTGCTGGTTCCCTTAAGGTTCAACCACTGATAACGCCTTGTGTGGTATGAAAGTTGGGTGAGGCAAGGTCTCAGGAAAGTACTAGAATGGGAAGAATTGTGGTCACCAAGTTAATCTAAATTCTGGTTCGGTGCCAGTTCTGAGCCTGGAGTGACTCAGCAAAAGTCTCAGAGCAGTTGCCACCTGTCTGGGGCCTGCCAGACTCTGCCAGTTTTCTAAGAAAGAGTGCAATGCGGGCAGGGCTGGCTCCTCTTGGAGAAAGTGCCTCCAGTGGTGTTTGAGTTAGGTGGGGTGGAGTCCCAGTGAGTCAGCAGGGCAGAGCAGCGGAGCTCACCTGGCCAATCAGATTTAAATTTGGTCAGAGAGGGCGGGCTCAACACAGGAAAGATGGCATCCACCTGTCAGCTGAACGAAAGGTGGACTCCTCACAGGGAAAATGCCAACTGTCCTCCAGTTCTCCCCCTGAAGCAACACACCTCAGTCTGCCCCTCCCATAGGTCTCCGAGGCCACCCAGAGTCACCGTCCCTCCGCTGGAGCCCAAGGTGAGTGTCTGTGAACCAGTGAGTCCGTGTGTGGAGCCATTTAAGAGGACGTGGGGGTTTCCTGAAGCCTTCTGGTCCATCCAAATGGTTGCAATCCCCACTGTTTTTCACAGCCAGATGTTGTGAAGGCTCCTCTTCCTGGCACCAGTACTCTGGGCTGGGGAGCCTGGTGTGGGGGGCTGGGGTCTCTCACTCCTCCAGGGGAAACCGAGATGGTCCAGATATCCCTCCTGATTCTCAACCGCCACATGAGGCATGGGGTTCATTCTGTGTATCTGCTCCTCCTACCAGTCTCGATGTGGCTTCTTCTTTACAATTTTTAGTTGTAGGGCTTCTGTTCAGCTAGCTTTCAGATGGTTCACCAGGTTGATTGTTATATAATTTAGTTGTAATTTTATAATAATGTGTTCACAGAAGAACGCAGGCATAGTATTTATCTACTCTGCCATTTTGGATTTCTCCTGAAATGCCACAACCTGTTGATCTGAAGGCTCTGTCTGACAGTCATGGAAAGAGTTAGGCAGCATTCATCTGGGTCTCATCCTGGCCTGAAAGAAGAGAAACTTTTTGGATGGGCTGGAGGACTTCAAGTCAATAGAAAATCCAGTGACTTAGGCTCTATGAGGCTCCAGAGAGAAGCCAAAAGTGCGCTATGCAAGGAGGGAACACTAGAGTCAGGTTATCTTTTTTGTCCTGAAGTCTGTTTCGTCAGATGTAAGTATGACTACACCCGTTTTTCTCTGGATGGCATTTGCTTGGAGTATTGTTTTCCACCCTTTCACTTTGAGTCTGTATTTTTCCTTATAGCTGAAATGTGTCTCTTGGAGGCAGCATATGGTTGGGTTTTGCTTTTTGATCCAATCTGCTACTCTGTGCGGTTTTTATTGGTGAGTTCAATCCATTTACATTTAGGGTGATTATTGACATATGAGGCTTTCCTATCATTCTATCTTTTGTTTTTCTGGTAGCTCAGTGTCTCCATTGTTTCTTTGCCTTTTTGTTGTTATTTTAGTTTGGTGGTATTGCATAATTTTTTCCTCTTTTTTATGTTATGTGTCTCAGTTCTGGATTTTTTTTGTGTGGTTACCATTAAGTTTAAGTAAAAGAAAGTTTCATATATACAGTAGTTCTTTTTTCTTCAGTATGCTTCTTATCTCCATTCCCCTGTGTAAATTCAGACTTTCATTCCCTCCCCTTTTGTGTTTTTGTTGTCACAAATCATCTCTATGCTGTGAGTTGATTTCTGAATTGCAGTAGCAAATTGTCTTCTTCTCTTTTTCTTTTTTTATATTTTTATCTTCTTTACCCTTTATATTATGTTTAAGTGTATAGTGCCCTATTCTGTGTAGGGGTTGCCATTTCCTGCTTCTGTCTGTCTGTTAGTAATCTTGCTCATGGTTTTGTATCTTTTTGTCTTTTTGTTTCAGGTTGAATAGCCTCCTTCAGTGTTTCCTATAATGCAGGACTTGTGATAAATTCCCTCAACTTCTGCATATCTAGAAAGGTCTTTATTCCTCCTTCATATCCAAGGGATAAGTTTGCTGGATATATTATACTTGGCTGGTAATTTCTCTCTTTCAATTGTTTGAATATTTATCATTTCAGTTTTAGTATATGTGCTGCCGAACCAAACTTGTGTTCTTTCCCTTCAGGTTAGAGTCCTTCCCAGAAGTCTCCTGGGCTCCTCATGAAAATAGGTTCTCATAGACAGTCCCCCGTCCAGTTCTAGTCATTTCTAGCTCTTAGTGTAACCCCAGTTTGGCTTCAAGCTGGGCCCCTCCAGTCATATTTTTCTCTATGTCCAGGTATCTTTCTGAGAAATAGATTCATTTCTCACATTGAATGCATTTTTTTAATCATTATTGTGAAGACCAGTGAGATGTTTTATTATGAATCATCGTAAGGCCATGCATTCTCAATGGAGGCAATGTCACCCCAAGGGGATGAAAATTAGTTCTTGTTTATATACTTTATGTATAAAGCACAGACACACATATAAAGAGATATATAGTATACTTATAGTATTAAAATTTCATGGGGCTATTAGGGAAAAAATGACTATAAGGCTACTTTTTAGGCTACTATTTTCAATAACGAAATAAAGTTGAGTAATAGTCTTAAGACCCTAATATATATATATATATATGTGTGTGTGTGTGTGTGTGTGTGTATAATATACTTTCTATGTGATTGTCTTTCTGTCCATACTTATTAATTGATTTCCATGTAACAGAAATATTAGTAAAACAAAATGAATATTGAAGACTTCTCTTCCCGAATGTGTCTACAGATGTTGAACATTTCAATGAAGTCTCTTTTATAGGCTATATTTGGGGTACTTCATATATTTGGAACTCTGTGGATGTTTTTTTAATGAAAACATAGAAATTCCCTAAATGGTTTTATTGGCACTGGTTATCATTATTGAATTTGAACTGAAAGCCCTTTAGACATCTGTGATCAATTAGCTTTTGATTATTGGCTAATTAGATGCATTCAAAATGTATCCAAGAGACAGATATTATAGTTAAGTATAATTATTAAACTAATATTATGATTGAAAATATTTTAATCTTTTATTAGTACACAGCACTCATGGTAGGAATATTTAATATTTTACATGCACAATTTATAAAGAACTTTCAAATAAGCTCCATTTACTACCTGTGTAGCTTATTGGATGCTCACAAGAGCCCTTTGAAGTGGGAATTATTATTATTTTACTGTTTCATTTTACAGATAAAGAAACTGAGGCTCAGTTAGTTTAAATGATTTGTTCAAGAGACTTAGCTGAAAATGGTGTGTATTAGCTCAGGCTGTCAGAACAAATCAGTATAGGCTGGGTGATGTAGGGGAGGAAAAAAATTTTTCTCATTACCCTCTTAAATTCTCTAACGGGGCTATAAATTGGGCTAATAAAATGCAGATTAACAAGAGAAAAGCAGAAGTTTTTTAGCATGTGTACTGGACTTACACACAGGCACATTCAGAGCTGAGTAACTCAAAGTATTGGTTAGAACTTGGGCTCATATAGCATTTTAGTAAAGGAACAATACATTTTCAGAGAAGTGACAAGACAAAGGAGAAGAAACTTGACTTTCTAGGGATGGTAAATTGTAAGAAGGCAAATATATGAGAAACTAATGGTAGATAAAGGCTAGTTTGCAGTTTATTATGCAGCTTCCTCTGATGCCATCTCCAGGCTGAGAAGGGTCTAAAGGTATCTCCAGTGATTAACTTTTGTCCTTCCTGGTAAAAAGGGGAGGAAATTTATGTGCTATTTTTAGTTAAATACAGGTAGCAGATAGATCTTTTATTGTAGCTACATCTTCCCAATTGCCTTCAGCTCAAAATAATCCTTATGCTAAGGTGGCGTATTTTGAAGTGGCATCTTCTGTCACCCTACAGCGGCTGAAACAACAGAAATTAATTTTCTTGCAGTTCTAGAGGCCAGAAGTCAAAGAGCGAGGTGCCATCAGGTTGGTGTCTGGTGAGGCCTCTCTTCCTGGCTTGCAGATGGCCACCTCTCCCTGTGTCCTTACGTGGCCTTTCTTTTTTTGCATGTGTGGGGAGCGCAAAAGATCTCTGGTGTCTCTTCCTCTTCTTATAAGGTTACCAGTCCTATCAGATTAGGGCCCTACCATTATGACCTAATGTAACCGTAATTACCTCCCTAAAGATCTTTTTTCCAAATAGAGTCACATTGGCGGTTAGCAACTTTGACATATGAATTCTGAGGGGAGGCAATTCAGTCTATAACATGGTAACACTAGCATTTGAATTCCTTTTTTTCTGATTCCCAAGCTTGTCTCTCGGTCCTATCACATGACCCCTCCACATGCCAGCATCCGTCCCCTAAGCCAGGGCCAGACCACTGACAGCAAGCCTAAAGCAGGCAGGCAGCCATCTGATCCGGGGGTGACTGCTAAAGCTGGGAGGAAGGAATGCCTCACCTGCATCAAGGAGAGGAAGGGGGAAAGGCAAAGTTTCCCTCGCTTGGCCACTGCTCGAATTCATGTGCTCATTGTCTCTTGCCTGGACTACTAGAAGAGTTCTCTGCTTCCTTTTTCTGCCTCTAGCCTCGTCCCACTCTACTCCATCCCCCAAACAGACAATAGAGTTTGTTTGTTTTTCTAAAATGCAAGTCTAATCATTTTTTTTACTGGGCTTAAAACTATTCACTATTTCTCAACATCTGGAAAAAGTCTAGTTCCTTAACTCTGCTTTTAAGAACCTGCATGACCTTAGCCAGGTCCACGTCTCTGTCATCATCTTCTGCCCTTCTCTCCTCATATTGAACGTTCCAGCTACACGCAACTCCCCGCTGTTCTTTCCAACACACGGACTAAGGAAAATGTCTATTCTTTTAAAACTCAGTTCAGATGGCATCCCTTCTAGGAATCTTCCCCAGAAAACTCTCCTTAAAAAATTCACCTTTCTTTTCTAATGAAGCCACGATAATTTGATTATAAAAAACAGTTACCCTCAACTGGAATTGTCTCCATTTTTATCTCCCCTAATGGAACGTGGGCCTTAAGTACAACAGGGGCTTAGCAAATACTTGCTGAACAAATGAGTGTTTTTGGTGGCAGGTCCCTCACTCCGTTGGATCTCTTCATCTTTATCCCTCAGCAACAAAGAAAGCCAGCCTATTCCTATGTGGACCTCCAACCCTGGTTATTCTCCATCTATTAAAGGCCAATGGATAATCGCAGTGAACAAATTGATCCTCATAGATTTTCTGCAATAATAGCAGATTTCGCCAGGAAAATTGCACCTATCTTTATATTTGGAAATCATTACTTCATCCCTTCTTCTATTTGGAATAACTCCTTCTGTGCCTTATATGGCAGCCTAACTCCTCATAGCTTTTACAACTCTGGGGGTCTCTAAGGCTCACAGAATGCCAGTCCTCCAAGCCAAGGCCCCTGGAAAGTCAAATACCAAGCCTTGGCAAAATCCGTTTGGTCAGAGGCCAGACTTAATTGGTTGGCTACTATTACAGCGTTTTTTGTTTTTTGTTTTTCTCCCTGATCAGCTGTTTAACTCAGTGGTCTATCACTTCCTTCCCTATTTAAAATCTACCGAATCTTTCACAAATGCCTTTTATGTCTGACTCAGGTTCTACCCTTCATGTTCTCTCCTTCCTTCTTCTTGTGGAGCAAAACCACCTGCGTTGCTGTCCCAAGGAGACAAAGAACTCACAGTAGCCTTAAAACTCTGATGCTTTATTATAGAAGGGAAGAACTGTAGTCTGTAACAAAATTGTCTTCTCTTTAGTCAAACACACAATCCAGAAGATTATTAAAATTGTTGTTCATTTTAGAACCAAGAGCTCTGTTTTATCCTATACAGAATCTACAGGACAGTGAAGGCTCACGTGCGGCTTCTCTATTCTGTCTAACTTGCCCCATTGTGTCTCTGTATAAGACTCTCAGAGCGGTCGTACGTGCATCCCTGTGGTAACAAAGAGTAACATTACTAAACTTTCTTTCTTGTACTCTTTTCTGTAGTCTCCTCTCCATTTTATATCCTGATTTTATTCCAGTTAGGATGACACCACAAAAATCATGTGTTTTTTTTTTAACGTGATCTTCACAATTGTTATAACTTAATATTTTAGTAAGTGAATATAAATACATTTTTAATTATTCTCCTTTTATTTACTAGTTATCGGATGTCATTTTTCACTCCTAGATGTAACACTTCAATAAATATCTTCGCAAAAATGGATTAAAAATATTTTTTGACTTAACGCCTTAGGATTAATTTTCAGTAATGGAATGACTGGACCAAAAGATATGAATAACACTGACTCTTTCAAACTATTATTATCTTGCTTTATATACACTGCACCAACAACAGGTTGGTGCCCATTTGGGAGCAAGATGGCCCCCATGGAGGGCTATGACTTCCAGTTTAACTTTACTAATTAAATATCTGTGCAAAACTATTGTCAGCTTTATTTCAATTTCTATATAAGTCATGGCCAGCACTTTCAAAGTACAGCTTTTTATGAAGGCATGGTCAACTCGGACTTTTTAAGCACCACTAAATAAACTGCTCTTTCCAAGTTTTGAAAGATCCCATTCATTTCAACTTTTGTTCGAGAACTTTTTGACCTCTGGAAATGTGACGCCCTGGTTCATGCGGTGCCTCCCTCTCTCCCATTTCCTCCCTCATATCCTTGCCTACACTGGTGTCTACACAGGTGGCATCTCTTTAGCCGTGCGCCACTTCTGCCACGCGAGTGATGTCTAACTCTGCCTTTCTTTCACTAGAAACATGTTTGATCCTTTGTTGCAAATGCTCAGGATTACTGTTCTATTCCAATAAGGCTGTCGGAGCCCAAAATAGCTTCGAAATTTTTCTTGGGAAATTGTTTTCAAAGCCATCGGCGTGTTCCTGTGAATCTCCTTATTGGTGTCAAAACTTGCATTTAGAAGGTATATTTTATTTTATTTTATTTTTGGAAGGAAACTAGTATCTCTTACATACTTTCCGGATCAGAGAGGATCCTGTCAGAAGTCAGAAACCATGCCATTACATCAGTAGAGAGATTTTAATGTAAAGAGAACTGTTTCCCAAATAGAAGAGAACTGAACAGGCAAAAGGGGGATAACAAGGTATCACAAAGGTAGTAGCTGCAGGAAGCAGCTGCCTCCCTTAGGGATGGGCGAACAGAGGAAAGACGTTATTATTACTAAAATTTAGAAGCTTGGAGAAAGGGCCTAAAGAGCTGGGACTCAGCCCTCTAGGGAGGAGGTGTGGCTCAAATGGAACCCATGCTCAAGCTTGAAGGGGCCTGGAGAAGAGGCTCCTGGGAGCTGGGACTCTGACCTCGGGGGAGGAGGTGCCGGTGGCTGGTGCTGTGTTTCTGGAGGGCTTAGTGAGGCTGGTTCTAAGAGTGTGGAAGGACGGCAGACTAGAACCACCTGCACTGCGGGAACTAGCAGCTGCTGCCAAGGTGAAGAATGTTGCTGGGGCAACGCTGACAGGAACAGAAAGCAAACAAAGGAGAAAGCCTCCGTCCCCTCCTCCAACCTTCAAGTTCCCCGTGACATCCCTGATAGGCAGAGCCTAACAAGGAGCCAGCTGGCAAAGGAAAAATGCCATTTGCCGAGGCTCAGCCCCAGCCTCAGAAAGGAGAATGGGGAGGAGACAATTGGAGCCATGAAACAATGGCTTGATAACCAGCAACCCACCATGTGCCAGGCACTACATAAATCTTTTCAAATAGGAGATCCCTTTTAGTTCTCATGCCATCCCTGTGACTGAAGAACTCTTGTTGTATTTTATGGATAAGAAAATGGAGGTCCAGAGAGAGTAAATAGTAATCATGGCACTGGAGTGAGAACACACCTTCTCACTTCATGTTCACTGTTTTTTCCACTACATTTGCTGAAGCTAAGCTTTCTTCTGGGTGACAAGGGGAGGCCTTTTCTTATTCCTGGGGGGTGCTGTGATGAGGGGAAATAAGAGGGAAGAAAGGAAAGAGCCAGGAGACGGCAGAAGGCCATGCCATATGTGGCATGATTTTGTTTCTTGTGGCCTATACTCCAAATCTTTAGAAAATCCTACTCAACTCATGAAACATCTAGAGCAAGTGGATTTCTTGTGGAAACTGTTCAAGGGTTTGAACTTTGTACCAGGAGACACTTGGAGAGGAGCAAGGACAGCCTCTGTTCTTGAGATGCAGCTCAAGAGTCTGAGGGGTAAGCCCTTTGTTAGCAGAAATCTTGGGAAGTTTTAGGACGTCTCTAGGCTGTGTAATTGGTCTGTATCTTAAGATTTGGGAGGCTCTAACTGACATTTAAATCGTACCCATTTTACAGACAGAATTTGAGGCTGAGAAAGTTAGGTAACATGACCAAGATCATCACATAGCTATTAAGTTGTAAAATTTGTATCTGAACTCAGTTCTGATTTCAAAAATACTTCCTCTCCAACTTGGAATGGACAGGAGAAGCCACAGTGGTCCCATTACCTACCAATTATTCCACATATATTACGTACCTGGCATGATGTTAATTGCTTATTTTGTTTAATCCTCACAACTTCATGAGGTAGATAGCGTTACATCTATTTTACAGATGAACAAAATGAGGCTGAGACAGGCTAAATACGTTGGAATTCCCACTTAAGTCCATTGGATTCCAAATCCTGTGCTCCCAACAACTGCTTCTCAAACTCTAATGTGCCTGAGAATCGACCAGGGATCCCGTTGAATGTGAATTCCTATTTAGTCGAACTGGGGTGGGGCCTGAGATGCTGCATTTCTAATCAGCTTCTCAGTGATGCTACTGGTCAGTGAACGAACGTCACTTTGAGTAGCAAGGCTCCTAATGATGACATCATATTGCTGCCTACCCTGGCAGGCCCACCTCATCATTTTCACGTGTCGACTCACCCTCAAGGCCCCAGGAGGCCTCTTGATCAAGCCTACTTGTGATATGACACTCAGAAATAGTCCTTTCTTTTACCTTCCTCTGAAATTTTTCAGAGTAAAGTAGGTAACCAAAAAAAAAAAAAAAAAAAGCAAACCATCATCTGGCAGGTCATTAAGGAAAACATGAGTTTTGCCCCCATGTGACTCCATTCAATTAATGAAGCTGTCATTAAAGCCCATGAATATGTCAAGAAAATTAGTTTCAGGTGTTGGATTGTTTTGGTTCTAGAATAATTTCTATATTTTTAATGAGGACTATCTGAAATATCATCACCGTTCTTTCCCATCAGGGGCTTACAGGATGCCCAAGAAGTCTGACATATTGGGGGTCAGCGGGATGTTTACAGGAAGCAATTAACAACACCTCATTGTTGTCTCTTTATATTAGTATGAGGCTGCCCATTGAGAATGTTTCCAGAGCCATAGCATTTCTTATGGGAAAAAGAAGTAAACGTAGCTAATGAAAAGTGCTGACAGCATCATAAAGGGACCCAAAGAGTGCTAACCAGGGATATCCCACTGATGTCTGGCCATAAAATGGAAAGCATTAAGGAAGATTCATTTCCCCTCTAACATAGAACATTTATTTCGTAAACTCTTGTTAAAAGAAACATTTTATTCCAAGGAGTAAATGGGTGGGTTAATATTTTAAAACAGCAACTGACATATTTCCCCCCCTGAAGTCTCCTCCCCTTTTAGTCTAAACTTATCTCAAACTAGACCTCAGCATTCTCAGCTCTCTCTATTGGGTTGTTGCAGCTGACATGCAAAGAGAATCAAAATAAATCTTTTTTGTTTTTGGCTTTAGAGCTTTAAAGCTGAGTTTGCATTTCAATAATAAGTTTGGAAAAATAGTTAATAGAGTAAGTTTGCTTCTGTTCCACACAGGGGAACTAAAAGTGTCTGAGCTAGAACATTGAGGAAGCAACTCAGGAAGGGAAAAAAGTTCATTGTTGGTGGTGGTGAGGGTCTGAGAAGGGGCCTTATTTTGTACCCCTGTCCATGGTTGACACCCTAGGATAGGAGAGGGAAACAATAGATACTGAGATAAAGTTCCTGCTTGACATTCGGTGTCAAGCCTTCTGTGAGAAGGTTCTGGGGACTTCTTATATATCTTTTCAAATATCACTTTCTATTCTCCATGTTTTATGTGTCAGTAGTTTGGTCATTTTTATTGTTGAATACCATGCTATTGTATACGAATATGCCATAATTTGTTTATCCATTTGTTTGTTGATTCAATTTTGTTGATAACAAATGGAACTTTGTGTTTTCAATCTTTGTTATTATGAGTAAAGCTGATATGAATATCGAGGTACAACTCTTTGTAAAACTCTATTTGAGAAGAGTTTTAGATTTACAGAAAATTGCATAGATAATACAGACTTCCTGTATATCACACATCCAATTTCCCCTATTATTAATGTCTTATATTAGTGTCATGGATTTGTCACAATTAATGAGCCAATATCGACACATTATTATCAACTGAAGTCCATACTTTACTTAGATTTGCTTCATTTTTGCCTAGTGTCCTTTTACCGTTCTAGCATTTTATCCAGGATGCTATATACATTAAGTCACCTTGTCTTCTTCGTCTCTTCTTGGCTATGACAGTTTCTGAGACTTACTTTGTTTTTTATGACTGACAGTTTTGAGGAGTACTGGTCAGATATTTTGTGGATGTGTCTGATGTTTTCTCATAATTAGACTAGGGTTATGGGTTTTGGAGAGGAAGATCATACAGATAAAGTGCTATTCTCACACATTATATCACGCGTACATTCTACCAACATCTGTTATGATTTTTTTCAATATTTTTTTCTGCAACTTTTGAAATCATAATAATTTTTCCCATGTATTTTGTAAATGTGGTAGATTACATTAACTAATTTTCAAATGTTTAGTCAACCTTGATTTTTCTTTTTTAATTTTTATTGGGGAATATTGGGGAACAGTGTGTTTCTCAAGGACTCATCAGCATTCCATGTCAAGTCCTTGTTTTCAATCTAGTTGTGGAGGGCGGAGCTCACTGGCCCATGTGGGAATCCAACCCGTGACCTTGGTGTTATGAGCACTGCGCTCTAACTACTGAGCAAACTGGCCGCGCCCACAACCTTGAATTTTTGAGATAAATTCCACTTAGTTATAATGTATTATCCTTTCTATATATTCCTGGATATAATTTGCTAATGTTTAGTTGAAGATTTTGTGTCTATGTTTATGAGCTATATTATTATTTTATTTTCTAACAAAATCTTTGATGGTTCTGTTATTAGAACAAAGCTGTCCTCATAAAATCAGTTGAAAAGTGTTCTTTTCTACTTTCTGGAAGAATTTGTATAAGATATCTTCTTTAAATGTTTGCTAGAATTCCTCAGTGAAATCTCTAGGCTTGGAATTTTCTTTGTTAGAAGATTTTTAATTACAATTTCTATTTCCTTAAAAGATATATGGCCATTCAGATTTTTTATTTCTTCTTGAGTCAGTTTTAGTATGTTGTATTTTGTAATTTGTCCATTTCATCTAAGCTATCATATTTATTGGCATAAATGTGTTTATAATATTTCCTTAGTATATTTTAAATGTCTGTAGGAATTCTACTGATATCCCCAACTTCCTTTATATATATATATATAGGCAATTTGAATTCTTTCTCTTTCCATTTTATTCTTAGTAAAGATTTATCAATTTTGATAATATTTAAAGCTTTGGCTTTGTTAATTTTTGGTTTTGTTAATTTTTCCTAATGTTTGTCTATTTTTTATTTTATTTATTTCTGCTTTTGCTTTTATTCTTTCCTTTTTCTTTGTTTGGGTTTACTTTGCTTTTTTCCCTAGCTTTTTAGGTGAAAAATTCTGACTTTTTAATTTTATTTTAAGCCTTTTTTCTTTTCCACTTTAGTCGTTAAAGCTATAAACTTCACTGTAAGCATTGTTTTGCTGCATCTGACACATTGTAATATGTTGTGTTTTCATGATCATTCATTTGAAACATATCCCAGTTTCTTTTGTGATTTCTTTTCTGACCCATGGATTGTTTAGAAGTGAGATTTTCTGGATATTTTATTGTTATTGATTTCTATTCAGTTTTGTTGTCTGTTGTGGCCAGAGACCATACTCTGTAAGATTCCAATCTTGAAATTTAATTATTTTTTGGTCTTGCCATGTGACTTTGCCATTCTTCCTGCAAAAGAAGTAGAACATATTTTCTCACCCTTTGACTTGCAAGTTGATTATATGACTTTCTTTAACCAAAAGAATGAAGTGGAAGTGATGGCATGCTAGTTTCACGTCCAGGCACTAGAGCCATTGTATATTTCTAATTGCTTTCTGGAGGTTTTGTCATCCTTGTGAAAAGAACATGCCAGGACCAGACTGCAGGCTCAGGGGGAAGATGAGAAATACAAGAAGTAGAGCCTTGCCTTAATCAGCCAAAGTCTAGTCAACCTCCAATCTATGATCAAAAATAAATAATTGTTTTAAGCTGTTACTGACCCTTCTGGGTCGGGTACCAAAACAAAGGTCCTTCTGCCTGTACTGTTCATGCCAATAGAATGAGATAGAGTTTGGTAAAGCAGAGCAGATATTTTATTCTTTGATCAAGGAATGGAGAAGTGTGAATTCATGCTCTAACAGCACCTTCTCCCTGACTGGGCAAGGAACCTTCTGTATTTATAGGCTGTCACGTGGAGTGATTAAATTATTTCAGATATGCATATTTATTCTTCTTGTTGCATTCAGCTATTTTGTGCATGGTCCTTTTTTTGGTTCTTTTTTGCACACGATGCCCCATTACCATCTTGGGTTTTGTGCTCGGCACCTTGGTCTTTGCACTCAGCCCTCCTCATTTTGTGGTCAGGAATTCTTTTCAGTTCCTGTAAGCAAGCATAGTTTGCAACATAGTTTAGGTATTGAGAAACATTAGGGTCTTTTGGATGATAGCCCAGTGACAAAGCCACTGAGAGTGTTGAAAAATTTGTTATGCAACATGAGCTAAGTAATAGAGCCACTCATTGTGACAGGTGATTGAATAGATGCTCAAGGCCTAGCCAGCTGGTGTCTCCCCATTCCAGTAGGCTTCTCTGCTCTTTTGGGTTGAAGTGCTACCTGGCCTATGTCCCACCCTTCCAGCTGCTTCCATTTCTTTTCTTCACTTGGAACAATGACAGCATACATCCATCAGGGTGTCACCCTGATGAGTGTGCTCATGGAGTTGTTCTGACGCAATCCCTGTGCAGAAAGTTCAGGCATCCTGGTGCTACATCTGGCCAGAGAGTGTGCATGTGTTGGAGGAGAGGCAGGAGAACGGGAGGTGAGGCAGAACCTGACCCATCTCAGTTTTCTGCATGGATGGATCGCACAGGGCAAGGTGGAGTAGACTGTGCAGCTAAAAACCTCTACGAGTATGCAGAACCTTTATGTTGGCCCCCAACATTCACCCATGCTTTTTGACTCCAATAACTTCACGATGTCTTTCCCTTCCTATGATTAAAATGTGACTACCTCTAATCTGCCAAGGGTGAGACTTCTGCGACTGGCTCTGCATTTGGTCAGTTTCTGTATATCTTTTCTGGCATTTCTAGGTTAGTAGGGAGGAAGGGGGACAGCAGCACTTTTTAGCTTTCCATCGTGCCTGAAACTGAATGTTCCAACTTTTGCCGTGTTTATGTATGTGTGTGCAATGTGTAAATATTTGTGTGTCAATGCACACACAGGTATACGTACATTCTCTTGTCTTTATATAGATACATAGATGTATATACACATGTATACATATGTATGTATGCACACAGGTATGTGTGTGTGTGTGTATATATATATATATATATATGTATACATACACACACACATGCCACAACTCACTAATATTTATTCATGCTATATTTATTAGTCTGCTATTTTCTTTTCACTTGTGCCAAATCTAGAAGTGGTTGGTTGGCTCACTTTTAGCTTTGTGGGACCTGAGACAGGAGTAAAAATAAAGACTTACTTATCATATTACTAAATATTTAAAAGCTATAAATCAAGCTAATAATCTGTTAAAGAAACTACATCCTGTCCTCCAACCTTGATAATTATATCTTTATAATAACCTGGAAATAACCTATTTCATTATTTGAACCTGGAAGTCCAGGTTCAAATTTAGAACTTTCGTATCCCTCAAAGTTCTCTACCAGAAGTGGTGATATGAGAAAAGCTGGTCCCTGATCCAATGGCCTACTCCCCTTATCTTCCCACCTCTGACTGGTGCACATGCAAGCTCATGAATTCAAGCATCATTTATACCCCCTGCAAAAAGCCACCCCTGGCCACTCTTTGGGCCTTGGCATGGACATTCTAACAGCACAGTCCATCTTTGGGAGAATGGACAAGGGAATAGGCTTCTGCAAGCCAGGCAGGATGTTTCAGGGACATTTGGGCTGAGGATTTCAGGGTCCTAAACACCCAGATTGTCATCTATAAGGGATGGGGATAAGTCTCCAAATAGGCACATCTCCTTGACCCCACAGACCTTTCAACTTGGTGAGGAAAAGCATAGACAGCAGAGGAATATATATAATACTATAATGCTAACTGTGCTTCATTGAGATATAAATCCTTCTTGAGTATGTGTATTATTTTTTCAATATGCCAGCTGTACATATTTATTTTAGAATTTTTTCATAGATATTCATAAGATTGGCTTATTTTCTTTTGTTTATTAGGTTTTGTTATTAAGCTTATGCTAGACTCATAAAATAATTTGGAATACTTTCACTTATATATTCTGGAACAGTTTGAATAATTTAGGGAGGATTATATGTTCCTTGATATGTGGTTTAGTTAGATCTTGCCTTTAAATCAACAAGAGTCTAATGCTCTTTCTTTATTTTTTACTTGTTAAAGTGGTGGATTTATTAAAAAAAAAAAAACCTTGCTAGTGTATTGTGTGGTGGTTAATGTGTTCAGATCGCCTGCTTTTTCTTAAATCAATTTTGATAATTTATATTGTGCTGGAACAATCATTCATTTCATCCAGATTTGAAAATTTATTGACATTTTACGTGATATTTTATAATTATTTTGACTATTTTTCACAACTATGGTTTTATCTTCTTTCTCATTCCTGATATATATATATATATATATATATATATATATATATATATATATATATATATGTATGTATATATTTGTCCTGCTTTTTTTTAAAATCAAACTTGATAGAGTATTGGGCTTATCTATCATTTTTGCTGGCATTTTGTTTTGTGATTCATTATTTTCAATATTTTATTTTTATTAATTCCCTCATATTTCTTTAAGTTTATTTTGTTTTGTTCTAATCTTTTAAATTGAATTTGTAGCTTGTTCATGTTCAAATGCAAACACTAAGGAAACAGCAGGTGCAGGATAGGAAACAAAGCCAGGGTCAGAAAGAGGATGGGATATAAGGTAGAGATTGGGAGATTGGGAGCTACGTAAGAAGGGATTTGGAGTGTTAGAACAAGTAGCGCAGAGTGTTGTGAGTCTTGGTCGTCAGGATGACATGTTATAAAACATCACCATCAGGACACCCTGCCCCCACAGACTCCGCATCCAATTCCTGTTTCTATTTTAGCCATGAGCGCATCATGGAAAGCTTCGCAAATACCCAACAGAAATCCAGACTTACGATGTCTACTACATTTTTGATCCAAGACTTTTTATTTCATAGAAATAAAAAAAATCAATAGGGACAAACATAGGGTTGCCAATATTTATTTTGTCAAGTAAGGATATTAGACATGCACATATAATCATTTATTAGCACAGTGATTACACCAGATTTAGGCTATTTTAACAGACAAAAATAATAAGGTCAAAAATCACAGAATAACAGTTTTATTCAATTAACAATGTGGTTTGCAGAATTCCAGCCCTCGCATCACAGAGTATAAAAAGGTTGGGTTGGAAGCTGAGTAACAATAGCTTAATAACCAGGTAACTTGCTGGGCGTGGGGGAAACTCGGTGAGCCCTACTTACTTTAGTTTAAAGTCTCCGAATTTTGTACTTTAGGAAGAAGTGTGAAATGGAGTTTGAAAACCTATCACAGGGACTATACCTCATCTTTGCTTTATCCCATGTCTTCAAAATAAAGATGAACACACAGCGCCAAGCACCTGGCAGTAGCAAATATCAATCTTTTCAGGAAGAAGATATGATCATGTATGTCACAAATTATTTCCACAAGCCATTTAGTAAACACAGTATCCTGGACTGGATAAAACCTAGCCAGGAATGCAAGGAGGTAAAATAATAAGAATGAAAACCATTAGAGGCAGAACCAATAGGATTTCATTATTAGAATGATCAGATATAGACTTTAACATAATAGGAATTACAGAATTTTACAGTAATTACAGTATTCAAGGAGATAAAATACAATGTCTAAAATTTTAGCACAGAATTGAAAGCTATTATAAAAAAAATGAATACCTAGACATCAAAACCAAAATTAAAGACTTGCTGAATGGGTTTAACGGCTAATGGGAGAATTAATACATTAGAAGATAGATTGAAAGAAAGCATCTAGACTGAAACACAGAAAAGCAGAAGTAGGAAAAACATAGAACAGAAGATAAGAGACAAAAGAGTATAGGACTATCCTTATAGTTCTAATATTTGTTTTACTGACATTTCAGTAGGCAGAAGAGGGCAGGAGGAAGGAAAGGCGAGAGAGAGATATAGACAGAACAACAGGGGAAAAGCAATAATTGAAGAGATAGTGGCTGAGAATTTTCAAAACTGATGAGAGATATGAATACAGTATTTGAAGACTTCCTACAAACATTTTGCAGAATCAATTAAAAAATTCCACATCTAAGCATACCATAGTAAAGATGCTGAAAACCAAAGACAAGGAAATAATCTTAAAATCAGCAACAGAACAAACACATACTATCTTCAAATGCACAGCAATTAGACAGTGTAATAAAAACTTCAAAGCACTAAAAGAAAATAACTGAATCTTAGAATGCTATACCCATCAAAAATCCTTCAAGAATAAATATGAAATGAAGACATTTACAGATTAATCCAAATGGAGAAAATCCATAACGAGAAGACCTTAACTGGAGGAAATACTAAATTATACAAGCACAACTGGTAATGTAGGAAGGAATAAAGAGCAATAAAAATGAAAAAATATAAATAATATTTATTGTATAAAACTGTTTAAAGTATTTACTGCATAAAATCATTTGAAATATTTATTGTATAGCACTGTTAAAATTAAATTTATAAATAAATTATATGACAAAAGACACATAAATCAGAAGGAAGTAAATTGAGTCAAATGTTGTAAGATCTTCACATTGTCTAAGAAGAAAGTAAAAATACCAATTAATACTGGATTTGATAAACTGACAACCCATACTGTAATTTCTATGGTAACCATTAAATGAATTATAAAGCCGGATTTGGCTGCCCAGATAACAGAAAAGAAAAATTAAACAATTCAAAAAATTTCAAGAGAAAGTAGGAAAAGAGAGAGAGAAAAAAAGAAGTGGGATATATAGGACAAAGAGAAAACAAATTGTAAAATGATAAATTAAAACCTCCAAATACAGGTAATGTAAAAAGAACAAATGGACTAAACATTCTGATTAAAAATCAAAGATTACTACACTTTATTAAAAACTTAGTCCATGCTTTAGATGAGATATACATAAAATATAAGAATACAGAAAAAAATAAAGAAAGAATTGAAAAAAGACATATCATGCAAATACTTATCAAAAGAAAGCTGGCATATATTCTGAATTTCAGCCCTTTACTCATTATGTCTGTTCTAACTATAATTTCCATGATGGGGGCTCCTGGGTGTTGGTCTGGATACCTGTAACAAAGTGTTTATTTTGTGATCAATTATTCAGTCATATACCCTTATTTTGTTTACTTTTCTATATGTGTTTATTTCTCATGTGTGCGCACGCACACATTTAAAAAAAAAAGTGTGACTCCAGAAGGTTAGTGGATTTGACGCCATCTGGGTTACATTTACAAGCAAATGAGCCAAACCAAAGCAAGTATAATTAAGTTTATTAGCAACAACATATTGTTCTCAGTTCTGTTTACTAACCTGAATGGGTGTGGACCTGCCTACAAGCTCCTAAAAACAGTTTTGAAAATGTTAATTTGTTCAATAGCATGTTCTTGAACATGTTTATGTTTGAACATGTTTTGGACATATTTATGAACGTGCTGGACATTGTGATGTGTTTTTCCTCTCAGTTGTGTTTTTATGCAGTTCAGAGGAAGTACAGACAATTTGGGTTTAAATAGCTACTAATCTCAAATTTCTGCCTGGTGATAATCTTTTCCCTCACACCACCCCCACCTTTGCCCACACTCTAGTTGGAATGATTAAAACTTGCGAAATACTTTGTATTTTGAGCAGGCAGGATGCACTTATTCAAAAAAATATTGTGGCCATCTGAGATCAGGGTGAGAAAGGCTGTTGAAAATCTGTGGCAGCTTGAGTTGGGGAGTTGCTGTACTTGTTCTCTGAATATTTAAGTTTTGATAGATTCTAAATCTTATGGCTTGAAAGCCATCCAAAATCCCAACACACCAGTCCCAATGTCCTCTCCTTTCTTTAGGAATATAGATGTTATCAAATCTCAATAATGATAGCTATTAACACAACACATGAAACCAAAAAGAAACTTAAGACATTTATTGTTTCTTAAATTTTTTTTTTATTGTCTTCCATGCTGGCTTGAAAGTCATTGCATATGACGTTGCTGTTTTATTAAACAATGTGTTTGGGATGGATGCGTCTGTAGAATATGTCAAAAGTAAATTTCTAGGAGTCTGGCTTGCCCACTCATAAGTAAATCCATGTTCAGTAGTCATGTGCCAAGACTCTGATCAACTTATCTTCATAGCTTTTCTCTCTTTTGAAAAGACATGAGCTTTAGGAGAGCAGAGACCATGTTTCCCTCCCTTGCCAACACATACTCTATACCTAGAACAGTGTTAGGCATCTGGTAAACACCAAATACTGGTTGATTTGCTGCTCAAGAAAGGAAATGAGCAAATACCTGACAAAGCACACATTTCCCTAGAATAAAAAATGATATTCTGGATGGTTCCATCTAAAGTTGTACTTAAATGTAAGTAAGTAAATAAATAAATATAGCCCCGGACTTTTGGACTTTCATTCATTCAACTAATTTTTTTCGAACTGCTATGTAGACCTTAGGAATATACAGATGGTCCCCAGCTTATGATGGTTTGACTTATGTTTTTTTGACTTTACAATGGTGGTAAAGCGGTACACTTTCTGTAGAAATCGTACTTTGAATTTTGATCTTTTCCCAGCCGAGCAATGTGGGGGAGATACTCTCTCGTGATGCTGGGCAGAGGCAGCAGCCCCAGCGCCTGGTCAGCCGCGTGATCACAGGGGTGACCAACCCAGACTCTGCAGCGTAGTCCTTGCGTTGGATGATTTTGCCCAACTGTAGGCTGATGTAAGTGTTCTGAGCACGTTTAGGGCAAGCCAGGCTCAGCTATGATGTCCCGTAGGTTAGGCGTACTAAATATTTTCAACTTATGGTTTATCAGGATAGAATCCCATGGTAAGTTGAGAAACATCTGTATGGTACTTTTGATGATAAGCACTAGGGGAAAATAAACGTGGTAGAAAGTATTGGGGAACAAGTGTAAATAGAGTGCTCAAGGAAAATCTCACTGTTGTGGTATTTGAGTAAAGATCTAAAGGAGGTAAAGGAGTGAGCCACAGATATACCTGACAGAATAACATTTTAGGCAAAGAGAATAACATACATGGCCTTGAGGCAGAGAATCCTGGGAGAATTCAAGGGACAGTTAGGAGCCTGTGTAACTGGAGCACAGTGAAAAAGGGAGAACAAAGGGGATGAGGTCAGAGAGGAAACAAAGCCAGTGTAGGGCCTTACAAGCCACTGGTTGTATTGACAGTAAGTAAGAATGTATTGGATGATTTTGAGCAAAGGATTGACATGATCTGATTTGCTTCTTAAGCAGGATCACTTTGACGGACATAGACATCAAGAGCAGAAATGTGGAGTGAGATCTAGTCTATGAAAAATTGTAGTCACCAGACATATACAATTGTAAGCAGAGGATTTGGTGTTCATCGATGCCAAGTCAAAATAGTAGTTCTCTCCTTTCAGGAATATATTTGATGATAGAGTAGATATAACTATAATTACACTATAAATATTTTCTGCTTTTTTGATGAAAATATATAGTTCGTATTATACGAATATGCTACCGTAACTGCAATTTAGAAAGATGTTTTGGAATGTTTAAAAAAAATGGGTGAGGAATTGTAGACTACTGTTTTGAATGTTTTTGAAGGGAGCCATTTGTCATCCTTAAGTGTATTTTTTAAAGGATTGAGAGAAGATTTAGATATAAATCAATGTAACATGAAACTAAAACAATAAAGATGAAGAATGAAATCAATAGAAATTATTTTGATATTGGGAAGTGAATTGTAACACATTTTTCAGATTATACTAAAGTAGTAATTCATTAAGAAAAACAGATAAATTTAAAATAGAGACTATAAACTTGATAATCCAGTAAGTTTGATAATCTAATTAATGAATAGAAATGATTTAATAAACACATTGATAATTTGGCAAAAATATTGATATTAATGAAGATAATATGAAACTCAAAATATGCCAGCCCAAAAAAAATCAACAAAAACTCGTTAAAGAGTGTTGTTAATTCAAAAAGTATTTATGTTCAATCACTGAACAGAAAACCTTAAAATGTTCTGAAATCTTACAGCTCACACATGAAAGATACAAAAGAGGTTTTCCCAAATTTGAAAACAATCCTAAAAACTCACATGCCATTACCAATAACAATTTGTGAAGCTGAAAGAAACTTTAAAATGTCATTATTAAAAATCTACTTTTCACCAACAATGCTAGAGGAAAGATCCAACTGTGTGTTTCTTTCTTTTTTTTTTAATTTTTGGTATAGAAAGCAAAGAGTTGATCAAAGGGTATATACCCCCAAATGGTAGGAAAAAATATTATAAAGGTGTGGCATGTAGTTAATTAATTAAATATTATGTTATGTTTCTGATTTTTGTGTTCATTTTTGGGAGGCGGCTTTTAAAAATTTGCATCTACTGTAATTGTTTTCTCACTCTTGTTAAATTAATCAAACAAGAAAGCCATGAGAATGAGGTGGCTCAAATGCTGTGACATCCTAAGTAAGCCAACCAAAATCTAAGCTTGTAAATGCCTCAAGGTTATAAAATTTAAACTTAAGGACAGCCAATCATAGTCCACCAGGCTTTAAGCTATAGCCAATCAAATAATTTCCTTTCTTTGGTTCCATTTCTTCTCTATATAAGTTTTTCCTCTAGCTCCTGTCAGTGGCGTGCTTCTAACCACTTCCATTTTGACACTGACCAATTCCAATAGATTTTTGCTCAAATAAACTCTTCAAAATTTTAACTTACCTCAGTTTATCTTTTAACATTATAAATAAATATTTTCTTTATGCTTAATTTTTAATGCACTTTTTGAAAAGAAGAGAGACCCCAAAATTGTATAAATTTCAAGTCCCCCAAATCTGGATTCACTCTGATCAATCAACAGTTTGCTATTTGCAGGTCGAGACTGAGAAATCAACTGGACATCTATAAAGATTAGGAGAGACAGTTAGATATACAAATTTGGAGTTGACAGTAGAGGTTCAAGTTGGAAAAATAATCTGAGAGTGGTATGTCCTCCATATTCCAATGTGTGTGTGTTTTTCCACACTTGCAAGAAATTAACTCGATTCTCCAAGGACACTGACCAAATGTCCCACAAATTTAACTCAATTCTAACAGTATCTACCTGGAGATAGTGTCAGATTCCACAGATTAAGGGCTCAGTCCCACAAGACTGCCCCCACTTTAGATGCCAACCCCCACGTCCAGGTTGTTACCTGCACTTATGTCCAACGGGCTATAAATGGGAGGTTTCCAAGATACCCTCCTCAGATTTGATTGATTTGCTAGAGTGGCTCACAGAACTCAAGCAATCAATTTACTTGCTAAATTACTGGCTTATTATTTAAGGATATTAAAAGATACAAACGAATAGCCAGATGAAGAGATACACAGGGCTTGGTCCTTATTGAAAGAGCTCCTGTCCCCGTGGAATTTGGGGCCCAGCACATGGATGCATTCTGATCCACCAACCCGGAAGCTCTCCAAACCCTGAGATTTTTAATACAGGCTTCATTACATAGATACGATTGATTAAATCTTTGACCACTAGTGTTTGATTCAACCTCTAGCCCTTCTCTACGCCCTGGAGGTCAGGGGGCTGAAAAGTTCTAACCTTCTAATCACTTGGTTGGTTCTTCTGGCAACCAGGCTCCTCCTTAAGTGTTTTCCAAAAATCAACTCATTAACATAACAAGAGACACCTTTATTACTCATTAGGAAATTAGGAAATTTCCAAGGTTTTGGGAGCTCTGTGCCAGAAACAGGGATGAAGACAAAATATATATTTCTTATTATAAATCACAGTATTAGACATGCCCAAATGGTATTTAAAGCCATAAGACTCAGGGCCATATTATGATTTTTATGGGCTGTAGGCGATTTTGCCTTTGTGGGCCCCGTTCTCCATAAAATATATTATGGTGCAAAAGTAATTGCGGTTTAAAAGGTTAAAAATAATTGCAAAAACCGCAATTACTTTTGCACCAACCTAATATATATCTATATACATATATATAGTGCCATAAAAAAAATATATGTATATATGGTGCCAAAATAATATATACAAGTGGACACTTGGTCAACATTGCTCAAGCAGTAGTTCACTGTAATCAGAAGTGTCTGGATGCTGATGGTAACCACTTTGAGCACCTCTTGTAATTGCAGAAGTCAAACGTGACTTGTATTCATCTTCTGTTATCAGTGTATATTGAGTATTACAATTTTAATACAGTTTTCCTTTCTTAAAATGTGTATACATTTTGGGGCTCTCTCTCTATATATATCGCATACTTGTATATTAAGATTAATATAATCAAGGCTGAATCTATTATTATATTTATTTTTTCTTCTAATTTTAAAATGAATTAATATATTTTCACAGACCCCTAAATGTATTGCATAATTGTTAAAGTAACCAGATTAGGTCCAAGATGGAGTCACTTATGCTAACCCTAAGTCAGCAAACCAAAACTTTACTAAATTTCTATGCTCAGCTCTCCCAGAAAAGGAAGGCCTAGGTCAACCAGTCAGCACTGGCTTGCTCAGTACAAGTTACCTGACTAGGCTGCAAGACTTCCCTTTGCTCCATATAAGGAAACTAATCCTGCCTTACCCAATCAGCAAATGCCAATACAACTTTCTTGTTCCTACTCACTTTGGTCTATAAAAAACTCTTGCCTCATGCAGCTCTTCAGAGCTAACTGCTGGATTTGATGCTGCTCGATTCATGAATCAGTGAATAAAACCTTACTAAATCAGTGAATTTTCTTTTAACGTAGCCAATTCTGCATACCCTCTCCAAATCAATCACACATGGTGGTGTGCTTCTAGTTAGTTAGCCTGCCTCCAGCTTCCCCCTGCCAATAACCTCAATCAGGGCATGCCTGAAGACTCTCCTCCCTTTCACTATAAATGTTTCTCGCTCCCCTGCCTGTCTTGGACTCACTGGCAGACTCTGTGGCTGACTCCCTTGCTCTATAGGAATAACAAGCTCAAGCTCTAGATTCATTTCCACAGGGACAAGACCATTTGAGGGGAAGAGTCAAGAAGCTGGATGTCAGGATAGTGCAAGCATCAAATACGTGGATGTTAAAGTCACCTCGATTATGACAGGAGGAGGGTTGGAGGAATGGACACTGATGGACATTGGTCATTTGAGAGAGGACCCCAAATATTGAAGAAACAAGTAAGAATCAGCCAAGGTTCATAGATGGTGACAACAATGAAGAGTTGTGGGTGATAAAATATGATGACATGAGAACCAAAGCTATGGCTTTTTTAGGAAGGCAAGAGGAGAATGTCTGGGAAGCAACAATAAGGAACAGGAGGGACCACTCTCCCGTCAGCTCCAGTGACAGGAAGGATGTAGGAGATACAGCACTACTGCAGGAGGAGCAGTGTTCCTCGGGAAGAGCCAGACGCAAAGGCAGCCTATAGAAAAGGCTTGAGGGTTTAGGGGACATTGCTTATTATGACATGAATTCTAGAGAATCAATGGTTTTAGAAGTTGGAGGAGGTTATGAGATGGGGTCAGAATGTACAGAATTTTGGAGAATTAGTTCTTGGGGATGATGGATGATCTGGGGGACCTGGGCTCGCAATGACTGATACAAATAGAGTCAAAGGACATGTGCTAGAGGGTTATAGTGAAGTTGTATGTGTTGAGGGGGAAGAGAGAGATGGGGATCTTGTCATGGAGACTTCTGAGCTCTGGTGCTTCTTCTCAAAACTCTCCTTGGAGCTATAGAGGCCTATGGAGGGTCATTTGTCCACTGAGCGTGTGGGGCTCTGTATTGACTCCAAACATGGAGGTGTGGAGGGTACAAGAGGGGTCTTACAAATGTGAAGGTTTCCAGTGTTGGTCCTGTGAAGACTTTCTTAGCTGTCTCAAAAGTTCTACCGTGCTCTCTACAGGAGTCTGATACACAAGCCCTTAAATATTTGTTGAATGAATGAATGAATTTCCTTTACTAAACTGAACACTTAATATCTGAAGTCTAAATCATCTGCATTAGAATGAGTTCTTGGTTAGGTACCTTCAGACTTCTACACAATTAAAAAAGGAAAACAAAACAGAAGGGAAAGTCTGCTCTAAGAGCAAATTCCAGCCACGGAATGAAGAAAATTCTTACAACTCCTAAAACTGCCGTTTTCTAGGTGTAATAATTTAAAGATCCAGACTGCCTAGGACATAAGACAGGCAGTTATAGAAAGAGGAAAGGAAGGAAAGAAGGAAGTGAAGAAATTTTATTGGTGGGAGAGGGCAAAGAAAGGCTATGATGAGTTTCCAACATCAATTTGAAGTAAGAGCCAGCACTGGGGGAAGGGGGCAAGTGTAACAGGTATTTCCTCTAAGTCATAACAGCCTGAGGCAGAGTTGGGGTACTGGCACCCAAATACTAAAAATAAAAGAAAATTAGTTCTTTCTCTTTTCTTCATTAGCCACCCTGAGGGATCACCCAGCATTGCCTAGGTTTCTCCTTGCAGAGGCAGGCAGGAGAAGCAACTCCCTCGGACATGGATGGCTGTTGGCGGAAAACCATTAAATGCCTCTTGGCTTCTGGTTCTAGGCTTGTTTCAGGTGCACAGCTTGAAGCTCCCAGTTAAATTATAGACTCCTCAAAGCCACACTCAAAGTGACAGATTAAAGGGACCTTATAGCATTTTTAGTTTAATTCCCTACCTGATGCAGCAGCATTTCAGAAAATGGCATCCTACTTCAAAGTGACATAGCATTGACCACTCCAGCATAAGGCCATTCCATTTTCATCCTTTTCAATGAGTAGAGTGTTCAGGCTTGTTGCTCTGAAACCCTTATAGCTTCTTTAGCAGCATTCTTATCAAGATTTTGTAATCAGTTTAATAAGATCAGTGGCTGCCAGTTATATGTCACAGGATGTTTCTCGGGTGACCAGAATTCAGAGTCTGTCATATAGAAACAGCTGATTCAATCCTGGTTCAGTCTTACTAATCAACTTCTTTTTCTATATGCATGATTTATAAATGTTCTGTTACATTATTAATTAATTCTTTCTTTTATCTAATCCAACAAGTATTAAATAAATTATGGAATGCCTACTATTTGTTAGGCACTAGGATTACCGTCACATTGGTAAGTGAGTCAAATAAAGTCCCACTCTCCAGGACTTTATTGCAGAGGAAGATATTATAGAGCCAAGGAAACAAACTGTAAATCTAAACTGAGTCAAATTCTGTGTTGTGGAAGTTACTAGGGTTCATTGGAATTCATAGCCGGGCCACCTAAGTTCACCTGAATTATAATACTAGAAATCAAGTTGCTGTTTTTTTCAAGTACATGCTAGACTTGAATGTAAACTCCACTCATCTTGCATAAATTTGGGTCAGTTCTATGTTTTTATCAGTCATTCATTTCCAGGGATGAGGCAACGGGTGGGGCTAACCCAGTCTTGAGCAGTCATGGAGGGAATAAGTGGCTGGCAGGGGTGGAGGGATAGGAAGGTGGGCCTTGGCTCTGTGTATGTTTCATTGATGTCAAATTCGAGACTCACTGGTCTTTCCCTAGTGGGTAAGGTTACTTCTCAGAGTGACATAAATTCTTAGGTCACTGCTGATAAAATAGAAACACTTATCGTCCATTGATTATTTAAAGAAGGAGCAAGGTCAGAAACATTAAGCACAAATATTTCAAAAAATATACACAGGGATTCATCTATTTCTTATTTTTTTCTTTCCCCTTCCTCCATTCCTTTCTCCTCCCTCCCTCCCTCACTCCTTCCTTCTCTCTTTCTCTCTCTCTTTTTCTTTTTTTTTTTGGGGGGGGGTGCACAGATCCAGTAAGCCTGGGTGAAGATGAAATCAATAAGGAGAAAGACATTTTCTTAGGACATGTTACATATTTCAAGACAAAGTGATTACTAAATAGACTTCACAGATGTCAAATTACATAAGCGAAGAGCTTCATTGCAGTGATAGCTTTCCTAGCCTCAGGCCACCTTCATAATTTTCACATTTTCCTCGACTTAATGAAATCTGCCCTGATTGAAAAAACAACATCTTCATAATTAAGCTCCACGTTACGGCTGAGGAAACAGAAAGGGGCCTAATTATAGACATTTCCTCTGGGGAAGACAGGGGGCTGGGCTTTAATCCCAACTCCTAACCCTCTTGTTGCATGATCTCCATCAAGCTCTTGAACCACTCCACAAATGAAGGCAAAATAGAGCCTTCATGTCATGGGGCTGGTATGAGTGTCAGCCAGCCATTCATTCCCTCAGCAAGTACTGACAGAGCACCTACTCTGAGGTGCCAAATCCTCGGGACTGTTCTAGGGTACAGCAGTGAAAAAGACATACGAAGATCCCTGCTTTCGTGGAACGTACATGGCACAGGGGTGATGGTAAACAATAAGCATAATCAATAAATAAATTGTATAGAAGATGATAAGTGCTAGGGAAAAATGAAAATACAGTAGGGCAAGAGGAACTGGGAGGGCAGGGAGGGCCTCTACAGTTCCCTCTGGTAAATAGGACAGTGTAGGTAAGTCTTGTTGAGAAGGTGAGATGTAAGCCAAGATTTCAAGAAATTACCTAAGTGGGTGGCTAGGAGAAGACCGTCTCAGGCAGAAGGAACACAGTGTGAAGGCCCCAACATGGGCAAGTTAGAGGGTAAAGGAGGCTAGTGTAGTTAGAACAGAGTAAAACAGAAGAGCTGGGGGTGGTGGGGGTCTGAGTGTCAGACGATTGTGTAAGATCTTTTAGGTTGAAAGGTTTTAGGTTTTTACTTGGAGCAAAATGGGGAAACACTAAGGATTTTGAGCACAGGAGGAATTTCTATCTACAGTGTTGAAAATAGACTTTTAGGAAGTAAGGGAAACTGGGTAGGAGGCAGTAATAGAGGTGGGACATGAGGGTGACCCAGGGGTAAGAGGTCGTGGTGAGAAGTGGTGGGATTCTACGTAACTTCTGGAAGCAGGGCTAGGATAATTTCCCAATGGATTGGGTTTGGAACGTGAGCATGTTTGTAGAGGAAAATCAGGACCTCAGTTTGGATATGTTTAATTTGAGATGTCTATTAACATCAAAGTTGAACTATCAAGAGGAAGTTGTACATGACTCAAGTTTGAGAAAGAAGTTTGGAATGGAGATATAAATTTGGGAGTCATCAAAGACCCACTAAGATATGCAGCAAGTTAATCTATTGATAGTAACTAGTATTTTGTTGTCATTGTATTTTTCCCTCCATACTCCCACTCCCACGACAAAAAAGGAAGTCGGGCTTTTATTTCTCTTTGCCCCGGGGAGTTTGTTTGGCAATGGAACGCATCCATCACACGGAGGCAACCCCTTTTCATTGCTTTTGTTTTCAAATCTTAGGGTTTCTGAAAAGGGCCTCGCAGGGTAGTGTGAGTAGCAAGCAGGTGGTTTGGGTAAAGTTCATCCTCTTTGTCACAGTTTAGGTAACCCAAGGCTTCCTCAGTCAGCATCTGGCATTCCCCTAAACTCAGGGATTGGTTCAGGGTGGCCCAATTTGCCAGAAGCCTAACACGTTTGCTGGGGATTCTAAGATATCCATATAGATCAGGGGTGTCCAAACTGCGGCCCGCGGGCCAACTGCAGCCCACAATCCATTGTTAATTGGCCCGCAGCAAATTCCAAAAATATATTTAGTTTACTTAAATAAACCAGATGAGGCAATACGTACTTCACCTCGAGTGAGTGGCCCGGCTGTTTGTGTATTTTACCGCATATGGCCCTGGGTGAAAACCGTTGAAAAAAGTTAGGACACCCCTGATATAGACTCTGCTCTTGGACAGTGTGAGGTATGTTTGTTGTACCTAGAACTGACACAACCATTTTACCCTCATGAAGGAAGTAATCTTAAGGACTAAATTGCCATGTGGAAAAGGACATAATAAAAGACAATAGCAGAAATGGGACATATTAATTGTAGCTGTGTAACAAATTATCATAAAACTAAATGATTTAAAGTGACAAACGGTAATTTCATATAGTCTCATTTGGAGAGGAATTTGGGAGTGGCTTAGCTGTATATTTCTGGTTCTCAGGTTCTTTCAGGAGGTTGCAGTCAAGATGTCAGATGGGGCTGGACTCACCTGAAGGCTTGTCTGGAGCTGGAGGAGCTGTTCTAAGGTGGCCCTTTCACGTAGATGCCAGATTTGTGATGACTGTAGGTAGGACCTTCTCCACAGGACTACCTAAGTGTCCTCACAATATGATAGCTGACTTTCCCCGGAGCAAGTGACCCAGGAGAGAACAAGAAGGAAACTTTAATGCTTTTTATGTTCAGTCTCCAAAGTCACACACCATATTCTATTCATGGCAAGGAAGTCCTAAGTCCAGTCTACACTCAGTGAGAGGGGAAATAAATAGACTTCACTTTTTGAAAAGCATCAAAGAATTTGTAGGGGGCAGCTAGATGGCTCCCCAGCTGTCAGGAATATCTGACACCACGCCATGCTATCACAATATTATTGACTATATTTTCTGTGCTGTACATTACATCCCCATGACTTATTTGTTTTATACCTGGAAATCTGAACCTCTTATTCCTCTTCACCTTTTCCACACTTTAAAAAATTTTCATTTACTGTTGACATTCAATATTATTTTATATTAATTTTAAGTGCATAGCATAGTGGTTTTATATATATATATATAATATATATATATATATAATATATATATATATATATATATATATATATATATATATATATATATAAAATTTAAGACGTGACCCCCTGACTAGTCTAATACCCATTTGGCCATAGCTATTACCATATTATTGACTATATTTCCTATGCTTTACTTTACATCCCCATGACTATTTTGTAACTATGAGTTTGTACTTCTTAATCTCTTCATATTTTCACCCTGCCTGCAACCCCCCTCCCATCTATCACCCCGATAAATCTAGTACCTATCTGACATCATACATAGTTATTACAATATTATTGACAATAGTCCTTATGCTATGCCTTTTATCCCCATGACTATTTGGTAGCTACCAATTTGTACTTCTTAATCCTTTTCCCTTTTTCATATAGTCTCCCAAGCCTCTTCCCATTTGGCAACCATCAAAATGTTCTCTGTATCTACAAGTTTGTTTGTTTGTTTATTTTGTTCTTTAGATTCTACATATAAGCAAAATCACATTGCATCTGTCTTTCTTTGTCTGACATACTGCACTCAGCACAATACCCTCCAGGTTCATCTATGCTGCACAGATGGCAAGAACCCATTCCCTTCCATGGCCGAGCAATATTCCATTGTATGAAGTGTGATCAAAACATATGGTGAAAGCTGCTGCTGAGTGCCATCCTAAAGAAGGGCAGAGATCTTCAATATAGGAAGCAGTGCACTGAATCTTAGTAACAGTGTGTGACAACTTTCAACTTTTTTGGTGCAGTCAGTCAGGTGTGAGCTATGGTTGAGAGAAGGTGTGTTTTAAAGTGTGCCGTAAATCGTTGATCATGAACGACACGTTAAGATGAAACGGGAAAATGGTTTCATCTTCCATCATGACAATGCTCCGTGTCACACATCGCTTCTGGTACAGCAATTTCTGTCAAATAAAAACATTATGGTGTGTCCTCATCCACCTTATTCATTGAATCTGGCACTGTGCGACTTCTGGCTCTTCCCCAAAATCAAAATGACCATGAAAGGTAAACATTTTGAATCGATTCAGGCCATTGAGGCAGCAACGACAGCGTAACTAAAGACACTCATGAAAGAGGACTTCCAGAACTGCTTCAGAAAGTGGCAAGAACAATGGGATAAGTGTTCAAACCAATGGCAAGTTTTTTGAGGGGGATTAATGGCAATGTGTCTTTATTGTAATAATTTTTTAAAAAAATTTAAACATTGATTGAATTGTTTGATCATACCTCATGCCTACTCTGCTCTCTTGACCAGAAATCTTGAGTTTAGTTTTCTACTAGTAGCTGAAAGCATCCTACTTGATGCAGAAGGATATAAGTTGATGTAGCTGATCCTGGAGAAGATAAAACTTCCTAAATCTGAAAAGGAGGTGGTTTCTTGGGAAGTGATATGTTCTCAAAGAAGAAAGAGGAAATGGCAGCTCCATGGGAGGCTGAAACTTCTGAACTGAGGCTCTCAACTTCCTCAAAGATCCATGGGCCCAACACTCGCACTGTACTAACCATGCATTTTTATTTTCTGTATTCTGATGCTTTGACATCTGGGGCCTTACTTACTTTAGAGGGACTGCCATTCCCATGGTTAGGCAATTCCTAGAGATAGTCATCAACTCACCTATGAGAGCACTTTTCAAATACAAATCAACCAATCCAGGGTCTACACACCAACTACCTCCTTTATTAGGCTCTCACACTTTGGGTCTCTATCCACCTGCCCTAATCACCCTAGGGCCAGGTCCTAAACAATGAGGTGTACCTAGACCTTGCTTCAGACCCTACAGAAATTATTCAAATTAGCCAATCCTAAGCCTGTTTACCATGCCTCATCTGTTTCTTCCTGAGGAAACCACAATAGAGGCTCTTGCTCATAGTTCCCTCCTTTCTGTCTGCCAGCCCTGGTCAGGACCAGCCCTGGTGCTTCCCTGTGTGGTGCCTGCATGGAATATCATGCTCCCTTACCTTGAGAAGGACAAGTAACAAACTATCTCTTAAATGGCAATCATCTCCTGATCTGTTGGCCTTATTATATCTCAAATTTTCTATTAAGACACTATATTTTAAATCAGGCACACAATCTATGGAACTTCCCATCTTCGAGGGACCATGTGGCTGTAGACAAGGAACATATCAGCTGTGACCAGTATCATCCCTTCCTGAATGTTCTGGGACAATTAAGACCCTAGGGAAGGTCGGGGCAAGCACTGGCTAGTGGAGTTAGAGTCAGATTTAATATAATTTTAAGAAAATAGATAACATGATGATTCTTTACCTGAGTGTGATGATTGCAAATTAATATCTGTTACATAAGTTTTGTTTTTTAAAGAATCTGTGATAATCTTAATAAGTAGTTATTACTATTGATTTGTTGGTTTTAATTTTCAAAGTAATTTGCAAGGATTTATTTTTAAAAATCGCCAGCCCCTACCAACACCTGCTTTTGACCTTGTGACACATTTAAACACCAGGATGTGTGAAAGCATTTGGTGACAATTTTTGTCAATAGATGGTGTATTGCCTCACCTCATCTACAAAGTTTACCAAGTACTTTGAGTCTTATTACTTTAAAAATTGTACAATTATTATTATTATTTTTTAATTTAATCATGATCATTTCAGTTTGACCTTTTTGGCAACCTACTGATTTCTCCAAAATCTGATTCTCAACCATCTCTGTCTAGTGGGTGACAGGCTTTCATTTATTTCTTTGGATCTATTTATTTCCTTCTTCTTAGAAGCATATTTCAACATTTGCTGAAGACTGACATTCCCAGAAATGTTTTCTACTTTGTAGTCATCCTAACACCTTCCTGTAGTATCTGTACCAGGCCATTTCTCTGAGTCCCTATCTTCAAGCTGTTTCATATTTGTCTTCAGTAAATGACTGTATGTCCTTTATCCATGATCAGGTGGAAGCTAATTGATATAAGGAAGTTCCCTCATTCACTCTCAGGTTCCAATTTCTCTGTATCTTTGTGTTAAATTCCATCACTTTCCTTCAAATGTCAGAGGAAGAGGTCATAGAAAGGTACTCTTCTCTTAAACTAAACAACTCCTTTTGGTCCCTTGAGGAAAAAGTGTTCCTATATTCATCACTTTTCATGCATCCATCCATCTAACCAGGCAGCTATCTGATCACTAATTATTGAGCACTTGCTATTTTGGGGAAGTATAGAAGCTTAAGACACTGTCTTTATCTTTAAGGCCTTGAAAAGAAAACTAACTGATTAGCAAACTAACAATTACAAAAGTGTGTACAAAAATACCTAGATAGTACATAGGTCTTGACTTGTGGCATTGGGTGGTGTTTTAGTTTTCCATTGCTCTGTAATAAGCCCCCCAACATTTAGTGGCTTAAAACAGCAATAATTTATGATTTCTCATGATTCTATAATCTGAGGTTGGTTTAGCTGGGAAACTGTCCTGCTTTATATGCTGTTTGCTGGGGTAGAAAGTCCATGATGGCTTCTTTATTTGCATATCTGTTTATTCTTCTGGGATGACTGAGAGAGCCAGGTGCTGGCAGGCATCTCTCACACTCCATATGGCAGACCTGGCTTGCTTGGAGTTTCTCATAGCATGACTACTTCAGCATAGTTGGCCTTCTCTTGGCAGATGTATTCTAAGAGGGAGGACTGCTAGTTCTCTTAAGGCCTGGGCTTGAAAGTCCTAAAATGTCACTTTTGATACATTCTATTGTCAAACAAGTCACAAGTTCAGACCAGTTACAAGGGGAGAGGACAAAGAATTCACTTCTTGATAATTGGAGTGCCATGCAGGTACCTGGACAGAAAGCATTTATGGCAGCCATCTTTGGAGATTACCAAGAAGGAAAGGTTAGGGAAAGCATCATATAGAAGTGATTAAATTGGCCAAGAAAAAATTGTTCAAGTATAAATGCGCTTATTCTTCTGGCTACTATGAATAAGGAATCCCTGTCCTCACCAATTCTTCTCACCCCCCACCCCATCACCCAGAGACCCAAACATGGTTTACTTCTGTCATAAAGACATAAAGAGTAGCTATTTGAGATATGACAAAGAACCTATTGTTGATACCAGGCCCTTATTTTTATTAGCATCACGCACAGTTTATCTCTCCATGTCCCTGGCATTTCTTTTTTTCCCATTGTGACATAAACCAGTCAACACCAAAGTTGTCAATACCTGGAGAAGAGGTATATCCCTAAAGAATATACTGAGGGAAGGGTTCCTGTAGGGTCATGAAGAATGATGAACACTTGGCCTCTTTTGGTTCCACCTAGAAAGGAAACTGGAGAGAATACAGGATATATTAGGAACCCAATTTGTATGAGAGAAAACAAAATGGTACTTGTTAAAGGAGCCAGGCTGGGAGTTGGGCAGGAAGTGATGTGGCCATGGCTGGGCGGCCTGCCAGCTCTCTGGGGCCAGGAGTTTTCTGCTGCCTTTATAGAAACATAAAGGCACATATAGAAACATAGAAACTCTGGAAACCCAACTACCTCTGTTCCTCTGGGACTAACAGCTCATTCCTTTAGCCTCAAAAACTCTGGAAATCATGCTATTTCTATGCTATTTGTGTTTGGGGGAATTATTATTATCTTTTTTACTGTTCTCTTTCTGGACTTACTTTTCCTTGGAATTTCCATCTTTTTTCAGCAGTGCTAAATGGGGCTAAGGGTAGAGATTTCAGCTCGTCCATGGGCCAGAACCATAAGTAGAAGCTGTGCTCCTCCAACTTTCAGGGTTTGTAAGGTGGCAGGAAGAGCAGGGGAGTACTCCAAGTGGGAAATAAGAGATTTTGGTGGGGGCTTTTTGGGGGACCCTTTACTTGCCAGAGTCTCCAACTCTTCCTCACACTTGGGAGGTCCTGCATTTTACTTTAATTTCTTTACAGGAGACTGTTGCCGAAGTCCAGGTGGGAGATGTAGGGTGTGAACAAAGCTAGTGCATTGGAAAGGAGTGGCCAGGCATCTCTGTGCATGCCCACCCTGCAACACACACTTGTACGCCCTGTCTGGGCCAAGGTGGCTCAAAGTTTCTGTTTGTTTGCACAGCAGTTTCTTTTTTTCGTGCTGCTGGATCCCTGCACTTTTTCAGGGCACTAACACCTCTGCCTGGGAGCTGTCTTCTTTCATCATCACCATCTAAAACAGTCTCTCCTAAGTCAGATGTGGGTGTCTCTGGGAACACGTGGCAACTTCAGAATCCAGATGCCACCGCATCCAGTCTAAAGACAAATGACACAATTTGTTGCCCTTAATGAAACAGAGGTTAACTTGGAAATTAACAGCATGAACTTTGAGCCCCCAAAGGACCACTCTCTGTCAGGGGTCCAAGCTGGGCAGGACGTCATTGCTGTTTTTGGAATAGACTGTTCAGAGAGGTGACAGGGCCAAACTGACTCTACCCATATTCAGGGGGCCCAAATGTTTTTGTGTTTTTCCCCAAATGTGTTTTGAGAACTAAACATTTTTGAGAAATTTTGGTATCAAAGCCTGGAGAAAAATGGAAATAAAGAATCAGCAGAATTTTAAGAAGTCGAAATCACCATCATGCCTGTTTTACAAAGGCACGAGGAGAAGAAGATACCGGTCCATGTTTACAGAGCCAGCAGTGGCAGAGATTTGAATCTAGGACTCTTTGGCCCTAGATGGCCTCCCCTCCCTGATAAGGAGTCTGCCTTCAACGGAGGAGCTATCAGGAGCTCTAGGCTGGGCATTGCCCTGCTCTTCCCCACAACGCTTCTCCAGGCCTGGCCATCTCCTTTTGGTTCCCCTGACACAAACCCCAATGACTTGGCCCACTTTTTCTCCTCTGGAGCTTCCATCACTCCCTCCCCTGGTCTTCTTCCCCCTAAATCTTCCATGCATTGTGGGCTGAAATTTATCTAGCTCTCTGCTTCCTCCCTCTCAAAGACAAGCACTCACACCTTTTGTGTTTTAAGGATTTCACTGAAAGTCCCTACAGGGAAACAGAGAGGGCAGAAATAAGAGCTCTGCAGAGTCTTTACAGTCCTGGTCTCAGGTCTTTGGTCCCGGACTCCTCATGAGATGAATAAGGAAAGCCTTGGTGACCATCAGACATCCATTTTCATCTTAGAAAGTAGAGCTCACTAGCTCCCTTCTCTTCCACTATCTCCCAGCTGAGGGATGAAAATGGGGGATGCTTCTCTTCCTTAGGAAGCGTCTCTCTAGCCAAAAGACTCTAGCCCAGCTGAGCAGTGGAGATTCCTTGCATCCCCTGGGCAGTTTGTCTCCCTGGAGTCTTCCAGACTGGGAGTCACTTAATTTTCTGACTTCTTGGGGCAAGTGGCAGGGATTCTAGCATTCCTAACTTGTCCTCTGGGGGTGCTATCTCATTATGACTGGGTCCCAATCCTTTGGGGCCAAGAGTGGCTAAGTTAAAAATGATTGGGCAGCTGCCCGTGGCTGATTATTAGGACACTGGTCTCAGAAGGCATCACAGGACACCAAAGATTGAAGAAGTCCCATCATCCAAGTCACTCTCCACGAGATAACATATGTTCTCAAAATTTAAAGCATTCAATTTCTTATTGCCTAAGAGAAATCTCATAAGGGAATCCGAGTCATGAACAAAGAGGGAGACTGCTATGCATTTTCTTTCTTTTTTTCAGTGGAAAGATGATACAATTAGGTTGGAACAGAATAGATGATTGTCTCACCAGGTGCTTCTTAGGGGACAGCAGAGATGATGGAGCTTGAAAATAGTCTAGTATCAGCTACAGCTGTGGAGTGGGAAGGGAAGTCAGCATTCTCAGCGGGCAGTGAAAGTCAGTTATTCATTACCACCAAGACTTGACAGTACACTGAACACTCGACATGATATTTATGCTACATAAAATAACGTGATACAATTTTTATGACCCAATTTAACCCAGTAGAGGGTATCGGTTTAATAAACACAAGGACATAGAATTAAAATTTTCTATAGATCTGCATAACAAAAGGCTAGTACAAAAGGGAATTGTGCTAATTTGACAGGAAATAGATAGCACTGTCAAAAAATTTGTAAAATGGAGAGAAAGTGCCTCACTCTGAATTTGTGTGAGTTAAGTTGACAGGTGCTGAGATCTATAAAAGGAAGAAAAGCAAAAACCACAGGGCCGTCTTTTCTGAATTCCCAGGGCACACACAAGTTCCCTTTAATTTATTCATTCCTCTAACAGCAAAACAGAGTTTCTGCTGTGAAAAACTTTAACCTTTTAACAACTATCCAACAAACAAGCAAACTTTCCTAATGTTGTATAAGAGTTTTCAAAGTTGAATATCACTCCACATTGGTACCTTGCTTACCTTCTGATATCCATGGCAACTGGCTGGAAGTGGCTAATATAAACATGGAAATACCAGCTCTAGCTGATCCCTGGACCCATGAGAGCTGCGAGCTCAGCTGAGTATGTTTCCACTGAGGAAGGAAAATGCTCATGGCTTGTGGGTGGATTTCAATTGTATGCCACCCATCAAGTGTGCTTCCTCTAAGTGTTCACCTCAGGGCTGGGTTTAGTGGGGACACAGAATAGGCTATAACCTGGTCCTCGCCCTCAAAGTGCTCACAGCCCACAGCAGTGCAAGTTGCTCTGATGTGTGTTCTCTTTTTTAATGGTGTGGAGTGGAGGGACGAGTGTCTGTGTACTTGCTCCATCTCCCTCTTTAGGTTTTAAGCTCTTGAGGATAAAGCCTGAATAGTCTTTACCTCAGCAGCTTCTGCAGACTTGTAGTCATGCTCAAAGTATTTAATAAACATTTGTTGAATTTAATGGAAATGTCCAAAACAACTTGATCCCATTGTCATCCTGAGAAATATCAGTCCTAAGAGCCATAACCATCCCAGGCTATCATGTATTCATGTAAAAGTCACCCTCAATTCTCTGGGTTCTTGATCCACTGTTAGAGGAGGAGGCAGGGTAGGGGCATGAGGTGGACATGTTTACATTTCAGAAGATCTGATCTCTCTCCCCCATCAGCCCCAGTGAGGGGAGCTCAGCATTGCTAATCAGTAAACCAAAATTCTTGTCATTTTTTTCTCAAAGAAGCTCTGGTGGGAATATTGGCCTTTCAATGCAACTTCACCTCAAATATATCTAGACTTTTTCACATTTTTAGTATTTCAAAAAAAAAAAAAAAAAGAAAAGAAAAGAAAGAAAAAGGCAAAATTCTGGCACTAAGTGCTGACCCAGAGGAGAGAAATTGTTTAGTAAAGGAAGGCAAACATTTGGCATTAAAAGAAAATGTTTGGGGAAAGGTGGTATAGACAGTCAGGATGTGGAAACAGCTGGACACTCCATGAAAAGGCACATACAGACCTTCCTTTATTTTTATTTCCTAACTTGATAAAAAGTTGGAGGTTTTATGCTGTCACAGAGTAGGTAGGCCTGTGATATTTATGCAGATGATTTCATGTACTTTGACAGTTCCATGACAATTCTGACAGTTAAAAACCCACCTTCTGCCTCTCATCACACTGGGTTGTTGATGTTATGTTGGTGTGTTCTGGGCACATCCTGAAGCTACACTTAGAGAACTAAGGATTTTCAGAGTCTTTTTAGAATTTTAAAGCATACTTATTTTGGATTAACTTACTTACAAAATGACATATTTCTGGAAGGACTGAACAATCAACTAGAAATCATTCCAAACTGAATTGCAGGGAAACCCAGTCTCTTTCCTCACATACGTTACGATTGTGACGTAGCAGGCCCTCCCTAGTCTTGACACCATGTCTTTGCAGATGCTGTTCCCTCTGCTTAGAATGCTTCCCCTCCATGTACTTATGGGGGACAAGGTCCTCTTCAGCTAAGACCAAATGTCATCTTTCTCAACCCCAGGCTTAAAATCGCACCCTCTTTTCTGTTCCCACATAATTTCATACACATCTTTCTAGTGCTGCTTTATGTTGCTATCATTATTTGTTTATATGCTTGTCTCTTTTTCTAGATTGTGACTCCTTTAGTGACAGAGATGATTTTCTTTTGAGACCATTTTCCTGCTTCTCTTTATATTCCATGACCTGCATGAAAATTAAAACAAAACAAAATCTGCAAGTCAATACCAAAGAATTGGAAATTATGAGTGCAAACAGAACGGCTTAAAATTCTGCTCTGCAATTATTAGAACTATAAAAACCTGTACAATAAAAGTCAAATGGGTACTATAGATTATGATGGGTACAAGGTAGATATAATCCAAATATATATATGGTACCCGAAAGCAAAGTACACAAAGAGACATCAAGGATGTTTCCTATCTTCCACAATTGCCTGATGGACTTTATGTAAAAAGGGAATAAACATGAAATTAACATAGTGTTAAGTCATCCTTCCCCATTCACTCCTTTATCAGATACTCTTGGTTCTCTTAGAAACCACCCTTTTCCACTTACATTATTGTTACTTATCTTCAAAATAGGTCGTTAAAATAATAGTTATGTTTTATGTGGAATAATTGTTTTCACTGCTCATTATGTATTCATTTCTGTAGCCAAAATTTCTCCTTTTAACACTCATTATTCTAGATAAAGCCTTCCAATGATTTTACAGGAATAACTGCTTGAGTTGGATGGTTTCTAAAAAAATTGCAGGTCTTAGAATGTCTTTCATGAAAAAAAAAAAAAAGAAAGGGTTGAATGGTCATTGCCATTTTGTATCCCTCTCTTTTTCTTTAAAAATTCTGAAAGTAGAATTAATTGTCTTCTGGAACTGTAAGTTTTAGTGGAAGGATGTGAAATCATCCTGATTTGGGCCCACTGGAATTTTTTTATAGGTAATGCATTTTGAAGAGATAAATGCATAGTTGAGAGATGGTATATAGATATTGTAAAATATCTGTGTGCCACGGATTCTGTTACTCATCCCCCTGCTTCCCACCCCCACCTCACCACAGATAATGGCTATTTCTATATCGAGCTAATAGATATAACCACTGGAAGATGTTTCTTATGCACCAACAAGGAAGCATAAATATATGTTCTTATTTCCTCCCTTTACAAAACAAGTAGGAGGGAAAGGAGTGAAGATAGTTATTTTAATTTGGTTGGAATGAAAGCAGGACAGGGTACAGAAGACACAAAAAGAGGTATATTAGATCGCAGATTAAGCTAATAATTAATGAGAAAGCATGAAGAAAATAAGACTATCCAAAAAGGACCTAACTCCTTATCTGCCATGAAAGAAGGTCTAAACTTATGCTGGGATAGATAGATATAAATTGATGGTTACAGTACACAGAATATTTACAGAAGGTCTGAAGTTAATAATGAGTAATGTTAAAACAGAGTATTTACCTTCTAAATCATACTAGAATAAAAAAGAATCTAATATTGCTCTTACATCAAAAATCCATAATAAAAAGGGACCGCAAGGAAATATAATGTTTAAAACATAAACTAGGATGACAGATGTAGTTTTGCAATGATCATCATGCTATATAATTTGAAATAGTAGTTTGATAAATTACAGTTTATTGGTCCTTTGGAAGGTGGTGAAGATAAAGGAAAAAATCTTTGTAAGGAATGAGGGGTGACGAGAAAAAACATTTAGGATATGAATGAGCTGTGTGCATTGGGATTGCAGTTATGAGATAAATCTGGACAGGTGGAGGGCCATGTGGCTGGAGGAGGTGTTGAAATGACAGGATTTATTTTTATTATTGTTTTTCTTAATTAAATTGTCTTTCAGTTTTCTTTTTGTATTACATTTTCCTTTATTAAATTAAAAATTATAGTAATGATTATAATCTATGAAACCATCCTAAAATATACTTTTGGAAGGTTAAAAATCTCTTCCCACTGCCCTCCATTTTAATCCTTCTGAGTTATCAACATTAACAACGTGTTTTGTGTCTTTCCATCCTTTATGCTTAAACAAACATACATATTTAGGACACTTTTGGTTGTTGTTGGTGTTTATTTTCATAGAAATGGAATCATACTATAAATGTAACTCAGTAAATTACTTTTCTCATTTAACAATACCATGGACAATGATAGATAAATCTATTTCAATCTTGATAACAGTTACATGATATGATAGTTTATGGCATGGATATTTCACAGTTGAGTCAAGAACATCCCTTATTCCTGGACATTTAGGTTCTTCCCAGATTTTTGCTTCTATAAACGATATGATTAATATCCTGGTACATATATCCTTATGTATTGAAGATTTTATTTCTGTTAGATAGATTTTTCCAAAGAGAGATTTCTGGATAGTTGGTTATATTGTCTATTGCACAAGAAAGAACTTGGAGGGGGAAAAGGAGGTTTTTTTTCAAATTCATATATATTTACTTCTACCTTAGTCTGCTGTGATGATCATTTTTTGTCGGGCCACAGATAAAAGTTTGAAGTTGGCTTCTTCTAGGCCCCATCCTTGTCCATTTTGGATGAAATTTTAGGTCACAAGATGGGGGACATATATATTTTGAGGAAGTAAAGTAGGGCAATAGAAGGATACAGACAAAAAATGATGAAGGCCAAAGGAGAAGAGAATTTAAAGGAAGTGAGGTGTTAATCCGAGTTAAATGCTGCAGAGAGGTAAAGGAGAAGCATTCCTTTTATTGATGGGGAGGAGGGCTGTTCATGAAATTTCTTGTGTCTCTTCTGGGCACATGGTAAGATGGTACTTCTTCATGTCCTTTGATGGTAGGCATGGTCATATGACTTGTTCTAGTGAATGAAATGAGCACAGAGATGTCATGTGACACTGAGATAGAAGACTTGTAAGAGTTGGTACTCAATTGTCCATGTCTCTTTATAACTATAACAGTGACTGGTAACATTCCAGATATGAAGTCTCTATAATCCAGACTTCCTGAGTGAGAAGGACACATGGCAGAGCCCCCTGACCTCCCAGCCAATGTGGGATGGACACATGTACCATAAGTGAGATGCAAACCTTGTTGTTTTAAGCCACTCAGGTTTTAGAGTTATTTGTTATTATAGCATAACTTAGCCTATCCTGACTGATACAGTCACCTAGAAAAGAGGTTCAGTTGAGAGATACTGAAGTCTCAGTATGATCATGATCTCAGAGGGGTCAAGAGTAATCAGATGATAGCTCAGGGGGTTAAAGAGTGGGTGAGTCGTGAGGAAGTGTAAGTAGCAAGTGTTGAATTTCTTTGCTTAGGGGCTATCAGAACCCAGTTCTGCCGATTAGTTAAATAAATGCTCTTCAGGCAAATCTAGGAATAACACTAGAACAGTTTAAAAATAAGCCTAGAAACATTAACTGCATAAATAATAACAAAAACAAGACATATACTGTAGAATTCTTTATATATAGATTAAGATTCCAGCAGCTTTTATGTATCTCAATGTGTGCTGAAGATATAAAAATATCGCACAATAAATTCCTCTATGTTTACTCCCAGGAAAAATTTTGTTTCTCCAGATGAAATACATCTCCTCTTATTAGTTAAGGAGAATTACGTCATCATTTAAACCCTTTAAAACCCTTCTTCCTTGCTCTCTTCTTGCCTTGACTGCCAGGGGGTTAAAAGATTTTCCTTCGCCTAGATAGATGGTTCGGTAGAGTTCTGTCCTCTTCAGGTCTAGCACAAGGAGCAGGGGAGCATCAGGCATGGGGTCACGTTAGGAGGGCTGGAGGGCTTAGATCAGCCAGGGTGGCCGGAGGCAGCAAGGGCTCTCTCACTGATTCCAGCCACGATAACTTGGGATATTTTATAACTGGAAAAGACCCATCAGAAATGCTATGGGAGCAAAAGAATAGAGGAAGGGCATTCGTGTATGTATATGTGTGTGTGTGTGTCTATTTTATTGGAATAGCCCTTAAACCAGAAGTCACATAACAAGCAAAATTTCAGCAACATCTTGAGAATCATTCAGCTACCGCTGGACGGTCTCAAGGTGGAAAACAATGTTGATAAGGACCTGGTTTCCAGCAGATCAGACCAGAACTGCCTACTACCTACCCCACAAGGTCAGAGTTTTTGAAACTATAGGTCACGTGCTTTAGTGGATTATGAAATTGACTTATAGCATCTCGATTAAAGTTTTTAAAAATAAAATAAAATGGAATGGAAAACATCATCATGCATCCCATGTAATAAAGGTACTTTTTTTTTTAAATGAGACTTTAGTTTTTAGTGTGTGTGTATGTGTGTGTCTCCTGGGTTGTGGTCAAGAATGAATTTTTTACTGAGGGTTCTGGGTTAAAGCAATTTAAACTAGTTTAACGCCTATGGAGGCTGGAATTTATTCTATCAGGACAGGGCAGACCAGCAGTATTGAGAGATCCAAAGTGAGTGATACCAAAGGATGGGCGAAAACTGGACATTGCTGAGGGAAGAATGCCTTAGGAAGCTAACGCCAGGGGTAGTACCACTGACTTGAGTGAGCAGGGCCTTCCCAAGCGTGCAGACAAGAGGGAATGGTTTAAATGAGTATGCAGCACTGGCATGGCTGAACCTAGATTGTTAGAGTCAATAAATGTTTCAATTGGTATACTATGTCAGTAGCAATTTGTATTAAAACTCTCTCCTTGATCTTGGATCAATTTCCTCCTGCATAATAAGCCTGAGGGACTGAAGGTCAAACCAAGGCTTGCTGCCGAAAATAAGGGCCTGAGTGAGGTGAAAGCAAAGTGAACAGGAGGACCACGAGGTCAGAAGCCTCAAGAATCCAAAGCAGGTCAGGAGCTGGGGCTTCAGGGCAAAGAGTGTAAAGGTGTGGAAGACCCGTTTTCAGTTGGTTCTGCGGCTCACTGTAAGGGCAAACCTGAGAGATTCAAGTACCCGCGAAGGACCTTTGGTACCTGGCTTTTTTGGCTTTGTTATTTTGTTTTAGGATGATAATTCCTTTGAATCTTTCATTAAAAGTCACTACAACTTCTTTTCCTAAACCAAAAGTATACGAGTGATAAATAAGTAAATAGAGATTGGTAAGACTGCAGCCCATTTTATTTTATGTCTCATCCTCTTGTTTGTAGTACCCTTTGGGGAGTTGATAGGCTGTAGCATTTTTTCTCTCCGTAGAAGTTTTAGAGAACATTCAGCTGCCCAAAGTGAGAACTATACTTGGGATCCACAGATACTTTAAACAGTCACAATAGTTTCTATTAAATCATTACTTTCTATCTAATTTAACTTGCAGCATAATTTACTGACCTCTGAAGACTGTTTCAGGCACAGAACCAGAATAATCACAGTACTGAGAATTTCCCCCCTCTATTTTCAATATTTTGGTTGTGCCTGGCATGCTGCAAATATCCTGCAGTCATCCAGACTGAAATTGTAATTCTGGGTGTGTACAGTGTCACCACAGTTGAATTGTTGATACAGAAAAATTCTGTTTAGATTATTGTCAGTGATAGAGGGCAAAATATGTGCTTCTTGGATCATTTATCTTTTTCTCTTTGTTTTCAGGAAGATTATAAGAATGAAAAGACCTTCATTAGGATAGTAGCATATTTTATTTAACCTAACACTGTTTAATAAATAGGAACATACTTAGGTAAGATAGAATAATATTTACTTTAAAAAAAACATAAACATAAATTTTTACTAAAATATTAACTTTGGTCACAATGTTAACTGCATTCAGTCACTATTTAATCACACTCTTATTTACTTCATTATTTATTATCTATTTATTTATTTATTTACTATTTGCAGTCAAAACTGGTCTGTAAAGATTTGTCCTTTGGCCCAGTAAAGCCCCTAACAATCGGCCTTTCACTTCAGACGTCACTTTGCAGTGATCAATCACTTGGCCTGGTGCAGTCTTAGCTCTGTTTAATTCTAAAACTCAGATTTCCCCCACTATACCACATTGTGAACTTCTTAAAGGACCCATGCTCTCAATTGCCTTATGAACATTGAAAACATTGGAAACCTATAGGAAAAATCAAAGCAAGATAGATTTACAAACCCAAACAAATTTCTTCCATAATCTTAAGTACCGCTTTCCCATTTTTATATACATTCAAATATATATTTTAATGAAAAGACACAACACAGCTAAGGGGGGGCAGGAGAAATGCTCTATGCCTCTCCTGTCTAGTCATATCCCTGTCCCCTCCCCACAGAGAACCAACAAAAATTTTCTTAAAGTGAGGTTGGTTTGCATTTGGACACAGCAGAAATGAACTTGAAAAATAACATGGTGTATATGTGTTGGGATTCCTAATTACCCCTTCTTTGGCTGGCTTGAAAACTTAAACATGCCATGTCCTGTGTACAACCAGATGTGTGTGCATGGCTTCTCATTGCTTCGAATAGTTCCAGATCCTTAGTAATTGGAGTTTATCTCAAAAATTACTGAACTGCATGGCAAGAAATTAAACTAAAAATTATGTTCATCCATCACCTTTTATGAGCCATGAAAAACTACACGGGGAGTAAATCTTTACAAGCAAGACAGTTTCTGTTATAAGTGGTTCTTCTCACTTCCAATGCATCAATATTCAAACCCATAACCTGTTGTGTGCTCAGCTTTGTGTGAGAAGAGGAACAAATCAATCCCCTCCTTCTGTTTACCATGTTGATGAATGATGTTGTTGTCTGGGGTACAGGAAGTAGTGCTATTTCTCCTTTAAAAGAGTAGATGCTTGGGAAACCCCTAAAAGAGGGAGGGAATCAGCACTGACTGTGTGCTTACTATGGGTGCTCAACCCCCAAAAATTCAGAGAGGGCTTTATTCCTCCACTTTCCTTCTTTCTAGTGGAGAAATATAAAGCTCAGAGAACCTATGAAACTCCGGCAAGCCGACCCAAGTACTAAACATGAGCCGCGTCTGAATCCAGCCCAGTCTCACTCCAAACACTTCTTGGATTCCTCCAGGACACTCCTCAGAAAGCAATCAAAGGAAGCAAGAAAATGGTGCCCCACACAACTGGAGCCCTTCAAGGATCTATAGAATGGAGAGTGGAGAATTCTGCCTATCACCAGTTTCTAAGGACAGGGCCTCCACTCCACTCACAGTTTGCCCAGAAGTCACAGCAGCTGTTCACTCTCTGTGATCATCTGAGTTGTGAGTGGGAAGGTGCCATGAGTGACTCATGCCATGTGCCCCCACACAGCCCTCAGGAAGGTATGCGAGGCTCCCACCTCTACGAAGTACTTCATTCCTGCCTGGATGACATCAGTGTTCCCTAGGTGTCTGGCAGTCAGTTTCCCCGCCCACCCCCACACACTCCAGATAGTTATCAAAGTCAGAATAATTGCCTTTCAAGCAGAAACCCACTCTCTCTATCCTTTGCAGAAAGACGGCTTGCAGTCACCTTGGTTGGCGACCGATCACAGGGCACTGTGGTCTTGCTAGCTCTCTCTGGCTCTCTGCTCGGACCCGTGGCACTGGTGGCTGCTTACAGGAAGAAAGCAGAGAGCAATTTCTCCCCACAGGTGTCCCGAATTCAAAGATGTTTAAGTAGCAGTCTCTGTTGGTAACTGGGTTTCATGGCAGAGAAAAATCTCAAGCCTTTTACACAATCAAGATGCCCTCTTTGTAAACAACCAAAACTGTAACTATTTTCCTGGTTCAATACAGAAAGGCTAGGATGCCTGGTCACCCACTACCCCTGCAGAACAGCAGGTCCCCATCATGTAATACCCTGTGACGGCTTCTGTAGAAAGTGTAATATTGTGAACGACATTTGTATCTCTGTCCACAGCCCAGCTTCCCATGTTGGGCTCTCAGTGCTCACTTTACTCCTCCTTAAGGCCCCCAGGTCTTCAGCCCCTTGTGTGTCCACAGCACCCACCTCACCCATCAGTTTCCCTGACTTTGCCCATCAGCAGCTAATTCTTACTGGAAGAAAATCACACAACCAGGCCAGTGGTGCCGCATTTCAACCTTTAGTGGGGTTCTCAGCACAGCTAAGCAATGAACAGTCATCTCCAACAGGTGATTCCTCATCACATTCACATGCCGTGGCACCTTGTGTCGTTTTTCTACGTAGTGACATTACCACTACCTAGGACAGTACCTGGCATAGAGTAGGGGTGGGACATTGTAGGAAATGGGTTCAAGTTTTTTATAGCTCCTTTTATCAAGAGGGTAGCATCTATTTCTCCTCCCCTGACTCTGAGCTTCACAGCATGACTTGATTTGCCCAAGGGGACATTAACAAATGTGATGCAAGGAAGGCTTTAAAAGTGCTGGAACTCTGAGGCTTACCTTTGCCTGCTTCCAGCATCATGTAAAAGCGCAGGTTAGCCTCCTGGGATGACAGACCTAATGGAACAGAGATGAGTGGTCTCAGCAAGGGTCCTCGAGACCTCAGCCAGCCTGCCAGCTGTTGGAATGTGAATAAGGCCATGCTAGACTATGCAGTCCCAGCTGTGCCACCAGCTGACTACAGAGATCCTCCTCACTCCTCCGGCTCTGAAAAAGCAGACCAGAAGAATTGCTCAGCTGGCCCACTGAATCATGAACAAATAAAATAGGCGATGTCTTAAACCGCTAAGTATTGGGGTGGTTTGTTACATAACAATAACTAACTGGAACAGCAGGCAGTCCATAACTATAGCATGACTATAGGCAAAGGTGTCTGTACATTGCCTGAGGAGAAAAGCCAGCACTGGAAGCCAGAAGTAAAGAATGAGTCCGGGTGATGGAAGCCAGAGGAGGTAGGAGAGACACAACGCCAACCACCAATGAAAGGAAACTTGTCTCCTCCCTCTTATGAAATCGTGTGTCTTCTACAATATTTATCTGACTCTTTAAACACATCTGCCTACATATACACACCCAGACAGTACTAGGCCACAAAAACCAGCTGCAGACAATGATATTTGATTCAGACAATTGTCCTAGACTACTCCTGGCTGCTTTGGACCTCAAATTCCAGCTTTTGATTCCTTGGCCCTCAGATTTCATAGTTGTACTTTGTTCTTTGCCACTTCCAGTCCCTTTGGTTCTGGAAACTTCTAAGAGTCTCTTCCTCACCTTTTTAGACTCAACAGTCTATTCTAAGCTCTGTTTGCTCCTTGGCTTCTGCATTCCCAGCAGATTTAGGCTGCTCCTGGAGTAAAGAAGTCAGATATTTTTGGGGTGTGAGGTGGGGCAGAACCCATGATTCCTGAGGCCTCCTGTCACCTGGGGGCTGAAGGGTGTGTTTCTCTGTACACCTGACACCTGGTGTGTGCACTGCAGTGGTACAAACCAAGGCATATGACAACTTACTTCATTCCAATGGTAAGATGAGAATGAAGCTGTTTTCCACATGCTACCAGGCAACATGAATTAAGATGCCATTCCTGCCACTACTTTTCCTAAGAGATTCCAAGAGGTGACATTAAGAGTTGGGACTGGAGTTGGTACCAGAATGCTCTGGAACAGAATGTACCACAGGCATTTCTGAAGAAGCCTCAGGGTTCTTGAGGAATTAATGAAAACGAATGTCACCCTGTATAAAATGAATAAGATCAGAACTTTGGGGCCATGGAGAGTCCAACTCTCCATAGCAATAACCAAACTGATATTACTTGATGTGAATTACACATTGTTCACTTAATTTTTGGAAAGAGTGCTTGACCCATATTGAAGATCTTCTCGGGAGTGCTTGAGAAAAGGGGGCTGGTGTCAATCTGCACTATTACATGAAGTAAGTTTACTTCATGAGGAAATTTGTGAAGAATGTACTACATATGTTTTGTCTTTGGCGACTAACATCTGTTGAGCATCAGCTGATACAGAATCCCTGCTAGTGGATCCCAGAAACCCACACTTGTAACACATTCCCCAGGTGATTCTTACACACACTGCCGTTTGAGACTCCCACACGAGACCCTGCCTCCTGGCGGATGGTAGTGGTACCTTGTTCACTGCTGTGCCCCACTCCCAGCCCCAGCACAGAGGGTGCCCAGGAGGCGCTCCCCAAGCGTGTGTTCATTTATCAATCTGTGCTTTTGTTTCTGATGCAAAGGATTTGGTTTGCCTGGAAAGTATTTCTCTGGAATGAGACACCAACACATGTTCTAGTCACTGAGGCATTTATTTAAACTAGTTTTTCACCCTGGTGGTAATGATTAGGGCTGAAAATGCTTTCAAAATGAACACATTTCACAAGGAAGAGAACAAATTAAGTCTGTGCAGGCAAGAGGCTTTGATTAGATGGAAACTACACTTTAAAAACAATTGCCTAGCCTGCTACGGAAGGTACATTTGCTCCTCTCTTCCGGAAACGCCATCTGCTTATCCACTGCGAGACCAAGGCCCCTCCCAAGGAACGCCAGGAGCTGGAATGAGGACAAGGCATCTAATTCTCCATGACACTTCCATCTCCATTTTAATATGGCAAATCTCGATGAAATAGATTCTGTAAGAACAGATTTTCATTATTGAAAAGCCATGCCAGAATAAATTAGCATGAAGAAGGAGCCGGGAAACACTAGATTGGATTATTCAGAACAATTTGATTACCCACCTGTTGGCAAAGTTGTTTCATGTGTATTTAGTAGGCATTAGAGACACTAAATATTGTTCTTTCTGCTAGTGAAAAAGTTGAATTATCAGTCCTGTCTCACTGTTTAATTTGAATACTTTCCCTGTTATTTGCATGTCATTTGGTTATTTTGCATCTTGGGTCAATAATTATAGTAGCAGAGCAAGGGTTGGCAGAGGGATCTACCATTCGTAGGTTCCGCTCAGCCTCAGTGCCCTCACATCTGAGCATACACCTGGCGGGATCTACCTGGAGAATACAGTTGTCCCTCCTTAGCCACGGTTTTGCTTTCCACGGTTTCGGTTACCTGCAGTCAACCATGGTCCAAAATATTAAACGGATAATCCCAGAAATAAACAATTCATAAGTTTTAAATTGCATGCGATTCTAAGTTAGCGTGACAAAATCTCTCTCCATCCTGCTCCATCCCACCAAGGACATGTATCATCCCTTTGTCCAGTGTATTCACCTGATACCCACCCGTTAGTCACCTAGTAGACTTCTTGGCTATGAGATGGACATTCTTGTTATTGCAGGGTTGTGTTCAGTTCACGTAACCCTTATTTTACTCAATAATGCCACATTCACATAACTTTTATTATAGTATATTGTTATATACTATATACTATATGTACCACATATATTATAGTATATATATATAGTATATTTATTATAGTATATGGTTATAATAGTTCTATTTTATAGTTACTGTTATTGATCTCTTACTGTGCTTAATTTAGAAATTAAACTGTATCATAGGTCATATAAGTATAGGAAAAAACATAGTATGTATAGAGTTTGGTACTATCCACTGTTTCAGGCATCCACTGGGGGGGGGGGCGTGTCTTAGAATGCTTCTGCCGCAGGTAAGAGCGGACTACTGTATTGTCAAAGGAGACGGAAGTGCAAAATGGATACAGGCTGGTAAATTTGGGGTTGTGGGTGAGACCTGAGTTGCTCCTTTTGTGGGAAACCCAGGGCGATGGCTCCAGACATCTGAACTTCTGGGGTCTCGGGGAGACCCCTAGGGGTGGGAGAGACTGCTCACAAGCTAATGTTAATGTGGGTAGGGGGAAGGGAAGGGAGACTTTGCCCACACTGCCTTAGGCACTTGAGACAGAGCTCCAAGGTCCCTACCACAGGACTTCAGAGAACCATGATGGGTTTATAAGGTGAGAGATGAGGGTAGCATGGGACACGATGCTGGAGAAGCTACTACGACCATATCATGAAGGATTTTATGTGTCATGTTAAGTTCTTCTACTGTCTCTGAAAGCAATTCACTTATTGGGTGTCACCCCAGAATTTCCTTAGTCACCCTCTTTGGGATGGAGGCGAAGCTTCTCCAAACTGAATCACGCTATATGACTGTTAATCACAGTCCCTTTTCCTTCCCGGAGCCTAGACAGAGAACTGAAATTCTCTTCTATAAAGTCTCCCAGGCAGCCACTACCAATGCACTGGATTGGCATATGAGATGAAATCTGTTTGCCATCCTGACTTTAGGCATGCCCCCCTATTTCCCTAAGTGGTGAAAGAGCCTGTCATCCAGGTTACCCTAATCAATCCCCTTCCCGCACCCCTCCCTTCCTTGCTCCATGGATCTACATACAAATAACCCTCCAGGTTAGTCATACATCCCACTGCCTCCTATGCTCCAGTCTTACCCCAAATGCCGAAGCCTCACCCACTCTAAGAACAACTACATCTGAGGCTTTCAAGAGGCCCTGGGCAATGGCAAACCTGTGGGTGAGAGGCAGGCTTTCCTGCTAAGCTCTCTCAGACTTTCACCAATCAGGGGTCTAACTTTGCTTTCTCTATCAATATCAAGTAGTAGCACCCCCACTTTCCAAAGTTGCATAAAGGTAGCATGGAATCAATGGGCATTATGCAACCGTTAACCAGAACAGCTCTTCCTTAAATGAAAGCTTATGTTCCTTCTGGGCTTTCTGGTGGTTTCCATTTTCCTTTGTTGGGAAAGAGGGCTCACTGCTAGGAGCTTCTCCCTGGGGCGGGCGTGGCGCTACGCCCGGATGAGGACTGACGGTTCCCAAAGGTCACAGGAGGTTCCCATTGCTGCCTTCTTTCTGCGGGGCTAGGATTCAGTTTCAAATCAGAGCAAATGCAGACTCTTGTCACCCCTGAGCAGAGGCCGCTGTGTGAGGAATTTAAAGTGGAGTTTATTCAGCCCCAATTAAATCCCTTTTTATAAATTCCGTCTGACTCCTCAACAGGAGAAATCTCATTAAATTTTTTTCACACTAAGCCGGACTAGGTGGCAGTGCTGGGCTGTGTTGGTGCAGCTCAGACTCTCAAGGAAGGCTGTGTCCCAGCAGTTCTGTGGTTTCTTAGAAATGGCAAAAAAGAGTTTATGTGATGTAACTAAGCACCAGAAAGACAAGGTTATTTCTAAGCAGGTATCAGAACATAAAACGGCGGGCATGAAATGGAAAAAAAAAGAAGCTGTGACGAGAAGCATTGGAGCAACATGGGGCTCACAAATCAAAAGAGAAAAGGTTTTTCTTTGTCTTTGCGTCTTTAGAGAAGGCCAATTCTCTCCAGTCAGGCATACCCAGTCAGCATTATGGGCTTTATAATGGCTCGTGATTAAAGCAATTTTTAAAAGAGCAGTGCAGATAAAACCTCCTGGATTGTCTTTTAGCCATTGAATGGGCCACTAGAGGATTAGTCCATTGTTCACTCAACACCCGTCCAGGTACTGAAAATCATTCGCATATCCTAATGTTAGGACGTCCTCCCCTCCAGGCACCTTTTTACCCTCCTAGGTACCTGGGAAGTCCAATATAACAGGCACAGAATCAAATTCTCACCCTATCCCTTGAGGCTGACTTAGAGTCAGCCTCAAATACGCCTTTCACTGCTGCCCTGCTTTTCTGTCCTTGCAGTGCAATTGTGCTGCAAGGCTCCCTTCACACCCCTGCTGAGGCCTAGGGCGGCTTTCAATCCAAGTCACCAGCTGCTGACCCTCCTCCTTGGGTCTTGCTGGACCTCTGTCAGCTGCTATGGGACCTCCTTATGTGTGAAGCATCGCCACACTCAAGTCTGACAGAAGCACCATGACGGGTGAGTGGAAAGGGTTATGCCTACAAAGGTCCAGTTGGTAACCGAAACGAGGCAGATGGTGGGGTATAAGACAATAGGGAGTGGTGGGGACTGTGTCAAACTGAAAGCCAAGTGCCTGTGGGTGAAGGACGCCGACTCTCCTCAGATCCAGTGGATTGTGACCATGAAGGAATGCAGGCCCAGTATTGCAAAATCTTCTCATTTCCAAAGAAATGCATGAACGTTTTTTATTTGAAACATCCCAGTTTTAAAACACTGAGCAAGTCAACAAAACACAGCTGGGTTAGGTCACGTGATACAAATTTATGACATGCATGAAATTTAAATATCCAGGCAAAATTTAAGTGAAGAAATGAGAGAAACAAAGCTGAAGGTGGCACGCCTGGGAGTAGATAGGGCCCTAGGAAGAGGTGAGGCTGGAGGGGAAAAGGGCCCGCTTTATGGGGAGCAGACAGAGCAGAGCCACACCGAGTCTTCTGTCACAGCCTTTCCGCACTGCCATGGGGGCTTTATGCCGCCAGCCCCCTCTCTGCTTCTGAAGAGCAGAGGAGCTCCTGGCACCTTAATTTCTTTTCCCGAATCACTTACCACCTTCAAAATGCTACACAATTTACTGACTTATTATTTATTGTTTGTCTTGTGCAACTAGAATGTAAGCTTCTCCAAGGTGAAGATTTTCATTTTGTTCAGTGACGTATCGCTGGAACAAAGTTTTTCACATAGAAGGTACTCAATAAATACTTACTGAAAGAATGAATTCATATTTCTTCCTACTGTCATGTAACTCTAGAGACGTGGTTTTGAGGAGCTTCTTCCCTTCCCATATTTCTTTCCTCCTCTGTCTTTGCCAGAATTCAGTCCAACTCAGCAAATGTTTATTGAGCAATCATGCTGTGCCAAGCCTCAGCCTGGATTCTGAGAGCATAGGGACAAAGGAGAAATAGTGACTCCCCTTGAGAAGCTTATAGCGTAAGAGGAGATGAAGATACATACACGCATAACCTTAACACACAGGTTAGTATTATTACAGGGGTATGTATAAGGTGCCACGGGAACACAGAGGACGGCCACTTACGCTGGGCCTTCAAAGATGTGCAGAGTTCACCAGAAGAAAACGATGTCATGGACACGCAGGGGGCGGGGCTAGGAGTAAATCAATAGAGTGATGCCATGAACTTGATTTTGTGGGGTGTTTAAAGTAAAGTTACTTGTAGGACATTGGCTTATGCCCTTGTGGAAATACGTCCATTGATATTTTGAGGCTTTCCATGATATTGTAATTAAAGTTTGCTAATTAAATATTTCAGAGGCTGTTCTTTGCTCTCCCTCCTTCTCTTCTGCCTTGAGAACTTTTCCTACAATTTAGACCTCTGGCTCCCGGCTGGTAACAGGTTTCTTGGACTTGAACTGCAAGGCATGTGCTTTATCTCATATTTTGATTGCCAGCATAATTTCCCACTTATTTTATAGAAGCAGACGTTTTATTGAAACAGGGAAACAAGCGATGTGAAAAAGCACTGTCTCTATGTGTCAGTACTTTCATTGTATGAGCTTTTTAAGAACAGAATAATTTCTTTGATATACTCTAAGTACCTTCTCCTTTTGCCACAGTTATCGGGTATTCTGACTCGACTGCATCAAAACCCTAAAGGTCTTTTTTCCCCCGCAAAATTGATTTAACTATTCAACAGGTGCACTCAGACCTATACAACGCAGTGTGTGAGTATACCTTCCTGAGTCTCGTGGGTTGTGGAATGAAAAATCAAATTGTGTTGAATAGGGAGGCATCTGGAAATAGGAGGAACCCTCTGACTTTCCAATCTCTCAAATTTCCTGCCTGAAAGGGAGTGATTATCCCCTGGATCCCGAAGCAGGGTGACACATGCTCCCTTGCAAGAGGTACTTAAAATGTCCTAAGTGTTACTTGAACCAGTGTAACGACAGTACTTCTCCAAAACAACTTGAGCTGCTAAATTGGCATCTTCTAAAAAACCTCTGGTTAAATATTCAGACTTAAGCTGAGTATAGCTTTTAAACCAAAAAAAAAACCAAAACTTTAAACATGGATTTGGAAATAAATTTTTTTTGTTTCAGACATAATAAGCAAGTATTTACTGAGTGTCTGAATATGTCAACATTCTACTAGGTGTTGGAGGCACAAAATGAATAAGATATAGCCCTTTTTTAAAAAAAGGTGTTCAGTTCATAAATCAGATAGCTAGATTCACATACAATGCATATTTCTAGGTACATAGTATATATAGTAAATCAAAACAGTTGCATTATCAATATAAAAAATCAAGTAGTCATAGGTGAATATACAAGCTTTAAAAACAAACTTTTTTCTAATTAAAACAAGAAACGTTATACAGACAGAGAACTTCTGAACATCTGAAGCAAACCATACTTTTCTTTCTTTGTGGGGTAAATATGAATTTTAAACCCCATATTCTACTGAGACATTTGAAAGCAGGACATGGAAAGTAATTATAAACAAAAAATGGCTTCTAAGTAATGAGGAGAAACTCATCCTAATTATAATTAACACAGAAATTATTCTTTTCCCTCCTCAATCCAATACAAAAATCAATAGTGACAGTACGTAAGAGGAAAAGGCATTTTATAGTAGTTTTTATACAGTTTTGTCACATAGTACACAAAGATGAGTAAAATTGCCAAGAGATACCTCAAAAGCTAGAAGTAAACTGCAGTTGGTGGCAATTTTAGTCTTTGAAGACTGAGATTTGAGCAGTGGCAGAGGGGGTGGGGTGTATGTGGGAGGGGATAGATTGACTCTGATACAGGGTGTGACTGATGTCATGTAAATGGGTATAGATCAACATGGGATCAGTGAACATGACAGAGGCAGGAATGACAAAGAGAGGGGATCTGGACTCACCCCAGAAAATATCAGATTTTCCAGATTCTAAGATACCTTCAATTATAAAATACCATTAACTCACAAACAACTCAGAGAAAACAAACACTATATTTTAAACGCAAACGCAAAAATTTAAACTTTCACTCATTTTTATCTATGTAATTATACACTACTTTCTTTCTTTTTTCTTTTTCTTTTTCTTTTTTTTGTAATACAATAAAATCTTGAGTCTAAGCTTATTTCAAACATTGAGTTCAAAATTTTTTCTGAAACATGTTTGGCCAATAGCAGCTATGCTTGCCATCGCATGATATATTGCTTTTTCACAAATCATGCTTTTTAACTTCTTTGACACCTTTGTTATCTGTAGGATTGGTAATATAATTTTGAGCCATATAAAAAACCCCCTTGTCTGTCTTTCCTATTTAACTACTGTAGTCTTCTCCCCCGTCCCCAGAATTACTAGCAATTAAACTGGTTTAATTAAGTAGAGAGACTTAAACCAGGTATACCAAAAAGCTTTTTCCTGTATCCAAGATACAGGAAAAATATGTACAGCTTACATAAACACCCTCATGGATGAACAGTAACTGAGAAACCCTTTTCTGGTGTGCATGTGGGAAACCACCTAAATAGGCCTTGTTCTTTATTTGAGACAAAGCAGGGTCTTGACCTCTGACTTCTCTGAGCCACTTTACCCATCCTTCTGGAGTAGAAGGGAACTATGGTGCACGGACTGTATGCCAGACATTGGGCTAACATCTTCTAACCACAAATATCATTTATTTTTTTACAATGACCCTGAAAGGTATTATTATATTCTTTCTATAGTTGGAGAAATGGAAGGTCAAGAAGTTGTATAATTTCTTTGAAGTTACATTGACAGTTAAGAGTTCAAACATGGATTTGACTGATTCTGAGGTCCGTGAAGTCAAAAAAGTCTTTATTTGTGGTTGTTTCCCTCTGCAATCAAATGAATAATGGGTCCTGGGAACTCTCCTAGAACCACAGCAGTGATAACCATTCTATTCTCTGCCACCATATTTCTCCTAATCTATCTTGACAAGTTCACCCCACCTGGTGTCAGATACAGGAACCATCTGACCCAATGCCTCTTTTTACATCTCTCTTTGACCTCAGGGGTGGATTCTCCATCCTTTAGAGCCCCTGTAGTCTTGTCTGAGTGCACCTTTTGCTCAATCATTTATTATTTCTTTCTTCTTTATAAACACACGCATTTTTGATCCTCTCTTATGGCACTTACATTCTTTCTTGCATTACACAATTGTCTTATTTGCTCCCCATAGTTTATTTGGGAGGCCATGAGAACAGCATTCCATGGCATCACTGTCCATGGTTTTGTAGACTCTTCAAAGAGCGCCTGTCAGAAGTACCAGCAGCATGAATGGTCTTTCTTCTGAGACACAATAACAGTCAAGTCATGTGAGCGACTGGCTGCGTAGTCCACCCACACCTTCCTCCAGAACTGCTATGGCTTGTTAATCATTATGCTTCCAGCCCACTACGACCCTTGTCAGCACCCAGAAGAACTGTGGGCCATTCAAAAGAATTTTAGAAAATCCTTCAGTGTAATAAAACCAATACAATGTATGTATATTTCCTATATGCATTGTATCTTTTGTATATATACGAGGTATGAAAATTAAGTTCATGAACTCATCCTACAAAAAGTGCTGCATACCTCATGGCTGAATATCACTACAGTCACCCTCGAAGTACTCCGCTTGGGAAGTTATGTACCGTTGCCAGGGCCTAGTCCACCCTTCAAAGCAATTTTGGAACTCTTTCTGGAATGGCCATCAGAGCTGTCGTCGTATTACCCTTGATGTCCTGAATGTCTTCAAAATGTCTTCCTTTCACTATTTCCTTTCTCTTCAGGTAAAGAAAGAAGTCATTGGGTGCCAGATCAGGTGAGTAAGGAGGGTGTTTCAATATAGTTATTTGCTTACTGGCTAAAAACTCCTTCACAGACAGTGCCGTGTGAGCTGGTGCATTGTCGTGATGCAAGAGCCATGAATTGTTAGTGAAAAGTTCAGGTCATCTAACTTTTTCGTGTATCCTTTTCAGCACTTCCAAATAGTAAACTTGGTTAACTGTCTCTCCAGTTGGTACAAATGCTTAATGAATAATCCCTCTGATATCAAAAATGTTTAGCAACATCGGTTCAACATGTTCGCGAACTTAATTGGCAGACCTCATAACTTGTGACATATTTTATAACACCAAGCTGGTGCTTAACCCTAGAACATCTTTGTTCTAGAATTACATGAAGGGAAAGGGAAAGAATCTTTTTTTACCTAATTTTATGGTAATCAAATGTGAAGCCGTAATCAGCCTCAAACCAAAATAGAATGCAAACTATAACTCCATAGCTTAGATAAGGAAATGCTAATGTCAGAGATGGCTTCTAGCCAAATGAATTTGAAGGAGTAGAGGAAGGCTTGAAAACCTCTGTGAGGCGGGTTGGCTTAGCTAACATGAAATCTACTTAAAATCCCGACACTTACCCCATATCCACCTCAAGTATTGCAGCCTGTGTCCTTCAAGGTAACAGATCATCAAAGCTATGTCTTTGCTGTTCACCTTCCCTCTTCTAGGTATATTGACCCATCTTTTATCACTTTCACAACACACTACTCAGTCCTCATCCTCCAATATATCAAAGCCAAGTTTATCATTAAATAACAACTACCACTGATACCACAACCCAGGTTAGTGGCTATTTCTTGGGGAATGTTGAGGTCCAAGGAATGGATATGATATGTCACCTCAAAGCTTAGGAAGAGCTCCAAATGCATGGAAATCCTGCAGCAAAGAAGCCTGTTTAAATTGATTTTAATACCTATAGGTTTACTTTGACAGAATTATTTTGAGAACATTTATTTTGACATAATACCACCCTCATTACTGTAGCCCTTCTCGCATTCTCAACTTCCTGGGAAGAGTTACTGAGGAGGTCTCACCAGATTCTCCTCTCCTAAGAAGTTCTATTTGAAGCAGTACAGCCTTTTTTTTAAATTAAAGTTTATTAGGGTGACAATTGTTAGTAAAGTTACATAGATTTCAGGTGCACAATTCTGTATTACATCATCTATATCTCACATTGTGTGTCTACCACCCAGAGTCAGTTCTCTTTCCATCACCATATATTGGATCCCCTTTACTCTCCTCTACCACCCCTCTCCCCCCTTACCCTCTGGTAACCACTAAACTATTGTCTGTGTCTATGAGTTTTTGTTTCTTCACTTATTTGTCTTGTTCTTTGTTGTTTTCAGTTTTATATACCACATATCAGTGAAATCATATGGTTCTCTACTTTTTCTGTCTGACTTATTTTACTTAGCATTATAATTTCAGGATCCATCCATGTTGTTGCAAATGATACTATTTCATCTTTTCTTATGGCCGAATAGTATTGCATTGTGTATATATACCACAACTTCTTTATCCATTCATCTATTAAAGGGAACTTTGGTTGTTTCCATGTCTTGGCCACCGTAAATAAAGCTGCAAAGAACACTGGAGCACATATGTCTTTATGGATAAATGTTTTCAGATCTTTTTGGTAGATACCCAGGAAAGGAATTACTGGGTCATATGGTAATTCTATTCTTAATTTTTTGAGGAACACTGCCTTCTATAGCGGCTGCACCAATCTCCATTCCCACCAACAGCGTACGAGGGTTCCTTTTTCTCCACAGCCTCTCCAACACTTGTTACTATTTGTCTTGTTGATGATAGCCATTCTGACTGGGGTGAGGTGATATCTCATTGTAGTTTTTATTTGCATTTCTCTGATGATTAGTGATGTTGAGTATTTTTTCAAATGTCTATTGGCCATTTGTATGTTCACTTTGGAGAAATATCTCTTCAGGCCCTCTGCCCATTTTTTAGTTGGATTGTTTGTTTTGTTGTTGTTGTTGAGTTGTATGAATTCCTTATGTAGTTTGGATATTAGCCCCTTGTTGGAAGCGTTGTTTGCAAAAATCTTCTCCCATTTGGTTGGCTACCTCTTTATTTTGTCGATGGTTTCTTTTGCTGTGCAGAAGCTTTTTAATTTGATATAATCCCATTCCCTTATTTTAGCTCTTTCTTGCCTTGCCTTTGGAGTCAAATTCATAAAACGCTCTTTGAACCCAAAGTCCATAAGTTTAGTACCTATGTTTTCTTCTATGCAGTTTCTTCTATGCAGTAGGTCTTATGTTTAGGTCTTTGATCCATTTTGAATTAATTTTAGTACATGGTGACAGATAGCAGTCTAGTTTCATTCTTTTGCAGGTGGCTTTCCAATTCTCCCAGCACCATTTATTGAAGAGGCTGTCTTCTCTCCATTGTATGTTTTTGGCTTCTTTGTCAAAAATTATCTGTCCATATTTATGTGATTTTATTTCTGGGTTCTCAATTCTATTCCATTGGTCTATGTGTTTGTTTCTCTGCCAATACCATGCTGTTTTGATTATTGTTGCCCTGCAGTACAAGCTAAAGTCAGGGAGTGTGATACCACCAGCACTGTTGTCTTTTGTGGTTCCATACAAATCTGATGATTTTTTATTCTATTTCTTTGAAAAATGCCATTGGGATTTTGATGGGGATTGCATTAAATCTGTATATTGCTGTGGGTAATATGGCCATTTTAACTATGTTGATTCTTCCAATCCGTGGACATGGAATGTCTTTCCATTTCTTTGTGTCTTCTTTTATTTCTTTGAAAAATGTCATAGTTTTCAGTATATAGGTCTTTCACATCCTTGGTTAAGTTTATTCCTAGGTATTTTATTCTATTTGTTGCAATTGCAAAGGGAATTTTTTTTTTTAATTTCTTTTTCTGAGATTTCCTTGTTAGTATATAGGAATGCAACAGACTTTTGTACGTTGATTTTGTAGCCAGCAACTTTACTGTATTCGTTTATTGTTTCAAATAGCTTTTTGATGGAATCTTTAGGATTTTCTATATATAGCATCATGTCATCTGCAAAGAGTGACAATTTAACTTCTTCATTCCTAATTTGGATGCCTTTTATTTCTTTCTCTTGCCTGATTGCTCTGGCTAGGACTTCCAATACTATGTTGAAAAGCAGAGGTGATAGGGGACAACCCTGTCATCTTCCTGAGCGTACAGTAAAGGGTTTCAGTTTTTCACCACTAATTATGATATTAGTTGAGGGTTTGTCATAGATGGCCTTTATCATGTTAATGTAGTTTCCTTCTACACCTATTTTATTAGGTGTTTTAATCATAAATGGATGTTGTATCTAGTACAGTTTTACAACAAAAAAGTAGTCAGGATAGGGACTTTGGCAGTCCCTGCCAAGTGCAGTCATCTCCTTAAGTCTCAATAGTTTCTGAGAATTTCCATTTCTCTAAAATTTCCATTTAAAATTAAAACTCCAAAAATATGTTAGGTAAGAGTTGGTGTTTTTTGTTTTGTTTTGTTTTGGCGCAATAGTTCCTTATGGAAACCTATTTGTAGTGGGCCATTGTTTGCCATATTTTATTTAAATAGAGTTTTTATTGGGGAAGCTACTTTTCAATATACTTTCTTTCATTAGCAAATTTTGGTGTTGGGAGATGTTATATGATATTCAGAATAATTTACATCAGAGAAAAATGTCTTGTCATGAACCTTCAGTGACTTCTCATTTTGAAATATGTCAGCCTGTCTATTCCTAAAAGCTCAAAAGAATCTGACCATGGCTTTATCCAGAGTCTAGAGAAGAGGTTGGAACTTTAAATATTCATTTATTCCGTTAGTAAATATTTATGGAGCACTTACTTTGTGCCAGACTCTGTTCCTGATGCTGGAGATAATGGCTGAGCAAACACAGGAAAGGTTCATGACCTCTTGGATCTTACACTCTGGTGGAAGGGATTGGGAAATAAATACGTGAGAGCATCTCAGAGAATAATAAATGCTCTGAGGGCACTAAATCAAGTAAAGAGAAAGAAGGTAGCTTGTGGCGGTCTGAGAAGAGAGGGCTCTCTGGGATGGCAATGCTTGAACTGAAATCTGAATAAATGGAGGGATCCAGCCTTGAGTAAGGGAAGAAGATTGCGGACAGAAGGAACGGCAGGTGCAAAAGCCCTGAGATGGGAGCAAGCTTCGCGTCTTCCATGTACAGAAAGAATGTATGTTTGCATGGAGAACAAGGAAGGGAGTACCTGGAGATGAAGTTAGAGAGGGGGTCAGGGGCCAGACCAGGTGGAGTCTTGAAGGCCATGGGTGAGAAACTGCAGTTTATTCCAGGAGCAATGGGAAGTCTGGAGGGTGAGTGACTTCAGAGGAGTGGTGCTATCTGATTCATACATCACCAGACTATACCAACATTGAAACAACTTTAGGCAGCATTTTCTTTAGGACCTTAGGACCACTTATCTGCACCACACACACATCCCTGTCAACCATGGTTGAACCCCCAAGTTTAAGCCCCTTGCCGTCTCCAATCCACTTCTGGAGCTTTCTCTCCCCATACCCCGCTCAATTTCCCTCCAAATTGTTCTACTCTGTCTCTTAGAATCCTCCATTCCGCAGCAAACTAACCTCTCTTTCTTCTCTACATCCTTATGTTTATTTCCTTCACCTTCTTGTCTTCACTGAAAGACAGGACCGTTCTTGGAGGTGCTGCTTAGCTGCTCTTCTCCTGGGCATCACCACTGTGTTCTCCCAAGGGTATGAGGTGGGAGGTGTGTATCCTCTTTCTTTCAGGCGGCTGCTGGTTCACGCTGCTGCCTCACTCTCGCCTTCCTTGAGGATGCCCTACTCTGGTTTACAACATATCTGTCTGGTAGTTTCTTCAAGTCATCTTTGTTCGTTCCTGTTCCTTTGTCTGCCGCTTAAGTTTTGGGGTGCTTGGAACTCTTTCTTAGATTCCTTTCCTTTTTACTTTGTACACCTTTTCTGGGTAATTCTCTCCACCCCCTCCCGTGGATCCAATCTTCATCTATAACCTGAAGATTCTTGAATCCTTGTTTACAGTTCAGACATCTTTCTCAAATGCCAGACTCTTAAAAATCTAACTGCCTCCTAGAAACCTTCACTTCGGTATGCCATTGCCACTTTAAACTTAAGATGTCAAAAGTATATTAAACTTATTAATGTTACAACTTATTAATCTCAGCCACCACCCTGCTTCTCTTCCAATAATTCCAATCTCTGTTGAATAGCTCTATTGTTTAAGCTAGAAACCTAGAAATCTACTTGACTTCTCACTTCCCCATGACCCTCAACCATCCTTCAAATTCTATCGCCTTTACCTAAAAATTTCTCATATTTCCATTGTCTTAGTTCGGGCCCTCATCACCTCTTATCTGATTAATACTAACGGACTAGCAAATATCCTTACTTCCTGGCTTCCCTGTCAAATGCTTTTTCTATATAGTTACCAGGAATAATCTTTCTTAAACTGGAACACACATTTGTTGTTCTCACGTGCACAATATCCATTCGCGATTTTTTCTGGTCACAGTATCCTTATGTGGAGGGACCACCTTCCCCTGTCCCCCCTCTAGGGAGTTTGATGGGGCACTGATCCTGGTTCAAGGGGTGGAGCATGAGAGCAACTTATCCAATCAGTGCAGTGAGCCCCTGCCACAGTGATTGGTTCATAGAGGGTATGTAACCAAACTGGTCTAATCAGAAAGAATCCTGGGACTCGAGTGAGAACTGCCAGAAAGAAAGTTCTCTTTCTACTGGATTTAACCCTGGGTAGATCGACATAGACCCAAAACCATCACCTCAAAATGTTAGAGAATGAAACCAACATTTAAGAGAGCAGAACCAAAAGATGGAAAAGGACCATCCTGATAACATAATTTAAGTCTTATATCAAGATTTGGGGAGGCCCGATGGCTCAGTTGGTTAGAGCGCAAGCTCTTAACAACAGGGTTGCCGGTTCGATTCCCACATGGGACAGTGAGCTGCGCCCTCCATAACTAGATTGAAGACAACAAGTTGCCACTGAGCTGCTGGAGGGGCGGCCAGATGACTCAGTTGGTTAGAGGGCTCTCAGTAATAAGGTTGCTGGTTCAATTCCCGCATGGGATGGTGGGCTGTGCCCCCTGCAAGTAAGATTGAAAATCTCGACTGGACTTGGAACTGAGCTGTGCCCTCCACAACTAGATTGTAGGACGACTTGACTTGGAGCTGATGGGCCCTGGAAAACCACACTGTTCCCCAATATGCTTCAATTTAAAAAAAAAGGCTTGATTGAAGTCACCTTTAACCCTTGCATCTTTAGTAATGTGACCAATAAATTCATGTTTTTGCATAAGCTCATTTGAGATGAGCTTATTGTTTATTTCTTTTCATCATTTGCTATTAATAATCCAGACTCATTTTATTCGTCTACTTTGTGGTTTCCCAGTATTCTTCAGGATGAAGTTCAATGTCCCTAGCACGTCAAAAATATCTCAATAATCTAGTACCTGCTTACCTTTCCAACTTTAACTTCTGTCACTCCCTTTCATCTCCCCGTGGGCTCCCATCACACAGAGCTTCTTATAGGTCTCAGAATTTGTCATCCCTCTCTTCATCATCATGCATTTTCTCTCTCTAGAACAATCTCTAGTCTTCCCACCACTTCCTCTTATCCTTTCTTCAAAATTGAAGTGAGGTATATTCTCTTCCAGGAATCTTCTCTGATTCCCTTCCCTTAGTTTAGATTAGGAAACCCCCTCATGCCCCTTTGACATCATGTGTAAACCTCAATATTAGCATTTCTTCAGTTGGGTTATACTTTTCTCTGTTGTTGCTTGTCTCTCCTTCTATACAGAAAAACCTTGAAGGCAAGATCTATGACTCTTTGTACCCTTAAAGGCCTAGCATTTGCTTGGCACAGACTAAGGTCATTGATAACACTAGAATGCCTTTCAGTATTACTTACATGTATAGACAGTGAATCATAAGTTCTTTGAAGGAGGCACAATATTTTACTATCATTTGCAACATTCATAGTGTGAATTGGCTTCATATACAGTACACACGTAGGAAGTATTTCTTTTTTAAAAAATGGGTGGAGAAAACTTATGTCATCAGAAAATGCCACCTGGTACCTCTCCTCATTTTTGTCAACTGCCGATTTCCCTGTCGCCCCGTGATTCACTGAAGACTTCGGCTCTTTTCACTACTCCTGACATTAGCAATTACTTTGTTAATGCCAACACCTATGGAGAAGACACAGCCACATACTGGCCTCAGACATTCAGTTCCTTCCCTCTCATATGATCCCACTTCAGTTACCAGCTCCATGGAAGATGCTAGTCTAGGTCCTGGCATCACCAATAGCTACACCTTTTCTTAAAATCTCAATTCCATGACTCCATGACCTCCTGCCAACCATTTAGAACCCACACGGTAATAATTCATCCTCATTTGAACCTTCAATCTATACACTCTACCGTTTTTCACTCTTTATTACTCCCTCATGTCCTCATCTTCCTCCCTAGCTACCTACAGTCCATCATTATCAGCAGTCCCTTTGAGTTTAGAGTATGGCCCAGGCAAGTGCTGGGGACAGAGAAGGGACGAAAAGACAACCTGTAGTCCCAGAATTTATAGTCGTGTGTGTGTTTGTGTGTGTGTGTGTGTGTGTGTGTGTGTTAGATATTAAATACATGGGGAAATACACAGATGTACAGTTAAAAATTATGAGAAGTGCTTGGAAGGGAAAATACAGGAGGCAATAGGTTTGCATAATTAGATGATCCAATCCAGTCTCTAGGGAAAAGGAGGGCTTCCCTGAAGAATATTAAAAGAATTTCCTTTTTTAAAAAAGGCGAAATTATTTCTGCAGTTTAAATGCTAATTTTTAATTATCTTAAACATCCATTCAACGGCTGGCCCAGTGGCTCAGGCGATTAGAGCTCCATGCTCCTAACTCTGAAGGCTGCTGGTTCGATTCCCACATCGGCCAGTGGGCTCTCAACCACAAGGTTGCCAGTTCAATTCCTCGAGTCCAGCAAGGGATGGTGGGCAGCACCCCCTGCAACTAAGATTAAACACGGCACCTTGAGTTGAGCTGCCGCTGAGCTCCCGATGGCTCAGTTGGTTGGAGCGCATCCTCTCAACCACAAGGTTGCTGGTTCGACTCCCACAAGGGATGGTGGGCTGCGCCCCCTGCAACTAGAAAACAGCAACTGGACCTGGAGCTGAGCTGCGCCCTCCACAACTAAGACTGAAAGAACAACAACTTGACTTGGAAAGAAGTCCTGGAAGTACACACTGTTCCCCAATAAAGTCCTGTACCCCTTCCCCAATAAATAAATAAATAAAAGTCCACTCAACTTTTACCTAGAAAAAGTACTAATGAAAAAGTACTAAAGTACTAGGGATCTTCTGTTGTCTGTATTTTCTATCTCTCCACCTGCCGTAAAATACTTTGGAAATACCACCAAAATGATCAAAGCAGATAATAACCATTGGAAACCCTGGAAATAATTGTTACCTTTCCTGCCATGTGCAATACACAGGCACAATGTTTCATATTGTCTAATTAAAATAAAAATCAACGCCTTGAATTTTGCAATTTAAAGCGGCATCTTGGCTCTTTGGCTCTCTCCCCACAAGGCTCTCTGGAAGCTGTCTTATTTATCCTTCACCAGTAGGTGGCTCAAGCCTTCTCCAGAATCTGGGAGTCCGGCTCTATGCAAGGGTTATCTTCATTTGAACTGTTCAGTCATACTCTTGACAGCTTAATGTCTGAGTCACTGAGCTTTCCTGCCTCCCTGGCAAGGGCATCTGCTGTGTTTATACAAAATGCATCTGCTGTGTTTCTCTTACATGCCTATAAAGCCCACCATAATGCTCTAAGGAATAAATCATCCTTCTGTAGCTGGTCGAAACAAATTACAACTGCTCTCTGCTAGCCAGGGCAGACCCTGCTGAGCAGGGTCCCTGCTCAGAGTCTGCTGAGCATTGACTCTCCAAGAAAATAATTTCCTGAGTCCTAAGAGCTGCCATGTCTTGCTTCCTACTCACTGGCCACTAGTAACCCATAATTTGCCTCAAGCTTTCCTCTGGGCACTTGACTTCTCTGGTGACAGGAGTAAAATGACCAGAAGAGATAACGAGGCTATTGGAAAAACAAGAGAAAATTATTAGCTCTTCTTGACTTCAGAGCTTGAAGAATAAATATTTTTGATTTGGTTACTGCACAGAGTTGAATAAGGAGGTTTTTAAAGACATTTTGGAGCTCAGTTAATGTGGGGGGGGGGAGAGAGAGAGAGAGAGAGAGAGAGAGAGAGAGAGAGAGAGAGAGAGAGAATATTATGAGGGAACAACGCAGGCAGCAAGGAAATTGGAGAACTATGTTGAATTTTAGCCACTGGGAGTCTGAGGAGTTATGATTTGCCTGGAGCCATCTCAGATCCCTTTCACCTTTTGAAGAGTCCCTCCTCTCTGTGTTGAAGTCTTGTAAGTGTCTAATTATTGACATAAACTTTTCTAGGACCAGTACTGTGATGCATATCACGTGTGGATAATAAACTAGATGGGAGGAGGTCAAAGGCAGGTACTCCTGTTGGAAGGGTACTGTACACACTGATGTGAGAAATGAGCTAAGACGAAAGTTATGTGGATGGAAAGGGGAGGAGGATGGATCAAAAAGATCTTGAGAAAGCAGAACTGGAAGGATTTATAAATTACCCATATTTGGAGGAAAAGGAAAAGGAGCAGTTCGTGATAAGATCTAGGTTTCTAGCTTGAGCCATGGAGTACATTTTCACTAGTGGGGATAGGGGTGGATGAACAGTAGTCAGCCCTGGGAGGTACTCATGAAAGGGAGTAACCCTGACAGCCATTAGGATGTGCGTGGAAGGGAGGCTAGGGCAGGGATGACAGAGAGGGACATACATTCTGACAGTCCCGACCCTTCACAATTGGACCTTAGGGCAGGTATTACTAATCAATTGTGCCATTTTTCCCACTGAGCTTGAACCCAGTGTCAGAACAATTGCGATATAGTAGTCCCTGGAAGTCATTATCAATTAATTAAACTCAGTTCTGAAGATGAAAGCTGTTTGCTTCCTCTTATAACCCAGAAGTTTAGGAGCACACCTTACGGGTAAGAAAGCTGTGGCCCTCGCTCAGTGCCTGCTTAGCAAACGCACTGCCGCCCGGCCCAGCATCCTCACTCCCACCTTGAGACTTCACCTTTCTCTGCGTGTCTGAGGGCTCCAGGCAACAGGTCTCAGCAGCCAAGATCTAAAGGGGCCATTGCACCGCCCTGGGCTCTCTTCCTTTCCATTGCAGCATCCAACTTCCCCTAAACAAAGTGAAGTGTCCCTTTGTCCCTCCCCCTTTACAAAGCTGTGTAGACAGCAGCCCTGACTCATTTGGAAACCTAGAGCCTGAGTCCTGGGAGGCTGAGTGAAGAGCTACGCCTGTGAAGGGAAACAATAGCAGTATTGACCTGCGGGTGGGAGGCAGGCCTTTCCCTATGCTCTGAGGACAGCTCGCAGACGGGCTTTTTTCCTCTCACACAGGGGCTGGATGTTTCCCATGTTCCACGAGAGAAGGGGTACACATTCCAGACAAGGGGACTATTGATTTTCCCACCGAAGGTGACACGTGGCATCCAAAGGTCGAGCCCAGGCCGGGGCCATGTTTGCGGGACTAAGCCTCGCCTTTTCCCAGAGGCCTGGATTGTTCTGACGCCTCCACAGCTGTGTCTTCTGTGCTGGGAATGTTTCCTCAACTGCTCTATACAAACACCCATACTGGCTACTCAGTCTCCCGGATTTGTTTGTCGACCAAAGTCAAGGAATGAGCTCCCGCTGCAGAGGGTGGCGGGCTCCAGACGGCTCTGCCGCAAACAGATGGGGGAGGGCAAAGGTGGGACGGCCAGGCTGCCTTTTCTCCACATAGTCTGAGCAAGACAAATGGAATTGAGACTCTAAAGAGAGCTTCAAGCCACAATGCGACCCCTTCAGGAGAAGCTCTGCATGGCTGTCCCTTTATCCAGCAGACAGCTTTCCTTCCTCCTCACTTTTTCCAATGGCATGGGAATTCTTTAGCAGCCTCCCAAATACTTGAAATTTTTTTGAGACAGCAATAACAATAACGAAAATGATGAATTTTATTTGAAAGCCACCTAACATCTTACAAGACACTTTTACAAATGTTATTTCATGACATGTTCAGTACAACCTGGAAAGATCAGTACAAATAACAGCATGTGTTCAAAGCATGAATGGGTAAGAGTGTAAGGAAAGTAGAAACATGGGCGAGAGTCCCCGACCTGCAGGAACCCACTGTTCCGCGTGTGTATCAAGATGGGTAGACAGCAGGGTGTTTTGACTCTGGCTCCAGTCTCAAGGAGCTCTCAAATGTTGGCTGCCCTTTAGGGGAAATCTTGTGCAGGGGAATAGGGGAGACCTTTGCAGAAATAGCGATCCTATCCAAGCTCCAGTCCAAGTCGCAGCCAAACATGAATAGGTTGCCTCAAAAGCTGCCTACGTTTCACTCGAAGGGTGTGCACACAGTCTAATGCAAAGACAGCAACCAGGTCACCTTGAGTGAGTATTCTGATGGGAATCTCAGCTCTGCTATTTTACTACCGGGAACGGTGCAACCTTGGGCAAAGTGCTCGAGTAAGTGAGCAAGTACATGGCATATTCTTGATCTTTAGAATGAAGTTACTATTATTACTTTATATGTTGGTAGAGAGGGTCAAGGGAATTGATGTTTGTGAAGTGCTTTGAATTGTGCCTGTCACACATGTAATAGATGATTCACACATGCTAGTAGTTGCTGTTATTCCTGTGAATACATGGATGGTGAATTGGATAAAAATAAGGTTAGAAGCAGCAGTACCCATTTAGGCATTAGTGAAAAAGCCCAGAGAAGAGTCAGGAGAGCCTAACTGAAGCTTTTGCTTCTTTCTTGTTTTTCTCCCTTCTTCCTCCTTCCCTCCCAACTGCCCTTATTCCTTCCTTCTTTCTTTTTCTTGGTAAGAGGAGTGTGAATAGGAAATGGGAAGAGTTAAGGCAGGTTGGGTGGCCTTTGGTTGGAGCTAGGGCAAGGTCAGACCTCAGGCTTTGGGAAGAACCAAGGACCCATCCAAGCCCAAGACGAAGAGGAAGCAACCACAAGTCAAACACTGGAAACCACATGCAAAATCCATGTACCAAGGGTGAGGCAAGATTGGAATCAAAGGCCGTATCCAGAGACCAGAGATTACAAATGGGGAACGGGGTTAGGATGATAACAATCAGAAAGGTCCAAAAGAATTGCTGCTAACAGGTCTGGGAGGTTTGGGTAGCTACGTTGGATGGTCTTAAAGAGCCAAAACAGGAAGGATGCAACCACTCACCATCAACAACAACTGTAACACTAGCCAACATCTATTTAGTACTTCCTCTCTTATGACAGTACGCTAATCCCTTTAAGCACATTTCTCATATCATATTGGGTGGGTACTATTATTTTATGCTCCCCATTTTGAAAGCTAAGGTTCAGAAAATTGAGCTTCTTGTTCAAGGTCACAGAGCTAGACGTGATGGAGTAGAATCAGACCAGGGGCTATCTGTCTGTGGAGTCCATACTCTACACTCTGCTGCCACCCTTTACTTAGAAACATCAGCTGACTGTCCCTAGTGCTCTAGTCTCTGGACAAAGCATCCAAAGGTTACACGGATGAATTGGACTTGGGCCCTATTCCCCTAACCAACAGTCCAGCAGTGGAAGCAGCTACAGAATCAAAGTGAAATTTGTTAAGCAGCATAATACATATTTAAATTATTTTAAATTTAAATAATAAATTTGTTAAGGACCATAATATGTCTTCTTGCAGGAGGTGATCAGGATTTTTCATAAGCAACACCAGGAATCTGAAAGGAACTTGACCTAATAGATTCTGAATTAAGTGAGAGGCTGCCTAGAAGAGCAGAGAGAGCAAGGGCTTTGGAAACAAAGACAACTGCTGCTTCCTCGTACTGGGGCCTCAAACAGGTCTCCCAATTCTTGTAAAATGGTGATACTGGTCCCCATCTCAGGAGGGTGGTGGTGAGGATAATCAAGATATAGTATTTACAGAGCCTACTACAGTGCCTGACATTGTAGCAAATACAAATAAATGGTGAATTGATGCATGGGGGGACAGGGGTTGGAAGAGAGGAAGATAATGGAGAAGAGAAGGCAAAAGGGAGGATTGCTTCTGAGCAGCCCCTGGAAGGAGCAGCTTACAGCTTAAAGACCACTATGTCACCCACTGTGGGGGAGCAGGTGGCTTTGTGGTCCCTAAATCCATGCAAAGCTATATCATAAGCTAATAACACTGGTGAGGTCTCCTTAACACATTGCAAGATCCTACAGTTCTCCCATGTTGGCAAATTTTACTTACACACTTAAATATGAGTGTGAAATTTCAGGGGACATGCTTATTTAAAAAAAAGGAACTATCCTAGAAATCAAAGAGTGTGTGTGTGTGTGTGTGTGTGTGTGTGTGTGTGTGTGTGTATTGATGGGGAGGAGTACAAGGAATTGGCTCTTGACAGGAAACCATTCACTTAATAAGCATTGATAGAGCACCTGCTGGCATGTGTCCAACCTTTGAAGGGAAGTCTGAGAACTAACCCTAGGAAATGACAGCGGAATCGGCCACACGATAACAGGCCCATAAGGAATAAGCATAGGAAGGAGCACTAAAGGAAAAAGAGGAAATGAGCTATTTGGGTAGCAGAACTCAGCAGCTAACTGAAGATAAGGAGTGAGGAGCATTTTTACCTGGGCTTCCACCAGCAGCAGTTCTGCCAGGAACTGGGCTTTGCCGAAGAATCTGGGGGTTTCAGTGATATAGACCACAGCCAGGCGGAGTTCACTGGGTGTTTGTTCCACTAGCTGGATAGGAGCAAAGTGAAATGCAAGCTGGTTCAGCCTCCGGAACAGATGCAGAGCAGCTGGTTGTGCATTCCCACCATGTCTCTCTCCATCCCGCCTGCCTTCAGCACCTCTGGCACATTCATCCCTGGTGGACCCTCTGTGTCCCACTTTCCTCATCCAGACACAGAGCGGTCCTCTTTCACTCGTCTCCGTTCCATATCTATAACCTCGAAGTGTTGGCTCAGTTCTCTGGCTGGGTCTCTGGGAACTTCCTTTCTTCTCTATTTTGCCTAAGGCTCGTTCAAGCCGGTGCCACTAACAGCTCTCATCCCAGTCCCTCCTGGAACCACTGATACCTAATTTAAAAAAATCTCCTCCAGGCCTAACTTCCCTCTAGCGTCCTCTGCTTCAAACCTTCCTGTTCTGGTCAGTAATCTAATACAGATGTCAGCCACCTGGCTGTTCCCAGTCCTCCAATCTGCTGGGCCATTTCCATCCTTTAATGGATACAGACAGATGACCCCAGACCCATCTCATATATGGGGAGGAGCACAGCACCGGCTATTATCTCCAGTTTCTTACCTTTCCTGGATCGTTGATCACCACTCTGTAACTTACTTCCTCTGACACTTCTTTGCTCCATTTCATTCATCACCCCAATTTTCTTCATTTCTCCTTAGGTTACTACTAACCCGAGGCCTCTTACAGAGTAGACTTTCCTGGAGCTTTGGTGGTAACAGGTAGTAGATTTTAGTATACCACATTGGAGAGCATTTCCTACAGTTATGTCTTACTTATCTGCTTCTAGATACCTAACAGGTTTCCTGCGCTGGGAAATCTCTCGCTGGCCGTTTTCTCATTCAGCCTTGCTATCATCTTCTCTGTGCTCAGCCCTGAGAACCTTCTCCTCCCCTCTCATGCTGCCAGCATCCCCCCTTCACCCCCCACCAGACATCAAATTCCTATTCATTTCATTCTCAGAATACTTCAGCTCTCTACCCTCGGCCCACAAACTTTGGATTCCCTCTGCATACCCAAACCCATTCGGAAATTGACTATCTTTTCACAAAATTCATCCAAAGACACCCCAAGAAGCTCTGAAATGACAGTTTTCACTTTAACATTCCTAATTCATTAGAAAGAGCTTCCTTCCTCCTTTGTCAGAGGAGCTCCTTTCCCCACCCCCCAGGGGTGTTGGACTTTGTTTGTCCCCCTCACCGCTGTGTGCTTTCCTAGCTTCCTTCTCACCTTAGCTGGATTTCTCTACCCCTCTTAACTCCTGGCTTGACCACTAGGCTACCTAAACTTGATTTCATCTTCTTGCCTCACTGCCCTTGACCACCCTCACCCTGACCACAGACCAGGCCAGGCACTACCATCCAGCTGGGACCCTGTCACACACACTTGCTTGCTGGAGGGAACTGGTAACAGTTCTTTGGAAGGCTGCAGGCAGGGAGGCCATTTGTTTAGCGATGAGTCCTATGTCATCCTGTGCATGGGGGCTAGAGGCAGGCAACCTGGGGCCACCATCTAATATTAGAATGTCAGCATCAAAAGGGACATAGGGAGGACCAGGAAATCCACAGCAGGAGGGTAGAATGATGTTTGGCTTAGGGATTGGCTTCCTGAAGGTGACATGAATGGGAACACAACAAAGCAGGTTTGGGGAGGAAAGTTCTCTTTCAGGCATGTAAAGGCTGAAACAACCAAGGGCGAGAGGCCTTCAGGTAAGCAGCTAGGAAAGCAGGTCTGCAGCCCCTGGGGGAAAAAAGAGGAAAAAAAGGGGCTAGAGGGCAACAAAGCGGTGTCACCACCAGAAGATGATTGGATGGCTTTGTTCTGTCCAATCTCCTGGGAGACCCGCAAAGGCTTGAGATCTAAGATCTCCCCGATTCCCTGCCACAGAAGGCCCCGCTGGGCTTCCTAAACCGCAGTCACAGCAGCCCTCACACTTAGCCAGCACAGGCGGGCAGATAATGTGCTCTGATGTTCAAGGACAATCACACTCAGCAAAGCGTGAAATCAGTTTTTTGCAACTAAGTCACTCTGTGCTGAAGGAACAGTTTCTCTCTTCAGAGAGAGAGGAGTAACCTGTCACTCACTGAAGCAATTTACCTGTTTCCGTGGAAGTGGACAGGGGCATCTGTGCCAAACCAGGACTGCCTTTGTGTCCAGGCGCCATCTGGGGAACGGGGCACGGAGGCTGGCCAACTCTCTTCTCCACCTCCAGTCCAAGGGCTTGGGATGGTGGGGGCCACGTTAGAAAAGCAGGTGTTATACATCAGCAGCCCAGAGCCCCTGGGAGCCAGGAAATAGATTCCATTCATTTGTTTACTCACTTTGCATTTATTAAGCCCTCTCTATGCATCAGGCCCTGGGTCCCATTGTTTCATAAAAGAGATAGAAAAAAATATAGAATAGTGTTAGATGTGTAGACTCTGGAGTCAGATTGCTTGGTTTAAGTTTTGGCTTTACCACTTGCAAGCTGTTGATCTTGAAAAACTTGCCTCCTTTCTTTGTGCCTTGATTTCCTCATTTGTAAAATGGGAATATAAAAATGATGTCTAGGTCCTGAGAGTATCCTAAGGACTGTTGTGATACATGTAAACGCTCTTAGAAAGGTTCCTGGCACGCTGTCAGTGCTCCATAAATGTTAGTCTATATTACGGTCTGTGTCCTCTCAGAATTCCTGTGTTGAAAACCTAATGCCCCACCCCATGGTATTAGGAGGTGGGGCCTTTGGGAGGTGATCCAATCATGAGAGCAGAGCCATCATAAGTGGAATTGTGCCCTTATCATAGAGACCCAAGGAAGCTCCCTTGCTTTTTCTGCCATGGAAAGTTGTAATAAAAAGATAGCCACTGATGAGGAAGTGGGCACTCACCAGACACTGAATCTGCCCGTGCCACGATCTCGGACTTCCCAGCCTCCAGAACTGGGAGAACTAAATGTTTGTTGCTTTAAGTTACCCAATTTATGGTAGGTAGTTATAGCAGCCTGCACAGACGAAGACAGTAGAGGAAAGTATAACTATGTGATTAATGTGGTCCATGCAGTACGGATGGAATGATGTTCCAGATTCTACGCGCGCATTGAAGGAGTGTCTGGAAGAGCTCATGGGTGTGGCTGGTGCTGTCTGTGCTGAGTCTTAAAGCATGCTCGGGAAAGTGTACAACAGGAAGTGGCTCATCTGCTGGAGCCAAGGTTCACGCAGGGAAGAGGCAGGTAGTGAGGGAGGAGAGACTGGCAGGAGCAGATTGCAGGGGGCTTTGAATGCCGTGCCAAGATATTGGGTATTAGGTAACGTGTTATAAAGATGATTCTGGAGCCCTTTCTGGAAACTAAAATGCCATGCCATTATTCATTTGCCTTGGAAATGTTCTCTCTTCAGAAAGGTAGAATTATAGTTTGTTTATTTTTAACAAAATTGATTTTTTTCAAACCTTCCATGTCTGCCAATAAGCCCTTGTGCCACTGATGCAGCTACAGAAGCCAGTGCCTGTGCTAGCTGGACTGTAATAATTGTTTTTCCTCATGGACTGACTGAACCATTGGTCTGTGAGGCAGGAGTTCAAGTTCAAATTAAATGGCATTTGTCCTTATTTAGGTCCACCTGTTTTGAATATTTACAAAGGTGGGGGGAAAAACAAGTGAGCGAGTGGACAATCTGTGACGGGCTTAGGTTGGGAAGAAATCCTTCTTGGAAAGGTAAGCACGGGCCTACATATGTACCGCTTCTGGAGGTCTTTCTAGGTCTAGAGGTGTCTTCAAGGAGCATTTCTAAGTGTCCTTATAGGATCCTTTTCATGTTCACCCAGCAGTGATCTTTCCTCCTTATCCAGGGGGCATGCTCCCAAAACAATGGAATTTGGAGAGTCACATGCAGAGCATTAGGAAGTACACAGGCTTTTGTGGTAGAAGAGCTGGGCTCGGTCCCAACTCTGAGTCCTTGTCTCCTCGTTCTTAAAACAGACATTGTGATACTGCTTCTCTCATGAGGTGGCTGAGAGAATTAAGTGAGGGCACGACTGAGAACTGTGGTCACAGCACAGAGTGGACAATTATTATTGTTATTCTCTCTGCTCTCTCCCCCTGCAAATGCCACATCTCCCACGTGCACACACAGGATCACCCTCACAGAACTTACATTTGCACAAAACAATGGCACAGCTCCAGGGGCACATGTCACGTTAGAAATGTGGGGCTATGCTGCCCATTGCAGGTAAGAGCTCAGATTTGGGTCTGAACCTGACTCTGGGCAGTGGGGAAGAGGAAGGCACAGGTTCTTAGGAAGATGCACGAAAGTGATTCATATGAAGTGTTGTTCTTGATTCTCAGCTCAGCATAGTGAAGACCCAGTAAATGGCACGATCTGTCTCAGCAGTAAAGATGTTTGAAAGGGGACCACAGTGGTACTGGGGGGCTAATAAAAACATGGAAGGGTTGAACTTAAGAGAAGACTGAAGACAAAACCACATGGAGAAAGTCAGGGGAGCCAGAAAGAGAGAAAAGGAGAGACTCATAATGCAGAAATGCAGAGACTCATAATACAGAAATGGGAGACAAAGAGAGAATAAAGGAAAAGAGAGGCAAACAGTCATGAACGCGAGGGTGGGCAGCAGCCCTGTAACACAGGAGCAGTGGCGTTGGAAAGCTGGACAGGGCAATCACTGCGAGCAAGGTGTGTCAGCTCCCCAAATCTGTTCTTTATAGATAAAACGGTGGGGATGCGTGGCGGAGAGAGGCCTTGGTGCAATACCTTACGAAGTAGCAGCATCTCCTGATTTCAGATAACATGAGCTCGTGTCCTGGTACCATGCCTGGCACACAGGTGGCCGTATCATTTAAACTGGATCACTTCTGAGAGTGAAAGGAGGCGCTATTACATACATTACAACCATGACAGCAGGGCAAATCGGGACTCTCCAGGGCGGGCTCCTTTGTATGTTCCCCACACATAGTAACTTCTCCAATAAACAGTGGTTTCCCCTAGGATCCATTAATGGGAAGCACATAGTTAGAAAAGGCACTCACCTAATTCTTTTCTTCTGAATAAAGGTAGGTCTTGAAGAAACAAAAAACCGATACTGTAAACAGAATGTGCCCATGGATTAGAGGGTAATGGTCAGGATGTAGCACTACCAGAGAAAATACTGTAGCCCTGCCAGGAAGTTCAGTTCGGTTGGCATTTCAGATAAGCAACGGATAAGTTTTAGCGTAAGTATGCAGTGGACATACTTACTGTAAAAATTATTCATTGTTTGTGGAACTTCAAACTACGCTGGACATCCTGTATTTTTATTTGCTAAATCTGACAATCGTACCAAGATGAACGTGTGATTCTATGGATTTGATTATTAAATTAAATAAAAAACTATTCAGTGAATTCTTTCTGTCTGCCAGGCAAAGTGCTGGATGCACTGGTGCCCCAAGTGAACAAGACACTGTTTCTGCTCCTAATTCACAGGCCAGTGAGAGAGGAAATGGAAAGGAATTAAATTGACATTTGCCGATTACCTGGGCCCAGTCACTGGTGTTTCATATGTTATCTTAGTAAATCCTGCAGTTGGGATTATTTTCATTTCACAGATGAGAGAATTAAGTCCCAAGGAAAAGTCATGTCCCTAGGGTGTCAGAGTTCATGAGTCAAGGTTAAAACCCATGCCTGTCTGACTCCAGAGTTAGGCTCTTTCCACGGAAAACACATTTTCCATACACACATATACAAATGGCAACATCGATAGGCTGGGAGAGCACAAAGGAGAGAGAGATGAACTCTGTGTAAGCAGGGAAGTTATCATCAGCTTCTTTGAGTCTCAGGTCAGATTACTTCGTTACAGAACGAGGGGTGGTAACTATAAGGAAAACCCATGATCCAAGATTGTGAACGGAAAACGGCTGGGAGTTGACGCACCTCCATCCTGCTGTCTCCGTCTCTCCCCGAGTCCTGTGGTCTCTCTCTTGGCATCTCCCCTTCTCTCTCCTTGTCTGGCTCAGTCTCTTCTCACTCCTGGCTGCCTTCTTCCGCTCAGTCACAGATTCTATTTTATCAGAACGTTGACCTATGCATAGTTTCTCAGGGCTCAACTCTACCTCTAGGATTTTAGCTTCAATTCTCACTTAGCAGACGCCTCAGTATTTCAAAATTCCTGGCTTACTTTTTAAAAATACTTTTATTGAGGTAAAATCTACATGCCACAAAATTACCCGTTTCCCAATTTAAATGTTGCAACAGATGATGGGCTAGTTTATGAATGACTTGCCCTTGGTCAGTGCTCATCGCTGTGCCACCTGTCCACCCCCTACTGAATGTCTGTGACTAGAGGACACCCCATAGGGCTCCTTTGAGTGGGCGCTGAAGGTTGAGCAGTTTCACTTAGGACTGTGGACCGTCAGCACTGTGATTAACATGTCATATTGGAAGGTTCTAAGACGAGATGCCATTTGATATGGGTCCTGAAGGATGGGTTAGTACTCGCCAGGAACAAAAAAAGGGAAGAAAGACAGTTCAGCCAAGCAATGTCATAAATAAACGCAAAGGTCCACAAAACAGAAACGAGTGGGGACTAATGAGTGGTTTGGAGAGCCTGGAGCACAGGGTCCAGGCTGGGAAGGCAGGGTGGTGTAAGCTGAACGGCTTCTAAATTGGCTACTTGGGTAGACACACAATGAGATTGTGCTTCTATGAGAAGTGTTAAGTTTGGGAGGGAAGACAGAGGCTGGTTTGGGGTTGCTGCGTGGGAGGGGCCTATAGAACACCTAGATAGGCAAGGTCCAGGAGGTAGGAAGATACACAATTAAGAACCTAAACTAATCTTCACCACCAGCTTTCTATGAAGTTCATCAAAAATGTAGCCCTAGGAAGACCTCGATGCTGAGCTGTAAAACAATGCAGCAGGAAAGTGAAGCTATTCTTCCAAGGATACCTGCACAAACCGTCCTAAAGGTGGGCCACACCAGTCTACATTGTTGATTCAGCCTAAATTTAACTACCTGTGTACCTTATGAGGAAGTAGAGAACAGCAGAAATCTGGCATGCTTTATGTGAAATCTCTGCTTAGCCAGCACGTTTAGATATTAAATGTTGAAAAGAAAAATACGACCTGTCATAAATTCTCATTACACACATTATTGCCTTAATAGTACAAGTACAGATAGGTCCTTAAAGAATTTTCTGATTTGTCATCAATATTTAGTTTTAGCTTTTGATTTATTAATTTGTTCTTTTTTCGCGTGTGCTTATGGTAAACATTTTAGAAAATGGATAACTTTTTTAAAAAGAAAGAAAAGCAAAATCATACATCTTACCATCCAAAGATAAATCACCGTTAACAGTTGTATCTGCTTCAAGCTTTATTTTTTCCTTAAAATTAAATTTCAATTTCTATCTAAGTAGTACACACAGAAAGTTACACATCAAATGATCCATAAACGTTTATGACAAAAAACAACTTGGCTCCATCTCAACCTCTTCGTGTGGCCCCACTTCCCAGAGAGAACGTGTTTTAGTGGACGCTGCTCTCCACCATGGTTGCCTCCAAAGCTCAGGTTCTATGCTGTCCAGTATGCTGGCCACCAGCCACATGTGGGTCTTTAAATTAAAATTAATTAAAACTTAATGAAAATAAAAATTCAGTTTCTCAGTCTCACTAGCTACATCCAAAGGCTCCATGACGGCATGTGTCTAGATGCTACCCTCCTGGACAGGGCAGATATGGAACATTTCCATCATCACAGAAACTTTTATTGGACAGTGCTGCTCAAGATAAAATATGCTTTTACCTTTATCTATCTATTTATCAATTTTAGACAGTATCAATTGCCTTAATGCTATTTCTATTCAGATATATTTTTATAAGCTCTTAGAAAAATTAAATTGTAACATATAGAAAAGCATATCTGTCATAAACATAAATCTTAGTGACTTATCACAAACTGAATCATCCATGTAGCTGCCCCCCCCAGAGCAGTAAATAGAATATTATGAGGAACAAAACTCCCTCTCATGCTCACCCCCAGTTATTAATAATAACTACCCCTTCAATACCCCAACTTCTATCGCCATGTGTTGTTTTTGCCTGTTTGCAGTCTTCAGTCTTTGGCTTCTTTCATACCAATTGTGAATGTGGAATTCATCCATATTGTATGAAGATTTCATTCATTGGGATGGTATCGCTGCATAGTTTGCATTGTATGAATATACTACAGTTTATTTGTCCATTCTACTATTTAGAGACATTTGAGTCGGTTCTAGTTTGAAGCTATTATGAATAATGTAGCTGTGGGCATTCTTGTACATCTCTTCTGATATGCACGCATATACGTTTCCGTTGGGTATAAACCGAGGAGTGGAATTTCTGGATCATAAGTATGAATATGCTCTTAGTAGATCTTGCTGCAGGGATTGTACCAGTTTACGCCCAGCAGAGTTTGAGAGTATCAGCGGTTGCTCCACATCCTCACTAACTCTTGATAGTCTAACAATTATATCATTATGTTTTATGTTTGCATTTGCAAGAGAACTAATGAAGTTTAACATCTTTTTAGGTATCCAGTGACTATTTGGATATTCTCTTTTAGTCAAGTGTCTGAATCTCTTGCCTATTTTACTGGATTTTTCTTTTCAAAAAATTGGTTTATAGTTATTTTTTGTATTTTATGGACATAAGCCTCCTTTCACTTACATGTGTTGCAAATATCTTCTCTCAGACTGTAGCTTTCTAACACCTTTGGATGAAGGAAAAGTTTATAATTTTAATAGAGCCCCATGTTCTAGTCTTTTCCTTTATGGTTAATGCGTTCTGTGTCTTATCAAAGAAATCTTTCTCTACCGTATGGTCATGAATATATTCTCCTGTGTTATTTTCTAGAAGCTTTATCATTAGAGTTTTCACATTGCTGTCTACAATTGAAATGGAATTTATTTTTATGAATGATGTGAGGTAGGAATCAAATCTCACTTTTTCATTATGGGAGCCAGTTTTTTATTTAAAAAACCATCCTTTCCCATTGCATTTCAGTACCACCTTTATCACAAGCCCCCCCCCCCTCTCTCTCACACACACACACATGTGCGCTTGGATCTGTTTCTCAATTTTCTGTCTCAGAGACAGGTAAACTAAGATCAGCTGCCTGTTTTTGGAAATGAGATTGTACTGTAACACAACCATGCCCATTCATTTGTGGATTGTCTTGGCTGCTTTCACGCTACAACAGCAGGGTTGAGTTGTTGTGACAGAGCATGTGACTTGCAAAGCCTAAATGGTTTTTACTATCTGGCCCTTTTCAGAAAAACAAAAGGGCAACTCTTGCATTCTGTTCTTTTTAAATTTTTATTCTTGTACTATACTGTCTTAATCAATGTAGCTTTACAATCAATTTTGACTTTTGATAGAGTAAGCCTTTCGATTTTGTTCTTCTTCAAAAATTGTGTTGGCTATTCCTGGACCTTGGTATTCCCATACAAATTCTTTCCAGATATATTTTGATTATAAAAATGTTCTTATACAAATTACATAGAAAGTTTTATAACTTGTTTTATAAATTACTTCATATATCCATGGAAAGTGGAAATCTTTCCCTTCATATTAAATGTTCTTCTGCGACATCATTATTTTTAATGATTTCATAGCATTCAATTATACAGATAAACTATCATTTATTTAACCAAATGTATTGCTTGGCTATATGTCTTATTTACTTACCATTAAATTATAAAGTGCTTCTTTAGTTTGTTTATACTCTTTTATGAAGTCATTTCATTTATGGGAATTGAACCAAACTAAATTATCTTAAATGAAAAAAATAATGTGCATGAAAATGTTTATCACAGCATTATTTATAATCATGAAAATTGGAAAGGATCAGTTCACTGGCAGTTGGTAAGTGGCTAATTATGGTACTTCCACTTATTAGAATGTTATGAAAATGCTTAAAACAATGCTTGGGGAGACTGGAAAATTATTATGGAATGTTTTATGCAGTAAAGGTATGCACAGTTTAATTATATTAAAATACAGCCGTTAGGAAAAGATCTGAAAAGATATACAGGCGTACCTCTTGTTTTATTGCACTTCGCTTTTCGGTGCTTCCAGATGTTTCACATTTCACAAATTCAAGGCAAGACCCTCCACCAGCAAAAACATTATGATTTGCTTAATTGTGATATTCACTTTATTGCTGCAATCTGGAACCAAACCTGCAATAAGTCCAAGGTATGCATGCCTATATACCATATTATAGTTGGTTAATACCAGAGAGTGGTATTTGTGAGGGGAGGGCTGTATTCACTTGTGTCTTGCTTGAATATTTTATTGAACTTATGTTATAGTAAAAATATTTGAAAATCATTTTTTAAATAGATTGCATGATGCATGAAATGATAAAATGGCAATGCCCTAAGGAAAAGATAAGCCTTTTGTAAAAAAGCAATACTAAAAAAGTTTTAAGCAAGTCCATGAGCAGACCCTAAGCTGTAAAGGGAGACTAAAACACCCCAGCTTGGCAGATGAATGTAACAAGAGGATAGAACTCACAGAGGAAGACCCCAGTTAGACCAGAATTATTCCCTTAGTCACACCGGGTACCCTAATTACCAGCTCCTCGGTGAACCCCGACTGGAGACTGTGGATCCTTAGAGACTGGTTGATACAATCAGAGTAAACTGCATGTGGTTCCCATTTCAGAGTGTGGGTTCAAGGTGATCCTGGAAGAGGCTAAATGTGATGCTGGGAAATGCATTACATGGGAGTCTCCTCTGAGTATTTTGTGGGGACTATAAAACCAGACCACAATCTGGTGGGTGGGTGGAATTTTTCTCTGAAGTGGTAAATATCCCAGTAGCCAATCATCTATGGGAAACATCCATGAGGTGGGTCTTTGGACTAGTGGAGAGAGGAATATTTCCCTTTCGTCCCACAATTGAACCAACCAGGAACAGCTGAACCCAGACACTGACGGAGGTCTGCAGAAATTTTGGTGGTGGACATGACCCATCTCTAGCCATAGGGAGGCAGGTGGGGTGGAGCAAATAATACGATGTAGTTAGTGGCTGGCGGCAGCCACAACAACAGAAGGGAAAGGCTGCTCCTAAAGCAGCCGACATCCACATCTGGAGGCAGTGTTTGCAGAACCAGACCTCTGACCTCAGAGGGCTCATGTCTGATTGCCAGCACCACTATAAAAGATACTTATGCCCAAGCCCCACTCCAAACCAGTTCAATCGAATGTCTAGGGGTACAGCCTGGGCATCTGTTCATTTCTAAGCTCCACAGGGGTTTCTAATATGCAGCCTGGCTTGAGGACCACTGCTCTAGAATAACATTGCCCCATACCCTTGAGTGTTGGACTCTCATCATTACACCTAATTTGGATTGTGCTACCCTGAAAAGTAGTGGTGGGTAATAGTTTCATTCATCATACAGCAAGCCACAGAGTCCTACAAAACGACTCCATTAGCTCTGGCAAGCTGCCAGCCCTTCTCTTTCTTCTCTGCCAGAAAATTAATGAGACCATTTATTGGAAGGTAGAAAACCAAACATTTCATTTTGTAGTGTCGTGGGTCAAACTGTACATATTCTGTTACAGATATGCTTCCATCAGAAGGAGTAAAGGGGAAGGACCTTGGTTATGTGCCAGGCAGTCTTTCCATGTTATTTCTCTTAATCTTTACAAAACACCCTGGAAAGTAGGTAATACTATTAGCTCCTTTTTTTTTACAGAGAAGAAAACTGAGACATAAAATGGTTAAGAAATTTGACCAAAATGACATACGGTGTAAATGGCAGAGTGGAGATTTGAACAGGTTTATCAGACTTCAAAGTTTATCTCTTGTCTTTCCCGTCATTAGAACACCCGCCCTCTCTTGTTAATTGTTGCACATAAAGCCCTTAAAATGTCTGGCAAATAGTAATTCCTCCTGGAATTTTATTGTGAGGATAAGGGTGGGCACCAAATCCTCAACCTAAATTGTAGCTATTCAACGTAGTTGGAGGAAAATATCTAAGCCAAAAGTTGTGCCTGGGTGGAGAGAATTTCCCAGCCTGTAGCTGAACTCTTTATTCTGAGAATGTAGCATCCTGTCAAATCCATTTACACAAAATAAAAGATTAAGATTCAACTTTGCTAAAACAGAATGTATGTGATGGGTTAAGTGCTTTAAAATGCAAAACAGGTTCTAGAACTTATTGAACTCTTCTCTTAGTTAAGCAAATCTTTTATGCGGCAAAGGTAAGAAGGTTCACAAGTTTCAGATGTCCTCAGTGATTTGCACTATTGGTGGCTCAGGAAGCCGAAGGACCACTTCTTGGCAAGCACGTGGGTTCCTCTGAGGTTCTGGAAAGGGCAGAAACAGCAGGTGAAAACAAGTGTGAAATATGACACGCCTACAACCACCTCAGGACTGGCCCCTTGTTAGAGCGCAGCTTCTCCCAGGGTGGGGCAGTGAGGGTCTCTGGTGAGTGCCCCTCCCATCACTCCTAAATTCTCTGTTTTGAAGAGAGGCTCCTATTTGGCTCCAGCTGTTGCCACTATCTAATCTCCTGGGGATGTTACTTATCGTCTTTATAGACTGGCCTTGCAGAAATGGAAACATCTCTTAAAACTTCTGACGTCCCAAAGAAACTTTGCGAAATAATGAGAACAAAAAGGGAAAGATGACAGAAAGTACAGGCAGCATAAAGACAGACTTGGACATTGATATTTTATATTTGTTTCTTTTACTCTATCCTAAGTGGCTTCTGGCTCAAAAGGGTCATTTCATGTTGCATGTCCTATATTGCATGTGTTAGGCTGTCTCCACCATAGCCAAACCTGTCTCCTAGGCATCCTTGACCCTTCAGGGAAAATCACCTGCTTCCTGTCCAGCACCCCCTTTAGTCTAGTCTCTGGTTAGAGGGCATGGTCTCGCTCTCTCTCAGGAAATGAGCAGGACTCTGGTGGTTGATATACACACAGAATAGAAACTTACTCCTCAGATGCGAATCCTGTTTTCTACTAACAAAGGTAGGCTTTGTCCATTTAGAGTCCAGTGAAATAATATCTCAAATGCTATTAGGTTGGTGCAAAAGTAATTGCGGTTTTGGCAATTATTTTTAACCTTTTAAACCACAATTACTTTGTACCACCCTAATACCTAATTCCCCTTCTATTAGACAGGAGTAACAGAAATATTGTTTTTTTAAGTAGCAGCCTCATAAACATAGCAAGGATTTCTTTTCCTGATTCTATTCCTGGTGGTGTATAATCACAGTCTCATTTCCTAGTATTAGGTACCTTCTAGTAATAATGTCCCATTGCCGATGGGCCTTGTAACAACATTATAGTGTCAACCTTTAGCGAGGCAGTGGTAGGTCCTTTATTGGTGATTTATGCATTAATCAGAAGATAAAAGTTTTCTGGCATTTTGATCAAGAATTCCAAACTCTCAGTAATGCAATCTCCATAAGCAAATAGCATAGGCAGCTCCGGAGACATGATGAGTTCTGTGTTTGTTCATACTATGAGTGTATTTTCATGTGCTCAGATAGCAAAGGACCAGTTGTTAGGGGTAATAAGAGAATACCCACTTATGTCTTACAAAGTCATTCTAGATGGATGTCTGCTAGAACCTAAGTAGCCATGGTTTCTGTGAAATAAGAGCATAAAGTGATAGTAGAAGATAGTCTGTGATTAAAATACAGATAAAAGATGACTGAGATAAGAATAAATTACAAAGAAACTAAAAATGCAGTAGCAGAATTAATATTTACACTACAGGACTTAGCAAGCAGAAGCAACATTGCAGAAAATCAGATTAGTGATTTGGAGAATGAATTGCAGAAGGTGTCCCAGAATTCAGAGAAAAAGGAACAAAGGGATCAAAACAGTAAGAGATACTATGTTAGCTATGAAAGTAAAGAGATCCAATCTAAGAATTATAGATTTTTTTAATTAAAAAAATTAAAATAGAAACAATAACTAACGACACATTGAAGAAAACTTTCCTGAGCTAAAAAACAAATAGATCTTTATATATTTTTAAATAAACTCTTTATTTTGAACGACTTATAGAAAAGTTGCAAACACAGAGTACCTGCTCGCCCTTTACCCAATGTCTCCTAATGTTATTAGGTTGGTGCAAAAGTAATTGTGGTTTAAAAGGTTAAAAATAATTGCAAAAACCACAATTACTTTTGCACCAACCTAATAACCTCTTCCATAGCATGGTACATTTGTCAAAACTAAAAAAATTAGCATCTGTACATGACAATGAACTAAACTACAGACTTTGTGCAAATTTTGCCAGGTTTTGCATTCATGTCCTTTTACGGGGGCAGGATTCCATCCAGGACACCACACGGCCTTTAGCCTTTACATGTTTACAAAAATGGAACTGCAGCGGGACACCAGAACCCTGAGCTGTCTAATTGAGCTGCTCGGAAGTCATTCCTTACGCCGCACCCTTCTTATTCCCAGCTTCCCTGGCCTCTAACTGTTCAGTTCATTCTAAGTTTTCGCCTTGCCCCTCAGATGTGATGCACACTATGACCCTACACCAGGGGTGTCCAAACTTTCTTCAACGTTTTTCACCAAGGGCCGTATGCGGTAAAATACACCAACAGCCGGGCCACTCACTCGAGGTGAAGTACGTATTGCCTCACCTGGTTTATTTAAGTAAACGAAATATATTTTGCTGCGGGCCAATTAACAATGGATCGCAGGCCGCAATTGGCCCGCGGGCCGCAGTTTGGACACCCCTGCCCTAGAACTTCTATTCATAATGGCTTTATTCTGCACACGCATCGTACGGCCTCAAGGGCCTCGGGGAACAACCCTTTCAGGCCCCCTGTGCCCGGCACCCTCTCACCCTGTGCTGCTTCCATGAGACACCATCCCCCCAGCCGCCCCGATGCGTGATCAGAAACCAGACATCGTGAATGTCTCTGCTGCTCTGCATCCTCACTGAAAAGACCATTTAGGTCTAGAGAAATCAAAGAGAAAATGAAAAATCAAAACCATTTTTATTTGTACACAACTCAGCATGCCTCCCTCTATCCCTTGAGAAATGTGAAACCTTTTGAAAATGTCATTATTTCAGTTTCACAAAAGAAAACATTTTCACGGCTGGGTTTGGGGATGGTCTCTGCTGGGTATTGTCCTGTGAGTTCACCATAGTCTGGGATCAGACCCTCAACTTTGCAGGCTTAGCAACCTACACTCATCAGCTTTCCAGAAGATCACACTTAGGAATACCCACCCATGCTAACAAAATCGCTAAGACGTGGGAATAAAATCAGAACACCACCTTATTCATTTATAATGAGCAATACACCTGACAACTGAATCTGTCATTGTGTAGGCCTGACTGGCCAGCTCTGCAGGAGCCAAATTATCACATGGGTGCTTGGTAACTATGGCAGCAGAGCAAGGGAGTTACGGAATTTGAAAATTTCCTGAAAAACTGATGGTCCCATTTCCCCTGTAAGGACAGACCTATCTGCTGGCTTGGGCACTTGCCCACCTGGCTGGGCCCTCTCTCCTCTGGGCACTATTTGGACAGTACCTCTTTTCTCTGTGCTTCCACAACTGACCAGTCCTTTGGCTCATGTACACATTCTTTAGATGTGATCACACTTTTTTTAGATTCTTGTCCAGGTCTGGGAATCATTTTGGCTCTTTAAGCTAATGATTGTGATAAATTATATGGGATCTATGTTTTCACCTGCTAAGACTCACTTACTTACAAATCCTGTGCATGTGTGTGTGTGTGTGTGTGTGTGTGTGTGTGTGTGGTGGGGTTTGGTACTTACTATCATGTATATGCTATCTACGTTCCCTTGAACATAGATCTCCCGGAGCCCAGTAAAGTGGGGAGGACCGCAAATAAAACAGCAAGGACCTCCCCACCCCACATGCCAGACCTGTGCCAGGCGGGAGACACAGCAATGACCCAAACACACCCAGTCCCTACCCTTGCGGAGCTTGTGGTGGAGACACTGCCATTAATAAAATAATCACACACACCACGGAAACTTCAGTGAGTGCGCGAAGGGCTGGACAGGTTGCCGTGGACTGCTCCATGAACACCGCTCTAGTTCTGGAGGTCGGTCGGGTTTTCTTGAGAGAGTCCCACTTGAGCTGGTATTTAAAGCTGGAGTGAAAATTAACTAGAGGAAATGGGGAGGACATAGAGCTGGCCAGCTTTCAGGCCCACTCTCCACCCTTCTCCATCTGGCTCTCTGCCCCTGGAGGCTGACCACCTGGGAGTACAACCCCAGCTTCCCTGCCCTCTCTGCCTTTCTGTTGGGGAACCAGGCTGCCTAGGAAATCAAAGGGAGGGAGGACCGTGAGATCAAGATATGCATTCCTTGTCTTCTTCCCTGTGGAGTTGCCTTTGGTCGTGTGGGTCTTTTTATTTTTTAATTAGTTTCAGGTGTACAAAGCAATGTAATAGTTAGACATTTACACCCCTCACAAAGTGATAACCCCTCTCCCCCAATCTACTACCCCTCTGACATTGTATACAGCTGTTACAGTTCCATTGACTATTCCCTATGCTGTACTCCACATCCCGTGACTATATATATATATATATTAAATTATAGTTGACATTCAATATACAGCTTCAGATGTACAGCGCAGTGGTCAGGCATCTACACTGTCCATGAAGTGGTCTCCCTAATAAGACAAGTGCCCATCTGACACCCTACAAAATCTTTACAACATTATTGATTATATTCTGCAAATTGTCTTTCATACCCCAATGGCAATATTGTGGCTAGCAATTTGAGCTTTCTAATCCCCTCACCTTCTCCCTCATACTACAAGGCTGTAGTAATCCAAGCAGCATGGTACTGGCATAAGAGCAGACACATAGATCAATGGAACAGAATAGAGAGTCCAGAAATAAGTCCATACCTCTATGATCATTTAATCTCTGACAATGGAAGCAAGGATTTACATTGGGGTAAAGACAGTCTATTCAATAAATGGTGCTGGGAAAACTGGACAGATACGTGCAAAAAAAAAAAAAGAAGCTGGATCACCTCCTTACGCCATATATATGAGTATAAATTCAAAATGGCGGTGTTTTAATGTAAAGTCACTATTCCTGCACTTTCTCTCCAGCAGTGCCCCCTTTTCACCCATGAGAGAGGACCACTGCCATGGATACCATGTTTTCGAGGTCTGGTCTTCCTCCAGCTGCACTACTGCCCTTGGTGTAAGAGGCCCTGCCCAAGTGCCTGTGTCTGCCCCTCCCTTGTGGGCCTGCACCCATCTCTATTCCAGAGTGTGGACTGCACCAGCGGTGTCCTCAGCCCTCGGCCTGAGGGTTGGCCAGAGGGTGTGTTGTGGATGTGCAGTAGGTTCTGAGGGTAGCATGGGGTGTTGGGGTGTCCACCTGTATGGATGAGGTCACTTGCAGTTACAAGCAAAGGTAGGGGTGGGAAGAGAAGGGGTGGGCTGTGAGCCAGGAACTAGGGTCCAGATATTTCTCATTTGCCAAGTTCTTACACAGAACTCTGAGCAGTCTGAGACTTCTAAATTCAAACCTAGTCTTCCAGGTTGTTATAAAGGTATGCTTGACAAGGTCAATAGATAAAATATATTTCATTTAGGAGTTTGTTAGTTTGAGGTATAACTTACAAATATTTAGACATGTGGTTTCAGAGGTCTCCAATTGTTCTCTTGTCCTGGGCCCACAAAAGTATGAGATGAGTCTGCCTTCCAGTAACCATCCCCTCCCTCGTACCCCGTCCCTCTGGGCCTGGGGGTGGGACACAATCCCCTGTGCTTTCCCCTACACTCACACCTGTGTAAAAAGCCCTCTGCTAATAGTCTATCCTTGAAATACACTATTGGGGTGAGCCATCTGTTTCCTGTCAGGACCCTGACTGGTTCAGCAGGTGTTTCAGGCAGAGGAAACAGGACTTGAAAGATGCCCCCCCCCCACCCCACATAATTTTATACCTAAACCTTTCAGTGCTTCTGCAAGTCATTAGATGTAGGAAACAAGGTAGAGAGACGTTAAAAGAGGCAGGAAGGCTAAGGGTTATGTGGCTGGTAAGCCAAAGTGTGTGTGTGTATGTGTGTGTGTGTGTGTACATGGCAGGGTGTGTGCAGTATCTCAGCTCCCACAGTGCTTTCCCTCCTAGCCCCTACCAAAAGTAAGTACACCCCAAATCTTCTATTCAGAGCCTGGTGACATGAGCTAACTCCTGGTGTCTTCTGAGGCTTTCGTGACCCAGGCCGGCTCCCAGTGCCAGAGCAGGGAAAAGGCAGTGCCATCCCTCAATCTCTGAAGCCCTTCCCTGTAGGAAAACTGGATTCCTGTCCCTTCTTGCCACTCTTCTCAGGGACACTACTCCTCCAGTTTTATTCACTTGGTCTCCCTCACTGCTCCAGTTCCCTAGGAACTATGCAAATGGCCCTCCACAAGCAGATACCCGAAGCCAGCTCAGATGAGGTCATGTATACAAATGCAACAGGGATGTTGAACAAGCACCACTTGTGGTGTAATCAAAATACAATTTTATTTTTGTCTCCCACAACTCTTTTGCAATTTATTCAGTAGGGATAAATCTTCCCCTACCCTGTATGAAACCTCCAGCAAGCTCATCATTATTCTGCTCGCTCTCAGGTAATAGATATTCCTTTATACTGCAAACAGTCTCATTTAGTAATTAGAATGTTCAGCCCCACATCCAAATTTGATTTAGCCTGGTGTCTTCTCCTCCAGGTTGGGCCAACTTTAAGATGGGAGACTGCAGTGGGAAATAGAGTAGTGGTGTAGCTGGTGTCCCCATTTTTCTCCCTTCAGCTCCCCCACTGTCCAATTTCCAGGGGTGGGGTGGAGTTGGTGGGGGTAGGAAAGGCCTTACTTGAAATATGTGGTCTCATCTGACACCATACTGTCTCAGTTTGGTAGATGTTTGAGCTGACTTTTTGTCTTCTGGGCTGCTCTCTCAGATTCTCTGGAGTTTCCTGTTGGGCCCCTGTCGCCTGAATTTCTCTTCACACGGGGACCTGCATCTTTGCTATAGGTAGTAAACTCCTTGCCCTCCAGTCAGATGTTGGGATGCCAGGCTGCCCTTTTTGAGTGTAGCCCACATGTGTTCCATGGGACAACACTTATCCGTGCCCAGACAATCTCTACACGTGCAAGAGATCTGAAGGCAGCCACCTTCCTTGGGTCCACCAGGAAAGCAGGTGGTCAGCCTCTTCATCTTGCCACCTTCTGGATTTCCCAGGCACTGTGTGTGTGCGTACACAGCTGTCCCTGGATACTTGGTTCTATTTCTGTCATGTGCTCATCTTTTCTTTGGCTGTCAGAAAGCTCAGAGTTAAATTGGCAGCTCCCCTTTAATAATCTTGTAGCAGTCCTGTGGCTTCTACATCTGTGTTTTAATTTTTTTGTTGAATCATGTCTAAGAGAGTGTTGCAGACCAGGTTCTCTGAGGAAGCAAACTGTGAGGTGGAGATCTGTGTAAGAAATGTATCGGGGTGTACTCTTGGTAGTAAGACCTGTGGGCAAGGGAGAAAAGCAGGACTGGGAAGATCTAGAAGATGAACTGCAGTGGAATCACAGCCAAAGATCACAACCGAGTCTCGGAGAGCTCTGAATCTTGGAGAGCCCTTCAGAGGCGTCTTGAATTGGGGCAAGACGCTGGGCCTTTATACTCCCACATCGCCTGGCCATTGGATGGGTGGTATAACTTTGGTGAGGCATGACACCTCTCAGCAGGGGCAGTGGGTGTTTCAGTCCTGGGTGTGCAGGATCTGGTCAGCACAACACAGCATCCACTACAGGGATGAACGCGCTTCCTGGTAAAGCACTTACATCCTGGTCTCACACTCCCCACGTTTGAATTCTGGCTGAATGACTTTGAAGCTAGTTCCCTAATTTCCTCATCTATAAAAAGGATAATGATATTATCTATCTGTAAGTTTTTGCACGGATCATTAGCAGGCACATAGTAAGCACTCAATGAATGTTAGTTATTGACATTATGCTAGTTTCTAAATTTGAATTCATTATTTACGTGCCTTTATTGTATGTAATGGCCTCAGTTTTCTCAGGACCTCTGAGCATTGAGGGGGTTGATTCTAGGTCCTGGCTCTGATCTGCAGTGAGAACAACATGGGGACCAGTGCAGGTACTCAGCAGTCGTAACTTCCCTTCTTTTAGGTCCATCAGGAAGAGGGCTAAGGTTGATTATCGACCACCTGCCTCACAACTGTTCTGTGTTGGGACCTGTGGTGGGGCAGAGCCTGAGGTGAAGCAGCAACAAAACAGGACTGACAGGTACTGTTTGACAAATGATGTTAAGATACAAAGCTTGCCTCCGACATACGGCTTCTGAGCAAGGCCAAGGATATTGTATTATCTGTCATAAGGAGATTTTCCATTTTCCATGTAGAACCCTGCCAGGAGGCTAAATGACATAGAAAACATGGTGACAGCGTGCTGTGTTCCTGACCCCATTATGCAGCCAGTGCGTGAAATATATCTCCTTTGAAAATAAACAGTTATTCATCAAGTTGTCTCTCACTAGCTTGGTGAAATTATCTTCTCAAAGTTATGAATGAATGATAGCTTCCCAACTAAAAGAACATGATCTAAGGATGGATTTCAGTGGCATCAGTTTGTTCCTAAGGAAAGGCTGGGTCTGCCTTGCCCTGGGCTGCTTTTGCCACTGAGCACACATGTCTCAAGCTGGGACTTCATGATGTGCATGAGAGAGAGAGATCAGAGATTTCAGGTACCCAGCAAGGGAGTCTGGTCACATTCTCATGTTGCTCCTCTCCAAGGCTGAGTGGATCCAACCTTAAGGCCCCAAGTTTTAGGAGGTTGGAATGGGTCAAAGGGAAATGAGGCCAGATGAGAAGCCAAGACTGACCTGAGGATGCAGGCATTGTTTGCGGAGGAAACGGAATGTATCACGGGGAATCTGGGTGCTAACTCTGAATGCAGGAGTGGTGGCTGCCTCACCCTGTAATATGTTACTGAGAACCAGAGATTTCTTCCTTCGGTCTATGTGATTATTCCTTATTTACAGCTAAAGTCTAGAGGACCAAAACACATCAGCTATCTTCAGTAATTTCTGCCTTAGCATATAGTAGTGTTCCAGAGTTTTATCTAATGTGGGAGCCCCCTTACTCAGAGCAGGTGAGAGAACCTCCTTATTCCCTGAGACATGAAGCTACTAAGTAAGCACGACACTCTGCCCCTCCTCTCTCCTCTCTATTGACACACCATGGTGTGTCTGTGCTCACCCTTTTTTCTTCCACTCCTGTCACAGAGGAACAGGTATCTCTACTTTTTTTGGGGGGAGGATATTGGGGAACAGTATGTTTTTCCAGGGCCCATCCAAGTCAAGTCATTATCCTTCAGTCTAGTTTTGGAGGGTGCAACTCAGTTCCAAGTCTAGTTGCCATTTTCAATCTTAGTTACAGGGGGCGCAGCCCACCATCCCATGTGGGAATCGAACCGGCAACCCTGTTGTTCAGAACTCGCGCTCTAACCAACTCAGCCATCTAGTCGCCCCTAGGTATCTCTACTTTTGTCCAGAACTAATCCTCTTCACCTGGTTCTTTTTTTTTTGACGTGTGTTTTTAATTCCCTCCTATTTTTGCAGCAGGTTTGCTCCATCAAGTATCATTCCATCATCATGCAAATAAAATGTGTTCCATAGTGTCTGATACATAAGACATCAACTCATGTTGGCTACTACTACCATTATTATTATTATCACCAAGAAGGTGCCAGTCAGCTATTTTCACATGTGGATAAACACACACCTTCCACTACTTAGAACAGTGTGGCTACTAAGTAAGTGCTATTATAAGTGTCTGCTATCATTATTCTCCTCCTCCTTCTCATTATTATTATTATTATTATTACTACTACTATTATTATTATCCACCTGGGCAAAATTTCTACCGAGTGTTGCTTAAAGTGACTGCTGGAGTGGTACATGCCTGATTAGCCAGTTAGGTCTAGTTGTGAGGAATTAAAAAACATAAACCCAATCACTTCAGAGGACATTATAAGCTCTGATGACATACAGTTTCTAAGGCAGTACAGCTTCAAGGCTTTGTTATTTTTGCCAGTGATTGAATTACCATTGTCCTCTGTGGTAGTGAGTGTGGTAGGAGTCATGACGGTGGTGAGGAGAACACACCTGTGTGAGCAGCAACCCAGCCTCATGTAACAACAGCGACACCATAATTTCTTCACATCTTCAACCACCTCCCACTGTCTCCTCCACCTTCACCAACAGACAGGCTCACATAGCCTCTATTACCCCAAACGCGGCTATTAGCCCCGTATCTTCCCTCGACCTGCCATCCTCTGGGCCTTGGCAGCACAAGTATACTTCTGGAAGGACAATCTGTATTCATGGTTTCTCTCTCTTTTCAATCTCCTGTCTCCTGCCCCCACCATTCCAATCAAACGGCCCTCTCCAAGGTCACAAACGGCTCCTACTCCTCTGACTTTCACTTTTCTGTTTCCTTTGTTGCCTCTTCCTTTTCTATTCAAACTTCCAATTTCAAAGTTCTGTTCCCAACTGGGTTGCCAGATTTAGAAAATAAATAAATATTTTATCTGGCAAGCCTAGCCAGCTCGCTTCTTATCCATCTCTGTTCTCCCTGGGAAATCTCATCCATGACTTCACCATTCGCTCTGTAGACATGTCTTAAAATCCATGATCTCCACCTCTGTTTCCTGAGATATCAGTCCAGTCAACTCCTGGAGGTCCCCAAACCCCTCAAACTAAATGTGCTATCTCCCTCCTCAAACCTGCTGCTCTTCCTGTGCTCCTCGCCCAGTACACAATTGTCTTTAAAGAAGGAGTCAAAGCTCCTCGCTCTTCTTCCCAAGTTCATCCTTGCTTCTCCCAGAGAAGATAAATTGACAGGAATGGGTCAGATTTTAAAAATCTAATCAGGCCCTATATACTTAGGTGACATCACCAAGCTTTCAGACGGGGGCTGGCAAACTTTTTCTGTAAAGATAGTTACTACTTTTGTCTCTGTGGGCCATACCTTCTCTGTTGAAACTAAAAGCAGGCATGAACAATAGGTAAAAGATGGGCTGTATTCTAATAAAACTTTAAGTATGGACATTGAAATTCAAATTTTGGGGGCAGCCTGGTGGCTCAGATGGTTGGAGCCCCGTGCTCCTAACACCGAGGTCACCAATTCGATTCCCACATGGGCCAGTGAGCTGCGCCCTCTACAGCTAAGATTGTGAACAACAGCTCTCCCTGGAGCTGGGCTGCTGTGAGCAGCCAATAAGCTGCAGTGTGCAAGGCGGATAGGCCAGGGAGCTGTGTCCTATACAACTAGACTGAGAAACAACAGCTTGAATCAGACGAGGGGAGGCAGAAGAAGAGGGGAAGAAAATAAATTCAAATTTTACATAATTTTCACTAATCATGAAATATTATTCTTTTAATGTTTTCCCAACCATTTAAACATGTAAAAACTATTAGCTTGTAGGTCATATGAAAACAAGTAATGGGCCGTATTTGGCCCATGCTGTGTAGTTTGCCAACCTCTACTTTAAAAGTAACTATGTCGGTGAGAATTTCTCTTTTGTTTTTCTTCCTCCATATGGCAAGAGTAATTTGCTGACCCAGGCCTTCTCCAACTAAGTGGGTCTGACTATCTGTCTCTTCTTTCTACATGTCTAAAGCAGCAAGGGCCACTGATGGGCCTGGTTGTCTTGTACTCTCTGTCTCTTTTTAGCTTCTTCCATATGATCAGTGTGGTCAGAGCTGAAATTTAAGTTTGGGCTTTGAGGGAAGAAGGAGCAGCAAAATTGGGCAGACTTCATTACCTCCTTTAGTCGATTCTTTGATTTGTCGTGTGTGTGTGTGTGTGTGTGTGTGTGTGTCTTCTCTTTTGGTAACTTCACGGTGGAGGCTATGGTTTGGGAAGTGATTGTGGTAGACCCTATTTTTCTGGCTAGATACTAAATAATAGCACCTCAAATCCCACTCCAGGTATACCTTGGAGACATTGTGAGTTCGGTTCCAGATCACAGCAAGACAGTGAATATCAGAATAAAATGAGTCACGCAATTGTTTTGGTTTCCCACTGTATATAAAAGTTATGGTGACACTTTATTGTAGCCTATAAAGGGTGAAATATCATTATGCCTAAAAAACCAATGTACATGCCTTAATTAAACAGACTTTATTGCTAAAAAAAAATACTAACCATCATCTGAAGCTTCAGGAATTTATAATCTTTCTGTTGGTGGAGGATTTTGCCTCAATGTTGATGAAATTGCAGTATCTACAAAGTGCAGTAAAGCAGATACTGTACTATTTCTAACAAATAATATCACCATTCTTCCAGGACCCAAGCTAGAAAATGTATATAATTTTCGACTATTTCCTGATCTGTTTTCTCCATAACCAAGCAGTCTCAAATTGCTATAGGCACTATTCCTATTTTGTGTCTTAATGTAGATCCCCTCCTACCTTCCACTCTTGAGGCTTTTGTCACACACATTCAAATGGGCATGAAATAATTTTTTAAATTGCAGTGAGAGTGGGGGGAAAATTGCATGGTCATAATTTAGCCAGAGATGTAAATTTGTGTAGAGCCATGGTAAATAAAACGTAATTGTGGAGGAAAACAAGATGGTGGCTATGAGTAGACACATGATGGGGGCCAAGAGCTTCCGAAGGAGAGGTTGGCACCACAAAGTAACAGAGATGCTTTATTGAATTCTGCATGTTCTAGGAATGTATTAGGGACTGTCAAAGAATGAATAATACAAGCACCTGCTAGGAACAAGTGGCAGCTCTGTACAGAGCACTGGAGAAACTCCCACGATCTGAAGAATGCTTTTCTCCTCCCTTTTCTTTCCCAGTCTTGGGATTTATGAATATACTCTCCCCACCCACCCCAATTAGAACAGACTTGTAAGACTTGATTAGAAGATTTAATACGATATGTTTTCTATGTTAATTAATGTCCTCTCTATGACCTGTATAAAAAGTACTTACAAAGAACAGGGAAGACACAATCCTATTTCACATGACAAATATTTCCAGACTTGTTGGGAGCAGAAGTACCAGTCGAGAAAACCTTTCCTTGAGGAGGTGGAAGGGAGATGTTCCCCTGTGTGCTCTACCATCCTTGTTTCCAGTCTCTGCCCACCCCCGAAACTATCCTCAGCAGTCATCTTTTTAAAGGACACATCTAAGCAAGCCAGTCTCCTCCTCATAAACTCTCAGTGGTAGATTTCCCTGCTGCCTACAAATAAAACCAAATGCCCGAACAAGGTGTTTAAGTCTCTTCCTTTGAGCTGGCTTCCACAAGCTTCCCAGCCCCGCCCTGACTATGCCCTGTCTGGCCTCCCTGAAGATGTAGCCACCTCTGAGCTTCAAGCACTGAACCTCCATGACACAGACTGTTCAAATGATTCCTCTACACCAAACAAACCATATATTCTTTTGTTTCTCTGCTATTATACACCTCCTTTTATTTGAAATGTTCCTGTCCCTAGTCTCTGCCTATTAATATCCCATTCAGCCTTCAAGGTCAAATCCTGTCTTCAGGAAAATTTCCCAGATTTTCTCAATCAGTACCCCACAAGTCATTGTCACGGCCGTTGTTAAACATTGGTTCACTCTGACTCTGTTACCTTAGTTTGATCATACATTTGTTTATTCTATAAATATTTACCAATGACCTACGCACCAGGCATTACATCAGGCCCAGGAGACAAAATGAGGAGCAAGACTTTAATCTAGACATTCTTCCTGACTGAATGGGGTAATGAGGACCACTGCTCCTAGGCCCCTAATAGGAGGCACAGTGGGATAAACCAGATGTCCCTGAGCATCATAAATTAGGGAAGAATAGCAGTCAGTCTGACAATCTCTCCTTGGTTTTACTGAATGTGGTGTGCAACTTGACGGGAAAACTGAATTGGTTCAGTAAAGGGAATTTTTGGTGCCGTGACAAAAAGAGGACCGAAGAAAGAGACTCCACAGAAAGTGGTTCTTTCTCTAAAGGGAAGAGGCTCTATAGAAAAGAAATTAAAATATCCAAGAGAAAGTTGGCTTCAATGTTGCTGTATTGTATGGAATGAAATTAGATCACCCATGGAAAATATTCAGCACCATGCCTAAAACATACTAAGAATCAGACAAATTAGTTGTTGTTATTAGTTTACTCCTTGTGTTGAATCTCCATGAAATCTTCATTAATATCAACATTATTTGTCAATCCTTTGGAGCTGGATTTTTGGGGAAGAAGGGAGGATATCAGGAGGATGTGGCAAACTACTAAGGGTGCCCAAGGGGAACCAGTCACATTTGAGGTATAGACCTTTTATTGGGTGCTTAGGAACTGGGCTAAGAGCTTGATATACATTATTTCATTTAATCCTCAAAACACCCTATGTTGTAGATACTATTATCGCCTCCCATTTTATAGATAGAAAATGGAGGCACCAAGAATGCAAATAATTTGCTCAAAATTACAGAGTTAAGAAATGGGTGGAGCTGGTATTCAAATCCCAAATCTCCACAGTTTGCCCACTTTGCTCTACTGTCCATCCGCTAACCATGAAGTTTGTGACAGCAGGATAAGATAGTGTTTGTGGAAGGCATGGCCACGATATTACCCTCATTTTATAAAAAAGAGAATTGAGACTCTGGAAAGTTAAGTGGCTTAATGTATACATTTTGAAATCAAGACTACACCCCTATCTTCTGATGCCCACTCAAGTGCTGTTTCCATTATTGGAGGTGGACTTTTATGTGAAAACAATTCCCACCTCATGCACGATGGCTGTCTTCACTCCTGGGCTGATAGGATCACCAAGTCCCAGCCAGAATTAGCGTCTTCTTCAATTTATGGCCTATTCTTCTCTGGTCTGGGTTATCCAGAGGTCATTTGGGCTAATGGATGCATGCTTCTTTGCAGTCTATACCCAATTTAAAATTCATGAGGCCTGTCAGGCTTATTGTTTTTAAAAGAGAGCTCTCATTGGAGCAGGGGCTATTTTAAAGCTATTTCTCTGATTGGTTTTACAGAGTAGATCCGATATGATTCAAAAGATAGTGTTGAAATTCATGACATATGAAAAAAAGGACCTAAATTCTTGAATGAATGCCTGATAAGAACAAAACGATTCTCAGAAATATTTCACCAAAGTCTTTTACGCAAGTGCCCAGCCAGGACTGAAAAGTACGTTAATGGTTATTTCTTTGTGGCAATTGAATTATAGCATTAGTCACCGCCTAACTTGAATTACATTGAAGCAGTTTATTTTAAAAATTAGACACTGATTTAAAAGGCGGCAGGCTAGTAATCCTTGATACAAGTTCTTCCAACCCCCAGTAAAAGTCTATGAAGACAGAGAAAATGTCAGAAATGCATTTGAAATACTGTAGACTAGGACTGACAAACTGCTTGAATCTGGGACTAATTCACACCAACTTTAATGCCAAGAAAAGGCCCAAGAATACATATTCTGTCCCACTCTTGCTCTAATATTAGAAACAGAGTATCTGCTAAACTGAAGACAAAAATGGTAATAAAAATAGTTAACATTGTTAAAAGATAAACTGAAGCACATTGAACATTGTGGGGACAGAGCCCCAGAGAGCAGTTTCCAGGCTGTCAGCCTCACATAGAAAGGGCTGGCTTAGCTAGTAAATGGCCATCAACTGTGATTGGATGGCCTTCAGCCGTGGCTAGTTGGCCGTCAGCTGTAACCAGTGAGCCACTGGCCACTAATATAACTGCTGTGGCTACGCTAGCAGCAAAATGGGGGGCTGGCAAGAAGATGGTGGCTGAGCCTGCAAGGGGAGCAGTGAGGGTTGCGAATAGTGTGGCTCCTGTTTCCTGTGTCTCCAACCCAGCCGCCAGAGAGAGAATATAGTGGTGTGACTCCCCTACCTATGGCTCCGTGGGTCTTCCTTTTTGGCCTCACCTTGTCCTGCGTTCTTATGTGGGGAGCGGGAGCAGAGACCCCACAGGCCGCCCTGTGCGACAAATGGCGCAGCGAGCAGGGTCTCCCACACGACAAACATTTTAAGATTTTATTCGAGAGAAAGTCAATTGGAATTGGCAGTACCAAACCAGAAGTGGTTAAGAGTGATCTACTGACAGAAACTAGTAGCGAGTGTTTTACAGAGAAGATGCAGAAGCAAAACAGGAAATTATTTGATTGACTAGAGCTGGAGCTGTTGCATTGTCTGGGAACCACTCGTTGGCTGTTTGTGATTGGTTCTTACCCTTTAGGCATTTATGGTAATTGACTCTCTGGCTTAGGTTTCAGTTTTCTTAGGTTACCAAGGCATTAGAGCCACCTCAGTGTAAGGCCTCCTTCTTTGATTATTTTAACAACACCTATCGAGTGCTACTCTCAGCATTTTGCATAAAACAAATCATTTATCTGATTTATTTCGTTTAGCATTATAATCTCAAGATCCATCCATGTTGTCGCAAATGGCACTATTTCATCTTTTCTTATGGCAGAATAGTATTCCACTGTGTATATGTACCACAACATCTTTATCCAATCATCTATCGAAAGGCACTTTGATTGTTTCCATGTCTTAGTTACTGTAAATAAAGCTTCAATGAACACGGAAGTACATATATATCTTTACCGATAAATGTTTTCAGATTTTTTGAGTAGATACCCAAGAGAGGGATTGCTGGGTCATATCATAATTCTATTTTTAATTTTTGGGGGAATCTCCACACTGCTTTCCGTAGTGGCTGCACCACTCTGCATTCCCACCAACAGTGTATGATGGTGCCTTTTTCTGTACAGCCTCTCCAACACTTGTTATTATTTATCTTGTTGATGATAGCCATTCTAACTGGTGTGAGATGGATGGATCTTCAGATTATAATGCTAAGTGAAGTAAGTCAGACAGAAAAAGTAGAGAACCATATGATTTCACTGATATGTGGTATATAAAACTGAAAACAACAAAGAACAAGACAAATAAGTGAAGAAACAAAAACTCACAGACACAGACAATAGTTTAGTAGTTGTCAGAGGGAAAGGGGGGAGAGGGAAGTAGATAAGGGTAAAGGGGATCCAATATATGGTGATGGAAAGAGAACTGACCCTGGGTGGTGAACACACAATGTGATATATAGAATTGTACAGAATTGTTACAGATATTACAGAATTGTACACCTTAAATTTATGTAACTTTGCTAACAATTGGCACTCCAATAAACTTTAAATAAAAAATATAAAAATAAATAATTTAACCCTCTCAACATCTCTATGAATTAGGAAATATTATTTTTCCCATTTTACAGATGAGGAAACTGAGGCACAGAGAGGCTAACTATCTTGTCCAAGGCCATAAAGCTTACTATTATTAGTAAGTAACAATGCTGAGATTAAAATCCATGTCCTTTACCTAGTCTCTCTTTCATTGTGTGGCCAGTTCAGAAATATAAATTCTTCCTATCAGAAATCCAGGCAGCTGTAACTCTACAAGTTCCAGTGTGAACAAAGTGTATTGTCCTAAAATGTAAGTGCTAAATTATAAAGCATCAAACTGGAAAAGAAATGATTAAAAACATAAGAAGAAGGGGTGGCTGGTTAGCTCAGTTGGTTAGAGCGTGGTGCTGATAATAATACCAAGGTTGGTTGCTGGTTCGATCCCCGCATGGGCCACTGTGAGCTGCACCCTCCTTAAAAAAATAAATTTAAAAAAAGGAGAAGAAAATGATAGTTGTACAATTACTTGGGTGACTTCTGCAGACAATTAGGACCAAAAAAAAAAAAAAAAAAAGAACCCCAAAATTGGGGTTATAGAGAATTTGAACAATACACACACATTATAATAAATAATATCATAAATGAAAATATACCTTCTATTAAAGTGTTTGAGAAACATTTACAAAACCAGATCATATACTAGACCACAAAGAAAACGTCAATAAATCTCAAAAAGTAGAGATTGTAACGACTACATTCTCTGCTTAAAAGGCAGTAAATCTAGAAATCAGAAAAAAAATTAAGAATGAAGCCCTCAACCTCATGGAAATGAAAAACATTCTCCTAAACAAACAAACAAACAAAAAACTATCATTAATAGAGGAGATCATGGTGTGATTATAGGTTATTTAGAAAATTGCAGTGAGAATACAGTACGTTGAAACTCATGGGATATTGTCAAAGCAAGTCTCATGAGCAAATTTATAGCATAAAGTGATCTTGTTATTTAACAACAAAACAAAATAAATAAACTTCCTTATTTGACTAAAGAACTTAGAAAATAAACAGCAAGACAAATAAAAAAACAGGTAGAAACCATGGAATTAAGAGGTGGTGAAGACTGTGGGATGATTTTCAAGACTAACTTCATTTTCTCTTCTGTGGAAAGTGGAAAGTGAAATAATTAACTTTCCAGAACACCTTGTAATTAGAAGTGGCCATGTGAAGTAAATCTTATCACTGAGACATCAATGGGAGATGACTGAGGGGGCTTCTTGGACCACTCTTGCTTTAATGGTAGAAAGGGGTACAGACAGAGCTGATTCAGTGCTTTCCCTCTTCCCCTTCCCCGGCCATATTTTCTGTCTTGAATGTCCCTCTGATGTCTGACCTCATAATAACCATCTTGTGACCAGGAAGCCATAAACATGAGGAGGGACAGTGAATCTGAAGAACGGAATGAGTCTGGATCTGATGGCACTATTGAGTAGTTGAACAACACTAGCAACCGTCTACCTCAAAGCTCATTATTATGTTAGAATAACATAATAATTATTATGTTAGAAAAACCAGTGCCTATTTGTTGAAGCCACTGTTCGCTTCATGTTTTGATGCATGCAGCTAAATGTACTTGTAACTTGCATGGCATACAAGTCGAAGGACTGATCCTGAAAATAAAAGCAAAACCCTTGGCAAATCTAATTTTTAAAAAGAGTGAAAAAGCAAATAAAATTAAGATTTAGGCCAGTATATCATAAATACAGAAATAATTTTAAAAATTTTAGAGAATGTCATGCTAAAAAAAAATTGGCAGTCTCAAAATAGATCTTTTGCTATAGGAAAAAAATAAATAAATCATTGTATGTGTAGGCTTTTTATGTCCTTCTAATTATTGTATTACTCAGGAGTTGGAAAATTAAGTACTCTGGATATTTTAGGTAGAAATAATTTAGGACCAGGAACCGTATGTTTAAAAACCATTGGGAAAAACAAACAAACACACACACACAAAACCCATTGGAAAATGCAGAAAAGCAAAGGTCAGGTAAGATCGCTGACAGCACTCAGCTTCCTGCTGGCTTTCAGAAATTGAGAAGCTGCTGTCTCTCCAATCTGCAACGGCAAGCAACCAACTACTGCCAATGGTCACAATTGCCTGCAGCACCAAGGCGGGTGTCTTTAGAAGGAAAGGCCCTGTGGGGACAGAGCCCCAGAGAGCAGTTTCCAGGCTCTCGGCCTCACATGGGGGGGGGCTGACTCGGGTAGTCAGTACCGATGGCCATCGGTTGTGGTTAGTTGGCCGTCAGCTGTAGCCAGTTAGCCATTGGCCACTAATATAACTGCCGTGGCTGCATTGGGGAGTGGAGTCGGGAGGAGAGTTGAGGGAAGTCGGAGAGTCGGTCGGTTGGCAGAAAAGTGGACAGCAGGTCGCACGTCCTGTGAATCCAGCATCCAGTGAGACTATAGTGGTATGACTCCCCTACCTGTGGCTCCATGGGTGTTCCTTTTTGGCCTCACCATATCCTGCGTTCTTTTGTGGGGAGCGGGACCAGAGGCCCCACAGGCCGCCCTGCATGACAGGCCCTGTGGCCACTGCTCTGTAGGAGGAGAAATTATAGCATACGTTTCCCTCCTGCATTTTAAACTCGCAGTACTGGTAAGTGCATCTCATAATGGGCTATGAATCAGAACCCTGCCTGCAAAGGATTTGGGGAAATACAGTTCTCAGGTTTCCAACCCCTGCAATGTAGAGACAGCATAGAAGGGGTACAAGAGAGAAACGGTACTAAGTACCAGCAGCCATTCTGACATATTTATTTGTTTTATTTTTGAATAGTTTATTTAGGGATAAACAAAAAATTCTCTGTCTCTCTGTAAAATACATAAATAATTACATATACTATATAAACTACATAATAATTATAAGGAATAATTATATGTTTTATATACTTATATATAATATATAATAATGATATACATAAATAATTGCATATATATATATATATATATATATATATATACCCATGAAAATCTCCTACTATATAACTGTGCTCACCCTCCTCCTAAAGTATATTGTATTAAAATCCTGGAAGCAGAATTATGCTCAAATGGGTTTAGCTACAGATAATTTAATGAAGGGATTATTCATAGAGATGTAGGCAAGGGTTTAGGAAATTCGTGTATATTGAGGTATTCAAGACTAGCAACAATGGGAAGCCATCGCCATCCCAGGCCTGAAAGGGTCAAAGGGAGTGTAGAGGTTTTAAAATACGTCCTGAAATTTTTCAGTCCTCCTCCCTAGAACAGGTGGTGCTTTATTCCCCTCTACTTGAGTGTGGGCTGGACTTAGTGACTCCCTTCAATATGGCAGAAGTGATGGCATGTGACTTTGGAGACTAAAAAATAAATGTGATGTCTTCCTTTTTCTCTCTTTTGGATCAATTATTTTTGGGGAAGCCAGATGCCATTCTATAGGACACACAGGTTACCCTTTGGATTGGCCCACAGGGAGAGGACCTGAGGCCTTCTGCCAAAAATCATGAGCAAGAGCTTGGATCAGATCCGACAGTCCCAGTCCAGCCTTCAGATGACCGTAGTTCCAGCCAACATCTTGAGTGCAACCTCATGAGAGACCCTGAGCCAGAATTGCCCAGTTAAGCCATTGCTAGATTCCCGACCCTCAGAAACTGTGTGAGATAAGTAGTATTTGTTGTTAATTTTGGGGGGTAATTTATTACATTGCAATAGAGAACTAACACATGGAGAAAATAATGTCCCTAGAGATGTGAAAATTTGAATTGTGGATGAGGGACTTCTAGGCAAGAAGTATAGACACAGAGGGTGTGGCCATTGCCAGAACCACTGGGCCCAGGCTGGAAAGGAGAAGCCCTCTACTCTTTTTCTCCTCCTGCCCTTCAACACTCTGCCAGTGCATACACTGACCAAGCCCAACAGAAGCCAGAGGGCAGGTGAGCCCCAGTCTGTAAAGATTAGTTCCAGGGCACAGAGCAGGGCTGAGCAGGTCAGAGGAGCCGACAAAGAAAAATCAGAACATATTTACATGAATCTCACTATGAAGTGTTTCAATCAGGATTTGGTCAGAGGAGAACCACCAGGAGATATATAATGAGGGATATAGCTTTGACCTTATGCAATTGTGAGAGCTGTTTAAACAGTTTCTATAAGGCCGTTGCTTCTGAGTCTGGGGCTGGGACCTGAAGTCAGCAAAGCAGGCCATGAAAGATGGGTGTGAAATGGAGGCAGCAAGAACTGAAGCCTGCAAAGACAGACTGGAACCTGCCCCCGTCTCTCACTGCCCCCAAGTCTCCAATTTTGATGCTGGGGTGGGATCTGCAGGAGAGATTGGTACCCTTCTTACGGAGCGGAAATGTATCTTGCCCAGGAGTTAGTGAAGGTGAAGGCGTTGGCCCAGCAGGCACTGGAGTGGCTGCGGGCCCACCTGCTGTCCCACCCCAACAAGGCAAGCCAGCAGAGCAGTGACAATTCCTCGTGCCCTGCACCAGCCTGTGAGTGCAATGAGAATATGCCTCCTGCTTCACGTTCACCTTCCTGATCTCACAGAATTTTCTCTTGTGGCCTGCTATCCCAGAATGATGAAAGGAAGGGAATTCTGGAAACAGTCCCAGCTAAACTAAGTTGATGTAATACACATTCACCACAGAGTTGCAAAAGGACAAAATATAATAAGAACAAAATGCGGTATTAAGAGAATTATCTACCACAGCTAAATCAGGTTTACTCCAGGGAAGCAAGGATAGTTGCATGCTATAAAAATCTATTAATGTAATAACATCAGTTCAACAATCTCAATAAGAAAAAACTGTGTGATAATCTCAATAGATGAAGCATAGACATTCAGATAAAATTCAATATTTATGCCTGCTTAAAAATAATTTCTCATAGGTGTATAGGCATAGGAAGATACTCCCTTTAACATACAATTTTTTGTATTGACAGCTTATATCATTCTTCATGTTGAAATACCAGAAATATTCCCATTAAAACCAGGAAGAGGCAGAGATGTTGGATGTCTCTTACTGAAATTTATTTTGAGACCATTTTATGTAGCACTGTTCTAGAAATTTTATCTGATGCAATAAGACAGGTAGAGATAAAAGATAAAATTATTGGAAAGGAAGAATCAAAATTACTGTTATTTGCAGACCATATGATTATATATTTTTAAAAACTTGCAAGAGAATCAGCTGAAACCTCTTAATATTAATTTATAGTAAGGAAAATGGTGACATACAAGGAAAACACAGAAAATCCAGTAGCTTTCCTCTAAGCCAGCAACACCACCCAGATAATGGTATAATGGTGAATGGAAGCCAGTCACAATAGAAACCAGAGAATATTAAAAGCCCCATGATATTAATATTTTTGAAGAATACAGATCATTTATTTTGTTGAATATTTCTCAATTTGTGTTTGTCTGATTCCTCCCATGATTAGAGTCAGGTTATACATTTTTGGCAGGAATATCTCAGAAGTATCCTTGTGTCCTTCCTGCTTCATCCTATTATGAGGAACATGATGTCAATCCGTCCCATTACTGATGATTCTGACTTTGATCTCTGTTAACGTGGTGTCTGTAAGCTTTCTCTTCTATAAAGTTATTATTTTTCCCCTTGTAGTTATTTAGCAACTGGATGGAATTTATTTTGGGACCATGTAAATATCTTGTTTTTCATCAAATTTTCACCCATTGTCAACTATTTTATATGACAAGGATGTAGTAAGATGTATATTCACATACATTGCTTAGTCACTTTCTCTACAAAGCAATTGAATGGCTGTTATGAGGAATAATAAAAATTGTCATAGTCTTTGATCTAATAATCCAACTTCTAGGAATCTATTCTAGGAATGATCAAAATCAGAAGTGTGGTCAAAGGGGTATTGTTTTCATTTCAGAAATATTTATAATAGTAAATTTGATAACAAGGTAAAAGTCCAATAATAGATGGGTAGATAAATCAGTTATGAAAATTCTAAATGAAGAAATAACCTAAAATCCATTATAGTATTATTAAAGACTAATGGGAAGAAGTCACTAAACAATGTTTTTGACGATACGGATTTTAAACTGCATATGTACTTACAGGATATTAGTCTTTTAGAAAAAAAATACACCAAAATGGTAGTAATATTTGTTTCCAGGGGTAGTTTGTAAGTAATTTTCAGTTTCTTTTATATTTGGTGTATTTTCCCAGTGTTCTACAATAATATACTTATGCATTCTTCTGAAAAAACCTCAATAGAAAACATTATGTACAAATTAACTCTCCTGCACATTTTCCTTGTATAAATTTGTGATCCATGTGTTACCTTCTATAGAGTCAGCAACAAAGAGTCAATGGAACAGCTGACAAAGCAGGTGAAATCACTTTGATGTGTTTGGTCACCGTTAAATTGTGATGTGTAATAATACTACACGATTACATCCATCTGGTCAGACAGTTTTATTTATTAACGTCACAGATTTGTCCTGCAATTCACCCAATAGTTAGGCAACATTTGACAATTTACAATGCACTTTCACACACACACATACCCCAAAGCGGAGGGGGGTCACCCAGGGCTAGTATGGAGCTTGCAAAGTGAAGAGCACAGGACCCCACGGAACGCTGCGTTCTTCACAGGCACTACCTAATTGATTCTTTTAACAACCCCACGAGTTGAGTTTTATCTTTTCTGTTTTCTCCAGAGTTGATTGACTAGACTAACACAGGCATTTCCCAGCTCCCAGCCTCAGAAGCCCCTCTATGTAACATGTGGGGGCCCTTTGTCAAATCCACTTACATGTGATTTATACATTTATTACACAAGGAGCATGTGCTGCATGAAAGCACGTGGAGGCAGTGTGAATATTGTCCTGAAGCTTTTCTTAACGTTAGAATTATGTGATGTCCTACACAGATTAAAATGAGAAACTCCCCCCCTTTTTTTTTTTTTTTTAACAATTTTTGAGGAAAGGACATTTGGGCCGACACTGCAGTTTACATTGAGAACCAGGAAAGTTATCAATGTGGTAGAAGTCAAGCTATAGAACCCCACACATCAGCTAAGACCCAGAGGTTTTAATACATGAAAATGCTCTTTTAGTCCATTAAGGTGAAAAATGTAATAAAATTTCCACACATTCCTTCCAGTAAAGTAAGGAGAAAAGGTGGTGAGACAATCAGACCACAAAGAGAAATATCACAAAATGCAAAGTATTTTGTTATTACTTTTTAGTACCTTTCTTGTAGGAGTTTGTGGTAGGAAAGGAAAAATATTTCTAGAGAGTCTCAAGAGAAGCTTTCCATGTGGGCTGATCCGAAATACATAAGATAAAATAGAGGCTTTTGAAAGGAACTTTTGAAAATAATTGTGATGTGTTTTTTTTTTCTCTTGAAAAATTGTTTTACTGTGTGATTTAAAAAACATTTTAAATCCCCAAACAGAAATCCACTGAAATGCAATAATTTCATTGTAGGATACACTGAAAATAATATTTAACCCAGTGACTGTGCATCAAAGTGAGAAAGATTATATGCTAGAATGGCACATGGAGCGCGTTCCGTGATCCACATAGCTGACTGCCACGGCGGGCCTCGGGAACAAGGTCGGCACTTCCAATGCCATTGTGGAAGTATTCATATTCAGCTGAGCCATGAGACGTGACTCCTACATTTATATAAAGGAAAAAAGAAAGTCATTTTCCAAGTTTGTTTCCACAGCAACAATATTCCTTATTTTTCTTTTATGTGCCTAAACATGATTAAGCTTCTACAAGAGGCAGTAAAATAAAATCTTTGCAAAATGCCAGTTAAGACCAATTATAAGTGTGAAAGCTCCAGTGATCACATTCATTAAACAAGGGTTGATGACAGGCCTACCGTAGACCAGGAACTGTGTTAGGTCCTGGAGATGTAGGGATGAAGAAGACTGGAGGGCTGCCCTCTATCTTGTTGTATACTGGTCAGAGAGACAGCCAGGTTAAAGGATGAATTTAATACACTATAATATCATATGTGCTATAATAGAGGTATATTTGACATCGTAAGGAAGGAGCAAGCAACAGCCTGAAGAATTCACGGTTATTTGACCTAGATTTTGAATAACTGATGATCTTTCGCCAAAAGAGAGAGAGAAAAAAACAAACAGACAAACAAAACAAAAAAAAAGAAAACAGAGTCAGAGTGATAGAGAGAGACAGGAAACAATTAAGGCAAAGAGAATTAATTGTAAGTGTGAAAACATACAAATAGAGGTAAGAGGGCAATGTCATTGAGAAAAGCACTTTGGGATGGCTGGAAGAGATACAAGGTGGAGAGAGTGGTGGGGGCTAGAAATGCAGCCTGGGGCTATTAGAAAGGGCCATATGTGCCCAATGAAAATGTGAGGATTTGATCTTGTAGTAGATGATGAGGATCCATCAAACCTACTAAAGCAAAGGCATGATCAGATCTCTGCTACTAGAATAGTCACACGAGCTGCAGAGTAAATAATGAGAATAACTGGGAGAGTTGGGTGGGATGGAGGTAGAGAGACCCAGGTTATCTGGGTCTCATAGTTTATCTGAAGATTTGAGAATTTACCAAGATGTAAAAACATACGTATCACCTTGCCTCCTAATAGATTACTCAGCAAAATTAGTTCGCTTTCTTTTACTTCCTTTCCCTTCCCCTCCCAATCTTGTTTAACCCCAGAGTGGGCAGGTAAACTGGAGCTAATCCTCTGTTGGGATTTTGCAGGTGAGGAATTTAGGCATGACAAAAAAATAAATAAGTAAATAAATAAAAATAACTAGCTCAAGGTTGTGGCCGTTAGTAACTAGAAAGGCTGGAATTTGAATACAGGCATTCAGAAGGACTCCAGAGGTTGGGTGTGTAACCACCACACTATGCCACTTCTAACTGCATGTGAGGTTTGTTGTAAGGATTAAATGAGAGGATATATGTCTCTTGCTGAGATGATGATATAGTTAACTCTTTCATTGATTCCTCACTCCTTATCTATGACCTTAACCTAGTCACTTGTCGTTTTCCAGAGTCTCATATCTGTCCTTGCACTCTGGAATGTACCCTCATCCCAAACCTGGAGTTGCTTCCTACAGTCTCCAGATTTTCTAATCTCAGGCCTAACACATACTCTCCCATGCCATCTCATAAAGTACCCCTCCCGTGGCCCTTTGTGAAATAGCTGAACTTCTTCATATAGCCCTTGATACTCTTCTCAATTAACTAAGTACCAAAAGTGGGATGTCACTGAGCTCCCCTCAACCAGAGATCTTGTGTATTACAGATACATTGATCAAGGTTGCTAAGATGCACTCTACCTAAAGTTGTGCCATCCAAAGTTTTGAGACTCTTGGCCAAGGAAGACTACATCCAGTCCATTGGCTGGCCAGTGACCAATTCAATTCTCTTTCTCTAATTCGCTCAAACTTAAATGAAGAGACTCCTAGAGACTAAGTTAGTCTGTCTGAGATGCTTAAACATGGAAGTCAGGTGGAGCAAGAGGTTGGGCTCTGCTCATATGTCCACTCAAGATGGGCTATGCAGGGAAAAGTTGAGGGGCTACACAGCCTTTAAGCTTGGGTCCTGACTTTCATTTATATTGGCCTTCTGGCTACATTTTCCACCCTCAGGATCTGAGAGATATCCCCCATCTGTTTCCAACAAGCTCTCTTTGTGGGGTTTGTTTCATTTTAAACGGATTTCTGTTTCTTACAATCAAATATTCCCTGACTTTGCTATCTAACTATGGAAGGTGTTCTCATGTATGCATTTTATGTGCATTTAATTGTAAAGCCCATCAGAGCCAGATTTTTAAAAAATATGTCAGGGGGAGGCCAGTTAGCTCAGTTGATTAGAGCGTGGTGCTCTCAACAACAAGGTTGCTGGTTCGATCCCCACATGGGCCACTGTGAGCTGTGCCCTCCACAGCTAGATTGAAACAACTACTCTACTTGACTTGCAGCTGATGGATCTTGGAAAAACACACTTAAATAAATAAAAGTTAAAAAAAATATATATATGTTAGGGGTAGTGATCGAATCCCTACTGAGACTCAGCATGGAAAGGAGATTTCTTTGCACAGAGCTTGTAATGATGTTGTAAAAGTGGCTGTTTCTGTTGTCTCCTACTTTGTTTATACCCTCCAGGTAGTTATTGCCAAAGGTTTCTGCTAAGAATTTCTACATTCCTAGTTGGCTTAAAATATTTGGCCAGCCTTCATCACACCGGTTGGTTGACTATGAGAAATAATGGTAATGACTCATTTTATAAGTCCTGAGAATAATGCTACTGGAGGACATAAATGTAAAGTAGGAGCCACCAATATTTTTTAGGATTCTGGTAGTGCGTCTGTTTGTAATTGTCCTGGCAGGCTGGCCAGGTGCACACACGCACACAGACACACACACACACACAAACACCACAAAAGATAACACCTAACTTTTGAAAATATGTCCTTTTTGATTTTGACAGTGAGCTATGCCAGGTGGTCAATTGGAATGGCCATTAATCAGTGCAATAGGATGTCAAAAGAGGCAGGAATCATTAAGAATGTATTGTCTCTTGAAGGTTTTGCAATTTCCCAAATTTATTTTTATCTACAGAGACTCATGAGGCTCCACAGTGACATATGTGTCCTATTTACTCCATCAGAACCAGGGTGGCCTGGCACAGATGCACCGATGAGGGATGAGCTAAATCAGGCTGGAGGTGACAACATTCTGAAGGGTCAAGACAGACTGCAGCAAAAGGTCAGCACAAGGACATTTCATCCGAGGGGTGCATATGAGGGAGGGGTACCTAAGTATGGTGAAGGCTCTGAATACTGCCAGGTCTTTGGAGATTGGTATCACTGGGGACAACTCTGTCCTGGGCAGGCTGGCCAGGTGCTATAAAGGTACAAGGTTGGCAGTGGATGGATATGCATCCTCAGCCAGGGGGGGATTTCTATCAAAGAAAGTTACCCAATTTTTAAGGGATATAGCTTAGCTAGTTACCCTCGGCTATTTGAACATTGCGATTAAACTGTATAACAGTCATAAAAGGATGTATGAAGATTAATAGATAATATTCTTTAGCACTTTAATTTTATAGAATTCAAAATATAAGAAAATGCATTTTCTGGCTGCATGCCAATGCAGATATAAATAAGTAGCTATTGAGACTCTAATTTCCTGAGAATTTTAATAAAGCGAAATATTTATGGTTTAAATTTACCTCCGAAATTATGCAGCGAAGACTAGTTTATGACTTCGGAGAACAAAAAGAAACTTGCAAATACTTGATGTTGGCAGATCAATTAAGTGGTAATACATGCTACATTATAATTTTAATCACTATGAAATTAAAATATGGTAATGAGTGTTAACATGACTTTATCCTTTCAAACTATGATTTAATTTATGGAACTTTTCTTAACTACGTCCCTATTTTCTTGGTTATTTTTCTTACTCTGTGTGCTACTTTAGATTATACAGTTTCCAACGCATATTATTCAAGACAGCCACCAATTAAATGAGTTCTTCTTCCCTTATCAATTAAGGATCTTGTAGGCTATTCTTGCTCATTTTAATCTAGTTCTTTCTGCCTCCCTGCATAAAATATATGGAGAATTAGAATAACTATTTTTTTTTAAGGCCTACTTTTGGTTTTCAAATTGTTGATTTTTTTCCAGTGATACAAAGGCAACCCAGGTGTGAGCTTGCCTTCTTCAAGGGCAGCCTTGCTCTAACATAACTGGGGAAAGAGAGGGAGTTCTTTCTTGGCTTCCATGTGGCAGCTCGTTGGACCTGATGCACCCCTGCTTCCTCTCCCATCTCTGTTGCTGATCCAGATTCCTTCCTCCTCTCTGTGATGCCACCACCCCACACTAGCCTCAGTGGATGGATCATGTTGCGAAGACTGCGTTTTCCTGTACTACTCAAACCTCGAATCCCCAGCATCTCACGTTAGAAGCTCCATACTGGGATATAAAAAAATTATCTCAATAAAGGAGAAGAAAAATGTTTCGTAGTATACCAGAAGTGAATCAGATGGTTAAACACTTCACAGAGGATCCTGCTTTGTCTCCTCAAGGTACCAGGTTATTCCTTTCATCTCGAGGCCAGCACTCCTCTCTGTCCCTTCAGACTATCCCTCTTCTTCTTCAGCTCCCTATATGTAAAACTGTACCCCTCCCTTACAATGTGGGAAACCTTGCCCTCTACCCATAGCTGTAGGTCTCACTCTAGAACCCCTTTATTCCACCAAACTAGGCAGTCCCAGTCATTTCCCAAGTGCATTTTTTAAAACTCTGATTTATGCAACCAGAAACATCATGAATGGGGCAGGGTGCGTTGGGAGTGGGGTGCTGAAGCAACACTATGTTGGGTGTGCTTTTGTACTGAAACCAACCTAATTTCCTGCCCCTGTAGTAAGCAGTGCTGGAACTAGTCACGCTGTCCTATGCCTGTGCTAAAGAAGGCTTAGGCCAGCCAACGTGACTTAGTTGCTTGTTTCAGGAAATGAAAACTCCTGCAAGATGAGGTTCTAATCAACTAAACACTTAAATGATCAAAGTGAAGAGCATGCTCATCAAAACTCACTTCAAAATCCTAACCTCACCGCACTCACCAATCTAAAGCTACCATGCCGTAAACTATACCAAATCCTCGCGAGTTTCTTGCCTTGTAAGATCACCTGTCCAGGACTGTGGTACGTGCTTCAGTGGCTCCCTGTCAGCTATAGGATAAAGTAAAAAGGTTTATAAAGCAATCTTGATTTATCTGTCCAGCCTCATCTCCATCACTCCCAACACTGCACTTTATTCCAGAACCCTGAAGAATTTGTAACCACCCTCAACGTACATATACATACCAAGATGTTTCACATCTCCATGCCTTCATTCATTTTTTTCTCATTGTTTTAAATACCCTCCTTCTCTCCCCTTGTTGCCTTGGATATGTTCTCCTCAACTTTTATTAGTCCAAGGCCTCTCTTCAGGGAGCCTTCCCTGAACTTCAGGTTGCATTAGAAATAGCACGTGCAAAGGCCCTGAGGCATATCGCCAACATTGCATTGGAGTGGTCAGTTCACATGTCCTACCCTCTCAGCAGACATCCTTGACAACTGACAGTACCTGACAGTTCTAGATATGTACAGGAATATACAGTTGATGTGTGTTGAACTGAACTGCACTGGATTTTGCCATCACAAGATTCGTGAGTATTTTTCTTGGTTTATTGTTTAACTTTTATTTAGGTTGAATGGGTTTTTGACATAGAGTCGTTTTAATTTTTATGGAGTCAAATTTATTGATCGTTGTGTGATTTCCTGGATGGATATTGAACTTCAAAAGTGACCAACTGGTTTTTGAGAGACTCTTCATGAGTTGGCTGAGAAATTCTGCAGCCTCATCCTCCTTCCTGGGAATAGGAAAATACAGTAAGGCAGAGGAAGAAAGGAGATTCTTACCCAGCCATTCTCAGAAATTCTTGACTCTTTTCCTTCTCAGTGAGGGAAGGTATACAGGTCAAAGGTACAAGTTATATTTTGTATCTTGGCTTTAAATTTTTTCATCAATATGTGAAGACAGCTATCTTCAAGCTAAGCAATTCCATTTGTCTTTAGGCCCCAAAAGAGAGTCTATACCACAATGCCTTCGGATGAAAGAAAAACAACATTTGCTGTTTTACTCTTTTCTTTATTTTCTAAATAAGTATAACACGTCACAGCAATTATCTCTGTGGTCTGTGCTTGCCTGGCTCTGTGTTTTGCTCTTGGCTTTTCTCCATCTGAAACATTGGCTCATCCTCCAGCTCAAATGTTATAGCCTTGATAAGCCCCTTTTCTGATGAGTTGCTTCTTCTACTAAGCCCGTATTTGCCCCCTTGTAGATATGTGCTTGTATACGACACTACCAAAGTGTAAGCAACACAAGGGCACAACTGACGTCTCATTTGTTAATTTATTCATTTACTGTTCAAACATTAAGCACGGCAGGTTCTCTGCTAAGCACGGGAGAAACAATAGAGAAGGAGCTAGGCACCAGCTCTGCCCTCTTGGAACTTGTAGTCTCACCGAGAAGGCAGCCATTTAACTAACTGCACATTTGATCACAATCGTGGAAAGTACTATAAAGGAAAAGTTTAGGAGGATAAGTGAATATATAACAGGGGTCAATTAAGGGGAGGTCAAGAAAAGCTTGTCTAGCAAGTGGTATTTTAAGTTGATATCTGAAGGTTGAGTAGGTGTTCACTAGGTAACGTGGAGGAGTGGGGAGGCAGGGCATGCCAGGCAAAGGAATAACATCTGCAAAGTCCCTGAGGCATAGCATCACCTGGCTGGCCAGGGACACCACTTTGCATACAGAAGGTATCCAACACACATGCAACAAAGAAAGAAAATAATTTATACTAAATAAATAAAATGATATTGGTGTGTATAACAACATTTTTTCCCAATATCCTATCATGTTCAACTCTTCAAAGTAGAAGCATCGAGAGTAAAATTAAGAACTGTCAATTTACGCGGGAGGCAGAATGTGATGATGATTAATTAACAGCATGAGTCTGGAGTCAGACAGGGTTTAAATCTCAGCCCTATCATTTATACTAGGTGTGTGACCCTGGGCAAGCTACTTACCTTCTCCATGCCTTATTTTCCTTATCTGCAAAATCATCATCATCCTCCTCCTCACCATCAGTACCTATCTCCTAGGGTTGCTTCAGGGATTATATGAAATAAAACATGTAAGGAGCTGAGAACACTCAGTAAAGGTCAGCACTCATCATTTAGTGAAACCAACATACTGTCTGTAACTCTCCTCACCATCAGTACCTAAGCAAATATTTATTGGAGTTTGAATTAACAGTACTAACAGTTATCAGGAAAAAGGAAAGTGTCATTTTTTTCCTTTTTGCTTTCTGCCTGAAGAATTTCCCAGGTGAGTGTGTCTATATATAGCATCGTTGGTGAAAAGTAGAGCAACGAAAATTTCCAAGTGATAAAATCACATTTCAGTCTCAGTCATAATTACATACCTTCATAGGTACTCTCCTGAAATTCCAAGCATCATTTCTCCTCTGTTTTCACTTGTAAATACCTATAGGTTTTAGAATCCTTTTGGCCGTCTTCTACAACTTTTCAAACTGGGGCAGCTTAATTAGGATCCTGACTTCTCTCCTTTCATCAGCAATTTGCTTCAGTTTTGAAAAACATCATTAAAACAAAGGATGCAGTGAGTCTGCCAGAACATCGGGGTTTTATTTGCTTCTCAGATGAGAGCATGAGGAGGGAAGTGACTTGCAAATGATTAATAGACTTGATATTTAGACTTTTCTAGCTTTGATTTCCAGCTTTAGAATTTGCATTTAACTTTGTGAAAGATTAGGTTATTTCTGCAGCTTCCTCTTCCACCTCACATTTCGGCATTAGGTTGACCAGCCCAACAGCCTTTCATCTCTCCCAACAGACTTAGGCAAATTGCAAAGAAACATTCGAGGGACAGCTGACTGGAATATAAGAGTAATCATTAATTAATTTTTTTCCCATCTGACCTTGAACAATGACAGGCACTTCGTCTATTCATCCCCCCAGGACAGCCCTGGTGAGGAGGGATGTGGCGCAGGTGGCTGAGGCCGCCAGAATCAGAGTGGGGGCAGAATGGGAAATCTGGTAAGATCGCCAGACTCACTGGTGTTGAGTTTATGATTTGAAGACCTCATCCTCCTAGCCCTAGATAACAATGTATCTATGTTCTATCTCTATAGACTTGCCGAGTCTAGCCATTTCATACAAATGGAATCATACAATATGTGGCCTTCTGTGACTGGCTTCTTTCACTGAGCATACATAATGTTTTCAGGGTTCATCCATGTTGCAGCGTGTATCAGTACTTCGTTCCTTTTTATGGCTGAATAATATTCCATTGGATGGATAGACCACGTTTTGTTTATCCATTGGCGGACAGTTGGGTTGTTTTCACCTTTTGGCTATTATGAAGAATGCTGCCATGAACGATCGTGTACAAGTTTTTGTGTGGACATATGTTTTCTTTTCTCTTGGGTACATACCTAGGAGTCGAATGGCTGGGTCAAGTTTTCTTGATGTTTTAACGCAAAGGCAAACATTATTCCAAATTAAACTAAATGACAGCTTTTGGTAAATAACAAAGCACTTCTAAAAATAAGGCTTCATTATAACTGTCTTCTAGAATATTTAATCTCCTAATTTATTCAAGCAATTTTGAATCAGTTTCTATTACGTACTTTGCACTATGCTATATGTACTGGGGAGAAAGATTCAAAGAGGACCAAGGCAAGGCCCCTTCGAGGGAACCTACTGTTTATAAAAATAACTAACATGTATCGCATCTTTATTCTTGCCAAGGCTGATGCCAAATGTTTTATGTATTCTAAATCCTTGACTCCTACTGTCACCCTGTGAGGTAGATACCATTGTTATCTTCATTTTATGGAGAATTTAAGGGAGCTGGATGGCCTTTATCACTTTATCACTCTCCCAGGCTTATTCTCTAGCAACAGAATAGCATAAGACTAAAGGGTGTGTCATCTGAAGTTAGATATCCTGGGTTCGAATGCTGCCTCCCACACTCACTGCGTGGTATTGGGCAAAAGAACCACACTTTCTAAGCCTCAGATGCCTAGTCTGTAAAGTGGGGCTAATCCAAGTATCTACTTAATAGAGTTGCTATAAGCATTAAATGAAATATACATATATCAAGTGCTTGACATGTAGTTAATGCTCAATAAATATTAGCTGTTGCTATTATCCATTGTAAACTCTACAAGGAAAACATTACAAGGGCACGTGATATATAAGGGCTGTCAAGAGTTACGATTTATCTCTGTTGGAAAGGGAAAAAGTCAGGCTAAACTGCAGAGAAGCTAAGCCTGTTTTTCTCCTTTTACCTAAATTCTATTCATTGATATTAACAACTGAAGTCTTAAAAGCCGGCTTCTGCTTATGGCCTCTCCTTCCATCTTCAGCACAGTTGGGGAGCTTAATGCAGGGTGGCAATTTGTATTCCATAAGTGTCTTTTGTTTCATTAAGAAAGGGGCCCATCCAGGATTGTTTTGGGATGGTTTTAGAACCTGACACCCAGGAGATGGGGATAGCAGCAAAGGATTCAAGCTAGGCATCCACAGAGGTGTCAGCCAGGCAAGATCCATTCCTCTGCAGGCTCCTGCAGGGAGAGGAAAAGGCCAAATGATTATGCAAAAGAAGATCTCATAGGAATGTGTGATGCATTTAAACATAGATGTAGTCTGTCTTCAGTAACTTGGGGGAGTTGCCATTGTGTTTGGGTTAGCCTGACATGGAGTCAGGGAGGATGAGGGTGCAGTGTGACTTGTCACACTAAGTACACTTGTCTCCCACGGCAACGGGTTACTGAACAGCGGGAGACAGCAGAGCTGGGAAAGCATTCAGGGGAGTGGTCGACAGGGAGCACTTCTTTGCATGTGTATCCGGCCCCGATTCGGAGGACGATTTCAGAGCGTCTTAAGTGGTCATCAGCATTCCTGGCTGTTCGTAGGGACAAAGTTGCTCCAGAATGAAGAAGAATCAAGATTAGCTTCCTGGCACTTGTTACAACGAAGTCAGACATCCAGGCAACCCAACTATGGAGAAAGCAAAGTCCGAACTGAGTATGTGCTTGTGGATACACACACACAAATACACACCATAGTGAGTCTCCGGAGGGTCCGTCAGATTCCCATAGTTGATGTTTAATGTTTATCCCCTCTTGTACTATCCCTACAGAATTTCTCTTAGAGCTCTGTATATATCATAACTACTTGCTTACATCTGTCTGTACCCACCAGCTTGTGGATTTGCGGGGTAACAGGGACCACGTGTTATTCTCTTAGTATTCCCAAGGTGTCATAACACAGAATCCAGACCGTAGTACATGCTAGAAAAAAAAGAAAAAGAACTCTAACTGAATAGAATGTTAGGGGTGTATATTACCTTTGAGCTGGAATTCCATTTAACTTAATTATCACCTCAAGCCTGTGTGGTGGGTTTTATGCCTATTTTAACAGATGGGGAAACTGAAGTTCAGAAAGGTTAAGCAACCTGCTCAAGGTCAGATGGTTGGTGGAGCTGGGATTGAAATTCATGTTGAACATCTGATGGGTGATTAAGACTTACATAAAAATCAATCAACCTATTATCAAATTAAGACATTAATTATGATGACTGAAAGAAAATGCCTGAAGCTTCCAGGAAGTTCAGTATCATCAAAGAGTTTACATTAATTGCCTTCAGGCCCATGGCACTGAGCTGAGTGCTGTGAAAGGTAATCCACACAGATGGTATGGCCCTCAAGTGGATTTTAAAAAGAAAAACCTATATGTAAAATATAATTAGGTAGAAGAGGAAGATTAGCACCACAGTGAACTGGAACCAATCTGAATATGGACAGATGGATAAGAGCTTCCTAAGAACAAGGACCGAGTCTTTTTCATCACTGTCGGCCCAGTGCCCTGCGTAGGCCGGGCACAAAGCTGGTACCCAAGAAGTGCTGCTGAGAGGAATTCCATTTAAAGTATAAAGTCTGCGTAACCATTGAGTCTGAAATACAAAATGTCAATCAGCACGATTAGAGTCAAAATGAACACACCCTGCCTAACTGGCTTCCCACTTCTGCATCAGGCTTCCTCTGTAGGACTTGTAGGGTGTTCACTTCATGGGGCTTGAGATGAAAGCCGTGGATAAGTCATCTTAACTGATGTACTCTTGGGGTTAGCATTGTAGCTCTGGGTACAGGTACAGGATGGGGTCACCCAAAGGCCAGAGAGGGTAAAGAGTAATCTATCACAGCATTACGACCATCTCTTCCTCTCTACCTTGGAAGCAGGCTGGGGGTGCAGAGAAAGCAGCAGAGAGGTGAGCAGAAAATAGGGATGGAGACAGATACTGATAGCAGAGCCAAGGGGGTACCTCCGAGTCTAAGGAGCAGCAATGGGAGGTTGTATGAGGCTGTAGCCAGGCCAAGGGCTGCTGCAGATGGGATTGGTTGTGGGTACAGGATGGGAGCGATCATGTCAGAGGGGAGTCTGGGGCCAAGCTGTGCAGAAGAGGATTGGTACAGAGGTAGGCCAGCGGGCTGGGAAGGGCATGCACATTTAACTAGGTGTATCATGTGCTTGGGGGTGGGCACTGGGGGCAGTGTGCTAAGGAATATGGGAGAGTACTATGGGAATAGAGACGAGAGCAAGCTCCAGGATTTCAGTCTAGAGAGGAAAACTAACGGACATAGCCAATAGTGATTTTATGTCACAAGTGGGAAAAACAAAAATGAAATAAAGCGTTATAATGAGTTTTAAAAGGGTAGATGAAGTTTACTGAAAAATAGTATGTGCCAATAGTTGAAGAGTTTTGGGATCAGCTTCTCTGTCACTTACAAGGTATGTGACCTAGCCTAAGTCATGTAGTCCTATCTAAGCTTTAGGTGCCTCATCTTTGAAATGGGTATGACACCTACCTCACCAGATTTTGTATTGATTAAAATGAGATATATGCTAAGTGTTTAGACATGGTCTGGCATAATAACACTCACTGAATAGTAGTTGCTATTACAGCTATTACTACTTCAGCACCTACTTGCCAAGCACTGCACTAAGAGCTTTTTTCTATGCTATTTAATTGTTATATCATGCATTCTGCTAATCAGTTATTTTTATCCCGACCATGTAATAAAGGAGAAAATTGAATCTGTATGTGTTTAAATAACATAGGTAGTATATAGCATATCTCAGACTTATCTCCAGGCATGTCCAGTTTTAGATACTTTATTCACTACCCTGCTGCTTTATCAGCAGGTACCCATGGAAGCTGGGTTAGTGCTTGGATAATAATAATTATAACAAGAACAATTATAAATATATTACTATCATATATTATACATTTATAATTATTGTTATATTTATAGCAATTGCTATTATATATTTATAATATTATTATTATTATAATAATTGTTTGTGAGGCACTACGCTAGGTGCTTTTCATACATTAGCTCATTTAATCTGTATAGTAATTCTGTAAATCAGAAACTATTAATATCTCCATTTTACAGATGAAATTAAGTGACTTGCCCAAGATTACATATCTATTAAGTGGTAGAGTTGTGTTTTAACTGAGGGAGTGGGGGTCAAGTGGCAGGGCTTGACTCCAGATTCTGTATATTTTGTACTACTCCAACTTACTTAATGTCAGTAGAGGAGTTTTTCCATCTCTTTCTCTCATTTTTTTTTTTTTCGTTCTCCTCTTCCTTACCCTTCTTTTTCTCCTTTCTTCTCATTGGTGTTTCAAGGGCACTTCTCCCCCATTTTCATAATCAGATAGGTTATAGAGTCACCCAAAAGGGAGCACTGGAGAAAAGCATTGAACCTCACTAATAAGCAAAGAAAGGCTTATTATAAGCAAAGAAAGGCTTAAGGCTTATTAAGAAAGGCAAATTATAATGAAAATGGTAATAACTTAGGCAAAAATTTTCAGATGAGAAAACCCAAGTCCCCAGGGAAGCAGGTCCCATTTCCAGTGATACTGTCAGTTGGCACCAGCCTTTTGTCAGGAATTTGCACTGGGTAGTAATAGTCCAAAGGGGCAATTCCATTAACAGTCATTTACTCATTTAACACACAGCCGTAGAGTGGCTTGGGAATTTATCATAACAGCATGATGGGAATTTATCATAACAGCCTGATGGGAATTACTTTCTTCTCGTGGGAATTCCACTTAAGAAGGTGTTGCGTGTTGCTATTTATTGATTCTTCCCCCCTCTAGCTGTCAGTTGGTATCTCTGCCCTGGGGCTGGCTGGGAGAAGCCAGGTCTGCTTCAGTCTTGCATGTGTTACCCCAGGCCCCTGACCCCAGCCCCCTGATGCTGTGTCTACAGAAGGGACCCAGGTGGAGCCGCTGGCTCATTTGCCCATCAAAGATGCTACTTAGGTGAAAAGTAGTGCCTTCCTGATGTGGACAGACAGCATAAGGAAACTCCAGCTTTCTCATTTTTAAAAATTGAACTATAAATTTAAAAAAAACTTTTTTTTAACTTTATTGAGATAGAACTGACGTATAACAATGTATAAATTTAAGGTGTACGACGTGTTGATGTGATATACTTATATACGTATTGCAAAGTGATTACCACTGGCTTCTTTGTTAAGACCTCCAGCTCTATGAGATTGAACAGCATGACTTTGTCGTAATGACTCAGATCCCCTCATTGCCTCGTGCTGACTTGCCCCCTCATCGCTCCTGCCTCTGGACACTGGTTTCTAACATCCTACTCCATTCTGAGTGTCATTTCTGGAGGAAGGGCACAGCAGTCTGACAGCTATTTCACCCCAATGGCTCTTCATAATGCCATCCTGGTGCCCACCCTCTTCCCAGCAGCCTGGAGGTCCTGAGTGAATCTGTGGTCATGGCCTTTCCCAGGAGCCATCCTGGGTCTGGTCAGCTCCACTCTTGATGCCCTCCAGGTCTCGGGCAGCACGCTTTTCAATCTGAGGACTGCTGGCTCTGACTGAGGCTGGAGTAGGGGGTGTGAAGAGGGTCAGGGGACACGGCACTAAGCATAGGATGCACCCTCCATTGCCTGCTATTGCTTTTCTCCAGCCCTTGCTCTTCCATGGCCCCAGAAAGAAGCCAAAGTAGTAAAGCTGTCAGGACATTTTCTAAAAGAAAGACATGCAGAATGGAAAGGTTGTCAGTGCCTCTTGAACAAAGAGGGAGACGGTGGCTCTGGGGGAGCCTCTGGTGTTGCCGTAGGCTCTGAATGGGGGGTGGGTTTGGAGAGAGAGCCACACTGTCAAGGGTCTTGCTGCTGATGTTTCTAGAGACGAGGGGAGCATATGGGCTTATTCTATCCCCAGTAAGAAGCACAGCCCACATTGGAGCTGCTGTGCTGCTTCAATTTCTCAAGGTGAGGCTGAACACTTACTTGGCAGACAGTCCCACAGATCAATGTAACTCAAAGTCTCTGTCCCTCCTTGGATTGCAATTCTGCAATGTTGTGATTTATAAGAAATATATATTTGGTCACTAAGATGACCAAATATGTTTCTCATATTGTAAGGACAGAGCCAGGAGGGCAATTTCCAGGCTCTTGCCTCACGTGGAAAGGTGCTGGCTCAGGTAGTAAATGGACATCAACTGTGATTGTATGGCCATCAGCTGTGGCTAGTTGGCCGTCAGCTATAACCAGTGAGCCATTGTCCACTAATATAACTGCTGTGGCTGCACAAGCAGAAAAAAATGGGGGCTAGCAACAAGATGGTGGCTGAGCTAGCAAGCGCAGATTGCAGTTAGCATGGTGGATTGCAGCTAGCAAGTGAGGTTGGTTGGTTGGCAGAGAAGTGGATGGCAGGTTGTGGATCCTGTGACTCCTGCTTCCTGTGTCTCCAACCCAGCCGCCAGCGAGACTAGTGGTATGACTCCCCTATCTATGGCTCCCTGGGTGTTCCTTTTTGGCCTCACCATGTCCTGTGTTCTTGTGCAGGGAGCAGGACTAGAGACCCCACATGACATCCCGGCGTGACATATATGTATTTGGTCTTTGTCCACAGTTCTTGGTTCACAGCTCCCAAAACCCTTGGAATTTCCTAAGTGTTGAGAGTGGTAAAGGTGTCTTTTGTTATCTTAAGGAGATGATTTTAGGAAAGAACCTAAGGATGGAGGCTGGTTGCCAGTGGAGCCAACCAAGTGATTAGAGAGTTGGGACTTTTAGTTCCCTAACCTCCAGGGAGGGGAGAGGAGCTGGAGATTGAGTTCCGTTGCCAACAGCCAATGATATAATCAATCATGTTTAAGTGATGAAGCCTCCGTGAAAGCCCAAAATGTTCAGAGAGCTTCTGGGTTGGTGAGTACATGGAGTTGCTGGGAATAGCACATCTGGAGAGAGCATGGAAGCTCTGTGCCCTTCCCTACACACCGTGCCCTATATATCTCTTCCGTCTAGCTATTCCTGTGTTACATCCTTTTATCTGGTGATCTAGTAAGCAAAATGTTTCTCTGAGTTCTGTGAGCTGTTCTAACAAATTAATTGAACCCAAGAAGGGGTTTGTGGAAACCTCTGATTTATAGCCAGTTGGTTAGAAGCGCAAGTAACAATCTGGGCTTGCAACTGGTGTGTGTGGGGTGTGGGGCCGGGGTGCAGAGTCTGGTAGGACTAAAACCTTAACCGGTGGAATCTGATACTGATACCATGCTAAGGTCTGGCTGCCTGCCGCTTGAAAAAGTTAAAAATCGAGAGACATGGTTGATGGGAAGAAAAGCAGGTTTATTCCGAATGCTGGCATTCGGGGAGGACAGCAGACTCCTGTCCAAAGGCCATCTCCCTGTTCCTAGACAGGTCAGAAGTTTTCACAGGTACACAAGAACAAAGGAAAGGGGGAGTCGGTTAGGCAGGTCTGAGGGCTGACATCTTTCCTGGGCTCTGATCTGTTGTAAGATAATATCTCCGGACCACGGACTGGGACTCAGCCACGCGGCTTGGGGCTTTATGTGTCTGGGCGCCTGAGGATTAAGAAATTGCCTTTTCCAGGTTAGGACTTTGTTAATTAAATGGATTAACGAGGTATGGGTAGCCTTGAGAAAGGGAACAAAACAGAGTTCTTCAGTTAATCAGTGAGGGGAGAAACAAAGGGAAATAGCTGAATATCAAGGCGGATCTAACTGCAAACTAGCTAGGCTTAATTACAGGTGGCTAGATAGCCGGCTATGCGGTGAGTCAAACTGCAAACTAGCTACAGTAAGTCTAATTACGTTATTGATTTACTGAATTTCATCCTTATAATACTATCTATAGATAGATAGTATCAGAATTGAGTTGAATTCTTGTACACCAGCTGGGTGTTTGCTGGTATAGGGGGAAACACGCCCCCACAACTGCCATGTTGAAAATCGAGTCTCAGAACACCAATTAATTTACTTACCTCCCAGTCCAGAAAGGAGAGAAGGCTCAGAGAACTGGAGATATTTATGACCTACAGAATCTTTGCATCATGAAAAACACTATTATCCACCTGCACCAGTTGCAGGATGTTGTAAAGATGCTTTGTTGGCGCTGATCAAGACCCACCTCTGCCCCATACTGCCTCTGTAGCTTCAGGCAAGATATGTGAGCATTCAGAGCCTGACTTTCTTGGCCCCGCCAAATGGGGATACTAATACCTACTTGCAAGGCTATTGTAAATATAAAATTGAATCCTATAAAAGAATGTAGTCTAATGTCTTGCACATGTGTTCAATAATACTTCCTTTGCCTCTTCTTCAATCATTGGCCAGAGTCGTTAACCCAATTGCTGCATGGCCTTTTACATTTAAACAAGGGCTTATGGATCTCTTCTAGGGCTTGATGGCTTCCTGGTTTAACAAAGCCCCTCTAACGGCTAAAAAAAAGCATTCTTGTACCTGAAAATCAGGCAGAACACTATAGCTATTAAATCAAAAGGCCGACAGCCATTAGTAACGATGACCTCAGATAAATGATATAATTTAGTTGTTAATCTTTACAAGATAGCATTTATAAAAGTGCTTAGCATAGTGCCTGGCCTAAAACAAGCATGCATATGGGTTTTTGAGGCAGAATTCTTAGGATGGCCCCCAAGACTCCAATTCTGTGGTTTGCAAGTTCTGTATAATCTCCCCCATCAGGGTGGGCGGGGCCTGTGAATAAGCCGGATTTCATTCCAGTAAGTTATATGACAAAAGTAAAGGGATTTTGCAGATGTAATTAAGGTCCCAAATTAGTTGATTTTAGGTTAATCTTAACAGACATTATCCTGGGTGGGTCTGCCTCAATGAAACAAATGAAAGTTCTTAAAAGAGAGACCGGGCCCTTACTGAGAGGAGAGATTTTCCTACTGGCATTTCAAAGAGCACTGCTGCATGGAGGAAGTGCAGGCTTGATTCTGGACCTTGTGGTTGGAAACAGGAAGCAAATGTACTGGGATAATATTTTGAAATATCAACATTTCCCCTCTCTCCATTCCCAAGAGTGGACCTTCCCCTGCTCAACTTAAACCTTTCTGATTCCTTGTCTCAGGGGGAATGAGCCCCAGAAGGGGAGAAAACAGAAGCTTTTCTGTCTTGCTTTTCATAAATCCAGTCCTCAGTGGTGACAGGGAGCACTCTGGGCTTGGACAGTAGATTAGGAGACAACCAGATGAGTAAGAGCCAGGCTATCCTCACCTCTGAGTAGAGAAGAGTCCTAGGGTTGGGAAAGAGGAAGTCAGAAGGGAAGGGACAAATGTATCAACATTTTGAATCACTGAGGGAAGAGCTTGTTTATCCTTCAATCTTAGTGCTCCGGGCAAGGCAGATGTTTCAGAAAAGTTGGGAAAAACAGAGAGGTGGTCTTCCCTTGTCTTGTTTCCTGTGTGGAACCCAAAAGGCAGCAAGACCTCAGAAAGGAAACAGCTGCATTGTGAATGGAGAGTGCCTAACGGCCCCATAGAGATTACCTCAGCCCAGTAGAATAATTGAGTGCACTACAGAGGGGCAGGAAAGTAGCTGAGAGGTGGCCAGACCCCCAGGGGACTGCACAGACCCTCCATCAAAGAACCAGAGCATCCCACAAATGCTCTCATGCCGTAGTAGATAACAACCCAGAGCAAATAATGCTTCCCAAACCCTGGAACTTGGATGGAACACCCAGACAGTGCGGGAGGGGAAGCAACTAAAAATTAAATTTCTACCATCCAGCCAGAAGGGGTGGGGGCTTTCAGTAAAAATTATACTGACTTCGGCCAAACCGAGTTTTGTAACTGAGGTTTATAATCATTGAACAACTAGCCTAGCTCTGCAAGACCCAGTGAGCAGTAAAAGGTAGGTTTTCAGAAGGAAGGGAAATTGGTAGATCGGGACAGGAATAGCCCTAGGGAATTATGCTTCCCCTTATCGCCCTCATTTTACACCCTGCCCCACTGCCTCTGTGTGACTTGCTTACACCAACAGAAGTTAGCAAACATGAGGGCTTGTCCTCTCTCTTGCGGCTTTTGGACCCCTTGTACCAAGTGAAGAAGTCCAGGCTAGCCTTCTGGAGATGTGTGGCCCAGCGGACAGACGACACCACGTAAGTGAAGCCATTTCACACCATCTAGTCGCAGAATGTTGCCACCAGATGACATGAGCTGCACGAGGCATCGTGACTAACTTGCTGACCCACAGAATCATGAGTAATTAAAATGATTGTTATTGTAGACTGCCATATTATGCGGTGGTTTGTTATATAGCAAAAGATCACCAACATAGGGGCACACAGGGAAAATACCTCCAAGACGTGTGAACCTGAGCTCCAATCAAGAGAGTTCAATACAAATGAAATTAGCCAATGACCTGACATAACTGTGCATTTTGAACCAGGAACCTATACAAGTATTTCCACACTGACCCTGTGAATTGAGATTTATTGCAGGTGAGACAACTCAAGCCAAAAGATTGTGTTAAACCTGCTGAATTTCCACTGAATTCAATTTGTGTTTTAATAATGTGCAGGAACTCCTAGTACATTGCAGCACTTGCTGTGCGGGTGGAACACAGCAAGCATAACATTTAAGTTCCCTTTCCTTTCTTGTTCTCTTTAAGACCCAGTCCCAAACCTACAGCATATCCACCACAGGCCCTTTCTTCCTCCAAAGCAAACAGAAGGGTTAGAGGGAAGAAAGATCGAGGGGGGTCTTTGTACCACCCCTGGGTGAGAGTTGAAAATCACCATGGAGCTCAGTGGTCTCACAGGAGACAAAGGCATTCAATCCCCCTCTGTTTGGACAGCTGAGCCTGGCCCCCTTCTCTCCCCAGCATACATGCCAGGAGACCCAGGCTGAATCCTAATTCCAGGCAGTCAGAGGGGGCCTTTCAGGGAAGATTTTCAACAGCAAATAGGTGAACACTCTATGACCCAATACTGTCTCCCAGGAATGCTTCAGAAATTTTTTTGCTCTATTTTCTATGACTCCTGATTTTTTTCCCTCATCATACTCAGAAAGCAGAGTGATATAAAAGCTGAGTATGTGCTAAGGAAGAGGGGGAGGAAAAGTCTTTAAATCATTAAAAGAAATCACTTAATTCACAGAGGTTTAGATTGGGAGAGTCTCTTGGGCCTTGTTAGCCATAAAAAGGGTAGATCTCTGTCAAGAGGCCCTTTCTCCAGAGCTTTTCTCACGCCGCAGCCTGTTTGCCTGTAGAAGACACTGTAGCATCTAAGGCATCTGGAGACCATGAGTCAGCATGTGGTATCCTCTGTAGCTACGCGCCTTCTAGAAATGCTGGATCTTCTGCCGTACCCTAAACTCAGACAAGGGGTTTCCTGTGCAGAATGTGATGGAGAATCTTAGATTTCTGACTCACAGGGGGATCACCATGGACCTGAAACACAGCTAACATCGCATGCCTTACTGTGTAGTTGTGAGGATGACATGAAATGACATATGTAAATGTGTGGCACGGCTTCTGCACAGTTTAGGTCCTCCTGGCACTTGGCGCACACAGTAGGTGATCAGGGAGTCATCAGTTCCTCCTAATCCTGCCACGTGCACATTTATTGGAGTGGTGAATGACCAACAGGTTATAATTTTTTATTTTGTCCAAAAAGGCAGGAACTCTTTATTTTGTTGACAGAGGCAGGAACTACTTGTTCTGCATTAAAAAAAAAAAAAAAAAAAAAAAAAAGTCTTTCCAAAGGCCCCTTGTTAAATTGGAAAATCCAATCAACCCTCGGGAGTAGACTCAGTTGATTGCCTACGCAGCATTCTTTCTCTTCCGCCCCCTACTTCTTTTTTATTTCCTGGCCTTGTGCTTCAAGGAAAGTCATCCCTCCGCTTCTCCGAGCACCAGGGGGAGATTTTGATTGGTCTAAACCAGGGCTTCTCAATCTCAGAGCTACTGATATTTTCATTCAGAGTAGAGGCTGTCCCCTACTCTGCAGATGATTTAGCAGCATTCCTGGCCTTTGCCTACTAGATGCCATTAGCACCCCTCTCCAGTCCTGACAATCAAATATGTCTGAAGACATTGCCAATGGCCCCTGGTGGGAGAGGACAAAATCAGCCCCTGTGGAGAACCATCAGTCCAAGCTAATGATAGTGGTCCACTACCCCACCAGCGATTAATTTAGACATTGGTATGTGATGCATTTCTGGCCAATAGAACTGAGGTGAAGCTTGCTGAGGCTTCTGAAAAAGGTTTCCTCATTCCTAAAAAGAGATTCAAGGACTCGATGCTTCCTTTCCTCCTGTTGGACGTCTTGCGGTCTGATTATAATGACCAGAACAGTAGCACTAATCTTGCAACCATGGACAACTGGCCTGATGACAGTCAACATACCAAAAGATAGGCTCAACCTGAATCCTTGATAATCCCAATAAGCCACTGAGTTAACCAAGGCCAGAGCTCACTTACTGCAGTGAGAGATCATTCATTTGTTCATTCAAACATTATTTACTGGATGCCTATTATACACCAGCTACTGATGTAGGAATACTTCCTGTGAGTGTGCCGGGATCGTGTCTTATGAAACCAAAGAATGGAAACACAGACCAAGGAGAAGCGAGGAGTTGTAAAAGAGGATAGTTTATTAAAAGTAAAGGGTTACAGTTCCCGTGCGAGAGGGGTTCCCCGAATGGGATGCCCAGTAACTGAGGCAAAAGCTCCTACTTTTATATCTTCCTTTGTCTGCTTGGAGAAGGGAGCTGGCACCTTCTGATGGAATTCATCTATCAGGTTTGTCCTGTTTGCCCACCCTAAAGGGATTATCGAACCCATTCCTGTCTATCAGATCTGTTCGGTTTGTCTGGCCAAAAGGGATTTATGAGATAATTTATTAACCTCAAGGCGCATTCTTTTATCTTTGTCCTGGAATGAAGGAGTCATTCCAGAACCTGGAATTCCAGGATACGGCTGCCTTTTGTTTATTCCACCAGGGACATTCCTCTCTACTTAACAACATGCTAACTAACCTGTCTCACTACTGTTCTAGAAACTGGGGCCAGATTGGTGAACAAAATGGCCAGGTTTCCTGTAGTTACGACATTTGCATTCTAGTGAACTTAGTGCTTAAATCACTTTGAGAAGATTTTTCTATTGCTTGTTGTCAAAGGCAATCAATGCACCTACCAAATGCTAAAGTTCTCAGCAGCACTGAGGTCTTCATTAATATCTAGGAGTGTTTTTTTGTTTGTTTGTTTCTTTGGACTGATTTCTATGCCATTCTCCACAGAAATCATTCCAAACCTTTTACACTTTCTTCGAACCTCTGACCACCAACTATCTTCTCCAACTTGGTCCTTACTCTGGAGTTACAGACTTCCTGTCATCCCCAATAAAACTTGGTACATACCAATTTCATTGCATTTGTTCCATCATATTGGATTGTCTATTGATTTATCTGTGGAGGCTCTGAGTGTAGAGGGGTAGCTGGCTGGACCTAGAGAAGGTGTTGAAGTGCTGAATGATTCAGAGAAGCCACAAGGGAGACCACATCTGGTATAGAGTAGACTGAAGTCTTGATGGCATTCTAGTTTCCTATTCCAGTTCCCACAACTCTTGTGATAGTTTTACATAAAAGAACTCTTTTCTTAAACCAGTCCTGAGGGTATTTCCGCATCAGCAAACTATGACTTGAAGGTCAAAAACAACCTTCTACCTCAGAAGCTAAGAATGGTTTTGCATGTTCAAATGGTTGAAAAAAAAAATCAAAAGAAGACTATTTCATGAACCACGAAAATTAGATAAAATTCGAATTTCAGTGTCCATCAGTAAATTTGTATTGGGACACAGCCACACTCATTTGCTTACGTATTGTCTAGGGCTGCTTTCACGCAGCAATGGCGGAGTTGAATAGTTGCTACAAAGACCATGTGATCCATAAAGCCTAAAATATTTGTCATCTGAAAAAGTTTGCTGATACCTGCTCTGTTTCACTCTACAAAAAAAGAGCTCTGCCTAATACAAGTACTTTCTGAAATGAGTAATTATCAGGACATTTAAAATAGATCATTTAGTACATTTCTAACTGGGTTTGAGAGAGTCATCCTCTGCTCCTAGGAACATACTAGTTAGAAGGCAAAAACAGAAAAGGAACTAGGATTTAGCCTGGCAGATAGATGGCTGGCCCAAGAAATAATAAATTCAGGCACCTGCTTCTTTTGTCTATTGTTTTTTGTCAAGTATGTTCTGTTATGTCTTCCCAGTGGTTTTGAATCGTGAATGTCACCACACAAATATAGTCAAGAAATGCATTCGGCCTGCACTGTAGATGTAGTAGAAACAAAACACCAAGCCATGCCTGCACTCTGAGCAACTGAGCATTCCCTGCTGTATTTCCGTGGTTGATTGAATTCATTAGTTTGTTCATATCTTAGATACATTCACTCAATCTGCAAACATATATTAGAAATTGTAGAAGGAAGGTTTGAGACCAAACTGCACAGCAAGGAGAGACGTGCAAGAAATGTCAATATCAACAAAGCAGACTTTTTTCCCTTCTGCTTGGAAGGATTTAGTGCAGGGCCCAGTGTTTGTGGCTTTAGGAGGGGCTGTAAGTTTAGTGGATGACAGAGAAAACAGAGCTACTCTTCTACTTGGCTTCCGTCTTTGTGGACGAGAATGCTCATTGGACTGGAGAGGGTGAAACCTGTATTGGCATGAGAGACCTGAAGTTCAAAAAAATTATTGGAAAACTGAGCTGCTCCAAATGATGCCAAGTCTCCTGGACTAATGAAATTACCTATCTGGACATGAAAATAAGTTGCTAACAAAATCACTGGTATGTCGACAATGGAGATGTGGGGAATTCAGTGGTACTGGAAATCAGAAAATAGTCAAAGAACATCTTGATTCTAAATCATGGAAGATCAAGTCTTCAAACCACAGAGCAGGAGTTATTGATCCTTGTCAGAATTCCAATGCAGATATATCACGTAAGGATCACACTTGTCTGTTAATAATTGAAACCCCAAAAGAGTAGCTTCACAAGATTAGAGACTTATTTTTCTCATTACGTGAGCAGGCCTAAGGCAGGCATTTGTTTAACCGCTCAAGGATGTCAGGACTGAGTTCTCTGAGATTTTCTTGGCCTTCCCTCGTTGCCATCTGATGATCCCAAGATGGCTTCTCCATTGTCAGCATAAATTTCTGTGTACCAGGCAGAAAGAGGGGGAAGGACAAGAGAAAGTTAATTCTTCCCCTCCCTGTCCATTCCTTCTTGTAAGGAGCTTTTCCCCAAAGCTGTACCCAGCAACTTCTTCCTATATCTCATTGGTCAGAATGTGTCCGATGGCTCACTAGTAGCTGAAAAAAGTGGAGAATACAGATTTTTTTTTTAAGCTGGGCAGACTGCTTCCCTCCCCCAACAAGACCAGGGATTTTGTTAGTAAAGAAGGAAAGAATGAGTACTGGTTACACACTTTAACAGTCTCTGAAGCAACAGATTTTCCAAGAAACAGGTTATAAGTGTGTTAAAAGAAAAAAAAAGAGTTGATCGCTAGGAATTGCTATGAGTTTGCAGAGAAGCGTCAAGCAGATTAACCTACGTTTCTTTTTCTTTCTGTTTTTTCTCCCCACAGGTTTATTCAACACCTAATAATTGCTCCAACTTTACTGAGGTGGTTGACCACGTCCACAACTCCCCCACAACCAATCCAGTCTTCATCTATTTATATTCTGACCTTTAAAACATTCCTGTTCAGGCTACATTATGCAAAAACGGGCACACAGGATGATTTTCTTGCCACAAGCTTATTCAACACCAAATAATTGCTCCAACTTTCCTGAGAGGGTTGACCACGTCCACGACCAAATCCGCCTCTAAACTGGAATTCGGTTGCTGACCCAGCCCCGGCCTTGGCTTTCTTGTTGGCACCAGGATGCACAGCGCTTGGTCTGTAGGTGTCTCTGTCAGCTTCCCCTCGTGTGAGTCTTGCAGGTCGCTCGCCCTCCACACCTCTGGGCCTTGGCCTGCCTGTCTTAGGACGGCTGCGGCGCAAAGTGGCAGGCATGATCTCGGGGGGCAACTGGAGATAATCACAGAGATACTGGATACCCCCGTTGGTCGAGTACCAGTAGAAACGTCTCCAGGCCAATTACTCCTTCACAGAGCCTCCTGATTTGAGAGACTGCATGGCTTTCATGCCATGGATTAGGCACATTCGTGTCTGCCAGCTCAGGGAGGTTAGGCCTCTGAGCATCCTTCTTGGCCACCATCACTCCCTCCTTAAAAGGGAGCTCATAAACGGCAGTCGGTTCTTGGTCATCAACATCGCTACAGCTTCTGAGTCTGGGTCCGGGGCTAGAAAACTAACCTTTTCTTTCATGAAAATGTTACTAGGCTGGCAGAAAAAGCAAATATAGGAAATGTAGTAAGTGCATTTACCATCAACAAGGCATTTAACAAAGCCACTTGTAACGTCCTTGTAAATAAGATGGAGAAATGTGGACAACATGACAGTAAAGTAAGGTCGATTTATATAACTGGTTAAAGGACTCAAAAGACTGTTGATGAATAGTTAATGTCAGCTCTATAAGAAGCAAAAGCTATTAATATTACATTGTATCATTTTAATTAATGTCAGACCTATGAACAATGACAATATTTATAACCGACAGGCAATTCAGCCCTTGTCCCCAGTCACGCTCTACTACGACTTCTGGGATGAGGCTCTAGCAGACCTTCTAGACTTGAACATGATGTAAATCTGGAATGACAGATTAAGAATCCAAAATTATCTGGAGGGCAGGAATGGTGGACTAAATAATATTAGCTATTCTACATTGAACATGTACCACATGCCAGATAGTATGCTAAATGCTTTCCAGCACAATCTCTTGTTCTCTAAATAGCCCTGTATTGTAGATCTTATCATCCTCCTGTTACAGATGAAAACACCAAGACTCTAAAAGGCTGAGTCACTTGCCTAATGTCACATAGCTTGAAGTCTAAGAACTAGATTCCTACCCAAGTCTATTCACCTTCAAACCCTATTCTATTTCCCCTGTGCCATTCTGCTTTTCTATGCTAGTAAATGTAAACAAGTCCTGTATTTCAGGACCAAGCATAGGATGTGGAAGAAATAAGCTGGAGAGGAGAGTAAGGAAAGAACTTGGTGATTTTGGTTGACTGCAAGGTCAGTGGGGATGTCTTCAACTTACTTCGAAATGCATTAAACAAAAATAAAGGACTAATGGAATGGTAGAGTGATAGATTTGTGATAAAGCAAGTCTAATAAAATGTTCATTGTGGAATCTAGGTAGTGGATATATGGGTGTGAATTGTAAAATTCTTTGAACTTTTCTGTATGTTTGAAAATGTTCATAATAAAATGAGGAAAAAAGTCAATGTAAATTGACAACATGATATGGCCATGTTCCAATGGGGACCTCTCTCTTCTGGGATAACACAGCCGTACCTTACATTATTTTCAGTTCTGGGTTTGCAGTTCAGGGTGCCAGCCTTTTTCAGGGTTAGTGACAAGCTACAAAAAGCCCTTGGGAGAGAGAATGGGAGGATGAGGGATCCAGAAATTATATCTGACCTGGGAAAGAGAAGAAAATAGGGCAAAATGGTAATTTTCAGCAAATGCTTAAAGAAATGTGTATTGGTTATCTGTTACTGTGTAAAAAATTAAGCCAGAACTTACTGGCTTAAAACATCATTTGTTTCTCTAGATCAGAAATTCAGAAGTGGCATATCTGGGTGGCTCTATAGGAAGAATGCCAGTTGGCACTGCAGTCCTGTTACATAGGTCTCTCCACAGGGTTGTGTGAGTGTCTTCATGACATGGCAGCTAATATCCCCCAGAGTGAGCTATCTATGAAGGCAAGGAAGAAGTCACACTGCCTTTCATGACTTCGTCTCTGAAGCCACACACGATAACTTTTGTATTATTATTCTAGTCATTAGAAGCTAGCAACGGGGTCCAGCTCACCCTCAAGGGGAGGGGTATTAGCTCTACCTCTCAAAGGGAGGCATCTCAAAGAATTTACAGACATGTAAAAAGCACTACAGCCTGTTTCTTGGAAGAGAGTTTGGCTCGTTCTGTAGGGATCTTAAAGAAATAGTTTTTATTTCAATAGGAAGAAAATTTTCCTAATAATTAGAGTTAACTGAAAGAATGGAAAGGAGTTTCCCTTCACGTGAGAGATTCAAATATCTGCGGAGCATTTACTAGGAGCCATGCTCTATGCAATCAGTTGTAGACGCAAGGAGCAAGTTAGATGGGGTGCTTGCCCTCATGGGGCTTGCTGTTCTAAGAGAATGAACAGGCACATCAAATACTTCCAGGCTGTGATGAAGGCAATAAATGTATGAAGGCAATAAATAAATAAATAAATAAATAAATAAATAAATAAATAAATAGGCTACAGGAGTAGCAACTAAGGGCTAAGGAGCTACTTTGGTTCTACAGAGAGAGTTCATAAAAGAAATAAAGGTTTGGACCAGATAATCCTTTATGTACCTTCCAATATAATAGTGGTCATTCGTTCATTCCTTCATGCATTCATTCCTTCACTTATTCATTCCTTCACTTACTAGCATCTACCATGTGCCAGGCACTGTGCAAAGTACTAGGGATACCAAGTAAACAGTTCTACCTTTTAAAGACCCTGTGGTCTTATAAGCGATAACAAGATGTATACATAGGTGACGATCCCATTTGATGAGTGCTGCAGGGGTTGTGCACCAGGAGCCTGATGCACGCAGAAGTGACAACCCTGCCTGGGGTGTTCGTGAAGGCTTCATGGAGGTGACATTTGAGCAGCGTCTTCAAGGATAAGAAAGGGGACTGACAATCAACATAAGAATCTTTAAAAGGCCAGCATCTGAGATGCCAGGACTTGTTAAGGAGAACGAAGGAACAGAGAGGAAAGTGAAATATACGAGTAAGTTTAATGAGTTAATGGAGCTTGATGACTGAATGCACTTGGCTCCTGTACCTACATGAAGATGCACTGGGCCAAGAACTAAAGCTCATTTCACATTTCAAACTTCCCAAGAGAAATACCAATACCACAGGCTCATCACAACTTTGCTCCTGTCACAACAGCTTCCTCCATGACTGCCTCCACAAAACCTTCTGCTCCAGGCTGGGTGGTGCCCTCACTACTCCACCATTGTTTCATACTCCTCTAGTCAATGGTACTCAGGATGCCTTTTCCCCTCATTTCTCCAAATCCTACCCCTCCATCAAGTCCTACTGCTTCCCCGAAAACTTTGGACTGCTCCAGCCTATTGGGATTTCTCCCTCTGGGGACTCTTGGAGGAACACTGAAATTGTTGGTCTTGGTCCTTCATTGGCACTGCAATGTCTCCAGTAGATCCGCATGGGCTTTCAAATAAATCGTGACCTTGGGCAAGCAAGTCATTTAACTTCATTATGCCTCTGTTTGCTCATCTGCAAAGTGGGAGTTAATAAATACCCAGGTTTTTCTGAGGATTAGATGAGTTCATACATGTGAAGCATTTAGATCACCATTGCCTAGCTCATGGTAGATGTGCTATGACTGTTAGTTGATTATTACAAGCCCTTTGTAGATAGCAGGTATACCCTCTTGTCCTTCAACGATTCAATAAAGAGATCAGCATTATCAATGTGACCATTATCTAATGAATGAATAAAATGTGTTTTGTTTTTACTCCCTCTTAATGCTCAAACCAACAGACTTGGTTCCAATTTTCTAAGAAAAATGACTCTGGGGCTGAATTATGTTCTGGGGACTTTTTTTTTTTTTTCAGGTCGTAGCTCTTTGGGCTGTGTATTTGAAGTAACAGTTGGATGCAGCTTATTTAAAACCACAATCCAATCCGTAAACCTGACACTGCAGCAATTATGTTTTCCAGATTGGAAGAGGTGCAAAACTTGAGCCACAGTTAATTGGAAGGCAAAGAAGGCCTTTTATTTTTTTCTTCAGCACATAGACACTTAATCATGGTAGTAGGAGGAGGGGAACATCTTTTCCTCTTTTCTTTGTTACTCTTTTGTATTCCTTTGTGCCCTAAATACCCTTTCTGGCCACTGCTGTCTTCTTCCCTCATCTCCAGTTGTTTTTGCTGTGTTTCCTTCCCTCCCTTGTGTCTCCTCCTCATGCCATCAGGCTGAAAGGATGTGGGTCCATTTTCTCCCCTGTTTTCCTCTCGCAGTGCTTCCCTCCAATCCTAGCCTTCTATGTAAGCAGAGGAGCTGTCAGCCAACAAACCCTGGATGCTGCCCAAGACCACAGGTACCCGCTAGATTACAGAGTCTAGCATCCTACCTCTTTGGCTTACCCTAGGACACCACTGTGAACAGCCACATGTCACCTGGTGAGCCAGGTAGGGAACACAGATCATTCTTTTTTCCATTAGCACGCTAGCAAGAGTACATTTATCAAATTGGTCTCAAAACTGAGAGGAAGCAAAATAGGACTTTGATATTGTCTTAAAGCGGGTGCTGGGGCACAATACCTTACTAACTCCCAGGTCCCTGTCCCCAGCTCCCACCTATCTGTTGAGCTGGAAACCTATTACCTTTGACAGTCCACTGTATATCTATCCCTTTGGAAAGCCGCTTAAGTGGGACACATCCACAATTGAATGTATATAATCTCACACCATTCCTCCATTCCCCCCACACCCCATAGCTTCTCGTCTTAAATTCATGATCTCAGGTAATTATACCAGTAACCACTGACACTCCCTTCCTGACCTGTGGCTCATGTGAGAACAGTCATCCCTGACTCCCTTCTCGTCTCCTACACACTGCCATGCACTGCATGCTCTTCACTCCATTTCCTAAACAACCCTCTGTGTCATCCCTTGCTCTTGAGCCTTAGACCATGACACTCCTCTGTACTGCTGTTAAAGCCTTTTAGCATATATCCCTGCCCCAGACTCTCACTAATGATGCGTCTTCATACAGTGACACTGAAAAGGTCATTCTATCACCCCAAGGACACATCCCACCTTTTCATACATCTCTGCCTTTGTACTAGCTATTCCCTCTGCCTAGAATACGAGTTCACTTGTGTAATAGGCAAGTTCTTACCTATCTTGCAAGAAGGCGGTTGAGTGCCTTTTCAAATGTTACCTTTTCCTGGGCCCTCACCCCAGGCAGAATTAGTCATTGCCTTCTCTAGTCTCTCATTAATATTTAGCATATGTGAGTCTTAATTTTATAACTATCTGTTTTATCTGTCTCTGTAGCTTCTTTTTAAAAATGTTTATTTATTTTATTTTTTTATTCCTCTTTATCTTTCCCCAATTTTGAAAAATTTTTCAATTACAGCTGACATTCAATATTATTTTATTAATATCAGGTGTACAGCATAGTGGTTAGACATTTATATAAGAAGTGATTCCCCTGACTAGTCTAGTAACGCCCTGGCACTATACATAGTTATTATCATATTATTGACTATATTCCCTATGCTTTACTTTACATCCCCGTAACTGTTTTGTAACTACCAGTTTGTACTTCTTAATCCCTTCACCTTTTTCACCCTGTCCCCAATCCCCCTCCCATCTATCACCCTGATAAATCTAGTACCCATCTGACACCATACATAGTTATTCCAGTATTATTAACTATACTTATTCCAGTATTATTAACTATACTCCCCATGCTATACCCTAGATCCTCATGACTGCTGTATAACAACCAAGTTGTAGTTCTTAATGCCTTCCCCTTTTTCACTCACCCCAACCCCACCTCCCATCTGACAACCATCAAAATGTTCTCTGGATCTCTGAGTTTGTTTCTGTTTTGTTTGTTCATTTTGTTCTTTAGATTCCACTTATAAGTGAAATTACATGACATTTGTCTTTCTCTGTCTGACTTCCTACACTCAGCACAATACCCTCTAGGTCCATTGATGATGTTGCAGATGGCAAGACTTCATTCTTTTGTATGGCTGAGTAATATTCCATTGTACCACCTCTTCTTTATCCATTCAGGGACACCCAACTTGCCTTCATATCTTTGCTATTGTAAATAATGCCGCAATGAACATATGGATGAGCATGTCCCCTTGAGGTAGCATTTTGATAAATACCCAGAAGTGGGATGACTAGGTCCTTCTTTGTTTCTTATTATAGTCTTTGTTTCACAGTCTATTTTGTCTTTTATAAGTATTGCTCTACCCCTCCCCTCCCCCTCCCCCTCTCCTCCCCTTCCCCCTCCCCCTCCCCTTCCCCCTCTCCTCCCCTCCCCCTCACCCACCCCCACCCCTCCCCTTCTCCCTTCCCCTCCCCCTCCCCCTCCCCCTCCGTCTCCCTCTCCTTCTCCTTCTCCTTCTTCTTCTTCTTCTTCTTTTTCTTCTTCTTCTTCTGTCTTGAAGAAGTCCCTCTAACATTTCTTGTAATATTGGTTTGGAGGTGATGAGCTCCGTTAGCTTTTTCTTGTCTGGGAAGCTCTTTATCTGTCCTTTGATTTTAAATGATTGCTTTTCTGGGTAGAGTAATTTTGGTTGTAGGTCCTTACTTTTCATCACTTTGAATATTTCCTGCCAGTCCCTCCAGGCCTGCAAAGTTTCTGTTGAGAAATCATCTGACAGTCTTATGGGAGCTCCCTTGTAGGTAACTAACTGCTTTTCTCTTGCTGCTTTTAGGATTCTCTCTTTGTCTTTAACCTTTGCCATTTTGATTATAATGTGTCTTGGTAAGACCCTGTTTGGGTTCATCTTGTTTGGGACTCTGCATTTCCTAGGCTTGTATGCCTATTTTCTTCACCAGATTAGGAAAGATTTCAGTCATTATTTCTTCAAATAAGTTCTCACTCCCTTGCTCTCTCTCTTCTCCTTCTGGTGCCCCTATGATGTGAGTGTTGGTATGCTTGATGAGAGGCCCCTTAGACTCTCCTCATTTTGGGGGGTTCTTTTTTCTTTTTGCTGTTCTGATTGGTGTTTTCTGCTCCCTTGTCTTCCTTACATTGCTGATTCGATCCTCTGCCTCAAGTAGTCTGCTGGTGATTCCTTCCAATGCATTCCTGATTTAAGTTATTGTATTCTTCATTTTTGAATTGTTCTTCTTTATGGTTTCTATGTCTTTTTTATGCTTGTTCTCTCTTTGTTGAAGTTCTCAGTACATTCCTTGAGCATCCTTATAACCAGTGTTTTGAACTCTGTCTCTGGAGTTTTCTCCTGTTCTTTCATTTGGGACGTATTTCTTTGTTTCCACATTTTGACCATCTCTCTGTGTTTGTTTCTACGTATTAGGTAGATCTGCTATGTCTCCCAGTCTTGGCCAGGTGGCCTTCTATAGTAGGTGTCCTGTGGGGCCCAGTGGCACAGTCTCCCTGGTAATCTGAGCTGGGTGCTCCAGGAGTGTCCCTTGTGTGTGTTGTATGTGTCCTCCTGTTATAGTTGAACTTAGATTGCTGTTGGCACGTCAGTGGGTGATATTGACCCCCTGATAGCTGTGGAGTTTGGCCACATCCACAGCTTACAGACTGCTGTGAGGGCATGGGCTTACCCCATGGAGTGGGATTCACCCCAGTGGGCTCTGGTGGCTGTTGAGACCACCTTTTGTGCATGCTGCTTGTGGGGCTAATTGGGTGGTGCTCTGCTGTGGTCTGAAGCCAACCTCCAAGTAGGTTGTTTCTTGGGCTTCTTGGGAGGGTTTCTGGTGCCGGACCTGGTCAGCCACTGCCTGTGACTAGCCAGGGAATTCCTGGTAGTAACTACAAAGTGATGGATGGTTGGTCGCTGCCTGTGCTGTACCTGGAGTCACGTGGGAGAGGCTACACTTTGAATCAAGGACGGCTGTCACCAGTGCTGGGTCTGGAGTAGCTCCGCAAAAACCCAGGACACTCCGAGGCCTGCTGCCACCTGCTGGTCCCATCAGGTTTAGCTTCTGATAAAGCCTCCAGCGGTAAGGAGTTGGGTGTGGCAGGGTCTCAGTGAGTCAGCAGGGTGAGGGAAGCAGAGTTCACCAGACCAATCAGATTCAGATTTGGCCTGTGGGGGAGGGTTCACCATGGAGAGATGGCGCCTGCCTGCCGGCTGCACGGGAGAGGGTCCCACACAAGAAAATGGTGATTGTGTCTCCAGTCCTCACCTTGAAGTTCCACAACTCAGTCTCTTCCCATATATCTCCAGTGCTCCCAGAATCACCGTCCCTCCTCTGGATCCCAAGGTGAGTACCTGCACAGGCCTTTTAAGAGGACGTCTGGGTTTCCTGCAGCTTTCCCTCCCACCTGGATGGTCGGAATCCCCACTGTTTTTCACAGCCAGATGTTTTGGGGGCTCCTCTTCCTGGCACCAATAGTCTGGGCTGGGGAGACTGGTGTGGGCCTGGGGTTACTCGTTCCTTAGTGGGGAACCTCTGTGGTTGAGATATCTCTCCCAACCACCACATGTGCCTGTGGGACCAGCCTGTTTCACATCTCTGCTCCTCCTACCAGTCTTGACATAGCTTCTCCTTTATATCCTTAGTTATAAAACTGTTCAGCTAGTCTTCAGATGGTTCTCCAGGTTGATTGTTCTATAATTTAGCTGTAATTTTGAAGTATTCATGGGATGAGGCAAGCACAGCATTTATCTACTCTGCCATCTTGTGTCTCTGTCAGTCTCTGTAGCTTCTTCTCTTTTTTTTGCACGAATAAGTAAATTTATTTTTAGTGAGGTATCATATATACAAAGAGAAGTGCACAATTATTAAGTATATACCATGTTTCCCCGAAAATAAGACCTAGTTGGACAATCATGTAACTTCTTGAAGACAGGCATCGTCTTGTCTTTGTATTGCCTTCCTCCCAGTTAATCAATAAATGTTTGTTGAATGAAAGGCTTAAATTTCACAAAAATTAATGAAATACTTAGTTCATACAGACACAATATTTAAACATAGTGGAAAACTCAATGACTCTATACTCAAAGAGCAAACAGTTTAGTCTAAAATAGGCCTAAGGAGGTGACCTTATGAGAGCCTTGAGAGTTCCTTACTTAATATTGCTGTATATTCAGTTTGCTGTCACCAGGTGGCAGTAATGTGCCATGGTCCTGTGGTCTAAGCTATGAAGTTCCAGAACTCCAAAACGTGATTGGGCTAGCTGGATTAATAGCAAGACAACCACAGAGGGAAGTGAGCTGTTACTAGGTTCTGTACATGGCCGGACTTGCAAGAGCTTGCTCTTGGGAGCTGCCCATAGCTGTACCTGGCATACTGTGTTGCATTCAGACACAATGCCCTCTCTAATCCAGAAACTCAAAGCAGGGGGACTGAGCGGTCTCCAGGTTGGAACCAGGTCTGCACATTAGAAGACTTCCAGCTGTGCACTTTCTTTTAACTTCTTCAAGTGGTACGCTTCCATTCAGCTGTGGGCCCTTACTGACAGCTTTGGTCTGTTTTATGGTCTGTTTTACACAATATCTATGGCTATTGGGGGGGTCTTAGATTACCTCTGTTGGAGCAGTTTCAATAGAGAGATATGAGCTGATCCCAACCTGCACTGCATGGAAAGACGAATGGAAATGGAGGGAGCAGAGATAGCAAGGAAGGGCAACTCTTTCAGCAAGTTGGACTCTGAAACATAGTAAGAGAACAGCTGAGGAAGAAGAGAAAAATCAGTGAAAGGTCCAGTGTCATGCCTAGTGCAACCTCATGCCCTCCCCACACCTGCACTGTGTTACCCTCCCAGGACGGGGGACACTTACTAGTGTCTGCAGGCTGAGGACATGTATGGAAGGGAAACAGAAATGCAAAAGAGAGAGAAGATCACAGCCAGATCAGTGTTCAGCAGAAGGCAGGAGGGGCTGAGGAGAAGAACACAAGGAAGGAATTAGCCTTGGAAGACCTGAAGAGACAAAACTTCTCCTTTGTGTCAAAAAATGAACTTGGTCTTGCCAGAGTTTGGTATGAGGAGAGAGGAGACAGATTTGAGGAAGGTCATTCCTAATGTTCTCAACTAGGGGTGTGAAATAAGAGAGCAGGCTACCCACCAAAGAGTAAGAATAACAAGAGTGATACAGCAGCCATGAAAAAATGATCAGGACTAGGAATAAGAGAAAAGACACTGTGAAGAATGGGAAAGGAAACTGATTAGGAATAAATTTAAAAACTATGGTCAAGAATAGAATTTATGAGTTTTTAGCAAGGCTATTGGTGGGGTTGCCAGGTTTTATGCAGCAGAATTCAGAAGTCTGGTATAGTTCCATTGCTCTGCTTACTGTGTTTCCCCGAAAATGAGACCTAACAGGAAAATAGGCCCTAGCATGATTTTTCAGGATGACATCCCCTGAACATAAGCCCTAATGCATCTTTTGGAGCAAACGTTAATATAAGACCTGGTCTTGTTTTCGGGGAAACACGGTAGTTGATCTAGGGATAGGGGTTAGTTAGAGAGGAGGTAAAGAAATAAAAGAGGTGACCTAATGAAGAGTGTTGATGAGGATGTGGTTAAAATGGTTAAGCATGGTGTCCAGACTTGGTGAGGAAGGAACTGATAACAAGAAAGGTGGGAAAATCAGAAGTGATTAAGCAATTGTCGGTCTCAATGATATAGAGGAGTCAACGCAATGGGATGAGGAGATGGGAAAACTGAAAGTGGAATGAGAGAGGGCTGTTGGGAGTTGAGATTTCCAAAGCTGAGGATGTTTCTGTGGGGGAAGGCAGTTGGTATGGAGGGAGCCAAACTCAATGGAGCAGAGGAAGTTAGAGGGATGGCTGCACCTCAAGTCTGATTTACCAGCTCTGGGACAGTGTTTCCCTAAAGTTTAGTTTGAATTTGTTCAAAGTGCAAATTCACTAGGTCTGGGATGGGGTTTAGGTATCTGCATTTGAGGCAAACATTTTATGTGTGTGTTTCAATGAATGACCATACTCAAAACACGAATCTAGACACTCCCTCCTGCTTCTCTTTAAGAAAGAAGTGTGTGTGTGTGTGTGTGTGATGGGGTGGGGAGGCTGATCTCACCTTTTACCAATCAAAGAAATTTTTTTTTTCTTAGAGAAGTGGAGCCCCAGCACTTCTCTTCTACGACCTACCCACATACACTGATAAAATTAATTATCTGCCCTGGCTAAATGACTTTGCCTAGCAACACCGTAGCAACTAACATCAGCTCTGCCTTAGGATACAAAACTGGAAAGAGATTTCTTGAAGTCCAGTGTATTTTACAACAGAACAAAACATCTGAACAGGAAATTAAACAGAAAGTAAACTGGGTTCATTGCTAGGAGATGAGACACAGACACACTAAACAGTTCATGACAATCCATCAGAACACAATAGTCAAAATAAGAAATTTTCTCGTCATAGGTTCTACTGACGTCCAGAAGAGAGAGTGAAGGATCTCATTCTCTGGAGGAGAGGAGAATTTAAACAGGCAGGAGAAGGAAGAGCATTCTAGGTGATGGGAAAGCTAAAAGCAAAGGTGCTGAGTCAAATCTGAAAGTGGGGGACAAGGAAGGAACCCAGCTGGTTGTCACTGGGAACTCAGTCTGGGATCTATGACCAGATAGCCGAGGGTCTTAAAGGTCACTTGGAGAGCTTGGGCTGAGTCACAGGACACTGGGAGACTGTCAAAGACTTTTTATTCATAGAACAAATATTTATGGAGCCAGGCACTGTGATATGCATGGAGGAGACCTCTGGGAGGTGAGTCCAGAGACAGTCCTTGCCCTTATGAAGCTTAGAATCTAGTGATAGAGACAGACACAGAACAAATATAAAATGTAAAAATCAAACATATAAACGAATAGGTGATTATAAAATCTGAGAACATTAAGAGAAGAGGTATCAGGTTCCAGGAGAGCATATAAAGAGGGGCAGGCTCTGTTCCAGGAAGCGCTTCTCTGAGGAAGCAATTTTGCACTGAGATCTAAAGGATGCATAGGTGTTGGCTGGGAAAGGATGGTGGGTGGGAGAGACTGAAAAATGTTGGATTCCAGGCAGAGAAAACCACACAGACAAAAGTTCATGAAATGGAAAGCCGTGGTGACTGGAGCCCAGTAGAGAAGGGTTACATGGCTTCAGAGGCAGTCAAGCGGGACCTTGGAGGCCACATTAAAAATGCTCTTTGTTCTCATAAAAAATATTCTGCATTTTGTAACAATAAACAGAAATTTTTATTGTGAAAAGTATTAATAAGATACTTTTCCAATTAATAAAACATTTTTCTTAAAAATAAAAATTCTGTCTTTGTTCTGAGAGCCCTGAAAAGCCACTGAAAAAGGATTATAACCTTGGGATTGACATTCACATCTGCATTTTAAAAAGGATCATTTGGGTTTTGGTGCAGAAGACAGATTGGAAGGGAACAAGAGTAGATGAGGGCAGTCCAATTAGGAGGCTGAGACTTGATGACAACTCACTGGTGTGGTGGCAGAGGAGATGGAAAGAAGTGGACTGGGGTAGTGGAAGGAGAAACTAATGATTTTGTGATGGATTAGGTGTGTGGAGAGGACAGAGATCTGATGTGACAGCAGAGCTGGGTGGGGAAATCTAGGCTGGGTAGTGGATGGGCTGCTTAATAGAGCCTGTTGTCATTGCCCAGACGATGGGGTCAGTGGGAAGAACTCCACTTTGTTGCTGGGAAGGCTTATATTGAATGCTGGTTCTTTTTCCTTTACCAGCTATGGCACCTAGACAGGCAATTTTATAGGTTCCTAATCTGGAAACCAGGAGTAGGGAGGGGAAGAGGCCTCCTAGCTGACATGGTTTTCCTGTTAATGTTCCATAAACGCTTAACTATTACATCCTTGGCTGCTCCATGCCCACCCACCTTCACGTTACATTTGAATATGTTGATTTAGATGAAAAGATGTTCAAGAGCACATATTTGGGCTATTGGACATACAATAAGCTTTGTGAAGACAGGAGCCATATTTTATGCATCTCAGTCATTTCCTGTCCTGTAAGATAAAATCATGTATCTTAGGAACCACTTAGTTTGTAGCATATATCACAATTATAATTTGAAAAGATTTGTGTAACTGTATTTAATATTTGCCTTTCCCACAGGATTGTAAGATCCACAAAGGCAAGTCTATGTCCGCCTGTCTTGTGTCCCAGAGCTGAGCAATGGAGGGCCTTGGACATAAATGAATAAATGAATGAATGAATTTTTGTTCTCTCTGGTGCCCACCACTCAGCCCAGTCTTGGCCCCAAATCTACACTCAGTGTAAGCTCGCCAGATAACTGGGATTGTGCACGAGAGTCTAGCATGAACTCCGAGCCAGGACAGTAATGCCAGAGATAATTCACTCAGGACGCAGATGTGAATTTGAGTGTCACTTTTATAAAGGAAGGCTGGTCAGCTGGATCCGTTGCTGTTGAGGGTCAGGGCTGAGAAAAGAGCATACAGTAATTGGTTTCAGCAAAGGGGAACTCTTGGGTGACCTCAGAGAAAAGGTATCTAGTTCATAGTGGCAGCGGAAGTCCCAGCACAAGAACTGAGGGGTAAGTGGGCTGGTGAAAGGAATGGAGACTTCCAATACAGATGGCTCCCCTGGGCTGTTAGTGATGTCAAAGAAAAAAAACTGACCCCGAAAGCAAAGGAGATTGCTTTTTAAATGTAGGCTCTTATGGTGTGTTGACAGCTCAGGGGAAGGAGGAACTGAGTAACCAAAACTTCTGGGAGCACCTGAGGAGGGAGGTGCCCACGGAGGGGAGGCCAAGGCCTTCAGGCATCTCCAAGGTGAGCTTGATCTAATCATCCCAGTAGCTGCAGGGCCAGCCCAGACCCATTGCGGGGGTGGGGGCGGGGGTGGGGGTGGGGGTGGGAGGGACACTAGAGACCAGCCCAAGTGTTTTATATGGATCATTTAATTTGATTCCACCACCCTGGAGAGGAAGAGTGTGTTAGCCCGCAGGTACACGCTGACACCTCCAGAGCATAAAACTGAAGCTTGGAGAGGTAAAATACCTTGCCCAACTCTCACAATGGGTGAGTGGCAGGATTGAGGTTTGATTCAGGTCTGTCCCCAGGGAAACACTGGGGGACATTCCTGCACCTGGGCCTTCTCCTGTTTGGCCTTGGGGTTGAAGCCTGAGGCTCTGCCCAGTGAGCCCTCAGGCTCAGCTCCTCTCCAGACATCTGTCACTGTGGCCTGAGAACTTGAACTAAAATCTAAGCCAAGAAAACACAGGCTTTCCTTTGAGCTGTTTCAAAACTCCTTTCCAAGGCTATATGAGGATTCTCCTGGACCTTACGCACTTTTGTCTTTGTGAGCTCCTTCCTTCATAAAACAATAGTAATCATTATGGGTGTTTTTTCTTTTTTTTGACCGTGTAGATATAAATACATTAATATTATACAGCAAAACATTTTACTGGACCTACATAGTTTTATTTCTTCTGATTGTAAAGAAAACATTTTACATATTCAGGAATCTCCAAAAGTTTTACAGGCCATAGGTACTGTGCCTACTGGGCCCAATGGATGAGTCATTCTGTCCCTTTGTCATCTTCCAGTCTGACCTATTCCAACTCTGCTCCGGAAAGAGCAATAGTCAGATAGTCATGGCATCTGACCCTGCCTTAACTGGCTGAGGGCTCACTTTGCTCATCTATAAGAGGAATGAAAGTAATGTTATGTTTATTGTGGGCAGTGAGGGTGGAGAAAGTGAGCAGATACCATAAGTAAACCGCCCAGCATATCGCTAGGCACAGAGTGAGTGTGAAACAAAAGTTCGTTCTGTCTTTCCCTCCTTCAAGCATTCTCCTCCATACGATCCAGAGTGTGGCCAGGGGGAGTTGGGGCAGCGGCCTCCTTGGTGGTGGGACAGAGCCCGCAGTGTCCCGGTACCCTGTGAAGCCAGACCCTGGGAATCCAGCATCGCAAAATAAACACGGCCACGCTGCTAATCGCCAGCTCGGAAACAAAACAGCGCTGCGCTCGGGGATCTGGGCAAAATCAGCCCTCCCACCTCCGTCGCCGCCGCCCTCCCTTCCTCGAACAGCTCGGCTCGCTCAGCTCAGCTCAGCGCAGCTCGGCAGCCGCCAAACAGAGGCAGGCACCGTCTCTCAGCCGCCAGCGCCTCTACTGAGCTCCAGCTTCCTGCGCGGGCTCCGCCGGGTCTCGCTTCCGCGGGGACCCCTTCGGGCAGGAGTCAGGTGGCGAGGGCCGGTGGCAGCGGCACAAAGTTGGGGGCCTGTGAGAATGAGGTTGTCCCCGGCGCCCCTGAGGCTGAGCCGGCGTCCAGCGCTGCTGGCCCTGGCGCTGCCCCTGGCCGTGGCGCTGGCCTTCTCCGACGAGACCCTGGACAAAGTGCCCAAGTCAGAGGGCTACTGCAGCCGCATCCTGCGTGCTCAGGGCACGAGGCGCGAGGGCTACACCGAGTTCAGCCTCCGCGTGGAGAGCGACCCCGACTTCTACAAGCCCGGAACCAGCTACCGCGGTAAGTGGTCCAGCGTGGCGTTGGGGGCGCGGGACCCAGATCCCACAGGGCGCCGAACACGCGGTGCGGGAAGAGGGCGCACAGTCCCCGGGTGGACGGTGCCGGCGCAGTCCCGAAAGGGCCTTTCTGTCCTGGCTGCCCTCAGCCCTTTTAGCTGCCAGCCAGTTCCCGGGCCGTCGCGGGGCCACAGCCAGGCGAGGCAGACCCCATCTCCGACGCGCGGTTGCCGGGCGTGGGTCGTAGCGGAGGGACGCGTCACACCGGCCTGGATGGAAGGGAGCCGGCCAGCTCCAGGAGAGCAGTGGAGACCCTACTTTCTCCAAATCCAGCTCTAGTGGATAGGACCCTGGCTTCTCCCAGTTGGGTCCCAGGCATGGTGTCGAACTCCGGCTTTCCCTGCTCCCATCCTTGAAGGGGAAACGCTATTAGCTTCTCTGACACCCGCCACCGGAGGGACCGTCACTCCAGTTTCCCCGGACAGATCCCTTTAGGAAAAGGGACTTTAAGCTTCCCCCTTAATTGGCCGCAGGGTAGGAAGAGCCTGTGAAGCTTTTCGGAAGGGTCCCTGGAAAGAACTCGCAATTATTCTCTGATGGTCCCAGGCGAGGGAAAGAACCTGGATTTCTAGAACAGGCTCGGAGTGGAACGAGCCTTCAAAGATCTTTGGGTAGTCTCGGAGAGGAAAGGGGAACCCGATAAAGACGGAAAGGGAAGCCCGAATTCCGAGGCCTGTTCCCTGGAGGCCGGGGAACCTCGGCTCCCGAAACCCCGTAGGCTTTGCGTCCCAGCGATGTCGCGCCTAAGCTTCTCAGCCGAGAGCGGGCTTTCGGGAGCGCAGGGCGGGGATGGGCAAGCAGGTGAGCGCCTTCTGGGCAGGACTGGTAGCTCGACCCACACACACCTGAAGACCCCTGACTCCGTTCCCATGGCGCATCTCTTCCCTCCTCAGCCCGGTCATCTCCTTAGACACCTTTTCCCCAGGCAGCAGCCTCTGTTCTCCGGTTGGGAGACAGGACACCAGGCGGGAAAGAAGCCAGCCTGGTCTCACCTGGGGCCCAACGGGCAGTCCTGTCACCCTCGCCCCTTCATATATCATCTCTGGTGCCAAGCAGGGAAAGCGGGATTTGGGACTTTGGGGCACCTGGCGGGGCAAATGGGCCCATAGCCGCCGCCCTTCCACCCAGTCTTCCCTGTTCCTAGAGTGGCGCGGGAGGAAGTGGTGGGAGCAACATGGAGAAAGTTTGGGGCAGTGTCAGCGGGCCACACAAGCGACCAGAACCAGGGACCGCCCTTCTCAGAAGCTTCTCCCGTTTTCTCGGGTGCGTGCTCCGCAGCCCCCTGACTTTCTTCACCTGGAGCTACCCAGAACCGGCTTCCCGGAGCCCTTGGCACGTGGAGGCGCCCAGCGCGTGGCAAGCAGCCCCTTGGACCCAGGAGCGCGGGGCGGCGGGATCCTCGGGACTTCACTGAAGGAGAAAGACGTTGAGCTGAGGACATCCGACCTCGCCCCGGGCAGAGTGGGCGGGTTGGCGTGCGGCTGGAGTAGCCAAACCAACGTGCGGCCACAGCCTCTCAGCGGAGCTGGGAAACAGCCAGTCCTCTCGGTGGACAGGAGGGACACGGGCGTAACTCCATTGGCCTCTTTAAATCTCCCCCAGACGGAGGACCTGGGTTCTCTGGGGAAACTGCCGCGGCTCCCCATGTCAGGGAAAGATGTGGCTCTGGATTCAGATGGACTTGGGTTTTGAGCTGTATGAATATGATCTTGTGAAAGTCCCTTAATTTCCCTGAGCCCATTCCCAGCTGTGAAAATAGCTGTTCAAATTATACGCACAACCTCTCTGGGTATAAATGAGTTTACAAAGATGAGTGTGCTTGAGATCCCACATACATGTTAGTCTGAGTTGAATATGACCCTTATTGGTTTAATAATGGAGGAACGTGCCTGGCAGATTTGTTTTATTTTTGGTGTGTGTGTGTGTGTGTGTGTTTAAGAATAGGTTTTTCTCAGCACTCCTCCAGTCCAATCTACCAGTGAATGGGAGTTATCTGGGTCCTCAAGAATTAACTGAATAAAGGAATGATTGATTTCTCCACAGTAGCAACCTTGCCTAAGAGTGTTCATAATTTAAGCCCAGGAGGACTTTTTAAAGGTGTTTTAGGCCAGTATGGGCCCAGGCCAAATGTCCAAGTGGGCATCTCTTTGCACATGAATCCTCCTTGCTTGGATGAGCACTAGCAGCATAGGGGTGGGGGTGGGCAGCAGTGGGAGGGAGATGTATCAGGTTATTCATATGGACAGAGAAGTTCCATGGCTGCCTAAGTGTCCATGGCCTGGAGGTAGGAGCTGGGACTGGGGGGGAGGGGAGCACTAGACTTTCACCCTACAGTGATTTCAGCCTAAAATGTTAGCCTTTTGCACTGTGACACACTTACTCAGGCTATAGGTGGGCAATCATCTTTCCCCCCCTTTTGGTGGCTAAGAGATCTTGAAAGAAAGATCTTGCAGGAACCATACTGAGGGCTTCTGAGTAAATAGTCTGTGATTAGCAAACCTGATTCCGCCACTCAAAGTTAGGAAGAAAAGGGTGCTGGCCATGTATGGCTTAAACTTTCCTAGAATAATTATGTTAAAAGTAAGTCTAATGCATTCTGCTCGGAGTATTGATTTAGGGCTGTGGAAATTAACATTCCTCTGCTGTTCTATTTGCTTTTTTTTTTTTTCCCACTTTTTCCTGAATTAGGGCTCCTCACAATCCTTGGCTTGTTTTTCTGCCTCAAATCTTTGTCCCCAGTATTCCAGTTCATCCCTAAATAGCTTTTGTTCTCTGTGCTCCCCCCAACGCCCCCAGTATATCTTTGAGGTATTCTAGACTGGAATAAAATGGTCACTATTAAAAAATATTGAAACATCAGGTTTCTTCTCAACAGCCAGGATCCCATTTGAGATGATTATTCAGCCTTTTCCAAGTTGTTAGTACTGTATCGACTTCTTTCTCTCTCCCTCCACTTCTCTCTACTCTCCCTCCCTCTTCCTCCCCATCCCCTTCCCTCAGCAATAATTGTGCTTTAGAAAGCTCTGAAAGGCCTGCTCTGTTTCTGACCACGGCCTCCTTTGAAAAGGAGATTATAGTGATTAAAAATAACAAGTTGAGGATCCTCAAGAGGCTTCCCTTATGGGAGGACAATTTGCAGGACCAGCCATTCCCAGATCACAATTTCAAGCCAAATAGAAGAAAATCAGCTGAAATGTTCAAGAATTGATTGAAAATAAAAGAGGCTCTCTTGTCTGACCAAAGTTCTGTTTATTAGGAAAATAAAGCCAGACCCTGGCTAATGAGAGTGGCTTTTCCTAGATGGTCTTTAAAGGGAAATTTCAAGGAACTTGATGGGAAAAGAATGTCCTGTAGAGATTTGAAAAGCTTCTCCAACTTTAAGCATAATTGGGGGGTTTATTCTAAACTGGGAGGTTCGGAGACCTCCACGCTGCTTTGCCTTCGCTTTCTTTGTCTCACTGTGCCATAGGAGTGTGTGTCCCCAGTGAGTGCTTCAGAGTCTCCGACCTCAGCCTGGTAGAAAGAACACAGGCTTTGATATTAGCTGAGTCTGCTTCAACTCCTGCTAGTCACATAATCACTGTGTGACCTCAGGCAGGCCACTTCATCTCTGCGAGCCACTGTTTCTCCAAGTGTAAAATAAGAGTGCTTTCCCACATCTCTCCCACCCCCACCCCAGTGTTCTGTAAGAATTAGAAATAATCTGTCATAAGGAACTGTCACACAGTAGGTACTAAAATTAACATATGTTATGGGATGATTATTTTGGAATAAAAATGTACTTCGCAGCAAGCACTACATGAGACATTGTATGAAGTACTTCCTACTCATCTCACATATTACTTCTTATAGTACTTTGAGGCGGTTTATTATTATTATTTTGCAGAGGAGAACACTAAGTCTCAGAGAGATTAGTAAATTGCCCATACGTACACAGCTAATAATCTATGGAGTCACAATACAAATTTAGGGATCGCTTAATCCTAAATCTGTGCTCTTAACCAGTCTTCTATATAAACTCAATAAAATGAATTTGGGAGTAGGATGAATTCAGTCAGCTACCCTCAGCCTCTGGATGGTGAGTCTTTGCTGAAGGAAAACAGCAGCAACAAGTAAAGATAATAACTGACATTGCTTGGGACACAAAGTATAAAGTGTTAGGTCCTTATTTACATTTGTTTTTTTCTTTTTATAGACCAGTTTTGCATTTCTCCATAAACCAGAGGATTAATTTAGCAACATGAAGAACATTGTCAATCTTTTTTTCTTTCCCCCCATTTCTGCTGCCTCCCCCCACCACTCTGGTTCAAGCCATTGTTTTCTCAGTCTAGCTGCGCAGGACACAGCTCCCTGATCCATGCTGGTGTTATGAGCCTTGCACTACCCCTGCTAAGGAGGTTGGGTGGTCAGTTGCTCACAGCAGCTCTGGTGGCTTCAGGCCACTCATGATGGCTGCCGGCCACTCACGGCAGCCCTGCTCCAGGGAGAGGTGTTGTTCACAATCTTAGCTGTAGAGGGCGCAGCTCACTGGCCCTGGTGGGAATCAAACTGGCGACCTCAGCATTAGGAGCACGGCGCTCCAACCACCTGAGCCACCGGGCTGGGCCGAATCTTGTCCATCGTTAGCTAATTCCTTTAGTTTGTGGGGAAACAGAAACAAATTGAATAGGAAAAACACTAATTTGGTTATTGTTTTATTTTTACATGCAGATGTCATATGATCATTGCCTGTAAAATTATGTTTTAGAAATATGCATGTAGAACCTGAGAAATTTAAGCTGGATGGGGTCTTTTAAATAAACTCTTATCTAGTGATTTTTTGAAAAATTAGGTACTGCTGATGATACGTAATTAATTGTAAGTCCCTTCTGCCACCTCTCCTCTTGTATCATTCCCCTCTTTAAAAAAAAGTTTTTTGTTGAGGTATAATTGACAAATGACATTATATTACTGTACAACATAATGATTCGCTGTTTGTATACACTACAAAATGATCACGCAATAAAAGAAGAAGCTGCAAGGAAAGAAAGGAGTGAAGGTAGAAGTGGATAAAGCAAGAAAATGCACACGCATGTATGTGCACATGAGACAGAAAGAAAGATAGAGAGAGATAAGGAAGAAGGAGAAGGGAAAAGAAACTAAATTGAAAGCAAAGAAAAACACTGGGATATACATTCAGAATGAAGACCAAAGAAATATTTGTTTTAATTACAATTTATTGGGGTGACAATGATTAGTAAAATTACAAAGGTTTCCAGTGTACAATTCTATAATACATCATCTATAAATCCCATTGTGTGTTCATCACCCAGGGTCAGTTCTCCTTCCATCACCATATATTTGACCCCCTTTACGCTCTTCTACCATCGCCCCCATCCCCCGCCTACACTCTGGTAACCACTAAACTGTTGTCTGTGTCTCTGAGTTTTTGTTTCACCAAAGAAATAATTTGAGATAGTGGAGCCCCATCTTACTTGAGGGTTAGATTCAAGAGGCACTATGGAAAGCCAAAATCACATAAGTCAAAATTGTTCCTTAAAAATCCTTTCAAATTGTACATCAAATATTCCATGGATACTAGATTCAATCTAGCCTTGTTTGTGTACCCCTTCAGATAGCTTTGTTAGTGGGGAATAGAAACAAACGGACACTTCTCAATAAGTCCAGCTCTCCTAGTTTTCCCCTCAGCATTGGAAGAGATCAATGTTTCCTAAGTTGAGTACCAGATAAAACAATTGGTTCACTTGTCCTTAGAAACAGGACTAGTCCAAAATACTCACTATATGATGGATTGAGGGAACTGGGGGTCTAATCTCATGCTCACTGAAGCATATAATGAAGTAGCTAGTGGCCCAAATTATCTAAAGTGTTGTTTCCCCTCTCTTTTTTCTCCAACAGTGTGCAGTTGTGTTTGATTGTATATCAGGGAGCTCACTGTCACACAAAGCTTTCTATGTGGCTGGCTGGTTCTTGCTAGTATAAAGTTTTGACAGGGTGTCTTGGCGGGGCTGCAGTTGAGGCTAAGATAGAAAGGGTAAGGAGTTAGGTGACACCACCAAGAGTCCTTTGTGAGCTCTGCCTAGACAAGGCTTCTAACTTTCACAAATATTCAACACTGCCATGAAAAGTTCAGGGAAACTTAAACAGGGGCCTTACTCATATCTGCTGATTTGCTGAGGCACAGGAGATCCAAGGGAAAGAACTTGAATCCAGTTTACAGTTCAGGTTTAGATATGTGCAAATATGTCTCACGGACTGGGGTGGGGTGCGTTGGGAAAGGTTCTAAGCACAGACCGCTGTGCGGGGGCGGGGAGGAAGAGTGGCGAAGGTGGGCAGACTCAGAAGCAGGCCATAAAAACAGTGGTGATACTAGGAGCTACAGGAAGCTCTTCTGATGCTCCTCTTTTTCCTTCCCTCCTCCTTTTCTCCTCCTACTCCTTCTTCATTTTTTTCTCCTCCTTTTCTTTCTCCTCATAGCAATAACACTGCCTTCTGAATTTTCTAAACACACCAAGCTCATTCCCACTGCAGGGCATTTTTACGTGCTCTTCTCCATGTCTAGAATACTCAGCCCCAGATCTTTGTAAGGCTCACTCCTTGTCTTTTAAGTTTCAGCTCAGATGCTATCTCTTTAAAGAGGCTTCTCTTGCCACCAGTTTATATTTCCCATTACTTTTGCCTGATTTCTTTTCTGCATAACCCTTAACCAGTCTCTGAAATGATCTCACCATCTGCCTCCTCAAGCTAGAATACAAGCTTTATGAGAGCAAGTACTGTCTGTGTCTTTCTTATTGCCATTTTATTTCTAGTACCCAGAACAGTATGTGGCTATAACAAACAAGCACTAAATCATTATTTATTGAAAAAAATTAATGTATCATTTAAACTTCAGGAAACCTGGCGTGAGATCTCCCTCTAAGAGAGCTGAATTGAAGGAAGGAAAGTGTTTCTCTCTGTGCCAGAGAGAGAGGTGAGGCCAAGGGATGGGGACAGATGGCGAGGAGCTTCAGGCGGTGGCAACAGAGAGAAAGGATGCCCAGTGCCCTGGGGGCATGGGCTGAAGGTTGAGGGCAGGCAGATGGTCTGGGTCCAAGGTGAAGACTGCTTGGAGGGAAGAGGTCGGCAGTCATATGTGTGGTGGAAAGCAGGATCATTGACTGCTCAGAAGTGAAGAGCAGAGGACAGAAGGCAGAAGAGCAAAGGGAAGAGGCTGCCAGCTTCAGACACCGACTGACTCTGACTATATGGCGAATAGGGCAGAGGGGATTGTTGATCCATCAAACCTAGCTATCTGTTATTAAAGTGACCTTCCCTGGTGTCAACACTTCGTGGAGTCATTGTATCATTTCCAAACCTAGCTAGGTGTCAGGGTCACTTGGAAGGTTTTAAACTAATACATAGCTTCACTGGCCCTACCTCAACAAAGGGCTGGATTCCAGGAATCTATTCTTTCTTTTCTTTCTTTCTTTCTTTCTTTCTTTCTTTCTTTCTTTCTTTCTTTCTTTCTTTCTTTCTTTCTTTCTTTCTTTCTTTCTTTCTTTCTTTCTTTCTTTCTTTCTTTTTCTTTCTTTTATCTCTCTCTCTCTCTTTCTTTTCTTTTCTTTCTTCTTTTAAAGTAAGACGATGAGACACAAAGACATGGTGGCCAAAAGGCGGGTACTTTTCTATGAGTGTGCTTCCCCATCACCACCTCTCCCCGCATTCCTTCCCCAGCCTCCCATGCCCCACCTACTTTAGCACCTGGTCACATCACTGCTCTGTCCTGTTGCAGTGGGACACCAGTACAGTAGCCAGTGGAATATCCTCAAAGCTGGCACAATAGCAGCGTCCCTTGCCTTGGCAAGGGAGTGATGGGCAGAGGAGAACTGAGAGCTTCCTTTAGGTGACAACAGTCACAGACTGGCGGAGCCTGAGCTACGGCTGACCTAGTTGTACTTCTCTGTTGCCAATGTCTGCTTCCCATTCACCATTCAGGTTCTGTCCTTTGGAGTCAAGCAAATTAGGTCTCCCTTTGGCTATATATCAACCCTTGTGGTATTTGTAGGAAAATAACTACTATGACATCTGACTAAAATGCCCCATTTCTTCAGCCATTCTTTATAGGATGCTGTTTCTGGTTCCTTTGCACTTTGTACTCCAGATGTGCTCTGATCAGGATGGAACAAGGAGGAATGATTAATTTCCTTGTCCTGGACACTGTGTGTGTGTTAAGCTTGCCAGGTCTTGTGTTTGCTATTTTGGCAGCTGTACTCTGGGATCACACTAAGCTTGTAGCCAGCAAAATTCCTGTGATTTGCTGGGAGGCCTGCTGCCCTCCTCATACTACTGGCCCTAGTATAACTAGGTCCTTAAATATAACATTTGACATGATTCCCCATTATACTTAATCCAGCATGTTTGGGTCCACCCATGGTAGCTGTTAATCATTCATGAATCTAGATTCTGTCATTGGATGACTAATCCACATAATCTAATTTTGGATTATCCATGACTTTGATAAGCCTACCTAAGAAGTCTTTATCAAAGAAGTTGATAAGAATTTTGAGCAGGTCAGGGCTCATGACAGAGCCCTCTGACGTCTCATAAAGTATTTTCCTGAAGCTGATGTCCAGTTAAATAGTTCTGAAGTTATCTGATCTGTTGTCATTTCAATGACATTTAAACACCAACTGCCACCCTCCTGGTCAGCCACCTCAGTTTATTCATGAATGCCATTTCTTTAGCTTGCTAATGAATCTTATAGTTTAGACAGAATTGTTTTCCTTTTTTGCTTCAAAATTAGTTGGGACTCTTTCCACTGCAAGTGACAAAAATAAAGTTAAACTAACTAAAGCAAAAAAAAAAAAGAGTTATTGAGTCCCATATTTGGAAAGTCTGGATGTGGCTTCAGATATAAATGGATCTAGGAATTCAAAGGGGGTTTCTCCCTCTCTCTCTCCCTATCTATCCTTAACGGCTCTCCCTTCCACCTCTGTCTCGCTCCTTCTACCCTTTATCTCTTGGCTGCATTTCTGTGTATTACTCTCATTTTATTTACTACAGATAAACTTTCTCCAAATGACAGGGAGGCTAGCTGCCAACAACCTTCAATGAAAAACCTTTCAGTTAGTTCTGTAACTCAAAGAAAATCCCGTATCCCTTTAACTCTAAATTGAAAAATCTCAGGGAAGGATTCTGATTGGTTCAGCGTGGGTCCCATATCCAGTGGAATGGGATATGGTGATAGGCTAGTTCTGGGTCACAGTGACTTTTGTGACTTTATATTTTAAGAAGGAGAGAGGGACTGTGATTGGTATGCCTGAAGATCACATGGTCAGGATAGGGGAAGAAGTGGAGTCCTAGGCAGCATATGTTCTTTAAGTGCTTCCTCATTCATATTACCAGCTACATTCTCTCGGCTGACACATCTCCAGTTCCCCAGGAGCATCCCTGTCATCCATTCCTCTTCCCATTGTTCGGCTCAGGACCCATTCATCTGGCTCCCAGCTATCCGACAATGAGGTAGCACATGGGACAAAGAATGAACTTCTAGTGAGCTGTTGCAATGTGCCTCATATTCATTATCTCCTTTAATTCTTGTCACAAATCCATGAGATGATAGCGATGATCCCTATTTTAGAGAGATTTATTTTTAATATATTTTATTAATTTAGCAAACATACATACTATTACAAATATTAGTTCATTAATTGTCATAGCAACAACATGATATAAGTACCATTACTGCCATTTTATAGGTGATTAAAAATGGAGGCAATGAGAGGTTAAGTAACTTGCTCAAGGTTACGTATAGTAAACAGAGGGAAATATGAATATAGGTCTGTTAGCTACATCCATTGTAGAAAGATGGCCCTTACAATTTGAAATATGCATGATCTTTAATTTGGAGTGGGAGATGTTTCATCTCTGCCTGGGAATGCTGGGAGCATTCACTGAAGAAGATCAGAAGAACAGCTTCATCCAACCCCACCATACATATTTGCTCACTCTTGGACTTTTAGCTCCGTCTTCTTTCTGCCAGCTTATCACCAGCATCTTCTCCTGCCTTATCCTGGCCGGATGGGCTGAGTTGTGCCAATTTCTAAGTGAAGCATGTGAGTTACAGCTCTCCAGAGCTCTGGAAGTTGTGCAGAGTGGTGAGTAGACCACGGTAGCTTATGTAATGCTCCAGCAGTCCATACAACCTCATGTTACAACTTATGACATAAGCTGAAGTTCCCTGTAGTTGATGTGTGGGTGTGAGGACTGGGGCAGCTCAGTAACACATAGCAAGCTGGTGGATAACAGGGACTGGCCATGTGATGGAGCTGGGATCTGGTTCAGGACCTTCTCACTGAGATTGGGGCTGGGCCTTTGAAACCCAGAGGCAGAATGGGGGAGGTGATGGCACGGGACAAGAGCCAATGAGGGTAATCGGTGTAGCCAATGAATTGGGTAACAGTGCATCAGAGTTTATGTGGGATGGATAAGACACCATTTGAAGGACCCAGAAAACTATTTGGGACTTTGGTGGAACTGAAGATTTCATGTGGCAAGTGTACCAGGATGGGGAGAACTCAATCTTGAGTGGAGATCTGAGGCCAGGTTCTAGTGTGAAATATCAGACCTCATGCAAACAAGGCAGGCCAGAAAGGCCTTTGCCACAGAGTTGGTTTTTAGGGTAGGGCTATAATCCAATAATCACATAACTTTTAGTCTGATCTTCCTGAAACATAAGTCTGAATATGAAAATCCCTAACTCAAACCCATCAGTGCCTTCTCATCGCCTCCAGGGTGGTATCTACACTTCTTAGCAAGGCCTTGAAGGCTTTAACTGTCTACCCCCTGCATTCCTTCTTCCCCTAGCCTCTTATCACACCCTCCCTCCTAGCTTGGAATTTAATGAAGTACAGAATTAATTCTGGTTTTCAAGGCCAAGGCCGTGCCTTTCTTTCTACCTGGGATGCTGTTGCTCTGCTTGTCCACTGGACACACTCCTATTCCTCATTCAGCTTGCAGCTCAAACGCCCTCTCTTCCTTTAAGCCTCCTCTAACACCCCCAGTAGATTTACTGTTCCCTCCACTGGGATCCCACAGCACTTTGTTCATACCGTCATGACATCCATCATGTGTTATAAAAAATATCTGCTGATGTGTCTTTTTCTCCCATCTGTTAGACTGTGTACTTCTAGTGGGCAGAGGCCATGCCTTTTCTCTCTGTGTCTCCAGTGGCATAGCAGTGGACTGGCACAGACAAGTGCTCAGTAAACATAAGGATAAGGGAGGTTGACATATAACACATGGTCGCCCATGAGAAACTTTGGAGGACAAACCAAAACAGGAATGAGAAAGCTATGCACTGAAGACAAACGAATCCTTTGTCATTCATTCATTCATTCAACAAATATTTATCAAGCATTTTCAATGTGTTAAGAGGTATGCTAAATATTAAAGATACAGCACAGTTCAAGAAGGACTTGGTCTCAGCTCTCACAGAGCTTACAGGCTATTAAGGGAGACCAGCCTTTAATAATTAAAAAGTAAATATTTAATTAAAATTGGGCGAAAGATATTCAAGAAAAAGAAAGGTGGTGTTGACAGGTTATATTGTATGGAGATGGGAGGGCCTGAGAGGACGTCACACAGCACTTTATCTTGGGTGTGATGAGCTGCAAGTAGACTCAGTTTATTATAAGGACTTACTCAAATCTCTTCATGACCTGGTCCTGTGAGAGTCATCCCCCCAAAAAATGATCTTCATTGCAATCCTTTCAGTGGTCCTTCATTAGCACCTACTAGAGTTTTTCTTTGGAGGTTCAATCACTGCCCGTGAGGACCAGCTCTTTGAAATTCATTGTTGGTTAATCAGCCTACTGGGCACCATGATCTTCATGATCATAATCATCATCGTCATCGTCGTCTTCATCCCCTACATCACCACTACCACCACCCCCCACCCCCCCCACCACCACCACCCCCACCCCCACCATCACCACCACCACCACCACCACCACCGCCGCCACTACCATCATCCTTTATAATTTTTGAATCCTTTATATGTGCCAGGTACTGTGATAACTGTTTATTTAATCCAATTATTGTGAGAAAGGCAATAGCATTAACCTCTATTTAAAAATGAGGAAATAGGGAGGTTAAGTAACTTGCCAGGGGTCACATAATTAATACGTGGAAGCTCTAGGATTCTAAGCCAAAATCTTTGCTCTTAACCAGTTCCCTGTATGTGCTCAACATGATGGCTCCGGATGAACTTTTTTTTTTATTCCTTCGTAAGCATTTTTCTTCAATTTCTTAGGTCTCTTAATGGCCTCTCTTGGGAGGCACTTGGAAGGAGTCATTAGAGAGAAGATTCTATTATTTATTGCCAAGCAGTCATCTTTAGTCATCACTGGGACTCAGAACATGCTGTAGATTTGTTCCTTTTAGGAGAGTCATATAATGGGGTTCTGTGGAGGGATAGGGTCTCCTCTCTTCTTTCAGATTACCCTGTTTCCCCAAAAATAAGACCTAGCCAGACAATCAGCTCTAATGCATCTTTTGGAGCAAAAATTAATATAAGACCTGGTATTATATTATGTTATATTATATTATATTATGTTATATTATATTATATAAGACTGGGTCTTATAGTAAAATAAGACCAGGTCTTATATCAATTTTTGCTCCAAAAGATGCATTAGAGCTGATTGTCCGACTAGGTCTCATATTCGGGGAAACATGGTATACTGTATAACACCATCGTCACAATAATAATTACAAATTGAAACCCCACACTGAGTTCAACCTCCAGAACCAACAGAAATGAAGCATTCTAGGAAGCTAAGTTTATGATTAGTCCTTTAAGGGCACTGCACAGATGTACAAAAAGAACATTTATCATTCAGAAACATTGTTTAATAAAATTTTAATCAAAATGTAACTTACATACAGAAAAGTCCACAAATCATGCAGCTTAGTGAATTATGATATGTTGAATACAGTCATGCAACTGGCACCCAGATTAAGTACTAGAACACGACTGGCACTCCAGAGGCATCATGTACCCCCTCCAATTGGTACTCGCTCCCAATTCTCACACGTGTAACCACTGTCCTGACCTCTTGCCTGTTTGGTTTTTTTTCTTTAAAGTAAAGTTTATTGGGGTGACAATTGCTAGTAAAGTTACATAGATTTCAGGTGCACAATTCTGTAATACCTCATCTATATCTCACATTGTGTATTCACCACCCAGAGTCAGTTCTCTTTCCATCACCAGATGTTAGAAACTCTTGCCTGTTTTTAAACCTTATGTAAACATATATAAATGTAATCATACTTTTTGTATTCTTTTGTCTCACTCAAGAGCATGTTTGTGAGATTTATCCATGTTGTATGTAGCAACAATTTGTTCATTTTCATTATTATAAGGCAATTCTATGAATATGCTGTAATTTGTATATCCATTCTACTGCTGATGGATATTTGAGTGTTTCCAGTTGGGTGCTATTACCAATAACATTATTTTGAACATTCTTATAGGTGTTGTGTGGTGCATGTATGTGTGCATTTCTGTTGATTTAGGAGTGGCATTGCTGGGTCATAGTGTATGTATATATTCAGCTTCGGTAAATACTGCCAAAGAGTTTTACAGTGAAAACTGCTCATTTTCAGTTTATCAATTGTATTATGAGAGTTCTAGTTAACAACATTTGATATTATTTGATCCCTTTAAATTTAGTTAACCTGGTGGAAATTCAATAGTATTTTATTGTGGATTTAATTTTTAATTCCCTGTTGACTAATGAGGTTGAGTGTCTTTTCCTATGGTTGTTGACTGTTTAGGCACCTTCTTTTGTGAAGTAGTAGCTCATTCATGTTTTTTGCCTATTTTTCTCTATTCATCTTCTTATTGATCTGAAAGAGTTTTTTACATATTTTGGGTAAAAGTCAATTGTTGGTTTTATGTATTAACTGTGGCTTACTTTTTCTTAATTGTGTCTTTTGATGAGCAAAATTTTAATATCATCCCAATTATATATCTTTGCCTTTATTATCAGTGCTTTTTTTATGTCTAGTTTAAAATTTTTTACTACTCCAAGGTCATTCATGTTTTATCCTATGCTGCTTTTTAAAATCTTTATTGTTTTACTTTTCACAGTTAGCTCTACAATCTATGTGAACTTTATTTTGTGTGTGATGTGAGTTACAGACCAAGATTCACCTATGGTTATTCAGTTGTCCTAGCACCATTTATTGAAAATATCGTCTTTCTCTCACTGCTCTATGGTAAATACTTTATCATAAACCAAGTTTTCATATATTTATGGAAACTGTTCTGGATCCCGAGCTATTCAATTGGCCTATTTTTCTTTTCTTGCTTGAGTACACAGGCTTAATCTCTGTAGCTGTATATGTTTTGATATACAGCCCTTCCACTTTGTACTTCTTTCTCTGGATTGCCTTAGATATTCTTGGCCCTTTGCATTTTCATATGAATTTTAGAATTGGCTTATCAATGTCACAAAAACATGCTGGGATTTTTAATTTATATTGCACTAAATCTGTAAATCAATTTGAGAAGATTTGACATCTTTGTAATGCTGAGTACCAGTCCATGAACACAATCCAGTAACTTAATTGCATATCAACTCTGTACTAATCACTACACTGAGCTCAAATGTGGTTCGTGCCTTTGAAGGATTTACAGATGGGTAAACAAACAGTTATACACAAAATATAATGAACGTAATAATCTCATCACTGATAACAAGAGCAAATATTTATTAAGTGCCTATTATCTATTTGCCAAGCATGATTTTAAGGACTTTACATGGATTAATTCATTTATGCTTCGCACTGATACTTTGAGGTAAGTACTGTTATTATGCCCATTGTATAGGTATTTTTTTGTTTAATCTTAACAGGGTCTAAGAAAAGACAGCACCCACGTCTTGATAAGGAAGTCAGAGGAAATGTTACACGAAAGGTGAAAATTTAGCTGATTTTTGAAGACGTTTGCCAGGAATGGAGGAAGTGGAACATTCCAGGCGTATGAGTAGCATGTGGGAAAAACGTACTGCACGGTGAAATGATAAGGCTTTTCAGGGAACTGCCAGTGAGTGAGTCCCAGGACTGAAATATAGTGTGGCAGGGAAAGGGAACAGGAAGCTGGGTAGGCAGAGGCTGAGGGCCTTTCATCTGTGGCGTTTGAGCTTTATCCTGAAGGCAGTGACTGTGGAGCAATTGACTGTCTTAAGGTGGGATCCTCAGAAGTGGACTTTCTTCGTTTCCTAGGGCTCCCATACACAGTACCACAAACCAGAGGCTCAAAACAGCAGAGATGTGTTCTCTCACGGTTCTGGAAGCTAAAAGTCTGAAACCAAGGTGTCAACAGAGTTTTTTCTTTCTGGAGGCTCAGAGGGAGTTTCTTCCTTGCCTCTCCGAGCTTCTGGTGAAAATCCTTGCCGTGCCTTGGCTTGTAGATGCATCGCTCCAGTCTCCGCCTCTGTTGTTGCCTGGCCTTCTTCCCTGTGTGTCCCCATGTCTCTTCTAAGGACACCAGTCATGTTGGATTTAGAGCCCACTCTAATGCAGTATGAGCTCATCTTAAGTAATTACATCGCAAAGACACTATTTCCAAATAAGGTCGCAATCCCCCGGTACAAGGGGTAGACTTCAACATAGATTTTTGGAGGACACAATTTAACCCATAACACAAACCCTCAGGTGAGATTTGGGTGCAAGTGACTTATTAAGGAAGTGCTCCCAGGAGAAACCAGTAAGGGAGTGGGGAAGCAAGACAGGGGAGGGAAGAGACCCTGCTAGGCTGTGACCCCAGGCAGGGTCCAGAAGGAGAGTTTCAGTCTGATCCTGCAGGGCCATTTTGAAGTGTCAGGTACCCCTTGAAGTGATCCTCCTCTGATTTAAGGGAGCTGGGACTTTCATATTAGGCAGGGCTAGCTCCAGTGACCTGAGAACAGTCCTCGAGAAAAGAGCCACAGGTGTTGGCTGCTAGAAGCAAAGGCACATCAGTACCAGGGTCACATTAAAATGGTAAAAAGGAATTTGAGGGGATCTGGTCAGAGCACCTTTATTGTCTGCTTCTTTGTCCTCTGCTTCCCTTCCTCAAGAATTATGGCCTTAAGGCCACCCCACTCCACCCTAGATAGCCTCACACTGCTTTGCGGCTCTCTGTCTCAGTCTGTCTGTCCCTTGGAGATCTCAGCTCATTCTCCTGACACCTTTACCATCATTTTCTGCTTGCCACTGCTGAGCACCCCGTTTTTCTTCCTCTATTTTATTGTGCTTCCCCACCCCATCCTTTCTTCCTTTCTTTCTATCTGATCTTTGATAGACATCAGTAGCCAATTAGAATGCTCCTTTACTTTTGTAGGATGAACTGACCCGTCCCAGAATGAGATTTGCAATCTTTGTCTCAAAGTTCTCTGAGCTATCACTGTGTTGGTGGTTCATGGACCACTGCTACATTGTCCAAAATGGTGGCTTTAGTTTCTGGAGTTTTAGGGTTCTTCATTTTCAGGACTGAAACTAGTTTGAGGAATTTGGGAAACTAAATTACATAAATATTATATGTTAAATGAATTGATTAATTTTTTTACACTTTATTGATTGATTGATTTTGACATTCAAGATTATTTTATATTCATTTCAGGTATACAACATAGGGATTAGACATTTCTATAATTTACGACGTGATCCCTCTGATTAGTACCCACCTGGCACTATACATGTTATTACCATATTATTGATTATATTCCCTACACTTTACAGCCCCATGATTATTTTATAACTACCAATTTATATTTCTTAATCCTTTCACCTTTTTCACCCTGCCCCCAAACGCCACCCATCTATCACCCCAATAGATCTAGTACCCATCTGATACCATACATAGGTATTACAATATTATGAACTCTATTCCTTATGCTATACCCTATATCCCCATGACTACTGTGTAACAACCAATTTGTATTTAGTCCTTTCCCCTTTTTCACCCACCCACAGCCCCCCTCCCATCTGGCAATCATCAAAATGTTCTCTATTTATGAGTTTGTTCCTATTTTGTTTGTTTATTTTGTCCTTTAGATTCCACTTATAAGTGAAATCGTATGACATTTGTCTTTCTCTGCCTGATTTACTACACTCAGCACAATACCCTCTAGGTCCATTCATGTTGTCGCAGATGCAAGATTTCATTCTTTTTTATGGCTGAGTAATATTTCATTGTATATATGTACCACCTCTTCTTATCCATTCATGGACACCCAGCTTGCCTTCATATCTTTGCTGTTGTAAATAATGCTGCAATGAACATATGGATGAGCATGTCCCCTTGAAGTAGAATTTTGGATTTCTTCAGATAAATACCAAGAAGTGGGATTACTAGCCATTCTTTGTCTCTTGTTATGGTCTTTATTTTAAAGTCTATTTTGCCTGGTATAAGTATTGCTACCCCAACTTTTTTGTTTGTTTCCATTTTCATGCAATATCTTTTTCCCTTCCTTTGCTTTCAGTCAGACTATGTAAGGGTCTTGTTTTCTTATCCATTCAGCCCCACTATTTTTTGGTTGGAGCATTTAATCCATTTACATTGGAACTAATTGTTGATAGGTATGTAGTTATTGCCATTTTATTATTCATTTTATTTATTTATTTATTTATTTATTTATTTATTTATCTGTTTGTGTAATACTGGTGTGGTGGTATGAACTCCTTTAGCTTTTTCTTGCCTGGGAAGTTCTTTATCTGTCCTTTGATTCTAAATGATAGCTTTGCTGGGTAGCATAATCTTGGTTGTAGGTGCCTGCTTTTCATCATTTTGAGTATTTTTGCCAATTCCTTCTGGCCTATAAAGTTTCTGTTGAGAAAGCAGCTGACAGTCTTATGGGAGCTCCCTTGTAGATAACTAACTGCTTTTTTCTTGCTGCTTATAGGATTCTCTCTTTGTCTTTAACTTCTAGCATTTTAATTATGATGTGTCTTAGTGTGGGCCTCTTTGGGTTCATCTTGTTTGAGACTCTCTGCACTTCTTGGGCTTGTATGTCTGTTTCCTTCACCATGTTAAGAAAGTTTTCAGTCATTATTTTTTCAAATAGGTTTTCAATTCCTTGCTCTCTCTCTTCTCCTTCTGGTACCCCTATGATGCGAATGTTGGTATGCTTGATGTTGTCCCAGAAACCCCTTAAACTATTCTCATTTTTTTTCAGATTCTGTTTTCTCTTTGCTGTTCTGTTTAGGTGTCTTCTGCTACCTTATCTTCTAAATCGCTGATTCGATCCTCTGTTTCATCTAATCTACTGCTGATTCCCTGTAATGTATTCTTCATTTCCATTACTGTATTCTTTATTTCTCACTGGTTCTTTTTTGTGTTTTCTACTGCTATTTTTATGTTTCCTATCTCTTTGTTGAAGTTCTCCGTGACATCATTGAGCATCTTTATAATCAGTGTTTTGCACTCTGTGTCTGGTAGATTGCTTGTCTCCACTTTGTTTAATTCTTTTTCTGGAACTTTGTTCTGTTCTGTTATTTGGGACATGTTTCTTTGTGTCTCCATTGTGGCTGACTCCCTGTGTTTGTTTTTATGTACTAGGTAAGGCTGCTATGCCTCCCAATCTTAGTAGAGTGGCCTTATGTAGTAGGTGTCCTGTGGGACCCAGTTGTGTAGTCTCTCTGGTTACCTGAGCTGTGTGCTCTAGGTGTGTCCCTTGTGTGGGTTGTGTGTGCCCTCCTATTGAAGTTGAGCCTCGGTAGCTGTCTGCACATCAGTAAGAGGGATTGACCCTTGTGCTGATTTGTTGTGAGGACTGGCTGTGACTACAGTGGAGAAGCTGTGGTGCAAGGGCTGACCCTACAGAGCAGGATTTGCTTTAGCAGGGCTTTGGTTCCTACTCAGGCTGCCCTTTGTGTTTGTTGTTCTTGGAGATGACGGTGATGCTCTGGCTTGGTCTGAAGCTGGCCACTGAGTGTGCCAGACCTGGGGCCTCCTGGGAGGGGACCCACTGCAGGCCAAGTTTAGCCTCAGCCAGTGCCCTGCCCCCAGCCACCTGGTATAAGCCACAAAGCAATCTGCAGATGGCTGCCACCCATGCTGGGCTTGGAGGTGCCTGGAGAGGCCAATCTGCAAACCAAGACCAGCTGCTGCTAGTTCTGGGCTTAGGGCTGCTCAGCCAGAGGTGCAGGACATACCAAAGCCAGATGCTGCTTGTTTGTGTTTTGTGAATCTTTCAGAGATTTTAAGAAATCCCGCAGCTTGAGCTAAGATAGGTCATTTGTACAGAAAAGCCACTGGAAGTGGCTTTGGTGTGCCCGCAAGTTGGGTGCGGTGTGGTCTCAGGGAATCACTAGGGCAGGGTGGAAAGGTGATGGCCATTTTGATGGAGGCTCAGATATGGTTTCTGCCTGCATCTGCACACAGGGAAGGGGAGGGCTCAACAACAACAAAAAAACAATGACTTCTGCTAGCTCCTCCCTCAGGGATAAAGCTGCCCTTCCACCCTCACCCTGAAGTTAGTCAATTCAGTTCCTCCCACTATGTCCCTGGTGCCTTTCAAGCGGCTGCCCCAGTGCTGAACCTCAGAGTGAGTGAGTCCACCAGAGAGTAAGTCTGTGTGTGGGCCCTTTAAGAGGAACAACCTGGGACTGCAGCTGCCCTCCAGCTAACTCAACCACAATCTCCACTGGTTTTCACAGCCAAAAGTTATGCAGGCTTCTCTCCTCAGCACTGGAACCCTGGGCTGAGGAGCCTGGTGTGGAGCTGGGACCTTTAGCTCCTCTGGCGGGGACCTCTACAGCCAAGATATCCCTCCTGATTTTTAATGGTCACACATAAGTGTGGGACCAGCACATTCTGTGTCTCTGCTCCTACCACCAGTCTCGAGGATGTTTCTTCTGTATGTCCGTAGTTGTAGGGCTTCGGTACAGCTTGACTTCAGGCAATTCTCAATGACAGGTGTTCTGCAGTTTAGTTGTTACTGATGTAGTCCTGAGAGGAGGTGAGCACAGCATTTACCTACTTCACCATCTTGACCAGAAATCAATTAAATAATTTTTAACTTAATCAACACTTGTGGAATACCCATACTATGATGAATATAGTCAATATGGGCAATCATAGGTGGAATGTTAAACTGGGGAGGAGATTTGGCCCTAAGTCTGCCTCTGGGTGGTCTTACTATTATACTTGGAGGGTGTCTGTTGACCTCTCTGTGTCTTTGCTTTGTTTCCTATCTGTGAAGTTGGAAGACTGGACTGGAGGGTTCTTGGGATAGTTTGAGGCTCTGAAAGTCTATAATTCTTTGTTTAAAGACCAGAATCTTAACATGTTCATCAGGCAGTAAAGTAATTTAAACCTCGATTTATATGAATTTCAAGAAACTTGAATTGCAAGTCTATTAGATGCCATGCTCTCTGCTAGGTGCTTGGGATACAAAGAGAATTAAAATTCAGTCCCTCTCCAGCATTAACTCACAGTCTAGTGAAGAAGGCAGGTAAAAAGAGAATTGCAATTCAGTGCAAAATTACAATAAAGGATTTCTATCTCAGGAGATTGGGGATACAAAGGGAGGGGTGACCATCTTTGCTGAGAAAGAAGGCCCTTATCAAGATTTCAATGAAAACATTCTTCTCTGGGTAAATGCGAGAAGGAAAAGTATAATGTAAATTCATAACTCCAGTTGCTATAACAAAACCCCACAATATAACTTTATTTCCAGTTTTTGCAAGGTCCAATATGGATATCTCTGGTCAGTGAGTGATTCTTTGTGTGGTTATTCAGAAGCCCAGGTTCCTTCCATCTTGAGGCTCCTCCTGGGACATCAGAGTCCTCTGCTTGATCCCCTGCATTCAGCAGACAGAGGCAGGAGAGGGAGAGTGGAGGATCACATGGGAAGTTTGTAGGGGTTCGAAGTGGCATGCCTCGTGTCTGCCATGCTTTCCACTGGCAGTACTGGGGAACAAGCAGATCTTACTGCAAGGGAAGCTGGGAATGTGGTCTAGCTGAGTGCCCAAAAGAAAAAGGAAGTGTGTTTTGGAGAACACACAGCAGTCTCTGCGAGTTTGTGCTGTGAGCAGCTAGATTTCCCTTGGGCCAATCTAGTGGAAGTGTAACATTAGATAACTTTCAAGATTAGAGTTGTTCACCAGGGACTATATTTATCAAATCATGGTTACTGGGAGACAACTCAGCACAGCTGTGGTTGGTTCAAGAATTCCCAAGTGAGGTAGCAGTTCAACTATCTACCATGTTGCCCTGAAAATAAGACCTAGCTGGACCAATAGCTCTAATGTGTCTTTTGGAGCAAAAATTAACATAAGACCCAGTCTTATTTTAATATAAGACTGGGTATAATATAATATAATATAATATATAATATAATATAATATAATATATAGTAGTACCTCAGTTTTTAATGTCTCCGTTGACAAACATTTCAGTTTACGAATGCCATAAACCTGGAAGTAAATGCTTTGGTTTTCGAACATGCCTCGAAAAGTCGAACACGTCACATGGCTTCCGCCGAGTGCACGATCCTGAGGCCTAGCTGTCGGCTGTTTTCCAACGTTTCAGAACTCAAACATTCTTCTGGAATGGATTACGTTTGAAAACCTAGGTACCACTGTAATATAATATAATATAACATAAGACCGGGTCTTATATTAATTTTTGCCAAAAGATGCATTAGAGCTGATGGTCTGGCTAGGTCTTATTTTCAGGGAAACACGGTAGTAGGTTCTGAAATGTAATAGGGAGCTAGGTGAAGAAAGTGAGAGTTCATTACTTAACTGGACAAGTCTTTCCCGTTATCCTCCTGTCTGCTTCCCTTCTAACCCACATCTGGGATGTTAATGGAGAACTCATGTCCATCCACTTTACAAATGGAAGACAATTTATTTTTATGCTTATAATCTGTCTACTTCTCTCTCTCCACAGTGACGCTTTCGGCTGCTACTCCCTCCTACTTCAGAGGATTCACATTAATTGCTCTCAAAGAGAACAGAGAGGGTGATAAGGAGGAAGACCATGCTGGAACCTTCCAGGTAAGACCCTTTCTGGGCTTATCCAGTGTCCCTCATTGCCCTGGTAGGTAGAAACCAAGTGAAAGGCGAACAACCTGAGAAGCCTTAGTACAATGAGAGGTGCAAGTATCGGAGGTGGCTTCTCATGGAGTTCCTTTGACCACTGGCCAGGCTGGCCAGGTCCACTTGAAAGACCCATAATGAGTAGGCAGCAAATGCCTCAAGCCTACCTTAAAGCCTTTGGGGTTGGCCAACACGCAGGGCTCTTCTCTGGGCTCACAGTATGTTCAGGCAGCAGACAGTCCAGTGTGGTGAGAGCTCTTGGAACCCTGGCGAGGCCCCGCTGTCTTTCCTGCACAGCCATTTTGTGATTGACTGGCAATTCTCAAGTGTAAATGGAACAAGAGTTTAGGATGGCCAGACTGGAGGGAGTTCAAAGCACAAGAGAAAGACTATGAAGGGAATGGAGGGATTGATTTATGAGGGAAGATTAAAAGAATTAAACGTGTTTTGCTTGGCTAAATGAACAGGGCTGAGTTTAAGAGGTGGTGATGGTCCTTAAATGTCAGTCCTCGCAGAGCAACCTTCTCCAGGGGAGGCTTCGTTTGACTTTGTACAAAAGGGCACAGCATAACGAAAGTGGGTCACGAGAAGAAAGGGAATCTCAAAGGCAAGGGCCCTGACAGTGAGTCATATTTTACTGTGGAATATTCTTCCAAGTGGCGGGAACATCATTCCCTTTCAGAGGTTTAAAAAGAGACCGGCAAGTTGTCAGAACATGTCCCAGAAGGACTGGGGTGATCCTAGGAGGGGGCCTGGCTAAATTTGCTGTAACCATTTCTCATCTCAAGTATCCATTGTTCTGGGATCCATTTTTATCTGGCATTTGCAAACTCAGAATCAAAAAAGAAAACTCAAGAAGAATAATTATACCCAGTGCTGGCTGCTGGGGACTCTGATATAATTTGTGGGTTTCACAGAGAACCCAGCCCCAAAATATCTTCCCCATCCAAAGACGTCTTTTAATCCCTTGAGGCCAGGTTATAATTTTGAATCCTGTGATTTAAAAAATGTCCATTGTTTAGGATTCTGGGCTTCTGGCCTAGTGGGTCTGTTAATTCCACGCTCATTGTAATGTCCTTCTCTACCTAGATGGCAGGAGCTTTCTTGGCATGTATCTGAAGGAGTTACCCAATAATAATTCTAACGACAGCCAATATTTCTGGGGTACTTGCCATAATACAGGCACTAGGTTAAGTGCTTCACCTTATCTTGGCTTATCTTAATTTAATTAGCTTGCTTTATCTTAGTTTAATTCTCAAAATAACCAAGTCACTAGGAACTATTATCTCTATATTATAGATCGGGAAAATGAAACTAGAGAGACTAAATCGTTTGCCTAAAGGGATAGTAAATAGTAAGGCCAGGCTCCTCCATTAGGTGTCTGATTCCAGAGACTAAATCGCTTCCCTATAGTACTGAATAAGCTCCTGGCATGGGTGTGTTTGGACAGTATATCAGTAAGGTTGTCATTACAGGGAAAGGAAGATTCATGCATGCATTCAGTCCGTAAGACATTAAAGTATATTCCCCTTGTCCTGGTTGTGCTAATTTATTGGAGGTGTGGATGATTTATAAGATTTGGGCAGCTGAGACATCCGGATACCTGAGTGTCAGGTGGGGTCAAGTTCTAAGAAGGGAAAAGGTGAGGAGTGGGATGGGGGAATGTGATCTTAATCGTCACCCTAACAAAATTTATCTGCTTTAAAATGATGCTTAGAGGCATATACCGAAAAGAGTTGGATGAAAGGACTCGAACAGATATTTGAACACCCATGTTCATTGCAGCATTAGTCACAATACTCAACATCCATTGATGAATGAATGGAGAAACAAAATGTGGTCTATACATACAGTGGAATATTATTCATCCCTAAAAAGGAAGGAAATTGTGACACGTACTTTAACATGGATGAACCTCGAAGACATTGTGCTGAGTGAAATAAACCAGTCACAACAGGACAAATGTTGTATGATTCTACTTACATAATTTGACCTAGAGTCGTCAAATTCATAGAGACTGAAAGTAGAGTGGTGGTTGCCAGGGGAAGCTGAAGAGGGGAAAACAGGGAATTATTGATGAACAGGTTTGGAGTTTCAGCTTGGGAAGTTGAAAAAAGTTCTGGAGATACTCATAGATGGTGGTGGTGATGGTTGCACAACAATATGAATATACTTAATGAATGTTATATGCATTCTACCACAATTAAAAAAAAAATGATGCCCAAGTGAGGCCTGCTGGGGACATGATGTAGAGTTAAGCCTGTGGGGACATTGCTTCTTTCTTTAATGCTATTCTCTTTTAATTCAATGGATTGATAGTCCTTTCCAACTCACTGTTTCTCCTCAACTAAATCTTGGTCCTTGTAACTGGTTGGTGAATAGAGGGCCCTGCTCACAGTGGGCAGTGAGTAAATGTTTGTTGAATGAATAAGTGAACGAATTATTCTTTTTACTAGTGTCCAGAACTCAGTCCTATATGGAATTGTTTCAGAACTCCTACGTTAAGCATACTCCCTTTTTCCTTCTCTTGGAACTTCTGACATCCTTTCTTGTTACACCTCAGTAGTTCTCAGAGTGTGTTCTCTGTACCAGCAATATCAGCACCATCTGGGAACTTATTAGAAATACAAAATGTCAAGCCCCACCCAGACCTGCTGAATCAGAAGCTTCACAGGTAGGGCCCCCACAACCTGTGTTTTAACAAGCCCCCAGGGTGAAACTAATGCACGCTCCCGTTTGCGGACCAGTGCTGAGAGGAGATTCAGCCCATCCAACACGAACTTCTTCATCATCAAATAAACATATCGGTCTGCTCCTATCTATCCTCTCACTGCTTCCGCCAGCCCCAGAGGGATCGAAGTAGGAAACAAATATGAAAAATGCCTAGCCTACAATAATAATGCTGTGTGCCATATGCTGTTCAGAGTGGTTTACATTTATTAACTGATTTAATCCTCGGAGCAACACTATGAGATAAGCTTTATTGTCCTAGTTTTTACAGATGAGGAAATTGTGGCACAGAGCATTTAAGAACTTCCTTAAGCCCAGTTAACCCTAAGTGATAAAGCTGGGATTCAAACCTAATCAGCCTGGCTCCAGGTCCCTGCTCCCAACCATGGTGTACACTGCCTCTCAATGTGTACATGCGGAGTGAAAAAGTGAGGTGTACTCTGACTTTTTTTATGGTGGGAGTTTCTGTGCCAGAGGCTTTATATACATTATCCTACTTAATTTTTGTAGCAGTCTTGTGAGGTCAGTATTGTTATCCCTATTTTACAGATGACGACACTGAGTCTCTAAGGGGTTAAGTAAATTGACCAAAGTAATCCAACATCTACAGGGACACAGGAGGGGCAAACAATGTACCAGTGATTTTTTTCACACATCTCACCACCTCTGCGCTGCTTCGTGCATTAAACACACACTACACTGCATTCCCGTCATCTCAGATATTAGAGGGTGAGGCATCATAGCTCATGCCTCCATCTTTCCTCTCCTGCTTTAGACCTGGTGGTCTCTATGCTCTCTCCCTAACAGCCTAGCGTAAAAGTCTCTCTCTGTACCAAAGCTGTCATTTTTGGAATCACACATTAATCATCAGTATTGACTGTGTCTTCTATGTGCCGGGCACAGAGGTAGGCACTGGGGATACGATGGTGAGGAAAACAGAGATGGTCTTGCCTTCATGGAGCATATAGTGTCCTCTTTGTAATTGTACCTTCAATTACCTTTGCTGCCAATAAGCATGGTAGTAAGTCAGCAAGTCATCCGTTAGAACATGAGCAGATGATCAGAAATTACAAATGCCATTGACATTTTTAAAATATATATGAGGTCGGACAATTAAGTTTGTGAACTCATTCTAGAAAAAGTGCTACATACCTCACTGCTGAATATCACTATGGTCACCTTCGAAGTACTCCCCTTGGGAAGGTATTCACCGAGGCCAGCACCTAGTCCACCCTTCAAAGCAATTTTGGAACTTTTTCTGGAATGGCCGTCAGAGCTGTCATCGTATTACCCTTGGTGTCCTGAATGTCATCAAAATGTCTTCCTTTCAATATTTCCTTTATCTTCGGATAAAGAAAGGAGTCACTGGGGGCAAGTCAGGTGAGTAGGGAGGGTGTTCCAATACAGTTATTTGTTTACTGGCTAAAAACTCCCTCACAGACAGTGCCCTGTGAGCTGGTGCATTGTCGTGATGCAAGAGCCATGAACTGTTGGTGAAAAGTTCAGGTCATCTAACTTTTTCATGCAGCCTCTTCAGCACTTCCAAATAGTAAACTTGGTTAACTGCTTGTCCAGTTGATACAAATTCATAATGAATAATTCCTCTGAAACCAAAAAAGGTTAGCAACATCGTTGCAACAAGTTCACGAACTTAATTGTCATTCATACATAGCGATTAACAAATATTTAGATATACTTTGTTAACACCCTCACTCTAAATATGATGGCTTTGAGGACTTAACATCAATAACAAAATTCTAATACTCTTTAAATCTGGTTAAAGATAACATCGTCTGTTCTAAATCACTGTTCTGCGAGTGAGTGATTTTGCTTCTAATGGAGTAATTTTGCTTCTAATTTTTCTTCACACAGAAAATAGACTCACCAAGTACAAACACAGCGAAAGTGAACTTTAATACCCTTTAGATTCGGTGGGAAGGGACTGGGGCAGCTTGATACCAGGAGGGTAAGGGTTACAACTCCCCGCTCCAGCAGAGGGCCTGAGAGGTGGGGCTGCCTTCTCTGCTTCCAGTGGCTAGTCCAGCGTGACAGCATTGGCCCAGAACTAGGGGATCTGTCTCTGGCTGCCAGACTGGAGAGACACAGGAATCTTTCTCTGATGAGCTGGTTGGGTGTACTCATGGTTAATTGAAAATGACAAGGAATTCAGGGCTGGACCGCCTGTACAAAAGTAACCCACCCAACCTTTAAAATTGCATTGCTAAAAATGAATTGCTCCCTGGAATGCTCACAGCCCAGCCAACTGCCTGGCTCACTCTTCTGCCTCCTTCAGGTCTCTGCTCCCTTTCCCAGGGAGGCTGTCCCGATCACCCTATTTGAAACTCATCCCCCCTCCCACCCCTGAACTGGACTCCCTATCCCTCTTCCCCACTTATTTTTTTCCCACTGCCTTTATTGCCAGCTGATGTGCAATCTGTTCTCCTTGTTGACTTGAGTATTACCTCTTGCCTTCCACTGAACTATAAGCTCCCTGAGACAGGGATTTTCATCTGTCCTGTTTGCTGCTGTTCTCCCAGCACCTCAATCTGCACCTCACACAGAGTAGGCACTCAAATACTTATGGACAGAATTTTAACGTGCTAACTTGTAATACTATTGCTTTCTTTAATTTTAATTTAAGGCCTATAATGCATCAGCTAGTTTACGTAACAGTCTGTCAAGCAAAGGAAGAAAGACTCATTATAAGGGGATGATTGTCTGAGAAGATCCCTTATCAATACCATACAAACAAGTATTTTTTAATAGCTAATTATTCCATATTCTTAATTCCCTATTTCTAAACTATTTTCATTATCTCTTCATTAACAATAAATATTTATTAACATTTAATGCGTTCTGAGCCACGTGAGAAGCTAAAAGAGTTTTTGACACTTTTCTAAAAATAAAATGCTATTGCAAGCTTGTTCCTAGGAATTCTTAGTTTATAAGATAGCTCGTGTTATAGTTACCTAAGCTTAGTCATGCACCTTATAAGATATTAGGAATTTTCCATCTGCCTTTCACTATTATAAATAATGGAGTAAAAACAGTTTCTTGCATAAAACGTTTTTCTTTATTTGGTATTATTTGCTAGAATACATTGCCAGAAGTGTAATTACAAGTGCAAAAGGTATGGGCATTTTTATGTTTTTGATGTGTATTGCAAAGGTGATTCCCTTCACTGCCCCCCACACACAAAAAATTTTTTTTCACTCAGCACTCTTTTCAACAACTTGAATATGGGCATCCCATTATGGTAGCCACACCCACTGATATGAAGGGAAGCATATATTTCCATATCAGGATTGGGCATCACAAGCTATGGGCAGGTCAACTTAATGGACCAACTCTAGCAAGATGAAAGCTAATACAGGAGCCCAAAAAGTCACCTACTTAGATGCAAATCACCACGCGCACAAGTACAAGAAGAGAGACTTGGATTTGTGACAGCATATTAAACAAACAACAATAAAAATACCCCAGGATTTTTAGTTACCTGTAAGTTCAGAATGAGTCAATCATGAGCTAGAACTACAAAAACTGATGAGGTCTTAGAATGAGTCATAGGAGCCAGATTATTTTGTGGGACTCTTAATCCATCCTAAGAGAGCCCACAGTACTCTCTTTGTCTAGAGAGCACACCTTTCTAGTGAACAAATATGACAGTGTAAAATATACAGTGTTTTCATTCATTCATTTGTTCGTTCATTTGTTCATTCAAATATTGCCACAGCATTCATAACACCTTGTACTTTTCCTTCAGAATGGTTATTAGAACTTATAATTATGTATTTGTTTACAGGATTGTTTAATGTTGCTGTGCCCCCAAACTGTAGGTCAAAGCCAAGTCTACTTTGCTCACTATTGTATTTCTAACAACTAACCCTGTACTGGCACATGGTGCACACTCAATAAACATTAGCTGAAACGAATTCATGAAAGCGCTAATTACCAGCTCTGTGAAAGGCAATGTACTAGGCTCTGAGCATATGGAGATGAATAATTAAGGCACAGTTCCTGGTGTTAGGTGGTCAAGATTTACAGCAGCACTTTCCAATGCTGGTATGCTACATACTCTGGTGAATTACAAATGGGTTATAGGAGAGCCTAGATATTTATTTCTTTAGATATTGGGATAGTTTCATCTGTTTACTCTAGGGAAACACTATTATTTCCTGTGTGTGACATAGAGTAAAGAGACTCGTATAGAAAGAACTCTATGGAAGCATGCTAGGTGCTATAACTGCTGCATGTGTGCAAATAAGAAAACAATTATTTGCAGCAAGTGAGGAGTGAGTGATGATTTGGAAGGATGCAAAGAACATTGCTAGAGATGATGATAACTTCTGAGTTGTCTCTTTGGGTGGTTGAAGTTTGCAGGTGGACAAGGGGTAAAGGTGAAGGGTATGTGTGAAGACCACGCCACTCTTTCCTCACACCTCTGTTTTAAAACTTGCCCTATTTTAATGTTTCACTATATCTTTTTTGATAAGTGCATAGAGCCCAGCCAGGGCACAGTAAAAGTTTTCTTAAATGAATGAGTGAATAAGTGAACCAGGGGATGCATGACATGCTATGCTTCCCCTTCCCTCAGGAACTCACTGGGTGTAAAATGCCTCTGTGGAACTGTGATCCTAAAAGACCCATCAAAAGAACACATTTTAAAAGCAATGTCAATACCTATTGTTTGACAGTTAGTTTTCTTTTTTTTTAATTGCTATCTAAAACATTTGTAAGAAGAGTGAGAAGCAGCATGCCATATGAGTACCTCGGGTAGACATTGGGTCCTCAGGCTTCATAGCCCTGGTCTCTGGTGCCTGCTACCAGGAAGGATGAAAAACAGTTTTCTTCCAAGCAGGCAAGCTCTGAGTCTGGGAACCAGACGCCTTATGGGGACTTGAGCATCACTTCTCAACACAGCACACCCTTGTTTTATGTTGAAAAATGCAGAAAAGGATAGAGAAGGATAAAGAAGACCTAAAAATACATCATTTTATAACCTTGAGATAGATAATCACTATTAACATTTGGGTACATTTTCTTCCAGATTTTAAATATATATATTCGTATACGTGATTTTTCAACATTTTGGAACCATACTATATGTAGGGTCTTATGACCAGTTTTATTTTTGTGAACATTGTATTATGAGCATATTTCAATGCAATTAAATATTATTCCACAGCATGAATTTTAATGGGTTTATAGTACTCCACTATACTGTTGAATTATAATTTATTCAACCATTCCTTTATTGTTGAGCAAGACAGGTGGTTCCAGTTTTCCTTTTTCTTTTTACTCATTAAAAAAAAAATGGCAATGAACACTATAACTCATAATCTGTCAGCATGCATGAGCATATTCTTCTTATTAATTTCCAGAATTAAATTACAGGGTCAAACTAAAGTGTTTCTCTCTGTCTCTCTCTTTCTGTGTGCATGCAAACACACACACAGGTATATATATATATAATTAGCTCCTCTATTTCTAGCAGTAGTCATCAGGAATTTGACAGTGTCAGTGACGGGCACACAGGTTATTGTGACAGCAGAAAACTTCCTCCTCCAAAAGGACCATATATCTCATTATTCTTCTAATTCTACCTTAGCTTTTCAGTTTAGATAAGAGTATGTGGAACGAACATAGGTTTTGGGAACCAGCAGATCTGGGCTCAAATTCTGCCTCTACCAGCTGAGTGAAGAAGTAGCTTAATTTTGAGCATCAGATGAGATAATTTATGTAAAATGCCCAACACAGTGCCTGAACATGAAGGACCCTCAGTTAATGTCTCTTCCTTCTGAGCCATCAGCCTAGGGTGCCCCTTCCACGTCTCTGTGTCAGATGGCTCACGAACTCCATTTTCTGTGGACGTGGGCAGTCATCTGAGCTTGGGTATAACTGACCAGCTGTCTGTACCACTCTACCAGGTGAGGGGAGATACAGGCTTCTCTCATTCTTTCTCTCTTTACTGTAACGTGATTTTGAAGTTTATAAAGTAAAATGAAAAATTTCGGTACCACTAGGTACATGATATACTGTAAATAAAAATAAAACTCTATTCAATGTGAATGCTAGGTGTTTGGCTAGCCTCTATTACTGGCTTTGTGACCTGCTGTCACAAAGCAGTATCACTGCAAATGGGGTTCAAATTATACCTTGACAAAGCCTGCACCCCCGGGGATGAACAGGTAGAAGAAACCACAGTCATCAGCTCCAGGTACTGAGTCTAGTTGGTTCATTTACTTTAATTCTCTCGCTCTCAGCTGTACATTCCATGAGAACAGGGACTGTTTCTTCACGAAAGCACATCCAGTGCTGGGTGCAGTGCCTGCCACGCAATGAGTGCTCAGTAAATATTTGCCAAATCAATTAATCAATCTCCTGTCGGTTTCAGACCCATCCCATGAGGTGGACACTAGTATTATCCCCATCTTACAGGCCACATAACATGGAGCGAATTGAAAATGTGACAGAGGGCACAGAGCCAGTAAAACCTACCAGTAAAACACAGCCAGTAAAAATCAAGGATTACAACACCTGAGGCCTGTGCCATTTTCTCTGTTCAGCACCCTTTATAGCTCCACAGGCAGATGTGTGGGAGAGACAGACAGAAATCTACTACTTGGTCCCCTGAAATCCTTTCTCGGTTATGCCAGGGATCACACCAGGTTTATCCTCTCACAGATCCTCATCCTCCAAGTCTCAGCCCTTCACGTGCCTCCTCCTCTGTGTTTCCTGACTCTCACATCTTACTTTCATCACATGTGCCATCCGCGCCCCCTACCTGATCTCTGAGCTCTCAAACTCTTGGAACATCCCTTTATCCTACTTCTTCAGTTACTGTGTGGCCCTGATATGTTAAATCCCTATTCCCTTACAAGATCTGCAAAGAGGCAGAAATCTGGCCCTCAGACATCTCTGTATTCCCACGGTCTCACCGAGGCTTGGCATACTGGCCAATTGATAAATATTTTCCAAATTGATGGATGACTGCTGCTGGAATTTCTGGCCCTACCCACTTGTTGCTGGCATTAGTCGGTCTCATGCTTTCTTGCATGGGAACTAGCATTGTTTCCACATCTATTTTTCTAAAGGTCTGGAAGTCATTTTCAAACACATTATAGAATTGTTTAGCAAACAATATGTAACTTTTACTGCCCCAAAGGACCTTTATCACATACGTATTAAGTAGCTTAAAAAATGCCAATAAGTCATTGTGTGGCTTTGCAATCCCTCATCTTTAAAATGGGAACAATGAACATCCATGAAGGAGCTAACTACTTTATGGGATAGATTTTAATTCTGGTTTTACGAACACTTAAGCCATCATGTTTGCTTTTTAAAATAGAGTTAATCCAAAAAGTGTTGGTTGGAAGGAATTCCCATCTACCTACCATGTGCTTACTAAGCCACAACTTGCAAATCCCACTCTTGTGCAATTACCTTCTTGGAATAAAGTTCAAGACCTTAGTTTTTTGCCTTGCTCAATTGATTATTCATCATGGCCCATCTCTCCAGTATTTCAAGATTCTTATAGATTTGGCGTCTTTTATCCAGCATAATTAATCACTGTCCTCACAGCCTTATGTCGTTTGCAGATTGAATGAGTTTGTATCCTCAGCTAAGCCACTGATGCATGCTTCAGGGATTTTGTGTTTCCTCTGCCCTCTATCCAGATGCTTTGCCCCCGATATCTTTAAGTCTCGTTCCCTCACTTCTTTCAGGTTTCTGCTGAAACATCATTTTTGTCAAATAGTCCATTTCAGAACACATTATAAAACAAAATGCCCATCACTCTTAATCCCACTTATCTTGCTTTAGTTTCCTTTATTTGATTTATCACCACCTGACACGCTATGTGCTTGCTGGCTTATTAGCCATTGGAGGGACATTGCTTTGTTCAGCATCATCACAGTGCCTGGCACATAGTAGGCATTTAATAAATAGCTGTCGATTTCTTAGGTGTGCCTTTTTGAATTCAGCCTTAAAACAAGCTGTTGTTTGTGGCAATGACTCGCTGGTAAAGGCAAGGAATCTGGCGCCCTCTCTCAGCCCCTTTCTTCCCCAAAGTCAGCAGACATCCAGGGCTTCTTCACATGGCCCCATGTGAGGACACACATGCTCTCACACACCTCCTGACCTTTTCCCAAAGTAGCATGTTCTTGTACTGCTGCCTTTTTGGATCCTAGTATAGGACTTTGCCTGAATCCCAATTTAATTTTTTCATCTTATTGGAAACATAGCCACTTTGTGCTTATACCTCAGGCCGGTACTTAGAGAAAGTCACACAGCAGTGCAGACTGGTAGATATGGAGACATTGTCTTAGTTTCCTAGGGCTGTTGTAACAAATGAGCACAAACTTGGTGGCTTAAAACAACAGACATTTATTCTGTCACAGTTTTGGAGTCCAGAAGTCTAAAATCAGTTTCACTGGGCCAAAATTGAGGTGTCAACAGGACTCCACTCCCTCGGGGGCTCTAGGGAGAATCTGTTCCTCTCCTCTTCCATTTCTGACGGCCGACAGAAGTCTTAGGCTCATGGCCGCTTCGCTCCAGTCTCTGCCTTCGCCTGCACATGGCCTTCTGCTCTGTGTGTCTCTCTCAAAACTCCCTCTGCTTCTCTCTTTTAAGGATACACGTAGTTGCATTTAGGGTCCACCCATGTAATCCAGGATAAATGCCTTTTCTCAAGATCCTTAAATTAATCTCATATTTTGCCATAGGAGGTTATATTCACAGGTTCTGGAGATTAGGGAATGAATATATTTTGGGGGGATATTTTCTGGCTACCACACACATCCACTTAGGATCACGGACCTTGGAGGGCCTTCAATCTGGCAATCTGACTAAATTACTCTGGAAGGTTCTCTCTCCCTCATCCCTAATGCTGATTTTTCTCTAATTTCTCACTATTCTCTACCTTTTTTCATATCGCTCTCATCAAATGACCTTGTGTCTTTCTCTATAGGAAAAAAATAAAATAAAAAGGAAATCCCTTGACCAGAATTACTAAACATGTTGGTATCAAATTAATAAACCTCCCTGCCTTTTTCCTCACTGTCCCTCCTACCAAAATAATGGAATATGAATAATCTGTCCTCCTAAGGCCAAAGCCTCTACTTAGGCTCTGGGTACAACCCTCTCCTACCTTCTCAAGAATCTTAAACGGCCACTAACCCCTTCTCTCTTTCGTAGAGTCAGTCTTTTCCTCTCAATTAGATCCTTCCCATCAGCTCAAGTTTCATAACTCTTTCTCCATGAATCTCCCTTCTTAAAATAACAACAACAAAATCTCCCAGTCAACAGAAACTCCACCCTCCGACCAATCCATCACTAAGTCTTACCGATTGTACCTCCTAAGTATCATTCTAATTCACACGCTTCTGTCCTTCTCAGCCTAGTCTTAGTCCAGTCTGTTGTCATGTAGCCCTGGACCATCACAGTGACCTCCCTGCACCCACTGTTGCCACCTCACAGTAGTTCTGCTGAGCGCCCTTCAGTGCTCTGTATGACCAGTATGTCAGTTCCATGGCCAAGACTGTTTCATTCTCTGCTGTACTCCCCGTGTCACTGACCAGCATCTAGAAAAGTGCCTGGTACATAGTAAGTGCTCAGTAAATGCTTGTTGAAAGTAGTCAATTTATTACTAATTTCAGGAAGAAGGCAAAGTTTCTTGACAGCTTAAAGGTTTGGCCACCACTTCTGTCTCTTCTCACATCATTTCCCTCTTGTTTCCTGGGCTCATACTTGCACTGGTCTTCTGTACTCAAGTTCCCTCCTGTCCTAGGGTCTTTATAAATAAATGTTTTTCATTTTTTGGAACACTCAACCCATCTTTTCCTATGTAATACTGACTCAGTCTTCAGATCTCAGCATATATATTGCAAGTTGCTTCTTTGGAAAAACTTTCCTCAGCACCTTTATTTGCTCTTATAATGCTCTCAATTGCACACATATCTTTACTTTGTAGAAAATTACTCAGCTATAATTGCATTCTTGTTTGATGGCTGTCTGATTAAAGGCTCTCTTTCCGCCAGAAGAGAATGGGGGGCATTATATTCCTAGTGCTTAGCGTGTTGTCTGACACACAGATGCTCAATAAATAAGTATTGCGGGAATAAATGAATGGATAATGGAATAATGCCAGGGCTCAGAGCAGATACAGGAAGAGGAGAGAGTTTGGTGCAAAACTCAGTTTTGCAAATGTTAGAAGGCCCAGCAGATAATTTAGTTGGAGTGGTTCACTGTCGGTTGGAAATTTAGATTGCGAGCTCAAGATGGAGAGTTCAGACTGAATATTTAGATTTCAACAGTTGGTGAAACCATGGTTGACAGAAAGATTGGAGATACAAGAGGATTAGCATCTGGAGATGAGAGGGTTAAGAGCAGACTGGAAGCTCAGTTTGGAAAGGAAGAGGCACATATGTGAAAGATGGATGTGGACACAGATAGGTGTGGAGATGGAAGGAAGGGGAGAATTTGAGGGGGACATGAAGCAGAAGGTGAGACCAGATGAAGAGGAAGGAAGGGCTGGGGTAGAAAGGGGAGAACTTTAGATTGACGGAGAGGAGGAAAGCTCCTGCTGACATAGGCCGGTAACCTACATGAGCGAAGTGTGTGTGTGCCCGCTTGTGTGTATGTGCACATGTGCATGTGTGTGGGTAAACATGATCACACTGTTCTCAACATGAACTCGTTTCTCAAGAGATTACTGTGCATGTGTTCACAGCTACCCAAACTCAATGAGGCAGGTAAGCCAGATGTGATGATATTTCTTTTCTAGATGCAACATTAAGTTGGATTCATGTCCTATGCCTCTGCTCTGTCCACCGCACCACACCATCTCACCCTGCTCTAGTCGACCTGTCTGGGCTTGAGGATGTGTTACTGTCATCTTTCAGCATTTCAATCTCCTGCCGATACAACTGGCCTCCCGCCAGAGGAATAGAACGTCCTTGGTAAATGGCATTATAATAGGATCTTAGCTTTAAGAAATCCTGATGTTTCTTGGAACCAACCATTCTCTGTCTTTAATGGAGAGCCCTTAAGAATCAATTCTTTTCTCCTAATTCATACGCATGATCAGGGTAGATCAGGACCAACATATTACGCATAGAATGTGACCCAAGTCCAGGGAGCTGAATGTGAGGAACACATGCAGCCCCAGAGCGGATCTCAGCCCCTCTGCTCCTCTGCATGGGTGTGCATTCAGCTCAAGAAGCCCAGAAGAAAGAACATTTGACTCTACTGAGGGTATGCGTGTGAGCCAGAAACATAACGCGTGGAAAGCGCTTAGCGGACTCTGGCCGGTCAACAGTAGATGAATGTAGGACGGTGAGGTATCACCAACGGCCTCAGCAGTTGAAAGTCAAATCACGGAGACCTTATAGAGGCCACACGTGGGAATTAGTCAGTGGCTCTTCCCTTCCTTACCCTGAGCCAAATTAAGCTTTGAGTCAAATTATCTGACTTACTGAATCAGGCTCAGCGCTTGCTGGACAGCTTTCCAGAGGCTCAACACTCAGTGCTCCCAACCCCTCACCTGGTAACACAAAGCTGCAAAGCCTCCTCGTGCCAGCAGTGATTGCAGCCCCAGAGGACCCAGCCCTGCGCACAGGCACCTTCAAGTCCAACACCCACCCTGACGTTTCACCCAGGGCCCCAGGACCCAGATGGGGACGTTGGCATTGTGCCACAGCAGTGTTTCCTGTGATTCTACCTGGTGGGGAGGGGTCAGTTTTGACCCAGGTGAAACACGTCTGGGAGCCAGAACAACACCTGCTCCCTCATAGAAAAACTTAGCGGTGCCAAGCATTTTCTCACTGTGGAGACATGCAGACCACATTTGCCCAGTGTGTGAGGGAAGGAGGCTTTTCTCCGCAAGTGCATCCTCCACATACTGCAGTCTTCTAAGTAGGAACAAAGATTAACCCATTCGTTGGTTGGCCTGGCAAATACTCATTCCTCTTTTGAGGTGCAGCTCTTGCTTCTCCTCCCCACCCCGGCCCCCAGTAGAAGCCATGCCCTCCTGAGGCTTCCACTGTTTGGGAGAATTCCCTTTTTATTTGCATCTTTTTGCCTCAGTCTTCTAGACGGCATGCTCCTTGAGACCAAAGTGTGTTTTAATCATCTTGGAATCCCCAGGACCCAGTACAAAAATTAGTTCTTGTTAATTAATAAGTCTTTGTTGAACAAAAGGATGGCTACATTTGATGTCCCCTTCCCTTAGTTTTTAAATATTAAATGTCTATTTATATATCCTGCCTTATTGGAGAGTTGCGGCTTGTCCCTGCACAAAATGGTCCCCGATGACTGTGCTCTGGTATTTCTTACATCTTTTCCCTATGGGTCTGTTTCTAACATCAACCTCATCCTCCAAATGTAATTTCACACATGTTACTAAATCAGTTTGCTCCAGCCTGAATCTAGGTTCTTGCTTCTCCTTCACGATAAGCTGACAGCAGATTCGCAGACTTTTGCTTCCAAAATGGACATAGGGCGTTGCAACTTTGCAAGGCAAACTTTGGACCGCCTTTGCAAGAGCTGGCGGATGGCTGGTATTGATAGAGAGTTTTGTAGCTTTCAGTGCTGGAAGACAGATCCAGGCAGTCCAGAAGGCCCATACTAAGTGGACTAAGTGGGCCCAGCCCAATGACTTATTTCTGTGCTGTGGCTTCCTAACAGTAAGTGAGATGTCAGCAAGCACAGAATGCCATGAGTAGGAAAAGAAAGGACAGGCTGCTACAGACCAGGGAGTGCAACAGCAGCATTCCACAGATTCTACAAGGCCCGTTTTTCACAGTGTAGTTGGAAATCAGAATGTACCTTACAACTGATATGCACGTGAAATGTAGGATTCCTTCTCCCCAGGTAAACTGTCCCTGTATCATCGACGCCTCTCACACTCAATAGCATCTTAGATTCAGGGAACTATGGCAGGTTTTGTCTTGTGTGTCAGTTCTGATCAATTGGTGGGGACCACCTGGAGTTTGGGAGGAGAGAGGTCTGACGCTGTGTGCTGCTGCAGCAGGGAACAATGGTAAGCTGGGGTGTCAACATGTATGGGAGATGGCGTGGAATCCCCAGCACCAGACAGTTGCAACTTCATGTCATGTCTTTGGGAGTAAAAAAAGGAACACTTGCTATGTCTTTAATTATAAAATGAGAGACAAAATACACAGGGAACATTTTTTAGGGACCGGGTTAGAGGCCTGCCTCTACTTACACATGTGTGACTTTGGTCTTTTTAAACAGCTTTTGACAGTATTAGTCTAATTATAAAAATACACATGCTTGTTGTAAAACAAAGATATAGAAGTATTTTAAATTTAAACATTTTCATTGTATGAATGGTACTGTTAATGGCCATATACATAAGTTTTTACCTTTTTTCTATTGCAAATCAACATGCATGTTTATATGTGTATATGTGTGTGTGCCCATGTGCGCATACTCACTTGTATATCTATAGAGTAAAAAAATGATGCAGAATTCTGGGTAGACATCATTTTTAATAGGCACAAAATAGTCCACTTAACCTTTCCCCACTGAGATGTAGCTCAAAGATTATTTCCTGTTTTCAACTAGTATAAATACCGGAAAAAACATCTTTGACCAGAAAAGCTTTTCTTATGTTTTAGATTAGTTCATTAGTTTCCCAGAAGTGGAATTCGTATATTTAGGGGTACGAACATGCTTAAAGTTTTTGATAAATTGTGAATTCATGTTCCAAAGACTTGGTTAATGGACACTTGTAACTATGGATAAATTTAAGCTCAATAATAAAGCGTTTGTGTTTCTACTGCCAAAGAACAAGAGAATATCAGAAATATCTCACTGTGCATCCATGGTGACTGTTTAGTGACAGCTCTTGCTAGGAGTGGAGCAAGTTGTGTTGTTCCACATGTGCAGTGCATCATGGGTGCAGGGTCTTAGGGACACCTCTCGGGAAATACGCAGGCTCTGGATCGGCTTTGGCTTTACCTGCATCAGGTGAATTACTTCTCATAGCAAGCTGGAGAAATATCCACACTGTCAGGACTCCAGGAGGGATCTCTGAAATGTCAGGCCACTGTCTTTCTCCTAGGTTAAGTGCAGAGGGCTGGGCAGTTGATAACTTACCCCATTGGGGTCACAAAATCTTGGGATTGATTCTTTTTATATTTCTTTGCAGGGGAGGGGAAGGAATGAAATGGGAGGGGCCCTTACCGCACCTTCAGACACTACTGTTCCTGTCTTGCTATCTGTGTTCAGCAAGAAGGCAAAAGTATATGCCTTGAGGTAGACATTTACATCAAAATAACAGTCAGTTTATTCATTCATTTATTTGGAAAAGGGCCTATGTAACTATGGCATTGGTTATGTTTTCTCTAAATTTGATTAGCAGTCAAATAAACATACTATTCATTTATTGTTAATAGGCGCTTTAAAACAAGTTCTCAGCGTAACATTTTTTTCTGTTATATTTTTATATTCGCATTAGAAGAGAACTATGTACCCAATGTCATTCAAAAGGCATTTAAAATAGCTCACATCTGGTTTAATCCAAAGTTAACACTTTTAAAGTAGAATTTTCAAATGATCGTTTTAGTAGTGCTTTGGGGACTTAAATTGGGAAAGAAAGGAAGCTGGGTGTTGAGTTACACAATTGTTTTTACCTTCACAGAAGGTAATGTGCCATTTTTTTCATTTCAATGCAAGCGACACTTCTTGATCACTTACTTGATAAGTGCCAGGAACTGCCTTTGACCAGTAAGACCTATGTGCATTGGGCAGCAGCTGAGAACAATTAGCTGACTTTTGCTTCCACAATGGACACAGGGTGTTGCAACTTTGCAAGGCAACCTTCAGACCCCCTTTGCAGGTGCCCATGGATTGCTGGTATTGAGAGAGACTTTTGTAGCTTTCGGTGCTGGTGTCAGGCCCATTTACATCGGCCCTCCTGGCACATGTTGTATTTTCCTATGTTCAGATGGGAAATTTAATTTTACTCTCCAGAAGTATTAATTATTAATGAAAATATTACAAACCACTTTTCAAGTTTAGACTGAACAAATAGCCAAGTATAACTGGTTTCAAGGCCCCAGAATAATGGCATCATTTCTTTAAAACATTTTTATTGAATTGAAAAGCAATGAGGTCACAAATAAAAATAGTCCAACTCAATTAAAAAAATCTCACTCTTTCAGTGAAGAGGAAGAGAGCCAAATAATGAAATAAATTGATTTTAAAAATCAGTGTCATTGTGGTTTTCTAAAAAAAATTAATATCATTATCTCGAGACTAAGTATTAACTGAGGGATTTTAAATTTTGCTTTATTTGCATTGGTTGGTTTTCTTTAGTAATCTGTGAATAAATCTTCTCTTCTTTTTTGCCTTGGTTGAATACGGACTGACCCTTTTGCAAAGTGCATCTTACATTTCTAGAGAATTTATCAGGGTTTACATTGTGTTCATATTTGCTCTCATTTGAGCTCCGTGGTAGCCCTGTGATGGAGACAGAACTGGGTTCTTATTTAGATTTTACAGATAAAGAATCAGAAGCTGAGCAACTTTCCTAAGGTACCAAGCCAGGAAGTGGCAGGACCAGGCAAGTCTCATGAGGCCATGCTTGCCTCTCCAAATATTTACAAAATTAGATACGCGAATGAAGTGTGGGGGCACAAAAAATAATTTTTTTCTCACTTTTCTAAGTTCTTCTGACTAGGTTAATAATCATATTAACATGGGACAGATTAACAGGAGAAAATATCCAAAATGTATTACAGATGTATATTCGGGGGTGCCATAAGAATATGAGACCCAAAGAGGCATTGGGCGATGGAGGTTTGTATGCCATTTGGAGCTAAGGAGAAAGTGGGGTTGGGAGGGCACTGTGGTTTGGGACTTCAAAGGGCAGGAAGGCAATTTACATGGACATGGGAAAGCAAATGTTTGGTAAATAAATATTTGCTTGGCCATCTTTAACAATGGAACACAGAGAGGACTTTGAACAACTGGTCCTGGCTAGATTCCTCTCTATCACACACTAGTTTATATTAAACTATAGTAATCTGTGATGATATCTCCCTTCCTGGAACAAGGCCTCTATCTAAATTCCTTTTGGGTAGTTAAGGGGAAGGTTAAAGGGTTTTCCTGAGTCTTTTGTTTCTTAAAAATAACCAGTTTGAAATCAATATTTCAAAAGGCATATTTTGGGGGGTGGCAAACTGTGCTTCCCTTCAGAAGACCTTCACTAAAACTGCTTGCAGTAGATCAGGCAAGTCCAGTGGGCTGGAGGCTTTTGGATGGTGAAAGACAAGAAAGCAGGAGCAGCTCAATCATGGAGAGTCTGGTAATAGCAGCCAGCATTCGTTAGGCATTTACTGTAAGCTGGACAGCAGAATAATTCAGACTATGTTCAGAAGGTGGAATTGTCAATGTGTGGTAACTCACTGAAGATGGAGGAGAAGAGAGAAGCACAGGTCCAAGGAGCCTTGATCAAGAGGGGGAATTTGAAGGAGGAGCCCATTCACGAGGGAAGAAGAGGATGAGCTCCATTGGGACTTGTTAAATCCGAGGTCTCTCTAGTCATCCAGGTAGCTGAGAGGCATTATGACAACATATTTGGGTGTAGGGACCCTAAAACCATACTGCCCTAGTTTGAATCCTAAATTGACCACTGAGATTTATGACCTTACACAAGTTACTTAATCGCTCTGTGCCTCAGTTTCCTTATTAATAAAATGAAGATAATAGCACTTTAACATTAACCTTAGAGTTGTAGTGATGTTTAAATTAAATATAGAGAGAGAGTGCCCAAAAAATGTATACATATTTTAAGAAAGGAAAAAAACTATTAAAGTGTAATACTCAATATATACCGATAACAAAAGATGAATACAAGTCACGTTTGACTTCTGCAATGACAAGAGGTGCTCAAAATGGTTACCATCAGCGTCCAGACAATTTTGATTATAGTGAACTACTGCTTGAACAATGTTGACCAAAGTGTCCACTTGTGTACATTTTTTGGCACTCCAGTATATAGTTTAGACCAGTTTAGCTCATAACAGGTACTTAATGAATATTAGTTGTTATTAATTGTTATTATTATTATAGTATATAGTTCAGAGGCCCAAGAAACGGCTGGGTTGGCACCATCAAGGTAGAATATTAGGCTAAGCTGACCATTATGTATCTATCTGTTTGGAGATACTTGGCTACAAGAAACAGAAAACCTATTTTAGGCTCTTCTCATTGGTTCTTTTATTGTTTAGCAAGGAGTTTGGAGATGAGTAGTTTTCGCATTATTTCAGCAGTTCACTGATGTCAGGCCCCTGGACAAGTGGCCCTGTGGTTCACTTGATCTTCCTCTTTTGGTCCATAAAATAGCTGCTCTAGTTAAAAGCATCTTATCGTCACCAAAAGTGTTCCAAATAGGAGAAGATGAGGTTAGTGGGGGGAAAAATTGCTACCCTCACCAGCCTCTATTCTTTTGTTGTAGAAGAAAATCCCACAAGTCCCAGAGCGGAATTCCCCTTGTGTCTCATTGGCCAGAGTCGGGTTACAAGGTCACCTGTAGCACATAGAAGGGTAGCAGGACAGCCATGAATGGCTTAGACCATTGGAGATTCATCCTGTGGGGCTGGACACTTTAAGCCTTGAACAAAATGGGGGTCCTTTTAATAAGGAAGAAGGAGGGAAAGGCCTTTGGGCCTGCAATTAAGAAAGTCTGCCACAGTAGGGAGAATGGGCATTTAGAGCAAGAAGAAAAGGGGAGAACCCAGGACTCCATCGACACATTGGCATTCATATAGGGAAGAAGGGTGGGGAAGAAATGCCAAATGCCAAAGAAATAGGAGGAGAAGGGAGCCAGAGAAGAGCCCCAGGAAAAGCCCAGGAAGATTTTCCAGGAAGACATGTGGTCCATGCCTTACAGTGGTTCATGTTGAAGAGCTTTGAGCAAGATGAGCCTGTAAAAAGCTGTCAGATTCGGCAGCGAGGAGGCATAGTGGCCACTGCCAGAGCAGATTCAGTGGTGCCAAGAGCTGAGAAGAGAATGGCATCTCTATCATATGCAGTTGGTGGGAGTGCAAGTTAATTCAACATTTCTATCGGTTTGGCAACATTTATCAAAATTTAAAATGCTCATACCCCTTAACTCGGAAATTTTACTTCTAGAAATTAATCCAATGGGAAGAATTAGACAAATGTAGGCTAATGTAGAAGGTACAAGGGTGTTGATTGCAGCCTTGTTTATGATAGCAAAAAACAAAAACAAAACGAAAAAGAGGGGTAATTGATCTAAATGTCCATCATGCAGGATTAATTAAAACAAATGGTGGTATATCTTGGTAATGGAAGACTAGGCATAGTGGCTAAGAGTTGAAGTTCTGGAATCTGACAGTCATGATTTGAATTCTGGCTCTGCCATTTACCAGCTTCGTGACCACAGCTTTCTGGGAAACTTTCTGGGACTCAGTTCCCTTAGCCATAAAATGGATAATTATAGTACTAACTCATAAAGCTATGGTGAGAATTGAGAACTTGATGCAAATGAAATACATAGACTATGGCTGGCACATTTCGTGCAGCTTTTAAGACTCTATGGTAGATCTATAGGTATGGAAATAGACAGCTGTTTGAGATATTAAGAGAAAAAATAAAGTTACAGAATAGCAAGATTATATGATCCAATAGTTAAACAGTGCTTTTTATCTAGGAGGTAGAATCATGGAAACAATTCGCTTTCTACTTTATACATTTCTGTATTTCTTACCTTGAAAACAAAGGTATTTTAATGTCTAATTCACCTGGCTGACTACAAGCCACATGAGGGCAGGTACCATTTCTTGTTTTGTTCACAACTGTATATGTTGTAGTATCTGGCACATTGCAAATAGGTGATAAATCTTTGTCCAATGAATGAATGAAAAATAGGAAGTGGTGTTTAGCAGGAAGTTGCATGGACCACGATTTCAAAGATGGAGCTGTTCTGTAGCAACTAGGTCCAGGGTAACCTCAGGGAGGAGGTGGTAAATGGAGCAGAGCTCAAGCTGAGGGTTGTCTATCAGCCATCAGCATGGATGCTACAGTATCCCAGGACCCGGACAGCATGAGAGGAAAGCTGGCCCAGAAGCACTGGAATCCCGTCCTTGGCTCTGTTCATCCTTTCCCAAAATGATTGAATCTGAGAGCACAACTATTTAGTTTAGAACTGCAGGGGATTTAGGTACCACCGAGTCATTTTTACATGAGAAAATAAAGGCCCAGAAAGGTTGTGTTCCCCCATATTCCCCCCGGACTTGTGGTTCCCAGTTCCTGATCTGGAGTTGGCTCCTTCCTCCAGGGACCCAACAATATGGATATTTCTAATATAAATAAAGTTGTTGTGGGAGGACATTCACTGGATCCCTAAGAAACCCATTTCTCTTATGTATCGTGACTTGCATTTCTAAAGTTCACTGATCACCCATGCCCTTTAGATTTGTAAAAAACAAAGGGACTAGGATTATAATTAACTCACCCACGTCTCCCATTGTCCGTAAGTCTTTTGTGCAAACATTGATTGTTGTTTCTATTATTGAGAGCAGCGTTGTTCTCTTGGCAACACACAACCAGAAAGAGAGCCCAGTGGAGGGTTCAGCCTGTAACACTGTTGAAATTTGACATTATGGTTCAGAAGAATAACAGAAAAAAGTGAAAATGCACTAACTGAACAGAGAGTCATTTTGAATTGGTTACCAGTCTAAACTATAGAATGCTTTGGGAAAAAAGACATTTGGTTATTTTCAAGTACATTTAGTAATTCAGAATATTGGCCAACTGAGCTCTCAAGTACAGGCCCTTAGGGGAGCCAATTTAATGAATATTTAAGAACAGCTTGATAAGATACTACAATTAGCACAGGTAAATGTGCTCTTGGAAAACAGCCTTCTCTTCTCACTTTTATATCTTAATCATTACTTACATATTCTTGTTTACTCTGAGGTTGTTTTCCTTGGGAAGAAAGGATGTGCTTAGTAAAGGAAGATGGTGTATCAGAGAAGAAAGCCTGAGATTTGGGATCAGATACAGCTGGATAGAATATTGGCTCTGTTCATTAGGAAAGCTGTGTGTTCCCCAGGAAATCACTTAACTCCACTGAACTTCAGTTTCGTCTGTAACATAAGATCATAATACCTATTTCAGCGGGTTGTTCTGCTGATTTAACAAAATCATGTTTAAAAGGCCTGGCACATAGTTCAATAAATGCTAGCTTCCTTCTCCCACAGCTAAATTTCGGTTCCCTGACCACCTAAAAAATCAGATTACGAATTCCTGAAATCTTTCAATAGGCAAAGAGAAGGCAATGTGTTTGGTTCTTTACCACAATTTGCGTGTGTATGTGACTATCTGTAGAATGTCTTGAGTTGCTCTATCTACCTTTCCTGCCGCAGCACACTGAGGAAGCGAAGGTGGGGAGGAAAGCTAAAAGCAGGTTCATACAGAAAACCAGCTGCCATGGAACCTCAAGCATATCTAAATTTGTCCCACACTCCTTTCCTTCATAACTCATTAAGATCTATAGGTTGGATCATGTTGGAGGGAGACAACCGAAAGGAATCATCAAAAGCTCTGGAGTGGAGCACATTTAAGAGAGTAGAGTGTGGTGATTGAGACTAAGAGTGGCAGGAGATGCTGTCCAAGACGCCGGCAGGGAGCAGATCAGGTGGAGAATTGCCAGCGGGCATTACAGTAGTCCCCCTTATCCAAGAGGGATGTGCTCCAAGACTCCCATTGGATGTCTAAAATAGAGGATAGTACTGAATCCTATATATACTGTCTTTTTCCGTTACGTATCTACCTATGATAAAGTTTAATTTATAAACTAGGCACAGTAAGAGATTAACATTAACTAGTAATAAAATATTCGTAGAACAATTATAACAATATACCATAATAAAAGTTACGTGAATGGCTTTGGCGTCATTATTAAGTAAAATAAGGGTCACTTGCACACGACACTGCAATACCATGACAGCGGATCTGATAACCGAGATGGCTACTCATTGCCTAATGGGAGGGGGGCTTGTACAGCGTGAAGATGCTGGACAAAGGGATGATTCCCGAGTGGGAGGGATGGGGATGGTGTGAGATTTCATCCCACGAATCAGAATGGCAGGCAATTTAAAACTTATACATGGTTTATTTCTGGAATTTTCCATGTAATAGAGACTGCGGTTGACTAGTGGTAACTGAAATGGAGGAAAGTAAAACCACGGATAAGGGGGGCACTCCTGTATAAGGTTGGGATTTTAAGTGTAATGGAAAGCTATTAGAAATCTTTAAACAGGGAAGTGACGTGATTTGATTTATTATTTTAAAAGCGCACACTGGCTATTGCGGGAAGATTGGATTATAGGAGTTCAGTGTGGCAGCAGAGAGAGAAGTTAGGATGTTGCTGCCACGGGTTGTGGAGTTTGGGTGTGCGAGGGCGCTGGAGGGAAATATTATGGAGGCACAACTGACAGGCGGTCAGAGGTGAGGCTTAAATCAGATGACACAATGGGGTTCCAAGCGTGTAGTAGACATTTAACAAACACGACTTCCCTTCTTCCTTTGCGCTACAACTCCATCGACACAGATGCTTTTCTCTTGAATTAGATTGAGAGGATGAGAAATGAATAACCACATTTTCTCAACTATGGATTTGTGCTTCGGAGCGAGGGCTGACCAAGAGCTGAAGGTCAGCTCTTGCCAACCACAGCCTGCCAACTGGGTACACTTGCTAAAGGAGGGAGAAAGTAAAGAGAGGCAGGAAGCAGGGAAGGAGGGAAGAGGAGGATGAGAGGAAAAAAAAAAAACTGGAAGGAGCAATTCAGGAACCTCCCGACGAATATGGAGCTGTTGCTGTGTGGGGAGGTGCTGGCATAATAGCTGGATATGCATCCTTAAAGTGACAATAGAGGTATGACAGGGCTGTGATACGAACTGGAAGGAATCCTCTGGAGACTGTCTCACCCCTTGTCTTCATTTTAGGAAACTGAGATCCAGAGAGAAGCAATTTGTGTGTAGCCTCGTAGATAATGGCAGAGGCAGAGCTGGTAGCAAGATAGAGTGGAGACTGATTTTTAAAGGAACAGAGACGAAGCACCGTCTTTATTCGATAAACATGTTCTGAGCTCCTGGTCTGTCTTAGACCCAGCTCTAGGCATTGCAAACGCAGAGTACAATAAAACAGACAAGACCCCTAACCCATGAAGCTTACACTAGTTCTTCCTCTTCTAGCAACTCTGTCACCATAGGCCAGCTATTTTGCCTTCATGAGTCAGTTTCCTCTTCTCTAAAAAGGGAGTAGTAATACTTCTTTAATTTCAATCCATTCCTTTATTCATGCTGCAAAGATTCATTCAGTGTATGTAATGTGCCAGGCGCAGTGCTAGGTGCTGGTAACACAGAAGTTAATAGCAAGGTAGACCCAACCCCTGCTTTCAGATATGATTCAAGATGATGTCATCCAAAATGTCCATCTCAACCACCCAGGGCCTTTTAAAAATTTACTGCTGCCCTGGCCCCACTCCAGAGCTTCTGATTCAGCTGGTCTGGGGTGGGACCCAGGCATTACAACTACCCTGTTTCCCTGAATATAAGACCTAGCCAGACAATCAGCTCTCATGCGTTTTTTGGAGCAAAAATTAATATAAGAGCTGGTATTATATTTATATTATATTTATATTTATTATATTATATTATATTATATTATATTATATTATATTATATTATAACCCAGTCTTATATTATAGTCAAATAAGACCAGGTCTTATATTAATGTTTGCTGCAAAAGACACATTAGAGCTGATTGTCAGGCTAGGTCTTATTTTCGGGGAAACTCGGTAGTTTCCCTAAGTTCCCAGGTGGTTCTAACGTTCAGGTTCAGACTGGTGAAGAAGCGCTGGAGAGGTCAGCAGAAAGGCTCATGAGGGTAGTGACCAGGAGGGTACAGAGAATAGCACATCTGGCTCAGGCCTGGGGTTTTCAGGAAGGCTGCCTGAAGGAAGTGACATGTAAAGTGAGACCACAAGTAGAAACTACTCTAGCAACAAGAAGAGGGAATGGTGCCTGGGAAGGCAAGAAAGAGGACCCCAGAGAATTGACACACTTCACAGAGTCCATGGCCAGTGAGGAGCGCTCGGTCATGTTTCCTTTGCCTGGTTTCTCTCTCCTTTTATTCTTTCTGGCCTTACTCCCTTCCCCAGCAATACACAGCATTGACGAGACAACAGCTGACTCCCCAGCTTCTAATAATTATCTGGAAGAGCTTCTTCCTGTCATCCATCAGCTGGTGAACTGCTCACAACTCCTTCTCCTCAGCAAGACATGAGCCAGGCTCTCGGCCCCCTCCCCGCAGCACCCAGTTCACATGCCCACTATGGCAGCGGGGAGTGCCAGAAAACCATCTCTGCATGATTTGATCAGTGTACCTCCGTCTACCCTCCACCTTTAGGCACACAAAGACTAAAGGCATTCTTCTCAGATATTGGATTTGTGTTGTATTCGGTACCCCTGGCTGGTAGCCACATTGGTTGTGTTTGACAAATAACCACTAAGAGTTACCACAAACCCATTCTTTAAGAGAGATTCTTAGGGTTAAAATAGTTAGATCAAAGCTTGGCATTTCCCCAGGATGTGGAGAAGTTCACAGACATGTACCACAGTAAGCTTGAAGTCCGAGACCGATGTCTGCCACTTTCATGCTAAAATGAGAGGGAAATCGGACATGCTTTTATATCGGAGAGAATGAGGACATTCAAGGACCAGTTTAAGCCTCTTCTGAAATAACCCTCAGCAGAACCTTACCTCATTCTCAAGGCGAGGGGGTGGGGGAGAGGAGAGCCCAATTTGGACCCTATGCTGATGTCTGCTGACTTAAGCAGAGTGGAACCAAGCATCAGGGTAAGGAGGAGACTGGGGCATTGTGGAGAAAAATGCATCTTCTGCTGGAAATGTCATTGGCCTATGCCGGGGTGGAGAGTCCACTTCTTCTATTTATAATCTTCTAAATACAACGTAAAAAAAAAAGATTTATGTTGTTTTCCGGCCTGTAACATAGCCCCATCCTTTCCCTCCTCTGTTCCTCCCTCCTTCCCTTACTCCCTCCCTCCTTCCCCACTTTTCCTCATTTTGGGCCACTTTAACATATGGGTGAGACCAGAAACAAAGGTTGCTGTTTCATCCAGGCAGCCATCTGTCCACACTTGCCAGTGAACTGACTTTGCCAAGAACTCCCACTCTGAGGCTCTCTGGAGAGGCAAGCTGATAAGCTTGTGCCTTTGATAAAGCTCACAGCCTTGGATGATATGAGCAGGGTGGGGAGGCTGAATCCATGGGAAACTGTGTCCCTGGTGGAGACCAGTGGTCTGGATCCCTCTCTGCCTGGAGGTGCTGATACTGTAAGAAGGAAGGAATGAGGAGGGAGGGGTAGGGGTGGAGGATCAACTGAGATCTTTGAAGAGCCAGAGCTGCAAATAAAATCCGGCTGGGCTCAGTTTTCTTCTGCATCTGACCTTACTAGAAACCTCTTTCCAAAAATCTAAACCTTGTCTGGGCACAGAGGGTCTTTCTGGAGGCTGGTAATAAGGTAGAAAGGCGACTGGTTTGGTGCCAGACTGCCTGATATGAGTTCACTAGGAGCCTGGCTAATCTGATTAAGTGACACCATTTCTCTGAGCCTCGGTTTCTTCTGTGAGATGGAAAACATGGTCCCTTCTCAGGACTGTTACAGACTTTCAATAAGCCAATACAGTTAATACATACAAACTCCTGCACAGTGACGGGGACACGGAGGGTCCTCCGTGAACCGAGTTTCTGCTCCTAATTTTGTCCTTTGCTAAATGGAGTTAAACCATGAAAAGCCCCATTAGTATACAAGAGATGTTCATCTGTCCATCCAAGAAAGTGTTAGCACGATATAAAAAAGCTTTCTGAACAACGTCAGGCAGAGCAAAGCGAGATGTACATTTTGCTGACCTGATCATAAATCTGAATTAAATAATTATGTAAAGTATTCAAGAGCAATTCAGTGAGAAGATGCCTCATCTGCCTTGATGGGCTTTTCAATTACTCATTTTTAGTACTGCATTATATTATTCTCTGGCAATAATTATTAAACACTTCAACTGTATTGCAGTATAAAACTTAAAAGGCTGATATGTTTCCTAGGCATTAGACTACCTAGTATAACATTTCCCAGTTACATAGTTCTATTTGTTTAAACCTGTTTATCAGAGTGATTTTCTAGCACTGAGTCAAAACTGGTATCATCTCCCCAAGTGGAAAATGAGGCAACAATGAGTTGGGTCCACTGGTTATAAGCACCAGCTCTGGGGTCATGGGGGACATGAGTCCAGGCTCCCCACTTCCTAGTCCCAGTTTCTGAATCTGTAAAATGGGTATAATTCTTACTTCATAGGATTATTGAGATTATTGTGTGAAATAATGGATATGAAGTATTAGCAAGAACACAGAATATGGACTCAGTAAATGCTAGATATTACTGCTGTGACTGTGCATTCTGGCATCCCCTGGAATTCCCAGTCATTCACACATGTGCGTCAATCACCTGTTAAGCTCCGGGCAGTGAAGGTGCTATCAGGGTCTATACTTCGACTGTCAAAGGAAGTCACAGTTATGGGGCACCCAACAGTATACAGAACATATCTTCTTTCATCAGCACAATACAGCCATTTTACAGACATAAGTACTGAGGTACAGAGAGGTTAGTTACTTTATTCAAACTCATCCAGAGACTAAGACAGAAATCAGACCCAGGTCTGCTTGACTCCATAGCCTACACATCCGACTCTCTCCACTACCCCATGCTGCCTCTCAGGACCCCAGGAGGCATATTTCACCTGGTTTGAAAGAGAATTCTTCCTTCTCTTCCTGGTTTTTCTAAAGGAGCTATCTCTGTTCTTATTGAAGATTACCTACCCCTAGTCAATGACCGGTTCCCTCAAAGCCCATCTCTACCTTTCAGTGTCCCTCAATCATCAAGTGGAAGATGAAACTCTCTGTTTAACCAAGGACTACACTGTGGATAGAGTGGTTGGGCAATGACTTCTACACACACACACACGCACACGTTCCACTGAAGCCTGTCCATTGTACTTGAGGCTCCCAAGCCAAGCTGGATTTAGGTGCAGGCCAGCTGGGCTGGTGCCAGGACACCAGTTTGTAAGGAGCACTAAAACGCCACTGAAAATGTAATGAGTTGGGAAAAATGGTCTTTACCAGAATTACCGAGAGCGAGCATGACATGAGAATGATGATAATAGTATTTATTATTATAAGTGATACACAGTAATTATAATATACACAGTGATAGGTTTGTGCCAGGAACTTCTCTAACTGCTTTCCATCTATTAACTCATTTAAACCTTCCAGCCCCTTGCTGTAGATATTATTATTATCCCCCATTATACAGATAAGAAGACTCCTTCCAGAAAGGTTAAGGAATTTGCCAGTCACGCCACTAGTAAACAGGCCGTTGGGCTCTCCCAGGCCTTTCACCACTGCCTCCTGGTAGGGAGCAAAACCCTTAGGAGCACTTAAGTGACAAGAGATGGTGTCCAGCCGGCCTTCCAGGCCCCTTAGCTGCTGGGGGAAGCGTGCAAGTTCAGGGCTGGGAGCCGAACTGCTCAGGGCAAGAGCAAGTGAGTGCCAAACCAGCAGGCTTCCCTGCCTCTTTCTCCCACACAGCACTCAGCCTCTCCTCCAAATGAATGTTGGGCAAATATTTAGAGAATATCATTTGAAAGGAGACCAGTTATTAGCCTTCTCAGGGCACCCACATGTCCTGGTCCTGTCCTGGCCTGCTATGTTTGCTCTCAATATGTGAAACAACCCAGAACTTGGAGAACGAATCTGTTTTGGGGGGGAGAACACAATCCATTAGGGCTTGGGACTCAGCCTCTGTGCATAGGAGGCCAAGTGCCCCGGGCCTGTTGCCAGAGGGCCACCTACAATGCTCGTGGCCGCGTCTGCAGGTTCTCAGGTACTTCTCCGGTCTGGGAGGTGAAGGGCACACCTTTGGAAAGGGAAAATGAAGCAGGAAGAGTAATAAAGATAAATAAAGTGAAAATAAAAATCTGTTGGAGGAGATGCTAGTACGGAAAGGGATGCTAGTAACTTTGGTGAGGGGATATTGGGTTGGGAGGTGAAAGCTTTTGTAGGACTTTGTGGGAAGAGGACAAGATTTGGGCCTAAATCTTTACAGCCTAGAAGGGGGACCACTGTTAACAGCTATACTGGACAATGCAGCCAATGCAGACGTTCAAATGATGTGTCTGTGCATTTCAAAAACCCTGGAAAAATGTTCAGGCTCCTAGCACAAATGGATAAAACAAGACATACCATTATACACACAATACAACTGTTTACAAATTTCAAAGTATAAATAGAGAAAGCTAGAAGGAAACACACAAACCAAAATTATTGAAAGAGTGGAGGATTTTCCCCCCTTTACTTTTCTGTCTTTGTAGAGTTTTCTATAATGAACCCAATCTTTAGAGCCATAAAGGAAAAAAATCTTTATTTAATTTTTAAAAATCTGTATTGAAGCTCTTTTACAAAAGACAAAGTAGCTGTCTTTCCTTGCACGACTTTCAGACGGAGAAAATACACACGGGAAACAAGAAAGAGGTGGTTTAATGGCTGGGATTATTTTCTTTGGATTCTCTCAGATTTTACTGAAGTGGCTAAAAAATCTCTTCCTGGACAGATCCAGAAATAATAACCTGCATTAATTTCACTCCCAGAAAAAGTAAAGATGTGAAATTTAGCCATAAGGAATGATCATAAAAGCCTCCAAACTGTAAACAACAAATTGTTCAATACTCTGAGGTTTGTTAGGTAAAATGTGGACTATCCATACTATGGCTATTATGCAGCCATAGAAAATTTTATTGAGATATATGTAGAGAGATAGTGAGTAGAGAAGAAAGATGTGTGGTGGAGTGAAAAAGCAGGATATAAGACAGTATAATATAACCTTATATTTTAGAATTGCATATATATGTATATGTATATATAATCTGAAAAGATATTCATAAAAATGTTAATAATAACTATCTTGGGGGTAGTAGAATTATGAGTAATTTTTTTTTAGAATTAAATTTATTTGGGTGACAATGGTTAGTAAAATTACATAGGTTTCAAGTGTACAATTCTGTAATACATCATCTATATATCACATTGTGTGTCTACTACCCAGTGTCAGTTCTCCTTCCATCACCATATATTGGATCCCCTTTACTTTGTTTCATAATTTTTGCTTCTCTATTTTTTTTCTGATTTTCCTCCAGTGAAAAAGTATTCGTGCTTTTCCTCTACAGGGTGTCTTTCTCCTGTGTTAATACAATTAGACTAAGGTGTTGGGGGACTACTTCCTACTGCCTACAATATACTGAGGGTCCATTACGGGTGCTGAATGCTTTGTAAACATGATCTCATATATTCCTTTTGTTGACCAAGCAAGATGGGCATTAGTCATTTTGCAGATGGGAAAACAAACTCAGACAGATCAAGTGATTTGCCCAAAGTCACCCAACTGGAAAGTGGCAGAGCCAAGAGTTAATATAAACCTACCCGATTCAAACATTCATGCACTTTCTACTCTACCACTACTTCTCCCAAAGCTCTAGAGAAGAAATATGTATGAGGTGATGCTGTAGGACGTATCTTCCCTCATTCTCCACTTGGTCCCTAACTATCATTATCCCCTACACTCTCTGACTCGACCATCTGTATTTAGACGTGCCAGTGCCCTCTCTTTTAGACTCAGCCCACCCCCTGTACTCAGACCAATAAGGACAGCCACCGATCCCATTTGAGGGTTATCCCATCACTATCACTGATAGATGTGGGGGCAAGAAAAATAATGTTTTCTCCCACCTTTCTAAGTTCTTCTTGCTGGGCTAATAATCAAATTAACATGAAACAGATTAACAGGAGAAAATGTCCAAGTTTGTTACAGATGTGCCTTCGGGCTGCCATAAGAATATGAGACCCAAGGAGGCATTGGGTAGATGAGGTTTATATGTCATCTGAAGCTAAGGACAAAGGGTGGGATTTGTGTCTTGGGACTTCAAAGGTCAGGAAGGCAATTCACATGGAATTGGAAAACAAATGTTTGTTAAATAAATGTTTGTTGGGTCATCTTTAACAATGGGATACAGAGAGGACTTTGAACGAATGGACCTAGCTAGGTTCCCCTCTGTCTATCATACACTAGTATATATTAAACTGTAGCTGTCTATGATGATAGCTCTCCCTTCTTGGAGCAGGTCCTCTATCTGAATTCCTTTTAGGTAGTTAAGAGGACTATCAAAGGCCTTTCCTGAGTCTTTTGTTCCTTAATAACCTTAAAATCAATATCCCAAAAGGCATATTTTAGGGTGGCAAAACTTTGGTCCCCCTTATAGACATCCTCGGCTGTGGTACCCTGCATTGACCGCTGGGCTCCTGAGTGCTCTCTTGCATCTCACATTCCCCCAGCAGAAGTCCCTTCTTATCTCAAGGCCCAAGTTTTCAAACCTACCCTCTCCTGCTAACTGCTGCAAACCCATGCTCATGGGACCAGTTTCCTGTTGTGGATGATGTTCCAAGATTCTGCTGCAATTATCTCACTTATCCTCAGTTCTCATGTGGGAACTGGAGCCCTGGCCCTGATCTCTATGTCTGGGGCTCTGCTTCCTGAAGACAAGTGTTTGTGATGCCACCTACATTCTCCCAGATGTCCCACTGCCATGGTCCACCCACTTGTTACAATGCTTGTAACTTCATCTGGAACTTTAATGCTGTTTAGGTTCATCTCTTGAGGCTTGTGTCTATTGGACCAGAAAGGCTGAGACAACATATCAGGAGAGAGAATCCAGATCAGAATTAAGGAGGGGAGCTAAGAATCAATTTAGGAAAGAAGTATTGTGTATTCAGGTCTAAAGAAAGTGAGGCCATAAATAAGATGAGGGAAGAGTAAACAACAGGATAAATAAAGGTAGGTCATGATGCAGCTTTCAAAATAGGTACGGCATGTGATTCAGGACTAAGATTGTGATCAGTGAAAACTTTGGGAGGCCTTTAGAATCATGCCAATGAGGTGGCTTAGAAAGTCCCTAATATTTGCAAAGGCCTATTCATGACCAGATGTCCAACCTGTTGCCGTAAATATAGGTTGCCAAGCATTCTGGAAATCAAAACTTGTCCACCTGTTTAAACCTGGTCACCTTACATGGCTATCTCTTCCGGTTGGATTGGGACCAATGACAGGTCCCTTAATCTCTGTCCTGCAGGGAGTCAAGCAGCCTGCTTTTCCAGCATATTTCTCCCAAGTGACTTTAAACTTAAACCTGAGAAGGTTTATTTTAGCCTATATTTTTTAAAAATGGAAATGTTACCCATGGACTGCTGTCATGTGGCCCTTTAAAACAATTAGAAGCCTCTTCATTTAAAGTAATACATCATCATTATAGAAAACTTAGAAAATACAAAAAGAAAGGAAATAAAAATTACCCATAATACTACTGCCAACAGAACCACCTCATTGTAATCTGTTTTAGTTTTCTGCTCTCAGGTACTCAGAAAACAAACCACAGATTGAAATGAATTTTGAAAACTTTTTAAGGGAACTTCATTTACTTAGTATCTAACATGATGGGTCTATTCTAGACTATGACAAATATGGAGAAGTTTGGGGGTTGGGGAAAGGTACAAGAGCAGGCTCCGATAGGCCCAAAGTTTGTCAGAAGAAGCTGATATTTTCTGAAAAGCAAACAATTTTGGAAGCATTCTCTGAATCGGAGGAAACAACCCCTTCTGTTCAATACTTAATGACCATCTGGCAACTGAGGTTGTGGATAAACAACCATATTTACCTGAGGTGGCTTCTATGGTTTGGAAAACTGTCTTCTTTGTTTCAGTTCTGGGCCAAGGATCTCAGTCTTATCACCTACTGGGATCTTGGCCAGAGGCAACTGGAAAGAGCACAGGCTTTGGCTTCAGTCAGCCCTGGGTCAGAATCCAGACCAGATCACTTTGAGTTTCATTTCTCTATATAATGGGAATTATTATTCACATCAAGAATTCAATGATGCAACCATGTTTATTACGTGGCACATAGTAGGTGTTAATTAAATATTAGTTCTCTTTGGCTTTCCCAATGTAATCACTCAAACCCCACCCCGACTCCCAACACAGACTATAAAGATTTAGAATTTGAAGTACCTGTGAAAGTTCTCTGTGACTGCTAGTAAAGGGTGTCTTCACTGAAAGTCAACTGTGCAAGACCAAGGAACTCACATTGTTTGGAAATCCACTATCTGGCCAACAAATCTGCATAAGGGGATCTAACTACCTTTCAAGAGAATGTGAAGCTATGGTACTATTTACATTTACCAAGTACCTGTGTGTGCTGGAGTGGGATGTTTAGTTGTTGTGGGCTGTCCAGTGTATGTTGTTCCATGGAACTAAGCTTGGCTAGAGAGAAACTTCTTAACTTAAGAGAGATGACACTATTAGAAGGGAGTGTGGCATAGAGGAAAGAGCATAGGCATTTGAGCCAAGGAGGGCTGAGTTCAACTCCTGGCTGTGCCACTGTGGGGCTTGGGCAGGTTATTTAACCCATCTGCATCACAGTGGTTCCTTCAAGGATAGGCTTAGTAACACTTAGTGGTGTTTGAGGGAAATGGAAATATATAGGTAACATCCTTGGCCAGTAGATACTGCTCAAAAATGCTAGTTATTATTATTACCAAGTCTGTTAATAACTATCTGGGAAAACAAAGTCTAAAGTCAGAAAGAAGTCCAGGGCATTGTCTAATTAAGGGAGCTAAGGCAGGTACTGCAGTCAAGACACAGAGCCAGAAATTTCACAACGAAAGGAAGGAGGCAAGTACACCTAGTGTTTCAGTGTGCACCTATTGTGCTAAGGGCTGAGGAAACAATGTGACAGAAAAAAAATAAGAAAGAGAGAGAGAGAGAGACACAGTACCTGTCCTCATGTATCTTACAGGTTATCAGAGAAGTAGACACTAATCAAAGAATCAAACAAAGGCATGTAAAATTTAAAGAAAGTCAAAGTGTGAAAGGAGAGGGATGGGTATATGAGAACAAACAAGGGAGGGACTGCCATAGTGAAAAAAGACAAGGAAGCCTTTTCAGTGAAAAGGATGAGTGAGCTGAGATAGAGGGAAGGAATGAAGGAAGGGAAGAAGGAAAGGAAAGTGAGAGGAGGAAGGGAGGGAAAAAGGAAATTGAAACTGACTAAGCTTTAGAAAAAGAGAACATAAGACTAGGATAGCCAAGTGCAGAAAGCAAGGAGGGAAATGGCACAAAATGAGACTAGAGAGGTAGGAAGTCAGGGAATTAACTCTGTTAAGGATTTGGTCTTGATACTGGAAGCAATAAAAAGTTGTAGAATTGTTCTAAGAAGGGAGACATTATAATTATGTTTGTGTTTTTAAAAGATCTCTCCAGAACAAACTGGAGAAAGGCAAACGAGGGTGTACAAAGACTGGTTAGGATAATTTTATATTGTTTTAGATTTAAAACGATGTAGCTAATTCTAGGGTAGTAGTAGGGTTTCGAAAGATATTTGGAGGGTAAAATGGATGGCATTTGGATGCAAAGGCTGAGAGACAAGGAAAGGGAGACAGCTAACATTTCTGACAACTGGAGGAGGCCCAGGTTAGAAGAGAGGTAGTTAAGTCAGTTTTGCTGAGAAGGTAGATTTGAGGTGTTTTTGATCCAAGAGGAAATGCAAGTAGAATGTAGAAGGTGGGAGATACAATGCCTGGAGCTCAGAGAAGCAGCCAAAGCTGGAAGTATAAATTTGTGAATTATCTGCACAGAGGTAGTAATTAAAGCATGAGTCGAATGAGATCACCTACAGAGAGAGAACAAAGTCAGAATAAGAGAGGGCTTAGGACTCAGACTTGAGCAATTTCAAATTTAGAAGCTGGTAGAAGAGGATGAGCAGCCAAAGAAAGTAGACAAAGAGTAGAGTCGAGGTAGAGGAAGGGCTGCAAGGAGCTATGGCACAGAAACCAAGGGAGAAAAGTGCTACAGGAAGAAGGACTACGTAGTATTTATTGGGTTAAACATTACAGAAGCCACAGATGGCCTTAGCTAGAGCTGTTTTGGTAGTGTGATGTATCCCTAAACACCCGGGATGGGGTTGAGAATGAGTGGGAGGTGAAGTGAAGACAGTAAGTACGTAGCCATCTCCTTCAAGCAATTTGATTGTAACAGAAGAGAGATAACATCATAACTGGAGAGGTAGGAGGATTCACTGAGGGTCTCTTAATTTTTAAATGGAGAGACTCAAATGTGCTTCAAAAGTTAATGGGAATGATTCAGTTGGGACAAAAGTTGAATCTGGTGGAGAGAAATGTAGTTGTTGGAGTTGGGAAAAAGGGATGGGACCAAAGCAGAAATGCAAGACAAGTAAGGCTCCTCTATTATAACAGGAATGAAGGAGGACAGGGTGGATGCCGATGGCAAAAGGAGGGACTTTCCATCGATGACTTCTGTTTTTTCTCTAACGCAAAAGGCAAAGTAATTCAATCAGAGTGAAAGAGGAGCGGTAACGGTTGGAGGTTTGAGGAGATTGGAGAAGATTTGAAATCATCATTGTCAAGAGAGGTAAAGTGAGTTTGCCAGATATACACAGCAGTGTAGCAGAGCAAATTTGAGGCTATAATTCAGTTAATACAGGACACAATGGCCTTATCATGGGGCTTTGTTCAGCAGCACTGAGCCACACGGGTGTGAGACATTCATCTAGGGTTGGGATTATCTTCACATCAGGAAGATAAAATGACAGAGAAGTAAGGGCATTTCTAGAGTATTTATACCATATATGAAAAAAAAAATCCACAAGTAGATAACGCAATGTTGATAAATAAGAGGCACTTGCCATTCCAGATATTAAATATATTATAGTGCTGGGGGGGGTCGGGGTGCAGAATAGAAAACGTGAACAACATGAATGTTTAGGACATATGCCTCCTATGCCTTGGAAAGTCTCAGTTTTGCCTATGGTCCCAGAACAATTATTAATAACAGCCTTTTCCATTCTTGTTTGATAATAAATTACATCATCACTCTATATCTGAGAAAGGTGGCATCACAAAAAAGTGGGAGAAAGATGGATTAAGCAGTATTAAAGGCATCTCACAGTTTGGGCTTCTGGTGTCCCATCCAGCATGGAAGGAGCTTGGAAGTTGCCACTCCATCCTAACAACAAGTAAAAACCAAACAGACTGAGAAGAGAAACAACTCTTTTTAGATCCATCAGAGAAGTGAGGTCACAGGGGAAACCACTGTCCCCCAAATCGGAAAAACAGACAGGAGGACACAGAGAAGCACAACCTACAAGAGCAGAAACCTCTACTTGCCAGGCTAGGAAAACCTAAACTAATTAATATACTGCTAGAGGCTCAGTGTAGACAGCTCTGAGAATTAAAAATTCCAGGGGCACCCAGTTATTGGTGGGGGGGAGGGGGATGAGGAGGGGAGAGGGCTGGGCAAAACTTTTGTGAATTTTACCTCCAGGAGTTCCAATAGGTCCTCACAGTAAATAGCAGAGAAAAATCCCCTTTTGCTTCTGGCAGGGGGAGGGGGAAAAGAAACCGTTTACAACATGCCGGAGCAGTCTGTTCTTTTTAATAAGTCCTGCTCTCAGGAGAAACTGTTTTCTCAGAGCCTGACCTGCTGGGGTTTATCAGAGTCTAACCTATCTCGGGGAAGGGAAATGCACAACTCCAAGCCCCTCCAGCCACCCTGTCCCATCTAAGGAGGGGGAAACACTGAGAAGCACCAATGAAGTTCCAATCCAAGGGCAAAAGTCACCAAAAGACTGAGACCTGATCATAGGACTATAGAATGTGTCCCCCTACACACACACACCTTACCACTACAATAAAATTCTATTTACCTCAGTTCCTTTTACCCAGTACATCGTGTCCATCTTTCAACACAAAATTAAAAGGCCCTAATAAAAGGCAAAAAAAAAAAAAAAAAAAATCCCAGCATTTGAAGAGACAGGGGAAGCGTCAGAACCAGACATGGCAGGATGTTGGAGCTATCAGACCAGGAATTTAAAACAACCGTGATTACTATGCTAAGGGCGCTGATGGATAAAGTAGACAGCATGTAAGAACAGATGGGAATTGTAAACAGAGAGATGAAAATCCTAAATAAAAACCGAAAAGAAAGGCTAGATATGAAAAAAACCTTGTAAGAGGAATGAAGAATGCCTTTGATGGGATTCTTAGTAAACTGGACACAGTTAGGGAATCTCTAAGCTCAAGGATACATCAACAGAAACCTCTAAAACTGAAAAGCAAAGAGAACAAAGGCTGGGGAAAAAACCAGAACAAAATATCAAAGGATGGGGGCAACTACAAGAGGTATAACACATGCATAGTGCAAATACCAAGAAAAGAGAGAAAGGGACGGAATATTTGAAACTGTAATGCCTGAGGATTACCCCAAATTAGCCAAACCAGGAAGCTTAGAGGACACCAAGATGGATAAATGCCAAACAACAACAACAACAAAACCCCTACATCTAGGCATGTCATTTTTAAACTACAGAAAAACAAAGATAAGAAAAATACTGAAAGAAGACAGAAGGGGGAAACACTTACTGATAGAGGAACAAAGAAGTACATTCGACTTTTCTTCAGAAACCAAGCAAACAAAAAGAGAGTTGAGTGAAAAAAAGTGTTTAGAGAAAAGAACCACCAGCTTAGAATTCTGTACCCTGCAAAATTATTCTTCAAAAGTGAAAGACAAATAGAGACATTCTCAGACAAACAAAAAATTGATGGAATTTGTTGCCAGTAGACCTGCCTTGCAAGAAATGTTTTAAGAGTTCTTTAGAGAGAAGAAAAATAACACAGATCAGAAACTCAGATCTTTACAAAAAAAAGGAAGAGCATCAAAGAAAGAATAAGTGAAGGTAAAATGAAAACTTATTTTTTTTATCCTTAATTTATCTAACAGACAACAGTTTGCTCAAAATAATAACAACAATGTATTCAGTTCTGTAAACTTATAGCTATGTATATATTTATGCATGCTTATGTATAAGTGAAACAAATGACAACAATAATACAAGGGACAGGAGGGAAGAATTAGGCATATTTTGTTATTATAAGGTATTTGCATTATCAGTGAAGCAGTATAGTGTCATTTGAAAGTAGATTTGGCTTAGTTGTAAATATATACTCTAGGAAAAATTCTGGGACAACCACTAAAAAGGCAACAAAAAAAAGTATAATTGATATGCTAAGAAAAGATATGTACATGTCACAATAGAGGAAAGATCTAAAATCAATAATTTAAGTTTCCACATTAGGAAACTAGAAAAAGAAAATCAAATTACATTCAAAGTAAGCAGAAGAAATGAAATAAAAGTTAGAGCAGAAATAAATGAAATTGATAACAAGAAATCAGATAACGTGCTCAATTAAAACCACAAAAGGCAGAAAACGTGTGGAAGACAAAAATAGGAACACAGAACAAGGGTAACAAATAGAAAATAGTAACAAATGTTGCAAATATTAATCCAACCTTATCAATAATCATCTTAAATGTCAATGATTTAAGTATACCCATTAAAAGACAGATTTTCAGAGTGAATAATATAGCAAAACCCAACTATGTGTTGTGTACAAGAAACTCACTTTTAACGTAAAGACAGATGTAAATTTAAAGTAGAGTGATGGAGAAAGATATACAATGCTAACACTAATCAAAAGAAAACAGGAATAGCTATATTAATTTCAGAGTAGCCTTCAGAGCAAAGAAATTTATCAGGGATAAAGAGGAGCCTTACCTTATGAAAAGGGATCAATACTCAAAGAAGACATAACAACCCTTAATATGTATGTGCCTAATAACAGACTGTCAAAATGTGTGAGGTAAAAACTGATAGAACTGCAAGGAGAAATAGATGAAACTATTATTACAGTTGCAGATTTTAATACCCCTCTATCAGAAATCGATAGATCCAGCAGGCAGAAAATCAGCAAGGACATAGTTGAACTCAACCATGCCATCAATCAACTGTATGTAATTGACATCTGTAGACTGTTTCATCCAACAACAGCAGATTACACGTTCTTCTCAAGCTCACATGGAACATTCACCAAGATAGACCATGTCTGTGCCAAGGAACACACCTTAACAAGTTGAAAGGAATAGAAATCATACAATGACTGCTCTCAGACCACCATAGAGTTAAACTGGAAATCAAAACAGAAAGATAGCTGGAAAATCCTTAAATATTTGGAGATTGAGCAACATACATCTAACTAACACATAGGTCACTGAAGAAACGTCAAGATAAATTTAAAAATATATTGAACTAAATGAAAATAGAGCTTATCAAAATTTGCGGGATACCGTAAAAGCAGTACTGGGAGGGAAATGTATATCACTGAAGTATGTATCATAATAGAGGAAAGATCAAAAATCAATAATCTAAGCTTCCACCTTAGGAAGCTAGAAAAAGGAAATCAAATTATATTTAAAGTAAGCAGAAAAAAAAAAAATTAGAGCAGAAATCAGTGAAATTGAAAATAAGAAACCAACAGAAAAAATCCACAAAATGAAAATCTGACTCTTTGAAAAGATCAATGAAAAAAAAAAGAAAGAATAAGAAAAGATCAAGGAAACCTATAAACCTCTAGTCAGACTAACAAAAGAGAGAAGACATAAATTACTAAAGTCAGAAATGAAAGAAGTAATTCCATGGACATTAAAAGAATAATAACAAAGTATTGTAAAAAACTCTATGTCCAGACATTTGGTAATATAGATAAGATTGTCCCATTCTTTGAAAGATACAATCTGCCAAAACTCACAAAAGAAGAAACAGACAGTCTGAATAGGCCTATATGTAATAAAGAAACTGAATCAATAATTAATAACCTTCCAAAATAATAAGCACCAGTCCCAGATGGTTTCAGCAGTGAATTACATCAAACATTTAAGGAAGAAATTATACCAATTTTCTACTTCCTAACTTATTTTATGTAGCAAACATCACCCTAATACTAAAACCAGACAAAGACATTGCAAGAAAAGAAAACTATACACCTATATCTCTCATGAACATAGATGCAAAAGTTCTCAACAAAATATTAACAAATTGAATCTAATACCACATAAGAATTATATACCACAACCAAGTGGGATTTATCCCAGGCATGCAAGGCTGGTTCAGCATTAAAAAATCAATAAATGTAATCCATCACATCAACAGGCTAAAGAGGAAAAATCACATGATCATATGAATAGAGGCAGAAAAAGCATTTGACAAAATCCAATACCCATTCATGATAAAAACTCTGAGCAAACTAGGAATAGAGAGAAATGTCTTCAACTTGATAAAGAACATCTACAAAACTAACCTATAGCTAGTATCATACTGACTAGTAAGAAAATTGAGGCTTTCCTGCTAAGGTCAAGAACAAGGCAAGGATGTCCCCTCTCACCACTACTTTTCAACCTCATACTGAAGTCCTAGTTAATCCAATAAGACAAGAAAAGGAAATAAAAGGTACACAAATTGAAAAGGAAGAAACAAAACTATCTTTGCTCACAGATAACATGATTATCTATGTAGGAAAATATGAAAAAATTTACCAAAAAATCCTGGACTAGTAAGTGGTTATATTAAAAGATTAACAGTTGTCAGGGGTTGGGGGAGGGAGGGATGAATCGGTAGAGCACACAGGGTTTTTAAGGGAGTGAAACCATTCAGTACGACACTACAATGTGCAATACTACAATGGGAGGGAGATACATGCCATTATACGTTTGCAACACTCAGCATACGAGGTCAGATAATTAAGTTCACGAACTTACCTTAGAAAAAGTTTACATACCTCATCGCTGAATATCACTACAGTCACCTTCGAAGTACTCCCATTGGGAAGCTATGCACCGATGCCAGTGCCTTAGTCCACCCTTCAAAGCAATTTTAGAACTCTTTTTCTGGAATGGCCATCAGAACGGTCATCGTATTAAACTTGATGTCCTGAATGTCAATCAAAATGTCTTCTTTTCAATATTTTCTTTATCTTCGGGTAAAGAAAGAAGTCATTGGGGGCCAGATCAGGTGAGTAGGGAGGGTGTTCCAATACAGTGATTTGTTTACTGGCTAAAAACTCCCTCTCAGACAGTGCCGTGTGAGCTGGTGTATTGTCGTGATGCAAGAGCTCCTTCAGGACCATTTATATACACACCTTTCTCATGCCAAGATTTGCAGTTAAGATTTTCCTAACTGTTTTTCTATTGATGTTTACTTGATCTGCTATGCTTCTCACAGTCAGCTGATGATTTTGACACACAATTCGATGAATTTTTGCAATGTTTTTGTCAGTTCTGCCTGTTACTGGCCACCCTGACCTCTCTTCATCAGTGACGTGTTCTCTCCCTTCAGAAAAACATTTAATCCATTTATACACTGCTATTTTCTTCATGGCATTATCCCCGTAAACTTGGACTAACATGTCCCTGATTTCACTTCCACTCTTGCCAAGTTTAACAAGAAATTTAATGTTTGTTCGTTGTTCTAATTCAAGCTCAGACATTCTTGCGATGGCACACAAAAAAACACAATAACAATAATGAACGCCACTCAGCAAGATACCGCCACACGTCGACACGAACACAGCTGTGTGACACTGATATTCCAAGGTTATGAAACCTTACAGAACTGTTTGTACAGTGCTGCCAATGTAAGTGCATGGTAGCATGTTCGCAAACTTAATTGTCAGACCTCATACACAACACCAAAAGTGCACCCTAATGTACACTATGGAAGTTGGGTGATACTGATGTGTCCATATAGGGTCATTGATTGTAACAAATGTAGCACTCTCGTGCTGGATGTTGATAATGAAAGAGATTATAGACATGTGGGGACACCAAGTATGTGGGAACTCATTGTACCTTCTCAAATTTGCTATAAAACTAAAACCACACTAAAAAAAAAAAAGTTTAATAATTTTAAAAAATAGCTCATAGTGTGGAGAAAATTCAGTTGGATCCCTATTCCACAATATTAAAAAATAAATTCCAAAAAGATTGAAGACCTAAATGTGAAAGGTAAAATTATAAAACTAACGGAAGAAAATATTGGAGAATATCTTTGTGATCTCAGTTTTTTAGGCAAGACCACAAATGTGCAAGCCGTAAGAGAGAAATTGATGAATTTGCCTAGATGGAAATTATTTCTGTTAAATTAAGAATTCCAAAAATAAAATGAACCTCTGAGTGACAGGAAGATATTTGTAAATGAAGAGGGAGTCATGTCTAGAAAGTGCTACAAATCAGCAAGAAAAAGACATCTGGCAAAGATTCTGTGTAGGCAGTTCACAGAAGCAACCTGATCAATTTGTGAAGAGGTGCTCAAATTTGCTCGTGTTAAATTAAAACAAGATACTACTTTACATCCATCAGATTGGAAATTATTAGAAAGTCCAGCAATCACAGTACTGGTGAAGAGGTGGGGAAATGGGAACACTGGTGCACAGCTAATAAAATAAAAGTCGGTGTAACTATTCTATAGAGCAATCTGGCGGTACGTAGTGAAATTAATGGTTATACCCACAACCCAACAACCCAGCAATCCTGCGACATGATTTATATTGCTGAGAAACTCGCATGTGAGTTCACAAGTAGAGCAGCACGAGAATCTTCATTGCAGCAATATTTATGGAGACAAAGAGCCAGAAATCAGCTAATTGCTCCTCACCGGGAGAGTGGATAAGTAAAATGTGGTCTAGGCATGCAGTGGAATACTCGACAGCAGTCAGAATCAATGAATTATGTTCACATAGAACGCCATTGACATATCCCAAACGTGTAAGGTTAAGTGAAAGGAACATTAAAATACTCACAGAACAATTCTATATAACTTCAAGTAAGTAACGTATATGCACACACATACTCAGAAGGACATATATTAAATATTTAGGAATAGGTGCTAAAAAGAGGATGGAAATGACAGTAGGATAAAGAGTATAGAGATAAACAAAAGGTACTAGAAGATTGCCTTTGCATTGTCCAGTGATGAAAACATATGACGAACTAAGGAGTGAGATTTAATTTTTTTTATTAGGTTGGTGCAAAAGTAATTGTGATTTAAAAAGTTAATAATTGGAGAACCCGCAATTACTTTTGCACCAACCTAATATCTACTGTGCTAAAAAGAAGAGGAATTTTTACAAGTGGAATAAATACAATATGGGTGTAATGATCTCATTAGATTACATTTGAAGATGAAATGAGTAATTCAGATAAAAGCACTTAGTTTAGTGCCTGGCACGTACTAAACCCTCCATAACTGCTATCTGTTAATGTCATTAACACTACTCATGACATAGCTACCCCCAATCCCCTGGAGTTGGCACTTAAGAGCAATAGGATTTAGGTGATTGCTCCCAAAGATCCTTCTAGGTCTAATAGTCTATGGTTCTACTAGATAGATAGGCAAGTACTGGCAGCCAACCCAGAAGCAAGCAGGAGAAATGCTGAAAGTGGCCTTGGGGAATGGGGACATGGCTACCAGCTTTTTTGCAGTGTCGTAGGGAACCCTGATGGTTAACTTGGGAGAGCACTAATGTAATGCACCAATTAAGAGAGTAGAGATTGCACAAGTAAACAAAGCTGTGAAACTCTGGGACTTTCTGTACTTTGGTAGACTGCCTCCAAAGGGGTATTTTCTTCTCACATTTTAATTTCAAGTTATAAAATTGTAGCTGAATTATAAAATCCAGCTATATAGAGAGTGTTTGCTTTGGATTTTCTCTTCCCCATCCTCTTCTTCCTTCCCTGAAGTGGGACACAGTTTGTCTTAGTGAAATGAACAAGATCGTCACCTAGTGGCCTGTTCCTCAAAGTGCTGACACAAGATCCTGGCCCCAGAGAGCACAGGAGAGCATGTGCCAAATCCGTGCCCTCATGTTAATTCAACAAGCCTTGGCTGGGACTCTGTGCCAGGCACTATTCTGGTGTCTGGGGATCTAGAGCTGCTAACAGAAAATGACAGGTTTAAAAATAAAATTAAGCAAGTGTCAACTCGGAAACTTAAGAGCCTTCCCAAAGCGAAGCTCATTTTAATGTGTTTGTTTTCCACTGGTTTTCCACAGATCATAGATGAAGAAGAAACACAGTTTATGAGTAACTGCCCTGTTGCGGTCACTGAAAGCACCCCACGGAGGAGGACACGGATCCAAGTCTTCTGGATAGCGCCACCAGCAGGGACAGGCTGTGTCATTCTAAAGTAAGTGAGCATGGAATTCTTGTAATGCTTTACTCCCCTTCCCTAGGGTCCATCAAAAGCTTCATGGTGTGGTCGCAGAAAGAAAAGTGGCTTTGCTGGGTCGTCAGGCAAGTTGCATCATTTCTCTACCCTCAGTTACCTCAACTCTAAAATAGGACGATGGGCCCTCATTGGTGAAGGGATATACAAGAATCATTCGCCTGAATCTCTATTTTCATCGAATACAGTGATTGTCCTGGCTACTCTCTATCTTCCTAGCAATAACGATACTAGGGTTTGTTAAGAAAAATTACGAACCAGGTCAGGGTAATCTTTGACTTCCCCCATCTGGAATTTAATATCTAATATCCTAAAACTGTGCTAGGCTGTCAGGAGACCCAACTAACCTCTATTCGCCTCCGGCCCTGGTTTGTGATCCTATCTTCTTCCTTCTCCCACCAAAATTGCCCTCTTGTGCCACATCCTATGGGGCCTCCTGATCCTCCTTTTGGTGAGTTACAGGAGATGATAAGAGCTGTTAACCAGCTAATAGTTTTCCTCTGAAAGGTAGCATTATCTAACCCGTGTCTCTGAAATTATGTGGCATAGAATGGTGTCCAGGGGAATAAATGTAAATAGGTGGGCAGGAAATTAACTTATATGGTTAACTAGGTTTGGAAAACACTACATACTGTTTCCTTTTCTTCCAGATTCACAATATATATTCGCATATTGAAAGTTTTGCAAAGTCCTTACCCCTTAGAACTCTGTCTATGAAATGAAAGCTGTCTAGCTTGGTTTTTACCCAGTACTCCCCAAACTTATTTGACTGCAAAACGTTTTTTTGTGGTTGTTGTTTTGTTTTTGCTGAGACATCTATTGACATTCACCAGTTTGAGAAACAGGAATAATTTATTTTAAATAGACTTAAAGACTGCATAGAGTGACGGTGAGTATTTTAGGATTTCAGACAGGCAAATGGTCATGGATAGATGGGCCCAGCTCCAATCCCAGCATCCAAAAGGCATTTTCCCATAGAGGTAGGGGCTGGGACCTTCCCAACTATCTTCTTCTTTTTTAAATCCCCCAAGGCTTTATTTATATAATTGGTTCATTTGTCTGCACCTCTGGCGGGTGAACATTTCAACAGATTTATAACTGTGGTTAACTCCAGCCCAGCCCTGAGAAGAGGCTGACAAAGAAGCATTCTACCTAGGCACTCCAGTTCCCGCAGTTTCTGGACTCTTCTGTGCCTGACTTATGGAAAAACGCCCACAGAGATCTCTGGAAGCCTCTGTCCATTGTCCAGATGCAGCCCTGTCTTTGTTTGGCCTCCCTTTGCTGTTGTCTCTGGGCATTGTTTGCTTCTTTCTTAGTTTAATGCAAGCTGAGCATCCTTCCTCAGATTCCTTGAGAAGTTTGGCTCTTGGCATTCCTCTACAGTGGTGATTAAAAAAAAAAAAACTCAGCAGTAGAACTTTTTAAATGAAATCTTATATATAAACCCCAATATATAACATGTACCTACTATCTAGTTGAAATGTGGGAGAAGATCTTGTGGAAATAAACAAAGACCACCGAAATGAGAACAAACAGAGGCTATTTAATTCAGAGCTTTCTATATAGCGAGGGAGTCAGCTGCCGTCATTAGCATTTCGCAGAGACTCAAAGGCAGGCAGAGGAGTGGGAAAGCTTTACAGTGAAAAAAAGGGAAGACTGCAGGTACATTCTGATTGGAGGTTGTTGGCATGGCAAGGTGGAAGTGGGCTAACTAGAAGTAAAACATCTTATGAGGTTGGTTTGAAGTGTATGTTTGGCTCTGTTTGGTCCTGAGTTGGAAACAGAGGAGGCAGTGGGGGCAAAAATGAGAGAAGCTGGTAGTTATTGACCAAGAGCTAAACTTTCTGGGCTGATAGTTTCATAGGTTATGGTTTGGCTTCCCAGGCTAATTGCCGCAGAGGTTGTTGGTGGTGGTGGGGTAAGAGTTCTATTGTCATTGTCATATGTGGCCTGGCCATAGTCCATTAGTATGTTCAGTCTCTCAGCCTGGAGACCGAGTCTCAGCTTGGCTTTCTAGTACCCACAACTCAGCCCATGGTGACACTGTCACTCCTCAGAGCCTGGGGCTCTGAGGAGGAAAGCTGGAAAACATCAGATCTTTGTGATGAGTCTTCCTGCTCTAAAAACTCTTATTCCTCTGGCCTGGATCTCTTTGATTTCCTGTTCTCACAAACCAGAAGCATTTGATCTTCCTGGTGGAAGCCATAAAGGCATCTCTTGTTTACCCATTAACAATGAATATATGTGAACATACGTTTATTTATCAACAGTTAACCAGTGTGGCTTGTGCATTCACTCGTTCTTTCAACAAACATAACTGTGCGTCTATCTGCACAGGCACCCAGGATATACAGAAAACAGGTATGTTGGTTCTTAGCCCTGGAGGTTCTCATGGGCCAAATGGAGGAGAGAACAGGACAACCAATACCCTCTATGTACCAGGAACTCAGCTGCATATCTAGTATCTAATCTTCACAACAAACTACCCCATTTTACAGAGTAGAAGTCAGGTACCAGGGAATTAGGCAAGTTTCTTGAAGTCACACATCCATGTAACTCTAAAGCCCCATGTTCTTCCTTTCTTTTGTTTTTCTGAGGAATTAAATATAAGCTACAACTATACACTAAATAAATAATAATTCTATAGGTAAGATGTGAATACATTCACATTGCAAAATTTCAAACAATACAGAAGATAGTGAAATACAGAAAAGTATAGAATACAGGAAAAGTAAAAAATCCCTGATATTACTTCCAATGAATCCCAGAGTCTCCTACACAAAGATTGCAAAAGATATCAATGTGGAGTACATTCTTTAAACTTTTATCTGGGCATTTGCATTCCTATAAGTAAACATAAAAAAAATACCTTAATTATTATGGAAATATAAATTTACACAAATGGTATCATGGTCTACATATGTGATGTCCCAAACGTGAATGAGTTTTCACAAAATAAAATATATTAGAGAGATTTCAAGGTCAGGACATGTAAATCTACCTCTTTTTATAGACAGTTGCATATAATCTAGAGTGGGAATGTGTTAATTATTCCACAGTTGATGAACACGTATATTGTTTCCAGTTTTTTACTATTACAAATAATACTGTGATTAATGTCCCTTCTAAATGTCTCTTTGAACAAATATGCAAGTTTTTATCCCCAGCAGATGCCAAGAAATGGGATCATAAGGCATGCACATACATAATTTTAATAGACACTGTCAGATTTTCCTCCAAAAAGCTTGCCAATTTAAACATTTTCTCTGACTGTGAGTAAGAGAGCCTATTTCCTTACTTGCTCAACAACTGTTAATATTATCAATCTTTAAAGTTCTGCCAATCTGATAGTTAAAAATGGTATCTTATGTTAATTTACATTTTTCTCATTATTAGTAATATTAAGAATCTTTTCACATATTTATTCCATTTCTGTTTCTTTTTCTGTGAATGGCCTGTTCATATTCTTGTCATTTTTCTAATAATATATCTTTAAACAAATTAATTTTAAAGTACTTAATTATATAAAAATACATTTTATGTACAAAGTATATTTTACATATGTATATAGTTTTATATATTTAAGTATATTTAAAATCGATCTTTATATATTCCAGGTAATAACATTTTGTCATAAATTTCAAATATTTCTTTCCACCTTTCTTTTAATTATGTTTATGGGTGTCTAATTATCCATACAATTGAAATTTTGACTTTAATCCAATGTATCCATCCTTTCCCTTATGAATTTTGATTTTGTGTCTTGTTCAAAAATAATCTTCCTACAGCTAAGGTTATAAATATATTTCCATATTTTTATAAATTTAAAAATACATTTAGGTCTTTAATATTCCTGGAATTTAATTTTGTGAGTGATATGGTATAAATAAGTCTCAACAGAAAATAGATGACACACTCAAAATGAGGTGCCAAAGGGACAGTTTAATAAGGGACCTATTTACAACGGTGTGGCCAAAACAACAGTGAAAGCAGCCTTCGCCACCAGAATTGAAGGAACGAAAGGCAGGGAAAGAGAGGACGGAGCAGAGAAGACCATCACCTCCCAGGAGCTGAGACTTTTGGTTGAAGGAAGCAACTAGCCTAAAGTGACCCCATAGGGACCCCTACTCCACTCCCTTCCTCTGATTTCCTGCCATTCTCTCCTTTGGCCTGGGTCCAACTATGAGGATGATGGAGCCCGCTGATATTAATATAGTCCATGTAGATTCTCCACTTGGGAAAAGGCCAGGGTGCCATAGGATGGAGAAGGTATCTAGAGAAGCAAGCCAAAGACATCCAGCATAGATGGGAAATCAAAATCTACCTATTCTTCTCAAAATGGCTAGTTAGTTGTCCCATATCCATTTATCAAATAGTTTGTCCTTTCTTAATTGTTTGACATGCTACTTTATCATATATAAAGTTTTTATACGTGTCTGTTCTGTTCCGTTGATCTTTTTATCTATTCCTGCACAAAACCCACATCATTTAATCGCACAATTTTATTTTATGTTTTGATAGCAAGTCATTGCTCATTAATCTTCTGTTTCAAAATGTTCATGGCCATTCAAGCAGATTCATAATTCCAGATGAATTGTAGAATAAGTTTATTGTGTTCAGTAAAAACTTATATTGGGATTTTGAATGGTGTTGCATTGAATTAATAGTTTAATGTGAGAAAAGTCAGCATCCCTATAGTATGTTTTCCAAGTCAGAAACATGGACTATCCCCTATTTATTTAGATAGTTTATGTCCTTCAGCAAAGTAATGTGATTTTTCTTCATTTAGATTGCAAATTCTTAGGAGGCTTTTATCCCCATAGGTATTTTATGGTTTCATTGCTTTTTTGATTGGATTCTCTTTTCCTGTCACACCTTCTAATTGTGTATTGCTTGTGTTTAGGAAACCTATTGATTCTTGTACCTTAAGTTTGAATCTGGACATTCCTGAACTCTCTTGATATTTCTAATGACTTGTTCTTTCATTATTTTGGGAAATAATGATTAAGTATACTGTTCTTCTTTTTCATGTTTTAATTTATTATCTCCCACCTCCAGTAAATATTAAATAGTAGTATTCATGCTTATTCCTGCTTTTAATGGGAATACTATTGTATTCCACTTTTAAGTAAAACGTGAAGTACAGGTTTCAAATTGATGCCTTTAATCAAGTTGAGTAAACTTTTTATCTAACTCAAAAAGTTTCCTTCTTTTTCTTGTGGAAGGTGGTGTTTGGTAAACCAACCAACTAACCAGTATTCCATGTGCACCTACCAGGGGCCCAGAGTATGCCAGCACTGAGGAAGACTCGTAGATTAAACAATGATCCTAACTTTCAAGATACTTTTAGCCTCGTTTTGGTGTCAACAAAAATATGTATGCAAAAGTTAGCAAACCTAAGACAGACATGAACTGGGGACAAATTAAGCACAGTTAATCAGAAAGGAGCTGAGTAAGGAATGGAATAATAGGAGCACCAGAGCTTCTTGGAAAGGTTAGTTTATATCTTGAAAGCTATAGTAGGGTTTAGATAAACGGACAGAATGGAAGAGGTTATTCCAGGTGAAAGGGGTGGACAGAGTGAAGTCTGAAGTGAGAGCTTAGAGATGAGAGTAAAGATGGCAGCCTGGGGAGACAGTAAACATAAAGGCTTCACGAGATGAGAAGGTCTTTGGGAAACCAAACCCATTGCTCAGTCATGGAGGTCCTCCAATGGCAAGATGAAGTGATTGAACTTGATTTAAGAGGAACGAGGGAGCTATTAATGGTTATTAAACAGGCTGACATAGTGGGAGGAAGGTTTGTTAAAAAGTAAGGACACTGAAATCTGGCAGCAAAGTTCAGGACAGATGAAAGGGGAGATGCCAACTCTGCTGCGGAACCCTCATTTGCAAAAAGGAGCATTTGTATTGCAGTGTTTGGGTAATATTCCTGGGAGATGACAGCCTGGTAGGATAAGCTGCGGAGTCTGCTAAATGTCTGTACATGACAGCTCTGAAGCCTGCTTGGTCGGTTGTATTCCTTCGCCCCGGAGGGTTGGGGTGAGAAGCACATAGAAATTATGACTTTCCTTTTGGCACAAACCTGACACCATTGCCATTTTTTACTTGGATGCAAAGATTTGAACATTTCTAAATTACAGGCTTTTCAGGTAGCCTTCCCTATAGCCTTCTCTGTACAAATGAATGACCCAGCACTTAACGTTTACCTGGCTTGCTAGAATGCTGAAAAAATACTGAAAACTACCATAGCAAAGTCGCAACTAATTGAAAGCAAAAGCCCTCATGAATAGAATAGATATTTACAAAACCTCACCAGAGGGAAGCCCTGTCCCCTTGAGTGTGACAAAAATTTTGTCCCCTAAAATGATCCTCTCTTTCCATACATTTATTTCCTATATTACATACTCTTACTACTGGGTTTCTGACAGGCCTTTGCCACTTCCTGAGAGGTTCCGAGATTTGGGTCATTCTAATCCTGAGGAGACAGTCACTTGGTGACCCATTTGGGGAATTCAATCTTACAAAACAGTGGTTGGTTACAAGCAGTAATAGTAGCAAACAGCCAAGCCCTGTTCTAGGTGCGTTACAAATACTTATTTACTTTTCACAGCAACCCTAGGAAATCGGTACTACAGAGGAAGCTAAGGCACAGAGGGGTTAAGTAAGTTGTCCAAAGTCACAGAGTAAGTGACAGTGCCGGGATTTAAACAGAAGCATCTGAGCTTCAGAGTCTGTGATCTTGATACTGTACTCTGCCATCACAGACTGGGTGCCACTGGGTCAGGTTCAACTCCAATTTCTCCCTCTCCCCCAACATCATTAGTTGCTGGATTTGTCTCTTTTGGCTATCACTTGCTTTGCATGCACTGCCTTATTCACAGACATTTCTCGCCTCGCCATGGCAGGAACCTCCTAATTGCTTAGCCCAGCATCTTCCTCGGGCTGGTTTACGACTTGCTGTCCTCACACACAGCTGAGCCACACCACTTATCTAACAAACTTGAATGGGGCTTTCCATCGCCTTCAAGATGAAGTCCAGAGCCCTGATCAGCATATCCCCACGTCCTCCACCAGAGTCCTTGACCAGCCCCTTCTTCTGCCAAATCCCTCCTAGAAGGCTGTTCTCCAGCCACTCTTGTCTGATCATTTTCTGGAGAACATTAATTGAGCACCCCTTGTGTGTGGGCACTGAGGACTGAGAGGCTGTCTGAGGATGTCACAGTTTGGGGGTTACACACAACAAAACAAATGAAGTCCACAGTCTTTCGTCTGCAATACTGAAATCCAAAAACCTCTAAAATCCAAAAGATTTTTCTTAACTCAATTAGGGCCCAAACCTGCCCTAAACTGATTTAAAGTTATTTGTAGTCTTTTAGTGTAAATATTAATGTGTTTGATGCTACCCCAGACCCTAATGGGGGTATTACAAAATACATGGAATTTGCACTGTGTTTTCTTTCTGAAATCCAGAAATATTCTGAATTCTGAAACGCATCTGGCCTCCACGCTATCAGATTAGCGACCTTTGCCCTATTGATACGAAGTGAAGGGAAGAGAGTTTAATAATGGAAGTATCAGAGTGCTGGAGGAGTGCAGAGAGGGCAGCCTTCTGGCAGAACCAGCCTTCACATAAATGTTCAGAAGAAGCAATTCACTTCTTGCCAGTGAAATAACCTATTGCCACCTGCAGCTGCTACAAGATCTAAGAACACATTTAATTTTCCCCATGACCAAAGAATAAAGTCAAAATACCTTAGCATGGCATCCAAGGTCCTTCACAACTTGTTCCAAACACCTTACAGCTCATTTCTAGGCACTTCTCCTCTCCACACAAGACTGTGAGCTTCGTGGAAGAGGGGATCGTTTTTACTTCATTTGTGGCCCTAATGCAGGGGTTGGCAAACCATAGCCTGTAAACTAAATCCGGCCCCTGCCTTTTTTTTTGTAAATAAAGTTTTATTGGAACACAGCCACATTCATTCATTTATCTATCGTTTAGGGCCACTTCCATGCTAAAGCTGCAGAACCAAGAAGTTGCAAAAGAGACCTCATGGACTACAAATCCTAAAATATTTCTTCTCTGGAGCTTTATAGAAAAAGCATACTGACCTCAACTGTGATGTATCCCCCAGTGCTAGGAACTCAGTAACTGCTAATTTCTGGCCCAAGTTCTCCCCAAAGCCCAGCTGAGACAAAGGCTTATAGGCAGGTAGTTTATTTGGGAAGTGATCCCGGGGGACAGGAGGGGTGGGGGGCAGATGTGATTTGGTCAAGTTTTCTTGACTTGGCCATCACTGTAGGCAAGCGATACTTGATCCTGCCAGGACCTTTTGAGAAGGTGTATGATGTGTGTCTCAGAACAGTGTGCCCAGAGATGCAGGAGGAAGCCATTATCCACTGGCTTTCATCCTCCATTGATCACGGTGGCCCCACAAGCATTAACCCCTTTGCACTTCTGGGTTGCACACATGTGAGCACTCATCATATTCTGAACACATACTACAGCATCGGAGAAGCTCTGGTAGAGGAAGCAAGAGATACACCATGAAGGTGAGATGTGCATCATCCAATGACAGTGGGGCAGAGCTGGTCACTGCAACAGTGGTTGGAGTCAGAGTTGGATGAGAGGATGTGAAGAGGCATGCAGAGGTGCCCAGTGCGTGAACTGGTATGAATAACAGTGTAAGCAGCTTACATTTATTGCCAACACTATGCTAGATGCATCACATGTCTTATCTAATTGAATCCTCATAAAAACTTATAGGGTCTTCTCTATATCATTTCCATTTTGTTGATGAGAAAACTGAGGTTTGGAGAGTTTATATTCAGGGTAATAAAGCAGTTAAGTGGTAGAGCTGGGCCTTAAACCTACCTGACTCTAAAGCCCTTCTTAACTAGTCACCAGGAAGCTACGTTGATTGAGGTTAACCAACCCCACCCCTCACCCCTGCCTTCTGCCTCAGCTGATCTGTGAATGTGTAGTCCCTCCTATAAACCAAGGGGTAGAGAACTGCCGTGGGGGGAAATGGTGTTCTCCAAATAAGGAAACTAAAAGTCATTTAGAAAATGGAAAACAAACCCTGGGATCTGGCAAGAGAAAAGCTTATTTTTGGGAAGAGAGGATGAGTATTAAGAAGGAATTAACTGGCATTCATAATACTTTGTAACTTCATAGAGTTCACCCACTCTTTTTATCTTGGAAGGAAATAACATAGAAAACCCACATGAGATGACTCTGTGTTTGATTCAGAGGAAGCTGGCAGGGTTAGGAGGATCTGATGTGGCTGGGGTGCAGCTTACCCCACAATTTTCCTGGCACTAGGTATTGAAAAGAACCACAGGTTCCTTTGTCATAAGTCAGGGTGGCTTTCCCTTACGGTTGGCTAGGACCTCAGCAATGCTAACCAGGAGAGGAAGTAAGGAGTCTGCAGAAAAGGGGGTGAAAAACCCCCAATCAGCTGAAGTGGCTGGCTCTTGGGAGAGCATTGGGAAACACCAAGGCCATGGCTAAAAGGGCAACATGTGCTTGGTTCAGGAAGACTTAGATACCCTGAGGTACCATCCAACAGGTCAATTCCAGATGCCAGGGGTTCCTGAAAGGCTGGCAGTGGCACATTTCCAGGGGAGCTGTCCAATGGCAGCAGAGTTTCACTCAGCAGCTAGGGTCCCAGGTGCAGGATCCAGCCCCCAGGAGAGGAAACCGGCAAGAATTAAATAGGTAGTATGGCTGCAAGGAGCTTCAGGCACAGCAGTAAACTGAAGCTCAGGTGAGAACAGTAAAGCCCTGCTCTACGGATGGTGCCAACCTTGCAAGGGGCTGGCTGCAACTTGGTGGGCACACGTGAGTACACCGCCCACCGCAACTGTGCACCAGGGCTCAGGGCCCCAGCGGCAAGACCAGTTCCGTCCTCTCCCCTTGATGGAGCGGCAGTAGCCAATATATTCCTCATGGTGGTGTCAAAGTATGATGTCTGGACCTCGTGGACATTTTTCAAATTGAGGTTAAATTCACATAACATAAAATTAACCATTTTAATGTCATCGGTTCCGTAGCATTTCGTACATTCAACAATGTTGGGCAGCTGCTATCTCTATCTAGTTCCGAAATATCTCCATTGTTCCAACACAACATCTTTTACTCTTTAAGCAGTTTCTGCTCTCCCCTCGGCCACTGGCAACCACCAATCTGCATCCTGTCTCAGTGGGTGTACCCATTCCTGATACTTCACATAAATGGAATCATATAATATGTGATCTTTTACATCTGTTTTTTTTTTCCACTTACTGTAATGTTTTTGAGATTCATCCATGTAGTAGCATGTATTGGTACTTCATTCCTTTTTAGATCTGAAAAATATTCCATTACATGTATATGCAATTTGTTTATCCCTGTTGACATTTTTGACATGAGATGGTCAAAGGATAAAAATGGAAACATTTGGGCAATAGTGAAAAAGTACCAGATGGTATCATGCCTAAATTAACCATATATATTTTTAAATTAGGGAATACACACATTAGATGTATTTCTCCATTCCTGAGCCTTCCCCCATCCCCAGGAAGGACAGTGACGATTCTGGGACAAGGGCAGAAAAGGACAAAGAAATGGTTCCACACTTACTGTGTCTTTCAGGTTCATGAAGTAAGTGTGAAACATGTTAGCATATTTTATCCTGTCACCAAAATGGCTTGATTAGATCTTTTACACCCAGGGTGCGACGACAGTGTCACAGGTCATATATCTGGGCATTTGTTACTTCATCTGGAAGAAGCATGGGCTGGAGCCCACTGAAGATGCAAAAGATGCTGAAAGATGACCAGAGGCTCCTCAGTGCGATAGAAGACATTCCTCCACAGATCTCAACGCTCCATCACTATTCACTTTCAACTATTAATCAAAGGATTGTCCTCGAATTATGTACCTCCCTGCAAGCCTTCTTGCCGCAGAGAATACACATCCTAAAGACAATGAAGAAATGAGATTACATAAGAAAGAATGTATCCCATTCCTTCCATGGTTAATTATTGCAGGCTGATTTCAGCAACATTTTTCCTTGGGCATTTCCCTAAGATTTCACATTTAACAGCCTCTGGAAGCTGGGAAAACAGAGGAGAAAAAGCTTTTATATCTTAGTTCTATGCTATTCATAAATGAAAATCATTGTTAATTTAGAGTTTGACAGCTGTGGTGCATTTGTAAGTTCAGGGCAGCTGTCATCAGCACTCCAGCTTATTTTTCAAACAGATGTTTAATTTGACTTTAGTGCTTTGCCAATTTTTGCGGAGAAGGAGAGGGGGAAGCAGAAACAGAAATAATCATTATATTCATCATTTGGTTTCCTTTCAAAACATAAATCGGCATGATTAACGATGACATCAGAATTGTTCTAATTGCAGTTTTGGGTGTAGGACTGGTTAGCTATCATCTCCTTACATGGTGCAAAGTCCTTTTTTTTTTTAATTTTTTTTTTTTTTTTGTAAAGTCAGAGGCTGTTTTGTGATAATTACACTCAGACTCTGACCAACAGTTCCAGCTATCCAAAAAAAGCCTTCCAGAGTGCAGGAAAAATCGGGGAGTGGTGAATGATGGGTGACAGGGCCACAACCCCAGATGAAAGCTGCAGGGCTGAGTCTTGTCTTGTGGCTATGGAATCAGGAAACCAGCGAGAGCAAACAGAGCCCTCAGAATGGCAGCCAGGGTCTCCCACTCCCTCTTACATACCTACCATGCTTGTGTGGCTTAGGCAGGGTTTGTGCATGCTCAGAGTGTACAAGTTAGTCTCAATGTATAAAATTAAACACATCTGTGGCTCCACGTAGAAATCTGATGAGTCAGAATGTACTCGAACAGGCCCTACTCTTCTAGTCCACGTTGCTTGGAGGGAATCTGCCTTCACACCAGCTGTGTTGCTAGATAAACCCACTTCCTGGATCTGATTTCTCTACCCTTGGCTTTTTGTGTTTGGTTTTCAGTGGTCTCCCTTGGCTTTTACTTTTCACCATCTATCATGTATTCACTTGTGGCCCTCAGTACCTCTTTGACAATGCCTCTGTAGTGGGAACACCAGATGCAGTAACACACACATCGTATATCTTTGTACCTATTTCTTTGTACATTGAGATGGAAGACTCGCCTTGCCTTCTTCCTCAGTCAGCAACGGGGATACATGCTGTGCTAAAGAAGAGCCCACCCCAAGGAGAAGTTGGGACGATGTCTTGGATCCCAGCTCTTGAGTCATGGTTTGATAGAGGAATAATCCACAGCCTGATTCAACTACTGCTAGAAATAACACGACGCTCCAAACAGAACCAAAAATGTGTACTCCGAGGGCCAAATCTGATTCCTCAAAGGGTGGCCCTCAATGTTTTTAAATGGAAAGTACTATTTGCAGGTGATTAACCAGGAACTAATTCTTTCTTAACTACAGAAAGACCAGGCTTCTGCCAGGTTGACCAGCCAAAATTTTGGGGGAATCGTTAGGGAATTATTACATGTATCAAAAACTCCTGGCTGTTGTTTGCCACCCCGGCCATCAACCCGGGTCTAGACTACGTGTCTGTTCCTCAGGGAGCTGTCCCCTACCTTGGCTCCACGCTTAGAGCCCATCTTTGATATCCTACTTCACATCTGGGCCTAGTGACAATGGTTAATAAGATGTTATCGAAAGCTCAGGGAGTACCAAACAGGAATTATAACACAGGGAAACTACATAACTGGCTTATAGGTTTGGCTGCTCTCAGGGCCCAGGAGCATAAGCTCCTTGATGGGGTTCCCTCCTCTCACACTTGTGGGCATCAGGCTCCCTGCCTAACTTCAGGGTTAGAGGAATAATCCACAGCCGGATTGTTTTGCTGCCCCTCAAAAGAATGTCCCTGTACAAGTCCCAGTTGCCCCAAATTCCAGACCTAACTCCCCTCTGGACTAGTTTGTTTAGCATTGTAGTTACCAAGATGGATTCTCGGGTCTGGCGGGCTACGGTTGAATTCTAGCTCCCTCACTTACTAATAACATTTGTCAAGTTATTTTAAACCCTTGGTGCCTCAGATGACTCCCTGTAAGAGGGGGATAATAATAGTACCTACCTCATAGGGTTTTGTGAGGATTAAATGAGTTAATATAGGCATGCAATATGTCTAGAACAGTGTCTGGCACAGAATAAGCTCTATACAAGGCTATTTGGTTGTTATTATTGTTTCGTTGTTGTTGTTATTCCTCCACATTTGCCATAAAATGATGATCATTAGATAGGTGTTTCCTAAGACAAAAGAAGTGGTTCACCCCCAGAAGTGAATTCCAGTGTCTGGCACTTTGGACAAAAACTGAACATTTTTAAAGGTGGTTTTTCAAGCTTCAAAAACTATTTAATTTCAGTCTCACTGGGTCTCCTTTCCTTTTGCTTGCTTGCTCCTTGACAATTCGCATAAGAAAAACATAAAACGAAATAGTCATGCTAAATTCAAAAAATCACAACCAGGTAAAATATAAATTTAAGGATAACATCAAGACAAGAGGGAAACCAAGCACAAATGTACACGGGCTCTAAGTTCCCACAGAGTTGTAAGAGTAATGGATTATTAAATAAAATGGAAAGCGAGAGGTCATCTGATATAAATAAATACATATGCCAATTAAAGGAATGAATGAATAAATAAATGATAGGAAAATCTGATAAGGAACAGGCTGTATACTCCCAAAATACCTGCCCTCAAAATACTTAATAACGACAAAGAGAAAAACAGGAACTTTAGAGTGGAGAGGTCTGGCAGACACCAGATGGGGGCCAAACTTTCATTTTAATCATGTACCACGTGATAGGATGCAATGAGAAGAACGCAGCATCACTTCTCTGATATTAATGCTAACGACTCATAACCTGAATCTAATACTGAGGCAGCCTCAGACAAGCTCAAACATTTCATAGAATCACCAACATGTAGTCTTCAAAAGTTTCCAAGTCATAAAAGTCAAGGAAAGACTGAGGAGCTGTTCTACATTGAAGGAAACTAAAGAGACATAAAATCTAGGTACAACACGTGATTCTATACTAGACCTTTTGGCTATCGAGAAACAATTGGCAAAATTTCAACAGGGTTTGAGAATTAGGCATCTTAGTGTTAATTTCCTACATATGATCATCGTATTGTTATTCCTTAGGAGAATATCCTCGTTTGTCGGAAGTGTACAATAAAGTACTCAAGGCGATCAGATGTCGTGTCAACCACTGGCTCTTGTAAGTTTTAAGGTCAAAATGGTTGCAAATGAAAAAGACTCAGCTCAAAGATGGGGAGGTGGAGGTTAGAGGGGGCGTAGAATGAAAAAGGGAAGAGTTGCATTTGCATCTTCCACGTCCCATCTTTCTTTTTCCCTTTTTTCCCTGGCTTCTTCTCAGCAGCTTGGGTTTAGATGTGGATGAGAAAACATTGAGTTCAATGGAGAACACAGGCAAAGCCTCCCCAGACCTGAGAGGCTGGGCTGAGTCCATTCACTCCTTGATTCCTTCATGTAGCACTACCGTTCCATACCAGCTACCATACCAGAGGCCGAGGATGCAGAGCTGAGCCGGGCACTCGCAGAGTGGTGGGAAAGCAGACCAGCCAATGGGCAGCAACTACGGGGTGTGAATGGGGGCCACCCCGGGAAGCACAGGGCTGGGCGTGGGGGGCACCCGGCCTCATCTGGAGTGATGCAGATGGGCCACAGAACACAGCTTGTGAGACGCCAGAAGGCAACAGGGGAGAGACAGCAGAGGAAACAGTGTGTAGGAGTGTCCCTAGCCCAGAGAAAGGGAGGATGTTTGAGGACCTGATTATGGTTCTTGATGGTGGAGCAAGGAGTGTGGTTGAGGCAGAGGTGACGCTCAAGAAATGTGACTTTTTTCTGTTCTTCTCTTCTTTATCCTTTCCTTAGTTAAAACATTCCTTCTTTGAGCATTCAGCTGCGTATTGCTCTAATTTTTTAATAGCAGTAATAATAATAAATAAAATGTATGCCAACCACCCTATGACGAGGATAGTACTATCCTCTGACTTAACAGAGAGGAAACAGAGAGGATACCTGCCCCACATCGTAAGTAGCAGAACTGGGCTTTGAACCCCAGACAGTCTAATTCCACAGCCCGGGCTTTTGATCTGCCACAGTGTACGAGTAGGTCTTTCATGAGGCTGAATTCTTGCAAGGGTTGCCTTTTATGGGCCTCAATAATTCTCTAACTATAGGGGTGAATGGAGGAGATGCTTGTGAGCCACCGTCTGTCAGCACATCTTACCCACTCAAGTCACCACCCCTCTCACCCTACTCACTGCTTTTCCACACCTGCGCTGTCAGCAGTCTTGTGAGCCTTACCATGGGGCTGGGTAAGCCTGGAGCCTGGACTGGACCAGGCAACGGTTGTCCCCTGGGTGGCTACAAAACCAGAGCAGCTCATAGGAGAAGAGGGCAACAAAGGGCCAAATCAAAGAAGAAAGGCTCAGGATGAGGTCCAAAGGGTCCTCAGTGGGAAAGGCCATCACAAGGGAAGAAATGGGGCACAAAGTTGGGTCAAGGTGAGTAATTTTGGATAGAAACTGTGAATAAGGCAAAGGTATGATATCCCTTTTGTATGTGGTGCTGCGGTGGTACTTGGCCTCAGCAGGAAGGAACATCAATGTATCTTTCACCACCCTCCACCCCCACTACCCCACAGGACTCAGTTGTTCATTTGACAACCATTTGGTGAGCACCTACTATGTGCCAGGCTTGTGCTAGGTATGGGGGAAGGAATAAAAGAGAACAAAGCGGAGGGACTGGCACGTGAACATTCATCTGAAAACCTGAAATGCCAGGCTCTGTTTGGAGCAAGGCTGCATTTCCATTTTCACTTTAGACCCTGGAATAAAGCCAGGAAGTGACAGAGTTACCAGCTGGGGGGCGGGGAGTGTGGGAGGGGAGCAGATCAAGTTTCCCCCCAGCAGCTGCTGCCAGGACCATCTTTAAAACAGCTCTTCACAGAAAAGCCTAATTATTCCATTATTCCTCCACAACAGGAAAAGTCTCACTTTCCATACCTCTCTGGCCATCACTACAGATTCTACTGCTAATCACTTTTTTCAAGATGGTTCTTGACTGATTGCAAACATTGCATTAGATAGTTTGCCCCTTGCAGGCAGGCTCTGGGGTCAGACAGGTCAAGGTTGGAGTCCTGGCTCTGCCCAGCCTGAGCCTGTGTTTTCCTCTATAAAATGGGGGTGAGGGGTTAAGGCATGGGAAGTGCCCTTTACATTGTTTAAGTAGTTTAGGGTTTGCCGGGCACCTTCCAATACTCTTGCAAGCTCAACACCATAATCATTGTGGGAAATTGAGGCTCAGAGAGGTATTGTGATTTGAACAGGATCAGCCAGATCCAGAGTGAAGGCAAGATAGAAACCTGCTCTCCACTTTTAAAATAGAAAGGATTTGCTGTGCTTTTGCCCATTTTCTTTTATGATGATCAAAGTCACCGGATCATACTAGGGACACCTCCATACACTATCTTTGCCCAGTAGTTTTAGCTTGGTATTTCCTTGTCACATAGGAGTCGGGAAAGCCCAGTGGAGAAGGTGATGGGTTGTGGAGTCAAACTCATCGGGTTCCTAATCCTGACTCCACCTCTTAAGAGTTATATAAACTTGGGCACGATACTCGGTCCCTCTGTGTCTTAGCTTTTTTCATCTGCAAAAGGAAATAATAATAATAATACCTACCTATTATTAAAAATATACCTACCTATCACTAAGGATGGAGAATTAAACAAGATAATCTATGTTCTCCACCCTGGCTTCACATTAGAATCACCCGCGCAGCTTTTAAAAATCACCTGTGTCTGGCCCCACACCTGGAAATTCTGATCTCCTTGGTCTGAGGTGGAATCGGGGTGTTGATGCTTTTTTAAAGCTCCCCAAATGATTTTAATCAGCAGTCAGGGCTAAGAACCCTTGAAGTATGTAAAATGCTCACTACAGAGTACCTGGCACATAGTAAGCTCTCGATAGATGTTAGTTATTACCGTTGCACCAGCTGATGATAAAGTCGAGGCACGTGGGCCAACACTGGTGTCTTGGTATGAACACCCAATGGGCCCCATTGAGCAAGATGAGCAAGAGAGAGTCCCTACTTTATAAGGGTATAATTATCTCCCTAGTTGGATAGAAAAGGCATAAATATAGAAGAAAATACATAGCAACACAAGGTTTAAAGTAGAAGGAAGAAAGGACGGTAACCTTTTTTCAGACACCTACGTCGTGCTAGTCATTTACCATGCCAGCTTAGCTCATCGATACTCACAAGAGCTCTGTGTAGGTATTAACCCCAATTTGCAGGGCAGAAAACTGAGGCTCAGGAACGTAATTCACCTACTACACACTGAAGGGGTCGATGAAGATCTGCCTGACTGAAATGGTCTTTCTATTATACCATGACTTTACCATGCTGTTTTCATGATGATTCTAAACAAAAGTAATGAACTAGTTGGGATTAGAATTTAAAAGGTTAAATCTCAGTCCTTATGTATACATGTATGTATGTATCCATCTGTCTGTTGTTCTGTTTATCTATTATTCTATCCATTCTTCCTTCCTTCCTTTGTTCCTTCCTTCCTTCCACACATCCAACTAATTCTGTTACCCAACATGGTTATAAAATAAGATTTTTACCTTAATCAAATATTTTGGTTAATAGGCCAACTTGTTGGTAAATTTTAATTATCCATTTTCCTGTACAAAGTTAGAAAAATTAGCATTAAGCTACACAATAGATCACTTCCTATATATCATAGAGGAATAGGAAATCTGAGGTTATGCTTTAAGGTATGCGAATCGTATCAGAGTTTTAATATAGATTAACTACCAGTCCTAAACAGTAGCACAAATAGAGGAAAACAAAATTAACATGATTAAATACATTTAGAGACTATTTATTCTGTTAATTGTTAAAATTTAGGCAACAGTCAGATTGCAAAGAGATTTGCAGCTGCAGTTCCAAAATAGCTGGTCCTTTCCTCAGCTGTTGCTAATTAATGTGAATTTCCTAATAACAGTTTTCTGATAGCAGAGAGACAGTAGTAAATCAAAACAACTTTATTTCTATGCTAACAACACCAGAAGAGCCCAACAGGATCCCAGCGGAAATGTTGGTAACTGCCGACTTCTGTGTGGTGTTGCTCACACACTGCTGACTTCAGTGCCAGAAGTTTATCGTACAAATACATGGGGTGTATGGGGTAGCATGGCAAGTCACATCATCATGTCAGTACTGTTATGTCGGGGCACCATGCGATGATGTCATACACTCCAGAAAGGAGCAGGAAAATGACTCTGGACCATTGCCCGTTGCTCTGGACCTAGGCCTGTGTAAGCAACCCATCTTCTCTTAATTTGTCTGGCATTGTTTTCCCAAAAGACAGGATTCAAGAGTCCAGTTTGCACCATTGACTATGCAGAACCCTACTGGGAAGAGTTTTCAGGAAAGCAATCCAAACGTAATCAACCTCTCTCATATCTAACCCATGTATGGTTGCCTTTGGCTCATGTATTGATCTCCAGCCTAAATAGTGGCAGCTAATTGGTTTCACAAAAATATGTTGCACAAACTATAACAATTTATAGATCAAAGAACTGGCTTGATCTTCCTAAGAAAGGTATCAGACACATGGAAAGCCAGAATTTATCTTTTTCTACCAACACTCCAGGACAACAGCATCGCAGATTGAGCCGGCCAGGGACATGAGACCCCTGGCTGTGTGGGACTTCTGGTCACCTCTAGGGCAGCTTGAACAGAGAAGAATCCACGTCAGCAGGAAGTAGAGTTACAGATTTCCAAGACCAGCGATGTCAACCCAAAGAAACACTCTGCATATTGAAGCATGTGGAGGAAGAGGGTTTAAATTCAGTACAAAGTCATGACCAAAAGATCATTACCAAATGTCCTGCTAGGATAAGGATTTTGCTAGTTCACTTTCTTGAAATGTTTCTTACTTTGTATCAAAACATCCGTGACATGGAGCCATCCAGAAACCTAGGGAAATGTGCACCCCAGTCTGATGGCACAAACGCGTCCACTTGCAAACACAAAACAAAGCATTGACCAGGGCACAGACCCTGGAAAATGTTTGATCTTTGGGTCCCCTACACTCTGAGGGGCCGGGTTTGAGGACAATTATTGTACTGCTCTCTGGAGGTGGTGACCATCTGATTTTACTCTTGTTCCCTTACAAGAGTAAAGAGATGAGGCGCTTGAAGCCTCCTCCTCCTCCCTCCCTCTTTTTCCTTTCCATCTCCACTCTGACCTCTCCTAGTCCGACACTGTGAAGGTTCTAAGCATTTCCCAGGAACACATGCACTGAAGTTCAACATCCTTATTTCTCCAAAACATGCAACATGTAAATATGGTTGCACTGTCGCCTTTAGGATAGATATTTCTATTGGTTTGGCGGGGAGGAGGTTAATTTACTCCTTGCCTTCTTGAAGAAAAAAAAGATTTGCAGTACCTTGTTTAATGTGAAGAGGTTCCAGAATGATTCCCAAGCTCCCATCTCAAGCATTAGTGAAGTTTTTTAATTTACTGTATTTTTAAAAAGAATAAATCGCTTGCATTCTACTCTGCATCAGAATGGGGTTCCATTAATTTCTCTTCCACATATTTTACTCAGAAAATCGAACCATTACCTACTTTCCTTTCTCTCTCTCTTTCTGTCTCTCTCTCCTTCCCTCCCTCCTTTCTTCCCTCCCTCCCTTCCTTTCTTCCCTTTCTTAATTTATCTTGGAAAATATTTTCTATTACAAAGGATAGAAAACAGGGCAAATCATGCCCAGATTTTATGGCTTACGTGAGATCTCATGTTCTTGCTCCAGAACTCTTTGGGGGTCATGGCTTACCTCATGACCGGGGCTTACCTCTGATTAGCTGATGTGCCATAAGGATGAGGTCAGACGCTACAAGAGGGGTGCAGATGTTGAAAAGAAGAGGAAACATGAAACAAATCTGGAATGAGTCAAAAATGTAAGGGTAATGCGTGTCTTTTTTTGTTTGTTGTTTTTGTCAGGGTCACCTCACGGGATAAGCAAAGTGCAATACATAACGCAGTCAGCAATTATCTCCCATAAAGTTCCCTCCTTGATTTAACCTTCTCCTGGCAGATGTATCATCATCGTGCTGATTCCCAATGTTATAAAGGGATTTTGAATCTAACCTGAATGGTTCATTTTGAGAACAATGGTTGCCATCAGCCAGATTGCTTAGCTTGAGTGAAGCAAAGCAGACTTAACTGGCCTTTATGCAGTGGGAAGTGTTTTGTGACTCAGACCAGTCACTGTTTGCTGTTCTCCAGCACTCTGGGTGGCACTGCTAATGCAGAAGAGCTTATGCTTCTTGCCAGATCGAGGACATATGGTAGACACACAACACTGGGTATTGAATATAAAAGAGTTGAATTATGAGTTAAGTCAGTGTATGAAAACATATTAGATCAACACACCTGCAATGCTTCCTGCATGAAAGGCACAGTGCCAAGTGCTAGAGGGGCCACAAAGGTACAGACACATCCCCTTCCCCCAAAAAGCTCAGAATTCAGTCAGAACTACACAATGTAAGCACACGTTAAATGGTAATATAAGATATTAAAGTTCAAGTACAGTAGCCAATGCCCGAATGCCATGTGAAAAATAAAGATCAACAGTGTTCTAGAAGCCCAGAGAAGGTCACTTGTGATGGGCCTGGTCAACAAAACTCTGAGGAGACCACGAGATGGTAACAGATGAGTGGGGTGTGATTAGGCACAGATTAGGGTGATTAGGGTGTGAAGAGGCAGAAGCGGGTTCCTGGTTTATCGAGTAGCACGTGCAGAAGCCAGAAGGGAGTCATGTGACCCCCATGCTGCACACCGTGAAAAGGCAGGGCTGAGCTGAGGTAGTTGAGAAGAGTCAGTGGGGAGATGTCAGACCTGGAAGGCAGCTTATATCTACGTATGCAGGGTTGTGGATATTTAGGCAAGAGTTTGGATTATAATGCAGAAGTGAGAGAGGAACTTTTGTTTAAAGAGGACCTACTATGTGCCAGACCGTGGGCTGGAACAGGGTGGAGGTGGGAGACGTGATAATTAAGACTATGGTGCCATTACTGCCTAATAATCTGCGAAAGAAAGTGATAATGTGCTAGAGGTGACAATAAATCCCCCGGCAGAGTATAGGTAAATTAGATGGGTTGGCAAGGAAAGGAGACTTATTAGGAGGTTCCTGCAGTAATTGTATAGGGAATCCATCACTTAATCTTTCATGTGTATCCTTCCTGAGGGTAGAGTGGATAGGACTTGGGTGGGTACTAACAAGCATGAAAATCATACCTCCTGATTTAGAGCACTGGTTCTTGTAGAATCTCTCTCCTAAGCAGTGCGCATGCTTAATAGTTTGCATACGGTTTTTTCAGTGGTTCAAGAATGCTCTGAAACCCATTCAGGGACCACGAATCCGTATCTAAGAACCATAACCACCCTCTCCACAGGCCCCAGCCCAGCCTACAGGAGGGAGCATCCACCAACACAGGTCTGCTACCGTACGAGAAATTTCCATTTCCACAGCAGAGAAGCCGGTGGCAGCCAGGGAAGCTCTCTGAGGAAGGGAAAGAATGGCAGGTAGCCTGTGTTTAAGGACCTTGCTCTGTCACCTAGATTGTTTCCTTACACTTGAGGGGAAAATGTTGCCAGCCCTGGCTTACAGGAACTCACAGAAAGGGGAGGTGGCTCTGGACACGGTAGAGTGGGACCAACTGCAGAGAGTAATGACTTGTGTAAACCAGCCAGAAAGGAGCTTGCCATGTGGCAGCATTTCCTCTCTAAGGAGAGGCAGGGATGATTGTGTGATTACACCCACGCCCTGCTCAGAGCAGCAAGTACTCTGCAAGGAACACACAAGAAATCCAGGAGCAATGCTCCGCTTTCTATTTCTTGTTTTCCAGCCGAGACAGGTTCTATTTCAGATCAGAGCATAGTCTGCTGAGAAAGCAGTTGCAGCCTTGGGTGCTTGGAATAAAAATTTAATCCTCATCTTTAGAAAAGAAAAGCGTATATCTTAGTTGGAGATTTCATTAAATGGAATGACAGTCATACCCTGTCACATAGCTCCTGTCATTCATTGTAGACCTAAAAGGTGTTTTTTAAGCTTTTCAAGGTCAAGAACCCCTTTGAGAAGCAGGTGAAAGCTATGAACTCTTAATAAATATGCACTGTGTACATCACACAAAATTCCATCACCCTGAAACAGGTCTGCAACCCCAGATGATGAACCTCGGGTTCAGGAAGCTTTGGCCAGATCCTCTGCTAGGTTCCAGGTGTCCAGTGAAGGGTAAGCCAGTTCTGGGGCTTGAGGTGCTCACAGTCTGCTTGAGGGTTTAGAGATGTGGAGAAGTCAGGGCGGAAAGTGAGGCAGGCGCTGACCAGCAGCTTATCTGTATGAGACATGTACAGCAGAATCATGAGTTTAACAATATTATCGAAACAGTGAACCTAACTGTTGGTTGTCCCTTGACTAGTCATACCCCAGGTACAATTAATCATGTTGCCAAATGCTGAATAATATGCTAAGGCTGATATTTTGTTGAAGCAATTTTTCAGAAACATAAAACCTCATGTTTTTGTATTCTTAAGAGAAAAAAGATATTTCGGCCTAAAGATATGTTGTGAGCTATTGCCTTCCCCCAAGACTCATATCTCTTTGCAAGGTTAAGAAATGCCATTGATAGTTAATTTAAGCCAGTGGGAAGAACCCATGAAGGGTCAAAAGATGCTTTAAAAAAAAAAAGGAATGGTTTAAAACAATAGTAGGAAATGAGAAATGGTCCTGTTCGCTACCCAGAATTGCCTACCTGTTCAGAGCTTCCACAACTGGGACTACATCCTTCAGTCTATTTATTTCGTCCATGTGAGTTTATTTAAAATTTTTGTCTAACAGGAGACAAATTTCCAGCCAGTGATCTAGCACGTATCCTAAGGGTTTCCACTATTTCCTCAGTCACGGCATACGGGCAGGTGAAAGGCTCCTCTAGAGAAAAAAAGGTATTTCCCTCACCTGTGTTTTCCTGTAAAACTCCCACCCACCCCCGTTCCCCTTACAGCACATGTCTTACACTGGAGTGTACTTGCAGTTCTGCCTGCTCTCTGCCTACTCACTGCCAACAGGTGCCTGTCCTCTGCACCCCATGGTTAAGTCCCAGCAAAGGACAACCTGACCTTCCATCCACCAAATCCAAGCCCCTTTCTAAGGCCCATTCAGAGTGTCCTTCTCCAAGACTTTGCTGACCAAACTGTCCCCGCCCCCACTCCCACCTAAGTCCAATAGGGGCTCCCCGATGCGCAAGCTCCTGGCCCCGTGGATGGATAGGGTCAGCAGTACTTGCTCCTCCTTACCTTTTGAACTGCCCTCTCTGTGCTCCCACAGTACTTTGTTCATACTTCTTTGTATCAATTAGGCATGCTTTTGAGAGCTACGTTCATTAGAAAACTTGACTAATTATAGCTTCAACAAGTAGAGGTTTATTTTTCTCATAACAAGAAGGCCAGGAAGAGGTGACTATTAGTATTGTTGTAGCAGTTAAACGATGTCAAGGCCAGAGTTTCTGTGATTTTTCTTGGCGTTTTCCTCATGGTCACAAAATGGCTGCCTTGTTTCCCCATTGTATTTTTCATCAAGGCTGGAAAAAGAGGGACAAGTAAGGGTGCATCATTAATTTCTGTTGTCTGGAAAGCAGAACTTTCTCAGAAGTTCTCCCCTCTATCCTGCAAACCCCCTCTTATGTTACTGAGCCCCGTGCGGGTCATATACTCCCATTCCCTAGCTGCAAGGAAGGCTTGAAAAGTGAGAGCAGAAGTATCACGATTGACTTACCTTCTACCATGCCCCCCAAAATGAGGTTTCTGAAGGCATGGAAAATGGAAGAAATGGATATTGGGTAGACTCTATTACTTGCTATGCATTATTTTGATTCATGAGATTATATATCTCTCTCTCATCGGGCTGTCAACCATTTAGTATCACACACACTGTCTTACTCATCTTTGTACTTCCAATATCTCACACAGCTTTTTGGCACCTACTCTGTTAAACAGAAACATGAGTAAGTGAATGTCTTTCTGATTTTAATGCCTCTCACATCTAAATTAATTCTTTAAAACATAATCCAATTTGATTCTTTTGTTTTTATGTCTCTCTTATAATGTGAAACATCAATTTCTCACTGTTAATTTTCCATTGGATTTTATGAGGGGGTAAAATTTAACGTGCTAGAGTAATAGTATTGATAAATATATGACAAAGAAGAGCTCCAAAATTAGACAATAATAAGATAAAATGGAACCATAATAAGCTTGTTATCCTTAGGGTCATTCTAAGAAGAAATAAACTGAGTGCAAAAACTAATTTTTCTCTAATTTTTATTAAAATTAGAACCAGGGCTTTGTACATGTAACTTTGTTCAATAATGTGAATCAAAACCTCCAGAAATCCAATGACTACAGGTTGGGAATGGACTGTAGTCTGAAGAACCTAAGTGACCTCTTAGCCAGATTCTGGTCGTAAGCTAAGCTGCATGTGTACCAGTAGCACCGTGTGGAGCTGTTGCATCTGATTCAGATGTCTGCTCAGAGCAGATGCTGTTGCTTCCAAGGCCTATGGATGGTGTGCCCGCTAAGGGACTCTTTTTGGTGTGCAGTTCTAACTGCTTCAAAGAGCCCGTCACTGGTCACAGACTCAGCCTCTGGGACTCCAAGTCCAGCTCCAGTGCCATCTTTCCAAGAAAAATCTTATCCCAATTGGCGTCATTCTTATCAGTAACTCCCCCAACTTCACCTCATTCCTGTCAGAGACGGCCTTCGGGCTCAGAGTCACCATAGCACCTGTTGGTGATTCTCCAACTGGGGCTCTAACACACTGTTTGTTCCGAGAATCACTTGGGAATATTCTCTTAAGTTTGGTAGCTTGTCATAGGCAGTTTCTTTAGAATGGCATGATCTGGTCCTCATCTATTCTTATTACACCATTTTGTTACTATACTCAAGCCTGGTGGATTATATCAATGTCAATATCCTGGTTGTAATATTATACTGAAATTTTGCAACTATTACCATTGGGCAAAACTGGGCAAAATGCATGATCTCTCTGTAGGATTTCTTACAACTACTGTGTTTCCCTGAAATTAAGACCTAGCCAGACCATCAGCTCTAATGCGTCTTTTGGAGCAAAACTTAATATAAGACCCAATCTTATATTATATAAGACCTGGTATTATGTTATATTACATTATATTATATTATATTATATTATATTATATTATATTATATTATATTATATTATATTATGACCCGGTCTTATATCATATTAAAATAAGATCAGGTCTTATATTAATTTTTGCTCCTAGAGACGCATTAGAGCAGATGGTCTGGCTAGGTGTTATTTTCGGGGAAACACAGTATATGTGAATCTACAAGTACCTCAATAAAAATTCCAGAAAATTGAAAAAGAAATTCTTTCTTGTCCCTTCTATCTTTTGTTTCAATCACTGGCATCACCATTCCTCCCTTTAGTCATTGGGGTTTGTGTATGGGGAGTCAGTTTGTTTACCTCCCTCTGTCTTACTCTTCTCATCTGTAAAGCAGGGATAATAGCAGTGCCCACTCCATGGGGTTGTTGGGAGAACTCAGAAGTGTGCTTAATTGTTAAATAAACAAAATATCTTGTATTCAACAGATCCAGTAAGTTACTAATTCCTGATAAGTTTTCCTACAACATATCTTTTAGGTTTTCTTTTTCTGCTGTCCCTCTCCCAATGCACACCTTCAGTACCACCATCTTGCCTCCTCTTGGAGCTTTGCCAAGGCAAAGTTAGTTCCTGCTCTTCCGCCTACAGTGGCTCCTCCATCATTGTGCTCAAAATTGATTTTCTATTTCCTTTTTCTGTTTCTCTTCTTTTCCTCACTGGACTAGGAGCTCCTTACTGGAAGGCAACATCTTTTATTCATCTTTGTATTGTCAGCTCCTAACAAAATGTCTGTCACAGAATAAGTGCTTAGTAAATGTTTTATGAATGAGTGATAATTAAGCAGGAATAATCCCATGGCAACTACTAGAATTGCTTCCTTGCAGTAATGATAGATGACTATACCAGTCTCTGAATCAATAATTTTGTGATGGCAGGCATGGATTGTGACCTTATTATTGGACATCCATGGAGTTCTTGTGTGTGTGTTGTAAACAGAGTGCTACAGATAAGCTTTCACTTTTTTTTTTTCTCCCATGGGCACTTTATCATGGGTTGCCAAGATGTCTGTTAACTCCTAGACATAGCACCATGTCCTTACAACCACCTAAAGCCATACAAAATATCGGTAAGAGTCTGGATCATGGAATGCACCCAGCCTCTGTAAATATTTGCTGATTAACATGAGACCATAGTCAGATTAGCACTTGGCATCCTTGTGAAGTAAAATAAGGCAGATAGCCTCAGTTCCTGATGATACTACCATTGCTATGACTTGGATATTTTATTCCTGAGTCTTCCTACAGAGTTGTTCTTTCATGGTAGAACGAAGTAGATGATACTGGTTATAAACTGGATCACTTCTATGGAAAATATCATAGACAAATTTTGTAAAATACTCTAAGAAATTTTCCGTAATAGGGATTTTACTGGAATTGGAAAGAGGATTGGCAAACATTGTCTGGAAACCACAAACCCGAGCTTCATCTTGGCCATTCGTTATCTCCTCCCTCCACAAGTGAAGGAGACAGACCTGATATCAATCATAACAATAGCCACTGTTTATTAAATGTGTTTATGTGCCAGGTACTTTGTTAAGGGCTGGTGATTTACAGCAGCAACAATCATGGCTACCACATACTGAGTATTTACTTTATTCCACGTGTATGTAATAAGGACCTTACATGAATTATCTGCACACGGCAGTGACCCAGCAGCTGAGGATTCGTGTGCCATGTTAAGTCATTTCACGGCCAAGTCTTTTCGTTTTTGGTGAGAGCAGGGATCTCAGGCCCTTTCAGCACTAGACAGCAAACCCACAACTTAGCAAATTCTAACTTCATTCCAACAGGCAAATTCCCCAAGGGAAGAGAACAGCAAATGAATAAACCCTTCAGACAGAAAAGGGCCAAGCATCCAAGGGATTCAGGATGGCGTTTCTGGAAATGTTCCACTTTGGGTTTAAAAGAAAACTTTTGAAATGATTAATAAGTTATTTAGAACCTCAATATCCCAAAGTTGGAGAAGCTAACACACTGAGAAATTTAATTTAGATTTCCTTAACACACTCTCTCATGATAAGAGAGCATTCAGTATATCAGTATATAAATGCTATGCAACATGACTGCCAAATTGCAACACAGAATAGGAGAAATTTGTCATTTTGAAATGCTAAGGGAATTCTTACTAACAGCTTTCTCATCTTGTAAAGCTATTATTTTTCTGAACGATAATATGATTTATAAATCTCAGCTGAGTTTTATACTTTTGATGTGAACAGACTCAAAGTGAAATGTGTTTTCTCAGAATATAAAATTCTCTCAGGAGTTAACCAAATGGGGAATAAAAGGCAACATCTTCTGCAACCAAGCGTATCAAAATCTTGGTCTTTGCTGGCAAATCTGGAGGTGAATGTTGGTCTTCTTCAGAGTTCTGGGCTCAGCTTAACTTCCCATCCTGCACACTTACTCTGGGTGACATCAGCCACTCCAAAAGGTTCAGCTCTTACTTCTGCCTCGGTGACTCCCATATCCACATTCCCCACCCCTCACATCTCTCCGGAGTTGCAGGTACCTGTGTCTAACTACCCACGAGACAGACCACCATCATATCCTATAGACAGCTCAACCTCAAATTCTTTCCTTTTCCCCAAACCCCAATTCTTCTCCTTGAATCTCAGTATTGCAGTGATGCTATAGAAATAAATAAGATACAGTTCCTGCTCTCAAGAAGCCTATAATCTAGCACAGAAGATAGAAAAGTCAATAGGCAATTACAATACAGGTTAGTCAGTGCTGCGGTAGGAGAAACCCAAGAGGCTGTGGATGTGCTCTCATACGAAGAGCATCTGGTCAAGGAATCAACCTGAAGGAAGTAACATCTTAGTTCAGTGTGAGTTAGGTAACCGAAGTGTGTGAGTGAGTGAGTGTGTGTGCGTGTGTGTGTGTGTGTGTGTGTGTTTGTGGTGTTGAGGAGTCACAGGGAAGGACAGAAGGATTCCCATGGACAGAGGCTGAGGGTCATAGGACCATGAAGACAGAGATAGGATATGGCTTTAGATAAGATGCTAAGGAAGGACTGGGTAGAGATGAGGCCAGATCACCAGGGCCAGATCAGAACAACCTTTCTATCCCACCTTTGATCTGCACAGAGTTTGAAATCCAAATTTCACGGGCAGCTGCAGGTGATCATGATCCGTGCTCCAGGGAGAGCCACCAAAATCTCAGCTCTCCACCGCGTGTCCCATGAAGTGCTAATAGAGACCCAAGGAAAATCACTTTGGGGTTACATTTCATAGTCATACTTATCTCACAGGGCAATTGTATTTTTTATATGTGATTATGTTTAATCCTTACAACCCCTCTGAGCATAAGACCGACCACGGACTTTGAAGGTACACAGGAAAAACTTCAAAACCTTAGGCATGTTACTTTAATAACGTCCCTGCCTCTCATTCTGCAATCATTCTCAGGTATAGCGCAAGGATGAAAATAGCCACAAACCCTCGTCTTAATCTCTCTGAAAACAAGAGCATTTTGATCAGTTTGCCAAACTTGACCAAAACTGACATGAAGTTATTTATAGTTTTTATTTACCCTCTTAGTGTAAATATTCTTACATTTTGCTGCAGAATATTGCTGTGTTTGATTGTAGGGATGTTAAGTGGTATATCTTAACTTTCTAATATTTGAAAAAACTCTGACTTAAAAAACACACCTAGCCCAAGGGTTTTGGACGAGGAATTTGAGGCCCTGTAATATCTGTAAAGCATAAGATATATACGATAATGTACCTAAAGGGCCTCTGTAGCACAGGACCTAGCAGGCACAGTGTAAGGGCTCAGAAATTACAACTTTATCAAAATAAGGGAGTGAGCCACTTTAGACTTCATAAAGCAAGGAATGAAGGAAACTGAAACATCTTATAGGAAATATGTTTTCTATCTCTGGCCTCTCAAATTTTTAGAGTCATATTTTTGGAAAATATGGGGATGATTTAATTTTTCTAAGTGTGATCGTGCTTTTAAATCAAGGCTTTGCATTGTTCTCATATTCACAGCAGGGGGAAGAAAATTCAAAGTCCTTATTATAGGCAAAAGCAGGTTTTAGGAGATTCTGGGAAAGGAAGTAAAACAGGCAAGGCCGTGCTAGAATGGGAGATGTGTTCAGTTAAGGGGCATAAACCCCTCAACATTTGGAACCCAGGGAGCAAGGGAAAAAATGGCAACACATGTAGCCAGAAGGGTGTCTGGGGGAAATTTTACGAAAAGCCTTGAATACTATGGTAAGTTTGTATTTTATCCTGTACATCAGGGGTTTTCGAACTATTTTGGCAAGAGAATTTTACTGAAATAAAATTTGATTTGCATATGAGCTCTGTATACTGCAACCACACATCAACCTATTTTTACTTTATGGCCCAAATGCTTTTTTTAAAAGAGCAAATGTGATCATCTTACTCCTCAGGATACTCTCTTCAAAGATATCTCATTGAGCTTGGAGTAAAATGCAATCTCCCTGAGGGCTGCAGGTGATGTGATTCTCACCACTCTCCAGCTTGTCTCACACCACCTCCCTGGCTGACCATTTGTAGGTTCTCCAATGAGCCCTGACCTTCCCTATTTCAAGCATTTCACAAAAGGTGCCCTCTCCTACTTCTCCCTCCCAGTTGCCTAGTTAGCTTCTTCTCCTCCAAATCTATGCTTAGCCGTCTTTTCTGGGGGAAGCCTTTCCTAGCTTGGTCAGGACCCCCTGGGTTGGTTGGCAGAGAAGCAGACAGCGGATTGCAGATCGTGTGGCTCCTGCCTCCTGTATCCCCAACCCAGCCGCCAGCAAGAATATAGTAGTATGAACACCCTACCCATGGCTTCGTTGATGTTCCCTTTTGGCCTCACCATATCCTGTGTTCTTGTGGGGGAGCGGGAGCTAAAACTCTGCATGACAGTCTCCAATAACTATTTGTTGAAAATATACCAGTAAATAGAACAGGAAGACAGATCGGGGAAGAGGCTCTTTGTTTGAAATGAGAATGGAGCCTTTGGTTGAAGCAGGAATGTAGGGCCTGGAATACTTCCTACTAGGCCTTCTCCTTGCCCTTCCCAGGGGTCCCTGAGGCCCTTCTTGGTGGGAAACACTCTGAAAAGCACTGTGTTAGATGATATGATACTCTGACTAACAAAGGCTATGTTATCTGGCTTTGGGGTAGGGATAAGTGTTCTCAAGAGTGTTCATTTGGCCTGAGGAAACTTTCTGCTTGATGGTCAACAGAATGGATAAATGATCAAAGTAGCTCTGTGTAGACAGGAAGCATATTTCATTAATTTATTTCAACATCTCATCTCTCTTGGGTGGGGAAAGACTATAAAAGACATATGTAGGCTGGTCTGAATTTTATTCTTTTGTGCAAGACAAAGTGTAGAATAGATGTTTCTTTGGAAAGTCATCTTGGCCTAGGCCCAGACTGTCGAGAAAACTGCCTCTGCAGATCTATGCACACTTGGCCCCATTCCTGGGTGTGAGGTCATGTGACACAAGGCAAATTATGTTACTCCATCACTCATTCAATATAGTCAGCTGTGATGGAGTCAAGGGCTCCCTTTATCTGTTAAATAGGAGATATCAAAGTAAAAATTATCTTTTGATTGAGTAGCATTGCTGAAGAAAATCGATAAAAATTGCTGGAGATCTATTGGCACGGTCTCAGTGTTAAGTGTTGTAGACTTTGAAATTACCAGAACACTGGGTTTCAGGATTGAACTTCTGCAAGGCCGTCTAAAAATAAACAGCAGGATGGGTTAAAGCTGAAGTAGCCTGTCTGTGCAATCCTAGTTAAAGAGAAAAATATGTGCTGGCCAAAAGTAAGTCATTTTTCAACCTCAAAATATTCTTTCCAAATTCTAAGATCCTGTGTTTGACATGTTTAAGAGAGAGATATAACAGCTGAAGTTGTCTTTGTTCAGAACGTAGGAGACAGTTTTGTCTAGACTTTCAGGAAAGATATAGGATGACATTTTTAGAACAAATCAAAATATATTTTAAAATTCTTTTCTTTTCCTTCAGAAAGAGGATTTGACATGCTTCTCTGATTTGAATGTGGTTGCTCTATAAATGGCCTCGATAGTTTGATACAAAACTAGAGTAAAATGAACCACTGAGAAAAGTTATTGAAAATACTGTTAGTTCACTTTCTTACCTTAAGAATGTTAGCACCACCACCACCAACACAATTACTAATATTTAGTGAATGGTTTCTAGGTATGTGCTAAGCTCTTGACATACATTTCCTTATCTAGTTTTCATATCAATCCCATAAGGTAGACATTATTAATAATGCCAATTTTCCAATGAAGAAACTGAGGCACAGAGAGTTGGGGTGACTGACCCAAAGCCACACAGAAATGGGTGGCCAAACAAGGATCTGACATCCTCCCAAATCTGCCTTCTTCATCACTCCATTCGATTTTCTTTCCCCCACAGGGCCAGCATTGTACAGAAACGCATCATTTATTTTCAAGATGAGGGCTCTCTGACCAAGAAACTTTGTGAACAAGGTAAGAGCATGTGGGTGGGGGAGGGCCCGATAAATAAAAGGCAGCTCATTCAGTCCAAACATCTGGCCTCGGGAATTAAGATGATGGGGCTTTCTGAGCTCCTCCAGGTTCTGCTTCCTCACGTAGCTCCAATTTTTAATCTAGCTGTGTGCTGTGGATAATTGGATCCGCCTTAAGCTCTAATTACCCAGCTTGATTCCCTGGATACGAGATAATGTACCTTATATTGGTGTCGTCTTTTTATTTTTGTGAAACAGTGATTATTCTGAAGAGGTTCTTTGGAATAATTCATAGGACTTAATTAAGGAATGCACAATTGTGTACCTTTAAGAAGTTCGTCATGGTTTTTCAGAATAATCACCAGCAGTATGGCACCCAGGCGATACGGGGGGATTTTCTCCAGGGAAGACCAGAGGGAGACGGGGTTGCCAAGAGAGCATTGACCTTGTGATTTCACCACACTTAACGATCTTCTCCCTAGATTTGCAAGCTCATCATCACCCTTTCCATTGGTTGAAGGAATTCTAACAAAGCTCATGGAGACCGAGTAGATTGGGGAGGTCAGAACAGAGGCCTGGATTCAAATCCTGCCTCTGTCCTTCTTAGCCATGTGACTTAATATATGTAAAATAGTAACGCGCCTCCTTGGCACATAGTAAATGCTACATATGTGTTAGTTATTCTTAACCGAAAGCTTGTTTGTTAATCTGTCATAAAAAATTAAGACCTTAAACATCTGAATGTGTTTAGAAGTATTAAAGAGCTAAGTAAAGATAGAAAATGTTCTATAATTATACATCTTAACTATCTCATTTCTTTTCATTTCTGAAAATTTGTATTTGCATTTAGCATTTTGAGAAGAAATAATCCTCTCCAATTCTAGCAAATCATAAACTACTAAGAACAAGAAAGGTTGGCAAGGTCTTATGGGAAAATTATAATAATAGGTAATGTTTTGGGGGTGCTTGCCACAGGCCAGGCACTATTCTAAGCAATTCACATGCCTTCATCATGTAATCTGCACAACCCTATATGGTAAAAACTGTTATATCCATCCCTATTTTACAGACAAGAAGCCTGAGGCACGAAAAGTTTAAATGGATTGCTCAACCTCATGCAGCTAATGGCAGAACACAGGGTTTGAATCTAAGAACCAATGCCTGTAACCACTTCCTTTCTATCTAAGGGACGACCTCCCAATTCAGTAGCTTGCACCATTGCCTTTGGTAGATCAAAGCATATTGAAGCATAGGTCTCCCTAGAGATCAGCTGGAGCAGAAACTAGGTCCTATATGGAGGATTGCACAGTAACCATGGACAGAGCAAATGGGGAGAGAGTTGGATACTCTGGACTAGAGCCATACCTACCAAAGGAGCCACAGAGCTGGAACCTGTGGGCCAGGACCCTGGGCCTCACCACAGGTGTCTTTGGAGCTTTCCTTTCCTATAGTTGATTGTCCACAAGTTCACTCAGCCTTTCTCCAAACAGGGAGCATCTCAAGTGTTGAAGGTCTTGGCCCCTAAAGGGCAATCCCATTCCTGCCCTGTCCACAGGCGGTGACCCCGAGGTCCTGTGGGTTAGAGTTGTGCGTGTTCTGGATCACACATCTACAGGCCACCTCTTAGTCTGCACCCACAGTTGGTTAATCACAAGCACTAGGGTATGGTTTTGTTAGTTTGACTCAGAGGACAGACAACCTTATTTCCCAGATTGGAAGGTTTTTGGGAGATACTTCACTGACATGTTCATGTATTGACAGCCATCATTAACTAAAGTACACTTCCCAAAGCCTTGATTCTGATGTTTTGTGAAAGCCTTGTCTAAGCTATGCATATGCTAAAATTCTGCAGCTACAGTGCCAAAGACATGGCATTGCAAATCTCTATTGGTTATCACTTCTGAAGCAGAGATCCTAACTAAATGACTAAGCATGCCTCTGTATAAAAAGACCATTTTCTAATGACAACCTCGCGGACAAAAAAGAAAAGCCCAGCAGGACCTGGGCTGTAGGATTATTAGGTACAGTTGTAGAGGATCCCCTAGACAGCGGACCTACAAGGAAATTCATCAATTAGCAATCAGATCACGTAAAGAAAGTCTTTAATTTATAAGCATAGAGCAAAGGGATTTTTCTTAAATGTGTGTGCCTACTTAATTATATCTAGCTCTTTCATTAAGGTCTTTATATTCTTTGCTTCCTTGTTGAGTCAAATCAAATCCATCAAGGAACGGGAGAGAGAAGCAAGTATGTATTATTTTTTTCCCAGTTGAAGCTGTTAATCCATAGGGGGAAAATTAAGAACTGCACAGATAAAAAGCCATGGCAATCGTTATTTTAAAAAAGAAACAAAACATTACGTTACAATTAGGAACAGAGAAACATGAAATATTCAAAAAGGTGACCTATAATAAACATAATGCATCCACAAGCTCACTTTAATACCATGTCACAAACAACTAAAAGAGAGAGACAAAGAGAGGGAAAGATGAAGGGAAAGGCTGAGAAAGGAGGGAAATGTGGCAGAAAAGGGAGCATGAGAAGAGGAAGAGGAATGAAAATTAAAGGACGAGAGCTAAAAAGGAAGCTGATGGGTTGAGAGTAGAAATTGGGGGAGGAAGCAGCTCAGGAGGTGTTGCCCAGCCTGGCTTCACCTGTATTTGGCAGGCCTTCCTGGGGTTGGGAGAAAAGGGCTAAGTTAGCACCTGTTACCGCTGCCCTTTGAAAACCCGGTTCATTTCCAACAGACATTTCCTCAGTAGGGAACAGTATGTCTTTTTTTCAGTTTCAAACTTAGAAATTGATTTTTTAAACGGAGGCGGTTTTTTTTTTTTTTGGAAGTCCAAACGGTTTCTTATAAGCATATTCCCTTGAACCCCTGGGAAGTTCACTACCTATACCTAAAAGCCCTTTTGATAAGGTAAAGCTATGTACCAATTTGCCTTATTTTGGTTCCTTGAAGATTATTGCTGCCTCATTTGACAATGCCTGGTAGTTACAATGGAAACCCCAGCAAGTATCTCTTAGCTCTGAATCCCTTTTTCAAAACTAATTTAGTTTTTTTCACAACATAGTTGGTCGTAATGGAAATGTAAAAAGAAAACAGATCTTCAGGAGTCATTGATTTCCACTACCTTCCCTGAATTATATTCAACAGGGCTGGTCCCTTGCCTATCAGAGTGGTTCACAAAGGAATCAGACCTGAGTTTCACACGCATAAGGCAGTGGGGAGCCTGCTCCTCAGGCACAGATAGCGCTCTGGCTGGCCCTTCCTAGTGGACAAAGCAGTAGCCACACAATGATTTCTATTTTGGGTGGTTTCAGACCTCTTCTTTGGGCCTGTTTAGAAATCCTGGAGCTGTGTAGGGAGGTAATGTTTTAAATGTGCCGATTCTTCCTTTGAACAAGCTAAAAGAGAAACACACACAAAATGGTCTCATTGCTGTTTATGCAGACCTATCCAGCAAAAGGTCTTTCCTGGAGTGATACAGTACAGAGATTAAGAGCATGGACTCCAGTCTCAAAAAGACCTGAGCTCCTGTTCTGCCTGCCTCACTCACTGACCTTGCGACCTTGAGCTGGTTACCTAATCTGCCTCCTTTTGCTGATCTGTAAAATGAGGTTAACTAAAGTACTTGCTTCCTAGGGTTGCTAGGACAATCCTAGCAATGTATGCAAAGGGATCAGCACATACAAGGACTCTATGTGATGAAGTTATTATTACAATATCCCATGCTTTTTTCTGTATCCTAAAGCCCAGCCTTCACTTCTTCATCCATCACTGGTTTTGCATATTCAAATTAAATGAACCCAGTGCATTCCATATGGAAGACTTGTAAAATGCTCTTCCTTACACTCAGAAGATTTTTATGCTCCTTGTTGCTGCTCTTTATATAATGATTAAGAATAAATGTTCAATTTAAAAAAAAAAAAAACCCACACATTTATGTTAACACTGCTAGAAGAACCGAAGATAAAGCAATTGAAGCAAGTTGCAACTATAGTCATTGTTTTGGTCTTACAGGAAGCAGAACAGACTACAAGCAACAATGCACAGCTAGGGATGTGGCTTCACAATCGGAAATACTCAATTTATTCATGTAATCTCTCTTTCCCCACTTATCAGCTATTCACAGCTAAAACTGGGGGCAGAGAAGGAATCTTAAGTATTTCCTGGCTGCCTCTGTGCTCAGAAGTAAACCTGAACTTATGAACATATTCCCAGACCTCTACCCCTCCCAGTAAAGTCTCTGAAAGGTTGATAAGAAGTATGTGACTCTACATGTACATCTTTTTTAAAAAAAAATAATTTTCAGCAGTCTTTTATCTCTTTCTATGTCTTCTGGTTCTCATTTCTCTTTTTCAAAGCTGTTCCTTCTCGTCCTGGCAATTTGGGCCCAGAGGATATTTCTTAGAGAAAACACACACATGCATATTACTCTTAAAATTTGGTGGAGAAATTGTGTTGTGGGAGGGGCGGGGAAAGAAACTTGGGCCCAGAATGAATAACTGAGTAAATTTTATCCCTGGTTTCCCAAGAAAGCCTCCATTCCAAATATTCTGCCTTATTGGTCCCACAGGTCTCCTTACCTTATCAGAGCAAAAGTTCTGATACTGATTGATTGATGGATGGATGGATTGCCGAATATAGTTACCATACTTAGAGATATACGAAATCACTGCTAGCCCAAGAACTGACCTGGTTTTGGGTGTTATTAATCTATGAAAAGTTCACCTCATCTTTTCCCAAGCATTAAGGACAGGCAGGATAAGATCAAGATCCACATTTGCTTCCTAACTTGGTGCTTTCCCTGACTTGCAGATTCCATATTTGATGGGGTGACTGACAAACCAATCTTAGATTGCTGCGCCTGTGGAACTGCCAAGTACAGACTCACATTTTATGGGAACTGGTCTGAGAAGACGCACCCAAAGGATTACCCTCGTGAGTAGAATACCTACTTTATGGGTTGGGAGAAGTGCATTGTAAAGTTCTGTCCAGTTGTGGGATACACTAGCTGAAGTAAGTTAGGTCTGCTTGCTCTTGCCAAATGATTCATGAAATGCACATTCCCAGTGAGTGGATTCATTGAGATAGGCAGGTATACTAGTGGTATGCTTCTAGCTTCTTTGCATAGTATTGTTCTAAGTGTTTTCTTATCTGTGATTTACAAAAATCTTCCTGAGGTCATGCTGCTTATCGTTAGGTCCCACATTTGGTAACCTCAGTCCTCCTCAAATGGCTCTATCCACGAATTATACAATAGATGTCATTGTGCTAGAAGTAGCTGGCAAAGGGATCTGCTCTTGACTCCACAGACCAAGGTCAACAAATATTCAACATTCTCAACCACCTCAGGCACTGGTAACCTGTCACCCCACCCTTTCCCTACTAATTCCAGACACACCTTAGAATCCTTCCAAACACCGTGATCCAGATTGCTGATACCAATCCATGAGCATTGTCAGGAGACTCCAAACTTGCTATTTTGGAGTAGATCCTTAATTGGGACCCGGCCAACTCTTCTAGCCTACAATTGTCTCAACAGGTGCCTAGTCAGGCACTGTGCTAAACTCTAGAGATATACTGAACAAAAAAAGACACAATCCATGTTCTCCTACAACTCAGAGATTAGTGTGGAGACAGGCACCAATAAAATAATCACACAAAAAGATGTGGAATTGGTAACTATAAATAGTGGAATTACTGTGTGTCGAGCATTTTTACACATTATGTTATTTAATCCTTATAATAACCTATTTTTGTGGATGAGCTCAGGAGAGATCAGAGAGCTGTCATGATTTGCCCACAGTCGAATGTAAGTAGTGGATCCAAGACTCCTAAAGGGGTTTTCAGGACCCTTGCCCTGTCTTTTGTTCGGATTGCCTTTCAGTCCTACTGTTACCCATTCTCTCTAACTGTGTGTGGCAGGATTTCTGCGTGTGGCACTGAGCATGCTTTTTCTGTACATTGTTTTAATCTTGTTCGTTTCACTTTGGAGTTGCCACAGCTGGGAAAGAACTGTGGAACTGGGAGACAGAGGTTTAAAAGAGGGATTTGAGTCAGCCCCAAAGGAAGGGGAGCAAAGAAAGGGTACGTGGTCGGGACTTGAGAAGACCCAGTGCATATTAGGACTTCCGCGGTCTCCTCAGGCCTCACAAAGGGGACTCCAACATTTCTTGGCAGATCAAGAGCCCTGTTGTTTAATTTTACCCACATGTAATTAAGGCTTAGGGTCTTAGAATCCTCTTACTAGTTCATTCTTCTGGCTCTGGGATTTGGCTTGATCTGCTTCAGCTGGTGTGGGAGACCTGCATGAACAAACTTAGACTATCTGCCTGGGAGGGAAGAAACCACTTGGAACAAGTATGATGGAAAAAATCTCCTCCATTGCCTCCCATCCACTAACCCAGAGGAAATAAAATGTTAGGGGCCCATTACTCATCTTTTGTAATCCTAAGGAGTGTCTTCATCTTTTCTATTCTGACACTGTTATTTCCCAGAATTAAAAAAGAAAAAAAAACAAAGGAAGGTACAGACCATTGTTTCTGTGTCTTTGGGCTAAACCAAGGACAAATCTATACAGAATTTCTGTGGCGTTGTTGGGAGTTTCTTAATAAATATAACAGACATGTGTTCCAGATTCCCCAGGATGGTTCCATTGTCAGATGTCAGAGTGTGTCTTAATTTTTGGTTGGAAAAATTCAGTCACTGTATACCAAGAGCATTTATCACATCACACTGTAATCATTTCTTCAGGAGTCTTTTTTTCCCCATCAGACAAAGACGTTCTCCAGGACAAAAGCCATGACATGCTCATTTTTTAATTCTTAAGTGCCCAGAAGTGCCTGGTGACTTCCCAAATACTGTGTACTGATTGTCAAACTCTGAGTGGCATTTGCTGTGGCCTGGGAGGCAGATTTCCCGTGCACATCTCGTCATCATGACCAATACTGAGCAGGGAATGTGGACCCGACCTTTCTTGGAGGGAAAGGGGTGGGGTTGCACATGCAGGAGACTGGAGCCAGTTGGAAGGGCCAGAGAGGGTCTAATCAGAACTTTAAATATGTGATATTCTCAAAAGTGATTTCTACCAATCTTAGGTCATAGATGACTCTCCTTTTGCCTCTCCAGGGATGACTGTGTCTTGATAACCAATGTTTGCCATTGAGCTCAATTAAGCCATGATGCTTCCTGATAATAGTGCAAAATGATAAATGCAGAGTCCCCCTCTCCCTATTACTCACTCATCCAGAACACCACATTCTCTGCAGGGATCTCAGAGCAGGAGTTCTCAAGCTTTTTCGTTTTAAGGCCCCTTGTACATACTTAAAAACTATTGCACGGCCCCAACATGCTTTTGTTTATGTGAGTCGTATTTCTCAATAGTCACCATATCAAAGATTAAAACAGAAATTTAAAAATATTACCTATTAATTAAAAAAATAACATATAATGAATTAGCCATAATAAACTCATCACATGTTAATGTAACATATTTATGAAAGTATGTATTGTCCAAAACAAAAGAAATTTAGTGAAAAGGGCATTATTGTTTTACATTTTTGCCAATCTCTTTAATATCTGGCTTAATAGAAAACACCTGGATACTCATGTTTGCCTCGTCTATTAACCTGTCGTGGTTTATTTTGTTGGTTAACGTATGTAAAGAGAATTCTATCCCTCACAGATATGTAATTGGAAAAGGGAAGAATATTTTAATAACCTTTTCAGATAATTACCGATAATATTTGATACTACCCCCAAACTCTACAAATGGTACAGTCCTGAGGGGGATACGGGCCAGGATCCCAGTGGATGCCTGAAACTGCGGATAGTACTGAACCCTACATATGCTATGTTTTTCCTATACATCCCTACCCATGATAAAACTCAGTGCCTTTGCATTTTAACCAAGCTCTTATCACTCAGTGTGGACATAGCTTTTGTAGTTTGATATAGGACAGCAAAACTAGCATGAACTTCTTTTTTCTTCACAATTTTACCGAGAAGATTCATTCTTGCAGTAGATCTTAGCAACGTCAGCATATGATTTTTATTGTTTGCTTATTGAGAACTTTGACCTTTTCACTTAAAGGAAGCACTTTACACCTTCTTGTTGGCATATCTGAATTGCCAGCATCACTACTCCTGCACTTTGGGGCCCTTACTAAGTAAAATAAGGGTTACCTGAACACAAGCACTGTGCTACTGTGACAGTTGATCTGATACCCAAGATGGCTACTAAGTGACAAACAGGCCAGTAATCCGTGCAGGATGGATATGCTGGACAAAGGGATGATTCACTTCCAGGGCAAGACAGAGGGAGATTTCATCACACTACTCAGAACGGTGTGCAATTTAAAACTTACGAACTGTTTATTTATGGAGTTTTTCATTTAATATTTTCAGGCCATGGTTGACCTCAGGAAACTAAAACCATGGAGAGCAAAACCCCAGATAAAGGGGGACTACTCTACTTTTGTTTTCCCCCCTTCTTCTGCCTTCCCCGCCCCACTCTGGTTCAAGCCGTTGTTTCTCAGTCTAGTTGTGTAGGACACAGCTCCTTGGCCCACGCTGGTATTCTGAGCCTTGCTCTCCCCCACAACCCCCCACTGGCGAGGCAGAGGCAGTCGGTTGCCTATCGTCCGCTCATGGCAGCCCATGGCCGCTCATGCTGGCTGCCAGCCACTCACGCCGACCTCCGGCTGTTCACGGCAGCCCAGCTCCAGGGAGAGCCATTGTTCACAGTCTTATGTGTAGAGGACTCAGCTCACTGGCCCATTTGGGAATCGAACCGGCGACCTCAGTGTTAGCAGCATGATGCTCCAACCACCTAAGCCACTGGGCCAGCCCATAATGTACTTTCTTAAAAGATGATTACAATGTAGAATATGAAATCATATCAATGATCTTGTATTGTTACATTAAAATGCATTGTTTTACTTTGCACTTTGAATGGATTTTTATAAATGAATGATGGTGTAACATACATCGGTCATTTGGAAAATACTGGTGTACTGCATTACACAGGTGATTCACATGCTGAGACGTTTTATTATACAATATCAAAAGTCACATTCTTTAGTATCACTTCCAGTCTCATCAGAAAAGTGTTTAAATATTGGAAAGCTATAAACTTCATAGTGACAGATACAAATTTTCCAAACTTCTAAGTTTTGCTTGAAAGCTCAAATTTTATCATTGACAACAAATGCTGTCAGCTGTTTACCTTGAAGTGACAGGCTCACTTCATTTTTGAGAAAATGTATGCCAGATCCTCAAGTCTGAATGACTATAATTTGGCTGTCATTTGTTCTTTCAAGTAAAAACGGTATTTCATGAAAATAAAAGTGTCCAGTCCAGCTTGTCCCTCAAACAATTGCACAAGTGCTTTTATTCAAGACAATCATAGTTCTTCGATATATAACTGAAGTACTTTATGCATATTTCCCAATTAGTCACACAGTAAAATAAAAAGGTGTTTACTCAAAGGTACAGTGATTTCATAAAACGAATAATTTTTACGGTTTCATCAAGGACACTGTTAAGTGAAACTGACGTTTTTGCTTGTTGTTTACTGTGAGTTCCTGGCAGTGAGGAATACACTTACTACTAATACAGTTCAAGACCACTGCCTTGATCTGCATGCACTAAGCCCCAGCAGCCTTACTTTCCTTGCTTTTGCACCATCCATGTTAATGCCAACACATTGCAAAAGGCAAATAATATCTTAGTATTACGATGAAAATAGTTTTCACCTCACAACAGGCCCCCTGAAAGGGCCTCAGAGTCCCGAGGGGTCAGTAGACCACTTTGAGAACCCCTGCAATAGGAAAAGATAGCAACCTAGGGAGTCTGTCCTTAAGTTCTCTGGGTAGCTTGCCCTTGAGGGTCACGTTGGACTCTCCATAGAGGATTGGGCAATGCCCATGTGCTTTCAGCCATCTCCTGTGGTGGCTGTATGCGGCTCTTCTCAACCATTATACAAAATGGTTTGTTCCAAATGCTGTCTGGGGGAACAGAGCACTCTCTGAATTCATGACACCCTTCTCTCTTGGCGGAGCTATGGGGTGAGATAAGGAAAGCAACACGATGGCCTAAATGGTCTCTGACATTCTCTCTCTATTGTAATGCTATTAATCCCTGCTGGCCATCTGGAAATAGTGAAATGCTTTTAAAACACTCCCAATTGAGTACTTCTTAGAAATACATTTTAAGGCTGGATCTTGTAAGTTTTACCTCCTAATTTTATAAGTGGAAAAAACCTGAAGTACAAAGAAGGGCTCAGATCACACAGCCAGAGAGTGTCAGAACTGAAATCAAAGCTTAGATCTCGAGTCCCTTTTACCCTCCTCAGGGGGGCTGTCATGAGACAGTCTTCTCTCCTCTGCAGTAAAATTAAATATCTTATATACAAAGCATCTTTTAATAAGGCCCTGCTGTACCATCATGGACTCAACCGATACCAAATTCTGAACAGCTTCGTCCCACTGTACAAACACTTACTCTGTGGAGAGCCTAACTTACAAGTGAGAACGATGTCTGGATTCACTGAGGCTGAAGAGTTCCAGAACCCTGGGGTGTTAGAAGTGCGAGCAGCCCTTCCACCCTCTGCCCCCAGTGTCTGTCCTCAGCGCTGCGGGTCTGGAGTGCCAGCAGCTGTCCAGGACCATGTGTTCCTTATAGGAACACAGTGGCTGGGCAGGATACTACATAGGGGTGTCCCAGGGGCTGGAGCCTTGCCCAGTCTTTGCCAGGGCGTTGGGGGTTGCCTAATATACGCTGAGTCTCTTTACTCTCATTCTGAACACAACTCCTGGGCTTTTCACAAATGTTTCCACCCCAGAGAGACTCTGTCATCTCCCTGGACAATGCAAACTACATAACTATCCACATTTTTGATAAAGGTTTAAAACCATTTAACAAATACATATCGACAAACACAACCGTTCTTTTCCAGGAGACAGTTATTTTTTGTATTTAAGAACACTGCCTCAAATGCAAACAGGGCCACTGAGACATATAGTCTACAGAATCAAAGTGATTTTTACAGTGAAATTCAGCCATTGCTTTCATTAGGTCACTTAATTAAAAAAATTACTCATTATTAAATCCAACACGTGAAAGACCACCACTCTCACACTTGACAACTACTTTCATTTCTTTGTATATTCATCTGTATACAGAGTGTCTACATCACATTTGAACACATTGTGTCCTACTTTTGGCATTGGATTTTGTTTCCATGGTCACAATTTATTACATCAGCTTGCTCTTAACTGCTTACCTAACTGTTCTTTCATTGAACATTTAGATGGTCAGGTCGTTTGCTAACATAAAAAGCACTGCAGTAACAAAACTTTGTACATAAAGTCTTCCTCCACCTTCCTACTGCCTTTGAATTAATTATTTCCTTGAAATAATTTCCCAAGAGTAAGACTGCTGGATCAAAGGATACGGATTTTTTTTTTCGCTCTTGAAATTTTTTGCCAGACTCTTCTCCAAAACATTTGTATTGATTCACCATGTTACCAAGAACAAATAAATGAATTTGTTTCTCCCAGCCTCCTTAGTGTTCAATTTAACCTTTTTTGGTTGGGTTTTGTCAAGTAATGATTTTTTTTAATCATATTATTTTATTTTATTTATTTTTTAAAACATTTAGTTTCAGGTGCACAAAACAATGTAATAGTTAGACATTTATCATTTATATCCTTCACAGAGTGACAGCCCCCCTCTCCCCATCCACTACCCCTCTGACATCGCACACAGCCATTATATTTCCACTGTCTCTATTCCTAATGCTGTACTCCGCTTCTTGTAACTATATATATATATATAAAATTGTAGTTGACATTCATTATTGTTCAGCTTCAGGTGTACAGTGCAGTGATCAGGCATCTACATCATCCCTGCGGTGGTCTCCCTAATGAGACAAGTGTCCATCGGATACCCTACAAAATCTTTACAACATTATTGATTACATTCCCCGAATTGACTTTCGTAACCCCATAGCCATCTTGTGGTTACCGACTGTGCTTTCTAATCCCCTCACCTTCCCCTTACCCCCACCCCTGCCGCCCATCTAGCAACCCTCAGTTTTTCCTTTATGTCTCTGAGATTATTTATGATTAGTTCATTCATTTATTCTTTTCTTCAGAGTCCACATATAAGTGAGATCATATGGTATTTGTCTTTGTCTGACTTATTTCACTTAGCATAATGTTCTCTAGGTCCATCCATATTGTTACAAATGGTAAGATTTCATTCTTTATGGCTGTGTAATACTCCATTGTATAAATGTACCACAGTTTCTTAATCTAGTCGTCTACCGATGGGCATTTAGATTGTTTCCATGTCTTGGCTATTGTATATAATGCTGCAATAAACATAGGGGTGGATAAATTTTTTTGAATTAGAGTTTTGGATTTCTCCGGATGGATATTTAGGAGTGGAATTGCTGGGTCATAAGGTAGTTCCATTTTCAGATTTTTGAGATACCTTCATACATACTGTTTTCCATAGTGGCTGCACCAATCTGCAATCCCACCAACAGTGCAAAAGGGTTCCCTTTTCTCCACAGCCTCGCCAGCACTAGTTGTTTGTTGATTTATTGATGATAGCCATTTTGACTGGGGTGACGTGGTATCTCATTGTGGTTTTTAATTTGCATTTCTCTAAAGATTAGTAAGGTTGAGCATTTTTTCATATGTCTGTTTGCCATCTGTATGTCCTCTTTAGAAAGAAGTCTGTTCATGTCCTCTGCCCATGTTTTAATTGGGTTGTTTGTTTTTTTGGAGTTGAGTTGAGTGAGGTTTTTTATAAATTTGGGATATTAACCCCTTATCGGATATATCATTGGCAAATATCTTCTCCCATTCAGTAGGATCCCTTTTTGTTTTACTGATGGTTTCCTTTGCTGTGAAAAAAACTTTTAAGTTTGATTAATCCTATTATTTTAAATTGGCATTGTTTCAATTATTAACACATTTGAATCTTTTTCCATGTTTATTGTCCTTTGCTTTTTAAACCACTAGAGTGTTGGCAAGAACCAAGTCTGACTTTGCTTATTATCTCCCCAAGTCCTAGCTCATTGTCTGGCACATTGAAAACGTCTCAATAAGCAGATGAATGAGTGAATGAATAAGAAGCGGTTATAAAATAAGCAAAGAAGAGAGAGGAGGGAGATGAGCCATGAGAAGCCACTGAAGAGGTTAGGGAAGGGGAGAGGTAGGACCTTGAGAGCACATTGGATGGAGCTGGTGACATGTGGGAAGATGGATTATGAGGATATCACAATGATGGTGGTAGCTCAGACTAACACAATGGATTTGGTGCCAGAGAGAATGGATGGATTTGAGATCTTTTAGAGGTAGATTTAGTCATGGATTGGATGTGAAGGAGTGAGAGAGAGAAGCATCAAAGCAGGTTTCTGGCTTGGAAATAAAGGTACTCTTCTTCTTAAAATATTCCTCAATATTGTCTTTCTATTTTTATAAATGATTGTGAAATCATTTAATCAAGCTCTATAAAGGATCCTGTCAGAATTTTAAATGGGATTGCATTAAATCCCCCGATTACGTTGGGAAAAATTGTTAGCTTCATAATATTTAGCTTGCTTAGTTTCTTCCCATTCATGAATAAGGCTATTCTTATTTCCTTAGGACAATGGGTTGCCTTGGACAGTGATGAGCCACGTATGGACCACAGGCCTCTTCTCTTGATCTAACTTCAGAAACAAAAGTAAACATTCAGCAAACAATAATCCAACTCCTTTCCACTCTAACTGAGAAATCCCTCCCCCAGCTGAGTAATTATACCCAGCAGAGCCTCCCAACTGTGCCACCACCAGGGTGAGCCACAAATAGAGCATGTCACCAGGAAACAGAATTTGGTACCTAGCGCCTGTTCATGATACCCCAATTCAGTGAAGGAAGGAGCAAAGAGAAATAATTAAATAGCTTCTTCCCTGTTGTCCTCACTTCCCCCACCTTTCTGGAAAGTCTTTAGGGCAAAAATTCACTGTTCAATGGAATAGAGAACACAGTCAGTCATCTAGTCTTCCACTTAAACATGACAGGTTGAACAAATACATTAATCTCTGATCTTTCCTCAAATCCCATAAAGATAACACTAGATGAATAAAAAAGATATAAACCCACAAAGACAAGAAAAGAGGAAAGAAGGCTACACCAAACCAGAGATATCACACCAAAATCTGGGGAGACAAAAAACAGATGGACAATTGCCAACTGTCTTGCAGAGCAAGAAAAGTGAACCCTAAAATGTGCAAAAGGGGGCAGTACACAGGAACCAAGCCAATTCGTTGTACCAACGTAGGAATAACCTCAGAAACTGAAAGGTGGCCAAGTGCTCAGCACAGTGAAGGAAAAGGGTGTATTATCTTGAAATTTTAGAAGAACGGGGATAGGGACAATCCCAGCAGCATCCAGAAAAACAGGTGACAAAGGATCAGGAACTGAGTGGCATCAGACCTCTTTAGAGCAACACAACGCTACAAAACTGTGGAGCAATGTCAAACTCCAAACCCATGGTTATAAATTCTCAGAGGAGACCATTCTCGTTCAGCCTAGAGTCCAGGCGGAGGCAGAGCTTTCTTTCTGGATCACTTTTTCATTGAAAGTTTGTCCCTTCAGGGACTCTGCCTTCTTGCTTTCCTTAACCCTGCCATACCATTCCAAATTGCTCCTTTGTCAAACTCTTCTCTCTTGCCTCATTGATTATGACATCTGTTGCCTATGGCACCCTGACTGATATGGCCACATTTTCAGAAATTGATTCTTAGACTCTGTACATGTATTACTTTAATAAAATAAAAGGACTAAATTAACAAATACAATAAAGTCAGTTACCACTGTAGGATTTCGCCTACATCCCCACTATACCACCACATTCTTTGACTTACTCAGAATCTGCTCCCTTCCCCCGACCCTCAAGTGGGGCTTTCCCTCCCATTGCTCCTAGGACTTAGAGACATCCGAATGGGACTGTCTTTCCTCTGGGTCTGTGAGTAAACTCAGGTGCCAATTCAGTTCCCATTCCTAATTGCCTTCACCCGTTCCCAGCCCCAGGAGCTTTTCATCCTACCCAGAACACATTCAGTGCTTGCATGTTAAGTGATTGCTGGAATTTCAGCTAAGAGAATACCCTTTAATAATGGGGAGTGCGTTTGCACAGATCATGTTTCCTGGTGTAAACATATATGCAACTTCTATAAACACTGAGACTTGAACAAATTTTAAATTTTTCTAAATGAATTCCTTTCCCCCATGAAAGCTTTGAAGTTTCTTTCTTGTATACCCTTCATAAAGTTAATCCTTTGGATTATTTTATATTTTTGTTGTTAGTATCAGTGAGAGTTGCAGTTTTCATCTTGTTTTCTGCCAAGTTATACTTACTATACTGAGATGCTGTTGATCTTTTATTCACTTTTATTGCAACTGTATGGTTTTATTCCTAATTGTTTTATCCACAATTCCTTGGATTACGTAAGTAATCACTAATAATTTGCCTGCAGAAAGCAACATGTTTTTGTCTTTTTTCTTCCGATTACTATCCTATTATTTCTACGGTCTCCTTCTTGTTCACTGGCAAGAACAACCAGTACAATGTCATATTAATAATAATGGTAAAAATGAGTATCTTAGTTTGGCTCTTATTTGTATTTTAAATGCCTTTAATATCTCCTAAGTGCAATGTTGACTTTTGGCTTTAAATGGAATAAAAGTAGATGTCTACTTTTAATATTTTAATGGATGTTGGACTTTTCAAACGCCATTTTAGCATCTATTGATATGAAGATATAATTATTGTGAATTAATCTCTTTTTGTGGAATATTATAATTAATAGTTTTCAATTTGCTAGACTGTTCTTCTATTCTGTGATGAGCTTAACTTGATCATGGATGTATGTACCTTTAGTGAACATGCACAATTATTCCTCTTCTACTATTATGTACTGTTTGTAAGGCATTAGACTAATTTTTCCATACGTTTTCTCGATAATTCTTGCCTCAGCCCCATAAAATGAGTATTCTGTTTCCTATTTATAGAAGAGGAAATTGAGTCGCAGGAAGGGTAGCAATTAGGTGCAGTTCATGGAACCAATGTGTGGTAGAGCCAGGCTTTGACTCCTGGTCCATTTAACCCTAGAACCCTTTGCCCTGACTCTCCTTTAAAGTATTAATCTATCAGTATTGTCTAAATTCTTCAAACAATATGCAAAAGGAAAGTAGGTCTATAGTTTCTGATTTTTAATTCTGCTCTTTAAATGACTTTAGTCTCAAGATCATAGTAGCTTTGAGGATTGGTTAGTTACTACCTACCCATTCTATAGGTCACTGATGCTTGGAAAGAATTAACCACAAACACTGAGAATTTTTCTTCCATCCTCAACTCCAAGTTCTCTTCCAATTTCATCAGTTATTGGTGTCCTCAGGCTCCTCCTTTTGTGTTAGTTTTTGAATTTTATTTCTTTCCTTAAAAAATTATCCATTGTTTTCAGATATTCACAGTTCAGAGGAAACCACTATAGAATATAAAAAGATAATTCTCCATTATTTCCTGACTAATCTATCTGTGTTGGCTTTACCTATTAAGTTTTGTTAGTTTAGTAAATAATGCTATTGTTATCCCTTTTCTAATTTACATATGTCTGGCTTTATATATACATACTATTCTCTCATTTCTTTTGGATTGACCTTTTGTTCCTTTGCTAAATTTTTATATTGTTTACTTAATATTGCTTACTTAATATGCTAATTTCCCCATTTTTGTTTTTCTTTAAATATTAATAATAAATGCACTTGAGGCTGTGAATTTTCTTCTCAATAGAGCCCTAAACCTCTCCTAGAGATTTTAATATGTAGTTCTCATTTTCATGGTTTTCTTAATAGAGTGCTTTTGTACTTTATCTTCTTGACATACTTGTTAATTAGCAGAGTATTTTAAAACTTCCAAGTAGTCAGGGATTTGGGTTTATTTTTTTTGTTCTTAATTTTGTTTGTTTTGGTAAGAGAGTATATAATAGGTAATTTCTGATTTTTTGTATTAACAGTGTTTTTTTTTGTTTTTGTTTTTTAATAACCTCATATATGTTTACTTTAGAAAGCCTTTTTTCTTATTCCACCTCAGGTGCTGAGGAATAGTTTACCTATTTCATGGCAAGCAAGCATCATTGTTCTGTGAAAGGTCCCTCTGGCTTTGTTTTTTGTTTCATTTCATTTATTCCACAAATATTGTGATTACTGTCATGTTATAGTTTTTTTCTGCCATCTTATTTTATATTTTCATATTATAATTTCTTTTTCTTTCTTTCTTTAAAACTATTTCTTTTCTTTCCATTGCTTAAGTTATGTTTTCTTCTGCCAGTTTAAAAGTTATTTGATTCATTTTTTTGTTGTTTTTCTTATGGTGGTTGCCTTTAATTTAAGACACATGCTTATGTTTATTTATCTTTATTGATTTCATAAACATTTTAAGATTTCCATCTTCTTCGAACAAAGTAAGAATGTTAACATGCTCTGAGATTCCTTTGGTCTCTACCACTCTCTACCCAAATACACACTTTATATGCTTATTTTCTAGGATTTTATTTCTGGATTGTTATGGACAGTTTCTTTTTCTTTTCTTTGGTCTTTGCTATTTTACACAAACCTAATTTTTTCTGAACTTTAGAGAATAAGTAACAGACATCATGCCTGGTCTTTTAACCTTAAATATTTCAGTCATGAATTTCCTAAGAAGGACATTCTTTTACAAATCACAGTACAGTTATCATTAACATTGATAGAATATTATTATCTAATCTACATATCTTGTTCAAATTACATTAATTGTACCTCTAATGTTCTCTATAGCAATACTATATGATATCTGTATAATGCAAGCCACAAATACAAGCCACATATGTAATTTTAATCTACATATTATCTAATCTACATATCTTGTTCAAATTACATTAATTGTACCTCTAATGTTCTCTATAGCAATACTATATGATATCTGTATAATGCAAGCCACAAATACAAGCCACATATGTAATTTTAAATGTTCTAGTAGCCACATTAAAAAAGTAAAAAGAAGCAAGTGAAAACAATTTTAAGAATTTACTTTATTTAAACCAATATGTCCAAAATAGTATCATTTCCACGTGTAATTAATATGAAAATGTACTATTGAGATATTTTACATTATTTTTTCATACTAAAACCCAGTGTGTATTTTACAATTATAGCACATCTCAATTCAGACTAGCCTCATTTCATTTATTCAATAGCCACTATGGCTAGTGGCCACCATATTGCACAGCATAGTTCTGTGGCAAATTAAAAATAAAAATTCTGGCCCAGGATCTAATCCAGAATCACATACATTTACTTGTCATGTCTCTTTAGCCTCCTTTATTTAATCTGAACAGTTCCTTCCTTTTTCATGACTTTCATGACAGTGAACATTTTTGAAGAGTATCAGGCAGATGTTTTGTAGACTGTCTTTCAATTTGGGATTGTTTTATGTTTCCTCATGATTAGATTCAGGTTGTGCATCTTTGGCAAGGATACCACAGCCATTATAAAGGTTTGTTTAGCACCCAATTTACATGTTTTTTTTCCTATACTTTCTGTTCTTGCATCATATACGTAATATCCTCCCTATGTCTGTGAGGATATGTATTTGCTTATATGTTAAATTTTTGGTCCATCTGTTGAAATAAAGCTGCTTCATGTTGGGTTTGCTTTGTGTTTTACTAGTTGTACCCCTTGGTATCTAGTTATTGTGGCAGATGGTCTTATGTTTCTCTGATGATGTAACTTTAGGCCTGGTGGCGTGTGTAATGGGAATGGACTAAATCCTAGGTGGTATTTCTTCTGATGTGTTTGAGAGAAGGGAAGGGGATGAGGCCAGGGAAGAGAAGCCAAGCCTTGTATCACTCTATCAACTTCCCCATTTGCTTCCATTCTGCTGGGAATTTTCTCCAATCAGGGATTCATCCCAACACTCTTAGAACAAAGCAGAAATAGGAAGAGGTGATCTCCTTAAGTTCTAATCTCCAGCTCTGTGAGTTTGAAGAGGGAAGGGGTCGAAAAGGGTACACCCAATGGTACCTGGGCTCCCTTCATCTTTTCTTCCCTTGAGAGCTTTTTGCTACCCTGAGATTACTCTGGATAGGGACAGGAATAGGGCTGCAGATGCAGACATCTGGGTTGCAGGACAATGTCTTTCCCTTGGCAATGTTAGAGATGGGAAATAGGAGAACTCCAATATCTTCCCAAATCCATCCTCCCACCACTGGGTCAGAGGAAAGAGGAGACTGATGAGTCCTCCATCCATCCTCTTACTCCTGGGTCAGATGCCTTCCACCCCATCCTGATCCTCCAGCCAGGACAGCCTTTGATCTCTCCTTTATTTTGTTGTCTCTATTTGCTCCTTGGATCTGTGACTCCCTCTGTTTCTGAAATTTCCCAGGGTTAAATTTAGAGGAGTAAACTGGCTATGCTAATTAACCATCTCATCAGGAACCAAGCAATACATTTTCAGGGTTTTTTTGTTGTTTCTGTTCAATCCATTTAATTCTTAGCACTATCCATCCTTACTGCTATATTATGGTAAATTTAATTATGTTTTTCAGGCTCTCTATGACTTTACCATTTTCTTTTTGGTTCTTCATATTCTGATAATAGGGTATTAACACTTTGATTTAAAATTGTGTATTTATAATTTCTCATTGATTTTTTAACAGATTGTTTTATATTTGTTGCTATGTTTTTTGGGCCCTGTAGACATAATATCATTATGCTCTCATTACTAACTCTAACTTTTATCATCACATAATTAGTTAATTGGCTTCCTTTAATAACTTTTGCCTTAAATTCAACTGTGTCTGGCATTGCAACCTGCTTTTTCATCAATTTAATTAATCTTTTTAGTGTTTTAAATTTTATTTTTTATTTTTAGAATTTCTAGCCTTTTGAAAGATTTCCCAGTAAATTATTATATTAGCTTTTTGTTTGTTTGTTTTCCTTTTCTTTTTTTTCTTTGGTTTTTGTTTTGTTTGTTTATTTGCTTTGCTTCTCATATGATTGTTTAAACTTCCACTTATTTTAACCTTCATCCTATTCATTTTTTGTTCTGCCATTCTCAATCATTTTACCTCTTAATTTATTTTTTTTCAAACTTTTATTTATTTAAGTGTGTTTTTCCAGGACCCCTCAGCTCCAAGTCAAGAGGTTGTTTCAACCTAGTTGTGGAGGGCACAGCTCACAGTGGCCCATGTGGGGATCGAACCGGCAACCTGGTTGTTAAGGGCACCGTGCTCTAACCAACTGAGCTAATCGGCTGCCCCCACCTCTCAATTTTTATAGTTAATTTGTTTTCATTTTTCTAAATTTTCTTTGGTATTATATAGGCAATGTATATTTTGGTTTTGGCTGTGCTTAACTTTATTTTCTTTGAAAACAATATTTTTAATTCAATTAACTATCCATTTAAAAAATAAACAATAAAGATATTATTTCTATTTCATCAACACATTCATACCTTATTTTAATAGTATCTTTCAATTTACTTTTATGGAAACCTTTGCTATTTTTTATTTTTCTCAAATCTTTTCTCACTTTTATTCTCCATTGAGTTAACTTACTGTTCTATTTATTTTAATCTACTTTTATTTTAATGATTCTCCTAATCCCCAACTCCTAGCATAAACAGTTCTTCCCTGATGTTATTCTTATTTACTTATCTCTTCAACAGATACTTACTAATTCAAGATTTCTCACTGTTTTTAACAGCATCATTTTTTTCAGGTCTGACTTTGAAAATCAGATTTATTTTTAAGTAACCTTTGAAGTCAACACATGTTCATTAGTGAGTGATTAAATTTCTCAAAACTGAAAATCTGTGAGTCTTTTCATTTGGATAAAAACCTAAATTATACTGTGTTTTACTCTGACCAAGATTTGTATGTGGTTTTCCATTACAGTGAAAGAAAACAATCCTTATTCACTTATGAATTATATTCTTTTATATGAAATCTGTAACCAAGCTCCTTACAGAATGTTTTCTTTTTCTCTTATAGTTAAAATAAAATATTTGATGATGCATGTTGGTCTTAGTTACTTTAAATGGAATCGAGCTATTAGTGGTGATATTTTTCTTCTAGTGCATCTTTTTTTAATTTTTGATTTTTTTGGTTGTTGTTGTTCTTTGTTGTTTGCTCCATCATTCCACAAATCTGTTCAGAGCTCCTGTTGTGTGTAGTCAATGCTATTTAGTTTATTCTTGTTTATTCCTTCTCTTTCTTTAGGAAGTCCTCTCTCCCAGAGCAGTTCATTCTCTAGATCCATCTTCTTTTGCATCTTTTTCATCTTTCTTTCCATGCTCTGCATATTTTTCCCTAGTTCATTTTCTTTCTCTGTTTAGTTTTCTATAGCATCTAATTCCACATTTTACCTATATTATCATTGTTTACTCCTTCTCTCTCCTTCTTCCCATAATGAGCTCTTCTGAAATAGGTATGATATCTTTCTCCCACATTTAAAAAACAGATTGCAGCTATTCTCTAAATTCTATTTTTATTCTCATTTCATGTCATGGCTTACTGATTCCATGCCTCCCACCCCCAACCCACTCTGTACCCAGGCCCTTACTTCATATTTCTTCTCTCATGCAGTCAAACGTATTTAGTAATTCAACATCACTTTTTTCCACTTTTACTCATGTTGATGTAAGAAATGTCCAAAATGGTAGACTATTTTTGTAAAAGTTTATTTGAGCCAAACTGATAACATATGCGAGGGAGCAAGATCTCAAATGCTCCAGAGAATAACAGTCTTACAGCTTCTCTTACGTATTTGAAATTAAGGAGGGAAAGTAAGGAAGATTACATGGAGGTGGGAGACAGCAAGGTGGGGATTGGACTACAGGACAGTTAACAAGATTATGTGCTCTCTTGAGAGTGGTTATGGCTGTTGACAAAGGTGTGTTAACCTAGATGCACAGAAACAATGGACAGGGTTTGCGTAAGGCAAAGATAAACCTTTTACTAAAAAAGTCATATGCCTGGGCCTGACTACCCACCAAAACCTGCCCACTTAGGAATTTATGATCAGATCGCCCTGTGTGGTTAATTTCCATAAAATCCACTCTCAGTTTTCCTGCAGTTTGTTGTGTTGATTATGACTGATACTTCTGAAACCTTTGCTTCAGATTATTTTATTAGAATTTAAATGGGACTTGAAATTTGGAAGGTTCACAGCTTCTCACTCTGCCTTCCACCTGGAAGTCCACAAACTGTGTTTGTTGAGGATATCGTTTCTTAAATAAGACTTGCCTGTATTGGACTGACTATCAAAATTGTACAAAGTAATACTTCCTTTATATCTATCAAGGTAAAGTCCCATTACCACTGATAGGCGTAAGTTAATTTATTAATAATTTGCCATTTACTCTTGCTCACTGGCAGTTTAAATAGGACATAGTTCCTGCATCTCATTCATGGAGCTTAGATAGTCACCTGTTTTGAACTGATTTGAGGAAGAAAGATTGGATTCACTGGCAGGTCATGGATCAGTTATTATGTGAGCTCCAATGCTACCAGTTTCCCAGGCAAAATGGATGTGATTAACATTGAAGCATGAGACCGACCCATGCATTTTTCATTTAATATTTCCATCAAACCTGTTTGCCAGCTCCTATGTTGTGAGTCCAAGGAATGCATGCTTTAATAATAAAGACTTAATTTTCCTTTTGCATGAAAATATTCTAAACTCCAAAAAGCTTTATGAAATCATAGGAGAGGATATACAAAGAGAATATACAACAGCATTATATATGGTTACCCAGGAATTTGCATACAAAATTCTGCTAAAGCTATTGGCATTTATGTACTTAAGTTTTCCAAACAACGAGTTGAAAAATATACCCTCAAGAATTGTTTATGCCAAGAGAGGCCAACTATTTATAATCACAAGTAGAGTTTCTGCAAAGGTCTGTGCCAGGCACTACAGTTCTGGCAAACATCCCTCCCAATTTGCAAAAACTCTACTGTTTTGGGCTGGAAGTGAAGCGTGAGTACAAAGAAATACTTTCAGCTTTTTCCTAGCCTCAGTTAAATTCGGAGTGAAAGAACAAACATGTAAGAAGACAAAGGATATAGGAAATCACAGCACAGGCAGCTCGCCTTATACCGGGGGTGCCAAAAAAATGTACACATTTTAAGAGATGTTATCTATGTATTACTTTTTGAAGTTGAATTGACTTACAGTAGCAATGTGTAGTATGACGTTTGCTAAAAGATGGCGTTAATCAATGAATGCTAGCGTCATTCATTGTATTACAATTTTAATAGATTTTCCTTTCCTAAAATGTGTATACATTTTTTTGGCATCCTCTGTATTTAGTAAAAAGGATTAGTATGGGTGACCCTGGAGTAAAGCTCATTGTCTGTAATTCTGGAGTAGGATGTTTGTAATCCTTTTGCTCTACTCCTGAGTTGATCAATTAAATTGAAAGTTATGTCAAATGCCCCAGAACATCTTGAAGTCTTTCTGTCCGTGCATTTTCTTGTGACCCTAATGACCTTCCATTGGAAGGGAAAGTGTGCATTATCTGCAGGGAACACATGAAGAAAGGCTTGGGTGGAAGCTATACTTTTGCCCAACTGCTATCAAGAGTTGAATTAAACTCCCTCGAACATAATAAGCTTGGTTTAACTTAAGAGGAAAATACCGTGTTTTCCCCACACATGGAGCTTCACAGGGTCTTGCAGCTCAAGTGGAAAGAACAATAGAAAGCAGAAGTCTTTCTCTTCACATCTGGCTCCTCGAAATGGGCTAAGAGGCGTTCTGGAGGGTTTTGCTGGCTGGGACAGTTAGTGTTTACAGATGTGAGTGGCTTTCAGTCATTGAATGCAAATTGCATTGGCTTTGTCTTGTACACCCTGGGAAAACCAAGAGGAAGAAGAGGAATAATGTTTCTTTATCCGCCCACCCACATTGAGATGCAGGGCACAGTCTTTTCAGGTTTCTTGGGTCCCTAAGCAACCTTTGAAGAGACCTGTGCATCTGTCTGGCTGTCCCTACTGCGGCAGACACGGATTCATTTGACTTTGCTTTTCAAGTCTCTGGTTCCATCTTTGGTCCATTGACTAAAGTTTTAGGTAAACATCTTGCCTGCAGACCTGAGTAGCTACCCAGCTCCTGAGCTAATTCTGCCTCCCTCTTAAACTTTGATCTGTATTCTGAAGGCAAGCTCATCAGAAAAAAAAAAAAAAGAAACGAAAAGAAAGAAAGAGAGCTAGCTATGGAGGCTAAAAGCCAGAAAAATAAGCTAAAGCGGGCAGGTGGGAGAGAGCAGGTTCTTGATGGCATACTGAATCTCAACACCAAGTATCAGAACAATGTGGAAGCTGAAAGAGCATTTCTGAGGTGAGAGAAACTAATTCAGCTTTCTCTTGCCCCAAGAAAGAGTGGCCAGAGGTCAGCATTCTGCTAAAAGGCAACACATACCACATACAGTCTGAACCGTCATGAACTTGGAAGTCACGTCCAACTTGGAGTCTTGTGTCTGAGACTTATTATAGGGCCTTAGGAAAATTGTTGTACCTCTCTGTGCCTCAGTTTCCTCATTTGAAAAGCAGGGATAATCAAAGAAGATAATAATCAGAAAGCTGTTTTGAGGACGGCCTATGTTCAAATCTAAGCTCCTCCATTTACTATCCTGTAGGACCTCAGAAAAGACACCAACTGGCCTCTCTGAGCTTTCATGTTGCACATGAAAACCCAAATCTACTTTATTGGGTTATTGTAGGGTTAGAAGAGTTAATATTCTTACAGCCCTTCAAACAGGCTTGGCATATAGTGAGAGCTCACAGTGTTAGTCATTGTTATTTTAAAATGAGATAATGCATAAATGGTTTTTAGCTCAGTACCAGATGCACAGAAAGTGCTGTGTTAGCTGTGGCTGTATGTAATGCACTTATTTCTAGCCGTCTCATTCTACCCACCCAAATTCTCCATCTTTAAATAAGGAGTTAGCTCTGATCTCATGTTGAGATCTTGGACAAGTTCTCTCATCTGATTGGCTTCTATCATCCCATGAGAATTTGCTGATGTCCCGACTTTGCTCCTGAATTTCCTCCATGTCCCAAATGGAGAGAGGCTGAGTTCCAGATACATTTTATCTTCCTTAACTTTACAAATACCACTGAAATCAAATGGCCCTAAATTTTAAAAAATAAAAAAAAAAAAATTTACAAAACATGGCATAGTGCAGAAAGCCTAACCAGCAATGAGGAAATAGTTTGCCTTTGTGCCTTTTTTCCCCCTCAGAAAGGAATTTAATAACAAATGCAACATATGTTTCACAATCAGCCAGCCAAACACATGGAACTAGTCAGCTAATTTTAATTACAAGTTAGTGTTTATTGACTTGTATTTTTGTAAATAAGCTAAGGAAAGTAAACAGAGTTTGGGATTTATGTGTTCTGTGATTTCTGTTGGCCAAGATCAGTTTTACTTGGTTCCTCTCCTCTCTTCCCTTCTATCCCCCTGCCCCTAAAAAAACACATATGAGCAATTTTTAGGTGAGATATGCCTCAAAGTATACCAGAGCCTCAGCAACAATCAACTAGAGAAGAAACAAAGCTAGGATGAGATAAAGAAAATGATCCAAATACGGAGCTTAGTCCTGGGTGCAGCCCCTCTCTCTCTTCACCAAGCCAGGGCTTGCTCAGCCTTCCTCATACAGCCAAAATCATGACTTCTTCAGGGACTCTTCCCTGACGCCTCACACTGGACTGGGTTCTCAAAGCCTCTTTGTAACCTTCGTTCCCTTCTAAACCATTTATTGTTTGCTCTGACTGCTACAGGTTTCCCTAGGTTTATGTTCCTCAAGATATCCATAGAAAGCACACAGAATTCAAGATTAATCCTAAAAGAAGATTGATACTGCTTTTCTAAGCCAGCTATGAAGTGGTACATCTGTGCACCAATATCATAAACACAGCTTAAAACTTACTCAGTTGCCAGCTTTGAAATTATGATTCTTGACAATCCTTTTTAATTTGAGGGAAGGGCTAATTTTGTTGTTTTACATTTTGTGCACAGAAGGGCTTTAATATTTTTATATCTCTTTTTATGTGTCTTTATCAATATCTATATCTTTATATAGCTGTATATCTATATCTTTATATTTCTATGCCCTATGATTCTCTTCCACATAAAATGAGGCTGCTCTGTAATTATTTGTGTAATCAAATTAGTTGTCTTCCCTAAAGGATAGCTTCCAGGAATTCGTATGCTACCCATTGTTCATTGCACTACACTGGTGCCCAGCAAAATGCCTGGCACAGGGTTGATACTCAAGAAGCCTGAGAGGGGCTGAGGAAGGTAGAAATTGAGATCTTCTGAGAATCTAAAAAAGAGAAACAGTATTTTTTTCTCTGTGTGCAGGAAGGGCAGTCTGGCTTTCATCTCAAAGACAGAGGAAAGAGTTCTCTCTTCCTCTGGGCTCCATCAGCATTCTGCCCACTCCTACATCATGGCACAGATCCTAATTGGCAAAACTTATTTATCATCTATCCCCTGCACTAGACTATTAGTTCCCTAAGGGTAGGTCCACGTCATCTTCATGACTCTATCACTGTCTCCCAAACTATGCAAAACAGAGTAGACACTTATGAGTGTCAGATAGATGAAAGGACAGATGGATGAACGGGACTCCTGGGGTCCATTTTATCCCTTGTAGTGGCATCAAGGAGATGTCACATAGGACAGAACATAAACCATCCCTAAAATCTGCCTTAAATGCATTCTGCTTCCTTTAATCTATAAGCTCTGGGAAAATATCTCGTATTAACCTTGGGACATGCAACTATAATTATCATCTTCAAGGTACTGTATGTATTAGAAATAATGTTGGACAAACTTCCTCATGATTCTTTTCCTTACTCTCTATTCCCTGTGTCCTCTTTGCTTTCCCCCCACATTCTATAATAGTTTTATGGCAGAGCCTGGAGGAAGGCATGGAGTTGGTTGGGGTCATCACTGTATTCCCACTTCCATCCAGCATAGTATCTGCTATAGATTTTATGATTTAATGCTCGATACATGTTATTCAATGGACTTGCCACAAAAAGTCTTCTCCGTTTTTAAGAAAGTATTCTAACTACTTAAAACAATCGTAGGAAGGAGGATATGTATGTTCTAGAAACCTCAATAAGTTTACTCAGAATGGTACACACAAAATTCTGCTGAAGCTAACAGCATGTGTGTGCTTAAGTTTTCCAAACATGAATTGAAATTATACCCTGAAGAATTGTTTATGCCAAATAAGGCCGACTATTCATGATCATGACTAGAATTGTTTCATGTTTTGTGCCAGCCACTGCATTCCTGCCAAACATCCTCCCAATTTGCAAGGATTCTTGGGTTTCGCGTTAGAAATGAAGCAGGAAAATGCCTCTTCAACCCAACTTATATGGATCTTGTTTTTCATTAGTACTTACTTAGGCTACACTGATTAGAGCAACGTCCTAATTCTGTTTTGAAATGCTTATTTTGGTTGACAAAGTGACAGGGATTTTCAACCAAACTGTATGAAAACAAGTTAATAGAGCTGTGATGTCAGTTTGGGTTCTGAACACACACAACACCTAGAAAATGGCTCACACGACTTCTGTGCCAGAAGCACCAACTGAGAGGTTGTCAGTCAGATATTTCTATCAACCAAAGCAAAAAATCAGCTCCCTAGTCTGGTGGCTATTGAGCCAAAACTTGGGGGGGAAAAAAAGGAAAAAAACAAAAAGCTGGCAGACCAAGGTCTTAGATTTGCTAATCACAGCTCCTAGAGATGAGATGCTTGGAGAATAGCTCACAACAAATAGTGCTTACAGGAAAAGTGCTCCTGAAAAATGAATGAGTTGAGGACCCTGAGCCCCTTCTTCAGACTCAACCCGGCTCCCAGGCTTTGGAACAGTGATTTTCTTTGGAGGAATTTCGATGAGCTTAGTAACCGATCACTGTCCCAGTTCTAACAAGGCCATCACATCTAGTGGGTAAGCCTGTGGACTCTGGAGCCAGACTGAATTCTGCCTCCACCACTTACTACTGTCTTTGAGATGACAGGCAAGTCACTTAATTCACTTCTCTATGCCTCAGTTTTCTTACTTATAAAGTGGGAATAATAACAGTACTGACTTCACAGAACTATTGTGAGGATGAAATGAATTAATATATGTAAAGAACTTAGAAGAGTGCCTGGCATAGAGTAAGTGTTATATAATTGATAACTATTATTATACCTTATTTATTGCCATCCATGTCTTGCCTAGCTCTCATAATTAGGTCTCAATTTCCAGGTGTTCATTGATTCCATAGATATCTAAGGACTGCCTCCTCTCCAGCTGACCTTGTCCTTACTTTCGCCTTGCTCCCCCGTGAGACCATGTAGGAGCCGTATCTTTGCTCCTCTCAGGATGAGGTCCCTCTTTTGCTCCTACCAATCTTTCCAGGCCCCGGAAGTCTGCCTCTTAGAGCTGCCAGACCTGCCTGATGTCTAGCATCCCCAGTCTCTCCTAATACTAGGAGCTCCCTGGCCTGCCCACTCACCTCCATTACCATTCTCTCCATCTTATCTTTAAGCCTGGTCTGGTCTTGGTTCTGACAGCTCCCTGGAAATTTGTTCATGCAATGAATAAATTATTCAACCCTTTATTTCCCTCCAAGGAAGAACTAGGAAGCCGGACCTTATCAAAGGAACTCCTGCTTCCCCCCTTACTACAATAATTTAATCTCTAAGAAGTTTTAAAAAAACAAAAACACTAAGGAAATATCCCTCTAATCATAAATTATCCCTCTTCAGCAAGAGAAAATAGACTTCTCCTGCCTGCAATTGCACAAACAGAGCTCTTCCATTTCGCCAGAGCTCCAGGGAATAATTGGCCACTAGCTGCCACCTTAGGCTGCAGGTTTCAGGAACTTGGAAAGGGGAATTTTCCATCCTGCTTACTGCCTTTGCAGTGTTCTCAGCTGCCAGCATATGGTGGTGGGTGTGGGTCTGAGCCAACTTTCGTGTTTCTAAATAATACGGTGGAGATGCTGTCCTCCTTTGCTATAGTGCTCTGGGCATTCATTCATCAACCACTTTCCTGCAGGTACCGACTACGTGCAGGCCTTTAGAAAATAAGCCCCATCTTCATGTATTTTTAAAACTATTGGCAGGAAAGCCAAAGTAAACTAAATACTCAAGGTAAAACTAATAAAGTTCTCATACTACCACAGCAGAAGGAACTTGAGTAAAGTCACAGACCCCAGTAGGGGTAAATTCAAGATATATTTATGTCACCTTGGGTTCAAATACAAATTCTTCAACTGGGCTAAATTCACTAGGACCTGGCCAGTTCTCCTCTGATCTCTTGCCCCTCTGCAACTTGTACCCTTGGCTCCATATCCATCTTATGTTCCCGGCTCATTGTGCCCTCTGGGCCTGTTCAGGAGACGGTTCAAATGCTTGCAGCACTCTGACTAGCCCCACCCCCTTCACCTGGCTGATTGCTGGTCACCCTTTCCTTCTCAGCATAAATCCCACTGCCTCTGAAATCCTCCTCCCGTTCTCCAGTCTGGATTAGCAGCCCTCCTCTTTCTGCTCAAGTCTTGTGGTTATCCTATCATGACACTTTCGTGCTGCATTGTAATTTCCCCTTCATGTGTTTGATCCCCCTCATTTGCTAAGTCAGGGCAGGGCCCTTGTCTGGTTTGGCTCAGAACCTCCAGGACTCAGAGCATAACATGAGCTCAGTGAGTTGAATTGAGATAACCCAAGCTCTCGCTGTACCAAGCTGCCTCCCTGACGGGTCAAATCCCAGAATCAAGTTACCAGCTTTGCAATTCCCAGCTAATGGCTCTGTATAGGCTTTGCTCCTGGCCCAAAGCACCTGACCTCTGCTCTTTCAAATGTGCTGGACTAACCTTTGACCTTCCACTTCTACCTCTTCCAGGCTCGCAGCTCATCTCTGTCGTTTCCCTGTCCCTTCCTTATTAGCTGAACATTAAACTTTTGGCTCCCATACAATACAGCATAAGCTTAGGGTCGTCCAGAGTGAGACGTGAGAGACTAGGAGGGAAAGGTAACACTGCTTTTACCTTCACATTCTTTTTTAAAATGAAATTTTTATTCAAGTATAACAGACATACAGAAAAGTAGGTAAATTGTAAGTGCGGTTCAGTTTGCCATTCATCTGAATACATTCAAAAATCAGAAAATTACTAAGACTCCAGAAGGCTCCATTTGACCCCTTCAAGTTTTCCAAAGGTCAACCACCATCTGGACTTCTACTATTGATTAATTTTGCTTGTTTTTAAGACAAACAAATGAGAAACAAAAACTCATAGACACAGACAACAGTTTAGTGGTTACCAGAGGGTAAAGGGGGGGCGGGGGGTGGGAGATGAGGGTAAAGGGGATCAAATATATGGTGATGGAAGGAGAACTGACTCTGGGTGGTGAACACACAATGGGATTTATAGATGATGTAATACAGAATTGTGCACCTGAAATCTATGTAATTTTACTTAGTAAAATCTATGTAATTGGGGTAACAATTGTCACCCCAATAAACTTTAAAAAAAAGAAGAAAATAATTTTGCTTGTTTTTAAACATTTTGTAGATAGAATTTTACAGCATGTACTCTCTAGTGTCTGGCTTCTTTTGTCAACTTTATAGTTTGTCAGTTTCATCTACATGGTTGCATATAGTTTTGGTTTGTTCCTTTTTGTAACTGTAAGATATTCCACTGTGTGAATGAACCACATTTCATTTATCCATTCTATTGTGGATGAACATTTGGGTAGTTTCCAGTTTGGCACTATTATAAATAGTACTGTGCAAAGTATTCAGGTGCAGGTTTTTTGGTAAATATATGTATGCATTTCTGTTGGTTATATACTAGGAGTGGAATTGCTGGGTCATAAGGTATGTAGCCCAGGTTTAGTAGATACTGTTACATAATTTTTCACAACAAAAGTGATCTGGTGAATCTACATCTTTGTCAACACTTGATATTGGTCTTTTTTCATTTTAGCTACCTGCTGTATGTGTAGTAATATCACATTGTGATTTTAATTTGAATTTCTTTGATTTTCACTGCTATATTGTTATCGGTCATTTGGATTATCGAAAGTGACTGTTAAGTCTTTTGAACGTTTTTTTCTATTGAGTTGTCTGCCTTTTTCTTATTGCTATGTAGGAGTTGTTTCTATATACTAGATATGAGTCCTTTGTCAAGTATATGTATTCCAAATATCTCTCCCATTCTGTGGTTTTCCTTTTCACTCTCCTAATCTTTGATTAACAAAAGATTTCAATTCTAATATAATCCAAATGATCTTTTTCTTCATGGTTAGCATTTTATGTGTCTAATTTAAGAAATCTTTGCCCACTACCAAGTCATAAAGACTTTATTCTATATTCTCTTTCAAACACCATATTGTTTTCACCTTTCATATCTAGATGTTGAGTTGATCTGTAACTGAATTTGTGTATGATGTGAGATAGGGAGTCAAGATTATTTTTTTTCCTCCAGAATCATTTATTGGAATACCCATTTTTTCCTTTCTGCATTAGTGACACCTTTGTCATACATCCAGTGACTATAAATCTATGGGTCTATTTCAGGACTCTATATTCTGTCATTCTGTTTCATTGTTTTATTTGTCCATCTTTCATATCTGGGAGTGTTAGTTCTCCAACTTTGTTCTTTAAGATTATTTTGGCTGTTATTTGTTCTTTGTATTTCTGCATAAATTTTAGAATTGTGATCTCAATTTTCATTTTTTAAAAACCTGTTTGTATTTTTATTGGGTTTATGTTGAATTTATGGACAAATTTGGGGAAATTTGACAACTTTACGTTGTTAACTCTTCTACTTCACAAATATGTTATGTTGCCCCATTTATTTGGATTTACTGTAAGTTCACTCAATAATGTTTTATAGTTTTATATTTAGAAGAAGTCTTGTTCATTTTTCACTAGATTTCTCCTTTAAATTACATATTTTATGCTATTACAAATAATAACTTTTGAAAATATTATTTTATTTGTCACTGGTATATAGAAATTAAATTGATTCTTATATGTTGATTTAGTATCCAGAGACCTTGCTAAATGCACTTATTAATTCTATAGGTTATTTTGGAATTTTATGTACACAATTATATCTTCTATCAACAATTCCTTTTTAATTCTTGTGAGTTCTATTTCTCTTTCTTGCCTTGTTGCATGGGCTAGAACTTCCAATACAATGTTGAATAGAAGTGTTGATACTGGGCATTCTTGCCTTATTCCCAGTCTTGTGGGGAAAGCGTTTTTTTGTTTGTTTGTTTGTTTTGTTTTGTTTTGTTTCTTTGAGCAGCAATAGTGGGGAAAGCTTGTAGTATTTTATTTTTAAATATGATTTTTGCTATAGTTTTTTTTTTTATAGATCTTTTATCAGGTAAAGAACATTTTCTCCTAAGTTTGCTGAGTTGTTTTTCTTTTTCTTTTTTTTATCATGAATGGATACTGAATGTAATCAAATGCTTCTGTATCTATGAAGATACTCATGTAATTTTTTTCTGTTAATATGATTAAATTTTGAATGTTAAACCACTCTTATATTCCTTGAATAAACACTACATTGTTGTGATATGGTATACTTTTTCTCAATAACTGGATATAAAGTTTGCTAATATTTTGTCAATGAAATAAATTAGCATCCTATCTTTACTTTTACCTTCAATTTTAAAGTGAATTTTTTGACTTCAGCGTGACTCCTCTTTCATCCTATATATAGACTTCGTTCAATAGACTTTGCTTCTATTATTAGTTTAAACTTTTCCCAGAGTCTCTAGCTTCTCTCTCACTGGCAGAACAAAAAGCCTTCCCAAAGACAAAGCAATCATGATCCAAACCCTGGTTCAACCACTCATGGGCAGTGTGTCCACTGGCAAGTTACAGATCCTCTCTGAAACCAGTGAAAGGGATTGAAAGTAAATTAGAGGATACATATGAAGCACCTGGTCCAAGCACCAGTAATTCCTCTTTCTCACTACTCTCTGCTGCCTAAAAACTTTTCAAACATAGAAGAGCGTTGGCTTATATTTATAGGACCTAGCCAACAGTTAAGATTCAAACCTGAAAAATGAACTAATGGGGATGGAAGAAGTCCATTCTTTTTGTTACACTCTAAAAAACAAAGCAAAATTATTTACTGCCCCTGCTAAGTTTTAAATACAAGCTCCTAGATTTTTAAAATTACATAAACATTGCTAGAATTTATCATCCAAAGTGCTACAGTTCCTTCCCTAGGGTTTCAAACTCAGATGTTAATGGTGTATTAAACATTTGGAAGGTGTCCAGGAATATAGCCTCTCTCTCATATATAACAATGTTTATGTGGAAAAGTCAGCTTGGAAGGACACTTTTAAATAAAGTTCCTCTTTGTAGAAATATAACCCCAGCGCTATTTGTTAGTGCACAATAAACTTTTAACCAGCCTCCACAGTAGCAGTGGGGATGGGCGTCTAGGGCTGCTCTGAGATTATGTGCTTTGTCTCTGAGATGAGAATCAGGTGGTTGGCTAGGCTTTAGAAATGACCAAATAAATCAAGAGTCAGAAGGTAAGAAAAATTGGGTTGAAAAGGCTGAGTTTGAAGAAGGCTAAAATTTATGAACGTCATGAGCCAATACTTGCAATGTTGTCTAGGGCACTGGATAAGCATGGTTCTATTTATCTCCCTGGTATCCCTCTCCAAGAGCTGATTCTGGTGACAGCCCTGGGTGACATCAGAGTGACCTCCTAACTAAAGATGTAGACCTCCTAAATCTGGATGTGGCTCAAGCTGTGAATCCCCAGCGGAGTAGAAAGGGCATGGTATGGCCTTAGCAGATCTGATGATAATCTCAGCTCTGCCACTTGCTAGCAGCTCAGTTCCCTCATCCATAACATGGGATGGTACCTCACCTACCTAGTATGACCACTGTGAGAACAGAAGGAGAAGGATGCTAGCTAATACCTGTGAAACATCTGATGGAGGGAATGGACTCACTACATGGTAGTGGTTGTGATGATAATGATGACAATGGCAACCGTGATGGTGACAGGACAGTGACGAGGAAGCCACCGTCCATAGCTTTGGGTGGAGGAGTGCTGAAGGAGCGTCTATATTCTACAAGTCTGCTCTGCTTGCAGACACAGGAGGAGCCGCCCCCGCTGATTCTTGTCTAATCTCCAGACTCTTATTTTATGGATCTCTGGGTCCCGACCCATAATCTTACTTGAATGAGCCTCGTCTTAATTTCCCCAAAAACAGAGCTTGAGGCCAGGACTTTGGTAAAGACAGTTTATGTAGCAGATGATCCAGGAAGCAGGAGGGAAGGAGAGTGATAGAGAAGGAGGTGGAATCAACCTAAAAGTGCATTTTGAAGTCATTGGCATCCGTGTACCTCTGAAACGTGTGTGGAAGGCCTTCAAGAATTATCTGCCTTCCAGAATTGTCCACTAGCGTTCACCCCTCCATAGACTGAAGATTGTCTTCAGGAGCGCTAACTTCCCCACACTTGTTTACAGGCCAAGCGGGCCCTCGAAGCTTCCGAGAAGGCCATGAGGCAGGAAATGGAAACAAGCACAGTACACTTGAGGTAGACTCTCCCTGATGGCATCAGTATGAGCTCACACCTGCCTGTCATTGTTGTGGTAGAAGTCAGAGGTAGATGGAGGGTGTGTGACACTAAGCACCAAACACAACTGCTACAGGCCAAATCTTAGTTCAAGTGTAGGCTCTTGCGACATGCTGTCTACCTGCTACATGTGATTCACAACTGCTAGAGACCCTATTTTTCCCATAAGGTCTATCCTCCCCCATCTCCACTTCCCAAGAGGGGCGACCTGCACAGCTGGTCCTTACATTAGCAGTCCTCGGACGTATTCCAGGTTCCAGAGATGTGCTGTTTGATATGATAGCCACTATACACAAAATGGTTATTTAAATTTAAATCAATTTAAATACAATTTAAAATTAAGTTCCTCAGTCACACTGACCACTTGTCAATTTCAAGTGCTCAATGGCCATACATGGCAAGTGGCTACCATATTGGCCAGCGGAATATAGAACACTTCCATCTTCACGGGAAAGTTCAGTTAGACAGAGCTTCTCTAGAGTGAGCCTGCCTGAGTCCAATTCTTGGCTCTACCACTTACTAGCTGGGTATCTCTGAGCAAGACATTTAACCTTTCTGTGCTTTAATTTCCTAATCTGTAAAATGGACTTGTTTAAATGATTAAGTAAATAACAATATGTAAAGCATGCAGTAAAGTCTCACTGGGTGTTATTAATTATTATTATTCCCCAGTTTCTAGGGAAATTCTTTTGTGAGGCAGGCAGTTGTTAAAGACCCTTCAGCCCCAATCCAGGCCCTGGGTTTTGGGCTCCTAAATTATCTCCAGGCTTGAGATGTCCCTGCCATGTGCCCCACGTCTCAGAACAGAGATACTGCTTTAGCTACTGCTTCCCTCTCAGCCTTCTTTCAGCCCACCATCCTGATTCCAGAAGGTAGAACATGAACCCTAACTATAAGCTTGTGACAGGAGCTCTACTGGCTGCTTCTGTCTGTCCACTTGGCTCATTCTGCTACCACTTACTTTTCACCTGCTCCACACACCTGACAGGCTTCTATGCCCCTGCCCAAACAAGGTTGACTGCCACCTGAACCACAGTTAAGCTGACCATACCACTTGGACAATCCAGCTATTCTCCAAGACCTGCCTAATGGACAGGTTCTGTGCATGTTCCAGTTTGCTCCAATCTCTATCTTACCTGGTGAAATAGAATATTAATATTAAAAGTAACATTTATTGAATGTCTATTTTATAATAGGAACTGTAATATTTTCATATGGATTTCCTTCTGTAATACCCGTAACAACCCTAAAAAGTAGGTACTATTGTTATTTCCATTTCACAGATAAGAAAACTGAGTCTTAGAAAACTTAGATAGCTTGTTCAAGGTCACACAGATACTCAGTGGTGGAAACAGGAATGTGGTGATGGCCTTAAACAGTAGGAGGTCTTTTTTTCCCCCAAGACATTTGAAAGGATGGATGAATCTCAAAAGTATTATGCTAGGTTAAAGAAGCCAGATCTACAAGGCTACATACTATATTAGTCAATTTATACTATATTGCAGAAAAACACAAAACTATAGGGACCAATAACAGAGCAGAAATTGCCAAGAGCTGGGGGTAGAAGAATGAGGTTGACTACAAAAAGATACATGGGCAATGTTTTAGGTAATAGAACTATTCTATATCTTGATGGTGATAGTGGTTACATGACTTCATAAATTTGTCAAACCTCACTAAACTATACATTACAAAGGATAAATTTTATTGAATTTAAAGTATACTTTTATTTTTAAATGGGAAATGAAACAGACAGTAACTTCCCTCAGATTAGGCCCCCAGCAATTGTCCAACTATGGGAATAGATGGGGACAAAAGTCAAAGTTTTAAAGACTTGGTGGAGTAAATGAGTTCAGATGGGAGCTCAGGATCAGATGGCAAGGATTTGAGAAAATAATTCAAAGAAAGGAAGTGGAAACAGTGAACTTAACTTTCCTGAAAAGACTGGAGGTGTAGGTACACTTTGTGGGAAGAGAGCATTGATAGATTTTTTTCACCCAGAATGAGAAAATTTGAACCTCTTTACTTTTCAAGGAAGAAGCACGTTAGTGAAAAAGAAATTAAAGGTGGACTTTGCCCATGTATTTACCATCGCTAGCACTCTTACATTCTTTCTGAATTTCCATCTGTTTTTATTTCCCTTCAGCCTGAAGAATTTCCTTTAATATTTCACATACTGCAAGTGTGCTGGTAATAAATTCACTTAGCTTTCATTTATTTAAAAAAAGTGTTTTATTTCCCCCTCATTTTTGAAGGATATTTTTATAAGATATAGAACTTGAGGTGACAGTCTTCTATTTCATTTAGAACTTTAGCGGTGTCATTTCTTTGTCTTTTTTTTTTTTAATTTAAGAGGCTCCCTTTATTTTATTTTATGTTTTTTTGAGGATTATGTTTTCATTTTTATTAAATTTATTGGGGCTACATTGGTTAGTAAAATTATATAGGTTTCAAGTGTACGATTCTATAATACATCATCTATATGTTGCATTGTGTGTTCATCACCCAGAGTCAGTTCTCCTTCCATCACCATATATTTAACCCCCTTTACCCTCTTCTACTACTCCCATTCCCCGTTACCCCCTGGTAACCACTGAACTGTTGTCTGTGTCTATGATTTTTGTTTATTTGTTGCTTTCAGTTTTATATCCTATATATGAGTGAAGTTATATGGTTCTCGACTTTTTCTGTCTGACTTGTTTCGCTTAGCACAATAATCTCGAGATTCATCCATGTTGTCACAAATGGCAGTATTTCATCTTTTCTTATGGACGAGTAGTATTCCATTTTATATATGTATCACACCTTCTTTATCCTATCATCTATCCAAGGACACTTTGGTTGTTTCCATGTCTTGGCCACTGTGAATAACGCTGAAAAATCTGAAAACATCCGTTAAGATATATGTACCCTTGTGTTCATTTCTTTGTCTTCTGATTTGTCGTGTTTTTGAAGCCAGCAGTTATTTTTACTTTTATTTTCCTGATTGTAATCTGTCTTTTGTTGCCTCTGTCTGCTTTTAAGATTTTCTCTTTATCTCTAATTATCATCAATTTATTATGATGCATCTAAGTATAATTTTCTTTGTTTAAATCCTGTTTGTAGTTTATTGATCTGTTTTTTCATCAAATTTGGGGAAATTTTAGACATTATTTCTTTAAATATATTTAGAATTCAATTTCTCTATCCTCTTCTTTTGGGACTCAAATTACCCCTATATTAAACTACTTATTGTTGTTCGAAAGGCCACTGCAAATACAGTTCATTTAATTTCAAACTTTTTTTTCCTCTGTGCTTTATTTTGAATTGTTTCTGTCACCCTATCTTTCAGTTTGCAGACTTTTTTTCTTTTGCTGTGTCTTAATACAGATGTTATATTTTTCAGTTCTACACTTTTCATTGGGTTTTTAAAAATGGTTCCTGTTTCTCAGCTGAGAGTACCCATCTGTTCACGCATTGAGTCCATCTTTTCCTTTAAGTCCTTGAACATATTGATAATAGGTGTTTTAAAAATTCTCATATGCTATCTCATATTCCCACCATATCAGTTATCACATGAACTCTTTCTGTTGACTTTTTGTGGTTATAGATCATATTTTCCTGCTTCTGCATATATTACTAATTTAATTGTATAAGGGACCTTGTAGATGCTACATTGTTGAATATCTAGATTTGTTGTCTTCCTTTAAAGAGTATGAAGTTTTGATCAGACAGATGGTTTATTTACTGACAGATCTGTTTGATTTGCTTTCAAGTCTTGTTTCAACACTGATCATCCCTTCCTTACAAATACTTACCTACTTGTGGTTTTCCAAAAGTCTCTGCTTTTTCTTATGCCCTACTTTTGTACCTACTGGTCCTTCTGCAAAAATATCCTTCCTCCTATCCCCTAATAGTCTTGCTAACTCCTATTTATCCTTCAGAATGTAGCTCAGCTGCCATTTACTCCAGGAAGCCCTCTCTAATACAGTCTGTGTTAAATGTCCCCTTATTTGTTCTTTTATGTCACTCTGTTTTTGCCTTTATCAAAGCTGTATTGTACACAGCTTATTGTACTTGCCTGTTATGACCTATCCTTCATGCCCTCCACTCTGTCCTCCAGACTGAACATCTCAAGGACAGGGACCTAGTCTGATTCTTCTTAGAGTCTCTATGGCATAGCACAGGTTTTAGCAAACTTTTTCTATAAAAAGCCATATAGTAAATATTTTAGGGTTTGCAGGCCAGACAGTCTCTCTGTTGTAACTCCTCAACACTGCTGTTGCAACATAAAAGCAGTCATGAACAATACGTAAATAATATGTAAACTAAAAAAAAAACTTTATTGGAACAAAAACAAGCAGTGGGCTGTAGCTTGCTGATCCCTGGCTTAGCACATAGCATACGCCTAGTAAATGTTCGTTCAATGAATTAATTAATACAATATAATATTATTATTGGAGGCCTCTGAGGAAATACAAAAGAATATAATCAATTGCATAAGTGCTAGGGTTTTCCCTGGAATGGAAAAGTGACACTTCTCTTGGAACCTTAAGAAGAAAAGGCTAACTGTTAGAAAGTTGAGGAATTTCTGGCTTAATTGACAGGTCTCCCATGCAGGGCTTTTTCCAGAAGGCCATACTGGGATGAGATCCTGAAAACAGAATGGCTTGGTCGGAGAAAGTTTCTGAAGCAGCCAAGAGCAGGAAGACCGACAAAGCAAGTACAAGCTGTGTCCTGGGTAGCACCCAGGGGCAAACCCAGAGGAGCCAAGTTCTGTAGCCAAATCTAAAGTGTCAGAAACCATACAGATTCTGGAACTGAGCCTCAGATGAAAATAACAAGGGCAGGAGGGAAGTGAGATCCAAGATGACTTTTATGAATAGAGCTGACAGGCCTGCAGCATTTTTCTGTTGGTCACAGGCCACATGGTGCATGCCTGAGTCAGTAGATGGGTTGACCTTGGTTTTCTCAGAAGAGTTAAGTTACAAAGTCATCACCTAAGAGATAAAAGGAAGAGAGGAGGCTGAGTCTTAGAGATTAGTGGAGCTCTGGTATTGCTAATATAGCAAATTCCATAAGGGCCCACCAGGGCTCCCCAAAAAAGGTTTCCTGAGGCTAAGGTTCGGTAACAGGAGGCCGCAGCAAACCAGTCACCAAGGTTATAGAACATTCTCCAGTGACATGCTGCAAGTGAATGTCAAGGAAATGAATGGGTGGCTTTCTGCAGGATTGGGATTGGCAGGAGAATGTAGCCACTATCAAAGCAGGCCAGGAAATCTGGGCTGTCACTGAACACATGCCCTGCGCAGAACACGTCACAGAATCCATCTACTGTGCAGCATGCCTCCTGCTGCACCAGACAAAAAGCCAGTCATGCTTTTTTCATCAGCAATGGCCTTTTAGGCATCATTGTGAACATCAGTAATTTAGCACCAGCAATGACAATAGAAAGTGTCCGAAATAAGGTTACTACACGTACATTCAGGATATGTCCCTGGAGTGACTTTTCAGACAAATGCACCTGGTTGGCTCTGATATCTCAAACTCACATGTCTAATCATTTCTTTCTCCCAGCTTCCCATCTGCCTTTTTCTCATCTGTGTCTCATCCAAGTTATTGGGAGTAAACATCTAAATCCAGAGATGTGTAGGCCAACTGAACACTGCTGGAACTAGAGAGTTCCATGCTAAGCCAAGTGACCTTACCTGAGAGCCGAAGGGGTTGGCAGTGGTGTTGGTTTCTCTGCCCCTAACCCCCAGACTGAAACCCCAGTGTTTCACTAAGGACACCCGTGGTAGCCTCCCTAAGTATTCCCTTAAGAATGCCACAAGTGTTTACCTCGTCCCCTTCTCCCCAGGCCTCCTGATACCTGGGCATTCTCTCTCTCTCCTTCCTTATATCCTGGAGGATGGTGGGGCCCAGAGCTAAACTTCTCTGTGTCCCTGTTCACTGGAGTCCGCTTAGCTACCTCATTCTGCAGACCCCAGACCACTAAGTACCATTCAGATAACTCTATCATGTTTTCCAGATTCAGGTCCTTGCATCTGACATTCCTGTCATCTCTACATACCAGTTCTAAGTCCGACTGCCACCCAATCACCCAATCAGATGACCTGTGGTCCCCATGCCTTCCAGAAGCTTGTCTAGGTTTGCCCAGCCTTATTCCAATTTAATTTCACTGGCTAATATGTATTAACATTGAGCCTTTTCTGTGTGCTAGCCACTCGTCGTTACTTCAGCCTTGGAACACCACCAGGAGGGTGGTCATGTCAATATTCCTATGTTACAAATGAAGAAACTGAAGTTGAAAGTGATTAATTGACTTAGTCCATCTAGAAAGTTTCAGAACTGAGATTAGAACACCTGTTACTCTAATCCAAAAACCAGAGTTTTAACTACTTCACCAAACCGCCTCCCAAAGACTCTCCCACCTTCCCTCTCATTGGCTCATACCTCTGACTTCACATCCCCATGTCTTCTCCAACACCCTAAGTCAGACCCTACACAACTCACGCAGGAAATGTTGATGGGTAGCCTATTTTGTCTTCTCGCCATTGGCCCTCGAAAGGCTGTGTCCTGTTGGAGATGTGCAGTGTGGTGGAGAGGAGCTGGGCTCTGGCACCAGACGGACCTGACCGAATCCCAGCGTCTTCATTCATCTGCTGCTGTGATCTTGGGTTAACTCACTTTACCTCTCTGAATCTGTTTCCTCATGTGCAAAAAATGGAAATTATGATAGTCAGTGTCAAAATCGTTTTCTTTTTTGAGTGTTTTATGTGGTGGTGTTGGTCAAGTCTTGGGCGCAGTGCCCAGCACGTAACAATAGCTCCATATGTACCTATTGTCATGTCCTTCTTCCCAGAAGGAAACTCCCGTCATGTTTCCCCTTTTCCTGGCGCTATTTACCACGGTGGGCACTCAGCATCCTCCACAACCTGGCCCTGACTTTCATTTTCATCTTATCTCTTTGTCTTCTAACTCCAGTCCACCACACGTTCTCCTCTGGTTCCTGACCTCTCCATGGGAGAGGCGTGTGCTCTGAGGTCAGGCGGACCTGGCTTTGAACCCCAGCTATGCCCCTCACTAGCTCTGTCAGCTTGAGTATGTTCCTTAAGATCTCTGGGCCTCAATGTCCTCATCTGTAAGGAGGGTGATAGCTAGGAAAGCATTATACCTAACACTTAAGAGGTGTTTAATCCTCTTTCCTGTTTGTTAATGGATTCTCCTCCTACTGCCCTGCCAGTCTTCCCATCGGAGCTGCCTTCCAATGGGAAGGCTCCTTGCTCCTCCACCTTTTTCTGGATTCCTCTTGTGAATTCCCATAGGGCTTTCTATCTGTAATTATACAGAAACCTTTGTTTGTACAGTCCTTTAACATTTTCATAGTTCTTTCCAAAACCAGCCCGATTAATTTGCACAAGTCTGAGAGTTTAGTCCAGCCTAGTCATTATTATCTCTAGTTTTAAAAGATAAACAGAGGCTCTGAGAGATTGAATGACTGATCCATGGTCACGTTTGGAGACCTGGAGCCCAAGTCTTCGGCTCTTGGTCACCATGTTTTTCTCCCTGTATCATTCTGCACCTGAGTGACTGCCCCTCTGCTGAAATCATTGCCCTTTCTCATGTTGCAGATTGTTTTTCTGTGGCTGCCTGCCTCGTCCCACCAGGGAGGGTGCAGTCTGGTTCCTCACCCTGGCCAGTGCCCTGAAGGTATCTGTTATGCGGTTGGTCTTATTCAGTGTGTTGAAATGTGAATTAGTGTGGTTTGTTGCAATACCACTGTAGGAAACTCACAACTGTATTGATTAGAATGTTGAACTGGTACAATGACATTTCATTCAAGAGTAAGAAACCACAAAGGGAAGCGCCCCACTCTTGAAGCACCTGCTTCTCTGCACACGTCTTTAGACTAAATCCTTAGATCTGGAGGAATTAGCTGTTTCGTCCCCTGTGTTCTGTGTTCTTGCTTCTGTAATCACCCTGACCATGCTTGATGGTAAGCAATCTGCTTATGCATCTGTTTCCCACCCCTAGGCTGTGAGTCCCTCCAGAGCAAGCCCTCCTCTAATTCCTGTCAGTGTCCAGGGCCAGCCACTGCACTTGGCACATGGTTAATGGAAGTCAAGTGAATAAACAGGAAGACTGAGCTGTGCCCATCTCCCAATCCCCCTGATCGTGCTTATTCTCTTATATTATTCTACATTATATATTTCTTATCTCCCGTCCTGAATTAAAGGCAGGTTTCCTAATTTACTGATTTTTATAGTCTACCTAACAACCAGGAAAAGAGGAAACTATAATTGTCGATTGTCTACTGTGTGCCAGTCGTGATTGCACCTGTACTGTCTCATTTTTTTCAGAAATTAAATTTAATTCTTATAATAGGTTGATCAGGGAGGCATTATCACCCTTGACTTGCAAAGGAGGGAGCTGAGACTCCGGGAAATAAAGTAATTGGAATTGGACCAAGTTTACACAGCTAGTAAGTGGCAATGCCAGGATTTGAATCCTCATCTGTTGGTTGTAAGACCCGTGACTTTTGCTGCTGTTGTTGCTGTTTGGTGTTTGTTTTTTAACATGCAGGATGACGGAGTGCATTAGCCCAATAGGTGTCAGGAACTCTGCTGACCTCTGAGCCTTCACTTTAATCACATTGTGCCAGCCTACTCCCAAATGCTTTGAGCACATATACTGCCAGCTTCCCATTTGATTGTTTGAAATGAAATACTTCAGGAAACATGTACTGATGCAGCAGGCACAGTGCTAGGTGCTGGGGATACAGTGCTGAAGACAGGCTCTATCAGGGACCTTACAGTTTAATGGGAAAATAAACATGTACCAGTGATTATAAAAGTACCTATGCTGGGAGGAGACAGAAGACAAGGGCTTTAGTTGGTCGAGGGTGGTCTTAGGAGGCTTCTGGGTAAATCCTGGAGGAGGAATGACTTGGCCCAGCCAAGAGGAAGGAACAGCATGTGCTAAGCCACTGAGGTACAAAATCTCAGGTAGGATGTGTCTGGAGCAAGGGGACATTTCAGTGGAACAACGCGGGGGGAGCAAGAGGTGCCGAAACTGCTCTCCCTGAGTTCACATCATGAACCAAAGGTCAGGACTGGCTCTCAGCTCTTTTCCCTACACAAACAGTGCTCTTGGCTTAGATAACAGCTAAAACAGTCTCCCCACTCAGGAAGTGAGTTAGAGAAATAGCTGGCAGCATCATCTGTCTTCTCTAGGGACAAGACAGATAAACGTGAGGTTGAGTTTCCCTGATGGATGGGAAATAATGAGCCAGCAGTTGGGTAGACCCATGTAGTGATGTCTTCTGCTTGGGGTACCCCAGGCTGCCCTCTGCAGGCCAGGAGGCTGGCGTTGTGCCCATGGTCTTCATGTGCCCCCCTGGAGCAGAGGGCCCTGGGGTAGGAGGCAGCAGATGTAAACAGCATCAGGCCCTGTTCAGAATCATTTTCTTAAGTGGTGGGGTGGAGTGGAGAGTTCTGCCCGCTCTGGGCCCTGGGGTGGTAAACTGCAAATGTCAGTTGTGTCCACCCAGTTCAAGTTTCCCTCTTCGCTATGCCAAAAACTGTTCTTTAACTTGAGACTTTATAACACCAACCAAAGAAGGGCAGAGAACTGAGCCAACCCCATGATGAATTGTACGTAACTTAGTAAGAAACGTATATGTATCTATGTGCAGCACATGCAAAAACAAACCCAGTGTCGTGCTGGCATTACCTCTGTTCCTCTCCTTCCTCTCCCTGCGATTCTGAAAAATCTTCAGGTTCAGATCTCCTTCTGTTCTCCTCTTGTGTCATTTATTGGTTCCGACCTGCACCCCACGACCGTGATCATCCCACATGATTCCCACCAAACCACTGTGTCACTGCTCATATCCACACTGCCGTCTCCTCCTGTAACCTGGCTAGCCTGCCTGCCCCTCATCCTGGAAGATACATAGAAGCCAGCTAAGGACAGCAGTGCTTAGTCCCCAGAATTTCTAAGCCTGTTTCACATTCAATCCCTTTACCTTTTGCTCCTTGCTGACCTCCCTGTCTCCACTCCAGTGTTGCTCCCCCTAATGTATACTTTACACTGCTGCCCAGATGATTTATCTGAAATTTAAATGCAATAATGTCATTCCCCTACTCAGAACCCTTTCAAATGACATCCAAACTCCTGAAGTATGTAGACCAAGGCCATCCATGTCAGCCTACCTCCCTGCCATCATTTCCTACCTCTCCCCTTGAGAATTTGTGACATAGCAATGCTAAATTACTTATGGCTCCTCAAACACACAATGTTATTTAATGTTTCTGAATCCACCAGAAATAGCCTTTTCTCTCTAGTCTGTCTTACAAATCTGAACAGCCTTTAAAATTCTCGCAGCTGTCCCGTTCTCTGCTGTGAGAAACCCTCCCAGACAGAAGTCACCCTTCTCGCTTGCTTCTGCATCTTGTTCAGGGACCTACCATTGCCCTGTCTGCATATTCCCAAGACTTATTTGTTTACAGGGACTGTCATTCATCATTGAATAGCACTGGGCCTCACACAGGGCAGCTGCTTCGCCAGCAAGTTGAATCACTGTCCAATGACACCTCCTCTCCATCATTTAAGGGACTGGAGTTTTAGCCACAGCCACACTGATACCTGCGTCTCAATTGGCTTTTCCAGGTCGGGCCAATCACTGGTCTGCGATCATTGGCGGATCCCACTCCAAGAATTACGTGCTCTGGGAATACGGAGGATATGCCAGCGAAGGTGTCAAACAAGTTGCAGAGCTGGGCTCACCAGTGAAAATGGAGGAAGAAATTCGACAACAGGTAAGAAAAACAATCACTGAATGACCCAAAACCAGAAATGCAGTCAAAGCATCCTTTCGATTTCTTTCACAGGAGTTTGAAATTTATAGTAAAATGTGCTGGAAAATCGGTACCAAAGGAAGCAAAATCTATTTGCTGAGTCTGTTTATGTTGAGGGCAGAGGCACCGATGCCTGTCTTGATGACTTAGGTCTTCCTTGACTGCATTTGTGTTTCCTCCAGTTTGGGCTAAAAGCTGCTGCTGTGGCCACATTGTTGGGATGCCATGTCCCTGGTCTCCCGAGAGTCAATGTGGTGGATTATGGTTTGCTTACTATGATCCTTGAGAGGGTCAGAGAGTGACATCACAATTGGCTAAACCAAAATCATCATTTTTAAAAAGAAACACTTATGTACCAGCATGTGCTCTTGTGACTATGTCTTGAGGTGTTTCATAAATTAGTTATAGCCATTAGTTATAATCATTAGAGACTGAAGCTTCTTGTATGTACCATGTGCCATGTCAGGTGGGTCCAGGAGCTGTGCTATTACCTAGGTCCCCACTCGTACCACTGAGGGATAAAGAAGTAGCCTGTCATTCTTTTTCATTTCTTTGACTGATAGTACCACATCCCTCATCAAAGGCTCTAGAAAGAGGCTGATGAGTTATCTTGGAGGAAGAGCTGTGGTTTTTCTATGGCCATGCACAGGCTGCACTGTGGAGAGGACAGGGTCCAGCTTTGGCCATCACGACCCACAAAAGCCCTTTGAGCCAAAGAGAGCTCAACAGGCAGCCACGTCTCACTGCCCACAGTCACTCAGGAGAGAGCAAAGAAAGAGCAAACTGTGCTTGGGATGTGGTCACTTCACAGCACAGGTCACTCTGAGGTTGTCCCATGTCTTCTGAGACGATGCAGGAGGCTCTGGAGACACTGGGCCATGTCTCACGATGTGTGTGTACCCAGAGGCCTAAGCAGTGCAGGAGGGTGAGCACAGCTGCAGCACTCCCCTTGAGGTCTAACATCTGGACTCCTAATCCCCTAACTGAATAATGCAACAAAGGTCACGCAGACTCTTACTATACTCCCCTGAGGAATCCTTTTGGACCAAAGTCCAAAAATGTCCAGGAATTAGCTTATGTTTCTTATGAATATGATTTAAAGTCTTTCCTCCATTCTTAGGGAAAAAAAGTTTAACTAGATGTTTTAAGATTGCATGTTATTCATCACAAGTCTATCCGGCCAACGACTTGGTGTTTCTCTGAGTCTGGCAGCCATGCCTTATAACTGGCATCCCTCCTTGGGGTGGGGCTCCATGAAGGAGGGCTCCATGATGGCCGTACCCTGTTCGACCTATCATGGGGGGTGGGGGGCAAATCCCTTGTTCAGGATCCTGAGGGTCCATGTTTCTGATTCTCAAGCTTGGAATTATGATACACTGGCTTGTCAAGTTCTGTTGTGTGGTATAGTGAAAACCATTTGTTACAAATAATGGTTGAAATACTAAAGTTGCAAATAAAGTAGATCAAGGGCAAGGTCATCTTCATAATAAGGCTAGTCTCACCCTTTGGCTACTTTGAGAGGTTTTTGGAGGGAAGGGAAACTTGTATGAATTGTGAGACCACGTTGTGCTGGTACACATTATGTGTCATATGTCATAGCAGTAAAACGGTGATAACTGATGGACGGGGCCTCTCAGCCTTAGAATGTCCTCATTAGGGAACCATTCTTTGCGTGCTATGTTCTCAATCAGCACACCTAGGATTAGCTTCTGTACCACACAAGCAATGTCTGCCTACCCCCGGCTCGTGTTCCTGAGATTACGTCATAGTAAGAAGTTTAATTATAGGTACTGCACATGGGAGGTAGAAATCCCTCTGAGCGTATCTCAGTGTCTGTCACTGCCTTGCAGCCCCCCTGGGTATACTGGACATGGAATTTTACCTCTCACATCTAGTTTGAGAAGACAATGTATTATCAGTTTTACAGATAAAGAAACTGCAGCAGTCAATAGCAAGAGAATACTAGAACTTGAACTCAAGTCTGTCTGGCTCCAAACCCTGTACACAGACCTGACCAGATATAAAATTTGCAGGGCCTTTTGCAAACGTGGGGTGCCTTGTTCTAAGCTTGTTAAGAATTTCAAGATGTCGACGCTGTGATGTCAATGCTGTGAATTTCACAGCGCGGGGCCCTGAGGGTCTGCAAGTCGCACACCCGTGAAGCCAGCCCTACCCATCCACCTTCCCTGCCCCACACAACTGCCCAACGGAGAAACTTTCTCACCAGCCTCTGAAGTAAGCCCTGTTTCCAGAGCTCCACTAACAACATATTGAGCTCCCTGGCTCCTTGAAAAGTCAGTTGGAGAGAGTCATTTCAGGGTCCCTTCACTTCCCAACAATTCATGGTTCTAAATATTGTTCCTGCAAGCACCCAATTTCTTATATTTTTATGTAAGTCAGGTGAGAAACAACATAAAAAGGAGCAAGAATGTGCATCCTCCTAGAATATAAAAGTGTCCTCTGAATAACCGGGGAACTTGTTAGAACACATCTACAAACGAACACAGTATTTTCAGCCTTTAATACCTTATATCCTACCAATCACTTTATCAAAGAACCTGAGTCTAACCAGGATAAAAATAAAAAGCCCTCTTTTCCCAAGAAAGACATTTATATGCTTACCAGCATTCTCTTATTAAAGACTTATCGCTCACTGCAAGTTTCAAGGGCATTAAAAATCACAGTAAATATTGTTAGAGGTAAATCTTATGCTAATGGTTTTCAAACAAATGAAGAAAATAATAATCCCATTAGTAGTGGAAAATTGAAATAATATTGAGTATAAATTTTACTGTTACTGTAAGTGCTGAACACCAAGAAAACGAATGAAAAATTACAGCAGCATTATTGGCAATAATGACAATGGTGGCTGAAGAGTGTGGGGGAAGGGCACAATGACATTTCTTAGAAGGGAGGCAGAGGCCAATGTGCCCCATGGATTAGCTTGGCAGGTCACACATGGGCAATGCAAGGCAGGTAGAGGCAGTAGGAAATGGTGGACCACACTTGCAGGTAGGCCCTGAATCGAAAGTGAGCTGATGTGTACTCATTATTACGAAATTAAACATGTCCAATTGCCTCTTTCAGATTATTCTATTATCTCAGAGTCTTAGGGACGAATGTTCCAAACTTTGAATTGAACTTGCTTGCTCGCTCTCTCCATCACTAGCTTCCTCCGTTGGTTTTTGGATTGTTTGCTCATCTCTAGCGGTATTTTTCTGTTTTCCAACATCCTCTGTGCTCAAGTTGTGGTGACATCTTGTATCTTCGTACTGTCCACCTGAGTCTTTATGTCGTTTCTCAGCTTGGAGTTTCCCACTGCATGGCCAGTGTAAATATGGACTGTGCCCTTATACGTGGGAAAAGCTGGGCCTTCCATTTCTTGAAGGGGATTTTCACTCAGGGGCCGGGGCAGAGGGCAAGCTTTATTGCTACCTGACTGGGTGGCTGATGGAGGATTTTCTCAGGCCCTGGTCATAAACAGGGCAGCCCTTCAAATGTGCAGCTTGATACAGGAGTGTCTTCCCACATCTCACCTCACATCAGCTCAAGACCTCCCTTCTCTCCTAGCATGGCCCTTCTATCTCTAGGCCCTGGGGCCTGTGTCCTGGTCCACAGACTAGACAGGTCACCATGCACCAGCACTGGTCACTGTTCTGGAGTAGACTTTCCTCCCCATTTCTGGCATCTAGGAATTTTCTAAACTTAGTTACATATTGTTAAAAATGCGTCTCATTATATTTTGACTAGCATTTGTATGTGTTTCTAGCAGGAGAGAGAACCTTTTGCATCCTCTCAGTCTTTCATGTTTCCGGTGTCCACCTAATACCTACAGCACCTAGTACATAGTAGGTGCTCAACAAATATCTGAATTAATTGACAAGTGAGCCATGAATGTCACTTGAACAAAACCACGAGCTGTGAATGGCTACTCACTCATGAAAAAATGCACTAGAAAAAACACTCCAGCTTTTAGATTTCTCTGGATGCAAGGCTTCCCTGCCAGTGAGAGGTCAGGTAATGGTGGACCCTAGTATAGGCATTGATTGTTTCATCTTCAGGAAGCCTTGCTTTGGCAGATCACTTAAGCCAGCCAGTAGGATGGTCGCACCACCCGTGGTGCAGGAATCAATAAACAAGCAGGAGTTCTTTCTCCTTAAATTTAGTTGAAACAGTTTACAAGGCTCTGGGAACTGGCAGAAAGGGTATGAGATTTTTCTTTTCTCATCTCCTCTAAATCATCTGCTAAACTTTTATTTTTCCTGATTTTTAATTTAGTAAACTTTTTATCACTTTCCTCTAATTAAAACCATTGCCCTTTTTCTGATGTTTTCCATAGATCATGACATGTTGCCTCATCTGGTTGAGAAAGTCACACACACATGTATGTGTGCACATGTGTGTGCACACACAAACACACACACATGCACACACCAGCTTTTATTTATTATAATAATAAAACTCCAATGATCTTCAATGCTTGTGAGAAGTAATACTGTATAATAGTTCAAAGCATTGTTAAAATCCTCTGAATCAGGATTTCCTGGATTCAAATCCTTGTTCCTTCACTTTCTGCAAGTTGCTTAACCCCTCTGTGACTTTCTGCAAGTTGCTTAACCCCTCTGTGCCTTAGTTCCCTCTCCTATGAGATGAGGATGGCAACAATGCCAACGTCCCAGAGTTACTGTGAGGACTGAGTGAGCAGATACATGTAAAGTGCTTGGAGCAGAGCCTGCCCTGTAGAAAGTACTCACTAAATGTTACCTATCGTTACCACAGTTTCATTCCTGGGTCTCTGTTTCCTCATCAGTAAAAGAATGGGTTTGTCCCAAGATTGAAGAGCCCCTGCAGGAGCTAGAAAAGTTAATGATTCTAAAGATTCAAGTCAATGATGCCTCACTCCTCAGCCTGAGAACGTATATCCACAGGATGAGGACACAACTCCTTTGCCATTTCCCCAGGCTCTGCCTCTGCCTGCCCCTCGTCCCGCTCCTCCATACAAATCATCCCCCATATACCCTAACCCTCTGTCCCAAAGTTGACTTAAACAATTTCAAGACAATAACGACACCCTCAAATGAAAAAGGAGACGCAATGAAACTCCATGCCCATTGCAACTCTATTCCTGTGCTCCTGCTCTTCCCTTCCCTTGGGACATCCTTGTCTGGATACCCACAGGAGTTAGGTCGATGCCGTCTCCAGAGTAAGGCCTAGAGGTAACCAAGAACAGGAGATTTTCCCTGGGGTACCAGCCAGGGAGTGGAAATGCTGACAAGGCTCCCAGAATAAAGAAGGAGGTGGTCTAGTGAAGTCTCTTGACTGTAGGAAATAGGAACCCACTCAAACGAACTCAAGGACAAAGGAAACTTTATTGTAAGAAGAAAGTAGAATTCATGAGAACACAAGTTAATACTCAGTGCAAAAAAGTCTCAGGAGAGCTGTAACTGGAAGACATCCGACTGGGACAAACTATTGCTCTCTTCTCCCCACCCTACCCCTGACACCCCCGAGTCACGTGGTCTTCTCTGTGCTCTTCTAAATGAATCTCTTTCCCCATCCTTTCTCAATAGACCTGCTGTCTCTGCTTATTTATGTTGCACATGGCCCCAAGTTGTGGCTATACAACTTTCTTTCTTGGCTTCCCATAGCCAACTGAGCAGTTTTAGTGACTCTAAGTCGAAATACCGGAAAGAAAGATTGATTATTGTACAGTCTGTGTATTGGTGCCCTCCGCATCAGATATCACTCCTAGTCCGATCAATGGCTAACCCCATGTTAAAAAACCGCCCAGCCTATTACTCCGCACAGGAGCTATGGGTAGGGCGGTTTATCCTAAAAAGGGAATTGAAGCTAAAAGGTGAGTTGATCGACATTTCAGGGCAGCAGTGAATTGACAAGAGTGAGACTGAGTCACAGAATCCCAACCAAAGGACCAGAATTCAAGGCAGGATATCAGTCCTGCGAGAGGGAGGAGCACTAAAGAGAACAGAGACTCAGCCCAAATGAGAGGGGAGATCAGCAGAACCCCAGGATGCAGAACTAAGCCAATTGGGTGAGAAATGCTGGGTCTGGAGATCTGTTCAGCAGTTGAGGTGGGACCAGCAGACATCACTAGGCCGAAATGTAAAGATTTGGAAAGGCAGAGATCAGAGAAAGGGTATGGGGACGAGAGCACTGTCAAGACCACTTATTTACCTTTGCCACCTGCTGCCTTGCATTGTTCCTTAAGAACCATGAAAACAGTACAGGGCAGGTAGGTTAGCTCTAATGTGGCTTCCTAGGTCTTTGACCTTGACGAGGTCACCTGAGCCTTAGACTTTAGACTCTTCATGTGCAAAATGATGATAGTGAGAATATGTTCATTATGAAATAATAGACATACAGTGCCTGGCTTGAAGTATGAGCCGATTATTACTCTTATTATTCGGGCAAAAACATTAAATTTGAAGGATTTATAATCTTCTAAGAAGATGCCTTTGTTTTAGTGGCTGGGGATGCAATTTATAGAAGAGGTAAACTGTGCTACATAAAAGCTGCTGGAGAATGAAGACCAGGAGAAAGAAGTAAGGGGAGAAGTAAGGCCAGGAAGCGGAGACAGTATTAGAATTGTAGGGAGTGAGAAGGGACATATTTGAGCAGCTGCCGTTTGGAGTGGAAATCAGGGAGAGAAGGAAAGCTCCAAAGAACGCTGTTAGGAAGTTTGATTTCTACAAGAAGAGAAATTTTAGCAGTACACTTTGTGGAACATGGTGTGATGTAATTTACCCTCTGCTGCCTCCTCAAGAAACATTTAGGAAAGAGCTACAGTACTTTCCAAGGCTTCTTGGAGTCAATTTGGGTGTAATTTTTTGGGTTTGTCACCCTGCTGCACACGGCCCCCAGCGGTGCCCAGTTTTGTTTGTGTTACATTAATATCATTATCCATACGTCCTTTGTCCTTCCCCATCTCATTCAGGGTTGAGCTCCATGGAGTGTGTGTAAGTAGGCACTTGTAGTTGATAGAAATAAAGTGACGTTAGGAGAGAGTGGGTGGGAAAGGAGTTAAAGATTCTCAGCCACAGATACTTGATAGAGAAATGAGAACATCATTTGAAACGTGTGATTTGAGTCAAATGAAACCTCTTGTTTGCTTTCCGTTGAGTCTTCAGACAAATCCAAATCACAGTAGGACAGGCAGCCATAGTGATTTAGTGATGGCTGTTTCATAAAGCCGGTGCAGTGCAGGCTGCCTTTGCCGGAAGGAGGCAGAGCCTGCCTCTAAACAGCAATTCCTGACTTCCCCAGGTTTACGCCAGGGCATCACCAACTCCTGGGAATTTTACTGAGAATTTCTCTCTGAGAGAAATGTGGGACAATTTGATTTAAAACCTTTAGGTTATTTAACTCACTAAAAATCTATTTTTGTGACAACTGAGCCAAAATATTGCAAACCGAAGGCAAATGCAAATGGGGGAATAATTAACAAATTGCCTTAAGATGTAGAGGGCAGTTTGGAAGTATCTATCAAAATTATACATTTTTTTTATTATGGCAAAACACAAGCATAATATTTATCATCGTAATCATTTTAAGTGTACATTTCAGTAGCGTTGAATATATTTACATCATCATTTGCACATTTTCTTGTATCTCACCATAATCATTCTCTATCTAGGAATTTGTCTCCCAGAAATAGTCTCACACAAAGGTGTGTGAGGAAAGATATTCATGACAATATTGTTTATAAAAATAAGAGATGGAAAGAAGAACTTTTTTATCAATAGGGACATATTAAAAACTCTGGCTGCTTTTATATCATTAAATACCATGCAGCTATTGAAAGGAATGAGGCAGATCTGTATGTACTGATATAGAATGTTCCCCAGTGCATGCCGTTAGATGGGGAAAAGCAGAGCAGTGTCTCTAGTTTGCTACCATGTGGAGAAAAAGGCAGGTGGGCCAGAGTCAAATGTTATATACACATATAAAATTTCACATGCATACGTAGAATATCAATATGTACACACACCAGAAACTCATTGTCTCTAAAGCAAACTGGGGGAGTAGGAGTCAGAACTGAAAGGTGTGTTCACATAAAGGTGTATTCACATTTCACCATATGCCCTTTTGTACTATTTGTACATATACAAGAATGTTATTTAAATAAACAAAGAAAACTTTGATAAGAAACTGAATATTGCAAAAAGACCAATATCCCAAACTTAACCTGTGAATTTAATGTGCTTCTTCCCCAAAAAAATCAAATAAGTTTTTAAAATTATACAGGTTGATTCTATGGAAATGAAAAATGAAATAGTCAAGGATAGCCAGAAAATGTCTGAAAGAGAATAATGCTTCAGGGAGAGAGAGAGGAGAAGACTAGCCAAACCAGATATTTAAAATACATTATCAAACTACACTAAATAAAACTGTGTGAAACTAGAACGTGAATAGATAGATCAGTAGACTCTAATAAAAAAATCCCTAAATAGACCCAAATTCATTTTAAATTAACTATATAAAAACAGTATAGCTTCATATCAGTTGGGGAAAGATGGATTATTTAATAAATGGTAATGGCATAAATGGAAGCCATGGAAAAAAACAAATTTCTCCATACCTCAATCCTTGAACCAAAATAAACTCCAAATATGTAAATGATTTAAATATTTTAAAATGAAGACATAAAAGCATTAGAAGAAAATATTAGAAAATCGTTTTTATAGTCCAGAGGAAAGTCCCTTCTAAGTAGGTCACAATACCGAGAGATTATAAAAGATTGATAAAGTAAACTAAAAATAATTTTTTAATTATAGAAAATATTCTTAAAATATTTTAAATATAAAGGACAAAATGGGAGAAAATATTTGTAGTTCAAACAACAAACAAAGGGCTAATTTCTTTAATATATGAAGAGCTCTTATAGATCAATTTTTAAAAGACCAATAAATCAATGGGGAAAAATGATCAAGACACATGGACAGTTCTCAGAAAAGGAAATTAGATAGTTTTTAGGTATTTTAAAAGATTCTCAACCTCATTTACAATTCGGGAAATTCAGATTCATTCTGCAGAGCTACAATTTTTGATCTATTAGACTTCTGATAACGATATGTTGATGGAGATGTAGAAAAACCAATACATTACTATTTCGATTGGGGCAGTACGGATCGGCACAACTTTGTGGAAGACACATTTCTCTGACTCGGTAGTTCCTATCCTGGACTTTACATATGCAGATACATTCACACATAGGCACATGCTGTTTACTGAACATTGTTTGTAACAGGAATGGAAAAAACTTAAATATCCATTAATAGGGTACCCGTTAAATGAAAATGAGAATTTGAGATTAACTATTGCCAAAACAAATGATTTTGTTAAAAAAGAAAGTCCAGCAGAGTATTTATAGTATGTCCCATTTGCGTTATCTTTTTAAAGACATACGCTTACATATATTGAAGGGTATATAAGAATATAAGTAGTAGTTGCCTCTGGGATGGGGAACCGAGAGATTGTGGAATAGGAATAGGAGGGGAACTTTTCATTGTGTTGCCTCTGGGGCAACACAAAATGTTTTTGCAATATCTTTTCCCAAAAGCGATTATTTTATAGTTGAAATAAAAAAGAAATAAGCCAAACTACCAAGCTTAGGAATCATTAAAAGACACCACCTAAGGAAGCACATTGTGTGTTTTTGGTGAATTGTCTTCATCCTGGTGACCAATAGAGCTTGCCTAGGCTGTGCTTATGGAGTCACGCCAACAGGGTGCCAGTATGCTCTGAAAACCCCCAATGAGGGTATGGTCCCAGGAACTGGGCTGGTCAGGGGTAGAGATTTATAATCCAAGTGGCTCAAAGTAGTTTATTCAGAGAAAGAGTATACATCATGACCAAGGAGGAAAGCAAAGGTCAAAGTCGGTGCCTGATCTTAGGTCTGAGGGATGAGGCCACAAACGGGAAGATGCCAGAAACCCAGAGAGTGTGGGAAGTGTTGAAAGGAGCCCAATGCCCATTATGGTGTACAGGCAGCTGGAAAGCCAGCTGTCATAAAAGATCAGAGGATTGGCCAGAACTTTCTCCAGAAAGGCTCCAGAAGTGATCACAAACACCCTCTCTCCACCTTCAAAACTACCAGGCAGTGGTTCTGCTTGCTTAAGTGTTTAATACTCTGCAGAATAGAGAACCTTGTCTGTGGATTGTCCCACATGTACAGGCCCGAGGCCTGGAAGGGTCGGGGAAGCCTGCCTCGTGAATGTGAGCTTCTGTCAGCCTTATACAAAGTGCTGTCTGTGGACTGGTACCTGTCCAACTACCATTGGCTTCCAGTCCATGATGTACTAAGTCCAATCATTAAGAATAAGCATTTAGAAATAGCAATTTAATGATGTCCAATGAACCCAATAATAAAAAAATCGGAATTTGGATTTTGTATGCTTTTGCTCTTTCTTTTACTTCTTTTTACTATTACATTTTAATTTTACCAAAATACCAAAATACAATGATACAAAAAATAATTTTACCAAAATACAGCCTGCAACAAATTCGATATTTTAAAAATGACAACAAACTGGTCTTTTACTACAGAATTGAGAAATATTATTTTGGAGGCAAGAACCATTTCTGAGTCATCTCTTTTCCCCTAGTACCTGAGTCGGGGTCTGGGTATCATAGATGTTAATAAATGTTTATCTGAAGTTCCTGCAGTCCAGTGGGTTTTTTTAGATGAGAAAACTGAGGCTCAGAAAATATATGTGACTTGCCCAAATGCTAATGGCAGAACACATCTGCAGCCTGGACTCCTGACTTCCATTCTTGAGCTTTCTCCACTTTCTGCTAAAGGAGAAGGACAGGCAGCCCTGAAATTTTCACCCTGTATGGACTCATCCAGTTTACTGAAAAACTTGTTTAGTTTTCCGCCGACTCTGTTTCTGAGACAGTTTAGAGCTGGACTTTCCAATGAATATTTCCCATCCAGTGGTAAAAAAAGATGTATGCACTTAGTGTAAGCTTCATTCATTCACATGTCAAACACCGTATTTGGGAAATCACTTGTCCTTAAGGGGCTCATAGTCTCTTGGGAAAGACTGACATAGAAACAGGTGATTACAGTACGGTGCAACTTGGACCAGGAAAGTCAAGCGCAGGGCTGACCACAAGTACAGACAAAACTCCCCTGCTTGGGAAATGGAGGTTTCGTAAGCAGCATGTTAAACTCAATGTTTTGATGCTCAAAAAATATTAGCTCCTTTCTTGTCTTGCTCTTGCTGGACCATCAGGACCAGAAAGCGGTTTTTGTTGTCACCTTCTCTGTGGGAGGACAGACTCCTGAACTGAGCATGTAACGTGCCCTTTGGCTGAATGGGGTAGCTGTTGCAAGAGCTGTATCCCTCGCCACCACTACATCTGGTCTTCAGGTCTGTTTTGAGAATGGGTTGTTCATTCCCCTCTGGTCAGAGCATCTGTGGACTGCCTCTCCTGTTTGTGCAGTTCTTCAGCAGTCTCATCCTAAAGCTCCCCTAAAGGTAAGCTTGACATTCCCCATGCCAACAAGTTCTTCCAGCCTGTAGACCATGCCCTCCGTGGAGCCAAGAGCCATCCACCCAGTAGTCCGGCTTGCCTGGAGGGAGAGGTGAATGGCATAAAGGGGTAAAGGACAGGCCTGTCAAGGGAGGTTGGGGTCATCTCATGAATGAACTAGAATACAGTCTGCAAAGATTACACAGAGCTCAGTAGGAATGGGACAGCCATTGGGGGTTTCTGAGTACGGAAGTGACCAGGGACCAGGGCATTCATTCATTCAGCAGATAATTTTTGACATCTATTGTGTGCAAAGCACTGAGTGAAACCCCATGCTAAGTCCTAAAAGCACAGAGATGAATAGACCCAGCAGGAAGACACATGATGTCATCCCCCTGGGTTATAATGCACTCTGTACTCCCATGCAACAACTTAAAATCCTTGTCTCAGAGAAGGAAAGAAATTAAATTGTCTTTGAAACTTCATATTACATGAAATTAGCTGTAGAAATTATAGAGTCGTAAGTCACGCTTTTCATTGTTCTGTAACTGTGTACACAGAGCAATTTTTCTTTAGTAATATATAAACGAACAAACAAAAGAAGAAACAGGAACTCAATCTCATGCGGAGAGATGCTGCTGCCTCCTCAGATTCTGCACCCGCAATGTAACATGTCCGCTTGACACCATGTAGCCAATAACGCTTACAAGGTCTGGAGTCGAGAGCTAAGGGAGACAGAAAAGTGATTACAAGCTGACGAACTGTGCATTATGGTAGAGTTGTGTATAAGGTTACACAGGAGTACTAAGGAGAAAGGGACAGTTCCGTCCAATTCTGTCTTGAATGAAGAACCTCACAAAATCACAAGCTGAATTTTGAAGGATGAAGAGTTTGCAGGTAGACAAAAGGGACTCATTCAGCAGGTGGCGTGGAGGTGGGAAATACTTTCCTGAAACTGTAAGGAATGGAAGGGTGTGCTAGGAGACCGAGTAAGGCGGGATACATTCATTCCCTCATTCTTTCCAATGGACATTTCCTGTGCACCTACTAAGGGCCATGTCCTGAGGTAAGCAGGAAGGCATACAGAAGTGCGTAAGGTATAAATTTCACCTTGAAGGGGCTCAAGTACCCAGAATTCGGCTATACAGAAAACCCAAAAAGCAGTACACTACCTTTGCTTCAGAAAGGAAGACAAAAGGAAGGCAAAAGATTCTTTCACAGTTTTGTTATCATTTTTCAACAGCATGTGGCTTATAGCTTCCATTTATTATCTGCCCTGTACCAGGAACTATGATAGATTTCTTACAGACCTACCATTTTATTGAATCTTTACATCAATCCTGTAAAGGTGGTTATTACTGATGTCATTTTCCAGATGAGAAAACCAGAGTCCAGGGAAGTTAAGTAACTAGTCTAAGCTCACACAGCTAAATTATCAGTAGGGCTGGAATTTGAGTTCTTTCTTTTTTGCCTGCTCTTTTCCTTATGTTGCCTCTCCTACCCTAAAAGAGTTCCTTCCCCATCTGTATCTAATTCCACCCAGCCTCCCATACTTACCCTGTCATGATGCCTTCCCTGGTCCTTCCAAAGGCGTGTTGTTTCTGCCTCCTTGGATCATCCAGAAACATCTTGTATCCCAGTTCGACCCATTTCCTTCCCTGTGTCATGGATGTCTGCATCTGCCTCTAGAAGAATGAACACGACGTAGGAGTCAGCGTGAGCCAGGCAGCGCCCTGGACCCACTCCTTCCTCTCCCCAGTGGTGCTTTGCATGTGTCTTATTGTACATCGAGAAGTGTCTGTTGAATGAAGTTGAATACTTTAGCCTTCTGTTCCTTGACAGGACTGCTTTACCAAAGTCAGCCATTCCACCTCCTTTGTGTCCATACCTGCCTCTGGTTCTCCAAGCTGCAATCTATTTCCCAGTGGGCTTCAGTTCCCGTACTTCTTAATGTATTCAAAAGCAAAATTACTGCTTCATTAATCAATGGGTAAAGAAAATCAAAAGTCTATTAACTGGCAAGCCCGTGCTATTCCAAAGGTCATTGATCCGTGTATGTTATGGGCTGCCTGTGCGTTGGTAACTAAAGCTCCTGAGAGCAGCTCTGAGGTCATTTTGGGAGAACTGAAATCTTTTTCAAAATAGCCTTTAACTGCATAGAAATACTTCAGATTCTTATTGGGATTTGTGTGTGTGTGTGTGTGTAATAGGGAAGGGGAGACTATTTGCCTGTCAGTAATGCAGTGTAGAGACAGGATTTCATAGGTGCATCCATTTAACCAACAAGCACTGACAGCTCTGTGTGTGTTATGTGGAGCAAAATTAATTTATTCGTTAAAATATAATGAACTCCCAGCAGAATGTATTCCAGAATCAATGCAAATATAGAGGGCGTGCTCATCTGACTGATGATCTGGATCGTGATTGCAAACACGATTGGGTCTTTCGGAATGAGGTTTTTCTCTCTACTGATGTCCAAAGGGTTTTCTTTCTGAAAAGGATTTGGTGAGCATTTAAAACTCACCCTTTTGAATTATCTACATGCAGATTAGTGACCCCAAACTTGAGCAAATATTTAGATAGATAGAGATAGAGATGATAGAGATAGAGATAGATATCAAGCACACATAATATACAAACCTAATCACAAAGAAGTGGGTCGGAGGTTAACTCCAAAGCCCTGCAAATTAGGGTCAAAGACAGCAGCAGTATTTGTTGCAGGGTAGGTGTGTGGCCTGGTCAGCAGGGCTTTATTTTATTATTCCAACCTCCATTAGTCCAACCTCCATTAGTTCATTAGTTTTACGTCCTTCTATTACATGCATTCTTTTACAACATGCATCCTGACTTCCTAGAGTCTAATATGTTAACATCTAACATACTTTTACCACATCCGGGACAACGCAAGGACCTTGGAACGCTTTAATCCCCCTCACCCCACTGCCACCTTAGTACTATGTTGCCAGATAATTAAAATTCATATTTAGCATTACAAGGCGTTATTAGTATTGCTTTGTACAATCAATATTTATTTAGCATTACCCATATATTTACCTTTTCTGCTGCTCTTCCTTTTTGCATTTCCATTTTCCTTTGGGAGTTATTTCCTTCTGCCTGAAGAACTCCTTTAGCATTGCTTTTAATGAGAATTTGCAGGCAAAATTCTCTGTCTTTATCTGAAAATGGCTTTCGTTTGCCTTCATTTATGAAGGATTTTTTTAAATAAATATGTTGGCGGTTATTTTCTTTCAGTATTTTGCAGACATTCTTCTCTGTCTTTGGGTTCCATCATTTCATTAAGAAGTCACATGTCAGTCTGACTGTTGCTCTTTTGAAGATAACGTCTTTTTTCTACAGCTGCTTTTGAGATTTTGTCTTTGTCTCTGGTTTTCAACAATTTTACTACATGATTTTGTTTGTATTTATTCTTTTGGAGGTTTGTAGCTCTTCTTGAATCCATGGTTTGATATCTTTTGTGAGTTTGGGGAAATTCTGGCCATTATTTCATCAAAGGTTGGTTCTGGCTCTGTTTTCTCTCTCCTCTTTTTCTGGGACTTTAATTGCACATATGTTAGTTTTCTCTGTCATTTCTCATATGTTTCTTATGCTTTCTTTTCTATAGTCTCCATCACTTTGTTTACCTACATACTTTAGTCTGAATATTCCCTAATTCTCTCTTCTGCTGGTCTTAACTACTGTTAAGCCCATTAGTTCTTAAGTCCAGTTATCATATTTATCAGTACTAGAATTTCCATTGATTCTTTTTTACAAATTCCAGTTTGCTGCTAAAATTTTCCATTTTGATTCTGTTTCCTTGAACATATTAATCACAGTTTTTGTTTAAATCTAGTTTTGATAACTATAGTCTGTGGGTTTTCTGGACCATCTGTGGGTTTGTTTCTAGTGTCTTTTTTCCTTGGTCCAGTTTCTGGCATGTCTGATAATCTTTTACTGAATGCCAGACATTGTATATGAAATTTTGTGGAAGCTCTGGATGACAGTACCTTCATTATTCACAGAAGATTTACTTCTACTTCTAGCAGGTAGGTAGAGTAGGGAAGATCACTTAAATCAAATCTTGGGTTGGGCTGTTTTGAAGCTGAATTTCATTCTTTGTGGGAGCTGTTTTATTTATGGTTCACCCTTACTCCAAGGTGGAGCTGTTCTAGGGCCCTAACTGAAAGCCTGGGGAACTTATAAGAAGTCTCTCCTTCTTATAGTTTTTGACTTCCAGTTTTAATCTTCTCAAACTATGAAGCAAGCTGCTGAAAGCTCTGTTCAGCCTCTTAACTACTAATTTTTACTCAGATTTGCAAACTTTCTACCCTGCGACTCTTACAAATCAGTAACTGCCTCAGAAGGAAAAGCAATGCCAAGTGTTGGGCTCACTTCTCTGTCCTTCCTTTCTCTTCAGGATCTTGGCCCAAGTCATTTTCTCTCCCCAGTCCTGTGAGACTGCCAAAAGCAATGCTCAGCTTCCAGTCTTCCATGGCTGATGAAAACGCTAATGCCTAAAGGGGAAAAGCAGCTCAGAATATCTGACTTACTTCTATGCATTTATTTCCCTTTTCTCTGGGATCTTGGCTTTCAAGTCCTGGGTGCATTGAGAGCTCTCGAGTGCTTTGAGCCAAGTGGTTTTGTTTTGTTCTGTCCATCTTTTCTAGGTGTTCTTGGCAGGTTTTTGGTCTGATGCAGGCTACGTTATCATTGCTGGAGGTGAAATTAGAATCTCTTCTTTAAGCATTTGGGTTCTTTCTCTCCACCATATATCTGTGTCTCTGACACGATTCTGATCCTTTGTCTTCAACCTAATCCGTACTTCTGGTATCAGTACTAATTATGTGGAGAACTCTTATGTCTTTCCATCTGCAATTATTCAAAGATCCCCCTTATGTTTTACTTGTTGTGTAAGTGTCCTATTTGTTTCCATTTCTAATTTATATTGGAAAATACAGTATTACACCAGTACAGTATTACTTCCTTCAATGTAAGATTCTGCAATAGGGAAGGAATTTATAATGCTCTGGTACTTTCACTGGCTGGCTTTCCTCTGCATTGAAGTCTCTCTCCTGCCAATCAAAGCACTCTTTTTCTGTGTCTAGCTTCTCACTCACATAACCCCACTACAAAGGAACCACCTGCCCCTGACTTGGAGCTCAACCTGTCTTGAAGCTTTGCTTTCTGATTTATTGATGCCCGGTGCATGTGAGTGACAGATTTGCTAACTATGTCATGATAAGTGCTAATAAAATTGGGTTTTGATCTTTCCAAATATTCAAACTCTTTAAAAAATTTTTTTAAAAACCTCTATGGATTTAAAATAAATAATATTAAAATTAATTAATAAAAAAATGAATAATTAACAGTAGTCAACTAGTAGGACTCTGGTTCTTCTAAAATATAGTGAAATTGTGCCACTCTTTCTCAGTGTTTGAGACATTAGATGTGAATCAGAAATTATTAAGGATTTTCTTGATGCCTTTGAAAAGGAATTATATTAAAATACTGAAGATTTTGCTGAGTATATAAAATAAGCTGTTAGCTGTCTACAGAGCCCCACCCAATGCATAGATAGGAATGTCTAGAGAGGTAGATGAGCTCTAATCCAGCCCAACTGAGAGCAGTGGTTGATAACTGTAATCTAAGACAGAATGTGTCAAGGCAGGGAATTATAAAAAGTAATACATGAATATGTCAAGCATTTTAACTTAAATCGTATCATATAAATGTACTTTCAGTCACAAATATAAAGCACTCCAAAAATTCACTATCCCTGATTTCCAGTTTAGGCTTCTTGAAATTAGATCTTGTACTTAAAAATACTTGCAAAGCAATCTGAGTGCAGACACCCTGATTTTTATAACTGTTCCCAATCTTTGACAGTTATCTTGTTCTCACCTAATGGTTCAATGTTTAGCAGCTTGCCTTTACTGAGTCCTTTCAAAGCAGTCACCTTCCTTTTCTCACTTATTGCTCGTTAATTTAAAAAATTAAATTATGTAATGATAGCATAAGACTAGCTGGCACAAGGAGATGTGACAACATACACAACTAACTCTTAGTAAAGGTACAGCTCTGCTGCAGGAGTATAAGTAGGCCGCTTGAGCAAAGAATGGCACATGGCTGAAGCATTCAGCATAGAGTGAGCTCTGTCAGCTTTTACTACAGAGGGAGAGACAGACATTAGTTAGCCCCAAAGAAGGTTAAGTGGCAGATGGTCCAGAAACCTTCTACAGTACTACTAATGAGTACAGTTCATTTTCCTCAGGCTTGAGTTGAATCTTGTCACCTTTCTCACCACCACGCACGCTTCTTATCCTTCATATTCGTTCACTGGCATGATTTCAGAATGATTGAAAATAGCTCCTTCACCAATCTGCAATATTGCCTAAATTTACTCATGATAACTGAACTTTTTGTGTGTTACCAAGTGCCAGACTGCTAAACACTACATGAATTGTTTCACTCAATCTTCAGAACTCTATTTGTTGTGTTATTATCTTTGTTTTGTACTGGAGGAAATTGAAACTCAGAGGAGTGCAGTGACTTGCCCAAAGGCTGATAGACAGTAATGGTAGGTGCAGAATTCAAGTCCAGGTCGTCAGAATCCAGAATCCATGTTTTTACCAACACTCACTGTGCCCTGTCATGGAACTTGGAAACTGGAGGCGAGTCCTTTTTGTTGCAGCCCACTGCCTGCTCTCAGGCTAGAGCCAGCTCCCCATGCTGCCATTTTCCTTCTTTTGCTCTGATCAGCATCTATAAACTGAGCCTACTTTCCTTTCCTTTGGGAGTTGATGTCTTCCCTCTCTCTTGTCCTCCAAATTCTCCCTGACCCCCCAAACCTGGCAAAGTGCAAGCTTCCAGCACCCTAAGCTCTATTTTTCTTCATTGATTCTGAAGACATTCTTGTGAGCTCTTTCTGATTTAAGGATTTTACTGTCATCACGATGAAGACATAGGGCAAGAGAAAAACTTATGCAGAAAAATGACAACATGCAGATGCTCCTCGACTTACGATGGGGTTACATCCCGATAAACCCATCATAAGTCGAAAATGCATTTAGTGCACCTAACCTACGGGACATCATAGCTTAGCCTGGCCTGCCTTAAACGTGCTCAGAACACTTACATCAGCCTACAGTTGGGCAAAATCATCCAACGCAAGGACTACGCTGCAGAGTCTGGGTTGGTCACCCCTGTGATCACGCGGCCGACCGGGCGCTGGGGCGGCTGCCTCTGCCCGGCATCACGAGAGAGTATCTCCCCCACATTGCTCGGCTGGGAAAAGATCAAAATTCAAAATTTGAAGTACAGTTTATACTGAACGTAAATCACTTTGAGGTCATCATAAAGTCAAAAAAATCATAAGTCAAACCATCATAAGTCGGGGACCGTCTATATTTGAATTCTCATTCCTGAGCTACCATTCTACATGCCCAGGCTGTGATGCGAACCAAATGCCCCCTTGGACTGTTACTCTCCATATCTAGTCCTGAGAAAGAGGCTCCCCAATTCTACCCCCCCCAATTTGCAGCAGCCCTAGTTATCCCCATACCCATAAAGTCTCCTTTTCCCAGCACAAAGGCTCTCTTGTTTGAGGGGGGGAGGGCATCTTGTTCCTTAAGGCCCTTCGGACTAGGAGGCAGCTAGTTTTTCAGGAATTCTGCCCCTACCCACAATAGCAGTAATGACTCCTCTGGGCATTACCTGGTGGTCACTATTTAGTGTTAAGCATCATGACATTTGGGGAAACTCTGTTAAAATGTCAGTATTTCCCCGGGCACACATGAGTGGAGTGGCCATGTCGGGGGAGCCACAACTTCAGCCACTGTTAACCATTAACTGTGGAAGCAGAGCTGTTCATCTGAATAACTGTCACCTAGGAAGGACTTAGTGGCTGTACTGAAATGACCGAAACTCAGAGCAAGCCCATGGATAGGTTTAAACTGCCACTGTCAAGTAACGTAATGTGTACCCTATCGTCTGTTCTCCCAAACCTTATAGCGTCAGAATACCAATTGTTAGCTGGATACGTGGCCACCCAATTAAAGTCTACATGTCCCAGCTTCACTGGAGTTAGCCATAGCTGGGAAACTAAATTCTGACCATTCAGATATGAAAAAAGTTACGTATGTATGTAATCTTCTGGAAGAGTCCTCAAAAGGAGAGAGCATGCCCCTTGTCCCTTGGACTGTCCACCTACAAACCTTTTTAAGTAAGAAAAAAATAACTTTTTATTCTTGTTTTAATCTATGATATTTGAGGTTTCTAAGTTACATGCAGCGAAACTGATTTGTAACTGACATAGGTAAGAATTCCAAAAGTATTTCAGAGATTGAGAGACTTATTTCTTGTTCCCTTTCAAGGTCATTATCACGTGAAGTATATTTACATCAAGGATTCTCTGGCTTTTTTTCTTAACTACACTGTCTTAAAACACACACATACTTCCTTGGGTCTCAAGTGACTGGGGAAGTTATTTGTTCTCATCGGTTACTTTCTACACACAATTCTTCAGTTAAGTGAGGGTTTAGAAGGTGGAAACAACACAGAATCCTACACAAACTTGGTCTTGTCTTACGACCAATCTCCACCCCCATCCTATGGGTCGGAAAACAAATAAACTCAGCTTGCTTTTCTATTATTATTATTATTATTATTATTATTATTATTATTATTCCTTGGATTCAATGGCTGCATACTCTGCCAGGAAATGAGAATAGATATTTCCAAAGCTAAACCATCATACACAAGAACTCAGTAGTAAATACAATAAATGCCTAAATAAATCACTGCTAGATTTGGTAAAGTAATTTTTCACCATCATGTAGTTCCCGTAAAAAAAAAAAATCCCTGAAGTGTCAATCCACATGATGCCCCAGCCCCATTTCAAGCTATCGGTTAATTACACATCCCTCTTTCATCCAGTGCCTCTGCTATTGTGGCAAGTGTCTGGTTCGTGTTATCCCACCACTCAATAGATTTTAATTGTAGCTGCTGCAGCAGACACCTCAAGATGCAATTCCTATAGAAACTGTGGTAGCCTGCCAGACTGGCCCAATGATGATTAATTTCAATGCCTTGAATCACTGAGGAAGAGGGGAGTCACTTCCATTTTAATTGCATTTCCAAGAGTACAGCACGTTCATCCCAGTTCATTGTTCTTAAACAAAAGACCTCCTGAAAGGAAAGCGAAATCCAGGGTGTGGTGGTCTCCACGCACAGATCTCCTTTCTTTCAGTTCATTGCACCACAGCTCAGTCAGCTCTGTATTGGGAAATACTGGCAAGCCATTGGGATTTGCATGCAACTGGAAGCCATGAAGAAGGCATTATTCAGCTTATTTTTATTTTACTTGGGCAATTAGAATGTATTGAGTGGTCAAGATATGAGACAGCATCTTGCCATCATTGCAGATGTTCTGCATAAAAAGGTCAAGAATAATTAACTCTGACATGCATGTGTATTAATTTATTGTCCTACAGAGACAGAGCCAAGGACATTCTTGGGATTTTCCAGAACATTCCATACTCAATCATGCCCTTGGATGTTGGCACATGCCCTTCCCTTCCCTTTGCTTTACTGTTGGATTAATAGCATCTTCCAACAAAGCCCAGCTCAGTTCAGGCTTCCTCCTCCCTGCCCCGGTGTTGTAGGGATTGAAAGAGCAAAAGACCTTACATGAGACATATCTGACTGGGAATGCCAGTGCTGTGTTGATCTTGGGTAAATTACTTAGGATCTCTGAGCCCCCATGTTCTCATCTGCACACTGGAGAATTAACATTCTCTTAGGTCATAGTTGTTATGCATTAAAATGAGATGCGTTATATAAAGCTGTCAGGATGCTGCCTGGCCATAGACGGAGCATTATGGGTATAATTTACTTTCCTTTTCTGCATCTCCAACAGTAGCATTTTTTAAAATCTTCTTTATGAAGCTAATTGATGAGCCAGTTAGAAAACAGGGATTCAAATTAGTCTTTGTCCTTTCCTCCTCTCCCACCCAAGTAAAAAGTGATTAACTTTAGTTGTCTCTACCTCCTATTTCAGATCTGTTCCCTCCTCTGCGTCCTCAATGTCAACTGCCGTGATTCACGTATGGTTTCTTCATCCCTTGCCCTAATTAATGCTACAGTCTCATTACAGATATGCACGCCTCCCATCCCACCGCCTCCATTGCATCTCATGAGTTTTCCCCAGTGATCTTTCCTGTCCCTCCCCTGTACAGTGACTAGCCGTCCCAATTTGCTCCGCACTGAAGGGGCACCCAGGAGGTGGGACTCCGAGTTTTAAAATCAGGATAGTCCTGGGCAAACCAGGATGAGTTCGCCACCCTACATCCCTACTTAAAATTTCTCAGTGGCTCCACAAAGATTTCAGGATACACTTAAATTAATCAGCATAATACACAAATCCCTCTGTAATCCAACCCGGTCTTCCTCTCTACCCGCATCTTCACCACACCCTCCCTATTTGCTACACAATATATACACCCTTTGCTTCTACAATACTGGGCTCCTAGAATTTCTTCCACAGATGTTTCACACCCTTTCCCACTCCCTTTTCTGTCTTTGACCTTGCAGTTCCTTCCACTTGCAATGCCCTGGCTGATTCCTTCCGATCTTAAACATCATCTCCAATAAGAAGTCTCCCCGTAACACCTGCTATACACAGATGCTCCTCCACTGTGCTCCCTTGGCACCTGGTTTTCACCTCTGACCTGACATCTGCTACACTCCACTCTGATTATGGTCTGTGTGCCCTAATAGACTGAAAGGTCCCTGAGGACAAGAACTGTGTCTTCTTTCTTTGTAATATAACTCTAGGCACTGATGCATAGTAAGTTCTCACTGTTGAATGAATGAACACACATTTGCCTGCCCTCATAGTGTTGTGCGAACTCCTCAAAGGCAGACAGGACAGTCTTGATTTTCTTTGATTTCTTGATTTTCTCCCCTAGCACCAGGTACCCAAAAGGGTTCAATTAGTATTTTGAATAATTAATAAATAATGAATTAATTAACAAATGAATGAATGAATACATCTTTCTTTAGATATGAGCCAGGCAATGAGCTTTCATGGTGAAATAAACTTCTCTTTGGCTTGTCCCCTCTGCTAGCTGTGTGCCCTGGACAAGGCACCAGTTGTCAGACTAAACATGGCCCCTTGCTGTCCCCCAGGTAGCTCTCAGTGGGAAATCACCAGGGTCATGACCTCTCCTATAGGTAACAAACTCCAAAGGAAAAATGGTTTCTGTCCAAAGGCTGATTTCAGACCTAAGAAAATTCTCAACTAGACTCCCTGCACAATTGAGTATAAAGGACACTAGCACATGGGGAAGAAAGCTACACCAGATGGCTTTCCCACGACAAAGAGATAAAATATGTGTCATTTCCACTTCTATAGTGTTTTAGTCTTTTTTGGGGCTCAGCAGTAAACAGCTGGGAGCCCTTTTTGACAATGCAGACTCCACTGCCCCATGGCAGGACGTCAGGCAGCAGGCAGATTCCATCCAGTTCCTGCAAACACCTTTCCAGCCAGTGAGATATAACTTGCTCCCTAGAAAAGTTATATGGCAAGTTGAGTAGAAAGCCTAGCAGGGAATAAGACCTCACAGGGTTTGGCAGCATGGAGAAAATGAGAGCAGATTGGAACGTGAATGATTGTTCTTGGAAGTAAGTGTGGAATACAAAAAGGTCCACGGTTTGTGCAGATAGCTCAGTCATTTCAAGGGTCTTAAGGTCACGTGGACCTAGGATCAAAACCTCATCCTTCCAGTACAAGCTGCATGACCCCAGTTAACTGGGCCTGTGTTCTCTAATCTCTACAATGAGAAGACTCACAAAGTCTATTTGGCACAGAGCCTGTCCTGTACATGTTAGATCTCTTCCCTGCTCTTGACTCCTATTTTTTTTTTTTGCTAAAATGACACTTCTGGTCTGATAAAGGATTTCCCCTCCCAATGTGAAGGTGTTTTTATCATGATAACTCTCATAAAGGTTTTAAGTGAAATTAAATTTAGATGTATACATCTTTTTAAAATTTCTTGCCTTTGAATAGAAGGACAATCGTATGTTGAACAGGATAAAATTAGAACTGCCAAGGAATGTCTGGGAAATGTGGTGGTTCTCTCCAGGAGCCGACTATGAAAGCTAAAAAATGGTGGTTTGCAAGCGGCTGTGAGTCTCTGGAAAGATCTAGAATCACGTGTGTTCTGCTTTCACTCTCCTACTTGCACTCCTAAGGCTCCCAAATGGAGAGAGGTCTCTAACAGCTTTAAATATCTCCTCATTGGTGTCTGTACCTCAGACTCCTTTCCATACACTATTGTTTCTGAGTCATTCATTCACCTTCCACGTTCACCAATCTTTTCCAATCACATTTGAAGAGGCAGATGTGAGGGAACCTTACTCACTTTCAAACCAAAACTATCCCACAGGGAACTTTAGAAGACAACCCAGCAAGGCTAAAAGAGCAAGTGTTTCAGAATCAGAGGCCTAAATTCTAATCCAGGCCGCTTCATCTTTGCACAAGATCAACACGTTTGTCTATCGGCCACGAGCTAAAATTCTCCAAACGCCTATCACTTTGTCCAAGTTCTCATCCAGTGCTAGAAACCCCTCCATCACATTCCTAGCAGAGAGTCACCTTACCTCTGCTTGACCGCCTTCCGTGACAGGGGCCTCATTTTTCTCAACGACCATACATAGTTGTGCAGTTTGTGCACTGCACAAAAGCACCCATCTGAGGGGGTAAATGGGAGTTGAAATCCAGTTTCCTTTCTCCTTGTCAAGTTGGGTTCCCCCAAAGAGATGTCTTTTCCTAATTTTCCAAAAGGCCTCATATGGAATAGCAGCATCCCTGTCAGGTCGACACACTCCAGTGCTCTTAGAAGGGGTACTGCTCCCCAAAATGTACAAGGGACTTCAGTCTCCATCTTAAAGGTGTCATTTCAGATACCAAGTGAGCAGCAAAGCATTGTGTCCTTTGGCTCTGCTTGGCAAGGACCAAAGCCCCAAATGAGTCCAGATGTGGGGAGAACAGCAATTAGGTGGCATCCAAGTGCATGTTTCTGCAAAGGAAGAATGTAACAAAATAAACAAGGACCTGTGGCAGCAAACTCTGCTTAATCATTTATCAAATTGTAAAATCCTACCCATGACTCTGAAATGACTTTATGGTTAGGAAAATGTACTAGTAATTTTATTAGGCAGCAATTAAACTTAAATTCCTTGTAACTGTATTTGATGTCGTCCTTTTTCTGGGCCCATTAGAGTAACATTAAGGTGTTTGCGCAGATAGCTCAGTCATTTCAAATTACTTTCTTGTCTAATGTGGGAGCCTTTTATACTATACTCTTAGGTTGAATTCAATTTTGGAGACACCAGGCATGCTAATTAGATCGTCTCAGTGTTCCTTGCAGAAGAAGCCAAAGAAGAGCTATTTTTTCCCCCTCTTCTGCTTAGTAATGTTGGTGGAACACAACTTTCTGAGCAATTAGAGGTATAGACCCTTTACTGCACAAAATCTCACTTGAACTGTTTATTGCTAGCAGACACGACGTCTGAGGAATATGACACAATTGTTAAAATGATGTTTTTAAGAGCTAATTAGAGGCAGTAAGTTTTCTCTCCTGTTATTCTGAGTATCATAGTGTTTGTTCTGCCTCAGCCCTCTAACATTAGAGTTTAAAGAAAGGTAGGAGGAAGGAATGAACATTTATTAGGTACCTATCATCTCCTAAGTTCTAGGTAAGATGCTTAATGCCTGTAATAGCCCTCTGAGTTGTGGCTTGTTATCTTCACTTACAGATGGGGAAACTTTGGCTCAGAGAGGGTAAGCAAAGTACCCAAAGTCACACAGCTGGCAAGTTGTGGAGTTGGGATTTAAACTGTCAGCCTCTCTTTGCCATTTACTGGTTCTGGGAAATTGGAAAGTCACTTTAACACTCTAATAATCATCAGGGTCCTCATCTATAAAACAGATGATAATACCCCCTCACAGTTCATTGTGTGGATCAAATACAGTAATAAATGTCAGTGACCCTTGTAGAAGACGCAATGCTATGCAGACATGAAACGTAATATCCTTTGATGTTGCCACATGAGGTCTTGGGTGGGATCTGCCTTCTCTCTGGGGTTGAAATCACATATCCTATGACACAAGAAAGTTGAAGAGAGCACCAGTTAAACCATATACTTTGGACTCTGGTAAATTAGATCCAAATAAAAAAAAGACAGCACCATGAAAAGGAGTTGTTCACGGTTCCAAAAGTTATTTGATAGACGTGCTATTGAGGTGCCTCAGTTTCCCCATCTGTAAACAGGGATGTGCAGGCCGATTTGTGGATTAAATGAGATGGTGTTGTGTAGGGTATCCAGCACACTGCCCAGAACTGAAGCACTCCACAAAATAATCATTTCATTGTACAATCATTTCAACCAGTCTTAGTCCCTGGCAAACTTCCACCTGTGTCATCACTGCTCACTTCCAGGTTGGCTCTTCCATGTCTCTTTCCTTATTGATCTATTAACATAAATTCTTTCTCCAAAGAGTCATTGTACTTGACATCCATCTACTAACTTACAGCTATTACAATCGTGATTGCAATTACCGTTTGTCCAGGCTCCTTGCAATGCTAGCATCATTTTCTCTCGGTTACCATGATAAATGGTCCTAATAACTCCTGCCTCAGATCCTTTGTGGAATGAGGAAAGAGATTAATTTATTAATTGATGAATTAATGACTCATAACTGTTACAGTCATCATTAATTGTTATTACCTTTGAAGCATCAAATGGTTGAGAGGGTTGAAATCTAGGCTAAAACTATTCCTTCCTCTCATGGAAAAGATGAGAGCTGTCACTAGCCAGGGAGCGAAAGTGAGCGTCACCTTGTGAATACCAGTGTGTTCAGGCTGCCATGGCACAAACCACAGTTGCACCGACCCATTTCTTTGTGTTCCCTGGCTCTGATCTGGTTTTCCCCATAACTACTGTGATTCTCTCAACATTACACACTCAACCCTCAGCCGCTGGCACTTCCCTTACCCCAAGACTATTATCCACTCAGGGATTCCTGAGAGCCTGTCAGTCAGGCAAGATAAGGAAACAATGGGACTATTTGTCCTACCAGCCTGTGGGGTCCCTGCAAGCCCTGGTCAATGCAGCATGTAGCTGCAACCTTGTCACCCCATCTTTGAGAAGGCTCTCGTCCCCCAACACTCAGAGCCCATGGAAGACAAGAATTCCAGATGCTCAAGTCAGCAAGATACCAGGACGAGCCCAAACCCTTCATCAGCCCACTCCACCCCACCCCCATTCACGCCCAGCTCTCATATGGGAGGAAAGTAATCCTTGAAGAGTCACACAAATCTCCTGCCATTGTCTTAGCCCTGAGGCATTTTCGCTTGATACCAGAGTGATGCCAAAGCAAAACACAAGTTTATGCTGAATTATTCCCATCAAGCAAACCTAGTTTCACTCATTCTCCTTATCCCAGGCTCTACCTGTAACTACCCCTCCTCCAGCAAAGCCAATCATTTTCTCTGAAATGTTGCAGCCGTTGGTCCTTTCTGTTGGCTGCAGAGTTTAGTTGGCAGTTTTGCCCATGGCATATACCCCATTCTTTACTATCCAAGATCTATATGAACTGTTTCTCTCCCTTCACTACCAGCCCTGACTGTTGTTCAAATCCTGAGCCTCCCACCCTTTTCTCCGAAAGAGACTTTCTCAGCCAGACGTGGCTGATCTCATAACTCATCTATGGAATCTTGTAACCGTTTTCCTGAAAAGCCTGATGGGAACAGACCACGGGCTTGGTTCAGAATTCAGCTCTGGGTTTGACTCTAGCATTTGACTGCTTTTTAGTTAGCTCCCCATAGAACTTAGAGCTTTGCTTTCCATGAATTCCATCCATTCCTCCTTGAATGGTATTCTCATGGGAGGAGGAGTCATGGCGGTCCAGCTGGTGGGTACTGCCTTCCTAGCACAATGTGGGTGTTTCAGTGGTGGGCCCTCTAGACAGAAGCGTGCTCTGTACAGATTCATCCGTAAGGAGATGTGTTCTGTGGCCTGCCCAGCACAGACATCAGGATGCTGACCAATCAGAGGGGTTTGACGCTCCTTGTTAACAACGGGAGAGATTCCTTACAACAGAGAGGGCAACATCAGTAAGAGTGTCAATGAAACCTGAACCTACATGGTAGAGTGAGTTATATACAGTTTACCAAAGGCATTAAAATGTATACACAGCCGTCACAAATAGCACACAGGCATTACTACAGAGTGAAGTTGGGTTAAAGATCAATTCCTCCAAAACAGGGCATTGGGCAAGCCTCTGGCCTAGGCCCACTGAGTAGATCTGTGGACCTCTCCAATCCACCTCTCTCTTTGTGGTGGTTCTGTGATTTCTGCTGATCTACATCTGGATCCAGGCTGACCAACACACTTTGTCCTCGGGCTGGCGATGTTCATACATCAAAGCTGATGTTCCCATTGTAACGAGTTCTTTTTTTTTATGTCAGGACAACTGATCTGACATGACTAGGGGGCTTTCAATGTCCAGATCTTGCATGTGATCTTATAGTCAATAAAGATTATTAAATTAAGGAGTCAATCCTCATAATAATATGCACCTCCCTGGTTTGTATGAGGATCAAATGAAGTAAGACATGCAAAACGAGTTTGAAAAGCATACAGGCCTCGTTGTTGTTATGATTTCTTTCTGAAAGAAGCTGTCCCCTATTAATGATTCCTGGCTTGCCCTTTGGACTCCCCTTCAGAAAGGCAAGCCAGGCACATGTGACAAGTTAAACAGGCACAGAAGATATTTTTGTCTGTTTAAGCCAACAACAGTAAATGCATCACAAGACAGTTTGTGATTAATTGCCAAGTGAATTGTGAAAAGAATAATTGCTGAAGAGTAGGAACAGAAAGGGCTCAGCTGTAGCCAGTGGGGGAGAGCTAGACTGAGGCTCGGGAGGGGCTGTATAGAATAATAAAGATTTGTTCTGGGTCTTGTAGAACAGATGGGATTTGGGTTCGGGAAGGGAAGGCTTTCCAGGGATGGTAAGTTACACAGAGATGAGTGGCCAGGTAGGCAATGGGTGTCCAGGGGAAAGGTGGGCCCTGGGGGACAGTGGGCAAAGTAGAGCGTGGAGGTAGTGGGAAATTGTGAATGGTGTTTGCTCTGACGCGATACCTTTAAGCAACTTGAACACACCTATGCCATATGCTCTAACCAACTGAAAAATAAGCTCCCAGCGTGGCCATGTCGTTTGCTCAGCACACCCTCCTTCTTACTGCCTATCGGTCCTGTGCCATCCTGGCTCAGCTAGACTCTTACCTTACCTACATTTCCATTTACACACCTGCTTGGGCCCTGAGAACTTGATTCTAATGTTTAGCCTCAGAGGTTTACTTCTCAATTCTGGCTCAAAGCTATGGAATTGAAGCTAACACTTACCTAGGCCTTTGTGTGCTAAACACTTTAAATATCTCACCTCCGTTAATTCTCAAAATAACCCTTGAGATGGCATATTGCTCTTACCCCCTTTTGCTGATGAGGAAATTGATGCTTGAGATGTCAAAGTCCAAAATCATAAATGGTAGGGTCGGGATTTGAACCCCAAGCTGTCTGACCCCATAAAATGACTCCCAACTAGGCAGACGAAACAGCCTCTCATTGCCTAAATCTACCCTATTGGTCCTTTCCTCTTTGGTCACCCTTGCACAGGATGGCTCACTCTACTCAACCCTTGGAAACCTCCATCCCGTCTCATGCTGCCATCCTGCTGCAAACCCCTGGTTCCAAGGACATGATACAGATAGGGACTGTTGGTGAGGTAGTTCGTTTAGGGTCCTAGAAGACTTTCAACACCAACATTTATTTGTATTTGATCCTATTGACAATGGGAGTGAGTGAAGGTTTCATGATGACTATAACCACGAGGGATAATATGGCCAGAACCCATGTGTTCAGGCAATGAACCGTGCAACCCAGTTCAGCACTGTCCTGCCTGTTCCACCTGGACTGTGGAGAGGTTACCGGAAGAGGCAATAAGTTGCAGCCTATTTTGTGGTTCAAGGCAAGGTCATAAGGGTCTGAATTAAGGTAATGTTGGTGGAAATAGACAGAATATGATAAAGAATCAACTCATTTCACTATGAAAGAAAATGTATTTCTTCTGAAATAAATGTTCTCACCAACAGTGTCATGATTCTTTCTCTGTAAAGAATCAATTTACAGACTCATAATTCCTTGGGATTCAGAATGCATCTCAGGTGTTAATAGTTCCTTGGACTGTGTTCTTGAAACTGCTGGAGGGAAGCTTAGGTTACTAAGTGCTCAGAAGTCAGACAGACCTGGTTCAAGTAGTGGCTTGGGCACTCAACTAACCACGTGACCTTGGAAAAGTATTTAAACTGTCAAATAGGGATAATAATGTCTGTCTCACAGTGTTGTTGTGAGGATTAAATAAGACGGTAGATAGAAAGGTTATGATTAACACAGAATAAATGTCAGTTTTTGTACTCTCATTTCTTAGCCAAACAGCTCATTAAAAGTCCTGCATAATCACCCATAAAAATCTTGTTTGAAATAAAAGTGATTGGGTTCACCCAACCCTTTGGAAAGCAATTTGGCTTTCCAAATGCTTTCCACTGTGTGTTAAGACACATAAAAATGTTCATATCCTTTGACCCAGTTGTTCCACTTCTCGGAATTTATTCTTAGGAAATTATCCTCAATACAGGAAGAGCATAATGCACAAAGAGGTCCACCGCACAGATGGCTACAAGAGTGAAAAATTAGAAGCAAACTGAACGTCCAGGAACAGATGATTGAGGAGTCTTTGTGCAGTCTGCTGATGCTCTAAAACTGCTTTAAATCAGTATTAAATACAGAGTTCGGAACGTTTTAAATGGGTAAAGTCAGTCGAGGATCCAGCATATTCTTTTCTTCAATTCATTAACCAACTCCTCTCCTCCACAGGGCTTCTCTGCATGGCCCACAGACCAGTAATTCTACCCCTTTTTCTCCCAGAGTTCTACCGTCTGGGTCCAGCCCCTGGGGGCTTTTTGCCAGATCCTACTGCACACACAGCCTTAGGCTTCTCGCCTCAGCCCCTCTGAGGCAAACCTCAGCTTCTTCTCCCACTCCCGACCCCCACAGACACAGAGGTTCTCTCCAAGACAGGGAGTGTGTCTTTTGGCTCTGCTCTCTTTATGTCTCCCAAGGCTGCCTTGCCAATGCATCGTCCTCAGCCCTGCCCGCACCTCACGTCCCTGCTATCTTCCCACTTCCAACTTCTTTTCCATTACTTCCAACACTGTTTATTGTGTCTTTCTAAGTGAGAGAAAGTTTTTTCTCGAGTGTCCAAAATTTGTTCATCCAATTAAACTTAAAGGGGAGAAAAGATTGAGTTGGATGTTAAATGTGATTTAGAAACCCATTTACACTTAGATCCTGTGAGTCTTAGAGCCTTGAATGAGTCTTACAGCCTTGAATCCTTCGTGAAATCCCTCAAGAGAGGACTGAAATTTTATTAAACCACATCATTTCAAAGCCGGCGTCCCTGGAGTTAGAAACACAGACACTTAGCTGGTTAAAAAAGAAAAAACTCCAGTCAAACCACTTGGCCTACCTTTATCTTGTAAGCTGGAATTTCCTGTGATAACGCCTAAGAGGAAGAATATTTGGTTCCTCCTGAGTTTGTATAATTATGTGCATTTTGCAATTTCTTAGCTTTGGCAGGCACTGGGTAGCATTTGGCTTCAGTGTTTTCAACTTTCAGGACAATTTCACAACTGGGCTTTCTGGATAGCTCCGACATCTGGGCCCTGAGTGGCCCAAGTTCACCATGTGGTGAAGCCTTCTGTGAACCTCCTCAGCAGAGCACAGAACAAGCTGTACAGGGCCTGTCCTTCCCTCACTCCCAGGAGTCTCAGGAGAGGCCTCTCACAATTGCTGCACAGGTTATGGGCATTTTTTACAAAGTAAATAGAGCAGTAATTTTTTTTTTAATGTTGTTTTGCTTTTTGAACAATAATTCATCAATATTTCAACTCATTAGTCACTCAGCACCTACTGCATGCCCGGAGTCCTTCACTGAGCACTAGAGATATGGAGATAGCTCATGCTGGTCCATTCTGGCCCATTTCCTTCTTTCCTTCCTTCTTTCCTTCCTTCCTCCTTTCCTCCCTTCCTTTGTAGCTGTCTTAGGTATTATTTCGACAGTGCTCAAAAACAGAAAGGAAAAAAGCATGCACCACTTCATATATAAAGACAAAAAACGAACATCTCTCCTTTCCCATCCCACCTTCTATACCCCAGAGGTGGTAACTATTTTTAACAGATCGGTGTATGTCCTCCGCAACTTTCCTTTAAATGTATATAAATGAAGCTATCTATCTATTCTTGGAGAAACAGAAGGATGCTATACTTTGCAGCCCCCCTACAACTTGCTAATTTTACTTTAATATAGTATGGGCTCTACCTCATTATGTTTAATGGCTAATTAGTGCTATTTTGTTAAATAGAAAGTCCACAATTTATTCAAACATTCCCTTACTGGTGGACATTTAGGTTGTTTTCAATTTTTGTGCTATTGCTGTTAGAAACAGTTATTTTAGTGAACATTCGCAAATATATAAATGTATCTATGTTTATGTATTTGTGCTATTATTTATTTATTTATAAGGGATTCCCAGAAGAGGTATTAATGACAAAGAGTATATGACCTTTTCCTCTAAAATAGATATTACTAAATAGCCCCTCAAATACCTTTTAGCCATTCACACCCCAACCAGCCACATGTGAAAATACCCAGTTTCTTTCCCTCTCACTAGCACTGGAGAGTCCCTCTTTTTTATTTTTGCCAGTCATGTAGACAAAGCTATTAACTGTTTTAATTCATGTTCTCCGGACTTGTCAGGAGATTGGCTATCTCACACTTTTATATGTTTAGCGGCCATTAGTGCTTATTTTTTAATCACACCTTCATGTGCTTTATTAATGTTGTCACTGTGAACTCAGATGTATTGAATACCAGTTAGGCAGCGAGCGCCACAAGATGCTTGACAAGCATTGTTGTGTTTAACTCTATGATCTCAGTGTGAAGCAGGTGCTATTATCATCTCCATTTGACAGATGAGAAACACCTGAGGCTCAGGGCAGATCAGCAACTTATTTGTCCAAGCAGCATAGCTGGGATTTGATGCAGGTCCACTAGCCCTAAAGCTTTTGTTCGTTCCATATTCCAGGCGACCACTCACAAATCTGTCCTCCTGCATGTTCTCCCAGGCTTCTGAGTCTTAATTTTCTTCTGCAGATGATTTTTAGATGATTTTATTCATCTGCCTCGATACGATCACCACCCCCACCCCCCACCCCATAGCCTTAGGATGGGGACCCAACTCCTACACCAACTGGCCCCTGAAATGGCAGAACATGGACGAATAAGAACCAGTCTGGCCTGCGAAGAACGTGTAGCTTAAGTTTATAGACAGGGCATTGACAGTTTAAAGTTCCTCCTTAATTTGTAACCTTGTGCCTGAGCTTTCTGCCTGTCCCATAGACCTGCCCACTCCTACCTCCCCTGCAGTAGAACTTCTTTAACGTAGAATAGTTTCTTTCTTCCCTCCCCACACACTTAAAGCAGTAGGGCACATTTTGTTCTTCATGGACTTGCAGGACTGGGCACACATTGTGAAATGATAAAGGGAAGGGAAGAAACAGCAAGGGCAGCGTGACTTTCTGACATCAGAAATTTTCTTTCAGAGTAAGTTAGCATCAAATTCACTCTCGTAAACATTCCTGAGCCAAGAGATTCCAAATCAAAGCAAAAATCTATCAAGAGAACCCTGATTTAAAACTTAGGAAAATAGCCCATGCATATTTTTAGAACAATCCAGAAAAGAATACCTCTGTGACTTGAAACAGCTGGAAATCCACTTTTTGCCAAAATTACGCCGATTACGAAAGCCATAATAGAGAAGAGGCATTCAAGATGCAAGCAGTCCTGTAGTTTTCACATATTCAACTTTTGAATAACCTTCACTTTCATACATTAAACACGGACCCCTCTCAACTGCCTTTTGAACACCGGTACCAGCCAGCCAGCCAGCCACACTCCAGTTTGTACAGCAATGTCTGTATAACCATTTGAGGACTTTGTTGTGTTATTTTTTTTCCTTATTGGCTTAGTAAAAAGAATGGTAAACTAAAAGAACAAAAGTAATAAGAAACATAGGTCTTATAAGCTCATAATATACGTGAGAAAATAGAAGACATTATGAGGCATGCTGAAAACAGGATAGCATTAGCCTCAGATAGTCATTGGGTGTAAGCCAGTCAACCATGTGCTCAGCTCTGAAGGAAAACAACAAAATTAAAGATTCTGTGTGGAAAATATGGTAGCAAATTGTGGGTAAAAGACAAGTCGTCATTAGGGAGTTGAATTTGTTTGTTTACTGAAATTCAAAGCTTCTGTTAGTACCTGGGACCATACTAGGGTAGGGTTTCTTTTATTCACTACGTATTTTGTCTCAGTGATGCACCAAATAGATGGTCCACGAATACGTCAGTAGCAGCATTTTTAAGGACTTCATTGTGCATAACAGTAGAGGTATGTTTTCCTGTCCCTAAATATAGAAAGGGAAGCAGGAAAGAAAGCATTCCTGAGCCTGTGCTGTTACTGTGTTTTATGATGGACTAGCAGCGTCTTACGGGGTCACAGAGTGGACTTGAGCAGAAAGGGTGACAATGAAGGCCTTTTGTCAGATTGTTGTCCAAATATTCTCCCATAAGTTACCCCTTCCTCCAATTCACACACACACCTGACCAAATTCAGGCAAAACACAGACCCAGCCAGTTCATGTGTCCTGAGGACAAAGACAGTTTGGGAGTGAGGTGCCTCTCATCAGAGGATGCAGTGTTTGAAGAACAGGTAGGGACTGGAAGTTGTGCCCAGAAGGAGAACCGACATCAAGATTATAGCCAGTCATCCAATCCAAGGAATAAAATGAAAGTTCAAAGTCAAGATAAAGAATCAAACCAGAGATACTAGTACATGAAGAGTATTCTAATGAATGAGTCTAGAAGAATTCTCAAAGTAAAGTGAAGGCCTCCAAATTGGTGTTTCTCACCAACTCTGTGCATTTAAAGAAACTGGAACAGAATGCATGTAGCTGCTGTACAAAAGATGGATAAGTGACAACATGGAAGTATAATCTCATGCCCCAGCAGAGTAAGTTTCTGGAGTGTTAGCTCGAAAAAATAAATAGTAAAGCCAAAAATTGGACAGAGTTGAGATCAGATACTGGAGAAGTATTTCAGCAGTGCCAATGCCATAAGCACAGGAAAAGCAGTGTCAGCAATAGGTGAGGTCAACAGCAAAGTAAGAGCAGGGTGAGCCTGAGATTCCAACATTAGAGCCAGGACCGTTGGCAGGAAGGCCCAGGAGATGATCAGGATGGTTCTGCAAGGAGAGGGTCTCCTTAGAAGGCTCTAGCCCCTAGCCTCAATCCCATTGTCACAGCACCCAATCTTAAAGACATCACACTCTGAACTTCATCCGTCAAGGCTTGTGAACATGTGTGAAAGCCAGGAGGCATTGTGGTAAAACTATATCCATCCATCCATCCATCCATCCATCCATCCATCCATCCATCCATCCGTATATACATACACAGTTATCATCCTGCTCTAGGGTTTTTGAGGATGCTAAGTCCTGTGTCTCCCCAAGATTAAAGGAAGTGGTAATTTATTTCATTTTAAGTGATCTTAAAGTTTAAGTGAATTCGTATTCAACGTGTCTTGCCTTTTAAAAGTTACTGTATGAGATGCTTGGGGAGGAGGGTCTTCTTTATTGTCCTGCCTGCCATTGCTCTGCCTTCTCTCCTGCTGGTTTTCCTCAGAGCTGGGACACTGTCCCCAAAGCGCAGGGATTGCCTAGAAGCCCCAGGAGACTGCTGGCTAGGAAATCTGATCAGCTCTCAGAGTACAATTTTTTTTTCATATAAAGGGGAGTACTAGGAGGCCGAGGATTGGTCTGTGTCTGTATGGGAAGGCGGTAAATAGGAGGGAATGCATGTCCAGATTCTCACCTCTTCTTAGGCACTTCCCTCAAGTGGGAAGCTACAAACTGGGTTATAATTCTTTCTTGAACTTGGGCCCCACCTGGGTTTCCAACCACATCCGTGTCCTGGTGGAAAATTATTATTTTCTCCCTTCCTGGTGAGGACATACTAAAATATACATCAGTTTGTACTCTCCCCTCTGGATCCAGGGAGGCCCACAGCACGGCAACCTAGACTGTGAGGCCTGACACATCAGAGGATCCTTGCAGAGCATTGCCACAAACTCTTTTGACAGCAGTAGCCATTCGTGGCTTGCAGGGTTTCCTGCTTACCAGGGTAGCTCTTTGGTGGCTTTAAGACTCTCAGTGCTTCTCAAAGGCAGCAGTTTAGAAAAGGACCCTGTTGAGCCTGTAGTGAAGCTGCGTTGCTACACAGTTTGCCCAAGGAATATCTTTCTCTAGAAATTTCCTCAGGCCCTTTGACACTGCTTATGGAAAACAACCTGCACTTGTCACTGCCCTTGGCCCTTCGTCCTGTGCCCAGCACAAGTCAGTGGTCCAGCCCTTTTGGTTAAGGATGAACTTCACCTCTCCCAAGGTTTTGTCTTCCCACCCTCTCCTCACTGGGGAGGCAGAATTTGCCTATTAAACCTTCCTATTGATATCGGAGATTTAATCCCAAGGGTATCTGGCCAAAGCTTTAGATCCCTCTTCATGTGGGTCCTAGTGCAGAATGTACCTATGGGCGTGGCATTGAATAACAAGAGTGTTACGTGTCCTTCAGCTTCCTAAGCAATAAAGGCAAATTAAACTTCATTACTGACCCTGACTTGAATGCAAATGTCAGCCACTGGATCCACTTAAATCTTAAGAACCGATTTCAATAGTGAAACACTCTGAGCAAAACTTCAATTGAAGGAATGCTAAAAACCAATGGGAAAGAACTGAGGAGAATCCAGCCAGGCCCACTCCACAAAAGTAGGGCCTGCTTTGGCTGACACAATAAATCTGTGTGTTTACTCACTCATCTAATTCATTACAAAGCACCGATCACAAATATATTTGTCTTCTTTCCTGCTCTGGTAAGCTAATTACAAAGTAATTAAATTAGCTACAGAATAAATTAGTTTTTATCAAACTGAAAGTAAAGGCATTCTTCTAAAATTATTTAGGGAAAACACGGGCTTGAATGATAATTCCAGGTTGAGAAATATTTTATTTCTTTCTTTTACTAATGTAGTCATTATTTTAGAAGGGAATCCTAAATTTAAAGGTACCCCTAGATACTTATTCTACCTTTAATCAATGACAAGTAAAGGACAGCATGTTTGAGTCCTTGAAAACACAAGAATGGTCAGCCTACGTGAAATGTTTACATGATGGCCCTTGGCAGCCGAGGTCACTGAGGTATTGAAATGACTTCAGCAGTGAGTGAGTGGGATGGAAATTAATGGTGCTTGCTGTACGTATTATCATTTGATTTAGCTTCCTCACCACATGTCACTACTAGGTAGTTAGAAATAGTGCCTGTTTCGACAGTGTGTACTCTGCCCTCTTTAAAATAATGAAAATATAAAAAGTTATTTTCAAGTTCTAAATTACACTTCTACTAGATGCCAGAGTTCAAAAATGGCTGTCTCTGATCAATTGGTTTTGCAGAGCGCATAATGAAGTCATTTCTATTTGATCACAAATAAGCCTGAAGATAACCATGTGATAAAAGTGTCAGGCTTTCAAGCTCTCTCACAAGATGAAAGTTATTTATGAGCTGAAAGAGCGTGGGCCATTAATGGCGAAGACAAAAACGAGTAGGGAAAGCCTGGAATCAAAGGACAAAAGCTGGAATCATTAGGGATAATACAGCAAAATCCCACAATCAAAAACCCTGTGATATTATGGATTTCTTTATAGTGCAGGTCCAATCAGGTCCCATGACCATAACGCTTTATGGTGGAGGGTCAAATGTCAGGCCCCACACTTGGACCCCCAAAACAACAACACAGTTACAAGATCAGAGAACTGTATTGGGCAGAAGTATAACTTGTAGGTTTTAATGGCTGATGAAGTCAGTCGATGTCAATAGCCTGCAGAGGCTGCAGAACGGCCAGTGTGAGGGTGGACAGGGTTAACCAGAATATGTTATCTAGAACAAGGATTCTTAAATGAGGTTTCCTGTGTGGGACGTAGAGGTGACATCCTCTCTTATCGGCATATGCAGAGGGTGCCCAAAAAATGTAGACACATTTTAAGAAAGGAAAAACTATCACAATTGTAATACTTAATATATACTGATAACAAAAGATGAATACAAGTCATGTGTATACGTTTTTTTGGCACCCGCGGTATTTCACAATTTTCAGTAGTACTGTCCCATTGTCATGATCATACTTGTCTATAATATGTTTCTTTGCAACCATCCTGCTGAATGCCTAAGGAGAGTCCTAAAAGTGGAATTTATGGGTCTCAGGGTGTATACATTTTTAGTGCTTTTAATGCATTTATCAGTTGGGTCTCTAGGGAGGTTGGGCAATCTCTGTTTGAAAGTTCCCATTTAGGCACCTACTCACATTTGCTCCATGGTTTTCTCTAGGAACAAATTTTTAAGTAGAGTGCTTAAAGTAGAATGGAACCTGAAATCTATTCCTTTCACTTTCAGGAAAAAACAAAAACTGAAGCCCAGGGAGGTGAGGTGATGGGTCCTCCACGCTCATAGCAGAGTTTGTGGGGTTGGGGGAGAAACTGATGTCGGTACCCCCCCTGTTTCTGGCCTTAGGCCTGATACGTAACAGGTCCTTGGAAATGTTCAGCAAGGCAAATCTACAGAAACAGATTCTCCGTTTTACAGAAGTAGAACAGATCTGCAATTGATCCCGGCATCAGTTCTCCTCTACTAGGTGTTTCCCTGTTTTCAGTACAGACTGACCTGCCTCTTCTCAGAACTTATGAGTAAAAAATAAAAAAGGATCTGATCTTCATCCTTTTATATTTCCCTTAGAATCTAGCTCAGGGCTTGTCACAAAGTAAGAACTTGATAGATGTCTGTTTACTGAATTACTGGTGAACTGTAATTAAATATTAACTATTAAGGCAGTGCCGTAGTGTTATGTCCTAACATTTTTCTTTTAATTAAAGTTTATTGGGGTGACGATGGTTAGTAAAGTCACATAGGTTTTAAGGGTGCAATTCTGTAAATCATCATCTATCTATCACATTGTGTGTTCACCACCCAGAGTCAGTTCTCCTTCCATCACCATATATTTGATCCTGTTTATCATCATCTACCACCCACCCCTTATCCTCTGGTAACCACTAAATTATTGTCTGTATCTATGAGTTTTTGTTTCTTTATTTGTTTGTCTTGTTCCTTTGTTGCTTTCAGTTTTGTATATCCCACAGATCAGTGAAATCATATGTTCTCTACTTTTTCTGTCTGACTTATTTCACTTAACATAATAATCTCAAGATCCATCCAAGTTGTTGCAAATGGCACTATTTCATCTTATCTTACGGCAGAGTAGTATTCCATTGTCTACAAGTATATATACCACATCTTCTTTATCCAGTCATCTATCGAAGGACACTTTGGTTGTTTCCATGTTTTGGCCACTGTAAATAAAGCTACAATGAACATCAGAGCACATATATCTTTAGGGATAAATGTTTTCAGATTTTTGGGGTAGATACCCAGGAGAGGGATTGCTGGGTCATATGGTAATTCTATTCATAATTTTTTGAGGAACCTGCACACTGCCTTCCCTAGAGGCTGCACCAGTCTGCGTTTATGTCCTAACATTGATGCCTCATCTCCTGTGGCTGTCAGCTCAGGCTCTATAAATTAGGTCAGCAGTTAGAGTTTGGTGTTTCGGACATTCTGATTTCCCTCCTAACATTTCCTGCACGTAGTCAGCAGTCACAAGTCCCATTTCCTCTCAGTACTGGAAAGCACAGGACTCGGTTTAGGGCTCAAGAGTAACGACTGCTACATCCAGGGGTGAATCCAGAATCTACGGGGCTTAAAGCTTATTCAGTTTGAGAGGGAGTCCTTTTTAAGGAAAAGAATACAAATTTATTAATGCAAATTAAGTATAGGCCCTCGGGAGCCTGTGCAAGCAGTACTCTGAAGATAGAGTTTCCTTAGCCTCTGGACATGTAGGTTTCTCTGCTCCTTCTAGTCACATTTTTGTTTTTGGGTTTAAATGTCCGTTGTTAGAAGCAGTTTAGCACTATAAGCCTCCTAGCCTTCTAATTCTTCTTAAAAATAGAGTTTAAGCAATTGCTTAACTCCCATTGCCACTGTGCAGATAACTAGAATGACAGAAGCATCCCATTTTGGATCAAGGTCAGGCTGTAAAATCGGTACAGAGAGTGAAAATCACACATAGTCATAATGGTCCTTAAAGTCCCTAAAGTTGCCTGTAAAGTGCAGAATATATGGTTTTATGTGTATGACCTTGAGTTCGTATGCACACTCAAGTTCAAAAACCACTAAGGCCAGGTCAAAGGAAGGAAAGTGCAAATATACATGGCAGGATTACAAACCTCTTTGTCTTATGACAACTCTCAATTCTCTAGCTGAAATGGAAGGTAGGTGCTCACCTGGGGTGTCTACTCCATCCTGTTTTAATGCGGAGCCTTTAAAGCCTAAGAAATGTTAACAGCTTGGTTTGTTGTTATGGGATTTTAAAAGGTGATACATATGAAAGCTAATAGAGCAGGAACTGGCATAACAGGTGCTTGTAAATGTCTGCTGGATTTAAATCTGAGCCTCATTTGATCAGGTCCCCGTACACACTGCTGTAGGTAAAGACGGTGTCGTCTGAGCTGATATTTCTGGCTGTGGCCCCACTACATGACATCACTGGTATTTCTGGCTGTGGTCCCACTAGAAGATATCATTCTCAGGCCCATGGGACCTGGGCTCAGCATCTCAGTGTGGGAGTGGTATTCCTTGGACCCGATAAAGTGGTCTCAAGTCTCCATTTAAAAACATTTCTTCATTACAGCTACTTTGTGTAATTTTTTATACACAACTGCTGCTTGAAATGAAATTATTTATTTAGTAGTTTGTTTGCTCCATTTCCTTTTTTACTTCTTTTGAAAGCTAAAACTTAGAAAAGATGCTTCCGTTTCGTTTGTATTTTTAAAACTGACTCAAGGAAGCCAATAAAGAGATTCCCAAAAGGCAAACAGAAATCTAGCTAAGATTGGTCTCAGGACTTCAGCGGATTTTGGTCCTGCCTTCATACCTAATCAAGTATCTCATTGATATCACTAATAACTTTTCCAATATAAAATCTTATAGCATGATCTACTACTTTTGGGGGGAAAAGAGAATCCCTTTGGTACAGGTTTACTGAGAACCTAAGTAGCAGCCCAGTGCCAGGTATGTGCCAGACAATGCAGGTTTGACCTGATGATTAAGTTGTCTGGAAATACAGAGGGTGCCAAAAAAAATGTACACACATTTTCAGGAAGGAAAAAACTGTATTAAAATTACCCTGATGGTAACCACTTCGAGCACCTCTTGTAATTGCAGAAGTCAAACATGACTTGTACTCATCTTTTGTCATCGGTATATACTCCTATTGAGTATTACAATTGTAATAGTTTTTTCCTTTCTTAAAATGTGTATACATTTTTTTGGCAGCCTCTGTATTTGGTCCCCTTAGGTACTTTAAGGAGATATTCAGGTGCCAGCTTTCAATACACCTTTTGGGGGTGGGCGGGTAGAATAACTTCGTTCTTCCAGTGTCTTCATACACTGCTCTATATAAATATTCCCTTCCACCCAGGTATTCAATCCAGACACGAGGCAGTCACCACAAACGACTCCTCCTCTTCACCACCCCCAACAGCTGACCGCCAAGGGGCAGTAGCTCTGAATCCTAAAATATCCCTTGAATCCATTTTTCCTCTTTCTCCTGTGTCTTCCCTGGTTGGGAAAGCCTTCTATGCTCCATCCACATCCCTAATTTCTAAATTATAGGTTCTTCCTCTAAGCTCATGTATGGCTCCATGCTCATCTCTAAATAAGAGAACACTCAAGTGTATAGATTATTTTGTGCACTAGAGTGTAAGCTCCTTGAGACCAGAGACTTTGAATTATTAATTTTTGAATCTTCAATGCCTTGCATAGTGCTTCGCATCCAAGGAATTTGCTAATACTTGATATTTGTGGTAGAAAGGGGAAAAGAAAGGAAAAGTAGAAAATTGGCGCTCTAATCAGAATTTTCTATCCATCAAAGCCATAGGAAAAAAAACATTTTAAATATCCATTTAATTAACTTCTATAAGCTTTTATTGCTGACTTCATGCATTTTTAAAGTGTTTTTGTAAGAGATCTTTCAGCTGATTTCTTTATTCTCACTTTTGATGACTGTTTTAAAGTTATACAATGGCTTCATAGAAACCTGCACTTCTCCCAGATTCCAAAAGAGGTCCTCTGTAGGATCATGGCTGAGAGCTTGGGCTCTGAAGTGAAACAGACCTGTGTTTACATCCCTCTTGGCCACTTACCATCTGTGTGGCTTTGGAAAGTTACGTAACCTCTCTGAGCCTCAATTTCCTCATCTATAAAATGGGAATAATAAAGCTATCAACTCCATAGCATTCATTTGAAATTTAAATGAGAAAATACGTACAATTGAGTAAATACACATGTGTCAATAGACAATTATTATTATTATGACAAAATCTAATATATCCAATCTTAAGTCATGGCTTCATTAGCAAGTAACTATTAAGTAGTGGATTCCAATAAAGGAGAAATGAAAATTTCACTGATAGATGATGAAATGATGGAGAAACCATCTTTTTCTAAAATGTTTAGCTCATTTTCGTATAACTAAGCTACAAGGTTATTCCTTCACCTACAAAATGTATAAATTCTTCATTGTATTGACTTGATAGAAAATATAGCCTAGTTTAAATGGAATGAATTTCCCTTTAATATGATTTTCTAGCAAGATTAGATTCTAATATGGATTAATACCCTAAACTGAGAGCTCGGATTGAACACTGCAGGAACCAAGCATGAGTCCAAGACATCGTCCCTTTACAAATGTCAGTCACTGAGGAGACAGACATTCATGTGTGTGTCGGAGGGATGTCAGCACATCAACAACAAGGATAAGTATAAGTGACACTGACGGAATCAACTTGCTATGTGTCACGCAGCCCATGCCAGGTACCTAACCTCAGCAGAGCCGCATGCGTACACCAGGTGCTTAGTTTCCCAATTACAGTGAGGGAAGCCTCGGGCTAGTCAGCAGAGCACCTCCGTCTGCTCTCCAGAGCATCCTTTACTCAGGATCTGGAGACCTGCCCAGCAGCTTCTGTCATCAGCATAGATCCCAGCAAAGGGAAGGAGGCACTCTCGAAGGCTCCGTCGTCCAGACTAGGGTGAGACTTGGAAAACTATTAGCCTTTCATCCTTTCTGCAGAAAGCTCTTCCCTCCCTTCCCCCAGTCATCCTCTACTATTGTCTTCATAGTACTGACTGCGTTCTGAAATGATCTTGTGCCTTTGTTTATTTTTTAGCATCCTGAAGCTTCCATAAACACAAGGACCTTCCTATCTTGTTCATTGCAAGGCCCCCACCCCGCCCCTCCATGCCTAGGACAATGTAGAGTCCAGACTAATGCGCAATGAATACATGTTGAATGCACATAAGGAAGGGGGAGGGAGGAAGACGACACCCTCTAATGGAGGGGTTCTCGCACCCCCAAGAGCCTGTGCTTGCTTGTCCCGACCTGGTCACACTTGTCCAAAGCCTGTCTCCCAGACTCTGTTTCCAAGTTTATTCAGCTCCTGTGCCCCTCGGCTAACCTAGTCTTACTTTTGCACCAAATTCACTGATTAGCCTTCAGTTTCTTTCACTTTCAATCATGCCAGATCCTGTTCTTCCTGCATAACCTTTAGGGAAACATCCGGTCTTTTACCATGATTTCTGCAGGTGGCTAATGTCATTGTTATTTGACTCATTCAACTCTCAGAGGGTAATCTTTTCTTTAATCCAAGTTTTAAGGCCATCTCACTGTGGGCTCCTATATATCACTGATTACACCGGGCAGAGCTGAGCGGAGGTGTTGGCACTGCTCTTCATACAGATTCATCTGGAAGCTCTGGTGCTGTTAATCTCTGCTGTGTCTGTGCTAATAGTGTCTGTCTATAATCAACCTCGATCTACCCTTCACCGTGCCAAAAAGATAAATGCCAGACGACAAGAAACAAACTAAAGGCAGCCCTCAAGGCCTAGAAAATCTGCTCATTCACCCTGCCAGGGCCCAAGAACTCCTGATTTACAGGTTTTCCTGAATTAGAGCTCTCCTCTAATTCATCCTTAGAATGTATTACAAAATCAAAAGCCAATAATTACATTTCTCTGCAGAGGAGGAGACAAAAAATGTTTTTGTGTGACACAGCAGCAATAGCAACGAGACCTGTTTCTCTTTTATGAAACCTCTGAGAGTAATTTATTGAGACCTTGACATTTAATATCACCTAATCACCTCTCCAACAAGATATTTGCTTTGGCTCTATCAGCCTCACACGCAGATATAGCTGCTGCCACTTACTGGGTCTTGTCGTTAGGTGGGCTGCTTTAAATACCCAAGGCAGGATTTGGCAAGAGAAAGTGGCACCTGCTTTATTGAAAGACAGCTCCGTATTTTATCCTGTGAAAGAGAAATGTGCCATGTAAATGTCCTTAAGAGATGATTATTGTACATCAAGATGTCCATTCCAACAAGCATTGTACCAGATGCCCAATCACACACAGTCACCAAAAATGGAAGTGGCAGATGGAGAACTGGAGCTTTTAGACAAAACAAATTTGTAAACTCTTAAGTGTCTGCCTGTTCCTGGCCAACACATACCAAGGTAGTTTGAGTAGCGCCCACTGGCTTAAAGAAGAGATTCATACCTCAGAGCGGGTTGGGGAAGATGCCGTTCAGGTCCCCTGTTGCCCAGAGCCTATTCCCTCAGCCCAGAGATGTTTATGCACTGAGTTAAAAGAAAGGATTGACTATACACTGTCTTCCACACGAGTGTTGGTTCCCTGACATCAGGGGAGGTTCCCTGACATCATTAACATAGAAGACTTTTCCTCTCCACTTTTCAAAACTTGAAACAGTCATTCCAGCAGTGGGAGCAGGGAAGTCCAAAATCCATAATGCTTAGCAGCTTAGGTACATAGAAAATTAAATCAGAAATCCAGGGTGTTTTGCTATTACTGCCAACGGACTATCTTCAGTAAATAGCAATCTTTTAAAATTTTGCGTAGTTTGACTCCTGCAAATCTGATTGAGTCATTCGCTGTCCAATATCCTTGTGTGACTCCTATTGCCTACAGCTGTGACTTTCCAATTGCTCTGTGGGACCTCAGGCTACGGCTTCCATGAGGCCTGAGGGGGGAGGGGTGTGGCTCTAGGCCCAAACACCCCGGTTTCATTCAGAGACATTCAGAGACAAGTGGGGCTTCAAAGTAGATTATCAACAGAGTTTTATGACTTAGAAACAAAGTTTGAAAAGGACTGGCCTACAGGGTAAAATCTAGACAAATCCCACATGTTCTTTATCCTCTCTACCTCTCAGACAGCCCCCAGCACACCCCCATCCAGATGTGCCCAACAATTTTCCTTTCTCTTACTGTGTCAAGTCTCCCTCCTGTTCCTTCTGCCTGCAATGTTCTCCCTTCTTTTCTGCTCATTAGATGTGTATTCTTGTTTTAAGCTGCAGTTCAAATTTTGCCTTTTGAGTGCTACTCTTCCTGTGTTAGGAGCTATTAGCCACATTCCCATAGCATTTGTGCACATGTTGATGTACATGGAATTGTTAGATATGTCTGAATCTTGAACCAGCCTGCGCCCTCATAGGAGATGGAGTTCATGTCTTATTTCTTTCCTCCTCCATCTTCCTCCGGGGCCTGGCATGTAGTGGGCACTCAATAAATATTTGATGGATGGAGGTGTCGCTGTTTAATTTACCACCAGATAGCAAGTTGGCATTTTCCCCGAACAGCTTGATTCAGAAGGAATTCAAAGACACAGAGCCACAGTCCCATAACCAACTCAAGCAGCTCTGTGTTAACAGAGAGCATAACGTCTTTTAACTACTTGTCTTTAAATCTGATTTTTTTTTTTTTGGTAAAAATACGATTACAACGTTAAAAGAAATATTGTACAGAGGTCATACATAGATAGTCATGGAAAATCATAGTCTCTTACATTGGCATGGTTTGGTCCTGGTAATCGGATTGAGTCACTTCTCTTAAAATCCTCAGGCAGCTCCCCGTTGCCCGTGGCTTTCAAACTCCTCCTTGGGCTTCAGGGATTCCTCAGGCACCTTGAAGAGCAAGGTCTCCAAGGAGATTCTGACTGGGAGGGGTGTGGCTCTGCGCCTCACACCCTTTGCTCCTACCAAAGAGGTTCCAAAAAAAGTCTAAGTGTTGAAGTGTTTTGTTTTAATTTTTTTATTTGAATGACTTTGGCTGAGCCTGACTCTCCAGTTCACTACGGTCCTCACCACTGTTTTCTTCTGTCCATCCTCACCTGGCTGATCCTTGGTATCATTAGAGTTTGCAATTCAAAGCTCACTCCAAACCCAGCCCTCTCACAGCTGTTTTCATTTTTATGAACTGCTTTCCAGGTCTGGAGCACACCCATCCTCGTTTTTATATAGTTGTAGTCATGTTGAACATACCATTTTATATTTTTTCTTCACTTAACACCATAACATAAATATTTTTCAATTATATGAGATTTCACGGTTACTTTTTGAATGACGAATTTAAGTTGGTTGGCTCTGATTTAGTAGGTCTTCCATTACTGTAAAAACAGCTTTTTCTCTTTTTTTACTTTTATTTATCTTCAGTGTGTTTTTCCAGGACCCATCAGCTCCAAGTCAAGTAGTCGTTTCAATCTAGTTGTGGAGGGCGCAGCTCACAGTGGCCCCTGTGGGGATCGAACAGACAACCTTGGTGTTACGCGCACCGTGCTCTAACCAACTGAGCTAACTGGCCCCCAAAAAATTTTTATTTTATGCTCTTAGAAATAATGCTGTGTTGAATATCCTCATACATATGTGACTTTCTTTTCTAGAAGTAAACATGTTCTTATTGATTTTAACAAGTTCTATATTTATTACTGATTGTACAATTTTGATGCAGATATTTTCTCAATAGGTTCTTTTTTTCATTTTTTTATATTTTTATGATGAAAATATGTTAAGTATTACCCAGTTAAATCTTTTGGTCTCTGCTATTGTTGTTTCTTCTATCACTTCAAACCTTTAAAAGTTCTTCACAGTTCATTATTTATAATTCCCAAGATCTGATTCAATCTTTGTTCTCTATTTTTTTGCTTTTTCTGTGGATTTAAAAATATATGTTTAGCTGTTTAATTCATTTGCATATATTTGGTACACATTTAGATATAAATGATATTTAATTTGATATTGTTTATTACATAACTTCTCCTTTGCCCATTATTTATCATACTTCATCATATATCATATTATCATATATAAATAAGTTTATTTCAGTGCTCCTAATTCTCCTCTACTGTTCTATGTCTAGTTTTGTATCAGTACTATACTATTTTAATTATTCTTGTTTTGTAATATGTATAAATTGTATAGTTATAGTCTTGCCCAATCAGAGGTCTTCTTTTTCAAAATATCCTTTTATTTTCTTAACATTTTGTTTGCCTAGTAAACGTTAGAATCATTTTCTCAAATTCTAAGAAAAAGTGATTTTGATTTAAAATTAATCAAGTCTTTATACTTAACTTCTTAAGTCATTGAATGCATTCTAAGGTTCTTATGTTCTTATATTATTATATACATGAGTTCTCGCTGTTTACTGTTTGTGAATAGTGACATAGTGTATGTAGTACACAGTAATATATTGTGTATAGTAATGCTACTGATTTTTCAGTTTGAATGCCAAATCTGCTTTCTTTCTAAACTTGTGATTTAGTTCCCACTGTAAAGTCTTTGTAAATATTTTTCTCTTTTATTCCAACAGTTACTGTTCTTTATGTCTTTTGCAATTTGCCTAAAGCAATATTAAGTTATAATGGTAGTGACATTCTTGTTTGGGCCTATTTTTGAAAGAAAAGCTTTTGTTATTGCAGTGTTGTTTCATGATTTAAAATAGGTATGTTTATCAAGTTAAGGTAGTAATTATTTTACTCAAAATAAAATAAAGTTTTCATCAGTTCCTCTTTTGATATATATTGAAATAGATTACATCATCTAATATTAATAGATTTTCTTTTATTGATTTTTTTTCTGCATTCCTGGAGTAACCTTCAAAAAGATCAAATTTGTCACATAGAAAAAATTAGATGAAGTCCAGCCTTGTCTGTGTTTTGATACAGTTAGCGTAACTTGGAAATTATCTGTTCCTTGGGAGGTTGAAGGAATTCATTAAGTCTGTGTGCCTTGCTTTTTGTGACTATTCTGAAAATTTTTTAAATTTCTTTCTCTATTACTAGTTCAGTAGGGTTTCATTGTTTCATTTGGAATATTTTGTATTTTATAAAATATCATTAATTTATGAAGACTGTTAGTCAAGTAGCATGTAATTAGGTATAATTTTCCTATATAAGTAGTTTATTCCCTTTTTATATTTCATATATGGAATCAGATCTCAATTCTCATCCAGCTTTCACCACTAATTTATCTATGTGACTTTGACCAAGGAACTTGACCTGTGACACCATTTTCCCTGTAAATAGGGGTCATGTTACTTATGTCCCGGGGTTGATGTGACGATTACAGATAACATCTGTGAAGTTCTTAGCACAGAGCCTGTCCTCATTAAATAGAACATTAGAGTATTCCCTTTTCTAATGCTGTGTGTCTCCTTTCTCTTTTGTTCCCGATTGTATTTGTGTGGGCTATCTGTTTTTCACAGTCTTTTCAGTATTGTCAGAAGCAATATATATAAGCAATAAGGAGCCACTGAGGGTTTTTGAAATAAGAACATCAGTTCTGGTTATCAGGAGTCTGCGCTGGGTTTGTGGATGGATCGTCAGGGGATGGGACCATGTTGTGAGAAATGACCTCGCTGACAAGGGGCCAGCTAGACTCTTCTTGCTGGTGGCAGGTGGAGGTGTAGGCTTCACATTCATAGAGAACGTGGGCTCCAGAGCTTGGAGAGGCCCTTTCAAGAGACCCACGGAGTGGGAAATTGACCAACTGGCCCCCAACTGTCCTGCTCCAGCGTCCAACCCTTCAGGGCCTGGAAACAGATGCTAACAAATACCATGACCCAGACTAAACTCAGCTTTTGAATGGGACAACAACGTGGGCTTTGTTCATCCTTTTGAAATGGGGCCCAATTATGTTTGATTAATAAATGAAACTTTGTGTCCAAATAGGAGAGACACTGTAGAGAAATGGTCAGAAAGCACTTTGTGTAGAAAAAGGCTAATGAAGTTTTCAGAGTTATTCATTTGCCTGGAGCTGGTCTAAGACAGAGAGAAATTTTCCACCTCAAATTCCCTCTCTTGTTTCCCTATCTTCCTTTTTTTTCTTAAATATGTTTAACTCTTCTGCTTAAGATTGATTTTTGCCTCCTCGAGGATGGATTTCTGTGTTTATTCTGTCAGAAAAAAATGCACTATTAAACACATTCCTACTCTGTTTCTAAATATTAACAGAAAAATAAGCCAAAAGGTTAACAATAGTAACTAATCAAAAGATATTTATCGAGCACTTTCTATGTACAAAGCACTCTGGTATACGCTATGAGAAGGGAAGTGTTAAGCAATAGTTCCTATCCTCAAAAGTCCTTCAGTCCAGTTGGAGAAATGGCTAAATAATTGACTGGATGTGATACATGAGAAATTGAAATAAATGCTATAATTACATCATAAGCCACACCCTGTAGACAAATTGGATCTACAAGTCAATTGATTTATCCACACATCAACTGGATGAGCAAGGACTTCATGGGCAAGTTGCATTTAGGTTGCATTTGGAACATAAACAGGTTTCCTGTTACCATGTGTTCCTTCAGATTCGTTTAGGTAAGCCAGCCAATGCACCTGTGCACTATGCCCCAGGTGTCGGCAAACATGAGCAGCAATTCTGGGCTGTTCCACCAGCCCCATGTGTGCACAAACATGTTTCCAATTCATGTGGGTTTGCTTTCCTATCCATCATTGCATTTGTCCAACCCCAAGTCCTCACTCCCAGATGGCCTCGGGCCCCCCTCAGTTTGATGATCTCCAAAGTTTGGCTTCTTAAATCTAGTCTTTTCCACATGGTTTTTGTTCTGCTCTGTTTCTTGAGTTTTAGCCCTTTCCTCCATGTTGTTGATCCACTCCTGCTCATAGAGCCCCCCTGCCAAGTCAGACAAACGTGTATTGAGGAAGCAGTTGGAAGAATTCCCTTCAGTATTCATCCAGGAGTCATGAAGGTAGTGCAGGGCCACCCCCTGGCCCTACGTGAGGTGAAGAGAGGTAAAGGGAAAGCAGATGAGATGATATGCAATGGAATTCCACCACCAGTTCAGAATAACTAGAGGTTGTGTATCAAGGTCCAGGAGAACCTCAGAGGGCTGCCTCAGGACAAATCAGCCATTCCCAACTGGTAAATGCATTAAAGAAGTCCGAGTCTGGTTTCAAGCCCAGCCAAGTCCTCTTGCCCCTGTTACAAGCTCTTCCTGAGAGACAGGATGTGGGGAGAAATGTTTGTCAGAATGCAGTCAGCCAGAAGTAACAGAAAAGTTAACCAAAGGTGGCTTAAACTATGTGGACTTACACGATCTCACTAAATGAGAAGTTTAGAGATCAATGGTTCCAAGTTTAGAACAGTGGCTCAGTGATGTCATCAGGGACTAAGACACTTCCATCTTTCCACTCTGCCATTTTCAATGGGTCGTCAACAACCACAAGATCAATACAGCAGTTTCACACATTGCCTCTTCATCTGAAAACTTGGGTGATTTCTTCTGCTCAAAGTATTGTTGACAACGTTACTTGTGGTATTCAGCTGATATACGGGTCTAGTCTAAAGGGTCCAAGATAGCATCATTTGTATGCCTAGAACCTTGGAGGGGTGTCTGGAAAGCTGGGACCGTCCACTGGAATGTCCACACATAACCTCTTCAGCACGGTGGTATCAGAGAGTCAGACTACTTACATGACGGCTCAGGGATCCCAAAGAGAGTATTCCTAAAGACAGAAAGTGGAAGCTTCCAGTTTCTTAAGGCCTGGGCCCAGAATTTAGTGAAAGCAGTCACAGATCTTCTCACATTCAAGGGGAAGTGATGTAGACCCCCCCCCCCACCTCTTGATAGGAGGAGTGTCAGAATTAATGGATGGTAATCTTTGATCCACACAGAGGTTATAACCTAAGCTGTTGGAATAAAGAAACCAAAAATATGGTGATTTAAATCAGATAGAAGTTTATCTGCCTCACATATAACAATGCAGAGGTGAGCAACACAAGGCTGGTAGTCTGTTTCTGCCAAGCTCTGCACATGGCTCCTATATCTAGGTCCAGGACAAGTGCTCTGGTTGCTACTCCTTCCCAAGCAGTGGGAAGAAGGAAATGAAAATGGGAGTCAAACAGCTTCCTTGTACAAGGTGATTGAAAAGTTATACACATCCCTTCTCTTAGCATCGCATTGGCTAAATATTAGTCCCATGACCACAACTGACCTCAAGTTATTACCAAATGGAAGATGGAGAGAATGCGTATTGGGAGACAATTACCTCTTAGTCTTTCTGGACAACCCAAACAGAAATAGGTGGTGATGGTTGAGATTCAACTCTAAATAATGATGTTGATATCTGGGGGTAGTTTATTAATCAGCCTTGTAAGTGCAGAGGGCCTTCACATCAGGGCTGGGTAGTGAATCATAAGGTACTCTGAACACGCCTGTGCGTATTGGACCACTCACCCAAACAGAAACAAGTAATGTTCAGATACCCCTCTATTAAGACTGGTTGGGGTGGCCCAGTGGCTCAGGTGGTTGGAGTGCTGTGCTCCTAATGCCGAGGTCACCAGTTCGATTCTCACGTGGGCCAGTGAGCTGCGCCCTCTACAGCTAAGATTGTGAACAATGGCTTTCCCTGGAGCTGGGCTGCTGTGAGCAGCCGGAGGTTGGCGTGGGCTGCCATGTGCTACCGTGGGCTACTGTGTGCTGCCATGATCATGAGTGGCCAGTGGCCAGCGTGAGTGGCCAGCAGCCGGCAAGAGCTGCTGTGAGCTGCTGTGAGCGGCCGACCGACGACCAGCGACAGACTACCTAAGCCAGGGGGAGCGCAAGACTCATAATACCAGCATGGGCCAGGGAGCTGTGTCCTACACAACTAGACTGAGAAACACCGGCTTGAACTGGAGTGGGGCGGGGAGGGAGGCAGAAGAAGGGGGGGGGAAGAACGGTTGCTTCCTTGTCTCATTGACTAGTAATGGTAATTAACAGTTGGGTTTACGTGCTGGGGTCCTTCTCCTTAGAAATATCTGATATGGTATCTCACTGCAAACTTCACAGAGACCATAAAAGAATTCTTTGATAAGGAATGAGCTAAATAGTTCACTAAATGGTTTATCAACCATAAATATAAGCGGATCGAACTAGTGCTAAAATCATTCCTGTGAGGAAGGCCTACTGACAGCAGGGCCTGATTTAACCAATCCACCCTACCCCCTCGTGTCCTGGTGAAGCCCTTCTCAGGAGAAGGTGGCACGTGGCATGGGTGTTCGCTGGGAGTTCGTCTACCTTCTTCCTGGTTCTGAGAAACTCCAAGTTGGATGCACTTTTGCATCCAACTCCAAAGCAGATCAGAAGGTTCTCTTGCTTGTCTCAGACATGACGCTCCCCTGGGGAGAGCACTCAGGGTCTGCCCACAAGAGCTGACCGTTCAGTCATGTCAGCCAGCACCAATGTTTCTTTGTAAGTCTAGAAGCAGCTCTATTCCTGTCTGCTTTACATAGTGGGGTTCTGAGTATACTTTTGCTTAACAAAATGTGTTCCATTACTTAGAAAAACAAAAACAAAAATGATTGATGGCTATTGGCCTAGGAGGCTCCTTGGGCTCAGGGCACAGCCAGCTCTTGCTCTCTCATATATTTTCACAATTTTCAAGAAATAAATGGTCTTCCCACTCGCTCCTGAGGATCGTTTTAATAATATATTTGGGGACATATTTGAAATGGAATAAGGGTATTATGACTCTAGACCATTTATTTATCGTTAAATCTCTTTAGCTATTGTGTTGTTCTTGTTGTTTAAGAGGAAAGGAAAAAAACACTTTTTTACTGAATATACAGAAAAGGGTGACACAAAAAAACATGGGTTTTCTATTCAGAAGTCTTGGGTTTCAATGTCCTATCTCTGCCACTTGTCAGCTCTGAACCCTGGGCAAAACATTGAGATCACTGAGTCTCTACTTTCTCATGTATAAAATAAGGAAGATAATAGTAACTCCTGCAATATAGTACTATGATGAGGGTTAAGTTAGCTAGTTTATGTAAAGCACTAAGCACAGTACCTAATACTATTAAGAGCTGTCATTTATTGATCCCTTACTATGTGACAGGTACTGTCTAGGTCAGTGAATGTCCCTTGGAAACTTGTTAAAAATGAAAATTCTCCTCTGGCCTCACACCAGACTCACTGAATCAGAAACTCTGGAGGGTGGGGCCCAGCCATCCGTTTTAACAAGTCCTCCTGGTGATTCTGATACACACTACAGTTTGCAAAGCATCAGCTTAGGTGTTTAAAAACAGTAAAATGTGATTGTCACATCTACATTTCACTACAGTTAATAATTTGTGCTGAGAAAAAAATGCAGACCTGCCCCCTTCTATTTTGTTTGACGATAGCCCCAGGGTCTTATTGACTCGGTCACACCTGTGGCATTTGTGGCTCTCAGAACCATTCTTTACAAGGGGATGCGAGGTAGGAGACTTGGGAAAACCAAATATCTTACCTCCTCCTCCCTCCTAGGTCCTCTCCTCCTCTCCTATAGGGTCCTATCTATGTCGCACACTTTGTGGAATGTCTGCTGAGAAATCAGCCACTCCAGAAAGAGTGAATAGCTCCTCCTTAGTGCAGCCCAGCACTTGGGGCCACTATCTGCCCGACTTGTCATTATGTGTTCCATCTGTCCCCCTGATGAAATATGAGCTCCTTGAAAGCAGAAACCATGTCTTAATCATCTCTGTGTTCCCAGAGCCTGGTACACATGGCAGACACCTAATAAATGGGTGGTGAATGAATGAAGTGTCAGCCCCAAATCAGAGGGGCACTTGTTCCATGGGCATTCAGGTGGTAGGCGTGCCCTCACAGCCAATATATCTCTGGCCCTGGTGACAAGCAAGCAGCAGGATTGCCTAGGGACCCGTGAAATGTTACCGTGCGTCCTCCATCCATTGGCTGGGTTCTGCGCCACAAGGAAAGCTGTGTGACGGTCTCAGGGCAGATCAGAACCACATTAAGAACAGCCTAGAAAAGCAAACTGCAAATATCCATTTCTTTTCTCTGTCATAAATTGTTTTCCCAGTTACAAGCGAGACTGAAATGAGCTTTGTTGACAATTTGGATAGAATAACTTTTCTGTTTCATGAATTCTGAACAGTGGAGGACTGAATCCTGCTCTAGGCTGTGGAAAATGAACAAAGCTCCCAATGGGATAGATGAGAACTGAGCACAGTCTTAGCTGAGGAAGAATTTGTCCATACTCGGGGCTTTCCCTGAATTGTCCCTGCCTGTCAGATCTAGTCCTGCTGGGTGGGTGCAGAAAGCCATCCTGCTCCCCAGCCTGCCAGCCACCCACTGCCACCGATGCTGGAAGCCATTCATCTCGCTCACTTAAAAGAACCAGAATAAATACAGATTTCTTCTTCCACACATTAATTTATGGAACCTTCCTATTTCTTCCTCATTGCAATGTTCCTACCTGCTGCGGTCACATTCAACTTTATTGAAAAGCAGCAGGGAATTCGTCCTTCACTAGAAAACTTGGTTAAATTCAGACTGTAAAGGGGAAAACTATCCTTATTCTAGTCTCTTTCTCTCTAAATACAAGTGTAGACAGTATGCAATGGGCTATGGGGAGGGGCCCCATAATGAGGAGAGCAGGCACCCTCTAAGAATTGAAGGAGGAAGAATTAGCTCAGAAGGTCTGAGTTAAACCACATGCAGAAGTGACCCTGAGATCTGGTTATAAGTGGGTGCCGGCTAAATTCCAGTCATCACAACGAGGGTGTGTCCTCTAACATCGAATATTTGTTATAAAACTGCCACCTATTTGTAGCTTATTGTAGCCGGGCTGAAGGAAGAAGATGTAAATAGAAGGGAGTGGCCTGCATGGCCTCTAGAAAGAGGGCAGTCAAAGAGGAGGTGACGAAGGTTTTCTGTGTAGTCCAAGAGACGGGCTATCATGACCAGCAGACATGATGTTTTGATGGCAAGTCTCGCTCCAGGATGGAGGTAAATTCATTTGACTAAGATACCTCCATGACTCTGTCCATGAAAACCATTCGGCCAGACCTCTCTCCTTCAACTCTGTGCTTCCCAGGCAATATTTGATTCAGATTACGGCTTCTCTAAAACACTTCCCTCCGTGTGGAGTGTCCAGCACTCATGGGCTCACATAAAATCCACTTGACTTTCCTATTTCTCACTATTGAGCGTGTCTCAGTTCCTCTGGTTCACCCCGCCCCCAGCCCCGCACACACCACCAAAATCAAGGACTTGGGTCAGGAAAGGAGAGGACTAGGCTCCGGACATGGTCTAGCCAATATGCTAGGTGATAAAGCTACTATTGAATTCAACTTTGGGAAGGTGATTTTTCTTCCCATCTCTGTCTTCAAAGGGCCAGCAGTAATTTAAGTAACAATCTTAGTCTCTTTTTCTTTATAGTCTTACTAAGGTGAATTGTTAGGTTGTTTTAAGCACTCCTTTGAAGTGGTTTTTGTTCCCAAAATTTCTAATCTTTGTTCTTTACGTATTTGAAAAGGATTTCAAATTGCCTGGTGATAGAAAATGAAAACACGACAAGCTATACATTCCAACCTTAAAAACATCCATAATATAGCATCATAAAATATAATTAGAAATCCATTCCAACATCACATTACAGATCTATGACTTAAAGGTAATTTCTGTCATTTGAATAGGGTGGTGAGCTGATGGCTGAATTAGATTCTTAAGATAAAAGCAATTCATCCTGCATTAGGAGTTATTACCTTAATTGAATAATATCTGGATAATGCCAGTAGTTAATGTTATTACCCATTATCTTGGTGGTGTTCACCCCTCTGTTTCCAGAGAAAATATAGCCCATTAAATGGATGGAAGGATTAAAATAGAAAAAAATCCGCAAGCTTTTCATGGCTCATTATGCCCAGGTCAGGACAAAGGAATCGCCCCAACCTTTAAATAGGACAGAGGACCTGGCTTGGGCTAAATGCTTAAAAGAATTGCAAGAGAAGTCCTTTCAGCCATGGCAGAGTACCTTGGGTTTCCTCAACAATGTCTCTTTCTGAAACTTAGCATTCACTCATTAATTCATTTATTCACTTCTCCGTTAATTCCTTCAACCAACTCATTCATTCATTTAACCAGCATATTTTGTGCACTGTCATAAATGGTGTCAGACTATGGAATAAAAAAGATGATTTAGTCAAGGAGGATGGGTCAAGGCTTATTGAGAACCTATTATATCTCCGACAATCCAGTGGGAGCTTCCAGACAATGTCTGGTTTATTCTTCACTGCAACCCACAAAATAGGTAGAGTTACTATACCCATTTTATACATGAAGAAACTAAGGGTCAGACAGGTGAAATGACTTGCCTAAGGCCTCATAGCTAGAAAGGGAGAGTCAGAATTCGAACCTAGACCTTCCTTATTTCCAGGCTTAGACTATTTTCACTACACCTGGAATTTGGACATAGGACATAAACATATTTTTTTTAAAAATTATAATACATTGTGATACATGATGCGACTGATTCTCAATAATAGGAAGCAGGGTAACCATGCTAGGGAAAGCTAGATCCCTACCCTTGGCGGACTCACTGACGTGCTGGGCAGTGGAAAATGTCTGGGTGGTCCTCCTTTGTCCTCCCAAGCTCCGCTACATCCCTCGCCCACACAACTCCCTCTCCATGTCTTCTCAAAAACCTGGTCTGTGTTCTCTCAAGTAAAGGGCATTTTTCTCCCACATCCCGCATTAACTCAAGACAAGAGAAGGTGTCAGGCTCCACTTCATTTCTAACACCTCCTCATGCCTCTTGTTATGGGAAGAACCATGCTCCTGTGAGGTTCACACCGATCCATACCAGCTTCTGTCCTGGTCTCTGCCACCTACCAGCCTTCCGGTCACTCCCAGCTCTCACTGGCATATTCTGTTTGGGGTGGCATATTCTGTTACCCTTCACCTACCACTGGACCGTATCTGGATCACAAAATAGCCAAATAACAAGAATGAAAGGAAACAGAATGCTCGGGAAGTCCAGCTCCCTTCTGCAGCACCGAGGATCAGCAGTTAGTGAATGATGGGCTCTTCCATCTGGCTCCAGCCTGACGAGAGATCTGGTGGAGAAGAATTCTTCCTGGGTTTCATTTTCCTTCTTTGTCAGCACCACTTCTAGCAGGAACATTATAAGCAAATCAAGTTTTGATTAGTTGAAGCCTACTTAAAGGCTCTAGGAGACGCTGCTCATTCATTCCTTTATTAAACAAACACTTATTATCTCCTTTGTGCCAAATCCTGTGCTAGGCAGTGGGGAGTGGAGATACAAAGATGAATGAGACATAGTTTCCCTCCTTGAGGCACTCACAGTGGGGCAGGGGAGGGAGGGATGCTTGCTGTGTAAAGGGTACCTGCAGATCAGCGAGGTAGATCCCATGAGTAAGGTCAACATATGGTACCTTGGAAGCACAGGGAAGGGAGGGGCGCTACACTAAACGGAAGGCTTGAGCTGCATTCTGAAGGACCAGGAGGCATTACCTGGGTGAGACAGTGTTAAAAGATACCTCATGGAGGTGATAGTTTATGCAAAGGTACAGAAGCTTAAAGAAAGCATATCTGGTTCAGGAAACTCAGGCACTTCAGTAAGGAGGCAGGTAACATAATGATTATGCTTTGACATCAGAGGACGCTGGGCTCAGATTCTGGCTCCATTGCTTATTAGCAGCATGCAGGGATGTGAATTGTTGGGTTTCTCTGAGCCTCAGTTTCCTCATCCAGAAGCCCCACTTTATATGTAGGTGAGATCACATATGTAACATGCTCGATGTGGTACCCAGCACACAGGCCACACCCAGTACTTGGTCTCTGGTTTGGTGATGAGGATGGAGCTGAGGACGGCGGTGACTAGAAGAGAGTTCAGACATAAGCAGAGGCAGAGATGAGGCTGGAGAAGTAGGGACGCCGACGGGTGAACCCTTGTGTTCCATGCTAAAAAAGTTTGGACTTCATCCCTAAAACTAAAGGAAGGACTGTAAGAAGTGGACTGACCTGGTCAGATGTATGCTGTGGAAAGGTCCCCATGACGGTTTGGAGAAGGGAGTGGGGGAGTAAAACTGGAGGCAGGAACCGAGTTAGGAGGTCTCCTGCACTGATATAAAGGCATGATGGCAGCAGCCTCTCCAGACTGCAGCTCACAGAAGCCGGAAGGCGGTCCCTGTGATTTCTCCCACTTTGGGGTGTGAGTTTTCTAGGCCAGGTCTACTCACGCACAGCAGGGCCCAACTACACGGAGAAATAGAGAATCCAGGTTCCTGTTATCATTGGAATTAAACCACTTTGGTGACCCCTTAAATGTCACACTCAGGCACACTGAAGTGTCTGTTTTTCAGCTTAAAATGTAAAAAGTTACAGTGGTTATCTTTGAGCGGTGTACAGGTTGTCTTTATATTAGTTTTTTTTTTTCCTGTCTCTATTTTCTAAATGTTGTACAATGAACACATTTTTGTAATAAGGAAAAATCCATTGTAAAAAATGTTTTTTTAAAAAAACTCAAACTACATATAGTTTCAATCAAACCAGTAATTCTTTCCTTACCACCTGAGCAAGGAAAAGCTCAATTGAATTACAAAAAGGAAAAAAAAATGTTGATAGGCTCCAACTTCAAACTTCTAGGCTATTTGCTGTGCCAATGAAGATAAACTGGAGATATGTGAACAGTCTTGCATTTGAAAAATCATAGTCGTTTTTATTGTTATAGCTTCAAGCATGGATTATTTCCATGATTTATACTTCAGGAATCTTCAAGTGCAGGAAAATTGCCCAATAGTTAGAGATGATTGGATTACTGATATTCTCTTCCTAAGGAAAATAAACCATCTCATCAGAGAGAAACCCAAGTGACAACAATATCTCTACACTCGGCCTGGGTTGTAAAAGTAAGGAATTGCAGGTCAGTTTAGTAAAGTTTAGCAGGAACTAGATAGAGTCTAGATTTTTCTAGAACAGATTTTTCAGGACCGTACTCCAAAACATTCAGTCAGCACGCCCAAATCCAGCATGAAGTCTCCTTAGATATATATTTTATGCTTCATTAGGCCATCTTCCTAAGAGGTGGCATGTTCATTGCAATCTTCAATTTGGATTATTTTTAAAAGTAATCATTATAATAATAATGGAAATCGTTTACATAGTTGTATGGTTCATAAGGTTTTCCAACGTTGAATCCTCACAGCAACCTCATGAGTTAACTTTAGTCCCATTTTCGAGAGGAAGAAAGTGAGGCTCAGAAAAGCTGACTGACAGGCCTGAGGTCACACAGCTAGAAAGTGAAAAGACCAGGATTCAGATCAGCTCTTCAGACTCTATGCCCCTTCCATTCTCCCTTCTAATGACTGGTCTTCGTTATTTTATATTCACTAAACTCACTAACTGAAAGGGCAATCGGGCCCATAGGAATCATATTAGTTCCTATTGCTGTTAGAACAAATTAACCATAGACTTAGTGGCTTAAGACAATACACTTTATTCTTCTACGGTTCTGGAGGTCAGAAGTCCAAAGTGAGTCTTCCAGGGCTGACATCAAGGTTCTGGCCGAGCTCCAGGTGCTTTTTGCCTCTTCCAGATTATCAGTGGCTGGTGACATTCCTTGCTTTGTGGTCACATCTTCCCAATCTCTGCTTCCCTCCTCACATTGCTTTCTCATCTCCTACAGACAAATTTCCCTGTGCTTCCCTCTAATAAGGACGCATCTTTAGGGCCCACCCAGATAATCCAGGATCATCTCCCCATCTCAAGATCCTTATTGCACCTGCAGAATCCTTGGGGTCACATCCACAGGTTTCAGGAATTAGAACGTGGATATCTTTGGGGACCATTACTCAGCCTACCACAGGAACACTTACTTCATCTATTGAGTGGTCCTTAAATATAAAATTCTCTGAATTTAAATTGAGGTCACAGCCCTTCTCAGTTTTCTGTTTTTAACCTTTCACTTTTGAGGGTCCTGGGGCATTAGTGTTTGCTAGTTTGCTAGCTTTAAAGAAAATTTAACTCTGACTCCTGTTGGAAGTAACTTACTGGAAACCTGATCCTTCTACTGTCTTTCAGGAATGGAAACAGACCCCAGAGTTTTTCCAGGTTGGAAAGGGCTTGAAGACAGGTGCATTCTTTACTGTTAGTAAACTGCCTGCTCCCATATATTAAGCACTTATTATGTGTCAGGAACTGTGCAAGCCTTCTACATTCACTTATAGCTCATTCTATCTTGCAATGAGCCTGTAATGTAGATATAATTATCCCCATTTCACTGATGAAAAAATCAAAGCTCAGAGAGTTAAGTAACATATCCAAGATTGCACAGTTAAGCCACAGAGTTTCCAAAACCCAAGCTCTTAATACCATGCTGTTGCAAAATTGGATAATTCCCAAACTTGAATAATGTATGGATGTCTTTTAAAGGGCATGTACAAGCTCACAAACCCCCAGGATTGTTATACGTATTTTCATCATATTACTCTTTAAATATGTGGCAAGATAACTTGATATTAACTCCTTATGCTTATAGCTCTCCTATGACTATAAAAGCAAAATAACGATGATAATAATAGCACAAAACTAAAATCTTTTAAAATGCTAATTGGAAGCATTATTTTAATGTGGTGGGTGATGCTGTGTTGCTGAAATTAAATGGCTGCTCACAATCTATAAGCAACGTTGACTTCCCTGAGCCAGGTCCTTTGACGTTTGGTGAACCTGTGCACCAGGGCCCTTGGGCCTAACTTACCTCTCCCACTACTCACCCAACCACCGACGTGACACCTGTCATTCCGGCTTTACCTGGTGAGAATTGATTTGTTAACTCTGACTCTTTTATTTTTTTTTCTACCAACTGTAGCAGCTGGGTTCTCTGGGCAGCAGACTGTCAAGATTAAGCTGCAGGAAGTTATCAGGGAATGCTCTGGGGAACCACACTTGTGGAAGGGAAGCGGTGGAAGCAGAAACAGGCAGAGGGAGAGGTTGAGCTGGGTTGCAGGCCTGAGGTAGGCTCCTGCCAACCCACTGGGTGGGGAGTGGCTCTTCTGAGTTGTCCTGACTTGGGGGAATGGGGCCAACCTTTGTGCCCCTGGAAGCAGGCAGTTTCATCCAGTCAACGCAATCCCCAGAAAGCACTGACCGATGAAGGCTGCCTTTTGGCCTCCTTCCCCGCAGCTGAAGAGTGATCTGGGCAGGGTATCACAGGGCCCGCACACTGGCCCACAATAAAGTTGTGCAGAGCAGCAATGGGATAGAAATGCAAATGCATCCCACCCTCAGAAATTGCCTGGTGGTGCTTGATTATAAGATACCTGAGACATCCATAATATACTTTGACTTTTCTTAATTATTATAAAAATATGAAATGTTTAAATTCCCGTAGAGAACTGAACCCTAACAATATATTCGCAAAGACCTAGGTTCCTCGGACCTTACTCTGAGAAAGAATGTTAGGAGGCGTCTGGTTACCTCTGCTGTGATTTACAACATTAACCTGTGATATCTCCGTGGCATGAAAATCACAAAGTTCTACAAAGGCTTCTTTGGGTGGCAGTAATAATAATTTCCAGATGCTCTCCTAATTCACATGTAACATTTGGGAATGGAAACTCATTTCTTGAACGTTCATTCAATATATTGATCAAGCACCTACTGTGATACAGGTGCTTTGCTAGATACCTTCTGGTAGGAAAGACACAAAAGTGAACAAATAATAGTGGCACATGATTGAGATATGGAAAAGCATGGTTCGAGAGTCTGGGGACAACAAGAGGGCATTCCCAGGCGCAGGAGGTGGGGAAATGGGGAGATGTTGGGCAAAGGGTACAAAGCTGCAGTTATGCAGGATGAACGAGTTTGGAGATCGGATATCCGCGTACAGCATGATGACTGTAGTTCATAATACTATACTGTACACCGGAAATTTGCAGAGAGAGTAAGTATCAGGTGTTCTTCACACACACACACACACACACACACACACACACACACACAATTAACTATGTGAAGAGATGAATATGTTAATGAGCTTGATTGTACCAATCGTCTCTCTATGTATCTGTATAGCAAAACAATCGCGTTGTACACCTTAAACTCGGTAGTGCCACCTTATCATTGTTTCACTTTCCGTGCTTTCAGTTACCCGCCGTCAACCCCCGTGTGAAAATATTAAATAGAAAATTCCGGAAATAAACAATTCATCAGTTTTATATTGTGCGCCGCTCTCAGTAGCGTCATAAAATCTCATGCCATCCCACTCCATCCCTCCTGCGATGTGAATCATCCCTTTGTACAGTGTACCTGCTGTATATGCGCCCCAGCTAGTCAGTTACCGTGTTTCCCCAAAAATAAGACCAGGTCTTATATTAATTTTTGCTCCAGAAGACGCATTAGGGCTTATGTTCAAGGGAGGTCATCCTGAAAAATCATGCTAGGGCTTATTTTCCGGTTAGATCTTATTTTCAGGGAAACATGGTACTATCCATTTAGGTAATCAGATCTACAATCATGGTTTCACAATGTCTGTGTTCAAATAACTCTTATTTTTACTTAATAATGGCCCCAAACCGCAATAGCAGTAGCAATGCTGGGAATTCTGATATGCTAAAAAGAAACCATAAAGTGCTTCCTTTCATTGAAAAGATGAGTTCAGTACAATAAGAGACACCACATTCACATAACTTTTATTACAGTATATTGTTGTAACTGTTCTATTTTATTATTAGTTATTGTGCTAATGTCTTACTGTGCCTAAGTCATAAGTTAACTTTTATCATAGAACGTATATACGGGGAAAACATAGTACACATACGGTTCGGTTGGTACTATTCGTGGTTTCAGGCATCCACTGGGGGTCTTGGGACATATACTCAGAGGATAAGTGGGAAAACTGTATATAAATTTCTATTCGACGGAGGAGAAAGGAGGAGGAGGAGAGGAAAAGAAGGAGGAGAAGAAGGAGAAGGAGAAGGAGAAGGAGAAGGAGGCAGCTTTTCAGAGGAGTTACTAGAGAGGAAAGGAATAAGAGCATTCCAGGCAAAGAGGCACACAGCCTTGAACCAGCCTGGCCGTGACAGGTAATGTAGGCGATTTAGGCTGAAAGGTCTATGTCAGCAGAAGTGGGGGGTCACAGAGAAAGCAGGGGGTCAGGGAGGTGCGAGTATATCTAAGTGGTCATAGTTACCCTATTCATTATGTTCACCTGGCCCTTGACTTATATTATCTCAATCAATCCTCACATATTATTAACCCACTAGAGGACATTCCCCGCAAGAGCAGGGACTGTGTCACCTTGTCCATTGTCCATGCCCCATGCCCAGTACAGTCTCTGACCCGTAGAAGGAGCTCAATATATGTGTTTCACACATGAAGAATCCAATTAGAGAGGATGAGCGACTTCCTCAAATTTACACAGCACCTAAGTGGCTGAGCCAAGATTTGAACTTCAGTCGCCTTATTCCACTACACAGCTCTTTAACTCCTGCTCCGTGATACCACCCTGATAACTAAACTAAAATGGGGTTTTCACAGTCAGGGGACCCTCTGTTACCATGGGAAGCCTAGCAGGCTAGTGTGTGTGTGTGTGTGTGTGTGTGTGTGTGTGTGTGATCTTAAATTCCTGATGATAGGGACACCCTTTGAGTGTCAGCTGACAACACATAACTTCCCTATGGTAATCTCTAGAAGTATATGGGGGTCTCAGGAATGAGAAGGGTTAAGCTTTTACAGCTTATCAAGTTGTTCCTTTGCATTTAAATAGCACCATTTAAGAAAGCAGCATTTCAGAACCTTATTTGATGCTAACGTGCTGAGCACCTTAAGGCATGCTTATTTCTCCCCCATCCAGGTCATTTGAAGCTTCATTACTTAATAATTTGAAAGCTTTTTCTGGAAATCAGTGGATGAAGGGAGATGATGAAGTGAAATGTTATTATATCTAAGGACCCAGCAAAGCAGGCTGACAGTATGATACCTGAGTCGGAAGTTTCTTGTGAAGAAAGAGAGAAGAGGGAGATCTTGGTTCACAAATGAATTCTCATTTCCTTTTGAAACTGCTTTTATTTTAAAGATAATAAAGCCCAACAAAGCCTAGAGGCTTGAAAACTGTCAAGTAAAGAAGCCAGCAGATAGATGCCTTATCAGTTCCACACTTGCACTGGTTTTTCTGCCCCTTCTCCCTACTCTCTGCTTTGGCTCTGAGCCCATCTCATCTAGAAATTTGCCCTTAACTTTTGCATACACAGTGAAGGACACACACACACACACACACACACACACACACACACATTTTTAGCCCTATCACTTCTTTGCACCGTAGTAGCTAGATTATTATACAAATAGATTATTACATGAACTGTTCTGTCTTGCTTTGTCATTTCGTATATTTTAGAGATAATCTCATTAGTGATGCAGGCATCCCCCGCTTTTCGAAAGTTGAAGTGGCCCCTTCACTTTTGTGGAAGATTCACATTGGTACCTGTTTTTGCTAATCGAAAGAAATCTGAAGATTTTCACTTTTATGAAAAAAGACAAAAGGCGAGAATAGCGTTCAGCGTTTGTTTCACAGTGAGCAGATAGAGAAGCAGCCTGCACCCCGGACAGAGAGTGGCACGGCTGTGCTCCTTCCCCCAGAACGACACACAGCATCAAGCAGCCAGAGCTTTGTCCTGTGTGAGCACTGGTGCTTTATCTCCATGTATTTTGTGTATCTGTTAGCAATTCCTTTTTCGCTTTACGCCATTTCGGCTTAGGAAAGGTTTCGTAGGAAGGCTCTGCTTTTAGATAGCGGGGGAAACCTGTATAACTCTTTTTAAAAAGATGAACCCAAAGACTGTATAGCAATGTAAAAAACACACATATATACTTTTGTATCTTTTTTTTTACAACACTGTACGATCTTTGGGCTCATCATTAAAGGAAGTATATTATAAATGATATTATATATAAGATATATTAAATGATAAAGTAAGATATATCAGTTTGTATAATATTTGTATAATCTAACTACCATTGTGCAAGGAAATGGTAGAGATACAGAACAGAGAGAGAGCGAGAGCGAGAGTGAGAGAGAAACTATGTGACAAAGATATACACGGATGGAGGGGCATTGGGTCAGGCCCAGGTGACTCGGATGGGCCCTTCCTCTCCAGCTTCAGAATCAATACAAATGAATATACAAATTGATGATAGCTGCTGGATAATAATGACAGGATTATGGGTCTTTTTGCCTCTCTCTCTCTCTCTCTCTCTCTCTCTCTCTCTCTCTCTCTCTCAACTTCCTGTAATATAGTTATGCTACTTTTTTAAGACCTTATTTTAGTATGTCAGCTATACACGTATTTTCATCTTGGTAGAGTTTTTTCTCGGTCCTTTTCATATGTATTAGCACCTCTACCTTACAATACTGAAGTCCCTCTATCCGTGAAGCCTTCCTCCACCACGCTGTTTGAAATTGCAATAGCCCTCCCTGTCCCGCCCTGGCCTCCCTCTTGCCCTCACCTGCATTATTTTCTGCAGAGAGCCAAAGTCTGACACACTGTAAGTGCTCATCTGTTTGTGGCTGCCTGCTCACTGTGGAACAACAGCTCCATGAGGGCAGGAACTGGTGTCTGTTTTGTTCAGGGCTCTGCCTCGAGCACTCAGAGCAGAGCCAGGCACTGAACAGGGCCTCAGTCAGGTATTTGCTGAATGAATGGCTGAATCCTGGCCACCGGCCCCCAGCAATGCCAGTCATCATGGGTGTCTGGTTACCATTCTCTGCTTTCCTCTTCCATCGTCTTGCACTGGCTGGAACACCACCCCTCCATCTCGGGTCTGGACCTCACCTCTTCTCATCTTTTCAAGGACTCTTTCTCTCTCCCCTGCAATAACAATTTCTCTTTCTGTATTGGATTACACTCTTCCACGTAAAAACTTACCCTAATGTCACTTACCTTCTAAAAAATAATAACATGTCCTTCCTGCTGCTGCCAATTGTCTCAACTCCCGACACGGCTGACCCCTCAAAAAGAGCTGTCTGGGCTTGCTGGCTACATGGCCTCGCCATCTTGTCTTTCTTACACCTGCTTCAATTGCACTTTCAGCAGTGACCGGCAGGGCAGTGGTGGCAGCAGTGAGCAAGTTGCAGGGCTGGCAGCAGTGGGGCAGTATAGACAGCAGGGAGCCAGGGGACAGTGGAGATAGCAGAGAACAGCAGGGACATCAGGGGGACAGTGGGACAGTAGGAGGACAGTGGGGATTGCAGGGAACAGTGAGGATAGGACGGGGTAGTGGAGACAGTCGGGGAATAGTGGGGGCAGTAGGAAGTCAGTGGGAGTAACCCAGGGCTGTGAAGAGGACCTGGAGGCAGGTCCCACTGTCCTCCTGCCTCTCTGGCTGTGCCATCTTGGGCTCTTTGGCTCTTCCCACCCTCTTCTCTGTCTCCACTCACTCCCCAAGTACTATGTCCTGTGGCTTTAGCTACCACCTATATGCTGATGACTTTCACATTTACATCTCTAGCCTCATAGCTCCAACTGCCTACATGATATCTCCCCCTTGGAATCATCCTTGACCCCTCTTTGTTTGACACCCCATCTCCAATTCATCATAGGTCTTGTTGCTTCTCCCTTTAAAACAATGTCTTGCGTCCGACATTTTCTCACCCCCTGCATTGCTCTCCCCTGGTCCAGTGTCACCTGGCTGGTCTCCCGCCTCCCCTTTGTCCTCCATAGCTTACTCTCCCACAGCTGTCAGCAGAATCCTGTAAACACCTAAATCACATCGTAGCACGCTTGCCGCCAACACTTCAGCAGCATCCTGGGCCCACAGCCCTCACAGGGAGTGTCCCTAAGACCCCCTGGGAGGGCAGCAAAGGCCAGAGGCTTCCTCTAGCTTGTCATTAATTCAGTGTTTAATTAACTAATCCCTCATTCGTCCCTTAATCATTCCCTGCATACCTGCCCCAAGCCAGGCTGGTGCTGGGGACAGGCGGACACAGTCCAGCCCCTGCTCTAACACTGGCTTTCAGGACCTGACAGGAGCTGTCCTCGAGGAAGGGGAGGAAGGGGAGACAGGGAAGAAGGGCGAGGGGTGTCGAATGTTGTGCGTTTAATACCACCGGCGACGGGCAGGGTTGGGGTGCTGCCCTTACAGGTTGCCTCACAGACCCCTTCAGCCAGACCTGGCCCAGCTCATCTTCCCGCTCCAGGCTCCAGCTGGGTTTCTGTGCAGCCCCGGCCGGTTTGAAAGCAGACAGCTCCTGCTTAGCATGCTCTCTCCTGTGTGAGGTCAGAATCTGGCCTGGCCTGGCCTCTATTTTACTTCTCTGCTCTGGCCTTGGCACTAATATCTTGCTAATTGCCGGAGATAGCGAAAGGGGGTGGGACGAGGGCCGAGGAAGATTAGGTCCTGAGGAGCTGGCAGGCTGGGAGAGACAGACATGCCCCATTGACCTGTTCAGCTCCCTGCTGGACTCAGAGGAGAAGCAGGCTTTCGTGAACATTATGAAGGACACGATGAAAATCCAGAAAATGAGGTTAAAGCCAGGATTGGCGCTTCGGTCACCAAAGGATGAGCTAAATGGATGCCTGTGGCTGATAGAGGCACAGAAGGATGGCCCTGTCTCTCAGGTCACGGGGTGAGGCCCGTGGGAGCTTTCCACCTGCCAGCCACAGACAGATGTGGGTGGAGGGGCATTGGATCGGGCCCAGGTGGCTCGGATGGGCCCTTCCTCTCCGGCTTCAGAAATGCCAAGCGGTTTTCACATGTGCAGCTACAGCGTCTTCTCCTGGATCCGTGAATGGGCTTCAGATCCCTTCTCGGACTTTGAAGTAGCTGATCAGACAGCAGCTTGCCATGGCAGCTGCTTCCTAGGGGACAAGGCGTGCTATGGGCACTTATAAACTGCCAACCCAGGTTTCTGGAGTGTCGACTGAGGCGGACTCAGAACCTGTGAGCTCTGACCACGGTTCCTAGAGTGGCCTCTGTGTGCTGTCCCGTACCCCTCCTGCTGCTACCTGCCGGTGCTAGCAGTTTTCTGATGCTCTCCTCCTGCTGCGCCAGTGCCCACCAGCTCAATGCCCGGGTTTGTTCGTGTCATTTCACACAGCTCCGTCTCCACGCGCGGCCCATGGAGGGCTGGCGCTCAGAGGATATCACTCTGTCCTCACCACAGCCTCTCATTCATTCGACACATATAGACTGAGCATGTTCCAAGCACGCTTCTGAACACAGCGTGCCGCAGGGAGCAAAACAGACCCTTGTACTCATGGAGCCCCTATTCAGCTGGGGGAGAGAGACGATAAAAAGTAAATAAGCAAAATGCACAGTATATTAGACTGTGACAGATGTTACGGAGAAATGATCATCATATAAAGTGAAGGGGGTGTGCCTGGTGGGGGAGGGGGCAGGGAATGGCTACTTTGAATAGTGTGGTCAGCAAACGCTTCACTGAGAGGGCGCCATGGGAGCAAACAGCGTAGGAGGCGAAGCACTGAGTGCTCTGAGATCTGGGAGGACAGCATTCCTGCACAGGGAACAGCAGGTGCTGAGTGTCCCCGGCACGTCTGAGGTAAAGGAAGACATCCAGGATGGCTGAAACACAGTGAGCAAGGGGAAGCGTAGTAAGAGATGAGGGTGGACAGGGAAGACCATGAAAGGCCATGGGCATCATGGTTAGGTCCTCATTTGCTCTGAGATGTGAAGCCATTGGAGCGTTTTGACCAGAGGCACCATATGGCTGCTGTGTGAAGGAGAGACTGGACGAGGGTGAGGAAGGAGGCAGAGAGACTAGCCAGGTGGCAATTGCAATAATTTAGGTGAGTGATGATGGTGGCAGGACAAGTGACAAAAAGTGGTTGGCTCATAAGTGCATTGGGAAGTGGAGTTGACAGGATGTGCTGATGGATGAGAAGTATGAAAGAAAGAAGTATCGAGGATGAGAACCTGGAAGGATGCTTTGCCATGTCATGGGAGGGGAAAGGGAGAAGTCAGGTTTGGGGAGGGAAAGATCAGGAGTTTGAGTTCAGACAGGTTGCGTTTCAGATGTCAATTGGGCATCCAGACAAAAATGTTAGACAGTTGATACACAAGTCTGGAGTCCAGAGGCGAGGCTGAGGCAGAAGATTCAACTTGATTAGTCATCAGTGTACATTTAGTTAGGATTTTAAGGCCTGGGACACGATGAATTCACCAAGGCTGTGTGGATAGAAAAGAGCAGAGGACCAGAGGCTTGAGCCCAGGGCACTTTAATGTTTGGAGGAAGGTCAGCAAAGGGGACTGAGAATGTTTGGAAGAGGGGTCAGCAAAGGGGACTGAGAAGGGATGGCCAATGAGATGAGAAGAAAATGAAGAGGCAACAAGTTCCAGAGCCAGGTAGAAAGTGCAATGCAGAGGGAGTGGCCAGCTGTATCAAGTGCTGCTGAGGGGTCCTGGAAGCTAACAGCTGGGCACTGACCATTGGTAATGGAGAGCTCAGTGGTGACCTTGACCAGAGCAGTTTCAGAGGACAGAGGTGAGCCTCAGTTACTTCATCTGAGAAATGGGACCATTCACCTGCTTATCTCAGAGGGCTGCGGTGCAGACCACACGAGATCATGGGCAAACTATAGAGCAGTACCAGGTCTGAGTTGTCTGTTTTTGTTTATAACCCAATAAACCCAGAGCCTGTTGAAATGATGGGAGGGACTGTTGGGCACAGTTGATTTTAAAGGTGCTTAGAGCTCCATTATCACCAAATAGAATGGCTCATTTCCTGCTGCTCATGCCCAGGACGTTCCACTTCCCTTCAGAGGTGGAAGCCATCAGGATTGCTATCTCTTATGGGTGGTAAGTGAAGATTCAGGGAAAAGGTAGAAGCAAACAGTAGGGTCAAACACTGCTCATTGGGGTCTTAATGCAAAATGCAGGACACTGCCCTCCCAGAGGAAACCTGGTGACATGCATCTCAAAGCAAGGGCTCCTTGGAGAAAACTGTCAGCCAGGGGCAGCTATGCTCTTGCTGAAAATACAAGCAAAATGGGAGAGGGGTGAGAGGGAGATGGAGACGAAGAGTAGTCAGGAAAATTGGGAAGAGTTTGAATTTTAGAGTCAGACACATCTGTATTGGAATCTTGGTTTCTGGGTGGTCTTCACCAAGTTATGTGACTTCTCTGAACCTCAGTTTCTTCTTCTGCAAAATGAGATCAACCTTCTCCCCAAAGGTTTTCACAAGAAACCAGCTGATGAATGCACAGAAATGCACGCTGGGGCCAGGGTGTCCGTGTGCATTCACGTGTGTCACTGCATGTGCATTTAGTGGCGTTGGGTCCCCCTCTTTAGTAGCAGATGGTTCCTCTTCAGCTCAAGGACCCTGTGCTCTCCCCTCCTCATCAAAACCAGTTCTCAGGACAGCATTCACGTTAACGGTATTGTGAACACTGTCGGATAATTTTCCAAGTGTAGCTGCAACATTCAGCACTCAGAGTAGGTTCAGACAGGCCCTCCCGGGGAGCAGAGAAACAGGCTGGGGGGAGGGGCCCGATCTTTCGAGAGAATGGTCAGCTTATTTATTCTCCCTCCTAGCCCCCCTCTGCCTGGGTTCACAGGGCGTGGTCTCCGGAGTCAGACTGGGGTTTAAACTCCAGCTCTACCATTGACTAACTGTAACTAGTTTGGCTAAATAAATGTGTTTCTGAAGGTGAAAAAGTATATACTTACCTTGTGTTGTAAGAACTAACTGAGATGCTAAGTATAAGGTAATTAGCAAGGTGCCTAGCACATAAAAACAATACATCAGCATTGTTACTGTCATTGTTGTTTCTACCCCTTTGCATTCTTTTCCCTCTCTGATTCTGGACTGCATCCCGTTTCTCTTCCTGCGGGGAAGCGGCAAGTTGGCTGGGCTGACTCCAAGCCTCAGGTCCGAGGCAGGACATGCTATGGTGGAGAGCTTTGCCTCAGTGTGTCTCTGAGCAAAGGGTGCCTTCGGATGATGAACAGGCATGGTTCAGGACTGGGTGATGAAAGCAAAAGGTCAGCATCCGGGACGGGGCAGACGGAGGAGGAGAGGAGCAAGGCAGGGCGGAGATGGCAGACTCTGGCCTTTTGCCATGGGCATGGCTGAGACGCCCGGAGCGCTCCCACATTGAGTGTAGTTCTGGGGGGCTTGGGAGGGTCAGTGTGGGGTACGCTTGGTTAAAACACCAGCCCCCAGCCCGAACCCAAGCCTCACATTCTTACTCTCTGCTCTGCTCAGACGTGGCATCTCCTGATACGATGTGATTTCTGCCTCTAACCAGTCCCAGGCCTGTTTCCTCTCCACACAAACCCTCCTTCCTCTGGATCTGACCTCAGCCTGTGACATGTTTGGGGCTGTGCGATTCCCATTTGGTAGGAGCAACTTTGAAGTCTGAGGGCAACTGTCACGTCTTCCCAATATGTTTACCAAAAGCAGAATGAAAGAACTCATCCCTGTGAAGATGGACATGAGTGACCCGTAGTTTCTTTCATTTTTAAAATTTTAATTGGCACAGTGCTGACATCATCCAAACGAGGCACGAACTGAGAATGCCCTGAAACACTTTGTTTGAAAAAGGTCCTGTGGGAGATGTATCAGTGCTCTAAGCGTTGTTGAAAGATCCTCTCTGTGCCTTGGAGACTTGTTCAAATGGCCTTCCATTTAAGTCTGAAGTTTGGATTGCTTGCTCTGAACGTAAGTCGTCCATTCTTCAGAATCTAAACTGCTTCCTGCCCCAGCGGCCCCATCTAAGGCTCACCCAGCTCCAGTAACCTCCCATCATTGGCTCCCTGAGTTTCTCAGTTCTCCTGAGGCTCTGTGGGTTTGTAGATGCAACTGTGTGCCCCACTTTCTGTACTCAAGTAATACAAATCGATGCTAATTCCAGCTCGGCCTAAATGTAAGTAAGAATAAAAATAGTAGCTAATATTTATGCTGAGATAGGCACTGTATTAGTACATTACATGAATTACGTCATTTAGTCCACCTAACAATCCCATGCAGTACGTAGGCTTTTTAACCCCATTTCACAGATGAGAAAGCTGAGAGAGGTCAACAGATTTGTCAGAGGACGTAGGTGCAACTAGAATGTGAACTCAGGTATGATGCTAGAGCTGGCGCTCTCAACCACACTACTTTCCTGCCTGCTGGATTAGTAAATACTAACAAGATTGACGGTATCCAGTATGTCCAAAGCTGTGCAGACATGGGCACCTCTAATACATTCTTGTTAGAGGGTAAATTGGTGCAGACATGTGGAGGATAAATTACTAGGCCCTACCAAAAATTTAAATTTGCTTCATATTCTAATCATTCCTTGGAATCTATGACACGGGAACCCTTGGGTTTGTAAACAAAGAAATACATACACAAACGTTCATCGTGGCATCACTTATGGAAACAAGTAAATATGTACTAATAATGGTGGTTAAAACAACTAGAGAACATCCATGCTATGGAATTCTACATATATACCAAAAAAAAAAAAATTTTTTTTTTAAATGATGTAGTTTTGTCTTTTTTCAAAAACTTCCTGACCATCCACAGCACTTGGATATAGCCACAAACAAGCCAGACACTCTCCAATCCTGTAGAACTTAGATTCTATCAGAGAATTTTGAGGTCAACAAAAATATTTAGCTCGCTAGATTAATTTTACAGAATGCTCCTGTTTTCTTATTTCACTGGATAACATGAATGATCACAAACAAGAGACAATAAGCAGTTGATTCTGCAGATGGTGTAGAACCACTAGATGAAACAAATTACAGCAACAAGCTGTTCTAATGCCCGCACACGTGGACCCACCATCCCTGGAGCCTCCATAGCTCTAAGAAATACAGACGGAATTTCATCACCATACATAAATACTAACAAAGGGCCCAAACAATTTTTGTTGAGTTTTATACTGCAAAAACAAAATCAGTATGTCGTTAGTTGGGACTTAAATGTAACGCAAGGTGTGTCTGCAGGGCCCGCTAATACAGTAGCTACCTTAACTCTACCCGCACTGACGTTTTTTCTTTTTAGTGAAGCATTTCTTCAATGGCAAAATGATGGTCATCAGACAGAATCTAATTTCTTGGATTTCTTTTTTAGTAGTCTTGACCTGGCTAACCATAATTTGAAGATCTCCAACCTTTCAAAAATCAACAAAAGGAGAGCTCGGATGCTGTAAATACTGACATGGAAAGTTTCCCATGATACGATATCAAGGAAAAAATGTAAAAATCATGGTACAGAATAAGCGATTCTGTGTGAAGCTATGTTTGTGGGAAAAGCTGTGTCTAATGTACGCCCACATACGTAGTTGCATATGCATTGTCGGAGGTCTGGAATGATTCACACCAAGCTGTAGCGTTCCGGAGAAGAAGGCAGAAGGCAGGTAGTTGCCAAAGTGGAAGGTGCTCAACTTTTACTTGTATGCTTCTGTGATGCTGAATTTGTCCACAATAAGCCTGTAATGTTGTGGAATTAAAAGTTTTAAAAGTATGCCAGGTATTAAGACATGATCGTGGAAATTGTGGGGAGCCGCTGAAGGATTTCGGCAAGGAATGGATATGGTCGGATTTGCAGCCATGTGGAGAGTGAGCTGGGGGAAAGCAAGAAGATACAGGAGATACGGAAACCAGGGGGGAGACTGCAGGAGGATGTAGGAGACGTGAAGGCTGTGAAGTCGGTGGCGCTTGGAGGCCTGAGCACTGTGAGGGGCCTGGAGATGGGAGAATGCTCGTGACGCCAGCGTCTGGCTCAGGCAGCTGCTGGACGTGCCTTTAACCCAGACGGGACCTGCTGGAGAAGGAGGAGGACTCCGAGGTCAGAGGAAGAGCTGAGTGAGGAGCACGCGACGTGTAAGATGACCATAGGAAACCCAGGTCATGGGAGACTCAGTGCTGGCGTCAGGAGATAGGTTATGTCTCAAATGTGACTTCGTGGTAAGCGGCTTCTCTCAGTCGTTCCAGAGATATTTATTAGGAATGAGTGAGGGGGACGTGCTCCAAAAAGAAAAACGAAAAAAAAAAAGTCTCATGAAAAATGTGAACCACTTAGTTGGGACTTGGAAATGCTGTCCCTGCAGACATGTGAATGTGGGGTGTCTTGTGCATCCAGAATTCTTTCATCTGAGCAGGAACCCCCAGGGAAGCCTGCGCTTAGGAAGAGGCTGTGAGCATCCCTGAGGGGTGCCTCTGTGGCTTGTCCCTGTGGGCCTCACTTCTGCCCTTCACCCCACTAGGACCATCTGCAGGCATGCAGGGCAAACTGGATCTGGCTGAGCGCCCTTCCTTTCAATGGCCCACCACCCAACAACCCGTTGCCCGGGCTGCAGACAAGGGGCTGTGGACCAGAAGCCCTTTTAGAATCTTTGGAGACACCTCAGACCTCCTTCTTGCTAGTTTCCTCGGGGCTGTGGGATTTGCTGGGCAAGGTACCCAACTAAGGAGAAGCCCGTCAATTCATCCCAAATGTTCTAAGTACCTAACTGCCAGGCATGGCTCGAGGGACTGGAGTAGAGCTGTGAGCCAGCCGAACAGGTTTCTGCCCTCCTAGAACTCAGAGCTTGTTCAGTCAGCAGCAAAGCTCTTCCCTCTTGGCTGGTGACATGCTGGCCTTTTCCATGCATCGTGGACGGTGGTGTCTGAGCCCTGCTGGGCTGAGGTCAGGGGGAGGGGAAATGGATCCAGGACCAGCTGAATCCCCTCTGGGCAATGTCCCCAGCCAAAGCCCAATTTGGACCAATTTGGAGCCTTGAAAAGAGTATGATACCCCACACCCCAATGTGTAATTCAAAATAGGAACCCAAATAAACCTCAAAGTTTGGCAAGAGCAACAAAGTTCTGGTTTTTCCCCCCACAATGATGACTTCATGCTTTCCTTCAAAATGTTAATTGTCAAATTCTTCCTCAAAAAAATTATTCTCGGTCCCCACATGTTAAGGGTGCTCTACACTCGGTCTAAAGCAAAATAGAGCAGAATACCATGAGTGGCACAGGGGAGTGGGCCCCAGCTTCGTTCTGGCCTCCACATCCAAGGGAGTCTGACCTGTGCCGGGGTCTCAACAGCACAAGAGACCTCGGAGCTGACAGTCATCGGGTTAGATGTTGGGTTCATTGCAGCTCCTGTTGGAGTGTGGCCTGGAATAGCCCCAGTTGGTGCCTGGACACAGAGCACACCACCTGCCTCCTCCATGCTGGACACAGATGGAAGTCTGGACATCCAGGCAGAATCCAAGTCAGAGCCTGGCTCCAGTGTGGAAGGGACAGGCTGAGCTGGAAACCAGTGGTGTGGCTCCATGGACCCACTGATGTCCAGCACACACCAGGCACACTGGACACTCAGCCCCACCTTTTGGGATTGCCGAGACTCTAAGGGTCCCCTACCCTGGGGTGTGATGGCTCCCACACCTGGGCAGGTAGAGCCTCAATCGCAGGTAAGTGAGTAGGGCTGGACAGTGTCACCATGTCAAAGCCCCCTTGTTCCCATGAGCCCTGCTTTCCTCACTGAATATCTGTGGTCCTCTTTTGCAGAGTGATGAGGTCCTCACGGTCATCAAAGCCAAAGCTCAGTGGCCAGCCTGGCAGCCTCTCAATGTGTAAGTACCAACCAACAGGCCCTGCCCCTGCCCTGCCCTGTGCTAGCCTTGTATTTGGAGGCTCCCACCTAATGCCACCGCATGGCATTGAGGTCATTAAAGTCAGCAATACCTCGTAGATGGACAAACAGGGGAGGGGCACCGCTCACGTGTGGAGTATCCCAGGTGCTCCATCTTCTCGGGAATGCAGGCTTGGTCTCTGCTTCTCCCTGATGGCTCTAACTAACACTGCAGAGGGCCCAACTCAGGCATAACAATTCACCAGTATGTGTTTCCTCATGCTCTCAGCCACAACAAGCTGAACATACATTCGCCCTTCCGAGCACAGAGGTGTACTCACTCTAAGCATGTCTGCCTCATGGAAAGCCAGGTTTATCCCAGGTTCCATTCTCAGTCCCCAGGTCTTTTCTGTCCACTCTATTTCTGGGAGATTTCATCCTCCCATGCATTTCATCCTCCCAGGGATTTGCTGATGGCTCCCAAAACTACCACTCCCCCAGGCAGGTATGTCGGTGGGTAGATAGATAAATCTATCCATCCATCAATCTCTTGGACACTTCCCTCTGTGTATGGCCCACATGGACCTGGAACTTATCGTATCCAATATGGAACTCATCACTAAGTCCTGTCGACTCTTCCTTCTTGGTATCTCATAAATCAGTCCTCACCTGGCAGTTCTCCTGCCAGTAGTTCAAGCCACCATCTTTTCTCACCTGGACTATTTTCATTCTTTCCTCTTCTGTGGTCTTCCCCATCTGATCCTTCATCCACACTGTTACCAGAGTGATCGTCTCAGAACCCAGATCTGATTCCCTGCCTCAGAACCTCTCCGTTACCTCCCTGAGTCTCCAGGATCAAGTCTGCACTCGCCAGTTTCCCTTGTGAGGCCACAGTGGGCAGAGCGCACTTCAGCCCGTGCCTCGTTTGCCCCAGGGCTCGTGTCTTGCTGCTCCCTACTCTGCACCGCACTCTGGCCACCCGATAGCCCATGACGTTCTTTGAACAAGTCTCGATTTCACTTATCTTTTATGGATGCAAGGCCTAGAGCAGACTTAGTTCCCAGTCAACCACAAGAAAATGGTTTATGAAGAGTGGCTTGATGAGCCCCTCGGTGGAGCCGTTGGCGTCCATTCACGATGGCATTGATGACAATGGCAACAACACAGGAATGTGTGAGACTCTGCTCAGGGGGAGGAAAGGCGAGCTCAAAGTGATGGGAAGGGAAGTACAGGACGTTCCAAAGGAAGACTCCACAGGATGGGGCGGCAGGAGCCCAGGGAGGAGGAGCGCTGACACATGGCCAGCTGGGAGCAGGGAAGCAGTTGCCAGGCACCTGGTGCCGCCTGGTTAACCATTCAGCAAATCAATGGCTCATTCCCCTACTACGTGCCAGCCTTATACACAGTCCCTGCCTTTTGGAATGCTCAGCAGGACGGAAACAGACTATAGACAGAGTTCTGCCACTCCAGGACTGTCCTTTGCACAAGTCCAAGTGGCATCGTATGTACAGGATATACACAACATAACATCATCACGGTGGCGTTGGACACTCCACGGGGACAAGTGTGATGATGAGAATAGGAGTGGCTCTGGGAGCCCAGACATAGAGCACAGCCCAGCGTAGGGCTGGAGGAAGGTCATGAAGTCTCTGTGCAGGAGGCACCATGGCACTGAGTCTGGAAGGATAGTCCTTGCTCTGGAGTGGCCCAGGCGTGGGTGGAGCTGCGAGCCTGAGTGGAGGCCTCAGGAGAGCAAGAGAGGACAAGGGCAGCTGACCCAGGGAAGCCCAGCTGGTGCATGGAGGCTTTTCCTTGCTCGTTGTGATCTCCAAGCCTTGCTCTGCATCTCCTCTGAGGAAGCTGAGACCAGAGCACAGTTAAGCCTTGAACACACGGGTGTCAGGGTTACTGACCCCCCGCACAGCTGAAAAATCTATGTATAACTTTTGACTCCCCCAAAACTGAACTAATAGTCTAGTGTTGACCAGTTACTAGACTGTTAATAGACAGTCTAGTATCACATATTTGTATGCTTTATGTATTATACACTATATTCTTACTGTAAAGTAAGCTAGAAAAAAAAGAAAACATTATTAAGAAAATCATAAGGAAGAGGAAATACATTTGCGGGACTATGTATTTGTTGAGAAGATTCCACATATAAGTGGACCCATGCAGTTCAAACCTATGTTTTTCAAGTGCAGACTGTAGTTGAAAATTTACCCCACCTCGGAAGTGCCTTTCCTTCCAAAGAGACGCCACAGAGGTACAGCCTGCTATCCCAGGCTCTCCTGGTGGGGGAGCATTTGCCTGTGTCATGCCAGCCCACCAAAAAACACGGATGTGAATTTACAAAGGCCCTCAGCCCTCACTGCATAATTAACATCAATTTACAAAAAGTCCACTCTGAAGCCAGTTTGCTCAGGCTCTCTCTTCAGCTTCTCCCAGTTCCCAGGCTCTCAGAACCCATATGTGAAGAATCCCTCACCTTTGGTCCTCTAAGCAGGCAGGGGCTCAAGGCCAGGTAGGGGTGGGGGACCCCTGGGCCACAGAGTTTATGGGTGCTTATTTTTATACCACCAGGCAACCTTTATATCAGTGTTACCTTAAGGAGTTTGGGTTTAGAAAGATGTAATAGAAAGCAACGTACTTCAGAAAGGAGAGAGGAAGAGGAGAGGAAAGGAAGGAAGCAGAGAAAAATCCTTTCACCTTGAGCACTTACTCTGTGCCAGATACCCTATGAGGCACTTACTCTTACGTTCCTTATCCCACGTAATCCTCACACTAACCCCATTAAGAACCACCAGGGGGACCATGATCCTCACTTTACAGGTGGGGAGACTGAGGCTCAGAGGGTGTATGACAGGTCCAGCCTCAACATCCAGCTCCATCGATGGAGGAACTGGAATTCCACCCATAACCAGCTGACTCCAATGCCTACACTTTTCACTACAACAAGGTCCTTCCAATTAAGTAACGATGCTTTCATTGTCCATTTTTAATCAATCAAGTCATGTACATCTGCCAATCAGACCTGACCAACACGAAATTAGCAGCGTTCCCATACCAAATTGTCTGACTCTCACCCCAAAACAAAACAAACTCTTGACTTTTACTTACCCTGTGTCCTTCTATTAAGCGTGACCAAAACATTTAATTGCCTCAACAAACATTTATCAGGGCTCTCCAAAGGAAAAGTGCTGTGAAAGGTGCTTAGGGATCTAGTGATGAGAAGAGCCGAGTTTCTCATGGAGCTTACAGTTTAGTGGGGGAGAGACCTTAACCAGCTGATGACAAATGTGATGTGTCTATGAAATAAAGACATGACGTGCCATGAGAGTGTATAATTGGGATCTTAACCCAGCCTAGGGGTCAGAGAAAGCTTCCTTGAGGAAATGGGAATTGAACTAAGAGTTAAGGAATCCATAGGAGTTAACTAGGTAAAGAAGCAAAGCAGGGGGAGAACATTCTAGAAAATCTAGAGACAGCATCATGTGCAAAGGCCCTGAGGAGGGAGCAGAGTAGCAGGTCATGGTATAACTATATCCAGAAATCAAAGCTGAGTTTGACGTGGGCCCATGAAACATTAGGGCTTTTGATTTTTACATTAAGAGTAATGGGAAATAATTGAAGGAAAGCACTGAAGCAGGATGACAACATGATCAGACTCGGATGAAAACAACAATAACAACACTCTGGCTCCACTATGACAAGGATAAGAGTAGATGCGGTGAGACCAGTGAAGAGGCTATTGCGGAGGTCCAGGGGAGAATCAGTAGTGACTTTGATTAGGATGGTGGTGGTGGTGGTGGTGGTGGTGGCGATGGACAGGTGCAGAGCGAAGTATGAACCGAAAGTGAGGTTGTGGAGTCAGTGAGTACAGACAACTCTTCTGTGAAATTTGCTGTGAAAGAAGAGACTGGGCAGTAGCTCCAAGGGGATGAAAGAGTCAGTGGATCTTTCTTTTATTTTTTTCTTCTTTAAGATGGGAGAGACTTTCTGAAAAATTGAAAAAAATATTTGGGGACACCTTCCCACCCTTCACCCATCCCTCAGACTTCCTAAGTCCCCAGTGGAGCAAAATTACTTGATGGCACACACTTAGACCTGCCAAACATCCAAACCCTCTCCACTCAGTGCTACCAGCATGTGACGGGAAAGCTATTTTCCTTTGATATTCCCCTTTCCCCCTTCCCTCTTCCAAATCTCATTAGGAAGTCAAATTAGGAAGACTCTATGTAGCCAAGTGTTGTTTTGCAGACACAGCCCTGGCCCTCCTCACTGAGCCTGCTCGATTGAGGTTAATGGGATTCCAGCTTCCCTCGGGCCAGTGGAAAGCCAGGGTGACCTACTTTGTGAGGTCCTGCCTGTGGAAACTGACTTGTTTTTCAATGATCTTCATCTTTATCCACAGGACCACTTCTCAAAGGACAGCCATGAATGAACAAATTAGCTGCTGACTTGTTTAGCTCAATAAATCAAGCTGTGGCTCCAAGAGCCCAGAGCGCAGGTAGAAACTGGAAAGACAGATTCTGAACAAATCCTACATCCTTCATTAGTTCCTCTGGCAGCTGAGTAAAAAATGCCCAGGTTTCCTGCAAATCAATTCTGAGTTTCTGCCACCCCATTCCTCCGGTTTAGTCTGAATGCTAGGAATCACTGGAACTTTTAAAAAGAATTTGTGTTCCCTTTCTTATCATGGGTCCTGTAAGGACTGTAGGACCCGTAAGGATTCCCAACCACTCTGTGTCATTAACATTTGATTAGACAACCATCTGTGTTTTCGAGACAGATGAGTGGCAGGTGAACTGGAGACAGGGTCACCCTCTCCAGAAATCCTGCCTCTGGAGTTTCTGCGTCCCATAATCACCTAAGCCATGGTTCAGAGGTATCTTTCTTCCAAATCAAGGCTGAAGGTACAGGGCCCTCCCTTCCTACCGTAGCTCTTGCCCAGGTCCATCGATGTCCTCAGGATTGTAAAGGAAGACTGGCCTTAGTCTAGAGGACCTAATCGGCCATATGGGGCCCTATGGACCCGGAACCTTAGATGCCTTCAGCTTATAAACAGTTTTCCGAGTCAGGAAACCTCACTGAATCCTTCCTCCATCGACACAGGACTTCATCCAAGTGCATGACTCGAGCGCCCTCTCGTGGCCAAATTGAGTTTCTGCAACCTCGGACGCTCCTGGGGATTACTGAGGGACAGAACTCAGTATTATGAGTGACCTGAGTCACCAGTGACTTGAGTCTCACCCTAACCTGAGTTTCACTGGTATGGACCTGTAATTTAGGACGCGACAGTAAATCTCTAGAAGGACCATAAAAATCTTTTATTGCATCTTTTGTGGTGCTTTTGGAAGTGCTGTTGAGAAAGAAACTAACATTTACCAAACCCTATTATGTGTGATGATAAGCAATTTCCTCACAAAATACCGGGAGGTAGGAATGATGATGATCCCACTTTGCAGACGTAGTAAATGCAAAGAGAGATGGAGTCAAAGCCCCTGTGACATAGCTAATAAGTAGCTGAACCAAGATTCAAATCTATCTTTCTCTTCCTGTATCCTTTGTTTTCCCTATACACCATGCTGCCTCTCTGAATGTAAAAAGATGAAACATCTCTCCATGTCTTCTCTTGGTTTTCATTTTTTCTGGTGTGAATTGTCTGTTCATAACTTTCCTTTATCTATTGGGATTGTGATAGTTTTTCTTACAAATTTAGCATGTTCCTCTGTATATGCTATAGATATTAACATTTGTCATTCACACTAGAGGGAGACCTTTTTGCCTACATGTCATTTTCTCTCACATTCAATACTTGTTGTTTTTATTATACACGTTTTTAGTCGATGTCTAATTCAATTAGTTACCTTTCTGATTGCTTTTATTGTTTCAAAGTTGAGAGAATTAACCTTTCTTTAACAGATCACTAAGCTTAACTTTTTTCGTATAATCTGGTTGTTTTCTATGTAACTCTGGATTTCTTTCTTTTTTTTCTTTTTCTTTTTTCTTTTTTTTTCTTTTTTTTTTTTTTTTTTTTGGTGTACGATATTAGATGCGAAGCCCACATTTTTAAATTGCAATTAAGTTAGCCCAACCCCACTTGTTGCACAATCTTTTCTTTCCCTTGAATTTTGTATAAATCCTTATCTCAAGTTTCTGGGATTTCCAGTCTATGCCACTAATTTATATTTCTTTTTTTATCCTGAGTATCACATCATTTTAATTATCATGCTTTATAATATATTCTGTTATAGGGTATGGCCAGGTCAACTCTATTTGCTAGAAAATTGATTGAAATTTAAATCCCAGATAGATAAATGAAACCAAATTAACACAATACCATACATGAGAAAATGTGGATATAAGAAATCATGAATAAGAATTTTTATTATGGTTTGGATAAATTAAAGAACTCCAGTCCTATCTAGCACTTTCTAAAGCAAATTCACACATATTCTTATCCATTTCATTATTTTAAATAGCATTTTTATTAGAGAAGTAATAAATACTTTGAGATGATTTTTAAATTTCATTTGAAGGTCAAAGGAAGTACAAGAGCTGATATTCATTTCCTAGATTAATTCATTTATTTCAACAAATATTTGAGGAGAGCCTCTGCACGCCAACTTCTAAGCCAGGCACTGGGATATAGCTGTGGACAAAAAAAAATGGTTCCTACTCTACAAGCACCTAGCAGGGTCGGTGGAAATTAAATAAGACACTCCAAGGAAAGAGTAAATTCAACATGCTAACAGGCAATTTGAGGAGAAGTCAGGAAGAACTTCCTCCAGGATATACTATGTAAGCTGGAGGCCAGGGGGTGCATTTTCCAGTCAAAAGTACCGGAAAATAGCAAGGAGAAACGGATGTTAGAAAATTGCTCCCAGGCTCTTATACATTCAAATTCACCATATTACCCATCCTGAGGTGAGGTATTCTGTATGGGGATTGGTTACTGCAAATTTTCTACCTCTTGAAATGCGTACCAAAGTCTGGAGAATACCTCACCTGGGTTACAGATTTGGCCAAAATACATTTGCAGAGAATGATCTGCCTAAGGCCTTGTAAAACACGAGGTTCTCAGATGCTTACATCCATCAGCTGGGCAGTGTATCAGGAGCGGGTATCGGGAGGAGGTTGGCTTGTTTTCTCCTGCTCTGGATTCCGGAGCAGAGCTGTTTTTGTCCCCTTAGGATGTCATGGTAAATAGTGTCACCCATGGGGTACAGGATATGAACGACTAATCAGACCCAAAGCCACACGCTCAGGGAGATGGGAAAATAATAGGTGTAGTGGTTGGTCTCTATGGCAATGGAAAAGGAAGCCTGTTCTCCAAGGCACTGCTGGACTTCAGGAGCCACGGAGGGTGGGGCGTAAAGCAGTCCCGCCCAGAGGCCAGTGCTCTCTGTCTGGCACTTAATGGAAGGCAGGCCCCAGACCATGTCCTGTTAGTCCCTAGGTGAGCAATGCCGCAGCTCCTCAGACTGTAATTCTTCTAGAAGCCAGGTCTTTAAAGTGGCTGCTGAAACCACTGACCTACATGCCAGAAAACACACACATTGGGAAAGGATAATGGAAATAGAAATCATAGTTCAGGTGTCAGGCACTGGGCTAAGTACTATATGCACGTTCTCTCACTGAGCACTCGTAATAACCCTCTGCAGTAGACATCTGGGGATCCCCATTTTATAGATTTGGACACTGAGGCACATAAATGTTTGGCCATTTGTCCAAGGATACACAGCAATAACAGGTGGTGCCAGGATGCACACCCAGGCTTCCTTCCCTCTCTCTCTGCTCATTATTTGATCTCATCTAGCCTGCCAGAGCCCAAGGAGTCCAGTTCCACAGGGCTTAACCAGGGCTGAAGTCACTGCTTTCTGGGGACAGGTGAGGGCAGCCAAAAGCAGCTGGTCCCAACAGAGGGACACAGGGACACCTAAACAGCTGAGGTGGACCAGCTGCCAGCTGAACTGAACAGACGAGTTGATCCCCAGCCAAGGATTCCCCACGATTAGCAGCCTGGGGGTGCAGGGTCAGGCAGAGCTGCCTTCAGTCCTCGGCTCCTACGATCTCTAAGAACATCTATACACTATTTTCTTCTCTACAAAATAAAAAAATACTTGTAATTCTAACCCTACAGGATTGTCATGGGAGTGGGGAAATGACAACGAGGGTCTGCCACCAAGTGTTGGCTGTGTGACTGTAACTCTCCAACCACCACCACTGATCTCCTACAGCCCTGGCCACTCCGAAGACCTCTTAGCAACACGAGGAGACAGGCTGAAAAACTCTTGTAGCTCAGGGGTTATCAGCCAAAGGTCTCTGGCTCTGTAGCTGGGGCCCTGCTCGCCAATTGGAGGAAATGGCTGTGAGCCAGGTGCCAGGGCTGGGCCTTGCTGTAAGTGGCCTCTTGAGGGCAATGGAGGCAGCAGGAGGGGGAGACGCCCCATCTGATGGCACAATGTAGATCTCAGTAGAGTGAAAAGGAGGTACGGGGGAAGATTTAGAAATTGATGATGAAAAGAACACTGACTTTGAATGAATACGGGTTGTGGTCTCAGTTCTGCCACTTTACTTGTGACTTTGGAGAAGTTACATAATGCATCTGAGCCTCAGTTTCCTCGTGCATAAATTGGACTCAGTCATCCTTATCCCAGGTCTGTTCTGAGGATTCAGTAAGAATGTATAAGAGGTTTGGGGCACTGTTAGCCAGTTTTTATTTGTAAAGTTCACCTCACATCCATCACAGCACATATAGCACAAAGTATTTATTCATTCATTTATTCAGAAATATTTACTGAGCACCTACTGCATACCAGGCACTGTCACAGGCACCTGAAATAAAGTCATGGACAAGAAAGACGAAAGCCCTGCTTTCCCAGAGCTTCTAGTCCAGTGAGAGGTAACAGTCAATAAATAGCTAAACAGATAAATAAGAAAATACAAAAGAACAGTAAGTGCTGTGGACACATTAAAAGGGGAGAAGGAAAAAAAAAAGGGGGGAGAAGGTGGTAGCATATGGTTCCCTCCATGTGAGGCCAATGGATGGACTCAGGGGAGAGAAGCCTGTGAACCAGTCGTGGCCAAAGGCAGAGATCAGTAGGAGACTGAGAACCTGCCTTCCTTCTGTGCCGCCGCTCGTCCGTTAGCCATGACCTGGCCAGATGTCCCTCAGAGTGTGCACCCCTGGCGCCCCTAGTGTAATGGTCTCTGTGTGTGGTTTCCAGGAGAGCAGCACCCTCGGCTGAATTTTCCGTGGACAGGACGCGCCATTTAATGTCCTTCCTGACTATGATGGGCCCCAGCCCCGACTGGAACGTGGGCCTGTCTGCGGAGGACCTGTGCACCAAGGAATGTGGCTGGGTACAGAAGGTGGTGCAAGACCTGATTCCCTGGGATGCTGGCACTGACAGTGGGGTGACCTACGAGGTAGGTGTGTGACGCCTGAAGTGGTGGGTGACAAACCTTGCCCAGCACTTCACCTGGCCCAGCCCTGTTCTAGGGGTCCTGGACAAAGAGTTGAACCTCGCCCAGGCTCTGTCCTAGATGAACTCACAGTGAAGTAGGGGAGGCCAGTATGGTCTCATCATCACACGCTCACATACAGTGTGATTTGGACTCTGGAAAGTGTCCGTGCAGCTGGCCAGGAGAGCATGGAGAGGGAATCTGCTAAAGAGCAGCTCATAGGTAAGCAAGGGAAGATCAGGTAAAAGGTAAATGCCTGGAGGAGAGAGAGAGAAAGAATGAATGGGGAGCAGCAGGGCAATGATGTACATCAGGCTGGGCCATATTCCAAAGGTCTCTGGACAGCCAGGCTAAGGAGTTTGCAATCTCTCCTGAATGTCAATATTTCTCAGATGTGGTCAGCACACCAGCTGCATCAAAATCTGGAACCACCAGAAAAACAATGGTAGAATAATCTAGAACAGACAATGGTAAACTATGGTTTGTAGGACAAATCTGACCTACCTCCTGATTTGTAAGTCAAACTTCCAAACCCAGCCTCACATATTTGATTACATATGTCTGGGGCTGCTTTGTCACTATAACAGCTGAGTTGAGTCATTGCAACAGATACATTTTGGCCCACAAGGCCTAAAATATTTACCATCTGACCCTGTGCAGACAAAAGTTTGCTAACGCCTAGTAGAGTAGGAAGAGCTCTGGATTCAGGCCAACCTGGCTCAGCCATTTCCTAGGTGGGACGATCTCTCTGAAACTTGGCTCCTTCATCTGGGCGTAACCCTACCTTGTATGTGAAAGAATCTGAAAATTACAGACCTACACATTTCCATGCACAACACATGGCATGAATAGAATTCCATAATATAAACAGTAGTTATACTAGTTAAATTCCTATCAAGGTTTCTGTTCTGATCATATTACAATCAAATTGCGTTTGTGGTTTTTAACCAGTTGTATTTCCCACTCTCTGTGTCTGTGTTTTTTCCTTACTGCAGTCACCCAACAAGCCCACAATTCCCCAGGAGAAAATCCGGCCCCTGACCAGTCTGGACCATCCGCAGAGTCCTTTTTACGATCCAGAGGGCGGGTCCATCACTCAAGTAGCCAGAGTTGTCATCGAGAGAATCGCCCGGAAGGTACTGAGTTACAGCTCACTCTGGCACAGACCTTTCCTTCTAAGGGTGCAGGGAAACTGTACCCCTTTCTGCTCTAGAATCATGGAGTTCCTGGCATATTCCAGGATATAGAATTCCTGGGCCTTCCAAGGTTTCTAGTATGCAAATTATCCATAAGATGTAAATGAGCAAAATGAACATAGTAGTAGGGTTTGATGCTCAACTGAATGATTTGATCCAGGCAAATGGGTTTCATCATGCGTTCCATAATCGATTACTAATGTCTGCCACGGGTCAGGAACTGAAAAGCTGCGACTTTCTTGCCATTTCTTTTTCAGTCAGATTGTCAATGTTGGCCCAGAACTCCACCATGGCCTAGGACTTGTATTCAGGGTGGGAATTAGATTTTACATCTTCCCTCATCTTTCCCCAACACATTCCATTTTTTATTAAATTTACTGGGGTGCCATTGGTTAATAAAATTATATAGGTTTCAAGTGTACAATTCTATAATACATCATCTGTATATTGCATTGTGTGTTCACCACCCAAAGTCAGATTTCCTCCCATCACCATATATTTGACCCCCTTTATCCTTTTCTACCTCCGCCCCTCCCCCTTGTACCTCTGGTAACCATTAAGCTGTTGTCTGTGTCTATGAGTCTTTGTCTTGTTTGCTTGTTGCTTTCAGTTTTTATCCCACCTATGAATGAAATCATGTGGTTCTCCACTTTTTCTGTCTGACTTATTTCGCTTAGCATGATAATCTCAAGATCCATCCACGTTGTCACAAATGGCAGTATTTCATAAAGAAGATGTGGTACATGTATACAATGGAATATTACTCAGCCATAAGAAGAGATGAAATACCACACATACCATTCTTGAATGTGAGCCCTCCACGTGAAATTCCTTTTGCAGGGGGAACAATGCAATATTGTACCTGACAACGTGGATGATATTGTAGCAGACCTGGCTCCAGAAGAGAAAGATGAAGGTACGTCAGTGGCAACATAAATTGGCACAATCTTTTGGGAAAGCAATTTGCTAACATGTTTTAAAAACCACAAATATCAGATATATGATATCCTTGGACTTGGTGATCCCATCGTTGAGGAATTGTGCTTGCAACATAATCCAAACAAGGTCGAGGCTAGGCACACAGTATCAGGGGATTGGTGAAGGAATGAGCCTGGAATATGTGTTCAGCAGTATTGGGCCTTTAAAATGATCATGTGAACGGAATTTGCATGGGCGTCACTGTACTCACATCCCACTCTGCTGTGATTCTCACACTCACCTGTGAGGCAGCGGTGGGTATGTCTCTTCCTCCAGCAAGGAAAGTGAAGCCCAGATCCCAGAATCGGGAGGGAGTAGCAGAGCCATAGCTTCAGCTCAAGTTTTCTCACGGCCTCTGGAGCCAGACAACCTGGGCTCTCGCTTTGTGAGAAGTTCATCTTTCTACCATGATTTCCTCAACTGTAAAATGGGGATGATAACAGAACCTGCCTGATAGAGAGTTGTTGGAAGGATCAAATGGGATAGAACATGAAAGATTCTTAGAATGATGTTGGCGCATAATAAGTGCTCAGTGAATATTGGCTGCCCTTATTCTTATCATGAGACCTGTGTATGGCATCACTGGAAGATGAAGCAGCAGGACAAAAAAACCTGTGCTTCCCCACGTTGCCTACGATATGCCCTCACCTGTGTGGAAACGATGTCTGCCACAGTGGGACTGGAAACGAAAAGACATTCATATGTTGAGGGGAAGGGATAGTAAGAGAATCTCTCCTTCTGATTAGGTTATTTAGATATTTACTAGTGGAATGCCAAAATATAAATTTTAAGGGAAGGGACGGGTTGCTTCCATCCCAGGAGTACCAGGCTCATGGAAGCTGGTCAGGCAGCAGGGATTTTCTTGTTCCTAAATGAGCCTGTCTGGGGAGAGGGACAGTCCCAGCTGCGACAGGCTCCCAAGGAAAACGTGTCCCATACTCTTCCCAGATGACACCCCTGAAACCTGCATCTACTCCAACTGGTCCCCGTGGTCCGCCTGCAGCTCCTCCACCTGCGACAAAGGCAAGAGGATGCGGCAGCGCATGCTGAAGGCACAGCTGGACCTCAGTGTCCCCTGCCCTGACACCCAGGACTTCCAACCCTGCATGGGCCCAGGCTGCAGTGATGAAGGTGAGGCGACAGCCCGGGCCAGCGAGAGACTGGCAGGAGCTCAGGAAGGGAGGGTCTGACCGGCGATGCCGGCCTCTCAGACCTGGTCAGGCAGCTTCCCTAGGGGGCCCCAGGGCCCTGACTGTAGCTGTCAGTGGGGTCCACCCAGGTTGGACCCAACAGTGTCTCAAAGACTCTGAACACAGATCATGTCTTACGACATCAAAATGATTCTTGAAATTGACTGACTACCCTCCCTCTTTCCCCAGCCATGGAAGAAAACACACAAGTTAATGAAGAGCTAGCAAACATCTTTTGGCAAATCACAGATAACGAGCAGCCTGCTACTGGGCCTTAGCTCCAATCTCTTTTTAAGAATCAGGTAAACAGGTTAGGCAAGATTGAATCTACCGTGTTTCCCCGAAAATAAGACCTCGCCGGACAATCAGCTCTAACGTGCCTTTGGAGCAAAATTAATATAAGACCCGGTCTTATCTTACTATATGATGGGGTCTTATATAATATAATAATGTAATATAACATAATACCGGTTCTTATATTAATTTTTGCTCTAAAAGACTCGTTAGAGCTGATTGTCTGGCTAGGTCTTATTTTCAGGGAAACACGGTAGAACCATTGCCCTGATTCTGTCATTTATGGACCCTCATGTATGTCCTGCGTCAGCCTGAATCAGAGCACTCACTGCCTGTGTCAGGCCCTTGGGGCTGATTGCAGGAATTCTCAGACTGTCGCTCTGTAACTGCTCAAAGGTCAGGCTTGAACTACGAGCTTGCACCACCTGTGTCATGATGGCTCAAGCGTCAAGATGGCACTAAGATGGCTGCTGTGCAAAGGTCAGCTGTCTAACTTTCCAGGGTATGATTCCTCTCTTCGTCTGGACAGATCTATACTCTGTACTCTGTGGCCTTCTGTCTCAGTGGAGCAGTGAGGCAATAGAAAGAGATATATAGGCTGAGCAGGTTTATGGCAGGAAGAAAGCCACTCCCAACCTGAGGATAACTGAGGAAAGCTTACCCACCTTTCCAGGTCATTCAGTCTCTGGCAGGTCATTCAGTCTCTGGCTCTTCTTGGGGGACAGTCTTCAACACCTCTCCTGGCTGCACACCCACAGTGATTTATTGTTAACTGAGCCCATGACAGGACGCTTCAGAGGGGAGTGAATCCTGCCAGAGACAGGCCATTCCTACAAACAGGCATGGAGGAAGTTGTGACAGGCCTGGAAACATTGGAGGTGCCGTCTTTTGGGGGGGCTGTGGGCTGTCTGACTGAGGTCTGCAGTGGGAGTCAAGGTCTTTAACTGCCCCCTCCACAGGGGACAGTCCTTCGTCACACCAGTTCAGGGGGCTCCCACGTGGTAATGACAGTTCTAAAACATGTTGGGCTGTGCCTGCTCTCTTTTATTTCCAATTTTTTTATTGCAGTACACAACATCAAATTTACCATCTTACCCATTTTTAAGTGTACACTTCAGTGGTATTAAGTAAACCCACATTGTTGTGTAACCACCACCACTGTCCATCTCCAGAACTCTTCCCATCTTGCAAAACTGAAACTCTGTACCCATTAAATAATAACGGTCCATTCCCCGTTCTCTCAGGCCCTGGCAACCACCATTCTTCTTTCTGTCTCTGAATTTGACTACTCTTGGGACCTCATATGAGTGTGATCATACAGCATTTGTCTTTATGTGACCAGCGTATTTCACTTAGTCTAATGTCCTCAAGGTTCACCTATGTTGTAGCATGTGTCAGAATTTACCTCCTTTTTAAGGCTGAGTGATACTCCATTATATGTATATATTACATTTTCTTTATTTATTCATCTGTCGATGGACACTTGGGTTGCTTTCACATTTTAACTACTCTGAATAATGATGCTATGGACATTGGTGTACAAATATCTTTGGGACTCTGATTTCAATTCCTTTGGGTATATATCCACAAGCGGAATTGCTGGATCCTATGGTAATACAATTTTTAATTTTTTGAGGAATCGCCATACTGTTTTCCACAGCACCTGTACTATTGGACATTCCCACCAATTGTGCACAGGGTTTTGATTTCTCCATATCCTCACCAACACTTGTTATTTTCTGTTTTTATTGGAAAGTAGCCATCCTAATGGGTGTGCAGTGGTATCTCATTGGGTTTTGATAGCATTTCCCCAATGATTAGTGATGTTGAGCATCTTTTCATGTGTTTACTGGCCGTTCATATATGTTGTTTGGAGCAAAGTCCATTCAAGTCCTTTGCCCAATTTTAATCAGATTGTTTAGTCTTTTGTTGTTGACTTTTAAGAGTTCTCTGTGTTCTAGATATAAATCCCTTATCAGATATATGATTTGCAAATATTTTTCCCATTCCATAAATTGCCTTTTCACTATTGATAGTGTCCTGTGATGCACAAAAGCTTACTTTGCATAAAATACAATTTGTCCACTTTTTCTGTGATTGTCTGGGCCTTTGGAGTCATATCCATGAAATCATTGCCAAATTCAATGTCATGAAGCTTTTGCCCTGTTTTCTTCTAAGAGTTTTATGGTTTTAACTCTTACATTTAGGTCTTTGATCCATTTCAAGTTAATTTTTGTATATGGTGTTAGGTAAGGATCCAACATAATTCTTTTGTATGTGGATATCCAAATTTCCCAACACCATTTGTTGAAAAGACTGTCCTTTCTCTATTGAGTGGTCTTGGCACCCTTGTCAAAAATCATTTGACACAAATGTGAGGGTTTATTTCCAAGCTTTCTATTCTATCCCTTTGGTCTATATGCCAGTACCACACTGTTTTGATTACTGTAGCTTTGTGGTAAATTTTGAAACCAGAAAGTATGAGTCTTCCAACTTTGTTCTTCTCTTTCAAGATTATTTTAGTTATTCGTGGGCCCTTTAGAGTTCACATGAATTTTAGGATACAGTTTTCTATTTCTGCAAATGGGCCTGCTTTTTGTACCTGGGGTCCATGCTCCCCAGAAGCTACCCCACCCAAAGCCAAATAGAATTTTCTTGTGCCCACATCACGTTTCCTTCTGCACTTGATTATTTGGGGTAGCATTTAGAATATGAAGGAAGCAGACACTCCATTTGGCCATTCAGATGGAAATATATGACAACATAAGTGTACATGTTATTGTGGCCACCACATCTTAGAGTTTCTTCCTAATTATCTGAGACAGCCCCTTTATCCCTGGCCTGGTCATCTCTCCCTCACTTCCAGGGCATCACTAGAAGGATCTTTTGCAAACAAAGACCTGATCATATCACTCCCTAGCGGGAAAACCTGTGGCTCCCTGTTGCTCATGTGCAAACTCCTCCGCCTAATTTTCTGGCAAAAGAATCCTGAACTAGGGTGGAAGCGCAGTGACAGAGAGCACCCTGACACTCATTCAACACAATGTTATACTGCAATACTGAGAGACACACTGTCAGGAAAGGCGCCTGAGGACATCGTCTGAGGGAGACTTGAAGAGCAGAACCTCTTGAATCCAACCTCTTCCTCTCAGAAGACACTCAGGTTGGTGGGGAGGGTATTCTGCCTGCCCAGGGTAAAGTCTTCCCCGATTATGGGAAGCCTGAATTGGGGCTTGTCAAGCCCTATCCCCACAATCATATTACACTGGAACATAATTATCTTATTTGGTTGTACATGTACTTGTAGTTAGCTTTGTCCCTGGGTCTAACATGTGGGTTCCAGCTATGATTTCTTGCTGCACTACCAGCACTGTCTAGCTACACTGTCCATACATTAAATAACAGTGTGTCAGCATCACACATGTACAAGTAATAGCCTGTGGCCATGTGCAGGCAGGCCTCATACTCTGACTCTGATTGTCCTTTCTAGCTTCACCTCCCAATACACATATACAGGTGGTTTTGCCTTCACCTGAAATGCCAATATTCGTTACCCAACAGGTGCACTCAGACGTGCCCTCTTGTGTGAAATCTTCCCTAGAATTCCCAGGAGCGAGATTTTCCCTTCTTCTGAGCTTCCCAATTCCCTGGGCTTATGTCTGTTACCATATTTTCAATACCTGGAATTGTCAGTCTCTCTCTCTCCCCCTCTCTGTCTCTGGAGTAGAACAAGAGCCATATCTTACAGCTCTTTCTAACCTCAGAGCATACCACTAAGCCCCCAGTTAATCTTTATTGATATGAATAGATGGATAGTGGATGAATGACTTCACTTTCCTCTTCTTTTTTAAGAACTAAGCTCACGCACACACACGCACGCACACACACACACACACACACCCTGTGCTCCCACCAGGAGCAGCACCCCACCACCACCTTTGAAACAGGACCCAGCCATGCTGAGAGGTTTGATTCTCTTTTTCACCATGGCCTGTGCTAGCACCCACTGATGGCAGCAAAGCCATACACAATCCAAGACATCTACAAAGAAGGCTGGCTATATTGCCTTCCTCACTCTTCCTCTATGTCCCCCTTGCCTGACACACACAGACATTCTCTCCCCACTCCCCACCCCACCATTGGCTCCCCTTTAGCAGCGGGGGTCTTCTCAGCTGAGGCATTGAGATGCCTGTGGCCACTTAGTATAATCTGCTCTCTGGGCACGAATCAGCCCTGTGTCCTCAGGTCCCTATGTCCCAAGGCCAGTCCCACTTTCTACCCGCAGGAACGCAATTCTCTCATCTATTTTTCTAGACCGGGAATTGGCAGTTTTAGACAATAACTAAAGTCTCAGGTTCCTGTGATCAAAAGAGCTTACACAGTATCCCAGAATATATATAATTACTTTCCACTGCTGTCCAGTGGAATTTTCCATCCTAATGGAAATGTTCTACATCTGTACTGTCCAATATGGTAGCCACTGGCCACACATGGCTAACCAGCACTTAAAATGTGGTTAGTGAGCGAGGAGGTGAGTTTTAAATTTTACTAGACCATACGAATGGATTAGGACTTATCTTAAATTTCATGTAGATTAAGTTATGTCTTATCCCACATATATTATATATATAAAACATCCATTTATCTATCCAAGCTTCTCTCACATGTATTGTCACGGGATAAGGAGTATTCCTGAGTGCCCCACGCACCTAGAAAAAGACATTTCATTCCCTCTTCGAAAAATTCCTGGTTTAAAGATTTACACCTTTTATGTTCTCTTCCATCCTCAACTGCCTAACTTCCCTTGAAAACCAGCTTCTTGATTCCTGCGCTTGAGGAGTTGGGGCGCGCGGGTCGTGTGCGGCGCGCCCCCTGGCGCGCGGCGCTCGAGCTGCAGCGTCCGCTCCGTGTGTTGCAGAGGGCTCCACATGCACCATGTCCGAGTGGATCACCTGGTCGCCCTGCAGCATCTCCTGCGGCACAGGCATGCGGTCCCGAGAAAGGTACGTGAAGCAGTTCCCGGAGGACGGTTCCGTGTGCACGCTGCCCACCGAGGAGACGGAGAAGTGCACGGTCAACGAGGAGTGCTGTGAGTGGAGGCACCGAGCGGGCGGGGCGGGCGCGGGGCTCCCAAGGCTGCCCGTGCCACTCCAATGGCCCGGGACTCCCCAGCTCCCAACAGCTGCCTGATGACGGAGTGGGGCGAGTGGGACGAGTGCAGCGCCACCTGCGGGATGGGCATGAAGAAGCGGCACCGCATGGTCAAGATGAGCCCGGTCGATGGCTCCATGTGCAAGTCCGAGACATCTCAGACAGAGAAGTGCATGATGCCCGAGTGCCGTGAGTCGGCGTGGGAGGTGGGGACGGGGACGGTTTGCGGGACCACAGCATCCCCTACTCCAACCACCAAGGTCCGGAGGCTGGGCAGGTACAGGGGAAAATAGGGTCCACGGTGCTTTCGGGCACAGCTAGGAGCAAGATGAGTGCCATCTGTGTGTAGACATCAACCAGACCCAGACAGAATGGCCTCCTTCGAGGGACTGAATAGAATTCATCTGCAGCGGTGTGTTATAGGGCCCCAGGGTATTTGTTGTGGGGGTAATAATACATTTAGGCGGATGTGCATTCCCCAGGTCATCCTGTGCCCCCCCACTCTTGTTTTACATTGGACTTGTGGGCCCCACAAAGCATTACAACCTCTGCTCGATGTACAAATGCACATAGGCCCACACATCAGTACACATATGTACACATGCACACAGCACATACGAGTACACATTCTAGGGGTTTCAGCACCCGTTTCCAAAAATGCGAACATTGAGCCTGTCTTTCAGTGCATGGTTCTTGGCACGTGTGGGATGTTTCTGTCTAGACCCTACTCAGACCCTCAGTGATGTTCCAAGTGGGACTTGTGTATTCATAGTACTGAACCACATCTGATGTCATGACACGGCCAGCAGTGGGGCCAGGGGTGGTGCAGGAGAGTGACAAGAGCAGTAGTCTGCTAAGCCACTTGCCCCATGGGATTCAGCTGGGGTATCTGAATCCATCGGTCAGTTTCACTTCACTCCAGGGGCCAGAGTGTGGGACAGAGGGTGAGGGGTACAAGATCAAGCAAAGGGGGCCTGTTGTCAGCGGCACACCTGTCTTTCGGCCTAGACACCATCCCATGCTTGCTGTCTCCGTGGTCTGAGTGGAGTGACTGCAGCGTGACCTGTGGGAAGGGCATGCGGACCCGCCAACGGATGCTCAAGTCTCTGGCTGAACTCGGGGACTGCAACGAGGAGCTGGAGCAGGTGGAAAAGTGCATGCTGCCTGAATGCCGTAAGTCCTGGAGCTCCTGCAGGAGCTTGTCCCCCTAGTAACCAGACCTGTGTGGGGATCACACTGCTTGCTAGCTGGTAGAGTCCAGCTGTTTGCTGGGGAGAAAGTGTATGGGTTTGGACCTCTGTTAGCAACGTTATTTAAACTCTCAGTCAGTCTCATTAATAATGAGGATCCCTCTACTGTCTACAAAACACACCAACTTGCTATGAAGTCTAAACGGGAGACTTAGATGAAAAACTCTTAGCATGGGCTCAGTAAACCTTAAGTCTTTCCCTCCCCCCCCAACTAGGGGCTGTCTGACCAATGGATTTTCCAAGCTTTTTAATTTTCTTCCTGCTCCCTGTGACCATTTTATTTACACATGACCAAAGGGTGGACATTAAGTCAGAGACACTTGTTCCCCTGCAGCCTTGGTAAGACCAGCCGGCGGGAAAACAAGCCAAGCTCTCAAAACCTCACTGCCCACCCCCGTCTCCTCCAGAATCTGTGATCCGCTCTGTGTATTTCATGGGTACTAATCTCCAAGGGGAGGAGAGGCTGTTTTTCTGGCTAGTCTTCCAAGAGAGCTTCTCTTTCAGGTGGTGGAAAGTCAGACACACTTGTTGTGATCTGTTTTTTGGCTTTCTCTGAAATGCACTTGTAGTATTTCATGCTCCCTCTCTCTTAATACTCAGGCTGCTTGCCCAGATTCAGATCTATTCTGGAAGCTCACAGAGCAAGGCGAGAGGCTCTGAACACATTTTCAAAGTACCCCAATGCCTTCTTGAGTCATAGAGAGGCCACAGAATGTGAGTTAGGACCTGGGCACCAATCCTGCCTCTACTGATCACCAAGCAGGTGGGCTAGATGAAGTCAGTCTGCCTCTAGGAGCCTCAAGTCCTTCTGTAAAATGGGATAACCGCACCTGCTTTGCATTTCTCATAGGCTTGTGTTGAGATGTTCAAAGGAGAGTGTCAGTGATCATCCCTTGTTTCAGACATGATACACTCATGCCCATCTGTGTCTTGCCAGCCATTGACTGTGAGCTCACCGAGTGGTCCCAGTGGTCAGAATGTAACAAGTCATGCGGGAAAGGCCACATGATTCGAACCCGGGTGATCCAAATGGAGCCTCAGTTTGGAGGTGCACCCTGTCCAGAGACTGTGCAGCGAAAAAAGTGCCGCATCCGGAAATGCTTCCGAAATTCATCCATCCAGAAGCTGCGATGGAGAGAGGACCGAGAGAGCCGGAGGAGTGAGCAGCTGAGAGAAGAGCCTGATGGGGAGCAGTTCCCAGGTGCTGCTCCCAAGTGTGAGGAGTTCAGGGAGATGTCAAAGGGGGGGAAATCAGAGTGGGTCTTGAAGAACTTGTAGGAGTTTGCTGGTTAGAGAAGGGCATCCCAGGCAGCAGGAATGGTCATTGCAAAAGCAGAAATACCAAAGAGCATGGTATGTGTGAGCAATAAATGGGATACAGATGGTGCAGAATACAGGTTGGAGAGGAACCAGACCAGAGGTCTAGTGGCCTGCTGAGGATTTGAGACTTGGTTCTGTGGGTGCCGATTTTAAGCAAGAATATGACTTTCGCAGATGTGTTGAGTGGTTTGGAAGTGGCAAAGATGTACAGAAGCCAGTTATTTAAAAAAAGAAATCCCCAACTGGGGCTTCACTGCTGAATAAGCTGATCCAAGCCAAGCAGTATCATCAACTAAACGATGGAACAGTAAGTTGGGAAGATACATGATTCAGTCTTGGCTACAGGGCAGTGGATGGTCTTTCCTGCACAAGGTGCCCATATAAACAGGAAGGTTGATGGTAATGTTGAGTTTGACTATTTTTAAAGGCATAGATCAAGTTACCCCTTCTCTCTTCCTTAAGACATGCTACCTCCATCTAGGGCAATGAGAGAAATGCAGATACGAGGAGCTACCTGACAGTTCAGGCTTTCCGTTAGGGAGCCGGCCCTTTCTAGCATTATCAAAATGTTGTCTGTTGCACATGGTCGTCAGTCAGCCAGTCAACAAACATTCATTAAGCCCAACTGTGTGCAGGCAGGCACTCCAGCATGGTCTTCTCCATGAAACTTAATACGGAATGATCATAAACATGACTGGCTCTACAAAGGAATCACATATACAATGCCAAGGAAACATTTTTAAAAAGATCTAACATCTGGGGAAGTTTTCTTTGGTAAGGGCATGTTTTGTAGGAAAAATAATAAATTCGACTTGAGTTTACTTAGTATTTGGGAGGCTAAGGACTTGGGGAGCAAAGCATAAAAGAGGTGGTTAATTGCAACTTGAATGGTTGCTGCGTTAACAAGCCACCCCCAAACAGTAGCTTTTTAAAACAGTCATTTATTAACAGAATTCTGTGGTTCGGTGACTTGGGTGGCTCAGCTGGATGAGACTTCTGAGGTCTAGCTTAGGCTCATCCAGTGGTTACTGTCGGCTGATGGCTCAAGTAGGGCTGGAAGTTCTAGCCCGGCCTTACCTGCATTTCTGGGGCCTCTCCCCACATCTTTCCAACACTCTAGCCAGACTGCCCTACATCGTGGTGGGAAGGTCCCCAGCAGCCTTTTTCAGACATGTTTACTCATCTCCTACTGGCCAAAGCAAATCATAGATAATCAAGCCCAGATTCAAGAGGTGGAGAAATAGATCTGCCCTTTCATGGGAAGAGCCGCAAAGTATTTATGGCCACTTTTTGCAGTTTTTCACCTATGAGCTAACCGTCCACAATAAGGGAACTATTATTTCATTCAACAACTCGTTACGTACAAGAGCAGAGCAGCCCAGACAACTAGGTTTGACAGTTGTTCTGTCCCCAATGTCTGGGGCCTAACCAGGCCTTCTCATGCTTGCAGGCTGTCGAATGCGCCCGTGGACAGCCTGGTCGGAATGCACCAACCTGTGCGGAGGCGGGATTCAGGAACGCTACATGACTGTAAAGAAGAGGTTCAAAAGCTCCCAGTTTACCAGCTGCAAAGACAAGAAGGAGATCAGAGCATGCAATGTCCACCCTTGTTAGCAAGGGTCCACGTTTTCCAGGGCTGCACTCTAGATTCCAGAGTCACCAATGGCTGGATCGTTTGTTTGCTTGTTTGTTTAAGGCAATTTAAATCGTGTACACTAGTTTTCATTTCTGCGGTGTGTTCTGCCCAGTAGTCTGTGGATGCCGGGTACATCCTTTCTGTATACCTGTCGGTGGGCACAGGCTGAGCAGGGCTCCCTCATCCACAGCCGGCCCTCCTCCAGCAGACATGAGTCGTGTCAGCTACCCTGTACCAAACGGAAATGTGTTCTTCTGGGGCATCCACCTGGGCAGAACCGAGACCCTGGCCTCCTCCACAGGGAGAGGCAACTGTATCTGGAAATGACTGTGCCTCCATCCCAAGGCGCAGCAGGAAAAATCCCCCATCAGACAGAGAGCAGATTCCCTCCTTCTCATCTTTGGCCTGCTCTCTCTTGCAGGAAGCTATTGGTTGCCCATCTCTTTTCACTTAGTGGAGCTTTAGGTCCCTTTGCTGAGCCTCCTCAGTCATCAATAGTTCTTGGGGGAAAATAGCTGGTAGACCTGAAGAGGAGCATTGATATTGGGTGGCTTTTTTCTTTCACTGAGAAGTTCTGAATACATTTATCTCACCTCCTAATATTGGTTCCTGATACCCCAAAGGAAATGATGGCTGCTATTTGAATGTAAGGTTGCCAGTTCTTACACTTGACCCAAAGGGTAACTAAATCTAGAAAAGATTTTTCCCTTGTTTTTTTGTTTGCTACAATGCTCCTGAGAAGTCAGCCTCATGAACCTTCTAGATCCTTACTAGAACCAAGGCCAAGCAGCAAAACTGGCCTCGCCAGCAGTCCCAAACGAGTTTTTAAGAGTTTCCGACACACATCTAGACTTCTACATTTTCAAACCACTTCTAACAAGAAAACTTTTAGTAATGCAAACATTTTGCAGCCCACCAAGCCATTCCTTCAACAGAAATATTATTTCTGTACTTTAAAGGGTTTTTTAGTCATGAAATTCTCTACGTAGAAAGAAAAAGTGTTGCAAACACCAAGAACGATAGAAATCTAGGGGAAAAAAATATTACAGAATCAAGCTGGGCAAGAAAATCTGGTGGGAAGTCAAACCTGTATCAGCTCTCCTCTCAGCGCTGGTCCTCCGACACCCATGGGGAGGGCCCTGGTCTTCCATCCACTTCCAAGCACTACAGCACACCAAATTCAGGGAGGCTGACTACCAAGGATAAGTGTCAAAGGCCATTTTACTGAATTGAGTCCATCTACAGTTGTTATTCATTTATTGTCAAAATTGTTTCATTTCTGTTGCAGGTCTTTTTCATTATGCTCAACCCAAATATGTATCATGGATGAGATACATAAAATGCTTCAAATACACTATTTTAAGACTTTGCATTAAACACATCGGGGTATTTCCAAACACAACATATATATATATATACTATAGCCCTGAATCTGTATTTTCTTTAACACGAGACTGTTCAATAAAAAAGTCATTTGGGTCTGTCTTTTGTGTTTTTAAACTAGTTAAATGGGCAGAAGGTTGGGTCAGTTATTGGTGCATAGTTATCATCCACCTCAATTATATTTAGCAAAGGATATGGTTTTTGCTCCCTCGTTCTGGAGGGGCCGTTATTACCACATCCCTGAGTTTCTGGAGCTTTGAGTTATTTCCAACATTCCTGTTGTAACTCAAATTTTAAGTGCTCTCTCCTCCCTCAAGGGAACATAATATAAAGAAATAAGCGGTCTAATTTTCTACTTGGGCAAGAAAGTCTTGATACAGAATCTGCCCAAAAACTTTTGCAATGTTACTCTTAGCTATCTAGAGGCGTACTTACTTACTCTCAACCCATGAAAATCAAAGTTCCTTAGGATGGTTGATTCCTAAGTAACTCTACGGACAAGCCACTCTAGTGTCTCATATTGTTGTTTGGTCCCTATTGGATACATTTTTAGTCCTAATTTTGGAGAGTCAAAACCAGGTAACTGGTCAATGGCTGAGAATGGGTAACATTTTCTTGTTACATAGGTATTATTTGTTTGCAAGGAGGAATTTATATGGAGCATCAAATCTCTTACCAAAGTCTTGTGTTATTAGGTGATTTATAGTTTTTCTGGCTAACGAATCATTTTGGAAATAAAGACTTTTTACTACAAAAATGAAATCTGTTTGGACTTCCACTTGAGATAGTAAATAGATCATAAGGCACCCAGTAAAAATTGCCATATAAAGAACAGTTGTAATTGTTGTATATATTTAGTCAATGCCAAAAAAGCTATAATCCAGTTAATAGCCACATTTTAAGATTACAATAAATTCAGAGATATATCCCCTAACCAGACATTGGGTCACTCACCTGTCATCTTGCCAATGCATTATTTGAAGGAAATCTGTTGTAGTAAATAAAAATAAAGCCTGGGCTTCTTCGGACCCAAAATTGAAAAAACAAAGGTTTTGTGCTGTTTTTAACTTGAACTTTTGTATTAAACATGTTTTAGGCATACTCAAAGTCTTGTACTTCTTCCAGGAAGTAAGCGTACATTACACATTCTCACATGACTATAATTTTCCAGAAACTTAAAATCCATGGCTAAAATTTCAATACACAAAAATTGTCCATGTCAAATTATTTGTGACCTTACAAATAGCCCACATTTTTCACGCAATAGTTTAAAACAGTTAAATATTAAAGTGTACCGGGATTATACGGTCAGTCCCTTTTCCCCCAGAGTTAAATATTTATATGCTAAAGAAATAGATACTATTGTCCAAACAAGACTAAACATAAATGTTCAATCCCTAATTATAATACAGACTCAAGGAAGACACAGACATTCCACTATTTGGTTATTTGGTGCTATTAATTTCAATAATAGGATGACTCATTTTGTTCTCCATATTGCCCAAACTTGACAAGAGGAATGAAATAAATTAGTTCCTTATGAAAATGAGATGCTTTAACAAACTATAAATAGCACCTGAATGCTACTGGGCATGAAGACAATTCTTCAATTTAAATCCTTTGAAATCTATGAGCAAAATATCTGTACTAAAATGTCAAATTTAAATCACAGCATCACTGCTTTAGACAGCCTGTTGGATCAGGTTTCATGCACTCTGTAGGGCAGAGAGGCGCAAGTCGAGTAACGGTTAAGCAAGGGAAACCTGGGTTCGAACACCGCTATACCCCTGAGAAGCTGTGAGAGCTGGGGCCAATTACTTTACCTCTTCTGGCTTCAGGCTTTCACACATGCTTTCTTCCACTAAAGGATTTCTCTTAGACAGTTTCAGCCAATTCTCATCTTGAGAGCAAGTCCTGATGGTATCTTGACACAGGAGTCCCTGAAAGCCAGTTTTACCCCACCAATCTCTCACTTCTTTAGAAACCAGTAAATGCCCCGGTGTTGAAGCTGGTTGGAGTTGCATTATCTGTCACTTACAACTGAAAATGTCCTGACAAATAAAATACGCATGCCACGTTTCCACCCAGGTATCACCAGAGCAAAATACAATTTCAGACTTTTCATTAAACATTCATACTGTAACATAAATACTATTAACATTTTCTCATATTGCTCTAAATTGTTCATAAAAATCAGAATATGTTCTTAACTACTTCTTGATTTTAGAATGGATTGTTAACAGTCCTCGTATTTTAAGCAGTTACATGTTTAAAAAGTTCTTTATTTCAAATAATTTATATCAAGTATTAGCGGAAGGGAAAGGGTAAACATCACATTCAAGACTACCGACTCCTTTACAATAGTGCGAGTTGGTAAAAGTAGAGTCTTTTTCCGGTATTGGCATGGAACTCCTGCTGGGTGATCTTAACCTGGAATGGACTAGCCCATCCCGGAAGTCAGAAGCCCCACTTGTGAAAAACACCCCAACTTCCTGCTCCCTTACCTACTGCACTAGTGCTACTCCACGTGAGATATGCAGCTTGAGAACATCCGCAAGCCGTTAACTACCATCTTACCACAAGGGGAAAGCAAGCGCTTAGAAACTTTTATTCACAACTTGACACTGCACATCTAAGAGTATGATCACTTTTCTAGTAATTCTTTTTCTTAAATTACATTTATAAAAAGTATGAGTCCACAACAGTAGAGATGAAAAATGTTAAAACCTGGCCCTTCCCCAATCAGGGGACCCGCACTGCACGATGTCATTCTCACTCACCGGTCGGGCAGGGATGCCAGCCTGCAAACCCGAGGCTTTGGAATCGCTCAAATGCTTAAGTATCTACACAGTGATATCTACCTCCAGGCTTTACAATTGCACATCTACAATGAAGTACCCTGCACTGGCTCTTTTTCCTTACTCCTCTAACATCCCACCCTACCCAGTGAGATAATTGCCCTGTCACCGATTTTGCCACAGAATTCCTCAGAATAGCCCACACTTACTTCCTCTACTTCCTCAGCCTCCAATCATACCTCAACCTACTATAATCCGGTTCCCACACCCAGATGACTGAAACAAGTCTCTCAAAGTAAAGTAAGCAGCGACCTCTGAATGAACACTGCTGCCTCTTACTTCCCCATCCCTGCCCTGCACTCAAAGCTCGTCACCACTAACCTGCCCTCCCTCGACATCCTTGAGAAGTCTCCTGGTCCTCTCGTTTCTGGCTGCTTCTCTTGGCTTTTTCCTGCCTCTTCATCTTCTACCCTCACGTGTTCCTTTTCCTTTGAACCTTCCCTCAAACACACTGTACTTCAACCCACTCCCACCTCTTCAATCATTAGCTCCACATAGATTAATTCCAAATCTGTACTTTCAGTCCTAAACTCTTCTTTTGAGCTCCACTCGCCATCTCCAAATGCGTCCTGGACTAAGCCTGTATGTAACTGCCACAATTACCATAGATTTTATCACTAGAGGGTTGCCTGTGTTTCTTATTCATTCATCAAATGGCTTTTCTGCACGTGCCAGGCAATATGGGTAAAGCCATCAACACAGCAGACATGGTTCTGCCCTCACAGAGCTTACGACACTAAGGTGCAGGTCAGACAAAAGAATCGTAGATGGTAAGTGTCATTAAGGAGATACAGGGCAGTGTAATATTAGAATGGGCGGTCAAAGGGGCTCTCAAAGATATAGCACGTAAGCCAAGAGCAAAAGGAGGAACAGCTAATTGGAATAGTTGAGTGAAGCAACTGATTTGGAAAATACATCGTATGTTTTAGGGTGTCTAAGAAAGCAAATCAGCTTGAATGTAAATGAGAAGCAGGAAGGTGAAAAGTTCCTGGTACACTACGGTAAGAAATTTGGATATTAGTCCAAGAGCACCGATAAGATGACAGATTTTAAGCAGCAGTCCAATATTTAACTTATGGTCTAAAAAACATCCCTTTGGCTGCACTGAAATAATAGCTTTATACGGGCAAAATGGAAATAAAAAGACTACTTCAGAGGCCCTAGTGGTAACCTGGCTGTGAGATACGGGGCTTAGACAAAAAGGCGCAGCACAGACAGACAGATGACAGATCCATGCTTCTAATAACCTCTTACCTGACTACCCTTCCTTAAATCCCCACTTCCGTTGTTCACACTAGGTTAGACCCAGACACCCCTTGTTCAGAATCCTTGGCAGTTTTCCATTATATACAGAAGGGCCATCCTACCTAAAGCCCTCCACAACCCAAGCTGAGTCGATTTTATCGTTATTTTTTTCCCACTGCACTGAAGATCCTTTTAGATTAAGCTTCTAGGCCCAGGATACACCCTGCTTTTGCCAACGCTGTGCCTTTGCCCAGGCTTTTTGCTAGCACGTCCACCTGCTCCCCTCCTCCCCACTTAAATCCTACCAATCCGTCCAGCTCCAGCTAAAATACCACTTCTAATTAAAAAGCTCCTTCAGCTATCCCAGGAGGAATATATCCTATCATTTCTACTGGACCTGACAACTTTTGCAGGCTTCTCTCCATCTGCCTTAACTCTGCAGTCCTGGCATTTGTTTTTATCCCTCTTAAATCTTCCTCTACTAGATACTGAATAATTTGTAGGAAGTAAAAACTCCAACTTATCCATTTCCCCAGAACACCTAGTAAATTCTTGTACAAAGAAATCTGTTCCAGGGCACCGGTTAGCTCAGTTGGTTAGAGGCTGGTGCTCTTAACAACAAGGTTGCTGGTTCGATCCCCATATGGGCCACTGTGAGTTGCGCCCTCCACAACTAGATTGAAACAACTGCTTGACTTGGAGCTAATGGGTCCTGGAAAAACACACTTAAAAAAAAAGCAATCTGTTCCAATTAAAATACCTTTTTTCCAAAAAGGACTTTGAAACTTCATAAGCAATCGTTGGTTAAATATCTGTAAGTGGTCAGGAGATACTGAAAGTGACCACTTTACCATCATCTCCTCCTATTTATCCGCCAGTTATCTATCTGTTCAATGGGATTGTCATGTATAGGAATGGAAAAAGAAATAAATTAGAAAAAGTGGTGATAAAAGTTAGAAAAGGAACAGGCTTGGCCTTAAGTATATAGAACCATGTTACTTCGAATTTTAAAAGTCAAATAGTAAAGCAGGGAACCAATTTATATTATAAAACTCGAAAGCCCCAAATTTAGAGAATCATAAATGTACGATGAATGTCAATAGGGTATAATGTCCAACTCTAAAATATTACAAATCCTTAAATAGGGAGAAAATTCCTAGGACAGCAACTCATGACTGTCAACTCAGAAAATCCTGTTTGAAAGAATTTCAACATATATAAAGAAACATAAAAGATTCTAAAGTTAGAAATGTAACCTCAAATGTTAAATGTGCTCAAGAGCAGGACTGGCAAATCATGGCCCACACAGATCAAATCCAGTCTGCCATCTGTTTTTGTACAGAAGGGTTTTTACAATCTTAAACGAATTCTTAAAAGAAAATTCAAAAGAAGATTAATATTGCATGACACATGGAAATGATATGAAATACAAATTTCGGTATCCACAAATAAAGTTTCATTGGAACACAGCCACATTCATTCATTTTAAACATTACTTATGGCTGCTTCAGAGCTACAATGGCAGAGTTGAGAAGCTGGTACAGAAATTATATGGCCCACAAAGCCCAAAATGGTATTTACTATCTGAATACCAGAAAAAGTTTGCCAACCCCCCAGCTATACAGAAAAGATTTCAAGCCATGGAGTAAAAGAGCTACAAGGCATGTCTGGCTGTATGATGGAATCAAATGGGGAGAGATTTCAGCTTCCAACCATGGAGCAACAGGAACCGGATTTACCCTCCTACCTCAGACAATCAGAAAACTGGAGTAAATTTGTGAAACAACTGTTTTCAGACAGTTTATACCAAGCAGCGTAGGACTACAATCCCTGATGCAGGAGAAACAAGGTAAGCCTTAAAACAGCCCTGGCTTTCTACCTAGAGGCACACTCCAGATTGTAGAAGGGATGGGGAATTCTAAGCAGAGCACAAATGTTTTCCCTGAGCTGAAAAGACAGGAACTGGAGATCAGGGAGTTTGACGCAGCTGAAAGTCGCTGGACAAAGTTCTGGAGAGGAGAGAGCTACATGGAAAAAGAGCTCCGAAAATATGCATAGGGTCAACGAGTCTTTGCTGACTATTAAGATACATGTGTACAAGGTGAAACTCCAGGACGGTGGGCAACGAATGACCCAGGTGCTGTGACTAGAACATACCTCAGAGCTCACGTAGGGCTGCAAATTGTTTCAGTTCCCACTAGCCAAAGTGGAGAGTCCTCACTGATTACTCAGGGCATTCAGTAGACACCCCAAATGGGCCACACCCAGGAGTGGATCTAAACTATCCTAGGAAAAAGCTGCTTGAGACTGCATGAAGCTTAAAAACAAGCCTTAAAAAGTATAGCACTATAGTGCTATAGTATCAAAAGCCACAGGATAAATGTGGTATCTTCCTGGGCAGTATTTTTAGTTAACATTCAAATAAGTTTGTGTGCTTTGCTTCAGGTGCTTTAGACTTCACCCTCAGATGCATTCACCCTCGTCTCTCCTCTGTAGTTGGGGTTCTCGTCAAGAGCACTTTATAGAAAGTTTAAGAAACAGTGACTTCAGCAAATATTCATGAAATCACTAAAGTCAAGCCATTTCACTTCAAGTTCACCTACAAAATGACCAATAATTGACTTTTAGATTCAAAGCCTAAGGTATTGTTGGGAAAAGGTTGAGAGCTACTAAAATTAAGTTTCCTCCAACACTCATTCCTTCAAGAAACCACCACAATAACAAGTCATCAAGCATCATCTTGTGATAACAGATCAATTTTAATTCTAGCACCTGAAGCTATACAAGGGTACGCTTTATAAACCTCATGGGACTGTTGTACTCATTCAATAAAGTGACACCTGTGCAATACCACTGAGTATCTCAAAATCACGAACAAACTTTTGAATTGCTTAAACACAATCCACAGAATTAAAAACAAAATCAGAAGCCAACCACAGTTATACTAATTGTCAATTACATGTACTACTTGATGTAACAGTCAATAGCTAACAGGGGATGTTGAAAGTGATTTCAGATACTCGTCCTGTTGTACTCTATTGGAAAGGTTTCTTAAGTAGCTGTGTGACTGGCCAAAGGTGGGTACAACCAGGACCAGGAAAGTTCTACCACAGTTTCTGTAGTTTTCACTTCTTTTGTCAGTTAAAAGTGAACAGTGAGAATTAAATACTTATCTTTACATATACACAAGGTATGCTGTGAAAGCACAGTTGCTTACAAACATATAAAAATACTTGTTAACTAGTTTGATAAGAAAATAATGTATAAAAGTATATAGCAAAAACATTAATCATCTCTGATCCTGGAAAGATCAATTCCGTATTTTATATTACAAACAAAAACTGTTTTAGTTTTTTGAACCCCTTATCCAGAAATACTTTTAAAAAGGAAGACAGACAGAAATTATTTATTTTTACTCTCAACATGATTGTGAAAAGAGTTAAATTAGAAAACCACGAACATTGAAACGCCTAAGTCCAGAATGAGTCCAAATATTTGGCCACATAGGATATTACAATTTTTAAGAGCAGGAGTAATAATAAAGGGTTTTAAAGTAGTTTTTAATCAATAAATACAACAGGCATTTTGGTATTTTGGCCACTGGAAAACAAAGGCTGTACCATCAGTAAAGATCTCAGATGTCTCACTTTTGAGGATTCAATTCAGTGTATTTAAGGTTAACTGAAGGTGACATCAAAATTTTTAGAGACAGACAAAAATTCACATTTTAAAAAAACTCCCTATGTTTCTATTTAGAGTAACAGTAGGCAATATGATTCCAGAAGTTAAAAGTTATTTCATAACGAATGACTTCAGCTTGGCAAACAGCTTAGGTTCCAAGCCATCCCTATTAAAAGGTAAGCCCTTAAAAAAGAATCTGTCTGTGTACACAGATATATATTTAAAATAATCAGATAATCTTTGAAGCAGCCTTAGTGTTTCCTTTAAATCTGTCTTGAAATGACCAAAGGATTAGCTTCACGGAAAGGATTAGCCAGTTTCTTGTTCTAAGGCTACCACGGTGATCATTTGTCTAAGGCTAGAAAGGTACCAACGTGATGTAAACCGTAAGGAGAGCAGAAGATGAGGGCTTTTCCTGGCAGTTGGTAGCTAACACTCAAGGGATTCTTAGAAAATGACACAATGGCAGCCTTTCTTGTCTTTTTCTTTCCGCGTTGGTTCTGGTGAAGGAGGACACTCCTGCTCTTGAAATTTCCTGTAAGAACAGAAAAATCTACACATAGTTGTGTTCTTGGTAATACATTAGTACAAATGCAGGTTGTTTTTGGACAAGTCTAGAATACATGCATGCTTTTCAGTGTGAAATTTCAACTACGGAATCAAAGTAAATCTTCGGGGTGGGGCAGGCACAAATGCTTCAACACCAGCATAACAGAGCTGTCTGCGCTTTGTTAACAGGCAAGTCTTAAATCAGATGAGATGCTGAGCTCAGTAACCACTGAATTCCCTTCTCAATTTAAAATTCCAAGACTCTAAGGTATACTTAAGAATAAACACCCATCACTAGAAGGAGTTTATAAAATTACCCTTACGGGGTATTCCAGTTTCTATCCCTGTTCTATCACTTATTAGCTGTAAGTCAGGATTAGACAAGTTAGTTGACCTCTCTGAGCCTCGATGTTTTAGAAGGCAATAATAAAAGCCCACCTTTCAGAGTTGCTATGAGGATTAAAGATCTTGTTATGTTTAAATGCCTAACGGTACCTGGCATAAAAAAGCCCCTCTACCCGCTCCTCTCTTTTGATGATTGAAGAATACAGATTCTGAGGATTAAAACCAAGGACAAAATATTTCAAAAAGGCAGTAAAACTTATTTTAAGAAAGCACTGGTTCGTGTGTGTGTGTGTGTGTTAAAATACACATAACATAAAATTTACCATCTTAACCATTTTTAAGTGTACAGTTCAGCGGCATTTAAATACATTCACAACTCAGTCAGATTGCTTTCTGTATTTCAAGTCGGTACTTCCTGATTCTGCTTTCACAACATACACCAGGTAAGAGGAGTTTCCTTTTCTAGTGCCTGGTTCCCCACCGCCAGCTGTTGTTTAGTGGTGATAAACCTCTTGCCACAACGATGGCAAATGATAGCCATCCTACTGGGTACTAGTAACAGTAGCATCTTACTCATACAAGTGTTCTTAGCTGCGGCTGCCCCTACTGATGGTCATGTTCCCGTCTTTCGGTAAAGAAACCCCCTGGACTCTAGTATAAAAAAGCACTTGGAGATGTTTCTCTTTTCTCTTGGGTTCTTAAAAATATATACCCTTGGACATAAGATGAATCCAGTGAGATATAAAACTGAGGATAAATGGAGTGTGACTCCTGACTGATTTGCCCAGAGGATTGACGCCCCTCTGTTCTTAGTGGTTTGCGGAGCCCGTTTTCGAGAGATATGTGATACGATGTCATTATATGGCCTGTGGTGTGTCGTTATCCTCACAAGTCTGCTGTGTGCATTTCCAGCGAACTCCCGGTGCTGCCCTGTTGCTGGTCTGAGGGCCACACAAGGGACGCGCTCTGCTCACGTGAGCGCAGGTGGACGTGGCTCCTCTAGACCCTTCCCGTCGCCACAGGCTGGAGCAGCTTCCTGGTCAGATCAGCTGCTTCAGACTCAGGCATCAGATTTCACAATAGTATTTGTCTCAGGTGAAGACTAGGAAACGAACCCTGACTCATCATTACTTTCACTCTGAGTTCCAGACTCTGGGGCTGGGAACCAGAATAATTCTTTTAAAAAAAAGGAGAGGTGGGGGCTAGATTTTTCTTCATGTTAGTATAAGAAACTTGTTGGGTTAAATGGTGTATTTTGGTGGCAAGAGAAAGTCTAGAGTAACCACTGTGTCTGTAATGTTAGTGAATTTTAAATGTCCACATTCACACCTTTTTCTCCCTTCTACCTGTCTTTAGGAAAGCTGCCGAATTGGCTGGCAATATGCATATTGGAATAAACCTTATATGTTCTTCATAAAAATACATAAAATAAAATAAATACATTCACAATGTTGTACAACCATAACCTCATCCAGCTCCAGAATTCTTTCATCTTAAGACTGTTCTCTTCAAAAATAACAGAACTCAAACTTGTAACAAACTACTAAAAAAACAAAAAACTATCATCTTTACTTTTTCCCACCCCCCTCAAAGAGAATGCTCTGGCAAGGAGCTAAAAATTACAAGAAGCCCATAGAGCAGATGTCAATTAAGCTTAGATACACAATTAACATGAGCCCACTCCACATATCTGTCAAACTACGTACCTAGCAGAGAAACCAGCGGATCTAGGGAGCAGAAGGTGAAGTAGGGCCCAGGCATAGACTCAAAATAATCAAATCAAACCCTGTCCACGAAAGCAACTCAATCTGTATCTCATACAAACATACACAGTAACTCCAAATGATGTCCCCTCAAGCCTCCTGGAATGCATTCACACTTTCTGAACCACGGGGGCCTCCTAGGCCAGCTACCAGAAAAACGCTTTGTAGTCTGGATATCATACTTCCTGGCCTCTGGGATGATGAATCTCTACTACTTGTCTTAGTCTTTGCCTGGGAGGAGTTGGGTAAGAAGAAACGCTAAGAGCACAGGCTCTGGAATTGGAGATATGGATTCAAGTCCCAGCTTTGCCATTTAATACGTCTAAGTTTTGAACAAGTTATTTAACCTGCTTTCTCATCTGAAAGTGGGAATAAATAAAAGTATTTAGCTTACTGGGTTGTGGTGAAGATTTAATTTATTAGTAAGACATGTAAAGCACTTAGCACAGTATCTGACAGAAACTGCTACTCAAATGTTAGCTGCTATCATCACTGTCTTCATACCACCACCGCCTTTGGAAGCTGCATAAATTCTTTCCAAAAGCCCTACGTGTAAACTCTCTACTTCAATATAATTAAATTAGGTGTTATATGTAGGAAGTACCTAGAACATAGTATGTACTCAATTAAAATTTTTAACAAGCCATGTGCATTAATCCCTAGAACAGAATCATTCCTACATACAATGTCCTCTTGACTGAAAACATTAATGGTACTTTTTTTCTCAGCGAATGGTTTTAAAAAGCATGGTATGATTACTTGTCAAATTCAATAAATTAAAACAAACTTCTAGAACGTGTTTGCTTACCTTATAACCCGGACAAGTTCGTGGAAAGCTTGATCTACATTCATCCTAATTTTTGCTGAAGCCTCCATGTATATTACCTTCAGCTGTCGTGCTAACTGCTGTCCTTCTTCCTGGGTTACCTGAAATTCCAAGAACGGTGTGTGAGGTACAGTATTAACAATTAGATCTGCACCATCTAACCCTAGGCCACAGATCACAGTTAATCCAGCCAGAGGCCAAGCTGGTTTGTTACAAATGAACCACAGCTCAACACATGCTGAAGCCCAGCTCTGCAGAGCAACTCACAACATACTTGCAGCAGAAACAAGATTTCAGCCTAGTGATTATTCAAAAAGTATTAAATACAACAGTGATAAATTCTGGGAAGGAAAAGTACAGGTGCAGTGAGGATCTATAACCCTGTTTGGCAGGTCAGGAAAAGCTTCCTTGAGGAAGTGATATTTAAGCTAAGAACCAAATACAGACTATGGAGGTAGGTGGGGTGGGATGAGGAAGCATCCTTGACAAAGGAAATACCACGTGTGAGGGCCATGGTGGGAAATGCGCTTTCCAAGTTCCAGGAACTGAAAGAAGTCTAAAATGTCTGGAGTACAGCAAGCCAAGAGAGAAAACGACAAGAGGTGAGGATAGAGAGAAGGGCACACCTCAAAAGGCTTGGGGTCTTCGTCTCAGCATTTCCCAGGACTTGGCGTATAGGAGACAGTCCACAAATATGTGAAAAAAATGAACAATGAATAGAATCGACCACAAGCTCTTACAATGCCTTCCTTACATTGAGAGGAGAAAGAAGGTAGGCAAGGAAGGGTGGCATAGCTGATGACCTATAAAATAGGTCAGAATCAGAAAACATTAACCAAATATGAGTAAATACCCTATATATTTTAAACGTAAAAGGTTCTAATAGTGATACTTACCTAAAATTATTAAACTATATTACATTTATTTCATGGGGCTGAAAATTTTATTTCTGAAAAAATGACTTTTACTGCTGTCGTCACCACAAAAAGAACTATTTGCAGGAAAGTTAGAAAATACAGATGGAAAAAAAGAAAAGAAAGTTTAAGAATCTGTTACTCGTAGAGAACCACATACTTCTGGTTTTTCAACGATGTACATTTTTCCTCTACAAAAATAGAATCACGTCTGCATATTTGTTATACACTGGACATATGCTAAATTCGTTTTTCTAGGTGTGCTTTTGTAAATGCCATAGGCTTTTCTAAATTAACAGTCATGCCACTTGCTAACAAAGACAGTTTTGTTGCTTCCGTTCTGACGTGGATGCCTTTTCTTTCTTTTCTGGCCTCACCTCATTGCCTAGAATTGCCAATGCAATGACGTCAGTGGTGAGAGGGGTACTTTTAACTTGTTTCTGATGTCACGGACAAAGCATTTAGTCTTTCACCATTAAGTATGGTATTAGTTGTAGGGTTTTATTGTAAATGCCCTTTCTCCTCAGATTTACCAAGTCCCCCCCCCCATTCCGTTTGTAAAGAGTTTTTATCAGGAATAGATGTTGGATTTTGTCAAATTTTTTTTTCATCTATTGAGATCATACGATTTTTCCTTTCTGGTTTGTTAATATGGTGAATTATATTGACTCATTTTTGTTTGTTAAGCCAACACTGCTTTCCTGGAATAAACCCCACTCGAGAGATGATGCACTGTCTTTTTCATGTATTGGGAATTCTATTTACTAGAAATTTATGAAGAATTTTTACATCTATGTTCATGAGATATTCGACTGTAGTTTTCTTACACCTTTGTTTGGTTTTGGTATTGGAATAATGCTGGTTTCATAAAATGAGTTGGAAAGAATTCTCTCTTCAATTTCCTGGAACAGTTTCAGGAAAACTGGTTTGATATAATTCACCAGTGAATCTATCTGGGCTCATAGTTTTCCTTGAGGAAAGGTTTTTACAACAAATTAAATTTATTTTATAGATATGGAACTATTCAGGTTATCTATTTTTTGTTGAGTGAGCTTTGGTAGTTTCTGTCTTTCTACAATAGACAAGGAATATGTCTATTTCATGTAACTTGCTGAGTTTATCAACATAAAGTTGTTTATAGTATTTCTTCATTATCTTTTAAATATCTATAAGATCTGATGTAACGGTATCTTTCCCATTACTGATGTTGGTAATATGTGTTTTCTCTCTTTTTTATCTGATCATTCGAGCCAGATTTGTCACTTTGATATTCTAAAAACCAGTTTGGGGTTTTTATTTATTTTTTCTATGGTTTTCTATTTTTCATTTCATTGGTTTCCATTCTTAGCTTTATTATTTCCCTTCTTCTGATTAGTATGGTTTTAATTTGCTTTTTCGTTTTCTTCTAGTTTCTTAAGGTAGAAGCTAAAATCACTGCACTGAGCCCTTTCTTTCCTAATACAAGCATTCAGTCCTATAAATTTTTCTGTATACTTATTTAGTAGCATTCCACAAATTTTGAAATGTTGTGTTTACATTTTCATTCCATTCATAATACTTTGTAACTTTCCTCTTGATTTTTATTTCTACCAAGGGTTAGTTAGAAGTATGGAGTTATCCCATATGTGGAGATTTCCTAGATATCTATTATTGATTCCAATTTAATTCCACTGTGGTCAAAGAACATATACTATCTGGCTAGAATCCCTTTACATTTATTGAGACTTGTTTTACGACCCACTCTCATTTCAAAAGGAAGTGTATTTTGCTGTTGTTGGGTGGAATGTTAACTAAATGTCAGTTAGGATAAGTTGTTCGATAGTGTTCAAGCTATCTATATCACTACTGATTTTCTTTCTACTTGCTCAATTATTGAGAGAGGGGTGCTGGATTTCTGACTATAAGTGTGAATATGTTCATTTCTCTTTGCAGTTCTTTCAATTTTGCTTCAAGAATTTTGAAGCTGCCATTGGGTACATAAATGTTTAGGATTATGTTCTCTTAATGAATTAATCTATCAGTATGAAATAATCTTTTTTATTCCTGATAATATTCTTTGCTGTGAAACCTACATTATCTAATATTTACATAGCCACCTCAATTTCTTTTTTCATTACTGTAGTTAACATGGTATATCTGAGCCCATCCTTTTATTATTTAATTTTTTATTGGGGAATATTGGGGGACAGTGTGTTTTTCCATGAGCCATCAGTCGTTGTCCTTCAATCTAGTTGTGGAGGGCGCAGCTCAGCTCCAAGTCCAGTTGCCGTTTTCAATCTTAGTTGCAGGGGGCGCAGCCCACTATCCCAAGAGGGAATTGAACCAGCAACCTTATTGTTAAGAGCTCACACTCTAACCAACTGAGCCATCTGGCGGCCCCAACTTTTAACCTATTTGTGACTTTACATTTAAAGTAGATTTCTGGTAGGGTCTTGCTTTTCTATCCAATCTGACAATGTCTGCCTTTTAATTGAGGTGTTCACACTACTTACATTTAATGTGATTACTGATACAATTGAGTCATCTTGAAGTTTGTTTCCTATCCATCTTATTTGTTCTTTGTCCTACCTATCCTTTTTCTGCCTTATTTTGGGTTAACTGTACTGTTTTTATTTTTTTAATTCCATTTTATCTCCTTGGTTGACTAACGTACTGTGTATCTATTATGTTATTTCAATGATTGCTTTAGAATTTATAATATACATTTTTCACTCATCAGTCTAATTTAAATGTATTACACCACTTCATGTATAGTTTAAGAACCTTAGTATAAGAGTGTTTCTTCCTTCCACCTTTTTGTTTTTATTGCCTTTAACCTCATAATACATTGTTACTATTTTTGCTTTAAACATCCAATTATGTTTTAAAGAGATTTTTAAATAACAACAAAAGTAATTTACATTTGTCCACATAAATACTATTTCTGGTGCTCTTCATTTCTTTGTATAAATCCCGGTTTCCACTGATGTAATTTTCCTTGTTTTAAACATTTCTTGTAATGCAGGTAGGCTGGTGATAAATTCTTTCACCTTTTGCACATCTGGGGAAAGTCTTTATTTCACCTTCATTTTTGAAATACATTTTTAAAGGGTATTAAATTCTAGGCAGCAGTTTTTCTTTTAGCACTTAAAAGATGTTGTGCCACTATCTTCTGCCTTACATTGTTTCTTCTGAGAAACAATGATGACTGCTGCCATCTTTAATTTTGCTCCTCTGCTTATTTGTCATATTCTCTCTTTATTGCTGGTTTAAAACCATTTCACTATAATGAGCCCTGTTGTGTGTGCCTTGTCATTTCTTCATACTTCATGTGTGCAGGGTTTGCTGAGCTTCTTGGATGTACGTGTTGATAGCTTTTATCAAATTCAGAAAATTTTCAGCCATTATTTCTGTTAATCTCAGACATTGTAGATTTCATTTCTACAAGTTTTATTTTGATCTTTTTACATCTTCCATGTCTCTCCTTAACATATTCAGTCTTTTCTCTAGCCTCCTGAACAGATGGAATGTAATTATAACTTTTAATACCTCTGCTCACTAATTCTATCATCTGTGTCGTTTCTTGGTCTGTTTCTACTCATTGTATTTTTCTTCCCTCTGTATTGTAAGTCATATTTTCCTGTTTCTTTACATGCCTGGCAATTTTTGAGTGGATGCTTGCGTACTGGATTTTCACCTATTGGGTTCTGGATAGTTTGTATTCCTATAAATATTTTGAGCTTTCTTTCGAAATGGTAAAGTCTGATCCTTTTTATTATGTAGAACCAGAACGGCATTTAGCCTAGGGCTAATTTTGCCCCACTACAGAAATAAAACCCTTCTGAATACACCATCCAAAACCAAGAATTATAAGGTTTTCCACTCTGGCTGATCAGAATATGAATTATTCCTGACCCTATTTGAGCTCAGTTTATTTTTCCCTCTAATCTTTCCAGGTAGTTTGTTCTCCCAATTTAATACCCCATTCCCAAAATTCAGCAACTTCAATGAAATATCATTAGGCTATTAAATTAATGCAGATACATCTTACAAGTACTTCATAACAGTTTTTACCCTGTTGTGTTCCAAAAGGATGGCAAGTTCTACACAGCAGTGGTATATCCACGTTTATGTAATTTTTAAATTACCCTTCCTCTCTCCAAAATAGCATATGTACCATAAGGCCTCTGGTTTTGAAATATAAATCAATCAAATCAAGCAAGCAATTAACAATAAGAAAGGAAGCCAAGTAAGAAAAAAAAGCTTCACAAAGCCAACAATTCCTATTTTTAAAAAATGTGACATGGTAAATTCCTTCCTATAAAAATACCACCATGTTTTCACAAATTCTGTTCCTTCTTCCTGAGATGTCATTCCTTCTCTCCCAACTCTGTACCCTTAATCTGTTTCTAACTAACACTTCAAGACTCGAGCAATCAGAAGGGTCCCCATACTGTTGATGCTGTTTTAGCACTGCGTCCCAGGGCTCCCATCACACCGTATAGTGGCCACTGACAAAAGCCTTAACACACTATGCTGCACTGCAATTTTTGCTTCTGTTTTCTTGCTCTCCTGCCATTATGTCCTTTGTAGCCAGGGAATAAGGAACGCATATTTGTCTTCGTATATCCAGAACCTAGAAGAGTACACAATAGCTAACTGAAGAGTTAACATACATTAATAGTATGACCAATCAAATAAGTATATCTTGAAGTAAATGAAAAGATGATATAGGAAGATATCTGAAAAATATTTCAGATAAGTCAATCTCAACAACTTACTTACTTTAATATAAATTTGACTGGGGGAGGAAAATATATATATCCTTAAAAGCTTTGCTATTTATCTTTCCTCTCAGTTATTCTTCAAAAAGGTAATGTGACCTATCTCTCCTACATAATGTAATTCAGCTAGAGGGGAATAGCAAATGGCCTATCTTTATTCATAGTGAGAAAATTAATGAATTACTGGTCTAGATGATAAAACAATCCCACTGTTAAGACTGTTTATGTGTTTCACTTATTTATTTTTAAAGCATGGTCTCACATCACTGTCTTCCAGGAATCAAGGTCAGCAAAGTTTATACAACCACATTTCTGATCAAGAACTCTCTAACTACATATAAAGCTGCTGTCAAGCTCACTGGTGTGGCCTAATGTTAACTAAGAAGTAGAAACAGCACTGCTATCACCAAAGCAAAAGTGAACAAATAGAACACCACGTGGAACAAAGCCACAGCATGGTGGAGCCAGAAATCAACAGAAGATTGAAAGCTCACAAACAAGGATTTCCTACAGATTCTCCAACTCAGAGAAGGCTCAGCCTTATCCCCTGGATTCTCTGATTTGGGAGGTCTGAGCCCCGACCTAGAAATGTTTTGTTTTAAATAACCAAGGTGAATCTGATGCAACAAATTCACTGATAGGCATGTGGAAACTTCCAGTGAGATTTGGCTCAAAGGCACAAATGAATCTTCGCAGAAATCCACAATAGTATGAGCTTATCTAGTACCATACATATCCCAAATATAGAAGAGCAAAAATGGGAATGATGAGAGCAATTTTATAAGCAAACTGGGTTAAATTGGAATGGACCACAACATTTGTAATACTCACTGAGTGATGTGTCCAGTTAATGAATAGCCTAAGTTTATACAAGCGAAACTTGTTTGTTTTCCAAAAATAGCTATTACGCAGAAAGAATCATCACATTAATATCATGTTTCATTCACTGATTCCCTGATTCATTCATTCAGAAAATATCTACTAAGTGCATATCTTTGTTCTATGTGCTAATGATGAAGCATGAACAAAACTAACCAGTAGAAACTGAGAAACCCCTCAATGTACTTACTTCCAGTCAATGGTTTACAAACCTTTTTAGATGCAGACAAGGCACAAACAGGTAAGGCTAGAAGACCCTTATTCTATTGTTTGAGGGGAAGCAGTTCTTTTTCCTGGCAGGTTATAAGGGCACTTTGCTGTCAAGGATAGGAGGAGTGGGGATTAGTACGCGTAGGGGCCTATCGTTGTATGCATAATGGGTTCCTTTCTTGAATTAACAACAGCCACCAGCAATTAAACACCTAATAAAGGGGAAAGGAAAGGGGTGCGCTAAGGCAAGCCAGGGAGGAATAGTGGGTAAAAACAGTGCATTCTAGCCAGGGCTATGTGAAGGACAGACAAGGAACTTGAAATCAGAGATATCATGAAGTCCACAGCCCAAGACCACGCACTGCTGTATGAAGTCTCAGTAACAGTGAGCTGTCACATTTACCTACTCTTACATTTTAGCACGGGCAAGCAAATCATTTACCTATGTTTTCTTCCTACATCTTTGACAGGTTAAACAAAACGATCACCGTATCTCTAAGGGGCCATGTATGTGGTAACACTAAATAACCAATCAAACTCTACAAATCTCTTTTTGTTTAGTGTAAATTTCAGTGACTTTTGTTTGTTTGTTTGTTTGTTTCCCTATTGCTCTGTCATCAATGTCGAGAAAAAGTGTCCCATAAATGTGACATGGATGGATGGGTGAGAGACGCAAGTCCACAGAGATACAGAAGCCAAAAGGAAGCAGGCAAAGCTTCTTCTGGCTGATCCCCCCCACCCCGCCCCGCCTGATGGGTTTACAATCTCAGGAGTCAGTGGTAGGAATGCCCAGGGTTGACCCACCAACTCAGAGAACATGGGGAACTGGCGTTTGCTAAGAGAAAAAAAGCTAGTAGAAAAAGTCCAAAGGATCGTGTCTAAGACAAAGGCAGATAAAAACAAGCTAGATCAACGACTACAAACAAACCCGACTGGTTACTAAGAACCTAGAGATAACCAAAAAGGAAGCATTTCTAAACAGGGGAAGATGTTTTTATGGGGTCCCTGTGGCCTGTCCACGCTCACTTAGTAGAGCAACTAAGGGTGCCAAGACATGATAGAAATCACTTTTAATTCTGAAAAGACTTTACAAAAGTCAAAACCTTTCGTATAGCGTCTCAATTTCAAATGTACTGAGTACAGCCCTCGAGGCATGTTTGTCTTTGTACATCCCTGAGCCCTGCAATCCTGGCCCCCTCTTACCCCGCCCCCCACAGATAAGGAGATGAGGAGGAGCCAACAAAGGCACTGCTGAGGAAGGGGGAGAGGGAATGGTGTCCCAGAGCTAAGTAAACAAAGTGTTTCAAAAAGGAGAATATGAGCAACTGTGTCAAATGTCACTGACATCTGCGTAAGTGGTGACCTTGACGGGGGCACTGCATGCCTGAAGTCAGTGCAAGCAAGAACGGCAGCAAAGAAAGTAGAGAGGGCACACGTAGATAATGCTTTTAAGGAGTTTTGTTACTGAGGAGGAGCAGCAAAAACATACTCAGAGAGGAATATGAGATTAAGAACAAGTTTTTGCTCTAGTTAATTTTTGTTATAAAGATGACAGCCATTGTAGCATGTTGTATGCTGATGGGAATGATCACGTAGGAGAGAAATGGAACAACTGCATGCAATGTGATTTCACTTACATGTGGAATCTAAAGAACAAAATAAACAAACAAAACGGAAACTTATAGATACAGAGAACATTTCGATGGTTGCCAGATGGGAGGGGGTTGGGGAGGTAGATGAAAAAGGGGAAGGAAGGAAGAAGTACAAACTGGTTGATACAAAGTAGTCATGGGGATGTAGGGTATGGCATAAGGAATATAGTCAATACTATTGTAATAATGATGTATGGTGTCAGATGGGCACTAGATTTATCAGGGTGAAGGATGGGAGGGGAGTTGGGGGGCAGAGTGAAAAGGGGAAGGGATTAAGAAGTACAAACTGGCAGTTGCAAAATAGTCACGGGGATGTAAATAAAGCACAGGGAATACAGTCAATAATACTGTGACAGCGTGGTCCAGTGTCAGATGGTTGCTGGACTTATGGTGATCACTTCTTTAGGTATATACATATTGAATAACTATCATTACACGTGAAACTAATATAATATGGTATGTTAGATAGATTTTAATAAAAATCTTTTTTAAAAAAAAAGAAAGAAAGGGAACCACTGGAACGGAACAATTACTCAGGTGATACCCGTGAGGTGGTGAAAAGGAACAGGACCCAGGGCTGGTGGAGCGGCTGGTCAGAGAGAGCTGAAGAGTTTATCCATGTAAATGTGGGACAGAAGAATTGATGGGGTGCATAAGAACTTAGCTAGTCCACGTAAAGGTGGAGACATGTGCAAATTTCTTAGTGAAGTAGAAAAATATTACTCATCACAAACTGAGAGTAAGGAAGGGGAAGAAAGAGTTGTAACTTTAAGAAAGAGAAAGTAAGCAATAATCACCCAAACAAGCAGCAAATGAATGTCCAGGGAAATGTAGGATTTCCAGTCAGTACTACAGGCTCACATAGGGCAGTGGTCACGACTTTAAATGAAAAATGTTGTAAACCTATAGTACAAAACAGGGCCGAAGTGCCACAGTATGTTTAATATATGCAGACAGATGGAAACCACACACCAAACACTGGCAATCTTCAATCTCTAGATGACGTAAAAATAACTCATACAGACCCCTTGCGCCAACTAATCACTGCAGGGCCTGTTTCGTTCTGGTGGCATATGCTCCCCTACTCCTCCAATCTGTCACCACCTACCCCTCCAGGAGACTCCACATCACCCCAGGCCTCCCGCCTATTCCTTTTCTGGAGCTACCACCATGAAAAGTTAGAGAAAGCCTATTTCTAGTCAGGTCAGAAAGCATGTGGAGGCGGAGTAAAAATTATGGTGAGCAGGGAAGAGAACCCCTGGTACACTGCATAGCTACTTTATCATTATTTCCAGTGACATAAAAGTCTTCCAAGTAGTAGAAAAGACTGGGGAGAGCAGTACACAGATTCTACTGGGCACCATTTAAACAATGTAAGTAGACTCAGAAATCCTGAAGGAAATGGCCCAAAGAAATAAAAAATAAATTTAAAAAACAGATGGACTATCTATTCTAGGTTTAAGATATGAGCAATGCCATATTCTAAATTATTTCCAACAGTTTATACTGGTTTGAAATGAAGATCAATTATTTTTTTCACCTTAACTCTGTAACGTTATTTAGATTTAAAAGAGACCTAGCAGCAAAGTTTATTCCACATCAAGTATCATCAGTAAACATTTCTAAATCTTAGCATTAGAACAGTAATATAATTCTCTTTAAGGCCATGTTTTAAACTTGGTATACCTTCAACAAAACTTTACAGATAGAGCACACATATCAAAGATTATGTTTTATGTAGTTAACTGCGAAATAGGAGGCGGTCCTCAATGCTGTTTATCAAGCAGTTTTTCCTGATGGTTGTACTTTTCAAACAAACTCTTAAGGAACTGTTAACATGAGGTTACACAAAACCAAAGGAGGACTTAAATACCAGCAAAAGTTAGGAGACAGTTATGTTCCAGACGTGGTGTAGAGGCTAAAGACTTAAAGGAAATAAAGACGCAAAAAGAGCCACCAAATAATGTAAATCCTGCATTAAGTTACGTCTGACCTTGTTTCTCTCACCCACAAAAAGACGGGTGAACAATATACACCACAACTTTTTAAAATTAAATGTGGAGTAAGGAGGTAAAGAAACAAGTGAGTATAAACTAGCCTGCAAATAAATAATTAAAAATATTCTTTTCTTGTAGGTTACTGGTGTTAGAGCTAGTCAATGTGAAGAATTAACAGAAAATTCAGTCAGTAACGGGACTTAGGAAAAACTCAAATACCGCAATTTAAATCAAAGCCATTCTCTAAATGAAGGTAATTGAGCATTAACACTGAATAAATAGGCCTTTAGGCGTAATTTTAAGATTATCTGAGAGTTCAGATAAGAGTTAGATAAGAGAATTATCTTCGAGTTTTGGATGTTACTCAAGAAATTATAATGTGAATGGAGCTGGTACAAGTAGTTGCAGGCTTTTAGAGTTCCACTGAAGTTCTATGCAAAAATATGTGAGAATTTAATTTCCCCACGTCTACTTCCTTTTTATTTCTTACCGACTGTGACCTCTGTGCTGTGTCAAACTCAGCACAGTTTTCTTTGATCATGGCACTTTCAATTGTTCCATTAAATACACCCATTCACTTACATAATTACAAACAACTGGTTTTCCAAATGCAAAATTCCTTCTCACCTGTCTTTGATGATCCAGATCTGCTTTATTACCAATTAAAATCATTGGAAATTCATCACGATCCTTTACTCTGAGAATCTGTCTTTGAAACTTATAGATTTCTTCAAAACTGAAAACACAAAAACAAATTAATGTATTAGGCCAAGTACTGGCACATTCCCATATCCCATTTAGTACTCTATTACTTTTCCTTTTTCTATAAAAACAAGAAAATACAAATTCAATAAAACAGTGACCTAAGCATGAACAGTAGATCTACATTTTAATACTGGTACAAACCTGCCTCTATCTGTGACTGAAAAGACCAACAGGAAACCTTCGCCAGTTCTCATATACTGTTCTCTCATAGCTCCAAATTCTTCTTGTCCTGCTGTATCCAGAACTAGAGAAAAAATAACAAATGTAATGGTGTTCGAGTTTCCATTTTATACATGGCTTCCCCACAAGGGCAGACCCAGTTAATGTGGGTCCTTTAGAGCAAGTCATACTTAGTATAATAAAGAAATGGCATTCTCCTCTTAGTACTTTATTCTCAAAGACAAATATATTCTAAATGGCAGACAGTTTCAGAGTTATCTTCATCAGTACAAGCTGATTTTATAGTTAGAATACATTAGCATACCAACTACACAGTTAAAAATATCGAATATGTCTAGGCAGATGGAATCAGATAATCTCTGAAGTCATTTGGATGTTTTATTTTCTCCACGGAAAGAACTGAAAATGCTATCTGTAAATTCAAAAAGAAATTGTAGTCTACCCCCTAAATACCATACTTAAAGTGCAGGTGCTAATGTATTTCTTGACCTGTGAATGAAAGAATTGTACACGTTAAAAGAACAGGGCTTTCTTTTGTGGAGAGGTGAAACGTTTGCCAAGCACAAAACACTATTTGCAAAGCCTCTGTGCTATAAATCCTCAGCAAGTTAACAAATATTGAAGCTCTTCTTTATTTACTTCACCCATTTTAAGCTTCATCAAAAAGTAGTGACAAGAAAAAAATCCTTAAATGTTCTAAATTAAAATTACAGCAGCAGTGAGAGAAAGACAGGTCAGCCTGTTAGAGCCGTGGACCAGCTCTGACCAAAGACATTCCTGTATGCCTGTTGAAATTAAGTTCCAGGAGGCAATTTCCCAATTATCCAAGAGAGAATAACCAGGCACTATCAGACCCCAGGAGCCTCTGCTTCTGATTTACACATGAACTTTCCAATCTGCTGCCCACAGCTAATCCACAGAGGCTGGCAACTTCTTCCTATCTACCCCGCTTTCCCTTCTCCCATCCCTTTTTCTAGAGCTAATGTAAATCCTTGCAGAATGGCTTTCCTCCTTCTTCGCCACCAATTGATGGATAAAAAGGCTTGCAGAACTCCAGGACGAGGGATATGTTCTTTCCTAGGTAGCCATGCTGCTGGTTTAGACTCCATGCCCCAAGACCTATCTTCTTTTTTTGCTAGCAATGGTCTAATAAACTCTTTCTTCTTAAAAAGACTTCCAGTAGTGGCAGTTAAAATTTTTTTGTTTCACAGTAGTAAGAATTGAAACCTCACATTTTGCCCAAACATCCCAATAAATACAACTTCAACAAGTTACAATAACATGACTAGTTTCACCAGAACAAGATCAATCCAATCACGGTTTTACGTTACATTTACTGAGGAACATTTACATGGCCTAATATGCAGATCCATCAATCAAAATTAATGAAAGAGATGGGCTTATATTCAAGATCGGCTAACTATATTTAACCTAGAAAAACATCAAAGCTTCATTTTTAAAAATATGATCATGTGAACTCTCAAATACAGGAAGATTACTTACTATCTAGGCGGGCTGCTCTGTCGTCTATCACACACTGCTTTGTGTAGGAGTCCTCGATGGTTGGATCATAATCCGTTACAAAATAGGACTGTAAGAAAAATTACCTTATTTTAAAATTTGTTTACTTGCCTATCCAAGAACCAATGTAACGTGACCAAAGCCCATATATCCAGAATTAATCAAAATATTTTCATTTTATTGTTTTACCTACTGTATCAATTCCCCATTAAATGAAGTCTATTCAGAGCAGCTTCCAACTGGAGAAAAGGAACTAAGTATCTCTGAATTTTCGTATCTGAACTATGCAAGACTGTGAAAAGACCAATTGCAGTTTTTGTTTTTGTTTTTTCAAATTAACTTATGTATACCTAAAAATCTAGATCTCAAGAAAAACCAGGAAAACAGAGTAAGTTCTAATTCAGGCCTATTAGCATCAGTCCTAAGAACGAAGTAGGGAAAGACAGCGACAGGCCTGGAAGATTCCCTGTTCCTTCATTGCTTCTCACATCTTGTCTTAATCCCCTTCCAGCTGCCTTGTGTATTATAAGGAACACGATTTCAGGATTTTTTCATTTGAAAAAATGAAAGGGATCTGAAGCTTACTCTTTCATTGATATTTTTATTGGTTTGTATTTTTTTAGCTTAACTTCTATTTCCCGCTTCTCTCAGCAAGGCCTCCCAACTGTTATCTTCTGAAAGCATCAGAAGAAAGGACCATTCGGGTAACAGAAGGAAAGAATCTCAGTGAACCACTTAAATGTTTGCATATAATATTTCACAATTTTTTAAAAAATGGAAACAACAGCAACAAGAATCTGAGAGGGAACTTATTTCCCCGCTTCTTGCAAAACCGCCACTACGTAAGCTCGGACTTCATCCTCCTTTTGTTCTGAGAATCTCATTTGCTTTCTCTCTTGACGGACTTCCTCGAAGCCTATTTCCCACTGGCTCATTACGAAAGCTGAGGAACGACCTGGAAGTTAATGCTTAGAACCCACGCTAAAGGTGGTCGGCCCTTCTCCAGGCAAGGGTTCCTGGCCACTGGACCTGCTTGGCTCCAGGGACACAGCCTTCTTGTGACAACCCCAGCACGTGACTTATGCAAACACAACGCGATCCAGAAGCAGGCAATCTGAACAGGACAGTAAAGAAACCCCTGGTTTGGGGAGGGCAGGGTTTTACATGTTTATTTTATTTTTGAAGGATACTTTCTACATTTATATTTTAGGATTAACTTTAATCACAGAATTCAGCATCCATAATCCTAGTTCCCTTTTGATGTTTTCACTTAAAAGCACTATTTATTAAACAAAGTCTGTAAAAGAAACATTTACCAACAGGAGCAGCTTTGAGTAGAAAGCCATTTCCATCACCACCCCACCCCCATGCAAAAATAAACAGATAGCAAAACAATCCTCAACTCACTTTTGGCACTCACACCCTTTCAAAAAGTCAATATAACTGGCAACAATATTCTCTGTACCCACTAAACAACTTAAAACTACAGTCTTTTACCAAGCAAATTGGATAGAGCATGCTAAACATGCTTAAATATCTTTTTTAAGAATAATTTTCTGAAACATGTTTCTCCATAGCAATCTGATCTCTCTTGTCACGCTTTCATCTTCCAAAACCTGAATTTCATTGAGTATTCCCATTTATGCCTACATATGCTAAAATGTACCCCACTGTCTCTCTCACTTTGTCTGAAAACATAATGGACAAATATTAAATAACACTTTTTCAAATGTCCAGGTCATGCATAATAGCTAGAATTTTTTCAACGTGACAAGATTTTTTTTTTTTTTTTTTTGCACTGTGAGACCAAATTAAACCATTTATAGAAGACAGTTTAAGCAACATTGAGGGCCATTTTCCTTTTAGTGGCTCTGGAAGTTGGGTATTTCTTTGGACATCTTAGCTCTTGAAATACAATCTTAATGCAAGAATTTTGCCACTTTGCAAATACAGGCAAGACAAATTAATTGTTGAAATTTCTGGATCCACATTTAGATCCACATTTCATCTTCGTTATATCCTATTTTCAAAATCTGTCTGTAGAGCCCATCATCATCTTGCTACATGTAAAATTTTAAAGAGTCATCCTCATGGAAAGCATCTTCCTTCCTCATAAAGACCCATCCTAAGGAAATCACTCGGGGCCTGTCTGTCATAGAATCGAAGACCCCTTTCTCGTTCAGAATTCTAATAAGCCACAGGTTTAAAAAAAAGCCTAAAAAGAACAAGACCATTCATCATGTGCAAATAACAAATATAATCGTCACCTCTCACCACAAAGACATAACATTTTTGTTACTTAAACATAGGGACCAGATATTTCAGGCAGCAGATCACCAACAAGTGATCGGGTTCTGGTGATGGCCAGTCCTGGACTGAATTCTAACTCAGCCACTTGCTAGCTGTGGAACCTGAGGCAAATTACTTCACCTTTCTAACTTGTAGCATCTGTAGTTACAAAACCTGTGGAGCAGATAAAATGAAGTAATGCATATAAAGTGCCAACACATGCTGATGATTAATAAGCATTAACCATAATAATCATGGTATTATTTTTGTCACATGGTTAGATGATATGAACTAGTGTTTCTATTCAAGTAAAAAGACTTGCTAATCCCGGGAACAGCTGTAATAATTCCAATCCTAGTTATACCACAGACCAACCATGGGACTTGTTACACAAAATGTTATCAAGATAAAAGCTCCCCGTCTGGGCTTCTGGAAATAGTTCCTGGATCTGAGCTGTAATTGCACAGGTGTGTGTGTGTGTGTGTGTGTGTGTGTGTGTACACATGTAAAAATTCATCAGGATGTACATTTAAGGTGTGTACACATTTTTGTATGACACAAATTATACCTCTGTAAGTTACATAATTAACGGTTTTATTAAATGGAATCATGACTTTCTTTACACAGTATGTAAAGCCTTCAAGTGTGATCTATGCTGTTCACCAGACATTTTTCACTACCTGAAATCCTTCAGCCAATTGTCCTTGCTCCCTTGATTTCATTCACTGGTTTGAGAATTATTTACAGAGCATCACTGGGACAAGACCCCTACTGTCCGCGCCCACTGCTTTTTGCACAGCATCCAGTAATTGTGCTGTGACTGGAGTCCAGGGGCATGGGGAGTGTTAAATGTATTGGCCAGAGAACAAAAACAGCATGAAATGCCAATATTACGCTTGTTCAGAAGGCAACAGAATTTAAGGGGTTAATACTGCAGTCATGCATAAGAACTATGGGTACATTCATTATAAACACAGAGCCCTAGCAATTTGCCAGAAAACTCTCTCCTGAAGTTGAAAAAAAGTTACCAGCTATAGTCCAGAAAGGATACTCTGTAGCAGAAAGTAAGAAAAAAATAAGCATAGCATTTGCACTGGGAAAGACAGCAGAGGTTCAGCCAAGGGCAGGAAAGCAGAAGGGACTGAAAGGTTCAGAACACACTAGAGGAGGAAGGTCGGGCTGGGCTGGGGGACAATGTGCTTTCACCTTGAAGGATATCTCAGGAAAGGATGCACGGAGAAGGATCCTTGCCAGAAAGAAAGGGAATGCCTCCTTTCAAAGGGCAGGGTGCCTTCAGTACGAAGGGCAAATGCACCCACAGCTCTCTACGGTTGTTAGGAGTTGTGGAGAAAAGTTTAGGATTTGGGAAGGTATCCGATTCAGACAGGAAGATCTATTTCCCTTAATAAAATCTAGTCTGGATCAGGTTGTCAGAAGCCCTTAATGCAAGAGCATTATCCTGTGATAGCAGGAATGTTATTCTTGATTCTATGCCACCGATTGCACGAGAGCTCTGCTTGGTCTAAGAGAACTGTCAACTCACTATCTTCCCATTCAAAGAAGCTGTATTAAGGAAGAAAAGAAGGGGGGAGGGAGGAATGAGAATGAGCTGGTGCAACTTCTGCATTTTAGAGGGCAAAAGTGACAACCCACTTTCTCCTGCCACCACGCTACGGGTGAAAGTGCAGTTCCCAAACACCGCCACAGAGCGGTGCCTGGTCTACGCACTCGGACAGGTAATTTATTAGTGGTTCTGGGAAACAGTCAATTCAGCACACTGCTCAAGTTCACTACCCTTGCATATAAAAAGGACAGGAGACTGGATCTAAGGTGCCACTGGGGAGTTGCAAGCAAAGTAAACAGTGCCTTTCTGAGCACAGCACCTTTCTCAGGAGCGTCTCGGGAGTCCTCTAAAAACATGGGGTGCAGGAAGGGGAGGGGTTTGGGAGAGCAGGGGAATTTCCCAAATCGGGTAACGTGCAGGTATACAAGTGTATATTACACTATTCTATTTTTGCATATATTGGACAATTTTCTCACGAAAAACTTTTTAATCTGGTGGTAGCACATAAGTACTACAGAAAGGGTTAGATCAAGGGAAGAAAAGGGGTGCCTTTTACTCTGAGCTTTCACCTCACTCTACTCAAAACCACCTCACCTAGAAGCCTGAAGTTTTTCTATCAGAGTATTTTCCACTTTTCTTTACATTTTATTTTTTACTTTTCTTGTCCAATCTTATCCTTTCCTCCACCCAACTAGAATATAAACCCCATGAGGACAGAGATTTTTTTTGTCAGAGGTAGAGTAGCTTGTGTTTAAACAGCAAATGATGAGCAGATCCAACGGTAAGATCAGTTTCCAGGCTCTTTGGCCAAAGCTCCTTTTGTTTTACTTGTTCTGCCTTTCTGGAATTAAAGCACGCTCATACTATACTCGTTCTCCACGTGTCCTGCTTCCATTGCCCACAAAAAAAGAAAAGAAAAAAGAAAGTCCTCAATCACAAGAACAGCAGCCATCCATTATTTAATGTAGCATTTATCACGTGACAGTTTGTAACACTAAATTTTACTATGTGATACATATGATATTTTCCCAATTAATTTTCACAAGGCTGTCTCTGGCTCCTTTAGGGCTGGAGCTGAAGGAACGCGGAGAGGTGAAAGGGACGGAAAGGGCCACACCAACAGAATCTGATGCCCATGCTAACTTTCTCAGGAGAGCCGGGGGGGTCCTGACGAGTCCCTAAGTGGGACCCACCGTGTGCATGCCCAAGACTTGAGTGAGACCTGGCGGTTTACGTCTCCAATCCTCAAGCCTTGGGTTTTCCATGGGCACCTCTTCCGGGTCCACATCTAGGTGACCACACACAGCACCCCATTTTAGAAAGCTGTAAGCTGGTTCCATCCATAAGCTCAGGGAAACAAACACTACTGACTTGAAGTTCAGACTGCTAACTCTACAGCCCTCTTTCTTTCGCTGTGTTCTGCTAGCGAGCCACAGATTCACACACTAACCCTTATGCTCCCGTTCTCAGAATAATGCTGTTAGAGCTTCCCCCCGTCATCTGGCTTCAATGAAGGCGACAGAAGAAAAACACCCTCTCCTCGCCACTATGTGCGGAGGCGGGAAAGGACACAGAACACCCGTCATACTAACCAGCTCTCTCCAAAAGCATCCTCGGCTCAGAACCCTTAGCTCTCCACGCTTTTATTTCCTGCAGATAAGGTATGGGCCAACTGGGCAAAACCAATTTCAGGCCACTTTCAATGCATGTCCTTGGAATATGAGGGTAACTTGGCAACTATTACTTTATTCTCAGCCTTTGGGGCTTCCAAGAGAAACTATTATAGGTTAGAGTTCCACTTAAAATCCAGGTATATACGTCCAAATAGAGTTGAGGTATCTGTGGCCTATCTCATGCTTTCTAGAACTTCACCGGAGCAAGGTACCTTGCATATAGTTAGAACCTCAAAACATTGGCTGTTAGAAAACCCAGGATTATGAAGATCAGAATAAGGGAGTTAGGAATTAATTCCCAAAGCACAATAGACCTGGTTCGCTGTCAGTAGCCTGTCAGTAGCCTCGACTTGCTAAAACAAGAGCAATGCAAATTCCTCTGGTAACACTAGAGAAGGAGGGAGCAACTTCAGGCAGCTGTGAGCCAGGCCCGGGGTCTTCTTGGTGTCACTTTTTAACAGCAGCTGTCAAGTCACAGAGAATCTTTGTTCCCTGCAACGCCCTCTCTTATTTTTATGTCAAAATATCAAATGTTTCCAATATGCCTGATATTCCTTCACTCAAGTACTTATTTTTTCAGGATTGAAATTAGTGATTCATGAGTAGTCTAACATGAATACTTATAGAGATCTCCATAATTTATCCTCCAGAACTCTAATGCAGAATAATAAAAGCAGCACTAAGTACAGCGATCCTTTGTGTCTTTTGAACAAAACTGAGGCCTTCATGAGACCTCTGTGCAATCTCAGCAATGATATGGCCACCACACGTCTAGTATTTGGTTGCAAACCAACGGGCCTGGGATGCAACAAGTACAGCACAAAGTCAACTTACAAACTGGTTCTACAAAGTCTGTTTCTAAGTCAGTATATGGTGCTCATTTCCCTAGGGGGAAAAAAAAATCTGTGTTTAGTTCCATAGGCCAGACCACAAAAGCTGCCATCAAAATAGGCTGCTGAGCCAGTATTAACCCTGAGTCCTAACCTCTGAAGCAGAGTCGTTTGGCCCAAGAAGAAATGGGAACATATGCATACACGGAGGAAAGGCTTGTCTTTGGGGCACCCCTTGTCCACCCCAGGTTCCTCATCCTGCCCCAACTCCCCACTACTACTCTCCTGCCCTACCTTTAAGCTTCCTTCTGAAAATATTCTAGGTACAAAACCACTTACCTCTCTCCACACTGTTCCTTCCCTCTCAAATTAAAACTAACAATTCCTTCACGAAAACTAGATCTCACCCAAAGGCAGGAAGTGGAATATTATCAGTCCAAATTAGACCTCACTGCAACCCTTCACGCAATGCCTGCTCGCCTAAAAAACAAGCTGCTAAACCAAAACGAATCTTTAGTAAAATTTTCAGCACCGATGAGAAGAAGAAAAGCTTCAGACTATAAAAGGAAAATCATTGAGGGGTAACCCCCCAGCATTTCATGCCAAAAGGAGCTCTAGCTGCTTCCTCACAGCTTTCATCCTCCTAAACCCACTGGCTTTCAAAGGAAAGAAGAGAAGGGTTTGCCTCTTCTTTCCTCTTTCCACAGCCCTACTACAGCTTATAAAACTCACCTACTGGGTGAACAAGACCACACAAAACGTTTTCGCTCCTAATACGGGTGGAGTGATTATGAGAACTGTGAGCATGACATGGCCACCAACACTATTCACACATATGTCACACATTCTATGTCACACGGTGCCACACCACTATGTCACTATACATTCGGGCTTTAGAGCTGACATAATATTTAGAAACCATGAAACAACAGGAAGCCTGCAGCATGAAAACTGCATTTCCCTTGCTTGACCTTAAAAGTATTCGTTTGCTCTCATCTCCCAGTTACAACATATACAGCCTACGTGAAATGTTAAGGATAAGAATTAACAACTTTTTTTTTTAAAAGCAGAATGATGATTGGCACAGATGGAAGTAACAGATAAACAGAGAGGGCCATCCATGGAAGCCTAACTGCGTGTGATATGTGGACATCAATAAATATCTCACACCATCCCCACGGGAAATTTGAGTAAATCCCATGACACTGCCTTTTTCACACCAAGGCACAAGTCTTTATTGCGTCTTTTGGTTCTTGCCTTGCGCGAACCTTGCACTCCTAAGGAATTTCCACATCCACCCCATCCTTCCATGCCTATAGCTAGTATTACCTTAGTTAAGTTCGACTTCCTTACCTCACTCATGTGGACCACAGATGCCTAAGGCACATAATAATGCTGGATTCTGTGGGACACTTTAGATGAAAAGGCCCTGACTCCAGGGGCACTCAACGTCCAGGCTTCACCTGGGTCCTAGCTGTGTATCCTTCCTCCCCACACTGGGGTCCCCTAGGTCCTCTCTGCAGGCTCAGCCCCCCACACAGACCTCAGGATGAATACCCAATGCAGGCAAGAAGCAATTTCAACCTTTACAACACCAGCACACAGTCTTAGGTTGTTAGCTGTTATTTGTCTGACCTTGGCATGATGCTACAATGCTGATAACTGCTTGTTTTAGTCCCAAACCCCGCTATCACCATTCCTCCTCCCTCTTCTCAAGGATGTTCCCAATCAACAGGTGTTCCAGCTCTTAACAATTCAGCGGCTTCTGTCCTGAAGGCTTTTTTTCATACTGATAATCTGCTAAGGAATCCAGACCACTCCTAGAACCAGGGCTGCATTTGTTTGTTTTTTAAAAGCATTATGAGGATATAATTCAGATACCATAAAATTCACCCACTTAAAGTATACTATTCAATAGCTTTTAGGAATTGACAAGGTTGTGCAACCACCATCGCTACCCAATTCCAGAATATTTTCACCATCCCAAAAAGGAATCCCGCACCCACAGCCGTCATTTACCATCTCCCCACCCCGCCAATCCCTAGCATCACTAAACCACTAATCTATTCCCTGCGTCCATAGGCTTGCCTGTTTGGGACATTTCCTATAAATGGAATCACACAGTACGGTCTTTTGTGTCTGGAGTCTTTCACTGAACTTCATTCATGTTTTCAATGTTCATCCATGTTGTAGTATGTATCACTACGCCATTTCTCATCCCTTTTTCTGATAGACCATTGTAGGAATACGCCATACTGTACTTATCCGTGGTGGACACTTGGGTTGTTTTCCCAGTTTGGCTATTAGGAACAATGCTGCTATGAACATTCGTGCACAGCCTTTTGTGTGAACATTTGATGTGTGATCAAAATATATGGTGAAGGTTTAAATAAAACATTTATTACAGTGAAAGACACTTTGCCATGAATCCCCCTCAAAAGACTCCCCCTCGCTTCAAACACACTTATCCCATCGTTCTTGCCACTTTCTGAAGCAGTTCTGGAAGGTCCTCTTTTGTGAATGTCTTTAGTTGTGCTGCCATGGGTGCCTCGATGTCCTGAATCAATTCAAAACATTTACCATCTTTCAAAGTCTTTTTGACTTTGAGTAAGAGCCAGAAGTCGCATGGTGCCAGGTCTCATGAATAAGGCAGATAAGGACACACCGTCATGTTTTTATGTGACAGAAACTGCTGTACCAGAAGCGATGTGTGACAATGGAGCGTTGTCATGATGGAGGAAGAAGTAAAGACACTCACGAAAGAGGACTTCCAGTAATGCTTCAGAAAGTGGCAAGAACGATGGGATAAGTGTGTTCGAAGCGAGGGGGAGTATTTTGAGGAGGATTAGGGGCAATGTGTCTTTTAATGTAATAAATTTTTTATTTAAACATTCACCATATGTTTTGATCACACTTCATATGTTCCATTTTTTTCTTGGGTAGATACTGTGTTGTGGAACTATGGGATAACATGGTAACGCTACATTTAACTTTTCTGAGGAACTTCCAGGCAGTTTCCCAAAGGAGCTGTCATTTCACCTTCTCATCAGCAGTGTTTGAGGGTTCTGATTTCTCAATATCCTCACCAACACTTATTACTGAACATGTCTTTTTGCGTCTAGCCATCCTCATAGGTGGAAAAGTAGTTATCTCCTTGTATTTTTGATTGGCATTTTCCTAATGGAATGGTGAGCATCTTTTCACATGTTTATTGGCCATTTGTATATCTTCTTTGGGCAAATATCTGTTCAAATCTTTGCCCTCTTTTAAAGTGGGTTGTCTTTTTATTGCTGAGTGTTAGCGCTCTTTATATATTCTGGATACAAATGCCTTATCAGATACACGATTTGCATATATTTTCTCCCATAGTCCCATTATTTTAAAAATCTTCCTCCCATAAATCAGTACACAGTTCCTAAATCACAACCCTTGGCCAAAGTCCTGTCACCCACCATCAATTTGCCGTAATTCTAACTTCCACACACCCAGATTTGTGGGTAACACCTGCTTCTGTGCTCCACCCACCAGTCGTCCTATCCCTCTCCACATGGCAGATCTGCTGTGCCCGCTGCTTGCCTAGAACAAAACTTCCACTGCCATATCCACAACTCTAAGCCCCACCCCAATCCTGAGCTTCCCCCATCACATGGAACTTCTCTGCCTATACTATGCCCTAGCACAGTTCACTTGTGCCAGGATGTGAAATCACCCACTTTCATCAAACCTAAGATGCCATCAATTTTAAGAACATTCATTGTTTTATGTGACAAGAAAAAAATGCAAAAACAACTAGGGCAAGACTTTGATTGTAAAGCATCTCAGTGTCAGAGATACTAACACATGGGGAGGAGGTGAAATGTGTATCTTAGAATCAATGACATACAGGAGTTCTAGACAACAAGTCTGGAAGGCTTACTAGTCCCGTTTTGCATCTGAGATCATTGAGGCTCATTGTTTAAGTTACCTACAAAAGCAATACTGCTTCCAGGACACTTTCTTTAACCTGCCACGTTAACATCAAAGTGCGTGCACCCGTTTAACAAAGAAATCCTGTTACTCTTAAAATAAGTTATTTTTAAAATTATAAACTGCTATTGCCAAATAGCAAGAGCAGTTTCATTCAAAGTGAAAACACTCCATTTCTACATTCAGAATAAAGGTCTAAGTATGGAATATTTAAAAAAAAAATACAAAAACATATACTTTATCTAACAATTTTACTTCTAAAATTTATCCTACCAATACATCTGTGTATATAAAAAAATGACATGTGCAACGTCATTCATTAAATTGTTTTTAATTCAAAAGACTGGAAACAATTTTAATTGTCCTTCAGTAAATTGTCCTTCAGTTAAATTATGAAACATTCATTCACTACGAATGCAGCCATTTAAAAAAGTGACTTCCTGTACTAATAAGGAACAGTTTGCAAGGTATGTTAAATTAATACACACAGTTTACATATTTGCTGTATGTGCATAAAAGATCTCTGGAAAGATATACAAGAAAGTGATTAACTTCGATTACCTGTGGAAAGAACTGGGTTGCTGAAAGACATGAGTGGGAGGGAAGTATTTTTGTAAGTTCTGAAAGCTGAAACATGTGAATCAAAGAGGGAACTAAGGGGAAAGACCTACATACCATGTTTTCCCAAAAATAACACCTAGCCGGACAATCAGCTCTAATGCATCTTTTGGAGCAAAAATTAATATAAGACCCGGTCTTATTTTACTATAATATAAGACTGGGTCTAATATAATATAACATAAGATCAAGTCTTAATTTTTTGCTCCAAAAGACGCATTAGAGCTGATTGTCCAGCTAGGTCTTATTTTCAGGGAATCACGGTACATTATAAGAGTATATAAACTCTTTAGTAATAAAAGCAGAGCACAGGAGTGTGAGGAAACCTGGATTCTAGTCCCAGCTCACAACTATCGTGTTTCCCCGAAAATAAGACCGGGTCTTATATTAATTTTTGCTCCAAAATATGCATTAGGGCTTATGTTCAGGGGGTGTCATCCTGAAAAATCATGCTAGGGCTTATTTTCTGGTTCGGTCTTATTTTTCGGGGAAACACAGTAGATGAGTGATCCTGGATAAGTCAACTTCTTTCTTTGCTTTTTAGCTGTACATGAAGAATTTGCTCTTTACAATCTCTTAAAAGATTCCAGCTCTCTAATTTTATTATGACATATTTAGCTCCTACAGTGTGTCAAATATAATGTGCAAGTGCTATCAAGAATTTGTTTTAAGTTTGTGGTATAATAGACAAATGTCAGATCTTAAGTCAGGAAGGTCGCTTAATGCCCTAGCTCCTCCTACTTTCTAGCTGTAGACTTTGCAGCAAATCACATCAATGACAACAAGTTCTATTACCTGCAAAGTAGAGGTGATCGCTACTTTCACAAGTTTATTATAAGGAGTAAATAAAGTATGTGAAAATTTTCTGAAATTTTTACACCATCGTGCGAAATGCAAATTATTAATGTAAGTATTAATATAAGCAGAATCCCCCTTCAGGTATTATAAAGTAAGTATAAGAAAGCATAGATTCTGGAGTCAGTCGGACCTGGATATCCCACTTAATTACTATGTGGTCTTAGGAAGGTTATTTAATCTCTTGAATCTCAATTTCCAGATCTGTAAGATGGCCATCATGATTCTTATTTCAATGCTATTGTGAAAATGAAATGGCTTTGTAAAGTACTAAGTATACTTTTTAGCTCAAAATGGGCAGTCCAAAATTGGTTCTCTTCCCTTCCAAACTTAGAAAGGAAAGGCGGCGCCATAAGCAGGTAGCTGACCAACAAACTCTCGCTGTAGCTTTTGCTCCCCAGAGCCTGGTTACTTCCTTTTTCATTTCCTTTCCCCTCTATCCACTGCTACCTACAAATATCCTAAACCTCATTTTCATTTCTCATCTCTTCTAGAGTACAGAATGGTCTGTAGAAGCAAAATTAGAAGTAAAGCCCACATTCTACTAAACTTTGAAAACTTCCACATGAATCTTCCTTAGGTTCACTCACTAACCCACGCGGGGAACAAATGCTAACTGAGCACCTATATTGCATCAGGAGTTGAGGATAAAATCTCACCTCTCACGGGGTTTGCAGGGGTGTTTTTGTTTTTGTTTTGGAGCATTAACCATCAACAAATAAACAAGCATAATGCATCAGAGGTGATGTGATCGCTGAAGAAAAATAAAGGGGGTTGACAGCAGCAGCAGCGAGCAGGGAGATGTGGCAATGCAATCAATGACCAGCGAAGGCTTCCCTGACAATGTGGCATTTGAGGATAGAATCCAAGGTCAACTGAGGTGGCGAGCCATGCTGCTATCCAGAGGAAGATCCTTTCAGGCAAAGGGAACATTAAGTTACAGGCAGAGAAGTGAGAGTATGGGTAATACATCTGAGGAACACGAGGAGGCCAGGGTGGCCACAACAGAACAAATAGGGAGAGTGGTAACAGAGTTCAGCAAGTTAACAGGGAGGCAGGCAGAGCCTTGTGGGCCATGGTAAGGACTTTGGATTTTATTCTAAATGAAATGAAAACCGCTAGAGTTTGATGACCTAATCTTCACTGGCTATTGCTTTCCTTTCCCAGTCTTGCTACGCAATGAACAGAAGGGTGCTGATGCTTCCTTTCATGGGGATTTGCCAAGATCCATCCCAGAAGCAATCAAAGCAGCGTGTATACGCACTTGCTTACCATTGCTTACCATGTCCTTTAAGATGCTGTGGAAAAGATTTCCATTGATTCAAGGAGGAAAAAAACTTACAAGCACTTTAAATTGCATTTAGGAAAATATAAATCAATTATACTTAAAAATTATTTCAATAATACACTTTAAAATGTGCTTAATTGTTTTATAGGAACGTAACTATAAATGAAAGAAATTAACATTATACACTACCAAAGATACATATACACATATGCATCTATACAAATGAGATGCTCAGGAAGCTTTGTTATTTATTGTGAAAAACTATTAAAAACACAAATGTCTGTAACAGGGAATGATTACATGGATATGGTATATTGATTATAGAACAGCAAACAACCATTGAAAGGAATTAGGGAAGCGTCTATGTATGGGTTTCAAGAATATCCATGGTACATTAAGTTCATTCACTCAACAAATACTTGCTGAGTGCTTACTATTTAGGAGCTGGGATATAGTCCTGAATGAGAGTAAAACTGACATGGCTCTGGCACTTCTGGAGCTTACATTTTAGCAGAGGAGACAATACATAACCAAGCAGAATAAAGATGACAATTTTTCAAGTAAGTGCTACAAAAAAACCTAAAATAGACTGATATGGATGAAGAATGGGTGGGGGGAAAGGGGCTTGTTATTTTAAAAAATTACATTGCTAAATATTATAGCTATGGGTCTAAAGCACAGCGTTTAAAAAAAAAAAAAACAGACTGTATCACTGCTGTTTTATCCTAATAACAAAAACTAAATTTCTCCGGACTTGCATCTCAAAATGGGAGAGGAGGAGAGAATGCTCTCACCGGAGGTTCTCTCCAAACCACATGCTAGGAGGCTAGGCCAGCATTCTCAGAAACTGGCTCTGTCTATTCACACCAAGGACTGCCCTTCTTACTTCTAATTATTTAACCTCATTTATCCACCCAGCAATTCTCGGGAGTTTTTATAAAATCCCTCCTGTGGCACACAAATTTAAATCAAACTAGATGACTGGATAAATTTAAATTCTTTTAAGAGGAGACAAGCATGATTCATATCAAAAGGAACCATACAAACATTCATCTTACAAAAATACCCAAGTATGTACATTTAAAAAGTCAAGGGCTAAATGGCATGTTCATAGAATTTAAGACTTCGCTCACACCATTTAAAGTCACAAATTATAGCCTGCCTATATGTGTACAGCCTAATTTCACAGTAAAAGAACGCCACATCAATTGCAAACCACATGAAGAGAAAGTAAATATGCAACTAAATTCTGAATACATTTATACGCATATAAGTCAGATCCTATAACTATTACTCCATTTAGTAAAAGTACTTTTATAGTACTTATTAGCAAATTCAGGAAGGGGGTTACGCACTTCAGTGGGTTGAACTGTGGCACCTGAAAAATAGGTCTAACTCCTAACCCCTGGTACCTAGGAACGTGACCTTATTTAAAAATAGGGTCCTTGCAGATGCAATGAAGTTAAGGATCTCCAGAGACCATCCTGGACTTAATCCAATGTCTGTATCTGTAGAAAAGAATGGGAGGTTTGAGACACACAGACAGAGAAGACCGAGGAGCGAAGGTCATCTGAAGGTGGAGGCAGATTGGAGCAGCATCCACAAGCCAAGGATGGGCTCCGTTGCCATCCATCACCAGAAGATGAGAGGGGGGCACGGAACAGTCTCTCAAAGCGACCACAGGGAACCAATCCTGTCGACAACTTGATTTCGGGGTTCTGGTCTCCAGAACTGTGAGAGAATAAGTTTCTATTGTTTAAAACTATGAAGTTTGTGGTAATTTGTTATAGCACACTTAGGAAATGAATACACTCATCTATAAAATTTGAACAACTCCCCATTCTCCTAAATAATTTTCCGTATGTAGTCGATAAGCCCAAGAGGAATAGATGACAAAACATTTTTTTCCTACTCACAAGCTATTGGAACTCAAGCATTAAGCTGTCTTCACATTATCAGCACTACAATGTATTGCAAAGATAGATTCAATGACACATGAAGTTTTCATTCTCTGAACCAGAGAGAGTCAGTCAACAAAAAGTAAAAGAGGACAAATAGATTCCTACGGCTCTAAAGATCTAGTTGTTTTGGAAAGTAGTCAAAATAATGATCTCTTTTAAAATGTTAAGTCTCAAGACTTTAACAAGTTAATTTTATCGTTTGTTTAGTTTTCTGATTATAAAATACATGCTCATTGTAAAAAAATAAGGAAAATCATAAAAAAAAATTTTCAAGCACACCTTTAGAATCAAAGCTTCTCTTCACAATGTCTCAACCTACAATGTGAAATTAAACATATACTTTCTACCCTGTGAGATGAATAGCCCTTTTTTAAATTGCTCGAATAAGACCTATCACTAAAGGCCTTTGTTTACAATCAAGTTTATATGGCAGTTACACAACCATGAAATTGAGAGTCTACAATGGAAATTCTGATCTAATTTTAACATAAGCCTTATAATTGAAACACACAAATGGGAACTGCAAGGAGAGGTTTATTGTCATGGGGGTTTCCAACAAGGTGCTTTCCCTTGATCATTTTGGGTCCTGAACTGTTCTGGTCTCTAATCATAATTTACATATCAACTAAGCCCTTTTAGACATAATGTTTTTAAGTGCAGAAAAGCAATTAGATGAAGATCAAAATATTAAATTTTATTCAACAATTTCTGATTAATGATCTCCCGCATTTCCCTTTCATTTTCTCAAAAAATAAGTATCTGATACCGTAGATAGCCCAAAAATTAGGTAAGGAGGAACAGCTGACACACAATAGCAAACGTAGAAACAACCGAGAATGAAAAAGAGCTTGAAAATTTTTGCCAAACCAAATCGCTGAAGGCCAGCACGTTTTTTTTCAGGTTTTGTTTAAACAGTGATGCTTTGTTAAAAACAAAAATTTCACTAACTCCAGGTACGTATTTAAACTGTTCTGCCATTTAAATGTTTATTCAAAATGACACAGCACCTCAAGTATGGGCAGCACATAATGACTGCGTCCAAAGATTACAATATGGAAGGAGAGGGGAGGCCAGTTTAACTACAGGAGAGAAACCAAACAAATGCTACCTCAGCCTGATGACTAAGGTCAACATCAACAGCCATAAACCACGCTAGTAATATGTATCCTTGATTCGATATGATGAAAATGGCACTTTACCTCTGTGGTCTTCCTCCCCAAACCCCAAAACCCAGTCCAATCATAAGAAAAACACCAGCTAAATGCCAATAGAAAGGTATTCAACAAAATACTAGACAAGTACTCCTCAAAATGGTCAGACACCAAAAACAAGGAGTCAGCCAAGAAGCGCCTAGGGAGACATGACAACCAAATGTTTTGTGGTATCCTGATGGGATCCAAAACAGAAAAAGGACATTAGGTAAACAGTATGGAAACCTGAATCGGAAGAGACTTTAGTTAGTAACAATGTGCCAATTCGTTAAATTTAACAAATGTGCATACAATGTATGATGTTAGTAACAGGAGAACTGGGTGCCAGCTATATAGAAACTTTTATCTTCTCAACTTTTCTACACATCTGAAACTCTTCTGAAAAAAATAGTGTGTTAAAACAATTTACATGGCAGTCATTTCCAGAAAAATAAAAATTATGGTCCCAGATAAGACTTTTCTAACTACCCACGTTTAACTTCGGGAAGACAACTAGATCCACTAAGCAGTTTCTTCTAGCACTAAGATTACGGCTAGATTTTGCAAGACTGATTAATCAAGGGACTTGGGCAAAATAAAAGGAGACTAGACCTCCTCCCACCTTTTGATTTATTGTGATATGGGTGTGAAAATCCAAAGTTTCATAATCACAAAGCTATTTATAAATAAAATAATTTTAAACTAATAAAAATAGCAAAAAGTAATTCAGAAGAGGCTTAGGTAGAGGATTAGTATTGCAGAAGCTTTGATCAGAAAGTCTGGCCTTTCTTCTATCACCACAGAGTAAACTTTATGTCCCTAAAAACACTGACTCACACATACCCCACCCCATCCCATTTCCTCATTTACATAATGGACAGTGACTATGGCACAGTGCAATACCCAAAGGATGCTCAAAACACAATAGGTACCATAAAGGGTATCATAAAGGAGAATGTAACATTCTTACTCTTTCCCTTCACAGGCATCTGCTAAAAGCAACTAATTCTGGTAAAGTGTATGCAACACTTTATCAGTGAGGGATGATGCATCAGTAGCAAACAAGACAATCAACCAAAAGAGAAAGAGAAAGGGTACAAAGGAGGGGGAAGTAGAAGTAGAATTTAACTACTTACTAGCATTTACACCAGGCCCTCCTTTTCTATGCCTCATCCTGCAAAAGTGTCTTGATGAAACTCTCATTTCAACACTTTATTGAGATGATCCTAAAAACTGCTACACTTTCAGCAAAATTGGGGCTCTAAATGCAAATCAGACCATGGAGATAACAATAAGTGAGTGTCAGTTCTTGCCCTCAAGGAGCCAACTCATTGTTAAGCAGGAGGCCTAGAGAGAAAACAAATATCATCCTTCTATGACTCTAGGATGCCATCAATTGTAAGATGCATCCTAACTACAAAGATATTAAAATAAGAAAACTTTTTAACACACGTGTTAGGATAGATAAGATACTATAGTTTCTCCATGGTAAGTGCTAGAGTAGGTTTAGCCTAAGGTGTGAATGGTAGAATTATCATTCTTCATAAGTATTGGGTAGAGGGGTGTAGAGCTTGAGCAGTTCCACAGATTATTAATCCTTTAAGTCAATGGGCAAATAGAATTCAAAATTTATACATTTTACCAGGAACAGATTTATTTATAAAATACAAGACAGTCCTGTAAAGATGCAGAATGTCTTTACTAATAAACAGTTTTTAAGCCAGCATAAATTCATATAGACACTTCACTAAATTATTTGGGAAACAAAATTGAGGGAATTTCTTTACTTCTAAGAAATGTAACCTTTCTATCAACAAGAAACTGAGAAGGGGCCGGCCCAGTGGCTCAGGTGGTTAGAGCTCCATGCTCCTAACTCCGAAGGCTGCCGGTTCGATTCCCACATGGGCCAGTGGGCTCTCAACCACAAGGTTGCCAGTTCAATTCCTCAAGTCTCACAAGGGATGGTGGGCAGCGCCCCCTGCAACTAAGATTGAACATGGCACCTTGAGCTGAGCTGCCTCCCGGATGGCTCAGTTGGTTGGAGTACATCCTCTCAACCACAAGGTTGCCGGTTCGACTCCCACAAGGGATAGTGGGCTGCGCCCCCTGCAACTAGCAATGGCAACTGGACCTAGAGCTGAGCTGCGCCCTCCACAACTAAGACTGAAAGGACAACAACTTGAAGCTGAATGGCACCCTCCACAACTAAGATTGAAAGGACAACTTTACTTGGAAAAAAGTCCTGGAAGTACACACTGTTCCCCAATAAAGTCCTGTTCCCCTTCCCCAATAAAAATCTTTAAAAAAAAAAAAAAAAACTAAAAAAACGGAGAAGATCAGAGACCTTAATCAGTTTTTCCTCTTGATCTTCTACAAAACATACCTCAGCGAAGCTTTTCAATGTACGAAGGGGAGAAACGTGAAATAAACTACATTTCTAAAGAAGAATCGCATCATTTTCATAGACAGCAGGAAGAACAAAGCAACCATTTTCATGTTTTTCCCTTCGATAAGCACTGAAGCTCTACTTCAGGAAAGAAAACCTCGGCTTTATAAATTCCTTAAGGCCATGCACATAAACCCTAGAGAAATAGTTGTTGAAGGAATGAATCACTACTCCCAATAAATCCTATTTGGACATTTACTTATTTTAACACTAGCGTGCCCAAGGATGAGATAGCAACCTGTTCAGCGAGGTACCCTTATAAGAGAAGCAAAACCCTTCTTTCACAGCAGGACTCCTGTACCCACCCAGGGGGGTCCCTCACCCTGTCACCCAGCACAAGGTTCCCTGCTGTGGTCCCTCCAGCAGAGAGCCCAGCTCCGCTGGGGCCATGGAGCAGCTAAGACAGAAGAAATGTTTCCCAAGGAAGGCAGACAGTGCACAGTAAAGATAATCGAAACACACACATTTTACTGATTCTTTCAAAACTCCTTTGGGAAACATGTATCTGCCCACCTTGAGTCACATGTATTGACTTGGCAACAATACCTCTATAGAGTTTATTATGCACCAGGCACTAAGTGCTTCACATATATTAACTCATTGAAACCTCTCAAGAAGTCCATGATGTAGGTAGATACTCTTATTATTTCCTTCATCTTACAGGCGAGGAAAGGGAGACATAACAGATTAAGAAACTTGTCCAAAGCCACCTGACTATCAGTGGTGGGGTGGAGACTGATTCCAAGAAATCTGGCTCAATTCTGTGCTCCAAACCACTACATTACCCTGAGAGCTACCTTCAAAAAAAAAACAAAATAAACATATTGCCTCTATTTTCTCTATACTTATGGAGTCAAATGTCCAACCCTCAAATCCTTCTCCCCATACACCTCAGTCAGTCCTAACGCTGGCAATGAACAAGTGGCAAGCTAGGAGGGTTCCTAGGTATTTGAGCATGATCTCATTGAGCACTGCAATGAACATAGATAAAACTATCCAAACTCCCTTCTGCCTTCTAAGAGCACAGATAACTGCACGATTACCATACATAATGAAGGATTTCTTCCTCCCCTTTAAAGTATTCTCATATCTCATACCCAACACTCAACTGATAAAAGGCTGATGGTGAAGAGGCAAATATCAATTTTACTTTTTAGTACAAAACAATTGTGTGATCAAAACAACAGAAACTTGCAAAATAAACTAGCAAAAACATGTAAAAGAATCCAACATGACAAGAGAAAGGGGGTTTCATTCAACCTATACACATCTCTCTCACCTGAAGGCATTCACAATCAGTAGATTCAGTTCAAGGGAAAAAGAACTTACTAGAGAAGTTATAATTGAAATAAGATTATTAAAAATACTAAACAACTCAATTGTAATTATGGTACATATTTACAATGAACTTAATCATAGTAAAAATGTGTAAAGAATAAGGAATAAAAAGTCACAGTATGAAAAGAATATAAAGATGAAAGGTCTTCCTACATAATTCAATTTGTTTATTTAGTTGTAACATTGCCCACCCACTCCATCCCCACAAAAAAGCCACATTCAGTTGAGGTCATTTTACCTTTAGCTATTTCCTTTGCAGTGAGTCTGCAGAGTGGTGAGGCATGGTGTGATCTTATTCATTGAACAGAAAGCGATTGAGCGAAATATACAAGCAACCAAACCTCTGGCACCTTGAAAACCACAAGAGAGCAAGATCTTTGTTTCCCATGTCCTAACAGATTTTTTTTTAAAGTCGTTTTCTTAAGTGGCAATATACCTAGAATGACTGCATGTTTGTGTAGAATAACATGATCTCTACCAAAAGTCAGAGGTCAATTGACACTGAGACTGGTCAGTGCCATTTTTTCTTTAAGTCAAAAATTTAAACTTCTTTAAGTCAAAAATTTAAACTTCTTTAAGTCAAAAATTTAAACTTCTTTAAGTCAAAAATTTAAACTTCTTTAAGTCAAAAATTTAAACTTCTTTAAGCAACTCTCATTTACCTATTACTCATTTAGCTAATGTCAAGCTATAAGCAAAATAAAAGCAGTAGAAAGTTTTTCCTATAGCAAACTCATCATTGACACTTAGCCTTCAAGGTTAAACTCTCGGTTGGGTTGGCCCAGAGATTCCCCTTAATCAATTTTTTGTTGCTTTCAGAAAGTTGTACAAAAACATTAGCTAAGAATGGCTTATGATAAAAACACAGAAGAAACTTTTCTGAAAAGGCACTAAATATACTGTCAATTTATATAAAATAGCATGAACTGGCAAAAATAAAAATACCAAATAATTTAAATTTATTTCAAAATTCATTTTTCAAGACCCGGACAACCAGTCATAAAAAGAAGTATGGTATAAAACATGGGAAAACTTTGAAAATGTGCATTAATTTTCTTAGTAACTTAAACAACAATAAAAGATAAACTGATTGTAAACAAATGCACGTCAATACTTTAAAACCTTTGAGAATGTCCATACTATTTCTCCTACTAGCCTGACTGTTGACAGCCAATTTTAGGTTTTCTCAATTAATTACCCTTCATGGAAGGCTGGTAGGATGGGGCAGGGGAACTCTAAAAGGATGACACTGAAGTCCCTCATTCTTTATACTTACACTCACAAGAATGATCAAAATGTCAAAATATCTCAAGTCCCTGCACAAGGTGGGGGTGGAGCTTACATCTGTTGTTTGGTATTTCTGCCATGTCTTGTGCTCCGTTAATGTACATTTGCTTGATCATTCAGGAGTGAATGGGAGTAGGGAGAGCAGGGGACTGTCTACATGCAATATCACAATAGCCCACCCATGACCAATTCAGCCTGGTTAGAGAGAAGCTTTCTTAATAACGAAGTCTCAGATTTAGCTCCCTTTCCAACCACCAGCTTGTTGCTGGCCCAAAGTTTAGTCTCTGTAATACTGACTCGTTCCTGAAGTTCTGCCTTTCCTGTTTCCTTATCAATAAGTTCTCTCTACTCTTATTTGTGCTCACACTTGTTTGAGGATAGAATAATTACAAAGCCTAGGATTGATAAAGGAGGAAAAATTAAGAAACAAAAGAACATCGCCACACATACACAAAAAAATAGGTCCAGAATTGGAAAAGCCAGTTCTACTAAATTTTCATGGGGCAGGTAGTTCCAGTATTACACAAATCCTTCCAGAGAACAGAAAAGGAGGAAATACTCCCCAACTTATAAGCTAGATACCAAAACCAGAAAAGGACATTATGAAAAATAAAAATTATAGGCCAAACTTCACTAAAAAACATAGATTAAAAAAAATAAAAACCCATATATAAAATATTAGCAAACAGACTCTAACAGCACATAAAAATATATATTATGTCTAATGTATCCCAGGAATACAAGGATACATAAACCTTTTTGGAAACTACACTGTAATTCACCTTATGAACAGATTAAAGGAAACACAATGTGATCATAAGATACAGGAAAAGTATGAGAAAATGTTACACTTACCTTAAAAATTAATAGCAAGTGGGACTAAAAGGGAACCGAAAACCTATCGCAAACAATTTTTTAAACAGTGAAACTGTTTAAAATCAAGAATAAGAAGAATGTCCACTATTACTATGTTTATTCGATATTATATTGGAGGTCTTAACCAATGCAATAAGACAAGAAAACAAAATGATATAAGAGTTAAAAACAAATTATTTGATGATAAATAATCTACACAGAACGCCTTACAAAATATACAGAATAATTACTGGGAATGGAGTTCTGCAAGGTGTCTGGATATAAAAATCTACATCTCCCCGCCCACCCCCAAAAACCCATTTCTGTATATAAGCCATTAGAAATCTTAAGTCAAATAGAAGATACCATTTACAATAGCAACTGCAAAGATGGTAATGAAGAGTAAATCTAATAAAATACATTCTAGACCTTTATGGAAAGAAACTATAAAGCTTTCAACAAAGGCCAAAGGGGGACTAGATATCTATGAAGGGAAAAGCATTCTATGTTCATGAATACAACTATCAATTTTGCCTAATACAATTTAAAATAAAAAAGCTATTGGGTTTTTCATGGAATTTGACAAGCTGATTCTAAAATTTATAATCAAAATAAATGCCCAATAAATTCTTTATAAGCGTAAGCTCCATGAGAATTTTTTATTGTTGTTCAGTGCTATTTTCCCAGCACCTACAGTTCCTGGCACAGAGTAGTTATCCAATAAATATTTGTCTAATGAAATTTTTATTGAATAAAAACAGCAGTCAAGCTTATCCTAACAATGTATTAAATTAAGATAGTGTGGAACTGACACAGGAATAGGCAAAAAGATTAATGGAACTGAAGAGAAGGCCTAAAAAAACAAATCCACATGTATGAAATTTGATGTATAAAGAATTAGAATAGCAGATCATATGTAAGGATAAACTAATCAAATGATGCTGGAGCAACTGCTTACGCATGTAGGAAAACGTGAAATTGGGAGGGAATTATAAAGGACCTCTATTATCTATAAATACGGTATGCATTATCTCCAAAACCTCCCTAGAAAAGTCTCACAAATTTTGACTTTCTAAATATATTAAGATGCTATTCTAATTAAAATATATAATACTTTGCATGGAACAATAATGCTTAGTAATGTAAGTGCTTACTAAATATTAGCTATTATTATACCTGAGCCCTCAAACTCACCTATTGTGAAGCCTTGGCGCTTCAACCACCTCCTAAATTTGAGACCTTGGAGAAGTTACTTGATTTCTCTGAGCTTCATTTTACTCATCTACAAAATGAGCTGACACTAATACTTACTACTACCTGAGCACAGTAACTGTCTGGTGGTGGTTTTTTGTTTTTTGGGTTTTTTTTTTTTTTAGTCCTTTAGTTATTTTTTTATTTTAGAATGCCATTAAGTTTGTAAATTAAGTTTTAGAGTTGACACAGTTAAGAATTTGAATCTTCAAATCCAAGAATATAGTGGGCTTTTCTATTGATTTAAGTGTGAACCATGGTAGCATTTTTAGGTTTCCCAGTATGGATATTACACATTTTTTAAGTGTGTGGAAGAAATATCTTGTTTGCTATTGCACAAGGGGTCTCTTTGTCCATTATATCTTCTATTTGGTTTGTAAAATGATACTTTTTGCACAAAATACTACTATCTAATTATGGAATGCAGTGGAGGTTGGGGAAGGAGCAGCAATTGATCCCATTTAGAGGGAGGACGGACTTTAGAATCTCATGAGGCTACTCACATCTACTTCCTCAAATTTAAAACCAGAAATAGTGATAGCTTAAAACTACAAGTAACTAGAATGTTACATAGCTTCCAAAATGCTGCTATTATATAATTTTTAGCATTCTGTATATACTGAATTTCTGTGCCAGGAAGTATAAAATTGTTAACTATTTTACAAGATGCTTAAATTTTATTTTACATAAAAAGTTACAGCACATATTAGATTAAACACCAATTGTTGTGATAATAAAGCTTATTTCAGGAAATGTATGCTTTCCAATGTTAATAAAGTTTTGGAAAAGACTAAATATGCAACATGAAACTATCAGGTTTCACTGATTCTTAAATTTGTTTAGCAAGACATCTGAAAGCTAAACAATGGTAAACAAAAAATAAAATTAAGGGGTAGAAGTTCTCCTGTACCTCTATTCCTATACCTTGATTGACATGACAAAATCAAGAGTCCAATTCAATTTAGGACACAGTTTCCAGTAAGAGCAAAATGTCCTCTAGTGGGGTGTTAGGGGTGGGAGAGTGGGGACACAGCAACTGAGCAGTTGAAACTCATGTCATATCTTAAGTCATTTACATGTTAAACAGAGAAAACAAACACTGCAAATCTATTAAGAGTATGATTTTGCTATTCAGTTAAGCTGTGGAAAACTAGGCATTCGCTTGTTTAAAAAAACAACTCAGATGAAACAGAAATAGTATAAACAAATTAAGCCAAATTAAGTCAAAACAACAGTGGTGTTTTAAGACATAATATGCATGCACAAATCTCATTACAGAGGATATTATAGTTAAAATAAAACTGAGTATACACAAAGTGACATGTGAAAATAAAAATAGCTGAACAGAGTGGTCAAACCTCAAAACAAGTGCTATAACCACCACCCAAAAATGCAAAATAAAGGAAGTTGTCTTCTTCAGAGTTATGAGGGAGAAAAAAGTCTCATTCTATCAACTAACTTTATCCCACTGAGGTGAGAGTCCCATGGGGGAATCAGTGCCATGACCTTCCTAAGGGCTTAAAGAACAAATGCAATCTGCCGTTACTAACACTAAAAAAGGCAAGCAGTATTATGTTAGCTTCAGAAGCATTTTTATCAGTACTAGCAAAACTGCCTTTCAATTTACACTAAGCATTGCTTGATTGTACACACACACACACACACACACACACACACACACACACAATCTCAAAGGCCCCAGAGGATGTGGGAATTAAAATTTTATTCCAGGACAGTAACTGGTTATCCTATTCTCACTTGATTGCATTAGAAAGTCATGTGATCAGTAAAACTGCCACTAAATTGGGACAATATAAATTTCTGCAACATAACGCAAACAAAACAGAAGTAAATTTTCCCCCACTTAACGAATTTCTAAAGGTGTCAGGGAAAAACAAAATGTGTAGTAGACATTTTTCATCTCTTCCAAGCAACTCTTCATACATTTATATATGCTTCTTACCCACAACCATAACTCAACAGAGAAAAAATTTCTTGGATGAAAACTTTATTTACTACCGTACCACCACCAAATACTGCAGGTAATGAAAATAGAAGTTGCTCCTTAAAAGTCACTGTAAAATAAAGAAATTAAAAGACAGGTTAAACATAAGAAAGCATGAAGAGAAAAATACAGGGGCCAAACTGAGACCAAAATAATTGTCAGAAAGTTTAGTGGCTTCCCTAGAAAAGAGGTTCAATAGGATTTCTTTCTAAGTAAAATACAGCAATGTAGTGCTTTAAAAATACAAAGCTAACAGAGAAGTGAACACAAAAAAAAAAAATGCATCAAATTTGTCAACAGAGGAAAGAAAGCAAGTATAAAAACATTATTAAACATGGTAAAATTTATTTGGCAAGAGCTATAGTGAGAATTTAAAACGCCATTTTGCAATAACGGAAACATTATTTAGGCAACAAAAAGGACAAATCAGTGTAAAAACTATTAGAAACTCTCTATAGCATGTAGTCAAAAATATAGGACACAAAGGATATAAATAAAATGAATGAATATTCAATGCACATAAAACACATTTAATACTTTAAAGTAGAGGCAGATTCATCACAAAATGAGTGAAGATTCAGCTTTGAGGCACTTAATTGACATAGATGCCTTCTTTTTTCATTCTCAACAAATATTCATCTGTATACATAATTCTGTATTCTTTCTTAAAGAGGCTCCCCAAAACTACAATTAGCTTTAGGCCCCTTAACCCTTGGATATGTCCCTGCACTAAAGAGAAGAAATGTATCTTCTCCAGTGTCTAAAAAGTCCAGATCCCTGGCCACAATGCCCAAAATAAAACAAAACAAAAAGCAGAAATCAACAAAGACATTTCAAATATATATTATGCTAACAATTCAAATGAGGAAAAAACATACTTTGAGAAAATAGATACAGGATTTCAACATCTATCCAAATGACTAATGCAGTATTCAAAGGCGCAAACATAATTTTGAATGTGTTCATCAAAAAGAGAAAAAGAAAGCAATAAATTGTAAGATTTTACAAAACTGTTAAACCGAAAGAAAAACAACATAATTGGTAATACTGACAATTTCAGACCTAGCACTGGGGAAAAGGGTGAGGGGAGACCCATTCTAGAAAATCTAAATGAGAACCACTGGGCAGAGATGCCTTAGTCATCTTAAATTCTTGGAAAAGCAGAGGCAGAATGTTGACATGTAGTAACACTCAAAAAAATGTTCAGACGAGATATACAGAGTATACGGTGTATATTCAAGGGAAAGAAGCTATAAAAAAGATAAAGATACTCTTATACTATATAATAAAGTTGATAAGTTTAATTACGGTAATGGTTTTACACCAAAATTTATAACAGAAAAAACTTATTTATACACAAAACTATCTCAAGAAATAGAAAACTAAACCAATAAAAGATAAAATGGATGAAACTGTCTAAAAACTATCAACAAAATGAATATCTGGTAATTACAACAGTGGTAAATTCTTATTTTTAAAGAACATAAAATTTAAGGATTTTATGTAAATATGAATGGATGTAAATACGAACATACTATCCAATTCATCCTACAAGACAAATATAGTCTTGATCATAGATTGTTATGTACCCAGGAAATGGAAGCAAGAAATACAACACCCATACAATTGGAAAAAAAAAAAAACTTATCAGGTAAAATTGATAGTATATAAAATTCCTCAGTGTGCTAAATAAATATCTAATGAAGTGATACATGTCCTAAGTATATAAGAACAATTCAACATTAAGGGATATCACAATAATAGTTAATTAAAAAAAACCACAGGATCCATATCCATAGATGCCAAAATAGCATCTAATAAAATTACATTGCTAATAATAACATTAAATAAAAACATTAAAGGACTCTTAACGTAACTTACCCAAAAAAATTTTTAAGTATTTTACATGATGTAGAAAAACATCATTAGTAAAACAAGGACATCTACCATAATTCCTTTTTATTTAACTATTTTGTTATTTTAAAAGTTTAAAAGATCTGGCCCCAGCAATACAACTACAAAAATAGGATATAAGTACAAAAAAGGAAGAAACATGTATGATGACGGAAGTTAATTAGACTTATTATGGTGATCATTTCACAATATACCAAATACAAAATCATTATGTTGTACACCTGAAACTAATATAAAGCTAATATGTCAATTATACCTCAAATAAATAAATAACAAAAAAACCAGGAGAATATATTTGCAATGCACATAGCTGACAAAGGATTTGTTACAAATATAAGATCCTTTACAATTCAGTAACACAAGCAACCCAATTTTTAAAAAAGACAAAACATTTGAACAGATACTAAAGAAGCCATGCAAATGGACAATAATGCACACAAAAAGATGTTAAACATCATCAGTCAGAGAAAAGCAAATGAAAACCACAATGAGATACCACTATACACCCATCAGATCGGCTAAATACCAAGTGTTGGTAAGGACTCAAGAGTAAATGGAATTTCCACACATCTTTGGTGGAAATATAAAATGGTATAACCATCTCCTAAGAATCTGCCAAACTATTTCCAAAGTTAAAGATACACTTACCATATGATCTAATAACCCACAACTTGGTTTTAATCCAAGAGAAACGAAAATATAAATCCATATAGTAACTTGTACATGAATGTTTAGAGAAGCTCTATTCATAATTTCTAAAAACTGTAAACAACCCAAACATTCCATCAACTAACTACACAAATAAATTTGGTATATTCATAGTGCAGATCACTACCAAGCAATAGAAAGGAACAAGCTACCAAAACAAACAATATCATGGATGAATCCCAAGAACATGATGACAGACAAAAACATCCCAGACACAAAAAGAGGACATACTGTATTTGATTCCATGATATAAAGTCCAAAACAGGCAAAATTAAACTACGTGATCAAAATCGATACAGTGGTTACCTCTGGAGCTTATTGATTGGGAAGGGACACAAGGAAACTTCTTGGGTTACGGAAATGTAGTCTATCTTACTTTTGGTCATGGTTACAGTTTTCACATATACATTTGTCTAAACTCATCTAATGACACACTTAAACTGGGTGCATTTTATTGTATGTGGCTACTACTAGTGAATGAGAACCTGCACAGGAATACAATCGAAGGGATCAGTGGGAGGCTTTTACTTTTTATTTTACTTCTTTGTATTGTGTACATCTTTGCATATAAGGTAAAGATTTTGTACTTTTAATGAATTTTTCACAAATATTTCACTGATTTTCAATCAATTAAAACAAAATCACATACAGTCGTTAGAGCAAATCAGAAAGCCAAGAAACAAATTCCTTATAAAAATAAGATATAACAATATTTTTAAAATCTGATAGAGGGGAAAAAAAAACTCCCTATCAGACCATAAGAGAAATTTTTTTTCTAAGTTTAAAATAATAGAAGAAATCTTGATTTGTAGTCTATAATGTGTTTCACCACACAGAAACACCACACACCTCTATATAAAAGACATATAGAGGCATTTTTAAATAAGAGGCTAATAGATAAATGGGCAAAGACTCAAATATTATAAAAGAAAAAAAACGCAACCATAAAAATAAGAACTCAAACTTTCCTGGATGTTACATTAATGGAAACCTAACAACTTTATGTATCATTGTATATCAATTAGCATATTTATTTATAACTTTTTCCTAATTATAATAATGGCCACTGTAGAAATTTTATAAAAGTACCGGTATAAGGAAGAAAATAAGTCAAAATTTGAGTCTCTTTCTTCACATTGTTTTTTCTACTATTTTAAGGATGACAATCAGGACAAGACCTCATATACCATTTTATAGTCTTTCTTCATGTAAATTATAATATAAGCAACTTCCTGTTACATTATATGTATTTCTAAAATCATTTTTTATAAGCTGCATTGATCTGCTTTAAGTATACTAGAGCAATGCACTCATATTTTAACTGTTGGCCTATTTGTACGCTATTTAATAGCACATCACTATTATAAATCCTATAATATTATAAATCCTATAATATTATAAATCCTATAATAAATCATGATAAATATCTTTGTATAAAGAGCTTTATGGTCCTTACTCATTCCCTTAGTAAAATCCCTGGAGGTATAATTATCAAGTCAAAGGATAAGGTTAGGCTATTGATAAATATCAAACGGAACTCTAGAAAGCTATACCAGTTGTATTCCTTTATGAGTGCTCTCTACCAGCAGTAAGTGTTAAAATTCCTTTTAGATTGTATGACATATTCAGTGAATAAAATCCAGACACAGAAAAGAACGTTTACTCTTATTTTGAGTCCTTTCCCCACACTTTTACTTACAACAGGTAACCTTTTATTGATCTTTGTCAATTGATCATTTTAAAATGACTTGTTTTATTTTGCTCCTCAGTGAGGGGTAACAATTTACAACATTTGTTATATTGTTTTTTAATTGTCTGCTCACCCAGTTGCCATTTTTCTTCTAAGTTGTAAGAATTGTATTATCAACAAATTTTTTAAAATATATGCAATTCTGATATGCCTATAATATAGCCTATGAAATTACTGATTTGGGTAAAATGTTTTTTAAAAGCATCTATGTACATCTAGATTATTTTGCCTCCTATTTTTAGCTAAGATCCATCAAGTTCTAGCTGAGACTACATCAAGTTTTCCCATGTGGCTAAAAAGTTTCCTGAATCCACAATTATACCCATATAAATATCCTCTCCACAATTCTTGGAAGAAAAAAAAGTATCATTACTCCTGGCCCAGTTTTTAATCCTTCAATTTGTGCTCCCAATTTGATCCCCTCCCACCTTTTCAAAGGTCCTTTCCATTTACGGTCCCTTCCCTAGTATCTTTCTTATCATGGTAGCTCTTTACCCTCAGCGTAGGAGTATAAACAAGAAACTTTCTTTTAAATTTAAAAACCCTCACATGCATCCCCCACCTGCCAGCATTTATCTTCCTTCGTTTTCCTCCATCAGTATTTTTCTTGACCACCCATTCAGCGTAGTCTGGCTTCTATTCCCATCCTTCCACTAATACTGCTCTCTGTAACCTCTCCACTGCCAAATGCAATCTTACATTTTCACACTTGGATTACTTTCCAATCTAAGACATGCGCCCTGCTGAACACTCACAGCCATTCCTGCAACTATCTTCTCTTGGTTTCTGCAATACCTAACATGATTTTTGTCTACTTCTCTGTGGGTTCTCTTCAGCCATCTCAGTCCTTTTCTTCTTCCCGCCCTCTTCCACAGCAGCCTTCCGGAATTCCATCCTGAGCCATGCTGACCTCATCATGATGAGCCATGATGAGCCACGGGTAAGCCTCATCTACCCAAACTATCTTCAAAATCATCTATTACTTTAGATTCCCAAATCTGTCTGCCACACATCTTTCTACACTGTTCTTCTGATTATAAGTAGGGATAACACATGCCTTCACATAGCTTCACCTGAAGGATCTCAAACTCAACAGGTACAGAACTGAACTCATTATAGAATTAAGTTCAATGACATAATGACGTGCAGTGTGAATTAAGAGGCATAAAAACAATAATTTATTTTAGAGCTAATAATCTAAAGTCAAGAGAAATAAGAAAACAAAAACGTTGCAGGAAAATGTTATTTAAAGCATTATTTAATTAAAAAAAAAAAAAAACCTTTAAAGGACTTTTCTGTTTTGGAAGAGGGAGTAGACATGCTTTCCCCATTCCTCCTGTCAATCAAAAGTAAAACTCCTTCACATTACAGTTGACCATTGAACAACACGGGTTTGACACTGTGCAGATCCACTTACATGCGGATTTTTTCAATAAATATCTATAGTACTATAAATGTATTTTCTCTTCCTCATGATTTTCTTAACAACATTTTTTTTGCTAGCTTACTTGAATGTAAGAATACAGGATATAAGCCAAGAATACAGAGTGGGATAAAGACAGTCTATTCAATAAATGGTGTTGGGAAAACTGGACAGATACATGCAAAAACTGGACCAGCTTCTTACAGCATATGCAAGAATAAACTCAAAGACTTTATTCTGGATTAAAGACTTAAATGTAAGACCCGAAACCATAAAACTCCTAGAAGAAAATATAGGCAGTAAACTCTGTGACATTGCTCTTAGCAATAATTTTTTCTGGTATATCTCCTCGGGTAAGGGAAACAGAAGAAAAAATAAACAAATGGGACTATATCAAACTAAAATGTTTTTGCATGGCAAAGAAAACCACAAAACAAAAAGACAGCCTACTGAATGGGAGAAGATATTCACCAACAACATATCTGATAAGAGGTTAATATCTAAAATTTATAAAGAACTTATATAGGTCAACACCAAAAAAATCAAACAATCCAATTAAAAAATGGGCAGAGGATCTGAATAGCTATTTCTCCAAAGAGGACATACAGATGGCCAATAAGAAATAACAAGATGCTCAATGTCACTAATTATCAGGGAAATGCAAATTAAAACCACAATGAGAAATTACCTTACACCTGTCTGATTGGCTATCATCAGTAAATCAACAAACAAGTGTTGGTGAGGATGTGGAGAAAAGGGAACCCTCGCGCACCGTTGGTGGGATTGTAAATTGGTGCAGCCACTAGGGAAAATGGTTTGGAGGTTCCTCAAAAAATTAAAAACAGAACTACTTTATGACCCAGCAATTCCACTTCTGGGTATTGATCCAAAGAAATCCAAAACACTAATTTGAAAAGATAGATGCACCCCTGTGTTCATTGCAGCATTATTTACAATAGCCAAGATATGGAAGCAACCGAAGTGCCCATCAATAGATGACTGGATGAAGAAGATGTGGTACATATGCATATACCAGGGGTGCCCAAAAAAATGCATACAAGTGGTCACTTTGGTCAATGTTGCTCAAGCAGTTCGCCATAATCAGAAGTGTCTGGATGCTGATGGTGACCGCTTTGAGCACCTCTTGAGGTTGCAGAAGTCAAACGTGACTTGTATTCATCTTTTGTTATGGGTATATGATGTCTGACAATTAAGTTCGTGAACTCATCCTAGAAAAAGTGCTACATCCCTCATTGCTGAATATCACTACGGTCACCTTTGAAGTACTCCCCTTGGGAAGCTATGCACCGACGCCAGCGCCTAGTCCACCCTTCAAAGCAATTTTGGAACTTTTTCTGGAATGGCCATCAGAGCTGTAGTGGTATTACCCTTGGTGTCCTGAATATCATCAAAATGTCTTCCTTTCAGTATTTCCTTTATCTTCAAGTAAAGAAAGAAGCCACTGAGGGTCAGATCAGGTGAGTAGGGAGAGTGTTCCAATAGTTATTTGTTTACTGGCTAAAAACTCCCTCACAGACAGTACTGTGTGAGCTGGTGCACTGTAGCGATGCAAGAACCACGAATAGTTGGCGAAAAGTTCAGGTTGTCTAACTTTTTCATGCAGCCTTTTCAGGACTTCCAAACAGTAAACTTGGTTAACTGTCCAGTTGGTACAAATTCATAATGAATAATCCCTCTGATATCAAAAAAGTCAGAAACATGATTGCAATAAATTTGCAAACTTAATCGTCAGACCTCATATATTCAGTATTACAATTTTAATAGTTTTTTCCTATCTTAAAATGTGTATACATTTTTTGGCAGCCTCTATATGTACAATGGAATTTTTAATACTACTCAGCTATAAAAAAGAATGAGATCTTACCATTTGTGACAACATGGATGGACCTAGAGAGTGTTACGCTAAGTGAAATTAAGTCAACAGAGAAAGACAAATACCATCTGATCTTACTTATATGTGGAATCTAAAAAAACAGAATAAATGAGCAAAGAAAACAGAAACAGACTCACAGATACAGAGAACAAACTGATGGTTGCCAGAGGGGAGGAGGCTTGAGGGGTTGGGTGAAAAAGGTGAAGGGATTAAGAAATACAAATTGGTAGTTACAAAATTGTCACAGGGACGTAAAGTACAGCACAGAGAATATAGCCAGTGATATTGCAACAACTATGTATCTTGCCAGATGGGTACCTGACTAATCGGAAGGATCACTGCATAAATTATATAAATGTCTAACCACTACGCTGGACACTTGAAACTAACATAAAATAATACTGAATGTCAACTGTCACTGAAAAAAATAAAATAAAAGAAGATTATAGTATATAACATGCAAAATATGTATTAATCAGTAAGGCTTCCAACCAACAGTAAGCTAGTAGTAATTAAGTTTTGGGGGAGTCAAAAGTTATATGCAGATTTTTGATTGTGCAGGGGCAGGCACCCCTGCTCCCTGTGTTGTTCAAGGCTGAACTATATTTAAAACAAAAAATACGTGAAGACTCTGAAAGAAAATGAGAGAGAAGGCGGACAGGCTAAAGCTTTGGAGCCCAAGGAACACCACCATGGTGAGTGCCCTGGGTTTCCTTGTTACCTTAAAAATCCCAGAATTGGAACTGAAAAAGCCTGAGACCTGGAAATGCCAACAGAAGCAGACAAAACAAACTCCAACCAAAACGTGCTCTCTCTAGCCAAGGGACCAGGAAAAGGGCAGCCCAGAAAGATGGCAAACTTAAAACAATAACCACTGTACTCCAGTCACACACCACAGAAAGAACCATGGCCCCACCCCCAGCCCCGCCAGCAAAGGCACAGTGGGGAGCCTAGAATTTCACACTCAAGGCTATAAAGAGGTACCGCAACCGGGCGGGATGGTATCAGAGAAGCCCAAGTACAGAGCCAGGATTTTCTGGCCGGTAATGAATCTCTATCCCCCAATAGCATCAATGGAAATCATGTGGGGAGCCTGGACTTGCACCCCGACACAGCAGGAATAAGGAGCGTCCTCCCACCTCAGATTTCAACGCAGGCTCAGTGGGGAATCGGGAGGGCTACCTCCACCTGGCAGTAATGAGGCAGCAGCTCCACCTCCCTTCTCTAGCCAGGGCACTATCAAAAAGAGCTGAAATAGATGGTTTGGGTAAGAGCCAGAGCTTCAGAATAAAATATGAAAATGTGCAGGTTTCAATAGAAAATCCAAGAACCAGGAAGATCTCAAACTGAATGACAAAAAAATATATATAGATACCAACATTGAGATGAGAGATGTTAGAATCACCTGACAGTCATTAAAGCAGTCTTGTAAAAATGTTTCAACAATTACAAGCACACTTAAAATAAATGAAAAAAGAAACCTCAGCAAAAAAAAAAAAAATGAGTCTCAGCAAACAAATATGTTATAAAGAACCACATGGGACTTAAAACTGAAAACTAACAAAAATAAAAAGCTCAGAGGATGGTCTCAAAAGCAGAATAAAAAGGAAGGAGAAATAATCAATGGACTGGAAGATAGAACAACAGAAACTACTCAATCTGAAAAACCAGAGAGAAATAGACTAAAAAAAAAATAAAGGAACAGAGCCTCAAGTCCCCTGTGAGCCTCTAACAAAAGATCTAACATTCACGTTATCAGTACCAGAGGAGAGGACAATGAGAGCGGGGCTGAAAAAGTGCTTGAAGAAATAATAGCTGAAAACTTCTCAGATTTGGCAAGGTAGAAACCTACACACTCAAGAAGCTGAGCAAAACTAAAAAAGTAAAAAAAACAAAGAAATCCACACCAAGACACATGATAATTGAACATCTAAATCCTAAAGATAAAGAAAAAATCTTGAAGGCAGACAGAGAAAAACATCTTACCTATAGGGTAAAAACAAAGGATGATAGCAGATTGTACATTAGAAACCAGAAGCAGCACAATTTTTCAGGTGCTGAACAAAAATGAATTATAGACCCAGAATCCTATCTCTCCCCAGAGCCCCCGCAAAAAAAAAAAAAAAAATAGCCTTAAGGAATGAAGGTAAAGCAAACGTAAGAGAATGTGTCACAAGCGGACTTATTCTGAAAGAATGGCTACAGAAGTTCTCTAACCAGAAAGACTAAAAGAAGGAACCTCAGGGAGAATCCAGTTAGCAAAAACATGGATAAATATGAAACACTTTCCTTCCCTTGAGTTTTCTAAGTATGCTTGACATGTGAAGCAAAAAGTATAATACCGTCTGATGTGGTTCTCTATGTATGTAGAGGCAATATTTAAAATAATTATACTGTAAACAGGAAAGAGTAAAGGGACATAAAGGAAGATAAGGTTTTTTATACTTCACTCAAACTGGTAAAAATGACAGTACCAGTAAACTGTGATAGTAGATGGAGATAGTCATAGTACTTGTGGGATTTTAATTTTTTTGTGAGTGTTCTAGAGAGAATAAGCTAAAATCCCACAAGTACTAGTACCATCTCCATTCTGTTGATGAGGAAATAAAGGCTCCGCATTGCAAAAGTTCGTTAATACTGTAAGTAGTGAATATGAAACTCAATCCATCTATAGTCATCTGGTTCCAAATCCTGATTTTTTTCTCACTGCATTTAAAAAGGGGTTCTTGGGATTCAAACTTCAAAAACATGGATGGGGAAAAATATTTTTTTAACTAGCCTCCACCTGAAATTTAGCATTTCCTTCAATAAACCACTGTAGCAGTACCTGTGACTGTCACCAATAGAAATCACAGATATTTCATAGAACAGTGGTTGCAGATCATTCAGAATAGCATTTACACTCAACACAAGTCAAGTAGGAACTGTTGTTTTTAATATTTTTATAACTATATTTAAATGTAATTGGTTTCCTTTATAATCCTATGCATTCTACTTTATACATATAAACATCAGTACTCTGAGGAGTCCATACATAGGCTTTAGCAAACTGCCAAGAGTCTTGTGTACAAAAAAGGGTAAAGAACCACTGTACATAGAATATTTTCCAAATCCTCTCTCTGACAAACATCTTAATGGACCATAGCTTCCACTTGCCACTGGAACAGGAAGAATAGCTGTGCTTTTGAGAAAACAGCAGAGAAAAGAAAACCTATAAAATTAAACCATGCCAGAAGCAAAACACTTTTTCAAGTTCTCAAAAATCAATACCACAAGAGTCCAGGCCTTAGATGACAGAATCTATCCAAAATCACTAAGGGACCCCCAACTTATACCATGAGTTAATTCATAGGTTATCCACCCAACAGGAGACCACCCAAAACTGTAAACTCAAGAACAAGAGCATTTATTCCACCTTCCCCAACCTTCCACCTCTTACCCATCCCATGTCACCCCACCCACATCCTCTTAAACACACATTATAACCTGTAAATCTAAAGCTGCCCTTAAATCACATTTCCAATTGCTTTATCGAGCATTAGCAATGTCTAAGTGTACTTACTTTCACACTGAAGAATACAGAATTCCTGTTCTCTCATCTTACCTCTCCAAAAAAGCAGATGTACCCAAATAGAGGCAAAGCTTTGAGATGAACAACTACCAAAAGCATTTTTTTCTAATCCTCTGATCATCCAAACTTGGAAATAAGATTCCTTTCATTCACAAGGCTACCAAAAGGGTAGCACACTTTTTAAAGAAATGATCCTACCAAAAAAAAAATTATCAACTCTTGATGAAAATGTTCTCAGTCCTAAATTTAAATGATTATATTTCATGAGCAAAAATGTCACCAATACAGCACAGAGCACAGGTCTAATATATGGTTAACTCTAGATTTTCTTTAAATCCTTCCTCACATTTACATGTTACGTGAGCATTCATTTTCTGTACCTACAAGTAGTATTAAGAATTTTGTGCTGGGAAAGTTAAAGGTATCACTTCTTCATACAGGAAATTTAAGGCAAAATTAATCATCACTTCCTGTAACCACCAAGATGAAATCAGATACTACTTTGGAGAAATCTTCAGAAACTGTGTATAGTAATTTTAAAAGTAAATCACAACACATACTTATACACACACATTTACACAAAACAGTTTTATTCACAAACTCAAATATAAACTTTTTACTATAATAAGAATTGTACTGAAGTTTTATTTGTTGTTTGAATAGACAGAGAAAAAAAATAGTTTCCCACTCTGGAGGAAAACCCCTAAAGAACACACTTGTGCCTTGTCAACCAAGTTAAGATACCCTGAACACCAAATGAGGCTAAAAGTTTCCATTTGACTATATATTTTAAGTCAATTCAGAGTACATTCTTGTTCTTAATTAACTATAAAATCTCAGAAAATGATATGAAGAAAAAATGAAGAATATGTATTTCTACCTCCCAATTTGGGGGGGGGGAAACATAGCAATATGATTCTAGACCCTTCTGTGTCCCTTGACAATACAATCCCCCCCTCCTCCCTCTCCCCTAGAGGTGATCAATACCCCTAGAGGTAATCAATAGCTAACTTTGGTGTGTGTCATTCTCAGGCATTCATACAACAGTGGTATTTGCAGACTAGATACCCCCATCTCCTTAAGCTACGTTTTAGAGAGAATGCCATTCCAAATCTTTGGCCCTGTACTAGCTTTCATCAGTCACCATCATTAACAGTTTCTGTAGAAACATATCAAGTCATCAAGTGTGTTTCTGATGAAACCTCACTGACTCTTCCCCTTCCCGTTCAGTGTTCCTCCCAGATTCATACTGATTAACAGTCACGTAACAGAATTCCATTCATTAAATGAGTATTTATCACTCTTTTCAGTTCCTCTCTAGTAAGTGTTGGCATTTTTGTTCCAATTTAACATTCACAATTCTGTAGTAAGAAGACCGCTATGTTTTAGGATTCAGGAAACCAACATAAATCCCAGCTTCACTGTTTACTTACTAGAGGACCTTGGGCAAATCACTTCTTCCCAAGCCTCCATTTCCTCATCTCCAGAACGGAAACAGGATGACCACAACACTGTCACACCGCCTTCCAATCATAAAGGGGTGTTGCTAGTGGAGAAGGAAATCACGTACACAAAAGTTCTCTGAAAACTAAAGTAACACGCACGGAAATTGTAAAAAGTAAGTACTAGTTATTACAAAAATTCTTAAGAATTACTGTAAAAAGTTAAAATGTGGCCAAATTAATTTTTTTAAATTGGGGAACAGTGTGTTTCTCCAGGGCCCCTCAGCTCCAAGTCGTTGTCCTTCAATCTAGGTGTGGAGGGCGCAGCTCAGCTCCAAGTCCAGTCGCTGTTTTTAATCTTTAGTTGCAGGGGGCGCAGCCCACCATCCCATGCGGGAATTGAACCGGCAACCTTGTTGTTGAGAGCTTGCGCTCTGACCAACTGAGCCATCCGGCCGCCCCCAAATTAATTTTTTAATAATTCATTAAATACCCTAATGCTTTTACTGCAGAACTTAAAAGTTGTAACAATGTTGAAATAACACTTGACTCAGTCTGTTTATAATAAAAAAGTTCCACAACTAAATAATTTGTTCTAACTTCCACACTGAATCAAGATTCTCATTTTGGAGATTATGATTAAAAACTCTGTAAAACCCTCCAAAAGAAATTACACATAAATCATGTTTTTAAAGGTGTATACACACTATCGGAATGAAACGGTTTTTTCTTCTTTTGTGTTTCAAGCAATTCAGAAAACTGTAAGGAATGACAGGATTTCTTTATTGACTGCTGCTGTGGGAATAAGACCCTCTCTCCCACTCCTACCCCACCAGAAGAGAAGAATACCACTTTGTCCTCCAGCTTGGGAAGAGGCATTATCTAGGTGTGAAGAATATCATGGCCCCAGTGAAAATAAGGACAGTTCTATTACAAGCCAAAGCGATGCGACATTCAAGCATTGTACAGAAGAAGTATGAAGACAACCTTTTAAAAACCTTAGGGGAAAGAGGTCAAATAAGATACAACAATCTAAGTAATTTTTTTAAAACTCATACACTCAGTGCTATAGGGCTTTAGAATCTGAAAGGAAGGACCTTAGAAAAAACCTATTTCAGCCCCTTCATTTTGTAGATGAAGAAACCAAGGCCAAGAAAGCGTAGATCTTTTTACTAAATAAAGGAAATGTAGTAAGTGGGGGCTTTTACCCCTAAAGAAAATGAGTATCGTGCAAGTGTTCTTTGAAGGCATTAAAAAAAATTCTTTTCACAAAGTGCAAATTGGAGACAGTAAATGTAATACAAAAGAAAGAAGGAAAACTAGGAAACCAGGAAGGGAGAATGGAGGAGCTGAAGAAAGAAAGACAACCCCAAAGACTCAAATATAAGTAGTCATTTATCTCTACCCACAGATATTTATTAATTACAAAGGGAATAACTACTAATTTTTTAGTGGTTACCTAAGGGATCAGATTTCACATCACCCGTAATGGGAAAAATAGACATCATGTGCCTCCTAAATATGATGTACTGGAGAAAGACTTTTCTTTTGTGGTATTTCTGCCAAAACTACACAGATTCTGATGGTAAGACAACATCAGACAACCCAAATTGTGGGATATTTTACAAATAGCTATTGGACTAAAATGACATGAAAAATAAGTGCAACATGCAATCCTGATTGGACCCTGGACCAAAAAAATTTTCTTTCTTTTGTTATAAAGTAGGATATTATTGTAACAATTGGTGAAGTTTGAATAATGTAAGGTAGATAATAATAGTATCATAATTTCCTGATTTTGATAAATGTACTAAGGTTATATAAAAGACTTTTTTTTTGATCTTCAGGAATTAAACACTAAATAAAGGTAGGTATCACTTCCACAACTTACTCTCAAAAGGTTCAGGGGAAAAAAATGTACAGAATACTATGGAAGCACAAGGGAGGGGCACCTAGTCCAATCTGGATATTCCCTCAGGAAAGGCTTGCTGGAGATGAAAAGCCTTAGTAACATCTAAAAAGATGACTAAGAATTAGTCAGATAAAAGGGCATATTTGGTAAAGGATGATACAGCTTCAGAAGAGTCATGGATATGTATTTCAAACAGATTGTGACTAAGAGTGAGCAGACTGTTTTTCCAGATGTAATACTACACACTGTGCGAGAGCAGGAATTACAACTGGTCTGGGGCAGGTATCTGGGGGTTGCCAGGTGGGGAAAGAGCTGCAGCCTTCAGAGCAGCATGTGTAGGAGCAATGGGGAAATGGATCACAGAGGAGGAGGAGAGAGGAAAAAGGGAGGCAAAAGGACACTTTCAACAAAATTTCACTCCCTATTCAATCGCAGCTTTCCTAATTTTTTCAACTAAATGAAAAATGTTCCATGAATCTAACCATTTTTTTAAAAAAGAAAAAAAAAACCTTAGACAAAGACTCATTATTAAGGTAAATAAAAAAAATGAAATTAAAAGTGTTTTATTTGGGCAGATAGTATATTCCTTAGGTACTTTGTAATCAGAAAACATGGATTCAAGTCCCATCTCAGTCATATTGTGGGATTTTGAGCAACTTATTTGACCCAGTTTCCCTAGCTATAAAAAAGATGTAATAATGGGTAAAGATTAAATAAGGCAATGCTTCTATCATGGTGTCTGGTGCACAGAAAATCCTCTATTATTAGTCATTATTGATCTGAAATAGTCTTCACAGGTTACTGTTCTTTATTAAAAAAAAAACTTGAAATGCTTAGTATTATAATCTAGTTACTGTATAGGATAGGAATATGACTTGAAGTCCAACCACCTTATCGAAACTAAACAAACTAAATCTACCTACACAGGTTCTGTACAAGATTTATAATCACAGTATTAAGCCTTTCCATCTTACAATTCTATTGAAATTAATACAAACTCAAAGTTAAAATAAGAAATTAGGAAATGCCAATTTCATTACCCAGCTACCAACTACTTATCTGAGGACATTAAGTTGGGTGCCGTTTTCAATGTTATATAAGACACTTAACTTGTCTTATATAAATATTTCACAACTGCAACTTTAATTCACAATAAAATATTATAAATACAAGATTTAAATCTATTACTTATAACACATTCTAGCATCATTCTAAATAAATAGTCATTGATAGGCATAAAAGCCATTAAAGTAATTACTAGGATCCATTTTAAGTAATAAAATATAGAATATTACAAGGAGTTCCATTAAAAAAAAAGAATGTGGGGTATTTTGTGACAGGCCAGTAAGACAGCTGGAACAAAGCTGTTGGAGCAACAGCTGTGCACCATGTACTATTCATCTAAAACCACAAACTAAAGTAACTCATGTCAGACAACTTCATTTGACTAATCAGCTCAGTCCAGGGCTCCTTCCTGAGGCTGCTACAAAGAAATCTAACTAACTAAATAATTTGCAGTTACTCGAGAACAAAAAAAATAAAACATCAGTCTGTCTTTAAATGTAAAATAAAACTGAGAATCACAATCTAACACTATAACAGAAGTCGAAGTTTTCCAAACTATTTTCACACTGGCTAAAATTATGACGACAGAACCAATCAGACTTCATAATGGTCAGGAAATAATCCAAACCCAACATTTGATAAAGTTTAAATTACTAATGGATAACCTCACCAATTCCTACTCCATTCTTAACTTTCAATTTAATGAAAAGTACTTCACCATAAAAACTGCAATGGCTATAAAATTTGTAACATTAAATAACTTGATAATTTAAAAGTAGCTCATTCAAACCAAGTTGTTGTCATGGAAATTCCATGCTAATATCTGAAAATAATGAAGTCATATAGTACTAAATTAAGCTACTACAACTTTTCCTTTAAACGTCTGCAAGTCATTAAATTATCGCAGACCGACACCTTTGTTTTACATTTTATTTCTATTTTTTTAATTCCAAAAACCGATGAATACTTCTCTAACCTTAAATTCACTCCTTTCTTAGTTTAAGACATATGCCTGTGTGTGTTTATATTATGTGCATATACATGCATGAAATGAATTTCCCTACCTTATTTAGTTGACACATCTTAATTTCAGAGGCAAAAGGACCAAATTACAAATTTAATAGTCACATATATTTTCCCCAAGATTTCTGAAATGTAAATGTTATTTATATCTATCACAAATCTTCCTCTGCAGTTTGACTCGACTACTTGCTTACTATTCTTTTCCTTTCAGCTAACAAATTGCTGACTGTTGTAATCTCAACCACATTATCATCACTTAACCAAAAACAAGACATTAAGAAAAAACCCACCAGGAAATAAAACGAAAGTAATAAATCTTTAAGACCTTATTCTCAGGCTGTTTTACATTTCAGAATTTCCAGAGAGAAATCAAAATAGGACTATCTTCTCCAAAGACTATTTTGAATAAACTGAATGCTATGGATCAACTGCCAAAATTTCTGAAACTCAAAGATTCAAATATGCACGTCACATATAGATAATGTTTTAATAATGGAGAAACTGAAAAATCCAAAACGAAAGCCAGTTCAGTTGTTTATCCTCTTCTGTAACTAGCTGCTATGGAACTATAATAGATACAACTCAGCGTTCCTAAGACCTCTTTTCATTTCCAACTATTTACTACGTCCTGTTCATGACCTAATACTAGCAATGAATAAGTATTAACAAATATTTTGCTATGTGCTCACTTCTATGTAACAAAGGTATTCCTGGTCTATGAGTCTTAAAATCTAAATATGAATAAAACATACAAACAAACACAACAAAAGGGCAGATATTCAGGCAAAATATTCCAAATCTATAAAATTCTCTACTAAAATATTTGTTTTACATGTAAATATTCTCGTGTTTATAGGATTTAAAATAATAATGCCAAAGTGAACCACCCACAGAATGGCTGCCTAAAGCCTAGTCACATAGTGGCTGAACGAAGATCTAAATAAATGTCTTGAAGTGCAAGAAGGATTCTTCACACTACTTCAAGCTGCCTTTTATCAGATAAGGAACCCATGAAGTTTCCAAGTTCAGGACATCTTTTTAAAAACAAAACATGGCAGCTGTGGTGTCTAACTTCGTAAGGCAACCACAAGGAGTAAGCTTCTCAGAAACAACCTCTACTTTTAAAATATTCTCTTTTACTCTCAATGCAGGGAAAATAAAGTAATAAAAAATAAATTAATAAAAAAAACAAGTCTGCATAAATAAAGGTTAAACACAAAGATAAAATACAAAAAGGATAAAAACAAAGTTACCTTGATTATTTCACAAACACATAATCAAATACAATAAATGTGAATGAGCTGAATTCTCGTACTAAAAAAGACATAGACTCTCAAGTTTGATTTTTAAAGATCATATTACACACTGTTCACAAAAGTTTATCACAAAATGACCAAAACAAAACAGTGAAATAACAAATGAAGTAAATGCATACAAAAAGTAGGAATGGCAACATTAATATCACAGGATGAAATTCAAGGTAAAACTCAGCAAAAGGCTGGGGCGGCCAGATAGCTCAGTTGGTTAGAGCGCAAGCCCTGAACAACAGGGTTGCAGGTTCAATTCCCACATGGGCCAGTGAGTTGCGCCCTCCACAACTAGACTGAAGACAATGAGCTGTTGCTGAGCTTCCGGAAGGGCAGCTGGCGGGACGGCTCAGTTGGTTAGAGCGCAAGCTCTCAACAACAAGGCTGCTGGTTCAATTCCCATATGGGATGGTGGCCTGCGCCCCCTGCAACTAAAGACTGAAAACACCAACTGGACTTGGAGCTGAGCTGCACTTTCCACAGCTAGACTGAAGGATGACTTGGAGCTGATGGGCCCCGGAGAAACACACTGTTCCCCAATATTCCCCAATAACATTTATGGGAAAAAAAAAACTCAGCAAGAGGCTGATACAAATTATAAGAGACACAAAGATTTAATCATCATAATATTTTATATACTAAATAATGTAACATCAAAATAAAGCAAAACTAGAAATGCAAGGAAAAAATTAAAAGTCTTCATGGGAGACTTAAACGTTATTTCGGTTTCACAGATTAAATAGGCAGATTAAAAAAGGAAGGATATAGAAGATTTGAATAATACAATCAACAAATTCCATTTTAATAGATTTGTGTAAAACTTTGCACCTTTTGTGATACAAATTCTTCTCTCATGTTCCTGGAATATTTACAAAAATCAATGATATGTTTGCCATTAAAAATTCTTAATCTTCCAAAACAGAGAATTCTTAGGTCACGTTCTTGGACCATGGCTCAATAAAGCTAGAAATCTACAAAAGAATTAACTCAATCCTTCCCTAAATTTAAATTACTTAAAAATTAAGGGGACATCCAAACTCAAATGAAAATGATCTAAGAATTGATAAAAGTGCAAGATTGCTTATCAAAGGAAACAATGCAAAATCATTCTAACAATGACACTAAAAGTCATTTAGGATGCTATAGACTTTGTGATGATGGTTCCGTCCTAAGAAAACATTCTGCCCTCACTAAAATCCTTTAAAATAATTTTTTAAAATACAAATTATAGCACATAAATTACCCGGAGTACTACTGTGAGAAAGAAATGGCAATCTCATTTTTTAAAAAAAGGAGAAAGCAATAACAAAAGTTTATATATGAAATCATGAAAAAGACTTCTATACATTATGCAGTATAAAATAACCACACTTCAGATTACACACACGCGCACGCGCAAAAAACGGACTCCTTTTGCTTCTAGGCCGTTCCATTTTCTACTCATACCTACAGCAAGAAAAACCTTGGCGTTGATCTACATTTTACAGCCTCTCTCTTTCTCTCTCTTTCTCCCCCCCCCCCCGCCCTCCCCGACTTTTCCATTTGTCTCAGTGCACAAAGCTAGAATTGAAGGATTAATAAACTTGAATACTGTCCCTTTTAACCATTTCTAAGTCTCCAAAATTGTACCTCAGCCAAAAACCCAAACATGACTGAATGTCTTAGATCATTAAATCAAATTTCACATTTGTTGCAATCCTGTTACTGATACTCCAAAAACTGAAGCTCGCTGGTATCAACCTGCCCTTCAGCATCCAAAAAGAATGGGAATCTCAGTGACCCACAGTAATTCTGAGGGATGGCCAGTCTTTACTTCCAACATCGAGAATAGCTAAGATCAATTCTTTCATGAGAAGATAAAGTTTAAAAACATTCTGCCACACAAGGGAAAAAAAAAATCAGTGATACAGAAGGCAAATTTGACAAATTCTCCTAGAATGAATACTTATCCTTTTCATTGGTTCACTTAAGACAATATGGTATAATGATTTCAGAGAATCAATGCACAAATTAGTATTTCAGAAGATAACTGAGAAAATGAATACAAAAATGGAGAAGAAAACCTTCCCAGACCCGAGAGTGTTTTACCATTGCCCAGAGAAAACTAGTCAACATAGAAAAACTTTTAGTTTCTGATAAATGTTTCCATTTCCAATAATAAGAGAAGGCTACAAGCATACAAGTAGAAAACAAGTTATTCCTGCAGAATAGAAACTTGAGGCCAGCCAGATAAAGGTAAAGCCCTGGAAGAGAAATAAAGCAGTACCTCCACTATTTTAATACAAAAATGTTGAGACTCAATAATTTTATTCCCAGTCAAATCATTGTTCATCATGCAAAAGTAAATATAATCTTACATATCTTTACAGTAAAAACTACTTAAAAGTATTCTCTAAATCACAATTCATTATAGAAATTAGCTGTGGATGAGGACTGCTTGTAAGCACTGAAACCAGTTAGAATGACAGAAATGGCAAAAGCAATAATAACCCTTAACGAGAAAGGGATTCATACCATTGAGTATTTTTAAAATAACAAAATAAAACGCAAAAGACAAAAAGCAATCTTTTAAAAACATTGCAATCACACACACTTTTGGTTGCTTTAAATAAGGACACTAAATTTATGAAAGAAGTGGGTGGAAACGGAGCAAACAAAACTGCTAAATACCCCATTTCCATAAATGAGAACACTATTAATCTGATTTTCTAATTAAATATGTCTAAGAATATGAATAATTTTAAGATAAATCCAACAAGTGAAAAAAAGAGAATCTACCATTCAAAACTACCCACAGAACAGAGAGAAAAAAATCTATATAGCGAAAGACAAGACAGTGCAAAGGGAGGTCATTATGCTTAAGATCACAGCCAAAATTTGTATCAGCCTAACCTAAATTTATCAACGTTTCCCTTGAAAGACATCTGCCTAAAAAATTAAGCAGAACTTTTCCCCTTAGAGAGAAAGCTGGTCCCCTTTTTGCCTCAACTTGGTTCCTTTAGGCTTAACTTCATTCAGTGCCTAGCAAGGGTGATTATGAAGACCAAATCTCGTTAGCATGACTGAGGAAAACAAACTCTGCTTACTATCATTACCTAAAGCAACATAAGAGATGTGAACTGTGATCAGTCGTTCAAGGTAATGTCACCAGGTTCCTCCCCTGTGGTTATTACAGTGGTACCTCGGTTTTCGAACATAATCCGTTCTGGAAGACCAAGTTCTGAAACGCTCGAAAACCGAGGCATAGTTTCCCCATAGAAAGTAATGCAAAATGGATTAATCCGTTCCAGACCTTTAAAATCAACCCCTAAAACTGCAAATTTAGCATGAATTTTACTATCTAATGATACCATAGATCCATACAATATACAGCGTTTGTAAACCGAAATGTTTGTCAACAGACGTTCGAAAACCGAGGTACCACTGTATTTTCCCCTTGATAATGAATAATACCCTATGAGCAGATACTTTGAGACTATGTTAACATCCAACTACTTAAACTTTCACCAACTAGTTTTAACATCCACTTATGATGCATATTGAATCAACTGTTATGATTGCCAAATGGATGATTTTGTAATTCCACCATTTCCTCTACACCTATTAGTCAGAATTCTACCTTAAACAAGAAATTCCCTTTGTCCTTCATTTATTTATTTATCACTCTAGAATCATAGATTCTTACTTGGTGGGCAATAATCAATTACTATCATTATTTATTTTGATGATCATGTATTGTCCCAGAGTTAGCCAGTGGGGGTTCTTACAGCTTAGCTGTATCTCTTTGACATGCCACCATCGATTTGTTTCTTGAGCACTTCTTTACTTTACGGCCCTATAAGATGCTCCAAGCCTCATCTTCTATTCTTCTCTGCCCCACCCATGGGATCGGTCATTTCACCAAGACTCCTTTTCGTAAAAAATGGTATTTAGAAACCAAGATCTGGCTCTAGATATTCTCACTGCTAACAGGGTGTTCACTATTTCTAGCCCCTCTCAGCAGACAGAACTGGAAAAAAGACATGTAGATGTGTGTATGTGTATCCACAAACATCTATTTCTGTATCTATTCACATACTTTTTAAACCTTGAGTTCATGCAATTAACTTGAATTCCAATCAAATATCAGAGCTCACTCTAGCCTTCCCCCTTTCCACATTTATAATTTCATTCTCCAACAGTGAGAAAATGTGGCTCCTATTTTCCACAAATATACGGGGGAGACTGGAGGGCCAAAACAATGTACACAAATGGACATTTGGTCAATGTTGCTCAAGCAGTAGTTCACCATAATCAAAAATGTCTGGACGCTGATGGTAACCACTTTGAACACCTCTTGTAATTGCAGAAGTCAAATGTGACTTGTATTCATCTATTGTGATCAGTATATATTGAGTACTACAATTTTAATACAGCTTTCCTTTCTTAAATTGTGTGTACATTTTTTAATCCCAGTATAAGAATTATTTCAAAATTGCAAGCTCATGCTTCTGTGACAGACAAAAAAAAAAAAAAAGCCTATTAAACAGAGTTCAATGTTTGTTTGAAGGGTTTGTGTGTGTGTGTGTGTGTGTGTGTGTGTGTTTTCTTTTGTACTTGTCCTAGGGACATAGTCCAAACACCATATTCAAAAGTTACGTAGTTTTTTACCTTCCCCCTTTCAGTGTAGTTATATTAGTCATTTGAAACAAGGTTCTGCTCACTTGTTTCTGTGTGTAGTCTACTTTAGGGTGGTTTTCTTCCTTCATCACTTGTTTTTATTGATGTTTGCTCTTTATACACTAAGTATGTGACATTACATGGTTCCAAAAGTCAGAAAGGTATCCTCAGAAGAGTCACCACCCTCACTGCCACCCAACCCCTACAGGTAACCAATCTCATTAATTTCAGACTTCTTCCTGTGCTGTTTTTATCCCAATGAGCATACAGTTTATCCTTATTTCCCCTTCTTTCTTACACAAAAGGTAGTATATTACACATACAACAGATACTTTTCTACTCTGCCTTTTTCGCTAAACAATATATCCTGGAAAACACTTCACATCAGTTCAGCGATATTTCTCATTGTTTTCATAGCTGCATATAATGTTCCATTGGGTGAATGTATCGTATTTTCTTCAACCCCTCTACTCTCTTGTAGGTTGCTTGTAATTATTTTAATCACAAGGCTGTGACCTCATACGTGTGTATTTTTATTCTGTTGAAAGTGTATCTTCAGGATAAATTCCTAGATTTGGGGTTACTGAATGAAAAGGTAAGCATACATGTAGCCAAAACAAAATCTCCTGACATAAATGCACTATCAAACAGAAGAACCTATCATTTCTGTGTTATTCCTGCCCCCAAAATGTATAACCTGAATCTAACCATGAAGAAACAAACTCAAATTGAGGGAACTCTACAAACAACTACCTTGTACTCTAAAAATATCAATGTCATAAAATACAACGACTAAAGAACTATTCCAAATTAAAGAAGACATGGAAACAGAATGCACTGTATAATCTGAGATTTCCTTTTTTTTTTTTTTTTTTAATTGGGAAATACTGGGGAACAGTGTGTTTTTCCAGGACCCATCAGCTCCAAGTCAAGTCGTTATTTTCGATCTAATTGTGGAGGGCAGCTCACAGTGGCCCATGTGGGAATCGAACTGGCAGCCTAGGTGTTATGAGCACACGCTCTAACCACTGAGCCAACTGGCCGCCCCTGAGATTTTTCTTTTGCTATAAAGGGCATTACTAGGACAATAGGCAGAATCTGAAAAAGCTCTGCATATCAGATTAGTAGTAAATATATCAATGTTAATTTCTGATATTAGTTATATACTATGTTTATGTAAGTAAATGCCCCTGTTTTTAGGAAATGTACATCGAGGTATTTAAAAATAAGGGGCACTGTTTTCAACTTACACTCAAATGATTCAGAAAGAAATTGTACGTATATATGGAGGGAGGGATGAAACAGATATGATAAAATGTTAGCATTGGGGAAATCTAGGTAGTTTTTTTTAAAAAGCAACACTGGGTGTCATTTTGACATTTATCTTCGTAATTCTAGTACTGAATATTTACTTACTTGTAAACAAAACTCCGTCTCCTAGGAAAAAACATGACCATACGAGGTGACAAGATTGTTGGTATTAAACTATTAATATCTACAAACAACAAATGCTGTAAGACTATAAAAGTTTTAATTAAACTAAGACAAGGCTATTTAATGCTATATAACCAAGAAACAATCACATTGCTTTTATAAAACACTTAAAAATAAAACATAACTGATAAACGACAAGGAACTCAGTGAATTATGTCTCCAGTAGCACAGTTTTAGGCAACTTACATTTCTTTGCTTCTTTCAAAACCACACAGAAAATATGTGAATAAATATACAAATCTTTGTATTTTTCATAAAAGCCTGCGAGACATTTTTCTTTATGAAATAGAAACCAAAGGCCTACCAAGGACATCACTTTAAACTAAATTTCAATCCCAAACATAGACTCAGTGGTTCTAGCCAAAGTAATTCAAGATCAAGGCCTTTCAAGAAGATTCAATGACTAGTAAGTCCACACAGCCTACAGAGAGAGTGAAAGCCTTCTACTCATTATCACTTTTCAGTAAGGAGGACACAATAGAACTAATACCCTAACAGCACTTCTATTTTTCCTCACCAAAAAAAAAGAAAAAAGGAATAAATGTTCACGTGGCATCACAAAATCTGTTTCAATTTGGATTTGAAAAAAGAACCTTGGAATCTTTTCAAAAATGTAAAAACATACTATTTACGAAAGTCTCTTTCCCCATCCCTCCCCCACTTTTAAAGTTACCAATTTATTTTCCTAAGTGAATTCAACAGACTACTTTCATTTATTTCAACACTTAGGAAAGACCCATGACACTTCAGCAACACAGACAAATTAAAAATCCCACCCAAGTAGGTAGCTGCCTGTCATCACTCTGCCTTCTGAACTACTCAACATACATGACCCCTCCACACCCCTGCACTTCCTCATACCTGGACAGACGGACGGACACACACACACACACGTTAGAACGAATAAAACAAATGAGTTTTAAGAAATCCTGGAATTTCCTTCTATTTCTCCTATTTCTTTCTACTGACAAAGACAGTCAATCTTCTGTAAGTAGAATCTAGCTCTTCCTCGAGTACCTAGCACCTGTATCTGATAACTGCCAATAGAACCATTTCAACTGATCGAATAAGGAAATCTCTAGTATGTACCACCATTGGGAGAGATGCCTTATTTTCCAATGCTAAGAATTCATTTGTAAATTACTCTGAAAATGTAAAATAAAAATTTGCACACTGAAAAATAAGTCTACAGTATAGTTTCAAATTCACAAAGTTAATTTAAGTGACTTATAATTGCAGGATGTGTCAAGATGTAGCAATAGAACAGCAATTCAGCAATCTAAATCTTCGCACCTGCATTAATTCACTATGAACACAAATACATGAGTCTTGAAATCTCTTCTAGGATCTCTGTCCCAAGAAAAGGCAAGGAAAAAGCACTCTAGGTAAAAAGCAATGCCTGAGTCAGGTCCAAATTAACAGGTTGTAAAACAAACTGAAACCACTATGTGAGAAACCAGCTACCCCCTATATAGCTCAAAATCTGACAAACTGATGAATAAAAAGTCAGGATGCTAAACGAAGAACAGAAGCTGAGAAATTCCTCTCTTTAATTGTGCAAAACATGTTTGGTCTCTTTCTCAGAGTTGCTAGGTTAGCATTAACTCAAAACCCCAATGATTACTCCATTATTTCCCAAAATCAAACCCCAACTGATCAAGAGAATTTCCCCAACTCAAAATGGGATCACCATTCATCACTTAAGTGCTACACAGAACTGAGGAGGGGAGTATGGGTTTGGGGTGGGAGGGTGGGGGTTGTTGAAGACTTAACAATAAGAGAACAGCTTCCTTGTCAAGGAAAAATGAATACATTACGAACTTTGTTTTGAAGGAACAAGACATAGACTAGCAAATAAAACCAGGTAACAAGTATTATTTACTTTGTAGATGGCACTGTGCTGAATGATTTGCACGTGAACCCTCAAGGTACTATTATTAATCGCCCTTGTCATATGGGGACATTGGCTTGGAGAACCTAAGAAACTTGACCAAAGACACAGCTAGTTAGTTAACTGAGCAAAAAAGAACCCTGAATTTGAAAGGTTCAAAGATTTATTCACCCAAAGTCAACATTTTATAGAGACGAGACTGAAGCCTTGACGACATTAAGGGAGAATAAGATTCCCCAGTGTAGGCTGAGTAGGGAGACCTAGAACCCCGATATTCAGTGTTCTCTCCATTGCACTTTGTACAATGTTAAGATAATTTCCTAACTAGAGTTTACTCGCCGTTTAGGTATTCTATTCACCAACAGAACTTAAAACATTTTTCAAAAAACTATGAACAGAAACAAGGTCATGGATTCGCAATACTCTTAATAACAAAATATTTTACGTTGATCACATTTTATAATGTGTTATATTCATTTTAAAGAAAAGCACCTCAATTAAGTAATTACTGCCTTAATTTCCTAATTTTGCAGTTTTTCATAAGTACAGGAGGCAACAAGTAAAACTAAGGTTAAAGAAAGAGCGAAAGGCAAAGATGTTTTTAAGTTCTCCACTCCCAAATCTGTTTAATTTTTTTCTGCTCAAAATTATAAAACAGAAAAATATATATTGAACACTATAAAGTGGTTTTTTTTAATCTCAGGAGTCTTAAAAAAATAATTAAAATCAATTTGTGATATCCTGGTCTCCCACAAAGAGAAACTGACTTCCGCTTGTTAAGATCATTATCCTCTGCCCTCTCCTCTCCCTCCAAGTACTACTGCTAGACAATCACAGCAGAAGGACTTTTAATTTCCCAGGAGTGAGACAATAAATAGCGGGTCCATTAAGAGTAGGTGATAAATAGTCACATTAGCGCCATAATCTAAGATTAATATAATAGCAAGCAGAATAATGTCTGTAGCCTTAATATGCACTACACATTTTTCTAAACCCTTGGCACATTAACTCATTTAATTTTTACATCAGTAGTATGTGGTATTTTGTTATTTCTCCAGTTTACAGATGGGGAAAACTAAGGTAAGGAGAGGTAAATAATTTGCCTAAGATTACACAGGGCTGAGACTCTCTCCAGGTAGTCGGGCTCCTACCTCTCCACCAAGTCTCCTCAAAGTCTGACGCTATGTTCCTCCCTTTCTCTGGCCCCAAGTCATCTCCCTATGCCACCCCCCTCCCTTCCCTGCCTCTTCTCTCCAAGCTAGACTGTTACCCCCACATACTCACGTCAGACGTGTCCTCTCTGCCCATTACCAAGCCTACACAGTACTTTCTTTCATGGATCCTCTCCAAGCTGACTTTGCCCTGATTCTGCATTTTCTTTGCATTTAAACGTTACAGACCTGTACACCTACACACTTATAACTGTCATCGTTAACTGAGCACGTACTACACGCTAAGTCCAACACTAAGCGTGTTCCCATAATTTAAAGGATTATAAAGAATTTGTGATCGGACCCACTTTACTAAACAGAATTGAGGCTCAGAGAAGCTAAATATTGTGGCAATGTTCTCACAGTGAATAAATGCCATAGCAAGACCACACAGTCCAATCTGTACAACTCAAAGCTCACACTCTTTCTCTATGTATAACTCCATGTCGTCCCCGCGCATACATGTCTCCTTTATTTCTTTTATATCACCTAGAGCACCTAAGTACATTACGCTTCTTGAAGGAGGTATTTCTTTAACAATGGCTTCTATAAAATCATTAGGAAGACAGCAAATTACGACTATCTTAATGGTTTCTAATACTATTTCCAAAAACAAAAGGTTTCCAATTCCTTAAATGATTAGCAGCTTACCTTCAGATGCAAATACATTCAGATGGTCCCTCTCCCCCCAAAAATCTAAAGAAATATTTGTAGTTGAAGTCTTTTAGGTAACACTGCTTATTAATACTAGAACACAGGATTATTCTCACTCCTCACCAACCTCCCCACCACCACCACCACCATTAACTAGTCTCCACAGAAAGGGTTAGCTATAAATTGTTTTGCTTTGCCATTAGTCTCTCTTGATCCTAGGAAAATAGCAACATGACAGCATCCCTGATTCAGCAGCCTGCTAAACTTAAACCAATCTCACCTCTAAGTGTAATTTTTTTAACCCACTAATGAGCATACTGTAAATGCTCATTTACATAAACATCTTCTCTTCCTAGATACAAAGGTTCTAGCAGCAGTTTTTAATACCTTGAAACAGTGTAACAGCAATTCTTGCTCATTTAGTCAATGGGAAAGGTAACGATCACATTTGTTATAGTACTCTGTATTTTAATGTCACCATAAACATTAAGTGAAATGAAATAAGCTCTTCCAGGATCCCAACTGATAACAAATATGTGAAACGGAAACCAGAAATAAATACTTCACCAAAGCATCTTAACAGTACTCAGGATATAGGAGTATCTTTGTTACCTGTTATAACGGGGTACTTTCGTTCTCTCCCAGCATATGCCACACCTTCTAGGTTGGCAAAAGGCAGTATCTGGGTTTCTCTTTTCTTAAACGTCCCAAAATTTCACTCAAACCTCTTACCAAGGGCAAATCCTAAGAATGAAGAATTCCACCTCCCTTTTCTTTACAATCCCTGACTTTCCATCTCCAGTTAACAGAGAGGGTTGGGGGTGGGGAAGAGGGTGGTTGGAACAGACACAGAACGCTCGGTCGATCACCTCCTAGCCTGGCCCATCCCAAACTTCACCTTGGCACCAGGAATTCCTAGGAAATGGTCTCACCCCTATCGGAGGAACACTGTTAACTTCCTCGAAGCCACCATTTCCCTGGGGCATTATCACACACTCCCACCGGGACACATTACCTAAGAGATTACTTAAAAGAAAGCACAAATACACACAAAGAGAAACACACTGCTTGAAGCGGGCAGCTCCCGCTCAGCGTGAGCCGAGAAGCCCGGAGACCACGCGGAGCCGCGCGCGGCCAAGTTGCCACCGTGATCGCACCGACAGCGCGGCAGGCGGCCGGGGCGGCTGGAAACCCAGAGCGCAGGGCTCCAGCCCACGCTTGACGCCCGGCTCCTTGGCCCTCCGGGCAGGAAGCCCGGCGCGGCGGCGCTGCCTCTCCGAAAGGGCTCGGGCCCCGGCCGGAGCGATAAGGTGGATCGGCGCTTCCCACCCTCCCAGCTCCGCCCTCCCGGCCACATTCCTGAGAAGCCCGACTCCCGGGACGCAGCGCGGGACGCTGGGCGGACAGAGGAGTGCGGCGCTGCAGCCCTTGGGTACGAGGACAGAACCCGCCGCGCGCCCCCCTCTCGCCGGCCCCGGGCCCGCGCGGCGCCTCCGGGGCGGGGTCGCGGCGGCCGCCCCGCCACAGGTAGCGCGAGTCCCCGCCCGCCGCCGCCCCGGCGCCCCCGGCAGGCCCGCTCCAAGCACCTGGATGAACTGGATCGTGAGTGCCGACTTGCCCACGCCGCCCCCGCCGACCACCACGAGCCGGTACTTCTCCTGGCCGGAGCCGTCCCGCCAGCCGGCCGCGGCCATGGGGACGCCGCCGAGCCCAGCCCGGCCACGCCGAGCCGCCGCCTGCCTTAGGCCCGGCTCTGGGAACGTGTGCGGCCGGCTGGCTGCGGGCGAGCGGCCGGGCGGGGGTCCCAGGCGCCCGGAGCTGCCGGGAGGGCCGGTCGGTGCGGCAGCGCGGCGCCCTGGCTGGCCGAGATCCGCCCGAGGCGCAGAGAAGCGGGGTGACTGTAGGGGCCAGTGGCGGCAGCGGCCGGGGGGCGCGCTAGTCCACACGTCTCCGCAGCTCCTGCCGAACGCAGCCTTCAGCGCCGCTACAAATGGCCGTCTGGGGGCTGGACTGCTAGGCTGAGGTGCTGCATATGCATGAGGGGGGCGGGCCGGGGCGGGGCCGCGCGGGCTGGAGCTGAGATTCAGGAGCTGACCCAGGGCTCAGACCCCTGCGGCCATGCCCTTCCAGTCCCTTGACTGCGAGTGTGTGTGTGCGCGCGCGCGTGCGTACGCGTGTGAGGAACAGCATGGGAGTGGGTGTCAAGTGGAAGTGGAAAGACGGTAGACAGTGTGTGACCATAATTGTGTATGTCAGGGATTGTCAGGGATTATGTGGATGAAAAATACAGTATGTGAAGGCATGTGTGAAAAATAGAGCTGTTGTCATCTTAACTCACTTTGTCAGAGAGTAAATATCCTGTTTTAAGAGTACAGATGGTGACCAGGATTGTGTGAAAAACAGTATGTGACAATGATTGAGGATTAGAGCAGTGTCACAGTAATTGTGTGTGTGATGAGCTTGTGGTGACCGTGTGACGAATGTGACAGAGACTGAGCACTGGGCAATAAGTCACAGTGGTTGAGCATGCGCGGACAAGAGTGAATGGGACAGATTTTGTATGTGTCAGAAGAGTGTTTTAGTGGTGTGTCTGTGTGAGAAATATATGATAATTGTGTGTGCAGAGTATGAGTGTGAGAGATTAGTCTGTATTTATTTACATTCTGCATACCAGGCACTGTGCTGGAAATCCTTCTGTGAACAAACTGATATCCTTGCCCTCAGGGAACTTAGAGTCCAATGGGAGAGACAGTCAGGGCAACAGGCCAAGGGTAAGGCATAATAATAAGGGCTGTAACTACTAAGCACTGGTGGCATGTGTGCCCATAGGAGAAGCACTCACCCCAGAGCTGGGTGGTCAGGGAAGGCTTCCTGAAAGACCTGAATAATAAATAATATAGATAGACAAATAATTGGAAGACAAGTACCCCAGGAAAAGGAAACCACATATCCCAAAGCCAGAGCTGAGAAGATAAGAATTGTGTTACATGATTTTGAATGTTTTGGGAGAGTTTGCATGCCACAGATTGTGAATGAAATGTGGATTATCTATGTGTATGGTAGTTGAACCAAATGTAGCAGGAATCACAGCTCTATGTAGAGGTGGTGTAGGGTAGTAGTTATATAAGGCCATGGTCTCTGGGGCCAGACTGGTTCAAATCCTAGATCTTTCAAGAATGATATGATGTTGGGAACTAACTTAACCTTTGTGCCTCAGTTTCCTCTTCTCTAAAATAAGGAGAGTAAGACTACCTACCTTAAGGGGGTTTTTTTAGCAAGAATCGAAGAGTTAATACATATAATAGTGCCTGGCATATAGTAAGCACTTATGGCAGTTTTGGAACATGACTGCATGTTCTTGGACACAACCTAGTGACTCTCTTGGAACCAGTAGAATGCAGCAGATGAGATGTTGTATGACTTCCAAGGCTAGGTCAGAAGAGGCCACATAGCTTCCACCTGTTCTCTTGGGATTCTCGCTCTGGGAGAAACAAAGTAGGAAGTTTGGCTACACTGAGACTGCCATGCCAGAGAAGCCACATGTAAGCATGCCAGTCAAAGGTCCAGCTGAGCCACTATCCTGCTGCCAGCATCAACTGCCAGCCATGTGAGACATCTTGGACACCCAGCTCTGTCCAGCCTTCAGATGCCTACAGCCTCTGCTGGCATCTGACTGGCTGCAACTGCTTGAGAGATTCCAAGCAAGAGCTACCCAGCCCAGCCCTTCCTGACCCACAAAATCATGAACAAAATAAAATAGTAAACTAGTTTTACTTTTTAAAGCTTTCTATTTGGGAATAATTTCTATGTATAAAATATAAAGAACACCCATACACCTTTACCCAAATTTAACTATTGTATTTTACCCTACTTCCTTTATTATCCTCTCCTCTCTATCTTCCTTTATGTTTCTCTCTCTTTCATATATGTGTGATATATATTCATATATATAAATTTATGTGTAATTCTTTAGTAAAAATGATTTTTTTCAGCCATTTAAGGGTAAGTTACAGACATCATCCCTAGGTGCTCTTTATCCCTAGGTGCTTCAGTGTGTATTTCCTAAGAATAGGGATATTATCTCACATAACCACAGTGTATTTATCAACTTTAGCAAACTTAACATTAATATGAATACTTCACTCTACCATTTATATCCCAATTTTGTCAGTTGACTCAATACTGTACTTTAAAGCATTTTTCCCCTCTAGTACAGGATCCAGTCTAGGGTCAGGTCTTGCATTTAGTTGTCAAATATCTTTTGCTTGTTTAAGTGTGGAAATGGTTGTCTTAAGCACCTATTTTTCTTTGGGGGGGAGGGAGTTTGTTACACAGCAGTAGTAGCCAGAAAAGCCTCAATGACAGATATTATTATCAATGTAAAAAGAAAGAGAAAAGGGAAAGAGAAAAGAAAAAGGAACCCATGTCAAGGAGGAGCTGAGAAAGGGCCAGTTATGCTTCCGACAAATGCCTCTCAGTGTTTGCCTAGCCCTGAAATTTCCCATAATCCTTCAGGACCGAGAAGATAACCAAAGAGTCCTCCTTATGCTCCTTCCCTCCTAAAGTACAATCCAAAATCTTTCTCTCCTTTCAAGTAGGTATGATAATCAGAAAAGCTTACCAAATCTAAAAAATATCCAAAAGAAAGTAAGTTATTCTCTGAGCAAAAAAACATAGCTATATCAGCCACAACTATTTAGTCTGGGGAAATCAGACATACGAGTAGGTCATAAAACAATTATAATGAATTCCTCAGTATTCTGTGACTGTGTATCTGGCAGAGGAGTGCTCAGGAGGTTCTGAGCCTGATGATAGTTAGACCAGCAAAAGAAAAGGAGGCTACCGTAATATAGACAAGCTAGTGAGCACTTATGTGTTCGGTGACTAGAGTTTTCAGGGAGAAATCCATTTTCAGTAGAACCTATTTCAATAACCTATTTGCTGAGCTGCTTCTTTGCCTGATTCCTGACCAAGATTTTCTTTCCTTCCTGCTCTGCACCACTATAATCCTATGTATTGGACAATTCCAACACTGAAACCAAGCGTGCAAACCCATTCTGTTGAAAACTTGTGTTGGTTGCCTCCCAGGCATCTATTTTCCTTCTTTTCAAATAGTACCTCCAAATTTCCCCTCCATAGTTTGGGAATGGTTGATTTGCACCCCCAACTCCAGGGGATCACCCTCATTCACTTAAGATTATCAACTTCTACTGGACACAGTAATTAGCTGAAGGATGGGCATATGACTGAAGACAGGCCAAGAGAAATAGATTCAACTGCAGAATCAAAACTACAATGAGATATCAATTCATACCCACTAGGATGACTATAATCAAAAAGACAGATGATAACAAATGTTGACGAGGATGTAGAGAAACTGGAACCCTCATACACTGCTGACAGGAATGTGAAATGGTGCTGCTGCTTTGGAAAACAGTCTGACATTTCCTCAAAAGTCAAACATAGGGACAAAAGATGGCGGCAACCATGCAACAGGATTTGGCCCACCTCATGAATTCGAGCTGCTCTCATAAAGATCTGGTAGGCAACTATTGTCAGATCCTGGAAAAAAACATTCAGTTATCTGGGGCAGAACAACTAGAAGCTTTGAAAGCTTTTGTGGAAGCAATGCTAAATGAGAATGTCAGCCTTGTGATCTCACGATAGTTCTGACATCTCCCTAACCTGCCTGATAGCACAGCCATAAAAATCTATCATTTTATCTTGGAAAACATCCAGCCTAAAGTCATTTCATTTGAGGAGCACTTTGCTTCCATAAGACAGCATCTTGCATCTGTATATAAGAAAGAAGAAGATTGGAGAAATGCAGCTGAAGGGTTGGTGGGAATTCCTTTGGAAACAGGACAAAAACAGTACAATGTAGATTATAACCTGGAGGCTTCCATGAAGATTGCTAGGCTATAGCTAAAGGACGATGATCCAGTCCAGGCAGAAGCTTACATAAATCAAACATCATTGCTTCAGAATGAACCAACCAATGAACAGTTACAGATACAATATAAGGTATGCTATTCACATGTTCCTGATTATAGAAGAAAATTCACTGAAGCTGCACAAAGGTACAACGAGCTCTTACAAGACAACAGTGCATGAAAGTGAAAGACTAGAGGCCTTAAAACATGCTTTGTAGCACTGTACCATCTTAGCATCGGCAGGGCAGCAGTGTTGTCAAATGCTAGCTAGCTACTCTTTATAGGATGAAAGGTGCCAGCAACTTGATGCTTATGGGATCCTAGAGAACAGGTACCTGGATAGGCTCATCAGAGGAAATCAACTTCAAGAATTTGCTGCCATGCTGATGCCCACCAAAAAGCAACTACAGCTGATGGTTCTAGCATCTTAGAGCTGTTAGTGAACACAATTTGTTGTCCTCAAGCAAATTATATAATAATATTACCTTTGAAGAACCTGAAGCTCTTTTAGAAATCCCTGCAGCTAAGGCAGAAAAGATAGCATCACAAATGATAACAGAAGGATGTATGAATGAATCAGATTGGTGGAATAGTTCATTTTGAAACGTGAGAAGCCCTGCCAACATGGGACAAACAGATCCAATTGCTTTGTATCCAAGTGAATAACCTTTTGGAAAATTAGCACCAAAACGGACAACACAAGCCATGGAAGCCCAGATGGCTCAGTGAATCCTTATAGAACTTCTGTGCACACGACATCTTTTCCCATGTTGTACAGATTAATTTCACTGTCTCCAAAGCATCTGCGTCATGACCTTACATATTGCAATCCCTTTAATGCTGGATTCCATTTAAAGAAGACATTATTAGAGCAGGAAGTACAAGCATTTAAAAATATGTAGTTCTCATATATTCAGGGTCTCTGTATATCAAGCTAACTCAGATGTTTTGAAAGCTTTTCTTTAAATGTAGTAAATGAAATATCTGTGGCTAAAAAGTTTGGGATTTTGATAACTTTGTAGTCATGTAAAACATATGTTGTACCTCTCCAAATGTGGCTATTCTAATAAATAAAGAAGTGAGCCCCCCCCAAAAAAAGAAAGTTAAACACAGAGTTACATACAACCCAGAAATTCTACCCCTAAGTATATACCCAAGATAAATTAAAACATATATCCATATAAAAACTGTACGTGCAAATTTATAGCAGCATTATTCATAATAGCCAAAAAGTGGAAACAACTCAATTGTTCATCAACTGATGAATGGATAAACAAAATGAGGTATATTCATACAATGGGATATTATTTGGCAATAAAAAGGGATGAAGTATTGATACATGCTACAACATGGATGAACCTTAAAAGTATGCTAAATGAAAAAAATCAGTCACAAAAGACCACATATCATATGATGCCATTAATACGGAAGGTCCAGGATAGGAACATCTATAGAAACAGAAAATAGATTAGTGGTTGCCGGGGCTCAGGGAGTAATGGTATTACCAGTTGAGTAACTGATTATGGGTATGGGGTTTCTTTTGGAGATATGAAAATGTTCTGAAATTAGATAGTTGTGAGAGTTGCGCAACTCTCAATATACTAAAAACCACTGCCTTACACACTTTTAAAGTGAATTTCATGGTATATGAATTAAATCTCAATAAAGCTATAAGGAGAAAGATTCAATTACAGGGTTTTATTTGAGCTATCAAGAAAATATTTTTTTACTTCAAGATGTCCCCCGTATCAACTCTATTCCTTTATTTATTTATTTATTTAATTTATTTATTTATTTTATTTAACTCAAAGTCAAGGGTTCAGAAAGCAAGAAGCCCGTATGTTCAACTCTACCTAGACATTCTATTCCAAAATGCTTTCTTGCCGTCAGAAAATAACCCAAACGTGTACAGCAAAAAGAAACTCCCCTGCAAAAACAGATTGCTAAAGACATAGGAGAATACGGGAAAAATTTAGTTGTCGTTTGAGCCAATTAAAGATGATTTTTACCTTAATCCGAAAAGGTTCCTTCTCAAGTAGCTGGGAGATAACAGGTAAGGTACGTAAATACACATGGGAAGGATGACCTAGAACCTTGGTAAGAATGATAGAAATCATTGCCCTTAATGAAAGAAATCCTGTGACTAAGGAAGGAATTTCTTTCCCAATATGACCTAGCAGGTTGTTAGCAGGATACAGGTCTCCTGACTCCCCTGCTCAGAGTACTTTGCCCCACGCCAAGCTGTGTGTTGTCCAGAACCCCTCAGAGCCTCACAACGTAGACCATGTGACGCTGTCAATCAAGGCTGTTGAATGCATCATTTTGACTTACGTTGAGCAATTGTCTGGTTAAAGGGTTGTCAAGAGATTTCAACAGGCAGATTTAGGGCCAGATTTGACCAACAGATATGTTTCAGCCCACAACTCAATTCCAAAAAAAGTTTTTTTTTAAATTGGTTGCCAATATTTAAAAATAGGTTATGTTACAAACAAATCTGGATTTCTAACTCTTCCTGAAAAATTAAGTGGAATATCTAGCAACACCAGGCCAGCCTTATCATTTGACAGCTGGCTAAAGGTTAAGTACATGCTGCCCTTGAGGAGAAGGTGTGGACGCTCCTGTTCGTCAGTCTCCAGCACTCTTGTATCACACCCCACCCCTTTGATGTCACCTGCCTGGTCTTTGTGGGCGTTAAGAGCTTGCACATCCTACTGCTATATGCCAATGTTTTCAACCTAGGATGCGCTTCTGAATCCCCTGAGTGCCTCAAAATGAGGAACCTGGGCTCCACCCCAGACTTAATAAATAAGAATCTCTGAAGTTACAGACCAAGAATCTGAAGTTGTATTATTTAAATTTCTAAAGTAACTCTGAGACACTTCGACAACTGAGAACTCTTGGAGGAGAGTAGCCTCATTGAGGTCCACACTATTTCAGGACAAACAATGACATTCTCATCTGGAATGTTGGTTACTCATCATCTCTAAAAAACCACCATTGCCCAAATACCATCCCTGGCCCGGCCCAGAGAAAGGATCTGGGAGTGGAATGGGGAGGGAGGTGCTGAAACCAAGATTCCCCTGACCTCATCCATAGCTGAATGAGACAGAGTCCAGGCCTGGTGACGAAAGAGGGCCAACCCCCAAAATCAGAGAGCATTTGATCCTTATCTTGGTTGATGGAAGAGCACTATCCACTTATTTCCTTAATGGGCCACTGTTTCTAATGAGAATGAATGGCTGGTGGAGAATGAAACAGCCCAGCAGGAGCTGCATGTGTCTTAGATGAGACAGACGCACAAATCTATTCCTTGTTTAAAGATCACACTGCTAAGAATAGAAACTGAAACACACGCTCTGAGGAAGGCCACAACGGAGCTGGAGAAATCCACAGCTTAGCGGAGGATAATCTGAGAATCACAGAGCGGAAGGGTGTCCCTGAGATCTTTCCCTCTAAAGCTCTCGTTTTACAGATGAGGAAGCAAAGGCCCAGATGAAAAGGAGCAGTCCAGCATTGCCTAGAGACAGAGCAGAAACACAATTGGAACTCAGATTCTGTCTCCCAGCGTGAGCCTTACTCAGCGTGGAGCACTGCCTTGGGTGCCCAAGAGCCCAGAAGGCTGAGCAGTGCCAAAGTCACACCCCACTTCTTGGGTGTTCACCATAGCATTTTGTAAAATAATGAAAAATCAAAAACTACCTAAATATTAAACAACAGGGGCTCAGGTAAATAGATAATGCTACCACCATAGTATGGAATACAATGTGGCCATTAAAAATAATTTTTTTTAAGTTAATAAATAATTTTTATTTATGTAGGCTATAAAACAATATTTCAGCATTTATTTATATATTATATCTAAAATTATATATAATATATATGTATATAATATATACACATAAAATACCTACCATTTGCTGAGGTCTTACCATGAGCCTGGCACTGTGCTAATCACTTAACACATATTATCCAGTTGAATCCACACATCAACCATCTAAAGTGGGTTCTGTTATTATTTGTATTTTACCAAAAAGCTGCAGCACAGAGATGTCATAGCTGGTAAATGGCAGAGTACCCAGAAGGTCTGAGCTCCAGAGCTTTTTACTTGACCACCACGTACAGATTTTAAAACAAGAAAGAAAGACTGGCAGGGCAGGATATCCAGTTCTCCTACGTAGTGAGATCACTGGTGAGTTTTATTTCCTACTTTCAGTTTTTCTGTACATATTTCTCACTCTCTCTTTTTTTTTTTTTTTTTTAATTCTCCATTCTCTCTTACCCCTGGCCTCTGATAATCTCTAATCTACTTTCTGTCTATGAATTTTTCTATTCTAGATATTTCATAAATGGAATCATACAATATTTGTCCTTCGATGTGTGGTTGATTTCACCTCACATAGTATTTCAAGATTCCTCCAGGTTGTAGAATGTATTCATGTTTTTTTCCTTTTTATGGCTACATAGTATTCTATTGTAGGGGTACACTACAATTTATTCATTCATCTATTGATGGACATTTGGGTTGTTTCCACCTTTTGACTATTGTGAATAACACTGCTATGAACATTCACGTATACGTACCTCAGTTCCTGTTTTCAGATCTTTTGGGTATATGACTACGAGTGGAATTGCTGGGTGAAATGGTAATTCTATGTTTAACTTTTGAGGAACTGCCAAACGGTTTTCTCCAGCAGCTTCAGCATTTTACATTCCCATGAGTAATGTACAAATGTCCTAATTTCTCCACGTGTTCATCAACACTTGTAATTTTCCATTTTTTATTATAGCTATCCCAGGTGTGAAGTGCTCTTCTCATTGTAGTTTTCATTTGCATTTCCCTAGTGACTAATGATGTTGAGCATATTTTCATATGCATATTTGCAATTCATATGTTCTTCTTTGGAGAAATGTCTGTTCAGGTCCTTTGCCTATTTTTAAATTGGGTTGTTTGTCTTTTTGTTTAAGTTGTAGGAGTTCTTTATATATTCTGGATATTAAGCCTTTTTCAGATATGTGATTGGCAAATTCTCCCATTCTGTGGCTTTTCACTCTCTTGACGCTGTTCTTTGATGAACAAGTTTTTAACGTTAATGAATTCCAGTTTCTATTTAAGTCAGCAAAAAATATAAAATTATGTTTATGAACAATTTTAATTATATGGGGAAAGCAGAAGCCAAAGTTACACATATATGACCTAACTATGTGAAAATAAGTGGTAGTTAGATAATCTGGGAGAATTAACTATTCCAGGAAGACTGAGAATCAGGTCAATATATAGAAAATACTTATGTTGTCCTCTATCATTCAGATTGAACTGTAATGTCTGCTTTGTCTCTTTCTTCCCTGAAGCAGCTTTCCAAAGAGAAGCACGCCTGCTGCTCTAAAGGGACTGAGCCCTGAAAATTGAGCTTCCTGTAGCACCCAGGCCTGGTTTATCAAGCTCCAAACAGGTCTCTTTTATTCACATGCTTTATCAGGACGATGACTATGGCTGTTTTAAAGATTTGTGACTAAGAAAAGACCAAAACAGTGGAAGAGAGAAGAGGGCAGTCTTTTTTTTTCTTTCAAATGATAAGCTATGACATCTCTAGCCTTTAGAACAGAAGAGCACTTCAAACGCAGCCATATGGATTTAAGTTAGACAGCTGGTAGAACCTGACAATAAGGCATGGAAGACAGATCCTAGGAAGCTTTTCGAATGCAGTGGTTTCTGGGCTCTGTTCCTGCCCCCACAGAATTACACTGTTTCAGGAGAGAACTGAAAGGAAATGCTTTGTGATTGCAATCTTCCCTCTGTGCCTCATGGGGCATGGGATACTTCTGTCTCCCGCAGGTGTAACACCAGTGGGCTGGTGAGAACAAACAAGGTTTTCTTTATAAGGCATTCGGGAGCCCTGGACAGAGAGTGTGAGACATGGCGTCCTAAATGTTAGAAAGGGAAAGGGCCTGAGAAATCTGTGACTCCACCCCACATATTAGTCAATGATGGGGCACTGTGGGGTCCAATAAACAGCCCACTTCTTCACCCACGTTCCAAACCACTTGAAAAATAGGGCCAACAGAAGGAGATCAAAATGTCAGCTGAATTACTAATAAGCACTAGACTGGAGGATATGGCTTAGATATGACGCTAAATGGGCTTGCTTACACTACTCCCAGAATACACTTACCACTGAGCTACGGGCAGGGCTCTAAAAACTGCAGGCCTCATCATATAGGGATCTGTCTCCATAAAACTTGTAGCACATAGAGGAACACAAAATAACTGCCCCTTTGGGTCAGACTGGCTCCACCCCCCATCCTTACACCCCCAAAAAACAAAGGGAGGAGTTCACTGAGCATGTCCAGATCATCCTTCCAAACTCATCCTTCCAATTAGATACTCATACCTTCTTCATAGGGAAGGGTGAATCAGGGGTGGGGAGAGAGGCTAGGAGTCTTACTCTAGTGATATTCAAATTTTAGTGGGCATCAGAATCACCTGAAGAATTTATTACAACACAAATTATTGCACTTTACCCCCAGAACCTGGATTCAGTAGATGTGGAATAGGGTTTGATAAACTGTGCTCTTTAACAAGTTCCCCAGTGATGCTAATGTTGCTTATTTGGGGATCACCCTTTGAGAACCAATGGTCAAAGAGAATCTCTTCATTTGGAAACATAAGGAGGAATAAATGTTCCCCTTGACAGTAAGGACTTGCTTAGTTGCCAGTGAGAGAAACCCGACTCAAACTGAAATAAAAAGAATTTATCGGTTCATGTAACTAAATGATACAGCTGTTGATCTAACTTCAAGCACGACTAGACTTAGATGGTATCTTCAGGACTTTCTGTATTCTCTGATTCTCTCAGATGTGTTTGTTCTGTATGACTCTAGTCTTAGGTAGTGTTTCCCCTGGTGTTAGTTGGCAAAATAGCTCCACTTACATTCCTTCCCCTAAGCCAGTATTTCTCACTTCACCATGATCAGAATCACCTAGAGGGTTTGTTAAAACACAGACTGCTGGGCCCCCACCAAGGAGTTTCTGATTCAGTAGGTCTGGGTAAAACCCAAGAACTGGCGATTCTAACAAATTCCCAGGTGATAATATCGATGCTATCAGAAGAATGGAGAAAGGATACTGAGGAGACATAAACAATAGATGTTCACTACTCTTTGTTTTATAGATCAAGAAACTGAGAGGTTAAGTGGCTGGTCTGTTTTATCCCATGTAGAAGATAAAAGTTTTTCTAAAGGGCACGTTGGCACAGTAGAAAGAGCATGGGGTTTTGAAGTAAGAAAATCTGACGTCACATCCCATCCCTACACTGACAAACTGAGTGGTTTAGGGCAGATCACTGAACCTCTTGGCTCCTCTCTTTAGTGTTTTAAAATGAGAATAAGAGTAACCCCTACTCATAGTGTGAGATGAGGGTGTGATGATTTACTGGAACAAGAGTCATTTATAGTTAGAGAAGTATTAGATAGAGGGGAGTTTAAAATTATTTTAGAAGTCAATGTGAATTATAATACATGAAAATTAAAACTACACAATTACAGGCCAGCCCAGTGGCTCAGGCGGTTGGAGCTCCAAGCTCCTAATTCCTAAGGCTGCCGGTTCAATTCCCACATGGGCCACTGGGTTCTCAATCACAAGGTTGCCGGTTCAACTCCTCAAATCCCGCAAGGGATGGTGGGCCCCGCCTCCTGCAACTAAGATTGAACACAGCACCTTGAGCTGAGCTGCCTCCCGGATGGCTCAGTTGGTTGGAGCGCGGGCTCTCAACCACAAGGTTGCCAGTTCGATTCCTCGACTTCTGCAAGGGATGGTGGGCTGCGCCCCCTGCAACTAACAATGGCAACTGGACCTGGAGCTGAGCTTCGCCCTCCACAACTAAGACTGAAAGGACAACAACTTGAAGCTGATGGCATCCTCCACAACTAAGATTGAAAGGACAACAACTTGACTTGGAGAAAAGTCCTGGAAGTACACACTGTTCCCCAAGTCCTGTTCCCCTTCCCCAATAAAATCTTAAAAAAAAAAAAAAAAAAAAAAAAAAAAAAACTACACAATTAGTTTTTTTGTGGTTTTTTTTGCTTGTTTTATTAGTACTATTTTTCACCAATACAATTGGCAAGGTCAAATATTTGATAACACTATGGAGCAAAAGTCCGGTTGAAACATATACTTTCATTCATTGCTGGTTGACTCCAGCCCATATCCTAGGACCTTTCAATGTACTCAGGGACCCAGTGCCTCAAGAATTTCATCTCTTTGCCTTGAGGGATTTTTCTGAACTGTGGAAGTCCATTCCAGCCACTAGCAGGCCAGGCCAGGGAATCAACACTTAGCCCCTCCTCCCATCTCACACCCCCACACTCCCAGAGCAACCTTCAGCTGATGACTCTTGGAAGATATAGCTCCCACACCTTTCTTTAGGAAAGTCCAGAAGTGAGTATTCTGCACCGTTTCTCATAATTTCCCAGTGGGATTAAGCGCCAGTCACCCACTGTAACAGCTGGCTTCATAACACACCCCTTTGATGGTTGCGTTCCCTTCCCTGTATCATTCTCCCACCCCTCAACTTTCTGTGTCCCCTGCACTCCCAAATAAGCTAATTGCACTAGAATCGTTGTTGTGGAGATATGCTTTTCTGGGGGAACCCCAACTAAGATATAAACATCTTTGGGAGTGGGGATATCTAGCACATTACAAATTCGCATGCCCTTTGACCTAGCAAAACTAATTCTAATAACTTATTTAACAGGTATATTCACTCATGTGTAAAACAACATATATTAAACTATTTACTGAAGCAGTATTTGTGATATCAAGATATTGACACAATTTAAATGTCTATTAATTTGGGAATGGTCAAATAAATCAAGGTACATTCATACAATATGATACTATGCAGGAAAAAAAAGGAATTCCTATTAACTTGGAACAATCTTCAAGGTTTATTTAAATGAGAAAAGCAAGATACCAAACAGAACGTATAATATAATAGTGTAAAAGGGGGAGCATATGTAAATGTGTATTTGGTTGTAATAATGTAGATTATTTCTAAAAGTATAAACAAGAAACTGGGAGACTATTCTTGTATATACTCTTTGGCATCTTTTGAATTTTGAACCATATGAGTGTATTCTCTATTCAGAAAACCAAATTAATTAATTAAAAACTTCTTTAACATGAATGTGGAAAAAGAATTTTACATTCCCAAAGTTATTTAAGAGTTAGTCATTTCAGAAACACATTTATTTTTATAACATTAGATATCATTGTAACTACAAACTACAAAGCTACCAATTGTAACATATCTAAAAAATGTCTATCAATGACCACCTAGAGCTTTGAAAGGGACAGACAATGCGTTAATTAACCAAGAAAATAGAAAGAATAAAAGACAGGGAAGGTTGTTGAAGAGCCCATAGACACACTTGGGAATTTTGACGCTCTCATTGTAGTAAATAACATCTCCCCTGTCCTGCAGAATCTCCCTATAAAGGTGGGAGATTTTTATGCCCACTGTCTTGTGTGCACTGCAGCCATCATGACATTTCACAGGTAAGGAGACTAAGACTTGGGGAGCTGAAAAGACTAGCTGAAGGTTTCATAAGTAGAACCTGAATTTCATCCCAGGTCTGCCTGAACCCCTGGCAAGATATATGCCAACATCCCCTCAGTGTTACCTATCAAAGATGCAGACCTCGATAAGAGCTTTGAAAATAGGGATCACATTTTAAAGTCACAATCTCCAAGGTCCAGGCCTGAAAGTACACTAGTGACCAGGAGGGAAAGCCATTTCCTCTTTGGCCCCTCTGCACAGATTTGCATGCCAGAGCCAGAGCACAGGGACCAGTAAGGGGGTTCTTGGTTCCTACCTTTCTGTGACTGGAGCATGACAGCACCTAGGACCATACAATAGGGTAGGACTCTATTAAAACTCATTGGGAAAATATTTTTTGACAAACATTTAGTTTTGCTTTTGCAGTCCTTTACTCACTGCCCAGCACATTGAAGCTCTCAGAAAATATTTGTTGAATAAATGAACTAATGATTAGGCAGAATAGTGTGAGGTAATACAGGAAGTGCTAAAGGGTTAAAATACACAGGCCCAGGTTATAACTCAGTTGAGGAGACAAGACAAAAAACCCACAATATTTAGGTAAGAGTAGAAGCCAGGACTATAAGTAAGGCCTCAGTGCCAAATGAAGCCTGAGCTACAGGAAATCAAAGGTGAGAAATAACCCTGTAGGTTGGAGTGATGGGAAGATGATATATGGATAAGCAGAGATAAAAAAGGTATTCTGGGGAGGACAATTTCTAGTGGAGAAGCCGGATAAGCCCAATAGCTTGACGCACGAGAAAGAACTACAAGATTTGTAATTGGATGGGACCAGGGTTTGAATCCCATATCTCCCCTTTACTGATGGACACAGTTACTTAACCCCTCTGATAAGGATAAAAATGGGGCTTCAGAGCCAGGCTGAGATATTTGTACTATACAGCCTCTGCTGGTGGCCATTTTGGATGCTTGGTCTTCAGGAGCTCATCCTTCCTGGAAAGCTTGCCTGAAGCCAGATGGGAGAGAAGGAAGACTGGACTGGAGAAAGGAAAGATATTTTCTTCTACCCCTGAGGTCCCCCAGACCTGGAGCCAACTAGAAAATGATGGGGAAATTGGGGTCCCTAAATGGAATGCAAGGCCTCCCCAGATCCATGGGATAAGCTAAAGCTGGATGGGGCAGCCATGGTGGAGAGAGATTTTCTATTACAGCCCCATGACATCATTACAGTCTCTGTCAGACAGTCCCACAGCCGCAGTAGTCACCAATCCAGGTTGCGACCCGAGACCTCCAAAGCCCCCTCCTCCACAGGATTTTGGTTCCCCTCCCTTGGCTTCTTGATCTTTGAGTCTTCACTTCCCTTTGTTTCTATTTCAGTCTCTATTTCAGCTTTTTGTTCTCTGTTTCAGTCGTTTTTTTTATCTCTCTGTTTCTCTGTCAATTGTCTCAAATTCTTCCTCCATTTTACTCACATTTCTCTGAATAACAAGACCCGGCCCCTGGACAATATTCCTTGCATTACTAAAACCCAAAACAAAGCAAAACAAAAACCCAGAGGGTTGGCTTATTCACAAAAGCACATCACTCTGAAAGCCAGCATGATCATTTAGATTCATACCTTTATACAATACTCAAAAATGTATCTCAGACAGATTAAAGAGTTAAACGTAGAAAAGCCAACATCACAGAAAAGCCAAATCACAGAAAAACTGGCAGGAAATTGAATTCACTATTTATCAGATCTTTGGAGGAATAGTAACTTTTAAAGCATTAAGCAAAAGAAGAAATCACAAAGGAAAAGATGAACAGATTTTACTACATAAAAATGTGAAGCTTCTATGCAAAAAAAAAGATTAAAAGAAAAAGAAAAGCAGACTAAGAAAAATGTTTACAGTAACAGTCAAAGAATGAATATCTAAATTATATGAAGTTCATATCATAAAAAGAAAAATTAAAGCTTGAATAAACAGACATATTCCATAAATAGAAATATAACCATAAATCAACATAAGGAAAAGTGTTTAGCTTCATATTCTCAAGTATGTGCAAATTAAAACACTAATCGGAACCATTTCCCTGCCATTATACTAGCAGAAATTAAAACAAAGATAATACCCAGTGCTTGTGGTTAAGTAAATTTACACAATACTTTTGGAACGCTCTTTGGCAATAATTATCAAGAAACTTTAAACTATGTGTACCTTTGTCCCTTAATTCCATTCCAAGGGATTTGTTCTAAGGCAGCAGATGTTAAAATTATGCTCCTTACAACTGTCTGTGGGTCTGTTAGGGAGTATGTATTTGCCAGGGTTTGGGGCTATATGGCAAAAGAAATTAGCCCTATCATAAACAAAAAGTTAATGCACAGAAAAAAAACCCTCAGAGATTCACAGAATCAATGGTTTGTTTTATGGCTGTACAGCCAGGTTCTGAAAACAAGCAGGGAAACAGGAGAATTCCAGAGGGCTAGGCAGCTGGAACCACACCACAGGTCATAAAGCCAGAACAAGCAGGTGCATGTGGCACTGCGGCTGAGAGGAAAATGACCTCCAGTCACCCCCACAGTCACATGCTCATGATTCAAAAACATAGGAGAGACTATCTGATTGACTGAACCTACGTCACATGCCTCAGGTTTTGCAAAGAAGAAGGAGGTGGGGGTGAAGAATCTGGGTCTTTGGCTTCCTACCGGGAAATAAGAAGTATCTCCCAAATCTATACACATATGGAGAGTGCCTCAAACAGAAGCCTTGAGAACGCACTGCAAGATACCGGTGCTGGACAGCTCGAAAGCAGGAAATACGTTCTATGGGTCGATTGGGTACTGACCACATACAGCTCTAAGTCCCATCCTCACTTCAACCCAAGCAACTCTACTTTCATCAGTTTTTCCAACTAGGCTTCTTGGCAAAATTTTATATGAAGGAAGGTTCCTGCAGTTTCAAAACGTTTGAGAAGCTTTTGTGACAACACCAGGAAGGCTGTTTTACTACTACACATTACCAAATCTCTTCTTCCTTGCTGCCTCTAAATTAAAAGGTTGGAAAGATACTTGGTTTTGTAGCCTCCCTTATAGGCAAGGGTAACAATGCAATGCTCTGAAGAGACATAGTTTGTGTCTACTGGGAGTGATTTGGGGATGATAAAAACAAAAAGGCTGACTTGACTGACATTATCTCTTCCTCTTTTCTGCCTGGAATGTTGATGGTATGACTAGAGCTTCAGCAGCCATTTTGAGACCATGAACATGAGAAAAAGGCCAAGGGAACCAAAGCCAGCAGTCATCCACCTCTGAAGAACTTGTTATATGAGAAAAATAACCCTTTATTTTGAAGACCACTTAGAGAAGCTTTCTGTTCCTTGCAGCTAAAAGCATTACTAATTGTTACACCCCAAAGAAAAAGAAGTACAAATATATACTAATATGTCGTACATTACAGCATGTTTTCAGATTGGTAAAAAAAATAAAAAAGTAAATGAAATTTAAATGTCTAACTCTAACCGTAGGAGAATTCTTAAATAAATTACAGTCTATCCACTGGATGAATCATTATGCCTATAGTAAGTTGGATAAATATGAACTCTTTATATGCTTATGACATGACAAATATTCAAACATCAGAATACATGACTTCATCAATGTTATTCTATTAAACATAAAAGCCCAGCTACCTACTATAGCCACTGTCCCTTTTTAAGGAACCAAGTGACCCACAGCACCTGCTGAGTAGAATAGCCCTAAACAATCATGTTCTGTGCTATGTAGCTCTACGACCCCTCCTCTCCACACACACAGCTGATTGGCTCAGGGATCGGCAAACGATCCAGAGTTGCCAACATCCTTAGAGATCAAAACTCTTTGCTGCAAAACTGTGCTCAGTGAACTGGGCCAAGAGGTTTCTCCATTCTTTGGAACAGGAATTGGCGAATACCAAGAGAATTGGGCAAACCACAACAGGGGCCGAAGCTTAAAGGACACATAGACCATGAAGTCAAATACAGGAATGAGAGGCTGTGAACACATGTATTATCAGGATCCGGAAAAGATTAGGCTGAGAAAAGATAAAGAGTAGAGTATGAGGAAGTCAGCCAGGTGAACGGGAAGAAAAGAGAAATAAATGGAAAGAAGCAAAAGCACAAAGAGTAGCTGACCTACGTAAATGGCGGAGCATAAGAGTGAAGATCAAGAAGTCCTCTGAGTTCTGGAAAACTGCCTTAGATCCAGAACAACTTTCCGGCTCCAGTCTGACTGGCCTAGCTGGACTCCACCTCCTTTTGCTGAATTTTGGTGCAACTCTTTTCTCTTCCCTCTTAGCTATGGTTTCAACTAGGCCTTCTAGCCTGTGTGAGTATGTATTCCTGGGAATTATAATAGCCTAACACGGGTATAAACACAATCATGAAAAATAATCTTTGCATATGGACAGGAACATGAGCAAATAAAAACAACTGTTTTGTCAGAGAAGGGAGTTTGTGGACGATATATCTGTTCAGGAATTCATTTTTATTGCTCTAATGTTGTTTCTACATTAAGTAAAACTATGTTTTAAAATCACTGTAGAACTCCTGGAGTAAAGCCTTAAATGAGTACATACTGCTTGACTCTGCAGTACTACTTCTAAGAATTTAAGATAGTCTGTATTAGAGATAATGCAGGAAAATGTTAAATTCTTGAATACTCATCACAGCACTGTTGTAGTAGGAGAGAAAAAAAAAGGAAACCACTAAAATGCCAAACAAGAGTACTGGTGAAATAAGTTATGATATATCCACAATTGGATGCTGTATAACCGTTAAAAATCACTTTGTGGAACAATATTGTTTAGCACAGAAAATGTTCATGATTTACTGCTAAGAAGAAGAAGAAAAAAAAAACCAACCAACCAACCAACCAAACAGGGTACCTGCAAAATGGTACCCTGTTTCCCCTGAAAATAACACCTAGCCGGACCATCAGCTCTAATGTGTCTTTTGGAGCAAAAATTAATATAAAACCCAGTATTATATTATATTATATTATATCATATCATATCACATTATATTATATTATATTATATTATATTATATTATATCATATTATATCATATTATATCATATTATATCATATTATATCATATTATATCATATTATATTATATTATATTATAAGTCCAGGTCATGTTTTACTATAATTTTTGCTCCAAAAGACGCATTAGGGTTGATGGTCCAGCTAGGTCGTATTTTCAGGGAAACACGGTAACTATTCTGATGCCTTTTTTTTTTGTAGAGAACACAATGTGTGCTACCATAGGCATAGAAAAATACTAACAGGAAAGGACAGACATTAACATGCTAACAGTGGCCGTCCTTGGATTGGGAGGCATGGATGATTAGAAGAAATTTTAGTATTTTTCCTTTATGCTATTCCTCTTTCGTGTTTTTCTATCTTGCATATCTATTTTATTTATATAATTAAGAAGGTGAAGAGAGAAGGCTTTTTTCACCACCACCACCACCCCCTCATTTTTTTTTTTTTTTTTTTTTGAAGAAAAACCTGCTGACTGCCTGTACGCCTAGGGAAGCAACCACTTCAATGGGTGCCTCTGGAAGGGCCGCGAGCTGGGCGTTCCGGAGCAGGGAGCGGTCACTCCGGTGCCGCCGCGGGCACTGCTGACACGGGTGCTAACAGGCAGTGCTCACAGAGGTATGAAGCTGTAAGCCTGTGAAAAGCCAAGCCAAGTAGAGGGAAGCGGCTCTGCGAGAGACCCAACCCGGCGGGTCTGAGCGCTTGGAGCCTGCCCTCGTGCACTGCAGATGAGCCATAAATGAAGTGGGGCCCTGGCCAGGCCACCAGGCAGTCAGCCCGTGAGGCCCGCTGGCCAAAGAGTAAAGCCAGGGTAATCAGGACAGGCGGGGATCACGTGCTTCAAGCTCAGGAGCCTGGGGCCTTCCTCACCGGCTTCAGTTCACCCCCTCGATTTCCACTCAGGGGCTGCTGGGTCTTGTTTTAAAAAGACAAAAACAAAGAAATTATGATGACACAGAAGGAATATGGAAATAGGAGTCAGAGGACTTAGAGTTGACTCTCAACTGATGTGACCATGAGCAGGTCCTCACGCTACTTCATGCCTCAGTTTCCCCATCTGTGACATGGGGATAATTATGATATTTACCCCAATAGGTAGCTATAAATCTTATTAATGAAAACAGAAAATATATAAGAAGTGATATATCAAAACTGCTTCATAAGTTATGAAGGACTAAGTTAACATGAGTCCCTGTTTATAAGAGGCGTGCCTTTTTAGTTCTCTAATTTTGAATGTTATTTGTATAATATTTAATGGTACCTCAGTACTTTCCACTTTCCACAGCTCACAATGGAAGACTCCACAGAGAAATGATAATTTAGACGTCAGAGGGAAATCAGATCCAAAGCAAAGGAGAACATATACCTGCCGATATAAAGATCTATAAAAATTTTCCGTGTTTCACAACAGAAAAGGTGTAAAAGGAGCCATGATTAAATATGTTATTCTCATTCTTGGAAAAGATTAGTACAGATGAGAATATTAAGCAGGTTAAGTGTCTTCAGCAGAAATGGAATGTTTTTTAAATCCACACTGCCCAAGTATTGGTCATTTACATGTCACTCTCATGTGTTTTGCTGTATCTCTAGGCCTCATGTACTTTTAGTTAATGAATACTTTTTCTAAGAATCTAACAAAAATGATTTCCTACAAAAAATTATATTTTCCCTAATACACTGTGCTTTATTTAAACATACATAACCATTAAAGTAGAAAGTGTTCATCCTCTAGCCCCCTAAGGTCATCTAACAGGCCACGTAAGATGTATGTGTGCAGAATATGTGTTGGCTATATGTATTTCCTTCACCCAGAGGCCCCCCCAGGGCCCCTGCAGAGCCGATGAACAGTGCTGCCTTGGACCAGTGAGGACAACCTATAGAGTTCATCTGGAGCAAAGCTCTAATACAGATTTGAGTTGGGAAGAGGGATGCAGAGACCCCACGAAGTCTAGTGGCCATACTGCCAACATTCAGGATACAAACATCCCTTTTCGGCTCCTGTAGGCTTTGCTAGGTGCTGCTGCTTGGCAGGCAGTGGGCTCAAGGAACAAGGAACAAGGATCAGGAGTCAGGAGACTATAGTTCTTGCTCTGGTTCTGTGTGATGCTGAGCAAATCACTTTGCCACTCTGAGCTTCAGTTTCTTCATCTATGCAATTATTTTCCTAATTTTTGTCCTGCAGCAAGAATTGGGAAATTTAGGTTCTGAGGTCAGACAGACTTGGTTTCTAGTCAAGTGCTTCCCAAAGGAACTCAGAGTTCAGCGGAGGACACAGACACACAAATAAAGCTATACGCTAGAGACTGGCACAAAAGCAATAGTCTTGCTTCTTACTCAAGCCATCACTGAGAGTGAGTGGAAGAATGAGGACTAGAAGATAGAGCCTGGACTCTTAACAGAGACATATCACACGGACAATGATACGAATAATTAATGCAATAGTTAATCATAAATATGACAGATGCTGCGAAGGAAAAATAGAGGATGCTATGAGAATACAAAACAGATTATAACATGACGTGTAAGCCATGTTAAAGATTTTGGACTTTCTCCAAAGAGCCGTAGGAAATCACTGAAGCGAAACAGTGATAGTAGGAGTTTGCAGTGATGACTGGATTAGAAGGACGCAAGAGCAGAGGCATGAAGACCTCTAATCCAGACAAGAGATAGTATTGGCTCGGATTAGGATCGTGGGAAGTCTAGACCAATGGGGGCAGAATCATCAAGACTCAATGGTAGATTAGATGTGAAAAAGGGAAGGGAGAGGGCAAAGTTAAGGATGACCTCTCTAAAACTGAAATGAGCAATAGAGTGAAAGATGGTGCCATTTACTGAGATTGGGTATGAAAGAAGGACTAGCTTTTGGAGGACAAGATCTTTAGTTTGACTTTGGCCACGTTGGGCTTTCTAGTGGTGGTGGTGGTTGTTCAGGTTGTTTTGGTCTGGGCAGACCAAGTTTGCCTGTGACTTTGAGAAAGCAGTTTGTTGTATAAATGAGCCTCTTGGTCAGCAAGGGGAGTGGGCTTAGAGTCAACCCAGTATGGCAACTGAAGCCACAGGGGGCACGAGAGGCAGCCTGCCTGTCCCTACAGCACTGTAAGGAGCAGATAAAGCAAAAGCTTGGAATGACATCCATTGGTTTCTGTTCCCTCTTTACCACCAGCCATGTGACCTTGGGCAAATTGCTTCATCTCTCAGAGCATAAGACTCCTTATTTGTAACATGGAACTGATTATAGCTACCTCAGCAAATTATCATCACAATTATGCTCTAATGCAATTACAGTTCAAAAGACTTTTATCTACTATGTAAGAGGATATTTCAGACAAGCATCTTGTATGATATCTTATAAGATTGGTATGAAGTCAAAGACCAATACAATTTATCTGAACCAAGTAACATATCCAAAGCACTCATCACGGTAGAAACACAGTATAGAAATGATTTATGCAAATATTTTAGAGATAGGCGACCCTGGGTTCAAGCGGAGGCTGCCACTTCTAGCTGCGGGACTTTGGGTAATTATTTACTGTACTTCCTTTTCTGAAAAATTGGGAGATAATGGAATCACCTTCGTGGGATTGTTGTGTGGATTAAATGAAATGATGATGTAAAGTAACTTGTACTTCTTATGTGCTCAACAAATGTTAGTTATGGTTATTATCCATTACGCAGTGTCTAGCACACTGTGAGTATTTGTTACATTTGTTCCTCTGCCTTCTTCTTACCAGTCCTCCACCCTTCACAGGTCCATCTGCACACATTTTAAGTGTGCAGGCCTTCCTCAGTGTCTTTTCACAGAGGAACCAGAGCTCTCTAAGTTCTAACTTTTCACAGCCCCCCCAATTCAGTCCTATCCACAGCAATTTCATTTCCCCCTTCATTCAACAAGTATGACAGATAGTATGGAACATTGTCACATTGTTCTCAAGCGCCAGCTCCCCTCCCCCATTGAGAATGTAAAAGACAGAGGCTCCAGGCCATATGCTCACATCATCAGTTGTGTTTCCATGACGACCAGTCCAGCATAACTGGATGTTTCAGCAGAGATGAGCTGTGACACACAGCTCTCCACAGAATGTGGCTGACTAGCTACCGTGTTTCCCCAAAAATAACACCGGGTCTTATATTAATTTTTGTTCCATTAGGGCTTATTTTCAGGGATGTCTTATTTTTTCATGTACAACAATCTACATTTATTCAAATACAGTCATGTCATCTTCTTCATAACGTACTAAATGCGTCCATCTGGCTGAGATGTTAACTGGGGCTTATTTTCGGGGTAGGTCTTATTTTCGGGGAAACATGGTACTGTTATATTCCTTGCACTGTCCTAAGGGCTAAAGCAGGCTAGACCTGGCTCTTAAGGATGGGCAAGTTTGTGTTTACATAAGAGACTGAATTTAATAATGCATTTGGCAATCCATTGCAGCAGTAACTGCTTTGGCTGCAGTAAGTTAAAAGAAATCTAAAACCAAAACACAAATTATGTTCTAAACGCCACAACAGAGGAAGGCACCTATTGCTATGTGAACAAAACAAAGGTACAGACCTAATTCTTCCTAGAAAAGTCATAGAAGCTTTCATTTTAGTAAATAGAGGAAGGGAAAGATGAGAAGCAGAGAGACCTGTTAGCAAACTGTTGCAAAATCCATATAAGAGATGATAAGGTCTGAACTAAGTTAATGCTGATAGAAATTGGGGTGGGAGTTAGGGACATAAATAGAGGGAATTGGAGTTGTGAAATTGTCATTGACATTAAACACAGATATTGATGTGCTAGAATGCTATTTAGATTTCTTAATTTTGTACCTGAGTAAAAGTATCTTGCTACCAATTGAGCTGAAGAACACCACAGGAGCAAATTTGAAAGAAATGATGATTAGCTCAATTATGTAAATACTGAACTGGGGGAACCATGGTATATCCAGGTAGCAGAACAGTAAAGAGGCTCGAAGCTCAGAAACAGATAGGAGCTGGGAGCCATCGGCATGGGCGGGACTGGTGAAAACCAGAGGAATGGATGAGATCACCTAGAGCAAGAAGGAAGAGTGCCAAGGACAGAACTGTGGGTGAGCAGCATTTAAGGAATGGACCTCGGAGGAGAATTCAGTGGAGAAGATGGATTCAGAGAAATCAGAGAGGTAGAAAGAGAACCAGGAGAGGGTGGTGTCATGGAAGCCAAGGGAAGAGGACTTCATGAGAGTGTTAAATCCTACAGAAGAACTAGGAAGACAAGAGAATGGTTTCAGCTTTTATGACTTTGATGAGAAATGTTGAAATGAGACAGTGAAGGCAGCAAATGCAAAGTCTTTCTAGAAGTCTCACTGTGAAGAGAGGTATAGAGATAACGAGATAACTGAGGCAGGTGGAGAGACGAGGGAGGATTTTATAAATGTGGAATGCGGCTGGAACATGTTCATAGGCTGAAAGAAGGAGCTCAAAGCCAGGAGATGCTATCGTTACCCTGTCTGACGCAGATATAGGCCAATTTTGGGCAAAACTCCAAAAACTAGAGTTCTTTCCCTTCAGAGGGTCCCTAGGGGTGGCCTGTTAACAGGCCACCTCCAGGCATCCCTCACCCTCTGCTTCTTTGATGACATTCATCCTCATACCTTTATTGTTCTTGGAAGATACAAGGGAATCAATCATGATTTCCACTTAGTACAGGCCTGCTGGGAATTATGCAAAATACTGGCTGTCTCCCAGATCACTTTATTCAAGCCTTATGGTAGTAATTTCATGGAAATGACTCTGAGGCAGAGTTGAGCTGCCCAGCAGGGAGCCTTTACACCAGTCATTTGTCTTCCCCATCTCTGCCTCCTTTGGGGCCAGCCCAATTGTCCGTAGGGCAAACTCTCAGGGGGCTGCACCCTCAGCGCCATGTTTCCTTCAGACTCAGAGTAAACTTTGCCCTGGCCAGTCTCTCATTGTCCATCTGTTGGTGGCACAACCTGGACTAGGAGCAAAGAATAGGGGCTGCATCTTGGGAAGGTCAGGGGTGTATAACCTGGAAGAAACCCGAAAAATCTGTCAATAATGCACAGATCCCAACAGAACCAGGGGCACAAAACGCTTACCCTCACAAGCCCAGTGGGACACAGTGAGGTTTGGCTTCTCTAGAGAAACCGGCTGCCTCACCCTAGGAATTTACTCTCAGAAGCCACAATCCTGCTGCATTACCCTAGTTCTCATTCCCATCATTGGCTAATTGGTCCAGGGTGGACATTGGATCCAAGAGTTGTTCCTACAACCTTTTTCACTGCAGAATCCCAGTACTTCCCACCGTGTCTAGCACAAAGTAGGCACTTGGTAAATATTTCTTGAATTCATTTTTCATTTTTGTATTCACCACATGCTGTTTGCTTTACCAGGAAGGCTCTTTCTCCATCCTCTTCATTTAGCTAATGCCTACTCCTCCTTCCAAACACACTCAAAACATCACAAACCCCATGAAGCCTTTACTGCTTCTCCATCTCTGGTCTGTTCTGCAGCATTCAGAGCTTATCTCTGAGGTAGAACTTGGCACTGTGTATTGCAAGATTTTCTTGCTCCTCTGATATGCCAGCTTTTCCTTAATAGATAGATAGATAGATGGATAGATAGATAGATGATAGATAGATAGATACAGATAGATATCCTAATGCATTTGAGATTCATCCATATTATAGGATGTATCAATACTTCATTCCTTTTCATTTTTATTGCTGAATAATATACCATATTTTATTTATCTATTCCTCAGCTGATGGACATTTATTTTGTTTACCTTTTGGCTATTATAAACAATGTTGTTATGAACATGTATGTACAAGTTTTTGAGTGGATGTCCATTTTCATTTCTCCTGGCATTGCTGAGTTCTATGGTAATAACTCTGTTTAATTTTGTGAGGAACAGTCAGACTGTTTTCCAAAGCAGTATCACGTTATATTCCCACCAGTAGTGTATGAGGGCTCCAGTTTTTCCACATCCTCAGCAACACGTGTTATTATTTGTCTTTTTTATTATAGTCATCCTAGTGGATAGGAAGTGGCATTTTATTGTGATTTTGATTTGCATTTCCCTAATGATTAGTGGTGTTAAGCATCTTCTCATGTGTTTATTGGTCATTTGTATATCTTCTTTGGAGAAATGCCTATTCCAGTCCTTTGCCAATTTTTAAAATGTGTTGTTTGACTTTTAATAATTGAACTGTAAGTGTTCTTTATATGTCCTGAATACAAGTCTCTTATCAACTGTATGATTTACAAATATTGTCTACTATTCTTTGGGTTGTCTTCCCACTCTCTTCTTACTGTCCTTTGAAGCATAAAAGTTTTACATTTTGATGAAGCCCAATTTATCTCTTTTTTCTTTGGTTGCTTGTGCTTTTGGTGTTGTATCTAAGAAGGCTTTACCTAACCCAAGGTCATGAAGATTTATTCTTCTGTTTTCCTCTAGAAACAGGTCTATGACCCATTTGGAGTTTAAAAAGTTTTAATGCTAAATTCAGTATAAATTGAATCTTCTCCCCTCCCCCATCCAGGCTTAGGTTGGAATCCTGATTGCTTAGAGTGGAAGTAGAGGGGTGAAATATATCACAAAGTTACCTCTTCTCCTTAATAAGAGGAAGGCTTCTCCACCATCGATGTTTGCTTTCAAAATCAGAGAGGTCAATTAGAGTGACATTCTCTGTTCATTTACTCTGTCCATAGAAAGTGGAGTGACTTATTTGATTTGTAAATCTGGGGATAAGCTACATATTTTTGATTCAGTGACTTCTTTTTCTCCTCTCATTTTTCTTGGGAGAAAGTCTGCCTTCCGGAAGTAGGAGTTCCCCTCTGCTCCTCGTTTTAAGTCTTACCCGGGGCAGGAACCCATGTCTGCAGGCTGCTGGGGTCTGGTACTATATTCACTGGCTGGTGGTGCGTCTGCCTAATTCTGGAGTTCAGTTCTCACTGTAACCTATCTGCCCCAATGTAGACTTTATCACCACAAGGTGATATTTTGGCCACTATCAATCTACCTTGTTCTTTGTATAACGTCTCAATGTGTTTAGAATCCAGGCAGTGAGCGACTTACTGTGATTGGGTCACATCAGAGACTCTGATACCCTTTCTCCTTCTTTTAGAGACAAGGGTCTTAATTTGACTGGCCCTGGTTATAGTCCTCTCTCGGTTGGTTATTGTTGCTTCTCTGGCTGACAATGGGCGACCATTGATGACCGCTATGAGGCAGATTTCCAAAAGCAGGCTCTCTCCTGGAGAGCAGGTTGGAGTTCTTTGGTAAGGAATTGCAGGAACCTCCCCACAACAGCGTGGTCTGACAGATCAGGCAGAGTCCAGGCAGGAAAGAGATGCCACATTCAGAAGAGTAACTACAGGGACACTGATGAAGGACTGTTGACAGAGGAGTGGACATAGTTAGGGGAACCAACTAGGACTGCTGAAGCACCCAGGAATAGTCGTGGAAGCCATTAGGCTGGAGGGAGCATGGGGAAGAAATGGGTAACCATGGGAGAGGGGCCACCTGAAGCCTGTGGCCATGGGAAGAGGAGTGAAGCTGTGGTAAAGCTGTGGCCCAGCAGGAGGGGTTTGGCATAGTGGGGTGCAGGGTATTAATATCTTCCTTTCTTCCCATCCTCTGATCTCTGGCTGGTGTCTCCTATTGCCCAGACCCAGCTGGAAGCATAAGGGCAAGGGAATCTGGTGATGAGGTCCCTTAGAGTAAACATCCGAGGGCACAGAGTGATGCAGGGAAGGGTGGAGAACGGGACTAGAGAGACAAGTGGATAAAACCCAGCCCATCTGATATAAGAGATAGAGCTCTGGCTCTGCTCTTCCACACCACTCGGCAACTGCTATCAGAGTGATATTCAGCAGTACAGCTGTCAAGGTTGTTTATGACTAGTGTACATTCCGAATAAGCAGCATCCGTGCTGTCCAGCTGTTAAATATTTATTTTGAATAGCAACCCTGAGCATATTTTACAGCTTCTTAATGTTGGAGTCTCCTGCTGGCAGGTAGCCTTCTTGGATAGAACACCAAACAGTAAGAAGGCTAAAACTTCCCTACTGTCTCTGATGTTCACTTGACCTTCAGGGAACTCACACAAACTTTCAGTTCCAAGCAGTGGGTGTGCAGACTATTTCACTGCTCTCACTTCCTCTCTCTCGCCTACGATCTCCCTCCATTTTTTTTCTTTCCTGGCTCAGTTAGACACTAGAGACAGTTCAGTAACCTATTGCCTAAGGCGATGTCCAACTGGGGTACAGAATGTGGTCTCTTCATTTTGCAGGCAACTCTATTTCTATAAATGATTCTTTTAGAGCTCCCCCTTCACACCTTAGCACCAGGCTTCAGGTAGAGAAGAAAGAACCCACTCTCCATGAACAAATGCTGAAGTCTTCACCAGGCCAACTACCCTCAAGAAATCTCTCCCGTCTTCCCTAACCTATATTTTAATATATTTTGGAAAGGGTGATATAGTGGTGAAGAGGTGGTGGATGATGTCAGCAGGACAACTTCTGTGCCCTGTTGGAAACCCAGGAGAAAATTGAAGCATAGGAGGGTATCCCCCCAAGTGTATGTTGTTTTCTTGAGAAAGTGAGATATTCAATTTAGCATGTTTGGGGGTTTTTTAGCCATAGGCTTTGGTGTGATTGTAAGGCAATAGTAAAAGAGCCACTAACATTCTATTCAAAAAGTCATTCCTGCTCTTGGCAAAATAATAATAATAACAATAATAATAATAATACCATAATATATGTGCAATATAATAGAAAATACAAGTCTCTCATTATCTCACTTTTCTGAAAACAATGGAAAACAAAACAATGTTAGCAGTTTGATATCTATTTCTCTAGACTTTTTTGCAATGCATATTAACTTGATTAACTTTAAAAAGGGGATCTCACAGTGTATATACTGTTTTGTTACTTCCTTTTGTCAGTCAACAGAATATCTTAGATATCCTTAAGTTTTCTCACTGTCAAAGCATAAAGTTAAAAATACTGAAAGGAAAAAAACCAGAATGTAGTGTTGAATTAGAAATTGAGGTATTGGTGGAAACTGATGAATTTCCATATATATGGATAGATGTAGAAATATAAATATAAATGTTTGTATGAGAACACACACCACACACACCACCACCAACCCCACCACCACCACCACACCACACAAACATGGATACATGTAGATATATTCTCTAGCTACCCATTCTTAGGGGCTGGAAGCAGTGATGTCCCCAAAACAATGAGCATACCTAACACTCAGTTCTTGGTGTCTAGAAACTGTTCTCCACTAAAATGAACTAGGGCTCCTTGGAGAAATGGTTGATTCTAGGGCTCAGTCAGGGAAAGTACAAAATGAACCTCGAACATCTTTTTGTGCCAGAAAGTAAGAAAATGTTCAAAAACCAATGGGAGTCCAGAAATAAATCCACGCCTATATGGCCATTTAATCTACGACAATGGAAGCAAGAATGTATGATGGAGTAATGACAGTCTATTCAATAAATGGTGCTGGGAAACCTGGACAGACACATGCAAAAAAATGAAGTTGGACCACCTCCTTACACCATATACAAAAATAAATTCAAAATGGCTTAAAGACTTAAATGTAAGATCTGAAACCATAAAATTCCTAGAAGAAAATATAGGAAGAAACTTCTCAGACATTACCCGGAGTAAGATTTTTACTGATATATACCCTCGCTCGAGGGAACTAAGAGAAAAAATAAACATGTGGGATTATATCAAACTAAAAAGTTTTTTCACAGCAAAGGAAACCATCAATAAAACAAGAAGGGATCCTACTGAATGGGAAAAGATATTTGCCAATGATATATCTGATAAGGGATTAATATCACAAATCTATGAAAATCTCACTCAACTCAACTCCAAAAAAACAAACGATCCAATTAAAAAATGGGCAGAGGACTTGAAGAGACATTTTTCTAAAAAGGACATACAGATGGCAAACAGACATATGAAGAAATGCTCAACCTCACTAACTATCAGAGAAATGCAAATAAAAACCACAATGAGATAACACCTCACTCCAATCAAAATGGCTATCATCAATAAATCAACAAACAACAAGTGCTGGCGCGGATGTGGAGAAAAGGGAACGCTTGTGCACTGTTGGTGGGATTGCAGACTGGTGCAGCCGCTATGGAAAACAGTATGGAGGTATCTCAAAAATCTGAAAATGGAACTACCCTATGATCCAGTAATTCCACTCCTAGGTATCTATCCGGAGAAACCCAAAACTTCAATTTAAAAATCTTTATGCACTCCTATGTTTATTGCAGCACTATACACAATAGCTAAGACATGGAAACAATCAAAATGCCCATCGGTAGATGACTGGATTAAGAAACTGTGGTACATTTATACAATGGAGTATTATGCAGCCATAAAGAAGAAAGAAATCTTACCATTTGCAACAACATGGATGGATCTAGAGAACATTATGTTAAGTGAAATAAGTCAGACAGAGAAAGATAAGTACCATATGATCTCACTTATTTGCGGATTCTAAAGAAAAGAATAAGTGAATGAACTAATCAGAAACAGTTTTGGAGACAATGATGAAAAACTGAGGGTTGCCAGATGGGCGGGAGGGGTGGGGGGGGGGGGGGAGGGGGAGGGGATTGGAGGGCAGTCGGTGACCACAGGATGGCCACGGGTTTGAAAATTAATCTGGGGAACGTAATTTGGTGGTTACCAGAAGGTAAAGGGGTTGGGGGGTGGGGGATGAGGGTGAGGGGGATCAAATGTATGGTGATGGAAGGGGAGCTGACTCTGGGTGGTGAACACACAGTGTGATTTATGGATGATGTGATACAGAATTGCACACCTGAAATCTATGTAATTTTACTAACAATTGTCACCCCAATAAATTAAAAAAAAAAAAAAACCAATGTGGACATGTCAAAACGATATAGAAGCAAGCTTGAGGGGACCCCCACTGGCCAAATCTAGAATACTTTGCACATCACAAGAAATAATGATAATAATGGATTACAATCCACTACAGAAAGTAGGAAACTATGAGTGCATACTGATCCAAATAAATAAGTGAATAAATTGAAAGCTTGACGAAGAACAGCATGTTTTCATGCCCAAAACACATCTCTACAAAATATTCATTAGTTGCAAATGGGGAGTTTTTGCTCAATGGATATAGTTTCAGTTTTGTGAGATGAGAAAGTTCTAGAGGTCTGCTGCACAACAATGTGCATATGATTACTATGACTGTACACTTAAAAATGGCTAAGATGGTAAATTTTATGTTAAGTGTTTTTACCACAATAAAAATATTATTAGTGACAAAAGGACAGAAAGTAATTTTTCAATGGAGAAGCCTGGAAGACACCACCTTAATCAAATAAAGTGAATATCATTCGTAATGGGACAAATTGAAACCATGTACCACCTGATAGGATGCAACGAAAACACAGCATTCCTGTGAAACAGCTACCACAGATGCAGAACCTGAATCTAATCTTGAGGAAACGTCAGGCAAATCTAAATTGAGGGACATTCTACAACATAACTGGACTATAATCTTCCAGTGTGTCAAGGTCACGAATGTCAAGGAAAGACTGAAGAACCGTGTCAAATTAAAGGACACTAAAGACATATGACAACTAAATGAAACCTGATTCTGCACTGGCTCACTTTCCTGTAAAAGATCTCATTAGGATAATTGGTGAAAATTGCATGGGATCTGAAGATTGAATGGTTGTAACGTGTCAATGTCAATTTCCTGAGGTTGATGGCTGGATGGTGGTTAAGTAGGAGAACGTCCTTGTTTTTGAGGAAATGCACACGGAAGTACTCAGTCGGAATCCTCACGTCGGTGCCTCACTCTCGAATAGTTTGAGAGGATAAAAGTTATTCTGTACATATTGAAATTATCAGTTACTACCAATACCGTTGTAGATATTATACATGTGACCTTTCTGTGGATTTGAGATTGTTTTTAAAATTTAATATTTTCCCGAAGGAAGAAAATAGTGGGCACTAAAATGCGGGTTGGAATTTGTCTATGGGCAAAAACTGTTGACTGGAGAGCTTCCCTGTAGCTTCCCCACAAGCAGAGCATGCCGTTTTCGCTGGAGATTCCCACCCCTGCCTGGTGGGGCATCTGGGGCCCCGCCAATTCCTGAGCCTTTCGAGGGTACTGCGGCGAGAATTGATTTGCTTTTTGTCAGTGGCTCCTTCTGCAAGTACCATCTGCCTTAGTTTGGTTTCTCCCGAAAGAACAGCCTGAGACAAGAACGTGGGTGTAGACAGATTATCTAAGAAATGATCCCAGGAAGCAAGAGTAAGGAAATAGAGAAAAATTAAGTCCAGAGCAGAACGAAAAGCCACTATCAGGGCATGTCACTGAGGTCATCCCTGTGGGCAATGGGGGCTGGAAAAGTGTACAGCAGGCCTCTCAAAACTGTCTGCCAGAAGCAGATGCTGGAGCATTTATCCACTCTCTCCCTCTGACCTCCCTTTGGTTGAGGACTGTCCCCGTAACATAAATTTACACCCTCCAAACCACACTTTCACTTGCACATGAGTCAGGTACTTTTTACAATACCAGAGAAGCCCCAGAACAAAAAGAGAAATGATGCAAGTCACATCCTTGAGACACAAGGCGATCACGGTGGGAGAGGTGGAGTTGTGGCTGAAATCAGAGGTGGGCTGAAGAAACGTGAGTGTGGCACCACAGTTAGCTGCCGTAGCAGCTTTCCCTTCCTCCACTTTATTTTTTATTAGTTTCAGGTGTACAAAACAATGTAATAGACATTTACATCCCTGACAAAGTGATAACTCCCCTCCCCAAATCTACTACCCTCTGACATCGTATGTAACTATTACAATTCTGTTGACTCTATTCCTTATGCTGTACTCCACATCCTTTGACTATATATATATTAAATTATAGTTGATATTCATTATTATTCAGCTTCAGCTTCAGTGCAGTGGTCAGGCATCTACACCATCCATGAAGTGGTCTCTCTAATAAGACAAGTGCCCATCTGACACCCTACAAAATCTTTACAACATTATTGATTATATTCCCTGAACTGTCTTTGGTATTCCCATAGCAATATTGTGGCTACCAATTCTACCAATTTGTGCCTTCTAATCCCCTCACCTCTCCCTCATTCCCACCCCCTCCCATCTAGCAACCATCAGTTTTTTCTCTCCTCCACTTTCTTAAGACATTTCCCCACCTGCTTTCTCCAGTTCAGATGGTGTCATCAAAGATGGAGTTTCTGTTTTTATTGGTCTCATTGTGTTTGTGGGCTGATTCTGAGTAAAGAAGAAAAAGACCTTGATTTTGCTCTCTTGTAATCTAAAGCCTGCTAATTGATGACTAATATAACACTTATTTGTAATGTATTCAACATTTGCACTGCAATAAGCGATCCCCAAGCACTGTCCCCAGCCCTCCTAGTTATCTCCTTGCCCAGGATTTCTTTGGCATTGCTGGTCAGTGAAGTGGGATGTGCTCATCCTCTGCAAGCCACAGGTTAAACTAACTCTTTCCATCCAAGAAGAAACGTAACTCAGGCTATGCAATTTTCACAGAAGTATGTCAGTTTTGGTCTTATACTTAAAGTTTATGGATATCCCCTTAGTCATCAAATGGATGCCATGAGCCCTTACCAAGAAACAAAACGCAGAGCCGAGTGCAAACTACCTTCTAACAAGAAGCACTGTTGAAACAAAAAAAGCCTAGTTAAGAGAGAGAGAGACTTCTTGAGAAAAGAATGTGCCACGCTCAGACAAAATCAGATCCTCTTATGCACAATCTCCTTGGTAGCACTTTACACTACTATGATTAAATAATCAATTGCGAAATCAGTTGCCTAATGTCTAGCCCTCCCACACTGTAAGATAAGATCCATTGGAGTCAGAAATGTGTTATCATTTAAAACTGCTTCCTCAGCATCTAATAAATAATTGGATTCCAATAAATATTTGTGGAATATATGCTTTCAGTTGCAAGTGACGGAACCCCTGACTGAAATTGGTTTTAAAAGGAGAAAATATGTTACCATACGTAGAGAAGATAGAGGTAGAGTAGGTTCCCGGATTGGTTGACTTAGCAACTCAACAATGTCATTAAAAATCCCACTCTTTTTCAGCTTTTGTATGTCATCTTTGGTTTCATCCTCAAGCTGTAAGATGACTGTGAGAGCTCTAGGCATCCCACAAAATCCAGAGCAAGAGAGAGACTATCTCTCTATGGCTCTTTCTTTGAAACAAAGAAACTTTTCTAGAATCCTCCAGCAGACTTCTCAGCTCTCATTGGCTGGAATTCAGTCACATACATATTCCTACAATTACCCTGGGCAAGGGTGTAAGATTGCCTTTAGACCAGTTAGTCAGGCTGTAATGCAGGGTCTCAGCTCCCACTCCCCACACAAGTACGCAGGATATGGTGAGGCCAAAAAGGAAAAACAATAGAGCCATGCATAGGGGAGTCATACCGCTATATTCTCGATGTCGGCTGGTTGAGATACAGGAAGTAGGATCCACACGATCTGCAATCCGCCATCCACGCTTGCTAACCCCACTTGCTAGCTGCAATCTGCCCTCCGTTTCTCTGCCAACCAACCAACCAACCAACCAAACCAACCAACCAACCAACCAACCAACCAACCAACCAACCAACCAACGTAATCACGGCAGTTATATTAGTGGCTAACGGCTAACTGGTAACAGCTGATGGCCAACTAGTCACAGCTGATGGCCATCTACTACCTGAGCCAACACCTTTCCACGTGAGGCTGAGAGTCTGGAAACTGCTCTCAGGGACTCTGTCCCCACACAGACCTATTCCTTGGAGCTGGGAGCACTTTCCCTGAGCAGCACATGGCTGCATAAAGAGTGGATAGCAAACGAAATTATGGTTCTATGGAAGTGGAAGCTAAAGGCTACACAGAGTGTCCAATGTGGGGTCACACCCCATGTAACTCTCCACATAGCTCACTGCAATTCAAATCTGCTGGCCTGGGCCAGACAACAATCTCTGTAAGAGACATGGGGCTGTCCTCACCAGCCTCCCTTCTGACATGGACTCCTCCCCAAAAACATTTCTGGTCTTTCTTTCTTGTTAACCACCTCCCCACTGAGTTCTAGAAACAGCCCCTCAGGCACAGCTTGTGTTTCCCTTGAGGTTTTCGCTCCACTCCCATGAGAGACATTGTTTATGTTCTTGTTCACTACCCTTTATATAAGAATCTGTGATGAATTTCTCCTTGAATTGCAAGTTTGTGTTTGTGGACAAATATCCTCTCACCAAACAAGGACACTTACACAATCCATAGTCGTTCTTTCTTGCAGCAGTGAAACTTAGAGCTCTGTGTAGAGCTCAATGGCCATAATGATCTCATTGCAGGCTCTTGGTACCGTTCTGTTTCTCCTTTCTCTAATATTGTTTCTAAGATCAGGTTGTTACTGTTTCTTTGTGCCATAATTCGATTCTGGGAAAGACTGAGCCCCAGAATTTTCGAGCCCTTGAGAGAGCAACTGAAACTGGACTAAGTTTTGCATATTCCCTCCTGAGTCAGCAATGAATATTCCAGACTACATATCTTAATTTGATTTTAATTTGATATCTAAAGCCCACTGAGGAAACGTTGGCAATGTATTTAAGTCAGACTCTTGTGATTGTCTTGTGTGGCCCATGGTACCCAATTACACCCTTGCGGGGATGCAGGGGATACTCCCTGAAGGCAATGGATGTTGCCATTGTTAGTCATCCTGGCAAGAGTTCAATCCTTTGGCTGGAAATATGGTTTGGGGAGCCACCCCATGAACTGGGTTAAGGGAAAAACTTCCTTCTCTCTCTGGGGTCTTGGGCGAGTTTGGCTGGGTCTCTGAAGTGGGGACAGTCCTGGAGAATTGCTGGTGGTGATGAACAGTGACTTCTCCAGAGTGAGGCCAGGCCTGGAACACAGCAGCCAGATGGACCAGTAGGGGGTCCTAAAGAAGGATCTGAATTCGTGTTGTTGTAGGAAGTTATCATCTTTGGTTATTCTTCCCTTTATTTTGGAATCATCAGTCACTTTTCTTTCAACATTGTAGGCTGGTCTCTGCTGGGATATGGGGAATTGAAGGGAAGGTCTTGGCTTACACTAGGGCCAGAGCAGACGAGAGGAGAGCAGTGCCCTATGTGAAGACCAAAGATTGTCGGCAGAGGAGAGCTAAGCCCATGGCGCAGCCACCTCAGGGGCCACTGTGGCAGAGGCAGCAGGCCGGCTGTGTGGAGAGACGGCCAGAGCAAAAGAACGGGAAAGATGTTCTCTCCTATCCCCCTCCCCTCTGTTTTCTTCCTTTCTTTCTGCCTTTCTTTCCTCCCTTCCTCTCTTCTCCTCTACCCCTTCCCTTCTCGTTCTCTCCTCCCTGCCATATACCTCCCTCCTTTCTGCCTTTTTAAAAAAATAACTAATATATTCACATGATCCAAAATCAAAAGTATACAAAGTATATACCCCACACATCCAGTCAACCAATCCCCTTCCCACTCTTGTTACTAGTTTCCTTTTAATACTTCCAGGGAAATCCTATAAATACAAAAGCAAATATAAATATGTATAATACATATACTCCTTTTCACTCTCTTCTATAAAAATAGTAGCATACTCTACTTATTATTCTGCACCTTTTTTATTCATTTAACAATATACCTTAGAGATCCTTACATAGCAGTACATAAAGATCTTCCTCATTTAAAAAAAATACCTGGGGCGGCCGGTTGGATCGGTTGGTTAGAGCGCAGTGCTCATAACACCAATGTCGCCAGTTTGATTCCCACATGAGCCAGTGAGTTGTGCCCTCTACAACTAGATTGAAAAGAACGACTTGACTTGGAGCTGATGAGCCCTGGAAAAACACACTATTCCCCAATATCCCCAACAAAATTTTTTTAAAAAGCTAGATGGCATTCCATTGTATGGAGATATAATATTTTATTTAATCTTTTCCTTTCACCAACAGTGCATATTTCATTTCCCATGTGAGTAAATATGTCTACTGGAGAAATCCTTAGAAGTGGACTTGCTGGATCAAAGGGTATGAATATTTGTAATTTTGATGTATATTGCCAAATTGAGGAGGGATATATTCTTGAACACAATGGAATACCCCAAAACATTCTCAGAAATAGCTGGGAGAATCCATAAAGAAAATGTTTTTCTGGCAACTTATTGGTAGGACTTAGTGACTTGAGCCTATAAATTGGGTTAAGATTACATCTCCTGAGTAATGGTTAGTTATCACTATAAGGGGGGGTTTCTTCTCCCTGAGACCCCTTTCTGCTCTAATACTTTATAGTGGGGATTTCCAATATGTGGTCCCTGCTAAACAGTATCAGCTTCGCCTGCACACAATATAAATGTGAAAATTTCAGGATCCACCCCAGGCCCACTGAATCAGAAACTCTGGGTTGGGGCCTAGCAATTTGCTAAACATTGCTCTACAGTATGGTCTTTACGGTACCCAGTGCCCCGGGAGCCTACACCCTGGCCCTGGTGTGGTCGTGTGGGCGCCCACTGCTTCTGTCTCTGGGGAACGTGCTTTGCACAACTCCAAGTCTTTCACACTGTAGACATAGTAGGTTTGTAGGCTATTAAGACAAGTTTCTGGAAGATAGAGGTAAGAAGTTGTCCCTTGAAGAATGGGCACATTTTTCTAATTGGAATGGAGGTGAAACTGGCAGGGGCTGGAATTTGCGGGTGGGAGATGGAGCAGGCTGAGGGTAGCTGTAAGACCTTCCCCACTCTCCAACTTTCTGAGGGTGAGCCCCTGCTGCTGCTCTTACTATTTCAACGCCTAAAAGAAGAGATTCCAGTGGAAACTTCCTTCTTTCACTGCCTCTCCTCCAGAAGGCATTCATTTCAGGGCCAGTGATTCAGAACTTAGAGACTCCCTCACCCAATCTCTTCATTTTACAGGTGAGGAAACTGAGGCCCAGAGAGATTAAGCAACTTGCTTAAGGATACATAGAGCTAGTGGCGCACACAGCCAGGATTAAACCAGGTCTTTGTTACAGGTACGGCTCTGTTGTAATCTGCATTCGGTAGGGTCCCAGCCCCAATTCTGAACATGTTTCTTCTTTCTATTGACCTCCAACACACACACAGACACACACACAGACACTCACACGCACACACCCTCAAGTTTCCACTGCTCCTGCTATCTTCCTCTCCAAACTAGACAAGAGGAAAAGATGTGAAACTTAGTCTTCCATGAAGCCCATGGGACTGAGGTCAACTTTCAGGACGGCCTTGGGCAGGAAAAAGGAGTTGCATTTTCATTGGGACCAAAGCCTCCAGGTAAAGGAAAGTGTCTGTTGGTTTATTTTAGGCATTCAGAGCAGCTGGGGAAGGCCTGCTGGGAACGGAAAATTTCCAGGCCCCTCTACCCCCACCCGCCTATGGCCAAGTGAAGCCCACTCTGCCTGCCTGGGAGAGTCCCAGCGGCTGCACAGCCACCACCCGTTGCTGTCCCTGCCAAATTTGGGAGGCAGCAGATTTAATTCCTTAACTCAGCTCTGAGTCAGAGGTGGCCCAAGCTTCAGGGACCAAGCCAATGTTGTTAGGGGTGAAATTGCAAACGTATCCCCTCAGGCCCGGACCATGTCATCCCTGAATTCCTAAGGCCCAAAGCAGAAAATCAGAAATTCTCCAGCAGCCTCTATAGCAGGCTTCTTCCCAAGGGTCAGCAGTGTTTCTCTGTGGTTCGGAGACCCACATGTGGGAAGCGTTGTCCTTCCCTCCCCTGCTGAAGCAATTCTAAACTGGGGAAGGGACAGGGGAACTCTGAGTGGTACGAAGGAAAGGAGAGAGTGGAATAGGTTTGCTCCAACCAAGCAAACATTTGGGAACTTCTGGCTGTAAAGAGAGTCAATTCAGGTCACAGACCCAGCCCCCCAGGGGCCAAAGCCTCATGGAAGAATCACAGTATTCCAGATTTGGGCACCTAGAGATGGTCCCAGCTAGCGCAGACATTGTAGGATGGTGCTCAACACGTCATTTAACTCAACTGCTATCCCCACAGTTCCTCCACTCATTGTCCCTGCAGCCAAGGGTAACCCCGCTTTTACCACGTGACGCTACCTCCCTTTGGCTACAACTGGCTGGGCAGCTGGAAGTGGAAAGCTCAACCCAAGTGTAACAAACCCACAGGCTGGCCAATGACCTATTATATGGAATGGCACAGAAAGAGAAACTGGGATAACCATATTTTCTTACTTGGAAATTTAAACAGAAACGCAGAGAGAATGAGACATTTAGCAGCAGAAACAGATGAAGGGTTATGATTTAGAGAGAACCAGGTACAACCATGATAAACAGGCAAATGCCATCAGGAATCAAAAATTATGAGTAATCAGGAACTATGCATCAAGATGGTCCTGAGAACACAGAGCAGACGTAGATGTGCAGAGTAGCTGAGTCCCATTCGTGGAGCAGTACAGTGAAGGTCCGTGGAAACTGGAGCCTCTTCAGGTACAGAGCAACCGTATGGCCCAGCCACCCAGCCATACGGGTCCTATCCTTCGATTCAATGAGAAATTTATCTCCCCTTTCATCCTTCTCTCTCTCACACACACACCCATGGTCCTTGAGGTAAATTGAATGATTTTTTGCTCCTGACAACCAAAAGAACCCAACGCAGCCTAATCTCAGATTTTTAATAAACATAACGATTCAGTATCCAAATGGCAATGTTGAAAGAGCAAGATAAAATCACCTACCATGCTTCCCCATTGAATAAAATAACTAACGATAATAATAGTAGCTTTTATGTATTAAATACATACTCCTGTGCATCCTTGTACACATTTGTGCACAACTGAAATTGTAGTGAACATATGTTTTGATTTTGGCTTTTTTTGGCCTATTGGGACTTTGAGAGATGTTTCGGAGATGCATGAGAAATCAGGAAAATCCTTAGTCAATGTACAGAACTATGCTGTAGCCACTAGCCACATGTGGCTATTGAAATTTAAAATAACTCAAATTAAATAAGGTAAAATTTAAGTTCCCCAGTTACTAGGCACACTTCAAGAGTTCAGTAAGTAGCCACATGTAGTTAGTGGCTCCCACATGAGACAGCACAGACATAGAACATTTCCACCACTGCAGAAAATTCTATCAGACATTGGTAGGAAATAGCCTCCTTCATTATCCTGTCACAAGGGTTCACAAACTTTTCCTGCAAAGAGCCAGGTAGTAAACAGTTTAGGCTTTGAAAGCATGAAAGCAAGCATAGACAATACATAAACAAATGGCCATGGCTGTGTTCCAATAAAACTTTATTTACAAAGAAAAGGCAAACGGCCACAAATGGCCTGCCCGCTGCCTGAAGTACCCTTGCTCTACCACATCATCCTATCTGTTCCCTTCACAGAACTAAGCATTTTGTAATAACTTACTTCTTTATTTATTGTCTTTCTTCCCACGTTAGGTTATAAGCTCCATGAGGGCAGAGACTGTGTCTATTTTGCTCATCACAGTGAATCCAATACTGGCAACGCATGCTTAATTAGTATTTATTGACTGACTGAATAATGGTGTTGACATTTGCTGGACCAAGGAATGCCAGAGAAAGAACCAGTTTTTAGAGCAGATAATGAGTGTCCTTAGGGACATGCTAATTGTATTATAATTTGTTATTTTTTATGACTCTCTCTGGAATCACTTTCACCTTTAGCCTTCTTTAAGCCTCGTTATTAGTCTGGAAGGCAGTGATGTTTTTCAGGAGCCGGACAGAGTTGCTGCTTTTTGGACCCGCTCCCCGGGAGGCTGTAATTCGAGGCCCCCAGCCAAAGGAGCAGAAAGAAGACTTGCTGCGCCTGGCCTGGCCCTCCTGCATGTTTGTCAGTGTTGGCTCCGAGAACTTAGATTCTTGTCCTATTCTGTTTGGGCTGCATGGAATTAGAAATCTCTGACCCAAGCAGTTACCGAAGGCAGAATTTCCAAAATTTCAGTCATTCGTGTGCTCCTTTCACAGTTTTTACTGCATTTCCATACCACCTGAAAACATGTTTACTAAGTATTTCCAACTCTCGCAAAATCTTTCCAATGTTTAAATCACATTGGGTTATTCCTTATTGAAAACAGTCCTCTGGCTTCCCATCTTGGAGTTAAACCCAAAGCTCTTACTACAGCCTACAAGGCTCCTGGACGCTTCTCGAACCTCAATTTTGCTGCTCATTCAGTCTGCTCCTGCCACACTGACCCCTTCATATTCCTCAGACATTCCAAGGCAGCTGCTGCCTCCACCTGCTTGGAACACCTCGCTCTTCACAATCAGCTCTCAGAAAGATCTTTCCTGACCGCCTTACATAAAGCAGCAACTCTCTTTGCTTTTCCAGATACATTTTAGAATCAGCTAGAAAAATTTCACACACACACATACACACACGGTCAGTATATTGAATGGGATTACATAAATTTCTATAATAATTTGGGAGAACTGACACCTTTATAATATTAAGTCTTCTTTCTATCCATGCTACTACATCTCTTCATTTGTTTAGGTTTTATTTTATGTTTTTCATTAAAATTTTACAATTTTCTTGATAAAGACCAGGTGCACACCTTTTGTTAGATTTGTTTCTAGGTGCATAAAATTGAATTGCTTTTGTAAAGGATATTTTTTAATTACATTAGAACATGTTTATTGCCAGTATATCTTTCTACTATCTGTTGTTATGACCCCATTTTTATTTTTAATGCTATTTATTTGTGCCTTCTCTCTTTTTTCCTGATAAGTCTTACTGGTATTAGGAAGGTTATTAAAGACCTACTAGCAACGAACGGTGACATTCTTTCTCATGGAATCAAAATTATTGAAAACAGATGGAAAAGGGAATAATTAGATATTATTTAACACTGGTAGAAACCTTTAGTCATTTTGTGGCCCACCAATGCTATGTGGCTTCCATACCAGGGAAACCTGATTTATGAAACGTCACAACCACAGTGAAATACCTTTTGAGTTATCAGTTGCTTTGGCTTACCTTGCCCCTGTCTTTAGCTCAGGAAGTGATAGGAGGATGCTGAGCTATAATAAATGGGTGTAGAGGGTACCCCAGAAATGTTGGGAATCCCAGAGTCTGGATAAGCTGAGGGCCCTTTCTCCCCGACCCATCCTGCTGCCCATACTGTTTCTGTGAGCAGCTGTGCACACAGAGCTAATCCCCAGGGTAAGGTTCAGGGGTGGAGGGAGCAGTGGGTAAGGGCCTCCCTGACTTTCCCCACCCAGGCTCTGGATGTTAAGCAGGAAATGGGGGCTTCTTAGAACTGTCGAAGTTTCCTGGAAGCCTATGAGAGTTGAGACCATCTGGCTTTCTACAGTTCACTTTCTGGTGGTGTTTGGGACGTGGAGCAGGGAGCCCTCTCTGGGGACATGAGCTCACTAGCTATAAACTCTGAGGGCCTGGGGGGTGGTCATGTCAGCCTGGAGAAGGAGGCTTTCAGCCCCAGCATTTCCAAACTCCACTGGTGTTCACCACAACCCCACAACCCCTGTCCTCCGGGCAGTATTAAGCAAATCAAACTATACCTTCTGGGAAATATGACCATTGTGAAGTCTCCATCTCTGAGAAAGCCTTGAACTGAGGAAGACAGGAAGCCACAGGCTCCTGGGTGGGCAGAGCCTACCTGTATTATGCACTGCCCCCACCTCAGAGACAAATGCAGCTGTTCTGAGTTATCAAAGAAGCCTAACAAATAACGCCTTCTTACCTGTAAGCGTCATCAAAGAGGTGGGTTAGGGCCAGTTTCCGGCTGACATGAGGGACTGAAAAGAACATAGGTTTGGGGGCTACAAAATCCAGGCTCCAGGCCTAGATCCTCCAAGTCCTGGCTGTATCTCTTAGATGATCTCTCTTAGGTGTAAAAGCCAAATAACATCATGGTGCAATGTGTGAGCCCATTTTTTTAAAAAAAATTTGTATAGATGAGTATAATGTAACATAAAATAGCATGTGTTTAAATATACTATATCAATTATGGTACTGCTACCTACTATAACAAATAATCCCCCAAATGTATAAAGACCCAAACATGATAGAAGTTCATTTCTCACTCACATAAGTTCAAGGTTTTTTGGCAGGTGGCCCTTTTCCCCTCAGTGATTCAAAAACCCAGGGTCCTTTCATCTTGAGGTTCTGCCATCCACCAGGGCTTCAACAGACAGAAGGAGGAAAAGGGTGTGGAAGAATCACACTCACTTCCCAAAAGCTTTGGCCCAGAAATGATAACATGTCATTTCTGCTCACATTCCAATGGCAACACCTGTACACATGGCCACACCTGGATGCAAAGATGGCCAGAAAATACTATCTGTTCCCAAATAGCTGCTCTGGCAACAACTTGCACCACAGAGGAGAAAGTGAAATTCTGGAGGATGTGCCACATAAGAAAAAAAAAAAATCTGGAGAATGTACACCAATCTATTAACAGTAGTAGTTACCTCTGGGGAATAAGATTAGAGATGATAGAGAGATTTTCACTTTTTATTCAAAACAAGTAATATTTTATGAGCACGTATTAATTTTGTAACTAAGGAAAGAACAATGTTCATTGTAAATTTCTGGGCAACTACATGTTATTTGTTGTTAATTTTATCATGGTTCTTTTGTACAGTCCTGAACTCAGAAAATATCACCCAAGAAAAGAATGTCCCATTACACGTCTCTTATTAGGGGCAGATGGGTTTTAGGGTGGGGGTGGTGTGGGGGAAGGCAGAGATTTTTTTCTTCAAAAGCTAAAAAAATATTCATACGAAAGGAGACTTCAAAGAGGATACAAATTTAGGAAACTAGAATAGTGGACTCAGAAGCACCTATAGGGAAACACTCCATACGGATTACTTAAATACATGTATAAAAACATAAATGCAGTTTCCCCCCCAAAAAATAATAATAAGATGCCTTGTTAAATCTTTGCAAGAAGGAAGGGCTACTCAGGTTTTCTAATTTTATTTGAACACAAAATATTGACTATTTTGCAGGTAGAGAATAAGAAGTAATCGTTAGCATGAAAAGGGAGAAGAAAAATATTTATAATTAATACTCTGTAGAAAGAAAGCATAATTGCAAACACCAGCCTACTTCACAGATGGATATTAGAGGGATAGGAAGACAGATGAGAGGGAAGTAGATGGAGAGAGCGAATAGGGAGAGAAGAAAAGGAGGATCTGTGAAAGCTGCCACCATTCCCAGACCCTGTAACAGGAGACAGCCTCGGGAAGATGAGAGGGGTCTGTCTGGCTCTGGCCAGATTCATTTATTCAGTCAACAGATTGTTACTGCGGGCCAGGACTCTTCCAGGTGCTAGAAATACAGCACGGAACAAACTAACACCTCTCCCCTCATGGAATTTGTTTTCTAGAGGGAGGAGTCAATAAGCAAATAAAGCCAAAAGTATATGACACAACAAGTGGTGCTAAGTGCTTTAGATAAAACTCCTGCAGGGCGAAGGAAGTAGGAAGTGGAGCAGAGGAGTGGAGGAGAGAGGCGGGAGTGTATGTGTGATTTACGTAACTGGTCTCATGGTAAGGAAGGCCTCGCTGGTAAGGAGTCATCTGTGCCAAGGTCTGAAAAGACCCATGGGAACTAGCATGCAGAAGAATTAAATAGTTATCATGGCATAGGATGCTGCCGGCTGTCCAGCCATTCCTCCCTTCTCTCTAGCAGAGCTCCTCCCACCACCCCCGTGCCTTAATGCTGCCATGTGACAGGAGAAAGCTGGACTCCATCTCTCACTCCAGCGGTGGATCCCAATTAGTCTAAGCCAATCCTGGCAACCCAACCTTACTGACCAGTGACTGGTTTAGGAAGCCAGGCTGAAGCCAGCTAACACAGGGAATCCCTCTGGTCACTGTATTGGTTCACGGGCAGGCATTCAGCCTAAGCTGGCCTACACAGATTGAAAGAAAGGATTTCTATTTCTGTTTGGGGGAGGAGTTTTTTCTCTGTCGTGATGGATGTGAACAAGGAAGCATGTTGTCACAGTTGCTCAGGACACGGTGACACAGCCATACCGAGACAATGAGGGAAGCCAGCCTGCAGACAAAGCCAATACAAAGAAGAGCACAAAGCTGGGAGAAGTGCAGAGATCTAGAGTCAGAGCTCTGATTATTCCATGCCTGGAGCTCGTTCTACTTCAATACTCCTCATTATAGACGATGAAGAATCTTCTACTGTTTATGCCAGCTTGAGTTAGGCTTTCTGTTCTTGGGTGCTTAAAGGTTCTTAACTACGAGTATGGCAATAAAAACAATAGCAGCTAACATTTCTGGAGCATTACTTTGTGACAAATGCACTCCTTAAATTTGTAATTTCATTTAGTGTTCTCAAAAGCTTATGAAGCAAACTATTGTTTTTATTTGTAAGAGGTAAGTGACTTTGCCCAAGGTCATATGGTCTAGGAAGCGGCAGAAACAAAATCTTTCAGAGCTCAGAGCCTGTGCTCTTAAACACTATGATGGTTCTATTAATATGCGAAGCAGAGAAATATATAGAAAGGGAAAGAGTATGTGAAGAAGCCCGAGGATGAGATGTTGATACTCTTACCAATTTTGTAATTATATATAATCTTGTTCTCTCTGCCTCGACTATGCCCAGAACACCTTCTCGCTGGTCCCACTTCTCTGCCTAGGAATTTCTACTTGTTCTTTAAGACCTCGACTCAGATATCACCTCTTACTGTCTCTCAGTATACTGTCACCTCCCCACTTCTCTTCCCCCCCACCCGTCTCCACCTCCCAGGGCCACAAATGCCAAGCTCACAAGTCATCTGTTTTGCCAAAATTCTGTTCCGATTTGATAAACTCTGGCCAGGCCAGCTCACTCAGCATGATTCAGCCAGAGGGACTAGTGAGGCTGCATGCCCGGCATGCCGACTGCCTGAGCTCAGGCAGGATGGGCGGCACAGGAACCTCAGCCTGACAGATGGCTCCACTCGGCTGTTTCTCCCGGCCTGATGCCAGGGGCTGAGATTGCTCTCTGCAGGAGGGAGGACGGGAGCCAGGCCGTGCGATTCTCACATGCATGGCTGTATGTATGTGTGTGGTTACATAGGAACATGCGTGGGCGAGGCTGTGTGTTACCCAGATTGCATATTGGCATGTGGCCGGTATGTGTGTGCATGTTTATCTGTGTGTGTGCAGATGAGTGTGTATGGGTACGCCTGGCTGTGTGTTTGTGTGCGCGTGCATATTTGTGTGCATGCAGAGGTGTACGTATTTGAATTTCAAGTGTGCATTCCTCCTGGTATATGCGATCATGTGCATGACAGGAAAGGGGGGGTCGTAGGCTTTGAGATTTCAGCTTTTTGAATGCTCCCACCTACGGCGGGGAGCTGCGGCACACCCCTCCCTCCACTCTCTCCTCATCGCAGGACTAAGGGACGTGACCTGCAGCAGGAAGTCATCCCATCACACAGTGAAGTTTAGGCTCTGACTGAGCTTCAGCTTTCCCAGAACAACTTCCGGGCTACAGTTTCTCCCGAAGGTAGAGGTACTGAAACTTGTGAATCCAGGCCCCTCTGAAAAGCTGGTGACGAGAATGACTTTTGTTTGCAGGAAAAACCCTCACAACATACAATACACAGAGGCCCTCCAAAGCCCATTATGGACCTCCGATAGGAAACCAAGTAGGATACCAATACTTATTGAGTACTTATTGAACACTTACTGAGTACTACTATACCAAGCCCTTGTTAGAGAGATAAGTACATGGAGGAGTCCGATGGCCACTGTTTTTGAAGAGTACACAGTCTAGTAGGAGAAATAGATGTAAATGCATCACCACAGGTCCTGGGACAAGTGCAGTGATGGTTGAAGGAAGGAACTGCCAGGGCCTGAAAGGAATGAGGGGATACCCTTGTTGAGGGGTTCCGGGAAAAGAGTCACCGAAGAAGCACATTTAGCTATATCTTGAAATATGAGAAGGCATTTTTGAAAAAGAGAAGATGGGGAAGGATTTTCCAGGCAGAAAGAAGAGCATGTAAAAAGGCAGAGGAGAGGTTGCATCTGGGGATAACACATCTGGGAGGATCAGGAGGCAGGGCTGAAAGGGAGTCTGCAGGCGAGCTGTGCACAGCTTCACACATACTAAGCGGAAGGTTTTAGGTTGTATCCGGTAAGTGATGGGGAACCCTTGGAGCTCTTTAAACAAGAAAGTGACATGATCTAACTGGTGTTTTGTAAAGACTACAGTGTATTTAATACTCATCCAGAGACAGAGAAGAGGCTGTTGTAATAGTCCGGGTGAGATATAATGAAGGTGTGAACCACAGGAAGGTGGGAAAACCAGGGTGCAGGTTTAAAGAAAAGAGATATTTAGGCAATCACAGTCAAGGATTGTGTGCCTCCACTTAAGATATGGGCATTCAGGAGAAGAAAGAAGGACCAGCTGAGCATGATTTCCCTGTTTCTAGCTTGGAAAGAAAGGTGGATATTAGTGCCATTCGCTGGATGGAACCAAGATGCAGCGTCGGTTGTTGGGGAAGATAGTGAGTTCCGTTTGGGACACGTTGTGAGACATCTGGCTAGAGATGTGCATTAGGCTATTGACTGTATAGGTCTGGAGTATTGGGGAAAGAGGTTCAGAGACATAAATTTGTGAGTCATAAGCAGATGAATGATAACTGAAGTCATGGGTAACAGATGACATCACTCAGGGAGAATGTAGCTATTGAGTAAGAAGAGAAGCAAGAAAGAAGTCAATAGTTAAGGGTACATGGAGGAAGAGGAATCTGTGAGGGAGTCAGTGAGGGAGGATTCTTAGAATTTGGAAGGGTTTACATAAAACCAGAAGAGAGGGATTTCCTGGAAGCTAACAGCGAACAAAATTCTGAAAATGAGGGAGTGGTTGGCCATTAATGTCAAGGGCTGGAAAGAGGTCATGTAAGGGGAAGACTAAGGTTAAAACTATGCAAAATCAAAAGGTAGAAAGAAGACTGGAAGGAAATATGAAATACACAAAACCCTAACCAGAGTTATTACTACAGGTGAATTATGGGAGTATTTAATATTCTTGTTTACAGTTGTTATGTAGATATTCCCAGACCAATCCAGTAAGTGTGTACCAAATTTGAGCAATGAGACAGAATATCTGGAGAAAATTTAGGAGGCCACTGAAATAGAGGATTTCCACTTCCAGCCAAGATGGAGTAACAGGCACCGGATTTAACCTCCTGCTTAACACAATTATAAAACATGACAAAAATATATGAAATAACTGTTTTCAGACATTGGACAATAGGCAGAGCAGGACACTGATTCATGAAAGTGGGAGGAAAAATAAAATGAGTCTTAACACTAGAAATACATACTAGATGCGACTAACGTATTAGACTCTGAAGAAGAAAATATTAGTGAATTTGAATATATAACAATAGAAATTAAAAACAGGGAAAAAGACTTTAAAAAGAGAGAATGGAGCATCACTGAGCTGTTGAAAACCTTCTAGACCCTTACCTTACACTGTACACAAAATTAATTCAAATGGATCATAGACCTAGATATCAGAGTTAACATTATAAGATTTCTAAAAGAAATGTAGGAGAAAAATCTTCATGGCCTTAGATTGGGAAAGTAGTTTTTAGACATGACACTAAAAACATAAGCCAGGGCTGTCCTGGTGGCTCAGGTGGTTGGAGCTCCGTGCTCCTAATGCGGAAGGCTGCCGGTCCGATTCCCACATGGGACAGTGCCAGATGGCTCAGTTGGTTGGAGCGCGGGCTCTCACCCATAAGGTTGCCGGTTCGACTCCTCAACTCCTGCAAGGGATGGTGGGCTGCGCCCCCTGCAACTAGCAACGGCAACTGGACCTGGAGCTGAGCTGTGCCCTCCACAACTAAGATTGAAAGGACAACAACTTGACTTGGAAAAAGTCCTGGAAGTGCACACTGTTCCCCAATAGAGTCCTGTTCCTCTTCCCCCGCTACCAAAATAAATAAATAAATAAATAAAAACATAAGCCAGAAAGGAAAATTTGATAAATTGGACTTCATCAAAATAAAACAATTGTTTGTGCTTCAAAGAAATAAAAGACAAGAAATAGGTTGGGATAATACATTTGCAAATCATACATCTGATAAAGGACTTATATCTAGAATATATAAAGAACACTTACCACTCAATAATAAAAAGAAAAATAACACAATTTCAAAAGGGCAAAAAAAAATTGAAGAGACATTTTACCAAAGAAGATAAACAAATGAGGGACTAAGAGGTACAAACTTCCAGTCATAAACTATGTAAGTCATGGGGCCATAATGTACAGGGAATATAGTCAATAATAGTGTGACAACTTTGTATGGTGACAGATAATTACTAGATTTATTGTGGCAATCATTTTGTAAGGTATATAAATGTCAAATCACTATGTGGTACACCTGAAACTAATATAACACTGTCTGTTAACTGTATTTGAATAAAAAAGATAAATGGCTGATAAACACCTGAAAAAATACTCTATATCATTTATCAATGCCATGCAAATTAAAAACACAATGCAATGCCACTTATCCTCACTAGAGGGGCATTAAATAAGAAAGATAAGCAATACCAGGTGTTGGTTAGGATGTGCAGAAATTGGAACCCCCATGCATTGCTAGTGGGAATGTAAAATGGTACACCCATTTTGGAAAACAGTTTGTCCATTTCTTAAAAAGTTATTATACAACAGAGAAATTCCGTTTCTGTGAATCTATCCAAGGTAAATGAAAACATATGTCCACACAAAACATGTATGAAAATGTTCATAGCAGTGTTATTCATAATAGTAAAAACATGGAAACAACTTAAATGTCCCATCAGTTGGTAAATAGATAAAGTAAATGTGGTATATCCATATAATGGAACATTATTCAGTATTTAAAAGAAATGAACTATTGATATATGCTACAACATGGATGGATCTCAAAAACATGCTAGTGAAAGAAGCCAGAAGCAAAAACTACATATGTGAGTTTATTTATATGAAAAATCTAGAAAAAGCAAATTTAAAGAGACAGAAAGCAAATTAAGTGGTTGCCTAGGTCTGGGGTGGGAGTGGAGCATAAAGGGAACTTTTTGGAACTATGAAAAGTAATGTCCTAAAACTGGAGTGTGGTGATGGTTGCACAACTCTACTGATTTACCAAATCACTGAATTTATACATTTGCAACTGCAATAAAAGCTGCATAAAAGAAAACAAATAAATAAAGACCTTTAGACATAAAAAAGCGGAAAAAGTCATTAATAGCAAGTCAGCATTAGAAGAGAGGTTAAAGGAAGTACTCCAGGCAAGAGGAAAATCATACCAGATAAAAAAGTAGATCTACACAAAGGAATAAAGAGCACTAGAAATAAAAATATATGGGTCTATTAGTTATCTATTGCTGTGTAACCAATTATTCTAAACCTTAACCGCTTAAAATAAGAAACACTAATATCTCACAGTTTCTATGGTCAGTCTTGGGAAACAATTCTCAGTTGCATTTCTGCACTTCTTGTATCAACTTTATTCCACACTGTCTTTTTCAGGATGTTTGTAAGCGGACAGCCTTTGAAGACATGGAGTGTCTTTCTCCATGGCAGAGGGCAGGTTTGTTTCTTGATCCATCTAATAAAGATAACATCTTTGTCTGGGGCAAAGGTTGGGCAGGTTTGCCTGCAGCTTCCAGTTTTTAACCAGAGACTATGAATGTCAAAGTTGACTTCAGGGTGTTTTCTCTTGTGAGGTCCAAGCACAAACACATAATATCATAGCTGCAACTCTATCATATTATGCTCCAAGAAACACCTATCCCAGGAGATGGGGGCTGGTGTACAAAGATAGAAATGACTATCTAGTGAGAATAAGGAAAAGGTTGGAGGAGAGAACTTTCAAACAGAGGTATATACTGCACAGCAGACCACGGTCTGATAGAGGCTCTTTGGCGTGCAGGACAGCGGCTGACGTGGCTGAGGGAGCCAGAGCTTCCTGCCCTTTGGACAGGGCTTGAAGATGGGAGGATGCCGAAACCTGAGCCGAGCTCTTGACTGAGAAGGGAAACCATAGAGCTGTTGCTACACTGTCACTCAAACAAAGGAGACAAACCCACAGACAGGGCTTGAGCCTGGGGATGGTGAGAACCTCCTTGGTGCCTCCTTTCAACAGCCTGAAGATGAAATTCCCAAAGACACAAAATAGAAACAGCACATTGGTTTTATTGTTTATTATATTTATAAAAGTAATGCAGGCTTATTGCAAAAAAAAAATGTGAATAGTATAGAGAATATAAAGTGGTAAACAAAACCCCTCTCCATGCCAGTCTCACTCCTCAGAGACACTTAAGGGAAAGCAATAACGTCTTGCCCTGCCTGTCGCGTCCCCATCCCCTACGTCCCTTCCCCAAAGGTCACCATCTGAGCCGTTTCTTTTGGCATTTATACGTCTACGTTTTTCCTAAATAATATGTTGTTCTTGTTACTTTCTGATTAATCAATTTTAGACATCATATAGTGACTTTTTATGTAGGGTTTTGTACTCTCATACCCCCACCGCTTCTGTTTCTCCTCCCCCATCTTCCCAATAGAATTATATTAGAATTTTTGGCTAAATCAGTACTCATTGTTTACATTATTATGCCGATGCAAATACTATTTATAACTGACCATTGAAGGATGTCAACCTTCTATTTCATGTCCTGCTTTACATTTCCTGAAGTTAACAATTGCCTTGGATCTTCCATTCGCTTATATTTTTTGTAATTATTATTACCTATAGCAAACTCTTCTGACACCTTCCAATAACCTTTCACTACAGTTTTCCTTGTGGCTAATGGCATCAAGTAATCTGTCAGCTCCAATTTTTCTCTTGAAGACACCTCTCCTGGAGACATTCATTTTCCTGTTGGAACTGTTTGTACTTTAGCCCTCCTGCTTAGCTGTCTTCTGGGGCTTTCCTTCCCTGTCATCCTGGGATTTTTCTTTTTTTTTTTTTTTTTTGCTTTGTACTGAGTTGGAGTCCCTCCCTGTTGACTAGAATTTTTCTTCCTCTTCCTTAGGTTACACCCTTATTCGGGATATCACATGAACTGGTGACTTTATCAGTTTTAGCCTGGTGATAAGTCTTCTAAATCACCTTCCTTTGATCAGAATTGGTTGCTCTTTATCTGTGCAAAGCTGTGATCTTAGGATTTATCTTCACTGTCACCTTTCAGGTGTTCTTTATCTCTTTCCTCGTTTTCTGTTTTCTTTGTTTCTTTGCTTCCTTGTTTTCTTTCATCTCTTTCTGTTTTCTTGGTTATTCCCTTACTTTGGTGAGAAGAGGTGCATTTCAGACATGGCATATCTGACAATCTCTTTATTCTATCCTAAAGATGGACTTTTAGCATCTTTGCACACATGTCTAAATTATTCGAAAGGATAAACCCACACTGAAGCATGTGACAGATGCAGGAAACAGCATGATGGTTAAAGAAGAGGAGGAGCTCATCAAGCCTCTGTTGGGTAAAGGGTAAGCTGTGTAAAGGAGAACAGAAGGTAAAACTGGAAAAATAGGCTGTGGCCACATCATTGAGGGTCTCAAATGTCAGTTTAATGAGGTTAGAGTTGGAAAGTCACTGAAGTCTTTTAAATGGGAGCTTGACTTGATAAAAAGCCATTTGATTCCACTTTGATAGAGTAACCAAAAAAAAAAAAAGTCCTATTTACTTCCAAAACCTATGTTTTGGAGAAGTAGGAGGAAAACCAAGAAAAGCTAGTATCATAGCAGTCAGAGGAGAAGAAGCTTCAAGAAGAGAGAAGCCAACTCGGTCAGATGATACAGAGAAATCAGATTAGACAATTTAGCGAGAAAAAGAATTGCAGTGGCATTTGCCTGAGTAAAATATAAATAGAGAGGAGGAGTCTGAGGGCTAAAGAGTATGTCAGAAACAATATAATCCTATTTTTAAAAGTGCACGGGAGGTGAGGATGTAAAAATAATAAATGGGTTAGTTAGGCTAGGCTGGGCTATGGTAACAAAGCACCCCCCAATTTTAGTGACTTACCACAGCAAACATTTGTTTCTTTTTTACGCTCTGTGTGGTGGGGGACTGGCTCTACACAAGCACTTAGGAGTTCAGAGTGATGGAGGCTCCATCATCTTAAAGTTGAAACATCTGGAAGACAAACCCCGCTACACAACTGCCTCAGTAATGGAAGCGCTCGTTGGAAGGACATCCCAGCTACTCAATGCTTTGGTCTGGAGTGAGACACTAGTCACCCAGGTCTGCCTAACTTCAAAGGAGCTGGGAAATGTGGGGAGTACATGGAATATTTGGTGAGCATCACAATTCCTGACGTAGGGAGACTGTATAAAATGTGTTATAAAGGGAAGGAGAGAGATGAGGTAATATCTAGGGTGACAGGAGGTGAGTGGATCTTTTGTGTTTCTCCCTAATTGGAAGAGAATTGCGTTTGCCCACAGGACAGGGAGTGGATAAGGAATAGAGCACTGTATGGGTCCTGGGGAAGGTGGAAGAGGGAATGATGGGCCCCAGAAAGGAGACCTGACTCTCTTTCTCTGAGACTGGCAGGAAGAAAGTGAAGGACATGCAGTTAACTAAATGTGTGGGTGTAGAGGCAGGAAACTGAGGAAGTTCACACCTGATAATTTTAGTTTCCTAAGAAGGAAGAAGAAAGTCAACTGCCCCAAATGGTGGTAGTGGTGGTGGGAAGAATCAGAAGTAGGTTAGGGGCCTTTTGGAGCTTGGAGAAGGTGCTCCGATTTATCTCCACTAAGCCATCAGCCACTGAGCGGACAATTACAATAGCTTCCTATCTAGTTTACTTCCATTCAATCCTTTCAACATACTACAAATGGGTTGACCTTTTTGGAAAAGACAGGGCACATCAGACAATACCGTCCTCTGCGTAAAACCCTAATGGTTCAACGTCCTTAAAATGACTCACAGATATGGCTCACATTTTCTCCAACCTTGCCTTCAAACTGCTCCATACACTCTCACAAGGACCCCCTCATTTCCTTCCTCCTTCCTGTCTCAGGGCCTTCACAGATACTTTTCCCTCCACTTAGAAAGCCCCTCCATTCTACTCCTACTTTCTCTTAGCTATTTTGAACCCTTCCTGTAGGCCAGAAATTAAATGTCTCTTACCCAAGGAGGCCTTCCCTGACCATTTAGACGAGGGTAGGTCTTCCTACTACATGCTTTTATAATACTTGGTGTTTTTCTTCCTTTGCAGCACTCTTCACAACTGTAATTATATGTTTGTATATAGTGGACCACGTCTCTCTCCTCAGCTACACTATAATTTTATGAAGGCAGGCTCTGTGTCTGTTGTCTGTTTTTCCTCTACTGTTATCTGTTTAACAGGTAGCACGTTGCCTGGCATACAACAGATAGTAAGGACATGTTTGTCAAATGAATGAATGGATGAATCAGTTTGGTTAGTTAATTCATTCGTACCTATTATGAAGTGATGACCAAGCTGGTAATACCTAGGAGTGTCCAGTCAAGGATGAAGACCACATTGCTGCTTTAGAGGCAGTCTGCATGAAATGGAGACGGCAGATGGCTGGACTGATACAAAGTTTGGATACAAAGAGGATAATGCAGGTTTTCGTGCTAAACTCTCAGGTCTAGGCAGAATAGGGAAGGCAGGGAAATGTTAAGGGAGAGAACAATGAGGACCAAGACCTGGTGGTATCCACATGCCAAGGAGCAGGTCTGGTAGGAGTAAAAGGGTAAGAGAGCTCGTGCTGACAGTCAGACACTTAATGTACCAGAACTGAAGATCTCCAATGTGGAGTGCCAGGTCTCGAGAAGGTCCAGGGTATAACTGCGGCTGTGAGGTAGTGGTTCTTGTTGCTGACATGAAGGAGAAAAAGGCTAGGATGTTCAGTGGCTTCAAATAATGAAGTCACCTGGGTGATGGCAGGACTTCAAGTGGAGAAGACTTGAAGGGCTGCAGTAGATAGAATTCAACCACTGCAAAGAAAGCATATAAGATGGCACGAGCCTCCAAGACTCCCATGAGCCTCCCATCATTCCTTCCATTCTTAGGTCACTCATTCAAGAGTCATGGTCCCAGAACAGAGGGTTTCATGGGTGGAGCTAGGTGTCATGAGCTTCGCGGTGGAAGTAAATTTTGCATGTGATAGAAGGGTAGTGATAGGTTAGTGTCCATGGGGGAAGGACGAGACTGCCAATGGAGGCCCCAGTGGAATATGTGAGAATAGGCAGCTTCTACTCAAGAGATTAGAAGGCAGTACAGGGAGGTGTGGCATTGAGGGAGAGCCAAATTTCCATTAAGCAGGAGGTGAAGAGAGTAATCTGCCATGAACAGAAGGTTTATAGGAGAGGTTTTTGTCTATTTGCTCATTTTACAATGGATCAAAGGTTGTTTCAGCAGTAAAAATAACACCATGTAATAGAGAGAGGACAGGCTCTCTGTCAGAGGTCAGAGTTCCATTTACTTGCTGAGCATCCGTAGCCAGTTACTTTACCTCTTTGAGCGCAGTTTTCCCACCTGTGAGGGGATAAAGTCATAACTGGCTTACTGTGAGGATCAAATCGATAATGGATGCAAAATGGCCTGTAAACTGGACTGTTGCCCATGTGTGAGTTACCATTATTGCATAGAGTAGCATTTGGAAAAAAGTTCTTACTTTTTGACTCTCAATTTAGAGCACTCCCGGAAGGAAGGCAGGGCAAAGGCTATCTCCATTTTACAGGTTCATTTTTTCCAAAAAAAAAACTTACCGAGTGCTAATCCAATGTCAGTTACTGAGCTGGACAAGGGGATAGTAAGGTGAATCAGACACAATCCATCACTTTGGAATTCATGGTCTAGTGGAGGAGGCAGACATGGTAACATGAGAAGGTGTGGTATGTGGCACAATGGGAGACTAGAGACTGCTGTGTGAACACAGAAAAAAGAACAACTAAGAAGAGCCTGAGAAAGCTTTCTAGTTGGGGTGGCACAGGAGCTGGGCCTTGAAGGTTAAGCCAGAGAAGAAGAGAGAGAAGCATCCCACTCCCAGTTAGCTGGCAGTGGAGATCCAACTAGAACCCAGCGCCACAGACATGCATTTCGGTGCCTTCCCCCCACCGCCAATGCTTTTCAGACAAAAAGAAAAGAAGCCTCCTTGGTCCCACTTAGAAGGTTATTCTCTTAATTTTGCTAAGGGCCTGGCTGCCATGGGAACACCGCCATTCTTGCTTAGTCCCTTTGCTATTTGCTGGGAAGCACTTTCTGTCAGGGTGCAGACGCACAGCTCACATGCCCCAGACACAAAGCATCACGCTTCAGTGTCTGCCTCTTAGCCTCTCCTCGGTTGTCTGACGGTGCCGGGTATTGGCTGACTGCCCTACTTTAGTTAGGAACCAGTCAGAGGTCAGTGAGTCAAACTTCCTTTCCCAGGAATCCAGCAGGGCTTACAAGGCATTGTGACTTGTCACACACCCCACGATGTGCCACACTTGAATGAGGTTGCTGGAGGACCCCACCCCCACCCCCCATCCACTTCTCCCCTCACGATTCCCTTTCATAACATTGATCCTATCGGGTTCTTTTCCCCCCAATCCCTTTGGTTCCCAAACTGTGGTTCCCTTCTCACTTTTTCAAAGGGTATTGGTGGGGACCTGGCTTATTCTGGGAAACTTAGTCACACAAGATTGGGACCTATTTTTATTTAATAGCCAACAATAATAAAAACCATGGTCTACAAAGGTCTGACAATTCAGTTCGCAAACTCATCCTAGAAAAAGTGCTACATCCCTCATTGCTGAATATCACTATGGTCACCTTTGAAGTTCTCCCCTTGGGAAGCTATGCACCGATGCCAGCGCCTAGTCCACCCTTCAAAACAATTTTGGAACTCTTTTTCTGGAATGGTCATCAGAGCTATTGTCGTATTACCCTTGATGTCCTGAATGTCATCAAAATGTCTTCTTTTCAATATTTCCTTTATCTTTGTGTAAAGAAAGAAGTGATTGGGGACCACATCAGGTGAGTAGGGAGGGTGTTCCAACAGTTATTTGGTTACTGGCTAAAAACTCCCTTACAGACAGTGCCCTGTGAGCTGGTGCACTGTCGTGATGCAACACCCATGAACTGTTGGTGAAAAGTTCAGGTCATCCAACTATTTCACGCAACCTTTTCAGCATCTCCAAATAGTAAACTTTGCTAATGGTCCAGTAGGTACAAACTCATAATGAATAATCCCTTTGATATCAAAACAGGTTAGCAACATCGTTACAACAAGTTCGCGAACTTAATTGTCTGACCTCATATCCATTTTATGGATGAAGAAACTGAATTTCAGAGAAGAAGGCCTCAGGGTAGGAGAGACATCTTTGGAAGGACACCAGAACACGAGACTGCAAGAAATAATGACTCAAATTTTGTCTATCCAGCATCCATTTCCCCTTTCCCAGTAGCACACCCACTTCTGCACCATCATGTGCAATCTTGGTGGGAGTGGGTATCCAGATGCCCATCTTTCATTACAGTCGCTGAAGGGCTACAGAGTTCTAACCTGTGCGATTTAAAGGAAATGGCAGGAGTTCTCTCTCTACTGAGATTAGCACCATACCTAACTTTTAGTACATGCTTAGCAAACGTCACTTCTGTTTCACCATGGTTTTACTTATTATCTGGGTGGTAGGCAAGTCACTTAACATTCTTTGCTTCAGAAATGATTTGCATAAAAGTATCAATGTTCCTAATGTGTATTAACTGCTATGATTGTCATAATTATTACTTTACTAGTCCACAAAACAGTGAATGGGTGGAATCAATTGTGGTATTTCATCGGCATGACAAATTATTTAACATAACATAGAAACAGATTTATCAACATAGAAGTTTACATCATTGAATAAAAAGATCATGTTATAATATTTAGATTAAAAATATATAAATGAATACGTAGTTGAAACGATATATCCCGAAATGATAACCAATATTTATCTCTGGGTGGTGGGATTGCAGATAATTTAAAATTTTTATTTTTGCCTTTCTTCATTTTCTAGCTTCATGAACAGGCATTCTTTAGTAGTAATTAATTTTTAAGTTTAAAAAGGTCATCAGTTAGTGGAAAATCAAGGACTCTGACATCCTTTCAGTCAGGGGCACATTCAAGGGGTAGGGCGAGGCACCAGGTTCCACACAACAGAAAGTCAGAATGTCAGTCACGGCGTACTTCTGGTTTAAAGGAAGGTCCGGAAGCAATGGCTAGATACAGACCCAACCCTCCAGGGAAGCAGGAGGCCAGAACTCACAGAATAATTTTTATCTGTCCCCTGCCTATCTCTAGTGCATCTTCTACCATTCTATCCCTCTGTTGCAAGAGACAAAAAAAAAAAAAAAAAAAAAAAATCCTAGCCATTCTGTTCCTCAAATAGGCCAAACTCTTTTCCACCTCAGGACCTTGCTACCACCTTACTTCCCTGACAAACCTTGCTAAGTTACCCTCCATCTACCAGCCACCATCTATCCCAATAGCCTGTTTATTTCCTTGACAATACTCATCCACTCTGAAAATATCTTGATTGTTGTCACAAAAATGTCAGCTCATGAGTACAAAGATTTTGTCTGTCTTGTTTGTCATATACACGCTGTGACAAGAATAGTGCTTGCACAAACTAGCTAAAAAAAAAAAAAAAAAAAAAAACCCCACCCAAACCAACCACGGATTTAATGCAAAATCAGAACTCCTCATCAGAGGAAATGTTAAGTGGGGAAACTGAGACAGAAACCCAGTTGTGCTACTGGGACCCAGGAACGTAGAGGGTCAGCAATTGTGAGTTCACTTTTTGGGGTTGGATTCAGTCAGGAATATAAGAAAATAAATAATATTTCAAGTGTTTTTTTCCTTTGCAAAGAGTAGTTATCAAACATCACACACGAAAAGGGTGATGACATTTCCAGTGGAATATGACACAGTCTGTAGGTATGAGTTTATTGGAAGTCGGGGCTAAATGAGTAACTTCCTGAATGATGTGAAAATGGATGAGGCTTGTGGCATTCCGGAAAAACTTGACACAAAGTGTGCACGAATGCAGTTCTATGGAATGCTGCGCGTCTAAAAGTTCACTTAATTTAAAAGATTTTTGGCTTGAAGTTATGATAGCTAAATATTTCTTATACAAACATAAATCCCTGAAACTCAGCTTTTGTATGTAGCTGCAACTCAGCTTTTCTGGGACACAGGGAAGCAGATAACTGGAGTTCCGTGCCAAATCTTCTGTGAAAAAGTAGGAAAAATGGGGGGGGAGGCGAGTAGGAAATAGTTGAGACTAACTTTGATTCAACATCTTTTACATGCCACATACTAACAAGGCATGCATTTTCTCATTTAATAACCCTGCAACACAGGCATTATTTCCATTTCCCAGATGAAAATAATAAGGCTGAAACAGATTGACTTACCCAAAATCACAGTTAATAAATTAGAGAGGAAAATCTGATTCCAGGTTTGTTTGACTCCAAAGACTTTCCACCACACGAGTGTGGTACACTTCCTACCACTCTTGCCGCCCCAGCATCCCTGGAAATCCCCACTGATGAAATACATTGCGCATCTTAAAAAAAAAAAAAAAAAAAAAAACGGCAATGATATGGCTGAGAAGGAGGCCGGAAGTGAGAAGAAAAACTGAGGCTGAATCTCATGAAGTTGCTGATATTTGATCTTTTTCACCATAAGAGGTAATTTCACATGGTTCAACCTCATGGTATTTGTTGTGGATGAAGATCGTCATGACGATTAGTAACTACTCTTGTCACCCATCTGTACCTATAGATCACATTTCACTGCCATTTCAGTAACCCCTTAAAACAGGAAGGGAAGGAGAACGGCTCCCATTTTATACATGAGGAAAAGCAGACTTGGTAACCCTACCTGCTTATTGGAGTAGCATTAGCCCTAAGGGAAACCCGTAACATTTTTTTAAGGCTTCTGCCTGTCCTCTACTCTACCCGCCACCATGTCCCATTTTCCCCACTCTACATCACATTGTCACAAAAACTCATGAATTTGACTTCTACAATAGGCTCCTAAAACTGGTCTCCCACTCCCCTAATTTATTCTCCGAACTAGCCAGAGGCTTTTCTAAATGTGAATCTAATCATCTCCCTTATCTGCTAAATATCCATAGCAGTCCTTCATTCCTTAAAAGTTCAAATGCCCCAGCCTGTCCTTCAGGATCCTGCCCCTCGTCCACCATCTCCGGCCTCCCCACCTGCTGTTGCCCCCCACACACCCCACGCTGAGGGTGCCATGCCCCTCTGTGCCTTTGCCAGAATGGTTCTGTGGCAGGAATGGCTTTCCTATCCCTTCTCCCCATCCCTCACCTGACAGTCAGCAGGCAAATTTATGCTTTTCGAGGCTTAGTTCAAATGTCACCTCTTTGTGATACCATGCCTTTCTTCTGATAGTCACCAGTTTTTCTATGTTCTCACAGCAGCTGGTACATTTTTCTATTATAAGACTTATTAAACAGTACTCTGATTAGGTGTTTATGTCCTTAAAATACTCACCAAACTGCATTTCACCCTTAGTAACTTCAGGGGTAGCACAGCACTACATAAACAGCAGTCAGAACCCAAGTATCCTAGAAAGTCCCATCTTGTGCCTTAGGTTAGGGAATAAGGAAACGGCTTAATTACAGGCTGACTGCCCCAAACCAGGGCACACTCCTCCATGCCTTTTCCGGAAGTGATGACACTGAAGGCGTAAGCCAGGGATTGCCCGAACTTGGATTAACTCTTTCATTACCAAGGTTTACTTTCATGAAATAATAGTGCCTATGAGTATATGATCTGTATAAATTACATAAGAATATTTGAATTTCCTATTTCAACAGACACCTAGGACACTGGCGGAGCACCTAGAAATCAAGTTGTCCCTTGCTGCCACCATAATAACACATTTAATTCAATTTGATGAACAAGGAACAATTTACTAGCAGAAAATATATGTATGCAATATAAAACTACCAGGAGTGCCATGTGGCCACAAAGACAAGCTGTTAGACCAAGAACAAACAGCTGGCCAAATAGTCCCATAATGCTTATTACTTGTAAAATTTGGGAGCAGGTATCAATGTGTCAAAAACATGTATGGAGAAGAAACATAAAATTGACAAATTCTTGCTTACCAACTTTTTTTAGACCTGGGAAAAAGACCACCATTATTTGATTTGAGCTGTGAGAACATACTGGTCTAGCTTGTGGAATCTGTGTCCTGGCAGATACTGGGTTTCCTCAAAAATAAGACCTAGCCAGACCATCAGCTCTAATGCGTCTTTTGGAGCAAAAATTAATGTAAGACCCAGTCTTATATTACATTATATTATACCCCATCTTATATAAGACCCGGTATTATATTATATTATATTACATTATATCATATCATATTATATAAGACCCGGTCTTACATTAAAATAAGACCGGGTCTTATATTAATTTTTGCTCCAAAAGACGCTTTAGAGCTGATGGTCTGGGTAGGTCTTATTTTCGGGGAAACACGGTAGTTTGAAAACCACACTTTTAACCGTCATACCTTTCTTCAAAGCATAAGTCATACCTTTACTTGAAGCACAGGGTCATTTAAAAAAGCGTGACCTGAAACAACTTTGTAGAAAGAGAAAATTTTGATTATGATTAAATTCACTTTTTATTGTTGTTGGGCTTTTATAAATGGTTTGCGTAGCTTAGTAAAGTTCCGTAATTTTCCCAGACGCCTTGAGCCAGCTAGGCATTGTCGCCCTGACCTGGGAAGTCCTATGCAGTAAGACCCGGTCCCCTCCCTGTTATGAGAGAATGCAGTGCTTATTTATAAGGAGATGCCAGCTCTCTGGGTGGGCCTAGAAGCCGAGGTTTCAGTCACTTAGAAGCCCAAGAGATCAAGGTCACAGACCTAAAAAATCACAGGAGCTGGAATCAGGGATTCTGAGCACTGAAATATCTTAGCCACACCCAGTGACCCGGGGGGGTAGACAGCATTTATTTTCAAGATGTACTAGTGCTATAATGGTATATTTTGATTTTTTTATTCACTTGGAGAGACAGATAGTTATTACCTATAACATATCCAGATTCATCTTAATATGAGACATTCTTCCAGAGTGGGGCCTTTTTTCCCACCTAGTATTTCACAGGCACATGTCCACAGTGTAATTTAATCCACACCCTGTTATCTTTATAGCTACATGCTTTATTCATTTGGCCACTCAGTATTTACTCTAAGCATCTACTATTTACTGGGTACTCTGGTACACACTGTATATACTTAATACCATTTGTCACCAATACTCATTTTGGGATGTCTTGTTTTCAATTTTCATTATTAAAATCTTTGCTCTTATTTTTTATTTATTTTTTTTAGGTATTACCAGGCAATAGTCTAAGCAGATCAAGGAACTGTTTAGCTACTGTCGTATGTAGTCAAGATTAAAGCATAGGCTTTAAATCTAGAATTACAGATGAAAGTTAAGGTTAGACCACTGCAGTAGGCCAGGATAAAAATGACAAGAGTGTAAACTAAGGCATTTGCAGCAGGAGTGAGAAAAAATATGAGAAAACTACTGAGGAAGGAAGAACATGGGACTGGTATCTGAAGAGGGGTGAGAGTAGAGTTAAGGGTGGCTACTGGGTTTCTAGCGTAAGTGACCAGAGAACACAGCAGAGGAACAGGTTTGAGGGGCAAGAGAAGTTCTGTTTCATGATGACTTTTGTGGTGTCTGTGGGTAATATCCAGGTAGAGATACTCCAGTTGATTATAAAGTTTGTTGAAGAGGTAGCTGTAAAAACACAAAGCTTTTTAGTATGAATTTCTTAAGCCAGAAACCCCAAACGTCCGTTTACTGAATTATTTCATTTTATAGACAAGGAGATAGGCCCAGAAAGATACACCTATTTTCAGAAAGCTAGAGAATTGAGATGAGATTTCAGAAAACTCATTCAGGGCTTTTTCAGCCCACCACGTTGCATTCCATTTTTATCTCTTGTTGGTTTTACAATTATTCAAAAATACATAGGGTAGTTTTCTCAGAATCTCAGTTATATACTGAACCCCAGATAAAAGGCATAAATACCACTTGCACTCTTTCATTACTGCAGAACTGACTTATGAAAGAGGTACTGTCATGCTAGATAGAGAAAATAAAGAGAAAGTGGCCTGATTACTGGAAGTGACTTTTGATCAGAGTAACTCTAAATATCACATTGTTACTATAACCTGGCTGTACATATTTCTGTCATGTGATTGTCATTCTGAAAGCAAACAAAACCAGTATGTTCATCACAGACCATCTATCACTTGAGGTATATGGGTTGTGACAGTTACATTTAGCTGTGATAACAACAGCTGATAAGCAAAAGTGTCAAGAGCTACTTAAAAAAATTGACATGACACCATTACAAAGTTGCGGGCCAATGATACCTCAAATAAAGAATTCCTTGAGAAATGAAGTACAATTCTTGAGAAATTCAAGTATAAAATTAGGATCTAAATTCTGAGGGCAGTATGAAGATAATGAGAATTGGTTTCTGTCTTCTCTGCAGTGTAAGGAGGGAAGGTGAATGGGGAAAAAATGGAATGAGTACTTACTGATAAACATCTACTACCATGTTTCCCCCAAAATAAGACCTAGTTGGATAATCAGCTCTAATGTGTCTTTTGAAGCAAAAATTAATATAAGACCTGGTATTATATTATATATTATATATATTATAAAGACCCGGTCTTATATAAGACCTGGTATTATATATTATATTGTTATATTATATTATATTGTATTATATTATATATGTTATATAAGACCGGATCTTATTAATTTTTGCTCCAAAAGACGTATTAGGGCTGATTGTCCGGCTAGGCCTTATTGTCGAGGAAACAGGGTAAGTACCTAATATTCATAATACATTCATTGTATCATTTCATCCCTCACATCAACTTTGTGCAGTGGACATTATAAGTACCTTAGAAATGTGGAAACAGAGGCACAAAGAGAGTAGGCAGTGATGGCAATGTGTGACTAGCTGCAAGGGCTGCCAGGCATCCTGGCTTTGTATCTGGGGTTCAACTCTATCAAGCCTTAATTAATAAGTAACTTACTCTCTGTACATACTTACACACTTTATATACTTTTTGTTTTGCTTATCAATACTCATTTTGGGGTGTCTGTAATCATCTGTGATATTAAAACTGTAATCATCATCTGAAAATGATGTAATCCTTTGCCTCACAGGATTATATGTGGCATGGCAAAAGCACTCAGTATTATGCTTGCCCCATGTACGTGTTCAATAAATCAGCTATTTGCCATTGTCTAAGACCACACAGCAAGTAAGTGGCAGATAGGACTCCACGCTCTGTTGATTCTAAACTGAATTTCTGCACTATACCTAGTTACCTCTGGAGGCCTGAGATCCTGGGGGTGCAGAGTAGAGCTCAGGGAGGGGAACAGATGAGACTGATGTAGTAAGAATTCGGGAGAGGGCAGTAAGGCAGAAAGCTGATACACCTGACCCTACTTTGAGGCTAGCATTCAGAACTGTTAAGACAAAAGACAGAACTATGATTTTAAATTGAATCTTGACTTAAGGGGAAGGCTATAAATTATTAGCTAAGAACATTTACCAGTGTGGGGAAAAAAGTCATTAGGAAAACTGCTTACCTTACCCAATATAGAGCACAGGTATTTCACATCTGATGTTATTTGAGCTTCTAAAAATATTTTTATTCTCTTGCCTTTTTAGATACCCTGAGTCCTTTTGTCTCCTATATGATTTATAAATCACATAGAAGTTTCTTATAGCTAGCATAATATCACTAAAATCAACCTCCTTGCTAATAAAAAATTACCTGTTTTTTCTTCTTACAAAAACTTGAAACTCCAATCACTTCTAATCCCAAAATAAAAGTAACTGCTCCCTCTAGTGTCAGACAGCAAAACTTAAGGGCCATTTAATTCTCTTCTAAGATTTACAGGTTAATTCATTCAATACTTTATATATTATGCCCTCACTTGGTGTCAGATACTGTTTATTCTCTTATAGACATCATGGCCCTAATTATATGATATAGTCTAATGTGAGCAGCTACAAACTTTAATGTATATTATATCCTAATTAAGAGAGCACAGTGTAAATGGCTTCTCTAAACAGTTCTGCTATCCAATTCAGTTTACATTTATTAAATGCACAAAGCTAATAAAATGCTAATGAAGTAAACAGCTTAATGTAGTATAGATATCTGACAACTGTGTTCATCTCTTTTTTGTTGTTGTTCTCCTTATTTATTAATTTAAGAAAATGGCCATGTGAGCCAATTCAATTTCAACAAAAATGGCCTGAATAGGTCAGGCAGGCAATATTCTGCGAGTTATCAACAGAGATACATTCTAGGACATACATTCTAGGCATAATTCCTTGTGATTTTAAATGCAATACTGGTTGATTATGAATACGAAACCGAAATCTTTAACATGTTAAGTTTCTTTTCTTGTCCTGTATATTGTCAATCAGTATTGTATGAAAAAAGGATTCCCTGGTCAAGTATGATTAACATAGGATGGGTTAAAGCCAACTAATCTGCTTTCTTGACTGAAGGACCTCTCAGAATTTTTAGTGTGCTCATATGCACGGTGAATCCCAAGTACAGGATGGTATGAAGCTTTTCCCAAACTTACTTGACTATGGAATCATTTTTCTCCCAGAATATCTAATGACATCAAAGAAGTTAATGTTCAATGGAACATACTTTGGGAAATGATCTAATCCAAACAAAGTTGTATCAGTTTCTTTGCTCTCATCACAAATCTGCAGCCCGACTCAATGCATCAAACTGACCCCTTAATGCATTCTTAGTTCCTTTCCCATTTGGTAGCCACTGACTTTGAGATATCAGTGCTCATAATCCTCTGGTTCTTCCTGATTTAAAAAGCAAGTGGCTTCAAAGTTTATGACATACAACGCATCACTCTCCTTCACAATTCAAACAAATCATTCCATTCTCACTAAAGTGCTGAAATAGGACTTGCTGCTTTCACTCTTTCACAGACAGACCTTATCTATGAATACTCATCCTGAATGTAGCCTGAAGCCTAACTGGAAGCAAAGTATAATAGTTCAATGTTTAGCCTTAGCTACTTCAATCATCCCCAAGGAAGGCAAGGGCCAAACGGATAGGCAATCACACTCTAGGGAACTGGGCTCAGGCACCTAGAAATCATACTGGGAGGTGATGGTGCCCAGCCTAGTGAAAGTGAGAAAAAGGGGAAGGGCAAGGCACAAGGCAACATGGGAACGGGACAGTTTTTTGAATCCTCTGGAGTTCAATCCTCCCAGTGCAGTTTCAGTAACTGGCTGGAACCAATTTAATTTCTAACAAACATAAAAGAATACCCAAAGCTAAACGTGAATGGAAAAAAATCTAGTTTGGGTTATCTATTTTTCATATTCAGAATAATTAGAACAGTATGTTTATTTCAGTAGGTTCACAAGCCTCTTTTAAACTGAAAATGGATCTGTCTTCTCAAGCTATTTGATCCTTTCTTCCTGGAGCACAATTCCAGAGAAAAACTCTTTAAAATACATACAGTAAGGCATTTTTAGAGATAGTAATGCCGAAATATTAAATAAGTGAAAATCAATCAAGTAAATCAAGGCCTTTCCATTTCACATCACTGGGTTTGTAAATTCTCTTAACAAAAAGTTCATATATTCACAACTCAAAGAGTAATTTAAATTTATAATAGAAACCTATAATCCAACTAAAAGAAATCCATTGCTACATAACTAGAATTGTGTAATTATACATTTATTTATAAAATAACAAAAGATTTAGGAATAGATCTATTTATTGTACTGTGAAAATGGTCTTGATACACGAGAGAAACATTATATACTTTGAGGACAGCATTCAAAACTGTTAAAAGACAAACTATAATTTTAAACACAATCTTGATTTAAGGGAAAGGCTATAAATTATTGGCTGGAATGCATTCAGCATGAACTCAGATTCTATATAACATAAAGCATGAAAGAGTACAAAAGATGTTGGAGTCCAATAAGCCCATACCTAAATTTTAACTGTAAAGCTGCAAGGACTTTTTTGTTTATTCTTATACACTAGTTTTCTTCTGAGACAAGTTGATTTTATCTCCAAGACTTAAGGCCATTCCCTGTAAATAAGAATGAAGATGTTTACAATTATTGAAACTATGTAAAACCAATAGGTTATTCTATCTTGAACACGCTCTCATTCAGTAATACCACATTCTACAACGAAACCAAGGATGTACAAAACAGATTCATCAAAACCTTACTTGGTTAAGCACTTTTAGTGCTAGGTTTACAAAGCAATTTCTAATGAACTCATTTCACAAACATCTCATGGGATTCAATCTGGTTTTAAGCAAATAATCCAGAATGAAAGACCCAAAAGGTGGGCCATTTTAATGAAGCAAAAGTTATATTCCTATTCAGAGAATACATCTCTCTCACCCTATCTATCTGTCTATCTATCTGTCTATCGGTCTATCTATCTATCTATCTCACAAAAACACTAGTGACAGGGGTAGGTACTACATACAGAAATAAAAAAGACAAATTCTTTCTCTTTTTGTTCAATTCAGAGATGGCTTCAAAAAGAGCAAGTGTTACCTGACTCTTTGCACGAATCCTTATGTGGCCAGTTACAGGGGCCTCTGGTCCCTGCTGAATAGGCTTCTCAATGCTGACATTTGCAAGTGCATCTTCTCCAAATATGGAACGAGCATAGAGGTTGGCCGCCATAAAGCCACAGTAACCAGAAAGTGCCTGGAAGAAATTTGTGATAAATTCAATACTTTACTAGAGAACTATATATATAAGAAAGACTGAAGAGCATAGATGAATTATCACTTAAAATAGTACTTTCATGTGGTGGTGGTGGTTACAAAACTGTAGTAATTTGTCAAAATTTATGGAATTACACATATCAACAGTGTAGATTTTACCATGTCTATATTATACCTCAATAAACCTGACTTTAAAGAAAACAGCACTTACCCAATTTGTATTTATACATTCTCTGTTTACTTATAGAGGTATGTGACTGCCTCCCACACCAGACCTTAAGCTCCATGAAGAGATTACTTTAATTTCATTCATTGTATATCTAGCAGCTCAAAGTACACTGGGCATATAATATTTGTTTGAATAGCTGTTGGGCTCAGTATTTGTTAAATAAACGAATATGAATTAAAACCTACTTGTCTGATAGTAGCCATTCTATCTATCTATCTATCTATTTATTGTACTGTGAAAATAGATCTATTCCTAAATCTTTTGTTATTTTATAAATAAATGTATAAATTAGCAGAAATTTTAAATGTACCATTAGCAGAAATTTTATAAAGAAAAATATTCCTTCGAGCCTCAGAGTCATTTTTTTTTTTCCTAGTCTTTTTTCAAACACAGCAGAAAAGCAGAGTATATCAACAATTCTGTATTTAGGCAGCTATATTCTGACCCACAATCAGAGCCAACAGAAGACATCATAGACATTTTCTAATAGAGTAGCACAAACTATTTTAGAATAAGCCTTTAGATAAAGGAGAGAAGACTGAACAGAAAAACTAATTTGACTATTGAGTTGGGTCACTGCACTAAGAACAAGTAGGCCAGTATATTCCAGCTGAGAGGTGTAAGCAGAGTCATACATTCTATGAAATAACTTTTTAGCTAGTCCAGAATGACTCTGCTTTTCTCATGCTGAGAAAATGAGAGGAAATACAAGAAAGCCAGGAACCCACCACACTGTCAGATTTAACAAGTTCTCAGTCAAATCTTACCTTCTCTGGAGTGAGGCATTTCATGTTGGTTGACTTTAATATGTGTTGCAAATAGTCATTCAAATCAATGATATTTGTGTTAACCGTCACCTGTACAGAGGGAGAAAAAAGTTAAGGAGATTATAATTCTTACAATGAGAAAGTTGTGAATTTCTTATTTTGGGGTTGAGAAACAATCACTCATGTGTCACATGAGACCCTCCTTCTAAGTATTTAGTGGGGAGGATGGGCAACAAAACAGTAAATGACATCTACAAAATCCAACGAACTGCAGGATGGTATCAGAACTTTCAGAAACAGACAACCTCATAGAAGATCAACATACTGAATATAAAACATCTCTAATAAAAATCAAGCCTCAAAGAAACAAAGTTCCTCACTTGGCCACTAACTTTGCAAAGCCTCTTTGGACACTGGATTTAATGATAAATTATTATTCATACATACTAGAAATGGAATGTTGTCTACAACGTCAATCAATCAATCAATCAATCAATCAGATTAATTATAGAACTGCTACTCTCACCAATTTACAACAGCAACTTACCAAACTACTTGCATAACTTCCAATTAAGGCTAATTTGCAAGAATAAATATTGAAAGACTTTTCTTTTCATATCTGACACTTTTTAGTGGGATTAATTTCATAGGAAAATCTAGCCAAGAAGAAACAAAGACAGGAGTTCAAGGAAACCTCCCAAGGACTAACTTTGTTTTCCCATTCAAACTCGGCCCACATTTGCCGGAATTCAGCGTCGGTGCACGTTGCAGGCTGGATATAGTCCATGATGTCAATGTGAATATCACTGAGGACCACACAATTTCTGTCACTCGCTGCTCCAGAGACATCATAAACTGCAATATACATACACAAAATAACCCCCAGTCACCAGAGGCAAATTTTAAATGAAAAAGTTTTAATATTTCCAAATAATAATCACGGTATTAGCAAATATTTATATAAAGCTTATTATTATATACTGCTCTATTCTAAATGCTTTACAAATATTATTTGTTTAATAATCCTGTTATATAATCCTACGTTATAGTATTATTACTTTCTGCCTTATAGGTGTGGAAGCAAAAACAAAGAAGGTAATTAAGTTGCTCGAGGTCACAGAACGAACTGGTGGGGGCCAGGATTCAAATGCTGGTGCTGTGTGTCAGGCACTCCAGAATACACAAATGGTAGCATTCCCCTAGCAGGTGCTTAACTAGTATTTCTGAATGAATACTGCTGAGCCATAGTACTTAATGGTACCAGATTGTATGCTTCTATGACAATCTCTTCCACAGCAGAAAGTGACCATCTGACTGGAGGCTTCCTTTCCTCCTTCTAGCCTCATTTTTTTGACATTCTCGCACCCTATCTACTTGCAGAGAAAACGGGGGTTATTACAGAACTGTACACTTGAAACCTATGTAATTTTACTAACCATTGTCACCCCAATTAATAAATAATAATTTTCAGCTCCACATCTAAAAATAAATGTATCTTTCTCTGAATCCACTCTCACTTCCTTAGCTTTTATATCAGAGACGTGCTGCCCCTTCTCTTCCAGGTGAAATACTTCCTGCCATCTGTGATCTCTGCTTTGGTTCAAGATCTCTCCTCATCAGTCACTACCTCTTTCCTTCTTATGTCCTTACCTTTGTATTCTCTACTGACTTTCTTCCCTTATAATCAGCCTATAAATATACTCAAGGCTCTCATCTTAAAAACCAAAATTCCCTTCATCCTCGAATTCTATTCTGGCTACTGCCTTCTTCCATTCTTATCAAAACCAAGGTCCTACGCTCAGAATAGTCTACAATCACTATCTTTATTTCTCCATCTCCTATTGAGTCTTCAGTTTATCACCATTGCCCAAGACACACATGAGGAATGTTTTAGTACAACAAATCACCAAATCCAAAGGACCCTTCTTTTAGAATTCATGTTACTTGATCTTTTGCAGCTTTAGGTACTTCTTGAAGAATTTTCCTTATGTCTCTCACCATACTTTAGGTTCCTTTGTAGGCTTCTTCTCTGACCAGGCTTTTCATATTGCAGTTCTCTTGGATTTGGTTTTCAAATCTCACCTCTTCTCATTTTTTATGCCCCACTGGGTGATTTCTTCCATTTTTAAGGCTTTTACACAAATATTTATCTGTAATTTAGACCTCCTGTTCAAGTTCCAGACTCCTATCAACCTGCCCTTAGATATCTTCAGACATTTTATTATTTAAAGCCTACTCAAGACTTAACTTATCCTCCCTCTCAAATCTGTTCTTCTCTCCTATATTCCATTTTGGTAACTGATATAAACATCAACTCAATAAACCCAAGCAAGAAATCTGAGCATTACTCTAGCCACTTCCTCTTCAATCAGAAACCATGTCCTGGACAGTCTATCTCCTTAATATCTATTCTATTTAGTCCTCTCCATCCTAAGCACTACTGTGTTGGCTCAAGCTCCATTCTCTCTCACCTGTGCTACTGCAATAGTCTACTAGTTAATCTTCCTGCCTCTTCCAATCAGTCTTCTATAATGCGGTCACACAAATATTCAATCATGTACCTCACTCACTTATAATTCCTCAATGGCTTCCCTTTTTATACAGGGTAAAGTACAAAATCCTTAGCCTGACAAGTAAAATATAGCTCCTTGTAACTTTCTTCACCTCTTTTTCTCTACCACCACCACCCTCTAGCCCACTATAAACTCCAGGTATATCAAACTACCTGCCTTTGTTCCAGCTGAATCCCGATCTGTAGAACACTTACTGATCTTTCAAAACCCTCCCTGAGCAATACCTCCTCCTCAAAGCCTTTCCTAACCTTTCCCACCAGCTTTGAGAGAACTGACCTCATCTCTTCATAGACTCCCACAGGTTTCTTTCTCAACACTTACCATTGTGTATTGCACACATATTTTCATATCTGTTTTCCTTTACTAGATTATAAACTATCCGAAGACAGAGATCTTTTGTTCCTCGCCATGGTAGACCCCATCCCTACCACAGAAACTGCTAAAAAAATGTTTATTGACTGAAAGACTCTGTGTGAGCTAGTCCCTAAATTGCCTGGCAACAAATGCCTATGCAAAGTTTTAGACTTTAGTTCAAATGCTATCTTTTGATAACATACTCTCGTCTTTTATAAAGCCTTCCATACTGTTAGCATTTTCCCCATCATGATCCCAAAGCACGCAGTATATAAACTAGTCCATATCACATTGTGTCATATTTATATACTTATTTATCTCCTCCTTCTGCTTGACAGTTTCTTGAGGACAGTGACTCCATTTGGTTCACTTCCGTACATCCAGAACATAGTGCAACGCTTAGTATCTCAGCAGGTGCTTCATAAATGAACGTATGAATGGATTCAGGTCCTGTCCTCAAGAAATGTCACATAGCTACTCATCACAGAAATTCTTTAATAAAAATATTCAAACATCACATGCTGTAAAATAGCTCCTTACCTATGTTACCAAATATTATTCCATTTTCTGTTGATGCTACTTTGACATTAGCTTTAATGTTTGCAAAATCATGAGGAGCAAGAGTCAAAGGAGATGGCTTTTCTACAAGTTTCAGATCCCCTGAAAAAAATATTTAGACATGGTTAAAAATACATGTATATGAACCTCTCAAATTATAAAACCTTAAAATGTATGCAGCTTAACAGTTTCTAGCAAAGGAAGGAATAAGAGAAGGGTTATGAGGACAAAATGAAGAAATATTATGGGGACAAAACAAAGAAATCATTTAACACCTTATTATTCAAATCAATCTGCACATTTTCCTTTAAGAGGTAATAGGCTTCTCAGAAAAACTCTGTATTTAATTCGTGTGTGCGTGGGGGAGGGTACTTTGGGCACAGCATTTTATTTCAATGAATGAATACAAACTTCTCAAAAAGCTAAAATCATAAACTATATCCTCCATTACAAAGAAAGATAAAACAATCTACAGAAAGACTTCTTAGAAACAAAGTTCTTTATATAGGCAGCAAGCTATGCTGAGGGCAGAAGAATGTTTTCCCTTGATATCTTAATTAAAGTCCTTGAACTCTTGCTTAAGCCATTTGGAATTTCCTAGGGGCACTGTGCTGTGTACAATTTGTATTTCCCAACTTCAAAGCCAGATGTAGAAGTGATCAGTCTGATTCATGTGTCTTACTAAGAAAAAAGAAAGACATCTCACATTGTTAAATATGATAATGATATATTACTCTGGCTACATGCGGTATGTATCGATAATGGACTCAGAAAATACCTAATTCTGTATTAAGGCAATTAAAAATTTAATCAAGTGAGCTAATTGATAAATCTGTAACTTAAACAACTCTTACTTATATCTAGAAAAACTGACATTTGCGATTGAACTCGGTGAATAAAACCTATCTGGATGTACCAAAAGCATAAACATAAGAAAGTCAGTATCACAGAAGCTTAGAAAACTGGAGTTGAAGGCTTGGTATTAAACGTAAAACTAAGCTTTGACTCAAAATGTCACAAAGGGCTCAAGAGAATTCTCATACTAAAACTTGTATACTTCTCTTAATAATCTGTTGTAAAGGTTTACCATAAATATCTTTAAGGTAAATTTCCTCACCCAGAGTAGCTAACTCTAATGTGCAGTTCTGCAAAGTATCACTGGTTTGGTTCACAACAAGTACATCCAGGACGATGTCGTACTGGTTGACATGAACATAAGCTTCTGCATATACAGGATCTGAGAAACCTGTCAACTGGGTGACCTATGAAACAAAAATAAAGAGATAATCAAATGACTGAGACAATTTAGCCAAACATGCGAGTATATTAGCCAAATGACTAAGTCTTTTAGATAATTAACAGATGTGCTTAGATTAGACAAGTCATTTTGAAACAGGTGTAATAAAATTGTTTGTAATGCAGAAACGGTAATTAAAACTGAGACATTAGAAATAACAGGTTCTGGAGTTTATATCTCAAGAAAATAGTAGAAAGACATGAAATATGTCTAGCAAATACATTAAACATTATCCCAATTTAGGAACTGAATAGATTTGGATACATTTCAGTTAAATCCCTCAGCATCTAAACTCACTAGTTGTTCTCCAAAACTCAAGAATCCGGTAAAATTCAGATTACGTGGCAGTCCCTGCTACCCAAGCTCAGGAACTAAATAGCAAAAATGCTTGTAATTACAAAATGAAATTTTAAATGTTTCCCCCAAAAAATTTCAAAGCACCCAAAACATAGCACTTTTAAAACATAATATTCTTACCAAAAACACAGACAACAAAATAAGAAATACATAATTAGACTATATTATAATTAAAACCTTTGTGCATCAAAAAACACTGTTAATAGAGACAAAGGCAACCCACAGAATGGGAGAAAAATAGTTGCAAATCATATGTGTGATAAGGGGCTTGTATCCAGAATATACATGAAGAACTCCTATAACTCAAAGCAAAAACACAAGATTAAAAAATGAACAAAGGATGGGGCAGCCACATGGCTCAGTTGGTTGAAGTGCATGCTCTCCACTACAAGGTTGCTGGTTCGACTCCCGCAAGGGATGGTGGGCTGTGCCCCCGGCAACTAATATTGAACGGCAACTGGACCTGGAGCTGAGCTGTGCCCTCCACAACTAAGACTGAAAGGACAACAACTTGACTTGGAGCTGATTGGTCCTGGGAAACACACACTGTTCCCCAATAAAGTCCTATTCCCCCCCTTCCTCAATAAAATCTTAAAAAAAAAAAGACAAATACTGTATGATTCCACTAATATAAGGTACCTGGAACAGTCAAATTCATAGAGATAGAAAGTAGAATGGTGGTTGCCATGAGATGAGGGAAAGGGGAATGGGAAATTATTATTTAATGGGTACAGAGTTTCAGTTTTGCAAGATGGAAAGAGTTCTGCGGATGGATGGTGATGATGGCTCTACAATAATATGAATATACTTAATACCACCGCACTGTACACTTAAAAATAGTTAAGAGGGTAAATTTGATGTTATGTATATTTTACCAAATTTTAAAAAATAAAATTTTAAAAATCTGTAACTGAAATATTGTTGAAATCAATTCCCAATTTGAAAGGAGATAAAGTGTTTTGGTTTGAATTTTGCTACTAATCTTATTTATCTTGGACAAAAATAGCAGTTTGAGACTGTTGCCTCATCTAACAGATAAAGGGATTCAACTAGATCATTGATTTGTAAATGTATATATTTTGAGTGCAGAAAAGTTTTCCTAATAAAATCTTATATGGAACTCAATATATAAAGAATATAAAAGAAGAGTTGCTCTGTGTAAAGTAACGGGGCATAGGAAAAGCCAAGGACAGGGTGTGCGGGAGGAGGCAGAGCCCTGGCCTTTCTAAACTTTAGTTAACCTCTGAGGATCTCCAGCAGTATGTATCAGACTATGATTCCATACACAACTGGAACAAGTTACATTATAAAATAGTCTACTGGACCTATAGTACTATCGTATACTAAAGTACTTTATCAGCGTCTGAGTTGCAATTCATGTTTAACAAGCCTATCAGTCAGTGTGACCTGACAAAAACTGATGCTGTATAACTCGTTATTTTTCTTTTAAAAATCAGCGGGACCAGCAACTTCCTGATTACTACTTTCTTAATCGGTCAATTTAAATAACGTACCAGCGTATCTGACATTTTGTTACCTTGTTAAGTTTCGATGCTAGGGGATCTGCAGCCTCTTTCCTCTGTGTGTTACCCATTGCTGCCAGCAAACTCAGCTGAAACTGATCTTCCTTGCAGTTCATTTCATTCTTAGCAGTTAGTTGCATGAAGGAAATGGGGTCATCGGGCTGTACTGTCACATTCCTCTTTTCAGATTCTTTCTGCGTTGAGAAAACAAACACACATCTTTCTTTAGTATGGAAAGAAAGATAGCTTTTTATAGGCCTTTAACAAGGACAGCCCTCACATATGAGGATAGAAAAAAAATGCCACAAAGCACTTTTATGGCTTTTGCTTATATACCTTACCTTTTGGGATAATTTTTCTTCTTCGAGTTTAGCAGATAACATGTGAGAAAGGGATTGTCTGCATTCCTTATTGAAAATGTCATTCATTAAAGGTGAACATTCAGACAAGACCTTGAGGCACAGGGAAATACGATCTACATCATCATCTGTAATGGGCTTCTTAGGAAGAGAGGATTTTCCCAAATGAAGGATAGTGGCCATAAGCAACATGGCCTCAGCGATAAAAGACTAGAAAATAGAGAAATGGGTTAATGTCATGATTCAGCAATTGCAGCAACGTCACTTTATTATAACTCATAATTCAAGAAATAAAACTAATTTTCACTTCATTTGAATAAGATTTCAAATCCTTTAGATTTTATCTCCACCCTTCTCTTTCCTTTCTATTCTAGCTGCCACCCTCTAACCTTCATTAACTCTCAACTGAAAAGATAGCAATGCCTTTTTAACTGTTGGCTTTACTCTAACCTCCTCACATACCAGTGCCATCTTACTAAAATTCCAACCACAGAAAAGTTGAAAGACTGATATTTTTCATAAATTGTTAACATTTTGCCACACTTACTTTCTTATCCTACTTATATATGTACACTTATTTTTTTAGCTAAACATGTGAAAGTAAGATTCTTCACCTCATACTGTGTTTCCCCCAAAATAAGACCAGGTCTTATATTAATTTTTGCTCCAAAAGATGCATTAGGGCTTATGTTCAGGGGATGTCATCCTAAAAAATCATGCTCGGGCTTATTTTCCGGTTAGGTCTTATTTTCAGGGAAACGCCGTACATACTTCAGCATATCTCTCTTAAGAATCAGGACAGTTTCCTATATAACCGCAATATCATTATCTTACCTGAGAAACGTAACAATCCCAAAATATATCTACTATACACTCTAAATTCAAATAAATCTTCCTAATTGACACAAAATGTTTTCATTGTTTTTTAATCCAGGATCAGTTTCATGCATTTTATTTGGCTGTTATTCTCCTTAGTCCCTTTAATCTAGATCAGTCCCCTGGCTTTTTGTATTGTTTTCCATCACAAGGACTTTTCAGAGTCCAAGCCAGTTGTTTTACCGAATGTACCCCACTTTTGGTTAGAATACCAGATAGGTGATGTTTTATATTTCCTATTGTACTGCATCAGGAGGCACATAATGTCAGGTTTTCCCATTTTGGTGAAGCTAAATGTGATCACCTGCTGCTGTTACCTTAATCCTTATTGCGCGCAATCATTTCACACTACATGTGAATTCCCACAGCCTTCTTATTGAAGTCCATATTACTTAGCCAGCTATTCAAAGTCTCCCACAAATGAATGTAACTTACTTTTTCAGTCTCATGGAGCATTATCCTGACACATGCTCTATGTCATTGCCGAACTAAACTGTCTTTGGCTGAGTACTGATCTGCACACATGAGTGAAAAAACTATCAGAGACCTTGGGAGAGAACCAGCAGAACAAGTATAACAATCCTCTGAGCCTGGATACTGTCTCCACAAAAAGAAGGAGGAGGGGACAGAAAAAAATAGCTGAAGAAATAAATAATGGCCAAAAATTCCCCAAATTTGATGAAAACTATAAACCCACATATCCAAGAAGCTCCATGAAGCACAAGCAAAGTAAACATGAAGAAAGCCACACCAAGGCATATCCTAATCAAATTACCAAAACCTAGTGGTAAGGAAAAAAAAATCTAAGAGTCAGCCAGAGAATATAGGACACATTCCACATAGAGGCATGAGAATGACAGTAAGCTTCTCATTAGAAAGCCAGAAGATAATGGAGCTATATCTTTCATAGTGCTGCAAGCCAGAGGGCAAGGAAGAAACATCTTTATACACTACAAGAAAAAAAAAAAAGTCAACCTAGAAATCTATATCCACAAAGATATCTTTCAAAAATGAAGCAGAAATAGACTTTTTCAGACAAAAACCAAGAGAATTCACTCCAACAGACCTGCAGTACAAAGAAAGTTGAAGGAAATTCTTTAGGCAAAAGGTATATTAAACCATAGAGAAACTCAGATCTACATAAATAAATGAATAGCACTAGATGGCATATATGAAGGAAAACCAGTGTGATGATAAAAAAACCCAAACTTCCTCCTGCCTTCTCCCAAATGCAGAAAACTTCATTAACCACGTTACTAGAAACCTGGCTCTTTCAACAGATGTCAGCAAATGCTCTCCCAATTTGCAGCAACCTTTCCATGAAAAGAAATCAAACTGGTTCCTGAGACACAGAATCTTGGAGACTTTTAACAAGCATAATTTAAAGAATAGACGATAATACTGTGACATGACCTGAATAAATAATGGCCCACAGAGACTTACAAAGTAAATCATTGCCAATAAATCAAAATAAACTGATAAAAAAGGATAATACATCTTATAATTTGCCTGGCCCTCTAAATCTCACTTACTGTTTTTATGATGGAAAAAAATTGTTTTTTAATCCCAAATCTAAAATGAAAATGTCTAATGATATAATGGCTTAAGTAAATGAAGACATCTGATAGACTATACAGTTATTAAATATTATAATTAAGATGATTAGGAAGGGTTTAGAATAACATGGGAAAATGTGTGCTGTAATGTTAAGTAAAACTGCAATATTATAAAACACAAAATGATCACTAGAGAAAAGTGTTTCATATATAAAAGCCATATTAAACTCTTTCTGGAGGAAGGAAAGATTCTTGTTATTTCTGGTAATGTAATTTTATATTTTGATGTTTCTATCTACACTACAGTATTAACAAGATTTGTATTTCACTGCTATGACTATGAATTTTTTCTTATTAGTTTTTACATCATCCTCTATTTATTTTAGCAACATGAAAAAATAAATGAACAAAATAAAAACATTCACAATTTTACCACACAGATTTTTTTTTTTAAATGAAGGCAAAGTGAAGATTTTTTTCAGGCAAATGAAAGCTGAGTGAATTCATCTCAGCAAACCTTCATTATAAGAATGACCAAGTTCTTTAGGCAGAAAGAAAATATCTGATGGGAATCTGAATTTATATGAAGGAATAAAGAGCACCATAATTAATAAATATGTGGGTAAATATAAGACTTTTTTCTCATTTAAAAGAATCTTTAAAACTATTTACAACAGATGATAAAATCAGAAGAATATTATATATACAGCCTTAAAAGAAAGGAAATTCTGATACATGCTACCATATAGATGAAGCTTGAAAACATCATACCCAGTGAAATAAGCCAGTCACAAAAGGACAAATATTGTATGATTCCACTTATATGAGATACGTAGAATAGGCAAATTCATAGAGGCAGAAAGTAGAATGGTGGTTGCCAGGGACTGGAGGGAAGAGGTATATATGGAAGTTATTGTTTACTGGGTACTGTGTTAGTTTGGGACAATGAAAAGTTCTGAAGACAAAGAGTGGTAATAGCAACGTGGATGTACTTAATGCCACAACTCAAATGTACACTTAAAAATAGTTAAAATGGCAAATTATGTTATGCGTATTTTACCATAAAGAAAAATACACACACACACACAAAAAGCACTCAGGAAGGTATTTGAACTTTGCTTTGTCTCCTGTTCCCTTCTTACAATTTGTCTTGCTTCTTACAATTGGCCAAGTATGCCCCCTTCCTATCTGAGTGTGGACTCTAGATAAATAAGAAATGGGGGGGGGGGGGGGCTGGTGCATATATATAAAAAAGATAATTAACTATTTAAAGCAAAAATAATAATAATGCATCATAGGGTTGATAACATGATATGTAGAAATAAAATGTAGGACAACCACACAAAGGATGGTAGTAGGGTTGGGGGCGCGAATGGAAGTAGATTGTTTTAAACGAGCACACAGTCAGAATGGTCAGAAGCTATAATGAAGGTTATGAACTACAGAAATGAGAATACATTTAAGAGACTTCTCTGGGATAAAATGGGCAATGACTGAATGAAGATGCTGGAGAAAGAGGCATTTCCTTCACTGAGCCTTGACTAATCCTAGAAAACAGAAATGATTTCACGAACACTTACATCTCTTCCATTGCACTAATCACAAGGTATTACTATTGTATTACTTAGTCAATTCTATAATAAAATTCTATTACTGTGTCCATTTCTCCCATTAAACCATAACCTCTTTCATGACAGGAACTTCAGCATTCACTTTTGGGTCCCTCACAGTGAAATGATACAGCAGGTACTCAATATTCACATGTTGGGTAAATGTAGAATAAATGGACTTACATTTTGCTTTTTCTTCTCCTGAACCAACGCTACATAGCGCAAGGCAATCTTGGTCAGAGTTGTGGCAAGGGAGGCAGCGACAAAGAAATCTCCATCCAGAAGGAATCCCCTCAGGGGAGGTCTGCAGAGCGATCAAGGAAAATGAAACCCACCAATGTCGTAAGCAGCATGTAGCTTTTGCATAAATGATTTAAGTAAGGCTATTTAACACTCTCACTGGCCCCCTGCAGTGACAAGGATCTCAACTAGCTCCCTCTTTAGCTCTCTTCAGAAGGAAAAAGAAAAATACATGGATTTAAAACTTATCTTCAAATGACACAAGAGCCAACTAAATATGGAAAGTGAAAATGGTTAAGGGTGTATAAAATGGAGCTAAAGCTTTACATTCAAATCCCAGCTTATCTACAGTATTTATTTATTGTGTCCCTTTGGGTAAGTTACAAAACTCTTCAAGCCTCAAATTTCTCTTCTATAAAAATGGGACAATAATACACTGTATCTCAATGGGTTGTTGTCAAGATTACAAGAAGCAAACTACTTAGCACAATGCCCAGTACATAAGAAGCAATCATTAAAATTTTAGGCATTATTTTCATCATCTTCACTATAAAACTGAAGTGTAAATAAGGAGGAAATCATCAAAATTTTATTTCTCCCGTTAGAAGTGAAAAATCTTCAAAATATATTTTCTAAATAATAGGCAATGAAACTCCAGTATCATCAAAGTTACCTCAACTTAGCATTTTCTATGTGAGTAAAATAATTTTAGCTTAAACAGAACACAGTTATTTCAATGAAACAGTCTTAAGGAGCAGAGGATTAAAACTATTAACACAATTTCTGAGAGAAAGAACTTAAATGTCTTCCTTTCAAGTATCGTAAATGGCAAAGATTTCCATTTCGGTCAAAAAAGCAAATAAGAGGAAAGAAATCACTTGTTTTATACACAGGAGTAATAAAAAAAAGTATATTGTATTTTGCCATGTATTGAATAATGTGCACTTTTTTGCCCAAATTTGTGAGGGAAAAATAGGGATGTGCATTATACATCGATAGTACTAATTCTGTATCTATATAAATATTTTTAATTATTTTATTTGTGCTTATGAGTTAAAAGTGTAACTCTAGAAATCAATAACGATATCCATATGCAAAATAATACCCTGGAATACGATAATCGGTTTTGTTGAACTTACGACAAACTTGCAACGACGAAGAGTTCTTGGCCTTCTCTGATGCATAAATATCGTAAATTTGTTACCAGTACATAAAATTTCTTGTACCTTGTATCTGTTCTTGTTTCATAATTATTTGTTACATAAAATTTCTTGTGCCATAATATGTTAAAAAATAAATGCTAAAATTCCTTTATGGTGCAAAAAACAAGTATCTAAATGTAAACAAAAGTTTGAATTAAAAAATTAAAACGAAAGATTTTTTCCCCTGAAAGGTTGGGCCAAAAATGTGGGTGTGCATTATATATGGGAGTGCGTTATACATGGCAAAATATGGTAGCTGGCTGAGCACAAGTGCTGCAAATTACCTTTCTTCCTCTTTCTTGGTTGGTCTAGAACTGCTAAGCGCACTCTGAGTTGCATAGGTGCCCATCTCAGTTACCAATTTCTGAACTGGCCCCACAGTTATTTCTTCTTCAGGTTTCAATTCACCAGCTTCTTTCTTTATTTCTGACTCTACAATTGGGATCTAAAAATCGATTGGAAACATCAATTTAGTAATAATATCAATGGCAAGCAAAATCATATTTAAATATTCAATCATTTCTGTAGAGAAGGCATTTCCCCAATGGGATTTTTGGAACTTTGAACTCTGCTTTCAATTTTCTTTCCTTCCTATGGTAAGGTAATGAGAAGAACAGGGGCTTGTGAGTTGGATGCCACTTACTTGTTAAATGGTTTGGGGCAAACTAATCTACTAAGAGCCTTAGTGTCTTAATCTGTTAAATGCAAATCTTAATTCTTTCCACACAAGTAACTTAATAGCAAAATGCTCAGGACAGTGACCAAGACAAAGCAGACACTCTTATTCCTCTTCTCCATCCCTTCCCTTGGAATACATCCTTCAATAACGAATGTCATGCTGGGCAGCCTGCGGGGTCTCAGCTCCCGCTCCCCACATAAGAACACAGGATGTGGCTAGGCCAAAAAGGAACACCCACGGAGCCATAGATAGGGGAGTCATACCACTATAGTCTCTCTGGCGGCTGGGATGGAGACACAGGAAGCAGAAGCCACACGATCCGCAACCCGCTGTCCACTTGTCTCTGCCAACCAACCTCACTTGCTAGCTGCAATTCACCATGCTAACAGCAATCTGCTCTCGCTAGCTCAGCCACCATCTTCTTGCTAGCCCCCCATTTTCTGCTAGCGTAGCCATAGCAGTTATATTAGTGGCCAATGGCTCACTGGTCACAACTGATGGCCAACTAGCCACAGCTGATGGCCATCCAATCACAGGTGATGGCCATTAACTACCTGAGTCAGCACCTTTCCACGTGAGGCCGAGAGCCTGGAAACTGCACTCATCTGTTCCCACAATGAAATAAATCTAACCTATTTTTACAAAATAACTTTATCAACTACCTTTTTTGTTTTTAAAAAACCAAATGGCTACTAGGTATTTATTCCTTAATACCATACTAGTCCATCATCTAATTTAGGAGCTCTAAGAATCTTCGATCATTATCTACCAATTCCCTTATTTTATAGATGAAACACCTGATGTCCAGTCAGGTTAAGGAACTTATATCCAAGGTCCCAGAACTAATTATCAGCAGAAGCAAGACTGGAACCCAGGTCTCCTAACAAGTACCATTCTTTCTTTTCTCCCATATAGTTGTTTGAAGGAGGAAATACTGCCAGTTTTAGTACATAATGTTGTAAAGTCAGCTCTGTTCTTATATTTGCATTCTTCATTCAGAACACATAGGCTAACGCTGAACTTTACACGCCTTTTTTCTTTTTTTTTTTAAAACACAGAACCTTTTGTTCAAATAAAATCTTAATCCAGAAGGGTAAATAATACAGATAAAAGAATAGGTATCACCGCTCAATGCAGGACAGGGAAATTCCCCTAATTTCCCAGAGCTCCTAAGGCTTAATTATCTGGGTAATTAAAATATATTTTTTCAGAGATCTTTAGTACAGACACCACTAAATAAAAACATGAAAGCAAATCACCACATAAAAGTCAGATGTACTCAAGTAAAAATCCCCATACAAAGTAGCACTGACTAAAGTAAAACATACCTCCCCAAGGGACCTGCGGACCTCAGTCATCACACTCTGAATGTCTTCCTTGGTGCTACAGTACTCTCCCAGGATCCACAATGCTCCTCGGTAAATCCTAAGGTAAGAATACAAATTCTGAAACACTGCCTTTGCCAACAAATCTTGAAGCAGAGATCTTTCTTTGCGAATTTATGCTCAAGCGAGAAAAAAAGATTCTGCAATTCTAAGGGATCATGGATGACATTTTAAGAAAGAATATAACAAAGACACTAAGTTTCTGTGATTCTCTACAGAAATCACAAGGATTAAAAGGAAAATAATGTCTCATCCATCATTATTAGCAACATTTTAAAACTGGTTATCCCAGTAGTAAAAATAAAAGACCAAAATGTTTCCCAGAAAGGCACTATCTTCCATTTAGGACATAGTTAAGATAAACTTGATTTTATCACTTACTACTACAAAAAATTTATTATTTTAATGTAAAAGTACTTTTTATTTGTAGTCACTGAAAAGAAGAGGCAGGATGCTGAACAGAACAATGGACAAGGAAGGCATACAAAGGATCAATAACAACAAAACAAAACCCTAAAAGTAAAGAAAGCAACTATTTTCTAGTTAAAAAGGTTAAAATGAATAAAGTCTTCAGTTATCTTTTCCCTAAGATTTTCCTTAAATTTATTCTTTAAAAAATTCTAGAAACTGAAGCTCTAAGAGATCATGGCTGCCAAAAGCAAAACTTTGATATATTCTTTTTTCTCACAAGGAAAGCAAATCTTTCTCACTTCCAATCAGAAAAACAATTTTGTAATGGTCCCTTCTTTTCTATCTAGTTAGATATAATCCAAGTCCATTACCGTCTATCTATCAGATGCTTTAAATGAAACAAAATTAGGATGCAACAGTTCTTTCTCATTAGCAAAGGCTATCTGAAGGGAAACACAATGTCAGATTTAGGTTGCACTTGTAATCCTTCGTTTCTATAAATACTCGAGGGGGATGCAAATAATAATGATATCCTAAAAGTGGTATCTTTCAACTACATGTTCCTTATGTTCAGGATTCACAGTGTTTTAGAGGAAATCAGGATAGAGAAACCTAGCTAAGTAACTACTACAAAAATAAATGTTGCCCACAGATTATGGACTAACCAAGGACAGGGGTGAGGTGATGACTGCTGTCATACTTATTTTGTCTTGATTGTCTTGAGTCATCTTTCCTCCCTTATATTTTCTCAACTGTCCCGTTAAAGATAGACATTGGTAAAATTTTTTACTTGACTTGACTTTATAAACAGATTTTAAACCTACTTGACGGATTTAATAGCATGAAAGACTTCAAGCATCTTCTCAACAATGAGCATTCTCAGGTTATCAAAGCGCTGAATGGCTTCACGAACAAACTCCAAGACATCCGCAGCTGCTGCTTCATTACTGTCACTGAGAAATTCCATTAACTAAAATAAAAAAAAGGAAAAGAGGCAAACAATTATGTCATTTTCAGAAGGAAAAATTACCTAAGGCTCAACAACCTTAAGTAATTTTTAGTAAGGTTTACTAAATTTAAACATATTTACAAGTATGTAACAATTTTCAAGTATGGAACCAAATGTAAGTTGAGAGATAAGCACCATTGTGCAACTCCAGTCACAATGGCTTTTCTGTTTTATGTGCAGCAAAGTTTATTCTAAAACTCACTCTACAATAGAAGGTGGAAATCCACAACTCAAAATAAATTGGGTGCTCCTAAGTAGTAACTAAAAGTAAAATCATTTTAGAGAAATTCAGAGCACAAAGGCAAAATTTCAAATTACAATAATATACCTCGTTTATCTGACAGTGACAGAAAACAAAATATTCTAGGTATGTAAATTTTTCCTATAACTGAATCCTTCAACTTTAAGAGGTAAAACTATTTGAAAGAAATACTTATTTGCCCTACTGATATGTATACGCAGAATAATTTTACTTTAGGTAACTGTGACAAACATCAATTATAACAATATGCGAAGGCATTTCTGTCACTTTGTTTGCTTTTTTTTTTTTTAACGAAGATGGAAGAAAAAAAGTCAAGAGTCCTTATTCTTCTGAGTTTAAGAGTGGACATAAAGATCCTTTCTGACTATGAGATTTAATAATTACAGACAGTTGAGACTTTCAGAGTTTAAGTACAGAATAACTAGAATATTTTATTCTTATAGAGAATTTCAAAATGAAGGTAATCAGAATTACATACCACGGGAATAACATTTGCAGCCATATCTGGAAATCGGACAGAACAGGAATGCAATGTTCGCACAAGAAGTTGTCTATATTTGTCAGTATCTTCATGCTCAGACACATTATTTGTTTTAATCACTTCCTTCTTCAAGACAATAACCAGCTATAACAAAGTAAAATTAAGTGAGAATTACATGGCATTTGGCTGACAACTTATACAAACGACTGTAAAGAGTAGTTTTGTTTTACCTCCTCAACATTCCTAGAAGAGACAAGATCCAGTGCTAACTGCAGAGTTTTTTTGCGTACTTCTAAGTCTGGTGTGCTCAATACTCTTAAGATGTCCATAACCAGATCCTGAGAAAGAACAAAAAGTCCCAAATTAACACCAGTACTTCTGGTCACAAGAAGAAAATCTTTACTGTAGAATGAAGGGTGCTGTCCACCATCACCTTAATTCTTTGGTCAATAATAAAAACACTAGTGGTGGAAGAATCAGGTATTTCAGGTCTCCTGATATAATGCAACATGAAGTGTATGACATCACATATGACACATTCAAACTGAAAATGTTTACTCTGAGTCTATCAAGCTTTAAATCAAACTTACAGTTTATAGGAAATACAGAAGTCGGAGGAACAAGCTAAAAGAACACAAGAAAGTAACCAGACACATCCAGGGGAGGAGTACCTTACAGGGCAATTGGTCTGGTATCTTCAACAAGTCAGTGTCATGAAACAAAGATACTACTCACGTTAAAAGACTTAAGGGACATAACCACAAGATATGATATGTAGTCATGAATTGGGCAAACCAAATAAAAAGGGCATTTGGGGGACATCTGGGAAAATCTGAGTTTGGAGTTGGTATTAGATAATATTAAGAAATTATTGGATCAGCCGGTTAGCTCAGTTGGTTAGAGCGTGGTGCTCTTAACAAGGTTGCCAGTTAGATCCCCACATCGGTCACTGTGAACTGCGCCCCCCACAACTAGACTGAAACAACTACTTGACTTGGAGCTGATGGGTCCTGGAAAAACACACTTAATAAAAGTAAAAAAAAAAAAAAAGAAAAGAAAAGAAATTATTAACAATTTTATTAAGTGTGATAATGTTATTTTGGCTCTGCAGAAAAATGTAATATTTTAAAGATGCATGCTTTAAAAATAATCTATGGCAGATAAATATTTTAAAATATAGCAAAACTAACATGGTTTTACTTCTTTAAAATTTTATATTTTTAAAAAGTTTCACTGATAAAAAAAGTTCTAAAAAGTCTAAGAATGAATTCCTGTATAACATTCACTTAACATACATTAGTTAATATTTTGCCACATATACTTTATCACACTCTTCTCCTAAACATTTTAGTGTATACCTCCCAAGAATAATTTCTTATATAACCACAATATAATTATCAAATTCAGAGAACTTAACATTGATAATACTATAAACTAATACACAGTCTATATTCACATTTCTTCAATTGTCCCAACACTGTCCTTTACAGAAAATGTTTTTGTTGTTCTGATCCAGGGTCAGGACTGAATTTAGCCATCATGGGGCTTTATTTTTATAACAATCATTATTCTCACAGATTAAATAGGTATGCTGATATTTTCTAGAATCTAATCATCTTTTATTCCCAATCAGTTGGTATAATTATTTTCCAAGAAATGTAAATTACATTCCAATCAAAACAAATATATCTTTATCATTAAGAATACTGAGTACAGCACAAATAGAAAAAAGATAACATATTAATTCATGTTAGAAATGTTTTTTTGGGGGCGGCCGGATGGCTCAGTTGGTTAGAGCACGAGCTCTCAACAACAAGGTTGCCCATTCAATTCCTGTATGGAATGGTGGGCTGAGCCCCCTACTGAAGGACAACGACTGATGGGTCCTGGAAAAACACACCGTTCCCCAATATTCCCAATAAAAATTAAAAAATAAATTAATTAAAAAAAAAGTTATAAAAATTTTTTTTTTTTTTTTTTTATGGCAAAGACAATACCCCAAAAGGCTATGGTGATATAAGAGTTACACTTTAGTTGAGCAAAATTTAAACTGCCCAGTCTCCAAGCTAACCAAAAGGGCAAGGCTTGGGAACTATCTCAATTTGAAAAAGATTTTATTTAGGATGTCCCTCTTTCAGATAATATTTACCTGTAGTACTCGTTCATGAGCAGGATGCTCTTTTAATTCTATCAATCGATCCAGAACTATGAGCTTTACATTGTTGTCACTCTCCTTAATGATTAAATCAATGTAACACTGAGCAGCAGCCTACATAAAAAGAAATAGGTTTTAAGAAAGGAGTCATCTATCTCAAAGAATCTGAAAATATAAAAACATAAAGCCCTCAAGAAGCCAAAACATAGTCACTACTTCTGCACTAAGAGTTTATGCATTTTCCCCAGATGAATGTGTCTTTCTAGTCCCTAAAGTATAACAAATTTCATAATTTTTCAAATTTACAAAAGATTAGAAGCATCAGAAATAAAAGAAGGAAAAGGGGCTGCAACAGGCAGAAATACTCATCAACAGCCAAAAATTAAGGGTAGAACCTAAGGAATAAGGCAGAAAAAAGCAGATTGATAGATAATTCCAAAAAGTATAGTTACTGAGCATCTTTTACTTTAGGTACAAAGTCTGCATTACAGTACAGAAAAGTCAAGAATATTAAGATGACCCTGAGTTATTTAAAAATAGACAACAAAGGAGCAAACCTGAAAGAGCTCTCAATTCAATCAACAAAATAAATAATAATATTGGGTTATAATCCATACAGTAAAATTCCTGTACTGATGAGGGAGGGAAGGAAAGGAAGGAGGGAGGGAGGGAGGGAGTGGGGGATAAGGGATAGTTCTTTGTGGAATTCCAATTACTAAGTGTAGAATGAGGGAAATAGAAAACCACCATTAAAATACCACAGTAATAATAACTGCTGTAGAGAATATCCACTGATGGATGCTAAAATTAGTTGGTGCAAGTTTGAGGAGAAATAAGATATCTGCACACTTTCAAAGTTTCTTCCTATGATATTTACTGATTAGAAAAGGAAAAACGTAATTCAAGGGTGAAGAAATCTGGCAGACAGCACCTTAACTGACTGATCGAGGTTAGTTAGCATCACCAGTAATGAGATATATCAACATATGTACTTCTTTATGAGACACTGAGATCGGTGCATCACTTCTGTGGTATTCTTCCCCAAAATGCATAACCTCAAGTAATTGTGAGAAAACGTCAGACAAACCCAAAGTGAGGGATACTTTACAAAGTGACCTAATACTCTTCAAAAGGGTCAATGTCATGAAAACCAAGGAAAGGCTGAGGAACTATCACAGAGGAGGCTAACACATGATAACTAAATGTAATGTGGGAGCCTGGACTGGATCCTGGGACAGAAAAAGGGCATTCGTGGGGCAACTGGTGAAATTCGAATAAAGTCCATAGTTAACAATATTGTTCCAATTGTAATTTCTTAGTTTTGACAATTATACAATCATTATGCAAGACATGAGCCTTATGGAGAGGCTGGGTGAAGGATAATGGGAACTTTTTCCTATTTTTACAACTTTTCTGTAAGTCTAAAATTATTTCAATATAAAAAGTTTTAAAAAATGTTTAAAGTATCGGTGAGTAAAGCAGCAAATTCTCCTATTTATAAAGATCTGGCTTTCTAGAACTATTCATTCTATTGAATATATTAGGGGTTCCTCATATAGTCTTTTTTTTCATCATATAATCTTGATATAGTAAACTAAAGAAGAGAAAGATAATATTCCATTATTGAAAATACTCACTGGAAACTTTTTTTAGGATCCATCATTTAGGATCCAGAATTCATTCTTCCAGATCTAGTTTTTAACATAGTTAAAAGATGGGGAGAGATCTTAAATTACCAGTATCATTTTCCTGAAACTACAAATATTGGTACTCTGTCTCTGCCTCTCTTTCTCTCCATGTATGTATATTATATATATGTATATATATATATATATATACACACACACATGTACATGTAAACATATATATATATATATATATATATATATATATGAAAGCAGGAAGGAAGAAGGAAGATCGGACTAAGGAATCCAATAATTTCATAGAATTTGTAGTTATCTCTACACCATACAACGCATGTAACCACATAATAAATTGCAATGTCACTAAATCATAAGTGATAAACATACCTATCATCTATCTAACTGGCACTGAAAGAAACAAACAGTACCTTGATTGCAGTAGGTGCACTAGAGAGTGTCACTAATGTCCCAGCGGCTTCATACTTTACAGCGGGGCTCGATGACTGTAATAAGTTATAGATGCAGCGAATGAAACGAGCCCTTTCTGATGGATTGGCATGACAGACCTGGAGAAGAAAACATTTAGGTTTCAACTGACTTCATGGACACTTGCTTTAAAATTGATTTTTTAAAAATAGATGTCAGCTTATGGGCTGCTACTTTTCTTAACTTGAAAACTAAGAATAGTCTGAAGATGCCAACAAACCTGGAATGAGACCCTGTAACAGAACACTGGTAATTTCAGAAAGAAATAGGTTTTACTTCAAATAATTGTTACATTATTTATTTATTAAATTCAATCATAATTTGTATTTTCACTCTTTCACAAACGGCTTCCAGATGACTTATAATAAAAGATGCATACTACACATAAGTGAAATAAAAAAAGAAAATGTAAAGTACAAAAGCAAGGACAACAACACAATAACCAAGTACACTAATATGGGTACTGTGACAGATTATTAAATTTGATCCTCAATTTTTATTCTGGATGTCATGTCAAAAGGGAAAACATGGTGGATTATATAAATCTCAAGAGCTGATAAAAGGAAAATACCAGTTCTTAAAGCAAGAAAGATAACCTCTTTTTCAAGTACTACTTATTATTTGGAACTATATTCAATATTGAGGAGAAAACTAAAATTTGCTATCCCGTTCTAAATGTGTCTTAATACCTTTACCTGTGAAGAAAAGATCCCTTATTTTTTCTCTTTTGAAGTTAGTATTTATGTTAGATTTTCCTAAAATGTATCCAGTTAAATCTCTATTACTTCGGCACGACTCAAAAGCTAATCCTTCTTCCTATAATATGAACCCTACTAGCCAAAGAAGCCACTGGATAGCAGAGAACTCTTATTTTTGAGAACCTCAGTGGCATTCTTAAATCACACACATGAATTAAACTGTATGTTTACAATTCTGGTTTCATCTGAAACGCCACTTCCATATGACTGGTACCCTATACTAAAAGGGGCTTCTTTCCTGCAGAAGTAAAGATGGCTATAATGAATTAGCAGTGTCTGCTATGGGTATTTTTTTGTCCATATCATCCTACTTAAGTCATTCCTGATATACATTTCATTGGCCTCCAATGGTATCAACAGCAAAAATGAATGTTACTGCATCTTTTATCAGAACGTTAAGATGCAATCAATTTTTTCAAAAAATATAAAATTAAAATGTTGCCAATAAAGTACTTCATTTTAAAACCAAATCTCTTATCTAGTTTTAGATTTCCTGTTAGTCAAAGGCCTGCAGTGTCATATTAGCATCAAGTCTCTCTTCTCTTTTGCAAACAGGCAACATAAAAGTATTTACGGCTTTTTTTGTTTGTTTTTAGATTTCTAAAGTAGTCTTGTGTGTACTCAAGAAAAGATCTTGAATTTTACCCCAAAGCCTAATTCACAATCTATTCAATGACTGAACAGTACATAACAATTTCTTTGCAGTTGTGTTGGGTCAAGCCATATGTTTTTATAGAATTCTTTACAATGGTTTAGAAAGAATGGAAGCAAGTACTTGGAAAACACAATAAAGCAAAGGAAAAACTAAAAAAGATTTTAAAAGGTAATGCTATCAAACATTTCTACAATTAAAACATATTATCCTAGCAATGAAGCAGCTTTCCAGAAAAAGACTATTTACTCTTACCTTAAACTGATAAAGTTTATTTTATGCATCATAATTAGTCTTACCTTATAAATTAGTTCAACAATAACCAATTGAAGAATGTCTCCAAATGTTTGAACTTGATCAATACAAGTACTTAGGTAATCCAAAGCTCGATCCTAAACAAATAAGAATATATTTATCAAACTCCACCTCATTCAACAAAAGGACTTCATGCAACTTTAAAAAACATACACAACAAAATACAAAACAAATGAGGAAATCAGGACAAAGAAAAATTAACTGAAAGAAAAAAATGATGGTTAACACATAAAGTCAAATACATAGTCTAAAAATGGGCCACACATCTGGGGTCTGAATTTTCTAGCAGCTAAACCAAGGAGAAAAACAGTATGTATTCAGGGTCATGACTCAGAGCATCTATACAATCAAAACAAACCAGCTGTTTAGGGGTGTAGTTATTCCTATTTCTGAGACCTAGAAGAAAAATCTCATCAATTCTCATATACTGAACATTGTGCTACAGAGAACTATGGCTTCAACAATATCTCTATAGTAAAAGTATCAACAAATTTCATTGAACTATTTCTGATTATGTTCCTTCATGTAGGTAAAATAAAAATACAGGTCAGTAAAATCAACTGTAAAGAGGGGAAAACACTGTGAACTAAGTAAGGAGTTTTATTATAAGGTTGTTTACAAAGATAAAATGACAGCTTCGAAATTTCAAAGGAACGAATAGACTACATATTGTTTAATCTTCATGCATATTATTTCCCACATTTGATAATAAATACTGGATAGCAAAAATTCCAAGATTGGATGCCACCAAGGTGTGCAGTCACTGCTAATCACCAGCGGATCCACATACTTTAACCTCAGACAGAGCTGGATACAGAGTTGATATCTGCTTATGAAATCTGAAGGGCCTAGTAAGAACACACATCTACACTGACCGTCACCCTTCTCTGGCAGACATGGCTCAGCGTGGACCTTAGACAAAGCTACTATTGTTCTCTATTGAACAATTTGAAATCTATAACAAGAGAAGGAAAATCAGGCAATCAAAGCCTCAAAGTAAAGTGCCACAGGATATGGCCACAATAATTTCAATCTGGAAAAACAAAGTAGTTGTTATTAAATGCCTCGCCACTATTACCTAAAAAACAGAATATATACAGAAGCAATATTCCAGAAAAGGTTAAGTAAAAACTGTATTTTTATACAAATTAAGTTCAAAAATCTAAATAAATCTAAACATACAAATCACATGTTCTATAAACAAAATTACTAAAAATTTGATTAAACTTATGTAACACTTTTAATTCTCATTTAAATATAGCCATCAAAGTGACTTTTAAAAAGTACTTCACCTGATCTGCATGAATTAGCATCATAAATGCATTCCTTTTGCAACTTGCATCCTTTTCATTCACCAGAAAATCATGTATCAGTTCAGGGGCATCAGGTATAAGATGTTCAAAATTTCTTGAAATAAAAAAATACCCATGTTTAATAAAAACCTACTTTGTTACTTTAGTAACTCTCTGGACACTATCAAAATTAACTTTTATCAAACTTTATAACACTATCAATTGTTTTGCTTTTCAAAACATTAAGTCAATTAGAAAATTGTGAGTAGGAATCACAAGCTTCCCTCTTCATCTATTAAGTTATCAAATTTTTCTAGTTCAATGTAGAAAAAGCTGATTTATTCAATATGCCATCTATCAACTATCTTTAATAATTGTCTTTCATATACTTTAGAAATATAATATCGATGCTCATAATAATATCATCAAGGTACTAAAAAGATCCTTCATTAAGAATTATTAGAGAAAAAAATAGTTCCTTGAATTTTACTAGTTATGCACTATATTTATTCACTTACTTACTCACTAACTTACTTCTTATTTTGGAAATTTTTAAGTATTTGTAGTCTACAGAATAACGAACACCAGCTAATAAAAACCATCACCTAACCTCAACTATGACTAATTCACAGCCATTTTTGTTTCACCTATACCCTTTCCCCACTTTTCTCCTCCCATATTATTTTGAAGCAAATCCCAGACCACTTATCATTTCTTCTGTAAATATATTGGTACGTTGTCTAAAATTAAGAATTCTTTCTTTTTAAAACTAATCATAATACCAACATTGTACTTTAAAAAATTTAACAATTCTTTAATATCACCATATAGACAGTTTTCAAATTTCAAATTGTCTTATAAACGGCATAATTTTTGTGCATGCACTGTAGCGTAAATATTAAAATTTGTGTAATCTGTATGGTAGTTTTCAAAGAACTCTGTTATTAACCACTTTCCCTAACAGGTAACAAAAGCTAATATAACAGTAAAAGAACTGTGAAATTATGTAACAACCAACTATTAAAGTACAAAGATATTTATAAAAATGATATCCTACTTCTAAACGGACTAATACCAGTGATTGTAAAAACCAAGCATTCTAGCCTCATCTAACTGGTTCCTTGAATTGTTTTTAAAGTCCAAAATCTTCAGCTTTCTAAGAACAACAGTAATCAGCTGAAAATTGCCACCCTTCCTCTTTAAGAAGTTCCCTCCGTAAGGTCTCTAAGGGTAAAAAGACAAGACCCACATTCCACAAAAAGAGAATTCTACAACAGGGTCAAAAACTCAAAGCCTATAGGGACTAAGAAAGTAAATAAATTAATTAAGTGGGCTGGAGTAATACAATTGAGAATGACAAGTACTGTTATAAACTAGAAAGTGTACAACCTGTTTAAATGAGGCTACTGTCACTGAATTTCAGCAGATTGTTGTCATGCAGAAACTAGGACCCAGTGTTCCCAGATCTTTGATTTTTCAATGCTGACAACTTGATGATAAGGAAAAAAAATCTTGTTCAGGCCAAACAAAAAATATCTGAAAGCTGCATACAATCTGTCAGAAACCATTTTGGAGCCTCTAGTCTAAAAGACTAAACAGAACTAGGCTAAAGGAGTGTCTTTATTTCTTTATTTACCTATAGATAGTATAGATGGCCAAAACAGCATTTCTTCTAACATAGCTGTGTCGATGCTCCAAACAAGCACGGATAGCTGGCATTAAAGGTTCTAGCAATTCTGCTTCTTTCAATTTGCAAAGAAAACGAAGAGTAGATCCTCGAATAAATTCATTAGGATGCTGAAGATCCTGATATAAAAAATTTAAATATGAAATGTTGAGTTTCAACATTTTGTTAAAAAAAAGTTTTTAATGCAACATTTTCCAATGAGAAAATCACAAAATAGGTTTGAGGAAAAAGACCTAGATGATCAGATAAGTTCCATCAAATTCCTGCTGATTAAAGCAATTTTTATGTATCACATCAATGTCATATTCTGTGCCACTGTTTTTTATTAACAACATAAAAATGCATGAAAAATATTTGAAAAAAAGTATCAAAACTTTTTACAATAACTCTTTATAACTTCAGTTCCAAATATTTACACTCTACATCTTATCTAAGATTTAATTTTAAAGACTAAAACAAAGCCCATTCTACCAATTTTACAATCATCTAAAATCAAAGCAATATGCTGAGATAATTATGATTTAGTTTACCTTTCTATATGCATCACATACAAGGATCATTTCATGTAAAAGTCTTCCATCTGGAGTTGTTTTAGGAACAATTTCCCAAAATACCAGAAGTAATTTTTTGATAGTGTGATCCTGAAGAGGTAACACAAAACGAATGATGGTCATCAGAAGTCCAGGAAGCTTCTCACCATTCAGAATCATAATGATTACTTTCTTCAAAGCTTCAGTCTTTGACTTCACATCTCCTTTTTCTGATTCAAAAATTAAACAAGTGCAATTATTTCAAAATAAAATTCCTCAGATAATTTTAAAAGCAATTAAAATATTTTCTCACTTGATCAGCAGAATGGTTAATAAAGGCACTAACCCAAGTAACAAGAGTTCTCTACCTGGCTATGCCCCAAACAAACAAGCTCTATGACTTTACACAAGTGATTTATTTCTGAATCTCATGATTCTATACATATAATATGAAGGCACTGGATTATATCTTTGGTCCCTAACCAATGCAATTAACGTCGAGGCCAGGAATTTACAGGTATACTAAATAATATATGTCTCAAACACACATGCAGCTATTTTTCAAAATGTAAACAGATGCTATTGAGTGCTTCTGAGTTCAAAGTAGCTTTTAAGTCAGTCTGTATTTTCTCAACCGAAGTTACAATCACTATGATGGAGGTGGGGGAGATCAGTGACATGTTTTCCACATTAGGAAGATCCTCAACATCAAAAAGGTTGGGAACTAAAAATTAGATTAATCCCAAAATCCTATCATTATTTCTACAGGCTATAAAACTTCAGAATCTTTCTTAAGAAATTACCTAAAAAATTGCAAGAAAATTAAAAGGTACTAGATTAGTTGCCATTATTTAGAATTAAGGATAACACAATTTAAGGTACTAGTTTACTGTTACATAACCTAGAAAAAAATATGCACTATATTTTACACAGACTATAACGTCGCATCATTATCACTGCATACAAGAATTTATGGTACATCTTTTAGATCCAAAATTCAAAGGCAGAAATATAAGAGACAAGCACAATGCTACTACAATTGTTTTGATCCTAAATATAAACAAATATCTAGAAGAGAGGACAAAGAGAGATGACAAAAGTCTTTAATAATCTTCGAGTTATCATGAGGGAAAAAAACAGAACTAGAAATAAATTTCCAACAATTAGAGCAAAGTGGCTGTTAAAGAGTTCCTTGTTGTCAAAGAGACAGAGACTGAATGACTAGTCGAAAGTTATGGGAAGGATTTTACCTTGTACGAGGTAAATCTCAAGTTCATTCTAGCCTCCAAAAACGATATACCTATTCCTAGCTTGGTATGATATTTTAACATGTTGCAGAAGAGAGAATATCCTCAGGTATAGGGACTGAGAACACAGTGAGGGTTATTGCCAAATATATCCCAAAGAGGTCAATAATTTTGTTTAAAACAGATTAACTTCTCATGCATCTCTCCCTGCTTCAACATATTCAATTTCCTGCCACATATGAAAAAAAAATATGATGTATACTACATCAAATCAAGAAATAAACGTGAAAGGATGAACTGAGTATCAATCTGGGCAAACTTTCAGTTTTTTAAATCTGTGAGGATGACGAAAAGCATCAGGAGAGATGACAGCAGCTGAGAGCAATAACCATGAAAATAAGACAGACTAGTCAAAGTTCTATGTGGCTAAAGTTGTATTTACTGAGCCTAAACAGGTTTTCCTCTCTTTGTCCCAAAGTTGCCTTTCTGAATTAAAAAAAAAAAAAAAGAATTTTCCTACTTTATCTGATAGTGTAAAGGAGAGTCAAAAGGTATAAAATTATATCACTATAATGCTGATGGCTTCTTTTGTTCCAGTTTTGTCTACTTTTCACAAATTAGCAAATCCTAAAAGTTTAGCAGGCTAGAACATCACTTGTAACTAAAGGTTAAGTTTTAAAAGTTTACTAGCAAACTTGTAAAAAAATCTACACCATTTTTATTTCAAGCCCCTCCAAACCCAATTTCTATTTATTTCAACAATTCAAACTGAGGTGAAGGATGTTTCTATCTATATCTTCTGTTCCTTTATGACTACTACCAAAAATATGGAAAATTTCAAATATCACTTCAGTGCACCAAAATACACTAAGTACTTCCTACTCTCCGGGGAACGTATATAGTCATTAGAGCTCATTCCAACGATTAAATGTAAAGAAAAGTGTAGGTAAAGCAACTCACTATTTCACCAAACAAAAAAGTATTCGTTACTTAAACTGGAAATTACTTCTAAACAGTTTCTCATCTCAACTCTTTTGAGATAAAGTCACAAATTTTAGACTACTTATTTATTTATTGGCTGGGGGAGAGTAGTAAAGGCAGCTGCAATTAAGAAAAGGCTATTGTTATAATTAAGAACAGGTTTTGTTCTTTACCTTCCCAGCTGTAACCTTAAGTATTTTGCAGGGGTCTAAAAATGAAAACTTTTAAATTATAAGAAAAAAAATAGAAAGTCTATTCATTAATTTGCATTCCATTCTACTATCTTATGTGAATATGTATATACACAACATACGTATGAGTATATATATGTATATACATATATTTTGTATGTACATATATTTTGTACATAAGGGTATCAGTTTAAATGCCATAAAAGAGGGTTTTCTTTCTTCCTTCTCTAAAACTAGACCTCAGTAGAAACCTAATATTAAGTAATCTAAAATCAGGAGGTATTCCATTATTACTGATTAAGAGGGGGGAATATACAAGTAAGAACTGTCTCCTTTCAAACTGCAAACTATCTTCTTAAAGATACTTTCAAGATTTGAAGCATAATTTTCACTCTACTCTGTTTTAACCAGTAGTTATCAGTTTAAGTTAGTAGTTCAATTAAAAGAGAATCATTATTTTGGAACGTTCATTACTTAACATTTTTTTTGACAGAATCATTCAGAAAAAGGAGACATACACTTTTAAAATTCAGAAATATACTCCTTTTCTCCTTCGCATAATGCTTTAAAATGAAAAGCTTAACCCTGGAAAATGCATGTGTATTCCAAGGTTGATTTCATTTGTTCAACAGGTGGTGAACACAAAGAACAAAGTTCTTTTGGTTTTACAAGCTAAGTAATATGAATTAAATACACAAAGAAACTAAGATATTCAAATACACATTCTCTCAACCTGTTATGTACTCCTATAGAGAACGGTCAACTGCTTTTAAGCAGAATGTTATTAAACTACACAAACCATTATGTTATTTTTAGCAATGTCTAACAATTAAACTATCACATTTCTTTAGTTTTACTAGGCTAAACTGAGATGTTTTGTTTCCAAAAACCAATACTGCAAGTCTAAAGGTAACAAGTTTTCATTTTTAGTAAGGCAAAAGGTTTACTGAAGAGATAGATATTAGAAGAAAATATTTAGGCACAAATTAAGCATTTCTAATTATACAAGAACCTGAAATACAAATAAGCTTTTAATTTTCATTTTCTTTTTCAAATATGATCAAAGTTTACCTAGGTCATTTTTTAAGCTAATTTCAGATGGTGGTTCTGAATCCATTGGCACGTTAATTAACGTATAGCACACATTCTCAGCAGCCGTCATGGTTCCTGGTTATAATCAACCCTTGATACAAGATTAAAGGATCACAGATGCCAGGAAATCTAGGAAAATAAATACAAGGATATCATTACAAGTAAAAACCAAAAACAAAACACCAAAAACACAAGCAGTAACTTGAGTGATCCTTACTGTCTATAAAGTTGATTCAGTTTGGCTTCTAAATATTGAAGTTGCAGAAGGGGAGGGTTAACCTATATCGTGTCCCATAAAAATAAAGCCTAATGTAATAAAAAACATTTATCAGTTTTGACCTAAGGTATATTAGCTCCTACTCCACAACCCCGCCCAGGGTTTAGAATGCTGCACTGCAGAATGAAGGGCCACAATACAGTGACAGTCCCCCAGCCCCACCCCACCATATTACAGAAGTGACTTAACACCCAACCTGAACTGCTCAAGTTAAGAGACCCTGTGCACGGTTAACCTGCTAAAACCTTGAAGTGTTTTATCGTGTTCATCGGTGGGACTCGCCTCTGCGTACGTGGATCGGTGCGCTGTACCTCCACGCCCCTTTCCTGTCCCTTTTCCCCTGCAAAGCAAGTCCCAGCCTGGAACGGCGAGCCCCGGAGGCCTGGGAGGGAGAAGACCAATGGCCACTATACAGGCCGGGACCGGGCGTCCGGCCCAGAGCTTCCCAGACCCCTCGTTCCACTTCGCCAGGCCTGGACGCGAGCGGCCTAGTCTCTGCCCTTCCGCATCTTCCCGCTAGAGAGCCAGTACCTCCAACTCTGCTCAGCCCACCACGCTTTTGGGGTTGGGGGTTCGTGGCCCGCTACCTGGCTCCGAGGGGCAGCAACAGGGGCAACCGCGACACCGTCTATTCCTGCTCCAACCCCCAGCAGTAGCGGAGGCTCCGCGGAGTCCTTGGCTGACGTGGAAGGGGTGGGGAGACGACCGAGGCTGCAGCCGTCTAGCACCTACGGCAACGCAGAGAGGACATGCTTTCTCCGTTCTGCGGTTGCGCGCTGCAAGTATGTCTTGTAAGTTTCTTTCTTTTTTTTTCTCTTGTCCATGGTTGGTTTAGGCCGCAGAAAAGATTGGAAATACATATTTAATGTTTTCCCTGCAAGCTTGAATTAAGCGCTGTGGTAACTTGAATGCTATTTAGAAATTGTTTCCTATTCCAGGTATTAAAACAGTCAAGGGGAGGAAGTGCTTGGGGAGAGAGGAAACATTTTACAGTACTGTTTGATCCAATGGAAAAAGAGCACAAGATCGGGAGCTAGAAGTCCGTCCACCCACTAATAAACTGGGAAAGTAACTGAATACTACTTGAGTTAGTAACTTCGGTTTTTCTAATAAGGGACACTAGATTATATGAAGATCTATTTCAGTTCTTAACATCTGCAGTCATTTGAATCACTGCCTCTGCAGTTAGGCTGGAGTTGCTTGAACACCAAAGTCACGCTGTATGACGTGGCTTGTTTTAGTAACGGTCCCTTTCCCGATCCATTCTGAACATCCAGTAAATTTGAATTTTTTTATGCATAAAGGGAGATCGACAGTCACTGTTTTAAAGGATTTTACTATCTCCAAAAGACGTAATTTTTACAGTGACAATTCGCCATGGCACCTTCGGTTTTGCCCATTTAAGGTTCCATACCAGACTCCCCCACGAAAGGTTTCGGCCACTTATTAATAAAAGAAATTGAAGCCTTAAGAAAAATATTGTGAATACAAAGGGGTCTGACAGGACCTGCCCTTAGTAACAGGTTCACCTCGATTAGGGAGCTAGAACACAAATAGAGCATCCATCTAAAATCCAGATATTTTGAGACTTGTTTTTGGAGCCATCAGGCAAAAAAATTCCTTGATCACCCAAAATATATCACAAAGGCCATGTGTTTATAACACTTTGAGTGCTCCTCAAATCCTGTGCATTCATTTAAAACTGTTTGAGATAATTGTAGAGTGACATACAGAAATCCCATATATTTTTCACCTAGTTTCTTTCAGTGGTAACATCTTGTATAATCATAGTACAATATCAAATCCAGGAAATCGACATTGATACATTCACTTGTCACATTTTACCAGTTAACATGCACTCATGTGTGTAGTTACCGTGTTTAGATTCCAGTAATCACCACCAGTTAAGGTACAATTCCATTACAAGTATCACTCCTAACATTTTATAGTCACAGCCACTTCTCTCCATAACACCTGGCAATTACTAACCTGTTCTCTATTCTATAATTTTGTAATTTCAAGATGTAATATAAATGAATTATACAATGTAACCTTTTGAGATTGGCTTTTTCACTTAGCATAATTCCCTTGAGATCAACCCAAGCAGTCTGTACAACAGGTTGTCCCATTTTTGTGTATTCATTTTTAACATGAGATTTTTTACAACTGCAGTTATCTGGTTTCCAAGCCCACTTACCAAGAAATGACAATCTGTTGGCATGAAATGAAGCCCAAGAGAGCATAAAAACTAGACTTAGCAATAAGAAAGCTCAGCAGTTTAGGGCCATGGTGAATGGTGTAGGACTAACCGTATCCCCTTCAGTTGTCCTGAAGGCTCCATTGTGTTATGGAATAATTTGAGGCTTATCGTGACCAAGTTATTAAGTAAACTGTTAAATATGAAAAAAGGAAAGAAAATGTTTTTTAAAATCTCATTTAGGGAGATTTTAAAATTGTCAGAGGCAGTGTATATACTATTGTATATTCTTAAATACAGAGCTTGTTAAACAGGCATCAGAACTTTATGTAGTCTAATTCTTCCTTATTAAAACGTGCACTTTTGTTTTGAGACTTATTTTTACTCTAGCATGTAATTACATCATTTTGAATGCTTTTTAAATTACACATTATTTGAGAGCAAAGACTTTGTCATATACCAAGATTCATAAAAACTTACATGTCTGGGAAATCAAGGTCTAGAGAAAAGGGACTTAACCAAAACTGCAAAATAGTCAAACACTGAAAAAGCTGGGACCAGAATCTGAATCTGTCACCTACTTTACTGCCTCTTGTTTTTAAACCATACCAGTACTTCAAAGATGCACACATACTTAATAAATTCCAGGTGAATTATCTTTATATCAAAGTTGTCGCATCCCGCGCAACGAGGGTTGTGGGGAGTGAGGAGGATGGCGCAGGTTTAAGAAAAGACGGTAGCCAGTAAGAGTGTAAACAGGGCCACGGGGCTCCAGTCTCAAGAACTGGGCCCCAAATCGGGCCTACGCATTAGCTTTTATTAGTTAGGTGAGGATAAAGTTTGTCAATCTCAAGATCTGTGAATCCTACACATCATACTAGGAAACTGATTCAAGCCAATCACCCTTGCCAGCAGGCAGCGGAACCCTTAAGTCTCAGGATGTACATCCTTCCCCAAGGGACAAAACCTTTATGCATATGAATAGATGGAGAGCACATCATTGAATCTCTTCCCCTGCAGGTTGTGGGAAGGAATGCAGCCACAAAGGAAGAGGCTCTCCTTAGCTGCGGGAAGGTGGGGGGGCTGTGCCCACCTCTTATCGACCCCACAAGTCCCCACTTTACTGCGCCTGGCTTGAGTTGTTCCCCCCCACCATGGGGAATCTTACTTGTCATTGGCTGACCAGCCATCTTTCTGGGGCCAAACAGGGAGACATAAGGTGCAAACACAAAGGTGAAGCAAAGTCTCTGAAAGGATCCGTCTCACAGACTCTCCTTTCTTTAGGGGCAGGTACAAGGAGACAGATAGGCTGCTGCGTAGCAACAAAAGTGATGTTTTATGAAAGGACATTAGGAATTTTGTTTACAATTAACAGACTAAATGGAATAATTGAGTATAAACAACTAGATAAACTGACATAAAAAGGCATCACAATGAACTCTGTACAATGGGGTTGAATCTTATTGGGGTGAGGAAAATTTTAAGTTCTAAAGTCAGTGTAGAAGACTAAAATCAAATGTTGAAAAAATTACTAAATTGCTCCCAAAGTACAATATGGATCAGTTTTTTTTTTTCAGCCAAGTGCCACCCAACTTTGGTTTACATTTAGGGAACAGTGTATAAAAATTATACATGCACACACAAAATCTTTAAATAGAATCACTTAACAAAGACAAAGGCTCACACCATGATAGGCACAGGGGAAGAGACCTGCCTGAGGAAAGAGCCGATTACGAAATTTCTCTCTTATGTTGTCTCTACCAGACTATACCCCCATTGAGTCCGAAGGCAGGCGGGAGGGCTCCCTCATTCAGTTTTATTTTGTTTGTGAAAGTTACGTGTGCTTGATGCAACGTCATTGTCAGTTAAATGGCCACGTGGTACTTGTGGCCTTGTCCCAAGTTCAAATGGCAGACTCTTGAGGCTACTCCAAAGTGGAGACTAACATTTCACATATTCCTGTATTTAGTCAGGTTTTTCTCTCAACAATGTTGCCAGTTTCTCTTATCACTCTCCCCTCAAGAAGTTAGAGATTTAAACCTAGGAACCTAAGAATGCTTTTCAAGTTTTGAGCAATCTAGAAAAAAAATTAAATGAACATTTTATGAAATTTTGAGTATACAAGGTGTTTTCACATAAATTGTCCCATTTGACACTCAGAATAATTCTCTGAAGGACTTCCTTAAAATAAGGCTAAGTATAACTTGCCTAAAGACAATAGTAACTAATTAGCAGAATTAGGTCTAAAATCCAAGTTCCCGATCTACAAATGAACTGCTCCTCTCCAGAAAGATATGAATATATTCATTATATTCATAACTTTTCTAAGGCTTCTTAGCAGCAAAATTTTGGTTTATTGCTTTTGTTTTTTCAATCAGATTTCCTTTAATTTCATTTTGTATGGTCTAAGATAAAAATTGTTCTGCAGTATCTCGGTACACAGCTCACAGGAATAATGGCAGGCAGCTTCAAGATTATGCTGGAGTTTGGTTGAGCAGGATAAGAGGAAATGATGGTTTCAGATTAAAATTTCCCTTTTGTTGTTTCTGCAAAAGTTCCCTACACTGAGAGCAGAGCTATCATTGCTGACATCTGCTGGTCGGAAAGAAAAACAATTTACATGTTAATAATCTTGCTACTACTATTGCTTGAAGTGGTGGTTTCTTAGGTTTTATCAGAATCTCCAAAGCTGAACCCTGAAATTTGTATTCTGAACCAAATCTCCATGAATTCTCATGCAGACAGTCCATACACTGGGGAGCTAGTATAAGGCTATGATAGATAAAGAGTTATTATTTTTCCCCATCACTAAAAATAAGGCAATTTGACAAACATGGCAAATGACCAGTTGTAATCCCAGACTATTTATATAGTTGAGGCTACTTAAAAAAACAACAACAAAAACTCAATACTCCAGCAGGTGAAACAATTTTATTTCACAGTTGTCTTTAAAACCACGAAGACACTATATTCTTTATATAAAAACATTAGTACAGATAACTATACTTTCTAGAAAATGATTATATAGACCCCTCTTCAAAGAAAAATGCGTCACAATATATGGTTTACAGTGAAGGTGCTGGGAAAAAATTCACACCTGGACTGATTGCTAAAACATACCACTTCACCACTACATCTTTTGGTTCCAAGTATAGATTACTGCCAACGTACATGTTCTTGCATTCTTACATATTTGATAATACACATATAGACTGGTTTATCACTTAATGCTCCATTGGTTCATCAGCCTTTTCTGCAGGTTCATCAGCAGGTTGAGCAGGCTTAAGAGGGAAAGAAAAAAGAAATGGGTGATACTACGTCATAAAAAAATTTATGAGAAAAAGGAGCTAGGTGATACTTTTAATACTCAGTTTTAGTTCACTGTCCTGTTGAAGTTTCTAAACAGTTTTTTTTTAAATAGATATAATTTTACAGTTCTGAAAACCTAAGCAGCATTGAACAATTCTAGCATTTTATCACACTGTCTTGCACAAGAATAAATGGTCTTACTTTATTATCACTACTAGCCTTAAAATACAATTGGCACATTTTAGACATCCTTTTCCTCTTTAGCACTAATAAACACAGCAAAAATATGACCAAACAAACCACTTGTGTGGCACTCCACTGCATTCTTCCCAAAAGTGCTGGTTCTTAGTAACTACGGTTTAAATAATGCAAATCTTGCTTCTCCAAATAGTACCAACAATATCCTTTTCAAATTGAAAAGAAATTCATGTAGAAAAAATTTCTGTACAGGACATTTCCAATTACATAACTACTGAGTAAGCGTCTATAAATAGCAAATGTGCATGCTAAATATCCAATATAAAAAATAAGTATTGGACCTGGGATTCACCAATACTTCTCGATCCTTCTCTCAGTATTTGTGAAGAACCAACTTAAGTTTCCAAAGCTGGTCCCAGTGAACTTTCTCTCAGTACCACTCCTATAGATTCCTGGCTGGCCCTATGACTTACTTTAGCCAACAGAATGTGCAGAAGCGGTGCTGTGCCAGTACTGAGCCCTGGCCTTAAGAATGCCTGGCAGCTTTCACTTTTAAGCTTTTGAACGTTTGCAAGCTGAGCTGCTACACTGCTAGAGAGACCCTGATGAAGAGGAGGCCCTGAGACTACATGGACAGAGGCTCAGCCATTCTAGCAGAGGTCCTAGTCTTATAGTTGTCTCTCTAAGATACCTAGAAAGTGAGTAAAGATGACATGTGAGTAAAGCCATCTTGGATGTTCTAGCCCCACCCCCTCAATGACAGCAATGTTTTGGAGACTCGAGTGAGACGAGCAAAAAAATCACCAGCTGAGCCCCAGTCAAGCCACAGAATTGTGAGAGAGACAGAAGACTAAATCATCAACCCTTTTGTGCTGATGGAGACCACGGCCCCCTCAGTATTCTCCTTTATTCAGCTTAGTTTTCCTACTGTCATTTGAATTATGAGCTTATCAATAAGACAAAAATGGCAGATTTACAGTTGTAGTAGGAATAGCGGTTTACTATAGAACTAATAAAGCCTCTTGTGTTATGATTAGTTATATACCTGTGCTTTTCTCTGTGGCCTTTCTTCAAGACCTTCCAGGAATGGAGACACATCATCATCATCATATATTGTAAACTCCAAGTCTTTACCAACAATTCCAATGGAAACATTCTGAGGGGGAAAAAAAGGTAAAAAAAAAAAAAAAAAAAATCAAGAGAATTTAGGTTGAAAAATGCTTATGATAAAATGCTGGGTGAAAAAAGAATAAAGATTTATATAGTACTTGAATAAGACTTAAAAATACTTAAGTGTAGGTTAAAAAGAAGAAAACTAGTAAGCCCTTGTAATTTATATATTTAAATATTCACTTGTGATGATCATGAGTAACCCCGAACAAAGATCTATGTCACCTACAAAATTTGCAAATTGGCTTATAATAGGAATGTGCTGCAGACCAGTGGGAAGGAACAAACCACTTAGCTAGAAACTAAGCCTAACTCCTAAGAAACAATCAAATTTGTTTCTTGAATAAGATATGATGGCTCTTAATAAAGAAACAGAAGTTTGGGGTTCTAATGTGTTGAATTTAGTGAGGACTTGAAACTATGTTTTACATTGGAAAATTAAATAAAGAGCAATACTTAAAATGTTCAGTGAATGCTAACCAGTGCAAAATAGCTCCTGTAAAATTAAAATTTTAGTGAAAATTTTAGGCATGAGGATATATAGCCCATTTTCTATGATTCAGTAAAATTATGAAATCAGGAAACCAGACACTTGAACAAACTTTTCCAAATTGTAAATGTTACGAGTCAACTGTATACTCAGCTTTTAAAAGACAGTCACTGTGATACCATAATAGGTACTTTAAACAAATTTTAAAAATATTAATGTACTTTCCTAACTTTTTTGAAAGAATATTATTTTTATAAAAGGAAAACTTGTTTAGATTATGCAGGCTATAAAGCCTATGTGAAGAAAATACTATCGAATAATAATTATCCAACCTCTATAACAAAACGTATTTATAATATGCTGATTGATCTCACTTTAATTAATGATCAGTAACTTCAAAGAGGCTTTTAGTGGTTCCTGCATTGTACTATACAGGTCCCTAGATCATTCATTCTCCCCTTCTCCTGCACAACTGTACTATTCTCCATTCTCCTTGCAGCTTAAAATCTTGCTCTGATTTCTCTGAGAAAATAGAAGCAAATTAAGAAAAGAATGTTCAGACCTCCCACAGTATCCACTTTTTTGTATGTGTCCCTACATTCTCTCCCTTCCTGTTACTATGAATGAACAGTCCAACTTCTTCTGTGAGGCCGACCTTTCCACCTGTGTAATGTTCAAAGAAATTGGTCTAGCAACTTTTATTTCTCCTACATATATGTTTCCCTTTATTTTCATAACCATACAACACACTTGCTATAATTTCTTCCATCTTAAAAAATCAAAGTAACAAAAACCCCTTTTTTCACTACATTCTCTTCCAGCCATTACCCCATTTCTCTAAACCCACAACATATTATCTATATATCCTCCAAAGAGCTGTATCCAATTCCTCTTCTCCCATTCTTTCCTGATTCCATTCCTATCAGGCTTTTGCCCAATAATCCATTATGACTATTGAGTCAAGTCTCCAGTGACATCATTACTAATCTAATGGTTAATTCTCAATCCATATCTTTCTTGATCAATTAGCAATTTTTCATTCCCTCCTCCTTGAAATACTTTCTTCATTTGCTTTTAAGGATACCTCCTTTTCCAAGTTTTCCTCCTACCTCTTGGGCCATCTTTCTCAGTCCTTTTTGCTGATACCTACTCACCTCCCAATCTCTAAAGGTTAGAGTGCCCTTGGCCAAGTCTTTAAACCTCTTGTATATTCGATTCCTTTAGCAATCTCATCCAGTCCAGTTTCTTTCTAAAAACCATTTCTGCATAAAGACTCCAAAATTTATAACTCTAGGCTAGACCATTCTCCACCAAACTCCAAGGGGTGCACATCTGATAACTGCTTAGTCTATACTGCCAAATGGTCAAACAATAGGCATTTCAAATTTTATGTCCTAAACTAACTGCCTGATTTCCTTCACAAACCCTACCCCAAAACATGTTCTATCATAAATCTCTTTCTTTAGTCAGGCCAAAAACTTTGAAGACATCCTTTTTTTTAATATCTCATACCCCTACAGGCCAATTTGTTAGCAAACCTTTTCATCTCTAATTTTAAAACATACGCAAAACTGAACCCCTTCTAATCATCTACAATTGTTCTAATCCACCACAATCTCTCACCTGAATTACTGTAACAATCTTAAAACTATTTCCACCCATGCCCCCATTACAATCTGTTCTCTAAATGGCAACCAGAGTGATTCTTAAAACCTAAATCAAATCAAGTATTCTTCTGCTCAAATTCTAAGAGCCCACTCAGAGTAAAATCCAAAGTACCTACGATGGTTTATAGGAGACACACAAGCTGGCCTCCATTACCTCTCTGACTTCCTTCCTTATCTTCCTCTTGAGCACTGACTCTAACACTACTGGCCTCTTTGTCTCAAATATTAGAAACATTCTGGACCCAAGGCCCTTGCACTTGTATTCCCTGGAATAATTTTGCTCTAGACATCTGCATGGCTCATTCATTCACCTCCTTTAGCTCTTTTCCTCAAATTCTACTTTCTTAGGTCATCCTTGACCACCCTATTTCCAATTATACCCACCATACCACCGTCCTATACCCAATTGGTCCCTGTTTAACCTGCTTTATTGTTTCTATAGCATTTACCACGTTCTACTATACTACATAATTTACTTATGGGCACACTGTTTGTCTCCCCACACTTGGATGTATGTACCATAAAGGCCAACATGTTTATTTTGTTTACTATATTCTCAGTGCTTAGTGCCTGCACCTGGTAGGTGCTCTATACATATATTTGTCAACTGAATTAATAATATGAAGAGATTCTTATCTGCTGATGAAATAAAGGACATTCTACATCAGACTTACTGGTTTTATTGCTTTATACGAAAAAGAAATGTTTAAAAATTGTTTCAAAATCTGATCACTTAGTGAATAGCTTAAAGAGAAAGAATGAGCCAAGGCAACCATCTCCCAAATGAAAGAACTATAAGCATATACTTTTCTATTACTTATGTTTATGCAATAAATGATTAAATTGTATTGTTAATGTCTACAATTGAAAAACGTGATTTTTACCTTTGTAGTTAAGTCCTGTTCTGCAGGAAGCGTCTCTCGTAAGGCACGCAGACCATGTTTAACCAGTTCATTCAAATTACCTATACGTAATAAGTTGAACAATTATTTCTTAATTTCATCTTCACGTTAGGCTTCTTTTATCTGTTGGGCCTATAGTCTAACATCATTGTTTTAGTCACATACTAAATATATCACAATAAAAACAGCCAAAAGTTTAATGGTTAGCCCTATAATCTTCTTCTAATAATAACACTACTGAGTATTATTTTATTTGATGACAGGACACGTAATGTTGGTAAAAAATTTGACATTTTCTTAAGTTAATTCAAAATTCTGATTCATAAAGATATAGCTCAAAGTTTTATAGAATGTATTGTGGAATTCTAGTTGCTATATTTGCTTTTTATAAGAGCAGTCTCTAACTCTGTGTGGCCAGTATTACCCTGATAACAACACTAGACAGAAATATCACAAGAAAATAAAACTACGGATCAACATGCCTTATGAATATATACACCAAAAAACTCAACAAAATACCAGCAAACTGAATCCAGCAACTTTTATGTTTATATAAACATTTATACATATAATTTGTTATACACTATGATCAAGAAGGATTTATCCCAGGAATGCAAAGCTAGTTTAACGTCAAAAGTCGATCAATGCAACATACCACAATAGAATGAAGGGGGGGGTGGGAAACACATAATCACCTCAACAGATGATTTAAAAAGCATGTGTTAAAACTCAAGATCCTTGCCTAAGCAAAACACTTAAAAACCTGCCCTATGATCACATCTTACATCTTTTCCTTTTTTTTTCCACAGCTACAGACTTTTTACTTGTTTATGGATTAGTAAATGTAAAAATGTCTACAGCAAAAAGAACGGAATCATAGAAAATGAAAAACTGTAAACAGAACTTAAAATTGATAGCAGGTACAGTATTTCTCAACTCTGGCTGAGGCACACTTCAAACCAACTGAACCAAGAATCCTCAAGGTTCGGGACACATATTTGTATTCTGAAAAAGTTCTACTGAAACTACCGTGGTAGTCAGAAGGGGTAAAAGCTAGTATATGTAATAGAAATAATAAACATTTCATGAGCTTAATTTTTTAAAGTTTTCCTGGAAGGTCGATAGTTTTCTTCATTTAGGATACTATGTTAATTCACTATGTAAAGAGTGGTGGAGGCAAAAAAAAAAATCACTTACACTCCATAAACTCAGACATATGTCTCTCCAAGTAAGTACGAGCTGATTGAGAACGGGCGCCAATGGACATAGCTCTGCAGTCAAAATAGTTAGCAGATGGACAGGTTTGGAAAATATGAGGGCCCATATCCTACAAATAGAAAAAAAAATACACTACATAATTCTTGACTTTGGTTGAGCTAAAAATTAGAATATTGCTAGTCAGTTTAAAAAAAATCATTAAAGTATAATAATACTCTATGAACTTACATCATAACCAGCAATAAGCAGCCCAACACCATATGGTCTCCGGCCGTATCTTTGCGTTGGTATCTGTGTTTCTTAAACTGGTTAAAGAGCCTGTTCTAACGAGGAATAAAAAACTACCTTTATTTTCAAATTAAATATCATTAACGAAGAGCTCTGGCTTCCTAATTGCTGCATAATCTACCACAGGAAGATGACAAAACAGAGCAATATTTCTTTGGTCTAGTATTAAAAAATGTTGAGTTATCCACCAAACCAAGAACCAATGCTAGCAAAATGTTCTCCCATGGAGAGAACCTTATTCATTTTGGATATAAGAGGTCAAAGATTTTTTGCGATGTCTAGCACCACCAATAAAAAACTTTAAATCTCTAAAAATGATGCTTGGACATTTTTCTTAAAATTGAGCTTATCTGTGTCTGAAAAATTTCAATTGCTTATAAGAGCTGATGAAAGAGCAAACCAATTACTTATTTAGAACACATTCTAACTGGTAAAACTTCCCACAACTCTCCTAAATTTTAAACATTCTGTTATGAATGTTGAAAAGTAACTACCCTTTTTTCACAATCTTTCCTATGTTATAACTAATAACTAATGTAAGAATTAAATATCAAAATCCTCTAAAGTTCACAACCAAAATGCTGACATAAAAAGGATACTGCTTCCGATTAGAGCTACAAGACGAGACACAGGAAGAGGCCTGTCAAATACAAATCTGGAATCCAAACACTCCTGGCGCATAAAATTACTAAAAAAGAAACAAAAAAAATGAGTAATTTCAAATCAGTTATTCATATCTAAACAGTTTGCTTCCTGCCAGACATTTACATGGATTGCATTCATATACAGTAATCAGAAAGACACGAAGGATACATTTTTGTACAAACTCTGGGGTCACATGAGATTAAAAAAAACACAAAAAACTAAAATATTCCTTAGTTCTAAGAATACCTTTGTCTCACAGCAGTTTGTATAATAGAGAAGGCTGAGCAAGAGAAAAGTGGCTAGTCTAAATTGAGATGTATGGTAAGTGCAAAATACATATGAAATTTCAGAGACTCAGTTTAAAAAACAATACAAAACATCTCATTAATAGTTTTTACATTGATTATGTGTTGACATGGCAGTATTTTAGATAGATTGGGTTAAATAAAATGTTTGATAATGCAATATATTTTACACTTCAAGAATTGACAGAAACCAATAATGCTGTCACTATATTGCTGGCCTAAGAGAGCAAGGGCTCGCTGAGTAATTTGAAAATCATAAACATTAGCATTACTGTTTGCCTCAGTGGTTATATTCTTTCTTCCCTAATTAAATCTGACTTAAGAGATTAGTTTTGGCTCACTACCTCCCATTTCCCAATACACACACTCACATATTACCTGAAATCACTGTGTTAAGTGCTCTACATGTTAGGCTATTGAACAATAACCTTGAAAGAGAAAATACTAAAAAAAAAAAATCGAGAGTTTAAGTAACTAACCCAGTCTCAGATACTAAGTGGTAAAGGTGGGAACTAAACTCAATCTGTGTGACTTCAAAGCCCTAGTTATTCATTTACACAATGCCTCTGAACTAGAAATAACTTCTATATCCTCTGGACTCTCACAGAAATCCACCTGTCACTTTCCACTTCCTACTTTGTATTATAGGTGTACTACTAGATTTTAAATTCCTAGAAGACAGGATCTATGTCTGATTCACCTTTGTATACCCTGCGATATACAGAATTGAGCTTTGCAAAAATAAATGCCAGCATATTAAAGAAAGCAAGGGTAGTTCGGCTGATTCTTAGAAACCAGATACAAGTTGTCAGGCTCTTCTTAGACATAACATTATCTCAAGCAATATACACTGAGTTAACAAATATCACATTTATTCAGTGACGGCTCAAAAGTGGTAATATGGTTAATTCTATTAGTTACTATTACAGGGGTCAAGAAATGGAATACTTAGTAACTGAGCCTAAATCCAACAAGGTATTCACAATCTTAAACACACTCTGGTAGACAACTTCCTAAAATACCTTATCTTTTCTAGAAATGGAAACAATTATGAATCAAAAGGGATGTTTCTTTTGTTTTTTATGATCACACTCACCATAACAGTCTAGCATCAGCAGTAAGTCCCGCAATTGAGATACCAATATGGTTGTCAACATGGAGAATTTTTTTCTGATGAGCCGCAAGTTCTGACTGTGCTCTCTAAGTGGAGACATTAAAAGACATAAAAGCAAGTTTACAATTTTCTTATCTATACAGTGAAACTTATGTTTGTAGTTCTGTTTTCTAAAGGAGGAAGATCTACTTAACAGCTTTATTTACCTTCAATGCAACCAACACTGCATGAGTTTTGGATTTCAGACCAACTGTGGCTGAACCTTGTTTGACAGCTTCCATTGCATATTCAATTTGATGAATCCTGCCCTAAAGAAGAAAAACCAACACAGCTTAGAGTCATCTTACAAGATCCTTTTATAAATTTAAAATTAATTTAGAGTTCCCAAATCTCAGGTGAGCACAGTTAAATCTCAAATGATTTTTTGTTTTTAAATCAGGAAACTTACTTTAATGATAAATTTAGGTTCCAAGAATGTCTTAAATGATTCTATTCCATCTTCTCACAGCCTACTATCTTATGAGTTTCTAAACATATTGCAGCCACCAAAAGCCACTACATAAAAATAGTATAAAACATTATTTTACCTGAGGGCTCCAAACAGTGACATCATTGTCATACTGGTTGCGAAACTGAAAGTAAAAGAAATAAGACTTATGAATATAAGAACATTAAAAATCCCAACTCTTAACAAGCTCTAATATTAAAAAAGATGTTTTCCCAAACGTTTCCATTCAACATTAACACAATGTTAATACAATTTCATTGTAAGATTATTACTATATTACTCAGTTGCAAGACAATTCTACATTTACCATGAGTTAGTGTGGGAGAGGGAAAGCAGATCTATTTGGGACCTATTTTCCCAACTTCCAATTCCACCATTGCCCACAGCACTCCCTTTGGGTTCAGTCAATTACTAAAGTTCCTATGTGGCAACTTATCTTTGCCAAAGCTCTTCCCTTATACCAGGCCCTAATAAATGGTCAAAAGCATTCCTTTTCTTTAAACTCGCTCCAATGTCTATCTCTTGGTCTTCTCCATCTTTTCCAAAATCTCCCCAATATATACTCTCACCAGTTATTTACTTGCAGATCCCTTTGTACCTTACATCATGATTAAGGACCTGACTGATTTATCTTTGAACCCTCACTGCACTTAAAACAGTGCCTTGTACATGCAGACATTCAAACTGAATGAATAAACACAAAAATGTCCCCAGGAAGTTAGAGATGTACACAAACAGCTACAGAGACTGAGCAATTGCTGCTTTAATGACAGTATTAAAACAAGTCTCCCAGAACAGTACTTGGGAGCATGACCACGAGGGTGAGAAAGTTGAGTGCTGGAATGGCAGACAGAGAACTGGGAACCCTGACACGTATGTTGTAATCCTGATAACATCACTTCTCCTCTCAGCCATGGTTTACTTATCTGTAAAACTAGGTGACTGGACAAAGTGATTGAAAAGGGCCTTTTCTGATCGAACTCTAGGGAGAGGAAATGACACGGGCCCACTAGGAAAACGGACGACGTACAGGCACCCAAACCGTGGGGTCGAACCCTGGCAGTACAGGGAGGCCTCCAAGTCAAGTCCCTACTTTCTCCTCTCTCTCCCCCGACACAGAGCACGAGGGGCCACTCAAGACTGCTCGGAATCTACTCCACTGAAGGAACCTGAGGGGAGAACTCGGCTAGCTGATGGAAGAAGTAGTGTCCGAGGCCCGGCAGAAAGCGAAACAAACCCCGGAAAAAGGCCGCATTGACTACCGACCGCTCCTCTCCCAGCTAGGCCGGAGATGCTGAATCACTGCCCGAACCCTCCCGTCGGCTGAGGTTTCCATGCCCCATGGCCCCGGGCCGCTCTAAGGATGACAGGGGACCTGGCTCACCATCCGCCAGTTAGCGGACCTTTGCCCCAACCCAGCCTGAGCTTGGAACCCAACGCACCATGATTCCTTCGCGGGCCTGGCTGCAGCCTCCAGCAAAGCTGCGGATCAAGGAGCGCTACCGAAACCACCTCTCGGCGATCTGCTGAGAAGCCTGCGGGATTTTGAGGCGGCGGCGGCGGCGGCGCAGGGTAGAGCAGTCTATTCCAGAGATATCGATACTCATCCACTGCTTCCCCGCCCTCAGAACTCTCCGCCGCTAGCAATGGGCGGGGCCTCGGAAGAGGGTGGAACCGAGATTGGCCGGAAACCTGGGCCCAGGAGTGCCCACGGCAGCTAAGAGCTGAGGGGCGATCTCTACCAAGCCGCCCTTCTTACATCCTCAGTGATATTAGGGGTGCGTTGCAGATTCCCTCCAATTTCTCACCGGCCCGGCCGGTGCACCTGAAATCGCTCGAGACGACAGCTGCGACTCGGAGTGATCGAGTGTGTCGCTCAGCCTCTCTTTCGGCGTCCACAGAAATTGGAGGTGCTGTGTGACGGAGGCACGAGACTGCCACAAGAAAAGCCAAAAAATAATGATCCGTTTCCATGTGTCAACCATACTCTTCCTCGAGTATCTCGTTTGAATACATGCTTTTGTTTCTACTTTGGAAACCTTTCCCTACTCCCTGGAGAACTCATCTGTCCAGGCTCTGTAGTCATTGATGACTATTGGTTCCCCCCACCAGACTATGAACTCTTTGAGGGCATCAATGTCCTGTGTCCTTAAAACTAAGCACGACTCCTAATAGATTAGGCCACTGAGAAAAACAAATTTTTTCTTTTCTTCCGAAAGACGTATTTTCTACTTTGAAAGCATCTTTTAGTAAGTCCCCAGATGAAAGTTTAGGACAGCTCTGCTAACAGCTGCCAACCTAACATCTACTGACTGCCAACGATGACTTATTTTCTTTACAGAGAAGAAAGAATGAGTACCTAGACTCAGGTAAGAGTTGAAAGTGTCCATAAGGATCTGAACTTTGTAGGTGAAGTAACAGACTTAGATCACTTAAGTGGTGTATTCAAGTTCAGAGCAATTTAGTATCACGCTCTTAAAACCTTTTCACATATATTTTGGACATTTTCCAGGTTGAAAACGGCTTTCTAGTATTCCACCTTATGAACATGTGATATTTTATTTACCCAAATGCCTATTGTTTAATATTTAGGTTACCCTTCTCCCAAGCTGCCTGATATATGTATGTGTGTGTGTGTGTGTGTGTGTGTGTGTGTGTATCTGTGTTCTTTTTTTTTTAATTTATTGGGGTGACAATTGTTAGTGAAATTACATAGATTTCAGGTGTACAATTCTGTATTACATCATCTATAAATCCCTTTGTGTGTTCATCACCCAGAGTCAGTTCTCCTTCCATCACTGTATATTTGACTGTTCCTTTCTTTAGCATCAATTCTTAAAAATGGAATTGCTGTGTCAAATGAATTGGGTATTTTTAAGGATTTGATAAAAATTGCTAAATTACCCTCCAGAAATGTTTTACCAGTTTATATCTCAACACTAGAATCTGAGAGTGCCCTCCTTAAGTTCACCAATACTAGTTGTCATTTAAAAAAAAAATCACCTAATTTAGTGGATTAAATTAACAGATTTAAATTAATACATTGTTCTAGTACATGAAGTTTAGTGCCTAATATATCTTGCTGAATGAATAATGAATGTTCAATAATTAAATAAATGCTCATTTAAAAGTTGTTATATAGTACATAAACATTTTGAAAGTTCTACATGTCTATACACATGCCTCACAAATATGTACATAAATATATAATTTTTTTTTGCAAATAAGATTATACTAAACTGTCTTATACTACACTTAAAAAGTTATGGCTGTCTTTTCATGTTCATAAGTAATGATCTATGTTGTTTTCAACAATTGCATAGTATTCCATTGTGTGGAAATACAGTAATTTACTGAGTAATTAGTAATGAGTAAGTAGATTATTTCCAAGTCTTTGCTATTATAAAAAGACAATAATTAATATTCTTTTTTTTTTTTTCACTCTCAGGGGAGAGCACGAACGCAGTCCCCCACTACCACAAATTATGCAATCGAGTTTCCCACATTTGGGGAAATCGCAGGCGTCAGCATATCTGGAGTGCAATGGATAAGCCTCGCCCTGGGAAAACCACCTTCGTGATCATGGTATCTCCCCTGCCAGGTAAGTACGTATAATTAATACTCTTATATGTGTATATTGCATAGTACCAAAGACTGAAGTCCAAAACTCTTGTGTTTCTAGTACTCTTCTAGTAGAAATCTTTAACTTTGGAAATATTTATAGTAAGTTATGGAATTGCTTGCACTTTGATGTCACCATGCTAGATATTCTCTGTTGCCCCAATAGCTCTACTTCACCCTTTATGGATTACATCAGCAAGGTTCCTCCCTCTCTGGATTGTGGTTGGGCTCAGCTGATAGAGGGCACTAACAGGAGCTCAGAAGGCAGTAGGAGATAGAGATCAGTATATTTATTACCCTTTGTCCCTCCATGTTAATGCCAGGTTGGCAGTGGTACTGCATCTTCTCTTGCTGTTGCCCTGACCACATTCTGATTACACTCTCTTCAGTTGCCCCTTATGAGTGTGCCAATTGTTTCTTGCTGGGACCCTGACTGATACAATAATATTTAAAATTTTTGTAGGATGCAGAAGCTATACCATACTGTTTTTAATGTGAGAAAAACCTGTTATCTTTCTTGAAGTTTAGTATATATTATTCTTACAGGAACAATATTGGTAGGTCTGAAACACCTGGAAAATAGAACCTAAGATTATATGTGCTCTTCCCTGTTTTCTACCTGCTCAAATATATAGGAAAAAAGTCAGTTTGCGGTTGGTCTTATAATTTTTTCCAATAATAAAAGGAATACACATTTATTTAAAATTTTTTCAAATACAGACAATATGAAAAATAATCTTCTATCATCCACAAAGTAGAGAAAATCACTGTTAAAATTTTAGTGATTTTTATTCCTACAATAATATCTCCCTAAAGAAGGTAGGAAAATATCTTGAGAATATATTTTCCAAAATTTATAGTATGTAATACATTGTCTGTGTGTGCATACACATATTGTGGGTATCACTCTCATTCCATAGAAAGAAATACTGCATTTTTATAGATCAACTTGAATCTAACCCTGAGCTTACATCTTGCCATGCTGGGGAAATTCAATCTCAGCTATTATTGAGCATTTCCTTTTTATACAGGAAGTTGTACAAAGTTTCTAGGGCCTTAATTATTATGGAAGTACCTATAATTATCTCAAATTATTTGGTCATCTGTACACATTGATTTACTGCTGAGATTCCCTTTTGTGCCATCTTCCCTTCAGGTCTGATGACTCCGGTATTCCTTTACCGGAGTAGGATTTCAAGAATCCGGAATCAAGTGAGTAAATCTGGTAGCCTCTGAACCCAGGTGCAGCCTTGCTCTTTGAGGTTGTGCCACCTGGGCTCTGTCATGGAGCAAGACACAAGTCTTAGCTGTTCACTCAACTGATGGGTGTCAGACTTCTAAATCTTGAGGAATCTCTCTTCTACCTCACCCTCAAAGGCATTTCTCTCTTTCTTCTTTCCTCTCGCTGTCTCTCTTTGTCTCTCTCTCTCCTTCTCATTTCAAAAGACAGAGAGAGCCTATGTTGTTTCTAAGCAGCTTTTGTTTTTGCCTTACAAAAATCTGAGGTCTGGATACCTGCTTGAATGGGTCAAGGGGCAGAGAGATAGGAAAACTCATAGAAATAATATTTCAACAAAATAAACTGCCGCAAAAATTTGTATCAAATCATATATGCTTATTTTTAACCTACTCTTTAATTTAAATATTATATCATAAGCATTTCTTCATGCTTTTAAATGTCTGCATAACAGTAAGGTATTCTATCATATGAGTGTATCCTAATTTATTTAACTAACATTTGATAGCTTTTAAATAGCTCTCTCTAAAGCTAGACTTGTCTGTATCCATTCCCACCTAATTATTATTATTTTTTTGCTAGTTATTCAGAAGCTAATGTTCTCTAATTGTTCTCTAATAGCTAAAGCTTGGAATAGAGCAGATTGGAATTCATAGACTAATTTAGAAGAATAACAATTTAGAGTTGTATCTAAACCGTATAATATAATTTCCCTTCCTCAGTATGTGTGAGCAAAAGAGAGGGTTGTATAAAAGCCACTGGCATATTTAAGTTGTTTAGAAATATTTTTCCAGAAATTAAGCAATTATTACAGAATGTCATCTAGGTAGTTGAGTAACAATGAATATTACGTGTCCATGGGAAAATTTTAACTTGGCTGTTAAAATTTATTTTTTTTAAATCCTGAAGTAACTAACAATGGCCTTTAAATGATAGAAGTGGTGCTGTTTTTATGGCCTATTCTTTCTACAAAATGCCCTTATTGATCAATTTTAAAACTACTGCTAAAGAATCAAGGTGTACCCTGAGCCAACTCCCCAAATCATGCTTAAAGGAGCCGAAAGCTAATAATTAAAAAAAAAAAAAGAGCTGCAAGCCATTAAAACCCCGAGACCAAATGTCTCTTCTGGTGGTTCACAGTGGGGCTTTGATATAACAGCCACTTTGAAGTGTCCAGCCAGCTATGTTCAACTCAGAGCCACCAATATATGCATAGAAGGGAATAATGAAAAGGACGGGCTTTGGAGTCAGGTATTTCTCATTTTTTTCAACAAATATTTGTTGATCACCTTACTGTATGCCAAGCATTATTAATAAGATGCTGAGAATACCTTACTAAAACAAAACAGAGAAAAATTCCTGAGGATGAGTCTTATGGAATGAAATCAGAGAATAAATGGGATGGGGGTTGCAGATAGTGTAGGGCCTTTGGGCCATAGTAAGGACTTTTACTCTGAGTGAGATGGAAAGCTACTAGGTTTTAAATAGAGAAATGTTATGACTGACATTTTTAAAGGATTATTCTGACCCTTGTGTTGAGAACAGAATGTTTGCAGCCAAGCACACTGACAAGATCAAAGCTATCACAGTAAGCCAAGTGAGAGATAACAATGCCTTGGACCAGAATTGTAATGGTGAGATGATAGAAAGTAGTTGGATTCTAGATATATTTTGAAGGCAAAGCCAATAGCGCTTTATTAATCGGCATGTATGTGGCATGTAACAGAAAGAGAGATTTCAACATGACTCATGTTTTTGGCCCGAGCAAAAGGAAGATTGGCACTGCAATGAACTGTGACAAAGGAGAGATAGGAGGAGCAGGTTTGGGGAGAAAGATGATGAATATGGTTTTGTATATTTCAAGTTTGGGATGTCTGTTAGACATCCCAATGGAGATCTGGAGTAGTTAGTTGGCATAGGAGTTGGAGTTCAGTAGAGAGATCCAAGCTGGAGATAAAAAATTGGGGGTCATCATCGCACAGAAGTTATTTAGAGCCATTAGACTAGAGTGAGAGTAGATCGGGAAGAGTTTCAAGAACTGAATGCTGGGGCACTGGGGTATTAAGAAGAACTGGGTTTGTATTTAAGCTTAGCTACTTATAACCTCTGAGACCTCTGATGACTTATTTCGCCTCTCTGAACCTTTGTCTTGATGTTGTTGCATAAACCTGTAAAATAGAGATAATATTGGCTAGACTCTTTTATGATAATTGTGATGACTAAGTGAATTTCTCATTTAAACTGCTTAGCACACTGCCTGCAGGACACATGATAAATTCTCAACATTAATTAGCTATTAATATTATTTTTTTTTTAAATCAACATTTGTCTTCCAAAATGTTAATGATTGCCTTAGTGATAATATATAATCAGTACAGTAGTGATGCCTGTTATTTATCTAGATAATAAGTGCAAACTGGAAGTGTACTGTGAACCCACTACCCCCCATGTCTGGTATCTTAAGTTATACTTTTAGCCAAGAACCTTCTTTTTCAGCTTGTTAATTTTTGAAGTCCTTTTAAATATTTAATTTTGCTTTAATCTCTTTTGAAAATTTTTGGTTATTTTTATTTAGCTGCCAAGATCTATGAAACAATAATAGAGACCTATTTTCCTTTAAAGCTTTGGCATTCAGTATGGCTGACTGCTACAAAAATAAAAACATGGTTGGTGAAGTTAGAAATAAGGACGCCCTTCTTTAACACATTTGAATAATCATTTGGTCTGGAAATTATTTCATCCTTAATAAAAAAGATGTCTTCTAATTTTCAAAATAAACGACCTCTTTTGTCCTAGCAAACTAAAATATATTCTGATCTCATTTTTATAGAAATCCACCCTGAGATTATTTGGGAAACTGTTTTCTATATTAAAGACAGGCATTTCCTACTTTAATGGGCCAAAGCAAGCATTTTTTTTTAGTGTCAGGGTGGCTTCAGAATTTCTTTCCTTTGGCCTATTGCTGAGGTGGCAAGGGTAACTAACCATAGCGAAACAAAAGAACAGAGACATTTTTATGATAGAAAGAGTATTCTTATAAATAAGCCCCAAATTTTCATTTGTTGTATTTTTCTTTCATCACAACAAGAGAGTAAAGAACTCAATCCCTAGTTTACCAGTAGGCTAATAATTTCTTAGATATTGGTCATAATAAAAGTAATGTGCCCTTTAAAACCAATGTTTTCTAGAAGTAAGTGCAAAGTTAAGTGCGCAATTCCTTTTTCTGCTGCTAGGTGGCAATTAGAGTCTTGGAGAGAAAAAAAATCCGCCGTCCCACCCCCTCAATCTTCCCCACCCAAAAAGATACGTGCATTTTCTCTTCCTTAAGGTAAGAATTCTGTTAAGGATAATATTCTCTTTCCTACTTTGTTTTGCTCGAGTGAATTTACATTCACCTTTTCCTTTAATTGTTAAAGATAACACATACAAATCTAACACAAACTGCTATAGCTAGGGAAGAATAGATTGTATCTTTTAAAGAGGGTGGTTTCCAAACAGAGTGTATGTTCATGAGTGATATAGTCTAGGAAGTTGCTATAATTTCCCTGCAGGCTTTATTTTTCAATTTTAGTAAAGAAAAATTTCCTGTGAAAGGAATTCCAGCTGGCCCATGCTAACATTATGCCACATGTAATAATTAAATATAAAACAAGAATGGAGAAAGATAGTAATTTTAAAGACCTGAAAGCAATTTTGTGTAGTGAATTTGCTCTTTCAAGTGAACTATACTAAAAACAAACAATAAAATAATTCTTCATAAGAGTCACAGAGTGGCACAATATGAAAAACAATTTTTTTTCAGACAGCCTATCCATATTTATCTATTCCTAGCAACATTATTTAAAGGCATAGTTTCTATGCATTTATAAGTCTACTGAATCTAGTCTATCTACCTTTAAAATATGTTTAATTGTGTACATTGCTTTTTGTAACTTTCTTTACCAAAAGAATGTATGTAATGAATGTTTGTTTTATATAAAATTCAAAATTCCTGTTCAAAGAAGACTCTCAGTTTGGGTCAGAAACCAAAATGACTCTCCCCAGGCTGAACTCACTGAAGCCTAACACCAAAAAGAAAAGCTGTTTCTGGCGTTCTAGGTCTCCTCTGCATCCAGATGGTCTGTCTGTAGCCTAGCCAGAACCAAACCCTTCCTGCTGCCTTTTCTGCTGGCCTTGGATGACAGCCCCAGGCTACACCAGCTTCCATACCCCTTTAACTCTTCAGTTTCCAAGATTTTTAAGGAGAGATGGGACTTCCAATGTGAATTTGGTTGAAAGGGTAAATCAAGTTTTAAGCTTGAAGTTTAGTTTATAAAATATTTATCCACATCCCTTCCCCGCCTCCCCTCCCAGAGGCTTCCTCCCAAACTGGCTCAGTCAGCCAATTGGCATCAGAGGAGCACCGTTTGGACGGGAGTGTGTGTGGGCAGCTTGCAGGTGAGGACAGGGCTGCCAAGGCCGACCATGCGGTTTGTCCTGTGCCTACACCCAATACCTGACTTGGGCCTTTCCGGAGCGTTTGTATACACACAGCAGTTCTGCTGTTCAGGGTGTGGGTGATTTCAAAAAGTATTTTTTAAAATACCTCGTTGACAAGATGTAGGTTCAGCAAAAGAGAACTCATAATGGCAGCTACAAAATGACAATGCGTAGAATTAAGTGAGAACTCTGAAGTACTTGTGCCGGAAAAACAAATCTACTCTGTATTTTAAAAGTACACTTGGAAATCTTACTAGTGGCAGCTATTGTTTTCATCTTGGATTTTCAAAGTTTTGTTTGTGGAATTTCAACTGAAGGTAATACACAAAGCAAACTACAACTAAATGCAAAATTTCCCTATCATTTTGCTTTTCTCCGCATAGAGAGATATTATTAACTGATTTGCAAGGGTGCTTCTCAGTCAGCTACGATAGATATTTTCAGATGAAAGCCTATGACTCTGTCACTTTCCTTCTTATTTTTGAATCTCATGTCTTAGTTCTGTGCTCACTGTTATTTTTAATTATTATTATTATTATTATTATGATGATGATGATGTCTATTGCCAAGCTATTCCACTTTCCACAGAGTTAATTAGAGACCTGAGAAATCCAGGCCAACATAAAGTCCTAGTTTCCAGATCAGACTACATGAACAAAGAAAAAAAAAGAAACTGTGAAAGTGTTAGCTTTTACAGAGCTCATAAACAAAACAAAACAAAAATACAAAGGAACCTAGAGCTGTAGAGAAAGGAGCTTAAAAACATGGAAGGAAGAATGAAAGGATAAAAAAATCATATAGCACTGACATAAAAAGAAAGTATATAAAAGAGAGAGAAAAAATAAATCTGATATATCTATTGGTCTGTAGTGTTTAGCCTGGAGTGCCGGGGGCTACTCCCAGCAGCAGAACCTCTCAACAGCCACAGTAAAAGGCTTCACACTTGTGGCTTCAGAATTGAACGCTTTCCCTCGACCCTCTGCACCTGCCTAGCTCTGTTCAGATCTTCACTCCCCTGGTTTTAGCTTCACCACTTGCTTCTCTGCATTTGCCTGGCCCACTGACGCACAAGGTTGTCTTCTGTGCCATGACCTTTTCTCTTTGCAACTAAGATGATGAAAATTGGGACTCTCCATCCAACTCTTTTGTCCCAGGCCACCTTGGGTAACATTCCTCCCAGTTGGACCCAGTCCTCAGAATTCTTCCTTCTGTGAAAAACACACTTATGGTTCAATGCACATTTCCAGAAAATTGGCTGAGGTTACCTAAATACAGAAAGAACCAAAAGGTTTAGCATTTCCGAACATAAATGTCTCTTTTTCCATTTTACACATTGCCTTATAACTTACAACCTTACTAATATTACCTAATTACCTTGTTAATATTACCTTACTAATAACTGATACCTAATGGATTGCCATTGGTTTGTCAGAGAACAATAAAATACTACTTCTGCCAGAAAGTAAATGTGAGAAAAAAATTTGAAAGCAAGAGAAGTAACACATGGGGTTAAACAGCAACTTTTCCTCTCAGAAAATCTGAAGAAAAGCCCAATTAAAGAGGAATATTATTTTAGAATAAGTCATTTCATGTTGGATTAATGCACTTTAAAAAAAATGTACATTTATTTATGTGAAAAGAATTTTCCTTTCCCTTTCATTTTGAGGAGGGGGCAGAAACTTGGGAGCACCACTCCTATGTTTTAGTGTAAAGAGATTGCTGACGTGAGAAATGTTATCAATTTATGAAAAATAATAGTTTTCTCCCCTAATTAAAGTGTATTTTTCTCTACTCTTTTCTGTCATTATGAGTGTGTGTATATATATACATACATGGAGGCATCCTTGCATAAAACCCTTTGACCAGATTTCACAACTCTAGTCCTACGCTAATAAGAAGTCTTTATTTAGTTTCAGTCTTTCCAAATAAGCCCGTAAGTTTCTGACACAGCAAATAATAGTTTGGGTTCTCTGTCCTCTGTCCCTTGACCCCCTGCTGAAACCTGCCCTGATCTCTTCACCTGAAAAGGTGAAACTAGACCCTATTTATACAGAGCAATTTCGTCTTTATGCAGGGCCACACAGAACTGTAGGGAGCTCCCCTTGGACCCGGGCGGGACATAGAGATTGGCTGCCATCCAGTTCAGCTGGCTCAAGAGAAGTTCAGCTTCCTTGTCCTCACAGACAGTCCCTTCCATGCTGACCTTTGACGAACTGTCAGGGCTCTCAAGCTCTGACCCTGTTTCCTCTCTGTCCATACTCTCCTTCCCCGCATTGTTGGTACTGCTTGAAAGGGGAGAAGCCTGAGGAAAAGGTGCTGGGGAGAAGAAGTGAAAGTCCTGACTTTTGAGCCCAAAAGGATTCTTCCCGAATTGATAAGGGAGTGGTACTGTTAATTTAAAAGGATGTCAACACATGACATGCAAAATTTGCAAAACATGGAGAATTTAGCACAATCTATGTATCAACTGTTGGAGAATATGCTAGCTCTTCTGCGAATATCCCATAGTCTTTTTCAAACTCCATATTTAATGCAACTTTTTGCAAACATTTTGCTTTCTTTTTATAATTATTAGTGTCAATAGTTCTACATGTAGAAATAGATGCCAGGAAAAATTACAATGCGTACAAGCAATGATCAAACAGCTTATAAATTTTGATGCTAAAGCCTTTAAAAATGCAAACGATTTATCTCAGAATCATTTAATTAATTTTGAAAGGGAACAACCAATATATATTTAAAACCTTTCATATCATATTTAAAAAGGTAAATAACATGAAATAACAACTGTGAAATTGTAAAAGTACCTTTGCAATTGTAGAAGTAAAGAATTGATTGTACTTTCCAGATTTTTGTTCCATTTTGATGACGTTAGTGATGGTGGCTCTTTTGCATGGTTGGCGTCTCACATCCTGCCAGCTTTGTACAAATAATCCCCCCTCTCATTTGGGGGGGTATGTCACCTTTTCACCTGGCCCACTCTATTTACCTTCCAAAAGCTAGCATTCAGCTGAAACCTGAAAAAAAAAAAGTCTTGCTCAGTTTGTTGGCAACTTGTTGAAGGCAATTGACTGCTTTTCAATAGAAAACATTTCCTTCCCCTATTGTGTCACCTCTACCCCCTAAACATGTTGCAGAGCTCTGGCTGAGCCCTCCCATGATTGCCAGACAATGGCGTCCTTAAAAACAGCAGCAACAACAAAAAACAAACTTAGAAGCAGCTTGTGTCACAGACGTGAGGTATTTTTCTTAAGAAAAGAATCATTGCTCTCCACCCATAGTGTCTACACAGAAAAGGGCGCCACAGAACTGGAGGGGACTTCCTAATTCAATCCTACCCATGAATGTTAAAGGGAATGAAACTGAGGCCCAGAGGAGGCAGGGTATATAGTCCAATTTCTACAGCAAAGATTTCTCACTTTGTCTGTGCCGTGGACCACCTTGGCCATCTGGTAAATCCTCTCTGAATAATGTTTTTGAGACCATAAAATAAATACATGAAGTTGGATCTCCTTCCTTATACCATATACAGAAATTAATTCAAAATGGATCAAAAACCTAAACATAAAAGTTAAAACTATACAATTCTTTTTTTTTCTATTTACCTTTTTTTAAAAAATTAAAGTTTGTTGAGGTGACAAATGTTAGTAAAGTTACATAGCTTTCAGGTATACAATTCTGTATTACATCATCTATAAATCACTTTTTGTGTTCACCACCCAGAGTCAGTTCTCCTTCCATTACCATATATTTGAAAACTATACAATTCTTAGAAGAAAATGTAAGAGTAATCTTTATGACTAGATTAGGCAGTGGTTTCTTTTGTCTTTTTAAAAATAGGTTTAACACAATATAATTCACATACCATAAAATTCATTCCTTTAAAATATATACAATTCAATGGTGTTTAGTATATTTACAGAGTTGTACAACCATCACCATGACCTAATTTTAGAAACTGATTTTTTTTTTGTATTTTTAAAAAATAAGGAAGATTTATTGGTCATCAAGAGATGATCAAACAGTGACACCAAGGTCTGTATTTTTCTCTGTCCTTTTCTTCTGCCATTTTGGCTTTTTTTTTTTTTAAACAGCTTTATTGAGATTTATTCACGTATAATCCACTCATTTAAAGTGTACAATTCAATAATTTTTGGTGTATTCACAGAGTTGTGCAACCATCACCTAGGCAATAATTTTTTAGATATGCCATCAAAAAAACAAACAACAAAGAAAAAAATTGTACTACATCAAAATTTAAAACTTCTGTGCTGCAAATAATACCATCGAGTCAGTGAAAAGGTAACCTCCAGAATGGGAGAAAATATTTGCAAATCATACATCTGATAAAGGACTTGTATCCAGAATAGATAAAGAACTCTTACATGTTAATAATTAAAAAGACAAAATGACCCAATTAAAAAATGGGCAAAGGATTTGAATAGACATTTCTCCGAAGAAGATATATAAATGGCCCATAACCACATGAAAAAAACGCACATCAGTAGCCGTTAGAGAAATGCAAATCAGAACCACAGTGAGATACCACTTCATACCTACTAAGATGGCTATAATAAAGACACAATAATAAGAATTGGAGAGGATATTGAGAAATTGGAATCCTTGAACACTGCTGGTGGTAATATAAAAAGATGCAACAATTTTGGAAAACAGTCTGGCAATTCTTAAAGAGGTTAAAAATGGAGTTCCATATGAACCAGCAATTCCACTCCTAGGTATAAACCCATTAGAAATGAAAAACATACACCCATATACATACGTATACATGAATGTTCATAGCAGCATTATTCATAATAGCTGAAAAATGGAAACTAATATCCCTCAACATGAATAAACAAAATATGGCATATTCATACAATGGAATATTAGATGGCAATAAAAAAGAAATAGAGTGCTGATACGTGGTACAACTTGGTTGAACCTCAAAAATTTTATGCCAAGTGAAAGAAGCCAGTTACAAAAGACCACATATTATATGATTCCAATTATATGAAAGGTCCAGAATAGGCAAATCTATGAAGATGGAAAATAGATTAGTGGTTGTCTAGGGCTGGGGTGGAGGAGAGGAGAGTGGGAAGTGACTCCTGATGAGCATGGTTTTCTTTTTGTGGTGATGAAAATGTTCTCGACTTAGATTGTAGTCATGGGTGCGTAATTCTGTGGGTAAATTAAAGTCATTGAACTGTATACTTTAAATGGGTGAGTTTTGTTTGTATGAATTGTATCTCAATAAAGATGTTTTAAAAAATAAAATACATAAGAATCCAAAGGAAACAAATTCTATTGAAATACAGTTTTCAGAACATAAAAAACAAGTATGTGATATAGTAATACATGTGCTTCTTTCTTAACACATTAAATTAAAGGATGTAGCAGCAAGTCTAGTAACTACCATAATTTTGAAGTAGTGATGAGCAAATACGATACTTTGAGATATCAGCAACAAATGTAAAAGCAATAAGAAAATGTCTGATTTTTATTGGTGAAAAGTCATAAGTACTGCTAATACACTGGTTTCTTGTCTCCATCAATAATCAAAGGACTATATGGCCAGTTTAAGCCCACAAATGGGAGGAGGTGACAGATAGGGCAGAGGTTGTTGAGATCCTGAAGGACACGCTAAATTTCAATTAGAGGTCAGTGAAATAATGATACAATTTTTTTCCCTTCCAAATTCATGGATACCCGGCATTCTGTCTATAGGCCCCCTGGGCGTGCATCAAGAGAGTTAGTGAGAATTGGACTCAGTCCAGTTCTCTAATCCTATTTTTCTTTCTTCATAAAGGGGTGTAGATAGAAAAGAATGAGTTTTATTTAAATTGCTAGATTTAGTCAGTTCTAAAAAGAGAAGGACCCGAGAGTTGCTTGTCTGGGAGGTTCTAAAGAAAAAAGAATTTTCACTATGACCCACCTTCCTACTTCGTCCCCCACCACCCAGCCATACAACCCATGGAGACCACCACCACCAAATAATGTTTTAATGCTTCTCCCTTTTAGTAGAAGACATTGATTTAGAGAAATAATTATTGTTTAGAGCTCTAGTGGAAATGTGGATGTTGAAGTTTTCTTCGAGGGATTATTTTCAAGAGTTTGCTTTTGAATGCCTGACAAGATGAAAAAGCTGCCAGGAGCTTGAATCAGTTGGAAAGAAGGTGAGGTTGTTGCCGGAAAACGGGTTCTTGGTGTATGCCACAGGAAAGAATTCAAGGACTCGCTGAATGAGCCAAGTAAGCAGTGAATTTATTAAAAGGAGGGGGACAGTATACTCCCAAGGTGGTGCGAGTGGGCAGGCCCAGAGAAGAGTAACTGCTCCGAAGAACAAAGGGACTTAGGAATTTATTACCTTCAAAATGAGGGTATGAAATATTTGAAATTCAGGAGTGGCATTATAGGCGTTCCCAGGCGGGTCCTCACTGCGCACTCCTTCCGGCGGGAGGTGGGATTCTCTTGTCCTTATTTGGCTGTAGTCAGAACTGTCATGGTGGTACAGGGGGTAGAGATTGTTCCTGCCTATACTGCTAATAATATTGTAATCTATTACAGTTAACTAACGTTCACTACCTACCCCTCATCCCCCAGAGTCGTTCAGCTCATCTGGTTGTCTGTCTTCTATTGGTGGTTTCTGACCGGTGGCTTGCCCTGATCCTTGCTCTGTGTGTTTCACTTGATCTCTGGACCTTGACCACTGGGTTCTGACTCATGACCTTGGCTTTGGTCTGGAATCCTGACTGATGATCTTGTTCTGGACCTTCCCCAGTTTCTGTCTATTTTTACTGCACTCCCAGCTCTCTTGATCTGGGCTATCTTTAACTAGAATGGCCATTCAACCTGGGTTTTCCAGGTAGTTTTTAGAGATAGCTGCTGATACACTTGGTCACTAACAGAAGAACCAGAGGAAAACAGAGACAATGAAGTTGTTTGCCTTCATTGTATTCAAGTGATAATAAATACAGGATGATTACAATATGTACACACAAATACAATAATAGTTTTAAAAAATGTGAATAGAATATATGACATTCCTGCCATTATTTGAAATCTGGGTCAAGGAGGTTTTTGGGGCCTCCTCTGAACTGTGCCTTCTTTCCAAATCATCTCTACCATGTAATATGGTACTGCCTGATAGAGGAGGAGAACCTGGCCATGGTTTGGGATTGGGCTTTAAGACTGGAGGTCATTTCAGTACTGGAAATTAAAAGGTTAGACAAACCATGATCATATTTTATGAATTAATAAAAAAAGATATGTTTTGACTATTTCTGTCATCAAAAATTCTCTGGGCAATATACTTTGTATACCAAAACACTGGAATCACAAGGACAGAATATTTAAAATTGACACTATCTGGAAAACCCAGGTTGAATGGCCATCCTACTTAAAGATAGCCCAAATCAAGAGAGCTGGGAGTGCAGTAAAAATAGACAGAAACTGGGGAAGGTCCAGAACAAGATCATCAGTCAGGATTCCAAACCAAAGCCAAGGTCATGAGTCAGAACCCAGTGGTCAAGGTCCAGAGATCAAGTGAAACACACAGAGCAAGGATCAGGGCAAGCCACCGGTCAGAAACCACCAATAGAAGACAGACAACCAGATGAGCTGAACGACTCTGGGGGATGAGGGTAGGTAGCCAAACACCCAGGGCAGTGCTCCAGTAATGGGAGCTTTCTAGGCACCGATGGAGAGGGACAAGCAGGTAAGACAGCTGACTTGAGTCTTGATAACAGAACCGCTCTAGACTCACGTCTAAAGATTTGCTGATTCTGATTGGGACAGAACTTAATCCCAGCAAGGCTAACCTGAACCTGTAAATGGGGAGGGGAGCGATGGGGCAGAGGCTGGGGAGTGGAGGAGGAGATGGAGATGGAGCATCAGCTGCTTCCGGTGGGCCGGCTCCTGACAGACTACTATACTATATATACACAGTTACATATACACAATGTTGTTATTAGCAATGACAGTAATAGCTGATGTTTATGTGTTATCGATAACCCTTTACATATGGTAATGTACTTAAGCTTACAACACACCTAGTAAGTGGTACTATTATTATGTTTATTAAGTAAAAGAGGAAAGTGAGGCACAGAAAAGTTAAGTGATTTGCCCAAGGTCAAATAACTACTGAGTACTAAAGGTGGAATTTCAAGGTAGGCACTGGCTTCATTTTCCTCACTACTCCACAGCCCTCGTGTGTGTGTGTGTGTGTGTGTGTGTGTGTGTGTGTGTATACATATGTCCTCATGCACACACACACACATGCACACGTGCGAGCACATAGATACAATGGTGTTGGAGTTCGTACTGGCTCACAAGAGCCAAATATGCACATCTCTTCCCAACTCCACATTTTGTGGCAATATATTGGTAGCTTGAAATTGGCCACAGTGGGAATATCTAGCATAGAAATTGGCAAATCAGGACTTTGTTTTTTGAAGTCCTGTTGGCTTACCAACATACCACTGAGTATGCATATGACATAGAGACACATACCATATGCTTTGGCATATAGAATAATGTAACCAAAAACATAAATAAATTCACATTATAAGGTACAGATAAATAAAAAATCTCCAACTGTAAAACAAAGTTTAAAAATACTAAGTACAAGAAATAGGTTTCTTCTTGACTGTGTAATAAATGAATTTTACCTACTTTCCCTCACACCCCGCCTATATTGATTAAAGATCAAATAAAAAAGATTTCTTTAGAAAATACTTGCTATAAAATGTTAAATTTCAGTATAGAAAAAAAATGCCTTGATATTGCTCTGTGAGCAACACTATATGATAGGTCCCTGTCAGTCTTAGATTTGCCATGTTGCTAAAAGAAAAATACCGATTAAAAAAACCCCCTGATGTTTGCAATTACACAGTTGCTGTTTGTTTTTCAGTTAGACTCATGATAGTAATGAAAAAGATACAACGTCTATCTATTTATGGCTTTTGATGAAATGTGCCTATAGGTTGCTGTGAATTTTAGTATGAAACTCATTGCCTGGGATCTGCACAATTTATGTTGTTTAACTTAATAAAATCCTCCGGATGTGGATTAACTTCCTTTGCTCAATAGTTATTATTGTTTCATCCGCAGTGAAATGGGAACTGTAAGCATTTTGATAAGTGGGCTGAAAGCCTTCTAAATCTCACTCTAGCCTCTGAGATTGAGCCCCATTATGTGCAGTGATCTGATTTGATAATTTCCTGCAGTGGAAACCAAACCTAATGAGATGGTTCTTGCCACCTCATAGAATGTAGCGACAGTCGGCTCTCTCCCCATGCCCTTGGATCTTCCTGGCCAAATGAGTGTCCCAGAGTGTGTGCAAGACCGGAGCCCTGGTCAGAGCAACAGGACGTGAACAGATTATGTCCTGATGGCACCAGTTGCAATAGGATGGAGTCAGTAGGTAATAATAATACACGGGACTGGATCTTTTTTTGTCTTAGCAAAACAAAACATGTTTTCTCAGCCTCATCTCCTAGTGCCTGGTGTTCTGTATTTAGCAAAAATGTATCTTGGGTGAAATGGTCACCTGAACAGATTGTGAGCAGTCATTACTTGTAACCATGCTGAGAGGCAATAGAGACATCTGACTGACCTCTGGGGTTATGACTGCATCTCTTCATCTCAAAGGACAGAGCTGAACACAACTAGCTTATTATTATTATTTCAAGTTTACATAAATAAAAAAAGGTCGTTATGCATGAGTTGGAGAAAAGCAAAGCTCAAAGTAAATATATTCATGTATTTCATAAACATTCATGTGTTTCATAAATAGTCAAGGAATTAAATAAAAATAAAACAGCATAACTTGATAGAAACATTATGCTAAGTTTAACCCATAAACCAGTTGAAGTGAACTTAAACAAACTTCATATACTGCCTTTGGAACCCCAAAATTGTACTGGAATTATTTCAGAAACCCTAATATCCTACAGCATGTTCATTTATCTTGATAGATAAAGCTACTACGAAATTATTCACAATGCCTGTTGGCTGATGTTTTTTCTGGCTTTACTGGACATAATGACTCGATGAAGATTGGGAAGGTCTCATTAGTAATGATGAGTACCCGGCGTGTGCCATTTTAAGAAAACTGGAGGAAAAAAAAAAAGATTGAAAAGAGAAAAAGGCAAGCAGAGGATACTAGAGAATACAAGTTTACCAAAAAGAGTTTGAGAGAGCAGGCTCAGTCTGAGTTTTATTCTTACTGCCATGGGTGATGTAACTTGTTAAACTTTTTATGGGGAAAAAGGAACTTTGAAATCTATTGTTATTATTACTGTTATTATATTTTCTTATACTTCTATAAAATAGAAAGTGGCATAATAATTTTTGATATACACATAGATATATAGATGAGGAATTACCGTAAAGATTGTTTTTAAGCACTTTGCAAATTCAAGTACAGTACTTTCATTGGAACGCTCAGTATTTCTCTGCGAAGAGTTGGGGGAAACGGACTTGCCTATCCTATACTAGATTATTGATATGTCTGAAGTGTAGACATCTCAACACAGCACACATACAATACTCCAAAAAAAAGATATTGTTACCCACCAAAACATAAATACCCAAGAACTTTTACAGCAAGACCACACGTAACAATGTGCACTCAACACTTTAAAATCTGACTTCAGTGACATTACTATCATTTGCATCCAGCAGATTTCACCCATTATCATGCATACTGCATTTAACAATGTACTATTCTTGGGGTGGCCAGCTAGCTCAGTTGGTTAGAGCACGGTGCTGGTAGCACCAAGGTTGCTGGTTCGATCCCCACGTGGGGCACTGTGAGCTGCTCCCTCCTTTAAAAAACAAAAACAAACAAAAACTATGTACTATTCTTCAATTGTTATAATGGTGTCATTTTTTAAAATGTATAATTATTTTTAAACTGTTTAAGATAATTCCTTTGTTCGGATGCTCCTGGTGTTTGGAATCCCACACCAGGATCTTCTAATAGAATTTGCTGTATACGTACCGTTATCAGGAGGGGGTGGGTACAGGAAGGCTCACCGAAGAACAAAGAGATTATGTGCCTCTTTGAGAGTTCGTATACAAAGTCCTTGTATAATTGATTGGAACAGATCTATGCAAAATCATCCAGAAGGGCCATGAACCCTAGACTGGCAGTGCTGGCCTGTTATTTGATAGAAGCGGTGGTTAGTCAGTGAAACATAGAAAAGGACAGTCTCTAGGACAAATGTTGGTAGTGTTCATCCAAGTGCTCTCCTGGGAAAAAGAATCCCAGTGAAATGCCTGTGAATATTGTAACTCCACTGGCAAGGACATTCTCAAAGCAAACATGGATTCAGGGGATTATAGCCAATGAACTTCCTGTGTGTCCAGCTCCCATAGCATGACATAACTGTCCCTATTGTGGGATTCCTATATCAGGCCCTGGCAGCCTGACACCTTGAAATGCTGAATTATTCTAATATCCCTGGTTCTGATTCCAGGCTCACCAAGCAATGGTCTAATTAGGACCTTGAATGTCTATTTTACAGAGGCTAGCCACATGGATGTGACCTGTTGTTGTGACATTCATTGCTCGTTGCAAATTAATAAAGTGGCTTTTCTGGCTCGATGTAGTTTTGGCAGAATGACTTGTTAAAATATTAGTTTTATTTTGTTCTCCCTATATATTTTTTCTTCCCCACATTTTAGAAGGGAGTGAGGCTTTATAATTCCGTACCACCGGGATTTTGGCTTGGCAGGATGAAAAGGAGAGATGGCTTCAAGCGAGTGATTTTTCCTACCTTCTGGAAAAGCTAAGCTGATGCTGGGTATCCTAGAGAGCTGGAAGGGAAAGGATCTTAGAGAAGTAAGAGGCTTCTATAGGAGTTGCTCTGAAGCAGGGATCAGGGAGATGTCAGAGCCTGAGAGGGTGCGAGACTTCCGAGGGAAATACAGCTGTTTGCAGTGCTTGGAAAGCTGGATTCCAGTACTGAGTCCCATCACAAAAGCCACAGTCACCATTCTGAGTGATCGTATCCGGTGAGTGTCTGGGCAGTAACTGGACCAACAGTGCCTTGGCAAAGAATTACTTAGGTTGAATTCCCTCCAGCTTATAGGATGGGGTTTGGAGTTCAAAGTAAGTTAATTTAAAGACCAGAAAGAAACTTGGTTTTTCCTGCACATCTGTGTGGCTGAGTTTCTTGTGCATAGCACATCAGTCTTGTGAGCTAGAATGGGAATACATGCTCAGTCTGTAAGAAAATCAGGCTTTTGAACATGAGAAGCTGAGGGCCAGACACTGGTCTACGGTAATAAGTGCCATTCTGCAAGATGCTTGGAAATATGCTACTTCCTTCTTGAAACAGTGAGTGTCTGCATACGCATCCCCCCTACACACACACACACACACACACACACCCCTACACCCCTCTTTGCCTTCACCATATTTTGAAAGATGAATTTTTACAATTTCTACCATCCCTTCAAATGTTTAAAGTATCATTTTATTACTATCTATAAAGAAAGAGTTGAGTTTGCTAAATAAAGGTAACTTTAATCCCCAAATTAATAAAATTTCATTATAGGATTTACCTAACATTTTTCATAGCATCTATTTTTTTAAACTTTATTTTGAAATAGTTATGGATTCACAGGAAATTGCAAATAGTACGGAGAGGTCTTATGTACCCTTCATCTAGTTTCCCCCAGTGGTAATATCTTACACACTATAGTACAACATTAAATACAGGAAATTGACCTTAGTGCAGTCAACAGATTTTATTCAGATTCTGATAGATTTCAGCAGTTTTAAATGTACTCAGTGTGTGTGTGTGTGTGTGTGTGTGTGTGTGTGTGTGATATGCATGCATGGGTATGTATATGTAGTTCTAAACAACTTTATCACCTGTGTAGATTAATATAACCGCAATCACAATGAAGATTTTGAACTGTTTTATTACTACAGAGGTCTCCTGTGCTACCCCTTTATAGTCGCACCTATGTTCCTTTTCTCCCCCAACCCAAATCCCTGCTATCACTAATCTGTCCTCCATCTCTATAATTTTATCATTTTGAGAATGTTATATAAATGGAATCATATAATATTCAACCTTAAGAGATTGGCTTTTTTCATTAGTATACTGTAATTCTTTTGAGATCCATCCAAGTTATTGCAGGTATCAGTAGTTTGTTTCTTTTTATTGCTGAGTAGTATTTCATGAGATGACATACCATAGCTTAACTATTCACCCATTGAAGGATATTTGGGTTGTTTCCAATTTTAGGCAATTACAAATAAAGCTATAATAAACAATCTTGTACATGTTTTTATGTGGACGTAAATTTCCATTTCTCTGCATAAATGCCCAGGAGTGTGATTGATGGGTCATGTGGTTAGTGTATGTTTAGTTTTTAAAATTTGCCAAACTATTTTTCAAGTAGTTACACCATTTTACATTATCACCGGCAATATATGATAGAGCCAATTTCTCTGTCAGCATTTGGGTTTGTCACTGTTTTGTATTTGAGCGTTTCTCATAGGTGTATAGTGATATCTCATGGTTTTAATTTGCATTTCCCTAATAACTAATGATGTTAAACATATTTAATTTGCCATAGAAATGTCTTTTGCCCATTTTCTAATTGGACTGTTTGTTTCCTTACTGTTGATTTTTGAGCCTTTTTTTTTTTTTCTGATCCTTCACAGATGTGTGGTTTGCAATACTTTCCGAAGTACATTTTGGTTCGTAAACACTCTCTCCCAGTCTGTGTGTTGTCTTTTCATCCTTTAAGGATCTTTTGCAGGGCAAAAGTTTGTAAGTTTAATGAAATCCAACTTATCTGTCTTTCTTTTATGGATTATGCCTTGAGTGTGACATCTAAGAACTCTTTATCTAGCCCTAGGTTCCGAGGTTTTCTCCTTTCTTTTCACCTAAAAGTTTTATAGTTTGACATTTTATCTTTAAATCTATGACCCATTTTGAAAAAACATTTTTCTGAATAATAGCTGTCTTTGTGAGTGTGTGTGTGCTTACATGTACCAGGCTTTGTTTTAAGTGTTTCGTGTGCATAAACTCATTTAATCCTCAGAAAATCCCAGGAGATGATAATATTTAGGCCCATTTTATAGATGAGAAAACTAGTGCAGAGTAATTAAGTGACATTCTTAAGAGACAGGTTTGGAACTTAGGTCCATGCCCTAGCCACTGTGCTTTATTGCTTCTCTGAAGTGAACACATTTTTATCTCCTCACAGAATTGCTTTTACTGGACTCTATACTGGCATTTTGCCATCAGTGTATGTTGAGAGACGTGATAAAAAATAGCTCTATGAGATTTATTGCATTACTGTAGGCAAGTAGATGCGGATGTGGTTGATTATATCACATGGTGTTCTCTTTAGGAGGACAGATGGGAAAAATGTCTCTTAGATCTAAGGACCAGGAATAGATATATTTCTCCTGAATAAGTGGTTTGTTTTTTATCTCTTGGACATTGTGAAACTGTATAAATGATTATATTTCCCACTTTGTGCTGGCTGCTGAAAAGCTCAGAACCAAATTTCCAGCCTATCTTTAGCAATGATGTGCATGGCATCTAATAGGACTTCTGACTTCAACTTCTGTTTTCTACCCTAATTTTCTTTTGTCCCTGATTTTCTCCCTAACGCATTTTTTTTTTACTTTAGTCTTTATAAAAATGAAAAATATACAAGCACGTACTATAGAAATTCAAATACAAGGCTTTTAGCATCAACAACAAAACAAAATGGCAGTGCTTTTACCCACTCCTCCCACCTGTGATTTCTGCTCTACAGAACCAACTGGGTTCACATTGGGTGCTTATACTTTTTTCCCCCTTGACTTTTCAGTTTAGGTATTACCTCTTGATTTCCTCTTATGGGGTAGGATTTCATTTTTCCACACCACCCTATAACACACACCCTTCACCTATAACCATCCTCCCATTATAATTATATCACAATTTTTGTTAAACCTGTTTTCAGTGTTTACATTATTGTGCCTATGGAAATATTGTTCATAGGTGAACTGAACTGCTTGCTGTTCACGTTGTATCTTGTATAATCATTTTGTTTTCCCTTAGGTTAATAATTGTCTTTTTTAAACTTTAGTTTCTATAGAGCAATTACTAATTTCTGCCAAGTCCTCTGACAGAATTATAAATCTCTCACTCTGTCAGTTTTGTTTGTATTCTCACAGACATCTCTTCTGAATGTCATCCTGGAGCCTTTCATTGTCCAGTAGCTACTGGTTGCTCTCTAGGCTAGAGGTCCAGCTGTCATCCTGGGACTTCCCTTTTTCATTATTTTGAGAATTCCTTCTGCATCTCTCTTTTATTGGATCTTTTGTTTCCTAAACTTCATTTTTTCCTCTTGGTTTACTCACTTGGTTTTATGGAGGTCATCCTGCAATAGTTTCCTGAGAAAAAGTTCATGAATGGTAAAATTTTTTTGAGACCTAGCATGTCTGAAAATGCCTTCATTTTAGCAGCACACTTAGATGATATGCTGGATGTAGAATTCTAGGTTAGAAATAGTTTTCCCTTAGAATTTTAAAGGTATTGCTTCTTTGTCTTATAGTTTTCCATGTTGCTACTGAGAAGTTTGACACTAATACCTCCTATGGGATTCCAGGGTTGTTTGTTGATGTTTTGTCCTCTCTGGAAGGTTTTGAGATCCGCTTTTTCTTCCTAATGTTCTGAAGTTTCATGATGAGACACCTCAGAATAGGGTCTTTTTTCATCCAGTGTGGGCATGAAAAAAACAATGGCCCTTTCAATCTGAAACACATCCCCTTCAGTTTTGAGAAGTTTTCATGTACATTTGTATTTCAGTATTTCCCTTCCCTCCATTTTCTCTGCTCACTCTTTCTAGAATTCTACAACTCTTGTTGGATCACTTGAACTGATCTAATTTTCTTCTTTCTTTTATTTTTTCCTGAAAGATTATCTTAAGTTGGTCTTTAACTCTTCTATTATATTTTTAAATTTCTGCTAGCTTATTTTTATTTTCTAAAGCTCTTTGTGGTTCTCGGATCGTCCCCTTCCTCCTGTCCTCATTTTTATTTTGCTTTGTTTTTAAAAGGCATCCTGTCGTTGTTTCATGGATGCAATATCTTCTCCTATCTAAAGATGTAAATATTAGTGTTTGAAATTTTCTTTTGTTTCCTACATTGTCATCTCCCTCGGAACTCTTTTTGTTTGTGTTTCACATTAGTGACTTCATAAATAGCTGTCTATTCATATTTAAGAGTGAGGCACTTAAATGCCCCCTGGGCAGAGTTCATTGACTGTTGGGCTTCACAGTAGTGTCATATTTTGTTTTGTGGGTGGAGGACCTCCAAATGTCATTATTTGAAGTTATTTTCTTTTAGGCTGGTCAGTCAATGAGTCAGAAATCCATGGGAGTTTTTATTTATTTTTAAATTAAATTAATTTTTTTTTGTTTTATGTGTACACAACACTGTAATAGTTCCACATTTATCATTTATACCTCTCACAAAGTGATAACCCCTCTCCCTCAATCTACTATCCCTCTGACATCGCACACAGCCGTTACATTTCCACTGTCTCTATTCCTTATGCTGTACTCCGCTTCCTGTAACTATATATATATGTATATGTATATGTATATGTATATGTATACATATATGTATATGTATATATATGTGTGTATATGTATATATATACACACACACACACACATATATATATATATACACACACACATAAAATTATAGTTGACATTCATTATTGTTCAGCTTCAGCTTCAGGTGTACAGTGCAGTGATCAGGCATCTACATCATCCCTGAGGGGGTCTCCCTAAACGAGACAAGTGTCCATCGGATACCCTACAAAATCTTTACAACATTATTGATTACATTCCCCAAATTGACTTTCGTAACCCCGTGGCAATCTTGTGGTTACCGACTGTGCCTTCTAATCCCCTCACCTTCTCTCCATGGGAGTTTTTAAACTTGGTTTCTAGCATTCTAGGAGCTTATCAGGGGAAAGGGGCTAAAGGGTCCAGGTGAAGGGAGCTCATCATTCCCTGTAGAGACTGCCATATAATCTCCCGCCTAAAGCTGTGCCTGGTGCACCCACCCCAGGTCATTTTACCCAGCCTTTCATCGAGTAAACTTCCGGGCTTCTTCTAGGGTGGTAGAAAGGTAGTCACTTGGCTGTGCTACGTTGGCAAGAAGATCTGGGGGTCTACCTTATCATTAAAAAGACTTTCAAACAATTTTTTATTTCCACCCACAATTCCATCTTCAGAGGCACCTGGTACCTCCAATTTCAGAGGTCCTCAGGGTTCTGAGGTGCAGTTTACCTTCTTTCAGCGTTCTTTGATTTGTACCAGGATGAGTAGGATTGAATCCTGATTCAGGAACAAAACGAGTTCGAAGTCCAAGTCAGAAAAATGGCACCTATGGTTGGATACAAAAGATGACCACAGAACGAGAAAAGTTCTGCAACTGGAGAAGTAATCATATTATAGTCCCAGGCTTTGTCCACCTTCTGTAGATAGTTCTCCATCTGAAATGGCTGTGTTTTGAGTAAATGTGCAGACAAGGAACAGTGGTTCCCTCTGCCGACCCCAAGCTATGCCCCGAGGGAGAGGCATAGAGGGAGAATGAATTGCAAGGTCAAAAACCTGGAGGTTGTAGAAAGGTGGAGGGTGTAGAAAGGCTTCAGCCTAAGGTCAACAACAATGTGAGGATGGAGAAGTTCCAATTTTATGTGGGTCTTGATTTAGAAGTACACAACAGGGCCTGACGGTTTAAAGGAGCCACTGGGCAGGGGGCTGGCTTGTGGTTTCCAGCCACCCTGTCCTGTTGGCCTTTGAAGACTGGCTGGTCGATAGAAATCTACGGGTTAGGGACATTTCACTTTACTACATGAAGTATAGTGGGCCTTTACAAAACTTGGAGGCCTTCCTACACAAAGAGAATGCTGTTAATACACTCCCCATGCAAGGGGAAGAGCTCTGGGTTGTTCCAGTGGGATGTGCTGCAAGACTCAGCCAGACCAGCAATCTGCTGCCAACTTTGGCCCCTAGAGAGGTTTCAAAAAGGAATGGTTGTGTCCCTAATATCACATTTAATAACATGAAATAAGGGTAGGTATAGCCTAGCTTCACTTAAGAGATGACTCAGAGTTGGTACACATGAAATTCACTGAAGAAAAGAAGGAGGGAGGGAGGAAGGAAGGAAGGTGGAAGCTGAGTTCCCATTTATAGCTTGTCATCCAGAAAATTTAAAGAATAATTATATAATAATTAATAAAATTTGAAAGTGTAATATAGAGACTTACTATAAAAAGGTATTGAAATCCTAGTGGGCAGAGGGACGTGAAGTAAGGAAGTGACTTAGCTTTCTTATGATGAAAGAAAAGCAATGGGGGCAAAGGAAAGAAACAGGAACAAGATGGTCACTGCTAGCCAGAGGAATTTAAGTTCCCCTGCTCCTGGTGACACTAGAGAGATTCCTACAACTCTCTCAGCATCTGAAACTTACTCGACTATGGGTGGAGGAGTCAAGTGACAACTAGTGGGACCGATGGCTTTCTGGAAAGCTCAGGGTCTGACGAAACCAAAGCTAAAGAAGAAAGGAAATGACCATTAAAAGCAGAACTGAAAGGCTTCCTGGCTGTTCTGGTATTCAGCACATGCAATGGGGGTCCCAGAAAACCAAAGTCTTCAAAAGGAGAAGAAATAGTTTCAGGGTTGCGGTTGAGGTAAGTGAGCTTTCTGGACATAGATGACGCAGGGATTCTTAGTATCCACATAAGTCACACAAAGCCTAGTGTGCTACATAGTATTTTCTGTTTTTTTGTTTTTGTTTTTTTTTTTAAACTGATGTAACTGCTGTATATTGAGTCCCCAGAAGCAGACTCTGAGATGGATGTTTGCATGCAGGAAGTTTACTGGGGAATGCCCAGGGATTTAATACCAGAAGAGGAGTGAAGGAAGTAGGCTTGGGCAGAGGGAGGAGTTGAACTGCAGTGTGGTCGCAAGAAACGTCTCTCAGCCAATCCTGTGGGGAAAGAGGGAGCAAAAAGTTCTGGGCCTTTGTACCTGAGCATGGACTGGCCATTAGATGTAGGCTGCTTATGAGCTTGGGCAACTGAGGACAATATCCGAAGAGACACTTGTCTGAGAGCCATCAGCTGCCAGTATTCCCAGCAGCCAAGGGAATGATTACCTCATTCCAGAAAGGAGGGTCAGAGTGGCACACCAGCGTATCCATTAGAGCTACTCTTTGCTCTGGGTCTAGTCACTTTATATAATAAGGCTGGGAACAACTCCTTTTGGACCCTGGTTGGTGTCTTTTCCTGGGGAATCTTACAAGAGGAAGGTTAGTGGGACAAACGACACTCCTGGTACTGCTCCTGGTCTGAAGGTTGCAACTGATTCTCATTGTCTCCCTGACCTGTTACAGCCCGGTTTTGTTTCCTTCACCCTCAGCTCTGTTGTCTAGGTAGCTTACCTAGTGGCCTCTAGTTACCATGTCCTTCTCGGGCTATAGCAACTCCATTTACTGTCAAAATTAGACAAAGAACGACCTAGTCAATTGCCAGCTTCTCAAACCCACAGAGTCCAGAGTTGTTAGGACAAAAAGCATAACTACCACAAGTAAGTTGCTGTGAGTGGTGGTAAGCAGGGCACAGGACCACTCCCACTTCCTTCCTTCCCTTGGATTCCAGAACCATGTATTTATTGAGAACACAAGTGCATACAATAATTGTTGATTTATGGTGTATGCTGTGTCTTGGAAGATGTTACTCCATTACTGTAGGGTATCACCTCCAAAGTGGTTGCTCAATTATACCTTCACAAGGCCATCGCATCACTCTGTCAAGCTGGTACCATGTTTCCCCGAAAATAAGACCTGGTCTTATATTAATTTTTGCTCCAAAACACGCATTAGGGCTTATTTTCGGGGATGTCATCCTCAAAAATCATGCTAGGGCTTATTTTCCGGTTAGGTCTTATTTTCAGGGAAACAGGTAATATGTTCTGTGTAGTGTGGTATGCAATAGGATCCCATGGTCATGAGCCACTGTTGCACCTACTCTATTGTGAAATGGGTTCCCGGGCCAATAAAAATAGTACACAGGATTCCGTGTTGGTGAATCACACACTATACGTGCTCAGGTAATGGTGCTGGTTGAAGCCCTGAGGGCAGGAAAGGCAAACCCCATACCTCAAATCTGTGTTCTAGTCAGATTTAATCACTGCCCCTTCTGGTGTCATCAGCTTGCCATCAAGTGGCTGGTTGGTTTTCTGGACGAATGGTGCTGTGTTGGGGGCTCAGTGTTGGTCTCTCGCGGTGGCAGGTTGGACAGAGGGAGAAGTACATGTGATGCAGTTGCAACAAAGGACTCCATAGGGAGCTCCAAGCTGAGAGGACCCTTCACAGGGGTCTCCTGGAAGCAAAGGAGTCTGGCGTTTATTATCCTCCTTCTTCCCCAGGATTGGCCAGGTATTAGAAGTGGCTGCCCCCAAAGAGAGGGGCATGACTTTGGGCAAGGCACGTTCTTGAGTGGAGGGAGGGCAGTTCTTGGAGAGACATTCATGTGACAGCTGTCAGTCAGCTCCCACACAGGTGGGGGAATGCCTCAATCCTGAAGGGGATCTCTCGGTAGGCAGCATACCACAGAAGCCATGAGAAACTAAACAGCAGGAATTTCTGTTTCAAATTTCACCTAGTCCTAGGACTTCTGGAATGGGGATGGGTTGGAGGAGGAGAGAGAATTGTGACATATGTCACCTGCCAAATTTCATAGTTGATTATCTGGGAAATTTCATTGAAAACTGCATATATTATGGTTTTATGTGTATTTAACCAAACTTAGAGTTGATCCAAATCAAAAAAATTTTAAAGAGATCGACAAAAAGTACAAAGATTCTGCTTGCTTTTTTAAAAAATCTCTATTGTTGTATAGACATAATGTTTACATAGTCAGATCAAGTTGTTTTCATAATATTTTAATTTCTCTGTTTTCTTTTCTGTTAATACACATTGTTCATAGATTCATTATTTTTATTAGCAATTCAATAGTCTACCATATTACTATATCAGTGTTTTCATGACTTATTCCCTCTATTTGGGGCATTTGACTTATATGCAGTTTTTCACAGTCATGAGTAGTTCAGATATAAGTTTTTTTTTTTTTTTTTTTTTTTTTCAGGGGAACAGGACTCTATTGGGGAACAGTGTGTACTTCCAGGACTTTTCCAAGTCAAGTTGTTGTCCTTGCAGTCTTAGTTGTGGAGGGCGCAGCTCAGCTCCAGGTCCAGTTGCCGTTGCTAGTTGCAGGGGGCGCAGCCCACCATCCCTTTTGGGAGTCGAACCGGCAACCTTGTGGTTGAGAGGACGCCCTCCAACCTACCGAGCCATCTGGGAGGCAGCTCAGCTCAAGGTGCCATATTCATAAAAAACAGTTTTAAAAATCTTTTTTTCTTTCCCAAAGTGGGATTAACAGGTATATTCCCATGTTGCTTTTTAGACAGGTTTTCCTAATTTTCGGTACTATAACCAATGTTAAGTACCTATTTACCCATTATTAGGCTTACATTGGATTTCTCTCACTTTTACTCTTGATAATAAATTGTTACCTCATTATTGTTTTAGATTCAGTTCCCTTAATTATTAGTGAGACAGGGAATCTTCCCAATTGTTTCTTTACTCTTTGTATTTTTTGTTATTTATATCTTTTGGTTATTTATCTCTCCATAAAAGAGTACTGATATTTTATATCTTTATCAGTCCCTTATATATTATAGATAATAAACTTTATTTGACATGTATTTTTAGTGGTTTCTCATTCCATTGCTCTTTATCTTGAATTCACTTTTTAATTAAATTGTTGACTTTGTGTTTTGTAGCGTAAAACCCATTGACCTTGCCATTAATGATTTCTTTAAATGTTTCAATATTCTAAAATTGATACATTGTTTTATGTTAGGAAAGGCATATTATTGTATTGTCGTCTATATTTTATGATGATTTTTTGAAATTTTTATCTTCAAATGAAAATAGATTTTGGTTTAATTATTGAACTCCTCTGAATCTATGGGGGCATATGGTATAAAACGTGGTCATATATTTATATTCTTTTAAATGATATCTAGTTTCTCTTATATTGTTTAATAGGGATTCGTTTATCTGGTGCTTATTTCACCAAATTTTTCATTCATTAACTTACTGTATAGATTTGAATTTATTTCTGAAATTCTTGATTTGGTCAGTTAGTCTACTTTTAAAAAAAATCTAGTTGTTTCAGATTCTTCCCTCCTATTTCCTCCTTAAGAAGTGAAGTCATTTTAGTTTTAAAATATATATACATACTGTGTTTCCCCGAAAATAAGACCTAGCCGGACCATCAGCTCTAATGTATGTTTTGGAGCAAAATTTAATATAAGACCCGTTATTATATTATATTATATTATATTATATTATATTATATTATATTATAGACCCGGTCTTATATTAAAATAAGACCGGGTCTAATATTAATTTTTGCTCCAAAAGACACATTAGAGCTGATGGTCCGGCTAGGTCTTATTTTCGGGGAAACACGGTATGACCATAGGTATGTGCATGTGAATACAGACATATAAAAGAGGTCTGGAGGTTAACATTCTCCAGAGTTGCTGCTCCTGGGGCTGGATGGGAGCTGAGGTGAGGTGTCACCCAACCAGTGCTCAGACCTTGGGGGTGGGGGTTGATTGGTGGAGGGGGGCACTAGGAACGGTTCTTTACATAAGGAGAGAGTTGCGTTAGTTCATAGTTTTAGTGCAGTGAGGTTTGTTTCCATTCTTACATGAGGTGAAATTGCTTGTAATAGCCTTAAAATACACCCTCTCTTACTTGAGATACCTTGAAGGAGGTCTCTCCATCTTGCAAACAAAAGTGTCCTGAGACACTTACTGCCTCTGAGTGGTCTTAGGCCGGGCCTGTTACCCCCATTTTCCTTCACCATGCTGACTCAGAACAGCCTCTTGAATTGACAGTTGAACTGCCCAAGAGGTTTGATAATTGCTGCTATATGTGACATTGCAATGTTTTTAAATCCAGGAAATGGAAGTTCTGCAACATTATCTTCTTCCCTCCCAGAACACTAACATTTTTGTATGCTTTTTTTTCAGGTGCACTTTACAGTTATTTTGCATTTTGTATTTATAAAATAACTCTTACTGTCCTGTTAATTAGCATTGCATTAAATCTGTGAATGGGAAGTGTTATGGTATTATTTGTTTAGTCTTTCTAGGTATGAGCTAGAATAACTCTCCATAGTCTGATTTCCTTTTACTGTATCATTGAGGTTTTGGAATTTAAAAAAAATTTTTATTGGGGAATATTGGGGAACAGTGTGTTTTACCAGGACCCATTAGCTCCATGTCAACTCACTGTTTTCAATCTAGTTTTGTGGGGGGGGGCGGGGGGGGCGCAGCTCACTGGCCCATGTGGGAATCGAACCGGCGACCTGGTGTTATGAGCACTGTGCTCTACCACTGAGCCAACCAGCTGTCCCTGGATTTTTTTTTTTAATAGTTCTTGTTAGGTTGAGATTAAAATATTTAGTGGGGATTTGGCATCTTGGTTGTGAAAGAATTGCTTTTCACACTTTTATTTCTGGTTATTAATTGGAATGACTTTTGTAGTTAGTTGATATTTCCTGCTGACCTCTTGAGGAAATGAGGAATTGTTCAGGGTGAGAAAGGGTGCTAAGCAGAGATGGATTTGTGTTGCCTGTTTGCTTTCACATATTTGTGTCTCTTGTGGACAGTGTTTGAGTAGTGCCTGGCCCCTGTGAGCCATGCGGCCGGTGTACCATTTTCCTCTATGAATAAGCTAAGTTAATTGACCTGTGCTGGGACCAAATCCATGTCCTTAAACCCTCTGAAGGCACAGGCAGTACAGACCTTTGCTTTCAACAGCTCTCATTTCTAATAATTAGAGCTATCTGTGCTGCTTTGCGAGATACTGATTTTTACAATATGAAAGACTGAAATGACTAATAATTTGGAGATTGGTTAGGGTTTTCAAGCAATAGATAATGTCTTAACAATATGGTGTGCTTTGAAAATTACACAAGTAATATGTGTTCACTATGAAAATATGAGAAAATGCAGATAAGCTAAAAAAAAAAAAAAGAACTCTCATAATCCTACCACTTAGAGATGACATGACTATTGTTATTTTGGTGTCTTCCATATGTTTCCTGTGTCTGATGTGTATAATAAAAATAAACATGCATACTAATATATTTGCTAATTTCTAAGATGTGTTTTTCCACATTTTAACATTTCTGAAACTGAGATGTGGTTTTACAATCAATAATTAAAGTATTTCTCTTCTTCCCCCAAAATAGCTATAACTCAAGTATTCCATGGTTTCTTAAAATTGAGAGAGTTTTTAAATTAAACTTTTTGTTTTTCAGATAATTATAAATTTGTGTGTAGTAAAAAATAATACAGAAATATCCCTTGTGCCCCTTACCCAGTGTTGATGGTTCATTTCATGTGTCAGTTTGACTGGGTTAAGGGGTGCGCAGAGAGCTGGTAAAACATTATTTGGGGGGGGGGCTCTGTGAGGGTGTTTCTGGAAGAGACTGACATTTGAATCAGTAAACTGGTGAAGAAGAGGATCCTCCCCAATGTGGATGGGCATCGTCCAACCCTTTGAGGGCCTGAATAGAACAAAAGGTTGGAAAAACGGTGAATTTGCTTTCTTTGCTTGAGATGTGATATCCATCTTCTGCCCTTGGACATCGGTGCTCGTCGTTCTTGGTCTTTTGGTCTCAGACTGAGACTTATACCACTGGCCCCTGCTTCCCAGGCCTCTGGAGCTGGTCTGAACGCTATTGACCTCCCTGGTCCACAGCCCCTTGGGCTTGGACTGAATTATACCACTGGGGTTCCTGGTTCTCTAGCTTGCAGATGGCAGATCATGGGACTTTGAATCCCTATAATTGTGTGAGTGAATTCCTATAATAAATTGCTTCTTGTAGAGCTATATAAATACCTGGATATCAGGGTCTGTATCTATAGTTATATCTATCTGTCTATTCTCTTGCTTCTATTTCTCTGGAGAACCCTGAATAATAATACCCAGTTTCCTCCACTGGTAACATCTTGCAAACGACAAGACTATCACAGCCAGGATATTGATATTGTTACAGACCGGTTCTGTCACCACAAGGATCCCGCCGCTGCCCTTTTAGAACCATCCTCACCTCCCTCCCATTCTCCTCACCCCTACCCAGTCTCTTCTCCCTGGCAGCCATCAATCTGGTTTCCATTTCTATGATTTTGTCATTTCAAGAATGTTGTATAAATGGAATCATACAACATGTACTTTCTTTTGGCAATTTCCACTTAGCATCAGTGGATCAGTCTTGATCTGGAGACTGATCAAGATTTTGCATGTGTCAATGTTATTCCTTTTGTGTTTTAAATTGTTGAGTATTCCATGGAATGGATATACCCAATGTGTTTAACCATTCGCCCATTGAAGTCCAGCGGGGTTGTCTCCAGCTTTTGGCTGTTACGAATAAAGCTGCTACATTCATGTACAGATTTTTGTGTGAGCATAAGTCTTCATTTCTTTGGGATAAATGCCCAGGATTGCAGTTGTTGGGTTGTATGGTGGTGACATGATTAGTTCTTTAAGAAACTACCAAACTGTTTTCCAGAATGGCTCTACCATTTTACAGCCCCACCCACAATGTATGAGTGACCTGGTTTCTCTGCATCCTCACCAACATTTGGTGTTACTTTTAAATTTTAACCATCCTGATAGCTATGTAATGAATTTCCTTAATAGTTATAGTGCATTAAAATGACTGGGTTTAGGGGTGCCCAGAGAGCTGGTAAAACATTATTTTGGGGGGGTAAAACATTCTTATTGGGTGAGTTGTGTTAGTTTGTTTTTTTTAAGGAATTGGTCCATTTTATCTAAGTTGTCAAATTTATCTGTGTAGAGCTGTTCATGGTATTCGTATCAAATTCATTGATTTTTGTCCCTGTGTTTGTTATTTCCTTCCTTTTGCTTTGGATTTATTTTACTCTTCTCCTAAAATGGTAGAGCCATTCCCCTAGCTTCTTCTTTTTTTTTTTTTTTTTTTTAAAGATTTTTATTGGGGAAGGGGAACAGTGTGTACTTCCAAGCCTTTTTTCCAAGTCAAGTTGTTGTCCTTTCAATCTTAGTTGTGGAGGGTGCCGTTCAGCTTCAAGTTGTTCTTCCAGTCTTAGTTGTGGAGGGTGCAGCTCAGCTCCAGGTCCAGTTGCCGTTGCCGTTGCTAGTTGCAGGGGGCACAGCCCACCATCCCTTGTGGGACTCGAGGAATTGAACTGGCAACCTTGTGGTTGAGAGCCCACTGGCCCATGTGGGAATCGAACCGGCAGCCTTCGGAGTTAGGAGCACGGAGCTCTAACCGCCTGAGCCACCGGGCCGGCCCATTCCCCTAGCTTCTTGAATTGGAGCTTAGATTATTGATTTGAGACTTTTCCTCTTGTCCAATATGTGCACTTAGTGCTATAAATTTCCTTGGAAAAGATATTTTATATTGCTTAGGAAAGCCTTAGTGGACCTGCCATGTTTATAGCTCCCTACCGAGGAATTCAATTCAATTCAGCAAATATTTATGGAGTGCTTGGGCCAGGCACTGTTCTAAACCCTCAGTATACATCAAGGAACAAAATAGACAAAGATCTCTGTATTTGTGGAACTTACAGTTTACCAGCGGAAGACAGGCAATAAATACCAAGTGTAATTTATATAGAATGTTAGAAAGTGATACGTGCAGGAACAAAAAGTAGTACAGGGTAAGAGGGAATGGATATATGGGGAGCTATAGTATTTAAAACTACAGTATTTACTACAAATTTGCTATACTATTACAATTATAGTATGGAATGGGTTGGTCGGGCAGGCCTTGTGGAGAAGTTGAGACCTGAGTAAAGATCTAAAGGAGTTAGTCAAGCCGGTATCTTTCAGAAAGGTGCTTCAGACACCTGGGGCAGCTAGAGCAAAGGCCCTGTGGTGGAGCGTGCTGGGGTATGTGAGGAAAAGCACGGAGGCTGGTGTGGCTGGAGTGCAATGAACAAGGCGGGAAACAGTAAATATGAGGTCAGAGCATAATGGGGGCTATGTCTTTGGCTCTTGCTTTGAGTGAAATGGGAAGCCGTTGCGCTATGTGAAGCAAAGGAATGGCATGACCTGATTTAGGTGTTAAAAGAATCGCTCTGGCTGCGATGTTGGGAATAGACTATCCCTAGAAGCAGGTGACCTCTTAGTGGGCTAAGGGGAATGGATGTGTGGGGTATTGCAAGTCAGAGGAAGTGTGACTTGGAGCAGAGTGGGAGCAGTGGGAATGGTGACAAGTGACTACATTCTAAATATATTTTGAGAATAGTACTAATAGGACTTGTTCGTAGATTGGACTTGGCGTATTAGAAAAAGATAGGCATCTGGATAAATCATTAAACATAGGTGACCACATTCAATACCATACGCACCCTTCCTACATCCCTGCCCACAGCTTGTGGGACAATGGCAAGCACTGACCTTGACCTTGGAACAGCCAATCAATAGGTGGGACATTAACCTACAGGGTGTCCTGGCATGAAAGTTTTGCCTAAATAAATGGCAATTAACTGTGCCAATGACTTTTTCTTTCAGGAATCAGAACCGGAGAGACAAAGAAAAAATAATCAGTGAGAGCAGAAGCTGAAAGACACAGAGAGAAGGCAGTATTCAGACTTCATGAATAAGCGGAAATGGTGGATAAACAAGAGCTCTGAGCAAACAAAAACCACGAGACAGCAAAAAGATACACAGAGTAATGACAGAAGTGATAGAAAATGACTAAGAAAGCGTCAGATTCGCGGGAGAGAGACGCAGTGGCCAGGCCTGGGTCACCCGCCAACCCTTGAGCCAGGAGGCAGTCCACTCCTCTGTTACCAGATGTGGGAGAGTGGTGCTACACGGGCACAGACCCCAGGTGTGCACCAGCCAGGCAGTCAGGCTGCAGGCAGCGCCGTGGACTCCAGAACCCTATGTAAGCCCAAATTATGAGGGTGCAAGGAGGCCAGAGAAGGCAGAGGAAACTTGTCTGCTGAGAGAAGCAAGAAAGTGTAGCAGATGCTCAGAGAGAAGCAGGGGTGACAAATGATGCAGCCACACGAGAGACGGGACTGCTTCTAATCTTTCTGTTTCAGTCCCCTCCCAGGGTGGCCTGGCTGTGCTGATGCCCACACTTTAGTGCCCCAGAAGAGTGCCTTTCATATTGGTTCAAAATGCCTCCTTTTCTACTTCAGATAGTGTGAGTAGTTTTGGATTTATGCTCTAGGGATAAAGGTGGTACATTTGCCTGGAAATTTCTTAGTATCTAATTATCTCTCAGGATTGAGCATGGCAGGTGAAGTACAAAAGGTGACAATGCAGGTATTTGGTATAAAGGAGAACTAACTGGAATCATGTAAAGCATTTTACATACCTTCTCTTGTTTACCTTATTAGGGAGTTACCATTACTGCGGTTCATAGAAGGTAAGTACAGTCCATCCTCGTTATTCATGGATTCCGTATTTGCAAATTTGCCTACTCACTAAAATGTGTTCTAATTCACTCCTGGCGCTTTTCCTGGTTATTCACCTGGAAGAAATTGAGTTGTCCAACGTTCACGTTAGACGTATCCAGCTGAGGTAAACAAGGCAACGCTCTGCCATCTAGGTTCAGCTCTTATTCTGTCAACAACTTTCCCTTTTGACGTCTACTTTGTGCCACACTTTTGAGATTTTTGTACATTTTGTTGGTGATTTTGCTGTTTAAGGCGCCCAGTCATGATGTTGAAGTGCTGTCTACTGTCCCTAAGCACAAGAAGGCTGATGCACCTTGCAGAGAAAACGTGTGTTAGGTATGTTTCAGGCATGAATCCTAGTGCTGTTGGCTGTGAAGTCAGTGTCAGTGAACCACCTGTACATAGGAAATAAGGTGTCTTTCAACAGAAACACACATGAAACGAAGTTATGTGTGGATTGAAAACGTTTTGACCGGAGGCTTGCAGGCACCTCACCCTGTATTTCTCCTAGGAGTTTTCAGTATTTGCTAATTCAGTCTTCACAGAGACTTTATAAAACAGAACTACAGTGAAACACAAGAATCAACTATAACACATGCAGGATCAATCTGTGGAAGAGGGGAGTGACCAGCTCCAGAGCCCTGCCTCTCTGATTCTGGACATCTTCGCTCATTCCATCCCACCGTGCCATGTTCCAAAAGGGAAAGAAAAGCTCCTCTGTTCAGCTTCCAGTGTTCCTTCTACTGCATAATGCTGCCTTCCCTGGAACTTGTTGCCTCGCTGGGAAATGAACAGGTGTGGAACAACTGTGAAAGATGTAAGATAATCCATGTGAGGGCTGGCGTCGTAATGCAGAGCACATGTGCCATCACTCATCCCTTAAGTACATGTCGCAGACCTTGCTCATCTATCACAGCCCCTTTTCCTGCCTGAGCCCAGATGGGCTTTCACAGCCCTTCTCAAGCCAGTCAGTCTAAGGTGGCATCGAAGGTGAAGTCTTTATCTTTCTTGCATGAAGACGTGTCTGTCTCCTTATAAGAGAAGTGTAGAGTTGGAGGATCTGAGTTCCCAGGCTTACTTTAGAGTTTAAATAAATGTATCAGTCTGTTTCAAACTTAGGCCCTTATGGTAGTTCTGAGTGTCTGGCTGACTCTTCTTTGGAAAGTCTTCCTGGATTCCTTTACATAAGACTTTGCTCCAGAAAGATTCATTTGGATGGGAACATCTTTCTTGTTTATCTCTGAATCGCCTGTGCCTAGAACACCGTCTGGCATAGTGCTGTTTGTTGAATGAATGCCTGGGCACCTAGACTGACACCTCTCTTCCCCAGGGAGAAAGAGCTTTCATGGAGCCCAATGACAGAATAGAATCCTTAAGGGCACACAGCGGGGGCCAGCACCCAGGTGGGTGGAGCTTTTTGGAGGAAGCCGACAAGAGATTGTAAATGAAACTGAACTAGAGCAGCATTCCGTTGACTCTTTCTGCTCTTTTCTCCCTTTCTCTTTAGGTTCTCTCCTCCTGTGGCTTACCTCTTTACCTCTGGAAAGATGAATCTGAGAATCCCAAGGAGGAATGGGGTGGAGGCATATAGGGAAAAGGAAGCATGAGGTATGCTGCCTGGGCTGAGAGCTGTTCTAGGCTCTGAACCCCAGCCGACAGCTGGGACCCCAGCCTTCAGCTTCTGTACCTACAGGGCACCAGTACTGCCCATTCTCATAAAGCGCTTGGGACCCTCTCCCTTCTATCTGCCCAGCCCAATTCCTCTTCCTCCACCCTATCTCCCTTCTCCTTCTTTTCTTCCCCATCAGGCAAATAGGGTTTGAGAGGAAATAGGGAAGAGGAGATGGGAAGTTAGATCAGGAAGAGATGGATATACGAGGTGTGATCAAAAACTACAGTGAATGTTTAAATTTTAAAAAAATGTATTACAGTAAAAGACACATTGCCATTAATCCTCCTCAAAATATACCCCCTCACTTCAAACACACTTATACTGTCATTCCTGCCACTTTCTGAAGCAGTTCTGGAAGTCGTCTTTCGTGAGTGTCTTTAGTTGCACTGTCATGGCTGCCTCGATGTCATGAATCGATTCAAAATGTTTACCTTTCATGGTCATTTTAACTTTGGAGAAGAGCCAGAAGTCTCACGGTGCCAGATCCGGGAATAAGGTGGATGAGGACACACCGTAATGTTTTTATTTGACAGAAACTGCCATATATCAGAAGCGATGTGTGACATGGAGTGTTGTCATGATGAAGGATGATTTATGGCACACATTAAGACACACCTTCTCTCAACTATAACTCACACCCGACTGACTGCACCAAACAAGTTGAGACTTGTCACACCCTGTTACTAAGGTTCAATGCACCCCTTTCCGTATTGAAGATCCCTGCCTTTCTGATGGATGGCACTTGGCAGCAGCATTCACTGTATTTTGCAATCACAATGGAAAGTCTCTGTGTTACACATCACTTGTGATACGGCAATTTCTGTCAAATAAAAACATTATGGTGTGTCCTCATCCACTTTATTCACCATATCTAGCACTGTGCGACTTCTGGCTCTTCCCCAAAGTCGAAATGACAATGAAAGGTAAATGTTTAGAATCGATCAGGGTATCGAGACAGCCATGACAGCGCAACTAAAGACACTCATGAAAGAGGACTTCCAGAACTGCTTCAGAAAGTGGCAAGAATGATGGGATAAGTGTGTTCAAAGCGAAGGGGAGTATTTTCAGGGGGATTAATGGCACTGTGTCATTTACTGTAAAAAAAAAAAATTTTTAATTTAAACATTCACCATATTGTTTGATCATACCTTGTATTTGATTGGGAGCCTAAAGAGGGAATGTCATTTGGTGGGCCAGTATAGCATGGGAGTCAGGATTGAAAGAATGTTGTTAGATTTCTGAACCATGTTAGTTATTTTATTACTGCAAATGATTTTCAATCATAATCTCTGCTCTGGTGCTGGAAGAACTACAAGAAGCTCAACTTCTCAATATGCAGCTAGTTCTGGAGAAGTATTGTAGTACCTAAGGCAGTGGGAAACAGTGATACAGTCCCTAAGGGCATGGGCTCTGGAGTGAGATTGAGCTGGGTTACCCCTTGCTAGCTCTATGATTTGAGCAGTCTCCTTGATCACTCTAGATTTTAGTTCTTTTCTCTGTAAGATGCAGATAATAATAGCATGTACCTTATATGTAGGTCATGATGGTTAAAAGAAACGAAGCCTGTGAAGTTTCTGTGAAGTGTGCTTATTCAAATGGTATCTGTTACTATCGTTTAAAAATGTGGTCGTCACGTATTGACTTGCACGTGGTGAGGTATTTCCTTTTCTTTTCTGAGGATGAAAGCAAAATAGACTGAGTTTCTGAGAAGCTATGAGGAAGACAGCTGCTCACAGGGACTTGTGAGTGTGTGTCTGAGAAGCAGTCCTGATTTGTTGTAAGTATCAGGGAGACTGCAGAATTTCCCAGCAGAGACGCAGCGGGGGCTTTGGCGACCATTAGTTCCCAACGTCACGGAGTGACTGACTAGGAAAAGCATGAAAGTTTGCTCACATTGCCTGCTGCCCTTCCTCCGCAGGTGTGGAGGGTAAGGAGTGGCCATCTCCAGCTTAACCAAGAAATGAACCAGTAAGCCAAAGAGATGGTGCTTAGGCTCCTGGAAGCCTGACGCTATTGGCTTTATCTCTCCAGCTTTCGTGACACTTAGTTTCTCACAACTGCACTCACTGGTGCATATTGCCCCCATCACTGTTCTGTGTAATGACCCATTGTTTGCCTGTCACTCATCATATTAGTTTTCTAATGCTGCTATCATAAATTATCACAACGTTGGTGGCTTCAACAACATAAATTTATTATCTTACAGTTCTGGAGGTTAGAAAATCAAAATGGGTCTCACTGGGCTGAAATCAAGGTATCAGCAGGGCTGTGTTTTTTTCGAGAGGCCCTGGAGGACACAGGACACAGACTATTTCCTTCCCTTTTCCAGATTCTAGAGACTGTCTGCATTTCTCGACTCATGGACCCCTTCCATCTTCAAAGCCAGCAACGTCAGGTTGAGTGCTCAATCGAGCCACTCCTACCTCTACTTTCATCATCACATTTCCTTCTGACTCTTCTGCTTCCTTCCCTCTTCCACATTTAAGGACCCTTGTGATACATTGGGCCCACCTGGTTAATCCAGGATAATCTCCTTATTTTAAGGGCAGCTGATTAGCAACTTTGTTTCCATTTGTAACCCTTGCCATGATTCCATAATTTTCCCTTGCCATGTAACATGATATATTCATAAATTCCAGAGATTATGATACAGGTGTCTTCGGTAGCCTTTGTTCTGCCTTTAACAACCATTATTCATCATTCAATCTCCGATTCTAGAATTAGGGCTGAAACTAGTAAACTCCCTCAGATGCCAGGCCTGAGCCACCCTCTTTGTGATGGAAGCCGTGAATCCCATGCCTGAGGAGACGGCCTCTGGCCTGACTGGCTCCCTCCCCATTACTTGACCTTTATATAAAGTGATCCACAGTGCCTTACACTGAGCAGGAGGTGCTCTGGCTGCCAGCCCAGACTGGTAGGTAAGAAAAACTATTCTTTATTTCTCCAACAACCTTCAGATGCTTCATTGTGATAGCCAGGCTCATAGATCCAATATTTCTTTAACGAATATTTTCAAACATAAGAAGCCTGTCTCTCCATTCTATGTCACAGCCTTATCTGATAGTACATTCATTAACTCCATTAATGCCTGAGGAGTCTACACAAACTGCAATAATCATTAGCTGTCAGTTCCTAAAACTACCCAGATGTGACCTGTTCTTTTTTAGATGCATGCATAAAGGAACACTCACCTACACACACAGTGGTCAGCGTGCTGGGAAAAAGACGTTCAACGTCTGTCGTCTTACCTCATGGGGAAGGAAAAGAAGAAAGTGAGCTAACGTTTAGTGAGAACCTGCTCTGTGACACTAACTTTATATTCATAAACTCTTTAATTCTCATTACAATGCAGGAAAGCGGTTTTCAGCGTCTCCATTTAACAAACGGGGAAATTGAGGCCCAAGGGTCACATAGCTACTAAGATCTCAACATTTGACATCTGGCCTGTCTGAGTCTAAAACATTTCTCTTCCCCCTTCACCTGGCCAGCTCTTAAAAGAAGAGAACGGACCAGAATGAGGATGTTGAAACTGAGATTAGTGGCCCAAACCCTAGAGTTCCAGGGGGGTACCCAGGAACACCTCACATGACAGGGAAGGTGCTTGGTAAGAGGCAAGCTGAGTGGGCTGGGCTGTGGGCCGTCCCCATCTTCAGTCAGACCAGCCCTGCTTTTATCAGTTTTACCTATTGGGATGCAATGTAATAATTCCGCAGAAAAAGGGTGGGGGTGTGCTTCCACTACAGTAGTCTCCCGAAGGCCATTAGACTGGAATCTGACCACCACAGCGCTGTGGTTCTGGGAAGACTAGTTAATTGATCAATTCTTTTAATGCCTTAGTTATTCACTGAAAGTGCATCAGGGGCTTTGGGAGGGAGAGTGCTCTCTACAATGAGAGAGATCCTCTCAGTTAGGGAGGAATGCAGGAATTAAGATAGAGAAGAAGCAAGATTCTCTAGGCACTAGTTTGCACCAAAAACTAAGCTGATGGCAGAGCGGAGGTCAGATTTATGTCGGAGACAGTGCTGATGGGGTCCTTGACAGCAGAAGTTGCTGCAGAAAAGGAAACCCTCACAGTGATGGTGAATGGGGTATGAGGACATACACAGATCTTTTGAGAATCGTCCCTCGTAGGGACTGTATCTGTTAGGATATTGGTATGCTCCCGTCTGAGCGGCTGCTTGGCCATGTCACTGATTGGCTCATAGTGAGTCTATGTGATGCTTACAAAGCAAGCAGGGTCTCATTAAAGTATCACTTATTGAAATCTGTAAAGGAGGTAACAACTTTGAAAAATTTAAGTCAGCACTTCGTGAGCTACACTATTTTAGCGAAGGAAAAGGGTAAAACGAAAGCCACATCTTCTCTTCATACGGGGACACTCTTGTCCCTTCTTTTCTGAGTTACTCCTTAGTAATCCCTCAAAGAAGAATATTAAAAATAGCCAACATTTCTTGATGGACCACTTTAATCTTTATAATAAGTAATTTATGTAACAGAGTTTCAAAATGTCCCCCCAAATCCACCTTACCCCTCTTTCATAGTAATGGCATTCCCAGTTTTCAGCTGTACACAAGGCTGCCTGGAATTTCCCAGCCTCTCTTACGGCTAGGTGTGACCACGTGACTACGCAGACATGTTGTATGGCTGCTTCTGGCAATTTTCCTCCAAAGGCAGATGGTACATGCCCTGTGCCTCTTCTTCTTCCTCCCTCCCTCCATCCTGCTTCCTGCAGTGCAGATGTGATGGTTGCCGCTCGAGTCACCATCTTGGACCTTGAGTGCAAGGGCCTCACTAGAGAAATGAAGAGCCGTGAAATGAGCCTTGGGTCCTTGAAGACATTGTGTAGCAGCTCTGGATTTTCTACCTCAGGACTCTGATGTGAGAGAAAAATAAACTATTTTGTTTAAACCACTTTCATTGTGTTTCTGTTTCTCACAGCCAATACTAATGCAAACTGATATACCCTGCATATTAGCTACTGTATTATTCCAGTTTTTCGAATGAGAGAACTGTGGCTTGGCTGGAGTAAATCATTTGCCAAGGTTACCCACTTAGTAGATGCAGTCGAGATCTGAACTCTGATTTTTGCCAAATCCCATGTGCTTTTCTCTTTCTCAGTGTGAACTTTCAGGCCCTGAGGGTGATAGTTTTTGACCTTCTGTGGCTGGCAAGAGCCTTTCAGAAAAGCTGGTAGTGTCCGGTCATATGACTACAGTCCCTTGCCCTCCATCGTCTCTTTCAAAAGTAAAATTCATGAGCCCTGAGGGTCATGTGAAACTCAGTTGCATATCACCTTGAGAGTTCTGGGATGTCATAGCAGCCACCAGGAGTCTGATTTGCATGAAAAGTCTTGGGCCTTGTCGGAGAAATGGTGAAAAGGACCATGGGTACTCATGACTGGGACCCTAGAGAGATGGTTGATACCCTTGGACAGAGAGGGGACGATGATGTAAGCCCTGATCCTCAGAGGAGGGCTGACGGCTCGTGCTGGAAAAGCAGAGGACTCTTGAGGCGAGAGTGGGGTTGTGGTGGGTAGTGGAAGGGCATATCTGTCTCACCGTGGGCACACATCAGATAGGCGAGCGAGGCTGAAGGAGGCAGCATCACAGAGCGAGTCCCAGCCCAAACCTTAATTAATTAAAACAGCTTCATGGCCATCTGTTTGAATCCAAATGGACTTGTTTAGATGCCCGACTGAGGTTTTTGAAAAAGCTTTCACTCCTTAGAGGGTCAATTTCATTTCATTTTGGGGTTAGAGATGGCTGTGGTGTGATGACATAGAGATAACCTTGGCAGTGGTGATCAAGGTTGGGGAACAAGAGGAGGCAAGTTGGCAGCACCAGCAGAAGTAATGCAAAGGGTAGAAAGGAGCCCCTCTTCCTGCTGACTGCACACATCTCCATCAGACCTAGTGGTGGGTAAGGGGCAGGCAGCTGGTTTATTGGAGGACCTAGTGGAGACAAGAGGTGGGGCATATATGACATGTTGTTTAGGAATTTTGAGGGGATATTAAGGAGGAATGTTTCATAAACCAGACTTAAAATGAAAAAATACTGTATGATTCCACTTATATGAGGTACCTAGAATAGTCAAATTCATAAAGACAGAAACTGGAACAGTGGTTGCCAGAGGCTTGGAGGGAGGCGGAAATGATGAATTGTTGTTTGATGGATACAGAGCTTTAGTGGGGATGATAAACACGTACTGGAGATGGATAGTCGTGATGTTGCACACCAGTGGGAATGGACTCAATGCCACTGAACTGTAACATTAAAACTAGTCAATTTTATGTTACGCATGTTTTACCACACACAAAAAAGATATGTTTCAATGTGCAGGGCATACATTATTTTCCCCAACCTCTACCTCCCATTCAGGAGAAGAAGCCCCACGTAACCTAGCACTGCATGGAGAAACCCTGTACCTTTTGCTCTTTCCTGCCTTGACCTTGCCTTCTGCTCTGTTCCTGCATCATCGACCTGTTTCTGACATTGGGATTCTTCCATTTTTGACCATTCCTTATTCCTTGGACTTAATACAGATTTGGCTTTTAAGGCTCAATTGCTAACACATACTCCTGGAATATATTTTCTCTTTCCCTCTGTCTCAGTTATAGCCCACCTGCTCTGGGGAACCCTGTACCTCTGCTCCCCAAAACTGTTCTTACCTTCTGGGTACCTCTTTTGCCTATGACACTGCCTTACCTAATCTGGCCTCCCTCAAGGGTCAATCAGATACCTAATCACTCAGGCCCACATCGCTGTCTCTTCCCTAAGACCCCAGACTCTAGGACTAGAGCACTTATTATCTACATATTTCCTTGTGACAACCATTGGGGAGTGATAAGAGCTGAGACCAGAGCTGACCAGGCCACTCTGGGGATGAGAGGATACGATATCAGGCAGAACAGCCCCAGAGACCAGATTATCAGAGAGGCCCAGGAGTGGGCAGCAGCTCGTGCAGCCAGCCTAAAGGCCAAGGAATAGCAGGCCCCACAGGCCATTGTGTATTTTGTTTTCTTTCCTCCTATAACCCAGATGAAAGCTGAGGCCTCCCTAACCAATGAGAGCTCGGTGAAATTGCCTCAACTATCTGAGTCCACAATGCGGGGGTAATAAAGCTTTCAGGAATTTTCAGAGGTTTAGGCTCTCCTGGCCTTCTCTGCCTTCAGTCTCCTGCATTCAATTGTGCTAGCTCTAATTTACTTCTGAGGAACCCAGTTTTCCCAAGAGCTGGAAAACTCAGCTCTTTCGTGAGTCAACTCCCAGCAAAAAATTTGGAGGTATTACAAAGTAGTAGGTAATATTACCACTGTTTTACAGATGAGGAAATTGAGGCACAGAGAAGTTAAATAACATGCTCGATGAACATGCGTAATTTGGTAGACTTTATTAGACTTTTTAGGGGGGTTGCTATTACATTGAATGGTACTCAGCCCACTGTTATGCATAATTCCTGTGCCCTCTCCTTTCTCTATCCTAACTTTATCCATCCCAGAGAGCCCTCCACACTTCAAATCCATCTTTCTTTTTATGCAAAAAAGGATTTCCACTTTCACACTTTTGGATTCTAGCAGTTATCAAAATATTTCTTTTGAAGCAGTTAATTGTCCCCTAATAGGAACACTAGTACTAATGTTTAACATAATACAGTTTTCTCTACTATTGCATTTTGGTTTTAAATTTTCTTCTATCAACCAAGCCAAACATTTTCAAAATAAAAACTATCAATGCCACTGAGAATAAAATAGAACATTTAAATTTCCCAAATTAGACCTTATATAAAAGCTCTTCCTATATTTAAGCCACATGAATGCCCTCTTTTTCTCCAGATCATGCAGCAATTCCTAGTCCTGGACTAAACTACAGAGACTCTAATTCAGTAGATGAAGGTGGAGCCTAGGGTTCTGCTTCTTAACAAAATTTGTCAGTGATGGTTTAGGAACGCCGATGGCCCTGGCCTCATTTCAAGGGCTCAATAGTCACATGTGGCTATTGCCTACCTTATTTGACACTTTAAAACACACACACACACACACACACACACATATTTTTAAAAATTATTGGGAAACTGTGTGTTTCTCTAGGGTCCATCAGCTCCAAGTTGTCCTTCAATCTAGTTGTGGAGGGCGCAGCTCAGCTCCAAGTCCAGTAGCTGTTTTCAGTCTTAGTTGCAGGGGGCACAGCATACCATCCCATGCAGGAATTGAACCAGCAACCTTGTTGAGAGCTCGCGCTCTAACCAACTAAGCCATCTAGCCGCCCCTCCGGCAGCTCAGCGGCAGCTCGTTGTCTTCAATCTAGTTTTGGAGCACGCAGCTCACTGCCCCACGTGGGAATCGAACCAGCAATCCTGTTGTTCAGAGCTCACATTCTAACCAACTGAGTCATCCGCCACCACGTTACTTGACACTTTATACCTTATTCCAGCACTGCCTAAAGTTCTAGTGGGTAGTTCTGATCTAGATCTTTTATTGTCCGTAGAACTTACTGTGATGTTTACCAAATGTAACTTTTTATTCCTATCCTTCCTCCACTTTCCAGACTCTTACCATGCCATCTGAACTGTCACTCCCTAAGCAGAAAACTATAGCCTCAGCACCTCTTACTACTCCCTCTGCCTCTAGGCCTTAGTTTATTTCCTCAGTTCAGGGCCAGGATATGGTGTTGGGGTCTTCTTTACTTCCGGTAAGTGCTTCCTGAGCTCTTGAGAAAGACTCAGTCACTTGGAAGCTAGTGCCACTTGGCTATTATCACCTCTTACTGCTTTACTACCAGCCTCCTGTCATCTCACGCTTTCCTTAAAGACTTTTAAACCTGGCTCATGGTGTTTCTGTTGACCTCAAACCTTGCTGTCCTCTCAGATAATGTCAATGTCCAGCTAACAAGTGGCCCTTCAATTCCTTGACCTTCTCATCCCCAATAAGAATAAGATCTAACACTATGTGCCAGTCATTATTCTAAGAAATCAGCATGTTATGTATTAACTCATTTGATTTCATGGCAGCTCTGTAAAAGAAAGAGGTGGTTGTTATTATCTCCATTTTACAGATGAGGAAACAGTTAAATAATCTGCCTGTGGTGCTGCCGTCGTTAACTAGTGAAGGCAGGATATAAACTCAGGCACTCCAATCCCAGAGAACATATGCTTCAATACTATTCCAAATTTTCTTCTTTCAATGATGGTCTTTCTTCCATTCAGTCTCTGCTACCCACTTCCGCTGTTTTACCATGAACTCTGCCATCTACTCTACCTGCATCATCTTCAAATCACTAATTCAGGGATCCCATCCTCTGACCAACTTCCTCTCTCTTCAGCAGGTCAATAAAAGCAACAATAAAAGTAATGATAATAACAGGAAATATATAGTCTAAGTGCTTTTCACATGTCAAATCATTTAGTCCGATAACAATTCTGTGACAAAGGTAGGTATTATCACCATTGTTTTACAGATGAGGAAACTGAAGCACAGAGAATTTAAGTAACATGTGCAATGTCATACAGCTCATGGGTGACAGAGCCAGAATTTGAAGCCAGTCAGGCTCCAGAGTTCACATTCCTATCTACTCTGTGTTAAGGATGAAAAGTCTGGGGTTGTGGGGGAAATCATTATCACCTGGGGATTTTTAAATCAAAATATCCATGCCTACCCTCCAGTTCCAAATGTTTGCTTGTTTGTTTGTTTGTTTATTTTGAAAGAGCCTCTCAGATGACTTGGCCATTGGCTTCATATGGAGAACCATGGATTGGATCATTTCAACAACCTTCCAACTTGGTGTTCTGGTCAAGTTCAACCCACTGTTTTCCTGCAAGCCTTGGTCAGGACTGCTTCACACAAACAGATCAGTGCTGGGCATGGAGGCACCAGTGCCAGCATAGGTGAATGATAAAAGCATCAATATCAATAATAGCTTGAAGGGGCTGCAGTGAGCGGAGGCAGACAGATTCCTTGGTACCTACGTAATACTTGATGTGTTTTTTTTCTCATGTCCATCTGACTCGCTCGATCCAATAGCCAGGAAGGGGAACAACTGCTTAGCTGGGGATTGCTCAGGGCGGCAGTTTGCTCCTCATTAATGTGATAGCTTCTAAAACAAGAAGAAAACAGAATGAGAGAAGGAGAGCAAAGAAGGTATTCTTGGCATAGGTCCAGGGGAAAAGCAGTCTGGCTGAAACCGTTCAGTTCCCTTGGCCAGGAAGCAGCAATCTACGTAAACAGGAAGTTGAGAAGGTTGGGGGAGAGGGCAGTGGTTTGTTGGTGAGAATAAGAGCTGATGCCAGATCCGCATAAGTGGTTACATGCAAAAGAGATTCTGATTCAGGCCCAGACTTCACATGTTAACCAACCCAGCTTTCTTCTGCCAGGCCTTGTTTCATCAGGGTATCTGTGCAGTGTGTGTTCTCACATGGATAAATCTTTCAGCTCCTGCCTTTTTTTGCCAGTTGTCTGCTGGGTAGTTTTATTTTATCTCATTTAATAGTCTAAACACTCTGTGAGGATGGGATTACTATTTCCACGTTTTTAGGCAAGAAAATTGTCTCAGAGAAATTGTTACCTTGCCCAAATTCATTTATATTATACCATTATACGACACTTTTGAAAATTGTCTCCTCTCTGAAAAGTGACTATTAAGCATAACCTATTAGAAAGAGGGTATATAAATTTTCCAAAGATCCCATAACAAATTACCATGAAGCTACTGGCTAAAAACAACATATCTGTTTTCTCATCTCTTTGGAGGTCAGAACAAAGGTTTAGGCAGGGCAACGCTCCTTCTGAAGGCTCTAGGGGAGAATATGTCCTTGCTTCCTCCAGCTCTGGTCACTCCAGACATTCTTTGTCTTGTGGCTGCATATTTCCAACATATCTTTGTCCCTATCGTCTCCTCTTCTGTCTCATAAGGATGCTCGTCATTGATTTACAGCCCACCTGAATAATCCAAGATGATCTCATCTCAAGATCCTTAACTTCATTACAGTTTCAAAAACCCTTTTTCCCAAATAAGATAAAATTCACAGGGGCTACGAATTAGGACATGGATATATCTTTATATATATTTTTCGGGGCCACCATTCAACCAACAATGGGGGATATGATATCATTATTAAAGTATAAATGCATTAATTTTGGTACATGGTGACAGCAGTCCAGTTTCATTGTTTTGCACGTGGCTTTCCAATTCTCCCAGCACCATTTATTGAAGAGGCTTTCTTTTCTCCATTGTATGTTTTTGGCTCCTTTGTCGAAAATTATTTGTCCATATTTATGTGGGTTTATTTCTGGGTTTTCACTTCTATTCCATTGGTCTGTGTGTCTGTTTTTCTGCCAATACCATGCTGTTTTGATTATTGTTGCCCTGCAGTACAAGCTGAAGTCAGGGAGTGTGATACCTCCAGCATTATCCTTTCTTAGGATTGCTTTGGCGGTTGGGGGTCTTTTGTGGTTCCATACAAAGCTGATGATTTTTTGTCCTATTATTTTTTAAAATGCCATTGGGATTTTGATGGGGATTGCATTAAATATGTTGCTTTGGGTAATATGGCCATTTTAAGACCTAAACATAAGACCTGAAACAATAAACTGCACAGAAGAAAACATAGTTACTAAACTTATGGACCTTGGGTTCAAAGAGGATTTTATGAATTTGACCTCAAAGGCAAGGGAAGTAAAAGCCAAAATAAATGAATGAGACGATATCAAAATAAAAAGCTTCTGCAAGCCAAAGAAACTATCAACAAAATAAAGAGGCAACCAACCAAATGGGAGAAGATATTTGCAAACAACGCCTCTGATAAGGGACTAATATCCAAAATATACAAGGAACTCATACAACTCAATAACAAAAAAACAAACAATCCAATTAAAACATGGGCAGAGGACCTGAATAGACATTTCTCCAAAGAAGACATACAGATGGCTAATAAACATCTGAAAAGATGCTCAACATCATTAATCATCAGAGAAATGCAAATAAAAACCACAATGAGATACCACCTCACCCCAGTTAGAATGGCTATCGCCATCAAGACAAATATTAACAAGTGTTGGAGAGGCTGTGGAGAAAAAGGAACCCTCATACACTGTTGGTGGGAATGCAGATTGGTGCAGCTGCTATGGAGGCAGTGTGGAGATTCCTTAAAAAATTACGAATAGAATTACCATATGACCCAGCAATCCCTCTCCTGGGTATCGACCCAAAAAATCTGAAAACATTTATCCGTAAAGAGACATGTGCTCAGATGTTCATTGCAGCTTTATTTACAGTGGCCAAGACATGGAAACAACCAAAGTGTTCTTCGATAGATGATTGGATAAAGAAGTTTGGTATATATACACAATGGAATACTAGTCTGCCATAAGAAAAGATGAAATAGTGCACTTTGTGACAACATGGATAGATCTTGAGATTATTATGCTAGGCGAAATAAATCAGAAAGAAAAAGTCAAGAACCATATGATTTCACTGACAGGTGGGATATAAAACTGAAAGCAACAAAGGAACAAGACAAACAAAGAAAAGAAAAAAGCCTCATAGACACAGACAATAGTTTAGTGGTTACCAGAGGGTAAGAGGGGAGGAGGGTGGTAGATGAGGGTAAACGGGGTCAAATATATGGGTATGGTGATGGAAGGAGAACTGACTCTGGGTGGTGAACACACAATGTGATATATAGCTGATGTATTACAGAATTGTACACTTGAAACCCATGTAATTTTATTAACTATTGTCACCCCAATAAATTTTAATTGAAATATATACATAAATGCAGATTTTGTAGCATTTTAATAACTACCATGGATGAGAGGGACATTATCTTAATTAGAGTTCCCATGGTCAGATCCCCATTCTTTAAAAGAATAAACCTTTCCAAAATGCTAGTCTCCCCAGCTCCCCCTTCCCACCCTCCAAACCTTAAGCCTGTCAGATTTTCAGGGCAAGTGGGGCATGTATCACAAAGGTATATGTATTTTGAAATGCCCTCCAAGTGAAGATGAAATACTCTTTCCACCATGCACACAACCACACATGGTAGAGAATTACCTCTCTGAAAGAGCACTGTAACTGAGGCTGATGGGTGTGGGGGATGCTCCGGGCATGCTGATTATATGTTGAAAAAAGAAAGTGGGGTGGCTGGTTAGCTCAGCTGGTTAGAGCGTGGTGCTGGTAGTACCAAGGTTGCCGCCGGTTCAGTCCCCACATGGGCCACTGTGAGCTGCACCCTCCTTAAAAAAGGGGGAAAAAAAGGAAAAAAGAAAGAGAAAAATCTAACAATAGTAGTGGTCATGGAGACTAAAAGTTGAATCCATCTGAAAAACCTCAAATCCAAAGAGCAGGGCTGGGAGGAAGGGCCTGATTGCTACATAGGAGTGACACCATTGTCCATGCAATCTTCTGAAATACAAATGTAATCACGTCACTCTCTGCTTGAGATCTTTCATTGGCTTCCAATGAATACTGGATGAATTTCAGATTCCTTAACGCAGCACACAAGGACTTTGTAAGCTGACCTCCACCTACTGTTTTAGATTCATCCTTTGCCACTCTCTCTCAAAGACTGTCTCTTCCTGTCACACCAACATTTTTGCTATTTCCCCAACAATTCCTGCCCTTTATTGCTTTTCTAACCTTAAATAAGCTGTTTTATCTGCTTGGAATGCTCTTCTCTCTTCTCTGCCTGGTAATTCCTACCAACATCTCAAGAGCAGTGTCCCTGCCACTTCATCTACAAGCTGTCTCACTCCTTTCCATGAATTGGCACCTTCCTCTGCTGTGACTTCAAGTGAGTCTATTCATAGGAATTGTCAACCTGTTATATCTGACCTGCTTCCAACATTCGAGAGCTCTAGAAAGAACTGTCATATTCATTCCTGAGTCCCCAATGTCTGATAGGTAGGTGCTCAATAAATGTTTGCTGAAAAGTGAAAGGACTACATCATCGTGGCTTCAAGTCTGAAATACTTGGTTGGATGACAGTGGGGTTTAGGCTTAAAATCTTTGTAAACCTCTCAGGCCAGAGCCACAGACAGAGAACACCGAAGCAGTCCTAGACATAAATCTGGAAGAGGAACAAGAAGAAGGAATTGTAGGAAACTGAGGTGTCCAGTTTGGGGCATAATGGAAAAATTTAAGACAGATTGGGAGTCGTCAGAACATCCCCCCTCCACCTTCAGCATGAAGACTATTGAAGGGGAATCATGTTGGGGTTCCCCATCCGTAGCAGTGACAACACCTCAGAAAGGGTGGGGACTGATGAACTACAACTAGAAAGTGTCAGTACTGACGATACCAAGGAGCTGTGTAGTTACAGGACGGACTGAGGGAGAGAAGACAAAGGGAACCATGTGTGAGAGACCCTTTAGGAGGTTTCTGAGCAAAAGAAGGGGGATTTGATGTTGGGTCCCATTGGCTGGTATACAGATGTTGGTTGAGAGTCTGTTATGGTCTTGGGGCCTGCCTCTCTTAGCTGATTCTGAGGAAAGTGAAAAACATTGTTCATTTCTGGCATTATTTCAGGGCATCTGATCCATAGGCTGGCAATAGCTAAGGAGATCTTGGTGTGAGAGCTCTTCTTAAAATGATCTGAGTAGCCTCTGAATCAATTGGCTCAGTCAGCACAGTGTAATGGGTAGGAACCCAAGCTCAAAACCTAGAGTTGCATACCCATTGGACAACTTACTTAACGTCTACATACCTCAATTTACTCTTCAGTAAAATGGATATGATAACAATAGTATGTGCATCATGAGGTTGCTTTACAGGTACAATGGGTCATTTAACCCTTATTAAGAATGATCAATAAGGATTATCTATTATTATAACTATTAAGAGGCAAATTCCAAAAAAAATGTAATTTTGTGAGGTAGTGGATGTATTAACTAACTTTATTGTAGTAATCATTTTGCAATATACACGTATATGTGCATCAAATCATCAAGTTATACACGTTAAACTTATACAATATTATGTGTCAATTAACTCACTAAAGCTGGGGAGGGAAGAGGCAAATATACTGAAGTGCCACCTTCTGAACTGAATAATAATTATCTTTTTCTAGACTCTTAAAGTTGCAGATGACAGAAACCCAACTCAAACTAGCTTAAGCAAAAAACAGGGCTTTCTTGAGTTGTCTAACGGAAAAGCTTGGGGTTATGTATACTAGTTTCAGTACAGCTGGTTTCAGAGGCAAAAAGTTATATTATTAGGACTTATCTTCTTTGTATATCAGCTCTTTCTTCTCTGATAATTATAAAGTTGCAGATGACAGAAACCCAACTCAAACTAGCTTAAGCAAAAAACAGGGCTTTCTTGAGTTGTCTAACGGAAAAGCTTGGGGTTATGTATACTAGTTTCAGTACAGCTGGTTTCAGAGGCAAAAAGTTATATTATTAGGACTTATCTTCTTTGTATATCAGCTCTTTCTTCTCTGATAATTATATTCTCAGGCAGGTTCTTCTTGTAGAAAGGCTATTGACAATATCAGACTTGGATTCCCCCAACTTAACAAACATGGTAGAAAAATCAGCAACAATTCTGGCCCTGAGTCTTATTGGTCCAAACCGCATGCTTATTCCTGAACCAATTGCTGTCTCTCTGTTTGACTAGGCCTGGATCATGTGCCTACCACTGAGTGAATAGTAAGGCCTTTCCACAAAGGCGAATTAAGACGTAGTGCCAAGAAGAAAAGTAATGGAGGCAGAGAGCGACAGATTCAGGTTTTGTGCAGCCTGAAGCTTAATAATTTTGGGCTTCTCCTTAATAAAAATAAAACAAAATTATTAATTTTAAAATAAGTATTAAAGTGAATTTTAGTAAGAATGAGAAAATAAATCACAACAAATTACTGGAATCTTGGAGACTTGGTTCTTTTCTTCCAAAGTCTGTTTAGGCGATTTACGAGAAATGCTCATATTTGAATGCTTTTTTATTGTAATGTGGCTTCCTCTCCCCATCTAGAACACTCCATAACTTCTAGAATCTCCCAGCACTTACAGGGATCCATGCCAGTGAAGGGCTCTGAAGCTTAAACTTTGTTAGCTTCACAATAAATCCACCTCTGGACACAGGGTAAGCAAAAACAACAGATGACTATTTCTTAATAGCAAAGTTCTTGCTTTAAAGAAGGGTGATCTGGACATATACCCAAATAACTCTGCTTAGGCCACCACGTCTGGGGAACCTTGGGTCTTGGCAGAACAAGTGATCATCATTTTGTACTTTGTGGCACTGGCCAAACCCAGCTGGATTTTTGCTGCACTGATTTTAACAGCTCTGCACTCACGTAATTCAGTGCTTTAAAAGGCCATGTTTTATTTGGCACTGATGTTTTCAACAAATTTACAGGGACTGTTGGCCTGAGGAGTCAAAAGCTGAACCTGTCTTGCCACAGCTCCTGGCCCTGTCTTCATTTCCTCTTCCTTCTTTTTCTCATCTACGTGTTCTTCCACCTCTTCTCATCTTCTTCCTTCTCTTCCTCTACTTTTTCTTCTTCCTTCTCCACCTCCTCCCAGATTGCTTTGACAGATCTTTCAGTTCAGACAGTACATCACACATGAGGCCTAAATTATGAGCAAATTCCACTGACGTCAAGCCATTTGTACATCCAGTGAACTTGGCTCGAATTTTGGCATTTAAGCTGTGTCCATTGGAGACACAGACGAGTGCCTTCAGGGCAACAGAGGCATTCCAGATGGTGGTGTTCAGATAGGCTCCCCAGTGCATTGCCTCCCATCTGGGCCAGCACTGGGAATGCCATAGGCCACTCTCGGCACATCCCCATAGCTGCTGTTGACTCTTGGGAGGTGCGCAGCAAACAGACTGTGACTTATCAGAGGAAACCTGCAGATGATTAACTCTGGGCCCATTATATGCTGTATTTCCACCCAAGCGGACTTCAGGCTGGGGGTAAAACAGGGCAGGAGTGAGGGCAGACACAGCGGAACGCTGGCAGCCATTGTAAATGTTTTCCCTAGCAAAGGAGACACATCAGTAGGAGAAAAAACATTTAGGGATAGACATGCATGGGCTCAGGTCCCTGCTATTTCACTCATTACCTGTGTGAACTTGATAGATTTTGGTAGAGAGCTGCCAAGTGTTTTTTTCCCACACTCCGACTTCTGGAACAGCAGCCACTTTCCTTTGGGACTCCTTTCCTATTCCATAAGGCCTCAGGGCTGCGTCCTCTAAACCCCAAACCCCTCCTCTCTCCTACCTCTTAGTGACAGGACCCAGCAGGGCCAAGTACCGTGGTACAGCCCCCTGGACTTAGCAAATAAGCACATGATTTATGCCAGCGCGATGTCGTTCTTCCTTGAAAGTTTTCAAAATTTTTAATTGGCTCAAAGCCATGTATGGATATTAATATACCTTACAACTCCAAAATGAGGGAGAAAGGAAAATAGCTGTCACTCTAGCTGGGAGAAAAGGAGAAATCTAAAGTTAAAAAACTATGCCTCCACTTCTCTGAATCACTGCCATAGCCACCTAGATTTATGGGGGCGATGTGGCATTATACATATATGAATTTTCCTGGCAACTGAAGGTTATTCTTTCAAGGGTGAAAGGACCTCTTTTTTTTTTCTTTTTAATCATATTATACACAGACTTTTCTAATGTGCTTTATATACTTCCCTTACTTTTTAAGTGGGAGATACCACATTTAACCTCCTCTGGATGGCCCAGGGTCATCAAAATAAATATCAGTTAGTAGGCCATATGATAAAAAAGTTTGGGGCTTTTTTTTCCCCCCCTAAGTTTGTCTCACTCTGCACTTCCTCACTCCTTCCTGCTTGCACTTCAGGGCGAGCTCTCACCAAGAATGAGCTTCATTCATAGCCAAAGCTCTGATTCTCTTCCTGTCTTACATCTGCCTTGCTGGTGTGTTCTTGCATTCCTCTGGCTCCTGAACTTCTGTTTGCTTCCTGCTTTTAGTCCAGCCGTTTTCCCTTAGATCTCACCTATGATGCAGCCGCTCTGTAACTGACCTTTGGTCCTCTTCCTCGTATGCCATTCTGCCTTTGCCCTTGGGCCCTGTTCTGCCTCCCGCTGGCACTTGTACTGAGCCAGGCTAGGGTCCCATGACAAGGGATCAGATGTTAGTGTTCCTGTCGCCTTTCACATGGTTAAATGGACTGGGATCATTTACTTCTGGGACAAACAACCTTGCATACCACCATGACCCTTAGAGTAAGGCTTAAGGAACTGGGAGTGAAAGGATTACAGAAGATACTCATACCGTGTCTCCCCGAAAATGAGACCTAGCCGGACCATCAGCTCTAATGCGTCTTTTGGAGCAAAAATTAATAGAAGACCCGGTCTTATTTTATAGTAAAATATAATATAATATAATATAAACCGGGTCTTCTATTAATTTTTGCTCCAAAAGACGCATTAGAGCTGATGGTCCGGCTAGGTCTTATTTTCGGGGAAACAGGGTACTACCACAGAGGTCATACTGTAATTGGCCAGTACAGATATCAGTTCTCTAGGGAGCGTCAATTACCATTTTTAGTGGTCAATTGGGTTACAGATGCTTTGTTAGAATTGCTAAATTTCTAAGCCTAACAGCTAGGCTCAGCTGCTGGTCCCTATATTACCCAGGCCTAGCTTTCTCTTGTTCTCTCCCTGCTGACCCATGAGCCCAAGGCCGCTTAGGTTATAACATTTTCTTTCTCCCTCAAAAGGCCATCTCTTCATCTCCATAAAAATGACCCAAAGATGAGTTACTAAAACAGGAAGATGTATGTATGTATGTGTTGAAAATGGATCTTACACTTTGCACGTGTTAAAGGGAGCTGACATGCTAAAAGTATCATTCTGAAAGAATGGCCGCTCTTGGTTAAACCTATAGGAAACATTGCAAAGGATGCATCATGTGAGATTAAATGCTTAAATTAAGTATAAACTTCTCAGTCCCATTTTAAGAACTTCAGAGAACTCTGACCGATCCCACGTTCTCAAAAACCCACTGAACAGCTACTTCTTGCCTCCTTTCCATGGAGCTGGCCCATCTGCCTGTCCAGCCACAAAAAGCACCTAAGAGCCCAGCCTGAAGGCCCCACCTCCGATATACACACACAAAATTCCCCCTCTCTTTCCACCTTCCCTGCTCACCCCATGCCGGATTCCGCTCACCCCTGATCTGTGATCCTATAGCACACTTTCATGTAGGGGTCCTCAACCCTGGCCGCCCACTGGAATCATCCAGAGAGCATTTAAAAAATTCTGATGTCCAGGCCCAAACACAACCAATTAAATCAGAATCTCTGGGGCTGGGGCCAAAGCAGGGAATTTCGCCCATAACATTTCATAGAGAAACATTGCAAACATACACGAAAGTTGAAAAACATTTACAGGACGTCTATATATCCACCACCTAGATATCACCATTTGCATATTATTATCCCATGTCTATTCATCTTTTAACATTCCTCTAACCATCCATTAATCCATCTAATTTTGGGGCATATTTTAAAGTAAATGAATTACTAGAGCCTATGGAGAGGAGGGAGGGAATAGAGAGTTTATGCTGAATGGACTCAGAATATCTGTTTGGGGTGACGAAAAAGATTCGGAAATAGATAATGGTGATGGTTGCACAATATGGTGAATGTAATTAATACCAATAAATTGTACACTTAAAAACGATGATAAAGGTAAATTTTATTATACACACATACATGTATGCATATTAGATATATGTATATATATGTGTATGTATTTTTAAACCATACTTTTTGTTTTAAAAGTAAATTACAGACAGTGATGTATTATTTCCTGAACTTGGATAGTGTGTATGTGTTTGTTTTGTGTTATTCTTTATAATGTGCCCATATATTATAAATATTGCTGAGTAGAAAGACTTTTTAAAAGAATGAATAGTATGAGTGGCCGGATGGCTCAGTTGGTTAGAGCGCGAGTTCTCAACAACATGGTTGCCAGGTCGATTTCCGCGTGGGATGGTGGGCTGCGCCCCCTGCAACTAGCAATGGCAACTGGACATGGAGCTGAGCTGCGCCCTCCACAACTAGATAGAAGGACAACAACTTGACTTGGAGCTGATGGGTCCTGGAGAAACACTGTTCTCCAATAAAGTCCTGGAAATACACACTGTTCCCCTTCCCCAGTAAAATCTTAAAAAAAAAAAAAAGAAAAGAATGAATAGTATTTTTTACCTGCAAGAAAATACTTAAGTGGTTCGTTCCTTCTGTTAAGAACACCTACTCTCTTTTCTTCACCTACAGCAATCCTACCTTTCCTTGGGAATCAGTATAACTTCCCCCCTTTTCAGGAGTCTCTCTTTTGCTACTGCAGCCACCATTAACCTCCTTTTCTTTTGAATTTGCTTAACATCTTTGCCATTCTTCCTTGTCCCAAATTTAATACTGGTTTATTTCATAGTCCTTTTCATTTCAGGTGGAAAGCTAGCCTGCCTGCACTGGTCTCAGACCCATCTCCACCCTCCGAAGGCTCTGTGCTCAGTAGGCTCTCCTGTTCTTTGGCTCTTGAGAAGTTAAAGCAATGGGAAGCACTATTAGACACTGGAAGCAGAGGAAGGGAGAAGCTGAGCTATTTCTCACTCTTTCTTTCCCTATTTCCTGTGGAATCTGGCAAGGTCCCACTGGACAGCCTCTCCCTTCCTGGCTTCAGCTGTCCCATGGGCAGTTCCTCCCATGGTTCTAGCTTTCTCTGCCTGTCAGCGCAGGCTTTTGGGCTCTGGTAACACCATCTTCTCCCAGTGTCACCCATACAACAAGGGGAGTGACCACTCAACTTTGCTAAATCTCTGAGTTGCTTCATCATTCCATTCATCTGTGTAACTGATCCTCTGTAAAAAAAAAAAACCACAACAACAAAAAAAGGCCCGTTTATTTTCCTGGCTAGATCCCAACTGATACAGTGTATAGTGAAAAGAGCACAGGCTTGGAAGCTGGAGGCACCTAAGTTTGAATCCTGTTGCTTACTCTATGAACGTGGACAAGTGACGGAACATCATTCTGTAAACAGGTGGTTATAACACCTACCTCACTATGCTGCTATGTGTGTTAAATACTCTGTGGATAGTGCCTGTGCCATAGTTATGACTCAATCAGTGGTAGCTACTATTATTGCTTTAAAAACTCCTTGACAGCATGGCCACATTATTCTTTTTGTGCTGTAGTGCTTTACATCAAGGTGTGTGTCACATTTCTGCCTCTTCCTCCCTACTTCTTCCACCTCCTCCCCCTCCACCCCGACTCTGGTTCAAGCCGTTGTTTCTCAGTCTAGTTGTGTAGGACCCAGCTCCCTGGCCCAGGCCGGTGTTATGAGCCTTGCGCCCCCCCCGGCGGAGGCAGTCGGTCGCCGGTTGGCATGGCAGCTCTGGCATTAGGAGCACAGCGCTCCAACCACTTGCGCCACCGGGCAGGCCCATTCCTGGCTCCTAAATTTCACTTCATTAGCAACTTATTGAGCACCTGCTGTGTACTAACAATTGTGCTAGGCACTAATTCTAGGAAAATGACAAAAATAAAGACCTTGCTTTCAATGTGCTTACAGTTTAATGGGAGTGAGACATGACAACAACTAAGTGTACAGGAAGGCAAACTGACAAACACACCAAACTGAGGCACAAATGACACCAATAAAGGAGTGAGGGACTGACTCTGTTGAGGAGTATCAAGCACAGCTTCAGAGGAGTGGGGACTCTGCTGTCTCTGAAGGCAGACAAGACTTCCAACAAGCAAAGAATGCAAGGAAGGAGAGGTTGGGCTGAGGGAATGGCATGAGCTAAATGGTAGAGCTCTGATAACATGTGTACATTCACAGCATAATGTGTATATTCAGCACCTTTAATAAGAATATACGGAGGGACACAGACAGGGCACTGAAATCCTTGCAAGCTACTGGACATGGACGTGATTCTACAATTGACCCATGAACAACATGGGTTTGAACTGTGTGAGTCCACTTATACGTGGATTTTCCCCAATAAATCCTGTACTGTTTTTGATCCACAGTTGGGAGTCTGAAAATGCAGAGAGTTGACTGTATGCGTTGATCTATGCCATTTTATATAGGGGACTTGAACATCTGTGGATTTTGGTATCCGTGGGGGTTCTGAAACCAATTCCCCATGGATACCAAGGAACAACTTCAGTTTTAGGGAGTCAAAAGTTATACGCGGATTTCAACCGCTTGGAGGTGGGCACTCCCTAATTCTCATGCTGTTGAAGGGCCAACTGTACAAGTAAAAAAAATCAATAGAAAATTTTGAGGAGAGGAGTGATTTGATCCAACTGTAACTTAAGAAAAAATAAAAGAGAGTTTTGGCACCTTTTAGCAAGTTCCTGCTATAGTCTTGCTGTGGTATAATCCACAACACTTGGGAATTGATTGATATGGGGGATGGCAAGAGAGGGAGTTAAAATTGGCTTTCAGGCAGCATTTTTCAATCTATTCAACAGAATAGTATCTCATGAATAACAATAGCAACAGTCATAGCTAATTTTTTCAATGTACTTAGCAAAACATATAGATAGATAGATAGATACAGAGGGTGCCAAAAAATGTATACACATTTCAAGAGATGAAAACTGTATTAAAATTGTAATAATATATACCAATAACAAAAGATGAATACAAGTCACGTTTGACTTCTGCAATTACAAGAGGTGCTCAAAGTGGTTACCATCAGCGTCCAGACATTTCTGATTACGGCAAACTACTGCTTGAGCAATGTTGACCAAAGTGTCCACTTGCATCCATTTTTTTGGCACTCCCAGTATATGTATATTTCTAGTTTCCTTGTTCTTCCTTGACTATATCAGAGATGTTCTTGCCCCAGGACCTTTGGCCTTGCTGTTTCTTTCTGCCTAGAATTATCTTCCCCCAAATTTATGCATAGCTCACTTCCTCATATCTTTCAAATCTTTCTTTGTTTATGCATCACCTTTTTAGTGAAGGATCCCTGCAACCCTGTTGAACCATTAAAGCTGAAATTAAATATTTTTCCCCCTTTTCTGCTTTTCCTCATAGCACTTATTACCATTTGGCACACTACGTATTTTTCGTTTTATTTTTGGTTTCCCGCAATGGGATGTGAGCTCCATTAGGACAGGTATTATCTAACTTTGTTAATTGCTCTCTCTTCTGTGCCTAAAACAGTCCTGGTACATTGTAAGTGTCAATAAACACTTGTTGAGTGAATGAATGGATAAAAGACTCAGTCTCCTTATATCTCAGGTCTCAAATAAAATGCCTTTTTCAGAAATGCCTTATCTTACTCTCCCATCTAAAACAGGCATTCTCATTCTAGTTATGCTTTATAAAAGCATCATGTTTTATTTTACTCATAATACTCATCATTATCTAAAATTATTCTATTTATTTACTTGTTTATTGTCTATCCCTTCCCTCTTCCATTATAATGTAGGTTCGGTGAGACCTGGGATCTTAACACATAACAGGCAGTCAATAATTTTCTGTTAAATGAATGAAAGACCTGTGTTAAAGGCTTCACATGGATTATCTTACCTACTTCTCACAGCAACCCCCATTAAACAGTACCATTAGACACCCCTTTTCTCAAATGACAAACCAGAGGTATAAAGAGCTTACACATCTAGAAAGTGGTAGAACCCATATTTGAATACAGGCGGCTTGATTCCAAAACTCATTGTGAGTTAATTTATTTAACTACAGGACTTCTCAGAGCCTCTGCATCTGCAATCTATGAGAGAAGGAAAGAATATGCAACATTACCCAAATTTACTTGACCATAGAATTCCCTTGTGTGTGTGTGTTTGGAATATTCCTAGAGATTTATGGATATATTTTGGAAAACCTGCCATACGTTTTCTAGTCCATTCGACTGGGAAGTTGGTTGAGCTTTATTTACAGGTCAATAACATGATTCCATTGTAATCCCATGTGACCTAAGGTGCCTAAGAGACATGGTGAGATGAAGGAATAGAAGTTTTCTCAATGGGAAAGCAAAGGCAGCCCAGGGTTACCATCAAAAAAGCAATAGAGAAGAAAAAGTATCTAGGTGAGTGAAACAAAAAAAGTGAAAGAAAGGTGCAAGTGTCACCTTTCTTTCAGCAAACTCTGGGACTGGTCAGTGCGTGGGCCTGAGTAAGGCAGCAGAAAGTTACGTGTGGCCTGTGACACAGGGGCATGCAGATCCTCAATGGGTGAGTAGACATTGGTGCTATTTACACAACATCTGTTCTCTTTCTTCCTCTTTCTAACACAACACCACGTTTCCCCTTGTAATTTACCATTTTCACTCAGCCCTGCGTTTCCTTAAGCTAATGACTCTCCTGGTCCATGAAAGGTGTAGAAACAAATAATTCCCCTTATACAATGCTGGTCAGTGAGACAAAGACAAGGCTTGGGGACTTCTGGGAAAGGTTTACCTTTCTGAAAAGGAGACACATGGAAGAAATGTTGTATGTGCATGTGCTTTCTGCGAATGGGCCAAGCTAACGTTAATGTGAATGGCAGGGCAGAAAAATAGCATATTCTTTTTCTAGTTCTCTTATGTGCTTTTTTTTTAAACTAGATATCTTGGGAGGCGTATTGAAGGGATTACATTTCAGATAAGGAAATAAATCACTCCTTTCCCATAAATAGCATTATGCCACCTATTATTCAGTTTCGGAACTTCAGCTATGACTCTATTTCAGGTGACTGTCAGTGGACTGTTTCAGGACTGAGGGGCTGGGTCTCAGTTACGCATGCAGTTTGCACAGGTGTTGCAACAGAGATGGATCAGGGTCAGCACAAGGTGCTGTTTAAATTGGCGAAAATGTATTAGCAAAGACGCGAGGAGAGTAGCTGTGAGATCAATGGTGTCACACTGGAGTAAAGATCCCCAAACTGACGCAGCTGAGGATTTGAGGGATTCTTCCTGTTCCTAGACCAGGTCCTTACTTCTTGGATGCCCAGCTCCATGGCTGTCCCTGGGTCTTGTGAAATTCTCACTTGAAACCTTCAATGTCTGCAGTCCCTCCACCTCAAAGCACTGGGCTAGCTGCCTGCATTCTTGCCTTAGAGCCTCTAGGTATGTCCTGGAAAAGATGTAGACCCTGCTAGACTCACCTCTTGAGTTGTTGGTTATGCGAAGGGAATGGAGACTCAATATAAACAGAACAGAGGGTTCTCTTTTGCCAGATAATCCTGCCTACATGCTCCCTTTAGGGCAATCAGACAGCCATGGGCTTCAGAGTTGGATTTCAACAGATTTTTAGATAGGTTAAGGAGCAGAAGTGAGCACTCCAGCCCTCACTCCATGAACTTGTTCATGTAACTTGTCCAAGGCCACACATTTAGGAAGAAGAGTGAGGATTAAAATTCAAGTTGTGTAACATCCAACATCTGTGCACATAACCATTACGCTAAATGAGACTTGTTCAAATTTGTGCCAAGGAACTTCACGCATGAGAAAATCCTGTGAAGGGCTTGCAGTCAGAAAAAGATAATGAGACTGATATCCACCCCCAACTGTCAACATTCTCCACCTTTTACCTTTAACTAAAATTTAGTAAAGCCTCGCACTCTCAGTAAATAGTTCATCACTATAGATGCATGGCTTCACCAGTGTAGCACAATTAGGGAAGTGGGGCCTATCTCAGGCTCAAGAGACCACCTAGGTGGGCACATCTATCATTTAGTTGCCTCCTACCTGAAGAAGAGGATCCAGCAAGATAGACGAACCCATGAACTCATAAACGGATTGGAGGGAATCCCATTACTATGATGGAGATGGTTTCCCAGAACTGGGCACTTGGGAAAAGGTATCTTGGACAATGAAAAGGCTGGGCCATCACCAAGCTATTTGGGAGGAGCAAGGAAAGTTGTCCTATTTATCACCACCTTTCTGAGGCATTTGTTTGAGAGAAAACAGTGGACATTGTTTCATATTCTCTTCCTTGACTTAGTACATTCATTGAGCAAGGAGCTCTGTGCCTGGCTTTCTAGCTTCCTTTAGACTTTCAAAGGCATGAAAAAAATGATCGTTATAGAAACTTGTTTATATATTATGTGTATAAAATATATAATTATATTATAGATGACAATTAATTTTATATTTTATTATGATTATTACATATAATTTTATATTTTATTATTATATAAAATTATTTTATCTTTTATAATTTAATTTTATTTTACAATCTATATTAAAATCTATATTAATCTATATTAATCTATATTAATCTACAAAATTTATAATACATTTATAATCTACAAAATGCTTACAATTTGACCCTTTTTTGGAGGGTGAATGAGAAATCATGCTCTTAATATTGGTGTAGTCATATTTGGACAGGTACTAAAAATGACTGTTGGGGACGCAATGGATGAGGTGATGATGAAGTTTATAAATAAACTTGGATAGGCAAGACAAAAAGATGTAGCTAGTGGTCAAAAGTGCAGAGAAAAAGAAAGACAGAACCCAGCCTGCATGCAGTGCTAGTTGCATTTACAGGGACAAAGAGTGTGAGTGTTTCTCACGGATTCGGTGTAGGCTCAGCAGAGGAGAGCCAACCTGGAGCCATTTCAAATTTCACTCGAGAGTTCTGCTCAGAAAGGTAAAGTGACCCTAACAGAGGGTTGGTTCACCTGATTTCCACTACTGTGGAAAGAAGCATACGTGACCAGCTGGAGGTAAATGTTTTACCCACAGGACAGGCGGTTCAATGTGGGAGCTTCCAAGGTACCCATGAAACCACCCACGAGAATAATAGTCAGCTTTGAACATCAGCCAGAAAGAGACAGCTTTAAACATTTGCCACAGCTAGAGGAAACCAATGCCAGAGTAACGTGGTGCCAGTCAGGTAAGGCATTCCTGCCCCTTCGTTCTTAGTCATCTCCAGGTTTTAGCCCTGCAGGATTGAGAGGCAGCCTCTTGGTGAATGGGAAGGAGGAGTAGAAGTACCAAGCAGGAAAACAGAGGCAAAACTAATTAAGCCCCCCTCTCATTGCAAGCAGTTTTTCAAGGGGAGAAACTTTCAGTGAAATTTGGAATTTTGACTTTTACATTTAAATTTCTGAACATTTTGCTTAATACAATAGGAGTATTCATATGACTAGAGGCAATCAGAAGACTTATATTATCTAGGAGTCTCCTAGTCTGAATTTCTCCCAGAGGAAGGACCAGCTTCTCAGAATGAGCAGTGAGAATAAAAGAAAAATTGTTTTTGATTGCACTCCACGGATCCACTGACTCAAAGTACCTGCGATAGTGTTTTGAATTGTATTTTTCTGTTATTTGCAACTGAAAGGGTTCTTATATCATATCAAATATTCCGCAGATAGATTAAACGCCAATATATACAAAGATTGATTTCCTGTAGTAATGTCTTACTTCAAATACTAGCTCTCTCAGTTTACTGGAAAGGATATTTAATAGTCAGAAGAAATGTACCTAAATGTTGGGAAGGGCTTGCTAAGGGTGATTTTCAGGGGATTTTGTAGGGAATTAACTGGGAGGCAACATTATATCTTAGGCTGAAAATCAATTTCTTAATTTATTTCCCAGACTAAATCATGTCTAACCAATTTGTCCAATTACATATTGTGTTAGTTCAGGTCCACTGAGAAGCAGATACCACAGGGGTCCAAACATGTAAGACATTTATTGGAAGAGGGAACAGGAGAAGGCAAGAAGAGCCTTCAGACCACGGTACAGGTCTGACATCTGTGCAAGAAGAGAAGGAAAGGAAGAGGACTGGGTAGGAAGAATCATAGACTGCAGTGCAGCTCCTAACAGGTTAAACCTGGCTTTTGGGGAATCCTGGAGCCAAAGTCACACGAAGAACTTTTATGTCTTATGGAAATGGGCTGATTTTAGTACCCTGGCCATCCTCAGTCATTGGCTAGGAGCTGCTGGCGGGAAGGGCGGCCTCAGTGTGAACATGACAGTGGGTCCACATGCTGTCAATCCATCATGCTCCCTGAAGCAGGATATCTGAGCAGTGCATTTTTATGGCCACAACATGTATATAGCCCACCAGAAATTCCACAATGTTATCAAATGACAAAGATACTCCAATAAAAATATACTAACAATAAGATGCTTCACATCTGAACATAATGGCTCGTACACTAACAGTCAAATGCTTCACATCCCATGATCAAATTCCAGGGAGTTAAAAAAAAAAAATAGATCCCCTTGCAAGTTAAGTCCAGATGCATTAAAGCCCCAAAGTATTAAAGTCTTGAATCAAATTCTCTTGACTTTATGAGTTAAAGTTTTAAAAAACTAAAACCTAAAATTCATCTTTCCCAATTTCTTATCCTCTCAATCTTAGTCAAGAGAGAACAGATGTGGGGTTGGGTTCGTCTGGCAGCACAGCGCCTGGAATGGATGTGGTTCCTTCAAGAACTCAGAATTAGAATTTGTCTTCATGTATGACAATTTGTATAATTTTATACAAGATTATAAGAATTCTAGCTCAGTAATTATATAATTTAGAAAGCAAGCTAATCATAACACTAGATCATAACGCAGTCACCATGGGAAAATTATGCTCCTAGATCATGTCCCTTGGTGAGGCCAAAGACTATCTTAAAGGTATCCAAATTAAGAAGAATTGATAGAGATAATTTGAGATTTTGTCTCATCAAGATTCATTAATTCATATCACAAATAATTATTGAATACCGACTATGTTCCAGGAAGTATTCTAGCAGTGAATAAAATGGACAAAAGCAGTCCTTGCCTTATGGAGCAAAATTGCATACTATGTTTAAATGGGATAAAGAATGAAATATGTAAGATGTTGGTGATGTGTTAAGGAGAAAAAAAATAAAGAAAAGAGGAGGTTATTACATGTTGGGACGAGATTAGAATTTTAGTTAGGATAATCAGAGAAAGCAATTTTGAATCAAAACCTAGAGGATGGCTCTTACAGCGCAAGCCAGCAGGCTATCGATGGAGCAATCATTTTAGGGTGGAGGAAATGACAAATGCGAAGGTGAGAGGCAGGAGTACTCCTGGAGTATTTAACAAACAGCAAGGAGGCCTGCCTGGCTGGAGTAGAGAGAGCAAGGTGGAAAATGATGAGGGATGAGCTCAGAGGGACACAGAGAGACAGACCATGTGGAGCCTCGTTAGCACGCATTCTGATGAACTGGGAAACCAAGGGAGGGGTCAGAACAGACTATCGACTTGAACTAACGAGATCACATTGGATGCTGTATTGAGAAGAGAGTGTAACGTATAGAGGCAGGAAGATCAGTTAGGAAGCTATTGAAATAATCTAGGGAAGAGATGATTGTGGCGTGGACCACGGCGATGATAATGAGAGGGGTGACAAATGGTTGGGTTTCTGTATATAGTTTGGTGGCAGTCACTTACAACATTGTGGAGATGAGAGATTGTGAGCTTAAACTCCACTGGGAGAAATCACCTGTTAAGAAGTTAATCTCTCACTTCCAATCTGGGAGGAAAAACCGCCTCTGAACCACCTCTCCTTTCTCAGAGAGTGGCATTTGTGACAACTCTTGGCTTCTAAACATGTTTAAAAATCTTCACCTGATGGCAGCCCCAGTTAATAGGCTTTGCTTACAGTACAATTCCTTCCTGTCTAACATCTTCAAAACCTCTTAATTCCCTGTCCCACTAATTCCCATGTTTCTAGCATCCCAGCTGAAAAGAGTGGGGCTCCATCTAGTTACATAGCCTCCAGGATATATTATGAACTGCACTTCAATCCTGAGCCCCAGGGGTTGTTGTCTTTACCTCTTGCCATGGCTAGGACACCTGCCTCCTGTGGATGACTTCCTCCCGCTTCCTACAGTTGTTTCAACGGGATATCACCAGAGTGATATCCTGTGAAAGACAAAGTCTTGAGTAGTACATAACATAGGTAATAGAAATTCACCAGACCCATAGGGGTACAGGTTCCAAAAGCAGCTTTAATTCAGGTCTCTGCTGATATCCTGTTTTTCAGAAAGACTCATCTGAGTATATAATAGTTTAACCTGGTTTTTAGTTTGCTCTCTTGCTTTCTCTACCTATGGTAAGGCTAGCACTGTTTTCTGGATTTGAGCATCCTCTTTCTCACACGCTTTTTCTTTTGTCTCTCTTTGTTTTCTGGCCCAGACATGCATTTTTCTTACACACTCCTCTTAGTTTTGCTTCGTGGGGTCTCCCATAAGTAAGACATAGGAAATCTATGCATTCTGTGTTTGCCAAAAACAAAGAAATTCTCACCTTCATTTTTCTGAGTTGCATAATATTCCCCGAACACAGTGTCCTAGTAGAGCAATATCCAACCCAGGCCTGGATTTGACCTGTCACTGTCTTTTCCCAGCCTTGCAGGGGCAGGAGCTTTATGACTGCGCTACTGGCCTCACCGAAAACAGACTAGAACACACGCTGTTTTCAGGCAGGAATACCTGAAAGAGAATAGAGAAGGGGAAAGGAACATCAGTTATACTTGACCTTTATCGTGTGCCCTGGTCTTCATCCTGGTCTCATCAAAGTTGCTTCTCCTCTCCTGGGAAGTAGTAAGTGTATACAGGCCAGGAGGATTACTCTAATGGATGTTCTCCCATACGGAAGGAGAAGCAGGAATGAGGAGTAAGTGTTTCCCCATAAAAGTATGTAAAATATTTAGCACAGTGTCTGAATAGAGGTTAGTATTCAATAAATGTTGACTATCATAAATAGAAAAAGAATGGAAAATTTTAGATAAAAATTATCTTTCAGGTTGTCCTTTATAGGAATAGCCAAAGGGAAAAGCATATGTGATAGAAGCAGGGCAACCAAGCATATTAAAAAAAAAAAAGTGTTAGATTTTTTTTCCTCAGAGATTTTTGTTTTAAAGAATAAAACTCTATGTATTAAATTGTTCTTTTAATGATTATGTATGACTACAACCTGTATTGGACATGGAACCAGCCTCCAGACAAACAAACACTATTAGGTCAAATGCAAACTTTTTTTCTTGGATCTCAGGACAACAGAGTTGGCTTAATCCTCATCTTTGCGTATGACACACTCTCCTCATTGGTCCTTCCCTCCTTGCCCTGCCTTCTTCCTAACTCGCTCTCTCTCCTAGGGAATCTTACAACATCAACACCTTGTTATGAGTGGAAAAGAACTTTAGAACTATCCTGCCCGCCCCTCCTCCCCCTCCCAGGCAACTGGCCTTACTTACTTGTTGGGCTGAGTTTGAAATTTGAATAACCACTGAAAGTGACAGACTTGCCACATCTGGAGGAAAAAAACTGCTGTTTTTTTTGGTTTCTCCCAGAATTCTAAGTGCATCTCAAAAGCTTAAAGGAAGGGTGTGGTTTTGATTCAAACTTTGCCCTGTTTGCCAACCTCAGGGAGTCTGGGTTGAGTTAGGGGGAATGTAACAAAACCTGACAATAGACAAGTCTAATGTGGTTTGGAGTTTTATTATGAAACTTCTGTGTAGTTCTGCTTTTCACCCAGTTGTGTCATAAGAAAACAACTAAAACATTCATTTCAGTTTTTGCTAACCATCTTTTAGAATAACACAAATACATATTCAGTGTTTAAATATTCTGTATTGTAACTAACAAGTTACCATAAGATGTTGAAAATGTATTATGTACTGATTCACAAGTCCTTACTTTCCTTCAGTTATAAGTATGATCATATACGAGTATGTGTATAATATATATATCATAGATCTATATAAAAATGAACACCTTAAAAACACAAACAAAATATTGGTACTTTTTATTATTTTTATTTTATAAGAAAAATTGGGTAATACAAAAAATTATAAAGAAAGAAAAATGATGTATGGGGCAATTTCTCATTTCATTCTACTGGCAACTGATATTATACTAGGTGCTGAGAAAAATACATAGATGACTAGGGCATGAACTGTACCCTGCAGGAGACAGATATAGATAAAATACAGGTATTTTAAATATTCAGTGAAAGGTTATGTTTGTCAAGCATCTTCAGTACGCCTGGATCTTCCTGTTACCTTGACTCAGACAGTTAGAGGTAGGCTCTGTTTACCCAGAGATCATATGATCTATGGCTGCTTGGGCAGTGTTATGATTTAACTTGAGGTTCAGTTCTCTTTAGACTGCATGTATTTGCACTTCATTCTTTAGAGAGGCAGCAGCTGGAAAGAAATCTTTCCTCTTGTTTCATTTGCTGGGAGGATTGGGTGGACGAGTGATAAAAGGTGCTGCGTTGATAATGCCCATTGAAGACAAAGAAACTACATTAAAATCGAGGTAGGAAAGGCACGTGGGTATGTAGTGTATTAATGATTCATTCCAAATTTCCCAAGAAAGACAACCACCAACGCAGAACATTTTTTTTCTAAAGTGACTTTGAATAAAATTTTGAAAAGAGGATTTTAATAAAACAGAGTCTAGTCAATAATTGTACAGTTTTTAATAGGTGTATTGAATCATATATTGATCATGTATAAAGTTAGGAGTCAAAAATCAATTGGTTTTAATTGTGCTTCATTAAGTGCTACGGTATTAGTGGCAGTCTTCCATTGATCTCAGATAATTAGAACTATATTTCTAAGATTTCAAATTAATTATGCTGAGAACGATACTAAAGAAGTAGAGTTGTGAGACACCATACCTATGATCATTTAACACAGCGAGGAACCGGAAGAAAAGTATTTCAGTTCTTAAGTAAGATGGTTGAGACAGTTGGACCGAAAGGAAAAATGGCAGTTGTCTAATTCTGACTCCCTTCCACTGGTGAAGCAAAACCAGACAGAGTTAGACACTCTCCCTTGATTATATTTTTTACACACTTATATATGTGTATCAAACTCCTAACCAAATCAACATCAGTTTCATATAATCTATTGCTTTCATTTACTTATCTACCATCTATTCATCCAGTAAATACTTATTATTTACCAACTATAAAGGAAAGCACTTTGCTGGGCAGAGTGTCACTAAGAGCCTCCGTTGAACAATTACATGTTACTGAGATATGAGTTTATATAATAAAATGAAGCTTCTATGGGAAACTTGGTGTTTGCTTACAAAATAAATGAGCCTCAATTTAGGAGCAAATAGCGCTCCATTTTCAAAACTGAAGGCTGTTTGTTTGTTTTTTAAAAGACACTCTTAAACTACTATGCAGTTCTCACTTATGAATTTCTATTACTAACAAACAAATGAAAAATCCTTCCCATGGCATGGAACACCAGCAATGGATTATTTGACTCTCATTTGTGGTTTATTTCATTATACGATGACTCACATTTTCCCCCTTTGTTAGTTACAGAGGTTGGTGGCTATATTTTCCATAGGCTATAAAAAATAAATTGTTTTTCCCCAAATTGTATATCTGACTCCTTAGTCTTTCTCCAGAATCCTGGCCATCTATTACCCATTGCCAACTAGACATTTCCCAGTTAGTGCTCTGCAGGCACAGCAAACTCAGAATCTATAAAGCTGAACTCTGTGTCATCTCCCACAAACCTGGTCTTCTTGCACTCTTTCTCGTAATCAATCGTACCGCCATATCAACCTAGTTTCTCAAACTAGAAATTGGACACTCATCTGCAGCCTTGTCTTTGAGGGTACTCCTCTTAATTATTAGGTCATCGAGCTCTGTTAATTTTATCTTCAGAATAGGTCTAGAATCTTTGCTTCATCATCACCGTCACTGCTTTGGTGCCATACACTGTTATCTTGCCTGCACTATTGCAGAGCTCTCTAAAATGTTCTTCCTGCTTCTGGTTTCTCAATACTCTAGTTCATCCTCTATACTGTCGTTAAAGTTATTGTTTTAACTTAAATATGCTTAAGTCACTCTCTCTCCAAAAGTCTTTAAATGGATCTTCCTCATCAACTATAGGATTGGCTCCAATGATCTTAGCATGGTGTTTAAGAACGTTATAATCTGGTCCTAAATATGTTTTTCAGGCCCATCTCTCCAGAAGTATTATGTGCCTCTGCCTAGTGGGATTGCGGGCCTAAATATACCATGCATGCTCTTTTTATATCTATGACCATTGACTATGCTATCTCTTTGTCTAGAATGTTGTTACTCACTTCTCCACTTGGTAAACCCCTACTTATCTTTAAGGACACAGCTCAAATATTGTCTCCTTTAAAAGGTCATGTTTGAAGGCCTCTGCAAGAATTTGTACCTCTAAACTCAGCGCTGGGCTGTTCTTTTTTGTACCTCTAGACACCCTCTCCTCCATCCTCTCTCTACCTGCCCTGCACCTTTGGAGGTTGACCTCTTTGGAACAACATTAACCAGGTTTTCTTACCCTCTGACTTTCTGGTGGATTTGAACAATGGGGAGGCGCTGGAAGAAGCTCAGAGGGCAGAAGAGAGTAAGATTATAGGAATATTTCCCTAACTCCCTCCCTCCCAGGCCTTCGATTGGCAGGGGTTGCGTTCATCTACTGAAAAAGTTCCTATTGGGTAGACCTCCTTTATAGCTAAAGCTTTCCTTCTGGATTTTAGTAATAGCTCCTTTCCTTTTCCTTCTTCAGGCCTAAGGGTGGGAGCAGTTTCTCAATGTTGATGCTTAATTATCCCTAACTCTGCCTACACCTTTATAAATAAATCCCTTATTAAATTCTCTTTAATCACTCCTTTTGAGTATGCCATCTGTTTCTTGTCTTGGCTGGTACACTCCTATATTACTGTTTAGATATCTCTTTAAATCTACTTAACACGTATTCCAATTATTTTTGCCTACCTGTTCATTTCCCCTATCATTTCCCTTTCGAGCAGGTGTGCATCCAGAGAAAGAATCTTTGTGACTAGGTAGAAAAGAGCCTTCCCTTCTTACGAGAGCTTTACAAAGGACATATAGAAGCCAGAGCAAGTATGGATCTCTGGAAAGTGCAGAAAACCTGAGGGATATAGAAGTAATCTTTGAGAATCAGGTAAGGAAGTGCCTGCCTGTCTTAATCAGAGGAGTCAATTGTTTGAAAAGGGAGTCTACACTTAAAAGGAAAATCAGAAAGCAGGGACTGAAAAATCTGGCCCAACTTCTTAGTTTTGTCAGCCTCAATCCAACTGGGACTAAAGTCTGAGAGGCTTCCAAATTTCATCCGGTAAGGGGACCAATAACAATAAACAAAAGGGCAGTGACTCTAAGAACCGTGTAAGATTTCTTAAACTTACATAACTGTTGGAGGTGAGAGTTGGAGGATCCCAATAAATAGCACTTCTCATTCCTGCCCAAGTTTCCAACAAATTGAAATATAAAAGATTAAGACAGAAAAAGTCAAAAATAATAATGATAATACAAATGATAGCTCAAAGTTCTAGAGCACTTATTTTGTAACAGGCACTGTTCTAAGTGCTTTATATATATATTAACTCAATCTTCACAACAACTCTGAGTCTGAGTCCCGTTTTGTAGGTGGAGAAATTGAAGCACAGAGAGGTTCATTGATTTGCCCAAAGTCACATGGCTATTATTAAGTGGGAAATCTGGAGTATTAACCTGTTTAGCTCCAGAGTCTATGCACCTAACCACTACACTACATTACCTCTTGAAATATAACACATTTATTATGGACAAAACTGACGTTGGAGAATGTGACTTGTATCTATGAACAAAAAGAATTCCTAGTAGTGAACACCTAGTCACAGACAGTGCTGGACTTCCACAGCCTTCCTTACATGGGTCTGTCTCAGGAAAACTTAGGACACGGAAGAGCAGAGAAATTATCTTCTTTACAGACAGGCTGGCTTCGAAGAGAGAGAGAGAGAGAGAGAGAGAGAGAGAGAGAGAGAGAGAGAGAGAGAGACGGAGAATAAATGGGGGGCTTGCCTACACATGCCCACTTTCTTTTTTCATAGTCATCAATAAGATTAAGTAAATTTTTCTCTCCTGGGAGGAAAAGAGTTGAAAGGTGGAGGATGGTTAGGGGTATTACATTAGTGGAGCCCCCTCCACCTGGAAGGAAACATCAGAAATTGGGTAGAGAGATTTTACCACGACAAAATGTTCCTATATTTATTACTTTTTATTACTTTTTTAAAATTAAAATTTATCGGGCTGACAATGGTTAGTAAAGTTACATAGGTTTCAAGTGTACAATTCTGTATTACATCATCTATATATCACATTGTGTGTCAGTTCTCCTTCCATCACCATATATTTGACCCCGTTTACCCTTATCTCCCACTCCCCTCCCCCCTTACCCTCTGGTAACCACTAAACTATCGTCTGTGTCTATGAGCTTTTGTTTCTTTATTTGTTTGTCTTGTTCCTTTGTTGCTTTCAATTTTATATCCCACATATCGGTGAAATCATACAGTTCTTGACTTTTTCAGTGTGACTACTTTTTTAGTTCTCAATATCAATGCTGAATTGTACTGTAATTATTTGCTTGTCTGTCTCTATCTCCTTCTTCCTTCCTCACCTATGCACCTCTTAACAGCAGAAATCTTTATCTATTAATCCCTAGATCTCCAGAGACTGACACATAGTACCTACTGAATGATTGCTTATTAAATGACAGTGAATAAGTAGATATTTTTCTGTAACTCCCAGCAAATACAGAAGAAGTTAACACACACGAGGATTAGTTGTTAATTCAGAAATAAATCTGCTGCTTCAGAACTTCAGCACGTGGGTTGAGTTCATCCTCAACTTCTTTAATTCCTGGCTTTTACTTTTAATATAAGGGCTTAGCAGGTAAGCTGTGTAAGCTGAAAGCTTCCTACTTACTGCTGCTGCTATTCATGGCTTTCTGAAACTGGAATCAGAAAAGGTGGTAAGAAACAATACAGCCTGGCAGCTTGGCATGTAGTATCTCGGTTATGCCTCGTCTAGCACAAAGAGAGCATGGGCTTTGGTGTCATTCAACCTGGTTTTGAAAACCCACTTTGCAAGTTACTAGTTGTGTGAACTTGGGCAGATGATGCTTGTAACACAGTAGCTATGTTCTAGTCGTTTTTAGGCAATTGCTTTTTGTGAGGACGTCATCTGCTTTTCAGAAAGAGTCTCATTTGACTGCTTTTATGGAATTACTCATGCCCTAGCCTATGGCCTCCTTTTCCATTTTTGAAACCTGCCTGCTTTATCTTCCAGATATCAGATTCTGCTGTCTGATAGCATGTGGCTATCGAGAAATGTGATTCTTCCTCTTACTTCTTTAATTTATCCTGTTTTTCTGGTTTGTGATTGTATCTCAATTAACTATTTCCTTAGTTACTGATTGACTTAATGGAATCCGGTTTCATTGACATAATTGTGAACTTTGGCTACCACTAACATCTGTTTGAACCACAGTAGCTTGTCAAATTGCCTGCTATTTTTATTGCATCTTCCTGAACCATCAAAGCTTACTACCAATGGTCACTTCAAACTGCGTCAGTTATTTTAGTCTCTCCATAGAGGGATCCAAGTGTACCACATGTTTCCTTGAACAGTCAAGCTTGTACATCTTGTACCTAGTAACACGTATTTCTGGTAATGCTGTATGGAATTATCCAAATCCTAAGCATTTAGAGAAATGGTCATTTATGAACCAAGACACAAATGAATAATTAAGAAGCACTTGAGCAGGACCCAGCTTTCCCAGGACTCCCACTGTATTATCGGACAACTTCTTGTTAACTTGCTTCCATTTGCTAATCCTTCCATGATCCTCCTATTCCAATGAGCCAAATTCATCCTTGTTTTCACAGACTCTTGATTCACAAATTCAGAAACTATTCTCTGAGGGCTGCTAAATAATAAGTAATAGTGACATTCGCTCACATTTGTGTAGGATTTCACAGTTTATCAAGTGTTTTGCATCTATTCTCTCACAGGATTTGAGTTCTAGAACACTGGATTTTACATGGGTCCATCTTTAAACTACCAGAATGATGATTCCCTGTTTTATATATTTTTTTTATATAACCAGTGTGTTTCTGCCTCCAAGGCCACTGCTCATTCGTTTAACTAACATTTATTGAATCTCCGTCTGTATTAAGCGCTGGGCTAGAAATTCTGGAAAAAGGATGAATATGACATGGTCCTTGCATTTAAGACAGGAAGAAAGATTTAAAATTAACCAGCAAAAATACAATGTTAAAATACTGTAATATAGGTTTATATAAAGAGCTAAAAGAATATAGCAGAAGGAGAGGTTAATTCTGGCCCAAGCTTTAGGGTGACTCAGGTTTCAGAGAAGGGGAGATTGTATGTTTTTTAAAAATCAACATCAAAACAAAACCCTAAAGCAAGGTAAGATTAATTTAAATTTATTTAAGTGTTTTTTTTTAATTCCATATAATTTTTGTTTGGGGGTGTGGGGGATGGTAGGACAGGAGGGACAATTGTGAAATCTAGCAAACAGGATGGAGTGTCACAACTTCAAAGAGGATAGAAATCATTGTCCTAGTACCCTAGAAGTTGAAACACTGGATTATTCAGACCTTGTTACATGTAAGTTTTAGGAAATGAGTACTGGGAGAAATTTGTGCCAAAGATGCAGAACTAAAGAGTTTTTACTAGCAATCACTTTTATCTTACTAGCAATCACCTTTATCTTAATAATTAGGATAAGGTGACCACATGACATCAGAACCTAGATAAGTATTTCCCATTTCATAAATAGGGACATTTAAGTTTTATACTTGAAGGACATTGGGAAAACACCTTTAACTGTCATGTACTAATAGTAAAGACCACAGGATTTCCTTTCTATTTAATTATAAACATTCTTGGCTGGTGTGTGTGTGTGTGTGTGTGTGTGTGTGTGTGTGTGTGTATGTGTGTGTGTGAAATGATGATTCTAGCACTATAACATGCCAAAAAGCTCTACTTGAGTTCTTTTTTAAAAAGCGACCATCACAGAAGAAAGAACAAACAGGATTTCCTCTCTAACTAATATTGACTTAACTTTATAGGGTCCCAAGCCTAAACTCCTGTTTATTCCTGAAACAGATCCAGACTATTGGGTCCATTCCGACTTACTTCCAACCTTCACAGTTCAGACTGTGCAGCCAGTTTAACTCTTGGGTCTCAGGTGACACAACTTACAAGGGTTATAAAAAAGGCCACAGCAGCGCTAGGAGGTTGTGAAAGAAGCCCATGTACTGGCCCAGAGCCCAGTAGAAGAGAGTCCCTCAGCAAAAGAGAATTTCTACTGGTTACACTTGGGAGTTACCCCTGGTTTAGCCTCTCAAACCATCTGGATGTCAAAAGTGCTAACAAGCAACTGGCTCACTGGCGGAATAAATTCAGTCTGGTGCTTCTATTCTAGAAGGCTCTGTATTGATAGAAATACTAGCAATAAAACAAGAAAGCAGTTTCCTAAAGTTTGAGGTCAGGTAAGCCTAGCTGTGAGACGGCGTATTGATAACTGATAGTGGGTCCTGGAGCCTTGTCATACAGGCTGGTTTTTTGTGGATGAGTGAAGCTCTGTTTAAACCTTGTCCAGCACCCTTTCCCTACTTGTTTTAAAAGCATTGAGTGTGGGTCCCTTCTTAGAGACTCGGGAATTATTTCAGAGCTCTCACTGACAATTGTTGGGAAAGTTTAATGAGACTTTAGTTCCCTGAGAGTCATCCAGTTCGTTTAAAATTTGACCACCAAGCTACTGCCAGAGGAAAACAGCTTTGAGTCCTCTCAATCACAGCATTATGCAAGAACATGATATTTATCCTAATGAAGACTAGGGGTGTGTGTGTGTGTGTGTGTGTGTGTGTGTGTGTGTGTGTGTGTCTGTCCATGTCCGGGTGTAATACTTTTTCATTTTCCTGTACTGCCTCTTACACTGACTTATTTCAGACAGAGATGAAAAATATGAATGTATGTTTTATTTTTTTAAATATAAAAACAGACATTTAGGTAATGGAAAAGGTCATTTTTGTGAGATGGCAAGCGAGCACAAATGCATTTATTCATTTGATTTCAAGATCATGTTTCATTTTACTATGAACGAGAAGCATTTGTCAAGGTTTCAACTTCACGATTTCATGAAACTATCTTAAATATAGCAACATTGGTAATGAATTGGCATATAGTAACCACTATTTTTTCCCCATTAAGTTAAATGTCTGTTTCTATAAGCAATTATTTCTTTCCAGCTTTATAATCATTTTTCTTTTGTATTTTCCTTGGAAACCTCACACTCTTAGGAAAAACATATTTCAAGCACTTTCACTTTAAAGGGCAACTCCCATCTCTCACATTTCATTTAAAACTCTGGTCAAGGAGCTAGCTTAATGTAACATATTTCTATCATATCTCTATGTTTCTCTATGACCCAGAAAAATAAAATTAATATGACACACTGAGTGTTTTTTAGGTTTCAGATAGTGCTGTCGCACTTTACCTTTAGTAACTCATTTAGCCTTCACAATAATCCTGTGAGTTAGAGTCAGTTCATCTAAACCAACCTCAGGAGGCATCTTCTTAAATATACCCAATTTATTAATTCATTTATAAAATATATATATATATATATAGACTGTTTGCTAAGTGCTAGGTACTGTCCTAGGTGCTCTAGATACAAAAAATATATAAGCCTGGGTACCCACCTTAGGAGTTTAGGGTCAAGCAATTATAGCCCAAACTGCAGCTGACTTGCTGGACATTGATAGAGCCTATGAATAAGGGTGTCAGGCGAGCTATAGGGCAAATGCATTATTTTCTGTTCCATTTAGAAGAGAGGGTCAGAAATAGTTCACATTCCTGTGGGACAGACCAAATTTATTTAAGCATTTGCCTCCAGGCTGTATTAACTCTCCTGCCCTCTGTCCTAATACTAAGGCAGACAATTAAGTTCGCGAACTCGTCCTAGAAAAAGCGCTACATACCTCATTGCTGAATATCACTATGGTCACCTTCGAAGTACTCGCCTTGGGAAACTATGCACTGACATCAGTGCCTAGTCCACCCTTCAGAGCAATTTTGGAACTCTTTTTATGGAATGGCCATCAGAGCTGTCATCTTATTATCTTTGATGTCCTGAATGTCATCAAAATGTCTTCCTTTCAATATTTCCTTTATCTTCATGTAAAGAAAGAAGTCATTGGGGGCCAGATCAGGTGAGTAGGGAGTTATTTGTTTACTGACTAAAAATTCCTTCACAGACAGTGACATTTGAGCTGGTGCATTATCATGATGCAAAAACCATGAATCGTTGGTGAAAAGTTCAGGTCGTCTAACTTTTTCATGCAGCCTTTTCAGCACTTCCAAATAGTCAACTTGGTTAACTGTTTGTCCAGTTGGTACAAATTCACAATGAATAATCCCTCTGATATCAAAAAAGGTTAGCAACATTGTTGCAACTAGTTCCCAAACTTAATTGTCAGGCCTCGTATGTTCTGAAGGGACCTGGGCTGCCTGGACATCCCACTGGTAGATTACATTGATGGCGTTGTGCTGACTGCTGAGGATGAGCAAGAAGTGGCTAGTATGCAAAAGGCCTTGATAAGACAGTGTTTCAGAGGGTTGGAGACAAATCCTGTAAAGATTCAGGCATCTGATGCTTAAGTGAAATCTTTAGGGGTCCAGTCAGTGGTCAGAAGCAGGACAAGATATCCCCTCCCAAGTAAAATAAAATTGCTGTATCTTGCATTTACTGCCACAAAGAAGGAAACACAGTACCTGGTAGGCTTCTTTGGGTTCTAGAAGCAACACATTCCAAACCTACAAATACTGCTCCATGTACTGGAAAACTGCCAGTTTTGAGTGGCGAGGTGCACACTGTAGTGCAAAAGGCAAGCAATACAATCCAGCAGATCTTCCAGTGTTGGAGGTGTCAGTGGTAGGGTAAGATGCAGTGTCTTATTGCAGATCCATTAGGAGAATAACAATGCAGGCCTCTGGGATGCTAGAATAAGACCACGACATTTACAGCACAGAATCATTCGCCTTTGGAGAAATAACTCTTGGTGAGCCATTGGTCCAGGCAGAGGCAAAACACCTCATGGAGCACTCAGTGACCATGGGTGCAGAGCTGCCCATTAGGAACTGAATTCTGTCACATGTATGAAATCATAAGCTGGATAGGCCCAGCCGCAGCCCATTGTAATATGGAAATGATACATCCAGGATTGAGCCCAAGCAGATGAAGGACACAGTAAACCTCGTGAACACATAGCCCAGGCCTGTATGTCACTCACAACACTTGCAACAGCACCGTTTCTCAGCTTGCTCCTATGGCCCCATGGGGGGCTGGGGCGAGGGATGGTCTCCTATATGACCAACTGAAGGAGAAGGAAAAGCCCAAGCTTGATTTATGGATGGGTCTGTTCTGTATGTGGGTACAAGCTGAAAATGGACCATGGCTACCTCCTAGCCACATTCAAGGACAGCCTTGAAAGACAGTGGAGAGGGATAATCTTCCCTATGGGTGAACAGGGCATATGGTTTACAACAGGAACTGTGAACAGGGCACCTAGTCATTTAATTTTTGTGGAACGAGAAGTGGCTCAGTATACACAGATATGGGAAGTGGCCTGGAAAGGAAAGACTTGGAAAACTGGAGACGAGGAGGTATATAGATGAACATGAAGAGTTTTGTATCACGTTTTACAATCCAACATCCACCATGGAAGAGGTACTGAGTTATCAAGAAGATATAATAATGATAGACTAGTGGATATAAGCCAGACGTTTTCATTGGCCACCCTGGAACTGCCATGATGGGCACATGGACAAAGTGGCTATGGTGACAGAGACAGGCTGTGGTATGTGTTCAATAGCATGTACTTTTCATTACCAAAGCTGACCTAGCTTCTGAATATTCAGCCTATCAGCAACAGAGACAAATGCTGCTATATCATTATTTCTTGATGAGACCAACTGGCCACTTGGAGTTAGTTAACGACAGGTGCTAGTGGTTTGTCCTCACAGGAATAGATGCCTACTCTGGGTACACTATTGTTTTTCATGATTATAATGCCTCTGCCAGCACCACAGTCATGGGCCTTAAAGAAGGCCCGATTCACAAATATGGAATCTCACACAAAAAGCATCTGAGCAGGTGACCGCTTCACTGTGAAGGAGGAGCAGGACTGGACTCATGACCATGTGGGTGCACTAGTCGTATCATATACGGCACCACTGAGGAGCATCTCACTTCATAGAACCCTGCAATAGCCTTCTAAAAGCACAGCTCAGAAGCAACACTCTGAAAGGACGCAGTGCCGTCCTTATCAGAAGAAAAGGCAACCTTTCCCTCCTCCTTCAGCTGGTCTAAGGAGAACCCTTTCCCCGCTAACCCCATATAGTTATCGGTGTGAGCCGCGGGAGGGGTACTGTTACAACTGTGATGGATAACATGGGGATCTGGGATAAATCAGAGAGTTATATATGGTGCCACATGTTCAATAGGAAGAACACAGCGGACACCAGGGAGTGGAATCAAGATTGGCCCCACTTACCATCATGTCCAATAACCCACTGGGGATTTTTGTACTTCCTGTACCTGCAATTCTGGGCTCTGTAGGGCTGGTAATTCTGGTCCCCAGAAGAGGTGCACTCTTGTTAGGGGACAGAATAAGTGTCTCATTGAACTGTAAGCTATGGATACTGCCAGGGCGCTTTTGGCTCCTTGTGTCCAGAGATCAGCGAGTGAGAAGAAGAGTGATCATCTTGGTGATCAAGACTGATCATCAGGAAGAAGCAGTGCTGCTTTCACAAACCCAGCGATAGGAATAGGTATGGAACTCAGGTGAGTTACTTGGAAGCCTCCTGGTACGCCTTTGGCACAATATAACTGGACATGGGCAGCAACCCTGAATTGAAAAGGGTATAATTGTCAAGGACTAAGATCCATCAGGAAGAAAGGTTTGGGTCACACCATGAATTAAGCTACCAAGTCTGGCCCAGGTGGTATCGGAGGGTGATGGGACTTAGAATAAACAACAGAGAAGGCAGAGGAGGAGTACCAGGTGCAGGCCCAAGACCAACTGCAGCACAGGGGGCTCTGGTTCATCTCACTAACCTCCTCCTTCCAAGTTTTCTCTCAGGAAGAAAGGCCCGTGGGAGCCATGGAGGATCTGTTCTCTAAATCTGCATAGAGAAGCAGATTTGTCCGCAACATGGGGTGGACTGTGGCAACCATGAAAGTGTGCCACTTAAATCTGCTGTGAGGAGCCATATTGACTGTTGGACCTAACCTGTACCCTCTGGATTTACCCCTGTGTTTGCACTGGACCAACACTTCCCTTGGGCTTCTCCTAGCCAATGACATTATGGCAGGGATACTAATGTAAACTCATTCCTGTGAGACAGGCATGTCTCGAGGACTCCCCATCGCCTGGTTGAAACTTTCTTAGAACTGTGCCATAGTGTAAGGTACTTTCTACCTAATCCTCTTTCTTTCCCCCTCTCTTTCACCGATGTCAGAGTTACATACAGTCGGAAGGTTCTCCCTGCTTTCTGTGGCTTTCTTTCATCCTTCAAAGGTATTTCCGCAGTAAATCTTTTGCATGTCTAGTTCCATCTTGGCATATATATGCTTCACAGAGGACACAAACTAACATAACGCCACTGAGGAAATGAGACCTTAACTAACAAGAAAGTGGTAGGATCTGGAGAAGACAGACTTAGAATCTACCTTTCTGTTCTGGATCTCTAGAAATTGCCCATACAGTGTTTACATTGTTGTCTGCAAATACCAATCTACAATTTCTTTATTATTTTTGCTCCTCTTAAAAAAGGAGGAAGTGTTAGCAAAAGAAAAGAAAATGAAAGTAGAGGAATCACTTCCTTTATCTTTAACTGCTCTTTCACTTTTTTTTTTTTTTCCTATTTACGGTTTTTATTACTATCCAAGCTGTAGTACATTTTTCAGTCTGGCATTCTGCAAATACATATCACTTGGCAGCTGAGCAAACCTATTCTTATTACTAGAAAATTACTCAAAAATGTGTTTCTTATAAGACTCAAAGCATAATTTTAATCTATATAATGGAAGGATCTTATTACTGTCTAGACAATTGTTTTAAGAAAAGAACTGGACACTAGGAATCTTGTACAATATTCTGATCTCATCTTTGCTATTAATGTTTGGGTACATCTTTTGAATTCCTAAACCATATCTTACTTACCTAGAAAATAGGGGTAAAGGCATTTACTCTCTAGAAATAGAGACAGGCATTTGCCCAGCTGGTCTTTTATCTAATAACCATATTTCATGGTGTGTGTTTGTGTTTGTAGGAAAAATAAGTTTAAGATATGAGATCAGAAGAGCTGACTTCAACCCTCCAACTTCTAAGAATCCTGTGCAAGTTCTATTGCTTTATTGAGTCTTGCTTATCTCAGACGTTGTTGAAAAGTTCAAATGCAACAGAGCATGTGCAAAGGCTTTGTAAATTACAAAATGCCATATAGATGTGACCTTCTATGACAGTAACGATAACTAGGGATCTTCTTTGGCACAGCTTCTGATATACGCAGTCTGACAATTAACTTTGGGAACTCATCCTAGAAAAAGTGCTACATACCTCATTGCTGAATATCACTATAGTCACCTTTGAAGTACTCCCCTTGGTAGCTATGCACTGACGCCAGCCCCTAATTCACCCTTCAAAGCAATTTTGCAACTCTTTTTATGGAATGGTCATCAGAGCTGTTATCATATTACACTTAATGTCCTAAATGTCATCAAATTGTCTTCCTTTTAATATTTCCTTTATCTTCGGGTAAAGAAAGAAGTCATTGGGGCCAGATCAGGTGAGTGGGGAGAGTGTTCCAGTACAGCTATTTGTTTACTGGCTAAAAACTCCCTCACAGACAGTGCCGTGTGAGCTGGTGCATTGTCGTGATGCAAGAGCAATGAATTGTTGGTGAAAAGTTCAGGTCGTTTTCGTCTAACTTTTTCAAGCAGCCTTTTCAGCACTTCCAAATAGTAAACTTGGTTAACTGTTTGTCCAATTGGTACAAATTCATAATGAATAATCCCTCTGATATCAAAAAAGGTTAGCAACATCGTTTTGACCCTTGATTTGGACTGACGGAACTTACTTGGTCGTGGAGAATTGGCTGACTTCCACTGTGCACTTTGACGCTTTGTTTCAGGTTCGTATTGGTACACCCATGCTTCATCACCGGTGATAACATGGCCCAAAACATCATTTTGCCTCTCCAAAAAGTCTTGGCAAACTTTGACTCATGTCAAGATTTTCAGTTAAGATTTTCCTAACTCTTTCTCTTTCAATGTTTACTTGGTCTGCTATGCTTCTCACAATCAGCCGACGATTTTGACACACAATTTGACAAATCTTTGCAATGTTTCCATCGGTTCTGCTTGTTACTGGCCTCCCTGACCTCTCTTCATCAGTGATGCGTTCTTTCCCCTCAGAAAAATGTTTAATCCATTTGTACACTGCCGTTTTCATCATGGCATTATCCCCATAAACTTGGACTAACCTGTCCCTGATTTCACTTCCACTCTTGCCAAGTTTAACAAGAAATTTAATGTTTGTTCGTTGCCCTAATTCAAGCTCTGACATTCTCGTGACGGCACACAAAAATATGCAGCAACAATAATGAACGCCACTCAGCAAGACACCACCACACGTTGCCATGAACACAGCTGTGAGGCACTGATATACCAAGGTTATGAAACCTTACCGAGCTGTTTGTACAGTGCTGCCAATGTAAGCACATGGTGGCAAGTTCGCGAGCTTAATTGCAGACCTCGTATGACAGAGGTATGTAGTTTAAGAGAATCAGAAAGCTAATTCAGCTCATTGTATTAGTCTGCTAGGGCTACTATAACAAAATATCACAGACTGGGTGGGTTGAACAGAAATGTATTCTGTCACAGTTCTGGGGGCTGGAAGTCCAAGATCAAAGTGCTAGCAGGGTTGGTTTCTCCTGAGACCTCCCTCCATGGCTTGCAGATAACTAACTTCTCGCCATGTCCTCACATGGCCTTTTCTGTGTAGGCACATCCTAGGTTTCTCTTTCCCTTCCAGTAAGGACACCAGTCATGTCAGATTAGGGTCCCACACTTATGACCTCATTTAACCTTAATTACCTCTTTGAAGGTCCTATCTCCAAGCACAGTCACATTGGGAGTTAGGACTTTGTCATATGAATTTTGGGGGTACACAATCACAATTCAGTCTATAACACTATTCATTAAGTATAGTCAAGGCCATTTTAGGTTCTACTGAATACTGTCCTGGTCCATTCAGGATAATGTGGTCCTGAACCTCCTGAATCAGGATCACTTGAGGTACTGGGTAGAAATGCAGATTTCTCAGTGTCATCTGTGATTTTCTAAATCAGAATCTTTGGGGTTGGGATTCAACTATCTGCATTTTTACCATTGGGTAAAATTATCTAGATGAGTTTTGCATACCAAAGCTTAACAATTGCTGATACAATGGAAAGCACATAGAAGCTTTGGTAGTTGTATTACCTGGGTTCAAATACTGGCTCCACCAGTTACCAGATGCGTAACCTTTGCCAAATTACTTAATCTCTTTGTGCCTCAATTTCCCCATATGTAAAGTGAATATTATTTGTTGTATTTTCAGATTATTGTGAGGATTAGTGATACAAGATCAGAGGAGCTTACATACTGTAGGTTCTTCATAATTTAAAAATTGTTATTGTTCAGGTTTATGTTCCTGATAAACATGCAACCACTGATAAAATAGTGGTTCCATGAATACTTCTTTCACTATTATGCTTTTTTCTTCTTCCTTGCAATGCCCTCCTCTCTCATCTTTAAATTCTATCCATCCTTTAAGAGGGACTTTAAATCCCACCAGATTCATGTCACCTTATCCGATCCCTGTTGCAATCTGGCTATCTCTTAGTGTATTCCATTTTACATTACAGTTATCTGTGTATGTCTTGTTCGCCAATAGCCATTGACAACTGATCCATCACAAAACACATACACATATGTAATACACACATGTGCAACATATATGCATGCATGCAACACATGTTCCATGAGGGTACATAGAACAGAGCTTAACTGAATAAATATTTGCCAAATGGAATCAAAGGGGATCTATTTTTTTTTCAAGCTTGAGATCCAGCTTAATTCTTTGCAAAATTTATTCTATGCCCATGGTATACAGAAGCAGCTCATAATTTAGGGGCTGGTAGTGTATAGGAAAATAGGAAACAGAATTTTGACAAGTTTAAATGTATGCAGGGAATAAAGCTAACATTTGTATCGATTCTTATATCCCAGTAATTGAATAGAAATGCACCCTGTAGTTCTTATTATGAATATATGGCCAGAGAAACTGCTTGCAACATAGTTCTGGAAGAGTGAAGAGCTTGAGAACGAGGTTGATGAAGGAATTTTGATTGTTGGAGAAACTTGGAGCCTACAGTTTATTTTGAAATTATTTTTAGTAAAGATTTAGTCAGGTTCATTCCTACGAAGGTTTGGAAATGTCTGGTCTATTTTATAGCACAATAAAACTTCATGGTTTCCTGGTTGGCTGGTATTTGTTTAAAGAGAGTGGGTTGCCGGTCCGGACAACATTTGAGAGGTTATAATGAGAGGAAATCTGATATAAACCTTTTCACCTGAAAAAAGGAGGGGTCACCAAGAAATAAAATCAGCCATACCCATGAGGTTTACTATTTTAAAAAACATAGTTTTGATTTGTTTAAAGTCTTGTTCATATTAGAGTGGATATTAGTCATCCTTTTAAACATGATTACACATCCCCAAAAGACAGCATTAAAACCTTGAATTTGTATAAGGGTTCTTGTTATTTTTCACAGTTTGCACTTACATTTAATATAGTTACCAAAGTACCAAACCATGCTAGAGAGTTGTCACTGGGAAGAGTCCAAGCATAATTCTAGTGAAGACTAATGTTAGGTTAACTGGAGCACTGCAATGAATACTGGTTATTTAGCAGGAAAAGAACGTTAAATACACTTACTTTTGTCTAAAATCTGACCAGATATTTAAAAAAAATTCTCTAAATATATAAATCTACGTCTTGCTTTTCATTAGATCTAGTGGTTTGTTTACTATTTCCAGAACTGGTGAAATGTTGTGATTTTAAACAAAGAATGTTGAGCAAGACCATTTAAATGATCTTATCGTTTGAATCTTTTCAAAAATGATTTCTCACTGACTTCAAAGAGATACAAGGAAAAAAAGAATCAGACTAAGCTTGTGCTATTTATTGAAGCTGGATAATAACTGCTTAGTTTAAAAAATCTCTCAGAGCTATGTAAGATGTTTGTTTCTGTAATATACAGAATCGATAATCTCACTGTTCTTATTTTTTATTCCTTTATTTGTAGGACACCACTATAAATACAAAATAAGTGCTAGTTTATACTTCCTATTTATAACAATGTAGTGAAGACTATAGGTACACCATTAAGGGGAATCTGTTATTATTAATTTTTATACAGGAGAAAAATTGTGAGTGTGTGTGTGTGTGTGTGTGTGTGTGTGTGTGGTCTTTATATTGTAACAGTAAGCTATTTAAATTATGTTTTTTAGCTAAAACTTACAAAGATAATGATGAAACTAATTGTAAAGAAGGTAAAGCTTTTTCCTGACTAGACTTTCTAGAATGAAACTTTTCTTAATGTCAACATAAATTCATTGGTCAATCCACTGCAATCTGGCTTTTGCTTCCACCATGGCAACTGTTCCACATAAGGCTGACAATGACGTGAATACTTTCCTGTCCTCATCTTTTTAGAATGTGGCATGTTTTTTGTCTCCCTTCTTGAAACTTTCTTATTTTGGTATGCGACACCGCTCTTGCCTGATTCTCTAACTTTGCCACTTCATCTTCAGTCATTCTTTTGAGCAATTCTTTGCTCTTTGTCCCTTATACATGGGTATTCCTCAGAGTTCAGAAATTGATCCTTTTCTCTTCCATATACTCTCCTGGGGAATGTCTCATTTTCCTCCCAGGGCTCCACTTCTGCATATGTATAAATATATGTATGTTTATCTATCTAATCTATCTATTTAATCTATCTATCTATCTATCTATCTATCTATCTATCTATCTATCTATCATCTATCTGCCTACCTACCTATCTATCTGCCTACCTACAGGCTTCCAAACTTTACCTCTAGTACAGACTGCTTTCTTGAGCTTCAGACAGACTCATATAGCCAACTGCCAAGGACCATCTCCCCTTGGATTCAACCTGTTCAAAAATGAAACCCATAATCTTCACTCTCATTGATTTCTCTAGTACTTTTTATCCTGGTTAATGCCATCCAGATATTCTAGTCACCAAGCCTAGACCTAGGGAACTCTTTGCATTCCCCTTTTCCCTCAATGGAATTGATCAGAAAGTTCTGTAGTTGCTATTATATCTATTAATTAAATCCTTCCTTTCCAAATTTACTGTAGTGGCTTAGGCTATGCCTTATAGAACTTAATCTTTCATTGGGCCTATTATTACGGTTTCTTAAATGATTTTCCTAGCTTTGGTTTCACATTCTTCCAAACTATTCTTCATGCAGTACCATTGAGATTTGAAATGGCAATTAAAATTGGGCATATCAAAAAAAAAATGGATTATGCCTGTTCCCTGATTGGAAACCTTTAATAGTTCTTTATCAGTCATAAATTCCAGGCTCCTCAGCATAACCTATAGGGCTTCTCATGATTTGACTTCCACCCATTCATCCAGCCTCATTTCTCCATGCCCATCTTCCCTCCATCCTAAATCATACCAACCTGGTTACAGTTCCAGAAATGTCCAAGCTGTTTCATGCCTCCATATCTTTGTACATACTCTTCTGTGTCTGGAATGCTCTACCTTTTTCTTGGGAAACCCCTATGTATTCTTCAATACCCAGGAGCATTTCTTCATTTGTGAACTTCTCTTTGTCTCACCACTTACTTGGTCAGAGCTATATTTGAGCATTTCATACTGTGCTGCACTTGTTTACATATTTTCTCCTCTACCAAACTGAGGGCAGGGACTATATCTTATTCATATTTGTACTTTTAGTATCTAGGCAATGCCTGGCACATGCTGAATGAATGAATAAACTTTTGCAAGCATAGATGTTTTCTTGTCTTCACTATGTTGAATGCTGTTATGGCTAAAATTGGTTATTAAAGGTTTGATTTTTTTTCCTGTTACTCCATGTTACCACATATGAGCCCTAAATCAACATTTCTTCAGCAGAATGAGATCTAAGATATGTAGGCCCACAAAATTACGATAATAATATGTAGCTATTCCTTTAAAAATTAACATATTAAAAACTCTGCATTTATACTATGCATTAAAATCTCTGTAGCATTTGCATCGTGATGAAAGAGAGCTGCTAATTTACCTATTTGATTGCATAGAGAGGAAGACAAAAATTTGGTTGAATGGCATGGCATTGAAAGCAAGTCTTGAAACTGAGTTGAACAGATATAATCTGGGATCTCCTTGGAAAAACTCAGAATTGATAGAAGCCTGGAAAGTCCTGAAAGGATGGGGATGGATAAGGAAGAGAATAGGATGTAAGAAGAATAAACTAAATTTACATTTACTGAGCATCGAGTCAGTGTTATTCATTTTACATATTAATTTAATTTAATCCATAACAATGACCCTAAGAGGCAGACATTGCTATCCCCATTTTTCAGATGGTCGGTAACACGAAACATCAAGAAACCTTCAAAGCCATGCAGCTACAAAGGGTCACTAGATCTGTCTGATGATGCTAAGGTTTCCTTCCTTCATATCGTACTGCCCTGCCTTTCAAATAAAATTCCCAGAGCAGCCATGTGGCTGTGTGCAGCTTAGTCACACATACAAAGACACATTGTTTGCTCTTATTTGCAATGATCCTATGTAGGTGGCTCACTTAGTAGTTAACAGTAATAGAAATACAATTTTATTTCCACTTCTAGTACTTACTTAAAAAATTTACTAATGAATAGTCTCACATTTATTGATGATGCTAGATAATGCATTGGATGAATATTTTTGTGTTTCTCTTGCAAAACAACGTGAATACATTTTAAATAAGTTTAGTGGAGAAAGCATAGTTCTAAATTTTTCTTTGGTGTGCCCTGCCGTTGGCTCCATTTGGATCCAGAAATGACTGCTGTCTGGGGTAAAAGGCAGTTTGCTCTTGCTGCCTCCTGTATATTGCTTGGCCTGGCAGTCTGTCGTTCTCCTGGGCAAGAATCCAGCTTGTGGTAGTGAGGTGGTTTTGTGGCAGAACTCCACAATTAACCACAAGTTCAGTGTCAACGGTAGGCTGCCACCGTCGTGGCTGTGATCCTTCAGATCTGCTGGGATAGTCAGAGCTGAAGAAACTACTGCTTGTCTAAGGAGGGAACAGGAAAACTTGGAAAGAGTTTGCATTGCTGTTTATTGTTCAACGTTCAGGTTTTAGGTTTAACACACACACACACACAAAATCCAAGACTTTTCAGATTAGTAGTTGTAGATTTAATACTTTTGCCAGTTGTTTTTTGTTTTTAAGTATGTATAGTGGATTTATGTCAACAACTGTTGCTCTGACAAGTAGAAATAGAAAAAGGAAAGTTCTTAAAGTAGTAGAATATACTCTTTCATAGCCAAAGAAATAGAAGTACCATCACTTGAATTAAAAAAAAACAGGAAACAGAAAAAACTCACACATCTCTTAAACATTTGTTTTATGTTGGAAATTAAATCAAACATAAATATATGTCATGTTTTCTGTAAATCTAAAAAAAGGGATTCTTTTACTGATTTTGTGCTAACGTATGTTAAGAAAAATATTTTTGAATGACAATATGGAAACTTTTGTATTAAATTATATATTGAGTTTCAATTACAATTCATTAAATAATAAAGCAAAAATCAAAGGACATACAACTAAAAATTCTGATTTATTAAAAAGTTTTTGAGAAATACAAACACACTTCAAAAAATTTTGAGCATTAAATGAGCACTGTACTAGGCATGGTATGGAGATTGAACTAAGCTTGAGGAAGACAAAATTCTCGTGTTTGAAGAGTATATTGAAGAGGTCGCCATATAAATAACAAATATGAAAACAACATACACCTTTATATAGTAAATACTAACAATAAACCCCAGTTCTGTATTAGGGCCACACCATGCCTCTAGCCTCCTCACACCTTACACTTTTGTTCTTTGCCCCTCATACTTTGTGCTCCAACCGTAAGACACTTGAAATTATCCCAATGCACTATAATTGCATTCCTCTAGATGTTAGCACTTGCTTGCTTCCTTTGCCCTAGATGATCTTTTCTCCCTGCTTTACCTCTACTTACATTTCAATTCCAAGCCCAGAAATCTTTCTCAAGAGCATTACTCCCTACCAGATATTCCCACCCTGGTGTGGGTTAGCTGTAGCTCTGAGATTCCAAAGTACACAGAGTTCATTTGCCTCTACATCATAGCTCCTATTACACTGGGCTCTAGCAGTCTTTTTACTTTTCTAGCTTTCACTGTGAACCCTGAAGGGCAGGAACCACCCCTTTCGTCATTGTATCCTTGTCAACTAGCACAATGCCAGGCACTTCACTGTTGAATGAACGCATTCATTAAGGGAGAGAGATTAAATGTTGCCGGAGGGAAGTGGTACATTAGACAACTGAGAAAGTAAAAGGAGGGAATTAAATATAGAGATGATAGAAAGAAGGTGGGGAGAGAGGAGAGAGCTAGGAAGACAGTCATCTAGACACTGAGGAAAGAACTGGAACTGATGGAGAAGGAGAAACAAATTGTGAAAACAAGCTGAGACAACCACAGAGTGGGGAGACTCTGGAAAAGAAGGATTCTCTTCTTCTTTAGTTCTGAAGCCCTGTTCCCAAGAGTTTTTTGTTTTGTTTGTTTTGTTTTGTTTTTTAATCATAATTCTCTTGTGCTCTTTAATAGCTTATGCGCCTAGGCTCCGTCTCCCACATAAAGGTGCAGCTTGAGGAAGTTTCTAAAGAACTTTATGGTTTTTTAATGTTCTAAATAGCATCTAGCACAGTCCCTGCATATAGTGAGTAGTCAGTAAATACTTGTTGAGATGAATGAACTAAATAAACAGTGAGTCAAAGTGAGGTTCAGATTCTGAGTTGAGTATTAGCTGGAGGGGAAATAGGTATTGTGTACACACGTAGGCAACCGAGTTGCCACTGCACATTGAAAACAGAATGATCCTTTCTATACGGGAGAAAAGCCAGTCTGTTTTTATTTTCAAATGCGAGATGGTAAATGTTAATTCTTTCATTCTTTAAAAGCCTTGCCAGTTGTTCACTTATCTTAAGGAAAGACTCTAGTTGTAGGAACTTGGAATCTCACTGACACTGGTTCATTTACTGGGTATTCCTGAAATTTTGATATTTAAAATCTATCAGACCGCTTTAGCGCATTATCCCTGAGAAACTAGGGTTGCTTTATTACTGAATTCTGAAAAGTTACATTTTAGAAAGAGCGCTCAGTTCTAAGCATTTTCCTAAAGCCAATTCAAATTTATTTTTTATGCTCTATTTCAGAGGTTTAATTTTTTTTCCTCTTTTTCTCTCTTCCCCTCCCTCCCTCGTTTCCTTGCCCAAGGATTCCAAAGTGGGGCTTCATGTCACAGGAGGAGGTGTCAGAGACCTACCAAGCTGTCAGGATATGGGCCTAGACACCTTCAATAAGAGTAGTCTGCTTTCATTTGCACATTTTTTTTGAAAAACACTTGAAAGCCATAGTTGACAATGCAAATAGAAATAAGCTCTTAAAGAACCGGTAACCATTATTGTCTTCTCTTCAACTGCTCTGAGCAAATCTTTAGACACTGCTCCATAAATGACGCTGGGCAGTCAAGTCACCTGACCACGAGACAGTGATAACAACTGGGCAGCGTCCTATCCCTCATCCAACCTCTTCTGCCACCCTTTCTTACTTGTATTCCATGATAATAAATATAACAGAGTGACCAAAGGTGCAGCTGCTAAGATCCATTTAAAAATATTTAATTTTGGAAGGGAATATCTGGGAATACCTCTCTAAAAATGGAGTTTCTTTACCTCTAGATTTTAGGGTTAGGAAATAATCCTACCTTATTAAAAAAATGTTTGAAAGCATGAGGTACAAGGATGCAGAGGTACACATACCAGGAGACAGGGCAGGTGGGAAGGAGGGCCTGAGCCCTAATATGAGGCTCACTTGTTATTTCAGCTTCTCTGAGAATGAAGGTTCAAGGAGAGAACAAGGGAATTCACAGAGAGGGCAATTTCCAACCTAGCAGTGGTGAGCACCAGAGGAGCCAGATGAACAAGTGACTGTTCTTCAGTTGGTTTGAGCCCAGTAATAGGACGTCTCAACTAGTACTTGTAAAGTTAGACAGATGGGCAGGCAGTGGCATCTAGAATGTCCGTCAGTGGTGTCTTTAGCCACTAGGCTAGAGTTTAGGGGTAGAGTTTTTGGCCCTGAGACTGGAAAGACCCAAGTTTTTCCATAATTATTTGGGGGCATTGACATTTTATTGGTGTTGGTACCTAAAATGGAGAACAAACAAAATTCTCATCCTATGAACTGGGATACATGAGGAAACTGGGTCTTTGGAGCTAAAGGGGAAGGACACCATTATTAGAATAGAGGAATACACAGGGGGGGTGCTTTGCATCAGAACATCTGGGGAGCTGGGTGGTAAGCACTAGGATCCCATGTCATGGATCATCAAACTGGGAGAATGATTCTTGTGGAGAGAATGATTCATGGGTCAAGATGCGAGAGAAGGCTAAGTCAGGTAAAATGTGGCTGGGGTAGAGAGTGCTGAGGAAAACTGCTCTTAGGTCTTTTTTTCACCATAGCTAGTGGTCATGCATTCTCAAACCTAAAGACAAGAGCTAAGTAATTCTATTGGTTGTTTAAATCTGGCAGAAGAATAATTAAATACTTTGAACTCTAAGAAATGCTGCCTACTAATAATCTTTGACAAAGACTGTAAACAGAGAAGGGAGTTGCTATAAACATAGCTAGCTCATTCTTTTTGTGCATATTTTTAGTTAAGTAAACTGATGGTCTTTGGTCATGTCCTTACATTTCATTTTAGAATTCTCTCAGGTGCTGGGATTAGTGTTCAGAGGGATTCACTCCAACTATAGATTATTGAAAGAGTTAGGTTTTTAGCCTCATAGAGACCTGGGAAGACAGCTGAAAGAAGACTAGAGGAGAACCAGGAAATACGAAGAGGGCTTTGGATTATACTCTCCAGATAACAGTCCTTTGATACAAATCCTTCTATTTTATTTGTCAACATTGAGAGTTTGCTTTAGTTTGGTGGTACAAGTAATTCCAAGGTTGCTTTTGGCAATCTGAAACATGGATCTACAGGATGCCTAGATATAGAGGGAACCAAAAAAATGTATTCACATTTTAAGAGATGTTCTTAAATGTATTCACATTTAAGAGATGTTCTCTTAAAATGTGTATACATTTTTGGCACCCTCTGTATTTGGGACATACAGAAACCATAGCTTTTTAAGACTGGAAGGGACTTTAAAGGTCATCAAAACTAAATTGCTTCGTTTTACAATTGAGAAGAATGAGGCCTGGAAAAGTCATGTGACTTGTTTAATGCCAGGGCATGAATGACTGAGCCTGGACTAGAACCTACGAAGTAGATTTCCAGTCCACTATTATTTCCATTACCATGACTATCCTACCTCAGGTGTCAACCCAAGGTTGAAAACAACAACAAATTTAACCTGAATTGGTTCTAATTTTCAAATCAATTTATTATTTCCTATGAGAATTTGTAATGAGCAAATTCAGCAATGCTGGTGATAGTTTTGTCATGTCCTGTGCAAGCTCAAAATGTATCCATTAAGTTTCCTACTTTAATCTTTGACTGGCAGTGGTGAGTTCTGTGAATAGTATTTTAAAAATGAATTTGCTGAGTTAAAATGTGATTTAAAATTTTTTTCAATGGTCACGGTGGAAAAAAGACCCTGTGGATTTTTATCTTTTAGGGCAAGCATTTGAGTAATCAACTTGAAAACTCTGTTAAATATTTTTCCCTTTATCCAAAATACAGAAAAGGAAAGGGAATTCTGGTCTTTTCTCATCTCGGTCAAATTCTTATGCTAAGTTCTCAGTGATTTCTGCTATGTATGTGAACTATGACCATATGTGAAAATGGTCTGTTTTAGGTCATGGCTGTGGGCAGAGATTAATTGGTGAAAAATGGGCCTGTTTGTGGGATTTACCACACAGTAAGGTTTCTCATCTCCCTGGAAAAATGTGGAATTAGCTCTTTGAGAAATGCTGCCCTGTCATGAGGTTGAAGGGAGAGTTTCGGTGGAGGGAAACACAGTTCACTTTCTAAGACAGTTATGATTGGTTAGATTCCAGAGCAGTCCCTTTGGTACAGCAAAGTTCTTCCCGGTTTCAGGTCACTGTTTCCTACATGTTGCTAGTTTCACCAGTAATTCACAGATCACATCTTATTTGGCTTCTTTCACGACCAACCGATCCAAACTGGGCAATGGTCTTGGAAAGGACCCAATTCTTCCGCCCCCCTCTCCAGAACATACTGTTACAATGAAATAGCCTTCGATGTGGAAATAACTTTGCAACAGATTTCTGTGCTTGTTGAGTGGGATACAGATGTGAACCAGGGGGTATGTATGGCAAGGGTGCGAAGCGGAGGATGGGATGTTAGTTCCTCGCCTGCGAAGGTGGTTCTTGAGGAAGACAAGCTCTATTATATCCACCTGGACGCTCCAGAGAACACTCCACGTGCACGCTCCCTCCTAAGAGCCACTGCGAGGATCCTGGGCCTGCTGCGTGGCCCAAGTATCCACGTTGCTGTTGAGAACAGACTTATCCACAGGGATTAGGGTTTCTTCGCCATGCCCATGGTGGTGGCTGGCCCTTGCCAGGTCACAGCTCGGCTGGGGCAGTCCAAGGGCCCACTCTGACCCGGGATGAGGTTAGAGGCAGGACCTGACTCCTCCCGCCTCAACTTGGTTTTCCTACTAGGCACTCCCCTTGGGGACCACAAACGCCCTCTTTCCCCAAGACCCCAGTGGTGACCTGTCGGAGCCTGGATGAGTGTCTATGACTTACTCCCAAAGGGAACCTGCGCGCGTGGGGTAGCGGGATGGTGGACTTGCCCCTTCCATCCGAAGAAGACCCCGCCCGTCTCTCCCAGCCCTGTCCCGTCTTCGGGCGGCCGCGGCCGCGCTCTCCCCTGTCCCATCACGCTTAGCCAGGGAGGTCCCCGTCCCGCGTCTGCAGCGGGCTGGCGGCCGGGCGAGCCGCGGCGGGACAAGCGGCGGCGGGACGGGGCGCGGGCACGCGCGGCGGGGGCGCGCGCCCGGCCGGGGCAGCCGCGGGGGAGGAGCGCCCGCCAGCCCGCCCGCCCGCGCGCCCAACGGACCAGGCTGGGGCCGTGAAGTAACTGTTGCAGCCCGCGGGAGCTGGGAGGCGGCTCCAGTCTCCAGTCCCGAGAGGTGCCCGACGGAAAAGAAGCAGCCCCTTGCGCCCCTCTGCACAGCCAGTATGTCGCGGACCCCGCCGCTCCTCCGCCCGCGCGGCGGGGACCCCGGGCCGCGGCGGCGGGCGCAGCCCTGACGCGCTACGGAGCCGGGGGGAGCCCCGAGCGCGGGGGCGGGGGGTGAAGGAGCCCGAGCCGTCCGAGCCCGGAGCGCTGAGTCCCGCGGCCACCCAGCCCCGATCTCGGCCATGAGGAGGGACGAGAGAGACGCCAAAGCCATGCGGTACCCGCAGCCGCCGGACGGGACCGGCTCGCCCCCCGAGAGTCTGCGGAACGGCTACGTGAAGAGCTGCGTGAGCCCCTTGCGGCAGGACCCTCCGCGCGGCTTCTTCTTCCACCTCTGTCGCTTCTGCAACGTGGAGCTGCTGCTGCCGCCGCCGGCCTCCCCCCAGCAGCCGCGGCGCGGCTCCCCCTGCTCCGGGGCGCGCCTGGCGCTGGGCGCCCTGGCCGCCTTTGTCCTCGCCCTGCTGCTGGGCTCGGGGCCTGAGAGCTGGGCTGCCGGGGCCGCCCGGCTGCGGACCCTGCTGAGCGTCTGCTCACTCAGCCTCAGCCCCCTCTTCAGCATCGCCTGTGCCTTCTTCTTCCTCACCTGCTTCCTGACCCGGACCAAGCGGGGCCCCGGCCCGGGCCGGAGCGGCGGCGGCTCCTGGTGGCTGCTGGCGCTGCCCGCCTGCTGTTACCTGGGGGACGTTGTGCTGTGGCCGTGGTGGTCTTGGCCTTCGGGGGACGGAGACGCGGAGGGCCCGGCCCCACACACGCCCCCGGCGGCGGCGGGCAGGTTGCTGTTGGTGCTGAGCTGTGTGGGCTTGCTGACGCTCGCGCACCCGGTCCGGCTGCAGCACGGCATCCTGGTGCTGCTGTTCTCCGGCTTCGTCTGGTGGGTCTCTGTCACCGGCCTCGGCTCGCTGCCTGCAGCCCTCGGGCCGCTGCTGTCCTGCCTGGTCGGGGGCGCTGGCTGCCTGCTAGCCCTGGGGTTGGATCACTTCTTTCAAATCAGGGAAGCTCCTCATCATCCTCGGTTGTCCAGTACCGCGGAAGAAAAAGTGCCTGTGATCAGACCCCGGAGAAGGTCCAGTTGCGTGTCCTTCGGAGAAACTTCGGCCAGTTACTATGGCAGTTCCAAAATGTTCCGCAGACCTTCGTTGCCTTGCATTTCCAGGGAACAGGTATGTTAGCAGCAAGCAAGGTTTGCTAAGGAAGTGAGTGCGGTTTTATCACTTCAGTTGAATTCGTGTGTTTGAAAGTATGTGAACTTTCAGGGTGAAAAAAGAAAGTTTTATTTTGGAAAGAATTCCTTAAATACAGGAAACTTTTTAAAAACGTTGAAGTAGGACCTTTTATCTTTGAATAGGCATGAAGCAGCAGACTGATCATACTGCACTTTTTAAAGAGTTTGTTTATGCAATAGATGCGTTCTCAGAAGAGTGAAGTGAATTATTTGTGGTTTAATAGATTGACTACTCCCACTTTGGCATACTCTGAGGTCCATCTTTTTGGTGCCGTTTATCAGTTGCTGTTATAATGGTGCTGTCTCCCTAAAGATAACATAGCGATTAGAATGAGTGAATGTACACATGTATGAGTTTTAATCAGTGTGGTTTCATTATTCTTGATGTTTGAGAGGAAGCAATGAACCTTGATGAGCTTTGGAACTGAGACTTGTTAGTTTAGATGAAACGACTGTTGGAAATAATTTTTAAGACATTTCCCCTCACCCCCAATTTCAGCAGTATAGGCTAATATAATCTTTTACAGACTAAACTCATCCTGTGTATTTGTTACATAATTAGGAGAATGTTGTAACACTGTAACCTTTAAACTTGGTAATGTGTGGAAAGACGCCAAAAGCATTTCCAATTTTTTCTGGATGTTTACATGTTTTTGTTTTTTAAAGGAATTGAAATTATCATCAGGGAATGAGGTACTGTCTTTATGTAGCCTAGGGAAATCTTACCAGTTCTACGTCACCAAGACACTCAGCAAGTATAACTACTGTTCATTGAGCATTTACTAAATGCCAAATGCTTTACATATATTGTCTTAAATCCTCCTAAGAACCCTGTATGGTGGGTGACATTACCTCAATTTAGAGATGAGCACATTTAGGCTCCTAGATTACTCAACTTCACACATCTAATAAGTGGCAGTGCTGGGATTTGAACCTAGACTTTTTTCAATGTTGTGTTCTAAGCAACTAAGAGGATGAGTGGAGAGGTTTTTCTTAGGAGAGTAGAAGTTTATACCATTGGTTTTCAGACTTTTTGATTATTGATGTTTTACACTGGGACCCAGTATATTTGAAACAAAAGATTGTAATTCTTACTACATATGATGCTCTCCTCTGTTCAAAATAACCTACAAACTACATTGAATTTATGATGTGTTTAACACTGATATCTAGGAGTCCAATGAGACCACACTTTGCTTCTTGAAAAGTGTTTTCAGAGGCCGCTTTGTGGTCTGTAGTTACTTGGCCAAATGCTTGAAAAAATGTTCAAAAACTGGTGCACCTTTTGTTTTCTCAGTTTACTGCCAGTGATAATAGACAGTGTGTAGGAAAGTGTGTATCAGGAGAAAAATTGCTGTGAGAAGATTAACTGTAGAGAGAAGTAATATCAACTGTTTCCATAGAACGGTATAGCATTTGACGGTTGACTAAATAGATTGCATTTTTTTAACACCGGAAAACTCTTTTAGCATAGTCTCATCACATTTGTAGATAGTTTTTCTGAATTTAACAGCATTACAGTTTAATGTGTTTTAATTGTAATCTGTTGGTGTAGTCAATTATAGGGGTTCTCTTGTAAATCGAAAATTCCTGGTTTTCTTAATCCTAGTCTGGTGCTTTTCCCATCACAGCAACTTTTTTCAACCTTTAACTAGGTGTGTGTTGTTATGTTAGGTAGCTTCATTTATTATTTGTTTTAGAGAAAAATATGATTTGTGCTTTTCAAAAGGGTATATTATTGAAGAAAACTTATTCACATTGCGCTATGAATAGGAACATTTTTGGGGTCTTACCTATATGCTGATAGTTCAAGGTTTTATACATCGTTACATAATATTCATTAAATACTATTTTGGCATTACTAGAAATCACTAGATATTTTTAATTTAGCAGAGATTGTAATCATAAGAAATTTTACTTATGTTTGTTCCTGAATTTTAACAATGGGTCTGGTGTTTTATTTGCATGTAGATTATGTTAAAGAAATTAAGAGGAAACCAGTGCTTTTATGGAAGTAAAAGATCAACAGATTTTGTAATTTACAAAGTGCTAAACTTTGTATATGACAAGTGTAAAGTCACTTTATTGTTTCAGAAAGGGAAGGAAGACAGAAAGATTTTGAGTGGAATCTGATATAGGGGAAAATGCCCTGGGATTGATATAGGCATGGGATTGAGAGTCAAGTGTTGGCTTTACTGTGTGATCTTAGAAAAGGCAGTCAATCTTTCTGAGTCTCAGTATCCTGTCACATCAGGGATCCCATTAGATGAATTCTCTAATACCTTCCGATTCTAGAAGTCATTTCTTTTAGTTTATACTTTCTGTAAGGTATAAAGAAAAGTATAAGTAAAACTCTAAGTGAAACATCACAAATTTAGTAGTTCTTGAAGTTTTACTTAAATATCGAATGTTGATATTGCTAACTTATATTTTCCGAGGTGCAGTGATTGGAAAAGATGAACAAATATTCTGTATTTATTGAATAGAGAACTTTAAAATTATATGTGGATTCATTTTTGGATTGATAACACAATTATTATACTTTCATTTCCTTAAGAATTTTATAAACTTTTTTGAAAAACAGTTGAAAACTCCTATCAATAGAAATTTTTTTAATTGTGTGAGAGTAGATTTAAAATAATTTTAAACTTTTGGGACGTTATGTTAAGTACTGTGTTGAAAATAAAGGCATTTGTTTGTAAAATACTTGATTTTCATAATTAGATTGATAGCATTTGGTGTAAATGCTATACATGTGTCAGTTCTTAACTAAGGTTTTTTTTTGTTTGTTTTTAGCCAAACACTTAGAAATTTAAAGTTTAAATCTAGTTACTGCTGACTGGTGTTCTGCTTTGGTGGGCTAATGGAAAGAAGCACTTATGTTTGTAGTATATTTGCCAGGAGTCAGCTGAAACTAATTGGGAGTTAAAAAAGAAAACAAAAAAATCAGTTGTCTACATAGAAACTTTGACCAGATTTTAACAAACTACATTTCTATGCCATTTTAATTGTATATTCTATACTGTAGATTTCAGCTTTTCATCCAGATCATTTTGTGTGTGATAGACTAGGTAAATACGAGGTTTTGAAAGTCATAAGTTAGTGTGTGAGATATTTTTCTATACCTAAAATGCTAAGTGCTTTCTAAATGGTTAGGTAAATATTTTTAAATCCTGTGGCCTTAAAGCCCACAAATATTATTTAAAGTGTTAATTTTACTTGAAAAAGGTATGCACATGTAGTATGAAGGCCTTTTAAAAAAGATTTTAAAGTTTAAGTGATTATTTACCCCCTTAAGGAATTTGCAAGGCGTACCTCACTATGAATTGAAGAATACTGTACTATTTGTGAAATTTATTTTATGGTTTCAGTGAGGAGTGTTTTATTCTAATTTCATGTTAATGTTTTGTAGTCAAATATCAGCTTACATAATAATAATTTTATGCTCTGTTTTGTAAATATTGTATGTACTCTGTTATCAGAGTTATCGTTCAAAAACACAGATTTGATCAAATCACTTGCTCTGTTTTAAAAACCTCTTATGGTTTTTCATTGTCCACAGGATAAGGTGGACATGACCTTGAACCTTGCTTGCAAAGTCCTTTATAACCTGCTCTTAGCCTTGTTTGTTTGTTTGTTTTGTGTTTTAGAAAGCCATCTACGACTTAGGAAACACCCTCTTCCTGCATCCATCCTTGGCTCTAGCTGTTTGAGGACTGCTTATTGTTATTGACTTGTAGATATTTTTCTTTTGCTTTTACCATTCACACTGATTCAAAACTCCTTTAAGGAGCAAATAAAATTAAGAAGTTTTTAGACAGTACAGTGATACTCAAATTAATGCATAAACCGAGAACAAAACTCTAATATAGCAGAGTTTGCCATATTTAAAAATACAAGTTGACGGAATATTTTCACGCTATCTCATGAAATAGTGACATTTCCATAGTTTTTGTTTTCCCACACTGAGTGGAAAGTAAATAGGACCGACCATAAATAAAACCGGAAATTGTATTTTCATCGTCCTCAGGGTTTTTCAGCCTCCTCAGTGTCATGCCTTTCTCTGATTCTTTTTCTTTTTCCTTTCAATTACCAAGTCATCCTGTTTCCCTAGCACATTCTCCTGCCTTCCTATACCCCAACCAAAGCATGTAGAATCTGTTGTTGCTGAACGAGTTTATTTCAACCTAAATATGTTTGTATAGATATAGAAGAGATTGAAGAGATTTCTAATTGACACCTGCTCATTTTATAGACAAGAAAGAAATTCAACTCCAGCGAGATAAAAATCTTGGTTCTAGGTTATGCTGTGAGATATTTGGCATACCAGGACTAGTACCTAGCTCTCTACTCCTAATCCACCTATACTTTTGGTAAAGAGCATAAGTACCTGCGATTGTGGTTATCCAACGCTATAGTTAATTTTGCCAATTATATGATAAATGACATCCCTGGTTAAAGGAGTTTGGGAGTAGAGGTGGGAGAGAGATCGGAGGGACTCTCGAAATCACATCGTTCATAATGACCTTGAAGGTAATCGTAGTCCCTAATGTAGTTATTTCAGGGTCCCTTGTCAGGATGCAGCTGGTGTCAAGCTCAAGTGCCTTTCAGAGACCAGTGACATAACGTATTTGTTATATGTTGAGGAAGGAGGGGAGGGTAAGAAGAATGGAAGTCAACTGACTATAGCCTACTTTGTCTAAGAACATTCAATTTAAGCAAAACAAACTGAATAACTGTGTTAACCAAGCATAACTTTAGGAGATCTGGGTTCTGTCTGTGGGTAGTTCTTGACAGTTTTTGACATTGGGTTGGTTATTTAAAAGCTGATCCATATTTATTTAAGTGATTATAAGAAGCCTGTTCTTAGAACTTGGGGCAGAGGAGTGTATTTCCCACTGTCCTTTTCTTTTATGACCTAGAACTTAACTTCATACATTGATTTACCTAGCAGATATCTCATTTTTATAGATTTTCACTCCATCAGCTAGAGTACATTGTTTGGCTACTTCTTCCTTACATTTCATACAATGTGCATTCAGCATATTTTATTTATTTTTTTATTCTAGAATGAGAAGCTTTTTTTTTATTATAGTTGACATACAATATTATATTAGTTTTATGTATACAATATAGTGAGTTGACATTTATATACCTTACGAAGCAATCACCACGAGAAGTCTAGTAACCATCTGTCACTGTACAAAGTTATTGTGATATTATTGATCGTATTCTCTATGCTGTACATTACATACCCATGATTTATTTATGTTATAACTATAAGTTTGCACTTCTTCATTCCCTTCACTTTTTTTGTCTGTTCCATCCACTGCCCAGAGTTCTGGAAACTATCAGTTTGTTCTTTGTGTCTGAATATGTTTATTTTGTTTTGTTTGTTCATTTATTTAGTTTAGATTCCACATATAAGTGAAATGGTACAGTATTTGTCTTTCTCTGACTTATTTCACTTAGCACAATACCCTCTTCGTCTGTCCATGTTGTTGCAACTAGCAAGATTTCATTGATTCTTATGGCTGAGTAATATTCCATTATATATGTACCACATCTTTATTAATTCATCTATTGATAGACACCTAGGTTGCTTCCATATCACAGCTATTGTAAATAATACTGCAGTGAACATAAGGGTGCATATATCTTTTCAAATTAGTTTTTTCATTTTCTTAGGATACATACCCAGAACTGAAATTGCTGAATTATATGGTAATTCTATTTTTAATTTTTTGAGGATCCTCCATACTATTTTCTATAGTGGCTGTACCAATTTACAATCCCACTAACAGTGCGTGAGGGTTCCCTTTTTTCCACATCCTCACCAACACTTCTTTCTTGTCTTTTTGAAGATAGCTGTTCTGACAGGTGTGAGGTAATATGATTGTGTTTCTTACCTGCATTTCCCTGGTGACTAGTGAAATTGAGCACCTTTTCTTGTGTCTGTTCACCACCTGCATGTCTTTTTTTGGAGAAATGTCTGTTTAGGTCTTCTGCCCATTTTTGAATTGAATTATTTGTTTTTTTGATGTTGAGTTGTATGAGTTCTTTATGTATTTTGGATCTTAATCCCTTATCATATATCGTTTGTAAATATCTTCCCCCATTCAGAAGGTACCCTTTTATTTTGTTGATGGTTTCCTTCACTGTGCAAAGACTTTTTGGTCTTATGTAGTCCCATTAATTATTTTGTTGCCTTGCTGGAGGAGACACATCCAAAAATGTATTTCTAAGACTGATGTCAAAGAATTTATAGCCGATGTTTTCTTTTAGTTTTATGGTTTCAGATCTTACATTTAAGTCTTTAATCCATTTTGAGTTTATTTTTGTATATGGTATAAGAAAGTGATCCAGTTTTTACAACACCATTTATTGAAGACTTTTGCCTGTTGCCTCCTATGTTGTAAATTTCATTGATTATGTAACTGTTGGTTTATTCCTGGGCTCTCTATTCTGTTCCATTGATCTATGTGTGTTTCTGTGCTAGCACCATACTATTTTGATTACTGAGGCTTTGTAGTATAGTTTGAATTGAGGGAGAGTGAGGGTCCAGCTTCATTTTCATTTACTTCTGCTCTGGACTTTGATTATTTCCTTTCTTCTACTAACTTTGGGCTTTGTTTGTTCTGTTTCTAGTTCCTTTAGGTGTAAGGTTAGATTATTTGAGATGTTTCTTGTTTCTTGAGGTAGGCCTCTATTGCTATAAACTTAACCCTTATGCTGTGTCCAACAGATTTTGTAACGTTTCCATTTTCATTTGTCTCAAGGTATTTTTTTATTTCCTTTGATTTCTTCACTGACCCATTGGTTGTTTAGTAGCATGTTGTTCAGTGTTCCACGTGTTTTTTCCAGTGTTCCTCTTATAATTGATTTCTAATTTTATACTACTGTGGTTGGAAAATTTGCTTGATATGATTTCAATCTTAAATTTATTAAGACTTGTTTTGTGGCCTAACATGTGATGCGTCCTGGAGAATGTTCATGTGTGACTTGAAAACAATGTGTATTCTACTGTTTTTGCATGGAATGTTCTGTACATATCTATTACATCAATCTAGTCTTATATGTCACATAAGGACAATGTTTCCTTGTTAAGTTTGTCTGGATAATCTATCCATTGATGTAAGTAGGGTATTTAAGTCCCCTACTATTATTGTATTACTGTCAATTTCTCCATTCACATCTGTTAATATTTGCTGCATTTTTTTAGGTGCTCCTCTGTTGGGTGCATAGATGTTATAGTCTTGTTGGATTGATCCCTTTATCATTATGTCTTACCCTTGTCTCTTGTTACCGTCTTTGTTTTAAAGTCTATTTTGTCTAAGTATTACTACCCCAGCTTTCTTTTCATTTCTGTTTGCATGGAGTATCTTTTTCCATCCCTTTACTTTCAATCTGTGTGACTTTAGATCTGAAATAAATCTCTTGTAGGCTGCATTTGTGTGAATCTTGTGGTGTTTTTTTTTAATCCATTCAGCCACCCTAAGTCTTTTGAATGGAGCATTCAGTCCATTTACATTTAAAGTAATTATTGATACATATGTACTTGTTGCCATTTTGTTTTCATACTGGCTTTACAAGTGGTTGGTCTACTACTTTTATATGTTTGCCTTTACTAGTGAGATTTTTTTCTTTTATATATTTTCTTAATTCTAGTTTTGGCCTTTTCTTCTATGCTTAAAGAATTCCCTTTCACATTTCTTGTAATGCCAATTTAGTGGTGATGAACTCTTTTAGCTTTTGCTTGTCTGGGAAACTGTTCTTCAGTTGTGTAGGATAACCTTGCCTGGGTAGAGTATTCTTGGTTATAGGTGTTTTTCTTTTATCACATTGAATATATCATGCCACTCCCTTCTGGCCTGTAAAGTTTCTGCTGAAAAATCAGCTAATAGTCTCATGGGGACTCCCTTGTATATAACTAGTTGTTTTTCTCTTGCTGCTTTTAAGATTCTCTCTTTATCTTTAACTTTTGCCATTTTAAATATTCTGTGCCTTGATGTGGGTCTCTTTGGGTTCATCTTGTCTGGGACTCTCCTTGCTTCCTGGACTTGGATGTCTGTTTCTTTCCCTAGGTTAGGAAAGTTTTCAGCCATTATTTCTTCAAGTGGGTTTTCTGTCCCTTTCTCCCTCTTTTCTCCTTCCGGGACCCCTATGACGTGAATGTTAATAAGGTTGGTGTTGTCCCAGAGTTCCCTTATGCTATCCTCATTCTTTTTAATTCTTTTTTCATTTTGCTTTTCAAATTAGATGATTCCCACTATCCTGTCTTCCTGATCACTGATACATTCTTCTGCATCATATGATCTGCTGTTGATTCCCTCCATTATATTTTTCATTTCAGTTATATACTTCAGTTACGATTGGTTCTTTTTTTACATTATTATCTTTTTGTTTTAAAGTTTTCATTGAGTTGACCCACTGTTCTGAAAAGTTTGATGAGCGTCTTTATGACTATTACTTTGAACTCTTTATCTAGTAGATAGCTTACCTCTTTTTCATTCATTTATTTTTCTGGGATTTTGTCTTGTTTTTTTAGTTGGACATATTCTTTAGTCTCCTCATTTTGCCTGTTCGTTTCTATGTATTAGGTAGATCAGCTGTGTCTCCTGGTCTTGAAAAAGTGGTCTTATGTAGAAGGTGCCCTGTGGGGCCCAGTGGTGCAATCCCCCCTAGTCACCACAACCAGGTGCTGCAGAGGTGTTCCCTGTGTAGACTAGTGTGGCCTCCCCTTGTAGCCGCAACTGCTATGGATGCGCTGACAGGTAAAGCTGGTCCTTGGCCCAGCTGGCTATGAGGCCTGGCCACAACTGTTGTGGGCACACTGCTGTGTGGGGCAGGCCCCCCCCCCCCCCGCCCCGGTGAAGCTGACTGGTGGTTTTAACTGCAGCTGCTGCTGGTGTGCTGGTGTGCAGGATGGGCCTCCAGTGTGGCTGTCTGCGAGGTCTAACTTCAACTGTTGCGCAAACACTGCTGTGTGCTTGTGCTGACTAAAGCTGCCCACCAGGTATGGTGAGGCAGGGGCCGCTTTGAGGGAGTATCAGTGATGGCTGAGGCCACCCACTGGATGTGACAGGACAGGAGCCAATTTGGAGGGGTGTCAGTCTGGGTGGGTCCTCGGGGAGTGCCACCATGGGGTGAACAGTGTTAGCAAGGTTAATGAAGAGTGTCAGAAATGGCGCCTGCCACTGTCAGACCAGATAGGTAGAAGGAGAGTAAAGAAAGGAAAAAAATATGGCACCCACCAGCACCTTGGTTCCTGGAGAAAGTTTGAACAGATCCCTGCTCCTCCAGTACACACTCTAAAATTCGTCAATGTATCACCTTCACGTATATCCCAACAGTTTAAACTGCTGCCTCTGCTCTGGGACTCAGAGCGTGACCTTGGCTCTTCTAGATGTAAGCCCTGCTGGTTTTCAAAGCCAGATGTTACAGGGCTCCTTCCCACTGCAGCTCCCCCAGGCTGGGACTCAGACCTGTTACTTTTCAGAGGGGGGAACCTCTGAGGTTGTGATGTCCCTGTTGCTGTGGGTAACCGCACGGAATGAGGGGATTAGGATGGGTCCTAACTTGATTGAGTCTCTGCCCCTTCTACCCATCTCAGTGTGGTTTTCTTTACATCCTTAGTTGTAGAAAATCTTTTCGGCAGATCTTCAGGTTATTCTCTGAAATAGTTGTTCTATGTGTAGTTGTAGTATTGTTGTCAGTGAGAGGAGGTGAGGATATTCCTACTCTGCCATCTTGAACCCAAAGTCAGGAGCCTTGCTCTTGAATGCCAGTTTAGCTTGTCTGTGAAATGTTGTTTCTTGTGGTTGGTGTACAGTCCCTGCAACAAACGTGTGTCCTCATTCAGCGTATTTCAAATTTATTTAGTTAGCATTTAAATTTTACATAAGAAATACTGCACATAAAAGAATGTACACATGTGTATTTTTATATACTTTAAGGAAGAAAATAAAACAAAGGGGAAAAAGTCATGTATGCATCACTCATTTCCTTTAGCCTTTTTTTCATTTTTCATTTTTTTTATTTTTGTATCCTCTTTCTCTGCTCAGAGGCAATATTATATCTATCTTGTTTTTGTTCTTTTCTTCGTCCTTCTCTCTTTTTTTTTTTTTTTTGCTATTCAGTCCTGTGCTTGGCTTTATAATTACAACCCCCGTGAATGTATTCCCAAATAATCTAAATAATATGTTATTAATATTGCCTGCTTTTGAACTTTAATAGAATCATGGTGTGTGAATTTTTCTGTTAATTTTTTTTCTTGACGTTTTCTGAGGTCCATGTTGATGTGGATACTGTAGTTCATTTTTTTCCAAAGCTGTGTAATATTTCATTATATGACCATAGTAACATTTATGTATCTATTCTACTGTTCACGGACCCTTGACTGGTATGCTACTATGTACAATGCTGCTATGCAAATTCTTGTAAATGTCTCCTGGTGCATGTGTGTATCTAGAAGTAGAATTGAGTTGCAATGTATGCTCATATTCAACTTTACTAATTTGTGAATATTACCTAATATGGCAAAGGGGACTTTGCAGATGAGATTAATTTAAGGACCTTGAGATGGGGAAATTATTGAGAATTATCTTAGTGGACCCAGTGTAATCACAGTGGTAGAGGGAGCTAGAAGAGATCAGAGATGGACATGCGCCAATAGAAGTAGGGTTGGAGTAATACAGTATGAGAAAGACTCACTGAATCCATTTTTGGCTTTGACAATGGAAGAAGAAGGCGAGGAACCAAGGCTAGCAGCTGGAAAAGGCAAAGAAATGGATTTTTTCCTACAGCCCCAGAAAGTAATAAAGCCAGCACTTTCAAAAAGTGACAAATGAGCTGTAGTCCTGAAAGAAAGTTTCTTACTGATATAAAACAAATAAAAAAATGAATTAAAAAATTTCACTGCTATGACCTTAAAAAGAAAATTTCAAAGTTATCCTGATATAATCTCCACCTTACTTTAACTATGCATGGAGGTAAATACTTTTTATCAACTAAGAGGCTGGAAAGTCACGGAAAACACACTGAGCCAAATCAGGCACAATCTGTTCACCTTCAGTACCAATCAATACCAACAACCGCAAAAAGATGCTTAAATTCTCCATCAGAAATGTCAATATCAATGGTAAAAATATTATCGGCAATAAAGAATGTAACCCAGGATTAGAAAAGATGGATTATTATAAGATGTAATAATTACCAAGTGCTCACTATGTGCTAGTCTCAACAACCCTCTCCAGTAAGTACTGGGATCCTGTTTTGCAGCTGGGAACTAAGGCAGAAAGGTGAATTAATACACCTCCAAATCCTTTAGCTAGTACACAGAAAATACCACAATATGCTAAGTGCCATTTCCAATATATATCAAGCCCCTAAGAACTCTCCCAATTAAAACAACTGAATGACAGCTTTAAACATTTTAGAATAGCTTTTGAAAGCAATCATTGAGTAAGAAAATCTTAGATACCAAAAAAGAAATGAAAATAGTATAAGGGAGGGAAATTTTTCCTTTTTTTCCTTCTAGGCTCTTTGGCTGGTCCAATAATTAAATCGACAAAAGACAGATTAACAGGAGAAAAAGAAATTTAATTTTTGTATGTACGGGAACCCCATAAATATATGAAACTCAAAGAAGTGACCAAAGCAGGAATATTCTACACCTGTGAGACAATAAATTTGTGAAGAACTGACAAGATAAAAGGGTTTGGGCGTGGGTTAGCAACTTGGTGAAGAAGTAACAGTTTATTTATACAGCCTTCTTGGCTCTAAATTCCCTGTCTCTGGTGATAAGGATGCCTTCTACCTTCCTGGTACAGGGAAGGGTGGTGTTCACGTGGGAGATTTACCTCCTGCTGTCAGGGAATGGGGCTACAAAGGGGGGTCAGAATGTCCTTGCATCGGCTGTTTCTCGCGTACCTTTAATTCAAAATAATCAGTATGCCAAAGTGGTATATTTTGGGGTGGCATATTCTCTCCTTTGATAGGAATCCTGAGAGGTAAGCAACTAAAACCAGCTTTCCCTTGAAGAGTTTCTTACCATCCTTAGAGAACTTGAATATTTGCTTCTGTTAGGTATGACGGGGTTCAAGAGATAAAACCTAGGATCTGTCTGAAGTCAGGAATCTAATAGGAAACATCTGCATGAAGCTCAGGCCCCAAAGTGCTCCTCCGCCAGTGTAAGTGTAAATGAGAAGTAAATATGGCCATAGAGATGAGATACCTATCTTGACCTTGGCACAAGGGACTTTAGGGAGGGGTCAAATAAATATCTCCTGGGAATGTATAACGACAAGAGGGACCTCACATCGTTTTTGTTGTTTTTTTTTCATTGTAGTCAAATATACATAACAAAATTTACCATTTCAACCATTTTTAAGTATACAGTTTAGTGGCCTTAAGTACATTCAGGTTGTTGTGTAATCATCAGTACCACCCATCACTAAAACTTTTTTCTCTTCCCAAACTGAAACAACATACCCATTAAATAATAACTCTCCATTCTCTCTTCCCTCAACCCCTGACAACCGTTATTCTACCTTTTCTTTGTATTAATTTGACTATAGGTAGCTCATATAAGTGGAATCATACAGTACTCATCTCTTTGAGACTGATTTATTTCACTTTGCATAATCATGGTTGGAATTTTGACAAGGATTGTATTGAATCCGTAGAGTTTGAGTAGTATTGACATCTTAACAATAGATAAGTCCTAACAATCTATTAACATAGGATGTCTTTCTATTTATTTGTGTTTCTTTCAGCTATGTTTTGTAGTTTTCAGTATACAAGTGTTTCAGCTCTTTGGTTAAATTTATTCCTAAGTAATCTTTTTGATGCTATTGTGAATAGAATTGTTTCTTAATCTAATTTTTGAATTGTTCATTGTTAGTGGACAGAAATGTGTTGATTTATGTGTTGATTTTGTGTCCTGTAGCTTTACTGAATTTGTTTATTCTAACAGTTTTTTTGGAATCATTAGGCTCCTCAATTAGTTAAAAAAAAAATTGATTAAGACTTTTTTTTAAAGAGCAGTTTAAAGTTCAAAGCAAAATTGATGGGATGATATAGTGATTTCCCCCTTTACTCCCACACTGACATAGCCTCTTCCATTATCAATATCTCCCACAAGAGTGTTTCATTTGTTACAATTGGTGAACCAACATCGATACATCATAATCACCCAAAGTCCATAATTTACATTATGTTTCACTGTTGGTGTTATACGCTGTATGGGTGTAGACAAATGTATAGTTACATGTTTCCATTATTATGGAAAATACATACAAAGTATTTTCACTGCCCTAAATATCCCTTGTCTACATTTTTGTCCCTTCCACCATCCCCACCCCTGGCCACCACTAATCTTTTTACTTTTGCCATAGTTCTGCCTTTTCCAGAATGTTATACGTATGATTGGAATCATAGAGTACTCATTTAATTTTTTAAACTAAATTAATGCTACATATGTGGACTGAGAAACATTAAAAATGTAAAGTGGTCCCAAGTGACTGTTAGATGTATGTTCAAATTCTACAACGCTTCAAATAATTTCCACAGATAAAATTTCAGGACAGTTGAGCATGCATAGTCAAAAATGTACAAAACATGCAAGGAAACCAGGCAGTATGAGTAAGAACCTGCAGGAAAAGTGTGCAGTGAAAACAAAACAAAACAAACAAAAACACACACATACACACACATAGAGTCTTTAGAGTTTGGAACTATCGTATACCATATATAAAAAAAAATTTCATATACTTAAAGAAATAAAATAGAAGCTTGGGAAAATAAAAGAACAGTAGAACAATCATACAGATTTGAAAACTAGAGCTTTTAAGATGAAAAAAATAACTACATGTGAAAAACCTGACACACACATTAAATAGCAGCTGACAGGCAGAATTTGTGAACCAGTAGATAGAGCCAAAGGAATTGTTCATAATGTTTTGCAGAGAAAAAAGAGATGAAAATTAAGAAAGAGAAAAACTTGGAGAATAAGAAGAGATGTACCATGGATTTAAATGAAGTTCCAAAAGAAGAAAGTGAGATCAAGAACAGGCATTATTTGAGAAGATAATGGCTGTCAAATGGAATTTTATAGAACTGATTAAAAAAAAAAAATACCAGCTGATAATCCAGAAAGCAAAGTGAATCCAAGCAGAATGAAGAAATCCACCTTCAGACACAGCATTGCAAAATTCAGAACACGTAGTACAGAGAGAAAGAGAGAGAGATATACTAAAAGAAGTCAAAGAACAAAGAGAAATTACCTACCAAAAAAAAAAAGAATGACATTATACTGAAAATTGACTTACTAATAGCAACAGTGGGTTCCAGAAAGCAGTAGAATGTCATCCTTCATGTGCTGAGGGAAAATAACTGTCAAACTAGAAATCAATGCCCAGAAAAACTATCTTTTTAGAAAGAGAACAAATTAAAACCATTGCAGATCAGCAAAAATTGAGTTTTTACCACCAAAATTACATATACTTCAGGTAGAAGGAAGAACTGAAGTCAAGAAGGAATAATAATAAATATATAGGTCAAATTAAACAACCAGGATGTTATAAGACATTACTTAACAGTGCCTACTTTGTGAGGGGAGAACAAGCTAGAACTAAAACACTAGAAAAAATAGCATTTATGTTGGAAGGAAAAATTTAGAATATTGATACTATGAGGTTAGTGGGAGAGAAAAAGAGGTAGAACAATTTCATATGAAGGGAGAGAGGTATGAAGGTATTTTAAGTCTGGGTTTCTGAAAGGTTAGTTGTGTCATTAGCAAAATAGGGAATATGGGGAAAGGAGCTGTTTTGGGAGAAATGACAATGAGCTTGGATTTCCTGATTAATGCATGTTTTCTCATATGTGTGCTTGTTGTCTCTAAATGGGATGTAAGCTTCCGAGAATAAGGATCAAACATTTCTACTTTGTATTTCTGATAGTACATTTTGGAGTTCACAATAGATACCTATTATTGTATTTACTCTTATTGTCATTTCCCGTCATAGTCCCATATTAACCTTGTGTGAAGGAGAGAAGTATAGGTGGAGATGAGGCTCAGTTTTCTACTATCTTTGGTATTGTCGTTAACAATGGTGGAGCCGGATTGCTTGAGTTTAAATGTCATTTCTGCCACAGGGTATCGGGCAACTTCTCTGTACCTCAGTTCCCCAGGTGTAAACGGGGTCATAACTGATGTGAGACGATGTTGTGAGGATTACACGAGTTAATTACCCTTAAAATTCTTCAAACAGTGTCTGGTCCCTGGCAAGCTCTACAGAGTGTTATTGGTGTTATTATTAATAGTTAAAATTTTCATCCTCAAATTACTTGTTAATATATACCAAATTACTCTAAAATCAATGGCAAGGTAATTGAAATTTAGATCTTTCTTAAATAGCATTGAAAATAAAACTCATTTCCAAAAAGACAAGAAAAAAGAAATTTACATCTTTCAAACAATTCCTTTTTGTTGTCCTGATACTGCTCTTGCAACTTGTATTAAATAAAAAAAGCCTTGCAGGAGGGATAATTATATGGGGGAAATTCTTTCAGCAGTCGTCAGTCTTAGGACAACAAAGAAAGGTTACAAGTGATGATTTTAAAAGTGATTAAAAGGGGTTATTGGGATGTCTATTCTATTGAAGTTTCAGAGTTAAAGGTTAAGAACCTTTGATCTGCTAGACAAGAGTTTGTCAGCTACTGCAACAATAACTTACTGTCCCTTACACTTTTTGTTCCAGTTTGTCACTTTGGAGTTGAAGGTACACTAGAACGTCAAACAAATGCCCTTAACCATAATTCTTGTTTCATAGTTCACTGTGTGCTAAGCATGTTGACAGCTATGCAGCTCTACCCTAGGGATGGTCAGCGGGAGACAAAAAATAAGGGAATGGAAGGAAGAGAAACAGGATGTAAAAAAGGGACTCTTCCAAGCCTCTTTCTTACTCCAGTGTGCGTCAGGCACCACGCTTTATTGCTACTTCATTTAAGCCTTGTTCCACTTTTTAGATAAAGTTCCCTGCAGAGCTTCCACTACTTAAAAGGTAATGGTTTAAAGCAGACAAAAATTATGGATATGAATTTTTATAAATATACGGGGAAATGTTTTTCTTTAGGGGAAAAATAGCTACATGCACGTTAGTAAACACCAGTATTTATCCTTATATGAGTCAGTGTACTGTTTGCTTTTATTGTAAAAGTAAGCACTACATAGACTTAGCTTTAATATCTGAAAATTCATTCCATCAGCAAACATTGGTAAGGTGTTCTACTAGGAGCCATGCGGGTTGTGAAGGAGACTCAAGTAAAGAAACTATGCCCAGGAATTTCAGATAAAAGTGAAGATTTTATTTTAAATCAGAAAAAAGGACATTGTGATATTGTAGTGTCTAAGTGGTAAGGGGAGTCAATACATAACACCCAATATTCCCTGCCCAGATTCTGAACAAACTGAAAAAGTATGACAGACGAGCGCTCAGAATACCACCTTTATTCCTAACAAAGCTTATATTGGAAGACACGGCTTATCGATGCAGGCAGTTTTGCTTTCGAATACTGAACACCAGAGTTAAATAGATGAACACAGTCTTAGGCAGGATAGGGCCAGGAATATTCTTCCTATTTGTGGGGCGAGCCTATCCATGGAGGAGCAGGTAGGCCCCAGGAGCAAAAAGCAATGGGTAGGATTACGCTGATGTAATCCTTTAGTCTAAGTTTACCAATCATGTAAATCACTGTATTCCCCTTCTAGGAGGAAACGAGTGAGGGGATACAGAGGCCAGAAGTGTTTCCTGCAAGTTCCTCCTCACAGAAACCGTAGAATTGAGGAAAAGGCATTGCCTTTCAACATGAAACGAAAAAACCCATTGGCAACACCAACACCTTGTGCACACCAAGAATTTTAAAGTTTGCGTGCCCTCGTTTTTGCAACTGTAGTTTTTTACATAGTTTCATGAAGTACACATAATTTTAAAACTGAGGCTAGATTCTACCTTTCTTCATTTCTTTTTCTCTCTTGACAAAATTGACCCAGTTCTTTCTCAGTGTGCATCTAGTATTGCTCTTAACACTCAATTGTATTTCTGTTGACAGGTCTTTCTTACCTCGTTATTTTGCGTTCTTTAAATGCAGGGAACAGTTAGCGCCTTCATTTATGTATCCCACGCGCCTGACATATACCAAACAGTTCATTGAGTTGAATTATTGCATTAAATACTATTCTCTTTGTCCGTTAACATGGCGTTTTTCCCCCCTAGTTGGTACATAATCCTCCTAATTCCATCACTGAAAATAATTTGAGGAAGAGGAGGCCTAAAGAATAAGTTCTTGAAATCACAGAACCCAGCAGTAATCTTCTTCAGCAGGGGAAACTTGCTTTACGTGAATGCCTGAGTTTATAGGTGAAGCTTGGAAGGATATTTAAAGTTGGGAGAATAGAGACTAACACAGGACAGACTAATACATGGGTACGAGGTGCTTCTTTAAAAAAAAGGAGTCATACAGTGATGATTTGAGATGAAATCATAGTGATTCAGTAGTGTCATAAACAACTTTGACACTACTTTTTCAGATATAGCTTATACAAAAAATGCTTAAGATTTGGTTAAAAATTTCTAGGTGTTTGAATGGTTCTGTGTTACCAAAAAAACTTTCAGTGCTTAGATGCACTTAAAAAAAAAAGCAAAAAAACAACTTGGGAGAACTTCTCATTCTTAATACACATCTTTTAAGTTTTATACTTCACCAAGGAGGGAGATGGTAGTAAATTATTAGTTATAATTATTTAGCAAATTCTCGAAATGTGATTATTTTAAATTAAGTACTTTTTTCCAGGTAACTGAGGTCTAGCTTTTTACAAATAATGTATTTTTAATTTAAATATATTTTTGCTCTGTTTCTCATATGTTTATCCCTGTTTCTACTTATTGAATGGATCTTGATGAAAATATTCCATTGTTTCCCTGATAAGTAAGGGTTGCCATTTTTCACACTGTTTGTTACACTGTGACATGATACAATGATGCCCTAAGTGGCTTATACTCCCCATGCCACATACTAAGGGATCTCAGACTTCTGTGTATTTTGAATTTTCACTTGCTCTCTAATAGTCATTTTGCTTGCTTTTTGCTATTCGTTGTTGTTTCTTACTATTGTCAATCTTTAACAGACCGCCTCTCCTTTTCCCAGTTTGTTAGTGACTATCAACAGTGGGTCAGGAAATGAGTTAATCGAAGGAATTGGAATGAATTGCTTTCATAATTCATAAAAATAAAAATAAAGATGCAAAAGCCTGAAAGTACTTTTCATGGATAAAGTGGATGGACTTCATAACATTTATTTTGACAGTGAAGAGACCACTTTTGCTTGTTTTGATAAAAAACCTCTGGATAAATGAGGTGTTAGCCATATTGAGTCAATTTGGGCAGCTAAATATAGATTTTTCCTTTCTTTTTTTGTAAAGTGTACTGTCTATACTGTAATGTTTGGTATACAGGCAACAAATTTTTACATATGCACCCATTCCTATAATTACCACTCAGATCAAAGTAAAGAACTTTTCCTGTACCCAGGTTGGCTCCTTCCCATTCTCTCCCAGGTGATAACTCACATCCAGAAATGTCCACAATTCTCACCTTTATCCCAATAGATTAGTTATGCCTGTTTTTGAATCTTTATGGTGACTGAAATTTAAGTTTTATATCATTTTCTTGTATCATGAAGTATTATTATTCTTTTGATTTTTTTATGTTATTTTATTTTTTCCACTTACTTTTGAAACATCCATTTAGTGCCATTATGGGCTTCCCATCACGAAACTTGGAGCCTAATACAGAAAAATAAAAGTGCTGTGAAGGAGGTATAAACAAAATCCAGAGAAGGCTTAGGGAAAGAGTGGTCTTGTTCAGAGGGCCCTGCTGAAAATAGATGATATATTCAAACAGGTAAACTTGGGAGAGTTTAATGAAGGGTGATTTATAAAAGAGTGGGAAAGGTTAAGGGAAACCCAAACGGGATGATGAAGTATCAGGTGAGCAAAAATAGGTAGCCGTTACAACCCCTAGACATATAAGGGCAGAGATAGGGAGTTATTGTCCAGACTCAGGGCAGCTGTATAGAGGTCCATATGAGTCCATTTGACAGAAGCTCTGGCCTCTGGTAGAGGAAATTGCTAACTAGAGGTGACGTTACGTAAGAGCTGGGGGAGTAAATACCCCAGGCTCACTCTCATCCTGTCTTTCAGTCTTCTGCCAATGTCTTCCATTGGCTGAATCCACCCAGAAGACAGGACAAAGGAAATTATTAACGCAGTCTATTCAGGACAGCCTCCTGGAGACACAGAACAGAGTGGAGAAGAATGGAGAATGGATCAGGAGGAGCAAATGAAGTATACTCAGCACAGTTTGCTATTTAAGGATACAGAAGATACTAATCTCCACAGAAGGGAAGGGATGGCTGTCTAGGAGGAGAAAATCATGCAAGCAGAGGTAAAGGAGTATTCAAATAGTGTGCTCAGAAAATGGAAATTATCTCAGTTTGGAGTATATGATGAACAGAGAGGGATAATAGGCCATAAAAACAAAATGATAGGTTAATATTTGCAGAGACATGCTCATCTGTACACTGCGTATCCTCTTATTTATTGTTGTCTTGCAGTATATCAAGGTTTTTATAAATGTGTGAGAATCAATATTGCCTTCATCGTTAAAGTAGAAGATACTGGGTTAAGTTCTGAGCCTTAACATAGCTATTTGAGTGATTTGCACATGCTGACATAGTACAAATTATAGACAGAGCAGGAATCATTTAGAGAGTGAGGCTTACAGTTAAGAGTGTCGGCTCTGGAGTTGGACTGTCTGTGTTTGAATTATGGCTCCAGAATTCACTTTTCAGCTTGATGACTTAGGCAGATTACCTAATCCAGGCCTCAGTTTTTTTCATTTGTAAAATAGGCACAGTCATAATAACTGTATCACAGTTGTTGTGAGGAGTTAAATGAGTGTATTCATATAAAGTACTTAGCCCACATCCCAGCAGGCACTGTCAATGATGTTACCTATTTGTTTTTGTAAATTACATTTAGGAGGATATAGCTATCATCAAATATCTGACAGCCTGCCACATGAATAGGGATTAAAGTTCCTATTTTTATGAGAACTTGTGGGGTCAGAACTAAGGCTAAAGTGTGTAAATAACAGACAGGTTTTGGATTAATAAGAGAAAGTCTTTTGATCATTTAAAGTGGCTTGCATCAGAATTGGTTAGCTTGTGAGGAAATGTTATGCATGCCAAGGGAAGTGTTCAAGAAAAGACTGGGGATGTTTAAAAGTATATTCATGCATCAGATTAATAAAAACTCAATAAAATCTTCAGGATACCTTCCAACTATAACTTTAATCTCCAAGTCTGTGAAAATGGAAGCTCTGCATAAAAGTGTGTGATTTCCTTTTCCCCTTCTGTGTTTGTTCCTCTTGACAAGGTCAGTCCCCCCGCCCCCATTCATCCAGCTTAAATGTCATCTTTCTTTATTTAACAATATTTATTGAGCACATGCAAATGTGCCAGGTTTCGTTCTAGGTCCTATGATTAGTACTGTGAACCAGACACATGAAATTCTTGCCCTAATGGAGCTTTAGAAAAAAAATTCCAGAACAGGTAAATAGAATACAAAAGCAGTGAAATAACTTCAGATAGTTCTCAGTCCTATGATACATGAAGAAGGTGAAACCGTATGGGATGAAGGGATACTGGCATCTGGGTGGTGGAGGTGGTGCTTCCGGTGCGGTGGTCAGGGAAAGCCTCTGAAGAGGGTACGTTTGCAGTGACATAAGACTGTTGTGAAGGTTGTGTTAGACCTGGGGAAAGGACATTCCAGGTAGAAGGAGCAGCAAAGACAGAGCCCTGTGGTGGGAAGAGCTTGGCATGTTGAAGGTGAGAGAAAGCCGGGTGGCCGAAGAATGGTAGGGGGAGGTGAGGTGAGTACTGATCATGCAGTCGTCCAAGTGAGAGATAACAGTGGCTTGGAGTATCTGAGGGGACTTTCTTTCCCCACTTTTCCATCCCTCATCGATCCCCTGGGTAGAATATTTTTTAAAACAAATGTTCATAGTGTTTTACATACACTACTATTAAGTATCTGTACGTTGTATTTTAGTTCGGTAGGCGATTGCCTTCCTCATTAGATTGAGTTCCGTCAGCATAGGGACAACGTCTTATCCTCCTTCTGCATTCTTTACTGTTAGTGCCGGAGGGAGTCCTGTTATTAATGCAGCACTTAATAAGTGCCGATTAAGTGAATCCAGGAAAGCTCCTTTTATCTGAACTCTGGGCTTTTGGTAGCTATTATAAATGGCACAGGAAAATTAGGTAACTATAACAATATAAACTAGCTTTGACATGATATAAAAAACATACATCCCCCTACGCAGAGAATGAGTCTAGGCTGTGTGTAGTTAAGGAACACCTATTTACTAAGAAGAGAAAGTCTTCAACTTTTTGTTAGAGAAAACACAAATCAGAAAGATGTAAGGGAAATAAAACCACGAACTAAAGTTTTGTTGCTCCATTAACTAGGAAAATACCAAGTGGATGTCACAAAGATCCCCCAGTGGCTCAAATAAGTTCATTTCTCACATAACAACAGGTCACACATTCCGCCCGGCGGTCATTCGTGAGCCCAGATTCCTTCCTTCATGTTGCTCTGCCATCTCCTAGGATTTGTGTGAATGAGGTTAGGAGATTGTCACAACCACATTCCAGTTGCTGGGAAGGAGGAAAGAGAGAGTCCAGAGCAAGAATTTCCTTTTAAACAAGTGAGGTGAAATTTGAAAACATCTCACTTTTGATCACATCCCACTGGTATGAACTTACTCATGTGGCCTCACCTAGTTGCGGAGAGGCTCAGAAATGTAGTTTCTAGCTGCATGGCTCTAGCAAAAACTGCTAATTTTGATTATCAGCTAGCAGTCTACTGTATACGAGTAGTTGCTGTTATTTGAACTATTTAAAGTGAATTTAAGAATCCTTATTTTGTTATCATCAAGGGGTAAAAAAATAATTTTTGTACCTTACATTGTGAGCTGAGCTAATGGTATAGTAACTACCATTTAATTTTAATTGTTCTAAGTGTCAAAACTAGAATGTGCAGGATATTTTTCAGATTGATAACTATTTATACTATATTAGAGCTGCTCAAAACACACTTTATTTTGGTGGCTTGGAATTCTGATCTTGTTTCTGTTAATACTTTCCGTTACTTCAAAGCCTTTAGACCTCATTTCTAGAATATTAAAAGCTTCAAAATTACTACTTGATACAGGTGTATTTGTGTTAATATAGCAGAATAGAGCATATTATAACAAGATTGCCAGGTATCCCAGATATATGCTAATCTAAATAGTCTGGAAATAATTTATTTGCTTCTCACTCTTTTTACTTTTGTTTATCTATTTACTCCATCTGTTCTCTGTTAATAATGCTTTAGTTTTGCTCTTACCAGACCATGTTAGGAAAACTGGAGATGGGTGGGGAACAGATTTTTATTTAAATACATACAGTGTTTCCCCGAAAATAAGACCTAGCCGGACAATCAGCTCTACTGCGTCTTTTGGAGCAAAAATTAATATAAGACCCAGTCTTATTTTACTATAAGACTGGATCTGATATAATATAATGTAATGTAATGTAATATAATATAATATAATGTAATATGATACTGGGTCTTATATTAATTTTTGCTCCAAAAGACACAATACAGCTGATTGTCCAGCTAGGTCTTATTTTCGGGAAACACGGTAGCTGTAATCATAACTACAAAAAGGATTATAGTTATCTTTAAGCTACTTTTATGTTAGTTAATTCATATTTATTTTACATAGCACAGTTGAAGCCATATGGCATTCTTGGACACTGTCTTTTGTAATATTAAAGAGCAATATACAAAAATGCCAAGCTATTTTTTGGGGGGTTAATTTACAAAATTAATGTGTTTCAAATGAGTTGAGGATACTCAGTTGAAGTGATTATTTTAAGTGTCAGAAATAAGATTTGTTTTAGGCAAATGAGAAATAGTCTCTAATCACCTAATTTGTAAATTTTTGGTCAATTAATACACAGACTACTTAATCATTTGGTTATCTTTATTGTACTTTTAACTATGCACGTTCAAGTCTCTGTGCCTTTTCTTAAATTATTCCTTTAAATATAGAATGTTTTTCAGCTTACGGAAATCCTTTTCAGACTTCAGGACCTAGCTCAGATGCCTGGTGCTTTAAGAACTGCACTTCTGGCCCCAATGTTAACTACTAATTACTCTATGCTTTTCACCTCCACTGGGGGAAAATTGTGCTTCTAACAGCACCTATAGTTAGGGAAGAGACATCTTGATCCTGATTTGAGTAGGATGGGGAGCCTACTTAATATACTAAGAGAAGTTTTTATTTATATTTTTATTAAAAACTGGAGTTATAATATGTTCAAATGAAAGAGAGTATGAGTTTGGAAAATTGTTACTTTACTGTAGACAATGCAGGATTACTAGTCTTTTTTATTCTTACAAAGAAAAATCACTTGCCCAACAAAGGGCCTGTAGAAACAGTGGAGCTATTGCCCAAATGGCAGAGATGAAGGAATATTCTTCTTCATTAGGTGTAACTGAAGTTCAGAATCAGAGTTCTGGTTGAAAAGCTGCTTTAGAACCTTTTACACAGGACCTACGTCTCTGTTTCTGTTTCCAGGACTGTCTCCTTAAGAGAGGCAACTGCTTTTTTCCCCCCCGTTGGATGATAAATTATCACCTACTTCTCCATTTCTTAAGAGCAGTCATAATCTTTGGGATTGTTCTGTTATAATTAAAAAAAAATTTTTGGGGGGGAATATTGGGAAACAGTGTGGTTTTCCAGGACCCATCAGCTTCAAGTCATGGTCCTTCAATCTAGTTGTGGAGAGCGCAGCTCAGCTCCAAGTCCAGTCACCATTTTCAATCTTAGTTGCAAGGGGCGCAGCCCACCATCCCATGCGGGAATTGAACTGGCAACCTTGTTAAGAGCTCGAGCTCTAACCAACTGAGCCATCTAGCTGCCCCTCCGGCAGCTCAGTGGCAGCTCGTTGTCTTCAATCTAGTTGTGGCGGGTGCAGCTCACTGACCCATGTGGGAATCGAACCAGCAACCCTGTTGTTCAGAGCTTGTGCTCTAACCAACTGAGCCATCGGGTCACCCCTGTTCTGTTATAATCTTGATTGAAGATTTTTTTCTTTCTTTTTATTTGCTTATTTTTTTAATATTCAGAATTTTTAAAATTGTGGTATAATTTATATACAATAAAATGCATGGACTTAAGTATTAGTTTCTGTGAGTTTTTTTTTTTTAAAGATTTTATTGGGGAGGGGGAACAGGACTTTATTGGGGTACAATGTGTACTTCCAGGACTTTTTTTCCAAGTCAAGTTGTTGTCCTTTCAGTCTTAGTTGTGGAGGGTACAGCTCAGCTCCAGGTACAGTTGCCATTGCTAGTTGCAGGAAGCGCAGCCCACCATCCCTTCCGGGAGTCGAACCGGCAACCTTGTGGTTGAGAGGACATGCTCCAACCAACTGAGCCATCTGGGAGCTCAGCAGCAGCTCAGCTCAAGGTACCATGTTCAATCTTAGTTGCAGGAGGCAGAGCCCACCGTCCCTTGCGGGACTCGAGGAATTGAACTGGCAACCTTGTGGTTGAGAGCCCACTGGCCCATGTGGGAATCGAACTGGCAGCCTTTGGAGTTAGGAGCACAGAGCTCCAACCACCTGAGCCACCGGTCTGGCCCCAAGTTTCTGTGAGATTTGATGGTTGTATATGCCTACGTAATTATGAACTAAAACAAGAGACAGGACATTCCTTTCACCCTACAAAATTACCTTGAGCCCCATTCCATTCAGTTCCTGCTAGCCCCTCAGAGGCGTCCACTTACTGATTTCTATTACCATAGATTTGTTTTCTCTGTTCTTTAACTTCATCTAAATGGAATCACACAGTATGCATTCTTTCTTATTGAGATTGTTTCATGCCACGTTTTACAGTTTATCCATGTTGTAATCAGTTTTATGAATATGTTCACTGAATGAATGTATTTAATGAATTTATCACAATTTACTTACTCTGTCACAATTTCTTTATGTGTTCTCATGTTGGTGAATATTTGCATTGTTTCCAGATTTTGGGCTTATAAATTAGGCTGCTCTGAGCATTATTGTACAAGTCGTTTTTGTGGAGACATGTTTTCATTTCTCTTGGATAAATAAATACTTAAGAGTAGAAGTGCTAAGTCATGAAGTAGATGTGTATTTCTTGGTAAGAAACTGACATACAGTTTTTCAAAGTGGTTGTACCAACTTACTCTCCCATTAGCAATGAATGAGGGTTCTAGTTGCTACACATCCTTACCAACCTTTGTATTGTCAGTCTTTTTTATTTTAGCCATACAGTAGCTGATGATATTGAATGTCTTTTTATTGGCCATTTATATATCTTTTTTTTTTGAAGTGTTGGTTCAAGTCTTTTACTAATGAAAACATGGATTGTTGATTTTTAAATTATTGATCTGTAGTTCTTTACATATTATGCATATGAGTCTTTTGCCATATGTTTTATGTCATGAATATTTTCTCCAAATTTGTCACTTACCTCTTTATTTTTCTTAATGATATCTTTTTATATTTATAGCTTTTTATTCTAATGATATCTAATGAGCAGAAATTTTTGATTTTGTTCAAATTTAATGTATCAATTATTTTTTACATTTAGTGGTTTTTAATATTCTGTCTAAGAAATTTTGTGGACCCAACATAGTAATCAGAATAGTACAGAACAGTTAGTTCCGTCACCCCCAAAAGTTCCCTTGTACTATGTAGTCACGTCTTCCCTCCACTCCTATCCTCTGGCAACCACTGATCTTCTTCTGCCTTCGATTGTTGTTTTATCTTTTTGAGAATGTCAGAAATTGAATCATACCTTTTGTAGATTGTAACCTTTTGAGATTGGCTTCTTTCCTTAATCTAATGCCTTTGAGATTCTTCCAAGTTGTTGCATGTATCAGTTTATTCCTTTGTATTCCTGACGAATAGCCCATTGATTGGATGCATCCCAGTTTGTTTATCCATTCACTCAGGATATTTAGGTGCTTTCCAGTTTTGTTGATTATGAATAGAATGTACAGGTATTTTGTGTGAACATAAGTTTTTATTTTGCGAGGCTAAATACCTAAGAGTAGGATGATTGCTGGTCCATATGTTAAGTATATGTTTAACTTTGTAAGAAACTTCCAGATTGTTTTCCAGATTGGTTGTGCCATTTTTCAGTCTACCCTGCAATGTGTGAACATTTCAGTAGCTCCACACCCTCACTAGCACGTTGGTATTGTTAGTATTTTTTCATTTTGGCCATTCTAAAAGGTATGTGATGGCTCATAGATTATAATTTGCATTTCTCTAATGGCTAATGATTTTGAACATCTTTTCATTTTTCCCCCCGTCCTAAATCCTCTTTGGTAAAGTGGATATAATAAGTCTTCAAGTCTTTTCCTTCATATATGATTTGCACATATTTTCTCCCCATTTATAGCTTGTCTTTTCATTCTGTGAACAGTGCCTTTCAGACAGCAAAATATTTTAATTTTGATGAAGTCCAGTTTATCAATTTTTTATTTTATGGATCGTACTTTGGGTGTTATATTCAAAATCTCTTTCCCTAACACCAGGCCATGAAGATTTTCTCTTATGTTTTCTTCTAAAAGATTTACATTTTACTTTTAGACCTATGATCCATTTTGAGTTGATTTTTGTATAAAGAATAAAGTAGGTTCATTTTTATCTATATGTAGATGTCAAATTGCTCTATCATCATTTGTTGTACAAACTCTCCTTTCCTGATTGAATGGGCTTGGTTCCTTTGTCAAAAACCTATTTGCTATATTCATGTGGATCTATTTTCGGGTTCTCTGTTCTGCCACATTAATTAATGTGTCTTTCCCTTTGCCAATACCACATTACCTTGATTACTGTAAAATTGTAGAATGTGAGTCTTCCACGCTTTTCTTTATTTCAAAATAGTTTTGTTCCTTTGCCTTTCCATATAAATTTTAGAATCAGTTTGTTTATATCTTCAAAAAAATTTTGGCTGCTATTTTTATTATAATTGTATTAAATCTGTAGAGTCAACTTTGGTAGAATTGACATTTTTATTATTAGTCTACCAGTCCATGAACATGCAATATCTCTTCATTTACTTAGGTCTTTCTCTTCATTTATTTAGGTCTTCTTTGGTTTCCTTCATCAGTGTTTTTTAATAATCAACATACAAATCTTTATGCCTTTTGTTAAATTTACATATAAGTATTTCATTTTTGGAGCTATTATAAATGGTATGCTTTATTAGACTTTGGTTTCTAATTGTTCGTTGCTAGTACTAGATAGAAATATGATTGTTTTATGTGTTGAAGTTGTATCCTGTGATTTTGTTAAAGTTACTTATTAGTTATAGGAATATTTTCTATGAATTTCTTGAGATTTTTCTATGTACACAATACTGCTGTCTGTGAAGACGGACAGTTTTATTTCTTACTTTTATAAGACTTCCAGTATCATGCTGAATAGGAGGGGTGAGAGTCAACATCTTTTCCCTGATTCTAATCTAGGAGGAAAGCATTCAGTCTTTCAACATTAAATATGATGTTGTCTGTAGCTTTCTTTTTTTTTTTAATTTATTGGGGTGACAATTGTTAGTAAAATTACATAGATTTCAGGTGTACAATTCTGTATTACATCATCTATAAATCCCATTGTGTGTTCACCACCCAGAGTCAGTTCTCCTTCCATCGCCATATATTTGATCCCCCTTACCCTCATCTTCCACCCCCCAACCCCCTTACCCTCTGGTAACCACTAAACTATTGTCTGTAGCTTTCTTATAGATGCTCTTTGTTAGGTTAGGGAAGTTCCTTTATATTCTCCGGTTGCTGAGAGTTCAATTTGTTCAGTACTTTTTCTGCATCAAATGATACGATCACATGTGTCTTTTTTACTTTAGACTATTAATATGGTGGATTACACTGATTGATGTTTGAATATTGAACCAGCTTTTTTGAATATATCCCAGCATTGCTGGGATAAGTCTCACTTGGTGTGGTGTATTATTCTTATTATATATTGCTGGATTTGAATTATTAATATTTGGTTGAGGATTTTTGCATTTGTGTTCACGAGGGTTATAGATCTGTAGATTTCTTCTTATACTGTTTTTCTCTGGTTTTGATATCAGGGTAATGATGGCCCCAAAAATGAGTTGGGAAGTGTTCCTTCTTCCATTTTAAAAAGAAAGTATTTAAAATTGGTTTCATTTATTCTTTAAATGTCTTGGTAGAATTTGCCAGTGATACCATCTGAGACTAGAGATTTCTTTTTTCTTGTTGGAAAGTTTTTAACTATGTATTTAATTTATTTAATAATTATAGGATTATTCCAAGTATCTATTTAATCATTGGTGAGGTTTGGTGGTTTGTACTTTTAAAGGAGTTGGTCCATTTCATCTGAGTTGTTTAAATTTATATGTAAAGTATTATTTGTAGTATTCTTTTGTTATCCTTTTAATGCCTGTGGGGTCTATAGTGATATCCCTCTTTCAGTCCTGTTATTGGTAATTCGTGTTTTCTCTCTTTTTTTTTTTTCTGTCAGTCTTTTAGAGTTTTATCAATTAAAAAAAATCTTTTCAAAGAACCAGCTTTGGTTTCGTTAATTTTCTCTATTGTTTTTCTGCTGTGATCGATGTCTGATATTATCATTATTACTTTTCTTTCTGCTTGATTTGGGTTTATTTTGTTCTTTTTCTGGTATGCTAAGGTGGAAGCTTAGATTATTGATTTTAGATTTTTCTTCTTTTATAATGTAATCATTTAATATTTTACCTTTCCCTCTAAGCACTTCCCTGTCTTCAGGCTGTAAATTTTGATGTGTTGTTTTTTAATTTCTATTCAGTTCAAACTATTTTCTAATTTTCCTTTAAATATTCTCTTGAACCATAACTTAGAAGTTGTATAATTGCTAAATTATTTGAGTTTTTCTGTTATCTTTTTGTTATTGATTTCTAGTCTAATTTCATTATGGTCAGAAAGCATACTTCATGATTTTAATTTTCTACATAGATTTGGTATACATGTATAATATTTTCTCTGCTGTATTTGCCCTGGATGGACTTTGTAGGTTGTAGGGTATGAACATCTTCAATTTTGCTAGATAATAACAAATTGTTTCTCAAAATTTAAAGATAGTTTTACTAATCTATTTTACCACCCCACCCCACCCGGAACTGGATATGGATGTACTGTATCCTACCCAAACCTATACTCATTATGTTCTTATTTAACTTTCACCCTTTCTAGTCTTGGAAGACAACTAACCACTAATAGAACATTTTTCTCATCTTCCAAGAATTGAGGTTGTATTTATAATCCCCAATAATTAGGATTATCACATTAAGCATACTGAGGTTGAAATCTCAAGTAGGTTTTGGTTACCATCCTAACTGACTTGAAGTTTCTCATTGGTCGTGGATTTTTTACTGTGAAGCAGGACCTAGGGCTGCGTGTAGCTTGAGTGATTATGTGTGTGATACAGGTAGACATGGTCAGCCCTTTTATAGTTGCTGAAATAAGTCCATACCCCAGAGATGAGATTAGATTTTCACCTATATCTACTTCTAGACTATATGATTTAAATGATCAAATATATTAGTTTGATATAGGTAGGAGAAATTCTGTACCCATACTAAGTTTATACCTAACTTCTTCCACCAATGTTTTCATTGCCTGATTGAATTGTTTTTTTGGTTTTTTAAACATTCTTCCTATCTGAGAGGGATATAAGTCTCACATTTGAGTTCTACAGAGTTCTCATACCTTTGATTCTGTATTCTCAACACTTAAGTGCTAATGACAAATATTCCATTTTTAACTTAAAGAAGAACTGATTGTGGGCATTTACTATATTTTATAACCTCCCTAATAGGATATATAACTTTTAGTGCTGAAACCATAAAGAAAATAATGTCAGTGATTAATAGAAGTTGTTTAAGCCTGGAATTAATTTGTATTATAGAAGGAAGGTTTTCTTTTTGGGGAACAACTTAAATTGAGACATTATTCTCAATTTTAAATGACAAGAAAACATCTAACTTTTTTTATCAGTGATTAAAACTTAAAGAGGACGGGAAAGACTGAATTACCTTTATGCCTGTTTTAAATTGTAAAGTACCTTAACATCTATTTAGCTTAAAAATAAGCCAATTTTATTTAACTGAAAGTGTCATTCTTTTATTAAAATAATTTTAAAAGTAAAATTACCCGGAATGCAAACTATTGTTTTAAGGAAAGTTACTTACATTTGTTCCTTCTGATTTTGTTAAATTTGACAAAAATACCTCCCAAATAGCCATGCTTTACATACATACTATATGAGAGTGCAAAAGCCAGACACTTGGAACGAAAATTAAGACAATAGCCACTTAGGGTGCTTTTTACTCAAATGAAACTCTGATTTGTGAGGAATATTAATTGCAGGGTAGTGAAGATACAAAATTGTGTATAGGTAGAAAAATTACTAATTTGTGATTTCCTAAATGTTTATTTAAATAACATTTATAGTAAGTTCATATAAAGTTATGTTGAATTGATTTGAAATATTCAAATCTTGAAATAGAATGCAAAAGTTGTAGCCTAAATTATATAAAAGTTGAAAAATATTTAAATGGTTGAAAGCCGGTGGGGAATGTGAAGCAACTTTGTTAAACACTGTTAGGAAAACAATGGAACTGTGTTCATTTAATATTAAATATTGGACTTCTGAAGGTTTTCCTGGAAATTCGATTGGAGTTTCTGCCAACCAAAGGTATTTCAAGCCCATCTGATGCATCATACCTGGGCTCTACCAAGGTCAGATGGAAGTTTCTAGGAAAACTTTCTCACTAACCCATAATTTGAGATAGGATGATAGTTATGGAGCTATGAAAAATAATCCTGGGGTTGCCACTGCCACTGTTTCTGTTTTATTTGCCTAACGAACATATTTCTTGTTGCTTGTTCTCTTGCAGGTAATATGGACGATGTCCAATGCAGTTTGTTTATTAGTATCTTATCATATAATTTAAGATTATAATCCTAAAGGCACAATGGATGCTAATTGGAACAACTTTAAGAATTTACTCATATCACCACATAATTTCCTTTTTTCGAATAGTGCAAACAAAATATGCACTTTTTAATCATATAGATTCAAAAAGTTTCTGAAAAGATAGGAGATATTTTCTGTTAAAGCTGCACCCAGAATTTTATTTCTGTGATAGTAACTTGAGAGTATGCAGTCTGCCGTTTCATTTCATTTTATTGAAATTGAGTTTTGTTTTTTTCTGGTAAAGAGATATAAAAATTCACTTACATTTGTTTTTTACCATATGGAGAACATGAGTTCAGGAAATTAGAGATTTGAATTTGTAAATTTTTTTGTATGTATCAGTTTGTCAATCTTTTGTTTAACTATAGAATCTTCATAACATTAAAGAGTTGCATGTTTTAAAGGTTAGAGAAAAATGGACACACTGAATCCTAGCAACTGAATGCAAATAGAGAAATACGTCAGTACCACACTTATGTCAGCAGTTTGTTCTGTTTGCTTGGGAACTCTTTTGTTTTAGTAGATTGTTTACAATGAGGTCTTTCAGTGAAGCAGGACTACATGACTGAATATGTACTCTGTATTGTCTGAGTACCTTCTGTATATAAACTTTAAGACGTATGCATACAGGCATATTTACTGTTATTTAGTTAATTTGTTATTGATACTTAGTCTTATTTATTTTCTTTCTCAAAAAGATTTTGTTTGTTCATGCTTTATATCTAGCAATAGGTTTTGCATTTCTGATTATGGTTTCTTTGTATAGGGCACTGAGTATGTTTCCAGAAAAATTATTAAAATTAAATCTATATGGCTGATGAGCCACTTGACTTGTTTTTAAGAGAGAAGTTTAAGCTATTAGAGGTGAAATAATCTTGATTTTTCTTGATCAAGGGCTTTAATTTCATTGTGTCTTAATTTTCTTAACGGTACTAAAATACTAAGAGTTTAAAACATGTCATTGAGTGTTAAAATGAAGTTCAGAGTGTTAGGGAATTGTGTGTGTTTTCTGGGGGGCAAGAGGCAGACGTTATCTAGTGGAAAAGGTCAGTAGGCAGTTGAAGATTGCAGCCTTGGAGCTTGGAAAAACAGAATGAGGTCCGAGATATACTTTAGAAGCTACTCAATATATTTTATTGAAGGCCTACTACATGCCCCTGGGAATTCAGGTCCTAGGGTGCACGCAGACCACAAGACTGGCATCTCCCTTGCCCATGGATTTGATAGTCTAGTCACTAGATTCTAGAGGGAGGATTATTTGTTTAGAAGGTCTTAATTGAAGCTTGGGAATGGATGAAGTTGGAGGAGAATAAAGGAGCGTAGACAGAATTAAATTAAGGACAGAGTGACTTTGGGAAGTACCTATATTTAGTGGTTGGCAGGATAAAGTGGAGTCAGTGAAGTAAGCGAAGTGGTTGCATGTAGGGAATTTACCATGAAGCTAATTAAACTTAAGCTCCGGGGTCCCTCACTTGTGCACATTTCTTGCAAGACTTTGGAAGGTAGGTGTTCACCTGGCCATATGTTTTCGTAGAGTTTCTAAAAGTAAGGTATTTTAAATTAAGATTGCTATCTCTTTCCATTCTTGACTTAACCTCGCCTAGCACTGGAATGGCTGCAGGCATTTTTAGGATCCAGCTAAGCGAAAGTTGAATTGGGATTGCATTTAGTTTGGGCAAAATATATTCATGTGTTTTTTTGTCACTTCGGAGTATATTTAAGTTTTTGCCAGGTATTCTGTTACAGGAATGACACCTAACAGTATTCATTAGCCACGATGCTGACTCAGTGTTATGACACAAAGATGCAAGGCCAGAGGTCATAGGTTATGTGAACATGTCCTACAGTACCTGACACAAGAAGTATGTGGGTAGGGTAAGAGAAACACAATTTAAAATATACAGAACCAAGGGGTAGTGGATGGGGGACGGAAGGTTGTCACTTGTGAGAGACATAAATGATAAATGTCTAACTATTACATTATTTTCTGCACCTGAAACCAATTTTTAAAAAATGTTACAAAAATAAAAAAATAAAATAAAAAGTTAAAAAAAAAATAAATGATGTACAGAGCCAGAAGCCAGTCTGGGGAAAATTCTTCTGAGTCTGATAGCTTGTAAATAAAGGAAATGAATAGAAGATTCCCAAAATTTTAAAAGAACACCAAAATTTTATATGACATGACCATTAATAGTTTGTGAACCTAAAAGAATATTTTTTTCTAAAATGGAAATAATAATTTAGTATTTAGAAAGTTTTAAAAAATCTATCTCTTTATAGAAAATCTTACATACCATTATCATATGAAGGAGTGATCACAAAAGATATACACTAACAATGTGGGGAAAGTATTCCAGAAGTGTGTCATGGAGTTCATTGATAGAATGATGTTATTTTACTGGATTTTTATGATGCTTGTAATGTTAGGATTTTTTCCCCCTCATTCTAGGTAAGTATTCACTTTGCAATCTAATTTTGTATTTGCAATTCCACCTTTCTTTTTTGTTTTTTCTTAAAGAGGGCCCTCTAAATTCTTCAAAGTTCAGGCCCAACAAAGCTTGGGAAGCATGGAATCATGGAAGTCAAGAGGAGACAATTTAAAGGTGGGGAGGATGTGTTCTGTTTAAATGACGCACTGAGTGAGGGAGCTAAGGACTGCAGTTTGACTTGGTGATGGAGACCATTACTGATGATCTTCAGGAATGACTAGGAATTTGGGATGGGAAGTGGAGGTTGTGTACTTTTGAAGAAAGTGGCAGTGCAGTTCAAGAGCAGTATTTTGGGGGGGGAAGCAAGGGCCAGGAAATCGGTGTGTGTGTGTGTGCACGTGTGTTTTAAGTGTGAATATGCACTTCTAAGATAGGTATTCATCTAAATACAGAGGGTGTGTTGTACGAGGCAGCTTGCGGGGCCTCTGGTCCCGCTCCCCACATAAGAACGCAGCATATGGCTAGGCCAAAAAGGAACACGCACGGAGCCATAGATAAGGGAGTCATACCACTATATTCTCTCTGGCGGCCGGGGAGACACACAGAGTAGTAGCCACACGATCTGCAGTCCGCCATTCACTTCTCTGCCTGCCAACCAACCAACCAACCAATCAACGCAGCCCCGCAGTTACATCAGTAGCCAATTGGCTAACTGGTTGCAGCTGACGGCCAACCAATCACAGTTGATGGTCATTCACTACCTGAGCCACCACCTCCCCACGCGAGGCCGAGAGCCTGGAAACTGCTCTCTGGGACTCTGTCCCCACACTCCACCCCTCCAGGGTCTCGCCTCACAATCTACATGACAAGCATAGAAAAAAGCATGGCCAAGTCCACTACGTAGTGATATGTTCCCAGGTGGACAGTCAGACGATCCATCAAACTGTGTATTGAAGGTACTGCCGCGTACAAAGGTGGCGTCACCTTATTTAACTCCCTACAGTCCATAGTCATTCGCCAGGTCCCATCTGGCTTCTTCACAGGCCATACTGGGGATTTAAAGGGACTGTGCGTTGGCCTCACAATATGTGCCTTCTCCAATTCCAATATTGTACGACCAATCTCCTCCTGCCCTCCTGGCAGGCGGTACTGTCACTCTGTAACCACGTGCCAGGGCTGTGGCAACACTTGAGGAGGGTGGTGAGCATGCCTGCGTGTCACCGCTTTCACCACCTGGATCCGGAGACGGAACTCTCCTACCGACGTCTGTAAGCTGAGGCCATGTAGCACGTCCACCCCTAAAATATACTCCGGAACGGGGGGAGACATAAACCTTATAGGTACGAGGGGGAAGCCTTCCTATACCCAGTGGTAAGGATACAGCTTTTACAGTCACAGTCTTTCCCCCATAGCCATCTATGCAGATTGCTGGTCCGGGGAACAGTTCTGGATTCCCATAGACAAGACTGCAGTCTGCGCCAATGTCCACTAGGGCTAAAACCCTCTGCACATTAGAAGAGGACCAATGTATGGACAGTTCCACATGGGGCCTCCGGTCCCTGCTCATCCCCTCTGACCGGGTACCTTGGCCCCACCCCTAATCAAGCTGAAAGGAGTTGGCCTCAAGCAGCCGCATGAAGTCCTGGCGGGACACGGGTCGCGCTTTCCCAGACTTCTCCTTTAGGCTTCTCTTGAATTGCTGTTCCGGACGCAACTGTTTCCAAAGTTCCAACAAGAGTGCATTGGGTTGTTGATCTATTTTTTCCGATCGACCCCTGCTGCCACAAGATCACGCCACATCTGTGTGCGTGTTACTCTCTGAGGCCGTGACCTCGCCCTTTTACTTTTGATTTGGGCTTCCAGGTCTCAACTATTCGGACCTCCTGTCTTAACTTCCTTTGCCTCTGGCTTTCAACATCTCCTGCCATGGCAGTTGTAACTTCATGGATCCACCGCCCCACATAGGGCGTAAGAATGGCGACCAAGGATCCAAAAGCACTTGCAGGTGCAGTATCCAAAACCAGATCTCTCATGCTGGCTGTAAAAAGCTCGTCATCCGGCCCCTGCATATTAGGGTTGAAAATAGCATGTCTCATACCCATTTCACCCATGATTTGAGTAAGTTCCGTATATGACTGCCATTGACTCACAGTGTCTGGCAGCTCGCCAGCCTGTCCCCATACAGTGAGTACCGCAGCACTGAGCCACTCCATTAGAGAATGGTTGCCCTGGTCTTGGGCTAACCTATGGCAGTTCTGTAACCTTTGTCACAGGGACGGATGCACTGTCACGAAGGCTAGCTTTTCGATCTCGCCTGAGGAGCAGAGAATGTTGTCTGCTCCCTCGTCCCATAAACGTAGTAGCCAAGCCGAGACTGGCTCTCCAGGGCTCTGTTTGTACCGCCTCCCCAGCTCCTGCAACTCAGTGGTAGTGTAAGGCATGTAGGTTGTGAACTCAGTCACAGCTGGGTTGCCGGCAGCAACGCCCCCGGGGCCCAAAGGTTGCTCACATTTTACTCTTTGCTTCAAGATTGGCTGGGCGTGGGGGTTGGGAGCTACATCGGCTCCACTCGCTTCCTCCGCCTCTGCCTCAGAGTCTCCACCTTGGGGCCCCTCTTCTAACAGGCGGACCCGAGCTTCCAGTGCTTCCAATCGGGACACCTCGTCCGGCACCTGGGACATTTCATTAGGCACATTTTCCGTGTTGAGACTCAAGGCCATGAGGAACATCCAGCCCACACGGCCGGCTGTAGCCTTCTACGCCTCCTCCGGCAACTGCTCAGCCAGAGCCTGCAGGGCCCTCTCCATGCTGGCCGGAGAGCCGTCCATGTCCTCCCACCCCTCCTTGGGAGTCCAATTCCTGAGAACAGTGGCCACCGGACACCACACACTGTGTGGGGGCCACACGTCCTTCTGCCCAGAGTCAGACTCCATTCCTACCTGGCCGGAATTTTGCTCGCCATGCCAGGCATCCGATTGGGTGGAGGCCTCAGTGCAAGATGTCCACAACCCTCAGATCCTACAGCAGCAGCATATTACTAAAAGGAAGGTTTCGCCTTCTGTGGCCAGGAGGGAGGTGTACCATCTGGAGACTCGAGTCTCCCAGGTGGACCGCGCCTCCCATTCCCGGTGCAACTCCTCTCGGGCCTTCTGAAACTGAACTTTTACACGCACAAACTGCTCCACCATGCTTCCGTAGGTTTTGGCCAGCACTGTACCCTGCTTGCTGTGCCATTTGTTGTGCGGGGCGGCCTGTGAGGCCTCTGGTCCCGCTCCCCACATAAGTACGCAGGACATGGCTAGGCCAAAAAGGAACGAACACCCACGGAGCCACAGGTAGGGGAGTCATACCACGATATTCTCTCTGGCGGCCGGGGAGACACACACAGTAGTAGTCACACGATCCGCAGTCCGCCATTCACTTTTCTGCCTGCCAACCAACCAACCAATCAACGCAGCCCTGCAGTTACATCAGTAGCCAATTGGCTAACCGGTTACAGCTGATGGCCAACCAATCACAGTTTATGGTCATTCCCTACCTGAGCCAGTACCTCCCCATGCGAGGCCAAGAGCCTGGAAACTGCTCTCTGGGACTCTGTCCCCACAAGGGGCCACAAAAATGTATATACAGTTTAAGAAAGGAAAAAAGATGAATACAAGTCATTTATATACATTTTTTTAGCACCCCCCCGTATGTTTAAGAGAGGGAAAATAATACATATAGCACAGAAGGAAAAATTAGAGATATTAGCAAGAGAGGTTAAAGCAGAGCAGAGATAGTAGCTAGAGCAGGGAGATAAAAGGAAATGAGGTTAAGACAAAGGCATGTCCTAAACAGTACAATTCAGTGAAGGGGCAAAAATCCATTCTTACACACTTCAATAGTTTTTTAGTCATCACTGGATTAGCCCTGCATTAATCCTGAGTACAGTAATTGGTTTTCATAATGCTTGTGCCAAGCAAGTCTTCCTGAAACTATGAGAGTGTATGCTTACTTGGCTCCAAAATAATACAGTTTTCAAAGATTTGCATTTGGATGGTTATATCTTTATGACATAAAAGGAAAATAATTATCTGCATTATTTTAACATGTTAAAGTTACTCTTCCAAATTTTTTTTTGACTATATGGGGTGGCTGCCCAAAATCAGTTTAAAAATATATATCAAGTCTTCTGCTAGTAAGGTTATACAGATTGATTATTTTAAAATATGAAATAAAGTTATTTTCTCTTATTTTTTTAGATGTTATATTAAAGGGTACAGAATTGAGTATCGGGTAGGGTATTTATTATTACATTTTCCATTCCATCCACCTATATTTATTAGGTGTCCCTTATATGCCAGGCATGAGTCTAGATGCGAAGAACAACATGGAGAGTTTCTGCCATCATGGAACTTACACTCTAATGAGGGAGACACAAAATAAGCACATAAATAATAAAATATATTACCAGTTAGTAAGGTATGTCATAGAGAAAAATAAGGGAGATTAAGATGAGTGGTGGAGGATGATATTTAGATAGGGTGATAAAAAAGCCAGGTAGGATATTTACATACCACTTTTTGTTAGTATATTTAGCGAACTGTTCTATGCAAACCAAAATGTGTTTAAGTTCAAATTATTTGAAATTTAATAGGAGCAACATCTACTCACTATAGTTTTCTCATTTCTAAAACTATTAATTACAAAATAGTATCAACCAAGTACGTATGTTGCAGGGTTTAAAGAAGATTATGTGTGTGTGTATGTGTAGTTATAGCCTTGGCACAATGCTTGAGATATTATCAACTCTCAATAAATGTTGACTCTTCTTTTTATATGACTTTATTTCCTATTATTTATTATATGCATTTATGTGAACCAAATGAGTTGTAAGAGGACCAGCTCCTCTATTAAGTATCTTCTTTTTCCTCATATGCCTCCAAATTCCAGACTGAAACATATTTTTAAACGTAGAGACCAAAAACATTTTTAATTGTGGTATAATGAACATACTGTACAGTATACTAACCTTAAATATACTGCTCAAAGAATGAATATTTTCATAGGTATACACCTGTGCAATCATGACCCAGATTCAAATACACAACATTCCCAGCATAGCAAAAGAAATCTTTGTTCACTCTTGGAGTCATTACTCCCTCCATATATAACTACTATTCTACCTTCTATCTCCATCAGTTTTTTTGTTTTGCCTGTTTTTGAATTTCATATAAATTGAATTATATTGTACGTTATCTTTTATATCTGTTTTCATTTGCTGAAAATAATGCCTACAAGATTCATCCATGATGTGACATGTATCACTAGTTCTTTTATAGTTCTGTGTAGTATTCCATAGTTTCAGTGTACCACAATTTATTCATTCTTCAGTTTATGGATGTTTGAATTATTTCCATTTGGGGGGCAGTTATGAATAAAGCTGTTGTGAACATTCTTATATATCTTTTGATAGACATATATTAATTTTTATTGACTATATACCTGGGAGTGGGTTTACTGCATCATAGGGTATGTGTGTTTAATCTCAGTGGAAACTGCCAACCAATTTTCCAAAGTTGTACCAATTTACACATCCAGTAGCAGCTGATGAAAGTTCCAATTGATCCACATTCTGATCAGCACTTCGAATGAGTGTCTAGCCATTTTGTGAGGTGTATAGTGGTGTGTCATTGTCACTTTAATTTGCATTTCTTTGATGCTAATGATGCTTGAGTATTTTGTATATGTTGATTGGCCATTTGTGAAGTTTCTGTTTATATCTTTTGCCCACTTAAAAATTTAGATCGACTTTTTATTGATTTATAGTAGTTCTTTGTATTCTTTATGAACTCTATTAACATAAAATCTTTACTGGAATTATGTATTGGGATATCTTCTATTGGTCTGTGGCTTATCTTTTTGCTCTCTTAATGATATATGTTGGTGAACAGAAGTTCTTAGTTTCAATGTAGTACAACTTACCATTTTTTTCTTTTTGTAGGTTAGTAGCTAGTTTTTAGTTTGTAGTTTTGTAGTCTTTTGTATATTAATTTAAAAAATTATTTGTCCACACAAAGATCATGAAGATATTCTTATATTTTCTTCTGGAAGGTTTATAGTTTTACCTTTCTCTTTTAGGTCTGTGATCTATCTTGAATTAATTTTTGTTAGTGGTGTGAAATTGAGGTCAAGGTTAACTGTCTTTTTGTACTGGTTTCCAATGGGCTGGCACTATTAATTGAAAAGACTGTCTTTTCTCCCACAGGTTTGCAGTGGTGTCATTTTCGTAAACCAAGTGACTGTATATGTGTGGATCTATTTTTGGACTTTGTCTTACTGGTCTAGATTGTCACACTATCACTTTGTAGTAAATCTTGAAATCTGGCGGTGTAAATCTTTCAACTTTGTTCATGAAAATTGAACCTGACTATTCTAGGTTCTTTGCATTCCCATATAAATTTTAGATCAGTTTGTCACCACAAAAAAAGCTTGCTGGAATTTTGATTGGGATTGCATTGGCTGTATAGATTAATTTGGGGAGAACTTTTGTCATAACAATATTGAGTCTCACAAACTGATGTATTTCTTCATTTATTTACATCTTTAAAATTTTTTCCTCATTGTTTTTTAGTTTTCAGGGTAGATATCCATCTTATATATGATTTATTCATTAGCATTTGATCTTTTGTTATATACTAAATAGTTTCATAAATGTATTTTCCATTTGTTATTACTACATAGAAATACAGTATAAAAGTCTTGAATTTGTATCAGCCAACCATTCTAAATTCACTTATTTATTTAGTTGCTTGTTTGTAGATTCCTTTGCATCTTCTATGTATATAATCATGTTATCTGTGGGTAAAGACAATTTTACTTCCTTCTGGTCTTTATACTTTCCTACCCTTTTATTGCATTATAATGTCTAGAACTTCTAAAATAATATTGAATAGAAGAATGATAGTGGACAATCTTGTTTTCTCCCCAATTTCAGAGGAAAATATTCAATATTTTACCATGAAGATTGATATTAGCTGTAGATCATGTATGTGTGTTTTGTATTAGATACCTTTTATCATATTAAGGAATTTCCTTTCCATTCCCAGATTGCTGAGAGGTTTTTGAAATGATGAATGAGTTAAATTTTATCAGACACTTTTTCTGCATCTATTGAAATGATCGTAAGAGTTCTTTTTTATTTTTTAACGTAATGAGGTACTTTGGTTTATTTCTGAATGTTGAACCAACATTGTATTCTTGGAATTAACTCCACTTGGTCATTTATGTTACTCTGTTTATATGTTGCTGGATTTACCTTGCTAAATCATTATTGTTTTTAGAATTTTCATCTGTGTTCATGAGAGGTGTTGGTTTGTAATTTTTCTTTTCTCATAATGTCCATGTCAGGTATTGATATTTAGGTTATGCTGGCCTCATGTGACTTAATATTTCCCCTTTCACTATTTGCTGAAAAAAAGTATGTAAGATTGGTTTCCGCTACTTTTAATCTGTATGATCGTCTTTTCCCCCTCTTATAAAGTTTTTGAAGTAGTCATTAAAATAGGGTATGATTGTCTTCTTTTTCAGTTGAGAAAACTGAAGCTTAGAGAAGTGAAACAGGAATAGGCAGCTGGTAATTACTGAGCCGTAAGCCAGTTCTCACTTCAAAGCCCATGCTGCGTAATGCACATGGAGGAAAATGACTGACCCAGTGGTCATATGCAGGTCTTAAGAAATACTAGAAGCTGGTTTTTTTGAAAACTTAGAAAACTTTTTTTGAAAACTTACTTCCTGCTAGTGTAAGAATCACATTCTTGATGACCCGCTTCTTAGCTGTTTGTGATGAAAAGTCCATCCATTCCAAAACTGAACAAATCGGTTTTATTTCTCTGTGGGAACAAATGGTTACTCGGAATTTACTGGAACTCATTTTTTTCCCCAAATCCACATAGTCCTGGCAAAAATTCTTTGGCTTTGTAGAAGTTAAGATAGTTAGTTCCAACCTTGATTTTTTTCAGCATATGGTAGGTTAACAGAGTTGGTTCATCCTATACTAACAGGTCCAAGGATGCAGGAAAAAGCTTCATATTAGGGAAATATAAGGTGAATTTCAATACTTTATTTTCCCCCAAGTTCAGTTAGTCTCATCAGAGAGGCTTTCTTATAAAAATAAATTTTAACTTATTTTATGTGGAAGCATCTTTTCTTCTGTTAGATGATACAAAATACACGAAAAGGTGTACCTTACTTGTTGATTACTAAAGAGGTCAGGTTTTCAAACAAGTATTTACTAATGACTTCTCATCCAATAGCTATTTGCATTTTATTTTTAGGATTGTATTGGAAATGGCTGACTCCTTTATGAGTTTGAGCAAGTTGTAATGTTGTTTAGTCACTAAAATTCATACTGTGCCAATAACATTATTTTATTTCCTTCATATTAAAGCCTCAATAAGTTTGTCTCATTTCCAGTTAACTTAATTAGAAAGTCTGGCTCCTTTTGAAACAGCTTCTCATTTTTAAAGCATAAAATGTTATTTAGTGAAACCTATAAAAGAATATTAGAGAAAGTAAGTTCTTTTTAGGAAATAATGTTCTGTGTTAATAAAATCTCAGGATTTTAGAGCTAAGAATTATTTTCAAGAGGTCATTTAATCCTTCTAGTACTTGTGATATTTCTATCTCAGTGAGATCGTTTTCTTGACAAATACTGTATTTATTGCCTTCTAAAATCCTTTATTAATTATGGATGCCTCCAACATTGGAGACACAAATTTAAAGGAATACATATTATTTTCAGCCTTGGTCAGCTTAAAAATTGGAGTTAAAGTGTTGGCCTGCTTGTCGTTTTCCTACCCCTTAGTTGTGCTAGGAATAGATCTTTATTCTCTTGCTCTTCTATAGGTATGATTGGTTAATATGTGGACTCTAATATTTAGTAAGGTTAATTATTAATATGAGAATTATGGATTTTATTTTGGTTTTTATATAAAGCTAAACATGAATGGACTGGATGTTAATTGTTTGTGCTGAATAATAAAAGTTTAACTTTGGGAGGTTCATTATATTAGTTGAATTGGAAATACTTGTTCTATAAGTTGTATTAAAATTCTGAGATAGGTAAAGAGGAAGTTAATTGATTTTATTATAATAATGCTGTGAAATAGGAAAAGTAAAAAAAAATATTAAGGTAAATTATCAAAAATAAGTACAAAGGAATATTTTAATGTTGAATTACTTATGAGCTGACAAACTATCATTACTTGCTTAAGATTAACAGCATAATACAATGTTTTAAAAACTAGCCTAGAAAAGGCTTGCCAGTTTTTCACATTTTTAAGATATTATTTCTTAAAATATTTGCTGGAAAAAAAGATTAGTAAAATTCCAGGTGAAGTTTTCCCTCCTAATTAAGTTTTCCCTTTTTTCCTCTCTCTGTTCTCACTTCTAATGTTCAATGATACTGGTGTTGGCAGGATTTCCTAATAAGAGTGCATTTATACTCCCATTGTAGATGTTCTGATGTCATTTCTTTTTCTATATTTTACCATGGTTCAGTTATTTTCTGGGAATCTGACGCAGTGAAAAGGTAACAGGTTAGCTTCAGAGAAAAGAGATGAAACTGAGGCTAAAAGTGGTTGAATATATACTAGTTAGTTACCAGTTACTATTTGCATATTATTAATGGTAAATTTCAAGTTTTACTGGCTATTTCTTGTTTTCTAGGAGCCCTGCTTAGAGTATTTCCTTTGGTCATTTAGTTAACAGATACAAGTGTCTGCTATGTACATAACATTTCTATGAGCATCCAACTCATTGATTGTGCTCAAGTGTTAGTAACCAGTATGAATATTAATTCAGTAAAACATATAGCACTTAATCTTCCCCACATATAGAACTTAATCTTCCTCCCAAATTTTATTTTGTGTATTTTAATGGAAAAAAATAAACGAACATATTCATATTCTAGCTCTCTTCCATCAGCATAAATGAATAGGTTTAACTATATTTTCTGTTATCATTTTCTTAAGTTTTATTGAATGAGATGGCTAAAATGAGTAGTAGATATTATCTGTGATTATCTTTGGATTTCAATTACTTATATCACCTCTTTACAACTGATAATCACAAGTAGTTTCAAAAGCTTGAAAAATTTTAACGTAAAATTTCTGTTTAGTTTTTATAATACAGTTTTATTTCTTTCAAGGCAAACATGCACGTTAAAAACAAAGTAGTACTAAAACACTTAAAAACAAGAATTGCAGTCCTCATTCTAGTTCTTCCCCATTCTCAAGTCCTGCTCCCCATATACAATCATGCCAAATTATTTTCACTATTTGTTATGGTATTTATGTATATAATTTAAAATAACATAACTCTTTTGCCAGTTTCTTGATTTAAGCAAATCTTGTATGGTAATTGAGAATTTAGGTCTCTTACAGTTCTTCCCTTACACTCTTCTTCCATTCTCTTATAGGAGCTATGTTACTCTCTTAAGGTCTATGTATATTATTTGCATTCTTTGATTATGGAAATACTGTTTCCTTTTTGAAGTAAGTAGTCTCCCCGCCCCCCACCCCTTTTTTAGCATCGGTGTTATTAAAAAGTTAAAAGCCATTCTGATTTCCCTCTGGAAGTTTTTAGGATTTTTTCTTTTTAATAAATTTTATTGGGGAATATTGGGGAACAGTGTGTTTCTCCAGGGCCCATCAGCTCCAAGTAGTTGTCCTTCCATCCTGTTGTGGAGGGTGCATTCACCATTTTCAATCTTTAGTTGTGGGTGGCACAGCCCACCATCCCATGGGGGAACTGAACTGGCAACCTTGTTAAGAGCTCAAGCTCTAACCAACTTAACCATCCGGCCACCCCTCCAGAAGCTCAGTGGCAGCTCATTGTCTTCAATCTAGTTGTGGAGGGCGCAGCTCACTGGCCCATGTGGGAATCGAACCAGCAACCCTGTTGTTCAGAGCTTACACTCTAACCAACTGAGCCATCCAGCCACCCTAGGATTTTCTTTACCCTGATGTTCACAGGTTTTGTGATGTGCTTGCTGTATGTCTTTTTTTCAGTCGTGTTGATAGTTGATGGGTCTTTTTGTTTAGATTCATAGGTTTTAATTTGGGGAAATTTTCCTATGATTTTTGGTAATTTCCACTTTTTCCTTTTTTCCATTTCTTTATTTATGGACTTTCTGTTATTGGACGTTGTATCTACTAGGTTAGCATAGTATCTTCTAGATTAATTGCCTCATTTTTTAAAATCTCGTTTTTCTCCCAAAGTCCACCTTTTAGTTTTATTTTTCAGTTGTCTTGCACTTCATCTTCTTATTCTTCTACTGAATTATAAAATTTTTGTTACTACAGTTTTAATTTCTCAGAGGACATTCTTGTTCTCTGTTTCCATTTTAATATTAATTTTGTTTCACGGCTGCAATATCTACTCATCTTTCTGAGATGATTAATAATAACCATAATTTATTGATGTTTTCTTCTGTTTCTTTTTTCCTCCCAGTTCCTAATTTTTTTGTGGCTCATTTTGGCCTTCCTATTTCTTAGTTCTCTCAAAAGTAGACTCTTAAGATACTTTATCTTTGATTAATTTGGGAGCTGATTCCAGCAATTATAATGAGAGAATAGGGAAATGAGACAGGAAGAGAGGAAAGGGAATGAAGTGTATATTGACTGAGAGGCTTACCCCTGTGGGCAGCTAGGGCTAAGTATTACTGGAGACCCTCAGAGATAACTCTGTGTTGTAGAACTATGCTGTCCAATACTAACCACTAGCTACATATGGTTATTTAAATTTCAATTAAATAAAATTAAAAATTCAGTTTTTAGTTATAGTAGCCACATTTCAAGTGTTCAGTACTCAATTCTGGCTAGTGGTTACCATATTGGACAATATAAATATGGAACATTTCCATACTGGTTTAGTACTTACCTCAGATTGTCTGTCCTACTACTGAGGTGTGGGAAGGCTGGACTCTTTAACTACTGACATCTGTCCCTTATTGGTTAAAGGTAGTTTCTAGAGTTGTTAATTCCCTGTCACTACTGGCCTGCCTCTTACAGGGGCTGTGTCAGTCTGCTATCACACCTCTTTTTACTGGATACCTGCTGACATCAAATACTGAGTTTCTCTAGCTCATTTTCTCCAAAGACCAACATTCTGGTCTACCAACCTGTGGAAAGAAGTCATTTGACTGAGTATGGTGGAGTTAGTCTCTTATCAGTATAAATATGTGGATTTTCAACCAAACTCTCCAGATTTTAGTGGGAAATCTTACCCCAATATTCCCTGGCAAATGGAATCTTCAAGTTTTAATTCTTTGGAGGGTTCTGTGGAATAAATTGACTTCTTATTCTTATCTCCTATTGTAGGAATGATTATGTGTGGAACTTCAACCTTTTTGATTTGCAAATTACCACTCCTTTGGAGCTTAAGAAAAATTATGATGTATAGTGTTTCAAACATATGGAAAAGTATTAGGGAAAATATACTTGCAATTTTTGTAATGCCGGGATAAACCCAACTAGGGTTTCTGGTTTGTGTGTGTGTGTGTGTGTGTTAAATTTTTTATGCCAAGACTCTTATTTGCATTTCAGGAGACTTGCCACCACTCACTGATATCAAGGCTGTTGAGATTGTATTGATTTTTCTCTTCCATTTGGCTGTGTTTAGTTTGCTAATATTTTATTGAGACTTTTTGTGTCTATTTGCATAAGAGATCTTGGCATATATTATCATCTTGTAACATCTATTCTCATCTGGTTTTGACGTCAAGGTAATACTAGACTTACAGAAAAAAGTCAGTGAGTAACAGTTTGTACAAAGTTAAAATTTGTTATTCCATAAATGCTTGGCTAAACTATGCAGTTTGGGCCTAGTTGTATTTGTGTGTGTGTGTGACACTCCTTTATGCAGTTTGGGCCTAGCTGTATTTGTGTGTGTGTGTCACACTCCTTTCTTCTGTTTTAATATTTTTCTTCCTAAAATATACTTTAAAAAATAGTTCATTTAATTATGGTCTGTTAGTGGAAATCTCATTTTGTATGTCTGAAAGTTTCTTTTTCAAAACTCTTACTCTTGAATAAAGTTTAGCTGGGTATTTAATTGTAGATTGAAAGTATTTTCTCCTGAGGTGTTTTGTCTGTTCGTTTTGTTTTGAAAATTTTCCTTTTTAAGTTTGGTGTGAAGACCAGGTGGCTTGATAATGCCCAAATCTTACTTAAATGTTAGGTCTATAGATCTAACAAGTGGAAACTAATTTTGAAAATGGACATTCCGGTTTCAAATTAGATACCAGCAATATTTATGACAACAACAACTTTATAGTGTCATTTTTATTTAATTTTAACAGCAAGAATTTTTTCAAATGCTTGAACCAGCAGTTCTGAATCATGACTTGTATTAGAAACTATTGATTTAATTGGTTTGGGATGGGAGGGCCAGTCCTGGATTATCTTTTAATGTGCCCCCAATTAATTCTAATATATAGACGAGGCACTGAGTTACACACTGATCTGTACATTCAGTGAAATCCTAATACAAATTCCAGCAGTCTTTTCTTAAACAAGAAATTGGTCATCTAATTCTGCATTTACATGGAAAGACAAATAGTCAAAGCAGCAATAGATGGAAGAACACAGTTGGATTTATACTACCTGATTTCAGAATTTACTTAGATACAGTGTGGTGGCATACACATTATGGATCAGTGGAATAGAACTGAGTGCCCAGAAATAGATCCACATATATAAGGTCATTTGATTTTTGACAAAGGTGTCTGCGTAATTCAAGGGAGGAAGTTATAGTGTTTCAGTAAACATACTGTAACAACTGTACAGTCTGTATGGGGAAAAAAAATGAACAATGACTCTTACCTCATACCATGCATAAAAAAAAGGTTATAGATCAAAATTTAAAAATAAAGAAACTATAAAACATCTATAAGAAAACACTAAACATAAAAAACATAAGCCATAAAAGAAAAAAAATAAACTGAATTTTAACAAAATTAAAAACTCTTAAAATACCTAGAAGAAAATATAGGAAGAAACTTCTCAGACATTACCCGGAGTAAGATTTTTACTGATATATACCCTCGCTCGAGGGAACTAAGAGAAAAAATAAACATGTGGGATTATATCAAACTAAAAAGTTTTTTCACAGCAAAGGAAACCATCAATAAAACAAGAAGGGATCCTACTGAATGGGAAAAGACATTTGCCAATGATATATCTGATAAGGGATTAATATCACAAATCTATGGAAAACTCACTCAATTCAACTCCAAAAAAACAAACGATCCAATTAAAAAATGGGCAGAGGACTTGAAGAGACATTTTTCTAAAAAGGACATACAGATGGCAAACAGACATATGAAGAAATGCTCAACCTCACTAACCATCAGAGAAATGCAAATAAAAACCACAATGAGATACCACCTCACCCCAGTCAAAATGGCTATCATCAATAAATCAACAAACAACAAGTGCTGGCGCGGATGTGGAGAAAAGGGAACGCTTGTGCACTGTTGGTGGGATTGCAGACTGGTGCAGCCGCTATGGAAAACAGTATGGAGGTATCTCAAAAATCTGAAAATGGAACTACCTTATGATCCAGTAATTCCACTCCTAGGTATCTATCCGGAGAAATCCAAAACTTCAATTCAAAAATCTTTATGCACTCCTATGTTTATTGCAGCACTATACACAATAGCTAAGACATGGAAACAACCAAAATGCCCATCGGTAGATGACTGGATTAAGAAACTGTGGTACATTTATACAATGGAGTATTATGCAGCCATAAAGAAGAAAGAAATCTTACCATTTGCAACAACATGGATGGATCTAGAGAACATTATGTTAAGTGAAATAAGTCAGACAGAGAAAGATAAGTACCATATGATCTCACTTATTTGCGGATTCTAAAGAAAAGAATAAGTGAATGAACTAATCAGAAACAGTTTGGGAGACAATGAGGAAAAACTGAGGGTTGCTAGATGGGCGGGAGGGGTGGGGGGTGGGGGGGAGGGTGAGGGGATTGGAGGGCAGTCGGTGACCACAGGATGGCCACGGGGTTTGAAAATTAATCTGGGGAACGTAATTTGGTGGTTACCAGAGCGTAAGGGGGTTGGGGGGTGGGAGATGAGGGTGAGGGGGACCAAATGTATGGTGATGGAAGGGGAGCTGACTCTGGGTGGTGAACACACAGTGTGATTTATGGATGATGTGATACAGAATTGCACACCTGAAATCTATGTAATTTTACTAACAATTGTCACCCCAATAAATTAAAAATAAATTAATAAAAAAAACCAAAACTCTTGTTTTTTGAAAGCTATCAGTAAGAAAATAAAAAGGTAAACCCTAACATGGGAAAAATATTCATAATACATACGAGTATATCTGACAAATGACTTCTATCTAGAACATTTACAGAACTCTTACAACTCAATAAAAAGAAGTAACATATAGATCTGGTTAAGATAGTGGAGTATGTAACCACTGTGCTTACCTCTGCTCATGACCATATCAAACTTACAACTAAACTACAGAACAACCATCACTGAGATATGCCTAAAGCCTAGTTGAACCGAAGCCCTACAACAAAGGACATACAAAAAAAGCCACCTTGAGACTGGTCGGAGGGGTGGAGAGGCGCAACGGGCTGGTCCCACACCCGCATGTGACCATTACAAATAGGGAGGAGTATCTTGGCTGCGAAAGACCCGCCGCCCCCAGCAGTGAGGGGTCCCAGCCCCACACCAGGCTCCCCAACTGTCCAGGATTCCAGTGCCAGGAAGAGAAGTCCCCATAATTTCTGGCTGTGGAAACCAGTGGAGAATGTGGCTGAGTGAGACAGAAGGCAGCTGCAGTCTCAGGAGCTCCTCTTAAAAGGCCCACACATGGACTTACTTGCTGATAGATTCACTTGCTGTAAGCTCCAATGCTGGGGCAGCAGCTTGAAAGGCGCCAGGGACATACAGGGAGGAACTGAATTGTCTTGCTTCAGAGAAAGGGCTAGAGGAGCAGCTTTCTTCCAGACAGGAGCTTGTAGAAGCGATTGTTTCTTTGGTAAGTCCTAATCCCAAGGCCTAACTCCTTTCGGCATGCAGACGTAGGTGGCTGCCGATTTGAGTTTCTATCAACCTGCCTAGCATCATTTGTTCTCCCTGATTCCCTGAGACCCCAACCCTACCCAACTTTTGGGCTCACCCAAGCCATTTCCAGTGGCATTTCCAGTGGTATTAAAAGCTTGTCTTAGCTCATGCTGCAGACTTTCCTAAAATCTCTTAAAGGTTCACAAGCAGCATCTGGCTTCAGTGTGTCCCGTGCCTCTAGCTGAACAGCCCCAAGCCAGGTGCTAGTGACAGCCAGTCTTGGTTTGTGGCTTGGCTTCTCAAAGCACCTTCAAATCCAGGGCAAGTGACAGCTATCTTTGGATTGCTTTGTGGCTCATGCCAGGTGTCCAAAGGCAGGGCATAGGCTGTTGCTGAACTTGACCTGCAACTGGGCTGGCACCAAAGCCCTGCTAATGTGAATCCTGCTCCATAGGATCAGCCCCTGCACCACAGTTCCTCCACTGTAATCACTGCCAGTCCTCACAATCAATCAGCTGGAGAATCAATCCCTCCTCCTGATGAGCAAACAGCAACCAAAGCTCAACTGCAACAGGAGGGCACACACAACCCACACAATGGACACGTGGAAAATCCAACTCGGTGACCAGGAAGACTGTGCCACTGAGCCCCATAGCACACCTACTACATAAAGCCACTCTGCTAAAACTGGGAAATATAGCAGCCCTACCTAATACATAGAAATAAACACAGGGAGGCAGCAAAACTGGGAGACAAAGAAACGTCCCCAAAGAAAGAACAGAACAAAACTCCATTAAAAGAACTAAATAAAATGGAGACAAGCAATCTACCAAACACAGAGTTCCAAACACTGTTCAAAGGATGCTCAGTGATCTCGGAGAAAACTTCAACAAAGAGGTAGGAAACATAAAAATGGAGATAGAAAAACATTAAAAAACCCAGTCAGAAACAAAGAATATAATAACTGAAATGAGGAATACAATTAGAGGAATCAACAGTAAGTTAGATGAAGCAGAAGATCAAATCAATGATGTAGAAGATAAGATAGCAGAAAACACCCAATCAGAACAGCAAAAAGAAAAAGAATCCAAAAAAAGAAAAAAAAAAAAGACAGTTTAAGGGGACTCTGGGGCAACATCAAGCTTACCAACACTCTCATCATAGGGGTACTAGAAGGAGAAAAGGGAGAGCAAGGCATTGAAATCCTATCTGAAGAAATAATGACAGAAAACTTCCCAAATTGGCCAGGGAAATAGACATACAAACCCAGGAAGCACAGAGCGTCCCAAACAAGATGATCCCAAACAGGCCCACAGCAAGACACTTCATAATACAAATGCCAAAGGTTAAAGACAAAGAAAGAATCTTAAAAGCGGCAAGATAAAAGCAGGTAGTTACCTACAAAGGAGCTCCCATAAGACTGATGATTTCTCAACAGGAACGTAGCAGGCCAGAAGGGACTGGCAGGAAATATTCAAAGTAATGAAAAGCAAGAACTTACAATCAAGATTACTCTACCTAGCAAAGCTATAATTTAGAATCGAAGGGCAGGTAAAGAGCTTCCCAGACAATAAAAAGCTAAAGGACTTAATCACCACCAAACCAGAATTACAAGGAATCTTAGAGGGAATTCTTTAAGATGAAAAAAAAAAAAAAGTAAAAAATATGAATGTTAAAATGGCAATAATTACATATTTATCAACAATTACTTTAAATGTAAATAGATTAAATGCGCCAATCAAAAGATAGGGCTGCTAAAGGGATAAGAAAACAAGACCCATACATATGCTGCCTACAAGAGATTCACTTCAGATCAAAAGACACCCATAGACTGAAAGTAAACGTATGGGAAAAGATACTTCATGAAAATGGTAACAACAACAACAACAACAACAACAACAACAACAGCTGAGGTAGCAATATTTATACCAGACAAAATAGACTTTAAAACAAAGGCTGTAACAAGAGACAAAAGAAGGACCCAGTAATCCCACTTCTGGGTATTTATCCGAAGAAACTCAAATGCCATTTTGAGGGGATATGTGTGTGCATCCATATGTTCATTGCAGTATTGTTTACAATGGCCAATATGTAGAGGCAGCTTGGGTTTCTATTGATGGATGAATGGATAAAGAGGAGGTGGTACATATATACAATATGCTATTGCTTCGCCATGGAAGGGGATGGGTTCATGCCATCTGTGGCAGCATGGATTGACCTGGACGGTATTTTGCTGAGTGAAGTATGTCAGACAGAGAGACAGATACAATGTGATTTCACTTATATGTGGAATCTAAAGAACAAAATAAACAAACAAACAAAACAGAAATAAGCTTATAGATACAGATAACATTTTGATGGCTGCCAGAAGGGAGGCGGATGGGGCATGGGAGAAAAATGGGAAGGGATTAAGTACAAATTAGTTGTTACAAAGTAGTCATGGGGGTATAGGGTATAGCATAAGAAATATAGTCAACAATATGGTAATAACTATATACATTGCCAGGTAGGTATTAGACTAGTCAGGGGGTCACATCTTAAATTATATAAATGTTAACCACTATGCTGTACACCTGAAATTAATAAAAAATAATATTGAATGTCTACTGTAATTGAAAAATTGAAAAGGGAAGGAAGAAATTGAAGGGGAATCAGAGGTTCAAATTTCCAGATATAAAACAAATAAGCTGGGGATGCAACGTACAGCACAGGGAATGTAGTCAATAATATTGTATAGTATGTTACAGTGTCATGATTGTTGGACTTATCATGGTGATCCTTCCTTAGGTATATAAATGTTGAATAACTATTGTAGACACCTGAAACTAATATCATATTTTATGTTAGCTATATTTTAATTAAAGTCTTTTAAAAAAGTAAAAAGAAATAAAATGATCCAGTTAAAATTAGGCAAAATATTTGAGCACTGCTGGAAGGAATGTAAAATGGCACATTATTTTGGAAAATATTTTGATAGTTTAGCATACGATCTTGGAATCCTTTCCTAGGTATTTACCAAAGATAAATGAAAAGCCATATCCATAGAAAAATTTTCTCATGCATGTTTATAGCACTTTTATTCATAATAGCCCTAAATGAGAAACAACTCAAATGTTTATCACAGGTGAATGAGTAAACAAATTGTGGTTATCCCTGTATGGAATACTACTTACAAATAAAAGGGAATGAACTTGAATACATACAACATGGGTGAATTTGAAAACATTATGCTAAATGGAAGAAGCCATATACAAAGGAGTAAATACTGTATAATTCAATTTATAGTAAACTCTAGAAAATGAAAACTATAGTGTCAAAAAGCAGATCAGTGATTGTCTAGGGCTAGTGTTTGGAGCATGAAGGAACTTCTGTTGGTGACTGAAATGTTTTATATCTTAATTGTGTTGGTGGTTTTATAGTTGTTTAATATTTGTCAAAAATCACTCAACTACACATTTTAAATGAATGTATGTAAATTTATTTCAATAAATTTTGTTTTAGTAAAAGGAACACAGATTGGACAATCACATGTTCTTGTCCAGTTACCATAGTATATAATTATGTGTCCTTTTTATAAGCTTTTATTTATTACCTTAATTTTATGGGTATAAACTGACAGTTTGTATTATAATAAAATACAATTCTAAAAATCAAAATTACATTTTAAGAAAAATTGTAACTATTTTAATTCTGAGGTGTATGTGTGTGTGTGTGTGTGTGTGTGTGTATAGTCTTTACTATGGGGCATCTCTCTCCTTACCCCCCAAAAAACTAGATAATTATACCTTTATTTTTATGTAGTGGAGAATAAAGCAGGCAAAGACAATTTGGAAGATGAAATTGTAGCATCTAGTTTTTATTTTGTGACTTAAAATCCATGTTAGTGGTTCAAACTACTATGTGTTTATGGTTGATTGTGGAGTATCAACTGTGGAGAAATTACATATATATGGTCTTGGCTTATTTACAAACAAAAAATTATAACCTTTAATTGAATATTGATATAGTATGAATGTTAAGTGTATGTTACGATTACATTTTGTACATTTTGTTGTGTTTTACTAGGAATGTCTTTCATTGCTTACATAGTAATGAGGTGAAAAAACTGTATACACTTTTTAAAAATGTGGATAATAGCTATTTCCAAAATTTTAATGTAAGCCTATTAAAGCCAAAAAAAAAAAAAAGAAAAGAAAAAAAGTTCAACACTGTTTTGTACGTGTTCGGTTAACTGCCGAAAAAAATAGGCTGCAATGACCATGTTGTTAGACCGTTGGTGTGATTATAAACAGATGAGGAACTTCTGAATCAGGCACTCTAGGACCTGGGCTGCTGCCTTGGAAACAGTTTGCATCAAACTTGATAGCAATAACCAACCTCCCTCCTTCTCTACCTCCCGCCCCTCCCTTCCTTCTTTTTGATGATGGCAGTGGAGGTTGAATTTGTACTATACTGATCTAGGCTCACATAAATAAATTTTTAAAAAATTGAGTTGAATGAAGAAGGAAAATTAAAACTATAGTTTTAATTAAACTTTATCACCGTACTTGAAACCAAAAGGTTAAATAAACTGATTTATTTTTAATGTATTTCATTTTCTTAGCATTAATAATTCAGTTAAGAAGGTACACTGAAATTGGCAATTTACTGAGTGATCTTGGGTAAATTACTTAAGCTCTCTGTTCCTGAGTTTTCTCATTTGCGAAATGGCAATGATAATAGTACCACAACTAGTGGTGTTGTAAGGATTAGATTGGCTAATGTTTTTGCAGTGCTGGCACATAGTAACTACTTAATAAATGTTTACAAGTCATCATTGTGGTAACATCCCAAGTAAAATTTCTTCCATACCTGACTATAACTTTTAATATACGTGTTCTAAGCAATATAATGTACTTTAAAGAAAAGTACTGGTAACATGCCACTTCCAAAGAAACAAAAAGACGTGTATTGTAAATTTTAGATAACATATGTGATTGAATTTTTAACATTGTATTTATTGCCAATATATTGGGTTCATTCAATAATCACTTAGATAGGAGAGATAGTCATTCATTTTTAGAGTTTTGGGCCACTTTCATTGATTTCAAAATAGCTATAAAGACAGAATTCCAGTTTTCATATATATATATATATATATATATATATATATATATAGCATTTTGGTGCATGCCATATTAGAATATATCTGAAACATTTGACTGCATGGAGTGAGAAGATTGATTTCTCCCTGATTGAGTTATCTAGCAAATGTTGAGTACCTGCTATATACTGGATGCTTGGGATACCACAGCAAAAAAGACAATTCAAGATCCCTGCTGTCATGCAACTTAGACTTTGTTGTTGGGGGAGGTACTGGGGAGGAGTGATTGGACAAGATGGCATATAAAAGAACAAGGTAATTTCAGATACTAGTAAGTCCTGGGAAGACGAGATAGAGTGTGCCTGGAAGGACCACTTTAGATTGCATGGCTATAAGAGGCTTTTGTAAGAAGATGACATTTGATTCGAGACTTGACTGATGAGGAGACAGTGTCATGAAGACCTGGGGATAGATTTTCCAGTCAGAGGGAACAGGAGTGCAATTGCACCTTAGGCCTAATGAACTTAGCATATTTGAATACTTAAAAAGATGAGTATTGCCAAAGGGTAGAGGTTGAGAGTAAGAGTAAGGGAGGAGATGGGATGTAAAGACAGGCAGGGAGCTATTTATCACGTATAGTCTTGGGGATCGTTTCTTACTAACTCACGAACCTTGATGCTACTAGCAAGAGAAGTATGGAAAATATGAGGTTGGTATTAACAATGTGGCTTTTAGGAAACAAACAAAATATCCAAGAAGGCTTTTAATTGAGGGTTTGAAAGTATAATAAAATACATAATCATTAATTTTGTAGGCTCTGGGGATAAACCAGGCCTGACTGATTTCTGACTTCTCTTTAGTGAAATACCAAGTTATAAAAATGTGTTTTGAAAGCAGCAGAGGTAACACGCATACACCACACTTTCCTTCCTATTATATACATTTTTATTATATAATTACATAAATATATACATAGATGTATATATAGAGATTGATATAAACACATATGGATGTTAATTTTGGTTCATGTTTTGTGAATACTATTGCAAGATATGTAACTATCATATTTATGTAGAATGTGCTAACTATGCAGGTTGCTATTATTTTCTAGTTGGATTAATACACTTTGAAAAATTACATTAATCTTTTAGTCACTGGAATATATACTTTGCTTCACTCAACTTAATAATTTACTTGAATATCATGGATTTTATGATGAATGGACTGATTTAAGTTCTTCACGAGTTTAACTTCTGTCATGTTGCTAGGTAATTTTTCTCTTTTTATTTCAGGGCCACAGGCCACAGTACACTTTAGCCTAGTCAGTCATCTGGAAGTTTTGTACCATTTATAGTTAATAGAAAGATAATATATGGAAAAACATTAGCTAAGTGCCTGCTATGTATATGTGTACAACATTGCTAGTTTCTCTTTCCAAATTGGAGAATAAATTAGAATATGAAAAAAATAGTTTTATGCCATTCCTAGTAGATGATAATTCTTTTTATTTTACTTTGAGTTATGATAGCTAGTTTACCTCTGGTATTTAAAAAATGGTCACAAGTTATTAAAATCATAAACAGTTCATGCTTGCTGTTACCAATTCAAGTAGTAGAATATTTGAATAGAAAATGGAAAGTATAAGTTCCTGACCCCTGTAGTTTTATTCCCCAGAGATAAGCAGTTGTTAACAGTTTCCTCTGTTAACTTCTAGAAATTTTTGGTTTATGCAAGCATATGTAAAGGTGTGTTTGTGTGTATGAATTTACGTATGTATCCTTTGCTCCTTTCTCATTTCACATATATAGATTCTACAATATTCTGCAACATTTTTATCACTTTATATATATATATATATAATATGCATATATATAGTTCTGCAATATTCTTGTCACTTAATGTATATTAATTACATATTATTTGTGTTAATTATATATTAATTATATATATATATATTAAGTGATAAGAATGTTGCAGAACAGTATTGTAGAACCTACATATGTAAAATGAAAAAGGAGAGGAGGCTATGCTAGATATATAAATTCATACATATGTATATTTCATGGACCCATCTTGTTCTTTATAACAGCTGCATAGTAGTTCATTATTTGAATAAAATGTAATGTATTGACCTCATTTCTATTGATAAATATGTAGGTTGTTTCCAGTTTCCTTGTAAGTTTATCCATAGGTATATGTCTTTAAGAGTTTTAAAACATTGCCAAATTGTCTTTCAAAACAGACTCAAACTGAAACAACTGCTCTTCCTGGGCCTTGAGAATGCAGTGGTCAGACTGGAACTAAACCATCTGCTCTCTTAGGTTTCCAGCTTGCTGACTACCCTGCAGATTTTGCAAGCCTCCATAATTATATGAGACAATTCCTTAGAACACATCTTTTTATATCTGTATATTTCCTATTAATTCTATTTCTCTGGAGCACCTGGACTAATACAGGGTGACTCAGAAAGGTATCATGGAGGAGGTGGAATTTAAACCACAGGCTGAACTATTGTATCGGCAGCATTTTACTAGGTAAAGATGGTAAAGAAAAACACTACAGGCAGAGGAAATAGAATCTATGATGGGAGCAATCACAAGTAGTATAATTTGGCTGGAGTTCTGGTGGTTTTCTCCTGTTTTTTTTTTTTGCTTTCAAAAGAGTTGTGGGAGAACACCAGTTTTACCACAACCTGGCTAGTACTGGCTGGTGGGTATGGTGGTGGTGGTGGTACGTGTGTACCTTTTTTGGTAATGACTGTAGCAGGTTGGTTAATCATAGGTAAAAGAGGAAGCCTACTTTCTCAGCATCCTAGTTAATCTAACATGTGATCATTTTTCCTTGATTTGCCATGCTCTAGTCCAGGAGAGGAGATGGGGAGACTCAGAGAGACTGTATAAATGTGTCTGCATGTGCATGTGTGTTGCTATTTGTACTTGTCTTAGCAGGTTACAAAGTGAACATGATGAAATTCTTCCTTTGTCCTTTTTAAAGCTTGCTTTTATACTTGTGGATATAAATTACAGAAAGGCAAAAGTTTATATAGCTTTGAAATTCATGTTTATTATTGAGCCCTTGAAATATGGCTAGTGTGGCTGAGAATTGAAATTTAAAGTTTTATTTAATTTTAATTAATTTAATTTAAGTTGTCACATATGGGTAGTGCTACTGTATGAGACAACACAGTTTTAGACCTTAAGAAGCTTTGACTTCTTTCTAGCTCTGTGGTGTTGAGGTCTGACCAAGCAGTATTTTTATTCACATACAGTAAAGTAAACACATCTAAAACAATATTATTTTAAATTTATTTAAATGTTATTGGTAGTTACACAGTAAATGAATTTTGTCATTGCCAACTGTCTAATAATATTGGATATTAATTGATTATTTATATTCTGCCTAATACCAAATATTGTATTTGAATGTTAGGAAGTGATATATTAATAATGTAAAATTGTGATAAAAGGAAAAGACCCATATAATAAAAGAAGTGAAAATAAGAGCACAAGAGGGAGAAAAATCTAGGAAAGTCTAGGTAGAGATTGGTTTGCAAAAATCTATCTGTACCAACTGTCAGAGTAAAGAGAGAAATCCAGTAAAAAAAATAACGCTTTTATAGTAAAGACACGTGCCATTTTGTCAAGAGAGAAACATTCCCCAAAGATAAACACAATGGGAAATTTATTGCATTTTGTAAGGGATGTTTAGTAGCATAATGGATGGCCTTGTTTCATAGCAGTTTTGTAAATGATGGAGACTGGCTGGTGGAGCATTTTATATTCAAATGCTCTTTCATTCTACTTCAGCTACATTGGCCAGGACTCTTCGCTGTTCCCTCAAGTTACCAGGATTATTTATTAGTTGAGGGCATTTGCACATGCCGTTTCTTCTTCTTAGAATGCTCTTCCCCCATAGCTGGCTCCCTCACTTCATACCAATTTCGGTTCAGGTGTGATCGTATAAGAGAGGTTTCCCCAACCATCCTATATAAATAAGCCCCATTTATGCCTGCCTATTATTCTATATCTACTTAACCCACTTTAATATTTCTTCATTTCACTTTCCATCGTACGAGGTGTAATCAAGAGATTCAGTGAATGTTTAAATAAAAAAAATTATTACAGTAGAAGACACATTGCCATTAATCCTCCTCAAAATGCTCCCCCTCGCTTCAAACACACTGATCCCATCGTTCTTGCCATTTTCTGAAGCGGTTCTGGAAGTCTTCTTTTGTCAGTGTCTTTAGTTGCGCGGTCGTGGCTACCTCGATGTCCAGAATCGAATCAAAATGATTACCTTTCATGGTCATTTTGACTTTGGATAGAGACAGAAGTTGCACAGTGCCAGATCCGGTGAATAAGGTGTATGAGGACACATCGCAATGTTTTTATTTGACAGAAATTGACGTGCCAGAAGCGATGTGTGACACAGAGCCTTTCTGTTGTGATAAAAAACTATGGTGAATGCCGATGCTAAGTCCCATCCAACAGAAAGGCAGGGATCTTCCAAACGGGAAGTGGCGTGTCGAACCTTAGTAACAATGTGTGACAAGTTTCAACTTGTTCTGTGCAGTCAGTCGGGTGTGAACTGTGGTTGAGAGAAGATGTGTTTTAAAGTGTACCATAAATTATCCTCCATCATGACAATGCTTCATGTCACACATCGCTTCTGGTATATGGCAATTTCTGTCAATAAAAACATTACAGTGTGTCCTCATCCATCTTATTTGCTAGATGTGGCACTGGGCGACTTTTGGCTCTTTGCCAAAGTCAAAAGAATACAGGACATCGAGGCAGCCACAACAGCATAACTAAAGACACTCATGAAAGAGGACTTCCAGAACTGCTTCAGAAAGTGGCAAGAACGATGGGATAAGTGTGTTTGAAGTGAGAGGGAGTATTTTGAGGGGGAGACAATGTGTCTTTTACTGTAATAATTTTTTTTTTATTTAAACAGTCACCGTATTGTTTGATCACACCTCATGTTTATTATCTTTCTTCCTGTCTAGAATGCAAAGACTTTCTCTTACTTATCTCTGTATCCCAATAGCCTAGAATAATACCTGGTACATAACGTGTTCAATAAATATTTGTTAAATGAATGCATATATAAGTCTAAAGCTCGGGTAAAATTCAGTGTTGAAATGTAGACTCAGGAGTCAGCATATAGATGGGGATTTTTTTTGTTGTTCTAGATTTTTATTGGGGAAGGGGAACAGGACTTTATTGGGGAACAGTGTGTACTTCCAGGACTTTTTTCCAAGTCAAGTTGTTGTCCTTTCAATCTTAGTTGTGGACGGTGCCCTGCAGTTTCAAGTTATTGTCCTTTCAGTCTTAGTTGTGGAGGGCGCAGCTCAGCTCCAGGTCCAGTTGCCGTTGCTAGTTGAATTGAACTGGCAACCTTGTGTTTGAGAGCCCTCTGGCCCATGTGGGAATCAAACGGGCAGCCCTCGGAGTTAGGAGCGTGGAGCTCTAACTGCCTGAGCCACCGGGCCAGCCCTATAGATGGTTTTTAAAAACTTAAGGCTGGATGAGATTATCAAGGAACAGTGTGTAGCCATAGCTGAAAAGGGACCCAGATTTAAGCCTTGGGTTACTTTTCCAATTATAATTCAGACTAGGAGGACCCAGCAAATTAGGAGAAATACCAGAAGAGATATATCATTGAAAGAAAGAGAGGAAATGTTCTAAGGACTCAACTGTATCGAATGATGTTGAGAGGCTGACCAAGATGAGGTTCATGAATTAAGTTTTGGATTTGGCAAGATGAAGCTTGTTTTGTAGCCTTCAGGAGGTATTTCAGTGGAATGGTTGGGATAGAAACCAGATTTTAGTGGAAACGTAAATGAAAGGCAAGAAGTAGAAAGAACAAAGTAGAGAATACTTTTGAGAAGTTTTGCTGTAAAGGGGAATAGAGAATTGGGTGATTACTGAAGGAAGGAAATGGAGTCAAAGAAGGACTTAAGTATTTTCCAGAATTTTCTGAGTTTGGGATCCATCCATTTTTGTTAGCTTCTATTATATTGCCATCTGGCTGTCATCAGTTAACTAGACTGAAGTGACAAAGCCTAGCTTCCTCACCAAACCTTCTACCCACCTAGGTGCTCTTTCTTCCTCCATTTCATTAGAGTCCTTTGTAAATGCTTCCTGCTTTCTTTAAATGATAACTCTTTAGTAAATTAAGCTTTTTCAACTCTTTGCATTTCTTCAAGATTTTATTGTGTTGTATAACCATCATAGTTTCAAGTGTCAATAATAGTAAGAGTGATTGTAATAAGATGCTTATGTACATTGAAATTTACTATACATGGGACTATTTGAAGAGATTTACATGAATTTATTGAGTTAATACGCAAAACAACCCTGGGATATAGGTACTATTAATATTCTCAACAGAGGACGCAGGGAAATGAGATACAGAGAGTTTTAACTAATTCCTTCAAGGTTATACAGTTAGTAAGTGGCTATCTGTGTGGTTGTGTTGGCCATTATACTGTTCTGTCTCTACAATAACAAATCTCCCATCTTCCAGCTATGTTAAATAAATTTGACATTGGTGAATCGTTTTGTTAGTCAAGAATTCCTCTTTGCTTTTATATGATATGAATGTGTATTTTGGACTGGGTTATTAGTAATTTCATTATTTTTACAATAATCAGGTTTTAGAGCTAGATGGGACATAATTAAATAATGACTGGAATAAAATTTACGAATCACAGACCTCTTTCCTAAATTGAATTTTTTTCCATTTCTTTTTTGGCCTACCTCTGTTGGCTGTGAACTTTAGTTTTAAATTTATTTGTGCTGATAACAGTAAGCAGTATTTATTCCATGAGTAATTTTACTAATGTTTAAGGCTTACCATTTCCAGAATATCAGAGTAGCCATGATCAAGTTTACAATTCTTAAATACGCTCGTTTGGATTCATGACATTCCATTTTGACAGTGATAAAAAGCATGCTCATAGGCGTCATTGAAAAGGAATGTCAGAACTGTTTATGTAATAGTTCTACAAGTTTCTTTCATTTATCTAACATAGAAAGGTCTATCAACATACTTACTATAAAGTTTATAATATGTGAGTATGTTTTTATAAGGTTGGCTATTAGTAATACGCTTAAGAGGCAAATAAAAGAGTTTTTAGGAATTTAAGTTTTAGAGCTATTTTAGTTTATTTAAATAAGTTTTTATGCTTTGTGAAAGTTACTAACACTTAAAACTTAATGAAAACATTTTTACTGTTACAATTGTGAAGGAATTGCAAGAACTAGATTTAGTCAATACTTTTCATGCTAAATTATAAAGAATGGGAGACGCAATGGGAAGGAGCTGAGAAGATGAGAGACAAAGAAGAGGAAGTAACTTTTTTTGAGCATCTGTTGTATTCTAGGCAACTCAGTAGGAGGGTTTTTACTTATTTTATCTCATTTAATTCTCATGGAAGTCTTGCTGGTAGATATTATCATTTCCCTTTTACAGACAAGGAAACTCATGTTGCCAAGTTTATCTTGATAGAAGATCACACAGATAGAACCAGAATTCAAATCTAGATCTAGATATCCAAGTCCAGTCTATACTCTTGCTTCATGGAGTTGTCCTTGGACTTTTTTAAGCAGAAAATTATTCCATGTTATAGCAGAATTTCTACGATATTTATTTAAATTTTTATTCAATTAGCTATCATAAACATCAAGTTATTACACTATGTCTGTAAAAGCTTGCAGATCTTTTCAAATATAAGTATACTGAGTTGCATAAGTGCCTCATCTCCAAGAGTGGTATAGAATAATTAAGTCATTAGACCTCTCGCATATACACGGTCATTGATTCTTTCAAAGCTCTGATAGCAGTCTGTCAGAGCTAACTTCCAGACCTTGCTCACTGCCACACTGAAGACACCCACAAGCAACCTTATCTTTACACCCATCCAAATTCATTTCTCTTCCGTAGGAGTCTCTGAGTTAGAGAACCCTCCCTATTACTTCTGATATATTTTCAGATAAGGACAAGATCAGACATTTCTTGGAGATATTTTCCACAGCATTTATCTCAGAATAGCAACAGTAAATGCGTTAGTGACTGATCTGGATAAATAAGAAAGCATCTGAAGCCTTTTGTTGATCACATTCATAGCTCAATTGTTTTAGGAATTTCAAATAAAATAATAGTAATGTATTAATCTGATGGTTCTTTTTGAAATTAATTTGAATATACTGACTTTTATGTTTATTCTTTTTTGCATTTTATAACATTTGAAAGATCACATTGTGCTTATTTTCCTAGTGACCTCTGCCAAAAGCAATAAAGTTCTGTCCTGGATGGAACTTGGCTAGCTGTAGATTCTCAAATTAATAAGGGATTTTGCTTTCATGAAAATAAGTCATGTTTTTCACTGCCACCTTTGCTTACTTTGTTTTATCCCCTCTTGGTTGCAGAAATTAACTACTACATAATAAAATAACAAGATTTTATAATTTTTTTAATACTTTAATTTACAAAGCAAGAGTTTTGCTGAAACATTGGTAACACCTAACTACTATGAGATAACTACTATGAGATAAATCTGATTGATATTCACAAGTTGATTGATCTAACTTTCAGGACTATCCCCATTGTAGAAAATACAACTAATCTCTATATGTAACTACAGAAACAAATTTTGAGTGTCAAGTCACGATCTTTCACTTTGCATTTATTTAATGGAGTGTTCGAATGCTTTGTGATGAAAACGAATGCATGACTAAAATGATTGAATAATTTTTAAATAAAGGTATTAGGTTGCTGCATAAGTAATTGTGGTTTTTGCAATTATTTTAAACCGTAATTACTTTTGCACCAACTTAATATATAAAGTTCTTAGTTGCAAATAGGTCAACCCTGGCTGTTTTAAGAACTGGAAAAATTGCCAATATTGAGAAGCTCACAGAATCACTGGGAAGGCTAGAAAATGAGGCTCAGAAAAGGACAAGAATAGGAGAAGTTAGGCAGCAGACAAAACCGCAACCAAAATAACAGCACATTGGTTTGTGGAATACATTACTGGCCGCCACTAACAATAAATACTTAATTATTATAGCCCGTGAATGAATGCCACGTCTGTCACCTCTGCCACTGCTACCTCAGAACCTTGATGGTGCTGCCATGTTTCCACCTGTTCCGAGAATGGATTCTTCAATGTTCCCCTCTATTACACCGTTATACCCCCAATTTAAAGGCCTGCATAGGTGTTTTTGAGTAGTTATTCTAAGGCCGTATACTAACGCTGTAACTGCAAGAATGGTTGGGAAGTGAATATTTCAGATCGTGTGGTGGACAGTAAGCTTTGCGGGGCATCAACACTCAGCAGGTAGGGCATTTCTCGAATGTAGGAAAAGAATTCAGATATTGGGTGGCCCCAAACAGACAGATATATACTACATTCTCTTTGTGACTGCATCTAACTTTTTTTTATTCTTTTATGAATTATTGTAACCTATGATTGCATGACAGAAAAGCCACAAGTGATTGTGAATTTTAGATTGAGAGATTTGGAGACACAGTGTTACTCTAAGATGTTCTTTGATGTTTCAGGTTATTTTTCAATCTTATTTTTAGTTATTGTTTTGCAGTTTCTGTGAAGTCATGGTAGTATTGATAACAAACATACTGATGCTGATGTTGGAGAATTATCGCCTTCACCATAGCCTTCTACTTCTTCTGAAAGATACGATTTCCCTTAGGTACAACCTCCCTTTGTGCCTGGTTTGGGTAATATGCTCTGGAAGTACAATGGAAGGAGTTAAAAACTTTAGAGGCCAGGTTTGGGATCAGATGTGACCCCTGTCACTCTGTCATCATCATTTGGCGTCTAACATTTACTGTGATTCCCATTTTAGCCCTAAGAAAAATGAACCATAGAGAGGTCAAGTAGCTCAAGAATTTTTGATTAAACATGAAAAAGCCAGAAAAATTAAGTAACATTGTCTTTTCTCCTCAATGTAGAATATATATTTTCATTATGTCTCACAGGTGTAGATGTCTGTGTTCAAATTGTGGATGTCTAATTTTTAAATTACACATGGTAACAGATAATCTTGTTAGATCAGTTTGTCTCAGTTTCTTGTGTTTTGTGTTTAAAATTTTGTTCCTATTCTAAATAATAACTCTTGGTTATATACCTCACCACCATCATTTGACATTTGTTTAATATTTTAAAGTTTTAAAGCATTTCACTTCATTTTATCTTTACAACACCCCTATGTGACGCCAGTTTTATAGATGTGAAAACTGAGGTATGTATATAGAGGGAAAATGACTTAAGATTAATCTTCTAAATAATGATTATGGACTTTAAGCACTTTTGGTATATAACTAAACGCGTGTTTTAATTATTTTTTTCATAATGTACTGTTGTTTAAATATTTTTACTTTCGTTGCTGTTTAGCTGTCAAGCTATAGTTCCCATAGGGAAACTGTCCTCATCGGGCTTATATGTCAGGAGGAGACAGAAAATAAATTTAAAAAATAATGGCCAGGTGTTGATAAGTAAGTGCTATGGAGAAAAATTAAGCAAGGAGGGGTAAAGGGGAAGGCTTTTGAGGCAGACCTTACCAAGAAGGTGACATCTGAGCAAAAAAAAAAAAAGACCTAAAGGTGGTATGGGAGGGAGACATACAAGTAGATGTCTTGGAGAAGAACATTACAGGCCGAGAAGAGCAAGGGCAAAGGCCCTGAGACTGGAACGTCTAACATGTTCAAGTTGAGGCAAGGAAGACATGATGTCAAAGCTGGGAAGCAGAGGGTGGAGTAAACAGAGATGGGAAAAGAGAATTAAGAAGCTTATAAAAGTAAGTGTGATCCTCTCCCCCCTACTTATGTCTAGATTGCATATTGGTTCCTAACTATACTGAATGTTTCAATTGTTAATGGGAATTGTTAATTGTTCAGCAGCATTTTGGGGGATGTGGTTGGAGCAACTGTATTTTATTACGCAACTAGATTGAGAACCATATGCCCTAGACTAGTTCAATATGAACCAACCAGATTAAATATACTTTGAGGAACTGCATTTTTAATACACAGTTTTCAAGGTCGTTCTGGTGTCATTTTTCATGGTTACACAACATTGAGAAGAAAATAATCTTATAAAACACAACTGTTCAAGATAACTTACTAGGATGTTTCCCAAATCAAACAGAACAGTTTAAAATATATCAGGATAATAATATTGAGTGTCAACTATAATTGAAAATAAATAAATAAATAATCAGGGTAGAATTCTACACCTGTTTTGTTTTGCCTTGCATAAAATATTGATCTTTAGATTTGTTTTGTGCAGTTTCATAAAGACCTAATGAAATTATTACAATTCCCGTTGTTTAGACACACTTATTTTTAATATGTTAAAATGCACATCATGAAAAACTTGTTGCAAATTGATACAGTTATTTTGGAACAGTAGTATGTATATTGCTTTGCAAAATGACAATATGAAAAAAATGACAGTCAGATTCCTCTTTCTAAGATACTCGAACACCTTATTTTTTACTCATTAAGTTATAAGTTTTGCTAATATTTGTCAAGGCGTTGCAACAAGGAATTTATGAGGATTCTCTAGAGTGTTAGGTTTATTGAAAGATTAGGGGTGAATGTTTTATCTTGTAAAAAGGTATCTTTTAGGGAGGTCTAAGAGACGAGACAATAAAGTTCCAGTGTGTATTTTTTTATTTCTTATTTTATCTGTGTCTTAGTCTCTTGTCTTCTCCTCTATTTTCTCTATTCCAGTCTCTCCTCTTTATTTCTCTTGATCTGTCCAAGTTGGAAATTGACCAATATTTCTGGTATGAGTTCTGAAATCTTTGTGAATTCTCAAATTCACAAATGTAACTACAGTAATTTTGTTAAGTCATCACTTTTAATTACATACTCTCCAAGCTAGGGTGTACGAGGCTGCTAGTAGGTGAGCCTAGTTTATTGTTCTACTTTAGCATTTGCTATTTTTCTTGTTCATAATAATTTTCATGAAATGATACAAGTTTTCGTACAGGATCATTTTGTGGGAAATGGTCCTGAGAAGAAACTCAGTGGTAGTGATAAAAGTAGAGAAAATGAAAAAGAAAAAGGCTAAGAAAGATCTGACTTTTCTTTAGAAAATATAAGTTTAAGAAACATCAAAGAGTGGGATGTCATTTTTTTGCAGGACCTTAGATTTAGCTGTTAACAGGGCCACCATTGCCCTATAGGAGGAAAACAAAAACGGGATTTTGATTGTTTCAGAAAGTGTTCTTGCTGTATTAAAAACTGCTTGAGAAAGAGAACATTTCACTGAAAATTGAAAATTATTGGTTAACCTTCAGTGTGAGCATATGCATAGGAATCACCTGACTCAAAATTTTAAGTACGGTTTTGACTCAAACATATAATTTCTTCTGACATCTAAATTAAATGTAGTTAACTTTATAGATTAACAACAATCTGGCAGAATTTACTGTTTCTTGTAACTTTTAGGCTGTTTTTCTTGGAGTTTCCAAGTAAATAATTATATCATCTATAATAGTTTGATTAAAAAACTAAATAGTTTTTTCTTTACAATCTCAGATTTTGTTTTTTTCCCTAATTGCACAAAGTTAGCACTTCCAAGACAATGCTTTTTCAGCATCTGTTGAACACTTACATTCTCTTCCTTTCACTTACTAATAAGGTGAAGTATACTAATAGGTTGCCCAATATCGAGTTATTCTTGAATTTTTGGAACGTATATGATTCTATGTTTTTTAAATTAGTTTTTGTTAGGAAATATTTCAACCACACAGAAAAGTTAAAATAGTTCAATGAAAACCTGTATATCCTGTCTGCATTCAGTTGTTAACGTTTTACTGTATTTGCTGTTTTTTTCTATTTGAAACCATTAGAAATCATGAACTTCACCCTATATATGCTTCAGCATGCATTCCTAAGAATAAGGACTCCAACATAACTGCAAAACCTTTATGAAATCTAAGAAAATTAATAGTGATTCTATATGATTGAATATCCAGTCTTTATGTAAGTTTTTCCAAAGACCCCAAGAATATATTTTATAGCTTTCATTGTTTCCTAACCAGGCAACGTTTACACGTTAAATGTTATTTCTCTTCCATTTTATTTAACCTAGAACCATACCCTGTCACTATCTTTCTTCCCAATGAAGTGACTCTTTGAAGAATCCAGGCCAGTCGTCTTGATACCGTCCTTGTTCTCAAAGAGTTTTTTTTACTACTATAGAGACAAACATTAAACATACAATTTCATACCTAATTTTATCAATATGTAGAATTTATATAGGTAAGAAAACTGAGAAGTGGAGAGATAAGTTGATTTTTCAAGATAACAAAATGGATAAGCAGTGCTTCAACTAGGTCTGATTTCAAAACACTATTTTAACTGTTATCAAGATACTTCTAATTTAAAAATGTTACAGAAATTTTCAAGCTTGTAAAATTATAGTGAGATTTTTACTGATACATATTTCTTTTAAACTGCAGACAAATAATGTTTCTTGATAAGAAATAAAATCTTATAAAACCACATTCTCTTAAGAACTGTCAGGCTATGGGGTTCGAAATAACCTACAGGTTAATTTGCAGATCACTTTGGCTTAGAGGTGTTCTTGTGATACACTGTCTAATCACTGGACTTCACTGGAGGGCTTTGTTTTAGAATTTCCTTTGTTTTCAGTTTTCGCAGAATTTTATCTACTCTTTTAATTTTTAAAAAAATTTGCTTACACATAATGTGTTACCTCGTAAGTAAGACATATCAGGTATGTTAGTGATTCAAGAAGAAACCTACATATTTGTGATTCTTTCTGTCAGGAACCATTCTAGGCTTACAGGTGTTTTCTGTGGAGCATAGAGCCTCAAATAAATTCCGTAACTCATTCCAACTCTATACTTAGAGTTTAGCTACAAGTTTTAATTAATGTTTGCTTTGGACTTTGGGGCACAATAGTCTTATTTGTTGTGAGTGCCACAGCCAAAAAGACAGACATGTTAAATGCCTGGATATTACATAAGAGGTGTTGAATTTAATTCATTTAATTTTCTATAATATCTGCTTACTAGGTACTGCTAAATCAAACTAATGTTTTCTCAATATGTTTAATTATTACAACATTTCGGTCATTAGAGCTAGATCATTAAGCTTTTTTTGGCAGGGGGGGTTTATTTAACCACATTGGCAGAATAGATTATTAATATTGACTGAGCATTTACTTTGTATTCAAGCACAAGCACTGTAATAAGTGATGTATACCTATTATCTTTTGTAATTCTTATAATAGCTTTTTGAAACCACTACCACTATTAGCTCCATTTTTATAGCTACAGGGCAAAGTTAAAACTTTGCCAGGGTCACACAGCTGTTAAGTAGCACAGTCTAGATTTGAACTCAGCTCTGGGGAAGACTGACTTTATTGCATTGCTACTGCAACGACTACCTATTCAACTATCCTACAGTGGAGGAGACTAAGTTACAAAGAGGCTAGGTAATTTTCTCTCAAGGGACTTTATTGACTACTTGGCTCACCAGCTAGTCAATAAATTTCTCTAGAATAAATACGAAGAATGTGCTGCCACTCATGATGCTGCTAAAGGAACAGCTGTTAACAAAACTCCATTGGTTTGATATATTTCATATACGAAAGTAACATAATACAGTTTTTAAAAAGCTTGAAAACTTAAAATACCTAGATATTAAAAATCAGTATCATTTATAACTGCGATTTGAGAATTGCTTTACTGAGATGCTATTACACAGGGATAAGAACTGTTCCCTGCTTGTGCTGTTCAGTCTGAAATGAGCTAACCTTCCATATTGCTCCCCCCTACCTCTCCACCCCTATGCTTTCTACCCCCTTTTCCTCTTTCCTATTTTGGAATAATCAAATCCCATCTACCTTCTTACTCTGGCTCCCTTAGAAACAATCTCTTCTTCCTTTGAATTTCCGTTAAGAATTTAAGAGTTAACAATTTTTCTCTTTTTTGGTGTACACTTTCATTTTGAGCAAGTGTATTCTCAGGTGACCTTTGAAGAAAGAATATGTGGAAGGTATGATGTCTGAATTCTTGCATACATGAACATGACTTTATTCACTCCCAGACTTGATTATATAGTATATGTATAGTTTTAAGTTGTTTAACATTGTTTTTCTTCAAAAATATGAAGGTTCTATTGCCTTGTCTCATCCAATATTCCTGGAAGTGGAATTCCGGTCTGATTCTTGGTGGGTAACAGGTATTTCTTTCTCTCTGAAAGTAGGGATGGTCAGTACCACAATTCCCTTATTTGTTGACAGGAGGGTTTCTGAATTGGCATCAATTCCTTTATATTTTGTACTCCTAAGTCCTTCAGAATAGAGAGGTAGTACAGGACAGTGTTTGAGAGCACAGGTTCTGGAGCCAACTGCCCAGATTTGAACCTCAGCTCTATCATTTACTTGTTCTGTGACCTTGGACAAGTTACTTACTCTTTCTGTACTTCAGTTTCCCAACTTTAAGATGGAGATGATGGTAATAATGGCACCCACCTGATAGGACTGCTATAAAGATTTAATATTTATACCGATTCTTACAGTTATATCAGGTACAATTGGGGTTAGCAAGCTTGTGGGTCAATTCTAGCATATGGCCTCTTTTTGTACTGCCTGTAAACTAAAATTGGTTCTTACATTTTTAAAGGCTTGTTAAAAAATTACAAAGAAGGATATGCATGGCACAAAGCCTAAAATATTACCATCTTGCCCTTTACACAAAAAGCTTCCCAACCCCAAAATCTTTGACCTTCATCCCCAAATTGTTTTACCCCAATTAATTTTTATTAACCTTTTGGTTTTTGTAATTGTGATATGACACATCAATTAGAGTGAGGACTTTTGTTTGAAGAAACATATATCGAATGTTGTAGAATTATGTTTATATATTAATGCACCTTTTAGCTTTCTAAGAACTAGAAATTTTGTTTGATATTTCATTTGTCTTCAGTGTAGGGCCTAGATAGGTTGCTTGGCTAGCAACCCAATTTCTCATTCTCCTTTGTCTCTTTCATTATAAGTGAAACTTACAGTAATGATGGCAAGAAAAATTTAAAGGGTAATTAGCAGGAATTATTACAGAGAAGAAATTTCAAAAAGTGTTTAGTTTTAACCAAGGGTGGTGTCACTGAAAGGTCTATTGAATAGACTGTGGTACTACAAACCAAGGAAATATATGTAAAGAAAAGACAAGGAAGAAACATGGAAAGGAAGAAAATAGGAGTAAAAAAGATTTGACAATGGTAGTGCATCACCAAAAATTGTCTCATATTGTTTGGTTATGTTCTTGGTTAAAAAAATTTTTCAGAGATGTGGAAACCGAGTCAAATTTTGTTCTGGTCTCTTTCTTTGAAAAACTGAGTGGCAAATGGCCTCAAATCTACTGTTTTCTGAAATATACATTTCATGTTTGAAATGTACCATTGTGGAATAAAGTTCATTTCTGATGTAATATATCTAACCTTCCTCATCTTGTGACATTTCTCTTTTCTTGAAACACGTGTTTGTCATTACTCTGTGTTTTAGAAAATCTCTAGGCATTCATTCAGGAAAAGAAACTAACCAACCAAATTGAATCTACGAGGTGTGATCAAAAGATATAGTGGATGTTTAAGTAAAAAAAAAAATTACAGTAAAAGACACATTGCCCCTCAAAATACTCTCCCTCACTTCAAACACACTTATCCCATAATCCTTGCCACTTTCTGAAGCAATTCAGGAAGTCCTCTTTTATGAGCGTCTTTACTTCATCCTCCATCATGATAATGCTCCGTGTCACACATCGCTTCTGGTACGGCAACTTCTGTCAAATAAAAACATTATTGTGTGTCCTTATCCACCTTATTCACCAGATTTGGCCCTGTGAGACTTCTGGCTCTTCCCACAAGTCAAAATGACCATGAAAGGAAAACATTTTGAGTCGAGTCAGGACATTGAGGCAGCCACGGCAGCACAACTAAAAAGGACTTCCAGAATTGCTTCAGAACGTGGCAAGAAAGATGGGATAAATGTGTTTGAAGCTAGGGGGAGTATTTTGAGGGGGATTAATGGCAATGTGTCTTTTACTGTAATAAAATTTTGTTATTTAAACATTCATCGTATTGTTTGATCATACCTCATATACTTCAATCAGAATCAATGTTAGAATCAGTAATATGCCTAGTGTTTCTTGCCATAATCAGAATCTCTATTCTTCATTTGTTATGGTGCAGCTTTCCTTTGAATTTTAAAATCCACTATTACTTCTACCTGACTGGATTCTTATGTTTATAGACTGAAACTTTCAAGTGAATTTATTTTAATCTTGAAATTAAATAATTACTTCAGTCTGCGTCACATAACTTAGGTTGTAGTTTATTGAATTTTAAGAAACATACAGAATAATTAAGTTTTGCAAATTTGTTTTAATACTTCTGTTGAAAAATCTTTGAAGTGCATTATATACATACCTTAGTTTAATAACCACAAGATACTCTGGTATTTAATTGTTCTTGGTAATAGAGGACTTTGACTATTAATTAATATACTAAATATTAAACTATTATAAAATGTACACACAAGGTACTTCCTAGTACAGTTGTCTCATTTTAGGCCAATAGCATCATACGGATGGGAAACATAATGTATGCAGAGGTCATGTGACTTGCCTAAGGTCCCACGGTTGGTAAATAACAGAGCTAAGCCTTTGGGCTCCTGATGAAGTGCCTTTGTTCATTACACACTATGATTTCAATGCATACAGAATTCATGAGATAGTAGATCAGCTTCTTCTAATCCTAGTAATATTGCTACACTAGGTGTTTTGAGTAAACTCGTTACTCTCCTATAGTTAGTCTCTCTATCATAAAAGCAGAGTGAAGAAAGCACAAGTATACAAACCATAGAATTGAGAACTAAGAGGGAGCCTTAGCTTTTTAGTGCAGTGAGTGGTTCCCATAACTGGCTACACCTCAGAATCAGATGAGTACCATTTAAACATGCTATTCCCTGTACCCACTCCCGGAGATTCTGGTTCAGGAGGCTTCATGTGGAGTCTAGGGATTTATACTTTTTTAAAAGGTTTCCTAAATGGTTCTCAAAGTTGAGGAAGCTCTGATAGCCTATTCCTTTGTTTCATGGGTAAGAAAACTAAAAGCCAGAAAGGTGAACATAGTGCTTAGTAAGCGGGTAAAACTTGGAGTGAAAGGGGTTCTCTTGACTCTTAGCCTAGTGCTTTTTCCTTATGTCCACTTACTTACATATGACTTCCTAGATGTTATTTTTCACCTGAGACATTTATAGGTACTCCATAAGCATTATAACACTGAAGAAAAGGTAATAATGACAATATAACTTTTTGTCAAATTTTTCTCTATTATGAAAATCATTTTGTATTTCAGTGATATTTACAACTGTGTGACTTTAGCCTCCTTTTGGTATCAATCCACTTTTCTACCTCATTTACATTTTTGTTTTTTGGCAATAATTTGTGATGGTGTATTTTCGGCCCTCAACATTGACTTGAAAGCTTTAAAATACTTCTTCAGAAGATGATCCTTAAATTGAATGGATTTTATAACAAACTGTAGAACGTGGAAAAAGTTAGTAGTTAAATGATAGACTTTCCTGTGGTTGAGCAGTTTGCAATCTGGTAACTGTCTGGGAAACTGTATTGATTGGTAGTAACTGGTATTAATTTGTTGATAAAAACCAAATCATATGTCTCACCAGAAGGAGAGAACACAGTAGTTAGGAGGAGGCCCGCAATTAAAGTGCCTCTCACTTACTGAACTCCTAATATGTACCAAGCACTGTATTAAGTGCTTTGCAGACATTATTTAATCCTTTACAATAATTCTTGCAGATAACTGCCCTATGGGAGATTTTTTTTTCAAGGTACAGTCCACAGAGGAAGTATGCTAGATCTTTTTGATAAAAAGTATGTGTTGTTGTTGTTATTATTATTATTATTATTATTATTATTAGAAAGCAAAGATTTATAATGTTTAAATAACTTTCCCTTAGTCACGTGTTTAGCATAGTCACATCTGGGACTTGAATTCCACTCTGACTTCAAAGTCAGTGGGCGTAATGACCATCATCGATGTAGTTTTTATTTAGCAAACACTTACGGGGTACCTCCTCTGTGTTTGACATAGTACTAAACCTTAAAAGATCAGAAGTGACAGGGTACTTTACCTCTGAGATTAGTACACGTAGTAATCCTGGAGTCACTAGTTAGTTACAGAGTTCTTGTTGAAATTCCAACCCTTTTCAAGATGTATGGAAGTCTATAGGACTGTTTGTACTGAGTTCCAGACATTATGTCATATTTTTGTTGTTTTTGTTTTTCTAAACGAAAAAAAGCATTGAGATAAATGTATGATAAATGTAAATTGATTGCAGTGCTTAAAAAGAAGGTGATTTGGGACATTGAGACACATACCTCTGCAGTCTTGCTTAAAGGAAGGTAAAAAGTTCCTAGATAAAACAGGAGATGACATATAGAGAAGTCCAGCGGGGTACAATGCCTATGTTACAGAGAAGAGAAATGTGATACAAAGGGGGAAGTAAAAAACTTTGACCTTTGGAGCTAAATGTTATGATTCTTCATTCTGAGGTTGTGAAGCGGACAACTATGACAAAAGAAGAGGCATAGAATGAAGAAATTGCATTATGGGAGTTTTTTAAGTGATCACAAGATTTATCCCAAATAGAGAAAATGTTAGATCTTCTGGAGGAAGAATAAGGGATAGTTTCTAGATGTGAAAGAAAGCACTTCCTTACACTGTGTCAAAAAGATGGATTGTAGTTGTCCAGTACTGTACAGGCTAGCCACAGATGGCTGTTTAAACTTCAATTGAACTAATTAAACTGAGATCAAATTAAAAATCCAGTCCCTCAGTTGTACGAGCCACATTTCACATGCTTAATAGTCAGATGTGGGAAATGGCTACCATATCAGACATACCATTTTCATCAATGAAAAAAGTTGCATTGGACAGCACTGCCATACACTCAATAGAGAGGTGTGCTGGCTTTTCAGGTACATATTCAGGATTTGGCAGAGAGCTTTTTAACTGTATCAAAATCCTCGATTGTTATCCAGCCTGGATGAATCATGTGGCGATCACATTGAGGAGAGAACGTGGAAATACCTTTAGAATCCTCAGGGAAAAAAAATGGACATGTTGGGAATAATAGGGGTGTGTGTGTGTATCATTGCTTTTCGTTGAGACAGTAGAACAAGGAAGGTAGAAGACAAATAATCTAGTTTTACCTATGTTCTTCTCCCTTGCAAGATTATGGCTCAGCCTTTGATCTAAGCTGGACGCCCCACGACTGGGTGTGGTTAGGGTGCACCCAGGACTGTGACCATGGAGTATGAGATTGGCCTTGGGAGCAAAGCTGAGAACACAGCCTGATAAACAAAATGAGCAAAAGATGCCCATTCAAGACAAATAAGATGAGAGTCTGAAGCTACAAAAGAAAGCTAAAGCTCCAAGGGATTTAAAAGCTTGTTGAAGTTCATAGGTCTTTGGGGGCTTTTGTGTGAAGCAAAAATTTTAAAGAGGAAACAGGCCTACTTCTTGGGGCAGGTTTTGTAATGCTTTTGGATCATAAAGAAAAGGAGACCTCTTTTATCCATATTTTATTAGTTTGGGGAAAGGAGAGTGATTTGTTTTGTAGAGCCAAAGTCGACATAAAGGAACTTAAGTCTAAGATTAATGAAAATTATTAATTATTAAAGGGAATGTGATTCTTTTTAAAAAGAATATGTTAATAAACATATACAAAAAAAATATATAGATGAGTTTTGTCCCAGGGTATGGAGAGGATTTTCAAAAGAGGCTGCAAACAGCCTTAATTTTTCTTTGAGGCACTGTAGAGAATGAGAGGGGTTCTGGATACTGTAAATAGGTACATGTCATTTTAATTTTCAGAAGGAAAGGAGGGTTCTACAAACAATAAATGAACTGGCTTGCCATGGATCTCAGGAGAGATTAAAAGGATGGGTTTTGAGTACGGAGAGAGGTGGTAGTGGTCTCTAGGAGTCAGTGATGGGCTCCCGGGGCCTGGTTGTAATAGGTCGGCTCCTCAGCCCCACCAGGTACTAGCGGTGCACCTGGGGCAATTTACTTCTCTATGTCTCAGCTTTCTCATCTTTAAAAGGAAACTGATAATACTATCTATTGCGTAGAATTGTAATGAAGATGAAATGAATTTATACCTGTAATAAGTACATTGTCAGTGTTTAACAGATCAGGATGCATTCTCTTATCAAACTGGCAGCTCAGGGAAATGAAATAGATAATATGTCTGGATTTCAGCAAGTCTTTATTTTTTAAATTGAGGTAAAACTCACATCACCTAAAATTAACTATTTTTAAAGCATACAATTCTATGGTACTTTGTACATTTATAACGTTGTGCAACCATCACTTCTATCAAGTACCCCAACATTTTCATCCCAAAAGGAAACCCCATACCCATTAAGCTGTACTCCCCATTCACTCCTCACCCTGGCAACCACTAATTTACTTTTTGTCTCTATGGATTTACCTATTGTAGACATTTCATATAAGGGAAATCACACAGGATGTGACCTTCTGAGTCTGGCTTCTTTTCACTTAGCATAATATTTTTAAAGTTCATTAACATTGTAGCATGTATTAGGACTATATTCCTTTTTATGATTGAGTGGTATTATCACATTTACTTATCCATTCATCTGTCAATGGACACGGATTGCCTTTACCTTTTGGCTATTGTGAATAGTGCTGCTTTGGCTGTTGGGGTACAAATATCCCTTTGAGTCCCTGCTTTTAATTCTTTTGAGCATAGTCCCAGAAGTGGAATTGCTGTGTCATATGGTAATTGTTTTTAATTTTTTGAGGAACCACCATACTGCTTTCCATAGCAGTTGCACCATTTTTCATCCCCACTAACAGTGCATAGGGGTTCTACGGATTCTTATATCTCCTATTATTATTTTCTGGTGTTTTAAAAATTTTTTTATTTTTAAAATAATGCCACCCGAATGGATGTGAAGTGGTATCTCATTAGGGTTTTGATTAGTATTTCCCTGATGATTAATGAAGTTGAGTATCTTTTCATGTGCTTATTGGCCATTTGTATATCTTATTTGGAGAAATGTCTATTCATGTCCTTTGTTCATTTTAAAAGCAAGTTATTTGTTTTTGAATTTGCAGGAGTTCTTTATATATTCTTTATATATTCTGGATATTAACTCCTTTGTCCATTTTTAAATTGGGTTGTCTTCTGGGAACCAGAGTCTTATCAGACAAATAATTTGCAAGTATTTTCTCCTGTTCTCTATGTAATCTTTTCACCTTCTTGTTAGTGTTCTTTATTGCACAAAAGGTTTTAATTTTGAAGTCCACTTTGTCTTTTTTTTTTCTTTTATTGCTTGTGCTTTTGGTGTCATGTCTAAGAATCCACTGCCAAATCCAAGTTTATGAAGGTTTACCCCTATGTTTTCTTCTAAGAGTTTTATAGTTTTAGCTCTTACATTTGATCCATTGAGTCAATTTTTGTATATGGTATGAGGTTCAATTTCATTCTTTTGCCTGTGTATATCCATTTGTCCCAGCACTATTTGTTGAAGAGACTATTCTTTTCCCCATTAAATGGTCGTGGTGTCTTTGTTAAAAATCAAGTGATTATAGATTATTCCTCAATTCTTAGTTCTGGTTTATTCATCTATGCTTACCCTTATGCCTGTACCACAATGTTTTTAGATGCTATTGTAAATGGGATTGTTTTCTTCATTTCCTTTTAGATTGTTCATTCCTAGTATATGGAAATATAACTGATTTTTGTGTGTTGATTTTGTATGCAAAATTTATCCTCTCTAATAGTATTTTTTGTGGATTCTTTAGGATTTTTATATATAAGATCATATCATCTGCACATAAGCATAATTTTACTTCTTCCTTTCCAATATGGATGCCTTTTATTTCTTTCCTCATTTGTCTAGCTAGAACTCCCAGTATGATGTTAAATACAGAGGGTGCCGAAAAAAAATGTATATTTTATGAAAGGAAAACTGCATTAAAATTGTAATATTCGATATATACTGATAACAAAAGATGAATACAAGTCACGTTTGACTTCTGCAATTACAAGAGGTGCTCAGAGTGGTTACCATCAGCGTCCAGACACTTCTGATTGTGGCGAACTACTGCTCGAGCAACGTTGACCAAAGTGTCCACTTGCATACATTTTTTTGGCACCCCGGTAGATGTGGTGAAAGCTGGCATCCTTGTCTTGTTTCTGATGTTAGGGAGAAAGATTTCTTTTTCACTATTAAGCTGTGTGTAGGTTTTTCAAAATGTTCTTTATTACGTTGAGAAAGTTTCCTACTGTTCCTAGTTTTGTTGAGTGTTTCTATCATGAAAGGGTGTTGCATTTTGTCAAATGCTTTTCTGCATTAATTGATATGATCATGTGGTTATTTTCATTCTATTAATGTGGTGTATTATATTGATTGGTTTCCATGTATAAACCGCTCTTGCATTCCTGGAATTAATCCCACTTTATCATAATGTATAATTCATAAGGATATTGATTTATACTTGTGATCTTTTTATCCGGGTTTGCTATTAGGATAATTTTGGCCTCAAAACAAGTTAAAAAGTGTTCCATCTCCTATTTTCTTGGAAAAGGTTGAGAAGGATTGGTGTTAAGTTTTCACAAGTTAGGTAGAATGAATCAGTGAGGCCATCTGGTTCTGAGCTTCTTTTTATTGTTGGGAGGTTTTTGATTACTGATTCAAAATCTCTTTACTTGTTATAGATCTGTTCAAATTTTCTGTTTCTTCTTGAGTCAGTTTTGGTAGTTTTATGTGTCTAAAGGAATTTGTCCATATCATTTAGGTTATTTAATATGTTGGCATAAAATTGTTCATACAATTTTCTTACAATTCTTTTCATTTGTCGTGTCTGTAGTACTGTCTCTTCTGATTGTAGTAATTCAAATCTCCTCCGATTTTTTTCTTGGTCAGTCTAACTAAAGATTTGTCAGTATTGTTTATCTTGTCAAGAAACCAACTTTTGGCTTTGTTGATTCTCTGTATTGCTTTTCTATTCTCTATTTCATTTATCTGCATTCTATTTTATATTCTTTCTCTCTGGTACTTTGGGGTTGAAGTTACTCTTCCTTGCTCCTTAAAGTGTAAAGTTAAGTTATTGATTTGTGATCTTTTCCTTTCTCTTTTTAAATGTAAGCATTTACAGTTATAAATTTCCCTCTGAGAACTGTTTTCGGTTTTGGTATGTTGTGTTTTCATTTTTATTTGCCTCAAAATATTTTCTAACTTCAGTTGTAATTCCATTTTTGACACATTGATTGTTTAAGAATACTGTTGCTTAATATCTACATACTTGTGAATTTTCCAGTTTTCCTTCTATTCTTGATGGATTGACCCTTTTATCAATATATAAGGTCTTTAATCTCTTATAATAATCTTTTGTTTTAACATCTGTTTTGTCTGATATTACTATAGCCATTCTAGTGCTCTTCTGTTTATTATTGGCATGGAAAATATTTTTCCATCCTTTCAATTTCAACACAGTTGTGACTTTGGATCTATAGTGAGTCACTTGTAGATAGTATATCTACTATCTACTAGGATCATATTTCTTTTAATCCATTCTGCTAGTCTCTGCCTTTGAATTAGAGTTTAATCCTTTTACATTTAAAGTAATTACTGAAAAGGAAGGAGTTACTTCTGCCATTTTACTATTTGCTTTCTGCACGTCTCATACCTTTTATGTTCTTCAGTTCCTCCATTACTGCCTTCTTTTTTATTATAATTATTAGTAATTATTATTAATGTTCTTATGATTATTATTTTATCCATTTGCCATTTAAATAATAGAAATAAGATGATTTACAAACCAAAAATGCAATACTACCAGCTTTTATATTTACTTATGTAGTTACCTTTACCATTGTTCTTTATTTCTACATATTACTTTTAGTTTAGTGCCTTCTCATTTCAGCCTAGAGGACTTCTTTTAGCATTTCTTGTAGGATGTCTAATAGTAACTAACTCTCTCAGTTTTTGTTTATCTTGGAATGTCTTAATTTCTCTTTAAATATTGAAGGATAGCCACGTATCACCTTCCTGATTGATAGTTTTTTAAATAGTTTTCACTGCCTTCTGGCTTCCATGGTTTCTGATGAGAAAGTGGCTGTTAATTTTATTAGAAATCCTTTTTATTTCATGAGTTACTTTACTTTTGCAGCTTTCAAAAGTCTTTGATTTTGGCTTTTGACAATTTGTGGTAATCATTTCACAGTATATACATGTGAGAAATCATGTTTCACATGATAAACTTACACAATGTTATGTGTCAATTATATCTCAATATAGCTTGGAAAAATAAATTAGTGGGAAAAAAGAAAATCATCACTTACTTTTCTAGTGAGTTGATATAAACTTCTGATCACTGGTTTTTCACCTGATTTCTCATAAATCATTCCTTAAATTTGGTTTGTGAGCCATTGATATCAGCCTCATTATTTGGTTTGGGTTCCTTGGAAAGTCAAGCCTTCAACAAGGATATGGTGTAGGTCGTTTATTTGAGAAGTGATCCCAAGGAAGTGGTGAAGGGTAAGACAGGAAGGAGGAAACGCTACTATAAGAATGCGTTGTTGAGGTTTTGTAACAGCAGAGGCTGGCTTCTTTACGCTGGGATGTCCTAACAGTGTTCAGAATGCCCCGTAGAATTTCTTCCTGAAGGATGGGTGACTAGAACATTTCTGTCTTGTCCTTCATTGGTTGAGGTTTGCCCTCCCCTCTCGATTTGGGGAAGTTAACTTGCCCAGATTTTCAGGCTGTGCTCGCTCACAGGTTGAGTGGGCCATTGTGGTGCATTGAAAGCCCTGAGATGGAAAAGTGGAAAGATGGGCAAATGCATGTTTCCAGGGGCATTCTGTGAATATTAGCAGTCTGCCACAGCTATGACTTAACGTGGGCTGAGGAGCTATGGCATGGGGTGCCAAGATTACCGCTCTACTCACCTTTTTCGTGTTATGGAATCTACCTTTCACTTCTCTTTTAAAAATCCGTTACATTTGTTTGTTTGTTTGTATCTAGTATTCTTCAGTGGTTACCAATAACTTCATATGCTAGTTCTCTCAGTATCCTATGATTTTAATTCATCTTGACAAGGGAATTGGACGTACCTGTCTTAGGCTTTAGTTACAGCATTACAATGTTGGTTCAAAACCTCTTCAATCCCTGACAGAAAACTAGGAAAATCTAGAAGTTAAAGAGTTTTGATTTCCCTGTGTTGGTATTATACTATCTTCTGAGGTAAGCCTATATATTTGGTTTACTCTAACCGCCTCCCCACCCCCCAAAAAGTCCCTTGTGTTGTCTGTTGCATTTTGCAACCCATAGATAATTTTGAGGTTTGGCCTTTTTGAATCCATTGGTCAACTTAAATTTCTTTCCCTAGCTCTCTTAAAGTTCCTCCTTCCCTTGAGTTTTATGGTATGAATCATGGCTGTATTTTCAGTAAAAATTTTGAAATGTTTTCTTAAATTTAAGGAGATGGATTTGACTATATCCAGACTTTCTCAGAGTTTCACAAACTCTGAGCTGACAAGGTCACTATTTGTATTTTTTTCTTGCTTCTGGTTAGTACTGGACCCTTCATTAAGTATTTCTGTCTGTGCAATATAAAGGCTTCTGTCATTTTTTCATTTTTGCTCTACTACCCCATTCTATCTTCTTTTCTTTTGCCTCATCCCTCTTTCCTTCTTCTTCTAAAAACTTTGTAGTATTCTATTCTCGTCTATTGACTTTCACATTCTGAACTATCCTTTTTGCTCTCATTTATTTTATTGCCTTGGGACTCTTATTCAATGATTATAGCTAATCTGATAAACTATGTGTGTCTTAGGCATTAGGAATGATAGTGTTGGGGGTGGTGATAATATAACATATTCGTGTTTTGTTAGGAACCTAGAGTCCCCGTTATTCCCTTTTTTTTCTTTATCCATGAGACATTGGATCACAGGAAAAATCAACTGACTACTATGATAAGGGAAAAGTAATTTAGTTCTTTGGAGGGAGAAACAGAAAAATTTCAGCTTAGGCTATTTTAAAATGAGGAACATATCCGTATAGTTTTCTTCAGTATATATTTTTAAATCATTTTATTGCATGGGTAGTTAAAGGAAAAGTTAAAAGGAAGAAGGAGAAAGGAAAGCACTGTAGCACAAAGGAAAATATTTAAGGTAAAGAGAAGATTAGGGAAAATCAGAGTGGTGTTGTGGGGTCATATTAAGTATAACACAATGAATTCTGCATTTTTTGAAATTAAACTGGAATAAAGGAGTGAGGGAGAGAGTGCAGCCTGGTGTGACAGCTCTAATCACATTTATGTGAGGGCCAAAGACATTAATTTGAGGATTTTAAAGCTAGTCACTATGCAAGTGTGTGTGTGTGTGTGTGTGTGTGTGTGTGTGTGCGTGCGCGTTGTTTCCTGGTACAGGAAATCTCATAATAGTTTTCAATAAACGTGTGTTAAATTAATTATGGTAAGGTGATGTAGATGCAATGCTTGTTGTGTAGATGTAATGATCTTGATATATATCCCAAGTGTGAATCAATGGTTACTAACACCAGCAGAGCAATGAAACTTGCTTTCTTAGAAAAAAGCTATGATGAATAAAAAATAAAAAAAGGACAAGGAAAAAAGCTATGATGGTAATTTGTTGTTCATTAGCCTTTCCTTTATGGATGTGGAATGAAATACATGCTACATGACTTTCTGAGTATTGTTACAGATTTATTTAAAAAAATAAAAAAGTCGTGAAATTAATGCCAAACCAGCCTAATCTCTGAATATTAAGGTTTATGCTAGGGTATCTGGAAGGGACTTTTCCCAAAATCTGCAAAAATATCATGTCAAGAAAATGATGTTCACAAGGATGGTTCCACATCCGCAAACCCATCAACGTGACACGTCACATAAACAAAAGAAAGGACACAAATCATATGATTGTAGCAACTGATGCAGAAAAATCGTTTGACAAGATACAACATCCATTTATGATTAAAACACTTAATAAAATAGGTATAGAAGGAAAATACCTTAACATAATAAAGGCCGTATATGACAAACCCTCAGCTAATCTCATGATTAATGGTGAAAAACTGAAGCCCTTTGCTCTATGTTCAGGAACACGACACGGCTGTCCCCTGTCACCTCTGCTTTTCAACATAGTGTTGGAAGTCCTTGCCAGAGCAATCAGGCAAGAGAAAGAAATAAAAGGCATCCAAATTGGGAATGAAGAAGTTAAATTGTCACTCTTTGCAGATGACATGATGCTATATATAGAAAACCCTAAAGACTCCACCAAAAAGCTATTAGAAACAATCAACGAATACAGTAAAGTGGCTGGCTACAAAATCAGCGTACAAAAGTTCATTGCATTCCTATACACTAACAATGAAATCTCAGAAAAAGAAATAATTAAAAAAACACAATTCCTTTTGCAATTGCAGCAAAAAGAATAAAATACCTAGGAATAAACTTAACCAAGGATGTGAAAGACTTATATGCTGAAAACTATAAGACAGTTTTCAAAGAAATTGAAGAAGACACAAAGAAATGGAAAGACATTCTGTGCTCATGGATTGGAAGAATCAACATAGTTAAAATGGCCATATTACCCAAAGCAATATACCAATTTAATCCCCATCAAAATCCCAATGGCATTTTTTAAAGAAATAGAACAAAAACTCATCAGATTTTTGTGGAACAACAAAAGACCACCAATAGCCAAAGCAATCCTAAGAAAAAAGAACAATATTGGAGGTATCACACTCCCTGACTTTAGCTCGTACTACAGGCCTACAATAATCAAAACAGCATGGTATTGGCAGAAAAACAGACACATAGACCAATGGAATAGAATTGAAAACCCAGAAGTAAACCCACATAAATATGGACAGATAATTTTTGACAAAGAAGCAAAAAACATGCAATGGAGAAAAGACAGCCTCGTCAATAAATGGTGCTGGCAGAATTGGAAAACCACGTGCAAAAGAATTAAACAGGACTGCTATCTGTCACCATGTACCAAAATTAATTCAAAATGGATCAAAGACTTAAGCATAAGCCCTGAAACAATAAACTGCATAGAAGAAAACATAGGTACTAAACTTACGGACCTTGAATTCAAAGAGCATTTTATGAATTTGACTCCAAAGGCAAGAGAAGTAAAAGCTAAAATAAATGAATGGGACTATATCAAACTTAAAAGCTTCTGCACAGCAAAATAAACCATCGACAAAATAAAGAGGCAACCAACTGAACGGGAGAAAATGTTTTCAAATATTGCCTCCGATATCCCAAATATACACGTGTTCTTTTTTCTAAACCTTTTTCTATTGTTCGAGGAAAAAAAATCAGTTTCTTGTGAAACTGCAAATCTCCAAAAATACAAATAAAATACTAATAAAATGTGGGGGAAAAAAGTGCTTAAATGCAAAATTTATACTGTGGTAAAAGTCATTTTGATGACAATGAATGTTATTTGAATCACAACTAATGTCAAGCTGCTTTATTTACTCACATGTTGACAAAAGTTAAAACAAGAAGTGAGATCTTCAGTACCACACAAATTTGCAGTAGATATATTTCCTAGATCTAAGTACAGTTCTAGCAGTGTTTTTCAGAACTCAGTTTACGTAAAGGATTTTCCATATTTCAAATTCATTGAACTGCACAGTCAAGGTACTTCCAAGTAACCTTCAGTTGGAATGGATTACCTGCAATATAATGACATGCTAAAATGCAAATATGTAGAGAAGAATCTAATATAATTCTATAAATACCTTTCAAATGATGAATATGCTCAATTAAAATCATATGCTTATAGAATTGTATCAATATTTGGCAGTACCTATCTGTATGAAAAGATGCTTTCAAAGGTGAGACATGTAAAATCTTGTTACAGATAAGCATTAACAAATGAACATTGATTTTGACAACAGAGAGCACTAACTTTGAGTCCCAATTTAATGAAATGCTCTCTTCCCAAAATAATTCTATTCTTCTCATTGGCAAACCTTTATAAAAATTTATAGTAGTATTGTATTTAAACTATTTATTTTGTCAATAAAACTGTGGAAATATGTTGTCTTTTGTTATAGAAATACCTACATAGTAGGTATTTTGATTTTGCTTCTTGGTCTACAAAGCCTAAAATATTTAATCTCTAGTCCTTTATGTAAAAAGTTTGCCAAGACTGAGCTAAACAATTATTTGTTTTTAAGTGATCCCACGTTTATCAAACAAAGAAAGAAGTCTCTATTGGTGGGGTTTTAACTATCAGCTGAGAAAAAATAATTCTACATCATTCCTAGAATAGACTAGATGACCATTTAATCCATCTTAATCCTATTCCTTATTTTACAATTAAGAATCCAAGGTTGAGTGGAAGCTAGTCGTTGGTAAAAATGAAAATAGAACTAAGATATTATGCTTTTCTATCTGGTGTCCTTTCTAGTATATTTATATGCAACTGTGTATGCTGGGTGCTAAGGATGATAAAGAAATATAAGAAACAGTCTCTATATCAAGAAACATTGTAATCTAGTTGGGTAGTGTTATCAGTCAACGTTCTGTAAAAATCAAATGACATACTAAAATGGAGTAACTGAGGATCATTTAATAATGGACTGTTTATAAAAGTGAAGAGAGGTAAGGTCAATAACCCTTATTACCACCCAAGGACTGAAGAGACAAGAGGTATCTGTAGAAGCTATAGGAGACGGTCTGCAACAGGAGCTGTAGTTTTCAGTGGAGGAATCCAGCCACTGTCAACCTGTGGGAGTTGATACCCACACCTATAAATCCTCAACCTCATTCTCCTCAACCTCATTCTCTCTGCCCTCTTGCTGGTATTTCCTATAGTCCTCCACCAAAAGCCAGGTGACAAATAACTTTTAGATGTTGTCCTAAAAGGTCAGCCTCCTAGAGAAAACTGTCATTAGGAGAATGGATCTGAAGGGACCAATGGAGAATGTCCAGGACAGGGAACAAGATTTATACAACTATACATTAGCATATCAACATATAAAATATCATTTTATGAGCATTGTTATAGTACTTTACATTTTACAAAGTACATTCTTATTTGATCTTCACAACAAATTTAAAACAGTGCATTCTTTCCTACACTGGCACCTGGAACAGAGGTAGTTCAGCCTAAGTATTCTAAATTGGTAGGCCACTTCTTTCATTGCATAAAATTGTTCTACTCTCTAATAGAAGCAGATGTTTTAAGTGGTTGGTTAAGAACTCAACTTCAGCAGGAGGCCATGTACTAAAAGCCAGGAAGGCAAATGATGTATAGCAATTATTTATTTTCATAGTTTTGTAACTGGTCTTTTCTATAGGATGAAAGAGACTTATGTAGTAGAGATCCTCAGCATAATAAATTGTGAATATTTCAGTATAATGTTGTCATTAGAATTACAGATTTTATAGTTAGAAAGACCACAGTTTGAATTCTGGTTCTGCCATTCACTTGCCATGTAAACTTTGGCAAGTTACTTAGTCTCTCTTAGCCATAGTTAAACTGTAAAAATGAGGACAACCATAGATCTTAAGTGAGATAGTAGCGTATAGTATGCTCTCAATAAATATTAGCCATTTTTCGTAGTATTAATAGACTACATAACTAAAATTTCAAATTTATAAAATGTAACAGTTGCTTGCTATAGATTAATTCATTCTACAAGTAGTTATTAAGCAACTGTTATGTGCTAGGTACTCACTTTCCAACATGTTGGGATCACAGTTAGGAACAAATCAGAGCTTGTCCTCCTGGAGGCTGAAGGTGTGCATAATTTGCATCTGATTTATATGAATAATTGGTGAATTAGTAAACAGTGCCTATACTGACATACATGTTACCAGCCTAATGGTCTATTTAGCTATCTTCATTCATACTCAGCATACCAAGAAAGCTAGGCTAGTTTATTTTTTAATAGTTTTGTAGTTAATAATCAGCAAACCTATCACTATGCTGGACTCATTGATTTTAGGAAAACACTAGACTGCGGATTTGTTCCCTGATGAATGAGCAGCCATTAATTTTGGGGAAAAAAGACTATTGAGTTAAAAACAGAAGTATTTTAAAAATTCTACTAATATATTGATCATTGATAGACCTTAATATAACTCTCTGGTTTCCTTTTCTATGCCAATTGGAGCTACTAATGGTAACTGTCATTTGTACAGACTATCAGAAAGTTTAATGTTTGGGAATTTAAGATGTGGAACACTTAGTAATTTTTCTCAGTTTGGATATGCTGACCTTAAACAGCTAGATATTTCTCCAGCAAAAAAGGGTTTATTGTGTAACAGCAAAGAATTACAATTCGGGTCATATGGTCTAATGCACAAGTTCCTAGAAACAAAGGCGAGAAAGCTCTTTTATAGAGAAGAGGAATTTGGGAGAGTTATTCTAAATAGTTCTTCCTGTTGGGCTCCTTGGTCCATGTAGAGCATAAGAGCTCCCCCTTCTGGCCTCCTGACTTCATTTTAAATGAGGTTTCTTTTTATTAATTTTTACAGATAGGCTCTCTGCAAGTTACTTGAAGCTTACTTTGATTTGTCAATTTCTTTAGCTGATCCATATCACATTATAAGACTTAATTTGTGTTAAATAATTCCCAAATTTTTACTGTTTTATATATGGAAAATTAGTGTTTAGTGGTATTCTACATGGTAAAGTTTTTTCTTAAAATCTTGTCTTAAATTTATCTCTGTATTTAAAATGTATTAACAAAAGTCATTTTGCTTATGCAAAACAAAACTTTTAGTACTTCCCCCCCATAAATTTAGAATACTGTAATAATCCCTGTAATAATCTGATTTTTTTAATACACTCGAAGTTCTCTTTTTTTTCATTTGCAAATCAAGTTGCTATGGGGCTAGTACCTTTGTTTGCTTAATTTTAAGCTCAGTTACCATGACAAAACTTATTTACTCAACTAATGCCCAGCAGTGTCAAACAGATACTGCTGGCAACTTGAATATTTCCTGTCTGACCAATAAAAATGGCAAATACAAAATGGTGAATTTTCATTTTAAATAGAAAAAAGAATAATTTCGTTAGTGTACATTGATTTTTAAGTTTTTCTTGGTTAATTCAAATCTACTGTGATGCTTTTATGAAAATTTTCTTTTTTTTCCCCCTTCCGCCTCCCCCGGCCCTCTCCCCCACCCCCACTCTGGTTCAAGCCGGTGTTTCTCAGTCTAGTTGTGTAGGACACAGCTCCCTGGCCCACACTGGTATTATGAGCCTTGCGCTCCCCACAGATGAAACAGTTGGTCACCGCAGCTCTCGCTGAGAGCACAGTGGCACACAGCAGCCCGTGCCACCCGCGGCAGCTCGCAGCAGCTCACGGCAGCCCAGGCCAACCTCCGGCTGCCCACAGCAGCCCAGCTCCAGGGAGAGCTGTTGTTCACAATCTTAGCTGTAGAGGGCGCAGCTCACTGGCCCATGTGGGAATCGAACTGGCCACCTCAGCGTTAGGAGCACAGCGCTTCAACCACCTGAGCCACCTGGCTGGCCCATGAAAATTACTGTCTATATCTCTTGGATTTAATATTCAGTTTTAAAATAAAGGCAGGCAAGAAACTAGTAAAAGTATCTCTATTAAATATTTAAAATTTTAGGGCAAGGCTCATAATACCAGCATGGGAGCTGTGTCCTACACAACTAGACTGAGAAACAACGGCTTGAACCCGAGTGGGGCGGGGAGGCGGAAGAAGGGGGAAAAATTTATCCATGAAAATATGTTTAATTTCACACAAGTGATAACAAAATATTCTTAAAGATACTTGTGCGGCTTTCCTATAATTGTTCTGTTTTGTATGAAGTGTGTTTTATGCTTTAGAGATACAGTCATTTGGTAGAATCAGAGTTCTGTATTTATGGTCCGGAATCTTTCCCACATTGATAATGTGCTTGTCAATATTGAATAATTTCTGATTATTACTTTCTAAGTAACAACTTGCAGTTGCTCTTTTTAAAAAGCTTTGTTATTTAAAGAATATGGCCATTGTGTCCTTTAAGTATTTCTTCTATTTTAAGAGGTCACATACATTGACTGAGATTAACAAATAGGAAGTAGAAAATAGGAACCAAGGAAAATAAAATACCCTTTATATCAGATATAGAAAGTTGGTAAGCAGATTTTTATTGCTAGGTGTTCCCCCTTAACACCCTCCGCCCCCCACTGGTTTGGAGAGATCATCAGATGTGTTTGGTTGCATAGATGAGTTGATAGAATTGTAAAAGAGAATCAGAGAGATGTTTGTGTTTTCTTTGCAGAGGCTTCTCTTACTTAAAAACAAATGGTTCCTTTTTTTTACTTGAATGTCTGCCTACAGGTAGATTTTCTTGGGTATGTGGTATTAGGCATAGAGGTGAGAAAGGAGGAAAATCACGTCATCGGGTCCTTATTTTATGTATATAATGAGAACATTGGAATTGTTGACTTCTAAACTCCCTTCAGCTCAAATATACTCTGTAACAGGAGAAAAACATGATACAAATGGCTTTGAAAATTGATTTTTTTGGTATAAAGTAAATGTAATTGTAAAAGAGGAACATTTATTGGAGGCTGTTGAAAGTGATCCATGCTTGATATGATAAAAATGTGAAATTATGGCAATGAGAGAAAATCAGAAATGTCTAGATTGATATGGGGAAGAAGAGAAAAAATTTTTAAATGAGCCCTTTATTCATTTGACAGTTATTTAATTGAATTTCATGATATATAAAAAATAATCCTGATCTCACAGGATGAATATGAAGGTTGGGTGTAATATATATAAAACTCCCAACAGCGTGCCGCACATAGTAAACACACGTTTTCATTCTTTCCTATTGCCTATGGTTTGCCAGACTTGACGGTGACTCCTCCTTTTAAACTAGGGTTTTAACTTTAGTTGCAGAGACAGAAGTTCAAGGACACTGAAAAACGTGTAAAGGGTTAAAGGGGTTACCGTCACCATTTGTTCTCTTTCAAATTCATGACGCAAACAATATTTAGATATTATCTACAGTACTTTCCAACCTCTGTCCAAAGATGGCTTGGACAGAAACCATGTTTGAAAATAGGGAACTTCAGAGCTCAGAATGGGACTGGACGCATTAGCTGGCGCTGAGAGTTCTAATGATCAAAGGCAGGATAGGGTGGGCAGACTGCAGAGCTGAGCCATGTAGGGCATTTCTAGCTTTTCCCTAGAAGAGTATTAACCCTAAGCACTCCTTGTCGGGCAGAGATTACAGATTGATGACAAGTAGACTTAGAATCTCTTCCCGTGGTTAAATACCATTAGCATTCTCCATTGTGCTATTTGGGAATGCAAAGGTCATGTGTCTGTGTACACACATTAGAGTCGGAGAGACAACAAAAGAGCGTAAGAGTGGAATTCCTAAACAAAAGGACTTCCAGCAGAGAATTTTCACGTGTTATTTTTTAATATTAACTCAATACAAATATCTAAATAATATATTGGTAAGCCTGGCTTTGGTGGCGCCGTCATACTTAAGTCTACACTATAATTTTTCTGCCCCCAGTTAAATTACAAAGGACAATCAGAGAAGAAAATATATGTTGCATTTGCTTGTTAGGCAGAGGGCATGCCTGCCTATGGCCAGCTAGTTCCTTTGTTTTACTTGAATATCAGTGCTATTTGTGGATCATTTAGTTGTATGAGCCTTATGGAGCTGACTGGTGGAAGAAAGCAAGGCAGCCTCCTCTGAGTCCGGAGTGGGTGAGAGGCACTATAATGTGGTGTTTGAGAACCTGGGCTCTAGCCTCAGTCTACCTGAGTTATTGTATGTGTAGATGGGAGTGTCTTAGATTTTTAGTCATAAGAACATCGTTTTAGGTTAATCTCAGATCTCCCCAGGAAGGACCTTGGTGTGTCATCTAGTTTTCTTTCCAGACCTGGAGTCAAGTTTATAGCATATTCCTATTACTGAATTGAGGAGACTTTTTCTCTTCTGGTCTTGTTCATAAAGTATACTTAGAATTCTAGAATATTTGTTAGGATATTCCTTATGTAATCCTGAAGTAGTCAAGTGTTTTAGTAAGCTCTTTTAAATATTAGCTATTATAAATTTAATCTCTTACTTAAATTTTACTAAAAATTATACTGTAGTTTAAAATTATTCAAGGTAGGAGGGAAATAGAAATTATATTTGTAAAGGTTTACAATACCATTTTCTATTGTTATTTTTGGCACTCTCCACAGAGTATATATGAGGTCTGACAATTAAGTTCACGAGCTCACCCTAGAAAAAGTGTTACACACCTCATTGCTGAATATCACTATAACCACCTTCAAAGTATTCCCCTTGTGAAGCTATGCACCGATGCCAGCGCCTAGTCCACCCTTCAAAGCAATTTTGGAACTCTTTTTCTGGAATGACCATCAGAGCTGTCATCATATTACTCTTGATGTCCTGAATGTCATCAAAATGTCTTCCTTTCAATATTTCTTTTATCTTCAGGTAAAGAAAGAAGTCATTGGGGACTAGATCAGTTGAGGAGGGAGGGTGTTCCAATACAGTTATTTGTTTACTGGCTAAAAACTCCCTCATGGACAGTGTCCTGTGAACTGGTGCATTGTCGTGATGCAAGAGCCATGAACTGTTGGTGAAAAGTTCAGGTCGTGTAAGTTTTTCACGCATCCTTTTCAGAACTTCCAAATAGTAAACTTGGTTAACTGTCCAGTTGGTACAAATTCATAATGAATAATCCCTTTGATACAAAAAATGGTTAGCAACATTATTGCAACAAGTTCTCAAACTTAATTGTCAGACCTCCTACACTATGTTTTCCCTATATATACATACCTGTGATAAAGTTTAATTAATAAACTAGGCATAGTGAGATTAACAATAATAATGCAATAGAACAATTACAACAACATATTGTAATTCACATAACTATTACAGTATGTTGTTGTGACATTGAGTAAAATAAGTATTACTTGAAAATAAGCACTGCGACATTGCAACGGTTGATCTGATAACCAAATGTCTAGTGAGTGACTAACCAGCACGTAGTACATACAGTGTGGATACGCTGGACACAGGGATGATTCATGTCCCCAGCAGGCAGGCATAAGATTTTATCATGCTACTCAGAACGGCATGCTGTTTAAAACCTATGAATTGTTTATTTCTGGAATTTTCTATTTAATATTTTCAGACCACAGTCAACCACAGGTAACTGAAACCACGGAAAGCAAAACCATGGATAAGGGGTGGAGGTACTACTGTGGTTCCTAAGTCATAATACTAGTCTCCCAATCGCCTCCAGCCCCCCTTCCCTACCACCTTTTTTTCTGCTTCTCAGTTTTTCTGACTGGAGCCCTTCTTTGCCATACAGAGTCAAGGTTACTATTTTTGTACTTTAGACTATTAGAAAGCACAGTTTTAGTTTAACTTCTTGCCTGTGTTTTTGGTTTATGTTCATTAAACACAATCAAAGAGTTAAGTGTTTTTCCTCCTTGGGTCTAAGCTGTTAAGGCAAAGAAATAGAAAAAGTCGGAAATACTGAAATTCAGTCAGTTTCATTAGCATAGATTTGTACATGAAGCTCAGATAAAATATCAAGAAATGTGAGAACGAAGGATGTTGTAACAGTTGTAGCATAACATTCTTTTAAATTTCACATAAATATAATAGCTCTGTAAGTTTGATTTGAAGACACATATATGTTTTTCTTTCTGGCTGCATAGGGAACAATGAAATAAAACCTCATTGACGTAATTGAAGCTGATAACATCTCCTGGCTGTACTGCTGATGTTTCACTGTGGTATTGGTGGTTTTGTAGAGTTCTGTAAAGCATGTTGGACTTACAAACATTCAAACAGAAACTTTTATCAGGATTCAACTTTTAACCACAAAGAAAAGCTGAATTTATATAAAGGCTCACTTTTTGGTTCACTTTATCAAATCAACTAAAAGTTTTTTTAAAAAAAATAGTGTATACCTCATGTTACTTAGAGGAAATGCTGTTTTTAAAATTACTTTTGAACAGATAATCACAGTGTGTGAAACTATGCAAGAATTTTTGACATTGTGTTATATGTGAGCTTAGAAGGAAACAAATAATGGAAGCTCTTAAACACAGCAAATTAAAATTTCATATGTTCATTAAATGATGTTACAGTGTAAGTAACAGAACTGTGTCTTGAGAACATACTATTCACTGTAAATTTTTACTGATTCAAAATTTAGCTATATTTAAGTTGTTTATTCTGACATTAAATTATTTAAAGTTTAGATGCCTGAAATTTTACTGACTTGGAAACAGTGTATATACTTTCTACTTGGAAGGAAGATTTTAAAAGAGCTCTCACCTGCTGTTATAGAGGGGAAATGGATGCTTCTACCAGTGTTTCTTAAACTGAACAAATAGGTTGTGCATTGTAGATTCATTCTACATCCAACCAAACTCTTTTTTTCTTTTTCTATTTCTCTTAAGTTAGAAAATCCAAGCAAAATTATAATTTATGATGGAAGACTGCAAGTGTTTTCTTTTTTGTGTGGCGGGGGCGGGGGGGTTGGCTCTTTGTTCTGAATAGTCAAATGCAACATGGACCCTAGAATTTTAAAGAACATTATCTTCAAGGTTGTGTCAGTAGCTAAGTTAATGGTCCTACTTAAAAGTGTGAGAAATAAAAGTTCTTGGTTTTTTTATTGAAGAAAATACTTCTGTATTTGCTATGTTTATATTTTATATTTGCTCCATTTTTCCTCAACACATTGAAAAGATATTATATACTGCATGCCAAAAATAAGTGCATTTACATTTATGCTATTTCTTTAACAACGAGTTATGCATGCTAAACTTGTGTTTTAACTACTAGCTGTTTTCTGTAAATAAAGTGGCACGTAGATTTGCAGTTACGATATACTCTTACTGTTTAGCAAGGCTTTTCCTTGCCGTGCAGATAAACTGATTCTCTCACAACTGATTCCAATATACATTTTTCAGTCTCAATCATAGTTCACAAAATAATCACTAAATAGGGAGGGGGAATCATTGTCTGTAATAGGTTTTTTCAGTGAGAAACACATAAAAAGTTGTTTACCATTGTTCCTCAGATGTATTGTACATACAACAAGAGCTGATTTGGACTCAGCATGTGAGTGCATTTATCCAGCAATAAAGTAAAATACCTGCTGTATAAAAATGGAGCGATTACTCTTTTTACATTATATGCCGTTTCAATTCTGTGCTATCCCATGGTGTCATATGGTAAATATATTTTGGAAATTATTTGACGTGTTCTCTCTTCCAGCAGAATGTTTATCATCTGTCTGGCTAGTTTTACAATCTCTTGGCAATAGTTTATCTTTTTTATATGCTTTGCTATGGACACAGAATCTGAATGATAACCTCTATAGATTTTGTCTCTTCTGTTGTAGGAACAGAAATCTTCAGTTTCGTGTAAGAAATCATTACGTGCTTGTTCTAGAGAAATCGCATTGGTTCACCAAAAAATTTTTTTCTGTTTCATTTGGATATGTCATAAAAGTTTTCCATGGCTTCCCATCAAAGTAAACAACATTTAGAAGAACATAGGGTGAATGAATTGCAAGTCTTCAAAGAAAAATCCAACTTTTAGATAGTCACTGTTGTACGTCCTAGTCATATTTTTGTTTTTATGAGTTTGTGTGGTATTATCACACCCAGCTCTGTATTCTGTTTGCACTAGAGTCTTGTTCTAAGTTATTTATGTTACTATTTTTATGAACACTGTAAGCTTTAGGAAACCAATTTTGAGCCACTTATTTTTTTTGATTGGGGATAAAATACAACACAATGAAAAGAATGCAAACTTAACAGATATAAATAATAATATTTGAATGACATGAAAATACTTTAGCTAAGATGATTTGTACTCCCATAGAAGAATGCAGGCCTTAAGGCACCTACCCAGCTTTTAAGAATACAATGTTTATTAAGATGATGATATTTCTGTGAAAATTAGAATTAATTTTACATTTCACAGTTTTGATATATATGTAAACTAAATTGATCCCTTTTTCTCCCTCTAAATAGTCCAGACGACTGAGGAATAACTAGTGATTCACAGGTATAATTTGATAAATAATGGCTAATACTTTATTATTGCTTCCTGGTTTAAATTTTTATCTTACAGCTAATATTATAGAGACATTAGGCTATATTTTCATTGAGGATTTTGCTCCTTTGGGTATCTCTCATTCTATGCTATATCATTAGTTCTTACTGTCTTGGATCAGTCCTATTAAGTACAAACTCGAGAACCTACCATGTTAACAAGAAAAGTATTATCCCACATTGTTTTCCAAGTATTGCTCCATTTCATTCTTGCTACTTGCAGTACAATTTCTCAAAAGTTTTGTCTAGTCAGTACCTCCATTTTTTTCACCTTCCTAAATTCTGAATTTATTAAAGCTGAATACTTACAAAATATGCATGAACTATAGAGACTAAGGGTAACACACACCATCTACCCACCATTACCATTAACTTGGACCATTACCGATAACTCTGAAAGGTCCCTGTACGTGTGCCATTCAAATCCATTGCCTTCTGTTCTCCCCTAGAGTTGTTCACCATCCTGAATTTCTTTCGTTTCCCATATATTTATATTCCTAAGAGGTTATTTTAATGTATATTTCACATGTATAATATGATGATGCTCTCTCTGTGCATTTTTCTGTGACTTGCTTTTCTCATTTAACCTGTTTCCGGGATTCAGTCATGTATCTGTAGTGCCTTCACTTTTACTGTTGTATTTCATGGCACAAAGATGCCAAATTTCTCGGCACAAAGATGCCAAATTTCTCCATTTTGTTATTGGACATTTGGGTTGTACCTAGTTTTCTTGCTACTCCAAACAGTGCAGCTATGTGCATTCATGTTCTTGTCTTCTGGTGTCAAACTGTATAGCAAAGGATCACGCATCTGTTGTGGATTGATGCTTTTATAAAACACACTGAAAATGCCTCACCGAAGTCAAATCACTAGAATTTCTAAACATTTCCTCTTAATTTCTGTGTTTATCTTACTGTGGACCGCACTTTGAACAACAGTGCCCTAAGATATATTTAGCTGCAGAATCCCTGGATCACACATCTTCTACTTATGCAGAAAACGTTTTTTCAAAATCACTAATACTCTGATTGTTCAAATTACACGGAAGGCAGTCTACCAGCAATTTGTGGCTTTCACTGTATCTGTTTTCAATTCTTAAGATGCAGGGATTTCAGACAAAGACCTGCTGCTGCTTTTTGGCAAATGTATTTTTGATCCTAGAGAAAGTGACAGCAAGTCAAAATGAGCTGCTGCTTAAGAGTTCTTTCCAAGCCAGCCTAGCAAGTCCAAGTGAGAGAAAAGCATGATAATCGGATGAAGAGCCAAGGAGGAGTGTATTTGTCAAGGGAGATGGCCTATACTACAAAAGGCTCTAGTAGAGAGATCTAAAAAGCAAGAATAGAGAAAAACAATGTACGTAGTAAGGTTTTTTAGAAACCTCTAAGAGCACAATTAAGAAAGGGTGGACGTTGCCTTTCATGTCCATAGCGGCTTCTAGGTGGGCCAACTCGGCCTGGTCTCAGCATTACGAATGTAAACAATGACGCTCTTAGAAGCCAGAAGCAGGGCTACTTTATATCAGTGTTTCTCAACCTTATTTTCATTATCACCCCACTCAGGAGCCTTTTTAAACATTTTTCCTAGTCATCCCAACCCCTCCATGAAATTTTAATACCATAGGTTTACAGTTATCTGTTTGTGGACTGTGGCGTGTGAGGGGCCACAGCCATTTTAATATTTTAAAGATTATTTTTGGTCCCCTCCCCACTCCCCCAGAAACAATTTCCACCTTCTTGGGAATGATGGAACTACCGTTTAAGAATGCTTATGCATACAAATATGGCTTTTGGCATTGGAGTGCAAATATTTGAAAAGATAATATTTATTTAATCATGGAGGTGAATGAAAGTGGGGGGCAAGGAAGACTCAATGTTAAGAAAATGTCCAAATGAAGTTATGCTTGAGTTAGCAAGAAACCAGCTTCTACAGAGACGAACGAATTGGGGAAATGAGGTACATAGGCATTTGTCACTGTTTGATGGTAGCCTTGGAGAGGAAATGCAGAAGTATGGATTGGATGGTAGTCCAGTTAGTATCGATTCACTAATTTATATTCTGAAGCTAGAATCTTTGGCTAACTCAGAGGTGATGTTTAGTGACCATCAGGTGGCTCTGTCTTCACTCCTGTCTATTCTGTACTTTCCTTAAGTGAACTTAAGGAAACCTCAGATTTACAGATGTCATGATGATGGGGAGAGTTGTTCCTGAGCTGAGCAAGAGTTCATGTGCCTGCACGCACAGACTGGGAGAAATGGACGAGCGGGAGCCTGCAGTGGAGAAAAGAATTAGTTTATGGAGATTGGTGCCAATCCGGAGAACGGGTGAGCTGATGCTCTAAGAAACCCTATGGAAATTGAAACAACAGGAAAAAATTAGAGATGAGAACACAGACACTTATTCTGGAATGTATCCAGTAGGTGGTTAAGCCCGTGTTTTCAGATGTTTTCCTGCCGATGAGTATCCTGTAATCTGAGATGGGTTCCTACTACCCAGGTTGTTGCGCGGTGCTTCCTGATGGCGTTGTCACTCGTCACTCGGGTGGAAGGCGTGAATCTGGAGCCGGCTTAACTTGGGAGTGGTGGATCCAGGGCTGGATTCCTTCTAGTGTAATAGAGGAATGATCTGTTAGTAGAATCTGATAGGGTCCAATCTATATTTAGGTTCAGGCTGATCATCAGGATATTTATTTTTCCACCATTTTGAAAGTACCCAATCTCTAGGATTGAAATGGTGTAAGGGGACATCTGTAGGGTGCTTCATCCTGTCAGAAGCAAACTTATGAAGAGCAGTTAAACCCCAAAGACTGTCCATACTTTAGTGTCTAGTTCTTTGACCTTTAGGTCCTCTTTCCCCCCAGTGTTCTCCCCAAGACATAAAAAGGATCTCCTGTATAATATTTCATAGACTCAGCTGAATCCTGCTTCCGGAGACCACTGCCATGAGCAGTACCTTGTCCCATTTTAAATTGGTCTCTTGACAAATTTTGGCAGTGGTTTTCTGTAAACTGTGGTTCATCTTTTCTGTTTTTCCAGTGGACTGTAGTATCCAAGAAGTGTGGGTTTCCACTGTATTCCTAAAAGTCAAGAGACTTCCTGGGTTGCTTTGGCGAAAAAGGCCTTGTCACTTTGGGGAAAAAAAGACTATCCAAATCTAGGGAGGATTTCTTTTAATAAGGCCTTTATTACTTCTGAGGCCCTTTCTGATCTGCATGGTCATGCTTCAACCCATCCTGTCAAGGTATCTACGGATACTAGCAGATACAGGTAATTTCCAGTAATTTGGGACCTCCCAGTGAAGTCAATTTGCCAGTCTTATCCTGGGCCTAATCCTCAGCTGGCTTTGGATTCCTTTGACTTCTGGGGGAGGTCCCATCTTTGGATTATTTCTGGCACAGATGGTACATTTTTGAATCACCTTTCGAATAGTCCTCTGCAGATGTGGCTCAGTAATATATTTTTGTATCTATTGGAGTGTGGCATCCTGTGCATAATGACTGCTCTGGTGGATAGAATTGACTCTTCCATTAGGTGTTGAGGAAGCAGAAGGATTCCCTCTTCGTTGCTTATCTATGCATCTTTCTGGAGTGTGGTGAAGCCCTACCCTACTTCTTTGCTCTTTCTGGGTCCTCTCAAGAATATGCAGGCTGGGCCAGTTTTAAGTCTGTGTGGAATAAAAGCTGCCCTCAGGGATGCCGGGGTTTTTGTTCAGGCAGCCAGTGTGGAAGCCTGATCTGCTTTATGGTTCCCTTGGGAGATTAAGCTCTCTGCCTTCTGATGGCCTGGACAATGCATAAGGGTAACCTCCTGAGATTCCATTACTGCTTTTAGGAGATTTAATATCTCTTGGGTATGTTTAATTTCTTTACCTCCTGATGTTAAGAGCCCTCTTTCCTTTCAAATAGCCCTGTGAACGTGTACCACAGTAAATGCCTGTTTGGAGTCGGGGTAGATGTTGACTCTCTTACCTTTTCCCAGGTGCAAGGCTCAGGTCAGGGCCAGTAGTTCGGCCTCTGGGCTGAAGTACCGGTAGTCTTATACAGGGTATTGTTTTAGAGGAGGGACGATTACTCCTGCTCACAATCATATTTGGATGAGGGTTGCTGTTCTTACCTTCCTAGGCCTGCCCTTTGTCCATACTTCCAGACTTACTTCTTGCAGGATTTCTTTGGGGGCCTCAGCCAGAAGTTCTTTCTGGGCTAAAGCCAGCAATGCTGTCTTGAAGCACAAGCTTCTTCCCTAGGTACCTTAATACTGATATGGCTGGGGGCAAAGGTATTTTGGCATTTAGTATAGTCACTAAGTCCCGTCCTAAAAGTGGCACTGGGTATTCCAACATATACCAAGAAGCGATGTTAAAGGTTTGTTCTTCCCATATGGCAATCTAATGGCTAGAGAAATGGCTTTTGTAGTGACGCTCGTGACACTCCAGTCCTGAGCATTGTTTCGGAGGAGAGTTTAGTCAACCTAGTATTTAATACAGAATATGTGGCTTCAGTGTGGATCAAAAAGTCCGTTAATTTCTTTCCCACCATTAGAGTGACCAGGGTTCCATGCGCGTGATGTTGAAGGAGCCAGTGGAGTTGATCGGAGCCCCTGGGCCCTGTCACTCCTGGTCACTCTTGGATAATTAGGGCATCTGTGATGCTCCTCATTTCTATTTGTCCTGTTCTTTGTTTACTCGTTACATTCTTTTGTCCAATGACCCTCTTGCTCGTAGTAAGCACACTGTGTTTAGGGCCAGCTTTGGGGGCAGGTTCCTTGTTTTCAGGGGGCCTTACCTTATTGGTTGTTTTCTGATGCCCTCTGGTGGTCAGAGCAGCAGCCAGCAAATCAGCCTATTGCCTCATCTTTCATCGTTTTTTCCCCCAGGCCTGTTCTCTGCTATTGAAAGTCTTACAAGCAATCTCCATCAGCTGGGACCTAGGCATGGCAGAGGCACCCTCAACCTTTTGAAGCTTTCTTTCAGTATCAGGGTCACTCTGCCCAGTAAGTCATGTTCATGACCTTTAAACTTTCAGGGGCCTCTGGGTCCACATCAGTATATCGGCTATAAGCCTCAAAGATACAATCTTTGAGGAATTCAGACGGGTTTTCATCTGGACGCTGCTGAAGCTTATTACAACTTTTTTGTTTGGGTACTCCCTTCCTTCACCCAACCAGAATGCAGTTCTTGTAATGTTCCAGCTTGGGCTGATCATCGTTTGTATTCCAACGTGGATCAGGGGTAGGGATACCAGCGTTGAGGTTCTAGGGTTTCCCAATAATCATCGAGAGGAAACCCCGGGAAAGTTTCCAGACGAATTGTACTAAGCTTATGCTCCAGCACAAGGGAGGTATCACATAGGAGAGGAAGGTCCTCCGAGCTGACTCAGCTAGCACTGTTTGGCCACTTTTATAAGCTGGAGACAAAGCGGGCGCGCATGGAAAGGCGGGCTTTTTGAAAGTAGCAGGCTTTCTTTAAGGGCTATGATGTCTTGTAACCATGTTTATGCTTGTCGCCATGGAGGAAAATGGTGGACTGCTCTTTATCACCACCCTAGGAAGGTCGTATAGCTGTCAAACCTTGATCAACTGTGCACTGGGGGGGCTGAGTTAGACCGTTCCCCATGATAAAATAGCAAGTCTTTTTAAAAGCGAAACCAACCTCTAAGTTTGCACTAATTTACTTTTTGATGTTTTGAATTCACTTACTTGATTAGATTTAGGACAGTCTTACTCAGCTTAACCACATATAAAATTTCCTTTCTCAGGATTCCTTTTCCGCAAACCTTTTACAACTTTCCTAGTCCCCCTTAATTTGTCTCTTACTCATTCAAAGATAACCATCCTTAGTTTATGATAGAACTGCTTTCCTCTAATTCTTTAAAAAAATGTATTTCCATACCTTATACCCTATTTTACACAGAAGGCAGTCTACCACCAATTTGTGGCTTTCACTGTGTGTGTCTGCAGTTCCTAATATGCACGGGATTTCAGACAAAGACCTGCTGCTTTTTGGTCAGTGTCATTTTGATCCTAGAGAAAGTGACTTCAAGTAAGAATGAGCTGCTGTGTAAAAGAAACGTTTTAGGTCATGTTAATCTTACTGTGAGTGTTTTTAGGAAGGTACCAACATCTTAAACTGCATTAATTAATGTCTCTGGAATCTAGAATATATGCTGATTAAGTCACAACCTGAAATAATTCTATCAGGGTAACACTTAGGGCCGTGTAAAGTCCTGCATACATTTAATGAGTCTACATTAATATATATGATGTACTTTGTATGCAGTTATACAATAGCCATTTTGTGGGTACTAGTCCATGAATTTTGTAAGTGGTTGTAGTATGTCTGGATTTCTTTGGGAAAGAAAAAGTTTCTCTTCACTGGCAAGAGATGAGCTGCGAAGATGTTGACCAGATGGTGATAATAACTACTAACAATTTTTCAAGTGATTAAGGGTGGATGTGTTACCTAACAAGGGCCTAGCAAGCTACAGCTCACGGACCAAATCCTGCCAACAGCTTGTCTTTGGCCCTAAAACTAAGAATGTTTTATTTTTTTTTTTTGTATTTTAAGTGTTTATAAAACAAAAACGAAAAACAAAGTTTATGCCACAAAGACATGGTGTGGTTTGTAAAGCCTAAAATATTTACTACCTGTCCCTTCACAGGAAAAAAAAAATCTGCCAACTTCTTCTTCTTTTTTTTTTTTAATTAAAGTTTATTGGGGTGACAACTGTTAGTTAGTAAATTTACATAGATTTCAGGTGTACAATTCTGTATTATATCATCTATAAATCATATTGTGTGTTCACCACCCAGAGTCAGTTCTCCTTCCATCACCGTATATTTGATCCCCCTTACCCTCATCTACCACCCCCCGCCTCTTTACCCTCTGGTAACCACTAAACTATTGTCTGTGTCTATGAGTTTTTGTTTCTCATTTGTTTGTCTTGTTCTTTTGTTGTTTTTGGTTCATATACCACATATCTGTGAAATCATATGGTTCTCTGCTTTTTCTGTCTGACTTACTTCGCTTAGCATTATAATCTCAAGATCCATCCATGTTGTCACAACTGGTCCTATTTCATCTTTTCTTACCACCAAATAGTATTGCATTGTGTATATATACCACAACTTCTTTATCCATTCTTCTATCGAAGGACATTTTAGTTTCCACATCTTGAATCTGCCAACTTCTGATAAAATATTGGACCAATAAAGATAGAGTAGATAACACCTTAAGATCTTTTGCAACCAAGAAGACTGGAGACCAAGGACAAGAAATAACGCAAACAGTTCACTATACAGAAATTATGTGATTACATTACAAATTAACTAGGATTATATTCAAGACTAAGGTTTCTAGAGAAAATCACAATTATAATCAATTATTTAGGCAAAAGGAGACCTATTTATTAACTAAGTAAATTTAAAAGATATTTAGGATTAGTGATAGGTAGCGATTATAGCTTGCTAAATTAAAGCTAATTTTATCTCTTTGATCATAGTGACTATTGGATGAGGAAGTAGCCAGAAAGCATGCTGGGAAGAGAGGGGCAGGAAAAAACTAGTGTGGGACTAAGAAGTTACCATCGTATAAAGGAAACAAATACCAAGACCATCACTGATTATCAAAAGGATTGTGTGTTGCTTTTTATGCTCTCTTCCTTTATACTTAATCTAACCACAAGGACAAGCTTTGTAAACTGTCTTCGACAGAAGAGCCTTATTGGTAAGGAAATAGCATCGCCCCCTGACACTGGTTGAAAATCTTTTGTAGAGTGTGAGAAGAGTGATGATTTATCATTTTTCTTGTTTATTTTTAGTGACTAGGTGTGATTTTGGATTTATGTTTCCCTTTTTGTGGTGATAGATATTTTGAAAGTTAATATAGCTTATTTTAGTGAATTTATTATGACTTTCCTTTTGATTTCTCAATCACAAATTGCATAATTAATAAAATATTCTGTATAGAGATCAGTTTTATTCTCACCTTCTCAGTTCCTCTCTCAAACTTTAAACTATTTTAGATATCTGTAATATAGATGGCTTCATTTTGTTTTTACATACATTTGTTTATTTATTTCTGGTTTGTAACTAAGTGAATTTTATTTTTTTTCAGATGATTCTTTGGGATTGGGACTTAAAGCAATGGTATAAACCTCATTACCAGGTAAATATGTGATATCACTAATAATATCTGTAATGCAACTTGACGTGTAAATTAAAGTTACATTCACAAGATTGCTGTTATAAGATTTTCTTTAACCTGAGCTAAAATAGCCAGAACTTTCACTTAGGTAGATTAAAAAAAAATTAATTGTAAGGGAAAAGAAAATGATAAGACACCAAACATATTTCTATATTAAGCAGGAGATTTTTTTCCCCTTAATTGAGAGCAACTGATCCACACGGGGCGGGGGGGAAGATTAAAGGCTATATATGACAAAAAGCAAGCCAATTGGCAAAATGTTTTGTTGGGGAAGCAAAAACAGTCTGCTCACAGGTTTTGGTAAACTTTTTACTGAACTATACACACAGAAAAGTTCACAGCTCAGTGAATTTTCACAGACTAAACATCCCATATGCCTAGTACCCATATCAAGAAACAACGTGTTACCAGCATCCCAGAAGCCTCGTTTCAAGACCATTCTAGTTATTACTCATATCTCTAAAGATAATCTCTCCTAACTTCAAGCAATTAGTTTAGCTTATTTATAAACTTTATCATATGTATTTTTCTATTATGCTTCTTGCAAAATTTTACCTGTGAGATTAATGCATTATTGCACATAACAGCAATTCATTCATTTTTATTCTATTTAGTATTTCATTAAATAAATATATTACAATGTATTCATCCATTCTATAGTAGATGGACATTCATTTTCAGTTTTTTTGGCTATTGAAAGTAATGCTGCTGGGACATCCCTGATGTCTTTTGTTGGGTATATATCTTAGAGTGGATTGCTAGGTCACAGGATGCACACCTATGTTCAGTTTTAGTAGATGGCATCAGGGAATTTTCCAAAGAAGTTGTATCAATTGGTACCCAACCACCAGCAGCGTATGAGAGTTTTAGTTGCTCCACGTCCTTGCCAACACTTGGTAATATCTGTTTTAAATCATTCTGGTAGTTGTGGAATAGTATCTCATTGTGGTTTTAATATTTGCATTTCACCGATAACTCATCAGGTTGATGATGTTTTCATGTGTTAATTGGCTACCCAGATATCCTCTAGTCAGGTCTTTTAACCATTTTTCTACTGATTATCTACCTTTTAGTTAGCAATCAGTAGGAATTTTTTATTAATTTTGGACCTGAATATATACATGCATATATATTATCCCAGTATTTCCATCTGTGGCTTATCATGATGTCTTTTGAGGAAAATATCACTGAAGTTTTCTGTAGGTATACCCTTTATCAGATGAAGGAAGTTTCATTCTAATCCTGGTGTACTAAGGACTTTCCTCCCTTTTCAGTCATGAATCAGTGTAGAATTTTTATGTTCCCTGTACAATGCTATTTTACCACTTTTATACCTTTACTTATACTTCTTGAAGAATGAGCTCCCCAAATACGTTTGTGTTTACTTTTAATGTAAAACATCATTTCCCCCTAATCTTTATAAATAAAGTCCTACCAAATGCTCAGCTTAAATGCTACCCCTTCCATAAAGTTTCTGTTAATTATTCAGATTAAAGTTATCTATATCTCCTTTGAACTCTGATACAATTTTATCTTTGTCTGACTACTTTCCATAACGTTATTTATTGCACTTTACCTACATAAACTCTACATTGTTTTATGTACTCTGCATGTATTATCAGTTTTAATTCTCCCTGCTTCTCTGTGTTAAGTACAACTAGGAACTCTAGGAATAATGCATGAGGCAACCAAAGGAGAATTCTGAAACTTGGAAAGAAGAGGGAGGGTGGAGTAGTTCAGGGACCCCAGTAATGGAGGAACAACATCCATCCCACAGCAAAAGGTGACCCAGGCCCTGACTCTCAACCTATTAGAATGTGATGCAGGCAGGCTCATTTCTTCCCTGAGATTCAATGAGTATCCTGCTGGCAATACCAAGTGAGTCTGGTGGCTCCAGCGAGGGAGAAGTCATCAGGAACTCCACTGACAATAAGTGGCCAAGGGAAGTACAGTCATGCCCCACTGAACAGCGGGGATATTTTCTGAAAAGGGTATTGTTAAGCGACTTTGTCACTATACAAAAATCAGAGTGGACTTACGCAAACCTAGATGATATAGCCTATATTGTATACCGCCATTGTATATGCTGTTCATCGTTGATTGAAACATCGTTATGAGGTGCATGACTACTCTTATTCCCTGCTGGGAATGAGACCCCTTCCCCCAGTGAGAGACACTCAGTGGCCAGGGGCCAGCACAGGGGACACCACTACAACAAGTGCTTAAGCCAGAAAGTGCTCTTTGTCCCTGTGGCCTATAGACTCCCTTTTCCACCTGGAGGTACCAGGTGGCCCAACCTGAGGAAGTTCTCCCTCCTTCCTCCCACTGCCCCTCACCAACAGAGGTATCAGTGGGAACCCTAGTGGCACCAGGAGGGGAAAAAAATCCAGGCAACTGAAGTACCACTGTGAATGTCTGAAAATTAGATTGTCTTTAGAACACAGCCTGGAAAAATAGACTAGGACCTATGTGCTAAATCTAAACAAGGAGATATAGAAAATTTAAATAGGACCAGAGTCTTCTAGCGTAATAGCCCAAATGCTGATGATAAAATTAAAAAGTCACGTGTCATACCAAGAACCAGGAAAATCACAACTTGAATGAGAAAAGACAATCAATGTTACCCGCAAGATGAATCAGATTTGGAATTATCTGAGAAAGAAATTTAAAGCAGCCATCATAAAAATGTAACAATCAATTACAAATTCTCTGGAAACAAATTAATGACATGAGAAAACTCAGCAAAGAAATAGAAGTTATAAAAAAAGAAACAAATGGAAATTTTAAAACTGAAAAATACATTAATGGAAGTTAAAAACTTGCTGAATGGGCTCAACAGAAGAGTGGAGATGACAGAGAACAGATAGAATATGTGAATTTGAGTATAGAGCAATAGAATTTACCCAGCTTAAACAACAGAGAAAATACAAGGAAACAAAATGAACAGAGCCATAGGGACCTGAGTGACAATAACAAAAGATCCAACATTCATACCATCAGTGTCTGAGAAGGAGGGCAGAAAGACACTAGGTTTAAAAGAGTATTTGAAGAAATAATGGCTGAAAGCTTCCCAAATTTTGCAAAAGACATAATTCTGCAAATTCAAAGAGCTAAGTGTGTACCAAACAGAACCAACCTCCCCTCAAAAAACCTACTCAAGACATGCCATAATTAAACTTTTGAAAACTAAACACAAGGTGAAAGTAGCCAGAGAGAAATGACACTTTACCTATAGGGGAACACCAACTCACATAACAGCAGATTTCTCATTCGGGTGAAGGAAAATAGATGCTATTATATATAATACATGGAAGTATAGAGTTGACCAACCTTTGTGAGAGCAGGTTTATAGTAATGATCAAATTTTAACATGTTCATTTACTTTGGCTCAGTAATTCAAATTATTGGAAGCTATTTACCAGAGAAGTATGCTTAATTATCTACAGTGATATGTAGAGATATTTGTTTATAAACCTAGAAATAGCTGGGCTATGCCCCAATAATGGGGAATGTTTTAAAATAAAAACTAATACAAAATAATAGTTCACAAGTGAAAGAATAAAGAATTTCACAAAGAGCAAAGACATATTTAACTAATTAGTGGTCTAACTTTCATAATATTTTTCAATTCTAAAACGTGTTGAGGATACTTCATAAACAGTTTTATGGTGAAATCATGAAATACTATGAATAATTATGAATTCCAAATACACTCAAATGTAAATTCAAGGTTCAGTAAAGCAAAAGTAACATTTAATTCACTGTTCTGATTATCAGTGCACTTATTTCTTTGGGTAATTGAGTTGAACACAATATTTTCAAAACTGAAAAATCATATTATATGTATACATTAATGACATGTTTATTTTAAAATTTAAAAATATATTTCTACCCATTTTGGGGGGCCTGGCCTGAAGTTTTTGTTAACCATTCAGTTCAAAGTTTCAAGTATTTCCTTTGAACTCTGATACTATTTTTCCTGTATTTTTATCTCATCATTTTCTATAATATTAACAGTAACACTGTCATATATTGCACTGTAAATATATGCATCACACATTGCTTTATGTGCATTACATGTATTATCAGTTTTAATTCTCACATCAGTCCTTAATGAGGTAGGTGCTAGTATCCAGATTTTACAGTGAAGAAACTAAAAGGTTCAAATGTTAAATGATTGCTCAAAGTCACATACCACCGTAGTTAGGGTTAAAAGTCTAGATTTCAAGCTCATAACTTTGCAATAAAGCCTGTCACTATGCTAGGCTGCCTCTTAAGTGAGTAAGGTAAATGAAGGAAATGCTGTATATGTTTAAAAGAAATTTTGACATAAAGAAAAGGGAATCATCAATAAATTAATGAAATGTAGAAATTATAGATTTCGAAATAGAAACAAATTTAGTTTATGATAGATACAAAGTCAGTAATGAATACTGTTAAATATGATAAAGTAATGATAAATATAGAAAAATTGAAAATTCACACTATCTGCTACATACATCAACATCAAAAGTGAGAATTATACCATTTGTTATATCATTTATGTTATGTCCAAATAAATGAAAATTAATATTTAATAGGATTCAATTATTTAGATATTGTTACATAGACCTTGATTTAAAACAGAGTAAGTTTGAGTTTTCTGTGTAACAAATATGTAATTTTACTTTTTTTTTTCCTTCCTTTTCTAGAATTCTGGAGGTGGAAGTGGAGTTGATCTCTCAGTGCTAAATGAGGCTCGCAATATGGTGTCAGATCTTCTGATTGATCCAACCCTCCCCCCACAAGTCATTTCTTCATTACGGAGTATCAGTAGCTTGATGGGTGCTTTCTCGGGTTCCTGTAGACCAAAGATTAATCGTCTCACACCGTTTCCTGGATTTTACCCCTACTTGGAAGTAGAGGACCCAGCTGAGAAAGGAGATCGAAAACTTCACAAGGTCAAAATACAGTAATCAGCCAGCCCTATTTCTCACATTTGATATTTTCAAATTTAAACTGCTCTTTTAAATCTTAGATAAACTAGAATTTCTTTTTAAAGGATCCAGCTTCATTTACAATACAGTGACCTGCTAGGGCTTTAGAGGTAGTTACAATCTCAGATAATTCAAAACGAGTATTCAGTTTTTATCCTAAATGACATTGCTGTAATTAGCAGTTATAACTGCATCAGTAACAACTATTTATTGTTGTTGTTTTTGTTTTTAAGAAGTAGAGAACAACAAGCAAATTTAATTACAGGCTTGTACAACAAACTAGTAGTCAAATCATAATAATAAGTTTTTTTCTTTAGAATACAGGAATTGTTCTTGTCGAACCAAGAAATGATCATTATAATATTCATTTTATGAATTACATAGCATTATGTATTTTAAATTGATTTTCACTTTCTCTGGAACTCTTATTCCTTCTGCCCCTGTCCCCCGCCCCCCCTTTTACCTTCTGGAGATTGCTATAGCCCAATAGGCATTCCTTTTTCCATCATTAGATATGGGATTAATTTCTCTTTAAATATCAATGCTTTGAAATATGATTTCCTTTAGAAAATAATAATGTTCTAAATAGGCATATATTATGCTTGTCCAGAGTGCTTTTAATTGTTTTATTTGACTATAATATCTTTACCAATTGCTAAAATCATAAAACTTTAAAAATAGAAACATATTGGAGATTATTCTAGTTTACTTTATTCTATGGGTAAAGAAACTAATGAAAAAAGATACAACTCAAATCAGTTCATTTAGTTCACTCATAATAGTGTATATAGAACTTAGAAAAAGTTAAATGTAGTTTTTGGAGGGATTCTGATCATCAGTTAATTTCAGTTTGTTCTCAGCATTAGGGTATAGAAATGCTGAAAAATTAAACAAGCATGATTAGGGCAAAAATTTGATAATTATTGATCACAAATCTAGATAATAGGTAGTTTTGTGATGCTTTTATTTTTGAAAAGTATATACAGTAGCACCTGCATTAGTCAAAAACCAATTAACAACAGTGCTTAGTTATATGGCTTTTTTTTAGGACCCTGCCTATGAGAAAGAGGTTAATCACAAGCATCAAAAAAGGATAGCAATAAATACACCAAAAACATAATTAATGTATTCCTGAGTTAGTTTTCACTTGATATATTGCTCTTCCTTTGTGCTTTCCATTGACATTTGATGTTTAGAATAGTAATTTTTAAAAATAGTTAATTCTTAAAAGTATTAATCATAAAAATCATTGATAGTATTATTGGTCCTATGCTTACTGTGTAGAAAAGTATACTAGTACATTTTAGAAACATTTTACACAATATTAAACAGGATGTCTACACACTTCATTTCCTGAACATTCTAATTAATCAGACTTATTTTTAGTACTAGAATCTACTGATAGAAGTCAACTAAGAACCAGGAAATAACCCTTATTTCTTAGTGTTCTTTAAACTTCTTATTTGAATTTTGTATCTAATTTGTCTCTGTTTTTGGAAAAGAATACATAAGAAGCCTAAGGATACTTCAGAAAAGAACAACAGCATTTATGAAAAAATAATTAGTAAGGAAAAGGGAGTTTGAACAGATAATTTAATGTAAAATGTACCATCTTTCCCCGAAAATAAGACCTAAATGGAAAATAAGCCCTAGCATGATTTTTCAGGAGGACATCCCCTGAACATAAGCCGTAATGTGTCTTTTGGAGCAAAAATTAATGTAAGACCCGGTCTTATTTTTGGGGAAACATGGTATGTGTTTAGAACGAAGAGAGATTATGTGGCCCTAAGGTATAGCCAGAAAGGATTACATTAAAAAAAAATCACAAACTTTTTCACTATAAGTCCAAGTAGCCGTGAACCTTTACAAAATCACATCCTTGGGAAAACTGAAATATAAGAGATATTTATCTTTCTGAGATGGTTTCAATGTCTGTTGATAGGGGGAATTCATAAGAAGCAAATACTGTTTTCTGTAAATTTCAGTAAAACACCTATTCACACAGGTTAAAAATAGAATGCTAAAGGTGTTCTGGATTTAATTTAATCATTGATTCAAAAAGTGCCTCCAAGTCCTGCAGTTTCTCCAGATTAACCTCTATGTACAGTAACACTGTACTGAAAATATAAAAAGTTCAGGATATAGGGCTGATAGTCCCTGATCCTAAGGTAAATCTTTCATTATCTACTTTTTAAATTTCAGTAGTTTATTTCTTATGAAACTAGGAGTAAAATGTGCAAAAGAACAGAAATCTAGTTACATTGTAGGGATTTCAGAAATAATTTTTTTAGTAGAAGAAAGATAAGTAGAAAACAGTATAGAATGTGGAGTTTGGAGTAAAATTGACATTTTTAGAATAGAATGTCCTGTTTCTCCTGTACGTGTTAAAAATATACTTTGTATTGATAGATTTAATGCCATCTTTAATAATAGATATACAGCATATTAAAGGGTGACAATTTTAACTATTGTTAAATTATTCCACAGGGACTAAACAGTAGGAATAGTTTACCAACTCCACAGCTGAGAAGGAGCTCAGGAACTTCAAGTCTGCCACCTACTGAACATTCTCCTTCAAGGTGGGAACGCAATAATGGCAGAAGGCCTCACCAAGAATTTGGCATTTCAAGGTAAAATCCCCAGAGCCCTTTAAAGAAACCTGAATGTGATACACAGTTTGAAATAGTTCTAAAAGCAGAAAGGAACAGTTGAACTATTTTATGTACAGGACAGCATGAGTAGTAGTAACACGGCGTAACAGAGACGCTGATTCTTAAAAAGAAGCTAACATGTCTTCTCCCAAGACGTAGGTAAGTGAGGTACAAAGCATGCTGGGGCCTTAGAACATGAATCAGGGAGGCCATTGAAGGAAGCTAGGATCAGTTTAGGACAGGGTACGAAAACCCTTTTAAATTGGTAGAGGTGGCCTTTACAGGAGCAGTCCCCACCAGTCCATGCATATCCTCCAAGGTAGGTCAGCAGAGTTACTTGACTTGCACAAGGAGAAGCATGTGCTCAGGATTCGTCTCAGATGTTAGGTGTCTATGAAAGCCATCAGTAACTACAACTAAATGAAGCAGGGAAAATGCCGGAGCTGAAATCTTCTGAATATAAATAGACCCATTTACCCTGATAACAAAAGATTCACTACTTTGTCTTTTAAAAGCCAGGAGAGATAGTGATCCCTTTTGCGAGTTATAAGCTTCTATTTAGTCAGTTATCTAACTATATTAATAAACTTAGAATTAGCATACATTTCCTGTTAAACCACTGTATACTGTTATTATGGAGCATGTGTTGTACTTTGTTTAGCTCGAGCTGTATAGTTACACATTTGAAACACTAGGTGGCAGGATTAGATCATAGCTATTTACCTGTTAAAATTTATGTTCGCATTTATATATAAGAAATATTAGATAATTATAATTTTCCAGATTCTTTTGTAAGTTAGTAATTTGAATCTTCTGTAATACATTCAAATAGATGGACTCCTTTTTCATTATAAAAATTTTAGTGAAATGAAATGTAAAACAGGAATGAAGTATGAAGAATACAGTACAGTAAAATGAGCTTTGGTCCAAAGCTTGACCAGAGCCCAAGTATGACAGTTTTGTTTGTTTGTTTGTTTGTTTGTTTGTTTTTTAATGGAAGTAGGATATAGGGAATTGAATGATGTTAGGAACTAAAAATATGACAGATATTTCTTAACCATGGAAAACATCATCTTGAGACTATTATTAGGTTTAAGAAAGAATGATGAAAATAATTCTGTTTTTTAATCTTTCTATCACACTGATGTGACAGCCACACATTTGGAATTAAAGAAATGTTCGATACATTAACTTGTCATTTTTATCCTGTTGTCTCAAATGAGTGATAATAAAATAGAAACACGGTCCAAAGAAAACTAATCTTTAACTCTGAAAAGTCTGCTTATAAAAGTATATAAGGGCAGATGTGATATATTCACTTAACTCTCATTAAAACAAAACTATATGCCTCATAAAAGACTTAGAAATTTGGAGAATAAAGTAATTAGTGGTATTATGTAACATTTACTTTAAAGAGATAAGGCTAGAAGTAATTTTTTCTAGTGTGCAGAAGCTGGAGCTTCAATAATAAATTCTAAGTGCACTTTGAATATAGAATAAGATGGGGATCTATGAAGCATTTACAACCACTATTCCTTTTGAAATTCAAGTTGCTAGGTCAGTGCTGTCCAGTAGAAATTTTTGTGATGATGGGAATAGTTTATATCTGTACTGTCCAGTATGGTAGTCCCTAGCTACATGTGGCTATTGGTCACTTGAAATGTGTCTAGTATGACTAAGGAACTGAATTTAAATTTGATTTAATTTTAATTAATTAAAGTATAAAGAGCCATATGTGAATACATACCATATAGACATGTATGACAACCATATTAGACAGTTTAGCTATAGATTTTTAATGTATGGTGATATTTTCTTTAGCACAAAACTAATAGACGTGTGCCTCTGGAATCATGAGGCATTCACTTTGATTTTATTCGAGTACTCCAGAATTGAGATCTCATATCCCAGATCTTTGAGTCTTGATTAGAATGCAACTTTGGATTCTGATCATAGCTTCTCTGACTGATTTTAAATGAGCCTGACTATGCTTTCAACATGGTTTCAATATTGAACCTCTCATTCCCTGAAACTATGTCTGAAACCAAATTTTTCATCCCTCCACCTGCTTTTCTATCTGTTAGTTCTGGCTTTATATCCTGGCACAATGCTGCTATTCTCTAGTTATCCTCAAATTTGCTTACAAAATTGATTTACCTAGAAAACCTGGTGTTATCTTTGCATCCTGTTACCTTATTCTATTAATCAGTTGTCAAGTCTATCTCTGAGTCTCTTTTCCTCTCCATTCCTTGTTCTCCTTCATCACTTGCCTATACTGTTTCATGCTTTCATTATTCCTTACCTGGGCTATTGAATTATCCTCTTCATTGGCCTTCCCACTTACATCCTTCACAACCTGTTCCATCTTCTAACCTTCCACCAGAAGTCTTCCTTAAACAAAACTTTGATTACATTGTTTTTCTAGTCATGAAGTTTTTGGATCCTTTACTAATATCTGTAGAATAGTACCCAAATTCCTAGCCTGGGATTTGCAGCCCTGTTAGTCCCTCATGACGAAGCTGAACTCTTACTTGGAAAATTAAACGGACTAAAAGAGATGAGCAGTACTGCACAGAATGAGAATAGAAAAGTGACTTGGAAAGCTCTTTAGGTGAAAACAGTCTGAATCTCTGAATCTCCACACCTTTTCTTGCCTCTTTTATGGCACTTTTCACTTTCTACCTTGTGTTAGGAGGTATTACTACTCTTCTGAACCCTGCTTGGTTATGATGAAGAGTTTGGGATTGCATTGAAATGACTCTGAAAATAAGCAACTGTTAACAAGCATTCTTCAGGGGCTTGGTGTTCATACTGGGTTATGACAGTTGATACTGCCTTCTGCTTCAGTTTCAGACCTAGGGTGAAGTTTCTCTGGTCAGGAAGTTTCAGGAAAAGTTGAATAATGCTTTTATAGGTTAGCTGATAATTGAACTACCCATCTCTGAACTCCAGTGTTCATATTTATGGCTAAAAATAGTGGCCAAACTACTGTCCTTGGACGCGCAGCTAGGAACAGACCCTTCCTGTGGACAAACAGAGCACATATTCAGTGCCCACAGCTCACTCCCTTTGAACAGTTTCCCTGAGGAAAAATAGGCAAATTGTATTCCAAAACAATAGTTACTTCTACACTAAAGAGACTTACTCTTAACCTATTCTGATTCATCATTCATCTCCATAACAGCTCTGTAATTAAATCTAATAACTTGTTGCCTGGCAAGAGTATGTCCCCTAAGTAATGTACTTGGGGATTAGCTTCTCAATTCTGTGACTCATAATTTAGTAGAGATTTATACCAATGTCTAGACGCTATTTGAACTACAGAAAGTGGCTATTTGAACCCACTCAGTTTCTTAAAAGAATAGTTCTGTAAATCTAGACATCATATAGCCAACAAGTTTATACTGAGGTGATACAGACTATGTCAAGGTAATTTGTCCTGATTGTCTAGAAATCAACCCTTAACATATGGCTTAACTCCGTGACCATAACTTTCGATATCTCTTATAATGTTTGTGCATTTGGATTGAAGATTGATCCCAAGTCTGATTTTAATCACCCTCCTACCCACTGTTAGTAATCATTAGGGCTTCTAGCCTGTCTTATTCTCTACTTTCTTCAGTATTGTTTTATGTAATCTCACTGGCGTGCATACTTATCTGGTTCTAGGCGAGGAATTAATGAGATGTTCTAGAACTGAGCTAAAAACTTATAACTTGACCTGCACCTCTCAGTTCTAAACAACTGAATGTATGATGATACTTCAATTATTAGAAGACCTTGGCTCAGGTAGAAGACTATGGAGGAGTGCTGAAAATAAAAAATTCCTATCTTTGTTTTGAATATTAACCAGGGGGTAGGCTTTGGTAGCGTACATAGATTTTTCTGTTTGAATATTGCCCAAGGTTGTATTCTTACTCTTCTTTCCCAGTCTCTCCCACTCCACGTGTAGGCAGCGAATACTTAAATACAAAGAATGACTGAACATTCATAGGGAGATGAGTTTATTGGGTGTTACTATTTGCATATTGCCTCTTTTTATAAAACTGTCAAATTATTGATTATCACTACTGGCTTGAGGAAAAAAAATATTATAGAATCTAAAGGCTAGATGTTACCTCAGAAGTCCTTTATTGTAAATCTCTAATTTTACAGACGGAGAAACACACACAAAAAATTGTGTTACGGAAAGAGCATACACTTTAGAGTCAAAGAAATTGGAACTTGCACATTAGTTATGTGAATTTAGGGACATTACTCAGCCTCTTGAAGTTTCTTTACCTATAAAATAGGGAACTAACAGATGAAGTATGCAAAGTACCTAAAATAATGGGTGCTATATAATCAATACTCAAAATATCACCGCTATTATTATAATTTTTGTTAATACCAGTAAGGAAGTTTCAACGAAGCTGTTGCCATCTGGTTTTGCATGCCTTCTCTTTGTAATACAGAATTTTTTTTCTCCCATGGCAATATAGAACAAGCTAAATTTCTAGAAAAAGGAGAGCCTCAAAGCAAGAGTTAGCAAAAGAAAGAGTGTATTCACTCAAAATTGGGGAGCAGAAAAGATCTATTTTCTAGAAAAGTGAGAATAGGAACCTAAAGAGATCGTTCATTTATTCCACAAACATCTGTTGAACACCCTTATTAGGCACTGTGAATGTAGAGATGTCTTATAGTCTCTAAAGGAATTCACAAATGAGTAAAGGGGAAGAATCTATAAGCACTGAAATTATAATTCACTGTAGGTAAAGATTATTATAGAGACATGAACCAAAATCTTTTAGGTCACAGCAAAATGGGTCTCCCTTGAGTAATGGGGTGTGGAAGTGCAGAAAAGATGGAGTTCGGGAGGAGCTTGAGAACCTAGTCTACACTAATAAATACTGAGTGAAAAAGAGAGAATCTAAATTTGTCCTTAAGCCTGTGGCAAAGTGCCCACATCAGGAGTTGACTAACAGAAAAAAACAGGTTAGTGAATATCTAATAACAGAAGGTAACATTTCTGTTGTACTTGCTGCTATATGCATGGCACTGGACCAGAAGCTTTCAAATATATAATCTTTAACTTCATTTTAGGTATGACACTGGTATGATTACCTACCTAATATTTAATTTCTTCATAAGAGCCCAAAAACCTATGATAAATATTTCAGTTACGAGAAATGACTGACTTAATAGGTCAGTCATGACCTATTAATGACTGACTCAATATCTATGAAGAGAGGGAACAGAAAATACTGAAAAAGTACTATTTTAGGCCAGTGATTCTCTGTGAAGCCCCTAGACCCAGCAACATCAGCATCACCTAAGAACTTGTTTAAAATGCAGGTCATCTGACCCTAACCCAGGCTGAGAAATTCTGGGGGTAGGACTAGCAATCTGTGCTTTAAGAAGCCCTCCAGGTGACAGATAACTTGCTTTATGCCAGGGTTTGGCAAACTGTATAGTCTATGGACCTAATGTGGTCCACAGCCTGTTTTTGTAAATAAAATTATATTGAAACACGGTCATACTTATTTATTATTGTTTATGGCTGCTTTTGTGCTACCATGGCAGAGTTGAGTAGTTGCAACAAGAGACCTTATGGTCTGCAAAGCCAAAAGTATTTATTACTATTTGGTCCTTTACAGAAAAAGTTTTCTGACTCCTGCTTTAGGGCTTCGGCACTAGAGAGATGTCTAACCTCTGAATATAAAAGCAGATATTTGCTAACTGAATTGAAGACAATGAAGAAAAATGAGGAACTTTACTAGTTTTAAAATTCTCAACCTGTTCTCTTTCTGTTTTAGTCAAGGAAGCTATCTAAATGGGCCTTTTACTTCAAATCTGCTGACAATGCCGAAGCAAAGGTCATCTTCTATATCGCTAACTCACCATATAGGTCTAAGAAGAGCTGGTAAGAAATCATTATTTATGATTTAAATGTGGGAGGTTTCAAAGTATATGGTATTGCAAAGTTTTTTTATTACATATTAATAGCTTGTTTTGAATACCATTTTATGTGTTGTAAGTTAACATTACTAAGCAGTTTGGGTTGGCTATTAGTTAACCATTTGCTTATTCATTCAGTAAACACTTTTTGAACATCTGCATACCAGGAACTCCATTAGACAGTAAGGATTCAGGGAAAAATACATAGCAGTATTTAACCTTAATAGTTGCAGATCCAGATTCACATATCCAGAACAAGGGAAAATCCCTAAAAAAAAGAGTATTCTTCTGTAGCATGGAAATGGTGTAGGAAAAAAAGTCTTAATGTGCGAGTAGAAAAATCCCTGACTATCTCCTCTTCAATCTATTTATTTATTTATTTGAGGTATAATTGACATATAACATTACATTAGTTTCAGGTACATGATATAATGGTTTGTATATATTGCAGAATGATCACAACAAATCTAACATCTGTCACTATACAGTTATAAATTTTTGTATTGTGATGAGAACTCTTAAGATCTACTCTCTTAGCAACTTTCAGATATGCAATACATTATTAACTAGACTCACCATGCTATACATTACATCCCCAGGACTTATTAGTTTAAAAACTAGGCGTGTGCCTTTGACCCCCTTCACCCATTTTGCTTTAAAACATTTTGGATGAAATATATTTTATAGATACAATATAGTAATAACAGAACATCCATGATATTCTGCTTTTAAACTACATTATGTGTGGTATTGGGCAATGGGATATATAGTCACAAAATTCTTTCATACACAATGTTTGGCACACAGTAAAAACTATGAAATGTGAAGTATTAGGAAAGTGTTTGATAAGTAAGAAAAGTAGGCACAAGGAGATCTATAGGTGATTAGGTGATATTGATGTTGGATTTAACAAAGTCTTTAAAACCAATAAGGATAAGGATGTTTTAAAAGAAACAAGAAAGGATGGAGAAAAATGGATGGATAATTTTAACAGAGATCTGGAACACATAGACAAGAAGCAGTGGACACTGAGAAATGCAATTGATTACATTAAAAGCTTAGAGGATGGTTTAAGAACAGAGTGGACACAACAGAAAGCGAGAGTAGTGAACTTGAAGACAAAGAAATAGAAAATATCTAAACTGAACAGAGAGGGGGAAAAAAAAGGTAAATAACAGAAGACTTTTGGCTTCTGGTTTTGCTTGTAAGGAGCCTGGAAGTCACTACTTCATCCTAATGAGTAAAAGGCTGAACAGACTGAAAAATCAACAACTCTTCTAGGATCTGTAAGAAAGGTGAAGGTGAGGACACAGAGCAAACCTCTGCCCCCAGATGGGAGACACAGATAGGCAAATACAGGGATGAATGGCTTAGCAGAGCAGATTCACAAGGCGGAAACCTCAGTGAGAACTAGTGCCTGAACCCAGTGCTGGGGCAGGATAAATTGAACTGTAACTAGCAAATTACCAGAGGATCAGTGGGGACAACTCTGAGAGTTAAAAACTCCAGAGGCCCCTAGTCCTAGGGAGTCCCCACAATTCTGTGAGATTCACCTCCAAAAGCCTGGAGCAGGTTCCCACAATAAATATCAGAGAAAATGCTTCTGTCAGGGGGAGGGGAAAAGAAACCATTTTGAAATACACCAGAGCACTCCGTTCTTCTTAACAAGGCCTGCCCTTAGGAAAAGCTAGTTAACCAGAGCCTAACCTGCTGGGGTACTACTCAACTCCAATCAGCTCTGGCTGTCCTCTCCCACCAAAGGGAGGGAAGAAAAACAAACAAACAAACAAACAAACAAAAAAACCCTGAGAAACACTTTTGAAGTTCATACTCTAGAGTCACAGGGTCACTAAAAGTGAGACCAAATCATAGGACTACAGAACAAACACTTCCCCTCCCCCCACACTTCACAGCCATATTGTTAAAGGCCTATTTATAGCAGCTCCTTTTACTCTGTACATCATGTTTGGCTATCGAGAAAACAATTACAAGGCATACCAAAAGGCAAAAAAAAAAAAAAAAAACCAATTTGGAGAGACGGCGCAAACCATAAGAACCAGATATATTAGGGATTTTATAATTATCATACTGGGAATTTAAAACAACTACGATTAATACGCCAAGGGCTCCAATGGATAAAGTTGACAACATGCAAGAACAGATTGGCAATGAAAGAAGAGAGATGGAAATCCTAAAAATAAAAAAAAAATAAATGCTAGTGATCAAAAAACAGTAACAGAAATGAAGAATGCCTTTTTGATGGGTTTATGAGTAGGCTGGATGCAGCTGAGGAAAGAATCTCTGAGCTTGAGGCCCTATCAACAGAAATCTTCAGACTGAAAAAAAACCCAAAACAGAACAGAATATCCAAAGACTGTGGGACAACTGCAAAAGGAATATCAGAAGGAGAAGAACGAAAGAAACAAAATACTTGAAACAAGAATGACTGAGACTTTTCTCAAATTAATGTCAGATATCAAACCACAGATTCAGAAAACTCAAAGAACATCAAACAGAATAAATGCCAAAAACAATAGCTCGGTGTATCATTTTCAAATGATAAGAAATGAAAGATAAAGAAAATAATTCTTAAGCTAGAGGTGGGGAAAATCTTACCTCTAGAGAAACAAAGATAAAAATTATATCAAACTTTTCAGAAACCACGCAAGCAAGGACAGAGTGGCGTAAAATATTTAAAATATTGAGAGAGAGAAAAACTCACCAACCTAGAATTCAATACTCTTCAAAATTATTCTATAAAAGTGAAGGAGAAAAAGACTTGCTCATTGTCCAGACAAAAATTGAGGGAATTTGCTGCCAGTGGACATGACTTGCAAGAAATGTTAAAAGAAGTTCCTTAAAGAAAAGTTAAGTAATATAGGCCAGAAACTCAGATTTATATAAAGGAAGGGTACTGAAGAACATAAGTGAAAGTAAAATAAAAACTTTTATTTTTCTTGTTTTCATTTGATCTGATAACAAAGGCCTGGCCTTGTTCAGTTTGTGCAGAATGAGGGCAAAATGTATTTGCTGTATGTGTTTTAGGTATATATATGCTTATGTATGCTAATACATAAGTAAAATGACTAACATCAATGATACAAGAATGGAGAAATTAGCATTATTTTGTTATTATAAGGTACTAACACTACCCATGTGGTATAGTGTTATTTGAAAGTGGACTTGAGTTAGTTGTAAGTGTATATTGCAAACTCTAGGGCAACCACTAAAAAAAGTGGAAAAAGTAGTACAACTGATATCTAAAAAAATGAGAGAAAGAGGAATCATATATAAAATGCTCAATTAAAACCACAAAAGGCAAAAGAGGAGTGGGAAAGAATAGGAACAAAGAACTAGGACAACAAACAGAAAACAGTAGTAGATGTGGAAGGTATTAATCCAACTATGTCAATAATCACTTTGAATATCAGTGGTCTAGAGGAACCAATGAAAAGGCAGAGATTGTTAGAGTGGATCAAAAAAACATCACCTACCGATATGTTGTCTACAAGAAACCCACTTTAAATATACAGAAACATACAGATTAAAAGGAAATGGATAGAGAAAAATATATCATGCTAACGCTAATCAAAAGAAAGCAGGAATAGATATATTAGTTTCAGATAGAGCAGATTTCAAAGCAGTCTGATACCACAATGTGCAGTTTTCAACAAAAAATTATAAAACATGCAAAGAAAAAAATTTTTTTCTTTGGAAAAACAGCCAACAAAAAAATTTCCCTGTGGGGAAAATTGGATTTTGGATTTAGCAATGACCTTAAATCTCCTACTATACATATGTTTAAAAACTAGAGGAAACCATACCTAAAGTATTTAAGAAGAGTATGATACATAGCGGTGTCTTACCAAAAAGAATGTAAGAACTAGAAATTATAAAATAATTTTAATAATTATAAAATAATTGCCACTTCTACTCAATATTGGATTGGAGATTCTAGCCAAGACAGTTAGGTAAAAAGAAATAAAAGGAAAAAGTTATTGCAGGTGACATGATCGTGTATTTATAAAATCCTAAGAAATTCATTAATACCTATTACAACCAATAACAAGTTCATTAGTGTGACAGCATACAAGATCTGTATGCAAAAATTAATTGTATTTCTACATACTTGCAGTAAACAATGAAAAACAAATTAAGAAAACGATCCCATTTATAGCATCAAAAATATAATACTTTGTAATAAATTTAACAAAATAGTACAAAACCTATACACTGAAAACTATAAAACATTGTTGAAAAAAAGATCTTACTAAATGGAAAAGTACCCCATGTTTGTGGATCAGAAGACTTAATATTGATAAGATGGCAATACTCCCCTAATTGTTCTAGATTCAGTACAACTTTTATCAAAATCTGAGCTGGCTTCGCTGCAGAAATTGACAAGCTGATTCTAGATTTATGTAGAAATTCAAGGAATGCAGAATAGTTAAATAATCCTTAATAAAAAAGAAGAAAAAATTGGAGGACTCACACTTCCAAATTTTAAAACTTACTACCAAGCTGTAATAATCAAGATAGTGTGGTGCTAGCATAAGGATATTCCAACTCAATGGAATAGAACTGAGAATTCAGAAAAAAATCCTTACATGGTCAATTGATTTTCAGCAAGGGTACCAAGATAATTCCATGGGGAAGGAATAGTGTTTTTATCAAATGGTGTTAAACACATGAAAAAGAATAAATTTGGAATCCCACCTATCATCATAGTCAAAAATTAACTCAAAATACATCATAGACTCAAAGGTAGGAGTTGAACTATAAAACTTATAGAAGGAAACATAGGAGAAAATCTTGGTGACTTTGGGTTTTGAGTAAAGCGTTCTTAGATATGACACCAAAAGCACAGTCCATGAATGAAAAAACTTGATAATTGGAATTCATTAAAATTAAAAACATTTGTGCTTCACCAGACACCTAAAGAAAGTGAAAAGAATTCACAGGATGGGAGAAAATATTTGCAAATCATATATTGACAATGGACTTGTATCCAGAATATAGAAAGATGTTTTATAACTCAATACTAAAAGGACAAATGACTTCATTAAAAAATGGGCAGAAGATCTGAATAGATGTTTCTCCAAAGAAGATACACGAATGGCCTATAACTGCACGAAAAGATGCTGAGCATCATAAATCATTAGGAAAATGGAAATCAAAACCACAGTGAACTATGTCTTCACACCCATCTTGTCTACAATTAATTATAAAGACAGACAATAATAAGTGTTGATAAAAATGTTCAAAAGTGGGAAGACTCACACATTGCTGATGGAAAAGTAAAATGCTGCAGTCACTTTGGAAGACAATTTGGGAGTTCAGTACTTCAATAGAGAAATAAAATTGTGCTCTATTCATACATGCGCTTTTATAAGACATTGAAAATGAGTGAACTATAGTCACACAACTGCAGGGCAATATCATTTTTAAAAGTTGAGTAAAGTAAGCAAGACATGGAAGACTTATATACTGTCTGATTCAATTCATAAAGTTCAAAAAATAGGCAACACTAAATTGTTATGAGATGTGTGTGTGTATATATATATATATATATATATATATGTATGTATGTGTGTGTGTGTGTGCCATAAATATAAAGAAAGGCAAGAAAAATAATACTAGAAGTCAAAATAATGATTTCCTTTAATGAGAGGGGAAGGAGAGTTAGAGTATAGGGGTTTCTGATCTCTAGCCATGTTTTATGTCATAGCTTGAGAGATAAGCATTCCTGTTGTAACTTTTACGCACGTGCATTATTTCATAGTAAAGATTTAAAATAAAAATGATGGATCTATATTGTAAAGTCTTTCTTAAGGCTTGCTAAGTTTTTCTCTACCATTTTGTCCTCTCCTTGAAGCTTTTCTATGTTATGTCAAATTTCTACTCTTAAGATTATTTACCCTTTAGTCTTCTCAGAGAAACCTGTTTGTAAGGATTTGATGCCCACTGGTATAATTAGCAAAAAGCGCACTGAAAATTGGAACTTTTGTCTCCAATTAGTAACTCACCATTATGACTTTGACACGCACACTTCCCCTGTCTAGTGCTCAGTTTTTTCTTCTGAAATATTAAACTGTTTGATCAGATTATTTATAAAATCCCATCCAGCCCTAACATTATATAAAATTTATAGGAGCCTCTAAGCAAATTAATCTGATAGGACAGCAGAGGCAGCCCTGAGAAGAGTATGAGCTCCCAGTGTTTAACTGTGTTAACTAAATCAAGTTTCCTGGGGTTTTCTTGGTAGTTTTCCTCTTCACACGTAAAGTGAAAATGTGATTTAACTTACAGGGTTATTGTGAACATTAAATAACACATTGCATGGGTCAAGGTTCTCCAAAGAAACAGAACTAATGGGCTGTTGGGGTGGGTGGAGGAGAGGGAGGGAGAGGGAGAGAGAGAGAGAGAGAGAGAGAGAGAGAGAGAGAGAGAGAGAGAGAGAGAGAGAGAGAGAGAGAGAGAGAGAACATACAGAAACAAAGAGGGTAGGGAAATGGATTTACTTTAAGACATTGGCTCGCAAGATAGGAGGGCTGGCAGGTCTGAAATTTTCTGAGCAGGCTGCCAGCCTGTTAATTCTAGCAGGAGTTGATGTTGCAGTCTTAAGTCTGAAAGCAATCTGGAGGCAAAATTCCTTCCTCTTTGAGGACCTCAGTCTTTTCTCTTAAGGCCTTCAACTAATTGGATGAGGCCAACCCAATCTGCTTTACTCAGTCTGCTGATTTAAACGTTAATTACATCTGAAAAATACCTTCACAGCAACATCTAGTGTTTCATCAAACAGCTGGGCACCATAGCCTAGCCAAGTTGACACATAAAATTCACCACCACACATGTCTCTTAAGTGTTTACTACTGTGCAAAAAAAAAAAAAAAAAAAAAAAAAAAAAAAAAAAAATCATAGGTCATTAATAACTGTTACTTGCTTTCCTGATTCATACTTTAATTGGATATTTGTTTCCGGATAAAGTTTTTAAAATCTGCCTGCCTGTCTCTAGAAATACCTACTGTCTTAGTTCATGGCACTCAGCAGAGGTTTCTTGAATAAATCAATAGGATTAAAGATGTATTTCTGAAGCACTCTGGTTTTTCCTTATTTTAGCACTTAGCACTTGTTTGTATTCTCCACTAGACTCTAGCTTTGTTGAATTACAGAGATGGTATCTTTTTCTTCTTTGTGAAACCCAGCACATTTTCCAACATACAGTTGACTCTCAAATATTTGTTGGACGAATGAATAAGCTGGGAAGACTTAGATTTTTTTTTAAAGGGTATGTTGTTGTGTTAACATACAGTTTTATCATTTGCTTAGGGTGCTTAATGCTATTAAGAACTTTGATTCTTCAAGAAAATCAATTTTGTATTAAATATTCAATAAAATTTGGTAAAGATGATTTGTTCATTGGATAATCAAGCTGGTGGGGACACAAAATGTGAAAGATAAAGATAAATATGAATTAGGAAAATTTGTGTCACATGGTATGTACATTTTAGTTGTACTCTTAATATTTACCTATAATGTGCCATCCTGCTACAGGGTGTTTTTTCCAGTCACTGAAGATGACAAATATGGTCTATACTCTGTGTAAATTCCAAGAATGTCTTGCGGATTGCTCCACCTAGAAATCTGTTTTATCATTTAACTGGAAATAATTTGCTTTCTTTAAAGAAGGAAAATGCTCTTTATAAGTACACAAACATAGACAATAAATAACATACACGTACATACATATTTATTTATCTCTTTCCTGTCTTAATTTTTCAAGGTGCTTTACCCAGCCTGAGTCCTGTGAATTCTCCCAGCCATGGACCAGTGTCTGCTGGCTCTCTAACTAATCGATCACCTATAGAATTTCCTGATACTGCTGATTTTCTTACTAAGCCAAGTGTTATTTTACACAGATCTCTGGGCAACGCACCCAATTCACCAGATTTTTATCAGCACCTTAGAAATTCTGATAGTAATTTATGTAACAGGTAAGTTTTCCAAATGTTTATTTCATTTTTTACAATATAGGTTATTTAAATAAAGCATTCCAAATTTTCTAGTTCTATATTATATAACTAGATGATAAATTACAACTATAGCTCCTTTACTTTTCTAATAGTTTTTATTCTAAGTAAAATTTTTCTCATTTCAGTGCTATCATTCAGTTTCAAATTAAATGATCTCTGTCTAAAGTGAAATAATAGTGGTATTCTATCCATCATATCAGTAAATGTATGAGATTTTAGTATGTACTTACTACTTTAGTGCTTATTTAAAATACCCAGTTCATATGGTGTTCATTCTCATTTCTACTTTGCTAGTCAATAAGTATTGACTTTCAATCTTGTTGACTTTCAAAGGTTATTTTCTTCAGGGACCAAGAGATGCTTTCTAGAATAAACCTATTAAATTTATACAGATATTGGAATATCAGGATGTGTTTCATTTGGGATCTTGGTTGAAAATTAAACAGATTTTCTAATTGTATCTAAATAAGAAAATGTGCCTTAATTATTTTATATACATATGTTTATATATATTTATCTGCTTTATCCTATAAGCTGCGGGCATCAAATACAGAAAGATGTTTCAACGTCTGAATCAGAGTCTGGTACAGACTGCCATAGTGGAAAATCGGGTGAGATTGCAAAAGTCATATATGTTTCACTTTAAGAAGAATTTCTTAATGTTATTTTTTAAGATGAATAAATGAATGAGTTTAACTTCAGTTTATCCATCTTTAAAATGAAGGTTATAGTGTTTTTATCTACTTCAGAGGATCATTAGAATCAAATTATAAATAATAGTGAAAATATTTTGAAGTGTAAAAATGTTCTGTACAAATGAATATAGTAGTAGGTTATGGCTCAGGCTCATAGTGAAATTAAGTATATTAATGTTAAAATTTATAGTGTGCAATCTAAGTCCAAAAGGTTTGCATAATTTTTTTATGGCGCAGAGAAGAGTTTTAAATTTTATCATTCTGAAATATTTTATATGCTTAAACAAGAAAAATTGATGGTGATAAAATTATAGTTGTTTTATAACTTTAAACAATCGACTCAAGCTTCCAATAATAGCTAGCTAGTTAAATCACACCAACTGCCCCCTGAAGGTAGCTAGAAAGCTAGACAAAAAAAAAAAAAAAAAAAAAAAAAAAGTCTGCTTAAAGCCATTGAAGAACTAACATGCTCCCCAGAAATACCAGTAGAAGGTCTAGATGTCCCAGAAAGTGAGCCTGGAACTTGGGGCTACTTAAAAGGCTATTTTGCCAGAGGGGCCAGTGACTGATATAATGTGTAGTCCTTTTAGTAGCTTCATGGGACTAGGGAGACAAAGATTGGAGTTGAAGGCTTACCATGGTATGGATAGGATAACTTGGTAAACTCTGCTGCACTGTAGCCTAGGAATATAAAGGTAAGCCAGAAATAGATAGGCCCTTTCAGGGATTATAGGCGCCTATAAATTCCTTCACATACCATAAAATTCATTCTTTTAAAATGTTCATTTTAATAATTCTTGGTTTTTACAATTTAAAGAGTTGTTTTAAAAAAATAAAGACGAAGTAGAAGACCGATCCTTTAAAAACCCTTTCAAGAAATAGAACTCATTCTTACCCAGATGCCATAACCAAAGGCAAAAGAAGAAACCTCAGACCAATATCTCTTATATGTATAGACACAAAAATCCTTAGTAAAACACTGGCAAACTGAGTCCAGCAACATATAAAACAGACACCATGACCATGTGGTATTTATCCCAGGAATGCAAGGGTAGTTTAACATTTGAAAATCAATCAGTATAATCCACCACATTAATAAAGGGGGGAAAATCACATGATAATCTCAATAGATGCAGAAAAAGCATTTGACAAAATTCCAACATGATAAGAACAAACAAACTGGTAATGGCAAGGATGTTCTTCAACTTGATAAAGGGCATCTTTGAAAAACACACCCCTAAGGTTATTCTTAATGGGGAAAGACTGATGCTTTCCTGAAGAATACGATTTTTGCTTTTAGCACATCTAGTCAACATTGTACTGGAGTTTCTAGCCAGGAAAACTAGAAAAGAAAAGAATTAAAGGCATCTTGAATGGAAATAAAGGAATAAAACTGTCCCTATTCATAGATCATATGATCTTTTACATACAAAATCACAAATACACACGCAAACACACACACACAACTCGAAACAATAAACAAGTTTAGCAAAGTCAAGATCAATGTACAAAATCAGTTGTATTGCTGTATACTAGCAGTGAATCATAAATTGAAATTAAATATTTCCATTCACAATAGTATCAAAAAGAATAAAATAGAACAAAAGTGGGAGATTTATAAGCTGAAAACTCTAAAACATTGTTGAGAAAAACTAAATAAATTGAAAGGCAATTCATAGTACTAGAATTGAAAATTCACTATCTCAATATTGTCACTAGGGCTATTCTCCCAAATTGATCAATAAATTCAATGCAATCCATATCCAATTGTAGCAGGCTCTTTTTGGTAGAAATTGACAAGTTTATCTTAAAATTTATATGGAAATACAAAGACCTACAGTAGCCAAATCAATTTGGAAAAAGAACAAATCTGGAGGACTAATACTACTTGATTTCAAAACGTTTATAAAGCCACTGTAATTAAGACAGTGTATGTAGTATGGGCACAGAGATGGGCCTGCAGACCAGTGGAACAGAAGTGGGAGTCCAAAAATAAATTCTTGCATTTATGATTAATTGATTTTTGACATAGAAGCCAAGACAATTCAAAGAGAAAAGAGTTTTTTCAACAAATAGGGCCAGGACAATTGGATATCCATTTGCCAAAAAAAGAATTTGGACCCTTACCTCACCATCTATACAAAAAGTAACTCAAAGTACGTCATAGATCTAAATGTAAGAGTTAAAACATGAACCTTGTAGAATATAGGACAGCATCTTTGTGACCCTGGGTAAAGCATTCCTAGATACAACACCAAAAGCACAATCCATGAAAAGAAAAAAAATGACAAATTGGGCTTCAGCAAAATTAAAACCTTTTGCACTTCAAAAGACATCAATAAGAAAATGAAAAGACAAACCATAGATTGGGAGAAAATATTTGCAAATTATATATCTGATAAAGGTCTTATATCCATGATACACAAAGAATGCTTACAACTCAATACGAATAAAAACAATTAAAAATTGGGCAAAAGATTTTAAATATTTTGTTAAAGGTCACTTGGTAAAGGATATAAACAAATGGGTATGAAACACATGAAAAGATGTCATTAGTCATTAGATAAATGCAAAGTAATACTACCATAAGATACCCCTACACTCAAACTGGAATAGCATGAGGGTACTTTTTGGGGGTGATGAGAATGTTCTAAAACTCGGTTGCACGTACCGAGTCATAATGGTTGCACGTACACTTGACAATGGGTGAATTTAATGGTATGTAACTATATTGAATAGAGCTTATAAAAAATAACAATTTATTAATTCTCAGAGTTCTTTGGATTGGCTGGCTTCCGCTGGGAGATTTTCACTTGAGGGCTCTCAATGTGATTGTCAGGTATTAGCAAGAGTGACAGTCACTTGAAGGATTGATTGGGCTGAATTTCCAAGATGGATTACTCCTGTGTCTGTTGGCTATTGATCAGTCCATCTAACCATGACCTCCTTACGGGCTTCTTCCAACATGTTGGTTGGAGTCTAAGAGAGGAGGAAGTGGAAACTGCCAGTTCAGTTAATGACTCCACCCAGAACAAACGATCACGTCTGCCACATTTCTGATCATCAGAACAGACTCCAAGGGTTTGGGAAGAATACATTTCAAAAGAGTGCATGTAGGACAAGAGATAGTGTTGTGGACAGCTTTGAGAAGAAATTGCTATCTTTATTTCAATTGTTTTTATTATTATCTGTAAGATATAGTTATTAGGACTTTAGATCATTAAAAAGTAAATCATACAATATACCTCAAATGTCAACAATTTTTAGATTGATGGCTATTTTAGAATATTATTGTAGTTACTGCCTCAACTTCCTAAGAATAGGTAAATATTCTAAATTTCATTTCTTCAATGTCTTTCGTTTGGAAAAAATATTTTCTAAAAAGAAAATACTTTCTGATCATCAATTTATAATTTTTTAGTATATTCAGTGTGTGAGGTTCAGATTTGACTCACATTTATTGGTCACCTATTATATATAACGTCCAGTAAGACAGGTGTTATTGTTAAGTATAAAAATCAGGATTTAAACCTATTTCTTCCAAAACTCAGCTCCAGTGAGTACTCACTTAACATATCTGTGCAATCAGCACCCAAATCAATGAACAAAATATTACCAGCATGTCAGAATTTCCCCTCAATTCCTCTTCAGGTTTATCCCCCAAAGATAAGGTTCATCTCATCTTTCATTACTCATATGTATCAGTTTTAATGTTTTTGCACTTTTCATAATGAGAATTAGAGAATGAAACTTGTTCTTATTCAATATTATATTTTTAAGAATCACACATATTGCTGCACGTGACTGTAATTCTTTCTCTTTGCTCTATAATGTTCAATTGTATGAGTACACTAATTTATTCTACTGTTGATGGGTTTGGGGAAAGTTTCCTGTTCAGGATATTTCAAGGAGAATGAATATGAGTATTTTACATGTGAATGAATACTGTTTAGCCACCAATGCAGCTTCCCTTTTCCATGTGATTTGGGGAAAATATTATTAATCACATAGAGAAATAACTCACGGTTCATGATACTGTGTTTGAAATTTTAGATACGCCTTCATCTCATTCATTCATAATTGTGAGTTGAGAGTTTTCGTATCCAAAACTCAAACAATTGCAGATGTTGGAAATTGTTTACATCAAAATGGTTTCAAAAGTTCCTATCAATAAGGACTTTTTATGTTTCTCACTTTTATAAAGGATATCCACCCATCTCTTTCATCCATGAGTAGATATATCAGGTGAAATATCTATATTGCTGAGCACAAGGTACCTGGGCTAAATATAAATAGTCCAACAAGATACAACTTAATGGTATAATTAATTTTTCAGTGTCATTAATTTAGATTGAATGCCAGCATGGTTCACTTCATCTGAATATTTTTGCAAATAATTTTTCTTATAAAACTATCTATATAAGGTAAGTTTTATTCTTCTTATTACTATATATTTTTTTTGAAAGGTGATGAAGACACCACCATTTTCTCAAAAGAATCACTCGGCCATGTAGAAGCTCAACAAGAAGTGAAAACAGAGATCACAGATTGCAGAAAATTATTTTTGGAAGGTGATAATCACCTAACAGAAGAGGCACAGAATGAACAGCAATCAAACGTAAAAAATCAACTTGCAATATGATTATGTTATGGTGAAATGCATTAGTTAGTGCTTAATTTCATTTTTTGTAACCAAAACAAGGTTTTGAATATAATATTAAAAAATTTTTTGTTACTGGGAAAGTCACTAAACCACGTTAAAGAAAACCTTTAATAAAAAATAATTACTTCTAAACTCATTATCCTGGAACAACAAAGTGCATTCATTTTAAAATGAACATTTTATTTAGTTTAATAGTAGATATATTCCTTTTTATGCTGATATTTTCTTCATTATATATGTTAAAGTTGGACGGACATGTGTATAGTCTTTAAAAGACAATGAAAAAAATCTACTTACTTAAAATAGCAATTTAAAGTTCAACATTTAAGCTCTTTAGGGAAAAACTGATCCATTTCTCCTGGAAAGTTAGGCTAGTAATAAATGCCAAAATAAGGGTATGAATTTGTTTTTATTTATCCTTGATACCTGTAACTTCTAAAATGATGGCTTTTAGATTTGTATAGTGTTTTGCAAATATATTTTTATTTATAATAGTAAAGATTAAGAAGTCTTCTAATGCCTGGTAGACATGTTTATATTTGTATTAAGATAGTATTCTATAAAGAGAAGAAATAGGAAGAAAAGATTATATTTGAGAAAAATCTTTGTAGAAAACAATACTGACCATTTTTAATGTTCCATTTTTAAGTGTTCTCATTTAGATAACGATTTAACAATATTTATAAAAGGGAAGGTTAAGTCGGTTTGGATTTTTCCCCTATGTCTACAGAGTGAACAGGAATCATCACTGGACCTGATGTTAATAGAAGATTATGACTCGTTAATAGAAAAGATGAACAACTGGAATTTTCAAATTTTTGAACTTGTAGAAAAGATGGGCGAGAAGTCAGGAAGGATCCTTAGTCAGGTTTGTTTCAAATCTCCACTACTTTTTTATTATGAATGAACTGTTTTGAATCTTTATAAAAAGCAAAATCTAAAAGTGTATAATATTGATTTAGGCAGAAATTCAACATTTTTCATTTAATTATTTTTTTCACAAATGAGATTTTCAGTAGAAAAGTTTAAGAGAAACAACCACCCATATACCTACACACACATACACAATTATATATGTATTACATATAATTACATATTATACATAAATAAAAAGTAGTTTATTTGCCCATAACAATGGGATTGAATTGTGCTGAATAGTTTATATTGAATCTTGAGGTTGAAAAGTACATGAAAGGTGATCTAGTTTTCACCACTGAAACTTATGCTTTGTTTTTTTTCATCTGCCGTCCCTATACTTTACTCAAGGCCAAATGGTTCATTTATTACTACAATCATGGAAAAATACTTGCATTTTTACCACCTAGACTCAAGCTCTCCCTGATGGGTTCACACAACAGCATCAGATTAACTTTCCCAAAATACCACTCCCATTAACTCCAAAGTATCTTATTTATTGAAATAGATGAATATAAGGATAAATTATGTTGAGAGTATACATTCGTCTAATTGAGGTCTTTAGGGACAAAAACTTGGTAAATATATTTGTTCTGACTTCTTTTAACACCTAGGACTAGAATAGAGTAGAATTCATATGCCTTTCAATAAATTGTGAATAAAAAGATAAAGAGAAGAATGGAAAATTTAAAAATTTTTCACTGGGACGTGACACGTGACATGCTAATCTTTTTTTTTTTTTTGGTTTTCAAGGGCTTTAGGGTGATGTCTTCCTTTTTCATGTTTTGGAAAGAATTCATTTTAGAGAAGTTTTAAATAAATTATTAACTTAACGACATATAAATGGTTAATATCCTAAATGTAAATGACAAAAACATATACTCAACTACAAATAGAAATTCTGATTTTTAAAGTGAACTTTATTTTAATTGACATTTAGGTTATGTATGCCTTATTTCAAGACACTGGTTTATTGGAAATATTTAAAATTCCCACTCTACAATTCATGAACTATTTTCGTGCATTAGAAAATGGCTATCGAGACATTCCTTGTAAGTATTAACATCTTATTATTTAAGTTCAAATAATACTGGTTTTGAAGTCCTCTATTATTTTTTTCTTCCGATAATCCTCCAAGCACTTCTAAAGTACATGTTTGGAAAAGTTTTAAATAGGTATTTAAAAAGAAAATATGTTTCCTACTACCTAGAATTAACTACTATTAACATCTTGGTATATATTCTTCTAAACTTTTTTCTTATACATATTTATTTTCTGTAAAGTAAATCATAATATTGATATCTATTTATAATCTGCTTTTTCACTTATTACATGATATACATCTTTCTATGTTAGTATTTATCTGAGTGCCTTATCTTTTAAAATGTTTTGTAATATTAAGTCAAGAGTTTCAGAAAATCCTTGACTTTAAAATGTTTAAAATTTATCCATAGCATTTCTGTTTTTAATAGTGTCCCAATTTATGGAATCATTTTTAATGGCTATTTGATTTTTTGTGTTAAAATATCATTTGAATTTCATATTAGAAAAAGATAGTTGTCTTTATGTGTCAATACATTCTGCAATTTCCCTTCATATGGACATATTTTGGGGAAATCAATGATATGTCATAACTCATTAATGATGATAATGATGTATTAAAATTTCCACATAAATTATGCATTTTAAAAAGTAGCTAAATTTTATAATGGCTAAAGTGCTACTTGAAGATGGACTTCAAGGGAAGGGGAATGGATAGAAAGTGGTGAGGAGCATATTATTTATTGTCAGCTCCAATTAGGATATATTGGTTAAGAAAAGAGTCTCTGTATATAACTTTTCTAAAGTTTAGTTTCTGAATTTGTAAATGGGAATAACAATAGTACTTACCCCATAGGTCAGGGGTGTCCAAACTTTTTCCAACCTTTTTCCCCAAGGGCCATGTGCGGTAAAATACACAAACAGCCGGGCCACTCACTCGAGGTGAAGTACGTTTTGCCTCACCTGGTTTATTTAAGTAAACTAAATATATTTTTGGAATTTGCTGTGGGCCAATAAAAAATGGATCGTGGGCCGCAGTTGGCCCGCGGGCCGCAGTTTGGACAGCCCTGCCATAGGAAGGGACAGAAGATAATCCATGTAAAGCACCTATCAGAATAGGTGGGAAATAAATAGTAAATGGTCAATAATAGGTGGTGATTGTATTAATAACTAAGCTCCTAGTGGATTGACATTATGTCATAGCTATAGCCTTAATACTTAGTATTGTATCATCTTCTAAGTTTACATGGTAAGTACTCATTAATATCTGTTGAAGTGTTGAACTTTTAGTGAGTATCAACTATCACTATAATCATTAGATTCACAAAGGTTATCTCATTTAATCATTGTTGGAAAGGTTGTATTACCTGCCATTCACTGGTGAGAAGTAAAAACTCAGAACGATTTTCCCTAAGATTGTAAAACTAGAAATAGCAAAGCGGGGTTTCAGTATAGGTCTTGCCTTTTCACATAGTGGTATTTCAGTAAACTAGTGTTTTATTGATTATGTGCTATGTGTCAGATACTGTTCATATATCAATAACATTTAATCCGTACAGCAGGCCTGAGAAATAAATATTCCTTATCTTTTTCTTCCTTTTTTGCTGGGGGTGGGAGGAAGTTCAAGTATACAGAATTTGTAACTATTCTGTGTGCCTGGGTGCAAAAACTGTTTTGTGTGCAAAAGTGAATCTCCATAATCCAGACACTATTTACAAAATATTTTTAGTAGCTACAGTTTTAAGTAAATATTCCAATGCCTTCCAGTTAGCTCTGCTTTCCCTGCCTTTTCTTTGACCCCTTTACTATGTTTTCATATAAGTGTAAGTTTTTAAAAGAACTTTTTAACACATCAAGAAGGCTTAAAAAATAAGATGAAACAAAAATATAATTATGGGAAATTATTCTAAGCCATATATTTAATATATGAGGATGATTAGAAAATTATTATAGTTTTTTTAAATGTCCCATGTTAACAGAATGATCATTTTTATAAAATATTTTGGTGACTTTAGATCACAATCGTATACATGCCACAGATGTCCTACATGCAGTTTGGTATCTGACAACACGGCCAATTCCTGGCTTACAGCAGATCCACAGTGATCATGGAACAGGAAATGAAACAGGTACTTCTTTCTACAAATCTTTTCTTTTAATTTACAGGAGTAATAAATCAACCTATTTCATTTTATTACTGCTCTTCTTTTAAATTTTTCATTCAGTAACCTTTGGTACATACAAAGGACTATGTCAAGTTTTGATACATAAATACATGCAAATTAGGAAACCTATCTATCTTAAGAGCTAAGTTAAGATCCAAGACTGCTGGATCTACCGTGTCTCTTTTCTATGTTCCGCCCATGAGGTAACCAGTATCTTTAATAGTATGATAATCATTTCTTTGCTTTATTCTTTCAATTCTTGTTTTTTTTTGTTTTAGGTGTGTCACGTAAATTTAAAACATGTAACATTCCCAATGAAAGGACATATTTAAAAGCCTCACCTAAGTATTAAAATTATATAAAAACTTTCAAATTTTACTCCCAAGGAAGTTAGTTCTGCTCCTAATCATAATTATTTATACAAATATACTGAATTATAACATTCATGGTTCTCATATTCTAGCTTACAAAAGAGGGGAGCAATACTCCAGTAGTATAGACACATAGACAGAATTTGCTCGGTTACAAATGCCTGAGACATACCACCAAACTAATCAGTGTAAGTGTCAGACTCAACTATCAAAGAATGGAAAGCACTGTCATTGGGTTTGATGGATTTGCCCTATGTTCACGTTTGTCTGCCATCCATATTTATTCTTTCCTAGTAGTTCTGTGCTTCCATCGGATCATTTTCTTTAGTTTTTTTGTTTGTAGATGTATTTATTTTGTCTCAGAATATTCTCATATTTCAGTACATTTGAAGATAAATTCCATCATCTTCTGACTTCTGTAGATTATGTTGACAAATTGGCCATAAGTCTTATTTCTTAAAACTATGTCCCTTTTCTCTTTGCCATTAGTGTTTATCATTTTGACTATGAGGTACTCAGGTGGTTTTCTTTGTATTTATCTTGCTTGGTGTTTAGTGAACTTGAATATATTGATTAATATCTTTTATTGGTGTCTATCATGCTCTTCAAAATTCAAGCCTGTGCACATTGCCCAATTCCAAAGCTACTTCCACATTTTTAGATATTTGTTACAGCAATACCCAACTTTGAGGTACCAAAATCTATATTAGTTTCCTTATTGCTGCTATAACAAATTATCAGACTTAGTGGCTTAAAACAGTACAAATTTATTATCATACAATTCTGGAGGTCAGAAGTCTGAAATAAGTCAAGCTGGGCTAAAATCAAGGTGTCAGCAGGATTGTTTTCTTCCCAGAGTCCCTAATGAGAATCCGTTTTCTAGCCTCCTCCAGCTTCTAGAAGCCACCTGCATTCCATGGCTCACAGTCACTTCTTCAAAGACAGCAGCAGAATATCAAGACTCTCTGTGATGCATACCTTTTCATCCTTCCAAAAAGTGGCCTAGCTATAGCCTTGGCTTTCTGTCCAGACAGAGTACACCTTACTGACAATGCATCTCTTACTTTTAGTGTCTTTTGCAGCCAGGCAGGTTGAGAATTTCCCAAATTATTAAGTCCTGGTTATTTTTGCTTAACAGTTCTCCCTAGATCTCTCTCTCCTCTCACATTTTACTATAAACAGTAAGAATCTAGGCTATGTCTTCAGTACTTTGCTTGAAAATCTCCTTAGCTAAATATCTAAGTCCACTGTTTGCAAGCTTTGTGTTCCACATTAACTGCAGCACACAAATTGGATAAGCTCTCTGCTACTGTATAGCAATGATCTCCTTTCCCGTCCTTTCCAATATGTTCCTCATTTTTTCTTGAGCTATCTTTGGTAGTGCCCCTAACAGCAGTTTTCTACCACCAGCCTGTTCACAATGATTTAAGTATTCCCTAATGCGATATGTAGGAATCTCTGTCATGCTCCTCACTTCCTTTAGAGGTCTTACTAGCACTGTTATAAATCCTCATATATGGTGGTATGGAATCAAGGGTCTGTAAAAGACAAGGCTTTGGGAGACCAAGTAGCTGTTGAAATGGAAAATTATGTTGAAAATAAAGACTACTAGGACTATGGGAGGTGCTGCCTTATTCTGATTGCACTGGAGAATGGAAATGATTATGACACGAAAAGCACTAGCAACACCAAACTAAAAAGCTTCTATAAATCCAGGAATCAATTTAAAAAATGAGAAAGCAACCTGCAGAATGGGAGAAAGTATTTGTAAACCATGTATCGGATGAGGGGTTAATATCTAAAATATATAAAGAACTCATACAACTCGATAACAAACAAAAAAAATCAACCTGGTTAAAAAAAAATGGGCAGAGGAACTAAAGACATTTTTCCAAAGAAGACATCTAAATGACCAACAGATACATGAAATGACACTGGGCATCACTAATCAAGGACCTGCAACTCAAACCACAATGACATGTCAACTTACACTTGTTAGGATGGCTAATACGTTGTTTTAAGTCCATGTTTATAAAGAGTCTGTTTCTTAGGTAAGTAAACAAATAAGATAAATAGTCGTATTACCTATGGGGATTCCCCTCCTTAGCCTCATTAGGAAGAACTGAAGTGTAATGCTGGTTTATTTTGCTTATTCCTCAGATTCTGATGGTAGAATTAACCCTGGGCAAATGGCTTACATTTCTTCAAAGAGCTGCTCAATTCCAGACGAAAGCTATGGCTGCCTGTCTTCAAACATTCCCGCGCTGGAATTGATGGCTTTGTACGTGGCAGCTGCCATGCATGATTACGATCACCCAGGGCGGACAAATGCATTTCTAGTGGCTACAAATGCCCCTCAGGTAGGAAAGACTTCTTCAGAAAATTTAAAAAGTGATTCAGAAATTTTACAACCATGCTGTATGTCCTTTTGTAAATCATTACTCAGTTGAATCACGTGGCCATTCCATCTATACTAATTAATTGGATATTAACATGTGGCATTGATATGATATAGGCTAAAGAATTAGGGGGGAAAATCACCTTCTTGCACTGGAAAACAAATAAAGTGTTCATGAAAGAGAGATTCACTGTTTTTATGAAATTCGGGAGTTCTTCAACAAATAAAATGTTCATGAAAGAGTGACTCACTGTTTTATGAATTTCTGGAGTTCTTCAACAAATAAAATGTTCATGAAAGAGTGACTCACTGTTTTATGAAATTCTGGAGTTCTTAAATAAATGTTTATGAAAGAGTGACTCACTGTTTTATGAAATTCTGGAGTTCTTGCTGTCAATAGTTTTGCCGTTGATCAAATTGATAAGTCTCTGACTTGATGAAAGATTTACTCTTCCTTCTGGCGAGGTCCTTTGTATGCCTAAAAGCTATAATGATGGAGAACTATTATTTTTGTTAACTTCTTTTTCCTCTAAGACACTATAATATAGGCTCTAAATATCTTAATTCTGAATATATTAGTGTATGTAAAACTTCATCTAGTACCACATTATTTTTGCACGCAGTACAGCTGATAAAGTGCAATTTTCTTTGTAGTCACAATTTGTATAAGAGGTAGGAGTTCCCAACAAATGGCAACTGTAATTGTTAATAGCTTTAAACATTAGGACTTGGAACCAAGTACTTAGTTTTAAGTAGAATTTAGTGTGGGTGTGGGTATTTATTTAGGCTGGTGATTCCTGAAACATCCATCTTTGTATTTCTAACTGTGTGCCTTACAGTGATTAAGTAGTCAATGACTGCTGAATTCATCTTTTTCACTTTTCACGCTATATTTAAACCTCAGTTCTGATTCTTTCATCTTCTGTAGCCATTCTGTGTTCCTTTTCTCACTTGTATCTCTTTCACACATTCTCACTTTAAAATATAGGGTATAGATTCTCTAGCCAGAACAAGAGTAGGATTCAGGGGTGCGATGGGGGAGAAGGTTAAAGTGCTGTGTGATTCATTTTCTCTATGAGACTTTATCTGTTAATAGCTCATGATTCCCAGAGGTAGCTTTTTAATGGCTTTTAACCTAGATATTAGTATTTGTTGTAAGAATTGCTTTGGGACAAATTACCCACTAAAGAGCACATATTTCCTCATTTGCAGTACAATTCTGCAAGAATCAATGCCCATCCTCTCAAGCCTAACACTTCATAATCCTCGAAAATCCTTTAGCCCTGTGGGGAGTCAGACTTGGGCAGTAGTGGCACAGTGGAAAACCACTGGTCTTGGGATCAAGAGACCCGAGTTTGATTTCTGGTTATCCACTTAAGAGTTATGTGACCTTAGGCAAATCACCCTATCTTTCTGAACTTCAAAATATGTACCTAATATTAAGGGTAAAAGGAGATAACATATGGAAAGGAGATAAGATACGTATTTGAGAGGCTCCTGAATCAGATAATCATGTAGACAGAAATTGTTTACTGTTCTGTTCCATACTCTTTTATTCTGGCTTTTATTAGCTTTGAGTGTTGGTGAGTCAGACTTGTTTATTACTTTTCCTTCAAGGATATTAAAAATGAGTGAGTTCTAGGTTACCTCTCTCACATGCGGAGAATTTTAAAACACTGATACATGAAATAATTTATAGGGATATACTCAAAACTCTTACCAAAATTCAACATGAAGCCTGGATATAATATCAATAATCGTATTTTATTTCTAACTTGTCATTGTTAAGGATTGCCAATAGATGGGAAGCTCTGGAATGGAAATTGATTAGAGTTCAACTATTGAAAAAGGAAAGCCTTTTACCTTGTCTCCTTGCTTAATTCCCACTCCCCTTCCGTCTGTACTCAACACATAGCAGCCAGAGGGACCCTATTTGAATGTATCATTTTCTGTTCTGAACTGTCCCGTGGCATACCACTAGGAAAAGTCCTAGTAAAAGTCATTACAATGGCTCAGAAGGCCCTACATGACTGAGCCCCCACTAAGTCTCTTTTGTCTGATTCCCTGAGGTTTAGCCTCATAGGCCTCCTTGCTATTTTTTTCTACATCCTAGGCACTCCCTGTCTGAGTGCCTTTGCACTTTCTGTCCTCCTTGCCCAGAGTGCTCTTTCCCTAGATGTCTATATAGCTCACTTTGTCACATCCTTCCACCTGAAATTTCAGAGGCCCCTTCCTGGTACTCACTATGTTCCTTCCCTGCTGTACTTTTTCCATAGCAATGATCATTTAGCATACTACGCATTTTGTTGATTTATTTATATCTCTCTTCAGGGGAATGTAAGTTTCCATGAGGGCAGGGATTTTTGTCTCTTTTATTCCCAAACACCTAGACTAGTACCTAATAGCATGTGAAAGACATTCAGTAAATATTTGTTGAATGTTGAAGGATGCCTGATTTCTTTGCTCTGCAGGACTGATAGCTTGTCTGAAATGTACTGTTTTTCCCAAAGTAATGAAATTCATGAGAACTTCCTCAGCTAGCACCTGTGAGATAAGGACTCTTTTGTGAAAGCCTGAGGCTGAAACAGCTTATTAGGTAATAAAGTAAGTTCTGTAATCTTAGGAAGCTCGATGGGTCTAATCAGGCCATAATTAGTGAAAGACATTGCTCCAATGTATTATAAAGATACAGTAGTATATCATACCACCAACTGGATCCAACATCCCCTTTCAGTCTCATGGTAAAGAAAGTATGCAGGGGAGACACGAGAGGCTTATTTTGAATCCTTGCCATGAAAGAAGGTGAAACATTTAGTCAGGTTTATCCTGAAGGGATGTCAGTATCTGAGATCTCAGCTAATTCCAAATGAAAAGTTGGCTGAAAAATGGAGATTAGTACTTGAGATACTAGAGATTATAGAGTATTTTGATGAGATATGGGGTAAAAGGAAATAACATTTTAAGTTGAGATTTGTAAATCTGCAAGTCATAAATGTATTTTGTTCCCCAAAATAAGGCTCTAGATGGTAACTAAACAACATGCATTTGCCTGCCTCCTCTTCCTCCTGATTAAAACGACAGTAAGGGCTGAAGCTCATTACAACAGAGAAGAATAGTTGGGAGGGTATTATCACCAGTAAAGAATTTGATACTATTTCTGGAAAATGAAAAAATAGATCGATGAATATTGAAAGATAAAGTATAGTACTAGCAGGGGGCTACAGCCTAAGTGGAATCCTGTCTAGAGAGACTGCCATGGCCTTTACCCCTGCCTGTTCTGCACATGTGCACACACGCGCACACACACACGCTTGAGCGTGTGCTCATGGAGTCCCCCCCACACCCACACATACTATACACCTTTAAGCAAAGCTACTGCAACCCTGCATTTATCTCCAGACAGAAAACTCATCTCTTAGATATTAAAGGAAACTGCCAGGAAAGAATTACTAGTGTGGATATTAGTATTCCAGAGTAAATCCTTCTCATTCTGGAAATTGAACAGCTGGCACCGGGTCTGGTAATTCTCAAGCAAAACCTGCTAGGTAACAAGCCCTGTCCACATTTACAGAGTTCCTCCTCATCCTTCCCAATTAAAGGAGATACTCAGCAATAAAACGTACACAAGAGCAAAAGAAAGTCATATCTGCAATGTAGAATTCATTTTTTTTTTTTATATCAGCAGATAACCAAGGATCACCAGACATTGACATTAACCAGTAGCTTGGAAAGAAAAGGCTAAGATGAACAGAATAACTGAATACAGGAGTATGGTGGGGGGTGGGGGGAACGACAACATAATTTAGGGACTAGAAAAGCACTGGATTTTTTAAAAAGTTCTCAGAGAGAATTTGAAAAACATACCCATAAGAATAGGAAACTATGAAAAAGAAAACATCAGAGAATCAGAGCTCTTAGAAACTAAACATATTACTGCAGAAATTTAAAGAATTCACCACAAGCATTGGAAGTAAAAGTCAGATAACTGTCCTAGAGTACAGACTAAAGAGATGGAAAGTATAGGTAAAGAAAAAAAGAGGGCATAGAGGACCATGGCGAAGTTCCAGAAGTCTGTGGGTTGAGGAAGTTCACCAAATTCCAGAAAGTTCCAGAATAGGGGGAAATAAACCCCAAAATTTCCACATAGTTCGCCATGGTAAAATTTCAGAGCAGAGATGTTTTTTAAAAATAATTCCTGAGAGGATGAAAACACACTTATGAAAGAACAAAAAACCAATTGACATCATATTTTAGCAAATGAATGGATGCTAGATGATACTGGAATAAAAATCTTCAAAATTCTATGGGAATTTCATTTACTTATTTGTTCATTCAACAAATACTGGGTGAATACTATGGGAGAAGCACTATTCCAGACATTATTATTGAACAAAAATAGGCCACACACACAAAAAAAGAAAAATTCTGACCCCATGGAACTTACCAGTAAAGCAAAAATAAAAAAATAATAATTAATTTTGTGTTTAAGAGACAGAGAGAGATGATAATGATGTAAGTACTAGAAAAAATAAAATGGGAAGAGCTGGTATAGAGGGATTATTTTCAAGTTGAATTTCTGTATCCAGCTAGTAAGCTACAGTGGATCTTTAAGAGCAAATTTAAGAGAATCTCAAATATGTAAAGATTTTAAAAAATCATGTCCCATCCATCCTGAAAAAGTTACCTAAAAATGAATTTTTGCAAAAAAGGGTGCTAAGACAAAGGGTCTTAGAAGATACAGGATTACCAGAAATATTAGAACAAACCCAGAATTTCAGGGTAAAGGAGTCCCAAGATGACAGCTGCGCATCAAGACTTTTCTTTTTCCTGCAGCACCTCATTTGTTTACTACTTCTGTTGGATTTTTTTTAAGTCAGGAATATTTTTTTATGAAAACAATATTTCTTAATCCAAAACTTTTCACTTTACAAAAGGACCCTCTTTAATCATGACTCTGACCTAGAGATTTTTTTTAATGTTTCTTCCTGTTTCTAAGTCTTTCATGTCTGATTGGTTTTCTTTTTGCTTACATTTATTGAAAGTTGTTTATTTATTAATTCTATCACAGTTTGTAGTAAACCTCTTTCAATTCTTTCTGATTCAAAAAAGAAGGTAAGAAGTTTGTAATCAACTAATTTGCTTTTCCAAATTAGAGACGTATTTGCCTGTGGAGAGAAGGAGGTCCATAGCTAGAGAAAGCAGCTAGCAAGATGCTTTAGCACAAAGTCAAAGGATGTTAGTTGCTACAGTTCTAAATGTGCTGGGATGGTCTTCCTTCTCCAGTTGTCATGGAGCCCTCAGTAAAAGCCAGCTTAGGCTTCATTACCTGCTTCACCGGGAATGTTTTTCTCAACTAAGTTTAAACTTGGCTTATTGCTCTGTGAGCAGTCATCCAGTATCTTCTTAATTGACATCTGCCTCCTACTTACTGCTCCTTGATTCTTTCTTGCCTCTACTCAGCTATGTAGTGAGTTTATTGGAGTCCCGCTGGGGATTCCTTCCACTTATTCTCTAGGTGGGTTTTTCCTTCATATTCATATGAGGTCCCAAAACAGACAAAACTGAACTACTGAATATATTATTTAGGTATGCATACCTTTGTGGGGAGAAACGGGGTTGTGAAACAGTGTACAAAGAAAGCTTCTAAGGAGTCAGCAATATATTTTTGACAGGACCATTGGTTACATGGGTTATTTATTCTATAACTATTTGTTAAACTATGCTTTTTTAAGTTTTATCATTTTTCTGCATATATGTTATATGCCACAATACAATGCTTTTTAAAAATCTTTTAATTATTGACTTGTTTAATAATTTTTTTAATTGCTTGATTTTTAGAGGTGGAAGAGGCTTTAAAAATTCTATAATCCAGTGGTTTTTTTAAAATCTGTATTCCAAAATCCTAGAGTACTGAGGGTCTTCCACCAGAGTGAGGTGGAGAAGAAGTGAATAGTTCACGCCACTTGAAGCAGAGGCTGCGTGCTTTTACCTGTTTCACACTTCTCTTTCTCTCCCACATACTGTGTCCGGAGGGAAGTACAGGATGTGTCCTCAGACAGCCGGGTCTCTGACTCACCCTGCTTCTTTGCAGTCACCACCACCCTAGATTCCACGCTGGCTAAAAGAAGATAAATGTACCCCTAAGCCTGCTCTGTATCCCTGAGGACTTTATTAACAGAAGCTTTATCTGAGCAGCTTTACTGAGTTAATGAAGTAGCTCAAATACCAACTTGACATCTCTCGGGAGGCAGCATGGTGTCTGTAAGAAGATGCACTTTGGAGACAAATTACCCTTTCCCGGACTAGCTGTGCGTGCCGGAGAGGTGTACCTTACCCTCCTTCTACTTCAGTCTACTCATTTATAAAATTATCACAACCCTTTACAGGTATTAAAATACCTGGCATATAGTAGTTACTTGTTGTTTGTGTTCTTCCAATCTGATTCTAACACTGTTTATGATTAAAAGTTTAATATATCTTTGAGATGCCAACCTCATTTGTCTTATTCCTTTTCAGGCAGTTTTGTACAACGATAGATCTGTTCTAGAAAATCATCATGCTGCATCAGCTTGGAATCTATATCTTTCTAGCCCAGAATACAACTTCCTTCATAACCTTGACCATGTGGAATTCAAGCGCTTTCGTTTTTTAGTCATTGAAGCAATCCTTGCCACAGATCTTAAAAAGCATTTTGATTTCCTTGCGGAATTCAATGCCAAGGTTTGTTATGCAAATTAATACCTCGTTTCAGAAATGGAAATCATTGTCAGTGTTACTGATAAAAATATTTAATATTAAGTTAAACTACTCATGAAGTCATAATATCTAATGTAAGGCAATATGTGCCAACATTTAAAAAAAAATTTTATTATAACATATCCTAAAGTATTATTGCTAGCTACATTTCCTCTCTGACACATAGACGTATTGTTGTAAGTTTCACACAGTGACAATCCAATTATGTCAAAAGCTTTTAGGGGCAGATTTGAGAAAGCATTGCACAGTGCCAAGTAAGGCACTTTATGAAATTGAAGATGTGCTTCTAAGAAGACCATCATGCCTTCTTCACCACACCTCTTTGTATTAGTGTAGAATGCCTGGTGTGGGAGAGTAGAGGTATTCTCTACTCTTCTAATTGAGAATAATGCTCTCATTGAACAACTGTTTATTGGGATTGCCCTGTATCTGCAGTCTGTGCTAACAAATACGGAAAGAACAGGTCCAAGTCCTCACCCTCACATTCCCTAGCGAACTGAGAATCACTGTTCTCGTGTAACAGGGATTCTAATCAGAGTGTGTTCTATCCCTTAGACACTTGGGAGAACCACTGTTTTGGATTCCCGAGGGAAGGATGCCCCCTCTTTTGCTGGCAGGAAGCTATTATTTTCTTGATGACATTCGTGACCTAAAGGAAGGTGTACCGTCAGGGTAGAGGAACTAGAAACAAAAAAAAAAGGAGTACTAGATTTAAACCTCTGGAAACTGACCCTATATATGTTGCTATTGTAAAATTAATGAAATGCTTATAAAATTAAGTGAAAAATCAGTATGCTTTTAAAGTTATTTCATAGTTGTGTAGCTCTATTAATTTATTTTTATTTAATAAAAATGTCTTTAAGAGCTTAAGTCAGAGTAATGGAAGTTTATCTAAACCCACCACTGCTTTTTAATTTGTGTTCCTCAGAGAATTCTATTCTGTAATCTCTCAGGAGTGGGTTTCTAGACCTACAGTTTCAATAAAAAGAGCTTTCGTTTTAAAAGTGTTTTCTGTAGTGCTGTCTGCGTGAATTTTCCTTTAACAAAAGGGTTTGATGCCCAAAAAGCTACCATCACAGCTAAAGTTCAAAAGCCACTGATCTGGCCCATTCACTTCATTTTCTTACAAAAGGAAATTTGAATTCTTGAAAGGCATAGTAATTTGCCTAATTAATAACAATAATCACCATTTACTTAAATAACAGTGTTAGCATTTATTTAGTATTTACTATGAACTAGTCATTTTTCATGTTAACAATCCTCATGGCTGTATAACTAGATTGGTTTTACTTTTCCTGTTTTATAGATGGAGAAAGTTAGACTTAAGGAGATTAAGTAATTTTTCCAGTGTTACACAATGAATTAGTAAATGTTTCTGAGTCAGGATTTAAAACCACAGGGATCAGCTTCTAAGACTTGGGTTCTTTCAACTATAACACAATTGCTTTCCACAGCTAGAGACAACTTATCCTTAGATCCTTAAGTGTTCTTTTTTGAAGTAGAAATAATTACAATTCTGATTTTTTTGCGTATACATATATTACATACTAATATGTAATGTATACACACATAGATTATAATTCTCTGTGGTAATCAAATATTGAAACTCATGGTGGTTTTTATAGTCTCTACTTCCACTGAAACTAAATTACAATGACACTTCAAATTTAAGGGAAACAAATCATAGAGGTCCAATGTTATGGCACAACTGATTAAAAGAAGCATTTATTGACATTCCTTCCTGTCATTTGGACAGGAAACGGTTTTAATTTGGTAAATACAAACAACAAAACTCCTGTGCCCTCAGAACCTAAAATAATTCTGTTTTTCCAAAATAGGCTAATGATGTAAATAGTAACGGACTAGAATGGAGCAGTGAAAATGATCGCCTCTTAGTATGTCAAGTGTGCATCAAACTGGCAGACATCAATGGCCCAGCAAAAGTTCGGGACTTGCATTTGAAATGGACAGAAGGCATTGTCAATGAGTTTTATGAGCAGGTAAGTTGAAACAGGATATTGATTGGTGGGATGTTTAAGAGCGGCCATCTGAAGACACCACTGTTTAGGATTTGGACAGCTACCTTGAGTGTTTGAAATGTGACTTGTTTTGACCACAAATGGTTAGAAATTGTTTCACTTGCTCTGGTCTTAGTATTTTCTCAGCTCTTTTTGCCTTTGCTGCTAAAATTTAAAGTAACAAAAAATAGCTTATAACCTATCTGGACTGGGTTGAATTTACTCTTGAGTCTAGAGGTAAGGATAGACCACATTATGATTCCAAGATCCCTTTCCACCCTGAGAGCCTGTGACCTAGGGTAATTTATTTCTAAATGAAGTTGGCTTTTAATTAATTCAGGGTATACTTAGATTATGTTTACAGATATCAACCCATTTTCAACTCTGCTATAGAAACATTGCCTTAGAAACACCAACTGGGTAAAAGTCCTGGCAGAGGGTAAGAAATTAGAGGGCTAGATATGGGGACAAAGTAGATACTTAATGGTTTTACAAGGATTCAAAGATATAAACATACTCTTTTCTCATGTTTTAAAATTTTGTCTTAAAATAATCTTTCCACCTTGCAGAATCTTTACCACTTTTTCTTAGGTCCAATTTTGAGGTTCCCTACAAAGTAGAAGTATACTGATTTACCCACAACCTAACATTTCATTATCTCCAAAATATCAAACACATCTTCTTGACTTGAGAATTGCATCCCTTGGGAATCCTTACTGGCCCTGCTAATCAGGAAAGATCAGGATGTGACAGGGCTTTCTTACCATGAGTTGTTACTCCAGTCAGAGTGATGAAGCAGAGCCTGTCAACCATGCACACTTACCTGTTATACCTTGTCACACACAGAGTGTATTAAATGACCAGTAAACAAAAGTGCCGTGTCTTTCATCCACCTTAGCTAAACATCCCAACACAATAATGCATAATCTATTGTTTCTTACAAAATACCATACTGTGTAATCCTGAAAATAGGTTAAGTATTCCAAGATTAACATTTTACTACTCTGATACATTTAAACTATGTTATTTGTAATTTGGGGTAAAAAATGGTTATAAATATTTGCCTAATTTGTAGATTGCATAGTCCCATCCTCATTCTCAGAGATAATTGAAGCCTGCCTAAGGCATCAATTTGTGTTCACAAAAGAACAATTTTATGGGAAAATACCATCTCGTTACAAACACAGAAGTAACTAATTCAAAGAACATTTAAACTGTTCATTTAGACCCAATTTATAAAATTATTTTTAAAGTATATAGAATTAATTCTTAAGGAGCAAACTTGGAAGCCGTGCCTGAGGTTGAATCCTGGCTCGACTTCCTTACCAGCAAATGTGACCTTGGGTCACATTAACCTCTGTGCCTCAGTTTCCTCACTGATAAAACACAATATTGATGGTACATACCACATAATTTAATCCTCACAGCAACCTTAATATATGTAACGTCTTAGAGCAGTTCATGACACTTAAGTGCTCAATAAACATTAGCTATTATAATTTCCAATGTATTCACCAAAGATATTTCAGACAGTTTCACTTCATCTTTGTAGGTTTCATTATTCATGTCAAAGGAGAAAAATGACAACCTACCAGAGTAGTCATGAAGGTCAAATGTACTAATCTATAGGAAAGTCCTAGTCAACCCTCATCAAGACTGTTAAATTTCCTCTCAGTCTGGTTTTCCTATTAAACATCCTTCAGATATGGATGCAAAATTCTAACCTTGCCGGTCTTTTTATCATCTTAATTATACTATCTTTATATTCCTATAAGCGTTTAATTGTCATGGGCTTAAAAAAGCCAAACTTCTACCAAAAACATACAAACAGACAAAAAAAACCCCCACACCTATGAAGTTGTAGAATCCTGTGGACAAACCCAGCTGTTGTTTTTTTTTCCCCCAAAAAACATTAAGAGTTTTCTTCCTCATAAAAGATAAAGTCATAACCACAGGGTGGATTAGGGGATTAATAAAGAAAGAGATAAAGTCACAGAATATTTTAAATCATGGGTCAGTTACTCACTGGGACAGTTTCTGAAGTTTTCCTTAGGGCCACGGGGCTCATGTTGCCTGAAGAATTTGTGCGTTGTGTGGAGTATTCATGCCCTTTCCCCCGTGTTCTAACACTAGGAATTAACATTTTAATAGTACCTTTTGGGGATCACTCAGTCAGCACGGTGGTGAACCCTTCACATACTGCTTTTCATCCTCATGGCAACCCTGTAAAGTAGATTATTCAAATTTTACACATGAATTGGGCTTAGAGCTTGCCCAGTACCATACAGGTACTAGGTGGCAAAAGCAGGTTTTAAAACCACATCTGTCTGATCTCAAATTGTACTCTCCAGAACCCTAGAGAACAGCGAGAGGGTGTCACGGAGCAAGCAGTTGGGGTCTGGGACCCAAAGCCTCACCTCAAGCACAGTAGCCCTACTTCTTGCTGTTTTACATATTAGGTTTTCTGATTTAGATTCATTAAAGGGTTCTGCTGTTACAAAAGGGGGTGAGGGGTAAAAAGCATTTGCAAAACAACTATGTATGTTTGAGATACCACTACAACAACAAAAATGTTTGCACTATACCGTCTTCCCCCCCCAGGAGAAAGAGAATCTATATCTGACATTATAGAATTTTGCAGGTTGTTAGTAAATTTGCCCATACTTATTTTAAAAGATGTATATTTTTCTGGTTAACTGAATATCAACCATACTGGTTGACTGCTGGAGTGTTAAGAATAAAGTCTTGGAGCGGCTGGTTAACTCAGTTGGTTAGAGCGCGGTGCTCTTAACAACAAGGTTGCTGGTTCGATCCCCACATGGGCCACTGTGAGCTGCGTCCTCCACAGCTAAATTGAAACAACTACTTGACTTGCAGCTGATGGATCTTGGAAAAACACTTAAATAAATGTTAAAAAAAAAAAAAAGGAAGTCTTGTTTAGGATTTCTCAAAAATTAGAGAAATTCTTACAGTTGAAATGATAAAAGTAATAGATTCATTGACACTTCTTTGTAAAAATTATTTTGATGCAGACTATGATTATTAAAAAGCCTCAAGATAATTTAATGGCAAAGTTCAGTGGTTGTTCTTTCAACAGTTAAAAATGTACTTTTCTTTTTTAAATGATCAGGGAGATGAAGAAGCAAATCTTGGTTTGCCCATCAGTCCCTTCATGGATCGTTCTTCTCCTCAACTAGCAAAACTCCAAGAGTCTTTTATCACCCACATAGTGGGTCCCCTGTGTAACTCCTATGATGCTGCTGGTCTGCTCCCGGGTCAGTGGATAGAAGCAGAAGATGACGACGATACTGAAAGTTGTTATGATGAAGATGGTGAAGAACTAGATACAGATGATGAAGAAATAGAAGACAATCTAAATCTCAGTAAGCAATAGGGATACTATCATTTCTTTTTGTTTGTTTGTTTGTTTACTGGGGTGACAATTGTTAGTAAAGTTACATAGGTTTCAGGTATACAATTCTATACTCCCATCATCTGTATATCGCATTTCTTCAATGTAATTAGCTGAAACGGTCCATTTCATTTGGATTTGGATCTTTGTTTTTAAGGTATAGACTCAGTAGTCCTATCTTAAACAACTACTATTTAAATGATCACATTGAATTCTCGTTTGAAGTACCTACTGCGGGCTGGGTACCCATGTGATGCTGTCACACAACAAGCGTTCTTAGTTGAGGTGTTGTCCTCCAGCCAGTGCTCTTCAGCAGGCTGGGTCCGCGCATGCGTGATAGGGCTGTCACGGTATCTGAACATAAGTGAGGTGAGTGGGTCCTCCCGTCTAGTCTTCCTTCGCCTCACCCCACCCCGCCTCGCCTGTTAACATCTGCCCTTCATACAGACTTGGGAAATAGATCAAAACAGTTGGGAAAAGAGGAAAACATACATTCCTTGAGTGTAAGTGGAGAACCAAGTTTTGTGGCGTTATTAATTTGAAGTACCAAACTGAACCTAGTGTTCTACATAAGGCAATGAGTATAAATAGAAAATGAAAAAGAAACATTTGTCACCTTTGTAAGTGTAAATGAAATCAGTTATTCGCTCTTTAAGGTAGAATTTAAGTTATATCTAGCTAATTTTGTTTTTTGTTCTCCAAGCATCAGAACAGATAACTACAAAGAACACCACCACCACCACCACCACCACCACTACCCCCTGCAAAGTTGTATTCAGGATTAGCATAGTGAAGAGTAATCTTACACCATTACCATCTGAGTATCATCTTGGGAAAGTTGACTGGCTTCTAAAAAATTTTACTCACCCAAATTTTGATAATTGTGTTTAATCCAATACATAAAAAAAAAATCCTAAAGTGGTTCGTTTTAACTTTGCATTATTACTTATTTGAAATTTCAGTACCACCGTCCTCTCCACCCAGTCTTCCCTAATCCCCTTCTTTGCTTTATGTTTACCCATGATACTTAACACCATCTAAAATACTTATGTTTTGCTTCTTTATTTACTTATCTAGCTAAAATAGATAAGTGAATTCTTATCTAGAATGTGGATTCTATAAACTCGGGGATTATTTTTATCTTGGTTTGTTACCATAACCCCAATGCTTAGATTAAGCACCTGGAATATAACAGGCACTCAGATATTTATCGAATGAATGATTGAATAATAGTGCTGTCATTAGAATATATTTGTTTTCAATTTCACAGAACCACCAAGAAGGAAAGGCAGACGGCGGATATTTTGTCAGCTAATGCACCACCTCACTGAAAACCACAAGATATGGAAGGAAATCATAGAGGAAGAAGAGAAATGTAAAGCTGATGGGAATAAACTGCAGGGGGAGAATTCTTCCTTACCTCAAGCAGATGAGATTCAGGTCATTGAAGAAGCAGATGAAGAGGAAGAGAGACAGTTTGAGTAAAAGAAAAGACATATTGAAGCCCCGACGGCTGTGCCCAGTGTCAGACATCATTGCCTATTGTTCACTGTGCTGACTGACCTTCAGCTGCCCACTCCTCTGTGGTCCGGCCTTAATACTGTGAGAGGATCCCTGCTGTGCCAGCAGCTTCCCGCACTTTCAACACAGAACTAGAAGATACCCTTAGAGCCTGGCTTCACTTGACTCACGTTGCAAAGCCTTAATGCCTTTGCTGGTGTATACAGACTTTGTCCTGATACTGCTCTGCTGGGTAGAAACCTTTTATTTCTCACGAGAGGTAACTATAACTAAAAAGGGACTTACTTCAGTTTCCACAGTGATCAGAACTGTTTGCTTTCATATTGTATTCCCAATATGTTCTTTCTGTCTTTGAATGTTTTTTAAGAAGTCTGTGCCTATTTAAAAAGGAATCCAGTGTTGCCTTTCTGAGGGATCTGTTCAATGCAATACACTGTTGAGTGCTGTTCTCCCAGCTAGATTTATCCATGAAGGACTGAGTGACCTTTGTTATATTTAACAATTTCTGATGCGCATCAATTTCTGATGCTTTTTACTGTCGTGTATTATCTACTATGTATGTTTTATTTCTGTTCAGAGTATTCGGGTTTGCCGTGGACAGCAGAAGTCTGAATTCCACTCTTGCTGACTTTATATTCCATGGTCGAATTTTAAAGCTGTTCAGGTTCAACAATGAAGGAATTTACTCTTTAGTCAAAACTGTTCTTATTTTTACTCTTGCTCAGGATTAGTATTTTTAAATATTTAATTAATATAAACACAGCACAGATTTTTAGAAGAAAAAATTTTCCTAATATTGATGTTAACCTTTCATGAAAATGAACATTATTTTCTCTTAGATAAATTTGAGACTAATTAAAGCCAAGCAAAAGAAGATGTTATGTCTTTTGCCTTAATGTAAAATCAAATGAGACTAATCCTATCAAAGATAAAGAACAAAAGAAATAGTGTGAGCGCTGAAGGACACATACATTGAATAAATTGGGATATGTGCTTATCTTTAGATCCCTATCTTAGGTGCCATGTGTTTAGTTACTGTAAAACTCATGTCCATCTTTCTATTAATTTCCCTTGGCCTTGAGACTATGACAGAAATGACCTGTGACTACTCAAACCTTGCAGAGCCCAAAGCAAGTCTGAAAGTCAACGGTGGAAATACTTACTTAATTTTTATATAATAAATATAAATATTTTAGTAAATCATTCCACATAAATGCACATTAAGATAATTGCAAAGAAAATGGAACATATTTACAATGTTTATAAACTTGTTAGTTTCTGTTAGGGTACAGATATGTACCCTAGTTTTGAAAAAACTTTGAAGATATAAAGAACTGCCAAAATGATAGCAAGATGGTACACTAGTGTTTCTTGTTCATGGAGACCATATTATATTTTGGATCCATTCACAGCTTTTGTAGACAGTGAAATCATTAATTTTCCAAGGTAATTCCTTTGATAAAATATGTCAGCAGGCAATTTCTTACCTACCTAGAATATTTGGCTTATCTGAAAGATATCAATTAAAAATATATGGAACTGTTGGAAGTTTTAATCCTATAGAGTATAATATTTAATGAATCACTAAGCTTTATTTATTAGACCTGGTGAGTGCTGAGTTTCTTCGTGCCACTTTGCTACACCATCACCACATAATTTGTAAACTGGTCCCATATTTCTGAATAATACAATTTTAATTTATTGCGTTTGCACTTATAATGTATATATCCCGTGCTTCTATTTCTCTAGAGTGCATTTTGCATCCTACATAATATTTCTGCTATTGCAAATATGTGTATACTGCTGTATATGTGTATAAATTCACATGTGCATGTATGCATAATGAGAATCAAATTTCCTTCTTTCTATTATTTTATTAAAATTTTATATTGGGGTTGTTCAGTGTACATTTTTACTTTCCCAAAAGGAGCATGTTTTTCTATTAAAAATGCTACTCCTGAGAACTCATTTTTAAATAATTTAACTCTTAAATTACTTAACCTTTGCAAAATAATTGACATATATTAAAGTAGACCAAAGAAACACTAAAAAGAATCCTTGTTGAAAGTTAAACTCATAAATTGTAAATAATGAATGTGAGAATTTATTAGTATATACAGCGCTATTAGATGGACTCTTGAGAAATAAATGGCTGTAAGCCATATTACAGATCCTACTTGTCATTCAAATGTTTTTATTGTAATAATTTTCATCATAAATTTGCTGTTGTTTTAAGTCACGGGTCTTAGAAATAATCTTAGAGTGCTATACTATATCTATGTGCTTACTGACGTGTTTTTTCCTCCATAAAACCTAATTTTTAAAGTTATTTTGTGATTTGAAGGCTGTTTCCTGCTATTCTCACTTATTTTTCTGTTGTTGTTGGCTTTTTATACTTATTTTTACAAGAATCCTGGAAATTCTGGCATTGCTTAAGTAGTCAGAAATTTCCCCTCTCTCTAGACTGCATCATCTCATAGGAACAAACTTCATCAAAAAGATAACTAGAGCCTACTCTGTGTCTTTATTATAGATGCTAGACCAATCGGAACTTCTCTAGAGGGTGTGTGGGAATAGCAATTGGCATGTGAAGGAGGGATGAACAGCTTCCCAGAGGCAAGTGACTTTTATGCTGAGAGCTGAAGAATTATGGGTTAGCTCAGAGATGATAGCTTGTGGAGAGAGAATAACAGCATGTGTAAAGGCCAGAAGAAGAGAAAGCATCTCCACACTGAAGGAGCAAAATAAGATTCAGGATGGATGGAACCCAGAGTGTAAGAAGAGATAGAGACAGGGTGGTCAATGAAGGGTCTTGTAAAGCATGCCATGTCACTTAACCTTTATTCCTAAAGGAAATGGGAAATCATTGAAAGCTTTAATCTGGAAGAGTCACATGATTAGATTCACATTGTATGATTATCATTCAAATAACATACTATGTTGAATGGAAGAGTAAAATTATACATGGGGAGACCACAGTGATCTAGACTAAAGTTGTAGGACTACTGTGAAATAAATGGACTTGAGATTTCAGATGTGGAATCAATTTGCTCTGGTGGTAAGAAAGAGATGATAACAGCGACTTTCAGATTTCTGATTTGGGCAACTGTCAGTGTCATTCACTGAGGGTAGACCAGAAGAAGTAGATTTTCTATGTGGTAGAGGGTAAGGGGTGAGTGTGTGTGAGTGTGTGTGTGTGTGTGTGTGTGTGTGTGTGTGTGTCCTATTGGCTCTTTCTCTGGAGAACTTTAATAAAATCAAACACAAGGAAACAACCGTAAGTGAGAATAGCAGAAATAAATAGCAGATTTAAACTCCCCAATGTTTTCAGCTGCTGCATTACATTACCAAAAACAATATAAAGTAACCATGTATGAAGTGTTTAAGGAAATACAGATAAAATAAGGCAGCAAGAAATTTAAAATAACCAGGAAGGAAGGGCTATAAAACTGACAGCAAACTTCTCAACACCAACAATGGAAGACAGAAGACACTACAACATTATCTTCTTAGTGCTGAGGGAAAAAATGGTCAACTTAGCTGATCAGCAAAACTGCCAAGAGTGAGAGTAAAATAAAGACATTTTCAGATAAATAAATGGGAGATTTTCCCTATCAACAAACTTAACGGAATTTTTAAAGTAGTGCTTATAAAGCTTGCTGTAATGTGCATATGAATAACTTGGTGATATAGTTAAAATGCATATTTTGATCTAATAAGGCTACAGTGGGCCACAACAGTCTACATTTCTTAAAAGTAGGTCCCTGAGAGTGTGTATTTCCTAAAAGTTCCCAGGTTATGTAATGTTAATGCTGCTTGTCTGTTGACCACCCTATGAGTAGCAAAATTCTGAAGCATATACTTCTTCTAGGGGAAAAAAAAATGACCTGAGAGGGGAAATCTAAGATTCACAAAGGAAAGGTAAAAGCAAAGAAATTAAAAAAAAAAAAAATTTTAAGGTAAAGCTAAACAATAATTTATACGAACTAAAAATACAATTTTGTGGAGCTTAAATAAAAAGAAAACAGAAGTCCTGGATTAACAAGAACACATAAGTCAAGGAAGAGTAAGTTGCTTAAGGATCTTGTATAGTTAGGTACGAGATTAAGATATTAACTTCAGACTTTATTAAATTATGTATATATGCTAAAATGTGAAGGGGAGCTACAAAAATTATAAAGTGTATTTTAACTTCTAAAACAGTAAGGGGGAGATAAGAAAACAAAAAAGAACAATAAAAATACAAGAAATGAGAAAAAAATAAGACAAATAAGGGGGAAAAAAAGATAGAAACATTTTAAAATATCAACACCCACAAGAAATATAAAGACTAGATTTGCCTGTCCCAAAATAGTGACTAACAGGATTTTTTTAAAAAGCCAACATTTATGTAGTACTTATGTGTTAATCATTGTTAGTGATTTGTGATTTGCATATATTAATTTATATTTTATCATCATAACCCTTATAAAGTAGATAATTTATTATTATCTGTTTTACAGAGGAGGAAATTCACTAGGCACGTAAAATAAATGTACTTAATAAAAGTCTCTAAGATGCATAAATCAAGAGTCGGTAGAACTATAGAGAAAACTGGACACTCAGTAAGTTAAACAGACCAAAAGTGAATAAAAATATAAATAAACAGCACAACAAACAGTCTTGATTTATTGGACATATATACAGAACCAAAACCCAATAATTAGAGAATATGTATTTTTCTTCAACATCCAAAGAACATTTATAAAAGTTGACCATGTATTTGTCTATAAAGCAAGTCTCAATAAATTCCAAAGAATATGTATCATACAAACCACATTCTCTGACCACAAGGCAATTAAATTAGAAATAAACAACAAAAAATGACGCTGAAAACTATGTATATACTTCATAGATATGAGAAACTGCTCCTAACTCCAGGGTCGAAAAGAAACCATAATAGGAGGAAAATGAATGATAATTAAAACATCTATACTACCTTCCAAAATTTATCAGATGTAGTGAAAGTGGCACTTGAAGGGAAACATGTCATTAAATGTCTTTATTAGAAAAAAGGCTAACAAATTAATGAGCTAAGTGTCCAACTTAAGAAGTTAGGAAAAGAACAGAATGTAGCTACACAATAACAAAATGAAGGATAAAACATATGATCATCTCAATAGATGCAGAAAAACATTTGCTAAAATTCAACATCCATTTATGATTAAAACTCAACAACATAGGTATAAAGGGAACATACCTCAACATAATAAAGACTATATGTTACAAGCTCACAGCTAACATCATACTCAGCAGTGAAAATGAAAGCTTTTCCTCTAAGGTCAGGAATAAGACAGATGCCCACTGTCACAACTTTTACTCAACATAGTATTGGAAGTCTGAACAAAAGCATATGGACAAGAAAAATAAAAGGCAACCAAATCAGAAAGGAAGAAGTAAAACTGTCACTATTTGCAGACGGCACATATAGAAAACCCAAAAGACTCCATCAAAAGTAAATAAAAAACTGTTAGAATAAATTAATTCAGTAAAGTTAACAGATATAAAACTCAGTATACAAAAACCTGTTATGTTTCTTCATACTGATAGTGATCAGAAAGACAAATTGAGAAAACAATCCCATTTTCAGTTGCATCTAAGAGAATAAAAGACCTACAAATAAATTTAAGGAGATGAAAGACCTGTGAACTATAAGACGTTGATGAAAGAAAATGAAGAAACAAATAAATGCAAAGATATTCCATGATCGTGGATTGGAAGAATTAATACTGTTAAAAAAAAAAATCTGCCAGTCAAGGTTTCCCATGCTTATAGCTGAGCTGGGCAAGAGAAAGGCAGACAGTAACACTGCAGTGCCTTAACCCTCTTGAGAGAACACAGACAATTTTAGGATTGAATGGAAGGTAGATAATAGAAAGTTGGATTTCCTATCTTCCCTTTCTGGGAAAACTTCTGTCTCTAGTTTTGACTGCCATGTTGGAACCACATGACCCCACACTTGTGGCCACAACTGCCTGATTTAAGAATGTACACCAACTCCAAGTGAGAAATCCATAGACTGAGTTGAGTCCATCATATTACTCCTCAATAATTTGTACTAGTAAACTAAGAAACCAAGATTAAGAACTGCAAACCACACTATCATAGAGTAGAGGTACTGGACTTTCAAAGTCATTGCAATAGACTGGATATTTTGTTCGCCCAAAATTCATGTTGAAACGTAATCTCCAATGTGATAGTGCTTGGAGGTGGAGCTTTTGGGAGGTGATTGGGTCATGAGGATGGAGCCCTCATGAATGGGATTAGTGCCCTTAAAAAGGGGACCCAAGAGAGTTCCCTCACCCCCTTGCACGATGAGGATATAAGAAGTCAGCAGTGTGAAGCCTGGAAGAGAGCTTTCACCAGACCCTGACCATGTTGGCATCTGGATCTCAGACTTCCAGGCTCCAGGGCTGAGAAACAAATTTCTGTTGTTTATTATAAATAAATAAATAAATAAATAAATAAATAAATAAATAGAATAGAATAGAATAGAATAGAATAGAATAGAGAAAATACAAAACGACAGAATAAAGAGAAATTAATGAAATAAATACAATAAAGAAGCACAACAAACCTGAAAAAAGACAAAGACAAGACAAAACTCTGGTGCATTTAAGGAAAACAAACAAACAAACAAAAACCTCAAATATTAATGTTAGTAGTGAGACTGTCCAGATTAGGAAGACAAAAATATTTTGAACTTTATGCCAATATACTTAACACTAACAAAAGGAAAAATTCCAAGAAAACATAACTTACTAAAATTCACCCAAATTGAGTTAGAAATCTCAAATAAGCCTATAATCAATAAATTATATGAGTAGCTAACATCTATCCACAAAAAAAATAAAATAAAATAAAACTCGCCAGGTCAAAAAGATTTTATAAGCAAATTCTACTCAAGAAACTGAGTGTTCTAATTTTATGCAAAGTATTCCAGATTATATACAAAGATGGAAAACTACCTGGTACATTCTACAGGCTACTATTACTTTGGTATCAAACCTAACTAAGAGTATAAGAAAAGAAAAATTACAGGCCAATCTCATTCATGACTCAATGTAAAATTCCTAAACAATATATTTCCAAGTTGGGTTTAACGCAGGAATGCAAGAGGGAATTAACATTAATTTGATTAATTAAACACATTAACCAATTAAAGAATGATCATTTCAACAGACACAAAAAAATTATAAAAGTAACCCTTTCATAATTAAAGAAAGAGGGAGAAATGAAAGAAAGAGGAAAGGAGGGGAATAAGGGAGAGAGAGAAGAAAAAAGACCAACCCAGTTTAGAAGGGAACTTGTTTTGGGGATATGAACAAAAACTACAGTAAATGTCATATTTAATGATAAAACGTTAGAGTCGTTTTAGACAGACAAGAATGCTATCAACACTGTACTGGAGGTTCAAACCATAGTAAGAAATAAAAGCCATGATAATTGGAAAGGAAGAAACAAAACTGTCATTACAGATGGTATGACAGTCTAATAGAAAATCCCAAAGAATTCTGAAGAAAAAGCATTAAGATTTTTAAAACAGAAAGTTTAGCATTATTGTCACTTGTTGTCAGTATACAAATTTCTGCTGCATTTTTTTTATGGAACAGCATCAGATTCTACTGTTACCAATTTTAGTTTGGAACTGGTCCCGAAGTTTAGGGTCCCAGACTCACTTTAATTATCCTGAAGAGGCTTCCCACTTAGTCAAAATTCCCCGCTGGGGGTTCCCTGCTTTAAGGAAATCTTTTCAAGAGTAGATATTCACAGTTAATTTCATCAGGAAGACGTTTCTTCCTGATCTGATCGCTAACGCTTTGTCTCGGTCTATTTTCCCTTAATACTGTTTCATTATTATCAGAAGACACAGAAGATCCAAAAAGATATGAAAGAAATCCACCAGTAAGAAATATTCAAGAAGAGTAAATATGATTCTTTGTATTTAAGTTCAAACCAACTGCTTTCAGTCAAGGATATGGAGAAAGGCTGGTTTAAGAAGACCTCTAATGATAAAAGCCCTGGGCTGTTGCCAATTACTCATGTTTCTCTGGTTAAAAAAAAAAAAAAAAAAGGCTCTAAAATTGCAATCCTCAAAATAACTCTGTCTGCAACCACCCCATTCTGAAATAGCCAGATGATGTGTTCTAAGAGGTACACTGTAATTAGAAGGGGTCCAGGGAAGAGTGTTAAGAACCAAATCAGACAGAGAACCTAGGATATTTTGCCTGAAGAAGCAAAGGTTCACAAGGGACCCACAGTGAGGGCCTTTTTCAAATGTTTAAAGTGGGGGCCACATACCTAAATGCCTATAAGACCGGTAGAAATTGTTCATGAATGATGCGGACTTGGAATACTGCATGATGTGTATGTACATCACGTAAAAAGCCACAACTCAGCTCCAATTGTTTGCCATTCAAAATGCTAGCCCAGCATTAATAGAATTTCACATTTTTTAAAGCATATACAGATTTCTACAAGAAATCTCGATTTTTAAATGTTAACCTAAGTTTTATTTTTAAAATTAAACCTAAGGGTTCTGGAACCAATTACAATGTGAGGGTATGGCTTCCCCACACCAGCAACAAGCAATTGTCTGACACCAGCGGGTATCCTACATTCCAGCTCAATTCTGACACTATCTGAAGACAACATCAGATTCCACATCAGGTTATGTGCTCAGTCCTACAAGACCACCCTCTACTTCAGATACCAATCACTGACCCACCAGCTACAGATGGGAGGTTCCCAGGACTCCCTCTTTAAACCTCAGATGCCAATTGCAAATCCAAGTTGTTACTTGTACTTCTGAGTGACTGGCTATGAACGAGAGATTTCCACAAGCACCTCCTAGGGTTCAGTTAACTTGCTAGAGCAGCTCACACAACTCAGGAAACCTGTTTACTCACTAGGTCACTGAGTTATTACAGAAGATATTAAAGGATACGAACCAACAGCCAGATAAAGAGAGGGCGAGGTCCTGCACAAAAGAGCTTCTGTCCTCATGGAGTTTGGAGCCTGGCTCCGTAGCTTGTAGAAGCATTCTGGTTCACCAACCTGGAAACTCTACAAATCCCCTTCTTGTGGGGTTTTTAATGGAGTCTTCATTACATAGGCCTCCAGAATGATAAACTCAGAATGATTGGCCACTGGCGATTGGTTCAACCTCCAGCCCCTTTCTCCTGACCGGAAATCAGGGGGTGGGACTAAAGTTCCAACCCTCTATTCCTGGTTGGTTCCCCAACAACCAGTCCCCATCCTCAGGTGCGTTCCTAAAATCACCTCATTAACATAAACCCAGCTGTGGTGGAAAGGGGTTTGCTATGAGTAATAAGACACTCATTTCACCTTAATGGCTCTAACGCTTTTTTTCCTAAGAATTGAGCACAAGAGACCAAATATGTAACAAAAGTTCTTAAATTTAGTTAGTTTATTGTTCAGTTTTAGAATTTCCATTTGATTTTCTTTTATGGTTTTCAATTTTCTGATGAATTTCTCAATCTTAAACAGTTAGGTTTTCTAGAATCATTCAGGAAATTCCTCTCTTATCATTCAGGAAATTCCCAAGGGTTTGGGTATTGAGAACTAAGAAACCTGGATGGAGACAAAATACATATGAGAAATATGTTTGGTCATCTGAAGGACCAAATATATATTTATTATAAATCACAATATTGCAAACCTTTTATTAATCATTACTATGTACAATATTTGAAAAATATTCAGTATTCTTTATTCGTATAGAGGCTCATCTGTTTTAGATTATAACTTATAAGTGTAATACTTTTACATTAAAAATAAGTACAATGGGTAAAATTTTTAACATCTTTGTGAAATATACAGAAGAGTACACAGAAATATATACACAGCAAAATAAGATATTGTAAGTACCATTACACAGCAAACATTACTTGTTCCCCAGAAGCCGTCACATGCCTCTTCTCGGTCACAATCCCTCTTCTCCCTGCTAAAGACCACCACTTACCTGACTTCTGTTTATCGGAAATGGCTTTCACCTCCTAGAGTGAAGGTTATCAAGGCTGCGTGTAATATTACAAACTAACTGTTTTCTTTCAGCATTTAAAGATATGCTATTGTCTTCTGGCTTGCCTTGGGCTCTATTGTGAAGTTAGCTATTATTCTTATTGTTGCTGCTTTGAAGTGATTTTCTTATATTTACCCTCTATGGCATTCATAGGGCTTCTTGAATCTTTGACTTGATATCTTTCATCAGTTTTGGAAAATTCTCAGCCATTAGCTTTTCAAATATTACTTCTGTCCAATTCTTTCTCTTCTCCTGCTCTGAGTTTTCAAGTACAAAACGTTAGATCTTAATATTATATCCTCTATATCTCTTACAGGCTTTTTTTTTTTTTTTTGGATTTTCCATTCTTTCATCTCTTTGTGCTTAATTCTAGGTGGTTCCTTCACATTTCAGCTGTGTCCAGTCTTCTATAAACCCCATCCAGTAAGTTCTTAAATTTAGTTAGTTTATTGTTCAGTTTTAGAATTTCCATTTGATTTTCTTTTATGGTTTTCAATTTTCTGATGAATTTCTCAATCTTAAACAGTTCAGTTTTCTAGAAGCAGAGCCTGAGTTTGACATTCTTGTTCAATTGATTTATTGAGGGAATGCTCTTAAATAAAACTTGTAAGGGAAGCAGGATTGGGAATGGGAAGAAGCTCCAGATGTTTATGTGGCCGAAGTCCTTAGCCTGATGCCATAGGATGGAGCTATGGAGCGCCATAAGCATCACACAGTTATCCTCCTGAGGCGAGGGATGTGTGTGACTCAAGTACTCCTGGATTAGTCAGTTATTGCCTTCCATGGGGTGGGGGTGGAGAGGTCATGCTAACCTCCTAGGGAATTCCAGCAGGAGAGATGATCCCATCAACTGAGGACAATTCTCTTGGCAAAGGGTATAACTTAGGGCTGGGGATTGGGGTAAAGCTGGAGTGAGTGAATCCACCTAAATAGAGTCATGGTAGAGCACTGAGTATCCACTACAAACACAAGCATATTTATTGTAAAGTTTGCAGTTGATAACTCTATTATCTGGATCTGCTAAGGGTCTCCTGTTGTCTATTGTTTCTTCTGGTCTCAGTCAGTATCTTGTTTCCTTGTATGCTCATTATTGAGTACCAACACTATACATTTAAAAATTCAAGAAATATTTGAGGCTTAGGATTTTTATCTTCCACCACAGAGGATTTCATTGCCCCTGGCAGGCTGCTGGGGTCTTAGTATTAGTAATCTTGAATCACTTTAATCTAATCAGGGACTGAGTGATTCAGAGCCGGGCTTCAATTTTAGTGAAACCCATTTATTCACTCTTACTCTGAAAGCAAAGTTTTTTAGAGTCCCTTGGTAAGCCATATTCTCTAATTTTTTGGTCCCTAGCTCTGCTAATCTATCAAAAACTGCACCTAACTTCTCAGCCTCTCAGTTATCTCTTCCAAAATTGGTTCACAACTCTAGAAGAAAATAAGTGTGACATTCCAAGTTCACTTCTCCAGGTTTCCTCCTTCCTTTAGATCTTGGCCCCATAATTCTTCGTTAGTTTATTATGAGCTTAATTGTATTCCCAGCATGTATGTTGAAGTCCTAACCCCCATACCTCAAAATGTGCCTGTATTTGAAGACGGGGCCATTAAACAGGTAATTAAGTTAAAATGAGGCCATTGTGAGGACCCTAATAGAATCTGACTGATGTCCTTAAAAGAAGAGGAACTTTGGTATGCATGTGTTATATAATTTTTTGCATCTCTATTCATGAATGAGATTGACTCATAATTTTCCTTTCTTTATATAGATATGCATTCAGTATCAAAAGTATCCTAGCGTGAAAAAAATCAGTTGGGCAGCAGTCATTTCCTATTCTCTATGTTTGTGTAAGGCTGTCATTAGAATTCACTGGTAAATTCATTCAGAGTAGAATTTTCTTTGTAGACTTTTTTAAAACTAATGAATTCAATTTTTTTATTAGTTATAGGACTATTTAGATTTTCTATTACTATATGTGTCAATCTTGGAAAGTTGGAAAAGAGCTTCTCCTAAGACAGTATTTCTTTATATAAGCTGCACATTAAAATCATTTAGAAATACCCATGCCTGGGTTCTATCCTCAGAGGTTTCAATTTACCTGGGTATTAGTACTTTGTAAAAAAAAATTTTACTTTTTAAAAATATATCTTTGATCTTCTGTGGTTTCAATGCTGTTCATTTATGTATTATATATTTACTATATATTTTATTATATATTATAAATGAATACAATTGCAGATATATAATCAAAATTTTAATGAAAAGATAAACACACTAACATGTGTTACTTCTACCCCATCCTCATCTATCCTTTTCTCTCAATCTCTTAGAAATCACCATTTTCATCAGTTCCATATTAATCTAGCTTGTGCTTTTTATTAAAATACAATTGCATAATATGTATACACACACATTCTTATTCTTCATGTCATACAAAAAGGGAACATATTTTATACATTGTTCTTTGTCTTCATTATCTAATGCTCTCTAATAAATCACCCCAACATATACTGATAGAAATCATTTAATGTGTTTTTGTGCGACAGGAATTTAGAAATGGCTTGGCCGAGCTGTTCTGGCTCAGGACCGTTCGTGAGATCACAGGCAGATGCTAGCTGGGTCTGCAGTCATCTGAAGTTGAGGAAAATCCACTTCCAAGGTGGCTCATTCACATGGTTGGCAAGCGGATACTGGCAATTTGTGGGAGGCCTCAATTTCTCTCCACATGGGCCTCTCCATTGGCCTACGTAATGTCTTCATGGCATGATGATTGGCTTCCCCCAGAATAGCACTCAGAGACCAAGAAGCAAAGCTGCGATGCCTTTAGACAAGCCTTAGAAGTTACACGCCATATTTACATCATATTCTATTAGTCACACAGATCAGCCCTGATTCCCAAGGTTGTGATACCAGGTGAAGGTCACTGGGGGTATTTTTGGAGGCTGGCTACCACATTTTGTATGTTGGTTTTCCTTTTTTATTTTTTGGTTTTGTTTTACATGATTTATCCTGGAGATTTCTCCATATTACATTAAAAAAATTCCCCATTCCTTATACAGGTGTATAATATTCTATTACAGGATATACTATAGTTTATCCTACCATTCCTCTATTAATAGAAATGTGTCATTCAAGTTTTTGGGTTTTTTTACTTTGCTATTATAAATAATGCATCAGTGAATAACCTGGCACTTATGTCTATTTATTATGTGTTCAGGTGTATTCCAATTCCTAAGAATTGGAATTGTTTAGTCAAAAGGTAAACACATCAATTTTGGGGGGGGGGGGATTTTTTAATGCACATGAAGAGTTTATTTTAACTAAGGCATTGAATAGACATAAATACCAAACTAAGTTTTCAGAAACCTTCTACCAGAGGAACTACACGAATGTGACGGAATGGGTGGCAGATTTTTAGAAGACATGACAATAAAGATTTTCAGTTTTGAGATACACAGATCATAAGAAATTTTGAATAAACAATCACTAACACAGTAGAAAGAAAAAAGAAAAATATTGAACAAATAATTTTATTCTTTTTTTTTTTGGAAGCTGGAAATTTTTAATAACAGATTTTTCATCATTAACATCCATTTACATAATTAAGGTGTGATCCATCCTAAATTTTTTTTTATTAGTTTCAGGTGCACAAAATAATGTAATAGTTAGACATTTATCATTTATATCCCTCACACAGTGACAACCTCCCTGCCCCATCCACTATCCCTCTGACATCGCACACAGCTATTACATTTCCACTGTCTACATTCCTAATGCTGTACTCCGCTTCTTGTAACTATATACATTATATATATATATATATAAACTGTATACTATATATATATATATATGTATATTTATATATATATAACTTGTAGTTGACATTCATTATTGTTCAGCTTCAGCTTCAGGTGTACAGTGCAGTGATCAGGCATCTACATCATCCCTGAGGTGGTCTTCCTAATGAGACAAGTGTCCATCGGATACCCTACAAAATCTTTACAACATTATTGACTACATTCCCCAAACTGACTTTCGTAACCCCGTGGCAATCTTGTGGTTACCGACTGTAAACACATCAATTTTTGATAGATATTGCCAAATGCCGTTCCATAGGAAATATCTGATTTGGCACTTTTAGCATCCATGTGTGAAAGTGCATGTTTCAGCACAACCTTGCTGAACAGTGTGTATTGTCAAATTCTAGAATTTTTGCCAATATGGTAGATGAGATACGTTATCTCAGTAAAGTTTACATTTGCATTTCTTTTATTATAAGGTTATCTTTTTAGATGTTTACAATGTGGTATATGTGTATGTGAACTGTCCATGTCCATTGATCAATGTTTTCTAATGTAGTGTTAAACTTTTCTTCTGTATGTATATTCTTATGATATTAAGGAGATTAACCCTTTGTGATAAGGTTTGCCTATTTCTTCCTAGCTTGTTTCCACTTATGGTGTTGTTTCCCTTGCAGAAGATTTATGTTGATGTTTTTTATTGTGTGTTTTATGTGTCCTAATTATATCCTGCAATAGATTATACAGCTATATAAAGAAAGAGGAAGTTTTCTAGATAGTGATATGGAGACATCTCTAGGATAAACGGTGTTAAAACAAAAACAGGAAAACCAACATACAGAATATGGAGCCAGCCTCCAAAAATATACCAATATTATTTTATGGCTCCTCAATTTTGAGTTGTAGTTACAAAGGCTTCCTCATTCCAACGTTAAAGAGAAATTCACCCATGTCTTCTAGCACTTTAATGGTTTTGTCTTATATATTTAAATTTTTGAACCATTTGTAGTATATTAAGGCGTATGCTATGAGAGATGGATTCAAAGTTTTAACTATTTTCCAAATGACTACAGACTAGTCCCAATACCAGTATCGTTTATTAAAATATCCATCTTTGCTCCACTGACTTGATATTATTCTATATTTTTTTATTTATTTGATTTTCTATTCTATTTTTCTATGTATTCATGCCATTGTTATACTATTTTAATTATTCAAGCTTTAAAGTACATATTTTTCAATATTTAATGGGAATAAACCCCTCACACTGTTATTCTTTTTGAGGCTATTTATCCCTTTATGTGAATTTTAGAAACAGCCTGTCTAGTTCTATGTAAAACAAAACAAAACAAAACCTGATCACCTTAAATGTATAGATTAGGACCTAAGGGACACAAAGAACAATTTTGGGAAAACATCTGAAAAGCTCCCTTGTTCTCCCAGAAACAATCCAAGCTTACTCTCTCTACAAGGAGGTGAGCAAAGCACATGTTCTTCCATTAGCCAGCCTTTAGATAAAGCTGATACCATCTGAAAGCAAAATTGAGGGCTATGAAGAAATAGAATCTTTGATTGCACCAGGGACCACCTTGGTCATACCTACCCTAACACTGCCACACTACCTCCACATTTTTTTTTATTACCTAAGTAAATTTGCACATGAGTTTTTCCCCCTTGCAACCAGAAACATCTTAACATATCAGAAATGCAGACTCTTGATTTATCACACAGAAACTTGAAAATATTCAACAGATGAAGTCAAACTAACGTTAAGTCAGTCTTAACAGAAATCACTGCTTATGTGTATTTACTCTGAGGCTGCAACTATTCATGGGCCAAGTTCAAAAGCATGAACCCTTAATGTACAATTTTAGAAGAAATAATATTTAAAAAAAAACCCTATAAATGGGTGAATATACATACCAATTTGATCAGGACAGTCACAGTTTACACTAGTTTTCCTGGCATAATTATTAATAGAAGCCTATCACTCTCAAGTGTCCCAATTTATACAGTTACCCTGGCTCTGAAGCATGTTTTTTTTATTTGAATAGTATTAACTTCAGAAAAATAACAGTAATCTGAGGAAATGCCTAGAGAACTTTAAAAGGTAAAAGAATTTAATCTTTAAGCGCTGTGACTGGTTTTGGGAAAAAGTGGTACTAGGGAAAATGTCTGTGCCTACAAAGAATTAATTGTTACATGTCATTTGTATTTTAAATACATTATTATAATTTCCTATCTATTGAACTGCTCCTTTGGCGACGGATACTCAGGGGTGATAGGGACCCTCGTCTGTAGGAAGAGTGATGCAATGCTTATGAAGACATAGGAGGGAGCAAGATTTGAAAGCACTGGCAGGTTCTACGTTAAATATATATATTTCTTCTGTCGTCTGCCACCATGTCTAAAATATCTCTGAAGTCCAAACTCATTTATTTGGGTTCTAATTTCTTCTTTAGTTCTTTATTAAACTGGACTAGTACCACACAAACTATTAATGACAATACCTGATCGGAAGGCAGCTGGCACTGGCATTTGGAAGCAAAGCCCCCAGGACAGCAGCAGATGGAGTCAAGAAGGGATGAGGGGTACCTGGTACCCAACAACAGGCTGAAAAGTCAGGCTCTGCTTAAGGCATCCTTGACAAATCTTAGTACCTTAAGCAACGCCTATCATTTGCACCTTTGTTTTCCTCAACAGATAATTCTACCTTAGAAGTCATAAAAGCTTGAAAAAAAAATTATAGCTGATGCCTATTATTGCTTTAGTATTGTTTTTAAAGACACATCTGTGTTAATTTGACTTTATGATGTTGTGACTTTTGTCCAAAAACACACACTGAGTAGATTAAATGAGGTTCAGGGGTGAGGCAAACATACAGTCTTGTTCCACACAACATCCATGGACTTTCAGCGTCTTTCCACACAGATGAGGTAGGGCTGGGGTTGCAATGTCATGCCTAACCTGGGCTTCAAATTTGGAACCAGTTCATGTGGGAAATGCAAGTGAAACCGCTGAAGTAATGCTGTAAAAAACAGGAACATTTCCATCCGAGCCAGCTGTTCTCCAAGACAATGTCTTCTTCCTAAACAGGAAAAACATATGCAATAATTTTTTAAAATTCACAATAATTACCAAAAGTTATGTCTAATACTGTGTTTCCCCGAAAATAAGACTGGGTATTATATTGATTTTTGCTCCAAAAGACGCATTAGGGCTTATGTTCAGGGGATGTCATCCTGAAAAATCATGCTAGGGCTTATTTTCCGGTTAGGTCTTATTTTCGGGGAAACAGGGTATGTGGGTGCCATTCAGGAAATCTGGAATTTAAAGAAAGTTAGAAGAGGTTATTCTTATTAAAGAATTTTCTTAACTCCATAGAAACTGTCTTTTCATCTCCCAGAACCCATTTCTTTATCTTCTTTTGTCAAATCATGGACTTTCGTAAAATTCTTAGTCCATCCCCCACTTCCCTAGCATATTACAACAGAGCCTAAGGTATTCCATGAGATCTACTGATAATTTGAAGTGTGACATTTTGTTGTATAGATTCAAGAGAGGGTCATTTCATTTCAACTGACAAATGTGTACCCTTCTCCAATGAAAGGAAGAGTTTCTAGTTCATCTTCCATGAGTCTTGTGATTTGTGTATTTTTTCACAGCAGAAGAAATATTTTTGGAGATGAGGCATAATAAACGGGGAGCCAAGAGAGCTAGATTCTAGTTTCACATCAAATTATGATGTCATTCCCCTCCCTAAGTCTCAGTTTCTCAAGCTACTTGTTATTGACCTCCTAGCTCTAGGAGTTTTGATTACAAGCCAAAATCCACACGCAAAAAAGTTTCAGAAGAAGCCAGAGCTTTTCAACAGTTTCTCCTAGTTATTAAATTAAGGCTTGTTTATTTTGAGTAGAAGCAGGTGTTAATGACCTCTAATTTAACTGTTCTCTACTGTAATGCTTTGCAAATCAATGCTTTGCTTTCAGAGTTGGAATATTAAATTCTACAACAGAATGCTTCAGATTAAGACGTTGTAGTGACAAATCATCATTATCATTATACTTTGTCCTAAAGTTATGCCCTTGTGAAAATTCTCTCACCTAGGGAAAATGGAACCAAAGCTTCCTTCTTGGAAAAATATCCACTGCTGTCTAGAAATCGCTCAGGACAGAATATTTCTGGGTCTCTCCAGTACTTTTCATCAAAGTGTACAGAATAAAGATTTGTAATGACTGTTGTGCCTTTAGGAATGGAATAACCACGTACAGCTGTATCTTCAGAGGTTGCATGGAAAATCCCTAATGGCACTACATTACAGAATCTTAAAACTTCATGCAAAACTGCCTCAGTATAAGGCATTTTGCATTTGTTGTCCCAAGAAGGCTTCCCACTGGGTCCCATAATTAAATCAATCTCCTTCTGAACTTGTCCTGTTAGAGAAAAAGTGTTCCAGTTATTATGCAATACTTAAACATTATATCTAAAGTAATTTCCCTTTGGGATAAAACAAAGGATAACCTGTAAGGTACACCGAGATTAGGACTTTTCATTATCTGGGAGCTCTATTTAAATATACGCCATGTATCTTGTACTATCAGTAGCCAATGCTCTGAGTAACTATGTTGCGAAAAACCCAATAAAAGTAATAAAAATAAAAAACAAAACTAGAATTGGAATAACATCTCACATTCAGCAAGGAAAATAGCATAAAACTTGAATTAAAACCACCACAGTTCAAGTCCCGGCTCTGCCACTTCCATTGGCAGAGCTTAGGCATGTCAGCCACTTAGCCCTTTTCCTCACTTATAAAATAGGCATTTATAAGACCTATTTCTGAGGTTTTCACATGAATTAACAGATTTGAAAACTCTTTATAAAAATGAAACATTTTTCTTCTTGGCTAGCACAGCAGGAATTCCTAAATGAAATGCTCTGTACGTGGCCAAAGACTCTAAGACATGTGTGAGCCTTAAATGTAAGGACAGACCTTGAGATCAAGAGGATCCTCACCTTGAATGTTAGGATAAAGGGCCATGAAAAGAATTGCCCACCGTAGCACATTGGTTGTAGTTTCGGTTCCAGCAATGATGAGTTCACCCACGGAGAAAATTAGGTTTTCTTTGGAGAAAGTAGATGATGGGTCATTTTTACCTTGATCCATCTCATCTAAATAAGCATCAACAAAATGCTGAGGTGACTGAGGCTTTCTGTTGACAGAAGCTTTTTCAATAAGCCTGGAGAGAAAATCATAGACCACAGCTGCATTTCTAAACAGCTGTTGATGTTTTCCAAAAGGTAAGATGCCAATCCAAGGAAAGGCGTTATACAGGAAGACTGAGGCACTGGCAGCAAGTTCCACATTTTCACTAAATAACTCAATCATGTGCTGAAAATCAGTGTCTTCATAAGTGAATCGTTCTCCAAAAAGGATCAGGTTGGTTATGTTTGAAACAGCATTTGTTATTAATTGTTTAAAGTCAAAAGGTCTACCTTTGTATGTTTCAACAGCATCAATGAAAAATTTGGTTTCTTCTAAGATTTTAGATTCAAAAGACTTTTGGCCATATCCAAAATAGCGAAAGCTGTTTACAGCTAATCTTCTGTGATCAACCCATCCTCGGCCATATCTGGAATTAAGTAAGCCTGAAAAAAAAATTAAAAATGTTTATCATTCCTACATCCCTGTATCTAAGAGCTGAAAAGGCTATGAAGAAAAAAGATGGTTAATCATTCTTCTCCAAAGTATCTTTCTATAAAAGTAAAATTAGACCCAGTGGATAAGCCCTGTTCTCCACTACTCATTAGCCATAGAATATTATAAACATATAAAGCTTGTCTACTTCTCATCTGGGACAGGCAGAAAAGGCCCATAATTCTCCAACCACAAGAAACTGGAAAATCTTGTGCAATTCAATCTGGGAGAACTAGGCCCAGGTGACTTTATTATCCAATTTTCACTACAAGCCTAATTTACAAAAGACAAATGACTGCATTTCTATGGGCAAAATTATATTTTGGACTGAACAAATACCTGAAAATCATACTTCTAGGATTAGAAATTTTCTGCTTTAAGAGATTAGATTTTAGAATACAAATGTCCTACTGTTAAAGGCATATGTTACCTCACAAGTTAACTCTGGTAGAGGCAAGGGTGGACTGAATGAGGTGTCAATATAGTGGAAATACTCAAGCCAAAAGGAGAATACCATGGACTGAATGTTTGTATCCTCCACAAAATACATATGTTGAAGCCTAACCCCCAGTATAATGATATTGAGGTGGGCCTTTGGGAGGTAATGAGGTCATAGAGGGTGGAGCCCTCATAAATGAGATACATGCCCTGCTAGGAAGGTACACGAAAAGAGGTGTGTTTATGGAGCACCTGTGTTCTAAGTGTCACAGATATATCAGTGAAAAAAGGGGGCAAAGATCCCTACTGTTATGGGCCTTAATATACCAGTGAGGAGAGGCAAATGCACAAATAAATTATATAGCAAGGAAGGAGCTAGAGGGTGGTCAGGGAAAACCTCACTGAGAATGTGACGCACATGAGAGCTAAGAGACTAAGTCAAGCAGGTATCTGGGGAAAGATCACTCCTGCCAGAGGGAACGGCTAATGCAAAGGCACTGAGACGAGAGCAAGCCCTCGGGAAATGTAAGAACATGGGCACATGTCCAAGAAGGTACAGAGGAGCCTTGTTATAATCCTACACTGGCCAAGCTTGGGCAACTTTTGCCAAACAGTGGGCTAATGGTCGCTCTGACATCTGAGTTCCAAGTTCAATATATATGTATCTTAAAACACATGTAGTTGTCTACTTATTTTTCTCTTACAGTTTTTTGAAAATCTTAAGTTGAATGCTTATTTTATCTTTCTATATAATAAAAATAGTCTAAACTATAAATTCATAGCTTTGAAAAATATATAATATATACTTTGCCTCAAATAGTACTCTGATCACATCATCTTTCCTTTTCATAATTTCTTTAAAAGGTCTTCTATTATAATTGTGGTATAATTTCTTCTTTTGCCTAATTATTATTTAGAAGATTAATTCAGAGGCTAGAGATTTTCTTTTTATTTATATTACTACTTTCAAGTACCATTATACTCTGGCCTAAGATTTTGGCCTTAAAAACTGGTGTTTTCTTTGCACTAGTTGATGTGTTTTGTGATGTAATACCTATATGGTTTTTATTTTTTCTTTTCAATCAGTATCTTTTTAGTCTATGTAAGCAAGATATTGTTACATTTTTCTTTGAAATTAAGTGTGAAGTTCTCATTAAATTGGAGAATTGGACATCATTATTGTAAAAACTCGTATACTATTATCAAAACCAATGTATCTTACTTCAGCATTCTATTTCAGACTTTCTGTTGCTGCTTTTTTCTCAACAATTCTGTTAAGTTTCAGCCTTTCTCCCTTGTTAAATATAGAATCATCCAATACTATATAGAATCTTCGTCCTTCACACAAATACCACAATTCTTCACTTACATATCATATTGATTAGTAAAGAACAGTTACTTCAGGTTCTATAATCTTATAAACAAAAAAATAAAAATGTCACCAAGTACTCAAGAATGGCTTCAAAAGGCACTTCTGATTCAAGTGTATATGCATGCGTGTGTATTCCTAACTTGTTTCACAAAACCTGCAGATAATATTAAGTGCTAATTCTTTAAAACGTTATTTACAACTTTTATTAGCACCGAATTACAACAGTAGAAATAGCACGTACTGGTCTAAAATATGAGTGTAATGCAGCCTGAAAAGTCCTCAAACATCAGGGTCTGCAGCCTTAATTAATTAATTAATACTTTCCTGTTAATCAGTACAATAGAATCCAACTCAATATACAATTTTTAAAAAATTTACACAAAATAAGAAATATGATTTCAAATCGTTTGGTTGATCATTAAATAGGTGAAAATAAACTTACCTCCCATTTTTGTCATCTTCATAAATAAAGGAAGGCATGGTCTGTCTGCAAAAATTTCACTTTGGTGAACAAGGCATTCCTTTACTACTTCATAGCCATTTAGAACCACAGTTGATATACCTCCAAGATCTAAACTGAAGATCTTTGAGAAGAAAAGACAAACAAACTTTAAATGACAAAATGTACGGAGAACTACAACCATAGAAATCCACATGTAAAGCCCAGTTCTCCCAATATGTGTTACTTTCCTGAAAATGTAGGCACTTATTACACAACTGACAATGTTTCCAGTGCCTTCTCTCTACAAGGCATACCAAACACTATAATTTCATTATGAAGACATAATGGAAAAAGTACTGGGCTCAGAAGGCCTGGGTTCTAGTTTAAGCTTTACCATTAAACATGTGTAGGACCCTGTGCAGAACCCTTAACATTTTTGGGTCTCAGGTTTGCTGTAGAAAACAAGGTACTTGATTTAGATGCTCTTTTAAGATTTGTTCCCACTCCAAACATTCAGTGATATCTAGGAATTTATTTTTATTTCCAAGATGAACGGGGAAGCTGCCCCATGTATATATCATTTATTACTCCACGCGTAGGTAGACAAGGGATTGTTAAAAGGCCTGAGAGACAACTTTGAAGTATAAACATATTATAACTAGGCTTATTTATATTTGGGTCCCTGAAGTCCATGAAGCTAACAAAGAGGGCCCTAAGGGAATATGATCTTGTAAGAAAGGCACTGTTAAATAACAAAAATTCAACTGAGTAAATTTGAAGATCTAACTGGCTTTATTGAATGAATTGGGCAGCATCCCATCTAGCAAGCAGAAAGATGCTCCAAAGAGTGAAAGGTTTTAAAGGCAGAGAAGGAGAGAGAAATGGAAATTATTAGCAAAGAATGCATTGTTTCAGGCAAGGTCATCCTCCTTAGGAGAAGGAAGGGGCCTATGGGGCAGATTACCTAACTAGTGCTGACCAGGTAGGTCATTTCAGGTTTTCTGAGTGAAGTTCCAGTCCTGGAGGAGGTTGAAACTACAGTTAGGTTAGGTATTAAGTCTTGGTTTGCTGACATGGAGTTCAGCACAAGTGACTCCATTTTGAGCCTGCTGTCTCCTTTTAACAGCATTCACCACAGAGACACAGGTGACTTACCCTCAGCTGAGGGGAAAGCAAGACAGAATATCCATGCTACGCTTGCTGGAGCATCTCATGTGCTTCACCTGTTTTACTTACAATGTCATACCTCTTACAGTCTATTCGACCTAGGCCCATAAGGGCTGAGTCCAGTGAGGGAACAATGCTACCTTATCAGTGGGACGCAAAGATTGTTTTCTCCATCCTCTCGGGGGGTTGGCCGAGAGCTTTTTAGAGCCAAAATACTGAGCCAAGCTTCATCTCTGTGCAGAAGTAGAGAGCATGGTTTAGCCATGGTTCATGCTACTTAGGGAAAAAACAGGAGGCTTGGGAGGACACAAGTTCAACAGAAGTAGTTACAGCTGCAATAGTGATGAGGACCGCCAAGGAGTGACAGAATCAAATAACTGAGCAATGAAGTCTTGGCACAAGGATGGGCTATGCCAACTGAGCAGTAGGTACATCCAGAACCTTGGGGACAGGAGCATGGACTGCCTGCCACAGGCAGTGGTATTAGTTAAAAGTGGCAGTGGGAGAGTTCAGCTGAGCAAAGGTGGGACTCTTTCAGTTCCCAAAGCAGTGATGGAAGGGTCTTAAAAGAAAGTCTTTCCCTAGAAGTGTAATTTTAGCAGATATAACGGGAAAACTCCTCCTCCTATGTGTCTCCTCTACTTTCAATACTCTACTCCACTTCTGGGTTTTCCACACATCAAGCAATTATGGAACACTGGCTGGGTGTCCGATTTAACTCCATTCTGGCACTATCTACCTGAAGATAGTGCTGGATTCCACAGGTTGAGGGCTCAGTGCCACAAGAGTTTTCCCCCACTTCAGATGCCAATCACAAGTCCAGGTTGTCACCTGTGCTTCTCACCAACAGGCTGCAAATCATAGGTTCCTACAAACTCCTCCTTGGAAAATATTTTGCTTACTAGATTGCTGGTATTACACAAGGACATAACTCAGGAACAGCACTATGAAAAGATGCATAGGGCACGGTATGGGAAGAGGGGTGTGAAGCTTCCATGCCCTCTCTAGCCACGCTACTCTCCGCTCACGTCCACTTGTTCACCAACATGGAAGCTCTCTGAACCCTGCAATTCAGGGATCTTTATGGAGGCTTTATTACCTAGGCATGATCAATTGAATCACTGGCCACTGGTGACTGATTAAACCTCTCTCCTCCCTAGAGGTAAGGAGGTAGCGGTTAGGACGGAAAGTTACAACCTTCTATTCCTGATTGGTTCTCCTGAAAACAACTTTCCAAAAATTACCTCATTAACATAAACTCAGGTATAGTTGAAAGGAGCTTGTTATGAATAACAAAAGACGCCTTTATCACTTTTAAGAAATTCTAAGGGTTTTAGGAGCCATGTCCCAGAAAAGGGACTAAAGACCAAATATATATATTTCTTGTTATAAATCACAATATCACAGCAGAGATAATAAAATGAAGGCATTAGTGGTCCGGATGCAGGAAAAAAACAGATTGATGATTTCAGAAGCGATGGTAAAAGAGCATGGGATTGAAAGTTGTGTTAATATGAAGAACAAATGGGAATCATATTTCAGGGTAAACTGTCAGGCTGGGGACACTAGGGATTACAAAAACCAAGGAGGAGCCATGGCTTGAGGAAGTTTTTATACAAGTCACCTTTACTCAAAAGTTTGAGATGTTCCTCCATTTGAGGGTAAAACTGGGGAAACCTTTGTTTGAACTACCATCTACTACCTTGAACCAAAAACATTCATATTCTTGTCTTGTTTGACTGCTAAATAATAAACTCCTTAGAATCAATGATTTTTATTTTTTTTATCTTTGAACCCTCAATAAAATCTTGTTCAGTGCCTTGCATAAAGGTCTCAAAAAAAAGCTTACTTTATAAATATGTTGTCAACTCCACTTGCCTTAATTATTTTATTATCCTTGCATGCATTACCTGAAAATAATCTGGAAAAACCACCTGTACTAGCTTTACTAGCTAGGGAATGCTTCTTGAAATTTGAATTAAGTTTAAAATCACTGCAGAAGCTTACAGTACATTCAGAGTGAATCTCCAAGGAGATGGTAATTCTTGATGTGGTACATTTCTATTTAAGATTGCCTTTAAAACAAATGTGTGAGACCTGAGGACTGGTTGTCTTCTTTCAAAAATTATAAAGGAGAATTGAATTCACAGACTTCATAAAAGTAGGTGTCACTTGAAATGATTGTCATTTCTCATAAGCAATTTTCAAGTCCAGGTTTTTTTCTGTGAGCAGACATCTCCAAATTACAAAGTAAGGAAGTACAAAAATAAGATTCTATTTACAAATAAGCCCTATAAACAACTTTCCACAATCTTCCAGACAGGAGATAATAGTCTCCTCCCACTTCCAAAAAAGGTAGAGTATATTATACCTATACAGTGTATTAACAATTTATACTAACTTCAAGACGGTCAGAATTGGAAATGCCACTAAGAAAATGGGAGATTTCTGAGGTGTTTCACAACTAAGATAAAGGTCAAATGCTGCCATAGTTTAAAGAGTTAGTATGTTAGGTGGTTTTCAACTTAAGTCTAAGGCAAAGTCAGGCAAACAGTATCTACTCTTCAATGCATACATCCTTTTCATTTTTGCTCCTTTCTCTTTTTCCTTTACCCCTCTTGCACCTAATAACACAGTTCAATTTTCCACCACCAGTAAAGAAACTCTTTGTAAAAAAACATGGTTTGCCTCAAATAGCTCTACCAGCAATAAACTGATGCCAAATTCGTAAATCCATTAAACCAAATCCACCTCTCCCAAGATGACAGTTTTCCAGCACGTTTCTAATTTGTAATCTATTATGATTCGAGACTTAGATTACCCCCTTCTAGAGAAGAATGTCATTGTAAATACAGCATTCCTTTCATATTTGCATATGAAAAGCAATTTCCTATTCTGCAAGACACCATTTCACAAAATTGGTTTAAAATATTTTTTAATTTGTAGGCCTAATAAATTGTTCTGTAATTAATAACCAATAACATTTGAGTAGCAACTTGTTTTCAGTTATTATTATTCTCATTACACATATGACAAAAATTTTATATTCAGAGAAGCAAAGGTCAAGTTTTATCTGATGAAAGAGGACTCAACCTCTAGTTTTATGCTTTTGCTATGATTTCTCTACAATATTATGATGCTTTGTACCAACACACCAGAATGGAAATAATGGAAATACACTCAAATCCTGGAGAACTGAAAGATGGAAAAGAAAACCTAAGAATTATATGTATTTGCTTTATCTAAGTTCAGATTCCCTTTAGCAATGTAAACCACTAGAGAGCTGCAAAAACCTAAAATAATTCTTGTGAAAACTGGTTTAAATAAGCATTTAAGTCCCAACCTGAAATACAATGCCAAACAGCCCTGCTGTATTTTTCCTTCAAACCACTGACCACAGTTTGTGGTTGATAATTTTCCCCCTCTCACTAGGCTGTAACTCCCTGAAAGTGTACTGTGTCTGCCTTCTGCACTCTTCATCCCAGCCCCTGGCAAGAGCCTGGTTTGTTGTGGCACATAAATGAATGGACTCAGAACAAAACAGGTGAGCTCGGTCAGTGCCAGTGCTCCAGGAACTTCTGTCTCCTTCGAGGGCAGGACACCCTTCCAAAACGCAACTTGTGTTCTGGCCTTTTCCCCTCCAATTAGCAACGGTTTGGCTGTCTGAAAGTCATTAGGCTTTTCTGGGTGCAGTTTCTTCCTCTGTAAAATGGGAGGACTAGAGGACCTACCCGTGGGCTGTTGTGAGTTTAACCGAGTACATATTGGAAGGGAGACTGGCCCACACCAGGCGCAGTCTCAGGGTTTGCTGTGCGGATGCTCCTGGCCCGTCACGGCGACATTGCTCACTCTGCGCTGTAGGACCTCGCAATAGTGTTTAGTCATTAATTCATTCGCTCTTTCACAGTCATTTACCAGAGCCCACGTCTCGGCCACGGCCGTGTTCACGGGTGCTTTCTAAGCCTCACGGCAAACGCCTCGACCAGCTTTCCTCAAATGCAAACATCCAAGAACCTCCTATTACCTATGAACTCGGTCCTAGGATTCGGACGCCCCCTTTGCCCTGGAAGCCGTGGTTGGCACCTAACGTACGCGGAGCCGAGAAACTGGGCCCAGAGGGTAGCGCCAGTAGGCCCGACGGGGCGGCCGAGTCAGGCCCGGGGCCCCACTGGGCGAGCAGGGGAGCACCGGGCGCCCCGAGACCCACTGCGCAGGCGCGGGAGAAGCCTCTCGGCTCTCGCGCAGCGCGGGCGGGTGGGCGTCCTGGTAGGTCGGGGCCCCCCTGGCGGGGGCGCGGCCTCAAACACTTCTCCTCCTAACCCAGGAAACGTGTTTCTCTCCAAGTCCCGAATGCTTGCAGGGGCGTCCCGACAGCTCCGGGAGCGGCAGTCTGCCCACCCGGGAGGAATGCCCTGGCCCTCCCTGCCTGCGGCCCGTCGGGCTGTACCTCGCCGTACACCTGGCTCTGCTTTCTCATGTAGACATGGGGGAGCTCGGCAGAGGCGGCCAGCGAGTAGATGTTGCCTATAAATGGCAGCCCCGACGGCCCCGGGGGGAAGCCCGGCGGTCGCCTCTGCTTCAGCAGCTGGCGGACCCCCAGCGCGAAGAGCAGCAAGAGGAGCGCGCCGCCCAGCGCCGCCGCGCACGCCTCAGCTCCGCCACGGTCCCACATGGCCTGGGCCTGGGCCTGCGAACCTCGGTAGCCCTGAGACCAGGAGCTTCCCCTTGCCCTGCTGCACTTCCATTGGCCCGGTGCTCCGAGGTCCCGCCCCAGGATCAGGGCCATTGGATGGCTGAGTGTAGGGCACTCGCTGTCCCTGGGAACAGTTACGTCTCTTTACCCGGCTCAGAGTCCCCAGTGGGGAGACTGGAAGAGCGCCAGCTCGGCGGGGCACTGATTCTGGAGACTTTTTCCAGGGTGTTGACAACAGGATATCGAGGACGTGTCAGCATAGCCTCCCTCACTGGGTTAGGCAGATCATGCCTCCCTGGCAGCCACCAGTTTCTGACTTTTTAGGAACTACATAGGTGTACGGATTTCAGACTAGGAAAACCGGAGAGTTTATCAACACTGCAGTCTTAGCTGAACATGATAATCTTTAGAATTTCCATTGGAGAATTGATCCATCAATATAAAAAGAACACAATCTTACTACTGGTACTATGTTCTTTCCTCATGTTTCGAGGCATTTGTGTGTATGACCCCTGTGGTTACCCAATACTTATGTAACCTGAGTTAATCCCAAGTTTTCACTCCGCTCTGGTCTTCCCAAACTGGTTACTTCTTGGCAATCACAGAGGACTCTGGTCTTCAGTTGCCCTGGGATAGTACTTATTACTCAAGCTTTCTTCCTCCACTACCTAAAATTTAGCAACTGATTGCCTATTTGCTAGTTCTGTTTCTATTCTTGTTTTCCTTTTTTTAAATTTCCTTTTATTTATTTATTTTTTAACATTTTTTTATTAGTTTCAAGTGCACAAAACAACGTAATAGACATTTATCATTTATATCCCTCACACAGTGACAACCCCCCTCCCCCATCTAGTGTCCCTCTGACATTGCACACAGCCATTACATTTCCACTGTCTCTATTTCTAATGCTATACTCCGCTTCTTGTAAATAAATATAAATACACACACACACACACACACACACACATATATATATAATTGTAGTTGACATTCATTATTGTTCAGCTTCAGGTGTACAGTGCAGTGATCAGGCATCTACATCATCCCTGAGGTGGTCTCCCTAATGAGACCAGGATCTATATCGGATACCCTACAAAATCTTTACAACGTTATTGATTACATTCCCCAAATTGACTTTCATATCCCCATGGCCATCTTGTGGTTACTGACTGTGCTTTCTAATCCCCTCACCTTCCCCTATATCCCCACCCCCCTCCCATCTAGCAACCCTCAGTTTTTCCTCTATGTCTCTGAGACTGTTTCTGATTAGTTCATTCTTTTATTCTTTTCTTTAGATTCCACATATAAGTGAGATCATATGGCATTTGTCTTTGTCTGACTTATTTCACTTAACATAATGTTCTCTAGGTCCATCCATATTGTTGCTTATGGTAAGATTTCATTCTCTATTCTTGTTTTCTATTGGGCAGTCACTTGCAACACCACAGGACCTACCAAACATCAGACTCTTCTAACAGCTGCCCCTACTTGTGATTCAGCAGTGACAGGAGTGTTATTATGGACCTCATTAGCTTAATGCTCATTTATACAACAAATATTTATTGGATGCCTACCATGTAGTAGTATCCTAAGCAATGGAGATGCATAGGTGAAAAGAGCAACAAAGTCCCTGCCCTCCTAGAATTTATATTCTTGTGAGAGGGAAGAGGAATAAATACATGAATAAAATAATTTTAAATAATCATAAGCAAATGAAAATAAAAGTGTTATAGAGAATGCCTGAGCATGTTGAAATACTTTAGCAGGTGAGAAATGTCAAAAAAAGTCTTATAGATGATATTTGAACTTAGATCAAATGATGAGGTGTATTTGTTTCCTACTGCTGCTATAATAAATTACCACAAACCGTGGCTTAAAACAACACAAATTTATTATCTTATGATTCTTGAGCTCAGAAGCCCAAAGTGGGTCTTCCTGGGCTAACAGCTAGGCGTTGATATGGCTTCATTCCGTCTAGAGGCTCTAGGGAAGCATCCATTTTTTTGCCTTTTCCAGCTGTAGAGGCTGCCCGCATTCCTTGACTTGGATCCTCATTCCTCCACCTTCAAAGCCAGAATGTCAGGCTGAGTTGTACTCACACTGTATCTCTCCAATTCTCTCACCTGCCTCCCTCTTCCACTTATAAGGATCCTTGTGATTACATTGGGCCCACCTGGATAATCCAGGATAATCGCTCCATCTCAAAGTCAGCTATTTAGCAACCTTAATTCCATCTGCAATTTTGTTTCCCCTTGCCATGCAGCCTAACATGTTCACAGGTTCTGGGAGTTGGGATGCGGATTATGTGGGGTAGAGGAGGGCATTATTTTCTCTACTACAGGAAAGAAACATGAAGGAAATCTGGGGGAAAATATTCCAAAGAGGGAATACTAAGAGCAAAACCCCCCATATATAAACAAGCCCTGTCCTCTGAGAGTGTTTTCAGTCTCTCACTTTCTATAGCTCTGATGCAAACACACTGGAGATGAAACCAGTCATTTAGTTAAGCTTAGCGTTTTGCTATCTGGTTTGAGCTCATTATCTGGTATGTTGACATCCAACCTATTGAAACAGGGTTTGTTTCACAGGCTCTTCAGCCATGAAATATCTTCCTATTGCCTACTACAAATGCCTGATTTATCTTTAGAGATACATTATCTTTAGAGATACCTTAACATTTTATTCATCAAGAATCTTCTAGTAAAATGGAAAAATAACGTTTAGAGATTATTGCTAGACTTAGTCCTCAAAGTCTTATCAAAGGCCAGTGGAGATAACCGAGGACGGATATTGGGACAGCGGTGGGGCCCAATGATGCCGGAGGAATATCACTTTCTGGAAGCTGGAGGTCAACCCTGCCTGGCGCCCCCAATATCATCAGGCCTGCAGTTTCTGATCTGGCCACAGCTGTTCTGCAATATTGGTACTCGATTCAAGAGTGGCCACCTTTCATCATTCATATTCAAATAGGATTTATTTCCATTCCAAAAATATCCTGCCATTCACTTAAATTAAGGAACATTCCTTCTTAGGCATTCTCCTCCTGGCTACAGCAGCAGAGGAGAGCTGGAACCCTGACAGCAGCCTGACTTAACAACAGCGTTGGTGAGATACTTCCTCCCTACCTCTGGGGCAGGTCCTCAGGAATCACTAAAAGTTTCTCAGAATACAGGTCCTTCCCTGTCACAATTTATCAAGGTCTCTCAAAGAGAAACAGCTCACTGCATTTGCTCCTTAAGTGATAGAAAACTACAATGTTTGTCTATGGAGTTTATCATGACGGGGATGTTTGGTGGAACAGGAAATGAAGAATTTCACTGTTTCATGGCAGGGTTCCTGACTTTAGTATGCGGGTGGGATGGGTACCTGGAGAAATGTGACAACCTGGACATGTCTGACATGTCTGTATGCAAAACAGCAACGGTTTTAACAGAGGACAGCATTGCTGTGTTGAAGCAAGAATGTCTTTCTTGGCCTTTGGGAACAGTCCCTCCAAGGCTGGTTCTGTGAACCAGTGTCAGATGAGTATAATGCAGGGACTTAGCTCCCGCTCCTGGCAGGTGAACGCAGGATATGGTGAGGCCGAAAAGGAACGACAACAGAGCCATGGATAGGGTGTTCATACCACTATATTCTCAATGGCGGCTGGTTGAGACATAAGAAGTAAACATCCGCCAGTACCCCAACAAAGCATCTTCCTGCACCAGTCTTGCTGGCGGCTGGGGGAGACTCAGGAAGTAGGATCAACACGATCCGCAATCCCCGTTTGCTAGGTAGCCACGGCAGTTATATACAAAACAATAGTGGCTAATGGCCAACTGGTTGTAGCTGATGGCCAACTGGCTACAGATGATGGCCATCTAATAACCAAGCCAGCACCTTTCCACCTTCTGGTGAGGCCAAGAGACTGGAAACTGCTCTCTGGGACTCCATCCCCACAAAGACAGTGTCTCCAGGCTTCCCTGCTACCCTGGCCTGAGCCCTGGGTGCTCACCAGACAGTCCTCCCCCGGGACACAGTGATGCAACCAGCAAAAATGTGCCTCATTTGCACATTCTGTTGTGTACACTCACAGTTGTATTTCATCAGAATGGGAGGAAGTGAGAATCAGAAGTGCCCAACCAAGCCAAATTGGAGCCTGAGGTAAAAGAAAAATAACAATACTGATCTTGGCTTATTAAAAATTCAATATCTTGTTCATCATAAATTTTTGCATTAATTTTGATTTTAAAGTGTTACATTAGAATATTACTTTCATTACTGAGCTTTTTGGTGTCACCTTAAATTTTGCTGCTGAGGCAAATGCCTCACTTGCCTCACCATAGTCCTGATCCTGGGAGGGAGGGTACCCACATGATAATTTTGATGAGTACATGGTATACAGGAACTGAGATTGCACGCCTGATTTCCTTGGCTGTCCTAAGAGCCAGGCATTGAGGTAGGGCTGGCAGATCAATGGGGCCTCTGGGTGGGATTTGAGGAGCCTTATGAAAGCTTCCCTTTGTTCACTAAAAAAAGTCCCCATCTTTCCTGAAGTTCAGTCTTTATCAATTAATTGAGTTACACCTTCCCACAAACAGGCTGAGTTGGAAATTGCAAACCCTAATGAAAGGGCAGTTCAGTGATAGGAGGTTCTTAAAACTGCACTTATATGTAAATTAGTTTATTCCAACATTTTGTTAGAGGCAGGACAGAATGAGATAACACTGATTTCTTGGAGTTTCTGGCATGGTGATAATGATGGTGGTACGTGGTAGGATTTGAGAAAGGGATGCAGAAAGGAAAAGGAAGATTTCATTGAAAAACTTCTTTCCCTTCACAATTTTTCCAAAGTCTAGATGGCTGTAGAGAGATCACATTTCTCCCAGGTGTCATTCCTGACATTTGCTGGGGATGCTCAGCTGACCACCCCAGCCACTGCCTCTCCTCCAGCTCCCTACGGGACCATCCTCTAATCATGACATCTTCTATCCTTTCCCCATATTTAAATAGAGAAGAGGCCTAATGTGGAAGAACACTTTGTGGCCATCTTGTGGAAGATCGTCTTCCAAATGTGGTATCAGACTCAGAGGGGGTATAATGCTCTGTCCAAGATCACACAGGACGGCACCAGCGGAACCAGAAATCTGGGCTCTGGACTTGTCATGTGTTCTTTCAGTCCCTCATCACAAAATTATTCAGCACCTCTTAGACCAGGTGCTGGGGGTGTGGTGGTCGCTAAACCAGTCATGGCCCCCACTTTCCTGGGATTTGCAGTCTATTGGGGGATGCAAATATCAATCAAATAATCACAAATGGATATATCATTACAAACAGTTGTTTTCTGAAGTAAAGAAGAGTTCTATGAACACGTATAACACAAGTAATGTGACCAGTGTTGAGGGTCAGAACTTGCAGTCTGGGCCATAGAACCAACTTATATCCAGGGACTTATCTTCCCCAGGATCATGCTCAATGCCAGTTTTACTGAAATTCTTCTCAAGCTACTGGTCCTCTATGGGACACTGAGTGCCAAGTAGGAAGGAAAAGGAAAGTGAAGGTAACAAAGTCCCTCCTTTATTTTATTTATTTATTTATTTACTTACTTACTTACTTCTTTATTTTTTAAGGAAGCGGCAGCTCACAGTGGCCCATGTGGGGATTGAACTGGCAACCATGGTGCTACCAGCACCATGCTCTAACCAATGAGTGAACCAGCCACCCCACGAAGTCCCTTCTTTAAATTTTGTGAATATTACTCAGAGATCCACTTGAGTCCCAATTTGAAGCCAACTTACTCTTGTTTTGCAAATGATTTTGATAAACATTCTTATATTGTGCTTCCAAAAGCTGAAACTTTGTAGAAGCAAACAGTAGATTCAATTGATTAAACATTCTCATCAATGAAGACTAAAGTTATTTTAAGAACATTCTCACTTAAGAGTGCAGGGGAAGTGTATAGTGTATATTTGGAAAACTTTATAAAACACAAAGAAGACGCCTAGAAATTGAAGGATTAACCTCACTTATGTAGAAAACAGCCCTCATTTCCTGCCAGTAAGATGAGGGACAGTGATGACGACATGAAGCCACATGGCAGTGGCTTGTTGATGCAGTGTGCGTGCCTGGCCCTTCTCTCCCTGATTTTATAGATCAGTACTCTCGGAGGACACAAGAAGAGAGTTATCTGGCCTTTGCTTCTGAGCCGAAAGGCAATTTTAATCATTGTGGAGCATAACTTGAGCAATTCCTTGATGTCATTTATGGAATTTGTCTACCTCTCACAGTGACCAACCTGGTCTCTCCCACTGCATTTTGGGCTGTCATGTTCAGCTCATTTTCTCCCAACAAATTAAAAAATATCTTCTAGTCTTCAGAAGGGACATTTGACAGTGCTAATGGCACAGAACAGTTATTATCTTTGATTTCGGAGAGCAGCACTGTGAGTGTGAGGTAGGGAGTGGACAATTTTCTGGGCCTGCAGGAGACTTCCCACAGGAATACCAGCTTCCTGCTTTCTAACTACCCCCAAATCATCCCATCCCAAGCCTGCTCAGACTACCTTCACTGGGGAGCCTTAGCCAAAAGTTCTGGGTCATAATGGCCTCCACACTAGAGATGCTCCAGCCTTCACACTCCTTATCACTCAAATCAGCGTCACCTTTCAGTACTTTCTCTTTTTCATTAGTTACTTAAAGACAATGACTGGGTTTCTGGATGGTAGGAGTCCTGTGTTATTTTTCTCTTGAATCTCAACACCCTGAGGCATTGTTAGGCACACCAAAGACCCGAAATCCATGCTGAATGATTGGCTGGATATTCCTGGGGAAGTCTCCTCTGTCAAGACTCCTCCCTACAGGGTCCTCTGGGGAGAGTGTTTCGCACCATTTGCAGGCTCCCACGGAAGATATGTTTTGCCTCTAAGTTTATTCATCAGGCAATCACATTGAAAAGTGTTTGTCTACAGCAAGCATCATGCCATCTGCAGAGAACTTATTCTCAGAGAAGCAAGGGCCCAGATACAAATGTGGGTCTTTAAAGAAGCAGGAATAAACTCTTCTGATGGAGGACATAGTGCTTCTTCCTCCTTTTCCTGTCTCTTCTTAGGATCACTTACTCCTCCTATCCGGGGGTTGGAGCAGTCATTTTCCTGATTATGCATCACACTGCAGTGACATATCCTTGTACCTTTTGGCTACACTTGAGGAAAGCAGAACGTGACCTGGTATTAAAGAAAAATAGTGTAGGGTTTACTTGGCACAAAGTTTATAGTAATTAAAAAAAATTTTATAGTAACTTTAGAGGATTTCAGAATTGGAAGGAACATTCGGAAGCATTCAGTCCAATTCAAGCTACATTTTATAGATGTGGTAGTGGAGGCCGAGAGTGGACGATGACTTGCTCAAGGTCACACACTGTGTTGGTGACAGGAACAAGAACACAATATGCTGATTCTTGGGGCTTTGCTCTTTCCATTTTCTCAGGCTGCCTCGACTGAGTGAGAGTGAATTAAACCTAAGATTTGAGAATAGGAGGTACTCTGATCCAAAGTCAGTTCACAGAGTTTGAATTCTAATTTGAGTAAAACGGAGTGATTTGTTTAAGCAGATTTATCAACACAGAATAAATTGAGTTGAGAAATTTTCTGCTGGTATGACATGTTTGTCTCTTTTACTTTATTTAATTATTTAGGAAATTTTAGGGTTTACTCTGAAATAAATGGGTAAATACATAATTTCTGCTACAAAACTGGAAGGTTCTCACACATTACTGTCTTTGGGAAAGTTATGTATTGTCATATCATTCATTACAATCAGTTTTGTCCTGAAAGAACTGACTATATTTTCTTTTGAGCACAACCATTACCCTAGAGAATGAGGTGTTTTAGCAAATACAACAGAAAACAGAGAAGTCTGTTGACTAACGTATTTTAGTAAAAAGCCTATGGTGGGATTGTGTAATGTTGATTTTTAGATTTAGACAAATTGGGAATATTATTCCTGAATTTAAGTTTAACAGTTCTTAGGAGAAAAGTATCTCATTTTTGGTCTCAAGTTTTAATTTGGGTGCATCATATTTATGTATTGATGTCTTTAGAATACCATCTTACAATTAGGTTTATAGTCAAACTTTCAAAATTTCCCTGTATTTTCTTGTACTAAAACTCTGTGTAGTGTTGTAATGAACCTCTTCCTTCAAACAGGATTCTCTATGTTTGAGATAATTTCCTGGGTGTAGATATCCAAATGTAGAATTGTTCAATTTATTAGTCAGGTTTCTCCAGAGACACAGAACCAATACGATATACCTGTAGCTATAGCTATAGATACAGATACACAAAAAGAGATTTATTAGAGAAATTAACTCTTTGATTATGGAGGCTGAGAAGACTCATGATCTGCCATTTGCAAAGCAGAGAACCAGGAAAGCTGGTGGTGTCATTTAGTCTGAGTCTGAAGGCCTGAAAAACTGGAGAGCCTATGGTGTAAACCTGAGTCCAAAGGCCCAAGAACCAGGAGTGCCGACGTCTGAGGGTGGGAGAAGATGGTACAGCGACAGCAGTTGGAGTTACCACTGGTTAAGTTTACCATAACCCACCGTCATTCTCCAAGATCCATCTGTCTTTTGCACAGTTCAAATAGGAAAGCTGAATAGGGATATGTGGTAATCACCACTCCTATATCTTTCAAATCCTTGGTGTTGGCACTAATCTCTGTAATCCCTCCAAACATGTGGTATTGCTTTTGATTTACTATTTTCTTAGGTAGAGGCAATTCTAATGGCTTTCATTTGGCCTTTCCCACCATAATAACCCTCACTCCATAGTTCAGGAAACCAGTGGGAGGCTTCTGCTAGCTGCTAAGTATATCTGTTCCAATTATGAATTCTAAAAATGGGGAAATAACCACAGGATGGGTTCAGGGACCCGCTATCCCCACTGTGAGATGCACTTGAGCTAAAACTCCACTGATCGCCTGACTTCCATAAGGCCACTCTGTCGGAGGGCCACAGTGATGTTTCAGGTCTCCTGGAAGGAGTGTTAGTTCAGGGCCAATATCCAGTAGTCCCTGAAAGATCTGATTGTTTACTTTTTCCCAGTGTATAGTTATGCTGGTAAAAGGCCATAGGTCCCTTTGGGGAAGGCTGGGAGAAAGATTACAGTATAAATTTTTGGTAATGTACCAGGGTCCTTCATCAAGGGGACCGCCCCTTCACTCAAAGGGCTCTGGGTCTCTAACCTGGCTCAAACCTGGGAATTCACTGAGGGTCTATGACTGTTTTTATGATTCAGGTTAGAGTTTCATTCACTTGACCTAGAACTTTTCTGCTTACGCAGATCAAGAATTTAGTAGGCTTCCTATCTATTTCACTTCTGGCAGCCCCGTGATTAACTCGGCTATCCCACAGGTCTGTGTGAGTCAGATTATTTTGCTGGGCTTTACAGTAACCGTGTCCACGTTGCCCTTGGCAGTGAGTGTTATGACTTGGCCTCTGCCACCCTGGGATCCAATTACTCCCATTGCATTTAGGTTTTCTAATTGCATGGCTGCGGTTTCCACTGTAAGGTCTGATCTATAGAAAAGAGCGACCACAGAGCTCTTCAGGAATGCTAAGACTCCCCTGACAAATTTATTTCTCACAGTGTTGGTGAGAGATACATCATCTAGACCCTCCCTGTGTGAGGTCTTAAATGACAAATTCTTTCTAAAATTCCAGTCTCCTTAAGCCTCTGAATCTACATTAAACCTTAAGCCTTCCTCTACATTAAACCGTGGTGCTCATGGTAGGCCATCTTTTGGTCCATGTTTCAGCCAAATCAACAAACTATTACAGCCTTTTCTAACTACCTAAACTGCAACATTAAATGCAGAATCCTTGCTTCATGAGCCTGTATCAATAAATTTGGCCTGGTCCAACTTTTTGTTCCTTCCATCATTATCCCATACTCCTAATATCCATTCCCATCCATATTCCTCAGATTTCTGCTTAAAGAAAATAGAAAACTCCAGTAGTTCTTTTGGAGTGTAGCACACCTCCTCATGGGTCACACTTTGTACCTCGTCTTTAGGGACCTGCTGAGACTTGAGTCTAGTTATAGGTCTAAAAGCAAAGAGGGGTCGTGGGAAGAATGAGCATTTGTCTCACGTGACAACTGCCTCAGGGAAGGGCATTACGGTTTCCTTGCCCTGTGTATCTTTTCATCTGGTTGTTCATCTCTTATCATATCCCTTAATAAACTGGTAACTCTAGCAAGTTAATTAAACCTGGGGAGGGGGTTCGGAGAAACTGATTTGCAGCCAAGTTGGATTGGGGACCTTCCACTTGTGACGGGCATTTGAAGTGGGGTGGGAGCAGTCTTGTGGGACTGAGCCCCTAACAGTCCCACAAGAATCTGACACGGCCTGCAGATAAATAACATCAGAATTGAGTTAAATTGTGGGACAACCAGCTTTTGTCACAGAAAATTGTTTGGCAGAGGAAACCCCACACATCTGATGTCAGAAATGTGGTGAGTATAGCAGTAGGGTAAAAGTAAAGGAAACACAAAGGAAAAGAACTGGATTTATTTTTTCTAATGACTGCCAGATCACTAAGAGGAATCTCTTTTTGTGAACGCTGCTACATGGATTCGTAGGCTCCCCAGGGACAAGTGCCATAGTTTTCTCTGATAATATCCTAATATACAATAGGCTAGCAACCATTTCATTTTCTTCCTACTTTCTTTCTCAATAGGCCCTTTGATAGAAGACTTTTGGCTCTCTCCTTCAAAAACTATAATCTCTGTGCAGTTTGGAACACTCCAGTTAATTAGAAATCTTCAAATTCTGCCAAGATAGAGGAAGGGCCAGGCTTAAAAAAAAATATTGTCTTGCTCACACATGGATTGATCCCAAAACAGTATTTTAAGCTAAGCACTGAAATACAAATTTACAGTAACTATTATCCGAGGGGAAATGAAAACTTTGAAAAAAATACATTTCGGCTACTTGATATATTACCCAATTTCAGAACTTTACAATAAGCTCTCAGCTATGAATCTAGTGATTGCTTAGAACTTACACATGAATTTAAAATCAAAGTTAAGCCACTTATTTTGTCTCTGTAAATGGGGTGTGTGTGTGTGTGTGTGTTCCTGTAGTAATGGTACTAAATTTTCAAAAAGAACAAAAATTGTTTAAAATGTGTATAGTTATTCCTTTCAGATTATTTTTGAATATATTGTAAAATAAGGCCCAACACTATTTGTTGAAGAGACTGTCTTTTCCCCATTGGATGTTCTTGGCTCCATTACCAGATATTAGTTGACCATATATGTGAGGGTTTAATTTGGACTGTGTATTCTGATGCTGTTGGATGAAATGTTCTATAGATGTTTGTTGGTCCATTTGGTGCAATGTTTGTTTCAAGTCCATCATTCCTTGTTGATTTTCTGTCTGGATGACCTATCCATTGTGGAAGGTGGGATATTGAAGTCCCCTACTATTACTGTAATGTTGTCTATTTCTCCTTTCAGATCTGTTAGTATTTGCTTAATATATTTGGTGCTCCAATGTTGGGCGTGTATTTATTTATGATATATCTTCCTGACGAACTGACCCCTTTATCATTATATAATGACCCTCCTTGTTGCTTATTACCATTTTTAGTTTAAGTCTATTTTGTCTGATGTAAGTATAGCTAACTTTGCTTTCCTTTGGTTTCACTTGCATGGATTCTTTTTCCATTCTCTCACTTTGATTCTATATGTGTCCTTACGGCTCAAGTGGGTCTCCTGTAGGCAGTATATAGTTGGGTCTTATCTTTCTTATACATTCAGCCACTCTGGTTTTCTTGTATTTCCATTGTTTCTTTTTCTCTCTGTTTCTGCTTACCTTTGTAAATTGGATATTTTCTGTATGCTCTATTTCCCCTTTATTTTCTTTCCTTCTTTCCTTCTTTCCTTCTTTCACTCTTTCTTCCTTCCTTCTTTCCTTCTTTCCTTCTTTCCTTCCTTCCTTCCTTCCTTCCTTCCTTCCTTCCTTCCTTCCTTCCTTCCTTCCTTCCTTCCTTTCTTTCTCTGTTCTCCTCCTCCTCCTCTTCCTCCTCCTCCTCCTCCTTCTCTTTCTCCTTCTCCTTCTTCTTCTTCTTCTTCTTCTTGGTGGATCTGCTCTAGGTTTTTGCTTTGCAATTTCTTTGGGGGCTTACACAACACATTTTATTAACAAAATAGTCCATTTTAGGCTGATAGCAATTTATATTTAGTCACCTATAATGGTTCCACCCTTTTACTCCTCTTTTTTATGTTACTGATGTAACAATTTACCTCATTTTATTTGTGTGTTTGTTAACAATTTGTAATAATATAGTTATTTTTACTAATCTTTTCCTTCAAACTTTTACTATAGTTGAGTGCTTAAAACAGTTTTCTTAGTCTGTATATTTTTCACAGTTATCATTGTGTTGTGTACTTTCATATCACTGAGTATTGCTTTTTCATTTCAGCATTGAGGACTCCTTTCAGCATTTCTTGCAAGGCAGATCTGGTGGTGGTGAACTCCAGCTTTTGTTTGGGAAAGCTTTTATTTCTCTTTCAAACCTGAAGGATAACTTTGCCAGGTGAAGTATTCTTGCCTGGCAATTTTCATCTTTCAATGCTTTGAATATGTCATTCCACTCTCTTTTAGCATGTAGACTTTCTGTTCAGAAATTTGATGATTACTGAATAGGGCTTCCTTTGTAAGTTACATCCTTATTTTTTCCCTGGCTATGTATAGCCAGGGAAAAAATAAGGATGTAACTTACAAAGGAAGCCATATATGTGTGTGTGTGTGTGTGTGTGTGTGTGTGTGTGTGTGTGTGTGTGTGTGAAACCAATGATGTCATCTCTACAGCTGGTGAAAATGGGCAAGCATCATAACAAATAAGAACTGGAGGGAAAGAAGATGCTGATGGTGAATGCATTGCAGCGGAATATCTTCATCCAAGCTGGCTTTCTTAAGACCTTTCTCAAGGTCTCAGTTCAGCAATCACTCTACAGGATTTTGTTGTGTGTTTCAGCAAAAGTATCCCAACTTCACCTAATTTTCTCTTTAATTGGGGGGAGACTTCCTCTCTTTGCTGAGTCATTTACATGTGTACCTCAACTAATTCTCTAAGAACCTCTAAGATTCTTTCTTTATTATTGAATTTGACAGTTTCATTATAATATATATTGGAGAAAATCTTTTTGCATTGAGATAATCGGGTGATTTATTAGCTTCGTTGCCTTGTATCTCCAAGTCTTTCCCCAGGTTTGGGAAGTTCTAAGCTGTTATTTCTTTAAATAAAGTCTCTGCCTCTTTCTCCCTTTGTAACCCTGATTATTCTAATATTTGTCTTTTTGATGGCTTCTCACAGATCATGTAGGCTTTCTTTGCTCTTTTTAAATCTCTGTTCTTTTATTTTTTATGTGTTATTTCAAAATTCCTACCCTCCATGTCACTTATTCTTTCTACCATCTGGTTGACCCTGCTACAGATGCTTTCTTTATCTAATTTATTGTGCATTCTTTATCTAATTTATTAAATTCTTCACCTCCAGAAATTCTGTTTGCATACACACATGAAGATCTGACAATTAAGTTCGAGAACTTACCACCGTGCACTGACATTGGTAGCACTGTACAAAAAGCTCTGTAAGGTTTCATAACCTTCATATATCAGCGTCTCACAGCTGTGTTCGTACTGACATGTGGTGGTGTCTTGCTGAGTGGCGTTCATTATTCTTGTAACGTGTTTTTGTGTGCCATTGCAAGAACGTCTGAGCTTGAATTAGAGCAATGAACAAACATTAAATTTCTTGTTAAACTTGGCAAGAGTGGAAATGAAATCATGGACATGTTATCCCCAAGTTTATGGGGATAATGCCATGAAGAAAACGGCAGTGTGCAAATGGATTAAATGTTTTTCTGAGGGGAGAGAACGCATCCCTGATGAAGAGAGGCCAGGGCGGCCAGTAATGAGGAGAACTGATGAAAATATTGCAAAAATTTGTCAAATTGTGCATCAAAATCATCAGCTGACTGTGGAGAAGCATAGCAGACCTAGTAAACATTGATAGAGAAACAGTTAGAAAAATCTTAGCTGAAAATCTTGGCATGAGAAAGCTGTGTGCAAAAATGGTCCCGAAAGAGTCACCAATCAACAAAAACAAAGGGAGTTTTAGCCAGTAAACAAATAACTGTATTGGAAAACCCTCCCTACTCACCTGATCTGGCCCCCAGTGACTTCTTTCTGTACCCGAAGATAAAGGAAATAATGAAAGGAAGACATTTTGATGACATTTAGGACAGCAAGAGGAAAAACGACAACAGCTCTGATGGCCATTCCAGAAAAAGAGTTCCAAAATTGCTTTGAAGGATGGACTAGGCACTGGCATCAGTGCATAGCTTCCCAAGGGGAGAACTTCGAAGGTGACTGTAGTGATATTCAGCAATGAGGTATGTAGCATTTTTTCTAGGATGAGTTCATGAACGTAATTATCAAACCTCGTATATTCAATCTCTTTAAAAAAGAACTCATTTTGTTCATATTTTTTATTCCTGATTTCACTGCCTTTCTAAGTTTTCTTGTAACTCATGGAATTTCTTCACAACTGCTATTTTGAATTTTTAATTATTAAATCAGAATATTCTAATGCCTTTGAGCTTGATTGCTGGAGACTTATTATCTTCTTTTTTGAGATGCCATATTTCCTTGATTTTTAATATTGTGTGTGCTAGTGCTTTCACATTTGAAGATGCAGACACCTCCTTCACTCTGTGCTCACTTGCCTTCAGCAGATGGAGTGTTACGTTCTATGGTATTGTTATTATCTGAGTTTTCCTGTTTGTGAAGGTGAACCTACTCCACCTTTCTTCCTCTCTCGTGGCCAAATTTTAAAGCTTTTATGTTTTCTTTGGTTCTTACAACTCACCAGGCTAGCTATTGGAAACTTGTCTTTTGTTTCTCAGAAGGTGGTGCTATAGCTCAAGTTTGTAGTTTCTTCCTAGTCAAACAACTACTGACAGTTTTCTGAGTGTGCTCTCTGTCTACCAGAGCTCACTCTAACACAGCAAGGGAGCATGCACTGGGGGCCAGCAGCAGAGTGGCTACCACGACTTTCCTTTAAACATCAAAGTCTGTTGCTACTGACCTACACTGGTAGTGACTGGCTAAACCTTCCTTTTTAGTACAGAAATGACTACCTCACAGATCAGCTTTATTTCAGGGTTTGCTACAACTTTGAAAACGGGATAAATATTCCAGTCACTTACCAAAAGGATGATTTCTCCAAGGAGCGATGGGTTACTATTTGGCATTTGTCTGAACTTCCTAGAAGCATCTAAAAGGTGTTTTAGCCCCCCCTTTTTTCCCTCCAATCCTGCAGTACACTAAGGAGAGTTTCCTAAAACTGTATTGAGGATTTTTATATTGGGCCTTTTATACTCTTCAGTCTAAGGAGGAAATTCACTCATTTACTCAATAGTTTTTTGAATATATATATATATACACACACACACACACACACATACATATAATATAAAGGTATATCTAAATATGTATATATCTATATATGTGTGTATATGTTATATATATATATATATATATATATATATATATATATATATATATATATATGAGAGAGACAGAGACAGAGAGAGATTTATTGCAAGGAATTGGGTAACACAATTGTTGGGGCTAGCTAGTCGAGTCCAAAATATTCAGGGTAAACAGTCAGGAAAGGAAGGCTGGAAACTCTCAAGCAGGAGGTGACACTGCGGTTCACAGGGGAAATGTTTTATTATTCAGGGAAATATTGGTGGTGCTTTTAAGGCCTTTTAACTACTTGGAACAGGCCCACCCTGATTATGGAGGAGAACCTCCTTTACATAAAGGCAACTGATTATAGATGTTAGCCACATCTATAAACTCCCTTCACAGCAGCACCTCAGAGTTTGACTGAATAACTCAACACGATAGCCTAGCCAAGGTGACACATAAAACTGAACATCACGGCAATGTTTGGAAAATGCTATGGTAAAGAAAGAATATAATGCCAAGGACAGACATTATATAGCAGGGACATCTATCTTTGTCTGAAGGGAGTCAGATGTTTTCCTGAAGGAAATGACGAATAAGGTAAGATCTGAGAGATGAGCAGAAATTAGCTAAATAGAGAATATTCTGGAATGTGGGAAGTGTAAGTAAAGGCCCAGAGAGACTAGAGAGAGCACTAGAAATGCAATTTTCTCTGATCAGATTTTCTTTTTCTGGCTTTCTTTTTTCAGAATACTAACAAAGTGGTAGTTGTTTTAACAGAAGCCAAGATTTTTTTGGTAATTATTATATTAGTTTATTGTAATGTCCTTAGTGCTGAATCAGATGAAACTCTATTTTCATGTTTCAATTAGCATTTGCAATTACTGGTGAGATGATACACCTTTTCAGAAGAAGCACTTTTTAAAATACGTATATTTGACATTCGGGTTTTCTATTCTATAGATTACCTGTTTGTAACCTATGCACATTATTCTATTAAGTAATTTTTTTCCTTATTGATTCCATATGATTTGGATATTAATAGAAATCCTTCGTCTTCATACGCACTGCAGATATATTCTCCAGAGAGGACTAGTCCAGACTGGGAGTAACTCTGTGGACTATGGTTTGCAGGTGAGTGCAAGGGGACCTTGTTAAGTCAGAGAGTGCTGGCAGTGATCTCATTTCCAAGCTCTAGTCATACTGCTAGGACAAAGCCCCCACACCGAACAGGAACAAGAGGAGCAAAGAAAAGAAATGGGGAAAGGAGAAAGCACATCTCGCAAAGTAGAAAATGTTTTAACAATTCAAATAAATGACAGTAGAGGGAGCTCTACAACCTCGCAAAGCTACAGCGGCTGTCCTCTCTTCTAGTACAGGCAATCTCATCTTGCTGAAATATAAACAACAGGAAATAAAAGTAATCAAACCCATTGAATATTATTTAAAAAAAAAAGGAAAATTAAAAGCAGAATATCATTCTTCCAAGCAACGAAAACAAGCCAGAAAGACGTGCCCACAAATAAAGGAAAACTATATTCTATATTTTAAACAAAGGAGCTCAAAGACATTTTAAAAAAAATTATAGAAGTTATAAAAGAACAACTTAAATTAGAATAAAAATAAATAATAAAAAATAAATAAAAAAATAAAAAAATAATAGTACTGGAAAAAAAACAGGAAGATTTGAAAATGCATCTTACAAAGCGAGGTAAAGTATTAGAAACAAAAGAAACAATATTTTAGAAACGGAGACAAAACTAAAAGTAGTATATTAGTTAATAAATACCATGGGTTTTGAGTAAAGAGAAACAGAAAATAGAAAGGAGGGAAATTTTAAATGAAAATATTAAAGAAATAAAGAAAGATTTAAGAGAAAGTGATACAGAATACCAGCAATGTGTGTGTGGTGTGTGTGTATGTGTGTGTGTGCACATGTTAATTCCTGAAGAAGAAAATCAAAATAACTAACAGAACAGAATAAATACTATAAAATAAAGTTGAAATAAAGTGCAACTTTAAATCATATGTAAAGAATATACTGTGTACCCTGGAAAATCAACCTAGAATGACTGACACCAAGACATATTCTAATAAAATAATTAGAACTCAAACAAAAAAATAAATTAAAAATTGATATTCAGTCACAGAATTTTTAACAGTCTTTTCAGATAGAAATTTTAAAAATCATGCTCCAGGACTCATCCTGAGGGCTAGAGTCAGGTGACAGTGTCTCATGACTCCTACCAGTTCTTGGGCAGCTATAGTCCTGGTCTGAGCCCTGGGTTTTCACCCAGAGCTCTCTCCCAGGGCAGAGTAATGCAACCAGCACAAATTTGTTCCCTTCGCACATTCCATTATTTTCACTCATGAGTGTGTTTCATCGGAATGGAGAAGAGTGAAGGCTTGAGATAGGGCAACCTAATTCTTAATCACAATGATAAAATTATACATGAGAATATATTGCATTCCTGGGAAGTAAGGAATGGAAGATTAAATGAGGGCTTTGCCTTCTATTGGATAATCATAACCAGTAGGCCACAGATAAAATTAGTAGAGATCATTAATGTGTTAAGAATGGAGAGCCCTCCCAACACGAAGAGAAATAAGAGTTTCTCTCACTGACAGATGAAGTTCCATTATTAGATATTCATTCCTTTGGTTTAAGCCTTATCCTTGGCACACTGGAAATATTTAAAGCATTTGGCTATTACAGTGAAAATGACAGAAGCATGCTCAGAAGCCTTTCAATCCTTCTAATTAGCTAGAAAACGAAAGCATAGCCGTTTCCACATGTCCTTAAAGCTACTGTCTGAGGTAAATATTGTCCAATTAGATGTCATATGTGAGAATTGGAAGGCAGAGTGTGACAGTTCTATCTTTCTGCTCTTCTGTTTTCTGCTGATGAGCACAGCCAAGGAACCAGGGGTTCTACAGCAGCATTCCAGGGCCCAGCCCGGTGTGGGTGTTGAAAGGTAGTTGTGGCAACTTCCGGGGCAGTTTCTGACCCCTAGATGACAGCCTCCATGGAATTTTCTTTTTCTTTTTCTTTTCCTTATGTTGCTGCACTCCACCACCAGTGGGAGCATATTCTATTATCTCCTGTCCTAGACATCAAAAGGTCCTTTGGACGCAGGGTAATTTAGGGGAAAGAGTGAATGAGCCATTAACAATGGTAAATGTAGTTTGGGGTGTGTTACCTCGAGCAAGTCATTTCACTTCTCTCATCTGTAACAGAGGAAGAAAAACTCTATTTTACAGGCTTTCAGAGCTGTAAGAATCCCTTAGTAGAGTGCCTGCTCATGTGGGCTGCTGTTATTATTGTCAGCAAGCCGCAGAAATCCAATGTGCACCCCCACGTGCCCCAGAACACCTTTATTCAAGTGATACTCTGTATGCTCTCGCTTGGGCCATGCCGTTGATGCCAAAGAGTGACTTTGCAGGATAGAAATCAGTACAAGGTCTGACATCTTAAAAGTTGATTGATCTCACACCAGTTACAAGGATATTTGCCTGGAAATAGAGACGTGATTTCTATTCATCTTCTCAGAGCCCCATTATCCAGGCCCAGACTCCTCACAAGATTGTAGCCTGGAATGCCAGGCTTTTCCCACATCATGGACTTTGTATTCACCATGACCGTGCCTCCTGAAAGAAGCTACAAAAACACCCACTCATCCGGTGTCCCTTGCCTGCAGACCTCCCTTAAATCAGACAAGGCTGAGAAGAAAAGACCAAGAAAATAGTCCTTTGAATAAATGAAATACATGTAGGTGTCCCAATTCATCCTGATCATTACTAAGTTCTCACTCAATGTCTGCAGATTCTTCTCTGTTTTCCAAGCTGTTGTTACAAAAGATCATGAAGGGGGATTCTGGGAAGATGGCGGAATAAAAAGTACCATGTATCTGTCTCCCCACCAAGCCAATATCTGCACAGGTAAACCTCTCTAATGTAATTATTTTTGAACTATGAAATCTGTTGAAGGCTTGCAACTTCCAAGAGAAGACTTGACTGAAAATTGCAGCTCTTAGCACTATAGCAGCTACCAATTCCCCACCCACAGCCATGTGGCAGAGAGCTGTGCATGTGTTCTTTGAGCAGCTTGCAAACAGCTTGTGGGAGCCAGGGTGGATAGAAGGGACCCTGTCCTCTAAATATCAGGGATCTGTGCTCTGATGACTGATTATTGCTTTTATCACAGAGATTCAGACAAGGAGGAGGGCCTGAAGGGCATTGTTGTGGCACCTCCCCCATTGTTGCAAGCCCTTACCCTCTGCCAGAAGTGACTGCCAGGGTATTTAAAGGCCCAGCACTTATTCTCTCCCCTGCTTCATTTTTCTCTTTTTCCCCATAGGAAAAAAACACATTAAAGACTAGTACATTCAGAAAACCAACTGCATGTGAAGGGAAATTTAGAAAATACTGTGCATACACAGGGAAAGGCTCAGAGAAGACCTGAGAAGACTTAAGTTTACAGATCAGATTTATCCTCAGCACAGAGACAGCCCACAACAACAAAACAAAAATAATACCACCTCCCTAGCAAGCCCTGGGTAATGGGGAAAATCTGATTTCCAGACGTATCACAATATTAGATTTAAATGTCCAGTGTTCAAAAAAAAAAAATCCGAAGGTATACAAAGAAACAGGAAAGTATTTGCCCATTAAAGGGAAAAAAATAAATCAACAGAAACTCTCCTTGTAAAAGGTCTGATGGCAGATATGCCAGACAAAGATTTAAAACAACTCTCTTAAAAATACTCAAAAAACTAAAGAAGATGTGGCCAAGCTTAATTTTTTAAAAATGTGTGAACAAAATGGAAATACCAATAAAGATACCAAAACAAAAGTAATTCTGGAACTGACAAGCAAAATAATTGAAATGAAAAATTTACTAGAGAGATTTAAAGACAGATTTGAGCAAGCAGAAGAAAAAAATCAGCCAACATAATACTAAAATAATGAAAATTATCAAGTCTGAGGAATAGAAAGTAAAAAGATTTAAGGAAAGAGAACAAAGCCTAAATGACCTGTGAGAAACCATCAAAAGTATCAACATATGCTTTGTGGCAGTCCCAGAAGGAGAAGAATGAGAGAAAAGGTCAGAGAGAATATGTGAAGAAATAATAGCTGAAAACTCCCAAATTTGATGAAAGACATGAATATAAATATCTAAGTAACTCAACAAATTCCAAATAAGATGAACTCAAAGAGAACTACATTAAGACATATTATAACCAAAATTTAAGAAGCCAAAGACCAGGAAAGTATCTTGAAAGTAACAAGAGAGAAGCAAATAATTGCATACAAGGACTCCTCAATAAAATAGTCAGCATATTTCTCATCAGAAACTTTAGACGCCAGGGGCAGTAGAAAAATAAGTTAAATGTACTAAAAGAAAACAATTATCAGTCAAGAATTTTCTTGTTCTCAGGCAAAACTCTTGTTGAAAAATGAGAGATAAAGATATTCCCATATAAACAAAACTTGAGGGAGTTTATTAACACTGGACCTGCCCTACAAGAAAGGTTCCAAGGTGTCCAACAAGATAAAATAAAAGGACATTAGATAGTAACTAGAAACCGTATTGAGAAATAAGATCTCAATAAAGGTAAATGCATGTGCAATTGTAAAAGCTATTATTACTGTAACAATAGTTTGTAATTATACTTTTTGTTTTCTGCATATTTTATAAGCCTAATACATTAAAAAAACAATTATTAGTCTAAAAGCTAGTATTGGAAGTTTGGTTTGTAACTCCATATTTTGTTTTCTACATAATTTAAAAGACAATTGAATTTAAAAGAATTCTTAGTTTATGTTTTAGGACACACAAAGATGTAATTTTGTGGCTTCAACAACTAAAAACAGTGTAAATGGAGATGAAAGGAAGCTGAGCTTTTGTATGTTACTAAAGTTTAGCTGGTATAAATTAAAATTAGAGTGTTACCACATTAGGATATTAAATGTAATCCCCATGGTAACCACAAAAAAATAGCTATAGAATATAAAAAAAGGAAATGAGAAAGGTATTTAAATATATACTACAAAAAATAAACTAAACACAAAAAAAGACAGTAATGCAGGAAATGAGGAACAGAAAGGCTTTAACACATATAAAAATAAATAGCAAAATGACAAAAGTCTATCCTGATCCGTAATTACTTTAAATGTAAATGGATTAAATTCTCCAATCAAAAGACAGAGATTAGCAGAATAAATAAAAAGCCATGATTAAGTTCTATGCTATCTACAAGAGACTCATTTTAGATCCAAAGCTACAAATGTGTTAAAAGTGAGAATAGAAAAATATATTCCATGCAACTAGTGGCCAAAAGACAACAGGGGTAGCTATATTAATATCAGACAAAGTAGATTTTAAATCAAAAAAATTTACAAGAGATATGAAAGACATCATATAGTATTAAAAGACTTAATACAGCATGAAGATATAATAATTATAAACACTTACACACCTTATAACAGAAGAACAAAATACATGAAGCAAAAACTGACAGAATTGATGGTAGAGATAGACAGTTCTACAATAATAGTTGAAGACTCCAATACTCCATTCACAATAATGGATAGAACCACCAGACAGAAGATAAGTAAGGAATTAGACAACTTAAAAAACAAAATAAATCAACTAGATCTAACAAACATCTACAGAACATTCTACCTATGAGCAATAGCATATACATTCTTCTCAAGTCCATATGGGACATTTTCCAGGACAGACCATATGTTAAGCTGCCAATTAAGTCTCAATAGATTTCAAAAGATAGGTATCAGAAAAGGTATATTTTCCAGTCTCAGTGGGATGAAGCTAGAAATCAATAAAAGCAGGAAAACTGGAAAATTCACAAATTTGTGGACATGAAACAACACACTTTTAAACAACAAATGGATCAAAGAAGAAAACACAGGGAAAATAGAAAATACTTATAACTTAATGAAAATGAAAACACAAAATAACAAAGCTTATGGAGTGCAGTGGTGGTGATGCAAAGGGGGAAATTTATAGCCTTAGCACTTACTTTAAAAATCAAGAATGATCTCAAATCAACAACCTTACTTTATGACTTAAGAAACAAGAAAAAGAACAAACTAAACCCAAAGCTAGCAGAATGAAGGAAATAATAAAGATTAGAGTAGAGATAAATGAAATAAAGGATAGAAAAACGAGAGACAAATCAATGAAACTAAATTTGGTTCTCCAAAAAACATCAACAAAATTGATGATATTTTAGCTAAATGGACTAAGAAAAAAAGAGAAGACTCAAATTGCTAAATCAGAAATTAAAGTGGGGACATTATGATCAACTCTACAGAAATAAAAAGAATAATAAGAGAGTACTATAATTGTACACCAACAAATTGGATAACCTAGATGAAATGGACAAATTTCTACAAACACAAAACCTACAAAGACTAAATAAGAAAATAGAAAATCTGAAAATACCTGTAACTAGTAAAGAGATTGAGTCAGTCCAACAAAGAAAAACTCTGGGTCTGATGGTGGCACTGGTAAATACCACCAAACATTTAAAGAAACTAGCAACAATCCTTCTCAAAATTTTCCAAAAAAATGAAGGGGAAGAACCACATTCTAACGTATTCTATGAGACCAGAATTACCCTGATACCAAAGCCAGACAAAGATACTACAAAAGAAAAAACAAATAAATCCAAACAAACAAATTACAGATCAATATACCTTTTAAACACTGATGCAAAAAACCCTCAATAAAATACTAGGAAACTGAATTCAACAGCATATTAAAAGAATTATACATCATGACCAAAATGGGGTTATTTCCTCGAATTCAAAGATATTTCAAAATATGAAAATGATCAATATGTTACACGACAATAACCAAATGAAGGAAAAAAAACCTCACATAATCATCTCAAATGATGCAGAAAATGCATTTGACAAAATTCAAATGACCTTTTCATGACAAAACTCTCAACAGAAAGGAATAGAAGGAAACTACCTCAATATAATAAAAGCCAGATATGAGAAAACAACAGCAAGACCATAATCAATGGTGAAAAACCGAAATCTTGAATAAGACAAGGATGCCCACTTTCACTGTTTCTAGTCAACATAGTACGGAAAGTTGTAGCCAGAGCAATTTAGGCAAGAAAAAGAAATAAAAGGTATCTAAATTGTAAAAGAAGAAGTAAAATTATTTCTGTTCACAGATGATATGAAATAATATATAGAAGCCTAAAGATTACACACACACACACACACACACACACACACACACACTTAGAACTAATGAACGAATTCACAAAATAGTAGTTTACAAAATCAACACAGAAAAATCAGATGCATTTCTATACACTAATAATGGACAATCTGGAAAGAAAATTATAAAAACAATTCCTTTCATAATTGTTTAAGAAGAATAAATACTTAAGAATTAACTTAACAAAGGAGGGATGGATTTGTACAACTAAAACTACAAAACATTGCTGAAAGAAATTTAAGAAGACAAATAAATGGAAACACATCCCATATTCGTGAATTAGAAGACTCAATATTGTTAAAATGTCTATACAAAGCCATCTACAGATTTAATATAATCTTCAAAAGTCCAGTGAAAATCTTTTGCAGAAATAGAGAAACTTATTCTAAAATTCATAGGCAATCTCAAGAAACCTCAAATAGCCAAAACAATTTTGAAAAAGAACAAAACTGGAGGACTCACACTTCCTGATTTCAAAACATACTACAGAGTTTGTCAGGTTTGAACAGACAGCAGACTGAAACACCGGCTCCACACCCCACTTTCTGAGAAAGAAGCCTATGTGCTTGTCCCTAAGCTTTGTCCTGAGAAGTAGGCTTCTGATACATTTGGGGATCTACAGAGGTGTCTCAGGGAATGTAGCTCTGGTGGATGCCATTTTTGTGCTCTCCGTCTGCCTTGCTTCAGCTCACTAGTATCTCCCAGAAAGGATTTTGCCTTGTCTAGTACCCCAAATTTTGGGACTGCCACTAGGGAATACCTCTATTTTGCCTGGTCCTACAGGACTGTAACCAGTGGAGAAAGCATTCTTAAACAGCTACCACCCCCTGGTCACAGGAAGAGAGAACAGACCCAGGAGCTCAGACTTTCTCTGAAAGAGGTCTATTAGCTTATCATATAGCTGAAGCCTCAGGGACAGGCTTCTAACTAAACACGCATTTAAGTGCTGACTGTAATCCTTCCCAGAGACCTTGGAGGGTTGGTGTTATCTTCACACTCTCCCTCTGTTGTATTTCAGAGTGCCAGTATTCCTCAGAGGGGAGCTCTTACACGCACCTGGTACCTCAGTTTTTGTGGCTGTCACCCCTTGACTGCCTGGCTCTGGTGGTTAGAGAAGCTTCCTGGGTCCCATAGGACTGCAACAAGCAGAGAGAGTTCTTAGCGGAATAACGCTCCCAACGCACTGCATAGACAGCAAACTGAAACACATCCCTTTTTCTGTGAAAGAGGCCTTGCTTGTCCTGAGGGAAATCCAAATTAAAACGACAATGAGATATCAACTCATACCTGTCAGAATGGCTATTATCAAAAAGGTAAGAAATAACAAGTGTTGGTAAGGATGTGGACAAAAGAGAACCCTCGTGCACTGTTGGGGGGAATGTAAATTGGTGCAGCCACTATGGAAAACAGTATGGAGTTTACTCAAAAATTTAAAAATAGAATTACCATATGATTTAGCAATTGCATGCTGAGTATTTATCTGAAGAAAATGAAAGCACTATCTCAAAAAGATATATGCACTCCTATGTTCACTGCAGCCTAATTTATAATAGCCAAGGCATGGAAACAACCTAAGTGTCCACTGATAGATGAATGGAAAAAGAATATTTCACTTTATATATATAATGAAATATTATTCAGTCATAAAAAGGAATGGAGTCTTGCTATTCGTGACCACATGGATGATCCTTTAGGGCATTATGCTAAATGAAATAAGTCAGACAGTTGTAGATACAGAGAACATAGTATTGGTGGTTGCCAGAGGTATGGGGTAGGGGTGGGCAAAATGGATATAGGGGATCAAAAAGTACAAATTTCCAGTTATGAAGTAAATCATGAGGATGTAATGTACAGCATGGTGACTATAGTTAATAACACTGTATTACATATTTGAAAGTTGCTAAGAGAGTAGATCTTAAAAGTTCTCATCATAAGAAAAAAAATTTGTAACTGTATTATGGTGGATGATAACTGGACTTATCGTGGTGATTACTTTGTAATAATACAAATATTGAAATCATGTGTTGTACACCTGAAACTAATCCAATATTTCAATTATATCTCAATAAAAAAAATTAAAATATCCTTTAAAAAGGTACCACAAAGCTACAGTAATCAAAACTGGCACTGACATATTGATAGACCTATAGACCAATGGATTAGAATACAGAGCCCAGAAATATACCCTTGTATACATATGGTCAAATGATTTTTGACAAGGATGTGAGGACTATTCAATGGGGAAAGGACAGTTTTCAGCAAATGATGCTGGGAAAATTAGATGTTCACATTCAAAAGAACTAAGTTTACCTAACACTATATACAAAAATGAACTCAAAATGGACCAAAGACCAAAATATAAGATCTAAAGCAAATAACTCTTAAAAGAAAACATAGAGTAAAAGCTTTGCAACATTGGATTTGAGAATTATTTCTTGAATATGACACCAAAGGCACAGGTAATAAAAAAAGATGAACAAATTTGACTTCATGGAAATTTTAAAAATTTGTGAATCAATAGAAACTATCAACAGAGTAAAATGGCAATCCATAGAATGGGAGAAATATTTGCAAATCACATATCCAATAAGGGATTAATATCCAGAAAGTATGGAAAGCTTCTAAAACTCAACAACAAAAAAACAAATGTCCTGATTTAATAATGGTCAAAGGACTTGAACAGACATTCCTTCAAAGATATACACATGGCCAATAAGCCATGAAAAGATGCTCAACATCACTAATCATTAGGGAAATGCAAATCAAAAGTATAATGAGATCACCTAACACCTATTAGGATGGCTACCATAAAATAACAGTAAATAATAAGTGTTGTTAAGGATATGGAGTGCTCTTTTGGTGCACAGTGTAAAATGTAAATGAACGTATAGCTGCTGTACATGTATAGCCTGAATGTAAAAAGGTACAGCCTTGTGGAAAACAATATGACCGGTTCCTCAAAAAAATTAAAAATTTTTTTGAGAAACCGGTCAATTCCACTTCTGAGTATATACCCAAAAGTATTGAAAACAGGGTCTCAAGGAGATATTTGTACGGTCATGTATACAGCAGCATTATTTACAATAACTAAAACATGGAAGCAACCCGTGTCCATCTTTTATGAATGGATAAACAAAATGTGTATAAATACAGTGGAATATTATTCAACCTTAGAAAGGGAGGAAATTCTGACATATGGTCCAGTATGGAGCATGAGGACATGAAACATGGATGAAACTTGAGGACATTATGCTAAGTAAAAGGAGCCAATAAAAAAAGAGAAATACTGTATGACCCACTTATGTAAGAGATACTTTAAATACTCAAAATCGCAGAGACGAAAACTAGTATGATAGTTGCCAGGACTAGGAGCAGAGAGGAATGAGGAGTTATTCTTTTTTTTTTTAATTAAAGTTTATTGGGGTGACAATGTGTATAGAGTTTCAGTTATATAAGATAAAAAGAGTTATGAAGATAGATGGTGGTAATGGTTGCACAATATTATAAATGTATTTATACTACTGACCTGTACACTTAAAATGATTAAGATGGTAAATTTTATGTCATGTGTATTTTAATACACACACACACACACACACACACACATAACTGTAGGGAAAAAAACAACCCAAAACCCTTGCCAAACTGTAAAAAAAAAAAAAAAAAAAAAATCATGAATTATCTGGATGATCATTTTGTAAGGTATATAAATGGCTAATCACTATGTTGTACACCTGAAATTAATATAATATTGTAGGTCGACTGTAATTGAAAAATAAATTTTAAAAAATTAAAAAACAAACCAAATATAAATACATTTAAAAGATCATGATGTTCCTGACCATTTCTCCTAAGTGCTTACTCAGGATCTATTTGCTCTGTTACACATAATTCTGACAAGCTTTGTTTCGTTCTCTGGAAAGCAGGTTAACTGAGCAGATGACCACAAAGACTCCTTTTATCATTTTTGACCAGTATTCACAGGTTCTTGTTTAATGCTTATAGGCTCTTTGTTTCTATACCATTATTCTAAGTTGGTTTTGTTGTGTGTTTTTTTCTGTTTGTTTGTTTGTTTCACTTTATACCAAATGAAAATGCAAGTGAGTGGATTGTTGCTAAAGATAGTTATAATGACACCAGCAAGAAGTGATAGTTGACAATCTGATGGGACGAAATGGAATAACCATATAATTATATAGCTATTACATATTCTAATTTGGAGCTATTGGCCCTACATGTCTGTGATACCCCTGAGAGCAGCACTGTCTTCATCCCAACATACGAAGTGATACTTTTTTATTACAGTGTCAATGAATCTGTAACCAAACCTAAGTTTGTTTACAATTGGCTGTGAAATCAATAACTACAGCATCGAGTATGCAACAAGGAAAGAGTTTATTTTCAGAGGCAGCCAAATGAGAAAGGAAGGAAACTCATATCTGCTTCCTTGAAGGGGAAATGAAGATGGTTTTGAAAGGGTTTGAAAGGCAGCCTTCCATGTGAAAGGAGAGGAAGTAAACATTCTAAAATCTGATGAAGGAAGTCAATGATTTGGTGTGGAGGACGGTCTTTGCAGGACCCTTGAGTCAATTCCTCTGCACTGATTCCTCAGGACCTGAGGAGTCGTCTCCTGTGGGGTTTTCCACCATGTGATGTTTAAATTCAGTTTCCTGATTCCCGCTAAACAAGTGAATTGACCTCTTATGGGTCTCACATTAGGGAATCACTATCTTCAAATCACTCTGGCATAGCTTTGTTATCTATCCTTACATTTCCAGGAACTGTCTATTGCTTGCAAAAGCAGATTATTGACTGAGATTTCATTTCAAAGAACCATAATGAAGCTTACCTACAATTAATAACTAAGTTTTCCATGTCTATCCTTAACTTTAAATTTTAATCCTTTAGTTCCGCTATGGCTTCAGTCCCCACTGTCTTTTACCTTCATTCCTCCTTCTTGGGGAATGAGGGTGATGACCATTCTAGCTACTTCTTGCTGGAAAGGGGCAAAGATCAGGATTAGAGGAATGGATCTCTTCGGCACTCATTTGAAAATATTCCTTAGTTGCAGGTCGAAACCCAGTATTTTGCATCACTAAAATTTTAGATCTTTGGTCAAGAGTTGTAGGCACATTAGCAAGGTACCAAAGGAGGATGTCTTTTTTGTCTTAGGGGGCCAGGGCTTCTTACTTGGGGGTCGTTGATTCCTCGTGGAGGACCTCAATTCCGTCTTGAATCTCCAAGGGTTAAAGCAGACGCCAGTAGGGTAGCCTACTGCTTCATTTTCCATTATTCATTTTATTCTTGAACTTGATTTCTGCTTTTGAAGACTTCAAAAGCAATCTTAAACAACTGGGACATGGGCATGCCTAGAGCACCTTTTGTGATTTCTTTTGTTTATCTGGTATACTCTGCCCAGTGAATGGGATATTAACCACTTTTAGTTTTTCCAGTGCTTCCATATCAACATCAGCACATCTTTCGTATGCTTCAAAGATTCTTTCCAGGAGTTCTGAGGGGTCTTCATTAGATTTTTTGTTTTATCTCTTGAACCTTATTAAGACTCTTCTGTTTGGGTACTCCTCTCCTTACTCCTGCCAAAAAGCAATTTTAGTAATGGTCAAACCTACCTGTCTCCATTGTTGTTGACATTCCAGTTAAGGTCTGCTGTGGGTACCACCTGGACAGTGTCTGCTCTTAGTGGATTATTGGGGGTGTCTGTATGCATTTGATCAGCTTCTTCTCTAGCTTTTTCCAACACCATATGATGCTCCTCAGAGATAAGAAGAGTGTTAAGGAAATTCTGCTCATCAGCCCAAGTGGGGTTATGAATAGCAAATATGGAAAGAAACAAGTTTTCCATTTTCTTTAGATCATCCCGATAGGTAGGAATATTGTTTTTCCAATGAAATAAATCTGATGTTGGAAAAGGAGTATGAACCCAAATCATGCCTCCAATGAGATTTGCCTTAACAGGAATTGTTCTGCTGGAACTCAGGTGGCTCCCTGGCCAATTTGTGTATTCTCTCAAGTGTGGCAGAAGACCATAACTACCTCTTGTTCCCCAGGCATTTGGGGACCTTGCAGATCTGATGGGTTCAGTGGGATCTCAGGCACCTGAAGTTATGGGGGCTGCTGCAGTGAAGGAATCATGGCAGACCCTCCACTGTAAGGTGGTGGAGGTGCTGTTGTGGAATTCAAGTCAGTAATGAACAAGGTGTGCTCTTTTTCTCTTTGGCCTGAATCAGGTAGTGCAAGTCTCTGAGAGTTCCCTGTCGGTTGAAGCAAAATTTCACCTTTTTTTCTGAGCTGGCTCACTTTGGTATAACAACATAAAAGATTGTAGATAAAGTATTTCATCCCATTTATTTTCCCTTTTACAAAATAAATCCAATCACAAAATGATGTCATAATTGACAGATCCATTTTGGACCACTGTTCTCAGAGCCCAAAGATATTGTGTCCATGTAGTAGTACAGTAGGAAATAATTTTCTTCCTTTTCATGGGCTTTATAACTACTGCCCAATTCTGAAGGATGCAATCTAAAGGACTGCACACAGGAAATGACCCAGAATTGTCCATTATTGCCAATTAATCAGTTGGCCAACTTCAAGTAACTATAAGCTGCAGCAAAACCCAAACAAATGAAGCCTAGGAGTGCCTCTGTGAATGCAAGTCCCTAATTTATCCCTTCCAACTGCGGGCTTCATCGATTAGAACCAGTGACCTTTTGAATCTGCTGTTCTCGCAAGTGGAGCACAAAAAGGCTGACCAAAATGCCTCCTTTTTGAGAGACAACCAAACAGGAGAAAAAAATAAGAATTTAGTCACCTGTACCAAGGCACTTACCCCGAAGGACATCTGTGCAAACCAAAAGCAGAACCGTTTCCTTGTTGCAAAGAAAAACAAGCACCAGAAGTGGACAACTCCCAGCTGTGGAAGAGTCCTAGAGATGACCCCAAAAACAAGAGGCCCAGGCAGCTGCTTGGACACCTCACCAGATTCCTAAAGATGGCCAGGGGCCTATGAGCCACAAGCAAAAGCCTCTGGTTGGCTTGCCACATTTTGTAACAAAGCCAAAGTTTGTTTGCTCAATTCACCATGAAACCCGTCACTAAAGAATCGAGTTTCCAACAAGGAAAGAGTTTATTTCAAGAAGCAGCCAAAGGAGGAAATGGGTAGAAAATCCAAATCTGCCTCCCTGAGGTGTAAAAGCTAAAGGTTTTGAAGGGGGTTGAAAGGGAACTTTTACATGTGAAAGGAGAGGAAGTAAACAATTCTAAAATCTGATGAAGGAAGTCAATGATTTGGTGTGGAGGACGGTCTTTGCAGGACCCTTGAGTCAATTCCTCTGCACTGATTCCTCAGGACCTGAGGAGTCGTCTCCTGTGGGGTTTTCCACCATGTGATGTTTAAATTCAGTTTCCTGATTCCCGCTAAACAAGTGAATTGACATCTTATGGGTCTCACATTAGGGAATCACTATCTTCAAATCACTCTGGCATAGCTTTGTTATCTATCCTTACATTTCCAGGAAAAGGCTATTGCTTGCAAAAGCAGATTGTTGACTGAAATTGCATTTCAAAGAATCATAATGGAGCTTACCTACAATTAATAACTAAGTTTTTACATTTCTATCCTTAACTTTAAATTTTAACCCTTTAGCTAAGCTATGGCTTCAAATCCTCAAGAAGGGATTTAAAGTATATTCAGTCTATTCGTTTTAAGAAGGTAGAGGAGTATGCAATGCATTTATCTAGTTTTCTATACAAGTTGATCCACATTGGCACATGAAGGAGTAAGCTTTTGTTGTAAAGAAAACAATAGCCACCACTGTAGTGCAGGCTCCATGTCAGACAATGTGCGAGGTGTGTAATATAAATTGTCATTAATCCTGCTGGACAGTGCTGCTGCAACGCTGCCAGGCATGGATCTCGGAGTTTTGGGAAGGTAGATTCCTTCTGCTGTGGCTGTGGCAACTGGTTTTATTTTGAAAATTAAAGACGTACAGATTGCCTTCTTCTTGGGAAGAAGTGTGTATATTGACTTAGTTGAACTTATTGTATCGAGCTGCTGTAATTGGATAAGCTTTTGTTATAATAACAATGGACACCACTCTTACATATCTGCTCCATGTCAAGCAGGAGCAAATATGTCAAAGGGGTCTTTAACATAAAATGTGTCTGGTCTGTAACATAAAATATCCTTACTCCTACCAGGTAGTTATTATTATCCCCATTTGACATGTGGCTGGACAAACTGTGGCTCGAAGAATTATTATCTGCTCAAGGACAATAAGTGACATGTAAAGATCTGACTCAGTCCCAGTTGTGTGAGACCCCAAATCCATACTCTTCCCAATCCCATAGAGATGAAATCCCCTTAAATGCACCTATGCTTCCTGGGCAGTGCCTGTAGAGGAGTTGTTTCTGTAGGAATCTTTCTAAAACAGTGGGAAGGTTCCTATTTCTAGCCCTCTTCTCCATGGAACACTGTTCTCAGCCCAAGAGAGAAAAGCCATTCTGGATGCTGTGAGTCTGAACCAAGGGAGAGTTTTAATTATCTAAGAGGAACCCCTGCAGAGTAATTCCTTGACGGCACCTGCTGAGTCTCCACCTCTCAGAGTGAACAGCCCAACCCTGGCTTACCACACTCAGAATTTTCCCTGGCATCTGAAGTCACCCTAAAAATAGCCTCTGGACCTTGGACGGAACCTCTCCTGGTGCCTAAAGCAAAGAAGGTGCCTGTGGGAAAAGCAGCATCCAGGGCAAGTCAAGTCAGCGTTGCAGGAAAGTCAACTTGGTGCTCTCGTTTCCAAGAATGAGTAGCCAGGAAAACCCACACAGACACAATATCCCATTCCTTCCTTCGGCTACATCTCTCTCATTCCTTACCTCCCCTAAAATCCTCTGATGTTGTGTCCATGGTTCTAGGCTCCAATGGAAGTTGAAATGTTACAGATGACTGTAGTTGCGTATTTCCATTCTCCCTGGTCAGTTAAGCCATGATAATACCCCAGTAGTTTAGGCTGCTATGAACTGGTTTCTCCTGAGGGTGGGCCTTGTTAAGAAGCACAGAGGGCTCCACTGTGTTTCAAACTTGTTCCTTTGACAGTTGTGGGCAGTACTCTATGACTGAGTGCCCTTGGAGTTTTTAGCTCTCAGATTTGATCTCATTGAGCAGGTTGCCAGTTAGAATATGAGTTATCCTATCCCAGCAGTGGTGCCCACCGAGGTTTCTTCTGGTGAGTCTGCTCCAGTGAGCTATGACTCCCTGTGAACGCCTGTCTGCCTCTCCAATCTTGGGGGCAAAATTTGGCCATGTGTTCACCTCTCTTAAGGATCCTACAAGAGTTTTTTATATTTTTTTCCAGTTTCTTCAGCTTTTCACTTGTAGTTAGGACGGAGGAGGGGCGACTTCCAAGCTCCTTACAAGAGGAACCCCGTACAATCAATTTTCAGTTAAAATTCTCCACTTAATTCGACAGCTCTGAATTTCCCTCTGGCGGAAGAGGATGAATTTGTGTTGTTGCTGTTGTTGCTGCTTTTCTGTGGTTGTTCTTGCTGTGGTTTTGTTGTTGCTGTTGAGCGTGTGTCAGATACAAACTGTACAGAATTAAAGGAGGAAGCCTGTATGTGTGTGTAGGAGGAACAAACTTTCCTCCACCCTCAGGGTGCTTTCGGCTGGTCTAATAATCAGATAGACGTGACACAGATTAGCAAGACAAAATAACCAAATTTAATACATACATGTGTATGGGAACCCTGCATACATGAAAGAGACAGAGACCCCATATGCAGGAGAGGTTTAGACACAGAAAGGGAACATGGGTATGTAAGACACTGTGAGCTAGGGAAGGGGTAAAGTGTTTTGGGGGCTTCAAAGTGTCGTTGCAGAACGATGGGAAGAAGAGATGTTTAGTACATAGAAGTTTGTCCTGCCATACAGACAGGTCAAAAGATAATCTCCCATCATGGGCAAGGCCCCGAATTTAAGTTCTTTCAACTAGTCAAGGGAGGGGCAGACGTTTCTCCTGAGCCCACAGCTAAGTTCCCCTCACCTCAAAACAATCTCTATGACACAGAAGCACATCCTAGAGTAACTAGCTCTGAACCCCCACAGACATAACCCTTTAAATTGCATGAAAACTCACCTAAGAATTTTCATCCAGATATGAGACTCTGGCACACCCTGATAAATCATCTTTTAAAAAACTTTTAAAAAGCACAGGAATCTAATTTAAAAGATTGGAAATAAACATTACAGTTTATCAGAGTGCTGTAAATTTTTTTCCTCCAAATTAGATTGTTTCCAACTAACCTTGGTTTCTAGGTTTAAAAGTTATGAAGTAATATCATAAAATCGAGGGCCAAATAGTCAAGGGACTATTTTTAAAATCAGTATTTTCTTTGGTGACTTTTGCTAAATCATGCTGTTTAGTGCTAAAGTTGGGAGAAGTTTCAGGGATAGCTAAGAAGCAATCTAAAGAATCAGCACACTCCAAGGTCTGAACTTCCTTGAGCTCACTCAGTGAATCAGGGATGGGCTCAGAGAGGAATGGTTTGACTTTTTTTTTTTTGGTTTTATTTTTTGGGGGCTCTTTTATTAAATTAGTTTCCTGTGTACAAAACACTGTAATAGTTAGACATTTATCATTTGTACCCCTCACAAAGTGACAATCCCTCTCCCCTTAATCTAGTGTCCCTCTGATATTGCATACAGCTGTTACATTTTCACTGTCTCTATTCCTTATGCTGTTCTCCACTTCTTGGGACTATATGTATATATTTGACATTCATTATTGTTCAGCTTCAGCTTCAGGTGTACAGCGCAGTGATCAGGCATCTACATCATCCCTGGTCTCCCTAATAAGACAAGTGTCCATCGGATACCCTACAAAATCTTTACAACATTATTGATTATATACCCCAAATTGTGGTTTTGTATTTCACACCAGGAGACCCTCGTCTGTAGGAAGAACCCTCTGGGTAATCCTTATTTTCCTGTTTCATTCCTTAAACTTCTCTCAGGAAACCGACTCTGAGCGCCAAAAAAAATGGGAGGAGTTTTACTGAAATACTTGGGCTCACAACTTCCGAATCCAAGCCGAGTGCTGCTCTACCTGACTAGGTCCGCATTTTCTGCATGCTGGGATTAGAGCCTTGTAATAGCGGTGAGACTGGCTGGTGAATTTGCCACAATTAATTAATTTCTATTCATTCAACAAACATTGGCTTAGTGCCTACTTGTGTGCCTGATATGGTGCTAAAAAGGGGGGAGAGACTCTTTTTTTTTTTTTTTTTTAACTTTCGCTCCTGGCTCAGCAGGAGGCACTTCTTAAATATTGGAAGTGCTTGAGGGATAAGTTAATGTCAGTCCCTCCCTATCTGGAGAGACAGACCTTTAAAGTAAAGCTTGAAATTGCTGCAGGCTACCCTAGCACCCTCGGGGGGTAGACCCTGATTCTCATGCCCCACACCACCAGCCCAGGATTTGTCACCACCAAAGATTTCAGAGTGGGGAGTAAATAGGGGCTGAGAAGGTTGAAGGCACACCTGGCCGCTAGGGTAGAGTTTTGAGTCTGCAAAGTGACATGGCCATGAAATCAGCTTCTAGAGCAGTCGTCGCTCAACTACGTGCAGGAATCATTGCGCTGGTGAAAGCTATGGCTCTTTCCTCAAGAAAACGCAAGCCACGGACACACATACTTGCAAATGATTTCAGAAGGTTCTATGTTAGACATCTCATCTTGGCAGTGGAAGTATCTCCGCGAAAGTATTTAGCACCTGAGAGCAAAGACTCGCCTTCCACAGCCTCACGTGGTAGTGCCCCATTTCCACATCACACAGCATCCACTATACCTGCTGCCTTTGCTAATTTGGCTCTGCAACTCTGCACGGAAAGCTGAGCCCAGGATCCACCATTCTGAGCGCTGCCTGTTCCTCGCTTCCCTCGCCTTCCCCGCCTCTGTGCCTGACGCGCACCTGCGTTCTACCGGACAGTTCTTCCATTCGCGGGGTCCCTCGCGGCCCCACCAGTGTGCCTTCGGAGAGCGAGTTGCACACGCCCAGTTCCCGTCTCCAGGCTTTTATTCACTTGTGGCAGTGGCGCCCCACGAATTAGGAAGGAGGAAAGTTGAATAGGGGAATCTTGGAAGTTAAGTGTCCCCAAACAAGGAGGCCATCAACGTGGAAGGGGAAGCGATGTGGTGCGAGGCAGGTGTGTCCCAGGAAGTCCTGGGGACTGAGGCCGGGGTGAGGACCGGGCTCAGGTCACTCATCACACACCCATGTGTAGTTTTTCTCTGTCCGGCAGAACCACCACGTTGGAGTCCTTGCCTGCCCCGCCCCCTTCCCGTCCCCGGTACTTTGTCGTGCTCGCCGCGCGGGGAGCCTCTATACAACCTGCGGCGGATCGCGCGCTGCGCGCTCGGACCGGGAGATCTCGGGGAGAGTGAGATGCTGCTTTCTCCTCACTCTCTATACAGGGAAGCAAGTCAGGACTTGGGACCTTCCAGACGGGCTTGAAGCGGAAAGCACGGGCTGAGGAGTCCTGAAACGGGTTGTGCAGGGTGTGAGAGGGTCGAGGTGCTGCATAATTGGGTGCTATGGAGCACGCTTATTCTTGAGAGTGAGGGCAGGTGTGATGCGAACAGGTTACCGTCATGCCGGTATGTAGATGTAACCACAGAGGAGACTGGAAGGCAGGCTTGAGGCACAATTGAGAGTGAACCCGGGCGTGTGACACTGCGCACCACCGTTGGTCTGCGAATGCCTGTACTTTGGGGAGTGGGCGTGTATTTGGGGCAGTAATGGGTTTGCATGGAAGAGTATGTCTGGAAGTGACTGTGAGCAATAGTCTCTGCAGGGACTCTTCGGCTCCGTCAAGCCTGCCCTGCTCTCTATTGGAGAATGAAGTGCGGGGGACGCGGGTGCCCGTCCGGAATCGCACGCCCCTGGGACATCTTGGCAAACAGCAGCCGGAAGCAGGGGCAGCTGGGCAAATGGCTCGCGCAGGCAGATGAGCGAGAAGTGATGAATGGTGGGGTAGGAAGGGGGAGGGCTAGGGGCTGCTCGGAAGCATCTGTGTCTTGCCCTTTTCCGCAGTGGCTCAGCGGACATTGGTCCCCTTCTATCCACTTGAGGGACCACCCCGTGTGAGTCCAGGAAGCCACACAAAGTGGGGAGTCCTATAGTATGGATCACGATTTTAAGGAAGCCCCTCATTGGGCCAGGAAGCTCTTCCAGAGTCTAACCTAGCTGGAGGCCAAATACTAATCACAACAGTCCTTCAAGATGGAAATATGGTCCCCATTTTAAAGATGAGTAACTGAGGCCCTTAGAAGTTACTTGCCCATAACCATACAGTATGGAATTGGCATAGCCAGAATTGAGTGCAGTCTGACAAACATCTTGCTCCCACCTTCACTCTTGCTTCCCATAATGAGCCCGGCTCCTCTGTGGGTGATTCCAGCTGCCTGAAGCAGACACCCTACTTGGGTCCAGAATCAACACTGCTTACACATTAATCCTCCAAGCCTCACTTGCACAGGGGTTTAGAGTTAGACTTGGGGGAGCCAGGAGTCCCTGCAATCCTAGACCCTGCCCTATAAGACCACAGAGCTGGGATGGGGTGGAGTGGAGCACACGTTCAAAACCGGATGAAACTGAACAGGTGAAATTTACTATGACGTCAAGTTGTCCTCAAAATCCTGTTCATGGGTGTTCCTCTTGGGCCCCACCACTCCTCCTCCCCCTTCCATCAATGACCTCAATGCAAATAACAAGTGGGATGATCCTGCTGGATGCTACAGGTTTTAGACGCAAGTGGGTGACACAATCTGTCTGAGTAAAGGGATCCTTCTCATTGGTTGCCCAGAGCTACTGGACCACCCCAGACCCAGAGCAGCGGGAATAAGAGGAGCTGCTGCTGGCGCTGGAAGGCATCAGAAACACTTCCACAGTGCTGTCGACTGACGTCAACGCTACTCCGCTACCATTGCTGCTACTCCGAGACACCTGCTACCTGCTGCCAGGTGAGTCCCCAGACTCCTGCTTAGCTGTGTGATTCTATTTCTCTCCCCCTCTCCTCTCCTCCGTCTCTCCCCATTACTCTATCTCTTGGGCGATCTCTCTGGCAGTGTCAGAGTCTCTGTCCATTTCTCTCTGGGTCTCTTCATCACACAATCTCTGTTTGCTCCGCGATTCATCCCAGACTCCCAGCCCAGGTAACGCTGGCCAGTCTCCGTTCGGGGACTCCCTGCTGCACTCTTCCCGCGCAGAGCCGGGCTCGTCTCGCTGCCTCTTACCGCCCGCGTGCTTACACCGATCTCTGATGCTTGCAGTTCCCCAGGACCGCGCGCAGAGCAGGACGTAGAAGTAACTTTCTGCAGAGTGCACTCACGGACTAGGTCTCCTGCCTCGTGGTCCTCGTGAAATTGGTTCAGAACTTGTCCCAGCACAAGTGGGTGGCAAATAGGTGCTAAGACTGGGGCAGGCAGCCATTAAAGGAAAATCCCCGTTGCAGGTTCTGGGAGCTTTTTCTCAGGTTAGGTCCTGGGTGCCAAGTTAGCACTCTGCTAAGCTTGGTTCTTCCAGGGCACTCTTTGCCAAAGTGCGGAGCGGCTGAGCAGTAGAATTTGGTCTTCAGTTTCTCAGAGATTCCAGGCGCAGAGGTATTCTCTCTCTACCTACATTCCCCGACATACACCTGTAGGTGTGAGCGAAAGTTCTGGGTTGCTTTATTGGGGCAGCTGTGGTGACAGGGCATTCGGTGACTGTCCTCAGTGGAGACGTGGACAACAGGTGTGTGAGAGGCAGCGGGGTGGTTGGCAGGGAGGGCGGCTGTGGGCTGAGACCTCATCACCCAGGTGTCCCGCTACAGTCGCTCCTGCACTTTTGCTAAACCATGCATACTGCAGGCTCACTGGATCTTCCAGCATGCCACTTCGCTGATATGGAAAAAACAAAACACAAAACAGTGAGGGGAAATGAAGTGAGCAGCCTGAAGCCACGGAGCCAGGGAGTTACCTGCAGAAAGCAGACCAGAGTCCAGGTGTGTGGGCTCACAGAACTCTGAGCTGGGGCGATGGTAACATGATTCTTCCCTTGCAGAGGCATCATGCGCTTCTGGAAGCTCTCCCCCTTCCTGGCTCTTGGCTTCTTGGTCCTGTACCAGGTGGGCATCTTCCAGGCAGCTCCACTCAGGTAAGACAGCTCTGCCAGGCGCACACAAGGCTCCTGGCATTAAACAATCTGTGCTCTGAATGGTGGTGTGCTGAAAGTTTAACACTGACTGGGGGGCAGACGGGGGAATGTATATTTTTTCTGATTTAAGGATGTGTAGTTCTTAACTGACAAACAGTGATGACATACAATATTCTTTACTGCATATTTCATATTGTTCATGAGTCTCACACAATGTTTCTGCTTTTTACCAAACCTTTCTGTCTTTAGCCATCCTTTTTTGCCTAATTCAACCATGACCTCAGAAATGAATTGCATCTTAACCTGCTACTATTTTGCCAATAAATTTGTAGTTATTAAACCTGAGATGTGATCTGTTCATCTTTCTTACTCTAGTACAAATTATATTTATTAAACTGAAACCGTTCTTAGCTCAGCACTACTTGCAAATATTATCATTTAATCTTTAATATTGGCTGTATTTAAAACTAGGCTCACAAATTTTCTGAAACTTTAATCTTTCACAAGCCTGCATGAAGTGGATGGAGCAGACCACTTCTTCATTACACCAGAGCCTGACTCCTGGGGCAGCACTGTTTTTGGAAAGCCCCTGGCCTCATGCCCTGTCCACTGAGGGGTGAGGGGCCCACATACTCAGGGAAAGTGGCAGAAACCAGGACATCTGGCTGCTTATCCTGGGGAGGCGGTACGCAGTAGCTCAGGGCCTCTATTTGGTTTGCTTCTCCTCCCCAGGACTGCCCCGGAGAACCTGGAACACCATGCTTCACTCAACGAACAGGATTTTTCACTGGATGAGGAGGAAGCCGATGTCCTCCTGCTGGCTGCTATGATTAAGAACTGGGTGAGGAAGATGGCCACTGAGCCGGAGCAGGAGACCCAGAGCCCCAGGTGAGGCTGCACACCTGCCCAGCACAGGGCATGCCCTCCCTCCAGTCCTGCCCAGGCAGGCACATCCTGGGAGGTAGGAGAGAACACAGCTGGAGAGGTGGCCCCAGCGGGCTGTCACTGTTCACCCTGTCCTGGGGCCCAGCTGTTCTCAGGTTGCACTGAAGACAGAGGTCAGGTGGAGAGACTATGGTTAGATCACATGTAAAAACATCCATTTCTGAAAGCTGTTGGGGAAGGTGTGGAATCATTCAGTCAGGAAATTGGTCTGGCAGCACTGAGAGGTCCTCCCAGCCCTGGAGGAGTTAGGATTGGTAAGTGTGCAGCCAGACGATGGACCCCATATAGCTCAGGAGATTTTAGAAACTTGACTCCATCTTATTATCCTGTGCATGGCATTCTTTCACACCTTCAGGGAGCCTTCACTGCACATTTACAAGGAATAAACTGTCTGTTACTGCTCTGTGTCCCATGGCCAGTCACCAAGAGTCCCCTTTGGGATTTTTGACACCCCTGGAAATGTCTATGGCAAATGATCACGGCTTTTTCCCTCATGGCCTATGATTTTCTGCTGTGATAATTTTGTTTAGTAAGAGAAAAACTTAAGGTTTTCTGGTGCCTTTCAGAATAATTTTACCATGATGGTCCATCCCATGGGGCCAGCTCTCCCCCCACCAACCTCCCACTGACAGCTGTTCTCTTTTTCTCCATCCTGTACATCAGCATCACTGTCCAGAAGAGAGCCTGCAACACTGGCACCTGCTTGACCCATAAGCTTGCAGGCTTGCTGAGCACAATTGGATTTATGACAAACAGCCACCTGCTGCCCCCCGACATGGTTGCCAAAGGCTCTGGCCGCAAAGCCAGGGATCTTGATGCCTGAGAAGCTAACTCCAGTAAGAAGGTGACACCTTTGTACTGTCGGAGGGGAGGATGGATGACTGGGTATTGCAGCGGTGTAGTCCATACTCTAACCCTCCCTGTGCCATATGGGTAAAAAATCCACAGGGGAAGGTGCTTACTCCAGTGTCTGGAGAAGGACAGAGAGTCACAGAAGGACAAGAACTGAAACCTCTACATTTTGAGTTCATTTCTCTCCATTTTCCAGTGTCTCTCTGGGACACTGAGATTTGCCAGGAAATATAAATCCTGTTTATTTAAAACACTGGTCCCTGCAGTTGTAATTGTGCTTATTCTAGTATTCAACTTTGAAAGGTAATGAAAATATCCTTGTGGACTATACACTACAATGTTGTGTACATCTGAAATCAGAGCATACACTCGGGGTCAAGAACTGTATGTACCCTCTACTATTGATACCGGCATGGACCGGACACTCTCTCAGAGCCTCAGTTTTCCCATCTGGAAATCAAGGGCAACAATAGTATCTACCTGCTAGTATTAGTCGAAAGAGTAAATGATAGAATAGATGTGAATGCCTCACAATTAATAAGTAACTAAATTCTGGCTATTTTGTTTTCTCCTAGATCACCATGAAGCTGAACTCTACATCTTTCATTCATAGTAAAAGCAACTTATAGGAAAGCATGGACGACACACACATATGCATGCTCCTTCATGTTGAAATCATTCTTTCATGTTTAAAATAAATTAAAGCTGCATGAATAATAAAGCAATTGCAATGACCTTGTGTGCGTCTTTTTTATATTTTATTCTATACTCAATAAATACGACAGCATGTCTCACCGGCTTATCTGGCAGCGAATCTGGGCCCCATCAGCCAACCTGTTGATGTTGGTCATTTTGCTAAATCTCGGGGAGACATGAAATTGCTGCCTCCTGGGTGTCTGGGGGACACATGTTAGTGCTGTGCCTCAGCGGACTTTTTCTTTAAAGAAATCTTATCATGTACGAATTTTACCAAGATAAAAAAAAAATAATTCAATACACTCGTTTTAAGGAGTCCCTACTGCTATCCATACTGTTTCCCCAGGAGAGCCTCAGGGACCTGTGAACACTTTGTTGACCAGCTGACTCACATGAGGGAAAGGCAACATGCTGGGGGTGGGTCCTCAGTGTCCTGTACCCCCAGTTTCTCATAAAAACTTCCTAATGGAGTTAGAAGCCTATGCATCTCAGAGATAGAATTTGCATTTATTTTCAGAGTGTCCTGGTCCCCAGCTCCAAAGGGTATCTGCTCACTTCTCCTTAAGTCAGGTTTGCCCTTACCCGTCCCTGTCTTTCCGCCCCATAAGCACCCTTCATATACCCATAGCCTGCTAAGCCTTTTAGAAACAGTGGTTTATAATTTCAAATGGCATCACAGACTGGCAGACCCGAAGGTCATCAGATGCCATCCAACGCAACTCTTTTATTCTCTGACATGCAGAGAAGAAAAGTACATTCCCGTTTAGCCTGGGTTCCAAAATGAGAAGTTGGACCTAAACCTGATCTGCAGCCTGGAGCCACGTGCAACCAGCACAAGCTGAGATCATTTTCCCTACCACACACCCATGAGCAAGAAAAATAAATAGATGCTTTTGAGATTTTGAGGTTGTTTTTCGGTAACATTGTTGTGGTAATAGTTACTGGTGTATATGATTTGAGAGTGTTATAGAGTGAATGATTCATACATTGAAGCCCTAATATGAATCCCCAAATTCATATATTGAAGCCTTAACCCCCAATGTGACTGTTTGGGGAGGGGACCCTTAGGGAGGTAATTGAGGTTAAATGAGGTTGCAAGGGAGGGCCTGTAAAGTGGTAAGACCGGTATTCATATGAAAAGAGGAAGAGATACCAGAGATCTCTCTTTCTCTGGCCATGCACATGCAGAGAGGAGGCCAGGTGAGAACACGGTGAATAGACAGCCATTTGTGAGATGAGAAAAGAACTTACCACACACCAACACGGATGGGACTTTGATCTTGTACTTCCAGCATCTGGAACGAAGAGAAAATAAATGTCTGTTGTTTAAGCCATCAGCCTGTGGTATGCTGTTATGTTGTCAGAGCAGACTAACTTAGGGGGCATTAGTTGATGGAATTATTTGTGCTGCAATAACTTGTGTTTTCTCTTATTGAGATTTTGGGTTTAAATCAATTTGCTCAATAGCCAATGTATCAAATGTACTCATTTATTTTTATGAATCCATTTACATTTTGTTTCCTTGATACCATCTTTAGGAATGTTTATTTTCTCTCAGTTCCAGTCTCCCTCTGCTGAACCTGGATTATATATCTTAAATAAATTAATTGTGTTTTGTGTCTAGAATGGATATGTACAATATATTGCAAAACAGTGAACATAAACATACAAGTGTACCAACCTGGATGAATCTCACATAGAGTGTTGACTGAAAAATAAAGCAAGTTGCCGAGTATATATACAAGATGATACCATTTGCATTAAATTTAAAACACATATAACATTAGTGTATATAATTTAGGGGTACATACATATGTAGTAAAAATGTATAGTCATGTGTATGGAGAATGAACATCACATTCAGAAAAGTGATTAACTTTGAGGGCGTGGGAAGGAGACCGCATGAAGAGGGTTATATAGTCGGCATCTACCATGGTTTTGTTTCCTCAGGTATCGTTTGCTAAGCTTGCTAGTTTGTACGTATGGATGATTATTATATTCATGTTTAGTAGGAATGAATGCAGTGTGGGGGTATTTTATGTTAAGGGAACTACCACAAAATTAAAAAAGAATGTGTAAATTTTAAATGCCAAAGATAATCTGCTCTGTTCTATAGAAAAATAGGAACAAAAGACCCCAAAAATGCACAGTTTGATAAAAGATACAGTAGGAAATGCTCATATAGCTTTAAAATAGTTGTAAGTTAGTCACCACTGAAAATGCTAAGACTATCAGCTTGCATTTAAAAAAAAATATATCCAACAATGTTTTTTCTGCAAGGAAAAACTTTAGAACAAAAGGATTCAGAGTTGACTAAAATAAATGGGTAGTAGAAAATATATAAGACAAATATGAAGAAAAGTAAGTAGAGGTAACTTCATAATAGATGATCAAAATAGAATTCAAACCAAAAATTAAAAAAAAAAAAAACCTATTTGGAAAAGGAAAGGTGTCATATAGTGGGAAAAGAAAGTAATGGCAAGAAGATATATGTATCATAGACACATGAACCCAAAAAAATGGTCTCAAATATTAAAACAAAACCTGACAGAACTGCAGGAGAAATATGTATATCAAGAATTCTTGTTATAGAATTAATGTGCAGTTTTAATAAGCCATTCCCTTCTGGAATCACCTCCAAACTACATGGTTCAAAGGTGGTCTGCAAATACCCCCTGACAATATGATGGATTTCAGAAAATATACAGTGTTTACATCCACAAAGGTATAAATGATTTTATTAATAATCAGATCATGTCTACTTTCCCCCAAACCATTTATTAATTAACCAACATGTACCACATTGACTTGAAACATCACCCTTATGATATGCTGATCTCCTGGAGTTTCTTTTCTCTTCTATGGATATGTCTATGTACCAGTAATACAGTTTAATTATTAATAGAAAAAAAGGCACCTTATACCTGTCTTTTTGCAAAAAGCGTTTGGCATTTTTACATATTTATTCTTCCAGAGGAAAGTTAGAATAATTATCAATTAAAAAATCCTGTTCGAATTTTAATTGACATTGGGCTTTCCAGGTATACAATTGTGTCATCTGTAAATAATAGTAAATCTTATTTCATATTTTTGTTCTTTTTATATCAAGTAGAACTTCTTGACAATGTTGAGATAAAAATGGTGATAATAGGTGTCCTTGAGGATGAAGGCTATTGATTTCAGATGGAGTGTCTTTTATCATCTTAATAAAGTATCTTTCTTCTTATTTTATACTAAGAGATTTTTTGAAAAATCATAAATGGACATTGTTTTTTTGATATTGAATTGTATGACTTCTTTATGTTTTTGATATCAACCGCTTATCCAATATATCATTTGCAAATGTATTCTCCCATTCAGAAGGTTCTTTTTTTGTTTTGGTGATGGTTTCCTTCATTGTGCAGATGCTTTTTTATTTGATGTAGTCCCATTTGCTCATTTTTCCTCTTGTTTGACTTGCTCAAGGAGACATATCCAAAAAGATATTATTAAGACTGATGTCAATGAGTTTACTACCTATGTTTTCTTCTATGAGTTTTATGGGTTAACGTCCTACATTTAAGTCTTTAATCCATTTTGAGTTTATTTTTGTATATGGTGTAAGACAGTGGTCCTGTTTCATTTTTTTGCATGTATCTGTCCAGTTTTCCCAGCTTCACTTATTGAAGACAATATTTATTCCCCAGTGTATATTCTTGCCTCATTTGTTGTAGATAAGTTGACCTTAAAAGCAAGCGTTTATTTCTGGGCTCTCTATTCTATTCCATTAATCTACGTGTCTATATTTGTGCCAATATCATACAGTTTTGATTACTATGGCTTTGTAATATAGTTTGAAATCAGGGAGCATGATACCTCAAACTTTGTTCTTGTGTCTCCAGATTGCTTTGGCTATTTGGGTTCTTTTGCAGTTCCATATAAGTTTTAGGATTATTTATTCCAGTTTTGAGAAGAATGCCATTGATATTTTGATAGGGATTGCATTGAATCTGTAGATTGCTTTGGGTAGCATGGACATTTTAACAATATTAGTCCTTCCAATCCATGAGCTCGATGTATCCTTCCATTTATTTATGTCCACTTTAATTTCTTTCTTCATTGGTTTATAGTTTTCAGAGTATAGATCTTTCACCTGCTTGGTTAAATTTATTCCAAGGTCAAGGTATTATATTCTTTTTGATGAACTTATAAATGGGGTTGTTTTCTTAATTTCTCCTTCTGATCATTTGTTATTAGTGTACAGAAATGCAATGGGTATCTGTATATTAATTTTGTATCCTGCAAATTTACGAAATTCATTTATTTTAGAATAAAATAAATTAATAAAATAAATTATTATTTTAGAATAAAATAAAATAAATAAAATAAAATAAATTAGTCTTAAATTACTGAATTAATTTATTATGAATTTATTGAATTAATATATTAATTCTAATATCTATTATTGACTTACATATATTTTTGTGAAACTTGTTAACTTTAATTTTTTGTGTGCATTAGCAAATTATATTTTTTCATTATAATTTAAAATATTCATATTTGAGGTTGTATCTTTTTTTTTCATTCTGGATGTGATGTATCTCTATTTTCCTTTTTCCTTTTCTTTACTCACTTTACCAAACTTTTCCATTTTGTTAGACTCTTCAAAGAACGAGCTTTACTATTTATTTTTCAATTCTACTATCTTTCTAGTTTGTAATTCACTAATTTCTTTTCTGCCCACTTAATTTTCTTCACCCGTATGATTTTTGAAAAGTTTATTAGCTGGTCTCTTTGTAGATTTCTGAGTTGAATTATTAAATCAAATTGTTTGTATTCTCTTTTTTTTAATTACTTGTATTTAATCACTTCTTCCCTACTCCACTGATAACATCCCGATCAAAGTCTTCATCATGTTTTACCTGGACTAGAACAACCTCCCAGTTGATCTCCCTATTTCTACCCTTTTTGCTATGTAGACAATTCTAGAGTGATCTTTTCAACACACAAGTCATATGGTGTCTATCCTCTGCTCAAAACCTTCCGCACGCTCTCCATTCACTCCAAATAAAAGTTAAAGTCCTTATAATAGCCTAAGATCTGACCCCATATCGTTTCTCTGATCTCCCTTTCTGTCAATTACCCCACTGCATGCTCCACTCCCAGTTTCCTCAGGATCTTTACACTTACTTTTTTTTTGCCTAGAATACTGTTCCCTCAATGTCTGTATGACTGCCTTCCCCCTTTCCTGGAGAACACTGCTGAAATGTTGCCTCAGAGAAGGCTTCCCTTCACTAATCACTCTCTATCCACCCTATTCAGCTTCATTTTTATTCATAGAATTTACCACTAGCTGAAATAGTATATATTATATATTTATGATTTTTGTTTCTGAGTTCATCTTTAACCATATAACATGTTATGAAATGTAAAGATCTTGTTTTTAAATTTTTTTTAATTTCAGATGTACAAAACAATATAATCATTAGATGTGTACACCCCTCACAAAGTGATAACCCCACCATATCTACTACCCATCTGACATTGTACATAGCTATTAAAGATCTCATTTTTAAAATAGTTTATAATTTTTGTTTCGATTGGCACTTTGACTCAAAAGTGTATTATTAAATTTAAAATACTTTAAAAATTATTTTTCAGTTCTAGTTTTTTACATTGAGGTTTGCTATCATATTTACTCGGGAAAATTTTTAAAAATTTTCTATTAGGTTTATTATATGTTCCTTTCTGATAAATGATTAAAATATATTAGGAAAAAGTAATTTCCCTGAGGTATAAAATTATATATCTATATCTATCTACCTCTATATCTATGTGTATATGTAATTAAAGTGACTAATTTTGAAAGACACTTTGGTTGTTTCCATGTCTTGGCCACTGTAAGTAAAGCTGCAATGAACATCGGAGCACATATATCTTTATGGATAAATGTTTTCAGATTTTTTGGGTAGATACCCAGGAGAGGGATTGCTGGGTCATATGGTAATTCTATTCGTAATTTTTTGAGGAACCTCCACACTGTCTTCCATAGTGGTTATACCAATCTGTATTCCCACCAACATTGTTTGAGGGTTCCTTTTTGTCCACAGCCTCTCCAAACTTGTTACTATTTGTCTTGTTGATGATAGCCATTCTAACTGGGGTGAGGTGATATCTCAATGTGGTTTTTATTTGCATTTCTATGATGATTAGTGATGTTGAACATTTTTTCATATGTCTATTGGCCATCTTTTTGTCCTCTTTGGAGAAATGTCTATTCAGATGATCTGGCCACTTTTTAATTGGATTTTTTTGGGTTTGTTTTTTGTTGAGTTGTATGAGTTCCTTATATATTTTGGATATTAGCCCCTTATCAGAGGTGTTGTTTGCAAAAATCTTCCATTTAGTTGGTTGCCTCTTTAATTTGTCAATGGTTTCTTTTGCTGTGCAAAGCCTTTTAGTTTGATATAGTCCCATTCATTTATTTAGCTTTTATTTCCCTTGCTTTGAAATCTAATTCATAAAATCCTCTCTGAACCCAAGGTCCACAAATTTAGTACCTACATTTTCTTCTATGCAGTTTATTGTTTCAGGCCTTATGTTTAGGTCTTTGATCCATTTTGAGTTAATTTTGGTACACGGTGACAGAAAGCAGTCTAGTTTTGTTCTTTTAAAAACTCATAGACACAGACAATAGTTTAGTGGTTACCAGAAGGTAAAGGGGGAGGGAGGTGGTAGATGAGGGTAAAGGGGATCAAATATATGGTGATGGAAAGAGAACTGACTGTGGGTGGTGAACACACAATGTTATATATAGATGATGTATTACAGAATTGTACATCTGAAAACTATGTAATTTTACTAACAATTGTCACCCCAATAAACTTCAATTAAAAAAAAAATTAAGCCCTCTGTTCTTCCCATTGAGTCCTTTATACCAACACCCCCCTCCGTGTGTGTGTGTGTGTGTGTGTGTGTGTGTGTGTGTGTGTGTGTGTGTTTAATGCCTTTCTTCCTATAGCTAGTAGCTACTCTTTCACATCATTCTTTCTGCCTCTAAGATTCTCATGGTGGGAAGAAACTGTTAAGGCTATGTAGACCAACCTTCATGCTTGGACCTCCTCTATAACATACTCCAAGTGGTATTCCAGCTTGTTTTTGAAATTTTGATGTTACTATCTCCTGAGGTAGCTCAATCTATCTTTGGATCACTCTGTTAGAATATTCCTCCAATAGTGAGCAGAAGTCACTTTCTCTTCTCTCCTGCTTCACTTGCTTCTTAAGAGATTCATTCTTTGGAAGACTCTCCAGGGAGAGCTGGCTGTGACTACGACACACCTCTGAATCAAGGACTGGGTATGAATTTGGGGGATTTTAAAGAAAATTATATTTTCTTTATTATGAAGTCCCTGGCTGGACTTTGGTTTCTCTGAGCCATCTCATTAGCTGGAGCCATCCTAGGCAATTATCTATTCATCTTCAATAATGTATCTGGGGTAAGGGAGAAGGCTCCTCGGTTATTTGAAGTCTCAGATATTTCTTCACTTGTGACAACTTTTCTGGATATTCCTGTAGCAGTTGTTGCACATAACTGATTGGTAGATCTAACAAATATATTGCGCTTGGTCTCTGTAGAGCTCTGAGACAAGCACTATTAATCTGGGCATCATCTATCCTACTCAGGCTTGCCAGAAGAGTGATAAAATTGTTTCTATAAGGAGAGGTAATCCAGAGACTTCCTGGAGAGCTTGGTTTATCTGTAGATCTAGAAAGAGGGTATGAGTGGTTTCTGGCCTACTTAAATGTGGCCAACAATGGCCAAATCCTGTAGAAAACCATTAATAAAGTCAACAATATTACTTATGATGTGTCATCTGACTACTGTTCTAGTCTCATTTCTCACCAATCTGACTCCAGTTACACTGGCACTGTGTCAGTCTGTCAGAATCTGCATGTTCTTCCAGCCACAGTGTCTTTCAATTGGTCTGTTCTCCCCTTATTCTTGATTCCCAGTTTAGTGTTACTAATCTTTAGATTTTCCCAGATGACCACCCAAGAGTCTAGGTTATGTCTCTTTCTTATTTGACTTCAGAGTGGCCATATCTTTCAGCTCACCATTTCAGGGTTAGTCTATTTAGTAGTGTGATTAGTAGATTAATGTTTACTCCCCTTACACTGAAGGTGCCATTCACAGGAATGGCATCCATTTGCTCTCTATTGGAACACATAACGTAATGCCAAGGTAGTAGGTGCTCAGTAAGTATTTGAGGCATGAAGGAAGGAGGCAGTTAAAACACAGTGTGATAAATGATATCCTTGGGGTAGGCACAGGAAGCTGTATTCTAACCTAATCCAGATAGAAAAGTTTTCCTGCGTACGTGATGTCGTTTCAAACACATTTATGTATATATTTATTTCAAAGAATTGGCTTGTGAACTGGCAAGTCCAAAATCTGTAAGGCAGGCTGACAGGCTGGAAACTCTCAGGCAGCAGTTGATGGGCAATCTTTTTTTTTTTCTTTAAATACAAGATCTATACATAATATTGCACATAAATTGTACTTTGCTAACAAAAATATTCAACTATTTTATAATGTTACATACAACCAAAGGAAAATACTTTTCTGTTTTGTCCAGTTTTATTAAGATATAATTGTGCTCGCTTTGGCAGCACATATACTAAAATTGGAAAGATATAATTGACACAGAGCACTTTAAAAGTTTTAGGTGTATAATATAATGATTTGACGTACGTATATTGTGAAATGATTACCACAATAAGTCTAGTTAACATCCATCATCGAATATAGATACAAATAAATAAGGTTTTTTTCCTTTGTGATGAGAACTCTTAGGATTTACTCTCTTAACAACTTTCCTATATATTGTACAGCAGTATTAGTTATAACCATCACATTGTGCATTATATCCCTAAAACTTATTTATCTTATAACTGAAAGTTTGTATCTTTGGATAACCTTCTACCTTCTTTGTGGGAGTGGTTGCAGTGGATGGACAGTGTAGCCTTGTACAGGGTCACCCTAGGTTGGGGGACTGGTTCTGACAGAGTTCCTCCCTCTCTACCTTGACCAAACTCATATCCTTCCTGATCCAGTGGTGTTCTGGGATCTCCCCTCAAGCAGGCTGGACTTCTACAAGTTCTTTCTTTCCTATGGATACCTGCTCAAGTCAGCAATCTCCAGGTTTTTTCTCTGTCCACAGTAAGAGGAGGTGGGGCAGGTTTGCTGACTCCAAAATCTTTAGTGAGATCCAAGATCTGTCTGCCAATTTTTGGATGCACTGGTGGGCAAGAATCATCCTAGATCCACTGGTATATGGAGATCGGGCCTACACCTCCCAACGAGGTACATTTGTTTGTGGATAGATATCTAATTAGTTGTTTTAAAAGGGGGAGAGAAGGAGGAATGTCTTACACCACTATGATGCAATGTCACTCTTTTTCTTGTTTTTCAATGTAAGCATTTATAGTTATAAATTTCCCTTTAGCACTGCTTTCACTGCGTCTAATAAGTTTTGGTTTCTTGTGTTTTTGTTTCCATTCATCTCTAAGTACTTCTAATTTTCCTTGTGAATTCTATTTTGATCTATTGATTGGTTAAAAGTATGTTGTTTAATTTCAAAAATTTGTAAACTTTTCAGTTTTTCTTCTGTTACTGATTTCTAACTTCATTCCAATGTGATTGGAAATAATACTTTGTATGATATCTATGTTCTAAAATCTATTGAGACTTAATTGGTGGCCTAACATATAATCTACCCTGGAAAATGTCCCACGTGTACTTGAGAAGAATGTGTATGCTGTTCTTCGGTAGAGTGTTCTATAAAATGTCTATTAGATCTAGTTATTTTTTTCATAAAGTTCTCTATTTTCTTACTTTTCTTCTGCATAGTTGTTTTATCCATACTGAGAGTGGGGTAGTAAAGTTTCTGACTATTATTGTAGAACTGTCTATTTCTACCACTAATTCTGTCAGTTTTTGCTTCTTATATTATGATAATCTGTCATTAGGCACAAAAACATGTATAATGTTATATCTTTTCGCTGTATTGAGTCTTTTATGAACATACAATATCCTTCTCTTTTTCTTTTAAATCTTTATAATTTAAAGTCTATTTCCTCTGATATTAGTATAGCCATCCCTGCTTTCTTTTGGTTACTATTTGCCGATAATATTTTCCCATCCTTTCACTTTTAATTTATTTGTATCTTTGCTTCTAAACCAAATTTCTTTTAAACAGTTTATACATCGTTGGGTCATGTGTTTTTATCTATTTGGCTAATTTCTGTCTTTTGACTGGGAGTTTACTCCATTTACATTTAAAGTAATTACTGATAAGGAAGCACTTACTTTTATCATTTTGCTATTGTGTTTATATGCTTTATAGCTTTTTTTCCTCTCATTTCCTGCATTATTTTCTTCCTTTGTGATTAGCTGATTTTTAGTGAAATGTTTCATTGATCTATCACTTATTTTTGTGTATAGTCTATAGCTATTTTCTTTGTGGTTACTATTCAAATTACATTTAACATTCTGAGGTTATAATCTAACTTAAATTTGTAACAGCTTAACCTCAATCACATACAAAAATTCTGCTCCTTTGCAGCTCCATCACCTCCCCTTTTGACTGTTAATGTTGCAAAATTATATCTTTATACATTACATCTTTATACAGAAGCATAAACTAATAATTCTTTTAAATGTATTTGTCTCTTAAATTATATGAAAAACCAAATGAGGAGCTAAACACCGAAGTTACAATAATACTAGCTTTTAGACCAATTTTTTTTTTTAATGTAGTAATCTCATAAAGCATGTAGAAAACAGAAAACACAGTTGCAAACCATTATTACAATAATACTAGCTTTTATAATTGCCCATGTAATTACACTTAGTGAGATCTTTATTTCTCCATATGGTTTCCAGTTACTGTCTAATGTCCTTTCATTTCACCCTGGAAGACACCCTCGAACATTTCTTGTAGGGAAGGTTTCATGATAACAAACTCCCTTAGGTTTTGTTTATTTGGGAATGTCTTAATTTGTCTCTCATATTTGAACAATAGTTTTACCAGACATAGGATACTTGGTTGACAATTTTTTTCTTTTAGCAATTTTAGTATATTGTCCCACTGCCTACTGGCCTCCAAAGTTTCTGATGAGATATCTGCTGATAATCTTTTTGAAGCCCTTGTATGTCATTAGTTGCTTCTCTCTTGCTGTTTTCCAGATTTTCTTTTTGTCTTTTGAAATTTGATTATAATGTTTCTCAGTATGATCTCTTTGAATTCATCTTATTTAGAGTTAATTTAGATTCTTGGCTGTGTAGATGAACGTCTTTCATCAAATTTGGGAAGGTTTCAGTGATAATTTCTTCAAATATTTCCTCTGCCCCTTTCTCTCTTTTTTTTTCCAGTGACTCCTACAATGCATATATCGGTCCACTTGATGGTTTCCCACAAGGCTGTTTGGTCTCTGTTCATTTTCATTCAGTCTTTTTTCTTTCTTTTTCTCAGACTCTATAATTTCCATTGTCATATCTTCATGTTAAGTGATTTTTTTCTTCTGTCTGGTCAAATCTGCCTTTGAACACCTCTAGTAAATTTTTCATTTCAATTATCTACTTTTCAACTCCAGAATTTCTATTCAGTTTCTTTTTAGGTTTTCTATCTCTTTGTTGCTATTTCCATTATGATCACATTATTTTATTGACTTTCTCCATATCTTCCTTTAGTTCTTTGAGCATATTTAAGACAGTAGTTTCAAAGTCTTGTCGAGTTATCTGCCTTCAGGTCTTTTTCAGGGTTCATTTCTGATAATTCACTTTTTTCTTTGAATGGGCCATCCTTTCTTATTTCTTTGTATGTCTGTGACTTTTTGGTGAATACTGGACATTTATATCTAGTACTGTGGTAGTTCTGGAAATCAAATTCTCCCCTTTCCCAGGGTTTGCTGTTTTAGTTCTTGTTTTTGTTTGTTTATTTATCTTGTTAGTAGGTTATCTCTGTGGCAAATATCAACTGAGTCATAAACTTAAGGTATTTTAGGTCTTTTATGAGCCTGTGTTTTCCCTGGGCATGCACAGTCACTTTCTAATTTTTTCGTGTATACATATTTACTTTAGAATATCCTAGAGTTTATATCTGGTTTCCAAAAGGGGAAAAACAGAAAAGAGAGAGGGAGATAAAAAGGGCTCTAGTTCTTTAAATTCCATTAAGGTCATTTCAGCCAGAGGCTGAGGGACTTGCAACAATAGGGAGATCTGCAACAATGGCTTTCAGCCTCTTTGTATGTGGTCTGTGGTCAAAAGCGTCAAGCAGCAATCAGAACACAGATCCCTGATATTTTGACAACAAGGTCCTTTTTGCCCACTGTGGCATATACAAGCCCTGCGCAAGTTGCTTCAGGAACATGTGTAAAGTAGCCTGCCATGAGACTGATGGGGCTTGGATAGCTGCTACTGTGCTAAGAGCTGAGTTGACCAAAATTCACCACAATTTACCATTCAAGACTCCTCCTGGAATTTGCAAGCCTTTAGTAGCCTCCAGAGTTCCAAAATGGTACATTGGACTGATTCTGCCTGTGCAGTTATTAGCTAGGTGAGAAGACAGATTTCTAAGTGATTGCTATGCTGCCATATCCTCAAAAATCATCTTAGAGGGCTAAACCAGGAGCCAGGTATATGTCCCTAGAGAGAAACATGAGATTCCAGAATCCTCAAAGTTACCTTTGGAGCCAAAATGAGAAGACTCCTTTTAGGAAAATGCTGGCACACTTGCTAGAGCAAATTCCTAAATTCCTTTGTCTGGGATTTAGGCATTACTGTGCCTCCACACTATAGCCATGCAAATAACCTGGCACTAGGTGCTAAGTCACTAACTCAATAAGGCACTAATAACAGAGAGTGTTGCATCTATCCCTTCCTGTGTCTCTGCTGAGACCATGTTGTCTTTGGGAATAGACCTTGGGAACAGGTGGCTACATCTTGGCTCAGCATACCCAGTCTTTGCTCAGATTTCTGAGGTCCTCAGGACAGTGGGACTGAGAAGCCTGAACAGGCATGTGTAAACAGTCGCATTCCACATGGAGAATACCTGAGCCCCAAGAGGCTTTCTTCTCTGAGCTGAGCAGCTATTGGTTCTTCAGCAGACAATACCACTAGAATAGGTGATAGTGTAATATATAGAAAAGAGGATTGATCTTGGGGGAGGGGGTTGGGGTCCAGGATACCAACCTCTCATATTTGCTCTGCTTTGGGCTCCCTATGTGGTCTTTGCCAGGCCAGTCCTTACTAGCCTTGGCTTTCCCTTGTATAAAATGGAAATATTGGAACCATATGATCTGTTAGTTCCCTTTTAGCTTTATTCTGGAGGGATGACAGGAGGATATGGAGTGAAATCTGTGGGTTTGGGATTTTTACCCATCTCTCATATCGTTGGGCACATCAGACACTATCATGCTGATCTGTTTGTTATCTCCATCACAGGATCTGGGGCCTGTCTGGTCATTGGTGCTTTTCATGCTGGTCCTTCATCTCGATAATCTTCTCTGTGCAGGTGCTGACAGAAAAGATGATGCTGTCTAATCTTGGAGGTGTACTGAAACAGAGGGAGCCATCATGGGGCTTCCTGAAAGGCTCACCAAGAGACAGTAGACCCGAGTCACAAGCTACAAAGATTGGGGTTAGACAACGAAAAGACAGGCTGCTTAGAGGAATTACAAGATTTCCTTCATTAGAAAGCTTTCAGGAGAAAATAAGTCAAAACCTGGAATTATACTGGAAATTGTTGGTGATGGAAATGATTTCAGAATTTATCTGATTCTTTAAGCGGTTTGATCATCAGCAATCCCTCATTTTCTGGGGAGGATGGAAGTTTCCCCAAGTTCTCTACAGACCTTTCTCTGTCACGAGGGACTGACTGACACTTTCTATGGGAACTAGAGGGACGGGGGTCAGTGGGAGTCTCAGCTGTAGATGCTTCTGAGTCTCAAAGTGCAGAGGGTTCATGCAGAGACCTCAGTCTGAGGCAGGATTCTCACTCACAAGTCTTCCAGGCATCTCTAGATCCACAGTTGCAGCTGAAGGAGGCCTCACCCTCACTTAGTGTCTTTGGCTGGGCCCACAGCTCAATCTGGGTGGAAAAATGAAGCCTTTGGAAGCCTGAGGGCAGACAATAATTAAGATGATATAACCTTGGCTTGGATGTTAGTTGTGCATATGTGTGAGTGAATACATATGTGGCAGTGCACATGTGTATGCGTGCATGTGTGTGTGTGTGTGAAAATTAATGTAGGGCAAAGAATATAAGATCTGAGGGTTTCTTCTAGTTCTGTCACTGGCTCATTACTTTGGGTCTGGTAGAAGAGTCCTTTGCAAGTTACCTTGCTCTCTTGCCTCTTTGTCTATAAAATGAAGGTGTTGACACAAGTAGGGGCTAGTTATTAATATGGATCACAGGTGAGCATCATGGGCAATAAACAAATGTTGATGCTTGCATAGAAATAAATATAAGGGGGGGGAATTGTAATTCTTCCATTACTTTCTAAGATGATGCTTTTATTTTCTTTTTGTTTCCTTCAAGACTATGCTTTATTCCATGAATTTCCAGCAAGGGTGGATGAGAGAGCAGGAATCAAATATGTGGGATGTAGAGGCGAAGTAACATATTAAACCTAGTCCTACTCCTCCAGTTTCTGTCATTTATACGAGGTCTGACAATTAAGTTTGTGAACTCATCCTATAAAAAGTGCTAAATACCTCATTGCTGAATATCACTATGGTCACCTTTGAAGTACTCCCCTTGGGAAGATATTCACCGATGCCAGCACCTGGTCCACCCTTCAAAGCAATTTTGGAACTCTTTTCCTGGAATGGCCATCAGAGCTGTCATCGTATTACCCTTGATGTCCTGAATGTCATCAAAATGTCTTCCTTTCAATGTTTCCTTTATTGTAGGGTAAAGAAACAAGTCATTGGGGGCCAGATCAGGTGAGTAGGGAGATTGTTCCAAAACAGTTATTTGTTTAGTGGCTAAAAACTCCACAGACAGTGCTGTGTGAGCTGGTGCATTGTCGTGATGCAAGAACCATGAATTGTTGGCGAAAAGTTCAGGTTGTTTTCATCTAACTTTTTTCACGCAACCTTTTCAGCCCTTCCAAATAGTAAATTTGGTTAACCGTTTGTCCAGTTGGTACAAATTCATAATGAAGAATCCCTCTGATATCGAAAAAGTTTAGCAACATCGTTTTGACTCTTGATTTGGACTGACAGAACTTTTTTGGTCGTGGAGAATTGGCTGACTTCCATTGTGCACTTTGATGCTTTGTTTCAGGGTCATATTCGTACGCCCATGTTTCATCACCAGTGATAACATGGCCCGAAACATCGTCTTGCCTCTGCAGAGGTCCTGGCAAACTTTGACTCTCCTTTGCTTTTGTTCATCGATTACCTCCTTCGGAACCATTTTTGCGCACACATTTCTCATTTTCAGTTAAGATTTTCCCATTTCTCCATCGATGTTTTCTTGGTCTGCTATGCTTCTCACAGTCAGCCGACAATTTTGACACACCAATTCAATGAATTTTTGCAATGTTTTCATCAGTTCTGCTTATTACTGGCGGCCCTGACCTCTCTTCATCAGGAAAACGTTTAAGGGCCGGCCTAGTGGCTCAGGTGGTTGGAGCGCCATGATCCTAACGCAGAGGTTGCCGGTTTGATTCCCACATAAGCCAATGAGCTGTGCCCTCTATAGTGAACAACATATAGTGACTGTGAACAACAGCTTTCCCTCCCTGGAGCTGGGCTGCCGTGAGCAGCCAGAGCTTGGCATGGGCTGCCATGGGCTGCCAGGATCAGCCGGCAGCCAGCAAGAGCTGCCATGGGCTGCTGTGAGTGGCCCACCGAGGATTGGTGGCCAACTGCCTCAGCCCAGGGGAGCACAAGGCTCATAATAGCAGCATGGGCCAGGGAGCTGTGTCCTACACAACTAGACTGAGAAACAATGGCTTGAACCAGAGTTGTGGGGGGAGGCGGAAGAAGGGGAGAAAAAAAAAAAGAAAGAAAAACGTTTAATCCATTAGTACGCTGCCATTTTCTTCATGGCATTATCCTCATAAACTTGGACTAACATGTCCCTAATTTCACTTCCACTCGTGCCAAGTTTAACAAGAAACTTAATGTTTGTCAGTTGTTCTCATTCAAGCTCAGACATTCTTGTGACAGCACACAAAAACATGCAACAACAATAATGAACACCACTCAGCAAGACACTGCCACACATCGACATGAACAGAGCTGTGAGACACTGATATACCAAGGTTATGAAATTTTACTAAGCTGTTTGTACAGTGCTGCCAATGTAAGCACGGTGGCAAGTTCGTGAACTTGTCAGGCCTCGTACATAGTTGCCCCCTGGGCAGGGGTAGACAAAGAGAAGAATTTGGGTGTAGGCTGTCATACATTCTAGCTACGAGATGTTCTTCTAGAAGCTCCTGGGATTCTTGAATTGTAGAACATTAAGAGCAGTAGGCAGTGGTGTTCTGGAAAGGAGTCATACTAGCTTGTAAGAGCTGATCTTTAAATTTTCAGAAATGTTGAACCAGTTATTAAACACCATTGAGCGATTATTAAAATTAATTTATATAAACTCAAATTTTAGTTATGTTTTAAAAAGTTAATACTCAAAATTCATCACTTCCTAAGTATTTAACTACATGTTACTAGTATCTATAGTTTTAAGATTAATTACATCTATTTTATCTGTAATCGTATGCTATTCACATTTTTTCTCAACGTTCATTCACTGATGTTGCATTGGCATCTTAAACTTGACCATGGTAAGAGTATTTACACCACTGAAATTAGCAATTCTGTTGGTGGCTTTCTTGATTATCTAGACTTAAGAAATTATGGAGAAATGTTGAAATGAAGATTAAACTTCAAAATGTGTCAAGTTGGTAGCTGGTACATTATGAATAGCATCAAAAATTGAGGAAATATTCTTCCAGTATTTTAAAACTGATACCCAATTCTTCAAACAAGTTACTCATGCCACTGATAAATATGTGAAGTTCCAAAATGAACTATATGTCATATAATGTTGGAACTATATGTCTCCATTGTTTCATTTTTATCTTATTACGCAAAAAAAAAAAATATTGACTAACACTCATGCCACAATATACTCTTTCATTAGTTACAAACACAGGTTGACTACTGATACAAGAGTTCTGCAAAAATCAATAAAAGCACTCTTGAGGATTAATTGGGTATGGTATTTATGAGAATGACTACAGAATATTTTATTATTTGTAAATTTTGTGCTTCACATCCCTTATATCAATAAACTTTATGATAAACTCATAGGCATAATTTATCTTTTAGAGAGCCAGTAATTAAACATTTCCAGCATAATAATGGAGTAGTGCCCTTGGAACTCTTGGGAAATTGGAAGTCCACATAAGGGGCATGACTTGTGAGATCATACACAGCCAGATGAAGTATTTTGTTTTAATTCTTATTAGAGGAGTTGCTAAATCTTGTTTTATTTTTTAAAAGTTTTATTTTTTAATTATAGTTGACATTCAGTATTATATTAGTTTCAGGTGTACAATGTAGTGCTTAGACATTTATATATTTTATGAAGTGACCTCTCTAATAAGTCTAGTATCCACCTGACACCATACATAGTTATTACAATATTATTGACTATATTCCCTATGCTGTACTTTATAATCCTGTGGCTAGTTTGTAACTGCCAGTTTGTACTTCTTAATCCCTTCACCTTTTTCACCCAGTCTCCCATCCCTTTCCCATCTGGCAATCATCAGTTTGTCCTCTGTATCTATGAATTTGTTTGGTTTTGTTTGTTCATTTATTTTGTTATTTGTATTCCACATATAAGTGAAATCATATGGTATTTGCCTTTCTCTGTGTAATTTATTTCACTTAGCATAATACTCTCTAGGTCCATCGATGTTGTCACAAATGGTAAGATTTCATTCTTTTTTATGACTGAGTAATATTTCACTGCATATATGTACCACAACTTCTTTATCCAATCATCTATTGATGGATACTTAGGTTGCTTCCATATCTTGGCTATTGTATTATAAATAATGCTGCACTGAACATGCGGGTGTATATATTTTTTTGAATTAGTGTTTTAGGTTTCTTTGTATAAATACCCAGAAATGGAACTGATGGGTCATATTGTAGTTCTATTTTTAAATTTTTGAGGACTCTCATACTCTTTTCCATAATGGCTGCACCAATTTGTAATCCCACCAACAGTGCATGATGGCTCCCTTTTTCTCCACATCCTCAACAACACTTGTTTGTTGATCTTTTGATGATAGCCATTGTGATAGGTGTACAGGTATGAGGTGATATCTCATTATGGCTTTAATTTGCATTTCTCTGACTATTAGTGCCGTTGAACATCTTTTCATATCTATTGGCCACCGCTATGTCCTCTTTGGAGAAATATCTATTCAGGTCCTCTACCCCTTTTTTAATTGGATTGTTTTTCTTTTTGGTGTTAAATTGTATGAGTTCCTTATATATTGTGGATATTAACCCTTTATCAGATATATCATTAGCAAATATCTTCTCCCATTCAGTAGGTTGTCTCTTTTATTTTGTTGATGGTTTCCTTCTCTTTGCAAAAAAACTTTTTAGTTTGATAAAGTCCCATTTATTTATTTTTCCTTTTGTTTTCCTTGCCCAAGGAGGCATATTGAAAAAAATACTACTGGGCTGGGCTGGTGGCTCAGGTAGTCGGCGTGCCGTGCTCCTAACACCAAGGTTGCCGGTTCGATTCCCACATGGGCCACTGAGCTGCGCCTTCTACAGCTAAGATTGTGAACAACAGCTTTCCCTGGAGCTGGGCTGCCGTGAGCAGCTGGAGGTTGGCGTGAGTTGCCTTAGGCTGCTGTGTGCTGCTGCGGCCTACCATGTGCCCCCATGAGTGGCCTACCTATGACTGGTGACTAACTGCCTCAGCCAGGGTAAGTGCAAAGGCTCATAATACCAGATGGGCCAGGGAGCTGTGCCCTACACAACTAGACTAAGAAACAAGGGCTTGAACTGGAGTGGGGGTAGGGGGTGAGATGGAAGAAAGGGGGAAAAAAAAGAAAAAAGAAAAACTACTACTAAGAACTATGTCAGAGAGTTTGCTGCCTATGTTTTCTTCTAGGAGTTTTATGGTTTTGGGGTCTTTAAGGCTTTAATTCGTTTTGAGTTTATTCTTGTATACGGTGTAAGAAAGTGGTCTAGTCGTTTGTTGTTGTTGTTGTTTTTATGTATTCAGTTTTTCCAACCATTTATTGAAGAAACTCTCTTTACCTCACTATATATTCTTGCCTCCTTTATCATAGATAAATTGACCATTTAGTTGTGGGTTTATTCCTGGGTTCCCTAGTCTGGTCCATTGATTTATGTGTCTGTTTTATGCCAGTACCATGCTGTTTTGATTACTACAGCCTTGTAGTATATTTTGATATCAGGTAGTGCAATATCTCCAACTTTGTTCTTCTTTTTCAAGATTGCTGAGGCTATTTGGATCTTTTATGGTTTCATATAAATTTTAGGATTCTTTATTCTAGTTGTGTGAAAAATGCCATTGGTATTTTGACAGGGATTGCTCTGAATCTACAGTTTGCTTGGGGTAGTATGGACATTTTAATGACATTAATTCTTCCTGTCCATGGGTCTACATCTTGTTTTAATTATGCATTTGTTTGTCTAGTTCATTGGAAGAATGTTATCGACTAAATGATAATGTTCCCTAAAAATCCGTATGTTGGAGCCCTAACCCTCAGTGTGATGATATTTAGAGATGGAGCCTTTGGGAGGTAATTAGGGTTAGATTAGGTCATGAGGGTGGGCCTCATTATAGAAGTGGTGGAATTAGAAAAAGGGGAAGAAAATAAGATCTCTCTCTGTCTCCCCATATAAGCAAAGCACTGAGGAAAGGCCATGTGACAATAAGGTAAGAAAGTGAACAATTGCAATCCAAGGAGAGAGATCTCAAGAACGACTTTGGTTGACACCTTGACTTTAAACTTCTCAAACTCCAGAACTGTGAGAATATACATTTCTGTTGTTAAAATTACCCAGTCTGTGATATTTTGTTATAGTAACCCAAGCTTACTAATATAATTTGTAACATCATTTTTTATTTATTGAAAAATTTTGGACGAATTTGTTTTCAAAACAATAATTCCTGTATCTGCATTTTTTCTTGATCTGATACTTCAGTTTCTTATTTCTAATGACTCTTATTTATGTCTTCTTCCATGTGCATTTTGTGATTTAAAATTTTTTAGCTTGTGTTCATTGGTACTTAATCACTGGAAATTTTTAATGACTTGGGTTTAAATCTCCTAGAGTTAATTTAAATTTACTTCTATTTGATATCTGAGAATAGACTCTGTTCATGATAACTAAACTGAACTCCCTATTTCATTAAGGGAAATTTTCTCGGTTTGTTCAGCTTGCCCACTCTTTTTGAAGCTGTTGAGGTACCTCAAGTATTGGGTGATCTGTTGTTATTACTGATATGATAGTTCATTATTTGATTTATTTTGAAGGGATGGTTTCTCTGTATGAAGGTAACTGTATACTTCTGGGTATGAGTGGGCAGGCATGAACCCACAGTTATATTTTTCAATATGATGCCCCAATGTGCTTCATAACATTAAAACTGAAGTAAAATATTGTCATTAAAATTTTGAAAGTTTGAAGTTTCAGATTATACATCTTTCTTTTTGTTTTTCTTGGAGGCACCAAAATTTTCCCAGTCTAGATACTTTTCATGATTCATAAAAGGAAACAGCTTGCCAAATATAAACTTGGTGTGTGATTTATAAACATGATATATGTCCAAGTTCTCCCTATATTAAATTTATTCAATTTACTCTAATGGCCCTTATATTAGAGTCATGTCTATTCATTGCAGACAACACTTGTACGACATTAGCTTAAAGTATAGTCCTTGCTAATTATACAGGCCTCTGAATTATATAAGTTTATCCTTAAAGGGCTGTTTCTCATATTAAAAATTATAAAGTTAGAGTTATAGAACACATAAAATATTTCAATTGAAAGGAAAAAAGGAGAGGAGAGAGCTGGTCATAAGAGATGATGCAACATGGCACTAAATGATCAGACTCTACCATCTGATCTCTTTTCACTATTCCTACTGCTATTCATTGGTCTCAAGGACACCTGCATGAAGAAACAAAATTTCTTTTCCAAGTTCCTTGAAGTGTAAAATTAGGTTGTTTATTATATTAGAATAACAAACTAACCCCAAAGTTATTTGAAAGAAGATAATAACAAAGATCAAAGCAGAAATAAATAAAATGAAGACCAAAAAGATAATAGAAAAGATCAACAAAACTAAGGATGGTTTCCTGAAAAGATAAACAAAATGAATAAAATTTTAACTAGACTAGAAGTGTAAAATTAGGTTGTTTACTATATTAGAATAATAAAGCCCAAGTTATTTGAGGGAAGGTAACAAAGATCAAAGCAGAAATAAATAAAATAGAGGCCAAAAAGACAATAGAAAAGATCAACAAAACTAAGAGTAGTTTCTTGAAAAAGGTAAAATTTTAGCTAGATTAGGAAAAAAAGTAGAAGACCCAAATAAAAAAAATCAGAAATGAAAGAAGAGATATTACTACTGATACCACAGGAATATGAAGAATCATAAGAAAATACTACGAACATTTATACATCAAAAAATTGAATTATCTAGATGAAATGGATAATTCCTAGAAATATACAACCTAACGAGACTGAATCATGTAGAAATAAAAAATTTGAACAAATCAATAATAAGTAAGGAGATTAAATCAGTAATCAAAAATCTCCCAACATAGCAAAGTCCAGAAGATGGTTTCACTAGTGAATTCTTCCAAACATTAAAAAAAGTATTAATACCAATCCTTCTCAACTCTTCCAAAAATTGAAAAGGAAGGAACACTGCCAAATTTATTTTATGAGGTCAGCACTACCTTAATATCAAAGGCAGACAAGGACACTACAATAAAAGAAAATTACAGGCCAATATCCCTTATGAACATAGATACAAAAATCCACAACAAAATACTAGCAAACTGAATTCAACAGGACATTAAAAGGATCTTACACCATAATCAAGTGGGATTTATCCCTGGAATGTGAGAATAGTTCAACATATGCAAATCAATGAATGTGAAACACTACATCAACAAAATGAATGATAAAAATCATATGATCATCTCAATAGATGTAGAAAAAGTATTGGACAAAATTCAACATCCTTTCATGATAAAAAAAAAACTTTCAATAAATTAGGTATAGAAGAAACCTATCTCAACAAGATAAAAGCCATGAAAATCCCACAGCTAACATTATACTCAATGATGAAAAGCTGAAATGCTTTTATCTAGGGGTGGCCGGATGGCTCAGTTTGTTAGCACGAGCTCTGAACAACAGGGTTGCCAGTTCGATTCCCACATGGGCCAGTGAGCTGTGCCCTCCACAACTAGATTGAAGACAATGAGCTGCTGCTGAGCTTCTGAGGGGTGGCCAGATGGCTTAGTTGGTTAGAGCGTGAGCTCTCAACAACAAGGTTACCGGTTCAATTCCTACATTGGGCTGCGCCCCCTGCAACTAAAGATTGAAAACAGCAACTGGACTTGGAGCTGAGCTGCACCCTCCACAACTATATTGAAGGACAACGACTTGACTTGGAGTTGATGGGCCCAGGAGAAACACACTGTTCCCCAATTAAAAAAATAATAATAATAAACCATTAAAATAGTAAATAAAAAACATCAGGAACACGACAATGGTGCCCACTCTTACAACTGCTATTCAACATAGCACTGGAAGTCCTAGCCAGAGCAATTTAAGGAAAAGAAATAAAGGACATACACATCAGAAAGGAAGAAGTAAAATTGTCTCTGTTTGCAGATGACATAATATTTTATGTAGAAAATCCTAAAGACTCCACCAAAAAAACTGTTGGAACTGATAAATGAATTAAGTAAAGTTTCAGGATACAAAATCAATGTGCAAAAATCAATGAGCTTCTATATATTAAAACTAAACTATCCAAAAAAGAAGTTAAGAAAACAATTTCATTTACAATAGCATCAGAAAGAATAAAATACTTAGAAAAATTTAACCAACTAAGAGAAAGATATGTACACTAAATCTACAAAACATTGATGAAAGAAATTGAAGAATACACAAACAAATGGACAGATATACCCTGTATTCATGAATTGGAAGAATTAATATTTTTTAAATGTTCATAAACACAAAATGTACTACAGATTCAATGGCATTTTTTTTTACAGGAAAAAAAATCTTAAAATCATATGGAACCAAAGACCCCAAATAGCTAAAGCAATCTTCAGCAAGAATGGCAAATCTAGAAGTGTCATCTTTCCTAATTTCAAACTATATTACAAAGCTATAGTAATCAAAACAGTATGGTATTGGTATAAAAATTGACACAAAGATTAATGAATAGAGAATCCAGAAATAAAGCCACATACACACAGTGAACTAATTTTTGATGAGGTTACCAAGAATACACAATGGGGAAAGGAGAGTCTTTTCAATAAATGATGATGGGAAAACTGGATATCCACATGCAAAAGTATGAAATTGGACCCTTATTTTACACAATACACAAACATCAACTAAAAATTAATTAATGACTTAAATTGAAGACCTGAAGCCCTGGAACTCTTAGAAGAAAACACAGAAAAAAATCTCCTTGGCACTGATCTCAGCAATGAGTTCATGGATATGACACCAAAAGCACAGTCAACAAGAGCAAAAATAAACAAGTGGGACTACATCAAACTAAAAAGCTTCTGCACAGTAAAGGGAATATCAACAAAATGAATGTGCAATCTACAGAATGGAAGAAAATGTTCACAAACCACATATCCAATAGGGGTTAATACTAAAACATATAAGAAACACTTACAACTCAATGGCAAAAAAGGCAAATAACCCAATTTAAAAAAATGGCAAACACCTGAATAGATATTTTTCCAAAAAAAACATACTAAGGGTGAACAGGTATAAGAAAAGATGCTCAACATCACTAATCATCATGGAAATACAAATAAAAACCACAATGATATATCACTTCATACTTTTTAGGATATCTATTTTCAAAGACAAGAGATAAATGTTGGTGAGGATTTGGAGAAAAGGGAATCCTTGTATACTGTTGGTAGGAATGTAAACTGATACAGCCATTAGGAGAACAGTATGGAGATTTTTCAAAAATTTAAAAATAGAACTACCATATGATCCAGTAATCCCACTTCTGCATAGATACCAAAGGAAATAAAATTGCTATCTTGAAGAGATATCTGCACTGCCAAGTTCATTGCAGAATTATTTGCAAATTATTCATAATAGGCAAGATACAGAAACAACCTAAATGTCTGTCAGTGGACGGATGGATCAAGAAAACGTGGTTATATACACAATGGGGCCAGAGAATACGGTCACACTAATCTGAATTACATGTCCTTCCCCAAAGGTCAAACTGGTTGGGCTGAGCAAGGTTGGCATTAAAACCTGACAAAAATCAGGGTAATTACCAAAACAAGGGAAGATGGATGTCAGGGAGTCACCCACTGTCCCTTCACTGCAGAGCTTGTTGTCTTCAAAAGGCAAGTGGAGTTTCTCCCTTTAAACAATGAGTGCTTCATAATGCAATCCCAGAGAGTGGTCAGCCAGTTTTTGACAGAGTTCCCAACATCGTACCATCAGGATCGTTAAAGAGCATAGTAGGGCTGGTGGGTATTTCCTCTGTACCGGCCATTTGGGACTAGAAAGAGACTGGGCCACAGCATCAGATACACCTGAGTTTGAATCCCAACTCTGCTACTTACTGTGTAACCAGGTTTGTTGCTTAACCTTTCTATATAGGTCTCTGATTTCCACATGTAACCTGGGGGCAATAATGCCTAGTACATTGTGTTGTGAGAGAATTCAAAACCATAACGCTTTTAAATTATCTAGCACAGTGCTAAGTACATATGTAATCAATGTCCTTTCTTTGTGCCTTAATTGCTTGTTTAGAGAGAACAGAATCAGAACAAAGAAGCTATAATAGCCAGGGTCATTGATCTTTACCAAAGAGAAGATCCCATTGACAGGTTTATGAGACCCAGCTTCGGCTTACATCCCCTGTGGAAACATGCTAATTCATAGTGTTTGGCTATCCATTTTCTGGACTTGGTTGCCATCTCTGTCAGATTCTTTCCTTACTGTGTTAATTAATGATGTCACAGTCTTCTTTGAGATCAGTGTCTTTGAGTCCACCACTTGGTTTCTATAGATATCTCATCCCAAACATTAAATGTGAGATTACTCAGTCTATCCTAAGATCCTGGGAAAACTCACTCCTGTCCCCTATGAACTTAAGCACCTTCCTAGCCTACCTTTCCTCTTGATGAGGAAGGTGAAATGAGTTTAAGGGTGTGAAACCCTTCCATAAAATTGAAAACACTATGCAGATAAGGGTAGTATTATATGCACTGATAGAGGGCCAAGATTTCATGGACCCCAAATCAGGCAAGTTTCCCTGCTCCCCACGATAGTCCTCCTTCAATAGACTTTGTAGCTAGGCCTTGTGTGGAATCTTTTAGTTTTTCAAATTTTTTAAATTTTGAAATAAATTTACACATACAGAAAAGTTACAAAGATATATAAATAATTCCCATCTACCCTATTCCAGTTTTTCCTGGTGTTAACATCTTTTATAACCACAGTCCATTTATCAAAATTTAGAAAATAATTGGTGGGATTGCAGATTGGTGCAGCCACTATGGAAATCAGTATGGTGGTATCTCAAAAAACTGGAAATGGAACTACCTTATGACCCAGCAATTCCACTCTTAGGTATCTATCCAGAGAAATCCAAAATGCTAATTGAAAAAAACATATGCATCCCTGTGTTTATTGCAGCACTATTCACAATAGCCAAGACATGCAAACAACTGAAATGCCCATGGGTAGACGACTGGATTAAGAAATTGTGGTACATTTATACAATGGCGTATTACTCGGCTATAAAGCAGAATGAAATCTTTCCATTTGCAACGATATGGATGGACCTAGAGAACATTATGCTAAGTGAAATAAGTCAGATGGAGAAAGACAAATGCCATATGATCTCACTATATGTGGAATCTAAAGAATAAAATAAATGAGCAACCTAATTAGAAACAGTCTCAGAGATATAGAGAAAAAACAGGGTTGCTGGATGGGGGGAGGTGGGGATGAGGGAGAGGGTGAGGGGATTAGAAGGCACAAATTGGTAGCCACAAGATCGCCATGGGGATACGAAAGACAGTTTAGGGAATATAATCAATAATGTTGTAAAGATTTTGTAGAGTTTCCGATCGGCACTTGTCTTATTAGTGAGACCACTTCATGGACGGTGTAGGTACCTGACCACTGCAGTGTACGCCTGAAGCTTAAGCAGAATAATATTGAATGTCAACTATAATTTAATATACGTATAGTCATAGGATGTGGAGTACAGCATAGGGAATAGAGTCAATGGAATTATAACAGCTCTATATGACGTCAGAGGGGTAGTAGATTGGGGAGGGGGGTTGTCACTTGTGAGGGGTGTAAATGTCTAACTAGTACATTGTTTTGTACACCTGAAACTAATTAAAAAAAAGTTAAGACTGGTACAGTAAAATAAACTGTAGAATTTATTCCGATTTTACCGGTATTTTCCACTAACAGCCGTTTTTTGTTTTATGATACCACTTTGCATTTAGTTGTCATGTCTCCTTAACATTAACAGCTTTTCAGTCACATTTTGTTTTTCGTGACCTTGACACTGATGAACACACTGGTCAAGTATTTCTTACACTGATCCCAATTTAGGTTACCTGATATTTTCTCATGATTAGATAGAGGGTATGGAACCTGGGGGAATATTCCAGAAGAGGTGCCTTTCTCCTTGATTGTATCAGGGGGTCCAAGACGTCCATGTTTTACTGGTGGTATTAACCTTGATCACTTGGTTAAGGTACCGGCTGTGCAGTTTTTCCTGTTACTCAAGGTACATTTTCCCCTTTCCGTATTCTGTCTGTTAGATGAGAGTCACTTAGTTCAGCCCACAGTTTTGGCCACTTGAGCATTTCCTTACTTTCTGGTACTACATGTTGCTCTACACTTGTATTTTTCTTGTCCCAGGCCTAGAATTGGCCATTTCTCCAAGCACGCCGGCTTCATTTTATTGGAGAATGGTATTTAGAAATCAAGAAATGAAGAAACCATGTCGGTGTGCTGCATCATTTGATCAGCTCACACATCAAAGCACACAACTAGTATCACGGGTTTGTGACTGATTCCCTCTTTACTCCTGATCGTTCCCCTGAACAAGATCCTACCTTAAATCTCCTCAACATACTTTCATACATTCACTCACTCACTCACTCACTCACTCACCTATTCAACGGCATTCACTGGCTCCTACCATGTGTCAAGTGCCATTGTTGTATTTGACACTGGGAATGAGGTTGTCATTTAAATAACCGAGGTCAAATTGCCTCAAGTGCTAACCCTGTTCATAGGTAAATGAATAGGAATTAGTCAGGCAAAGGGGAAAGGGTGGAGGGTGAGGTAAAAGAATGGATAATAAACGTGCTCTCCAGAGCAAGTGCCCAGAGGGACACTTAGAGAATCAGGATAATTATTGTTTTTTCCATTCTATTATTTCATTGGATAATAATATCGTTTAATATTTGAGTGTAGTACTCATTCTGAAAAAGTGTGTAGAGAATTTATAAATTCTCCATTTACCCAATAATGCTCTATGAAAGAAACTAATGGCAAAAAAAAAAAAATATCAAAACTAATGAGAAACACTGACCAAGTATACATCCTAGAGCAATTGTGCGTAATTCAAATCAACAAATCTAGAGAGTGACCATTGTGTGATATTTACAACGCTATATGCTGGGGATAGAGACGCAACCAAGAAAGGATGGCCCTGCCCTCAAGCACCGTCTGTCTGGTGCGATAAGCATTATAGAAGGGAAGAGCAAATAGAGCTCTAGGGCATACAGTGAGGGGATTTAACCACCTTGGGTGTCGAAAAGTTTCTTAGAGAAAGTGGCATTAATGCTGAAGACTGAAGAGCGAGCAGGATGTAGTGAAGAGAAGAAACCAGGACGTGGGCACTAGACGTGCTACACCTAAGGATCAGTTTAAACCTCAAAGAAGTCATCTATCATCAGTTTTGTGATTAATTCCTTAATCTCTTTATCTACTCCCAATCTTGCCCTGAATAGGATCCTTCCCGGATTGTCTTCAATATCCCTTCATTCATTCCTTTAGTCATTGAACATTTAATGGAAAGAGAGGAAGGAAAAGCATTCCAGGTGGAGAGAACAGCTTGTGGGAAGGCAGGATGTGAAAAGGAGCCTGGTGTGTGCTCAAGTAACTGAAGGAAATGCATTATGTCTACAGAGAAGGGAGCAAGAGAGAGTGGCGAGAAATGAGGCTGGAGACCTGGGAATGCACCCGGTCCCAAGCTCCTTAAAGACAGTCGAGTGTTTTGTCATTATTCCAAGAGCAATGGAGAGCCATGGAAGGCTGTTAAGCCAATGAGTGACCAGACCGGGTCACCTGGCTGCAGTGGGGAGGGAGGATGGGTCGGAAGGGAGTGAGGCATTGACCTCTGCAGGGCTTAGTAAGGTTTAGTTTCCCTGCTGTCTCACGAAATTATGCTGAGGATTAAACAAGGGATCACATACAAATTCCCTGGAACAATGTTTGGCACGTGACAGGTAATCAGGGAATTTTAGTACCTTCCTCAGTCCAACAATTCTAACTCATTTTCATCTAATCTCATTTTTCTTTTTCCTTTCCTGAAAATATTTTGGAAAGAAAATGCCATTTAAACTTTTTGCTGCAATTAAAATTGATTACTGTGCTGGACACAGTCAACAATATGAGTAAGACCTGGGTTCTTCCTTAAGACAGATTTGCAATGAGCCACATGACGTAATAGGAATTACACTAAACGACAAGAGCCAAAGCTCTCAGAGGGCAAGAACTGCATCCTTCACTCCTCTGTCCTCAATTTCAGGCAAACTATGTGGCACAGTGGACTTCAGCACAGACTTCTCTCCCAAATGATGTGTGTTCTGGGAGTTGAGGATTGAGCAGGAAGCTTGGATGCACTGAATATTTAATCTCTGAGGATTTAATACAAGTTTGGTGAGGACTGTGGCTTTCTTTCTGTATATTTTGTTGGTTATTGTTTGGGATTATTGTTGGTATGTGGTAGGCACGGGCCGAGGAAAGTGTCGCGGGAGACCAAGATTGGTCTATTAGAATTTATTTGGCTGTGTTTGAGGTGCGGGAGGCCAGGCTAGAGCAGAGGGAAAAGATCATAACCTCCCCGAGCAAAGAGGGGTGTGAAGTTTTATAGGAGGGGGTAAGCGAGGCCGTTCCCCCTTCAATGCTTCAGGGGGGTTTTGTTGACAAAAGGTTTCAGGGCATGACCAAGCCCTCCAGCTCCACGCCCTGGCTTCAGGTCACCGCCCAGGCCCACCCAAGCCCACCGACCCTAGGAGATAAAGCAAGACAGGATCAAGACAAGATGGCTTTTAAGATAAGATTTCTGCTCCTGGCCTAAATATGGCTTAACAGTATGTTTTATATTTTATTTTTTATTTTTCATCAACGTTTCTTCTGAGTGATTAACCACATTTTCAAATAAAAACTTTCCTATTATGAAACACTACATAATAACATGAAAACATCAATTTATACTGAGATGTTTGGCTCGATAGTATTAAATCCCTAATTATCTGTAGTATTTCCATGTGAGTCACAGATCATATGGGGTAAATTTCATTCTCTGTGGCTGCTTTTTTCCCACCACCTGCCTGAACCTTGGCCACCTAACCTAACCTGACATGTTTAGAAAATCAGAGTAATTTAACCCTTCACCTGAGCAATACACTAGTGAACAGGTACGACAATCCTATAATTTCAGGTAAATTAAGTGACAAGGGAGTCATAACTAACATTCTTCCCTCTATTAACATGTGTAATTCTCTATGCTATGTATGTATGATTACATACAGTTTCAATGCTAATGTATTTTATTTCTGAGACATGGTGGAAAATGAGGTAAGTAATCATATTGGCTGAGGGAGCACTTCACATTATCGTAGGAAAGTTAAAGGCAAAAGCTGTATTATGCCTGTGTTTGTGTTCTTCAAATTCATATGGCGGAATCGAACTTGGTGAAGTTGCTTACTCTTTCTTAAAGAGTCTTCCTATTCCAGATGAAAGCCACAGCTACCTGTACTTAAATGCACTCGAGTTGGTGGCTCCATGTGTGACAGCTGTCAAGCACTAATAGGATCACTCAGGAAGGATAAATGCATTTCTAATACCTCAGGTAAAAAACATTTTTAAAAGAAAACTCTAAAAGGAATTCTGATAGTTTATAACAAAACTGTACTATTTATATGCATTTGAATTTTTTTTGTTATAAAACCCAAACGCAAAGCATGAAATTTAAAAATACAGAGAAAAGGAAATACAAGTTCTTATCTCCCAATTCAGTTCCACAGTCCCATACCCCAGAGGTGTCATTGTTAACAGTTTCTTGGGTATCCTTCCAGAAACGTTTCTTCTTATACAATTATAAAAATGAAGTATCTACTGTATATTTTAATACAAATAGGATCATCTATACACAGTTTTGAGTATTTTTCCACTTAAAATTAGGTCAATACATGTAAATCTCATTTTTCTTTTTAGTGCCTGTCTTGAATTCCACATCAAGGTATACCATAATTTATTTTATTTATTAATAATCATTAAGTTATTTTCTTTTTCCTATTGAAAATAGCACTGCCATGAATATCCTTTTACATACAATTTTTCCCTCAATTTTAAGCAAATATACATATTGTATAAATATATAAATTCTGAGCAGGAATCCTAGCACTATTTTGAATAATCCTAGCAATATTTTGAATTTAGTTAAATTGGATGCCCAATGATTCTATCGTAACTACCCACAGGATAATTAAAGAATTAATGCTGACAAGTAGTGTTGATATAAGAGTTCTAGTGAATTAAGCAATGTACTCTTTCGGTAATCTTTGATTCATAACAAACAACTCTAAAACTTAGTGGATTAAAAGAAAAGCAACCATTCTTTTAGCGCAGAAATCTGCAATTTGTGCAGGACTTGGCAGGGAAGGCTTGTGCTTGATTCACAGAGCATCAGCCGGGCTGGCTCAACTGAGGGCAAAAGGAACCATTTCTAAGATGGCTCAATCAACGGGTTGGTTTTGGCTGTCAATTGGGAGCTTAGCTGGAGCTGAAGACTGGGAATCCTGGATTTTCCCGCCTTGCTTTCTTCCACCTCCTTAACCTACCACCAGTGGATTTCATGTAATCTTCTGCACATTCCCTCCTTTGATTCCAAATGTATAAAAAGAACTGCCATTCTGTGGAACATTTTTGAGATCTTGCTTCCAGGCATGTCCTCACTTTGTCTCAAACAAATTCTTACAAAATTTTGTATGGTTTGGACGCTCTTGCATCACTATGTCTGTTATTCTGTCAGGGAATACTTAAACTATATAACAAAACAGGATCTAAAGAGCCAATGTGGAGAGAACTAAAATATTGCTCCTTTTCCATTGTTCTACCAACTCAATTTCATGGTTCTATGAAACAATACACTCTAATTAAATGTCACATTAAGTTAAGGAGTTAGTAGATAAAAGGAAACACAGAACTTTGCTAGTAGGTAAAAGAAATCACAGGAAGCTTCCTGAAGAAAGCTGACGTCTATCAGTGAGATGAAGAAAAATAAAGATATCTTTGAAGCCTCCAACAGTTTAGTCTTAATTCCTCAAACCGGCTGTGCATCAAAATCACCTGGGGAGTGTAGTAACTATTCAATGCTCAGACTTGACTCCTAGAGATTCAGATTCATTTGGCACAGTGCGGGGCCTGGAAACATGTGTCTTTATCAGTACCCAGATAATGCTGATGTAATATGCCTTCAGACCTCATTTGCAAAACAGAGCTTTAAAGCAATATTCAGGAGATTTTTTTAGATCCAATTTTTAGCACTTACTTAAAGTTTTGATGTCATTCTCTTGTCATCAGATAGTTTCCCCCTGGCATTCTTTTCTTTTTCTTTTCTTTCTTTCTTTTTTTTTTTGTAGGGGTGGGAACCTACGAAAATATCTCTGTTCTTTAATAGAAGCCAAGATTCTAATTCATTCTTTTGTAATTATCATATTATATTATTGTAAAACCGTTGGTGCTGAAGCCGACGAAACTCCATTTCCATGACTTCATTAGAATTAAAAAATGGAATTAGATTGCTACAGTATCTGATTATAGGGTGCTTGATATACTAATATTTACATTTTCTTTAAATATCAAAGTTTATTACTACTGAACTACAGCAGTAGTATTTAGTTGAACCTTCCTTTTTAGTACAGAAATCACTACCTCTTAGAATCAGCTTACTATCTTTCAATGTTTGCTACAATTTGGAAAACTGTATGGTTACTCCAATGACTTACCAAAAGGATGATTTCTCCAAAAACTGAACGGTTACTATTTGGCATTTGTCAGGACCACCTAGGAACATCAAGAAGGCTTTTAGCTTTTTCCTTCTCCAACGCTATAATACACTAAGTAGGGTTCCCTACAATTGTATTGAGAATTGTTATATTGGGTTTCTTATATTCTTTAATCTCAGTCTATATTCATTCAATCATTCAAAAGGTTTTTGAGCACATATTATATGTTAGGCACGAGAAATACAAGGGTAAATAAAGCAGGCACTATTCCTCCTTTAATAGCGCTTACAGTCTGATGGGAAAGAAAACAGATAATTATATATCTGGGTTGTACTTGCATCAAGTAGAAGTAATAATAAACTTTCTTGATAACCTTCCCCTATTCTACCTCATCATCTGCAATAACCTGGCATCTCTATCTTTCTATAGTGAGAGCAGAAAGGATTTCTTAGTAGTATTTTGGCCAGTGAAAATTCCTGAACTCCTGAGACAATGATAAAAGGAACAAGTCATTCCTCATTGGCCATAAGGCAAAGCAGGAAAAGGAGAAACAAACAGTTCTCTAACCCAGGATCTCAGCCCTTGAACTCCTGGGGGAAGCTATTCTTCACGTTCTAATTTTAACTGAAGGTTTTCTGTGGATGGTACTGAAGAGAAGTTAGGCATTGATTGTTTCAGTGTGTTTGCTGCTGTTTTTAAAGGTTTCCTGAGGACAACAGTCCCAGGGCTGAAGAGCTTCCAAAGGGCCTCTAAGTTCCCCTGAGTCTTTGATGCCAAAGAGTGGATCCGAACATTTGGAAGCTGGTTGATCTTGCACCAACTCCAAGGACCAATTACATATTTGCCTAAAATTGAAAAGACAATTTCTACTCCTGTCCTCTGAGCCCCATTATCCAGACACAGACCCCTCATAAGATTGCAGCCTGGATCACTGAGCCCTTCCCATTTCATGGACTTTGTATTCACCATAACCGTGCCTCCTGAGAGAAACTACGAAAGTACCCACTCATGAGGTGTCCCTTGCCTGCAGACCTCCCTTAAGCTAAACAAGGCTGAGAAGAAGCAACCAAGAAAACAGGCTCTGGATAACTGAAATAAGTGTCACAACAATTCAGTACAGCCATCACGACCACGACTAAGTCCTCACTCAATGTCTGTGGCTCTTCCTTCACACTTAGCTCTGACTTCTGTGACTATTTTTTGCTTCCCTGAGCACAAGTTAGTTGAAGCTGTTGTTAACAAAAGACCATGAAGTTGCTGACCATGACTCAGAAATGCTCACTCTTATCTATTTGCTCTGTATTTACACATACAACCTGACTGGCTTTGTTTCAGTTGTCAAGATTACTTTAGTTGATGTCCCAAAAGACCCCTTTACAGTTCTTGAGCAGTTCTTACAGGATATAACTCAATGCCTATGGGCTCTTTGTTCCCATAGTATTCTGCAAAGCTTGGTTTTTGTTGTTTATTTCACTGCTTATCAAATTAAAATGGGAGTGGATGACTGTTGCAAAAGACAATTAAAATGTTACCAGCAAGAAGGGATAGTTGACAATCTGATGAGAAAAACGAAATAGAATAACCATAAAGTTATATTAATTTTAGACCTCAAAAAGAAAGATAGCATGATATCATTTCGTTTGGGGCTATTGGTTCAACATGCATCGTTGTGTTGTTTTTTTTTAATATGCCACACTTTTTGCAACGTGGCCATTTCTGTAAGGTCAGGAAGTTTGACCTCAAAAACAACGTTCTATTTTAGGCTCTTTTATACAGAAATTGCCATCATGACTGATATTCAAAATATCTTTAGTGTTACAAGACTTACATGGTAAACATAAAACTCCTACATGTATTCAGTAGTGTACACTCAATGGAAAACAAAAAGGCGTTAGTAACAGCTCTTTCTTTTAAGAAGATATGCAGGTAACAGGAATGAACACTGAAGCACTAGGATAAGTAGATGACACAGTTAACACAACTTAATTGGCATTCCTTTTCTGGGTGGGGAGTTAAACTCATTACAAAAAAGTGCTATCAATACATAGCATTATATCTTATCTCTGTGCTGCTATGGCACAAAATAAGCTTGCCAAAGTATGAACACTGGAGCCTCACAGAACTGCAATCAAATGCAACTATAAATAATGCTGAATAAAGTTTACCATCTGACCAGAGGATAATACTTTCAAGGCATTCAATTAGCTTACCCTTTGCAGTATTCTAAACTATTCACATTGACAATCACATTCATTGTAGTGCTTGTTGCAAGGGAGGCACATAACCAGCTGTTTTGGCTAAATGATGGAAAGGCATTCCTTGGGTTTTACATCAAAGTAACAGTATTAAACTGTCTAATGGCAATCACTGATAGGCTGCTTGCATGAATGAGTTTCCTTCATTCACTGTGTTGGATGGACCCAGTGGGAAGAGGAAAAACCAAAAAAACAAAAAACAAAAAACCCCCCAAAAAACCTAATACTATTCCAATTGACTGAGCTGGAGAAATGAAAACTCCTTAAGATCCAGATGGCGCTTGACTGTCATTTTATAAGGGTTTTCCTTCAAATGAAACTACTACATTGCCTCCCAATCTCTCTCCAAGTGTCGAACAGTTTTATGTCATCCAAGCCATTTACTTGCCACTCATATTTAATACCTGTAAATTTCTTTTTAATGGCATCTTTAGAGCTAGCATAAATCATCTTGCTTTTTAAAGGTGCACTTTCAGGAGCCCTAGATCTGCTTTGGCTTCCTCTACAATTATTTGTCTTTTGTCATGGCTTAAACAGAAGAGAACTGCTTTCTTTCTTTTTTTTTGATCTCCTCTTGTATAGAAGATTTCCTTACTTTCATATCATTAAAAACTTTGATGACTTCATCATTCATTGTAACTCCAGAAGCCATAGTGCCCAGGGCTGTGGCTGCGGTGGCGGCTTGGTGGCACTGGGCCCTACATGTTTTATAGTCCCTGAAAGCAAGCAGTATTAGTACCCAACACATTAAGTGATGTTCTTATGATGGTATTGGTGAAATCAAGAAAGAATTAAAATTATATTCAGTGTATTCTTTTTAAGAAGGTAAAGGAGTAGGCAAATGCATTTTATGTAGTTTTCCATACAAGTTGATATAATTTGGCACGTGAAAAGGGTAGCCTTTTGTTATAGGATAACAATAGACACCGCTCTTGAGTGCCTCCCCTATGCGGACAGTGAATACGTGTTTAATATAAATTATCATTAATCTTGCTGGGCAAAGAAACTGCAACCTGGCCAGACATGAATCTCAGAGGTTTGAGGAAGGCAGATTCATTTTGTTGTGGCCCTGGAGAATGGTTTTATTTTGAAAATGAAAGACTTATGGATTGCCTTCTTCTGAAGAAAGCAGAGGAGTGTGTAATTATTTCATCTAATTTACGGTATTAAGCTGATATAATTTGGAACACGAGGGATAAACTTTTGATATAATCACCACCATCATCATCATCACTCTTAAGTATCTGCTCTGTACCAAGCAATGTGTCTGGTCTTGAACATAAAATATTTTTACTCCTGCCAGGCAGTTATTTTATCGCCATTTTACATGTTGAGAAACTCTGGCTGAGGGGGCGTTATTATCTGCTCAAGAACAATAAGTGAGCAATAGAACCAAGACTCAAATCCAGTTGCATAAGACCCCAAAGCCATACTCTCCCCAATCCCAGGTGGACTCCAGTTATAGACGAAATCCCCTTCGATGCACCTGGTGATTCCCAGACAGAGCCCTAAGGGAGTCGTCTCTGTAAGGAGCTTTCTGGTACAGTGGGAAGGCTCCTATTTCTATCCCTCTTCTTCATGAAACATGGTTCTCAGCCAGAGAGAGGAGAGGCATTCTGGATCCTGTGAGTCTGAGCCAATGGAGAGTTTTAATCGTCTAAGAGGAACCCCTTCAGAGTAATTCCTGACGTCACAGCTGAGTCCGTCCACCTCTCTAGTAACCAGCCGGGCCCTTCTGCACCACATTTCATTCTTCCTAGCAGCTATAGACACCCTAAAGATAGCCTCTAGACTTTGTAAGGTACCTCTTCTGGTGTCTACAGCAAAGTAGGTGCTGTGTGATGGCAAGAGCAGGACTCGGGGCAAGTCAAGTCCACTCTGCAGGAAAATCAGCGAGGTCCTCTCATTTTCCAAGAAAGAGAGGCCAGGAAAACCCAGGGACCTGAAATGCCATTCCTTCCTTCTGCCATAAATGCCTTTCTCATTCCTTGTCTGACCTAAAATGCACTGATGTGGTTGGTGTCCTTGATTCTAGGCTCTAATGGCAGCTGGTGCGTCACAGTGAGGGGGCAGATAATCATACATCAAAGCCTCACAAGCCTTCATGCCTCAGTGTGAATAATCATCACACTCTCTGGGGAGCAGGAACACATTAGAAAGTTTTCACGAGCTTGTGTGATGGAAAGTTCTGGAACTCAAGTGCACTCCCACGTTTTAACAATCCCCTATTGCCTGCTCAACCTCAGCGCGGCTTCCAAATACCAGATACAGGTTAAAAATAAATAGGTAAGGTGGGTTTTTGCAGATGGGTTTTATCCCAGTGCTCACTTAATTAAAAGCCTTGCTGTTTGGTTACTGTCAAAGGAATAGTAGACGTATTTAAGGCCTGGGGCTCAAAGTCCAAGCACCAACTTTACGGTTTAGCAGCATCATGATAACCTGTCAAGGTCTGGTGTTATGTGATGGCAAAGCGTTCCTTTCCTCACCCCTACTGGACTTTCACCAAATGTGACACTAGTTGGCTTAGTATGTCCGTTTTTCTGTAGCATATCTGAATGGAAATGCTGAAGGACACCTAATAAATTGGAATTTGGCAAGGGAGGAACATCGTACGTATACTTGAGATTTCACGATATCTAGACACAACCTGCCTGAGGCGTGAATGCAGACAGCACAGCCATACGGGTCATAATCAGGAAGGCTCCCTTCCCAACAGAAGAGGCACAGAGGATGGTACCTGATATAAGGGGAGTTATCTTGTTTCCTCACCCACTGCCCCACACCCCATTAGAAGCACCCCTTTATCAGGGACTCTAACTTCCCCCTATTTAGCCACTTTCTGGCTCTGGCCGAGCTTCTCCCCAGAAGCTTCCTCAGTGCTGCAGCCCACAGCAGCCCCTTTCAAGCCCCAGCACTTAACAGTCCTTGCCAGTTGGCCCAGCGTTGACTTACTATGGTAGGCAGAATAATTATACACGCACACACACGGATGTCCTGATCCTAATTCTTGGAAACTGCAAATACGTGACTTTACATAGCAAAAGGGACTTTGACGATGTGATTCGGTGGAGAAACTGGAGATAGAGATTGTACTGGATTATTTGTCTGAGCCCAATAAATCACAATGGTCCTTCTAAGTGGAAGAGGGAAGCAGAAGAAGAGGTCAGAGTGATATGATGTGAGAAGGACTCAACTCACTGTCTTGCGGGGTCTCTGGTCCCGCTCCCCGAACCAGAACGCAGAATATGGTGAGGCCAAAAAGGAACAACGGAGCCACAGACAGGGGAATCATACCACTATATTCTCGATGGTGGCTGGTTGAAACACAAAAGCAAACATCCGCCAGGACCCCAACAAGGAGTCTTCCTGCACCCCAGTCTCACTGGCGGCCGGGCAAGACACAGGAAATAGGATCAACAGGATCCGCAATCTGCTGTCCGCTTCTCTGCCAACCAACCAACCAACCCAGTAGCTAGCTGCAATCCGAGCTTGCTAGCTCAGCCACAGCAGTTATATTAGTGGCCAATGGCTAACTGGTTACAGCTGATGGGCCAACTAGTCACAGCTGATGGCCATCTACTACCTGAGCCAGCATCTTTCCACGTGAGGCCCAGAGCCTGAAAACTGCTCTCTGGGGCTCTGTCCCCACACTCACCATTGCTGGTTTTCAATATAGAGGAAGGGGGCCATAAGCCAAGGAAATGGATTCTCCTCTAGAACCTCCAGATAAGACACAAACCTGCCAACATTTTATAACAGCTAGACTCATGTTAGACATTGGACTTCTAGCCAAAGAAGTGTAAGGTAATACATTTGCATTGTTTTATGCCACTAAACTAGTGACGATTTGGCATAGCAACAATAGGAAACTAATACACTATTCCCTACCTTTTATTGTTTGTTAATTATTTCTTTAATATACTCATTTGTGTGAGTCTTATCTTGCTAAGAGACTACATTCTTTCTAGTAAATTGGTCTTATTCATTTCCTCTTTCTTTTTTAGACTCAGATATGTGCTTTAGGCTCTAGGTGAATTCACCAATCAGTCACATTGCAAAAGTTTCTGCTGACAACTTGTAGAAAGAATGGCATCCAGGCAAGGACCAAGAGTTAGTTATAGATCCACATTTATGAAAAAGCAAAAATGTGCTGCCAGCCCAGCTGGCAAGCTATCTCTTCCCCTCTCAGAGAGCACTGCTGCATCTTTTAATATCTCTGATATAAGGACCAGGACATCTGCCCCACTCTCCTCCTCCTATTTTGAAATCCTTTGGTGTTCATATTTAGCAGCAGGTGGAGTGAGGAGCCTTTTCTGATTGCATCACTCACTAGAATGATATATCCTTACTCCTTCATACTGACCCCTCAGCAGTTCTTTCAAAAGACAACGGTATCTTCCAGGGCAAGTGGGGGAAGCCAAATAGTGAATATCTTGGTGTTATAGAATGGTACTGTAAAGATAGCATAAAGATTACAGCACATTTGCAGAACATCAGATTTAGAAGGGAATTTCAAAATCTCTCAATCCAATAGTTCCGTTTGACACATGTGGAAATAAAGGTCCAAATGGTTTTCTCAGAGTCACACCATTTGGGTTAGGGGTAAGAATGAGAATCCCACTTCCTGACTCTAGCACTCTTTCCATGTCCGCATCCTACTGCATCCACTGGCAAAACGAAACACTCTACAGAATCAACCACAACTTCAGACAAGATAAACCAACACATAATGCAAATTATAGGAAGTTAATGGACTTTTAGTTTATGAATGTTGTTTTGGATCTGATTTTGGCTTTATTTTTTAGCAATTTCCTTCAGTGGCATTTATTTTCCTGCTGTAAAACTATCAATCTCTCAGATGTTGCTCCAGGAATTGTAGATGATGCCTGCCTGGTCACTGAGACTCTCACTACAAGTTGTGGTCCCCCTGAAGCAGGCAGACATGTCCTCCTCTGAGTCAGGGGCTGTGTCCAGAGGACCAGATCTCTTACCTGATGTTGCAGTAGATTAACCATGTTCCAGCATCTCAGAATCTCACTGGCACCTGGAAAATATGATTAATTCAAGCCAAATTCTTTTACTAGTTCCTCACCTGCAAAACAAAGGTAGTAATACATATTGTAATAAATTGCTGACAGTATGAGAGAGAGCATACAGATAGTGCCTGACACACAGCTGAAACTCAATTGTTGGTATTAGGTTGGTGCAAAAGCAATTGCAGTCTAACAGGTTAAAAATAATTGCAAAACCTGCAGTCGCTTTTGCACCAACCTAATAGTTTTAGTATTTATAATATTTTTGCTTTGTTTTATTTCAATATGACTTTTATGTTTTCATACTCTACCTGTATCATCTTGCAGGTAATTTTATATCTAGGTTATTAATAAAGTTTTGATAGCTCCTCCTCCAATGCTTACAGAGATCCACCTGTTTAAAGATCTCAGCAAAATCCCCAGCAGGGTTCACTTCCTGTCTTTGGCAGCCATTTCTGTCCTCCCTCCCCCAGTAAGGACTTCATTGCCCTGTGAAAATGCCACAGAAATGATTCAAAAGCAATCAGTTCTCTTCACAAGTTCTTCAGTAAACTCTCTGATGGAAAGCTTTGGTTTCTCCCCTTCTTTACCCAGTATAATTTTTTAGAGTCACTTTGTGTTTTTAAAGCAGTTTTAAATTCACAGTAAAATTGAGACGAAGGTATAGAGAAATTTCCCACATGCAACCTGCCCCCACACACGCATCGCCTCTCCCTTTACCAGCATCCCTCACCAGAGTGTGACAATTGATGAACCCACATTGACACCTCACAACCACTCAAAGTCCACACATAGTGTGCCTTAGGGTTCACTCTTGGCGTTGTATATGCTATAGGTTTGAACAAAGGTACTAACAAACATGAACAAAGGTACGTGTTTCCCCGAAAATAAGACCTAGCCAGACAATCAGCTCTAATGTGTCTTTTGGAGCAAAAATTAATATAAAACCCAGTATTATATTATATTATACCCGGTCTTATAGTAAAATAAGACCAGGTCTTATATTAATTTTTGCTCCAAAACACGCATTAGAGTTGATTGTCCAGCTAGGTCTTATTTTCGGGGAAACATGATATAATGACACATATCCATCATTATAGTATCACACAGGATATTTTCACTGCCCTAAAAATCCTCTGTGCTCCACCTTTTCTTCCCTCCATCCACTCTCAACCCCTGCCAATTAGATTAATTTTACTATCTCTATAGTTTTACCTTTTCCAGAATGTCATTGTCACGCAGGGGACTCTGCTCCTGCTCCCCGCACAAGAACGCAGGATATAGTGAGGCCAAAAGGGAACACCAATGGAGCCATAAATAGGGGAGTCATACCATTATATTCTCTTTGATGGCTGGGTTGGAGACACAGGAAGCAGGAACCGCAATCCGTCATTGGCTTCTCTGCCAACCAACCCACCAACTCTCTAGCATATACCACAATATTCTCGATGGCAGCTGGTCGAGACACAAAAGTAAACACCCGCCAGTTAACCCAACAAGGGGTCTTTCTACACCCCAGTCTCGCTGGCGGCCGGGCCAGACACAGGAAGTAGGATCAACACGATCCGCAATCCGCTGACCACTTCTCTGCCAACCAACCAACTAACCCCCTAGTGTAGCCACAGCAGTTATATAAATGGCTAACCGGTAACAGCTGATGGCCACCCAGCCACAGCAGATGGCCATCTGATTACAGCTCATGGCCATCTACTACCTGAGCCAGCACCTTTCCATGTGAGGTCGAGAGCCTGGAAACTGCTGTCTGGGACTCTGTACCCACGGTCATATAGATGGAATCACACAATATTTAGCTTTTTCAGATTGGCTTCTTTCACTTAGAGGAAGAGGTCCACAGGCCAAGGAATATGTATTTAAGTTTCCTCTACGTCTTTCATGGCTTGATAGCTCATTTCTTTTTACTGCTAAATAGTATACCGTTGTCTGGATGTACTACAGGTTTTTTACCCGTTCACCCACTAAATGACATTTTGATTGCTTCCAAGTGTTGGCAATTATGAATAAAGAGAGAAAACATTCTATAATCCTACGGTGAGGGCTCAGACTTTCAGTGCGCCTTTGTTTCTGGATTGTGAACTTTACAGTTTTCTCAGGGGTTTTTTTTCTTAGAATCAGCTGAAGTTGGGTATTTCCCTTATCCCGTGTGGAAGGCTAGAGCTGACTGGAGTTGTATTTCTCTACTCTCTGGTCATTTAGGCTCTGATAATACCCCAGCAATTTGGGCTCTAGTTAACTAGCTTCTGCTGAGAACAGACCTTATTAGGAAAAACAGAGTGCTCTGGTGTATTTCAAAATGGTTCCTTTCCTCTCAGAAACACAGGGGATTTTCCTTGATATTTACTGTGAGAACCTGGTTGAGCTACTGGAGGTAAGCTTCACAAAATTGTGGAAACCCCACCCCCAGCACCACTCCCGACTGAGTTCCACTGGAATTTTTAGCTGTCAGAATTTTCCAGCAATTTGTCAGTTACAGTTCAAGTTATCCTACTCTAGCATGGTTCTCCACACTGGTTCTTGCTGAGTTTCCCTTTGTGATTCTGTGCACCAGTGGGTAAGCCATCACGCCCTATATTTACCTCTCTGTCTCTCCAATCTTATCGGGGAGGGTTTTGACATTTGTCCTCAAATCTCTTTGAGATCCTAGAAGAGTTGATGATTTTTTGTCTGTACACATTTTTATTTGTTTTGACTTTCTGAACTCCTTACCTATATGGTACAATCAATTTCCGGTTGAAATAATCCAATTTCACAGCTCCGAATTTCCCCCAGACTGAAGTGAATGGATTTATGGTGGTGGTGATGTTGCTGCTCCTGTAGTTGTTGTGATTTTGTTGTTCCTGAGTCTGTATCATACACGAATTATACAGGAGCAATAAATTTAACTTTTATGAACTTGTAAAATCTCTCTTAGCAACTTTCAAATATGCAATACAGTATTATTTACTATAGTCACCATGCTGTACATTAAATCCCATGACTTACTTATTTTGTAATTGGAAGTTTGTACCTTTTGACTCCCTTCACCGATTTTGCCCATCTGCCTCTCCCACCCCCTCCACTATCCCATCCCCCACTACCCCTCACCCCTGCCTCTGGCAATCACCAATTTGTTCTCTGTATCTATAAGTTTGGGGTTTTTTTGGGGGGGGGCTTTTTTTAGATTCCACATATAAATGATATACAGTATTTATCTTTCTCTGTTTGACTTATTTCACTTAGCATAATGCCTTCAAGGTCCATCCATGTTTCACAAATGACAAGACTGTTCTCTTTTTTATGACTGAATAATATTCCATTGTATATATACCACATTTTTAAAATAAATTAATCCATTGATGGACACTTAGGTTGTCTCTGTATCTTGGTTATTGTAAATAATACTTCAATGAACATAGAAGTGCATATATCTTTTTAAGTTAGAGTTTTCATTTTCTTCTGATAAATACCCAGAAGTAGAATTGCTGGATCATATGGTAGTTTGATTTTTAGTTTTTTGGGGAACCTCCATACTGTTTTGCATAGTGGCTGTATCAATTTACATTGCCATGAACAGTGCACGGAGGTTTCCATTTCTCCACATCCTCGCCAACATTTGTTATTTCTTATCTTTTTGGTAACAGCCATTCTAGCAGATGTGTGGTAATATCTCATTGTTGTTTTGATTTGCATTTCCCTGATTAGTGATGTTGAGCACATTTTCATATACCTGTTGGCCATCTGTATGTATTTTTCAGAAAACTATCTCTGCCCATGTTTTAATTGAATTGTTTGGCTTTTTGCTATTGAGTGATGTAAGTTCTTTATATATAGTTAATAGGAACCCTGTCTATGTAACTTTACCAACAATTGTCACCCCAATAAACTTTAATTAAAAAAAAAATTAACCCTGTATCAGATATATGATTTGCAAGTATTTTCTCCCATTCAGTAGGTTGACTTTTCATTTTATTGATGGTTTCCTTTGCTCTACTGAAGCTTTTCAGTTTGATGTAGTCCCAAGTGGGTTATTTTCTCCTTTTGTTGCCTTTGCTTTTGGTGTCAAATCCAAAAAATCATGGCCAAGACCGATGTCAAGGAGCTTACTGCCTATATTTCCTTCTAGGAATGTTCTGTTCAAGTGTTATTCCATTTTGAGTTAATTTTTGTGTGTGGTGTAAGATTGTGGCCCAGTCTCATTCTTTTGCATGTGGCTGTCTAGTTTTCCCAACACTATTTATTGAAGAGATTGTTCTTTCCTCATTGTATATTATTGGCTCCTTCATCATAAATTAATTGACCACACTCATATATGGATGGGTTTATTTCTGGGCACAATAAATTTAACTTGAAAATGCTTTTTTTGTTTCATTTTTGTTTTTCAGGTTATTGTCTGTTTGCCTCACAATTGGTTTGCTTAATTAAAGGAGTAAGGCTTTAGTTGTAACCCCTTTAATCCCTTGGAAACTCACATAAGAATTTTCAACTAGATGTTGGTTTCTGACAAGCCCTGATAAATCATCTTTATTCTTACTTTTAAATCAAAGAGTATAGGATTCTAATTTAAATGCATGGAAATAAACATTAAAGTAAGAATTAATCAAGTGTTGTAAAATATTTTTTTTCCAAGCAAGATTGTTGCAAAACTGGCCCTGATTTCTAGGTTTAAAAGTTAAGTAATAAGTTCACAAAACCAAGGGCCAGAAAGTCAAGCAACTATTTTAAAATCGGTATTTTCCTTAGTGACTTTCACTAGATCATGCTGTGTTAAGTCCAAAAGCCCAGAGAAGTTTCAAGGATAGCTAGCTGGTCGCAATCTAAGTGATCAGTGCACAGTAAGGTCTAAACTGCTTCCTTGGTTTCACGTGATAATTATGCAAGAGCTCAGTGGAAAATGGTTTTGTATGCATTTTTTTATCTTTAAATTATTTTATTGAATAAGGTTGAGAGGGCAGTCAGGAGTACTAAGTTGAGCCCTGAGTCCCTGAACCTCTCCCAACTCAGCTCCTACAGCAAAACTGGACAAAAGTTAGGGGTGGGGAATCCACCCCCACCCAAAGTTTGGGACAGACGGGACACAGGAATACCCAATGATTGTCCTGCAGGCTGTCCTCCGGATTTATGGAATACACCCTACAAATCATCAAGTTGTCTGCTATTTGGGGATACTGCCGCTCTTCTTGGCAGTAGCAGGATTCTTGCTCTGCCAGAGGTGTCCCGGGATGGTGAAGGCGTCCACATTCATAGATATGGTCTTAGCAGGAATCTGGGTGCAGTGCTAGCTAGCATCCAGTGTTGTAGATGCCTTCTACCATGGTGGACGTGACTATACGGGTGGGGGCCACTGTCTGTCAGCCTCCACAGCATGTAGAGGGCTGGGGACTGGCAACTTGAATTCTAAGAGAGGATCAGGAAATGGTTGGCCTTGCTCTTCTTAATTTCCTCCAGCATGCGGTCCCCCTGTAGTTGGTTCACCTTACCAGCAACAGGGCACTGTGGAAGATGAACTTGTTGGACTTGGCGCTGGACTCCTTGTATATCCGTGGACCTGTGTACTGAGGCCAGACACCAGAGAGGACATTGTTGAAATTACTCCAGTCGGCGTTTCCAGCTACCAGGCAAGCGACTTGGCGATTTAGATGGGGATAGAGCCAAGATGTGGACCTCTTCATACCACGTTATGAAATAAGATCATAAAATCGGTGGCCATATAGGGGACTATTTTAAAATTAGTATTTTCCCTGGTGACTTTTGCTAAGTCATGTGAAGTTTAGTGCTGAAGTTCAGAGAAGTTTTAGGGATAGTTGGAAACAATCTAAAGAATCATCCGCACATGCCAAAGTCTAAACGTCCTTGAGTTTATCTAGTAAATTAGGGACGGGCTCAGAGAGGAATGGTTTTGTATTTCACACCAGGAGACCCTAGTCTCTAGGAAGAACCCTCGGGGTAATCCTTATTTCCCTGTCTTATTCCTGAAAACTTCTCTCAGGAAACCAACTCTGAGCACCAAATAAAATGGGAGGAGTCTTACTGAAATGCTTGCGCTCACAATTTCAGAATCCAAGCGAAGTGCTGATCTGCGTAACTATTAGGTCAGTGCAAAAGTAATTGCGGTTTAAAAGGTTAAAAAATTGCAAAAACCTCAATTACTTTTGCATCAACCTAATAGGTCCGCATTTTCTGCATGCTGGGATTAGAGCCTTGTAATAGTGGTGAGACTGGCTGGTGAATTTGCGACAATTAACTAATTTCCATTCATTCAACAAACATTGGCTTAGTGCCTACTTGTGTGCCTGATATGGTGCTTAGTGCCCCCAAAAAAGGACGCTTTTCCCCCCTTTGGCTCCTGGCTCAGCAGGAGGCACTGCTTAAATATTCAGAGTGCTTAAGGGATGAGTTAATGTCAGTCCCTCCCCATCTGGAGAGACTGACCTTTAAAGTAAAGCATGAAATTGCTGCAGGCTACCCTAGCACCCTGGGGGGGAGGGGGGCGGAAACTGGTTCTCATGCGCCACACCACCAGCCCAGGGTTTGTAAAACTGCCAAATATTTCAAAGTAAGGAATGACTGCTGCCTTTGAAGGCTGAGGGTACCAAAGGTAGAGTTCTGAGCCCCCAAAGAAACATGGTGATGAAATTGGCTTCTAGAGTAGTTGTTGCTTAACCATTTGCAGCCATCATTGTGCTGGCGAAAGCTATGGTTCTCTCTTCACCTCAGGAAAATGCCATCCAGCACACACATACTTACAAATGATTTCAGAAGGTTCTATGTTAGAAATCTCATCTTGGAAGTGGAAGTATTTCCGCAAAAGTATTTGGCACCTGAAAGCAGCCTCAAGTGGCAGTGCCCAATACCCAAGCCACAAGGTATCTATCCATCATGCCACCTTTGCCAATTTGGCCCTGCAACTCTGCACAGAAATCTTAACCCAGAGCTCAGGACCCAAACTGCTGAACGTCAAAGGATTGGACTGGATCCCAGTACAGGCTGTCTGCTTCTAGGCTCCAGGACACACTGAAACCCAGATCGGCCATCCTGAGCCCTATCGCTTGCGTGGATCTCCTTTCCCACCTCTGCACCTGACCGGGACCTGCAATCTACCCAGCAGTTTCTTCCATTCCGGGTTCCCCAGCGGCCCTGCCAGTCTGCACTGCACAGAGCGAGTTTCAGACACCCAGTTCCTCAGCCCCCAGCTTCTATTTCCTACTGGCAGTAGTGCCCCACGAGTTAAGGAGGAGGGAAATTGAATAAGGGCATCTTGGAAGTTAGGTGTCCCCAGCAAGGAGGCCACCGTTGTGTGCGAGGCAGGTGCGTCCTAGGAAATGCTGAGGCTTCTGGAGACTGAGGACTGGGGTGCAGACCCGTGAGTCGGGCCACTAATGCTGCCCACGGGGCTAGTTTCTCTGTGCCTGGGAGAACCACCACGCTGGGGTCCTTGCCTGCCCACCACAGCTCTTCTGCTGTGCTCGCAGTACTGGGAGCCTCTGCCTTGCGCTGTGCGCTCAGACCCCGGGATCCTGGGGAGAGTGAGAAGCTGCTTTCTCCTGAGGGCAGCAAGTCAGGACGTGGGACCTTCCAGGCGGGCTTGGAGCGGAAAGCACGGGCTGAGGAGTCCTGGAACCGCTCGTGCAGGGTGTGAGAGGGTCGAGGTGCTGCACAATTGGGTGCTATGGAGCACGCTTATTCTTGAGAGTGAGGACAGGTGTGACGTGAACAGGTTACCGTCCTGTGGGTTTGTGGATGTGACTAAATGAAAGACTTGGAGGCACGCTGGGGGTGCGATTCAGAGTGACCTGGACTGATGTCCTTGCGCGCCAACGTCGTTTTGTGAGGGCCTACGCTTTGGAGATGGGACACGTTTGGAGACAGTACTGTTTGTATATGTGGGAGAGTATGACTGGGAGTGACTGGGAGTTTTCGTCTGTGTTGGGACTTTTCAGCTCCGTCAAGTCTTCCCTGCTCTCTACCGGAGAAATGCAGTGCGGAAGATGCGGGTGCAGAATCGCGTGCCACTGAGGACCCCTTGGCAAACAGCTGCCGGAAGCAGTGATAGCTGGGCACGTGGCTCCAGCAGGCAGCTGAGTGAGAGGTGATGGTTGGAGGAGTAGGAAGGGAGAGGGCGAGGGGCTGCTTGGAGGCTGGGGAAGCACCTATGCCTTGCCCGTTCCCGCTGTGGCTCTGCAGGTCTTGGACCCTTTCTACCCACGTAATGGACCACCTAGCGCGAGTCCAGGCAGCCACACAAGGTGGGGAATCCTGCAGTATGAATCGCGATCTTAAGGAATCCCATATGTGGTCCAGGAAGCTCTTCCACAGCCCAGCTTCGCTAGGGGAAGACACAAGGCTACTAAGGACACCATCCTTTTAAGATGGGAATATGGTTCCCATTTCAAAGAAAAACATAGTTGACCATTGAACAATATGGGGATTAGAGGCGCAACTCGGGTGAGGTAAAAAATCCGCGTATAACTACAGTCAGCTCTGCGCATACTCGGATTCCCAATCGCAGAGTTGCCCCTTGGACAATCTGGGTTTGAACCGCGCGGGTCGGTGAACTGCACAAGTCAGATGAACCGCGGTCAATTATACCGCTCCTGTCAACCGAACTTTGCAGGGTCAATATGAAAAAAATCCTAGTGCAATTGGACCTGTGCAGTTCAGACTCATGTTACTGAGGGTCAACTTTCCATCGCGGCGCTGAGAAGTTACTTGCCCCGTAATCCTACCACCAGGAATTGGCGCGGCTGGAAACTGAGTTCAGACTGACAAAGTTCTTGTTCCCACTTCCCTCTCTTGTTCCCACAAGCCCCACTACCCTGTGGGTGATTCCAGATGCCCGAATTAAACACCCTGCTGGGACCTAGAACCAACCTTGTTACGTATTAACCCTCTCAGTCTCACTGGACAGGGATCGACGGACAGACTTGGCAGTCAGGAGTCCCTGCCATCCAGGACCCTGCCTGATAAGACCCCACAGCTGGGGATGGACTGGGACACACATTCAAAACCGGCGGAACTGAACAGGTGAAATTTACCATGCCGATAAACTTCTCAAAATCCAGATCAGTTTAAGGGTGTTTCTCATTGGTCCCCACCATCCCTCTCCCCCCCACACACAGTTCCACCAATGACCTCAATGCAAATATACTGTATGGTCCGGCTGGATAATCCAGTCCAGCAAGTGGGTGATACAATCTGTTCAAGGTACCGGATCCTTCCCGTTATTGGTTACCTGGAGCTTCTGCACCACCTCAGACCAGAGCTACCTGAATAAGAGCAGACGCTGATACTGGGCGCATCAGAGCCGCTGCCCAGCTGGAGGAGCTCTGCTGCTTTCGCAGTGCCATCACTCCCCAACGCTACCAACTTCACTTCAATTGCCAGCACCACCGCCTGGACTCCAAGCCACCGCTGCTAGGTGAGACCTGAGACTCCTACGTAGACATGTCAATCAATCTCCCCCTCTCCTCTCCTCCCTCTCTCTCCATTACTCTACCTCTTGGTCGATCTCTCTGGCAGTGTCAGAGTCTCTGTCCATTTCTCTCTGGGTCTCTTCATCACACAATCTCTGTTTGCTCCGCGATTCATCCCAGACTCCCACCCCAGGTAACGCTGGCCAGTCTCCGTTCGGGGACTCCCTGCTGCACTCTTCCCGCGCAGAGCCGGGCTCCTCTCGCTGCCTCTTACCGCCCGCGTGCTTACACCGATCTCTGATGCTTGCAGTTCCCCAGGACCACGCGCAGAGCAGGACCTAGAAGTAACTTTCTGCAGAGTGCACTCACGGACTAGGTCTCCTGCCTCGTGGTCCTCGCGAAATTGGTTCAGAACTTGTCCCAGCACAAGTGGGTGGCAAATAGGTGCTAAGACTTGGGCAGGCAGCCATTAAAGGAAAATCCCCGTTGCAGGTTCTGGGAGCTTTTTCTCAGGTTAGGTCCTGGGTGCCAAGTTAGCACTCTGCTAAGCTTGGTTCTTCCAGGGCAGTCTTTGCCAAAGTGCGGAGAGGCTGAGCAGTAGAATTTGGTCTTCAGTTTCTCAGAGATTCCAGGCGCAGAGGTATTCCCTCTCTACCTACATTCCCCGACATACACCTGTAGGTGTGAGCGAAAGTTCTGGGTTGCTTTATTGGGGCAGCTGTGGTGACAGGGCATTCGGTGACTGTCCTCAGTGGAGACGTGGACAACAGGTGTGTGAGAGGCAGCGGGGTGGTTGGCAGGTAAAGCGGCTGTGGGCTGAGACCTCGTCACCCAGGTGTCCCGCTACAGTCGCTCCTGCACTTTTGCTAAACCATGCATACTGCAGGCTCACTGGATCTTCCAGCATGCCACTTCGCTGATATGGAAAAAACAAAACACAAAACAGTGAGGGGGAAATGAAGTGAGCAGCCTGAAGCCACGGAGCCAGGGAGTTACCTGCAGAAAGCAGACCAGAGTCCAGGTGTGTGGGCTCACAGAACTCGGAGCTGGGGCGATGGTAACGTGATTCTTCCCTTGCAGACGCATCATGCGCTTCTGGAAGCTCTCCCCCTTCCTGGCTCTTGGCTTCTTGGTCCTGTACCAGGTGGGCATCTTCCAGGCAGCTCCACTCAGGTAAGACAGCTCTGCCAGGCGCACACAAGGCTCCTGGCATTAAACAATCTGTGCTCTGAATGGTGGTGTGCTGAAAGTTTAACACTGACTGGGGGGCAGACGGGGGAATGTATATTTTTTCTGACTTAAGGATGTGTAGTTCTTAATTGACAAACAGTGATGACATACAACATTCTTTACTGCATATTTCATATTGTTCATGAAAGTCACATTGTCTCATACAATGTTTCTGCTTTTTACCAAACCTTTCTGTCTTTAGCCATCCTTTTTGCCTAATGCAACCATGACCTCAGAAATGAATTGCATCTTAACCTGCTACTATTTTGCCAATAAATTTGTAGTTATTAAACCTGAGATGTGATCTGTTCATCTTTCTTACTCTAGTACAAATTATATTTATTAAACTGAAACCGTTCTTAGCTTAGCACTACTTGCAAATATTATCATTTAATCTTTAATATTGGCTGCATTTAAAACTAGGCTCACAAATTTTCTGAAACTTTAATCTTTCACAAGCCTGCATGAAGTGGATGGAGCAGACCACTTCTTCATTACACCAGAGCCTGACTCCTGGGGCAGCACTGTTTTTGGAAAGCCACTGGCCTCATGCCCTGTCTACTGGGGGATGAGGGGCCCACATCATCAGTGAAAGTGGCAGAAACCAGGACACCTGGCTGCTTATCCTGGGGAGGCGGTACGCAGTAGCTCAGGGCCTCTATTGGGTTTGCTTCTTCTCCCCAGTTCTATCCCAGAAAGCCCTGAACACCATGCTTCACTCAACAAGGAAGAAAGAGACCTCCTGCAGGCTGCACTGATTAAGAACTCCATGAGGAGGATGGCCACTGAGCCGAAGCAGGAGACACAGAGCTCCAGGTGAGGCTGCACACCTGCCCAGTACAGGGCATGCCCTCCCTCCAGTCCTGCCCAGGCAGGCACATCCTGAGAGGTAGGAGAGAACACAGCTGGAGAGGTGGCCCCAGCGGGCTGTCACTGTTCACCCTGTCCTGGGGCCCAGCTGGTCTCAGGCTGCACTGAAGACATAGGTCAGGTGGAGAGACTATGGTTAGATCACATGTAAAAACATCCATTTCTGAAAACTGTTGGGGAAGGTGTGGAACCATTCAGTCAGGAAATTGGTCTGGCAGCACTGAGAGGTCCTCCCAGCCCTGGAGGAGTTAGGATTGGTAAGTGTGCAGCCAGACGATGGACCCTATATAGCTCAGGAGATTTTAGAAACTTGACTCCACCTTATTATCCTGTGCATGACATTCTTTCACACCTTCAGGGAGCCTTCACTGCACATTTGCCAGTGGAACCCCAAGGCCTTGCAGAGGGTAGGCTCAGGTAGAACAGTGCCTGAGGTAGGTCTGGACCTTTAGCTGTGTAGGATCTGTGGAGACGTGCATGTTGTCACAGGCTGGGGAGAGCACCCTTCGTTAGTCTACCTCCCGTGCACCCTGAGCTTGGAGCACACACCAGCCCCTGCTCTGGCCCTGGCACAGCCCGGGCATAGGCATGACTTGTACCTGCATCTGCCCCACAACCTCTCTGCACAGCAGGAGGACTGAGCAGCATGACAAAGATCAGGAAAAGTCACCCCTTCCCCACCACAGCCCTTCCCCACTCTGCCCTGACTGAGCATGCCTGAGTTCAACTAATGGAAGATGTGGGAGCCACCTTCCTGCCTGCCACTCCTGCCCCGGCTTTAAGTGACTCCTCACTGGTCTAACTTTCTGTGTGACAACCACAGGGGCTAACCCAGTTCATGATATCACCTGGCATGTTTTTTGCCTGTAGCCTGGACATCTCCAGAGCTAAGCGGTGCAGCAATCTGAGCACTGTGTGTTGGGCACATATACACAGGACCTCAACAGGTTTCACACACTCCCTCAGACTGCAATAGGTGTCAGAGTGCCTGGAAAGAGAAGGTTCCTGGACAGTGGTTTGGAGACAGACCACGATCCTCATGGTGGTATCCCCAAAGATGCTGCCAAATGCCTCCCTCCACTTTCTAGTCTAATTTCCTTTCTTGTTTCCTTCCTATAACCTGCTGTACATGGTCCTCTCTGTTGTTTTTGGGGGCTGGTATCAGTGGCTTTCTTTGTGGCAGTGGACATGTGGAACCTCAGATGGGAGGAGAGAGAGCAGGACCTACAGACCCAAAGAGAAGCTCCCAGGAAGAGATGAGAGAGGGAGAGGGTCATCCTGTGAGTACCTGAGGATTTCAGAACACAGCTTCATAGTCTTTTTTCTGAATGTGCTTGTCATTGGAGAATAAAAGTGTGTTTGTACAAAGCACTGAATTGTGGTGGTTATTGCTCTGGTCCACGTCCCAGGCTTTATGGATTCAGGGATCTGTACTGCTTAGCAGCAGTGTGAGCTCCAGGATAGCTGGACACAGGGCATGATGGGTGGTCCCTGTGACCAACCTTAGATAGCAAGAACAGGTGTGCTAAGGAGCAGGCGAGCACCTCTGCAACTCAATGCTTAAACTCTTGGTAAGACAGGGGATTTTTTGTTTTCTTATAAGAAGTACCTGCTGCCCGTGAATTGGATGTGGCTTCTAGATAGTCTTTGAGATTGGATTGGGAATGGCACCATAATTCTCTCTAGTCTCATAAGCCTTGGTTGATTTTAAATGTATTTGTATAGAAAAGATGGGCTGTTATAGCTCTGTGTTCATGGCCTGTTCCCAAGCGTCACCTTCTGGTGTCTGAGAACGTCTAGCGGAGTGATTGTGGCATTTTCTGTATTGGCCCTGTGATTTTCTGCAGTGATAATTGGGTTTCGGTGAAAGACTTATGGTTAATTGGTGCTTCTCAGAAAAGTACGAGTAATTTTACCATGATGGTCCCATGAGGCAGGCTCTCCCATGTCCTGCCCCCAACCTCTCACTGACAGGTCCTCTCTTTTTCTCCACCCTACAAATCAGCATCACTGTCCAGAAGAGAGAGTGCAAGTTAGCCACCTGTGTGATCAATCGGCTGGCAGATCAGCTGAACAAATTTAATAGCATGTTGGAGAAAGATTTGAGCCCACCCGATGTGGGCCCTGAATCCTATGGCGGTTACCGCAGGAACTTCAGTCCTGAGCAATGAAAAGACTTCAGGAAGAAGGTGACGGCCCTCGCACTGTCGGATGGGAGGATGGATGACTGGGTATTGAAGGGGTGACGTCCATACTCTAACCCTCCCTGTGCCCACATGGGTAAAAAATCCACAGGGGAAGGTGCTTACTCCAGTGTCTGGAGAAGCACAGAGAGTCACAATAGCTGAACCCCTAGATTTTGGATTCATTTCTCTGTTTTCTAGTATCCCCTTGTAACATTGAGATCATCTGCAAGGAAATATATACCCTGTTTATTTAAAACACTGGTCCCTGCAGTTATAATTGCGATTATTCTAGTATTCGATTTTGAAAGGTAATGAAAATATCCTTGTGGACTATACACTACAATGTTGTGTACATCTGAAATCAGAGCATACAATCAGGGTCAAGAACAGTGTGTGCCCTCTACTACCCATAGAATCATGGGCCAGATATTTTCTTTGAGCCGCAGTTTTCTCACCTGGAAATCAAGGGCAACAATAGTATCTACCTGCTAGTATTAGTCGAAAGAGTAAATGAGAGAATAGATGTGAATGCCTCACAATTAATCAGTAACTAAATTCTGGCTATTTTGTTTTCTCCTAGATCACCATGAAACTGAACTCTACATCTTTCATTCATAGTAAAAGCAACTTGTAGGAAAGCATGGACGACACACACATATACATGCTCCTTCGTGTCAAAATCATTCTTTCATGTTTAAAATAAATTAAAGCTGCATGAATAATAAAGCAATTGCAATGACCTTGTGTGCATCTTTTTTATATTTTATTCTGTACTCAATAAATACGACAGCATGTCTCACCGGCTTATCTGGCAGCGAATCTGGGCCCCGTCAGCCAACCTGTTGATGTTGGTCATTTTGCTAAACCTCGGGGAGACACGAAATTGCTGCCTCCTGGGTGTCTGGGGGACACATGTTAGTGCTGTGCCTCAGCGGACTTTTTCTTTAAAGAAATCTTATCATTTATGAATTTCACCAAGATAAAAAAAATTAATTCAATACACTCGTTTTAAGGAGTCCCTGCTGCTATCCATACTGTTTCCCCAGGAGAGCCTCCGGGACCTGTGAACACTTTGTTGACCAGCTGACTCAAACGAGGCAAAGCAACATGCTGGGGGTGGGTCCTCAGTGTCCTGTACCCCCAGTTTCTCGTGAAAACTTCCTAATGGAGTTAGAAGCCTATGCATCTCCTTTTAATTTGTAATGAAAGCAAGTTGTAGGAAAAGGAACATGGAATATATACATATTTGTATCCTTCTTGACACTGAAAACTATTTTCTTTGTTTGAAAGAAACTAAAGCTAAATGCAGCGTTAAATCATTGTAGTTACCTAATGTACATTTTAAAAATATTTGATACCATATTTAGTAAATATGACAGCATGTCTCATTGGCTTATCTGGTAGCAAATCTGGGCCCTGTCAGCCCATCAGCCAACTGTTGAATTTAGAGATTCTGGTAAACCTCAAGATGACAGAAAATGACTGCCTTATGGGTGTCTGGGGACACATGATAAAGCTGTGCCTCCACAGAACATTCCATTAAAAAAAATGTTTGCCTGATCACTGCACTGTACACCTGAAGCTGAACAATAATGAATGCCAACTATAATTTTTTATATATATATATATATGTGTATATATATGTATATGTATATATATATATATGTATATGCTTACAGGAAGCGGAGTACAGCATTAGGAATAGAGACAGTGGAAATGTAATGGCTGTGTGCGATGTCAGAGGGATAGTGGATGGGGGGGGTTCACACAGTGTGAGGGATATAATTGATAAACGTCTAAGTATTACTTTGTCTTGTGCACCTGAAACTAATAATAATAAAAAAAGAACAACCATGAAAAAAAAATGTTGACGTTGTCATTTGTGAACCTCATCAACATCAAACATGTATTCTATATACACTTCAATGGAGTTCTCGCTGCTATTTATATTGTTTTTCTGAGAAGTGTCTAAGGATTCTTAAATAATTTATTTAATGCATCATGAACACATGTGCACACAACAATATGACCTCAAAGTATGTAAGACAACAACTACAGGAAGAAATACATGTATCAGAATTGTTTTTAAAGAATGAATGCACCCTTCTCAATAAGCCATGGGCTTCTGGTGATGAGCTTCTGGTATCACTTTCCCCAGTGTGTGTTTCCATGTTGGCTCAGCATATACCCACTGATGATATGATGAATTTCAGAATCCGTACCGTAGTTACACCCACAAAAGGGTGATACACTTTATTACTGACCAGATTATGTTTACTTGGCCAATACAATTTATTAAATAAGCCAAGACATCCCATATGGACTTGAAACACCTTATCACGTGCTGATCACCTTCTGGCCTTTCTTTTCTATTGATATGTTTATGCACCAATAACACCGTTGAATTACTATTAGGGCAAAGCCACCATCATACTTCTCTTTTTGAAAATGCTTTTGACAATTTTCACACATTTATTCTTCCAGAAGGAAGTTAGGATAATTGTCAATTTTTAAAAAATCCTGTTGGATTTTTACTTGCATTGGGCTTTTCAGGTAGACAACTGTATCATCTGTAAATAATAGTAAATCTTATTTCAAATTTTACGTTCTTATTACATCAAGTAGAACCTCTTCTATATTCCAGAATATACATATGAAAGAATAATCTTTCTTCTTATTGTGTACTAATAGATTTGTAAAAATCATAAATGAATATTAAGTTTTATCAAAATATCTTTTGTTATCTAACAATTATCTTACGACCTTTCTCCTTTAACTTATTAATGTGAGTAATATATTCAAAAATAAAAACTAGTATTAAAAGATAATATTTTGAGTGCTTTCTACATGCTAAAAACTTTAGTAAGTGCATTATAGATAGTAAGTCTTTTAATGTTTACAACTGGATAAGTTTAATACTATTGAAAACCACATTTTATAGATGAGGAAACTGACACAAAGAGATTAAATAGGTTGAACAAAGCCATACACCTATTAGATGTAAAACACCTATTACCCAAGATGTAAACCTGATCCTACTAGGCTATCTGACCCTAGAGTCTGACTTCTTAAATCACTACGCTGCTTCTTGATAAACTGTTTGGTTAGAGGCTACGTATTAAAATATACATCCAATTTCAATTTGCTTGTGATTTCTTTAGGATTTTCTACTATCTTTGCTGAGTTTAGTACTGGGGTTATGCCAATGTTATCAAATTAGTTGGCAAACTTTGGAACTTTTTCTATGTTTTAGATCAGTGTAAATAGCATGGAAACTATCTGTGCCTTAAGCTTGATGTAATTCACCTGTAAAACTTTCTCACAAAGTTCCTTTTATAGCATAGTTCTTAACAAGATTTTCAATTTCTGCCATGGTTATTCTACTGTATTGTGATTCTATTTTATTCCATCTATTTTTGACTTAAATATATATTTCTAAAACTTTTTAATTTTAAAGATTTTTGTGTGCACTAGCATCATTACACATTTTTATTAGAATTTTAAATCTTCATGTTTGAGTTTACATCCTGTTTTCATTCTAAATGTGGTGTATCTGTATTTTCCATTTCCTCATTCAAATTAACAGCAATTTCTATTTTGTTGGACTTTTCAAAACACTAGCTTTAGTTTTTATTTTTCAAGTATACTATCTCATTTGTAATTCACTAATTTCTTCCCTGCCCATTTAATTCCCTTCTTCCAGATGACTGTTGAAAAGTTAGTTTAGCTGGCTTCTTTCTAGATTTCTGAGTTGAATTACTGAATTAAATCGCTTATATACTCTTTTTGCTGATTACTTACATTTAACCACTTCTCCCCACCTCCACTGTAATTCCATTCTGATCGAAGTCTCCATCATGTTTTACCTGAACTATTACTGTGTTTCCCCGAAAATAAGACCTAGCCGGACCATCGGCTAAGACCCGGTCTTATTTTAGTATAATGTAAGACCTGGTCTTTAATATAATATAATATAATATAATATAATGTAATGTAATGTAATGTAATGTAATGTAATGTAACGTAACGTAACGTAATGTAACGTAACATAATATAATATAATATAATACCAGGTCTAATATAATACCGGGTATAATATAATATAATATAATACCAAGTCTTATATTAATTTTTGCTCCAAAACATGCATTAGAGCTGATGGTCTGGCGAGGTCTTATTTTTGGGGAAACATGGTACAATAACCCCCCAACTGATTTCCTGTTTCTATCCTTTTCACTATACATGCGCACCTCAGAGATACTGCAGTTTTGGTTTCAGAACACTGCAATAAAGCGAGTCTTACAGTAAAGCAAATCATAATCTTGCTGGTGCAGGGCCTTGCCTTCAATTTGTAAAAAAAATGCAACATCTATAAAGTACAATAAAGTGAAACACAATAAAATGAGAAACGCCTAAGGGACAAATGGTGGGGAATTGAGTTGTCTGGCTTGGAACAGGGGCTAGAGAGGCAGCTTTCTCCTGGACAGGGGAGCTGGTGGCGGCTATTGTTTCTTTGCTGAGCCCTCCCTCTTCCCAGCATGTGGACGCAGGCAGCCACCATATCTAAGTCTCTGCCCTTTGTTCGCCATGCCCTGGCAATTCGAGATCCTGCCCTGCCCAACATTCGGGCACACCCAGGCCACTTCCAGTGGCTTTTTCGTGCAGACCACCTGCCTTGGCTCAAGCTGCAGACTTTCCTATGTTCTCTCAAAGTTTCACAGAACCCAGACAAGCAGCATCTGGCTTGAACATGTCTTATACCTCTGGCTGAGCAGCCCTAAACACGGCACTAGTGGCAGCCAGCCTTGGTTCACAGTTTGGCCTCTCAAGGTGCTTCCAAGCACAGCATGGGTGGCGGCCATCTGTGGATTTCTTTCTGGCTCCCACTGGGTGGCCCTGGGTGAGGCATGGGCTGTGGCTAATGTAGACCTACAGTGGATCCCCTCCAAGGTGGTCCTGGGGCTGGAGCTCTCAGTGGCCAGCTTCAAAATGAGTTGGAACATCACCCAGCTGCCTCTAAGGGGCAGATTGGGCAGACACCAAAGTCCTGCTGAGGCAGCTCCTGCTCCATAGTATCAGCCCCTGCACAACAACTATTCCACTGAAGTCAAGGCCAGTCCTCACAACCAGTGAGCCCAAGGGTCATTCCCTCCCATTGATGTGCAATTATCAACCAAGGCTCAACTACAAGAGGAGGGCACACAAAACCCACACAAGGGACACACCTGGAGCACATGGCTCAGGTGACCAGAAAGATTGTGCCACTGAATCCCACAGCACACCTACTACATAAGGCCATTCTACTAAGACTGGAAGACATAGCAGCCCTACCTAGAAACAAACACAGCACACCTACTACATAAGGCCATTCTACTAAGACTGGAAGACATAACAGCCCTACCTAGAAACGAACACAGGGAGGCCACCAAAATGGGGAGACAAAGCAACATGTCCCAAATAAAAGAACAGAACAAAGCTCCAGAAAAAGAACTAAGCGAAATGGAGATAAGCAATCTATCAGACGCAGAGTTCCAAACACTGGTTATAAGAATGCTCCATGATCTCAGGGAGAACTTCAACAGAGAGATAGTAAGCATAAAAATGGAAATGAAAATCATATAAAAGAACCAGTCAGAAATAAACGATACAATAACGGAAATGAAGAATATATTACAGGAAATCAACAGTAGATTAGATGAAGCAGAGGATCCAACAGCAATGTAGAAGATAAGGTAGCAGAAAACTCCCTCCAGAAAAGCAAAAAGAAAAAGGAATCCAAAAAATTGAGGAGAGTTTAAGGGGCCTCTGGGATAATATCAAACGTACCAGTATTCGCATTATAGGAATACCAGAAGGAGAAGAGAGAGAGCAAGGAATTGAAAATCTAGTTGAAGATATAATGACAGAAAACTTCCTTAACCTGATGCAGGAAATGGACATATAAGCCCAGGTAGCACAGAGAGTCCCAAACAAGATAAGCCCAAAGAGGCCAACACCAAGACACATCATAATTAAAATGCCAAAGGTTAAAGACAAAGACAGAATCTTAAAAGCAGCAAGAGAAAAACAGTTAGTTACCTACATGGGAGCTCCCATAAGACTGGCAGCTGATTTCTCAACAGAAACTTTGTAGGCAAAAAGGGAGTGCCAGGAAATAGTCCAAATGATGAAAAACAATGATATACAACCAAGATTACTCTACCCAGCAAGGCTGTCATTTAGAATTGAAGGACAGATAAGGAGCTTCCCAGGCAAGAGAAAGCTGAAGGAGTTCATCACCACCAAACCAGTGTTACAAGGAATCTTAGAGGGATTTCTTTAAGATGGGAGAGGGGTTAAGGATGGGTGAAAGGGGAAAGGATTAAGAAATACAAATTGGTTGTTATACAGTGTTCAAGGGGATAGCGGGTATAGCATAAGGAATATAGTCAATAATATTGTAATAACTAGGTACGGTGCCAGATCTTTCAGGATGGTAGATGGGAATGGGGTTGGGGGCAGGGTGAAGAAGGTGAAGTCATTAAGAAATACAAATTGATAGTTAATACAGTATGGGAATATAATCAACAATGTTGTAAAGATAATGTAAGGTGCCAGATGTGCACTGGACTCATTGGGGGATCATGTCATAGACGGTGTAGATGCCTGCCCAATGCACTGTACATCTGAAGCTGAAGTAGAATAATATTGAATGTCAACTATAACTAAATATATAGATATATATAGTCATGTGATGTGGAGTACAACATAGGGAAGACAGCTATATAAGAGGTCACAGGGGTAGGTGGGTTATCACTTTATGAGGGGTTTAAATGTCTAACTATTACATTGCTTTGTACACCTGAAACTAATAAAAAAATTGAAAACAAAAAAACCAAAAACAAGGAATGCCTATATAGACAATTCTCGAATGAGCCTTTTAAAAAAACCTAAGTTGTCAATTTGGGGAACGCAATCAATAATGTTTGTAAAGATTTTCTAGGGTATCTGATGGGCACTTGTCCCATTAGGGAGACCACCTCAGGGATGCTGTAGATGTCTGATCACTGCGCTGTACACCTGAAGCTGAAACTGAACAATAATGAATGTCAACTACAATTATATATGTGTGTGTGTGTGTGTGTGTATACATAGTTACAAGAAGCAGAGTACAGCATTAGGAATATTAGTGGAAATGTAATGGCTGTATGAGATGTCAGAGGGGTAGTGGATGGGGAGAGGGGGGTTGTCACTATTTGAGGGATATAAATTATAAATGTCTAACTATTACATTGCTTTGTGCACCTGAAACTAATAAAAAAATGTTAAAAAAATAAAAAATAAAAATAATAAGTCATTTTGTTTCTCTCCTCTGCTCAAAACCTTCTGCAGGATCCTCAACTCACTGAGAGTAAAAGTCAAAGTCCTTGTGGTTGTCTAAGAAGAACTACGTGATCAGACCACATATCATTTCTCTGATCTCCCTTCCTGCCAACTAACCCTGCTGCTTGCTCCACTCCCAGCTTTGTCAGGGCCTTTGCACTTATTTTTACCGCCTAGAATGCTATCCCCTAAAATACAATGTCTGCATGACTGACTCCCTTCCTTCTTTCAGAACTTTGCTGAAATGTCACCTTCAGAGAAGTCTTCCCTGACCTCTATATACAAAATAGCATCCCTCTCTAGTCACTTTATTCAGCTTTGTTTTATCCAAAGAACTTCTCACTAACTGAAATATTATATTGTTATTTGTTTTCCTTTTTTTCTGTCCTTCCATTAGTATGTAACTCGATGAAGGAAGTTACATGTATCTTTGGCTATACGTGTATCTCAAAAGCCTAGAAAAATTCCTAGGACATGATAGGCCCACAATAAATACTTTTTGAGTTATAAACAAATTATAAAACTTTGTAAGGATCTGATTTTGATCTCTAAGTTTATCTTTAATGATGCGCCATGTTATAAGATGTAAAGATCTCATTCCTTAAGTAGTTTCTAATTTTTGTTTTCTAGGTTTAAAATGGCTTTTAAAATTATACTTCAGTTATTCAGTTTCAGATTTTTTGCACTGAGGTTTGATAAAATGATCTCTATAGTTATTTTTTACTTGGGAAAATTGAAATTTTCTATGAGGCTCTTTTATGTGATCCTTTCCCATAAATATTTTAAAGATATCAGAAAAAATATTTCCCTGAGGTAAAAATACTTATATTTCTATCTTCATATATATCTATGAATATGGAAATAAAGTGATTGATTATATTATTCATATATGTTATTTTTGCTTTGTAGTTGATCTTGCAAAGACTAAGAGAGGGCAATACATTTTCCAAACACTGTTTTGTTTCTGTGAACTACCCCTTGCATTCTAAAACTTTTTAGTTTAAATATTTTAAATTTTTACTTAACTTTATAAACAACTTTAATAAGGTATACGTGTAATATAAAATTACATACTTTAAACTATATTTCAATGAGTTTTATCAAGAATATAACCCATGTCATATTTACCACAGAAAAAGATACAAGGTATTTCCATCCTCTCAGAATGTTCCTCACATCACTTTGAAGTCAATATCCCCCAAACCCCTGCCACATACAAACACTGATGTGATTTCTATCACTGTAGATTCATTTTTCCACGGGTAGATGATGTGTACTCTCTTGTAACTAGTTTATTTCACTCAGCATAATGTTTAGATTTATTTATATTGTTGCATAGATCACCACATAATTATTGGGGGGGTTAATTGGGTATTAATTCCACAGGATTGGGGTGAAAAGTAGCATTCCATTGTATACTAAAATTTGTTGGATGGCCACATGTATCGTTTCTAGTTTTGGTTGTTATAGGTGACACTCTTATGAACATTCATACACAAGTCTTCCTAGAAGAGTTGAAGTCATTTCTCTTGGATAAATAACTAAAAATTATTTTTATTTCCCTAATGACTAGTGATAATTGAGTACTTTTTCACGTGCTCATTGGCCATTTCTTCATCTTCTTTTGTGACATTCCTGTTCCACTATTTTGTCCATTTTTAATTGGGTACATTATTTTATTATTATTGAGTTGTAAGAGATCTTACTGTATTCTAGATACGAGTTTTGCTTCCTTTTGGGGTACTATTTCACTCACCTGTTCATAATTCTTTCCCTCTTGAATCACTTCTTCTGTGGGAAGCCAGATACCATAAAATGAGGCTGCTCAAGCAGGCTATGGAATAGTCCATGCGTCAAGGAATGGAGGTCTTTGGCCAATAACCAGTGAAGAAGGAGGCCTGTCAACAACCAAATGAATAACCTTAGAAGTGTATTCACCAGCCCCAGTTGAGCCTGGATATGACTCTAGACCCAGTTGAGAGCTGGCCTGCAACCTCAAGAGAGACTCTGAACCAAAACCACCCAGCTATGCCTCTCCCAGACTGTGGACCATCAGAAACTGTGTGAGATTATAAATACATGTTCTTCTAAGGTGTTGATTTTTGAGATAATTTGTTACACAGCAATAAATAATTGCTGTCCATTTAAACTATGATAACACTATTGAATCCCAATTTCAGGAAAGTCTATTCATTAGATTTGGCTGGATGGACAGACATGAGTTCAAGTTGGAAACCACAGTTCCCAGAAAGGAGGCACTGTCACGTCTCTTTCCTGGATCCCAAGCCCCGATCCGATCAGGTACAGTGCTGTAAACGGTTTCCCCTCCAAACAAAATTAAGTCCTTCTGTTATTCTTCATTCTTGAGTCCTTTCTACCAGCAGCCTCTTTCCATTGCTCCATCCGTGGACCTGTGAAACTAAAGAGACAGCCCCCAACACAGCTGACATATGATGAAGAGTCACAGACAGATATAGGATAACTGATATACACACTTTGGTTCAAAAGGGGCAAGACATGGAAGGTTAAAAGGAGTAATTGGTCCATGGTAATTCTCAATTCCACTGGGAAAATGTCTCTTGGTTAAGTTTCAAAGCCTGAGAACAATCTTCCCTGGTTCTCAGCTCTGGCCTCTGAATCATCCCTCCTTTTTCATGAAAGACAACACATGTTTGCAACTGTGTGGTTTTATCAGCCTGCTTCTAACCAGTAGAATTTATGAGTCTAGTAGCCTTATTTAATTTTAATGTTCTTTTCTTGTACCTTTTAGACCAAGTTGGCAGTGTTTCTGCTGAAACTTTTTTTTCAAGAACCTTGTGGGTCTTCCACGGACTTCACAGGGATTTGCTCCATTAGACAAAAGATACACCCACAAATCTTTTCAAAATAATCCCTTCTCTATCCTTGGCTCTTGCTAAAATAGCTGAGTGACAATGTTCTTTGGTCTCCCGGAGACCCTCTGACTTGATTGAAAGGATCTGTGAGGCACATTTTGATTCTTTGGTAAGGATCCTTAGTGTGACTGAATGCTCTCATCTTTTGATCTTTTTTAGGTTTTAACAAAATGCTGTGTAGTAATGACCTCAGCCTTTTCTCTACAGCTGTTGTCCTAAAAGTGAATCTCCTAATTTTAGCATATTGTGCCATTTGGAGACACTGACATGTTTTCAAAATCAGTAGGTCTTAGTTCCTTTTTATTTAAGAGTTTCAAGAATTCTTCCCTCAGTTCTCTCTTTTTGCATTTTACTATAAACAAGAAAAAAAACAGGTGGCACTTTCAACACTTTGCTTGAATATCTATATGTATATATATGTAATATATATAATATATAATATATAATATGTATTTTATATATATATGTATATATTATTTTACCATGTATAATGAACACATTTTTGCCCAAATTTGTGAGGAAAAAATAAAGATGTGCATTATACATGGGTAGTACTAATTCTGTGTCTATATGAATGTCTTTAATTCTTTTACTAATGCTTATGAGTTAAAAGTGTAACTCTAGAAATCAGTAACAATATCCATATGCAAAATAATACCCTAGAATATGATAATCAGTTTTGATGAACTTTCAATGAAGAGTTCTTAGCCTTCTATGGTGCATAAGTATTGTAAATTTGTTACCGGTACATAAAATTTCTTGTACTTTGTATCTGTTCTTGTGTTTTGTAATTATTTGTTACATAAAATTTCTTGTACCATAATGTGTTAAAAAATAAATGCTAAAATTCCTTTATAGTACCAAAAACAAGTACCTAAATGTAAACAAATAAAAATTTGAATTAAAAAATTAAAACGAAAGATTTTTTCCCCCTGAAAGTTTGGGCCAAAAATGTGGGTATGCACTATACATGACAAAATATGGTGTGTGTGTGTGTGTGTGTGTGTGTGTGTGTATATATATATATATGTGTGTGTGTGTGTGTATATATATATATATATATATATATATATATATATTCATCACTTACAATTTCTCCTTTTAACATACCTGTAGGAGACAATTTTCCTAAGTTTCTGTCATTACACAATGAGGATTTTCCTTTCTCAGTTTCCAGTAACATATTCCTCATCTTCTTCTGAGTCCTCATGAGCAGTGTCCTTAAAAATCTAGATTTCTACTAAAGTCTATTCAAGACAATTTGAACTTTCTCTTGCATGCTTTTCAAAACTCTTTCAGCCACTGCATATTCTGTTTCCATAACTGCTCTCACATCCTTGCGTACTTATTACAGCAGGATCCCACTTCCAGGTACTAAAATCTGTGTTAGTTATCTACTGCTGTATAACAAATTAGCACAGATTTAGCAGTTTAAAAAAGCATACATTCCCACAACCCTTGCCTTAGTTCCAGCCCTATTCACTTCACATCTGGCTTATTGCAATAACCTCTTTCTGCCTTCTTGCTGTGGTCTGGCTTTATCTCACTCAATCTACCTCTTCATTTAAATGAGATGGATATAATTCTGTTGCTCTTCTACTCAAAGAATTTCTTGAATTCCTATTGTCTATTGCCTTTGACATAGCATAAAACATTCTTCACAATATGTCCCAGCCTATATTTTCAACTTCTCTTCATCCATTTTTCTAATACAACAACAAAGATACTGGTCATGGCCCTATGTATTTATTTGTGTTATCTCCTCTACCTGCACTGCCCACCCACCTGTCCTCTCCTCCCTCATTATGCTCAGCAAAATCTTTTCTGTCCTTCCTTACCCAGTGTATATGGTGCCCCTTGTGTGATTGTTTCAATGACACTCTTACCCTTCACTCAGCTAGGCAGAATCTCCTTCCTTTGTACTCGACCTCATGTCTCAAAGTATGATCCATGCACCAGCAGTGTTAGCATCCCCATGTGACTTAGGTTAAAATACAGATTCAAATTCAATAGGTCTGGACTGGGGTCAGAGATCATTCAATTCTTACCAATGCCCCCAATGATATCAATGCCACTGATCTGAAGACTATACTTTGAGCAGCAAGGTTTATAACATTTTGACTATAGCTCTGAATACATGATAGCATAGTTGGTTAACATTTCTGTCTCTTTTCTTATATTCTACGTATCTTAAAGGCAGGGATTATCTCTTTCTTCTTTATAATCTCCAGAGTGCCTCACACAGCACTCAGTACTTGGAGGATGCTAATAACTTAATACCTCTGTGTTTTACATAAAACAGTGATGCACAGATCCTTTATACAAGCTGTTAAAGTGTACCTGTTTGAGACTGTGCAGTGAGGAGAACTTAAGGAATTATGCATTGAGTTTGGAAGGAGAAGAGGTTTGGGATGAAATAGCGTCAGGGATAAGATAAGGGGTCTAAGAAACACCTTTTTGGTTTTTTTTGTATCCAACTATTTTAACCCTTCTTTTTACACCAAAGAAAAAGACTCAGATTGGTAATAACTAATCTTTAATATCTAACACTAGCAATTGTCTCAATTTTCCCCCAATTGTTTCATTGTGGTAAAACACATAAAATTTACCATTTTACCCATTTCTAAGGGTACAGTTAGTGGTATTACATACATTCAAAATGTTATACAACCTTCACCAATATCCATCTTCACAACTCTTTTCATCTTGCAAACTGAAACCCTGTACCACTTAAAACACTAGCTCTCCTTTCCACCCCCTACTCTCAGCCCCTGGTAACCACTTGAGGACTGGCTGTCTTCCTTTCAAAAATTATAAAGGAGAATTGAATTCACAGACTTCATAAAAGTAGGTGTCACTTGAAGTGATTGTCAGTTCTCATAAGCAATTTTCAAGTCCAGGGTTTTTTCTGCGAGCACACATCTCCAAATGATAAAGTAAGATAGTGGAAAAATATTAGGTTGGTGCAAAAGTAATTGCTGTTTAAAAGGTTAAAAATAATTGCAAAAACTGCAATTACTTTCGCACCAACCTAATAAGATTCTATTTACAACTACGTCCAATAAACAAACTTCCACAACCTTCGAGAAGTACGGGAGAGAACAATAGAGGAGAACAGAGAACAACAGAGCACAAGAGATAATAGTCTCCTCCCACTTCCAAAAAATAGTATAGTTATTTTAACAACTCATATAACTTTGAGACTTCGTCAAAATAGGGAAACACCTCTAAGGTAGTGGGAGATTTTTAGGGGTGTTTCGCAACTAGGATAAAGATCAAATGCTGCTGTAGCTTAAAGAGTTCATATATTTGGTGGTTTTCAACTTAAGGCAGAATCAGGCAAACTATGTCTACTCTCTTTTTCCTTTGTTCATTACACCAAATAATACAGTTTAGCCCTGTTTGATTTTGCCACCTCCAATACAGAGCCCTCTTTGTAAAGAACCATGGTGGCCTCAGATAATTATACCAGCAATAAGACTGGTTACTAATGTCAAATTCTTACAAGATCTACCTGGCCCAAGATAACAGTGTTCCAGCACATTTATAATTTAACTTGTAATCTGTTATGATAGAAGACTTAGATTACGCCTTCTTCTTGAGAAGAATGTTCAGAGTACCGAGTTCCTTACAGTTCAAATATTTATATATGAAAAACTTAATTTCCTATACTGCAAGAAACGATCTCAAATAACTGGTTTAAAAATACTTTTTAATTTGCAGGCCTAATAGATCTGTTAATAATTAATAACCAGGAACATTTGAATAGCACTTTACTGTTTACAGTTATTCCCCTTACGCACAGAGGAAAAATTAGAATTCAGAGAAGTAAAGGTCAAGTTTTATCTGACGAAAGAAGACTCAACTTCTAGTCTCTTGCTCTCACATCTTATGATGCCACTAGAATGTTATGATGCTTTGTACCAACACACCAGAGATCAAATATATTAAATGGAAATAATGGACATACACTCAATTCTTGGAGAACTGGAGGGTGAAAAATAAAATCTAAGAAATACATGTTTGCTTTACTTAAGTTTACTTAAGCTCCCTTTTAGAAATACAAACCATAAGTGAGCTGCAGAAACCTAGAATAATTCTTGTGAAAACTGGTTTAAATAAGGATGTAAGCCCCAACCTGAAATACAATTGCCAAACAGCCCTGCTGTATTTTTTCTTCAAACCACTGACCACAGTTTGTGGTTGATAATTTCCCCCCTCTCACTAGGCTATAACTTCCTGCAACCTGCTGTGTCTGCTTTCTGCACTCTTCATTCCCAGCCCCTGGCAAGAGCCTGATTTGTTGTGGCACATAAATGAATGGACTCAAAACAAAACAGGTGGGCTTGGTCAGTGCCAGTGCTCTGGAAACTTCTGTCTCCTTGGAGGGCAGGACACCCTTCCAAACAACAACTTGTGTTCTGGCCTGTTCCCCTCCAATTAGCAATGGTATGGCTGTCTGCAAGTCACTGGGCATTTCTGGGTGCAGTTTCCTTCTCTGTAAAATGGGAAGACCAGAGGACCTACTGTGGGGACAGAGTCCCAGAGAGCGGTTTCCAGGCTCTCGGCCTCACCTGGAAAGGTGCTAGTTGGCCGTCAGCTGTTACCAGTTAGCCAATTACCACAGATATAAGTGCCTCGGCTGCACTGGTTGGAGAGTGGGGAGGCCAGTAGTGAGTGGAGTCAGTCTGTTGTTGGCAGGCAGAGAAGTGGACAGCAGGTTGCAGGTCGTGTGCCTCCAGCCTCCAGTGAGACCATAGTGGTATGACTCCCCTACCTATGGCGCCGTGGGTGTTCCTTTTTGGCCTAGCCATATCCTGCGTTCTTATGTGGGGAGCTGGAGCAGAGACCCCGCATGTCACCCTGCATGACAAATGGTGCAGCGAGCTGGGTCCCCCACAGGACACCTACGCTGGGCTGTTGTGAGTTTAACCGAGTACATATTGGAAGGGAGACTGGCCCACACCAGGCGCAGTCTCAGGGTTTGCTGTGCGGATGCTCCTGGCCCGTCACGGCGACATTGCTCACTCTGCGCTGTAGGACCTCGCAATAGTGTTTAGTCATTAATTCATTCGCTCTTTCACAGTCATTTACCAGAGCCCACGTCTCGGCCACGGCCGTGTTCACGGGTGCTTTCTAAGCCTCACGGCAAACGCCTCGACCAGCTTTCCTCAAATGCAAACATCCAAGAACCTCCTATTACCTATGAACTCGGTCCTAGGATTCGGACAGGTTGTTTTCCGGAGAAGCCGCGGGTGTCACCTAACCTACACCGAGCGCCGCGGAGCCGGGAGCTCGTGCTCCTGAGGGCAGCACCTGCAGGTCCCACGTAGCGAGCGCCTCGGGCCCCGGACCCCACTGCGCAGGCGCGGGAGCACCCCCTCGGCACCTTCCGGGACCAGAGGATCTGCTTAGGTCCCGCCCGGCGTCTGGCGGGTGGGGGTCACAGCTGGGTGGGGCTCCCTTGGCCACGAGGACTGTTACCAAGCCTGGAGGCAAGTTTCCCTCCTAGCCATGGGTATATGGGGAGGGTTCCCGGCATCTCTGGACCCAGAGCAGCCGTCCCGGGAGGAAAGCCCGGGCCCTCCTTGCTGGGGGTCAGTCATGCTACCTCGCCGTACACCTGGCTCTGCTTTCTCACGCAGACATGGGGGAGCTCGGCCGAGGCTGCCAGCGAGTAGATGTCACCTATGAATGGCAGCCCCGACGGCCCCGGCGGGTGGAGTGGGGAAGCCTGGCAGCTGCCTCTGCTTCAGCAGCTGGCGGATCCCCAGCGCGAAGAGCAGCAAGAGGCCCGCGCTGCCCAGCGCCGCCGCCCACGCCTCAGCGCCGCCACGGTCTCGCCTGGCGTGGGACCGGTTTTTCCCTCCAGCCCCGCCAGCCCCGCGGTATCACCCTTGGCCAGATACCGGGAGTTCCCGCCCCAGTTCCGTAGCTGTGGCTGGCTGAGTGTAGGGCCCTCTGGCCCTTAGGGTCAGTTACTTCTGTCTTTGCCGGTCTCAGTGTCCAGGAGGTATGCGCTGCCTTTTGGATTCCGCAGGGCTCTAGTTGAGCAACAGTCTGATGGAGCACTGAGCCTGGAGGCCTTTCCCAGGGTGTTGCCATCAGGGCATTGAGGACGTGTCAGCACAGCCTCCCTCACTGGGCGAGGCAGAGTCTGCCTGCCTTGCGGCCAGCCTTTTCTGAGGGTGGCTTTTTAGGAACCAGGTCTACTTATTTCAGACTGGGAAAACTGGAGAGATTATCAGCACCGCAGTCTTTAGATAAATCTGATAATCTTCAGAATCTCCATCAGAGAACTGACCCATTCACTAATATATATATATATATATATATATATATATATATATATATATATATATATATATATATTACTATTATATATATATTACTATTTGGACTGTTTTACTCATCTGTTCTTTCTTTCCTCCTTATGGTTTGAGACATTTGTGTGTGTGCGATCCCTTAAGAATTCTGATGTTTAAGCAATATTCACCTGATTAACTCAGGTTCCCTATCTTTTCTTTTCTAGTAAAATGGAAAATTGTGAGAGATGTTAAAAAAAAACAACCCACAGATCCAAAGTGGCATTACTTGTGTCGAAAGTCCATGATACCAAACCTAGATTTAATACCTGATTTAATTCCAGTTTCAACCTCTCCCAGAAACATAAACTTAATTAGTCTGGAATTTTCTGGTCAAGCGCCAATAACGTACTGTCGCATGGGCCCTCTCTATCCCCCATAGAAAGAAGAGGCAATCTATGTAATAGAAACCACCCCAATGAAAAAATGTCTGGGCCCCAAAATGATCCTTTGTTTTCTTTAGATTATAGCTCCCTTGCTCCACCCTTCTTCCTCCAAAAGCTTTCCATTTTGTACAACCCCTCAGAGCGCCCTTCTAGTTGCTAGATGGGAGGCTGCCTGATTCATGACTCAATACAACCAATTAGATTTTCAAATTTACTTGGTTGAATTTTATTTTTTAACAGAGATTGTTGCTAAACTTAGTCCTCAATTTTTTACCAGAGGCCAGTGGGAATGACCTGAGATCGATATTGAAACTGTAGGTGAGACACTAGGACCAGAGGAATATTACCTGTGGGATTCGTGAGGTCAACCCTGCCTGACTTCGCCATCAGGCTTGCAGTGTCTGGGCGGGCCACAATTTATGCAGTATTAGTAGTCAGTTCAAGAGAGGACCCCTTCCACCATTTATTTTCAAAAAGAATTAATTTCCATTTCAAATATATCCTCCATTCACTTAAAGTTAGGAGCAATGTTTCTTTGGCATTCTTCCCCTGGCTACATTAGCAAAGTACAGCTGGGGTCTGACAGCTGCCTGACTGACTAACAGCACTGATGTGATGCCTCCTTCCCCACCCCCATGACCCCTTGAGGGATAGTGGAAAGGGGGGGTCCTCTGAAACCACTAAACATTTCTTAGGACACAGATCCTTCCCATTTGTCATGGTCTCTCAGTGCTCAACAAAGACAAATAGCTCACTGCATTTCCTCCTAGAGTGATAGAAAACAATAATGTTTGTCTATGGATTTCATTACAACAGGAATGTTTGGTGGAACAGGAAGTGAAGGATTTCACTGTTTCATGGCAGAGACTTCATCTTTAGTATGTAGGGTGGAATGGGTGCCTGGAGAAATGGAGAAATGTGGAAACCCTGTACATGGCTTTTATGTTTCTGTGTGCAGAGCAGTAATGGTTTCCACATAGGACAATGCTTCGGTGCTCCAGCGAGAGCCTTTTTCTTAGCCTTTGGGAACTGTTCCTCCGGGGCTCATCCTGAGAGGCAGCATTAGGTGAGAGTGTCTTTCTGCCAGTTCTTGGAGAGTTATGACCTTGGCCTGAGTCCTGGGTGCTCAAGTTGTGTGTAGTATGCAAGGAGCACAAATGTGCATCATTTGCACATTCCATTAGGTGCACCCAGGTTGTGCAGAATGGGAGAACGTGAGAGTCAGAGGAAGTATCAAGAGGAGCCATTTTGGAGCCTGAGGCAAAAAACACCCCTGTCCCCCACCCCCACACACAAAAAACTGATGTTGGCTAATTAAAATTTTGTTGTTAACTTAAAAATAAATAGACCTTTCAAAGTGAGCGGCAGAAGCATTTATTTGAGTTCATTAAGAATAGCTATTTGGGACACACTGATTCAGGCAGAAGCCCAGATAGTATTCACATTAGGAAACAAAGGCAAAGGGTATTTATGAGAAAGGGAAGGGGGACAATTACATCAATAGAAGGAAGACATTTCAGATGAATAACATGGTGACGTTAATTCTAAACAGTGTTTTAAATTTTCAGTCCAATAGTCATAATAACTGCCTTTTTATTGTCTTTGCAAACAGTTTTTTGGGACACAATGCTGCCCTAGGCCCAGCCTAAAGGTTATTTTGCCCTGTTTTAACATTCCAAAGATTTAAGGTATAAGACATACAAAGCAGCTTCTCTGACATGGCAGAGCTCTGACTCCATTTTAAGGTGGCTCGATTTATTTTGGGGGGACAAATTTGATATCTTGTTCATCATGGATTTTTGCATTAATTTTAATTTTGAGGCGTTTCATTAAAATATTATCTTCATTACTGGACTTTTTGGTGTCACCTTAAATTTTGCTGCTGAGGCAAATGCCTCACTTGCCTCACCATAGTCCTGATCCCGGGAGGGAGGGTACCCACATGATAATTTTGATGAGCACATGGTATACAGGAACTGAGATTGCACGCCCGATTTCCCTGGCTGTCCTAAGAGCCAGGCATTGAGGTAGGGCTGGCAGATCAGTGGGACCTCTGGGTGGGATTTGAAGAGCCTTATGAAAGCTTCACTTTGACCGCTAAAAAAAATACCTCTCCCTTGCCCGAAGTTCAATCTTTACCAAATAATTTATTAGCTCAACATTCCCCAAAACAGGCTAAGTTGGAAAATGGAAACCCTGATGACAGGAGAGTACAGTGAGAGGAAGTTCCTAAAGTTGCACTTACATGTGAATGAGTTTATTCCAACATTTTCTTAGAGGCAGGACAGAATGGGAGGCATGATGACATCGATTTCTTGGAGTCTCTGGCATGGTGATAATGATGGTGGTACATGGGAGATTTGAGAAAGGGATGCAGGAAGAAAAAGGAGGATTTCAATGAGACACTATTACCGTAGGCAGAACTAATGGGGCTGTGGGGAGAGGTGGGGGTGGGGGGAAGGAAGGGAAGGAGGAAGGAAAAACAAAAGAGGGCAGAGATGAGATGTTCTTAAGAAAAAGTGCAGCTACCAGACCGGCTAGGACTCTATTTCGCCGCCTGCGGCAGAGCCAGGATGCCATCTTCCAGGTCAAGGTGAACTTTAACTAATTGTAATGGATTACAATATTATTAGCATTACAGGGAGGGTAAATCGCCACACCCTGTGTCACCATGACAAGTTTGATAAGCGCCAAATAAGGACCAAAAAAAAAAAAAAAAAAAAAAATTCCTCTTCCCTACGGGAAGGAGTGGTCAGCAAAGACCGGGCCTGTGAATGCCTATAGCGCCACCACTGTCCTAAATGTTTTGTGCCCTCATTTAGAAAATAATAAAAATTCCCAAGGCCCAGTCCTCTTCAGTGCAGTGGCTATTCTCCCGGCTTGCCCACTCTCACCACTCTGGGAGAGCACTGTCTTATCTATTTTCTTTCAATAAATTCACTGCTTGCTGGGTTCATTCTGTGCACCTTTGAATTCTTTCCTGCTGTGTAACCAAGAACTCATTCTCAGGCAAAAAAACTTCTTTCCCTTCACAATTTTTCCAAAGTCTAGATGGCTGTAGAGAGATCACATTTCTCCCAGGTGTCATTCCTGACATTTGCTGAGGATGCTCAGCTGACCACCCCAGCCACTGCCTCTCCTCCAGCTCCCTACGGGACCATCCTCTAATCATGACATCTTCTATCCTTTCCCCATATTTAAATAGAGTAGAGGCCTAATGTGGAAGAACACTTTGTGGCCACCTTGTGGAAGACCGTCTTCCAAATGTGGTATCAGACTCAGAGGAGGTATAATGCTCTGTCCAAGATCACACAAGACAGCACCAGCGGAACCAGAAATCTGGGCTCTGGACTTGTCGTGTGTTCTTTCAGTCCCTCATCACAAAATTATTCAGCACCTCTTAGACCAGGTGCTGGGGGTGTGGTGGTAGCTAAACCAGTCATGGCCCCCACTTTCCTGGGATATGCAGTCTATTGGGGGATGCAAATATCAATCAAATAATCAGAAATGGATATATCATTACAAAGTTAAGTTTCCGAAGTAAAGAAGAGTTCTATAAACACGTATAACACAGGTAATGTGACCAGTGTTGAGGGTCAGAACTTGCAGTCTGGGCCATAAAACCAGCTTATACCCAGGGATTTATCTTCCCAGGATCATGCTCAATGCCAGTTTTACTGAAATTCTTCTCAAGCTACTGGTCCTCTATGGGACACTGAGTGCCAAGTAGGAAGGAAAAGGAAAGTGGAAGTAACAAAATCTATTCTCTAAAGTTTGTGAATATCACTCAGTGAGCCACTTTAGTCCAAATTTTAAGGATTCTTACTCTCGCCTTGCAAATGATCTTCATAAACATTTTTATATTGGGCTCCTGACAACAGTAACTTTGAAGAAGCAAACAGTAGATTATCTTTAGAGATAACAACAACCATACCAGAAATGGGATCGGATAATCTGAATATGAAAAAGGAAATGATAGTTATAAAATATAGATGTAAGAAACCAAAAAGCACAGCATCTGGGATCATTTAGGGTGGGGAATATCAATCCCACACTTGTCAGAGCCTGAGAACATCACGTGGAGGACAGCAGAGTACAGTAAGTCATGTTCTTCATTGACTTAATTCACCATGCTCATCAAATAAGATTTTAAGAACATTCTAACTTAATAGTAGAGGGGAAGTGTATAGTGTATTTTTGGAAGGTTGACTGAGTTTCTAAAACACAAAGAAAAAGCACTTAGTACTTGAAGGACTGACTTCACTTATCTAGAAAATGTCTTTCTGAAGCTCTAATTTCCTGCCAGTAAGATGAGGGACAGTGATGATGACATGAAGCCACATGGCAGTGGCTTGTTGATGCAGTGTGCGTGCCTGGCCCTCCTCTCCCTGATTTTATAGATCAGTACTCTCGGAGGACACAAGAAGAGAGTTATCTGGCCTTTGCTTCTGAGCAGAAAGGCAATTTTAATCATTGTGGAGCATAACTTGAGCAATTCTTTGATGTCTTTTATGGAACTTTACCTCTCTCAGTGACCAACCTGGTCTATCCCACTGCATCTTGGACAGTCACGTTCAGCTCTTTTTTCTCCCAACAAATTTAAAAATATCTTCTAGTCTTCAGAAGGGACATTTGTAGGTGGCTAATGGCACCAAGGCTAATTTATCTTTGGATTGGGAGACTAGCATTTTGAGTGTGAAGTAGGAAGTGGATCATTTTCTGGGCCTGCAGGAGACGGAGGGCCAGTCATACTTACAATTTGGGTATGCTGACACCTGAATTTGTCTGCTGCCCAAAGACAAGTGCCACTGTTGTCTGATAATACTTTAATATACACCAAGCTAGCAACCATTTCACGTTCTTTGATAGAAGGCTTTTGGCTCTTTCCTTTGAAAACCATAATATCTGTACAGTTTGGAACACTCCAATTAATTAGAGATATTTAAGCCCTGCCAAGATAGAGGAAGGGCCAGGCTTAAAAGAATCTTGTTTTACTAACACATGATGGACCCCAAAGTACTATTTTAACCTAAGCCCTGAAATACAATTTTTCATTAACTATTTTCCCAAGGAAAATGTAAACTGAAAAAAAATGCATTTTGGCTGTGTAATATTGTGATTATAATGAAAAATGTAGTTTTGGTCTTTGTCTTCCTTTGGGCACAGAGCTCCTAAAATCCTTGGAATTTTGTAAGTGATGAGCGCGATAAAGGTGCCTTTTGTTATGTTAATGAGGTGACTTTTGGAAAACACCGAAGGACAGGGGCGGGTTGCCAGTGGAGCCAACTCTGTGATTCGAGAACTGGAACTTTCGCCCCCATCCCTGACCTCTTGGGAGGGGAGAAAAGAAAGAGCTTAAGTTCACTCACCAATGGCCAAGGATTTAATCACGCTTTCGTAAGGAAGCCATCATAAAACCCGCAAAGGACAGCGTCCAGAGACTTCCAAAGTTGGCGAACACTGTGCATAAGTGTGGAAAGTGGTGCACATGCCTGGAGAGGGCATGGAAGCGCTGCGCCCTTTCCCCGTGCCTTGCCCTGTGAATCTCTTCCATCTGGCTGTTCTGGAGTCATATTCGTTTATGATAAACTGGTAATATAATAAGTAAAATAGTTCTCTGGGTTCTGTGAACCACTCTAGCAAATTAATCGAATTCCAGGAGGAGGTTGTGGAAACCTCTGTTCTACAAGGCCAGACAATTAAGTCCGCGAACTCATCCTAGAAAAAGCTGTCTGTATACCTCAGTGATGAATACGCTGTTTCCCCGGAAATAAGAGCTAGCCGGAGAAACAGCTCTACTGTGTCTTTTGGAGCAAAAATTAATATAAAACCCGGTCTTATTTTACTATAATATAAGACCAGGTCTTTAATATAATACAATATAATATAACATAATATAATGTAATATAATATCCGGTCTTATATTAATTTTTGCTCCAAAAGGTGCATTAGAGCTGATGGTCCGGCTAGGTCTTATTTTCGGGGTAACAAGGTATCACTACAGTCACCTTCGAAGTCCTCCCCTTGGGAAGCTATGCACCAACACCAGCACCTAGTCCAGCCTTCAAGGCAATTTTGGAACTCTTTTTCTGGAATGGACATCAGAGCTGTTGTCGTATTACCCTTGATGTCCTGAATGTCATCAAAATATCTTCCTTTCAATATTTCCTTTATTTCAGGGTAAAGAAAGAAGTCACTGGAGGCCAGATCAGGTGAGTAGGGAGGGTGTTCCAATACAGTTATTTGTTTGCTGGCTGAAAACTCCCTCACAGACAGTGGCATGTGAGCTGGTGCATTGTCGTGGTGCAAGAGCCATGAATTGCTGGTGAAAAGTTCATGTCATCTAACTTTTTCACACAGCCTTTACAGCACTTCCAAACAGTAAACTTTGTTAACTGTTTGTCTAGTTGATACAAATTCATAATGAATAATCCATCTGATATCAAAAAATGTTAGCAACATCGTTGCAACGAATTTCATTTATAACCTGGGCTTGCTATTGGCGTATGAAGTGGTAGAGGGGTTGTTTTGTGGAACTGAACCCTTCACCTGTGGGATCTAACGCTACCTCCAGGTAGATAATGTCAGAGTTGGGTTAAATTGTAGGACAGCCAGTATTACTGAACTCCAGTTCATGTGTCCAATGCTTCATAAAGCCAAAATCTGAAATATCAAGAGATTGGAGCAAAGAAAGGTTTATTGATCGAGATGGTGCCAACCAAGAAGATGGGAGACTTAGAAATGCCTCAAATCTATCTTGCTCAATGGACTGAGTCAGGGGTTTCTAAACTTGAAAAAGAGAATGGGAGGAGGAGTCAGGGTCAATTTTTATGGTTTCCAGTTCCTTGATAATATCTCAATGTACAGACTTGGAGATGCCATTGAAAGATCACCTGCATCTGGGGGTGGTCTTGGCTCTCATTCTTTTTTGCAAAGCAAACATGTAAATCATTGCCTCATGATCTTTTTCTGTTTACTTTTTTGTGTGTGGGGGGAAGAACAAAGACATTATGTTAAGATGTTACCTATAAGATGTTTCCCTAAGATTGTTGAGTGGCAGGTCACAGGTTATTGACTTGAGAACATGTTGCAAACTTATTGAGTCTTATGGTTAGGATATTAAGCAACTTGTACTTAAAACAGAACAAAGATTAAAGATACTAAGGTCCAATTAATTATAAAGGGAGAGGTGGCAGCAAATAAAGGAGAGAGCTCAGCTGTAGGCGCATGGTTACACCAGCTGGTGTTAGACAGTTCCTTGGTGGTATGGAAAAATCCCTCACATATTGGAATTGGTGATCAGAATCAGAAGCTTCTTATTACTAAATTTCAGAACTTCATAATAAGCTCAGCTGTATATGGTGATAACTTAGAACTTACACACAAATTTAAAATCAGATTTAAACCACTAATTTTGTCTCTGTAAAGTTTTGCGAGTGTGTGTGTGGTGTGTGTTGTATGTGTGTGTATTTCTGTGACAGTGGTATTAAATTTCCAAGAGAACAAAAATGTGTTTAAAATAAACATATAGTTAATCTTCTCAGATTATTTTAGAATATATTATAAAATAGAATGCCTATTTTTTAACTAAAAATAAAATTGGAAATTGGCCATCACTACCCAAATGAAAGTTATGAAAATAGTTAAATACTAAACTACAAGTAAGATAATGACAGAGGAAATACCTTTGTTTAAAGACTCTTAAATATGTTTCAGAAAATATTTAAAACTCCACGAAATTATTATACTAAGCAAAGGACATGAATAAATATATAATTTATTTAAGAGGAATTACAACTGGTAAATAAATTTAATGAAAATGCACAAGCTCACTCATAATAATAAATGCAAAATAAAGCATCCCTGAAACTCATAGTGGCTTCATTCAAAAAAAGACAAAAACCAGACAGCCCAGGTGTCCATCAACAGGAGAATCAAGAAATACCTGTGGGATATTCATGCAGTGGAATACAGCTCAACAATAATAAGGGAGATGAAAACCTGCTGGTACATGAAACAACAGGAAGGAATCTCAACAATATTATGGTCAGTGAAAGAAGGATCCCAAAGAGTACATACTGTATGATTCCTTTGATATAAAGTTCTGGAACTGGCTCAAGTAAACTATGATTTAAAATATTGAAAACAGTGGCTGCCTCTGGGAGGAGGGCACGGTTTGATAAAAAGAGACATGAAGCAACATTTTGACATAATAGAAGTTTGTGTTTCCTAGGTGTATGTGTTTGACAAAATTCATCTGCTGATACATGTAAGATTTACGCATTTCACTGTATTTAAATTTTACCTAGGCATGACCAGTAAACAAATACTGAACCCTGTTTAGTGATATGCACACTAAAGTGCTTCAGGGTTTGAGATACATTAAAAATAATATGTATTGAGGGATAGTTAAAGGGACAGATAGATATCTACATATATGCTAAAGCAAATATAGCAAAAAGTCTAGGTATTGGGGACATGTGTATTAGTTCTACACTTCTTTCAACTTTTCTATATGTTTTAATTTTTCTTAGAAAACTGTTGACTAACACAACTCTGAAGTAAGTACTATTTTACCTATTAAATAAGCAAAAATATTTAAAAACGCTTTTTAAAAATATGAGCCACAAAATACTTTTAAAAATATTACACAATAATGCCCATGATGCTGTGACACTGGTACTCTCTCGTCTGTGCGTGGGTAATTGATATAATTTTTTTAGAAAACAACTTAGTAATTTGTATCAAAAGCCATACATTGGCCTATGTCATCTACTAATTCTACATATAGAAATCTACACAAAGGAAATTATCTCAGACATGGAAAATGCTGCATAAAAGTAGATGTTCATTACAATATTATTTATATGGCAATAATTTGGAAACCTAACTGACCGACAATAAATCCATATATGTGAGTAAATTTGTTTCTATTCCATAATTTCCACAGAAAATTTGAGAAGCTGGAGAAAAAAAAATGATATAAAATAAAATAGTAAAATAGATACAGAAATAGTAACTGCTGAGGGAAATGAAATCATTAAGTAAAATATATCTACTCTTCAAACATTACATAGAGTTAAAAAGAATAGCTATGAAGACAATGGGATTTCACTGAAAATATCTTTGATAGGATAGGTGCAAAGTAGACAACAAATGTGTATAATAGATGCACCATAATTATGTACACTTAAAATTGTTACATATCTGAAGCTCTTTGTTACATATCTGATGCTGGCCATGTACCATCCAAATCTCACCATCAGGACTGAGGCCTGCTATGTCCTACCTCCCTGGAGTATGGGTGTCTGATGGTTCCCAGATGAGTCACTTTCTGAGCAGGACTCTAAGCTACATGGAGTGGCTTAGGCCAAAGTCTGGGTCCGTCCCTGGGAATAACTCATCAGAATGTATGGTTGAGGACAGGACTAGCTACATAATTTGTAAGTCCCAACAAAAAATAAAAACACGGGGATCCTTGTTCAAATATTATTAAGAAAGTGACAGGTGACAAGTGACAGTCACAACATATAATTAAACCAAGACATGGGGTTCTTCTGAGCGTGGGGACCCTGTGTAATTGCACAGGTTGTATGCCATCAAAGCTGCACTATTCCAGGGAAGTATAAAGGTCCAGGCTTTTTGCCTGAAGGAGGTACAAGTCTGAAGTCCTGACCAAGCTCTCACACTCCCCGGGGGATCAGCTTCCTTTATGCAGTTCAACTTCTCTCTGCCCAATTCCCTTCCTACACTCCCTGACAGGTGTTGATCTAGGGGCATGCCACCATCCACTTCCTGCACACAAATCTCTAACTGTGAGTCAGCTTCCTAGGGAACCTGACATAATAACACTATTGCTAAAGAAAACAAAAATAAATGGGAATAAAATCCAAGAAGGAAATACAGTAATTGTATAAGAAGGGAAATGGATCAACAAAATGTGGTATGTACACACAGTGGAATATGAATCAGTCTTAAAAAGAAATGAAATCCTGTCACAAGCTACAACATGGATAAATCTTGAAGACGTTATGCTAAGCGAAATAAGTCAAACACAAAAGGACAAATATTGTGTGGTTCTACTTTTATGAAGTACTTACCTAGAATAGGCAAACTCATAGACACAGAGAGTATAATCCAGTTGGAGGGCTGTAGGGAGGAGAGAATGGGGAGTTACTATTTACTGGATACAGAGTTTCTATTTGGAAATGGATAATGGTGATGGTTACCCAACATTGTGAATAAACTTAGTGACACTGAATTATACAATTACAAATGGTTAAAATGGTAATAAAAAAAAGTTTGGCTCCTGCGTAGGATTTAGAAAGCAATAAAAGAGCGTCATTCCAATTCTAACAACGAGCAATACATGGATAATCTATAAAATCATAATATTTTGAGCCCACCAGAGAGCGGAAGTCTCAAGGCAAACCAGATATACTGAATCAAAAGGGTGACAAACCCTTCCAAAAAGAAATTAATCACATATATTATTTCAACTTTGGAAGAAGAGTTGGCACTTATAAAGCTGGTAAACAGGGACTAAATTAGGGTGAGCATGCTACAGTTCTGATCACAATGTCAGCGTGTGTGGAGATTTGCCCCTGCACCAAGCAATTCTCCCACAGCAGCTAGATGTCCTAAAATTCAACTCAGTTCTGATATTGTCTGCTTGGAGGTAGCATTGGATCCCACAGATTAAGGGCTCAGTCCTCCAAGAATGTTCTCTGCCCATTCTATCTTTCAAATGCCAATCGCAAGTCCAGGTCGTCCCTTGTGTTGGCATGCCCCAGGATGCCTTCTAACCCCCTCCCTCTCCTAATTTCCTCTCTTGCTTCCTTCTTGTAACTTCATACATGTGGTTCCTTTTTGCTTGCTCTTTAGGCTGGTATTAGAGACTTTGCCTGTGACATAGAATACCAAGCATCTCAGGGCAGGACAAGAGAGAGCAGGACTAACACTAAGGATAGAGATTAGAGAGAGCAAGGGCAGCTTCTGAGTGCCAGTAAGCACATCTCTAATTTCCGGTCATTTGGTTAATAAACCCTTTCTCTACTCTTTCTTTGGAGCTTCAAAGCCATTCACATTCACATGTACTTTAGAACTTCAAGGTAGCCTATTGGTGCAGAGAAAAGAGGCCTCAAGAGGGCGCCCACTTACTTTGCTGAGGGGGATCTAAGAGGCTGTGAATTGCGGTGGTCATTGCTCTGGCCCAGATTCCAGGCCTTGAGGGAATTCTTAGTAATGTTAGTCCTGGATGACTCCATCCAGTACTTGGCAGATGGTTCCTGTGACCAACTCAAACAACAGGAAAAAGTGCTGAGGAGCAGGTAAGCACTTCAGAAAGAGGATGCTGCAAACTGTTTTCTGGCTCTCTCTAAGGTAGAACTTTGGAGATCTTTTATTTTCCTGTGGAGGTGTCTTTGATGTTGGGTGTGTTCTCTAGAGACTCCCTTTGTGCCTCAGAGTGGGGTTAGGAGTAAGCCCCACATTTACTCTTGTCCTTCCGGCCTTTGTCGATCACCTCTGGCTGGTACCGAAGGGACTGACTGGAAGAGGCTGGAAGAGGTGGGTTTCAGCATATACCCCTCAGTCGGGGAAACAAATCTCAGTGGGTTTTCTGTGACATTCTTTGGGAAGGGTTCCTAGCATAGATTGGCATGATAATTCCCCCTAATGGATCTTGGGATCTTCTTGATAATTATGTTTAGGAAAAACACTTAATTGGTTAAATGATGCAACCCAGAACTTTAGTTCTTTTTATGGGCTCTTCTACACTGGATTCTCCTAACTTCAGAAACTCATAGTCCTTTCTCTTCTTCATCCTGCAAATCAGTATCACTGCCCAGGTAAGAGCCTGTGACACTGCCGTCTGCATGACCTATCAGCTGGCAGATTGCTAAGCAAATCGGAGAGCGTGGTAAAAAGCAACCTCCTGCCTACCAACCTGGGCTCCAAGGTCTTTGGAACTGCAGGGAACTTCAGACATGAGCAGTTGGACACTCCAGGAAAAAAAAAATGTGTTCTTTGCCCCCTAGCTTCTTGAGATGGAAGCTGAGGAAACTGATTCTCAATCTTCTATTTTTTAAATATGTATATTTAAAACTAGAAATTTTTCTATAATTATTTTTAGCTGTAGCCCACAAATTTTGCAATGCCATAGTTTCATTTTCAGTTCAAAATATTTTCCATTTTCATTTTATCCTCTTTTTTTTTTGATATATGGGTTATTTAGGAGTACATTGCTTAATTTCCAAACTTTTGGAAATTTTTTCCGCTACTATTGCTAATTTATTTTGACAATGGTCAGAGAAACACTCTATGATTCTAATTTTTTGAAATTTGTTGAGAATTGCTTTATGTTTGACATATGGTCTATTCGGTAAATATGCTGTGTGTACTTTAAAAGATTGTGTATTCTGCAGTTGAATATAGCATTGTATGTAGGTCAATTAGGTCAAGTTGCTCAATTGTGTGGTTCAAATCTCATATACACCACATATTTTTTTTTTTGGACTTACAAACACCACATTTTTAAACTGTTTTTTCTGTCAGATACTGAGCTAAATGTGTTGAGTTCTCCATTTATGAATTTGTCTATTTCCCCTTTTAATTTAATTAATTTTTGCTGTATATATTTTGAAGCTATGCTATTAGGAGAATTTAAAATTTAGGACTTTTTTTCTTACTGTTGAATTGACCTATTTTAAGAACTTTTTAATATTTTTATTTATTTTATTTTTATATTTTTTAAACTTTTTTATTATTAGTTTCAGGTGTATAAAACAACATAATGATGAGACATTTATACCCCCTCACAAAGTGATAACCCCCCTCCCAATGTACTACTCCTCTGACATTGTATATCGCTGTTACTATACTATTGACTATATTCCATATATATATATACATATATGTATATGTAATTAGAGTTGACATTCGATATTATTCTACATCAGCTTCAGGTGTACAGTACAGTGGTCAGGCATCTACACAATCTATGAAGTGATCCCCCTGATAAGTCCAGTACCATCTGGCACCCTACATGATCTTTACAACATTATTGATTATATTCCTCATACTGTATTTCACATCCCCATAACTATTTTGTAATTACCAATTTGTACTTTCTAATCCCTTCACTTTCTCCCCCATCCTCAAAACCCCTCCCATCTAGCAGCCATCAGTTTTTTCTCTGTATCTCTGCATCTATTTTTGTTTTGTTTGCTTATTTATTCTGGTCTTTAAATTCCATATATAAGTGAGATCATATGGTATTTGTTTTTCTCAGTCTGACTTATTTCACTTAACATAATATCTCTAGGTCTATCCACATTGTTGCAAATGGAAAGATTTCATTCTTTTTTTACGTTCCGTTTGGATTTTCAGACGTTTAGTTTTATCATCTGCAAATAGAGATAGGTTTATCTCTTCCTTTACAATTCCTATGCCTCTAATTGCATTGGCCAAAATTTCCAATATGTTAGGTGTTAAATTCACTTTTATTTGAATTGATATAGGTATTTCATGCTATAAGCTTCACACTGAAAGTTACTATAGCTATATCCCACAGATTCTGATATGTATTTTCATTACTATTATTTTAAAAATATCTTTAATTAAATTTGCATTTCTGCTTTGATCCAAGAATTGTTTAATAGCATGATTTTAAACTTTCTAGCTGAAAGAGATTTAAAATCCTTTTTGTTATTAGATATAAAACAAAAAAGTGAATTTTTGTTTATATATCTAATAACAAAATTAGATATAAATTTTGTTATTATATCTAATAAAATGTATATCTAATTTTGTTTGACCCGGTCTTATTTTAATATAAAATATTAAAATATAATTATATTACATTAATATTAATATAAAATTATATTAAAATAAGACCGAGTCTTATATTAATTTTTGCTCCAAAAGACAGATTAGAGCTGATGGTCCAGCTAGGTCTTATTTTCGGGGAAACAGTATTTGTAGTGTTTTTTTTTTCTTTCTTAAATTTCTAATTGTTTTACTACAATATGCCTTGGTTGATTTTCCAAAGTATATAGTGTATCTTCTTAATATGTAATTTCAAATTATCTTTTTATTTCACAATGGTTTTCTTCAATGATCGTTTCTTAGCATTTGTGCTATTCTGTTCAGTTGTTTTTTCTCCTTCAGGAATTTTATATGCACACACACTTTGGTTGGTGTTTTATATCATATTCTCTTAAATCCTTTTTAATTTTTTCATATTTTTTTAAATTTAAAATATTCCGCCTTTACATTTTCTATTTCTCTTTATGTATAACCCATGGTATTTATTTGCTCTAGTACTTCTGTTACCGGAGGGTGGGCTCTTTTCCGCACGGTGTCCAGGTTCTTGGCATCTCGAGCAAAGAATTGAGTAAGACACAAAAATAAAGTGATGAAAGAGTGGTTTATCAGAAGAGATAGTACACTCCAAAGAAATAGGAGGGGACTCGAGCAGCAGAGAATGGCTCAAGGGCCCAAGGTGGCATTATTAGGAGAAAACGTACACTCCAAAGAGTTTGGAGAGGGCCGAGCAAAAGAAGAGGCACAAAAGGCCCTAACTTGCGAGGACTTGGAGTTTTTATCCTTTTTTTCTCTAGAATGGGCTGTTCCTTTCCGGGGAGTGGGATCACTTGATTGACACCTGTGATTGACAACAGGCTATTTCCTCATCTTTTTAGACTGCGGCATGTTCCTTCGCAGAATTCAGTCTGTTATAATGATATTAATGAACCTCCAGGCATATTTATGATATTATAATGATGGTATAAGGCCCAGGTGAAATGAAGGTCATTGTGGCCTTTACTGTGCAGATGTGAGTGGCCGGTTTAATCTAGTTGGATATCTTGTACCCATTTGTTCCTCATAGGGGTAGATAATTACAATGAAAAGGGGAAGTTTTGGGAGGAGAGGGGAGGTCTTTTGGTCAGTCGCTTTCTGTGAATTGTGCAGGAATGCAGAGACCTGATGCCTATCTCTAACTGCCTGCCTTGTTTTCCCCTTGAGAGACATGATCCCCATAAAATCTCTATGGGAAGTTGAGGGACAGAAGTCTTTTCTTCTGTATCTGCTTCCTGCTGGGCAAGGGCATAGAGCTATCCCTACCTATTTGGGGATTCATGGAACTCTCGCCCTATGTGATCCAGATGAGAGGAAGAGGTCTCCGAAATCCGCCTGGAAGACTGCGTTGGCCTCTTCAGTTGGGACTGGTAATCTTGTTGGGGTATCATCTATATGCCCAAGGCTCCTGAATGAGGAAAAATAGATTTTAATTAATAAATTTAAAAGTTCTGTCTTAAAGAGCAGAGCTCAAAGCTATTAACGTGAGGTGGCGATGTGATTGAAAATCTGTCAGCTCTCTAGGGCCTGTGGCCACTGAACCGATTATTCAAGTGTCGTTAATTGTCCAGGAGTTAGGCCCAGAATGCGTAGGAGAGAACATTACACTTCAATGATTACAATCAAGAAGCATAAATCACAAGTTTCAGGGCAATTATCTAAAGCAAGAGGTAGGAGATTTCTATGATTCAGGTTAAAAACAATCTATTATTCATGATTAAGAAACTAATGGAATTAAAACACTAAAGAAAGAAAACTTAGAGCTTCTGTAGTGAGAAGCCCTTTCATTTGGTCCATATCACTTCCAGTTTAGTTTCAATTTCTAAAATATTGTTTCTTCTATTTCTAATATATTCCTTGGTTTTGTAGGCTCCATTTTCAGATCTTCTTGTTCATTTTTTGTTTCTCCAATAATATTACTTCTGAGTTATTTTAATTCTAATTTAAGTTGTTCTTTTATAACTTCTATTATTTTCTAAATTTCTTTGAGCTTGTTTGTTTAAACCATTAGAATATAGTTTTCCTTTATTTTGTGGACATGTCTTTCTGTCCTGTATTCATTGCTTGAAATAATGTTATTCTGCTCCTAATTTTTGGTTTTTTTCTGATAATAATTTTCAATGGGTTCGACTACTTTTCTTTCCAACTACTTATATTTCGGTGAGATGAGTTTGCCTGTACTAGAAAGGATGACAGCCAGTGTAGGTTTCCTAGCTTCAAGATTCAAGTGCTCCATCTTCTGTCATTTATACAAAGTGTAAACATTCTGTGCTTTGGGAGATGTGCTGGCTTCTTTCTCCTTTTCTTTCCTTTGCCTCTATTGTTCCTGCTCAATATGGAGGCTTTGTCCTAGAAGTGAGATTTAGGTATGTAATTGAGATTACCCCAGCACTGTCTGACTTAACCAGATCCCCTTGTACTCACCTGCAAACTATAGTCTACAAAGCTCCTCCTAGTATGGACTGATGTTTTCTGGGAGAATATATCTGCAATGCATATACAAACAAAGAATTTCTAGTAATATTTAAATCATATATAATCAATAGGAAATTAATTGTACCCAATAGAATACTGTGCAAAGATTATTATTTTACAAACTTGCAATTTATAGAGGAGGAAACCGGAATGTCAAATAAACATATGAAAAGGTGCTTCATTTCACCAGTAATTGAAAATGATACTTAAAACATGAAAATAGAGTTTCATTTGATTCAGCACTAAGGATTACAATAAGCTAATGTAATGATTAGCAAAAAAAAAGAAAAAAAAAAGAAATCAAATCTTGGCTTTTATTAAAGAACAACCGTCACCTCATAGGTATTCTGAAAAGAGAAAGCCAGAAAAGAAAAAGAAATCTGATGAGAGGTGATCTTAATGCTCTCTCTCTGGCTTTTGTTTATGCTATTTCCACATTCAAGAATATTCTCCATCCATCTCTTTATCTAGCTAATTCCTACTCATTTTTCAGGTCTTATGTTAATTGTCATCTCTTCCAGGAAATACTTGACTTCACTTAGACTAAGATAGATGACTCTAAGATATGGGTCCTTGGCACTTTATACTTTCCCTATCATAGCATTTTGCAAACATGGTCAGTTTTATGTGTCACCTTGGCTAGGCTATAGTAATTGAGTTATTTAATCAAACACTAGTCTAGGTGTTATGAAGGCATTTTGTAGATGTGGTCAACACCTACAATTAGGAGAACAAAAGATTGTCCTCCAGGATTGGGTGGGTCTAATCCAAGTATTGAAAGCCTTGAGGGCAGAACTGAAGTTTACCTGGGGAAGAATTTCTACCTGTGAACAGCAAAGTCAATTCAAGCCTAAAAGAATCTAGCCTTCCCTTCCTGATGGCTTGTCCTATAGATTTTGGACTTTCCTAGCCAACCCCTACAGAAGTATAAACGAATCTCTTACAATATCTATCTATCTATCTATCTATCTATCTATCTATCTATCTATCTATCTATCTCTATCTATCTGTAAACATATATATCTTACTAGTTCTGTTTCTCTGGTGGAATTCTGCCTGATACAATTACTATAGTACCAGATTATGTAATTATCTGTTTTCCCTCACATCAGATTGTAAGCACTATTGAAGCAGAAATGGTGTCTGTATTTTGTTCACCTTTGTATTTTCTAGTGTCTAGAATATAGTATATGCTCAAAAATAGCTGTTGAATGAACACATAAATTTCCTATCGAGACTAAAATATATAAGAGACCCAATATAAAAATCTTCAATACAGCTGTGGGGAACACTGCTTAGTGCACTATTAGGACTGAAGAAAGAAGAAGCTCAAAGCCTTCCAGATGCTCCTAGGAAGTTCTGATGAATGTCAAATAGTAACCATTCTCTCGGAGAAATCATCCTTTTGATAAATCACTGGAGTATCCATCAAGTTTTCAAAGGGATAGCAAACATTGAAAGAAAGCTGATCTATGAGGCAGTCATTTCTACACCCAAAAGAAAGACTCTACCAAATGCAACTGGTCTAGTTCAGTAGCAATACATTGATATTTTTAAAAACATAAATTTAATATGTCAAGTAGACCACAATCACATAGTCTAGGAGACTTATCCATTTTCATTCCAATGAAAACATGAAAATAGAGCTTCATCTGATTCAGCACAAAAGATAATTACAATAACATAATATTAACAAAAGAATGAATCAGAATCTTGGCTTCTATTAAAGAGCAGACATTACCTTTCAGGTATTCCAAAATAAAAAATAAAACAGGAAGCCAGAAAAATATCAGACAACAAGAAAAATATTAAAACTTTTTTTAAAAAGCTAACGATAGGAAGTTTTGAAAAAAAATCCTCCTTGGCTGTGCCCTAAACCCATGGTTTCCAAAAGAGGTTTAAAGACTTATTACATCAGCATCTTCTGGGTACTGATAATGACCCCATCTTATGCCAACTGAATCTCAATCTCCAGGGCTTGAGTCTGAGCATTGAATAGTTAATAAATTCCTGAGTGATTCTCATGCACAGCCTGTTTTGGGAACAAACTCTAACCTCAGTCTTTACAACACAGCTTTCTTTTCCTAATGTCACTGGCCAAAGTCAGCTTCCTTCAGGAAGCTTTCTGTGATTTCTTTTACCTCCAAGCAAAATTTCTGTGCTTCCTTTTGTCTACTGACTCCTTATCTTAATACGATTTTAATCAGAGTGTGCTGTCTTATAGAACCACGAAATTGACTTGTGAGAAGAATGGAGACGAAGCAACACAATATTTTAGTTCCTGTTTTGTTATATTAGTTCAAGTACTCTCTCACATAGGACAACAGACATAGTAATATTCAAATGCAAATCTGTACGTAATCCACTTACCTGGCAAGAAAGATCCTATGATATTTTAGGGAAGATTTCAGTTTCTGGGAGACTATCACAGTTCACTTGGATTGAGCTATGAGTAAAGACTTTCGTACTGACAAGTTTTACATATCACAACTCTTGACCCAAAACTTTTAGAAAGTTTAATTAACAGTAAGAACCTAGGCTTAGAATAGAGTCCTACGTTCAAATCCCACCTACAACATTAATGAGGTTTTTAGAAAAGTTGCCTCACCTTTCCACATCTAGATTTTATCATCAGTAAATGAAGATACAAAATCTTATATGGAATAATAATAATAATTATTATTATTATCATTAGGAGCTATGCTGAATGGAGGAGATTGGAGAAACAAAATAAATTGTTTCTCATCGATTAAAGAAAAGTTGGTGATCGTGCAATTACCACAGGTTTTAATCATAGCGGGCACTAGCATGGGTGTTACAGCTCCAGAAAGAAAACAATCTGATGGTTCTAGTAAAATACTTTTTCAGAATCAGACCAGTGGAAAAACAATACAAAAATCAACATATAATCTTTTGAACTATTTATCTAAAGTCAAAGAAGGTATATTCTGACTGTGGCAGATTGTATTTTTCATCAGTGGCTGCAATAATATTTCCCATCCCACCTGCTTTTTTAAGAATCTTGCCACATTTCCATCAAGAGATGAGTTTATTTTCCTCCTCTTAAACTGGATGGAACTTTGTGATTATCTCAATACAGTATAGCAGATGGACACTATGAGACTTCCAGGTCATAATAAGCAGTACAGCTTCTGCCTAGCTTTGTCTCTCAGGATTCTTGCCCCTGGAATCCAAGTATCGTGTCATGAGGAAGTCTAAGTCACATGGAATGATCCATACAGAGAGAAACCCAGGGTTCTCAGCCATCAGGCCTAGCTCAGCTCCCAGCTGAAAGCCAGCTCCAACAGTTTGAGTGATCCATCTAAGACCTGGGTCCTCTAGCCCCCAGTCCAGCTCCCTCACCCGATACTGTGTAGAGAAGACACAGGCCTTCCCTTGCCCAGCCCTGAACTAGTTGCAGTTTTCTGAGCTAAATAAATGAATATTTTTGTTACAAACCACTAAGTTTTGGAGTAGTTTGTTATGTAGTAATAAGTTACTAGAACAATGCCTAATTCAGTAGAACGTGTTATGTCATTACCACATGCCACCATTTCTTCAAATACCCAATGGGGTGTTAGCCTGGAGTATTTGAGCATCTAATTCAGCTGAAGAATGCTCTTCAAAGAAGTGTTAGGATTCTTGCTTGGAATTTACATAATGGATATATTTGCTTAAGTTTGAAAAAAATGTATGTTGAATAATGTTTATTACCATGCTATTTCTAATAGCAAGAAAAAAGAAGAAAAATGTAAGTGATTATTAATAGGTAAAATAAATAATGGTACATCTCTATGTAATGCTGTGCAGGCACTAAAAAGAAGATTAAAATCTATATGTACCAACCTAATTATAAGTGAAAAATGAAAAATAAAAAACTGTATGTGATGATCTTATTTGTGTTAAAATATATAATTAGACACTTCATTTATCTAGTATAAAGAGAAATATTCTGAAAGGAGGTCCAATAAACCTGTGGGGTATGTGACTATGGAATTGAATTAGGAAATAGGAACTTCTATTTTCTTTACTACAATCTCTATACTTTTGAATTTTTTACTGAGAGTTTGAGTTTTATAATAAAAACTATTTTCAAATGCATAAAAATAGTACAGTTTTGCTATAAACTATCAGAATTACTTTTTGAGTTTTCTTTACAAGATATTTCTTACCTGAGGGTCATTTTTAGATATTAGAAATGCATTTGTCTTTCCTGAGTGATATCAGTGCATGACAGCTGTCACACACAGAGCCACCAACTCTAATGCAGCCATGGCTTTCATCTGGAATAGTCAAACTCTAAGAAAAAGAAGCAATTTGACCAAGTTCAGTTCCACTATATGAATCTGAAGAACCATACACATAGACATAAAACAGCTTTGCCTTAACTTTCCCACAACAATACTTAGTATTCCCACAGCCAATATGATTGCTTACCTTATTTGTCAACTTGCCACAGAAATAAAATACATTAGCATAGAAATTGGGAGAATGACACGTTAATAGAAGGAAGAGTGTTAGTTATGACTCCACTGTCGCTTAATTTACCTGAAATTATAGGATTCTCACACCAGTTCACTGGTGTATCGCTCAGGCTAAGGGCAAAATTACTCTGATTTTCTAAACACACGTCAGCTTGGGGTTAGGTTAGGTGGCCTAGGTGCAGGTAGGTGATGGGGAAAAAGCAGCCATAGGGAATGACATTTACCCCATGTGATCTGTGACTCACATGCAAATACTACAGATAATTAGGGATTTAATACTATCGAACCAAGCATCCTAGTATAAATTTGATGTCTTCATGTTATTATACAGTGTTTGAAACTGTGTTTAATCACTCAGAAGAAAAATTCATGAAAAATAAAGAATAAAATATAAAGCATACTAACAATTAACCCCAAATAATGAACAACAAAATATACAGAAAAAAAGCTACAGTTCTCACTGAGCCTGTATTAAATCCTAAGATATTGAACTTTCAGTGCATCCAAACCTCCTGCTCAATTCTCTGAACTCCCAGAACACACATCATTTTGGCAAGAAGTCTGTGCTGAAGTCCACTGTGCCACATATTTTGCCCGAAATTGAGGACAGAGGGGTGAAGGATGCAGTTCTTGCCCTCTGAGAGCTTTGGCTCTTGTCATTAGTGTAATTCCTATTACGTCATGTTGTGGCTCATTGCAAATCTGTCTTAAGGAAGAACCCAGGTCTTATTCGTATTGTTGACTGTGTCCAGCACAGTAATCAATTTTAATTGCAGCAAAAAGTTGTGTTTTTTTTTTTAATTTTTTTATTGGGGAACAGTGTGTTCCCCAGGGCCCATCAGCTCCAAGTCAGTTGTTGTCCTTCAATCTAGTTGTGGGGGGTGCAGCCCAGCTCCAAGTCCAGTCACTGTTTTCAATCTTTAGTTGCAGGGGATGCAGCCCACCATCCTGTGCGGGAATTGAACTGGCTACCTTGTTGTTGAGAGCTCCTGCTCTAACCAACCTAGCCATCTGGCCACCCCCACAGCAAAAAGCTTAAATGGTATTTTCTTTCCAAAATACTTTCAGGGAAGTAAAAAGAAAAATGAGATTAGATGAAAAAGAATTAGAATTGTTGGACTGAGGAAGGTGCTAAAATGTCCTGATTGCCTCTCATGGGCCAAACATTACTCCAGGGAATTTGTATGTGATCCCTTGTTTAATCCTCATTCTAACCTTGTGGAAGGAAACTAAGCCCTGGAGAGGTCAATGCCTTATTCCCTTCCGACCCATCCTCCCTCCCCACTGCAGCCGGGTGACCCGGTCTGGTCACTTATTGGCTTAACAGCCTTCCACGGCTCTCCATTGCTCTTGGAATAATGTCCAAAATCCTCAACTGACTTTAAGGAGCTTGGGACCAGGTGCATTTCCAGGTCTCCAGCCTCATTTCTCTCCACTCTTTCTCCTGCTCTCTTCTCTCGAGGCATAATGCATGTAATGTCCAACAGAATGGACACTTGAAAGAAAACTGGCTAGAGGCTGTTTTCCCTCTCCCAGAAAACTGGGAGAGGAGGCCAAAAAGTAGATTGAAAGTGGTGATGAGTGGCTATACATGGCTCGTCAGGTGGACTTTATTTTTTAGGCTTGTGGTCCTCACCCTGTTTTCTATGACAACATAATGATTCTGATGCATTAGTAAACATGATTTAAAAGTGAGTCACCATGGTTGTTTTTCTCAACCTAAAGGTTGGGCATGAGTAATATGTCCTAGAGGGGCTACGTGCTCCCTCCTGTGGGGTTGTGGGGGTGCTGTAGTTTTACCTCAGTTCTCAGCGATAGGGAGCCCCTGATGTCTTGTTCCTAAGTGCAAGCGAAAGTTTCTGCTCTGAGATTCGGTCTTAAGATGCGCCTGTAACAGCTCTGAGTTCTATTAACAACCCCCCTCCCTCATTCCCCTAGTGTGCACATATGCTGCTAGTTTAGGGCTTTCCTGGTTCCAGTAGCACACTAGTCCCAGAAGCAACGTTTCTTCCTCCTGGCCAAGTCCATGGGGTTCAGCACCCTCCGGGTTGCTCACATACCATTCTCATTGCCGTGGCTTTTCTTGCTTCCCTGCCTTAACCAGGACAGCCCCAGTCCATCAAAAGTGTTTGGATGATGTCCAAAATCAACCAGGGGAATGACCAGAAGCTTCCTCTAGGCATACTGCAATTGATGTGGCCTCCAATGATGAAATCAACACAAACTCGAGCATATTGACAAGGGCAGGGTGATACCTCTGTGGCTATAGTGAGTGTCCTGCCACGTGCAAATATTTGTCTCCGCTGCTAGGCTGTACACAATTTGTAAAGAAATGGGATTCACGTTGTTCATAGTGAAAATAAGTATCTATTGAATTAATAATGGATAAATCAATAAGATAACCCTGTACAGCATTTGTGGATGGAAAAGTTTAGGGACATGGAAAATATTCCCTGGTGGATGAATCCCCTTCTCTTTTCAGGGTCCTGGATCCCAGGAAGGTACCAGTGGGCGTCGATATCAGGCATCTTAACCTCGGATCCTTCCATAGACTGATGGAGGAGACCTGAGACCTCAGCAAGAGTTTGGAACAGTGAGAACTTCTCTCTTAAACTGAAAAGGAATGGAGTTCTTTTGGGACACTAGGGCAGAGAGGGGGTAACTGTGGGGGAAGAGGAGGTGGGAGAAAAGGAAGCGGAAGAAGCTTGTAGGAAGTGAGCAGGGAAGAAGGAACCCCTCCATCACCACCCGAGGCCCTCCCTAATTGGAAATCCCATGCTGGAGCCTGCAGCTGTGTTTTCACAGGACTCTTGGCTGCGTCTCCCCCACCAGGAGTGGCTAGTTCGTAAGAAGGACATGAAGTCTTAAGTGTTTCTATCTTAATTCAGCAGCTGCTGTGACAACCACTCCATTTGGACAGCTCATTTCTGCTCCTGCTCCCATTAGAGGCAGCCCTTGCTCACTTCCATTTGGCTAAGGAACCTGGGCTCCGGAGGAAAGGGAGGCTATTTACAGTAAATTATTCCATTAGAACCAGAAGAAGCAAGGGCGCCTTCTGCTGATGTCTGACAGGCCAATCCGTAGGGCAGCTGGGTGATCCTGAGATCACCAGGATTGTTCAATCTGCAGAATCCTTTCTGGTTGTCAGAAGGGATGGGGATGGCAGTAAATATTGTGGAAAGCTGTGGGGGGGGGGGTGTCCTGACTGCAGCTTCAGCAGTAGCCCTAGGACAGGGTGGAGGCACCTGGGGACAGGCAATGAAAAATAAGGAGAGAGGAGCAGGGCAAGGTAGATCTGGGTGGCTCGCATGCTTGCCCCTCAGAGACTTCTAACCCATAGGTTCTCAACCTCTGAGGCTCAGGAATCTGCTGCGACCTTCACAAAATGCTGATACCTGGGTTTCACCACCTTCTCCAGATTCTGATTCAATTGATCTGGGGATATAGCGTTGACAGCACTAGCATCTTCTCTTTTCTGCATTCCATCCCCTCCAGCAATTGCAGCATCCCTTATTATGGGGGCAGGTATTAAAACTGAAAACCTTGTAATTTCAGATAGAAATACGGTAGCAAGCCAGCAACGTCAGGACAGAGGAGAGTTCAGCTGAAATTTAGCTGAGGAGACAAGCCCTGAGTGTCTGTTCACCTATCCAAGTACAGACTGGTCTCAGGAAAATGTGCGTCTGTGGCTTGTCTTTGCCAGTGATAGTCCATGTGACCCTGTGCGTGTCACTCACTCTTGCTCTCTGGACCTCTGTCTTCTCACCTGATAAATGGGGCGTTGGAACTAGACCGACTCAAGTGGCTCTAATACTCTGAGAGCACCTCTCCCTGCTTCTGACCCAGTCTGAGCCTTGCCTCTGACTTCCCTGCTCCCCAGACATTACTTTTTTTGGTAAAGTTCCTTTTTGGCATCCTCTACTGGCATTGTTCCCTCTTTGTCATCGCTCCTTCTTAACCCAGTTATTGATGGCATTCATGTTGCTCCAGGGCACCCATGTCACTTAGAAAGGAAGTCAACAGATATATTTATTCATTAATTGTGGAGCCTTTATTTTGTATTCAGCACTGGGATATAATGATTGTAGACCTCTCTCCTCTGCTCATTGAGCTCACAGTTTACACACAGATAAAGAGGTATTTGCAATGTAGCATAGAAGTTCACAGTGGCAGAAAAAGAAGGAAGCTAATTGGGAACCAGAATCCTTAGGAGTCACATATTCTATCTCTTTAAAGGGATTTTGCATTTAAAATGTATTCAAGGAATTTGTTTCTTTAGTTTCTCCACTTTCCTTGGTATCACACGTTTCCCTCTTTCTGGCTCCTTCCCCAGAGACATAACAATGCTCAGGAGTCTTACATGTCAAAATCAAGTTTTTCACTTTATACTCCCGTCATCATCTTGTCTATAACTCTCCTTCCTTTTAAGTCACAATTCCATATGTGTTCTTCTTTTTTTAAATTCCATACCGACCAGTCACTGCTTATTTCGCTGCTGTTCATGTTAATTGTGATCATTGAAACCACAAGAAAAAATGAGATTACACAGAATGATGTAGGGCTCATGCAGTCCAGTGGAGAAGATAGAAGTTGCAAAAGGAAGGATGTACTCAGTATGTCAGAGAAGAAAGCAAGCCAGTGTGTCTAGAGCATGGTGAATACAGTGGGGAAGAGCAGGAGTTGAACATGGCATGGTGGGCGGGGGCCCTACCACAGCGGTCTGTTTGGAAGACATGGAACAGGAGCAAACACAATGTATTTTTCTTTCCTCTCTTGTAGTCCATGTCTATAGACTAGTATATTTTACATGGCTATAATCAAAGCGTTTATATAATTAGATATTTTGTTTTACCAAACGGTGTTTTGAATAACTCTTTATACTATCTCATATTCTTCATAATTATTATTGTGAGAGCTACAGAATATTCCATCCAGTTAATTTACTTCACTGTTTTTACTCTCCCTACTGTTGGACTTTTAGGTTGTTTTCAATTTCTGCTATTTTAGAGAATGCTACAATAAAGAGTCGTATACATCGGGATTTGCCCTCCTTTTGAATTATTTCCTCAGATTAATTTATAATGAATGAAATTATTGCGTTAAAGGGTGTGAACATTGTTTATGGTTCCCAATAAATACTGGCATGTTCCTGTTTTATATCCTGATAAGTATTCATCAATTTCACTGTAAACAATGGAGCTAGTATTATTATTATATCTTCCTTGTCAAGTTAATAGATATTAAAACATACTTCATTTTTTTTAATTTGAATTTTCTGGCAGCCTAAACATTTCCCCCTGTTTGCTTACTATCTACATTTTGTTCTGTTTATGTCGTGTCAATGTAAGAATGTTCAAACCTGTAGAGAATTTTTATAAGAGTTTATTTGAGCCAAATTGATGACAACTGTCGGGAAGCAAGATCTCAGGTGCTCCCAAGAATGAGAGTTTTTCAGTTTCTTTTATGTATTTGAAATTAAGGAGAGAATGTAAGGCAGATTACACGAAGGTGAGAGAAAGCAAGATGGGGAATGGATTACAGGATAGTTAATAAGATTATGTGCTCTCTTGAGGGTTGTTATTTCAAAGGTGTGTTAACCTAGATGCATAAGAAAGACAGACAGGGCTTGCTTAAGCAAAGGTAAACCTTTTGCTAAAAATGTTATATGCCTGGGGCATGACTACCTACCATGACCTGTCTAGTTAGGAATTTATGATCAGAACATCCTGTGAGGTTACTTTCTGTAGAACCCCTTTTTCATCCACAGTCATTTGCCAGTAAGGGGCTATTTATGATATTTATATAGGTTAGAATAAACTTTTACTATATTACACGTAAGATCCATTTCTCTTACATATGAGACAAATACTCTTCCTGCTGTTTTCATTTGCATTGTGATTTGTTGGTTCTTGTACTGAAGTTAGGTATTGATCTTTTTCTTTATGAATTCTTTCAAAGATCAGACACTGTAATCTAAATAAACATAGAAAAACTCTCAATTTTATTTTGTGCAATTTTTGACCATTAAGTTATTTAATAAATTACTAATTTTTAAGTATAAATTTAGGATATAACTTGATGTTTCTTCAAACTGGTAATCTAGTCACAGCTTAGAGTCTACATGTGAGAGACTTCGGGAGCAATTTTGGTTAAAGGGAGGGCAGGCTATTTGTCTTGAAGCTGCATTTCTATAGCAAGCACATTATTTTTACTGACAAATTCCCCCTTATAACAAATTCCCCCTTTGTTATAAGGGGGAATATAATCTAGGTAAGATTTATTGTATTATTATTATTATTTTCTTTTTTTTTATTTTAAGATATCTTAATTAAAACATTTTTGTGGGTCAGTAATTTTTGCCTATTGTGTCTAATGGATGAGTCAACCCTGTCCCAAAGCCACCCCTTAGCACCAATTCTCTCTCTCTCTCTCTCTCTCTCATTTTTCTATATTTCTATTTATCTATCTGAATAGTTGGATCTCTACTTCTTGCCTTTTCATTCAGTTCCTCAGATACACATTTCTATCAACTACTATATCAGAATCACAGTATTTAACAGTTATTTTTAAAAATATGTTCTAATAGTTGTTAGACTTGATCTATACCACAGGATTCTTCTTTTAGGTTTCTTGACCACTTATTTACAAAATGAACTTTAGATCTCCTCTGTTTATTATAATAGAAAAACCCTGTTGAAGTTGCATTGTATTTCTAAATTACCTCAAAGAGATATGACATCTTTATGAAGACACAACAGTTTGATATTCCATTGCAGAAGCAGGAGACCATGAACATGCTACAGAGAAAGTTCAAGAGGAATGGAGACAGAGGCAGGAAACAGGGTACAGAAGAACCCACTCTCTGCTAGGGTGAGCTCCCAACTAGGGGTGCTCAGAGAGGCTCACTCACAAGCTCCCTTCAGTAAGCATAGTCCCAGAAGCAGGTCGTAAACCAGCATGGTAGGACAAGTGCTAGTTTTCCTTAAATTAGGAGAAAAGGAAATGCTCATGGGCAGACTGAAGACCATCTTTTAGCCAAAACTACCTTCTCCTAATCTGGCATTCTAAAGTGGCTATAGTTTGGTAAACCTCAGTATCATAGTATTAATGAGTGAGTTTAAACAAAAAATGTTGTTTTTCATGCAGGTATCCCTGAGACCAATAAATAGTGATAGGGCTAGGGAAAAGAGATCACAAGGTAGAGGCTGACCAATATGGAGCCATCACTCATGGTCGGCTCACTCCTTTCCTTTTTTCCTAATTAGATAAGTATTTTGTCTATCCTTATCATTTTCTAAGTTTATAATTTTCTAATATGAGAGACAGCCATTTTAAGATAGATTTGCAAAATTCAGAGGCCTTCCTCCCTAAATCCAAGTCTTTAATGATGAAAATCAGCAAGCACTATATTTCAAGCTAATGACTTACAGGTGTTGTCTGCTATGAATAGACATAACTCTAATATAAGGGCCATTAGAGTAAATTGAATAACTTTAATGTAGAGAGAATTTGGATATATATCATGTTTTATAAATCACATACAGAGGGTATACTTGGCAAGCTATTTCCCTTTATGAATCATGAAAAGAATCTAGGCTGGGAAGAGTTCAGTGCCTCCAAGAAAAAGATGAAAGATGTATGACCTGCAAATTCAAACTTTCAAAATTTTAATGACAATGTTTTACTTAAATTTTAATGTTATGAGGTGCATTGGAACATCTTATTGGAAAATCTACCTGTGGGTCTCTGCCTGCCCTCTTTTCACACCCAGATGTAGAGTTACCTTTATACTCAGAGAAGCCTCCCCTTCAAATAAATCAAATAATGACCTATATACTTACTAGGGAATAACACATTAGTTTCCAACACTGATTAATGTTGATTTTATATATATATATATATATATATATATATATATATATATATATATATGCCAAAAAATGTACACATTTTAAGAAAGGAAAACTGTATTAAAATTGTAATAATATATACTGATAACAAAATATGAATACAAGTCACAATTTACTTCTGAAATTACAAGAGGTGCTCAAAGTGGTTACCATCAGTGTCCAGACACTTCTGATTACAGCAAACTACTTACTGCTTGAGCTATGTTGACCAAAGTGTCCACTTGTGTCAATTTTTTTGGCACCCCTGAAAAAAAAAGTATATATATATATATATATATATATATATATATATATATGCAGAGGGTGCCAAAAAAAGTATATACATTTTAAGAAAAAAAATCTGTTCTAAAATTGTAATACTCAATATATATCGATAACAAAAGACGAATACATGTGTATACCTGTTTTTAGCATATATATATAAATTTTTTTTGCCTGACAATTAAGTTCGAGAACTTGTTGCAATGATGTTGCTAATCTTTTTTTTTTAATACCAGAGGGATTATTCATTATGAATTTGTACCAACTGGACAAACAGTTAGCCAAGTTTACTATTTGGAAGTGCTAAACAGGCTGAGTGAAAAAGTTAGACGACCTGAACTTTTCGCCAACAATTCATGGCTCTTGAATCACGACAATGCACCAGCTCACACGGCACTGTCTGTGAGGGAGTTTTTAGCCACTAAACAAATAACTGTATTGGAACACCCTCCCTACTCACCTGATCTGGCCCCCAATGAATTCTTTCTCTACCCTAAGATAAAGGGACCATTGAAAGGAAGACATTTTGATGACATTCAGGACATCAAGAGTAATATGATAACTCTGATAGCCATTCCAGAAAAAGAGTTCCAAAATTGCTTCGAAGGGTGGACTAGGTGCTGGCATCAGTGCATAGCTTCCCAAAGGAAGTGCTTCGAAGCTGACGGTAGTGATATTCAGCAGTGAAGTATGCAGCACTTTTACGAGGATGAGTTTGCGAACTTAGTTGTCAGCCCTTGAGTGTGTGTGTGTGTGTGTGTGTGTGTGTGTGTGTGTGTGTATTTGAGGAACCTCAGCAGATTCCAACTAGTGTACACCCACTGCAAATCCCTTCTATTTAATAATGAGAGGGACATACGAGTATGAATATGATGGATATCACTCTAATGATTAGGTTACTATAGATGACAAAAGTAAAGGGATTTTGCCTATGTAATTAAAATGCTAAACCCATTCGTTTTGAGTTAATCATACAGATTCTGACAAATTGAAAGTGCTGGTGTAACTGGAACTCAGAGTAAAATGGAAAATATAGTGAGAAATGAGGCTGATACAATAGTCAGGTGCCACATCATACGTAACTTTGTGGACTACGTAAAGGGTTTTGTACAGGACCTGGAAGATTGTTGACTATTGTTATGAAGACAAGAAACCACTCGTTCAACCTTCTTAGATCTACACATGAGCCAAGCTCTCCAGGAAGTCTCTAGAGTACCCTACTTTATGGAAACAATTAATCTTATCATCATCCTGGCAAGCCTGAGTAGGAGACATGAGGCCCAGGTTTATTGCACTTGGCTCAGGGCCCTAACAGAGACAAGGGCAAGACTTTTGTTACCTACAGGAATATCCAGAAAAGTTTCATCAACAGCAGAAATATCTGAGGATCCAAAATTGAAGAGCCTAACCCTCTACCCCAGATACGTTCTTGAGAATGAATGGATAATCATCTTGGATGAATTCAGCTAATAAGATGGCTCATAGAAAACCAAGTCCACCCAGGGACTTCATAGTAAAATATGTATATATGATTTGTTTTAAATCCCTAACAATTAATAACCAGTCCTTGCTTCAGAGGTGTGTCTCAGTCAGACCCAATTATCCCTGGAAAGTCTGCCCAAAAAGAATCTCCTGAGAACCAAGTGAAGCAGGAGAGAAGAGAAAATGAATTCTGCTCACTACTGGAAGTATTTTCTAACAGAGTGATCCAAAGATAGAATGAGCTACCTCAGGAGATAGTGGTATAAAAATTTCAAAAATAAGCTAGAATCACTTGGGGTATGTTATAGAGGAGATATAAGCATGGGGGTTGGTCTACATAGCCTTAAAAATTTCTTCCCACCATGAGAATCTTAGAGGCAGAAAGAATGATGTGAAAGAGTAGCTATAAGATGAAGGGCGTTCAGAATACCCCCCCCCCACACACACACAGAGAAGTGCTGGTACTAGTATAAAGGACTCAATAATGAGGAAGAAGAGAGGGCTTAATTTTGATTGGAATGGAAGCAGTTTATACCATTGCACATAATCTGATCTGGGCTTGGGAAGCAGGGTAAAGAGATCTGATCAGGGTAAAGTCCCTTTCTGGGACTGTGGCTTCCAACTTGAACTCAAGTCTGCACATCAAGCCAACTTTACTGAGTATACTTTCCAGATTTGGAGATTCAACTGGAGTTACCATGGTTTGGATGACTATTTGTTATCTATTGCTTTGTAGTAAATTACCTAAAAACTTAGCAGCTCAAAAGAACAAATATTTATTATCACATAGATTCTGAGAGTAGACTATCTGGGAGAGGCTCAACTGGCTAGTTCTTTTTTAGGGTCTCTACTGAGGTTGCAGTCCAGTTCTCAGCTGCGTCTACAGTCATCTATAGGCTCAACTCGGACTAGATAACTCACTTTTAAGATCACTCATTTGGTCACTGACAGGCGTACATTCCTCACTGGTTATTGGTCAGAGACCCCCATTCCTTGACACATGGACCCCTCCATAGCTAACTTGAGTGCCTCATTTCACAGCATTTGGTTTCCCACAGAAATGATTCAAGAGGGAGAGAAATGTGAGTAAGTGAGTGAGTGAGTGAGTGAAATAGTGTCCCAAACGGAAGCAGAACTAGTTATCTAGAATATATTAAAGTCTACCACAACTGAATAATAAGAGAATAACGTGCCTAATCAAAAGCTGGCAAAATAGTGGAACAGGAATTTCACAAAAGAAGATAAACAAATGACCAATAAGCACGTGAGAAAATATTCATTGTCACTAATCATTCGGTAAATTAAAACTCACAATGGGAATCTGCTACAGAATCATAAGAATGGCTAAAATTATAAAGTCTGAAAATACCAAGCATTGTCAAGGATGTGTGGAGCAAGGTGAATGAACATATATTTCTGCTGTGAGTGTAAAATGGAATAGCCACTTGTAAACTGGCAAAGTCAATTTATACAGACATTTACCATACATTGTATTTACCATACAATTTCCAGCTATAATATTTATCAAAGAGAAATTATCTCAACTGTTTACAGAAACATTTGTACCTGAGTGTCATACATAATAACCCAAACTGGAAACAATATATAATATGTATCCATCCAATAAATTTAGTATACATTGGGATGCTACTTAACTCTCCTCAATCCTTGAGAATTAATATGCAATTAATATTCAATTAATCCCTTAAAAATGTACACTGCATATGCAACAATATAAGTACATCGCCCAAACATTATGCTGAATAAAAGAAACTAGATACAAGAGAGTACATATCATATACCCGTGGAAAAATGAATCCACACTGATAGAAATCACATCAGGGATTGTGTGAGGCAGGGGTTTGGGGGATATTGACTTCAAAGTGGAATGAGAAACATTCTGGGATGATGGAAATATTCTATATCATTTATTGTGGTGATGGTTACATAGGTTTTATGGTATACTTTTGGTAAAACTCATGGAAATATAATTCTCATAGAATTTTATGTTATAGAATTTATAGCTTATGAAAGCTGATTTTAAAAGAAAGAAAAAACTTTCTAATATGTAAACTAAAATTTTTAGAAACATGAGGGTTATTTCACAGAAATGAAATAATACTTGGAAACTTTTTGGCGCTCTCTTAGTCTTTGCAAGATCAACTACCAAGACATAAAGTAATATATAAAAATAATATAATTAATCACTTTAATTACATCTATCTATCTATCTATCTATCTATCTATCTATCTGTCTGTCTGTCTGTCTGTCTGTCTGTCTGTCTATCTACCTACCTATATATAATAGCTATGATATAAAAGTTTTTACTTTTTATTGACATCGATAAAAAAGTTTTTACTCAGGGAAAAGATTTTATTTTCTGCTATCTTTAAGACATTTTTGGGAAAAGATCACAAAATAAGCCACATAAAAAAATCTCAATACTTTTGCCAAGCAAAAAAAATTATACATATCACTTTATTAAACCTCAATACAAAAAACCTGGAACTAAGTAACTGAAATATCATTTGAAAAGCTATTTTAATTATGAAATTTCTCTACTAAATAACTTTTGAGTTGAAGTAAATATAAAAAAAAGTAAAGACTATTTTAAAAATAACAACTTTACATCTCAAAACCTGATACATGGTTAAAGATGAACTTAGAGACAAAAGTCAGGAACTTGTAGAGTTTTATAATGTATTTATTAACTCAACAAATATTTATTGAAGGGCTACCAGGTTCTAGAAATTTTTCTGTGCTCCAGGGTTATAGATAACATATCATATAACTTCCTTTATAGAGTTACACGCTTGTGGAAGTACATAGACCAAAAATCCCTATAAATATATAATATTTCAGATAGTAATAAGTTCTGTGGATAAAATAAAACTAAATAAAGTGGATAGAGAGTGACTAAAGAAGGGATGCCATTTTGTATATAGTAGTTAGGGATGCATTCTCTGAGAAGGTGACACTTCAGCAGAGTTCTGAATGAAGGGAGGGAGTCAGTCATGCAGACATTGGGGGATTAGACTGCTAGGCAGAGAAAACAGTAAGAGCAAAGGCTCTGAAGAGTCTGGGAGTGGAGTTAGGAATAGGTTAGTTGGCAAGAAGAAAGATCAGAGAAATTATATAGAGTGAGATCATGTAGCACCTCTTTGGCTACCACAAGGACTAACTTTCACTCTGAATAAAATGAAGAACTTGTGGGAGGTTTTGAGCAGAAGATAAACACAATATGATGTATGTTTTAAAAAGATCGCTCCAGAATTGTCTATATAGCAAAAAAAGGTAGAAGCAGGGAGATGAGTTGGGAGGTTGTAATAGTCCAGGTAAAACATGATGGAGACTTGGATCAGGATGGAATGAGTGGATATGGGAAGAAGTGGTCAGATACAAGTAATGAGAGAGAGAGAGAGAGAGAGAGAGAGAGAGAGAGAGAGAGAGAGAGAGAATATAAGCCATTTATTTTAATAATTCAACTTAGAAATCTAGAAAGAGACAAGATAGACTAACTTTTCAACAATCATCTGGGAGAAGATAATTCAGTGGGCAGGAAAAAAATTAGGGAATTAAAAACCAGAAAGAGTTGAGTTGAAAAGTAAATATTAAAGCTTAGTGTTTGAAAAGTCCAGTAAAATAGAGATTTTTGGTAAAAAGAATGAGGAAAGGGAGAAGATAAAATATGATACACTATGTCAAGAGTGAAAAAGAAGATGTAACCACAAATATCAGATTTTAAATTATAATGAAAAAGTACAGTTTGCCAATGCATGCAAAAAATTAAAATAAGTTTCACAAAAATTTGTAAATTAACAATAGATAGAATAAAAGAAATAGAATATAGTATTATAAAATAAAATAACCAAAGTAGAAATTGAAAATGTTAAGAATTATGTTATAAAAGGAACTCTGTGAGACAGTTTTACAGGTGAATTGTGATATATGCAGCTTAAGGCACAAATAGATTCCATGCTATTTATACTGATCTAAAACAGAAATATTTCAAAAGTTTGCCAAATTATTTGATAATATTGACATAGCTCTAATAGTAAACATAAAATGGTAGTACAAAATCTTAAATAAATCATAAGCAAATTGAATTTGGAAGTATATTTTAATACATAGTCTCTTACCAAGTAGAGTTTGTCAAGAAGCAGTGTAGTGATTTAAGAGAGCAGGGTCTGGAGTCAGGTAACCTTGCAACAGGTTTGCATCTTGAGATGAATCTGATAGCTGCATGGCTTTGTCCAATTTATTTAATCTCTCTGTATCTAGTTTCCTCATCCATTAAATAGTCAACTACTACCTATTTATTTTAATTGATTCTGAATCCTTTTGTTCTAAAGTTTTCTCTTGTAAGAAAAACATTGCTGGATACTTTTTAAAAAACGCAACCTGATAGTTCTAGTCTTTTCAGTGGTGACTTTAACTAATTTACAATTATTTTAAAGCTATGTGAGTATTTACTACTGCCATCTATTATCAAATGATGCATTTACTTTACATTTTGGGGTCTTTTTTCCTACTCTCCACTAAACAGAACAGATTCTCTCTGGTATTTAAAATTTATACATTCTTTCTAAATTGTTGGTAGTTGCCTTAACATAAAATACCCATACTTATGACATTCATTCCTACTAAACATGAATGTAATGACCATACATACGTACCAACTAGCAAGCTTAGCAAACGATACCTGAGGAAACAAAACCATAGTAGATGCCGACAATATAACCCTCTTCATGCGGTCTCCTTCCCACGCCCTCAAAGTTAATCACTTTTCTGAATGTGATGTTCATTCTCCATACACATGACTATACATTTTTACTACATATGTATGTACCCCTAAATTATATACACTAATGTTATATGTGTTTTAAATTTAATGCAAATGGTATCATCTTGTATATATACTCGGCAACTTGCTTTATTTTGCAGTCAACACTATATGTGAGATTCATCCAGGTTGGTACACTTGTATGTTTATGTTCACTGTTTTGCAATATATTGTACATATCCATTCTAGACATAAAACACAATTAATTTATTTAAGGTATATTATCCAGATTCAGCAGAGGGAGACTGGAACTGAGAGAAAATAAACATTCCTAAAGATGGTATCTAGGAAACAAAATGTAAATGGATTCATAAAAATAAATGAGAGCATTTGATACATTGGCTATTGAGCAAATTGATTTAAACCCAAAATCTCAATAAGAGAAAAAACAAGTTATAGCAGCACAAATAATTCCATCAACTAATGCCCCCTAAGTTAGTCTGCTCTGACAACGTAACAGCATACCACAGGTTGATGGCTTAAACAACAGACATTTATTTTCTCTCCGTTCCAGATGCTGGAAGTACAAGATCAAAGTCCCATCCGTGTTGGTGTGTGGTAAGTTCTTTTCTCCTCTCACAAATGGCTGTCTATTCACCGTGTTCTCACCTGGCCTCCTCTCTGCATGTGCATGGCCAGAGAAAGAGAGATCTCTGGTATCTCTTCCTCTTTTCATATGAATACCGGTCTTACCACTTTACAGCCCCTCCCTTGCAACCTCATTTAACCTCAATTACCTCCCTAAGGGTCCCCTCCCCAAACAGTCACATTGGGGGTTAAGGCTTCAATATATGAATTTGGGGATTCATATTAGGGCTTCAATGTATGAATCATTCACTCTATAACACTCTCAAATCATATATACCATTAATATTACCACAACAATGTTACCGAAAAACAACCTCAAAATCTCAAAAGCATCTATTTATTTTTCTTGCTCATGGGTGTGTGGTAGGGAAAATGATCTCAGCTTGTGCTGGTTGCACGTGGCTCCAGGCTGCAGATCAGGTTTAGGTCCAACTTCTCATTTTGGAACCCAGGCTAAACGGGAATGTACTTTTCTTCTCTGCATGTCAGAGAATAAAAGAGTTGCGTTGGATGGCATCTGATGACCTTCGGGTCTGCCAGTCTGTGATGCCATTTGAAACTATAAACCACTGTTTCTAAAAGGCTTAGCAGGCTATGGGTGTATGAAGGGTGCTTATGGGGCGGAAAGACAGGGACGGGTAAGGGCAAACCTGACTTAAGGAGAAGTGAGCAGATACCCTTTGGAGCTGGGGACCAGGACACTCTGAAAATAAATGCAAATTCTATCTCTGAGATGCACAGGCTTCTAACTCCATTAGGAAGTTTTTATGAGAAACTGGGGGTACAGGACACTGAGGACCCACCCCCAGCATGTTGCTTTCCCTCATGTGAGTCAGCTGGTCAACAAAGTGTTCACAGGTCCCGGAGGCTCTCCTGGGGAAACAGTATGGATAGCAGCAGGGACTCCTTAAAACGAGTGTATTGAATTAATTTTTTTTATCTTGGTGAAATTCGTACATGATAAGATTTCTTTAAAGAAAAAGTCCGCTGAGGCACAGCACTAACATGTGTCCCCCATACACCCAGGAGGCAGCAATTTCGTGTCTCCCCGAGGTTTAGCAAAATGACCAACATCAACAGGTTGGCTGACGGGGCCCAGATTCGCTGCCAGATAAGCCGGTGAGACATGCTGTCGTATTTATTGAGTATAGAATAAAATATAAAAAAGACGCACACAAGGTCATTGCAATTGCTTTATTATTCATGCAGCTTTAATTTATTTTAAACATGAAAGAATGATTTCGACACGAAGGAGCATGCATATGTGTGTGTCGTCCATGCTTTCCTACAAGTTGCTTTTACTATGAATGAAAGATGTAGAGTTCAGCTTCATGGTGATCTAGGAGAAAACAAAATAGCCAGAATTTAGTTACTGATTAATTGTGAGGCATTCACATCTATTCTCTCATTTACTCTTTCGACTAATACTAGCAGGTAGATACTATTGTTGCCCTTGATTTCCAGGTGAGAAAACTGCGGCTCAAAGAAAATATCTGGCCCATGATTCTATGGGTAGTAGAGGGCACACACTGTTCTTGACCCCGATTGTATGCTCTGATTTCAGATGTACACAACATTGTAGTGTATAGTCCACAAGGATATTTTCATTACCTTTCAAAGTCGAATACTAGAATAATGGCAATTATAACTGCAGGGACCAGTGTTTTAAATAAACAGGATTTATATTTCCTGGCAGATGAATTCAGTATACTGGAAAACGGAGAGAAATGAACCCAAAATGTAGAGGTTTCAGTTCTGTCCTTCTGTGACTCTCTGTCCTTCTCCAGACAGTGGAGTAAGCATCTTCCCCTGTGATTTTTTTTACCCATATGGGCACAGGGGGAGTTAGAGTGTGGACTACACCCCTGCAATACCCAGTCATCCCTCCTCCCATCCAACAGTACAAAGGTGTCACCTTCTTACTGGAGTCCTTTAGCTGCTCATTCCTGAAGGTCCCTGCGGCGACGGCCAAAGGCTTTGGAGCCCACGTAGGTAGGCACGAAGTTGCTCTTCAGCATGCCCCCAGATCTGCTCAGCAAGCCAGCCAGCTTATCGGTCACACAGGTGGCAGTGTTGCAGCCTCTCTTCTGGGCAGTGATGCTGATGTACGGGATGGAGAAAAAGAGAAGACCTGTCAGTGAGAGGTTGGGAGGTGCTCCAACTCCAATTACAGCCTGAGGAAATGTGTGAAACTTGTTGTGGTTCTACATGTATGTGCTCAGGACACAAGTACTCAGATTACTGCACCACTTAGACCTGAAGCTGTCCAGGCTACAGGGAAAAGACATGACAGATGGTGACACCTCCATGGACATTTTCACAGGTTAGACCAGTGAGGAGTCACTTAAAGCCGGGGCAGGAGGGGCAGGCAGGAAGGTGGCTCCCACATCTTCCATTAGTTGAACTCAGACATGCTCAGTCAGGGCAGAGTGGGGAAGGGCTGTGGTGGGGAAGGGGTGACCTTTCCTGACCTTTGTCATGCTGCTCAGTCCTTCTGCTGTGCAGAGAGGTTGTGGGGCAGATACAGGTACAAGTCATGCCTATGCCCGGGCTGTGCCAGGGCCAGAGCAGGGGCTGGTGTGTGCTCCAAGCTCAGGGTGCACGGGAGGTAGACTAACGAAGGGTGCTCTCCCCAGCCTGTGACAACATGCACGTCTCCACAGATCCTACACAGCTAAAGGCCCAGACCTACCTGAGGCACTGTTCTACCTGAGCCCACCCCCTGCAAGGCCTTGGGCTTCCCCTGGCAAATGTGCAGTGAAGGCTCCCTGAAGGTGTGAAAGAATGTCATCTGCAGGTTAACAAGGTGGAGTCAAGTCTCTAAAATCTCCTGAGCTATATGGGGTCCACCGTCTGGCTTCACACTTACCAATCCTATCTCCTCCAAGGCTGGGAGGACCTCTCAGTGCTGCCAGACCAATTTCCAGAGGGAGTGGTCACCTATCCAGCTGTGTTCTCTTCTACCTGTCAGCATATGCCTACCTGAGTATGACTGGAGGGAGGGGATGCCCTGTGTTAGGCAGGTGCGGAGTCTCACCCAGAGTTCTCAGTCTCCTGCTCCAGTTGCATCTCACTGATCTTGTTCTGCAGATAGTCCTTCATCATTGAAGCCAGTAGGAGGCACAATTCCTCCTCAGTGAGTCTAGAAGAATCCATGCGGCTCTGCAAGATAGACCTGGAGAGGGGAAGCAAACCCAATATAAGCTGAGACCCTGCTCACCCCGTCCTCAGGATAAGCAGTCAGGTTTCCTGGCTTTGGCCACTTCTCATGTGGATGTGGCCACCCCAACAATCAGTGGCTAGAACATGAGGCCAGTGTCATTCCAAAAATGTTGTTTGGCCAGGAATCAGGCTCTGGTGTGATCACGAATTGGCTTGCTGGAACTGGATCATTCAGGCTTGTGAAAGCTTATGGTTAGATTTTCAGGAATTTTATGAGCTTTGTGTTAAATATAGTCATTATTAAAAATTACATGATAAAATTTATAATTAGTTTGAACCAGAAAAATGATTTAGTTCAATAAATATAATTTGTATGAGGGTGAGAAACTAGATTAATAGATTACACATTAGATTTATTAACAACAAATTTATCGGCAAAATATTAGCAGGTTAGGATGCAATTTATTTTTTAAATTGTGGTTGAAATAGATAAATAGATTTCCTACAGATACAAATATTTGGTAAAAAGCAAAGTGTTCTGTGAGGCTAAAAGAGGAATCTGAAATTGACACTAAAGAGTACTGTATACTTTATTGATATTTGTTAATTGTACAACACATCTCTGTATCATAAAAACTCACATGCAGGCTTCCCCCGCCCCCCAAGAGCTGTTATTAAACATTCAGCGCACCACAATTCAGAGCCCGCAATTATTTGATCCCTGGTGCAGTGGGAGGGGAGTGTGCTCCTGGCAGAGCTGTCTTACCTGAATGGCGCTGCCTGGAGGATGCCCGCCTGGTACAGGACCAAGATGCCAAGAGCAAGGAAGGGGGAGTACTTCCAGAAGCTCATGATGCCTCTGCAAGGAAAATATAATGTCACTTCTCCAGCAGTCACACACCCTAGATCTCTATCGAGGACAGCCTGGGAGCACCGTGTCACAGCAGCATTTTCCTATAATGCAATTTGGAACTGTCCTTCCTGTGTGGAGCTTTTGGTCACACCTAGTGGTGCGTGTAGGGAAAAGGGCATATGGGAATCTCTGAGAACCTGAAGAGCCAAATTCAACTCCGCCCTCTAGCAAAGAGACCCTTGTAAGCACCCAGCTTAGCAGAGCCTTACATTGGGACCTAGGACTTACACTGGGAAAAAAGGTCCCAGAACTCACTACGGAGGCTTACAGTTTAGGACTGATGCCCTAGGTCTTTGCACCTATTTGCCACGCAGTGGCATCGGCCCAAGTTCCAAACCGTTTTCCTGGGGTCCACTAGGCGGGAGACGTGATCCGTGAGCGCACAGTCTGCAGAAAGCTACTCATGCATCTGTTTTGTGCGCAGTGCCTGGGGAGCTCCAGCGACTGAGATCGGTCTAAGCACGAGTAGAGCAAGAGACAACGAGACTGGAGCCCGGCTCTGCGCGGGAAGAGTGGAACACAGAGTCTCGCGACCGAAACTGTCGAGCGTTACCTGGGGTAGGAGTCTGGGATGAATCGCGGGCTAGCAGACACTGTGACGAAGAGATCCAGACAGAAGTGGGCACAGACGCTGAGACCCGCAGGGAGATCCACCAAGAGATAGAGTAATGGGGAGAGAGGGAAGGGAGGAGAGGGAGAGATAAATAGAATCGTACAACTAAGCAGGAATCTCGGGGCTTACCTGGCAGCAGGTAGCAGGTGGCTTGGAGCAGAGGCAGTGGCAGAAGCGTTCGCGTCAGGCGTTGGCACTGTGGAAGTGGCAGTGACACTCAGCTAGGCAGTGCCTCTGATGTCTTCAAGCGCAATCGACTCCTCTTATTCCCGCTGCCACTGGGTCTGGGGTGGTCCAGGAGCTCCGGGCAACCAATCAGGGGAAGGATCCTCTGCCTCAGACAGATTGTGTCACCACTTGCGTCCAGAACCTGTAGCATCCAGCAGGATCATCCCACTTGTTATTTGCATTGAGGTCATTGATGGAAGAGGGAGGGGCAGTAATGGGGCCCAAGAGGAACACCCACGAAGTGAGCAGGATTTTGAGGACAACTTGACGTCATAGTAAATTTCACCTGTTCAGTTTCATCCGGTTTTGAACGTGTGCTCCACTCCATCCCAGCTCTGTGGTCTTATAGGGCAGGGTCTAGGATTGCAGGGACTCCTGGCTCCCCCAAGTCTGACTCTAGACCCCTGTGCAAGGGAGGCTTGGAGGATTAATGTGTAAGCAGTGTTGATTCTGGACCCAAGTAGGGTGTCTGCTTCAGGCAGCTGGAATCACCCACAGAGGAGCCGGGCTCATTATGGGAAGCAAGACACGGAGGTGTGAGCAAGAACTTTATCAGACCGAACTCAATTGCCAGCCGCGCCAATTCTTGGTGGTAAGATTATGGGGCAAGTAACTTCTCAGCGCCCCAGTGGAAAGTCTGAACTGCTCAGGTCCAATTACAGTTGGAGTTTTTAAAATTGATCCCGCGAAGTGGAGTTGACCGGAGCGGTATAATTGACCGCGGTTCAACTGCTCTGCGCAGTTCAGGGATCCGTGCAGTTCACACCCCTATTGGTTAAGGGGAAGCTCCGGGTTTGGGAATCAGAGTCTGCGTAGGGCTGACCGTAGTTATACGCGGAGTTTGGACTGCGCCGGGAGGTTGGCGACCCTAATCGCCATATTGTTCAACGGTCAACTATGCTCATTATTGAAATGGGAACCATAGTCCCATCTTAAAAGGATGGTGTCCTTAGTAGCCTTGTGTCTTCCCCTAGCGAAGCTGGGCTGTGGAAGAGCTTCCTGGACCACATATGGGATTCCTTACGATCGCGATTCATACTGCAGGATTCCCCACCTTGTGTGGCTGCCTGGACTCGCGCTAGGTGGTCCATTACGTGGGTAGAAAGGGTCGAAGACCTGCAGAGCCACAGCGGGAAGGGGCAAGGCATAGGTGCTTCCCCAGCCTCCAAGCAGCCCCTCGCCCTCTCCCTTCCTACTCCTCCAACCATCACCTCTCACTCAGCTGCCTGCTGGAGCCACGTGCCCAGCTATCACTGCTTCCGGCAGCTGTTTGCCCAACGTCCCAATGGCAAGCGATTCTGGTCCTGCACCCGCATCTTCCGCACTACAGTTCTCCACTAGAGAGCAGGGCAGGATTGACGGAGCTGAAAAGACCCTACAGAAACGAATACTGACAGTCACTCCCAGTCTTACTCTTCCACATATACAAACTCAGTACTGTCTCCTAACACATGCCCACTCCCCAAAAACAGAAGCATCCGGAAAACGACACTGGCGCGCAAGGACATCCGAGCCGGTTCACGCCAAATTGCGACTCCAGGGTGCCTAGGAGTCTCTCGCATGGTCATATCCATGCACCGGCATGATGGTGACTGGTTCACGTCACACCTGTCCTCACTCTCAAGAATAAGCGTGCTCCATAGCACCCAATTGTGCAGCACCTCGACCCTCTCACACCCTGCACGAGCGGTTCCAGGACTCCTCAGCCCGTGCTTTCCGCTCCAAGCCCGCCTGGAAGGTCCCACGTCCTGACTTGCTGCCCTCAGGAGAAAGCAGCTTCTCACTCTCCCCAGGATCTCGGGGTCTGAGCGCATAGCGCACCGCAGAGGCTCCCAGTACTGCAAGCACAGCAGAAGAGCTGTGGTGGGCAGGCAAGGACCCCAGCGTGGTGGTTCTCCCAGGCACAGAGAAACTAGCCCCGTGGGCAGCATTAGTGGCCCGACTCACGGGTCTGCACCCCAGTCCTCAGTCTCCAGAAGCCTCAGCATTTCCTAGGACACACTTGCCTCACACATTACTTTCCCTTCCAGGTTGGTGGCCTCCTTGCTTGGGGACACCTAACCTCCAGTATGTTCTTAATTCAACTTTTATCTGCATTAACTCGTAGGGCACCACTGCCACAGGGATTAAAAACTCGGGGCTGTGGAACTGGATGTCTGAAACTCGCTCTCTGCAGGGCAGACTGACAGAGCAGCAGAGGAAACAAATGGAAGAACTGCTCAGCAGGACACAGGTGTGATCAGATAAGGAGCAGGGAAAGGCAAAAGAAGCTAGAACTAGGGCTCGGGGTGGCAGACTGCCTGCTCAGTTGTCCTGCAGCCCTGTGCTGAGACCCAGGTCCCCCGCTTTGGGTCTTAGAAGGTTAGTTCTTGAACCCTTCTTTGGGCTTTCTGTGCAGAGTTGCAGGGCCAAATTGGCAAAGGGAACATAGTGGACCCCGTGTGGCATGCAGATTGAGCCCTGCCATTTGAGGCTGTTGTAGGTGAGTCTGTGCTCTCAGGTGCCAAATACTTTTGTGGAAATTTCTTCCATTCCAAAACCTGAGGTTTCTAACATGTGAACCTTCTGAAATCATGTAAGTATGTGTGTCTGTAGATTGCGTTTTCCTGAGAAAGGAACATTAGCTTTCACCAGTGTAGTAACGACAGCAAATGGTTAAGAAATTACTACCTTAGAAGCCAATTTCGTGGCTGTGTCCCTCTGTGGGCTTGGAACTCTATCCTTGGTGTCCTTCAGCTTTCAAAGACAACATTCATTCCTTTGAATTCGTAAGTGGCTACAAACCCTGGGCTGGTGGTGTGGGGCATGAGAAGCAGTTTCTGCCCCCAGAGGGTGCTAGGGTAGCCTGCAGCAATTTCAAGCTTTACTTTAAGGTCTCTCCAGATAGGGAGGGGCTGACATTAACTCATCCCTCAAGCACTCTGAATATTTAGAAGTGCCTCCTGCTGAGCCTGGAGCCAAGGTTTTTAAAAAAGTCCTTTTCTTTGGCACTTAGAACCATATCTGGCACACTAGTAGGCATTCAGGCAATGTTTGTTAATAAATGGAAATTAATTGTGGCAAATTCACCAGCCAGTCTCACAGCTATTACAAGGCTCTAATCCCAGCATGCAGAAAATGCGGACCTAGTTAGGTAGAGCAGCGCTCGGCTTGGATTTGGAAATTGTGAGCACAAACATTTTAATGAGACCCCTCCCATTTTATTTAGCACAACAGAGTCAATTTCCTGATAGAGATTTCCAGGAATGAGATAGGGAAATAAGTATTACTTCCAGGGTTCTTCCTACAGACTAGGGTCTCCTGGTGTGAAAAACAAAACTGTCCTTCTTTGAGCCCATCCCTGATTTACTGAATTAACTCAAGGACATTCAGATCTGGGCATGTGCTGATTGCTTCCATCTATCTCTGAAACTTCTCTGAACTTCAGCACTTGAAACAGCGTGATCTAGTGAAAGTCACTAAGGGAAATACTGATTTTAAAATAGTCATTTGACTATTTGGCCTTTGATTTTATGATCTGATTTCATAACTTTTAAAGCTGGATATCAGGGTCAGTTGTAAACAATCTAGTTTGAAAAGAAATTTACAACATTTTGAAAAACTGTAACTGTAATAATTATTTTCATTCTTTTAAGTTAGATTCCTGTTTTTTTTTTTTTTTTAAATATTTAAAAAGGTGATTCATCTGAGTGTGCCAGAGTCCCAGAACTGGTTGAAAATTCTTATGTGAGTTTTCATGCACTTAGAAGTGTTAACACCTAACGGCTTACTCCTTTATTTCCATGCAATATGAGTATAACATGGACTCAACAACAACAAAACCACAACAAGAACAACTGTAGTATCAGTAGCAACAACAATGACAACACCATGTAATTATTCCCTTCAGCCTGAGGGAAATTTGGAGCTGTCAAATGAAATGGAGACTTTCAGCTGAAAATTGATTCTGCTTTGTTTCACATGTAAGGAGTTTAGAAGTGATAATAACAAATAAAAAACAAATGGACTAAGAAAACCAACAACTCTTCTGGGATTCCCAAGAGAGGTGAGGACTTAACGGGCAATTTGCTGCCCCAAGATTGGAAAGACAGCTGAGTACAGGGAGTAATGGTTTACCAAGGCAGACACTCACAAGGGCAAACCTTACCTGGAACCAGTGCCAGGGTAGGAAAATTAGAACTGTAACTGACGAATTGCTGAGACGCAGTGTGGACCACTCTGAAAGTTAAAAACTCCTGAGGCACCTAGTCAAGGTGGGGGCGATGGTGGTGGGGGGACAAGTATGTGAGTTCGTTTTACCTTCAGGAGCTCTTCTAGGTCCTCACAGTAAATGTGTGCGTGCGCGTGGGGGGACATCCCTTGGTGCTTCCATCAGGGGGAAGAGAAAAGGAACCATTTTGAAACATACCAGAGCATTCTATTTTTCTTAATAAGGCCAGCCTCAGGAGAAACTAGTTAACCAGAGCTTAACTTGCAGGGGCATTATCAGAGCCTAAGTAACCTGAGGGAAGGAAAATTCTGTTGACTGAAAAATAATGTTGACTAGGTATTCCATCACCAAAGTGGGTGTATTCTGGAAAAGGAAAAAGGGCTGCTGCCCAGCACATGTAGACATAGCAAGCCACTTGTACATTCTGGCTTGTGTGTCAAGATGGAGGGTATTTAAGACAAGGAAACAGGAAGTTAGAACCACAGAGTTCAGCTAAGTGGTTTCATGAACTTCTGCAAATCCCAGCTCCTACCATAGACCCTCTGTGGGGACAGAGCCCCAGAGAGCAGTTTACAGGCTCTCACCCTCACGTGGAAAGGTGCTGGCTCAGGTAGTAAATGGCTATCAACTGTGATTAGATGGCCATCAGCTGTGGTTAGTTGGCCATCAGCTGTAACCAGTGAGCCACTGGCCACTAATATAACTGCTATGGCTATGCTAGCAGCAAAATGCGGGCTAGCAAGAAGATGGTGGCTGAGCTGGCAAGCACGGATTGCAGTTAGGACGGCGGGTTGTGGACAGTGTGGCTCCTGCTTCCTGTGTCTCCAACCCAGCTGCCAGCAAGACTATAGTGGTATGACTCCCCTACCTATGGCTCCATGGGTGTTCATTTTTGGCCTCACCATATCCTGCGTTCTTATGTGGGGAGCAGGACCAGAGAACCCGCAGGCCGCCCCGTGCGCGACACCCTCTTACGTCTTATATGTTTCCTTAAAGTCCCAGTTCATCTTTATCATTCCCCCCTTTAATGGAGATCTTTCTCCGAAAGCACTGCTGATCAAATCAGGTCTTCTTACTTCAGCTTTTTTGTCCCTTGATGTCAGGAAGGATCTCGGTGTTGTTTCTCACATCAGAGGGAAAATGCATGGACTGGGAATAGCTTGTGTCCACAGTTAATAGGCAACAGCTGCAGAGCTTAATAACAAGCAGAATTCAAAACAGAATTAGAACAACATAGCAACATAGTCTATATAATGAATTTAAACCAGAAGCTCCAACCTGTAGATAATGAAACAAAGACCATCATTATCTTAGATAGCTCAAAGTTCTTAATGACAAATTCAACAACCAGAAAATTTCCCCTTTTCACAGTACCTTAGGAAATGTAAAGAATGGCTTGTTCCTTCCAAGGAGAAGAGAAAAAATGAAATAAGAATCAATAGTAAGAGTTGTACAGACCTGATCCAGTAGTTTTGGCAATTTGTCGCCTTCAGAGTTAACCTGAGTTACTTTTTGTCAGCTTTAGTTTCAGGTCATCAGACTGTGTGCAGTTCCAGTCAGGGTTTGGTGCCTTCTTTAGGTGTGACACATGTATCCAAGAGTCTACTCCCTGCAGTTTAGGCAGCACAGGGGTTAGTCAATAGTACCTGGTAAGGGCCCTTCCAGCAAGGCTGGAGGGAATCCTTTTTGAGGTGTCTTTCCAGTAAACAAAATCTCCAGCTTGTAGAGTGTGGATTTTGAGTTTTTCATTTCCCTGGAGTGCACTGTGAAAAGATTTTTCTACTAAAGAATGATTATTTTCAATAGAAGCAATTAAGCCTTTACAATATTGAAGTATGTCTCCTTTTACCAACTGTAGATCAAAAGAACCAGGAGGCAAGTGCATGGGGCGTCCTGTAATTATCTCAAAAGGTGAAAGCTTATGTGTCCCAAAAGGGGTAGGCCTGAGATTTCAAAGGACTAATGGCAATGCTTTTGGCCAAGGTATTTGAATAGTTTCTGTACATTTTGCCAATTGAATCTTAACAATGCCATTAGTATGTTCAACTAAACCTGAAGATTGAGGATGATAAGCACAGTGAAAATGTAGAACTGGCCAAATAGCACAGACTTGTTGTTGCACCTGACCAGTGAAATGAGTTCCTCGATCACTGTGGAGTTCGAGAGGAGTCCCTCAAGTAGGAATCATCTTCCTTAACAGGACTTTAGCCACTGTAGAGGCATTAGCTTGTCTGCAAGGGAAAGCTTCGATCCAGTGAGAAAACATACATATCATGACTAAAACATACTTGTATCCATGAGATGGGAGAAGCTATGTGGGGACAGAGCCAGGAGTGCAGTTTCCAGGCTCTCACCCTCACGTGGAAAGGTGCTCACTCGGGTAGTAAATGGCCATCAACTGTGATTGGATAGCCATCAGCTGTGGCTAGTTGGCCATCAGCTGTGACCAGTAGCCACTAATATAACTGCTGTGGCTACACTAGCAGGAAATGGGGGCTGGCAAGGGCAGAGTGTGGATTGCAGATAGTGTAGCTCCTGCTTCCTGTGTCTCCAACCCAGCCGCCAGCGAGAATATACTGGTATGACTCCCCTATCTATGGCTCCGTGGGTGTTCCTTTTTTGGCCTCACCATATTCTGCGTTCTTATGTGGGGAGCGGGAGCTGAGACTCCGCATGACACCCTGCATGACAAGCTATATAAAATCTATTTGCTAAAACTCAAATGGTCCATTTGACAATTTAAAACTTCGAGGGGCAGTGAGAATAGGCTTCCCTGGGTTATACTTTGGACAAGTGGGATACCTGAGGTAGGCATTTTTTGCAGCCTTGTTAATATCTCCCCACCAATATTGATTCACAAATGCTATCATTTTGTCAGTGGACCAACGGTTTAATGCATGCACAGTAGTCAAGAGTGGAAATTTTAGAGTTTCTGATAAGACTAGATTTTTATCTGGTACCAGTCAGAACTTCTTCTTATCAAAAGCAACTGTTGGATTTCCAATTTTGTTTTTCTGAAGCCAATCATTGGGCTTCTCTGGCCAGTTTCTCTAGGTTATCCATTGGGGAAACATCTCTTTGGACCATGACAGAAGTTTGGCTGTTGCTGATGTCTTTAAGGTCAGCAATTCTTAATAGAAATGTCAGCAAGGTGATTTCCTTTAGCTTCCAGGTAGTCAAGTTTAGAATGTCCTGGAATCTTAATAGTTAATGTATCAGGTAAAAGTATAGCATCCAAAAATTCCTGAACATATGGACCATTTTAAATTTTATCTCCATTGGAGGTAAGGAAACCATGTTGTTTCCATGCCATTCCAAAGTCATGAACTACTCCAAAGGCATACCTACTGTCAGTATAAATGTTGACAGTTTTACCCTTTGCTAAAATGCAGGCTCGAGTGAAAGCATATCATTCAGCCTGCTGTGCAGAAGTAGCCAAAGGCAGAGATGCTGCCTTGATAACTTCAAAAAGGGTTACGACAGCATAACAGCACAGTTCATGCCATTTTCATTTTTTAAGTATGAGCCATCTCATACTTAAACCATGAGAAATCAGCTTCACCCAGAGAAGTTTCTTGCAAAGCATCACAAGGAGTCATGAGGTGATCCGTCAGTGTCAAGCAGTCATAAGGTGCTTCATCAGTTTCAGAAGGGAGACTAGTAGCTGGATTAAGGTTATTGCAATGTGAGTTATAAGGGAAGTGGTTAACAAAAGGATTTCATAGGAAGTAAGGCGACTGACTGAAAGATACTGGGTGTGATGAGAATTCAGGAGAGCTTCTACTGCATGAGGCACAAAGATGGTTAGAGGGGATTCTGCAACAAATTCCTCTGTGGCCTTAACAAAGAGGGTAGTAGCAGCAACGGCTTTAACCAAGGAAGGTATTCCTAGCCACAGGGTCCAGTTGCTGACTGGGGTCTATGTTGATCCCCATGTTTTTGAGTGAGTACCTCAAGGGCATTTCCTTCCTTTTCATGCACAAAAAGGAAAAAAAGAAATCTGATAGTTAGGATGCCCTAGAGAAGGTGGGTTTATTACACTCTCCTTTAAGGCTTTAAAGGCTGTCATCCTGTTCTTCCCATGAAATTGGGGCAGGATTGTCATTCTTTAGTAAGATATATAAAGGTTTTGTCATAAGAGAGAGATTTGGGATCCAATCTCGGCAATAGCTGACTAACCCAAGGAAACCTCACAATTGGCTCTTAGATTTGGCCTTTGGAAACTTTGGACCTTATGAAGCCTATCTGATTCCAAGTGTAGTCCTTGTTTTGATATCAGATATCTCAAACACCAAACCTGAGTTTGGACAAATTGTAATTTTTCTTTAGAGACCTTTAAGGCCAAAATTTCCCATAGATGGATGCTGTCTTCCTGTGAGGGAACCTGGGAAGAACAAAAGAGTAGATTATCCACATATTGCAACAAGGTGGAATCTTTAGGGAAAATTGTATCATCCAAATCAGTCTTCAGAATTTGTGAGAAATAAGAAGGCCTTTCAGTAAAACCCTGAGGCATTGCTGTCCAGGTAAATTGCTTTCCTTCCCAAGTGAAGGAAAAAGGTATTGACTAACTTCATCAGCTGCGATGCTAAAGAATGTCCTACATAAATCAATTACTGTAAAAAATTCACTTCCAGTTGGGATAGATGGCAGCAGTATATGAGGCTTAGGAATGACGGGGTGCTGAGAGATAACAATGTGGTTTATTGCTCGAAGGTCCTGGACAAACCTCCACCGTCATCCCTTTGGCTTTCTCACAGGTAAAATAGGAGGGTTACAAGGACTAGTGCAAGGAATAATGACGCCCTGAGTTATGTAATCGTCTATTGTGGGCTTTATACCTCGAAGGGCCTCGTTACTTATAGGATATTGATTAATTCTGGGCAAAGATTTTGAAGGATCAATTTGAATCTTAACAGCAGGTACACTGTGGATTCTGCCTATATCAGTTGAAGATTTTGCCCACAATGAAGATGGCGGTAAGTCCAATATGGACAATTGATCAGTGCGCTAAGATACAGCTACTGTACCATCAAAAACAAATGTTGAAAAGCCATGTAATTCACTTACTTGGCCATTCTGGCAGTTACCATCAAACTCTAACATTATCTCTCCCTTCTGGGAAAAGGATATTCCACCATGATACTTCTCTAAGAAGTCTTGCCCTAATCAATAGCTAGAGGCAGAAGAACCAAGGAGAAAACAGTGTGAATCTCTTAAGGAGCCTAAGCAAAAAGGAATAGGTTCAGAGATGTGAACTATTGAGGTTTATCTAAGATCCCCACTATTTGAAGTGTTTTATTATTCTGAAGCAGGGGCTGTTTTATGACTGGGGTTGAGTACTGAGTGTAGCACCAGGGTCAATAAGAATAGAAATAGTTTCCTTAGCAATTTGAAGAGAAGTTTCTCCAAGCTGATTAAGAGGAAGGACTGGGAAAACACTTTATAGTTCCTCAGAGCCCCATGACTGGGGATTAGGAGAACTTGAAAATGCTGCTTAGAAGGCTGAGAGCAACTGAAACACATAAATTTATGGCAATCCTTTTTCCAGTGTCCTGGCTCTTTGCAGTAGTGGAAAAAAATTGCTTCAGATTAGCATAGGGCCTCTCATTTGCCAAGGATGAGAATTAAAAATCTTGGCAATCTTACTTTGAGATGGCTCATCTAGAGTATAAGCAAACTGATTGGCCAAATTAACTAAATCCAGAGTGGACATAGTGTCACATTCCATCCCAGTCCTCTTAACTAGGAGGGAAAGATTTCTGTTCAGCCTATTGACAAAGAATTAAGAGTTCCCCATGTGGGGTCAACATCTGAAGGAAGACCAGAGTTTTCCTTAAAAACAAACTGAATTCTATTATCATAGTCATGAACAGATTCATCAAACATTTGTGGGCAAGTCTGAAATTTGCTCTAACCAACAGGCTTTGGGGAAGCCTTAGAAATTGCTCGGTGTAGTTTTTGAGCAAGTTCCCTAGCTTCTTCCCCATTGGAGGTTTGCTTTTTAAGTTTCTTTCAGAATGTTCCCATCTGGCAATTCTCATCCAATGCCAAGCCTGGCCTTCACCAACTAACATATGAAGTAACTGATACAAATCAGAAAACCCAGACTGATAGGCCTGAATAACAATATAAAATTCTTTAGCAAACTTGTGAGTTATCTTCGGGAATTCCTTGACAATGGCTCGTAACTGAACTTTAGTTCAGGGGACATATGAAACGGGGTCTGTTAGGATCCCCAGAGGGTTTAATCTTAAATGGGAAAGTACTGATAAGTTCAGAGGAAGAAAAAAGCAGGAGAAGATGCAAAGGAAAATGGCACTGGGGGTGGCACCGAAGGCAATGAAGGCAGTAGTGGAAGACAAGATGTCATTGAAAGTGGAGCTTAGGAAAAGGAATTGGGGAAGAAGCTTGAGACAAAGTATCCATAGAACAGGGTGGACTCGAGGAAGGAGCCTATGACAATGGGGGAGAGGGAGGGATAGCAAGACCATGCTGCAGAGGGAGAACAAGTGGCTTCAAGTGCCATCTTCTCTCTTTTTGAATTTTTAGTAGCCTCTGTTAACTGTAAGACTTTACTTCCCAAAAAGGCAACTTCAGATTCATGGTCTTGTTTGGAAGCCTCAATACACTATTCAAAATAGGCATTCCACTCAGTTTCATCAATTTTAGTGCTATTATTGTCCAAGTTGGTTTCAAGAAAATTAAGTTTGGGCATGTCAAAAGTTCCCTAGAGTGGCCACTGAGTTTTCTGAATTACTTTTAGTCAGATCTGTCCATTTAGTTAAATATGCGCATTATAATCACCTGCAGCTTTTAACCATGTACTCAGCCAGTGTCCCTGGCAGAGGAAGGACAGTCTTAAAAAAATTATACAGCTGATATCCCATTTTTTTTAGAGGGCCCAAGACAATTTACAACTTGAGCAGCCTGCAGGTCAGATGCTGGCCAGCCTCCCTCTAGAATAGTCTGATCACAGAGGCCCAGGCTGAAGGCTAAAAGCTAGTTCTAAGAAAATAGCCAACCCTCAGAGAGCCCAGTTATCGGTTGAGCTGGGTGGCACTCCTCTCAGTGAGACTGCACAGTCTAATACTGCGCCAAACTGACTGATTTCAGTAGAAATAACCTCTGTCCCCAAAGGGATCTTTAGGCGAAAGCCAGTTTTGTCTCAAAGGACAACCTGTTTTCTGAAGAAATCAGGCCAATGTGCCATATTGAGTACTCACAGACAACAGACAGAGAAACGAACAAGCAAGCCCTGTTTAACACATGCATATACCACACACACACACACACACACACACACACACACACACACAGCCTCTAAACAATTCCTAAATAAAGCCCAGAGAGCTTCAAAACACATAACACAGAAACATGAATCAAGGAGAGAACTTACCCTAGGTTTGTGAATCAGAGAGCAAGCAGTGAGCCATAATGGCTTTTTTGAGGTACCAGGAGTTGGTTGCTCACCTGCTCTGAAGCTGTCAGGGTTGTTCTTCTCTGGATCCTGGATGAACTTCCAATGTGTCTACTGAAAAATAATATCGACTAGGTATTCCATCATCAAAAAGGATTTATTTGGAAAAAGGAAAAATAAAAATGAAAAAAGGCTGCAACCTAGGACATACAGGTATGACAAGCCCATTCTGGCTTGTTTGCCAAGATGGAGGGTATTTAAGGCAGGGAGACAGGAGGTTAGAACCACAGAGTTTTATGAAAAGAAAGTTAAGAGTTCGACTAGGTGTTCTCATGAACTTTTATAAGTCCCAGCTCCTCCCATAGACCTCCCCGCAATGCCTGATCAGTTTCCTTAAAGGCCCAGTTCATCTTTATTAATTCCCAACTTCATTCAGTTCTAGCCTTTCAAGTGGGAGAAATACCCAATTCCAGCACACTTTAGTCACCTCTTCTACCTAAGGTGGAAGAAAAAAACTGAGAAACACTTGTGAAGTTTACAGTCCAGAGGCATAAATTCACTGAAGACTGAGACCTAATTATAGGACTATTGAATGCTTTTCATTCCCCCACACCTTACCACCACATTACTAGAGGCTTATTTACAGAAGTTCCTTTTACCCGGTACATCATGTCCAGCTATCAAGAAAAAAATTACAAGGCATACTAAAAGGTAAAAACCACAATATGAATAGACAGAATAACCATCAGAACCAGGCATGGCAGAGATGTTGGAGTTATCAGACTAGGAATTTAAAACAACCATGATTAATATGCTAAGGGTTCTTATGGATAAAGCAGTCAGCATGCAAGAGCAGATGGGAATTGTAAGCAGATAGATGGAAATCCTAAGCAAGAACCAAAAAGAAATGCTAGAGATCGAAAACACTGTAACAGAAATGAAGAATACTTTCAATGGGCTAATTAGTAGGCTGGACATGGGTGAGGAAAGAGGATTTTTCAACAGAAACCTCCAAACTGAAAAGCAAAGAGAACAAAGACAAAAACAAAAAACAACAGAATAGCCAAGGACTGTGGGACAACTACGAAAGATATAACGTGCATATGGGAATACCAGAAGGAGAAGAGAGAAGGGAACAGAGGAAATATTTGAAACAATAGTGACTCAGCATTTTACCAAATTAATGTCAGACACCAAACTGCAAATCCAGGAAGCATAGAGAACACCAATCAGGATGAATGTCAAAAAATGACATCTAGGCATATCATTTTTAAAATGTAGAAAATCATAGATAAAGAAATATTCTGAAAGAAGCTCAGAGAAAAAACATCTTGCCTAGAGAGAAACAAAGATAAGAATTACATCCAATGTCTCAGAAACCATGGAAGTAAGAGAAAACTGGGATGAAATATTTAAAGTGTTGAGAGAAAAAAAAATTCACTAACCTTGAATCTATACAGTGTGAAATTATTCTTCAAATGTGAAGGAAAAATAATTTTTCTGTTGAAAAATATTTGTGAACAAACAAATATTGAGGGAATTTGTTGCCAGTAGATTTGCCTTGTTAGAAATGTTAAAAAAAGAAAAAGAAAAGAAAGTTCTTTAGAGACAACTAACTTGGACAGCAAATTGGATTGATATAAAGCAAAGAAAAGCATCAAAGAAGGATTAAGTGAAGATAATATGAAAACTTTTACTTTTCTTATCCTTAATTGATCCAACAGATAATAATTCATTCAAAATAATAGTAGTGATATATTCAATAATATACACTTATGTATGTCGTATACTGATACATAAATGCTTAGGTATGATATATGTAAATAAAATGAATGACAGCAATAATATATGGGACAAGAAAGAGGAATTAAGATTATTTTGTTATTATAAAGTACTCATACTGCTTGTGAAGTGGCATAGTGTCATTTGAAAGTGGATTTGGATTAGTTGTAAATGCATATTGCAAACTCAAGTCAACCATTTAATAAAAAAGATTTAACAAGGAGTATAACTAATATGCTAAGAAAGAAAAAAATGGAATCATATGAAATGCTCAGTTAAAACTACAAAAGGCAGAAGAGGAGTGGAAGACAAAAACAGGAACCAAGAGCAAGTGCCACAAATAGAAACCGTTGCAAATATGGTAGATATTAATCCAACTATAACAATAATCACTTTGAATGTCAATGGTCTAAATGCACCAATTAAAGGACAGAGATTGTTAGAGTGGATTAAAAATCAAGACCTAAGTATTTACTGTCTGCAAGAAACTGTCTTTAAATATAAAGACACATGCAAGTTAAAAGTAAATGGTTGGAAAAAATATATAGCATGCTAACACTAATCAAAAGAAAGCAGGGATAGCTATATTAATTTCAGACAGAGAAGACTTCAAAGCAAGGAAAGTTATCAGGGATAAAAAAGGGCATTACATAATGATAAAGGTGGCACTTGTGAAGAAGGCATTACACTCCTTAATGTGTATGTACCTAACCACAGAGGGTCAAAATAGATGAGGCAAAAACTTATAGAACTGCAAGTAGAAATAGATGAATCCACCATCAGAATTGGAGACTTCAACACCTCTCTATCAGAAATGGGCAAATTCAGCAGACCAAAAAATCAGTGGGGACATAGTTGAACTCAACAACAGCACATCAATCAACTGGATATGATTGACATGTATAGACTACTTCATCATCCAACAAGAGCAGATTACATATTCTTCTCCAGCTCACAGGAAACACCAAGGTAGACCACATTCTGGTCCATAAATTACACCTTAACAAATTTAAAGAATAGAGATCATACAGTGTCTACTCTTAGACCTCAAGGAATTAAACTATAAATCAGTAACAGAAAGATACTGGAAAACTCCAAAATATGTGTAGGTTAAACAACACACTTTTATATAACACATGGGTCAATGAAGAAATTGCAAGAGAAACCTAAAAATGTATTGACCTAAATGAAACAAAAACACACCTTATCAAAACACAACTATATGACATTCTGGAAAAGACAAAACTATGGAGGAAATAAAATAAGTGATTTCCAGGGGCTGGTGTGTTGGAGAGATGCATAGGTGGAGAAAAGAAGATTTTTTTTTTTTAATTGGGGAATATTGGAGAACAGGGTTGTACTCCAGGGCCCATTAGCTCCAAGTCGTTGTCCTTCAATCTAGTTGTGGAGGGCGCAGCCCAGCTCCAAGTCCAGGAGCCGTCCTCCATCTTAGTTGCCAGCACCCTTGTTAAGAGCTCACACTCTAACCAACTGAGTCATTCGGCTACCCCTCTGGCAGCTCAGCGGCAGCTCATTGGCTTCGATCTGGCCCATGTGGGAATCGAACCGGCAACCCTGCTTTTCAGAGCTTGCACTCCAACCAACTGAGCCATCTGGCTGCCCCGAAAAGAGGATTATTAAGGCAGCAAAAATGCTCTGTATGATACTCTAATGATGGATACACGTTATTATACCTTTGTCCAAACCCATAGCATACACAACACCAAGAGTGAACCCTAATGTAAACTATGGACTTTGGGTGATTTGATGTGTCAATGTAGGTTCATCAGTTGTAACAAATATACACTCTGGGGGGGATATTGGCCCTGGGGGAAGTTCTGCACGTGTGAGTACTGGGGGAATATGGCAGAGTTCTGTACTTTCCTCTCAGTTTTGCTGTGACCTTAAAACTTCTCTAAAGCAACAAAATCTTTTAAAAAATATGATTGCATTCTGTCAAAAGGGCAGAAACCAAAAATTTCCATCAGTGATATTACTGATGAACGTGGGAAGAGATGCAAAGCTTCTGAATCATTTCCCTAAAACATGTTTAGAGTTTAATAAAGCCCCTACGGGGGAGGGAGGACAGAAGTGGCTGCCAAGGAGAGGCAGGAAGTGAACCCTGCTGGGGATTTTGCTGAGACCTTTAAACAGGTGGATCTCTGTAAACATTGGAGGACAGACTATCAATGCTTTATTAATAACCTAGCTATAAAATTATCTGCAAGATGTTGCATGTGCAGTTAGTATGGAAAGACATATAAAACACAGCAAAAAAATACATGTAACAACTACCATCAATTGAATTTTAGCTGCATGCCACTCACTATATAATATGTCGCATTGTCTTAACAGTTTAATAAAATGCACACTATCTTTGTTTTATAGGCAAGGAAATAGTAAGGGAATTTGGCTTGACTTGATTAGATTTCCAGGTGCTATGGAAGCTCTGAGATACCTGAACATGGCTTATCGCTCTGGCTACGTCTGGTAGGGTGTCTGATCCCCTGGCACTGACTGAGAGGAAGACATGGGCATGTCTGCCTGCTTCTGGGCTAATATGATTTGTAGTGAGAGTCTCAATGACCAGGCATAAATCATTTCCAATTCCTGGCCCAACACTTGGAAGACTGACAATATTGCAGCAAGAAAATAAATGTTGGTGCTACCATTTAAGATAGGTAAATTGCTAAAGAATAAAACCAAAATCTATTCATAACATTCATAAAGTAAAAATTTTAAATACTTCAGTGTTCAAACAACACAAGTTCAAATGACTAACCTTTTAGTATTTCACATTATTCGTTGTTTCACCTTGTCTGAAATTGTGGTGGATTTGGTAGAGTGTTTCACTCTGCCAGGTAATGTAGTGGGGCAGAGGTTAGGGTGGGGTAGAGGGAGAGGGGTTGTGGAAAGAGTGCTGGGAGTGAAGACATAAAGAGTTCTAATTCCTACCCCTAACACAAAAGGTGTGACTTTGAGAAAATCATTTGGGCCTCTATTTCCATTTTCAAACAAATTTATTGGATTGAGAGATTCTGAAACTCCTTTCTCATTCTGATGTTCTACATATATGTGCTGTACATGATACGCAGTGTTCAAAATACTTTTTATAACACCAGGTCACTCACTGTTTGGCTTCCTCCACTTGTTATCCAGTACAATCTCTATCTCCAGTTCTTCCACCGAATCACATCTTCAGAGTCCCTTTCGCTATGTAAAGTCACGTATTTGCAGTTTCCAAGAATTAGGATCAGGACATCCGTGTGTGTGCGTGTATAATTATTCTGCCTACCATAGTAAGTCAACGCTGGGCCAAATGGCAAGGACTGTTAAGTGCTGGGGCTTGAAAGGGGCTGCTGTGGGCTGCAGCACTGAGGAAGCTTCTGGGGAGAAGCTCGGCCAGAGCCAGAAAGTGGCTAAATAGGGGGAAGTTAGAGTCCCTGATAAAGGGGTGCTTCTAATGGGGTGTGGGGCAGTGGGTGAGGAAACAAGATAACTCCCCTTATATCAGGTACCATCCTCTGTGCCTCTTCTGTTGGGAAGGGAGCCTTCCTGATTATGACCCATATGGCTGTGCTGTCTGCATTCACGCCTCAGGCAGGTTGTGTTTAGATATCATGACATTTCAAGTATACGTACGATGTTCCTCCCTTGCCAAATTCCAATTTATTAGGTGTCCTTCAGCATTCCCATTCAGATATGCTACAGAAAAATGGAGACACTGAGCCAACTAGTGTCACATTTGGTGAAAGTCCAGTAGGGGTGAGGAAAGGAACGCTTTGCCGTCACATAACACCAGACCTTGACAGGTTATCATGATGCTGCTAAACCCTAAAGTTGGTGCTTGGACTTTGAGCCCCAGGCCTTAAATACGTCTGCTATTCTTTTGACAGTAACCAAACAGCAAGGCTTTTAATTAAGTGAGCACTGGGATAAAACCCATCTGCAAAAACCCACTTTATCTATTTATTTTTAACCTGTATCTGGTATTTGGAAGCCGCGCTGAGGTTGAGCAGGCAATAGGGAATTGTTAAAACGTGGGAGTGCACTTGAGTTCCAGAACTTTCCACCACACAAGCTCGTGAAAACTTTCTAATGTGTTCCTGCTCCCCAGAGAGTGTGATGATTATTCACACTGGGGCATGAAGGCTTGTGAGGCTTTGATGTATGATTATCTGCCCCCTCACTGTGACGCACCAGCTGCCATTAGAGCCTAGAATCAAGGACACCAACCACATCAGTGCATTTTAGGTCAGACAAGGAATGAGAAAGGCATTTATGGCAGAAGGAAGGAATGGCATTTCAGGTCCCTGGGTTTTCCTGGCCTCTCTTTCTTGGAAAATGAGAGGACCTCGCTGATTTTCCTGCAGAGTGGACTTGACGTGCCCCGAGTCCTGCTCTTGCCATCACACAGCACCTACTTTGCTGTAGACACTAGAAGAGGTACCTTACAAAGTCTAGAGGCTATCTTTAGGGTGTCTATAGCTGCTAGGAAGAATGAAATGTGGTGCAGAAGGGCCTGGCTGGTTACTAGAGAGGTGGACGGACTCAGCTGTGACGTCAGGAATTACTCTGCAGGGGTTCCTCTTAGACGATTAAAACTCTCCATTGGCTCAGACTCACAGGATCCAGAATGCCTCTCCTCTCTCTGGCTGAGAACCATGTTTCATGAAGAAGAGGGATAGAAATAGGAGCCTTCCCACTGTACCAGAAAGCTCCTTACAGAGACGACTCCTTCTGTCTGGGAATCACCAGGTGCATCGAAGGGGATTTCGTCTATAACTGGAGTCCACCTGGGATTGGGGAGAGTATCGCTTTGGGGTCTTATGCAACTGGATTTGAGTCTTGGTTCTATCGCTCACTTATTGTTCTTGAGCAGATAATAACGCCCCCTCAGCCAGAGTTTCTCAACATGTAAAATGGCGATAAAATAACTGCCTGGCAGGAGTAAAAATATTTTATGTTCAAGACCAGACACATTGCTTGGTACAGAGCAGATACTTAAGGGTAGTAGCTATTTTATTATTATAACAAATGCTTATCCCTTCAAGTTCCAAATTACATCAGCTTAATACGGTAAGTTAAATGAAATCATCACACACTACTGTTTTCTTAGAAGCAGGCAATCTATGTCTTTAATCCTCAAAGTAAAATCAATCACCAGGGCCACCACAGAATGAATAATCTGCCTCCCCAAACCTCGGAGATCCATGCCTGGCTATGTTGCAGTGTCATTGCCCAGCAGGATTAATGATAATTTATATTAAACACCTACACATTGCCTGGCATGGAGGAGGCACTTAAGAGTGGTGGCTATTATTATCATTATAACAAATGCCAAATTGTATCAACTTCTATGCGAAACTAGATAAAATGCATTGCATACTCCTGTACTCCTTAAAAAAGATTATAATGAATATAATGTAAATCCTTTCTTGAGGATTCATTGACACGACCATAAAAATATTACTTAATGGGTTGGCATGAGAATAGTGCTGCTTTCAGGGGCTATAAGACAGGTAGGGTCAATAGCCCCAAACTAGATGATTTTGCACTTTCTTTTTGAGGTCCAGTCCTAAGTAATTTTATGGTTGTTCTGTTTCATTTCTTCACATTAATTGTCAACTATCACTTCTTGTTGATGTCTTTAGACCTATCTTTTGCAACAACCCACCCACCCCATGCAGAATAGTATGGGAACAATAAGCTTATGTATAGACATTGAGTGCAAACCTGTACAAGCTGGTCAAGAACTATAAAAAGGGTCGTTTTGGACATCTACTAAACTAATCTGGACTCAAGGGAACAGAAACAAAATTTGTCAGAACTAGGTGTAAATACAGAGCAAATAGAAAACAGTGAGCATTTGTGAGTCATAGTCAGGAACTTCATGGCCTTTGGTAACAATGGTTTCAACTAAGGTGCTCGGGGAAACACAAAAAAGAATGAAACAAGTTAGAACTAAGTGTGAATGAAGAGCCACAGACATTGAGTGAGAACTTAGTCATGGTCGTGATGGCTGTAATGAGTTGTTGTGATACCTATTTCAGTTATCCAGAGGCTATTTTCTTGGTCGCTTCTTCCAAGCCTTGTCTGATTTCAGGGAGGTCTGCAGGCAAGGGATGCCTGATGAGTGGGTGTTTTTGTAGCTTCTTTCAGGAGGCAAAGTCCATGGCGTGGGAAAGGCTCAGCGATCCAGGTAAGCTGCAATCTTGTGAGGATTGTATCCCTGGATAATAGGGCTCTGAGGACATGAGTATATTTCCAGACAAATATATGGTTGGTCCTTGGAGCTTTCAAATGTTCAGTTCAAAGAACTAGCAAGGAACCCATGCGACACTTTCACCTGATGCTACCCTGGAGGGACAGTTCACCAAGGGCAAGAAAGTTGCCCTCACTTGAGTACTGCAGCACGGTTTCTCTATGGAAATTGTTACCATTCTGCAACAGACATGTCAGGGCTCTGAACAGGGTAGTCACATTTCTCCAGACACCCATTCCAACCTGTAGAATGAAGATGGGATCCCTGCCATGAAACAGTGAAATCCTTCACTTCCTGTTCCACCGCATCCCTGTTGTGATCAAATCCATAGACAAACGTCACTGATTGTTTTCTATCACTCTAGGAGCAAATGCAGTGAGCTATTTCTCTTTGCTGAGCACTGAAAGATCATGATAAATGGTGACAAGGAACAGTCTGCATTCTGAGAGACTTTTAGTGATTCTTGAGGACCCCCATTTCCTATCCCCCAAGGGGCTATGCAGATGGGGGAGGAGGTATCTCATCAGTGCTCTTAGTCAGATTGGTTGAGTCATGGATCCAGCTCTCTTTTGCCAATGTAGTCAGGAGAAGGATGCCAAAGAAGTAATGCTCTTTAATTTAAATGAACTGGAGATTATTTACAGAATGGAAATAAACCTTTTTTTGAAATTAAAAAATGATCGGACCAAGGATCCTCTTCTGATCAATGACTGTGGCTAGACTAGAGTCTACTAACATGGATTTCAGGCAGGATGACCTCAGGATTATCCTTTTTGGATTATCTTGCTTCTCCTGCTGTCTCCTTCTTTACCTGAAGTCCAATCTCAATTATGTTCTCATGGGAATTTTCTAGTGGCCATACCACAGACTGTTACTTGCCATTTTAACAAAGTCCTGAAAAAGGCCTTATCTTGGAATATTAGTCAGCTTGACAGGAAGAGGAGAAATCCTCATTAGGCATTGTTGTGTAGACCTCTATTCTATAAGCCTCTATAAGGAATTGTTGCCAAGACAATTTTAAACATTGGCTATATTAATCCATGAACATAAATAATATGTGTTCAATGAGCATGATGAATGTTTACGAATCTAGCTATATTTGTAGAAATGTGTTGCTGAGGATGTGTAAATCTCACTGAAACCCTGGTCTAAACACTCAGGAAAGTTGACATCTCCTAGTGGTCAAAAGGTTAAAGATAAAGGTAGGCATATGTCTCAATCTGTTCAGACTGCTATAACAGAATACCATAGACTGAGTGGCTTATAAACAACAGAAATTTATTTATCATCATTCTGTAGTCTGGGAAGTCCAAGATCAAGGTATTGGCAGGTTTGGTGTCTGGTGAGAGCCTACTTGCTGGTTAGATGGCTGTCTTCTCACATGGCAGAGCTCTCTGTGTTCTCTATTATAAGGGTACTAATCCCATTCACATGAGAGCTCTACCCTCATGACCTAATTGACTCCTAAAGGCTCCACCTCCAAATGCTAACACAATGGGGACTACGTTTAAACATGAATTTTTGGGGAAAACAACCATTCAATTTATAGCGTTCCAGTGAAACTATTAATACCACCTCTTTCACTTTTAGAAGGATACCAGTGTAGAAAATGCTTAGTCCATTTGGGTTGCTATAGCAAAATACCACAGACTGGGTAGCTTACAATCAACAGAAATTAATCTCTCACATTTTTGGAGTCTGGCAATCCAAGATCAAGGTGCCAGCTTGGTCGAGTGGGGGCTCCTTTCCTGGTTAACAGATGGCTGTTTTCTTGCTGTGTCTTCACATGGTGGAAGAGGCTACAGATGTCTCTGGATCTTTTTTTATAAGGCAATATACCCATTCAGGAGGGGTCCTCCATCATGACTTCAGTATATTCCAAAAGCCCCACCTAGTAATATTACATTGGGCATTAGGATTTCAACATATGAATTTGAGGGGTGGGACACAAACATTTTAGACCATTGCCGAGAATAAATTCTGTTGTTGCCTAACACATACTTCATCAGTCTAGGGCATATAGTCAGTTAGCATAAACTCTGTGAAGGTACCATCATTGGATGAGACCTAGCACTATAGAAGAAAGGAAGGACAGACTGCACTGGAGGTGGAAGGAGAAAGGAAGACAGACCCCATAAGAAGATAAAGCTGCTGATAGGCAAGCCCTGTCTTTAGCTTCGATGCATCAGAATTTATTACTCTTCTGACATCTGAAATAAATTTATCATATATGAGAGGTATGTAAGATGTTTGAATGAGAGTGTGTAATTTGTTAAAATACATGCATTTTTAACATTATTCAGACTTGACTAAGTGCATTTCTTAGCTGATGGGAATAGAGAAATGAAGAAGAAAAGGATCCTGCCCTCAGGTAACATTACTTCAGTCCGTATTTTACTATCCCCCACCCCTACTGCCCTATACCATCACTACTCCCCAAATCATTTCTTTTAAGAGACTCTACCATATATATAGAAAAGGTTTTGAATCCCTGATATATTTATAAAAGGAAAAGAGCATCAGGATGAAATGGAAAAGTTTCAGGTAGACATCTAGAGCTTTCTGTCCAATGAACTTTGAATTTTCCGTATTGATGTAAATGTTCTGTACTCGTGCTGTTTGATGCCGTAGCCATTGCCCACATGTAGTTATTGAACACTGGACATTGGGCAGGGCAACTGAACAAGTTATTTTTAAATGTTATTAAAGTTAAATATGAATTGCTATGTGGCTAGCGGGTACTGTTTTGGACAGTACAGATTCTAGACCTTTGTTGCTGCTTGACTAAAACAGTCAACGTTTCCAGCTGATTTTTTTGTTCTTTTCGCTTGAATGTTTTGGCACTGTGGGGATATACTGTACATCCTAAATAAAAATGGGTAAGTGACAGGAAATGATAATTTACCAAACTCTACATTCAGTGGGGGAAATGTATTGATTCACTCAATCAAAAGGGATTTATTGAGCATTACCGCGTGCTGGGCACAGTGATGGCGTATGATGTATGTGGACTTGCCCCCCGAGGAGTAATAGAGCCTCAGGATAAAAAATTCATCAGTGCCGGTAACGGTATTATTTGGTGCCTGTGTTGGTATATTTTTTCCTACTCTCTGTCTTCCTTTTCTGGGACACCAAATCTGATGTATCATAAGTTTCTAGCTGCTTAAGTCTTAAAGTAAACAGAGTTCAGGCAATATCTCTGTATTGTAAAAACAGGACTTCCACGTCCTGGGGTGACTGAGACTACAGAGTATTTAATTTCCTGTCCTGTGATGAAAAATATTGAGACACCCACACAGGAGAGATTAAGAGACATTTCTTGTGCAGATTAAACTCACTGGTGAGGTGTCATTTACAGAAATAAGTAAAAAGTTTTCAAGAACATGACAGGGCTTTTATCTATTTTCTTTTGTAATATCTGTACTTTGGAAGAAGATGTAACAATATTCCTGGCATAGCAATTTGCCCTCTGGAGCCATCAAACATTGCACATGTGATTATGTATGATTATTTAAATATGGTCATATATTTATACCTTATTGGTCAATCACAATTTCTGTTTATTCTTTTCAAAAAAAGGGATATATATATATATATATATATATATATATATATATATATTTAATGTAACTCCCATACTCACATGTTTCAAAGTTCCCCAGGCTCTTGGGGTCATTCTTTTATGTAATATTCAAATAAAAAAGACTTAAGCTCCTGTTGTACGTAACAGGAAGTTCTAATTTTAACACAGTTTTCCTTTTTAGTTTAACTTCTTTTCTTTTCTTTTCTTTTCTTTTCTTTTCTTTTCTTTTCTTTTCTTTTCTTTTCGTGCTCCATGCTCATGTTCCTTTAAAAGAATTAGAAAAGGGAGAAGAGTCAATCACATCAAATACAAATCCACCCAAGTGGGAGGATTTTGTTAATTTTTTGAAAAAATGGGCTCATTTTTAGGAAAAAAACTGGTGGTTGCTAGATGGGAGGGGGTGGGGATGGGGGAGAGGCGAGGGGATTAGAAGGCACAAATTGGTAGAATTGGTAGCCACAATATTGCCATGGGGATACCAAAGACAGTTCAGGGAATATAATCAATAATATTGTAAAGATTTTTTAGGGTGTCAGATGGGCACTTGTCTTAATAGGGAGACCACTTCATGGATGGTGTAGATGCCTGACCACTGCGCTGTACACCTGAAGCTGAAGCTGAATAATATTGAATGTCAACTATGATTAAATATATATATGGTCACAGGATATGGAGTAGAGCACAGAGAAGAGAGTCAGTGGAATTATAACAGCCATATACGATGTCAGAGGGGTAGTAGATTGGGCGAGAGGGGTTATCACTTTGTGAGGGGTGTAAACGTCTATTACATTGTTTTTACACCCAAAACTAATAAAAACAATGGGCTCATTTTATATACAGTTCTTTGAATCCTTCTCTCCTCACTTAACAATATCTAATAGAAATTCTTCCAAGTCATCTGTAAAACCATGTAATTCATTATTTTAATGGCTGGGTAATATTCTATGGCAGAGGTTCTCAAAGTTTCTCCATTCATGATGCCCTTACTGGCTCGGTAAGTTTTTTCTCCCAATGGAATCCATAGGCCAAAAGAAATGCTTAATACTCTGTTTAATAAAGTTGGGTCTACACAACTTATTTTTGTCCTCATGACTTAGTAGCCATTTGAAATAACAATACATGTAAATTGGAAGAAGTATAACATTGTAATTTAATTGTCAAACAATCACAATTACTTAGTCTGCATGTACCTATTGGGTATTGTGCAACTTTTCAAACTTTGGAATCAGATCAGACACTACCACCTTCGTTGCCTATTCTACATTGATTTCTTTTATGTGATACTTTATATCACAAAAACTGCCAGCTTCTTAAGATATAACATCAACAAAAGGAAAAGAGCATGATCTAATTGTCGAAACTATTAACTACCTCAACCTAGTAGTTCATGTAATAGCCAACAGATGTCAAGTATTATGTGTTCCTGGAAAATTTGAAATACCCCATGGTGCCCCTGTGAGTTTGCTTCAGTGTCCCAGGACTCCTCAGCAGACAATTTGAGAAGCATGGATCTGTGGTATAAATGTTTAAAAAGTTTTTAACTCTTAGAAAGAAAATTGAATCTTTAAAGCAAGTACAATATGGGATATGTGAGTTTTAGCTGTATTTATCCTGTTCCTGCAGTTTCTAATTTATAGATAATCCTGTTTGGATCTCCTTTTATTTCTTTAGCTTTAACCTTTCTATTTTTCTGTCCATTCTGCTACTTTATTTTCCATTTAGTCTATAAGTTCTTGTTTTACTGACTTCATGTTTACTAAGTAGTTCTATAAAACTCAGTACTTGCAAGTGATTTGTTTCCATATCTCATGCCATGTTATTTTTTTTAGACTGGATTCTTTAACAATTTTTGCTTACTTTCTGGATTGTTTGCTTTCTTTGAATGATTTCTCCTTGGTATCTCTCTCATTCTATCTGAGAATTGCTTTTTCCTTTTTCTTTTTCTCTTGATTGAGGTTTAAATATTTCCTTCCATCACTTTTCTGAAGCCTATTTATCCCTTGGGTGTTGATCTTGATGTTAACTAATTAGAGAGGCCTTCTTTTATTTTCCAGTCTAAATTAAGACTCCACTGTTACTCTTTCTCCCAGAATTCTGGTTTTCCCCGTTATAGCATTTACTAAGATGGATGATTCTGACCACGATTTGAAAAAGAAAGTCTTACAATTTTGAAGTAATTTTTCCCCTTCCTGCAAAACGTCTATCAGTGCTATCAAAGTTTCTTTTTTTGTTTTTCTTTTTTTTTTAATTTTTAAAGTATTAGGACTTTCAACCTTGTAACTAGCTTGTTACCTGGTGAATAAAAAATGATTACTGTGCAACTTTCAACTAATCTTAAAGAAAAAGTAACTGCTTTACAAACCACATGGATGATATAGCTTGTTTGGGGCATGATTAAATGTCTAAAGTTCATGGGAAAGAAATTGATTTTCATGGCTACTATGTTTGATCCTTTTTTATCAAAGCTCTTACCAAGTGTTAAATGATCATCTCAACACCACTTAACTAAAGAGTGTTCTTACAGCATCACAAAAACATGATCAAAAGGACAAAGATTAATGAATAAAACATACACGTTGATATGTAGCTATATAACTACTTTTTATTTTGTGCTGTCATTAGCACAACTTAAGAGTTGTGGCCAAATAAAGCATGAGCAAAATCTATGTGCTTGAGAAAAAGACATTAGAATATATTTAGAGATATATCTAGGGCCAACCGAAAAGAATTTGAAAAATAAATGCAGGATTCAATCAGATAGAAAAGTGATTAGTTGACTCCAACCTGGATGAAGTGTTTCAAAATACGATCTACGCAAATTGGCTCTCTGTAACAAGGACTCCGCATATCTGATGAAAGATAGAATTATTTTGGAAGCAAAGAATATCTTTTATTTACTATGGTTCATTCCTCTTAGAATGTAAAAACCTTTGGGATGCAATAAGTGTTGTTTGGAATAGTTGGTTCTGGTATTGAGAAAGTAAATCTCTAAAGACTGTTAAAAAAAAATCTTTGTCAAGTCAAAAAGTTTCCAATTATTTATTTTCAAAAAAACTGAAATGAGACCTAATCAAGATGCTATGTTACAGATAATTAAAAATTACTTTTGAAGCTAGATCAATAGGAGCTTTTGGCATTTACCTCAGAAGTAGTTCAAAGAATTGTGATATTGCTATGACAAAATTTCTTCCATTCCTATTCTCATTTTATATGTGAATGAGGTGACTTAGCTTTTACATCCATTAAAACAACATCTACAAAAATAGAAATAGGACCACTGCTGAGCATTTTTTCATTTTAATAATAAGTAAGAATTGTCCATGGATATTGGAATGTATTTAAAAAATATCCTATCCATCTTGTTAAGAGATTCATTTCCAGTAAAAACTTACTTTTCATATTTAATAATTATTTTTTAAAAATGTAACAAATTTATAATGTTTAATCAATTCTACATTAATAATATTTGTAATGATAATTCATTTCAGAAGAAAATTTTATACTTAGAGTACTATAGATAAAGGAAATAAAAAATATATTCATCTCTTTTTTTCAGAGAAGAATATAATGGAACAAATAAAAGACTCTAAGGCATAAAATGTAATGCATTATAAAATTCAAGGGAAGAAGAACAATATAAAATTTCTGACAGTTAAAGAAGAGCCTGTTCTTTTATTTTTTAAATGGATGATGTCATTATACATTGCTATGGTATTTAGGTTCCAATGGACATATTTAAAAGAGCAATTTAATAGCTTAAAATGTCAATATTTATAATATACTGGAAAGTACATATTTTACAACTATTTAAACTTATGAGAAGCATTTTAGATAGCACCTAAAGACGGTAGTGAGCAAAACTGTTTGAAAATCACTGTATTAAGCTATGTGGACTTGTAACAATTAGTTTAACATTTCTAATAGGAATAAAAAACATAATTACACCAAATTTACAGATACTTCTGTTAAATGAAATAATAAATGAAAAGGTCTTAGCATGGAATAAGCTCTCAATGAGTGTTAGTTCTGGTCTTTCTCACTTTTCAAGTGAAGAAACCATTTAATTTGACCTTCCTCGGAAAGATATTGTGTGGCCAACTCCAGCTCCAACGAGGGGCTGTGTGTCAGTAGCCCTGGGGTAGAGGGGGCAAAGAATCTCAGAAAGAAAGGGACTTAGCTGAGTGCCAAAGTTAGCGGCAGGACCACAATAGGAAACCAAGCAATTCTCCCCTCCTTCATATACTTTCTATGTGTCTGATACTTTCTATGTGTCTTGTGCTGTGTGTTAAACCCATTATGTAATTAATCTTATGAGGAAATCTATGTGGGTTTCATTTTTTAAATTATTTATCTCCATATTGCAGATGAGAAAACAGAGCCTATGGGACATTAAGTAATTTGTCCGAGATGAGTCAACTACTGAGTTTCTTAGGCGGAAATCAAATTCAGGTGTATTTGTCTCCAAACCCAGTCCTGCCTGTGCTTGGTTTCTATTTTACATGCTCCTTCTGGAGAAAGCACTGCAAGATTCCCTGCAATGATTCCCATGATTCCCTGCCTCAGGCTCTGACCCTAGGACACTAGACTTTAGACTGGAGAGTAGGGAAAAAAATAAAAATGTAGATTTTTATCTTTTTAAAGATGGAGTACAGGTGCAAAGATAATTAATAAATTCTGTTTTGTTATCCACCTTGTTAGAAAAATGTGCCCATAATTTCTAAATAGAAAGAAAACTATAGCAGGGCAGCAAAAGGTATTACATGCAATCAATCAGCAGTTCTGTCAGTTCTAAACCCCCAAATAAATCCAGGATCGCTTCTCTTCACCCTGGTCTGACCACCAATCTCACGCCAGGATAAGGACAACAGCTTCCTAATTGGGTTTTCTGCTCCCACTTATACACCACCCTCAAGTCCAAAACACATAGTCAATTTGCAGCAAAGTGATCCCATAAAAACGTAAATCAGGTCACATTGTTGTATTTAAAAGTTTTGAGTGAAAGTCAAAGTCCTTAAAAGGGCTTGAAGATCCTACATAATCTGACCCCTGTTATCTAACTTCTCATCTCAGGAGTCACACTCACTTGCTCACTCTGCTCAGCCATCTTGAGGTTTCTCAAGCACGCAGGACACACCCCCACTTCAAGACTTTTCGTTTACCCTTCTTGCTGCCTGGAAAGCTCTCCCTCCACATAGCTGCATGAGTCCATCCTCGCTTTCTTCAGTCCCGGCTGAAACGAAACCTTTCTAATGAGACCTTCTCTGACCCACTATATTCAAATTGCAAATGCCTTTCTATTCCCTCCTTTATTTTTTCCATTATACTCATCAATCTCTGACATCCCACATGTTTTACTTTTTTATTTATCTGCCCCCACTAGAATGTAAGATGATAGAAATCATTGTGTGTTTTGTTTACTGTAATGTACCCAGCACCTAGAATAGTGTTTGGCATGTAGTAGGTGTTTGATAAATGGGCTAATTGAATTGAATGTATGAATAAATGTAAGGAAAACGATTCAAGGAAAAAATAACTTAAGAGGACAATCTTTATGAACTAAGTACAGATTTATGGGATGGATTCAACAAAAAATATGTGGACAAATAACAGTCTTCAATAAGTATGTCTGAAGGGTAATAATAAATATTTCATCTTGGAAAACTTCTTCCAATGCTTTTCAAACTCTGCTTTGTGGAAAACACTGGCTCAGGAAGATGCTAATTCATGTTCCATGAATAATGATTCTATAGTCAAATAAGCTTGGAAAAATTCTAAATACTACACTTATACTTGGAAATTCATGATAACATTAGTATATTAAAGATTGAAAAAATCTAAATGAAAATGTAATCTTAAATTTTGTTTAAGAGGGGGCAAACTTGTGCAGAATACATTTTTTCTTCACCATGAAACATTTTCCACATAATATTAGTGTGTGAATTTCTATTCTTCAGGCACGTCAGGCATGTCCTCAGTGACATCTTCTTAAAAGCACTGCACATTAGAAGAATAACATCAGCAAGATGGTGGAATTGGAAACTCTTGACTTTCCTTCCTCCCACAGATGCACCGAATATACAGCTACCCATGGATGAATTTTCTCTGAGAGAAACCCAAAAACTAATTGACTCCTATACATCAGGTGACAGAAAATATCCATATCAAAATGGGTAGGAAAAGCGGAACACACATTCATGCCATAAACCTCACCCCTGGCACAGCACCATACAATTGGATGGGAACCACCAAACTCCTCCCTAAGGAGTGAAGGGTTTAGAGTAAACCATATATCTACTTCGCCAACTTAGCTCTGAGAAACAGTGGGGCTCAGTATTCATGAGTCCCCTGGGACCACATTTAACAAAGATGTGGTTTTTAAATGGGTGTGGACAGTTGCTTGGAGCACCGATCTATAAGGAGGTTAAAACATCCATAAGCAATTGGAAATGTGGCGCCAGTTCATTCTGTTTTCCACAACCAAATGGAGAATTGCGCAATGTGCATTGTTCCCACTTCTGCTGAAGTAGGTAGTGCCCCCTAGTGGAAATTAAGACGAAATGCCTTTCTTGCTGGTGTATTATAACTATGTTCTCCGCTAGCCACTTGTGGCTACTTAATTTTAATTTTCTATAAATTAAATACAATTTTAAATTCTATTTCTCAGTTTCACCAGCTACGTTTGAAGCGCTCAATAGCCACATGTGGCTAACGACTACTGTACTGGATAGCATAGATATAGAACATTTCCATCATAGAACATCATATAGGCTGTGCCACTAACCCTGAGCCAACTAGCTGACATGCCTGAAGTCTATTGTCATACATAGTCAACTGATATTTCCAAACCACTAAAACACATGGCGTTGCGCTTTTTACCAGGAATGAAAATTTATTTTGTTATCTAATTTTTTTGTATCCTTAAAATACCTTTCTAGAAGTAGTCAGTTTCAGAAAATCACAATTGCAAACATTTTAACTTTAAATAAGCAAAATGTTACAAGTAGTTTTTAGCATAAATAGACATACTATTTTTTTTACTGGAATAAAAATTTTACCCCCACTAAATAATATCAAACAATTTTTTGAGAATTTTAGCTTGAAATAGTAGTATATTTTTAGCTTCTGTTTATTTTTCATCCTACCCCTTTCTGTTTGGGTTCTATCTTCCTCAGTGACAGAAAGGAGTAGGATGCTTTATTAAGATTTCAGGATTTTATCATTTCTGAGAATCCAAATTATTCACTAAAGCTCTTTGGAAAACATGTTTTGTCATAGTCAATCCACGGCATTTCCCCTGCCCTGAGTAGTAGCACAAGAAAGCCAATCAGGATTCATAAATATTTGTTTGATTATGTTGGCGATGACCATACCAGTAGGAAGAAGAAACAGGTCAGCACCCATGCCCCAGACATTCTCATCAATTAAAATCCTCTTTTACTGACTATTGTAACCATTCTTTTTAAAATCCCAGTCACCGTCTTTTCCATACAACTTCTTTCAAAATCAACCTTAAATCTTCCCTCTCTCATAATAAAAGAAAATAGCAACAGCGTAGTCTCTTTTTCTCATGCTTTTTCCTTGAAGTGTCTTGCTGACTGAGATATATTTTTCATGCTTAAGTTAAATTGCCTTTTTCTACTGAGTCAATTTATTCTATTTCTACCGTAAAACACAACATACAAAATATTCCCAACAATGTATAGCACATAATTATATATTTTACACACTGAACCTTTTACAAAATGCCTTTTCTCTATATAGTCATTAACCTAATGATTTCCTCCTATTTTAATGTAATTTATTTCCTCGTGTTCAGCACTTTGAGAACTAGCGTTTCTTGATCAGTCCTTGGGGAACATGTACATGAATAAAACCTGAGAGAAAATTTACCTCTAAATAAATCAAACCTCAGAAAAATAAACATAACATTTTTGATCTCCAAAAGTTACCTGTATATACGAGTATGTGCAGAAAGGTTCAGAGTATCACGGCTCTGTACATGCAATTGTGAAAAATATTTAGTAGTTTTAATTTCTCTTGATTTTAAGATATGTTGGTAATGTGACAGTGCAGTGGATATCAGCTAGGGTGACTATCTGACTATCCTCTCTTCTTTCTGGGAACAATAATACACATGGTTAGAACTTTGTTGGTCATGTCCAAACTAAATTACCTGTAGTCAGCTGGCCCTGGTGGCTCTTGATAAAGACTGGCCAGCCACCGTCTGTTTCCAGGATTTGTCACCCGAAACTACGGAAAGAGACTTGGTGGTTTCCGTTATTGAGATGTGAGATATGGCACCAATTAGTACCTATATTTCCTGGCTCTAGAGTCCTGGAAAGACTCTGTCTGGAAGGAACTAGTTTTTGTTCTAGTTGTCCCTCAAGACTTTTTGCCCTTTCTGTGAAGTTAAATAAGATTTTTAATTCCAGTTATTGTCCTCTGTACAAACTTCTTTCAAAATCCTTTCCTTTACCCTTAAATATCCCTTATCTTTTCAATTAATTTCTTTTTGCTTAAGCGCACTTCAGCTGGCTTTCTATCACTTGCAGCTAAAGTAGAGACCAAATGTTGTTGTCAAAGGAATTAATGCAATCTCAGCCTACAATATTATTACAAGTATTTACAACAAGATAAATGCTACTTATTTTATTCTAAACTGTAGCATTATATTGATTCTGGATGGTAAAGATATTCAGAGTCACATCAAATAAAAGGAGGTTGAAGGAATAGAAAATTTAATTTAGAACACAGGAGACTCCATTGTGACAATGATCGCCTGCTATATGTCTGTTAAATTTATTTTATATGATTTCAAAGGACCGTAAATTATCAAAAATTAACATGATTTCCATGTTTAAGTCTCCTCTTTAGAATATCTACCTGGTGGTTTATATCTGACATGTTCTTGAGGGATTCGACCTCTAGGGATTGAACAATCCCTATTTCAATGAATAGCCACTGTGTACCCAATAAGTGCTAACCACTATACTAGAAACTTATGTTTTAGCAATGGGGAGAGATTTTTCTCTCCCCTCATGACATCAAGGAATTCATTGAGAATTTAAGTACAACTTGAAACACTCTATCTTCAGACAATTCAGAAAATTCTCTCTGGGATCAATGGAAAGAAATCGTGGGAATATGTGATTCATTTGAAGTGTGTGAAAATGGCCAGATCTGAATGAGAGTAGATATTTAGATATATTTAGATAACTTTCCAGTTCTGAGATTATATGAGAATAAGGACATCCTTGATACCAGTGGTGTCCAATCTTTGGACTGCTGACCTCAAGGGGGCTAAGGAATTATTTCAGAGAGTTCGGGAATCTGTATGTGCTTCAATAATGGTTTTAAATTGAATAGTATTTTTGTCACTACTATCATGTAAGTAACCATTGAAATTTTCATTCATACAAACATTTATCCATTCAATATGTATTAATGACCCAGCAGGTCTCAGGGACTGAAAGCTGGGGTGGGAGGGGGAACTGAATAAAAAATATTTGGGAAAATTGGAAATCACTGTTTTGTGCTATTTGCAATAAAACTTGGCTTTAATTACTTTATGATTTTACCAGAAGAACAGATGGCAAATCCACAATTCTGGTTTTTTTTTTCTTGTGTGTGAGGGAGGTATTCTGGACTTTCACATGTAAAGTTAATATACAAGTTATTAAATAAGAATATAAACAATACTCTACAAGCTGTGTGATCCAGGACAATTTAAAAATTTAAGAATTTTATCCCAACCTGTAGTTGTGAATAAAATTTAATTTGACTAAAAGCCACATTATTTTGCTATGTTCACACACACAAAGAACAAATTTCTTCTTTTTCATGGCAGTTAATTTAAAATGAAACAGATCTATTAAAAAATAATGAAGTGTCTGTTCCATAGTAGTAGTACAAGAACAGACCATAAAGAGGAAGATTTTAAAACTTCCAGTAACCTGTCCTTTGAATTCTGTAGTTGCTAATAATCTTGAGAGACCCTGGAATCCTAGGACATACATTATCAGCAAGAGAAAAGGAAAAATTGAACTCCATTCTTTGCCCCTTCCTTTACACAGTGCTAGTATGGGAAGTCAAGACTATAGAGACCCACTAGAAAACTCGTGAATGGTGCTACCTTAGTGCTATACAGTGGATGTAACAGCAATGTCTTTTTCCAGCATTCCCAGTTATATCGATAAAATCAGTATCTAATAGATAATATCTGTGCAGTCCAGGTTAAAAGACAGAATATCTTCTAGGCTGTAAACAAAGGAAGAGTGACGTGACTGTGTTAATATACTTAAAAGAAGGATGTATCAAAAGAGTGTAAGTCAGCATGAAATATGATAAATATGGAGTCAAAGAGGAAGATTTTAGCTCCATTTATCCAGCGTTGTCTAGGAAATGGAGACAGACTGAATCTGAGGGAGAAGCACTAAAACTGGAGAAATACCAAAATGTTCATTACTTTTATATCTATTGTAGGATAGAGAATGTTTTTATTAGGTTTTATCATGACTTGAATGAAATCTATCTCTGGTTTATACAGTTTCTGTGCTTGCCAAGTAATTTTTAATTTCTAAATTTGCCTCTTGATTAACCAGCTGCTAAGAAGCAAACACAGTATCCTATTCACGGTGGCGGTGTACACTTCATTGTAAATTAATATGTTTCCATGGGGTTAGAGCTGATCAGTGCCTCACAGACATGGTTTTTACTCTAAATTAGTAAATTTGACCTTCTGGCTTATATATCATTTATTGGGAATTTGAGGTCCACCCGCTTGGATTCATGGATGAAATCAAATCAGAAAAGGAGACCACAACCTTGGGCAATGACGTTATCTCATAAGACTGCCTAAACAACTAGTTCTTAACCCCAAGTAAATTCTCTTCTGGTTACTTTCAAAGTGGTCCTTTGACCTAAACTTAAGCCAGATCATTGGAAAAGTGGAAGAGTAGTCTCCTTGTTAGTTTCTTGTCAAAAACAAAACAAAAACTAAAAAGAGATTCCTCCGTCCAGACATACGTTTTTTTATCTCCACCTCACCTATGAAAATCCAATTCCCAAACTGTTATCTATCTATACACAGATGATTCAATATAGTATGCATCTCATCAGGAATTCCATTTGTGCCTTATAGATGTTAATTAAAAACTCCCAGATTTCAAACATTTATTTTTAGTGAATTTTAGGAATTTTGTTGTTGTTAACACTGTAAGTGGTTTGATTAGGGGAATTTGGAGCAATTAGGAACAAGAGTAAAAATGTTTTGAGGATCTTTCTCAGGCTTAACTCAGTTGCAAATCTGGCTTAAGTTGTATGATTATAACAGATTATCTATAAACTAAACTCTCGCTATGAGAAAATATGTTGGATCTAATGACACATCTATAAATAACTGTTAATTTTAAACAGTTAATTCAAAGGGCGAGGAGTCCAGTAAAGAGTGGGTTGCATGGATCAAGACACTTAGGGGTGTTCTTTTTGTTTTTTGAACACTTGGTACATGACGTGAGGGAAGGTTAAAAGCACAAAAAATTCATGTCAGCTAGAAGCTGACAATCTCTCGCAATATCTAGGTGGGATAAAAATGATAATAACCCACTGATTACACATTCAGAAGAAAACCATATTGTTCAGTAGAAAAACTCATTTCCTGGAATTGGAATTATTATCAAATATCTTTAATGGATTTCATTTTCAAAAATGCAAAACGCTTTTTGTTTGTTTCTGATTATAAAAGTAATGGGATTGATGGGAAAGATGTGGTATAAGCGCACATTTATCCATGCCTAATATTTACTGAAAGGAAGCAAAGAACCAAAAAAGAAAACTTCATTAATGCTGAAACTAGAGCAGGCTTCATCTTCATAATACAAGGTCTAAATAAAGGAGCCCAACGGTGGGCACGTGATTCCCGGCTCATGAGCGCGGCAAGCTAGGCTGTGGGCAGTGGGCAGAGATGGCACAGAAGAATCACAGTGGTACTTCTCAACTAACTTGAGGAGTAGATACTGGTGGTTGGTGTGGGCGGCAGGAAGGATGGCTCACATCTTTTTTGGAGTGGAGGCGATACGGGAAGAGAAAGTGTATGGCTAAATAGTACTGTTCTGTTTCTCGGACCTAACTTGCTAAGGAGTAGTGAGATCTATAGATGAATCGTGATTGGAGCTGTGGATCAGAAATGATAGCGTTGACTCACAACATTAAGGGTGCACTAACCCTTTAAAGAGAAGTCTCAATATTGAAAAATAGATTCTATGTCAGAAATAGTAAAGTAAGTGCTCGTGTAGGGGGTGTCCGTCCTCCATGGAATGAAGAATAGCACAAAATGGATGAAAAGGAAAGATTTTTAGTAAATTCAGAAAGGCAGAGTCAAATTTCCCAGACTATAGTTATACATAAGCATAGCCCCCTACCCACCCACTGACACAACCACCACACTCAGCTAAGTAGTAGAAGAGAGAACATTTACTGTAAAATCCATCCCTTTAGCTCTAGTGCTAATTAAAAGATGAAACTAATGTTTGAGTACATATGCTTGAGGAACAAAAGTCAAGGAGATTCTATTCATACTAATCTGGGACAAATATTAGACCTACGTTTCAGAGACAAATATGCGGGGAAAACACTATACAAATAAACATTTTGTAGCAAACGGATTAAAGGGACATTTCATTCAACAGATGAATGAAAATAACACCTGGGAACATTTACACTAGGAAACAAAGAATATTAACTGTAACCATTTTGTGCTTTTAAGGAAATTAAAATGGATTCAAGTAGGAGATTTTACAATGGAGTGAGATGAAAAAGCTACAACAAAAACTAAGGTAAGAAAAAAAGGAAGAAAAAGATAACCTTCTAGACATAAATAATATTATACCAATGTTAATTTCCTATTTTTGATATACTACGTTTATGTAAGTTGTTAACATATACATGAATGATAAACAATGTGTCTAGAACACTGGGATATAGTAGGTACTCAATAAATATTTGTTGAATGAATGAATCAGTTATATTCATACTTGTGTGTCAAAGTGGTAAAGAGTGATCCTTAGAATTATGCAGGCAGCTATTTAAAAATACAGAAATCTAGGTTCCCCCCTCATCTCTATTTAATTAGAGTCTCTGAGAAAATGACAGAAGTTGATAACACAATAGTAGCAGCAGACTTCAACATATCTTAGTCCTTGACAGCTTACATAAATAAGAAAAACCTATAGAAGATATTAATTGTATAATTAAGAAACTTAATCAATATAGTGATTTTTCAACATTTTTAAAGCTGTGGAATTTTTTCTTCAAAATACATTTTATGTGAATTCTAAAGGATTAAGAGAGGCAGTTCTGATACTTGTCATGTGGCTATTGATCTAGCAAATGCATTCTTTTCAATACCCATAAGTAAGGAGCATCAGAAGCAGTTTTCATTCATTTGGGATGAACAATAGTTCACACTTATGAATTTGCTCTATGGTCAGTACCTGCCCTCTGTCACAATCTACTTAGTAGTGTAAAGGGACTTTGATCATCTGGACATTCTGCAAAACATCACAGTGGTTTGATATCTTGATGACATCGTGTTATTTGACCCTGAGGAGCAGAAAATAATAAATCCTCTAAATGCCCATGTAAGACATATGTGCTCCAGAGGTGGGAGATAACACTCTATAAACACCCAGGGGATTGCCACATTGAAGTTTTTAAAGTCTAATGATCTGATACAGACTTTGGCATCAGAGAGAATTGGCTTGAGTTCATGTTTCATTACTTGCTAACCATGCATCTTTGAATAAATTCCTAACCTTCTAAGTCCAAGTAAGGTTTACATGATCCGATTTATGAAGATCTTAAAGTGGTGCCTGGCATATGTTTAATTAATGTACAGGATAATCTTCTTCTTATTATTACTTATTTTAGGGACCAGAATCTTGACTGCAATTGTTACTTGGACCCAGCCAGTCCAGAAATCTATTTACAGTAACGTATGGTAGCATTCTTTAATTCAGAATTATAGAATAATAAAAAAGACTAAACTGAGAATATCTAAGCCCACATTATGGAAAGGGAAACTGGAGTGAGTTTACTTATACAGATGACTTCAGGATAATTTACTTTTCTTATTTATTATTATTTTAAATTTAATTTATTATTACCCATGCATCCTCTCAGGAAGGATGGAGCATTGACCTCCCTCTTTTCTCATTCCTACTTTCTCCTCACAGCAGGAGCACTGAAATATCTGATGGATGTGACTTAGGAGAATTATAACAATAGTGAGATTACTATAATAGGGGTAGGGTCATTGCAATAAAAAGTAGGTTTGTCTCCCTTGGGCTCATTGCTGATAAGGAGTCAGCTTGTGGAAAGGATGCCGGACGCTGCCTGAGAAAAACAGACAAGGTTTCTGCTCTCTGGGTTTTGGCTTCTTCGCCTGTGCCTGGACAGATGAGTCAGGTTAATCCTTCATCTCCAATTCAGGAGAAAGGTTTATTTTGGCCTCTGATCTAAACCACTTCCTCCAATCTTTTTAAAAAGCTGATTGATATTTTGCCTTAACTCTAATGTCAATCTATAACAATGATTACGATTATAAAATGAGATTTTGATATTCATTTCCATTTCTTTAGCCACTGATTGATTATTCATCAATTTATTCACCTACTCACTCATCAGTCATTCATGTAGAGATGCTGAGGGGGGCAGTATGGATTTAAGATAGAAACGTTGGCATGGGGGTTCCCTTTCCAGGTTATGATCCTCTTGACTCATACTTTCTCACTGGGAGGCTGTGAAGAGCATTGGGTCTATAGTTTGATGACCTGGGCTCAGGTCTGGCTCCAAGACTTGCTAGCTCTGTGCTCTTGGGCAATCATTTAACCTTTCTATGGCTCAATTTTGTCATCAGTAAAATGGGAGATAATTATGGAACTCAGAGAATTGTTGCGAGAATGGAATGAGTTCATCCCTTTCACGATCTTGTCCGTGTGCCTGACATGAAGTAAGTATTCAAAACCAAAATTTTGAAAAGTTGTAACAGCAGTAGCTAACACTTACGTAGCCCTCACTTTATGTCAGGCACTCCTCTAAGAATGTTCTGTATATTAACTCATTTTATTACTCACAAAACCCTAGGAGGCAGACACTGTTACCTCATAATAGCCTGCAGATGGCATGGAAGGTTAAGTTAGCAGGCGTCAGAGTTAGGGTTCAATTCCAGGCAATCTGGCTCCAGAGTCCAGGCATTCTGGACTCTCAGAACTTTCAGAACATGTTAGCTATGGGTATTATTTCCCTGGGTTTTTCCTTCCTTGTATTAGCACATCCATTCTTAATCTGCTTATGGACCTATTCAAAGCTCACTTACAATCCGGTATTTATCAATTTTACTTCTAAGTACGGTTACCTCTAATATACTTTGCAAAGTATAAATTCTAATTGACCTAGAAATGACCTGTCTCTCTACTTGCCAGGTCCTGTTGCTTCCTGTCCTTCTCTAATTTGAGCACGCTATCTTCTGTATCTGGCTGATCAGCATTCCGCCCTTGTAGTAGCAACACCGGGATTCACTTCTCCTTGCTTTAGGGAAAAGAGTCAATTCCTGGTTGAGATTCCAACTCCATGGCTGCCGCCACTTGGGGGCGTTCTTGTTTTACCATTTCGTGTCCATTCTTATGTGGACAATAGTTGCATAGCTAAATGGCAATTCAAACACTGAAGTTTACCTTTTGTCCCATCACACACATCACCTATAGTGTATATAATTTCTAACAGGTATTTATAAGATCTGTATCCAGAATCTTATTAGATAAAATATAATATTAATATTTTAATAATTTAGGAAATGTTTTGTAATTGGTAACTTATATTTTATCTTCACTTATTCCTGCTTTGATGTTTTTTTTCTTTATGTGGAGCTGAGTTGCTGACCTATATTATTTTCTTTTTCTCTGTAAAGAACTTCTTTTAACGTTTTTGTAAGGCAGGTCCACTGGCAACGAATTCCCTCAGTTTTTGTTTGAGAAAGTCTATATTTCTCCTTCACTTTTGGAGGATAATGTTGCAGGGTACAGGTTGAGCTTTCTTCCTCTCAGCATTTTAAATATTTCATTCCACTCTCTTTCTGCTTGCATGGTTTCTGAGGAGAAGTCAAACGTAATTCTTTGTTCTTCTATAGGTGTGTTTTTTTCCTCTGGCTTCTTTCAGAATATTTTTTTTTTTTTTAATTTTTGATTTTTCTGTAGTCTGAAAAAGATATGCTTAGGTTTAGGTCCCCCCCTCCCCCTTCATTTATTCCACTTAGTGTTCTCTGAGATTCCTGGATCTGTGATTTGGTGTCTGACATTAATTTGGAAAAATTCTCAGTCCTTATTTTTTCAAATATTTCTTCAGTTCCTTTCTCTTTCTTCTCCTTGTGGTATTCCCATTATGCGTATGTTATACTTTTTGTAGCTATCACACTGTCCTTGAATATTCTCTTTTGTTTCTTCCAGTTTGTTCTCTTAGCTTTTCAGTTTGGGAGGTTTCTGTTAACATGTCCTGAAGCTCTGGGATTTCCTCTACCATGTCCAATCTACTAAGAAGTTCATTAAAGACATTCTTCATTTTGTTATCAGATGTTTTGATCTCTAGCATTTCTTTTGGTTCTTTCTTAGGATTTCCACCTCTCTGCTTAATTGCCCATCTATCTCTTCTTGCATGCTGACTACTTTCTCCATTAGAACCCTTAGCATATTAATTATAGTAGTTTTAATTTTCCAGTCTGATAATTCCAATATCTCTCCATGTCTACTTCTGATGTTTGCTCTGTGTATTCATGTTGTTTTTTTGCCTTATAGTATGCTTTGTAATTTTTTTCTTGATAGCTGAACAGGATGTACTGGGTAAAAGGAACTTCTATAAATAAGCCTTTAGTAATGTTTTGGTAAGGTGTGGGGGGAGGGGAAGTGTTTCACAGTCCCCATACTTAGGTCTCAGTCCTTTTGTGAGCCTGTGAGATTATGAACTTCACAAGTGTTTCTCAATTTTTTACACCCCTCCCAACTTAGGTGGGAGAGGATGGCTAGAGCTGAACGTAGTTGGGAGTTTCCCTTCCTCCGGGTCAGTTAGGTTCTGATAATACCCCGGCAGACTGGGCTCTGGTTAACTGGTTTCTCCTGAGGGCAGGCTTTGTTAAGACAAACAGAATGACCTGGGTATTTCCCATTGGTTCCTTTTCCCCTCCCCCTGCCAGAAGTACAAGGGGATTTTCCTTCATTATTTACTGTGAGAGTCTGGAAGAGCTCCTGGAGGTAAATCTCACAAAATTGCCCTTTCTGCCCCCATGACTGTGTTCCCCCGGAGGTTTTAGCTCTCAGAGTTGTCTTGTCCATACGGAACCTCCATCCAGTCCTCAGTTACAGTTCATGTTTTTCTCAGTGGCTTCAGGCAAACTCCCAGGTGTAGCTCTCATTGTCTTGGCTTAAGTCACGTACCCATCTCTGAAGCAATCAGTTTTAAGAGGGATTGGAACTCCTACTGGTCAGCCTGAGTTGCATGTCTACTCCATAACCAAGATGTGAGGTCTGTTTTCCAAACTACATATGGACTAAAAATGGAGCAGAGATGATTCTCCAAAAAGCTGCTGATCAGAGAGAAGGTGATGGTTCCCATGGGACAGGGTTCACCTGCGGGCTCTGGCTATAGCATCAGACATCACTGAGTGAGTACCATAGGGAGGTGATGGTGGGTACCCTGCGGTGACTAATAGGTCTTATTTGTGAACATTCATGAGAAAGCTCCCACCCCAGAATCCCAGCAAGACCATGCAGATATTTTTGGAGGCAAGGGAAATTGTCCATTAGCAGATAAAGAGCCTGTGAAGCATGAGTTACATAGGTGAAATTAGAAATGAAAATAAAAGTGGGAATTCAAAGTCAGACATTGTAGAGCAGGGCTTATAAGGGAATTGATTTGTGTCAAAAATTTCATTTTAAGTGTTGTCTACATTTTGCAGTTCATGTTATATTCTGCGCACTGCTGTTTGGGAAGATGGAAGCTGATTTCCCATCTTCAGAGAGGGGCAAGTTAGTGGGGAAAGAGAATGAAGGAATGTGGAGGGGAGCTGAAGAGAAGAGGAGTGGAGAAATGGTGTGTATGTAGCTGTAACTTAGTTGTCAGATTCATGAATTTTTATGAATGAATGTTACACAGTAATCAAAAGTTTAAAATGTTAGTCTTCAGTTCATTGGCTCATCCTTAATAGTTTCCCCATGAATTGTCCACAGGCCAAATGTTTCCACACATTTGAAAAAGCTCCCTGAACCAACATCATATGCTTCTGCTATTGACATAGGGATGGGATGAAGGGATTTTTGGAGAGCAGAATCTTTGAGGGGCATGCAGAAAGTCAGCGACTACAGTTTGATCTCCAAACAGGATATTAACAGCATGTGCTATACCATATGTTATACCATGCTGAAAGCCTCGGGATAACTTAGAAAACTTTAGGAATTTTAAAAAATTTAATGAATGGACTTTTGAGATAGATATAGAGACCTGTTTCAATGTCTTTCTAGGATCAATTATAAATTCAACGTTTGTTGAAGGATCAAGTAACTCTTTCTAACACTATTGGCTAGGCCCTTTTGGGCACTGAAATGGATACACTTCCCCACCCTTTTTATAGGGGCCTTTTTCAAGCAGTTCCATGTCAGTAGGTGGAGGAAGAAGCTTATTTTCTAGGAAGATTATCTGTTAATTAGTCGTGCTAGGGTAACTCTTGGACTGAATGGATCCTTTTTAGTGTATATTCAGTTGGCTATTTCTATAATGTTTTAAGTCTTTGATGGATTTAATAAAGAGCTGGATTTGGTGAAAAGAGAATAGAAATGGAATGGAAGGATGAGAGCTCCCTTCTTGGCTTTGCCATATACTAGATGCATATCTTTGGAAAGTTAGTTAATGTCAGATAGCCTGGATATTCTGAGCTGTAACGCAGTATAACAGCTACTGCAGAGGCTTGCTTTGAACAGTAAAGTAGGTAAAGAATCCTGCAAAGTGCCTGGCACATTTTAGTAAACAAACATGGACAAAACCTGTCATGGCATCATAGAAACAATAATTTCACGTTTCAGCTGTAGTCCAGGTTCCCACAGATCTATCTGTGACCTGGTCTTTTTGATGGATTTCCATAGATCCAGTGATTTACTACCGGAAGCCCCTGAGGGTGGTGAGCTCAAAGAGGCTTTCAGGAAATACATCCACCACGGGAATTTTGTAGCCTGTACATTGTCCCAAACCTATTTAGTCAGGGTTAAAGATGCTGGACCATCAATCTGAATATAAATACATACTTCTTTTTAAAAACTCTGCAGTCAAATTACAAATTATGACCTGTAAATGAACCCAGGGCATTTATGTTTCTTCTTGGATGATTTCCAAGATGCCATTAAAGAAGCTTATAGTTACTTATTGGTGAATTTAAACATTACCCTCCCCCAACTCACCATGCCAAGGTATAGTGGTTAAGAATTGATCTGCTTGTTCCAGATGGGCCAGCAAAACATACTGCAAAAACCACTCAGGGAAGGTGGTTTTAACAGTGTGTGTGATCTTATTGCAGTTGGCATTTGACTTAGTCTGTTCAGACTGCCATAACACACCATAGACTGGGTGGTTTTAATAATAGCAGTTTACTTCTCATAGTTCTGAAGGCTGGGAGTTTAAGATTGAGATGTCAGCAAGGTAGATTTCATTCTGAAGCCTCTTCTCTTGGCTTGTAGGCAACCACCATCTTGCTGTGTGCTCACATGACCTCTTCTTAGTATGGAGAGAGAGAGGAGGGAGGGAGAGAGAGAGAGAGAGAGAGAGCGCCCACGCGCACTGGTCTCTCTTCTTATAGGGACATTAATCCCTTCATGGGGGCCCCACCCTCATGACCTCATCTAAACTAAATTACCTTCCAAAGGCCCCACCTCCAAATACCATCACATTAGGAGTTAAGGCTTCAATATATGAGTTAGAGGTGGGGGAGACACAAACATTCAGTCTTTATAACATTTATCAGTGTCAAAAGATGTGTGAAAATACGGCTATGTGTCAATCCAAAAGACACATAACCTCTTGAATCTGACTGTTCATCCCACCACTGCAAAACGAATGGATTATCTCATTAAATTATCTTTCTCCTCTCCCAACCTACCTAAGCAATTTTAAAACCTGTTCTACCTTGTATGCAGAGAATTATTTTAGAATTTACGTATTACTCAACCACAAGTTACTCATCATTAAGTAGTGATTTTGACTGACAATATTACCCTAATTTTGGGGGGAAGGAAACATAATTTTGCAATAACTAAATATTAGTATAAATAAACAAATGTTGCAATCTGTTTGAAATTGTGTCTTGCAGGGTTATCCCACATGAAGTCTATAAAAAGGAATACTGGAAGATAAAAATTTGTCAGTATTGGTTCAGCATTATACAGGGGGCACAAAGACTGTATCTAGCAGAGGATTCTGATCAATGAAGAAGTAACCTTTTTTGTAGAGCAGGATCTTACCAGGCTTTGCCAACGATGAGATGAAATATCCCTGTTGGCTATCAAATTTCTTGCATCTTGTTTTTTTCTGCTCACTAAGAAAGTTCTTGATAACGAATTTAGTTTCTCAGGTATCTTAATAAGGAAGGGTGAGCTCCAGAAAGTGATAACTATACTTATATAAATAAAACAAGTAAAAATTTTAAAAATGCTGGTCCTTAGAAAGAGGAAGGCATATCTTTCATTGTAAATTACATACATCGGCCTTTAGTGAATTCTATTCCTGGAGGGCGGGGCTGTCAGTTCTCCAAGCTTGGTCAACTCAGGGTGCACTGAAAAATATTTTGAGTTTTTAGATTTTAGAGCTTGGAATTAGAGCCTGGATTTAGAAACTATATCGAGATACTGACCACAGTGAGACCTTGCTTGAATTGCCAATGTGTCCATGTCTCTTATAGCTTCTCACTTGACAAGTCTGAAAGGGCATGTCAGTTGCCACCTGCCAGCTATTGTGTTATCTTCATATACACAGGGCATTGTCTCCCCCTTCCAAACTCACAGAACAGCTCTGCCCAATGAATAGAATATTTGGCAGCACACACAGGTACTGTGTCAGCATGTCATAGGATGTAAAATAGAATCATATTTTCAGGATCTCTGATAATTTCTTCATATGCAACATCCCACCTCCCCAAAGAATCTGTATAACAGTCTAGTTTTAAGGGGACTCATTTCATACCAAGGATCAGTGAAAGTTTTTGAAAGCTCTAAAAATGTTTGAAGACAGTTGTGTATTCCTCCTTTGAGTGCGATTTTATACGCAACACAGTTACAACAGTGCACCGGACAGGGTCTGTCTCTCCAAGTGCAGTCTAGAGCACCTGAGGTTAGAAACTGTTCTGGGAGAATGCTCTGACCGAAAACTTTGAGGCAGGTTGAGGAGAAGGTGTTTTCACTCATTCAGACTACAGATTAGACATCCTGGTAGTTTTCTGGCCACTAAACCATTTAATACAGATATTCTTGAGTCACTCTTTTTTTGCTGGGTCTTTTTGGATTTTTTCCTATTCTGTTAATAGAATCTTGCTGTAGGTATAATTTCTGTAATTCTTCAGGGTGCAAGTTCCATTGAACTGTATGCATTAATATAATCCTTTAAACAGATCTTTGTCCTTAGAACAGCTGTCTCTATGAATATTTTATTACTGAATGTTTACTTGTAACACTTTTCCAATTCTCATTCATTTTAAACGACTTCACTGCTTCTCCTTTGTTACTAGATTTATGTATTTCTGTCTCTTTAAAACTCTTGCCAGAGACCATCTTTCAGACATGCTAGGAAATTATATGTGTAATTTCCATAGATTTTCTCTAAGTAGAGATGTCAATGATGTCCTATCTATGTATTATTGACATAAAATAACTCTACAAAAGCAGTAATTTCTCAAATAATGGAATAGTGAAGTGTTTCAAGCACAAAAAGACAGAGTTCAAGAATATGTCTCCCAAACAGGTAAAAATTAGGGTGCCCAAAATATCCTTAAATGTAAGCATGTTCACTGAAGCCCCACATCTCAGGTTGCTCACTATACTCTCCCTAAATGTCAAGCTAAAATCCATTCTGGTGCTAACACTATCTGTCATCTGGTGGTAAATGTCCATCCGTTTAAGAACTAGAGGGTCCTTTGAATACTTACATATCCCTGCTGAAGAAGTTGTTCAGTAGGTACATTCAAATCATTGACCCATAAGTTCATGTAGCCTTTACGACATATCACTACAAATTACTCTCCAGCTTGATGTTAATCAATCAACACCCTTTAGTTTTTGTCATTTAACCAGTTGTCCTTCTGACAGTCCAAATATCTCCTTGTGGTTCACCAGAATTCCACGAGATCCACAGCAAAATCCAAGGTTATGGACACAGAAAGCACAACTTCTACACGTAGGTCATGGGGTGCCAATCTTATTTCCACCTCTTAGCTGCATTTCCTAGCTAATAAGGACACAGCAAAACATATAAATTGTTGGTTTAACACATATGTTGCATCCTGAAGGACAGCATCCAACTGGGCAGATTGTCCCTGAGATGATAGCTTCTCTGAGTCTTTAACAAACCATTCCACCATTCCATAAATTGGATACTTCTGGGGATGGGTATATGTGGAAAGCCAATTGCTGCACTTTCTTTGAGGTAACATGGATATGTTGGTCCCAGGCAATGCCGTGTGGGACACAATATGTATAGATCAGGCATTCTTAAGTCCATGAGAAATGGTGGTGAGCGGGGAAGGCAAACTCATATCCATAGTATTATTAATTGTGGTAAGGACAAATACCCCCTCTAGGGTATATGGAGTGTTTTCTGGGCTCCAAAATAAATTAACCCCATAAGATTATACCAATAAAGTGAAGCAGCCACTTGATAATCTCAATACCCAATTTCCTGCTGTTCTACACTTCAGTTAACCACAGGTGAAGGAAAACCTCAGTAACTGTGATGGCTTGCGTGGGATAGGTCAACACCACCCTACTTACCACCTCCATGGAGTCCCTGTTACCTTCAGATCAGTGAATAATCCAATACCAAATCCCATTGTGAGGACAGGGCCACTGCTGGATCTGTCTTAACATGAGTTTCCTGGAAAACAGGTCTAGGCAGAAACTGACATCCTACCATTTAGAGGAGAATTTGATCTCAGGAAAGTATTATAGAAAGGAGGGAAAATGGGAAGCAAGGCAAGGGAAGGAGGGAAATATAAGGGGAGGTGTTACTGAGCTGGCCACCATCGATGGATAACAAGCTCAGTTGACTGGCCTCATAAGATGTCTTCAGAGAGGCCAAATAAGCTCTTACTGCACCTTTGAAACCGTCTATGGTGCAAGGACTGGTGGGAGGTCAGGGAGAAAGAGGGAAAGGGAGATAAATACATTTGCTCCCACTGATCTTTTCCCATTCGTTCAGCCCATTCCAAGAGGCATTACTTCTCCTGTACTTCTGGGTTGTGTCGCTTCAACTCTCCAGGCAGAGTTCATGCTGAGCTCCAGGCAGAGCTCATGATCCCTTCTCAGTCAGCCCTATTTCTGGGTCCAGTTGATCTGTGTGTGTGGAGGGAGAGAGGGCAGCTTCAGTGACCTGCTCCGTGACCACGGGGAACTGTGTGAAGGCTGTGGTTGTGGGTAAGGGTAGGCATACACAATGCGAAATAGGTATGGTCAGAAGAATCTGGGATAACGCGTAAACTGAGTCTGGTACGAGTGTGTTCAGAAAATAGTGATTTGCCCCAGACCTATACTCCACTAGACTCTTCTCTGCCTGGAAAATTCCACAGGAGTAATCAAGAATACATTTCCAGCATGAATTCTCGTAAAACATTTATACTTCTTGCTTTCCCTAGGGCACCTAGCAAAGTGCCTGCCACATAAAAGGCTCTGGGCAATTTGGCTTTCGAAGCCTTATAGTTCTTGCAAAGCCATCTCCAGTGTCTGATGGACCCAGCAGACAAATTACCGCACTAGTCTAAGGTATTAGCTTCACACAAAGCATACATATTAGGCAAGGAAGTAAAAAAGAAAAAAAAGAAGAAAACCCAAGCACTGTTTCTGACATTTAACTTAATTACCTGGTTCATTTCTATAACTTAAATCTCAACTTACTGGAAATGATTTTTATTCTTTTTGAAAAATTTTACTATTCTTTTTCTTTGAACATATAGGCATTTAAACCATCTTTCCTAGTTAGGAGAGGACATTTGAATTCTTATGCCTTTTATAATTCAAAGCTGTTTAATTTTGAATGTAAAACAAGCAGGAATACCCACTAGCTCAGATTACATGTTTAGTAGGTACATTTTGTGTTTAGTTGGTGGGGACGAATGGGGACTGGGGGTTGGTAGAAGGTAAGAGGGATTCCAAGGAGGACTAGAGCTGTGTTGATTTGTATTTGGAAATGGAGAAAGGTGGTTTTTTTTTCCTGTTTTGTTTTTAATATTCTTTCTTTTTTAAAACCAGAAAATACTCTATTAAATTAACCACAATATTAAGATTATTTATGTGCATTGATAAATTAGTTTTCTCAATCAATATTTCAGGTGCTTAAATTATCAGTTTGTGAAATTCACCCCACACCAGTAAGTTATACTCTTTGAGAATTCACATGTCAATATAACAAAAACAACTATTCATTGGGATGGTTTAGTTAAAAGTGCTAATCATCTGCAATAATTCTTATTCAATAAAGATCTTCACTATTCTTTCAGAGGTGGGGATATGTATGGATTTATAAGGGGATGCCTGCTTAGTCTACTCAGTTAGAACACCAGTGCAGTGATTAAGACCTCACTTCCTTCTACTTTATTCAGATATGATTTCTTAACAACATTTAAATGTTTTTAAAAATGTATTTTTCTTAATAACAACAACATTTTATTTGGCAAGGATGAACTATATGAAAATGGGAGCTATTTAGAATGTGCTTACACGTTTATTACATATATATGTTTTATAACATACTGTATGTGGCTTGTTGATAAATAACATCTGTTTTGTACATTTTCAATATTGTCTTATGTGACAAATACTATTTAGGCAATGCTACAGTGTTTACTGAGGCTAATTACGACTACTTTCTCATTAGGACATTGGTGAAGCCCTTGACCAGAATTGTAAAAATTGCAGATGCTTTCTGAACCTTGTTTGGACCTTCTTGTATTACTTACCATGTTAGGAATCGCCACCCCGTGCTCTATGCCTCAGACTGACCCCCGTCAACTGCCTACTTCTTAGTACTATTGCTAACCTCTGTCGGTCTGCAGTTGCCCAAAATTCCATCCCTAATGCAGAGAGTTTATCGGCAACAAATTTATGCAGCACAGGAGATGCGGCTTTGGATATACTCCCCTTCAAATGTCTGACATGTGCCCTTTGCCATGTACCACCACGGTGGGGTTGTTTTCACAATCCATCTGTACAACATGTATTTGTTAAGTGCCCACTTTGTGCCAGGCGTTCTGATAGGTGCTGAGAATACAGAGGGGAGTGAGATGTACCTGGATCCTGCCCTCCCAGACCTTATACTTTAATAGATGTTATGAACAATGAAATAAGCAATTACAGTAGTGAGTGCTGGGATAGGGGAACCATACGGTACCTTCGGGTTAAATAACAGGATGGAGAATCATGGCGGGCTTCCTTGCAGGACATGTGATATGTGAAGGAAGGAAGTGTAGGGTTTAACAAGATGTGGAGCATTTTAGAGTTCTCAGAGACTTAAGTGATTAAACAAGGTTAGGTTAAGTGTTTCCTGAAAGAAGCCCCTTCATTTAAGATTGTCCCTGTCGCATAATAAAAGCCAGGGTAAGGCTAGCCTCCAAGTCAGATGAGATGAGTCTTTATTTATTTTTCATAAGAGTCATCCACATAAAAATTAATCAATACATCCAAAATCAGCAAATATTTGTTAGGTGCTTGCTGTATGCCAGGGACTGTTTAGGATCTTGGTTAACAGTGGAAAAAGGGGCAATGATCCTTGCCTGGAGATTTTGCATTCTAACTGGGTGGGAGGAGGGCAGGCAATAAACGATAAGCATTATAAGAGAGCAAATTATATGGTATGTTAGAAGGTGGTGTTCTGCAAAAATGAAAAAGTGTAGAACAGTCTAAGGAAGATAGGTAACGTGGGGCCAGGAAAAATTTTCCTTATTTTTATCTTTAATTTTTTTTTTAGATGAGCTTGGGTTTGAATCCTAGATCTCACAGTGATTTTTCAGGGTTTTTCACTGTAGACAACACAATTCACTAACTCACTTAAGCAGACAAGTGTCTGTCACGGGAGATTAGGTAGCTTAAAGAAACTTTGCAAAGGCCAAGGAATCAAGCTGGGTTACTACACAGCTAAGAATACAACATCTTGGAGAAATGCTCAAGCACACCACAGGAGTATTCTAGGGGGATCCCCACTGCCTCTACTGCTGCTGCACCTATGACATTGGGCCCCCCATACAGCTGCTCCAGAGGCACATGTGCCTCAACTAGCTACAACCTCCGCACAGAGAGGCTCCTGCTGTCTCTTCTGCCTCTAGGTGTTGCTTGTGAGAACCTAGGCTGCACATGGAGCCCATTTCCAAGGGGGTCTGTGCGATGTAGTGTCTAATTTTTCCAGCCTCTATGATGCTGGGTGTTATACCAGAAAGCAGTTGAGTTGGGTGTTGAATAAGCCAGTTTTCTTTCTAAGTCAAATCCCGTGACTAGCCATGTGACCTTGGAAAAATTGCTTGATGTTTTTAGCCCCAATTTTCTCATCTGGAAAATTGGACCAGTGATGAGACATATCTCATAGGGTTGTTGTGAAGAGTAATAAAATAGATAACAAATGCTGTTATGAACACAATAGATAAATGCGATTACTTTGTTCAGTTGTATGAAATTGTGAAATAAGCATTGCCTTCTATCACTGCGATGATGATGATGGTGATGATGGTGCTTCTACCTCAACAAAACTGCACGTCCTGGGAAATAACCAAGTCGGGCTGTCTTCGGGCATTGCTGTTGAACTACCTGTTTTGTACTGAACACTTGCATGTACTTTGCCAAGCCCAAAGTGCATTATTCAGACAGAATAATTGAGAGGGGTAGAAGAGGGAGGGTGGGCAAAACTTACAAAACTTACAGAAACCCCTGACTGCCTAGTTAGCTATCTAAAATTCAAACATGAGCTCTTGAGTCATTCAGGTCTGTGTCTTGGGTTTTGTTCTTTCCGTTCATGAAGAATTGCAACAAAACCCACTGTCAGCCTCTGTCTTGTATTTCCTGTTTTCCTATTTTCATTATGACTCCTCAGAGGTAGAATAGTCTCACTGTGGCAGAATTCATCTTAATAGTGTCTGTCCTACCACCTTAGAGGGCCTGGAATTGTCCTGCTTCTCAGATCACTTGCTTGCTGCTCAGCTCCCGTTGGAGTCCTTTCAGATCCTCTCCCTGCAGACCACCAATTTTTTTTGCTAATCATTCTAACTAGGAACTAATGTTTTAGAACCGTCATCTAGTACTAAATTAGTACTCTCCCTACTTCTCTTATGACTCAACATTTAGTACTCAACTCCTGTATTGGTCCCTGTGAATCAGCTGCCTAGCTCTCTATTCCATTTCAGCACCTTCACAGTGGGAGAGGGGGATTTTGGCTTCCAGTTCCCCCAACTTTCTGGTTGGGTGTTGGGTGAAATCTATACTCTATATGACTTAAAATATTTCCGACTCTTGAGTGGTCCCTCCCCTGGTGGATTTCTCATTATTGTGTTTCACCAATGAGATCTGACACTCAGTGCCGATTTCTTCTGGACTTTAAAATCTGGGGCAGTGTCCTCTCAGAGACTACAAGGTTCAACAATGTAGCTCTTCTCTGCCAGTCTCTGCCTTTAGGTTGTATTCCCCCAACCCCTACACACAAGTCCTCTATCCTGAAGATCCTAGACCATGTCTACCAGGCTTATGGCCAAAATGAAATCTTTATGAGCATCCTGTGTCAAGTCTTATGAGAGTGAGATGGAAACTGTATAGCTACCATTGGAGGAAAGGGCCAGCAAGCATGTCTGAGAAGATCTTTGTTTGCGTCATTGGTCTGCAGGGCCAGCCCTGGTGACATCATTGTTCCAAATTTGATGTACAGGGCAATTTGTATATACAGCATCCCTTCATCTTTCATTTTCAAAAAGGGTTTATTTTTATCCCCCAAATATCCTTCAATTTATTTATCCTAAGGAGCCCTGCTTCTTTGGCAGTTTTCCTCTGGCTGCATTAGTTGGAAATCTCTCTGAGCACCTCTCCTTGGCTGCTGATGCCTGTCTGACTGACAGCATCTAAGAGATGACCTCTCTCCGGGAATAAGCAGAGGGATTTCTCAGGAATAACTAAAAGTCTTTTAGAAAACAAAGCCTTCTTCCAACCACTTATAATTTCCCTCTGAGTGGTCAGCAAAGAAAAATAGCTCACGGAATTGTCCCTGTTTTCATTTGCCCTCTGTGGGCCAGCAAACCATTTTCTGTTCATGATATGGGGCTGTTTGGTCAGAACAGTAACATAGAGATGTCATCTTGTCATGGAAGGGTCCTGTCTTTAATAAGCAGAGTAGATGGAAGGATGCAGAAATGTGAACTCAGTGTAAAAAGATTTTTCATCACAGTGTGAATGATGACAACATTTTTAATCGAGAAGAGCATTGCTGTGCATGAGCCAAGAGACACTTTCTCCAGCTGTTGGGAACTGTTCCCTCCAGGACTTATCCCACTAGCTCATCATCAGGTGAGAGTGTTTCTTGGGCATCATGCCAGTTCTTGGATGGCTGAAATACTTACCTGGACTCTGGCTGTTCGACCCACAGTGCTCTCTGAAACAGAGTCACCCGGAGTGACTCACATAGAAAGCTGTTTCATGTTGTTGACTTACATTGTGTAGGCTGAAGGTTGAGTTTAGCTGGAAGAGAAGGAACATGAGGACCAGTGATGAGGAGACTAATTGCCAATCTCAATTACCAAATGACACATGAGAACATTGAAGCTCTAATAAGAAAGGTAAGATGAGGGCTTTGCCCTCTACAGGATTTCTTTTGCTACACGGTACTTGTGAGTCATAGCTGAGCTGGGGCAGGCATGGGGAGTTCAAGGGGGTTGATGCAATGACATGAAGCCTTTTTGATGAGCAACACCTGGGGGGAAAGGGTAGGGGATCATTCTGATTTCTACTGAATGGAAAGCAATAACTTTGAGGAATTTGCACATTGAGTGGCTGTCTTGATGTTGGTATAGCCCGGATGTGAGCTGAGTTCTACCAACCCCTTACAAGATAGATTCAAACCCTTATTTCATGCCTCATCATCTCTAGATTCCAGTTTTGGTGTGTGCTCCCTTTGGTTTTGCCTCATGTGGGCCCTAAGATAAAACTCAACCCCTTCCTTGATTTTCTCAAAAATATCCAGTCTAACAAAACAGAAAAAAAACATAAATTTTATTAACGATATAGAGGTAAAGGGAGAAGTCACATCATAGTTTGCCAGGTAAATAAGCAAAATTTTCCTATTAGGCATTTCTGTTCTTTTCAATTTTTTGTCCTTCACCTCACTCTCTAACTACCAAGGAGAGTTTCTCACTTGCTGTTTATCTCTGTGAGATCTGGAGCTTCATTTGTCTTCTCTTTCTTCTTTTACCCATCCCTTCCAGACTACCCTAAGGCAACTTCAATTTTTATGCTCTGTTATGCAGAACAATGCACTTTTCCTAACTCCAGATCACAAACTTGGATATACAAACCCATAAAGTTCAACAAAGCAGTAGTAATGATGGATAACAAAAGCAAACCAACAAACAAGCAAAAAAAAGTTATACCATTATTCTTCATTTAACAAATGAAGAATGCTCAGTGGCTACTATGTGCCAGACACGGTTCTAACCATTGTCCATCTCTAGGCAGAAATTTGCATAGCATCTTTACCTTCTCAGGATTGGTAGCTGGTGTCAATGGCAATATCACATTTTTTTTGCCCTTGAGTCAAAACTTTTGGTTAATTTTGGCTCTTACACCAAATAGTTCTTTCATTCATTCATTCATTCATTCATTCATTCATTCATTCATTCATTCAAGACAAACATCACCCCTGACCCATGCGATCTACCCACTGTGGAGAAGTAATTAACCCAGGAGGGACTGGGCTCTCATCTTAGGACTGGAGGCTACCTTCTGAAAAGTTCTGGGGAGCTGCCATGGTTTTATAATAGATGTACCAAAGAGATAAAAAGAGACAATCCCAGGAATGTGATGGCCCATAGGGAGTTAATTTGGTCCTCTAAGAACCTTCTATAAGACTATGGCTGAGTATCCGGGGAGACTATAGGGGCTGCCTAGAGTTTGCTGTACTCTCCATGCCTATTTGACACGATTGAGCTCAGGTGACCACTTATCAAAAGCTTTCTGCTTCTCCTTAAATATCTACAATTGCTATGAGACAGACAAATAGCCATAAATATTTAAAGTGTGGGCTCTGGAGTCAGACTACTTATACTTAAATTACATGTGACATTGGGCTAGTACTTAACTTCTCTATCCTTGGTTTTCTGAATTGGAAAACAAACATAAGAGTATCTACTACATAGGGTTGTTATAAGGTGTGATGGTTAATTTTGTGTAAACTTCACTAGACCCCAGAGTGCCCACCTATTTGTTATACATTGTTTCTGGGCATGTCTGTGAGGGTGTTTCTGAATAATATTAACATTTAAATTGGGAGACTGAGTAAAGCAGATTGTCTTCCCCAATGTGACTGGATCTCATCCAATCCACTGAAGCCTGAACAGAATAAAAGGCTGAGGAAGAAAGAATCCTCTCTCTCTGCCTGACTGTCTTTGAGCTGAAGTATCAGTCTTCTTCTGTGTGTGGACCTGGATTCAGACTGGAACTCTCTCATCTGCTTGCCTGGGTTTTCAGCATGCTGACTGTAGATCTTGGACTTCTCAGACTCCATAATTATGTGAGCCAAATATATATATATATATATATATATATATATATATATATATCCTCCCATTGATTCTATTTCTCTGGAGAATGCAGATTAATACATAGGATTATATAAAATAATTTAAGGAGAAACCTTAGCATACTGCTAAGTGTTGCAGAGTAAACATTCAGGTGTTTCTAGAATTCTTCAGATTTTTCTTAAGCTCAACCTTTGTGCTGGACACTCTTCTAGGTGCTGGAGATACAGCGGTGAGGAAGGTATGCAAAGAGACTATTCTCAAGGACCTTACATTCTAGTGAAAGAAGGCAGATAATATACAAATAAGTATGTTTCAGAGAGTGATAAGTTCTAAAAAGGAAGTAAAACAGGTTAATATCATAAAGAGATTGAATTAAATTCTTTAAGTAGGGTGTTCAGGCAAGATCTTTTAAAAGTAGATGACGTTTGATTTTTAAGTTTCAAACTGAAGAGTGATAAGGAGCCAGTCATCAAATGAGTGATGGGGTATGTGAGTGTTGGGCAGTACAACAGAAGGGCAAGATGGACAGAGAAGAAAGACTTTTCTAGACAGAGGAACCAGCTAGTGTAAAGGCTCTGGGGTAGGAAAGGTCTTGGTATGTTAGTTCTTGGACTTTTCAAAAGGTCAGTTTTGGTGTATGGTGACGGGAGACGGGTATGAGAGGGTACCGGAGAGATTGGTAGGAGCTAGACCAATTCAGTCTTAAAAGCTATGGAAAACATTTTTCATTTTTATCCTAACTATACTAGAGAGTTGTAAGAAGAGCAGTGATTCATTCACAGACTGTGTAGATGCCTGACTACTGCACTATACACCTGAAGCTGAAGTAGAATAATATTGAATGTCAACTGTAATTAAATATATATATGTATATATACATTCACAGGATGTAAAGTACGACATAGGGAATATAGTCAATGGTATTGTAACAGCTATATACTATGTCAAAGGGGTTGTAGATTTGGGGGGTGTTATTACTTTGTGAGGGGTATAAATGTCTAACTGTTACATTGTTTTGTACACCTGAAATTAATAAAAGTATTAAAATGAATAAATGGCGAGAGGTGATTCAAGATGATCTATGCTTTTAAAAGATAACTCAGAGAGTTATGTAAAGAATAAATTATAGGTACAGCAGTCAAATCCAGGAGACTAGTTAGGAGACTGCTAGAATTATATAGTCACGAGACGATGGAGGCTTGGACCACGGTCTCTAGTTGATATAGTCTGAATGTTTGTGTCCCCTCAAATTCGTACGTTGAAATCTTGATGCCCAGTGTAATGGTATTAGGAGGTGGGGATTTTGGGAAGTGATCAGGTCATGAGGGAAGAGCTTTCATGGATGAGATTCATGCCCATATAAAAAAGAGCTCTCTTGTTCCCTTCTGCCATGTGAGGTTAGAAGTCTGCCACCCAGGGCTTTCCCCTGACCATGTTGGCAACTTGATATTGGCCTTCCAGCCTCCAGAACTGTGAGAAATAAATTCCTTTTTTAAATAAGCTGACTGGTTTGTGTTATTTTGTTATAGCAACCTGAGTAGACTGAGACACTGTGGAGATGGATAGAAATGAATGGAATTGGGACGTGTTTGGGGTGCGGGGTGTAAAGTTAGTAGGACTTACTGGTAGATTGGAGATAGATGAAAGAAAAGGAAGAATTAAGGATGATACCTAAATTTTGAGCTAATACACTGAATTATTCGTGCTGCCATTTACTATTATGAATAAAAGTAGGGGAGGAAGAGGTTTGGATTGAAAAAGAATTCCAAAATTCCTTTCAATGGAGTGAGAGAGGATTATTAGACATCCAAATGAAGCTGAATGTGGCTTACTCAATACCCATCAAAACCCCTCCTTGCACGCCTTCCTCTAGAGGTTAGAAAAATATTTTTTTAATTAAAATTTATTGGGGTGACAATGGTTAGTAAAATTGCATAGGTTTCAAGTGTACAATTCTGTAATATATAATCTATATATCACATTGTGTGTTCACCACCCACAGTCAGTTCTCCTTCCATCACCACATTTTAGATCCCCTTTACCCTCTTCTATCCCCCCGTTCCCCTTACCTTCTGGTAACCACTAAACTATTGTCTATGTCTGAGTTTTTGTTTCTTTATTTGGTTGTATTATTCCTTTGTTGCTTTCAGTTTTATATCCTACATATCAGGGAAGTCATAAGGTTCTTGACATTTTCTGTCTGACTCATTTCATTTAGAATAATAATCTCAGATCTATCCGTGTCGCAAATGGCACTATTTTATCTTTTCTTATGGAAGAGTAATATTCCATTTGTGTATATATACCAATCATTTATCAAATGACACTTTGGTTGTTTCCATGTCTTGGCCACTATAAATAAAGCTACAGTGAACATCAGAGCACATATATCTTTATGGATAAATGTTTTCAGATTTTTTGAGTATATACCCAGGAGAGGGATTGCTGGGTCATATGGTAATTCTTTTCATAATTTTTTGAGGAACCTCCACACTGCCTTCCATAGTGGCTGCACCAATCTGCATTCCCACCAATAATGTATGATGGTTCCTTTTCTCCACAGCCTCTCCAACACTTGCTATTATTTGTCTTGCTGATGATAGTCATTCTGACTGGGCTGAGGTGATATCTCATTGTGATTTTTATTTGCATTTCTCTGATGATTAGTGATGTGGAGTATCTTTTCATATGTCTATTGGCCATCTGTATATCCTGTTTGGAGAAATGTCTCTTCAGGTCCTCTGCCCATTTTTTAATTGGATTGTTTGTGTGTTTTTTTTGTTGTTGAGTTGTATGAGTTCCTTATAAAATCTCTAGGAATAAACTTAACGAAGGATGCGAAGGACTTGTATACTGAAAACTGTAAGACATTTTGAAAAGAAATTGAAGAAGACACCAAAAAAATGGAAAGACATTCCGTGTTCATGGATTGGAAGAATCATCATAGCTAAAATGGCCACATTACCCAAAGCAATATACAAATTTGATGCAATCCCCATCAAAATCCCAATGGAACTTTTAAAAGAAATAGAACAAAAACTCATCAGATTTTTATGGGGCCACAAAAGACCCTGGATAACCAAAGCAATTTTTTTTAAAAAAAGAATAATGCTGGAGGTATCACACTCCCTGACATCAGCTTGCACTACAGATGAACAATAACCAAAACATCATGGTATTGGCAGAAAAACAGATACACAGACCAATGGACTAGAACTGAAAATCCAGAAATAAACCCACATAAATATGAACAGATAATTTTCGACAAAGGAACCAAAAACATACAATGAAGAAAAGAGAGCCTGTTCAATCAATGGTGCTGGGAGAATTGGAAAGCTATGGGCAAAAAAATGAAACTAGACTGCTGTCACCATACCAAAAGTAGAGCTTAGAAAATTTAAAACATGTCTTCTGAGGTCCTCTTGCAGCTAGATTTTCACACAAAATTAGGTTCAGGCAATCAAAGTCATTCATGAACACTTGGCAGGCAAAAGTGAGCATTTTAAGATGTTGGCTGTATGAAAGAAGACGGGATATTCTGGGTCACTGGAGTAGTCACCTGGAGTCCAAATTGCTACAGGTAAGTAGCAAGGGACTTCCTCTTAGAACATTTCCCTGGTGCAGTTGGTTTCTCCTGGCTCTGTTATTCTTGGCCGTGTGGCATCCAGACCCGATTCCCTTGCCCTTATAGAAATTCTGTAAGCTACTCAATACCCTGTAACAAATGCTGTCCTGTTTAAATTAGCTTAGAGGATTCTGTTATATGCAACTAATTACCTTGATGAATACAACGTCAAACGTTAAGAATTAGCATTATTGATAAGCGACATTCTGCCATCTCCCATAACCCTCTATCCTTGAGCATAAACATTCAATTTTAACCATCAAGGTAGAAAACTGAAAACAACCATACGCAAAAATAAGCCTGATATAATTATCTTCAACAATAAACAGAAGAAATTCTCCAGTAATTTCGTTGCCAAGAAAATTTCTAAGATGATAGGTTTGAGAAAATAGGGTCTGCTCAACAAGAAATAACAAATTGATTAATGAAAACTAATAAATTAGGATTGAAAACCCCTCTCCCCACACTGACCTTCATCCAGCACTACTGAGTCTTTGGCAGCACGTCCTTATATTTGCCTTTGAGCGGAGGGCTTCTGTGTAGGTTTGATTTATTCTGTAAGTGAATAGAGGGCACTGATTTTTCTGTGTTTGCCTACTGATGAAAGGGGCACAGAAGATAACTGCCTCTAGGACTCAGGGTCTACCAAAGGGCTTTCTAGATGCTTTAAGAAAATACTTTCGGAATCAGGTGGGTGGGGGTAGCCAATGAGCTGACATCAGCATATCACAGCTTGTTTACTAACATTTCACAACATATTATGGTTGGGAAACTTATTCCTGCCTGTTTCTAGGGAGGGTCGTTAGGCAATGGCAGACTTTGCTAATAATAATATGAGCTATAGCAGATTGTCTTAGTGCCCCACCCGTGTTTTCCCTTCCTATTCACACCTATAGCTTTCTACTGCAAGCATCAAGGAGTCTCTGCCTCGGAATTGTCTCTGGTCCCAGAAACTTGGCGATGCAGGACTGGCTGGATGTACTGATGAGTTAAGCACCTCTGGGAACACCTCTCAACTGGTGAGGAAATGGTGAGGAGTTGGTGGACAGATAAGTTACCATTCGTTGGGTGGGATAATACTGAGGCTCTCTACAGTCTCCCAGAGGGTCTCCAACAGGATAAAGCCCCTGTTGTCCACAGCAGTAACCTGCTTATTATCATACTATGTAATAGTTATCTGCCCTTCCTTGTCTCCTTTCCCTGTTCCCTTCTTGGTACAACTCCCCCTAAAATGGCTTGTACCCAACTTGTGGTGTTAGGTTCTGCTTATGGAGAAATGCATTGTAAGACAATGACTAACATTTATATACCACTTACTAGTTGCCATACCCTGTACTAAGCACTTTATATTTATTACCTATTTAATCCTCACAATAGCCCTGTGAAATAAGCAATATTATTATCCTTTTTTTTATGTTTTCCTGAACAAATATTTTATTGTTTCCTGCAAACAAGGACATTTTTGTACATAACCACAATAGGGGCATTAAAATCAGGAAGTGATCATGTTACATTATTATACTCCTTAGACTTCATTCATGTCTCTCCAATTGTCTAAATAACGTCCTTTATAGACGAAGAACCCAGTTCAAAATCTATGTTATGTCGTGTCTCTTAGTGTCAGACTCTTAGTCTTTCAGACTCAAACAGTTCCTCAGTCGTTCCTTGACTTTTATGACCCTGATATTTTTGAAGATTACAGGCCAGTTATTCAGCAGAACGCCCTTCAGTTTTGTCTGATGTTTCCTCATGATTTGATTCAGGTTTTGACTCTATAGCAGGATATCACAGAAGTGACACTGTGTTCTTCTCGTTGCATCCTATCAGGTGGCACATCATTTCAATTTGTCCCATAACTGGTGATGTTCATTTTGATTTTTTTTATTAGTTTCAGGTGCACAAGACAAAGTAATACTTAGACGTTTATCATTTATATCCCTTACACTGTGTGAACCCCTCTCCCCCATCCACTACCCCTCTGACATCGCACACAACCATTACATTTCCACTGTCTCTATTCCTAATGCTGTACTCCACTTCTATAGTTGGCATTCATTATTGTTCAGTTTCAGCTTCAGGTATACAGTGCAGTGATCAGGCATCTATTATCCTTATTTTACAAAGGAAGAAACTGAGCTGCAGAAAGTTCAAGTGATTTGTCTATGGTCACACAGCTAATAAGTGTGACAGCCAGAATTTGAACCACAGGCATTCTGGCTCCAGAATTTATGCACTTAACCCTACTTTATACTATAGACTGACTGTAACATTCAGTATAGTAGCCACTAGCTAAATGTGGCTATTCACATTTAAATTCATCAAAAATGAATTAAATAAAAAATTTAGCTTTTTGGTTGCACTAGCTGTATTTCACATGCTTAAGAGCCACATATTGTTAGTGGCTGTTGTATTGGACAACACAGATAAGGAGTATTTCCATTATTGTAGAAAGTTCCATTGGACAGTTACACAAAACCCTCTTTTAAACATATGATCTATCTCAAACGTCCTTAACCCCATAGAAATATTCACTTATCTAGAAACATCCTTTACATAAGATACAGTTGAGGGCCAGAAAAGCTAAGAAAATGTATTATGAGTTATGCTCTTTAGCATAACTCATAAGAAAGATAGTCAGATACTTCTCTTAACCCTCCTTACTTCTGATTTGCTCCAGTCAGTTCTATTAATCACACCTCTATTGTTTTCCTGATGACACTGAATTAGCAGGTGAAAATTCAGGTAGCTGGGCCTCAGTCTAGAGGCAGATATATTAGTAAGACCAGAAGAAACCATCAAAAACCAAAACCATGATCCTGAGATCCTGACTATGAGGATCTTATAGTCAACTAAATATGAATAACTAATATGCTCATATGAATATAGAATAACTGAAAATGATGAACCAAGAGCTCAAAGCACAACAGTGGGGGTCAGCAGGTGTGGAGGTAACTTAGGCCCTTACTCGGGAGGCAACACTATGACTGATGTTCTTTGGATGATGGCTGTGAGTCATCCAGAGAAAGTTAAGAGGAGAATGCCATGCATTTTGAAAGCATTTCCATGCAAAGTGACTGTTAAAAAGGTGTGTTTTCCATTTAAAGCACATTTTAGTTACCTGGGAATTTACCTCAGGAAAAACTCTCGTTTTTCTGAGAGTGTTGAATGCAGGAGATTTTACTCTAATTGGCTTTACAAGAATGTTTTATTTCTACTTCCTTTGCAGTATGGAACAATGCTCTCAGACAGGGAGGAGAGTCAGTTTGGGTCCTGGGAGTCTGAGCCAAGAGAGAATTTTAATCATCTCAGAGGAACCCAACCTGAGTAATTCCTTGACGTCATTCAGTGAGTCTGTCCATCTCTTAGAATGACCAGCTTGGGTCTGGGCCATCATGCTTTGCTCATTCTCTGGCAGGCACAGACAACTCTAAAAATATTCTCTAGAAGGGACTTCTGTGGATTAGATATTGGCATCTTTAGTTCTCTGGGGTTTGGAGAAAGAAGCCTTCAGAAAGGTGGCCTGTGAAAGGGAGTGGGAATTAGCTGAGGTCAAGTGTCCTGTGGGTTCTTCAAAGACGGTCTGTATCTCCTACCGTTCAGCCAGACTTATGCATTTGTTTAGCAGAAGAGAAAGCAGTGTAAGGACATACATTTCTAGTACAAACTCTAGTAAAACAGGGAAACCATCAAGAAGCAAGGGTCCTAGACAAGCTCAGGACTTTGAGCAATTGGTTGCCTCTGTTGGTGGAGTTATAGAACTGAGAATTGGAGTGACTGCAGGTCTTTAAAATGAGTAGTTAAACCAAGATTTCCTTCTAAATCCTATACAGTTAGATGGCTATTCCTCCGAGGTCCCAGAAAAGACTGCAGGATTATCATAATGAATGACTAAACTATCAGCCTCTTTCCTTACTCATGGGCTTATACCTAGCGCCAACCCCCACTCTGCTGACCCACACAGGAGATTGGAGGACTCTTCTTAGGGCAAAGAGAAGCAAAGAGAAAAGACTTACAGCTACTCATAGTTTAGGGTCCCTCCAATAAAATGGCGACGTTGTTTCTTATCTAACACTCTATATTCAGGCTCACCAATGGACAACTTCGCTATCCCCATCTTGGTTAGCACATTATTACCTCCTTCTTAAATATAAATCAGTAGCCATGGAGAACTAGAACAGTGAGGATAGCCTCTAAGATGAGAAGAACAAAACAAATAACCTATGTTTAACAACTTCAGGGAGCTAGGAGATGTTGCACCCTTTAAATAAAACAGGAGCCCATAAAAAGTAACACAGAGAATAAAAAAAAAGAGGCTCTTGGAAATTAAGAATATGAGCAAAAGAATTAAAAAATAATGTAAAATTAAAAAAGAAAAACAGAGAGAGAGAGAGAGAGAGAGAGAGAGAGAGAGAGAGAGAGAGAGAGAGAGAGAATTATCAAAGAAATAAGGCAGAAAATTTCCCTGAAGGACATGAATTTTCAGATTGCAAGTTTTTGTCAGTAATTGGAACAATAAATAAAAATAGTCCAACCAATGCACTTCATCACGATGTTTTAGAACACTGGTGAGAAGATTCTGAAAGAGAAGGAGAGGCAGAGAAAGATAGAGATCCTATACCATATAAAGAATAGATGGACATGAATTTCTCAATAGTCACACTGGAAACAGAAGACAATGGAGAATATTTTAAAAATTCTGAGTGAAAATGATTTCCAACCTAGAACTTTATTTCTGGAAAATCTATCATATAATGGTGAATGTGCTCCACCTAAATGAGGAGTAAACCAAAAATGAGGAACAAATAGGATCTAGGAAAAGGAATAAACCAGTGATAGGCAGAAAGAAAATTAAACAAATGAAAGAGGGAATTACTAGCAAAAAAAATGAAACAAATGTTCAAGGAAATGTAATCAAAGTATAATATGTGGCTCAGCTGGGGATAATATTTACATGGTCTTAATAATGGAAACACTGAATATCTATTTGACAAATAATAGGTGATATTACTATATTGAAAGAATGTGAGTAGGATAGCTCCTAATTGTATTTTATTTGGGTGGATGGTGATATACATGGACTCTTGTTAAAGACATCATTGTAATATAAGCTTTAGGAGGGAAGGAGTTGTTTGTTTTGTTCACTATGAACTGCTAGTGCCTAGCACAATGTCTGGCACATAGTAGGTACGCAATAAATAGTTGTTGAATGAATGAAAGTTCCTCTAAGGAATATTTCTCCTAGGAAATTTGTAAAGAAAACAGAGTAAGTTAAAGAAAATAAAAACAAACTTCAAAAGCTATGGTACCTGGAATCTATTTTAAAAATTTAAGATTATCATTTAAAAAATTTAAAACTAATTACATAACATAGTTAAACTCAGCATCAAAATACTTGAAACAATTTATAAGACAAAGATATTTCTGAGAAACTATTCTCTGTAAGTTCTTATGTGAGTTTGATTGGGGATGTCTTGAAGCTCAGAACAGTTCCAGGGAAATAAAAATCTAATTGTCTCAGTTCAGAAGGTAATTTTTTTTTTTTTTTTTTTACTTTGTCTTCCATTCACTTACTAGTATAATACAAGGATGGGCTGAGGAAAAGTGCCTTGTTTTGCTTTTCATGTTGCTGGAGAAGAAAAGAGAAACCCTCAGTACTTCCGCTCACATTAGATTCCAGAATGTTTTCAGTAGGACTCGGATTCCTTTTATTAAATTAAAAAAGGTGCGTCTTTGGATCAACGATCTGCTTTTCCATCTAATGGATCTAAATTGGATCTGCAGCCCAACTCAACTTGGCTGCGAATTTACTGCTGACTCTTACTGTAATGAAGCCATGGAACTGTTCATTCATCACCTCGCCCACACCCCCTTCACCCAACCTTTGCTGTGCACCTACTATGCGCCAGGCACTGTGCAAAGGCTCTAGAGGAGGAAGAAGATTCCGTCAAATAATTCTGTGTGCTCAGAGCTAAAACAGACAGGTCCCATTGAAGTATCAAAGAAGATATTCAAAGCACAGAACCTGGTATATTTGTGTTAAGATGGGTCTCCGGGTCAGGTGCGTGCTCTTTTCTGTCAGAGGTCAGGGTCCTAGTCTCCGCGGCCTTTATAGAAACTTCTGTCCCCTTTACCCTAGACAGGAGCTCTGCGCCGGATTGTGGGCCACCCAACGCGCGGCTTTGGAGCAGAGGGCTCAGCCAGGGCTTGTGCCACCACTCGGTGGCAGCGTGGCTGTCGGTCCTAACACTTCAGAAAAGTCCTAGTGACACAGAGTCTCTGGAGAGGCTTCTCAGCCCCAGGGGTTCAAAATTCCTCCCAAATTCATATTTGTGGGCCTCTAGGGAGGCCAAACCCCAACCCAACTCCTTTTGCTCTCCCCGCCGGCTCTCCCCCGCTCGTTGAGGCTAGAGGGTCTGGGGCCTTCTGGACCTTCTTTCCCACCCCGCCCTTCCCCCACCGCCACGCTCCCCATCCCCCACCCCCCACGCTCCCCAGCTATTTCTCAGTATCCCCAGAGCTCTGTGGAGAGCGGTGTGGCGGGGAGCTGCTGGGGCGGGCTGCACACTCTGTCAGACCCAGAGACGGTGGCAGAGGTCCTAGAAGAAGCAGGGTGCAGAGGGCAGAGGCACTGGTCAGGGAGTGCCTCCCCGCTGCACCTTTCCATGCAGCAGCCCCTTTCCGCCGTCAGAAATGGAGGAGGGGCGCAGAAGTCTCCCCTCGTACTTGCCGGGCTTTGGGAGGAAGGGCCTCCTAGTAAAAGGCCACTGCGGTGTTCCTGGTTGCATCCCAAAGTGAGTCTAACACTTTGGCACAGAGAGACCTTCCCACTCTTATAGATTAACCCCTTAGGGAGCAGCGCTTCCTGGTATCGGGTTACAAAGGTTCTGGGCGTCCTCCTGCTCCGCTTCCCGTCCGCCACTGCCCGCAGCCACTTCCTACTTGTAGCACAGCGTCCCCAGGGGTTGCGTTGACTCAGGCCCGCCCAGCCTCTGCGCACTCTGCCTGCTGGTGTAGAAGTCCCTGCAAGAGTCCCCGGATTCCGTGGTCGGGATTCTTTGAAGGGTGTTACTAGGCGTTTCTCTAGCCTAGGTGCTAGAGGGCAACCTGTCCTTGCCCGGCAAGCAGGGTCCTGCCACAGAAAATGAGACGTGGAGGGCCTAGGCAGACATCCCCTGAGCTCCTTTCTGACTTGCACGGGCGATAAATACCAGCCACATCCCACCAGCCTCTCACTTGGACCCTTGTTCCGCACCCTTGGGCAAGGCTTCCCGAGCTCAGGAGGGGCTGGCTGGCGCATTTGGGGGCGCAGCAACCACGCCACGCAGGGCTAGTTTGAGGCCCGGAGGATGGGTGTCGCTCCCTCACTTCTACTGCCCCTGACCGCCCCCCACCCCCTACACCTCTTCGGCCAGAGCTGGGATCTTCTTCCCACACACACCTGGGTGTCCCCAGCGCGGACAGGGTGGACTCAAGAAACAGGCTTTCCTTAAGAAATAGGGAGAGGTTAAGTCCGTGCATGGGGATGTGAGTGCGTACTTGGGGGACATTGTATATACATACCCGTGTGCGTATAAAATGTGCCTATTTCTGAAAACAGAAACTCTTGGGGTTGTTTTTGGATCTGGGCGAAGTTGCTTGGGGTTGGTGCGCGCGCTCATTTGCAAACTGGTGAGAGGGCGTGTCTGTTGCGGTGAGTGCAGGCTTATCAGCGAAGATGCCCTGCGTGTGAATGCAAAAGGCAGAGCGTGTGGCTGGGGTCCAGGTGGGTGAGTGCAGGACTGAGCCCTGTGGGAAGCGTGAGTGCGCACACCTGCCCGCCTGTAGATGTGAGTGGCGCCTGTGTAAAAGTCTGAAGGCTGCCCCTTGGGCGTGCAGCACTCGTTCTCCTTGGTGGGTTGGCGCTAGTCCTCGGTCCACTCAGCAATTAAGCTCTTCAGGAGAAGTGGGGTCGGGGTGTGGGGCGAGACAGGTAGAGACCTGGATACAGACAGTCCCGCCCAGCAGCTTGGCAAACAAACCAGAGGCGCGGTGCAGCTGTGTAAACCAACTCTGGCTCTGAATTGGATGGTCCCGGGTTAGGGTGGGGTATGCTAATCCCTCAGTGGAGGATTCAGGTGTACCGGAGGGATGCTTAACCTCTGAGCAGGCAGTGCCAACTTACACACATCCCCAGTCCTCTCATCTGCTCCTACTAGTCCCGGAAGAGTGAGGGGAAGGGGGCTTGGCTGCCAGAATGGAAGCAAAACTTCTTTGTGGGTTCCAGAGAGCCAGGGCAAAGAGGGGGGCAGTTGGGGGAGTTTGGAGGAAAAGGGAACATGATGGCATGGGGGGAGGGAGGGAAGATCAGCGAAGGATATCTCAGGAGCACCCCATTTTTCAAGGCCCCTCTCCCATACTACCCCCCTCTTTCACTGTGGGCTGTTTCAGCTGAGACCCTTTAGAACCCAGAACTACTCTTCAACCTCCTGGGGATCCAGGTGGCCGGCCGGGGTCCGTACTGGCCTGGCAGGAGGGGTGAGAGACCGGAATTCAGGCGCCAAGAAAGTGAGAGAAGCTCTGGCCCCTCACTTTTGATGGTGACATCCAAACTTTCCCCAATTTGTCCCTACTTTCTGGACGTGGAGGGCTCTCCATCCTCTCCCAGCCCCAAGCTCTCCAAGCAATGACCTCATTGCAAAAGAAAAAAGAAAAAAAAAAAGAAAAAAAATGCCCTGAGCGGATGGATAGCCTCCCTCCCTAGTGGACGGGTGTGGGGAGCAGGAGCAATGACGCAGTCAGAGCTGGGTCGGTCTTGGCCACTTTGGATTGGCCACGAGGGCTCCAGGGGACCCCCCTCCCACTACCACTGGAATAAGAGCCAACAGCTCCGCCGGGAAGACGCCCACAACAGGCTTTGTGTCTATCCGGGTGGACCCGCGGCTTGCTCTCTCCTGCAACTCAAGTCGCCAGGTGAGGAACTTGCCACTCAACTCACTCTGATACCCTGCTTCTGGGTTAGTTCATCCAGTTTGCTCCATCTGCCTGCCTGCTTGCCTTTCCTTTGCCTCTCACTCCCATCTCCTCCCACCTGCAGCCCGGTGCTCCTAGTTCTCTGTCCCACTCGGGAGAAGGCGGGAGGTTGGGGCGGTCAGTGCATTTTCTTCTAACTAGCACCAGCGGAACCCCAAGCATCACTAGGGCTTCGCCTGGGCTCTGGAAGCTCTGCCAGCCCAGGTCCTAGAGTTTGCGGCCCCTGTATTGGTGTCCTTCGGCGTGCAGGATCCTGCTTGAGTTTGGTCTGGGAGTGCCTGCGCGGTGTGTGTCCTCAGGGATCACGTTTGAATCCCGGGATGGTGGATCCTTGAGCCTTCTTCTGAGGCGCCTCCAGCCCGCCAGCTTCCCTGGGGTATTGGCACGGACCTGGGGCAGTGCAGTTAGCCGACTAGAAGAGTGGGCTCACTTCGGGATGCTGGCGCCCAGTACCTGCTGCTAAACTGTGTCCCAGCGAGCAGAGACCTGAGACACCAGTAATTGGCATTTAAAAAATTTCCCCAAATCCAAACCCACAGACTGAGAGATTAGTACTCCTTTCCAAGTTACCCTTCCCGCTTTCCTCTCCCCGGCGTGAACTGTAAATTCAGCCGAGGGGAAGGGGCGCTGGGATTTACCAGTCCCTGAGAATACAGGAGCAATGGGAGATCAAGTCTACAGTGTGTGTGTGGGGGGTCCGCCCCTGGTTTCTGCATGGGGCAAAAGCCGCGCGTCTGTGTGCACGCTCACTGTTTGTAGCTTCTCTCTGGCTTTCCACAGTCAGAAAGAGACTCCCCCACCCACCCCAGGACACTGCCCAGCTATTCACTGCAATGTATCTTTTGAGATTCACAGCAGCCCATCTGGCAAATGAATGAACCGAGGCATGAGGAGGTGGGGGTAACCTGCCTGAGGTCACAAGGCAATTGTGGCAGAGGCAGGACCGGAACGTAGGTCTGTAGGCTCCAGGCCGTGCCGCTCTTGGTGTAGTGGTAACGTCATTCTCCCTTTACAGAGAGGCATTATGGGCTTCGGGACGTCCTCCCCCTTCTTGGCTTTCAGCATCTTGGTCCTGTGCCAGGCAGGCGGCCTCCAGGCGGCACCACTTAGGTGAGACAGCCTGAAGCTCCTAGAGCACTCCCCTTCCACTGCCCCTGGGATCCCGCAGTTCGGTGCGTCTGAAGTCACAGCAGTGAGGCTCCCAGTGAATCAACACCCTCAGGTGGACACTGGCCTCCAGCTCTGTCGGCTGGGAGGAGGGAGAGAACAGCACATCCTCATGGGAAGTCACAGGGAGCAGGAAGCCTGGCTGCTTCACCTGGGGTGGGGCCCAGACAAGAACTCAGAGCCTGCATTGGATTTGCTTCCCTTCCTCAGGTCAGCTCTGGAGAGCCTCCCAGACCCGGCTGCACTCAGTGAGAAAGAAGGGCGCCTCCTACTGGCTGCACTGGTGAAGGCCTATGTGCAGAGGAAGACCAATGAGCTGGAGCAGGAGCAGGAGCTGGAGCAGGAGACAGAGGGCTCCAGGTAAGGCTCCCCACCAGTCCTGGAATATCCAGGAGGACATATCCCAGAGAGGTAGGATAAACAACATCTGGCCAGGAGTCCAGAAAGCTGTCGTTGTTCACCAGGCCCTGGAGCCCTGCGTTTCTCAGGCTGCAGGGAAGGTAGAACGTCCAGGGGCAGTTGGAGGGACTGTGGTTAGACACATTAAAAAGATCCATTCCAGGAAGCTGTTAGGAAATGGAATACGGAGGTGTGGAATCCCTCACTCTGGGAATTGGTCTTGCCCTACTGAGGAGACCTCCCAGCGTTGGATGAATTAAGACCCGTAAGTGTCAAGCCTGCAGATGGACCCCATATATCTCAGGATGTTTCAGAAATGTAACCTGTGGGTGTTGTTCACTCACACCTGCAAGGAGCCTTCACTGCACATTTGCAAGGTGAAGCCAAAGGCCTTGCAGAGGGTGGGCTCAGGTAGAACAGTGCCTGAGGTAGGTCTGGACCTTTAGCTGTGTAGGATCTGTGGAGACGTGCATGTTGTCACAGGCTGGGGAGAGCACCCTTTGTTAGTCCACCTCCCGTGCACCCTGAGCTTGGAGCACACACCAGCCCCTGCTCTGGCCCTGGCGCTGCCCGGGCAGAGTTATGGGTCATACCTGCATCTGCTCTGACAACCTCTCTGCACAGCATGAAGGACTGAGCAGTGAAGGTCAGGAAAGGTCACCCCTTCCCCACCACAGCCCTTCCCCACTCTGCCCTGACTGAGCATGCCTGAGTTCAACTAATGGAAGATGTGGGAGCCACCTTCCTGCCTGCCACTCCTGCTCTGGCTCAAAGTGCCCTCTCCCTGACTAACCTTTCGCATGACTGCCCCTGGGGCATGGTATTGTCTGGAATGTCTTTTCCCTGCAGCCTGGACATCTCCAGAGCTAAGCGGTGCAGTAATCTGAGTACCTGTGTGCTGGGCACATACTCGAAGGACCTGAACAACTTTCATACGTTCTCTGGCATCGGCTTCGGGGCTGACACACCTGGCAAGAAAAGGCATATAGCCAGAGGCTTGGAGAGAGACCACTAACCTCACTTTGGGGTGCCCCAGGCTGCCAACTGAACTCTTTACACTCCCTCCTGAATTCCTTTCTTTCATTGATGAACTTAATGCATGCAGATTTCCTTCTGATTGTTCTTCAAGCTGGTATTGGTTGCTTTGCTCATGACAGAGAATGTTGGGGATTTCAGGATGGAAGGAAAGAGAGCAGGACTCACAGACTAGGTTAGAGATACAAGAGAGTGAGGGAAGCTTCTTGAGATCCCAGAGGATTTCATGGCAGAGCCCTCCAATTCCTGCTTTGTCCCTCATGCCTCATCCTTGATGAATAAACCTATTTTCTGAAAGGATTTGCACTGTGGCGGTCATTACTCTGGTCCCTGTCCAATGCTTGAGAGTGCCCAGGGTGTATGTTTAAAAGTAGCCTTAGCCTCAGGATAGCTGGATAGAGGGCTTGGTGAGTGGTCCCTAGGAACCAGCTCCAGCATTGAGAACAGGTGTCCTGAGCAGCAGGTAAGCACTTCTGGCGGAGGATCCTACAAACCCAATTCTTTGAGCCTCTTCCAGGTAAGACTTCAAGGAATTTTCATTTTTCTATGGAAAGTGGTTTTGTCGGTGCTCATGGCTGGGGTGTAGCTTCTGTATGCTTCTTGTGTGTCTTGGGGGTGGGGCTGGGCCTTTGCTGAGCACACCTTCCTGGTCCCAAAGGTATCATATGTAAGGGATGATAAGTGCAGGGTTTTGTACATGCCCAGTGGTTTGGAACTGGGTTGTTTCATGAAGATCTTTGAGCAGGTCTCCTAGCAAAGGCTGCCAGGCCATTTCTCCAAACAGCTTTAGTAACTGCATTTAGGAGACACTTATTCTTAAGTGGTATGTTGAAGAGCTACAATTCCTTTTCTGAAGGTCCCATGGGGTAGGCTCCTGCCCCCAACCTGTCACTGACAGGTCTTCTCTTTTTCTCCATCCTGTAAATCAGCGTCACTGCCCAGAAGAGAGCCTGCAACACTGCCACCTGTGTGACCCATCGGCTGGCAGGCTTGCTGAGCAGATCTGGAGGTGTGGTGAAGAGCAACTTCGTGCCTACCAATGTGGGCTCGGAAGCCTTTGGCCGTCGCCGCAGGGACCTTCAGGCCTGAGCTGCTAAAAGACTCCAGGAAGAAGGTGACTGCCCTGGCATTGTAGGATGGGAGGGGAAGGGATTTGGAGGTTATCACCCACATTTTGAAACCCACTGGACCTTGTAGGTTCTTCAGGTCCTTCTCTCCAATTGCATTCTTCCTCCTGAGGTAGTGAGTTCCTTCTACAACTCAGCTTGAGATCAGCACACTAGGACAGGCTGCAGAGATGCAATGCCATCTTTCTGAGAAGAGAAATGAAAGAAATGCTTGCTGGATTCAGAAAGAGAGGCCATGCAAACCTTAGCCAGGGCCACTCCTCATTAATCCAGGTTCAGAAAGCCCTCAACTCTTGATCAGTGTTCGCAGGTTCAATTCAGAGGGCTGTACCTACACTACTGCTAATGTTAATAGTGACTGTTGAATTGTTTTATTATCATTTGCTTGATATGGATACATCTCGTATCCATAATTTGGAAATGCTGTTTAAAGGAACACTTTTGTAAATTCATGTTCTTTTCAGTAATAATGGTGATTATTTCCTTCTCTTTCTTCTTCTTCTCCTACTTCTTTCTCTTCACCTCTCCTCCTCCTTTTCTTCACCACCCCCTCCTCCTTCTTCTCCTCCTCCTCCTTCTCTGTCTCCTCTTTCACCTCCTTCTTTCAAATTTTTTTCATCTCAGGTTACCATGAAACTGAACTCACCGCTTCTATTAATTTCTGTTGACAACAACTTGGTGAGAAGGCCCCATGGAAGATATATATGTTTGCATCCTAATAGATATCGAAAAAAGCACCTTTGTCACTCAAAAGGAATGAAATTGAATGCAAAATAAGCTAATTCCATTTTGTTTTGCATCCTTTTTATATTTGATGCTCTGTGCAGTAAATGTGATGGCATCTCTCATCAGCTTATCTGGTAGCAAATTGGTTCTTTGAGAGCTATCCTGTTGATCATGGCAGCTTTGCCAAACTGTAGGGGGACATGAAATCACTGCCTCTTGTGGCCTTTGGGGACACATGGTATTGGTGATGCTACTATGCCTTGTTGTCTAAGAACATGACTGTATAATTTGTTTAAGGAAATGTCAATATTGTCTCATTTGTGAACATCAAGATTAAAAACATATTTTGGATACATGTGGTTTATTTCAACTTATTTTCCTAAATAATAATAATAATAATAATAATAATAATTGACATTTTTTGAGTGCTTACTATAGGCCAGATAATGTTCTAAGACAGTGCTTTATACCTATAAATTCATTTAATCTTCATGAAAACTTTTTGGGGTAGATACCATTATTATTTCCACTTTGCACTTGAGGAAACAGAGACACTGAGAAATGAAGTTCAATGTCACACAGACAGATGGTGACAGACTCAGGTGTTGGTTTCCAGAGGTTATAGTTGCAACCACTGTACTATATATGTTGCTCAACAATGGCTCCTGCTGTTTTCTAGAGACCTGTGAGCCATTCTTTGACCTTGCTGCCTCACATGGTAGAGCCTCAGATTTTGAAGACAAATGGAAAAATTGAAACATATAAACAATGTAGTCTTTATATAATAAAATGAATCTCTTCTACCCATTACTTGGTACAATAGGCTGAATGTGTCCCCCACCCCCAAATTTATATGTTGAAAACTAACACCAAAGTGATGGTATTAGGAGGTGGGGCCTTTGGGAGGTGATGAGGTCATGAGGGTGGTCCCCTTGCCAAAGGGATTAGTGCCCTTAAAAATGAGGCTCCAGAGAATTCCCTTGCTCCTTCCTCAGTGTGAGGTTACAGTGAGAAGACTGCTGTGAATAAGGAAGTGGATACCCTGTCAGATACTGAATCTGCTGGTGCCTTGTTCTTAGACTTCCCACCTTCTAGAACTGTGAGAAGTAAATATTTGCTGTTTCTAAGCTACACACAGTTGGTGGTATTTTGTTGTAGCAGCCCAACTGGACTAAAGCACGTACTTGGCTTCAACAATGATCTGTTTCTGGGCAATGTTACTACATCTATGAGCCATCTACCCCCCCATGTATTATTACATTGGTGTACTTTGTAACTATTTCCCCATGTATCTCTAAATGGAAAGTACTCTTTAAATATCACCATAATCTCATTTAACAACTAAAATTAACAGTTATTTCTTAGTTCTTTGATATCTCACATCTAGCCATGGTTGAAATTCCTTAGTTATCTCATATATATGTTTGTGTATATGTGTTATACATATACAGATATATTTAATATATACATGTATGTATGTATATATAAAATATATATAAAATCAGAGCTCAAATTAGGTCTTCACATTGCTGCTGCTTGATATGTTTTAAGACTATTCTAATCTAGCGGGTCCCTCCTCCATCTTTTTTTTTTCATTCCTGCCATTTATTTGCTGGAGAAACTAGGTTATTTGTCCACAAGAGTTTCCCCCATTCTGAATTTTGATGACTAAATCCCTGTGGTGAGGTTTAACATGTTCCTTTATCTTCTGTATTTCTTGTGAATCAGATCCAGAGTGAGTGAGAGGGAAGACGAGATGAGGTCAGCGAAGTAATGGGGAGGACAGATCGCGGAGAGGTTTGTAGGGCATAGGAAAGATCGTCAAGCTGTAGTCAATAAAACAGAAACTACATCGGTAATTTTAACAGACACAATAACATAAGTAAGTGAGTAGATTATTGAAAAGGCAAAAGAGAATCAGAGGTAGTGCAGAGACAGAAAGTGAAGGAAGCGGCTACCATCCACTGGGCTAGGGGAACAAAGGGAAGAGGTGGGGCAATTAGATCTAGAAACTTGGAGAAGGATTCTCTGACCACCAAGAAGTGTATCTTTGAGAAGGTGCAATAAGTCTGTTTTAGAAGTATGTCAAAACAAAACAGTTGAAAACTGGAATCAACTTTCCATCCAAAGTAAAGAAGCTCTGTGGGTGATGCTGACAGAGACAGAAATCAAAATAGCAAAGAGCAAGCTGCTTTTTCTCCCCCTGGCCCCATGCCTTCTTATCTTCTTTTCAGGACTCACAATTGGCAGAGACTACTGGAGATCAACCTGACAAGTGAAAACGTGGTTTGCCGAGTCACAGCCCCAGTGTCTTCTTGTTTTTAAAGCTTTTTATTAGAATACAGCTAACATACAATGTTATATTAGTTACAGATGTACACCATACTTATTGAACATTTATATACCTAAAGAAGAGATCACCATAATAAGTTCAGCAACCATCTGACACTACGAGTACACAGTGCTATCACAATATTGACTATATTCCCCATGTTGCACATTACATCCCCATGCCTTATTTGTTTTATACCTGGAGGTTTGAACCTTTTATTCCCCTTCACTGTTTCCCCCTCTTTTTAAAAATTTTCAACTACAGTTGACATTCAATATTATTTTACATTAATTTCAGGTGTACAGTATAATGGTTAGACATTTATATAATTTAAGAAGTGATCCCCCCGATAAATCTAGTGCCCATCTGACACCATACGTAGTTATTACAATATTATTGACTATGTTCCTTATGCTATACCCTGCATCCCCATGACTACGTTGTAACAACCAATTTGTACTTAATCCCTTCCCCTTTTTCACCTACCCCCCTCCCATCTGGCAACCATCAGAATGTTCTCTGTATCTATGAGTTTGTTTCTGTTTCTTTTGTTTATTTTGTTCTTTTGATTCCACTTACAAGTGAAATCATATGACATTTGTCTTTCTCTGTCTGACTTACTACACTCAGCACAATACCTTTTAGGTCCATCCATGTCGTTGCAGATGGCAAGATTTCATTCTCTTTTATGGCTGGGTAATATTCCATTGTATAAATGTACCACCTCTTCTTTACCCATTCACCTATTCAGGGACACCTGGATTGCCTTCACATCTTGGCTATTGTAAATAATACTGCAATGAACATATGGATATATCTCCTCAAAGTAGAATTTTTGGTTTCTTTGGATAAATACCCAGAAGTGAGATTATTAGGTCATTCTTTGTCTCTTGTTACAGCCTTTGTTTTAAAGTCTATTTTGTCTGACATAAGTATTGCAACTGCAAGTTTTCTTTTTAATTCCCATTTAATGAAATATCTTTTCCCATCCTTTTACTTTCAGTCTCTGTGTGTCTTTTGATCTGATATGAGTCTCTTGTAGAGAGCATATGTATGGGTTTTATTTTCTTATCCACTCAGCCACTCTATGTCTTTTGATTGGAACATTTAATCCACTTACATGGAAAGTAATTGTTGATAGATAATGTCGATATTGCCAGTTTGTTGTTCATATCTTTGGTCTTTTTAATTTTTGTCATCTTAAAACAGTCCCTTTAAGATTCCTTGCAATACTGGTTTGGTGGTGATGAACTCCTTTAGCTTTTTCTTGTCTGGGAAGCTCTTTATCTGTCCTTCCATTCTAAATGATAACTTTACTGGCTAGAGTAATCTTGGTTGTAGGCCCTTACTTTTCATCACTTTGAATATTTTCTGCAAATCCCTTCTGGTCTGCAAAGTTTCTGTTGACAAACCAGCTTGATAGTCTTGTGGGAACTCCCTTGTACATAACTAACTGCTTTTCTCCTGCTGCTTTTAAGATTCTTTCTTTGCCTCTAAACTTTGGCATTTTAATTATGATGTGTCTTGGTGTGGGCCTCTTTGGGTTCATCTTATGTGAAACTCTCTGTGCTTTCTGGACTTGAATATCTATTTACTTTACCAGGTTAGGGAACTTTTCCATTATTTCTTCAAATAGGTTTTTAATTCCTTTCTCTCTCCTTTTTCTGGTACCCCTATGATGTGACTATTCGTATGCTTGATGTTGTTCCAGAGGTCCCTTAAACTGTCCTCGTTTTCTAAAATTGTTTTTCTTTTTGCTGCCCTGCGGGGGTGTTTCCTGCTACCTTATCTTCTAAATCGTTGATTCAGGCCTTTGCTTCATCTAATCTACTGTCGATTCCTCCTAATGTATTCTTCATTTCTGTTATTGTATTCTTTATTTCTGCCTTGTTCATTTTTGTTTTCTATCTCTAGTTTTATGTTGGTTATCTCTTTGTTAAAGCTCTCCCTGAGATCACTGAGCATCCTTATAACCAATGTTTTGAACCAGTGTCTGGTAGACTGCTTGTTTCCATTTTGTGTAGTTCTTTTTCTGTAGCTTTATTTTGTTCTTTTATTTGGGATATGTTTCTTTGTCTTCCCATTTTGGCTGCCTTCCAGTGCTTGTTTCTATGTATTAGGTAGGACTGCTAGCCTCCCAGTCTTAATAGAGTAGCCTTATATAGTAGGTGTTCTGTGCGGCCCAGTGACACATTCTTCCTGGTCACCAGAGCTTGGTGCTCCAGGTGTGTCCCTTGTGTGGATAGTGTGTGTCCTCCTGTTGTAGGTGAGACTTTGTTGCTGTTTCCTCATCACTGGGAAGGATTGACTTTCTGGCTCATTGGTTGTGAAGACTGGCTGTGACTACAGTGGAGGAGCTGCGGTGCAGGGGCTGACCCTGTGGAGCAGTATTCTCTTTAACAGGGCTCTGCCCAGTCTGTCCTTTGGATGTGTCATCCTTGGAGGTGGCCAGGTGATGCTTCAGCTCAGTCTGAAGGTGGCCACTGGGTGTGTCAGCCCTGCAGTCTCCTGGGATGGGACCCTCTACAGGCAAAATTCAGTTGCAGCCTGCGCCCTGCCCAGGGCCACATGACATGAGCTGCAAAGTAATCTGCAGATGGCCACACTGTGCTTGGAGGTGCCTAGAGAGGCCAAGCCATGAACCAAAGCTGTTTCTAGGGCCAGGCTTAGGGCTTCTCAGCCAGAGGTATGGGACATTCCAAAGCCAGATGCTGCTTGTTTGAAATTTGTGAACCTTTGAAAGATTTTAGGAAAGTCTCCAGCATGAGCCAAGGCAGATAGTTTGTATGGAAAAGGCGCTGTGTCAGCTTGGGAGGGCCTGAAAGTTGGGTGGGACAATGTGTCAGGGAATCAGGGCAAAGGAATGGTGTTAGCTAGGTTGATGGAGACTCATATATTGCAGCCACTTGCACCTGCATGGGAGGGGAGGGCTGAACAAAGAAACAATAGCTTCTACCAGCTCCTCCGTCTTGGAGAAAGCTGCCCCTCGAGCACTTTCCCTGAAACCAGACAACTCAGTTCCTCTCCATATGTCCCTGGCACCTTTCCAGCTGCTGCCCCAACACTGGAGCTCAGAGTGAGTCCATCAACAAGTAAGTTTGTATGTGGGTCTCTTAAGAGGAGTGCCTGGGACTGCAGCCACACTCCATCTCACTCAGCCACCATTTCTGCTGGTTTTCACAACCAAAATTTATGCGTACTTCTGTCCCCAGCACTGAAACCCTGTGCTGGGGAGCCTGGTATAGCGCTGGGGCCCCTCACTCCTTAGGGGGGAACCTCTGCAACTGAGATATCTCTCCTGATTTTCAATGGTCACACATGGGTGTGGTACCAGCCTGTTCCACGTCTCTGCCCCTCCTACCAGTCTCATGGTGACTGCTTCTTTATGTCCTTAGTTGTAGGGCTTTGGTTTAGCTTGACTTCAGGTGATTTTCAATGATGGTTACTCTGTAGTTTAATTGTAATTTTGATGTGGTTATGAAAGGAGGTAAGCCCAGCATTTACCTACTCTGCCATCTTGACCAGAAATCCCCAATGTTGTTTTTCAAACACAAAATTTTAAATTTACGTAGAGAAAAGTCAATTCCTTTTTGTGTATAGTTCTATGAATTTTGACAAATACATTGAATCATGTAATCATCACCACAATAAAGGTACAAAATAGTTTCATTGCACCCCCTAAATTCCCCATGTTTCTCCTTTGCAGTCAATTGCCCCCTCAACACTTAACCCCTGATAGTAACTGTTATTTTCTCTGTCCCTATAGTTCTTTTTATATTTATCTGTTTAAACTGAAATATAATTGACACACAACATTGTATTAGTTTTAGTTGTATAACATAATGATTAGATATATGTATATATAGTGAAATGATCAGCATAATAAATTTAGTTAACATCCATCACCACATGCGAGTATAATAGTTACATTTTTGTGTGTGTGTGAGATGAGAACTTTTAAGATCTACTCTCTTAGCAACTTTGAAATGTATAATATAGTACCATGTTTTGCTGAAAATAAGACCAGGTCTTATATTAATTTTTGCTCCAAAAGACGCACTAGGACCTATGTTCAGGGGTTGTTATCCTGGAAAATCACGCTAGGGCTTATTTTCCGGTTAGGTCTTATTTTTGGGGAAACACGGTATTGTTGACTATGGGCACCATGCTGTACATTACATCCTCAGGACTTATTTATCTTAAACTGAACTTTGTGCCTTTTGACCACCTTAACCCGTTTTGCCCATCCTCCACCCCCTACCTCTGGCAACCACCAATCTATTCTCTGTTTCTGTGAGTGTGGTGTGTTTTGTTTTTTGGTTTGATTCCACATACAAGTGGTATCATACAGTATTTTTCTTTCTCTGCCTGACTTATTTCACTTGGCATAATACCCTCAAGGTCCATCCATGTTGTAACAAATTGCAGGATTTCCTTCTTTTTTATGGTGAATATTCATATATATGTACATAATATATAAAAAAAATATATAATATATACAACATATATTATATATAATATATAATATTATAGATATAATATTCACACACACACACATATGTGTGTGTGTGTATATATATATATGTATATATATATATATATATATACATATATATATATATACACACACATACACACACACATTTTCACTAATAGTGCACAAGGGGTCTCTTTTCTCTACATCCTTGCCAAATTTTCTTATTTCTTGTCTTTTTGACAATAGACATTCTAACAGGTGTGAGGTGATACATTATTGTGGTTTTGATTTGCATTTCCCTGATGATTACTGATATTGAACACCTTTTCATGTACCTGTTGGCCATTTGTATGTCTTTTTGGGAAATATCTATTCAGATTCTCTGAATATAGTTTTGCCTTCTCCAGAATGTCATACAAATGGAATAAGTATGTAGCTTTGAGTTGGACTTCTTTTCTTTAGTATAATGAATTTGAGATTTATCCATGTTGTTGCATATATAATTAGTTGTTTCTTTTTATTGCTGGGCAGTATTACATTGTAGGGATGTACTACATTTGGTTTTAATCCATTTATCCATTGAAGGACACTGGGTTGTTTTCAGTTTTTGGCATTTATGAATAGAGCTGCCCTAAACTTTTGTATATAGATTTTTTGTGTGATGATAACTATAGTGGGTTGAATGGAGGGTTCCCCAAAATATGTCCATGTCCTGTTCCCTAGAATCTGTGAATGTTACCTTTCTCAGAAAAAAGGTCTTTGCTAATGTAATTAAGTTAAAGATCTTAAAATGAGATTATTCTGTATTATCCAAGTGGATCTTAAATCCAATGTGTTCTTATAAGAGATGCGCAGAGAAGATACACACAGAGGAAAAGGTGATGTGAAGACAGAGGTAGAGAGAGGCACAAGCCAAAACCAAGTCAGCAAGCAACTGTCAGAAGCTAGAAGAGGCATGGAGTGGATTCTCCCCTAGGGTTTCTGGAGGGAGTGCAGCCCTGCTCCCATCTAGATTTTAGACTTCTGGACTCCAGAATGAGAGAATAAGTTTCTGTTGTTTTAAGGCACTGAGTTTGTGGTAATTTTTTATGGCATCCCTTGGAAACATAGTACAATACATTTTCATTTCTTTTGGGTAAATACCTTAGAGTGGGATTGCTGAGTTATTTGGCAAGTTTATATATTTTTTCCCCTTAAAAAGACTTTTTTTTAAAAAAACAATTACCTTCTAATCTTTGTCCATTTACTTACCAGTCTACATGTAGCATTATGTATTCTGTTTATTAACGCAGATAATATAAAAACATAATTGTAGTGCTTAATTAAGTAAAGCAAAAAAACTAATTACAGAAACTTTGAAAAATCAAGATATGAAAAAAATTTCAATAAGGTTATTTCAACCACTATGATTTGTTTTTATTATTTTCCTTTATCTGCATGTTTTACGTAGTTTTATACTGTATATATTATATTGCATTTTTAAATAAAGGTGATTTTAAAGAGTAGTTCTAGGTTTACAACAAAATTGAGAGGAAAAGACAGCTATTTCCCATATACCCTCTGCCCCCACATATGTATAGCTTCCTCCATTATCAACGTCACACACCAGAAGGGTTTATTTATTTATTTATTTTTTAGCAAAGATGAACTTACATTGATTGACACGTCATAATCACTCAAAGTCCATAGTTTATCTTAGAGTTCACTGTTGGTGTTGCACATTCTATGGGTTTGGAGAAAAGTGTAATGACATATATTCCTCATTATAGTATCATATAAAGTATTTTACTGTGCTAACACTCTTCTGTGCTCTGCCATTCATCACCCTTGCCCATCCCCCCCAACTGACAACTTCTGATCTTTTTATTGTTTCCATGATTTTGCCTTTTCCAGAATGTATATGGTTGGAGTCATACAGTATATAGACTTCCCAGATTGGCTTCTTTCACTTAGTAATATGCACTTCACTTTCCTTCATGTCTTTTCATGACTTCATAGCTCATTTCTTTTTAGTGGTAGATAATATTCTTCTGTCTGAATGGACCACAGTTTAACCATTCACCTACCAAAGAAGATCTTGGTTGCTTCCAAGCTTTGGCAATTATGAGTAAAACGGCTATGGACATCTGTGCAGGTTTTTGTGTAGACATCTTAAGTTTCCAGTTCCTTTGGGTAAATACCGAAGGGTGCAACTCCTGGATCCCATGGTAAGGGCATGTTTAGTTTTATAAGAAACCACTTTGCATCCCCATCAGCAATGAATGAGTGTTCCAGCTGCTTCACATTGTCTCCAGTATTTAGTGTTGGTAGTGGTCTAGATTTTGACCATTCTAACAGGTATGTAGTAGTATGTCATTTTTGTTTTAATTTGTATTTCTCTGATGACTTATGATGTGGATCTTTTTTTATATGCTTATTTGTCACTTGAATATATTTTTGGTGAAGTGCTTATTAAGGTCTTTGACCCCCTGTTTTTCTTTAAGTTTTAAGAGTTCTTGGTATATTTTAGAGTATAAGCCTTTACCAGATGTGCCTTTTGCAAATATTTTCTCCCAGTCTGTGAATTACCTTCTAATTCTCTCTCTTGATAATGTTTTTTTGCAGAGCAAAAGTTTTAATTTTAATGAAGTTTAGTTTATCAATTATTTCTTTCATGGATCATGCGTACGGTGTTGCATCTAAAAATGCATCACCCTACCCAAGGTCATCTAGGTTTCCTCTTATGCTATCTTCTAGGAGTTTTATAGTTTTGTGTTTTACATTTAGGTCCATGATCCATATTGAGTTAATTTTTGTGAAAGGTTTGTGTCTAGATTCATATTTTTGCATATGGATGTCCAGTTGTTGCAGTACCATTTGTTGAAGAGACAATCATTACTCCATTGTATTGCTTTTGCTTCTTTGTCAAAGATCAGTTGACTATATATATGGAAGTTTATTTCTGGGCTCTCTATTCTGGTTTGTTGATCTATTTGTCTAGTCTTTCAATAATACCACACTGTCTGTTCCTTCACCATACTACAAAAGGTACTGTAGCTTTATACTGTATTTTTTAATTAAAATATTTTAAAAATTATTGTTGACATATACCTTACTAAGTGATCACCACAATAAGTCTAGTAATCATCTGTTACTGTACGTGGTTATTATGATATTATTGATTCTATTCCCTATGTTGTACATTACATACCCATGACTTATTTTACAACTGGAAGTTTGTACTTGTTAATTCCTTTCCCCTTTTCCACCCAACCTTCCACCCCCACTTCCTTCAGGTGACCATCACTTTTTTCTCTGTATCTATGAGTTTGTTTTTGTTTCATTTTATTTGTTCATTTGTTTAGCATTTTGGATTCCACATATAAGTGAAATCATATGGTATTTATCTTTCTCTGTCCAACTTATTTCACTTAACATAATACTCCCTCAGTCCATCCATGTTGTTGCAAATGGCAAGATTTCATGTATTAATAGTAAGTCTTGGAATTGAGTTGTGTCAGTTTTCCAACTTTGTTCTTCTTTTTCAAGATTGTGTTGACTATTTTCAGTCTTTTGCCTCTGTATAAATTTTAGAATCAGTTTGTTAATATCCACAAAATATTTTGCTAGAATTTTGATTGAGATTGCATTGAATCTATACATGAATTTGGAAAGAACTTACATCTTGACAACATTGAGTCATAAAAACAGATTCTCCATTGATTTAATTCTTTGATTTCATTCATAGTTGGATTAATATCTACCATACTCATTATGACCAGTATATATTTAACTTCATAAGAAACTGCCAGAATGTTTTCTGAAGTGGTTGTATCATTTGCATTCCCACAACACATTTATGAGAGTTCTAGCAACTTCACTAATGTGTATATAGTAATATATCATTGTGGTTTTAGTTTAAATTTCCCTAATGACTAATGGCATTGATCATCTTTCTGCACCTATTTTCCATCTGTTTATCCCATTTGTTGAACATCTGTTCAAATCTTTTGCTCATTTTATAGTGGGTTGCTTAGTTTATTATTGTTAAAATTTGAGAGTTCTTTACATATTGTGGATACAAAATTAGTATCAGATATGCAATATCTAATAACATTTTCCCCAATCTGTGGATTACTCTTTTCATTTCCTTAGCAGGGTTTTTCACAGAGCAAACATTTTTAATTTTACCAAAGTATAATTTATCATTTTAAAAATGGATTATGCTTTGGTGTCATAACTAAGAATTTTTTGACTAACCCACCATCCCAAGGTCACCATCACTTTATTCGGTGCTTTCTCCTAAAATATTTGTGGGTCTATGTTTTACATTTAGATCAACGATTTGTTTTAAGTCAGTTTTTGCAGAAGGTGAGTGGTATAGGTTGACGTTAATTTTCTTTCATGGAGATGTTCAATCATTCCAGCATCATTTGTTGAAAAGACTATTATTTCACCATTTAATTGCCTTTGCAACTGAGTCAAAAGTCAATTATCATACTTGTGCCTAAGTATTTCTGGACTTTTAACTCTGTATCATTAACTGATGTGGCTATCCTTTTGCCAATACCACACTGTCTTGATGTACTTAAACACACTATGGTGTTTAAGTAGGACTGGAAATCAGGTAGTGTGGATACCGCAAGGTTATCTATTCTTTTCCAAAATGATTTTGACTATTCTAGATCCATCATCTTTTCCTATACATTATTTATTTATTTATTTATTTATTTATTTATTTATTTATTTATTTAATTTAATGTATTGAATGAAGTTGAGTAGGGCAATACATTTTTCTTTACTCTTTTTTCGTTTTCTCAGGCTGGATAATTACAGTGGACATATCTTCAAGCTGGATATTTTTTTCTTCTGCCTGCTCAGAATTCATGTTGAGCTCCTCTGGTAAATTTTTCATTTCTGTTATTGCACTTTCCAACTCCAGAATTTCTTTGCTTTCTTTAAAATAATTTCTATCTCATTGATATTCTATATTTGGTGAGACAGCATTCTCATACTTTCCTTTAGTTTTTTAGATGTGGCTTTCTTTAGTTATTTGAATATACATGATTTAGAATTTTTGTCTAATAAGTCCAATGTCTAGGCTTTTTAAAGGACAGTTTGTGTTAACAGCATCTCTTATCTGTATATACTATTATTTCTTATTTCTTTGCATGTCTCATAATTTATTTTGAAAACTAGACATTTTAAATAATAGAATGTGGCAACTTTGGAAATAATATTCTCTTTCCACCACCAACCTGAGGATTGTTAAATTATAATTGTTTGTTTTTTTGTTGCTTGTTTGCTTAGTGACTTCTCTGAGCTACAATTTTAAAGTCTGTATTCTTTGTCATATGGCCACTAAAGTCTGTTTGGTTAGCTTAGTGGTCAGCTAATATTGAACAAATATTTTTTGAATATCAAGAATGAATAAGTCTCTTAATTTTTGCCAAAGGGCTTTTTGAACATGTTGGGACATACCTTCAATATTCAGCCAAGCAGTTGACAAATCTGTCATAGATTGGACTTCCTGCTTTCTGAGAGCCTCAGGTCAGTGAGAGGTGAGACCTCACGGCCTTCTTAGGTTTTTGCTGAGCATGCACACAGCTCGATGTACATATGTGGCCCTCTAGATTCCCAGAAATATATTAGAGCTTTTCAAAGTTCCTATACACATCACATTTCCCTGTTTTTCCTTTAAATATTTTTGGTTAGTCTATTATTTACCCCAAGTATTATCTACCATGTTAGGCATTTTCAAATTTTGGTAATTGCCTGTAGTTGTTTTCAACAAATGTCCCTGGGGAAAGGGGTTTTTGCACTGAGCAAGTTCCATGCTAGATCAAAGAAAGACAGCATTGCAAATGGGGTCTTCCAAGGAATGACCAGAGAGATCAAATAATGATAATACTCTGGGAATGAGGTTTTGCAGGAGGGCCACTCATTCGCCCCTGCCAGTAGCTGCTAGGTTGATGGTTTTTACCATGAAGGGGGGCTGTTAGTATTCAAAACTACCACAGAGCTGGAGAGAAGGGCATGGGACTAAGGCAAGTTAAAATACCACAACGCTCACTGTTATTTCTGCAGTTCAGCTGTTTCTGTTGAATAATTGCTTCCTGGATTGCTGCAGTCCTTGGGTTCACTGCTAGAGTTTTGAAAAAGTGAATTTTGACAATTTCTGTTACTCCTTTTATTGCTTTTATGGAAGGAGAAACTTTTGGAGGCCCTTACTCCACCATTTTCACTGACATAACATTCATGAAGGATGTTTTCACAGGATATAAGGTTATGGTTTGACAGTTTTTTCTTTTAGCATTTTAAAAGTTTTGTTTCACTCTCTTCTGGTCTCCATGGTTTCTTAATAGAAATTTGCATTCATTTGAACCTTTGTTCCTCTATATGTAACGTATTGTTTTTCTCTGGCTGCTTTCAAATTTTTTCTTTACATTTTATTTTATAATGTTCAATTATCATGTGTCTAGATATGATTTTCTTTGATTTCTTTTTTTCTGGTTGAGGGTCTCTGAGCTTACTGAATCTGTAAATCTATGTTTTCCATCAACTTTGAGAGGTTTTTAGCCATTAATTTTTCTGTGCCAATATTTTACTTTTGTTTTGGGTCTCCACTGACAAATGTTAGGTCTTTTAATATTGTCATACAATTTTATTCTGTTCAATTTAAAAATTTTGTTTCTCTGTGTTCTTCAGACTATATAATTTAATTGACTTACCTAAGTTTAATGATTCTTTTCTGTCATCAACATTCTTTTATTGATCCCACTCAGTAAAATTTTTTTGTTTTAGATATTTCTCAATTTGAAAATTTCTGTTTTGTTCTTTTTTATAGACTTTATTTCTTTGTTAACAATAACTACCTCTGCATTGATTTAAATAAAGAGTGTTCATAGAATATGCTGTTCTTGGGTTTGGGTTTGTGGAACTCACATTGCCCTTGAGCAAAGCATCAAGAGACGAGAGAGAGAAAAAGGAATTCCTCACACACTCTTTGGCATTCAAAGACCCCCTTTTACAGTGCTTTTTGTCAGAGATACGGGGTTTAGTTGCCTGCACTGCTGCCATCACTGTGGCAATGCAGCACTGACACTGGGCTGGTATTGGAACCAGGCCAGGAGGAAAAGATAAAAAGAATAAACAATGGTGAATCTAGATTGTAGGGGCTCCTTTTCTCCTTCCTCTGGCCAGAAAGAGGGGGATTCTTTCAGGGGTTTTGTTGTCTGTGCTCACTGCACAGTTCCATGACTGAGACCACCTTTGGGTTAAATTTAGAAGATAGAAGAGAAAAACAAACAGACCAGGAAACTTACATTTTGTCATTCTTTTCCCCTCCCTAGCATACACGCTATTGCTTACTTTCAAGAGTCCTCAAGTAGACACTTTTTGTATCTTGTCTGGAGATTTTAGTTGTAATCAGTGTGAGAGATAGGTTGTAGTGGGCTTACTTTACCTTGGTCAGCACAATTATTTACCATAATACCATTAAGATAGAAGATAATAATAATTTTAATACTTGGAATTATGTAGGATTTTTAACTAAGTCATGATTCAAAGAAGAGATCATAATGGAAAAATTTTAAATATTTAGAATTAAATGATAATGAAAATACCTCACATTAGAATTTGGAGGTGCCGTGAAAGTGGTCATGTTAGAAAATTTTATAATCCTATGTAATAACGTTAAAAAATAAAAATAGGTAAAATTTAATGAGCTAAGTGAGTTAAATTTTAAATTGAACACCTAAATTGAGGTGTTTAACTGGAGAAATTAGAACAAGAAAACCTAAAGAATGTGAAAAGGAGATAATAAAGATTTTAAACAGAAATTAACTGTAAGATGAAGGCATAACAAAAAGGATCAACAAAGCCAAAAGTTTGTTCTTAGAAAAGACTAATGAAATTGACAAACCTCTGGTGAGGTTGAGCAGTTAAAAAAAGAAGAGCAGACACAAATAATATCAAGAATAAAAAAAGAGAACGTACCTGTAGATACAGCAGAGATGAAATGATAGTGAAAGATGACTGTAGCTATCTTTATGCCAATAATTTTTATAATGTAGATGAAATGGATAAATTCCTAGAAAATATAGAACCTATTAAACCTCACTCAAGTAGGAATGGAAATCCTGAATTCTATAACTATAATATATTGAATCAGTTTTATAAAATCTTTTCACCGTGATAACATAGACCTGTTGGATTTACAGATGAATTCCCATTCTTATCACTCAGATCCCAGAAAGATGAGCTAAGGGCCTTAAAAAATTTTCAAGGGCCCATGAAAATATTTGAGTTTCCAAAGTATGTTATTGGCTTCGAAATACGAAAATGATAAAACAGATAAAAACAGGTTTATTTAAATATCTACATGTCCATTGGTCTAATCCAACTCAACTCTTACGTAGTTGTGTATAAATGATACTTATAGGTTTATCTTAATATGATGTGGAGTGAGGATGTCAAAAATAAAAGTAAGGGCCTAGCTGTATCTTAATACACCCTGTCTCTTCCCCAGTCCCTCCCGCTGGTTGCGAAGTAGCCCCTTCTCCACCAGAGGGCGCACCAAGCAGGCACTTTAGCTTGCTTTGTGATCCTCTCCTCCCAGTTGGTCCCCAGCAGGTATCCCACATTCACTTCGCACTCTTCCCTCTCTCTGAGCCTTGGTTTTCTGGCTTGTAAATTTGGAGTAACAAGGTCTCCTTCACAGAGGTGATCCAATGTTCTACCAATGGCACTCAGGATTCTGGGGGCAGATGGAAGTCCTTAGGGAGAAGGGAGCCTGGAATGTTCCTCTTGTCTGAGGATCCTTGACTGAGAAGCCCAGGGACTGAAGAAAGGGCAGGCATAGTAAGACTCATTCTGCTGCCTCCTTGATTTCCCTCCAAGGACAAAGGCTGGGGCAGAGATGGAGGAGTGGTGGGAGTCGGGGAGGTACTAAAGGTAGGAACAGCTACTCACATTTTGACACAGGACTGCTCTTCTTCCTGAGCTTGTCTTTCCTCACTAAGATGAATAGTAAATTTCAAAATGCTGTATGAACTCAGAGGAGTCTTAGGGATCTCCTGGCTGGAGTTGGGGGAGGGAGGGTGGGTGAAAACAAAATTAGAGAAGTTTTATGGAGGAGTTAGTCTTTAATTCAATGCCAAAGGGCTGGTAGGCTTCTTTTTTTAATTAAAAAAATTAAATACCTTCTTTTTCTAATTATAAAATAAAAATACTTAATACAGAAAATTTATACAGGAAAGCACTCCCCAAAGAGTGTTTCTTAATCATTTCGTCATCCAGAGAAATCATCCTTTAGTAGTTTGGTGTATAATCTTTCTTTTATATCTTATGCACATATTTATAACAATATATCACTACTTTGAAAACTGTCTTTTTTCAGTGTACATCTTTCTATGCCATTTCATGTTCTTCTGCTGCATAATTTACATCCATTTCACATCCCATTGAATAAATGTGCCAGAGTTTATTTAATCTATTCCTTATCTACATGTAAATTGTTTCCAGATTTTTATTATTGTAAAATGTTTTACTAATCATCTTTGGAGCTAAAATATTTATATTTGTTTTCTTAGGGGAAATTTGCACGAGTACAATCTGGGATCATCTTAATCTAATTTTAGTTTAATGTGATACCATTTTTTATTGTATCTAGAAGTGGAACTGTAGTGTCAAAGAGTAAATGCACATGTAATTTTGCTAGACAGAGGTAATGCACCATTTTGCATTCTCACCAACCATGTATGAGAGTTTTTGTTACCATCAGCCTCACCAACTGGATAGGCTATCAAATTTCTGGATGACCAGACACAAGAGGGATATAGACCAACATAAGTAATAAACAACAGAAACAGACCCAGATGCTCAAATATAGGGGGACAAATAGGAAGAGAAATGCCAGCTCAATATGGGGGAACACTTCCTGACAATCAGAGTTGTCTAATGAGAGCATGGGCTTCTCAGAAACTGATAGGCTCCCTGTCACTGGAGTTGTTCAAGGAAAGGCCAGATAACCATTCAACAGAATGTGGTACAGAAAGTTTCAGCAAGGACCTTTAAAGCCTGGAGAAAAACACACAACCGTATTGATTGATTGCCTCATTGAAAATTCATGAATTAAGACCATGAACCTTAATTAGGCCTTTATTGATGCCAGGAAATCCTATGTCCTTCGTCCATTCACTCTCTCCTTTACTTCTAGAGAATTATTCACACCTCCTCAAAATCTCAACACCTCCTACCTCATCTTTATTCTCAGCTCCTGACCTTTCTTCCCACTTCACTGATAAAATGACGTCAGTCAGAAGAGAGCCTCCACTGCTATACACTACTGGCATCTGCCCCCAGGCACTCTTCTCCCATTAGTTGCCATAGATGAACGTTCCATGCTCCTAGCTAGAACCATTTCTTCCATTTGTGCACAGGATCCTACCCCCTTTCCACGACTCATGGGCATTGCTCCTGCTATGTTCTGTCTATCTCGGCCCTCATCTCCTCACTGCCCCCTTCCCTGCCTTGCACATACTCGCTACTTCACTAGTCTCCTTGCTCTTGCTCAAAGACATCAGGCACACTTTTGCCCTAGAGTCTTTACTTTGTTTTCGTTTCTTGGAAAGCTCTTCTCACAGGTAACCACGTGCACAGCACATAACTCCTTTGCTTCCATTTACATTGACTGGATTAAAAAGGAAAAACAGTCTAACTATAAGCTCTTTACAAGAGGTATCTAAAACATAAGAATATAGAAAGTAAAATAATGAACAACTTACCTTGTAAGCAGAAACCAAATAATGGTAGTATGCTATATTAATTTTGAATAAAATTGACTTTAAGGCTTAGAGAGATAAGGAGGGCCGTGGTACAATAATCAAATTAAAAATTTGCTAACACGATGTAAGAATTCTAAATAGATATGCACCTGATAATATAGCCTCAAAATATATAAAGTGGAAACCCACAATTATAGTGAGACGTTCTTAACACACCTCTCATGTACTATCTCCCAGTATGGGAATGAGCTATTTATACCTTTATCATTAGACTGTGAGCATCCCAAGGTCAGAGGCTACCTTGATCTTGGCTGTATCCTAAGTGAGGTGCATAGTGCCAGGCGCAGGCTGGTCTTCATGCATTGTTTTCTGGACTGAACTTCCTCCAGCAATGGTGAGGTCACTGTGTTCTGAAGCAGCACCGTATTATTTGGGAATGCTCTTACTCTTAGAAGGGTCTTAGTTTTCTGGATTGACTCTGTCCTCTCCCTTCCCCCCAGCTTTCCGAATGTGGCTTGGGCATGGATGGGTTCTGGAGAGTTTCCCTCCATGCAGAATGAGTGTGTCTGAGGCCAGATCTTTTAAACTGTAAGTGTAAATTGCAGAGAATTGAAAGTAGATCAATTGTTTTTCCTTTCCTACAGGGTCCTAGGCTGGGCATGGGTTCTATTAGAAGAATCCTTTCTGGGTAATTATCCATCCACTCTCAATAATGTATCTGGGCGTAGGCATTAAGGCTTTTCAATTATTCACATTGTCAGAGTTTTCATCTCCTGGTGAAACTTTTCTGGAAGTTCCTGAGGCAGAGCTTTTGTGTGCTTGCGAGCATAGCTAAAGCTCTTGCCTCTGTCTTTGGTAGGCTCTTAGCCAAGCGCTGTAAAGCTGGGCCTATCGAGGTCATTATGGCAATGCAGTGGCTTTCTGGAGAGTCCACCTCATCTATAGGGAGGTTTCAATGACAAGGCGGCTGTGAGGATTTAGATAGTTTGTAGGCCTTCGCTTTTCTCTGGGTTCTGGTTAATTTTTCAATTTGTATTGCACACCCTTCCTCATAGGCTCTCTACCTTTCTCTGCTCTGCTCTGTGTCCTGAGGAATTGGCCCTCAGTTCATATCACCTGGGCTCCCTGGTTGGGTTCTGCCAATGGAAGCACTGGCTAGAGATCAGAGGGAGGAGCAGAGAGAGATTAGGAGATTTCTTCCCCACTTTGGTGCCATGGTTTTGAGATGACCTCTTCCATGGTTCCCCCAGAACACGAGCAAGCCATTTCCCCTTTGCCCTTCTAGACTTAGAAGTGGCAACAGCTTGCCACAGCGGTCTGTCCCTGGGTGACAAACCACTTGTTATTCTCTTAACCCTGACAACAAATAGCCCTTCATTAAATTGTCTTCCAAGTCCCATCTGACTTCTTTTCCTGTTGGGACCTTTCTGGGATATAAAATTATACAGAATACGCATTCTCTCTGAAAGACGACCCATTTCCTTACTTTAAGAGTTCAGACTCTTTGTCAGATACACCTGGGAGGACTCTTGGGCTAGATCTCATATGCTATAAAGTCTGCGACTCTGAGAAGGAAAGACTTATGTGGGGTCACAGAGGTAAGAGATAAGTCTCAGATTCTTATCTCCTGTGCTCTGCTTCTCCCTCCAACTGCTGGGCCTTCTCTTGGCATCGAGGAGACATGGGAAAGTGTTACTCTCCACTGTTTACCTCATTTATGTCTCACTACAATCTAATGATGTGGTCATCACTGCCCCCACTTTTGAGGTAAGGAAAGAGGGGCAGAGAAAGGTTAAGTAGCTCTCCTAGGATCACACAGCCAGTGAATGGAAGATTGAGAGTTAAATCCAAGTCTGTCAGACTCTAGCCCCATGAATTTCACAGGTGCACAAGAACACAGGTGCAGAGATTCACCTGGGACAGGAGGAAGTACACCTGCTGCTGAGAGGAAGGAGATAGATGTTGGTTTAGATAGGATGGAGGGGAGAGGTGGTACGGTCCTTTTCTTAAGTGGGAGGACAGGTGACTTGGGAATAAAGGGGCAGAAGTCGGGGTAGAGCCTGAGGAGTCAAGGAAGGAACCGAAAGTGCTTAGTACAGACAGGGCTGGTGTACAGGAAACAGTAAATACCTGTTCATGTGAAAGTCAATACCTGTTTATTATTATTTTGTGCCTGTGGGGATAGAGCCCAAAGAGCAGTTTCCAGGCTCTCGACCTCACGTGGAAAGGTGCTGGCTCAGGTAGTAGATGGCCATCAGCTGTGACTGGTTGGCCATCAGCTGTAACCAGTTAGCCATTAGCCACTAATAGAACTGCCGTGGCTACGCTAGGGGGTTGGTTGGTTGGTTGGTTGGCAGAGAAGCAGACGGCAAATTGTGCATTGTGTGGATCCTACTTCCTGTATCTCCAACCCAGCTGCCAGCGAGAATATAGTGGTATGAACCCCCTATCCATGGCTCCGTGGGTGTGCCTTTTTGGCCTCACATATCCTGCGTTCTTATGTGGGGAGCGGGACCAGACACCCTATATTACAGTGTCTTTCCTCAAAACCTCACTTTTTAAATTACCCTCAAATGTTATCTTTCTCCCTGAAACTGGGAGCACAATAAACAGAGGAAATGGCAGACTCATGCTGGAGAAGCCAAAGTGGCTTCTAGAGCCAGGTCCGTGGCAGGCCTCCTTCGAGAAGGACACCTGAAGCCTTCCCCAGGCCAGCCAGAGCAAGCTCCTGAGAGTCCAAATGGTCAGGGAATGCCCACTGAGTCACCCAAGTAGGCACCAACACAGTGACAGAAGTAGCATCTCCCTGACATGTCTCTGCTGTGGTTGTCCTGCTATTTTTGGAAAGGTGTTGCCCCTTAGACTTTGGAAAGAGGGCCTCTGGTTTAGCTCAGGGTGCATGGCCACTGCTCAGACTCCCAAGATCCCGCAGAAGCTTGGTTAAGGTGCTGGCCAGGACAGAGTGTGGCTGGCCACAAAGCTGGTGCTGGTCTGGCACCTGGGTGGCCCTTCCTCCTGAGCTCAACGGCCTTTGATTTATTGTTATGAGTCAGAAGCTATGGCTCTTCCCACAAGAGTGATCCTCAAAGTTTAGCAGGCATCAGAATCACCTGGAAGTCTTGTTAAAATACAGCATGCTGGACTCTAGCTGGGGGAGGTTTTGGTTCAGTAGTTCTGGGGAGATACTTGAGAATTTGCATTTCCTATATGATCCCAGGGGTTGCAGATACTGCTGGTCGAGGATGACTTGGAAAACCACTGCCCTGGGAAACTGCATATTTGCACACTCATTCATTTACGTCCTGTCTGAGGTCTGGATGTAGGGACAAGACAAGGGGTTAGGGATCTTGGGTTATTTCCACTAACTTGCTTTGTGGCTGTATTACTGAAGGTGGTTTTGGTTGTGAGTAATGGAAAATAGCTTGTCACTCTAAGTAAAACAGGGAATTCTGGGGTAGGATGCTCGGGAATCTCTCTGAATTCAAGGAAGAGTTGAACAGTTTGGGTTTGGGAAGGGCAGAGCAGCCCTGGGGCCCTCGGCACCTGGAATTCATGTACCTGCTGTCCAGCGCACTCCAGTCAGGTGATCTGGCCACTGGTAACCTCTAGTCCAGCCTATTCAAATTCCAAATGCTGATGAGAGGTAATCTGATTGCCCCACAAAGGGCAGGCCCTTCCCGCCCTCCCTCACTTAGCCAGTAAGCCACAGCAGGTGTGTGGTGGAGAGGATGCAGGAGAGGGGCCAGAAAAGCAGCAGGGCTGCCCAGGCCCTACTGCCCTGACCTGAGCAGCTGTGAGCCCACGAGGAGCCTCCTGAGGTAACCATGCCAACAGTCCTCCCCTCCCTGGGCTTCAGTTTCTTTATCTGTAGAATGAGTGTTCCGGGGTAGAACCTCATCATTGGATCAGTGATTTTTTTCCTCAAAATGTGCCTGCATCATGATTGCTTGGGATGCCTGAAAATAGAGACCTACATGCTCCATGGTGTAGTGCTAAATGGTCCATTATGGGCTTTCCAAAACAGAGCAGAACAAAGTAAAACAAAACGTAATGCCCGGATTTGTAGTGTTTGCTCAATTTTGAGGGTGTAAATAAATACTCCCACCACGGCCAGTTTCAAGCTAGCAAAGTGAAGTCATTGAACATGGAGTTGGGAAGAGAGATGCACCAGGCTCCAGCTCACCACCTGCCTGTGGAATCAGAACCTCAGAGGGAGGCCTGGGAAGCTGCATTTCACCCTCAGGCAATTCTGGTGGATAATAACATTTCAGAACCCCTGCACCCAGAGATCTCTTGGGGCCTTTCCGGTCCTTACATTGCCTCATTCTAATTATATTCCAGGTTCTCACACTGGCTCTGGGAGTTGGGGAAAATTTTCCCTTTGGAGGGCATTGCAGAAGAAGACCTAAGGGACTGATGGGTCATTGCCCAAGTGAGTCAATGGTATGTCTGCCCCAGCCTGTCTGGTACCCTGGGGCCACATTCACCTCTCCCTATGCCCCGTGAGTGTCCTGTTCTGCCATCACTCCTAGAGGTAGGGCAGCAGCAGTGTTTGATGCGCATGTCTCAGGGATGCAGGAGGGGGTTGGGGGACATGAGGTTGCAGCTATGGACACTGGGATCCTGGCCCATCTCTCATCTCTGTGGGTGGGCTGGCCTTTCAGCTGCTATCATGAACTTCTGATCTGAGATCTCCATCCCCAGGACTGAGAGCCTGCCTGGGCATCAGCTATTTTTGTGCAGGTCCCTCATCTTGATAACCTTCTCTGAGTACGTGGAGGACAGAGTAGAAGACGCCATCTCTGACTTGAGATGTACTGAGGCAGAGAGCCCACGGGAGACTCACCCACAGACAGCAGGGCTCACACAGAAGCTGGGAAGATGGAGGTTGAGGGGCAGAAGGTACAAACTGCTGACAGGAATGCCAATTCTTTCTTTAGGGACCTTTCAGAAGAAACCATGTGCACGCTGGAGGTAGGTTGCACATTTAATTTGAGCTGGAACGACCTCCGACTTCCTCTTTTGCTATAAAGCGCTGGTTCTCACAGTATGACTCCCAGACCACTGGCACACCTTTCACTTGGGAATTTGTTAGCAATGCAAGTTCTCAGACTCAGAATGGCCTCTCCCCTCCCAGCCATTGCCTGACAACATGATTCCAGGTTCATTTGTGGGGATTAAGCAGTCTTCTCTCAAGAAACCCTTTTTCAGTCCAGATGCCACAAAGGGCGGACGTGCTGAGCTGTCCTCAGACCGCAGAGGAGATGGGCTTGTGTCAGCGGAAACGATCAGGGAATTCCGGGAGAGGGCTGGGGGTAGGAAACCACAGAGACAAAAGAGATGGTCCTGGGTATGGCAGGCCTTCCTGGGCACTCGCTAGTGGCACCACGTGAGAGGAGGCCCAGGGCCAGCATAATAGCTTCTGCTTGGAGATGTCTTGCTTAGTGTGGAAACGTCAAGCAGCGGACAAGTTCCTGGGCTGCTAAACTCGCCTCTCTTCTGCTGTAGGGCCTGTTCTCTCAACTTCCCAGGCTCTGGGCTTTGCTCCTTGTCCTCCATCCCGGCCCTGTCCTGTCTGCTCCCTACTCCCTCTCTTACCAGAGTCTTGCCATCCTTCTGCAATATGGCTGTAGCTCCGTTGATCAGCACATTTTCTCTACTACCTGAGGCTTGGGCTTTTGTGCTGTGCCTTGCCTTCTGGGTCTTGTCCAGCTTCATCTGGGCCTGGAGTCCACGCCCTTCTTGGCCAGCCCCTCGACAATGCCCAGAGTCTCTGAGGAGCCCCCTACATGATCCCTTCAGAAGGGTGCACCTGTGTCTTTGTCATTGACCATGTAGGGTCTGCTGGGCAAATTGGATTTGGAGCTGAGGCTGGGGGTTGACTATTGACCTGGCTGGCTGAACTAGAAATCTGAAATCTTCCCTCCAATTAGATCTGAACGTGTCCTTCCTCGAGGGACGTGTTAAGTTGGGTGGAGGTGGGATCAGATGTTGGGAGGAAAAATAACCATGAAATCAGGCTAAAGGGGACCTTTTCCTGGTGTAGCTCTAGACCATTCCTGAGGCTTCTCCTTTGGTGAAACAAACCATCTGTGGTTGTGCCACTGAGTGTATGTGCGCATGTATCTCTCCACCTGTGTGTCTCTCTGTTTCCCTATGAGGGTTCCCATGCATAGCTGTGTGGAGTCTCCCTTCATCTCACAAGCTACAAGGCCACCGGCAGGTGATTTACACCATTCAACCTCCATTTTCTTTGCCTGTGTAATGGCAATGATTATAACTTCTACAGACAACTGTGGTGGTAAAATGAAACAATGCACATAAGCTCCTTAGCACAGTTCCTGATGCTCACGTGTTAGGCTGTTATTACTAGAGGCCTTACGCAAGTCACTTAGCCTCCCTGTGCCTCAGTTTCCTCACGCATAAATTGGGTATAATACTGGAACCCAGTGTTGTTGCAAGGATTAGGGACGTTGATATCTGTAAAAGTACTTAGTACGGTGTTATAAATATTAGTGATGATAATGCTTGTTATCTTTCTGTGTATGATGTGTCTGGGTGAGAATGTCTGAGTTTGTGAATGTCTCAGCGCAATTCTTTCTGCTCGTGTGTGTGATTGTACATGTGTGTGTATGTGTGCATCTGTGTTTATGCGGCCAGCCACGCCTCCTGTCTCTGGGTGCAGTTTGCTGTTGGCCCAAGCCTCGACTCCCTGAGCCAGCCAGGGCCAGCGCTGGGGATGGAATTTCCATTAAGAATTAAGTAGGACAGCACTGTGAATCCAGGCAGGCCACGAGGAGGGGTCGAGGGGGATGATGCTCCAACTCGGAGCTCCCTCGGGTGGCCTCAGTTCTGGACTGTGTCGGAGAAGGCCTCTGCCACCTTTGCCTCGAGTCGCAGGCCTTGCCGGGGCCATGGCCCAGAAGGATGGGCAAGGAGAGAGGAGTTGCCCCTATGGGCCTCGGTAGGGACACTTGGAGTTGCTGCAGCCACGACTGGAGCCATGAGGCGGCCTCCCGAGAATGGAGAGGCGGCCAGCGAGGGTATAAGCGGTTGGGGCCTGTGGGGCCGACAGGAGCCGAGGAGGCTGGGCTGTGCAGTACGTATCTGGGAAAGTGTATGTGTGTGTATGTGTGTGTGCTTATGTATTGGGGAATGCAGGTGGGGGACACTCACACCAAGTGTCCTAAGGGAATGTCTAGCAAACCAAGTCTGTTCCTCTCTTGCTCTGAAAACCAGACACAGAATTTTGTCCTGGAAATAAAAGATCTCTGAGGCTTTTTGTGAGTATTTATCCTGTGTATGATCTAAGCCTTATTCCATTTCTAGCATACTGAAAAAATATCTTAGCTTTCTAGGTACTTTTACATTCCTGATCTCATCTCATACTTTCAACAACCCATGAGCTAGACAGAGACTATTAGGATCGCCAATGTAAATATGGGAAAACTGAGCCCCAGAGAGGTTAAGTGACTTGTCCAAGGACACACAGCTAGAAAGAGGAAGCAAAGTCAGGTCTCTTTGAGGACAAACTCCAGACTATTTTTATTACATTACCTGGCCTACCAGAAATGGACTCAGAGAAAAGAGTCTGCAAACTTTGCCTGTTTGAGGAAGGCTGTGGCTGTAGTGTTAATGCCCAGCCTTGTGGGTTTCTAGGGCCCAAACTCTGTCCCTGGGCCCTGAGACAGCCTTTGCTGAGCTAGGAACTGAAGCTCCTCTTAAGGGACTGGGGAGTAGCATCAGCTGTCCCTGGATGGATGGAGAACAAGCTGGCTTGTCTGAGGGGAACGACTTGGGCAGCCACAGAGCCTGCGGTCCCAGACAGCTGAGGCAGTTGAGTTAATGTCAGGAGCTGCATTGTGTCCAGGGCCCGGGAACAGGAGTCATTTTTAGCCAAGGCCTGAAAAAGGGAACAGGAATATTAGCCTCAAGGAAGAGAAGGCTGAGATTGGACCTTGGAGTGGTCATTGTGTCATGGAGATGGAGCTGGCCTCCCTGTCCTTGAATGTGTACTACGAGCATATTGACATAATTTGCACACAAGCGATGCAGGTTAGATGCTAAGGAGAACTTCCTGCCAATTAGAGCGTTCAAACTTGGGAACAGGGCCCCAGGGAGGCTAAGGGCTGCCTGTCCTATGTGATCCCCGAGTGAGTAGAGGCCCTGCAGCATCCCCTCCTTCCCCACCTCCCATTCACGGCAGGGAGGAGGAAGTTTGATGGGATGACCTTGAAGCTTCCTTCCAGTTCAAGAACGTACCATTCCTGAGCTTTTGGGTAGAACTTAGCCTTCTTCTCTAGACTTTGCCATCTGACACAAACTTCCCCAAAGGGGAGGTTTGATGTGCCCCTAGTTTGGAGGTGACTCTCAGCTATCACCCTCTGCCTGTTTTGACAGGTCTATGATGTGGAGGTCCGTGAACTTATTTGGGGACTTAGGTTCCAAAGGGAAGCACCTGTGGTGAATAAACCAAGTCGCATTCCAGGCATTTGGGGGCTGCTCAAAGTTTGGCGGCTCTCTCCACTGAGCATGTGAACCGCACCCAAACCCCTCCTTGTTTTGTTTCAGCTCCAAGGGAAACGATCACAGCGCATTCCCTTCTCGTCTCCAGATGTTGGCATGCGGGGCGCATGTGGGCATCCTGCTGGGACTGCTCTGAGACTCCCGGGTGCTTACCCGTGGTGACTCGCGCCCAGCCAGGGGTGAGCCAGGTCTCTAATTAGACTTGACCGCGTCCCCATTCCAGTACTCCCTACAGAGTGCGACGTTTCCACTGCCGGGGGGCACCAAAATAGCTTCTCGGCGGGGCTGAGACTCCAGGCAGCAGAGGCTGACGCGGGACAGAGGCTTGGCAGGGAGCGCGCTGTTGTTGAAGGTCCTGCAGCGGCCCGGGAGCGGGCGGGCGGGGGCAGAGCGGGGCGGGGGCACGGGGCAGCAGGCGGACCCTCGGGCTGGGCCGTCCCAAGTTCAGCCACTTGCGCACGGCCTCTGGAGCCCCAGCTGCGCCCTGCCACCTCTGGCCGCTGCACGCCACCTCTCTAGCCGGCCACCCTCTAGCCCACCGGCTTCCTCAGAGTAAGTAGACTCTGCTGGCTGGATTCAGGGGCCGGTGCTGGGCTTGCCAGCTTGCCCGGGAATAGAGCATGTTTGGGGCGATTTGGATAGGAGGTGTAAGTGTGTCAGTGTGAATGCCAGGGCCAATGTATTAGCATGTGGAACTTTCTAGCATGTGTCAAAGGGTGTGAGTGAGGGTAGGAGAATGTGTCAGTGTGTGTAGGGACTAACGTGTAGGTAGGCGTGGAGTGTTCCCACAGATGGCATGTGTGTCTTTGTGGCCTGGACAGCTCTGTGTGGACCTTGTCTGCTCCCCTGTAAGTACATTCGTGCGGAGTAGGAAGGCTGCATGTGGGCTGAGTGCACGAGTAGACGGATAGATGTGTGTGAGTGAGCCGACGAGGGCAGAAACTGGGGCACAAGGAGTGTTATCTGAACTCAGACTTTGAGGGTGACCTGACTTGTCCCCAGCTGGGGTGCCTTCTCTGTAGGTCATGCAACTTTGGTTTCTCAGGACTGTAAACAGGGCAGGAGCTCAGAACCTTTGCTTAACACTGGAGTGAACGGGGCTCTGAGTGACTCCAGCTGGCTGGCCAGGGAGGTGAGACAGTTTGGGGGGACCTCGCTGTCACATCAGAAGAGGCAGGAGGACCGTGAGAAGGATGAGCAGACCACACACCCACAGACACTCACAGGGCACCCATGCCCACACAGTCACAGCTGCTCATGTGTATACGTATTCTTGCCCACACAAGCCAGTCTTGAATGCATTTCCTCACATACTTTCAACACGCACACCTGTGGACAATGACATGTATGCAACAGGCACCTACATGTATAAAATATGCATACGCGCAAACACGCACATCTGGCTTGACCCCCCTCTCAGCCTGCAGCCCCCATTTTAGGTCCCCTTTAGCCCACATATGGCACCTTGGATAAAGTGTCCAAAACTGTCTTTGGTAGGGCATATCTTGCATCAGAGATTTTGGCTGGGGGGTCAGGGTAGAGGGGACACAGTGCCTTCGAGGTGTCCCATTTGATCTGAAACAGAGGGTCATGGAGCCTGCCGCCTTCGTGTCTGGGACTTAGAGGCATCTATGCCTCTTGCAAGTTGAAAGGCCAGGCTGAGGCGGAGCTCACACCTGTGATTTGCCCAAGCCTCTAGCTTATGCTCTGGATTCCCTCTGCAGCAGAAAAGCAGCGGGCCTTCTGTGAGCAGGCCCTCACAGGCGTGTGACAGGAGGAGCAGTGAGCTGTACGGGGCCGCTTCCTTCTCTTCTTTGGTTTTAATCAATCCTATTTTGAGTCTCCCACCTGTAGGCAAAGCTGGAAGAGCTGGCCTTTGCTTGCTCCTCTCCCCTCTTCCAATGGTTACCTCTTTTCTTGACAGAATGTTGTTGTCCCTGACTCCCTTCCCCTGGGGACTACTAGGGACACACTAAATAGTGCTTGGAAGAGCAGGTGCCCCAAAATATCAGCTGGTGGTGGTTTTATTATTATTATTACCTCTAAATCTCTCCCATCCTGGTTATTCTTCTCTGGACAGGCTTTATTAAGGTGCCCAGACTAAATGTGTTCCTTCAGTTGGGAAGTTAGGAAGATGACTTATTCTTCCTCTGTGTTTATGGTTTGGTCTGAGGGGTGCCTGAGTTGTCACCCCACCAACTCCCTAATGCAGATGGGCTTTAGCCATTTCCTGAGGGGGTGGGGGCTGGGATCTACCTTCCCCTGGCCTAGTCCTTGGCCTGATTCTTGGGGACGGTTAAATAAGAACAGGCGGTGATCACCCTGGCAGACTTCTTGCAGAACGAAGGTGGCAGGGGAAGGACATCTGCATGCCTTCTGTAACCTTCTCTTGTGGGGACCCCCAGCCACCTTAGGATTCAAGAAAGGCTCTGGAAAACTGGAGGAGTCATGATGACTCAGTCTCAGGCTGTTGTCCCATTTTTTTAAAATTAATCAAATGTACATACTTGCCAATCAGAATTTCACAGCAACACTAAAGAATCATAGAGCATCAAGGGCAGCCCCACTATGTTAACATAGTTCCAGTTTAAAGAAGAGAAATCAGACAACAGAAGAATGATAAAAGAATAATCACCATTTATTGAATCTTTAATATATTTTTTTTTCACTTACTTTTCACAACTTTGTTATGTTAATAGCCCCACCCCCAGCACATTTTTTTTTCTGACAAGGAAATTGTGGCTTAGAATGTTCAAGGGATTTCTATAAGTCTGTGACTCCTGAGCATTTTACATAGTCTTTGTGTTTCCCTTTTTACTCTGGCTGCTAGGAAGCTCTCAGTCTATCACATGACTCCATTCTAGTAACTATGTTAATTAGAACGCCGGCTTTGACTTTTTTGATTTCTGCTTTAACAGCTTAATAGTGTACACATCTATAACTGTAAACTCCCACATCTTTTGTAGAAAGAGATCAGAATAAGTGAATGAGCAACCAACAATTGAGCATTCTATTGGTCTCTGAGGATGAGAACCATATTGCATGGATTTTTTTGGGGACATCTCCAATTTCAAATATTTTATCTGGTTTTCAAACCATATGTCTCAATTTTGGCATCTGTGTCTTTGGACTCTGATTCGTGACCATGTCTTGGGCTTTTCTTCCTAGCAGCTCTGGGAGATAATGCCCATCTCTGTGCTGGCTCAGACAATGAAGATTGTTGAGAATGAATCGGGCCATTGATAAATGCCCCCTGCTCGGAGTTCTTCAGCTGCCAACTCTTCCCTCTCTCAAAAGCATGAGTGTCTGGGTGTCTGAAGGAGTTTGACCCTTGCCTTAAGCCTGGCCCTTGCCCCACGGCCACCCCTTCCTCATGTGACCCTGCCTACGCCCAGGGCTCTGCTGGGAGGTCTGTGTCTTTTGGACCTTAGCTCTGCCTCCGCCATCCTGGACCACATGGTCTCTGATCAGGGATGGCCCTTCTGGAGCGGAAGCTTAGGACAAGGAGTGGGGGCTTTGGAATGTGGAGGAACACACAAAGGGGCTCGTTTGCCCCCTGCCCAGATCAGAAAGACCATAGGCTAGTCCTCACTCCTTTCTCCTTCCTGATGAGGGGGTCTCAAGTCTGCCAAGTGAGTCCTTTGTCTCCTCTTACCTGCAAGAGATGTGGGCCACCAGGGGCATCTGAATATAGGGCAGGACTCGAGCCACACTGCACCGTTGGTGAAACTTCTCATTCACTCCAAGATGGCCTTACCCTGCCCACGGCTATTCCTGTTTGGAAAGGGGAGCAGGGGGGCTAATGCTTAGCTCTAAAGAGTACTTAGAAGGACTCTGATGGTGGGCTTTCAGGAATGATGTTAGGATCCTGCTCCTCAGGAGGTCACCCCATGCTGCTGGCTATTGCCCACGGCCAAGATTAATCCTTCCAGAAGTATTTGGTTACAAAGTGGGAAGGAGGACTCAAGGGCCTGAGGCCCCAGGAAAAGCCTAGCATTGAGTGATATGCTGGTGTGTTGGTGCAGGTGAGGGCTTTGTTCTTTCCCAGGTGAATGTGATCTCAAAAAAGATAAAACTAAGACTTGATCATATCTCTGCTGAGGATTCTGGTTGTTCCTTGGACTTGAAGTTTAACCAAGTAAAAATAGGTTTAAAATCCAGCGAGAACATATTGGGTAGGACTGTCAGAACTTCTGTGGGGCAAGGCTTACTCACAGTTACTCACATTTATTTTGTATCTGTTATGGCCAATCTTTTTTTAGGGTCTTTGCACCCTTTGTTTCATGAAACCGCTGGAACAACCCTGCGAGTCAGGTACTACTTTTAAAGATAGGGAAACTGAAGCACACAGGTTAAACGATTTGCTCGAGGTCAGAGCCAGCAGCGATTCCATCCCAAGTCTGATGCCAGAGTCTGCAGTAAATGTCCACTGATCGATTCCCCAGTTCAAAGGCCTTGAAAGCAAGAGAATTCACAGCTTTGTAGCTCCTGGGTTAGGGCTAAGAGCCCGGCTTCTCTGGCCCCAGGACCTGAATGTTATCAGCGTCATTGGCCTTTCTAGCTTGAGGCACAGAGACTGCTGCTCTGTGGGAAGCAGGGGTGGGGTGGGGAAGGCCTCCTAGGTCAGGTAGGGATTCCTCCTTCCTGCCCCCCGGGGGTGGGTAGCACTGGGCTTCTGTGGCTTCACTTCTCCCCTGGAACAATCTCTGTCCTGGGAATGAAGCCTTCACCCAGACTCTGTGATCCAGCCAGCCTGGTCTCCCCTCCTCCAGCTCTAGGGTCCCCTCAGTGCCAAGCCCTGGGGGAGTCCTGGATCCTCTGAGGACGTCTCTGGGCAGGCCAGACCCCATTTGGCGTTGATGCAGTGTCTGTAAGAGTCAGCAATTTGGCTGGGTAATTGTGTACAGTGTTCGCTTTCTGCTGGAGACATGGAGGTTTTGTCTTACAACCCAAATATCCTGGGTTTGGAAACCATATGAAATGAAGCCTGTGGTCTAGGGGTGTGGGCTGCATTGTGGGCCTGTGTGTGGTGCTGGTTTAAAAGACACTGATGAGGGACACGATGATTGACTCAGGCCCTCTCATGGCGGATCAGAAGTGAGCCTACATATGGCGATGGACAGAGAAAAGAACATGGGCTTTGTAGTCAGATCTGATTTGGAGCCTCAGTTTCCTTATCTGCAAAATGGGGTTCCTTATAATGCAATAGTGATGATAGAACCAGCACGTTTATTCGAAATGTAGTGTCTGGCATACAATAGGCGAACCACAAGTGGCATATCCTTCCTTCTTCTCCCATCCACCTTCTGGGCTGATTGGCAAGAGGTCTGGATTCCAGTTCTAGCTCAGCCTCGGGGTACATGGTTATCTTACTCTCTCTGGGCCTCACTTTCCTTGTGTGTAAAATAAGGGAAGAACTAATTTCCCTCACTATTCTGTACTTTTTGAGGATAATGAAAAAGACTCAAGTCAGGGGCTCTCTTGGAAGATGTAGAAAGTTCAGAGACTATTATTATTCAATTATTCATGCCGCCAATATTAATTGAGGTCCTGTGATGTGCCAGGCCCTCTGCAAAGCACTGGGCATACAGGTGAGTAAGGAACATCCCTGTCCTCAAGCAGAAATCGGATCATGTGGAAGGCAGGCTTGTAAACAAAGAGTGACAGACCTGTCTGAGGGGCCGGATTACGGCAGGTACTGGATGTATCGGTGCATCAGAAGAGGAAGTGTCATCTCCAACCGGGACGATCAGAGAGGCCTTCCCAGAAGCAAAAATTCTTGGTCTGGATCTTGAAAGATAGCAGGAAGTTTCCAGGAGGATAAAAGAAGGTCATTCTAGGTTGAGAGAGTGGTACGTGCTATGCTAAGGCACAGAAGTATAGCCTAACGTGGTACGCTTGAGGGACCTTGAGCAGTTAGTCTGACTGCAGCATGTAGTGTGAGTGGTCAGTAGTGATGAGAAATGACGAGATGGGGGACATCACAAAGCGCTATTGGTGAATGTCAGGCCTTGAAGGCTGTGCTGAGGGGTTTGGACTTTTATCGTGATAGTTCTGGGCAGGCACTTAGGTATTTTAAGCAGGAGAGGGTCACATGGTTAGATGTGGACTCATTCATTCAACAAACAGAAAAACAAACAATTTTTATGTCACTTTTAATTTTGATATCATATCAAATTAATGAAAATTTACGACTGGTAAAAAAAAAATCCCTCTTTATCCATATTCCTTAATTGTTTATAAGACACTCATTTACTTCGTTGCATTCATTGAGTTTTTTCCTCCAATAATATAAAAATACATTGTTTTTATTACTTATGTATATTTTAATTGTCTGTATAATTTATATTTTATTGTTCATTTATTGTTATAGTTACTGTTTTATTATGTTATATAAATTCATATTTTATAAATTTATAAATTCATATAAAATATTCACATTTCTGATCAATTTAAGAGTAAATTAGTGATGTAATGCCTCTTCACCCCTAACACTTCCTTAAAAGCGGATATTCTTACCACAGTACAGTTCTGCCAGTAATGTCTTTATAGCTCCCCTGTCTCCCTCACCCCGTTCAGGACCCAACCTACATAATGCATTTAGTTGTCATGTCTCTTCAGTCCTTCAATCCAGAGCAATTCCTCTACTTTAGGTTTCATGACCTTTATGTTTTTGAATAGTACCGGCCAGGTATTATGTTTAGAATCCCACAATTTGGATTTATCTGATGGTCCTGCATGATTAGATTCACGCTATGCCTTTTGAGCAGAAATACCACGGAAGTGAGGCTATCACATCAGCAAGCACAGGACGTGGGAATTGTTCCCGTGTGGGTGACAGAAGTCTTCCTCACTTGCTGAAGGTGATGTTTACCAGTTTCTCCACTGTGAAATTGCTGTTTTCCCCTTTCTAATTAATAAGTAATTTGTGGAATGACACCTTATGTAAAGTTCCTCATCAGACTTTCACTCACTAATTTTATCATCATTGATACTTTAAATCCATCATTTCTCCTATATTTATTAGCTGGCATTCTACTGTAAGGAAGATCTTTTCCTTCTTCTTTCTCTCTCTTTTTGCCTTCCTCCCTCCTTCCCTTCCCTTCCCTTTTCCATTATGAACTCATGGATTCTTAGTTTATTCAATGGGTTATAATCAATTAGTATATTTTATTTTAATGTTCAAATTGTTCCAGATTTGTAAACTGACTCCTGTTTTTTTTGACTTGTCTCCATGATTCTCTGAGCATTTGCTTACACTCTGCTGTAGCAAGATGTTCCGGTGTCACTTCATTCTTTTCTTGCTCCAGCCCTGGAATTAGCCATTTCTCCAAGGAGCCCTGCATCCTTTTAGTGGAGAATGGTACTTAGAAACTGAGATCTGGGGCTACACGTGCTCCTTGCTTTTGGTGTGTCATTGCTTATATGCCCGCTTAGTAAACAAAGCTGGACATATATGTATATATCCGTATTTATTTCTAGAATAAAATATAACAAATTATTATATGTTTTTATAAAACACAAACCCCAAGTGACTGAAATAGAGAGTAGTAGGTTCGGGGTACTTTAGATTGGGCGGTCAAGGAGGGCCTTTTTGAAAAGGCAATATTTAGAAAGATCTACAGTGTAGAATGGATGGAATGGAAGGAGAGAGAGCCTGGAGATTGTTTTAATTATCCAAGATATAATTACAAGGACCTGAATTAAGACAGGATGGAGAGGAGGTAGAATCAGGTGACTGACTGCAGAAAATCTGGGAGACAATGGAGTCAAAAGGACTCTCAAAGGGCTCTCAAACTTAGCATGTCCAAATCAGAATTTCTGCATTCTTCCTTGACACTGTCCTATTCATATGTGGTCCTTTTCAGGTGTTTTGTTTCTCACAGACTGGCTTCTTCATCTATCCAGTTACACAAGTGTGAGAGAGCTGACAATCATCCTTAACACCTCTCTTGCTCAAAGCCCATGTCCAATCCATTACTAAGTCTGGTTGATGTTCTCTTGTAAATCTCTCTCAAATTCACTGACATCTCCACCAGCATCACTCTAGTTCAAGGCACCATTTGCCTCTTCCTGGGGCACCACAGGAGCCTTCTAACTGGTCCATCTGTATCCATACTGGCTCTCTCCAATCTGTTCTCCACAGAACTGCCAGCGTGCATTTCAAAACACCACCTAATTGATCATGTCATTTCTCTCCTTAAAAATACTTCAGTTGCTTCTTACTGATCTTAAGATAAAGACCAACTTTTTAATAAGTCCTGCAAGGCCTTGTTTGACCCCTGCTGCCGTCTCCTACATCCCCAGCCTAGCTCTCCCCTGGCTCTCTCTTCTTTCACATTAGCCCTGTCCCTTGGGCTTGTCAGGCTCCCTCCTGCCCTAGGCTCTCGCATTTGCTGTCTCTTTGCCTGCAGCACTCTTCCTCCATGTCTTCGCCTATAGAATTCCTATTTATCTCTCAGGTCAAAGCTCCATTGTCACATACATAACCTCCATGATTAGGTCAGATTGTGTTTTATAAGGCTTTAATACACCACATACCTCCTTCAAGGTTTTAGCATAGCTGCAATTTTACGTTTATTCAGAATTATTATGTGATAATTAGTTCTTGTGTTTCCTATTTGATGATGAACTCCAGGAGGGCTGGGACCATATCTGGTTTTGTTCATTACTTTATCCTAGCAGGTAGCATATTACTGATACATGTCACAAATACTTCTAGGATGAATGAATGAATGAATGAATGAATGAAGTTTTATCACCTGAGCAACAAGATAGATGGTGGTAACTTTCAGTAGAATAAAAATTCTAAAGAAGTAGTAGATTTGGAAAGGAAGATAATAATTCATTTTAGGAAACGCTGCATTTGGGTTGCCTATAGGCTACAAGGATTTTATCATCTTCTAGGCAAACAAATTAGATGGTCATTCAGGAGCTTTGGGGGGACTAGTGATAGGTGACATCTAATTCCTGGGTGATTCTAAGTAGCTCCCTGGAGGAGATAGCAAAGTTACATGGCATCCCTGATCTGTGGCTTCTTTATTTACTGCCCTGTCTGGTTTGTGGATACAGGCGATCCCAGGGGCCTTCAGGTGGTCCTAACTTGGCTCTTTGGCTGCTTGTATGAAGGGTCTTTACAAACCCTTATGAAGGCTCTTTGGAGCTTGAGAGTTACTTACATGATTCATATCGGTCAGGAGTTTCAAACCACCTTCCCACCTCTCCTCCACCCCACCCAACCTTCATCACTAGACGAGGGCCTAAAAGAGAATTCCGAGAGAAGGCCTTACTGAGCTCAGTGAGCCATGCTTGCAAAGATGCTATGAGCACTGGACAGAAAGTCTGTTCTGTCGCTGGGGCTCACTCAGTCTTGCACTCCTCACTCACTCACTCAACTGCCTATTTTGCTCTCACTCAGTCACTTATCACTCATCCATCTAACACCCACCTGTCCATCCACACACAGGAATTTACAGTGGACGTATAGCAGGACTCAAGGTACCCTTCCTTCATCCTTCTTTCATATGGTCCTCACAGCCCAGAAGCCCAGGTGAGGAGACTATGGGGTGGGGAGATGTCGCTGTGCTGGTTGAGTGCTGGGCCTTGTGTGATGGCAGGGTGTTAGCAGGATGAGCGGGAGACCAGGCTCTGCCACACTGATTACTCCTCTTAGCTCACCTTCTGCCTTTCTAGAATCCCATCCCCTCTTTCAGTGGTGATGAGAGCTTAGGAATTAGGCTTTTTGATCAGATAGATAGAAGGTGGTCGCTGGGCTCTGCAGAGGTGCTTGGGGCTGAGGCCTGAAGGGGAGAGAGAAACACAGCTCTCTATGAGCCCTACTACGGAAAAGAGGATGCTTTCATTTTCCTTATTTTCTACCAGGATTGCATTTTTAATCCTGTGGAATTTGCAGAGAGGCTGGGGGTAGGGCAGGAAGAGTAGAGTTTAAAAATGTGGCATTTAGAAACCAGGCGGTAGACTAATCCTGACTCCAGAAGGTTTGTCATTTACAAAAAGCCCCCCAGCATGTGTGCTGTCCATCTGCCACGGCATGGGACAGGGCTGGAACTGAGCAGACAAAGGACAATGGCAGCCACATCAGATAACAGCATCTTGGAGAAATGCCCGAAGGTGCTAAGGATCTAAGTTACAGACTCATCCACTTGTTCCCTCCCTCCCTCATACATCCAGCCACTATCTACTTAGCACCTACTCTGCACCATGCATTGTCCTGGGCACTGCAGATACAACGGTGAGCAAAACACGTGCCCTTGTAGAATTTGCTTTCTGGTGTGGGAAGACAGACAGTAAACACATTGATCACCAGTATGGTACTGAGTGCTGTGGAGAAATATAAAGAACGGTAAGGGAGTTCCAAGAGTGGGAGAAGGTTTGTACCAGGTCAGGAGGTTCTCTCTGATATACAGGTATTTAAACAGAAGTCAGGAGGAAGTGAAAGGACAGGCTATGTGGGTATTTGGGGGAAGAGCAGTCAAATAGGGGAATAAAGGCAAAAGCTTTGAGGAGGTTTGAGGAAGAGTATGAGGGTCAATATGGCTGCAATGCAGCGAGAGTCCAAGGAGTTGAGGTCAATGCAGTAATGGGGGCTCTTACTGGGGGCTCCAGATCATGAGGGCTCTTATAGGTCATTGGGAGAATTTGGTTTTTAATCTGAGTAATATGAGTGGAAACTGGAAGGACCTACGTAATGTAGTTTCTTTTTTGCTTAAGCATTTGCATGACTATTAGTGCTTGAAAGTCAATTTAAAAAATGCACAATTTATAAATACAGAAGAAAGAGCAACTTACCAAACCTAACCTAAAAGGACTCCTGAAAGTTTTCCTAAGACTGTATGTATGTTTCATTTCTGCCTTTTCTGTAAGTTGATCCAACTCTCTGGAAGAAAATGGCTAAAACTGTTTGCATCTTTGTATGTATTTATTACTGGATGTGATAAAGCTTATTTTCATGGAAAAAAATGCTCTGGCGGCTATGAAGATAATAGATTGTTGAGGAGAAGGGGAGAAAGATAAGGGAGGAACCTGTTATAGTCATGTAGGTGAGAGGTGGTAGTGAAGGGACCCAGGGTCACTTATTTATTCATTTATCCATCCATTTCACTTTTTATTCTACCTATGTCTGTACAACACTGCCCATGGAAGACGCCCTTTATCATCCATTCCTTCTGTCCTTCAGTAATGTGTCCAGTTATCATCACTGCTTTGCAACAAGTCTTTACCTGCTGCATGTAGAGCGTTATGCCAGATGCCGGTTGATAGGGGCACATTCTTCTGGGACTTTGGCCCCAGCAGGGTAGACGAGATGCACCCACAGGGGATCACCAGTCAGTTTTAAAACCCAGCAGGCTCTGGCAAGCCCAAGATGAATGGTGCCAGCACCTCAGGATTCCAGCTGCCCTGTGGTCTGGGGGTCAGAGTAAACTTTCAGGAGGGGGGCCACATTTAAGATGAATCTTCATTGGTGGGGACAGCAAGTCAGTCCTGAAGAAGAGCAGGGAACTTGCCTTGAAGCTTGAACCAAAGGGACATATTGGGCAGTACAGATTGGTAATGCCAAAAGAGGTGGGGTGGGTTTGAAACAGGGTCTAGAGAGTGATGAGCGCCGGGCTAAGGACTTCAGACCTGTGTTGAGAGACACTGGGAGACATAATAGGTTTTCAACATGTTACAATGAAAGCTGTGTTTTAAGAGGCAGAAACTAACATTAACATTCGGAGGGCTAGGCTGGGGGTTGGGAGGCCAGCAAGAAGACAATTGCCTGTGTAAGCTCCTCGGCTTTACGGCCACATCAGCCCTCAGGTTGGGGCACCTATTGGGTTCACCCCTAGAGGAACAGTGGGCAGGGATGCAATGCTGTGGGAGCGCTGATAGCTAACACATGCAGCAGGTGACATGAATGGCTGTCACTGCAACAAGCCCCAGATGTCTTCTGTAACTCGAAGCCGTCTTTGAGCAAAGAACACAGAGCAGCCTGGGTTCTGGGCAGAGCAGAAAAAGAGAGCTGGCCTCTGGCCATGAATGACTGTTTTAGAAGCTTCTGGGGAGGGGGTCATTGGATGGTAGGAACATCAGGTTCAGAGTAGGAGCTCATCTAATCCAGCCTCTCCTCTTATGGAGGGGAGATTGGAAGCCCGGAAAAGGGCATAAATTGTCCAAGCCCATAGAGAGCACTTGTGGCAGAGAAAGGTCAAGCCCCTCATTTGCACTCATGTTGGAGGAATTACTATAATATGTTTTATTTAATTATGCATTTATGTATCTCTTTCAATGGAAGAGGATGTTCTAAGAAAAACATTGTTTTATTCATCTACTTCTCTATCATCCAGCTGGGGTCTGATGCAGAGCAGACGCCCTCTTGACCCAGACCAAGGCTGATGTTCGATTGGTCTCCGAGGGGCCCGAGGTGGAGCACACAGAGCTGCGTGTGGATGGGGGTAGAGCTGGCTCCGGGTCCCTCCTGCACTTCCATGGCCTGGCCTGTGACTATTTCTATCAATTATACACACAGACATTGGCAAAGGCTTAGCACGGGCCATGAATGTGAGTGAGTAAAGGGGACTGCTGCCAGGAAGGGCCTGCTGAGAGGGAGAGGACCCGGGTGTGGCTGAGGGGCTGGCGTGTCCTCTGCCTGAGGCCACTGCAAGCACGTCGCTGCCCAGCTCGAGAGAGAAGAGCAGCCCACAGGGTGTTTCACAGCCTCCATTGGGCACCTGGGATGCATATTTAGGGTTTAAGTCTAGTGCCTGGTCAGACCTTTGCCTGGGCCCTCAGGCACTTTACAAAACCCCCTTATTTACGCCCCTGCTGTCCCAAGGAGCTGACGGCTGTTTCTTTAAGGATAAGTCCTGCTCTCTTCCCACACAGTTTGCAGTGGTCTGTGACTTAACAGCAGGATTTCAGATGGCATTGTCCTTTGACACGCCTCCATCCCCACAGTCAGGATCCTAATGGGGGGGGCTGAGCTGGAGACAGTTTCTGAAGAGTCAGAGGGATTTGCAACTCCTGCCAGCTCAGGCCCCCTGGGTCTGCATCAGCGCTGGACGGGTAATTGGTTCTTAAGCTCTTCATCAACACGTTCTGTTTGTCTTGTGCTTTGGACTTGGCAAAGGGATTTCCACATGGAGGAGAGTGAGCAAAGCAAACTGAACATATAGACAGGAAAATAAGTGCCCCCAAGGTCAGCATCCCTCAGTGAATGCCCTGGGGAAGGCAATGGTGTTTTCCAAAGTAGTGTTATGGACTAGGCCAGGTTTTGGACAGAACCTGAGAGAGAGCAAAGGAAGAACTTGGGTTCTAGTGTGGGTTCAGCCACACATTTGCTCTGTGACTTGGGCAAGTCGTTTGCCCTCTCGGGGCTTCAGTTTCCTTTGTCATAAACCACAGGATTGGAAAAGACAATTCGTGAGGACCTGTGCTCCCATAACATTCCGGGTTTCTTGCTTACATTATGCCAACAGGAATTTTGGTTAGGACCTTAACTTCCAGAGTTCTATCTTGGCTTAGGGCTCATTTTTCACTTTGATTGAAATTCCACCTTTATAGATTCATTTCTTTGGGGTTTTTTTTTTTTAGGAGATTCTTATTTCCATAGACCACGTTGCCTAAGAAAAATCCCTCTTATTTTTATGACCTCATATAGGAATACGAAGCAGTGTCATCTCCATTATTATATTTCAGTCTTTACAACAACTGTGTCAGGTAATCAAAGATGTGTTATCTCTGCTTTGCATATGAACCATCTTTGCATCCAAGGGACAAGTTTCACTTGATCATTCAAACTGAATTCAAAGCAGCTCACACAAAGAATGGTATACCAGATCTTTTTAGTTAATCTTCCCTTTCTCATTTTCAGAGACTTTTCATCTGCTTATCCTGGAGATGGGCTGGACTTCTCTGTCTGCAGAAGGGAACTCTTAGAGCAACCCTCTTTGCTGTTTCTCTCTAGCTCAGACCACCTAGATCTTTGCTTTGGGGCAAGAGGGAGCCTGGGGGCAGGAGCATGTGGGCAAGAAGGAGCTTTCCCCTCATATACGAAGCAGGGACAACAGTGGGCATCACCTCCTCCTTCACCCAATGCACTTTCTGCTTCTGGTTTGGGGGGTGTGTGTGTGCTCTGTCTCTGTCTCCCTCATTTTCCCCAGCTCTGTCTTTAATCAAGTATCCCCATTTCCTTTGGTCTATTTTGGAGCTCGCTATTCAATTCTCTAAGTTTACTCCAGCATCAATATCATACTGTATTTACTATTTGAAAATAAGTCTTATTATCTAGCAGAAAAGGCCCCCTCATTCCTTTTTCTTTTTCAGAAATATTCTTGGTCATAGATTTCAGATTCATCTCATCAAGTTCTAGGAAAAAAAATCTCATGGGGATTTGATTGGGATTGCATTGCATCTATAGATCACTTTGTGGGAATTGACATTTTCCTTTCTAAATAAATGAAATACCTCTTCATTTATTTTGGCCTTTTGGAATATCTTTTCATAATATTTTATAATTTTCTCAATAAAGGACTTGTGCATTTTAAGATTCATTTTTATATACCTAATATCTTGTACTGCTCTTGTGAATGTCTTCTTTCTAAATTTCACTTTATTTTTTTGTTCTGGTGTCTAGGATCATACAGTACTTGACTTTTGTATATTCATTCCTAGCCAACTCTCTAAGCCCTTTTATGAATTAAAATAATTTATTTGTAAATACTTTTGGGTTTTTTACATTGACAGTGAGGGTGACTTGTTAGTTCATGCTACAGTTTTATAAGAATTAGGGAAAGGAGCCATTTGGGGGGAGACAGAGACCCATGGACACTTGGCTTACCAAGTGGGCTGCACGTCTGTGTCTGCTGGACTCAGCCCTGTGGAGGGCGTGGGGCTGGGTGGACACAGCAGAGGCCCATTTCAGCCCCCACGCACCCCCTGGGCTGTGTGCTGCTGTGCATAGGCTGATGTGGCAGCCCTGTGGACTATCACATCAACTGCAAATAATGACAGTTTTGTTTCTTTCCATTCATATACATTTTCTTTCCTTCTACGCTAGATAAGATCTATAACACAATAATGAATAGAAGTTGGTGGGAGCTAGGCATTTTAATTTTATTTCTGATCTCACAGGAAATGCTTTCAACATGTCATCATTATGTATGTCCTTTCGGGTTTTTTTTTTTTTTTTTTTTGGAAATGCTATTTAGTCAGTTTAAGGAAGGTCTCTTGTATTTATAGTTTGTTAAAAGGTTTTGTTATGAATGGCTGTTGAATTTTATAAAATTATTTTTCTTCATCTATTGAGATGTTCATAAGTTTTTTCTTCTTTTGCCTATTCATGTGGTGAGTTTCATTAATCTATTATCTAATGTTAAAACAGTCACATATTTTGAGGCTAAACCCAATGTATTATGTTTTATCCTTTTCATTTATAGGTGGATTCTGTTTACTAATATTTTGTTTAGTGTGAGAATGGCCTATAAATTTCCTTTCTTGTGTTCCAGTTTAGTTTCAGTATCAAAATTATGTCTGTCTCAAAAATGAATTGAAGTAGTTTTCTCTTTTCTTATTCTTTGGAAGAGTTTGGGTAAGTTTATCTTTCCTTTGAATGATAGAAATTCACCTGTGAATCTCTGCATGGTATTTTCCTCATGGGAAGATTATTAAAGTATTGATTAATTTATTTACTAGTTATAGATCTATTTCTTCTTGAGTCAATTCTGGTAAGTTGTCTTTTTTTAGGAATTTATCTAGTTTATTTATGATTTCAGTGCGATTGCATAATATTCTTTTATCTCTGCTGCATCTGTAGTAATAAACTCCCTCTTATTGCTAATATTGATTATTTATGTTTCCTTTCTTTTATTTTTCTGATCTTACCAGAAGCTTGTCTGTTTTATTTGTGTTTTCAAAAACTAACTTTTACTTTATCGATTATTTCATTTATGTTTACATTTTGTTTTGTGCTTTTGTTGTGCTTTGCTTAATGTTTGCTACTGTGTTGATATTTTTCTTCTGCTACTTTCTTTGGAATTATTCTCCTCTTCTTTTTAACATTTCTTATGTTGTTAGAAGTTAGACATTTTTCTAATTTTCAGATTTTCTAATTTAAAACTGTAATTTTTGCTCTTAATTCTATTTATCTGTATACTATATGATTTTTATATGTGTATTTTCATAATTATTCAGGTTTGTTTTCTAATTTCTGTTATAATTTCTTCTTTGACCAATTATTTTTATGTTTAAAATGTCCAATTGTATGGGGATATTTATATTGGGGTAGAAACTGCAATCCGTAGGAAACCAATCATTTGAAATTTGCTGAGGCTTGCTTTAAGATCTAGACACTAGTCATTAAAAAAATGATTCATGAATCCTTGTAAAGGATGTGTATTCTTGATAAGTTGATGCAGTGTTCTATTCATAAACATTAAATCTAACTTAATTATGCCATAAAAATCGCCTATATTTTTACTGATAATTTTTCGGCTTGACCTATTAATTAATGACAGAATTGTGTTGGAATATCCATCTATGATTCCGTACTTGTTCATTTCTCCTTGAAATTTTTTATCAGTTTTTACTCTGTATAATTTAAGACTGTATTATTGTCATTGGGTGCATCCTCATTATTATATCTTCTTGATGGGCTGAACTTTTAATTTTTATGTAGTGAATATCTTTATAATGCTTATTGTCTCAAAGTTTGTTTTGTATTATATGAATACATTAGCATCAGAATTCTTTAGGTAAATATTTACAGGGTAAATCTTTTTTAACCTTTAAGTTGTTTGGGGTCTTTTTGTTTTAGGGATATTTCTTGTCGCCAGGACACTTTCTCTCTCTTGTTTTCTCCTGTGTCGCCCCCCTCAATGCATTGCATTATAATCTTTGCTTACGAGTGGCTAGTTTAGTTCATCTCTCCGCATTGTGATTGCTGTTATACATTGATACTCCCTCCTACACATTTCTTTCTTCTTTTGTTTTTGTTTCTTTATTGCCCATTTATTTTCCCCCCTCTACATATTTGAAGAGTAATGTCTATTTCTTTCTCTATGTATATCATTTTAGTTGGTTACCCTAGATATTACAGCCTTAATAATAACCTAATGAAGCTAAAATTAATTTGCATCTCTATTTCCTTCTCTCAAAATAAAAGCACCTTAGAACACTTTACCTTTCTTTAGTCATTCCCTTCTGAGTTTACTTACAATATTTTCGATACTTTTTCCTTATCCCACAAATGAGGTATTATGATTGTTTCTTGTAGTCAAAGTTTGTTTGAATTTACTCATATAGTTACATGTAAGTTTGCTCATCATTCTTTCTTATATCTCAAACCTTTCATCTGGTGTTACATTCTTTCTGCCTAAAGTAAATCTTTTAGAATTTCCTTTAGTGTGGGATTTTTACTTCTTTGAAGATACATCTATTTGTTCCTTATTCTTCAAAGAGAGTTTCTCTGGGTATAGAATTTTAGGACAATTGTTCTCTGTAATTAAATATTTTCTTATTGTCTGCTGACTTTCATCATTGGTATTAAGTGGTCACCTGTTGATCTGCTTTCTCTCTTTGGTGTTCTTTAGTCTTGTGAATTGTCTAAGGTGTGTTTCTTTTGTATTTTTCCTGCTTAGGAGTCGTTGGGATTCTGCATTTGAAGTTATTTTGTCTTTCAAAAATTCTAGGAAAATTTTCAGTCACTATTTCTTTGAATATCACTTTTTTAAACCTATTTTATCTCTTATCTCCCTTTGAAAATCTGATTAGATACTTGTTAGACTACTTTATTCTCTATCCTTGAGCTTTAGTTTCTCTCATATTTTCTCTCCTTTGTCTCTCAGGGCTGCATTTTGGATAATTTCTTTCATTCTATCTTTTAATACACCAGTCCATTCTTTAGCTGTGATTAATTTGTCCAATGAGTTTTTCATTTTAATTATTACGTTTTTAATTTATACAATTTAATTTGGTTCGTTCTCAAATCTGCTTGGCTATATTTCATAGCCTTCGTACCTTGAAAATGTTTCAAAGATTCTCTTTTATTTCTTGAAACTAAAGTCTTTAATTGAGTTTTTATTCCTCCTCACAGATAATGTGTGTTTAGGTCACAAACCTATGTGAAGGTCATATTGTGATCATTGATTCTTAAGAGAGATTTTAGTTCCTTTTACTCAGCACCAAAGCTGGGACAGACAACTCTTCTCGTACTTTCTGTGTAAAATATTTATTTCTTATTTATCCTTACACTGAATTTCTGGCCTTCTGGACCCCGATTTGAATCTCTCCCTAGTCCCAGGATTTGTCCCTAGACTTGTCCCTAGCCCCATACACACATGAAGCAGAAGCTTAGGTAATACAACATTCAGCAGATGTTCTCAGGGCAAAACTTTCTTCAACTCGTGCTTATTATATCCTTGGTTCCTGCTTTTGCTTTTCTTTTGGGCTCTCCTCATTTCATTTGGACCAGCTCCATGGTACATTTAAAAACATTAAGAACATCTTTATCAATCCTTTAAAATTCTTATTATGGAAAACTATTTTCAAATAATGGTCTACCATATTGCTGAACATAGAATTTCTGGGTGACCTTTCTCTGTAAGAAGGATCAATTGTTAAGTAAAAAAACAGGTGCTAAAAATAGTGGCATGGTATGGAGTTCCTTAAAGAGAGGGTATAGTTTTTATCCTCACTCAACTGACTAGCTGTATACCTTAGCAAATTATTGACTCTCTCTAGATCTTTATTTCAACCTCTTTCAAATGGGGATAATAATAGTAGTAATTATTTTGGAGTTTTTGAGATATAGATTAATTTATTTATGTGAGGAATATAGAAGAGTGCTTGGCACATAGTGCCCAATGAATGCCACATTTCATTGAACTTAAGATGTCATAGGTTGTAAGATGTTCTGTTACTTCATAAAAAAGAAAATATGCTTCCAATTAAACTATGAAACAATGCCAAGATGCCATTGACTGAAACATACATCTCAATCTCAGATGTTAAAGAGTGAAAAAGAAAAGCATCTTAGAATCACCTGATTGTAGTAAATTTTAGCTGTTATTATGAATGATACATATAAGCTGAGAAAGCATTGGTGGAAAAACAGAATCTTAGTCTCAGAACTGATAGGACTTTAAATGTTTGTGGGTATTTGTTTCATCTCACCGTCACCTCATCCACTTCTGGACCCCAACTGTACAGTCTTTATCCTCACTCACCTTAACTAGCTCTGTACCTTAGCAAATTATTGAATCTCTCTAGGTCTTCGTAGTATATAGTACAGTGTGAGAGCTAGAGTCAGTTTCTAGAGGGTTAATTGCCAGTAGACAAACACAATATTCTACCTTCTCCTTCAAGACTGAGGAAGAAGAGAAAAGGAACTTATGTTTATTGAGAGACTTCAGTGTCTAGCATACCTATAGGTGCCTTAAATACAGCATTTACTTTAAGTTTTACAATTAATCAGGTTAAATAAGATTAGTTGCAGTAACAAACAACCCCCCAGTTCGTGGCTTAGCACATTATATTTATTTCTTGCTTGCCCCACAGACTGTGGTGGCTTAGGTGGCTCTATTCCAGACTGTGATTTAGGACTCATCTTCTTCCATCTTTTGGCCTTGCCATATTGGGGCTTTCTGGTTTTTCTGGCATCACTCAGTAGGCAGAAAGGGGAAGAGAGAGGGACCAGGGAGAAAGCATACCTTCTGTTACAATATAATTTAAAATTGTTTAAGACCTCACAGTTTTATTTATTCCTTGGTGACTTTTTGGAAGGAGGAATTACTATAGGTTAGGGTGGTTGGAGAAGGCCTCCTAGATGAGGTAAGGTTAGAGCTGAGTCCTAAAACACTACTATTTCCTGGAGATAGAAAAAGAGCATGGAGGAGATTTCAGTCTGGATGTGCTGGGGTGCCATGACCAATGCACAGAGTTATGGAAGAGAAAGCTGTTTTTGGAGAACCATGGAACACTGTGTTGGGGAATGACTATAATTTATTGCATTCCTAATTTATTGTACTAGACATCATGCAATGCAGTTTGGATGCTACTCTGATGGCATACGAATCATTAATAAGACAGTATTCTGTGAAAGGGCCGCTTTTTCATGTTTGACCCGTTCTGTGCCCCACTGAATTAACTCAAATGGCTAACTGTTGACCAGATGGTCCACGCACCTGACAGCATACCCCAACATAAAGGATTATTTATCTGAGGATGGGATGACAATGACAGTAGGATTTGTTGAGCTTGACTATGTTGTGTTCACACTCTGGGTTGTTTCATTGACATACAGTGACCCTAGAGAGGGTTCTGGTTCTCTGTCTTCGGTTCCTTTTCATCAATGAACTGGTGAGAACCCTTCGTCATTGTGGCTGGAGCAAGGTTCTGGTTTGGTCTGGATTCCGCTTTGAACGTCTCATACTACTTAGGTCATACAGAGGATGAGTAGGATGTTAATTATTTCTTCAGGGCCAATGTTACTAACCACAGAAAATGTCTTAGTGTTGCTGTTTGTGCTTATTCAAAGCATGGTCTCTATGTACTAGGTCTTTATCAGATCTCTTCTATGGAAGGTTTTTATTCTTCCCAATATATTTAATGTATTCTGCTTTTTAATCCCTGTTAGTGGGAAGCAGCTCTTTGGGCCTGAGGTCTGTGTAGGAAATGGATCTTTCATTGGGCATAAAGATGGATATCATAAGACTTCCTGTGTAGCACCATTAAATAGCCCCCTGGGTCAAAACGGCTTATTGTATTATTATTATTTCACTTGGTCTTATAAGTGTCATGCAAGATACATGAGCTTATTGATTTTAACAACAACCCTGAGAGTAGGTCCTTTTCCCATTTTACAGATGAAGACGCTAAAGGTCAGAGAGGTTCAGTAAGAGGCAGAACTGGGATGGGAATCCCAATCCTGAACTTTGGATTTCCATGAAATCATCATGTTGCTTTCCAAATGTTATTGAGCATACTCCAGGTTGCAGGATTTGAGAAGGAAATAAAATCAGAGACGAAGGTTGGGTTATTGTGGTTGTTGAGGAAGCACTGTCACCTGCTCATGGCTTTAGAAATAAGAGAACATTATACTTGTGAAACTACAAAACATTGTACGGTTCTCTCTCCTGTATCCGCTTTCCCAAGGGTATGTAGACTCCCTCAACCTGGGTCCTCATCATGACCCAGAGAGGGAAATAGCTTACCCAGTCTGATCTCTGACTGTGATTTATGAAACAGGATATATCCAAATTTTCACCACGTTGGAGCTATTCAATTTTCTCTAATGGCCCTTATCTGAGAATTATGTCTATTCATGGCAGCCACAACCAGTAAGTCATTAGCTTAAAGTATACTTATTGTTAATTTTAGCACCCTGGGACCTGGGCCCAGGGAGAGAGGGCTCTCACTTTTGCAAATCAAAGCTGAGGAACATTCGAGCAGTTGGCTAACATTCACATCAGGAAAAGTTGGAAAGTAAAATGGGATGATTAAAAAGTTAAAGAGTAAAATGCAGTTGACTAGCGGGACATAGTTCAGGAGGTGGCAGAATGGCCTCCATCTGGCTGCCTCCTTATTGCTGGGCACTGTCCTCACCAGAAGAGAAATGGAACCAATCTTTATATTGAGCACCCCTCTGTGCCAGGGACTTCATTTATGTAATCTCACCGATCCATACAGAGTGCCCTATGGAAGGAATCAGTATTTCCATTTTATCTTTTATCAATCCTTTAAACTTCCTCTTGAACCTGAGCGGGGCTGAGGTCTGGGTGGGCCCCTCTACCTTATGCACAGTCCTTCTGGGCTGTCCAACCCTGTTCTTCAGGGCCGGAGGGGAAAGGGCCAGCTTTGTGAGCCTTGAGGTCTGCTCTGCCTACTTGCTGGGAACTGTCGCCTGGCAGCTGTGAGGGGCCACTGGGGCTTCCTCCAGGGAGCCAGAGCTCTCTATATTTCATGAGGCTCAGTTCATTCAGCAGGGCTGGGTGACAGCTTGCTTGGTTTCTTGCACCTCCCCTGGGAATGAGCGTTCTTAAAGTATCTGATTGCTGCCCGATGCTGGCCACCACCGCTAGTAATACTGAAATATCGCTGATGACTGTTGCCACCCTCCTACAGGTCAAATGCAGGCCCAGAGTGGACATGAGGAGCCAGGCTCATTGTTATTACTTCCCAAAGCTCACTGAAGCCCTCCTTTCCATCCCCAGCGCCCCACCTCTCCAGCTCCAGGCTTTCATGGTCCCCCTGGGAGCTTGCGTCCTTCTCTTAAATGAACCCTTGCTGCTGGTCTCACTGCCTCGAGTGCATCCAGTCCACTGGTCACTATGGGAGCTGATGTTCCCCTCCGATAACTTCACTGCCCTGCTCAAACACTGTCAATGGCTCCCTACCACCCACAGCACAGATCCAAAGAACCAATTCCTTTTATATGCAGGGTCATAAAGGCACCTTCTCTCCAGCCCCCTGGGAGATATCTGGGTCCCTGAATACCTGCTACATTTTCTGGTCTCCTTGCCGTGGCTCACACTGCTGTCCTGGCACTTAATGTCCTTGTCCGATCTTTTCGTGGCGGAATCCCACCTTGCATTTAAGACCCAGTTCAGGTGTCCCCTCCTCTAAGAAGTCTGTCCTACTCTCCCAGCTGGTGGTGCTACTCCTTTTTCTGCAATCCCACGCCAAGGGATAGTTCCCTCTGAACTCCACCAGCAGCCCAGCACGCTCCAGCCTTTTAGGAACACTTCCATGCTCATGATTCTGTTCCTTTCATGTGCTCTTCCCTTTGCCTGCATTCTCTTCCTTCCAGCCCCTTCTCCTTCCTCTATTTCCACATTCCTTCCAATGCCAGCTTTGGGGTCATGTCTTGAGAAACTTTCCCTGAAGGGAACCCCTTCTTCCCACGTTCCCTTCTCACCTAGTACTGCTTGGAAGCCCTCTGGACCTCATTTAGCATCCCCTTGGTTACCTGTTATTGCAGTTTTCATACAGCATTGGGATTGGCTGTTGGCCCATCTGTCTGTCTCTCTGGAAAACCTAATGAGCACAGAGCCGGGGGTAGGAGGGAGGCTGCCCAGCTGGTTATAACCAGACAGTGAGGACTACAGGAACTCAGGAGGGACAGGCAGCTGTGTCTCAATGAGTGTGAAGGTGCAGAGCCCCTTTCAGGCAGCCTGTGTGTGAGTCGTTGCAAAAGGCCCTCACGATCGTCTCACCGAGCACTCACAACACCTGGTGAAATAGGTGCCTTGTCTCCCAGTACCAGTGAGGAAGCTGAGGTTCCTTCAACAAGAACCCACCCCGTCAGTCAGCAAGTGATTGATCTGACGGTTCAGGCCCTGTCAGGAAGGAGGGACGGGGGTACAGCAGTAAGCGGGACAGACCTCTAGTCCCTGCCCCTGTGACCCTCAGGGGATAGAGATGTGAAGCCACTAATTTTCCAGTTAATTGTTTAATTACAGTTGTGATCAATTCTATGGGAGGAGAAATAAAGAGGGGGTGGGGGATCATATAATGCGGGACTTGACTGACTCCCCAGGTCTCATTCCTCCCTAACACCCTCACCCCCACCCCCTCGCTGCGTCCTCCTATCTAGTGCTTTGGCTAGAGCTTCACTGCTTTCCACGATATTTACTGTCCTGCCCCTGTTGACAGTCCTAATGGATTCTGCAGATTAAACAATCCTAGCCCTGCCTTCAGCTCTACTCCGATTGGCCCATTAGACAACGGCAGAAACCGCCCTTGCTCCTGGTTCTAATTGAATAATTTACTGTAAATAGCCTCCATTTCCTCCAGAGCCCAGGCTGGCTTGTTAGCCAAATGGAGGTGAGCAAGGGTTGCCTCTAATGGGATGCAAGAGAGAAATGAGCTGTCCAAATGAGCGGCTGTCCCAGCAGGCATTGAATTAAATCAGAGACACTTAGGGCTTCCAGTTTTTCTTGTAAACTAGCCCCTCCTCGTGGGGGAGGCACAGCCAAGAGCCCTGCAGAACCAAAGCTGCAGGTTCCATTGTGGGATTTCCAATGAATTAGGAAGGCCCGTGGGGTGGCGGGGACGTGATGGAGTTTCCTGTTTCTCACTCACTCCTACGTGTGTCCTTCTCATCTTTCATGGGCAAGGTAGCATCTCTGCCCTGAGATATGTGTCTCAACTCATAGGACCTCTTTAAGGCTACTACCAGGTGTCAAGCATATGATATGATATATTATCTATTAGGGGCTTTTGTGAGTCATCTCATTTTAATCCTAATGAAGTTCCTGGGAGGCAGGTATAATTGAGGAAAGCACCTTCACGGGGGTTGATGATTTTCCCAAGGCCGCGTACTAATGAACCACAGAGTCGGGATTTGAATCCAGATCTGTCAGACTTCAAAATTTAAGTTTCTTTTGCAACGACAGTGAGGACAGATTGCGTGGGGCTAAGGAAATACCTTGAACCCATTCTTGGCTTCCGGACATGCTGTGTAGCTTTGGAGGGGTTCTACTCTGAGTCTCTGCTTCATAGGATGAGACCAGCTTAGAGCAGTGGGAGGGGATGGCTGCAAGGGCAGCAGGCCATGGGGGCTCCCCCGAGGGCTGCATGATTGAAACAGGTTTCTCTATAAAGCTAGTGACACCTTAGGCTTTAGCTGGGACTGTGGTGTTCCCGTCCCTGATCCTTTTACAGCACATAACTCGGTCCAGACAACTTTCACCAAAGGAACCAACAAATGAGGAACAGAAGGGATGTCCTCACTGTGCCCCCTTTTCTCCCACCATTTGGGTGCAGTGTTTTTTGATTTGCTTCATTTTTCTGAGGACTTGTCTTCTGTCCTCTGGCTGCGTCATTGAGGACTGGCCTTAGATGAAGCTGAAGGACTCCCAGTTTGGGAGGTGGGAGCAGTGGGAGGTGCTGGTAAGAACGCAGAGGGCTCGGTGGCTGTCTGTGAAGGGTGGCAACTGGGTGTTGCCACCATCATGTGGAGTCAGGCTGCCTGTTAGCAAATGCTGGACACGTGTCACTTGTTTATTGCTCTCGTCATCTTCATCTGCTCCAGCACCTCCCCTCCAATCATAAAATGTGGATACTAGTCCTGTCCCCCTACTAGTGGTGTGATTTTGGGCTATGGACATGTTTCTACGCATTTCAGAGGTCTCATCTGTAACAAGGGGAGTATTAAATGAGTTAATGCTCTACGAAGCATGCAGAACAGGGCTGGGTACTCAATAAATATTAGCTACGATTATTAGAGGCACTTTATGACCATCAGCTGGGTTAAACTCTTGATATTCCCTATCTCATCTTACTGATGTTCTCTCTTACCTGTTTCTCACTCCCAGTGAGTATGAGTTGTGGCTCATCCAAGAGCTAATCCGATTCACAGTTCCAGCTTCGGCTATGATTTGAGCAAGATGTGATTTCAGACATCAAGGAGTCCTGTCCCATTGGGGAAAAGAGGCAGGCATAAGTAATACGTGTACAGTCTGTGAATAGGACAGTAATTCATATACGGCCCAGATGTCCCCAAAAGGCCTCTCCAGCTTCTGGGGACACATGTGCTCACATGAACCAAGTTTTCGTCAGCTGGCAGCCTCCACTGGCATAACCGCTGGGGAGCTATGGATGAAATGGATGAACAAGGACAAATCACGAGGGTGCTTTAACAAAATCTAGATATATTAGGTGTATTGCATTTCCCTCAGCTAAGAGCCCTGTGCTTGTTAACGAAGAGGAAATAGGTTATTTGGGCAGGACTTGTTCCTACTGTGCTCTAGCTGGCTTGTGCTTACTGCTCCTATCCAAAGGGCTCACAGACTGGTGATTAGGAATCTATTCTAAAATGTCGTGGTCATCAAGTTGTGTTTCTGGAATCTACCCCTTCAAAATTCAGATCTGCTTGCATCCAGGCGTCTGCTCATGACAGCTCTGCCTTTCTCTGTGGGTCCCTTAGCTACCACTCAATCAGTTCCAGAGGTTCCTCTAATATTCTAGGGTGCGCTTCGTCTCGTCACAGGATCCTAACGGGTTCACACTTTAAAGGACCTTGGACTTCCTTCTTCTCTCTGTCTCCTCACCTACCTTAAGCTTTCAGTTTGTCTCTTCTCCCTTTTCTTCTCCGTGATAAAGATGGAGGTAAAATAAGATCTGCTTGTTTACTGCTCTCTGATCCCATCATAGCATTCACTCGGAGAAGTTAGTCAAATATATTACAAAGAGAACAGATACCTCATTTTGTTATTTCTAGCTTTTTCTTTTGTGCCATACTTTTCAGGCTGCTGACTCACTGGGTTCCCAAAATATACTTTCTCAATAATGGTAATAATGATAGAAATAACAATGCTACTCCTTCTGACGCATGCTGTCATTGTGATCGGTGTTTCATACGCTTTATCTTATTTTCTGCATCTCCTTTATCTGATCACGGGGCTGCACATACAGCAGACTCTGAGGACATAATAATAATAATAACAGCTTTTATTTATTTAGCTCTCATCCTGGCTTGACACTTCCATATTCCTTATCTCATGTCATTGTTACAAAGTTCTGTAAAGTAGTTATTAGTCTCAGTTACAGATGAAAAGTTAAGGCTCCACATAAAGGTATTAAAAATTCATTCCACTTATCTTTTCAACAGGCACACAGAGTGCTTGCTAAGTGTCCGGCTCTTCACTTGGTGCCAGGAACACAAGTGGTTCTTGCCCTCAAGGGACTCACAGTCTAGAGGGGCCCACAGACAATGAAAGTGGCAATGAGTCTCTGGTATTATCGAAAGCCATAGTTTATTCTGGGCTCCTGCCTCCCCATCCTTTTCAGATTGACGCATTTAGTTTTTCATTCCAAGCATCATAAGGGGTACTTTATGTCCAGCCACATCACTATTAATTAAAGTCCTCCTACGTTCTTTTCTCATAAGGGTCACTTGTAATCACAGAGTAAGGGTTTAATTTTATTAGGCTTATCTCATTCTTCCCCACTGTATCTTTCCACAAGTTCATACTGGTGTTTTCTCTGAATGTCTTGAAACCTGCTGTCTTCCAGCTCAGAGCATGCCAGGTGACAGCCAACCCTGTCTTTTATTACTTTACCCAGGCAATGGTGACAGAATCTCTATTTTCCTCAGGGAGGGCTTCTTTATTGGCTTGAAGAAGGAGTTGGCCTAGAGAAATGGGGACGGGGCAAGGCAGGCAGGAGGAGACAAACAGGTGGGCTGCTGCTTTTATGGAGGAGGAAGGATGCTATTGTCTTGATCCAACCTGTGAAACACAGGCAAGCCAGGTAGGTCCTCAGTGCTGGGATTGGAGCCCCTGGAACTTGGTTCACCTTTACCAGTTAGGCTGCTTCTGTCTGTACAGAACCCAAATCCTCACTTGAACAACAAGAACTTCATTATCTTACATAATAGGAAGCCAACAGGTGGGCCCCTCCATGGTTGGTTGATTCAGTGGTTCGGTGATCAAGGACCCAGTTTTCTTTTCTCCAGCTCGTTCCTTGCCTGGTTGCAAGATCGTGTCTAGCAGTAATGAAGTGATGAGCGTCCTTGTTCAGGTCCCATGGGAGACATCCTGTCTCACCTTGTGGCTCACGGGAGAAACAACATTTTTTCTGGAAGCAATTCTGTCATGGCTCATTGGTACGAATTGAGTCACCTGCCTATTCCTGAACTAATTACTGGCAGTTTGGGTGAATTTACGTCATTTGAAGTGGAATGGCTTTGGGGAAGCAACCACCACGTCCATGACAGAATCACATTTTCAAAGCTTAATCACAGTGAATAACCCAGGGCTGCGATGGTATATAGGTACGGAATTGGCAGGTAGAGTAGCCAGATTTAGCAAATAATGTAGGATGCTCAGTAAAATGTGAATTTCAGGTAAGCCATAGACACTTTTTAAGTATAAATTTCTCCCATGTAATATTTGCTGGTCTGTGTGTTCCAATATTGGTTACAAAGCAAAAAGGGTCAGGCAAATATTTGATAATGGGAGATAAAAGATTGTACAGTTTGTAGTGGGCGAGCGACTTAGAACCGAGATCAAAGCTTAGTGCTGCATCACTTGTGTGAGTACAGTGGAGTGTAAACTGGTCCAAAAAGCAGAGGAGGGCGAGGGGGTCTTTCCTCCGCACCTGCCTTGTGGCCAGGACCCAGGAGAGAAAGTGAATGTGCCTCCTCTCTCTGGGCCCTCCCTCACTGATTGCATCCTGCCCTCTCTTTCCAGGGCCCCGACCGCTGTGGGCAGGCTTTGCTACAGATTGGGATCAACATGATGGCGCTGCCTGGAGGTCGCCACCTGGACTCCATCCCCCTGCCCGGTCAGCGGTAAGTCACATAGCTGTCTCTCGGGGCCATACCTGTGAATCGGGCACATCCTACCTCCCAAGGAGCTGCGGTCTAAGATCCAGGCAGACAATGAAGACCATGATCGAGTGGGGTGTGCTGCTAAGATAGGGGGCCCAGAGGAACTTCCTGATTCCACCTAGGCCAGGAAGTTGGAGTCACTGGAGAAGGAGGGCCCTTGGGGTTAGTGAATTTTCCCTTTGAGCCTCTTGGGTCAGTCTATGCTTAGGTGTCTTCTCTTTCTCCCAGGGAGAGAGCTGAGCACAGAGAGGATCCTTGGGAAATACTTGTTGCCCTGAGTTGGGCAGTAGGGGTCTGGAAGGGTAAGGAAGGAATACACTGAGCGGAAGGTGAAGCCCAGATGATGAGATGAGAAAAAGGAGAGACTTGGGGGCCCCAGAGTCTCCTTTACACAGCTGAAAGGTATGGAGACCTGGCTGGTCCTGGAAGCCAGAACAAGAACCAAAGGTAAAAGTACCAGGGCACTAAATCTCTGGTGACCAAACGTCCTCATTTACCCAGGACTGTCCTGATTTGGGCATTGAAAGTTCTGTATCCTTGGAAACTCCTCCATCCTGGGCAAACTGGGGAGGCGGCCATACTAATGCAGGTTTGTTCTCCGGAGGAACTTTGCAACCTGAGCGCTCAGGGCTTCTGCCTACGCTTTTTTTTTTTTTTCCCCTCCCGGCACATTATAATGGGGCTACAGAATCCAAGTAGCCCTTGCAAGACTGTTAAGTCTTTGTCGCTTTGTTTTGTTTTATATATTGCACGTATCACTGACAGCTTACTTTTGCTCTATCCTTAACTTTCCACCTGAATTACAGGGGATTTCTACTCATTATATCATTTCTTTTTATATTGTGTGTTTGGTTTTTGATTACTTTTTTTTTTTAATTTTGAATGTGTGTTGCTTTCAAAATCAGAAAAGAATTATTAAATATTTGCTAAAAGTCTGCTAGAACTAGGTTAACTTCTATGAGGGCATCAATCTGTTCCCCCCACAGTCATTGTTACGAAAAAGAGTTAAGGGTATGAAACCTGCTCGTGTGTATTACTGAGGGCTGAGAACAGTGTTAGAAATATAGAGTTTCCTGCGCAGCCTGAAGCTGAGAATAAGGGGTCCTATCTGGGCCCAAATATCTTCCCACGAGTCTGTGTAAGGTAGAGCTGAGAGGTTGTGAGAGGCACACCTGTCAGGATCCGTGTGAGTTCTCAGAGACGGGAACTTGGCTTGGAACGGCTGATGGCCTTTTAGGAGCTGAGCATCTTCAGCTTTGACATGCCTGCCTGGCTTTGAAGCCAGGCTCTACCTCTCACTAGCTGTGTGACCTTGTGCACGTTCTTCAACCCCATCAGCTGCTTGGTTCCCTCATGTATAAAATGGGGGTGATAATAGTACCTACTTCATAGTGTTGGTGTATGGATTAAATGAGTCAATATGTGCAAAGTGTCCGTCATGCAGTGAGAGCTGCATAGGGGGAGCTATTGTTTATTGAGCCCCTGCTGCATGTCAGAGGTCCCCTGTGACTCTTCATGTAGGTGATCTTAGCGAATTCGTCCAGGAATCCCTCCTCTGACCCCTCTTGGCAAGTGGCCTCACTGAGAAAATAAGAAATCACAGGCAGACATGCACAGCAACCTAATATTTTAAACCAGGAGAAAGTGGAACTGGTTCGGATGAAGTGAGATCTTAGTCTTCCCGGCTCCTGTCCCAGCCAGGCCATAAGTCTGTCCCTATGTAGCCAGATACATAGTGGCAGTGGCAGCTCTGGCAATTGTGCGTTGGGACATCTCCACAGAACCTCATGGGTCCTGGGACGGCCAGATCAGATTCTGTGCTGAGGGTGGGGCAGCTGTCATCACAGGGCAGTTTAAGACTGGTTAGGAGTTGGGAGTGCCTCAACTTGATTCTTGGTTCTGTTACTTATTAGCTGTATCCTTGGGCTTTCGTTTCTTCAGCTATCAAGTGAGGATATGTATACTTACATCATGGGGTTGTTGTGAGAATTTAAGGTGATGTGTATACAACACCTGCCTGCACACAGGAAATGCTGCATCAGGGTTAACATGTTCTTCAGGTGAAGAGTAGGTCCCAGAGTAGAAACTATGGGGCTGAGGTAGATCAGATCCTGGCACCCTTTCAGCCTCTGGGAAACACCCATCTCTCTCTCTCTCTCTCTCTCTCTCTCTCTCTCTCTCTCTCTCTCTCTCTCTCTCTCTCTCTCTCTCTCCCCCATTCCCAACTTCCTCAGAAGTTAGGATAAAAGGAAATTAAATTACGCAAAAATGATTTAGAAATTAGATTTCAGTTATCCATGGTCATCCAAGGTCTGAAAATATTAAATGGAAAATTCCAGAAATAAACAATTCATAAGTTTGAAATTGTGTGCTGTTCTGAGTCTCATGATTAAATCTTATGCCGCCTTGCTGTGTCTCGCCTGGGACATGAGTCATCCTTTTGTCCAGCACTTCCACGCTGTAGACACTACCTGCCCATTAGTCACTTAGTAGCCGCCCCCGTTATCAGATTGACTGTCGCAGTGCTTGTGTACAAGTAACTTTTGTGTTATTTAATAAGGGCCCCAAAGCACAAGAGTGGTTCTGCTGGCAATTCCAATATGCCAAAGAGAAGCCTGTAAAGTGCTTGTTATATATTGTTAGAAGGTCACCAGTCGCCTCACGCTGTGTCCCAATGCCTACGTCATTCACCTCACTTCTTCTCATCACGTAGACATTTTATCATCTCACAGCATCACAAAAAGAAGGGCGAATACAGCGCAATAAGATATTTCCAGGGTGATATTGCATATGACTTTTATTACAGTATATTGCCATGATTGTTCTAATTTATTATTAATCTCTTACGGTGCCTAATTTAGAAATTAAAGTTCATCATAAGCCCGTATGTATAGGGAGAAAACGTAGTTATGTCTAGGGTTTGGTGCTCTCCGTGGTTTCAGGCATCCACAGGGAGTCTTGGAATGTATCCCTGCAGATAAGGGGAAACTACTATGGTTTTCTTTGAAGGTAGGATCGGGTTTCTAATTGATATTATACAGCAAATACCTTGAGAGGAAAACCCTGGACTAACACGACTCCAGGAGTTCTGGCTAGCCACAAACACAGCAGCCTGAGAAAATGTTTGTTTAGAATTGTCTTCATCCTTCCAGTTCTTATACAGCAGAGTGAGCTGCAAAGAGAAGGGGGTATTTCCTTTCATATATTCACAGCCTAGCATTGCAGGACCTCCCCAGAACATTGGGGGAATACAACCCTGTGCCTACCTATTAATCGTCTGTGTTCTGGGGCCAGTGCATGGGCCACATTCACGCGTAAGGCTCATGTGTATTTACAGGATGTCAGCGGGATTAATTTGTCCAATCTGATGATGACTTACAGGCAGACAATAGCAGCCACCTCTTCTTCTCCCTTGTTCCAAGCTGCAGAGGCTTCTCTCATGGGGAAGAACACCATGGTTATTGTCCCCAGATAAATAATTAATGCTGGATAATTGACTTCTTTCTGTCGTAGTCCACTGAAACTCCATTTCACTCTGCAGTGCCATTGTTCACCTCAAGGTACAAAATAAATAAATACTGGCAAGTTGTGTGGGGTCATCCAGCAGCCTGGGTGAATCAGATGGGTTAGGCCTTTGGCATCTGAGACCCTGATGAGGAAATAGCACCCAAAGGTTTTCTAGGTGCAGGCTCCTGGACGAGAGTAGTGGTCGGGGAGCTGCAGGGCCCCAGGCCAGGGCTTGGGATCCCACGCTGAGCTGGCCTGGGCATTAGGAGGGGGTGTGAGAGGGCTCTCAACTCTGAGTGCATCTGAATTTCCTGGGAAACTTTCATATTTAAAACTAATAAAATAAGCCGAAGTACAAAACCTTACTCTTGGAAACTTTAATGTGGGCCTAAGTGGTTGAAAGCTTATAGGCCTTGGTTTGGACTTGGGCTCCAATTCCATCTCCACTTCCTACCAGCCATGTGCTCTTGGCTGCTCCTTTGCCTTGCTGAGCACCGGTGTTATTTTCTGTAACAGGGAGGCAGTGACCATTGCTTTCAAGGGTTATGCAAGTGCTGAGGTTCAGGAAGCAAGGTCTAGGGCCCAGGGTACTAGGCAGTACGCAATTCACACTTTACCAGGCCATCCCGGTGACGGTAACCAACCCTCTCTCCATCTTGCAGTTGTGGAAACACTTGAAAGCTCAGCTCCAAATACCTCCCTGGGTTCAAGGATTTATTGGCTTGAGTGAAAAGGGCAGGAGATCAGCTCTCTGGAGAGCAGGAGACTGGGACTGCTCTGCTCCTAGCTGATCTTTGTTTTCGTCTTGGGCCTCTGCGCTCCCATCTTTGCATCCAGGGCATCAATCCTCCCATGGGCTCTGGGCATGGTGGTGGTGGTGGTGCTATAACCTAGACATGGTGGTCAGCCGTGGTGGTCAGCATGTAGTACCTATCTGCATGCTCTCTCTACCATCACGCACAGCTTTCATTTCTCTGCGGGGGCCCTGATGGCCCAATCCTTTCCTTTAACTGTGGTATCTCTATGTATCGGTTCCTACTGGGTGGGTTTCAGTCCAGTCTGAGGGGCATACAGTGCTGTTCCAGATGTCCCCTCCCTCCCTCTCTCCTTCTCTCCCACCCTTTCCTTTCTTTTTCTTTCCTTCTTTCCTTCCTTCCTTCTTTCCTCCCTCCCTCCCTCCCTCCCTCCCTCCCTCCCTCCCTCCCTCCCTCCCTTCTTCCCTCCTTCCCTCCGTTCTTTCTTTCTTTCCTCCTTCCTTCCACTACTTTTCTGAACCACAGACCACGCTGGGGCACCTTGACATTTTCTCTCTGGGTTCCTGCCAGTGAGGGTAGGGATAACGATGAAAGGACTGGCCTTTCCTAACCCCCATAACAAAGTTGGCTCACTCTTGCTATAGCTGAGTGCTTTTACACACACAGAAGCTTATTTAGTCCTCAGGTGGCCCATATGTGTACTTAATATCGCTAGTTTGCAAATGAAGGGGTCACAGGTTGGATTCTCTGGGAAACGGCCTTTGGGATGGAGTTTGGAGTTCAAGCTGGTTACTAGGGAGTGCCTTTCTGGTCAACACCTGTGGAAGGGAGAGAAGGAAGCAGGCCTGGGCCGAGGGAGAAGGTGAGCTGCAATGCAGACTGGATGATGACCTCAGGTGATCTCGTGGCAGCTTTGGAATCAGAGTTGTTGTTCTTTGGCCAGTGGCAAGGGCCTTCACACCCCACCTTGATTTGTCCCTGGAGTGGGCTCTAGGCCGGGCGTGACATGAGGTGAGGTGGCCCTGAGACAGTATCTGGAGGGCCGGACAGCTGGAGGCTGTTAGCTAATGATACTCCCAACAGCTGAAGGCAACAAGTCCTTCCTTAAAAGGGAACTTGAGCGGCACATACAGTGTTCAGCCCAGGAGGAAACTGAGCCTGGAGGAGGTTAAGTGACTTGCCAAGGACAGAGCTGATAAGGAGCAGAGGTCTGCACACATTCCCAGCTGGTGCCTGAGCCCGAGTGCTGGCCAGGACTCTATCCAGTCGGTCTTTTCCACAATATTTTTGGGGGCACGACTCCAACAAATCATGCACTCAATTATTCAAGTAGTCATTTATTCATTAGCCTTCAACAAATGTGTATTGAGTGCAGATCATGTACGATGTGTGTTACCTAACGATACTTTGATGAATAAACTGGGCACGTTCCCTTCCCTTATGGAACTCGCCAGCTTATCCCTTGATCAGGCCTGGATCTGTAGCAAGTATACAACTCGGGTCTTTCATTTGGGGCCTCTCACTGTGAGTGAATCATATTCTCACATGGTTTCTGTTCAGCCTGGAGTCTGAGATGAGCCCGGGCTGAGTGTAGCTGCAGGTAGTGGCAGGCGGCCTCCTGGGTTACCCCTGGCCTGCCGGTGAGGAGCCGTCCAGCTTTCTTTCCTAAGCCAGCAGGGACTGTCGCAGGCTAGCCTGTCTCCAAGTAGATAATGGTTTGCATGTGTGCACCCTTGGTGTGTGGCTGTTTTTCTGCTGCTGGGCTGATGTCTGTGCCAGTGGTGAAATGTGCAGGCTGTAATTGTCAATGAGATAATTGGATATTTTCCTCTTGTTTAAACCAAAAGGAAGACCAGTCAGAGTTAGAATCAAATTCCCTCCCTTCTCCCGTCTCCCAAGAGAAATCCACAGAAGCACAGGGTGTGACCTTGTGAAGACAGAGGGACAAGGATTTAACAAGTTATTTTTAAGAACAGAGATTGGGTTTAAATTCTCATACAGTGCTGGGAACTGGGATCATAGAAGCATAGAACATTGTTAGTGGATTTTTCCTCAGAGGTCATCTGTGTCACCCTTTCATTATAATATGGGGAAACTGAGGCATAGAGAAGGGACTAGAGCTGTCAAAATGCTTTTCAGGGCCCCTCCCACCCATTGTGGAGCCCTGCCTTCTCCGGGCTATGTTTCTTAAGCTCCTTCTTCCACCCAGCCTCCAATAAGTCCTAGAAGCTCTGTGTCCTGGCCCCAGGGGAGTTCTCATTAGCAGTGATCTGTAATAGATTTCGATTTCATTCATTCACTTATTCATTCGCATGAGATTTACTTTGGACTAAGAACTTACTTTGGGCCAGGTGCTGGGTAGTACAATAGTGATTTATGTAAATATCATCTTTCCTACTCAATGATAAATGTCCTGAGGGCCAAATTCATTTCTGATTCATCTTCGTACTCCTGTGATTAGAATGCACACAGTGGGAGCTCAACAAGTGGTTGTTGAATGAAGAAATGTTTAATAAATGTCTGTTGAATGAATGAATGACAAACGGCTGAGGAGTCTCAGGTGACTGTGAGATATTAAATAGCTTGGATTTTGTTCCTTTCTCCAAAACGCTGTTTCCAGCAAGCTATTCTCATTCTTTTTGGTAGAAAACTGCTGCTTGGAGGGAAAGGATAAGCTAGAGTTTTGTCTTCATTAATTTAAATACTCTTTCTGAGTGGAAGCCAAAGATTTAATTGGTTGATGGAGTCAGAGAGCTGGAGAGACATTTTTTTTTTTTTTTCATCTAAAGCATAGTAATTCAGAAACATTTTGAGTCTTTGGTTTTAAATTCACTGGGAAAAAAAGTCTGCAATTTCATCATTGGAGAACAGAGTACAGTGAGGAGCCGGGACTAGGAGCCAAAGGCCAGCCTTCCTTTTCTTCCTTCCTTCCTTCCCAGCCTTGGCTTTGCACTAACCTGCTATGTGTTGTTGGATACTTTTTTCCCCTTTCTGAGCTTTAGTTTCTTCATGTGACGACTAGGAGGAGTCAAAAGTTTCCCCAGGAGCCTTGCAGCTCTAATAGCCTAGGTATCTGTGAGTGAGTCTTGGATAGTCTGTTCTTCTTTCTGGTAAAAATATCCCCTTTTAGTGCCTCAGGGCTGGGAAAGCAATCCCACTGACCAAAACAAAATCTTTTCATTCCTTCCTATGAAATGCACAGAGGTCTAGTGTTTGCCTTGTAGCTGGGATGGAAATTGCAAGACATACGAGCTTGAGAGGCCCTTCCAGCATCCGAGGCCATGCCCTGTTCAGGTTTTATGGAAGCTCCTTGGTAGATCCAGGAGAAGTGTTCTATCGGGAGCATAAGGTGCCCTGCTTTGATGGAATAGAACACAGACCAATCCATAAATCTCAGCCTTCCACCATGCGTCATGATTTGAAGTCCTTTCTTTTGACTTCATCTCTACCCCACTGACTATACTTCGCAACTTGCCATTTTCTCAACAGTTTCATGCTGTCACTCCTTTGCACACGTCCTTTCCTCTATCTGAAACCCTCAGCTGCTTCTGCCGGAGAACTTGAAGGCCTCCTTTCAGTGGTGGCCTGGAGAGCTTTCTCAGAGAGCTTAACTTGGGCTAAGCCTCCTTTTTCTGTGCTCCACAGTTCTTTCTACTTACCTCCAAATGCCGTATGAAGCACACACAGTGAGCTATAATTGCTTATTTACAATCACTCATTTATTCATTCAGTAAATGTTTATCGAATGCCTATAATATGCCTGGTGCTGGGCCAGGTGGATGGAATATGTCACTGCATTAGAACGCCCTGCCCTCTTAGAGATCATATCCTCCCCATGTCCCCTCGGTCATCCCAGCACCTAGCCCAGTACCTGACACATTGGGGCATCCAGTAAAGTTTAGGGGCCAATACTAAGTGTTTTTAGTATAGCAAAGTGTTTCTCTACAGAGAACTTTCCACTTCACACAGCAGGTGGAATAGGGTAAGGCAGAGATATCCAAAATCTGAACTTTGAAGGAATAAATTTCATTCTAAGTGAAAAGAGATTAAAATGAGCCAACAAGGGTGTAGACATAGATTTCCATAGACAGTTGACCCCCGATGTTTCCAGAAACACTGGATGCCAGGCCAGCAGGATCAGCTGGGGATGAGGAATTGGTCTAAGCAGCTAGGGGCCAGGGCGTGGGTCTGCTGGGCTGGAAAACTTGTTTCTCTTTGGCATCTGTAGGGTCAGGCCTGGTTACCTTCCCCCAGTGATGGGCTTTGATGAAACAAGGGGGCAATCTAGGAGCAGAGGCAGAGGCAGGGCAAGGCCGGTGAGGGAGTGGGGAGACCCCTTTGCAGCTGGAGTCCTGAGAGGGGTCTCTTCCCACCCTGTTTGTGTGGTCTTCCCGGCTGCCCTGCTCTGACTGGACTTCTGGTACAAGCTCGTCAGGCGTCTGTGATGATGGGGCCAGTGGGTCAGCAGTTCTGTTTTGATTTTAAACAACATATAACCAGTTCTCTCCCAGAAAGAAATGAGGCCAGGGTTTGAAAGATGACTAGACATGCCGTAGTCTAAACGATCATAAGGACATAGTAGAAAGAGCCCTGGCGGTGGATTGAGGGTTTGAATATCAGCTAAAGTGCCGAAGACATCAAAGAGCCTGGCATACTGGTCAGGAGCAAGGCTCTGGTCTCAGACTGCCTAGATTCTTCTTTTCACTTGTCCACTGAGTGACCTTGGCCAAGTAACTTAACCTACGAAATCTCAGTTATGTGAGCCTCATGGAATTACTTTGAAGGTTAAGTCAGCAATTAAGATTGAATCAAGCCCTTAACACAGTGCCTAGAATGTAATAAGCACTGAATAATTTTAGCTTTATTATCACTATTAGTAGTGAGGTTTTGGACAAGTTATGTAATGCCTATAAGCCTCAGTTTCTACAACTGTAAAATGGGTTGGTAATCTCCAACCATCAACGGCTGATGGAGAGAGCACTTGGTACACAGAGGTGCTCTATTGTTGATAACCCTCCTTGCTTCCTGTGTGGGCAGTTAATTCCTTCTGACTTTAGAAATATTTTAGGAAGCCCGTTGTTTCATACTGCAATTCTTTGGTCTGAGACTGTGCTACTCCCTTCTCCTACACCAACTCCACCCTGGATAATTCCAGCTTTAAAAAAAATCATCCAACCAGTAGCCTGGTAGGAGATGATTGTGGTTACATCTGGCTTTGTGTTTGGAATCTGCCAGACTCCAGAAAGCCCGGATTTTGTGGTTTGGTCACCTCCTTCCAGATGTCCAGGAACGCTGCCATCAGAGAGGAAGGAATGGGGTTACTTGGGGAGTAGGTATCTGCTTCTCACAGGGGCTCTGCTGAGAACTGGCGCGGCTCCTGTGAGCCCTGCTCACTGTCTGGGATGTCCTTCCTGCTCACCAGGCACGGGGGCAGTCTTTACAGCGTCAGGCTCAGATTCTAGTTCACCGTGGAGACAGAGGAAATCCAACTCTGATCCTGGCCCCTGACCCCTCCAGCTCCTTGGCTGCAGCCCATACCGGCTCCTGACTCTCATGGTTTTCTACCCTGAAGGGAATGTGATTCACTGCCAGTCCGTCTGCTTTGACCCCAATTTTCAATTCCCTTCCTCCGTGTGAGTAATCGGACCGGTCGTCTGTACTTGTGAAGGAAATATTTCATATGTAGTGGGGTGGCAGCTTGAGGTTCACGGCTCAGGATGGTTGAACCACTGGGAGTCGCGAGATGCAGGGGCAGCAGACAGCCCCCACCACACAGCAAGAGCCGTCCTGCTTCACAATCAGAAAATCCAATAGAAGAGGTGGAGCCCAGAGAACCAGAGAGCTAATGACAGAGAGTCAGGCAAGCTATGCAATTATGGGATGCTAGCGCCAACACAGGCCAAACCTTAATGAGCCACAGTCCGTAGACTCCAAAATTGAGAAGAGCAGCTCATTATGTGGCGGCAGCGTGACCATAGCTGGCTTGTGGCGGGGGCATGCGGGGTTCACCAGGCCTTGTCCGCTCCCTGAGAAAGCTTGGGGCCTATTTATTGAACCTCTCTAAGGGGCCTGGCCCCTACTTCTGCTATGGCCTTGTGTACCCTACTTGACACAGTGCCTCACCCTGAAACCAAGCAAAACGAAAACTAACTCCTCCCTCGATGGGTTTCCGATCTCAGCCAGGACAGCACCCATCACCCAGACCAGAAATCCATGGGTCAGCTTGATCTCTTCCTCTCCTTCTCTTTCATCTCCTTTCAGCTCCCTCCCAGGTCACTGCTTGTTCCTATCCTGCATCACTGCCTTAGTTCGGGCTTCTGTCCTCTCTTTGTTTTATAACCATCATCTTCCAACAGGTCACCCTTCTATCTAGTATTTAACCCTGCCCTGGTTCACTTTCTAGTAACTCTCTGCACAGTGTTGTGGCTTTTTGGCTCTGAAATGTTTTCAGGATTAAATTCAAATTTCTGATCATGTCAGGTTTTTGGATCCACTGGTCCCTGTCACTCTCTTTAGGTCCCTCCCTGACCACGCCCTCATAGGCTCTCAATGCTTGAGTCCAATGAAACTTCTTGTCGTATTACTATTTTTAGGCCTCAAGGCCTTTTCACATTCATATGGAAGTCCTTTTGCCCTTGTCATTCTGGCCAGTTCCTCTCCTCTAAGAACCAGGGCAAATGTCATTTCCTTTGTGTACATATTCCCAGGCAAAGTCAGCCCCCCCCCCCGCCCCCCCGCCATCTCCTGTGAGCCTAGACTCTCCTGCTCACAGCTTCTCGATGGCTGTGCGGTGTTCAGTTGATAACAAGAACTCTGCACTCTAGAGACTGGGTTCGAGTAATGGCTCCGCCGCTTGCTCACCAGGCGACCTCTCCCAACAGAAGTCTCATCTATAAAGGAGGATAATAATAGTCTCTCTCACAGGGTTGTCAGGAACACTAAAGGCGATAATATAGAGAGGGGGCTTAGAACACTGCTTGGCTCATTGCTGGAACGCAACACATTAGCAACTGTTATAATTATCACCAGATTGGAATCCTGGTGCTTTCTTCCCTCTTCGGGGTCTTGGCTGAGCTCTGGTATTTTCTTCTAGTTAGCTTTGTCCTCAGCGACTAGAACAGGCTGACAAGCAGGTACGCAGAAAACACAGGGACAGGGCTCCAGGCCTGGTCCCACAACACACTGGCTGGGGGACTTGGTGGCCAGGCAACCCCTCCAGACCTCTGCTGCTGGGCCCCCTTTCAGAGGGCAGCCCAGCAGTGGAGCCCAGCAGGAAGGAGTCTGTCCCCAGAATCTCTCCACAACTGGGGATAGATAACCCTTAATCAGAGCCTGAGGCTTGGGGGTTAGAGCGAGGGTGTGGTGAGGTACAGGGATCCCAGGGGCTGGGGCTGGAGGCTGATGCAGAGTCTATGCAGTCTCGCCGACCAGGCAGCTCATCTCTTGGCAACCCTCTAGTGGCGACTTCTGTACTCTCACCTGCATTTTTCCAGAACCCCACAGAGGTACCAGGTTAGCAACTGACATAGTAGATCTGAGAATTCTCCTAAGTGTTCCACTTTGGCAAGTGAAAAAACTCTCCTTCCAGTAAGGAGGAGAACAGAACAGGGAACACAAAGCTAAACACTTTTTCGTCTACACGTCAGATCCCATGTGTAGCCATGAACGTTTAGGACAAGCGACAGCTGAGTTCGTGCCTGTGAGGAGGCATTTGTAATTCTACCTGACAGCACCAACATGTTGTTTGGACAGAGCACAGCCTTTTGTAAAGCAGTTTGAAGTAGCGTCAAGAACATGGGGTCTAGAGTGTGATGGGCTGAGTTCAAAGCCAAACTTTGCCACTTACAAGCTGGGTGATCTCAGATACTTCACTCAACCTCTCTAAGGTTTCGTTTCCTCATCTGCAGAAATAAAATAATATGAGGACCCTCCTCATAGGTCATTGTGAGAACTAAATGAGGTAACACACGTGAAGCTGACCCCGTGGTGGTTGGCACAGGGCCCAGCCTTAGTAAATGTTAGCAATGATGATTATGGATTTTTATCCCCCTCGAACCTCACAACACCCCCACGAGACAGACAGCATAACAGGACAGGTGATTGTTGTTCCCATGTAATACTTAGTTCAGTTCCCTGAATACACACTGAGCATCTTCAGTCTATCAGGTCCAGTGCGAGGGGTGGCAGGTAGGAGGACCGGCAGACACCAGCCCTACTCTGCTTATAGTCTAGTGGATAAAGCAGGTAGTAATCAAGTAGTTCAACATTTGAGACGGGTGTCATGATGTGGGAAACATGGGCCATGAGTTTATCTAGGAGTTAGAGAAACCTCCTTCTGAAGAAACATTATGGCTGAGGTTTCAAAGAGGCATAGGGGTCTGCAAGGTGAGGAGGAGATGGGGAGAGAGGGGTCAGCGTGTGCAAAGTCTGGGAGGCTGGAAATCACAGCAGGACTGAAAGCGCTCAGTGTGGCTGGGGCAGTGGTTGGAAATGAGAAGGAGCGCAAGTCAGGGACTGCGGCCCAGAGAGGACAAGTCTCCCGCGCAAGGATGCACAGTTATTAAGGGGTACAAGTGGGAGGAAGACACAGATGGCGCTTCCTCAACAGGTGTCCTTGCTGTTAATATCGTCATGCTGGTTCCCATACGTATATTGGCAATGCATAGACACACGCGTGTTCTTTTTAGAGGTTAAAAATGAGTCGTTCTCGAGCTAATAAAGGCCCGGAAATGTTAACAGTGCCCCCACTCTCTCTGAGGGCATCTAAAATGTCAGCGTGTGACAGTTAAGAAGATGAGCTCTGAGTCATAGAGAGGAGGCAGTTGTCAAATGCACACGCTGGCTCATTGGACTGGAAACAGTTACCTGGAGCCAAATTCATGTTCCTTGGCTTTTTGAAACAAGCAACAACACGCTCTATGAGGGATCTGGACAGACTAGGGAGGGGATGAGGGCTTTGGAGTTAGGCAAACCTGGATCAAAGTCTCGGTTCTGCCATTGACTAACTATAGGAACCTATCTGAACCTCAGTTTTTCCTCTTCTGTAAAATGGGGATAATAAACAGTGTTGCTGTGAACACAAGATAGATATTGCATATGCAAGCCTTTGTTATGGCACACAGAAGGTACTCAATACAGTTTTGTTTATAGCTTGGAAATATGCTTGGAAATATGCTAGATTTTTTAAATTGATTTTTTAGAGTGGTCAAACCTCTTCCCTATGTTCACATCCTCCCCCACATTGATGGAATGACACACCCTGGAGAAATGGATGGGGCAAAGTGACTGTGGTTCCTTGATTCATGCCCCTTCACAAATTACTCCCAGTTATTAGCTCTGAGGTGTGTGGTGAACCCCGTTTCCCCTTCCCCAGCATTCCTGGGACTTCTGAAATGTAGAAATGTAGGATCAACTCTCTTACAATGTCACACTGAATAGTTTAATAGAAATGTTATGGAACACATATATCAACGTGGGCAGGGTAAATAATGAAAAAAGGATAACAAACTGAAATTTTTTTCTAGCGCTACAGCTTGGAGCAGAGGGTCAGTGTAGGAGATGGCAAAGAACAATGGATCACAGAGGGAAAGAGGCCAACCCCAGTGCATTTTGCAGAGTCCATTGAAGGGGAGAAAGCCTCTTTCCTGGTTCTGGTATTGCACAGACGGGTTCCCTGCATGTTAGGAACAGGATGACTGTGAACTGTCCGACATCATAACTGTGGAGGCTCTGCACTCACAGTGTGAACTCGGAGCAGTTATGGATGGAGAGCTGGAGAAAGAGTTGTCTGCCCCTGACACAAAAGCCTGGACACACAGAAAGGCCTGTGCTGATACAGCTCAGCATGGAACTCGGCAGTGGGTAGGAAGCAGGGCAATGGAAACACCGAAAGATTTGAACAAGGTCAGAGAAGGAACATTTTCTTTAGTCATAACTGACTGAGGCGTCACCAGTGCCTTAGCAAGGAAGGCTTGGAAGTTAATACCCTAACCGCACTGTAAATTATTTATAGCTTGTTGCATAAATAATTATGCGTACATTAACTGTTTAATAAACAGTTTATAATTCACTGCATAGCAGAGGTTAAGGCATTCTAAATGAACCTACGTGTTGTTTTTATAAAGCCGTTAGTGAGAGAGACTTCCAGGTGGGGTTGTAGAGAGGCGCAGGGGGGAGGTAAACCCAGCTGACTTCTGGGTAAGCTTCCTCAGATAACTCAGAAGGAATTCTCCTGTTTATTTAGCGGGAAACCCTGAGTGCTTGCAATGGGTTCCAAGGCCTGATATGATCCAGCCCGAGTCCCTTCTCTGAGTGCACTTCCTCCTAATCTTTCCCTTGCTCCTTCCATCCCAGCCCACTGATCTCCACACTGTTCCTTGAGCAAAGCAGGCACTCTCTCATCTTTGCACTGTCTGTTTGTTCTACCTGGAAGGCTCAGTACCCATATTTCATCATGGTTGATTCTCGCACCTCCGTGAAGGTTTTGCTCAACTCTGATGTTCTCAAAGAGTCTTACTCTGACCACGTTTTTAAAATGGCAGTGACCTCCCTGCCTCCCACACAAACAATCTCGTCCCTATTTATTCTGACTCTATTTTTTAATAGAAATGATTGGCTTTTCACATACTATATATTTTTACATTTATTATATTTATTACTGCCTGTTTTATGTTGCTGTCATGTACCCTCCACAGGGGCAGGAATGTTTTCTTTTTTGCTTCCTAATGTATCCCAAGCAGCTAGAACAGTTCCTGGCACATAGTAGGAACTAAGAAAATATTTATTGAATGAATGAATGAATGAGTGAGTGAATATTCAGGGTTGGACTTGCGAGAGTATGTAGGCTGTGCACTCTGCATGGATATTGGGAGTGCCTGGAAGGTTTTGGAATGCAGTTTTTTTGGGGGGCCTCGTTTATGAGAGGAACGGGACGTCTTCAAAAGAAGAGACAGTAGCTCATTAGACTCAACATGTCTCAAACTGAACCCATCTTCCTGTCTTCCAAACTTGTTTCTCCTATTCATTCAGCTGCTCACGTTAAAATTCTGGGTCCCATCTTTGACTATTCCCAGTCTTTCATCCTCCATATGAATCAGTATCCAAGTCCTGTTGATTTTATCTTTTTCATTATTCTCTAACATCATTGCAAACATCACGAACCTTTAGAAAGAGTCAGGGTTCAGAAAAGCTGTTCCAAGTTCTACCATCTTTTGTTTTTGTGTAGGGTTCAAAAATACGGTGCTCTGCTTTCCGAGAGCTCCTGGCTTTGCTTCTGCGCCTCACATTGACTGACTGAAACATCCTTTGTCTCTGTCGTCCCTGTCCTGCTCAATTCTGATTCTACTTCCAGAAGTTTCTTCGCAGGGTGGCATGTTGTTGTAGAAGAGATTCCTGTTGGATCAGCTTTGGAAGTTCATCGTGGATGCCTTTCACTCACCTGATATAGGAGAGTGATATTCTAGTTTGAACTGAAACTGCCTTCTAGTTTCAGTTACTATTCTCAACTTGTCCTGCTGTGCTTTGCAATAAATACCCGGTGGCTACTTTGGGGTTTTCCTTTCTCATATGCATCAGATGCCATCTTATTGCTGCCTTCTTCTTCCACTCATAAAGATGATACCAAGCAGGTCTTGCAGCTGGAGGTGGCTTGTCCCCACCTGCTTGTCTTTTGAGGTTTGTGGGAATATTTTACCATCCAGTTTTGTTGTAAATATTATCCATGGAGTTTTGGTTTTGTTATCTAATTGCTCGGTCAGTTATGCGCTTATTTCAGAGATTGAAAAACTAGGCTCCCACCACTGCCATCTTCCTAGAATTTTTCTTATTTCTCTTACTTTTAAGTAACTAAGTTCTGATAATACAGCTTCCTTAATTAAGCTCTAATAATAACTAACATATATAATATTGCTTGTCAGGGATTATTCTAAGCAATATCATATATGTTAGTTATTATTAGGTACCACACACACACACAGACACACACACACACACACACACAAGCGTAAGAGAAATGGTGACTATTACAGCCTGAGATGTTTACTAGAGTCCAGACAGCTTGGCATGACCCAGATGCAAAGGCAGCCATGTTGGGTGGACTTGGCAGGACCTGGCAACTAGAGTAATACCCAGTGTAAGGTTGCTAAAGGGAGAATGGATGATGGAATCATTCAATGACACCCTGTGGTTGGCTGAGCTCATCTTTTTTGGGGGACTGTACATGAGTTGATCTGTGGGGACTCCTGGAAGTGCTTGAGACTTATGGAGCATAATGTTGGAATGAGAGTGAGGTTGGGTTATATTTGTTTATGTCTGTCTCTTCCCTCAGACTATGTGAGCTTCCTAAGGGCAGGTGGAAATCACCAGCACAAGGCCTGGCACATGATCAGCATCAAACGTGTGTCATTGAATCAGGCTGACCAGGGATTGCCTAAGAGATACTGCTTAGTGTTTTAAATTGTGTAGAGCTGGTTGAGAATATTTCATGTTTGTTACTGGTGTCATGTGGGGACAGACACTTCCTCTAAGAGCTCAGATCTCCCTTTCGCCATTTCCCCAGAGCTTGAGTAGACATCCCCACATCTCACCAGAAAACCATTTACCTGTAAGTGCTGAGAATTGGGACAATGGTTGTCAAGGGTCCAAGCTCTATCTAACCAGGGCATTGCTTTAGTGGAATATGGGAATGTTCGCAAAATGACTTCTATGGACGGTCTCTCTGGTTCTACTGATACCTACTTCAAGTATTTCTATTTTTTAAAAAAAAACCACAAAAAATGTGTTATCATGTCTTTTGGCCAACTCTCAATCTTTTATCACAGTGCAGGGAACTTCCCTATACTTTTCCTGACATAGCCAAAGAGAATCTGCGTCTCCTGAGACGTAGTCCCAGAATGGAGGCGGCGGCGAGTTCAGTGGGTTCCTGTGTGCCAGGCTAGGGCACTCTTGCTTACCTCGAGTGACACCCTGCAAGTTCACAAAATACTTCCAGCTGGCGTGGCAAGCTTGATTCAGTTAAATATTTATTGATACCTACTATGTGTCAGACCCTGTGCTGAGTGCTGGTGATGCTGAGATAAATCAGAAGTGCCTGCCTTTGAGGACATCTCAGTCTGGTGGAGGAGAGAGACAGGTGGAGAAACTATAGTATGGTGGGTGGGTACACAGTCTTCGGAATCAGGCTGCTTGCAGGGAGTTCTGGCTCTCTTAAGTCATGTAAGTCGTTTGCACCTCCGCATTTTCATCTGTAAAATGGAGAGAATAAGAGTGCACAGTTAATCAGGTAATTGTGAGAATAAAATAATACATGAGAAGTGCATAGCCCTTGGGGCACTGTAAGGGTCCAGTAAATATTATTATTGATATTTTTTGTCTACTTGCCCTTTTCCTGTGACTCCACAACTGCTTTTCATCCTGGTCTCTATTTTTTTTTTATCTAAACACAATTATATTATTATCTTAATGATTTAGTGGTAATGGCAGCTTGGTTGCAAAGCATGCTGGAAGAAGTCAGGCTGGGTAGGAGACACATACATGCTTTGAACAGCCAATCCATCTTGCCCTCCACCTGCTCATGGGTCAGAAGCCCCTGGTGTCTTCCCTTGTCTTGGCCAGAGTCGCCCTTGTACCTAAGTGGGATGCACCTCCTTGACAGGAGCTGGGGACTAGCTACCGAGTGGGGTTAAGAGTAGGCAGGGATCCATGGCTTTACTTAATCTGCTCGGTTTATTCTTCTCAGTGTGCTTGGCTGCTGCTTGGGGAGAAGAAGGAGGTATTTGTTTAAACAAGCTCTAGAAATAGAAGTTTATTTTAAGCTCATTCTTAAAGAAAACCATATTCTTCTTTCCCCACGGGCGCCTCTGTCCATTCTCATTTCTGAGGCTGTCACCCAGGAAGGAGCTCCTGCCCCCGGACAGCGGGGAGTGGGTGTGGCCTGCAAGCTGTAATTACATCTCTGGGACCCAGGATCCTGGTCCACCCTCCACCGAGGAGCTTTAGGCAGAGTCAGGGGCTCACAGCTTCCCTTCATCTTCCTGTTGCTCATAAGCAACCCCAAAGTTCTTGCTTGGGAAAATGGTCCTCCCTGCCCCCCACTCCCCCACCCCTATTAAGGTGACTCCATCTCGCTCTCTGTTCTTTTTTTTTTTTTTTTTGAGGGGTGAGCAGAATGGGAAGTAGTAAAGCACAGAGATTAAGAATAGACTCAAGTCAGAGAGACCAGGATTTTAATCTCAGTGCTACTACTTTCTACCGAATCATCTGTAAAATGAGGATAGCAATAAGACCCAACTCAGACAATTGTTCTGAGGGGTAAATCAACTAATTCATGTGAGGCTCTAAGCACAGTGCTCGGCATGTGGAACATGCTCAGTAAATGCTAGCCACGATTATTGTTACGGGTGCTAACGTGTTGCACATGGGGAAGGGCAGCAAAGAGAACGAATATTTTTGAGCATTTCCTTTGTGCCATGCGATGTCCTAGGCCTTTTACATTTTCACCACGTAATTTAATTCTTTCATCAACGTGGTATGGCAGATTCTATTAGTATCTCTGTTTTACAAGTGGAGAACGTGAGGCTCAGAGAGGTTAAGGAACTTACTTAAAAGGCTAATGTCTATTGTCAAACGTCAGGATACTGGTTGTCCTGGTTGGGGAATGACCAGAAGAGGGCACAGGGAGGCTTCCGGGAGGCTGGTACTATTTTGTGTATCTGGCTCCTGGATCCATGGGGTGTGTTGACCTTATGAAAATTCATCAAGCTGCAACTCAGTATTACGATTTGTTCACTTTTATGTACATATGTTATTTCAATTAAAATTTCAGAAACAGGAAAAAATAAATAGCAGCAACAGGAGCAGGCTGCCTCTGAGCCGCAAAGCCAGCTCTTCTACCCCCGCATGCTGACGTGAAGCCTTGGCCTGGGGCAGCTCCTCTTATGCTCAAGGCCCTTACACAATAGACTCTTCTGTCCCTAGGAAGCTCTGGTTCAAGGCCTGTTCAGGCAATTAAGGCGGGAGCCGGATCATCATGACCAGTCTGAGGGCCCGACTCTGCCAGAGGGAGGCCATCCTGAGGTAGCCATGCCTAGAAGGCGTGGGCGCAAAAGGCTGGCTTTGGATTCAGCCATTGGTGGTCCCAAGGGCAGATAATGGGACCTACTGGAAGACAAAGCCATCTAGGCTTGCCATGTTTCTTGCCCCCGAGAGAGCAACCCCCTTTTCTTCCACTTCTAGGTTTTGGAGGAAGCTTTCACTCCTGGCTCCTTAGCCAGGTTCCACCTACCCATCCACTGGGGCTTGGATTCTCTAGGTTTTCCTTCCATGGGGCACATGACAAAGCCTGAGAGATAGCTAGTTTCCGCTTATTGAGTGCTTGTGGTTGGGGAAGAAGCAAGGGAAGTGAGATTCTTTCTGAGGGGTGGGGTAGAAAATCCTCATGCCTGTCATCTGGACGCCACCTCCCTCACCAACCCCTGTATTTTTTAAAGGCACTTTTTAATTTTAAACTAATTTTAGATTTACAGAAAATTGCAAAGATTACAGTACAGTGTTCTCATACACCCCACACCCAGTTCCCTCCATTGTTCATGTCTTACATGAGCAAGGTACATTTGTCACAACTAAGGAAGAAAGCCCTGGCCTAGTACTATTAACTAAATGCCAGACTTTATTCAGATTCTGCTAGTTTTTCCATGAATGTCGTTTTCTCTTTGGGAATTTCATCCTGGATGTCCTACTACACTTAGCTATCATGTCCCCTTCGTCTCTGGTCTATGACAGTGTCTCAGGTTTCCCGGAGGTTTTGGTGACCCTGCAGGTTTTGAAGAGTGCTGTTCAGGTATTTTGTAACTCTCTCAATTTGGGTCCCTGATTTGGGTCTTTCCCATGGTGAGATTGAGGGTATATATTTTGGGGAAGAATGCCACAGAAGTGCAGTGTCCTTCTCATCACATCATATCAGGGGCATATGCTGTCAACATGGCTTATCAAGTAGTGAGGTTTGCTTTGATTACTTGGTTAAGGTGGTGTTTGCCTTAAGGTTTCTTCACTGCAAAGTTACTTTTTTCTCCACTTTACTCTTTTCTTTGGAATCGAATCATTAAGTGCAGCCCATGCTCACGGCCATCCCATCTCTTTTTAATCATCGAGTATATCCGACACAAGACCTGTAAACACTCCCACACATCTGAGTATTTGCGCAGGTAGAGATACACAAACTCACACTCAGACACCCAGACTCAGGCATACAGATAATACAGACAGACACCAAATGAGTTCATAACCACAAACACACAGTCAGAGGCACAAATACTCAGATACTGGAGAAATCAATAGTTTTGTCATCCCATTTTTCTTACCAGCAGAGGGATAAATCAATTAGGATTTTAATTAACGCAGTATCTGAAATCCCATTTTCTTTCTAATTTGTAACGATCTTAACGAGTGAGAACTGACATGCCTCCAGGCAGGTTGGGGGTGGAGGGAGTGCCATAAATGTGAGTTCTTGATCGCATCAGGCCTCTGGTGGCTCTGACTCCCTTTTTCTCCCTTCCTGACACTTTCATGGTCCTTTCCCATGCAGGTCAGAAGTAAGGGGGCGTGACTATCTCCTGCCTGAAGGTCCTAGAGCTCTTCCACAGGGTGACGTGCTGAAAACCCAGCCCAGCATCACAGGGTCCCTTGTGCCAGGTGCTGTGATCTAGTAGTCTTTCCGCCCCACCAGCCTTCACCTCTGCCCTGCCACCCTTTGATAGCATCTCAGAGCTTTCGGCGTAAATGCCCAACCCCGACTTGGGCATTCAAATCTTCTCAAGATCAGGGTCCTGCGCCATCTTTCCTGCTTTCCTTCTCACTGCTCTCTCTTCTCCAGAATGCATAACTCCAGATCAACTGACCTACTCATTGTCCCAGGGTCTGCCCCTCCTTGGAATATGCTTCCACTGTCTTCAGGTGTGAAGCAGCCTTCTCCAAGCACCTTTCCCTGATCTCCAGCTGGTAGGGACAGCTCCCTTCTTTGAATTCCCAGAAAACCTTTTCTGTAAGCGATGGCACTGACTCAACTCTGCTCATTTATTTGTGTACTTGTAGTTTAGAAAAGGTTCTTTTCATTACAAGCAATAGAGAGTAACTTTTGGACTGACTCTCCAGTCCCTAGTTGAAGTTGCCATCACATTCATGATGTAACTCCAGTGTCTGTAACTCTTGGTTCTAAGTTTCACAGTTTGGGGAGAGGGAATTGGATCAGTGCAGCTTGGTTCGGGAGGCCACCCGTGGATCGACCGCCAACTATGGCTGGGGGCATTTTCACAGCACAGACACCAGTGGCGGATTACTTCTATGTTTGGGAGGAGAGACCTTTCCAAAGAGAATGGAAAAGCTGAAGCCCAGGTTGCCACACCAGGAGGTAGCTAAATGTAACTTGTCTTTGCTATTGACAGAAGAAGAAGGATGCTCCGAAGCCAAAAGCAACAGATGTCCACTGCAAAGTGTTTATGGAGTGCATGAGTCAGTGAATGAGTGACTGGTTCAGTTGTTGCCTGTTAAAAGCCCCTAGATCAGTTTGCCTCCCCGTTCTCTATCTCTAGAACATGATGATCATATGTTTTTCCATCTTCTATGTCCCCTTTCCGATTGCGTTCATCTTGGGACACTCTCTAGGCAGCCTGAATGGTGGAGGAATATGGGGTCTTCTGCAGAGGTACAACATCCAACACCTGCTGCGCATTCACTGGTGTGCATTTTACTGAATAGCTGGTATATGTCGGGCACTGGCAACTAACCAGATGTTATATATATATATATATTCAATATTATTCTACTGCAGCTTCAGGTGCACAGTGCAGTGGTCAGGCATCTACACAGTCTATGATGTGATCCCCCTGATAAGTCCAGAACCCCCCTGACAATTTAAAATGAGTGGATCAGAGAAGGCTCACTGAGAAAGAGACATTTGAGCCAAGATTTGAAGGACTTGAGAGGCAAGCCGTGTGGATATCTGGGGGCAAAGTGTTTGAGGGAGAGAAAACAGCAAGTGCAAAGGCTCTGGGGCAGAAGTGTCCTTGAGATGTGTGAGGAGTAGCAAGGATGTCAGAGTCAGCCAGGCAGAGAGAGGGGTGGGGGACACGAGAGCAGTGGAGGGTGGGGGCAGATCCTGTGAGGCTGTGTAGCCCAAGGTGAGGACTTGGCTTTCATTCTGAGTCCGGACAGCACACAAAGGGCACTGATGAGGCCAGCTAGGTGAGGCAAATATATCAGCTAGAACCGAAATTATAAAGGTATGCTCCAATTAGCACGGTTAAATCATGTCTTCATATTTACTGTTATTTAATTAGAAGGAGCAGAACTTTTTGAATGATGCAACTGTTTGACTATTGGGCTTTAAAATGTAATTTTAAACCACAAAGCTTATAATGTATAACCAGGGAAATTGTACATGTGGTTTCTTATAGAAAATTACCTTTTACATTAGTAAAAACAAAAACAGACCAATGACCTTTCTCCCTCTCCCTTCATGAAAATAGCTATTACATTTTGTAAAAAAAAATTGAATATATACGTGCATATATAGAGAGAATGAATATATATACACACAAATATATATATACACACTAATAAGTATGTATGTATATACATATATATGTATACATATACATATATGTGTGTGTGTGTATATATATATATATATATATATATATATATATATATATATATGAGAGAGAGACACACACACAGAGAGAGTTACCTGAAATCATAGCACCCTGCTGTTCGTTCTATCTTTATGAATTCATATTTAACTTTTCATAAGTGGGATTGTATCACATGTACTCTTTGATTGTAGACAATTTCTACTCTTCTACATCTTATTATCACTCTCTCAATCCTCCATTCTATGGCACGAACCCCCAGGAGTAGAATTACAATTAATAGCTATTGCCATATTGGCTCCCCAAAGCAGCAATGCTCCCCATCCCCCCAAAACGTAGGAGATATATATATATTTACTCCCCTGTGTGAGTCCTCAGTGCCCCCTGCACCACTGTCCCCTGCGTAAGTCAAAATTGCTGAGGCTTGAATAGGGGTGCTTCTAAAATTTGGCCCCAGCCTCCCGTCCCACACCTCTCCCTTTTCCATCTCTCCCCAGCTCTTAGCACCCTTGCCATAAACACTTGCTACATTCCTGGCACACTCAGCCTCCCTATTTCCCAAATGTACCACTCTCTTTTACAATCCCCTGGCCTTACACAGACAGTTCTCTCAGTTGGGGAGCCCCTTGCTTTCTTCTCTACCTGGCAAGCTCTTACTCACCCTGCAAGACCTGGCTCTAATGTTACTTTCTCTGAAAAGCCTCAGCCAGAGCTCATCAGCTGCTCCCCAGAACCCCTATACCCCCTCGTGCATCCTCCTTTGGGGCACTAATAACATTCTATTGTAATTGGTGTGTTTGAACTCACGGGATGTAAAGAATAGCATGGGGGTATAGTATTGTAAGAGGTATACACAATGTCAGAGAGGCAGTAGGTTGGGGGGAGGTCATCACATTGTGAGGGGTGTAAAGGTCTAACTAGTACGTTGTTTTGTATACATACAACTAATAAAAAAAATAAATTGCTACGTCTACTCCCCCTTTCATTCCAGCACTCCCGATCCTTCTTTCTTATTCTCTTGCCCTTCATAACATTTGCCACCTCCTCCAACATAGTACATGCATTGCATACTTAGTTTGAAAATTAGTTTGAAAGTTGACTGTCATTTCACGTGAATGTACCCTTCGCAAGGGAGATGATTTTTATCTACTTGTTTGCTGTTATAGCCCAGGGCTTGGAACAATACTTGGCACATAATAGGCACCAAGTACATATCTGTAGAATGAGTGAATGATCAGTCCAGGTGGAGAATGCTGGAGGCAGGCAGGATTAGCGAGAGAAATAGTACTTGCAGGACTGCTGTAAGCCAAAGACAAAGGGCGTTGAGCCCAGCCTTAGTGTTTACCAGTGCATGTCTTCTGTTGGAATCTTCAAATGATGTTGAAATCTGTTATTTTTAAGTTTGTCGCTACTTTGTCTTGACTCTTCAGGCAGATCAGAAGCTCCATGAAAGTGGCATGTTCATCTCCACTTTTCCCGCAGTGCCTGACATTTATGTGATATTAAATATGAGGCACTCAACAAATGTTCAGTGTTTCATTAACGATGATATCACTGAACTTTATTTGACTAAATGGATTTCAGAGTAAATTTTATTTGGTAAAGATCTTGGGGATCGAATCTATATTCTTATGCTGTTGGACTAAATAGTTGATTTTGTTCCATTACAAAATGCTCGAGATAGAAAATTTGGAAATTAGAAAAAAGTTGAAAAAATTTTAAAAAGCCTTTAGATTCGCCACCCATAAAAGAATCATGAGCATTATAATCTGTCCTTTAAATTTTTTTTCCAGATATAGCTCTTTAACATAATTATAATGATTGTGTTTACATTTTTGCATACTGCTTTCCCCACTTTATTAATGCACACTTTTTTCTTTGCTATAAACTTTTGGAAAGCATTATTTTAAATAAGTGCACACTACATAGCCAAGTAGCTGTACCATAGCTTACTTAACATAACTAATATTTACACTATTTCCAGTTTCCTCTTATTATAAAGATCATGTGCTACTCTGCAGACATAGCCTGTTGTTTGTCTGGACATCTGCCCCCAACACTTCTGTGCCTCAGTCTTATTATTTGTAAGAACATAATGAGAACTAAGAGGATTAAGGTAAGTGAATGTACGAAACAGCAATGAAGATAGAATAGGTGTTCAGTTAAATCAGTTGGCTTGGAATTGAAACCCTTGGCAACTGAGGAGTGTTGATAGCCTTCCTGGCGCTGTTCCCTGGCTACAGGCTGCACCTGATGCAGGTGGACTCAGTCCAGCGCTGGATGGAGGACCTGAAGCTCATGACCGAGTGCGAGTGCATGTGTGTCCTGCAGGCAAAGCCCATCAGCCTAGAGGAAGATGCCCAAGGTGACCTCATCCTGGCAGGTGGTCCTGGCCCCGGAGACCCCCTGCAGCTGCTGCTTAAGCGGGGCTGGGTCATCAGCACCGAGCTGCGTAGGATCGGGCAGAAGCTGGCCCAGGACCGCTGGGCACGTGTCCACAGTATGAGCGTGCGTCTGACTTGCCATGCCCGCTCCATGGTCAGTGAGTACAGTGCTGTCAGCAGGAGCTCCTCACAAGAGATGGGCCAGGTCAGTTGTCCTGGGATGGGTGTCGGTGGAATGGGGATGCCTTCTAGAAGAGTGGGTCTGGATTGTGTGGCATTTGAACTCTTCCTGCCCCAGGGACCAGCTTCCTCTTCCAATAAAGCTGAGGAGACAGTAAGGACCTTTATTGAGTTTGCACTCTGGGCCAGGGATTATGCTAGGCCTTTTTACGCACATCTCATTTAACCTGCACAGCCTCTGAAGCAGACATAACCATTATGAGAGGCTGGCAATGGTTAAGTATACCCACTTTCATGCCACACTGCCTAGGTTCAAATGTCAGCTCTGCTGTGTGACCTTGGCAAGTTACTCAACTTCTCTGTGCCCCAGTTTCATCATCCTTATGATTGTAATCATATTTATTTTCTAGATCTGTTGTGAGGGCTGAGTTATTATATATAAAACATTAAAAACAATTGATTTAAAATATTAGCTAGTACTATCGTCCTTACTTTATAGATGAGGAAACAGAAATTCAGAGAGCTTAAGTAACTTGCCCAAAGTTATGCAGTGAATGGTGTAAGCATCATTCAACTTAAGCCTTTTTGATTCTAAAGCTCATGACTTTGAATCGTCTCCAAGCCTAAGCGAACCATCGAAAATCCCCATTATCACTTTTTTCCTTTGGCATTTCCTTTCCACCTTAATGCTTCACACTTTTCCCTGTTCCACGTCGCAGACAGTAAACTTCTATTCGTGCTTTGAAGCCCAGTTCAAATGCCCCTTCCTCTCTGAAGCTTCCCAGATTCCCCGACATACCTAACGGCTCAGTTTTCGTTTTTTTGAACTCCCAAAGCAGCTGGTGATTTCTTTTGCCACTCATATCACACTGTGTTATAGTTTGTGTGCCTGTTTCTCAAATCAGATGATTTGCTTCTTTGTCTTTATGCCTGAGAGGGCCCAGGGCCGCAACTGGTCCTCAACTGATGCTTGTTGAATTGAATAAAATTGATCTATTTTTCTACAGATTGAGAAGCTGCTAATGGAGAAATGCTCCGAGCTCTCAGCAGTCACAGAGAGGTAAAGCTGGATGAGGGGTCAATCTGTACAGGGTCTGCCCGCCAGTCTTCAGGCAGGGGAATGAATGTGTGGCATCCTCTCTCAGAGGGAGAGTGGGAGTGGGGGGTGCTGGAGGTGTTCTTGGGGTTTCTTTTTGCTGACTTTTATCAGCAACCTTGAAAGATTCCCTTGGGCTTTTCGGCCCCATTTTCAGGCCCTAGGGAGACTGTAAGAGGCAGAGGAGAGGCCTGGGCATAGGAAGAAAGGATTCTTGAGAGTCGGTAACAAGGAAAAGGTTTCCCACAGCTTTGGGAAGCCCCCTGGTCCCCAAAGTCAAGGCGAGGTGAAAGCAGACACTCACACCTTTACACTCACATATGCATAGACAGGATTTCAAAGACACTCCCTTGCTTATATGCAGATTTATCAACACACACTCGCGCAGTCACAGAAATACACTCATACCTTGTCTGTATCTCACACACATACACATACATCCTTTACACTCAGACATATACACACACTCAACCTTATATGTACACACGCCCAGTTATATGCTGACACTCTCCTTCATCCTTTTCAGCTCCCAAGTCCTAGAAGAAAAATGTGGAACCTGGCATCCTTAGGGCTCCCATCAGGTCTTTGGCTTTCCAGTGTGGAGCATTCTCAGGCTATAGGGCTAAACAGGAGCCTGATCCCCAGCTGTTTTTCCTGTCTGAGAAAAAACCCTCAAAGTTCCTTTCTGAACACTGTAGGCAGCCATTCCTTAGAGGGCACTGCCATATACCTTTGCAGTGAGCCCCTGGCACTCAGCACCTCCCCTCTGCTGCTCCTATCCCTCATTCCCAGGCCCCCGCTGCAATGATAACAGGTTCTCCCAGGGAGAAACCCAGAGGTAGGATTTGGCTGCTTTCTAATGGCCTTTCTTCCTGGTGACATGAACTGTTAGCTCCCACCTCAGGCCAGAGCTTATCTGAATACTAGGAGGCCAACGATGAGCCAGCTAAGGAACACTCCCTCTCTGACTCCCTCGGAGTTGATGTCTTTTCCCAGGCCACTCGCACCACACCACCACTAGGCCTGCAGCAGGCCCAGATCGGGGCCCTGCAGTGCTCTGGGCTGACCACCTGCCCCGTCCAGTGGTCCACCCCTTTGTGTCTTTTCCCTAGGTGCCTCCAGGTCGAAAATGAGCACATCCTGAAGTCGATGAAGGCCTGCGTGAGTGAGACCCTGAGCACGCTGGGCCAGCACTTTGGCCAGCTGCTGGAGCTGGCCCTGACTCGGGAGGTGCAGGTCAGTGCAGGCGGGCTGTGGAGAGGGGTCAGGGCGGGAGAACTGGGCCAGGCTGGGGGAAACTCTGAAGTGGCCTTTTATGGGGGACATCCTCTTCAGACCCCCGAGTGAACTCCAGCACCTGAGCGACAGGACTGTCCGAGCAGAGCAGAGGCTTCCCGAGCTGTTAGCCCAGCTCTGCATTTCCCACATGTGAAACCTGGAGCCCAGAGAGAGAAGACACTTATCCAAGGTCACACAGCAAGGCAGTAGCAAAGCCTGACATCTCTCAATGGCACTGTCAGTATTGTCCCACTTATATCTTCTCTATTGAATTACTGCCACAGTGCACACACTGGAATTTTAGCATCCCGAAGGACTTAGGCATCTGCAGGGAACAAGCTGATTCTGCAATACTGGCAATAGGGAAGAATCTAGAAAGTTTTATAGTCTAGCCCCTGCCCTTAGGCAGGCTCCTGCTTGATGTCAGAGCGCGATTCTGGAAGACCTACTTTCAAAGTGTGGCTCACCACGGGACCTTGGTCCCGTTCCTCAACCTCTTAGCCTCATTTCCTTCATCTATAAAGTGCAAACCTTCCCCAGAAAGAAAGTGAGAGGACTAAGCAAACAACATATGGAAAGCGCTTAGCACAAAGTTCCGGACAAATACGTGTTATTTCTCTCTCTTGCCTTTTCCTATTTTAAAAGCCTCCCAGAAAAGCAGATTCCATAAGGTTTTCATTATGAAAGGTATTTACATGTTATTTATAGTTACAGAAATATTGTGTTACATATTTGCCATTCTTTTCCCACCACCAAATAAAAGCCTTCCACAAATAACAAATCCCTTTTGCATTTTGGCTTTTCTCCAAACTCAGCCTCTCTCCGGAGGCCAGACTTTGCTTTCTCTGTCTCCTGTGTGTCTGGTTCATGTCGCACAGGCATAGGTCTTTCTGACCTGGCTCGCCTGCGGGACGATGCCTTCTCACCCTCCAAACCCAGATCTATTCTCTCTGTTTTGAGAGTCTGGGACAAGGAAAAGGAAGGGCCAGGGCTGGGGTGCTGGGGCCCGCACTCAGTGCTGAGGAGTAAATGCTGACAGTCCCATGTAGTGGCAGGCGGTGTGCTTCAACTGGGGCCACTGTCCCAGACTGAACCATCAAGTTCCAGAGGGATTCACTGGAATGTGGGGGCCAAAAATGGGTGAAGAAGTCAAGAGAGTGATGAGTGAGGAAGTGGGTGGCGGGGAGGAGTTTTTGAGCAGGGGAACAGGTCCCTGCTGATGATTTTTATGCCATTTTTGTGCCCTTTTGCCTGGAAGTATTAGGTTCAATTAGAAAAGCTGAAATGGAAGAGTTGTGTTGGAATGCAAAAAGAAGCCAGCTGGATTTGGAAGTAGCTGGCAGCTCTTTTATCTGGGGAGCAAAGGGTGTCTTTTTGATGCTCTAGGTCACAGAATCCAGGGAAAAGCTCCCTGGGCTTCCAAGAGCCTATTTGGCTTTTTGGACTATGTATCTAATTTCTTCTAAAAGGTCTTTGCCTGTTTATAGTATTTCTTGTCTAAACTGTAGCTTCCATAGACAGGGATTTTTTTTTTTTTTTTTTTTAATGGGATATATATCTAGTGACTAGAACAGTACCTGGCATACAATAGGCACTCAATAAATATTTACTAATGAATAAACATCGAGCAGTATATTCCAAACTTACATAGTCACAGATCTTTATCCTTAAAGAGCACTCATTCAGTTATTCTGGGATGCTGGTGCTTCAGAAAATGCAATTTGGGAAACTTTTTGTCCCCCCACTAGGGAAGCATGTAAGCTTTGAGAAGAGAAACAGTGCTTTTCCCACTCGCCCATACCCTATCCCCACCCCCCAAAATAATGGTGGAGCAGTGCTTACAACGAGGACAGTGATAACCGACCACGCCTCTGCACTGGTTGGCTCCATTCTGGAATGTTGTGTCCAGTTCCAGAACTCAGGTATGTCACTGGCAATGATTGTGCTCAGAGAAGGTTCCGAGGAGGGTGGCAAAGGGCCAAAGCTCAAGGTGTGTGTGGAATGGGTGGAGGAGCAGGGGATCGTTCCTCACAGGATGGACACTCGGCTACCTCCAAAGGTCTGTGACCTCAAAGAGAAGAAAGACCTTGGGCCAGGGGAGCGAATCTAAGGACATTCAACGTAAAAAGGAGTTTGGGGAGCAATAAGGCTGCCCCGCAATGGATGGAAGGGGCCGGCTTAGGAACTCCCCGTCACTGAGATAGGCAGGTCATGTCTGGGAGGCCATCAGCAGTAGATGGAGGTTGGACTCAGTGACTTGCAAGGGTTCTCCAGTCTTGATAGCACGCAGTGCGAGGAACGTGCGCATTGTAGGGTAGTGGACTGAGCATGGAGTTGGAGGCGTATCAGGGTTCAAAATCCTGACTGTGCTACTTACTGAATATGCAGAATTGGGCAAGTTACTTAATTTCCCTGGCCCTCAGTTTTCTCACCTCTACAGTGGGTTGTTAGGATTAAATGAGACAACACATAAGTCATCGGTGGCACTCTTCTGATTGCGCCAACTGCTTTATTCACTAGAAACCAGCAACAAGCTTTGCTAAAAGAACTCCTAATCACTTCATTAATTGTTTATTAAGATAATTTAACTTCTTGGTAGATATGGAAACATTTAAGGCTTGAATGTTAGGAGCCACCAAAGGAAAATTAAATAGCTTTGATAATTAGTCTATCTGGGAATAAAGGATTAGCCATTTGGGAAGTAAAGGGAGAAGATGACTTATAAACCCTGATTTACTCGAAGACGACTTCTAGGGGACTCTCCATTGACTCTCACGTCTCCCTGTGAATCCTTGACTCAGCTTCATGTGGCTAGATGTTATATTCATTCATCCTTTCATTCCATCCATCAATTTTTTATTTTAGTTGAAAATAGCACCTTTATTCTAATAAAACTAATTGGGGAATATGTCTTTGGCCCTGTGGCTCAGTGAGCTTGTTAAAACTTTATCTCACAGCTAAATGTCCCCCTCGCTGTTTCAGGCAGAGCTAGACAACCTCAGGTCTCTGCTGAGAGACAAGCACCGATCCTGTGACAAAGTTCAGACCAGAGGGACACTTCCTAAGAGGAGAAGGGCAGGCACCCAGCTGAACATACTCAGTTCCTTCTTCCAAACTCACTAACTCGTCCCTACCTTCTCAGCAAGGCGACAGGGAGGGGTAGGGAGTGAAGCCGTAAGAGGTGTGGTTGCTGCCCACCCTACCTAGGAGAACAGAAGGAGTGGGGGCCAAGTGTTACCCCTTAATAGTTCACAGCTTTTTTTCAGTTAACTTATTTGCCTCATCCATTAGGCTATGGTCAGGCAGGAGTGGGGCTGGGCCCGTTGGAGGAAGAGGTCAGCTGCCTGTGGGGCAATCCTTTCCCATCGTCAGGAAGTCATTTCCCCAAATGACAACTCCTACTGCTTTGTGGATCCTTCTGGAATCACAGTGGGCAATTTAGACTTTGCTCCCAGCAGGCTCGGAAACGACTCATTATATTACAGTCATTAAATTAACGCTAAGGATGCTTTGTAACTAAAGCTCAAAATTTGCTGCCCTGATTTATTTCCCACTCTCAGATGTTGCTCAGCTGTGTTGTCCAATATAGGTAATTAGAGGCTGCAGTATGATTAAATGGCAACACAAAGATAATCCAAACATACTTGCCAGATGAGAACTATAAAGATGTCCAAAATTTTAATATAGTCTCCTACCTCATTTTAAAGTTGCCTGGGAGGAAATAAAGTGAAAGAAAAACAAGAAAACAACAACGACAAAAATGGAACCCCTTTACCTTAGGAATAATTCAGAGACTCCAGGCAACGTTTTATCCCAGGACTCCATCCTTATTGCCAAGGGCCTTATAGATAGATGCCCCTGTGTAGCTGGGAGAAATAGGGTGGTGGCAGCTGCAGCAGCATGTCAGTCAGTTTATTTCAGTTGTCCACAGTTCACAGTTCACAAGGATTTGTAAACATACATTCACTGGGGGAAAGCATCCACCATAGGTTAATTGTACAATGTTTACCATAAATGGGAGAAAAATGTCTCCTTTCTCATAGAGGGCATTTGATAAGTTTTCATTTTCCTGCACAGTTAGGCATTTGTAACTCGTCCACAAGGACTTGCTTGTTGTGTATTCTGCCCCATCCAGCACTGTCAACATTTCTTAATGTCTAGCTCCCCTCGAAATGCTGTGTCTCTGCCGCCCCAGGCTGCTCTGATTTGGGCTCCTTGAAGTGACTTAGGCCAGTGGTCTGTAAACCACTTCAAATGCACAGCATTCTCCAGGTTCCCAAAGATGTCCCAGGAGAAGTGCATATAGTTTTAAGGAAACTATTTTCCAGATCTTCAATTTTCATTTTTTCCCCCTGAAATGATCATCCCAATATTACACAGAGTTTTTTAATAGCCCTTCTATTACTTTTCAAAAGAAAGGCATACTCATCACTCATCTCACATCTTACATTGCATTGCCAGGCTGTGCAAAAAGAGAGTGGGGAGATCAAGCAAGGAAGACCCCTTCATTCATGAGCCATAAAACCCTTAGGCCTCCATGAATTGTTTTACACATATTTCTGTGGAAAAAGGCACTAGAAATGTGTATTTTGCGCAGTGTGGGGATTTTCTGAATTCAGATGGTAGTGTGTGTGTGTGTGTGTGTGTGTGTGTGTGTGTGTGTGTGTCGGAGGGTGGTTATAAAAGTTTCCAATTTATCTTATCCCTCCTGTCTCCACTTATTCTCAAATCATGCATGGGTCTTGAGGGACATTCTCTTTAAATAAAGCAAAGAGAGCCCTGGTAAGACACATTGAACCCTAAAACTGGCTTTTTTTTGTGGCACATCATTAAATGCAAGCAATTTCTTTCACCTACATTTCATATTCAACTCTATGTCATTAGCCATAAAGAAAAGTATCTTTGAAGAGCCAAAAATTCTGAAGGTTAATGAAACTGACTCTTTGATTTTATTTTCATTTGTAAAAAATTTTTCTTACAATTTAGCCAATACAATATTATATTAATTTCAGGTGGGCACCGTAGTTAGTCAACATTTATATACCTAAAGAACTGGTCAGCATGATAAGTCTGGCAACCATTGACATCATACCACACTATCACAATATTATTGACTACATTCCCCGTGCTGTACGTTACATCCCCGTGACTGCCTTGTTTTCTACCTGGAAATTTAGACCTCTTATTCCCCTTCCTCTCCTCCGCTGTTAACTTTTCAATTACAGTTGACATTCAGTATTGTTTTATACTAATTTGAGGCGTATAGCATAGTGGTTCGACATTTACATAATTTAAGAAGTGATCTCCCTGACTAGTCTTGTACTCACCTGGCACTATACATAGTTATTACCACATTATTAACTATCTTCCCTGTAGATACTGAGAGCATTTTGATGGCTGCCAGATGAAAGCGGGAGTTAGAGGAGTGAGTGAAAAACGGGGGAGGAATTAAGAAGTACAAATTGGTTGTTACAAAGTAGTCATGGGGATGTAGGGTATAGCGTAAGGAATATAGTCAATAGTATTGTAATAACCACGTATGGTGTCAGATGGATACTAGATTTATTGGAGTGATAGATAGGAGGGGGGTTGGGGGCAAGGTGAAAAAGGTGAAGAAATTGAAAAGTACAAATTTGTAGATACAAAATAGTCATGCGGATACTAACTCTTAAATGTAACTGGAATAATTTTTAGAATGACCAAATTTTTAAAGATATGTTGGATACAAGTTTTATATGATGTTTTTTAGATTTGGTGCAGATTATTTAAGAAAGCAGTTAAAGCCTATTTTCTCAAAACATATTATGAAATATTTACAGTAATTTGTGCTTCCTGTTAACGAAAGATAAAATTCATTGCTAGCAGCTGGACTAATTACATTTAAGCAGTAAATACCCTTTTCCTTTTTTAAATACATGGGGAAGTTTAATTAGGAGAGCTACTAAATATAATCGAATGATTTCTGATTTTTTCTTCTCAGATATTATTTAATTATTCCCTAAAATGAACACCAGAGTTCAACACATACATACACACCTATTTACTGAAGGAACACAATGCCTGTTCATCACTTTTCTAGATTTACAATTAATTTACAATGTTAGCTACATATTACTTTGCATTATTAAAAAATTAGTAAATTGTTTTATCTTGGCTTTATAACATATACAAATAAATCAAATTTTACTTTAGGTCTACATTATTTTAATATTGACAGTTTTTAGCATTTTCCCTTAGAGGATGGTTTCCATTAATTATTTGTCAGTGTTTTCCAGCATTTCTTGAAACACATGTGAAACCATTTTTTAATTAAAAATGAAGTCAGGTCTTGATTGACAGAAAGTTAAATTGACTTGACTGACTGACTTGACTAAAAGAATTGTCTTTGCCAATTAGTTCAGAGAGTGGGTATTTTCCACAAATTAAATAGCAAAAGCTATAGCTTCAAGGTTTTGGTAAAACATATTTGAATCACACAAAAATATTTGATTTAAAAATAGTATTGGCAATGAAATTAATAATATTTTGATTTTCCTAATTCTTTCTGAATAATTTGGGTAACCCAAGGTGCTATAAGTAAAGAGTAGTGGGTATAATTAATAGTTATTTGATAAGCGCTGGTAAAGTACTGTTGGAATTCTTCCCAGAAACTGAGATAGTGAATGAATGACTTTAATGATTGGGTAACAAATGCTTTTGCAAGTCAAATAGTTTCCAATTCTTTGCTTTTACCAATGTAGAAGAGTACCAATTTAGAGGAGTTATCAGCTGGCAGATCATTAAAAATAGTGTTTGAAGACAGATTATTATGTGATTACATAACACAGAATGTACTCAAAGCGTTGAACAACTTGGCTATACAAGTTGGCTCTATAACTCCCATTCCTCTCTATAGATTTATGGGAACAAGATTTTTCAGGGTTTACACCTAAAAATATAGCACTAAGTCAATAGTCAATCATGGATATGTGTATGAATTAGAAAGCCTTAAAAGAATAAAAAGCCTATTCATCTCACTAAGAGACCTATTTATAATAACATTTTAATTTTTCTTATTTATTATTATTTATTAAACTTATAATCTGTGTTGTTTTGACCAGTTGTATTCATAACAATTGTAATAGTAACTCAACCAAGAAGAGAGATTATTTTTAAAAATGTGCAAGGGGTCATTTATTTTTAAAAATTCTTTTAGGGCTTAACGAGAAAAAAAAATTGACATAGAATACACAGGCACTCCAGTTCCATGTCATGATGGCTATTTCCTTTTCCTTTGCTAGAGAATTGCTTAGGCCTTGAGACCCCAGTCTTGTAGGGAGGTTTTCCTTGTGATACTCCTGAAGGCTGGCCCCTTCTGGACTGAGTGAGGACAGGTCCCTCTGTCATGTGCTTCTTAGAACACTGTGTTTCCATAACTTTTGAATATTTTAGACTCGAGTAGCATTTTTTTTCGCTACATCATTTTTTTTTTTGCAGCAATGAACTCTGCCTCCAGCGTTCTCTTTCCCCTACTCCTTTCAGGGAGACTCAGGTGAGTTTCTAACAGTTTATCCTGCATCTCATGTGGGTTTCTTTCCTTCGCTAACTTATGGAATGAATACTGGTTGCTGGATCTGATCGGCTTTCCCACTTTGATTTTGCTTTCTTTTCTGGCACATTCTTTTGTTTTTTCCAAAAAAATTCTTCTAGATTTTGGGATTTGGGGATTTGCCTTATTGAGAGAAAGGAAATCACTTAAGGTCTGGGTCTGCCCCAAACCTCCAGTTCTAAGAGATCTTATCCACATTTGCTTCTCTAAATTGGATATTCCCACCCAGGAGATAATCTCCCATCACACCAATAGCTAACCCAAGCCTGGAGTGCGTTATTATTTCGATTACATCCTCTCGAGTATGTGCAATCTTTCTGTGCCTTTCCTTAGAGTCCTAATTCGTTCATTTCTCTAATATGTTCTCTTAGGACATGGGCAATGCTATATCCACATTTTCAAAACATTTCATCTGGAAATTTATCTAGTAATCCTTCATATATTTCTTGCTGATCTCTATAGTCTTTTCCATGTTCCAGAACTCTATTAATGATAACAACACTTATTTTTATTGTATATCATAATTTTAACGATCAAGAATTTGGGGAGGGCTTGGCTTAGTGATTCTTCTGTTCCACGTGGCATCAGCGGAGGTCACTTGGTGATATTCAGCAGGCAGATGGTTTGGAGAGTCTTAGGGAACTTCATTATATGTGTGATGACTTGGAGGGAAGGACCGGAAAGCTGGTCTCCGCTGAGCATTGATCAGGGATCCTACACTTGGCTTCTACAGCACAGCAGTCTCAGAATTATCAGACTTCTTCCATGGTACCTCAGGACTCCAAAAAGTATATTCCAAAGGAGGCTTAGTGGCAGCCTCAAGTCTCAGAAGTCTTAAAACATCACTTCTGCTAAGTGCTGGCTCCTATTGGTCACTGAGACCAGTCCAGATTCAAAAGGAGGGAAATTAGAACCCTCCTTTCTATGAGAGGACTAGCAAATAATTTGTCACCATCTTTAATCTACCACACCCTGTCAAATCTGCCCACCCTCACGTATGTAATCCTTTTACATAGCTGGGCTGCCCTAACTATGTCTAACTATGGATTCTACATCTGAAGCTTTGGGAAGAAGCTTTACCATATTTTCCTGGCTCCTTCTGAGGAACTAATTCCAGACTGCTGTTTGAGAGTTTACCTCTCTTAATAAATTTCACGGGGCTGCAGTCATTCTTTCTGATTGAGAAATAATTAAAAATCTATCCTCCTTTTCTAATACCTTATTTAGAGCACTTAAATTGCATGCACCTTCATAACCCTTTCTTATCCCTTTCTCCTGGTTTTCAATATCTCATTTTTGTGTTTCATGTCTGCATAGTCTATCTTTAAGAAAATATATCTGTCATTCAGCCTAACCCGTCTATTTTCCTTGATTTTTGTTTCCATTTTATCAACACTCTTCTTGTGATACAGGGTTGAAGCACATTTTTGAAACTGCTCCAATTCCTCATTGATTTCCTGGAAAAAAAATTGATTTTAGAGACTTAGTTTGAAGCTGACACCAACATCAAATTCCATAAAAAATGCCTGTGAGGAAAAAGAGGAAGCAGGAGCAGGTCCGACGACTGAGAAAGGAAAGGTGGAAGAAATGAGTAGAAAGGACAGAATTTTCGAGTCAAAGTCATCGGTGAGGGGACTGCCCTGTCCCACAGTCCTGGGCCTGCACTCGTGCCCCTACTGTGCTCAGTCCCAGCTGGGAGTGGCACAGGGGAAGTGTGGCCTTGGCAAGAACATAGTGTTGGGTCTAGAGGGGCAGCAGTTGAGGCTCTCAGTCAACTCTGCCTCCGGCAGCAGGAGCCCTGGCCACCAGAGGGCAGAGTGTTGTCCATGTGAATGGAAGCCAGGATGGAAAACCACTCTCTAATCTGGGGAAAGCTAATGAGTCTGGATAGCTTCCTTGCCCTGATCTTTGCATCTCCACTAGTCCAGCTGAGGTCCTGCCAACACTGAAGGAGATGAATTCACTGACCTTGAAAAACAGGAAGTTGGATTCACAGGGTTAAGGTCTGATTCCACCGTGTACTACGTGTGTGATGACCTTGGTCAGATATCTGTGTCTCGGTTTCCTTAACTGTATCATGAAGGTTGGACAAGACTTCTGTGGGTCCTTCCAGCTCTGACATCTTAGGATACTTAGGGCCTTGATGATTTCAGACGAGACTTTGCTCTCATATCTTTCCAAATTTATACCTGTGAAAAAGGATGCTTACCACTTTTCATTGTCAGAGAACTAATTCACTGAGACATATCTGGGGCGTAATTACAGTATATATGCATAGAGACATTGAAAGAAATTATTCTGAGACATAAATTGTCTAACAGTAGCAGGTGATTGCAAAAGACATTGGGTTTGGATTGTTTAATGCAATGCTAATTTGCTTCAAGTGCAAACACTAATCAGGAACATTAGGTAATTATCATTTAGGTACAGGACCCCAATATATGAAATCTGCATTTTCATACGAGCATTAGTATCACTTAGGTAACTGCTTACGGTAACGGTGGGGAAGAATTCTAAGAAATACGCTCATTATAGAGATTTGTAGTCACAAATCTTGATTATTAATTTTACCTTTTGTTGAATATCTTATAAGAGGCATCTATCAAATCTTCGGGATAATTTTTATATTTAAGTAGTTTGATTAAATACACACTTAATCTTAGTGTGAAGAATCCTATGAGTTAGAAGAAAAAAAGAAGAGACATTTCTTGAGCCTCAAACCCCCTTAGTTTTCCTCATTTTACAAATGGTGGGGAAACTGAGGCCCAGGGAGTTTATCTCAATTGCCCCAAATCACAAAATAAGAACTGCTAACAGTTTTATTTTGCTTCTCAGTGCCCAGTAACTTTAGAAGTCCTTTATATATATTGACGACCTTAGTAGATGATTACAACCACCGTAAGAGATAGACACTGTTATTTCCACCATTTTGCATCTGAGGAAACTGAGGTATAGAAGGGTTAAGTTACTTGCTCTAGGGCACATAGACAGAAGTGGCAGAGCCAAGATTTGAACCCAGGCAATTTGGCTCCAGAGACGATGCTTTCAACCATATACACACTTCCTCATTAACGTAGTATGTTAAAAAAGGCAAGCTGGAACTAGAACTCAGATCTCCTCCTTTCCTTTTAAGTGCCTTTTCCATAACATCAGAGTTAATTGAAAACAAATCCATTTAATATTTCAAAACAAACATGGCAACTGGAATTGCGGAAGTGGCTGCTCTGAGCACCCATCTCTGGAGGTCTTACTTTTTTGCACGAGGTCCCTAAAAGCAATCTCCACAACCTCCATCTTCACACCTCTCAAGAGAAACTGGCATTAATTAGCAGGTAGGAATCATTTATAATCAATGAATCATATGCTTGAAAGCAAATGGCTGATTATGAAGTGGTTTCAAGATATGTGAAAAGCTTTTTCTCAGAAATAAGATAAACTCTTTTAGGAATAACGTTGTTATCATATTGATAAAATGTCCATTTGCTTTACTTCTCTGGGCCTTTGCTGGGTCCTATGTGTGGTCATTTCCAGACTCTCACCACTAGCCTTAGATTCCTCCGCCTTGACCATTGTGACATTCCTCATTTAGTTTGCCCACTCTTTGACAGGACTCCAATGTTATATTTTGGCTTGGCTAGACACCCACTGCTATCGCCCTCCTGCCCGAACAGTAAGCTACTACAGCGTAGAGTGCTTCTCTTGACTCCACCCCTGAACTCACGACCCAGCTGGAGTTCCCCACTGGCTAATAGCCATCCAAAAGCAAATTCTTTGGCCATAGCCATAGCAACGCATTGGTTTTCAACTTGGAGGTTTGCTTACTTCACTGATGGTTTCTGTTCTCATTAATTGCCAGTAGCACAATGAAACTGTACTTGCTGAGACATCAATGTTGAGAGCTGATTTTCTGATCCACTGGAGCAGGGCGCATTTCCCATCCATGCCCCAAGAGTTTGAAAAGATCCCATATTTCTGAAATGTAGCTCAGACCCACGCTGACTCACCTTTCCCAAGGTTAGAAACGCATCACTGCCATAGTGGAGCAGAGGATGGGGAAGGATTATAGATTCTAGGGGGCACTTAAGAGCAGGGACCCACTGGTATTTTGTTAAGAAAGATGGGCAGAGGGTAAATGGGGATGAGTAACCATCAAATTTTGCTCTCTATTCTTAGGCACTAGTGAGAAAAATCGATGCCTCTGACAATATCTATACCACGGAATCCACCACAGGCAACCTGTTCAGCCTGACCCAGGAGGGGGCTCCCTTGTGCCGCATCATAGCCAAGGTAAGTTTCCTGTTTGGGGGCCAAAATCACAGGCCGGAGGAGAGTACGAGGCAGCTACTTTGGTGGGAACAGCTGGCTCAGGAAGTTGTCCTGGCTCTAGCATTTGCTTGCTGTGTGACCTTGGAAGAGTCAGCTCCCCTCTCTGGACCTTGGCATCTCCATCTTTAATAGTGATTAGCCCTGCTGATTCATTCCCTACTGGATGTCTCAGTACCCTCAGACTCTCTATCATCTTTCTTCATATAAGATTTCAGTGATAAACATCAACTCTCCTTCCTCATCTCCACATACCCCACCAAACCCAAACTGAGCATATCCTCTGACTCGAACACTTGGCTGAATCCCTAAAATGCTTGCAGCCACTCTAACACTACATAAGGGGAAGACACAATTTAAAACGACAGTGGTTTTCATCAATTACAATGGGAGTGATACTTCATTAGATTTATGGTCAATTTGCCCCTGCACCTGAGGTCCAAACATGTAGGGCAAATATAGGCAATTGGTAGCCCTAGGACCTCATGAAGGTCTGTTTCATTTTTACGTTTTTAACTTGAGAAATGAAGTAGAAACAGTGGTATAATTGGAAGCAAAGTTACATCTTTCAGTAAACTTAAGATACCAGTCACAGGAAGATGCTCTAGCTTGGTGCGTCCCATTCCTGACTCTGCACCACAATCCAAAACTTAGGGAGGTTTTGGAAAACACAGATACTTTTGCCTCATCCAGGATTTACTGAGGTCCTGATCTAAGACCTGGGAATCTATGTTTTAACAAGCTCTACGGGTGATTCTGAGGCAGGCCAGACTCTCAGAATCACTGATCTAAGCCCTTAAGGAAATCTAGAAGAATAGGGTACATGCTTCTTAAGTCTGGTTAGAGGAGAAGTAAATTGTACAAAACAGCAATAGCTAACACTTGAGTATTTGCTGTCCACTGTGCTTTTAATGCTTTACATACATTATTTCTTTTAAATCACAAAACCCTCCTATGAGGTAGGTACAGACATGTTGTTCCTGTCTGTAGTTGAAGAAATGGTTTAAGGGACTTGCTCAGGGTCCCACAGATGATAAAGAGTGGAGTCAGAATTAGAACCCAAGACTCTTTATAGTTCATGATCCTAAAGCCCACAGTGGTGACTTCTGGGTCAATCCTTGGCTCTTCAGGTTCTTGGGCCAAAGCATGACTCAGAAGTTCTCAATCCTGTTTGCACATTAGACTCAGTGAACTTTAAAAAGGTTCTGATTCAGATTTAATGGGTCTGGAATGTGGCCTGGGGTAAATATTTTAGCAGCCCGTGTGATTCTAATATGCTTCTTGCGTTGGGGACCACTAGCTCTGAAAGAGTAATTAGGTGTAATTTAACTTAGAAAGCTTGTGAAGTTGTTGGGCCAAAGGGGACAGAGAGGGTAGCATCAGGTCTGTCCTCTCCAAGGAGTCTGTGACTCAATCACTCACCTAGGTTAGGAGTGTTGTCTCTGAAGACGTCTGTCTCAGCGCTGTGGGGACAGACGACCGCTCTGATTTGGTGCTGGAATTGACTCCACGTCAGCTTCATGATTCACTTCAGACAGAAAGTAGCTGACGCTCATCTGGAACGAGGACTATTTTCTCCTTTCAAAATGAGTTGCAAATATTGGCTGGGTTTGGGCTCCAGGTGTGGATCTGAGGCGTGGAAGGGACAAGGGACTCTTCTGAACGGCAGCGCGGGGCCTGAAGTGTTCTTATGTTTTGGAAAGCACTGGCCTTAAACGTTTCCTGGGGAAGAAACTTCGCTGAAGCTCTTTTTCTGTTCCAAGGCCTGGGCACGCCAAGCTCTGCCTCCATGTGCTGTAGACAGCCCTTCCTGCCTGCTTGCCTTTGTGCTCCACTTTCAGAAAAGCAGAGAGGGGCCTAAGCCAAAGATGACGCTGGTCTCCTCTGGGGACCAGGACTTACCACTGGTGAAATATTGACCCCAAACATTTCCAGTGGTTAGGGAGCAGGGGGCAAAAAGCCTGGGCCGGGACCCCCTCTTCAGCTATTTAACTACCCTCCACCCCAACACTAGCACTGGGCTCTCAAGAAACATGAGCAGTGGTTGTTTAAAGATTTGGTTCCTTTGAGTGTGGACAGGGGCTACACCCCACCAGAATCTGCCCAAGGGAGTACACGTGTCTCACGGACTATTAACAGCAATATGAAGAATGACTATTTATTGGTGGCTTTCAGTGTGCCAGGCCCTGTGTTGGCCATTCACACAGTTATCCTATCTTCTTTACGTGCACCCATCTGAGATGGCTACCAGCGACCCTATTTTACAGAACAGGATGCCAGGACTCATAGTGGTTGAATACCTTGAGCAGCTAACACTTGAAACAACATTTGTCCAACTCTGGAGTCAATGCTTTTTCCATTTTACCAGCTCAGTTTGGCTACAAACATCGAATACCTCCCTTTCCAGGCAAAGCTCCTGCTTTAACGATCCTGTCTCCCTCTTAAACAGGAGTTCCTCTTTCTCTGCTCCTGGTGCACCACACAATGGTCGGCTTGCTCACTTCACGCCTGAGGCTGGTGAAGGCTGGCAGTGAGGGGCATTGGCAGGTGTAGGGAAGAAATAGGAGAACCTGAGATCTCTAAAGCTAGAAGTGCTCAACTTTGATGATGGTGGTGGTGGTAGTAGCTGTCGTAGTAGAAATAAGAAATAAACATTTATATATAGCACTTAATTATGTGCCAGACAATGGCACATTCTAAGGGCTTTCTCCATAACCCATCTAAACCTCGTAACAATCCTCTGTGGTAGGTAGTACGTATCTGCCCGCATCATAGATTGGGGGAGCTGAGACAGTGAGAGGGTCACACAGCTAGTAAGTGACCGAGCTGGAATTTGAACCTGGCGACTGGGCTGCAAAGGCTGTGCTCTTTCTTGGTTACCATTTTGAACTGCCTCTCAGCACACGTCTTCCTCGTCCTGCCTTTCTTTTCCTTCTCTTCCTTTTCCTCCCTGTACCCACTTCCCACCTTCCATACCCGTCATGATTTGCTGAGTCCTTTCTATATGTCAAGCACTGTGTGAAGCTTTCCCTTCATTAGCTGATGTTCCCGATAATCTTAGGCTACTTATAATTATAATTCCTATTTTTAAGAGGAGGAAACAGCGGCTCAGAAAGAAAGTCATACACATTCAGTGCAGAGCTGGGATTTTCATTAGACCTGCTGACTCCAGAACCTTAATCTCAACCTTCTCATATCTTTCGTGCTTGGGAGAGAGTAGACAGAAGGTTAAAGCAGAGAGAAGAGTGAGCGACGACTTCCCTCTTTCTAGCCTGGAAGATGGTGAGACGAGTGTCCAGCAGAATCACTCTGCTTGGGCTTCCAGTCTTGGCAGTGACTCAGGGGCTGGGCGTCCCTGGCATGCCCTGTAAAGCATCCTCACTGTGGATGCTCAGGAAACGTGCCCAATAGAGTGACCGATGTGGGCATTCTCCCCAGTGTTCTTTCCCACCCACCTCTCTGGGGCCCAGTGTGGTCTGTCTTTGGGTCTGCCATCCACCTGAGCTGCCTCCAGGAGATGATTTGACAACCTGTCTGAGGTCTGTCATCTCAGCCTCTTGGGCTCCTCTGCAGGCCGAGGAGTAAACCCAGTCTTCCCTATGTGTGGTGATGGGAGCAAACCCACCCTTCCTGAGTGCAAAGCATAGAGCACTCCCCTGTGCTTGGTGGAATTGTCCCCACACTCCAGGTCCTCTGTGATTCCTCCCCCCACTGGTCCACACACCCCACAGAGGCCTAGTCCCGCTTTATGACAGCTTATCCCAAGTCTGTCTGAATAATGCATACCATCTACAGTTGGGCTCTGAGCCTGGAGCTTTCTATAAAATTAAACAAGCTCCAACCAACAGTGCGATTCTGCTGGCGCAGGCGATTCCTGGCTCTACGCTAAGATGAGTGCTGCCCTTGGGTCCTCGATGGGGGCTTCTGGGGAGTCCGTGCCACTAATCCTTCTCACTTCCTCACTGCCTCCTTTCTCCTCTCCCTCTCACATATCTCAGCCCCTGAGGCACCTTTCATGAGGGTATGAGACTCTCTTTTAACTGGGAAGCCTTCCACAGCCTGATCCTCACCTGGATGTCCAGAACTGGGGGCGTTCACATACATGAACTCAATTACTCCCCTGAAGGCTGTCGTGTAACTGTCATGGCCCCAGTTTTGGCCAAAGTTAACCAGCAGAAGAGTCAGGATTTGAACCAGAATCCCCTCGGTTTGGGTTAGGAATTCCCCCCCACCGCTTTCCTCTCCCAGTAACTAAAAATGCTAAGAAGGCCATTTTTCACAGGTTTGGGAAAGGATGTAATGCGAATCCAACGCAAATGGGTGCAGAGGCTTAAATAGAGTTATGCTGGGCTCAGTGCTTCCTGAGCCAAAGGAAAGCTGCCACATTGATCCTGGCTTTTGGCCTGCACTGTTTGGCACCATTTCTTAGTTGTTGGTTCCAGATATAAACTCTATCTATCATCTATCTATCTATCTATCTATCTATCTATCTATCTATCTATCTATCTTTCTATCATTTATCTATGATAGCTATCTTTTATCTATGATATCTATCAATCTATCATTGTACATATAGAAATAATATACAATGTGTATGATTAAATATAAATAGAGACATATATAAATATGCACACATATGTAAAAACATATGTATTTACATCAGGAGAGAAGTCATTAATGACCAGCTGGGCTAGCTGGGGAGATTCCTGTTTCTTTTCTTCTCACTTTAAAGAGAAACTTGATTTTACTTGCTCTCTGAGTAAGGTCTTTTTGTGGAACCCTCTTTAGATGTCCCAGGAACTGTGGGAAAGTAAAAAGGCAGGGTGAAGGGTTGTGGAGCAAGGCGTCAGAGGGCTAAGTGCCTTGTCCCATCTAGAGCATGTTTTTATTGGAGTGGTGATGTACATTTAAAATCAGAGTGCTTCCCTTTCGTGAACCTACAACCCCCCTCAGATTATGTTAGAAGTGCCTGCTCTGTCCCCCTTTAACCCTGCACCCCTCCTCCATTTTGCTGCACTTTTACCCAGATTTCTTCCTGCTTTTAAATTGTCTGCCTTCCCACGACGCACTGCGTGTCAGACCACATGTTCAGCATGGACAGGAACTGAGTCCACGTTGCCCAGTGCCCAGCATGGTGTCTGACACATAATTCACCATTAATATGTTTTGGATGCGTGAATGAATTTACCGGCCCTAAGATAGGCCCCTTTGTCATCAAATGAAGTACCCCAAAATGAAGTAGGGATATACTACCCTGTTACCCTGAAAATAAGACCTGGCTGGACAATCAGCTCTAATGCATCTTTTGGAGCAAAAATTAATATAAGGCCCAGTCTTGTATTATATTATATTATGTAAAACCCGGTCTTATAGTAAAATAAGACCGGATCTTATATTAATTTTTGTTCCAAAAGACACATTAGAGCTGATTGTCCAGCTAGGTCTTATTTTCAGGGAAACACGGTAGTTAGGGATCACTCTTAGCTGACTATAAAACTTAGGAAATTATGAACTTTCCCAGAATTGGACACTTTCATCTTGGTCCCTGCAGTGACAAACAGTATAACTCTAAGGATGAAAAGGGCCCCGGAGCCTCCCTTTGTGGGGTGCTGGGGAAGGAACCATCTAGGATGTCTAACTTATTTCCGTGAGCCTGTGCTGGGCCATAGTGGTTATTGCTTCCTCTTCCAGTTGCTTATTCATTGTCCTTTCAATTGCAGCTGCACCCCTAGAGCACGGAACAGTGCCTGGATGTGTCGTAGGTGCTCAGAATACTTTTTTGTTGAAAAAGTTCTCAAAAATCTGACAGGGGGTGATCAGAACTCACCTTCTTCTTATCATAACATTTTCTCAGTTTGGGGAACAGACCGCAATGGGCTGAGTTAGAAGCAGGAGGTCAAAGGTGAATCTCTCTCAGGACCAAGTTCAGATCACTTGCTCACACAGTCTTCACTGCTGCCACCACATCCAGCCCTCAGGGAAGGGAGAGGGGAGAAACACGACAAAGCCCAAAGTGGGGTATGCAGCTTCTCTTGCTCTGGATCCCACAGTGGTGTGGCCACCGGTTTTCCAGTTGAGTTACCTTTGTGATCTGTTGGCTCTCTCACTTTGCTCTGAGAGCTAAGGTGGCTCCAGCGATTTGTTATTGAACAAATATGACCAGTTAGGACGAGTACCTCACTCCCAGATTCTTCCCAGAAGTCTTTGCAGACTGCTCGTGGGAAGTGCCCACAAGATAAAGGTGTTTCCATGCACAGCTCTCCCAAAAGGAGAAGTACACGCTTCCACTCAAGAGCCAGGCTGATCCTAAAGGATTTTGGGGTTTTGTTTGGTTTGGTTTTCTTTTGTTTGTTTGTTTTACCAACTGGAGTAGAGGAGTGAAAACAAGGATGATGTTGATTTGGGGTGAACTATTTCACCCATCTGGACTTCAGCTTTTTCCATGACAAAATGGGAATAAATTGTAGTATTGATATAAATAAAACTCCTTTTTTGGTGTGTGTGCCTGCCATGGTTGTCGGGAGTATCTTAGACCGAATAAGCGGTTGCTGGCAGAGCACGAACCAGCACTGGGCATCTAGGCTTTGGTTTCCTCCACCTGCTGCAGACTTGTTTCTAAAACCTATTTCAGATGATGCGGGCTTGCTCCTTGGCAGGCTGCTGAGAGGGGGTTGCCAGGTGTCTGGGAGCAATACTGAGTGGAGTTGAGCCTGGCCCCAGCAAACACGTCTGCCCTGGCACTCCAACCCCAGAGTATTTGGGGACTCCCACTTCCACTTTGCATTACCATCCAGTTGGGTGACATCATTTCTGGAGCTAGCATTTCACTGCGGCATGCGTGTAAACATGGGAGTGTGTGTGTGGGGGTGGGAGTGGGGGGAATTGTAGGGAAGGAAAAAAAATCCTTTTTTTCTGTTATGGTCCTAGATTCTCTGGCTGGTGCCCTGCAAATTGGGCTAACAAAAGACAGATTAACAAGAGAAAAAGAAACAGAAGTTTATTGGCCTGTACACTGCACTTTCACAGGGGAGCACTCAGAGACAAATAACTGAGAATTGGTTAGAAGTTGAGCTTATATAGAACCTTAGCAGAGGAACACTACATTTTTAGTGAAGTAACAAGACAGAGGAAAAGGACCTTGAGTCTTCGGGGCAGCAAATCGTAGTAAGGCAAATACATGGGAAACTAATAGTAGGTAAAGGCTGGTGGTAGTAAAGTTTGTTATGTAGATATCCTCTGATGCCAACTCCAAGCTGATAAGGGTCTAAAGTTGTCTCTGGTGATTAAATTTTGTCCTTCCTAGCAGAGACGAGAGGGGGCACAATTTTGTAAATTGATGTTCTGCTTTTAGGCAAATAGGACAGAGATCTTTTCTCATATCTGCTTCTTCTCAATTGCCTCCAGCTCAAAATAATCCTTATGCTAAATGGCATATTTTAGGGCGCCATATTCTGCCATCCTATAGACCTAACAGCATACCTGCTGAATGAGGGATGTCATTTATTTTTGAGTCAGCCCTAAGGAAAGGTCACACAGTGAGGTCATGTGACATTTTCTTTTCCTTGGCAGGAGGGTGGCGTCGTAGCACTCTTCAAGGTCTGCCGGCAGGACAGTTTCCGGTGTCTGTACCCCCAGGCGCTACGCACACTGGCCTCCATCTGCTGTGTGGAAGAGGGCGTCCACCAGCTGGAGAAGGTGAGAGTGCAGCTGGCTGGCTGGGTGGGGCCTGAGGTCCCTGAGCCAGGTGAGTAGGTGGGGAAAACGCCTGCTGGTGGCCACCTGGGCCTCTTCCTGGAGCAAGTCCCTCCTTTCCCTGGGCATCATTTGGATGGAGCTGCTGGGATCCTGACTGTGGGAGTCGATGAAGATATGAAGGGGACGGGACCTGAGGAACTCAGCCAGGAAAGGCAGGGCCCAAAGATACACTCAGCGCTTCCTGGGTGGCATGAGCAAGAGTGGGTGGAACAGAGCAGCTGGCAGGAAGTCGGGTGGGGAGTGGTGTTGAGCTTCAGGACAGTTGGTTCTTCACTCATGGCAGGACCCCAGCAGAAGGTGGAGGATCCAGCTCCTCAGGGGACAGAATGGCAAGAGCAAGGTGGGTGGTAGGTGCATTGGCAAGCAGATGGGGCTCCACTGAGACTAGAGACTAGAGAGCTTGGGAAAGGGAAAGTGAAGCCTAAGTCCAAGCCTATGAGGGGTCAACAAGGCACGGGGTGGGCGGGGTTAGAGGGAAGGTGGTGATCTGATAGGTCCAGGTGCCTCACCTCCAGGCCAATCCAGGGCAATGTGACTAATTGCAGCCACTGCCCTCCTCACTTACCCCAAGCTGTAGGGCTGAGGCAGCTCCTCTACCGGGACTTGAGCCTGCAGACGGGTCCTCAGGGACTTTAGCCAGGAGGGTTGGGGAAGCTAGAGCCAACATTTGGGGCAAGTTCCAAGGAAAGATGCTGAAAATTTTTATGGAAGCGAGGTAGAAAGGCCTGGTGTGTCCTGGTGACAATTGTGGTGCTTGTAGGGTTGGGGGGAAGATACCTTGAGTCTGTTCCTGTGACTGGTCTAAATGGGGATGGGGCAAGCAATCTGCTTCCCTTCCTCTGCAGTGTGTCCCGTAATCTGGTCCCGGCTACCCAGAAAACCTGTGCCCGACCCCAGCTTCTTCATTTTGGTCTGGATTCCTAGACAGATGGTCATCTTACTTTCTATCCTGCTTCTTTCCAAATCTACTCAGGTTACTGGACAGGGTCACAGGATCATGGGCTCAGAGATGCTCTTAAACTGAGGAAGGAGGAATCTGTTCCTTTTACAGATGAGAAGGCTGTGGCTCAGAATGGCGAAGTAATTTGTCTGAGGTCACACAGCAGTACGATGGAGGAGCGAGTGTCAGCCATCTGCTCAGACTGCCCCCTTCCCACAGGGTCAGAAGCCTTTGTTTGTGTGTGCTCACTTAGATGGCAAAATGGAGGAGGAGGGCCGCGGTGACATAGAGTCGCCATGAAGTAAATGTGTCAAGCATCTCCAGCTTCATGTGCGCAATATTCTCGCTCTTCTTCTTCCTTTTTTAAAAATAAAATCTTTTTCCTTGGATAGTGGAAAAATAGCCAAACGGGGTTGTTTCTCATCTTCTTTCATGCTGGTTGACAGGAAGAATGACAGGAGAAAATAGAAGGGACTATAGTCACCAGTCCTCCCAAAGCAGTGGATTTCTTGGCTGTAGAGTTTGCAGAGCAGCAGGAAATTTTCAGCCTGGAGCAGAAAAACAGCAGGGCTCTTTTGTTTAGAGCTGCAAACCTGTACAGGAAGGCTGGAGGCAATTGTTTTGTTGTTGTTGTTGTTCTATCGTTCTGATGCTGCTCCAAAGGCAGAATATGTCCAGATGGGCCACTTGGCCTGGGAGTCAGACCCTGCCCCGCAGAGCAACAGGACAAAAGGAACACTCCCCCTCTGTGGGCTTGCTAAACACGCGCGCTTAGCACACACTCACACACACACACACACACACACACACACACAGCCCTTCATTAAGTCGCCAGAAGCTTGTGAGGTGAACACTATTCATAGCTTCATCTTCATGACAAGGAAACTGAGTCTCAGCCAGTTTTGGAGCCAGAAGTTGGACCCAGTTGGCCTGAGTTTAATGCCCATTTTATCTCACTGCCTTGCCGGTTTGACACTTTCAGAAAGCACTGAAAAAGGCCCTATAACTAAACCCTTGCTGCTAATGGCAAATATGCTAATCCTTACCCCTAACTGACACAGGAGAAGGTGGCCCTCTGGCTATTCCCCCCTCCAAGTCAGATTTCTTTCCGTATACAGACAACTCTCATGCGTGGCACAGAGACATTAATATTTCAGGAGCGTCACAGAGTGGGAGTGAGTTGCCTGAGAAGAGCCCCCTTGTGGTCAGAACCAGCAATTACATTGCACAGCGGCTGTATAGCTTGCAAAGTGGCACTAGGTTCTCATTTCATTTGATGCTTGCCTCGAAGGTGCAAGCATCCCGACTATACATTATAAAGAAAGGTGAAATGACTTGTTGCACAGAATCACACAGCTTGTAATTCATTCATTCAGCAAATATTTATTGACTATCTGCTGTTTTCCAGGCACTGTTTTTTAGGTGCTTGGAGTATAGCTGTAAACAAAGCAGAAAAAACCCCTTGTCCTCATGGAGCTCACATTCTAGTGCAGGGGGTGGCAAGTGATGGCCTGTGGGCCAAAGTCAGCCTGCCGCCTGTTTTGATATATATGGTCCATGAACTAAAAATTAAAAAAAAAATTTTTTTAGATGGAAAAAAATCAGAAGAATAATATTTGTGTCACATGAAAATATGAAATTAAAATTTTTGATCCATAAAGTTTGATTGGAATACAGTCGTTGCCTGTGTCTGCTTTCACACAACAACAGAACTGAATAATTGCCAAAGACCATGTAGGCTGCAAAGTCAAAAATATTTACTATGTGGCCTTCTGCAGAAATGTTTATTGACCTCTGTTCTATCAGGTAATAAGGTTATGATGACAATGATGAAAAGGACAATAACTAATATATCAAATACTTGCTTTGGGCAAGTCAAGTACTTCGCAAAGCCCCTCCTTTCATTGTGTCATTTAATCATTTATTATCCCCACTGTTTATAGAAGGAAGCCAGACTCAGAGAACTGAAGCAATTTGCTCAAGAGCACACAGCTAATAAACGGCCCAGCAGTAATTTAATTCCAGCTCTGCTGAGACAGAGCCTGCCTGGGCTGTGAACCATCAGGTGGAACCAGGACTCAAATCCAATATTGTGAGGCCACCCTTTTCTCCTCCACATTACACTGCTTCCAAAGTTGTGAGAGGTTCTAGAGACACCCAGAAAGGGCCTGGGTGTCCCCCTGCCCTCTTTTGCTGCCCACCCCTTGACCCTGCCCACACCTGTCCCACTCCATGACCTGAGCAGCTAAGCCATGGCCTCAGATGCTCTGATGAGGTCTGCCATTGTCAGCGTTTGGGTGGAAGGTGAAGTCCAGGGACAGACTGGATGATAGAAACTGCAGCAGCACAGGTGTGGTGAAGGCAGGGTGGGCGAGTGCAGCGCCCCGGGGATCTCTCTAGCTGCCCACTCACCAGGCACAGTTCCTGCCCTAATTGGATAATGTCAAAGTCCCAGCCTTCCCCTGATTTATTGGCCTGGCCTCCTTGCTGAAGCTCGCTTCATTAATTGGCAGTGAGAAATAGTGCTGGATTTGGTGAAATTCATCTCTGTCGTGTGGCTCCCCCCCACTTCCCCCTGACCTTGAAAAGGTTCATTAAATCAACCATAGACCCCAGGAGTAGAGATGTGGGTCTACTCAGGTCACCAGACACCCCCATCCATCTCCAGCCCTGCTGCATGATGCCTGAGCTCTGTTGGACTTGAGGCATTTGTGTGGTCATAGATTCAGTCCTGATTTCATTCATTCACATCAAGTCACTTATTCATCTGCTCCTTCATTCCTTCTGTCATCTGGTCACTTTCAACTCACTCACTCGCTCACTCACCCGGTCCATCATCATTTAATCATCCAGGCCATCATGCTACTAATTCATTCTTTCATCACACGTTTGTTGTGAAGCAGCCTGATACAGTGGGGAAACCATGGTCTTTGAGAGCCAGGCTCTCTTGGGTTGGAAACCTATGTATTTGGATGCATTACTCTGGGCAAGTTAGTTAACTTCCCAGAGGTGCGGTTTCTTCAGTCAAATGGGCATGAGGAAATCTACCTCTCAGGATTGTCAGAGAAGAAGAGATGTGCAGTCACGTAGTGTCTGGCACACAGTAGGCACGGAATAAATGGCAGCTAATGTGATTGCTGCACACGTGATGACAATCGCTGGTGTTTTGAAAGTCACTGGCTTTGGGAAGATTACAGAGTGTTGGAGAAGGGAGCATTTTGGCTTGCCGGCAGGAAGGGCTAGCTAGCAGGGTCAAAGATGCTGCCCAGTACACAGTATGGAGAAGTTGGGTGGGGCTGGAGCACGAGTCCTCAAATGTTTCCATTTTACAGATGAGGAAATTGAGGTAGGGGTTGGAAGCACCAGGGGCCAGCATGGGATTGGAGGGGGTAGGTACTAACTAGGGCAGGACTGGGGACTCTGGTCCAGGTGGGAGGCTGGGGATCTGAAGGGCAGGAGCCTACAGATCTAGGGCCATAAGCGGTGGGGGAGGATCTCAAAGCCCAATGTACAGACAGCCTCAGATGACCTCCAAGAGAGTTCTAGTAATTGCCTCTTCCAGCCTTGAGGCCAGAGACAATCTTGCTTTCAACAGAGCTTCCTTTTATTCCCATCCCCTCCCTCTTGTTTTATTTTTTCAAATAAGGAGTTCTCCCTGGGCTGGAGCCAAGGGGAGAGTTTAATGAAAATCAATGGAGACATTAAAGAAGAGCAGGGGACAGGGAAGGAGGGCTCAATTTCAAGGATGAGGAGAAAATCATCAGTGGTGAGGGCTGAGAAAACTGCTGTGCAGCTCCCTCACCTCACCCCTGTTTCCTGGGGCAGCTTCCTGGGACCACTTGCCCTGACATCTGAAGGACCAGGCTGGAGGCAGGGAGGCCTGGACCCCGATACTGAAATCTCAGAGATCCTGGGTAGGAGGGAGACGGGGGGTGGGGGGTGGGGGGTGGGGGTGTGGGGAGGGTGATGCAGAGGCTCTGATGCTCCAGCTGTTGTTTTATAGGACTTTCACTCCATTGCCTGCTCTCTGTAGGGTTGCAGATGGTCAGAAATAGGTAATATTTTCCAAAAAAAAGAAAAGTTAACCGGTGTTTTCTATCTTTTTGCTTATTTGAGTCACATAATCATTTTGCAAGGAAGGCAGGGAGAGACGGTCACACCCATTTTACAGAAGGGGAAGTTGAGGCTGGAAGGCATAAAGACACTGAGAGAGGCGGGGCTGGGTTGAGAACCCCGTGCTTTTGCTCCTAGACATAGGTTTAGTTTTCTACAATCTGTCCCCTGCCGCTGCCAGCTCCTCAGCTGAAAGGGGCATAGTATGCAGACCCCAGGGCAAGACAGCTACTTCATCTTGATTCAGTCAGTTGTAATATATAAGTGAGGCTAGGCAGGGAGAGAGAAGTGCTGGATGCCAGGCAAGAAATCTGCTTAATTTGACTGGCAGGACCTTCTTTTCCTAGGCGTAGCTTCTATATAGGGGGAGAAAAGGAAAGCTTCTGAATGGAGATGCCAGGTGCTTCCCCTCCCCTCTTTGGCACTCAACCCACCGAGGTTTCTCAGCTTCCCCCACCCCTCACACCCCCAGGCACAGGCCTTTAGCTGTCCTGGGAATGGAATAGGACTGCGCGGGGAACCCCAGGGTGCCAGGTTAGCCATCCGTGCTGAAGGACAGGCAGACTGGAGTGGGGACTGCCACTATCACTTTCCCCAGCGCAGCAGGAGGGACATTCTAAAAAGTGAGTGTGGCTCCTTCGTTTCCCCAGCGCCAAGCGTCGTCCATCTGCCTTGAGAGAAAGGTGGGAGGCTGGAAGGAGGCTAGGATGTGAAGGGGGAGAACAAAATTAGGCACAATGCCCTGCCTCCCCAATTTCTCCCCGCGAGGATTTACGCGGAGATAACCGGCCAGTATTGTCCAGACTGAAGGAAGGCCCTGCTGGCTCTGGGGCTGCATCCCATGCGCAAGTTGCAAGCTGAGTTTGGAGAAAGCACGAGGCTGCCCAGTAGCCAAAGTGCAGCCTCAGGCAAGGCGCGGGGGCCCGTGCACTGTGCAACAGCGGCCTCTGGTGGACAGAAGCGGCAGTGGCAGCCCTGCTAAGGTGCTTGGGGCAGTCTTTTGGAGTTGGCAGGCCGGTGGACTCTGGCGGGCCAGGATCCAGTAGTCGGGGCCAGTATGTCCTGTATGTGTGTGTTGGGGGGAGGGGTTGCAAATTCAAGGCAACGGGATTCTTCCTACTGAGCCAGCCTCTTCCAGGAAGAGGATGTCATATATTTTATCATCCAATAGGTCTCCCACTTCTGGACTTCCCCAGCAAGTCTGTCCTGTGCCTTGTGGGAGGAGAACCCTTTCTAAGCCCCCTACTTCTCACTGGAAAATATCCAAGCTCCTCAGCCTGGCACTGAAGGTGCCCTCTGAACAAGCTGCCTCCAGCACATTGCCCTTTTGGTAAGCAGGTCTGGGAGCCACGCCTAGCTTCATTCACTACTCGCTATGTGTTGACCTTGTACTCTTACAAGCTCCAGTCTCATAATATGTCAAGTGGAATGTTAAACCCTGACAGGAAGAGGGAAGGGTGATGAGAAAGAGGAAGAGACTTAGAGAGGAATGAGAGAAGGACGGGAGATGGGAAAACACACAGAGAGAATGAACACACACTTGCATTCTCCTTTGGGCTGCTTCAAAAGTACGAGTAAGTACTGTGCAGCTTTGTGGTAGCTGGATATGCAGTGCCCTGGTTTTGACCTGCTTGGGTGTATAGTGATTTCTCATGATGGTTTTAATTTTCATTTTCCTGATGAGTAATGATTTTGAGCATTTTTTCTTATTCTTATTGACTATTTGGTTATTATCTTCTTTTGTGAAATGTCTGTCTGAGACTTTTGCCTGTTTAAAAAAATTGAGTTGTCTTTTTCTTATTGAATTATAAACTTTAAAAAATATATTCTACATATGAGTCTTTTGTCAGATATATGTATTGAGAATATATATTTTCTTCCAGTGGTTTGCTTTTTCATTCTCTTAATGGTGTCTTTTGATGAATAGAAATTTTTAACTTTGATAAAGCCCAATTTATTGATCTTTTCCTTTGAAGCTAGCGCTTCTTGTGTCCATTTAAGAAATGTTTGTTTTTCCCCAAATCATGAAGATAGCCTCCTGTATTTTCTTCTACGAGCTTTATTGTTTTACCATTCACATTGAAGTCTATGATCTATTTAAATTAAAATTTAAAAATGGTGTTCAAGGTTGAGTATTTTCCATATGATATCATCGAATTGAACCAGCACCATTTATCAAAAAGACCATCTTTTCACCACTGTATTAAAGTGGTACCTTTGTTCTAACTGAAGTGATGACACATATATGGGTCGTTTCTGGGTGTTTTCTCTTCCATTAGTGTTTTTGGCCATCCTTGTGCCAATATGGCACTGTCTGAGTCCCTGTGGTCTATAATAATTTTTGATATTAGTTGCATAAATCCTATAGTTTTGCTCTTTTTTTATGATTATCTTGGTAATTCTAAGTTTTGTGGTTTTTTTTGCATCTTTATGTACATTTTAGAATACTCTTGTTAATTTCCACTAAAACACCTGCTGAGATTTTGATGGTGTTTTCTCTAAATTGATAAATATTTTGGATAATTGACATCTTAAACAATATAGGGTGTTCCAATCAATAAATGTATACTTCTCCACTTGTATAGACTGTCTTTAATTTCTCTCAGCAATGTTTTGAGTTTTCAGTGTTGACATCTTACACATCTAATTTAGACTTATTTCTAGGTATGTTTTTATGTTAACGTAAGTGTTATTTTTAATTTTTATTTTCTAATTTTTGCTAATCATAGAAAATACAATGTCGAATATTGTATCTAATGACCTCGCTAAGGTCACTTATTAATTTTAATGGTGCGTAGACTTTATTGGATTTTATATAGATTTGGAATGTGTACAGATGTATGCGATTATGAGATCTGTAAATTATGACAGTTTTGCATCCTCTTTCCAATCATTATACTTTTTTTTCTTTTTCTTGTCTTATTGCATTGGCTAGGGCCACTGCAAAATGTTAAATAGGAGTGGTGAAAATGGAGATCTGTCTTGTTACTGATTTCAAGGGGACTGCTCTTAATATTTTATTAATTATTTCATTATTAAGTGTGATATCACTATCATTTTAAGGATTAGACAACTGAGATTCAGTATGTAACTTGCTCATGTCACAGAGTTAGCAAATAGCACAGCTGAGTCGTGAACCAGGCTTTTCTCACTCCTAAGATTGTGTAACTTCCACTGTATCACAGGTACCTCTAGAAGAGTGGTGCTCAACCCAGGATCTCCATTAGAATTACTTGAGGAATCTTTAAAAATACTGATGCCAAGATTCCACCCCAGACAAATTAAATCAGAATTTAATTTGGTGGTGAAGGCCAGGCATTAGTATTTTAAAACTTTCCCGGATGATTGTAATCATCTGAGAACCAGGCTAAGAACCATTGACCTAGAAGTACTTTTGGTACAATTCAGATCTCAGTTGTGCCCCGTAGTGCTTTGCTGAAAACTTGATATTTTTATATCAGCAAATGCCTAATTATCCTAATCCAAAGGGAAAATGAACTTGTTCTTAGTGACCTTTTGATGTCTACTCATATACTCCTCTCCTCCCACCCCCAAATACCTTTACGGCATCTGTTTGAGAATCAGCCTTAGGGAAAATAATCTGCTTGACAGGGAAATTATTTTCTATTTATAAGCTTCAGTGATTCAATCATTGATTTCTCTCTACCTCACCAACTTGCCTGGTAAATAACTTATTATATAATCTCTTTGATCCATTGTTTCATTCCCTATTGCATATTAATATTTGTATTTATCCATTTTGGCACTCAACTTTTAATCAAAGATTCTTGTTTGAAATAGCAAAAGAGATTGAGCAGGCTCTAGGATATATTAGTTTAGGAGGAGGGTAATATTATTCTCCTGAAAGCTTGTTTTACTTTCTGTAGCTTTTATTGAGCTGTCAGCTCTACCACTACTCCTTAAACCAATACCTCATTTTATAAAGCAATCCTTTAACCCCCTATACTATTCACAGACTTTGTCCTCTGAACCTTGCCCCGATCTGGTTTACATCTCACATTCAGGTCCTGCTTCTGGCCCACAGGTTCATTTATTCCACCCAAACCTTTGCCCTGTCCCTTGGCTGACACTTGTCATTTTGTTTCCTTGGGCATGACCCTTGTTTCCCTCTCAGACTATGATAGAATTTTCCATCTGGCTGTTCCCTGGGCAAATAGATTCATCCTGCTTGGACCCGTGAGCAGGATTCCAACTGCTTTGTGGTTTCCACTTCTTTTTTTTCTTTAGAATTTAGGTGTCTGTGTTGACAGAAAGGCAAAGGAGGTAAATTGAGGGTCTTTAGGTCGTGCTCCTTCCCCTGTGGCTGTCATTACTGCATTTGCACGATTCTGTTTAACTGTTACAACCCAGCAACCAATTCCTCTGTCTTTCCCTAAAAGCTAAACATGCAAAATGAACTGGAAAATAGCAGACCAGCTTCAGTGACATATGATGGGCCTTTGTATACTAGCTGTGTCCCTTAGATATTTGCATAAAAGCCACCACTGATGCTTTTCCAATAATCAGTAGGAGAACGTTGCACATAAATCTCATATGATGTTTACTGTATACCTTGGGTTCCTCAGCTGCGTGGGTTCCATACTCTTACCACTCCTCAGAGAGAATCTCAGTGTTCAGCAGGTTTAGACACATTCTGTATCTGGACTCTGGGTACATCGGTCCTGCTGCCCAGGTGATGACCAGGCCAGACCATCCTCATCACCACTTTCATGCCCTCCCACGAGGGACGCTTGGCCTCAGGCCCAGGCCCATCCTGCTCCATGTAAAAGCTAATTACCTATAAGTGCTTCCAGCAGCAATTTCTTTAGGGATGTGAAAGTGCTTTGATTAGATTGTTCTCTTGGCATCATTAAGTTTATGACTGTGGATGGGAAGTGGGTGGTTTGGGGATGGAGGTGTTCCAGAAATGGGACCAGAGTCTGAGGAAGCTGGCCTCAGGCTGGGTTACTCCCGGGCCCTCTCTAGGAGCTGAGCTGAGCAGCCCCCAGTGACCTGGCCCACTCACCACCTTCTCCCTTCATTGCCTTTCCCAAAGGACCACAGAAGGGGCACGAGCCAGGAGAGGGAGGACGAGGATGGGAGTCTTGGCCTGGCATTAACTTCTCTGTGACTTAGGCAATCTCTTCCCCTCCCTCGGCCTCTGTTTCCTCATCATTCAGCCCACACTTCACAAGTTAATTGCCGTGTGTCAGGCCTTAGCTGGATGCCAGAGACAGAGAAGATTCAGTATAGGGGCTGCCCTGAGCAGCTCAAATCTAGTGCAGGGATGGGCTTGCAAACTGATGAGGATAGCCCAACATAAGTGTTCTTCTAGTTGTGGTCAGACCAGAGTGGTGTGACAGCTGGGAGGAGAGAGACCCTCTGTAGAGGGGAGGCAGGTGTGTGTTCCCAGGGGAGTGGCTTCTCACCTGGGTCTGAGAGGGGAGTGAAGAAGGAAAGATGGGGAAGATGACCCCTTCAGGCTTAAGTGAACTGGGTTTGAGATGCCCGAGGAATATCCAGGCGAATTAGTTTTGGAATTAAGCACATCCAGTAGCAGTTTGAAATGTGGATGTGGCTCTCAGGAAAGAAGGTCAGGGCTGGAGGGCCAGTTGTGAGGATCATCATAGCTTGTCACTGAGGCCACTTGGGTTTGGGTGCTACTGGCTGAGATGTACAAAGTGGGCTGACAGAAAACCTAGCACAAGACACCTTAGATGGGTGTGCAGGAGGAGAGGCTAAAAGAGAAAATGATAATTAATAGTTAGCTAGGAAGGAGACAAGACTCAAAGGTTGGGTATCGTGGAGTCCCAGGAAGGAAAGAGAGCCAAGATGGAGAGAGTTCTCAGAAGGGGAAGGCATTACAGGGAGGCCACGTAAGAGAGGGCCTGTGAGACAGGGCTCTGCACCAGACAAGTTCCCAAATCCTTTTAAGCATGTGATGTCTCCTATTCTCTCTTTCTCTCTCACTTTTTGTTTCTCTACGTGTCTGTCTGTCTTTGTTTCTCCATTTTTTATTTCTTCCTGATTCATCTCTGTATCAGTGCCTATCACAAGGTAAGTGTTCCGTTAATGTCTGTTGAATGACAAAGAGATGCAGGGATAGGACTATTTTTCTCTCTGTTCCCTTCCTAAGGGAATGTAATTATTCCTCTTTTGGTCCTGGTCAGGAATTAAAACAGGATTCACTCCCCTTTTAAAAGTTCCCGTTCTGGGCTGCATGATCCGAGGATGCCCAAACAAGGGGGTAAACTTGTGGGCCCCAACCCAAAGGGACGAGGTTCTCAGTGGGTTGTCAGTTCCAGAAAGACAGGTAGGACACAGGGCCCTAGGTGGACAGGAAGTGACTGCAGCCACCAGATGGGGATGAGGTGGAATGATGGCGCCACCGTGTGGCAGGCATTGTACATATATTATCTCTCAGTTAACCGTCCAGTACCCCGAGGTTTGTATTTTTATTCCCATTTTATAGATAGAAGCTCAGAGTAGGTACAAAAAGTATCCAGCTAGTAAGATACAGAAGCAGGATTCAGACCCAGGTAGAAGTGACTCCAGAGCCTGTGCATGTTCTGACGCTACAGGAATTGGTTCAGGCACTGGGAGTCCAGAGCCCGTTGGTGTGGGGCCCTCTGGGTCGCCCACTGTGATGAGCTGGCTGGGTCGGAGCTGCTGAGATGGGGATGGATACAGCGATCAACTTGGGGTGGTGGCAGCTTGCTGGCAACAGGCGAAGTGACAGGTCAGTAACATCAGAGCCAAAGACCTGGGAAATTGGCCCACATGACAATCCACCAAGTAGAAAAATGAGCAAAATGCATGTACAGGCACTTCACAGAAGAGGAAATCCAAATGCCAAAAAAAACCCCACCTAAAACTACAGCAAAGCAAAGCAAAACAAAAACATACGAAAAGACTCTTAGCGTCACTGTAGTAAGTGGAGACACGCAAATCACAGTAAAAACTTCACACACCCACCAAAATGGCAAACATTTAAAATCTGACAGCACTAGATGTTGGCAAGAATATGCAGTTAAGCAAGTTAATACATTGCTGGTGGGAATATAGATTGCTGCAGCTGTTCTGCAAAGCAATTTGGCAACACCAGTAAAATTAAAGATGTGCAGATTCTGTGAGCTGGTAATTCCACTCCTAGATTGAGACCTCCGAGAGAAACTGGCACGTGTGCACCAGAAGACATTGAGAAGAATATTTATAGCAGCATTGTACATTATAGGAAAAACTGGGAAACGACTCAAATGTCCATCGACAGGAGAATGCGTAAATGAATTCTTGATTCAATTGCAATTGATTTATACAATGAAATACCACACAGCAGTGAAAATAAATGGACCTCAGCCACGTGCAACAACAGGAAGGAGTTTCCCAAACATAATGCTGACTGAGGGAAAAAAAGCAAATTTCTATATACAGTATGATTCCCATTTACGTCAAAGTCAAAACCTTGTTATAACTCAACAATATACACATGCAATAAATCTCGAAAGAAGACAAGGGAATAAGAAGCACACGATTCTGGGGAGTGGCCCATCCAGCAGGGAAAGCTGAGGTAAGAGATCAAGAATGGTGTAAAGGGGGCTTTCTGCTGTTATTTTATTCTTAATATTGGACTTTCTGGATATTAGGCATATACACATACAAATGCCAGTGTTCATTTTATTATTTTTAATCCCTTATACATTTGCTATGTATAGTCTGTTTTGAAGGATGATATCTTTTATAATTAAAAAATTACAAAAAGTGATCTGAAGCATATGAAACAAACTAGGAGGAAAGTGAGACAGTGGTAGTTTCACAGACAGGACACCACAGATCCTGTCCTCTGGGAAACCTAAGGGCCGAGAAGAGATCAGAATCCACCGAGGCCAGGGTCAGGATGACTTTCCCAGGGTCAGGAATATGTGGAATCCATGTTGCTGAGCTGGCTGTTTCTTCAGGGCTGCCCTTCTCTGTATGACCTTTGACCATGATACCCCGTCCACCTGCAGTGCCATCCCTCTACCTTTACTTGTCTAAGATGTGTCCTCAAGTCTTCGGTCAAGTTTTACTCCCTTGCATTTATTCCCCACTTACAGAAAGCTAATTCTGTGCCAGGCCTGGAGCAGCCACGAGTGCACAAGCTGTGGTCCCCAGGCTTGCAGCGTTCCCTGGGGAACTGGGGAGATGGACAGAAAAGGGAGCAGAAGATCACATTACAGTGGGGCTTCTCCAAATCGCTGTTGCATGAAGTCCGCTTTGGACCTTGTGAAAAGGCAGAATTCAGGCCTCCCAAGAGTCTGGTTGAATTGGATTGGGTGGGACCCAGGAGTGTGCTTTGAAGACACCGTCAGTTGGTCCATAGAACCCCCACCCTTTGGAGAAGCAGGGCCCATGAGTGTGACGACAAATGTTACGATGATAGCGAGCTGCTTGGGCGTGAGCTCCAAGGAGGGCCATGTCCCCCAGCTGGGGGGTGGCTGTTAAGTCAGGGCAGCTTCCAGGAGGCCCTCCCCTGGAACGTCCTCATTGGAAGCCACCTTGTATAATGCTGGTTGTGGATGAGCCGCCTGCCCACTGCCCCTCTGCTCCAGCACAAGGCCCGGCAAACAGTATGTGCTCAGGAAACTTGTGTTCATGGCGTTGCTGACCAGCATTCTGAGCTGGGAGCAGGCCTGGCATCCAGGCCTTGGGTGGCACTAGGCCCTTGGGGACCATCAGCTCCTGGCTCTCTCTAGTGTGTTCAGAATGGCTCATCTCCAAGCACGTATCGGGGAGGAGGTTTGGGTCTGACTGGCGTTCACCAACTGAGTCGGGGATTTAACTCCACCTGCGTCCAAGGGAGACTGGATGGTCGCCATAGTTTCCCCTAACAGACCCTGTAGCTTCTGAGCTGCAGCCTTGAATGGTGCTGGAAGGAGGAAAGGGACGAAGGCCAACTCAGCCTAAGAGGTTTCTGTGGTTGGCAATAATAGGGCTTTTCCCATGTCTAGGCCCAGAGCAGACCCCTTTCCTTCCCTGAGCTCAAGCGAGGCCCCACTCCAAAGGCCTGTTAGTCAAACACCTGGCACGAATCCAGTCCTGCCAGGGGCTGCCTGGCTGCTGTTTGTTCTCTTTTATTAAGCACATCCAGGTGAGTTTTATTGAGGACAGTTCCCCAGGCTCCTGTTTCCACATTTGTCTCTTTTGAGTCTGAGATTGCCAAAGACTTTCACAACTAATGGACCTTACAGCTCCCAAGAGCCATTTAAGGGAGGCTCAGAGCTCAGTGGTGGTAATTAGTCAAACAAAACGCAGACCTCTGGAGACCCATTGGAGCTGAATGGCAGGAAGTGAGGGTGTAGGTCCAGGAGCCACAGCCTATGGCATTGTGGGGAGCATCTCCTCACCTCACCTCTCCCTGGTTCTGCCCCTGCATCATGCCGACCCCCCCCCCCTTCTAACAGGGGAAGGACTCCTTGGTGCTTGGCGGCAGGTTTTTCAGGCAGGCTGGTGTCCTGGGGTGTCTGAGGGGCTGCAGTAGCTCTGCTGAGCTTATCTTGACAAGTTACTGCCCCCCCCTTTCTCCAAAAAAATCTCATCTACTGCCCCTTGAAGGAGGCAGAGGTGTGAGCTCAGGTACTTCTCAGAAGGCAGTGTAACGTCCTGGTCAAAACTATGAGCTTTGAAACTAGGCCATTTGGGTTCAAATCCCAAACGAACTACTTTTAAAGTTTATGATCTGGGGCAAGTTAAAGAACTTTTCTGTGTCTCAGTTTCTTCATCTGTAAAATGGGGATAATAATAATATTGCTGGCCACAGAGGGTTATTGCAAGGATCAACTGGTATACTAACATATGCACTGCCCTTAGAGTGGGAGCTGGCACATATTAAGCACTCAATATGCAGAAGCTATTGTGCCAAGAGCAGGTCTGACTTGGGCAGAACTGGGAACTTGAAGTCTTTATCTGGCATTCATGTCCAACTGTGCCAGGTTTGTTTTTCTCTGATTGGGCAGAGAGAGCAAGGCCTCCAGGGAAGCAGCCCTCTTTCTTTGGGGGACGATGGTGGAAGAAGATGGGGAAGGAAAGACGTTGAATTCAGCTTGCTGCCAACGCAAAGAAGGGAGGAGGGAGCTAACATTTGTCAAGTATCTCTTCTGGGTCCCACATCACACGCTTCATCTCTGTATGCGCCCAACACCCTGTGGGTGGATGAGGACATAGAGTCTCCGAGAGGCTGAGTGACTAATGCGTCCTACAATGCGTGTAAGAGGGGGCCAGGATGGGAGCTCGGAATGTGAGAGTTCTAAGTGACTACTTTTTCTACTTCAGTTTGCTGTGGTGAACAACCAGGGCCTCACCCCTGGGTGAGATGCCCGCTATCTAAGAAGCTCGTGGGAGGTCACCAATCTCTGCTGGAGCCAAAGCAGAGGCCCCCAGTGTACTGAGGCTCCAGGGCTGGCCCAAGTCGGGGCCCGTGATTCTCAGTCTCATTTCTATCCTGTGGTCCTCTCCCAGGATGCACAGAATGCGCCCTTTCTCCATCTGCAGGTGGATGGTGTTCTGTGCTTGGCCGACATCCTGACGGACGACAGCCATTCAGAAGCTACACGGGCTGAAGCTGCGGCCGTGGTTGCTCAGGTCACCTCCCCACACCTGCCCTTCACTCAGCATCTCAGCAGCTTCCTGGAGAGCATGGAGGAGATCGTGACAGCTCTCGTCAGTGAGTCATCCTGGGTGGGTGGGGACCGCTGAGTGAGGGAGCCTTATCACAGTTGTCTTCGGGAAGGGACAGGAAGATCATATTGTACCGCACATATCTCTTGCACAGATGATCGCACTTTCTGAAATCCCACCATTCAAGTATCCGAGCCAGGCTTTAAAGAGCTCTGTTTTCAAGTCTTCTATTTAAATGCATACAGCCTTCCCAGAAGCTCCTTGAATTGAGGTCAGATTGGGATACACTGGCCTTTTATATCGGAGACCAGGACAAGCCCCAAGGAGGAGTAGCACCTCAAAATTTGAGGCTCAGAGACCTAGCCAGAGAGGTTCTGATGGGCTTTGTTCCTGAATTCTCAGTCTGTTGTACCCAATGGGTGTGGCAGCAATGACTGGGGGCAATGGCTTCTCAGAGAACACCAGATAACCCCAACCCGCTGCCTTGCATCCTATCTTTGGTCCCGAGCCATGGGCTCTTGAAAGTACTGACTCTTCTAGGTTCCCCTATTCAGACATATGTACTCCTGGCAGGAGAATCATAGCCCAATATCTAGGCTATTCCTCCAGCTTTCCTTTGCAAACCTGCAGACACTAGAACTCATCAGGATAACAATCCTCAGGAAACTTGTTTTGCAAACCACATCCTTTCTTTTATAAGTGCTGGTGTTGATCTGTGTTTCTGCTTCTATCCCTATCTCTGTCACTGTCTCTGGATCCACAACTTACTGAAACTGAAGGGAAATTTATTTTGTCAGAAAATTTAGGGTTAGCCCCAGGGTTGGGAATATCTGGAACAGCCAAAGTTTAGGGGCAGCACAGAACACTGGACTTGGAGTCAGAACACTCGGGTTTGCATTTTTGCTTTTTCACTCATCCATTCCACAAATAGCTACTGGCCAGCAGCCCTGTGCAGGCACTGTGTGAGGCTCTGCCACTCACTTGCCATACCACATTGTGAAGCTCTTTCCACAATTTTCTTAACATATAAAACAAGGGGTTGGGACCTGCTTCTCTCCAGCATCCTTCTGGCTCTAGAATTTGAAGATCTGTAATTACTTTGCACAGAGGAGGCATCAGTTATGTTGACATTATGGCTGATTCCAGTCACTGCAGCAGTGGCACCCAGAGGCCAGGCTGGGAGAAATCAGTTCGCCATCATACACGTTTATTCAAAGTTGAGAACCACCCAGAAGCCAATGGATGAAAGTCTTGGCTGGAGGGAATGCAAGAGATCATAAAGTTCAATGCCCAGACTACAGGAGAAGAAACCTGGGCCCAGAGAGTTTGAGGGACCTTCTCAAGGCCACGTAACAGTGTTAGGGTTCACTTCTGCTGGCAGTCTCACACTCAGTCATTGACTGGAGTCAGGCAGGAAACATACATGAGCTGAAGGGGCCAAGTGGGAGAAGAAAATGAGAAGGTTTGAGTCCTGTATTAAATTGAAAATCGTGTGTAATGATTAAGGGGAGAAATCACTGATAAACTCCAGTCAATTGTTGCCATGTAGGAAAGTCTGACTTTTTTTAAAGATAAGACAAAAATTTTAAGTTTTATAGAAAATCTCCCAATTTATACATGATTGCAAATAAAAAAATCAAAACATGAATAGTCCAAATAAGCTTTCACTGTTGCCATATGTCCATTCCTACTTCTTTGCCCGAGCTGGATTTCTCCCTGGAGAAAACGAGTCTCCCTATTTATTTCCCTCCGATGAAGATGCATTGTGCAGTCTGCTTTGAGAGTCAGCAGATGGTATATATCTTCTGGGCAGGACGCCAGGGCTCTGTTCTTTGGTGGGAAATAGCCCTCCAATTTCTTGCCATTCCCTGGAATCATTTATAAATGAGTCACTGGACTCCTCAACTTAATCTTCCTAACACATCCCAGGTGACTCAGGCTATAAATGTGCACCAAATAAATGTGTCCCCAAATTAAAAGGCACTTAGATGGTTGTGTTAATTGCTGTGTCGGCAGCAATGGTGACTACATAAGAATGAGGGTCGGTGTTCAGACCTAAAAGAAATCTTGTAGCAAAAGTGGGCCAATGAGTCCTGTGGTCTTACGCTAACCTCTGGATGTAGGGAGGTGGTCTGGAAGGGGTTGGCTGTCCCCAGTTGTTCCCCCCCAAATCAGGTGATATTGGAAAAGGGGAATCATCGTATTCTTAATTGCTTGACTAATTTGTTGTCCCAGCCCTGGGGGGTTAGATCAATATTCTAAGTTGTTGAGTGGTCACATAAGGGTTTTGGGGAGCAGGGCTGCCCAGAGGCAGACATTACCCTCCTGATAGAACTGAAACCTAAATACACAGGAGCCTCACTGGGAATGAATCAAAGAGGCGTAGAGACAAGAGGCAGCCGGGAGTACAGACAGAATGGGGACTTGGAGTCAGGCAGACCTGGATTTGATTCTATGCCCCAACAATTAACAAAACTCCTCAGTTCCACAATTTGGGAAAAATTACAATATTTGAATCCTCAGTTTTTCATCTATAAAATTGTGATTAAAAAAAGTGGGTTGTTGTGAGAATGGAATGACTTAATGAGGTAAAAAATATACAGCAGTACTTTGTACGAGTAAATGCTAGATAAATGGTAGCTGCTGCTGCTAGTAACTTCTTTGAGTCTCAGCTTATACATTTGTCAATGGAGGCAACCATTTTCTACTTTAAGCATGCTCAGCATTTATTGGCACAGTTCAAGGCACACTGCAGGGGGTTCACCTAATGTTATTTTCTGTCTCTTTATAGGTAGGGACTAGTAAATGCATTCATTGGAAGGCGCCAAGTAGCGCCATATCAAAAAGCTCTGTCTTCAAAATTTTCTTTCTCTCCTGGGGTCATTTTCCTGAAGTTTAGCTTCTCTTCCTGTGTTTTCCAGAAGTGTTATCAGTAGGAGACGATCTGGACCCAGGAAGCACTTTGATTGTCGGGCAAGTTGGAGTTGAGGGTCAGCAGTTGGATCCATTGGGATGGGTTGTAGCACCATGGACAGGGCCCTTTCATGCCTCCTCCCGAGGCAATAGTCCTTCGAGGTCAAGTGGAGCCCATGAGGGAATGTGTTAGGTGATGGAGGGATACAGGGATTCGGGTCGTCCTTTCCTCCTTAAAGACCTTATACAATGACAGATGGTAAGTGCGGAAATCTGTCTAGGTCTGGGTTATGGCCACTAGGATCAGAAAGAGCCTGACGTTCAGGGGCTTGTTGTTGGACCCTTATCCTGGGACCAAAAGGAAATACTAAAGCTCTGCTGATGGCACCTAGAGAAGTAGAGTCTATCCCCCACCACACACACTTACAAAGTTTATTTTTTATCAAGCCATTTTCTAAAAGTGGTTGTGTAAAGCTGAGGAGTGTATCTTCTCAGAGCACAGTGGGGGCACCCACCTGGGAAGAGGCAGAGTCTTTATGTTTCAATGTCAGCCTCTTTGTCAAGCAATTTTAGCAACAGTCTAGTATACATTCCTGGAGACACAAATGGACTAAAAGCCCTTTCCTGCCTCAGGGCCTTCGTATGTGCTGTTCCTTTGGCCTAGAACATGGTCTTCTCCAAATATTGTCATGATTGCCCCATTTTTCCCTTAAGGTCTCAGCTGCCTCATTGTTAGGGAAGCCTTCCTTATACACTCCATTGGGCTTCTGTTTATTCTCTGTCTCATTTATTTTCTCCCTCTCATTTATCAGAATTTGCAATTTACATTAATTTCTTAAAAGCTTGTCTTCTCTTGCCCACTACTGGGATGTGAGCTTAACAGGGGCAAAGACCTGATCTTTGTTCTCCATGCCATCCCAAGATGCCAGGGTGCCTGACACATAGTGTACACTGAGAAAATACTTGTTGGGTGAAGGAGTGAATGGGAGTCACACACCAAGATTCAAATCCCAGCTCTGCTACTTATGCAGACAGGTACATTTCTCTTTACTGACTACTTACCTCATCTGTAAAATGGGTAGTATAACAGCGGCCCAGATTTTTGTCCCAGAGTCATTGTGGCAACCAAATGAGATAACTGATGTGAAAGCACTTTTCGGTGAAGCTATTTTTTTTCCTCTTTACCATCCAGAACTGTGCCAAGAGGCCTCATCTGGGGAAGTCTTCCTGCTGGCCTCTGCGGCCCTTGCCAACATCACCTTCTTTGACACAATGGCCTGCGAGATGCTCCTGCAGCTGAATGCCATCCGTGTCCTCCTGGAAGCCTGCAGTGACAAGCAGAGAGTGGACACGCCTTATACCCGGGACCAGGTGAGGAGCTCAGGAGGGACCAAGCACAGGGCCCGTGACTGTGAAGACAGAGCTCAGGAGGCCAGGGCAGGTCCTGGCTGTGCCTGGTTAGTCCTGTTAGTGGCCTTCTGTAGGAAAGTGAAGGGAAATGCTTTCAACATGCCTATTGCCTTTTGTGCATCTCCCCGTGCTCACTGTCTCCCCACTTTTCCCATCCCAGGCCTTTCTCTAGTTCTGTTCACACCTGTGTATCCCAGTAGGCAGAGACATGACGGGAAGGTCCCTGAACCTCCTCTGACAGTCTGTGCCCCACTCTGGTTGGGGCCTGACATGGTACCCTGCAGTGAGTTTCTTCCCTTCTCTGCCTCCATAAAAACAGGGTTGGAGCACAGGTTTGATCCGGGGCCTCATCCTCTCTATCTATGTCCATATTTTTGTATCTTTGAGCTCCATGTAACGTTTTGTTGGGGAAAAAGGATTTTACTGCTAAACATGTTTGAAGACATTGAGTGAGGGAGTTTTAAACGGCCTTTGAGTTCTGAGGTTATGGCATTCTTTCCTGCTCCACAGTTAGCGTCCCATTTCCTCACCAAAGGGTGGGGGTGGTAGATCAGGCAGGTTTTAGGTCTCTGTAAATCCCACCAGGTGCCTGAGCTCCAAGTTAGAGGATCCCTAACCTCTAACCCAGCTCCTCCCTGTCTCCTCTTCGCCTCCAATCCCTTTCAGCCTCTTCACCTAGTGAAGCTGCCGCAGCTGCACATTCCAGCTCCTACCCCAACTCCTGGAAAGCCTTCCCTGACAGCTGTAGCTCTCTGGGTTCGTCTCCTTTTCTTGGAGGCCACACCTCCCAATGCAGCGTTAACTTTTCTAATGATATTTATTCCTTCCTATTTATTTTATGCCAGTTTTTTTTTTTTTTTCCCCTCTCTGAGGGCATGGTCCAGGTTTATACTTCACCAGGATTTCTGAAGGCCTCTAGCCTGGAGCTGACTTCCAGGATGAAGTTCTCCAAATGCCTGTTTAGGGCATAAAAGGGAAGAAGCAGGATGGCACTTCATCAGTTCTTTCTTATCCTTCAAATCACTGGGCATTGAAAGTCCCATTCAGAGAGAATTTTCTAGTCCATAATCACGTGTAGATGAGGTTCTAATAATACTGTGAGGCTGGTCATATTTGCTCCATTTAAGAGATGGGAGTATTGAGGCTCAAGAGGATGTACCCAAAGTCATAAGGTTGGCAAGTTGCTATCCAGCATTTAAATCCTGGCCCGACTTAGACTTTGGTCTTTGAAGATGAAGTGAAAGTACTGTGGCTGTGGGGTCAGCGAGACTGAGCGTTGGTCCCGCCCAGGCCGTTTATTCATTGAGTGACTTTGGGCAAATCACAGTCTCTTTGGTGTTGGTGTTCTCATCTATTAATTGGGACACGAATGTCTACCTTGCAGGATTATTGTGAGAATGAGTGAGGGGATATACGTAAAGGACCTGATACAATGCTTAGTTCCTACTAAGTCCTTAAGAAATGATGAATATTCTTTTTTAAACTTGATGCTCTAGGGAAGAGTATGAATAGTGAATTACACAAAGTCCTCAGCTCGGCCTTCCAAGCCATGCATAATATTGTTCCCGACTTCCTTTGTAGTCTAATCTCTCACTTCTAAGAGTTGGACAAGCTCCCCATGAAGATAAGGCATGTCAGTACACACGGATCACGAGTGATGGCTCAGCCTGGCCCACTTGGTATCTGAGGGGAACATGTCCAACGTTTATTGCAGTCACAGCCCTTGGGGGAGTGGGCTTGGAGGGCCCACCTTGCTCCCACCCTCTCTTCTTCAGCTAGACACCTCCAGTTGTTGGGTCTCATGTACCTGACATGATTTTAGGTCCCTTCCCCTTCAAGTTTCTCCCCCGTGACCAACTCTGGTCATTTCACAGAAGATCCAGTAGTGAAACAGAAAGAACGGGAATTTTGGGGTCAGATGACCCGGGTTCAAAGCTTCTCCTCTGTTCATAATCATGTAACTTTGGACAATTCACTCCAAGCCTCACTTTTCTCATCGGTGAATGGAGTTGAGTAATACATACTTCACAAAGTTGAAGTAAGAATTAAATAAATGAATGAGTATAAATTCTTGGTACGGTTCCTGGCACAAAGAAACTATTAAATAAATGGAAACCTCTGTCATTGCTGTTATTACTACTGGCATTGGACGGTGTAGCACACAGACCTGAATGGGGAACCTCTGGAGTGGAATTTCCTTATCTGTTAAATGGGCATGGACTCTTCCAGCTCAGACATCGTCTATGCTCTATGTACAGAGATACTTTTTTCATCATGACGAGTGACTGGGCCCTTTTGAGACCTCGTTGATTCCTAGGAAGGAGAGGGCTCGAGGTGGGGAGAAAATGTGTCAAGTTCTATGCCGATGGCAATTCTTTCTGAGTCTGGAATCAGGAGTTTCCCTGGCTCACTCCCCAACCACCCTGTGCCCCTAACCCCATCTTTCTCACCCCTCTTCTTCCCCCTTCCCCCTACCCTAAAAGTCTGAGCCAGGCACATCTCCCACCGTCCTCAGGATGGCTTCACCTTCTGCCCTGATTCAGAGCAACCACTTAGCTAGTGAGAGAGTACCCATTAAAGAAACAAATGGCTCTTTCCTGTGGCAGAGGGAGAATTAAGGTGATCAGAGAGCTCTCTGTAATGAAGACAAAGAAGATGAATTAGACTCTGAAGTGCTCACCACCCCCTGAAACACTTAGGAGATTAAATGCCCGTAAAGCTTCCAGTAATGCATCTGCCAATGACGCCAATGCTCTGTGCAGCCTCTTGGTCTTGGATCTATACTGGGTCCCTCTCTGTTTGGAGATCTCAGTGAGAACCTCTCCATCATCTCAACAAGCGGAGTCCACTTAATTTGTCCAGCAGAAGCCTTGATGGCCATGCCTGTCCTGTACTCACCCCTGGGGTGTAAAAGGGGGTGAAGGCAGTATTGGGCCTGGGCTCGCCTTTGCCCCTCTGCTAATCTGGGGAGCTGATGTGATCGAGCACCGAACTCCCTGCTAACAAGCCATCTGTGTGGCCTGTATTTTCATCCCCCAGAGGTATTTTTTAGGGGTCGTGCTATCTAGGGAATCCAGCTACAGGTGTGGCATGGGGCAGTGAGAAAGGGACTGCCTCATGCTGGCTCACCTCTGCCCTGCCTGTCAAGCAGTGGCAACCCAGGGTGAAAGGGACTCTGTTACCTTGTCTAACCCACAACAGACTTTTACTGAGCATGACATTTTTGTGGACTTCAGAAATTTATTGCTTTCATAGAGATAGAAGGTCCTGGTATACACTTCCTATGAAAACACATCATCTGCTTTGCATTTCAGAATGTCCAGATTTTGTAGCATTTCTGAGACCTCACTGTGAATACCATTTTAGGAGTCCTTTTATCAGAAATGTCAGTAACTAGGGGCTATAATTTTGACTCACATTGCAAAAGCCCTCTATAGTTTATAAAGTCCTATCATATACATATGACCTATATGACATAGTGGAAACAGCACAGGCTTTGCGTTTGGGCAGACGTGAGTGCAAATCCTAGATGTGCCATCTTCTAGCTGTGTGACTTTAGACAAATCACTTAACCACTCCAAGCCACAATTTCCTCATCTGTGTACTGGGAATAATGATATTTTCTCCCTCCTTGTGTCATGATGATGATCAGATGGCATAATGCTCATAAAGTAGTTAGAACCAAAGTGGATACTCAAACATGAACAGGGCAGAAGTTGCGGCTAGAACCAGGGATTGGGATGGGTCTGAGACAGGAAATATCAGCTTTGGGACAGGAAGGTAGGGCCAGGAACTGTAGTTCATGTGGTGGTGAGTGTAGTGTGCTATGTGTCAACCTATTGTGTGTGTTGTTTTTCATTCTGTGTGTGGGTATATGCAAGTTGTGTCTGTGTGTGTGGGGGTGTGATATAGACTATCAGTTACTTAAAGTAGTAGACACATTTATTTGCATATGAATCCATATGCATATATATCTTTCTGGAGAGGCTCAGAGGAAACCGGGATTATAACACTCAGTCCCTATGTGGTGCAGAAATCCCTCCCTACAAAGCTAAGGGAGAACAAGCACAGAGAACGTGGTCTGGGATTTAGACGCTTTCTAAACTGCGAGGCTCACAACCTCACTGCAATCCCCAGCGACAGTGCTCTGGCCTAGGTTACCAACAGCGTGGGATCTACATCCAAGGAAGTTTTGTGGCCTTTGTGGCTCTCTCTCCTAAGCCCAAATCTCTGCCCTTCGGTCTTGTCTCTTTGGTAGTGAGGAGGGAAAGCCGGGCCCGTCAGTGAGAAGACCAGAAAGTGAAGCAATGGGTTTGTCTCAGGGCCTAAGCAGGGGCCCTCCTGGTCTCCACTCCTGCCTAGCTCTCTCAGCACCTGGTGCCCCCTCACCCCTCACCTGCCTAACGGAGGGAGAGAGAGGCTCACCGAGAGAGGAAGGGAAGGAAAAGGCTGGACCTTCTCCTGGACCCTCTTGCTTGACTGGCCTTAGTGAAGAAAGTGTGTTCAAAGAGACCACACCCTTCCTTCACACCAATGTCCTTTTCTTGATTCTTTTTGCTCTTTGGTGGAGAAAGTGATGTGGAGGGAAGATGGCAGGACAGAGAGAAGAACTGGGCTTCCCCTAGAGACGGAAAGGGATTTTACTGGCTGGTTTCAGCGCTGCAGTTGACATGGTCGCTACAGTTTTAAAAGTATTAACACAGTGATAATAGGAACCTAAATATTCCATCTGGCAATTAAAAAGTAATTCTAATTACAGTCATGTGAACTGTTGGACTTTTTGTCCTAATTACCGCACAGCATAAAAGTAATTAATCCTAACTTGTCACTAAATAGATGTCAGATTTTCTGTGTTGTACGTTCTATTAGATCCGAGCACCTGGCTCTGTGTGGGTTTCCTGAGTAATTCTCACTTGTGTTATTATGTGGTATGGTCTTTAGTGTTAGTTTACACATAGCACATGAAAGGGCCAGAGGTAGAGTCAGCATGTGATCACAGGCAGATATTGCGAAGGATGTGAGACAAGCCTGGTCCATGTCTTAGGATCCATTGTGGACAATTGTTCCCAGAGTCCCTGCGCTGGGCCAGCACAGGGTCGACCTTTTCCTCTGCGCATGTGCTGACATCAAAAGGCTTTGCCAACTTCCTTCTTACCACACAAGGCCATGTCTTCTTGAACCACTGACACGGGGGTTCCCCTGCTGTTCCGGTTCAATTTGCTATTCGCCTCAATGTTCCTAAGGTTGTCAGAGTTTGGGATGCCAGAGGGAAACTGCCACAGAAGGCAGTGAGCTCAGTTTGTCGGGTTCTCTGCTGAGAAGGGTTCCTCCTGCTCTGCGGGCTTGCCTTCCTTGGGGAATGATCTCACACTGACAGCACATGTGAAAACGCTGGGTGCTGCATTGGTTCGTCCTCCTTGACACAGCCTTTCAAGGTTTGGGTCCTTTCAGACTCTGTTTCCCTCAGGCAAGTTATACTCATTTTATTTGACAAATATTCTGGGTGCTTGACAAAACATTAACTCATTTAATGCTCACAACAGACTTATCTCATATTGATCTCCTGTGGTAGGCCAAATAATGTACCCACCCCCAAAGATGTCCACGTGTAATCCTCCAAACCAGTGAATATGCTACCTTACCTGGCCAAAAAGATTTTGTAGATATGATTAAGTTAAGGGTCTTGATATAGGAAAATTATCCTGGATTGTCCATGGGTCCAGTGTAACCACAAGGGTTCTTCTAAGGAGGCAGGAGGCTCGGCGTCAGAGACTGAGATGTGATTGAGGAAGCTGAGATCAGAGTGATGTGGTGCCAAGAGCCAAGAAATGCAAGCAGCCTCTAGAAACTGGAAAATACAGGGATGCGGATTCTTCTCTAGAGCCTCCAGGAAGAATGCAACTGTGTCCACCCCTTTGAGTTTTGCTCCAGAAGACCCATTTAGGACTTCTCACCTCCAGAACTGCAAGATAAAAGTATGTTGTTTTCAGCCATTAAGTTTGTGGTGATTGGTTAAAGTAGCAATGGAAATCTAATACACCTTCATTAACCAAGGCACCGAAAGGTTAACTAATGCGGCCAAGATCACACAGAAAATAAATGATTGAGCCAAGACTTGGAACTAGGCTGGCTGATCCATGCACTTAGCCCCTACAACACACTGCCTCTCACCTAGGGCTTTCCTCGAAGCTGATATCCTCTTGATTCACCAAATAGCTGCAGAGGGAACAGTGCCTTTTCACTCAGGAGGAATGGGACTTAACTGAAAATCATCAGGCAGGATCGAATTAGCCTGAGCCAGAGGAGGACTGTCTGCCTCGCCCCCCCGTATGCTTCCCCTGATAGCATTGCGATCTTATATCCAATGAGGTAAACCAGTTGTCCCTAAAATCCTAGCCCTGGGCGTATAAGTGCAAGAAGAAACTCTTTCTCTACGTCATGGGGCGTACCAGGATGTTTCAAAAGGGGGACTCGAATTGGGCATAATTGGCATTTATTCAAATTGTGCTTAATTGAATGCTTCATCTGCAACTCAGAAAACCACATGGGGTAGAGGCTCTGTAAAGAGGAAGTAATTTTCATTAACAGGATCTAAATTAGTTTGACACAAAGACCTACCTGTGCCTGTACCACAGCTAATAATTGCCCTGCAATGAACCTGATGCTTTAGACATAGCTTTCTTTTTCCTTTTTCATGTTGTCCTTCCTTCCTCCCTTTCTCTCATCCTTTGCCTTTGGGTCTGTATGTCAAACAAGTGTCTTATCAGAAAGGCCAGACTGGTGATGGCTGGGTCGTCACAGTCTCTGTGTGATGGGAGCAGAAGCCGTGCTCCCTGCTACTGCTAACAGCCGACAGGAAGCCAAATGAGCTGTAATCTGACACGGACTTGGCCGTATGGCTCTTTTCTCATAAGACTGTGCACTCTGTGCCTCCTGGGGAACCTTCCATTTTTTAACTGCATCATCAATCCATATTTTTCCTCTAACTCCTTCCCCTCAGCCCTCACACACTCATAATCTTAAAAGGGGTGGGGGAGGCTTCCAAGGACTAATCCTCCTTTAGTCCCATTATCTTTCTAAAATGCAAATAAGAGCTTGTCATTCCCTTCATAAAACATCTGGTGAGGCAGCCTTGCCTTTGGGATGAAGCTTTTGGGGTATTCTCCTGTCCTTCCTCTGTCAATGCACCCCAACCATGCTTACCCAGCCAGGCCCCTGCCTAGGTCTGAGCTGGAAGGGGATGACACACACAGATGCCCCAGAAGCCTATGACGCAGGTCCCTTTTCAACATGTGTTTAGTGGGGGACGCGGGAGGTAGAGATTCTATTAATATGGCAGTCTTTCTGTTTAAAAGATTTGTGACATGTATTTATTATCCAGAGTAATGGGCCAATATTGAACCAATTAAAATCTAGCTAATACTCTTTCTTAGTAAACATCACATTACTATCCAGTAATTATCTAGTTTCAGAATTTAAGCTGCCTGAACTGTTCTCAGGAGACTGTCAGCTGCCACCTCAGAGGTGGAGACATGGCCTCCAGTTATATTGTGCCACAGGCTTTGAAGAAACCTTGAAGAGAGATAGATCTGCACCAAAGAGAGGTGTTTTTTATTTTATTTTTTTAATTTATATGATTTACCATGGGAGAGTGCTGTCTGCTTCCACGGAAGTGGGTGAATTTTTATTTTGCTGGTTATGTCAGGAATACTGTCATGGGTAGTATCTGAGTTAACAGGTACCAAGTTTCCAACATTTTCCAGTGGTGTTTTGGCAGCCTGTACAGTTTAGGGTCTGCAGAAGATCCCTTGATGGTCCACTCCTTAATCCAGATTTGTGTCGTGAGTTCTCTCTGCAACCTTGCCTAGGCCAAGGGGTGAGGATGGGGTGGGCTGTTGGCTGCCCAGCCTGTGAGGTTGTAACCCAGGCTCACTGTCCACCTGCTGTCAGCATCCCTGTACTGCAGGCAGAGCCCTTCAGTGATAACCAACAAGCAAGGCTGGGAGGCCACAGTCTTGTAAAGTGCAGCTGGGCGTGAGCTTTCTCTTCAGATTCCTTAAAGTACCTGATGCTTGGGCTGTAATGCTGCCCTTCTGTCTCACTCATGTTCTCTGACTTGACCTTAGTCTCCCTTAATTTCAAGTTCGAAGTAGGTGGGATTCAGTACCAAGGCAAAAATCTAGGATAGAGGGAACCTAATCCAGGGCAGGGGCTAGCCAGGAAGCTGCCAGTTCTGTCTGCATTTCAGGGCCTGGGGTCAGAGGGACCCTTCTGAAAGATGACAGGGTCCCCAACTTTATTCATGTGACACTGTTCTCTCCAGTGGAATCCTGGGGTCCATCCCAGGGACACGTGCTGATGAATGGGCATCACGTCACTGGGAAAACACAGCTGGGTGGCAGGAGCCCAAGCGGATGAAAGAAAATACCATGGAAGGATGGGCCAAGGGGACAGGAAGGAGTCACAGGCCAAAGGAAAGCTCCGTAGTCCCTGGCTCAGCTGTCTGTAGAGATCACCTTGTGGCTCAGGCGTGCCCACTTTCTTAGCTTCTCAATTCTCTTTTCCAGATTGTGACCATCTTGGCAAACATGTCTGTCCTAGAGCAGTGCGCTTCTGACATCATTCAGGAGAACGGTGTGTATTTACAGCAGTGTGCATGTGGCGTGGATTGTGTGGCTATACAGTTCCCTGCGCCTTTGTGTTTGTGTGCAGGCCTGTGTGGAGATACGTACATCTGTACATGTGGGTCTCCTCAATTGCATACATATATACATGCTTATATGTGCAACTGGGCCAATATGTAAATGCTTGCTTGCCTTCATGGGGCTTTGATTCTACTGGAAGACAGACAGTGAACGAAAAGATAGAAAAGGTCAGAGGGTCATAGTGTTTGCAGAAAAGAAAGCAGGGAGGGGGGTACAATAGCCCCAAGGCAGAGAGGTGGCAGTTACTATTTTCACTAGGGTGGTGAAGAGAAGACAGAGATTTCATTATGATTCAAAAAGTAAAACTCTGTTCCTACAATAGGATGAATTCCAACTTTAAATCATTTCTGTCCTATTGGATTTGGTCTTCCTAGAAAGCTGAAGTGCCGGAGAAGTGAGCGGTCAGGTCAGGGCAAGCTGGATCCCTCGACCCCTCACCTGAGAGCACCTCTTTCCCACTTGCTCCCCTGCTCCTACCTTGTGCACTAAGGTCCAGGTTTTGTTGACCTGAAGCTGATCTAAGCAGTCCCAGCTGGAGGACAGGCCAGCCACCCTGCAGCTGGGAACAGAGTGGCGAGGGCTCCCTGTGACTGGAAAATAAGGGAGCAATTAGCAACCGGTTGGAAACCAGAGACACTAATGAGAATGAGTGAGCTGGGAGCCCAGGCCAGCTGTCTCTGCTCTTGTTAAACCCTCTTCTGCCAGGTTGCCCTGCTGTTTTAACAAATATTCACATTTCCCATCCCCCATTGCTCTATTACTAATTGAAAGACATCATTTTGTGTTAATTCCATTTGATTGAGCTAATAATGAAAAACTTTCCTGAGCCAGCTGAGGCTGGGAGTCTGGGAGGTGTCATTTTGTGGCCTGTTACTTCAGCGCTCAGAGCCTCAAGTTCAAGTGGTCAGCGAAGTGGGTCCCCCAAGGCCTATGGATTAAGGATTGGAATATCTAGCGTCTGTAGAGGGTTTTATGGTTTGCAGTGTGCTATTGACAGACTTATTTAGTCAACAGTTGTTGGGACCAACTATGTGCATGACACTGTGCTAAACAAACGAACACAGAGAGAAATAAATCCTTGCCTTTGTCCTGGAGGAGCGCACTGTGCTAAGTGTGTCGATCTTTCAGGAAACAGTGATCACCTCTCATGGCTCAACTGAAGAGAGTTTGATGAAGAGACTATTTAGCAAAGTGGGGCAATGGTGGTGACAAAGCCCGGGGCCTCCTGAGCTGGACAGGGCAAGCCCTATCATGCAGTCGGGGCTTTGACAGGCTGTCCTCTTACCAGAAAGCATGAGACTGATGTGCCTTGCCCTGCACCGTGGTGATTTTTTTCCTCTGTCCTGCCTCGCATTGTGTGTGCATGTTGGGGATGAGGTGTGGTTGAAGCGGGCCACACTGGGAGGTCAGGGACTCTGGCCGGCGCTCATCCTTACACTGGGAGGCAGGACAGTCCAGCCCAAGCTCTTACTTGTCAATCCGTTGACGTCAATATCCCCCTTTCAACTAGTTTTGCTTCTCCCTGAGGGACTGGGGCTGACTTGGAGAGAATGCTGGGGAGAGAACATGACATTGGGGGCTGGTCTCCAAAGCTGTAACTCCCCAAAACTCTCAGGCACCTTTTCTGGCCTTGAGCCTGGCCGGAACTTCGGAAACACATTCTGGATTTTCTTAGGCAACCCCAATTTCATCACATCACATCTTTTTTTAGACAAGACTTATAAAATATATATGTAAAGAAAACTTTGCGTTTATATATCTGTAAGACTTAACATGAGTGCATTCACATTCATTCCTTTGATAGTCATTCAACAAATGTTTGGACTAATCACTATTCTGGATACTTTAGACATATGCTTGCAGGAAATGGGCAAAACTCCTGGCCCTGTGGAGCTTACCTGCTGGTATATGAGAAACTATTCTTTTCCAGATTCCAGGTACAAAGCTGGGGTTGGGAAAAAGGCTTCTTTATGGGAACATTAACTAGGATGAGTTAGTAACATATCTTAAGCTTGTGGTACTTCCTAAAGTTGTCATTTTCGTTCTGCCTGTTCATGATCCCAGAGGCCATAATGTGCATATCACAGGACATGAACAGCAATGACCTTGTCTTAGGGACATTGAGGACTAGGGAGCCTGAAGATCAGGTTCCATTCAGTGGCCAGGGAGAAGATTTGGGAGAGAAGCACCTTGCGGCAAGGTTAGAGTGTGTGATGGCAGAGTTAATAGAGACTAAGAAAGGCAGGCCAGCAGAGTCCTTTGAGCTTGTGTGGGGAGAAATGGGGCACTTACAAAGCTCACCAGAGAGAGAGATGGCCCCTCCCCAGGACTGAATAGCCGTAGGGTCCATAACTAAGTAACTCACAGCCCCAGTGCACGGGAATCTAGAAGAGCTGGAAATTGCATCTGTTCAAGTAAGATTCAGAGTCATTTGTCTGGGGTATTGTACTGGAACTGACTTTTGTGTGAACTTGTGTGAACTGACATCACATCCTCTCTCCAGACCTCAGGTTTTCATCTGAGAAATGAGGGAGGGAGGGGCTGGGCTAGAAGCACTCTTAAGGACCCTTCCGGCTCTATGGCCTAGTTAGAGGTTGGAAACTTAGATGCCTAAAGGACCCCGACAAGTAATTTAAATGGATGATGTAATCTCAACACGGACTGGATCAATCTCATTTTAAAAAGTAAGCTTGTAATAAGCTTTAGCAAATTGTTGTCATGCAGATATGTGGGCGCAGTGTTGTCAGAACCGGTTAGATTTTTATGGAAATCTCCCAATTTTCATATTAGCAAAAAATTAATAAAATTTTTTAGACACTCTATGGAGCAACAAAACAAAGCAAAATACATCTGTGGGCCATGTCTGGTTTAAGTTTCAAACTGGCAAGTGCCACTGGGTCCAGGAAAAGGGGCGGTTAGGGAATACTTCCGGTTAGGTAGTAAAAGATGGACTTTTCCTACCTGCAGGATGGGAACTACTTAGATGGAGAGTGAGAGGGAAAATGACATCTCCGGCAGAAAGAATTAGATGGGCAAAGGCTGGAGGTGGCAATTAAAGTGAGTGTGGGTTTGCCAGACAATCAACACAGATGGGATCTCAGGGAAGGGTGGGGAGGCTTCTCAACAGACCCAATCCAGACCTAAATCTCTCAATCCAACTCTTGCAGCCTCCTCTACTGCTTTCACCTACTCTAAAACATTTGATCTGTTGCTTATCTAGCCTAGGTTTGGGTCACCTCCCCGCAGGGGGACCCATCACTTCTGGACCTGACTCAGATGCAGCCAGCATCAGAGGTAAAGAGGTGATGGAGAGAAACCAGATTATCTGGGTTCTGATACTAGCACCCCAACTCCTAACTGCATGACCCTGGAAAAGGTACTTCACATCTCTCTGGGCCTCAGAGTGAATCACAGTGGTACCTAGTTCATAAGGCTACTGGGAGGTTTTAGGGAATCGCTCACTTACTGTGCATTTAGCACAGTGCCAGGCAGTAAAAGCTCCGTAATAGAACTGAAAAATAAAAAGGGATGTCCTGCAGATGTCCCTTCCAAGTATAGTGACTTGGTATATGAAATCAGAGGTACCTCCCAGGGCAGAAGGAGTAGAAAAGGTGGCTTTGTCTAGCTTCCTTCCTGTGGTTGAGGTCCCCCTGTCACTCTGACAGCCTTTGTTTGCGCCTATAGCCGTCCATCCTGCTGACCCCAAGGGGAAGTTTCTCCACTTGGGCAACTACCAACTGTTCCTCTTTTTCCACCCAGGGGTCCAGCTTATCATGGGCATGCTGTCTGAGAAGCCAAGGTCTGGGACCCCTGCTGAGGTGGCAGCCTGCGAGCGAGTCCAGCAGAAGGCAGCAGTGACCTTGGCCCGTCTCAGCCGAGACCCAGATGTGGCACGGGAGGCAGTGCGGCTGAGCTGTAAGGGCTGCTGGCTGTGGCGGGAGTGGAGTAGGGGCTTTGGGGATGGGAACAGCCCTGATGCCATGGTGGTGACAGAGGACTTAGAGCAAGGGCTAAGTGGCGTGAGCCCTTCTCTCTGGGTGCTAGGATAGAAGTGCAGGGTGCAGCCCCTAGTCTCGTTTAAACCTGGGGCTGAAGCAAGAGAGGGGAAGGGCTGAGAGAGGTTGAAGTTGGCCAGAACGGTGACTCACCTGCAGACTTCCTGTTAATTATGACCCCATTCTTTCATTCATTTCCTCATTCATTCACTCATTCATTCATTCATTCATTATTTCATTTATTCACTATTAACTCATTTATGAATTCACTCATGAAATCACTCATTCATTTAGTCAGTCACTTATTTACCCAGCAAATGTTTTCAGATCACCCCCTCTCTGCTAGCCTCTGTTCTGAGTGCTAGGCACATAACACTAACTATAACATTGTCCTGACCACAGGGCTTTCAGCCCTGACGAGGTGGCAGATATGCAAAGAAACATTTGCACTTGAATATCATACAGCGATACTCAAAGCCTGTCCATTTAGTGCACAGGGGAAGTAGCCACCTTTTATCTGGGTGAGTCAAAGAATATTTTAGCAAGGAGATGAGTTTTCAGCTGTGGTTTGAGGAGTTATTTTGGTGTGAAGGCTGACAAAGGGCGCTTCAGGTAGAGGCATGAGAATAGGCCTGGCAGTGTCACCTGTCATCCAGTACAAGGACAGCAAGAGGTGACCCTGGGGCAGCAGAGGGTTCCAGCTTCATAAAGACTTTATCAGGAATAAACACACAAAAGGGGTCTGCACACCTTTTATTACTATCTTATAATGAGTTGTGGGTTTTTTGAGGTTTTTTTTTTGAGTTTGAAAAGGTCAATTTACATTCAAAAGCAAAGTCATTTGTTTAACTTGCCTCTGTAAAGGCCTAGGCAACATTAACCCATGCAATCTGTAGTTTTCTGTAGTTTTAGCTGCAATGTCTTTCTGACTGATAGTCCATTGGAAAGAAAGGAAAGGTCCTGGGCAGTTCCACTGATAAGGATGTAAACATTAAACATAGCTCGGGTAAAATCGGAAGCACCTGCACAGAAACATCTCTTTCTCAGAGACCTGCGCTACCTTTGGCTGTAGTTTTAACTGAATTCAGTCCTGGCCAGTATTCTGGCTCTTAGAGGTTTGATTTAGATGCTGCAGCTCATCCTGGCCCTGACCAGGGTCTGTTCACACCTGAAGGAGCAGGAGGTTTTCACCACAAACTCCTCCAGCTGGGTTCAGCCCCCTTCCCTGGCCTATTGGCGGGCTGACAGAGTTCCTGAGAGTCACCTGCCTCCCCAGGGCTCCATGCAGAGAGCTGTGCGAGAGAGAGGGGTAGCCCGTCTGGCTTAGGCATGGCCTGGCTGGTCCCCATCCAAGGCTTGAGGTTCTCTGTGTGTCTCATGCAGGTATGTCCCGCCTCATTGAGCTCTGCCGATCACCCTCCGAGAGGAACAGCAGTGATGCCGTGCTTGTGGCCTGCCTGGTGAGTTCCCAGTCTTCCCCCAGATTTTTCCCTGGGCTTTGAGATTGCAGGCCAGGGGCCAGGAGAGCTGGCTATGCCACGGTTGGCTTGGGTAAGCCATGAAATTTCTCTGGGCTTCAACTTTTCTAGATAAAATGGTAATAAGAGTAATACTTGTTTCACTTAATTCATAAAGTTGTGAAGAAAATACAGGAGATCATATATGTGAAAGATGGGGGACTGGGGAATCTCTACCACCACACTTAATAACCATGACCCTTTGAGATTCTAGGAAATCCGAACAGCAATCCAGACCAGAGTGGCTGGTGGGGGGCATGTGGGTGGTGTTAGTGATGTCATGGTGCTGGCAGCACGTGGCAGCTAGGGTGGGGACGTCTCCTACCGGTTCCAAACTGCATATAGTGAGAAAACTCTCCCTTCCTCCTGGGACAGAGGCCCTCTGCTGGTGAGCTTCCAGCCTTGCAGCTCCCTCCTCCTTTGTGGAATGGGATGGAGGCAAAAGGACAGGACAGAGAGTATTGTTCAGTCAGCTGCCAGGATCTTCACCCTGATCCAAGCAAGTAACTCCTGGGAGGTCCCCAACTTCTCCTCAATGCTTGGGTGACTCATTAATTCATCCTGTAGCACCAGATGGGGAATGCACACGTTGTCTCTGTACTACTCCCTGTGGGGCTGTGACGGATCCCAAAGCAGAGCAGCGTCCAGTTGGAAGCCATTGTATAAACAGGCCATTTTATTGTCGGGAGGGAGTGCCAGGTCCTTGACTGGTCCTCAAAGGATGCAAGGGAGAAGTGATGGATCTGGAGGGTCCTCCAAGCTGTTTCACAGTAAAGCCCTCTCCTTACCTGTCTTTTTTAAACTGAGCTCATCTCATTTCTGGGAGCTCCTGAGGAGCATTGTATGGTGATAAAAAGAGCAGGGCATTATAGCCAGACGCACCTGTCTTGGTTTTGCCATTAGTGAACTGTGTGACATTAGGTAGGTTGCTAAGTGCTATAAATTTTATTTAATAAATATTTACTGAGTGATTCTATCTACCACGCACTCTTCTAGGCTACAGGGCTATTGCTGTGGCGGGGGGGGGGGGGACAAAAATCTCTGCTCTCATGGGGCTTTTATTCTGGTACATGCAGAACAACCTTAGCCTTTCCTGGGCCTCTGGTGATCTGATGACGCTGATGACCCCCTTCTCAGAATAATGTTTTAAATGCATACAATACAATACATAGAATTAAAAAGGAAACCAATCCCATTAAAATAATTGTTAGAGTATTTAAACATGTGATAGACTAATATATGTACTTTTAAATGAATGCATTAAATAAGAGCTAGCAGTGGGCCTAAATAAGTTATTGTACTCTTGACTAGCAATGAGCGTCAATGATATTTGAAGGTAGCTATAATACTTTAGGGGATATAAAGCTATGTGATTTCTACTTGGGAACAAGTCACAGGGATTGCTGAGACTTCGTGGTTTGTTGTTACAGTCGTAACAGAAGGAAAGGCTAAGTTTCGGTTAGAAGTTACTGAATGTAAAGATGTGATTGTTTTCATCCCAGTTCACAGAACTTCTTAATTCTGTTTGGCCTAGTAAGTCAAATGGAGAGAGATCAAAACCTGGCAAACACATAATAACTGGTTCCAACCACCATCATCTTCAAAACTGAGGTGCCAGGAAGTGCCTACCACTGACTAGGCCCCAAGGAAATGTTGGGAAACGATATAGCTCTATTGGAAAGGGGGCTTGTTATGATTCCTTTTTCAGTTTTATTATTAGTTTGAAGAAGAGGATACTTCAATTTCTCCTTGTGGATGAGTTGTTGGATGCTGGAGAGAGCCCCTTGTCCCCAATCTACCCTGCATGTGGCTGCTGGCTAATTTTCCTCACGATAGTTTACAACCATGACACTCCATAGCCAAACCTTCCATGGCTCCCCATTATCTACAGCCTGTTGTCCACATGCTCAGCCCTTCACGTTGGGCTCCGACCCACCTCTGAGGGCTAGAGGCCTCCCACAGACCCCATCCTGCTCAGCTAGGCCAGAGTGCTGGGAGCCACCAGACACTGTGCGTTGGCCCTTGTCTCAAGCAGCTGTCCCTTCTACAGCTCTGCCAGCACCCCTTCAAGGTTCACATCAAAATCCATCTCCTCCATGAAGCTTCCCGGGAGCTCTCTGTGCTGAAAGACGGGGATCACAGTAGACCCCTGGGCCCACCTGCGTGGACTTTGTTTATCCCTAGTAGGAAGCAGGTTGTGTCAGGCAGCGTTCCGGGTGTTATAGGGGAGGCTCTTGGAATTCAAGTATAGGCCTGCCTGATGCTGCAGGTCTTGACTTTTGACCAGACCTGCTTTCTGTCCCCATGTCTTGTGGCCCTGGTCTTGCTACCTTAGCTCATGGGGAGATTTATATTTCTCCCCCACAGCCTGGAACCTTCTTAGGGTCAGGGCCCTTTTCCAGCTCTTTGTATCCCCATAGGACCTAGGATTGGTGACTGTTTCTAGCCTGAGGGACTTATAGACTTGTCTCCCCCCAGCCAGCCCCCGGTATTGGTAGGTGTTCATGGTTTGGCTTTCAGAAGAGGCCCCGCATTTGAGTGCAGCCCCCTGGCTGGGGAGATGGAGGCCACTTGGAGCCTCGCCTGGTGGAGGGAGGAGAGGCTACCTCTCCTGCCTGTTTCCAGGGCCTTCTTCCCAGCGTCAAGGCTCCCTTCAGGTGGAGAGAGGACATTTTAATTATCAATCCCCACATCTGGGTAAGTGGCAGCACAGATTGCCTCCGCAAACAGAATTGATTTTTCCTTAATGAAGCTGCTCTCAATGGTCTGCTGGGCTTGTTTAACACTTGGGTGTTTTCAGACTGTCTGGGAAGGAGATCCTGGGATGATTGGCTGTTAACCCTTTGAGGAAAGCAGAGGTTGAGAGAAAGGCTTCAGAAGGCTGGAGGGCCCTTCGAGCCCACGGATGTTGAGGAGAGGGGTCCTTCAGAAAGTTTGGGTTCATGTCCTGCAGACTTTTTGGGGACCCTGGGGAGGGGAGGTGTCTATTTGGCTTTCTGTGTTTTCAAGTCTGTTTCTAATTCTCTCTCTCTCTTTCATTTTGTTTTTCTCTCCTTCTAGAGGTTGCCTCCTCTCTTAGGAGTTTCTCTTTCCTTTTTCCCCTTTCTTTTTATCTCCCTCAGCTCGCTCTCTCTCCCCACCCCGTCCTGCCTCCTCACCTCTTCCTACTTCTCTCCTATGATTCTCCTGTCCCCAGTGTGCCCTCTCTTTTTCTTTGAAACCATCTCTCTCTCCTTCAATCTCCCTTTCATGCCTAGTCTAATTTTTTTCACCAGTTCACCTTTGTCTCTCTCTTTTAATATTTCTTTCTTATTTTGTTTTTCTGTTGTCTCTTTTTCTCTGCCTCTCTGCTATTTTCTTCTTCTACTTCATTTTCTCTCTTCATGGGTCGATTTTCTATTTCTTTGTCTTTCTCCCTTCCTTCCTCTTGCTTCATTTTTACCCCTGATGATGTAAAATACATCCATGGCCTCACATCCTCATCAGGTGAAGACTCCTGGCTCCTTTTTACAGTGAGAACCCAAGGGCAATGGCATTAGTTATCCCAGTTGGATCAAGAGGAATCAGAAAGTGCTATGAAGTCAGCTTCTTTAGCCCTAAGTGAAATCATACCCCAGGAGAGGCAGGGCGCACTGGTTAGAGACAATTTCCTGGAGTCGACTTCCTGCCGCTAGTGTCTCGGACCCTGCCCATGTGCACAGAGATGCATATCCCTTCCTCTTTATCCAGAATGGACATGGCAGTGCCTAGTAGCCCAACTACCAACTTAAGCCATCCTCTCTGTTTGCCAACTTGACAATTTCCCAGCGATAGGTTACCTCTCATGTCTAGGTAATGAGCTCTATGCCTGCCTTGTACTCAATATAACCTAGTGTCCTGGCTTGCGGCTTTCTGCCTATGTGTATAGGCCCTGGAGTTAAACTGCTTTGTGATTTTGGGAAGGCTGCTTTCCCTCTCTGAGCCTTAGTTTCCTTATTTTCAAATTAGAGATTGTGATACTTACTTTGCTGTATGTTGTAAGGATTAAATAAAATGTCATGTTGGCATTCCTCCTTCTTTGCTTCTTCTGCCATTTCAGATATTACCCCCCCCCTTTGTTTCCCAGGGTAAGGGCATCCTTAAGCTCCTACCTTGTTTCTTGATGTGTACAGTCTGCAGAAGAGGGAAGTAATTAATATTCATTGAACACTTATTATGCATTGCCTGAGCTAACTGGTAAAGAGGTGCTTAGCTCACATTTGCAGTTTTAGGTAATTCTAGCAGTAGGACTCAATTTTAAAGCACTTTGTTTGTTTTGCAAATATTTTTTGAGGCCTGTGCCAACCCCTGTCCTACCTGCTGTAGATACAGAGAAAAATAAAAGAGTCTCTACCCTTGAGGAGCTCAGAGTCGAATGCAGGAGATAAACACCTAAAAACCAGTTACTGTCAAGTGTGAGAAGTTTGAGGTCAAGCCAGGGGCTGTGAGTGCACAGAAGAGGGAGGGACTGTGCTGCTTCAAGGAATCATGGAAGACTTCACAGAGGAGGTGACAATGAGCCAAGCCTTGCAGGATGAATGCGACTGCTGGCAAGAAAAGAGTGGGGAGGAACTTCATGTCATAGAGAAGAGTTTGGCAAAGCTCATGGGCATAAAATGAGATAGCATACTCAAGAGTGAAATGCTCAGTGCTTGGAGACCTGGGCAGTGATTTCATTCTGCCTGCACTGCTTTTTCCTGTTCATCCCCATCTTGGTGGTAGAATCTCCATCTTCTTCAATCGTATGACTTTCCTTCATCTCTCCTCCCTCCTTCCCATCTCATAGTGCTTTCCTCAGAACCTTGCTGAATGTATGGATAAATGAATAGTCCTTGCTATTCTAAGGTTCTTCCAGGAACCTGGAAGCAAGAATATAATTCTACTGATGCTCTGGCAGTTACTGTCTTTAGGATGAACAAATCTTAAATATGTCACTAAGTTGACCAGATCTTTAAAATGACAGATCTTAAAAAAACTAAGTCCCCAGGATGACTGAAAAACCAAGATGGCAAGGCCATTATTAAGATCATGAAGACTTTCAGATGACACCCGTCATGGTGACCAAGGTACAAATGCAACCAGGTGCCCAAGTGTTAAGATTACTCTGGTGACCAGGTAATCAAAAGGACCAGATCACTAAGGTGGCAAGGTGATGATCAGCTCAAATTGCTTGGTAAATGAGCCACTTCCTGAAATGCATCTCTCCAGGTAGTTGAAGGAAATGCATGCACCTAAGCAGGGCCCAGTCTGACCCGTGTCATCTCTTCTGTTTTCTCCCTAGGCTGCTCTGCGTAGATTGGCTGGGGTCTGCCCTGAAGGCCTCCAGGACTCTGACTTCCAGCAATTGGTTCAGCCCCGGCTGGTGGACTCTTTCTTACTCTGCAGCAACATGGAGGAGAGTTTTGTGTAGCTAGTGAAGGAGAGGAAAGGCATTTGGCTCCATTCTCATGCCCCCTCTGAGTAAATACCTGTGAACACACCTGACTATACACCAGCCCCCTCACCTCCTTATTTATACTTAATTTATTTTTTACATGAAATGGACAGAGGGCTAAATAGTCTAGCAACGTCATTAGGCTGTGTTCCTTGGGAGTATTTTTTGTTTTTATTTTTTGACTTCTGTGACTTTTAAGTTGCAGATGTTGAAATGCGTAATGCCTAATATGACAGATTGTCATGGGTGATTTCACTTCATGTTGATTTCTCTACTCTCACTATATAATCTTGTCTTAATTTTTTTTTACTTGGGAACCAGAGTATTATAACTGCCCAGCAGTTTTTTAAAGTTGAATTTGCTCTTTTAAAAAAGATTTTAAATGAATTTCATAGTAGGACAGAATATACTAGAAGGAAACTTTTATTCTTTAATAAATGCAATCAGACAAAATATGCCTTGGATTTTCTGATTAAATTATGCCTTAGACTAATTTCTTGCTTCCCAAGGTTTCATGCCACAAAAACTTTCCTACTATTAAAATGCATAGAAAGTTACATGGTTTTCATAGATTCATAAATGGATCAAGTTCTGAGTGACTTAGTGAGAAATCAAGAATATTTCCAAAGTCCCCAGAAACTCAGTTTCCCTTAGCTTCTCTGTTTTTTGTGTAACCTCATGGTGAGTACCTTCGTCAGATGAGGTTTTAGTGAATAATACCTCTTCAAATGTATACTTGAAAGTAGTGGCGTGCTGGAGCTGGCTTATACCAGCTTGCAAGGGACAATTGTGAGGATTTCTTTTCAATTCCACAATCAGTGACCTCATATTCATAGCTTTAAATTGGCAATAGTGGAAGTATTTACACCACAGGAATTGGTAGATGCTACAAAGAAGAGGTTTTTTTTGTTTGTTTTTGTTTGTTTGGAGAGATCGTTTACCAATTACATTGCTTGAAAGTATCACAAGAATCTGTGAATCCTTCTGAAAGTTTTAATATCATCATATTGTGGTATCATCATTTTATCCAATTCAAGAAAACTTTCTTGAATTCCATTACATCAAGAGGCCGAAAAAGAAAAATCACTTGATCATATCAATAGATGAAGAAAAAACATTTGACAAAATACAATACCCGTTCATGATAAAAACTCATTAAACTAGGAATAAAGAGAAATTTCCTCAATTTGATTAGGAATATCCACAAAATACCTACAGCTAACATCACACTTGAAGCTTTCTCATTGAGAAACTTGAAGTTTTCTCAAAAGATCAGGTACAAGGGAAGGATGTCTCCTTTCATCACTCCTTTTCAATATCGCACTAGAGATTCTAGCTAATGAGAATGAATAAATAAAACAGGAAAAGGAAATAAAATATATACAAGTTGAAAAGGAAGACAAAACTGTTTTCTGATGACACAATCATTTATGTAGAAAATCTGAAAGAATCAACAACCAAACTCCTGGAACTAATTAGCAATTATAGCAAGGTTGCAGGATATAAGGTTAATACACAAAAGTCAATCACTTTTCTATACACCAATAATAAAGTGGAATTTGAAATTAAAAACACAGTATTGTTTATATTAGCACCCAAAAAATGAAATATTTGGGTGTAAATCCAACAAAATATGTACAAGATCTATATGAGGAAAACTATAAAACTCTGATAAATAAAATCAAAGAAGTAAATGAATGGAGAGATATTTCATATTCATGATAGGAAGACTCAATATTGTCAAGATGTCAGTTCTTCTCATATTGTTCTATATATTCAATGCAATCCCAATCAAAACCTCAGCAAGTTTTTTTGTTTGTTTGTTTTTGTGGATATCAACAAACTGACTCTAAAGTTTATATGGAGGGACAAAAGATCCCAAAGAGTCAACACAATATTGAAAAAGAACAAAGTTGGAACACTGACACTACCTGACTTCAAGACTTTCTATAAAGGTACAGTAATCAAGACAGTGTGGTATTGGTGAGAGAATAACAAAATAGATAAATGGAACAGAATAGATATCCCAGAAACAGACCCACATAAGTATAGTTTACTGATCTTTGACAAAGTAACAAATACAATTGTCTCTTTAACAAATGGTGCTGGAAATTCACATGCCAAAAAAAAAAACAAATAAAAAAAACTCTTCACAAAAATTAACTTAAAATGGATCACGGACCTAAATGTAAAATGCAAAACTACAAAACTCCTAGAAGACAACATAAGAGAAAACCTAGATGACCTTGGTTTAGGTATAGTGATGACTCTTTAGATACAACACCATAGGCATGGCCCATGAAAGAAATAACTGATGAGCTGGACTTTATTGAAATTAAAAACGCCTGGTTTGCAAAAGACAATGTCAAGTGAATCAGAAGACAAACCACAGACTGGGAGATACATATTTGCAAAATACACATTCTGGTAAAAGCTTGTTCTCCAAAATATACAAAGAACTCTTAAAACTCAACAAAAGAAAACAAGCAACCCTATGACAAACAACACAAAGATCTTAACAGACACGTCATTAAGGAAGATATACAGCTGGCAAATAAGCATATGAAAAGATGTTCCACATCTATGTCATCAAGGAAATACAAATGAAAACAATGAGATACCACTGCACACCTACTAAAATGGTAAAAATCCGGAACACTGACAACACCAAACACTGGGGAGGATGTGAAACAACCGGAACTCTCATTCATTGCTGGTGGGAATGCAAAGAGTTCTCACCACTTGAGAAGAACTTAACATACTCTTATCATATGAGCCAGCATTTGTGCTCCTTGGTATTTAGCTAAAGGAGTTGAACACTTATGTCCACACAAAAGCCAGCGCATGGATATTTATAGCAGCTTTACTCATAATTGCCCAAACTTGGAAGCAACCGAGATGTCCTTCGGTAAGAGAATGAACAAATAAATCCAGACAATGAAATGCTATTCAGTGCTAAAAATAAATGAGCTATTAAGCCATGAAAAGAAATGGAATAACCTTAAAAGCATATTACTAAGTGAAAGAAGCCAACCTGGAAAGGCTACGTACTGTATAATTCCAACTATATGACATCTTGGAAAAGGCAAAACTATGGAGACAGTGAAAAATCAGTTATTGTCAGGAGTTGGGGTGGGGAGGGATGAACAGGCTGATGACAGAGGATTTTTACGGCAGGGTAATACTCTGTATGATACTATAGACACATGTCATTATACATTTGTCCAAACTGATACACTGTGTTATACAACAACAAGAGTGAACCATAACGTAAACTGTGGACTTCGGGTGATTATGATGCGTCAGTATAAGTTTATCAATTGTAACAAATATATCATTTTGGTGAGGGATGTTGATAATGGGGGAGGCTATACATGTGGGGGAACAGGAGGAATATAAGGAAGCTCTGTACCTTTCACTCAATTATGTTGTGAACCTTAAAGAAAGTCTAAATAGTAAAAAAAAAAAAAAAAAAAAATAGGAAGGGACCATCTAAGACTAAAAGAACTGAGAGTTTATTCAAAGGCATTGGGACACAAATGACACAAGGGAAGCTTCCATTGTAAGATCCTCTTCCGACGACAGCGTTCTGCTTTTGGGGGACCTGTAGCTTCATCACATCTTTGCTTTGGCTATATTAAACTATGGAATAATTACTGTCCCTTTAACAATATCTTTTTGTAACACCCACAAAAATCGTAGCGTGAAAAGATAGTGTTACACAGAAAGGAAACACTATTAATAAGCAAAAGAAGAGGGGGAAGAAAAGAAAATTGAATACAGAATGGAAAATTCATGCGAAAGACTTGTAGGGTCTTTTTTTTTGTTGTCGTTAAATAATGTTATTCAGAAATGTGGAACTTGAAAGAGAACATATAAAAGAAGAGTAAAAGGATGACATTAAGCCATAGAGGGAATTTATAGTTAAAACCTGTGGATGGTGGGAGAACATCCTGCCCTCCCTCTCTAGGCTATAAAGGGTGGGGGAGACAGGACAGATGGCTCAGCCTCCGCTGATGAGACCCTCATAGCCTCACTCCACCCTCAATCTTACTGCCTGGACTGTGGACTGTGTGCTTGGCTATATCTGGGAGCAGCGTCTGGATTTCAGGGGGCTGCCCTAGCCAGGCCCCGGGCCAGAGAATCCCACTCTTGGCTCAGAACAGGGAGAAGCGAAGGAGTCCTTCCAGGATCAGAGTTAATGCTGATCCTATTTAGTGATTGCCTAAGTGTAGTCATTTTACAATGGATTACCTCTTGTTATTCCTACGTTGGTGAATTAGGTGCTATTATTAATATTTCCATTTATACCCTTCATTATAATGGGGAAACAGAGGCATGGAGAGGTTAAGTAATGTTGCCCAAATCAAATAGTTAATACTGATGTGGGGATTGAACCCACATCTCTCCGACTTCAGAGACTAATTAGGAAGAAAGCAGGAAGTTAGCACCAGACACTTACTAGAAGGTACTATGGCTCTGAACCTGTGTAGAACCATCATCCACCAGCAAACATATGATGGTCTGCTCTGGGCCCAGGAAAGAAACGTAAAAATGACTAAGTGCTGGGATTACCTGTGAATGTAGACTGGAGGGTGGTGGGGGAGTCGTCAGTAGGCCAGTCCCCTTAGAAAAGCTGAAAAGTGTAATGATGAAAACAGATATGGGCTCTGTGGCCTATCTTGGTTTGAATTGTGGCTCTGCACTTACTAACTTGGTGACTTTGAGAAAGGTAGCTAACGGCTCTGTGCCTCAGCTTCTTCATCTGTCAGATGGGATTAATGATAGTGCCTAATCATAGAGCTGTGAGGAAAAACTGCGTTAATACGTGGACAAGACGTAAAATAGTGCCCGATGTCAAGTGCACAATAAATGTGGCTACAAGGTCAACCAGATCCCTTCAGGTTGCCTGGTCTTTCTTGATGGTGCCGTAAGTGTAGATCTGTAGCGTGTTGAACACAGAGACTTTCCTCCTACAAGGGATGTAGAGACCATCCAGTCCCATCTCTACACTTTGCACTTAGGACTAAAGAATCTCACCTAAAATTACACAGTAAATTAATGGAAAGCCTGAGACTTGGATCCAAGGAGTAACCACTACAACCACAACTGCCATTTTTCTGTGCACCTGCTCTGTGCCAGGCACTGTAACATACAGAACTTCACTAAATTTCTAAAATGACCATGCGAAGTTATTATTAATCCCTTTTTACAAATAGGAAAACTGAGGTTCAGAAAGACTCTCCATCTTGCCCGACATCTCATACATAACTGGTCATGGAGGACAGGATTTGACACTAAGGCCCACAATCATTCCATTTTGGTACACATACATTTTATATGCATGTTCTTGTATGCATAAGCTCAAACGCCATGCTTGATCTTCGAAATATCACTGCAACACTTTGACAAATTCTGAACTTTGTTTTCATTTGAAAAACATCATTTGCATTTTTAATTAAATAATTTTAAGTACTGATACACACCTTGTTATTCATTTGTTAAAATTATAGTAATAGATATGAAGATTATTTCAGGGAAAAAGAATAGGAATGAGACAATGAAATATAACTTAAATAATCAAAAGAGAAATCCTGTACAGTCTGGGATCTATACCATGAAAATCTCTATAGTAGTCACTCCTTAGCCTAGTTTCAGAGTAAAGTATCAAAGACAAACCAAAGTAAATGCTGTATGTGATCAGTTCCATTTTAAAAGTAATGATAGGCTTTGAGAACAATTGCTTTAAAATTTCTGTTTTTAAAGAGATTTCTGATTATCTCTTTGTAAAGATTCCATTTATGTCCACAATCTGGTACCATTCTTCCCCATGATTTTTATCTGTGATTTATCATATAGCTTGGGGAGCTATACATGACTGATAGCAGAAATTAGAGGATATTTGTGTGTATGTATGTGTGTGTGTGTGTGTGTGTGTGTGTGTGTGTGAGAGAGTCTCAGACTTGAAGCCCTTAAAGAAAACAATAGAGTCCAAATATAAATCAATAGAAAAATCCATAAAGGGTTATTTGCATATTTTCAAATTTTGGCATCACATATAGAAACAAGAATCTTATCGGTTTACCTACATCATTTACACGGCACTTGTTTTCAAGTTCATGCTCTCTCTTTTCATCCTGAGACTGAATCAGGCACACTGCAGGCTTATTTCACCATCAACCCTGAAAACAGTCACCTCTCATTTTGGTCAGGCTCCTCAGGTTTCTGCCCTCAGGGCAGGCCAGGAGGGCGAGAAGCTTTCAGGGTATTTTTCAGCTCCATTTTTCAGCCTTGGCTACTCCCACTGCTTCCAGCTGTGCTGCGCTTTCTGCTGAATCCACGCGTGCCCTGAGGTAAAAGGTGGCAGGAAGCACATGCTAATTTTTAACTGTCTATGAGAAACTCACTCTTTAGACCTCACACATGTTAAAATGTAATCATAAACTTATCTCTACTTCTACAATATTTCTAAAGTTAACACTTCATCTGGGAAGTTCCATGAAGATGGTTTGTCTTGAGAAATGCTTCACATGACCCTTCTGAGGTCATTCCTGGGCTCATATTAGGCTGGCATTTTCCTTGCAGAGGTCCTGTGAGAGAATTTCCAAATTTTGAAGAAGACATTTCAAAGGCCCATGTAGCAGGCAAAGGAAGTAAAGATCTTTCCTTAAAATTCACATCCAACCTCATTTCCCACCTCCAGAAGACAAACCCCATGTGGTTTTCCAGCATTTTCCTCAAGGACCTAGTAGTAGTATTTGGAAGTGAAGTGGGGCTCTCCCATCGGGGTTCTTCAGAGTAACAGAGATGGAGGTACACAAAGGCAGAAGGTGCTCGCGGATGCCAGATGTCACAGCATCAAATAGGAAGAAAGTGGTTCTGGGCAAAGGCAGTCAACATCTCTTTTTCTGAGGTTCTTTCTCAAGAAGGCTCCATCACTCCATCCATGTTGGCAGGTCTGAGTCAGATGACTAGTAGACGTTTTCACTTTGTTTAAGAACTTGTCCAGGATGACCATTTCTTTGTCTGTCCGCAGGGTGTCATGTGGGGTCCCTGGTCCTGCTCCCCACATAAGAATGCAGGATATGGTGAGGCCAAAAATGAACACCCACGGAGCCATATATAGGGGAGTCATACCACTATATTCTTGCTGGCGGCTGGGTTGGAGACATAGGAAGCAGGAGCCACACTATCCGCAATCTGCCGTCTACTTCTCTTTGCCAACAAACCTCACTTGCTAGCTGCAATCCGCCGTGCTAACTGCAACCCGCTCTTGCTAGCTCAGCCACCATCTTCTTGCTAGCCCCCCATTTTCTACTAGCGTAGCCACGGCAGTTATATTAGTGGCCAATGGCTCACTGGTTACAGCTGACAGCCAACTAGCCACAGCTGATGGCCATCCGATCACAGTTGATGGCCATTTACTACCCGAGAGTGCACCTTTCCACGTGAGGCCAAGAGCCTGGAAACTGCACTCCTGGCTCTGTCCCCACACTGTCTCTTGGCATCTGAGTTTGATGGTCTGTGGAGTACTTGTTGTGCTGATGGGTCTTCCTCTCCTTCCCATGCTACCACGTGAGCCCACCTCAGCTGTGGTATCTTCTGCCTGTAAGATCAAGACTTCCTTCACTTTGCTGAATCTCAGGTTAGCCATGGCTGAAACGCTGAACAAGGGAGATCCCAGATAACAGGTGAGTCTCCTGGCTATGCACTTGTAAGAATGTCTGGAAGCCTTTCTATAAGCTTTCAGGTTACTATTTAACTCCCCTTTGCAGAGTTGTCTGCTCACTGTGATGTCTGATGAACAGACAATGGGATCAATTTCCTGCCCCAAAGATCAGTCCAGGAGAGTCAGGAAGTCAGGTACACACCTCATCTCCAGCCTCTGCCTTCTGCCTCCCTCTACAGGCACATCCCACAGGCTGGGGACCTCCAGCTGTCCTCCCAGAGCTCTCTCAAACCAAACTTGAACTTTTTAAAAACAAATTTTTTATTGGGGAATATTGGGGAGCAGTGTGTTTCTCCAGGGCCCATCAGCTCCAAGTCGTCGTCCTTCAATCTAGTTGTGGAGGGTGCAGCTCAGCTCCAAGCTATGTCACCACTTTCAATCTGTAGTTGCAGGGGGCGCAGCCCACCATCCCATGAGGGAATTGAACCGGCCACCCTGCAGTTGAGAGCTCGCGCTCTAACCAACTGAACCATCCAGCCGCCCCCAAATTTGAACTTTTAATAGTTATTGATCCATTACAATATCTTCCATCTCTTTTTTGTTGCTGAGTGATACTCTCCACCAGTTAAGTGGCTCTTCTCTAGCTGTCTGAAACTTTCTTAACAAGGGAAACTGCTGAGGCCTGAAACCATAAAATTGCAGGATCACAAAATGCCATTAAAGATCCATATGAACTTGGCAAGGACTGGAGCCAGACAGCTCATGTAATCCAAGCCTAAGACTCGTGTACCTGTTATTATTTACTAACTGGATGACATTTTGAACCTTGTGGATATTTTAAATTTTAGTATAGAAAGGATAGCGGTACATTCATATAGTGAAGTACTACAAATGAAGTAGTATAAATTTGTCCTATTGATACATCTCAAAAATATATTGCTGGATAAAAAAGTTGTAAAAGATACAGTATAATGCCATTTATATAAAAGTTGATATACATAAAATAATATACAAAGGGTGCCAAAAAATGTATACACATTTTAAGAAAGGAAAAAGCTGTATTAAAATTGTAATACTCAATATATACCAGTAACAAAAGATGAATACCAGTCATGTGTATATATATATATTTTTTTGGCACCCCCGATATATGTTTGTAGAAAAATCATATGTGTTAAAAGTGTTAATAGATGAGTGGATCTATGGCTTGAGTTTTGTCCCTCTACCCCAAATTCATATGTTAAAGTTCTAACCACACACCCCCACCTCAGATGTGACCTTATTTGGAAATAGGGTCATTGCAGATAGAATTGGTTAAGGTGGGATCACAGTGGAGTAGCGTGGGCCCCAAGTCCAGTATGACTGTCATCCTTATCTAAAGGGGGAATTTGGACACAGAGCTGCACGCAGGGAGAATGCCATGTGAAATAGGAGTGACGCTGCCACAGCCAGGAGCTACCAGGAGCGAGGAGGGCGGCCTGGAACGGATCCTTCCCTAGAGCCTTCAGAGGGAGCGTGGCCCTGCCCACACCGTGATCTCTGACATTTAGCCTCCAGAATGGTGAGACAATGCATTTCTGCTGTTTAATCAGTTTGTGGTACTTTATTATGGCAACCCCAGGAGACTACTACAGGTAGGAAGGATACACATGATCTTTAAGATAATGTTTACCCCTGGGGAGGAAGTGAAGGGAATGGGATTGAGCAGGGATATATGAGACTTTTATTTCATTAATAATAAAAGAGCTGCAGTATGTAAAGTAAAATGTTATTAGCTGTTAAATCTGGGTTGTGAACATATGGTACTTGTATATTATTCTCTGTATGTTTCTTAATATGTAAAGTATGGCCAAAATGAATCACAGAAATATGCAGAGGAGTGTTTCAGCATACCTCAGGCCAGCATGGTATGTTGTTTCTGGTTTCCTGCTCGAAAGCCGAAATAAACCCAAAGCCCTACCCCATCTTGGGTGATAAAGGGGGCGTCTGCTGGGTCCAAGACTGAAGACGAGGAGAATTAATCCAGATGGGCCATGCAGAGGAAATCAGATAGCTGGCATGAACTAGATTTATTTTTAGAAGCAGCTACTTTAGTCACTTGTTGGTCCCTTGCATGTTCTTTATAATTGAGACTGCATCATTCATTTTGCTTTGGGGTTGAGATGTAAGGTTAGAATTTTACCAATTAGAGGAGTAGATCCTTATGAAAAATATTGTCTCTGAAGCTAAAGCTCATACAATACCCTGTTTAGAGATTACTCTCTAGGGCAGTGGGTGATGTAATTTGATGTGTTATACTCTACCTGGAGAGACTCAAGAATTCATACTGACATCTGCTGTACCCTTTGAATACTTCCTGGTTAGAACCAGAAATTCTAGAGCAGAAGAACTCCCAAAAGGCCACTTAAGGAACTCTCTGCCCTGGGGCGGGTCTGGCAGCATGCTGAGATATGCAACTTGAAATCAAATTTAAGATCTTTTGCTACTGCACACATTTAGCATAATACATCCACAGCAGAATGAGGCAGGACATCTAGGGTGTAATTAACAATCACTATTCTATGACAGTCTCAGCAACACAAATGCCAATTTGCTTGTCAAATTCCAAAGAGAGAGGAAGGGGCCATGTGGTAACCATACAAAACAAAGCCTTTGTTTTCAGGGCCCAACTCAGCAATTGCTCTGTCCTTGTGAAACAGAAAGGAAATCTTGCCAGATTCTGGTCCATTGGGCTCTAGACGTAAATTCACTGCCCAAATATCTCTCCAGATCAAATTCCAATCCAGCTGGGTTCTGTGGATCTTTGGGGGAGTCAGTAAAGATGTAAATGGAGATCCATGAACCGAGAAGAGGCAGTTCAGACAACTAAGACACCAAGTTCCTTTGCTTGTGACCTGCTGGATAAATACCAATTGAAATCTCTAGTCATCATTAGGTTTTGTTGTTCTTTAATAAAGAAGAAAGTAAGTTATTACCTCATATCTGCAGTTTGTTTGACAGGGAAATTTTTTTTTCTAAGAGTGGAATTATCTTTAAAAAATAATGAAAATGATTCATTGTGGTATAAATGTTGAAAGCTACCTCTGTAGATAATAATAAAATTACTTTTTTCTCCTGAAAAAGAAACTATTGATCATGACATAAATAACTAAATTTTTGTCTCTCCCATACTTAACCAATATAGGAACGAGTTGTATGATTTGAGTTGAAATTGGATTTGTAAGAAAATTTCACTTGTATTTGTCTATGGTGGGATAAAAGTCATTTCTCAGAGTCTTCCTGTTTAGCATTTAGGATAAGGGAAGGAGATTAGCATTTATTAAAGTGCTAGACACTTTACATACCTTCTTGGATTTCATTCTTAACAGATATTATTATGCCCATTTTGCAGATGAGAAACTTTGTCTCAAAGAAATTAAATATTTTGCCCCGAATTTCATGATTAGTAATTTCATCTACGTCTAGAGCCCAATGGACAAACTGTGTGCATATCCAGGATAGGAGCCTTGATTTGTTTGACTCAAAAGCCCACGCTGTTTCCCTTCTATAATATTGTTCACGTTTGATTATAATCGCTGGGTGCAAAAACTTACCAGATTCTAATTAGGACTCTTTTGTGTACCTAAGCAATTGAAAATCTATATAATTCCAACATTCAGACTTGAACCCCTTCTCTGTGCTCCAACCTGGGAGACAATCAGAAGGTGCAAATGGCAGAATGATCAGTGGGTAAAAAGTGAAGGCAACAAAGGTGTAGCTTTAGTTTTATAACCAAGGTGGGCAGGAGGCAGTGGAGAGGAACCTTTCCAGCCCAGACTGACTGGGGAGGCCTGGCCCACACTCCCAAGACCCTGAGTCTGGCTCAGAGTCTATTCTGTTAGATGCCAGAGGCAAGTTTCTAACCTGATCTGCCCTCCAAGGACACAGGGCTGTAACTATATAAATGTTACCTGGATCCATGCACCTACCAGGCTCTCGACTAGGTGGTTTAAAAGACAACAATAGAATGCAGTTGCAAAACATGCTTATAATAAAATGTGTGATCTAATTTATTCATAAATGTTTATTTAGTATCTCTTTTTGATGTCATAGGACAGAATGCAGGTCTATGGGCCATCTAGATCTAGTTATAAATCCTGGCTCAGCCACTTACTATATAATCTAAGGTTATCATTTCATATCTCTGCACTTTATCTATAAAATGAGAATAACACCAGGCTCACAGGGTTGTTGTTAAGAATCAGAAATAATATATGACATATATCTGCTATAGGCCTTAGTACTTAGAAGAAACAAATCAAAAAGCTAATTATTATTGCTTGTTTTATTTATATATTTAAAATGGTTATCGTGTTCTATTGATGCAACAGAGCCTGTGATTAGACACAGGGACAGAAAAATGGAAGAATAGGGACTTTCCCATGCCTTTGAAAAGGGCACATCTAGTATTGGAGCCAGACATAAGAAACTCATAAGGGTGACAGGATGAGGGAAGGACAGAGTGCTCTGGGAGCAGCTGGTATAGTTTACTCTTACTTAACTTCACCATAGCTATGTGTGTAAAGCTGTACATAATATAGGGTTTAGAGATCTTGGGGGGCTCGGTGCCTCCACTAATGTACCTCACTAGGGGAAAGCCTTAAGCCGGGAATCACTTGGCCGAAGACAGAAATGAAATTTCATTTCATGTGTCAACTCTGGTCATTGATAGTGGCTTCCTGCATGGCTCTACTTCTGCACGGTGCGAACTCTGAGAAGAGCAGGACAGTAGGTTCTTACTGTAGAGGCAGCATATCGAACTGGCCATGAGCTGGGATTCTGGAGCCAGGCTGCTCTGTCACTTGCTTAACCTTAGGCAAGTTTCTTAACTTCTTTGTGCTTTAGTGTCTTCAGCTTTAAAATGCTAACAATAGCAATATCTGTATCATGGAGTTGTTAGGATTAAGCAAGTTCATTCAGTAAAGAGTTTAGAACAGTAACAAATTTAGCTATTGTTATCATCATTATTTTCATCATTGTTAACTAGTAATCCTTGCCAGTGGTGAGGCAGGAGAGAGTAGTGGAAGACATGTCAAGTATTTACCATTTGTTCCTAGGGCAGCGTTTGCTAGTTCTGATCAAAGTTCTCTTCTTCTGCCATATTCTGCATTTGGGTTTATGGTTTTAGTTTTTAGGTTGTCCGTCCTTTCTGAAACCCATACTAGTCCACGTTCTGTTTTGGCCTCCCTCAGTTAGTTGACACCACTTTCCTACGTCAGAATTGATATCTAACAGCAGACTTCTTATTCTTTCTGCAATTGCTTAAAATCCAGTCTTTAGAGTACAGAAGTACACAGTCTCAACCACAGAAACTTTATCATCCTTCCAGCCATTTAGCTCCTAGTTAAACACCTATTTTGCATTAGATGATTTATTGTAAACGTCATCTCTGGTATCTGACAGAGGTACATTTACAAATGAGGAAATAGAGGCTTAGAGAATTTAAGTGGTAACTCACTTACAGATGGAAGATGTGGGATGTAAATTTTGATATTTTGGCTTCCAAAGTTGTGCTTCTTCCTTTCTTACCACATGCTGCATTCTGGAACCTAGTGTTATGAGCACTTGGGTCTAGCACAGGTTAGGATACAGAGCTCTGCAGTGCTCTTCTTAAGGAGTATTGGGAGAGATGGGAAAGTTAACAGGAAAAAGGCGTGGAGCTCTCAGAAAAGAAAAGGGCAATTAAAAAGATCAAGGGCATCCAGGTACTATAGTCTAGGAATTCTGTGCCCGGTCTGGGAATCAGGCTGGACTGATTTGGGTCAGCAGGATGGGTAGGAGGGGCGAGGAAGATTCAGAACTGCAGAGTGGCCATGGCAGGAGCAGCAGGCGCAGTGGGAACAGTGGGACTGGGCCTCAGGGGAGGGGACAGGTAGGACCAGCAGCATGAAGCACACAAGGAAGCGTATTCCAGTTACTGAATGCAGGACGGGGCTCCCATCTTGCTGAGTCCTAGTGGCCTAGAGCCCCTAGAGAGAGGAAAAAAGAAGATGGTAGCTTGTCCTCCCCTTGAAGACTTCATCTTGGAGAAGGGAAGAGCTGGAACTTCCATTTCTAGCAGTGTGCCAGATATGAGTTACCCTGATTGGCCCTCACTGAAAACAGTGAATAAATTATAGAAAAAAGTCTTATTAAATGCTCTAATAAACTGGCAGGAGAATAAGAAGCTACGAACCAAGGGAAAGTAGAAACCCAATAGGCAGACTTTTACAGGGAGGGCATTTGCTAAACCAGATGAAAAGGAGCTATGGCTTTTAGAGCCTTGTGTGATACTGCTGAATTAAAACCAAGTCCAGAGCCTGCCTGAGGAAGAGAGTCTAAAGAGAAATCTGCTAGCAAAAAGTTGGGGCTCTAAAGGATTGCATCCTCAGGATAAGAATGAGCTAGAAATAAACCCAAAGCTCCTGAGAAGGCTGAAAGTAAAACTGCCTGTCTTGCTTCTTTGTACCAATACAGAAGGAAGTTTGTGCCACAGGATGGGTCTCACATGAATTTGCAGCCTGAATTCACGTTATTTGGGTGATTAAAAAAAAAAAATCTCCAGGCTAAGAATTTTGATTAAAGTGGTCCTTTCATCAGATAAAAATACAATTCTCTCTGGAAGAAACAATTTCAAAGACCTCAAAGCATTTCCACAGATAAAGTTCCAAAATATATAAACTCAGAAAACACACACACACACACACACACACACACACACACACACACAAAACCATGTGACAGAAAAGGAAATAAAGCACTCTGAGAAAGGGCCAGAAGAAAAAAAAATAGAACGAGACCAACAGTGAATATAGATAGCTTAATCATCAAATATGGAGTATAAATAAGAATATTTAATTTTAAGATAACAAAGAAGATTCACAATATTTGAAAGAAACAAGACCAAGACCATTATAAATGACTAAATGGATTTAAGATAGAGACAATAAAACTTCTAAAAATAATAAAAAATATTGAAATGAGAATTCAATAGGTGGTTTTAAAAGCAGATTAGAGGAAGCCAAACAGTAAACCGATAAACTGGAAGATATACCTGGAAAAAGTATATATCTGAGAGTCTCTTATGGACAGTATGAAAGACAGGTTAAGAAAAACTGGATACAGAGTCAATAGGTTCAATGCATATTAACTGGCATTCCGAAGAGAAGGAAAGAGAGAATGGAGCAATGGTCATATTTAAAGGTGGCAGGGCTCAAAATTTTCTAAAACTCATGAAAGACATTACTCCTTCATTCAGAAACTCTAATGATATTCCAACAGGATAAGTAAAACGAAATCCACATATTTGATATAGACATATAAAAATGGTCAGCACAAAACATCCAAGACAAGTTCTCAAAGGTAGGCAGAGGAAAAAAAGTACTTGAAAAGAAATGATTAGAACCACAGTGGGTTTCTCAAGAGCAAAAACGAAAGCCATAGTGGAATGATACTGGCAATGTACTTAGTATTAGTTTTCTATTGCTGTCATAGCAAATGACCACAAATTTAACAGCTTAAAATAACACTAATGCATTATCTCGGTTTTGTGGGTCAGAAGTCCAGGTTGACTCAATGAATGTCTCTGATCTGAGTTTCACAAGGCTGAAACCAAGATGTCCTCCAGCTGGCTTCTTATTGGGAGGCCCTGGGGAGAATCTATTTCCAAGCTCATTGTGGTTGGTATAATTCAGTTCCGTGCAGCTATAGGAATGATGTTCTAGTTTCTTTGCTGGCTGTCAGTTGGGGGTTGCCCTCAGATCCGAGAGGCTTCTCTCTCTCTCTGGCCCTTGTGCATGAGTAAGCCCCTATACCCCAGAACCATCAACAGAACCTCAAATTCTTCTCATGCTTGGGATCTTTCTGTCTTTCCCCTTTGCCCCATCGCTCTTCTTCCTTTTCTGCTGCATATCTCTGACTTCAGGTAAGCGGTTTTTAAAGGCTCATGTGGTGAAATTGTACTTACCTGGATACTCCAGGATACTCTTCTCTTTTTTAAGGTCAGTAACCTTAACTATATCTGCAAACCCCCTTTTGTCATGTAATGTAACCTATTTACAAGTTCCAGGCTGGGAGATGGGGACATCTTTGGGGAGGAGACATGATCCTGCCTACCAGGTACTGAAAGAAAATAACTATTGGGAAATCTTTTTCAAGAATAAAAGAGAATAATACTTTTAGATAAAAAATAACTATGAGAATTTATCATCAAATAGCTATCCCTAAAGGAAATTCTAAGCAATATGTTTTAAGAAGAAGAAATGTGATCCTAGAAATAAGGTCTCAGAGATAAAAGATTAAAAGTAAAGAAAGAGGCAAATATGTGAATACATCTTAATGAACATTGTGTAAAATAATGGTAAGAATGTTTTGTGTATTAAAAAATCTAAAGTTAAATTAAAATATCTGTCAACAATAATGTGTAGGTTGGGTGTAATGTGTTCTTTAAATGCAAATTGACTTACCTAAAGGATATGCTTCAGGCAGAAAACATCTGTAGAGTCTCTGTCATCAATCAAATTTTTTCTTGTTTTATCTGTATTAGGTTTTGAAATCAAGGTTATGCTATCCTCTTAATAAAAGTGATATAAGTTTCCCTCTGGAATAATTTTTAAGATAAGATTTTGAATAATTAGTAAACCTAATCAATAAACCCATCTAGTGTTTCTTGTGGGAAGACTTTTTAAAGTATCAATTCATTTTATTTAAAGATTATTGGACTAGTCACCTTCTTAACTTTTTTCTTGAATCAATTGTGGTAAATGGTATTTTTGGGGGATTTTGTAATTCATATTTCAATTATTTTTTGGCATAAAAATTTCAGAATATCTCATTATCTCTCAAATTCTACCAAATCTGAATTACGTCCCATTTTTCATTTCCAGTAATTTTTAGCTTTTATTCTTTTCATTGGTCAAGCTTGCCAAAAGTTTGTAAATTTTATTAGTTTGTTCAAAGTATGAATTCATGGTTTTGTGTATTCTCTCAATTCTATGTTTATTTTATATTTTATTAAAACAACAACAACAACAACAACAAGAATAACAAAACAGACTCACAGAAACAGAGACCAAAGGGGTGGTTACCAGAAGGGAAGGGGTGGGAGGATGGGTGAAAAGGCAAAGGAGAATATAGTCAATAATATTGTGATAAGTTTGCATGGTGGTAGATGATTACTTGAATAACTGGGGTGATCCCATTGGAAGGTATAAAAATGTCAAATCACTATATTGTACACCTGAAACTAATATAACCAATATAAAATTGTACACCAATTATACTTAAATAAAAGTATAAATTCAAAAAAAATCCTTATTATTTCTTTAGTATGGTATTTGTAAGGTATGTGTTTTTTCTTTAACTTTCTTTTTTCTTTAACTTTTATTCTTTCTGTGTTCTTATATTTTAGCAATAGATTTTTATTTCAGTCAGCATAGTAACATTTATCTGAAACTTCTAAGCACATTATATCTTTTGTCTAAATAAAATTTTCCAAAAGGCTTGTGGTTCTCTCAGGCTAGAAGTTTTTGCAGGTACTCAGGAACAAAGTCCACCAGTCCTGAGACCACAGTGTTTGTTTAAGTACTGACATAATTTTCAGGAAGAGGGGGATGTCCCACCAGAATATAAGGATCACATCTCAAAATGTTTCTTAGATGTGGAGAAAAAGAAGTGAGGATCTACACAAGAGCTAATTTTATCCTTAGAAGGAGAGTATTTGTATTTTTGGAGAAGGGAATAAAATAGGTTAAAATTAAGACCTTTCTAGAATGAGATCGAGAACAGAGCAAGTTGTGGTATAGGTTCTAAAATTATTTGTCTATCAAAAAGTGGAGAGCATTGTCTCATGGTAAGTATAAGGTATGCCCCTGTGCGTCACAGGAAAAAAGAAATGTCACACATCCGCACATTATTAGTGAGGGGATGAGATACTTCAGTAGTAACAGAAGTAATAAAAAAGACTGATCAGGACCACTATTCTTCAATGAAACATCATCTGATGTTCTTCAAGGCTTACTTTAATATTTTTCAAGCTATATACAAGCATTTCCAGCACTATACTATTAAGAGTAGAAGAGAGAAATATCACAGTTTTACTATGTGTCACACCAAATCAAGGACCAAAGCAAGATCTCACCAACTCTTCATCAAAGAGGTATGTATCCTGAGGGCTCACATCAAAAGAAAGTGTTTATGAGGTTGTGTGGATATCTCCATAGGACTGGGAGAAGATCAGTATAATATGCCTAGATCATTTCTTGGATTTTTTTTTTTTAAATGAAGAATAGAGGAGTGAGACTTCACAGTTTTTACATCAATAATACGGAATTTTGGAATACTGTAGGGTAAATACCACAAAAAGGAATATTGATCATTCCTCATTAATGCAACTATACCTAGATAAGACTAGATTGAATCTAGAGTAAGAGACATATTTTTTAAGACTCCATTGGAATAAATGAAAGCCCTTGTCCAGCGTTTAGTTTGGGTACATATATTTTAGAACGAAAGTTTGGAGTTGGATCCTGCTTCAATGAGAGATACAATGGTTATTCACAGAGAATGTGCCAAACAAGGCATGTGGATAACAGTCATCAAGGAAGCATTGATATAGACAAAGGCAGCTGTGATGTCATATACTCCATATGCTCCTTAGGAAGGAGTAAGGCGTCCTGCATTACCCAGATCCGTTCTTGACTCGCATTTAAATTACAAATTGAAGGACTAAGTCACTTTGGTGTTCCTTTTTGGCCAGGGATGGAATTCAATCCATGGATGACATCATGTAATCTCAAAGAGCCACTTTGTACACTACTCAAGGTTGGAATGTCAGGAACACAGACCAGAACAGAAACTTTTCCAGATGCCTTAGGAACTGCACTGGCCTTCACAGGGCTCTGTTAGCAATTTTCAGATCACTTATTGTTACATATCTTTAATTAAGGAAAGACTTCCTAGTTATATCTTTCATCTATCAGTGAGGAATAGATCACTAAATTTTATAGGGAGTCAGCTAAGAAATACAAGTAAAACTTTTCTGAAATGGGTGGAAGTAAGGGCTAGAAGAAAGATCAATATATATCCTATATACCTTGGTTGCTATTGCAGACTATATAAAATCCCATGTCCAACTTATAAGTTATCTGAATATACACATCTTATTGGTATAAGAGTACACTGGTATAGTTGCCAAGCAATGAGATGATCCAGCACACACAGCAAATGGGCGGTTTGAGCATCGCTCATCATGAAGTAGATAAGGTCCTAGAAAAATCCTATATTTTTCTCCATATAGTCTAGAAGTCCCAATAGTTACATCCAATCCAGTTGGACATTCCCAGTCATTTCATATGATTTTTCAAGTAAATTTGGAAAAGAAAGATTTCATTTACCAACTGACCTAATTGTTCAGGCTTTCTTTATGTGATATTTCAGTCATTGTGTTACGGCATTTCAATTTTTTTTAACTTTTTATTTTTCAATTACAGTTGACATACAATTATCTTATTTTATTGTATATAACATAGTGATTAGACATTTATATAACTTACAAAGTGATCATTCTGATAAATCTAGTACCCATTTGACACCATACATAGTTACTACAATGTTATTGACTATATTCCCTCTGCTATATTTTACATCCCCATGACTATTTTGTAACTACCAATATCAACTCTTAATCTCTCCCCCTTTTCCACCCATCCTCCAACGCCCCTCCCATCTGGCAACCATCAAAATGTATCTATGAGTTTCTTATTTGTTTGTTTGTTTATTTTTTTTTAGAGTCCGCATATAAGTGAAACCGTATGGTATTTGTCTTTCTCTGTCTGACTTATTTCACTTAGCATAATACCCTCTAGGTCTATCCATGTTGTTGCAGATGGCAGGATTTCATTTTTTTTTTTTTTTATGGCTGAGTAATGTTCTATTGTATATATGTACCACTTCTTTATCCATTCATCTATTGATAGACACTTAGGTTGCTTCCATATCTTGGCTACTGTAAGTAGTGCTGCAATGAACATATGGATGCATATGTCTTTTCGAACTAGTGTTTTGGGTTTCTTCAGATAAATACCCTGAAGTGGAATTACTGGGTCCCACTCTGTCTGTCATGGCCTTTGTTTTAAGTCTATTTTGTCTGGTATAAGTATTGCTACTTCAGCTTTTTTGTTGTTTGTTTTTTCCTTTTTAATGAAGTATCTTTTTCCATCCCTTTATTTTCAATATGTGTGTGCCTTTCAATCTGAAGTGAGTCTCTTATAGGCAGCATAGGGAAGGGTCTTGTTTTCTGTTTTCTTATGCATTTAGCCACTCTATGTTTTTTAATTGGACCATTTAATCCATTTACATTTAAAGTAATTGTCAATAGATAAGTAGTTATTGTCATTTTATTATTCATATTTTTGAATCCCCCCCCCCCCCATTTTCTCCTTAAAGAATCCCTTTAACATTTCTTATAATACTGGTTTGGCGGTGATGAACTCCTTTAGCTTTTTCTTGTCTGGGAAGCTCTTTATCTGTCCTTCAATGCTAAATGATAGCTTTGCTGGGTAGAGTAATTTTAGTTGTAGGTCCTTTCTTTTCATCACTTTGACTATTTCATGCCAATCCTTTCTGGCCTGCAAAGTTTCTGTTGAGAAATCAGCTGACAGTCTTATGAGAGCTCCCTTGTGGTAACTTACTGCCATTCTCTTGCTGCTTTTAGGATTCTTTCTTTGTTTTTAACCTTTGCCATTTTACTTATGATGTGTCTTGGTGTTGGCCTGTTTGGGTGCATCTTGTTTGAGACTCTCTACACTTCCTGGGTTTGTATGTCTATTTCCTTCACCAGGTTAGGGAAGTTTTCTACCATTATTTTTTCAAATAGGTTTTAAATCCTGTGATCTCTCTACTTTTTTTGATACCCCTACGGTGCAAATGTTGGTACAGTTGATGTTGTCCCAGAGGCCCCTTAAACTGTCCTCATTTTTCAAAATTCTTTTTTTTCTTTTTGCTGTTCTGATTGGGTGTTTTCTGCTACTTTACCTTCCAAATCACTTATTTGATCTCCTGCTTCTTCTAATCTACTGTTGACTCCCTAATGTAGTCTTCATTTCAGTTATTATATTCTTCATTACTGACTGCTTCTTCTTTATGTTTTCTATCTCCATTTTTATGTTTCCTATCTCTTTGTTGAAGTTCTCACTGAGATCACTGAGTATCCTCATAACCAGTGTTTTGAACTCTGTGTCTGGTAGATGGCTTGTTTCCATTTTGTTTAGTTCTTTTCCTAGTGCTTTGTTCCATTCTTTCATTTGGCACATGTTTCTTTGCTTCCTCATTTTGGCTGTCTCCCTGTGTTCATTTCTATGTATTACATAGAGGTGCTATGTCTCCCAGTATTGGTAGAGTGGCCTTATGTAGTAAGTGCCCTGTGGGGCTCAGTGGTACAGTCTCCCTGGTCATCTGGACTGGGTACTCCAGCGCTGTCCCTTGTGTGTGTTGTATGTGCACTTTTGATTGTAGTTGAGCCTTGATTGCTGTTATCACATCAATGGGAGGGATTGCCCCTCAGGCTAATGTGTTGAGAAGACTGGCCATGACTATAGTGAGGAGCTGAGCTGTTGTGCAAGGGCTGACCCTACAGAGCAAGATTCGCTTTAGTGGGGTTTTGGTGCCTGCCAAATCTGCCCTTTGGGTGTATCATTGTTGGAGGTAGTCAGGTGGTGCTCTGGTGTGATCCGAAGCTGGCCACCAGGTGTGTTGGTTCTGAAGCCTTTTGGGAGGGGCTCTGGTTCAGACCAAGGTCAGCCACTGCCTGTGCCCCACCTAGGGTCACTTGATATAAGCTACAAAGTGATCTGCAGATGGTTGCCACTTGTACTCGGCTTAGAGGTGCCTGGAAGAGGCTAAGCTGTGAACTGAGACTGGCTGCCACTTGTGTCAGGCTTGGGGCTACTTAGCAAGAGGTACAGGGCATGCTGAGGCCAGATGCTGATTGTTTTGGGTTTGTGAAGCTTTGAGAGATTTTAGGAAATTCTATAGCATGCGCCAAGACAGGCTGATTGTATGAAAAAGCCATTGGAAATGGCCTGGGTGGGCTTGCAAGTTGGGCAGGGTGGGGTCTCAGAGAATCATCAAGGCAGGGCAAATGGTGTTAGCCAGGTTGATGGAGACTCAGATATGGCACCCACCTGTTCATGCAGGCTGGGTTGGGGGAAGGCTCAACAAAGGAACAATGGTTTTGACAGCATTTCTGTCTGGGAGAAAGCTGTCTCTCCAGTCCTTTCCCTGAGTCCAGTCAAATCAGTTCTTCCCCATATGTCCCTGGCAACTTTAAGTCTGCTGCTTCGCCAGTGCTGGAGCTCAGAGCAAGTGAGTCCATCAGGGAGTAAGTTCATGTGCGGACCCTTTGAGAGGAATGCCTGGGACTTCAGCAGCCCTCTGTTTCACTTGCCACAATTTCCACTGGTTTTCACAGCTAGAAGTTATGCAGACTTTTCTTCCTGGCACTGGAACACTGGTGTGGGGCTGGGACCCCTCTCTTCAAGGGGGACCTCCACAGCTGAGATATTCTTCTGTTTTTTAACTGCCACACATGGGTGTGGGACAAGTCCATTCTACATATCTGCCCCTCCTACCAGTTTAGACATAGTGTCTTCTGTATATTCTTAGTTATAGGTCTTCTGTTCAGCTAGACTTTAGGTGATTCTCGTAATGGTTGTTCTGTAGTTTAGTTGTAATTTTGATGTGGTCATGGGAGGAGACAAGCACAGCATTTTCTATTACAGCATTTTTAGAATCGTCCTGTAACTTCACCTAACCCTTCTGAAAAGTGGTCTTGGAAGTTGAAATATATATGATTATATGAACAGCATGTACACTGTACAGTTTTTCTTATAGTTTTAGTTTCTTGGGGAAAAAAATGCTATTTGAAAGTAAGAATTACCCTAAATACCTATGTTACTAACTTCAAGTTGGTACAGAAAATTAACATTTGTTAATCATAGAGCAATACAGGGTAATCTGCAATTTTTACATTTTTGCATTCATTTGAAACTGAATCCCTTGTGATAAAATAACCCAATTAACTAGCAGTCACTGCTTGTGAAACAATGATTCTCTATTCAATATGTCAACAATTTTGTCTTCAAAGGTATAGATGTTTCATCAGTGGTTGTTATTATATCAATACATAATACTTTTCCCTTCCAGGTGCTCAAATATTTAGAATACCCTTTTAGAATTGGTACTTTGATTAAATCTTTGTCTATTATATATTAAAGTAGCCTATTGAATATTCAATTAGCCACAGTTATGAGACTCCATGGCTTTTTTTTTTTTTTTAACATGTTCTGAGCCTTCATTTGAGGCACTAATGTCTCTTTTTCTAATCTGTAATCAAATGGCCAAGGTCTCCCAGCCATCTTTAGGCACTTACAGTGTAATGCTTTTAGCTTCTCTATTCTCTGGAGACCTTTTCTTCTTTCTCAGCTGTGATATGGTGCTTCTTATCTTTATGTATAGCTGACTGGAATTCCTGGTGTCTTTTGGATTTTGTTTCTTTTTCTTCAAAACTCTCATGGAAGTTTCTTCATTAGCAGTGGTGAGGAAGACCCTACTGTGAAAAGAAGAGTTTGCAATGGATAAAAGAGATGATTTTTTTGAACAGCATCCCACGTGACATCTTCTTGTTTTACTTTTTTTGTTGTTTAAATCTTCATTGTTCAACTCCATGGGAGTCAAAGTTTTGCCAATATAGCTAAGATTTGTGTTTTTTCAGGGATTAAATAAAAGCAATATTTCCAGATCATTGATCAGATTGGCTTTCTAAGCCAACCCCAGACTTGATTCTATGGCAAGTTGCTTATATGACAGTTCACTTTTCATCAGGGAGGTTTTCATTGCAGTTACCCCCTGTGCAGGTACACTCTTCTCTCTGTCTCCACAACTATTCCAAATAGAGTTAGATTGATCAAGTCAGGGCCACTGTATTGCACAATTCCCAGGGAGTGCTGTTCACATCGTAGCATAGTTAAATGGTGTCCCCTGGGGTTAGCCTACACTGCATCCTTGGGCCACATTATCCTCAAGTTCCCCAGGGCCAAATTGTTGACTATTGGCATTCACAAAATTTTGCAGATCATCATGGTTCTTTTGTATAATTATTCAACCTTGAAGTCTTCTTCAACTGATACCTGATTCTTCCATGTCTTCATAACTCATAGCAAGTTTAACAGCAGATCTGTTTATCTCCAACTTCCATTTAAACATCTATCTTAGTTCTTTGGGGCATGTTTTTTCCTTGCTCCTTCCATGAGAAAACTTTATAAATCACTTCCAAGACGGATGGTTTGAAAGCTGAGTTTAAAGAATAACAAAGTCCAGAGGTGCTGAAACTATTCTAGTCTAGGGACAAACATGGAAATGTTGCAATTTATTTCAAGAAATCAGTATAGCATTAATACAAACTGTCCCTGGAAGCTTGAACCCACAGCCTGAGCATAGATATCCCTTGTGGGGTAGCACCTCAGTTCCAGAGAGCCCTGCGTAGCAATTTGTGCTCTTGTTGGAGGCACCTCTTAATCAGAGGTGGCTATTTTTAAAATAATCAGTCTGATAATATTTGTCTTTAAAAAACCCAGTCTACATTTGTTGTGACTATTCATTTCTATCACCTTATTTTGTACTTTATACATATCTTACCTTTTCTTTCTTTTTCTCTTTCTTCTTGCCTTTTGTTGAATTGAGTATTTTTCAGCTTTATTTATTTCTCTTCATTTAGTGGTTGGTTACCTGGAAATGTATCATGCATGTTCAACATATCAAGGTAAAAAGGTGAAAAATATATTTACCACCCTCCCAAATATTACAAGGACCTTAGAATATTTTAACTGCAATCAATTCTTGCCAGACAATTGTTATTATTTTTGGTATATTTATCCTAGTTTGTTTTTTTTTTAACCTGTACGATATTATTATATTGGTTTATATGGTTCAATTTTGTTTAGATCTACCTAGTTACCAGTTTCTATGCTCAACATTCCTGCTGGCTTCTCAGACATTTCATCTTAATAACTTTCTGCAGAGAATTTTTTGCCCATGACTACTAGGAGACATGTAGAAGAATGTATATAGCAGCACTCTATAACATCCCAAACTGGACACCTAATGTCTGTTCAGCAATATAATGGATCATTAATTTGTTGTATTCCTTCAATGGAAATCTATAAGACAGTGAAAAATGAATGAACTCCACTGTGTAGAAAATGAATAAATCTTAGTAAAATAATGTTGAGCAAAAGATGTAAAGTCACAAAATACACGCATCCATTTATAAAATGTTTTAAAAATGCATAACTGAATACTGTGTTGTTTAAGAATACAATAACATATGGTAGAACTATAAAGAAAAACAAAATAATAAATACAAAAGAATGATAGTTACTTCCAAGGGGGAAGGAGAGGGGCTGGCTTCTGAGAAGGGCACACAAGGCACATAAAATAATGTTCTTTTTTTTAAATTCACTGATGAGTACAAAGGTATTTGCCCTATGCTCACATATTGTGGCAGAGACATTCCATCTGTTCCCTTCCAGAGCCAAACCCCTTGAAGTTTGGCAAGGCCATGTGACTGGTTCAAGCCGTTGAGCTGTAGGCAGAACGTGTGTGTGTGTGTGTGTGTGTGTGTGTGTGTGTGTGTGTGTGAGAGAGAGAGAGAGAGAGAGAGAGAGAGAGAGAGAGAGAGAGAGAGGAACAGAGAGAGAGCGAGAGATTTCTGGACCAAAGCACGAAAAAGTCAGTGGTGCATAACTACCAGCTGATTTGTTCACTTCCATGACTTCTTGTTGAGATGGAGGAGACACAGATCAAAGCAGCCTGGATCATTGAGTTTCATTCTCGTCAAGAGTTACCCTGGATAGTTTTCTGGATCAGCAGTGGATTTTGCAGAGGTAAGACATCCATGTTTGTTTGTTAAGCCACTGGCATTTTAGGGCTGTATGTCTCTGCAGTGTAACTTAGCTACGTGGACTAATATACATATTTTACAAGTATTGTTTTGTGTTTACTCAGTATTTAATAAAGCCAATATATAAGGTCCACATTCAAAATTTCAAATTGTATTAAAAAAAATGAAATCACCGTCTAAGACTTGGGTGGAAGTCAGTCATAACTACTTCCAAATTCTTCAGATTTGAATGGTAATGAAAATTGATGTGCTGTACTGCTGATCTCCTGTTGGATCCAGAGAAGAGTAAGTGGGGCAGAGATACATGGACATTCATTGGAATCAGCTGGATGGCCTGGCCAGCCAAGGCCTTGCTGCCTCTGGCCTGCTTTGCATCATTATTAAACTTGGCCACTTGGGTAGGTCTGGGCTCCCCAGTGAAGTTGAACTATTCCTTAAGTCAGGGGCGGTGGTGTCTCTTGCATCTCCCTGACATCCCCATCCTGGTTCCAGGCCTGTAAATGATCTGGAAGTACTTGTTGCATTGAGCTCAGGCAGCCTACCTTTGCTTTTCAGCTGAAATTCTTGACAGCTACCACGTCCTCCCTGGCTTCTCCCACCTTACCTGGAACCTTTGGCCTGGGGGCCTGCCAAACAAGACCCCGGGGACACAGTTTTCTAAGAAAAGCTGACTTCTCCAGCAGGGGGGATTTGCCAGCCGGTGGATGTCATGCGAGACAGATTGCAGACGCCTCGCCTCCGTGGCCATAGGAATCAGAAATGCTTGCCTGCCAATCAGCATTACGGTGAAGAGCTGTGACATGACAGTTGTCTGAGTTGTGTTAATACGTTCTAATCTTGCAAACTAATTTTGTTCCCCCACTTGGCCGTCCCCGCATTGTGTTTGGCCTGCCGGGGCTCGCACCATCCATCAATCTTCGTTAGTGGCCCGCTCCTTCTACCCTACATCTGACAGTGTCCCCTGGTCCCACTGAGACACTCGTAACCCCCTCGACAAAGCTTCCTTTGCAATCAGCCCTGTAAGAATGCAGTCATCTGGTTCAGAACAAAGATGCATGTTCTTGTCTAAGAGGACTGATAAATGGCCATTGTCTGCTACTGTGTTTCAGGACGGCTTTTCTAGGGCAAAAACAATTCCCCATGGCATAAGGAGAGCACTGTGGGCCATCATTTATGAACCAATGAAACATGTTAAATTTGTTGGAGTCAAACTCACTGACCTTTCTTTGGACTTAGGTTTCCCATCTGGATGTAGAGGTCTGGGCCACATGCTCTCTGAGGTATTTCTTGACACTGAAATTTGAGGACTTCAGTCTGTCATTCTGGTTACTGATTCTCCTGTGTCTGGAGATAGTGATTGTCTCGTTCCCTCTAGGTTATTGTTTTAATATTTCTGAGGGGTGTGGGGAGTTACAAATCCCTTGGGTATCTGAGGAAAGATATGAACTTCCTCCCTAGAAAAATACACTAACATAGAATTTGTACTTAAAATTTCCTGAGGTTTATAACCTCTCGAGCCCATTCACAGTCCCTAGGTTGACAGACAGTCATTTTTATTTGTGTCTTGACTTTATGTCTTACTCTGCCATTTAGTTTTAAACTTGCAAAATACTTTAAAGACTTTTTGTGTGCCTTTTCCTAACTGTTTGTTTTGAAAAATTTCAAAACTATAGAAAAATGGGAAGAAAGGTACAATGGCTATCCATATACCCTGCAACTAGAGACACCAACTGTGACATTTGTTATCTTCTCCTTTCGTTTTCCCTTTTCCTTCTTTCTCCTCTCCTTCTCTTCCCCTCCTGCTTCTTCTTCTCCTTCTCCTCCTCCTTCTTCTTTTCCTTCTTCTTCTTCTCTTCTTCCTTCTGACTACTCCTCACCTCCCTTTCTCTGCCCCACTCTCCCTCCCTTCCTTTTCTTCTGAATCATTTGAAAATAAGTTATAGAGATCATTTAAATCCCTTTCAAATGCAGGTGGGCTATACATTTGAAACAGAGACACAGATATCTGTAATGGTCTTTGTCTGGGAAGCCCTCCTGGAAAGGAATGAACGCATGTTCGGACTGCTCTACCCTCAGACCCAGCCTCAGCTGGCCGCTCTGTCACGGAAAGAAGACATTCTTTGTTCATGGGTGAGGTCACACGTTCACGTGCATGACCAAAGAACGCATCAAGTTCTACCCACCGCCTATACACAGTCTTATGCTAGAGGGGGGGGGGTCTTTCCAGATGAAGGAAACCCAGCCTCTCCCCTGTCCTGGACATTGTCTTCTGGGATGGTAAGACAAGAACACATATCATTGCAGCAGAAGGCAGACCTGCCTAGTGCCACACGAGTGCCACATAAGGTGCTATGGGGAGAGAAAAGAGAAAACACTTACCCTGGGAGTAAGGGTCTAGGGAGGGGTTGGTAAAAAATGTAAAAGGGGTGACATTTACCCTAGTTCTTGAAGGATGGGTACTTGGTGTAGGTTACACTTTGAGCAAAGGCATGGAGATAGCTTCGCACAGCGTGCATGGGAGCAATGAGGGATGTGGTTTTTCCTTTGGACTAGTTTATGTTATTGTTCTCTCTTACTGGTCTGTCTCTAAATGAGTCCCACCCCCTCCAAAAAATCGCCTTTGGGGGGCATTCCTGAGAGGAATGGGCACTCTTCCCTGGAGTTTTTAAAAATGTTCTTTCCTTTAATGATGCGAGAGAGGAGCAGGTTCTTTCTGCTCACATCACTCTTGCGTAAGGAGCAGGTGATGTGTGTGGCTACTGCACAGCCTGGCCACCCCTCCCTAGGTTTGGCCCAGCTGCCTTGGCCAGAACTGCGAGACTTGAGTGTTCAAGTTTTGAAACCCACTGAAAGGCAAGAAGCACCTGTAATTTTCTGATGAGCCACAAGAGGGGGAAGTATGAACACAAATGAAAGAGGAAAGAACCAAAAAAAAAAAAAAAAAAAAACCACAACCCAAAAAAACAAACAAAACCCAGCTGGGAAATGAACATGCCAGGCTAGCAGTTTCAATCTGTTCTGTCTCTCTGTCACTGTTCTTTCTCTGCCCCTCTCCCACTTTGCCTCTCACTTTCTCTCTGGAATTTCTTTGAGAAAAATGCAAATTCAGTTTGCTGCCTCTAGGTTCAAAAATCAATTGCACAATTTCAGTATGGGGAAAGTCCAAGATCTGACGGGGGCTTGACTTTAATTTTAATATCAGCCAATGGGGAGTTTTAGCAGCTAAACTCCTCTCTTCTCACAAAAACAAAACAGAAAAACCCAAATGAAAACCAGTGCAGTTTTTTTCACAATAACTGCTAATACTTGCAGCACTCTTTTTGTGCCAGGCACTGTTCTAAATGTTTTACACAGAAGAACCCCATTCATCCTCTTAGCTACCTTCTGAGGTACATACTATTATTGTCGCTTTTTTATTTGAGACACAGGGTCAATATTACACAGTCAGTGTCAGAGCTGGGATTTGAACCAGGCAGACAGGTTTCATACTACCTCTCCATTATAGCTGGATTTTAAGATTAATGTATAGTGTTTAGTGTTCCAAACAAGGCAGATAATGGCTTTAATACAATTTGCCATAGTCAAGACAGATTTGGAGGCATATTTTAAGACAGATAGTTGATATTGGAAGCTGTCTGAAATAAAGGTAACCAGAGTGATGGAAATAAGGTCATATGAGAACAGTAGACTCAAGTGAGGGGACTTAATCTGTAAAATAAAACAAAACAACATGAGAGTGAAAGACAGGAAAATCATTTTCAATTATTTGTAGAGGCTCTGAGGCCTTTCTCTGTTCCTGGAGGCTCAGCGATTTGCATCCTGGAGGCCCATGGACCTTTCCTGGGCAGGGGGACCATCTCTGGCTTATTTAGTTCAGGCTTTCTGACCCAGACAGGCAGGTATCCCTTGAATTGGGAAGGAGGTTGACCCGAGGTCATTAGCACTCTCTTTTACTCCTACGGGGCTATCCATTACAGCTTCCTTTCCCAAAATGTAGGATTATGTCTGTGTGTATCAATGGTGAAATGCAATTTGAAATTTAATCATGTGTCATTTCAGACATACTAGGACTATCTTTTTCTTAAAATAATGTTTTTATTATAAACACAACACATATTCAATATAGAAAATTTAGGAATTACAAAAAAATATGGAGAAGGATATCTCATGTTGTCCCACCACCCTGAGAAAGCCATGGGTAACATTTTATTATATTTCCTTCTGTTTTTTTTTTTTTTTTCAGTGCATATATCCTTGTCCACACTTTTCTTAATGGTCCTTAAAGGGGTCCTTCCTGGAAAAGCCATAAAGAAAACTGAGAGAAATGTCATAGTTCATTATAAAGCATGAGCCAGAGTTCCCTCCAGGCTCAAAAGAACATTTCTGGTGAAAATATTTCAAAAACATTCTGAAAGAGAACAGTGATGTGATTTCTTCTAAGGTCTCCTGTAGAGGGTGGGGATTTCTTCGGCACAGTACAGAGTATGGAATATTCAGACTTAATACCAGGGGAAGGTAATGAGAAGAGAACACATTGCCTAGAGGCTAGGGTGGGCCAGGCACTAGGCTAGGCACTTTGCTCATGGATTCATTTATTCAAGAAATATGTGAGTGCCTGCAGTGATGAGCTCTGGGGGTGTAATGGAGGACACATGGGGCATGGTGGATCCTGTCCCGAGGGAGAAAACAGTCTAAAGAAGGAGGCTGGTAGTGACCAGTGGAGGGAACAGCCAGAGATGAGAATATTACCGGACTTGGTGTAGTCTGAGGCAGGGGTGAGGATGGACAGGAAAAGCTTGCCCTAGGGAAGGGACTAGATCTGAGTTCTAAAGACTTCTTTTAGTCCTCCCACTCTGCTTATACCTTGTTTCCCTGAAAATAAGACTGGGTCTTATATTAATTTTTGCTCCAAAAGATGCATTAGAGCTGATTGTCCGGCTAGGTCTTATTTTTGGGGAAACACAGTATATAATATACCATTACTTAGTTAGCTTTATTTTTAAAAAAACTTAATAGAGGACAGGCTTTTATTTTTTTTTTCATTTTCAACAGATATATTCCCTGGTCTCATCCTTCTTATGATTGCATGATATTTTATTGCGTGGATGCACATCTAGATTTTATTTATCCAGTCTTCTATTATTGGGGATTTGGGTGATTTTTCAATTTTCTCTATTGTAAACAATTCAGTAACAAAAACCTTTGCAAGTACATACTTGTGCAATTTTCTGATTCTTTCCTTTGGATAAATCTACAAGAGTGTAATTTATAGCTTTTTAGAATGCTGGACATTTACATATCCAGGAAATATTTTAAACAGAGAAGCAGCTATAAGATTTTTATGTAGAAAGGTCACTCTGGCTGCTGGATGTTGGGAGAAGTCAGGGAAGAAGCTGCTGCAAGAATCTAAGTGAGGGATGATGAGGATTTGACGAAGAGCAATATGTAAAAGAGAAGTTCAGGAGATAAAATCAATAGAAACATTTGTCATTTGACGTGGGTGACCCAATCGGGGAATGTAAATGCAATTTTTAAGGGGAAATTTTTGAAGGCAGTGATATTGGCTCCATTAAAAAATGGAGAAAAAGATTAGTGCCTACTACCGTGGTCTTATGGGCTTAATTGTGCCCCTCATCCAATTCATATGTTGAAATCTTAACCCCCAGTACTTTAGCATGTGACTGGATTTGAAGTGAGGTATTTAAAGGGGTAATTAAGTTAAAATGAGGTCAATAGGATGGGCCCTAATCTGATATGACTGGCGTCCTTATAAAAAGAGGAAAATTGGACACAGGTGGCTACAGAGGGAAGACCATGTGAAAACACAGGGAGAAGATGGCCGTATCCTAGAAAGGAGAGAGGCCTCAGAAGAAACCAATCCTGCCGACACTTTGATTTCTGACTTCCGGCCTCCAGAACTGTGAGAAAATAAATTTCTGTTGTTTAAGCCACCCAGTCGGTGGTATTGTGTTATGGCAGCCCTTGCAAACGAACGCTGGTAAAAAACGAGGAGAAGGAAAGAGTAGGTTGTAATTTTAAAAATGTTCTTTGAATCCTCCCTTCTACACCTTATTCTTTGCCACTAAGGCGTTTATAATGTTTCTGCAGAAAAAGAGCTCAGTGGTATAATCAAACTTTGTTTACTAAAGATACAAAAATAGTACAACTAATCAAATCAAAATGGTGTTATCAAAGGAATTTCCATTAAAATTTCTAACCATTTACTAGATAACTCCCTCATGTGATTAATTTTTTTTTCTGTTTTTATGAGTAATTGATCTTTGTAAATTTTCTGCATGTTTCCAAGGTTAAGTGTTTTAGCCTATAATTATTCTACATTGTGTTTGTGAACCTCCAACAAGCTGCCCTCCATTCTTTGTAGACAATTTCAGCCTTGGGTTTGTTTACTTGTGATTATTAACATATTTAAATGCAACTGCAGGATTCTGATGCTTAATTTCAAGTTGATATGTTGAGATATTTCAAGAGGAAAACAATGTAGCCGATAAAATAATTTTTATAATTTTCAGGAACTTGAATAGTGTATGTAAAAGTACAGCAAGAGTGTTATAGAATTTTGTTCTTGATATTATTAGAAGCGTTATTTATATCGAGTCCAAGTATTTCTGCTAAAACATTCTCTGAAATGTTAGCAGGAAGGAATACCTGTTCATTTCTGGTGAAACTGAGCTTAGCTGGAGTGGGGAGACTGGAGAAACATTGTCATTGAACTCTCTCTACCTTCTCTGTGCTATGGAAAGTTATACAGGACTGAGGCTATCTGGGACCTAAACTCAGGACGTCAGCTTCTTACTTTAGGTCAGTTTCATCCACCTAACATTTTCTAAGTTCTTTGTGCCAGGTTCTGTCCTGGGCACTGGTAATACCAAAAAAGATGAGATGACACTCTTCCCTCGAAGAGCTCACAATATCAACAATACCGTTATCATCTCCCTAATTGTGCTCTGCAGAACTTGAGAGCTGGGTGATGCTCAGTAGAAAAGATGCTTCTTTTTTTTCTTTCTTTTTTCTAAAATTAAATTTATTAGGGTGACAATGGTTAGTAAAATTACATAGGTTTCAAGTGTATAATTCTATAATATGTCATCTATATCACATTGTATGCTCACAACCCAGAGTCAGTTCTCCTTCCATTACTATATATTTGACCCCCTTTACCCTCTCCTACTATCCCCCCTAACCCCACCCTCAGGTAACCATTAAACTGTTGTCTGTGTCTATGAGTTTTTGTTTATTTGTTTGTCTTGTTCCCTTGTTGCTTTCAGTTTTATATCCCACATGTCAGTGAAGTCATATGGTTCTCGACTTTTTCTGTCTGACTTATTTTGCTTAGCATAATAATCTCAAGATCCATCCCTGTTGTCGCAAATGTCAGTGTGAAAAGATGTTTCTTGATCAAATGCATGTACGATATTTAAGAAATGCCATATACTCTATCCCTTTCTACATAAGGACACACTCATACTACATAAGGACATACTAAAGTTTCTACAGTAAAGATACTACTTAATAATTTCTAGAAACTAGAATATCTAGAAACATCCCAAAGAATATACTTTAGAAAATGCTGAGCTGGGGATGCATTCCAGTTCTGGGATCCTGCTGCCCTTGGTCCTCTTGGTAACTTTGTCAAGGTTACATGTCACCTCATCTTTGCCCAGTGTTCTGGGGGTACTCAATTATGCAGCAAGTGTTTATATAAGCCAAACTTTTTTTTTTTTTTTTTTTTTTTTTTTTTTTTTTTTACAAAGACCCCAAGGGCTTCTTTGGATTCTTTCCCTGTTAGGGGAGGTTTTATTGTTTCAAATATTGCTTACAGTCAGTGCGTCACTGGCTGGGAATCTTTGGTTAAACTGAGATTTCACAGTCACAGGAACTGAGTTAGTCTCTGGGGTTCTTTGTGCATATTGTTGGTTGTGTTTTTCACTCAGGTTTACAAGGACAACTATAGTCCTACTGGTTTTAACCTTTCATTAGATGATGGACTCCCTGAAGGCAGGGACTGAGGTTTCTTTTTTTATCTGTGCTTGTCCGCCTACCCATCACTAAATCCCTTCTTTCTCTCTATGACACGTAGAGGACTTCCCACACTTGGTGTCAGGACAATAATTTCTTTCAAGGATGTGAGTTGGTCGTTCCTTCTTGATGAATGTGGCATGAGGTCTTCATTAAGGTCATAACATCCTTTCTCCCACCACTTTTATCTTCAAGCTTAGATGTCCTTCTTTTCTTGACTGAAAGCTAGGCAGAAGAAAGTTCTAGGGAAACCGCAGGCTTGGCCATCTTTCCATTTTCTCAGCCCTCTGTGACTTGAGAATGTGATTTCTTATTGTGTTTCTTGGATCCCCAGCCCCATTCCAGTCTCATCACCTCCCCTTTCCCCCAATCTCGTGCGAATCACTTGGTGAGCTGCCCCTGAACTCGACTCTAAGGTTGGCAAAAGATGATGAAGGAGGAATGAGATTTTGAAACACTGAGAACTAATAATGATAAAAATTTGTGAGTGGATATCAAGGTTGTTCTTTCAGCTCCCCCATTAACTCATGTTTTTGAAGCTATTCCAATCTGAAATGGCTCTGCCTTGGGAAGCACAGACAAGAATCAGCCAAGGCTGAAACTTGTCCTGTATATGTCACAGGAGCTCCCACTTGGGGAGCTGGGTCTGCCCCCTCCCAAACGGGGCCTCATTGTTCAGCTTACTGTGCTTGAGTCTCTCTGTGGCTCAAGGGATCAACTACGATCCCTTCCCAGCTCATCTATTATTTATAATTTATTTGCTATGACCTATGGGAGAAACCTAAATGACGAATATGTGGTTCCTTCCTTTGAAGATGCTCGCAGTCCAATGGTGGAAGCAGACATCCAGCAGATCACTGCAATGCTATGATAAATGTGCAAAAGGGAAAGGATGGGGGGTGGGGCTCATTGGGACAGAAAGGATAGTGCCCAGTGCAGCCTGGGGCAGTGGTATTACAGTCAGCATCTCCTTTAACTGAATCTTCGTGGAGGGGTAAATGTAATTATTCCGTAAAGAGGCAGATAGTGAATCATTTCAGCTTTGGGGGGCATAGAGTTTCTGTCACAACTGCTCAACTCTGCCACTGTACCGGAAAAGCCGTCATGGACAATATATAAACAAATCAGTGTGGCTGTGGCTGTGCTTCAATAAAACTTTATGAAAACAGGGAGATGGATTTGGCCTGCAGGCTGTAGTTTGCTGATTTTTGTATTAAAGGATAAGAACAACAATAAATAGCTATATAATGCTTACTATGTGCCAAATGCAACACACACACACACACACACACACACGCACGCACGCACACCCATATACTCATCAATCCTCCAATAACCGTATGATGTAGGGTTTATCTCCAGTTTAATGGAAGAGTCTGAGGTCTTCACAGGTTAAACTCGCCCAAAGCGAAATAACTGGTGAGCTGGGACGCAAACTCTAGGTTGGCGCGGGGGTCCATACACTCATCAACTAGTCTACACTGGGTAAGAATTTAAGGGAATGGGCATCTCGGAAGAGGGAGGAGCATCAGCAGAGCATCAGAGACAAGAGACTGTATGAAGAATGCGTGGAGGGCTAGGTGGCAGGTGGAAAGAGAGTGACAAGAAATGGGGTAAGAAGAGCCAGATGGTTGGGGACTTTGAATGCCACAATCACAAGTGAGGGCTGTTAAATATACAAGGCAGCATCAGCCCCCCAGGGGAGAGGTAACACATTATTCTGAGATTTGACCCTTTTCGCTTGCATTCTTGCAAGCAATGCTTTGACTGGAGGGAGGCAGGAGTGAGCGCCAGGTTCCTGCAGAGGCAGGGGAAAGAGCAGGAAGGAGAGTCTTTTGGCAGATACTGGTTTTACTAAGGGCCAGCACTGTTTGGGGGAGAGCTCGACCCCAGGAGCTCTTGAAGGGTGGGGGGCAGTCTCAGCACAGTTTCCCTGGCCTCCCCCCTGGGTTGCTAGCCTGTTTGCCTTGGCAGAGCTGGAGTAGCACAGTTAGCCCATAAGTCCAAAATTCCTCTACCAGACACGAAGTTTAATAGTCATCAGAGCCCCATAGCTGGGGAGAGTTTATAAATTCCCATACTTATTACACGCAAGGCACAAGACTGTTTATTGAGGTTTTTTTTTTTTAATTAAAGCTCCAGCTCCATCCCCACCCACACCATTACCTTACTGAGTGAGTTATTTCTCTCTCCATCTTTTTAATGGGCCACAGTCACCCCAGTTTCTTGCCTCAGGTGCAGGGAGAGTTCTGCTGAAAATAAAAGTGTCCAGCTTGGAAGGCAGCAGCCAGCTGCAGGCCAGGCTGGGCCAGTAATTGGTTGAGATGATACTGGAGGCTCGGCTAACAGCCCCAAATTGGTCCCTAATCAAGTCCAACCTGAGAGCTGCTGGCTTCCCAGGGCTGCCAATTTGCTTCTCGGAGATAGAGCTGTTGGGCAGGATTCTGGGCTGCCTGTACAAATGGCTCCACAATGGTTAAGGGCAAGAACACAAATCCTCTTCAGAATCCATTAGCACATGTCACCGGCTTTGTCCTGGAAGTGGTTCGGCTTCACTCATCTCTTAGTTTCCTGTTGCCAGGGCCTCGGCCTGGCTTTGGGGAACCCTGGAGAGGCTGGAAGCCTATTTGATGCCAGTACTGCTGGCGATGGTAGTAAGCTCATCTCCTCTTGGACTTGATGTGCGTCAGAGGACTCTCCCTGGACATGGACCCCAGGACAACTCTGTGTGTTGGCCCAGCAGGTATTATAATCCTCCATTCTGCAGGTGAAACAAAATCCCCATTGTACAGATGAGAGGGAACTCTCTATTTGGGGGATGAAGAAACAAAAACTCAGAGAAGTCAAGCAACCTGCCAAAGGTTCCCCAGCAGCTTGTCCTGTGTGGAGCTGAGACTAGACCCCAAGGTTCCCAACTCCTGGTCTGGGCTCCTTGTCTTTGGTACTTTTCTTCTATGAAAGCAGGCTGATTTGTGGATTTCTGGGCTGGTATACTCTGGTTAAATTGTTCTGGGGCCTGGCTCACCCAGGGACTGATGTATTGCTGGACAGGCTGTGGCTTGTAGAGAGGGAATGACATCAGAGGGCAGGGCGTATGGGTGTGTACAGGAGTACAGAGATGGGCATTGCTGCCAGGCAACTAATTCCACATTGCCCAGTTACCTCGGTGATGTAGGACAGAGGAGGATGTGGGTGACACCGAGACTGGGTAGGAATTCCAGTCCTCCACTGGATCCAAGGCTTGTGGGAAGGGTTCCTCCTCTGTCTGCTGGTTATCTTTCTCTAGTTATCTGGTCCTCACTGCAGAACCAGGATGCCCCGTGCCTCCAGTTGGCACCACCCTTATTTTCTTTACCCCAGAAACGAATCTTCTTGTGGATTCTCCCTCTCCTCCCCCAGCGTCTGCCTCAGATTCCGAGCCTTGGAGGACAGCCCCAAGCAAAATAAAATCAATGTACATTTACTGATTTCCTGGTAAAGGGAAACTTTGTCCTGGGTCTTTCTATTCATCAATTCGTCTAATCTGAGACGCTGGCTCAGGCTGGTTGGCAAGAGCCACGTGCTCAGCCTCCTGTGACGCCATGTTGGAAACCTAAAGTCAGCTGCAGTGACAGTAGTTGCACCACAGAAACCAGCCAACGCGACAAACCAGGGCTTTTGTTTTTCAAGTTCAGAAAGTCGGTGGTTAAACTTTCACCGCCACACTATTATCGTCCTCTCCACAACTCAGTGAGAAAAGTATTACTATTTTCACTTCGTAGATGAGAAAGGGAGACTCAGCGAGCATAATTAATTTGTTCAAGGGCACTCAACTAGCAAGTGGTAGATTCAGCATTTGAACCAGCACCAATCTGATCCCAAAGCCTTTGCTCTTTTTCTGTCACTCCATTTATGATCCTGGTAATGCTTAAATTACGTGTATCAGAAATTGGGATGCCACTGGACCAAGTCACAAGCACAGACACATACATTTTGACAGCACTTTGAAACGTTCCAAATACTTTCATACTCATTATATCACTTGATCTTCACAACCATCTTGTGAAACAGGTAAGTATCATTAGTTCCACTTGAAGTTCAAGAAATTGAAACTCAGAGAGGTTAAATAAATGTCTCCTGGTCATACCCAAAATAGACAGAGAATTTGAGGCTAGGGTCCTTGTTATCTAACAGTTGGTTTAGAGAGCTTTCCATCATTCAACGTGGCCTCTCACCCGCACAAAAGAGATCCTAGCTAATCAAACATTTCACTGAGATAAGATTTTTATTTTCCCTCTGCTTTTTAAAAAAATTTTAATATGGGGTATGAGACAATAAAACAGCCTCATATTAAGAATTAATTAGTAAGAAAGTAAAGATAAATGTTAGGAACAGCCCATATTTAAGTTAGCCAAGTCTCTGCCTCTGTCAGCATCCTAATCTGTGATATGGTGGGAATGGAGGTAAAGGTAGGGATGGCAAGAGAAGGGGACCAGATAAGAGAACTCAGACATTCAGGGATTCTGGGATTCCCACCATTCATAGTCCCGGATAGTGAGAATATATTCAAAGAGATCATTTCTGCAAGTAGTTCCTTCCTAGAAAGAATCTAATTCACCATGTTCTCTACATGGGCCAGTATAGAAAATAGATCCAGATATTGTTCCGAACTTATCAACTACCAAGGTTGAAATAGAAGGGGAGGAACATTAAAGAAAACCCCCATTAGGTATCTGTGGGGTCCTAAAAAGAGCTCTGGGAATAGTCAAAATATACAATGGCAGCTCTATCACCCACGGCTCCTTCTACGTCACCTTGAGCAGATCAGCTTGGTTTCTCGGAATTCCAGTTTCTACCTTTATGAACAAGGGTGAATAAATTGGGCTATATACGTATGTTTTAAGAATTAAAGGAAATGGGATAACTGATGCAAAAGTGCATAGCGGGTATTCAGTATTTCAACTTAATAAGCCGTTCCATGGCTTGCTGTCGAGGAGTTAATTCTTGACAGTTCTTTGTCAAAAATCCACTTGGCATGGCATAAAAGGGTTAAGTTTGATTCAGCAATCCAATGATTGTCCTCTTTTTTTGCAAGCCTGTTTAGGGAATGAGGCCATTCTACTGCCACCTCCCTGGTGGCATGGTGCCCAGCTGCTTTCTGTAGGCAATGGTGTGAAAAAGATTTTAATAGTCAGTCATGCCCTAGAGTGGGCAGAGCTTATAATTTTCCATGACTTACTATGCTCAGCCCCAATTACTCTTGATTGAATATATATATTTTTAAATCACCTCATTAATAGTGGTGCTTGTGATTTCGCCTTCTATTTCTAATAGAAATCTACCATTTTTCATTCAATGGTTTCCTAGCCAAGTGGGAAAGAGACAGCCAGGATAAAATAGGCCCACTGAAAATAGTTTATGGAGCATATGGGCAGGAAAATGTTTTCAAAACTAATGTCAGTGACACAAAGGAGATACCCCATACGCCATTTTCTTTCTTGTCACACTGTCTCTCTATCACACTGATCCATCTTAGTCATTTGGGTAATCTTTTAGCTCATGAATTACTTTATTGGTACAAAGTAGTGAGCCCCAAGAGCTGGAGAGAAAAGAGATTAAGAGAGTTAATAGACACGAAGTGCTTACAACTGTGCCCAACATGCAGAAATAATTTCATCAGTGCTCAGCCACAAGGATCTCCACTTTGAATGTGAGTGGACAGGCCTTCTGCAAATGGAGATGTTGGTACAGTTTGTCTTCTAGGTTTTCAGCTTGCTGCTTTTTTATGTACATATTCTCTATCTCTCCCAACCTTAGCCAGATTCCATATATGCTCCCAACTGCCTTCTGATAAAATCCTGCTCTCAGGAACTCTCTGATGGATCTATTCACAGTGAGCTGTCAATGAACAATACTGTTCTGTATGATTCCTAGGTGGGGGTGGGGTTGGAGTCAGAGGATTCCCTTTATAGAGCAAATCCCATTGGAGTTTCAAGTCCAGTTGTAAGAATTGACTTCTAGGAAAGGCAGACATAGTTTGAGAAATGGAGTAGGAGTTACCCACACAATTTTACTGGGAACTGCAGATGACCTCATGGCCTGGGCAGGTCTCATTGGATTAATAGGGAAGGAAACAGTGTGAAACAAGGTCAGCCCCCAATGCCACATACCCCAGGGGCCTCGGTACCTGGTGAAGTAATACATTCTTCTTCTAGGTCTCTGCCAAGTAAAATGCCTTCTTAGCAGCCAGTGGATATCACTAGAGGCTCCCCATTTTTCTGTTAGCGCTTTAGAAACATATGCCTGCTATAGTGCGTAACCAGGCCATATATCTCCTGGGCTTTCTGGATTCTGCATCAGCCCAGATGAAACACTCTTAGCAGGGCTTTGTCATGCAGCCATCTCTATGTCATCAGTTCCCCAAATAAAATCAATCCTAAGAAACCAGCAGAACGAATCTGCCTTCTCAGCACCTCTCAGGCATGTGCCTGTACAGTTTGCAGGCTCAGGAAACCTTCATCCCTGTGTCAACCCCTGTGCCAGTGGGCTCAAGGCCACCAGCAAGTGGGGGTATGGCTGCCAGAGGCTCAGTGTTGCCATGGAGGCTCATCTGGGGAGCTCTTGATGGGAAATTGGAAGTGAACTGAGACCAGATTGGAGCTGAGAAAGACAGACCATGACATCTGAGAGTCTGATTGTAAGGAGTGGACTGTGACATACTGTGAAGGACACCAGCTCTGGAGACAAGAGGACTGAGTTTGAATCTGGCTGCTCCTAACCCGTGTGACGTACACAACTCTTTTCATCACTGTGGACCTCGGTTTTACTTACCTGTGTCACGGAATAGTTATCTCTGCCCTGACAACACCCAGGGTTGCTTTGAGCATCAGATGAGATCCTGGCCTGATCCTAAGATTAAAGGGTCGCTGCCCCATGGCCCTGAGCTTGAGTTTTCCAAAGGGGTTGCAGAGAATCAGCTGACGTAGTCTGAAAGCAGGGAGGGGATGCACTTGACTGGCTGTTCTCTCCTGTGGAGTTGGGCATAAAACCGTCCAGGGAGTCTGCTCTGGCCCCACTCAGGTGAGATTTGCAAAGTGAGGACCCTTGGGCTGAGTATAAGACCAGACTGTGGAGGGGAAAGTGATAGAAATTACAACTGACAGGTCACAGATTTAAACATTTATTGACTCCAGCTAACTATGCATACTTATTCCAGTGCTACATACACTGACTTTGATCTCTCACACACACTCTCTGAAGATGTCACAAATGCTTGGATGTTACACACACTCAGGCTGTTACACAAACACACCCATGCAGATGTTACACATAATTTCTCAGATGTCACCCACACTCAGATGTCACAGATACTCAATCACACACTTGTTCTGTTAGGCTTCACACTGTCTGTCCTTGATATTATTTCGTTACATGAGACGAAACCCACTCAAACGAAGTTAGGCAAGAAGAATTTATTGGGAAGATTAAAGCCGTCACGGAACTCGGCCAGCTTTCCAGGGGGAGTCAGGAGCCAGGTGTGACTTTCCCCCTCTCTTTTTCAGGGGAAATGTGGCAGCATAGGCTCTGCACTCTGTCTCTCTCTGAGCACATGGTTTATTCTTCTGTTTCTCCTCTGGCCAGTTTTCTTTTCTCTGCTTGCATTCAGGTCATTAGGGCCATCAAAACATGTTAATCAAACTTTTATTTATCATTTTTTAAATATCATGGATAGAGTCCATTTGTCTCTGTTCTCAAAGGCTAGTCATAGGCCACCCACCTTTTAAATTCTTAATGTAAACTTGATGGGTTTTTTATCATAAGGCAAAACTGAAAAAAATAAAATCAGCAAAAAGAAACACTAACTATTGTTATTCTCAATGATAATGTCCAGGACAATTTTCCTTATTTTTTTCCTCATCTTTGTTTCTGTGTCGTTATTTTTATAGTTATGATCATATGAAATAGCATAATTTGTAAATAAGATTTTACATCTTCTGCAGAAATGTGGTTGAAGATATCTTCCTTGAAGCCCCTTCTCTGAGGGGAGCCAGTCAAGGCTGTGGTGCCTGGAGATGGGCCCACCTCGGTCTCAGTGGAGAACACAGGGGTCTATAGGCATCTCAGGTGAACTGTGTTTGACTAGGTTAGGGGCCCCTGCCTCAGGCATCTTTTCCAATGCTCACGGACACACATGAATGCCCAGGATCTGACTGGCATTCATCCCCACAATATTTCTGATTTGAGCCATTCCTGGCTTTTCAATCAGGGGTCTGGGGGGTGAACTTCAGATTCTTAGGAAATCCTCCATAATTGTATGCCACATTTTGTAGATTTGCGATTGTTTTTGGAGGAGAGACTCCACAGCATTCATCAGATTCTCAAAGGTCTCCATGATCCTGGAATGCAAGAGCCCCTTGTCCACCATCAATGGCAGAGACCACCCCAGGCTGCAGAGACTCTGCTCTCCTGGTTTCCAGCCAGCCCAGCCCAGCTCCAGCCAGGAAGAGCAACCAGTTTATCCCTGCTTCCTCCAGTTTTTTTAAAAAAACTTTTGTTTTCATTTTGAGGTCTGATGCACATTATTCTAAACTGTTAAAAGGGGTGAGAACTTCCCACACAGAAGAAAATGGAATTGGTATGCAAAATAGGCCCAGTCTTGAATAATTAATTCTGATTTGCATGTTCAGATGAGCCTGAGAGCTGTCCTGAAAGCCAGGAGGGAATTCATATGCTGGAAGGTACAGGGTGGGATACCCAGTGGGGGAGATTAAGCTTCCCTAGGAGCCTCCACTGCCTTTCTCAAGTCTATACTTTGGACTTTTGGAGTTGTGAAAACCCTGGCCGGTGGGGAATTGAGGCCCACGGTGGGGAAGTGTCTCACCCACACTCACACAGGAAGTTAGTGACAGGAAATATCACATAGTGGTTAATAGCAGGAGCTCAGGGACTCTTGGACCACCAAGATTCTAATCCCATCACTTACCAGTTATGTGACCTTGGCAAGTTACTTAACCTCTTTCAGCCTCAGTTTTCCTCATCTGTAAAGTGGGGCCAAATAATAGTATTCACTTTCTGGGTTGTTATGCTTATAACAATTCAATTCAGTGTGCCTAGTGTTTATAAGGATGGTAGAAATGGTGATTGCTCTTGTTGCAGCTCTTATCATCAAAATCCTTCTCCTTCTCCTCCTCCTCATCATCTTTAATGGTGGAACTATAATTAGAATCCAGATTTCCTTATTAGAACAATTTATGTTCATCAAAGGCAATGTGGGTTCTTTGGTGAGCCTTAGTGCCTCTCCTCTGCTAATTACCCTGGGATATTATTGCCAGGAAACAACAACAACAATATTAACAATAATAATGTCATATACTCAGTGGGCACTCCTTCCCAGGTATTTTGCTAAGCACTTAATAGATCTTTAGCCCCCTTGAATTAATGATTTACAAAGGTCCTGCCTGAGCCCTAATGTTGAGGATGGAGAGAAGTTGCTGTCTGATGGGTGGCACCTTCTCAGAGAGCCTGACCAGCAGAGGCTGCAGATGCTCAAACCCGACCAGAGCACATGCCCTCCCTTCAGCCACACTACGGAGAGTCAGATCATTGCTGGTCTGACTGCCTCATGGTCTGCAGGTCTGAGAGCCACTGAAGCCCATTGAGGAGAATGGAAACCACAAACAAACCCCAGGTATGCCTTCTTGGGAGAGCCCTGTCTTCATTGCTTCCTACCTCTGAATGGAAAGGGGATTCCATTGAGAAAGAGCTCAGTGTTGGACCGGTGGGTGGAACTTATAAAGAGACAGATTTTAACTTTAGTTTAATTCCATAGAATGAGAACTGTCTGTAAAAATAGACTGTACCTTACCGAGGTGAATTCATAGCCACTGAAAGCTCTTTAACAGAAGCCCTTGGATACTGCAAAGAGGTTAGACAAGATAATGCTTGCGGTCCATAGGTGCCTGTGAGTCTCCGTCCTATCTCCAGACTGGAGGACAAGTCTCTCTTGCCTTCAGGAGGCGCAGAGCTAGATCTTCTCTTCACAGCCTTTAAGACTCAGGAGATCACAGCCAGGGAGCTAGGAGGCCCTAGTAGACCACGATAAGAGACAATCAACCCTCTTTTCTATACCATGAACCCCAAACAGTAAGGATCTTCTCAGATGTGATAAGTTTAGACTTTTGTGGGCATTGGGAGTTATTCTTAGAGGTAGTATAAAGTAACAGAACGAACACTAAACTTAGAGTCAGGAATCCTGTGTTCAAGTTCTGCCACTCCCACTCATAGTCCTGGGACTTTGGGCAACTTGCTAGATTTCTTGGGGTCGTGTTACTCACTTGCTGCATCAGAAAGAGTAGAGATAATGCTTGCACGGTGCCTGGCATAACATAGGTGAATTCTATAACATGCATTTATGTGTATATGCACATTATAGATGTACATATTTACAAGATGGTTGTGCAGACTAAATGAGAGAACACACGGCAAAGCATAAATGTCACTTTCCTTTCCCCAAGCCCTTTTGGTGTGTCAAGGGAATATGTATCCCCTGATGCGTCACTCTAAGTAATCTAATCTAATCTCTTTCTTCAAGCTTTGCTTTCAGAAGTCCCTATTTCTGCTGGTCCTGAGAGAAAGGCCAAGTCGGAACAAGGGTGCTGAGAGAGGATTTGGATAAATACAAAGGGAAGAGAGGGTCTCAATTAGTGAAGACATTGTCTGCTGATTGATGTGTGGGAACATTTTATGCATCTGCTGCACACCCTTGATTCTCTGCAACCCTGGGGCAGTTTGTTGTTTTGGAATAAGTGTGTAGAAAGAGAAGGAGTGAGAAGCAAAAAAAGTGTGTTTGCCCTTTGCTGTCCAATTTCTCTCTGCTTTGATGTCCTCATCTCTAAAATGGGGGTAATAAATTTTATTTCTCAGGATTTTGATAAGGATTGTATGAGATGACTAATGGAAATATCTAGCCCACTGCCTAGTTGGCACTCAGTATATGTTTGTGAATATGAATCTGGATAGTTGAAGTTTCTGGATAGAAAACATTCACATCTTTTAAAAATTATTTTGCTGCAGATCTTTATACCTTTCTGCACCAGAGGAAAGTGAACAAGATTTAACCTTGTCTTAGAGATTCAGTCATCATTATGAACTCCAATCACTGCTCAGAGAAGCCCTTGGGAAGGTGGGTAGGGCTATGTGCCTCTACAATAAATGGCCCTGGAACAAACTTCTGCCTCATCACTTCTGTTGATGTATGTGTGAATAGTAGCTTTCTCTACAAATTGAATTGACTACTTCTCTTCTGTAGGCTGAAAAAAGAACATCCAACAATTTTGTGAGTAAAATTAGTTTCCAAATGCCTGAAGGGCCTCCTGTGAATAAAGTACACAGGTTTGTGACAGTGCTTTTGGCTGGTTCCCGTCTTGATTTTTTTCCTTTTTTGTACATGGATATACAACGGACACACATAGTATAAATTATGACTTATCCTTCCGGTGGAAAACAAATTGTGGATTCTTACACTGCTCTGATGTAGCTTGTGTGAGAACAGTTCTAATTCCTAGACTTTTTTTTTAAGTCATACTACAATCAGAAATTGTTCTTTTGTGTCCATGCATGTGTGCACAATTGTGTTATGGCTGAGACACAGCTAGGTTCAGAAGTTACTGTAGTTTGGTTGACTTGTGTATATCTGACACTCTTACTTCAAGGAGATTGTTGCAAATCCCTGACTTGCAAATCCCTAAACTATTGAGCTTGGAACTCAAAATCAGAGGGTTAATCTATCTTCCATGAGTCTTTAGGAAGTTCTGTGCTTCTGTAAATAAGAACCTCAGGCAATCAAGAGTACATGAAAGCTTGACTTGCAAACCTGGATTAGATTAGAAATGGGGGTGAAATGGGGGGATCTTTAAATTCAGAGTTGCTGCCCTGAGCCTTACAAAGCCGTGACCCTTTGCTCTCTACTTGCATCATTTACATCCAGAGGAATTGTGTCTGGTTTTGAGATTATATTTCCTGCCAGGGGGCACTATGATTCTCAGACATGGAAGCCAGGGCATACAGAGGTGCATGCACCCATATGTTGCTCAAAGCACACACACAGGCACCCACACAGACCCTAGACCAAATCTACCTGCCATGAGCACAGTACATGTATGCGCACAAAGGCGTCTCTTCACCTGGCTCCCTTTCTTTGCCTGGCTAACTCTTCATGGTCTCAGGCGTCAGTTTAATCCCACTTTTTCTGAGAAGTCTTTCCCAATTTCTCTTAATTTATGTTATATGTCCCTGCTATGCACACCAAAAATACTCTCTCCTTTTCCCGTCTTAGCTCATAGCACGCTTTACTGTGATTGGATATTAATTAGCTCCCTGAGTAGAGATGCTTTTAAAAATTTTATAACCATTTGTAATTTCACATTGTCTAGTATATAATAGGTGCTCAATAAATATTGTTGAATGGATATAAGAAATAGTCATACAAATTCAAACAAACCCATAAAATCACTCCCGTATACACATTCTCAGAGATATAAATGTATACACAAATATGATATATGCACAGAGAAATTAGCTGTTCCCATCCTCCACCCCCATCCATGTGCACAAGGCAGATACACACTCCCTCCGGCACAGAGATTCAAACATAAAAAGCAGGCCCACCTGGGTACTATCGTACACATACCCACAAGCAAAACACACACACACACATACACAAACATACATGATATGCACCTCAAGGAAGATATTTTCCTTGCACTTGTACTGACAACCTGCCCATGCAAATTGGATTTTCAGAACATTCTAATCCTTTGTTGACATATGTTAAGACAAAACAGAGGTGGGCAGACACAGCGTTTGAGCAGGGCGGATGTGTTTTTGCTGCAATGTAATGTCAGAAACTGTTGATGCAGAATTAATGCTCACTTTTACGAGTTTATCTTATGTCACAGAGTTGGAAAAAACCTCGGTGTAAATATTCATCATATGGCTTAATTGGTTTGATGTACCGTAGCAACAACCACAGCGCCAGACGCTTGCTATGGAGGCCTCCGCGTTGTTTCAAAGTCTTTATTATTATGACAGCAAAGTCTTGTTCATTAAAGTTTCACAATCCATTTTCATTAGGTTGAAGCTAAGTCTGTAAATGAACAGTTGCTCTGAAAAATCAAGCCCTCACAGTTCTCGCTGGGGAGGCAGCGCGTCTGTATTAATTATCAGGACGCTGGTGTCGATCGTCGATGTTAATTGCACTGATGGCTCGTTATTTGGGGAATTGCCGTGCATTTCATGCAGGGATAATAAAAATGAATTTTTAAACAAAGAGACTTAAAATAATATCGAATCTGCAGAGAATACCAACATCAAAGGCTTATCTCAAAGCTTTGAATTTTATCTTTGTGGTCCAAAATGTTAAAGAGGCGCCCGCAATGCAGTTGGTTCCAGTTTGCAGTGAAGGAAAACAAAACAAGAGTTAATTAACTGTTATTACAAACCTTTTCAACTTTAATTTGACTTTCAAATATTAGCATTTATCTATGAACTGTGCTTCTGGGTTTGACAAATTAGTTTTCACAGAACAAGTTTAATTAGGCGTCATTGTGCTTTTATGTCAGTTTTCAGAGCTCCAGACAATGAATGGATTAACTTATTAAAAGTCATCTGTTTAAAAGACTTTGTCGAATGGCAAATGGGTGGGCAAAGTTGCTAGGCTTTGCAAGGAGATGGGGAAAATGATATCGCTGGTTGGGTGTCAGGGGCGTTGTACATCAGATGACAAGAGGATTGGTAGCCCTGCCAGCTGAAGCCCGCTTTTGGGGCACCCCCATCTTCTTGTCCCCTCAAGTGGTAAGGGCTCTGTGATCCTTATACCAACAGAGTGCCTAGGAAAACTGAGTTGAGGAAGCCACTATCTCTATTGCAGAGATAGGAAATGACACAGAAAGTATTTACCACAGCATTAAGGTCTGCTCACACGGCAAGCTGCACTTGACTATATGTATTATGTTCCATGAGTCTCTAATTCAGAGGTCAGGTAACTTTCCTGTGAAGGCTGGACCGTACAGTCTATGTCACAACTGCTCAACCCTGTCATTGTAGCATGAAAACAGTCATAGACAATAGGTAAATAAGTGGGAGTTGCTGTGTTCCAATAAAACTTTATTTACAAAAACAAGTTGGGGGCCATCCTTACTTGGGATCCTGGTTTGCTGACCTCTGCTCTAGTTGAGTGTCACATGTTGATCTGGTCGCACCAAACAGAATACATTTAACAAAAGGGAGACTCTCCTCTACCAATTTTCTCTTAAAAGGACCCTTGACTTCTCATTCATCAAACATTTTTCTGACTGTCATCTAAGGTACTATGCATTGCTGGATAAATACACAGAAAAATTTTTTAAAAAGGTGTCCTGACCTCAGGAAGATCACATTCTTTGGAATCGACTATTATAGTGCTAGGATTTATTTATTTTGGCTTGTTGAATTAGATGAGTAATCTGTCAGAGACTGGAGTGTTATGAAGTTGGGCCCGGGATTAACCTGTAAATGAATTTGTAGAAAGAAACCATTTCTTATTACTTTCTTTGCTAACCTTTCTAATCACCCTGCAAAGCAGATCAGGGAAGAGCAAGACATGTAATTTGCTCAGAAACAAAGGAGCAGTCACAAAGGTCTGTTTAATCAGCATTAGTAGGAATACCTATAAATACGGCTCCATGTTGGACCACGGGTGTTTCTTGGAGAGCTCATGGTCTATAGAGGAGACAGACCTACTAAACAGTTATAATTGAGGGTGTGCAAAATACTGTGAGAGCACAGAAGAGGAAAAAGCCAATGTTACCTACCTGTAAGGGAAGCCTATAAATAAGTGATTTTAAGATGGGTTTTGAAGAATGAGTAGGAGTTTTCCAGGTAGAGAAGAAAGGATAAAAACATGTCAAGTAGAGGGAATAGCATGTGCCACACTCTAGTCCTGAAAGATCACTTTTGATGTGGCCGAAGCATGGTCCTCGTTAGGGAGTATGAAGGAAGGCATGCATTTACTCCTTTCACACCACCTGGGTGGGGCTTCACACTTGCTGTTCTCACTCTATAAATGATCTTTCCACAGGTATCTACATGGCTCGCTCCCTTGATTCCTATAGCTCTCTACTAAAGAGCAACTCTTCAGAGGGGTCTTCCTTGAGCACTATATTTAAAATAGCATTCCCTTTGTCTCACTGTCCCTTTGCCAGGCTTTATTTTCTTCTTTGCACATATATCATGTGGTATATTATGGATTTAATTTGTATTTTGTTTGTGTCTCCCAACTAGAGTGTCAGTTCCATGAAAGCAGAAGCGGAGTCTATGGTGATTTCTGTAGTATACCCGGCACCTGGCACAGCACTGCACAGAAGAGGTGCTCAGTAACTCATCAGGTATCTATGAGCCAGGCATTGGAAAGGGGGTCATACTTGCTCTAGAGATGCTCACCACCCGTTCAGTCACACAGCAAGTGGTCACAACAGAGTGTGCTAAGAACTAGAACAGATGATGGCCTTCAACGTGGGTGATGGGTCCTTGTCAGGGAGTATGGCAAGGTGGCCATGGAGGCCTCCTAGACAGGGAGGGGCAGGACTGGATTCAAACGTTAGCATCTCTGCTTATTTCCCCAGGGACCATAAGGGGCCAAGAGAAGGTGTGTCTGTCCAGGCAGGCGGCTGTCCAGTGCAGCCAGGTAGGGCAGAGCATGCTGTGGCCTGAAGGATTGTTCTGGAAACTCCAAGATGCTCATTACTGTGACCCCAGGACTCCTCACAAAAGCCCTGGGGGTGGAGGCTTAGGCCAGGACAACAGTGAGCAAGGGAGGCAAGTAAGGTGCAATACTGAAGGAGGCACCCCCTCTTAGAGGCTGGGCCTACATCTGCTTGAACCTGAGAGGGAGTCCCTCCTTATATGTCACTCTTTAGGCTCCTCTCCTGTCTCACCCTGGCCCCAGCCCTGCGGAGGAAGCTGCTCCAGAGGGAGCAGGGATTCAATGGCAAGGCCTTTTGGCTCCTATTCAGAATAGAGAATGGCATCTGGAAGTGCCTGAATTCAAATCATGGAAAGAATAGGCCCAGGAGGTTGGGGTCTTAAAGAAAGAGATGGGGGAAGGAAGCAGATTCCAGGGGCCTGGGTTCTAGCCTCAGGGCCATTGCTGCTCCCACATCTGGCTTCTGCTTCTCCACCTCCCCACTTCTGGGCTCAGTGCCCCCTGTGTCTCTCTCTAGATTTCGCCTACCCATGTATCCAGACCAGTGGGTACACCGGGCAGGCAGGACTGAAACAGCTTTGGTTCACCTCTGCCTTTGCGGGACATGGTGAGCTTCTGGGGACAGTGCACAGACTCCCTCCTGGGGTTCTCTTCTGTTCTTCCTCTCGGTTCCCCTGCCTTGTAGTTGCCTATCCTCAGGACTTGGCTTTGGTTTACCTGGAGGTCCACCCTTGGCTCCCTTGGGATTTGCTGTCATCCTTAAGTCGTCTCTCCTGAGGATGGCTGTCCAGCTGCCTGACCCTGTATGCTGGATTTCCCTTCCCAGAGCCATGTTTCCCGGTGAGAGCTGTCCTACTTACAGGTTCCTGTAATGTCAGGGGACTTCTCAGCCTCTCGGGCCCTGAGTCTCGCCTGCCTCAGAGGCAAGGCCCTGGATGTGTCCAAGATCAACCCACAGTTCCCTGCAGATCTTTGTGAAGCCCTGGAGGTTGCTATTAGGGTTACACTCTGTTATAATCTGGGTGCAAGGATTGTAGTCTGGCCATAACACAAGGGAAAGGGAACATCAGGCAGTATCTTGTGGATGGAATGGAGGTGAATAAACAAAACCATACCCAGGCCGTCACTAACTGTGCTTGAAACAAGGGAAACAGCCTCCCTTCAGGCTCCTCAGGTTTAAGACTGCCTCTCATGTATCTCCCATTACCGCTACCTAAGAGGTGCCTCTGTGAGAAGAAAAACAAAATAATTTCATCCTTAAGAGATTCTTTTGAAGATAGATTTATTATTCCCATTTCACAGATGTGTAAACTGAGGACTGGAGAGGTGAAATGACTTGGGTTAGAGAGCTGGTAAGTTATAAGTCTGACCCCAAGACTATGCCCTTTCATGGTGTCCCACGTTGACCACATGAGCCCAGGCCTCTCTAGGGAAGCTAAGCTAGGGCACCCTCTTCTTATCACCTTGTCATTTCCAGGAAAGAGAATGATGGCTTGGTGCATACATGCAAATGACATGGAGCTTTTCGCTGCCGTATCCCTTAAGCGCAAGCACTTGTTCATTTCTATAAATGTTAACATATCAGGATGTATTTTGACATGCTACTAAGATAAGTGCTAGAGCTGACAATAATAATGTATAATTTATGTCTCTCATATTACCTTCCCATCACTGTGCTTACATTATTACATAAATTAGTTTAATGTATCTGACATTCATCAGATAATTTAAGCATTTGTTCTTTTGTCTCTGTCTCCTGCTTGCAGGCTTCGAGGCTGGAGATCATGGCACCATTTTGGCACTAATTTGCAGGAACGCTGGGAAAGTTAGGGAAGACTTTCCTCACATGCATAGAAGAGATCTGCTTCCTGTGTGAGTGGCTAGGCCGTAGCTTGCAGACAGCCCTGGAAAAAGCACTTACCTCAGAGGTAAATGGTAACAATGGCCACGGATACTTGCCATCCCAGTATGTACAGCCCTACGTATTGTGACATGGAAGCTCCTCCCATCCAGAAGTGGAGTCTATTTCTCTACCTTCTGAATCTGGGATTGGCCATGTGTCTGGCTCTCGCCAGAAGGACATTAGCAAACTCGTGCACAGTGATTTACCCCCTTGCTACTTTTGGAAATCTGCCCTTACCATCATGTGAAAAACCCCCAAATAGCCGCAGGATGATGCCTAATTACATCCTTTGATCTTGCTGATACTCAGCCATTTGCCAGACGTGTGAGGCCAGTCACTGCTACATAGCTGACTGCATGCCCCACCTAGCCCAGCAGAAGAACCAGCCAGCAGATCCCAGCTCAATTGCTGATCCGCAGAATTCTGAGCTAACTGCATGGTTGTTATTTTAAGCCAATAGTTTGGAGCGATATATTACACAACAAAAAATGGCACAGATGGGAGGCAGAGGTTGATTGACAGGGGAGTCCTACTTATCGTTGCTGGAGAGAAGGGGATATTTCTTGACTTCCTGTTGTACCTCCAGTCTGGGCCAGGCACTTGCACATGTATTATCTCCTTTGGCTCTTACACTGGGGATATTATTTTGTGAAGTTGGCGCTTTTGTCATCCCGTTTCAGAGTCCAGGAGACTTGAGATGCAGAATATTTAGGTTACTTACCACTCACAGAGCTAGTGAGTGGTAAAGTCAGGATTCAAACTCAAGTCTCTCTGCCCAAACACCCCATCCCTAACCATTTACTGGATTCTTTAAAGGAGGAGAAAAGTTTGAAGTGATTAATTCTGAGTTTGTATTTTTCCCTGGTGAAGGACATCATAAAACAACCCCAAGTGTTTGATATGACAATAGTCCAAGGAATGTTGATACCATGCCATTTGCAAGGTTTTTTAAACGCTTGCATTATCTCATTAATGAATTAACCTAGCCTGTTGGAGTTGGTATTGCAGTCCCTTTTTCTAGATGAAGCAAGTATATTCAGAGAGGTTAAGGAATTTGCCCAAAGTAAGCAGGGAAGCCAGGACTTGAGCTCAGGCTTCTTGCATCCAAAACTCATGCCTGCTGCCCTGAGCCAGGGATCTGCATTTCCAGTTTTCCTAGCGGAACCTCAGGCTGGATGCTTAGCCCCCAATGACCTCATCATTGTCAGAGATAAAGACAATAGATTCAGAGATACGACCTGTGTGCAGGGCCCTGCACCACCGAGGGCCTGGAAGGTTGCTGAGACAAATATGTGTTGGTTCCTGTCCTCACAGAGCTCGCTCTCTGGCTGGGGAGGCAGCACTCGGCAGTATGTAATATCTGGGTCTGTGCAGTGCTATTGTGCGGTGGAGTGTTGTCTCATGATCTGTTGTAGCGGCACCTTCTTTTTAAGTGATGCTAACACCTGTCCACTTAAATAAATCAACATGCCCATTTTCACAGTCAATGCCTGTGACCCGTGGGCTGAACCATGGGACCCCTTCAAAGCGCATCATTCTGTTTCCATGTTCACAAGCGTTAAGCAGCAGTCGAAGATTTAAAACTGAAATGTCCAGTTTTGGAGAAGCTGATAGAATTCGCAAATTGATACGAAATTTTTTGGTGGCAGTGTGGATTAGGTGACATTTGACCCTCAAATTCTCGGAATTTATTCTAAGGAAATTATTTACCATGAAGATGTGCCAAGATTTAGTTATAACATTTTTCATGGTGATGACATTTAATTGAAAACAACCTAACTGCCCGGTAACAGGTATTGGTTAAATAAAATATGATACATCCACACAATGTGCTGTTAACCAGTGAGTTAAAATGATGCAGTGGATTAATAACAGGAGATCATGAAAAGAAAGGAGAGGTTATAAAAATAATATTGCGGTGTGAATTCATGTAAACAAGGTATGTACAGGGAAATTCTGGAAGGTTATGTACCAAAGTAGTAACAACGGCTATTTCTGGTAGAGAGACTGGGAAGTTAAGAGTATTTCTAATTTTCTTCTGTATGTTCATTCGTATTCTTTTTTCATTTTCTTCATGAGTGGTGATACCCATGCTCTAGTTTTAAGTTCCACTGCAAAGTAGATGCAGAATTTAAGAAGCAAGGGGTGGGAGAAATGCTATCAAGATTTGTGTACTAATATCTCATACTTTCTGCTCCTACCCTAAATCTATCTGGGTTTCTTATGCATAGAGCTCACGTTGTCCCTCCTTTTGTTTCAAAACAGATCTGATCAGTTTTTGGTACAAAGAGAAGAGGCTTTGATGTCAGACAGATACGGGCTCAAATCCTACCCTTTTAACTACGTGAGTGATATTGAGCAAGTCACGTAACTTCTCTGAGCTTCCATTTCTTTATCTGTAAAGTGTGACTATACAACCTAGCTCGCAGCATTGTTGAGAGAATTAGACACACTGTGTAAAGAGCCATGCATAGTACCTGACATATAGAAGGTGCTCAATAAACTGGTATTCTGTTGTTGTTTTGATATCATTATTATCACGTAAAAGAACCAGAGAATATGGATACTATACTCATTTTTTTTCCTGGTGGGCAGATTGAATCAGCAATAGAAATGGACTTTCGCAGGGTTCCAAGTGTAGTAAGGAAATGCTTGGCTGTTGAGCCTAAGATTTATCTCCTCCTTGGCGGTACATTTTAAACAAGCTCCTACACATTTACTGGGGCTCAACCCAAAAGCATTTCCACTCTGGGCAAAGGCCTATTTCCTCTTACAGGTAAGTCAGGGTTATTATCTTACATATGGAGGAAAGTGCCTCACTTGCCCCAGTATAAGCTTAACCTAGAAGGGTGCCTGGTACCCCCTGTGCAGGCCTGTGCCTCTGGATTGCGTTGGTAACTGTTCATGGTGCTCTTTCCTACCCAGCCTCGGCAGCCTCGGGGAGTCTTCTCCACATGGTGTTTCTTGCAGCTCCTGACAGTAATTAATCAGAGGTTGCTAACGGAATGAAACCTATTTGCTTCTTTTGGATGAGAGCTGGGTTGGGGAGAGGGTGGTGGAGGTTGAGAATTCATCTATTTCAACCTCCTAATTTACTTCTGGGAGGTTAGAAGAAGAGTTTTTCCTCTTCTGGGCCTCATTTTCTTCATTGACTTAATGAAGTCCTAGGAATAGATTAGGGCTGGTGAGAGGTTTTCTTCCGTGAGTCTACTTTGAAGAGTCAGTATCTCTACAAAGAAGATTTGTGCAAACGTATTCAAAGGCTGCATTCAGACTTGGCTAGAGGGGGTGTGTCATGCAGGGTGTCATGCGGGGTCTCTGGTCCCGCTCCCCACATAAGAACGCAGGATATGGCTAGGACAAACAGAAACACCCACGGAGCCATAGGTAGGGAAGTCATACCACTATGGTCTCACTGGAGGTTGGGTTTACACAACGTGCGACCTGCTGTCCGCTTTGCTGCCAACCGACCGACTCTTCTCCACTCTCCTTCAGTCTCCTCCTCTCTCCTCCGTAGCCGCGGCAGTTATATTAGTGGCCAATGGCTCAATGGTTACAGCTGACAGCCAACCAGCCACAGCTGATGGCCATCTACTACCTGAGCCAGCACCTTTCCACATGAGGCCGAGAGCCTGGAAACTGCTCTCTGGGGCTCTGTCCTCACAGGGTGCCATGTGGGTTAGCGATTAACCCTGTGCCATGGAAGGGGTTGTGGCAGTGGTAAGTGTGCTAGGTGTTTGTCATTCCTGGATTGGACCTTTTTGAGTACTTCCGAATGTCTACCTTTTTAGGAAACTGAGGCCCAGAGGAGGAAATGACTGGTCCAAATGAGTTTGTGGCAAAGCCAGGACTGCTATCTGGGGTTTGGCTCCCTGTTTGAGGCTTGTTCCACAAAGACTCAAATCAGACGTCAAGTCTCTGGGCAGTATGAGCGTTCCTCAGGAGGCAACATAAGTTCTTGGCGAATGGGCATTGTCAGTCCCTCCTTCCCGGGACTGAGCTTGGCTGCCTCAGGGGGACTGTCCACTTTGCCTGTGAGCCCCATACAGCAGTGGGCCCTGGAGCTGGGGGCCAGGATGCTCCTCCAGGTTCCCCGGAGGCTTCTCTCTGGGTCCTTCCTAAAAGGCTTGGGGAAGTAAGTGATTAGATTCCGAAGACTTTTCCCTGGGGTGGAGTTGGGGGTGGGCAGCATTTTCCAGAATGGGGCTTTGGCAAGGCAGGGGGCTCAGCTAAGAACTACAGGGAAGCAGCAGGGGCTCCTTAAATATGCAGAGGGAGCAGCTGCCTTTGATCTCTCCAGCCAGAAGCAGCCACTCCCCGCTGAGCTAGAGTGTGCATGTGTGCTTGAGGGTGGCATGTGGGTGTGGGTTAACATGTAAATGAGGGCAGACTGTACCCAACATGTGCATGGTGCATGTATGTGGGCACACACAGGCACCACTACAGATTCATATGTGTGTGCACACATCTGCATATAGGTGCTGGTATCCAGCATGGGAGTTCTCAAGTGTGTACGCTTGTGTATACCATGCCGTTTGTTGGGCTGAGCACATGTCTGCACATTAGTTTATCTGAGATATCTCTGTAACACAATCATATTATCTGCCCAGCAATCCACATTTGGGGCAAATTATTCCCAGCATGGCTGCTGGAGGCACCATAAGTAGCACAGCCTGGTCCTGCCTCCTGGCCCAATTTAATTTGTCAAGGGATGAGTCTTTCTAGTACCCACACACCTGGTCACCGATGGTCAGGAGATAGTGTGGTAGATTGGATTACTACTCAAAACTTTCATTGTCTCCTCTTCCTCATTGATGTCAGGAATGGCTGAATGACTTCCTTTAACCAGTGGAATGAGAGCCCAGGTGACACACATGACACACGAGCAGAAGTTCTAAGACCCCTTGCATGGCTTGCCACCTCGTCTCCTTTCCCTCTGTTTTGTGTGACTATATACATGGGCACATTGCACTGCTATGTGTTTGCATGTATATTTGTGTGTTTTCATGTATGTGCTGATATTTATGGAATATGAGTGTCTGTATCCTTGTATGTCTATGCGTGTCCTGGTTATCCTATGAAGCCATGTATGGATGTTTGTGGTATACAAGAATGTGTGTGGATTTGCCTGACACATAGTAAGTGTTCAATTAATTTTTTGGAATAACTATGTTGTACTACAACAGAATGTGTGCATGTTTGGTGCACAACAAGTGACTTAGAAAGAATGATGTGGGGAGGAGGGGTTGGTTATGCTTGGCAGTGTTCTCCTGGGACATCTCCCAGCACTACTTGGACTCTGGGCGGGGACGACTCTCAGACTTTCATTCCTTCCAAAGGGTTTAGACATCGGTATCACAGGTTACCTACCCCTTGGGCTTCTGTCTGGCTGGGCTTCATCCTTCCTTGATCCCTTGGGATAAAAAAAAAAAAAAAAAACAGCCCATGCTGACCTAGCCAGTCTCTGGGGGTCCTGGAAGCCACCATGGAGGCCTGGGAAAGGCCTGGGTTTCAGGCATTTCTGGAAGGATCACTGAGGTTCAGTCACTCTGTGCCCTCTGTTGGAACTCTGGGTCAGGTGTTCATTCTTGTAACAGGGAATTTTAAGCACCAGACTTTCTGCATTTATTTGACTTGGGCAGTTTTATGATTAGGTGTTTTGACAAGAAATTTGGGACTTGAATTTTGCTATTTGCACTTTATTGTCAGGTGTTAAGAAAGTATTCTGAATTGGTGAGGTGGAAAGATTGAAGAGACAGCAGGAAAGGGTCATGGAGGAGAGGTGGCAAGATTGCTACAAAGAAAAGAAACATCACACGTGGGGGCTTTCTGAGGGAGAACCAGGGGCTTCTGGGGCTTGAAGGAACTTTAAAGATTAGCTGGTCCAACCCAAACCCCGTGCTCAAATTCTCTCTATAAATACTAATTGTAATGATAGTGCCTATAACAGCTACTATGCTGAGCTCCCACGTGCAGCACAGGAAGTTGTTCTAGTCAGGCTTGATAGGTCACAGGGAAGAGAGACCCACCCGGGATAGCTCATGTCTCCTCTTCTCAAATATCCTCTTCCCTCCTCTCCTCTCCCGTCCTCTTCTCTCCCCTTCTCCCTCCCTCCCTTCTTCCTTTTTTGCCTCCCCTTCTTCTCTCTCCCTCCCTCTCTTCTTCTATTTTTCCTCCCCTTCCTCTCTTCCTCCCTTCCTCCCCAATGCTAACTATAAAGAGCTCTTCATAATTACTTACCCTCAACCTGTGTCTTTTGTTCTGTGTCTCTTGAGTTAATACAAAGCAAGCCCAAACCTTCTTCTGTGGGACCACCCTGCAGAGGGGTGAAGTCAGGGGTTGTGGCCCCAGAGTGGCATCTTCTCCAGACCCTTTAGCTTCAACTCTTCCTCCTCTGACCTCATTCCACGCCCCCTCCCTACCTTGCCTTCCTCAGTCAAATCAAGCCCGTCAATTTCTCTCTTCAAGTATGGCTCCCAATTCTTGACTCTTTCCTCTCTTGTAAGGTGTGATGCAAGCTCAGCTGAAGCCCAGAGATGAAAACACACATCAAGAGACACTCCTTACCCCCTGCTTATGTCCTTAAAAAACTTCTACACCCAATGGAATCTTTGTGAAGAGTCCCTGAAGTCCCTGGGTACCTCAAATCCAGTCAAGATGATCAGTTACCATCAGTGCTGGAAGGTTCAGTGCAATTTAATTCAATTCATTTGGCAAACATTTAGAGCATGAATTCTGGAGTCAAGCAAGCCTAAGTTTGGATTCTGGGTCTATCATTTCTTAATTGATTTAGTATCAAGTGATCACTCTGAGCTCTCGTTTTTCTCATCTGATTTACAAAGGGGAGTCCATACCTGATTCATGGGCTTTCCATGAAGATCAAATGAAACCACATATGTGAAACACTTAAAACAGTGCTTCATCCAACCAATCACCCCTTCATTCATTCATGTATGCATTTATTTATTCTATGTGCTAAGCATTTTGGGGATTTTTCTAGGGGCATACAGGGTCTTTGCCTTCACAGAGTTTAAAGAGGCATGTGCTTATCACATACTCAGGAAATATTGCCCTGCTCACCTTCTACATGTATCTGCATACACAGGGGACAGTGCTGGGCAACTGGATGTGGGTAGAGATATAAATAAATGAATAAATCAAGGCAACTTCTCTCAAGGAACTGAGGATTCAGGAGCATCACTCTGAGGTTAGGAAGGGGGCTGCCCAAAGTGTTTAAACTCAAATTTAAATTTGATACCAAGTCCTACGATGACACTAAAAAACTTGTCTTTCTTGGTGTCTGGGATGCTGATAGAACGCAAGGACCTGAACTGGAGCAGAGGCAGCCAGTTTCTCAGAGAGTCCCACAAAGAGAGAGAAACTAGATCAGGAAGAATGGGTAGCTAGAGTCAGCTCAGACTAATTCTGAAGGGAAATATGATAAGGTGAGGTCCATTGAACTTATTCCTGATCTAACTCTGTTTTGTGTATTCATTCATTCATTCATTCATTCATTCTTTCATAAACATTCTTTGAGAATCTGCTTTGTGCCAGGCACTTGCAACGTGTTGGTATAAATTCCTCCCCTTGTGTTTTCACAACATGATGGGAAATTGGCCATGATAACCCATTATAATGAATGCTAAGATAGGGGAGGGGTGTCACACGTGCTCCCTATGTTATGGGAATATAGAGAAGGACCATCCTTCTCCAACCAGAACAGTGGTTTTCAAGAGGGGGTGATTTTTGTTGCCCAGGGGACATTTGGAAATTTCTGGAGACATATTTGATCGTCACGATTGGCGTGGGGGCTACTGGCATCTGGAGACTGGAGACTGGAGATGCTACTTAACATCCTATAATGTACAGGACAACCCCTCACGGCAAAAAGAATTTTGTGGCTCAAAATGTTCATAGTGCTGCTATTGGAGAAACCATGCTCTAGAAGGATCATACGAAGTTTCTCAAAAGGAGAGATACTGAGTTGAATCCATAAGGAGAAGAAATTAGCTGAATAAAGAATGGGGCTAGTGCAGACTTTCCAGGAAGAGGGACAACATATTTAAACACTTGGAAATGGGAGAGGAAGGAAGCAACAGCAGGAGCCAGCGGAGGGAGGAAAGAAAGAAAGGGGAAGGGAGAGGGCTAGTATTGTTCTGGGAGTATTTTAATGTGGTGAGAAAGAAAGGCATCAGGCAGAGAAGAATAAGAGGGAAGGATAAATCAATCGTAATATATTATCTGAGAGGAATAGTTCACTCTCAGAGTAAGAAAGAAGTCTGGGGTGTGTGGTTTAGACTCTCACACAGTAACATTTTTAGGATATTTCAATTGCTTCTAGAAATGGGAGGAAAGTGAAAGACAGAAATGGGAGATTGTATGGGCCTCAACCGGAAGTGACATGCATGATGCTGGGCTACATTTCATTGGTCAGAACCCAGTCATGTGGCCTCAACTAATAGCCAAGTCTGTGAATGCTGTCCTTCAATGTGCCCAGAAGGAAAAGAAAATGAATTTGGAGATTGCACAACTTTTTGTTTTTGCCATAAATAGGATGGAAGGGAGAGGTCATGGACTAAGACATGGAGACTTAGAATTCCTAAGAACAGGTGCCAAGGTAATAGTAGTGGCCATGGGGGTTGTAAGAGAATCGGACAAGACTGTTGTCAGACTCAGAAGGTTAAAGTCACATAACCATGCACTGTTTGGATGAGTCCTTTAATGAAATTACCATAAAACGTACATCAGAGATGCCTCCTGGCTGCTCTTATTTCATCATTAGAAGTTATTCTGAGGATTGCATTGTCTCTACTGCTCTGTGAGTTTTGCTGTTGATATGAAGTGACAAGGTTCTGTCTTACTGAAGGGATAGTTGGAACATGGACAAAAGGTGAGTTTGGGAGGAAAAATATTGCTGAGATCTTTTTAGATTTCCATTCTCTAGATTTCATATAAAGTCTTTGCAAAATGAGAGCTTGCCCATTATGTGCCTAATAGTGTGCCAGATGCTCTGGGGATATGAGAGGGGAAAGGTATGAGCCTGGCTCTCAAGTGACTAAGATTTTTCTTCAGGGAGCTTCAAGTAACTCATGTGACACAATTATGGAACCCAAAGTAATCAAACTCTTGAGATGCAGGTGCTAAGTGTTGTACAGTTTCCTAGCAAGGCGAGAGATCAAGATAGACAGGTGTTGATGGAAACATTTCTGTGGGAGGCGGTGCTTGAGTTGGGTCTCTTAGAGTTCCCTCAAAAGCCATCATTCCCTTGTGTATTCCAGGGCTAACAGCATGACTTTGGAGTCAGGTGAGCATAGGTTTGGAGCTGGATTCTATCTTTTACTAAGTCTTTGCTATTGAGTAAGGGTGGATAAATGAGATACCATTCACACAGACTGCCTACCTAGCACAGAGAAAATGCTCATAAGTGGTAGATGCTAGATTGTAAGAGAACAATAAATGTATATTGCCTGAAGCCAGACTTCTTGGGTGTGATTCCCAGTTCGGCTGCTTACTTTCTGTGTTTGATTTTGGACAAATCACTTAACCGCTCTTTGCCTCAGTTTCTTTATCTGCAATACGGGTATAAGGATACTGCCTATATTCTAGGGTTACAGTAAGTGGTAAATCCATTAATATCTTAAAGAGTATGTAACCTGCTATGTAAGTTGCAGCTATTATTATAATTATTAGAAAAATAATTGTTTTACCTCCACACATGAGAAAATGTGGCATTTCCTTTGTCAGAGATCCACAGAATAATTCAGACACATGCAGTGAGTTTTATTCTGTGTGTGTGTGTGTGTGTGTGTGTGTGTGTGTGTGTGCGCGCGTGCACCCATATGTGTGTGTGATGGAAACTGATGGTCTGAACGACGGCACCTTCCTCACATTGTGACTTTGACACATGCATTTTCAATTAAATTGAGTTCCCATTTCACTCTACTCATTTGGCAGCAACCACAAGTTCATGGAAAAATATGAATAGACAAGGGGAAGGTGCACAAACCAAGGTGGGGGTGGGAGAGTCAGAGAATCAATTTACAGTTTGTCAAGACAAGAGTATTAGTGCTTCCCTTTTATAAAAAAAAATTAATGCGCTGGATCTTTGTCTGGCATGGATCATAACAGCTATAGAAATTGCATTTTGAATACTCACAATGTGTCAAGCATGTTGCTAAGTGCTTTATAAGTGTATTATCTCATTTAATATTCATAATACCCTAGTGGTATTTCCGTGGTTGGTACCATTTGAAAGACTTTAAGATATTAACTGGCCTGAGGTCACTTTGTCAGTATATGATGAAGCCAAGACTAAAACACAAGCCGTTCTGACTCCAAAAGGTCATGGTCTTAACTGGGGCTGATGTCCAGCCAGGACATGCGAGGACGGCAACACAGGAAGTTTGTAGTCACTGTCCTTTCTGATGGGTGGGCCCTCTGATGTGTTGGCGGTCAAACATTTCCTCTGTCACTGCTTCTCAACTGTGAGGCAATATTACATTGTTATAATTAGAAGGAGGAAGAAGAGACAAATATGAAGATCTTCTTAGAACTTATGACACATTGATTTGAAGGGAAATAAAACTACACTTTAAAGTGCACAAGATCTTAGGAATAAAGTGGTCACTGAATGTGTTTGCAACACCTAATCAGCATGGTAGAAAGGAAAAGGCACTGTGATAGGAGTCAGGGATCTGGCTTAATACTCCTTCCTCACCCAGGAGAAAGATGCTATTGACAAAACAGAGAGAGAGAGAGAGAGAGAGAGAGAGAGAGCCAGAGAGAGAGAGAGAGACAGAGGTGCAAAATCTATCAATCACTGACAATTCTCAAATCCTTGCCTCCTAGAGAAAACCTGAGAACTATTGTTAGCACCTTGGTGGTGTGTGTGTGTGTGTGTGTGTGTGTAATTTTAGAAATACATTTATATAGTATGCCAGCTGTAGGCTGAGGGGGTTGATCTTAGATATCCTCTCCCTCAGAAAGCAATCTGATAATAGTTCAATTACTCCTGTCAAGTTGTCCAATGGGAGAAGCTGGGGATATTGCCACTTTTGACTGGCTGGCTGGGCTCTAGTTCATCATTCTTAGTGAAATAAATTGTCGAACGGGAAAATTTCTTAGTGTGTAAAACTGAAAAGCAGAACTCATATAGTATATAATTCTAACAATGCTGTATGAAAATGCAGCAAAAATAGAGTCAATTATACACTGTCAAAGCTTTTCTCCAAACAGCTGCTTAACAGAATATGACAATTTTTCCTACAATGTAGTAAAAAATTTAAAAAAAAAAAGTTTTCTCACAACGCCAACTACACAGGGCCGAATTCATTAACACTTTACTACCTTAAACTCCATTGTAAGCGAAAAATAATATGACGCAACTTGTCACTTTTTCTTTTCCCGATTTTGTTACTGTGACACATTAAGATCTGGGCGCCTGCTAGCATGTTGTGATCTACATTTAATGATCTTAACAGGGGCTTAGTAAGAGATTGTTCGTTTCTCTTGTGCTATTCCTGAGCGGGGTGTTACATGAACAGTGAGACCCAATTATATCATCGTATAATTTACAAAAGAGAAAAAAAAAAGTTCTTTTCACGGCATGTTCCCCAAGGAGACTAGGAGTATTGTAGCAGTTTCTTGGCTCTGCTTTACAACAATATAATTAGCTATAATCTGAGCATTTGCATATAGTACATAGAGCAGGAGTAATTCTCTGCTTGCTGGGTTAGCATGTAAAATGGTCTTTTATAAGACAGTCTCTCTGATACACCTAATTTTACTTAGCACATTTGCATCTATGTTGTGGCTGATCATCACGAATGGAAATTGTCACTCTCAATATGGAAGGAAAATGAGGAAATGCATCATAATGAAAGGTAATTTTTTTTTTTTTTTTAACCAGCAGATTTTAATCAAGAGCCTACTGTGGACTCAGAACTGGGATGGAACCCTTACGCTTTTGAGATAAAAGTCCAGACTGTAGTTCACTCCAAACTTTCTACAGCTTTACAGCTAGGCTTACATTTCATGCACCTTGTAATCTGTGGTTAGGGTTCCAAGCCCTTCAGCACTATGATATCTGGAGCTTCTACTCTAAGCATAGGTCTTAGCTTCCTTAAACAAACAAGAAGCAAGACTTTCGGGGATTGAGGAATACATAGGGATACATGAGAGTTTATTGGTTTGCTATCTCTTTCTTCACTTTCATTCTCCTTCACTCACCCTTAACTGCCACACCTGGGGATTGATCATAGGCCTATAAACGGGGCACATGAGTTGATTTCACCTTAGGGAGTGTGTGAGTATGGTTCCAAAGTATAAGGCAAAATCCTAGAGTCGAAATTGCCCTTGAAAATCCCACAGAATCATTCCGAAGAAATTTGAGAAGCTCCCTTGTGAGAGGTCAGTGGGAACTGAGCCAATGAGGAAGTAGTAGGTTCACAGCAGTTTCACATTTCAGGCTCCCTCCAGGGCACACCCTAATTGTGAGTGGAATAGCCTCACGGAAGTACTTATCTCTCAATATCCCTGTGTCTCCCGCTCTCTTCCTCTCCAATCCATTTAAACAGAAGGATTTAGTTGGCAATAAGGATAACCCTCGTTCACTCCCACTAGAATGTAAGCTCCACTGGAATGTTGGTCTTGTTCACCTTCCTTTCGGCACTAGCACTGTGCCTGACACATACCAGGCACCGGGTAAGTATTTACATAAAGAGTGATTGAAAGGGTTTGTGAATCCGTCAACCTCAGTCCCAGGAAATATACTAGAAAGGCTACGGTGGATATTAAACCCCACTGGTCTTGTTCAACGGATATCTCCATCTTACTACTTTGAAAATTCAAAAGATAATAGAGATGTGCCGCTGATATGTTTTCTCCAAAATTTGATTTATTTCCTCATTGAAGGTTTGAGACTGTAAAATTCTGTGCCTTTGGAATGGATTGGAGTTGAGTTTTGGCCAGCCAGTATACACCAGTTGAACACTGGTAATCTTGGATGTGTAGAAATGTAAAATGTTCAAATACATGGTGATGGAAGGAGAACTGACTCTGGGTGGTGAACACACAATGGGATTTACAGATGATGTAATACAGAACTGTACACCTGAAATCTATGTAATTTCACTAACAATTTTCACCCCAGTAAATTAAAAAAAAAAGAAATGTAAAATATTAATGCTACAGGGACTCTTAGAGATAATGGAATCCAGGACTCCAAATCCATAGGTGGATGTTATAGGTTAAATTGTGTCCCCTCAAAAGATCATATGTGAAACTCCTAACCCCCAGTACTTCAGAATATGATATTATTTGGAGATAGAGTCTTTACAGAGGTAATCAAGTTAAAATGAGGTTATTATGGTGAGCCTTAATATAATTTGTCTCATTTCCTTATAAAACGGGGAAACTTGGACCCAGAGACACTCATAAAGGGTAGACAATGTGAAAAGACACAGAGAGAAGATGGCCATCTATAAGCCAAAGAGAGAGACCTGGAACAGATTCTTCCTTCACAGCCCTTAGAAAGAACCAAACCTGCTGACACCTTGAATTTGGACCTGTAGCTTCCAGAACTGTGAGACAATAACTTTCTGCTTTTTAAGCCACCCAGTGTGTGGTATTTTGTTATGGCAGCCCTTGGAAACTAATACAGTGGATAAAGTGAGGACCAAACTTAGACTAGTACCCCGGACCCTTGTTGTTAGGGAAGATGATTGATGATTTTGACCAGGCTTGATTAAATATGAAGAATCTCAGCACTAGAGGGTATTTTCAGGTCTTTTTGTCTCCTCCATGTGTGATTCTTGAAAGAATCACTCTCTTCCTACTGTAAGTCTGTTTTTCACTCAACCAACAAATTTGCAGAATATCAGTGAATTTTATCTACTACCAAGTATTAGGAGATGTTAGACTTACTTTTCCTACTTTTTCCAGTGATTTCTTTTCTTTTCTTTTCTTTTCTTTTCTTTTCTTTTCTTTTCTTTTCTTTTCTTTTCTTTTCTTTTTTCTTTGGTGGAAATTTTGAAAGCAGGGGAAAGAAACAAAGAATACAGCAGGGAGTGGGAAGCAATGCAAGAAAATACAAGGCATAATTTGTATTATATGACTTATGTACCAGCCCTTTAATTTTTTAACTTTTTAACTTAAAATAATTTTATAATCTTACCCAAAATTTTCAATAATAGTGAAAGAGCTTCTAAATACCTTACACCTAGGTTCACCAATTGTCCATGTTTGCCACAATCCGTCATATATATGTTCCTTTCTTCCTAAGTATTTGTGTGTGTGTGTGTGTTCTCAGATTTGAGTTAAAATCACACATTATGTTTAATTTTCATGAATCTTTAGTCTCTTTTCTTACCTGGAAAGATTCCCTAATCTGAAGATGTTGACATATTTTTAAGAGGTTCTGGTGCGTTTTTCTCTGTACATCACACACAATTATGGTTTGTCTCACCAGCTTTCTCTTCCCCCAATACACTGTACTGTGTAGATAAAAACAACAGAGTAATAATGAGTACCACTAAGGATAAGTTCTGAGAGGAAAATTCATATCTTCATCCATCATACACAGGAATTTTATAATCTCCATAGCACCTTGTTTGTACTTTTTTGGAGGACAGATTTATTAGTTCTTGCTTTGTTTCAATGGATTTCAAAAACTGTTCAGGTTGTAGAATGCCTGGAAATCAGGGCCCTTTTTACAAATTTATGAAAGAACCTCTTTTTAAATGCATACCAACAAACTGTAAAACCACTGCCATGTCCTCTTGCAAAACAAGAAGCAAAGCAAACTGTTGAACTAAACATTATCCATTGTCTCTGAGTTTTCCTGTGGATGACTCATTCCTTGTCAATTCATTCTGTTTCCTGTGAGCCCAGTCTAGCAGTTTAGAGGTAACTGGATCTGAAGGTTAAAGAAAAAAAAATTGTGGTAAGAAAGATTGTAGCTAAAGAAATGTATCTTGTTAATATAATGTATTCTACAAATTGGAAAGTATTGGCGATGTCGGATTTTTAACTGCAGAATCCATGTTCAACTAGTGGAACACAAATGCCTACAAAGAGCAAAGTTAAGAACTATGGTTTTCTATCAGCATATATTCTCAAAGGGTATAGGATGAATGGATTACTAGTGCATGGGGACACCGGTACCCCAATACGTGGGGTAAATTGGTGGGGCCGTGGGACCTGGAATTCCTGAGCTGATTGCCTCTGACTTCTAGCAGCCTTGCAGATTTGTTCCAGTTTTCCCTTAAGATTATTATCATTTTCTATGCCTACCAGGAAGTGAAAAACAAACCAAAAAAAAACACAAAAAAAGCAAACAAAAAAAGCAAAAAAACTGGGAAACACTACAGCCACCTGTTTTATTTTATCCCTCCCTGAAGGCATGTGCCCAAAGGCAGAACCTGAGTCTTACTCATTCCTGTTCTGCAATTCCTAGATCAAGGCCAAGCACACAATAATTGCTCAAAATGTACTTATTGCATCAAAATCGCTGAATATGTGCTTCCTGCAAACACTGTGTAAAGAGTTGTGATGGTTGAATGATGAGATACTCTTTAAAGGGCCACTTTCCAACAGCTGTTGACTTAGAGGACAGAGAGGCTTTTCAAGCATAGTTTAAAGGACACCTTGAATCTAAAATAGAGCAAATGACAAAGTGGTGAAAGAAGAGACACATAACACATTTCTGGAAAAAGAGAGTGAACCCAATCCCTGACAGGACTAGCAGGTTAATTAAAGAATCTATCCTGATGATGCTGGCACATCTTCAATTCAGACTGACATTAACTCAAGGCACAGGCCCCAATCTATCTTTTCCACCAGCTGCCATCGCGCTGAAAGGCGTACCAGACAAGTTGATTCTTAAGGACCTTCTAGACATGTATAATTGTATCCTAGGTGAAAGCCCGCTCCCGGAGAGAGCTCATGTATCAGCAGGAACAGGGTTATCTGATTAACTCTTGACTACCTCGTAACGATCGGTGCGTAGAATGGGCAACAGGAAGGGAAAGTTTAGAACCAGCAAATTAACACTCTTTGAACGTCTGTAATATGCCTGGCACAGGGCCACTCACATTTTCATGTGGTGGTTAAGAGTGGCCACAACACAGTAGGACGGACTTGGGTTCAAATCTTGGGTCTGCTATATTCTGGCTGGATGACTGGGTAGGTTACTTTACTATAAGCTTTGGTTTGCTTGTCTGTAAAGCAAGTACCACAATACCTTTGTATTAGTGTCCTAGGAGTTCCATAACAAATTACAGCAAACTTGGTGACTTAAAATGGCAGAAATGTATTCCCTCACAGTTCTGGAGGCAAGAAATCAAAAATCAAGGTGTCGGCAGGGTCCAGCTCCCTCTAAAGGATCAGGAGGAGAATCCTTCCTCAATTCTTTCAGCTTCTGGTGAATCCAGGCATCCCTCAGCTTGTGGATGCACCACTCCAACTTCTGCCTCTGGCTTCACATGCCCTTTCCCTCTGTGTCTTCTGCTATGCTGGCTCTTAAAGGCCATTCTTCATTGGATTTAGGGTCCAATGGTACACACACACACACACACACACACACACACACACACACACATACTACCGATATAGATATGTGTGTGTGTGTGTGTGTGTGTGTGTGTGTGTGTATATATATATGTATGTATATAACACCAAGGGTGCCAAAAAAATGTATACAAGTGGACACTTTGGTCAATGTGCTCAAGCAGTAGTTCGCCATAATCAGAAGTGTCTGGACGCTGATGGTAACCACTTTGAGCACCTCTTGTAATTGCAGAAGTCAGACGTGACTTGTATTTATCTTTTGTTATCGGTATATACTGAGTATTACAATTTTAATACAGTTTTCCTTTCTTAAAATGTGTATACATTGTTTTGGCACCCTCTGTATATGTATCTTAGCACAATGACTGGCACATGGTAAGCACCCAGCGAATGTGACTATAGAGAAGTGTGTCACGCACAGTGCTATGAAGTCTGGGAAGTAGGTCCTATTAATCTCTTTTTGTGTGTTGCAGTAGGTTCAGAGAGGTTTGTTACCTTTCCCAACATCACTGAACTGGTTTTTCTATCCAGGGCTGAGTCACCACAATGTCTGTGTTTGGCCCCTTACCATGAAAAATGAGTTGTAGTCCCCAGTGCAGACCCTGAGACAAAGATTTGGATACAAGTAGATTATTAGAAAGTGACTCCAGGAAGCAGTGAGATAGTGTGGAAGGAACAAGGAAAGGGGAGAAGTCCAGGAAAGGGGTGTAAGTGAGTGCGGTACCACTGGGGGCGCCTGGGCTCAATCCCACTGTGACTTCCTGCAAGTTCAGTGTATATGAGAACTGTCCACTAAGAAACAGACGACCTCCAGTGTGGGCTAAGGGGATATGAGAGGGGCACCAAGAGCATCTCCTACCACTGACAACTCTGTGGTGGCAGAGTTCTTGGAGGCTCAAGTAAGACGGAGTGCTGCAATGAAGGGCAAGGGCAATGGAAGTGAACTCTGGCTTTTGGTAATTTTGCTTGGGCCACTCCTGGGGGGTTAGCTGGAATCCCAGGTTCTCAGAGCCGAAGGGAGCCTTATAAATCACGTGGTCCAGCATCACTCTCATCACTGTGGTCCCTATAGAATGCCTCATATTCTCAGATTTGTCCTCAGTGGGCATCTATAGCTATTACTTCGATACTCGCAGGGCCATGGGCTTACTACTTCCTAAGGCAGCCTGATTCATTGCTGTATAGCTCTCATTGTGAAAAACAATCTGTGTTGAGCCCAAAATTGACTCCTTGGGTCTTCCACCAGTGGGATTTAATTCGTTTCCCTGTACTGTCCCTTCTCTCTAAGAGATCTGCTTTTGCTTATACAATATTTTCAGTTCTACAATCCCATCCTGTCCCTGCCCTAGGGCAAGGGCTCTTTGGAGATACTGCGTTCTGCTCCTGTAGGGCTTTGCTTATAATGGCCTAGGAAGTAACTTAAGTGGTTTTAGAATAAAATATAACTGCACCCTCAGGGACAATTGCAGCATATGGTGTAGTAAGAAGAACATCCATTCAACAAATGCCAAATAAGCACTTACTTTGTGTTAGATCCTCAGATCCGTGGCCAGGAGTCTGTTGGGAGCAATGGAAATAAAAGCAACCAACTACAATGCCCAGGATAAAGGTCTTGAAAGGTCATTACAGGAAGGGCAGAATGAGATGCCATGCTTACCAAAGCCTGAAAGACTACATGCTCTGAGCATAGTAATTTCATCAAGAGAATTGGGGAAGACTTCATGGAGGTGGCATTTGATTGGGCTTTGAAGGTTAGTTAGGATTTTAGCAGATGCTGGTCCTGGCAGGAAAGGAATCTCAGAATGTGGGAATGGCATAAGAAAGTCCTGGAGATGAGGTCATCCATGCTTCATTCAGGGAATGCCAAGCTGTCAGGTGTTTCTAGAGTTTAGGGTGTATGTGTATGTGTGTATGTGTGTGTGTGTTTATACGGTTAATCTCACAAGAGTCTGGTATGGTAGAAGAAAGACTCATTTATACTGAATAGTAGGAAAACTGGTCTTGACTAACCCATTGGATAATAGGAAAGTCTTCAAATGCTTCTGCACAAGGGAAGAGAAAGACTCAATTTTTATTTTTAAAAGGGTCACTCTGATATTACTGTAGAGAATGAACTACATTGTGGGGAAACTGGAGACAGGGAAACTAGGTAAGAGGTGAATATAGAAATTCTGTAAAAATTTCTTCCTTCCTTCCTTCCTGCTTTCCTTCCTTCCTTATTTCCTCCCTTCTTTCCTTCCTTCTTTCTCTCCTTCCAATCTTAAGGATGTGTATGCTAATAATTGCACTAAGTATTAAGGCTTTGGAAAAAGGAAACAAGTTTTCTATCTTCAAGGGATTTATATCCAGTAGGGTTGAATGGGGAAAGTAGAGAGGAAAGGAAGGATAAAAAGATGTTTCAGAATGGAAGTAGATTCTCACCAGTATATAACTGTATGTGAATGAAAAAGAAAAGAGAAAGTAGAAAAAAGTTTTCACATTGGAAAAGGATGCCTGAATTCTAGGCCCAACCATACTACTCACTGGCTGTGTGACCTTTCACTAGTCCTAACCCCTCTCTGGTCCTATTTTTCTCATCCGCGATGTTTGCACTAGATGTTTTTTTCCAGTGCTTGACATTCCAACGTTCTATTATTTTGCCCATTAATTAGTAAGAGAAATAGCAAAGATTAAGTACTGATAAACTGTGGGGTATTTGGGGCATAGGAAGTGAGTCTAGGGCAGAGTGAATCTGTGAGGACATAGATGGAGAGACCGCCCACTCGGAAGGCAGGTTGGAATCAGGTTACAGGGCCTGTGAATGTCAGAGTAACGCGCTGTAGTAACAACCACGATGGTTATTAAAGCTTTGTTCCATCGCTTCATCTTTCAGCTGCTGACGTGCTTCCCTACTTCTGGCGCTGACATCTCTGGTGTACTTTCAGAAGCCTCTGAGGTGACACAAAGGGCACAAGCGCTGAAGCCAGATAATCACAGTTCTTTCTGCTTCCTTCTTAAGGGGCTCTGGGCCTTGGACAGGCTTGAGGCAGCTCCAGACTCACCAGTCTCCGACTAGCAGGGTGTGGCTCAGGGGAGTCTTATACAAGGACCTCCCTTCTGCACAATGGCGTGGCTGCCTCGTCCCCCTCGCCTACAGCTTGTTCACGGTCCTCCCCTTGGCCTCTTCTCAGGGCCTTTGGCCAATTTGTCACGTAAGAGCCATTAAGGTAATAGACTCAGGGAGGACATGAGCCATCATTGATTCCAGAAGACTAGACCTTAAGGGCAAAAGCCACACACTGGTGCTTGCTGAATGCTCAGCCCCTCTCAGAACCTGGTTCATAATAGGGGCTCAATCAGTGATCACTGCAGGAATGGATGATTGAATGAATGATTGGAACCAATTATGTGCAAATGATGAAACGAAGGCCCAGAAAGGCCAAGAGGCTTCTGAGTCAGCGCTGGCACCCTATAGCAGTACAATTTCTGCTTGGTTGTAGCTCTTTCGAATTAAGACAATAACATATGCCCTGCAGAGATGGCTGTTGTGAGGATTAAACTGATAACACGTAGAAACCATCTAGAATGGTGCTAAACATACAGTTTGCAGCCAATCATTTTAGGCTCTAGTGTAAGTCGGCCCAGAATGTCAACGGCAGTCCCCTGATGTAGAGGAGTTATGAACTAGAGGAGTCTTGTAAAGAAACCCTTGTTTGAAAGATTTTAAGGACCACAGAAAGCCTCATCTGTCTAAAGTAATCCTGGATACAGCCTTGTTGAGCAAGAGGGGTGTACCCAATGACCCTGGACGCTTTCCAAAACCTTTCGGTGCTTGGCAGCAAGGATGCATTTCTGATTCTGACCATTGGGTGGCACCAGCCCATCAGGTTAGGTAACAACAGAGGCGGCAGAGCCGCTCAGCTTCCCAGCAGGGGAGTTGGAAAGTGTTGGGGGGTGGGGAGTGAGCAGGAGTGGGGTGGGGGAAGGAGCAGCTTAGAGAGTCCAGGTGTTTGCGCCTCTGCACGCCTGTGTGTGTGTGCCTTTGTGCATGACTGGGGTGGGGGTGGGCTGTATAAGCATTATGAGGGTGGACATGCATGTGTGTGAGTGTGTGTGCGCCTGTGTGTGAGAGAGAGCTAACAACTCTGAGAAAGGGGCCCTTTGTTTCACTCCTGTTTATGTGCAGGGAAATTATTTGACCTAAATGAAATCGCTCTGCCCCAAGGAGATTAGTATATGGCTGTAGATGAAGTCAGGCTTGGGAATGTCGAATTTTCAAGATGTCAGAGCCACTAAAATTTGTTTAATTGACGCTGTTATTTTTGAGATGGGAAAAACTGAGGCCTAAAGGGGCTATGTGTGGGCTGGGGTGTGCCACAGATACTCGGTGGGCAGGGCCAGAACGCTGGCTCCCTGACCCTGTCTACCAAAGTGTCCACATTTGAGCTTTTGGCTACCTCAAGACAAGGAGGCTAGACTATCAAAAAAGGTGGCTGAGCTCCAGCAAGAAACCTGGCAAGATAGGGCTCACAGGTTCCTGATTAGGCAGCCATAGTTCAGTAGGAGCATCTTGGCTTCTTTGCCCTGTGCTTCACTGCTCACATTTGGTTCTAGAGCCAGCCTAGCCAGCCCCTGGGCAGAAACTTGAGGGCAGCTGACCTTGCTCAGGGTCGCATGGCAGGCAGGTGGCAGGCAGTCAGGGACTAGAGTCTAGATTTCTGGTCTTCTTCCCTGTGTCCTTTTCCTGCATTCTTCTCTCTGTCTCACTCCTGTCTATCCCATCAGTACCCGGGGATCAACCTTCTGGGGATACCAGGCAACTCTGGCTCTGCCTTGCCAAGGTCCCTTAGTATGTTTCTATCTCCCTTAATAACCTGGAGCCAGACCCAAGGTCTGATGATGGCAACAAAGATTTGTGCTTGGAATTGGCCTGAAGCTGTTAAAGATGATGACAGGAACTGTCATTTATTTTTTGAGTGTTTACTCTACTGCAGGCACTGTGCTGAGTTACTTGGCTCTAGAGTCCGATCGCCTGTGCTTCACATTTGGCTTCATCACTAGCCGTCTCTGTGACCTCGAGCCGAACTCCTAACGGCTCAGTTTCCACATTTTGAAACTGGAGATGTCACTAGTGTCCACCACAAAAGGTTGAGAGGTTTAAATGAATGAACACATAGAAAGTGCCTGGAACTCATAAGTCTCAATACATGCTTTAATCTTCAAAACAACCCTGCCAAAAGTGTGAGGTCTGGTGCTCCCGTTTTATGAATGAGGAAACTGAGACCCAGGGAGATGAGGTGTATGGTTCAAGGTAACACAGCGAGTAAGTATGGAAGTGATAATAGAACCCAAGTCTATAGGTCAGACCTTATGCCAGTCCTCTGAGATTGTTTATTGCCCCATCACCAAGCCCAGACACAAGGACTTTCTAAATAAATAAATAAATAAGTAAATAAATAAATAAATAATTCGATAAAAGCAGCAGCAAATATTATATATATTTATACATTTATATATAAATATGAAAGAGTAAGAGAAAAATTAAGAAAGTACAAAAGAGCTTTAAAAAATGACACTCTCCTAGACCCAATGTTTTCAGTAAGCTCCAAGTTTGTCTTGAGTTCAAATAGGTTGATGACAGGGCGCTTTAGGAGAGGAGTGTACCCGGAAACTCTTCCTGGCCATTCAGGAATCTTGCACTCACAGCTCCCTCCCTTCCCAACCTACTTCTCCTTTGTCATTCAAATACACCCTACAGTGGGTCTGGACTGGGTGGTAGATAATGGGTACACCTCAGACTGCCAGCACAGTTCATAATCGCTGCCCCTTTATGGGCTCTGTGCAAATGCATAATCGGCTTTATATAAAACATAGTTATGAGCACTCATTATGGCGGGAGGTAGTAGTTAACATAGAAATTACCCAATTGCAAATGTGTGATGTCAGGCCACTAATGAATCAACCTGGTAGCCTGGCAGGTCCCACCTGATCCAAGGAGGGGCTCTGGGTAGCTTTACCCCCGCCACTGTGAAACCTTTAAGATAAGGTCATATTTGCTGAGCTGCAGCTTCCTTGCAACTTCTCCCTAGGATTCTCCCATTAGTGGCGGCTCCCTCCATCCCAGCCTGACAATGAGACCCAGCACATCTATTCCCATCCATTCCTCCAACCGGTGTCTTTGGAGCACCAGCTCTGCATAGCATTGGAGAAACTTTGATGAATAATATCAACTCTTTTCTTTGCTGTCATGGATCTTGGAATCAACCACTTTGGATTTTACAAGTGGCATTTATGAGCTAAACCGATGCCTTTTGGGATCCAGGGGACATATCTGATCCCTACTTGTGTAGAGCCAGCTGGACAGGGGCGATGGTGGCTGAAGTGATTAGCAGCAACAGTTGAGTATTGGGGAGATAGGGATGGAAGAAACTAGGGAATCTAAATTGCTCACCAGAAGCTTCCAGGTTGAAAACAGGAGCCAAATCAGCAGACCAGACATCTAGTAGAAAGTGAACTGAGTCTCCAAAATTCGATTTTTGTTACCTACATTTTAATCTTCACTTGGCAGCCAGAATGATCTTTTAAAAACTTAAATCAAATTGCATTTCTCTTCATTAAAGCTCTCCAGTGGTTCCCTGTTGAGCTAGGAATAAAATCCAAACTTCCTACCTAGGCCCATAAGGGCCTGGCTAGTTGGTCCCTTGCCCGTTTTTGAGGCCTGGTATCTCACCGTTCTCTTTTTTGCTCATCTGTCCCACCCATACCAGCCTGCTTTCTGTTCCTGCAACACTGATAAGCTTAGTCCAGCCTCAGGGACTTTCCACTCACTTTTTTTCTCTGTCTGAAATGTTGTTCTTCCAGGTTTTCTGAAGGTTGCCTACTACTTGTTATTCAGCTCTCAATTCAAATATCACCTCAGAGACTCCTTCCCCAACCATCCTGTAAAAACTAGTTTCTCCCTGTACTTCATTCACTTTCCATCATATTACCCTGTTTTATTTTCTTTATAGAAATTATCATGAGTTGAAATTATATCATTTGTTTGTTTGTCTCCTTCCACTAGACTATAAGCTCCATAAAAGAGAGGAATACATCTGGCTCGTTCATTGCTGCATCCTTAGAGCTTAGAAAACTGCCTGGCACACAGTAGGAACCCAATTACATTTGTTGTATAAGTGAATGAATGAATGACTATAAAGGGAACAGCAAGTATGGGACTGAGAAGAGAGGACTCAGTGCAATTTCTGTCAAAAAGCACCCCCACCGGCTCCTTCTAACTATCTTGTCAGCTGCATGGTATACACAAGGGTCTCATCTAAACCTCCTTGTGGGTAGAATGTCTGAAGACTTGGGGAATACGTCCAGTCATTAGAGTTCACTGAGAAGCAGGCTTACATGGCCACTGAGATAGCCTTATATCATGCTGGGTATCAATGACTTCTGATTATCGTGGTGATGGGAGTTTTGATCTTTTCATCTTGGAGTTGGTTATGGGATCTTTGGAAAGACATTGCCATAACTGTGACGCCTGGGATGGGATCTGAGTCAGACCCTCATGGACCTGGGGAAGTCTGCATCCCAGCAGTGATGCCATCAGAAATGTAATAGATATTTGCTCTATGACAGTGATGGGAAATATAAAGTTCGCCATCATCCATTTTGAACTCCTAAAAACCAATATTCCGTCAACATCTAGTTATTAAAACAATCAAAATTCACCCATGATCTCAGGGTCTCAACAGAGCAATCCGATATTATTTGTCTTTTTTTCCGAGGCTTTGTCCATATAAATCAAGTCAAACATTTTCAAAATGTTCAAGTACAAGGCCTAAGTCAGTTATTCAGGAAAAGTGTACTAGGAACTTAGTATATGCCAACCCCAGGTAAGGCACTGGGATGGAAAGGATGGAAACTCGACCACATCCTCCAAGTATATGCAGACCAGAATTGAGGCAGACGTGACCAGTACATTCCCAAGACAGAAAACCATAATATCTGGGACCAGATCACGTAGGTTCCAAGCCTGGCCGGCTATCTCTGGGAAGGTTATGTAATGGGTTTGTGTCTGATTAGCCTTCTCATCAATGAAATGAGAATGATGAAAATGATACTTCAGAGGACTGCTGGAAAGATGAAATGAATTAATACATGAAAAGTGCTAGGACAGTGCCTGGGGTGTGGGAAATGCTAAATGAGTACCAATTCATATGATTGTCATAAGGCCAAGTGCTACAGGCTTCGAAGAGAGGTATACAAGGTACTATGGGGACACGTAACTGCTAGAGGCAGACAGGGAGTACTGTTGCGGAAGATGGCAGTTTCCAAGGGGGAGGCAGCCTGATGTCAAGACAGGAGTAGGGTCATTGGGAAAGAGAGGACTCTTCTTTAATTCTGGCTCTGTTATTTACTGTCTTCGTAGCTTTGGACAAGTTATTTCACCTTGTATGTGAACTAGGTGTTATCTCACAGGAGTCCTGTGAAAGTCAAATTAGAGGACATTTGGGAAGGTTCTGGCACATGGTGATTGCTGGAAAAAGAGTACTAATGTGGTCCATAGGGAACCACATTGCGAGGGGATGTTGTGATGCGCTGAGTCCTGTCAGCTTCCTTGGGGGTCGCCTTGACTGAAAGAAACTGCCTCTTGCAGGGTCACGCCTCTTGTCAGGGGCTGCTTGCTTCCAATGGCTGCTGACCTAGGGAGCATACCGTCCCCGTCCCTTATTCTAACTGGAAATGACCCTGAAGGCCATCCCGGCTCCAGAGCTCCCCATGGGGCTACTTGGGTCTTTATTTGGCCTGCATTACAGCTCCGTGTCCACCTCTGACCCTTCTGGCTTCTGCCATCTCTTGAATTAGTCAGCTCAGGCTGCCATAATGAAATATCACATACTGGGTGGCTTACACTACAGAAATTTGTTATGTCAAAATTTTGGAGACCAAAAGTCCAAGATCAAGGTGCTGGCAGGGTTGGTTTCTTGCAACACCTCTCTTCCTGGCTTGACTTTTAACTGCATCCTCTATATGATCTTTCCTCTGGTGTCTTTTCCTCTTCTTATAAGGATACCAATCCTATAGAGAATTAAGGCCCCACCCTTATGACTTTATTTAACCTTAATTACTTCTTTAAAGGCTGTATCTTCAAATATAGTCACATTGAGTTAGAGCTTCAACACGTGAAGTTTGGAGGGACACAATTCAGTCCATAACACCTCCCTTTTACTGGTGTGGACACTAAACTCAGTTCTTAATAATCTTCCCCAACTGCTATCTGTCTTAGCGTCTGCTTTCCAGAGAACTCAAGTCGCGGACACCCTTCTAAATCATCCTAGGGTGCATAGTGCCTGGAACAAAGTAGTTATTCAATTAATGTTGATCGAATGTGTTGATATGTGTATTTGGGTTCCAACGTAAAGGATTACTCAGCACCAGTATTTGCTAATGGTCAGGGAGAATAAAACTCCAGCTATTTCCTCACGGGTTTCTATGTAAGTGCTCGTGTGCACAAACATCACAGCCCAGTGATCCTGCGGTCAGATCGTCTTTACTCACTGAGTTAGGAAGGGGTCATCAGACTGGGCTAGATTCCATCCAGTTAGGAGTGTCTGGAGAGAAGAACGGAGAAAGAAATCTCTGTTATCGACTGATTGCTGTAAGTCAGTGCTGTTCTAAAGGGCTTGTTGGCACTTACTTTCTCACATACTTCTCACAATTGCTCTATCAGTAGGAAGGAACCTTTGTTAACTTCATTTGACAAAGAAGTGGAGGCTTCCTTGTCAAAGCCCCACCGACAGCCAGTGGCATAGTTGAGTGTGAACCCTTTCCCAGAAACAAAGTCCTTGAAAAGAGGGTAGGACTCCCTGATTCCACTCTTTTTCATCAGAGGCATCTGCTCCAGGCTGCTCCCATCAGCTCCTGCCTCCAGGTTGCTAGTGACAGGCCAGCCTGCCCTCTCCCTCCCATCCCAGCTGCTGTTTCCCAGAGGTCTTTGCAAAGCTGAGGAACCAGACCTCTGGGATTAAGGCTGACACTAGAAGTTAATGATTGTCAGTTGAAACAAAACACTTGTTTACATGTTGCCATCATTAGAGGTTCCAGCCTTACCTCTGCTGGGCCTTCTGCCAGATGTTTGGAGGGGGTTTTCACAAGCTGTGCAGTTTACTAAATACAAAAGCACTCATATTAAGGCATTTTAGTATTAGGCAGTGCAATTCTGATAATGGGTAATTGAATTTCTTTATCTGGATAATGTCTTTATCCCTTTTCTTTAAAAGGAACCATGACAGTCTTAGAATTTGCTCAGCTGGGGCACACAGATGGTTGCTGGAAACATGGGGATTCCCTTCTTGAACCCCCACTGAGGAGAGCAGTCTGGTTTAATGGTCTTTTGAGCATGTGTTTGACTCCTAATAGATGCTGACGCAACTCTTCCTGGGAAAATCAGGGGAGACTTCATGGGAAAATGACATCTGAACTTGATGTTGAAGGATATTTTTTTTTTTCCCTAGGTAGAAAGAAGGGTTGGGAAAGATCATTCCAGAGAAGAGAACAGCATGTGTAAAGGTACTGGGGCACGGAAGTCTGTCTTTTTGAGGATAGAGATCAGTTCCCATAACACTGAACACTGGTTAGTGTCTGGCTGGCTGCTGTCCAGGTCAATGGTTCACAGCCCTACTTGGATATTAGAATCATCTCAGGAGCCTAAAATAATTACCCGGTCCTTCTCTTTAGAGCCTCGTTTATTAGGTTGGTGCAAATGTAATTGCGGTTTTTGCAATTATTTTTAACCTTTTAAACCGCAATTACGTTTGCACCAACCTAACAATTAGTCTGGGGTGGCATTCTGAGCATGAGTATGTTTGCCAAGTTCTCCAGATTATTATAATTGATTATAATTTTGATAATTATCAAGAGATTGATCCTTACATCTCCACGGTCTTTCACTATCCCAACTTCTGGACAAATGTACTGGGGAGAAACTTGGGTCAACTTTTTGAATTCATCCCTGAGTGTGACTGAAGCGCAAGACGGGGCTCCCCAAGTGCTCAGCCTTGAGGGTAAACATTTCCCTTTGGGCTAGAGAGGCATATGAGGCACCCTCTTTCCTGTTAGAGTCTGTTAGGGAAAGAATAACTTTCATAAAGATCTCAACTTTGACCAGATCCGGAGCATATCCATCGATCATGTAGATAAACAAACATCAAGAGGGCCCTCATGCCTTTACCTACAACTCTCCGTCTGCTGACTTTTCTGGATGAAGAAAAAAAATGGTAAATTATTCGAGGGTGGGGAGAACAGGTTTTGTAACTGTGAATTGTAAGAGGGCTGAATAAGGAACTATAGTAGCCTATACATATTTTATCCCTATATATATATATTTTTTTTTTGCTCCCTTGCAGAAGATTTCAGTTTTCGTTTCTCCCAAGCAGGACTGCTCACTTTGACATTCCCCGGGTGTCTGTAGTACTAGGCAATAATTAAATATCAGGTGCATAAGTTGCTCTTTAATTTGACATGTGTGCTCCAGGCAATAACGGCGCGCAGTGCCATGTGGGAGTGTAATTGCTAAGGAATAAAATCTTGTAGCGAGTGAGATCATTGTATCAGGTACGGTGTGACAGCTCATTTGATCATTATGCCCAGGCTAAAGAGTTTGCCTAATTAGTTTCCATTAAAACTCACCCTTTAATCAAGAGTTATTCTTGCATAAAGAATGTCACCCGGTCCAGATGAATGAACAATGGTTTCCCCTCGAGATTGGACTCTGGGCTGCACTGGGATGCCATATGTCTTTTCAAACAATCCATACCCAGCCTTCCGCTGGGAAGCCTGAGTTGGAATGGCTGGTGTGAATGAGAGGAGGAGAGGCATTGGGAGGAGTGAATTGGATGCTGCCAAGCCTGGTGGGTGGGACTTTGGGTCTAAGGGAAATGCCCTGCCAGTGACGGAGACCTGGGATTCCAGTGTCTTCCATACGCAGGGAGAATGGGGACCACAGAGGGGAAGTGACTTAGTCACAATCACACAGCAAGTCATGGCAATGCTCGGGCTGGGACCCAGTTCTTCTGACTTGCAGCCCAAAGCTCACTCTTCTCCATCAAATGGTGACCTCAATTCTCAAGTTTTTAGGACCAAGGACATGGAGTTTTCCCTCCTGACCCATTCTGAGAACTGGGCTCTGAGTGAGAATGAATACTGGGAATACTCAGCATTCAGTCTAATTTTATTTCCATCTCTTAGGCTCTGGAGCCAACCTACCCTCCATTTGAGTGTCAGTTCTGCATCCTAATAGCTATGTGACCTTGGGCAAGTCACTTATCCGCTCTAAGATTTAGGTTTTTAACCTATAAGGTCGGAATAATAATGCTTACCTTCTGGTAAAAGGACTGTTTTCTGTACCTGGAATTCAGAGATACTTCTTCCCAACTTGGGTTTTCTAAGCGACCCTTGTGCACCTATGTCCCAGGATTGGGTGTAACTCAAAAGAATGCAAACGATCTGTGTGTGAGGATAGTTTATGTTCACTAGGTGATTGACAGAAGCCATTTGACCTCAGATTCAGATCCCATTCGAGGGTATCTGATGTGCTAGCACGACGTCTGGTTGGTGGAAGATGCTACAACTGAACTGGGATCTGATTAACGGAGAAAGCACCACGCCAGTCTGACCATGCGCCTTTCAGTTTTCCTCTCTTGGCCAGTGATCTCCTACTTCTCCAGGGAAATATTTCTGTCCTGAGAAAACGTTTGCCACCATTACGAGGGACATAATTGCTGCAACGCCACCCACTCCCATGAATGCTCCTACCTCCATGTGTTGATGATTCTCACATTTGTAGCCTTGATCTGCTCACTTTTAGCCTTGAACTTCTAGTTGTCAACTGGACACTCGGGTACTTCAAAAACAACCCATGTGATCCTGAACTCATTGCTCACCTACTTTCCAACCACATTTGCTTTTCAGTTTTTAACAGACTTTGCAAACGCTGAAACATCTGAGCTAAGTAATCTCAGAGCCACTCTAGAGTGGGAGGTTGTGGTATAGCATGAGCTCTCCAGCAGAATCCTGACGTGGGGTAACTTACTTAACTCCTCTGCGCCTGCCTTAGTTTCTTCATATTTAAAATGTGTGGCGGGGTAATGATATTACATATCTCCCAAGACCCTTTTTGATCTGACTCTGGCTTAACTTTTCAACAATAGCCTTAATTACTCTCCTTCAAATAGCCTTAGCTCCAGACACACCAGACTATCTGCTTTTCCTAGATCACAGCAAGCATTTTCACTCATGTCTTCATGCATTTGCATGTATTGTATATTTTTTTCCCCTGTCTGAAATGTTTTTCCTTTCCATGCCCACCTGGCACGCTCCTACCATTCTTTCCTTTTTAAGAGTTTGAAAGGCTTTTTTTCCTATCTTTTTTATATTATTATTTGTTTCAGGTGTACAAAACAACATAATGATTATACATTTACACACCCCATAAAGTAATGACCCCAACAAATCTACTACCCATCTGACACTGTACATAGGTATTAGAATACCATTGAATGTATTCTCTATGCTATACTTTACATCCTGTGAGTATATATATATAAATTATAGTTGACATTCAGTATTATTTTATGCTAGTTTCAGGTGTACAGCACAATGCTTAGGCCTTTATATAATTTATGAAGTGCTCCCCCTGATAAGTCTAGTGCCCATCTGACACCACACATAGTTTTTACAACATTATTGATTATATTGCCCATGCTATATTTCACATCCCTGTGACTATTTTGTGACTCCAATTTGTACTTCCTAATCCCTTCTTACCCATCCAACCAACCCTCCTCCCATCTAGCAAACCATCAGTTTGTTCTCTGTATCTATGAATCTATTTCTGTTTTACTTGTTCATTTCTTATATTTAGATTCCACATTTATATTGAGATCATATGGAATTTGTCTTCCTCAGTCTGACTTATTTTACTTAGCATAATAACCTCTAGGTCCATCCACGTTGTTGCAAATGGTAAGATTTCATTCTTTTTTATGGCAGAGTAATACTCCATTGTATAAATGTACCACAATTTCTTTATCCAATCGTTTACTGACGGGCATTTCAGTTGTTTCCATATCTTGGCTATTCTGAATAGCACTGTAGTAAATATAGGGTTACATGTATTTTTTTTCAGATTAGTATTTTGGATTTCTTTGGATAAATACCCAGGAGTGGAATTGCTGGGTCATAAGGTAGTTCTATTTTTAATTTTTTGAGGAACCTCCATGCTGTTTTCCATAGTGGCTGCACCAATCTGCAATCCCACTAACAGCGCACAGGGGTTCCCTTTCTCCACATCCTCATTAACACTTGTTTGTTAAAAGCTCCTACCATTCTTTATGTCTCAAGAGTTATCTTCCTTAAGCTTTTCTCCAGTTTCCTAGAGAGTTAAGGACTCTGTTTTTAACTCTCTCACAGTACTTTTCTATATATCTCTCTGGGACTCCTATACTCCACATATTCTATTCTATCTTTAATACTTATTTAACTTTTCTTTTATATTTTCTATCATTTCCTCTTAATATTTTTACTTGGTATTTCTTATTGATTTCTTGTTCTTGCTTCATATTGCGAATATTTCCCTCAATATCTCCTTAAGTGTACACCGAATGCTTATTTTATATTTTTGGATCTTTTATAATACTTCAATGAACCTGTTTCAAATATTGTTCTATGTGTTTCTTTTCTTTATAGTAATTATATCCTCAAATCTAGTCATTTTGGTTTATGAAGTCATGTTTCCTTGAAGCTATCAATCAATTACTTTGGCAATGAATATTGGGGAAAGAGGTCAAGTTCAGGTATCTGTTCCCATGGATTTAAGGAGAGGGGAGCAGATGAGTTCTAAGGCAGAAAACCCAAGGTCCCACAAAGCCACTGATTGGAGTTTCATCGTAAACCTGTAGGAAGAAGTGACATGAGAAAAGGGTGGTTTCTTTAGGTTGTGTTTGGGAGGAGATGGGGTAGAATGTAAAAGCTTAAGGCCAGTGGAGCGGATCCAACCTGTTTTCATTAACTGTTTTTTTTTAAAAGACCTATTTTTTTTTTAAGAGCAGTTTTAGGTTTACAAGAAAATTGAGAGGAAGGTACAGAGATTTCCCGTAGACCTCCTGCCTCCACACATGCAGCCTCCCTCTTCATCAACATCCCCCACCAGAGTGTACATTTGTTACAACTGATGAACCTGAACTGACACATCATTGTCACCCAAAGTCCATAGTTTACATTAGGGCTCAATCTTGGTATTGAACATTCTATGGGTTTGGACAAATTTATAATAAAATATACCCATTGTTATAATGCCATGTAGAATATTTACAAAGCACTAAAAATGCTGTTTATCCTGCTCCCTAACCCTTGGCAACCACTGATCTATTTACTGTCTCCATCGTTTTGCCTTTTTCAGAATGTCATGCAGTTGGAATCATATAGTATGTAGTCTTTTTAGATTGGCTTCTTTCATTTAGTAATATACATTTAAGATTCCACCATGTCTTTTTATGGCTTAGTCACTCATTTCTTTTTAGTGCTGAATATCCATTGTCTGGGTATACCACAGATTATTTATCCATTTACCTACTGAAGGACATTTTGATTGCTTCCAAATGATTACTGCCAATTATAAATAAAGCTGCAATAAACATCATGTGCAGGATTTTGTGTGGATATAAGTTTTCAATTCCTTTGGATAAATACCAAGGGACATGATTGCTGGATTGTGTGGTAAGTGTTGTTACGAAATCACCAGACTGTCTTCAAAGTGGCTGTACTATTTTGCATTCCCACCAGCGATACATGAGAGCTCCTGTTTTTCCACATCCTCAGAAGGCTTTGGTGTTGTCAGTGTGTCTGGATTTTGGTCATTTTAATAGGTTTGTAGTGGTATCTTATTGTAGTTTTAATTCATCAACTCTTTACTCCAGCATGGTTTTCCTGCTGCCTTGGTGTTGGCTTGGCTGGACTCTGAAGGGACCCGCAGTGGTTTGTCCAGGGCAGTTCAGAAGGGAGGTAAGAGAAAAAATTTAAAGTTTTTCTCCCACAAATTGGCTGTCGCCATCTCTGGCTGCTCTCAGCTTCAAGCTGAGTTGTCTCCCAGACACACAACAAACAGTTCCAGGCCCTGTTTCAGAGGGACGGAGGGGCTCATATTTTGTTCTTCTTCTTATTGTTGTTAGTTCTTGTAACCTATATTTTCTTCATGCTTCCATAATTTTTTCAGTGTTAATTTTGGTGGCAGGATTGAACAATAATCCAGTATCTTAGCAGAAACCAAAATTTTGTATTTCATAATACTTAATGCAATCCCTACAAATTATATCAAGTATATTTTATGTATCAAGCATATATCCTATTTGTTAGATGTCATAGTGGTTAAAAACAAGTTAGTCTCTTTTAATTTTACTTCTTAAAAATGCTAAATAAACTTTATGGTGATATGATTTACATCAAATAAAATTCACTCATTTTAAGGGTATAGTATGGTTGGTGACTTTTGACATATACATACATTCATGTAACTATTAACACAAGTTCTATACTGCATATTTCCATTACCCCAAAAGTTTCCTTGTTCCCCTTCCTAGCCAATACCCACCCTTTCTCCAGCCCCACTGTTTTTTACACTATATATTAGATTTTTGTTGTTTTTTTTTCCCCCTAAAATTTCATATAAATGTAATCATACTGTATGTGTCCTATTATGTCTGGCTCTTTTGCTCAGCATGAAGTTTTAGAGATTCATCCATGTTGTTGCATCCATGTTGTATCTATTGCTTATTGCTCAGTAGTATTCTATTGTATGAATACACCAAAATTTGTTCATCCATGTCCCTGCTGATGGGCATTTGGGTTATTTCCTGCTTTCAGTTATTATGAATCCCCTGTCTGCCATTTTTTAGCTGCAGGGCTCTAAGCAATTTACTTAATTTCTTTTTGTTTCAGTTTCCCCATGTAAAATGGGGATAAAAATAGTACCTAGGATATAAAGTTATTGTGATGATCAAATGAGTTAATGCATGTGAATTACTCAGTCCCTGGCACAAAGCACGCACTCAATAAAGGCTGTTATTAAAATTGTGTTATACTTTGTCTTCCCACTTAAATGTGAGTTCTCTGAAAACAAGAACTAGGATTTATTCTTCTTTATAACCCCAAAGCCTAGGACAGTGCCTACCATTCATTCCTTTATTCATTTCTTCATTCATTCCTTCAGTCAATAAGTTTTAACTGAGACTTCCTAGGTACCACATTTCATGCTGGTTGCTAAGGCTACAATCATGCCATAGCCCCTGCTTCAAGCTTAAAGTGAGAGACAAACATACCAGATCACTACAATACAGCATGTGAGGGGGAGCTCCGGGGCTGTGATTGTCACCTAATCCAGACCTGGAAAGGAGCAGGGAAGAAAGTGATGACTCAGCAAACGTTATAAGGTGAATGAGAATTACCTAGCTCGAGGACTGTGGGGAGAGAAGGAAGAGTGTGACAGGTATAGGAACAGTCTGTACAAAGTTTCCGAGGCAAGAAAGGGCATAGAAAAGGTATGGCATGAAGATTTGACGACAGAACGAATAAGAAAACTATTATAATAGGCCAGGAAAGAGATATCAGAAACTGTGGCATAAGAATGGATGTAGGGCTCTAGCAGATGAGAGATATTGATGAGGTGGAAACTACTGAGAAACTGACTGAATGCGGCGGGACAGAGGATGAGGCAGCCAATGTTCTAAGCCCCAGGTGACTGGGAAGATGAAACTGTCATTAGAAAATCAGATGTTAGGAGGGAAGCATTTTGTGTGGCGGGGGTGGGAGGTAGTGTGGGATAATTATGTTTCTAGACATAATGACCTTGAGGCCTTGGTGAACTCCCTACATTGAGGTTCTCAGGGGAACTTGGGGGAGGTGTCAGGGATGGGGAAAATCATCGGAATGAAGGGCAGCCCCCTCAGTGAACACCTAGTGGGGGACTTTCAGGTGGAGCTCAACACATCCAGGTATGTCTGATGAAATGATGGGGCGGCCAGCTCATTGGCATCTCTCTGCACGAATGGATTATTTCTATTTGGGAAAGGAGCTTGCCTGTGGGGAGGAAAGAAAGGGCAAAGAAGACCTGTTCCAGGTCTGCTGAGGCCCCTGGTCCTGTCTCAGTGATTCATGTCTAAGACCTGTGGAAAGAGGGACAAAGAAGCTAGTTTTCAGAAATTAATTTATGAGGCTCAGTTATAAATAGCATGGTTTGTAGGCCTGGGAGAAGAAGAATTATAGAATGGCAAGTGAGCCTTTAAAAAAAACTTCTTATTTTGAATAATTTTAGATTTATAGAAGAGTTGCAAAAATAGTAGAAAGAGTTCCCATATCCTGAGGAGTCCAGCTCCTGGTTAAAAATCTGTGTGACTCTTCAGACCAGACCACAGGCAATGACAAAGGCTTTACGTAGCAGGCATCACAGGGCAATGCTGCCCCCACCAGACTTCGCCCACAGCCAGCGCACTGCAGTCTCTGAAGGGGGTTGCAATCAAGGTCTCAGGTCCCCTTGGCCTTCACGATCATGATCTTTCACGAACTTACATTCTTAGCCCAGGTACCTTCATTCCTAGGTCTCTTTATCTGGGGCTTTGGCTAAGGTCTTCTTCCGGTACCGCTGCCAAATGCTCTTTAACACAGGAATGTGGGGGAACCTTGAAGACACTTTGCCCCTTGCTGACTCAGTACCCAGGACAATAAGTCCTCACTTGACATCGTCGATAGGTTCTTGGAAACTATGACTCTAAGCATAACGGCATATAACAAAACCAATTTTACCATAGGCTAATTGATATAAACAAGAGTTAAGTTCCTATAGCGTATTTCTGGTCACAAAAACTCACCAAACTTCTACATAAAGACCCAAACACTTCTGATATTAAATAAACATGGATCTAAATGTGAGCTATACATACATTTAAGAAAGATTAACAACAAGTAAGAGAATTCTTTTCCATCTCGCTTATTCCAGTTCAGGGTCACGAGTGGCCAGACTTCTGGCAGCTCAGGGCGGGATCCCATCGTGGACAGGACACCCTTCCCCCCGCAGGGCCACTCACACACTCCCACGCACTCAGATTGGGACAGGGAAGACACACCAATTCATCAAACACGCACATCTTTGGGCAGTGGGAGGAAACCGGAGTCCCCAGAGAAAACCCACGCAAACTTCACACACAGCGTGGCTCAGCAGGCAGTCAAGATTTTTTTCTCATTCACATCATAACGTAAAGACGCTGAACGTAGTGACGTTGAACGTATCCTCATTGAACAGAAATGTTACTTGAGGACCTGCTGCACTTTTTTACTCCTAACCTTCCTTACCCTCCCTCCGACTGCAGAGTCCGTAAAACTGCCTGGGCTTTTTGTGCAGCCTCCGTCAGCAGTGAGAAGACCCCCGCATCGATGCTGATTCACCGGATCTTCGACTGGTGCCCCAGTGCAGGGAGGAAAGCAGAGGAGGGTGAGTCTGCGTTTTCTCCTTTCACACCATCACAGGAAGGGAGGAGAGGCTTTCCGTTTTGGCCTGTTTGGAGCTTGACAGCTCAGCCCTGTCTCCTGTCTCAGCGGGGCTCCTGACAGTACTCGCCAGTTTGCCTCCCCAGTTGCAAGCCCCGCTTCACGGGCCTGCAACCTGTGCGGTCGCGCTGGGCTCCATGCTCAGAAGGGGCTCAAGTTTGATTTGATTCTCTGCTGTTGCCCTCTTGAAATCTTAATAATTGTGAACAAGTGGCTCCACGTTTTCATGTTATACTGGGCCTACCAAATTATGTACCTGGTCCTGCTTGAATGTTAACGTTTTACGTAGTCATGGTACGTTCATCGAAACTGAGAAATTAACATTGGTCCAGTACTGTTAACTAAACTACAGCATTTTATTTGGATTTTACCAGTTTTTCTACAAATGTGCCTTTTTTTCTGTTCCAGAATATTATTCAGGGTACCATATCGTATTTAGTTGTTGTGTCTCCCAGTCTCCTCCAATCTGTGACATTTATTTGGTCTTTCTTTGTGTTTGACGTGGAAACTTTTGAAGAGTCTGACCAGTTAGTCTGGCCAGTTATTTTGGCCATAATTTGGGTTGGCCTGATGTGTTCTCCCGGTTAGACTTAAGGTTATGAGTTTTGGGGGAAGAATAGCCCAGAGGTGAAGTGTCCTCATCACAACATAGTAGGAGGTACATGATATCAATGTGACTTGTCTCGGGTTTAATTGTGACCGCTTGATGAGGCTGGCATCTGCCCTGTTTCCCCACTATGAAGGTACTACAGATTTCTTGTTCCATATTGTATTTGTTAGAAGCAGTCACTAAATTCAGCCCACACTCAGGAGGAGGGGAATTAAGCCCCATCTCCTGGAGCGAGGAATATCAAACAACTTGGGAACAAACGTTAAAACCATCCCAGCAATAAATAAGTCTTTGGAGGAGGCACTTTGAGATTATACAAATATTATATTTTCTCTAATGTTTCACTGATAATTTTAGCATTTGTCAGTGGATCTTGCCTGCAGCAATTATTACCGTGGCGGTGGGGGTTGTGTTCTAATGGTGATCTTTTATTTCAAGAGGGGCCTTTCAAATTATGGTGCTAACCTCATTTGTGTATTGATTTGTTCTTTTTACTGAATTAGTAAAGCCTTGAAGGCTGCTCTTTGCACTCTGCCTGCATCCTTTAGGTTCTCAGTGAAACTGTTCAGTTGAGCTGAATTGAATCACTTTTATCAGGTGATGCTTAATGACAGCAGCAGGCTGGTACCTGGGCTGTGGTCCACACAGTGGGATCGGTGGGCCAGCAGCACGAGCATCGCCTGAGAACTTGGTGGAAATGCAAATTATCAAGCCCCACTCCAGACGTATTCAATCAGAAGCTCTAGTGGTGGGCCCAGCAATCTGTTTTAACAAGCCATTCAGGTGATTCAAATGCCCCCTAAAGTTTGAAAACCGCTGATGTAGGGGGTTCTTTAATAAGTAATTGTGGGTCTATTCTAGTTCTTTATCGGGACACAAGTCCCATTGAAACCATTATCTTTCCTAAAGCCCTGAATGGCTGTTCTATGGATGAATGAATAAACTGGCTGATGGTTTAAGTCAGTGTAATCAACACGTATGGAGAGTTCAGTCTATGCCAGACATTGTGCTGTGTCCTGGAGTATTTCCATCTTCACCTTGAGAAGTTCACCTTCTAGTGAGTGAATCAGCATGAAAACATAATTGGAAAGCGTCTTAATTCTCTAATAGGCATTTGGGCAAAATTCTAGAGAAACTGTGCTCATAATGCGTATCACTTTTTGAGAACCTTTCGTATGCCAGGTGGTTCTATGTACAGTGCATTGATTAATCTCCATAAAATCTAGAAAGGAAGATACTGACTCCATTTTATAGATGCAAAAGCTGAGTCTATAAGAGGTAAAGCATTTTTCTTAAGCTAGCTAGCTTGGAAGTGTCAGAAATGTAGTTTGAACCCTGGGCCTGCTAACTCTAGGGGTGCTTTTCTCTTTGCCAGTCTTCCCCTCCTGCCCAGTGTGCTGTTTAGAGTGGAGAGGGTGGGCGTGCAGTTTGTGAGTGGAAGTGGGATAAATGGGAGTTTTTCAGGTGGAAACAGTGGTCAGGGAACTCCAGGCAGAGGGAATCTCTGAAAAAAAGACAGACACAGAGAGTCGTGAAACTACGAAGCCTGCTGGTCCAAGGTAGGTGCTCCCAATGCAGCTCCAACAACAGCTCCTGGATGGTGAGGGAAGGAGGTGCTGGAGAGAAGTTGAAGAGGTAAGCTGGGCCAGATGAGCACAGGGCTCTGAGGCCTTGACGTCTACTCCCTGCTGGTTGCAGAGAGCCAGTGTGCTGTGGATTGACAAGCTATGGGACCTACAGAACACGTTACCTCTGAGTCTCCGTAGGAGGGATGTGGTCTCGCAGCGCGATTAATAACTCAGGCTTTGACCTTAGCAGACTGGGATGCCAGGTCTCCCTTACTGTGCGGTTTGGAACTTGGTGCTCTCTACTAGCTTCACTTCCCACAACTGTAAAACAGACAATAATAATCACAGCATAGGATGAGCAGCTACCCTGTGTTAGGCAGTTTCCTAAGTACTTTACATGAACTCACTCACTTCCTTGTCATGACAACTTTCTGAAATTGGTAACATTATTCCCATTTTACAGAGAGGAAACAGACATGGGGAGGATAAGTTCATAGAGCTGTTAAGCAGGGTAGATGGAATTTAGATGAGGGCTGCGTGTCCCTGGAGCCCACCTCGTAACCTGTCGGACCTTGTAGGATTTCTGTGAAGTTGGAGTTAGACACTGGATGAAAGTGCTCAGCACAGTGTCGCACCTACTCTTAGCCTTCATGAGTGGTAATGCTGAGTTGTGATAACTCACAGGAGTCTGGTGTGGATCTGTGGGGGTTGGGGAGCCCTGTGTTGGAGTAGCAAACTTTCTGTCATCTCTGGTACTCTGCTCAGTCTCCTGCATGCTTTAGGACTGTGACTGTCTCTTGTCATCTCTGTTCATAGGGTCCCCAGAGGGTCCTACCTTCCCTAAGATGGGTCAGTTCTAAGTGGACCTGGTGTGACATCTGATATGAAGAAAAGGCAATACCATGAAATGACCCGAGAGTCAAGAGATCCTGGTTATAGGCCTATTGCATTTCTAAGTTTGTGTGACCCTGGGCAAGGGTCTTCTGGATCTCAGTTTCCCCATTCATGAGAGGAGGAGGTTGGGATTTATTATCTCTGAGTTTCCTCTCACCTCTATGAGGAAGAAAGGTATCCCAAAACTCTGTTGAGTCTCAGGGCACGTTTCTCTTTCTGAGCGTGGCTGTCCTTTGTTCTTCTCATGGTGTGTGTGTGGGGGGATTTTTGCCTCCGTTATTTGGGCAGACCTTCCTTCCTGGATTATGCGTAGGCCTCATTATACTTAATTAATGCTTAGTAAACATTCCCGGCAATTCTAAACCTGTAATCTATGGGACCTATGTGTAACCATACCAATGTAAATAATGCCATGCCTCATTAATTTGGTCTCAAAAAGTTAAGAATTAGAGTGAATTTACACTACAATAGTGCTGAATTTTGCATTTAGATTGTTTCTGAAGACTGACCAAGCATATCAAAAAGGTGAAAGGAATCAAGAAGAAACATGTGAACCACTTTAAGATGATCTAATCCCATTATTTGCAAAACACTATTTTTTCCATTTAAACAAATTACTAGACGCGACTTCAAAGTCGTGGTTGAAAAAGTGAGGATATAATGCAAGCAAATCAATGAAATTATTAAATGTGCTTTTTTTTCCCATTAAAGCAGGTTTTGAAAGGACCTATGTTAAGCAAGGCTTATCTTAGCCTGGAGTTTCTCTAAATTCTTAGAAGAAATAATAGTGTATTTATCCTGATGGCCTCTGTAATTGCACTTTTGCCTGAAGTAAAGAACAGTGGCAATCCCTGATATTAGGGACAATTCATGAAATCTGGATAGTGCAAGGCTTTGGTGTCCCTGACAATGACCTTGGACTTCTTGAAGGTCTCATAATGGCCACAGTGTTTTCCCACGTCTGTCTTTGCCCTCACAGATGGGAAGGCCCAGACACTCCTCAGGAGATGGGTGGCGGTGGGAGTGATTTTCACTCCATTTATCTCTTCAGTATTAGCAGTTTCTGTGTATTCCTGACAGCAATGGATGTCCTGCTGGGTAATCCTCTTCCTGTTGTGAAGGGACCTAAGCAATTATCATTGAAGTATTCATGGAAGTTCCAAAGGGAAAAGGTAGTTAATGATGCCTTTTATGAGATCTACCAATACATGAGAAAACACACTTTGGAGAGAATAGAGATTTTCTTTTCTCTTTACAGGTAAAGTTGTGTTATGTGTTTGAATGTGTGTGTGTGTGAATGCATATGTTTTAAAAGTCTTATCAGTATTAATATTAACAATTTAATTTTACTTGAAGGGCGACCTTCATCTTGTTACAGAATTAATGGGAGAATAAAATAAATGGCCCTCCTGCTTCTCTTACACTTCATTCTTTTTTCGTTTGTTTTTTTTTCTTTTGTTTTTACACTTCATTCTTGCAGTACTACTATCTCTTATCTTCCTGGTAAGCAGAGTGGTCTTCTGAAACATAAAACAGATCATCTCCAATGCTTCCTTAAAAACTTTCCCGTGATAGCTCACTGCACTTGGAATTAAATCTGAACTGGAGCCTCACCATGGTCTTCAAGGCCCTGTGTGATCTGGCCTCTGCCCCAACTCTCCAACCTGCTCTGCGCCAGTTCCATCTATGCTCCAGCTCCTCGCCCCTCTTTCTAGTATTTAATCACGCTGAACTTGTGTTCCGCCCAGAGCGCTTGTACCCACTCTTCTGAAGCAGGAACTGCCCAGCGGGTCACTCTGCTTCACTTCTCCTTGTGTGATGGTCTTCAGAGCATTTATCACTTTCTTAAATTGTGCTCTTTGTTTACTTGTTTCACGTCTGCCCTCCCCTCAACGTACGTACGCATCATGAGAGAGGAATCTTAACTCTCTTATCCACCACTGCATGCCTGGCACCTGGCAGCGTATCTGGACACTAACAGGTGTCCCATAAATGTTCCTGAATGACTGACTGACAGAATGAATGAGTGTAAAACTCGACTGCCATCTCTATCTGCTGTGCTCTTCCTGGTCTTGTTTTTTCTTTTTGTGTTCTGTTACAACTTTGGAGGAAGTACCATGTTTCCCCCAACATAGGACCGTTATGTTAATTTTTGCTCCAAAAGATGCATTAGGGCTTATGTTCAGGGGATGTCATCCTGAAAAATCATGCGAGGGCTTATTTTCCGGTTAGGTCTTATTTTGGGGGAACACGATAGCAATCCGCTGAGCAAGTAAGAGTGAGTGCTGTGTCAGTCATGGAAATCTGGCTCTGAAGCTGGATGAATCAGGCGGGAGCAGGTATTAGGACTCGGGGGGCTGCGATATGAAAGGGAATCACTCATCCTCAAGTTTGAGACTTGGCTGTCAGGGAGTTTACCGAAAGAGCTATTTGCTGGACAGTCAAGGGTTATACATTTGTGTTTCCATACTGAATGAATGAAGCCTCTGAGAATTTCCTTTAGCAGAAAAGCCCATTCATTACATTTCTAAAACCACTTCTGCCTCTATTCTGACACTCTGTTTCCACTGTACTGACCCAGTTAAGGCTCACTTTGTCCCTCTTGTGAAGGGAAGCCTGAGGAGCTTTCTTAAAAGCAGGTGCATCCATGGAAACCCCCTGCTAGCCCTTCATTGGAGAACATGGGGATCCTAGCCTGGGGCTGTGGGGCTTGCACATCAGTTACCCTCATGGAGGTGCAAAGGGTGTTTGCTGCTCTGTTAATCGATTGTCGATCATTTGTGGCCATTCTCCTTGTAGACATTGGCCCTCTTTTATGCCTAGTTGCCAAAAACAGTTCACTTACACACCTACCACCCCCTTCCCAAAGTCCCACATTTACCAGCTCTCACCAATCAGAACAGAGCACCAGAGAGGAAAGTGTTCCTCCTTATTCAGCCTAGAAACTAAAGGCTTTTCCAGGTAAAGGAAACAGGAAGGCTGAGGCCAGTCTAACCCAAAGATTCTTAGGCAATGTTAGTGGCCTATGATGCGTGTAAGCATCATGATGCAAGAAGAACTCAGTGTCATGTCTCACTCCAAAAAGTTCTTCTAGATATAAGATGTCTTCAGAATATCTAGTGGAGGCTTTATAAGGAGCGACAAATGAAGCAAGGCTACAAATGTGATTATTGTATTTAATCTGAAGGTTTTTATTCAATAAGGTCTTATTTGGTAATTTTTATTTTTAAGAAATAATTTTAATTTGTAAGATTAAAAGATTAAAAGATTAAAAGAATTAACTCCTTCTTGTGCGTTCTTTGAATTTTGTGAAATATAATATTTTTCCATAAGCATATATCTTCCAGATAAATTTTGGACCAAGGGTACTCTTGTATCTATGAATGTCCTTCCCCATCAGTAGATGGAGTAAAACTCAAATTACATAAATACTGCATGTGTAGAGAAAGGCATTTACAAAACCGGTGACTAAGGGAACACATTTTCCAAGTTATTCATATGTCACAAAAATGTTTAGTGCAGAATTAAATTATATTTACCGTAGTAGAAGATCCATGAGAAGACGGACTTGTTTACTGTTTTATTTCCATCATTAAAACAGAGCCTATCACATAATAAGCATCAAAAATTTCATTTTTTAATTAAATGTGTTTAACTTAAACAGGTTTCTTTACTGTATGACTTCTCAGTCTTATTATGCTCATGTACAACTTCAAGAGGAGGACCTAACATGCCTTATTTCGCAAACTTGTTTGACCACAGGTCACCCTAGGATATGTCTATTCATATATACTCAAACAGTGTTTTATAGAAGATAATTTGGGAAGTGCTGAATGAAATGAAAAGAACAGATACCGTAAAGATTTCTCAGGCAAAAGAAAGTGCCGGTGGTATGTTTGACTTGAAAAAAAATCTACAATTTAAGATCTGTTTCAACTTTTTGCTGACCTATAGTTTTTGCTTCTTGAAAATGAGAGAATGAGACAGAGAGAGAGAGATTTGAGATGGAAACAGTGACAGTCCTTTGGGCTGCAGAAGAACATTCTGACTGCCCTGGGCCTGGCTAGCAGATGAATTCACAACTGGAAGCTTCTCGTGGGACTCATTGATACCAGTTGTCCACAGAGCGGCTTTAGCTTCTAAAGGGTTGCTTGAAGTCTATCTGCTCAGTTGGCTGTGGTCAGCACAGTGGACATAGATGCCTGGGTCTTCCCTCTCTTTTTCCATGTGGGTTTATTCCACCCTCTTTCGTGCTCTGGGACACACATTAAAGGACAGTCTGCAATCACTACTACAGAGGAAGTTAGGCACAGAGGGTGAGTGGGTAGGACTCTAAGTTTTGGAGACAAGCTGTTTGGTCGATAGTGAGTATCCTGAGTGGTCTTGGACGTGTTGCTTAATTCTCTGTTTCAGTTTCTCGCTCTCAAAGATAGGAATGATAATATTTATCACATAAGACTGTGAGGGTCAAATATGATGAAATATATGCAGTTAATACAGCAACTAGCTATAACTATTGATATCACTGGTAATGGTAATAAAGATGATATTTCTGGGAGCTTAGTTAACTCATAACTTATATTTAATTTTAAATCATGTGTATTTCTGAGAACTCTGTGCATAGTATTTTGTAAGAAGACCCTGTAAGTTATATTTCTTAATGCAAAGTACATATTACAAAATGTACTTGCTTTGGGGAAATTGATATGTGATTTTGAAGGTGGTTTTGCAGGGGGACGAGGAGACTTTTGCAAATGGGAACTTTACCATTCATTTCCTATCATTGGTTCCTCTCTCTAAAGAAAATAAAATGAACAATGCCTCACCTGGAGGGAAAAAAAAGGAAAGAAAATTTAGACTCTTGCTCCTCAAACTAGTTGCTCACCATTCCATTTCAATTTCATTTTTCTATACACTTTTTGTTTGGTTCGTTAAGTTCCAATGCCAAAAGTCTATAACTCCAATTTCCCATACTGTATATAAATAACATGCAACACAGCAGGAAAGAATAAAGCCCTTTCCATCTGTAATTCCTTAAGGCAGGGAGGGCAGAGGTGTCTCTTACCTGGTATGTCTATCCTTGGCTTCTAGGTCATGATTACACATGTCAACTGGCCTCACTCCATCCTAAGGGCTCAGCCTATCCACCTGGAGGAACTCTTTCAACCTGAGATTCTCTAAAGAAAATGGAGACATTGATAGCTGATCATATACAAAAATTGAGTTATATTTAATATACAAAGCAGACGGTGTAAGCCCAATTGTGTATTTATCTTGCAAATACAGAGAATGCCAAAAAAATGTATACACATTTTAAGAAAGGAAAAAACTGTATTAAAATTGTAATACTCAATATATACCCATAACAAAAGATGACTGCAAGTTATGTGTACACAGTTTTTTAGCACCCCCAGTATTGCAGCCCAAGGACCTAGAATAGTGCCTGGCACATAGGCACTCAGGAAATGCTTCTTGAATAAAGAAATATTAAATCCAAAATTCGCTACCATTTTTAAAGCATAAAGAGGAACTCAAAAAACAAAGCAATGACCTGAAGACCCCTGTGCAGATAACCGCTACTGTCCCCATATGAGTAATATATAAATCAGATGAAAAAAGTCAAACTAAATAGAAATGATTAGAGGAAAAGTGCTACACTTTCCCTTTGAGCCTCATTCCATCTTCTAAAAGATAATAACTGAAAACAGTGTATCCAGTGATTCTTACCCCAAAGCAATTATTCATGTAAGGGCACATGCGAATACACAGGGGCTCATTATTTAACAGATAACAAACACAGAAGAGCAGAGGTTTTCAAGGTGGTCTGCTGACAGTCCACATGAAGCCCAGCTGTCTCAGAAACACCTGGTTAGTTTATTACCAATATAGATTTCAATACACATTCTGATTTGGTTGGTCTGGGCAAGCCCAGGAATTTGCATTTCATCAAGCATCTCCAGTGAGTGTATTATGTAAAATTGAAGTTGAAGCATCCTTACTCCTTAAGGTTCTATTGAAGTTTAGCTGATTCAGGTTTTGCCACCAATCCCTTCTCATTATATGGTATTGGTGAAACCCTTAGCTAGTTTTGGGTAAAGCAAGGTATCTCTGGTCTATTGCCACGTGCATCATCTGACCATGTCAACCTGCTTCCCTCTTACCCAGTTCTCTTCAGCGCCCCTTTCTGTTCCATGTCTTCTACCAAATTGGCTGGATTTGTTGCTTTGTTGTAGTTGACATAGCTATTCTGCAGATAATTCTCAGTCTTTCTACCCTCAGCTCTCAATTTATGTTTAGCTTAGTTGCTAGCTGTTGCTGTGGCTTTCCCTATTCTGGATTCTTCTACTGAACAGATCCATGCAGTGTTAGAATTTCAAGTACAGTTGTTCTTCTTTAGGGCTCTCCTTCTGAAAAATGCATGTTATTACCTTGAAATATCTCTGTCCTTCCCTGTCTTCCTCTCACTCCTATCGGTTGGATGCAAGCCCAAGTCTGGGCTTGGATCGCTTTTGTTGATGTTCCGTACTGTGCTAGTGGAATCATTTTTCTGGACTTCTAGGCAGAAGAGGAAAACCTCTAGGTTTAATGATATCAAAAAGTATTCTCTCCCACTGCGTGGATGCCATGGGCTCCAAGTTTTTCACTATTAAATATGGGGCCCAAGCTTTCCCCCCTTTCTCTTTAACTCATGGAGAACAGTCTCTGCTGGAGCTGCTTAGACATCAGGTAATGAGCAGAAGGGAAGAGGAAGGAGATGACTGCCAGTTCAGGCTCAGAAAACATCTGACTCTTACATACAGTGGCCCCCCTCCCCTTACCCCTTTATCCACGGTTTTGCTTTCCACAGGTTCAGTTACCCATAGTAAACCCTGGTCTGAAAATATTAAATGGAAAATTCCAGAAATAAACAAGTTATACATTACGTGCCATTTCTGAGTAATGTGACGAAATCTTGCGCCATCCTGCTCTGTTGGCCAGGACATGAATCATCCTTTAGTCCAGCTGACCCACACTGTATGTGCTCCACACCCGGTAGTCTGGCGGCCGTCTCAGGTATCAGATTGGCTGTCATGGTATCGCAGTGCCTGTGTTCAACTAGCCCTTATTTTACTTAATAATGACCCCAAATACAAGAGTAGTGATGCTGGCTATGCAGATATTCCAGAGAGAAGTTGTCAAGTGCTTCCTTTAGGTGAAAAGGTGAGTACAGTCCAATAAAATAGTTAGAGACCACGTTCACGTAACTTTTATTACAGTATTTTGTTACAGTTATTCTATTTTAATTAGTTATTGTTAATCTCTTACTGTGCCTAATTTAGAAATTAAACTTGATCATAGGTGTGCATATATATAGGGAAAACATAGTATGTATGTATTGCTGCTATCTAGGTTTCAGGCGTCCACTGAGGGTGTTGGAACATATTACCCGTAGATAAGGGAGGACTACTATACAAGCTGTCAACATCAAAGGGGATATATCCTAGCAAGGGAGTATGTCCTCCACGAGGATATACCAGCCCGTGGTAGTTGATACAATCAAAAATGACTTTGGTTATTTGGCAATCATATAGCTTTTTCATATCAATCTTGTAACTAATTAATGCTCTTTTTCTAAGAAGATTTTGAGCTGAGGAGTGACATAGCTGACTTATGCTGGGAAAGAACCACTCTGATTACTGTGTTGAGAATCAGCTGGAGGAGGGACAGGATGGAAGCAGGGGACCAGTTGGGTGGTATTATAGGTCAGACCCTGAGGCTAGAGAAGATGGTGGCTGGCACCAGGACGCTAGCGGCAGGACAGTGAGAAATAACTGAAGGCAACCCAGAAACTGCCTGATTCCTGAAGTACACGCTGCCTGAAATTCATAGACCACCAAATTCACCCAGTTCACATTTCAATTTTACCTCAAAGGCTCTTTATCACAACATCCCATGAGGACTTCCTCTGACAAGTTGAACGACATCTGGACAAGAGCAAAACATCTGGTACCCACAAGCTCCCAAGTGATTCGGATAATTTGAATTCACAACTTGCAGTTTTTGAGCTATGCTAATGCAGACCTGTGGAGTGGTGCACTTGAGAAGCACCGTGGCCGTGCTGGGAGACCTGGTTTCTTGCCCTCGTCCCATCCCTGACCTGCCACACAAACTGCACAGGCCCCTTCTCTGGCTCTAGACTCCTTCCTATTAATGGAGTGTGTAGAGGTGATTTTTGAGGATCCTTCACCTCTGACAAGCTGCAGTTCTTCATTTTCTGAGGCCCAGGTGCCTTGGTAAGGATTCTGGAAAGAATTTGGATGGGGCCAACTGTTTTATTTTCTTTTTTTCTCATCTATTGAAATTCCTATTTTTAAAATGAGACCAACAGCCCTGAGATGTCAAGTTCAAGAGAGAGTGACTGCACTCAAACTGTGGCATTTTGGAAGCTTTTACTCTGCATTCTTTCTCAGAGAGCAAGCAGTCACCCCGGTTCTACTTGGGACCTCATGGTGGTGAACTCCTTGGGATGGACAAAGCATTGTCCTTACATGTTTCATCTGGTTCAGGCCCTGGTGGACTCAGGGGCCTGTGAGTGGGCCTTAGGACATGCTATTTAAAACCAGTGGTTTGTCCTTGGGTGTGATTGGAAAGTCTCTAAAAGCTTTGGTGAGCATCCTCTCCTGCACAGCACCCACCACCGCACGAAAGGTCATTGTGCAGCTCTGAGGGATGCTGACTACCTGCTCCATGTTTGTGTGTGCTCGAGTCTACCCAGAAGAGATGCATGTGGACAGGTGAGCTGAGGCAGCCAGGGGTAAACATTAAGGGAGCTTTCCTTCCAGATCTTTCTTGGGACGGTTTCTTCCTGTCCATTCAAGAGAGGCAGCTGGTGGTATAGCTTGCACCAGAAAACATCTTTGTAAATAAATGCATTCTGCAAATTGTGGAGGCCAGGTTCCCCAGGAAGCAGAGGCCCTGGCTAATAAGACCTTCTTTAGCTCGAACCAAGGCCTGTGTCTCTTGAACACCCCCAGGTGAATTTGCAGTAGCAGTCTAGTCAATGCTACCTGAAAAATTAGAGCATCAGGAAAGTACGGTGATTCAGCCTTCTCAATACGTCCCCTAGATGGTTCAGTGGTCAGACCTCCCCAGAGTTCACAGGCTACCCTTGCCACCCAGACTCAGAACCTACCCGCAACTGAATGCCACCTAACAGTTAGGCTTTCATTTTTACCTTTTCATTACAAATTCTATTTTATTGAGTAAATTTTACATGTGACATTGTGTTTAAGTTTAAGGAGTACTGCATGTTACTTTGATACATTTGTATATTGTAACAATTGCTGATGCGGCAATATTTATCACATTATGTAATTATAGTACAATATTATTGTCAGTAGTCATTTTACTGTGCATTAGGTCTCTGGCTTACTTACTACTTGTTTCAAGTTTGTACCCTTAAACACCATCACTCTTATCAGCTCCCGGCCCCATATCCTGGTAACCACCATTTTACTCGATTTTTTGTAGGTTTTAACTTTTTTAGATTCCACATGTAAGTAATACCATGCAGTACTTGTCTTCCAACTAACATTTAATGAGCACTATGTCCACAGCACTCCACCTGCATCACCTCTTATCCACACCCTATCCGTTTACAGATGAGAACACTAAGATTTGGAGATACATCTTCAGCTATACAGTTAGTTAGTGACAGAGTAAATACTCGTATAGATGGCCTGACTCAAGAGCCTGAGATACTTGGATCATGCAGCACCTAACCCAAGGCAGCTGCTTCGCTGAGCTCCCTCATGGGTTCGCATTGCACAGACAGGCTCGGGGACCACTGAGCAGAATGAAGCCATATGCGAGCCAGGAAGGGGTCCAAAGAATGTCAAACTAAGTGAGGATTTAGGGGGTCAGAGCAATTCTGTGTTTTCAAGTATGTTTGCCTCATATAGAGGAAATCTTTTTCTTATAACTAATAAAGTTTTCCCTCTATGTAGCCTAATTCCCCTAATTTTCATTTCTAATTTTCTTTGTACGTTGCGTTTTATTATCTCCACATCCTCTCCCATGTCCTTGAACCAACTGCCATCAGCCAGTGGTAGTCTCTGTTGACGCAAACAGAGACATTATTTATTTGGAAATCACATCATACAGCTTTTTAATATCAAACTTGTACCTGATTAACACAGCTTAAGCTTATATTCCCACCCCCCATGCTATTTAACTAGGTATTTTCCACGTATATCTATGAGAAACTGACTTTCTGAACCTATGGAAAACATAGTTATTCCTTGTCAAGTTGATACCTGCCTATATTTCATTCAGTTATCTGACTTCTCTCCTAACTTTTTGTCATCTGCGTATTTTGATGGACATACCGTCCACATCTACAAAAGATTCTGGGAAAACTATTCAATAAGTTAGAATGAGGACATACGTTCCAGACATTACCATGCATTCCAGAATTTCTATCATGGCCCCAGTCACAAATACTGTCTTCTATGATTTTCTTTTATTCGTACAACAAACACTCAATGGGCCTTTAGCATTCCACTAGAGATTTTTATCTAATAGTCATCATCACTTTCAATACAGATGTTCAACCAGTTATTCAGAAAATTCCCATATTTTCCTGATGGGAGACCCATTACAATATACTTTGTCAGATACCTGACTGAAAATAAGATATAACTGGACTACTGACAACCTAATGAAAAAAATCCCCATTAGATTTATTTGGTGAAATTTGTCCTTATGGGACTAGCCATTATTGCTTATTTTCTAAGCTTCCAAAACCACTCACTTAATAATTATTGCTTTGCTAGTGGTTGAAGTAACTAGGCTCTAGTGTCTAGATCTAACTCTGCCTTTTTTGAAAATCAACACAACATCATTATTTATTCATTTACTCGACAAATACTTAGAGAATGCCCGTTATATGTCAGATGCTGTTCTTGGTCCTGGCAATACAAGAATTATCTTTACATACATTCATCTTGTCTTTAAATACCTTTCCTTTTGATTCTTTTTTTTCATGATTTCTCAAAATCACTGACAGGAGGTAGTCCCATTCCTATATTCTCTCAGGCTTGGAAACTTTTAATATCACTTACTCTAATTAGCCGCTTCGATTCCTCCTGCATCCTAGATTTTTTATTTTTTCTTCCACCTTCTTATTCCTTTTCAACCCTTCACCTTTCTCTCTCATTTTCTTTTCTTATATATAATATGTATGTATATACATATATATATTTTCTTTTTTAACTCCCTCCTGGCTTGTGGATTGCCCTCTCAAAGTAAAAATAAGTCTGTGAAAAGAGCTATGTCCGTTGATTTTGCTGGGGATTGCACTTGTTGGAAGTTGGGGGGATGGGGCTAGGATTGAATAGCGGAAGTCCTAAGTACTACTCATTATTTATTTATTCTTCAATGGTTGGTATTGAAGAAAGGGGATCGCATAAGGGGATTGGGGACAGGCTCATGAATGGATAGAGCCAGAGCTCACGAAGCCCACTGATGTCTCCCCATTCATTCTTAGCATAGTCTCCCTTGCTTCTCTACAGTGCAAGCTCTTTCTAAAAATTTATTGATTAAATTTATTGGGGTAACATTGCTTAGTAAAATTATATAGGTTTCAAGTGTACATTTCTATAATACATCATCTATATGTTGCATTGTGTGCTCACCACCCAGAGGCAGTTCTCCTTCCATCACCATATATTTGATCCCCTTTGCCCTCTTCTAACACCCTCCTCCCCCCTTACCCTCAGGTAACCACTAAACTATTGTCTGTGTCTATGAGTTTTTGTTTCTTTGTCTTGTTCGTTTGTTACTTTCAGTTTTATATTCCACCTATGAATGAAGTCATATGGTTCTCCACTTTTTCTGTCTGACTTATTTCGCTTAGCATGATAATCTCGAGATCCATCCATGTTGTCACAAATGGCAGTATTTCATCTTATGACTGAGTACTATTCCATTGTATATGTATTCCACATCTTCTTCATCCGATCATCTGTTGAAGTCAAAGGCAAGTTCTTTGTCACTTAGCAGGATAAACACTTTCCTCCCTGCAAGTGTGTGACAAGGAACAGTAGTAATTTACAGTACTTGAATTCAAGCAATTAGTTCTACAGCATTTTATGAAAATGCAATTATTCTCTAAGTAGCAACTCCTGGGCCAGGAGTTTGCATACTTGCGAAGAGACAGGCTTTGCATACTTGCACATGCTTCTGTCTTAGCCGAAATGAAGGACTTTTTCTGTTTGTTCCACATCCTTAGCCCACTAAACAGGTTGGGTTATGGCTGACTCTGGTTTTAGCTTTGGGTGCTTTGTGATGACAGGCACACATTTTCAGTGAAGATTTTGGGATAGATGGCTTGTCTGGGTGGGTTTTTACCAACGTTTGCAACTTTCTGAAAAGAAAAAAACATGCTGCTTTCCTAGAAGCCTTTTATTCTCTTTCTTTCTTTCTTTCTTTTTTTTTTTTTACACACATATGCACATACACCCACATACCCCAGAACTGCTGGGCTTGGAGAACACCATTAATAATGTAACCAAGTCTGGGTGCTTTTTTAAAGTCTATTTCTTGCTTATAAATAAATGGTAATTTGTTTAAAAGCATCATTACACACAGTGTTCAGCCAGATCCCATGCATTCGATTATTTTAAATAAATGGACCATAAATGGAACAAGTTCTTTCTAATTTACAAATGATAGGAAACATTTTTCAAGAAAAAAAAAGGAAAAAATGTAAAATTTGTTTTTAACTACATCTCATTAATGTGGAACTGTTCAATGACCTGTAAAGATGAAAGAATTAGTGAATTGGTGGAATTATCAGAATGAAAAATCTGTATAATTTTGGTTTCAATTTAAAAATCTACTAAACAGTCTAGCGACTTTAGTCTCAGATATTACTTTTTAATATCAGTTCCTACAAATGCAGTAGCATCAGTGTTACAAATGAACTGAATGGAAAGCAACAAATAGAATGTTTAAAGTCTCAGCACAACAGCGGAGCTAAGTATGAGGCGGGAGGCCTTGGGGAGGAAGGATGTTTTTTTCCCCCAATAAAACAACTGAAAACATTTAATTAAGTGACCACTCTGCTAAGTGGCGCAAAAATTAATATACGTAAATGCACTTATGTCCAGGCAGTGGTGCCTTAATTAAGATGTTGGCTTCGAATGGAGAACCAGGAGCTATTTAACCAACATCGCTAGAACATCTTCTCCTACCTAAAATTAGTCCAGTGATCACAAATAGAAGGAGAAGGGACAGCCAGAAGGGAGTGGGAAGGTTTTACACACTGGATATGACTTGAAAAGTGTGGTCATCCCAGTTGATGAGCGTCTGCTGACAGGCAAGGTGTGACTCATGTACCCCTTCTCTGCCCCCTTCCTCCTCCTCCCTCCCTCACCTGCCCATAACATCCTCTTCCACTCATTCTGACTCACCTCCATCAGCAAGGGATGTCCTTCTTCTGAGTTTTCCCCACTGGTTGTTTTCTGCTGAGAATCAATTTAAGTGTGTGTGTGTGTGTGTGTGTGTGTGTTTTAAACTTTCCTGCTGGACTAGAATCCTTTTGAGGTGATACATTATTTCTAAAGTCTCTCGATAACCCCCATCATACCAACAAATGTGTTTCTAGATGCACCTGTGGACTTGGGGGAGGCCGTTTGTGCTAGGGCCCTAGCCCCTTGCCCAGGCACAGAAGGCCTGGAGAGGGGATTCTTGAGGGAGCGATCTCTGGACAGTTTGCACATGTCCCAGGAGGCTGGTGCCGTCGGCCAGGCCAGGCTTGTTACAGGAATCAGAACCAAGGGAAGCTTGTCACTCTCAGGAAGTCGGATGACCTCGTGCTGTAGAACTGCATATGTCTGAAGAATTAGGTGCTGCAACTATGGAGAAGTACCTCTCTGTCTGTCCTCCTACCAGCTGGAATCAGCCAAGATTATAATGCCTGTTTCTGGAACAATGGCTAAGTGTCTTTCCCTAATTCTGGTCTCAGCTAACTGTTTCTCCAGTTTGAGGAACAAGAAATAATCGTAACCTTCAGTTCCCATTCCTCGCCCTGCTCCCAGGTACCCTGAGAAGTAGATGATGCGTGCAGGTTGCTGGAGCCCTGCTTGAACGGCACACACTTCATCGGAAGGATTCTCCTCTCTGCTGAAGGGAAAGAAAGAATGCAAGGCCGCTTGCTTTGACAGGGAGACTTGGGAACTTTTTTTTTTTTTTTACATCTTTGTTGAGGTATAATTGACAGATACAAATTATATATATATACATATATATATATATGTATATATATATATATATACATATATATATATATATGTATATATATATATATTAAGGGGTACAATTTGATGTTTGAACTCTTCTCACACGTGGTTGCCATAGCACCATAGTGGGAATATAAGGGAATTCACACCATGTCAGATAAGATTTCTGCCCTCAGGAGGTGTAGAATCTAATGAAAATTGAGTTTTGATCAGGCAGGTATGAAATATGAACAGGAAAGTCTGAACCAACATCCCAGGAGTTTTAGTTGGACATACTTTCCTTCATTCTTGTCTCTTGCAGATACACCTTCCCCTTCAGAAGTGAGCTTTGCAGCTAGCACAAAGCCACCACTGCCATTAGCAGGCTTTCAGAATCCGACCCGGTCACTGTTCACAGCTCGCTTTAGGCTAGTTCTTTAGCCTTGCCCTTTGTGACTCTGGGCTGTGCCTATAATCGTTCTCCTAATTCCCTTAACTGCACCCTGGCCATAGTAGCAGCCCAGAAACTCTCTGTTGGACACGTTTCTTTTCACCTGGGCTGGATATTGTCTGTTGCCTTCGGTCCGTCACTCTCCCTCCACTCTGTTCTCTGGGAGTCTGACCCATCCGCATCGCCTCAGTGGCTCCCTGGGCTCCGGGGAAGGAATGCGGTTGGGAGAAGAATGGGGTCAGGGGGTTTCTTCTCTGTTCCTTCCCTTCCAGATCACTGTGGGTTGTCTGCTTTCCAAAGCTCTTCTCCGTACACCCTCTCCATATAGGTTTTTGATTAATCCCTCCCTTTCCTTCCCTTTATGGCCTAGACGTGACAGTGGCTCCCAGCTGTTATTAGCCCTAGAGTGCTGCGCTGTCTTCTTCCCTTAAATCCTGCTCAGACCCTTATCAAGAGTTCTTTTATTAAACTCTCCTTAAATTACCAGTTCAAATGGGCTAGCTCTTTGCTTCCAGGTCCCGGGTTGATGCCGCTCTTTCCAGTTCATGACCTTTAGTAATTTTTTCTCTAGCCTTACAAACCATGCCTGTGGTTTAAAGGGACAATGCCTGGACCCTCGGTCCCTTGGAGTAGCCAAATGGGCCTGCAATTCACTTGGTGTTGTCCATTTTGAAGATGAATAGGCAAGGGCTGCTGCTGAACATCCTACAATGCACAGGACAGGTCCCCACAATCAAAAGTTATCTGGCCCCAAACGTCAATAGAACAGAGGTTGAGAAACCCTGATCTAGTGTATTATTTCTGCGTGAGGGATAAGAAAAACCCATAGGTATACCGTCTGGGATTGATCTGTAGTGTTCAAAAACTCAGAGTATTCTGGGTGAAAATTTTTCTAAGAGAGACAAAAATCATTGTAGTTGGAGCAGGGGCCAGAGAAGTGGCACTGAGGGTGAGATATGAGACACGAAGCCCCTGGGGCACTGCATGTGCGTGCTGCCCAGAGTCGCGTTGGCATAGGGAACAAAGCTTAGCGTTCAGGCTGGAAACTGCTAGCTTGCTCCTCTCACACTCCTTGGCTTGTCTGCTCCATCTCCCTCAAGTTTTCCTTTGAGGTGGGGACGTAAGTCCACCTGACTGCCAAGCCCGCACTCCTTCCACTAACGTGGTGTATCTGCTCATAAGGCAAAGAGGAGAGCATTTTGAGGCGAGTGTGAGGATGATGGGTTTTTGAACCAGGAACTAGACGTTCCAGAAAAAAGAAAAAAGGGTTGATTTAGTGGGACATCTGAAGATGTAGAAAGAAAAGAGGAAGCAAAGACCCGTTGGGCTGACCCTGGTAGAAGGCTCAGTAACTAAAGGGGCTGGGCAGGAAGATCACGATCGAGGCCCATAGGGATGTAATTCATGGATGGAATTGATGTCCCTTAGTATCCCGAATCTGCAAAAGTTTTCTGGCTGCCTCAGAAATGCTGCCCTTTCAGTAATTAAGACGATGCTTTTTGAGAACATCCTCAGTGGCTCCCCAGTTTCTTCCTGGCCCTGGAGAGAGAAGTGTCAGTAATCATACCCAGGTGACCAGGGAAGAGGCAACATCAAGGGCTGGGGATAAGCTGACCTGGAGGTTGGCATGGAGGATGGTGCAGTGCAGCAGATGCCCACAGATGCCTGGCTGCCTCCGAGCACGCGAGGGCTTCCAGCATCCTTTGAAATCAGTCAGTGGTCTGTCTGTAATAATTGATGCACAGGGTCCCCTAATCAGGGACCAGAGTCCAACGCCAATTGTTTCTTTTACTTTTTAATGGATTCGAACTCCATACCCGAGCTTAGAAAATCAAAGCCCTTCTGGAAGATATTTATTAGCGGCCAAATTATAAAAACACATAGCAAACCTTTAGTTTGCATTACAAGTGTTAATATATGCAGAGCCCCGTGAATAGCTCATCTTTCTGCCTCTCTTGTATCTTAAATTTTTCATTACAAATTTCCAGGGCTTCAAAGTAGACTCTCACAGCCAGTGCCTTTTTTCTCCCTTGCATGACAAAGAGCTGTCAAAAACGGTTCCTGGGCTGGCTAGTTTCTTCCCCTTTTTTCTCTCATCTAAATGTCAAACAACTTAGCTTAAATAAAGCCCAGCATTCTTCGTCTGCTGCTTCTCAAAAGAAAAACACCACCACAGAAGGCATCTACAAAGGCCCTAATTAATGTTTCTCATTGATTTGGTTTTAGTGTGATGTATTTTATGAAAAAAATATGAATCCAGAAGGCACTCTCATTAAAATCATTAGCGGCTCCACATTGGCTGCAAACAGCCTGGTGCGTGGTAGGGCTTACGGACCCAGACTCACACAAACACACAGACGCACAACTCACACGTGCACTTGTACATGCACTTGACATGCCTTTCAGATTATGCACAACACATCTGGTAGTATACACATGCAAAATTGTGTGCAAGATATGCACAAATACCTGCACACACGTGCACACTAATCACTGAGACACATGTATGTATACAGGTGCCTGACTATTCATGGGATGTACGTGCAAGCACACAAACACTCATGCATCTGATTGCCCTTTGCACGCCCAGATTACAGAAGGCAATGTATGCTCACACACATACATGCGCACACTGACTAGATGCCAATGGATATCCATGTATTAGAAGGAGAAAGAAAGAACTATCTCTTAATGTTTCTTGGGAGAGGTGAAGAAATACTGGTGCCAATGATTTTCCACAGTATATATTGTCTCTCAGTAAGATTTCTTTTTTCATTTCTTTTTCAGTTGGCCTCCTAACACCACGGGCCAAAGCTATCAAGACATATCAGGGATATGCACCTGTCACCTCTTCTGCTGAGACGAGTTTTCTTTCAGTGTTCTGGGATGTTTTCTGGAGTTCTGCCTTCTAAGTGGTCTTTAGACTCTCATGATGAGGAAGAAAAAGGGAAGAAGAGCAGAATTCTTGATCTCAATTTGGAAACTACTCTTGAGATTTAGACTCTTCAGATGATAGCTAGTAGCAGTGATGGCTTTTGGCAAAGTTCCACGTTTTGTTTCCTTTCTAGAAGTCACTTCTTGGCTAAACAAACCCCATCACCATCTCACATTTTACTTTGAAAGTACCCTTTGTTGTTTTCCAGGAGTGGCAATTTCAATGTGGCTTCCATGACTTATAGAGGGATCTGATGAAGCTCTCTTCTCCAACTCACCACCAGGACATATGTGCTCTCTGCTTTCATTGTGTTGTGTATGGATCTATCCTTTTCTCTTGACAGCCTGTGGGGGTCCAAGATTCACCCAAGTATTCTTCCTCCTAGCCCAGCATAGCGGATTGGACTTCAGCGTTAGAATTTGGCCATAGCTATTGCTATTTTCAAATAGCACATTTGCTCTCAAGATGCTTTGTGTTGTTTCACTGACAAATGTTTCTTTCAAGGACTTTACAGGGAGGAAGTTACTGAGCCACGGCATGGTTTATATATTTTCAGAGCCCACGTGTCAAAATATTATCTCACCCTAAATGATACATAAAACTTGGACTAGATGGTGATAAATTGGACTGCAAATCCTCTAAAATGAGACTCCACATTTTATCTTTTGCTAGGGTTTTCTTTCCCCCAAGCTCCCAGGGAGCACAGACTTATTTTCCAGGTCCCTTTTCCCTCCTTCCCCGGGGTGTTGGTGGGACCACAATTGTACTTCTCTATACCTTGCATACCCACATCTTCCCATAGAGGAGAAGTTGCTCACCCAAGTGCAGAAAACCTTACCTTTGAGGGTCATGTTACTCCAAGGGAAGAGCCTTTGTGTTGAACGGCAAAGCTCGTGCAAATGCCCTCTTAACCTCTCATCTTCTCTTGAGCTTCCTGCCTCTTTCTTACCCACATAGCACAATCAGTAGACTGGCATATATGTCATGTCTCTCTTTCATTCCCGTAAGGCGTGAATGGCTGTGGGGTCCCCAAGTTTTAGATTTGGAAGGAAGGAGGAAGACTATGTGTAGCCTTCATCCTAAGCCTTATTCCACAATCCATTTTTACCAAGTTTTTGGGCGTGCTGGCAATGAACAATATAATTGATACTTTGCATCTTATTTGACTAGCGAGCAGTATATGCCATCATTCAGAAAACTAGAAGGGCGTAGGAATGAGGACACCTTCAATCCATAGCATATATGAGCACAAACAATATTCAATAGTGACCCATTGAGATAAAATAAGTAATGGCTACTTTAAGCATTAGAGATGGAGTGGGGACAGGTAGAGTTACGCACCAAAGCGTCTTGAAGTAATTAAAGCACAGTTTTCATGTTTTGCCATTTGTCAGAACAAAGTAAATATTGGAATCTTAATACTTGCATCCTCTCGGCTAACTATCCTTCTGTGGCTATTGCTCAAATATTGAAAATACTTGTGTAAGTTCTAGTACACAACTGCCATTGGAATGATTTATAAAGAGGCATAACATGCTGCTCTCTGAATTCAGGCATCCACCATCACAGTTCATATCAATTTTGCTCTGGTCCCCATTAGCAATATTATTTAAAAAAAAAAAAATCACGGAAAAATAATGACCCTGCAAGCCAAGAAATTTAGATTCGGATATGAGCCGTAAATCTGTATTAATTTAATAGTTAAAGTGCGTTAATGCTTTGTAATATTTTTTCTTTATAGAGAACACAATAGTGAGGTCATCTGTAATAAAGATGTTAATCCTGAGCCACCTGCTAGTTTGTTTTGCCTCCTGGGGCAAGAGGACGTTAATGGATGAAATATGGCCGCAAGATCCTTAAAATGGTGGTTTATGGCAACCTCTATGCAGGGCTATAAAACACTCACTCTGAGTGATAAAGAATCTCAAGAAGGGATATACACTCTCCATCATGCCTGATCTGACATTAGCTTTGCTTAACTTATCACCCATCCACAGACACACACTGGACTGGGCAGCAAAATGAGACAAGGAGCAGCCCCAGGGCTTAGAGAGAAGTAGTGAGTTGTCTGGCCTTTTGGACCAGAGTTTCCAGGGCTCAGCTCCTGGGGAAGGAGGAGTCTGTTCTGGAATCTATTGCCTATTTTTCTTCTTGGCTCTTTGGTTCAGGAAGGTGATCCATTGTTCCATCATTGGATCTCTGGGCAGGTTTTGTCACATGCACAAGAGAAAAAAAATCAAGTCATATTCACCCACCTATCTCTGAAAGTATTTCCCTTTTCATATTGTAGAGAACATTCTTTATTTACATTTCAGTGTTTTTTTTTCCCCAGAATAAACAAGTAAGCCCCATGTGATACTGAAATTTCTTTCTTTTGGTTTGGAACAGGTCACTTTTACTGATATACTCACAGACCTATTCAGATTGTGCCAGTCTCCAGGTGGGAAACCGTTACTATACCCTCAGGACTTGCAGAATTAGGATAAAAACTTCACCATGGCATTTGAGGCTCTTGGACCATAGCCAAGCATAGCGAAGATGCAGGATACCTGCAGTTTGTCAGAGAGCCAGCATCCAAGGGAATGGCTCCCATATCTGCCCTAGACATGCTTGTGGAATCTATCCTTGTTATCTTCTCTAAGAGAACAGACTGCAGCTGGTCCAGGAGAGGGAGAGGCAAAGTTACCTAGAAGGTCAGTGTCAGTGAACTCTCAGAGGGTCTGTTACAGTCTTGCTCTTCAGTAATAGTGGGTAGCAGGACAAGGGATACAGACCTTAGGTAAAATAATGCCATATACATATGAAGTACCAGAAGTAAGGACAAGTGATTCACATGCAACTGAGAGGCAGGCACAGGAGGAGGTTCTGCCCTCTCCTTAAATTGCCTAATGCTGAGCTCAGAGCACAGGAAACCCCAGCCAGCTGATGTCTTTACAGGATGCTTCTCAATGTTAGTGATCTAGTAGGGTGAGAATAAATGAGGATTCTTCAGAGGGGACTGATGGCTTGAGGCTCACATGTGGATACAAGGCACTAGTACTATCTCTAAGGCTACTTCCTATCTGGATGGGAATCAAGACTTTATACTTGCTCAGTGATTGTAGGAGAAGGAAGATGTAGACCACAGTTCCTATAGGCACCTCTGGAACACTCAGGCTAGACCAGGGTGGAAGCAAGCTGTGCATCTGTGGTCATATCCCCTCTAAGTGGCTGAGAGATTGCATCTTAGCCGCAGGACCAACTTACTGGATGTGTACATGTGACATACTATAGGTGGTGGAGTTTCTCCTTGTCTTAGTTCTCTTTACCTTATATTTTAACGTCTTTGTCATCAGCTTTGTTGGTAAATATTCCTAAATGAATGTAAACACAGACCAGCATGGGACACAGTTTCCCGTTCCACCTTTATTCATTTTAGCTATCACTTATCGTTCATCTACTTGCTAAGCCCATCAGAAATGTGTTCTCATTAATCCTGAAAATAATACTTCAAGTAGGTTGCTATTGTTGTTCTCCATTTATCAAGGAGGAACTTGAGGTCAAAGACATGAATGAACTCATCTGAGATCACAGTTAGGATTTGGTCCCAGGTCAGCCTGATTCCAATTACTGTGGTCAGAACCACCGGCCACACCACCTCCTACAGTGCCCTATGTCTTTGGTAATATAGTAGATAAGCAATACATTTGTTGAATAAAATAGTGTTGGTGATGATTTGCAATCAGCACTGTCAGAATTGACAGGTCGACACATCAGGTGGGCTTTCATTCTCCTCTATATTCTTCCTCCCAGGTCTGAATCCCTTATGTTTCAGTTTTGAGGACTTGAAGGACCTCAAGGAGAGATGTTGTCTCTCTTTCTGCGTCTTTCCTTTCTTGCTCTATGAGGATCACAGCCTCTGGTATCATTTGATTACATGTTTACTTCAAAATCTCAGCTCCAGCTGAGGAAGACACTTTATTGTGATGTGATGGTTTCGTATAATTTTATCAAAGGTCAGAGAGATGTATGAATCCTAGGGTATCCAGTGTCTGCTTTATTAACTCCTGGTAGCCACCAAAGGAGATTTATTTCTGGGGTCCCTGGGCTGCTGAGTTGAGGGAAAGACCTGTGGCAGTGAACACTTACTGAACACTTCTCTCTGTCAGATACTATGTTAAACTCTCAGTTATTAACTTGATCCTCATCTTAAGCCTGTGAAGTGGGTAAGTTGATCCTATTTTATGATAAGAAAACTGAGGTTCAGAGATATTTAATCACCTGTCAAAGGTCACCTATAAAAAATGAGTAGTAGAGTTAATTTGAAACTAGATTTTACCCTAAAGCACATGTTTTTCACTATACCATGTAAGGAAATTTGGAATTAGCAAGAAAGATTACTGCATGTAGCCAGTGGAAAACTATGCACACTCTTAAAGTTGATCTGATTTTAGCCTTTCATTGTCCTTCAGCTATTTTACAATGTAAGTTATAGATGAGTGACAGATATGCAAAATAATTTTTGTCTATACAGATGTAAATAACTTCTGTCCAGTGTAGGTTGAGTTGACTCTCCCTTTGTATCCCCTCAAGAAAAAAACCCCAAAACATAAACAATAATTTAACATCAATTTGTAAATTCATTTCAACATTCCTTTACTGTATATAAATCTATGGTAGTCTGGAGATCCAAGATGGCAGAGTAGGTAAATGCTATGCTTGCCTCATCCATGAACACAGCAAAATTACAACTAAATTATAGAACAATCAACCTGGAGAACCATCTGAAGCCTAACTAAACAGAAGTTTTATAACTAAGGATATAAAAAAGAAGCCATGTTGAGACTGATAGGAAGGGCAGAGTTGTGAAACAGGCTGGCCCCAAACCTCCATGTGGTGGTTGAAAATTGTGAGGGATAGCCTGGCCACAGGAGCAAGGGACTTGAGCCCCACACCAGGCTCCCCACCCCAGAGTACTGGTGCTGGGAAGAGGAACCCCCACATCTGGCTGTGTAAAACAGTGGGGATTCTGACTGACCCCATGAGATGGAAGGCCATGGGAAACCCAGACATCCTTTTAAAGAGTCTGACACAGACACAGGTACTCATCCTGGGCTCTGGTGGAGGGGTGGTGACTCTGGGGGCATGGGAGGCATCCGGGGGTGGGGGAGCAGACAGGTGTGTGGCTTCAGAGAGAAGGCTGGAGGACAGTCGCTGTTTTCCCTGTGTGGGGTCTTGCTCCCTTGCGGCTGGCAGGTGGATGCTATCTTTCTTGTGTTGAGTCCTCCTCCAATGCCATGACCAAATCTGAATCTGAATTGGTCTGGTGAGCGCCACTCGCTCCACCCTGGTGACTCACTGATAGCCCACCACACCCAACTCTGTACTACAGGAAGCTTTATTAGCAGTTGAACCTTACGGTAGCCAGCAGTTGGCAGCAGGCCTTGGAGTATCCTGGCTTTTTGCAGAGCTACCCCAAACCCAGTACTGGTGGCAGCCATCCTTAGTTCGCAGCGTGGCATCTCCCATGCACCTCCAGGTACAGCACAGGTAATGACCAACTATGGATTGTTTTGAGGCTCCTACTAGGTAGTCCCCGGCTGGTCACAGGCAGTGGCTGACCTGGTCTACACTGGAGCCTCACCCAAGAGGCCCCAGAGCCAACATATTTGGAGGTTAGCCTCAGATCACAGCAGAGCACCACACAATTAGCCTTGCAAGTGGCACACCCAGAGGGTGGTCTCAACAGACACCAGAGCCTGCTAAGATGAATCCCACTCTCTTATGTCAGCTTCCCGAACAGCAGCCCCTAAGCTGTGGATGTGGCCAAACCCCACAGTCAGTCCCATTCACTGACATGCCAACAGTAATCAAGGCTCAACTATAACAAGAGTGCACACAGAGCCCACACAAGGGACACTCCTGGAGCACCCAGCACAGGTGAACAGGGAGACTGTGCCACTGGGCCCCACAGGGCACATACTACCTAAGGCCACCCAGCAAAAATGGGAGACATAGCAGATCAACCTAATACACAGAAACAAACACAGAGAGACAGCCAAAATGAGGAAACAAAGAAGTACATCCCAAATGAAAAAAACAGAAGAAAAATCCAGAAAAAGAACAACAAAATGGAGGCAAGTAACCTGCTAGAGACAAAGTTCAAAACATTGGTTATAAGGATGCTCAAGGAACTTAAGTGAGAATTTCAATAAAAAGATAACAAGCATAAAAAAGGACATAGAAACCACAAAAAAGAACCAGTCAGAAATGAAGACTACAATGACTGAAATGAAGAATGCACTAGAAGGAATCACCAGCAGACTAGATGAAGCAGAGAATCAAACCAGCGATTTTGAAGATAAGTAGCAGAAAACACCCAATCAGAACAGCAAAAAGGAAACAGAATCTAAACATATGAGGGTAGTTTAAGAGACCTCTGGGACAACATCCAGCATAAGAACATTTGCATCATAGGAGTACCAGAAGGGAGAGGAGAGAGAACAAGGAATTGAAAATGTAGTTGAAGAAATAATGACAGGAAACTACCCTAACCTGGCAAAGGAAATAAACATACAAGCCCAGAAAGCTCAGAGCGTCCTAAACAAGATGAACCCAAAGAGGTCCACACCAAGACACATTATAATTAAAATGGTAAAGTTTAGAGACAAAGAGAGAATCCTAAAAGCAGCAAGAGAAAAGCAGTTAGTTACCTACAAGGAAACCCCCATAAGACCGTCAGCTAATTTTCAACAGAAACTTTGCAGGCCAGAAGGGATTGGCACAAAATATTCAAAGTGATAAAAAGCAAGAACATACAACTAAGATTCCTCTATCAGCAAAACTGTCATTTAGAATTGAAGGACAGATAAAGACCTTCCCAGACAAGGAAAAAAACCTAAAATAGTTTACCAACACCAAACCAGAATTACTAGGAATCTTAGAGGGGTTTCTCTAAGATGAAAAAAAAAAAAAAAAGATAAAATTATGAATAATAAAATGGCAATAACTACGTATCTATCAATGATTACTTTCAATGTAAATGGATTAAATGCTCTGATCAAAACATATGGTAGCTGGCTGAAAGAAAGCAAAACTCTTATATATGCTGCCTACAAGAGGCACACTTTAGCCTGAAAGACACACACGGACCGAATGTAAAGGGATGGAAAAAGTTATTTCATGAAAATGGAAACAAACAGACAAAAACAAGCGGGGGTAGCAATACTTGTACCAGCAAATTAGACTTTAAAACAAAGGTTATAACAAAAGATGAAGAAGGACCCAGTAATCCCACTTCTGGATATTAATCTGAAGAAATCCAAAATACTGCGTCGAGGAGACCTGTGCATCCATATGTTTATTGCAGCACTGTTTATAATGGCCAAGATGTGGAGGCAGCCTGGGTGTTCATCGATGGATGAATGGATAAAGAGGAGGTGGCACATATATATACAATGTAATATTGCTTGGCCAAGGAAGGGAATGGGTTCTTGCCATCTGTGCAGCATGGATGGACCTGGAGGGTCTGGTGCTGAGTGGACTATGTCAGACATAGAAAGACAGATGTAATGAGATTTCACTTATATGTCAGACATATAAAGAACAAATCTAAGGACAAAACAAACAAAACAGAAACAAACTCATAGATACAGAGAACATTTTGATGGTTGCTGGATGGGAGGGGGTGAAAAAATAGAAGGGATTAAGAGGTATGAATTTGTTGTTACAAAGTAATTGGGGAGGGATGTAGGGTACAGCATAAGGAATATAGCCAATAATATTGTCATAGCGTGCTACAGCATCAAATAGTTGCTGGACTTACCATGGTGATTACTTCTTTAGGTATATAAATGTTGAACAACTAAGGTTTTTACCTCAAAATGATATAATGTGTTAGCTATATTTTTTAATAAAAATCTTTAAAATAGAGTTTATACTTTGGCCTGACAGAAAAAATATGGACCTGATCTAGAATGAAGTCACCAAATCTTTTATCCCCTTGGGCATTCAATAGAATATGAGTAAATGGATTTCCACACTTAAAAAAAAAAAAAAAATCTATGGTTGTCCAATTTGTCTTTTGAACAGGTTGTAGCATCTTTTGCAATTCTTTCACATATGTTCATTTTATGTATTATATTTATTTATGTATGAAAATCATGATTTTGCCTTTTTTAGAAAATTATTTTTCAGCAGCCATGTGGCCAAAAAGCTGGGTTCTGGATAGGGTGACTACCAACAAGCCCAGTGTCTGCCCTCTTGGATTTTGTACCTTTAAAGCAGGCAAGGGGAATTAAGAGACAAGAGGGCCGGTCGTCTTTATCATCCAAGCCAGGCTAGTTAGCCTAGTTATTGATTAAAGAAATCACATACCACTGCTATTTATAAATTCAGGGCTCCAAAGAGAATGTTTGTTTTTCCTGGTTTTAATTATTGAACATGAGATGCCAATGTTGTTTTGCCAACAGCAGCACAATAGGTCTCTAATGAAACTCACTGAGCTACTAATAATTAAACCATCAGGCAGAAGTAACCAGTGCAGTGAGATATCAATTAACATTCTTCAATAATCACTCTTTTGTTTTGATTGTTTTTAAGGAAGACTGTTCTTGATATTATTTCTTCAAATTTATCACACAGAACGTCCACCTCTGATGGAAGTGTCATCAGGCCTGAGCTTTGAAGTCAGCTATTCCCCAGTTCAAACAGTTCTTCCATTAACTACAGGACAGCTCAGCTCACTCTTCTGAGACTGAATCGTTTAATGTGAAAAGAGGAAGCGATAATATTTATTTGGAAGAATTATTGTGACACTAAAATATGGTGATATAAGTTTAAGAGCCTAACTTGTGCTTAGCACGTAGCAAAGTTTCAACACATTGTAGTTTTATTATCTTTCTTCTTCCCCCTTCCCTCCTGCTCTCTCTCTCTTCCTGCCTTCTTCCCCTGCTCCCTTCCTTCTTTCACCTTCTAGTCTGTATTCATAAGCCTAATAATCTCATTAAAGATCCCTACAACATCTCAAACTGTGTACCCATGCCCTCATCTTTGAAATTACAACTGAGCCAGGGCTCTGCCACATTTCTGAGTCTAGACTCTTTTATGTACCACAGGACCCTGACAGTGGATAATTGGTCCAGCGGGAATCAGTTCAGGAACTGGGTCAAGCCAATCAGAAGCTCTATTATGAGACTTTCTACTAAGAAAAAGAGATTAATTCTATGGTGGTGGGATCTAAAGTTAAAAGATCACTTAGGGTCGGGGGTGAGCTGGTGCCAAGGCAAAACAGAGACAATGTTATCTGTCATTGTGGCGGGAGAATAAGGATTGTGATATCAGAGGAAACCATGGTGCAGCACAAAACAGACCCAAGCAATGATGAGGAACCATGTGGAGATAGAAGGAAAGAGACAAAAATCTACCAAACAAGTTTCTGGCCTCCATTAAGTCTAGTTGTATTTCCTTTAAATTGTCCTTTTACTAAAGCCAAGCCATCAAAAAAGTCCCTGATTGTGCAAACTAGTTACTCTGTGAGGAGGGAAGGAGAAACAGAAGGGAACATTTTATTCAAGGATATGAAGATTGCGAAATGAAGGAGGAACCATCAGACTTCTAAGTGGTCCAGGTAGTGTGAAAGTGGTAGTAGCATGACAGGCCCTAGACTTGGATAGCCCAAGATCAGCATCTAGAGCTGCTTTACTCACTTACAAAACACAAGGGTAACTGCCACTGGGAGATGGGTGGGGAGCCAGCTTCCTTTCATTAGGGGCTAGAAGGCTCAGAGGGCACCTTCCTTGGGGAGGGTGGAGAACGACTCTTCCTAGTTTCAAGGTTTTAGTTATTTCTAAATTCATGTCCCCTACTTCCCCTCAGAGATCTGTTAATGGCTAACTGGTGGGAAGGGTAGAGGGAACAAATGATCTCTGAGAGAGAGAGAGAGGCACCAGGGAGGGAAAGAAGACACTGATGGGATGGAGGGATGTCAAAGTTTGCCTAGTTTACAATTTAAGGGAGAGTGCTTGTCTGACCTGCCACTTAAGTTAAATATTTTCAACTCTGTTTAATTTAACAAACTCTTACTGAATGTCTCAAGTATGAAAGGCATGATACTGGATGCAGTGGGAAACACAGGGATAAATTCTCAGTTCATGAATAATGCAAGTCAGAATGTCATGAGAATATCATGAACAGTATTAGGAACTGAAATAAAGGGGAGATTACACCAGGCTGGGATGCTTCATGGAGAAGGTGGATTATAGATGACCCTTGAAAGATAGATGGTAGTCTGACAGGTGCCAATGGAAGGGCACAGAAAAATATTCCAGAAGGAGGAAACATCACATGGGAAAGTATTAAGCCAGAAAACATGGGAATATTTGGAATGCAGGAGTTGAGTTAGACCATAAGACAGGCCTATTCTGAATCATCACAGCCAGTAAGAGGAATTTGTTCTCAATCTGGCAGGCAAAGGGACGCTTTCTCTGAGCAGGGAACAATGCAATTAGAGGTGAGATTTAGAAAATTAATTGGGCAGCTGAGTATAGGATGGGTTGAGAAAGAAAGAAAGACTTGATACAAGGGAACCAAATAGACATCAGATTAGTGGACAGGAGCAAGTGGTTCCAAAGTGAGTCCAGAAGCCCTGGTGGAGGTAATTGGGAGATGAGAGGGTGAAGTTCCAGGTTCACCCCTGCTCCATCCAAAGCCCTCAGAGCAGCTGAGCTGTTACTCATTTCATATAATGGGGGTCAGAGTAAGTATTTGCATGGCGGTTTGAACTGCCAACTACCTCAACAACAAAAACGAGGGAAAAACAAGAACACCTTAAGAATTCCGGTGTAGGAGAAAGGAGACTGGCTTGCTTGGGAGTCCAACAGTTCTGGTGTCTAAATCCTTGCTTGCTTCTAAATCCTTGCTAGACTTACCAGCTGCCGAGCTCCTTACTCTTTCTTGGCCTTATTTTTCTCATTCTTAAAAATTAGGATACTCACTTCAATAAACTTTAATTTAAAAAGTCGGATGCTAAAATCTGCATGATCTTGTTGTAAGGACTACATAATATGATATATGGAGAAATTACCAAAGAGCCTGGCATAAGATAGATGCTAAGCAAATGTTCATTCCCTGTCCTCTTTTCCTTAGGGAGGTGGGCGGGGCAATTATAATAATCTTTGATGGGTGTCATAGGTACCTAAATACTTACATGAATATGAATACAAATATTACGTTGTAGATATGCCATAGACCAGACACTGTATCAACCATGGCCTTATCAGAAAAAACAAGTGTTTATATTGGGTAGGTTTTAACGTAGGAAATTTTGGAGGAGGTGAGTAGCTCGAAGATAGTGTATTAACAAGAGATTAGCAGAATCAGGAAGGCACTACTGCTCTGGGCCAGGAGGAGCAGAAAGAGGAGGCAGCGTTTTGGGTCACCCAGTGGCGTCTGGAATCAAGACAGGCACGTCCAGTGTAAGCTGGAGCCAAAGAAGAAATGCAGCTGCAGCAAGAGAGGACCCCCAAGGCAGAGCTACACCCTGCCCCTCTTTCCTCCTGCCCTCTAATGCCTCCTACTGGCTGAATCCATCTAGAAGCTAGATGATCAGCGAGTCTGGAATAATAGTTTGTAGGAATCACCATCCATGTAATACAAGACCAGAGTCCCCCAAAGGACAAGGGATAGATCCAGGGGTACACAGGCCTGGGACACTTCAATAGGGTGTTGACAGTGGGAAAGAATACAGTGGTCTGTGTAAGCCACCAGCTCCTGGGTAAGAGCAAGAAGAAAATGAAGCCCAAGGTACAGTAGTCTGCCGTCTTTAGAGAGCCCTGCAGATCCCTCAGCAGTGGTGGGGCAAATGCTGGTAATTAACTACAAAGCTCTATACTCGCCCTCGTCGGGCCAGGCCTTATCCCAGTTACAAATGGGACTTCATGGAAGAGTGAAATTGCTGAGGACAGCCTTGGGGGAGTGCGAGGCCTCTCTTGGCTTTGCAGCTGATTTTTGTGGGAAAGGGCATTGGTGATTCAGGGTTTCCAAGGAGATTCACTAGCAGCACTCTCTGGACCCAGAAGACTCTGTCCCTTAGAAATGACAATTTGGGACTTCTCTAGATACGTTCCCCATTTTCTCCTTGATCTTTGCTATCAGGTCCCATGGGAATACATTAGGGGAGCTCTACAGAGACAGTGCCGCAGAGTTGAGGGTGTCCCTAGAGAGCATGGAGTCCAACCCCAGTTCAGGCAGAGCACTATCCAGCATCCAAAGTTGGTGCTGCCTCAGTTTCCCTCATCAGTTGATTCCCATGTCCTAGTCTGGGGAAGAAGAGGGAATGAAAACTGTAGGCTGGCTGAAGCAATGTGGATTTGTGTTTTTGTGTCTTGGTTCTGCCTCACTCTCACTGTGCAACCTCAAGCCAACGGTTGGTCTCTCTGGGCCTCCATGTTCCCATTGTGAGGGAGTTGGTTTTCCAAGTCTGTGTCAACCCATGCAGGAACAGTAGAAAGATCAATAGCAATGATTTATCAAGCATTTACATACTAAGAATTTTTCATGCATTGTTTCATTTAGACTTGATCGAGGAGACTCTCCAAGTTGGGTAATCTTGTTTGCAGCTGCCTGTTGTAGATAGTACTTCTATCGTTGGCCACTCTTAGCTTCTGGATCCATTAAAGCACCCCAGGATTTCAGGTCTAGTTGCTTTCTCATTCTAAATCCCACGTTTGCTTTATTCAATTATTATAAAGTCAAAGTTAACACGCTGAGATGCAGACAAAGTACTACCGGTCAGTATCAGGCATCCAGCTTTTATCTCCCAGTTCAAACAGCCACAATACACACACTCTTTCAGGTCACCTGCTATGTGATTCTATGTAACTAATTCCTTCTTTAGCCTATAAAAAAAGGAATTAGGCATGGCAAAGAGTATTTTAAAGCATTTGCCTGCTGTTAACTTTCCTTGTATAGCTTATCAATGAGAAAATGATAGAAATAACATACAAGGAATCTAAAGTTTGGCAAGAATAAGCATATCAATTTTAAGGCTTTTGGATTTTGGCACATACTCAAAGGTATGTGCTATCCCTTCTGTCTGCCAGGTACAGTTAAGCACCTCATAATAGCCCTAAGTAAGTATCATTATTATCCCATTTTTAGAGATGAAGCAACTGAGGCTTAGTAAGTTCATTAAGTTGCTGAAAGTTGTCCAACCCTTTCTGTCATGGTGGATTAATTCTCTCTGTCTTTCGGAAGCTCTGTATGGGCAAACAGCTCTAAGGGAGCTTCATATACAGCTTTGCTCACCCGCCCCCCGTCTCCCCACCCAACCACTGCCACATTACCAGCTCAGAGTCGAAATTGGGTCTTGTGTGGAGATGGAGGGAGTGAGGCATGGGCAGTCACATCTGACTCCAGCTTAATGATTGAATATTTATGGCAGGTGGGCTCCAGGGGTAAGACTGGAGGTTGGGTGACCAATTAAGCTATTGGTGAGATTGAAGTGAAAGATGATGAGGTCTGATTCTGAGCAGAGGTGAATTGAGAAAAGGGGGACAAATACATGATGCTAAGACAGAACAATCAATGGTACTTGGCTAATGACCAGATGTGAACGTGACTGGGGGAAAGTGGTGTCATGGATGACGTCCATGTTTGACAAGTTGACTGGGTGGACCTGTCGGTGCCTATTCATTAATATGTGCAGTCCCAAGTCAGTTTCCCCTTCGCCTCCTCGAGGATCCCTTTCTCTGGTATACACTGGGTCCACACACAGCTGAATTGTCCCTCCAATGTCCACTTTTCCTTTCATGGGTCCTTGCAGCCACTTTCTAATCCACCTGGTCCCACTGTTGTCTGGTGCTGCTCACAACCTGTTCAAACTAGAATACTCCTCCCACATGGGTGAATGGGGCAAAGTGGCACTTCCCTGTTTGGCACAAACCCTTTATTCTCAGCACCAAACTCACGCACGGCTGTATGGTCATCTCAGATTTTAAGGAAGATTTGGAAGCAATGAACGGAATTGAAAGTCCCATGAGACACATTGTAAACTGTAACATTCATGTGACTACTCCTCTTGCTTGTCATCCACCAAGCTCATTGATTTCTCTATTTTAACATCACAAACGTGTCCCCTTCCCTGCTCTATTCACCCCTATTCTGACCTGTATCTGATTGCAGAAGAAGATAAATCCTCCCTGGAGGGTCCCCTCATGGACACAATCTGGCTTTGTTCCCTGCTCTTAAGGTTTTCCACTCTGAGAAGGTACCTCATTTCTTAAACCTTCTCCTTGCAAATGGTCCTTCCTTTTGAGGTTAAACCCCCAATCCTACTAAGAGTTAGCTTTGTGCTGGAATCCATCCCTTCCCCCCAACATCTGATACCTGGGATTCAGAGATCCTAAGTTGTACATTTTCATGCTTTGAATTCTTTGGTCTAGAGTAAGACCCAGGGAGGTTTTAGTACGATAATCCAGGATGGGCTTTGTCAGCTCAGAGGCTGATCCCTTTATGTTATATACAACTGTGAGGTACAGAAAGACTCTTCTTGATTACTCAGCAGGTTACTATCGACCCCAATTCAAACCAACATCTCCTAAAAGCTGACAGTAGTTTCTGGAGGCAGAAGTCTAGATTCCCCGCTAATGAGGGAAAACAGTCCCCTAAGTGATACACAGTCTACAAAAACTCCTGCCCCAAATGTAGGAGAACTTACGTACTTATGCCAAGCAGCGCCAGCCCCTCTTTTGTTTTTGGTTTGCAGAATATATTTTGGGGCTCCTGCGCATGTTGCATGTAGGAACTTAGGCACTGCAATGTGCCATCACTTTACATGGATTAACTCAAGTCTACCATGAATATCCCCATTTTATAGATGAAACAGATAAGGTTGTAGAGAGGGTGAATGACTTGGCTAAGTCACCCAGCTAGTAAGTGGCGAGGCAGAATGTGTACCCAGGCACTTTGTACTCTGGACAACACTATATTAACTCTCTAAGTTGAGTTCTTTACAGAGACTCTACCCATTCAAAGACACACAGACTCCATACAGAAGCTTTGAAATGATGACTCAATGTATCTGAGAACAAACTGCATTTCCAGGCAACATCCCATACCCTAGACTCTGTAAATGAGAGGGAGGCAACATGAAGACTTCGAATTGTCCTATATATGTAATTCCCACAGACGGGGATTGAAGTGTTGCTGAGGATGGGAGAGAATACGGTATCTATATTTTCAGTTTACAGAAGTAGGTCAGCGTAGAGTAGCTCAGTTTTGGACATGGAAAAGTGTGAGGAGCTCAGGGCTCACCCACCTGGAGATATCAGTAGGTGCAGGGTTCATGGAGTGAAGCTCAGGAGAGCTGCAGTATGAAGTGGGACCAGAGGCCTGGATGGAATATGGCCCAGAAAGCTCCTCTAGCTCAGTATTAACACAGATCCAGCATGGCAGTCTAACTTAGCCCCTCAAAGTACTTAGGCTGGATCTGTCTTGTATGCCCAAATGGTGAGCCCTGAAGGTGGCTACCTGAAAAACAATTTGAAGGTCTGAAGCCTGGAGCCAGACAGCTTTAGGTGAATATTCAGTCCTTTGACCTGGTTGAAGGATATTCCACTTCAGGTCAGCTGCCATCAGTTCAGTAGGTCCAGAGAAGGCGCAGTCTGCTTTTCCTTCATGAGATCTGAAGGGAGAACAGACGGTTTTTAGAGCCCACACCAGGTCACCCACAGGCCATTTTCTGCACACAGCTCCAGCTTCCTCGGGAAATCAGCTAACAGCTTTTCCATGGCTTTCTTTGGACTGCTAATGTAATAGTGCTTATTTTCAGAATCTTCCTGAGGCGGTAAGAAAGCATCAGAGTTTCATTGTAAATCCATTATGTCTTCTTTGGTTAGAAATTATCCTTGACAAGCAGTCCCACAGCAAAGAAAAGTCAGTATTATTTTGCAGAATAAAAAGGGGGATTGGCCACTTCTTGTATTATTTTTTTATTATGACTATCTTCCTTTTGGTTATGACATTCGATGTATTATTTAGCTTAAGTGCTTGATTAAGGGAGATCTGGTGGGGGTGAAGTAGGAACTGGAAGGGGCAATCGCTCCGTGACTCTGGTCTCCCGGCTCCCCCTCTTGGTATCCGGGATGGAAATAAACTGCCATGACTCTTTGGGGACCCCAACTTGTTACCCTCAGCAAGGAGATCACGTTCTGACTAAAGGACCTTCTGGACATTTCTGGGACAGCAGAACCTCGGTGCCTTTCTTTCATATACCGGAACCCTTGTGTCTGTATTAAATATTAATTTGCTGTCAATAATTAAATGCTGATTATTTGATCTCTAATGGGGTCAGGATTCCCACAGTCCCATATTAGTGTAATAATGCAAAAGTGAAAATTGCCTTTCAGATGGAAAAAAATGTACTTATTATTCTTTCTTTGTTCAGAGTAAAATGGTTTGTCTTAAATTAAAAATTAAAAGCAGCATTTTCTTTAATCTTCGAATTAAATTAGTGCTAATTAGTTCTATTTTCTGTACAACATTCACATGCTAAAATCTCGGCCATTCCTTCAGTGTATTAATGGTGCCCTTTGGCTGTAATCAAGATTGGCTTACATTAAAAATGATACAGTTAACTCAATTATATTAAGATTCATTGTTCTCAAATCACAGGGTTATGACTAGAAGCTGTTGGAACTGTTGGAAGGGCTGAGATTGCCAGAATGCAGAATAAAGTCATCCATCATTTCCATTTCAAAATCCCAAATGCTGGTGTGAGGCTCACAAAGCATCTGAGGTTGCCAAGTACGTGTGGGTTGGGTGGTAGGCACGGGGATCAGGTACAGATTTCATGCCCATTCTGTGGAGACCATGAAAACATTCACCACTCTCTGCTGAAAGAGGAGGAAAAGGTAGTGAAAGCCCAGTGAGCTCTCATCCTGGGACAATACCATATATAGAGCTGCCCGGTTCCTCCTCCTTCCTCACTGTCTAGGGAAGTGGTGCCTGGATCCCAGGTCAGGCAGTGACAGCAGCAGTAACCACAACAGCAATAACCGCACGTACTCTATTGCTGCTACTTCTTATTGACTGTTTGCCATGTGTGCCGTGAACTGTGAACCAAACGCTACGATGTCAGTTCATTTAAAACGCTACCCTGCAAAGCTGGTGTTATTAGTCTTATCAGACACTTGGCTGAGGCTCAGAGCAATTGAATGATTTTCCCGATATCACACAGCTAGTCAAGTGGCAGAGTCAAGATTCAAACCCAGTTGTGTCTGACTGTAAAGCTACACTCTTAGCTATGCTCTACTATCACACAAATTCATTTTTAAGAGGCAGTTTTGTTTTCACAACTGAAAAGATGCTGTTTGGGGTGTGTGTGTTTGTGTGTATGTATGTGTGTGTGTGTGTGTGTGTGTGTGTGTACTGAGAGGGAACAGGTCTGGAATTTTCCATCAACGTGGCACAGGTAGTCACATGCCTTTGACAGAAGAATGATCCTTCTTCTTCTGGGGCATGATCTTTGTGTAGAGTTGTGTAGGGAGGAAGGGAAAGGTGCCATCCCAAATCCTTACCACTGTATAACAGGTGTGGCGTCTGTTGTACTACCCCTATGTCTGCAAGAATCTGAAGGGCACTCTTACTATAGCCTGCTCAGCCCAAAAGCCACCAAATAACACAGACTCAAATCATGACCTGAACTCAATGGCAAGGCGTCCCTATACACAGTACATTTCAATGTTCCTGATGTCTGTATGCAATAAATCTCAGTGTTTGGAGTTCTGTGATCATATGGCTTAGGGTCTAGAATAGACATAATAGTGGAAGAGAGGAAAATTCTCCCAGGATTTTGCAAAGAATTGCTTGGGTGGCCAAACCAATTGGTTGAGTATGATGCATATCTTAACCTCATTTGCTCTCACTGCCACCCTATGAGATAAGTGTGAGAGAAGTGAAAGAACTTCCCCCACGCCTTATAGTTGGAATTTTGTTGTATTCTGCATCTTATGTTCTTTCCACAACACCAGACACTTTGATGGAGACACTGGGTATTTGGATCCTTTTTGTTTTAATTAAAGTTTATTGGGGTGACAATTGTTAGTAAAGTCACATAGATTTCAGGTGTACAATTCTGTATTCTTGAATCAGGATAGAACCATGTTAGACATACAGGTATAAAGAAGAGCCTCGTCTGTCCAGCTGAGGATTCTGTTTCCAACCAGGGCCATTGGGGGAAGAGCAATGTTTCCTTATGAACACTGTTTACCAGGTTTAAGCACACCAAAAAAATGGAGTATTTGAAGTAAATCTGTATTTTTTTATGATTCTACACTTAAATAGATTTTTTGATCAACCAATGCAGATTCTGATAACAGCGTTTCTAGCATATGTTTCCCGTATGTCTGTTCTTCAAAACTTCCAAGACTGAATTCAAGGTATTGGCCAAAGATGAAGATCTAATTCTGATAAGAGCTGAAATATCAGATAAAGAGGTGGTGGAGACTGACTTAACAGTGGTTCACCAGCAAATGCTCAGGGGCTTTGACTAAGTTTGTGTTTCCTCAAAGATTACATTGTCAGTCTACTACTCATGCTTCATTGGTTACTCTGTAGTATCTGGAACAAAGGATAACCATCTCGTGGCTCTGAGGGGCAAGTGGGAGAAGGGAAAATACACCAGTCATCTCCAGAGAAATACAGAGCAAAGGAAACGGGCTGAATCAGTGACAGAAAGACTGAAAGACAGAGGGAGATAAGAGGGAGGGGAAAGGGGGAGAGAGAGAGAGAGAGAGAGAGAGAGAGAGAGAGAGAGAGAGAGAGAGAGAGAGAGAGAGAGAGAGAGAGAGAGAAGGGGTGATTGGAAGAAACAGGCAGTGAAAGAGAGAGGGCAGCACACAGAGAGAACTGCCTTTGGACTCTCACATTCGGCAATGTGATGGACAGGCAGCAAAATAAATGTGAATTAGTCATATGACCTGAAAGTCTGTATTCCCTCAAAATTCGTAAATTGAAACCTTAACCATTGGGAGATGTTTACGTTCTGAGGGTAGAGCCCTCATGAATTGAATTGGTGCCCTTATAAAAGAGATTCCAGAGAGCCCTTGTTGCTTCCACCATGTGAATACGCAGCAAGAAGACACATCTGTGAACCACGAAATGAGCCCTCATCAGCCATCACGCCAAGTCTGCTGGTCGCGTAATCTTGGACTTCCTAGCTTCGAGAACTGTGAGGAATAAATCTCTGTTTATGAACCACCCAGTCTACGGTATTTTGTTATAACAGCCTGACTAGAATAAGACAATTGGTTTCATAAGGTTTAACGACAAGGTCTTTCTTTCATGTGTGCTCCTTTAACTGGGTTTCCGAACCATCGTTCTGGCATAAATCATTCCCATAATTCCTCAGTTCTGGTTTTTCAGTTTTGACTCTATTAAAGTGGATCCATAACTTAATCATACTTTCAAAGCAAACCAAAAAAGGAATCCTTCTAGATTTTCCTAGCAAACTTAGTGATCTGTTAGAATTGTCTTGCTTGCTCTCAATTCACAATATACGTACATACATATATATTTTAGCGACAATCGCCCATTTTCCAAAGCGTTTAAACATAGTTTTCATAGAAGCAAAATTTTCTTATGTTTGTATTTAATTGGTTGTGTAATATTTTATTAGGTATATAATCAAAAATAAGCGGAATTGGCACAAATAGGTTTGTGTACAAGTGCATCTAAGCGATGAGAGCAGTTGCGTGCAGCATCCCCGAGAGCAGCCTGGTGGTGAAAGGAATTCAGGGTGTGGAGGGAATCAGTCAATGTTTTTCTGCGGCACTGGAGAGTGTCTTAATCCAGTGAGTCAGTTATGTGGAGGTCAGATAAAAGCACTTTACACTTGGGGCACGGCTGGGGCCGGAGCTCTGGTTGGGGGTCTGAATAGCTCTTTCCAACATGGCACATCATATTTTTGTCACAGTTATCATCGTACTGCTGCCAGGCTCTCATCGGATCACTGTTTTCTCTTTTGAGTTTTCACCTAACGTTCCAATCACCCAGCCTTTACAAGGAGAAGAAGATTTCTGAGTGAGAGGCAGTGTTGAAGTTAGACATGGAATGCTGCATTGTCCAGTCCTGAATCACATGTTTGAAAAATGTTTTTAATCACTGAAAAATAAAATAAAATAAAATAAAATAAAATAAAATAAAAACCTGTACCTAGAAACTAGACAGTGTCATTCACAGGAGTTTCAAGAAATTGCTGCTGCATATAATGTATGTAGCTGGGGCCAGATTGAAGGAGGGCACAGCGCCTGACCCCTGTGTCTCCTCTTGAGGAAGTGACACAGTGGCCTGGCAAGGGAGCACGGAAGAAGCTTCTGCTGCCTCCTAATGCGGAATGGCAATGGCTGGCGGTGAGGAGGATGTTCAGGATGGTTGGGATCACTGCTGTGCACTCACATTGCTGCAACAGATCACCTGCATGTGAATAAGATGCAGGAGGCTCCTACGGGGAAATCTGGTGGGTGCCAGGACTTCTTTGGCGCAAAGCCAAAGGATGGGGGTGTTTGAAATACTGATCAATTCAAACAGAAAACCTGTTTGGACCTGTGGCCCTGCAGCACCTTCCCACAAACATGGGGTGTGCAGAGACACTTCCTGTCACTGGGAACGCTTTCAGGTGGGGCCCGCACCCTGTGCCTCGCAGGCTGCTACATCTCTGAACGAAAGTATATCTACCAGACCTATATCTTATAACCGGGAAGGAAACTTCTAACGTTGTCAGGTGGGCAGTGAGACAATCCAAAGGGAATATCTTCAACCAGCCTCTCTTTTGATAAACATCTGGTCTTGAACGCGCTTTTATAGTTCAGGAATGAGAATATAGACAACAGTAATAGAAAACATCTACTCAAACTGATCTACAACCTGAAAAAGAACGTAGCTCTGGATGGGCAGAGGAAAAGCAGAAACAAAAGTAAATGTTTTTCTCTTTCTGCTTTGAGTTCTTAATAAAATTCAATATGATAAGACCCAAGACTGAGACAATAATGAAGCTGATTGAGAAAAGGGAAAAGTTGCAAAAGGGAACTGGATTAGGGAAAGAAAGAATGCAAAAATTCTATGGCAAATCTAAATTGTACTAGAAGCCTTAAAGAACAAAACAAGAACTGTAGAAAATGTAATCAGTGATGTAGAGGAGAATTTTGAGAACTTCCCCTAAAATGTGAAGCAATGGGATAAAATAAGTAAAGCAATAGACTCAAAGTTAATAGATGTGAAGGGCAGAGCTTAGAAGTCTAATGTACGGATATTTTGGGTTTCCAAAATGGGAACCAGAAAAAAATGGGTCTGAAGTAATAAAAAAGACAGAACACTTAAAAAATAACTCAGTTTTCAAACTGAAAATAACTCTAGGCAAGATTAATTTAAAAAGTGATGAACAGATTTGTCCTATATAAAAATTTGAATTTTGAGGACAAAGAAAGCATTCTACCTGTACCTATGTACATGTTGACAACAAACAAAATTGAATTCCCTAAAATGGATTAGTCTAACCACATTCTTCTCTACCACAAAACTAAACTTCAGATGATAGTGGAGCAGTAACTGTGATATTATGAAGGACAACATGTCATGAGTTAGAAATTCTATATCCAGCTAAGTTGTTATTTGCTGTACGTGCAAAAGAAATACATTCTCAGACATTCATTTTTTTATGAAGCCCAATGGTCCATTTTTGTATTGCCTACTGTCTAAAATGTCTTCACATATTTTTGTCATTAAAACTTTGCATCATAAGTTATAATAGTTGCAAATGATATAAAAAGTAAATATTGACCTTTTAAAAAAGTTAGCTTTATTGAAGTATGACCTACATAAAATAATTGACTGTTATAATTTCTTATTGATTTTAAGGACTATATCTAAAACTCCCCTATTATACTTCTCTGCAGTAAAAAAGATGTACATAAATATATATTTATTTTTATTTCCTGGGAATATTGCTCTAAGCTACAGGTTAAAAGATTTAGTCTGAATTGACTTAATATTGTAATAATTATTAGTGTGCACATGATTTGAAAACAAATATATTAAAACATTTGAAAAAATATTGAACACAAAAAGTAGTTTTGTTGGAAAAAATATCTTAATAAGATGGACAGAGGTGGTGAGTTTATAGTTTCATGCTTAAATGAGCTTCCCTGATACCAGATATTTTAAGTTATCCATACGTTTCATGCCCAGGAGGTTCATATTATGGAGCAGTGCACCATATGCAGATGATTGAAAAGTATGCCTAAGGATGAGTGTAAAAAGGTGGTAGGAAGGAGAACTTGTCTGACATCTCATTGAGAGGTGAATTCTTAAGCAGATAAATTATAGAAAAAAGTTCATGTGGAATTTGAAGATTATATTAAAACTGCCTAAACGCATATAGCCCTTGAAAAGATGTTCCCCAAAGTACACATAACCTACTCTGAAGACGTTTGCTCTATTCAACCAGAAGATTACTCAAAACAAAGTACTTACAAATGTAAAATATGTTCTGTAAAAGAATTAATGGTTAAATTTGAACCCATAATCATTTTTATGATTTGGTTATAAAATGAAACTCATGTATCAATAGCCTTGATAAATTTAGACACATATTGTAAAAATGAGATAGTAATGAACTAAGTATAGAACATAACTCTTTTTTTTAAATTGAAGTTTATTGAGGTGACAATTGTTAGTAAAGTTACATAGATTTCAGGTGTACAATTCTGTAATACATCATCTATATATCACATTATGTGTTCACCACCCAGAGTCAGTGCTCCTTCCATCACCATATATTTGAGCCCATTTACCCCGTTCTTCTAGAACCCCTCTCTCCCCTACCCTCTGGTCCCCATTTACCCTCTTCTAGAACCCCCCTCCTCCCTTGCCCTCTGGTAACCACTAAACTATTGTCTATGGCCATGAGTTTTTGTATCTTCATTTGTTTGTCTTGTTCTTTTCAGTTTTATATTATCACGTATCAGTGAAATCATATGGTTCCCTACTTTTTCTGTCTGACTTATTTTGTTTAGCATAATAATCTCAAGATCCATCCCTGTTGTCGCAAAAGGTACTATTTCATCTTTTCTTATGGCAGAATAGTATTCCATTGTGTATATATACCACAACTTCTTTATCCATTCATCTATCGAAGGATACTTTAATTGTTTCCATGTCTTGGCCACTGTAAATAAAGCTGCAATGAACATGGGAGCACATATGTCTTTATGGATAAATGTTTTCAGATTTTTTGGATTGCTGGGTCATATGGTAATTCTACTTTTAATTTTTTGAGGAACCTCCACACTCTGCCTTCCATAGTGGCTGCACCAATCTGCATTCCCACCAACAGTGTACGAGGGTTCCTTTTTCTCCACAGCCTCTCCAACACTTGTAACTATTTGTCTTGTTGATAATAGCCATTCTAGCAGGTGGGAGGTGATATCTCATTGTGGTTTTTATTTGCATTTCTCTGATGATTAGTGATGTTGAGCATCTTTTCATATGTCTATTGGCCATCTGTATGTCGTCTTTGGAGAAATGTCTCTTCAGGTCCTCTGCCCATTTTTTAATTGGATTATTTTTTGTTGTTGTTGTTGAGTTGTATGAGTTTCTTATATATTTTGATATTGGTCCCTTATCGGAGGCGTTGTTTCCAAAAATCTTGTCCCATTCATATAAAATATGAAACTGAACAGAGCACAAGAAAACCCCCAAAACATTAAAAAAGCCAACAGAAATACATCAGTCGTTATAACAGATGCAAATTGGTTGCAAATTGGTTCCAATAAATGCAAATTAGTTGTTTACATTGAGCAAATCTCAAATTCTGAAAAGAATCCCACTCATATATAAAGATGAGTGACTCAGAAAGAAACAAAAAAAAATAGTTGAATAAAATACATTATCTAAGTGCAAATTTTAAAAATCAGAGATTATGTTATTTTTGACAATCAAAATAATTCAAGAAAAAAATAGGATGAAAGGTATATGTGTATTTATATAGGTTTTAAAATATGAAATAATTATAACTGTCAACCAAGTGTAAAATTATACAAAGAAAAACACTGAGAAAGAAAAAAGAAAAAGTGAAACATTAACCAAAATTGAGTAATAATATACAGCATTGTGACTATATTTAAAAAAAAAAAAAAAGCAATGGACTTGGGATAGGTTAGGAATTTCATCTTTGGTCATGTAACATCTGAAAAAAGTGAATAATACATTAAGATCTAAACTATTATTTTGATAGTCACAATAATACTATTGCTATTTTTGAGAAAACATAAATCACCAGAATTTATTCAAAAGAAAGTAAAACACATGAAAAAAATTATTGGGTATAAAAACTTTTAATCATTTTCAAAGTTTTAGCTTCAATAAAGCACTGGGCCAATATACATTTTCTGATTATTTTTCCACTTGTCAAAGTATTCCCACAAATTATTCTAGAATGTAGAAAAAATGATACATTTCCAAATTGACTTAATTAAATAATCATAGTTTCAAAGTTAAAAGCTCAGCTAAAAAGAAAGACACAAGAGTGAAGTAGAATGAATAGTGTTGAACTTATTTTGGTCAGCCACTGTCTGAGGCCCTTTAAATATAAGACAGGAAAGAAGGAAGGAAGAAAGCCACAAGGCAGGTTGAAAAGGAGAAAAGAAATGAGGGAGAAAGGAAATACATATCTGATCAAAATCATTTATAATAAAAAAGTAAAAAAATCTCAAAATAAAATACCTATTAATCAAATCCAGCAACATATTTTAAAGCATATATATCAAGACTAAGAAAAATATCTATTATAAAAATGCAAGGATGGTCCAATAGCCATTTTAACTTTTAAACTCCCTATACTGGAGTTTGTTATCCTTAACAACAAAGGAATGGAGATGTTATCCTTAAAATAACAAAGTCACTCTCAAACAGGTACCAGGGAAAACTTAAAAAAGCAGAAGTATTTGTATTCAAAATGAAGACAAGAATCTTCATTATTTTACTAATAAAATTACCAAAAGAATTATTTTTACTGTTTTAAAATATATTTATTCATGGTCTGGCCACACAATGCAAAGCTGAAAATAATAAATATACAGTGTAATGATTAGGGAAAAAAAGGAAACATACTTTCCATGTTTGTCTAAATACATCTATTCCCTGGTAATTACTTGATACTCTATTTAAGCTGGTTATTATATCCAGTAATGTCAATGGTTTAAATGGTATAAAAATAGTATAAAAAGCAGCACTTTTATACATATCAGCAATAAATGGAAAATAATAATAATAATAATAATCACAGAAAAGATATCAGTGCTGAAAGCAACAAAATACTAACAAAAACAAGGAAACAAATGCAAGAAGTATATAAAAAATTTTATTGAGAAAAATAATCCGAACTACGTTTCTCCAAGATGGTAAACCAAGATACTTGGAACTCCTTTTGCTACAAACACTAGGAAATGCTCGACTAAATACAAGGCGGAGAGGGGAAATGTGCATTCTTAGCTAAGTTCTCAAGAAAGAAAAATCCTCCAGAGCAAGACAAGGCAAAGGAATTGAAAATCAGAGTGAGAAGCGAATGAGCTGCTGCTGTTTCTGCCCTGTTGTCAGTGAATGAATTCAGGGCTGTGGAACCTACACATCATGGCAGCGGGCTTTCAATACACTTGCACTCCAGACATTGAGGACTGATACTTAGGTGCGCTGAAGGAGAGAGAGTGAGAATCCTGCAGGAAGCAGGGACCCTTGAAGGGCATCTCCCCTGGTGCGAGGGGTGAACTAGAAAGAATGAATGTACAAAGGGGCACATTTTGAGAGGACAAAGAAAGCTGTCTTTGACTGAGTCCTTGGAGAAAAAAAAAATCCCCCTTGAGAAATCTAAATATTGACTTTGCTCTTTGTGTGAGCTTGGGGTTGAAAGTTAGACTACCCATGAGTCCTATAACTGTGACATTGAGAAGTTATTTCCATGCTAAGATATCTCTTTGATGCCTGGCAAAAGTAAATGCAAACCTCTCTGGAAAAAAAAACAACACAAGAAACACTTCCATACCTCAGACTACTGGCATTATTGCCAAGGCCATTGAAGATGAACTCACAATTCAGAATAACACACACACACACACAGGAGTGGTATGTGAGTGGTAGTCAGCAGACAACAGGAAGAATAGAATCCCAAGAAATTCAAATAAAACAATCTGAAGAAAGACGATAAAAAGTATGCTTAATTAATGGATAGAAACATAAGTGCTAGACTCAAAACATAGTAACAAGATGTTAAGAAAAATATGAGGCAAGTTTTTTTAAAAAAACTATCCGCTGTAAACTTAAAGACATAAAAAATGTAATTGTAGGCATCAAAAACCCCATTGACAATGAAAAGAGCAGCTTAGATAGTAATGAAAAGAGAATGAGTGAGCTGGATGATAAATGAGGGTAAGCTATTCAAAGAGAAAAAATATGGAAAATACAAATGGATGTTTAAGAGATATAATTAAAAAAACACAGCAGGCAACTAATAGGTGTTTTAGAAAGAGAAAGTAAAGAGAATGTGGGATGGCAAAGTCCAAAGAGATAATGGCAGAAATTTTCCAGAATTGATGAAAGGCATGCAACCTTGGGTTTAAAAGAAGCTTTGATCAAAATAAGTAGAAATAAATCACCCTAGCCATATGGTAATAAAACTATGGATCAGCAAAATCAAGAAGATCTTAAAAATAAGAAGAAAAGGAAAACAAATATATAATTTGAACATCATACCTTTCAACTACAAAAATAGAGACCAGAAGATAGTGAAATATTATTTTAAAGTACTGAGGAAAATTATACATCAACCTACAATTCTATGCACATCTAAATTACCATTCAAAAGAAAAGTGAGAGCAGTGTAAAAATATCCTCAGAAAAAATAAAATCAAGAGATTTTGATGCTCACAGACATTCCTAGTGAAAGATCTAATGAAGAATGAACTTCGAGAAGAAGGAAATTAAATGTAGAAGAAAGGAGCAGGGTGCAGCAAACAGTAATTTCCTTTTTTTAAAATAAATTTATTTAAAAGAAATTAGAATGTATCCAAGGGAGGTGATACATTCTCGTTTTCTCCTAACTGAACTTATTTTAAGAGTAGAAGTGTTACTTCTACAGATACTCTCAGTTAGTCCCCAAGCCCAAACTTCCTGATAAACCCCTTCTTTTGCTGAGGGGAATAGGAAGTACAAGTTTTGGAATTTCAGACCCCCTTCCTATCCCACCTAATTCATTCAGCTCATGATGGCCAGTCTCCCCCATTCCTGAATCTAATCCAGTCTCCCCATCTGGAAGCCTTTCAGGGACAGAACTATTTCTTTGGCTCTTTTCCTCCGTCTTTCCCCAACCCCCTCGTAACCCCGTTTTACTCACCCTGCATTGGCTGCTTGTCACCTCTCTCTGGTGAAGTCCTCTAGACAACTCCCCTTAGAGTTAATTTAGTCAACGGATTGCTTCAGGGAGGGTCAGAGCCAGGTCTGAGGAGCTTGAAAGAGTGGCAGGAACTCATTTGCAAGTTCATTCTCCCTTGGAAATATCGCTTCTGCTTTAGTGTGTGGCCTGTTTGGTTTGCTAAAGGTTCCTGGTACTCAGGGTTAATTTCTTGTGGCATCCCACTGTCCACTTTCTCCAGAACACCACTGAGCCCTGTGTCCAGTCTTTCAAAGTTAAATTAGATTTTCTCCTCTGTGAGTTACACTTTGGATATTTTTAATGTTGCCTGAAAGAAGGGCTGACGGCACAGGTTCCTTAGCTAATTCTGAGCCTGAAGTGGACGTGGCTTCAGAAGATTTGAATTGAAATCTAAGCCTCCCTTTGTCTAAATACGCATATGTGGCCTCAAACAAGTGACTTAACTTTCCTGAAGTTTCATTTCTCTGAAAGAGAGATGCATATACTTTCCTGGTAGCACTGCCATTGAATTAAAGGGGCAGAGCATATAACACAATTCTCAGCACACGGTAAGTGCTCAGTAGATGTCTACTGAGTCTAGTCTAGCTGAAGTGCCAGGATCATTTTGAGACTTGTCTAGGAGGTTTGTCAAGCGTGATTCAGTTACCATTCTGTGAGCACCTAGTGCTGACTCCTAGGTACTGCGCATGGCATGGAGTTCTGGGGATGTCTAAGACCTGGTCTCCGGTCCTGAATTCACAGTCCAGTGAGAGACAGACAGGAGTTTGAAGGGACTGAAAGAGGGAGGCCTTAGTTAGAAATGGCCGTTCTGTAATGTGCCTACTTGGCAAAGCTGAACTACATTCCCCCAAATTTGTTTTCGCTTATGTTTCCAGTTAGGATGGACCAACAGAGAAATTCTTGTAGGAAGCAACCATTTTATAGCTCATATCCATCGCTGCTTCTCTGCTGGCTCACCTCCTGCGTGTGAGGCAACAGCCAGGACTATAGCAGGTCCACCTTGTCTACAAGCCAAGGAATTCCAAGGGTTGTCAGCAACCACCAGAAGCAAAGACAGAGGCATGGGATAGATTCTCCCTTAGAGCCTCCCAAAGCAACAAACAGTCAACAGCTTGATTTCAGGCTTCCAGCCTCCAGAGATGCAAGATAACACTCTTCTGTCGTTTTAAGCTATTCAGAGTGTGGTATTTCATGACAACAGCCATTGGAAACTGATACACAAGTCAAAGCTGAGCAGAATTGGGGTCAAGCCCCAACCATTTGCTCTCATCTACTCCCCCAAACCCAGGCCACTCCTGAGATGCCTCTGTGGAACTCTAGGGATCTTTAGGAAAAGCTTGGAAGTCCTTGTTTTACATTTTTCTGGTTCAACAGTCCCCAAGGTCTGCCATTGGGTCTGTCATGGTAGGGGAACCTTGTAGCCCCGACCCTCTAATACCTGCCACACCCTGCAAGGCAAATCTTTGACTATTTCTATGGAGTGTGGTGGTACCTCTGGCAGCTATGTGTCTAGGGCAGGCCAGAGATTCCCAGAGTTAATCAACCCTCTGAGGACCCCAGCGCGGCCGCTCCTTAGGCCTGGCGAGTACCCCAAAGGCGTGATTATCTGATGGTTCTTGCACAATCAGCACCAGGGCCTTTTGCTTAATTAATCACAGAAATGTTCTGCCTTTTCAGACAACAAAATAATGAGCAGGCCTGTGAGAGGTTCAAAGACTGCAGGAAACACAAGTGCTCCCTGAGGAAAGGGCCCCCTTTCGAACAGGGAGGTCAGAAAAATCACTGGGATCTATTAGAACTGCTGCTTGCCTTATGTTGGATGCCCCCTGCAATATAAATATAATGATAATGTAAATGTATGTATAGAGAAGATTAGCACGTATACCATTTGGATTTTAGAAACAGAAAATGTTGAGTGTTGAGAAGGACTTGAAAGATCATCTGGGTGAACTTGCTCTTTTTAGAGATGAAGACAATAAAGTTCATGGAGGTTAAGTGACTTGCCCAGGGTCATGTGGCCAGAGCACGACAGAACCAGCCTAGGACCCAGATCTCCCAGCTCTAAGGCTGTACAAGTGAGGATAGAGGACACTTGAGGTGGGGCTGCTTTGAAGACATAGACAAAAACCCAGAGGATAAAGGTTAGGTAAGAACTCACTAGAGTTCGAAGGCAGATGTCAGATCAGAGCACAAAGCATGTCAGAGGGTGGAGAGAATGATAAGGCACCAGCACAGTCTGATAGTGGAGGTCACATGAGAGCTTGAAGAACAGTGGGTCAGACCAAATTAATTGTCTGAACATTTCATGGTCGGAGCATGAGACTGGGTATTACAAGTTTGGATGACTCATGAAATCTGTTTTCAAGGAGCTCAAGGCAGTTCAGGAGTTAAGGAGAATACATACATTGAATACCAGAAAGGGCTGAGTCAGTACTGTAGGAATAAATGCTGAGAGAGTTCAGCGGGGTCAAGGCCCCTTCCAGCTGCAGTGGCTTTGGAGCAGGAGGTTTTAGGGCACGTGAAGTCTACAGCATGAATGTGTCATGCAGAGGGAACAACTCGAACAGGAAGAAAGTTCTGGAGAGGTAGGGAGGGAGACTGGGAATTCAGATTGACTGGAACAGAAGGTACAGACAGGAAAGGAGGACCAAGTAGGTAGGGCCATGTGCAAAAGGCTTTACTTGGAGTTGGGACTCTATTCAGAAGGCAGTAGGAAGCCACCGACCAGGGCGACCATGTACTGTGTTCAGGTTATGTCTCGCACAGAGGTGCCATGTTCACGGGGATGCCACTCACATCTAGACTTCCCTTAGGTGAGAGCCGAGACTCTAAGCCTTTCTGCTGAATACTGGAGCAGCAGTAAAGAGCCCCTCCCTACATAACCCCATACTGGCTCTGAGACCATGAGTATACTCACTAGCACTCACACGTATCCACGGCTGTTCCCTAGGCTGGTAATTCTCCAGATGTCCCTTCAGGTTGCTTCCCAAGCCTACCCACCTTGGAGGCCTGATTCATGATCCAATTTCATCATGCAAGGCTGTGTAGACAGGGTTGCACAATAATCTACTAACTCTTTTTTTTTTCTTTGCTCAAGGAAGGGTCTTTGCCAATAACACTGATGTTCTGCTTTGGGGACAGTATTCTGGCAGCTGTATGCAGGATAAACTGGAGGTGGCAAGACTCAAGGTGGTGGGCTGAGCAAGGAGATGGTGGTGGCAATTCAGGAGGCTGCTGGCGAGGCCAGTGTGTAGGGTGGTAAGGAGGAGAGGGAACAGAAATCTAGAGGGTAGAATCACGGTCTTCATACCCGACAAGCTATTTTTGCCCACCCTCCATATGGGGTCTCACCGGACACCTCTCACTTCTCTGCCTCACTGGCATGTCCGACCAACAAAACAAACTCCCTGGACACACACCTCATCTATGTGAGATTTTGAGTTTTTTGAGGGGAAACTCCTTATGAAAAAGATCAGACATAGTGTTCAAACAATATACTGTCTTAATTGTAAATCATAAAATATTTAGAAGCAGGATGACCTAACCCTTTCAGAATTGTGTGGTATGTGAAGCAAGATGTGAAGGAAGATCTATCACTTCCTTCCTAAGGAAGGAGCGGGAGGCTGTAGATTGTAAGTTATTGGGTGGATTCTGTATTTGGGGAGAAAGGCATTCTCAGTAGCCAGGAGTGACCTCACCGGGAGCATAGAAGGAGCAATTGCCAATGAACACAAGTGTTTATAAGGCAAGAAACATCTGCCCTGTGAGAAGCAAGCAAAGGCCAGATGAAAAACCCAGAGGTCGTGCCTGTGTAATGGGATGCATCATGGAGTAGGAGGGAAGAAACGTATGTAGGTAGTGCGTGCGTACGTAGGTAAGTACGCACGTACGCATGTAGGTACACAGATAGGGAAAGGCTGGGTTAAGCTGAGGTTAGTGGTCAGAGAGCGCTGCTAGCTTCAAGTTTTGCCCCTTGTTCCCGGTCAGCCACTCTCGAGGGGTATAAATTCCAGTCTCTTTAGACCTCAGCTTTCATTTAAAAATGGGGGCTTGAAATGGCTTTCAGTAATATCTAAAGGTTCTTTAAATTCTGAAAGACTACTATTTTTTTAAATTTTTAAATATGAGACAACTCTTAAATGCTATGAACATGCTCTTTCTTAAAATAATACCTCTGTATCTAAAAAGTTTTAAGTAAATCTTAAACTGTACCTCCATCATTCTTTGCAGCTCCAACTGCTGGGCCTATGCTCTTAGGACCTAGAACCAGCGGTTAGTAGTGGAAGGGGAGGGCCAGGGCCTTCGGGATGTTGAGTCGTCTCATTTAAACTGCATCGGTGATGGAAGTAGCACTCACGAGTTCTCAGAGTCGGCTGAACGTTAGACTCACCTGGGAATATACGAGAAAATGATGCTCCCTGGGTCTCACCCCCGACAGAGTCTACTTTAATTGGCCAGGGTGGGCCCAGCTTTTTGGTTATTTATTTATTTATTTTTAAAAATCATCTGAAGTAACTAGAATGCGCAGGCAAAGGTTGGAGTTACTGTTGTAGATCATTGGATGGCCCGTGGTTGCATCTGATACATCCACTTCACTTGATTAGTTCTAGTGCTGGTCTTTTGCAGCCCTGTTTTGAGCCACCTATGGGCTCGGTAGGTGAGACTGTGGTGATCAGCTGGCATTGTCTGTCATGCCTCTGGACAGGGGTAGTGATGGCCCGTGGGACAGGTAACCACCATCCCGGAGTGGAGAAGGGCCTGGGGAAGAGGTCCTACATTTTGGATCTGCTAAGCCTTTCACAGCACAACTCCATAATAGCACAGTGATGACTTGAAACAATTTATTTGTATGATTATTTAATAGTGTCGACTATAAAGTCCATGAGGAGAAGGATGCTTTGCTCGCCAGTGCATGTCCAATGCCCAGAGGCTCAATAAACAGGTGTCAAATAAATGAATGAATGAAGACACCATGTGGCAGGCTTTGTTGTAGGTAGTCGCATTTAAAGCTCCCTGGAGGATCACCTGCGGTTCAGGGGTGGGCTTTGTGCTTCCCGTTGTCTGAGGTACTAGGGGTGACACAACTGTAGGAGAGCTGGGCTTACACACTGTTTTGGCTTTTCCAGGCTCAGCTAAGTACGTGTTGTAGTGGCAGCTCTCCCAAATAAATCAGAGACGTGACAGAAGATAGGAAGAGGACACTGTTGAGTGCATATCTGTGTTTGTCCTGGTCTCAGGACACCTTGATGTCCACCAAATCATTAAAGTAACCTTTCCTGAAAGCAAAACCGAACTGGAGCAAAAACCCTAGGAGATGCCGTGCCTCTGCAGCCATGACCTCATGCCCTTCATCAGGAACCTTCTTTGCCAGGGAAGAACAATAGAGACCACTGTGCCTCCTCGTCCCAGGCCCCAGGATGGCTTTCAGAGGAAAGCCTCAGCCCAAGGTGTTGCAGCCCTGTGAAGGCCAGGAGAAAGAAAATGGTTCCCAGAGCAGGTATCAGTTACCTGACTCTCAGAACAGTTTTAGCAGCTTCTCGTTTCTGTCCAGGAATGTTGGAAGGCGGGGGCTAGGTTTGCCTGGTCAAAGTACAACATTCAGGCAGTGGTTTCCAGAGGCACTGAGAGAAAGCTTATGAAGTGATAATGGCTTTCTCATTGCAGAGTGGAGAATCTGGCTCTGGGCCTAGACCCCATGAAGGAATCGGAGGGGTATGTATAAAGCTGACCCTTCAGTACCCGGAGGGCATCCCATGCTTCTCTGGGAGAGGCCTGGATACCTCATCTCTCCATAGACATCTGCAGAGCGATTCCCACTGTACTGAAGATTCTTTAAACAGGACACTAGTGCTGGCTCTTCAGATGCATTTAAAGAGAGTGAAGGAAGAACAAACAATAAGGGAAAGCCGTAGCCTCCTGACACTGATGAGAACACTTTCCATACCTTAACACACAGATGTAATGTAAGTGTGGCTTGGGCACCGCCCCTCTTCCTGCTCAGGGTTACTGCTGCTGCCATTAGCCTAGGGCTCAAAGGGCTGTTGGGCAGACACACGTGAGGCATCATTCAAAGAGGTATTAAAATGTCCCCTCTCTGAGGGAGCAGGTGGACTCAGACTGGACACTTGTCACTGGGCCAGGTTAGAGGGTTGAGTCCCAGAGAGCCCAAGGAGAGCCAGTCTAAATGAGAAATGACTGCAGGGTGCTGGGAGAGGAGTCAAAGCAAGGAATAAAATGCCCAGTTCCAAGGGCCAAGTAGATCACTAAAGAGGGGTGGAACTTGGTTTAGTGGATGGCCCTGCATTGGCACAAAGGGCGGTCTGCAAAGCAGCAGAGATTCCTGATGAGGGTCCTACACACTGTCGGGGGCGCCGGGTTTGTTGTTAGAGGCTAATGACATGTCCATTTATTTAAAACCCACCAGGTAGAAATGGCTATACGTACATGAGATGGGTAGTGAACCAGAAAATGGTGGTTCAGGGTTGTATTCCTAGCTGTAGTCCGCTGCACTCTGAGGCCTTGGTCAAATGACCACCAGCCTTTTCTATACAGTGAGAAGATTTGAAAGATGGACCCAATTGGCCCTTCCATCTTGAACATATCGGGGTCTCTGGATGAGTTCTGTTGTGCTCACTCCTATGTTTAATTTCTTTGGGTTTCTACAATACCTTTTCCTGTTAAAATAATGTCCTGGGGCTTCTCTCTCTGAGTAAATACTATAAAGCAAAGCAAATATACAACAACAACAACAAAATCCTGGACTTCCAAGAATGGCTGTGTTGCTCTGAGGAGCAGAAGAGCAGCGTCTCCCATCATCCATTATAGAGTTTGAGATGCATCGATGTGCAAGGAGGGCTCACTCTTGGAGCTGGAGATTATGTGGACCCCACCATGGATGCTGAAAAGAGGACAGAAAACCCTGGAGTAGACAAGAGAAAACCCAAGTAGACAAGGTTCCTAGTGAAGGTAACTTGGGGCAATGGAGAGAGGGGAGTCTTGCAATTGTCTAGGTTAGAGAAGCCAAGTTGTAACCCCTGAACCAGTGCCCAGGCCTGATCTGGGAGATGAACTAGGGCTGAAAGTGGAAACAGGTAACCAGGACCGAAGGTAGGAAGGTGGGGAGCAGTATAAACTAAAATGGAGAAAGGGGGTGTCGGTCCTGGCAAGTGGTTCAGCCCTGAGATACGGTCCTGGAACGTAGGCAGGGATGCTGAGTAATGCACAGGACAGCCAGAGGTGAGAGAAGAGGTTGCCTCTTGAGGGGCCTGCACATCTCTTAGTTTCGTCTTCTAGTGAGTTAAATGTGGCGGGGGTAGCAGGAGAGCCTCCCATCACCCAGCCTGGATTGATGGAGTTTGGGAAGGCAGAGATACAGTCCCATTTGCTGTATGGAAACCGCTGGAGCAAATGGTGGGGAATCCCAGTGTGATTCAGGTATAACTGGATCCCATTCTCTACATTCCCTGTGATTTTCAGTGTTCAGCTTGGCCTTGTGCCTGTGGTCTTACTAGGACCTGTCTCATCCCACGGTTGGTCAGTCTGTCCCATTGCATTGTTGTCTGCTAGGATCCCTTCCTTCCATTCCGGCTCTCTTTGCCAAGGGTAAAACAGTGATGGCCACTGTCAGGGGCTCCCTGTCTCAAACCATCTTACAGAGCTTAAAGTGAGCACCTCGAAGTCACGATTAAACAGTGATCCACCTACAGAAAGGAGAAGGAAGCTGGCATTCATTGAATGAGGTGCTTCACATACAGTCTTGTCTACTTTAATACTCATCAAAGTCCTAAAGAACAAAAATTATTATTTTGCTATTAGTATTATAGTAGACCATATGTAAGAGATATACATGCCTTATATTTATATTCTGCAATGTCCCTGTGAGATAGGAACAACTAATAGATCAACTTTACAGCTCAAGAAACTAAAGCTGAGAAATGTTAAGCAACTTGCTTCAAGTTGCACAGCATTTAATTAAACCACAGCCTCTCAGCCTCCCCCGTTAATTTTCCATAGTTCAGAGAGCTTAAGTATTTGTCTGAGCTCACACAGCTAATAAGAACTGAGATCAAACCCAGATCTGAATCAAAAGCCCTTGCTCCCTTCCAGGAGATGAGAGGATGACTCTCCCCGTGCGCTGGCATCTTCTGGGGGAGGTGGAGGAGGAGGCGTTGTTATCATTGGGGGCAGATCCCTGTCTCAGGCATGGGCTACTGAGGACTCTCAAATTGGCAGGTGTGGAATCTGGAAGTATGCAGAGATCAAAGTGCTGCTGAGCAACTCGTCCGTGCATTCTCTGCATAGCATCATGCCTGTTCGGCTGGAGCTGCCTCTATGTCTGCATCTGACCAAGCCTGGGTGTCCTGCTTTGAGCCCCCCTAGTCCTCTCCCCATGACCCCGGTGCTTGCCTATGTTTCTGCTGACCTGTTTTTCATATCACCCTGCTCTGCTGCCACCATTCCTGCCGCCTCACGACCCTCTCCTCTTGTTCACTCTTTGCAGAGGGCTCACTCTGTTGTGTTGGCTTCATTGTGGGAGTCTCCTACTGTGAGTTTCTTGGGAAAAAAAATAACACGAAACCTTAATTGATATTAAAAAATTAAAACTTGGGAAGGAGGGTGGAGATAGATAATTTACCTAGGGCTGCATATTCAAAAATGAGCACATAATTACTGTTTTTTAGTAAGGTGTCAGGAAGCAAGATTGATTTAAATCTGACATCTGTTTACACACAGTGAGCTGTCATTAACGCATATGTAAGGTCACAACAGCTATGTTCCCTGGCCATGACAGCTTATGGAAATTTGACTCCATGTGTTTCTGTAAGGGGGCAGCAAAGTACCTTCCAAATAGTTGTTCTCTGTCTGTCCCTCTCTCTCTTAAGCAACCACCAGTTTCTACTACATCCTGTGTGTTTGATACTCTCCTAAGCACATGCAATAAACCAGGCAGGTTAAGGTAGTGGGAAAGAATATGGCAGAGAGGTGTATAGCATGGGCTTGCAGTCAGCAGGATCTGACTCTGAGTCCTGCCTCTGCCACTTCCTAGCCAGGGAGTCAATTCTCTAAGCCTCAATTTCCTTTTTCTATAAAGCAGTGATGATTACAACACTGTACTTACAGGGCTACTGTTCGATTAAAGTGGTGTGTGTTCAGAGCACTTAGCCCAGGACCAGAGTAGCTGCTCAATAAATGGTGGCCGTGGATATGCTCAGTATTGGACAAGATCCTGACCCCAAAGAAAGTGGAATCTTGTCAAGGAAAGAAGATCCATCCACTAAACAATCTAGTGGATGTCAGGCGAATGTCATATGCTGTGAGAGTTCAGAAGAAGGAAGTATCTGCTTTCTAGGATGATATAGAAATATGGAGAGATGAGGGGAGATTTGAGCCGGGCTTTCAATAAGTTTGCATGCAGGAGCAAAGTGGAACTTGTGGGAAGTAAGCCCTACATATAAGACATGGCCTGAAATGCCTTTCCCACGTGTGTTTGTCCACCATGCAAATTCTTACTCTGCTTAGGTGAGTCCTTTAAGGAAACCTCTCTCAGTCAGTCCTCAATGGAGCTTTTCTTATTCTCATAACGTAGGCTTCATTCTATGTCCATACTTCATTGGTTTCTGTGGTTTTATAATGGACTTGTTATCCCCGCCCCTGTCCATGAATGTGTTCTTCTTTTTCCTTTCTTAAAGGGTTTACTACATTTTTAAATCTAAGTTATACATGCACATACTTTAAAACACCAAATTTATCTACATGGTGTGTTACGTAAAACAGCACTTCCCCACACCCTCTTACCCTTTTCCCCCCTCTCCAGAGGCAATCCCTCTACCTCTTTTAGCTGATCCTGTTGGCATCTACTTTCCTTTCTCTGAAACACATGGCCGTGTTGCCTCCTCTCGATTTGTCACTCTTGTCATTACTCCGTGGCTTCCTCCCGTGTTGTGTGGAAGATGAGGTTTTGCTTTCTTTGTCCCCCAGCCCCACCACTAGACACCCAGGCACACTTTCTGTCCTCCTCATTCTTCCCATGTAACTTGTCATAACTTTGGGTAGATCAGTATTTAATGATTAAATTATTATGACTATGTGTGGCAATGAATGTTGTGTGTCAACTTGGCTAGGCTACGATAACCAAACATTTGGTCAAACACCAGGGTAGAGGTCACTATGAAGGTATTTTTTAGGTGACTTTAATATTTAAATCACCAGACTTTGAGTAAAACAGATCATCTTCCAAAATGTGGGTGAGCCTAACTAACCTAGTCAGTTGAAAACCTTAATAGATAAAAAGGCTGACATCCCCTGAGGAAGAGGAAATTCTTCCTCTAACTTCCTTTGGACTCCAGCTGCAACATCAGCTCTTCCCTGGGTCTCCAGCCTAGGCCTGCCCTACGATCTGGAGCTTGCCAAGCCCAACAATTGTGTGAGCCGATTCCTTAGAATCTCTCTCTCTCTCTCTCTCTCTCTCTCTCTCTCTCTCTCTCTCCTTTCTCAACCTCTCTCTCTCTCTCTCTTTCTTTGTCAACCTCTCTCTCTCTTTCTCTTTCTCAACCTCTCTCTCTCTCTACACACACACACACACACACACACACACCCCATATTGGTTCTGTTTCTCTGGAGAACCCTGACTAATATGCTATGCAAAAAGTATTCACAGCTGAGCCATAAAAATAAACAATTACTTTTCTTTTCCTGCCCAACTTCTTCTTTTTCCTAGAAGGAATAGTTGTCTTATTTTGTTGTTGATGTTTGCTTAGTTTTCTATTTATTAATCACTCATTCAGTCCCAATCTTGACTGACTGTCTAAATATCCTCTCGAGACAGGCAGATGCATGAGGTATTTTCTCAGTTTCATCTTCCTGAATTAGTCTGTAACAACGAGACGGCTTCATGAGCAGCCTGGGCAGAGACACAGGACCCTCTGCTTGGTTTATGCCCTGTTGCCATCATCATCTTTAAATTCTTAATAATTCTGCAATAAGAAGCCCCGCATTTTCATTTTGCACTGCACCCTCCACATTATGTAGTTGGCCCTGTTGCCCAGAACTTTCCGATTAGCTCCAATCTGGACAGGTGCACGGCGATCGTCCTCGTTATTACCTGGGCATTTCCCTTCACCACTCACAGGGATCACCCCTATCTTGCTCCTGTTCCCCCTCAAAAAAGTGTCTTAAAAGTAGGTCTGTGTTTTGCTCATTTTTAGCCCAAACGCCTAGCAGAGTGCCTCAAGCATAGGGAGACTATATAAAATCAAGGTGAAATATGTAAACAGACTAGGAAGAGGGCTATAGTAAGAGTTTCTAGGAAGGAGAAATAGTATGAAGAAATCAGGGAGGTGGGAACGTGCCTTCAGTGGATGGGAAGCAGCGAGAAAAGCAACACAACTGTGTCCGCAATGGGCGTATTGCAACCAATAGGAAATTATATTGAAAGTTATGTGGGAGCCAAATTGTAGAGAGGCTCAAACACCAGACTAGGAATTTTCTATAGACTTGTAGGCCTCCAAGGACTTATTTCCCCATCTAATGACATCTGATATGTGTAGTTAGAAAAACTCCAGCTGGGTAGAATTTCACACTTTCCTTTTCTTGGCACTGAAATAGGTGAATGGACTAGGATGGGTGGGGGAGAGAGCCTAGCAACTGAAAAAAAAAAGGAACTCATAAGAGAGTGCTTCTTGTGAATTTTAAAACCCAGCCTTGTACAGAAGCAGGAGGAAAACCATTAGAACTCTGGAAGATAGCCAGGGAGGTCTGGGTAATGCTAAATCTAAACAGAACAACTCCAAACTGGCAGCCCTGTTATCACTACATTCACATGATTAAAGACAAGCAATCATTAGCACCTCATAGGTACCTCTGATCCTTATGGCATGCAACACCAAGAAAATTGGGCTTTCCCTCTGGAAACTTTCACACTGCGATGACTGTTTCTGGTAAATATGAAGATTAGGGGGCTAAGGGGGACCTCTTGTTGTTTGAACCTCAGCCACAACTTGTGTGACACAGAATCCTTGAGCTTTCTCCACATGCACGAAGAAATAAAAGCACCTTTCAGAATCTCTGGCAATATTGTTCCAAAAAGCGTATCAGCATTCTAAAAGGAAGACACTTAAACAAGGTTTTGAAACGAACTTAACTGATATCTGACAGAAATGCATAGGTTTTCTGTCTATGAAAAAGTATGTGGAAATATGTTGATTGTGGCACTCTTCATAATAGACCAAATCTGGAAACAACACAAAATGATATCAACAGTAGGACTGATAAATAAATTGTGGTATTATTCATACAATGAGATAGATACAGCTAGAAATGAATAAACTATAATGTGCAATAACATGAATGAATCCCACGAACATAATGTTTTGGGCAAAAGAGATCAAAATGTACAAGTTATATAGTTTTACATATATATATATATATATAAAAGTTCTGGTCCTCTGCCCACTTTTAAATTGGGTTATTTGTTTTGGTTTTACTTGTTTGTTTGTTTGTTTGTTTTTTTTATTAACCCCTTATCAGATATGTGGTTTGTAAATGTTTTCTCCCATTTCATGGGTTGTCTTTTGCTGATGGTTTTCTTTGCTGTGCAGAATCATTTTTAGTTTAGTTTTAGTTTAACTTGTTTATTTTTGTTTTTGTTGCCTTTGCTTTTGGTGTCAAATCCAAGAAAGCATTGCCAAGGCCAGTGTCAAGGAGCTTACCCTCTATGTTTTTTTCTAGGAGTTTTATAGTTCCAGGTCTTATATTTAATTTTTCCATAATCCATTTAGAGTTGATTTTTGCATATGGTGTAACATAGGGCTCCAGTTACATTCTTTTGCATGTGGATATCCATTTTCCCCACCATCATTTATTGAAGAGACTATTCTTTCCCCATTGTATATTCTTGGTTCCTTTGCCAAAATTAGTTGACCAGATATGGGTTTATTTCTGGACTCTTTATTTTGTTCCATTGATCCATGTGCCTATTTTTATTCCAGTGCCATGTTGTTTTGATTACTATAGGTTTGTAGTACCGTTTAAAATGGAAGTGTGATGTCTGCAGTTTCCCAAGATTGCTTTGGCTATTTGGAGTCTTCTGTGGTTCTATACAAATTTTAGGATTGTTTATCCTATTTCTGTGAAAAATGCCATTGAAATTTCGATAGGGTTTGCTTCGAATCTGTAGATCACTTTTGGTATGGATATTTTAGCAATATTAATTCTTCTATTTCACAAACATGGAATATCTTTCCATTTATTTGCACCTTCAACTTTTTTCATCAGTGTTTTATAGTTTTCCGTACACAGATCTTTCACCTCCTTAAATTTATTCCTAAGTATTTTATTCTTTTTGATGCAATTGTAAATGGGGTTATTTTCTTAATCTCTTCCCATAGTTTGTTGTTAGTGTATAGAAATGGAGCTGATTTTTGTATATTGATTTTGTATCATGCAACTTTACTGAATTTGTTTGTTAGTTCTATCAGTTTTTTTTCTTTGTTTGATAGAGTATTTAGGGTTTTCTAAATATAATTTCATGTCATCTACAAATAGAGATTATTTTTCTTTTCCAGTTGGGATGCTTTTTATTTGTTTTGGTTATTTGTTTGGTTCTAAATGGAGAATGATTAGAGTGTGGGATGAAGTTCTTTGAATGTGAAATTTTTTCTTGATTTCTGGATGTTAACATAGGAGCACTTTTTCTAGAGGACAATTTGGATGCTGTATTTCTATTTGAAATGCTTCATTTTCTAAGCATTTGTAGGTAGTGCTGCAGTTTCATTTAAGCAGGTCTGAAGTCAGATGGACTTAGAATAAATCACTGACCATACCCCAGCTTCCATTTTCTCATCTGAAAATAAAGTTAGTCATGTCACCCACTTCACAGGGTCGTTGTGAAGATTTAAATATGCAAAATATATCAAGCATTTAATTTAATGGTTAGTACATACTAGGTGATCAACCAGTGCCACTTATGCAACAACTTAAGTTTTAACTTTAGCTTTAGTTTTAAGAACAAACTTTTGGATCTCAACTTCCCGAGTTCCAAGTCTTGCTTGCTTAACCTTAGACAAGCCACTTCATTTCTCTCTTATTTAATTTTCTCATTTGCACATGGAGATAAAATAGTACCTAGCTTGTTTGTCTTGAGGCTTAGTATCTGAAATTTAGAACAGTTCCTAGTATATTTAGCATCAAGTAAAGATCAGAAATTATTTTTGTTGTTATTTTACTACCAGAGTTTTTCAGAGTTTTGTCAAATACAACCTTAGAAGCAAAGAGTGAAATTACAGAGTGAAGCCAGGAATTAATTACTGGGCTTTCCAGTGAGCACAAATGCCAAGTATGTCCAGAACTGGAATGAAATAGGAGCCAAGGATTTGGAACCAGGGAAGTAGGTGAGTTAGCAGGACGTAAAACCTGACAGGTGAACAATTATCTGAGCTCCTGCGTGTACGGTTAATACACACACACACACACACACACACACGTGTGTGTGTGTGTGTGTGTGTGTGTGTGTATGAATGGGTGTAAGAAATTACCATTACTCTCCATGTATACTAGGTCATACACTGTGCTATTCATTTTCTAAGCATTATCTAATTCAATCTTCCCAATAACCCTGAAATTCAAGTGTTATTATTTCAATTTATAATGAAGAAAATGAGCTGCAAAGAGGCAGAGTCAATAGCTGAGGTCAAACAGTTGGCATGTGGAGGACTGAGACTGAAAGGCAGAAAAAGCTCAATAACCGTCCCTCTCCGCTACCTCCCACAGTGCTGAGAGCTGAGCTTTAGCAGCATTACCTCTTCCCTTGTGAGCAGAATCACCAGATCTTATCTTGAAATGGTGTGTAGGGCCACAAACATACAGATAACTTGGATTCTTATGATAGAATAAAGCATTTATTAGCAGTTATTCACTATGTTTAACTGAGTGGGAAAAGACGTTTCCCTTCAGAGAGCTCACTCCGCCCACCTCCAAGATTCGAGATGGCCCCAGCCAGGCCACAGCAGCACCTAGAGGACATTCTAACCTGACTTCACCTCTTAACTCTCTCCGCACTTCCTAAGAATTCAGTTTTAAGGTCTTGGTGTTTTAGACTCAAGTTCATCTCTTGCAAGGCTATGCTGCAAAAATAACTTCTCTTGTTCACCATCAACTGTAAGTCCCCTCTCTTCCAACTCCCATTTCCTTATTTATGAATAAGGAAATGTTTGGAATTGAAGTTGTATGATTATCGCGCAGTTGGTGGACAGCCGGGGACTTATCTAATTTACTTCTTGGTGGACAGTTTCCATCTTAGATGGTTGTTTATCTGGGCTTCTCTCTGGTCTGTAATTGTAGACATGTTTATGGGAGAAGAGTGGGTAAAATAAATCAGATTAGGGCTAGCCGCTTTAATCTGGTATTTTGATAGAACAACACTTGATTGGCCAAGTGTTGAAAATCCTCTGGTCGCTAATGTCTAGTGCCAGTGACAGCAGTAGAGTCTTCACTAAGTTTTTATAGAATTTTTTATACAAACCCCCCATAATTATACCAGTTGATTCACTCTCATTTTTTTCTCTCCTTCTCTTCTTCCACCTCTCTTCTCTATTTGAGGCTGGATCAACTTCCTGGAAAAAGCCACAATGTAACTCGTAAGCCTAAATTGATGTTAAGATTCACTGCACAGTGTATAGTTGCCAATTTAGGTTTTCGAAGAGAAAGAACAGAAATTATTAAAGAATTATCCAGCTTTGTTGAGATCTAGGCAATTAGTTTCTTGAATGTTCCAGAGCCATTTAAAGCATCCACTGCTTATTTGCAGAATTAAAAAGCCTCGGCTATTATTTCTTGTTTAACAAACTTTGACCACATTCCAACTGGGGAGATCCATACAAAAGATGTACAGGCCTTAAAAAAAAAAAAATTAGAAAAAAAACTGATTAAATTTTAACCAGCTGCTGGGCAGATAGTTTGCCCGAGGCACATTTGTCAGTTTCAAAGGGTCTTTTTATTAATTTTGCATTTTGTATTTTGTTAGTGGAAAGAGCTCCCTCTTTGGGGACTGCCAAAAGCTATAGGCTGGGAATCTTCAAGCAGCCCAAGGACGCCTCTGAGAATGCCAAGTCGATTTGGATTCTGAGCATTCCCCATTACGTGAGCTTTATCAGTCCTAAAAATATATTAACTTCAGGGGTGAGCTATATGAGTTAACTTTACGGGATCCCTACTGGCTCTGTTTTGGTTAATGTGAATCCTGCTATTTGTAAGACTATGTGTGACCTTGCTGTGTGAACTTGAGCAATTTTCTTGACCTCTCTGAGACTCAGGTTTCTGGTCTATAAAATAATAGGGGGAGGAGTTTATTGTTACCGTCCCTGCAGTGTTGGATTAACTAGTTTATGACTGGTTGGGGAGTTCTGACACAGTAAAATTCATGTGCCTTTCTTCTTTGTGATAATTATATTATTATTAATAACTAGAATTTATTAAAATTTTTGTATTCCAGGATCCATGATAAATACTTTGTATACATTTGAATATTTTTTCAGAGAAAACTTCTAAGACTGGCGCTATCATTGTTCCCACATTCCAGACAAGGCAAGTGAGAATACAAGAGATTAAGAAATTTACCCAAAATTAACTTGTAAGTGACTGAGCCAGGATTTGAAAACAAACTGCTTGATGCCAGAAGCTGTACTATTAACCAGTCTGTTTCTTTGCTCTGGATGTAAGGATCAACTCCTGTTTCTTGGCTAGAAATACACTGTGAATTCATTCACATATTTCCAAATTTCACATCTGCCTGGGATTGGATGTGGTGAAAATATTTATGCCAATTCAAAGCTGTCCTAAAAGATTCAGATGGGCCTGTCTCTGCTCAGGCAACTCCAGGCGGGAGGGGGTCTCCTGCAGCATAGAAACAATTTGTGAAAAGGAGGCGGAACTCAGGGGTTAAATGGAAAATACAAACCTCTTCTGTGATGCTGGGAATTTCATAAGTTCCACTCAAGCATCTTCAAACAGCATTAAATACAAAGTAAAAAAGTCTACCCTCAGGCTAGAATTTATAGATGACTTACCTGCCAGAGAATATGGCTAAATTTCTGCCTGAAGACAAAGAATCAGGGCTTACATTTACTAAGAAGAAGGAAAAAGCAATATATATCTATGATTTTTTTTCTGAATGTATATTTATTCTTCATATTGCAGCTGTGTGTGTGTGCGCGCGCGTGTGTGTGTGTGTGTATGTGTGTGTGTATAGTTTCACCAGCAAGACTTTTTATGCCAAATCAATACGTGGCGGACTGACTTTTGCATTATTTAATGTCCTTACCTATTGGGAGGGACAAGGTATACTTTCAGCCTCAATGTGATCCTATTTCCGTGGTCTTTAAATTCCTGCAGAGGATTCTTTTACTTCACCCCTGAAAGCAAATTCTCTGGGGTATGTTGCCCTACCACAAACGTGGCTTTCTTACCGGCCGCTCTTCTGGCTTGAGTTCTTCAATCATGATGACTTAACCTATTGATTAAAGAAGAGGGGGAGCAAATTGCACAAATCTCTTTTGTGATACTTGGGATGGAGGAACGGGACATGTCCCAAAGGGGCCTGTTTGATTCTTTTTTAAGCTAAACTCTCCTGGCTTTCTGCAGTCATTCTTGGCCTGCTATTTAGTGTGCTTTAGCTAGCAAGATGGGGTGTTTGCTTGGACTAGTGTAGGAACCCCAGAGAACTTTCCCCAGTGTTCATTCACAAAAGAGAAACACATGCATTTGTAATAACATTTACTCGTAAAAGTTATCTCATTTGGTAAATGCTTATAGACTTAAAAAAAAAGCTTAGAGAGAAGAAGAAACTTAAAATATATTGGAAATAGTCACAGAAATGTAGGAATTGCAGGCTTAGGAAAAGGATGTTGTTTGCACAAGATTATGCAGAAAATTAATAGCAGAGTTAGGCTTAGGCCCTGGTTTGTCATTTGTGACCCAGTTCTCTTCGCACTGTACCTTTATTTCCCCAAATGGTCAATTTTATTAAGTAGCTTGAGTCTGTTGCATCAGATTCTTATTAGTTTAGAATTTCTATGTCTTCCTGGTGAATTGAATGAATCTTTATCTTAAGTAGTGATCAATAATAATGCTTTCCTATCTAGGAATGTTTCTAGTATATTAGTTATCTTTGCTGAGTAACAAATAACCCCATAACTTAAAACAACACCCATTTTCTATTATCTCAGTTTCCATGGGCCAGGAACAGGACATCGCTTTGCAGGTTCCATGCTTCACAGTCTCCCACAAGGCTGCTACCTACCAAAATGTCAGTCCAGTGTCTGCGGGCTTGTCTGAAGGGGAAGACCAGCCTGTGGTTGTTGGCAGTGTTTCATTGATTCCTCATGGGCAGTTGGATTGAGGGTCTCAGTTACTCTTTGGTGGTTGACCAGAGTTTGTTCTCAGTTTCTCCAAGAAGGCAGTTTGCTTCCTCAGGTGTGCAAGCCAGGGAAGCAATAGAGAGAGACTACTAGTAAGACTGAAGTTATATTCTGTGTAATCTTTTGTAACAGAATCATAGAGGTGCCATTACCTCAGTGTTGCTGAATTCTGTTTTTTGAAGCACATTATTCAAGGAGAGGAGATGGCACAAGGTTGTGAATATAAGGAGGTGGGGGCCATCTTCAAGGATGCTTACCACATCTAATTTGTCTGATAGCAACACACCCACTCTTGCTTTCTTTTGGTTACTATTTCAGTGGTACGTCTTTTTCTATCCTTTCACTTTAAATTTTCCAGGTCTCGTGTTTTAGGGATGCTTCTTGTAGAGAGCATATAAGTAGATTTTGCTTTGTTATCCAAACTAAAAGTCGTTGTCTTTAACTGGTGAGTTTAATCTCTTTATGCTTTTCAGGGTTACTGATATGTTTGAGCTTTTTTTTTTTTTTTTTTTACTGTTTTTGGCATATATTTCTATGTTTCAATTTTTTTCTCCATTTTGTTTTTTTCTCCTGATTTGGCATTTTTGTTTGCAGTTTTTCTTTTTTCCTTTCTAACAATATGAGAATTATAAATTCTATTCCTAGTTTTGATGATTATCTGAGCTGTTTACCATTTACACAGTGCAATCTAAAATTAGTATTGTAATTACCTTTCTGAACAATAAAAGAGCCTGATAACACTGAATTTGACACTTGGCTACTTGCATGACATTATTATGTTAGTTCTCTGTTTTTTTACACAAACAAGATATTATTATTATTACTGTCATTTTAAGCAGAAAAGATTTATTTATATTTACTTAATATTTAACTTTTCTCACTGTGTCTTGCTTTTCCGAATATCCTTCTGGGATAGTTTTTATTTTGGGATAGTTTTCTTACGTCCTGTTTAGAATATATGAATAGAGGGGTTGTTTCTGTTTTGTTTTTTAAGTTGTTTTTTTAACAGTGTATAGGTGATAAATTTTAATGTAAGAATCTTTATTTTGTCTACATTTCCTATAGAAAATTTTGTCGCTTACCCAAACCTAACTTCATAGTTATTTTTATTTCATGCTGAAGCTACCCCTTGTCTTTGAACAGTCATCATTTCAGTCAAGAAGTTATAATCAGTGTGATGGTGAATTTTATGGGCCAAATTTACCAGGCCATGTGGCGCCCAGATATCTGGTCAGATGTTATTTGGCATGTTTCTGTCAGGCTGTTTTTGGATGAGATTAATATTTAAATCAGCAGTTAAGCAGGTTCCCCTTCTGAGTGTCAGTGGAGCTCATCCACTCAGGTGAAGGCCTGAGTAGAACGAAACGACTGAGTACCCTCCCTGAGTACGAGAGCATTCTTCTTGCCCGACTGCCTTTGAATTGGGACATTGGCTTTTTTCCCTGCCTTCGGACCTGAACTGAAACATTGGCTCTTCCTGGGTCTCAAGCCTGCCAAGCCGCGGACTGGAGCTTACACCATTGGTTTTCCTGAGTCTCCAGCTTGTTGACTCACTCTACGGATTTTAGGGCTTGTCAGCTTCTGTAATAATGTGAGCCAATCCCTTATAATATCTGTCTGTTATCTATCTATCTATCTATCTATCTATCTATCTATCTATCTATCTATCTATCTATCATCTATCTACAACCTATTGGATCTCTTTCTCTCAAGAACCTTGACTGATAAAGTCAGTCTATTATTTTTTTTTTGTGTGTGTGTATGTAAGTGACCTTTTTTCCCTCTCTCTGGCTGTTTTTGATAATCTTTGCTTTTTTCCTTTGGCACTCTGCTTTACCTTGTGTAAATTTCTTTTTATTTGTGTTTGTTGGTAAATGTGCTGCTTCCTGCATCTATGGACTTCCATCTTTTGTTAGTTATGCCTAATTCTCATTCACTTTTTAAATATTTATATTCCACCTTTTTCTCCATTCTCTCTTTGTGGTATTCTGATTAAATACATGTTAGACCTTCTATTCTGTGCACCATATTTTTTAACTTCCCATATTTTTAATCTTTTTGCTCTTGGTGCTATACTCTGGGTAATCATTTCAGATATACCTTCACAAATTCTCTCTTTGTTACTTCTCACTTCACTGAGTCTCTCTTCAGCTTTTACATATCTGCTATTTATCATATCCAGTGAGTTTTCAAAAAATGTATTTTCAACAATTATAGTTTTTACTTCTGCTTTTTGCATTTTCTAATCTGCCTGGCCATTTTATCGTGTTTAGTTGCTTGCTTTTAAAACAAATCTTTTACATATAGTTGTTATATATTTTATCTGATAACTACAATGTCTGAAGTTCCTAACTTACTTAGCTGAGACTGTCCAGAAATCAGAGGTTATATGTGACTGTTTTGTCGAGAGGACAATTTTAGGGAGCAGGAACAAGGGCAATTCCTGAGGCAGGGAGAGAGAGAGAGACTAAATGAGGATATGTTCCTAGCTGGCTGCCACTAAATGCAAGTGATTGTTCCATAGCATATGACTGTGCTATGCAGTACCAGCCCAGGCAGCCATATAACCTACTTCTGGGCGTCATCTATGTAGAGGGAGGTACGAGAAAGAATTTGCCCATTAGCTCCTTTTCCCATGACAATTTATTTTCTTGTATACTCGATGAGCTTTTATTCTAAGTTCCTGGTTACTTGATTTTAAATTTTGGGACTGTTGTGTGGCCTAAATCAAGGATGCTTTCTTCCAGAGAGAATTTTTATTTGCATCCGCCAAGAGACAGAGGGTTGCTGCCTATCTGTGACCTCTTTAAACTTCTGCCTGAATTTCCAGCTTAGTGTGAGTCTCAAGGGTAAATGACTCCACTGTTCAGCTGGCCTGGGCACATTTGCCAGAATACAGCAACTAATGTCAGCATTTAATTCAGAAAAACCTTGTTTTCCATATTTGCTTACAAGTCACACTCCTTTTTTAAAAATCTTTTTTGAGTGAGAAGGTCAGTGCTTAGAGATCTTCCTACTTTCTGAGAGCCCAGCAATGCATTTAGCTGTACTTTTTTATGCAGCACACGGTTGGTGTGCAGTAGGAAAGCACTTCTGAGTACCTGATTGCCATCCTTTTGGGAGCAGAAGTTGCTTTTTCTGTTCTTTTCTAAAATTGGAAAGGATGAGAATTACAGTGGCTAAAGAAGAACTTCAAGAAGTGGTGGAATATAGCTGTGATCCCTTTCTAGCTACGGCTTTAAAGGGTGAGTGTGTGTTCTCATATCTGCCCCCAGGAATGTACTGGGCCATTTTCCCTGCTCTGGTAGGGAGCTGAGCTCATACTGGCCTTGGGAAGGAAAGTATCAAAGCCAATTCACCCAAGATTCCTCAAGCTGTGGCCTAGAGCCTGCTGGGGCATTAGCCATGCTTGACACACCTTCTCTGCAGGTTTGGCTCTGGAGCAGGTGTGTTTTCAAGACAGTACTGACCACAGGTGTGAGTGACACAGGCAGACAAGTGTGAGATATGAAAAACACAGGCTGTAGCAGCATGCCCAGGTGTGTCAGGCGCTTATTTGGCCACTGAACTTCAGGGGGCTGGCTTCCTCCTGCTGGAAAAGGAATGGATTCGGCACAAAGGGAAAGCACATACTCCGCAGGGATGAAATGAGGAAGCTAGAAGACCTACCATGTTTCCCCGAAAATAAGACCGTGTCTTATATTAATTTTGGCTCCAAAAGATGCATTAGGGCTTATATTCAGGGGATGTCATCCTGAAAAATCATGCTAGGGCTTATTTTCCGGTTAGGTCTTATTTTCAGGGAAACACAGTAGGAGGTAGAAGTGGGACCTCCCTAACACTCCAAACTCTCAAGGGGGCCCTAAAACTGGAAGGAAGTGAAGCATGGCAGGTTGGCTGAGAGCAGAAGTGAAATGTGAAGATCTGGACAAGAAACAGATTTTGAGCAAATAACGAAAGAATGCAGAGAACAGGATTAGGCAGAATGTTAGAGCTGTAATGAGGCATAAGTATCATCCAGTCCAGTGCTTTCTACCTAGGACTTCTACCTCAGGTGGCAGGACAAGCTTTTGTCTATTATAAGGGCATATTATATGTAGCACTGAATCACTAACAAGTAAGTTACTTCATTTGCGGATCTATTTCAGTTCACCTGTTTACCAAGAAGAAAGCCGTTATGGTATCTTTAACGCCTCTCTGACAAGAGCTATTTTCATTTTTAACAAAGATAAGAGCATTTGGCAGGCAAAATGCTCAACTGGAGTTTAATGACATTGTTTTGTTTCCATCATGTTTTTTTTGGTTGCTTTCTAGGTTGGTTAAATGATATGCCAGTAATATAAGGTTTCCCTTGACACTAAACCTAATGAAGTTAAAAAGTGAATCGATTGAAGGAAAAAGGAATCAATTTAAGAATTAAATAAGAAATAATATGCATGACAATTAGATACGGCATGATTATGAAGGTAGCATGTGGACGATTAAGAATTGAAAACATTAATCTGATATAATCCTCTGATTTTATGTCTCATGCACAGGAGAAATAGAGAGAGAGGAAATTACCTTCTTAAGGTCCCACATCCCATTACTATTAGAACAGAAAGTATAACTCAGGTGTCCCATCACTTAAAATCCATTGCTCCCTCCACCCTCCCAAGACGTGTCCCTGCATTTCAGCCAGTGATCCAGACAGTGCTCACTCCTCATGGGGAGGCGGAGCCAAAAGTAATAAGCCATAGTCCCCTAAGCTAAGTGCCAGTAAAATAAGATAGCAAGGTATTTTGAACTACTAAGCAATGGCATTTTGGTTTTTGCTGCCAGTTCACTTCCTCCCCTCCGCCTTCTCCTACCCTACTTAATCACATCGACCATGCCTTACTTCTTTCTTTACCAAAAAGATGTGACTGTTCTTAGTTTCCCAATGCTGGTGCTGATAGGAGAAAGGAGAGAACTCTAGGTATTGCCAAAACGTTAGATGATCCAAGGAAAAAGATTCTCTCTGTCATTCCCTGACTCCCAACTAGTAGAAGAAAGGATTCTCCTGGTCTTGGGAGTGTTGAAAATGGAAGAAAAAGCTATGGGCGTAAAGGTAATGATAGGTCCTGGAGAAGGAGTTTCTGGACTCTTGACTCCCAGGCAGAAGAAACCTTGAGGAACTCAGATTCCAGATGGATTTGTGGAATCTGAGAACAGAAAGTCCCCACTTCGCTGGCAGAGCTACAGGGAAGCAGCAAAACCACAGAGATGAAATGGCTGTTTGGTGCATCTAGAGAGACAAGGGTGAGAAGAATATCAAAGAGACTCTTGAACCCCAACATGGCACAGACGTAAAGGAGGGACTCAACAATAGAAGAGACAAAGCAGACGGGAATGGGGGATAGCTTGGCAGCGCCCAGCAGGGACAGATTAATGTGGACCAAATGAGATGAAGAGTTTCTCAAAGGATAGTTGAGTTAGAGGGGAAAAAAAGTTACATTGCACAGCTGATTTGCTGGATTGAATTCACATCTGATTTAAGAAGTCAGAATAAAGGTATGTGCGTGTGCTCAGAGTAGAGAACAAGCTGCTAAATCCATGATTTTTCTCAACTCTCACAGGATAAATAAGGATTCAAAATAGCAGAATGGTTGGGAAGGAATAGACATATAATCAACCAGGGCTGTTTTTTTTTTTTTTTTTTTTTTAAAGAATAACTTTCCCAAGAGAAGTTCGAACAAAATGCAGTGGGAATTCAAAGGAAGGAGTGATTGATTCTCACTGGAGAAGAGGGGACATTTTCTCAGGGAGTGGGTCATGTTGCCAGGCCTGGACAGGTGAGTAGAGACAGTTCTCTGACTCTCAGCTCAGCCTTTGTGGACGCAGGTGCCTGGGGTTTTGAAGGTGCAAATGAATATGATGGAGCAGCCTGGTGGTGCCTATGTTATGCCCCATTCTGTGGTCTTTGCAGAGAAAAGATGATTTGGGGACATTGATCTGTGAGGCCATGAGGTATAGGGACGTTGAAGTTCAACAAGCCACAGCTCAAATCACTGGCCTGTCTGAGCCTCAGTTTTCTCATCCAGAGAATGAGAGCAATACACCTACCTCATATGAGTGTTGGGAGAAAAAAATAGATAATAATAGACCTAAAGCCTAGGAAATAGTGCCTGGCACAGAACCAGGTCCCAGTAGCAATCAGCTTTTTTTCCCTTTCCTCCCAGAGAGAGATTATTTTCTCTATACCCTTCACTGTGTCAATACAGGGTCTTGTACATAGAAGGGGCAATGAAGAATTTCTTGCTTTCACTTGCTCTTATTTAAAGAACATGTATAGCTGAAAAACAGGCAAAGAAAATCAGCATCAGTGTATCAGCTGGCTGTTAGATGAACGGATCAGAGAAAGTATTCCATTAAGCAATGCAGTTTTTCTTTCTTTGGCTGTCAGTCAGCACAAATGTAATCCCAGAAATCAAGACACTGAAAAGTGAATTCATGGTTCAACTGATCACAGCAGTCCTGACATCATACAGCCACTGCTTTCCATAATCAATGCCAGAGCTTAGTTTATTCACCTTATGAGTCCCCTGTGAAATTCCAAACCTGGTACCTGACGGTAACGTTTCCCCTAATTGATGCATGCTTGCTATGGGAATTACATCCTGTTTGATTAATTTTGGGTTTGATTTCCCTCCTTCTGGTGCTATGATTTTCATGGACAGAGCCATTCTTTTGATGCTTTGCGTGTGATGGAAGGAGATGGATCTATGGGCACTGAGCAGGTCCTAACGCCAGCCTCCTGACTTCGGGGGAACTTTTTCTAGGAAAAGACGGGGAAATGACTGACCCGATGGATGTTGGTGGAGCATTTTCAATTTTCACTTAGTGTTAGGAAGGGAAGGAGAGTCACACAGAGCATCAGACAATGAGGTAGATCATTTATAACCAGAATTACATAGCCCTTGTGTGTGCTACTTACAAAAGGAGGATACTGAGTCATAGAAAAATAAAAACCACAAACCCAGTCAAGAGTGGAGTTTTTGTTTAAGTCTCATGTTCTTCTCTCTCCAGCACACTTACAAAAGAAATTAGACTAGAATAGTTTTGCAAAATCTTAGATTTCTTTTTTTGGGAAAAAAAAAATTAGTTGGCGGTAGTTCTACCATTGACGCTCTTAGTTTTCTGATGTATTGCTGTCTTTTTTCCATTTGCATGTTTTTGGATACAGTTTTGTAATTGCACAATTTGAAGTATTAAACTGTAAGTTTAAGTTGGAGCAAGTCAAAGCAAAAAATTCTTCATAATACTTAAAGAAATATTTTCTTAGACAGAGCTTTGCCAGAATTCTCAGAATTAAAAGCTTTGCCTTGATTTATTGAATGCAGGACAACAGTTAAGGAAACTCTATAGCTGGAGACCTTATGACTCCCAGGTCCTAACAGACCCTGGGAGTTGTTTGCATAATATTGACAACATGACACAGAATAATGCCCTCACAGTGAAATAATGCTACCACGTGTCCTGTCAAGGATTCCCAAACTATGATTCCTTTACAGGCCTCTTCCCTGGATTTCTTGAGTGATCTATCTAGTGTTGTTTTACTTTGTATGTTTGTGTCTCAGCAAGAATATTCGGTCTCCATGCAGAGAGTACTCTCCTTTATCTGCAGGGTAGCAGAAAGCCCTGTGACTACGGGAAAACTACTTAAACTCGCTTAGCCTTGGTTTCCTTGGGTATAAACAAAGGAGGTAATAACACTTAGCTTCTGGTACTGTGAGAAGGAATCAGTAAGATGAGATGGGCATTGTGCCTACAGCAATGCACTGCTAAGAGAAGACTCATTGTCCACTCCTGGTTCCTAGACAGCTCAGGAAACCCCAAGGTACGAAGATCCCCATAGAATTCAGATGAAATAATGGGTATCTTCTGCCACCCAACAGCTGTTTTCATTTTGAAGGTGGGATGAAAAAGGGATAGAGTGGAGCCACAGAAAATGGGTGGGGGCACCACCTCCTCCACTGAGAGCTCCTGGGAGGATTCAGAGTGAGACAGCCAGGGCTGGCTCTGCTGAGGCCGGGAAGCCAGGTGAGAGCAACAGATAATCCTTGAATCTCCCAATGCTGTGCAAGGGCCCAGAAACTGGGGGAAGGAGATTTGGTCTTGAGTGTGAAATGGAGAAGGGCTGTAGTGTGACAGCATACAAAAACAAACAAACAAAAACCCCAAAAACAAAACCAAACAGACGCTGGTCTTGAGAAGCTGTGAGAGGAGGGCCAGGAATTGTACAATGTGCCCACGATGCCAGGAAATGCTCAGATCCCTGTCTGGTAGGAAGAGGGAGTCTCGGGCATTTCCCGGGCAGGCTCTGGGCCTTGTCTGACCTTGGCATTTGCTGCTCAAGATCCATACTTCAGGAAGGTCCAGCTTGATGCTTTGGGCTCCCAGCTGCCCACCATCCCAGTTCTGGTACCTACTATGGGACTCAGGGCTGTCAGGCCTCCCTGGCCACAGTCAGCCTGCTTATGTGGTAAGAAAAAGAAACTCATCCAAGTTTGCCAAGAGCTTAGGAAAAGGAGAAACCACTGTGTTTTTTTGGAACATTCATGCTCATGCTTTGGTCAGGAGAGAATAAATAGTCCTGACTTGAAGATAATACTCCTATGCATCGAAACCTGCACTGCAGGGGCCACTAGAAACGGTGTGTAGAGAACTCTGTAACTGCACCCTGAATAAGGACTGGAGGTTAAGGGGACCTGGGGGAGCAGAGGAGGAAGGATCACTGTCCCTGCCCACAGGGAGTTCTCATTGTCATTTGAGAGTCCAATGGCAGGGTAACCACACATCCTGGTTTATCTGGGACAGTCCCAGTTTATGCCTCTTATCTCCGTTTACTTAGTTATCTCTTTCACCCTAAAAACTTTCTCGATTCAAAAAATAAATGAATACTAATTAGTAGTAAAGTATTCATAAATGAGCATTCTGAAGGGGGATAAGGACACAAGATGTTGCAAGGGCTTTGGACAAGAAGTCATGCTTCTATTTAGGGACCTCAAGGTGCCTAGGAGAGGACTCGCAGAATCATAGTGAGTAGTCAGGGTTTGTGTGGCATTTAACCAACAAGGACTTGCCCTTGTCTGATAGGAGTTCCAGCAGTTGATGCCCAGTACCACTGGTGACGGCTCCTTGTGACGAAGGTCTTCCCCACTGGCTTCCTGTGTACTGGTCCATGACTAGTTCCGCTGGCTAGTGTAGGAGATGGGTGTATATTATCCTCCATCCACTCAGCTTAACGCACCATCCTTCATGTCTTAAGTTAGCTATAGCATTGCAGTATGGGATGGGGGTGAAGGGAGGAAGGGTGAGAGATGGGAGACGGGATGTTGTACAGCCATTATCCCTGTTGACCTGGACCAGCAGACATGCTCAGAGCTCAAGTGATTTGGACCGTTTATTTGTCTGGGACACTGAGGATAGTCAGGGTTCCCATTTATTTAGATAGAGGAGAAAGCAAAGTAAGCATTGTTTCACTTAATGCAAATCAAAAGTACCCAGGGGGAAAGTCAATGTATTCTACGGGACTCGAAAGGTCATGTCATGTTCTCTTGAGAAGGAGCGGAGAGAGGGAAGCGATAAGTCATATCTCTGAAGGCAGGTCCGAGAAAGCGTGGAAGGCTAATGGAAGACCTAAACCCATTGTTGCTTTCCCGAATGCCTTTTTATTCAGCCAGTTGGCCAATGAATCAGTCAACCAATACATCCATCAGCAGGCGCATACGGAAGCCTACTGTGGTCCAGCCTTAGGACGGGTAGAGAAGATAACCAAGCCATTGTCCTTCTCATCAATGGGCTCATTTTCCAGCTGGGAAGATGAGTAAACTGTGTCAGCCATTGGCTTCCTCAGGCACAATAACTACAGATTCAACCATGCTCAGTTCCTGACCCAATACCCATTGGACAGGCAATAGGAGTAAAGGCTCGGCCCGTCCTGCACGCTAACAGCCTGGGATCCAGTGTGCTGGGGGCAGAGCCCTGACTATTATTTGCCCTTTAATTCAAGTCAATTCTCAAACCCTCCTCAGAGCATGGCTTAGCCTCAGCTTCCATTTCAGCCTGACAGTTTCTGCAGAGGCAGTGTGACTTACGGGGCAGTTTGTGGGCTTTGGAGTCTGGTGGTCCTGGTTTGAATCCTGCCTCTTCCACTTCCTAGCTATGCTGATCCAATTATGTAACCCTTTTCTGCAAAAAGGAGATGATAATATGCCACTTGAAGGATGTTGTGAAGAATTGGCTACAGAGCCTAAAACAAAGAGATTCAACTGATGGTAGCTATGAGTGCTGGTGGTGCTGGTGGTGGCAGGAATAGTAGCAGCAGCAGCAGCAGCCACCACCACAATAGTTGTAGTTGTTTTTCTGCAAGGAACGGATTTCTGCTCTAGTGAATAATGTGTACTACCAGGTCCATGGTTTTCCCAGCTTCTTCCCATTGTGACCAGATCATCTTCTTTGGGTAAAATTTGATTTCCTCTTCCAAATAGACCAATCTTAACATCAACTCTGCTCCTACCTGATGGTCAACACTAGTCTTAAACCTGATGGTCAACACTAGTCTTAATCAATCCTGAATTTACTGTGCCACCTTGGACATCTTGTTCATTCTCTTATCTAACTCAGCTGAGGACCAGCCTCGTAATGGCCATGGTTCTCCTCAAATGGTCCTACCTGGTTCTGTGTTCAACCTTCACCTACTTATCCCTGTTGTCAAAACTGCTCTCTTCTTCATGAAAAAGCATGTCTGGTTGAGGACAAATAATTCCAGAAAGTCTGTGCCAACTGCCAGGGCAGTGACACAGAAGGCTGGGTGGGTGATGGCCACCTTTGGAAGGAAGCTGGACAGGAGCAGAATTTCCAAGGACAAGGAGTTACTAAATGGAGGGTTAAAAAACTAAATCAATACAGGGTCCTGGTGCAAGCAGTGGGATTTTTCCAGTACAGAGATACTCTAAAATAATTCATTTTATAAGAATAGACTATCCCTATAGCTTACCCAGAGCCAATTAGCTAGCTGGAGCACTCATCTCATTTCCTCTGTCCTGCAGGTGGGTTTATTTCCCTGGATCCCATCATGCCTGGTCAGTCAAGAAGCTCTTCCTCTCTGCCACCTTCCTTCACTTTCTCTTGAATTTCTTCACTATGTTTTCAATCTGCTCTGTAACCAGAATGACTTCCCTTCATGGGCATCACTATTGCATGTCTGTCCTCTTCTTCCTCATGAACTTTTACTGGGAGATTTTCCCCACTCTCTCTCTGAACCAGAAAAAGTCAGACATGGTTGATTGAAGTTGGATATTATCCTTACTTGTTTTGTAAAAAAATGTGATTGCCTGCCCAATTTATTAAGTTCTGCAGTGTTTCTTGATTAACTTTTCTGGTTTATATTATGACCACATCATGTTCTCAATGATTAAAGAACATTTATTTTGGTTATTTTAGGAGAGATTTCATTCCACTTTACAAATATATTGCACTTTTTCAATATGTTTGGAATTGGGGGACTGGAAAGGCTACAGTATGATTGAAATAGTTTTGGCCCTAGTAAGATGTTTGGGCCACAAATCCTGGATCCTGATCCCTTGTTCTAAATCCAGAGTACAAGTAGAAGTTTGAACATTGCCTCTGAAGCAACCATAACTTCTGAATCCCAAATCAGGACACAGAATCTAAAAGAAAAGACATTGTTGCTCATGGTTTTTACAGTTATTTTCGTTAAAAATATTTAATGAAAGAGATTTATAAAGGTATTTATAAAGGTATTTAATTAAACACTTAATGATATTTATTTATCAAAAATAGTTAATTATGTGAAATTGAAGCCCACCTGGGAAATTCTTCCTCAGGACCACACCTGGGCAATGCATGTATCATTGCTCCATCTCTGCACACTTCTTATTTTCTCCCTGGTCATGCAATGTTGGAGGTCCTTGAGGCTTTTCCCATGGTTCTCCTGTATCCTCATGCTTTACTCCTGGACTGAACAATCTCATCCACACAGATGGCTTCAATTACCATCTATTAATCATATTAAGAGTAACTTATCTTTTTTTATTTCCATGTTTTCCCTTCATCCTAACACCTTCCTATTTGGGGGAGGTATTCCATAGTCTAAGTCTTGATAGGATGAAACTTTCTGCTTCCACAACAGAAGATAGATGAGAGCAGTACGGAGTTCTGCTCTCCATACTGTGCAAGTTCAAGGGGTTCTCATTCTCATAGTAAGATCTATGAATATAGTATGCCCTGCATCCTAATAGAGCACACCAGTCACACTGTGGTCTGGGAATAGCTGGTTCTGTAAAACTCCAGGGCATGCCATTTGCTAAAGACTGAATGTCTGTGCCCCCCCCCATTCATATGTTGAAATCTAATCCCAATATGATGGTATTTAGAGGGGGGGCATTTGGGAGATGATGGAGTCTTGAGAGTGGAGCCCTGATGAATGAGATTAGTGCACTTATAAAACAGACCCCAGAGAGCTCTCGTGTCCCTTCTGCCATATAAGAATACAGCAGGAATACAGCCATCTATGAATGAGGAATGGGCTCTAACTAGACACCATATCTGCCAGCACCTTGGTCTTGGACTTCCCAGCCTCCAGAACTGTGGGGAAAACAATTCCTATTGTTTATAAGCCACCTAGTCTATGGTATTTTTGTTACAGCTGCCCAAACAAAGATACCATCAACATTAAATATGAATGTGTACTGTAGATTTGAGCAATTCTGTAGACTCTGAGTAGACAGTGCAACTCATGCTTCACAGCAACTAGGGTATGGATGTGTGACTTAAACTTGGCTGATAGTATGCTCTCACCTAATAACTTTGAATCTCAACAAAATGATGCAAAGATGCAAGGCAGTAGAGATGCGGTGGTGGAATTGCATAGTAACCACACCCGGTGGTGGCAATACCGGTACCCAGGGTCTAGCAGCAGCAACAGGGCCCAGTGGCAGTGTTGTCTAGCAGGGGTGGTAACTGGCAGCTGTGCCAATGGTGGTATCCTAACAAGACTGATACTAAAGCACCTTAGTTGTGGTATCTGCTGCTGTTCTCCTTTACTTCCTGTGCATTGAGCAAGACCAGTTCTATAGCCTTTCTATTGATTCTGTAGCCTATCTGGTTTATCTTTCAATGAATTGCTTTATGTTTAAATCCTATAAAATTGGTTTTCAATTGAGAACTTTGTTATAGAAATTGGTAACAGAAAGAGGCATATGTGGGTGTATTTGTTTTCTATTGCTGCACAACAAATTCCTACAAACTTAGCAATTTCAAATAACACATGTTTATTATCTTACAGTTTCTGTAGGTCAAAAGTCTGAGCATGGCTTATCTGGATTTTTTGCTTCAGGGTCTCATCAGGCTGCAATCCAGGTCAGGTTTTGGCCAGGGCTGTGGTCTCATCAGAGACTCAACTGAAGATGAATCTGCTTCCAAACTCATATTCAGATTGACAGAATTTACTTTCTTGCAGCTGTGGAGATGTGGAACCCATGGAAAATTGCTTCTTCAAGGCCAGAATAAGAGAGAGAGAGAGAGAGAGAGAGAGAGAGAGAGAGAGAGAGAGAGAGAGAGAGAGAGAGAGAGAGAGAGAGAGAGAGAGAGACAGAGAGACAGAGAGAGGAGAGACACTGCTGAAAGTCATATAGATACATACATCATGGGAGAGGCATCTCATCACCTTTGCCATGGTATGTTGGCAAATATTAGAAGTAAGTTACAGTTCTTGCCACACTCAAGATTACACAAAGATGGGAACACTGCATGATCATTGGGGCGTCACCTTAGGATCTGTCTGTTGCAGTAGGGAAGATACTTTTGGCTATCAGGTTTGGCTAGGATCGAAGGCATTAAAAACTCTTGTTGCTATTCAAAGATGGAAAACTTGAAGACTCATCTCACATAGGGGCAAAATGATTATCACCTGTAGTCACTTGCAATGATGTGGCCACTGCTGACAAGGCTTTGAAGACCATCTTGCCACTGTCACACAGCAGTTCAAAGGGAAATTGTGATATTAGAGTGGAATGGCCACATATGAAAGCACTGAATTGCTCAAATAAAAAAGAATGACATGCCAAATTCTAAATTTTGGCCTTACATCTTTTTTCTTTTTTTTTCAAAGTGCAGGCAGATTTACCTGGGAGCATTTTATGACTATGCTTTATACAAATTATTTTGAAGAGTTACAGGGCAGATAACCAAATTTAAGATGGCTCTATCAGTTGAATATGGATCAGTTCTTATGTCACAGGTAAGGACATGATCAGTAAAGACTATGGCTCTAAGAGTTAGAGGGGAATATGTGGGAGGATTCAGAAAACTTGGAATCATCCTCAATATCCATTAGCCATTGTCTTCCTCTGGTCTGTTAAGCATCCTTTTCTCCTTATCCCATGAGGCTATTTCTGCTCTATTTTTAGATTTTGAAAGAGGAATCAAATTGCCCTCATGTGCCAACATTCTGTATTGTAGCCACACAACTAGAGTTAAATCCTAAAATAGCACCAATGTCTAATTACAAATCAAGCCTGGGAGGAGATTTACTACCCTCCTCCCCAACACACACACACACACACACGCACACACACACACACACACACACTCACACACACATACACACACAGAAGTCCAAGGTATCTTATAAGGAATCCAGAGTCCCATTTTTCTCACTGACTTACTAAGATTGAAAATATAATGGCCCAATAGTGGTGAGAGTATAAGTGAACAGCCTTTCCCATATACAGGGAAAGGGGTTTAAATTTGCATAAACTTTCTGGATAATTTGGTAAAATGCATCAAACAATTTTAAAATGTTTATATTCTTTGAATTAGTAATTCCATTTCTAAAAATAAATCCTAAGGATATAATAATGCAAATGTGTGGAGATTTAGCTACAATAATGGTCATCATACTATTAAAATAGCAGAAAATTGGATAAACCTAAATTTCCAACAGAAAGAGATTAGTTGAATAAATTTTGGCGTATCTATGCAATTGAAATTCTTTACAGCTATTAAGACATTATAGTATGAAAGAATATTTATTGGTATGGAAAGATGATTGTATTTTAAAGATATTTCAACAGGTTATAAATAGCATACACAGTATGATATCTTATATGAGAGAGAGACAGACAGACAGACATAAGCTTGAACCAAATGTTCATAGTGGTTATTTTCAAGAGAGATATTATGAGTGATTTGTGTTTTCCACTTTTTTCCTAATGTTTATTTCTAAATATTTTCAGGGCATTTATATCACTTTTGTGTAAGGAAAAACAATAATTGTAGCTACCCATAGACTCATTCTGCCAGAGAGGTGATCAACCTGTTCTTACTGACATACGATAGGGTGGGAGGAGAGCCTTTCTGATGCTCCTTTCATCCAGGAAGCTTATTTTACAAATGAGGAAATAGGGGTCCACAGCGGGACTCGCAGAGCAAGTCAGAGCATATGGAAGAAATTCATTTCAGAACTTCTGTGACTTAACAAAGTTTCCTTCTCACAGAGGTATCGTCTAAAATAGCAAAAAGCCCAATAGAGATCATTTCAGCGTGTGGTTTTCAAAGTATGCTTTTAGAACTAGAGGTGACAGGGAGATGTCTCAGGAACTGTGGGTGCAGGCAGGGGTAAGTAGAGCCTGGTCCACTTGATTCCCTACCCTGAGCCGTATCAAAAGCAGTTCCGTTTTGTGTTGGTCAGAGTTCTCCAGAGAAATAAAACCCAAAAGAGCTTTTACACACACAGTTGGCTTCCATTATTATGGAGGCTGAGAAGTCTAGACCCAGGAGAGCTGATGGTATAGACCCAGGCTGAGTCTGAAGTCCTAAGCAGCAGGAGAACTGACGATGTAAACTCAGTCTAAGTCTGGAGGCCTGAGAACCAGGAGAGCCAATGGTGTAAGTTCCAGTCCGAGTCCAAGTCTGAAGGCAGGAGAAGACCAATGTCCCAGCTTGAAGCCAGTCATGCAGAAAGAGAGAATTCTTTCTTTCTCAGCTTTATTCTATGAAGGCCTTCAACAGATTGGATAAAGCCCACCCACAATGGGGGAGGCAATCTGCTTTGCTCAGTCTATAGATTCAAATGTTAATCTCGTCCCAAAACACCCTCACAGACACACCCGGAAATAATGTTTAACCATTAGACGTGGCCCAGTCAAGTTTACACATAAAATTAACCATCACACATGTTTAGTGTTTTATTGTTTTGTTTTAATTATGGAAAAGCACAGTGTTCTTTTCCTTTCATTTTAGCATGATCTCTAATTTCTATCCATTAGGATGCTTTAGATCCACAGTACTAGTAAATCTAACTCAAAACAGCTTATAAAATGGGAATTTATTTGCTTTCATAATTATGAAGCCAAGATGTGAGTCAGGCATCAGGCCGTGTTCAATCAGGCCTTACGTTTGGTTGCTCTTGACACACTGTTAGCTTTGTTTTTTCCTTCATGTTCTGGCTTCTTTCTCATCCTGCCTCTCCTTATGATCATTTTGTTACATATAGGGAGCAACAGTGCTTTGCCCCTCTACTCACCACCCTGCCCTTCATGCCAGCCCTCAGACAGAATTCTTGATATTCACTCTGACTAGACCATCCCAGAGTCAATCACTGTAGCCACTTGGCTGTCCTGCACCATTTGGTTTAGGCATCCTTTTGGAAAAGGGTGGATGGGGTTGCCTTGACCAGCACACTAAGTGGTCAGAGGCCAAATTCATCCTGCTGCCCATTTTTGTAAACAAAGTGCTGTTGGCACACAGCCAGACCCTTTTGTTTACTTATTGCCTATGGCTGCACTCGTGATACAGCTGCAGACCTGAGTAGTTGCAAAGTCTCAAATATTTACTGTCTGGCAATTTACAGAAAAGTTTGCTGATCCCTGGCTTAGATTAATCAGGTCCCACTCCTGGAGCTGAGGTAGAGTTAATCTTTTCCAAACTTTAAAGATGATGCTATAGAACAGAGAGAGTAGATATAGTGGAGAAAAACTCTTACGCTCTACAGACCATTAAAATAATTTCCTTTCTGATGTTTGCATTGACAGACAATCCTTCAGGCCTACTTCATTCTGCCTTTTCTCACCAGCACAGGGTAGGTTGTGTTCCAAAGTCCTCTTGGGGTTCCTAGTTGGGGTTCAGTTTAATCCCCTAGCAAGCTCCCCCGACCCACCCTCCTTCCATCCTCTCCCAGGGTCATTCTTCTCTTATTCTAGGATCTTCTGTTATTCTAGACTGTTCTATTCAAGTGCCAGGAAGTGCCTGTTGAAAGTAAGACCAACACAGCTGAGTCACCTAGGCTTTCCTCCTTTCAGGATGGCTCTGTGGACACCAGACTATCCTACATGGTCCAATTCAGCTCAGCCAAGTTTGCCACAATTTTGTTGCCAACACTCTCACACATTCAAACTCTGTTTCCTTTTCAAAAACCACCGTGCCTGTTCTCTTATGGAGGTGACAATAATGACTATAATTTTCTGTGTACTAGACTAAGCATATAGTATAAGCCTTGTCTTTTAATCTTTACGGATCTCTAAGAGGTAAGTCTTATTCACAGACACCCATTTTAGAGATGAACAAATTAAGGCTCAGCTAGATTTCATAATTTTTTCATAGTCATCATTTAGTAAGGGATGGAACAAGGATTTGGACCCAGGTCTGGCTGAATCCACAGTGCTGACTACTTAACTATTATACCATATTGCTTCTTTTTATTTCTATCCACAAAAGCAACCGTCTCCAAGATATCCATCGGGATCCTGCCTAGTTTCCTCTCATTTCTCAGTCCCTCAAGGAAGCTAGGCGACTCACAGCCCTCCTATCCGTTTCTGTTGGGTTCTAACATTGTCTTCACATTCAAGGGTATTAAATACAGGCAAGTAGGTTATTTTTTGAAACAGACTATGCCTTAGGAGACCTTAATTTATAGACAACCAAATGAGGGAGAAACAGTTGACCAGAGGTAGTCCTTAGAGTAACTAAACAACAGGTCCCCAGTGTTTATACTCATTCATACGCTAATATTCTCATCTTCTACCAGGAAAGAAGCCTCAGTCTAGTGGGTCCTGGGTAGAATTCCAGCATTCAGGCAGATGGCTGAGGCAAGTCAGGTTCTCCAGAGAAACAAAACGTATGTATCATATATGTGTGAGTATCTCTGTCTCTAGCTCTATATCTCTATATCTCTATCTCATTTATCTACATCTTTATCCATCTATCTATCATCTACCTACCTACCTATAGAGAAAGGTGTAGAATATATAGAATGTAGATATAAATATACAGAGAGATTGAGTATGAGGAATTGAGTCATGTGATTATAGAGGCAGAGAAATCACACACCATCTGCCCTCTGCAAGCTGGAGACCAAGGAAAGCTGGTGGTGTCATTTCAGTCTGAGTCTAAAGGCTTGAAAACCAGGAGAGCTCATGGTATAAATCCCAGAGTAAGGGAGGAAGACTGATGTCCCCCAGCTCACTCTGGCAGGCAGGAAAGGAAAAAAATTCTCCCTTTCTCTCTTTTTGTTCTATTCAGGCCCTTCTACCCAAAGGATTGAGTGATGCCCACCCACATTGGGAAGGGCATCTACTTTACTGAGTCCACCAATTCAAATGCTAACCTCATTGGGACACACCCTTTTAGATACACCCAGATATAATGTTCAATTTTGACACTCAAAGGCCTGGTCAAATTAGCCATCACAGACCTGAAGATTACATAAAACCTAGGAAAATGAAGCTCATAGAAGGTAACTCTTGCTCCATGTGCACAATGAGTTAGTGAGAAACTAGGAAAGCAGGGTAACAGAATGACTAAGAGCATGGGTGTTAAGTTCAGGTCCATATTTGAATCCTAGTTGTGCTGTTTTCTGACTCTGTAAACCAGCAAGATACCCCAATGTTCTAGGTTTCAGTTTCCTTATCTTTAAAATGGGGATAGTAATATCTACCACATGGGATAACTGGGGAGACTGAGTGAGGTAAAACACAGAGTCTTTCCCTTAGTGCCAGGCACATAATAAGTGCTTATTAAATGCTAGCTGCAATTAGAAGCCAAGTGTCCTCATCTGCCATCGAGGGCTCCTTTCACTCTCTAGGTATTGTCCTTGGTTGAGGTCATCCATGCCTCTCTTTTCCTCCCCTGGCTTGCCCTGGGACCTTATACCGCCCCTCAGTGTCTCCTTGAATTTTCTGACGACACCAATTGCCCAGCATGGTTTCCATTAACTGTAAGCATTTGCCTTTTCCTCCTTCAGAAGGACCCTGTGTCTTGGGAAATGAAAAGTCAAAACACCAGACCTGTTGCAAAGGGCTTTTTTCCCCTTTCACTTAAGAGTCCTCAGAGGTCAAAAGAAAATAGATTGAAATGTTTCCCAGTCAAGTGCAGCCCTCACAGGGCTCTACAATGGACCCACGGTGGGAGCTTTTTACACCTTCCCCAACTTCTAGCCACAAATTGATCAGACTGACGTCCCTGGGGTCTGCCTCGTCATTGTAGTCAAGAATAGCAGAGTGCATCTTCCATTAGTTGTGATTAGTGGTTAAAACTAGAAGGTGAGGGAAAAGGAGTTTCTCCTTGGGGAAGAGAATTAAGTGGAACATTCAGTCTGCACCTTTCCCCCCTGGGTTTTCAAGACATGACTGACCCATAAATCTCAATAAAACTCATAACCAAATGGACAGATATCTAAGAATAAGTTCAAAGAGGGATAGAGCCAAAAAAAACCTTTGGCCATGACTCGTTCATAGGACTCTTCACGCGAGCAGACAAGGCTGCCACATTCTCAGAATCATAGGCCACCATGGCATGAGCCAAAGCATCCCTGCTCCTGGTATTATGGATGGGTAGACTGAGTCTCAGAGAGGAAGGGCCAGCTGGATCACGTGGCAGTCTCCACTCCTGGGCTAGGAATCTGGCACTGCACTAGACTTGCTCCATCCCTGGAGACTGTGAACATGACATGCACCACTTATGTTTTAGGAAGTTATTTTCTTCTTTGTAAATAGGTCTAGAACATTGATCTCCCTGGGTCATTGAGAGGATTATTGAAAACACAAATGGATCACAGACACGGACAGTAGTTTAGTGGTTACCAGAGGGTAAGGGGGGTGGGGGGTGGGAGATGAGGGTAAGGGGGATCAAATATATGGTGATGGAAGGAGAACTGACTCTGGGTGGTGAACACACAATGTAATTTATAGATGATGTGATACAGAATTGCACACCTGAAATCTATGTAATTTTGCTAACAATTGTCACCCCAATAAACTTTAATTAAAAAACCCAACACCACAAACGGAAATATGTTAGGGAGAATCTGACACCAGCATTTTATAGGGTTGATAGGAGATGTGTGTTGAATCTAGAGAAAGCCTGCTTTTCTTTTTTGGTGGTGGTGAGGGGGATTAGCTACTGTTTAGGATTAGTTATGTATGACACTGCTCCCTTCTATGAAATGTATCTTCATTTTCCTAATTGGATTTTGAGCGCTCACAAGTGCTCAGAACATTCATTGGTTGGTTGAGTCCCTTGGATTATTGCCCCAGCGTCTTCCAGGGCCACAGCGGCGCTTAGATGTGCTGTGGCTTCCTCAGTACTGGTTGGTCCTATACAACAGGTATTGGCTGAATTAGAGGAGGTAAAAGATACCTTTTAACACGGGTGTTTTACAGTCCCAGTTTCCTCACCACAAACCTGTAAGGTGAATAGGACAGACATGCTCACCTTTACTTTTCAGGTATGAAAGTTGAGATTCAGAAATTCTATTAACTTATTTATGGTCACACAACAATGAATGGATGAATGGAAGAGCTAGAAGCTAAAATGTGAGTTCCTGCGTACCTGTCCCGGGGGATTTCCACCATAAATGGATCAGGAAGCTTGTGTGAAGCGACCCCTGGCTGACGATCTGTAGCTCTACTCTGAATGTCATTGCCAATAGACAAACCAAGTGAAATACTGTCAAATGCAATGTATTTGTAATCACTAAGGATAGTTAGGTTATAGAAGCTAACGTGGAGATGGTATATTGTAGTTTCTAAAATGCTTTCAGAGGCATTATCTCATGTGATCTTAGAAATAGACCTGATGGTAAGTTTACTAGTAATATTATTTCTATTTATTCTTGCAAAAAATGTGAAAATGGTGAAATAACTTCTCAAAGAGCACATGGACAAAAAAGTTGGAATCTATATTTGAAAACTGTTCTATCAAGTCTGTCATCTTTCCACTAAACTAAATTGCATCCAGCAATGTGCATTATTTTAGTAGCAACCATCAATGAAGTTATTCATTTAATAAATAATTATTCAGTTCCTCCCATGTGCCAGGCCCTGTGCTGGGTGGAGTGTGATAAAATCATTAATTAAATATGCCAATGCACTAACCATGCAAATATTGTTGATTAAATAAGGAATATATAATAACTAGGTTATCATTGTAAAAATGAGATAAATAACAACTAGTTCTCCCCTTTCATTTCCTGGGTCTCACATTTTCTTGTTCTTTAGTAGCATCTCTTGGCTCCTTCATGGCTTCCTTCTTGCATATGCCTGACATCACTGATGCTCAATGTAAAGAGGATCCATTCTGGAAAACCATTCGGGCTTTTCTTCCGCGACCTCTGCCTCTAACCCTCCCACTTTCCTGTATTTCCCCTGGTAGATGTTTAGCTGTGCTGTTTCTGTCTAGTCCCTTCCTAATGATGGCCTGGCTTTCATTTCACTATTGCCTCAGAATGCTGACCCCTGATAGCCCCTCTTGACTCTTTGTACTACCGTGTTTCCCCCAAAATAAGACCTAACTGGAAAATAAGCCCTAGCATGATTTTTCAGGATAACATCCCCTGAACATAAGCCCTAATATGTCTTTTGGAGCAAAAATTAATATAAGACCCGGTCTTATTTTCGGGGAAGGAAAAACGGTAGTTACTTGGCTCTGTGCCCACGTTACCTAACCTCTCCAAACCTCAGTTTACTCATCTCTACATTGGGGGTAATAATACTACCTCATAGGATTCTAAGGAGGATAAAATGGGTTGATACATGTAAAGTGCTTAGAATAAGTGCTCAATAAATGCTAGCCATTCATATTTCTTTCTATTATAACTTTATATGAAGATATCTCTTCTTCATGCCTTCCTGGGCTCTTAGGCCCAGGCTGGGTGCAGCAGATAACCCCCGCTTATCTAAGAGGGAATCTGCATGGGATCCACGAGCACCATCAGTAGCTACACTTTCCAGAAGGGGCCTATGTGTTGCTCATATATTGGTGAAGTGCCACCTCTTAACCTCTTGTTTTCAAGACTACTGGGACAGACCCTGAGTGTTTATGCTCACAGCTCCTAGACCAGATCTCACCTTTGCCTTCCACACTGGAGAGGTTTTGCAGGGGCCTGTTTGCTCAGCACTTTGGCTCCTGGATCTCTGAGCACAGCCAACCTCTTAGAAACATACAGGACACTCCCCACCTCTGTAAGGGGCAGGGTGGTGGGGAGTGGACAGCTCTGCTTCCTTATATGGATTGCTTTTTGTAACACACCCGAGTTTATAAGGAAATGCAAATTGAAGCTGCCATTATGTTTAAAAAAATCAAGACGTTCAGTTATGAAACATAGAACATATAATTAACTTATTGAGCAGAACAAAGCATTTTATAAAAACTCACTCAGACTGAATTAATATAAGGATACTTAGCATAATGTGTATAGTTTAAATTACCGCCTACTAATCATCAAGCAGTTGAGTGGTAAAGTTGTGTTAGACTTTTCAATTGCAAACAAGTAGAAGAAGGAAAGGCTTATTTTTACTTTCTGATGATTAGATAGAGCATACATTTGTTCAACTGTGGTGTGGGTTCGACCAGAGAGACAGGGGTTCTAGTGACATCTCAGGCTGATGACATTGTTTCTGCCCATCACGGGTTCATGTCTATTTCACGGAATCAGTCAGTCTGGCTTCCTGTCCCATGCAGTCCTGTCCCACTGACTCTTCATTCCTAAGATCGCCTCATCGCACTAGGAGCAAAGCTCCCTTCCTCCCATTCACATCCTGAGGCCAGTTTTGATCCAAGATGAGAGCTATTTGAAGAACCATAATAAACTATTGGCTCAGGCTAACTGCTTGGACTCAGCTTCAAGTTACTCTTTCTACCTGCTGACATATCTCTCCTTATGCTGCTACTCCACCCTCGTGGATTTCCATGTATTCCTGATTCCAGGTGCACCATATAAGATTCTTCCTGCTTGATGTCCACTTCTAGCTTCTTTATATGCAAGTTTCCAGATCCCTGTTCTGTTCAGGAAGGCATACAAGGGATGGAAGTGTTCCATTGTATCCTGTCCTGTTGAAGAGAGAGTAGGGAAGATTTGTAATCAAGTAGGTAGAGTCTCAGCTTGGGCATTGACCATCCAAGCGAACTTAAATAACTACCGTGTTTCCCTGAAAATAAGACCAAGCCAGACAATCAGCTCTAATGCATCTTTTGGAGCAAAAATTAATATAAGACCCAGTCTTATTTTACTATAATATAATATAATTTTACTAATATATAATATAATGTAATATATTTATTTTACTAATATATAATATAATATAATATAATATATTATAATATAATATAATATAATACAATACAATACAATACAATACAATACAATACAATACAATACTGGGTCTTATGTTAATTTTTGCTCCAAAAGACTCATTAGAGCTGATTGTCCGGTGAGCTCTTATTTTCAGGAAAACATGGTATATCAGAATAAGTGAATTGGTTAGGAATTTTGGTTATAAGTGACAGAAAATACTGCTCATACTGGCTTAGGATACAAAGGGGATATTTTTCATCATGTAATTGGAAAGTCTAAAGGTAGAGATAGCTTAGCTTCAGCTGGGTCCATACGATGTCATTGAGACTCGACTTCTTATCTTCCTCTCTGTCATATGCTGTGATGACTTCATTTTCATGGATGGCTGAAACTGCTCTTCACCTATATCCTCTCAGCAGAAGTGTCATTGGGTCTCATTTATTATTTTATGTACTCATCTATGACACGTGGCCAGACAGTCACAGAGCCCTGACTGACTTAGGCCAACTGGGTCACCTCTGGGCCTCAGTGTCCTAATCTATAAAATAGCCCCGTTCTTAACAAATATGTCAAACTCTTGTTCAGGTTATTTAGTGATTCTGCAGAGCCCCTTAAGGGGCTACCAGGGGGGAGAGGGATATGTTCCTGCTTTTAGGAAGAGAGTGGCCAAGGCTCCCTTTCTTTCACATTATTTCAGTTATCAGTATTATTTCAGCTGATTTTTAATTTTTATTTTTTTTGATTTAAAAATTTATTGGAGTGACAATGGTTAGTAAAGTTACATAGGTTTCAAGTGTATAATTCTGTAACACATATCTATGTATCACATTGTGTGTTCAGCTGCTTTTTATGCACCTGAAATATGAACGTATTGGTTAGCTTTTGCTGCATAACAAAATATGCCAAAGTATAGTGGACTTAAAACAGTAACAATTTATTTAGACCACAGTTCTAAGGATCAGCAACTTGGGTTGGGCTCCGCTTAGTGGTACTTCTGCTCATCTCAGCAGGGCTTATTTATGAGACTGAGGGCAGCTGGTTGGTCAGTTTATGATTGCCTTGACTGAGATGGGTAGGGTAATTGGACCTCTCTTTACATAGCCTTTTTTCCTCCAAGAGGTTAGCATGGGCTTATTTACATGTGATCTTAAGGTTCTAAAAAAAAAAAAAAAGCAGAAAAATAGGAAAGCTGCAATGAGCAAGTGCTTTGAGCAAGTCAATTCCAAGGGTCTGCTTGCATCATATTTGCCAACATCCCATTAATCAAAACATAGCAAGGCCAAACTAAAATTTAAGGAATAGAGACGCAGACCTCTGTCTCTTGACGGGGAAAGTTGCTAAGTCACAATACAAAGGGCATGCATACAGGCATTGATTGGAGGAATTTGGGGCCATTTCTGCAATCTACCAAGATAAACTTGAACATTTGAAGAAAGGGTACCATATTTTTAAAAGTTTGAGAACTCTGACCAGAGAGTCTCTAAGAGCCTTTTCGAACTGAGTCTCTCTAAATTTGATTAGTCTTGTAATTCTGGACTTTACTACTTATCCAGTTTCCCTAACCTCCTTCTCTGCCTTTCCCAGAATGTCACACTCGGGGACCCCAAAAATCAAGGCCAATTAGTCTAATCCAGGTCTGTGACCTAGTTCACTGTAAACCTCCAATTCATGCATACAGTGGGAAACTTGTTAATTACAACTTGCCCCACTTTAAAAGTTCCAATCTAACTTGAGCCAGATTTTATGTTTTTTTTTAAGCTGAGGTCTTTGATGTATAGGCGAGAGCTTCACATCTTAAATAAATAACAGGTTAAATTCATATTTAGAGACCTGAACCAGGAGCAGCACAGTTTTCATTACAAAGACCTACTTTAAGCTGGATTCTAAATTAGAAGCTCTTCCAAGGAGCCTTAGAAGGATGACTTAGGAAAACTCTGCATGATCGTCCTCAACATAACTCTCCATCTCTTAGCCTGACAATCCATGGCTTAGCCACGCTGAACCGTTTGGAGTCCCCTACACTCATATGCCCTGTGCTCTTCCTGATCTCCTAGGCTTTGTTTATGCTTTTTCCTCCTTTGCCTCGAACACCTTCCAAATACTCTACTGAAACCCCTTCATCTGGATAATTCATTCATGTTCTCAAGGCCCTAGTTTATGTGTTACCTCATTTAATAACCCTTAATGACTCGGCACTCTACCAAGCCGTGGTTAAAGGCCCTTTCTCTTGTAACATTGGCACCCTATACTGAACAACTCAAAGAAATTATAAACTGCTGAAGTACTGTACCAATCACTGACTTTTTTTTCTTGACTCTATTCCTGGTCGAGTCTGTGAGCTTTGGGAGATGGACTTATTCACAGCTCTTGTGACAGAGCTTGACATAGAGTGGGCAACCAATAGAAATTTATTGGTTGAATTAAATATCTTTGTTTCAGTCATGAATTTTCCTCATTTTTAAGGAAGAGAGGCCAGTATATTAGTTAATAATAATAATAATAACAATGGCAGCCAACATGTATTGAGTGCTTACTAGACATTGTACTATGTACTCTACTTGCATTATCTCATTTAATCTGCCTAAAATTTGTGAGGTAAGTTATTATTATTATTATTATTATTATTATTATTATTATTATTATTCCTAATTTAGAGGTGAGGAAACTGAAGCACAGAGCAATTAACTTACCTAAAGATAAGGTAGCTAGAATGACAGGCAAACTTAGCTAGTTTTACCAGTTGGATGCTTCTGACTGCAAGTGTCAGAAACCCAACAGTAAAATGATTGAAAAAATAAAAAATGATTCATTTTCTATTCTGTTCAATAGTTTCTGTTGCTGTGTCTTCAAATTCACTGATCTTTTCTTTCACAGTATTTAATCTGCTATTAATCCCATTCAGTATATTTTTTTATCCCCCAATGGTTTTGTTTATCACCAAACATTCCATTTGGCCCTTTTTTATATTTTCAATTTTTTCCTCATTATTCTCATGTTTTTCTTTATATATTTAAGCATATGAATAAGATTTATAATAATTTCTTTAAGGTACTTGTTTACTAATTCCATCAATAGCTTTGTTATTGCAAGTCCAGAGCAGTCTTTTAACTCCAGGAAACACTACCCAATGTCTTTCCACTCTGGCTAGGAGGAGACTAGATTCTTCCCAGACTTATTTAACTTCAGAATTTTTTGACCTGCTGCCCTCTATTATTTATTTTTCCCACCTTTGGTAGTTCTCTCCCATACTTTCATTGATTAGTCTGCACTAAGCTGAGGACGTTGTGGGAACTCACTGAAGTTCTCTAGATTCCTTTCTCTCTCTATCTCTCTCTCTCTTATTGTGTGTGTGTGTGTGTGTGTGTGTGTGTGTGTGTGTGTGTAGCCCCCTCTTTCCAGTATTCTGCTCTAAAATGCTACACACCTTGGTCTTCCTCAAACTCCTATCTCTGCCTCCTCAATTCAGAGAGACTCCTGAGCTTTGCATTGGATTCTTCTCTTTGCATTATGACATGGAAACATTTCCAGGTACTAAGATGGTGTAATCATAGGCTAATCTGTGTTGCTCTTCTCTCGGGGATCACAGCCTCACATTGACTGTTGTCTAAGTCTGAAAACCACTGTTTCATATATTTATATGTTTTTTAGTTTTTTGTTTTGTTTTGTTTTATAGTGGGAGCACAATTTTTATAGTAGTTACTCCTTCACTGAAGGAAGTGCAAGTCTCCCTGGTCTGCATATTGAACGATGTTTGAGAATGGCTTATTAAAGAGTGGAAAGAATGGTCCACACTAGTGGACATACTCAACTTCCCCAAGATCACAGTTAGCAGCACTAAAACTTGAACCCAGTTCTGTCTGAGATCACAGCGAGGACCTATGCTGTGTGTGGAGAATGACACTGTCTCTGACTTTGAGGTGACCATATTCTAATGATAAAGATGGAAACCATAGCAGTACCTATAATGATGCTGTGGTAGAGATTGTGCACTTTGAAAGAGAAGGACTGTTTCTTGTTGATCTCTTGATACCAGTGTCCAGACTGTGGCATGGTGCTCACTAAGCACTCCAGTTAATACTCATTGCTTCCAAAAATGTAATGGAAACACATACGAGACTGTTTTCCCTGCCTGCACTTGATGCAGATGATGAAAGTAGAGATGTGGCCAGAGTATGTGCCTAGGATTCAATATCCAGAGGTCCAGACTGGATCAGCAGATTCAAGTGGTATCAGGATTTACCTTATACTTTTACAGGTTAGTGTCTGGGAGTCACATGAGACCCTTGGAAAATGTAAGTAAGGTTAGGAAACGGTGTTTGGTATAACATATTTAGGAAGAAATGGGCAGGTATGACAGGGATCAAAGTCTGTGGTGCTATCCAAGCTTATAGTTGTCTGTCTTATTCCTTTGTTGGAAGTGGTCTCCCTGATGTAGGTGCATAAGCACTTGTTGATTTGTCCTCTGCTCAGAGATGGGCAAGGGCAGTTAGCTAGTGAGGGAACCACAGGTCAAGGGAGGCTGGAGGCATCGCAACTCTAGAAGGTCTTCTCTTTACTATGGGTGTGCTAGGACTTCTCCCCAGCCCTGCTTCTCCTCTCTCTCTCTCTCTCTCTCTCTCTCTCCTCTCCTCTTCTCTCCTCTCTCTCTCTCTCTCTCCCCCCCTCTCTCCCTCTCTCTCCCTCTCTCCCCTCTTCTCCTCTCTCTTCTTCCCTCCCTCCCTCCCTCTCCCCCTCGACTCCTTGCCTACTTGCCCGTCATCCAAGCCACCTTGCTCTGCTCTGTTAATGCTTGTAGTTTTCTAAGGTGATATTTGTGCAGTGTTTACCTGTCTAGCTCGATCTGTTACTAGTACACTGACACCAATAACAGCCAGACATGAAACCTTCGCATATTGCTTCACCTGCTCACCTGAAGCACTTCTGCCTGCTGGTTCTGCCTCCTGGTTCTTCCCTCATCCTTTTGGAATGACCTCATGGCCGCTTCCAATTCCCTCTGTTTTCCTGTTGTCCTGACTGGTTATGTGAAAGCATCACTCTTCTTTACTGTCGTAGCTGATAAGCATTGAACCTCAGAAGAAGAGGCTGAGATCCCAAGAGGTTCAGGAGCAGAAATCAAATAACAGAAGAAACAGGGTCCAAATTGGGAAAGAGAAGCTGCTGTTGAAACAAGCCAGAAGGATAGGTATAGAAAGGAAGGCCAGGTATGGGGGGTGAATTAAGAGGGGATAGGTCAGAGTTAGGGGAAAGATGGAAATGATGAAGGAGGACCAGGTCTGAGATGAGAACAGCTGAGTGAGGTTAGCCTGCTTCTGTTATCTGCCCAGATTGTTATGTAAGCATAACCAACCCACACATCATATGCCCGTCAACCATGAGGTGGCATTGCTCAGACCCTGCAACCACCTCTCCCAGCCTTGTTGATGTTTGGCTCTAGTGCTGCTCATTGCCTGTTTCCTATTTTTCAGCCCCGTATCTTTTCCCCCAGCATTTAATGAGTGTGTATCCCCTTTGTATTTCTTTATGATGTTTTCTGGTTCTCAACATCTGCATCACACCAGTAGCTTTAAACTGAATCCAAACCTCCCCATTGGTCGGTTGGTCAGCTGACTTTGTTGATGCCCTATCCAGACCTGTCCAAGTCTCTTTGAACAAAGCCCAGACATCTAATAGTGACACTCATTTAGCACTTTTTTTTATACTTAGTTATGAGCTTGTACTTTACAGAGATGACTACATCATAAGCCTTGGGTGAGGGACGCTAGGAAGGGTGAAATGGGCAGGTTACGTCCATCTTCCCAAGCTCAGATTCTTGTGTGAAGCCGCAGAACCATAGCTAAGCCTGGGCTTCCTGGGATACGTCCAGGAAGCGTATCCCAGGAAGCCCCTGGTCTCTAGGATTTCTGCCTCTGGAGTTAAGTTTTAAAGAAGTTACTGAGTTTTGAGGACACAGCCTCTTCATTAATTGTGGTGTCACTATTTAGGGCCTCTAGGGGAGATTCTGGTTCATCCGATTAGTTGTAAATCTGATCCTAATGAGGAGCACGCAGGATGACTGAGGGTCCTGTGTGCCTTGGGCAGAAATGTGGTGTGAAGCAGGTTTACAAATTGGAGCTGGCCCCAGATATGTCTTCCTTTCAACTCTAAGTACTTAGACAAGGTAGCTCGCTTTAACATATGTTGACTATATCTTCAATTAAACACTGAAAACTACTTTTTAATATATTTCAAAATATAAAATAATTGCTAAATTATGTAGATTTTTATGGTGGGCTTGAAACAAGTCAATTTTTTAAAATTGGCACCTTTTGCTGATTCGAAGATGTTAATCACAGGGACCCTAATGGGCCTATCAGACTTCTCTAATGTATTCAAATAAAATGAGCAAAATCATTAAATGCCCAAATATTGATTTAAAGTGCTCCAAGTGGTAATGAAATTTGGCTCTCCACTTGAGACAGGGCACACTGGCTGTGTACGTTAATTTCAAGGAAACTGCTGAAGTGTGAGAAGGGTGGAGATACGACACACACAGAGAGAGAGAGAGAGAGAGAGAGAGAGAGAGAGAGAGAGAGAGAGAGAGAGAAGATACCAGCCATCAGACTGCAATAAACCATCGCTTTAAACAAAGAGAAGGTAACAGTTAAAAAGGTCTTGTTGGCCCAATAAAATTGCATAAGCACCCAAGGTAAATACCAACCCAGACTGCCTTTAAAAAGGGATGAGGAAAGGAGAAAAGGACAGACACTGGACTCTAGATCCTTCCTTTTAAAAACCAGCATGAAATGAAATTCAGAAAGAATGTCCATCGTAGATAAGGCAAGTCCATGCATCCCCATGACCCAAACACCCATGTATTAGTTTCCAAGGACTGTGGTAACAAATTACTCCAATTATCATGGATGAAAACAACAGAAATGTATTTTCACGGCATTTTGGAAGCTGGAAATCTAAAAACAAGGTGTGTCCAGGGCCACACTCCCTCCAGAGCCTTTACAGGAGAATCTGTTCCTTTTCCAGCTTTAGGTGGTTGCCAGCTTCCTGGTCCTGTGGCTCCATCACACCAGTCTCTGCCTCTGCCGTTGTCTCTGTGTATCTGCGTCTACTCGTCTTTTGTCCATTTTATAAGGATACTTGTCATTGAATTTAGGACATACCCAGGTAATTCAGGATGATCTCAAGACCCTAACTTAATCATATTTGCAAAGACCTTTTAGGGATCACCATTCAACCCACTACAATCCATCATACTTTTGGTTCACCTAGTGCAAATTCTTCAGGAGCATTATCTATGGGATGAAGATGAACCATGAGGTATATTTTACAAAAAGGTAAAGGCCAGCAAAAAACCAAGGTCGCATTCAGGACGATGGGTGAGGGAGTGTTTCTGGCAGAGGAAATAGGTTATGACTAAGCCTGGAGGGGAGGGTGAGAAATGGCGGCCATCTGGGAGAAAAAGGACAAGAAAGAGGCAATAGAGAGATTGAGGTAATTGCAGAGCTACATAAAGCAAGGCCTAGGCAACCGTACAGTTTGGATATATCCTGAGGGTAAGGGCAAATCACAGAAAGCTTAATCCGAGAAAGGATACAAATTTGTACTTTAGGTATAAGAAGTGTACTCAGTTATTCATCTATTATTGGCAGGAACCAAGAGCACTGATTCATTCTCAAAACTGATAAAATGTTTAAAATAAAATCAAAAGGTAGCTTGAAGATAATTTCTAATAGAATAAAAAGCAATATATTCCTTTCAAATGAATTTGTTTTATTAGTTTCAGGTGTACAAAGCAACATAATAGTTAGACATTTACATCCCTCACAAAGTGGTAACCACCCTCCCCCAAGCTACTACCCCCTGACATCGTATGTAGCTGTTACAATACCATTGACTATCTTTTTAATGCTATACTGCACCTCCTATGACTATTGATTGATTGATTGATTGATTGATTGATTGATTGATTGATAGTTGACCTACAATATTATTCTACTTCAGCTTCAGTCGTACAGCACATTGGTCCTGCATCTACACAGTCTATGAAGTGATCCCCTTAGTAAGTCCAGTGCCCATCTGGCACCTTACATCATCTTTACAACATTGTTGATTATGTTCCCCATCCTGTATTTCACATCCCTGTGACTGTATTGTCTCTACTAATTTGCTCTTTCCAATCCCTTCACCTTCTCCCCCATCCCCTTCCCCTCCCATCTAGTAACCAAAAGGTTGTTTTTTTTTTCCTGTATCTCTCTGTCTATTTCTGTTTTGTTTGCTCATTTATTCTTTTTTAGATTCCACATATAAATGAGATCACGTGGTATTTGTCTTTCTCAGTCTGACTTATTTCACTTAGCATAATATTTTCAAGGTCCATCCATGTTGCAAACGGTAAGATTTCATTCTTTTTTATAGCCGAGTAATACTCCTTTGTATAAATGTACCACAGTTTCTTTATCCAGTTGTCTATCAATGGGCATTTTGGTTGTTTCCACATCTTGGCTATTGTGAATAGCGCTGCAATAAACATAGGGGTGCATATATTTTTTCGAATCACTGTTTTGGATTTCTTTGGATAGATACCCAGAAGTGGAATTGCTGGGTCATAAGGTAGTTCCATTCTCAATTTTTGGGGGTACTTCCATACTGTTTGCCATAGTGGCCACACCATCAAATGAATTTTTTAAAAGACATTACTACAAACAATTATCATCCATCATCGCGTTCCCTGTGCACATTCCCTCTGGGAGACTCAGTCACGTGCCCAGAGCCACCGCAACCAGAGCACACCACGTGGCCCACACACCAGAAGGAATATGGAACCCAAAGGACAGTTCAGAGGCTTGGGAATTTGACCAATACAAGGTGAAGACCCTGCTCAGCCCTCCTGATGGCGTAGCTCTATGGGTCGTCTAAGCCTCTGATGAGCTGGTAATGAAGAGGTCAGAGGCTGTGTGCGAATAGGAAAGGGGGTTCACTAAGAGGAGCAGAGGATGGAGCAGGCACACAGAAGTATGAGATGAAAGCCTTGCTAGTCAGTCATAGGTGTCACCTTTCTATACCTGTAAAATAAAACTACTTTACCTCCAAGAAAATCGAGGTCTCTGTTCCTTTACATAAACTTCTTAAGACAAAAACATCACCCTTAGCTAAAGAAAGCACAAGAAAACACAAAAGCAACACACATTATAACATTGGTGATGTAAAACTTAGTAGTCCTGACATCAGATATCTATGGGTTAAAAGTTCCTAATAAAATAACAGTATAAGTAACAATTCTAGGATTGCCTTCCTTTACTCCCATGTGAGGTGAAGAGCCATCTGATTATAAGATTAACAAATAAATGACTTTTGAAATTAAACGGCTCCTGCACTCTGAGAGAGTTAGGACCTACTCCCAATCCTCTCTGCACCCTCCTGCCTCTGTTTGGTACTTTTATTGTTGTTATTGTTAAGTGACGATGCTCATATTTTGAAACACAATGAATGTTTTCCTGATAGGATTCTTTCTTCCTGTCCCGAATTAATTTGTGTTTGTTAGTAAACAGAATCTTAGGTGTAAGGCAATGGATAGCATTGTGAAGAGCAAGAAAAAAAAGGTTGAATATTTGTTAATGTACTTTATGTTAGAAATACAGTGATGGCTTTTCCAGTGCTCTTGAAGAGTATCCCCTGAGTCAGTTCATGGATTGCCAAGTGAATGTAGAAGACGAAGTATCGTTGTACGGAATGCCTACTAAGCAGAGGCTCCTTGTTTGGCCTTTTACACACTTCGAGCCTCTTAAATTTTGTCTTGTCTCTATTTCTGTCTGTCTTGTTTGTTTTTATACCTGGGTCTTGGCTCTCTCTCTCTCTTTCTCTGGCTTTATATGGATTGTTGATGCTTTATAAGTGCATTTACCCAGAATTTGCTGAAAAACATTCCATGCACTGAACAAGCATGAACAATAAACTACTATGTGCCGTGAACCTTTGGTGTGTTATTGTTTGCAGCAAAGCCCTGTAGGACCAGGCACCACCACTATGACTGAGGAAGTGCTCTCCTGCTATATCCTGCCCAACCTCTGGGTCACCACCCACCCCTAGCAAGGCCCCTGCCTGCCAGGACAGTGGGATGGGTGCCATAGCACCTGCGTCTTAGATTTCAATCCTCATAACATTTAATCCTGAAAGTTAAGTCTTATTATCCTCATTTTACCGAGGAGGAAAATGTGACCTAGACATACAAAGTCAGTGGCCCATTGTCACACTGCTATAAGAGTCAGGAATTACTCAGATTTGCCTGATTCCAAAGCCTGTATTCTTCCGACACTAGCACAAAACATCCATTTTTTAAGAAGCCATGTGACAGCACCAGTTAAAAACAAAGCATTGGTCCTCCTTGCCGTCAAAGGAGAGCCTGCTGTGGAACAACGGATGTAACCATTCACGTTCAATGTTTCTATGTTGTCTTCCTCCGTGGAAGGTGGCACCAGACCCTGTCTCATTTTCTTGTACCCCTGGACTCTGCATCGTGACTGACAATAAATACACATTGATTGATGCCATAGGCACAGTGAGACTGGGAACACGTAGAAAAAGAAAGTACCAGTGTAGCACCTGGCCCGGAGGTGAGGCCGTGATCGCTGTCCCCTCCTACTGCAAGTCCTGGCCTGCCCCTTACCAGGCCGATCACATTCTTTATGCTATTCATTATCATGATAGATGCCCGCCTTTCTCCTAAGCCTCTATCTGCCCACTGGCATATTGTTGAATTATAATGCATAACTAATTAAAGGTGACCTCATGTCAAGCTGCTGGGTCTCCTGTGTCAGGACCAACCACAGAACCGGTCATCAGAATGTTTCCTCCCTCCTCCACCGGCGTCCCCTTTCAGGGTGTGTGTGTGTGTGTGTGCACGCATGTGCTAATTTCAAATCCTTTCCCTGCATCAATGAGCAGATGAGATCCTCAGCCAGCTTTCATCTTTCAGAAAAATGAATAGTGCAGAGAGAACATTATCAAATGAGCTGTTGAAGAAGTCAGTGAATATGTCATTGAGTGTGACTGCTTCCCGAATGAATTTAGATTTATCTCTGTTATCTCCCCCACTCCCTCCCACCCAGCCCCCCTTGCCAGGCTTGGCCCTCAGGGCAGGCGGGTGCCACCATGAATCCTGACCGACAGCTGTCTCTCCTAGCTGACAGATCCAAAAGGGGCCCCTGAGCTGGTTTCCGAATTTGGTTTGTTAACATTATAAATGAGCTCATTGGGCAGCCCTATTAAACACCTCGTACCTCCCGCTTCTGCAATTTCTTAGAGGATTCCATTTCCATTAGGCAGATGGGAGAACAGGGCCACACTCACTAAGAAATTGTGTTATCATGTCAAGAGCTGCTGAATGGCTGTGACAACACAAGAACTAGAAAGCATCTGTTTTCCTCTTATCTGGGTCTTTCATTAAAATCAGGAAACTCCAGTTCTTGCACCATTCATTCATTCATTCATTCATTTGCCACATATTTATAGAACAGCTTTCCATGCCAGGAATTGTAAGTACAAGGTATATGTTGGCAAATAGAAGAGACGTGGTCCCTGCCCTTGTGTAGCACACACCTTAGTTTATAATCTATATCAAGAAGCAATTTTAATTGATTCCATGTTCTCAAAGAAATAGACTATGAAAACCAAAAGAAAAGATGGTTGTTAGACAGAATGTCATGATCAGAACAATATCTTTGGGGTCAGGCAGGTCTGTATCAATCCTCTTGAATAGAAAAAAGAATTCATTGCATCTGGAACAGGAACAGGATGCTATGAATAAAAATAGTCATAAAAGAAGGAAACTCTGGCAACTAAAAATATAGAAAGAATAATAAAAATTCAATAAAAGTATTGAGAGGTATAAGTGAGAAAATGAAAGGAAAAGACAAAACAAAGAGATGGTATTTAGGAGATAAAAGATATGAAAACTAGATATTAAAAATAGGGGCCTCGCACTTGTTAATATGAGTTCCAAAGAAAGAAAAGAGAGAAAAGAGAGGAAATTATCAGAAAAATAGTACAGGAAAAATTTCCCACAATTAAAGAATATGTTTCCAGATTGCAAAGATTCACCGAGGGTTGAGAAATAGAATGAATAAAAGCCATGCCTGAGGGCACATTATTGTGAAATCTCAGGACATAAGCATAAAGAAGATTCTAGAAGCTTCGAAGGTTATGGGAGAAGGGGAAAGAACACACACCTCGAGGACTGAAAATAAAGAGGACATCAGACATCTCAACAGCAACATGCAGAGCTGGAAAACATGCAGTGGTGCCTTGAAAATCTTGAGGAAAAATGACTTCAGATTTTGATCAAGCCAAATAAATGCTCATTGTATACGAGGGATGGAACAAGGGCATTTTCGGAAAACCAGGTCTCTAAAAAAGCAAATTGTCTCCCATGTGCCCTTTTCTCCAGATGTTGCAGCAGAACGTGCTTTACAGAAGGAAAAGAATAAAACAGGAGAATAAGAAAACATAGGATCCAAGAAACAAGGACTCATAAGGGAAACTGTAGGATTCTGAACAAGGGCCTGCAGAGCAGTGGGTACAGCTTGTAAGGAAAGCTGGGGGCTCCTGGAGGATGCCTCTGAGAGAGAACCAAAAGAATACCTTTTCTGATGTGTGCATACTGAAAAGAGGTTTAGAATTCTGCTACTATGTGGACGAATGAAGGATATTAAGCACTATAGAAGTATTTGTTCATAAATTAAAAACAACAACAACTATAGAGCCCATTTTCCAGGTACTGACTCATCTCAGTTTACAAAATCATTCACCTGATAGAGGTAAGAAGCTCGGTATGTGCATGGCAGACAGAGACTCTGGCCTACCTGGGTTCCCCATGTGTGGGACTAGAGTGGGTCTTTTATCCCCAGCTCCCCACACCTTTCAGAGTGTAGACCCATGACGTAGATGCTTCTGGGATGTAGTACTCTGGAAAAACAGAGCGAGTCTCAGCAAAGTGAGTGACAGTGAGAGACACAGAGAATGCGGTGGCCTCATTCATTCATTTACTAGTCATTGAGCACCTGCTGTTTGCTAGCCCTTCTAGACAAGCTGTGACCTCAACTCCATAAGGCCTGAATGTCTTGATGGAAAGTGGGGTACATAGAAAACATGGTGGCTTCCCAAGGGGGAGAGGAAAGAGGAAAGGTGGCCACCGGGAGCCCCCTGCTAATTTTAGCCAAGCTGTGTATCGCCAGGGAGCATTCACATTGGAGAGGTAGAAGGAAAAAGTGAGCTAGAGAGAAGCAGGGAAACAAAGACAGGAATGCAGTTAGAGAGAGCAAGGCAGAGAGACATTGAGAGACAGGAAAAGAAAACAAGGATTTCGTTAGCGATGCAGTGCATTCAGTACTATAAGAGATAAAAAGGAATATCCAATTAACACACCATATAATTGCTTGCAGACATTCTTTTTTTTATTTAAAGATGAAATAGCTAAGAGTTCTAATCAAACTAGGGTCACAGCCTACATATTAAATGAAAGAAATTGGTTGGTTTTTATTATGCCCTGACTACTGCCAATGTGCCTGGATCACAGATTGCCATAAATTTATACTTATAAACTACTAATTGCCCAAGTCATAATGGTAACAATGGATATGAAATCATCCTGATCAAGCTGAAGCCAAATTCTGCTTGACAACATGGGGGCTTTGTGAGGAGGATAAGGAAGAAGGAATAGAGCATACAAACTCAGGATGCTTTATTATAATAAACACCGGCAGAAAAAGTACAAAGATCTCTTCAGGTCCTCAGTTCTGTGCTAGGGGGGCTTCCTTTCTAACAAATCACTTAAGAAGTGGGGCGGTTACTTTTATAATACAAGCACTTGTATTCTTTATTTGTCTTGAGAAACTAATGACTGACTTAATCCACATTTGATTAAAGAGATGTGTTGATGTAGTCATGTGTTTTCTGATTGCATTAGGCTTGATTGAAAGTGGCAGGGAGAGTATGTAATAGTCTAACTGTCCCCTATATCTTGTCATTGGGACTTGGCAGGCATGGACGTGGAGAATCCTAAGGGAATCATTGTGGTGAAACAATGTCATCTTTCAACTTGGGGTATGGGGGGGATCTGGGGAAGTGAACTCCAACAAAAAATCATGGCTCTCATATCAGAGCCGATAAAGGACTCAAAATTAATCTGCAGGTACTTTCTTTTAAATTTATTTATTTTTATTTTTTTATTAAAGTTTATTGGGGTGACAGTGGTTAGTAAAGTTACATAGGTTTCAGGTGTACGATTCTGTAATACATCATCTATAAATCACATTGTGTGTTCACCACCCAGACACTTTCAGGTTTAGAGGACTGAAAGAAAAAATAAAGTGCATGCCCATGTAGGAACATCCTCTTTCCAAAACATGTAGATATTGAATGAAAAGCTGGGAAAGATTTTAAATTCTTTTTTTTTTTTTTTTTTTGTATTAATGTGCGCAAGAAGGCAAGGGCTTTGATTTAGGAATTAATAGACAAACTCAATTTTTAAAATGATCTTATTCATTTTAACCTACCCTGCCTTGTTCCAAGAAAGATTTACACTGATGCAAAAAGAATTGATTCGTAAGTCCTGCTATAATAATACATAAATGAGGATGTTGGATGCTAACTCAGAGGCTTGGGACCCCCAGGTGACACTGGGCCCAGACACTGGGCGTGGCAGGGCTGGGATTCTGATTCAGGACTCTTAGGAGCTGTGGTTCCCACCCAAGGTCAGCCCTTCCTCATATCTCATCTTGATGAATAATGGGGTTTTTACCACCACCTCTTCCTCACCGAATATATTCTTGAAATGCTGTGCGAATAAAGAGTAGAGGTTCTCCGGCTCTTGCATTGTGTCACAATCACTGGAGGGCTTGTTAAACATTAGATTTCTGGGTCCCCAACTCCCGCAGACTTGCATTAAGTCTGAGGTGGACCCTGAGAATTTGCATCTCTAACAAGTTCTCCATGTTGGTAGTCCAGGGACTAAATTTTGAGCACACTGTGCTAGAGGAATCGTTCTGATTTGTAATGTGATCATGTTTAAAAGTTCTGAAGACCTGCTCAGAGTTCTTCAGTGTTTCCCAGTTGTTTATGGAATAAAGTCCACCTGTCTTATCCTGTCAGCTTTAATCATGTTTGAAGGACGCAGAGTTTGGGAATAGAAAGACAGACATGCCAGTGAGATAACCAAATCCCTGATCCTCCCATGCCAAAGTTCTTCATCACCTAGTCCCAAATGACTGCTTTAATGAAAAAAATTTTAATATATTATAAAATAAATATAGACTGTATGGAAATTTTGGAAAGTATAGGAAAATACAAAGAAAGAAACATGAGTGTATTTCCTGGCCAAGAAAAACGTCTGGAAAGGTAGACACTCGACCTTATTAATGATTACTATTTGCTGGCGGCATTCTGGATGATTTTCACCATTATGAACAATGCAGCTATTTTTCCATGAAAAAAATTATTTACAGCCCCACCATCCAGAACAAAAAACGAAGCTTACATTTTTTTCTTTTTTTTTCAGATTTTTTTTTTTTTATTGGGGAGGGGAACAGGACTTTATTGGGGAACAGTGTGTACTTCCAGGATTTTTTTCCCAAGGCAAGTTGTTGTCCTTTCAGTCTTAGTTGTGGAGGGCACAGCTCAGCTCCAGGTCCAGTTGCCGTTGCTAGTTGCAGGGGGCGCGACCCAGGAGTTGAACCAGCAACCTTGTGGTTGAGAGGATGCGCTCCAACCAACTGAGCCATCTGGGAGCTCAGAGGCAGCTCAGGTCAAGGTGCCGTGTTCAGTCTTTAGTTGCAGGGGGTGCTGCCCACCATCCCTTGTGAGACTTGAGGAATTGAACTGGCAATCTTGTGGTTGAGAGCCCACTGGCCCATGTGGGAATCGAACCGGCAGCCTTCGGAGTTAGGAGCATGGAGCTCTAACTGCCTGAGCCACCGGGCCAGTCCCGAGGCTTACTTTTTAGCCCCAATTCTTGTGATTTCTCTTCATGCAGCCAATCTTGCAAAGTGAACTACACATAATTACCCAAGTTCAACTTGTCTGTTCTTCCTCTGCCCTCAGCTCTGCCCTGCTGGTCATGAGCCTTAATATCCATTATGAATCAGTGCGAATTCTGTGGCCAAGGTGAGGTCGTGCCAACCCTCTGTGCTTATCTCCTGAGAAGCTCTGGAGAGTTTTCTGGGCTAGAAGAGGGCATCTCCAGCCCTGACTCCTCCACAAGAACGTTGCAACCCTTGAGGAGCCCTGGTCACATCTCATGGAGAACACGAGCTTTTGACAAGGCTTGATTTCAACTCAGTTACTCTCCAGCTGTGTGACCAATTTTTCTGCAATTTTTCTGGACCTGTGCATAAAAAAGTGTTATACATACTTAAGGGTGGGATTAAATACATGTGGAAACGGCTGACCCACAGGAAGTATTCGTTAAACATTATTCCCTGCTCCATCCCATTCCTTATTCACATAATAGAAATGTTCCTACCTACCTCACCTGACTGGGCTGCATGAGGTTTGGATACGCCCTAACACATTTTTCTTGTTTTTTAAGAAAAATGTCATTTGGAAATGTGATTATTACACCTGCATTTTCTTGATAATGAATAGTCTGTGGAAGTGAGAATTCTGGTTTCCTATTCTAACCCAAACTTCCTTTCTCTGTGACTTACTCAACTGACCAGACAACTACCTTACAGAATTGTTGGGTGGTCTTGAACAAGCTGTATCCTCTCTCTAGACCTCCAACCTCCTTCCCTCCCACCCACCCATCTGTACCATGAAGTAGTTGGATTTGACTTTTCTCCCTCTTTTCTTTTAACCAGAGCTCTCTGAGTTCTCATATTCTCTGATTCTATGAGCTTTTGTGAAACTGATAGATGAATTAATATAAGAGAGGATAAGGTGGCTGAAAGAAGGGAGAAAAGGTGGTCAGCAAGAAAAATGAGTGGGACAGGAAAATAAATGGAAGAAGAAAAGGAAGGAAAAATGGAGCAATGAACAAACAAAAAGTGGAACCTTGCACATCAGCAAAAGACAGAGGCCTCAGGCAGCCTATCCACAGGCAAGATAGGCATATATTTTTCTATAAAGCTATTTTTCACCCTCCCATACAATGAAGGCAGAGCCATAGTTAGAATTTTTTTTTTGTAGCTTCAAGCTAATTTAAACTTCATCGTTGTGTTTGACTAGCATTAAAATATCATATAGATTTTTCTCCGGCGGGTTTGTACATCACCACATAATTGGCACCCTCGATACCTGCTATTACTCTCTCTTCCACAATAGAGATGGTCAGAAAGTTCAGAGGAAAAAAAGTCCCCTTCTGCATCTACTTGATTTCACAGCACAGAATGAATGTGAGACATGGATCTGGTTTTAAATAAATTATTAGCACCATATAATTTCTTGTCATATAATCGAGGGTACATTTCATGTGGAAAAAAAAGTGAGAAAATAATTTGCAAATAGGTTTCATCATGAAAACATGCAAGAAGAATACCTAAAACAGAACTAAAATGTTTTATAAAATATGTGTTTGCTTCCTTCTTATAGTTTCTGCTTTTTTCTTATTTTTAAGGGGAAAAAAATCATTTATGTTTCAGATAACTTCCCTTTACTCACGTTATTGTTTCCATTCCTTGCTTTTGAGGACTCCGCAGTGTATTCAGTTCAGTTACATTTTGCTGTTTGAGAGTCAGAGATACTCAGAGTTCGGAGCCAAGTGTAGGTTCATCTGGCCTGATGTCCTATCCAAAGCCAAACCCCTCTACAGCTTCCCAGGCATTTGTTTATTGTACCTCTGTTGACATAGTTTCAGGAATAGGCCACCCCCACTCCCACCAGGGAAGCATCAGGCTGACAAGCAGATAGCCTGTTTGGGGTCTATGATTGGACTTGAATCCTAAATCTATCGTTTACCTGCTGTGACTGTGGGCAAGTCATTTAACCACTGTGAGCATTGGATGCCTCATCTGTGAAATGGGAATAACATCCCTAACCCAAGAGGAAGTTGGAGGTTTCAAAGTGATAATGACTATGAGAGTCCAGGCTTAGTACCAGGAATGCAGTAGGTGCTCAATAAAAGTGCAGCCTATTTTGCAGGATGACACCATCCATTCTCTTCTTGACAGATTTCCTGTTCCCCAGCCAGTCTGAAAATGAGCTGAAATCTGTCCCCAGGGGACCTCTACTCACTGGTTGTTGTTCTGTCTTTGGGGACCATACAGACAACGGCCGCACTTCTGCTTCTTCCAGGTGATGGAAATTGTAAGACAAACATCATGTCCCTCTAACTCTTCTCACCTCCCTGAGCATCCCCAGTGATAATTGAATGAGCACACTGGATAACACCGATTTTGTGAGGTATCACCAGAAACCAGCCAGAAAACCATATCTAAAAGTTTATCTGTATATGTAAAACGTAAATAGATTGATGGGGAGGACTATGAAAGTATATTCTATAGACATGTCTGGCTTTGCAAGCCCAATCTAGGAAGTCTGATAGAAACTTCTAGTTGCAAGAAGTATCTGGTTCCTTATCCTAACACATTTCTCTTGAGTCTGTAACAGCTTCATCCTCCAAGCATTTGCTACTAATGAATTATGCAACATACCTAAAAACAAACAACTAAGATATACAGTGACTTCTTTAAATGGTTTAATAAATACAGTATTAGCCAAATGTTGATAAATAAAGGACTTATTTTTAGTCTGATCTCAAGAAAGGAAGAATCCTCTGAAGGGAATAGTTCTGATTAAATGGTTGGGCAGGTGACCACCGTTCATAAACTTCTCAGAGAGTCATGAGGGTCTCCTGTGCCCTCTATGAGGATTTTGTGAATGTACCTGATGATTTGACCTCACTGAGGTCCTTCTTGTCTTCTCCAGTCCTATTGCAACTGCTTTTTCTCGGACCCTTATCCTCCACACAGCTTCAGGATCATTTCTAAAGCCAAGTGTATCTCTCCTCTATGTCAAAAATCCTTTGGTGGGTTCTGATGGCTTCACAAGTAAAGCACAACTTCACAACCTTGCACATAATTCCCTTTAAGATCTGATTTCAGCTGATAACTCCTGCCACCACCGCCCTTCCATCTAACTTCTCATCGCATGCACACTCCTTGTTTCTATCACTGCTTTTCTCATGTCATTTGATGTGGGTGAAAAGCCCTTCCCTCCCCTTCTCCATTTGGAAAAATTTCTTTTTCTCCACATCTCAGTTCAGATGTCACTTACTCCGGGAACTCTCCATGACTTCTGCAGGTGGCAGTAAAAGTTCCCTTCTCTGTGCTCCCACGACACATACAGACTCTGTATTGGAGCTTAATACACCACGGCATGTAGGTGTTTCTTCTCTATTTGAGTCCTCTGGGGGCAAAACTGTTTTGTTCAACTTTATTCCCATCCCTGCTTCTCATCCTGACAGCTTTGTTTTTAAACTGCTAGAGAACAGAGGGTTTATTTTACAGATTAGGATATTGAGATCCAGTGGCAAAATATGGGGGTTTCATTTATGGAATATCTATCCTGTAGGCACTGTATTTGATGCTTTAGGTTCACGTTCTCCTTAAATTTTCCCCAAGCCAATAAGGTAGGCATCTTGGCCCCATTTTACCCCAGAGGTCATGGGTGAGGGGTCGGGTGAGCACTGCCCCGTTAAGTGTCACAGAGTTGGTTGGTGGTAAACCTTGTTCAGGAATTCTGGAGTCTGAATTTACTGCCCTGGTGTTGCCCTGGCTCTCTCCCTCTCCTTTGCTTCTAGGTTCTCCCTTCTGTCTAGATTCTCTCTTCCTTCTAGACTTTCCGTCAACTACTCTTCTCTTTCTCATTCCCCCCTTCTTCTCTTTCTTTCCCAGTCTTTCTCTCCACGAAAATTTCCCCTTTCATTTGCCTCCATTCCATCCTTTCTCTAATTCCTCTTTCCCCTTCCCCTGCCTTTCCCTTCAGTTCTCCGTTTGACTTTGACCAGCCCAGTAGCATTTCCCTGGGAAGGTGAACTTAATACTTAACCAGTACTTTTTGCTTTGCACTCAGCCTCCACTCACCCCCATTTCTTTGTCTGTAGACGAGCCTCTGGTCATTGTGCCCCTCAACTCGACACCCATTCCCCCCCCACACACACACACACACGGCCCTCCTCAGGTCTGGATCGGTGGGCAGCTGTCCAGGCTGTCCATCAAGGAATCTCCCTTGAGCAAAGAGAAGTGCTCAAAGACCATGGTGGTTGATTGGCCCGTTTCTCTCTGCCCCAGTCAAGATCTCAACCTACCTAAATGAAGAGACCTAAAACTGTCCCTTTCCTTTGGAGTCTCACCGGCGTGGAGAATGAAACTCGGCCCACAGAGTGAGTGCCTGTCACTACCTAAGCCCCAGAGCAAACCACGCAGCAAAGGTGTCCATAGTCAAGATAACTGTCAATTTCTAAGGACAGAAATGTAATAGCAGCTTTTGGAATTAATTTGCTTGTAAAATCTTTTCTGCAAGAGAAGCTTTTGAAACACATGTAAAACATACCTGTTCTATGGTCTTTGAAATAAATACTAGAGAACCATAAAATGGCATGGGGGGAGGTGTTGATTATTTGATTACAAACAATTTTGTTCATTTAACTATCATTAACATAAAAAAAATGAAAAATTCTTGGAAGATATATTTCATAGATTCAGAACAAAGACTTTAATCAAAAGTAAGTTCAACTTGGGGAAATTAAGCAATTAAATATTAAGGAACTAAACACTAGTATGATTAACACTTGTGAGTATTTTTTTTTCTTTTCTTGTGGTGTAAGTCCTTGGTGATTAAAGCCTTGTAGGACCGTTAGGGACATAACCTCAGGGACTCAGTTTCCAGTACACAAAGGGAGGGAGACAAGCAAAAGACCTGGTCCTGAAGAGTCTGGCTAGGAGATGTTTACAGATAGAAGTTGGGGAAAGCAGAGCTTCTACCAGAGAAGTAAGGAGGTGAGAGAAAATTCAGTCACTACAAAGGAAGCAAAGGAAACTAGGAATTCTAAGACAAGGAGACCTCTGCTCCATGGGACTGTGAGCCCCATCAGGGCAGCCTGTGTCTAATTCATCTTTGCTACCCAAAGACTAACACAGCCCCTGGGCATAGTGGCTGTCCAATAAACGTTTGTTGAGTGAATATTAGCTAGTATTTCTTGAATGCTTACTATATGTGAGGATGGTCTAAGTGCTTTACACATATTATTTTGTTTAATTTTCACAACACCCGAAGATGTAGATACTTTTATCATTGCCATTTTAAAAGGAGGAACTGAGGCACAGAGAACTTCAGCAATTAGTTCAAGGCCATCCAGGTAGTAAGTGGCCCTTTCAGGAACTGAAATATTTGCTTGACTCATACCTTGACTACTTCTTGGGGAATCCTGTGGATTGTTAAGGGCCTTTATTCAGACCATCAGAACTTCACTCTTGGAGGCTGCCCAGCTGCTCATTGGCTCCATTAGTAGATATCATGGATAAGAGGCACCTGGCCCATGCAGCCCAGTGTTTGATATTTCACCACTGGTGACCCCGTTATATAAGGAACTGTTAGTTTAGACAGCTTTCCTAAAAGTTAATGCCATTTCCCTGTGTTTTCTTATAGTTTTTGTACTTTTTACGTCTTTACATTCTCTATTGTTTTGATGTATTGCTATGTTGCACACACACAATCATTTCTTTCCAGAAATTAAAAATATGGACTCTGTTAGCCTGCAGGCTCTCAGCACTCTCAGTAAAATTGGAAGGCCACACAGCCGATAGAATCTCTCTTCATTATAGGGTGTAGATCGCTACTGGTCAGTATCTGGAGTTAACAATGGTGCTAAACTAGTCTGGGCTCTAGTCTATGCTTTGTCTCTAACTCCATGGCGTTTGGGCACATTATTTCACCTCTAGCGATTATTTCTGTGTTTTCATCTGTAGCACTAGAATAATTATATCTACTTTGATTCATTCCCAGAGTAGTTGTGAAGATCCAAAGATATGTGAACATATTTCAAAAAATGGTAAAGTCACATACAAATGCATGATGGTCGTATTATTGAATGTAATGCTAATCAAAGTAATTGGCTAAGAACTATAGTGATACAGAGAAATGAACCATTTTAATTATTGGTCAGATGTTAACCTTAGTAGTTAATCCCTAAAGTTCTGATTTCATGAAAATGTTTTGGGAATATTGGATGATACTGAGTCAGAAACAACTAAGTAGATATTCAAGAAATGCAAAATCAGGATTTGCCTCTTTTGTGTTTTCCTTATCAGCCAAGTAAATGCACGGGCACAAATCACACATGTTCATATTTTCTCTCTCTCTCTCTCTCTCTCTCTCTCTCTCTCTCTCTCTCTCTCTCTCTCTCTCTCACACACACACACACACACACACACACACACACACACACACAAGCACACACACACTCACCTGAATGATGAAATATTACCTAATTAAAAAATAACAGAAAAGTTTTTTTTTTCTAACTAAGAAGGAAACTAACCAAGTTTCTGCCATGTGCCAGTCATGGGTTGCCTGCATGAAATACATTTAGTTTCTACAACTCTACTGTTACTGTAAGCATTATTGCCCTCATTATAGATGAAGATGTTGAGACTTGGAAATATGTGATTTGCTTCTAGTCACAGCGTTAGTAAATGATAGAACTAGGATTCACCCCCATGGCTATGTCTCCCAAATCTCTGGACTTTTCACTACCTCATCATTTCTCAAATGCCCATCCTTTTGACTGGTTTCTGCCTATCTACCTTAGACGACCCTGAGAACAGGGTAAAAATAAAGATTCCTAGGACCCACCCTTGGAAATTCTGGTTTGGTAGTACTGGGCTGAGTCCTTCAAATCTCTACATTTAACAAATATCCCAGTACATTGTGAAGGGCAGTCAGGTTTAGCACCACTGCACTGTGGAGTCCAGTGTGGAAAGGATTGAGAATAGTGGCAGCTTCTGGGAAGGGTAAGAAATTGGTGGGGGCATCTGAGAAATAAGAGAGTTGTACACACACACACACACACACACACACACACACACTCATGTTTCCTTACTCAAAAATGTAAGCTACACTTATATTACAGTTCAATTGAAGGGAAGGGATTTTTATCTATTTTTCACTCATGCACTCCAAGTGCCTAGGACAGTACCTAATATATATATTCTGTGTTTCCCCGAAAATAAGACCTAGCCGGACAACCAGCTCTAATGTGTCTTTTGGAGCAAAAATTAATATAAGACCCGGTATTATACTGATATTATATTATATATATATATTATATTATATTATATTATATTATATTATGTATATTATATTATATTATGACCTGGTCTTATAGTAAAATAAGACTGGGTCTTATATTAATTTTTGGCTCCAAAATACGCATTAGAGCTGATGGTCTGGCTAGGTCTTATTTTCGGGGAAACACAGTTAACAGATCACAATAAATATCTGCTAAATGGATGAATAAAATTCATTATTTACTTGGTAAATAGATGAATATGCAAATAGATTGGAAAAATAGGTATAAGTCTCCGGTTCTATGTTTGCTCATTTCCGTGTAAGATGTTTGAAATGGTTAATTCCTGGTGCAGATGTTCCAATTCAGCAATGTGCGGGGCCTTTTCACAGCTCCGTAATCCTTCTCCTGTAATTGTTAATGAAAATCGGACTCAAACATACCACAGTTCAGTTCAAAACTGGGCTCCTCAGTCCCTTTGGTTCATTTCCTCCCAAATTCATGAATTCAGGAAAAGCTTGTCAACTCTGAATGAGACGACTGTGGCAAAACAAATTTATGAATCCAATCAAAAATGAACAGAAGTGATTCCACTGGTTTGATGGATGTGCCTCAACAAATCCCTGCTCCCTCTGAAGCTGGGGCGGGGAGGTGGCGGTTGGAGGAAGTTTGAAGAGAGGACATGAGAAATCTATTTGTGACGCACTATGGATCCCGAGTGAATAGGCCTGGAGGTAGGGAAGGCAGCAGGCTGCATCCATCAGCATCACCAACATCTGTCCTCCCTTCCAGCCACTCCACCGAGGCCCGCTGGCCGCAGTCTGTCGTTAGATCTAGTGCTCAGACATTCTGCTTGAGCAGTGTTCTTTCATAGCACCAGTGTCAGGGAGAGCCCTAGCGTTATAGGGGAAAATGTAACTGGGGGCAGAGAAAGGGTACAGAGAAGGTGAGCAAACTCTCCCCACCCCCGGTGAGGACCACCAGGTTGCTAAAAGAATCAGTATTCCAGAGGACTGAATTGTACCATCAAAGCCCTTATTCTCACCCCTAACCTCCTTAAGATCAACACAATTCTACCCCAACTCAAGGATGCAAATTTTCCCACCCCTAGCTGGTGGCATTTAACCCAAGCCAATTTATCAGAAGTCGTAATCTCAGCTAACGTATTGGGTGCTTCCGGCGCTAAGCACTTTAGGACATGATGTCTTTGAATCCTCATAATTAGTCAGGTATCAGAATCGCCTGTATTTCACAAGCTGAGAACTGATGCTTAAGGAAGTTAAATAACTTACCCCGACTACCCAGCTGGTCAGAGAGGGAGCAGAGAGGCTGTCTTCCCTAGTCATCACAATTTGTCATCCTTTGAATTTGCATGACTATGGGAGCACCTATCCCCAGCTCCAGTCCTTCAGGCTGGGCCTTTCAGCTCCTCTTCCTAATTCCCAGTCACCCTTATCTCCACGTGGGCCCCCAAATGACTTCCTGGTTAATCTTGGAGTCTTAGTTCTGCAATTCTACCCAACTCTAGAACTGAGTACTTGTCTACAGCTATGATTTACCTCAACAACCACAGGTTCTGTTAGGCTTCTGGCCATGTTGTTCGATAGTTAAAATTTTCATGCAGCTCCTGGTACTTTCCTGGTAATGGAAAAGCAAAGGAAAGGCAGAGAACCCTTTGACGTTGGCGAATCAGGATACAGGAGGGAGTTACAGCATTATCAGGAGTGAGGTGATGGGCTCTCTGAGGAGTGTGCAGCTCAAAGGAGGGTTCTGAGAAACAGTTGCAGAGTTCAGATCCTGACTTGACTGCTGTGTGACCTGGGCTAATTACTTAACTTCTCTGGTACTCTGACGCCACATTTGTAAAATGAGGAAAATTGTTCCTATAAGACGAACATAAGGTTGTTGTAAGGATGAAGTGTGTGGGGTTACGTGGGCCATTGTCTGGTGCTTAGAGGATTCATTAACATTGGTTTCCTTGAACCCATATTATGAAAGGCATGGTTTCTGGAGAGCTCCTCATTGAGGAGTAGTCCCAACGAACATAAGGTCAAGTCTTCTCAGCTTGACTGACCCTGCTGCCCCAGAACCCAACCCCAAAAAAGTACCCTCCCGTCCTTCACCTGATCCTCAGGTGTGCCAAGAACACGGGATTTACTGGTCTTTAGCCAAACCCTATGTTCAGGGGACATTCCAAAGAGTGAAGCCTTCTCTCTGGGACCATTCCAGAGCCACGGTCCTGTGGTACTTCTAGATGTCCAATTAGTGCCACAGCACCCAGGTTAAGACCTCACAGACATCTGCCAGCCCTGATCCTGGCCAGCTTTTGTGATCTGCAGAGACTGGAGTTTCCTGGCTGCTTGGCTCAGAACAGGTGTGAGGCTCAAAACAAAGAAAGAGGACATTTCCCTGCCCCGCGAGCTCTCAGCCAGGTCCAAAGAGAAGAAGGAAAGGCAGGAAAATGGAAGCACTGCTAACTGGGTCCTGTTTTGTACCAGGTTCTGTACTCCTCGTGGCCAGCGTTATCCCCAAAACCCGAACAACAAAGCTTGTGTGGTGGGTATTGTCTCCCTTTTCCTCCGAGGTAGAAACTCATAGACCTTAAGTGATATGCTCAAGGTCACACACGTTCTGAATCTGGATCTGTTAGACAACAAGGCTCCTGCTTTATCCTTCACCACGCTGCCCTACATAGGAAGGGATGGCAGGGAAGAGAAGGGACAGAGGAGAGAAAGGACACTGGGTCTGATTCCAGGGCAGAGGACGTGCAGCACTGTGAGATCGGAGGCTCTGAATGTCAGACTCAAGTGTTAGATGACCCCTTGCAGATGGCTCCTAATCTTTATTTCCTCCCGCCAAGATTTCAGGAAGGCAGTCGTCAGGTGAGCCTTGGACACCTGGTCTCTTTTGCCTGGAACAAGGGCAGGTCATCTCTTAATTAACTTTGTGACACAAGTCGTTGGAATCAGAAGGGTATTCTTCAATTGTTTTGTGGTGCAGAACAAATGCCTCATCAATCAGGAACATATCAACCAGAGCCCAAGCACTAATAACATGAGAGAGAATAATGAGTTAGCATCACCTGGGACACAACAGCAGCCACGTGCTCATTCTTTAAAGGAGCCCACAATCCTTGGACTTGCAAGGTGGACAGTCACAGGAGGAATGAGGAGCAAGACTGAGCATGAGATGGGGGTGGGAGACAGAGCGAGAGGACGAGAGGCCTCTAGCAGCCTTTCTTCCAAACATTGGGAAGGAATGGAAAGGCACGGAGTGTTGAGAGCATGATCCCGGGGCTAAGAAGTAGAGTCAGGGACCAGACTGGCTTGGGGTATGGGACGACTTTCCGGAAGCAGAAAAGCTACATTACGGAGCCATGTAGTCACGGGCTCTTGCTCACAACATGGCCTCCCTGGGCCCAGCCAGACAAGAACGCAGAGATAGAGATAGGACTTCCAACTTGTGTTCTGCTTTCAGATCGCACAAACTATTACTTCATTTGGTCCTTTGCTCATTCATTCATTCACTTATTCCCTCATCCATTCGATCAATAAATAGTCATTGTTGATGGTCTTGACTTGGAACTGGAAGGACATTAGATGATTGTGGCCACCTGGTCATGTCAGCCTGGTTGAAAGTTCTGATTGACTGTTCCCTCATTGTAGGCCTCTCGTGTTGAATCACAGGAGAATAATATCATCCCAATACCCAAATTAAACAGACCTAGTTTTAGCTACCTTTGATTTGTAAAACTAAAAATAAATTATTACATAATTGCTGCACTTGATTTGCATGAGATTTAGTGGGGGCTGGTGAGAAGTCCTAGGTGATAAAAAAAAAACAAAAAACAAAAACACAAAAAATCAAAATCATTTGAATTAGCCTTAACCCCTCATTTTAAGCATGAAGAGACCAGAGCCCTCTGAGAAAGTTTTGCCCGGAGTCAACACAGTCATTGGAAGACAAAGAAGGAATCTAAACCCCGGGGGGTCCTGACTCCTGGTTTCATAAACTTTTCACCACATGAAATCATGGAAGCTTCTGGGCCAGAAAGATAGGGGATCTTCCTGGTCATGCTGGGGTTGGCCTAGCCCTTAGGAGATGGGACGTTTTCCCAAGGGCAGAGTATGTGCATAGATACCCAGCCACTGGTTATATCTGATAACTGCTCTGAGCTGCCACACTACTGGGTCCCCTCAGCCTTCCTCATCTCTCTCCCAGGCCAGAAGCTGGCCCCCCTCAGAAGGAAGTTACTCTTCCCTCCAACTTAGAACTCAGTCTGTAGTCTGATAGAGGCCCCTTGGAAAACACCAGGCTTAGGAAAGGGCTTGGAGACTTTGACAGAAAAAGCTAACAGTCTGACAAGATCTCACAGGAACCCAAAGTGTAGTAGCTTAGAATCAGCAGAGGGAAACCTTCAGCGGAACAAGGACTTACTATCTAAGGAAGGGATTCATTTTCGTATTTTTCGCAGTAAAAAACATCTTTTATTTAGGTAGCTATTTCAGTACATAGATATAAATATACCTGTTGGTTTTTATATATTGCTTGAAGGCTATTAGGAGTTTTAAAAGATTTTCATTTTTAAAAATGCAAAAATGTTTATGTATATTTTAATCCAACAGTTTAATGTGTGGACAGACTTCAGCCCCCAAATATCACATATGGGAAAAGAAGTTCGGGAGGGGACTTTTTTTGTTTTTGATTTGATGGGTAGTTTCAGAAAATAGAAAGGTTTCAGCTTTTGTCGCCACTATCTTCTTTCAGTGACCTGGGGTGGGCAAGGAGGGGCAGGGAGGGGCAGGATGGGGGAGGCGGCAGGAATGGCAGGAATGGCAGGAATGCTGACTCCTATTAAGCACCATATTAGGACCAAGTCTTATTTTACTTTAAGAGACAAGCTGATGGTAGGAATGGTCCTAGGATAAGACCAAATCTAGTTGCCACTTTTCATTCCTTACCTTGCAGTCCTTGCCTCTTGAACATTCCTTTTTTCTTATATTCTTTTCTTCCTACTCCCTCAGTGTTATTTATATAATCCTGTGTGTGTGTGTTCCTGATGCTTTCTCACCCCCCACTCTTTTCCCATTCTCTTCCTTCAAGGCCCTAAGGCTGTTCCATACTCTCCTCCTTCATCTCCAGTGAAAACCCTTCAATATCCTCCCACCTCTCTTTAATGTACAGACTCCTTGTTTTTTTCATGGTCTGCTCCCTGCCGACCTATCTCTTCAGTCTTACCTTTAGTCTCATCTCTCCCTGCAGTCTCCTTCATATCTGTGTCCAATACGTTGAGCACGCTTTTTAAAAATTTTTGAATCTAGGCTTTTCCACGTATTAGACAGGTTGGTTGATGAGGAAACCAAGGCTTGAAGAGATTAGGTAATTTACTCGAGGTCACATGATTGTTAGGAGCCCGCCAGAATTCTCTGCTGTTCTAACAGCCTGGTTTCTCCTCTCGGAGTCTTGTAGTCATGAACATGCAGGGTAGAGATATTGCAGTAACCAGGCTCTCCTCCAATAAAGTAATGCCATCTCCAGGAGCTCGTGTCCAGGGTTCTATGCCCTGCCAGCAGGTGAATTGAAATCAACCCCTACGTTAGATGCCGCATTGGGGCAGAGGAGAGGCTCACTGCTACCACCTGGTGGCAAGTATGCTCATCTCGCTGTGCTCTCAGAGGCAAAGGCAGAGGTTTCCAACTACCCATCTCAACCTCATCTCCTTCCCTCTGCCCTCCTCCTTTTCCTTTTCACCTCTGCTGCTTCTCCATGTTCTTCCACCTGTTTTCATCTTTCTCCTCTTCTTTCTCTGTACCTTCCATCCTCTTTTTGCTTTCATCGCCCTCTTTTTAAACATTTGCTTTTTCTTTTCCTTGCAATCCCCAGCAGGACAGCAGCTTGGATCCTCTCATTGGTCCTTGGTGTCTTACAGGTTATAACAGGAAATCACCGCTGCCCACCCTTCTCCTGTGCTTCATAATCCCAGTATTCTGCAGCTGGGCTCCAGCCTACAGTGCTATGTCATGTGAAGCTTTAGGGTCTGCAGACAGGACACGTGCGTTTGCCTCAGAGATGGCTAGGTTAGAGTCTGTGAGACCTCTGGCACGTCACTTCACTGCTGAGAACCTTTGCTGCCTTGCGGTGTAGCAGGAATGCCTAAGGCCACTTCGCTGGACTGAGGTCAGGATTACCTGAGACAAGGTGCTATGATAGCATCTTTGTCAGCTACACCGTCTTCTCAAAGCCACATGCCTGCAACACCTGCTAATTCCTGTGGGATTACCGTCTTCCATGTAGCCCATCACCCAGCCTCTGTTTCAGGCGCAGCTGGTCCCCTTACTGCCACCTGGCCCGGACACAGCATTCTGAAAAGTGCATTCGTGCTTTAGCCCACCTGCGACCTGCTTATCCGTCGTCTGTCAAAGACCAGCTCCTGTGGAAGCTCTGCCAGAGGCCTCCCCTGCAGCTTCTCCCTGAGCACCTGTGTTTCCTTCACCTGCGTATTCTTCACTCCGTGCCTGGGGGAAAGGCTTTTCTAGTCAGTCAGGTATAAGTGCAGAGGGAAGAAATTGTTTCCTTTGAAGTTCTCTGTGGCACTAACCTCGCTCTGAGAAAAGAGGTGGCAATCAGTACTTCATTTATTGGATTCTCGAAGCTCTCCAGAGCTCTAGCTTAGTTCTAGTGCTGGGGGAGTAGAAGGGTAAAGGCTTGTGAACTATATCGAGTCCCTTCAATGTTTTTCTGCAGAAAGGCAGCATGGTACATGAAAGCATTATAGGATCAGACAGAACTGGCTTTGAGCCCCAGCGCTGCTACTCCCTGGCTGTGTGATCTCAGTCATGCTGCTTAACTTCTTGTTCCTCAGTGCTTTTCTCTGTACAATGGGAATATTAATAGTACCGACCTGCCTCATAGCGTTGTTACGAGGACTAAATGAGAGAATGGTTATCTGGTTTTTCCCAAAACTAGCAATAGATTATTTTTAGCTCCACTGTCTCTAGTTTCTTCCACATGATTCACCTGTCATGATTCCCTTCCTAGTCTGTCAGGTGGATGGGAGAACTGAGGAATCTGTAAGTATGGATGTCCTGAGAGGTCAGAATCGTATTCAGAAGGGCAATGACATTTCAATCCAGCCATGTAGAGACAGGACTTCTGTTTTTTAATACTAGGGCTACGTTGACCTACCCTCTCCTCCCCATTTTCCCTTATCAAGTCATGGGTACGGCAGATACTATCGTTGCACATCTGCTCCTGCCCCACCCTTGAGCCCAGCCCACATCAAAATGGCCTTGGAAGCATGTCCACTTTCGTGCCAGGGAAGGCAGTGCTGAGACCAAATGGAGGCTGCTGGTGAATGTCAATTGAATAGAGTTGAGATAGGCATTTCTGGTAGGGGGCTTGGCATAATGGTGCAAACCGAAATACCAGCAGTTGTCAAAGCACAGTGGCTGCCATGAAAGGAACGCAGGGTAAGAAGTGTCACCAATGATCAAAGCAAGCAGAGTGCCTGAACCCTAGTGGGAAGGAAGGCGTGGCCCTCAGGAGCTCACATCAAAGTCTCTGGGCCCTAAATCGTAGTTTCAGCTATGTTTTTAAGTGTATTTCCTCAATGAGAAGGAGAAAAGGGTTCTTAATGGAATGCCGGCTATGTGTTTGGCACATTCATATACTTGTTACTTCATTTAATACTCAATAAAAATATTGTGAAAATAGTCCCATTGAATGTGGCTCTTCCCTTGTCTCCTACACTCTGCTCGGCCCTTCTCTCTTCCACCACTCTGTTCCACCACACCGGTCTCCTTCCTGCACTTCAAATGTTCCAATCCCACTTCTCCCTCAGGGCCTGTGCACTTGCTGTTTCCTCTGCCTGGCTTGCTCTCTTCCTCTTTCAGGTCTGTACTCATTCATACGCCAACTTCTCAGAGAGGCCCAAATTGCAACTCCCCACAGCAATTGGCAATATCCTCTTCTGTGTTTTTCTTTTTCTCTCCACAACATTTATGGCTGTATTAATAGACATACGTGTGTGCGTGCGTGTGTATATTTATATACTCTGCATATTATGGCAGAGTCAGGTATTATGTGCCTGGCATTTAGAACAATACTTGGCATATAGCAAACACTCAAGAACTATTTGTTGAAAGAATGAATGAATGGATGAATGAAAGAATGGGGATTATTTTTGTCATTTCACCAGTGGGGAAACCGAGGCTCAGAGAGGGGAAATGCTACGGCCTGTAGTTATCCAGCCAGTGAGTCCCTGAGCCAGAATCAGGTTTTGGTCTGTTCTACCTCAGAGAAGCCAGGCTGTCCCCACACCCGTGTTACCCAGGGCAGTGCATGGAGGCAACCCGGCACGGAGTACATCAAGCTGAAGTTAAGTGAGAAGGGGGAAGCTGAGAAGTCCTCATGAGAGAAGTTTGAAGAACTAGAAATCAGTGCTTAGAACACATTGCTACAAACTGTGCTGGGTGGCACAGCTGGGACAACTAACAACATAGTAAGTTTTACAATGGAAAGCCAGAAATGACCAGACATAAGGCTGATGGTTATCTGCTCCCCCTTCAGTCTCCATGTGAATGAAATAGTATCATTGAAAGCTCGTATTTTATAGGTGGGTGACTACATGTTCAGAGTACTTGAAATACTTTTTCCATGTCCACACAGTCCAGGTCGTGAGGCACTCACCCCACACTCCACCTCCTTCTGCTCCCTGCCCTTCCCCAGGTGCCCGGTCCCTCTGATCATTTAGGAGTGTGTTTAGTCTGCCCCCCACCTGACGGAGGCTGACTCCCCGTTGGCATCACAAGCTCAACCTGACCTGACAGGGCATGAGCTGCCAACCTGGCTCTGGGCTCCAAGCTCTCGGACTGTCTCTGCCAGCCTGAGTTCCTGCCGGGCAACCAGCTTATTTTCTCCAGATGTAGGGAGTCATGGGGAACCCCCATGGCAAGGAATTAAGGTGTTCTATCCTATGCAAAATCACAGAAGGTCCTGCTTTGAATTCCTCACTCTCACCAGTGTGCAAGGAAGCTGGAGTCACTCCTGTTTATCGGGCTCGAGGGCAGGCCACCTGATGACAAGAGGACTGCTTGACCTTGACCCTGGGGAGCTGGAGAGGGCATCCCCTGGTTCCCTGTGCCAGGAAAACTCACTGTACCAGGGTCTTGTTCAGTGAGAAGTTGTGATCATTTCGATAAGGACTAAATGCAAATCTGTTTGTTCTGACCGGGAAGAAAGTGTTTATAAGCTAACAAGAAATACAAACAAGAACTGGAGGGAAATACTATTGCTTCTCATGTGCTTGATATGCTAATTACAGATTATGCTTATCTTTTGTATTAAAGCAGGTCCCCTCAGGAATGTATATGCTAGCTAGTTGCTTCGAGTATTTGAAAGATATTAGATGGTTTTTAAAAAAATATGTAATAGGTTAGGCAAGTGTTAACATCTATTTACTCATTCATCCGTTTATTCAATAAATATTTACTGAATTCTTACTCTGAGACAGGGACGGTACAGGATACTGGAGGGACAATAGGGAATGTGATAGAGGAGACCCCCGCCCTGAGGAGCTGCTGTTCCAGTAGGGAAACTGTTCTGGTTGGACAGAAACTGTGTGGCCCCTACAGTGTCAGAAGCAGAGTGAGGAATGTCCTCTCAGAGGGATGCCAGTGTCCGTGCTCAGCGAGCTGCAGCAGACAGTGCACTAGACCATGTGTGAGCTGGTGCCCAGGTCCTTGTAAGCCTTACTGCCAATGCCAGGAGACCTAGGGTCCGGTCCTAACCTCGTCACTTACTACCATGTTTCCCCGAAAGGAAGACCTATCCGGACCATCAGCTTTAATGCACCTTTTGAAGCAAAAATTAATATAAAACCCGGTCTTATTTTAATATAATATAAGACTGGGTATAATATAATAATATATAATATAATATAATGTAATATAATACTGGGTCTTATTTTAATATAAGACCGTGTCTTATATTAATTTTTGCTCCAACAGACGCATTAGAGCTGATGGTCCAGCTAGGTCTTATTTTCGGGGAAACACGGTCGCTATGTGACACGGACAAGTCACACAACCTCAGTGAGCCTCAGAAGGTTTATCTGCAAAACAGGGATACTAATTTGAACCTCATGGGACTTACTGGATTAAATGAGAAAGTGGACATGAAATGCTTTGACAACACAGAAAGGAGCGTGTAGGTAGCCACTCTTGTCAGCTTCTACCATTAAAATAATGGAAATCCTGTAACATCCTGAGCTTTACTGTCTCTACCTTTAGCACATGGTCACGTGTGCATATGTAGAAAAAAACATACATATTTGGGTGTTGACACATGCATTTCTCTTTACTACATGCAAATATATATGCCTGTGAACCTGTAAGATAAGTTTGAACATAGTCCCAGGTGCACACAGGTACCCACACGCACGCACACTCTATGGCCACATTGCCCTTTCAGCCTTTCTTCCCCCCCCATGCACACTGGCCTCCTTCAGTCCTTCTCCAAATTCCAAATACAACACGAAGAACATCTTTGTTGGCTTTCCCTCTTTTGTTTGCACTTATTTATTTCACTTTATCCCTTTCTCCACTCCACACCCTCCCCTCCCCTACAGACAGACATTCCACAGAAGATCCATCACTGGGAGCACAGGGATTTGCATTTACTCAAATCAGGAATTCTGATTCCCACTTGTCAAGTGCTGCCTCTGGGATGCCTCTGGGATGGCTCCCTCTTTCCCTCCAGTGAACTCCAGGATCTAACTCTGTGCCCCCAGGAATGTGTCAGCTTAATTGTTGTTCCCTGGTCAAGCTGCTCACAGCCATGAACATTTCCCTTCACCCACAGCACACCTCTGGGCTTCTCCAGAATATTTGTAACTGAAGTTGGGAAAGCTGTCCTTCCTCCTCAACCATGAAACTTGCAGAATGAATTCTTCTCAGACCGTCGTCCTGCGTGAGTACCCATGCAGGCACAGAGGTGCATGCACTTGCATTCAGAGCTGTTCTCACCGGCTCTCACAACCTTCTTTATTTTATTGTTCTTTCTTTTTGCTGCCCTTTTGGACCCTTACTTCAAGTTCATGTGCTAGAAGACAGAACTTTGGTGAAAGATGAAGTTAAACTTCACTGATGTATTTTATTTTGTTTCTCATCAAGTCTTTATTTCCACCCAAAATGCACCTGAAATGCTAGTTTTTTTTCACTCTTTCTTCCAGATATTTAATGGAGATTGACATGCAGGTGAAATGGACTTAGGAAGTTGGTGGGGAAATGGAGGACTGGTTCCCTCCGAAAAAAAGTTATTTATTAGGGTCTTCCCAATGTGAGTCAGGTTTGACTTTGGACAAGACTCCCTGGTTGTTCTCTAAACCATATGGAGTTGGCCCGTGTAAGACACACTTCTTTCCATGCAGGGTAGAATGTAATTCTTACACCAGCCTACTGAGCATCTGGAGTGGAGTTGTAGTCCTAAGCAGCAGGATAGAGGTTAGCTACAGGAATCAGAGGACAAGAAAAATGCCTTCATCCATTCAGTAATTCAGGAAATGTGTATTGAGCACTTATTCTGCAGCAGACATCACACTAGGTATTGACATTGGGTGAACAAGACAGATACAACCCCAGATAATGCTTACAATCAAATAAGGAATATGGTCATTAAACACAACAGCACACTGATAAGTTTTCAAGTACAGCTGTGATAAATACTAAGAAGGACAAAAGTAGGGTCTGTGGGAGTGTAAACGAGAAAGTCTTGGCCTCGTGACAGAGGCAGTGGGGTGGGAGGGATGGTACTTTAGAAAACTTCCCTGAGGGGGTAACATTGTCTTTTAAATTAAAACTGAAGAATAAACAGAACTTGGCCAGAGAAATAAGTCAGGAGAACATTCCAGAAAGTGGTGCAGTACATGCAAAGACCCTGATTCAGTACGTGTCTGGCTCATCCACGGAAGGGATAGAAGTCAAAGGGGTTGGAACTTGATAAGCAGGGCAGAGTAATATGAGCTAGAGCCGGGGACAGTGGTGGGCAGCTGAGCGTGGAAGCCCTTTCAGAACATTCTGATACTTTCACAGTTTATCCTGACCCTTCCTGGGGCTGCAGCCACGTTTTCCAGAGAAGTGAAACCCAGACAGTGCAGAGCAAAGGATGGCTGGTTAGATGAGGAAAGTCCACCACGATAAAAAGATAAATATTCATGTTGGCTTTTCGGGTTGTGTAAAATTGTTTCCTCTCTAAATGGCTGTTTTCAAATGACTACTTCAGTTATTTTCCCTGTGTCAAAAGAGCTACATCAATATATTATGTACCAACCTCCCCATCTCGCTGTTCAAATGACCTTCTTAAATGGCTTCTCTTGGTCTCAGAAATTCCTCCATAGGGCAGTAGCACCTGGAAGCTAAACCTTTTATTTCCCAGGTTAGTGTCATACATCTTAACTACGTTTAAAACATCTTAAGTAGTTTTAATCTCTGGTCAAGTTGACCTGATTTACGTAGAAATCTTTAACCCAGTTTTCCAACAATCCACAAACTAAAAACATGTGTTAGTAAAGGTTTTAACTACTTGTCCACGTGAAAAATAATCCTTCAAATTGACATTGTTTGTATGATAAAAATGATGGAAAACAAGCCTGAAGAAGTTGTGACACATTTTCAGGAATTGGCTGCTTTACAAAAATCCCTGATTCCTTGAAGGTGACAGAGTTAGGCCAGTTGACCTTCTTCATGCAAATGCTGAAGAGACTGATGGAGTTTTGATAGAAGTTAGAGCATCAGACCCCCAATAGACCCTGGTCATCTCCTCAGGCTCTGAATTCCCAGGCAACCCTTTTCCTTCCAGTCAGCAAAAGTGAGGGTTTTTTCACAAGCCATGGACTGTAGAAGACACCTTAGATAAAACAAAGCCTAATCTATATTCACTCCTCAGCCATAGTTCCAAATCTCAACACCCATGGAGTATTATCATTTTTAACTTTCAGAACTGATAACCTTTACACAAAAGAGACCTCAGCTTCTTGGAATGGCTATAAAAGAACAGTTGAAATTTGTGGAAGGTTGAAACTGTTGATTTATTTTTTTAGCCAATGCAATCTGATTATTTGGAGTGCACACCAGAATAGGAAAACTAATTCTGTAATCTCTGCTCTTCTCTCCCCTGGGCTCTCCCAGCCTCCTGGCTCACCTCTATCACAGTTCATGCTATGTTCACATATGATTTTTGGTTCACCTGTGTATGCCAGGAAAAAGATGGCACACTCAGAGTGGGTAACTTGAGGGGAGTTTTTAAAAAGCAAGCATTTACAAAGATGTGGGCAGGGCTTAGGGAGCTCTCACCCTAAGCTCTTACCCTAATGATAGGGAGCCCTTACCACCCCAGGTCTGAAAGGGCAAGAGAACGGAGTGGTTACCTACTAGGAGTTTGGCCGCTGGTAGAGGGACTCAGCCAGCCCTTCGTGTCTCTGCTCAGAGGGAGCTGGGAACAAATATTGTGATCTCATTGCCCCTCTACCTTCTGATCGCCCAGTGCCTCCTACTGACCAAACCCACCCAGAAGCCAGGCAAGGGAATGCACTGGAGGTCAGCAGCACTTGAGAGCACAGAGTAGACTCAAGGAGGGTAGTTAATGAATCTCAGGGGTGTGGGTGGAGCATGGCGGAAGGGAACACCCAGCTCAAACTGCTCGCCTTCCTCACTAGACTACGAGAGCCTTTTCAACGGGGGATGTGTTTTTCCTTTTGCAGCCCAAACTCCAAACCCAAACGCTGACAACAGAAAGGACTTCATGCATTCTGAGTAAATGAGTGGATGTAGGGATGGTGAATGGACGGATGACTAAATGACTGAATAAATAACCAGATGACTGAATGAATGACAGGAGGAGGACAAAGTTTCCTCTACTAAAGTTCTTCAGATAATTGGCCCTGGTAACTACCTAGGAACAATTTGTAATTAACACATCAAATTCTTCTAAAGGCCTTGCAAGACTTTGTCTCTTCTGCAGCTGAAGCAGTCTACACAGAAGCTTGCGTACAGGATGAAATTGCTTCCTTCATAGCAGAGATAAAATACCTCCCACCTCCTGTTCCAAAGACCTCAAATTCTGAATTAGGAGAGACATGAATTAATGAATTCTTCATGTAACAAGAAAAACCTCTTTTAATAACTGGGAGTTAAACAGAGTTTGGATCCCTGCTGATCTTATTGGCAAAATTAAATAAAAGTGACATTCTGCTGGCCCAAGCAAATTAGCAGCCAGCCTGTGTAAAGGCTCAGTTAACCCGAGACATTGTGTGATGTATTACCCATTGTTTGACGTACTTTCATAAGAGCAAGATGAAGTGTCCCATCCTTTAGACTCTGGTAATGTGCTTCATTGTTAAATTCAATAGGAAAAGCGATTCATACTGTGGTATGATTGAAAAGAAAATTGAATCCTTTTGATGTTATAAATGTGTCTATTACTGCGTGTGCACACAAATTTTCCATGGAAATTATGGTGAAAGTAGTGATTCTCCTCGAAAAATGCATTAGTGTTGACACATTCAATTTTATCTGCATCAGAATATAAATACCCTTTAACCATGGTCAAATTGTGTGGAATGTATATACTGCATCTGCATAAGTCACTTGTCTATCCATCTATCGAAAAGAAAGCGTCAAGTTCTAAGAGCTATCCTGGTTCTCCATTTGCAGTTTTAAAAATATATATTATTGAAAGCATTGGTGCAGGATTTGTGTGAGGGTCCTTCTAATTTAAAAAACAGTTTCATAAAGCAAAGGTCTGTAATTTTATGTCCTGATTCCACAAAGCAAGTCTGAAAGCTTGGAGAGACCTGGCGAGTTGTAGTATGAGTGTCATGCTCGCATTGGCCACCAGGCTGTTACTGACCATGCACTGACCTAGATGTCCTGGAAACTTCTTAAAAGGAAGTAGGTGATATGAGGGACATACGACTCAGCATGGCTCTGTGTTTTAAATCCTTTTGCTTACAAGCCAAATGAGAACAGTGAAATGCCTATCATCTCTTGCCTCCTTCCCCCTAGAGCCTCTTTTCTGTTCTGCAACTCCATCCTCAGGACTCTGTCCTTTTCTAACTGTGAAACTCGAGGGAAACTCTTCTCCTTCCTGGGCTTCAGGCTCCTCTTCTGCAAATCAAGGCGGATGGTCTCTTGTGTCCTTCAAAGTTAATGTTTCGCAATATTTAAACACATCGTGCTCTTTTTTGGATTCCATCTCTATATCCATCAGGACCTTTTGGGTCACACACAGAAAATTCAACACAAGATGGCTTAGGCAAAAGGAGAATCCATTGCTCTTCCACCATTCCCCTGCCAAAAATAAAATTTAGGGGCAAATCTGTCAGTGGGCATTATCACCAGAACTGGGTCCCTCTCTGGCTCTTGGCTTCTCCCTGGGTGTTGAGTCCATTTGCAAACACTGTTGGTGGTCACTTCTCCTGGTGGCAGAATGGCCACATTCCTTGTTCACATCCTACTCCAAATCCAACATCCCCCAAAACCATGAATATGTGTTTAAGCAGTAATCCAGGACCTGGCTGTCCTTGCCCCAGATCAGGTCAGTACCTATCCCTGAACCACGCGCTGCCAGCAGATACTCTGATTGGCTAGGCTGGGGTCACATCCACCCTTGGAGTTGAAGGTAATGTCGACTCAACCCTTGGCATATGGGTGAGAGTGGAGGAGGGGTAGTTGCTGCAAGAAAAATTATGTTCCTGTTATTGAAATAAGGGTAAATATGTACTGGAAGGCGGTGGAGAAACACATCTGCTATAATGTGTTTATACAGGCAGTTGCTGCTGCCTGAAATACCCGCTTTTCCTTGTCAGTGTGGTGAATACTTGCTTACCTTTCAAGATCAAGTCAAATAAGCTCTCTTCACTGAGACCTCCCAAATCTCTATCCGACTTTTTTCCTCTCTTAGCCCTGAAACATGCTTCTGTTATAGAATATGTCATATCATCCCATCACTCCAACAAATATTTATCGAACATCTATTAAGTACCAAGCACTGTCAATGCTTATTTCCACTAAGGGTTTGGAATACCCAGCTCTAGGTGTTGGCTGCATGACAGGTTGGAAGAGCAACGTGGGGTTGAGTTAGGGAAGGGGGCAGTGGAAAGGTTGGCAGGGAAATAGCTGAAACCAGTAGAAAAACGTGGCAGAACAGCCAGCTCTTCTAGGAGGGCACTGGCAAACCAGTGTGTATTTATTGAATATCTAGTATGTGCCAGACACTGTCTAGGTGCCGGGGGTAAACTAGTGAAAACAAAAAATGAAAACATGCAGAAATACCTATGTGTGCGCAGGGAACTTGGAGGAGGGAGTTCCAGGCTGAAGAAGCAGCCAGCGTTTGTTTGGCCCTGGAGTAGGCGTGTGTTTGACTTATTAACAGATCAGCAAAATGACTCGTGTGGCTGAGAGGGAGTGTAGAAGGAGGTAACATCAGAAAGATACTGGGCCAGATCCTGGAGGGCCTACGAGGCCATCATAAAGACTTTACTCTTCCACACACCATCCAAATCCTGGAACAATCCTGATTGGGACCAAAAACATACATTATCAGCTTGTGGAGAAAATGGGGCTGGGCTTAGACATGATGAAGGAATCCTGGGTTGTCATCACCTTACCACCTTTTTCTCATTAATGTATCCCAGGCTGTAAGAGTGGACTTCTGCCTCAGTTTCCCTGTTAGCGATTTTGATTGACCACTTAGCTCTGCTGGACCCTGACATCTTGACACAGCCTATAGCTCCTGGGTGGTGGTCGGGGGCAGTGGAGGGATGAAGAGATGGGATAGGGGTGGAGAGGTGGGAAGAGTGTAATGCTCAGAGCACGGTCTAGGAGTTAGAGTGCTGGTTTTGAACCACAGCTCTGCCTCTTACTATCTACGTAGCAGTGGGTAGTTATTTATTTGCTCTGTGCCTCATTTTCCCTATCTGTTAAATGGGAGCCAGTTCCACCGTGCACTCTATGAGAGAGTAAACCGCATAGCATAGAATAATCCCTCACTAAATAATCATTATACCTTCACTGGACATTTCCTGCAAATCCTTTCCACCTGGGGTTGGAATACGGTTCTTTATCCTTCCAGGTGTTAGCTGGGGCCTGTTTGATCAGGACCACGAAGCTCTGCGTACTTGTACATCCGGTGTCAGCAGTCACCTGGTTTCTGGCTGCCCCTTACCGCTGCCATTCCATTCCTCCCCAAGATGACTTGGACCCTACTACTGGCCCTTAAAGCCTGTCTGAGATATGCCCAATGTCACCGTGTATATCTGACATGCAGTATTTGGCTGCTGGCCACTCCTCCTCCCTGGGGAACAACCTGAGAATTGCCTTATTTATGCCCACGTGGGTTCTATCTGGTTTTATCCTCATTCCCATCCAGTAAGCTCGGCTGGACCCACCAGGACTTGGAGATAAGCCTTAGCACAATCGTGCCACCTGCCTACCATATTCTTCCTCGTCCAGAAAGCAGTTTCTTCAGCTGCTACACAAGTAGGAAAACTCTCCGTTGGACTCCCTCATACAGATGTTGTCTCTAATTCACCTCCAGGACAAAACTTACCAAGGCAGTGGCTTCTTCCTAGGGAGAACCCCCTGTGGCATTTCTCTGCCTCTTGCTCCGTCCTGTCTCTCTTTCCATATGGAAGTGTCCGCCTCTCTCCCCCATACATCACATGAGGATTGCCTTGTAAATTGTTCAGAATCCAAGTCTGGGTAGGATATCTACCCAGAGCGAATTATGGCTGGATGCATTCCTATGTCAACATGTGGCGCACTCATTTCTTACAAAGTAGTTCATTATTCTGTGGGGCATAAGTAGTATTACCAGATTGATATGACTAAAGCCAGTGAGTCATTAATTAGCATCTAATTAAAAGTTATGGGGTACATACCCATATAGAGTAGCTAATGTTATGTTTTCCTTTAAAAAGAAATGATTAGGTGTATAGCAATTGTGTTTTCAAAGAAACCACACCAAACCATGTGTACAGTTCTCTAGAGATGTAGGGACAGTCTCCTCCGTGGGGCATCTGAAAACTAAGTTTATTATTCCTTAAAGATGTGGGTGCCGACATGGGCTAGGATATTTCTGGTCCCAGAAAGCTGGCTTGAGCTTGTCATGATTTCCAGAAATATCAACAGGGAAGCTATTAAGCATCATCCTGGGCCTCAAACCCCTGTTCCAGTGCTGCGTCTCCTTCTATTCAGGCTTCTACTGTAATTACCAATTCACACAGCCAAGTGTTCTCACATTCTGGATCTAATTTAATTCTCACAGAACTCATATCCTCATTTTATAAATGAGAAAATTAAACCTCAGGACTCACGGTGGCTGATTTGGTAAGACGAGAGAATTTCTGACAAAGCACGAGGACACATTCTAACCCTTCAAACCAGGTATTCAAGGCCTTTTATGTCTCCAGGTAGCCTCCCCTCTTCCTTACTTCAACCTTTTTTTCTAACTGAACTGCTCTCCACCACGTTTTCCCTAATGTCATAATTCTGCTTGAAGCCAACTGAGAAGGCTCTCATCCTGTCTTCTACCTGTCCACATCTCACCTAAACTTCTGGATGCAGACCAATCCTAATTTCATCCCGACAGCCTTGACTAAGCCATCCTCTCGTCACGCTTCCTCTCAGAGGTTCTTAGTACATTTGCATGATACAACTTAAACTAGAAGAACATTAGGGTTCACCTAATTCAAATTCTCCATGGTACAGACTCTTCCATGATGGCATCTCCCATTAAGTAGTCACTGAGCCCCGTTTTACAGCACTGGAAAGTTTGTTGTTTCCATTTTTATTATTCACCACTTCCGAATATCAAAGTAATGCATAAAAATATATTACTGGAAAAATAACTTTGGTTACTCCTATGAAGGGATTAGGATGAGAATAGGAAGAGAGCAGGTCAACATGTTAAGGGGAACTTTTATTTTATCATTATTCTATATATTTCACATCACTTATATTCATGTATAACTTGTGTAATAAAAACAATAAATAAATAAATAAATAAATAAATAAATAAATAAATAAATAGATAAATAAATAGATAAATACAACACATTCCCACTGGAAGAATCTTGTGTATTTATAGGAAGGGTAAATAACAAGTAGAACAAAATGTAACTCTCTTGCCTATAGATAACTGTTGTTACCTACATATCTATGTTTGGTATTTTTATTCTACTTTTTTATCAAACAACTATATTTATATATTATGATACTGTATAAGAATTGAGAATCCTTTTTTGCTTAATATTTTAACATACCCACGTCTCATATTATTAAATAATTTTTGGTAACACAAATTTTAATTACGGCCTAATATTCCATTGAGAGGTTGAAACATCACCCATATAACCTTTCCCTATGGTTGGACATGTGTGTTTTCAATATTTTTGAATTATAAATATGGCTCAGGAAAACACTGTTTTTAATTGGAAAGTTTAAATTATTTATATTTCCTATCATAAGTGATATGCTCATTTGTTCTTGTTCTCTTATGTTTATTATATTTGATCCTTCCTTGCTGTTTCCTTTAGACTATCCTCTCTTTCATTGTTTTCCCTATGGTAGTTTTAGAAGTATTTATGTTTTTAACTCTGCTAAATGTTTCCTTTTAAATTTAGTACTTAGTGGTGAACTATTCAAAGTTCTCTTCTAAAATTTCTAATATTATTTCTCCAGTGCAATGATGACTAGCTAATCCTACTGTTAAATTCTATTGCATTCTTAATTTCAATTATTATATTATTCTTGGGTGTATAATTTCAATTTGATCTTTTTTCATAGATTCCATTTCTCTGAAATCTTTCTTAGTCTAATAATGGTACTCTTTATTTGATTAAAAGAATTACACCATTTTTTTTCTTTTATAAGTTTTAAAGTTATATTAGGTACATATAGTCTTAGAATATTTATATCTTCATGGGGGAATTTGGCATTTATTATTGTGAATTATATATGTTTATTTAAAGTGTATTTACCATAAAAATTTCCTTCCTTGATATTACTGTGGCTACAGCATTTTTTCCCTTCTTTTTTGAAGTTCAAATTACATAGTGTAAATGCACTTCAATGAGTTTTAACAAACTCATATACATATGTAGCACATATCACTCTCAATATGGGAAATATTTTCATCACTCTAGAGAGAATGTTCGCCTGTTTTAGAAATTACACATACATACACACACACACACACACACACACACACACACACACATTCAAGGCGCCAAAAAATGTATACACATTTTTTTTTAATTAAAGTTTTTTGGGGTGACAATTGTTAGTAAAGTTACATAGATTTCAGGTGTACAATTCTGTATTACATCATCTATAAATCCCATTGTGTGTTCACCACCCAGAGTCAGTTCTCCTTCTGTCACCATATATTTGATCCCCTTTACCCTCATCTACCACCCTCCTCCCCCCTTACCCTCTGGTAACCACTAAACTATTGTCTGTGTCTATGAGTTTTTGTTTCTCATTTGTTTGTCTTGTTCTTTTGTTGTTTTTGGTGTATATACCACATATCAGTGAAATCATATGGTTCTCTGCTTTCTCAGTCTGACTTATTTCGCTTAGCATTATAATCTCAAGATCCATCCATGTTGTCACAAATGGTCCTATTTCATCTTTTCTTACCGCCGAATAGTATTCCATTGTGTATATATACCACAACTTCTTTATCCATTCATCTATCGAAGGACATTTTGGTTGTTTCCATGTCTTGGCCACCATAAATAAAGCTGCAATGAACATTGGAGCACACTTGTCTTTATGTATAAATGTTTTCAGATTTTTTGGGTAGATACCCAGGAGAGGGATTGCTGGGTCATATGGTAATTCTATTCGTAATTTTTTTGAGGAACCTCCACCCTGCCTTCTATACCGGCTGCACCAATCTCCATTCCCACCAACAGTGTACGAGGGTTCGTTTTTCTCCATAGCCTCTCCAACACTTGTTACTATTTGTCTTGTTGATGATAGCCATTCTAACTGGGGTGAGGTGATATCTCATTGTGGTTTTTATTTGCATTTCTCTGATGATTGATTAGTGATGTTGAGCATTTTTTCATATGTCTATTTGCCATTTGTATGTCCTCTTTGGAGAAATGTCTCTTCAGGTCCTCTGCCCATTTTTCTATTGGGTTGTTTGTTTTTTTGTTGTTGAGTTGCATGAGTTCCTTGTATATTTTGGATATTAGCCCCTTGTTGGAGGCACCGTTTGCAAAAATCTTCTCCCATTCAGTTGGTTGCCTCTTTATTGTTGATGGTTTCTTTTGCTGTGCAGAAGCTTTTAAGTTTGATATAGTCCCATTCATTTATTTTAGCTTTTACTTCTCTTGCCTTTGGAGTCAAATTCATAAAATGGTCTTGAACCCAAGATCCATATGTTTAGTACCTATGTTTTCTTCTATGCAGTTTATTGTTTCAGGTCTTATGCTTAAGTCTTTGATCCATTTTGAATTAATTTTGGTACATGGTCACAAATAGCAGTCCAGTTTCATTCTTTTGCATGTGGCTTTCCAATTCTGCCAGCACCATTTATTGAAGAGGCTGTCTTTTCTCCATTGTATATTTTTTGCTTCTTTGTCAAAAATTATCTGTCCATATTTATGTATTTTTATTTCTGGGTTCTCAATTCTATTCCATTGGTCTATGTGTCTGTTTTTGTAAACACATTTTAAGAAAGGAAAAATTGTGTTAAAATTGTAATATTCAATACATACTGATAACAAAAGATGAATACAAGTCATGTTTGACTTCTGTAATTACAAGAGGTGCTCAGAGTGGTTACCATCAGTGTCCAGACACTTCTGATTATGGTGATTCGAACTACTGCTTGAGCAGCGTTGACAAAAGTGTCCACTTGTATATATTTGTTTAGCCCCTCGCAGTGTGTGTTTGTGTGTGTGTGTGTGTGTATGTATACATATATACCGTGTTTCCCCAAAAATAAGACCTAACCAGAAAATAAGCCTTAGCATGATTTTTCAGGATGACATCCCCTGAACATAAGCCCTAATGCGTCTTTTGGAGCAAAAATTAATATAAGACCCCGTCTAATTTTCGGGGAAACATTATATATATATATATATATATATATATATATATATATACACACACACACACACACACACACATATGTATACTTTATTCATGGTCCAGTATATGGTATACTTTGATGACTATTCCACATGCACTTGAAAAATGTATGGCTTCTGCAACTGTTGAGTATAATGTTATACAAATGTAAATTAACTACTTTGACTGATAGTACTTTTGAAATCTTCTATATTTTTATGAATTTTTTTGTCTACTGGTTCAATTAGTTCCTGTTGGAAGAATGTTAAAATTTCCAATAGTCGTTGTGGATTTTTCTATTTCTCCTTTAAGCTTCACCCGGTTGAGTTTTATACATTCTGAAGCTGTTATTACATGCATATTATACTCATTCAAGTTTGTTATGCTGTCTTGATGGATTGGCACTTTTGTCATTATGAAATATCGCTTTTTATCTCTGGTAATAAGTCTTTGTCTTAATGTCAGCTTAGTTTTTTATGATTAGTGTTGCCATGGTATATAATTTTCCATCTTTTACTTCTAAAGTATCTGTTTTGGTATTAAAATGTATATATTGATGGACATTGCTTTCATATGCAATCTGCCTATCTCTGTCTTTTAATTTGGGTGTTAATGCCATTTATATTTAATATAATTATTAATATTATTGCATTTAAATCTGTCTTACATTTTTTTCTATTTATCACATCTGTTTTTTGACCAATTTTTCTTTTGCCACACTTTTGTGGTAATTGAGAATTGTTTTTTAAATTTATCTCTTCTTTCTGCTTTTTTATAGCTATAACTCTGTTTTATTATATTGTTTTTAGTGGTTACACTAGCTATTGCAATGTGTTTTCTTAATTTATCATAACATACTATAAGTTAACATATCTCTTTTCATATAATGTACTAACCTTACAAGAGTCCCCACCTTTTGTCCTGTTGTCATACATTTTATTTCTACATATGTTATTATCCCACAATATATCATTAGTTTTACTTTAAACAGTCAATTTTCTCTTAAAGGAAACAAATGAAAAAGTCTTATATTTACCTATGTATTTACCATTTCTGGTACTCCTCATTCCTTCATGCAGATTTGATTTTCCATTTGGTGTCATTTTCATTCATTCTCAAGAACTTCCTTTAACATTCCTTGCAGTGCAGGTTTGCTGGTGATGAATTCTTTCAAACTTTGCTTATTGAAAAAAAAATTTTTTTGTGCTTATTTTTGAAATACATTTTTTCTGGATATGGAATTCTAGGTTGACAGCTTTTCCCATCTGCACCTTAAACATGTTATTCCTCCATCTTCTAATGTGCTTTGTTTCTGAGGAGAAGTCAGTGCGCATGTTTACTCTGAGTGTCTCAGTGTGTGTGTGTGTGTGTGTGTGTGTGTGTGTGTGTGTGTGTGTGTGTTAAATGTGTCCCAACTGTGATTCATAGAGTCTCTTGAATCTATGGGTTGGTAGCTTTCCTCAGTTTTGGAAAATTCTCCTCTACTTTTACTTCAAAATATTGCTTCTTCCAAATTCTCTTTCCTCTCCTTCTGAAGCTATAAATTATTTTATACCAGACCTTTTTCAAACTGCCCATATATCTCTTGCACTGTGTCATTAATTTCCATTTCCATCTCCTTTTACTCTCTGTGCTTCGTTCTACATATTCTACAGATCTGCCTTCTAATTTACTATACTTCTTTTTTGCTTCTAGTTTTAATAGTTAATATGTTGCAAAACCATCCATTGAGTTAATTTCAGTTGCTGTATTTTTCAGCTCTCAGATTTTATTTAATGATTTTTTAATACAGTCCAAATCAATTTCTCCACCTTTTCATCTATATTTTTGAACATATAAGTTATCTGATAAAAAAAGTTCCATGTTAGATAACTCCAAATAACTAGATCATTGATAGGTGTGTCTCTATTGCCTTCTTTTTCTTGATTATTAGTTATTTAGTCCTGTATCCTGAAATATAATTTAATTTCTAATTGATATTAGACATGTGTTTTAAACAAAATATGGTAGAGGCTTTGGATATATTATCTTCCTCCACTGAATTTTTTTTTTTCTTTCTGGAAAACTATGAGTAAATCACTTTTATCCAACCACAGATTGAAACTGTTTGAGAGTAGGTTTCAGGCATTGCAAGGACTAATTTATTTATGGGTTGTCTTAAGTGTAGTTCTTCAGGTGTCTCAGCTGAAAAGTCAAAGGTTTCCTTGCTAAATCTGAACTCCAATTTTTGTGTTTTTAGGGCCATGAAACTGCTGCAACACTGCTTATCATTTTAGTGTCTTAACAGTCACTTTCTCCTCCCATCCTTGTGTTTTGGTCTTAAGATTTAAGATTTAGCAAGCTTAAGATTTAGCAAATACTTTGAGGGGAAGTAAGCTTACGTTTCTGAGGTTCCTTTTACTTCTGGGATCTTGGCCCCTCAATCCTAGCTACCTTGATAGCCTGGGACTCTAAATTTTGGACATAAATAAAATTATGGACTGCCATAAACTTTAGGCTTTCACTTTCTTCTGCTCAGTGTCTCTGCCCCACACTCTGTGTTAGAAAATGCCCCACAGGGAAAAAGCAATGATGAATATGGGGACTCAATGTGTTTCTCTTCTCTCTGAAATCTTATACTCTCAGGTACTTTCCTAACTGCTTTGGTTGTTCTCTTATGCCTTCAGTTGGCTGGATTTGTTTTCGGTGTTTATCAAGTTTTTACAGTTGTTATTTGTGGCAGAAGTGGTCTAATACAAGGTATTCTGTCATAGCCAGAAGCAAAAGTCACCACTTTTGCTTTTGTCAAAAAATATACTTGAGCTTCTACTGTGAATGCATCTGTAATTATACACCTCTTTCAAAGAAGATAGACAATGCGTCTTTCCCATCCTTATTTTACCTGCTACCACCGATTTTAATTGGTGTAAGATCATTTTACCTCGTTAATTGTTGTTAATTTTATAAATTAAGAATCTTCTCTTTCAAGAATTATTTATGTCACTTTTATTCTGTTTTGTAATCATATTTACCACAGTTATTTAGAATAAATTATGTGCTTAAATGCTTTCAGTTGCTCATTACCAGTTCTTCCACACCATGACTTTACTATTTATGAGTTTTAAATTTTGATTCATTTTTTTTCAGCTGGCTGAAGTAGATCTTGGAGTAATTTTTCAGGAAGAATGCATGAGTCAAATACTTTGTGAGTCCTTGCATAACTGAAGTTATTGGTCTGTTGACTTCATATAGGAACCACAATTTTCAAGTATTCAATCATTTACCTAGGAAAAAAAATCAAGCACTTAACCTGAGCAAAGTACTGTGCTGGATGCTAGGGATACAGCAGTATGCAAAATGTGCATGGTTGATGCTTTTATGGATGTTACACTCTAATGGGAAAAACAGAGATTAACATCTGATAACACAATTAATTACTGGTGATCATGGTGACAAAGGAGATTAACAGAGTTCTAGTCAGGAGAGGAGCCAGAGTCATAGGAAAAGCTTCTCTGAAAGGGTAAAAATTAAAAGAAGACTCAACAAATCAATTGAGTGATCTAGAGTGCTTTTATTTGGGAAGGGATGATAAATCCTAGGCAGAGTAAACAGCATTTGCAAGAACTTGAAGCTGGATGGAATAGGAAAGAAAGACAGTGTAGTTGGTGTGTAAGGTAGGAGAGAGAATGGTGTGTTATGTGGCTGGTGAAATGGGCAAAGGCAGATGACAGAGCCTCGAAGTCCTCATTGGAGGTTTTATGTGAGGCAAAATCACTGAAGGAAATTGAACAGAGATGTGGCGTGGTCCATCCTGACTTTTTATTAAGATCACACTAGTCTCTGCCGAAGGATTCAGACAGGGATGAGAGATACACTGACCAAGGAGGCTATTTGCTATTGCAGAGTTTCCAGTGAGAGATGATAGTGGCTTGACTTAGACCGGTGGCAGTGAAAACTATAAGGTAGATATGTTTACAACCATGGTGGAGATACCTTTCACTCTTCTATTTCACCCACCCAACATCAAATCCATTGGCAAAGTCTGTCTCTGCTGTACCTTTGAAATCTATCCAATCCAATCACTTCTTCCCATCCCTTCCTCTTTTCCCTTAGTTCAGGTCCCCATCGTCTCTTGTCTGGACTATTGCAGTCGCCTCCTAGCTACTCTTCCTCTATCTGTGATCCCTTTCACAGAGTGATCCTATTGAAACATCAATCAGATGAGGTAATTCCTCTCAAACTCTCCAACTATTTCCCATTTTCAGACTGAATAAAATCCAAAGCTTTAACTGTAGCCCACGAGGCCAAACATGATCTGGCCTTGTTAGTTCTGATATCTCTGGCCACTCGCTATTTTGCTAATTCTAGTTCAGTGACCCTGACCTCCTTGTCATTCCTCCACCATGCCCAGGGCCTTTGCATTTGCTGTTCCCTTTGTGAGGAACACTCTTCCCCTAAACCTTTGCATGGCTTGCTCTCTTACATTGTGTCAGGTTCTGCTCAAATGTCTCAGCTTAAGAGACCTACTCCTGACCATCCTGTGAGAACATTTGCTGCATTGCCAGTCTGTATCCTTTTACCCTGCTTCATCTTTCTTCATAGCACTGACATATTGAATAGCTTTGTATTTATCTATATTTTGTCTGTTTTCCTCAACTGCAATGTGAGTTTCTTGAGAGCAGATGTATTGTTATGTTCATTGTTACATGGTCAGAAATATCCATAATATGAATGATTTGTTTGAATGTGGGAGCTAGGAAAGAGATAATGCCAGGAATGCCTGCCAGATTCCCAGCTTAGACAATGGAGTAGCTGGGACCTCTATTCACTGAGAACAGGAAAGGGGAGGAGAATTTTGGGAGAATCATGAGTTCAGGACTGGACATGTTGAACTTAATATAGCTACACAACATCAAGTGGGGATGTCTAGCAGTGAGTTGGACACACGGGCTTATGAAATGATAGATGTTTGGGAGTCCTTAGCACTAGGGTGACCAACTCATCCATTTGTTTGGGACCTTGTCTGATTTTAGGACCGAAAGTCCCACATCCCGGGGAATCCCTCGGTCCTGGACAAACCAGGCCAGATGGTCAGCCTACAGTCAGCATGTACGTGGGAACTGAAGTCATGGGTGTGAAGGCATAAAGGCAATCATGGGGAGAATGTGCAGAGTGAGAAGATGCCGGCACACACTTGAGGAGCATCAGTGAGAAAGGCAGGGAGCGCATGCGCCATCTCCCATTAGGCTGTGGGTTACCTGTGGGCTGGGAGGTATGACGCATGGTGGCTGCCCAATCACAGCTGTTAGGAGTGAAAAAATAATGTTTAAAGGTTGACTGAATGAGGTACAAAGGAGACTGAAAGAGACAGGAGTAGAGTTTGAAATGAAAGCTTTAAACGTTGTGTCACACCTGTCCTCTGCTCAAAACTCTTCCAAGTTTTTACTCTCTCAGATAAAAATTCAAAATCCTTGCTTGCAAGGTCTGCTCACACCCCCAGTGGCTCTCCACACCCTCATCACCTCCTTTTCTTTCCCCCACTCTCTGCTCCAGCCACATCTATCTCCTTAAACTTTCCAGGGCTTTCGTACATCTTTGCCTGTTTTCCTGTCCCCCTGATACTTGCAAGGCTGGTATAAGAAGGAACTGGAATCAAGAACGATTTTTTTCAATCTTTTTTTTTTTAATCTCTCCTCCCCCACCTTTGTATTGTAAGTTTCTCTAATTTTAGCAATTTCTGGTGAGTATGTGGTGGTATTTCATTGTGATCTTAATCTGCACCTCTGTGAATAATACCGTTGAGCATTTCTTTTTGTCATTTGGACACGCTCTTCTGTGAAGTGCCTCATTAAGGCTTTTTGTCTATTTTTATATTGGGTGGTCTATCTTTTTCTTATTGTTTTGTATAGATTCTTTACATATTCTGAATACTAATCTTTTGTCAGATATATATAATAAATATATTCCACTACACTGTAGCTTACCCTTTCCCCTTACCGTTTCCCCTTTTGATGAATTCTTTTTTTTTAAATTAAATTTATTGGGGTGACAATGGTTAGTAAAGTTACATAGTTTTCAAGTGTACATCATCTGTAATACATGATCTGTATATCACATTGTGTGCTTACCACCCAGAGTCAGTTCTCCTTCCATCACCATATATTGGATCCCTTTTACCCTCTTCTACCATCCCAGTATACCAATCTTCTTCTTCATGGTTTGTGCTTTGTGTGTTCTATTAAAACATTTTTTTTCCCTACCCAAGGTCATGAAGATATTCTCCTATATTTTCTTCTAGAAGCTTTATTGGTTACTTTTCACATTCAGATCTACACTATCTAGAAATCCTTTCCACACTGTACTGCATTACCACTTTTCTTATGTCCAGTGGCTATATATGAGTGGGGCTGTTTCTAGATTTTTTTATTCTTTTCCATTGATATCTTTGCCTGCCTTTGGACTAAATAGCATATTAGCTTAACTACCATAACTTTATAGTAAGTCTTAATATCTGGTTGTGTACATTCCTCCAAGTGATTCTTGCGTTGAGAGTGTGCATGCTAACTGTCCATCTAGCTGCCTCTGAAATCAGATGTGAGCTAAAGGGATGCGGCACAGGGCCCAAAAGGGTCTGCTCAACCTACGCTGGTTGCATTGCCCCTTGTGTGAAATACAAACTCCCTGTGAAGGTCTGCAAGGCCCACGTGCTTGTTCCTGCCCATGTCCTCAATCTTCTCTCTCCATTCTCCTTAACTCACCACATCCCAGTAGGATTTTTGTTCCTTTGAAAAATGACATTCCAGGCTTGTTCCCGTCTTAGCATCTTAGTACTTACTGTTCTTTCTCTCTGGATATCTCTTCCTCATATTATCACAAGGCTAGGTTCTTCTCATTATTCAGATGTCTGCTCAAATGTCCCTTTCTCGGAGAGATCCTCTGACCACCTTCCCTAAATAAATTTTCCCTTTCCCTTCCACCCTTGCCCATACTCCATTGAATTGCCCTGCATAATTACAAGACATACCAATATCTGAACTAACATCTGTCTGTTTAATTGTTTATTTGTCGTGTTATAGTTCTTCCTCCCACTAAAATGTAACTTCCAATGGCTGTGGGAGCTTATCAGTCTTTTTGCATCATAGCTGGATGTTTAGCTAGTAGAGTGGTGTTTGGCACATAGAAAGTGCTCAACAAATATTGGTGGAAGGAATTTCCTTTACTTTAACTGTTTGGTCTCAATATCCTGTGGACACCTGGTTTTCTTCCTCTTCTCAAAAGTTTTGGAGATATTTGCAAACAGCAATCACTTTTCCCTGGAATGTTCTCTTCTTAAAATTACATTTCTTTAGTTGCTTCCACTTTTTATACACCAGTACATCTTATCTCTGGCTTAGCTGTTTGGTGTATCATAGAATTAATTAGTTCAACAACACTCTTGAGTCACACCTTGTGCTTTCTCTCTGTGAACCTATTCCTACCATATACACACAAACACACCTTGTCTTTCCCAGTGCTGCTCATGACCAGGAGACTCAGTAAGTATTTGTTGAATGGAAGGCTGAATATGATGAGCTACAAACAGACAATCCCTGGGTAGTGAGGTCTTGGAGGGTGAAAGAACCAAGCATGGCTTCCCTGGCCAGATTTATTACTCTCCCTTTCACTGCATCCTGTCACCCATACGCCCAGAGCCTTTGTAAATCACTTGATTTTATTCCTTTACTTACACATTTTTTTATGACTGTCCTTTTAGGACCACATAAATCAGATGTCAAATCAGGTTATTAGCAGGGGCTATTTTTTTCTCTCCTGTCAACAACCTTAGATTTTAATTCACTTTGGACTTTTCTATTTCTCTTTGTAACCCTTCTCTGGGATGTTGGACAAGGGCAGAAAGGTTTGTTCTGAGTTAAAATTGGGGGAGTTAGGCCAGATGTCATACGACAAATGTATAGTCTTGTAATGCTGAGAATGGTGGAAAAAGAACTTTCTACCTTTGTCACTGACCTTAACCTCTGGGTTAATCGGGGAGCTTTCCTTATTAGCTAAGGAAAAAGAAGGATTCTCTCCAAATTGATAGCATTGGAGAAACATTAACTTCAGGGTAGAGATTAAAATTTATTCCATCATTCGAACCATATTTGAGAGAACTGATAAGGAAATGTAAAGAGGGAGGAAGTTAGTCTCTGGGCTCTGTAATCTGTTTCATAGGTCTATTAGCCTACTTACAATAACTTTGTTATCATTTTAATATGTGGTAAACTGAGAGCCGTCACATATTTTTATTTTGCAAAATGATTTTGGTAATTTTTTAAAACTCAACTTTTTAAATTTATGATAACTTGCACAGGTTTTAGGTATACCATGAGCTTTGACACACATATGTATGAGTATGTGTAACCACCATCCCTACAAGTGATAAATCCATTACGTATTAACATACATAACACATTTTTTATGAAAAGTAATCTGTTTTCCAAAACAAACAAAATAAAGACTGGGATTGCTTCACAGTTTTGTAAATTTTTCAATGTCTAGCTTAATAGAAGATGGCTAGATTGATTCTTGCATCTGTTTCTGCATTCTATCTGTTACAATATCACACATTATGCCTCTGGAAAACTACACTGTATACTCATGAAACAATGCGAATGAAAATGCAGATAACATCAAAGTATGATTATGAAAATAGCTTTTACCTCATGGACTCCCTGGAAGAGACTCAGAGACCTGCCAGGAGTTCCTGAACACTTTGAGAAGCACTTTTGAGAGCAATCATGTCAGCTGGGAAAAAAGACACTTTTACTTGTCCCAGTTCAATTTTCATATATTTTTTTTCTTGTCCTTTTGCATTGGCTAAGACCTCCATTACAATGTGTAACAGAAGTAAGGAGAGCAGACATCATTGCCTTATTCCCAGATTTGGGAGAGAGCTTTTAATTATGTTAGGAGTTTTGTAGATGTTCTTTAGCAGATTGAGAGTTTCCAGTGTTGTAGTTTTCTGAGGGTTTTGTTTGTTTGTTTTAAATTAAAGTTTATTGGGGTGACAATGGTTAGTCAAGTATCTTTTTCCTTTTTTTACCATGAATCAACTTATCATTTCTGGGATAAACCCCATTTTGTAAATATTTTTATATATTGCTGGATTAAATGTGCTCATATTTTGTAGAGCGTTCTTATATTGATATTTGTAAGATTTATTGGTCTCTAATTTTTTTCTTCTAATACCTTTGTTAGGTTTTGTTATTGTCATCTATGTTGACCTCATAAATTGAATTGGAAAGAATTCCTTACTCCTTTATTTTCCTAATGAGTTTGGTTAGATTGATACTATTTCTCATGTAAGTGTTTTGATAGAATTCACTAGTGAAACCATCTGGGTCTGGATCTGTTTGTGTGAAAGCTTTGATTATAAATTTAAGTTCTTTAATAGATATAGGCTGTTCAGTTTTTCAATTTTTATTTCTTGAGGCAGTTTTGATAAATTGTGCTTTTCGAAAATTTATTTTCTTCTATGTTATTGAATGTATGTGTATGAAGTTGATTATAATATTTTCCTATTATCCTTTTAATGTATGTCATTTCTTAAATTATTGACTTTCTGATATTGATAATTTGGGTTTTCTCCATTTTTTGTTTGTTTTCTGAGTTTTGAAGGAATTTGTTATTACTAATAATATTTTCTTAGAAACAAATTTGGGCTTTGGTAATAATCTCATTTTTTTCTATCTCATTGATTTCTGCTTTTTTCTGTATTTTTTATCATCATATTTAATTTTTTGTTGTTGTTCCTTGCTTCTTAAATTGAAAACTTAGTTAATCGATTTCAAATCTTCATTTCTAATATAGGCACTTTTAATGCATACCTTTATCTCTCTGACTGCTCTAGTTGCCTCCGATAGGTTTTATTTTCCTCATCATTCAATGTAAAATACTTTTTGTTCCCTTTTAATTTCTTCTTTAACCCATGGATTATTTAGAAGTGTGTTATTTAAACTTCAATTATTTGGGTTTAGTTTTGCTTATCTTATTACTATGGTTTTCTAATTCAAAATAATTGTGGTCAGAGAATATACTGTATAAGACTTCAATTTTTTGATGAAGGCACCTGGTTTATCTGATGGCATTTTACATCCACTTGAACATGATATGTATTCTGCAGAGATATTGCTTAATTTTAAACTTCAAGTGTGCGTGTTAAAAATTTAGAGGTAACCACTAACATTCAAAGTAGAATGTATAAGTTATATACCAAAAGAAGTAAAGAAAACTTGGTAATTTCAATAAAAGGCAAGAATGGAAAAACTGAAACAAAACAATAAAAATATTGATAAATAAAAATGACACCATAATAGAATGAAAATGGTAACCCGAACGACCCACATGAACAAATATTAAATAAACACATACACACATTAAAAATAATTCATGGGTCATAAAATAAATGATAGTGATAATTAGAAAATATTTAGAACTAAATGAATAGGCTACATATCGAACCTTGTGGAATGCAGCTAAATTATAGGATGAACAAAACCCCCCAAATTAATAATAAATTGAAAACTTTTCTGACAAGGAAATAAAATGAGAAAGAGAAGGCATAAGTGTAAAATGCCACAAATGAAAACGCAGACCTAACAATACATAGAGTAGAGATGTAAGAAATCAGAAGAAAACACTATGACAGCCTGCCTACCAAAACATTTGAACACAAGGTAAATGAGTCTGTTACATTAGACTTATTGGGGGGTTTTTAAAAATAGCAATTCCTCGGCCTCTCCCAGGTGAAATAAATCCGAATCTCTGAGGGTAAGCAGGACATTAGCTCCAGCAGGGAATCCTGATGGGCAGCCAGCGCTGCGGGCTACTGCCCTAAGCGGTGATAGGCTCATTAGAGAAGGCTCTCAGGGCTGTGGCCTTCGCCCTCTCAGATAACTGTCACGGGAGGGCCCCCTTGTCTTCCCTCCAAGACGTGAGTAGCAGACCTCACAGAACACTAAAATGTGTGACACATTCCTCCCCCTATTGCCCCTGTGGTTAAATTTAATGTCACCCTGATGCTTTAAACAGAGGCTTTTCTTCAATGAGTAGGATTACACCCACAGAAGCGAGCATCATTTTTCAGCCAGTGGTCCTGGGATTCTTTTCCTCTGAATCAATGGTACATTTTTAAATTTTCTCTGGTGTGATTCTGATTTAATTTTTGAATCAGAATTGAGAAGTGCTTTCTTCAAAATAAATTTAATGATAGCATTATATATGGGACACAAAAGAAAAGTGTAAGACAGGCAAATCCCAAAGGCCTTACAGTCTCATTGGGAATAAAAGATTCACCTGCACACATATATGCATGCAAACGCACACACATGTACTAGGTTGTGTAAGATAGTCTTTGACTAAATAGGAGTTTGAGTGGTGATATCAGTCAGGGAGGATGTGTGGAAAACAGAAACCGTTCTGGCTATGCTTTAAAAAAGAGGCATTTAATAAAGGGATTTGGGTGTTTGCAAAATCACTGGAAGGTCTAGAGAAACAGGCTATAGGCTAGTCCTCCACAGATGATTCTAGAGTGACAATGTCAAACTAATCCATTGAGAGAACTGCTATCTCTGCTGCATCGTTTGGCAAGAAGGAGAATCAGGAAATTAGGGGGCCAACTGCTAGCCCTGTGATCACACCCACAGAGCAGTGATTTGGGTGTCGTGAGCCTTGGCCAAAAGGGTTGCTCCAAAGCCATTCTGTGGCTTCTAGGTCCACTCCAGAAAAGAATGGGTGCTTCCCTGCCATACTTTTCCTCCTAGTTAACTAAGTCACTTCCAAATTCTAGTCTTGCAAGAGTGCATTTCATTGTTAGAAACTAAGTCACAAGTGAAATCCTAACTGGCAGTCTGGGACATGCCGTTGTCAGCTTTCCAGGCCTCGAAGTATGGGAAGGCACACCAGGAGGAGGTTGAGCCAAAAAAATCTCCCTTAGGGGAGATGGGATATCAGAGAATGAAGAGAACATGTAAACTAAACCCTCGAAACCTAGACTATTTCCTCGCTTGCTGCCCGTCACGAAAGGACACACATCAAACTGCCCATCAGAGCTGTCAATTTCTACTGTATAAAAATCTTTCACATGTGTCTTTTAATTTTCTTCTGCCAGTGCCTTAAATCAAACCTTTATCATATTTTGACCTATGCTACTGCAAGAGCCTACTGACAACTTGGTTTATAGTTCTATTACTATAAACCCTTGTGCACAGTATTTCTAAAAGAATATTTTAAAAAAATAGTTCTTTTATCAATACATTTATCTAACATTGTAATTTCATGATGCTATAAGCATTGTCTTCATTATCTTTAGTGCTATATATTGTCATTTCTTAGCACATAGTAGATATTCACAATTGTTGAGTGAATGAACAATAACAATATTTCCCAAGTGTGATATGTGTATGCAAAGTAATTTAATGTGGTACATGGGTGAATTCTTTTAATAGATACATCGTTATATTAAATATGTTAGAAAATATAATTAGCACATCAAGTCTATGATATTATAGATATCAGCTAAAGTAAAGAGTGAGCCCATGTTAAAAAAAAACACAAAAGGACATGAGCGCAAACATGGATGCGAATATCATAAATATTCATGATGACAGACTGTGAATAATCAATGTTGGAAACAACTACTAGCGTCACTCTTTGGCTAAAAGATGTCTGTCTGAGGCACCCATCACCTTGAGCGTAACATTTCCTGAGTAGAAATCCTCTCTCACCGGATCCACCAATACCTATTCAGCCTCACCTTTGCCACTCCCATTGCATCCCATTCTCCAAACTGCATGTCCTACACAGCCACATGAAACTCCTTACTGCGCCCTCAGTGTCATTTTCATATAACCCCTAGTCTCTTCACATGCAGTTCTCTGCCTGAAACGCTTGCTCTCCACTGCGTCTCTATGGAATAGGAAACAACCATTCATCCTTCAAAACCCAACTAAGATGTCAGCCTTGCAACTATGGTGAGCTAAAATAGGGAAGCCATAGATGGATGCAAGGTGGTATCCCAGAGAGGCTCTCCATGTGAAATGACACTTAGGTCAGTTCATCATGATCCAACGAGAGGTCTTCCCACTCAGAATGCCAAAACTCAATTTTTTCAGCTCTTCTCAGAGCTGATTGCATTCAAAAGGAATGCCCCATGTGATCTCAACAGGCTGTCATGGTTCACCATTAGACATCATATCCATATACAGATATGTTACTATTGCAGCTCTTTCTTCCTCACTGCCTTTGGCACTGCCCTTATGAGGATGAAGCACCAGTCTCTCTTGGAAAGCCTGCAAGCATATTGCAGCAGGGGCTCACCCGTGACCTGGCCTGAGGTGACCTTCTCCGTGGTGAGCAGAGCCGCACCAGGGTGGCAGGGTTGGTTTCTCCTGAGGCCTCTCTCCTGGGCTTGCAGATGGCTACCTTCTCCCTGTGACTTTCCTCATATGAGCGTCCCTGGTGCCTTTCTGTGTGTCCTAATCTTCTCCTCTTATAAGGACACCGGTCAGATTGAATTAAGGCCCACCCTAGTGGCCCATTTTCACTTACTTACCTCTTTAAAGTCACATTTTGAGGTGGTGGGGTTTTGGACTTCCACATACGAATTTTAGGATGACACAGTTCATTTCATAACAGCTCCCCTGGTAAGCTCCTTGTTCCTCAATCTTTGTCCCAAAACATGACCGTAGATGAAATAGCCACTCTGAATCAGTGACTGTGGAATAGCCTTGGATTAGAGGAGTAAAGAGGAGGCCCAGCACCCTTCTGGGATAAGCAAGACCTAGGAAGGAAGCCCATGTCGAAAATGGCTCCTAACTTCTGTTTTCCTAAAGAAGGCTGTGCGTTTTAATTATAAATCTTCTTAATATAATTTGGCCTCAGTAGCTCTTGCAAGACGTGTGCTGGGGAAAGATCACGGAACATATCTTTTCAGTAAAAAAAAAAAAAAAATTACACACACACACACACACACACACACACACATCCATCCTCAGCAAAGCAGGATAATTCAAAACATCTTCAGCTAGGTTCTCTGGAGACCAGCAACAAATGATACAGAACAGGTAGTCAATGTCCCTATATCTGGTTAATATATTTAAAATCGGGTTGGACTCAATAAATAAATATTTATTGAAGACTTGCTGTTCTGACAATTAGTAAGAATCTAGCGGAACCCTGGGTATAAATATGCAAAGGAAGCCAAAAAGAGGCTCACAGTTCTGAAGCCAGAGGGGCATAATTGGAAAGCAGGCAGGTAAGGCAGGTAAGGCTGTGGCTGTGATTGCTCATATGTCCCCCCTGTCTCGCAGGTCCCCAACCCTGTCTTCCATGTTTAAGGGTGCTCTGAGCCCTGGAGGTTGAGCTGAGGTGCCATCCTTGCAATCAATGAGCTCATTACCCTGGGAAATGGTTTCTTTTCCCTTCAGCTCCTTTGCGGATTTCATTTGCATTTCCTCAGACCTGTTTTCATTTTCATCAGCCTGGGCTGGCAGTTGATGGGGGCTGGGGCTGAAGCCGCCTCCTAGCCAACTTACCCTTTCAATATTGCTTCTGGTTGGGCCTGTTTGGGCTTGCTTTGCCAGCACAATCCCGAGTGTCATTCAGGCAATTAAAGAAGGTATTTTATTTTATTCAAGGGGGCTGTATCATGCCTATTTCAGGAGCTATTTGATGGGAACTGGGGCAAAAAAAAGTCCCTTGAAAATGGCATCCCATCTGTAGCCCGATGCGAAAGGATCACAGAATTAGCTTTTCTTTAACACTATTATATTCTTTCAATAGGGTGTAAAGTTTTAGGAGATGAACTTCATGCTCCATGTCACGGGAGCAGATTGGTTTTGCATGTGTGACAGAGCAGGCCCTAAGACTCCAGCCATGGGGGGCAGGGAGGAGTATGGTGCAGAAGCGCAGAATTCTTAAGTGACTCAAATGTCTTTCCAAGGCCTACATCTGCTTAAAAACTTTCCCTGGATATTACGTGTCTGTTTTCCCTAACTTTTTCACTTCCTTTAAACTCTAACTAGCAGGGTAATTCAGGCCACTGTTCCCTGTTCTTGTTTAGAAGTCCACTTCTTTATGACAATGTAAGTGGAATTGAGTCTATGCACGCTGGGTGCCAACTCCAAATGTCAGCCATTTGAAGTCATTTTGTCTTTTCTTGCCTTCAGTCTCCTTAGAAATGAATCTTCTTGCTTCGGCTTAGTCTCATCCATGGGGAGACTGAGGTCCCAGACCTCCCTGTGCTTAAATTCACAGAGCGGGACATGTGAGTTCACGTCCCCAGTAACTACAAGGTCATGGCTGGAACATAAGACTCATTTATATTACATCCTTGGATCCTATCTTTTTGATACGAGAGTTGCCTGCAACATGTATAAAGCTAGAGTATAATATCTAGAATGGTATTTGCTAAACCTTCTAAAAAAATGGAACACCATACAATATTTTATTCATAACTATAAAAACTTTTTTGCAAAAACAAATACCAGATAAGAAACCAACCAAACAAAAAATTCCAAGAGTATATAGGGTTAACAACAGTAAGTCATCAAATCAGCTATCAGAATAACAAAGAGGAACCATTTTAAAAAAAACAGAAATCCTGGTACTGTTTGAAATCACTTAGTTATCATACACAAAAAACATAAAGAAGTTGTTTTCCTTCCTTTTCTAATAATTACATGGCATAATTTAATATTGCTAGCATTTGGTTTCCAAAAGGCCTTTATGTTCTAATAGATGTATTTGTATGAAGCAAACCTCTCAAACAAATAATTCATGGTGAGATGCAGTCTAGATGTGAGAATAACTCTACAACTGTACAAGCATTTACTATAGAGAACATTGTTGGAGAACTCCTGGCACCAGAATCCAGGAGGATTAATCAAAGGTGAAAAGACCTCAAAGAGGTTCTGAAAGGACACTTTTGTATCTAGCAGGAAAAGGCCAGAAAATGCTAGACGAAGATGGTAATTCAGAAAGAAAACAAAAATAAATTTTTCTTTCCCTTCTGTTTATCTCTCCTTAGCGTGGAGGGAGTGTCGTTGCATTCTTGGATTTCCAGTGTGTGTCTAGCATAGCTCCCCTGCTCCCCTGCCTCTGGTGGATTATCCGCCCTCTGGGGACCGGTCCCTGTTTTGCAGACATCTGAGGGTCCTTCCCCGATGCCCAGGATGCACCACCAAAACTGACCTCAATGATCACACCTAAAAATTGCCAACCCATCAGTAAGAAACCATACTGAGATGTCATTTAAGACAAAGCATTGCTAGAGATGGAAAGAGGTTTAAAGAAGATGTTTCTGTGTTTGAGGAGATCACAACTGATTTGAGAAGATAAGGCATGTGGAAAATTAAACATGAAAAAAATCATAATGAATTTGAAATGCTAAGACAAAAAGTGCCAGAGGGGTGGATAAAACATACCACCTCTCCCCACCAGCCAGAGGAACTAAATCAACAAGATGGCCCACCTCCTTCAGAAGACCTGTCTTCAAGTCCAAATTTGGCCCTGTCCCTTTACTTAGTGGCTGCTGGTTGCCTGTTCTTAGGCTGGTTTATTAATATTTATGAGCCTGTGTTTCTTTAGATACAAAATGAGTTTATATTACCCATAGGATTATTACCCTATGGATATTATCATAGGATCATTGAAGATTGCTAAAATAATGTATGCAAAGTCTCTAGTGTAAAGTATGAAACAATATATATTCAAAAAACGTTATTAGCCTTCTTCCATCTACCCATGCATTGTCTTCAAAGCTTTGTGACCACAGAGACTTTATGCAGAATTAAAGTCCTGAGAAATAACAGACCAGAGTCCAGCAACCTGATATTTTCTAAGTCCTTATAGTCCTGGGATGGAAAATTCTAATTTAAAATCTACCTTCCATTCAGCACTCAGTAGAGCCAAACTTGTATCCATACCCACCTCACACTCACTATTTACACACCCTCAGCTGACTTCAGGCCAAGAAGAAGTACATGTGATCTGACAACTGAGGTAGAGAGCTAAGTAGCACCATGGGCCTCTAGTCCTAATGGACTGCTGCGGTTCTGGGAAATGCACTGCCCCCAGTAAAAGGATGGGAATCTTCTCTAAGTTCTTTTGACAGCAGTGGGTTTTGCTTCAACCCTTCCCTGTCCCTGTCTTAGCGACCTGGACAAGACTGAGCCTCCTGGGCTATTCCAGCTGGACCTCTGCATACTAATACTACCCACAAACCCCTGGCCTTCCTGTGCAGCCACCCTCTTGCCCGGCAGTTTGGCCGGCAATCTCCCTCAATCTTGACTCCTCTGACTGAGCACATTCCTCTCTGAAGTGTTTCTAAACCCCAGCGAGTGGGCCATGGTCCTCACTGATGGCAGACCATGGTGACAGCACTGTGATTGCGTGGGCTGGGGTGAGTTACCTACCCTCTTGGGTGTCTCCTTTTCCCTCAGTCCGCATGTGAAAATGGGGGCCTGTCATAGGTTGGGTAAAATGCACAGGAAATGATAATAGGCAGCCTGAAAGGAGAGGTGAAACTAGCATGGAGCTAAGGAATTAGATAAGTCACTTCTCCATGTGAAACCGTCCAAAAGTTTCCCATGGCACTTGATGGAAAATCCAAACTCTTTCCCGTGGCGCCACGTAAACTGCCCCTACTGCCTTCTCTAAACCTATCTGCCACTTGTTCTCTTCACTCACTGGGATTCAGTCATGCTGTCTTTCTTTCTGCTTTCTCACCACTTTTCTCTCACTCACAGCTCAGAGCTTTCGCTACGGTTTGCTTTCCCTGAAATTTACTTCCCCGAGACTTTTCATAGTTGACTTCATGTCATTCAAGTCTCCACTCAGATGTTATGCCTATTCAAAAAGGACTTCCCTGAACACTATTAAACGTTATCCACCTGCCCAGTCACTTTCTACACTATTATTGTTTTATTCTCATCATTGCACTTATCCCCCTGAATTCATCTTCTTTATAGTTGTGTACTTATTTATTATAGGTCTCCTCTACTAGAATGTCATCACAACAAAGGCCGGGACTTGTATGTCTAGCTCACTCTGTAGTCCTGGTGCCTAAAACAGTGACTGGCACATAGGACAGTCTCCAGAAACAGTATCTGGATGGATAATTCACACTGCTTGAGTAGCACATCTGGCTACCTTGTAAACTGGCTGACATGAAAAGGGCAAATCCAACAACTAGAATAGCAGCAAAAATTTCAAGTGGAGCAAAGGAGGGTTAGACAGGCAAAGGTTATCCAAGGAATTTTGTCCATTGGCAACAAGATTCCAGCCACCTGGACTAGACTTGGGGTGTTTAATGGACCGGGAAGGGCAACAGGACCCCCGCTCTGGGTTAGGGATTACATTGGTCTCAGCCTATAGAGAGACTGGTATTAGATTAGGCAAGGGACTCAGTCAGGACTAAGGAGAAACAAGGTGGAATCCTGGCATGGACAAGCCTACCTAAAAGAGAAAAGAAAGGACTGTCATCAGCCAGACAGTTGACCAGCAATCGACCCTGAAAGTACAAGCTTCCAAATCGGATGGTTGTGGCAGTGGTTTGGTGAGGGTGAGCAATGTGGAACCTTGTCAGTCTGGACTCAGAAAACAGACAGGGACCTCATTCTTGATCCTGCCACAAGGGATCCAAGAGCTGAAGGTGGGGAGTGAGGGGCCAGGAAACCTCCTGCTAGTAAGGAGAAGCTAGGGAGGACAGAGCCACGTAGAGGTGGGAGCTGACAGCTTCTCTCAGCAGCCAGCCTCTGCAAGAGTTAATCAGCTAGCTCACGGCTCCCAGAGGCAGCCAAAGATGAATAGCTGTGTGCTGCGATTACTCTTCCTTTTAAACTGTCTTGTGTCTCCATGTTATAGGCAACACTTTCTGAAGTAAGTAAATCATGCCCAGCATTCATCTCACACATACAGACAAATATGAAATCAACATTTCTCCATGGCCGAAAGATCCCGCTGTTCATCTGCTGCTAGTGGGTATCCTGACTGTCACTCCCTTTCCTAAGGGAATCCAAGGCTGAGAACAAGGACCAGCTTCCATGCCAGGGGCTCCGTTTAGGCATAGTTAGGGGCAACTACCTAAAACAGAAACAGACCATTATGAAATGGGATCACCTGTGCCAATTCTGGGTAGTTTTAATTAGCTCGGGTGGAAGACTCTTCCTAGCAGTACCTGCAGGGGACCTTTAATCAAACTTTACAAGGGCAGGATTAGTTGAGATGGACTAAGTGTACATTAAAAACTGTACAGGTCCCTAAATAGAAACTTCAGCATGGGCAATATTTATGTGCTTTTAATGTGCTTGTATATACTGGTTTCTCAGGCTTTATCTAGTCTGGCTATATACTCACTTTAGAATCATGTGCAGCCTATAGGCCCGAATGGAGGCAGGGAAACAAAGTGACAGAAAGTGCACTGGATCTAGCCCCAACCTGTGGTCCCATGCCTTCAGCAGCTTCTGCATCTCACGTGGTTATTCAAGGAGTGCCTGGGGTGTCTTAAGCAAGACTCACAAGGAAGCGTGCTCTTAGTAAGAGTGGCCCTGGCTTTGCATTCCCCTCCGGGTCCCCAGGGTTCGTCTGTATCCTGCAGAACCCACCATCGCACATGGCAGCCAAGGTGGTGTGAATGGTGAGATGCCAGAACTGCTCTGTGTTTTGTTTTATGTGGAGGATGCTTCTTCGCCTCTTTCCTCTTGTACTTCTTGGAGGGTACGATAGTAATAATGATACTAACTGTAATAATGATAGTGAATTATTGCACGTGGGTTACTATGTGCCAGGTACTATTCTAAGTGCTTTACATGTCATTCATTTGATCCCCATAACAACCTTACAAGACAAATGCTATTTTAACGATGGGGACACTGAGGAATAGAGAAGGTAACTTGCCTAAGGCTGTTTGTGACGCAGTATTCTACAGCTGCGTTTGCTTACATACACACACACACACACACACACACACACACACACACACAGGAAGAGAAAGATGTCCTCAGAAATAATTAATATTTACAATCACACACATACATGCGCACAAATATATACTGTATATAGAGCAATGGTATCATACTTTTAATGCAGTTTTGCAAAATGCTTGTAATGCAGTTTTCTCACTTCCGATGTTTTAGGCATGATATTATGTACTGAATATAGATCTCCCACCATCTTTTTGAACAACTACATGGTGTTCCATTGTGTGAACATACCAAAATGTATTTAATGAATACCTTGTTTTGAACAATAATAGAGTTTTCTAATTTTTTCTATTCTATTAACACTGAAATGAACCTCTTTGGACTTGTATCTTTACACTGTCTTGTTATTTCCCTAATATTAAATTCTAGAAATTGCCTTACTGCTTCAAAGGGGATGCACATTTTCAATTTTGATAATATATTGTGTATATTGCCCGACCGTTCTCTAGAAAGTTTGTTGTATCAATTTGAATTTACACCAAAGCATATGAGAATGCTTGTTTACTCACACTCTAGCCAACATTGGATACTATCATTATTTTTAATAATTTTCAACCTAATAGGTAAGAAACGAGATTTCACTGATGTTTTAATTTATGTTTCTTTGATAGCTAGTGAGGTGCAGCATTTTTTTTCTAGTGATAAAAACATATGTATCTAGATGTACCTGTCCGTAGGCCATTTTCTATTGAAATATCCTCTTTATCTTACTGATTTGCATGAGCCCTGAAAAGATTAAGAAAACTAAACCTTGGTTTGTAATATCTCTTGCAAATAATATTCAGTTTGTCTTTTAATGTTGTTTAAGCTGTTTAGGTGAATGACTGGCTCAGGGTTTAATTTTGCTGCTCACAAGTTATGTAATTTTCTGTAGTCAAACTCATTATTAATCCTTTCCTTTCAGCCACTGAGTCTACACATTTTAAATCTTTCACAGCCACAAGATTACATAAATGCTTATTTATATATTCTGGTATTTTAATGGTTTCTTTTTTCCAATCAAAACTTGAACATCTAGAATTCACTTTTGTGCAAATTATGATATGAGTCAAACCTTTTTTTTCCCCAATGCTTATCTCCTTGCCCCCGATCATATTTTATTGAACAATCCATTTAATAAATAGTTCTTTCCCTAATATTTTAAACTGACATCATTAATATATACCAAATTATTATACTTACTTAACTCATTTTCTGGGTTTTCTTTTTAGTTTTATGAATCAATCTGTCTGACTACTTTGGTACATTACCACATGTGATAATTTAATTTCTACTAGGGCAAGTCAATCTCATTACTCATTTTTCTTGGTCTTTTCATGACTATTCTAACACAATTATTCTTCTAAATGAACTTTAGAATCATTTGGTCAAATTCCAAACAAAAATCTCATCAAATTTTAATTGGGATTGCATTAAATTTATAAATTAATTTGAGGAGAAATGACATCTATAAAATATTAAACTTCTAATCCAGAAACATGGGATGTCTCTTGATTTATTAACATCTTTCATGTCCTTAAGTTAAATTTGTAATATTTCTCTGATAGATTTGTCATACTTCTTATTAAGATCAGTCCTAGATATTTTACATTTTTGTTGCTATTGTTTATCTGATTTTAATAAATTTCTAAATAGCTATTTCTGTTGTATAAAGAAGCTACTGATTTTTATGTTAATTTGGTAACTGGGAACTATGAAATGCTTTTATTATTCTATTTTTCAGATCATTCTCATTTTTTTCTGAGTAGACAATCTTACATAAATAATGTTAATTTTGTCTCCTCCTTCATAATATTTATAGGACTTATTTTGGTTAAATTGTTGTTTTGACACATATGTTTTAATATGGGAACACTATGGAGCAGGGGAACTTTGGAAAAACTCATAGTTCTAATAAGTGTAAAATCATTACTTTCTTTTTAAGTATTGTCTTTAACCAATTCAGCTGACCATTAAACTTTTCCTAATTTTCATTCTAATTATGGGGGGATTTATGTCATAATTAATCTCATTCTTAAATTATTTTCAAATTCTAACAAATGAGAAGGAGAGCAAACAAGAGATTGAGAGTAAGAGCTCTAAATTGTGGACACTGAAATCAGACTGACTAGGTTCAAATCCTGCTTCTGTTACTTATTAGTTATTATTATTTGTGGCTATTATTTCATCTACATGTTGTTCCCAATCTGTAAAACTGGGGAAATAATAACTTCTACTTAACACAGTGGTTGTAATGAATTACACACCTGTGCGGTACAATACATGTCAAATAGCAAGCTCTAAATAAACATTTGCTATGCTTATTTATAATTTTGCTTAGTTCCCAAATCTTTCTCTCACTTGCAATTTGCTATCCATCAACAAGGCAATCTCAGCAGTTCTTCATATCAGAAAACATGAGTAAAACAAATTCAATTCCAGAATTATTGATGATTAATGCATATTTTCACTACACTTTCATGGGAAGGCAAAGTGGTAAAACATTTCTGAAATACCCTTAAATTTTCTCCCCTTTTTCCAAGGTTCTTCCTTCTGTGGTTGCTATATTTCTTATCTTTCTCCTCTGTCTTTGCGACCTCCAAATGTGGTATTATTTGTTTATTTATTTTTAGTTTTATAACAGCAAATATACTTAGATGACTGTGAGAAATTTAATTATATTCTATCCAATCTGAAGTTAAAATCATACTATAACTCATATCATTTCCCAGCCCACATCCCTCTGCACTCTCCCTTCTCTCTTTATATTTAATATACAGCCAATCCAGTAAGATTAACTCTGTAAAAGCCTAAAAACATAGAGGAAATCATTTTCTACACTTCAAATGGGAAAAAATATGTACCATTAATAACCCTCACAATATACTTATGTACTGACTATTATACTTGGATACAGAAAATATGATTCTAACAAATAATTTGAACTTAGACCATGTATACGAATTATCAGAGAATGAAAAAACTGTTCCAAATTATTGATGTTCCTTTCTTAGATGACCAAGAAGACGACTGGTTATGTATGGTTATCTTTCTAGTGGTACCCACCCACCAACCCATGCCTATGCTAAAAGAGTAATGGTTTGATTTTTGGATCACATTAAAAAATCATTTATAAGGAGGGTATTAATATGGCTTTATGTTTTTCTATATTTTCTGAGATTGGATTGTTCGGTTGCCAGATGATATTTAACTATAGAGGTTGATAGTAAGTATAGATGTCACATCCTTGATAGAATTTTCATTACATCACTTCAAGGGTACATATAGCAGGTCTGTTGGCAGTGAATTTCCTCAGTTTTCATTTGTTTGAGAAAGTCTATTTTTCCTTCTCTTTTGAAGGATAATTTTTCCGGCTATAGAATCCCAGATTGAGAGAGTTTTTTTCTTTCAAAATTTTGCAGTCCACTCCACTCTCTTCTTGCTTGCATGGTTTCTGACAAGTCATTTTAATATCTAGTTTTATTATATTATGTTGTTAGAGTGTAGAATGTATAGTTTCAAATGTGGAAAATTGGTTCAGATTTTATTAGTGGGTTAGGATATGAGCATTTTTGTGAAAAATGCCATAAACTTTGTAAAATAATGTGTCTTCTGTTTGTAGTGCAGACAATTCTCCATTTAGATCAGTGAAAGCTATTTATTCAACTTAGTTTTTACTTAATTCAGTTCCTAAGTACTTGTGCTGTGAAAAAATGAAACGTATCTTTGAAGTTTTCAATTGTACTTTCATCAATTTCTGTTTATTAATTCTTACAGTTTTTAAAAATATTTTAATGCTATGCTATTAGTAGATTTAAATTAGTAATTATGATAATTTCATATTGTGTAATCTAAGTCATATTAAGTATATCCTTTGTGTATAACATGAATTTTAATTTGGGTTCTGATAGTACGTTAGACATTTCTGATTTTTTCATTTCGTTAGTATATCTCCACCCCTGTGAACGTCTCTAGACCAAGTTAGTTTTAGAACGTTTCCTATAAACAGTATGTAGGCTGCTTTATAATTTTTGCATTCTTTTCTTTTTTTAACTTTCTATTGATTAGAAAATTATCCACTCTGTTTTATTCTAATGGATTGCCTGTTTTTTTTCTTAAAGCATATTGAACTTTTATTTCTCTATCACAGTGAAGCACATAAGCATTATGTTATTATTGATTATTGATTTCCCTACCCCGTCCCCACCCATACACTCTGTAGCCATGAGGACAGGCATATAAATAAAGACTTGTAACCTAAAACATGACAAAATGAAATAATATAACCCCCATCCCGCTTCCATTTTCTGCTCCACAAAGGCAATCACTTTCCACTTTTTAACCTGATTTTTAAAAATGTGCTCCATAACACTAAATAGTATGTTTACACTGTTATATGAATTCTCAATAGAGTTTAACCAGTTCTTGTTTTAGACTCTTCTGAGTACCATCCACCCAACTCTGTAACTCACTGGGACTCCTGGAAGTGTAGAGTGTTCTGTGATGTAAACTGTATTCCTAGGTTTCTCTGGGGGCAGCTTAGGATCCTGCTTTCCTCACTCAGCTGCGTCAGCTGCACTCATCCATTTACTTCTCAGCTTCCAAATTTTATTGGTACTATTTTTCTTGGCCATTTTCAATTTTTGTCTAAACATTATTTGACTTTCATGTTAGTGAGGTTTCAAGAGGAAGTAAAACTAAAGGCGTGTGTTCAATCTGCCCTTTTTCATCAGAAATCCTGGGAAATTTATTTTTTTTTTAAATCCTTGAAATTCAAACATGTTACCTGAGCTTACCTTCGGGCATATCTCCTTTTATCCATTTTTACCTGGGTGCTCAAGCAGGGATTTGATTCTGCAGATCTAAATTTTTCCTTAGATAAGGAAATCTTCTGTTATTTCTTTGTTGTTCTGCTTCATTTCGCTTTCTGGAATCCTATTACAAATGGATTAGTCCATTTGGGCTGCTATAACAGAATACCATAGACTAGGTGGTTTATAAACAACAGAAAACTATTCCTAACTGTTCTGGAGGCTGGGAAGGCCAAGATCAAAGCACTGGCAGATTCTACGTCTGTTGAGAGCTCACTTTCTAGTTCATAGACAGCTGTCTTTTCACTATGTCCTAACATGGCAGAAAGAACAAGGGAGCTCTCAGGGTTTCTTTTATAAAGACACTAATCTCATTCATGAGGGCTCTGCCATCATGATCTAATCACCTCCCGAAGGCCCCACATCCTAATACCATCCCATTGGGCATTAGGTTTCAACATATGAATTTTTGGAGAATGCAAACGTTCAATCTATAGCAAATAGATTGTGTCTCCTAGATATATTCTTTGTTTTTATCATCTTTTTACTCATCATTTCCATCTGTTTTAACTTTTGAATTCTGGAATACTTACTCAATGCCAATTTAATTTTCTGCAATATTTAGTTAGCTATTAAATACTTCGTGGTATTTTTGTGTGTGTGTTTTTGTTTAATGTTTGATAACCACATTTTTCATCTAGAAACTCCTTGATAATCTCAGATTATCACTTTTTGATATATGCATTGCCCTCTTACATCTCAATGAGAGCAAGGATTACAGATATTTTAAAGTTCCTTCTTGGTTCATGGAATGTATCTATGTCATAAGGGTATATTAGTTCTGACTCTTAAGAATCATCCCCTTATATATGGACCAGTGAATCTTTTTATGTAGCTGTGATAGCTTTTTAATTTTATAATGTTTAAAGAAGTGAAGGACACCTTGGAAGAGTCAGGTACTCTCTTGAGAAGCCATTGGCAATGAATAAAATGCACCAAATCCTGGAGTAGTATATCACAGCTGAGAGCAAGACGGATAGGGGACCAGATGGGAGAACTGAAGTGACGCCAGTCATGCCTCTACTCTTAGCAGAAAACCTCTCTACCTTAGCCCAGACCTGGCTGCCTTTGAACATGTCCAACTCACTGAGGTAAACTTACCTGAATCCTCTCTCTCCTTCATGGCTCAGCTCCAGGCCCTCTCTGTCCTTTGATACTTTCTTAAAGGTTTGACTCTACAAAGATTAATGCCCATGTCTCAACTTTCCTGCTAGTTTTCCCAAGACAACTCAAGGCAACCACTGTCTCCAATTTCATGACTGATATGGTATTTGTATTATTATTAGTCCCAAGAGTGACTACAATATTTTAATTCGCATATGCATAGTCCAGTTCAATTCTTCACAGTTAGTTCCTGGAAGAGAGAATATGTGTCATTTGAGCTGGATGATGACCGACTTTCTTATTAAATGAACTGTTTAAAACACATCAGTGAAAGCCTTTAGCAATCTACAAAAGCCATATTGGACTAAAGGATTCTTTAGTGAAAATAACACTGAAACTTTGCTTTGCTGTTTATTGTTGCCCAAAAACTCACTAACACTGTACCTGTCTCTGAAGATAACATAGTCAAATCCACAGTCCTTTTCTTAAACCCTTAGGACCAGATATATTCAGAATTCCATTTCTTAGAAAATGATTTTAGAAAGTTAGTAAAGGATCTATACCATGTGTTACATAATACTTCCAGCAAGCTTTGAGGCAGCACATCATGATCAGACTTACAAACATGTGGGACTCCTGACTCTAGAGATGAATAAGGATGACTGGTCTCTCCCAGATCAAGTCAGATTTTGCCATCAAAGAAGCTGTAAAAAACAAACAACAAAAATAACTTTCTATTTTCAGAGCTTTTATGGTCAAGAGATAATGACCTTTCCTTGCTTCATTCCATTTTATTCCATTGGTTAGTTAAAATACAATGATAAAATCTGACCTGAGAGGGAGAAATGAGGGTCTCTCAACAAAAGATGGAGGTTAAAATAGTATTTGGAAGTGTTCTGCTTGTCTGCATTGACTGTTTCTTTCCAGAAGCATAGTTTGGGACAATATTCTTCATTCTATCTAGTTCAAGGACATGGGACATTCTGATGTGTTTGAGTGGGAGAAGGAGTTTGATCTCTTGAGATCAAGAGATTTGTTTGTAGGTGAGATTGGGCAAAACCACCAGAGGGGCTTCTTGAATCTATAGCGATTTCTTTGTGGCTTTACCCTGTCTTTCCTGTAATCCTCCCAAAGCAATCCTCAGTGTGAACAGGCCCAGCAGTTAGGCCAACAGGAGAGGTCACTTCAACGTGCATTATAATTCATTGTGACCTTTGGGGAATGTTCCCTAACAATTTTCACTAAGGCTGTTACAAGTCAGATGGTGGAGAAGTTATTACACATATTTAAAAACCCAAAATGTACATTGTCAAATTACCCCTGGAGCTGGGGGAGAAGGAGAGATAGGAAGGAAGGAAGGAAGGAAGGAAAGAAGGAAGGAAGGAAGGAAGGAAGGAAGGAAGGAAGGAAGGAAGGAAGGAAGGAAGGAAGAGATATTTTCTAATCTCATTCATTCTTTTCTACAATGAAGTAAGCAAAGCCCTAGAGAATTGCTTAAGCTCTGTGGTCAGAGTTCTAAGGTCAGGTACTAACAGGTCTTGGGCCTCCAGCTTGCCCCCTTATCTGCTCTCCTCTCCCTCCAAAGATATTTTCCTTTTCTTTTTCTTTCTTTTTTTTTTTTTTTTTTTTGTGAGGGCTTAGCGAAGGTAGGGCAATGGAGGGACTTACTCTTGTGAAGTCTCACTGGCTCCTGTGCAAATCAAGTTTAAGGAAGTGGAGTGGCTCAGGGCTCTATGCAGAAATGAGGTAAATGTTCCAACCGTGGTTCTGCCATTTTAGCCATGTCACCTGACCACTGAGACCCTCAGTAATTTCTAGGATCTCTAATACTAGCACCTCAGAAGTAGGAGTCCTCAGAAGCCACTTCTTATTCTTGCAGGAAAAGGCAAGAAGGAGGAAATCAGAGATCAAAGAGAAACTCTCTGTGTCCTCTTGCAGTCCAGCTTGGCCCAGGCCCGGGGAACCCACTGACCAGAGAGCTAAGCTGGGCATGCCCCATGGCTGGTGCAGAAACCACTCTACCCTCAGCTCTCTGGTTCCTGCTCTGCCCTTGCTGTGGTCCCCTGTTCTCCCCACTTCAAAATCCAGCCCTGGACCTCCAGGCATAGACACTGCACTGTGGTTTGTGGCATTTGCACCTCAGCTCTCCCCTGTGGGGTCTGCCTGAGATCACTGGACTCATCCCTCTCAGGAAGTTCTTTGCACCCCTCTCCCGCCTGTTGGAGCCAAAGGCAGAGCTGGCAGGGAGCCGAGGAAGTAAATGCTGCCTTGCACAGTTTCTCCAAAGGCAGAACCTTTTCAGACCTTGTAGCATAGAGGAAAGATGGTAAGAGACTGTGCCCCTCCCCTCCCCTCATCCTTCTGGATGGGTGGATATGGCTGTGTTTCTACCCGGAGCCCAGTGCTCCAGTGACCTGATGCTTCTAGTGACAAGGAAATCCAAACCCTTTACTCGAAGTCACATCTGCTCTCAGAAGGAGAAAGAGAGGGGAGGAAGACATTCTTCTTGCTATGGCTGCGAAACAGAGCTCCGGTGCCTTCCCCTCCCCCCAGGGAGACTGCAGCTCTAAGAGGCGCCCTCACACCTGCCTGCATTTTAATTAATATCACCCCTCCATCTATCAACAGCAAGTCAACATGCTTCACACTAGGGGAGAAAAACAATCCTCACCTTGTCAGCCATGCTTCTCCAGGAGCAGCTGAGGGTCTCAACCCCCCTGACTCTCTGCCACCTCTTTTTCCCTGGGGGCTGTTGACAGGGTGAAGTGCAGCTTGCCACAGAGATGGCTTTGGCATCAGAAGGTGGCAGCATGGGAACGTGGCAGAATGGGTCGGGGCCGGCTTTTGGTCAGGCAGAGGCACACAGTACCATCTCTGCACTCAGGGCTTTCCAGTCCTCAGAACACTGCTATGCGACAGACGGGAATTTCTGTCCCCATCTTAACAGAGGGGGCACTGGGGTTTGGAGAAGTGCAGGAACTGCTGAGGTCACACTGTAGGTGCTAATATAGGGCCAAGCTGGGCATCTGAATGCAGATGTGGCCCCTGGATCCCTCATCTTCCTGCCTCACTTCCCCTGTACCCCATGGCAGCAATCTAGGGGGCGGGGGGAGGGCTGGGCTTGAGTCCCTCTCTGGATGACAGAGCTGGTGGTGGCAGGGCCTTCCCTCCTTGCCTCAGCTCCCTCACCCTCATGCGTCACAGCCATGCCCTTGGAACACTGCTTAGCCTCCTGGGCTTTAGAATGTTATCCCTAATGATCATGCCTTTTGCTGAGCTATGAGATAATCACGTGCCTTTAGCAGCAGGGCGAGACAAGTTCTCTCCATTAGGTGAGACCACCTGTAAGTGGTTGTAGTGTGGAAGGCTGTTTGTACCTATAGGGTGTGGGTGCACTTGTGCCCAGGCCCACAGGACTGCGTGGGAGTCGAAGCAATATGGGATTGTGACTAGGAGCATGCGTGCTAGTGTTTCTCCACGCGCAAGTGGAACAGACTGCTGTGTGTGTGGGCAGGCTACCATTCTAGCCTGGAGACAACATTGTGGAACAGTGGCACAGATCCACCCAGGCTGTCAAACCTCTTCAGCCCCGTTTTCCTCATCTGTAAAAGAGCCATGAGGTGATTCAATGGTATGGTATATGGAAAACAATCTAGTACTTGGCAAATGGTAAGCGCTCAGTAAATTGTAGGTGCTAACTGTGCTAACTATCCAGTTCCCTTAGCATTCTTTTTTGTTCAAGAAGATTACAAGATGTTGTCAAATGTTGCCTGGTAATCCAGATATATTTGCTCCCCTATATTTCCACAGTCTACCAGCCTAGGAAGCAGTGAAAGAAAGAAATGAGTCTGGTGCCTTGTAGCTAATTCTTAGGGAACCCTCACCAAGTCTTAGGGATCCCTGTCTCCCTTCCAGGCGCTCGCAAAGACTATGCCTTTAATAATACTGACACGTGCAAAATACTTCCGAAGCCTGAAAGAAAGAAACACACTCCCCTTCCTCTTCATAAAGAGCATAAGATATGTCCTTTTCCTGAGCCTACCTTTCTCCCCTACTCTCCTCCACGAAACACTAGATTCTGGAAAATCCTCATCTGCCTTTAAAGCTGGCTTCTATCATCCTTACTAAAGAAAACTCCATTCAGCTGGGTCCTCAGCTACTTAGTAACAATTGTCCAATTTCCAGCCTCACTTCCTTTTATGGCACAATTGCCTGAGCAGGTGTCCGCGCCTCCCCTGCTCCCGTGGGATAATGCCTTCCTTTGTGCTCAGCCCCGCAGGGGTGGTGGAGATGCGGCTGCTGGGGTCTCTAGGGACGGAGTCTTTACCAGCGTAGGAATTCTCTCCCAGGTGATTCTGATGGAGATGCTGGGCCTTTCCCCAAGGACGTAGGCCAGGAAAACAGGTCTAAACAGCGCCTCCAAAAAAGCAGGTCAGAAAGAGCAGTGGTGAGCCAGACTATGAGTCAGAACTTCATGAGTCAGAAAGAGGGATTCCGTTGTGTGGTGGAGTATATCTCAAACATCCCTGATCCGGGTAAAGATGGTCGTTTCCCTTTCAGAGATCCTGAGCCAACCCTCTTCAAGAATTATTAGATATTAACTCCTGTTGCGTCATTATCTTTGTAAAGAGAATTCTGGTCTCCAAAAGTTTGCAGTGTACTCTCTCTCTCTCTCTGCTCTCTCTCTCTTTTTCTTTCCTGGATCCTTTTTGATCTAGCTCCCTGGGAAACAGCTTTCGGTTCAAGGGAATAAAAATGCTTCCTGGAATGGGGAAGTTATCACAATACCCCTTGGCAGTGCCAGAGAACAGGATATAAAAGGACAGGAGCTGCCTCGATTGTGCAGGAAGATGGAACAGAACAGAAGCAGGAATAAAAGTGGTAAAGACGATGGAAACAAAAACAAAACAACTTTCTCTTCCCACTTTTTCCTCAGCCTGCAGGCCTCAGATCATGACGGTGGGAGTGACGGCAGCAGAGGGGCTGGAACACTGTCAGGGAGGTGGTGACAGTAGTGGTATTAGAAATGGGGGTGATGGAAATGGTGGTGAAAGTGAAGGTACTCAGGCTGGTGGGCATGATTGCAACTACCATCTGGAACATTCTCCATACGCCATGTCTAATCAAGTCCTACCCATCTCATAATGCACAAAGGAAAGGATTGTGGACTTAGGAGTCAGACTTCCTACTACTCGGGTCAACTTAGAAATCTTATCTTTCTCATTCTCAATTTGCTCCTCTATAAAATGTGGAGCTCAGAGTAGGTGGATTCAGATGTCCTGGCCACGTCTTAAATTGTAGGATTTGAGGTTTCAGATTTACGTCTAGTGTTTTCTCATCAACACTCTAGGCACAAATGTCCTGTTTCTCTGTGTTGAGAACACTTGATGCCCAAACCATTGCTCTGGTCATCAGCTTAGACTGCTGTAATGAGAGCAGCGGCCTGGTCCGAGGTCTTGTGGTCCCATACGGCGAGGGCTGTTTTCGGTTCTGTGCCTGGAATGACGTCTCACGTATAGTAGACATTCAGTACATGTCTCATGTTCCATGGAGATGAAGACTCAACCAACAATTGCCCAGCACTTAGTGCCTTCCGGGCCCTGGCCTAGGTCCTGGGGATAAAGAGATTGAAAGGCACCTTTTCTGACTGGGAGACCTTCAGAGTGGAGGCAGCAGACATAAACAATTCAATAAAGCACAGATCAGTTTTGTAACACACAGAAGAACAAAGTGAAATGGGTTTGCTGACGAGGGGACCCAGGTAAGGTAGGATGCAATGATTTCATGTAAATCTTGGAAGATGACTCTTGTCTCTCTATTGACAAGAAGAAAGCATCCAGGCATACAGAATTGAAATGACACACATCAAGGGTGAATGGGTGGATGGAGGGAATAGTTGGCTGGTGTGAAGGCTGCAGCCTGACTGTGAAGAGCATTGAGCTTTATCCTGTGGGTGCCAGTGAAAGGTTTTAAGCAGAAGTACCACACATTCCCAGCCTTTTCCGACGGGCCCTCCAATGGTAGGATAGACAATGGACTGGGGTTCAGTAAGACGGAGGCAGAAAGATGCAACAGGAAAATCTCTTGAGTCTAGGCTTTATCTTGAGACCTGACAGAAGGCAGAGATATTAGGACTAAAAAGGGGCAGAGAGCAAAAATAAAGGGGGACTTAGGAGGAGAGATCTATAAAATTCTATGACCTATTAGATCTAGAGGGTGAGGGATGGGGGAAATTTGGAATGGCTCTAAAATTTCTTGCTCGGACGAGAGGTCATATTAGGTTGTGGGAAGGAGGGTTGATGAGGATGGAATTAAGATCAGACCATTTCTCTTTACGTCTCTGGTCTCAGTGTGATACAGATGCTTAGTATTATAGACACTTGGAGAGTAAACCTCTCTTTTCCCATCCCTCCCTTGCGCATGTCTCAGCAACTCATAAGGTTCTACTGCCCTGAAGGAACCAGGAACAGGCTGGGTGGAGAGAGCAGAGTGAGGCTCATGGACCCAAGGTGTTGGGTTCATTTCCCAATGACCAAATGCCTCTGTCCCAATAAGACCTATCACCCGTCTCCCTTCGAAGGCCCCCAAAGCTTGATGCAATTAGTGAGTAGTGGGGCTCTATTTTTTCTTTTTGTTTTTTTATTTTTCTTTTTTGGCTTTTTTTTTTTTTTTTTTTTTTTTTTTTTTTTTGGACTAAAAGCAATTTCCATTTTATGCCCTTTGTCTCTTCATCCAAGCAAATGCCGGTGGGATCTGGCAACCTGAGTTCAATAGCCAGTCCTTTTGGTCTTTCAAAGGCTATGAATGTAATAAGAGCACTCAACCCTTCTGAAGATATGCAAATCTGTGCATTTAAAAGATTTACATTCATCCTTCACAGGCCCTGAAATATAAATATGAAATACCCAGAACCTTGTCACTTCAGTAATAATTAAGCTGATGGCCTATTATGTTCGATTGCAAATCAATATAGTATCTTTTGGTGCCACTTGAGTTCTTGAGGGTTGGCGTGGGGCCAGCTCCAGTTATACAATTGAATTGCTGCAGCTGCCTGGGAAACTTCGCTGCCGTTCCCATTCAGGAAGAATAGGCGGGTAACAATGGTGACCAGCCTCCCTGCAGTAATTGTGTACGAGGACACATTTCCAATGGGGTTTTTGTTCAGCAGGTGCTGTTATTTTAGTTTAATTTGAATTCTGAAATATGGAGGAGAGAAGGAGACTAATCTTAACAGCATCTAACCTACAGCTGTTCGAAAGAGGCCAGCAAACAGCATATGTTGCTTAGATGGAAATCATAATTGCTCATTCTCCCTGGGCTGTTGGCCCACCAACGTGGAGTCTCTGAAATTAGCCATCATTTTTCCGGCATTTTCCACAGTGGCAAGGCCTCCGCAGGCTCGGGAAGAGCTATTCTAGAGTGGCTCGCTCGCCAACAGGCTTTTGCTGCTGCTGCTGCTGCTGCGTCTCCTCCTTCTTCTTCCTTCTTTCTCCTTCTTGGTCAGCTGAGATGATTTCCAGACACTACACAAAATGCATCCTGGGTTGGCTTCCTCTTTTGAGGTTACCATGGGTAGACATTAGGAGCACTGGAGAGGGTGGTGGCCACCCCAAACCCAGACTCCCTTGGGGACAGAGTGACTTGTACCCCTGGGTCAGAGCTGCTATGGGCAAGAAGAAAACCTGAATAGTAAGAATCAGGGTAGACGCTGATTTGAATAAGAAATAATATTGACAGGGCATGTATGCTCCCCTCCATAAAACACTTTCACATGCTTTGTGTTTTTATTTACAACCTCCTGACACCCTGTGGAAGGAGATGACAGTGTTCCCATTTGATACAGAGGGAAGCTGAGAGGCAGGGACAGTTCCAAATTAGAAATGCCAGGACTGGACGATACAAGGTCCTGGAATTTAAAATCCCATGTACTTTTCCTACACCAGCTGCCTCCCTTTTGTACTCTAGTGACTTCCTTCAGCTCTCTGGTTGGCAAGGAGTCCTTACAAATCAGCTTCCTTCAACCTCTAACTCTGTGGTAATGAACACAAGGTCAAGTCCAGATTTTCCTGGACTCTGCATTGGTAACTAATGTTTGTGTGATTTGGGGGCTGGGGTTAGGACAGGTCACAGGTGTGACATACCAAATGCCAAAGGTTCTTCCTGTTCCTCCTTCTCACCTTTCCTTCCTTCCCCCCTCCTTCCTTTCTTTCTCCGTTCCTTTCTTCCTTCCCTGCTTCCTTTCGCATTTATTGAGCCCCTACTGTAAGGCAGGCACTGGACTAGGCACTATATAGGGGATGCAGAGATGAACAAGGTAAGTTCTTGGTCCTCAACAAGCCTAGTGCAGAAGCAGATGAAGCCCTACAAGCTAGCAAAACAGCTTGATTGTTTCCCTAAGAGTGGTGTGGTCCTGAATAGAGGAGGGTTTTACAGGGAGGTGGCCAATGAGATAGATCATGGAGGATGTGCAAAAGTCTTGCAAGTGGAGAAAAAGGGACAGGAATTCCAGACCTGGCGTGAGTCACTGGTCTCACCCTGTCACCAGCCATTTGTTGGCACGGAAGGAGAGGGTTAAGGGCTTGGGGAGTGGACTGACTTAGCTCGGCTCTCTTAGTGGCATCATGTTCAGGGCTGGCAGGCCCAGGATGAACATTTGATGTGAGGTGTGGCCTGAAGGAGCGGAAGGGAGTGTGTAGCAGGGATCTGCCCCAGGTATCTATTGTCAGTCCCTCCTGGCCTGAGAGTTGGGCGACTTGCTGACGTGTCCTGACTGTGGCTGGAACAGTGCTTCAGCTCAGATGCTGCTGCCATTAGAAGTGTGGGCAGTTCCTAGAGCTCCGGAATCTGAGCCTCACAGTGACTGTCTGTTCCCTGTCAGCGATCCATTTAGCCTTCTTTGTCAGAGGCTGTCACTTCCTCAGCCTAACCTTCATGCTCACCTTGTCCCTGATCTGGAATGTTCCTGGCTTTGAGATGTACAGCGAGCCCTAAAGTCATACCAGGCTCACGCTCAGCTCCCAACAGCTGTGTGTCCCATGAACCTGCCCCCTGGATTCCAGAGTGGTTACAAATCCCATGATTACGATCATGGCTTTGGACTCATAGAGCTGTGGGTGCTAGGACAGATCTAGGGAGGAAGTAGAAGGCAGTGTGGAATGGCATGGACTCCATTGGAGGTCAGACTGCCTGGAGCTGGACTCTGATTTTGTCACTTCCAGCTGTGTAATTGTCACTTAATTGTCTCATTTGCAAATGAAAGACAATACTCTCTAATTGAGTACTCAGAGCCCAATAATTTTTAGCTGCTAGTAGTGATGTAGAAGCAGTAGTAGTAGTAGAAGAACAGTAATGGTAGTAGCAGGAATAACAGTGGTAATGGTAGTACTGTAGTAGTAATAATGCTAACGGTAGTGATATAGTAGTAATAATAATACTAATGGTAATACTGTAGTAGTAATGATAATGCTAATGGTGGTGATGTAGTAGTAGTAATAATGCTAACAGTAGTACTGTAGTAGTAATAGTGCTAACGGTGGTACTGCAGTAGTAACAATGTGCTGACGGTAGTAATGTCGTGATAGTAGTGGTAATGGTAGTAGTGTACTAATAGTGCTGATGGTAGTATTTCTGATAACAGGAAAGTTGCTACACCTCATCTTACCTGAAAACTGGGCAAATGCTCTCTCTCTCACAGCTGTGATGATGTTAACAAATAATTCAACTTCACAGACATTTCCTGAGCACTCTGAACATATGTGAAGCTATCTATAGCCCAGAGTCTGTCACATGGAATTTCACCAAATGTTACATAAATTTAATTGTGAAAGACCCTCATGGGTTAAGTAACTGGTGTTTTCCTCTATGATTCTTTCTTTGCAGATAAAGCATGGCCTTTCAGAGGAAGGAAGCCAGACTGCTACAGTGTCAACTGTACAGTATGAACCAAGGGCAGGGACTATATATTATGTCTTTCACCATTGGTTCCCCATGACCCAGCACCACGCCTGGCATAGGGCGTATTTAAAGTTAGTACGTTGGCTTAATGAATGCTTGTTGAATGCAGGCTGAATTAACTGTGCTGGGCTGCTGTGGAAAAGACCATGGAGAGCTCAGAAAGTGTCTCGCAGAGGAAGGTGCTGCCTGTTTGGCTCTTAGCCTTCAGTTAGGACAGGAAGGAAAGAAACTCAGCTTTGGGGGCACCTGAGGGCTGCCTTGGATGAGGAGCTCTGGTCTCCCTTTGTGAATGTGGGGAGAATCTGCTGTGGAAGAGCCCCTCTCCCTCTGTTTTTACTTTAAGCAAGCCAGGCAGACCCAGGACATGTGGGGGTGGGAATTTATTTTGGCAGCTCAAGTGAGGAAGGGAAGCCAAAGCCTGAGGCTACTGAGTAAAACAGCACATGTTAATCTCAATCTAGCACGAGTAATCCCAGCAAACATTGTGATCTCAGGAAAGGATAATCCCAGATTAAGCAGCTTCTGTGCGAGTCTTGTTCTAGGTGTAGCTCAGTGATAAAAGGAGGATATAAGTGAGGTCTGGGGGAGCAGCACTTTGCCGTGATCAGACCCAGAACCCCATTCCACCACCACCACCACCACCCGATGATGGTGTTAGGGGAAGGTTTCCCTTACCTGCTGGTGGCTGAGGTGACTGCTTTTCCTCTAAGAGCATGGGCATTGGAGCACATTGCAAAAAGAAAAAAAAAAATTATGAGGCAGTCTCTAAGAAAATAGAAAATAGCACAGGTACTAAAATACTTGCTCTGTGAGGCCCTGGCAGGGTAAGCTCATGAGGATATGGCTGAGAGAAGGCTGTCTACACTAGGAACAAACAATCAACTCAAGTGTCGAGGTCACTTATTTATCATGCCCAGAGCTGTCATGTGACCACCTCAGCCTGGAAGTTGGCAAAGAAGAAGGAATTGGGAATGATTGACCTACTATGTCTGCCAGCAGAAAGCCTCCATGCTAGGCTGGTGCTGAATCAATGCTTATATTTATTTTTGTTCTGAAGACTCCTGTGAATGTGCCAGGAGCTCTAGAATAGAGGAAAAATGGTAAGGTGAGCAAGACGGCAAAAAATGGGCTGAGCTGCTTGTCATTTCCTGGGGAACTGGGTTATTTTGTCGCTAGTCTTACTCACACGGGAGACTGTTGGTCTGGAAATCAGAGCTACCTGGTGAGTGAGGTGAACTCCGCCACTGTCACTGAGGGCTACTGAGAGACAAACATGCCACCTGACTTACCCCACCCACCGTGGCTAGGCTGCTGGGCACTTCCGTCTGGATCTCAGCTCTCATTCTTACCACACTCGCTATGTGCACAAACGCATTGGCATTTGGGGCAACAGCTCATCTTCACCACTGGATAACTGTCCATTCGGGGCTGCATCAGCCTCCTCCTGCCTGACGCTCCAACATTCTTCAGAGCCACCTCTTTGACTGTGAAGACTGGTTCCTAGCAGGCTGTTGGCTTGTGTCACCCAAAGACAGGACAGTGCTTATGGCAGAGGGATAGTTGGGCAAGGAGGGCCGTGAGCTGCAAGGGAACATTCTCACAGAGGGGAGGCAGAGTCAAGTACAGAGTCTCTGAGGTGGGCTCCCATCCCTGCTGCCTCCCTTCTCTACTTCTCCTGCTGCCCAGGCCAAAGCCTATTAGATTGTTTGGTCTTCTCCAGCATCTCATGCATCTTGGCTCCTCTTTTCCTCTGACATGGATTACAGGCACAGCCTCACTCTGCGCTCCGCGATCACACTCTCCTCTTCAAACCAGACGGTGTCCTGGCAGTGTAGAAGGTGCACTGGGCTTGCTGGAATCCCGAGAGCAGAGTTCTAGGCCTGACTCGTCTCCACTGCCCAGCTGTGTGATTATACCTCTCTGAGTCTCAACTTAACTCATCTGTAACATGGGAAAACAATGCCATCATTGAAGAATTGCTGCCAGGACTGAGATCATCAATATTTTTGAAAGAGACTTCATGGGCTTTAAGAGCTAATTTGGTGGGGGTTTGGGTAGGAAGAGAACAGAGGAGTAGGTGGGCTTTAGGTCTCTTACACAAGCTTCAACAAAAGCAGCTCTTAGCTTCTATCTCTTTTGTAGGTTGGGCTTCCGGGGAATTAATCATGTGAAAAAAATTATTTTCTCTGCACAAAAAAAGAATCAAACAAACAAGCAAAAAATACGAATTAGAAACCACTAATTTATGTCTGCGGCTTAATATTATTGGGCACTTAATAAATAACAGTTTCTTCTCCCCTCCCCGCCAACCTCTTTTTTTGAAAAATGTCATATGCTGTTTCTTAGTGGCTTTTGCTCCATGCACTTTTAAAAGTCAAACAACAACAACAAAAATACACTAAATGTTTGCCACTTGCATCTAATTATGAGAGTGGTTGGTCCAGTGATTCTGTGTGTCAAGATCACAACTCCGGTGCTTATCTCTCAATCCATCAGTTTCAAATGACCATCCGAGGACTCATTTTTCTTTGGTGTGACTTCTTTCTGCAGCCAAAATTTCCTGGACCTGCCTAACTCCCATCTCTGTGCAGCTCCCCTTTCACTTAGCTGACCTGATATATGGCCAACAAGGTCTGCTTTCAGCAATGGGCACATTTCACTAGAAAACAATTAAAGTGGCTGAAACCTGCTGAGATCTAATAAATATTCACTCGTCCGCCTGAACAGATGCCAGTTACAGCAGAAGAAAAATATAGCTCCTGGAGTGAGGGAATTTGCTCTGGTCTAGAGCTTCTAGCACGGGTGTCAAAAGAAACGGGACAAATTAAAGATAATCTTGCAATAGGAAGGACAAAGAAAGACAGGGTATAGCTTTCTATCCATGTGAAAGTGATATCCAGGGATGCCATGTATGGATTTGTCCCCCTTTTAGCAGACAGGGTGACTTGGGTACGTAAGTTCCTTGTTACGGATTACATAGTACATCTTTGGTTTCTTCCATAGTTCCAGAACAGGACCGTAAGATTTGGGGGGCATATATTGAGCAAGGCCTAGAGGTTTGGTGTTATAGGAGACATGAAGACACTCCTGACACTCTTGTGATCAGAGACTTCAGCTGTCATTGGAGGTGTGACAGTTCCAGGCAAAGTCCAGAAAGATCTAAATGGGGCAGTGGTTAAAACCAAGGATTCTGGAATTTCAAAGGGGAGGTCACCTTCACCTGGAGGGCATTAAGGAAAATGTATGGCAGAAGAGGCATTTAAAGTGGGAACTGAGACATGGAGCTGGGGTAAGGGCATTTGAGGAACCAGGTGGGAGGGTGCTTCCTGGGCTCAGATCCTGGAAAATCCTGTGGTTTGGAGACAGAAGACCAGGCTGCTGTCCAAACCTCCATCTGTTTATTAGGAAACTGAGGTTCAGAGAAGGAAAGTTGTGTTTCCAAATTCACACAGCCAGTTTAAGTCTTCTAATGAAGTTCCGAGTGATAGCTAACCAACACAGGAAGGAAATATCAGTGGACAATACAAGATGAACTTCAGTTAATCACTGCTTGACGGAAAGAAACTTTTTAAAAAAATTGTATGTATTTTTATTAAAGGTGAAAGAAACTTTTGAGTTCGGAGGAGATACAGTTCTGTAGGTGATAGGAGAAGCCTTCCTTCAGGGGTACAAGGAAACTTTCTCAAAGATGAGAGAAGCAGCAGAAAAAGGGAGCTCTCACCAGGGGACCCAGGCAGATGGTCAGGCACCGCATACACGTAATTGATAAAAAGATTGATTGCAGTTACTACTTCTGTTGACCGATTATGTGGCACGTGCTTTATTTATATCACCTCTAATCTTTGAAATGATCTTTCCAGGGAGGAATAATTATTCCAGTTTTGCAGATGAGAAAACAGAGGGTCACAGAGGTTAAACCCCTTACTAAAACCATATTCCTGCTGGCTGGAATCAGAGTTAGGAACTAAAAATACACCTGCCTTCTGTGCCATATCGATTCCCATGTTGTTCTGGTCTATTTGTTTATATACTTGATAATTACAAAATAATACCATCCCATTTTATATATGAGAAAACAGTTTCAATGTGCTTAAGTAATTTGCCCAAGATCACACAGCAAGAATGCAGCATGTTCTAAGGGCAGAGCTTATTTTATTTTATTTTATTTTAATTTAATTTTATTTTTATTTTATTTTATTTTATTATTTTTTTTATTATTTTTTTTTTTTTTTATTTTTTCCAGAAAACACATTCTTTCACTAGTTTGGGTTGGATGAGTTTAGTGGGAAGGAGCAAAGCAAGAGTGAAAAGAAGCAGAGGTTGGAACAAGGGCCTGCTCCTGCAGGACGTGGAGGCCACCTACCTCCTGTCCATCAGATTCTGTATGGATCTGAAGGACACAAAGCCCTGATCTTGGCTCCACCTCCTGTTCTCAGCCAGTGCCTTCTCAGGCCTCACCCTGATATCATTTACTCTCCCTGCATTGTGCTTTGGGTCACGAAAGATGGGAATTATTAAATTCTCTAGGGTCACTCTCTCTGCTGATCTTGGATATGGTTTTATACCAACTCTCTAGCTTCCTAATCTCTGGGCGAGTCATTTCATCTCTCTGAGCCTCAGCTTCCTCCTCTATAAAATGGGACTGCCTATCTCTACGTCAAAGATTGCATGGGTAATACATTAAACAACGTTAATGAAGGGTTTAGAAGAATGGCACACATTTGACACTCCATACACAGTTGCTGCAGCAGAAATGTTATCAGTAGATGCTGTGGTTCTTACTATTATTATATTCATGTCCCCCGTCACTCAATCCCCAGCCACCAGGATCCACCGAGCCTGAACCAGCTGGCCACCATCTCTGCTGTTCTTCCCCTGCTGATGTGGGCTGCTGACAAGATTCTTTTTTGCTATTTGGCAGGAAGGACGGAGCTGGAAAGATGGGGATGGGGGTGGGGTGGACCTGGCAGGGAGGCCAGGAGTTTCTTGGCAGTAATTCATGGAAGTGATGGCGAGACCTGGGGTGGGGGCAGCAGATAAAGGAGGGGTTGCCCCATGGCCAACCAAGACTCCCTGGGGAAACCACTTTCTGAGAAGAAAATGAAGTCTCTTTCCTGTTCACTCTCTCCTCATTCCTGTCTCATACTCCTTTGCCAACTCTGGGCTCCAGCTGGTCTGGGAGGCAGCTCACCTCTGCCTGGTCATTAACAGTTCATTTGCTTAAATACCCATCATCATTACTGCCAATGGCTCCTCAGGGCACCATTGCATCCCAGAAACTGCAGCAGACATTCTCCTCTGACTGATGGCCCCACGGCTTGGCCCTGCCACCTGCTAATGACTCCTGGGCTGTCAGCCCAGCCTGAGGCAGCAGGATGTGGAACACTGAAGGAGGTCTGCCTTTCTCCTTTGGAGTCCCTCTTACCCTCACAGTCCTGGAAAGGACTTGGCCCTGAAAATGACAAAGCCCCAAATCCTCCCAGGAATGAGCAGAGAAGCTTAGAGAAGACAAGCCCTGAGAAGAAAAGGCATCCTCAGTGACCTCCCAACTCAAATCTCACCTCCTGAGACCTCTTCCGGCTCACGCCCAGGGTATTTTGTCTTCCTTTGGCTTGCAGGACACTTTAGTATGTTTGTAGGCGTGAACCCAAGAGAAAGGCAACCCCCCCGACTTGAGCATCACATCATGGCAGGCCATGTGGAAAGTCTTTCTCCTGATCTCACGCTCCCAGGTGGGTGAGGAACTTTACAGATGAGGAGCCTGAGGCTCACAGAGTTTGAGGGAACTTCCCGAAGTCACACAGCCAGGACGGGACAGAGTCCGTGTTCAGATTCACTTTGGTCTGAACCCAAAGGCCATGTTTTTTCCTCTGCCCTCCCTGGTCAAAGGGAGGGATCCCTGGGGATTTAGCAAAATTCAGAAGCTGACACTAATGGACTAATTGCCCTGTCTGTGGAAGCATTTTCTCTTAAGAAGTTTGCTCAGTTCTGGAGATAGTGTGTGGTTTTGTTGGTTTTGTTTTGAGGGAAATGCCACTGATTTTGCCTCTCCACAACTTGCTTACCCTGCCCTCTTCCGCTTTCCCCATTAATCCACAGGACACTGTTCCCATTTATTCAGAAGGAGGGGATTGCTCTCGGTGACTGCAAAGGCTCGCTTTCCTATGTGTCAGGCACCTCTTCGAGTGCTTTCCACGTGTTGCTTCACACAATCTTCACAACAAGCCTATGCAGTAGATCTTGTTATTATACCTGTTTACAGACAGGGGGATTGAGGGCAGAGAGGTTAAAAATCTTGTTCAAGGTCACCAAAGAACCCTCAAATGGCAAGGTGAGAGGAGTATCTCTTTCAGGGCATCTTTCCTGTGTCCCTGTTATGGTCTGAATTTCTTCAACCAGACAAATTTCAGCTATAGTGTTGGAAGTTGGTGATCAGATTGCTGTGGAATGTAGCAGGTTTAGAAGGGCCTAAACCTGGAAGTGCTTTGTGTGTGTGTGTGTGTGTGTGTGCGGGGAGGCTGGGGGCAGCATGGGACCTGCCCTGGGGAGGGTGCGGACTGGGCATCTTGCTGGGCAGATAGGGCTGATCCCAGGGCAGTAGGGAGAGGCCGGAGTGATGCCCAAGCCAACTGCCAACATCAGGAGGGACAGGCAGGAAGCAGTTCTGCGAGAGGTTTGAAAGCTGCCTGAGGTGGTTCAGGCAGGAAGCTGAAGGCCAGGCTCGAGGTGGGCTGGCAGAGCTGGCAGCCTGGGCCAGGTTCTGGGTCCAGAATCAGAAACGCATTCAGAGGAAGGCCTTGGGTCCAAAGGATGAATTTCTGGTCTGGCCCCCAAACCAGACCATGAGGCACCCCTTTCTCTGGCTCCCCAGGATATCATCCACATCCCTGTAATCACACTTACTTCTTCGTCTAAGTTGCAAAGCTGTCTGTGTCATTTCTCAGCTTAAAATCTTTTAGTGGCCCTCTAAGGCTACACGATAAATGCCAAACTCGCTCAAATGATTCACAAGGTCCCCTATAATGCAGTCCTGAAAGACACCTCTCGCCTCATCCGTCACCTCATCCATCACCACCCCCTAGTAAGTTCTGTTCCATTGACACAGCATAACTTTCAATCCACAGCACAACAGGTTTTCTCTCATCATTTCATACCAGGCCCATATAATTCCCTCGCTCAGAAATTATCCTCACCTCTCCACCCACAGCCCCACCACATGCCGTCACACCAGCTCCCTACTATCTGGCCGACCCTTGTTCATCCTTCAGCTCAGACGTTGCTGCTCCGGGAGCTATTCTTAGACAGCCCACCCCATCCTAACAGCCGGGTCAAATTTAAATGTCTTTGCTGGGTTTCCTCTTAGCAATTGATATTTCCGGAACCTAGCATGGCCCTGGCTCACTGGACTAGGACAGCTTATTTTTCTCTGATGGGCCTTACACTGTCAGCTCCATGAGGGCAGGCACTCTGTCTGTCTTTGTCATTGTCGTGTTGCCAGTGTCTGATGTGCAATAAATAAGTGGTTAAGTGATATTGCTGAACGATTGAGTGGCCTCCATGGTTTTGCATATGAGACTGTCTCTTTTCCAGAGTGATTCAGAGGCTGTGTCTGAGTCACGTTCAGGACTCGGGAGCTTCCCACAGGGTGGGTCCAGAGCAGGCAGAAACACGTTTCGACTCAACTGTAAGGCAACGTGGGAAATGGGGCACCAGGCCCAACGCCTGCTTCCCGGCTGTAGTGAAATGGTCAGTAAGTCAGGCCCAAGTCATGGCAACTGGAATGAGCTTATGCTGGGCCCCGAGGTCAGTGTCAGGATGCAGCCAGAGACGCTGTGCCCAGTCACCTCACGCACCCAACAACAGCTGGCTAAAGTCCTCTAGCTGAGGACAGGACTAGCTCCTGAGCCTCGTTTGGAGCTGACCTATAATTTGTATCCTGTGATCCCTTTTGTGGAAAAATTGGGACTATGGCAGTTGGGGTTAAGGCAGAGTGGGTCTCATAGAGAGAGATGTCCAGGAGCCAGAAAAGGCAACCAGAGGAAGAAGAGGGAGCAACAGGCTAATAGTAGGGGACCCAGAGCTTCAACAGCCTTTTCCTCTTGGCTTCCCCAGGAAGAGGCTGGACCGGAGGGACCCCCAGAGGAAACGTTCCAGGAGAGGAACATGACACAGTCAGGCGCTCAAAAGAGCACAGAGCCTGCCTGAGGCAAGTCAAAAAGAGCTGATGCAGCTGAAATCAGATCCATGGTCAAGTTCTGGCTTGGTCACTTCCCATCTCGGAACGTCAGTTTCCCTCTCAACTGCATGAGGGAGTTGGGCCTAAGGTCTGCAGTTACCTGACATTCTCAGTCTGGCATCTAAGACTCACATGTGTTTGTGCCAACTTTATCCAGTTTTATCCATTCAACCTTATGAAACACTAATCTGTACAGAGATTAAGAGCATAGAGCCTGGAGTCAGGTTATGGGGGTCTAAACTCTGACCTTGCTACTTACTAGATGTGGGACCTTGAAAATGTTCTTGTCTTCTTTGCAACTAGCTTTCTCCCTCTGTAAAAGGGGGATGCTGTTTGTGCCAAGTCCATCAGACTGTTGATGGTGACATGAGACAATGTAGGGAAACCAGAGCCTAGCACATGTTATGTGCTCAGTAAATGTTGGCTGATATTACTCAGAGTTCTTCAGTTTTTGTGAAAACACCCAACTGATTTTCACTCATTTTCTCTCACCCTTGCCCTCCCTCCACCTCTGTCCAAACCTAACCCGCCCTTCAAGGGCAGTGTATTAAAGTTCTCCAAAGAACTAGAACCAACAGGATGTGTGTGTGTGTGTGTGTGTGTGTGTGTGTGTGTGTGTGTGTATGTGTATGAGATATGCATACATATATAGAAAGAGATTTACTATAAGAAATTGGCTAACGTAGCTATAGAGGATGACAAATCCCAAGATCTGCACGGTGAGTTGGCAAGCTTGAGACCAAGAGAGCCAATGGTTTAGTTTGAGTCTGAAGGAAAGAAAAAGCCAGTGCCCTAATTTGAAGGCCTTCAAGCAAGAGGAATTCTTTCTTATTCAAGGGAAGGTCACCTTTTTTGTTCTGTTCAGACCTTGGACTGGTAAGATGACAACCACTCATATTACAGGGTAGCAATTTGCTTAAGTTAGTCTACTGATTTAAATGTTAATCTCATCCATAAACACACTCACAGAAACGCGCAGAACAAGGTTTAAGCAAGTATCTAGGCATCCTGTGGCCCAGTTGAGTTGACATATATTCATCACAGGTGGTTCAAGGCCCACTCTCTCCCTGAGAGACCTACCCAACTCGTCCATCGCTCTGGGATCTCGAACTCTCGTTTCTCTGAACTCCTAGAGGATCTTTTCGGTTGTCCTATTTATTTTGGCAATCAGTCACATATGACCTTGCATTATTAAAGAAGAACCAACATTTATTGAACACCTACTATGTACCAGCCACAGGGGAGTAGACATTATTATTTCCACTTTTAAGACGAGTAGAGTGAGGTTTAGAGAATTTAAGAAACTTACCTAAGGTGCATTTTATAAGTGGGAGAGCCAGCATCCAAATCTAGATCTGTTTGTCTCCAAATACATGTTCTCAGTAGTAAGTCACGCTATCACCCTGATATTATTTGAGTAATTCACCCATGTATGTTTTCCTTTTCTCATTGTATTGTAAGTCCCTACAGGGAGGGATTTATATTTCTGTGGATCTTTTTCTGAGCGTAGCATGGTGGCTAACACTGGTAAAATGGAAATATGTCTGGATGTAATTTTTTTTTTTTTTAAGTATGAGTGTGACTAGGGACCAAGTGTCATTTAAGCTTGAGGTAGGGACTTTTGAGCGGATGTTAAGGTTGTAGTACTTTCTTTGCCCGGTCACCATGTACTGTATCTTTGGTTTTTGGCCGGAGTAGGCCCATTGCCCAGCGGAAGAGAAGCCACCATCACCACCATCTCTACTTGCAGCCGTTTGCTCATGTTTCCAGCTCTATCTCCCTGGTCATTTCCTTCCAGGGTTTCCACCTCCTCTAGGCTGACTCTTGTCCTTTATCTTTAGTCTTTATCGTTTCGCATTCCCAAATCATCTTAATTGGGGTAAAAAAATACTTAACTTCCACTTTCCCTGTTTATCCCAACACAGACACTCAGCTGCTTGGGTCTAGATGGCTCTTTGGCTCCTGAGTTCAGCCCACCATTTGGTTTGGAAGCAAATTTCTGTCTTCCTATTCTATGAGGTGGCTCTACCTTCTTATGCTACGATTCTCCTTTTCTAGATCCTAGTTTGAGTGGATTTCTGTTATTGCAACTTAGACATCCTGTATAAAATACCTCAAAGACTCAAAAAGTTGGTCTAAATTTCACTTGATTTTTAAGGTAACATTTGTAAATAACTTTATAGTTGGAATGTAATTCATTGTATTTACATTATGAATGCCATCAGAGATGATTTAAGGTTTGTTTGTTCATTTGTTTTTCTGAAACTGTCACATTGTGCCCAGGGGCATTGCGAATAGGTCTGTGTAGCTGGAACAGAATAAGCAAAGTGAACTAGTAGAAGAAGAAAGGAGAGGATTAATCACTCCTCTATAACTATGGGTGCAGCAGATTATGTTTGGCTTTTTAGTAAAAGTTTTGACTTTAATTTTTATTCTGCGTATTTTTATATTTGTTTAATATTTATTCTGAATGACATGGAAAGCCATTGGGGAGATTTGAACAGACGAGTAACATGATCTGAATAAGTTTTAACCAAATCTCTCTGGCTACTGTATTGAGAATAGACTGTGTGGGGGCGGGGGGGGGGCTGGGAATCCAGTTACAAGCCTATGGCGACAGTTCAGGTGAGGGGTGGTGGCAGCCTGGGAGATCGAAGTGGACATGGTGCAAGTGATTGGATGTGGTAAGGGTGAGTGTCTGAGAGATTGGACCATACCTCCTTTGGGAGGGCAGAAAGGTGATATGTGACATCCCACAGGCCTGTCCCAGATACAAACGACTAAACCTTTATAAATTTGGGAATTGGTAGCAGAGAGTCTATTGGAGGTTAAACATGAGTATGTGTATGTGTGAAAGGATTGAAAATTTTCAGGAGGACTCCAGGCGCCTTCTTGGGAAGAAAGGGTTCAGAGCCACGCTACTGCATTACATAGATTATGAAAAGAATTCAGTGGGTTTGTGAGGGTGGGGTTGGACCATGGGCCCAGAACTCACCTGACTCTCCCCTTGGCAGGCCTGTGCCCTAGGGACGTGGCTGAGGGAGTGAATTTAAATAGGGGAGCCCAGGACAGGGGAATGGGCTGAGCAGATCTTAGGGAGTCGGAGGTCATCGTCCATGGCCCCCCGAAGAGCCTCGGTGTCCTGGGCAGCGTCTGCTCTCATTTCCACGGCACGCCCTGTAGCAGGGTGCTCAGCACCCAAGACTTCCAGCTCAATAGGCAGTGAGAGCACATCCCAGGAGGGGAAGGAGTGGTCAGTAGCAGACAGTGGGAATCTGGATTGCCCACGTGTCTGCCTGGCCAGTGAGGTTGATACCTCCTCTAATGTTGAAAGGCTAACACAGATTGTGGAATATATCTCCCTCTCCATCCTGCTGAGTGCAGTGTAATGGCAGAGCTGTCAGAAAAGACACTTGGCAGAATGCATCCTTCTACTTGGCATGATATAATTTGCACAACCTCTGCAAACTTTTCAGAACTATTTCCTAAAAATAGTGCTGCAATTAGAAACCGACACACCTTCTGTTGGGGAAGGTGTGAACAGCCGTGAAACGCTCCATGAGGAACAGGTGAGACCCCAGTAGATCATCAAATGCCAAATAATATACCCTAATGTATGGTAATTGGTTATTATTAAAATAGTCCATTGCTTATCACACAGTAGCTAAATGGCCTTTCAGTTGCTCTATAATTACCCAGTGATGGGTGATCTGTTTTCTTCTTTGGGAGCTGGGTACCAAAGGTATCTGAGCAGAAGCTGTCACAACAGAAGAAGAGAGCACGGAGAGGGGAGGATTTCTGCCTAGGTGGGGCTGAGCGGGTTCTCTCAGAAATCCCTAGCAGGGCCAAGTGCTCTGAGGAGTCCCCAAGGGGCCAGGGAGCAGAGGATGTGGTTGTCTCTGCAGGCCTTCCCCTGACTCGCATCTCTTGTTATCCATCCTTGAAGCTATCTATTTTGAAGTTTTCTAAAGCATTTTGTTGCCGGTTGAGACAAGACACATTTGTGTGGGGTGGGGGTGCCAGTCTCTGTTTCTGCTCCTTCACTGAAGCCAGTAGGGAAGCTTGGGCTTCACAAGGGGGTGTTAATGCTGAGTCTGTGGGGGTAAGAAGTGAGACTCGGTGGATCCCAGGGGAGACCTGGATTGGATCCCCAAAGAGGTGCAGAGAGCAGGGGCATTAAGACGGAGACTCAGCCCAGGACAGCATGAGAGAGGAGGAGAAGGCAAGGCCAAAGGGATCCAAGAGAGGGAAGGAACGTAGCAGTCATGGGTCTCAGATGGGAAAGAGGGAGCTAGACAGGGAGGGACTTGTCCAGAGCCCTGTGCTATGATGATGTCCGAGCTTGGGTGAGAAGTTTCAGTTTTCTGAACCCAGTTTTCTGGACAGGCCCAAACCTGAGAGTGCTACCAATGGATTTGTGCTGAGGCTGAGAGCATGGGAAAGAGGAGGGTTGCAGGGCCCCCATGCCCCTCCTCCATCCCTTCCCTGTGCTCCAACAGGCCTCATCCTGGCCCTGCGACAAGGTGAAAGGAGGGAACAGTTTTGTGGAAAAAAGGATGAGGTACTCTGAAATCAAGCTGGGGGTGGCGGATATAAAGGGAGTTCCTGTGGCTTCCGGGCTGGTCCATCTCTTCCTGCATGTGTAGCCAGAGCTATGGTTGGAGTATAGCAGACCTTGGCCAGTGAGATGCACACAAATCAGGAGAACATTACTCAGGAAAAGTCTCTGTCACCTCTTGCTTACTGGCTGTCTTTTACATGAAGTGGTTGTTATTCGTTTAAACCCAACTAAACTCAGTCTCACACATTCTAGTGCCTTATAAGTGTTTGTTGAATGAATTTGTGAGTAAATGGGAGACTGTATAAATGCTTAGCGTTATGAAATGACCCGTCTCTATTGCCATTGTTCTAAAGCTTGAAGATCTGGCTTATGTCACTTCTGGGAAGTCTTGCTGGACCTTATCAGGAAGAGCAGGGGTGTGTTTCCACAGCGCCGTGTGCATGTGTGTATTGTCGTAGTGAATTACAAGTTATCTATTGAGGTGTCTCTTACCCACAACCCAGCTTCTTTTCCTCTGTATCCCCAAAAGTTAACACATGCCTAGCATAGTGTAGACAAATGTTCAGAAAATGTTTGCTGAATGATTGGGTGTTCAAAACCACACACACACACACACACACACACACACACACACACACCGGGCTAAACTGTGAAAACAAAGGTGGAGGATATATTTATTTACGTATTTGTTTATATATGTTTCTATTTACTTATTTGACTGTAAAGCTTCCATTCCCCATTTCAACCATGCTCTCATTTTTTTTTGAGAAATTACTTTCCCCATATTATTTGCAATCTTGATGGGATGGTAAATCCAGATGCCTACTCTCCCACCATGGAAAACAAAGGGGTCCCTGCGGGCTTCTCGGCCAGACCCAGGGGTAAACACATGGCCACGCTTGGCCAGTTGATGCTCTGCTGGAGGTATCTGATTTCTAAACAAATGATACAAAGATGGAAGAGGTGGTCAGAGTTCACTTATCCTCGCAGCAACCTGACCTGATGGCTCCTGCTATGAGAATATACCTGAAGTCCCTAATTCTACATTATTTGCTTCTAGCCTACTTTTGAGCCTGGTTCTCCAGCTCTCCCAGTGATTCATTAAGCTCTCATTATCCTTCCAATAAATCCCCTTATATATGTCAGCCAGAGTTGGTTTTGTTGCTTGCAACCAAAGTCTTCTGACTAACGGTGTCACACATTCACTTCTGAGCATGATGGATGCCCAGCAGAGGGCCTGTACTGTCTGTGGAATAAATATATTGTGCCCAGTGGGTCCTCATTTATGGTCACCACTCAGAAATGTTCACTGAAGTTACTTACATTTCATAAATATCATTGAAACTCGACAGTTTGAAAGCAAGTCCAGATTTTTCTCTTGGCATCTCCCAGATTGGAAGGAATGAAATAAAGATAATTCTGGACCCTGCCAAAGGCATTGGGTGGACATTTAGACTCTGGGATGCCTGGACCCTGCCAACCTAGAGGGCCTCTTCTGCCTTTGCCAAGGGGAAGGGTGCCAGGCTGCTGGAATAGAACCACTTGTGGTCAACACCTCCCCTCGATGTGGATCTTGCTGACAGGGGAGGCGGTGAGTGAGGAGGCACCACATCTATGCACACCCAGGAAAAGAAAAAGAAGCGGAAAATAGAGATTTTCCTTCAGCCAGAACTACTTGATTTTCTAGCCAACCACTGACCATAAAGGAGTTTGGAAAACAAATCTTCCAAGAGAGCATTTCCCCTGGCCTCCTCCCTGTGTGTGTAGTGGTGACTGTTATTAGAGTTAATAGACTATCCAAGGCAAGATATTTTTGTTTGTTTGTTTGTTTTTAAAGATTTTATTGGCGAAGGGGAACAGGACTTTATTGGGGAACAGTGTGTACTTCCAGGACTTTTTTTTGTTTCCAAGTCAAGTTGTTGTTCTTTCAGTCCTAGTTGTGGAGGGTGCCATTCAGCTTCAAGTTGTCCTTTCAGATTTAGTTGTGTCGGGCGCAGCTCAGCTCCAGGTCCAGTTGCCGTTTTCTAGTTGCAGGGGGCGTAGCCCACCATCCTTGCGGGAGTTGAACCGGCAACCTTGTGGTTGAGGATGCACTCCAACCAACTGAGCCATCTGGGAGGCAGCTCAGCTCAAGGTACCGTGTTCAGTCTGAGTTGCAGGGGGTGCTGCCCACCATACTTTGTGGGACTCGAGGAATTGAACTGGCAACCTTGTGGTTGAGAGCCCACTGGCCCATGTGGGAATCAAACCGGCAGCCTTCGGAGTTAGGAGCATGGAGCTCTAACCGCCTGAGCCACTGGGCCGGCCCTGTTTGTTTTTAAAGACACTAAATATGTTGGGCAGGAGCATCCCATCCTCTCTGTAAAAAAGGTGAGAACCAAACCAGGTGGGTTTGGATGAAGCCTTGCTACAGGGACCAGATGGCCTTTGTACTGCACATCTCAACCCCACAAGGCTGATACTGGGGTTTGGGGCTGAGTTGCTGGATGACCACCAGGGCCCTGGGTGGAGATTGGCTCTTAATACCTCTAAGAAAGCATTATTGGAAGCCAATTGTTCAGGGAAAAACAAGTTAGCCAAGGGCAGTGGAAGGAAAATTATCTCATCCAGTACACCACAACCCTGTGGGGTAAAAAGAGTAGTTATGCCACAGTGTGCTGTGAAATCTCTATGTCAGCTCATTAAATATAACAATTTGTGAGCAAAATGTTCTTATACCTATTTGACAGCGATGAAAGCCAAGGTCCAGAGGGATTAAAAGTCATAATGGTTAGGAGAGGAACTGAAACATAAGGATCATTCCTTGATTCCAAATCCTCTGCTCCTTCTCATCTACCATTCTGATTCCCCATGGTTTTGAATCACCTCTTGGTTGATTCAAGCACCACAGGGAAAGCTGGTCCTTGCTCACAGATGGACAAAAGCAGGTCCTCCTCTGGAACTAGAAATATGCATAGAGTTTAGTCTGATAAGCTCACGGTCTCTGATTGGTGCTACTGCAAGGAATTTAGGGGAGGGAGAAGGCTAATTGTGGGAAGGCTGCATGGGGATGGGGATAGAATGCAGAATTTTAGCTGGCTCTCAAAATGATAAGTAGAATTTAGAAAAGGAAAAGCAAATTTAGCATGTTAGGCAATGATAAATTAAAATTGCTAAAACTGAATAAGTAATTAATCATCTAAGACCTTTGCATAGGCTAATGGCATTTAATTATCACAACAGTCCTATGGAAGATGCAATATTACTTCCCTTTTACAGATGGAGAAATCAAGCTTTTGGAATTTTTTTAATTAATTATTTTTTATTAGTTTCAGGTGTACAAAGCACCGTAATAGTTAGACATTTAAACCCCCCGTAAAGTGATAACCCACCCCGCAAGTAACTACCCCTCTGACATCTTATATAGCTCTTACAATACCATCAACTATCTTCCCTATGTTGTACTCCATATCCCATGACTATATATACCTATATATTTAGTTATACTTGACATATTCTTCTTCTTCAGCTCTTCAGGTGCATAGTGCATTGGCCAGGCATCTACACAGTCTATGACATGATCCCCTTGATAAGTCCAATGCCCTTCTGGCACCATACGTGATCTTTACAACATCATTAATTATATTCCCCACACTGTATTAACTATCAATTTGAATTTCTTAATGCCTTCACCTTTTTCACCCTGCCCCCAACCCCCATTCCCATCTATCACCCTGATAGATCTAGTACCTATCTGGCACCATACCTAGTTATTACAATAATATTGACTATATTCCTTATGCTATACCCGCTATCCCCTTGAACACTGTATAACAACCAATTTGTACTTCTTAATCCTTTCCCCTTTCACCCATCCTTAACCCCCCTCCCATCTTAAAGAAGTTCCTCTAAGAGTTCTTGTAACACTGGTTTGGTGATAATGAACTCCTTCAGCTTTTTCTCATCTGGGAAGCTCCTTATCTGTCCTTCAATTCTAAATGACAGCCTTGCTGGGTAGAGCAATCTTGGTTGTATGTGGTTGCTTTTCATCAGTTGGACTATTTCCTGCCACTTCCTTCTTGCCTGCAGTTTCTGTTGAGAAATCAGCTGATAGTCTTATGGGAGCTCTGTTGTAGGTAACTACCTGATTTTCTCTTGCTGCTTTTAAGATTCTCTCTTTGTGTTTAACCTTTGGCAGTTTAATTATGATGTGTTTTGGTGTTGGCCTCTTTGGGTTTATCTTGTTTGGGACTCTCTGTGCTTCCTGGGCTTGTATGTCCATTTCCTTCACCAGGTTAGGGAAGTTTTCTGTCATTATTTCTTCAAATAAGTTTTCAATTCCTTGCTGTCTCTCTTCTCTTTCTGGTACCCCTATTATGCGAATGTTGGTAGCTTGATCTTGTCCTGGAGGCCCCTTAAACTCTCCTGAATTTTTTTGGATTCTTTTTTTTCTTTTTGCTGTACTAGTAGGGCATTTTCTGCTACCTTATCTTCTACATCGCTGGTTGGATCCTCTGCTTCATCTAATCTACTGTTGATTCCCTGTAATATATTCTTTGTTTCCATTATTATATCCTTTATTTCTGACTGGTTCTTTTTTATGTTCTCCATCTTCATTTTTATGCTTCCTATCTCTCTGTTGATGCTCTCACTGAGATCACTGAGCACTCTTATAACCAGTGTTTGGAACTCTGCATCTGATAGATTGCTCATCTCTGTTTCACTTAGTTCTTTTTCTGGAGCTTTGTTCTGTTCTTTTATTCGGGACATATTTCTTTGTCTCTCCATTTTGGCCGCCTCCCTGTGTTTGTTTTTATGTGTTAGGTAGGGCTGCTATGTTTTCTGGTCTTAGTAAAGTGGCCTTATGTAGTAGGTGTGCTGTGGGGTTCAGTGGCGCAGTCTTTCTGGTCATCTCAGCCACACGCTCCAGGTGTGTCCCTTGTGTGGGTTGTGTGTGTCCTCCTCTTGTCATTGAACCTTGGTTGATAATTGCAAATCAGTGTGAGGGACTGACCCTTGGGCTCACTGGTTGTGAGGACTGGCCTTGATTACAGTGGAAGAGTTGTTGTGCAGGGGCTGATCCTACGGAGCAGGGTCTGCCTCAGCAGGACTTTGGTGCCTGCCTAATCTGTCCCTTGGGTGTGTTGTATTTGGAGGTGGCTGAGTGAGGCTTTAGCTTGTTTTGAAGCTGGCCATTAGGGGCACCAGCCCCAGGACCATCTTGGAGAGGATCCGCTGTAGCCACAGCCCGTGCCTCACCCAGGGCCACCCAGTGGGAGCCAGAAAGAAGTCCACAGATGGCTGCTGCCTGTGCTGTGCTTGGAAGCACCTTGAGAGGCCAAGCTGCGAACCAAGGCTGGCTGCCACTATTGCTGGCTTAGGCCTGCTCAGCCAGAGGTACAGGACATGTTCAAACCAGATGCTGCTTGTCTGGGTTCCACGAAACTTTGAGAGACCCTAGGAAAGTCTGCAGCTTGAGCCAAGGCAGGTGGTCTGCACGAAAAAGCCACTGAACGCAGCATGGCTGTGCCCGAAAGTTGGGCCGGGCCAGGTCTCAAATCACTAGGGCATGACTAACGAACCTGGAGACTCAGATATGGCACCACCTGTGTTCACACGTTGGGAAGGGGGAGGACTCAACAAAGAAACAATGGCCTCCACCAGCTTCACTGTCCAGGAGAAAGCCGCTTCTGTCCCAAACCAGACAACTCAATTACCCACCATTTGTCCCTGCCACTTTTTAGCTGCTACCCCAGCACTGGAGCTCAGAACGAGTGATTCCACTGGTGGGGAAGTACGTGCGCAGTCCCTTTAAGAGGAGTCCCTGTGAGTGCAGCTGTATTCCATCTCATTCAGTCACAATCTCCACTGGTTTTTCACAGCCAGAAATTATGGGGACTTCTTTCCTCGCACTAGAACCCTGAGCTGAGGTGGGGCTCAAAACTCTCGCTCCTCTAGGGGGTTGGAGGGGGCCGCTACAGCCAAAATAACCCTTTAGATCTTTAATGGTCACACATGGGTGTGGGACCAGCCGGCTTCACATCTCTAACCTTCCTACCAGCTTCTCCTGCCCGTCCTTAGTTGAAAGGCTTCAATTCAACTTGATTTTAGGTGATTCTCAATAATGGTTGTTTTGTAGATTAGTTGTAATTTTGATGGGGTTGTGAGAGAAGGTAAACACAGTGTTTACCTACTGCGCCATCTTGGTTGTCTCTCCAGTTCTATCAAGTCATTGGAATCTTAGGAAACTTGCTCACAGTCAACATAGATGGTCAGTGGCAAGTTTGGCAATTGAATCCATTATGGTTCATAGGCTCACGCTCAGGGTTGAAAGATACAGAGAATAAGTGAAGGGCGGGGAGGCCAGACCATGTGTCCTGAAGTTGAGGAGTGGACTTGAGGAGGATGCAGCAGTAAAGGAGACTTCAGAGATGTCAGATCTCAGGGGAGCTTGGAGGGCTGAGCACAAGGGAGTCAGTGAGGACAATTCCACCATTTGTCCATATTCGTAGCCTAGCAACTCGAGCTGTGGCAGTGTAATCATAAGAGCTCACTTTTTATAGCTCTTACCAGGTGTCAACTGTGCCTGTACCTACCACACCTGAGGTTTTCTATGCATTAACTCTGTGATTCCTCACAATAGCCCTTTGAGGAAACTACAGTTATTAGCCCCACTTTAGATGAGGAAACTGAGGCATAGAGAGGTTAAGTAACTCAGCCAAAGTCTAAGCTGAATGAGCCCAGCTCCAAAGTTTGTGGCATAACCGCTCTGCATGCTGCCGGGGTAGTCCAGAGAAGTGAAAAGGACATAAGCCTGGGTCCAAGTCCAGGCTTAATCACTTCCTAGATGGGCAGCCTCTCTGAGCCTCAGTTTCCACATCTGCAAAACAAGGATGACACCCCCTCCACCAAGGGTTTATGGGTTAATGAAGAAGTCTAAAGGAACCTTCAGTCCAGGTGGGTTTGAGGTCAAAAGCAAGCTTCATCTAGCCTTCTATTCCTTTCTCTTCCTCCACAAAAGCTTTCCTCCTTCAGGAATCTTTGGATTTCCAATCTCCTTTCCCAGGAGGGAAATGCCTTTCTTTCTGGGATTGTTCATAACAAAACAGTGTGAGGAGTTTCAATCCAAACTTCACTTCCCTAGCGGGGCCTGACTGACACTTTCTGTCCCCACTCAGCTCAGAGATGCTGAGAGCATTGAGGAAACATCTGGGGTTTTCACATGTTGCCTGTGTCTTTTAAAGAACGGCTCTAAAATGTACTGGAGACTCCAATGCTTAAAATAGGCCCCTGCAAATTCTCCAATGCCTGTAATTGAATAGCAGTTTCAGGAAAAATAGCTTCAATAACGTTGCATTTTAAAATTATGGTATTAATTGCGCCTAAGAGTTTCCTTTTTCATTCAAGAAAGTAAGTAAAGTAGGAAGGATACACAAGAGAAAATAAAAAGAAGTCAGATTTTTCCAAACCAACTGAAATGCAAGGCACAGTCTGTTCCCAGGCAGAGAATGGGGCCAACCAGCCTTTCAGAGGGAGGGATACCCCCCTTTTGCCTGAGGGCTCATAGGAAGAGATCCTCTTGCAGTCATCCTTATGTTGCAGAAAGCAGAGGCCCAGAGAAAGGAAAGACCCATCCAATACATATCCCCTAATTGTGGAATGAGGTCCTTCAGCCAGATGGTTTTTAAATTCCTTTTACCAGCTCAGGTACCTCCCATTTAACAGATGAGGAAATTGAGGCTGAGGAAAGTAGGCACCAAGGATCCTGCCATCTGTATAAGCTTGAACTTGTGTTTGGGGTACTTAAGAAGCCCTGCGCTTGAAGCGCTCCCTGTTGGGCACGGCATAGGCATCCAGATCAATCTGGAAAAATGGCCTCAGGCCATCCTGAAAGCCACTGGCACTCACCATCTATTGCTAGCACTTCAGAACTCACATTTTTCCCACTTGCCTACAACGCATTCACAGGTATCTGGCTGACTGTCAAGTCCATGGTTAGACATGTGGGTACCAGATGTGCACAGCATTGCATCCAGCTGTGCTTTTGCCAGCTGTAGGAGGTACCATATGCCAACTTCTAGCCCCCTAACACCTGGAGAACAGGGCCCACAAGAGAAGAAACACCTAACATGGTACTAAGACAAAGTGTCCATCTGAGTGACAGTTGCAGTGCCCCCCAAATTCACAATGGACCTAAGTAAAAGCTAGAAATTGAATTCTGGGCAAGACATTCAAGAAATATTTATTGAATGATTCCTCTGTGGGAGGCACCATGCTAGGTGCTGGAGACCAGTGAAAACGAGACAGAAAGGAGTCTACTTCAGAGGAAGCGGGGGACCTGTGTTCCCCAAAGCAGCCAGGATGATCCTATAGGAAAGTCAGTCAGATCATGCATTTGTTCACTCAAAATAAAAGCCACAAGCTTTTTCATGACTTACGTAAGCTTACCTTCTTCTGCCTTTCTAATCTCAATTCCTAACTCTTCCTCTTGCCCAATTCACTTCAGCTCCACAGGCCTCTTTGGGTTCCTAGAACATATTAAGCTTGTTTTTACCTTAGGGACTTTGTACTTGCCATTTTCTCTAGAGTTGGGCACACAGCAGGGGCTCTTAGCCTTAGTTTCCTTCCTTTTCCATTTCTTCCCTTCCCACCCCCACCAGCTAGCTAACATTTTAGGAGCTAGTCATTACAGGTGATCAAAGAAGGAACAAGGTGGCGTGGTGGCTTAGCTCCTTTCTTGTTCCATCTCAACCTCAGTGTTGCGCTTTGTACCCACACTCAGCCCCAGCTTCAGATCCAGCCTTCAAGTTAGAAAGCAAACTGACCATGGACTGGCCTGAAATTCCCACCAGCATCAATGGCTGGCTCCTCTTCCCTGCCCCCAAAGGAGTGAGTTGGGCCACTTTCCAGACACATCCCAGGCAACAGGCCTGCTCTGTGACACTGTCAAGAAGTGAGGAGCCTTAGGAACGTCACAGACATAAACAAGATAAAGCCTGTGACTTTCCAAGGCACTTGGGCCGGTGGACCAGAGAACTGTCAATGGCTCGGGCCCTTGTCCTGATAACAGAAGGCTAAAACATTCCAGGAGATGTACTTGTCTCTGAGCCCAATCAGAGGGCAAAGGCTGAGCATCCTTAGAAGCTGGGTGGGGGTGCCGGGGGAGGAGAGAATGCCTTTGGGAGACTCCCCAGGGCATGGGGCCAGCTACACTGTCCTTGCTGTCCCTGCAGACCAGACATGGGGCAAGGAATTCAGTCAAATTCGATGGACGCTCACCTAGCGGCCCCTGCCTATCTGGCACTGCTAGGGGTGCTGGAGGAAGTCCCCAAGCAATGATCCCAGATCTCCAAGGGCTCACAAAGGCTGAACAAGGCATGGGTGCCAATAACCACCAGCATAGACAAGAAGAGGGGAACAAAGGACGGGCTTTAGGACTCTGAGGAAGGAGGCAGTGGTTCTGTCTGGGGTCGTGGGAGTCCAGGAATATTTCAAGGAGAACACAGCCCCTTTGAAGGGCTGTGAAGGTCTGGTGTGATTTTGACAGTTGGGGAAGGTGGGCCAATGCTCCAGGGCAGAGAAATCGGTGTGCTCAAAGGCACGGAGGAAGGCAATCGCAGACGTGTGCAAGTTCAGGTTAAGGCTCCTGAAGAGTTGCAGTGAGGGGTGGAGATGGAGAGGCAGAGACAAGCTGGAGTTGGAGGGGCCTTGACCCCGGGGAAAGAGTTTGGATCCTCCCCTCGAGGCCGTCAGAGCCTGGGCTGGCTCACCAGCAGGGCAGTGAATAGGTGCAGCTGGGCGTTCCATGAAGGAAGCAGGTGTGCTTGGTGAGCCGACAGTGGCAGGGTGGTTATGTTCCAGATGAGAGATGGTGAGGCGTGGGAGCCGGCGGCAGCCATGGCGTTGCTGGGAAGAGTTGCTGATGTTTTCCTTCTGCTCTTCTGAGATGGTCATTCCCAGCTGTGCTACCACTTGCGTGTATGCTGAACTCTCTGGAAATGGTTTCTGAGGCAGAAAGCGTGTCCAGGTATATAAGTCTGTATCCCACAACTGGTCAGGCAGAGGTTCCCGGAAGCCCTGGAGCCCCGCCAGGTAAGGGCCGGGGTGATCCTTCTAAAACATGAATATAAACATGTCCTCATCCTCCTTAAAACCTTTGGTTAGTCCCAGGTCATTTTCAGAATAAAGTCCAAGCTCTTTGGCTTGGCATTTAAAGCTTCATGAAGCCTGGACTTGCCTCTCTCATCCCATCCTGTGGCTCCCAAACCCTGTGGTGTGTGTCTTCATATTCAAATTACCTGGGGACTTTTCGGAAATTCCGAAGGTCAGACCATACTCAGGACCCACTGAGTCACTATCTTTAGGACAGATCCAAGTTCCAGGTGACCCCAAGCAAACCTGAGAACCTAAGTAGAGGGCTTCCCCCGAAGCTCCAGTCACACCAGGCATATTAGCCAGCTGCTTCCATCACTGACCACTTGAAAATCTCCGTGGTTTACAACAAACTTTTCTGCTCATGCTCACATAAATGCAGTTGGACTGCAATTTGTCTGATAAAGGCTGGTGGCTGCTCTGCGTCAGGCTGTAGGTCAACTGGCTCGGACTGTAGGCTGCTCACTGCGTTCAGGTGGTTCTACAGGTGTCTCATCTTCCTGGGAGCAGCTTCCCCAGGGTAAGTTTACGATGCAGGGTAAGGACGACGCAGGAGTGCAAGTGCCCCTTGAGACCTGGGGTTTCAGCGGGCACCCCTTGCCTTCCACTCACATCCCATTGATCAAAATAGGTCAGATTGTCAAGGCCAGCATCCGTGGGACAGGGAAATAGGCTCTGTCAGTCACATGGCAGGAGGGAGTGAGGGATTTAGAAGAATCCGATCTGCTTCACAGGTAGTCTTGTGACTTCGGAGGGGTCCCTTCTGTGAACCTGTGTCCTCATTTGTGGAATGGGAGCGTTACACTGGCTGTTCCATTCCGTCAATGTCCACTTGCATCACCGCTCATCCCCGCTCTTCTCATCCACACAGACATTTACACACCTAGGCACAACCATCTGCTTGTGTCCACACCACACATTTTAACCATGGATGTTATTTTTAAATGCTTTGTCATCTCTAAAATGTTTCTGTGTACTCACTCAGGTTGTATATTTATCTTGATTTTCAGACTTACACACACACGTGCATTAATTACTATTCAAACACAAGTTTCCATGTAGACATGTCATACATAAATACAAAAGCACACAGATGTACATGATGCTGTGTGCACTCACTCACACAGGTACATGTATTCTCAGACGTGTGTTTACAAATACACTTTTCCCCACGCTCGTTTACACACACACACACACACACACACACACACACACACACACGGTATACCTCTGTGTGCACAGCTATTTAGTCAGAATCGGTCAGAATCAGGGCCTGCTGAGGAGGCTGTGGCCTGGCCCCTGCGAGCCGCATTAACTCTTTGCTGCCCCCATCAAGGCTGGCTGTACCAAGTGTTCTCCATCTGCAGACCCCAGGGAACAAAGGGCCACAGAGGAGACAAACGGAGCTGCTTTTTCTGCAGGCCTGAGACTCACCTGGAGAGATGGGGCCAGGGAGGGAGAGCAGGACCCTCTGACTGTTCTCCACGCTTTCTTTTCCAACCCCATCCCCACTCCTCACGTCCATTGTATCTCAGAAGAAGGAGAACCAAAACACTTATCCAAACAAGGACCGCTCTCAGAGTGAAAGGAACAGTATTAACAACTCCCCCCAACAAAAGAATTACCTTAAAAAGTCATAGGCAAATAAAGATGTGTGGTCCCCCTACTGAGGACACACTGGATCTCACGTAGTAACCCTAACATCATGTGTCAGCACAAGTCAGGGACAGTCCAAGTTGAAAGGAACTTTAAGGTCAAATCTGCTCCTTTCTGGGACTTGCCTAAGTCATTCAACATGATGATAACAAAACAGGGTGTAAGGACTAAGTTTTTCAGTCTCCCAGACCAGAGGTCTCCCTGCTCCTGGGTCCAGTTCCTGGGAAGGAGACTTGGAGATCAGATCAGTGCGCAAGGGCTAACGGGGAGGAGAAAGGCGTGGATGGGGGAGGGGGTGCTTCAAAGCTGTTCCAAATTAGGACAGGGGAACTGAGGCTTTGTGCCTCCAGCATGGAGATGTGACCTTGGATGAGGCAATACCCTGCAGCGAGAACAACCCCAGAGGGGCCCCCAGCTGTGAGCCCAGTCCCTGTGTCCACGGAGGGAGCCAGTGGGTACCTTGGTCCTGAAAGGGGAACTGGGCAGCTCACCCGGCATCCACCACAGCCTGCAGCCTGGCTGTCCCCCGCAGCAGCTGGGGTCTGCCACCCATTTCACTGGTTCCACAGAGGTTGTTGGAATGAAATGGCTGGGAAGAGGGCTGCCGGGCTGAGGCAGGGAAAAAAGGAAGGACAGGACCGTGTCAGCCCCAGAGCTGCCATCTCTGCTGCTGCTGCAGTTTTCACGCAGCACTCACTGTCGCTCACTTTGTGTCCCTCCTTGATCCCTCTATGCTGCACGATGAGGAAAAAGGAGAGCTTAGGAGGCCACTGCTCTGTGGTGAGCAAGTACGATTCTTGTGACAAAAGCGCCTGGCCCATCTCTGGTCAGAGGGATCCGCCCATGGAACTCAGTTAGGGGAATAGGGGCAGTCCGAGCGGAGCAGAAAGGGGGCGCCCGGAGCACTGGCTGAGGAAATCTGTGCAAATCTTTCTAAAGATAAAAATCAAAATGAGAAATTGCAGACTTCGCAAATGAAGGAGAGACACATTCCACACAGGCTTCGGGGTCCAAAATCCTGACTCAATCCCAGCAGGGCTGCCTGAGAATGGGAGGCCTTCAACACACATCCAAGTGATCCCTTGTGAGAGGTCTGGGAGGCAGCCTGGGAACAGGAGAAGGAGCAGCAACGTGCCAGCCCTCTGCCGAGCCCCAGCATGCAGCATACCTGGCCTCACTCACCCGTGGTCCCAGCATGCACAGGAGCACACCTGCCCCAGGGCCCAGAATAGAACTCAAACCGAGACTGTGTGAGTACACAGTCCCTTCCCTTTCCAGTGTCCTCTACGACTTATTCTGGACACAGTTGGGCTGGAATTGAAAAAATATTAGCCTTTAACAAAACTTGCCATTTTATTGTGTTTTTCTCATGTTGGGTACAGTCATCGAGAAGAGCAAAATCCTCCTCCTTAAAATGTCAGGAACATCAGGGCCAAAACCAACGGCTCCAGAGTTTTTTTCCATTCATTCACATGCGCCCGCACACAAACACAAGCACAAGCACAGACACATACGGGCGTGCACATACAGGCGCAGGCGCACACACACAACCTCAGAGTTTTTCCTGAGGACCCTGCAGAATTTTTAGAACAGAGGGCTAATGGCACAGGGCTTCTTTTCTGGAAAGCAGATCAAATGAATTGTCCAGTTTTGGGTAGAGGGCCCTCTAACCTTCCTAGTGGGATGCTGGTTGGGCTGATGGTAGGGTTACTCGGCAGTTACTGACTATACATGCAGCTCCTCAAATGTGGGTAGCTTACTTGTATGTGCCAGGCTCCCACTGGGGACTTCACAGTCGACGTGGGAAGACAAACATAAAATCAGGAAATTATACCATATTATTAAATTATAACATGGAATAGAAGAAGCGAGTACGAAGTCCCCAGATAACTTAAATGTGGTGCTAATTCTGTTTTGGAGGCTCAAGGAAGATTTGCTGAAAGAAGTATCAACTGATCCGGGTTTTGAAGGATGAATAGGAGTTTTTCAGGAACTACCATTTAATTTTAGTGATTTCTTTTTTCTGTCTAGTGAGTGGAGGAGGAAGCCGACTTATATGTACTTGTATACATACTATCCGTACACACGCCTTTGGTGCTTTGTGCACATTTGTACATTTTAATTCTCTTAACAGCCCCATGAGATGGGGTTTTCACAGTGAGGAAACTTAGGACCAAAACAGGTAGGTTGAGTCATTTACCCAGGATCACACAGCTAGCAAGTGCTGGGGCCAGAAACCCATCCCAGTGCTTTTGGCTTGGACTCCTTGGCTCTTCCCCTGCTGCTGGCTTCTGTCGCTGACAGGAGGTACGTGTCAATAGAGCTTATTTGTGGCAAACTATGCTCTTATTGAGATAGAATAATGCAAAATCATTAGAAACTGATTTAGCAAATGGTCTCATTCAGAATGAACCCTACAAAATCTCCTCATCTGCTCAGGGAAGCTTCAAGTTTCCAAAGCACTGTCGTACCTCCCTCGTCCTCAGCCCAGTCCTGCCACTTGAGTAGGGAAGTCCCTTGTCAGGTACGTCGGGGGCAGAGCAAGAACTAGAATCGCAGTCTCTTGGCTCCCATTCCAGTGCTCTCTGTGTGACACTAGGGTTGCCCATATCTCTTCCCTTCTGTACCTCTGACACTGTGAGGAAGGACCGTGGCAGGTCCTGGGTACCGTTTGCATTCTTGTGTAAGAGAAAATGGCATTTAGCATGGGATTGACATCGAGCATATCCCTTTGTATAAGGTGCATGATTCTGAGTTTTTGTGCTAACCACTTCTTGCTAATGTGACGTTAGGGCATGTTACTTAACCCTTTTGGAGTTTAAGCTGTCTGAGAAATGGGGCTTAGGGATAAAGTCGTACCTTGTAAGACTTTTATAAAAAATAATTGGAGCAATGTTTCCATGTACACAGAATATTTGGTACTTACTAGGTGCTCAATAAATGTGAGTTCACTTTTCTTTATCCTTCGAAGAGTCATACCTGTGTCCAGAGTACACAAGGTTAACCTCACTCCCTCAGGGACCTCTGCATCCAGACAGAATGAGGGCTTTTATGTCCTGGGCACTCATTGTCTATGTAGTGGACCGTGGGGATCCAGAGTCATGGAGCAGATCCACAGTTTTCAAACTGGGTTCAAAGAAGCCCTGAGGTCCTGAGAGGTGGCTGAAGGACTGGGGACTCTGTGATCAGGCCTTCAGGACACACCACCATCCCCACTCACGTCAACAAAAATGGCATCTCTTTGATGTGCTTTCTAAACTGACTTCCTAGTAGAATTTCATTTTAAGAATGAGGTGGTCAAGTGTTGAAAACAGAAAATCAGAAAGCTCTGTTGGGAAGTTCTAGAGAGTTTAATGTGAGTTTTGGTCTCAAAATGGATGCTTCCTTGCTCATTTTCCCGCCGGGCAGCCCTCTTAATAGGGAAAGCCCAGCTCCCGTCTCCTCCTGCCTCCTCCCCCACATGGAGACCAGTCACAAAAAGGAAGATGAGCTGAGGTCTGTGCTGCTAACAAGGGCTCAGAGCTCTGAACCCTTCACATACACACACACACACACACACACGCACCCACACATGCACATGTGCACTCACATGTGCACACACATACACATACATGCACACACGCACACGTACACGTGCACACACACACACGCACATGCTACTGCCTGGGCTTTCAGTTTATAAGTGATGTTTTCTGTCTTCACCAGTGCTATGCATCTTGTTCACTGATCCATGCTGGAGAGAGGGGAGGGGGAGGAAGGACCTGGAGCCTGAAATGACAAAGTGAGGGCAGAGAAAAGTGTTGGAAATGAGCAAGTGGCTGTGGGAAGAACAATCTTCTTTCGAGCCATTCCTCTTCCTACCTGTCACCCAGTGAGGTGGAAGACATACTGACTGAGGAGCCAGACAGAACTGAGTTCCAATCCTGGGGCTGCCACTGATCAGCTGCATGATCTTGAGTGAATCATTAACTCCTTCCTTGTCTACAAAATGGGAATACTCGTGCTCTCACAGAAGTAAGGAGGAGTGTACATATTGCACACACACACACACACACACACATTTTTTTAGAAATAGAAAATCATGGGTGCAAACTAGTTCCCACTGAATAAACATCCGTCTCCATTCCTCCTCCAGTTACCGTATCTGTATTTTACAGACCCATATACGGGTCTGACAATTAAGTGCAAGAACTTGTTGCAATGATGTTGCTAGCTTTTAATATCAGAGGGATTATTCATTATGAATTTGTACCAACTGGGCAAACAGTTAACCAAGTTTGCTATTTGGAAATGCTGAAAAGGCTGCATGAAAAAGTTAGACAACCTGAACTTTTGCCAGCAATTCATGGCTCGTGCACCACGACAATGCACCAGCTCACACAGCACTGTCTGTGAGGGAGTTTTTAGCCAGTAAACAAATAACTGTATTGGAACTCTCCCTATTCCTCTGATCTGGCCCCCAATGACTTCTTTATTTATCCTAAGAGAGAGGAAATATTGAAAGGAGGACATTTTGATGACATTCAGGACATCGAGGGTAATACGACAACAGCTCTGATGGCCATTCCAGAAAGAGTTCCAAAATTACTTTAGAGGGTGGACTAGGCGCTGGCGTCGGTGCATAGCTTCCCAAGGGGAGTACTTCGAAGGTGACTGTAGTGATATTCAGCAATGAGGTATGTAGGGCTTTTTCTAGGATGAGTTCGTGAACTTAATTGTCAAACCTTGTATACACTGGGACATTAGGTTGTGGAAAGGATTGAATGAAATGATATAAATGAAATTTTTTGTGTAATTCCTGGCTCCCAGTAGGTACTTAGGATGTTATCTTTCCTGCACGCTCCCCTGCTTCTGCAACGCCGGTTTGTAGCCATAGCCACACTGGTTGCCTCGGGGCTGGGTTACTGACTCAGCCTCTGAGAGGGGTTCTCTGTCCCTGACCCTGTTACTATCTCTCTGGCACATACAGTCACCCTAATGTTCCCCCAGACAAATGAGCAAAACCAAACGAATGGCCGAGTTCCACTAACAACACATTCCTGGTTCCCGCTTACTGAATGAAGCGTTATCTGATTTCGATCTCCGTGTACATTTCATCCCAATCCATGAGGTCGGTGCTCATAGCCTTGCCTTCCTCCTTGTCATGATGAACTGGAGGCAGAGAAGTAAGCAGTTTCCTCAAGTTCCTCAGGGTGGTGAGGCGGCAGCGGAGCACTGAGGTCCTATCAGGTCTGTCTGCAACCAAAGCATCTTCTGCAACGTCACCCTGAGGTGGGCAGGCTGGGCCCTGGGAGAGGTGAGACCCGGATGCCAGCTGCGCTCACCATCAGCTGTTTCCTCCCCTGAAAATGAGAAGAGCCTTTTCCCTCCCTGCCCCACATGCCTGTCCCCAGGTTCAGGGCCAGTCCCCACTGGGGGGCCCTGTGCTCTTTGCTCCACCTCAGCCTCCTCCCTCCTCGCCCTTTGCCTACTTGATGAAATAAGCTCTAAGATGTCACTCAGGCATCTGTCACCGCCTCCTGAAAGCCGTCCTAGGTGGCTCCACACAGAATCAAGCGCCCTGTGTCTAAACCGCAGCCTTGATCCTTTCACTAGTGTCACATCTGATTGTAGGATTGTCTTCTAGTAGACTGGGAGCTCTTGTGTGTCTTGTTTATCTTTATACCATCACAGAATACTTGCTCAGAGAAGGTTTATGGAATGAACACATGAATGTGTGAATGAAGAAAGAGAACCAGGGAGGGAGGGGAAAATGGAGTCAGTGACTGGGTTACGGGCTTTGTTAGGCTCCAGCTTCACCCTCCAGGACTTAGGAACAAGTCATGCTTTCAGTTCTTCCCTCACCGACTCCTGCGTCCGTGGGGATCCATGGCTCCATGCTCAGAGCATGGCATCCTGCACCGTGTAATCTTGGTCAGACCCTGGGAATCAGCCTTAGGGCTTGGCCCCGAGTCTCTGTGACAACGATCTTCCCTGCCACCAGGCTCCATCCAGAACATGGGTCCTGTCTTGTCCCAGCCAGGTCTGTCCAGGACAATATCCACTGCTCTCCCCAACTTCTGACCTCTGCCGTCGACCTACAGCCCCAGCTGGCTGGCTGGTTGCAGGGCCTGCTGGGTATCCATGGACAGGCCTCCCTCCCAGGTTAGGAGTAGGAGCCAGATTTCCCCGTCTCTGTGTCCCTTTCACCTACTAGGCAGCCTCCCATCACTGGTAGGAGAGGGATACATCCTCGTGTGCCAGGCTTTACCCAACATCAGGAGTTCCTGACATCGGCTCCTACCCCTGGGTGGATGTCCCATATATGCCCAACCCTCGGGACTGCCCCAGACCAGTGTTTAACCTCTTCCTACCTTCCAGTGACAAGCCAGCCATGCCTAGTTAAATCTGGAGATGGATAGGACACGGCGGTAAGAGCTGGAGAAGACTTTCAGCAAAGGTCTGGATGTGAGCACACACGGAGGGTGTTTGAGTTTGAAATGAAACTTCATGTGTGGCACAAACCATAGGCTGTGTGCCTTTGGGTAACTCATTCTACCTCTCTGTGCCAAAGGGGCTTCCATCTGCAGACTGGAGATAAGAACACATGGTAACTACTTCAGAGGACTGTTGTGAGGAGTAAGTTAGATAATGCATGGGGACCTCTGTGACCGGTCTATGGTGAGACCTCAGTAAACGTGAGCCTGTTTCCAAATCATGGTGACGGTTCTCCTTGTTGCTATTATTGTCACTGAGAAGGGTGCACAGCATCCCTAGGTATGTCTCGTGTGCGCCTTCCTTTCCTCAAACTGTTCGTTAATATTCTTAAGACTAAGTCAGGAGGCAGTAGCAACATACCAGCCTTCAAACTCATCCAGTTCCCATCACTCCAAATGAACTTTTCTCGCCGATTCTCAGGTCTTCTGCGTCTGGCCCTTGGGTGTATTTTTCCCACATAATGAAGTTCGGGCAGCCCTGGCTGGTCACTGCCAGCTCCTGCCTGGTTCCCGAGTGTGACCTCCACGCAGTCACAGCTGTTCCAGGCACTGCGCTGCCAGCCTCCCCCGCACCCCATCGTCTGTCTGCCTTCTCACTGGGGGGCGTTGCTCTCCAACCGATTAACATGATGTCCTTGTAATTCTGTATCCAAGACACATGTCATTTTCCTTCAACACATTTGGAAAGAGGGCAAGTTCTACTTTGTAAAGACCGTCACTTATTTTGAACTGGAAGAAAACAATTTATTTGGTCCAAAGTTGTGTTTTTCCATCAAGGGCACATATTTCTCTTTTGTAATGGGAAATGGGTCCTTCTGGGTTCCCCCATAGTCTACTCTCCAAAATTCTTACAGCCGGGAGTTTCCTTCATCAGTTTATTTCAATGAACTAATCCAACAACCCAGAAAATGAGTTCAAAAATAACCACATAAAGGAAGGTGAAAGGCGAAGAGGCAAGTATGTCAGCGGGATTCCCCCATCTCGGGGGTTCCTGAAAGAGCCATGAGAATGCCCCCCACCTGACTGAAAATCCATTCAAATTCTTTCTCCCATGGAAAGAAATGCTTTGGAGGACTCCTTTCAAGACCCTGGCCCTGGCTCTCTGCTCAGAAACCCTGCTGGAGTTCCCAGTGCCACCATCACCTAAGAGGTCTTCCCACCATTTTTTCTAGCTCCCAGCGCTGGGCTGTGTGAGGCACCAAACATGGGGATACCTCTTAGAGGCTGAAATTTTGTAAGTGGCAAACTGAAAGGTTCAAGACCTTGAATAAAACAAACCAGTCTCGGCCCAGGGAGACTGTGGCGGCAGAGACCACCATGGAGTGCCCCTCCCCCCTTCCACCTCTCATGACCATTTAACAGCTGTTAAACGCTTGGATAGGGAAGGCATGACTTCTAGGCCACATCTTTAGGTACGTAAATGTGAACTTGTAGACTGCCGCAGACATTCAGACAGTCTCAGTACGACTAAGAGAGAGGGTAAGTCACTTGCTCAGCGTCACGCAGCTCGGAAGTAGCAAAACTGGGCTTTGACTCCAAGTTTGTAAGACTTCACATTAGGCCTTCCTGCTCTGTTACTACCTGGAAGGTAGGCTCCATGCTGCTGAGATCCTGGTGGATATTTACATTCCCCAAAGCGGTGAACTTTGCAGGCTGCCGCCAGGTCCCCTGCCATCGGCTCACTGCCTGAGCCCTTTTCCCAATTTCAGGTATCCCCTGGGGGGGCTTAATGTCCCTAAGTATTCCCGACACTCAAGCTCACACTTGCAAAGAAAAACTGGACCTCGATCCCCATAGTGGACAGACCTTCTAGGAACTTTATTTTAAAGTCTAAGAAGTGGGGAAAGAACATGAAAAATCACGAAGGCTGTGGTCGGCTTGCGTCGCAGGGAGAGGGCATCACTGCTCGCACCTCCTGCGTGGGCCGGGGATTGCATGTGTGTGTAATAACAACTTGGATCCCTCTGCCAGCAGCAGTGGTCATTGAGAAATCCTGACATAAAGAAGGTATCAGGGAGATAAAGTTCTGCAAGCGATGATTACTAGCACTTAAGTTCTCTTTTTGTTGAAAGGAAGAATCCAGATTGAACAGTGCATTGAATGATATGACAAGCAAGTACTTGATCCCTGTCCAGCTGGAGTGGGACTGTACCCATCAGCAGCTTTTTAGCTAAGGACGTCTTTATATTTCCCTTCTTTGTCTGGGCCTCTCTAGTTCCTCCTTTTACTTCATGTCAGCACTATATAGTAGGTATGCCAAGTGGTTTTGAAATTTAAATTACAGTCTCTTTTTCAGATGTTATTGGAAAGAACATGTAATTTATAACCACGTGTTAGGAGTACAGGGTGTTCATGGTCCACTGCCAATTTTTCTTTTGTAAAGTTAATAAAACTTTCATAAAACACTTATACACTTGTATATTTCATGGTAAAGATTTTTTTTTATCTCATAGGCTAATGTAAAGATTTATTAAAACCATTTTTTTGTTAAGAGGAGTGTCAATAGTTTGCAGCTGAGTGTAATTTTGAATCCGTGGAAGATGACGGTCTGATGGAAAATGACAGTAACAGCTTTGTTGATTTAGCACTAAAAATAAAGGAGCCTTTCAAACGCGAGAATGCTCTAATATCCAGAGTGGGCTAGGACGCATTCAGGCCACTGAAGGCGAGCTGGAGAGCTGGAGGAGCCGGCCACCGGCACTCCAACCCCTGGCAAGAACAGAGGACTGGATGCAGCCCAGGTGGGAGGGGAGCAGCAGCCCCCCAGGGATTAGCTGGCAGGAGGCTCTTTTGGGGGAGGGAGGGAGGAGCCAAGAGGAGTGTCTGGGGCTCGCACTGACTTCTTATAGCAGGAAACTGGAAGATCTGCCTGTTCCCACAGGTACTCCTAGCCCGTCTCGCCCTCTCTGGGACCTGGTTTGTCCTAAAGGTCAAGGGCTACATAATATGAACCAGTTCCACCTAGCACATCCCTTCCCGGTTCTCCTCCCCGACCATGCCATCACCCCAGCATCCTGGAAGACCCCTTTCTGATTTCTCTTTCTTTCCTTTTTTTCCGTTTTTTTTTTTTTTTTTTTTTTTTTTTACAACTAATAAATGGGTGTCTCTCCTGCGTGTGATTGAGCATTGGGTCTGCTGCAGATTTCAATCATTTGGAGGAGTAAATAGGCCTTACTTAGAGCTTCTGGTTTTTTCTCCATGAAACGTGGATGATAGCTTGTACCTCCAGGCCCCTTTATGAGACTATTCTGAGATTTTCAGTTTGCAAAGCATCTGGGTGGGCTTTGAAAACTGCAGGCAGTGGACATGGGGACTCTTCATCTTCCAGGCTGGATCCACATATGGTCCTGTAGAAGGAATGGGAAGAAGATGGCTAACTGCTTGCAAAGACCCCCATTCCCTCAAATGTTGAAACGGCTAAATTTACAGACAGATTGAAACACTCCTCAGAGGAAATAAAGAAAGGATGATCAGTAACTGTGTGCCATAGGACTTTCCATTAGTAAGTCCTATTAGCCCCATTTTATAGCTCATGAAAGCAGGACTAGAAAAGGCAATCAGCCCGAGATCACAAAGCTAACGAGACAAGCAGTTTTCACGCTTAGGTCATTGTAACGCAAAAGCTTGTTTGTTTTTTTTTTGTTTGTTTGTTTGTTATATTTTTTCTTATTTTTCCCACTTCACAGTATTAGAAGCAGCAAATGCTCTTGAGTGATTCAAGCATCCTAACCCTGCTAGGCACTTTACAAGCATTCTCTCCCTTAATCCTTGTGCCACCCTAGGAATCACTGTCATCCTCAAGCCAGGGGAGAGTGCTGAAAGGGCTGCACAGTCCAGTGACAAGTCTACTGCCATCACAGCTGAACTGCCCCTTAGGGTTACGATGCCCCTTAGAGAAGCGGGTACTTCTGAGGAAAGGCTGCAGAGGGCACGGGTACCTGGGTGGAAGTCCACAAACTACCTGGCCACTTCTCCCCCAGGAAAGCCTTGGCCTCTGAGGTTGGACTCAGAAACCGGTATCAGTATTCTGATTCCTCGCCCTGGGTCTGTTCCCCACCGCCCTCACACTGCCCTCCAGCCCCATTCACTGGGGTCCCTGCTTCCTCTTGTTCTTCCTGGGATCCTGCATTCTCTTTCCTGCTCCCTGCTCAACCAAGTACCCTCTGAAGCAGCATTTCTCCTGGTGACCTTCTCTGTCTCTGCTGAGACAAGGGCCAGGCACATTCCTGCCTTAGGGTTGCTTTTTTCTTTGCTGGAACCTCCTCCAGCCACCTGTCTCACCCCATTTACTCACTAACTTCTCTTCTTTGTGGAGGTTTCTGCTTAAATGTCATTTCTCCAGACCTCTCCTGACCCCCTGACTAGAGCAGGCCGTATCTGTGTACACATTCATGTCATCTGGTGTTTTCCCATCGCTTCTCACAATTGTAATTATATATAAAATTATTTATTTGCTGTCCGTTGCCTGCTCTGCCGTGCGCTCTAGGAGTGAAGGCGCCACATCTGTCTTATTCATTCCACATTCACGATGCCCATCCAATTACCAGGTTCATCTTCTCCACGTCACACCACCGCCATATCGTCCCCTTCCTGGCAAAAGCTCAGAAGGCCTCTTGCCTTTCCACCTGAGACAGTTTGTGACTGTGCTCTGTGTCCCCTATACAGTGTCACAGAGTCCAGTTAGGGGAAATTCTGGTGACAGCCTTCACCTTTGTACTCCTGAAGGGGAAGATGCATCTGCAGATGGCAGAAGGTGAGGGAAGATAGCCCACGGCCTAACCGCCTTCATCATCTCAGCAATGAAATGTGGAGCATAGGGAGCTCTCAGTTACTGGGAGAAAATATGGAAAAGAAATTGGAACCCTGGGACGAGAAGCTCCAGAGAAGTGCATAGAGAACCGCTGCACAATGCCTGTCATTGTCTCGCTGAGCAAAGACAGTAATTGGGACCAATAAGCCCATCCAGGAGCATAGCCTGAAGTGTGGGTATGGAAGGTTTTCTTACACTGGACTCCTCTTGATCAGGTCTAGGGAGCGCTGTGATTCAACAGAGCAAGCCATTTCCAGGTGTGCAGGTGCGCTTATTGCTGCTGCTGTTGATTGTGTAGCTATTGTTGCTGCTAGATGAGGCAGTGTGGTTCAGTAGAAGGTGCTGCTGCTAGCGCCTGAGAGTGCAGGCCTGGGAAGTGAGCACCACTTGCTGGAGCCCTGGCCATGCACTGAGCCTCACAGTGCAACTAGGCCGAGGCTCCGAATGGGAGCATCCAGCTCCCCCTGAAATTGCCTATAGCAGGGGAGTGTTGGCAAGGCTGGAGGGTCCACCATTCACCATCTATCTAGCTGGAGGCAATTTAGCATAGTGGTCAAGAGTTCAGGTTCAGCAGTCAGACCCTCAGCCTGTTAGCTTCCTAGTCTTGGGGAAATTACTCAGCATCTCCATGTCTCAGTTGTAATTATAAACAGGGCTGATTTCATGACCATGTGACCTATGTATCCACACAGGGCCCCATGCTCAGAAAGATCCTGCACTTCATTTAATGCTCTGCTGTCCCCATTATTTGCAATTGAAATTGTTAATTATTATTATTATTATTATTATTTTTTTTACAAGAGGCCAAACTTTCATTTTGCCCTGGGCTGGGCTTTGCTAATTATACATCTGGTTCTTACTATAAAATAAACGTTTATTACAAGAGTGAGAGTGAGGAGCAATGATATAAGGCAGGTCTCTGTCTGGGACACATTAAGGGTCTGACATTAAGGGCTGTTATTAGTATTGCTTGTTGGGTTAGCTACCAGGTGCTTCATACCTCTCCAGCTTTCTGGCAGGTGGTGGGTGAGAAAGGACATCTCTAGGCTCCAAAAGCAGTCAAGGGCAGGGCTTCTTCAATCCTGCAATAGAAGTCAGATTGAATAAAGAAGACTTTGGCTGGCCTCCTGCCTCATTTCTCCATGTGGTTTGTGCTCTGGGGTAGGCCCTACCCCGTGGTGTGAAGTAGGGCGTACAGGTGGCAGCCTCTTGGGGAGGGGTCCAGGGGTCACCTGGGTGACAAGCTGCCTAAGAACCAGGTTCAACTCCCCTCTCCTTGATGCCTCAGTCTCCATAGCTGTGCTTCTCTGCTGTTCCCACTGAGTTTAACATTTCCGATGCTGTTTTGCCAGACCCATCACTCATCTGTGCCTCCCATGTCTGGGAGTCAGTGACTAATTGTGCTTCCCACCTGGACACATTCAAGGTAATTCCACGTTTCCCCGAAAATAAGAGCTAACCAGAAAATAAGCCCGAGCATGATTTTTCAGGAGGACATCCCCTGAACATAAGCCCTAATGCATCTTTTGGAGCAAAACTTAATATAAGAGCCAGTCTCCTTTTCGGGGAAACACGGTAGAAATGGCTGGCAGAAAAGTTGGCTTCGCTCTTCCTTCACCTGGTTTATAAGTTAGAATGGACCCTTCTCTCTTCAGGCCTCTCTGACCACCTCTGACTCTAACATGGACAACCATGGCCACGGGTAACCCTTTCTTTACTCTTCTGATCTCTTCCCAATTCATTCCCTAACCTCTTTCTTAATCCAAGTGCTCGAATGCTAGAATGCTTCTGAGACTATTATCATCATCCTTTGTCCCTTTGACACGTCCTGCAGAGAACCTAACCCCCTCACTGAAAGGAGGGATTTTCTATTATATTTAACCAAAATCATTTTTTGAATTACTTTCTTTATTCATAATAGCTGGCAGCATGGCGCAGCCCCTAAAGTTTCTCATGCAATCCCGGGTATTCCTTAATGGAGGGAGGGGCTGGGAGAATCAGAGGGTCTCTTCGTCTTGGGGTATCTGAGGAGTCAGGGAGGCATAGCAGGTATCCGCAGAGCTAGGCTTTGAAAAGAGGTCTCTGAAATCCAGCCCAGTGCTCTTTCTTCCTGCTGCATGATGTTGTCTCTATTGAAAGATTCTCCTTCCCCAAACACAGGGTACAACAATCCTATTGAATGCATTGCCAATGATAAACTATGTATGGACAAACAACAACAGTGACAAAACCACGCACAGAGACAAGGCAGTCTGTGTCGGGGAAGAAAGAGAAAAATAAATGAAATTAACAGTGGGAGACAAAAACAGAGGAAAACCCAGCAATTAGATTAATCATAGACTTCCAGGAAATTGGCCCAAATTTCTTTAAAATCTTGTTAATTGTTATTCAGATTGAAGGGTTCCCTCAGCAAGATTAGCCAAAGCCCACCAAGCTGCATACCAATCTGCTGAATGCACAGCAAGCTGCTCAGATCCTGGGTCTGTGTCCTTGCTACAGTGCATCACCTGTGCAGGTGTGAGGTCCAATAGGCAGAGTTGCATTGGGGGTCAAGCGGCGACATTTCTAGTCCAGGCTCTCTGGCTAACTCACTCTGGGACTTTGAACAAATCATATCACTTTCTGGACCTCAGTTTCCACATCTGTTAAATAGGCAAGGTCTATCCGCCCTTCTTAAGGCAGGGGGTTTTGAGAGGTTGAAGAAAGAAAATAGATGTGGCAGTCCTTGGATAGGCCAAAAGTGCTATGCAAACATAACATAGCTTTTTGAATATTTTCAGAGTCAGAAAGAAAGCAGGCTATTGCCCAAGGTTCAAATATCCCCCTCCAAGGCTGGGATAGGGGAAATGCAGGTACCAGACTTAGCAAGTTACTACTAAAAATGTTCCCAAACCTTCAGATTCAGTAAAACCCTCAGTACATCTTGACCCAAATAGTCCTCCCTCTTTTATGATCTGCATTTAAAAGAAAATTGAATGACCTGTCTCTCGATTTATTAATGCTTAAATCATTAGTATCCTGGCTCCAGAATGCTCTTGGGTTGCCAGAGGGATATCAGAGCTTTCAAATGCCTGGAAGTCGCCCTTCACCCAGGGTGAAATAATCCAAGCATAAAATGATTTGGGTTTGGTAGGAAGGATTGAATGCCTGAGTTTCTCTTAGAACTAAACTCTTCAAATATGATCATTTTTGTCTCAAAAAATAAATATTGGCTGTGTACTGGGCACTAGGCTCTGTGCTAAGTGCTTTGCATATATTATTTAACATAATCCTTACAACAAACCCAACATGGTAAGTTCTATTAATATTCTTATTATAACGATATACAAAGTAGGACACCCTTCAAGTATTATAGAAAAGATTGTGACTGATTTTTTTCTTGGATTCTGTCTTTGAACCTTTGACTCCTATGAAAAGAATAAAAAAATCTGATGGCTGAAGAAGACCAAAACAGCCATCCAGTATTATATGTTCCAAAATAAGTCTCTGCTAGATTTAATAGGTGTTACCATTTGGGCATATAAGCTTGAGAAAAATATTAAGTAGAATTTTTCGCTGCAGGACTTTCCAGGGCCTTGGAAATGGACGTTCACCATCACTCTCTAAGAAGGGGATGATGCACAGAGCATTTCCCAAACTTATTTGATGATCAAAGATTTTTTTCCAAAAGATCCTAATATTGTTCAGAAAATCATATAGAAAGTGGTATATCTCATCACATCATTTTGTAGAGGAAGGAAACAAGGCTTAGTAAAGAAAAGTAACTTGTCCCATGCCGTAGTGTGCTAATGGTAGAGTCAAGACAACAATTCAGTTGACCTGAGTCCAGGCCTAGGCCATGTTTCAAATTCTGCTACAACAAAGGGAGGCATAGCAAAAGTGCCAGTCATGGGGCCGCCATAGCTTCATGCCACAAGGACCACACATAGCATCCCAGAGCACAAATCACATTTCAGATTCATGTCACCGATATCGTAAGCGAGAAGAGAGGATTTTATTTCAATAAACCCCTTTGTGCTTGAAGGGTTGTATTAGTTAAGGGGAGAGAGAAAGCGAGAAGAAGAATGAGGGAGGGAGAGAGAGAAAGAGAGAGAGAGAGATTGGGAGAGAGAGGGAGATTTATTTAGCTATTGACTCACACAATTATAGAAGCTGGCAAATCCAAAATTTTCAGGTCAGACCAACAGACTGGAGACCCGGGGATGAGCTGATGTTGCAGCTTGAGTCTGGAGGCAGAATTCTCTCTTCCTCAAGGACCTCAGTCTGTTTTCTCTTAAGGTCTTTAGCCGATTGAATGAGGCCCGTGTAATGTATAGAAGGTAGTCTTCTTTACTCAAAATCTGCTGATTTAAATATTAATTTCACCTTTAAAAATACCTTCACAGCAACACCTACACTGGTATTTCAGCAAATATCTGAGTACTGTGGCCCAGCCAAGTTGACACATAAAATTAACCATCATGGGGGCCATGGTCCTTCCTGCTCTTAAAATGCACTGACATCTCTCTACATCCTCCTCATTGACAGAATGTGAGCGGCACACTCAGAGATCACTCGCTGCTGTGGGCCTCACGCTATGCTTGTGGGAGAAGTGGGCCTCAGTGGTACCCTGTGGGTTTCCTCATCAGTGGGTGAGGCAGAGGCAGAGACAAAGGAGGAAGGCTGAGCTAGATACATTCAAGGATTCCACCACGCTGGCCTCCCTCAACCAGAATAATTCCATTTTTATCTGTTACATACTAGACTTCCATGTAAACCGATACTAAAATCTGTTAGACATTCTCTCGGTCTGTACTACAATATAAGCTCCTCCAGACTCTTCCTGATCAAAGCTCTAAGGACTAGTATCATCAGCACCACATTTACCTTGTTAGAAAGCAGAATCTCAGGCCCCACCTCAGACCTACTGAACCAGAATCTGCATTGTAACACAATCCCTAGGTGATGTGTAAGCATCTTAAAAACTGAGGAGTAAAGCTTTAGATGGCAAGTTTTTGGGGACAGATACCAGCACAGCATCAGTCCCATGGTAGGCAGCTGAGAATCAATTTTTTCCTGAATGATGACCTGACTTAGGAAACTGAGGCCCAGAGTGGAGAGAGGTGACACAATTAGCAGAGTATTGGTACTAGAACGTAAGATTCGCTGAGTGTGTGATCTCTGTGCAGGAATATGACTCCTCCCTGGAGAGCCCAAGTCATTGCTGAAAACTGTTAAGTCTCCAGTCTGAGTATTTCAGAAACCAAGATGTTCCAATGGAAGTATCCAAGTTCTTTGTGTTTATGGGAAACCTCCCATGAGCAGTTCTGTCCAGCAAAAAAAAAAAAAAAAAAAAAAAAAGGAAAAAGAAAAGAAAAGAAACTCTCTTGGCAAGAGTAGGCAGATTCCCCTGAGAGGCCACTTGGTGTAGAAAAAATGAACTATATCTTTACTTGCAGGTACATTCAAACTGAAATAAAAATCCCCTTCTCTGAAGACTTGGGTCCATCTGAACTGCCTTTTCCACAAGGATGGGAGAAATTCTGAGCTGGGATTCATCAAGGAGTTAATTTGCTGCTGTGCGAAACGGCTAGCACTGAGGCTGTCATAGGGGAGAAGAAGCAAGTGGAGAAATCTTTGATCCTCAGTTCAGCCAACTTCTTCCGGAAACTTGAAGGGGAGATCAAACATGAACAGCAGTGTGGGCTCTGGACTCTGTCCAGCGCTATCGGAATCCAATACTCCGATAATCATCCCACTTTGATAGAAGTCAACCCAGGAAGCTGGCCAAGGAAAAAGCTTGACTCAGAGGAGGACTGAACCATGACAAATGAGGGCGAGGGAGAGAGGGTTGCAAACATCCTTGGGCTGTCTTCACTGGAATCCCCTTCCTGTGCCTTTCCTCCCTTAAGCAGCCAGCCTTTCTCACAAAACTCAAAAGAAACACAGATGAAGTTGAGTAATCATCCGCATTTCTAAACTCAGCTAAAAGTTCAAGGGCCTAGTCTTGGTTTTTCTGTGCTAAGGATTCACACAATCTCAGCCCAGGGAATGGACTTAACTGTCCAAAGAGCCCTGTGTGCCATGGGTCAGGCCAACACTTCTATCTAGATCACGTGTGATACTCACCATCCAGGCCCCCACGTTGATATGGCACGTAGTAGTTTACAAAGTGCTCTCTCATTTGTACTCTGGTGGGTGGGGGTGGGGTGGGGTGGTGTCTGGATACTCCAGGGGCTTTGGGTTGATTGACAGCTGCCTCTTCTTTCCCTTTTCACTTCAAGAATTTTGGTCATAAGTTTTATGCAGGACAACTTGATCAAACTTTAGCAAACCTTACAAGTGTGGTCACTTACAGCTACTAATGCAAAATTCCTTACAGTCATTGGAATACAGCCAACCATATGGATATTTGGCAGAAGACGTGGCAGATGGGCAGAACAACACCTCTCATAACTGAGCATCCAGACTGATACCACCTTACCTAGACATACCCAGACACATTGCACAGAGCAGATACTAAGTAAAAGCTGTGCTTTGGGACTAATCAGTACTCATAGAATTGGTCCTGAACCATCAGTTCAGCCCTCCTAGCTCTCAAATATCCTGGCTACCTGCTACAATACTGGTTCTTCCTTTCTTTCTGACTCTCCAAATCCTCTTCTCCCCTCCCCCGAAGATGTACTTTACAACCCTGACCTCTCATCAGTGCTAACCACAGCCTAGCTACCCTGCCCAAAACTTACCCCAGTATCATTCTCTTCTAATTCAACCTAGCCTAAGGACACTGTGACCCAAAGGATGAACATACCAATCTTTGGGGGGGTGGACCCCACAAAATTCTGAAAAATGCTCCCTAAATCCACAGGTTGGCATAGTCTACTGAAGAGCCACCAGGTAGAGAGCACCAGAATCTAGAGAGAGAAACTAGCAAAACCCAGTGAGCTTTGACGCTATTAAATGTGGTGGGCTAGCCAGTTCACACAGGATTAGGTGAGTGGATACAACTAAAACTTAGTCCCTCCCCTCAAGAAGCTTAGAGTCCATCAAGGAAGATAGACATTGACCATGCAATTACATTCCTAGAGGATGGTTGTTATAAGAGAGATTTGCCAAGTCTTTTGGAGGGTATTGCAGGTAGCATGATCACACTGAGCAACTTCAGTGGGCAGTATTCACATGAGGTGGCTAACGTAATCTCCTGGTAGGGGACATCTTTGGCACTAATTCTACAGAACCTGACCACGCGATGCCAAAATTCCTAACACATGATTGGCAAAAGACAAGACTTTATCCTCATATAATAAGGCTTCTCAGCCCAATGAGGGGCCTGCAAGTCTCTCAAACCCAGTATAGCTGCAGGTGGCTCTTAGAAAAGCAGGGCAGATGCCATCTGTGAAGCATACGGTATTTGCAGGACAGGCGTTATTGAAGAGCCTGTCTGGCTTTAAAGTAGAGGAAAGTTTGTAGATTCTGTTCACACAGAGGATTGGAGCTCCAGATCTGCCAAGTGCAGGCTTCATGGTCTTGGGTACCTCATCCCTTCTTCAGAGGATACACTGACACCCCTCTTACAAAGTTTCCTGTGAAGATCAAGTATAAAATGCCTGCACACCATGTGACACACAGTGGAAGCTTTAAAAAGGTTTCTTCATTTTCCTGTCCCTTTTCCTAAGCTTGGTAGAGATTCTAAAATGCAAGCGTTGGAGAAGAACAAAAGATCATCTAATTCAAGTTTCTTCATTTTCTACATTTGGAAGTTGAAGCACAGTTCGGATTTAATCTGATTATCAATTATCCAAACACTCCAAAAATAATATTGAGCAACTGTTATTTGCTGAAATTAAATTACTCAATTGTCCCAGTAGTTTTATCATCTATAAAACAAGGATAATAATCCCGACCTGATAGTAGTGCGAGGTTTAAATGAGAAAATGGAGGTAAAGTATCAATAGGTCTATTAAGTTTTAAGCCTTGAGCGGGAGGGAGGGAAAACAAAGAACTTATATTTCTTCTATCCAGTATTTTTTTTAGAAGTCCACTATTTTTTTCTCGTTTTAGAAGTGGTCTAAACTGTTAAGACGTCTCGCCTTAACTCTTTTGGAATAGCAAAAAAGGTCAGGGGCAGGAAACCTCTCTTTTTGTAGCTGAATGAGTGGACGTCTCAGAACTAAGGAGGATGGAGGATGCTACAAGCTCTCTATCCTATCTCTGTCGGCTCACCCCAACAGAAAGAGGGGGTGCATTCAAAAGGAGACAGAACTGATGCAGGGGACCTGCATGTTCACTTTCTGAAACCTTGGGGAGAGTTTCTGAGTCAAGCCTGAACTGGGGCTTTATCTGAGTCCCAAGGCAAGAACCTCCTGAGATTCTATCCACAGTTTACATTTCACTTTAATTTTCTCCAGGGACATAGAGCCAAAACTATTGGCGGGATGATCTTTATATGATAGGCTGAAGTTATAGTAATTATTGTTGGCAGGGTGTCCATTTTCATGGCAGTCTGGCACCTGATATTTACCGAGCACCTACTATATACCAGACATTGTGCTAGGCATGTTATATGCACATGTTCATTCATTTATACACCTATCAACCTGTGAGGGAACCATTATTTGTCCCATTTTCCTAATGAAACTCAAAAAGTTCTACTTGCTCATGGCCAGACAGCCAGTAAGAAGTAGATCCGCAATTCAGAACCAAACCTGCCTCCCAATACTACCTGCTTTTTCCTGGACCCCCAGCTTCGGGTCTGCTGCTGTAACTGGCTTTCTCTGACTTCACAGCGCCTTTGGCTGGTTGTCTGAAATTAGCAGATACAAAGAATAGATGTTTTTAACTTCAACACATAAGTATTGTGATTACTAAGTCATTTCTGTACATCAGCTGTTACCTACCCCCTAACAAATACCCAAAAAGGAAACTAGAGGGCCAGAAAGATAGATCTAAATTAAACTCCTGTATTGGCCACTCACAAGCCATGTGACTCTGGCCAATGTCTCTGGGCCCCAGCTTCCTCATCTGTTGAATAAAAGGCAAAATCCCAGAAGGTTCTTAACAGGTTTAAATGAAAAAATGTCTCTGGCACATTGTAGAGCTAGAAGTATGATTGTTCTTCCCTCTTTCAAAAGCAGGTATTCTGTGATAAGTCTAGTTCATGTCACTGCTTCTTCACTGTCTAAATATAGGACCTTCACTGCCCCCTTCTACCTTGTAAACAGGGATAACAATCGTATTTCCCTTATGGGATTGATTAAACATTGGATGAATAAGTATAAGCTATTAATGTTTGTGAAGTGCTTAGAATAGAACCTGGAACATCGTTACTACGTTCTACGTGAGTTAGCTATTGTTACGGTTTCTTTCTGCCGTCCTCCCTCCCTCCCTGTCTTCCTTTCTTTCACTGTAGTGCTAGGACAGGAGAGCTCTTCCTGACAACACAGTCCATGTGGAATTATCAAGTTTTGGATCATTGAGCTCCCCTCAGCATCAAAAGAGTTAAGATCCTTTCAAACCCAAATGTCTGAGCCACATGCTGCTCCCTCTCCTTTATAGAGGCTAAGGCCTTGATCATTTCTTAATGTAGCTACTTCAGGAAATTTGTCACGCTAATAATGTTAATATGCCTTATTTCTACACTGCTCACGCCTTGAGCTCTCAATCACTTCAAAACACAGTGATTGAAATTTTTCAAAAGTCTTTGATTTGGAAGTTGTTATGGAGAACTCTAGTCAAGTATAAATATGGCAGAGTGATTTAAGGCGGTTGGAGCAATCCAAATGTTTAAGCTTATTTCAAATAATTATCAATCTTTCTGCTCTGCGTTTTCAACACCCCCCTTCATTTGAAGGAGTGGCCCTCGCCGAGGCCTGGAGCACGCTGTTGAGGCTGCTGAGTGCCTCTCTGTTCCCTACACTGTTGTCATAATCACGTTATTAAATCCTTAGTGGCTTGTGCTGCTCTTGGTATCAGACTCAGGTCATAGAGAGAACTGGTCACCATGGAATCAAAAGCTCATTCTATGTCTGCATCCATCTTGACAAGCTCTTCCCAAACCCTGACTCTGAGCCTGCACAGCCAAGGGGACGGTGCCCTCTGATGGCCTCACAGCAGTCCGTTCAGATGCCCACAACAGAGGCTGTGGCCGAGCATCTGCCTTAAAGTTCTGATCTCCAGGAGGACCACAGGACACTATTCCGGGATACCTTTTACGTATCGATTCTCGTCCGCTCAGTGCCATTTCGTGTCTTACTGCAGCCACGCCAACCTCTACTGCTTCTGTTTGGATCGTGACAGATTCTCATGGAGGTTACCTGCTTTCTCTACCCAGCTGCACATCACACACCTCCCTCTTTCTTCCCTGGGACTTCTCTGATGTGAAGGTGAGACACAACCGTGCAACCTGCTAGCCATATGCCACGTGCAACTGGAAGTGCAGGCAAGACAATGACCGAAGGACCACCCTTGATTAATGGAAGAGAGAAGCTGATGGATAAAAACATTCTTCCTTCAGACTCTGAGTTCCCAACCCAAGACCATTTTCTGATGCTTCTCCTATGAGCACACATCATTCACAGCAGTGGCCAGTTCCTGAGTATGTCCCCCTATTGCCTTTCTCTGCGACGCTGTTTCACTTCCTCAGGCCTCTGTCCAGTGCCCTCCTCACCCAAATAAACTACCTGCACAGTACTGCCTCTGCTTCAGTCTGTTTCCAGGGGAACTCAAGAATTACCAGGAGTAAGCTCGGAAAAATCCCAGGCCCTCAAAAAATGGATTGGAAGGACCAGAGCATGTAGATTTCTGAGAACAAAAGGAACGGAGCCAGTGACACCTTAGCACACAAAGACAAGGCGACCCAGTTGCCTGAACACAGAATCACCAGGGGTCAGATCCAAACGATGGATCTGTTCGACACAATTGTTTTAGCACCAAAGAACCAGCGGCCAGCATTATTGCAGTGAAATTAGTTCAGATGGCAGTTACCAGAGCACAGGAGACCAGGGGCCTGAGCAGACCAATAAACACACTACCACTCTGGATAGAAGCTTCAGGTAGAGCAGTTGCCTCCACATAAATGGGCCAAGGCCTAGAGTTTCCTCAGCCCAGAGAAACCAGAGCCCAAGGTATCCAGGATAGAGATTGGCCAGTCTCGTCCCTACCTGACCCTACACCTCCACACACAAATGGCCCCCATTGCTCCCACTTTTACTTGTGGGGTACACATGAGGGAGAGCATGGGGTTTGGGCTCAGAGGACCCGAGTTAAAGCTCCACTCGACCCCTGCACTTCCTGTGACGTGGGCAATCATAGAACTGTGTGAGAAACACTGGCCTCTTGTTATATTTGGGGAATACTATACCATGAGAGAGTGACTATCAAAGCCCTCTGCGAAATTGTAAAGCATATATACTTCATGTTGATATTATCGTTCCACATAAAATAAGTGTTTCACTGAGCCCTACAAGAATATAAACTTACCATTATAATCACTGTTATAATTAGTACATAAAAATTGCAAAGCTCTAGTGTACAAAGTATTTTCATATTTTTAAACCGATTGTGTCACTCGATCCTGTCAAAGATTCACCTGGCAAGTTGGATCATTACGCCTCGTTCTAGAGAGGAAGAAACTGCAATTCAGGAAAGGTGGCTTTCTCAAGACACTCAGGCAGTGAGCAGCAGATCTGGGGCACAAAGCAGGATTTCAGGGTCTGTATCCTTTTCTGTGTTCCTACCCCAATATGCCACAATGAAATGTTGGGAGCCGTGGCTCCATGTTTTCCAGCTTTAATTGGAATGATACCGGGAGATAATAATCCTGTTTAAGAACGCTGAGATAATAGTATTCTGACTCCCTGTACCCCGGGGCCATTCCTGGGTAGCACTCACATCATAGAGAAGCTGTTGCATAGAGAAGCTTCTCAGGCCTGTATTTAAGTAATAAGACATGACAGGCCATGTGTTTCTGGGACATTACTACATGCCTGGGGTGGTGGTAGGAGGCTGAGGCTGAGGAAATTTCTCTGAGTGTCGCTTTGGCTATTATAAAATATCATGCATAAATCAAGACGGGGTAAGGGCTAGTCGAAGAGACAGACAACCACTTAGAAGGTAGTGCTGGCATAGCTGTGACATCACCACCAGCCAATCCCATAGCTCCTCCATCTTATTGAATTGCCAACTGATTTGATCATTTGAGACCTAAGAAGAATTCAGGTTCAAATCATCCTCAGGGTTCTAACATTATCAGGGTGGGCAACGCTGGAAGTTCCGCCGTCCCATTGCGTCCATCTCGAACCACTGTGACGTGACCCAGATGAACCTGTACCCGGAGGACCTGGACACACTGCCTCCTGGCACGCCCACACTTGCCATCGGTAATCACTGCATTAGCACGTCTCGAGGTCTTACGGGTTGTAGTTGTGGTTTGACACTGATTTGGGGGAGAGGCCTTTCCTCCGCCAGGTTAAATGCCTGGCAGGCACTGAAGATGGCAGCCGAGCTGATCAGAAACAGACCTCTGGGCTGATCTGCAACTGGACCCTGAGCTCTGATGTTTCAGCCAAGGTTAGGCAAATCCAGGCCGCACGCCTTGGTCTCTTCAGGGTGTTCCCGTGTGAGGAATTCGGGCTGTGATTGGGAAGAGTAATGTTTTCCAGAGACTTTGCCCTTAGGGAACAGATAATCAGGAAGAAGGTACAAAACCAATACACTTAGATAAATCCAATATGGGGCAATAAAGAGAAATATTCAAACCAAGTCCTATTTAGCTATATTCTTGGTGTGTGGCACCCATTTGGGGATAATACTTGCTCAGTCAATGTTTGTCAAAAGGATGAAAATGCCCTAGGAACACAAAGTGCTAAAGGAGTTCAGGTGCGCTAAGCCCCAGGTTTTCAGACTGTAAAGAAAGGAAAGTGGGACTGACTTTCCCTGCCTTTCTTGCATGGTTAGAGTGAGAATTAAAATATGAAGATTATATTGTAAGCTATAAAGCACTACGCTGTTATAAGTGATTTGCAATAGCGGGTATAATCACACATCTGGCCCCCGGTAACTGGGATGACTCAAGAAGACTCTTGAAGGTTTGGGAGGTCTGTAAACTGTTACAGCCTCTTTCTCTTCCTCCCCAGCTCCACTATCAGTGACTTGGACTAGACCCAATTTGCAAAAAGCTTCCATCTGTTGGTCTGTTGGTAATGTCTGCCCTGTATAGTCAGTTGAGTAAGATTATGAGATTTCATCTGGACTCGGTGGGGGAGTGCCATAATCAATTAATGATGTCTGCCATGGAGCTGGGTTGGAGGAGAGCAGCATGTATGGAATTTATCTTGCTGTTCTTTGCCCCGACCCTCATTTTCTCATTCAGTGCAGTAGCTTCCTCATTGGTGTCCATCTTCTATTGTCATCCAAATTTGTTTCCTGCTTCTGTCACAGAAGTTATCTCTTTCCAAAACATACATCTGACCATGACATTCCCCACTGAAGTCATTTAAGGATTTCCGCCTTGTTCTATAGAATGTAGCCAAACTCCTCAGCAAGGCCTGCGAAGCCATCAGTGACTCGACCCCTACCCTGATAAACTATTCTGGCCCAGCAGCCGCAACCTCCCTCCAGCCAGACCAAGAAAACACAGTCAGCTTCATCCCAAAACATACCATGCCCTATTCACTGCCTAACTTCCTCTACTCACCCTTAGTCCCGAATGCATTTATTGTCACCTCCATGGAGTCTTTCCTCATCATCGTCAAGTAGAATTGACCTCCTCTTCATCGCCCTAGCACCCTACATAGACATTTATTATAGCATTTTTCCTGCGTGAAAAGTATTCTCTGCTTGTAGATTGTGAACTTCGCAATACAGGAGACCAGATGTCTTCTATGTGCATCTTTGTTTTCAGCCTGAGCACTGTGTCTGGGATAAAATACATACTCGGTAAGTATTTGTAGAAGAGATAAATGAGAAGTGACATGTACTAAATTGGCTCGACACATGGACAGCCCTTTCTATGGGCTCCTTCTTCATGAGTCACCATCCTTGGATCTGCTTGGATCTGGGGAAGGTGCAGACCTAAGACGGCCATTCTGTAAGCTGCATAGTGCCTCATGGACTGCCTCCAGGGACTGCGGATGCTACTTGTGTGAGGACCACATGTTGAGTAGCAAGGTTCTCTGTAATCCCAGAGGGAAGAAATAGAGCATACTGGAGGAAGTTAAAGGACAAGAGTTGTAGTTAAAGACCTTTCTGCCGGCTCAAGGCTCATCACATGGAATGTGATGCCCCAGTATCGTGGGAGACCAAGCAGAAGTTAGGCCACAATTTAGCAGATGCACATTGCAGAGAAAATGTCTGCTCTGTCTGGAAGGCAGATGACCACAGTCAATTTCAAACATTTTTGTTGACATACCGCCAAAAGATTTTAACAACTACGTACCGACCTGACAATTTTTAGATCGACATCTAAAATTTCACATCATATACTTAAATATGTTTACTTCTTAATAGAAGATAAAGAAAAACACTCCATGGTTTATTTAAAAAGAAAACAAAATGAAGATTAACTAATTTAAATAAATACTTTTTCAGATCTAGCATACAAGTTCCAGAGAGCAGGGACATTTTTTGCCTGTTTTGTTCACTGATGTGTACCCACCATGTAGTAGGTGCTTACTTAATCATTGTTTGCTGAATGAATGAAGGCACACCAAATCTGAAAGCAAATATGTAAAAATTTTATCCATGGGCCTTATCTAGTTCAGTTAGTTAAAAAATTTGGTATCCCCACAAAATATTCCAGTTATGTTTTTAAGAATGATTAAACAAAAAAGGGTTATACATTCAATGATCCCAACATTGGTTCAAAAAACCAAGGTTTTAATACTAAGTTTTACACTTAACAGAATTATGATCAAGATAGGAAAAAGATTTTTAAAAAGCTCTACATAACATAAGATCCCTTGGTTACTTTTTAAAAAATAAAAGCTTTTATTAAGACATCCTTAGACACCCCAGGGCTGCCTCTCTGCTCTAGTTCTGCTTCTGAATCCCCTCTACCTGGCTAAACATCGCAGAGATCTGGGTTAGGAATCCAGACGCCAATGACATCTCTGGAGTACCATTGACTTCCTATTGTCATACTCTGTAGATGCCACAGTCTGCCCACCAAATGAAATTTTTCTACTGCCCACTCTACCCGCAGTGGCTCGCCAGTCTCAGGCCTCATACCAGCCAGTGCTTTTCTACTAGCATGGAGGGGCATCTGCGTGGTGACTGGTGTCAGCATGGGGCCAAGGGCTCAACCCTTTGACCACAAGGAATCTCTCATTGCCCTGACATCTCTTATGCTATTAATCTCCCTTTTGGCTCATTTTACTCTTACCTTTGGTGTTCTCTCTCTTTTTCACATTGGCACATTCAGAACTCAAACCTTTGGCCAATAGACCTATAGCTGGAAACGTTCTGAGTGATCTATTTTTGCCCCAACTCACTTCCAGCTTCTGTCCTATTCACAGTACATTGCAGACCCTTGAGTTCCAGAGACTCTTTCACACTCCCCCCACCCTTGATCCTACTGTGTTTCCCCGAAAATAAGACCTAGCCAGACCATCAGCTCTCATGCGTCTTTTGGAGCAAAAATTAATATAAGACCAGTATTATAGTACATTATATTCTATTAAGACCCGGTCTTATATTAATTTTTGCTCCAAAAGACGCATGAGAGCTGATGGTCCGGCTAGGTCTTATTTCCGGGGAAACACGGTAACTCAGATCCTAACCTTTGTTCTTTCCCTCCCCAGCCTTGTCCAGAGCCAGGGTTCCAGAAGTACACCAGGAGTCACCAGTACCAGGACACCTTCTAGCCACTATAGAGTTGTTAGAGGGGAAATGCAGCCAGGCCATCTCTGCCTTTCTTTCCCTTGTTTACAGCCCGTCTCGCTAGGCACAGTTTAGACTAAAACCCTAAGACCCCGCTATAGCATTGCTCTGACACAGAGAAGGATATGGGACTGAGAATGAACCCTGGCCAAACAAAAAATATTTTTGATTGTGCCTTTATTTATTTATTTATTTTTGAGACACACCATAACTCATCTGCCTGTAGGAAAGTGGTGATATTCCAGTGTCTGTGTGATAAGCACATTAGACAAGCTCACAGATCATGGGAACCAAGAGAAAATGGCACTGGGGGTTACATATGCCTCGGATGCATTCCCGGACAGAACAAGTGTTGTTGTGGGATGACACAGACCAGAGCTCAAAGCAGATGTTAGTTTGTCCTGGTCTCAGAGGAAACGCTGGCTGGAAATGGAGCTTGGAGACAGGGTCAAAAGCAGCAATGCTCTTTCTGGCTGGTAGCCCTCGTCCAATCCTTGTCTCCACAGAATTTCACTGGGAAAAGACAGAACCCAGAGAAATGTATGGGACTGTCTTTATAATTAATCGTGATTGATATTCGTCCAAGGAAGTGAATGGATCCAGGACGGGGAGAGAGATGTCTGCTCAGAAGGCTCAGTAGGATATTTCCCCAATTTTCTTTCTGTCCCATTTAAATCTCATGAGGACAAATCCTTTGGGAGACCTAACACAATCGCCCTGAAAGCATTTGAGACAGCAGATGTCTGGGCAAGAAAGACCCGAGGCTGTTGATTTAGATACTCTCCACTGGATGGAGACAGTAGCAAGAACAGGGCAAACAGACTCGTCAGGGCTGAAAAGAACTTTGGAGATCATCGAATCTTGATTTTGGAGAGAGGAAGGTGGGGCTCAGAGAGGAGCGAGGACATGCCCAAGGTCACACAGTCACAGGTGCAGGAGGAAGGTGAGCCAGGACACTCAGTTCTGCGGACGCCCAGCCCAGGCTTTTTTCCTTTGCACTGAGCCTTGAAGGACAGCCTAGGAATTGGCCAGGACGCTGCTTCCCTTTTCGGCTGCTCTGGGGCTGGGGAGAAATGGGCCAGGTCCTAAATGCAGCTCTCTGGGAAGTCTCTAGCAGGTTGTCAAGTTCTCCTGCCAGTGCTGAGTTGGCAAAGGAGGGTGGGGAGAAGTGCTCAGGAATCCTGAGCAGTGCGAGGTGGCCTGTAATTGTGAAATTCCATTTCCTTTCAATTAACAGCTGATTGCATTTGATGAGCTGCAACATTGTTTCCTCCGTGTAGATTAGGAGTCAAAGCAGTCAATGAGCTGTGAAATTCTCTCCCTGCTGAAACAATAGACAGTGATTAAAGCGCAGCTAATCCGATCATTATAGCTGGAGCCCACTGATCATTAGCTGCTAACCAGATCCCAGAGAGCAGCTCCGGCCTGGCCAAGGCAAGCTGGATGCATCAGGTAAATGCTACCAATATGCCAGCCCTGCTTCCTCTCTATGCCCAGAAGTCCCTGGTGGATCGCAGGCCTGGGGTGAAAACCAGGATGCCACAGTGGAGTCAGGGAATGAGCCTGCCAAGGACAGTTGGATGTCAGGGAGACAGCTAGGAGGTAGGAGGCAGATGGAACAGATAGGGGATCAAATTCCAACCCCCCCCCACCCCCTAGCTTGTTTAACCTCTGAGCCTCAGATAAGTTATTTGTCCCAAATCCTTTAATAATACCTTCCTTGTGTGGTTGTTCGGAGGATTAATATCACAGCCTAGGGAAGATCCCTGGCCTAATGCTCAGAGTCAGTAAGAACACTAACTAACATTTTGAGTGTTTGCTGCGTGCGCAGCACTGTTCGAAGAGCTTTATATGGATTAATTTGTCTAATCCTCATAACAGCCCTGATAATATAGATGCTAGTATTATCCCTGTTTTTCCAAGGAGGAGCACAGAAGTTCAGTAACGTGCCGGGAAACTCTCAGCCGTAAGTGACAGAGCTGGGATTTGAACCAGGGAGGCCAGCTCAGAGGCCATGCAGGGATTCACCACCCCACTTTGCTGCTTCCCCCAAAATGGTAACATTCCCTGTCTCCCTTTGCTAGGCCTGTAGTTTTAACTTTTACAATGCAGATTAGCCAGAAAATGTGCTAAAAATGCAGATCATCAGGCCCAAAGCCCCAGAGATTCAGATTCAGCAGATAAGGGACTAGACTCAGGAACTGGCGTTATATGCGGTGCACCATATTCCATGCTGGTGCAATGGTCCAGGACCTACCTGGAGAAACGCTCTAGGTTCTGGGGCGTAGAGGTGTGGCTGTCTGGGGCCTGCATCTCACCCAGGGCTAGCGCCCCATGCCTGATGAGGAAAGCCACAACTGCACTCACAGAGGATGAGAAGGAAACAAAAATCATAGACTCTGGGGCCACATACGACAGGATTTGCAACAGTTCCTTCACTTATGGGAGTGGCCATATAAATCATCCGAGGTGGATGACCTTTGAGAGCGAAAGGGGGAATTTCATAATTATTCCCAGTCTATAGGCACAAAGTGGGACTGTCCCAGACAAAAGGGGTGTGGGGCAGCAGACACGTGGGTGCCCTACCCACCTCCCTTGGTTCTCACCTCCGGAGCTGAGGTCTGCTGTGGCAAGCATCCACAGAGCATGACAAGCCCGAGCAAGGGACAAGCAGGAAGGGTGGAGTTAATGTCCCCGAAGCAGCATCAGACAATGACAGATAGGGAGTCTGTACATGCTCACCCTAGCATCCTAGCCCCTTTGCTCGAATAATCACCCTAAAAATGTTCAACTCCGGCTCCCAGAGTTCCCTAGCAGAGCGGAGTTCCAGTTGCCCACAATAATAAATTATAACTCAACTTTTGTCTTCTTTCCTTTTCCTATTTTGTTTCACATCTTTGCTGGTTATTTCCCAGAATCACCTGCCAGATAAATTACCCCCAAATCCTTTCCCCAGAGTCTTCTTCTGAGCTCAGAATAGTCACCTTACCTCTGACTACCTGGGCAACCTTGGGCAAGTAATTCAAGTTCCGTTTCCTTAAGAATAAAATGGAAATAGTGATAGTTAACCCATGTAAAGCATAGGACATAACAAGCACTCAATAAACGTGCAATTCTATTATTATTTTAAACAGTAAGACTATTCGTCATTGCTCCAATTCACATCTGGAATCATCTTTTCTCTCTCGTGCCACTGTTGTCGTTGTCTCTCCTGGATTGTTGCAATCTTCTCCCATGGGGACATCAGCTCCTGTCACATTCAAAGTGGCCTCCAGACTGTGGCCAAGGTTCTATTCTCTCATTTCACCACTACCTGCTGTATACCAGGCAGTGTACTAGGCTCTGAGACATTATAATATATTGTTCTTAGAAATGACTCAGAATGGCCACTTGTGAAGGAGAGCACGCGATTTATTTACAATGCACAAACCTAACACTTACATGGAAGATCAACACACATTTCTAACGTCCTGAGTTGACCATCGCTGCTCCCTCTTCCAAACACCTTTCATCGCTGCCACTGAACAAAGTTCAAAGGAAGCGTTCAAGGTCCAGTAGTAACCTCTCACCTGCCCAACAGGTCTGCTGACACTGATTGTGCTCAGAGGCTTCTCCTTACAGAGAAATTGCTGCAGAAAACCCCCTCTGCACGGTTCGCCCCTCTTCCCACTCTTCCTTCAAGTGAATGGGAGGCGTGATCGCCTACTCCTTTTAATTTTTTGCCAAGCACAGTTGAACAGCTGATTTCAGTCATTTCTACCTATGGTTTCCTCCTTAAAGCTAATTAGTTTCTTTTCAAGTAATTGCAAATAGTACATTTTCCAGGTCCTTGGAGTCAAGGCTGACAACTAGCTGGTTGGAGTGGGCTCTTATCAATAGCTCACAGAAATTAGACACGCAAACATCCCACTGGGGCCCCGAGGGTTGCTCTAAGTTGTTTAGAATAAATAGCTGATGAAAGTCCCAGGGCTCTTTTATGAATGGCCCCGCTAATGCGAAAGCTCTGGGGTGTGGTGGGCAATGTGATAGCCGGTGGCTTCCTCAAGCATCAACAGGGATCAGCTCCACATGCACAGGATTTGCTGTGCCCCAGGCACTGTGCTTGATGCCAAATGTGGTCCAGGGGACAGGGGCTGGGGCTGGGGTGGGGGTGGGGGTGGTGGAAGAGAGCGGGAAGGTTTAAAGAGGCAGACGACCATGTTCACTGCAGCGGGAGGGATGGACAGGCTTCGTGGAATAATAATAACCTCCCTCACCAGTGAGTCTGACTGGCCAGTCACAGTATCGCATCCTCCAGGAACCAAAGATGAGTTCGTGTCTGTCAAGTTCTAGTTCAGTCTTTGGGACATGATGCGTGCTCATGCTCAGCTCTGCTGTTTTCCATGGCATCTGGTGTTATATAGAGAGGGGGTTTCTTTCATTCTTTTTCCCCTTGAATTTTAATATTGCTGTTTTGGACCTCGAATGAGGAGGGCGGAGTGATGCAGACACTGACTCCTAGCATGTTGGTTTTCATCATCAGTCCATGCAAGTCCCCTTGTCCCTGCATTATGTCCCTGTTGCTGCTGTAACAACTGACCACAGCTCAGTGACTAAAACAATGCAAATGTATTGTTTTACAGTTCTGTCGACCCAAAGCCCCGCCCAGATCTCACTAGGAAAAGAAGGTGGTGGTGGCGGCAGGAGGCATTCTCTTCTGGGGAATCTGTTTAGGAGAAAATCTGTTTCCTTGCCTTTTACAGCTTCTAGAGGCCACCCACTTTCTTGAGCTCTTGGTCCTCTCTCTCTAACTTCAAAGCCAGCAACTTCAGTCCTCGTCCTTAGGCTTCCATCTCTCTTAAATAGTCACATCTCCTTCCGCCTGACTCTCCTGCCTCCCTCTTCCCCTTTTAGGGACCTTTGCAGTTATACTGAGCCACCTGGATGATCCAGGATAATCTATCTGCTGATTAGGATGTTAATTCCACCTGCAACCTTAATTCCCTCTCATCATGTAGCAAAACAGATTCACAGGTTCTGGGGATTAGGATGTGGACATTTTTGGATCTGAGGGTGGGGGGCATTATTCTGCCTACACAATCCCCAGTTTTATTCCCATTTCATATCCCTGCCAGGAGCTACTCTAATGTACTTGATACATAAGCCCACAATTGGTGTGTATGTTTTTAATTGGCATATACAGTGGTACCTCGGTTTTCGAACGTAAATCCATTCCAGAAAACCGTTCGAGTTCTGAAATGTTCGAAAACCGAGGCACGCTTTCCCCATAGAAAGCAATGCAAAATGGATTAATCCATTCCAGACCTTTAAAGTCAACCCCTAAAACTGCAAATTTAGCATGAATTTTACTATCTAATGATACCATAGATCCGTAAAATTTACGGCGTTCGTAAACCGCAATATTCGTCAACGGAGACATTGGAAAACCGAGGTACCACTGTATGGCATTGTTCTAAGTTCTGCCTATGGTATTGTTCCTTTTATCATGGACATTATGTTTTTAAGGAGGTCTCCCACGTTGTTCTGGACACGCTGAGTTTGATACTGCTAACAACTGCGTGTTAGTCCCTATTTGCTTCCGCCTCACTTTGCTGATCCACGCCACCACCGGCGGCCGCCTAGCCTGCCTTTATTCCGCTTTAAACAACGTAATGACAGGCATCCTTGTTCAGCTTGCGGTGGACCCATGTAAGAATTTCTCTGGAAAATGCATTAAGACTAGAATTGCTGGGTCCCAGGGTATACATCCTACTTAATTTCACCAGCTAATATGTGATTGCCCTCTTTGGGCTATACTAGTTATATTGGCACAAGTACAGCGGTTAAACCTCTCTTTACCAGGATAGTGATGCAGTGTCTTCCCAGGAGCAGAGCTGAGAGCCTTCTCTGCATCTCTCAGAAGTGTATTTCTGTGTCCCACAAAGGTTTCGGGGGTCACAGCGTTGACTTTCCTCCAGCAGGGTTTGAGTCCCCACCCACGTGTCTTCTCTTCACGCAGAGCACTGTGCTAAGCCCTGGGTTCCATCACAGAGGGCTGGGCTGTGGCTCTGCAAGGTCATGGTTTGTTACCATCCCTTCTCTTCCATCCTCGTGTCTCTAGACTCTAGTTTCATTAATTCAATAACTTTTCCCTGAGTATCTATTGGCCCAAGTGTATTCCCTCCACTCCCCACCCCAGATATGGAGGATGTGAAAGGAACAAGGAAGGGGATTCCCTCTGGTGTCCTGTCAACTCAGTCTCAAAAACCGCCTACATCCATTCATTTCTTCCCCAAATGAACTCAGGCCAAGCCAGCCTCATGTTTCCCCCGGGCAATTGCATTTGTCTCCCACTTGGTTTCTACTCTTGCCCCATCTAGTCGTTTCGCCACACAGCAGCCAGAATAAACATTTGAAATAAATCAGAGCCCATCATTGCTCCATATCTGTTGACATTCCACTGCTCACAGAATGAAACCCATACCCCCTGGTCTAGTTTATGAAGCTCCAGGACAGCTGGCTGCTGCCTGTCTTTCTGACTTTATCCCGTGTCACTTTTTTTCTTCATTCACCGCAGTTCAGCCACATGGACCTTCTCTCTCTAGAACAGGTCAAGCCTGTTCCTGCCTCCCGGCCTTGGCACTACCTGTTCCCTCTACCTTGAATGCTCTTCATCCCGAGTTGTGTACGGCTGGCTTCTTCCCATCACCCAGATGTTGGTCCTGTTTTTATTCTCTGCACGGTACTTATTTGTTTATTAGCACAATTCATTTGTTGGTTTGTTCATTTATTGACTAATGGGTTTCTTATCTGCCTTCCCCCGTAGAGTGCAAGCTTCATGAGAATGCTTCTTTCTCTCTTGTTCACTGTCCTGTTGGTGTATTGGCGCCTAGTATATGGCCTGGCGCAGAATGGGTGCTCAAAAGAAATTTTTCTTTCCGGAGTAAATGAAGGAGTCTAAAGCAATGGTTCTCAAGCTTTGCTACACATTAGAGTAACTTGCAGAAAGCTATACAACATACTGATGTCCAGGCCTCACTGAAACCAACTGAATCAGAATCTCTGGGCATAGGGCTCAGCTACTGGCACCTCTAAAACCATCCCAGGCAAATGTGCACCTATAGTTGTGAGCCAGCCATTTGAAGGTTAAGAGCCACCCTCAAGCAAGGCACTTTAGGAACTTTCCCTGCGATGTTGTACTCAAACCTGAGAGGGAGGGAGGGAAAGAGGGAGAGAGAGAGAGAGAGAGAGAGAGAGAGAGAGAGAGAGAGAGAGAGAGAGAGAGAGAGAGAGAGAGAGAAACTTTCTTATTATTTCTGGTGCTAAGTAGAGGTTGTAAGCCTGGAACTGTCTACAGCCACATCAGCCACCACTCTGCCACCACCACTGGCCACACAGAGGAAACCAAGTTGTGGGAGGAAAGAAGAGGACCACCTCACAGAGAAGAGGAGCCAACGCAAAGCGGAGGGGATGGCATGGCAAAGACAAGTCAGAAAAATGCTGCAGATGTTGTGGAAGCCCTGAGTCTCTGAGTCTAGCCCAACTCAGTCTTTTCTGCTCAAACTGGTGGGGGTTAGGTGTCTGTCACTCGCAACTAGAAGAATCCTGACCAAATGCTCAATCCAAGCAAATAATTGAGGGTAGGAGAAAAATGATTTAAGTAGAATCCAGAAGACAGAATAGGAAGGCAGTGTCTTTATTGATAAATCCACAATTCCAAAGACAGCCTCTTGCTAAACTAGAAATAATCCTTTGATTCTCTTATTTCAGCCAATGTTAGTGTGTTTATGAAGTGTCCCAGTTAAGCACTTCTCCAGCTGAATAAAAAGTGTTAGATCACTTACTGTTCTTACTGAAGGGAACAGATTGGTGCTGGAATTGCACTGCACATTCACCACAGGGTACTGCATACACCAAGCTTTCTGCTCTCAGGGGCTCCTCTCCCAGCCTGGAACTCGGAGAGAACTCAGCACACGTGGTTGAATACTGAGCCCTCTCTTATTTCCCTGTCCTTCACAACCTTAATTGCATGACTCCTTTTGAGCCTTCAGAAAGATGCTGAAAGGGTAGAAGCTGTGGCTTTAGAAACCCTGATGAGCCTGCAAAGTCCCACCTCAAATAGAGAGATAGATGAGTAGGAAGTTGCTCAAGATGCCAATCTCCAAGGGGCACCAAAAGGTCTCAGGAAATGGAAGAGGGTGGAGGATGTTGTTTTTGAGAGCACTCCTCTCGAAGAGAATATGATTCAGAGATACTGGGCTGTACAGAGCAGATACGAGGCCTGGCACACATTTTTGGAAGTAAGTTTCTGAACCCCTTAAGCCTTGGAGGCTGACAAGCTCCATTCACAAAATCTCAGATGTCAATAGGCCTTATTCCTGTGCTTCCTGCACTCCCCTAAAGATAAGCATTAATGGAGAAGAGAAATGGACGGTAACATCCCAGGAAGATTTCCTGCTGGGTCTAACTTGAACATGTAGGCACTGAACAGGGATAGGGCACAGAGAATGGCACAAAGAAAGTATGTAAACCAGGTCTCTAAGCTGGACGTGAGAGCCAGGATATCTTGTTACCATTTTGTTAGGCTCCTGCCACAAACGGCCACCGTGTTATATGAGTAGGGTAAACCCTAGCATTCGCCCAAGTTAGAAGGCTGCTGTAGTTGATTTCTTATACTTCTGAGGCTGCCGTTTCTTTTTGGTGGTGGGTCAGGGGTTGTACTGAGCTACAGAGAGCTATTAAATTGGATAGCAACCTTCAGTGGGCAGCCGCAAAACAGAGCCGTCTACCTTAGGATCGTGTCCAGTACAAAGGAATGTTAATATTCGATCAGCCTCTCTGGACAGGGTCAGATCCCAGAGAACTTTGTTAACAGTGTCCTGAGGATTGTGAGTCTGGGTAACTGAGGGGCTTTTATTTTGCTAAGGGGTGTATGCAAGTTTGGTGCCAAGCAGAATAGTTCCGTATCGTGGAGGAGAAACTAGCCTTGCCCCTGTGGTCTTCACTGCCACACCCTGCACCCCTGTAGTGCTCAATTTCTCCAGTAAATAGGTGTTGAATAAATATGTCAAGCTATGGGTGTGAACGAGAGCCTAATTTATACCTGCCCGAGGAGTCATACATTACCTTTCTGTCCTGCTCGCAGATGTTTGGCAGCCCCTCACTTCCTGATGTCTAGCATGGCAGGGGACAGGACAAACACAATGAAGAAAACTGCACCACAGCCTATACGAGACCTCTTTTTTGCTTTTATAGTCCCAGTTTTTGAACCGGCAATTACTCCTGGCCCATTAGCGTTGCCTCCTGTGAAAATATTAGGTTGGTGCAAAAGTAATTGCGGTTTTTGCAAGTATTTTTAACCTTTGCGACTGCAATTACTTTTGCACCAACCTAATACTTGCGCTTTGAGGAGGCTAAAGCCTGAGTAGAATTCTCCGCTATCAACCAAAGCCCTGGAACCAATCTGATATGGATTCCTCCATTTAACAAGATCTCTGAGACCTAGACCCCCATCGTATGTTATGTGATCAACTCTCTAACTGGGATGGAATTCTAAATAAACCCCTCCCTTGGAAGGCCTAAGCCTTCAGGTTTGCAAAGCAGAGGTCTGTTAATTCCATCATCCTCCATAATTAGCACTCCCCGATAGGATATCAGCTTGTCCACTGCTGACACCAGACCTTAGGAGCACTCCTTTTGTACTGTTAGACCTCTAACGTGCACATGCACACACTCAACTAAATCCAAGTAAAGAAAGATCTGAACGAAACAACAAAACTGGAAACCAACCTAAAAAAATGAGAACATTGACAAAAAATGTTAGGAGTGTGATATTCATTCCCCTCACCTCCCCGCCACAGTGTGATCTAAATATTCTTCTCCGACCCCATCAACCTTGGGCTTGGCCATGCTAGTTGCTTTCCAATAGGAAGTTAATGGACAGGGCATGAACAAAGGCATAAAATATTTTTTTATGTCTGCCATCGCCATGAAAGGAACATGCCCCAGCTAGCCCACCGATCCAAGGAGGGTGAGAGTCATTTGGAGCAGAACAGACCCCAAGCTATGGTTTAGAGCCGAACCCAGTTTAGATCAGCTAATGCTCAGTCCATAGACATATGATGATATTTTTAAGCCGCTACATTTTGGGGTGGTTTGTTATACAACATGTGTTGTAACTATAGCTAAATACGACAGGATGATAAGATTGTCTGAGGCAAGATATGAAACCCAGAAGTCAAAAGGTAAAATGCTGACTGAGATTGGACCGTGTATATTCTTAAAGCTGTGTAGGGATTTTTCAGAAAACCAAACGAAATCAATCCGAGCCAATGATGAAAAAGGATCTTTAGCAGAGTGGAGGTGAGATGAAGGAATGTGCAAAGAAGGACAGGATGTGTAAAATACAAGTGCAGTAATGATCCTGGTCCCTATCATTGTGACACATCATGCAGCTGATAAAAGGAACGAAGGCACTTATGTAAGGGTCTTATTCCTGATGAATAGAAATTTCAGAAGACATGATTAATGAAATAATATTAGGTTGGTGCAAAAGTAATTGCGATTTAAAAAGTTAAAAATAATTGCAAAAACCGCAATTACTTTTGCACCAACCTAATATGTATCTTGAAAAGGGATTTGGAGGGAAAACCACAATCCTCGTTCCTAGGGATTGACATTGGGAGAAGGGACGTGATGATGGGGACTTCCAATTTGGCTGTCTGCACCTTTAATTCTTTTCTAATGACCATGTATCAGCTGTGCATTTGGTCCCTGGTACCCTTTTGCTCAACCACTCAATATTTTAATAGCACCATTATCATATGTTGGTTCAGTCATATGTAGAAGACCTCCTCCAGTGGCAGGAAACCTACTACCCTTCACATTGCTCTTTTGGATACATGAAATTGTCAGAAAGTCCCTCCAAGTATCTCCATATCGTTAAATAAAATCTGCTGCCCTTTCTTCTAAGTTCAGTTTAACTTTCCTCAGGTGGTCTCTACATCTTATTTGTCCTTTATTTTCGCCAGAGTGAGGTTCACAGTAAGCACCTTTAATGTTGGAACATACAGAAATGAGGATGTGTCATTTCACTCTCCGATTGTAGACTCGCAGAGCTACAAGGAAGATCTCACATCAAGCTGTTCAGCCACCCCCCACCTCTGCCCTGGCCTGGTCCCACCTACTTTATAGAAAGGAAAATGAGGCCAGAGAGGGAGGGACTATGTCTTACAGAGGTCCCAGAGCTGGGAGGTCGGTGGGCACCAGGATTCAGATGTCGTTAGCTGACCCAGCACAGTCGGCTTCTCTTTCTTCTACTGCATCCCTCTACAATTCCGTTCTAAAGACTGGTTGGTGCTTGGTGCTGGGAAAGCAGTGGGGGAGCAGGATATGGTGGCAAGAGCCTGAGCTTTGGAATCAGACAAATGTGGCTTTGAATTTCAGTTCCTGGGATTTACACACGCGATACCGTTGGACACGTTCTTTAACATCTCTGAGTCTCCGGGTCCTCGCTTATAAAATGGGGTGGTAACAGCTACCAAACAGAGTTATTGTGAGAGAAAAATGAGATAAGGTTTTTAAAGCACTCAGCGCAGTCAGTGCCTGGCAGAGAGTAGGAACTAATTAAATGTGAACTCCATTCCCTTCTCGGTGGAATACCTTGGTAGCTGAAACACTCCTTTATGCATCAAGGAATTAACACCACCGTTAGGAGATTAATTCACAGCAATGCGCATGAAAACAGTGATTCAGATCGTTGGCAAAAAACTATAATTAAAGTATCGGGTATTGTTTGATTACAGGGTTGGCTTCACTCACTTTAGCACTTTGTGGGCAAAGAGCAGGCAGCCTGGGGGCGGAGCGGCTTTGTTTTCTGAGAGGTTTCTGACCACTTCCCAGGGCCCTGCTGGGTGGTGATGATTCCTTTGATTCTTGTTTTGCAGAGTCTGAACCTCAGTGAGGTCGAGTAGAGAAGGCTCTCAAATTTACTGAATAGCTAGCTACTGTGTGCCAGTCCCTTTAAATGCTCATCCTCACTTATTCTCCCAGAAATCCTGAAAGGGTAAGACTCATAACTGCATTTGACAACCAAGAATGCTAAGGCTCATAGGTAAATTCAATAAGTTGCTCAAAATGTCATTCCTAGTAAGACATGGAGCAAGGGTTTAATTCAAGTCCACTGGACTCCAAAGGCAGCATTCAATTTGCCACACAGCCTGCCTCCTAGTTTGGGCACCAAATTTACAGCCAACTAACTAACAGGCAGAGTTTGTTTTCAAGTACTTTAAATGTTACAGGCAAGACCGCCAGTGAGCTATCCATTTCTGTTCTCACCTTCTTTAATAACAAAATTCCAAGTTTTTATTTTGAATAGTAATATGCCTAACCACAGATCATTTCCCAGTTTCCTTTGCAGCTATGAAAGCCCAAAAGATCTGAGAAATTTTTTGTTGGAACTACCAGGAAATTTCCTAAAGAGATAATGACCCATTTGACTTTATGTACACTGTCCTCTCCACCTTCTCTTTTGTTTCCTGTCTAGAATATAGACTGAAAGTTAGTGGCTGGCTGCTATTTTGAACCATGAGATTCGTGAAGTGACTTTGAGAAAGAAAGGTAGTTCCAAAGACAGTAGAGCAGAAAGGTAGAGGAAGCCTGGGCCCCTGACAACTATGGAGCTGCCACGCCAATACCAGATTGCCAATTTGTCAATTTCTTTTAAATGAGAGAGATATAAGCCACTACTAATTTAAGTCACTTTCTTTTTTTGTTATTGCAACTGAACGTAAACCTAACTGATACACCCGTATCGTCCTATTTAATCCTCCAGCAGTTCTATGAGGTAGGTTCTATTTTTGTTCCCTGGTTTTCCAGGTGAGATACCTGAAACACAGAGAGGTTAAGCAACTTGCACTAGATCACTGAGCTAGTGAGTAACAGAGCATGGATTTGAACCCAAGCCAACTTCTCCAACATTCAGACTCTTAATAATCATATTAGACAGCCTCGTTGGACTAGACATCAAAGACTATTTTTCCAAGCTGAAGAACTTTCATGTCTCAGTGGAATTTTCCTTCAGAATCAAACTTTATTTCTGATGGCTTGAGCCCTATTTGCATCTGGCATGAGGTTAGTTTTTCACTTTGTAAGAAATAACATTCTAATGGGTTTTTAAGGGCCCAGAAGACTTGTTAGCCATTCCCTGGCTGCCGCAGGACAAACTCATTAAAAACATCTGAACAAAACCAACAGAACTTGAAGGGCAACAAGAAAATGAGGAAGACGCTCTGTGCATGAGGTTGGAGAATCTATACAGCAAATCACAATGTCAGAGGGCACATTCACACAACTGGGGTTGGGTCTCTGCATCCAGGACGTTTAACGTGTTTGCATTCCCAGATCCCAGAGCTTGGGAATGAGGCTTGCAATCACAGATTCATTATACCAGAATTTCTTTCCATAAAACAATTTGGATATCCCTGGAGTTTTCTCTTCACAGGATTTTATCTTTGTGGAAAAGAGTTTGCTAAGCAAGTGAATGAAGCAAAGGAAATTGGAGGAGAAATGTTTACTGAGCTAAAGAGAGCAAATTATTTGGCAGCACCAGGACAGTACCCAATTACAGTAAAATATGGTTTATCCAGAGTTCTATTGATTGGGACTTGATATTAATTGGCATCTGTAACAGGGGGATAATCACGCTGAAGTTTCAGGGTGGTGGTAAGGAATACGTGAGGTACACCAGGCAGAGGTGACCTAGCACAGGAACTACTACAGAGGCAAAAAAAAAAAAAAAGTGTTGCGATAGGCTTTTATGTTTTTATGGGGCTGTAGGGCCTAGGGCTGGCCAGTGTTCCCTCTTCTAGCCTTTGGGAAGCAATCTATAGAAGATGTAGATAATTTTTAAAATAATGAGCAGAGCAAAACAACAAATCCTCAGTTGCTCTTGACAGTTCAGGCATAGCGCAGCAAACATTGGCTCCAGCAGCTGAAAATAATTTTTGAGGCTTTCTGGCTACCTGGTGTTCGGAAGTCCACCAGAGCAAATCTTCTAACCTCAGAACCATATCAAAAGGCAGCACAGCATATGGTGAGCATCACAGGCTCCAATGCCAGTCGGCCTGGGTTTGAATCCCTGCTCTTCACCTACTTGGCCAAGTTAGTTAATGTTTGCAAAATGGAGCTAGTTATAATACCTGTAGTTGGTTGTGGTGATGGTTCAAACAGACACTACATGTAAAGGGTTGGGAGAATGTCTACCACGTATTTAGGCATCAATAGTTCATGGTCAGTGTCAGTGATCAGAGTTAGTAAAGCACAGTCTGGAAACCACAGTCTGGTTTCCTTCCTCTCCTTCCTTCTATGTCAGCCCCATCAAGGTGGCTTTCAGTCTTGTGTGGTGGCAGCAAAGCAAGCTTCACAAGAAGGTCAGGGGCCCAGTAGAGAGATGGACCCTAATGGAGGCCCCAAAGAAAGGTGTGGTGGGCTTCTGCTAAAAGATTAGAGCTTAAAATTTGGAGCCAGGTCAACCTGGTTTTAAGTCTTGAGTTTCCTCATGACTGCCTGTCTCTATGATCCTAAACAAGATCTCAGGACCTGAGGATGTACATGTATATCTATAGGTACCTGTGAATTTTTGCAAATTAAAAAAATATAAGTAAAAGAACTCTTCTTTTTGTGAGCTTTAAACTTTGTAGCCAGTGGTCTGCTCAGTTCCAAGGTGGTTCTGAACTGATGGACATGTTAATTAGACAGATGGTCCATGCAGTTTGATTTAGAGGACCCCATAATAATACACCACTCCAAATCTTAGTGGCTTAAAACAACCACCATTTGCTTAGCTGATGACTTTTAGGATTGCCAGTTTGGTCTAGGCTCAACTGGACAGTTCTTATGCTGATTGCAATCCATGCAGTCAGTTAGGGGGCATTACTTCCGGGAGTTAGCTGGCTGTTTGTTGGAGTGATGGTGGCAACAGGGCTACATGTCTCTCATCATCTAGAAGGCTAGCTCGGGCTTGATTTCATGGGGGCAGCCATGGGGTTGCAAGGAAAGCGAGAGAGGGAAAAAATCCCAATAGACAGGCACTTTTCAAGTTTCCACTTGGGTGACAATGACCAAAGCCAATCACAAAGCCAAACCCAGAGTAAGTATATGGGGAACTTCCCAAGGGCATGGGTGCAGGGTGGTGTGAACCCACCAGGAGACGCTACTGCACAATCCACCACCGGCACCACAGAACCTGCTCAGGCAGAAGTCATTCTGAAATAGGCACCTTGTATACATGAAGCCAAAGGGACTTTCCTCTTAATGAGCTCCATGGGGAAATCCTTCAGTCCGGCACTCTGGACAAACTGTTGAATGATGAAATTCTTCTCTTCCCAACCAACTGAAAGGTTGGATTTTGCATATTGATTTTCTTAATCTGCGAATTGGGGTCCCAGAATGAGAGGTTGCTGGGCCTTTTTAAACTCTGACATCCTGTGAACCTACACTTTTCCATTCCAATTAGAGAATAGCTGAAGTCCAGCCCAAGGAAGCTATGTTTCCTCATCCAATGAGGTCGACAGGAAATTTCCGCCCAGTGCAGAAACCAACTGGTCAACCCTGAGGTTTTGTGTGACTGTAGGTTAAAATGTCTCTAGCGGGAGTGAACTCTTGGTTGTTGGAGGTGATCAAGCACAGACTAGACGGCATTATGTTTTTAAAAGATGTGAAGCTGTGGTTCTCATTTTATGCGGGGACATGAGAATTTTCATATCACTCCTAAGGATTCTGATGCCCCCCGCCCCACACCCTCCAGAGCAGGCTACACAGAAAAGGAGAATCAGTCCTTGTCTCAGGTAAAAAAGTTAGATTTATTCAATAACAGCAGCAACAACAAATGAGCTCTTACTATAAGCAAATCAAATTACTTTCAGATCCCACACCTTTCTTTACTCTTTTAGAACCAGTCATTCCTTTTTACAAAGGGAAGAACAAAAGCTCAGAGAGATAAGAAAATTTGCTCGAAGTCCTCCCCAACCAGTATGTATCTGAGTGGTTCTTTCACTATGTTCTTGGTGACCTGCTTTCTTTCCTTCTCTCCTCCCATCATTCCTTCATTTGTGCAGGCTGTCACTCATTTGATGTTCATCCTTAGTGAAATTTCCGTTGAATGTGAGGAAGGATAGGCATTCGTTATCCTCAGAACACATATGCGCCTCAAATTCCATACTTTAAGGTTTGGGTGAGAATGATATCAGGTAATATCTGTAAAATCCTTAAGCAGTACCTGGTACCTGGAGAACTATAAAGACTCACTAATATTATTTTGGGGAAAATCACAGGCAGCTTTTGAAGCTTAGCCTGAACTAAGGTTATCGGTGATACCCAGTCAGAAAAAAACATGTGCAAAGTTTAGAGGACAGTGACCAGAGCCCTGGATCCTTGAATCCTGTGGTTGTTGCAGGAACACTGAGTAGAGTCATGACATCCTGAGCAGAGGGCACGTCATGGGGAGCTGGCAGAGCAGGAGTGCAGCCCTGTGCACCAGCCCCACCAGGCTCACCTCATACCACCGGGACTGAGAAGCTCATTCCTCGAAAGGGCTGTTCTTTGAAAGCATCACAGATGTCTGGAGCTTGCCAGGAGAATGCACTACTGAGACCCCAGAGGGGATCTCTGCTCCCTAGAGGTTAAGAATGAGATGGAGGAGTTAATCCTCTCTCCCCACTATGTGTTCCCACAGCCCCTCCAGATGGCCCTTTTGGGCAAGACCCAAAACAACCCCACACAGGCTGTCTCTCACGAGTGGATGACATCTGGTTCCCAGAAAACACTCGAGTAATTCTTGCCCTGGCAAACTCCAGGAGTGCAGTCACACCCAGTAGCTCACCTCCTCCTTCACTCTGAGTACATAACAGCTAACTGGATTTAGTTTGGGTCTAATGCATGTCAGACCCTGGCCACCCCACAGCAAGGAACAGACACCAGGCTCTCGGAGTGTGGTCTGGAAGCCTCTCTCCCTTTCCCTGGGTGCAGATCCTCACGGAAGGATGAGAGCTGTCTCAGCAGGGGTGAGAGTTGGCAGTTGGTAGACTAAAAGAAGATTCTTTTCTGCAATTGTTTAGAAGTAATATGCTGATAAGCCAATTCTTGACACTGTTGAAAAGAGATTAATGGTAGCAAATGAAATCCATAATGGAGGCATCAGATGAAAACAAAGAGACAGGTAGAACAGGTGGTCTTCCTTTAAATGTGCATGTACTCTGAGCAATCACAGCACTGGCCGAGCGCTGCCTCCTGATTGATCCACTAGCACCGCCTGATGTTGAAGCTGATTCTTCCCAGCTCAGACCTCTAGTTCCAGGCTCCGTCCCAGAAGAGAGCATCCTGCAGAGGTTCTTTTGAAGGAAGCCTTTCTCTTCAAAGCACTTTGCCACCTGGGAGCCATTGCTGTTACAGAAGCAGTTTTAGGGGCCCAGGTAAATGATTTGGTACAAAGGAAGGAAGCACCAGCATTTCGAGTCTGGTTTGTGCTTCCTCGTGTGCTGAGGGCTTTTCATACAGAATTCCATTTAAATAGAGAGTGAAAAGAAGAGAGAATTCCGTACCATCCTTGGTGCAGCTTGGTGTCTGAGTTTACCAGAGAATCTTTCTCTGTTCTCCCTGCATGGTTTTCTCTGCCCTGAATGCCCGCTCTTCTCCGCATTTGCAAACCCCATCTGGCCTTACATCGCCAACTCGAATCCCACCCTCTCCATGAAGCCTTTCCTGATTCCTCCTTCACCCCTGCCACCACCATCCAATCAGAAATCACTGCAGCATATACTTTATCAATCTGTGCCATAATTTCCTCATCTATAAAATAGGCATAATAATAGCACCTGCTCCATAAAGTTGTGGGAATTAGTAAGAATACTTAGAATGAAGCTTAGCATACAGACAAAGCTCAACAACAACAATAATTAATAATAATAATAATTGTTATCAATGGATATGATACTTCCTTTGCTATCCTGTGAGATGTTGGAGGCAGGGCAAGGATGGGGTCTTATTCTTCCCTGAACCCTAGCAGTTAGTAGATGGCCTTGGTACCCAGGCTCAATAGAACGCATGTGGAATGGGTGCGTGCCGGAGCGGCGCGGCCAAAGACAAGAGTGTTCCTTGAGCCAACACTGCTCACTACCCCTCCGTCTCCCCGGCCATCTTTTGGAGCCACCTAAATCCTATGGACCTGTGCTCCTGGCAGAGTGGGGACTCGGCGTGTCTGCAACCCAGCCCTGCCTTGGGCTCCCATTTAAGCCAGGCATGAGGCGCACTTGACTTTCTACATTGTCTCTCATGCATCTCAGCATGGCCAGTTCATAATGGATGTCAGATCAGACTTTGAATTTCTTATCGTGTTGTTTATATCTAATAAGTGACTCGCCCCTTTTTTTTTTTAAGTCAGCTTTTAAAAATACTGTGTTTGAACATCTGTCAAGGGCTGGGGATTAGCTGAATAGGCATTGGATGCCAGGATATTATATTCTCTCTTATCCTTTATACTGTAATTATCTTGATCCTCAAACAACTCAGCACCAGTTACAACCACTTTCACAGACTTGTTGTTGCTGCAAATTCAAAAAATTATTTTATTTGAATCTAAATTAAACTGATATGTAACAAGGTTTTTTTTTTTTTTTTTCCATGCTAAGTCTCAAAAAACAGTTTCTGCAGATGATTAAAAAACAGTAAAACACGGACAATTTCAAAGTTTATTTCAAGAATAAACTCATGAAAATTCATCTAATTATGCAGCAGTGTACCAAAAATAATCTTTTCCAAACCTAAATTTGTTTAACAAAACACACAGTCAGCTAAGCCAAATGAAAGCAAACGTGTGTTTATGCCATGGTCACCCCCTCCCCCTGGTGCTCGAGTGGGCACGAGGGCTTGGCAGGGTTCTGAAGCCTGTTGGCGGCTTCTGTGTCCTGAGCTGTGCTTGTCATTGTTTCCAGTGAGGGGCCACTGGCATCCAATAGTCTCTGAAATAGACCCTGTAGAGAGTGGGCAGAGCCAGTGTGGAGAATTCAGAGCATTTACTCTCAGAAACTTAGGGGCAGAAGATACTACCAAAACATCATGCACATAAATGATACACAGTCAGGCTGCATCTGCCACTTATTAATAATCATAGTGGTAACAGCTACCATGTGTTGAGCTCTTGCTGTGGGTCAGGTATTTATCTGTGAGCCTGACATGCATTTATCAACTGATCCATACAACAAACCTGGGAGCTGCTTGTTGTGATCCTTACTTTACAGATGCGGAAATTCAGGTTCAAAGGTAAACAGCCTGCCTAAGATCACACAGGGAATTGGCTGGGCTGAGATGCAATCCATCCATCTTCTAGAGCTATTGTCTGCTTCTTGTCTGCTATGGCATCCTATGTTAGTTCAGCCCTGGGCCGGCCTCTTTGGGGAATCCATGGGGATCCCTGCTCTCCCAACCCAGATACATTCCTCGTTACTCTCTGCATCGCAATCGACACATCTGAAAAATGGAGAACACAAAACTTAGGACATAGTAAAAATTCAAAAATATCCTTATTCCATTGGACTGTGTACCCTCAGAGAGCAGGACTATATCTATTTTATCCATCACTGTGTCCCTAGTACCTCTCATAATAGTAACTCACACATAATGTTCACTACTGCGTGGGAAGTGGGGAAGTGAGAGAATAAGACAAGTGTCCTTATAAGTTGTTTGCAGCTCATTTGGGAAGAGAAAACTAACCTGTGTGAGCAGAGGACATGTCCTTAAGGGGATGTTGATTACCTGCCACGTGACTCATCAATATGTCATATTGGAATTGTACCTTGCCGAGCATTAGACATTGGATTCTGCACCCAATGGCCCAATTTCCTAGCTGTGTGGCACAGGCACATGTTTGAACCTCCCTGAGCTTCTGTTGGAGAGGAATCATAATGATCTCACTCTGTAAGGTTATGAGGATCCCCTGATATACAGAAAGCACCGTCACATGCTGTATGAAATGTCAGGACCATCATCATTTTTGACAATGAGAGCAGGGAAATGAGGCTGAATTTGCTGGAGGAAACGGCTAGAGGTTTGAACCATGGAGGAGGAGCCACATTTTGCTGTGAATTGGGATGGATTCCAGGAGGAGAACTAAAATCAAGGGTCTGTATCAGGTTCAGATCCTGTATTTCCAGAAGTGTGCAGCATCCTGGGGTTTCTCACTCACTATGTCACTTGCCTCCCAGTGGCAATCGCAGGCACTCACTAAATAGTTCTAGAATTTTGTTCATTTGTCTTAATTGGTATAAATACATTGGGTAGAATTTAATGGAATGGGTTTAAAACCTAATTAAAACCCACTTTCCCCCCACATACAAAAAAAATAAAGTCACCCAATCAACTATCTTCACAAACTTCTGTGGTCTGTCTCGTCACTGCACCTTTTCTCTAACCGAAGCAGAGAATGTGAGGAAGGAGCCTGGCTGCTGGAAAGGGCTGTATGTAGAGGAATATGTGCTTGGATGCCCATGAGGAAAGGCCCTGGGACTTCCAGAGAAACGGGAAGGCCCCGTAGCCCCCAAATTCCTTGAAACATGCTTTCCAGAATTGGCTAAATAAGTGAAGGTCTTTTACTCAGCATTCATCTATCAATTCACCGAATATTTTTCACCCTTGCTGTGTGCCTGGCACTGTGCTCGTCCCTAAGTCTCTAGGCTTTTCTTATTTCCTCCCTCTGTAACTTTGGGCAAGTCCCTTAAACTTTCTGATCCCCAGTTTATTTATCTATAAAACTGACATCATCTTACATGCCTTCCAGAGTTGGTAGGAGGATCGAATGAGATTAAAATGCTTAGCACACTACCTGACATATAGCAATTACTTTAAAAGAAATAGTAATTAAAGAATTAAAGATTTTTTAAAAAGAAAGATCTCTGGATCTAATAATGGGATAAGTCATAGAATAAACTAATTATAGTTGGAGGTTGAGAGTATTGCATGCACGTGCAAAACACAGACGTGACGGTGCTACTACCCTGCTCAAGAAACTTCCATGCCGACCATTCCATTCCAAATGAGCCCAGATTCCTGAGGTCCTGGCCCTTCTCTAGATCCACCGCTCAGAGCCCTGACCCTACCCCCACTATATGCCCTCCTCTTTGTCACACGTACATTTGATTGGTTAGTTCTCAGAGAGACTGTGTTCTTTTGGGCCTCCCTGCCTTTGTACAGCCTGTCACCTCTACTTGGAAAAGCCTCAGTAATTCAGTAAGACCCTGCTGAATGTCAGCCACTCTGCGGGACCTCCCGGCCTGTCCTCATGTCCTGGCTGAGTTGCCCCCACAGCCTTTGGACAGACAGTTGATGCGATGTTCACTCTGTGACCAGTTTTCCAGTGGACCATGAGCTCCTCAAGGTAGGAGCCTACCTTTCGTAGACCCTTGGGTGCGTGGGGACTTGGGTGATGAAAGGGATAGAGGGTGGTAAGCAGACAGGCAGAAAGAGATCAAGAAATTCTGGACAGCAATTCTCAAAAGTGGGGCTGGGTCCAGGGATTGGCGACTAACTCACTTGGACAAATTCTGAAAGCAAAACAGAACAAAACAAAACACACACATTTCCACCCTCCTGAGATTCAGTCTGATTATGGACCCAAGCAAAGATGGATTTACCTTGAAGCTAATGAAGCTTAGACTCCAGGACCCTTCACTTACACAGCCCATTGCAGGGCCCTGGGAGGAGCTCCAACAATTTCTTATTCATAATTTTATATATATATATATATATACATATTTTATTTTTTATTTTTTTAAACGGTCCTACATATGGAAGGAGCTCAGGCCCCATAAAACCTGAACAAAACTTTGGCCCCCAAATCTGGAGTTTTAATAAGCTTGTCAAGTCATTCTGATACACAGCCAGATGTGAGGCTCACTACTTAATGTGTGATTCACAGACCAGAAGCATCAGCATCATGAGTATGAATCTCAGAAATGCAGAATCTCAGGCTCCCCCCAGATTAACTGTATCTAAGTTCACATTTTCACAAATTCTCTGGGCTGATTCACACAGAAAAAAAATCATATTCAAAAAACAAAGTTTGTGAAGTGTGGCTCTAGTAGTTTCTCTGAGAGAAAAATTATTTCCAGCTGTGGGGTCAGGGAGGCCTTCTTGGAGGAGGTGACCTCTGAACTGGGCCCTAAAGTAGAGGTAGTGTTTGCATGTGTGGACTATATTCCAGCAGAGGGAGCAGTATCAGTAGACTTAATGGCGATGGGAAGTATGAGGATGTGTACAAGCAGCCCAGCGCCTTTGGGTTAGAATCAGACAAGAGCAATGGTAGGTGAGCTGTCTGGAGTGGGAATGAGAGAGGCAGGCAGGCCCTGGAGGCACACAGGTGCTGGGTTAGGGCCTCTAGATTCTAACAGGTAGGAATGTGGAGGCTTTGTGTTTTGGTCCAAAACATATGAGAGATCAAGCTGCAAAAGCAAAACTTCTCCTGGGAGAGGAAAGTGGTCAGTGATAGTCATTCAGGCTCAGGTACAGATTATTTATGACCAAGTCTTTCCTGAAATAAACAAAAGAAGGGAAGGGGCAGGAAGCCAGAAGAGAGGGTTGAGAGAAATGCCTGGGAAGCACTCATATTTTTTTCCCACCCTGGCAAGAGTCTCAATACTGCTCCTACATTGGGGACTCCATGAATATTAGCTGATTGTGGCTTAAAAAGGGGAAGGAGCAGGAGTGGTCCAGGGTGAGTCTTGTGAATTCCCCATCACTCCCCACTCCCTCCAGGCTCCACCTCTGCAGCTTCCTCTGTTTAACTTATTCCTGCAGCCCCAACAAAACCTCCCTGCAAGGTTGCTAGGAAGATTAAAGGGGATAACATAGCAAAGTATCAGGACCTGAAAAAGTGCATGCAATCCTTTGAACCTTGGAGTCAGATCTCATGGTTCATCCGTTTTTCTACCCTATACCTCCCAGTACCCACTTACCGTGTTTCTCCGAAAATAAGACCTAGCTGGACCATCAGCTCAAATGTGTCTTTTGGAACAAAAGTTAATATAAGACCGGGTCTTATTTTACTATAAGACCCACTCTTAATATAATATAATATAATATAATACCCGGTTTTATTTTACTATAAGACCCACTCATAATATAATATAATATAATATAACATAACATAATATAGTATAATATAATACCAGGCCTTATATTAATGTTTGCTCCAAAAGATGCATTAGAGCTGATGGTCGGGCTAGGTCTTATTTTCGGGGAAACACGGTACTACTATTCAAAAGATCATAGGCCTGTGCTCCACAGAGGTTTGTAGTATTTTGCTTCAGTGAGTATCTTCGTTCATTCAGGCTGCTATAACAAAATACCATAAACTGGGGTGGCTTATAAACAACAACTATGTAGTTCTCCCAGTTCTGAAGGCTGGGAAGTCCGAGATCACAGCGCTGGCAGGTTCAATGAGGAAGGGTGAGGACCCTCATTGGTAGCAGTCTTCTCACTAGAACCTTGCATGGTGAGAGGGGCCAGGGAGCTTTCTCAGGACTCCTTTATGAGGGCACTAATCCCATTCGTGAGGGCTCTGTCCTCATGACTGAATCACCTCCCCAAAGCCCCACCTTTTAATACTATCACCCTGGGGATTAGAATTTCAACATGTGAATTTGGAGGGACACAAACTTTCAGACGATAGCAGTGAGCAATCTTTTGTATGCCCAAGAAAAATACATGCATATTATCCCCAGGTGTCAAGCTGCTTTCATAATCAATCAGCCTTGGCTACAGCCCTCTTTGATGGGCTTTCTGCATATCATTATTTATTAATACTTTTACAGATTAAAAAAAAAATGTTTGTGACAGTACAGTGACTTGTCTAAGATGACATAGCCAGAAAAGCCATACTAGAGCTCAGGATGTATGTCCTAAGTGAGGGTGACATAAGGGATATAGAAGGTATAGAAAACACTCAGGGCATGCCTGGTTCAGAATGAGATCAGATTTCCAGAATCCAGAAGCTAAAAACAGGGACAACAGCCATTCTCCGGAAGACCGATGTCTGAACCAGTTTGAGTGGCCAGAAACAGCCCTTCAAACCCAGAGGCAGGATTTGCATACCTCTGAGTGGAGCTCTAGTCAGGTGGGGAGCAAGGTGCTTGCCCTAGTACTGCTGTCTTTCTAGGGGCAGGGCCCGGGTCACCCCACTAACAATGCAAGCCTGAGGACCAGGGCTTCAGGTAGCCCCGCTTAGTTGCTCCCACACAACTGCAACACAGTACTCAGAACAAACCCAGGCAGAGTGACCTGAGCCCTGTCTCAGTGCCAGGGAGAGTCCGGGGCCTGAGTTGGTCAGGACACTCGGCCTCTCTTCGTCGCAGCTTCAGAGGACTTCGGCGTCCGGCCCTGCAGTTCCCAGTGGCGGACAGTAGGTGGCAGTCGTTGGTGAGAAATCTCGGTCCTCGCCGGACCGGGGTTCCGGAGACCCAGCCTGGAGAAAAACGTGGCTGGGCTTCGGCGGCGCGCGCGAGAAACGCCCCCCGGTGCGGGGCGTGGAGGCCGCTGTGCGACTCCGCGGCTTCTGCCCCCGCTGAGGTCAGCTAGGACCTGGAAGGCAGGGCCTGGAGCAGGACGTGGAGGGCTCCCCGCGCGCCTGGTCCCCAGGCGGCTGTGCTGTCATGGGGAGCCCTTGGGGACCCTGGGCACCCTGGTGTGGGGCGTGCCCACTGCCTCCTTAGTCGGAATGTGTGCCCAGCGTGGGAATTTACTTCCTAAGCAAATACTTAAAAAAACAAAAAAGATGAATTAACTGCCATTCAGAGAAGTTAAGGGACTTGGCTGTGGCCACAGAGCTAGCTCAGTGGCTTTGCAGGATTAAAATCCAGTCCAGCGCTGTAACAATACCGTGTGTGTGTGTGTGTGTGTGTGTGTTGGTGGTGGTGGTAGTAGTGGGGGGCGGGGGGATTCCCTGGTGGGACATGCCTGCCTGGGTCTAACCTGGGATGGCCTCTAGTTTGCATGTATAGTGAGGAACTCTTGACTTGCCATCATGTGGCCATGGCTTTGCCTCCACTCCGAGGCAGTGTCCAGTAAGGGGCGTGGTTGCGATGGCCTCTGGGTGGCTTTCAAGAACTTTAGTTCCCTCCGCAAGACCTACCTGTACAGTCTTCCCACGTCCAGCCTCCGCGGAGCAGCTGAGCAAGGAGCCTGATCAGAGCTGTCCCGCAGGGTTTGAACTCGAAACGCCCCCACCTCTGTTTTCCTCTTCTAAGAAGTAATACTGGGTCTTAACCCCTATCACAACCTCTGACATTTTAAAGGACTTTTACTCTCGGGAATTTCGTTAGATCTTTACAACCACCCTGTGAGGCAGGCAGAGAAGGGGTGTTTACATTTACAAAAGAGAAAACCGAGGCTTCTGAAAGGTGATTTGCATAAGGGGGTAAAAGCCAGTGCACGTCTGAGCCGGGGCTTGAACCCCAAGTCTTCCCAGCAGGAGCAGGGGTGCTGGTGCAGGGTTGTTCTGCAGGGAAGGCCGCTGGGTCCCTCTTCCATTCCCCAAGGCAGGCGGGAGCGGAGGACAAATTAATTCACGCTATCTTTACATTATGTATAATGCTGCATGATTTTATTTTGCTTCATTCCCGAAATCTTTTACAGTAATTAGTAGCCGAGTAAAATATAAAAATTAATGCAATATAACACTTTAATGGTAATAATACACCATCCTGTCTAATTAATAAAATCTGTTGTTTCCAAGCACGATTATTTATTTGACAAATTGATAGCACACATCCTGTTCATACCCTCTTTCCCGGCTCCCATCCTTTCAGTTTATTGAATAAAATCGTAGCAGGAAAATAAACAGATTGTCTTCTGACCTGACAAGCAAGTGAGAAATAAACCCCTCACTCATACATCTCTAATTGTTCCCAACAATATTCTCTAACACATGTCCAGATTGTTTCCTAATGAAACTCGATGTCTCCCTCACCCCCCGTCCTCAGGCCCTTAATAACTGTTTCCCCTTATTTTAGGGAAAAGAGACCTAGCTCCCCTTTTACTCCCGGTGTGTTTGTACTGGGACAGTTTGGGGAAAATGAATTCTGTGACTGTGTTCAGAGATTCTGATGGCTGGCTGATGCAGCGATTGCCGAGATCCGCTGAGAGAGGAGGTCGGGGCGTCTCTGGGCTGCTGCTGCGGAGCAACACCCGGGCGGCAGCTTGAGAGGACCAGAAAGGGAGCAGGAGGATTGTCATCAGGAGACGGGAAGACAAAACCCAGAACAGGGGGAGGGCGGGATACTCAGTGGCTGGGCAGGGGTGAGGAACAATGTCAAGTGTTACTATGTGTGGAACTTAGGATGAAACACTGATCTCATTACAAATCCGCATGTATGTTGTTTCATGTAGCACGGGGACATTTTATATGCTAAGTGTGAAAATATGAAAGCATTTTAAGCTATAAATAGAGCCTCAGAGACAGGCACAGATACAGAGAGACAGGCAGAGTGACACAGAGAAAGAACAAGCTAGAAAGAGAAAGGAAAAAAAGGGAGACTCACCATCTGCAGGTTCTTTTACATCATTTTTCTCTGAAAGAAAAATTGTGATGTGATGTGAGCTGTGTTTGGGGAGCAGCTATGCAATCCCCAGCTTCCAAGCTACATTTACTGTAATAAAAAAGGGAATATCTCCAGGTGCAGACAGGTGAAGAAAGTCACCCTGTCATGGAAATGGGCTTCAACACATAGAAACACACAGATAGACTCACACACACACTGCAGATACAATGACACACCACAAATGCACACCTGCCCAGGTCTTTGCATCGGTGTACTCGTGCCCTCATTGCTGACACTTCCACAGTGACCCCTACCTTTCCCTGCAGTCTCAGTACTCCCATCTTATTAAACTACCCCCCACCTTTTCTTCTTTCCCATCCCAACCAACATTTTGTGCTAATGCATTCTTTTAATAATAATTTTTAAGACTTAGGTAAGATTTGTCTGAAAGCACTTCTTAGCCTCTCTGGAAGACCATAAAGTAGGTGGTCACTTCATGCTTTTTGCCAACATACAGGTATACAGAAGGTGATCAATAAGTGCAGTCTGAGTACTTTACTTTTTATAAAGTCCTTCCCTGTGAACTGTTTCAGAGCAAGGATTACTACACCCATTTTATAGATGAGGAGACAGCCCCTTTCCAAGAGGAAACAGCTGGGTCGTCATTGAAGAATAATATTTACTGAACACTTTCCATGGGTCAGATACTATGTAAACACTTTATAGGCATAATTTAATTCAATCTTTACAATAACTCTATGAGATGGGTCTAGTTGTTGCTCCCAATATGATAGATGTGGAGACTAACATTCAGAAGGTTTGTGTAATTTGCCCCAAATTATACAGCTAATATATGACAAGGTTTGGGTTTGCACCACCATGTGTCTGGATTTGCAGTTCCTCCAAGCCACGTTCTAGTCCCGGTTCTGATACTTCCTGGCTCTACGACTTTAAGCAAGTAACATTTCTGAGATTCAGTTTCCTCAGCTATAAAACCATTAAAATTCTCACCTTGTGCAGTGGATATGAAGGTTAAAAGATATATATCCACTTTTCTCTTTAATTTCTCTTCTGTCCTTTTGTCAGCCACTCCCCCAGAAATTGCCTGAAAGATAAATCAGTTGGCTGTGGCTACACCCGGTGGCAGCTTTGGGTCCCAAACTCTGGTTTTACCATTTGCAAAATAAGGAAATAACAGCTTTTTGTGAAGACAAAATGAGTTAAAGCATGAGAGGTCAGCATAGTGCCTGGTATATAGTTGCTGCTAAATAAATATTTGTAAAAGGAAAGAAAGAAGGAAGGAAAGAACCAGGAGAATGGTACTCAGGGGCTCAAAAAGGACCTGTGCCCCAGCAGCTCTCAGGGACTGGGGACAGGTGCCATCCCAACTCCACCAAGTAGTGGGGAAGAATGTTCCAGTGGACGGTGAGTGTCCTGCGGCCCTGCTCGGTGCCATTGATCAATATGTTTTATGATGGCTCTAATTAAGCTCTCTAACGAGGGATCACAAGATGACAATTTATCCCAGAGCCATCACTCATTAAAATGCTATTTCAGGAGATGACATCGTTCCAGCCTTAATTGGTGGAGTTCACGTGACTGGAATTCCTTGGGAGCAGTGATGCCCCTTGTCATAGGTTTGTCACCTCTGTGGTAAGGGGCTCAGATGGGCCCAAAGAGGCGCTTGAATTCATCAGGTATTTAAACAGCCCAGGCTCTACCTTCCCTGCTTTGGTGGGCTCCCTCCAGCAGGCGAGTCGTGGGTGGCTGATGGGAGGCAGCCAGCCTTGGGCTGTGTAGAGATCCCTATTCAAAATCAGAAGCCAAGAGCTTTTATGACCTCCACCATGTGTAGTCATGTAGGCTACGGAAGTGAACGTTTTGGTTAGAGCCTCAGTTTCCTGATCTGTAAATAAGCCTTCGTGATGCCTCCCCTCCCCACCGCACAGAGTTGTTTGGAAGATTAAAGACCATGGTGAGGCTTGTAGAGTAGTGGAAAGAACGTATTTTATAGTGAAAGTCTCCAAGTTCAAATCTCTGTTGTATGACCCACTAGCTGTGTGATTCTGGCCAACTTACTTAACATCTCTGAAACTTGGTTTCCTCATTTACAAAATGAATCCATAATAGACCTACTTCAATGGGGCTATTGGGAGGCTTTTAAGAGTTTTGTGTCCCTCTTGGTTTCTGAGGATCCTGGGGACACATAGATGAAGAGACATGGCAGTTTTCAGAGGGATCCTGCCACAGCTTAATATCTGCAGAATAACAGCTACACCAAGGACAAATTACAAACCCAAAGAGGACTTGAATAAGCCATGCTGGCTATGTCCTAGAAGACATAAGGGAGGAAGTGGCATTTTAGCTAGACCTTGAAATAGGAGACATTTTTCAGCTGAAGGAGAGAGGAAAGGGTGTCCCAGGATGAGGGAGCAGTCAGTAAAAGCAAAGGGCCTGGAGAAAGCTGCTGTTTTCAGAATATAGTGAACAAAGAGGTGTGGTTAGTGAGTGAATAAAGAAAATAACATCGTGAGAGGGGGAAAGAAGGCTACTGGCACAAGCAGAGAGCAACAGATTTTTAGGTCTTTGAATGCCATACAAAAGCATTTGGACTTTATTATGAAGGTCACCGAAACCTCACAAAGGATGAGTTTAATGAACTTTCATTACGAAGCTTGGACCTCAGAGGAGGAAGGCAGATTCAGGTGCTCCTGCCAACAAAACCACTTGATCTGTCCAGCAAGACCAGGAAGACCAGAACCGCCATGTGCTAAGTGCCGTAGCTTTCTGGGGAGCACATGAGAAACCAAAATGGAGATACTGCCTTGAATTTGGACTGCTTTTCTCTCAGAGAAGGAGACTGGGAGATGGAAACTAAAACTAGTTGAGCTGTTACCATGCACCAGGGAAGTAGCGTTTACCTCCCATAACTCTCTCCATTAGATGTGATTGTCCCCATTTACCAAATGATGCCTTTGAGTTTCAGAAAGGGTCGGTGGCTTCTCCAAGGTGACCAGCTAATAAGAGCAGAACCGGGATTTGATCTGTGGTCAGCTGGTTCCAAAGCAGTGCTTCTACCATGGACTCCATGCGCCTTTGCCAAAGGTTGTCGCTTTTAGGACCTCTGACCTCACGGTTTGAGGTATGGGTAATATATCTCCACTTTTCAGAGGAGAAAAGTGAGACACAGAGACTTCTCCAAGAATTCTCTTGCCCATGGACACCGTACATCAGATAACTTTCTGACAGAAAACAGAGATGCCATTCTGACCTGACAGCAGTGGTGCTGCGGATCGTATTTTCCTGGAACTCTGGGACAGAATTGATGGCCTGATTCCAATCTGTCTTTCCAGAAGCCATTTGCCTTTGTTCATTCCTGACTCCAAGGGCAGATGTGACCACTCCTGGCTCTTTGATTTTTGAAAGGGTAGAGATGGGGAGTGCAGCCATTTTTCTATTACATGAAATCACTCCTTTAACCAAAAAGAGGGGGCGTGGTTTTCAATCCAAGTACTTTTCAGGAAAAAAAAAAATGAGGAAAATACATAGTTAAAAATATTTGAAGAAAGGATGCACCCTTCAATGTGAAATTGTTCAGAAATAGATATTTGTAATAGGATTTAAAGTGTTCATGACAGCTACTACTTACACTGTTTAAAAAGTTGCAATTAGTACCAAAAGGCTTGGATGAAGAAAACATAATATCGTAGGCATATTTATAAAACAACTTCCATCAGCCAAAGGAAAAATGGACAGAACTCTATTACAAGCTTTTTATATTTGAAGAGCAATTTCTAATAATATATCTAGAAGCCATTTCTGAAATTGACTTAGTGTGCATGATCTGGGATTAATGTTTTCTGCAAAATCACATGCTCATTTGAACGTAAACATTTTGCACTTCCGTTCCACCTCCTGGTTCAGAAGAATGCACCTCCAATGTGTAAAATAATCTATCAAAATTAATTGTGAATGCCCTAATCCAATCAAGTCCACCTCATTAGGCAAACATTTAAATTATTAAGTTAAATAGTGGGATATTTCAATATAATCTTGTTATGCTATTTTTATGGCAGTACAAATGCTGTCTACAGATGGGCTCAGCTTCCTCCTATTGTTAATTGCACTTACTACCTCTGTCGCCTGACTTCACATGTGTCTGACATTGGTCCAGTCACAATCACTCACCCTCCCACTCCCTCCTAATTACTGATGAAGTACCTACTATGTGCCCAAATTTGAAAGCTGCAGAAGACCTTCAGGATTATGTGGTCACCTTTTTCTGTAGATGCAAGAACTAAGGTTTTGAGAGGTTGGGTGATTTTTCAGTGGGTCACACAGCAAATCTATGACAGTGTTGCATGGAAAACTCTGGCTTTCTGCATCCAACCCTCTGCTCTCCTCTTCCTCACTCTAATGAATTGGTTTCCCTGCTCACCTCTCTTCTACTTTAATTCAAATAGAAACATAGAAAAAATAAATAAATCAGGTCCATGCTGGACATATGTTAAATAATCAGTATTTGCAAAATGACTCTTTTATCCCCCCATACGATACAAGATATATTCCCAACCCGATTGTTCTTCACAGAGCTGTAAATAGCTTGTCCTTTCCAAATTCCTCCAGCCAACAAACAGCTATTCATCATTCACTATTTCCTCGAAGGCCAGCCCCATAGAGACATGTTTGAAAGAAATAAGCTCTGGACATCTCAGACTCCAGCGCCAAAATTAGTCTCTGGGTATATGTATGTTTTGGAAGGAAGAACACAGAGGAAATGAACAGGAACTAAAGTGGGCCTGACGGCTAACCATCACAGGGGCCACGTGCCCATAAGGGGATCCACTTGGGAATCAGAGAACACAATCCTGTCCCCGCCAGAGTCCCCCACCCCTGCCCCTCAAGGGCATTGTGTCCATGCTATCTGAAGATTCAGATTGCACCCCAACTCTGGAGGCAATTCTAAGGGACTTTTAGATCCTACCCTACGTGTGGCTGTAAAGGGAAATGAAGAATTTCCCTGTGTGCCCCCTTCAGTGTGTGGCTCAAAAGTGGACATGGTTCTCTTTTCCTTATCCCTGGGGCATGACTGATGCAGGGATAGAATGATAAAAAAAACAGTCCCAAGAGGAACTAAACACAGAGAAGGCCATAAATCTGGATAATCCACCTTGCAAGGTGTAGCTGGTTCTCTGATCTAGGCCCCAAGGCCACATGGTGACTTCCGTGAGCCCTGGGCACTTTTGCCTCCATGGGCTCCTTCCTCCATAAAATAAGTAAATAAATAAAACTTTTAAAAATTAAAATTTAAAATATACTTATGACTGCATTCATATACAGAGGAATTTGTTAATATTATAAATAAAACATTTTATTTGACCTAAAAATGTATCTTCTTTTTTTTTTTTTGAAAGAAATTAAAATGTTTTCATGAGTCTCTAAATGTATTGTGGGCCTTGGGTGCTGTGCCTGCTGTGGTTCATGGATAAATCAGCCCAGCCAGGCCCAAGGGCAGGAAGGCCAAGGACCAGAGAGCTTCCTACTCTGCCTCCAATTGGCGAATGGGCTCCAATGAACAACCCCAGGATCCTGGAAATATTTAGCTTCTTTGGATCTGGACAAGAGGGAAAAATTTTGTCTTCTGTTCTCCCATCTCCTGTCTGGGGACAAGATGAAAATTGTTGGTGTGAGAAGATGTCACCCTCCTTAACACCAATCAAATTCAGATTCTCCAAGGTCACCATTGGAGGGAAGATGATTTGGGTTCTTTGTCCTCAAAGTTGGATTCCTTCTGCCACCATCACACTGTTCTATGTAGAGCCACATTCTTCACACACTAAAACGGGACTTAGGGTAAGAGCTGTCAGAAAGACCTCTGAAAAGAACAGTAAACATAGAATACCACAAATTCATGATACAAAAGAGCCCCTAACAACAGAAGATGTCTGTAGCTAAGACTCAGCAGAGGGACCTGGGTAGCCATCCTTTGAAGGACTGTAGAATTTGGAATTCATACATACCCACTAGTGGTGGGAGTGTAAGCTGGCACAACAATTTTAGAGAAACATTTGGCAGTATCTACTCAAGTTGAATACACTTGTCTTCTGATCCAACGCTTCTACTCCTACGTACTAGATTGAGCCATATGAAATTGCCAATGTTTGACTGTTTTTGATCTACAAAAATGTCAGTTTAATGTGACTCAACCTAATATATAACCCAGAGAAATGCATACATATGCTCATCAAAAGTCATGTATAAGAATTGTCTAGCAGTACTATTCATAATAATCAAACACGGGATGCTGTACAGAAGCCCATCAACCATAGAATGGATAAATAAATTATGGTTTGTTCATAGAATGGTGTATGCGATAAGGATTAATAAATTACAACTACGTACGACTTGGATGGATACAAACACAATGCTGATTGAAAGAAGCCAAACACAGAAGGGTGTATGTTGTACAACATCATTTATATAAAATTGAAGTGCAAACACTACTAATCCTTGGTGTTCAAAGTCAGAAAGGTGTGACCGTTGCCAAAGGGGACTAGATATTGACCTAAAATGCGCGTGGGGGATGCTTCCTTGATCTGAGGACCAGTTTCATGGGTGTGTGTGTGCCCTTGGAGAAAATTCACCAGGCTGCAATGTATGAGCTGCACATTCTTCTATAAGTACATTTTTCTTTCTTTAAAAATGTATCTTTCAAAAGAAAGAATAAGGCTGCAGAAGGACTCAGGCAGCTGTTGGGGTAGAGCCAACGCCAGCTGGCTCCAGGAGGTCCTGCACTCTGCCCCCCAGCTCTTGTTTGTGCCGTGGCAGATTTTTTGCCCGTTACCTAATACGGGCTCTGTGCCAGCCGCTTCTCCTGCTTCATCTCACTTAATCCCCAACTCAACAGCGAGGTGGGTCCTGTTATTATCACCACCCGATGGATGAAGAAACTGGGGAAACTGATGCTTAGAGAATCTAAATAACTCATCCAAATGCCCACGGCTATTGAGGGATGAGCTGGTGTTGGACCCCAGGGCCGTGTTTCTCCCAAGCGCTCATTCTTCATGTCCGTGCTCCAGAATCAAAGTAACCGGGGTCACCCCAGACAACTGAACCTCACAACTCCCTCTGATTGGGTTCAGATCCTGCTTCTCTGGACCCCACCTTCTCTCACTGGTGCTTGGTCTTGTCCCTGCCCACTCGTGTGGCTATCCAGGAACCTGTGAAATCCCTCAGACGATGCCCGCCTGTGCAACTGGAGGCCGCTTGCCCAATCCAGCTGAAATATGATTTCCTCCTTGCTTCCTGGTAGGCCCAGGCCCAGCCAGTCCGCAGGCCTCAGCATCCCTGTGACTGGTGCCAGGGACAGCCCAGCTCCATCTTCTTGGGCTTGCTGCTCTTTTTGACTTTGGTGTAAAGTGTCCCTTTAAAGGTGTCTGTGTCAGTTTATATGGAAATATATAGAAAATGATGCAGTCCTGGGCCACAACAAAGGTAAAACTCAGCTTCTGTTATCTTCTCTGATCACAACCCAACCTTCCCCAGCCCTGGCTCTTCCCACAGCCCTGTTCGGTGTGAAGATGGGAAGAAGTGCCGAGAAGAAAGGCAGGAGAGAACACTTCCTGAGTGGACTAAGTGCGTCCATTTACATACGGTTTCCAGGGGACGCACGTCCCCTGGAAATTGGGTATCATTACCCCAGCTTACTGCTGAGGAATCTCAGGGCTCAGGGAGATTAATAGTGAGGGCTGCTCTTTTCCCGGCATGGGACCGTGAGGCAGGTAGAAAGAACCGGGGAGCATTCAAGGGCAGCCCAAACCTTTCCTCTCTCCTGGTCTGCATTCGACACTCCCAGAGCCCGAATGTAGACATAGGGTGTGGACATAGTCACAAGGTTTGCTGTCTGGTGACCTCGGTGCAGGGGCTGGATGTGATCAGTGCCCATGTTGCTCTACTGGGAGCATGAAGAAAGGAGTTATATCCCCCTGTGGGGGGCAAAAGATAGGAGATATTAGCAGGCGGGAATTCTGGTTCTAGTTGGGCCACTTTTTCCACGTGGCTTTGGATAAATTTCTTCCCCTCTCTGGCCCTGAACTTTCCTATCTGGGCAACGAGGGAATGGCATTTGTTGATGTCTGCTGATCTACCCAGCTGTAGTCTCTGGCATCTGTGAGGAAGTGCTCTTGGACCTGGAGCCTGAAGTGGTGGTACCACTGGGGAAATGCTCTGATTATCCCCCAGAATGGGAAAAGCAGAAAGAAACTCACCTCTTGGTCCCTGGCTCGGGTGGGTGTCTGAGTGACAGAGACAGCCACAAGCCTGGTCTAGCAGGAATGAAGGACACACAAGTACATGGGGGTAGCTGCAGGGTCCTGTGGGCCAGGCCCCAGCAAAAGGCCTGGGGATTGGACAGTCAGAGGAAGGGCTCAAGAAGGCAGGTCTGAAAGGGAAACTAGACGAGCATCAGGTCTGTGCCCAGACCATTGCTGGCGCCTCCTCATTCATGTGCTCACCTCCTGGCCCCCATTCACCTCAGCTGTTTCCTGTAACTCAAGGGTTCTTAATCTGCAATTCATGCCCTTTGAAGTTGTTTGCAAAATAATATGCGTAGGTGAGTAAGAGCATCTTTCAGGGGCCAAAAACTTTCATTAGGTTTTCAAGGAGCTTAGACACACACACACACACACACACACACACGGTTATGAACAACTCATCCAATTCAAACACATCCCTCTCCATCTTTACCACCCGTGCCTTGGTTCAGGCCCTCACCATAAGTATCCTGGTCTATTGCAATCACCTCTTAACTGATCCCTTTGCCTCCAGCCTGATCTTCCTCCAGTCTGGCTCTCACAGAACCCTCAAGGTCACCTTCCTCAATCTCTACCTTAACAGCCTTCTTTGGCTTCACATTGTCTCCAGATAAAGTCCTAAGTGTTTAGCCCAACTTGCAAGGTCCTTCCTAATGTGGCTCCTGATTTCTTCTCCAGTCTCACCTCCTGACAATTCCCTTCCTGGTTAACCCTTAGCTGTAGCCACATCCCACAGCTCTCCATCTTGCATATTCTGTTCTCTCTGGTGGAGTGCCCTACCCCCTTAATTTGCTGAACTCTTATGATGTAAATACGATGAGAAAAAGCTTAGTCTGTTTTGTTCTTTGTACTATTCTAACACACTGAGTGCCTGACACATGTAGACATTCAGTAAATATTTGCTATGAATGAATAATTGACAAAATGAGTCCTTAGGGGTGCAGATCAAGATTCCCCACCTCCTAAAGCTTTCCTGACCCCATGGTGGAGGTGGTCATCCTGTTGGATTCACATCTCACTGTATTGCAACTATTTTTATATGTGACACTATTAGGTGACATATGTGTCATTATTATATGTCAGTGGCCTGTAAACTCTTAAGTTCGCAGATCCAGTTTGATTTTTCTTTCTATCTCCAGTACCCAGACGAGGGTTTGACACCTACCAGTTGCTACAAATAAGTATATCTTAAATGGGTAAGAAAATGAATGAATGTCCTCTCAAACTCAAATGCTAAGCTAATATTTGCCCATCAAAATCCTACCCATTCTTGGAGGTCAGTCTCAAATTCTACTGCCTTCATAAATGTATTCCTTCCCTTGCCGCCCATTTGATCTGATTTCTAGCTTTTCCAACTTTCCCTGGCATTTTGTTGAACCCTCTCTTGTGCACTGATTTCATACCTCCCTGTAGTAAGAACTTACCAGGAAGCTGTCCCCTGCTAGTCTGCACGGAAGTTGAACTCTGGAGACGCACCTATTCTGTTCTGTATCCACCCTCACCCTTGCCTGCTAACCCAGCCCTAAGCACAGCACTCAATTCTGTGATACCATGGGATTGTTGTTAAGTTGAACCACATTTTTTTTCCAATTGTATCTATAATTTCCTCTATTCAGATATGTAACAACTTCAGCTTTTCGCAAAATTTTGCTCTACACAAAGAAGGAAGAGAAAGCCCCGCTGGCCAGTATGGAAGCTTCCGTGGGAGCATTCAGCTCTTTTCATTCTTACCATGCACACACCTCCGACCACAACTGCTCAGAGGAGGCCAGCCAAAACCCCCCAGGAAACCTGACACAGCCAGGCATTCACACTTCAGGAAAAATAAAGATGCAGAGTGGGGGGAAAAAAATCATATGGGCCACAGCCATCGCGCAGTGAGAAACACTAATTATTCTGTGTAGCCTGAGTTTTTCTTAGTAGGCAAACTCTTTTGAATATTAACAAATATTTATTTAGGAATTAATAATTGACATCTATTAAAGCATAATTTATGGAGAGTGAATTCCTCTTGGTTTGGGTTCCCACTTAGGAAGGAGCTTGCCTACATCTGGCTGCTCTAGGAGTGACTCTTTCTTTTGTTAACAGAGAGAATGTATCAGGAGAGCGAGAGCCGGGGACAGGGCCGTGCTTCAGTGACCACACAGAACAAAGCTCAGTCGAAGGGCACGGCTCTGCCCGGACCTTGCCACTCCTATTTGTGTGACCTTGGGAGAGTTTCTTACTCTCCCCAGCCTCCCTTCTAACAGTATGAAACAGACGTCTTTATATCTACCTTTATTTTGGTGGACATGTTTGGTTGCAAGGAGAGGAAATTATTTCGATTTGGCTTAAGCAATAAAGGGGAACTTAGATAAGGACGTGGGTCATCTTCTGAAACCCTGCACAGGGACATGGCCTGGACTCAGGAGGCTCCGAGAGCCACGGCCAGTAAGCTCTCAGCTCACTCCCTGCCTCTCCCCTCTGCTCTTCTCTGTGCACCTGATACTGTCATCCCTTCTTTGGTCTCTGTGGCAAAGGCGTGGTCTCCTCACACCTCTGAGCTTTCCTGACATGAGTGTAGCCATAGAAAAGAGTGTCACTATCCCTTTTTGTCCCCATTTTCACCTTGTCCCTGTGTGGTATTGGCTGCTTGGTAGAAAGGGGCTGTCACACAACCAACCATGGACAACAGCGCAGGGTCACATTTAATAAAACGCCTTCCAGACATCCCTGTTTATTCATTCATGCATTCGTTCCTTTATTAATTCATTCAACAACCGTTGACTGACAGCCCACTGTGTGCCAGGCCCTTTCTGGGTGCTGGAGAGATGGCAGTGAGTGAAGCAGAAAGGTGTGTGGAGCAGAGGGGGCACTCTTGTCCATGAGGACAGTCCATTCCAAGAGAAGCAGTAGGAAACCACTCACTCACCCAACTCTGCAAGGCTGTGTGAAAAGCACAATGAAAGCCTTTACAACATCATAATAACGATTTCAGATAGTTTTAGGGAAAACTAGTGAATTAGAAAAGGCGGAAAAGGAGGAAGGGAGAGAGGGAACAGAGAGAAAAGAAAGCCCACAGCAATAGAAATGACAGAGAGGTCAATTTTGGACCAACATAAGAATTATTTTTAAACTTAGAGGCTTTTAAAAATAAGATGGACAGTAGGGAGCTCTCCATCATGGAAAGTATTCAAGCCAAAACTAGATGACCTCCAGTCAGGACTGATTCTAGGTCACTTGTAAACTGGGCAAGGTGACTGAAAGACAAGGTGACTGAAAAGGTGCCGTCCAGTTCCACAATTTTGGGACCAGTTTTCAAATTCAAGGTCTTAGGAGATGCCACACTTCTGGCCTTCAAGGAGAGAGGGTGCCTGTAACCTTCCCTGGTCTCTGAAGACAAGAGCTTACACCTCATTTTAACATTAAACAAAAATAGCATTTCATCTCCTCTGGAATGCAAAACTGTGAATTTGAGTAAAACATGCAGTTTTCATTATGTTAAAAGATCTACTCATTACAATCAGGATAAGAGGATGTGAATAAGACAAATTGATCACCACTTTAAATGTATTAATCAGCTTGCAACTCTTGTCACCAGTCAAAACAGAACAGCCAGACATTTATTCTGTCTCAGTTGTGTTTTAGGGCCCATCCCAGGAGGTCAGAATCAGTGTGCCTCCTTATGCAGATTATGGGCAAACAGTCTCGACACATTGCAAAAGTTCTGGCCTGCTCAGAATCGGACTAAGAAGACTCAATTAAATATATTTACTCATTTTACAAATATTTATTGAGCACATACATACTATGTGCCAGGCATTGCGTAAGGCTCTGGAGAGACAATGGTTAAGTCAAAGGTGGCCCTTGCTCTCCACGTTCCCATAGTTTAGTCAGGAGGCAGACACGCAAGCAAACATTTACAATAAAGAGTAACTGGGGATAAATCAGTGGTCAGCATGGAGTGCTATAGGACTAAGGACCAATGTGGAGGTGTTGGTTGTGTTTGGATGGCCAGGCATAAACGATACTCTGCACAGAACTGCCTAAGCTTTAGGTCTGGGAGAGAACAAAGGCTCTAGTGAGATGAGAAGCCAGCCCATCTCCACAGTCAGAACACTGGAGAAGTAGCAAGAGGGCCCAATACTAAGTTCAGGAACATGTCTTTTTCGAGTCTGGCCTGATAGGGGAAATTTGGACTGATATACACTGTGTTTCCCCGAAAAGAAGACCCGGTTGGACCATCAGCTCTAATGCATTTTTTGGAGCAAAAAATAATATAAGACTGGGTATTATATTATATTATATTATATTATATTATATTATATTATTATAAAGACCAGTCTTATTTCACTTATAGTAAAATAAGACCAGGTCTTATATTAATTCTTGCTCCAAAAGACGCATTAGAGCTGATGGTCCGGCTAGGTCTTATTTTCGGGGAAACACGGTATGTTGGCCGAACTACCACACCCAGCCCAAAGGGAAGCCATGAACCTGAAACCAAACCCTTCCTAGGCTGTGCCTTCTTTCTTTCACTGTCCTTGTCATAATGGGGTCTCCGAGCTCTGGGGGCTGAGGGGCAGTGGAGTCAAGACCTAGAATCGGCCCGGAGAGAGGAGTTAGTGGAATGATTTATTCAAAAAAGAGGAAGAAGGCCAGTCTCCCAGAAAGTGAGCTTCGTAGGGGAGGTTGGACTGGGAGAAAATCCCAATGGCTGGGTTGGGTCAAACCCGGGCAAGATTCCAATCCCTGGGACAGGTTCTACTCTCAGAGGACATAGTATCAAGTCAAGGATTCAGGTGCAGAGGAACCCAGAACATAACCACTTGGCAATCCTGGGGCACAAGGTGGCAGCTTGGCCAGTGAGAACATGCCAAGAACTAGGCTCATATCAGCACCTTCAATCCTCCCTGCCTGCGAGCAGGAAGGCAAGGCTGAGCTGAAATGTGTGGATAACTTATTCTCAACTAGGGGTAGTGTGAGCTACAGGAACAGAAGACCTATCCAAGGAGAGACAAGTCTCAGGAGAGTGTTTAAAATCCTGGGCATAGATTCATAGGAAGCCTGTTATCTACCTGAATTAGAACACTCTGGTTTGGGGCTGGGCACTCAGGCACCAGCGGGAAAGTGGGAAAGGAGAGAGAACTACCGGAAAGGGAAAGCAGTCCATGAGATGGCTTCCTGCGCCTTTGCTCCAAGCCTCACACTAAATGTAGAGGAGCTATGTGGGGTTAAGAAAAGCCAAGTGTCATCTGATGTGATCCGTACTTTTACTCCAGGCAATCCATGAGGCCAAACAATCAATCCACTGAGTTGAACTTTACAAGTTACTGATTTTTTTTTAACTTCAATTATCTGCTGTTGATGGTTCCATTATGAGGAGGATGAGAGGTGTAAACTCGATGTAGGGGCCTCCGGAGCAGGGCATTTATCTGGCTTTATGAGGCTGCGAGAGACCGTAATGCATGTTTTATGGGCCCATTCTCATTTTTAATCTGCTTTGATAAGATCGCTATGCTGCAAGGATACAGACAGTCACTGGCAGGCCCAGCTCAAGAAAAAGACCATGATACTGGCTTGGGAAGGTTTTGCTCCTGCAGGTAGGGCCCGTGGGAAGTCGCCTCAGGTGGACTCTTAGGATCGTCCTCAGTCAGGATAGCTTTGTGGCCCCCTCCCAGACATTCCCTCTACATGGGTCCCGGGTAACAGCAGGGAGCAGGGGGCACAGACCTCAGACTGTGACAGACTGAATTGCTTTACCCTCTCCTTCAGGTCACAGCAGCAACAGAAGCATTTCCCAATGAGTAGCATATAGCATACATAGAGAACAGGAGAAAATGGAATTCATGTCCAGAGAAACAGACGAGGTTCCAGACGTAGATTTCTCATCCTAGATGAGCGTTGATCGAACCCCATCATCCCAGCCTTGACCATCTCTCGTCATCTCCCATTTGGACCTTCCAATCCAATTTCCCATTTCAATTCTCCCGTGGGAAGAAGGAGAGAACATGAATCAATCCTTAGCAAATCTCCACACACACACACACACACACACACACACACACACACACACACACACACCCCATTACCTGGTCTCCTCTGTAGCTAGGTTGGGGCCACATGCCAGTCCATAGGCTGGGAGTAGAAGTCATTTGCGTTGCTTCCAGCTTAAAGCTGTGAGGAGTAGGTATAAATACTCCACATTCTCTTCCCCTTCCACAGTGCGGGAAGTAAAAACCGTCAAGATATTAGTGATGAAAAGTGGAAATAGCCCCCATCCCTGAGTCACTGTTGGGAAAGTGTCTCCGAGAATGTTGCCTGACCCATGTGGCGCTTGGTTGAGTTATATCGCCGAGCCTCGGAGAAGGTTTGTGCTTGCTGTCGAGGTTAGCCTAGCCTAGTATCCTGAGCACCTTCTATGTGCCAGGGCAGCACCAGATTCTTTTCTGTAAATGATCTCAAGACAATCTTATGAATGTCTACCCTGGAGAGCAATTTGAGGGTGTGGTAGGATTCCTATATCCCTCAAGATTCTGCTTCTTTCTGTGTACCTCCAGGCCTTATGCCAGAGCTGCTGGCTCTGGAGACTGTTGGGTTCCACCTGTTCTCAAGGATTCTCCTGGGATGCAGGCTGCTCTCTTGGGTGGACAGACATCACCTTTTGCCCTGCACTTGACAGTCCTTGGATGCTGGAAGAGTTGCTATTTTACTGGATTTAGTTTACTGGAACGTGAGTGAAGAGTGTATAAAATATTGACTTTTTAGTTAGATAAATATGGCTTCAAATCCTAGCGTTATCACTTCACTCATTCATGCACGCATCCACAGTATGTGAATTGCTGTTCATGCTCTCCAGCTTGGACTGACACTCTAAACTCCAGATCCAAATATCCTAGTGTTGTCTTGGCATCTCGAACATAGCAAGAGCTCTTGATCCCCAAGGTTTCCTCTCAGTTCCACCTTCTCCTTAAATGGTGCCTCCATAAGCCCAGACGTTCAGGTCAGAAGCATCCTTGAATCATCCCCCTCCCTTCCCACCCTATAGTCTAACCATCACCAAGTTATATAGATTCTACCCCAAATAGCCCTTGGATTCTTGTCTGCATTTCCATATCTACCATTCTGGTCCAAGCTCCTATTCTCTCTCACCTGGAATAGATAAATAGCCTCATTTCTGTACTTCTAATTGCCTCATTCCATCCATTCTTTGCCCAGCAGCCAAAGAATCTACTCAGAAACTATTCAAGGTGTTGAATTTCCATTAGGGGAAGAAAATCCCCAACTCATGTGCAGCCCTGAGTGACCTGTGTACCCTCTGCTGACTCCATGCCCTCCTCGCCTCTCTCTGTGCCAGTCATACCAGTCTTCTTTCAGTCCCTGATCAGTTTCACAAATTGGCCCCATCTTGCCTCTGCCTGGAGTGCTCGCTTGGTACTGCCCGACCAACTTCTGTTATACTGTTAGAACTCAGTTTGAATTCACTCTCTCAAAGATGCCTTCCCTAAACTTCCAATCTAGATTTGGTCCCCCAGTGTAACTTCCAATCACACCCTGACTTCCTTCATTTCCGTTGGTAGTTGTATATTTATTTGTGTGTTATTTTATGTCATCTCTTTGACTAGACCATAAGCTCTATGGAGACAGACTGCCTACAGTGCCTGGCACATAGTGTGTGCTCTGTGTCTACTGCTGAATGGGGGAAGAAGTGTTTGTTGAGTGGGAGCCAGGTGTGGCTGATTCAGCGGTGAGAAGGGGCCCTAGTTTCAGGCACAACTAACGTGCACATATACAAGGACCTTACTGTAAGAAAAGCTCTGAGAAGTCCATGTTTACAGGGTATCAAATTGAGAGGGTGATTGATATAAAAATAAATTTTAACACAGGCTTCTTCCCAAGAATTATTCATTGCTAACATTTACACAGTGCTTACTATGTGTCAGGCACTATATATGAATCAACTATTCATCCTCACAAAGACCCTAGGAAGTAGGTTCTGGTTTTGTGCCCATTCTAAAAATAAGAAATCTGAGACACAGAGGTGTTTAGTGACTTACCCAAGGTCACACGGCTAATAAGTGGCAGAGCCAAGATTCTAGCCTGGGTTTTCTGTATCCAGAGAGTTCTCTTTGCCACTTTGTGCTAATTCTAGGAAATGACTTTTGGTGCTCCCTAAAATAGAAGATGACAAGCAGATGAATTTTTGGTCCACCTTTCAGATAGACATCTAAAATACGAACATGTCGTTGGGATTCTTGAAGAGATTGGGAGACACAGCTAGGAAACAGCATTTCCTGACAATGATCACGAAGCTGGGTGACCTAGTTTTAATACGATCACCACTTCACTGTGTGACACTGGTCAGATCCCGTCACTCTCAGAGCTTCAGCTGTTGCTTCCTTCACAAAATTAAGGGGTTGAACTGGTTCATCTCTGAAGTTTCCTCAAATTTAATACTCCAGAATTGTGTGCATCCCTAAGGAGCAGTATTAAATAAAGTGCTGACTTTCTCTTCATTCATTCCCGAGAAATTAACCAGAAGCACCCACGTCTGGCTGATCGGTTAGGTATGTAGAGGGAGAGTTGACAAACGAATCTGGGAGGGAGAGACTGAGGCAGCATGGAAGAAAGAGAAAGGGTGAAAAGAAAAGTGAGGAAGAAAAGAAGGGGGATGGAGGCAAAGAACATGAACAAGAAACAGTGAAAGTGAAAAGAGGAGAAAAAGGTGAGCATGGCTGTCTCCACTTTGAGCTCCCAGGAACAGGAACACAGAGAGTTTGCAAATTGACTCACTCAGTTGCTTCTCCCAGTGACGACGGGAGTCAGAGGCTTTTGAGTTGCTCTGAGCCCGGAGAGAGAAATGAAAAGGATGATTTAAAAGCCACAAACACGCAGAGCAGAGATTACAGATACAGAACAATAAATGTCCTGGTCAAATTGCCGATTGGAGTATCTGTATTAGGCCGTGTTTGTAGTCTCTGCATGTCGGGCGATGGAGAGCCTAGATTGTGGCCGGGGAAGTCACACAACAATGGGACTTGATGTTTTGTTTCCACTTTTCAAAGGCGCTCCTTTTTTCCTCTCGGTGATAAGGCCCAGGAAATGGTTAGTGACATGCTCGTGGGAACCTATGGAAAAGAATACACACCATATCAATGGCGCAGCCGCCGGCCCGGGAGCAGAGTGGGTGGGTGGGGAAGCTGCAGGCCCCTGGCGTGGGCTGTGGCTGTGAGATAGCATTGAGGCAGCTGCCTTGGAGCCGTGTGCCCCCAGTCTGGGGACCGGGCCCCTTTATCCAGCCAGAATAGGTGGAAGGCCAGACAATGTAGTGCTATATTTGGTTTGACAACAAAGGGCCCGAGAAAGATTCGATAGTGTGGGGATGGCCGGGAACGAGGCGCAGGACGCAGCACAATGAAAGCCTTGCAAAGGTATTTAGCCCGGCCCTTTATGCCAGGAACATGGCTGGGTATGGATGTCGTCTTGATGTCTAATGGCTTTTGTCTGGAACACAGTTCTGTTTACTAGAGTGGGGTCCCTGGGCAGGGCTGAGAGAGGTGCCAGGGTGCTCCATTATACTTAGTCACACTTGAAGTCACACTTCCTGACTGCCAGGCCTCTCCTTCCCCTGAGCCCAGGCTCCAGCCAGCGCAGAAAGTCTCAGTCAAGGGAAAATCAGAACAGGACAAGCTGAAGGGGGACCTTTGCAGGGAGTAAGACATCAAATAAGACTTCCCAACTGGAAAGAGGCAGCTCCAATACCATTCTGGTCCAGGTGTCCCAGAGGGAAGCCTCCCAAGGGAAAGGTGAGGAATGAAGGTGCAGCTGCTACACACACACACACACACACACACCCCAGTGCACCTTGGTGTGTTCCCCTGACATGTATACAAAAACTCACTACATTAGAATTCTGCTAACTCCTTCTCTGCATTTCCCCATGTTGGAGGTGAAGTAAGGGGAGTGGGATTTTCCCACAATTGAGACTGCCCACAACAGCCTTGGGTAGCATATGTTAAGAGCAAAGCCTTTGGAACAAGACCGACCTCAGTTCAAATCCTGGCTTCATCAATAATTAGCTTTATGGAATTGAGTAAGTTGCTTAACTTTTTTAAACCTAATTTTACACATTGTAAAATGTTAGAAAATTGCCCTACTCAAAGGTCACAAGTGTTTTGTGAGGGATAAATGAAATAATGCACATAAAATGCTCAACACAGTGCCTCATGCATAGTAAATGCTCACTACACGTCTCTGTTATCACCTGGGTAAACAGATTATTCAATGGGCTGGACAAGAGGGCCTGAAAACACGTAACAGCTCTCTCTCCTCTCTCCTCTCTCCTCTCTCCTCTCCCATCCCCTCCATAACTCTCTTCAAACCCCACTCTAGGGCACAAGACTTTATTAAGCAATGCCCTTGGAACCCTTACCGGTGGAAGGGAGGCGAAGAAAGCAGTAGTGGGAAGAGGGAGGAATCAAGCTGCGATGCAGACCCAAAGACAGCCGTGGCCACTCTCACGGGAGCTAGAATCGGCCTGCAGAGTTTTCCAGAGCTGGGTTGAGATGGTCAGGTCTTCATGTTTCCCCATCCATCAGTCACTGGAAACATGAATCACTGAAGACTGCGTGCTGACAGCACTCCCAGCATTTGGGTCACCAAGCCCTTCATTGCAGGGACATCTGGGGAAGCGCGTTGCTGTGTGCCAGTGCCCCCTCTTGTATTTCATTTCTCCACATTCTTGCTGCTGTCTCCTGAAGCTCGCATGATGGCAATGTCAGCTTCTCCTCCTCCTCTTCTTTCTCCTCTTTCTCCTCCTTCACCTTCTCCTCTTCCTCCTTTTTCTTTTTCTATCACTGTAGGAATTCACACTTTCTTGAGTTAAAGTTTGAAAAGTGAGGAATTAAAGAGCGCAAACCAATCAAAATCAAGTTGTTTGATTTTTCAAGCTCGTTCTATTTAAAGTTTTCCTCCTGCCCCTTCTGTGGCCTGAACCTTAGGTTGGAGACCTGTAGGCTAGAAGAGGGATGTGGTCTCTTTCCTTGCACACCTTGCTCCATCTCCTCCTTTACTCCCCTGTACTCCAGGTCCTCTCCTCTGGGATAGGTCTTGTGGAAACTGAAAGCAGGCTAGCATTTGAGCATGGATGCTCCTGAAAATACAAGGCACCTCTGAATGAGAAAAGAGAAGATGCTGGTGGAAAAAAAAAAAAAAAGAATACACCAGAAGTTAAGTGGGTCTAGGTCTGATCCTGACCCTGCCATGCACCCCTCACCACGTCTGACAGTCCTGGAGAAGAGTCAGGGCTGGATAGAATCAGAGGTCATCTATCACTACCCATCTTTGGACCTTAGTTGTCACATCACTAAATGGGGTGGTAATGTGGTGTGAATAGTGGTTACCCCTGGGTCTATCCAACTCTAATTCATTGGCTTGGTAAGAGCTAAGGCAGGAGTGGGGCTGCTCGTGCACTGGCTGGCACACATGCTTGTCACACACTCACACACAACACTCTCTTTTCTGCACATAAGAGAGTCCTTTTCATATCTCACCCAAGAGACCTGTACCTCTGCCATTCCCCCCACAGCCACCACTTCCCAGGCTCAGGATGGGAGCTCTCTCTCGGCAAAGGTGGGCATCAGAGTGCTGTAGGCATTGTTCTGAGCCAGCAATGACAGTTAACACAATAAAGACACCATAGCTACACTTACCTGCGCCAGGGACCATGCTGAACTCCACAGCATTCTACTGAGTTCTCACAACAAGGCGTAATAGTTACTACAAGTACCGTATTTTACAGATGAAAACACTGAGGCCCAAAGAGGTTACTTACATTTTTAACCCAGTTACTCACTGGAAAAATGGACAAGCCGAGTTTAGACTCCAGGCAGTCTGACTCCAGAGCCTGTGCTTTTCACTATCATGAAAGTCAACTTTCTACCTGAACCTTAATTGCTGTTTCTGTCCAGTCAGGCAGCTTGCCTTTTAGTGTTCATTTCATAGGCCAAGGACAGTAATAGTCATTTAGTGTCTACTATGTGCCACACATTCCACATACAATCATCCCAATTGGGTATTTCCCCTCTACTTTAGTGATGAGCAAATTGAAGTTCAAAGAAGCAGAGACACTTGCATGAAGTTACACAGTTCATTGCAGACAACGACAAAATTTCAGCCTAGGCCTGAACCTGCTACTAAACCAGCCACTACCCTAACACATTTTGGTGCCAGCTGGCTGGAGGGTAATTCAAAGCCTATGTAGTATCCTTGCCCACAGCCTGCAAAATTCATTAGCTCTCTTGCATCCCTTCCCATTGTCACTAACACATTGTCACCGCTGCGACTTTGCTCACACTGCCTTCCATCCTCCCCAGGTACTGCCTACTTCTTTCTGCCTTGCCAATGGCCCTATCTATCAAGGAATTTCAAGGCACTGCCTCCTCCAGGAAGCCTCCCTTGATCTCTCTAGAATAGGGACTTCTCCTAACTTTGAACTCTAAGTTCTCAAAGAGGGCCTCATTTTCTTAACTTGTGAAATATCCTTTGAGATTGTTAATTAGCTTATGTCCTTTCAATTTTTTAATGTATTGCCTAGTTTCTAAAGGTGTTGAAAGTTCCTAAATGACAGAGACACGTATGCAAGACATGACATTGCATTCCTTTGTGCATGGTAGGTACATGGTGACTTGGCTGGCTACCTCCTCTGATGGGACTTTCCCGATAACCCTATATAAGTAGCAGCTCCCCTCACTCTTTGTTTTCTTGCCCTGTCTTGTTTTCCCAGCTGACGTTCTCTAATATAGCTTTTGGTAAATTTCTTTTTTTCCTTTTTTTTAAATTTTTTTTTGGGGAACAGTGTGTTTTTCCAGGACCCATCAGCTCCATGTCGTTGTTTTCAATCTAGTTGTGGGGGACGCAGATCACTGGTCCATGTGGGAATTGAACCGGTGACCTTGGTGTTATGAGCACTGCACTCTGATCACTGAGCCAACCAGCCACCCAGTAAATTTCTTTATTGTTAGTTTTCCTCTCTAGAATATAAGTTCCATGAGGGCAGACACGTGGCCTTGTTCACTACTGGATCCTGAGAATCTAAAACAGGGCTTGGCTCACGATAGGTGTTCATTTTTTAATTTTTTTTTTTTTGAATGGCTGATTCAATGGATGAGCAAGTGACAGATACTTAGGGATCAAAGGACCCCAGCTGCTGCCACTGGGGTAACCACAGAGGATGACAGTGATGGTGCGAGTTGACAGGAAGAGACTCATCTGAAACATCAAAACTAGAAACCTAGAACAGCATATATGCTGGGTATTTTTGCTCTCTTTTCCCTTCTTACCGTGCTCTGTAAGCTGGGAAGATGGCCTTTACAGATCTATTATCTAGATTACCCTTTAGCTTCTGGTTGAGTTCAGCTAATGGGAGGCTTCATCAGAGCTCAGAAGGTGGAAGGAAAGAGAAGATAGGTATTTATTCCCCAGCTCCCTTCATGCCATGTTTCTCTACTGAATGTCTCACCCCCGTTGGGAGATCTCTCTGGTAGCCATAGCTCTGCCCAGGTCTGGAAACTGCTCCCTCCTCTTCCCCTCTGGGCAGTAATACTTCCCACAGTTGCTAGCCTCGGGGTGCATCTGCATCCCTCCTTACTTGGCGTGATCTTGTCTAGTTCTTTTTAAATAGTTCCTTCATTAAACTCTTACAGTCATTCTTCTCAGACAAGAGGGACCCTGACAGACACAGCTCAAAAAGCCCTTTGACTAGCAGCAAGAATGAGAGGCAGAAGTCATGGAGGTAGAGTCCAGAGAGAAAGGGAATCATAGTAGAGCAGTGTTTCTGCCTGGAAATTCATACGACAAGGGGTCAGGCCAGTCTCAGGTGAAGGGCTAGCCCCTAAGACAAGCCGTAAGACATTGCCAGCTCTGACTCCCAAAGACAATTCCATCCTCCATCTTTCGGTTCTTCCCCACCTCCTGCCAGTTGGGAAGGATGATTCCCCCAGGGAAACTGGAGATTGGGTGAGAGGATCAGCCTTGAGAAAATATTAGTCATCGTCTGCTTCCGCCCGAGACCTTGAACCAGCCGCCCACACTAAAGAAACACAGAGGCCTCTCTTTCGTGGTTGGCGTCCAGCACTGGACTAGCTCCTCTCTGTTGCCAGCTCTATTCCCCTTTCAGTGTGCCCTGTTCCTGACCCTTGGCTTTTAGTTTTTTTTCTTTTTCCTTCTTGGCCTTGATCCTGCCTTTTGGAGTTAGTGACTAAACAGTTTCCCTAATTTGACCTTTGAATCTCTCTAAGGATTTTGGCGCACACTCATCGCTCTGTTTTTACTCCTGGATACATTTGCGGAGTTCATTGACCTACTAGCCCTGGGATGTGAGCGTGCGAGTTTATGTGTGTGCATGCACACGTGTGAGTGTACACGTTGCAGGTAGGGGAAGGGGGAGGCCAAATTGCTTGGGTGAATCTTCACTCCCCCACTTATTCCGTGCATGATTTAGCATATATCCTTTCTGCGCCTCAAATTCCTAATCTGTAATCTGTAAATTTATAAAATGAAAAAAAAATAATTAAAGTACTACCTTATAAGGTTGTTGTGTGGTTACTAATTCAGTTCAGTAAATATTTCCAGTTCCACCCTTCCCCAACAACTTTTGGAAGATACAGTAGGATGGTACCTCCTTACTCCTTTGAGAGCAGGAGCGTCATGAGATTAGTTCTGGCCAGCAAGTTGTGAGCAGAAGTGATGTGTATTACTGAATGGCTGATGTGAGATCTTCTAGAACTTTCTTGTCTTCTGCCACAAATGCGATGTTCCAGATATTGGCTGCTTAGGTGGTGGGATCCCAGAGTGAGGATGGGGTGGAATAGAGCCCCCACCAACACGCAGTGGACATGTAGAAGAGAGAGAAATAAGCCTTGTCATAGTAAACCACAGAGGTTTGGGGAGTGTTTGTTACCACACGTAAGCCAGCCTGCCCTGACTGAAACAGTTGTGTGGACGGAGATCATTCATGTAAAGATCTCTCAGCATAGTGTCCAGCATGTAGAATACACTCACTAAATATCAGTTATTATTATCATTTGCATGACGGTATGGGTGTGTGTGTGTGTGCGTGTGTGTGCACACACGTTTTCTTTGTTAAACCAAACAATTTGAATAATCTTCCGTCCTCAGAACTTGAGAAGTGAAGTGGGGTATGCTTGCATGGTTATGAACTATCAGGACAGTTTAAAGGTAGAGTTTCCTTATCTGAAGAATCCTTGAAAGGGTGCTCTGACTTCAGTTGTCACATACAGACTCAGTAAATGCGCCCCAGACATTTGAACAGGCAAGTCATGTCATAAACTTAACTTCCTCAATGCAGGCTAACGAAGGAGCACGCCCAGAGATGGCTCCTTTGGCTGCGGATGAGAGACAGAAGAGAGACTGTGTTGGATCATTCTTTCATACAGTCTGAATGATTGTTGGTCTGTGGGGACCACAGAAGACCTCCAATTAATTATTACTGGAGAAGATGAAATCATAAACAAAATTCCTTGTAATAAATTTTTCAAATGAGAATGCATGTTTTATTTACAGTACTGGCCCATTTTGGATTTTAAATCTATGAACAAAAACAAATATGCCTTTTTATCAAACAGACAGGGGAAAAAAGGACTCAATAGCCTTTCTTTCTCTCCTTGCCAAGAAGGATATGCACTCTGAGCTACAGAGAAGAAAGCAGGCCCAAGCTCTGTTGGCTAGAAGGATAAATGGACTCATTTTGCTTTGCAGAGGAAGATTTAAACTATAATGATCCTTCCACATTGAGGGGGAAAAAAAAGAAGGCAAGAAAAGGGAAAAACAAAGGACCCTGCTGAGGTTCAGATGTTTTTACTTCTTAATTCAGCATGATACCTGAGTAGAAAATAGAACAAATGCAAAGTATGAACTTCCATAATTAAAGTAGCTACAACCAGACATGTTTTTATAGCTAAAATTCAGAAAGCTACTTGATGTGAGCATTCTACAAACCAAGTGAAAGAAGTAGGAGATAGATTCTGGCTTAATGTCTCTTTGACCCTTTGTCTACCTGTAGCCTAGGAAAGTTGTTCTGAACCTTAGGGAAGAGGCATCTTACATAAACTCACACCATTTCTCACAGAGTCAGATCTGTTGAGTTCTGAAACGCTATTTCCAAAATGTCTGTAAAAATCTATTTTATGACAAATATTGGTGATAAATTGGAGAACGCAGATCTACTGGAATAATAGAAAGATCCATCCATATTACCCAAAGCAATCTATAGATTCAATGCAATCCCTATTAAAATACCAACCAGCATTTTTCATAGAACTAGAACAAATCTTATAATTTATATGGAATCACAAAAGACCGCAAATAGCCACAGCAACCTTGAGAAAGAACAAAATTGGTAGTATCACGTTACCTGATATAAACTGTAGCTCAAGTCTATAGTAATCAAAACAGCATGGTACTGGCATAAAAACAGACACATGGATCAATGGAAAAGAATACAGAGCCCAGAAGTAAACCCACACCTATAGTGTCATTTAATCTATGACCAATGAGGCAAGAATATACAATGAGGTAAAGACAGTCTATTCAACAAATAATGGTGGGAAAACTGGCCAGATATATGCAAAAAAATGAAACTCGACCCCCTTCTTATACCATATAGAAGAATAAACTCAAATGAATTAAAGACTTAAATGTAAGACCTGAAACCATAAAATTCCTAGAAGAAAATACAGGCAGTAAACTCTCTGACATTGCTCCTGGTAATATTTTTTTCTGATTTATCTCCTCAGGCAAGGGAAACAAAAGAAAAAATAAACAAATGGTACTCTGTCAAAATAAAAATTGTTCATAGTAAAGGAAACCATCAACAAAACAAAAAGACAGCCTACTGAATGGGAGAAGATATTAGCCTATGATGCATTTGATAAGGTATTACTATCCAAAATTTATGAAGAACTCAACACCAGGAAAAAAAAAAAAAAAAAAAAAAAGCCCCAAAAAGCAAACAACCCAATTAACAAATGGGCAAAGGACCTGAATAGACATTTCTCCAAAGGACATCTGGATGGCCAATAGCCATATGAAAAGATACTCAATGTCACTAATCATCAGAGAAATGCAAATTAAATCTGCAATGAGATATCACCTCACACCTATCAGAATGATTAGCACCAATAAATCACAAACAACAGGTGTTGGCGAGGATGTGGAGAAAAGGGAACCCTTGTGTACTACAGTAGTACTTCGGTTTTCGAATGTCTCCGTTGACGAACATTTCGGTTTACGAATGCCATAAACCTGGAAGTAAATGCTTTAGTTTTCTAACACACCTCGGAAGTTGAACATGTCACATGGCTTCTGCTGAGTGAAAGATCCTGAGGCCTAGCTGCCGGCTGTTTTCAAACATTTCAGAACTCGACGGTATTCTGGAACGGATTACATTTGAAAACCGAGGTACCACTGTATTGTAAATTGGTGCAGCCACTATGGAAAATAGTAGGAAGATTCCTCAAAAAAATTAAAACTAGAACTACCTTATGACCCAGCAATTCCACTATGGGTATTTATCCAAAGAAATTCAAAAGACTAATTTGAAAAGACATATGCGTCTCTATGTTCATTGCAGCACTATTTACAATAGTCAAGATATGGAAGCAACCAAAGTGCCCATCAATAGATGATTAGATAAAGAAGTGGTACATTTATACAATGGAATATTACCTGGCCGTAAAAAAAGAATAAAATCTTACCATTTGCAACAACATGCATGGACCTAGAGTCACTTATGCTAAGTGAAATCAGTCAGACTGAGGAAGATAAATATCATATGGTCTCACTTCCATGTGGAATCTAAAGAACAAAATAAATGAACAAAGAAAACAAAAACAGACTCATAGACATAGAGAACACTCTGATGGTTTCCAGAGGGGAGGGGTGTTGGGTGACAAAGGTGAAGGTATTAAGGAAAACAAATTGGTAGTTACAAAATAACCAAACAAATTGGTAGAAAACAAAATAGTCATGGGGATGTAAAGTACAGCATAGGGAATCTAGTCAATAATATTGCAACAACTATGAATAGTGCCACATGGGTGGGTACTAGACTAATTGGGGGGAATCACTGCTTAAATTATATAAATATCTAAGTACTATGCTGTACTCCTGAAACTAATATAAAATAATATTGACTGTCAACTGTAATTGAAAATACATATATACATATATTTTAAAAGAATTGATCCTAAGTTATTCAACAAAACTGGTTCAAAAACAAAATAAAAGAAAGTCAGCTAGGTACCAGTTTGGAACAAAACCTTCAGGGGTTAGGTTGTTCTTTTCCAGTATGTGGTGTAAGCATAAACCAAAGAGCGATATATAGTGTTATGTCCCTGTATTCATTTCCTGTGGCCATAAACGTGGTGATTTAAAAATAACAGAAATTTATTCTCCCACAGAGAATAGAAGTCCAAAGTCCAGAAGTCCAAAATCAGTATCAATGGGCCCAAATCAAAGTGTTGACAGGTCGTGCTTCCTCCAGAGACTCTAGGGAGAATCATTTCTTGCCTCCATTCTTTACCTCCATTGCCTTCTTGCCTTCTCTTCTTTTGTCTGTATCTGTTCTTCCTCTGTCTGTCTCTTATAACAACATTTTGTTTATTGTACTTAGGGCGTATCCAGATAATCCAGGGTAATGTCCCCATCTCAAGATCTCTAACTTAATCACATCTGCAAAAACCCCTTTTCCATCTAAGGTAATGTACAGTTGGCCCTTGATATCCATGGGGCCTTGGTTCCAGAATCCCCTCAGGTAACAAAATCTCAAGTCCCTTATATAAAATGGCACAGTATTTTCATATAACCTATGTTTCCATATAGGCTACAGCAGGGTATGCCTACACGTGACTTAATTGGCATGGATTCATTGTCATGCTTGGTATGTGGCAAATTCAAGTTTTGCTTTTGGGAACTTTCCGGGAGTTTTTTTGTTTGTTTGTTTTTTTCGACTGTTGGTTGAATCCATGAATGTGGAACCTATAAATAAATATGGAGGGCTGACGATTGGAAAAACCTCAGTCTTCCACCTGTGTAGCGTAAAACCCAGTACTTCCCTCCTATGTGTTTCTTCACTGTGAGTCGCCTTTACTACTCACACAAAACACTTCTGTGTGGAGGTTTTTCCCCCAAACTAAGCAATTCTCTGTGAAACCAGCTGAGTGTCCTACAATTTAATTCAATTCTGGTATTATCTACTCTACCTGGAGATGGCATCAGATCCCACAGGTTAAGGGCTCAGTCCCACAAGACTGCCACCCACCCCCGCTCCGCACACACTTCAGCACTTCGGAGTCTAGCCATAAGCAAGGTTATCCCCCGTGTGTCTGACCACCTGCTACAGATTGGAAGTTTCAACAACCCTCTTCTTGGGTTCAATTAATTTGCTAGAGCAGCTCACAGAATTCAGGGAAGTAGCATTGAGATATACCTGAAAGTAAAGCGGGAAAAGACAAAGTGGTTCCATCTCATTGGAAAAATAAAGAGCTTCATAGGAGAGGTGGCATTTGAGAACGTTAGTGTGGATATGCTGGGCTTTGCTCTTCCGTGAGAAGTGACCTAGGGCATGTGCTGGCCCTGATAGACCATTCAGGACATACTCTTGACACTTAGCAAGAAGAGGAGAGGTATTCTGATATATTGAACCAGCTGGCTTTTCATTGGTTCCAGGAGAGGGCAGGTGGGGTAGCCTGCAAGCAACAAATCAAGAGAGATAACTAACATTTACTGAACACTTACTGCATGCCAAACACTGATCTTTATTTGCATTTTCTAATGTAATCCTCACAACAATTTTATGAGATTGATACGGGTACTATCTCTACTTTACAGGCAAGAAGATAGAAACAGGCTAAGTAACTTGCCACTAGTATAGCTAGTAAGCGGCGATGCTGCTAATATGCCCAAGGTGGTGTGGCTCCTGTGCCCAGTACTTAACCAGTAGGCCAGCAGGTGGGGTGAGCGCTAGGCAAGACTGGCAGTCAGCAAGAGCTTTTGAGTAAAGCCATCAGAGTCCATCCGAGTCCTCTGCCCGTCGTGGAGGAATCATAGCATCATTTTTGGCATTACTACAAACATCTCCCTAGCCTTCTCTGGGTTTGAGCTGATCATGTGTTTTCAAGCCTGTGAGCAGAGAAGTCCCTGTCCTGGGCTGGGGTTCCATGGCTCACCCTGAAGCTATTTGCAACCATTGCTGTCAGTGGCTTTGAATCTCCAACATCCCATATCTTCAAATACCAGTATCTTTAGCCCCGTTAAGGTCCGAATTATTTATTTACGAGGCATCTTCCAAGCATAGATCAAGCTACCCCATGGTGTTTACTCATTAACGATAGCAAAAGCTAACACAAATACCTACACTCACCATGTCACTTAATTCTCACAATAACCTTATGAAATAAGTACATTATTATCTCCATATTTCAAATAAGGAAACCGAGCTACAAAGAGGCAAGATAACAAATATGAAGTCACTCCGTGGCAGAACGTTGAAGAAATTGATGGAGCTATTTACAAAGTCTACTTGAAAGCACCATGAAGCTGCTGAAAAGTCATCCAGGGAGGTCCTGAGGTCTCTGGCTCTCCTCTCTGGAAGCTTGTCCTAGAAGACTTTGCTCCTGCCAGCAAGAACCGTAAAGACATTCTTGTTTACCAAACGCCTCCTGTGAGCCAGACCCTCATCATCCCTGTGTCATTTCACCCTTATGCTGCCCTGTGAAGAAGGTGTGCTTATGGCTATCCTCATTTTATAGATGAAAAACCTGAGGCTTGGAGAGAATTATGAACTTAAGTCCACACGATTGTCCTCACAGGGCTTACAGTCTAAACAGCAGAGTAAACATGAATAGGTACAACACAGAATGGCCAGGTAATTCAGTGCTGTGAGAGCCCTAAGGAGGGAACAACCGACTCAGTACAGTGGCAGCAGGATACGGTGGGAGAGTGGAGAGAAATAGTCTCAAAAGGTATTGCAAAATGGCATTTGTGCGGCGTTTCAAGAGAGAGGAGGCATGTTTTAAAGGAGAAGTGGGGGAAAGGCATTTTAAGCAGTTCAGGCGACAACTGTCCAATGAGAGAGTAGTGGGTACAGGTTGGCATATTCTGGAAGGGTGAATGGGCAGGTGTGGCAAGAGCACTGGGTATAATGGGGAGTGGTGGGAGTGAAGAGAGAGGCTGTGGTCAGATCCTGGAGGGCCCTCCTAGTGATGCCAAGGAGTTTGGTTGCCATCCTGGAAATGATGGGAAGCATTTTAAGTCCTGGATGAACGTGGTAAGATTTACATATGCATCATCCACAGTAAGGAAGTAGAACTAAAAAGGGAGAGGGGGGACCAAACAAAAGAAATATTTAAGGGGTCAAATCAGCACGTCGTCGTGATAGTTTGGGATGTGTATGAACTGACTGTGAGCAGAGGCTGAAGATGACTCTCCGGTTGTCATGTACGGTGATTGGTGGTTTGGATGGTGAATTAGGAGGAGCAACTTGAAAGAGGCAGCACAGATAAGCAGGAGTCACCGGAGTTTGAGGACCATGGGAATCCAGGAGGCGGGTGGAGCAGACAGGTGGGAGAGAGAGATTGAGTTCATCCGTTAAGCTGCTGTTCATTGTGTCTATCATGTGGCAAACACTGAGTTTAGGGCCCTGTGAAAGTTTCAGCACTGGCTGGTGATCCAGGGGGACACAGCTCAGGGTCTCTCTCCAGGCGCACGGAGTCTACAAGGGGACTCAACCAGTAAGTGTCCTACCATGTCACAGGGCCAAGGCATGTCCTGGGTCCAGAGGTGAGCACGGAAGAAGGAATGGCAAACTCCACTGTGTGGGCAATGATCAAAGAAGGCTTTGTATAGGAGGGTCTGAGAGGTGAGTTATGAGGGAACTGAAGGTGTTCACAGGCAGACAGTTCAGGAAAGGGCTTTCCACGCAGAGGAGACAGCAGTGACAAGCACATAAAGATGCATCAGAGCTTATACTCCTACAGCCTGCAAGTAGCCCCGTCTGCCTGGGGGTGGGTATGTGGGAGGGGGAGAAAGCAGGGGTTATGAGTTTTGATACTGAGGGCAGGTGGAAGAGAGCCTAGAATGCCCTGTTAAGTGTTTGGACTATTCATCGGATAATGGAATCCACTAAAAGTACTGAAGTGGAGGAGTGACGTGAGTGAATTTGGCATTTATGAGTTAGGGAGTGGCAGTTAAAACCACAAGAGTAGATGCGATCAATCTCTTTGGGGTGCGGGGGAACAAAAAACAACAAGAAAAAAATACCGAAGATGTATTCTAGAGATAGGCAAAGAACTTACAGCACCCTGGCCAGGATGGTCCTTGTATCAAATCATTACAAACTAGCTTCTGTGGAGCACATGCTCTGGGTCAGACACTAGTCTAAGCACTTTATATGTATTAACTCACTTAACACTCTTAATTAAGTCTCCCGAGGTAAGTTAACTAGAGCTTGATGGGGCCAGGGCCGAAAGCTGGGATTTGAACTTAGGATTTGAGCTCACAACTTCAGAGATGATATGTTTTCACCACTCGACCATGCAACCTCCCAGCAATGACAGCAGCTAACTTTTGTGAGATCTTAATAGGTGTCAGGCTCCCCATTTGCACTATCTAGTTTGGTCCTTACAAACAACCCCATAAAAATGAGAAAACAGAGACACCAAGGGGCACATACAAGTTACTTAACTTGCCCAAGTAAGAATCAAGTTAGCCAAGTTTAATTCAAGCTTTCTGAATCGACAGGCTGTGCATGTCATGATTTTGCACTGCTAACTCTGTACGTGCTCCATAAATACTAGCTGAATCCATAAATGGGTGGTTGAAAGAGCAATTGGTTTCTAAGAATTGGCTTCTGCATCCTGAAAACCCAAGCGTCACCTGGCCAATCACCTAGATGGTGACTTCCCACAGAGGGGAGGTACAGAGAGTAGCATGGCTGGCTCCTACCTCAGTTTGCCTGCGTCTTTAACCTAACCTTTCTAGGGTGTGGGGTGGGCATCAAAGGCTTTGGGGACAGGCTGGGCCAGACTCCATCAAAGGCATCTGTGCCAGGCTTTGCTCTACTCCAAGGCTGGGCAGATCAAAGGGCCCTGCAGAAGTTGGGTTTCTGGGAAGCCCCAGTTCTGATCATCAATTGTCACTTTGGCAGTGACAGCAGAGGGTCCAACGTGACAGGACTGCCACAGCCAAGGTTCCTGGGGCAGACATCAGAGAGGCAGCTCCAAAGTCCAGGAAGCTGCCTGAGGTCCCTTTGGGCGTTGACCCCTGGTGGGAAGAGAGGGAAGAACTGAAAAGGCTCCTAAGGAAAATGTTTGGATCAGAATCGCTAGAGAAAAGTTGCTGCAGGCAAGAAACCTGACCTTCACATTTATATTCCTGCCATGGAACCATGAGATCTGATTACCTTATGTAGCTGGGAGAATTGATGGCATGTCCACACATGTGCACGCTCATGCATATACTATACACATGCTTGTACAAACACACACACACACACACACACACACACACACATCCTCTCTCTCTCTCTCACCCCTAACTATATAGACACACACCTGAATCACCCATCTGGATATACATGTATTATAAACATAACCCCATACAAACAGATTCTCACACAAACTAAGACAAACAAAAATATCCATACACACATGCTCCCTCATACTCATCATACTTGCCCACATACACATGTGCACACCATATACATACCTAAGGATGCAAGCTCATAACCACACACATATACATACTTACTCATATACGGGCATATACTCTTAATGATATATTCTGCTAGCTTTCAGGACCTGAATCTGGCATTTTCCTCTCAGAAGGGAGAGGGTCCTCGTCCTAAATAGGCTTTAAGTGCAGAAATAGCCTATTACACAGATCCTGATGCCAGCCATTCTCCATGTTCTATGTAGAAAAATCTAGAGGAAATGTCCAAAATTGTAACCAACAGAATTTATGTCAGATCTTGGGAGGGACTTCCTGCCCCTAAGAGGTATTTAAAAATCAGTACATTAGAAGTCTCTTCGTTGAGGAATATTTGGTTGCTAGAAATTTGAATCAGGTGAAATATAAATTTTGCCCCAGAAAATAGATTAAAAAAAAAAGTATAATGGCCTAGCTATAAATCAGAAGGGTGTATTATAATTTGGGGAGCTGAAAACACTTTAGCATAAAAGACACTATCAGAGTTCAGTTTAGCTAAAATTTTAATAAATGAATGTAGATACAGCAGTTTTCACACCCAAGTTTGGGTCTTGTTCTAGCAGCCTCTGTTCTCACGATCAAAGTCCCAGGACAGAGCAGAGTAGCATGGGGTCACTTAAAACCAGTCTAGTACATCTCCTCTAAGCAATCTTCCCCTCACCAGCCTGGAGTGGGCACCTGTGGTGGACATGCCACTTGTCACCAGGTTTCCCTTCAGGACCAAGGTGCTTCCTATCCCAGTGGCCATCTGGAGTATTGGCCACTGACAGCTCACCGCAGAATCTCCCTCCAGGAATACCCTCAGCAGAGGGAAGCCACCTCACCCATGGGTATGTCCCGTCTCTGGGCGTGGCCTGCATCCAATCACTGGTTGATGTGAGGGTATCAAGGTCCCGCCCCTTAACCTCAAATGGGACAATAATCAATGGTTATCCCAGCTTCAAAGCTTTCCGTGGGATCAGCTGAGGCCTCTGTTGCAACTGCAGCGGAGGGCTACTTTGCCCTCTCTCTGGCTTTTTTTCATTGTCTCAGAGGTATCATTCATGCCTGAAGGCACTCCGCCATACATTCCATGCACCCAAGTCTCAGAGACTCCAAATCCGTCTCAGTGAACTTGACCTATGGCAGAATCTTTCTTCAGCGCTCCCATGGCCCTGTGTATTCCCGTTTTTCTGACAGCTATGCCCATTCCCACCAGCCAGTTTATTAAAAATATATCCCAAATCTCATCATCTCTCGTCACCTCCATGGTGACCACCGTGATATGAGCCACCATTACATCTCCTCTGGCACCTTTGCAATTTGGACCTCCAAACTGGTTACCATACTTTTGCTCTTGGCCTTCCCCTTAACTCAGAAATGAGGGCAAACCTCATTACTAATTCAATCATGTTACTCCTTTGCTCAAAACTCTTCAGTGGCTTTCCATCTTGTTAATAATGATAATAAAAACTGAAAATCCAAAGTCCTTACAATGCCTCTGGGACCTCCAAGGCCTGGCCCTCGGCCCCTCTATGCCTTCATCTCGGGTATCGTCCTCCCGTGCTCCTTGGACACATCAAGCCTGCTCCTGTGACAAGATCTTTGCACTTGATGTTCCCCCTTCCTGGACTCTTGGGACTTACTCCTCCTCTTCATTTTGTTCTCTCCCAAATGCTACTTTAACTAAGAGGGCTTCCCTAACCCTTATTGAAAGTTCCACAACTGCCACACTCTTCCCCCTTGTCTTGCTAGCATTTCTTCATAGCACTTACCACCAGCTAACGTATACTTATTACCATGTTTCCCCGAAAAGAAGACCTAGCCGGACCATCAGCTCTAATGCGTCTTTTGGAGCAAAAATTAATATAAGACCCGGTCTTATATTATGTTATAAAAGACCGGGTCTTATATTATAGTAAAAAAGACCGGGTCTTATATTGATTTTTGCTCCAAAAGATGCGTTACAGCTGATAGTCCGGCTAGGTCTTGTTTTCGGGGAAACACGGTAATGATGTAGACCAGATAAGAGCATGGGCATCCCAGGAGAGGTCAGCAAGAATAGATTACAGCCATTGGCACTCTCCCCCGTCCCCATCCTGTTCTCGCCCCATAGCTTGATGCTGTATCACACCTTCCCACACAGAATGTAGATACAACCATGGACAGAAGGAAAAGGAGGAAACCGGAACCAAAATTAAAATTCTACCAAGAGTGGACTTGAGTTCAAGTTTCTATTAACAAGTTTCTATAAACTTGAACTCAAGTCCACTCTTGAGTTCACACTTCACCTTGTGACTTGGGAGATTTTCCCAGCAGCCTTCCACTACTGCAGTAGTAGCCTAACTAGTTTCTCTGTCCTTACTTCCTGCCCCTCCGCTCTATACCAGGACCAGAGGGATGGTTATTAAACATGGATGTGACCATGCCTCTACTTGGGAGAAGCCATGTTTTCCAGTAGGCAGACCTGGGTTCAAATCCTGACCCTGCCAGATGCCAACTATTCTCAGGCAAGTTACTCAACCTTTCTGAGCCTCATTTTCCTTCCTTGCGAAATAGAACAATCCCAGGGCCTGCCTCATTGGACACCATTAGGATTCTGTGACATGATTTAAATCTGGCACACATTAGGTACTCAGTTAGTATTGGCTGGTCCCTAATGTACCATGTGGCTGTCATCTCCTTGGCTTTTTGCATGTGCTTCTCCTCTCCCACCTCCTAAAAGAAAAGCAAAAAACTCTTCCAACTATCACTTTCTTCCTTGAGGCATCAGGTGCTGTCTTCTTCAGGGACCACCCCTCAGGGTAGGTTTAGGGGTTCCTTGGTGGAAAGTCCTCAGTCTCCCAAGCTCAGCCTAATCATAACACTCATCACACATCATGTGGTTACTTGTCCACACTCTTCAAAGGCCAGAAGTAATCTTCCATCCCTGCAGTGAAAGCCCTGGGCCTCCTAGCAACCTTGAGCTCCCTTTACCCGAGAGAGGGCCCAAGGAGCAGAGGAAACCCTTCTGAAAGACAATGGTAAGGAAAAGGTCAGGGGTCAAGTTGAGGAAGAGTTGGGCTTGCCATCTTGCCCATGGTTTCTATGAGAGACCTCTATGGCCCATGAGCCCAGGGAAGCCTGGAATCCCAGCAGGCTGGGATAAAGCGTTTCCAGGTCAACTTTCATCTTTGTATATGGTGCTTGTCCCTTTGATCCTTGAGCGGATCAAACAAAGCTCACTAATCGATGTCTTCCCTCCTTATCTTTCAGAGCAGACCATCAAACACAGCCTGCATCTCTCCCGGCTTCCCTCCCACCGTTCCTGTTCTCTAGTCAGAAACATTTACTCTACAAAGCCCCACCTATGGCCCACCTTCAGCCCCCTCCCAAGTACTGCAGGTGTGGTTGTCTGTATAATTTCTTTAATTCAAATGAGTGTGGAGAGATTTCAGTACTCACTCACTAATACATCCTGATACTTACTTCCATCCTAGGCCCTTGGACAGGGGTGGAATGAAGCATATACACTGTGATTTCCTGGCTCTTCTATAAGAAGCACGTGGCAAAAGATAAACAGGGCCAGGCGTTCATCTTTGGATGAACCTTTCTGAGTGCATATCCCCCTTTGTGTAACGAGAATATTATTTCTTGCTACCTTAGAAGGCCAAAGTGAAGATCAAGCAAGTTAATGGATGTCAAATTTCACTAGGAAGTATGGCTGCTTCATGCATATTGGGTTTGTCTAGTTTTTCAAGTCTTGCATGTTGGGAAAAACTCAAGTAAGGCTTCTGGATGAGCTAGAATCACCAGTCTTCCCAGTTCGCCCTGGACTGAGGGATTTCCTGGCATGTGGGAATTTCAAGTGCTGAAAACAGGAATGTCCTGGGCAAACTTGAATGATTTGGTCACCGTACAAAGTGTTAGCCCTTGAGAATGGCTGTTATGGGCTGAATTATGTCCCTCCAAAATTCAGATGCCAGAAATGTGATTGTATATTTGGAGATGGGCCTTTAAAGAGGTAATTAAGTTCAATGGAGGCCCTCTGGATGGGCCCTAACCAATATGACTGGTGTCCTTATAAGAAGAGGAAATTTAGACACAAAAACACACCAGGGACACACACACACACACACACACACATACACACACACAGAAAAGACCATGTGAAGACACCATGGCTTACCAAGAGCAGTGATCAGAGGAGACAGCCAGAGTGGGAGTGGTCACGACAGCCTGACGTGTAGGAAATGCATGGACCAACAGAGGTGGTTCCCTGGAGACGGGCACTCTGGGACGCCCATGAGGGGCACTTCTCAAGAATTTGAACTCAGAATTTACCCTGTTTACTAGGTTTGTGCCATCACGCATTAGAGCCCTGTCTTCTGATGATGATAATAATTAAAGTAATAAATAAACTCCCCATGTACATTAAAGAAAGAAAGGTGAACACACATGAAAGAAAGCTTTTTCACATAAGTCATACTCCTGGGATAGTGTTGGCTTCATTTTAGGAGTAAGCAAACTAAGGCTCAGAGAGGGGGCTTGGGTGGTCAGAAGTGACAGAGCTCGGGGTTTGACTCCAGAGTCCAAGTGCCTTTTAACTGCAGCACAGCGAGGCGATCCACAGTGGCACTAAATGCTGTCTGTTCATCTGGACAGGATTAAGAGCGTTTCTGTGCCAGGCACCGATTAACTGCCAGGATAGACATGTGGACAAGATCTGTCTCTGCTCGAGTGGCGCACAGTCCTCAGGGGAAATGGGCAGGTGAACTGTGAAAGGAGCAGCTGACAAGTGCCAGCAGTAAGGAAACGCAGTGAGGTTGCAGAGGGTGAGCTGGGAAGGCTCCCCCCGGATATGACTCCACTGGCCCTGCAAGGCTCAGTGGAAAGTGGCAGAGACCAGAGGGAAGAACCCGGCAAACAGAGGCAATGACTCTGCAGGGGAAGGAGACCCGAGAGAGACGCTATCCTGGGGCTGCTTGGAAGGCCCAGAGCTTTAAGGGGTATTGAGAGTAGAATCGTTGGGTCTGTGAGAGTCTGGTTAGATATAAGGAGAGACCCACTCAGATTTTAGTCCAGGAAATAACAGGATCAAAATGTGCTGTGATCTGCATCAAGCACCTCTCACTTCGTGCTGAAATCAGGCCTCTTTCCTTGTCTCTGTTCCCCGACCCTGTCTTTGAGTTCCTGGGGGAATGACTAATGCCTAGTGCCTGGCATAGAGTCTGGCGTTCTTTGCTGAATGAATGAATGAATGAATGAATGAATGAACAAATGAACAAACTCAGCTACCTGGTTGCACGCTCCTATTTTGGCTTCCTTTCTTTTCCTGTGCTGTTTCTGATTTTAGTGGAGGATTGAACACGGGCTCTGCACACAGGCCCTGAGGCTGTGAGTCTGTGTGTGTATGTTTTACATCAGCCAAACCAAATAAACAAACACATGGCAGAACCCCAGGCGTGCTGCTCCTACACTTGGCACAGCCAGCTGGCACGTGGCGGCCCCTCCCCAGGCACCCCAGCTCCTCCTGCCAGAGTCAGGATGCCGCCTAGAGGCTTGGCTGTGGATTTGGGAAGCCCCCTCCCCTCTCCAGCCACAGCAGGATCCAGGCACACACTGATACGCTCCTTTTAATTAGAGGGAAATTGAAATTACTTCTGTCTTGAAACTCGGGAGAATTGGTTGTCAGCCCCTAAGACAACGAGGGCCCGCTGACAGGGTGACGACCACAGTACCAGGGAGAGGACAGGGATCAGACCCCCCACGTCTAACTGGGCTTCCCGTTCCACTGTACTCATTCCAACTGGGCTAACTGCTCGTCCCCTACTGACTGCCACAGGTGACCCCTACAGTTTCCTTCTGAGGAGGTGCCCAGCTCTTTAGAATCCCAAGTCGAAATCAGGGCTGTCAATCCAGTGCTCATCCCCTGAGGTCTTCCTGCATTTCCCCAAATAAGTAAATGACTGCCCCATCTCCAAGGTCCCCAGGTCAAAATATTGGGGGTCTAATTCTAGACTCCTTCCCCTCACTCCACAGCCATAGTCACCAGGCATTGCCTGTCTTACCACCAAACCACTTCACAAGTCCATCTCCTTTTTTCTAATCCCTTGCTATGTCCTAATTCACGTCCTCTTCATCTCTGTTTGCTCTTATACCACTACCTCCTACTGATCTCCTTGTGTCTAATCTCCTTTCTCTAATCACTTCTCTTTTCCAGGCATCACATTAATCTTTCTAAATTACTGATTTGATCCACCGATCATTCCTTTACCAAAAAAACAAAAAAAAAACTTAAATTGTTCTTATAACAGAAATGTCTGTGTTATTCATCAATCTTCATTCTTCTTTAGTAATACAACTCCTACGTTTTAGATGTCTACTCAGATAAATACGTTCCCAACTTCCTTTGCAGCAGGGTGTGGTCACACGACTCAGATCTGACCAATGAGATTTACCTAGAAATGGAGTATGCAAATTTTAGCAGTGTCCTTAATGGGAAGTAACATGCTCTTGATCATCCTTTCTTCCTTTCTGTAGGATGGAATACAGATATGATGGCTGGAGCTGCAGTAGCTATCCTTGGCCATAAAGTGATTTTGGCAATGGAGGCCATGCACAGTAAGACAGAAACATACCATGGATCACCATACAAACCCTGCCTTTTTCTTCCAAACTTGCACATGAGAGAGAAGTGAACTTCTATCCTTATTGAGTCACTGCTATTTCAGTGTTTTCTGACACTCCAGCTGATCCCAATTCTAATGAATTATCCCCTACACATCAGGGGTCTGGAACACAAATGCCACCAGGAGCCAGGTAGGCACCATGTCTTAGTGATGCCGTCAGGGAGCAGGAGGCTAGGAAAGGATTTGCTTCTTCATTCATTTTTATGTATTTCGTCATTGCTTTTTACTTTAACAAGTATTTATAAAGTCCCATTATGTGCCAGGCACTCTTAGGCACTATGAAAGCAAAGACAAATCAGCCCCTTCTTAGAGAAGATCCAGTCTGGTTGGGGGAAGACATTTTAAGCAGATAAATATGGAAAAGTGTTATGGAGATTGTAATAGTTGATGTACAAATAGCAGTAGGAGCACAAAATAGATTGAAGTGAATCCTAAATAAGGATCTGAAAACCAAAACTTCAAAGAGAAGGTAACCTCCTTCCCAAAAGATGAGTTGAGAAGGGAATTCCTCATAAATGAAAGTTAGCAGGACTCAATTTCCTGCTGGTGCAATTCCCTTCCCTTTCAGGGAATTGCAAACAATTTGGTGCAAACAATTTGTTGGCCGGGGCAGAGGCATTCACACAGCCTAAGAAACTCTAGGACTTGGTCAGAGTTAGTTCTTCAGCCTTTCTTCTCACCGAGCCCTTTCCAGGATTTGATAATACCTAGAAATCCTACTTCCTTGCCGACAGCATCGCCATGCAGAAGACCTGATGTTTAGGGACGGCAGGCATGTCTGAAAATCTAACACATAGTAGGTGCTTAGTAAAGTTTGGTGTGGTAAGAGAAGACTTCCTGAGGGTTTTTGTCTCTCTTCTACTCTCCTGATCCAACACCCCAAGTAAAAAGTCCCAGAGGTTTGGGTGTTATTAAAAATATGTAACGACCCAGTGTTGCAAAGGTCTAATAAATCAGATCAGAAACAGGTTGTAAGAAACAGGTTGTAAACAATCCATTTGGCACTGTCTGTGTGGACCCAGTGTACCTCGGCCCTTTAAAATTACAGTGTAAAAGTGGCTTACCTGCATTTTTAATAAGCATTAAAAGAGAATGTCCAGAGCAGGAATTACAAAAGCACAAGGTGCATAGATGGTGGCCTCTCACTAGTGCTCACTTTGCACTCATTGCTACTTAATCTTGGGCAGCATCCCTACTCTAATTTCACTGTAGTCTGGTGGAGTCAGTTACCAGGGAAGGGCTGGGTGACCTGGAACCTTGAGCCAGTCAAGCCGTCACTGGGCCTCCCTGACTTTCCTAAGGGGCTCAGAGCCCAGCTCCCCACACAACAATCCTTTTCACTGTTCAAATGGAGCAGCAAATTCCCACTAGACTTCGCATGTCACTTCCCTTTTCTTTTACAATTTTCTGTGCTCCAAACCGTCCTGAAGATAATCATGAGGAACACATACCTGACATATTTTCCTCTCTGAAGCGGTTTCTTCATGGGAAAACTCTTTTCCTCATGGGAATACTCTCTTCAAAAAATGCCTGAAGAGAATAGAAAAGAACAAGGCTGAGCTGCCTTTGTCAGTCCATAAGGACTTGGAAATAATTCCTCCAGCTGCTCATTTCTAAAAGTGGAAAGCTGAGACCCAGAAAACTGGAGTGGGTTGCCTAAAAACACACAGAACACTTTAACAAAATTCTTCAGCAGTTTGAAGTGTATGTGCTTTCCATTCTTTTCTCTGCCTACACCTTGTAAACATATTTTGAACAGATGGAACAGTTATCCACCCACCACCATTAACCCCAGGCATACACATAGTCCCTGTAAGGTAAGAGGGCGATTTAGGTGACAGAGCCCTCTGGGAACCTGTTTGATCCAAGTGTGTCAGGATACCTGAGTACCTCTAGAAAGGCATGTGGAAGGAGAGGCTGGGGTGGTGGTATGAGAAGCAGCCAAAAGCCAGGGGCGGAGGTAGGGGGTGGGAGGTGTTTGCTGGGCTTTAGCTTCCAGGTCTGCAAGCGTTGAACCTCTGGGGCCCCACAGGTTGGTAGTAGATTTGGGGGCATTAGCATTTGCTTTTTTGACTTTGATCTCTTGTCTTTTAAGTGTTGTGGAAAATCTTGTTGGCTGGAGCCTAAGAAAATGAACCTGAAAATGTGGCTTCAGTACTATGAAACCCATTTCTTCTGAAACCCCACAGGTGGTCATTGGATTCCCACAAGTCATGTCCTTGCCCTTCTTCCCTCTCAGTTTTCCTCATCTACAAAGTGGGAGGGTAGGACTAGTCTAGTGATTTTCAAACTTCACCTTTTAGCAGCGGGACCTCACCTCTTTTCCTAATACTCAAAGCAAAACACAGCTGCTCTGACTGAAGATGGAGGTTGGAATCTCCACCTTTTAGACAACCTTAAGGTCCCCTTCCTTGGGGCGGCTGACGCCCAGGTCTCTGAGGAAGCCGTGGGAACCATAGTTTGAAAACCTCTGGACTAGATGAACCTTCAAGCCTCTTTTTATTCCCCTTCGTAAGTCTAAAGCTAAGCCCTATGAGTTAGGGAGGGCAGAAACTCTAGTCCTTTTATAAATGACTGACTGCACGTTAGAAATGACACATGATTTGCCCGAGTTATAAAGTAACTGCCTATCTTTCTTTTAAGTCTTGTCCCCTGTTATGTCTCCATGTGGCGACCATGCACTCTAGCCAAATAGAAATAGAGTTCCCTCGATATGACATTTTCACTAGTCCATGCCCCTATAAATGCCCTTCCTTCTACCTGTATGTGGACATTTGTTTTTAAACTGGGCTCCATGGCACTTCTTCTCTGAAGGCTGCCCCAAATCCCACGCCCTTATCTTTGTCATGAAGAACGCTCTGGAACTGCTGGTGCCATAATACGGCAGGCACAGAGTCATTGATGACTTGTCCCCTTGACACGTCCATTGGAGGGCCATATATCTTATTTTTATTTTGTCGACTTCTCATGGTATCTTGCACATAGTAGCTATTTAAAAATATGTACTGAATGAATAGATAAAGGAATAAGCGGCACGGCTGTAACCCAGGTGCTGGCCTTTCATTGCCGCAGCTTTGACATGACAATATTAGCCATGGAGCAGTTTCCACCTTGCTCTCGTTGGGGTTGCCATGATATTTCCTAATATTCAGCTCCAAGAAGCAAAGACCTTTCAAATGTAAGGCTGTCCTCATTTTCCTGATACGACCAGCCTCATCTGCCAAGGATGGATCAGTATGGTCAAAACTCAAAACACACAGGGCAATTTTCCTCCAGGAAAGTCATTTAGCACAGATTGTAAAGAACAAATCTCTCACCTGTGGGCCCCCTACGGTGTGAAGGCTGCTTATGCAAGTAGGAGGACCAGGCCTCCACCCTCTTCATCTCATTAGTCCTGCCCACCACCACCCTGCATGTCCCCATGGGGGCGGGGGCGGGGGGAAAAGGGGGAAAGCAGTGGTTTTTTGCATTTTAATACATCAAAGTATTGCTCACCAGATGATCCCTATTTAAAAAGTGTGTTGGCCTTGTGTAAACTTCTCTGAGAATCATGGGATGAACAAGCACGAAGAACTTGCCTTCAGAGAGCACTTCCAGTTGTAGTAGTGAGTACCCCAGGCCGGCAACCTGGTGGCAGTGTTCAGAAGTGTCCCGAGACAATGGCCCAGCCGTGGTGTTCTTAGCCAGCCATCACTGGGCAGGGGCTTGGCTGAACCAGCCCTCTCGTGCTTCTTGCCTGACCCTCCTCGCTTTCTAGCCTCCTCGTTCAAAGTGCGAGTTACCTGATAATAGTCTAATAAGGACCTTTGTGTTTACATTTAACAATTAATAGGATTTGCCAACTTAGACTCAAGGGGTGACACTCAGAACAGAACTTGCAGATTAAAGCACAGTAGATAAAGCCTGGACCCTTCAGAAATAGGATGAAAAAGAAGGAGGAAAGGAGACTAAAGTGGAGAGGGAGACCTGAGGGCTGCATTCAAGATGCACTTGATAGAACTAGAAGAAGACCTAAGGAGAACAGTTAAAAAAAAAAAATGATTTTGCCCCAACTTCTTTATTCCCGATGGCTTAGGGGAAAGAAATACATACTCTTTATGGTGATGGTCTAAGCACTCTTGTCATTCAGCCATTGCAGGGCTAAGAACTGGCTTTGTGTTTCCTCATGTTTCTCACAACAGCCCTCAGAGGAAATTGGTTTAGCACCATTCAAAGCACAAAAGGCCTTTCCCCCATGGCCTCTTACCATCTGGCTGTTTCCTGGAGGCGAGGACCTTGGGCCAGAAAGTGAGGGGCAGGTACAGAGCTGGAGGAAAGTTATGCTCTGATGTTAGAAGAGTCGTTCCTCTAAGCTTCCTTGGGGAGACAGTGCTTCCACCATTGAGAAGTCTATCAGAGGGGGGCAGGAAGACGCACTATCCACAGAAACTTAGGTGAGAGGCTAGGGAATCTTCTTAAGCCCCTCCTCCATCACAGGACAGGGTTCAGGTCCTCCAAGGGCATTGAGTTTGAACTACGTGCCAAGGGCAGTGCTATGCTCTGGGACATCAGAAGTGAACAACGACATCCCTGCCCTCGAGGGTCTGGTGATCAAATATACTGTAGCAGGGCATTCCTGGGACCTACGTCTCTCCTCACCGAGGGAATTCTGAACCAAAAGTGACTGATAGGGAATCTTCCCGTCCCTTCATACTTTTATCCTCATCTTCTATTGTTCACTAACCTGGTCGTGTTTTTGTCTGAGCTGAAGTTATTTGTAGTTTGTTCTCCGACTTTCATCTGCAGTTGCTCAACCTTACTTTGCATTCATCGTCTTACCGACTTCATCAGCTGTGCTTACATTACTCACTTGTATTTACATTGCTGCAGCCTCTTCTGTCCTTGTTTGCCACAGATCCAGCACCTGGAAATGCAACTCCAGCAAGAGGGAAACAGGCTATTGTTATTTTCATTGATGTCCGCATTAATAACCAGTGCAAGGGAGGACTCCAGTAAATGACATAATAAATAAAATGTATTAAGATTGTGTCAGGCACATAGGAGGCACTAATATATGAGTATGTTAGTCATTGTCATTAGAAATCTGTATCTTTCAAGTTGACAGTTCCCTGGAAGAAGTCCATTACTCAGAAGGCCATCTTGGCTCTTCTCAAATGGCCCTTTGACTGTAGCAGCTGGGCTTTGGGCCACCTGCTTCCTGATGCTCTTGGTTTCCCTGCTTAGCATTTTCATTCCCACCTCCAAGGAGGTCGTATCTGCTCTTCACTCATCACCCCACCCTTATCTTGAACTGTCAGTGGGAGCAGAGAAATGTACGTTTCCTATTAAATTTTAACTACACATTGAGAACAGTGTGAGACCATTTATCCATTCAACAAATATTAGGAGGACACTTTGTTGGGAGTTACGCTAGGTGCTGGGGCTACAGAGATACATGAATCATAGTCCCTGCCCTTCAGAAACTTCAATATGTAAACAAAATAGCGTGTGTTAACCATATCCAGGTATGAGCGAAGTGTCCCTTTGCATTATGGCACATGTTCTTGACACTCCTATTGTAATGAAACTATCCCCCCTAAAAAAAAGAACCAGCAACAGCTCCCCATTTTCTCTGGAATCAAAACAAAATTGCATGGTATTTATGGCAGGTTAGAGAATTGTTAAACAACTATTAACTGATTCCCCTCACCACCTTCTATGGGAAAGAGCTCTTTTGTCCCCATTCAAGCTGGGCATGGCCCCCTGACCTGCTTTGGTAGAAGTTGTAGTGTTTAATTTCCAAGTCTAGGCTTTGACAAGCATACTGTGTTTCCACTTGCTGCTCTGAGAGCGTCAACCGCCTTCATAAAAAGAACACACCTTCCCTCGCTGCTACCCTCTGGCCGGGGCCAACAGTGAGATATGTGGAGCAGACTTGAACTTGCCACCCAGCCTGAAGCAGAGCCGTTGTAGCAACCCGAAGATGCACGTGCAAGAAAATCGATGCTTACATTTTTCTGTGCTGAGATTCTGTAGTTGTTTGTTACACAGCAAAAGCTGACTCATACTGTCTTTAGGACCCCTTGCTCTGTAGGACGTCAACATCCTTTCCCTCCAACCCTGTTCCCAAGTCCACTGTGTGAGGCGTTCCTTCTGCCTGGACTCATCTTCTGCACCTCGTCATCATTCAAAACCAGGATCAAATTTCACCTTTGTTATGATACCCTTCTTAGTCCACCTTTCCCCACACCAAATAATAATAATAATAATAAGAAGAAGATTAAAAATTAAAAATAATCATCATAATAATAAATGAGTGGGGATTTGTTGGGTGCCTAATCCACACCAGATTTATGTTCTCCTGCCACTGTTGCCCCACCCCTCCCCCCAGGCTCTTTATCCAAATCCATCTAAGGCCCTTTCCCATTGCATTGCAATTGGCTGGTTAGGAGGCCTGCCCTCTCCTTGCCCATGAGCTATGGCCTCTTCCAGGCAGAGAATGTCTTTTTTATCTCTATGTCTGGGTATGAAGACAAGCACAAAATGTCATTTGACTTCAGTCTCTCTATGAGCAGCAGTTGACAGCATAGGGGTCTCGTTCCCCGGTTGAGAGAGAAAGAGAGCAGAGGGACCCACAGCTGGGGCTAACGCTGCTCGCACCTGCAGGCCTGGCCCTGCCCCAGCTCCAAACCTAATCTGAGCGAGGCAGGAAGTCCTTAAACGTCTTCAGAACCTAGTCCAGTGGGGCTTAGTGTTTATTGGCCTCATCTGTGAGTCATTTCCCCTGCACTGAGTTCAGGATTTCACTGTTTTTCCTGAGTCACCTCTCCGTTGGCCTGATTTAGGAGGTGGTGTGTGTGACCACAGCGCTCCCGGGTTTCCTCCCTCATACTTCTCACCAGCTAAGGCACTTCTGTAAAACTCGGGTTTAGAGCTGAGCCTTCTTGCTCGGTGCTGCTGGTATAGGATGGACATGTTAGGTCCCAAGTTCTGGTGGCTTCTGCAGTCACGAGGTTCTGCTAAATACGAATCCAGTTTTGGTGTTGCCAGCCACGGCTCCAGTGACTGCACTTCTGCTCCTGCTCCCCAGCTGGTCTCTGGGGTCTGCTCCAGACACTAGTCACCTCTGAGTTTGACAAATTGAGTCTAAAACCCCCAGTAGGATATGCTGACTGCAGCCACCACGAAACACACAGCTCTCTGAGGGCAGGGACTTCATTCCAGAACACAGATAGGGTCTGTCTTGCACATGCTTCTGAAAAACTATTGACTGAATAAATGAAAGGATGAATGACCAGCCTCAGAGCCCACCTTCCACAGGATAAGGGAACCAGAGTGAACACAGCATTTGAGGTTTTGGACTGAAATCTCACTTTTCTCTCTCTCTTATTTTCTCCTCTATCTAATCAGCTCTGCTTGCTGATCCTAACACTTCCCATCTCAGCCTCAGGTCTCCTTCTGTATCAAACCACCCCCATCTCCCAACCTCCTACTATTTTCCGGCCTCCCCTATTTTGACTATTTTGTCCCTTATGGCACAAGGTTTATATAGCTGGATTAGCCAGTGGTGAAGCACGTCCCCATCTGGTGAGTTCTGGGATCCTCATCCTTAGCTCCTGCCCTCGTGACAGCCCCTGGTAAGATACCCTAGCCATTGACATAATGTCTCCAGCACTCAATGCTCGATCATGACAAGAAAGGGCTGCAGCACTGGGCACTTGGCCTCTTTTGACAGGCAGAACCTCTGCCTTTAGACCCTGCATCCAATTCAACTGCACCCCTTGCTCCGTCCCAAACCATCATGCTGTGAGGATTGAGGGGCGGGGACCGAGAGAGGCTTTGGTGAAACTCAGCACTTCCCCTTTTGCTCTCTAACATCCTGATAAGCAGCCCTGCCTCACTGCTGAATTCTGAGATGGGTCAGAGAGAGGGAGAAAGCCCCGAAATCCTATCCTTCTTGGGGTTGTAGGTCTCCATCCTCACAAGCCCCTGAAGCACATGATTTGTGAAGAATCCCCAATACAAGATCCCACCCCATGTGGAGGAGATGAAAGAAGTCTGAGACCATCCTGGCAAGAGAAAGACTCCTTCAGAGAAAGTATAGACCTTAGAGCTGGGACCAGTAAGGACTTCAGAGGGACACCAAAGGGCAGACAGCACAGGGAGCATTTCCTCTTTGCTCAAGAAACGGCTCTGGCTTCCCCAGATACACTCAGATCCGATCAGCTGCTGAGGACTCCCCAGCTCAGAGCCCTGGGGCTCTGAGCCCCTAGGAAACAAGGTGCTAGAAGAGGCGTACACAGCCTGGACCATTCTGCATCACACAATCTCAGAATCTTGGTTGCTGAAAGGGCCAGAGACACGTTGCAATCCAGCCAGTCCTCTCAAACACCTCTGATAAGAGGTCACCCTATTTTAAAGTACCTTTGGTAACAGAGACCTCACTGCCTCCCAAGGCCATACACACCATCTTCACGTATTCTCCCTCAAATTGAGCCGACATGGGCTTCCATGTAAGATAAAGTGTTAAACTATCTCTCAGCTCTTCCATCTGAGCTCCCAAGATCCCAGCTTTGGGAGCCCCTCAGGTAGTCTAATAATCCCCAGTTTACTACACTCATCTAAAGCAGCCAGAATTCTATTTCTCTTTAAATGTCCCTTTGGGGCTAAAGAAGAGTGTCTGATAAAGAAGATAATGTTGTGCGTTAGGTCACTGAAATACCCTGATGTCTTCAAGGATTGTATTTATGCCCCCGCCCTGCAGAGAAGCATCACTCCAGCCTTAGTTTGCTGATTCCCTCCCACTCTGGATGGGCACAGAGCCTGTAGCAGCTGAAGGCAGCCCCCACCCCACCAATCCCCCGTGTCCCCCACTCCACAGCTATATACCCCACTTCTCATCTCTAACACCCCTTTGCCACCGGGGCTGCTTGTTTTTTACATGCAAATTTCACATAAAATCCTTCAAATGAAAACAGGTACTTTTCATTTTGCTCCCATAAACAGACACTTTCTAAATATTTAGACATCTGTATATAATGCCCTTAAACTGTTTGTTCTGAAGCATAAATAGGTATCTCTGTGTTTGAGTTAGTGTCTGATATGTTTCTCATTTAAGGAGAACACATAAAAAATAATTGGAATAACTACAGCCAGGAACAATGCTTATACAGCATGTCACTGTCTTTTATTGTGTCTTAAAATAAAAGCTTCAATTGTCGGAGTCTTTCCCTCCCCATCAAACAGAACCTCAGCTCTTGCTTTTAACCCTTCACAGGACTTGGCACGTCAGGGCCAGGGACACCCAGCAAAGGACCCCCTTATGAGGGCCTGAGTTGTTATCTAGTTGTACTCACAGTGATTAAGGGCAGTAGACTGATTCCTCATTCCTCACCTTCAGTTTTTCATTGACGCGAACAAATTCCTGTTTTACTCCCAAGGAGGGAAATGTACCACCCCTTTCCCAGCCCCTTATTGCTCCTCAAGGAGCAGATGAAATGGTGAAACAGGATGTCAGCACGTGTAGGTCTACCCCTCTGAGTTCTCTCTTCTTGAAGTCTACCAGGAGGGCCTGGGATTGTCCATCCACCTCTACCCAGACCTGGGTACGGAAGTTAGGTTCAGAGGGGGTCATTGGGGAGCCAGTTTGGATAGAGATTAAAGCTATTTCCTCCAATCAACTTTTATATATATAAAATATATATATATATATATATATATATATATAATGTATACACATTTTAAGAAAGGAAAAACTGTATTAAAATTGTAATACTCAATTTATACTGATAACAAAAGATGAATAGAAGTCATGTGTATACATTTTTTGGCAGCCCTGGTATATATATATATATATATATATATATATATATATATATATATATATATATATATATATTTTAATCTCTCTGACTCTAATGGCTTTCTGAAATGATCTGACCTACAGTGTGAAGAGAGGTGGGATTAGTATTATCCCCAAATTCGTACTCCCAAATAGGATATTCCAAATCTCTGAAGCTCCCCTCTGAACACAGATGAAACGCTATGTTTTTACTGCATCCTTAAAATGGGGCTTACACAAGATCACCGTGAACGAATGGTGTTCCAAGAGATCTAATCCAACCCTCACTGGATTGTCTTTAATAGCCCTGCCAAACTGTTATCTAGTCTTGCCTGCACCTCCCAGTGATGGGGCATTCTCTCTTTTAAGAGGTGGCCTCTTCTGCTGTTGGACAGCTCTTACTGCTAGGACTTATTTTTAGCAGGCTGACATATCCCATAATGTCTACCCACTAGCCCTACTATGGCCGCCCAGTCCATATGTTAAAGCCTTAATCGCCAATGTGATGCTATTTGGAGGGAGGGCCTTTGGGAGATAATTAGGGTTAGATGAGGTCGTGAGGGTGAGGCTCTTGAGATGGGATTAGTGCCCTTATAAGAAGAGATATCAGAGAGCTTGCTCCTTCCCCACTTTCTCAAGAAGAGGTCATGTGAGCACACAGCAAGACGACGTCACCCAATGCCAAGAAAAGAGGTCTCAGAATGAATCTTACCTTCCTGGCACCTTAATCTCGGATTTCTGAGCCTCCAGAACTGTGAGAAATAAATTTCTGTTGTTTAAGCCACCCAGTCTGTGGTATTTTGCGCTAGGAACTTGAGCAAACTAAGAGAGGCCCTTTTCATTCATTCTTTCACTTATCAAACATATAATGAAACCCTAGTTGCGTAAGACACTCTGCTGGGTGCTTGAGATTAAAATAAAAATGAGGAAGTTTCCATTTCTGCAGTCAGTTTGGAAAACAGATGAAAAAGCCAGTCATTTCAGCACAAAATACACTTTAGTACAATGACTACGTGATAAAGGCAGTGAGGACCCAGCAGAAGGATCTGTTTGCATCTGAGACGAGGCCAGCATCTGTGTCCACAGATGATGAGGGAAATCCATGCAATCTTTCTTCTAGGGTGGGATCTGATCTCCTCCAGAAGGTGGGGAGCAGGACAGACCATTCCCACAATGCACGATGGGCCCAGAGCCCCAGCCTGGAGGAGAGCCCAGAATCCCATGAGAGTCCAAACATTTTCAGAGTCGAGGAATGGGGCTTTCCTCTCCAATTGGGGAGCAGCTGCAGGCCGGATAGCGGTGCCCACGTCTCATGTACTCCCTACATCTCATGCATGCCCAACCATCTGTCTCAGTGAAGCAGCCAGAAGGATCCTTCTAAAACGTTAGATCATATCACTCCTTATTACATAACCCTTCAGCTCCAGCTCACTCGAAGGAAACACCAAAGCACTCACAGTGGCCAGTGAAGACTGGATGATCCTGCCCTCATGACCTTTCTGATTGTTCTCTAATCTCCTGTCAGCTACTCCTCGCAGCCACTCAAGCCTCCTTACTAAAATACCGAGGCGTGCCCCGCCCTGAGGGCCTCATCGTGGGCTGTTCTGCTGGGGCCGCATTTTTTCCCTCAAATACCTGTGTGGTGCACACCCTCCCCTCTTTGAAGTCTCTGCTCTGATGTCGCCTTCTCCGTGAGCCCTTTCTGACTCTGCCTCTAAATACACAACAGCCCCACACCGTCTCCTTTACTCACAGCTCTCTGTGTATTCTAAAATATCTTATTAGTTTATTATGTCTTTTTCTATTGTTGCCCCTACCCCACTACACTCAGACACACACACACACACACACACACACACACACACACACACACACGAATGTAAGTTCCTGAGTGCAGAGATTTTTATCTGGTTTATTCACTGATATATTTCAATTATCTAGAACTGTGCCTGGCACAGAATGGGTGCTTGCGATGGACTGAATTGTGTTCCCCCCAAATTCGTGTTGAAGCCCTAACCCCCAATGAGATGGTATGTGAAGATGGGGCCTTTGAGAGGTAATTAGGTTTAAATGAGGTCGTTAGGGTGGGGTCCCCCTGATAGGATGGGTACCCTTGTAAGAAAAGAGCTTCTCTCTCTCTCGCTTTCTCCCTCTTTTCCCCCCTTTCTCCTTTCCTTCCTCCCTGCCTCCTTCCCTCCATCCCTCCCTCCTTTCCCTCTCCCTCCTTCCTTCCCTTCCTCCCTCTGTCCATCCCTTCCACGTGAGGACACAGCAAGAAGGGAGCCATCTGAGAACCAAGAAGAGACTCCTCACCAGGAGCTGAATTGGCCGACACCTTCATCTTGGAATGAGCACACCATCACAGACCTGCCATCTTATCTTCCCGAGAGGCACACTGGGCTCTGTACATTTATTTAAACCCCCTGGGGTATTTGTTGTAGACTGAGTTTCCAAGAAGCTTTACTCTGAGAGAGAGTCTACTACACAGGATGTATATTAAGGTGTGCCCTTGGGTTCCACACTTGGGAAAGGCAGGGAAAGAAAGTAGGAGAGGACCGAGGGAGAAGTGTAGCTGTGGTGCCAGCCCAGAGACATCGGGAGCTGTGGAGATGTAGATGGAATGGCCCTTCAGTGTCATGCTGGTTGGGCTGAGATAACCAGGCTTTTACACTCCTGCATGATCAATCACTGAGTGTGGGCTTGGTGAAAAGAAGATCTGTGCAGCTGAGGCAACACGTTCTTCCCTGAAGAGGGAACTAGAAGGCACGTCACAGCATGCACACAGTATGCTCTCTATCCATCTGGCCTTCAGCCTCAGTTTCCTATTCAGTGTACTACTTACCCAAGCCCACCTTCGACCCAAGCTTGTGTGGCTATGGCCCAACTACTGTCCCGTTCTTCCTGACCCCTCCCCTTGGGAAACAGGGTAGAATCCCTGTGTCCCAGTTCCTTGGCTGGTGTCATACTCTGAATGGGATAGTCATTTCAGACCCGAATGCCAATACTTGTTGGACTTCAAGCATCACTCGCTGCTTAGAAAATACAGCTTTGTTCATCAGCTGGGACCTCTTTGGACACCAACCCCAGCTAGGATAAAGCTTAATTTCAATACCCATGGACTGGGTCACCTGTCAGGTAATCAAGCCCTCCACAACCTAGTCAATTCCTCAAACCTTCTCTCTGTTCAGTGGGGCTTTATTCCATCCTCAAGGTTTTTACAAAAAAGAATAATAGTAATAACATCAACACCTGTAGTCTTTGCGATACCTTGTAATTTACAAAGTGCTTTACCACCATGCAGAGCACCCCTAGAGGATGAGCGGCAATCCTGTTTGCCTTCTCTAGCTGAAGTTCAAGGTGATAGTGACGGGGCATAGCCTGACAAGTGGAGTCGGGCTGTGAACCCAAGGGTTTTGTCTCCCAGTTCTTCATGCGCTGGCGAGTTCCTGACGCCACCACAGTCAGCTCAGCTTGGCATCCTGTGTGCTGCCTCCTCCTCTTTTCTCTGCTCCTTGCCCTTCCTCCCAGCCTACCATGTTTCCTCGAAAATAAGACCTAGTTGGACCATCAACTCTAAAGCGTCTTTTGGAGCAAAAATTAATATAAGACCTAGTCTTATTTTACTATAATATAATATAATAATACAATATAATATAATATAGTATAGTATAATATAATACCGGGTCTTATATTAATTTTTGCTCCAAAAGACACACTAGAGCTGATGGTCCAGCTGGGTCTTATTTTCAGGGAAACAGGGTAGCTACTGGCAGAAGCTCTTCTGAAGGTTCCTGGGTTAAATAAAAGAACAGATTAATTTTAAAGTTCAGCAGAGAGGAGGTGGAGGGTGGGGATTCCAACGGTCATTTGCACTCAACAGAAAAGCCCATAGAAAGCCTTGTTTAACCAAGGCAAAGATTGCAAGGTTGTAACACTTTTTAAACAGGCCAGCAGTCGCCCTCCAGTCCCCTCCAATAGATGACCAGGCACAGAAGACAGCAGTGTGATGTCACAGGTGTGGAAGTGCTCTCCAGTAAGTCGGACTTCAATTCAAATTCCATTCCCTCTTCTTCCATAGGCTTTTGACTTCTCTGAACCTCAGTTTCCTCATTTATCAATGAAGTTAGTAGGACCTACCTCGTAAATCTCTGTATTTATTCACATAACGTGTAAAGCACTGAGCCCAGGGCCTTATTGCAATACTCAGTTGTTGCTCAGAAAATGGAAATCCCCCCTCTTCTTCCTTTAACTTCCTTCCTCCAGTCTTGGCTGGGAGAAGTGATGCGAACAAGTTTGAATGGGAAGAAGGCTGGAAGAGCAGAGCATACTCAGACCTTAGGTGGAAAGAGGTTGGTGTCAGCTTGTGGGAGGAATAGAAAAGTCAGGGTAGCTGTGTGTCATGAGCAAGAAGAGGTGTCTCACACTGAGGTGGGTCACTGGGCTGATACCAGCTCACGCTAAGACCTCGGTAGGCCGAGCTTGGTTTTTACCCTAAGCACAAGAAAAAGGCATCAGAGGGTTGAGAACAGAGGAATGATGAGATCTGGTTCTCGCTATAAGAAGATCACTCTGGCTACTGCTGGGAATGTTTACACATCAAGCCTTCCCTCTTATAATATTAGCTCTTTGAGGGCAGGAAATAGGATTTGTGTTATTTATTTGTCTGTTGATTAAATTAGTTAGTGTATTAGTTTGCTAGAGCTGCTGTCTTCGTCCTTTCGGACTACTAAAACGAAACACCATAGACTAGGTGGTTTATAAACAACAAAAATGTATTTCTTATAGTTCTGGAGGCTGGGAAGTCCGAGATCAAGGCATCAGCAGATTCTCTGTCTGGTAAGAGTCTGCTGTCTTCTCATTGTCCTCACATGGTGGAAGGGATGAGTGAGTTCTCTGGAGTCTTCTTTATAAGGGAACTAATGCCATTCGGGATGGTTCCATCCTCAGGACCTAATCATCTTCCAAAGGCCTCACAATGGGGATTAAGTTTCAACATACAAATTTTGGGGATATATAAATATTCAGTTTATTGCAGCTGTCCTAACAAACGCCACATTCTGCGTGGCTTCATTAACAAGCCACATGCTTCTGATACTTTTTTCATCATTCTGGAGGCTGGAAGTTCAAGATCAAGGTGTCTGCTGGTTTGGTTTCTTCTTTGGTCTCTCTTTTGGACTTGCAGATAGTCACCTTCTACCATCCATCATCTGTCTATGTGCCGTGTCCTCATTTCCTCTTCTTATAAGGACACCGGTCATATTGGATTAGCACCTACCCTAATGACCACATTTTACCTTAATTACCTCTTTAAAGGCCTTATTTCTAAACACAATCACATTCTGAGGTCCTGTGTGGGGGGCACGATTTATATTTTGTATCCAACACCAGAGATGGAACCCATCATGTATGAATTTTATTGTGGCGGGGGGCACTATTTAGCCCATATTAGTCAGTCAGTCAGTTGATCGTTCAGTTATTTCTAGGGCAGGAAAGTAATTCAGTAAAAGGATTGGGGTTGCGGGACGTTCTCTAAAGGGAACATCCATCATTCACTTCCAGCTGATTTCCTCTTTGTAGGAACATGGGGACCCGTATTATTATCAGATTTCCCCATTTTTCCACAGGACCCAGAAATCTGGATTGTAATGTGGAATCTCCTGGACTTTAAAATCTGATAGCTACTTCAAACTAAAAACAAACCAACCAAAAATGACATACAGACCAACAAAGAATATCTATAGCCCAGGTAGGTCACCATTTGGAGACGTCAGCTCAGAGCTATTACCAGATTGTAAGATGCCTCTGTGCAAATTAGAAAAAGCACTCCCCGAGGCAGGTGCAGCCCTGAAGGCACATGGTTTGAGGAGCAAAGCGAGGCCTAGATTTCAATCCTTACTCACCGCCTCAGCTAGAACCTTTGAGTAGTACACAAACTGCCCGCCTATATGCAGTTGCCCGCCTCTCTTTTGACTATTACATTGAACCTCATCACCCTACGGTTCACATCCCTTGGTCCTAATTCTGAACAGTTGCAAAACCCCACAGAGCCTTTGACGCTCCCTTTTTATCTTTTTATTAGCAGCCGCACTTCAAATTATTTGTTCAATGTTTGTCTTTCCAACTAGATTATAAGCTCCAGGAATTCGAAAGATTTCTTGTTCCCCAGTCTATCTGCAGCGATAAGCACAGAGTCTGACACACATAAGACATCCTCTAAATCTTCCTTCAGAGGAGAAAAAAATAGAACAAGGCAGCTCCCTCTTTCAGATTTGAGTGAATCACGTACGAAGTCACTTGTTGCCGCTCCTTGATCGTCTCTACACTAAATGCATTCTGTTCTTTCCCCTATCTCTAATGGGGCCTGGGTTCCAGAGCCTTCATCCTCTTGGTTAGTTTCCTCGGGACGAAGTTTAGATTCATCAGAAATATTTGGAAAGCGTGGTTTCCACACTTGAGTCTGTGATATAAGCAACCGAAGGAACAGGAACTTGGATTCACTCTACTAGTCGCTTTGCTTCTGATACTTTATTCAGTCCACAAAACAGCCCTCAAGGTAGGAATCAGAAGGAGAAGCTACAGCTTCTGGAAGTTAAGTAGCTTGTCTAACCAAAGTCACAGTTTTTGTAAGCAGAAGGACTGGGATCGAAACTGAAATTGTTTTGACTCCCTAAAGCCATGCTCTTTCTATTACGCCGGGCCTCTCTGTTCCATTGAATTACATTTAACCACCAAGGCAGGGACTGTCTTGGGTCCAAATATCTCAAGCACGAATGCGCTGAGGTTTTCCAGGCTTGTAGGGTCAGAATCAGTGGTTGGGTCCATGGAGAGCAGTGCAGCAGAACACTCCATCAAAAACCATGCCTCAACCTCACAAAGGGAAAGCTGTCTTGGGCCAGGACAGCTGAAAGGATGTTTATGGGAAGAAAACCTGGTGGAGATTAAATCCTGTGCACCCGCAGCGCCCTTGATCCCAGGCTGCTGTTTATGGCCAGAGCAGCAAAAAGCCAAACAGAAACTTTTTTTTTCTTCTTTTTTCCTGGTAATAGCTTTTGGGATTTATCTTAGGACAAAGAAAAAAGGTTGCTGACCACCTCCCCCTCCCATCCGCCTCAAAAAGCAACATAACCCAAAAATCACAAATGGAAATGAGGGCAAATGAAGTCCAAACTTCTCAACTTTTCATTTTTCAGCCTAGTTTCCAGCTCTGGGTCATTGGGAGCTGTCAATGACTAGATGAAGTATTTGAGTTTGGGGGTGATTGTTGTCATTCGGTCTTGTTAGGAAGGACATTTCCAGACAGCTGGGGAAAAGTAGTGAAGCCAGATTATCTTATAGTCCAGCCATCTCTGAGCAAAGCCCCAAAACCTCAGCTGGAAAAAAAATCAAATAATATTCGCAGAGCCAGCAAGCATATTTTCTGTTGTTTCCAATCTTATTTTTATCTTTAAAAAATTGACAAAGAAGACAAGCACATTAAAAAGGATTGGAGAAAAAATTTGCAGAAGCAAATTAAAAAACAGACCAACTTTACTCTAGTCCCCTCTTCTTTACCCAAATACTCTGTGCTTGCTGTGTTTTCTTCCCATCTTTATTCTCTTCTGCATGTAACCAGGTTGCCATCACAGTGTTCACGTAACGCTCGTTTAAGTCTACGTACTTTCAATTAGCATTATATCATACACTTTAAAAAATTAGTCTCTATTATCATTGGGAGTTGCCTAATATAGCTTAAATGTTCCTTGACGCCAGCATTTAAACTGCATTTTTATTAATGCATTAGATTGCTATTATTAATATAATAGATTGCCAGTACATTAATTATTGTTTAAATTTAGTTGTAGTTCTCAAAAATCAAAGATATATGACAAAAGAACCCTTATTTTGTAGCGGTATGTAAATGACAAAGAATACTGAGTAATAAAGAATTGCACCCTAAATTCATGATGTTAGGAAGATATGTCACAGTCATTTTATTCAAAATTCCAATTGATGATGGTTTCATTTATGTTATGGTGAACTTATTCAATCATGGGAAGCTCTCTTCTAAGACAGGCAGCCAATCGTATCTTGAACAATTCTGGTGTCTTTCTATCTGTAACTTCCCCAGTGTAAAGAGAACATAATTCTCTTCCCCTTCCCATAAAAGGGAATTACTCTCCCCCTATCCCAGTTAAGAGGGCAATCCCGAAAGTCACTTACTGTGTATCTAATCATGTATGTAAATATAAATCCATACATATTTATCAAGGATTTCCTATACATTAAACCCTTTAATAGGCACTAGAAACAGAATGGAGAACACAATGTGCAAAACCCTGACCTTCATGGAGCTTTTCTTTTAGTGTAGACATGGCTAGGAGAGTAAAAGACATATAAAATGGGTACTTAACCCAGACCTAAAACATGGAGAAGGCAGGAGCTGAGATGAGAAGGTTGAGAGAACCAGCCAAAAAGTATGGACAGTGTTAGGCAGAGGAGAGAGTGCATGCAGAAGCACTAGATACGTTGATCAGAGCTGCTGATCTAGAGATGCAGGCTACATGGGTCTTGCTCATGTATATCGCGATAAAGCTTTTGTGGATAATTCTTCTGCTAATTGAAGAAGCACAGAATATCCTAGGACCAAGGAACTGTATAGAATATATAGATCACTGCTACCCAGAGCGTGTGCTGAGCAATGTTAGTTCCTTCGGTGATAAAGGCGTGCCCTGGGGATAAAAAGATTTCTATGTTCAAAGATATTCTGGAAACACAAGGTTAAACAAAAAGAACGAGACGTTTTCATTGCTGCATTTTTGGAGCCTTTCACGGGCACATTAGCCTTGTTATTCTCTAAAGAGCAGGGTTTCCAAACGTATTTTACCATGAAATCATTGTATATAAAGTATCTAACCAGACTTAAGCTTTTCTGAACCTTCTTTGGGAAATGCAGATATAGGACAATCCTGGATTCCTACCGATGAGGAAACTGAGATCTAAGAGGGGAAAATAACTTCCCCAAAAACACACAGACAAAGAGGTAGAACAGTAACCGACTTCTCCTGACTTTCAGATCATTGCATGCTCTAATATAATTTAATGTCTCATGGTCACCAAGATAATGTCATCATAAGCTGTTTTTCAGCAAGTACTGGAAACCTACAATGTGTCCGTTGCGTTGTGCATGGCATATTATGCAATGCCCACTACTGCCTGAAGAAGTTCTTGTTTGTCTGCAGAGAATCGTTGTTATTAAATCCCGACCTGAACTTACACGTATGCCTGCCATAGGAACATCTTCCCGAGGACCTACCCATTCTGATAGCTGTACTTAGGCTCTATATCCCATTAGATCCTTCCTTAATGGACTTGTTGTTCTGACGTCACTGTAAGAGCGGTGGCAAATGGGCCCTGGATTCAAGAGACTTCCAAGTAAAAGGGAACTGCAGCAGTCACCCAGTACAATTCCTTGGCCAACAGAGGAGCACTTATCTTGTATGCAAACTTTCCAGGAATGGGGAGCTCACTACCTCAACCCATTCTGGGTCTGGATGGATTCCAGAAAGAGCACTTATGTAGACCAATTATAGAAGCCTAGTCAGAAACCAAGCTTGAAGCTCCCCTTCCACTCTCTGGAAGAGAGTGGCTGTTGGGTAGAAACGTGTAGCCTTGAAAGTCACCGCTTTCTCTTTCCCTGGCTACACTGCAGAGAAGATGCCGGGAAGCTGACCTGGGAGCTCAGTATTGGCAGCCAACAATCATCGTTTTTGACTTGAGTAGCAAGAGTTTTAAGATGATTTGTCGAAAGAGAAGCAGCTCTGGGTTTGGCTTTGATTGCTCTTAATTCTCGTAATGAGAAAATCTATAAAGAACCCAGAGGAAGAGAGATTTTTTATTGACTTTCTCTTTTTAAATGACAACAGGAGAAGACATAATGAAGGGGAAAGGGGGCTTCTTTGTGGGTGCCAGACCTGTTTCTTACCAGAAGAAGCTGGCTGAGTCCCAACTCCCCAGGAAGGACTCATGAGAAAATGAGGTGGTGGGAGAACTTTAAAACTTGTGGGGAAGGGCATGTGTCTTCAGAGGGAAAACAGCAATAGCTGAGGAAACAGAGCTGCTGATGAAATCAAGATTTGCATGTGGGTTTGCCTCCAGACAAAGGAAAGGGGAGCCTTGGTGAAAGTCTTCTCTGAGACAACATGGGAAGCTCACAGGTACCATTTTCATTGTGCCCTATTCTTAACCTAAACATCATGCTGGGAGAGGTGGCAGTAGCCCTGGCAAGGGAAGGGCCAAGAGGCAAAAGTGAGGAGTGTCTATTTGTCTGTCCGCAGGTGGTGCGACCAAGCTTGCACTTGGCCCTGACTTCGTAAGCACAGTTGTTTGCTTCTCTAGTGCCTGTGGGTTCTCACCTTCCTGGCTGCCTGGAGGTGTCATCCCAGAATCAGGTCATGTCCCTGCAGGCCCAGGAGAAAGCTTTCAACTTCTAGGCCTGGCCTGGCCCTTGCTGGCCTTGTCAGAAGCCCGGCCTAATGGGACAATTTGAGTCAAGGAAATCAAACTACTGTCTGATGGATTCATGGACTTGTGGAATGTTAGGGCTGAAAGGCACCTCTAGATAATTAATTTCCTTAACTAGTTAACAGATGAGGAAACTGAAGCACAGGCAGAAGGAGTGATTTGCTCAAGCTCACATGTTTGATAAGAGCCAGAGCCAGGTGTTCTGGATCTCATGTCAGCTCTCTTTCCTGGGCTCAAGACAGAACAGGACCAGGTGCAGACAAAGAGAACTGTGCTGCGTTTTCCTCACACACCCCCAGGCCACACAGCTATGTGTGCTGACACACCCTCAGCTAGAGCTAGGGGAGAAGAGCATGGCAAGAGAGCCGGCGTCTGCTTCAGGCAATTAGACTTGGGTGTCGATAGACACCCAGGCTGCCTCCACATCTTCGCTGTTGTAAACAATGCTGCAATGAATATATGAATACACACGTCCCCTCTAAGTAATGTTTTGAGTTGCTTCCGATAAATACCCAAAAGTGGGATTGTTTTTTTTTATTTCCGTTTTCATGAAATATCTTTTTCTATCCCTTTATGTTCCATCTTTCGATCTGAAGTGATTCTCTTATAGGCAGCATATATAAGGATTTTGTTTTCTTGTCCATTCATCCACCCTAGGTCTTTTGAGTGGAGCATTTAATCTATTTACATTGAAAGTCATCACTGATATATATGTAGATATTGCCATTTTATTATTCATAATTTTGATTTTTTTTTTTTTTTTTTTTTTTACATTTTAAAAATCTCCCTCTAACATTCCTTGCAATACTGGTTTGGTGGTGATAAACTCCTCTAGCTTTTTCTTGTCTGGGAAGCTCTTTATCTTCAATGCTAAATGATAGCCTTGCTGGGTAGAGTAGTCTTGGGGTTATAGATCCTCGCTTTTCATCATGTTGAATATTTTGTGCCAGTCCCTTCTGGCCCGCAAAGTTTATGTTGAGAAATCAGGTGACAATCTTATGAGCACTTATAAGTTACTAGTTGCCTTTCTCTTGCTGCTTTTAGGATTTTCTCTTTGTCTTTAACCTTTGCCGTTCTAATTATAATGTGTCTTGGTGTGGGCCTGTTTGGGTTCATCTTGTTGGGGACTCTCTGTCATTATTTCTTCAAATATGTTCTCAATCCCTTGCTTTCTCTCTTCTCCTTCTGGTACCCCTATGATGTGAATGTTATGATTCATCTTGTCCCAGAGGTCTCTTAAACTCACCTCATTTTTTTTTTTAGATTCTTTTTGCTGTTCTGATTGGGTGCTTCCTTCTACCTAGTGTTCCAAATCACTGATTTGATCCTCTGCTTCATCTAGTCCTCTGGTGATTCCTTCTAGTGCATTCTTCATTTCAGTTATTGTGTTCTTCACTTCTGACTGGTTCTTTCTTATGGTTTATGTGTTCTTTTTTAAGCTTGTTATCTCTCTGTTGAAGTTCTCACTAAGTTCCTTGAGCATCTTTATAATCATTGTTTTGAACTCTGTCTCTGGTAGGTTGTTTGCCTCTATTTCGTTTAGTTCTTTTTCTGGAGTTTTCTCCTGTTCTTTCATTTGGGATGTGTTTTTTTTTTCCTCCTCATTTTGGCTGCCTCTCTGTTTATGTCCATATATTAGGTAGATTTGCTATGTCTCCCAGTCTTGGCTGGTGGCCTTATGTAGTAGGTGCCCTGTGGGGCCCTGGCACAGTCTCCCTGGTCATCTGCTCCAGGTGCTCCAGGAGTGTCCCTTGTGTGTGCCCTCTTGTTATAGTTAGCCTTGATTGTTATTGCACGTCAGTAGGTGGGATTGACCCTCAGGATGATTGGCTGTAGGATTTGGCCTCATCCACAGCTTACAGGCTGTTGTGTTGGGGGCTTACTCCAGTGAGTGGGATTTGACCCAGTGGGCTATGGTGCCTATTCCAACTGCCATTTGTGTATGTTGCTTGTGGGGCTAACTGGGCAGTGCTCTGCTGTGTTCTGATGCCAACTTGCAAATATGTTCGTCTAGGGTCTTTTGGGAGGGGCTCCAGTGCAGGCCCAGATCACCTACTGCCTGTGACTGGCCGGGGACTATCTGGTAAAAACTACAGAGTAATCCATGGTTGGTTGCTGCCTGTGCTGTACCTGGAGGTGCGTGGGAGAGGCCACGCTGTAAACCGAGGATAGCTGCCACCAATACTGGGTCTGGGGTTTCTCTTCAAAAAGCCTGGACACTCTGAAGCCTGCTGCCACCTGCTGGCTCCCGTAAAGTTCAGCTGCTGATAGAGCTTCCAGCTGTATGCAAGTTGGGGGAGGCAGGGTCTCAGTGAATCAGCAGAGTGGAGCAGTGGAGCTCACCAGGCCAACGAGATTCAGATTTGGCCTGTGAGGGTGGGCTCAACACAGAAAAGATGGCGCCCACCTGCCAGCTGCATGGGAGAAGGGCCCCACACAGGAAAAATGGGGACTGTCCCTCCAGTCCTCACCCCAAAGTTACACAACTCAGTCTCTCCCCATATGCCTCCAGTGCCCCCAGAATCACCATCCCTCCTCTGAAGCCCAGGGTGAGTGTCTGCGTGAGTCCTTTAAGAGGATGTCTGGGTTTCCTGCAACCTCCTGTCCCACCCAGACGTTTGGAATCCCCACTGTTATTCACAGCCAGATGTTGTAGGGGCTCCTCTTCCCGGCACCAGTACCCCGGGCTGGGGAGTCTGGTGTGGGGCTGTGGTTTCTTCCTCCTCCATGGGGAACCTCTGTGGCCAAGACATCTCTCCCGATTTTCATCCACCATGCACACAGATGTTTGGGGCTGGCTTGTTTTGCATCTCCATCCCTGCTACCAGTCTCAACATGGCTTCTTCTTTATATCCTTAGTTATAAAACTTCTATCAGCTAGACTTCAGATGATTCTTCAGGTTGATTGTTCTGTAGGTTAGTTGTAATTTTAATGTGTTCAGAAAAGGAAGCAGGTACAGTGTTTATCTACTCCACTGTGGAGACAGAGTACCAGAGAGCAGTTTCCAGGCTCTCGGCCTTACGTGGAAAAGTGCTGGCTCAGGTAGTAGATGGCTGTCAGCTGTGACTGGTTGGCCATCAGCTGTAACCAGTTAGCCATTAGCCACTAATATAACTGTCGCAGCTATGTTGGTTGGTTTGTTGGTTGGTTGGTCGGCAGGCAGAGAAGTGGACGGCGGATTGCAGATCATGTGGATCCTACTTCCTGTGTGTGTCTTGTCCATTCGCCAGCGAGATTTGGGTACAGGAAGACCCGTGGAAGGATATTTGCTTTTGTATCCAGCCGCCAGCAAGAATATAGTGGTATAACTCCCCTATCTGTGGCTCCATTGGTGTTCCTTTTGGCCTCACCATATCCTGCGTTCTTGTGCAGGCAGCGGGACCAGAATCCCTGCATGACATCCACTATCTTGGATCTCCCAAGAACATGGTGAGTCTTTTTTTTTTTTAATTTTATAGGGGAAGGGGAACAGGACTTTATTGGGGAACAGTGTGTTTTTCCCAGAATCTATAAGCTCCAGCCAAGTCAAGATGTTGTCCTTTCAATCTTAGTTGCAGAGGGTGCAGCTCAGCTCCAAGTCCAGTTGCCATTGTTAGTTGCAGGGGCACAGTCCACCATCCCTTGCGGGAGTCAAACCAGCAACCTTGTGGTTGAGAGCACATGCGGCCAACTGAGCCATCCGGCCACCCGGGAGCTCAGTGGCAGCTTAGCTGAAGCTTGTTGTCTTCATTTTAGTTGCAGAGGGCACAGCTCACTGGCCCATGTGGGAACTGAACAGGCAGCCCTGTTGCTCAGAGCTTGCACTCTAACCCTCTGAGCCACCCGTCCACCCTGAACATGGTGAGCTTTGATAAAGTACAAGAAAATGCTATGGGTGGGGAGAGTGGGTAGAAGCTGACTAGGAGATTTGCAGAGTGAGAAGATTGGGATAATCTTAAAGAAGATGCTAGAGGAAACTGACAAAAAATGAGGTTAAAAACATGAATTTGTAGATTACCAAAGTTTATGGTTAGTTGGTTTTGCTCCAACATTGCTCAGCTGCACAGGTGTAGAAGATGAATAAGTAGAATGTGAAAGAGATGCAGAGTTGATGTTCTGTCAGGAAGATGTAGCAGAAAGATACAAGGGCAAGGAAACTGAAGATGCCTTTGAGAAAGTGCGACGATCAGCCACAGGATCCTTGAGGGACAGGGAAGTAGGAGACAGAGCAGCAGGACCAAGTGGCAGTCTGTGCAGGGGTAGTGAGAAGGTAGGGATGAGATGGCTGGGAACGACTCGGAGTTGGGTCAAAATAAGTAGCAGGAGAGGAACTTTTATGAAGGAACAGTTCTAGGTGATAAGACATGGCTCTGAAGTAGTGCAGAAAGGATGATAAAAGAAATCAAGTAGGCCCAGAAATTATGAAGCTAGGTTGTTTGTTTGATTGGTGACCTGTGTAGCTATTGGGATTTTCTGAGGTTATGGAATGGAAAAATGTAGTCAAATCTCCAAATCCTCAATAAGAGTAAGAGCCTGGAAGTCAGCAGGTGACAACTGTACGTGGAGAACATGGACCTCAGAGTGGATGCTCTTAGATTGTTTGACCTCAGCCAATGAATAACCACCAGGCGTGTGAACGAAGGAGCTAACTGGTCTTGTCTATAACTCAGAAGTCAACACCTGAGAATGTGTTTGGGACCAAAAAAAAAAAAAAAAAAAAAAAAAAATTATACCTATAGGTCCTGTGTCAGGGGCTTAGGAATATACAAAGATGAATCAGTCATGAAGTAAAGAACATTCTCTTATTATTGAAACATATTTTCTTTGACGACTCTTTCTGTGTTGTTTAAACTTACTTTACTCATTTATGCCAGGCATATTTTGCTAAAAGTCATCATCTGACTTGTTATATCTGAAAGCATAACTTTAGCAGGAAAGAAGTATTAATCATGTGATATTATGGGCTGGGATTTGTAGTGGAGAATGACTGACATTCCATACATTCTTTACTGTCTTAAAGGAGGATAACAACAAATAAGGAACCCAAACCCTCAAAAGAACACAGTTTTTAAAATTATTTATTTGTTTGTTTGTTTCAGGTGCACAAAGCAACATAATAGTTACACATTTACACCCCTCACAAAATCATAACTCCTCTTCCCCAAGCTACTACCCTTCTGACATCTTATATATCGTGTTTCCATGAAAATAAGACTTAGCCGGATATTCAAGTCTAATGTGTCTTTTGGAGCAAAAATTAATATAAGACCAGTCTTATTTTATTATAATATAAGACCGGGTCTTACAATATAGTATAATATAACATAATATAATATAAATAATATAACATAGCATAACATAATACCCAGTCTTATTTTACTATAAGACCTGGTCTTATATAGTACAATATAATATAAGACCAGGTCTTATATTAATTTTTGCTCCAAAAGACGCATTAGCGCTGATTGTCTGACTAGGTCTTATTTTCAGGGAAACACGGTAGCTGTTACAATACCATCTACTAAAAAATAAAAAATAAAAAAAGTAAAGAACACAATTTTGCCTGAACCATCTCAATCATCTAGCCTCCAGGATATGCAAGATTGTTAAAACGGATTCTTCTTTTTTAATTTTAGCTAAGGACAATACTGACACAGAGGTCCCAATTTACCATGGTTCCACTTAATAATTTTTTGACTTTACATTGGTGCAAAGCAATACTCATTCAGTATAAACCATATTTCAAATTGTGAATTTTGAACTTTTCCCCGGGCTAGCGACACAGTAAGATACTCTCTCATAATACGAGGCCGTGGTAGCGAGATGGCTGTGCCCAACTGTAGGCGAATGTAAGTGTTCTCAGCACGTTTAAAGTCGGCCAGGCTAAGCTTTGGTATTCTGTAGGTTAGGTGCATTAAATACATTTTTGACTTACAATATTTTTAACTTATGATGGGTTTATCAGGACATAATCCCACCATAAGTTGAGGAGCATCTGTTATTCCACATTCCAAGGTGAGGTGAGAAGCCATGAAGCAAGATTTGCAAAAGGTATGCAAAAGTCGGGCTATATAACTCTCAACTGTCACCCACAACAAAGATTACAATGAGTTATGTTGGAGATTAGAAACGGATTTTGTTAAGGAGTTTATGTATTTTGAGTCTCAACTCCCTAAGGGAGAGAATTGGAGGGTGCTTCCACCTTTACCTCAAGTCAAAAGAAAGGAACTTCAAAGATGACTAGCGAACCTTAATATGTGTCTTCTGGGCATGGGGTCAGGAGACTTAAGTGGTGTGGCCATGTCTAATAAATCTATAGGACTGGGGGCGGCCAGGTAGCTCAGTTGGTTAGAGTGTGGTGCTCTTAACAACAAGGTTGCCAGTTCAGTTCCCACATGGTCCAGTGAGTTGTGCCCTCCACAACTAGATTGAAGACAACGACTTGAGCTGAGCTGCTGGTAAGTGCTGGGATTGCTCAGTTGGTTAGAGCACGTGCTCCTAACAGCAAGGTTGCCAGTTCAATTCCCACATAGGATAGTGTGCTGCACCCACTGCAACTAGATTGAAAACAGCGACTGGACTTGGAGCTGAGCTGTGCCCTCCACAACTAGATTGAAAGACGATGACTTGACTTGGAGCTGATGGGTCCTGGAGAAAACACACTGTTACCCAATAAAAAAATTAAAAAAACAAAACAAAAAAATCCTAGCCGGGTGTTATAGCCAACTTGCTGCTCAAATGGAGGAACAAAGGAGAGAGAGCTACATTTGTGGTAACCTCTTCAGATTTGAAAAGCCAAAGAAAGCTGGACCACACTTGGGTCCATGTGAGAAAGGTCCTGCATGGAGTCATCTTAGATCTTACCCAAGAGGATCTGAAGGGATGTAAAGACCTAAATAGAAACAAACTAGGGCACCACCAACTGTCAGTAGGTTACAGAAGGAGTAAACAACTAGAGGGAAAGAAGCATAATTACCAAGGGGGTTACAGATGAGGAAGGGTGGGTGAGTTCTCTGGAGAACCCAACTGCTTGCCCGCACTGGACAGGACCACTCACGTAAGAACTCTTGTGCTTCTCTTTCCTCTTCTGGATCCTTGTGCTCTAGCCCTGGAGGTATGCAAAGCAAGAGAGGGAAAGAAGAGTAAAAGCACTCAGTGAGGAAAGAAAAAATGGACACCAAGAGTTACAAAGGGGCATGATTTGTAGGTAGGGGGAGATTTGTATGTGCACCATCTTGAGTGTGGAGATGGTTTCATGACCCTCCCAATGAAACTACAGTGTATATATTATAATTTGATTTTATGGATGAGGAAACCAAAGTTCACAGAAGTTACGTAAGTTGCCTAAGTTAAGCAGCCAGCTAGGTATCGTTGCATACCCAGCCTAAAATCAGGTCCTATGCTCCAGGATCCAGATTGTTTCCACCACTGAGTTGACTCTCATACGAGTGAATGGAAAACCTCTAAATTCTTGAAATTACATTAGACTTTTTATACAAAACAAATATTTAGTGTGCAGATTAAGAATCTGATGGTAACACGAAAGAGTACTGGGTAAAATGAACATAAGAATAGAGTAACTAATTGCAGGAGAAACGAACATTTGTATTTAATGTGATTTTGCTTTCTTTTCTTTTTTATAAACCACCAACTTGCAACAATTAGGTTATAGTTACAAGCAGCTTGGAGAAGGATGTTTTGAATTAACAACTACATTGTCAGGTTTCTTTGTGAAGCATTTTATTGTTGGGTATAGTTGGAGGGAATCAGTCCCAGGGGAGGCCTCTTTGTCATTCACTTCACTCCGCTCAACAGATGACTTGCCCACAAATCATTCCCCCTGCCTCATCTCTCCAACCCTCAGCACTCAGGTCACACTTCTTCAGGCCACTGGGACTGTGCACAAAGCTTCAGAGCTGGAAGGGACCTCAGAGAACAACTGGTGTGAGCGTTGGCCCATGCAGGCATCTCTCTTCAATCCCCCCAACACGCGGTCACACGTCATTTACCATAATAGGGTCAGTGTGAAGTGGTAGAAGTTCAAATACAAGCTCTTCCTTAGTTCTTCCCTCACTCTGGGATCTCAGAGAAGTTCCATAATTTTTCTGTCTTTCTGTTCCCTCATCATATAAACTTTCAGAAACACAATGACGACTTCATGATCAAAAACACACACAATGCCTCATACAGACCCTGGCTCATAGTCGGTGCGCCATAAATGAGAGTAGTCCATTTCCCTCTCCCTTCACTGTTGAGACCCTTAAAATGTTATGTGAATATTTTTCTTTGTGTCTTTCTAGTTCTGGTTTCACTGACCATGAATAGTAAGTCTTTCATGTTATAGTCCCTTCCGATATTGACAGACAGCTCTCATTGCCCTGAGGCCATCTTTTCTTCCACATTACAAAGCCCTGGGCTTTTGAGCTCTTTCTCATGGCATGGCTTGTCATCCCCTCTATGTCCTGGTCTCCAATGATGTGTATGATCATTGCCAATGATGCTTGTCCACTGTCATAGTTCTAAACAGAAAGTCAGCTAGCTATGAAGGGAATAAAGTTTGCCCTTCATATCTCTTTGGCTTCTTTCCTCCCACCCCAACCACACACTCTCCCTTCATGGACCCTTGACTCACCTACTCACTGATGGCCCCGCGTAAGAAAGACCTTATAGTTGAATTCAATCTAGACGCAAGAGAAGATATGAAGAGGAAGGTAGGCCTCCAGATACCCCTGATAAGACCCTATATGAGCAACTTCCCCAGTATCCCCCTAGCACTAAACCTCCCCGTCCTGTTTAACAGGGGCAGGCCATATTACCTCCTTTGTCTTCTGATGATAATTTAAGGATAATTTTACTTCTCTAAGGGCTTCTGAGTTCCAAGGACCCATGAGAAATATCCGTGGAGTTTTCTACAATGCTTTCAATTCCTCGTAAGCATTGGAAGTTATTGCCAAGAGAGGGCAATTGTTGGGGCATCAGCTCAAGTGGGTCGCTCCCCATTTCCATGCCAATTATTGATGCATTTGTAAAAAGCTCAGGCAATGTTCAAAATCATAAATATGGGCCGAAGACTTTAATGTGTATCCAAAGCATCTGAATACATAAAGAGATTTGTGATAACTTGGAGGCAGATTTCTAAGATTTCAGCAGCTCTTACTCTAATCTCTGATTTATTTACTATTAGAAAATCAAAGATCCCAAATAGTCAATGTCAACGAAGTCTCCAAACCAGGCCTTTAAGTGTGTAGACTTAAAAGAGAGTTAAAGGGAGAGACATGTAGTTTGGCATCAACTCAAGTCTATAGGTTCAAACCCGGGCCTGAGAGAGCTAGGACTGGGCATTCGAACCCTCCCTAACTTGGTTCAAAGCCCCGTCGCCCAAGGTGAGCGGTAGTGAAGAAAGAGAACACACACTGAGCTGTATGTACTCTGCCATAGCTCCTGTTGCCTTCTTTCCTCCTAGAGTCAGTGTTGGGAGGCTGGGCGGCGTGGGTCTTCACGCAGCACTTAGAAGGGAGCAGCTTGGAGACTTGCAGTCACAAATGATATCTTGCAAACTCAGGACATTGAAAATCCAACCTTCCTTCAAAACCAGTGGTTAGTGTCAAAAAGGCTTACTCACTGAAATCATTTCGGAGGTGAACCCTACTCTGAATTAAAGACTGACTTTCGAAAGTGCTCTACTAATGCATGATACACTTTGAAACATCCTGTTTTCAAGATGAGAGAGAAGGAAGGGCTTCTGCTGGTTCCTGCCTGTGGCCACAAGCTGAAGCCCAGGATGGGGAAGGAAAGGGTGAACTGGTCTGTCATATGGAGTAAGCAAGTGGCTGCCAACCCAGGGGGATTTACTACCAGCAGAGTAACCCTAGTAACCTAGGGTTATTATGGTGACCTAAGGTTACTAGGGTTACTCCAAGCCCATTGGGCCCAAAGTACCCCTCACTTCCTATGCTAGGGTATCAGAGGGGAGTTGCCTTTTATAAGTACCATTTGTTAAATGTATATCTTTTTCTTCTCCGCTAGAGTTAAGACATTATGTTGCCCTAGGACAAGCTAACAAATGCCTCATAGGAAACCCGTTTTTTTTGGTTTTTTTTTGAGCCCTCACTCTTGAACAGTTTGTATATGTTCTAAGACTTATTCCTTACAATAAGGAATACAAATACTGACGTAGGTAGGAAAAGTCGCAGAGTGACTTCCCCCAGGTCGCAGGGCCTGGTCGCTAAGTCCTCCATAAGGCCCACTAGACAGTGCCAGGCAGTGGTGTCCTGTAAAAGCCTGGATCCCCAAGGGAGAAAGGCACCTTGGAGTAGGGGAGGGATTTTCTGAGGGATCTGGAGTCTCAGTTTTCCCATTTGGAAAACAAGGATGTTACTCCTTACTTTACAAAGTTTCTGTGATGATCAAATGAGGTGGCCCATGAAAACGTTCTGAGCCTGCTTAGTGTGTCTGCTTGGTGCTCAGTGTTAGTAAGATGACTCTGATTTGAACTCTAGACACTGATTTCAGTAAGGAAGCTGGGAGGGAGGCACGCAAAAGCGGCACGGGGCATAATAAGTGAGAGGAGAATCCATCTTTCCTCAGAGGCCAACTGCCAGGTCTGTGACCTCTGGAGGGAACTGGTATCTCTGGGAAAGCCGACGAGAAGCCTATCTTGCCACTTCCCCAGATTGGTAGAGACCAAATATCCCACTGCGTGTGATGTCCAAGGAAGAAAAAATATAGATGCGCTCATCTTCCCTGAACCGTTGATTGTGATTGTCTTGTGAAAAATCCCATTGCTGTCTTTATGGCAAACTATAAAAAGTTATTTTTGTTCTTTGTTTAGCTAAGAATAACACAATCCTCCCTAAATAGCTATTTTATTATGACCACAACCAAAGCTGAAAACAATTTCATTTTCTCCCTTTGAGGTCCTTGGAAACCGTTTTCATTTCCTAATAAATGGAGGGAGACCAGGGTTTGTTTCTTAGAGACAGCAGACATGGGTGTGACCCAGGAGTTATAGCTGGGCGGGTGTCAGGAGGTTTTTTTCCCCCAGCCTGTGCTCCAGATGGCCTGAAAAGCATTTCAGAAGCCATTTGCAGTGCTCCTTCTCAACAGGCTCTGACCGTACAGGCAGAGCATGGGATCACATCATTTGGAAGCAGGAAAAATAAAAATATCCATGAAGAAATAATCTAGAGCATCAACAGCTCCCAGGACACGATAGGGCTGGAGGACTTCCCAGAGAGTGCAATGGATGAGTGCCAAAGGGCTGGGTACCTCTCTGTGCTGCCAGCTCAGCAGCAAGGCTCCACCTGTAACTCCATCCTGGACAATGGCCCCAACACTCCCATCGCCCCAAGCCAGAAACCTGAGTCATACTAGATATCCCCATGTCCCCACATGCCTCAGGTATCAAGTCTTCCTTATTCCTGTCTTGGGTTTTACTGAATTCACCTCTATCCCTCCACCCACTACGGCCACCTTTGCTCTGACACTGTCACCTTGCTCTCATCCGGGCTGTTACAGCAGCCCCTGATTGATCTGTCTGCCTCACCTTGCTCCCATCCATTTCTTCTCCATGTCCCCAGCTCTATCTTACATTTTCATCCTCAACTTAAATCTCCTGTCCTCTCTCAGATACCTTGAGGATTAAGTCCCAGTTTCTTAGCGTGGTATATAAGACTCTCCATTATTTGGTGTCTGCTTACCTCTTGTTACTTAGGAAGAATTATCCTTTTGTGAGATTGCTTTATAAAAATGGATCTAGATTCTTCATGACATATTTCCCAACATTCGGTGATGAAAAATACAGGGAAGTCGAAAGAATTGTACCGTGAAACCCATATACACACAACTTGGCTGCTACATTTAACGTTTTACAATAATTGTATTTGCTTTAGCGCATGTTTATTCACTCATTCTTTCCTCGATTCATGCAAACATTTAACTTTGTTCTTGGTGCATTTCAAAATAAGTTCTGGACCTCAATATTTTTCATTCCTTAACCGTCAGCATGCATATCACATCACCGTTAAACATTTTTTTGTACCCCATCCCCTTCCTCCAAGATGGCTTTGTTCAAAGCACGGATGGATATATTAGGACCAAAAGATTTGCAAAAGACAAAAGTTAAACATTAAATAAAGGCAAGATAAGGGGAAAGAAAAAGTTTATCAAGAATCTCTGACCGAAGACAATGACAGTAAATGAATGGAAAACTACCTCTGAGCTCCTCAGAAACCAAACATCATAGTAGGTATAATGGTTTAACCTTCTTTTAGAAGGCCCAGTAGAGACACATTTTTCTAAGTCTTAAAAGCTGTGAATTTGTCATAGGACTATATGTGTAAAGAGCACTTAGTAATGTAGGAAACAAAGAGAATAGAGTATAATGGTTAAGAACCCGGACTCCGAAGCCAGAGGTATTGAGTTCAAATGTACCCAAATTTCACGCTTACCGTAAGTGAGCTTAAGCAAAGACATTTAGTTGTGTTGAGATTCAGGTTCCTTATCTGCACAATGAGTATCTCATAGGACCTATTTCACTGTCTTCATTTGGTGAGTTTAGTCAAATAATACACACACAAAAATCACTTAACATAGTGCTGGGCACATAGTAAGCATTCAATACTTGTAGTTATCTTAATAAAAAGAAAGGCTTCAGTGGAAAGTTCTCACCTTTATAACATTAAAGCATGGTTTTATAAAAGTTTTACTGTGCCTAGACACAAATGATAATATTCAGGAAGTGTTTCTTTCTTTTTTCTTTTTTAATCTGGCTTAGTACAACAAAAAAAACCAGTAAACTCCTTGAGGAATTAGGAAGATATCAGTGATTACTTACCCAGTAATGATCCTTGCTTTTTCTTTCTAGCAGAATCAAAATTTTGTCCAGGTAGCAGAAAAAAATTGGAGGAAATGTATTCGTCTCCAGGACATGAATCATTCTAATTCTAAGTCAATCATACTAATTCCATTCATGTAAGGTAGTGATTGGTCTAGAAACAAATATTAAAACTTAAGGAGCAGTGTCTTGGAGTGAGTGTACAGAGAAACTCCTAATAAAAAGAGAGAGAACACTCCAAGGGAAGGCCTGTTTCTTACTTCCTGTTTTTAATGTTACCTAAGGATGTGATGCATGGTACCACAGTAGCCTCTTTGTGATTATGAGGAGAAAGCCAAGGAATTGCAAAGAAGCTGGTCCAAAGCTTTGTCTCCTAATTTCTCGTTATGTGAGCTGAATGAATATTTTTGAGCCATTTAAAGAAGATCATTCTATAATATTCAGCTGTAAGCATTCTTCATTAAACATAAAACAAGGAGTTCGTCCCTGTTGTTTATTAACTTTGTCAGGCTAGTTTAACAGCATCTGAAGGGCAGATAAAAGGCCTTTAAATGGGTTAGTGTTACATTGTGCATAATCACCAAGAGCAGAAAGCAGCCGTATTTCAGGAACCCCAAGTTTGAGTAGATGGCGGCAGTCATTCCCTGCAGCAGTTGCGGAAGCCCTGCTCACTGAGCTCAGCAAATGTTTGGCCAAACAGTTATAATCTCAAATGGCCCATTACTTAGGAACTCCATTTGGAGAGAGTGTAAGCTGGTCACCTGTCAAAGGCATTACCTGGAAGCATCTGAAAAAGCATCTTCAAGAGGCTCTTGCAGTTAGGGATTCTTACTGTCTGCTGGAACAAAGGCCAAGCAGTTGTGGCAGATGGATAAGTCAAGCCCCATGAGTTAAGGAAATGGCCATTTGCTGTGTGCTGCATTTTCACACATTAACTTATTGGATTGATGTGCAAAATCTTAGAAACCAACTGTATGCTTAGTTACCATGTAGCAGGGTTTAAGTGGGAAGAATCAAATTCTATTAGCAAAGTTGGGGTGCTAACAGATTATATTTGGTATAAATATAAGAATTCATAAGTGGGACTTGTATTCTGTATGTGATAACATAGCTCCAAAATCATTATGGAAATAAGTGGGAAACAAATGATTTAATATAAAAAAATACCTAGAACATGAAACTTCAGGAATGCTTCAAATATGAGAGCTGCCTATGGGAGGGGCTACGTGCAACCTAGAACAGTTGTGATGTACTTTCTCCACGGAGGATAATGAGAGGGGAATCGGGGAGGGAACGGACTTAGATTCACATGGTACAGACAGCTTCCTCTCGACTAAAATCCATTTCCTCTTCTTCCTGGGCAGACAGCGAATAGCGTTTCCCAGCTGCCCTTGCAGTTGGCCATGACTATGTGATGTGACTGAGGTCTAGCCAGTGGAATATAAATGGTAATATGTTTGCCATTTGCTGGCTTGAGCAGTAAAACCCCCCACATAGCCCACTCCATGCTCTTTCTGTTTCTTCCTTTTTGGTGCAGATGAGGAAGATACCCTACAAGATAACAAGGTTTCAATATGGAAGAAAGCTGGAGCCCTAAATTGCTGCATGGAGGAGAACTGACAACCACCCTAAATGACCTACTTGGGATTACCATGTGAGTGAGAAATAACATTACATTGTGCTTGAGCCATTGTACACTGTTTGATTCTGTTTGTTGCAGTGGTTTAGCCTGCACTAAGGAAAGCCACTGTGTATCTATTAAGTGCAAGGCATAGGTGTTTTGCCCTTCTGGAGTCCCATATTTACAATAATATACATATAAATACATACAACAAGATCAACATGAGTATTTTAGTCTCTGGTAAAGTGATTTCCCCTAGAAACTCACCTGTGTGTATGTGTGTGTGTATGTATATGTATATATATACACATATTTGAAAAGCCTGGTAGAATTAGAGGTGGCCTCCCAGGGCTTTGGGTTCTGCCACCCCCCACCTATGAGTCAAGAATAGTAGTGTATTCCCACCCAAGGTCCCAGGAGGAGAAAGAAGCAAACTGAGTTGTGGAAGCCAAGATACTTAATGATGTGATTCCTTCCCCCGTGGCCTTAGTCTGCATCACCCACTGATGCTTTTGTTTGAGTAGTGCGTCCATAAAAACATTTATTTCAGGAGGGTATTCATAAAGAATTTTGACTTCTGCCCTCATTTGGGTATGGAGAAAAGGACCGGCATTTCATATACGCATGTAGTTAGAACTATTTCAGAAAATGGCCAAGCAGCTGTCAGAGCGCAATAGAAGAAATACTTTCCCTGGTGAAGTCGAGAAAGCTTCAAGGAGGTCTTAAAAGATGAGTCGGAACTCACCAGTCTAGAAAAGGAGCAAGGGCATTCCAAGCAGAGAATAACAAATGGATTTTAGCCTTGTCAGGCTAAGGCCTTCACGGATTTGGCCAATTAGCCGGCCTGGGTGCCTGCCCCTGTCGCCCCACCATGGTAAATGCGGTTACAATCACCTTATCACCACAGCTTGTATCTCTGCCGGTTACCTAAGGACAGGGACATAAAATGCGCTCAGATAAGAGGCGAGTGTGCATCCCGGCAATCTTGTCAATTATCTCCGGGCTGATTTGCATGCCTGCTCCTTCTCAGCTCTGACACTGACTGGCAAAGAGGACACTGCTTTTTATCGGTGCCTATTGTGCTGTCAGGCTTGGTTTACAGCACAATAAGCTTACAGACACTTACAATTAATGAGCTTCTCAGGAGTGTTCAGAAACACATTAAAAATGAGCAGGTAGCAAATTATCTATGGGTTCCGATAATCTGCACTTACGTAAATATCCAGGTTTTTAGTAGACTGGAGTTGGCTAAAAGGCCCTGTCATTTGTCAGGTGGTGTGTCAGCTTAATGGGCCCCGGGGCTCGTTTATAGGTCACTGTCTCCCACTAAACTGTCTAAATTGTCAGCCTGCGTTACTAGCAACCCATCCACGCCTAAAGGGGTGGCTCCAGAACATGAGCCTTAGCCAAACTTGACATCTGTGTGTCTGTGCTCCAGTTCTGGGGGAATCACTACGGAATTCTGGGGAAAGTTCTCTTTGTTTTTTTTTTAAAATGTACATTGAAAAGAAAGATGCAAGTGTACACAGTATGGAAAAAAGCTCGTATGGGTTTGGTTTGTCTCTCAGCTTACTTGCTGTGTAATTTTGAGAAAGTTACTTAATGTCTCTGAGCCTCAGTTTCTTCATCTGTAAATGGAAATAATAACAGATTTGACAGAAGGATGAAATGAAACAAAGAACGCGAGAAATACTAAATTCACACAGCATTTGTGCCAAGTGTTGTAAACTCTTTACATTAACTCAATTTGTCCTGACAACAGTTTTACCAGAGGAAAGCACTATTTTGTAATCCCATTTTGCAGATGAGAAAACTAAGACCCTGAGAGGTTAAGTAATTTGTTTAAAGTCACATAGCTAGTAGCGAGTGATGGACCTGGTATTGACACACGGGCACGGTGACATCAGAGACCTTGCTCTAAGTACTCTGCTATACTACCTGGTGTGGTATCTGTGGTACCTGGAGAGGAGTTAGTTTGTGCTCTGTGAATGTAGGGAAAATAGAAAGGCGAACATGATACACACCCAGCTTTAAGAAAACACCAGTCTGTCAGGGAGATAAGACCATTTGAGTCCTTAGTGTTATAACTAGGGCAACCATATGTATCAGTTTTGATTGCTGCAATGAATGACCACAAACCTAGTGATTTGACCACCACCCATGTATTATCTCACCGTATCAATGAGTGAGAAATCCAGGCTCATCTCAGCTGGGTCCTCTGCTCAGGGTTTCAAAGGCTACAATCGAGGAGTCTCAGCAGGTTTACTTTCTGAGGACCAGGGTCCTTCTCCAGCCCTTGTCACTGCTGGAGGAATTTAGTTCCTTGCATCTGGAAAACCGAGGCCTTCGGTTCCTAGAGGCTGCCCACAGTTCCGGCTCACAGTTTCCATGGCGCTCTCCATAGGCAGTTTACGTCACAGCAGCCTGCTTCTTCAAGGCCCACGGGGGAATCACTCTCTTCGTGCTAAGACAGTCTTATACAAGGTTACATAATCAAGGGAGTGACTGTCCCGTCGCTCTTGCCATATTCTACTGGCCAGAAGCAAGTCAGCAGATCTGCCTGCATGCAAAAGCAAAAGGCTTAACTCAGTGGGGCGGGGGGGGGGGGGTGGTGGAGGGGGGTCTCTGCCACACCATACAATCTATTTGTTCAATTGGGACACTTACTAGTGAAAAGATGCTATGAATAAATGCTGGAACAACAGGCACAAACCGAGACTGTCCCAAGCAAACTTGGCTGTATGATCATCCCATCGACGAACAGCTATAAACCAGCAACTCATTTCAGGGCCAGTGGGGATGGACAGAGTGTAATTTTGACCAGGCAGATTGGAGAATATGCCATCGAGCAGGGAATTTCCTTTCAGGTTGTTCAAAATGGGTTACATTTCTCTAAGCAGAAATGGGATGGGGGCAGGAGAGCATTCCAGCAGAGGGAGCAGTTTGGGCAAAGATGCAGCAGTGAGAAGGAAACAGGCCAGGTTCTCCAAATGAGAGACGTCACCCCACTGACCCCCAGCCCCCAGAGGCTTGTCATGTGTGTTTCAAGCCCTTACTCCAGGAAAGCGGGTATAGGGTCCTACCTTGCTTCACGCTCTTTGGCTGGGGTTTCTGAATAGAGGGCACCTCGCCAATCCTTAATGCATCTGGGGTATTCCAGGAGACCCACAGGTTAGGGGAGAGGCCTGCGCTTTCTGCATCCTGACAGAGCTTCTCTTGTACGCACACATGGATCCAGAGCTTTCATCGGAACCACTCTTACCGGAAGGAGCAAAAAGGGGTAGGCTAATTCTATAAATTTGACTAATGATTTGTTAGAATGGAGATTAAGTAGCCATATCAGTCCACAGATCAGCTCTGCAATTGTCTTAATCAGAGCCGTGGTGAGTGAGTGCTCCGTGATTGTTTTTTCTGGGTCTCTTCCATGGAGCAGAATGTGCCTGGTCGACCTCCCTCCCTACTTCAGGGCACGTCTTATCTATTTCCCATCCATCTGTCCCCTTCTGTGGCTCAGTGACTGCTGGGAAAGGGGGTTTCTGACCCTCACATAGATAAATAGGAATGATCCTTGACATGGCAACTGATGGGTCCACTGCTGCCACTAGCCTCTTGATCAGGTGACACACGTGGGCCCCATATGAAAACCACCTCCCGGGAAAGGCCAGGGAAGATGCCATGGAGGACGAGGCATTTGGTTCAGATGGGATCTGAGTCCCCAGCTTGGGTTCCAGCAGAGAAGCTGGGCTGCAGACAGTGAGTTGCAGTGGTGCCGAGTGGCAATAACTCCTTGGCTACCTGCTCAGGGGCAGCGGACGGGCCATAGCCTGTCGCCTCAGGCAGAATGAAGCAGTTACACATGGTTGGAGCAAGGAAGGAAGAGGGAGAGCTAAGCAAGCCCAAAGAGCTAGAACACAGTGATTCTTCTCCTTTATACGGCGAAGGATATACATTTCCTGGATCTATGTACTCGTTTAATAAGAGCTATTTACTGGTCTTCATCTATGTGCTAGGCACTGGGCTTGGTTTTGGAAATTCAATGATGACCAAAACAAAAATTTCTGCCCTCATGGATCTTACAGTCTTGGTCAGGAACAGGCAGAGAGATAATAAGTAAGAAAACAAATAAATATAAGGTAGAATAAATGAAATGGGATGGTGGGGGTGTACCTGGTTAAAGAGAGGGAACGGAAGTTCTCTAAGGAAGTGACATTTTATCTGAGATGTGAAGGATGAGAAGGAGCCAGAAACATCAACAACATTGCAGACAGAGGAAGGAATGTATCTACATGCCCTAGAATTGGGAAGAGAAATCGGGGGAAAGAAACAACTGTGGCTGGAGTTAGTGAGTGAGCAGGAGCATGGCTCTGGGTGAGATGGAAGTGTGGTTGGAGCCAGGTCAGAAGTGTCACACTCTGGGGGCATGCTGATAACAGGGAAGGGGATGCATGGATGGGGGCAGGTATTTAGCATATTTCTGTACCTTCCTGTCAATGTGGCTGTGAACCTAAAAAAAATAAGGTTACAAGAAAGAGCTAGGAAGAAGTTGTGGCTCCTTTTCAAAGGAAGAATGTGAAATGATTTCGGTATAGATAGTATTTCCTGGTGATAATAGACAAGGAGTATTGTTCCTTTGGTCAGAAAGCCATGGTCATTACTAGGGAGACTGACAGAGTGGCGAGACCAGTACCCTGGCAGTCAGATGCAAAAGCCACAGGATTCTTCTGAGATGGCAAAGAAGGAGAATGAGGGTGGTTCCACTGATGGAGCAACTTCTACCGGCAGCAAGGTCCTCCTGATCTTCAAAGGACAATGTCTTCAGGGCAAAAGATCCTTTAGCGCCCTGAGAGGAGCAGAGGAAAATATGTGTGAGGGGAAGAAGGAGGCAGGGAGGAGGTAAAATGGTCCAAGGATGGGGACCGTGCTGCCACCAGATCACGGCACCAGGAGAGGGGTTTCTGAGTGCCTGGGGCGAGTGACATTCCCTGCAGGCAGGTCTAAAGGAGCATGCACTTAGCAAGATGGAAAAGGCATGCTTCCTTCCATCCTCATGCTTCAAACAAGAGAATGGCCACATTCACAGGTCTTGTCCGCAGACAGCAGTCCTTTTAACAGAAAGCGATTGTTAGTTTTCCCACTTTCCCAGAAGGAATTTCCCAGCGGAAAGACAAAAAGACCAATGGTGTGGCAGACACTTACATGCATGTAAATTCACTCCAAAGAAAGAGTTAAAGTGCTTTCTAATATAAATTGGTTTTCGGTATTTCAGTGCCAATATAATTAGATTGTAACAAGCAAAGCCCTGTAACATAACACAGCGAAAATTTGAAAATTTGATTCTGCCTGGCAAACAACCAAGTCCCCGCGTGTGCGCAAACCTGACATTAATAAGCTACAAGAGATTACATGATTTAGAAAAGAAGCACTTGGTGTTACCAAATCAAATAATAGATCTCTAGGCTATAATTAGGAGAATTGGGACTCAACAATGAAGTCATAATACTGTAATTTAGCTGTGAGTAACAGAGCCATAGAGGCACATTAGGAGGTGGATGGTGTCTCAGTGACGTGCTGCTCCCCGGGGGGCAGCTGCTCCCACGCCCCACATGCAGCCACCTGTTGGCACCGTGATGCCACAGGATGGACCCTGTCCTGCTGTGGCTTCATGGCAGAAAGTCTCTGGGACCCTCCTGTTTTGCACACAGGACTTTCAAGATGCAGCTCCTCAGGGCCATCTGAGGAAGGCAGAGTGCCCGCCAGGGCTAAATGGGCAGATTGCTTCCTCAGAGGGCTTTCGGGGCCAACAAAGGACACATTACAAATGCAGACACATACACAAAGCAAAATAAACACTGCAAAAAATAAAAATGGAGGGAGAGAGGCCAGCAGCATCATTCCCAGTCCCAGAGCTGCAGGGGATTGTCAGGTTGGGTGAGCGTATTTTTCCTCTGAAATAGTTTCTACGTAGACTGTGCAGAGCTTTCCTCAACCACCTCCTGGCAGAGTAACACAATCCATGCTCTTAGGTCATAAAACCATATAATTGCACATTGAAAAGAAACCTTAGCAGAGCTTCTTAACCCGGGGTCCCCTAAGGGGTCTGTGGATAGCACTGAATTTCAATATAATTGGTTTTCTTTGTAATCCTATGAATTTTATTTTATGCATTTCAAAACATTATACTGAGAAGGGGTCTGTAGCAGACGTTGGAGTTGCCCTTCAGCATATCCCCTGGACTTTTCTGCACACTCCAGCTGGCTTCCAACTGCCAATATCTGGGTCTGAAAACTTTCCATCCCACCAACGAGGCAAAGCAGCATTGCCCAGTGCCCACATGTGGCAGGTCGGAAGTGCCAGGGCATTAACACCCCTGGAGCAGGCGTGTGATTGCCTCAGTGCCCTCCCCCTTCAGGTGGGAAGATGCTTTTGCAGTCCTTGCCCCAGGATAGCCTGCAGGAGTAAGCTCCAGTTGTCCATTTTATTGGCTGCCTTTCCTTTCCCACTTCTTGATGGGTATTTCCTACACCTCCCAAATAAGTAACTTGCATTCAGGATCTGTTTCTGATAGAACTCCAATAAAGATAGGGTCACAGGCCAAAAAAAAAGCAAAAAAAAAGATTAAGAAGCCCGCAAGGTATAATCACTATTTCACAGATGAAGAAACTCAAGCACAAATAGCTAAGCACCTCGCTCTACCAAAGGGAGTAGGAAGTATGACACTCACTTTCTATGGCTATTAAGATGCTCATATCTTGCTTACTTATTCATTTTCCACACTTCACTCTTCCAAGTTGATTTCATTTTTCTCCTTACGCCTCAAATTCTCTCCCACAGCAGCCATTGGCCCAGCACTGCTCTAAAGCAGAGCCATTGGCTGGAAGTTCTTTTCCTCTCTGCCCTGAATAAAGGGAGTGTGGCAGGAGCCCTGCCCTGCGTGACCCTATTCCTGCTCCCAGGCCTCAGCTGAGTTCTGGCCCTAAGATGAGCTCCAGCCAACTGTGGGAGAAGAGTCATTCCTGCACATTCAACACCAATCGTTTCCATTCAGTTACCCCTGGAGCCAGATGGTACTGGCGGATAAGCTTTATCTGTTCCAGGATTCTGCCAGAGGATTTAGCACTGGGGTGGCAAATAGGGTTCTTGTTTTATTTACATTTGTATCAATTACTTATAAAGGACAGTGTTTCCATTATGATTGAAAACATCTTATAGAAGTACTACAATATAATAAAAGGAGGCTATAAGGTTTCAAGTAGAAGGAAAATAGGAATACACTTATAATAGGAAGCCGGAAATAAAGTTACACAGAAATACGTCATCATCATCACGATAATAAAGCTCTTTACAGTGATGATGTCATTTAATACTTACAGTAACCTCAGAAGTTGGCGTTGTTGTTTTCAACAATACCAACTTCCTTACGTGAGGAAACTTACAGAAAGGAGTTCAGTATTTTGCCATTCATTTCTCAGGCTTAACAGTTGCTTCTTTTTTCTTTATTCCCCATATATATATATATATATATATATATATATATATATATATATATATATATTAAAAAAAGCTACTTTTCCCCTCTTCCCCCCAAGTTGAAGAAATAATCTTGGCTTGCTAGTCAGACAACGATCTAATTAAATTCTTAAATCTTATTTTGAATGGCTTGTAAGATCTTACTGTGATTGTCTCAGTTAATGAATATGAATCTCTAAGTTTTACACATTTTGACACAGAAAATAAAGCAAAACAAAAATTATTTGAGATATTATGGGTAAATTGTCCTCAGGCAGGGTGACGTTCCCAGACTTCCACAAAGATAGGAATTCCAGCCAGGAAGTGAGTATCAGAAAAGGAAACAAACAAACAGAAAGGAAACCCTAGACCAGGGAGGCTTCATGTGTGGGCCCAGAGAGGCAATTCCTTTGTCAGAATAGCCGTGCCCTCTGTTGTCTATTCCTCACCATCTCAACATGATGATTAAAAAGAACATGTAATTTCCCTTTTCTAAAACTTTTACTGCATCATCCTCAGAGAGGATTAAAATGCAGTGCTCTTTAAATAGCATTCAAGGCCATCTCTTGCCCATATAGCTGTACTGTCCTCTCCTCTCTTTCATTCTCTCTTCTTCAATCAAGTTCTAACAAACACCTCCAAATATGCCATGTTTTCTTATAGTTTTTCTCATGACATTCCCTCTTTCTGAGGAACCACTTATACCTAGTTCTGTTCTCACCCTTCTAAAGGTTTGGCTGCCCGTCCTCTGAGTCATATAGTAATAATGTATTCAAACATCTGTCTTTTCCCTATTTCACACTTTTCTCCCCCTATTTCACTCTGCTCCAAGCAAGGACTCAGCTCAAATGTCGTTTTCTCAAACAAGCCTTCTCTGACCACTTTACGTCAATCTTCCCTCACTCTCATTCCTATAATGGAGAAATATTTTGAAAAATATTCATGTGGACTCTTCTTTTGAGTTTATGTCCATGACCTTCTCCCTCATCTGCCATCTTCTGTACAAGTGGAAGTGGACAGGCAGTGAATTGCAAGGAGAATTAGGAATGGTACAGAAGGGAAGGAAAGAAAAAAGGAAGGATGAAAGGGAGGAAAAATGGAAGGAAGGAAGGAAAGCGAAAGAGGAAAAAGAGAGCGAGAGAGAGAGAGAGCGAGAGAGAGAGAGAGAGAGAGAGAGAGAGAGAGAGAGAGAGAGGGATTGTGATTAAGAGTTGATTTTTCTACCTGTACAATAGAATTTTGTGGAAAGTAAAGTCTTGCCAATCAGGCTTTTCAAGATTGTAGAGAAAGAGCAATTTCTAAATCCCTCCTGTTTAGCCTGTTAAGTGCCAAGTCTGCTGGATTAGATCATATTCTCCACCCTACCCTCATGTATAAGCATGAAATTTTTTGTGTGTGCATGACGAAGTTTGCATTTCCTGTATTACTTCAAGTTTCTATAATTAGCATATATTCATTTCATAATTATAAAAATTAAAGACGTAAACAACAGTCATGTCAAATGTCTACAGTAGTTCTCTAGAAGTAGTGAATTTTTGGTTATTTCTTTAGAGCTTTGCTCTTGTTGTTGCTATTTTTCAAATAAACTTTTAAAAAAAATTTTAGAAGTCTTACTTTATAGAAAAATTTTGAAGATAATACAGAGAGTTCTCATATACCTTACACCTAGTTGCCCCTCTTAGTGATATATTACATTTTTATGGAACATTTGTCACAATTAGTCAATATTGATACAGTATTAACTAAAGTTCATACTTTATTCAGATATCTTTGGCTTTTACCTAATAGTCTTTCTGTTTGGAGCCCATAGAGCAGGGGTGTCCAAACTTTTTTCAACGTTTTTTACCAACGGCCATATGCGGTAAAATACACAAACAGCTGGGCCACTCACTCGAGGTGAAGTACATATTGCCTCACCTGGTTTATTTAAGTAAACTAAATATATTTTTGGAATTTGCTGCGGGCCAATAAAAAATGGATTGCGGGCCGCAGTTGGCCCGCAGGCCACAGTTTGGACACCCCTGACATAGAGGATACTATATTACATGTAGCCATCACGTTCTCTGGCTCCTCTTGCCTGTGATAGTTTCTCAGGTTTTTCCTGGTTTTGATAACCGTGACAGTTTTGAGGAGTACTGGTTAGGTATTTTGTAGAACGTACGTCAATTGTGACTTGTCTGATATTTTTCTCATTATTAGTGCAGGGTATATATTTTGGGGAAAAGACCACGGAGGTAAAGTGCCATTTTCATCACATTATATCAAGGGCACGTGCCATCATCCTGACTTATCACTACTGATGTTGACCATGATCACTCGGCTGAGTGATGCTGGTCAGGTCTCCTTACTGTAAAGCTACTCCCTTTCCACACTGTGCAGCCCAAATCAAGGAGTAAGCATTTATGCTCTATCTCCTTGAGAGCAGAGCTCTACAGAAAGGATTTGAAATTCTTCTGCACAGGAGGTATGTCTGCCTTCTCCATTTATTTAATTATTCAATCCTGTATTTATATCGGTATGAAACCATGAATATTTACCTTGTACTTGGGTTATAATCCAATACTACTTTATTTACTTTTGCTCGTACTATCTGACCTTTGACCATCGGGAGTTCTTTCAGTTGGCTCCTGTGTCCCTTTGACATAATCCCTGTCATTGTATAATTTTGGGCACTGTAAGATGTTCCAGGCTCATCGTGTGTATTTCCTGCCCCACTTCTAGAATTGGTCATGTCTCCTTGTAGAAACCATGATCTGGGCACCTGAGGGTCCCTTGCTACTGGAGTGTCATTCTTTCTAGGCCCTCTCAACTGATAGCAAGGAAGTATTTGTGTATACTAATCTATATCTATACACATATCTATAAATATTTCTGTACGTTACTATCTGTATCTATAATAAGCTAAACATGAGCTCACACGATATCTTCAACACTAATCAGTTACCACATGGATCATTCTAGTGTCTTCCCTTTGCTTATCTCCAACCTTCCACTCCAACAGTGAGAAACCTGGTTTCCACCATCCAACATCCATTTATTTGTTTAATTCCAGGGACACATATAATGGTATCAGAATTGTTAACACATACCAACTTGGGAAACAACTTTATCAACTAGAATACAGTGCTTATGTACCATTTCTTTTGACTTCAGTCTCCCAGACTCCACTCATTTTCGAAGTAACTTATGTCGGCCTATTTTGTGTCTCAATCCCTTCAAAATGAAATTGTTTTATACCATTGTAAAGTAGTTAGATTGTTTTGTCACATTTTACATTTCATCCTGAGATCTCCTGATTTTTAAAATTTGCATAATGAAGGTTTACTCTCTTGCTATAAATTTCTATGGGTTTTGATAAATGCATAGTTTAATGTACGCACCATTTCAGCAGGACACAGAATAGATTCACTGCCCTAAACAAATCCCCTGTACTTCATTTATTCAACCATTTCTCCCCCCACCTTCCAGGCCCTGGCCACCACTAATCTTTTTCCTGTTTCTGTAGTCTTGCCTTTTCCAGAAAGTCATATAATTGAAATAGTATTTTATATGATTCTGCTTTATCTCCTCTCTTAGAATATCAACTACACTTATTTAAAAAAATAATTTTAATAGTTTCCCTGTAGTTGCCAATATACATTTTGAACTAATTTAGTTACACCTTCAAATAGCATTATACTACTCCATGTGTACACGTGAAGGTACAGAGTATTCCCCATCCTTCCTCCCTTCACTTGTGAGTTATTGTCATTCATTTTCCTATCAGTATGCTATAATCACCAAACATTCTTTTTTTTATTATTATTAGTTTTCTGGTGCACAAAACAATGTACTAGACATTTATCATTTATACCCTCACACAGTGATTACCCCCCTCCCCTATCTAGTACCCCTCTGACATCGTATACAGCCATTACATTTCCATATATACATACTTTCTCACATTTCTAACTATATATATAGTTAGAAGAAGCGGAGTACAGCATTAGGAATAGAGACAGTGGAAATGTAATGCTGTGTGAGACGTCAGAGGGGTAGTGGATGGGGGGAGGGGGCTTATCACTGTGTGAGGGATAGAAATGATTGTTTTGTACAATGGAAATTAATAAAAAAAGAATGTATTGGGCGATTATAGCATACTGATAGGAAAATGTATGACAATATTCACAAGTGAAGGGAGGAAGGAATGGGGAATACTCTGTACCTTCACGTATACATATGAGTAGTATAATGTTATTTGAAGGTGTAACTAAATTAGTTCAAAATGTATATTGCAACTCCAGGGAAACTATTAAAAATACACACACACACACACACACACACACACACACACACACACACGAGGTCTGACAATTAAGTTCGTGAACTCACCCTAGAAAAAGCGCCACATACCTCACTGCTGAATATCACTACAGTCACCTTCGAAGTACTCCTCTTGGAAAGCTATGCACTGATGCAAGTGCCTAGTCCACCCTTCAAAGCAATTTTGGAAATCTTTCTGGAATGGCATCAGAGCTGTTGTCATAATTAAAATTGATGTCCTGAATATCATAAAATTGTCTTCTTTTCAATATTTCCTTTGTCTTTGGGTAAAGAAGGAAGTCATGGGGGCCAGATCAGGTGAGTAGGGAGGGTGTTCCAATACCGTTATTTATTTACTGGTGAAAAACTTCCTCACGGACATGCTGTGTGAGCTGGTGCATTGTCATGTTGCAAGAGCCATGAATTGTTGGAGAAAAGTTCAGGTCGTTTAAGTTTTTCATGCCAGCCTTTTCAGCACTTCCAAATAGTAAACTTGGTTAACTGTTTGCCCAATTGGTACAAATTCACAATGAATAATCCCTCTTGTATCAAAAAAGGTTAGCAACATCATTGCAACAAAGTTCGCGAACTTAATGTCAGACCGTGGGCGCGTGTGGCATGTGTGTGTGGTGTGTGTGTGTGTGTGGCGTGTGAATGTATAATGTTGTATGTATTTATATATGAATAAATATCCTTAGGTATAGATAATCCTAAGGTATAGAGGTTGTCCATTTATTAATGTTCTCTGAGCTCCCTAAATCTTTGATTTAGTGGCCATCACTAATGTTGGGAATTCCTAGTCATTATAACTATAAATTTTATTCTGTCGTGCATGCTCTCTTCTTTTGGTTTTCCAATACACATATGTTACACCTTTTAAAATCATCTCATAGTTCTTGGATGTTCTGTTGTTCTTTTTGTCTGTTTATTTAATTCATTTTTTTTTTTTTTTTTGTATTTTAGTTTTAGAAGTTTTTTATTAACCTATTTGCGAGCTCGTTGACTCTTTCTTTTTCTGTGTCCCATCTACTGATAAGGGCATCCTTCATTTCTGTTAGTTATTTTGATTTCTGTCATTTCCTTTTGATTTTCTTAAAATTTGCATATCCCTGTTTACATTAACCATCCATTCTTGCATCTTATCTGTTTTTTCCATTATGCCTCTAACATATTAATCATAGTTATTTTATGTTGTCTGATAATTCCAACATCTGTGTCATATATGAGTCTGGTTCTCATACTTGCTTTTTCTCTTCAGATTGTGGTGTGTTTTTTTTTTTTGTTGTGTTTTACTTTTAGCATGCCTTGTAAATTTTTGTTGAGAGTCAGACATGTTGGGTGGTAGGAACTGAAGTAAATAGGCCTTTGATGTGTGGATTTGTGGTAATCTGACTAGGATTTGGGGTATGTTTAATGTTTGTTGTAGGTGCTAGAGGCTTCAGATTTCCCGTGTCTTAGTCTTTTGCCTCTCCTATTGTCTTTGGGCTTCCTTAAGTACTCTTCCTCAGAGAGAATCTTATAGTTCTTTTAGCTGAAATCCACTATTATTGTGCTGGAACCATGTTGGTGTGGTGGGGAGGAAAGAAAACATTGTGTACGCTTATGATGAAAGCTTGGTATTTTAGTAGGCCTGTGTCTTTGGGCTGTGACCTTCACAAGTGTTTCTGCATTGGTGTGGCTTTTTCCCCAATTAGGTAGAACAGGAAAACTAGAGGAATCTGGAGTCATCTACATGTCCTTCTCCCGAGTAGGATAAGGCTCTGATGGTCCTTTCCCTCCTGGAGAGGGCGGACAAGGCTGTGGGCATAGTTCACAATCATTACTGTTTCCCTTTTTCTGCCAGAGCCACTAAGGAATTCTTGGATCATCACCATGAGAACTTAGTGGGGTTCCTAGAGGAAAAACCCATGAGAGTGTGGGGGCTCCCCTAAGACAGCAGCCCCCAGGAGTTTTCCACTCTTGCGCTAGCCCACACTCACCCTCAAACAATTCGTCAACCTCACCATTTTAGTGTTCCTACCAGTTTATAGTTCCAGCAGCTTTGGCTCCAGGTAAGTACATCTCAGTTATGCATCTCTCTGGATTCACCAGTCGCTCCAGGTCATGGGGTGTTGGTTTACCCTGTAACCTCAATTCTCTGATTGGTCTAAAGCAATTCAATGGTTTTTAGTTTTCTAGCTATTTTCTTATTGTAAGGATAGAAGTGATGACTTATAAGCTCTTTACACGTCAATGCTGAAACTTGGAGTCCAGCTATGAGATTTTTAATCTATGACATAGAAGAAGGAAAAATCTATCCTTTTCTACCTGAGAGATTTTGAGAGAAAGAATAGACAGAGGAGTCATGACGTTCTGATGCCAGGGTATTGCATTTCCTCCCCCCATCATCTCAGGACTGAACCTTAAAGGGAAGTGGCTTAGAAACATAGATTGGGAGAGGGGAGCACGGACAGGGAGTTTTCTTTCTGCCTTTCTTCCATCATAGAATTCTGGGAAAGTGGACTTCCTGGATCTGCCCACCTCCCCAGCCTGCCAGGGCTGGCAGTACAGTACAGGAGAGTCAGTATAGAAAGACGCTAGCTTACAGCTCTCCTAGGCTTCTCCTGGTTCCCAACTGTAAGTAAAAGACTCAGAAGTTCCTGAATGGGGACTTAAAAGGTAATTGCTTCGGAAGCCAATAGACCTGCAGTGGAGTCCATCACAATAACAGTAGCAATGGCTCCCAGCAGAAGGATGCAGAATGGGGGCTAGAGCTGACGGTCTTGGCAGAGGCAGAACCTCTGATGGGCCTCCAAAGTCAAGGAGAGCTGAGATGAAGATTGGTTAGCCAGGGAAGACTTCCGAGTCCAGATTAAGCTGAGAGATAGAAGCGAGCCTAAACACTTGCCACAGACCCAGGCACAAATAGATGAGTGCCATGAGATAGAAGAAGACATTGTTTCAGAGACCAGAAAAGTTAGAGGACAGTACAAGAATGCCTCAAAGATCGGAGAACACCTTCTCCTAGAATAGCACAAGGTCCCAGGTAAGGCTCTCCCCTCTCCACATCCCCAGATGTCACCTAGATTTGCAGTCAAAGGTGGAAAAGTAAAATCTAGACTTTTTAGATGCTTGCATCAGATCAAAATGCTAGATTGGTCTAAGAAAGTTAATTTTTTTTCCATGCTAACCACCAGGAAACATAAGAAGAATGTCAGAGAAGTTTAGAAATGTAAATAAAATACATTTTCTCTGTGCCTGTCTGAGTATAGTGGGTGATTTGTGGCTCCGCTGCGTTTTCCTTTCCAGTACTCTGATTTACATCTTTGTAACACTTGTCCTTCTCTGAAGATACCTTATTGATTTATTTGATCAGTCTGTCTACCCTATTAGAAAGAGAGCTTGGAGAAAACAGTGGCCTGTCCTGTCTCAGTCACCACTGGGTCCTCTGGGTCCGTAAGACAAGCTCGAGCTCATTGAAAGTACTCAGTAAATACTTGTTGAATACATGGTACTGTGCAAAGAAAGCGTCTGTATCGGGTGAGGCAAATGGATGGAAGAATTCTGAACCTCAAATAATTTTTATATTAACTTATAGTTATTAAATGCTAAGCATTTTGCAAATACTGATTCATTTAAATACTTATAACAGCACCATGATGGCAGTACTGTTATTATCTACAGTTTGCAAATGATGACATGGAAGCACAGAGAAGTTAGGTAGTCTGTGCAAAGTCACAGAGCTTACAAGAGCACACAGGACAGGCTGGCCGCAAAGCCTGCATGCCATCCACCACGTCACCCTGCCTCTCAGAGTCTCACGTGTGGCCTCAGCTCCCCGCCTTCTTCCCTTCCTCCCTCATGCCAGATGAGCCACAGACGGCTAAGTAGGCAGCGAACACTTCTCAAGATGTTTTCATCGATTTTGCCAACACTCAGCTGCTTTATCGGTTCTGATGAAACATTTGTGACAACCACAGCAATTGCAATGATCATTTCCATGCTGAAAACATTTGCCTACAAAGCAGACATTTTCTCTTCAAAGTAAACATTGGAGCTGCTGAGAAGCTGCCGCCCGTACCCATCCATGCCTCTTCCTCCAATTTAGAATGCCTCCACGCAAAATCCCCCACGCACGGATGACGGCAGACAACAGGAAGGGGACTTATCCTCCAGGTGGCCTCATCTGACACTCCGAGGCCAGTCGGGAGGTGTCTCCCTTCATCCCCACCTCGCTCCCCCAATCCTGGTACTTACTTCACACATATTAGTAGCACTAGGTGCAGGAATTAACCCTTTTCTACTATGTATTTGTTCCTTGTCTTGACTCTTCATGATACAAACGATGCTTTATTGATCTTAAACCCAGCACTTGGTGCATTTGCTTAATTAATTTATTAATAGTAAGCAAAAGATCTTGAAAGGACCCCTAAAGCTGGGTCTGTTAGTGTTCAGAGGAAACTACATCAGAAGGCAATAGAGTTGGATGGAAGGAGGAAGAACTGCCTTAGGATAGTTTCCCTAAGTATATTTCTGTAAGTCCCATCCCAGAGGATATCAATAAGGCGTTTGGTAAGGGGGTGAGGTAGGTGGGATGGAGAGGCTCTCATTGCCAAATAAAATGAATAAATGCAGTTAAGCTGGATTTAAAGTCAGAAGGGTTCTTGTATGAGGGGCTTCTCAGAGCCTGTGGCATGCCAGGGTTCAAGGTGAAAGAGACATGTGATGTGGAACATTTTGCAAATGCATTTGTCCACAGAGTCATTTCTTTGCCAGGCTCTTTAGGGTCCTGGTAGACCATGAAACCAACCTGAAAACAATGTTATTTGCACAGGCAAAGGGAGAACCTCAATCCCTTCATGTTTTGCATGGGCAGGAATGGGCAGACCGCAGAGAGCCTATCACGGGCACAGATGAAGTCTTCCTGAGAATGGAAAGCCTCTCTCTAGGTCCAGATGGCATCTCTGTAGGAATAGCTTTCCAGACACATGGAAACATGTGCTGTAGACATAAAACAATGGACCAGTCCGTGCCAGGCAACCACGCTGGGTCCTCTCAGGAAGTTAATTTAGCCCCAACAGCCTGTAAGGTTGGCATTATAATCCTATTGCACAGACGAGGAAACTCACGGACCACGGAGACTGGGTCTCACGCAGACAAGAGGAAAGTATTCGGGACACCAATTCAGTGCCTTCTCTACTCCTTCTAGCTGCTTAGATGAAAACTAAAACCCAAAAGGGTAGGTCAAAGTTACCTCAAACAGTTACCTCTCTTTCGCGGGTCTGGTGTCTACAATAACAGCCCTCTCCTTGCCGGTCCTTCCTTGCAGGATCTGACCAGAAATGACCTTTCTGAGGGTGCAGGGAAGGCAGCCGGTGGGGCAGGAAAGGGCCCCTCCCCAAGGCAGACGGAAGCCTCTTCTCATCCCTCATCTACACACCGAATCACGAACTTTGCAAGCGCTCTTAAGTGATTGTGACTGTTTCGTTTTCGACACATCAGTCGGCCTGTTCGAGTAATTTTATACTTAAATTATTTAAATGCAATCTATCCATTGAAGCAATTTCCCCTGCACAGGAGAAGTGTTTTCTTTTTTAGGGAACTGAAGCATGATAAATAAATGAATAAAGACTTGTAGCAGTGTCTCTCTCCTCTCTCTCTCTCTCTCTCTCTCTCTCTCTCCCCCCCCCCCCTCCTAAAGAAAGCACTTCGACTGCAAGTCCCTCTTGTCAGAAATCTTGGAACTCATAATATTCCCCATGGTTCTGCTGCTCAGCATTAAAAATAACCAAAGACCCGAGTCACGGGTTTTTGTTTTTCTTTTTCCTAGACACGAAGCACATTTTACACCACAATGCCCGGGATGACACAGGGACTGCTCAGAGCTTGCTAACATTCTCCGCTGCCTCTCTCCCCAGGCCTGCAAGCAGTTAGAATGGCTTAGTGGTGATCACAAATGCTGTCCCATTTGGAAAGCACTTCTTTAAGGCAGCGCAGATTAAAATTCATGAAAGGCGGCTTGCTTGCATAAATAAATTAAAAGCTGCAAAACTAAAGTTTAAACACCCATACACAACTAGCATTTTGCAAACACCATATGCACTGCGGGTGTCAATTCTGGGCTGTCAAGCAAGAAGTAAGGAGAGGCCTCGTTGGATTTGAATTCATAAAACTGGAAGCACCTTGATCACCTTTGACACAAAGGAGCTTCAGCAGCAATGTGTGAACTAATTGATTTGAACCTTGTCTAAATGCATATGGATTTTAGGGGAGCATGCCAATATCTGGAGAGTATTGTGAAAAGAAACAGAGAGAGAAAGAGCACAGGCTTTGCGATATGACAATGCCAGGTTCAAATCCTAACTCTTGAAATTATTATGTTGCCTTGAGTAAATCATGGGAAGTCTCTGATAGCTAGTTTTCTCATCTATAAAGTAGGCATATGAAAACTAACCTCTAGCTGTTGACTGTTGCATGAAGACTAAATGATATACTCTACATAAAGCAGCTGGCAGGGAGAGATCTCACACACTGTTAGTTCCCTTCTTCCGGTTTTTATCTTACATTTATATCATGGTGGCGATGGGGCAGGGAATAAGTTATGGGTTCAAAAGCCTCAGCTCTGAGCTCTGCCATTCCTGGCTGTATGACTTCAGACGACTCACTTCATCTCCCAAAGCCTCATTTCCTTATTTGTAGTTAAGAGGTAACGCTACCTCTCTCCCCCACATATATAACCTCTGGCAAGGGATCTGGTCCTTGCAACACTACATTAGGCATGGCTGGCAACCTTATCTCCATTTCTTTAGTAAGGAAACATGCTAAAAGAGGGGGCTGAGTGAGCCCAAAGTGACTTAGAAGGTGAGCGCAGGCCCAGAACAAAGGGCAGGTGAGCCTAACTGCCCTATCCATGCAGCTGGGGTCTTCCTCCCCTCCTAGTGCCTTCTTCCTGCTCCAGGCTGCTCAGGGCCTGCCAGGGAAGCGCTGGGTCCAGGGTTGTCCCAGCTGTAGGCATTTAGGGCCTGCCCCATCCTGGCAGAATGAGTATATTTTCATCCCATATGTTGCAAAGCCTTGCTGCCAAATTCTGATTATTCAGTGCAATTGGCATTAATGGGTTGATTTCAGTCCCTCCTGAGAACAAGGTTTGCTTCTTTGTAGGCTTTTCTGAATTCCCAAGCTGCTATCTCAGACGGGAGAGTGCTGGAATTGGAGTTCCACACGCTGGCAGTGAGAGCAGTGAAAGGGCCTACGTTGGCTTGGAATAAGTTCCCCTGTATGAATTGCTCTAGTAACAGGGATCAAATCTGGAACGTGGGAGTGCCCTCTGTCATTCTCTAACTGGAACTCTCTAGTAGTTCACCTCAGGAATCATCAAGAATCAGGCCTCGGCCCAAGGGAGCTGATTCTAAAACACAAAGTGTATCCATCAGTCGTCCTTAGTGTCAAGCAACAGAAGTAAAATTCTGGCGGTTATAATCAAAAGTGGGAAAGGATAGACTGGCCATCTGAATCCTCCGCTATAAAACACCTAGAAATCCTAGAAAGAAATGATAAAAGTATATAGGAGCTTGTAAAAGTTTGTAAGAAAGAGAAATCCCAAGGGGATTAAAATAAAGAAGAAAACTACATCCTGTGAGCTGACCCTGTAACTGCCCTAGTAAATAGGTGGAGAGATAAAAAGAGGCCTGGGAGGGTATCAGTCTCATTGATCTAAAAGATTTGGATTTTTATACCTACATTAGAACAAAAGACCAAGGCTTGGGCCTGTACAATTTGATGCTTGAACAAAGGCCCTTACATAAAGCCAAGACACTCAAAGGGTTACACCATAACTACAAGAACAGGCTTAAAAATCCACTCAATCCATTCTCTTTTATACCAAGTTATGTGCCTATCTCGGTTGAGGCTCTGAGAGAGAAAAGAAAAATCTTCTCTAAGAATAGGTAACCATAAGAACACTGCTTCATGCAGGTTTGGAGTTTCAAATCTATATTATCCATGTTTTGTGACCCTGACCTCCCAATACAAGAAATTAACAACCACCACCACAAAATTAGATCCTAAAGAGAGAAACTTTTGGGTAGTTGGCAGAAGCAAGGACTAACAACTCTCTGGAGTGATGGGCCTTCAACCTAGGTAGTATAGGATTTATACAAATAAAATCCACTATAGATGTATCCATAATGCAAATATATGAGTGTAGTAGAGACTCCTGATTGCCTATCCCAATAATTTCCATCTTTTCTGGCTTAGATCTTGAAAGTATCAAGTTCCTTGGCAGCTAAGGGTAGCCACATTACTACATTCTGACTAATAGGTTATAAACAGAAGTGTTGTATAGGAGCTTCCAGTAAATTTTACTCAAAAGACAGCTGCCCTGTCCCCATTGCTACTTCTTTTTGCCCATCCTGCTGTTTGGAGCACAGATGTGATAGCTAGTGCTCCATCTCGATCATGAGGGACCTCTGGGAAGTGGCACCATATCAACACTGACTGCCTACATCACATCAGCACTTTTATATGAGAAAGAACTTGTCTTCTATTGTTTACATCCTTATTTTCCTTATTTCTGTTGTAACTCATAGTGAAACAAAATCCTACTAATCAGCGAGGGTAAAATCTACCATGAGTCAAGTCAGCAGGTAAAATAAACAACAGGACTGTTCCCAAAAGGAGTTAGATAATATAAATATTGGAAAGTGATTACAAAATAATTGTCTAAGTAATTAGCTACATAAAGGAAGAAAAATTATATATGAGAAAAGAACAAGACATTAAGGAAAAAGGTATATTTTTTTAAAAAAAAACAATAATAGTAATAGAAATAAAAAATGACATCATTGAAGCAAACCAACAAAAAACTACAATAGATAAGTTAAATAATCAAGTACACAGAAAGAAAGATAGTGAACTAGAAGGTATAACTGAGAAAAATTACCCAGAATGCAGAACAAAGAGAGAAAGCATCAAAAAATCTGAAGGAAAGTTGAAAGATGTAAAGATCAGAATAAAACTGTCCAAAACACATCAATTAGGAGTTCCCAAAAGAGGCAATATACAGAATGAAAAAGATGCAATATTTGAATAGCTAATGGCTGAAAATATTCTATAATTAATAAAAGGCATCTATTATAAAATTTAGGATTCACAATTAATAAGAGACTAGATAGATTAGATAGATACGTAGATAGATAGATAGATAATCCACAGAAATACATTAAATGAAACTGTGGAAATTTGAAGAAAGATCTTAAAGCAGCAAGAGAAGAATCTGATTAACTGACAGAAGGCTTCTCCATAGAAACAAAAGGAAACACTGACATGAAGAGTTCTATGAGTTAAAGTCCATCCACATCACTGTAGCTTTATACTCACAGTTCACAAGTCACATATGTGCTTACAGCCTCTAGTTGGCTTTGAGGTTCCCTCTTCTAAAATGTGATCAGACAACTGAATACTATCAGAAATCTAGACATTTAGTGAAATCTTCTGACATCATAGATATTAAAAGGAAAAAAAATGGTGCAACAGGGAGGAAATAGAGACTGGGGAAAAGCAAAGTTTAAAAAATAGGTGTCATTCATAGATTTTGAAAATTAATATTGTGACCATGCATAGAGAAATGGAAACAATATTCAAGGAACAAAAAGGAAATCTTGGAAATTAAAAATATAATAACAAAAATTAAAAACACCACAGAAAGTATTAAAAGTAGTATCTCCAAGAAAGTAGACAAAAGATAAAGAGAGGAAAAATCAGAAAGTAAACTGTAAAATTAATTAAAACCTAAGTCCAATAAGCAAATAAAATTTCTATAAAATTTGAGGAAATTAAATGAATGCAATCATCAAAAATATAATTCAAAAAAATTTCCCAGGACTGAAGAACATGAGTTTCTTTATTAAATGGGTTCACCAGAACAATGGATTTTTTTTTTAAAGTCCTACAACAAGATATAGTATTGTGAAGTTCCCAAAAAATAGGGACCATAAAAAAATAATTCCCTAAGTTTCCAGGAAAAAAGATAAGTCATACAGACTCAGGAATCAAAATGGCTACCAACCAATATTAAACAGGAAGCTGGAAGACAATGAAGTAATGCCTTCAAAACTCTGAAGGAAAATAATTTCCAATGTTGAATTCTACTCCCAGACAAACTATAAATAAATCAAATAAATAAAGTGTGAGGGTAAAATAAAAGCATTTTTAGATCAGCACAATCACAAAAATATGTGCCTTCTGTTTGACTTTCTCAGGAAGCCACTAGAGGATGCACTCCAACAAAATGAAGAAATAGTAGGAATAAGGTGATGACATGAGGTACAGTAAAGGGGAGCACCAATCAAGGAGAGAAGTGAAGGCAACACCTAAGATGTTGAGAAGGTAGATTCCAGAAAGATTGCTGTGCACAAGTCAGGGGTGCTTGAAAGAGCTCAGGAGACTCCTGGAAAGAAAATGATGGCAACACCTCTCATAAATGGAAGGCTTGACAATACATTTAGACATTTGGCAAAGACTTTGCAATTTAATTACTTATTTGTACATTCAGTACTGAGCAAAATGAAAAATATGACAAATATTTCCTCTAAGAAAACCAAAATGTGAGGGAAAGAAAAAAATCATCAGTTTGCTAAATGAATCACCTGTAAAGATTATTACATTATATTACATGATTATAATATAAGCTCTGAATATTTTTCTCTCAAAATGATGTTATCACTGTATCATAATTAGAATGACGTGGGATACGGGCAGAGTGTAAAGTGGGCTAGGGGGAACAAAGAGAGGTAAATTCTGCCTTCCACTGTGGTAAGTCCTTAGATAATGGCTAAATTGAACACTCATAAAGTAATAATACCAGTATATTGCTGAGAGGTACAGGGGTAAATAACAAATTGTCAGCTTTCTGGAGTAAAACTTTCCTTTGGGAAGTGAATGGGGACAGTGTTTCTGCTTGGTGTAATTGACTTTATAAAGTTGTTTAATTCTCCAAATTTTGTTTATAGTTAATTTTAACTAACATAAAAACAAAGGAAAAACATTTTAAAAGTAAACATAAGACAGATAAAGGCCCGTGATTTGGGTTATGATTTTCCCTAAAATATTATAATCTTTTGGGAACAATGTATCCCAGAAAGGTGTGTTACTGTTTTTCCTACTTAGTTCATTTTAGTAAATATATATTTTAGGGAGAGAAAAAAAAAAAAAAACAGATTGTTTTGCAGGTAAAGTGAAATGTTCCCAAGACATGTTGGTCTTTTTACTACTCTGGGAAGACAAAGCAGAGGAGAAAACAGGAACTACTTCTTTCGGTTGCTCAGAGACCTTGTTGGAGTAACATGAGAACGCAGAGGGCATCTGAGACATGCCTGACGATGTCAAAACAGCAAGCGGCCTCATCTTCCATTTTATATTTTGAAATAGGAAAGAAAACAGATGAAATAGCTTTTTCATTATTTTCCACATCCCAAAAGGAAATTCACTTCAATTTTAATAACGTTTCTATTTCTTATTTATCATCATGCAAACCTTATAAAAATTGCAAGCTCCAGATTTGGGCAATAGTGTTGCAGGATGAAAAGAAATGTTTCTGTCATCTAGTTTTTTTGTTTGTTTGTTTGTTTGTTTGTTGAACTGAAAATAAAACCAATGTTACTTTTGAAGGGGAAAACAGATGGATAATAGCTAATTCAACAAATGGCCGTGCGGTCTCAGGAACCTGGCTCAGGACTACACAGCCAGGAATAACACCGAAGGTCATGGCACAGCACTAGTCAAATGCAGACCCAAGTTTTGCCTCACCTAGCCCTGACCTTGTAGCTCATACTGATGACACAGCCAGCCCTGGACCACGTCCATCAACACTCCCACACCGCCATGAATGATGCTCCACTCCAACTACCAGGCCACAAGAAGCTTTGCCTCCTGTTCCTGTCTCCTTGCAGCACTAGCTCCTGACTTGAAGCCCACGTGGTGTTTCTGCACCTGCGGCGTTTAACCATTCCGTAGTTACAGGGAGAGCTAGGAGAAAGAGTATCTGACGTTTTCAACGCCCTACCAAGGCTCTGAAAATGGAAGAGGGGTTTGATGTCAGGACAAGAGCAGAGACATAATAATAGCAGTAATGACTATTATAAGTGGAGCCCTATAACCTGATAATGAAACATATAGACTCTGCATTCAGACTAACTGGGTTCAAACCCTGGCCCTTCCTTTCCTTAACTATTCAGCCAAGCAGATTCCCATCTCAGGGCCTTTATTCCTGCTGGTTCCTCTCCTTGGGATTTGTTTCCCTCCAATATGGCTTCTTCACTTGTCTCAACGTCTAGGTGAAGCATGCTGTTCAACGGCACACCTTCCTTGGCATTCCTGAGCCCCCTTCCATGATTTATGTTAAATAAAGCACACGGGATAAATCACATAGTTTAACTGTTCGTTTTTTTTCTTGTTGTTCCTTCCCTACTCTCCCCACCTCAGTTGGATGTAAGCTCCACGAGAATATGGGTTGTATCTGTACTGATTACTGCTGTAGTCCCCCAAACCTGGCACATGGTGGGCATTCTATAAATATTTGGTGACTGAATTAATTGGGTTCAAGACCCGGTTTTTTCTTTGAGCTTTAGATCATTATCTGTAAATGGGGTTGGTAACAGAAACTACATCACAGAATTGCGTGAAAAATTAAGTAAGATTAGTGTTTGTGTCATGAACATTAGTGAATGTCCCCTTACCCTTGCATTTCTTGCTTCCATCTCAACCCTCACCTGTTGAGTCAGTTAGACCAACGTCCCTACCACTTTAGGAAAGCTGCCATGGTAGAACCCGAGAACAAAGGCATCACATTCTTGGCTTTTAAAGTCAGTGCTCTCAGTCCAGAAGTAAGACAGCAAATATTTGGGAGAATATGTGATCAAGTAGAACAAGTTTTTCCTGTTTCACCACCCATTTCATAAAACCTTACAAGGTGGGAGTATAGGAGAGATCGTCTGAGAGAAAGCAGCAGGACTCTCCGAGAAGTGGCTCCACCGCTCTGCACCAGCCTCCCCACCCCCAGGTGTCAGTTACAAAAGGGGAAGAGTGGTCAGGATACTGTCCTGGAGGCAAAGATCCTGGGCACCCATGAGTCTCCAGTGGCCCCAGCATGGCACTGGAAAATAGCCAGGTTTTCCTGTACCCCATAGAAATGGTGTTAGAATTAGGAGAGAAAGATGCACAGCAGAAAACAGCAGAGGCCATGCAGCCAGAGACCAGGGTGGGACATAGCAGAGCCTGCATGCCTGGGGAAAGGATGCCAGTGACCAAAGACCAGGAGATTCATCTTGACAGTCACCATCATTGAAACAAGAATGACCTTGGGGGCCGGCCCAGTGGCTCAGGCAGTTGGAGCTCTGTGCTCCTAACACCGAAGGCTGCCGGTTCGATTCCCATGTGGGCCAGTGCCAGATGGCTCAGTTGTTTGTAGCGTGGGCTCTCAACCACAAGGTTGCCGGTTTGACTCCTCAACTCTCGCAAGGGATGGTGGGCTGCGCCCCCCCACAACTAAGACTGAACTCAGCACCTTGAGCTGAGCTGCCGCTGAGCTCCCGGATGGCTCAGTTGGTTGGAGCACATCCTCTCAACCACAAGGTTGCCGGTTCGACTCCCACAAGGGATGGTGGGCTGCGCCCCCTGCAACTAACAACTGGCAACTGGACCTGGAGCTGAGCTGCCCTCCGCGGCTAAGACTGAAAGGACAACTTGACTTGGAAAAGTCCCGGAAGAACACACTGTTCCCCAATAAAGTCCTGTTCCCCTTCGCCAATTAAAAAAAAAAAAAAAAAATCTTTGGGAAAAAAAAAAAAAATGACCTTGGACCAGAAGTTCAGCCTCTCCCCGACCCACAGCCATGCAAGGATACTACTCAACTCCAAAATGTCAATGCCACACTAAGGGAAAGGAGCAAAAAGGAAATATTCTGAATTTACTGAGCTTAAACCCAATGCAACTTAGAAACTACTGAGGTGACTGTGATTTCCCAGCAACAACTGGAACTGGGTGTCTGCCATCATGCAGAATGGGGGGCTTGAAAGAAAGTTTTATAAACAAATAAATAATTAATAAATGAAGATAATAAACCATAGAATACACAGAGAGTTATATCCATTTGACTTACAGAGCCTACGAAAACCATCCCTGCTAAAATATGTAAAGAACATATTACGGTATTTGGCACTTAGTAAGTAACTAAACAAACGGAAGCCGCAGTTATCACTGACCTGCCACCCACCAGGCCGTTCATTTTACGTGGGTCATCTCTAACTCCCACAACACTCCTGCTAGGAAGATATTTTATGATTTCCATTTTGTATTTCATAAAAACGGGACTTGGAAAGATTGGATGATTTGGTCAAAGTCCCATGCTCAGGAAAAATCAGGGATGGGATTTGAATCTGGGTTACCTGCTTCCACCCTAGACTGTCACACATCTCACAGCCTCAAAAGGGATGGGAGTCCTACAGGGTTACCTGGATAGACAGGTAAATGTAAAAGGAATGTGATGTAGAAGGAATCCAGGAGCCTATAGGCTTTAAACTGGGACGTTGCGCAATATCCCTCAGGGGTCTTCTAATCATCCAGCCTCCTGACCCTCAAGTCAAGAAAGTACGTATGTGAAGCCTGAGGAAGGAGTTGAGACACCAGTGGGAGGAAACCCTTTCCCACCTCAGCTGGGGCAGTATCTAGGCAACCTAGTCTGACTCCAACTGCAATGATGGGTTGGCCCCACTTTGTGAGAGCAAGAGAGGCCCTAACAGGGTGTCAGCAGAAGCTGCAGAACCCAAACATTCACCAAAGAGCGCCATGAGTCCTCCGTGTCTTTGCTGAAGCTATGAGGGGCCCAGGGAGAGAAGTCAGGGCCATTGCCATGTTCATAACCACCCTTTCCCGGATTTTCCTCATTAAGTGTCGGTGAGCTGGAGAAACAAGGGCTGTGTAATTATGCTTTGACTTCAGGGTAACTTTGCTCTCTCCTCCCACAAATAACACACACACACACACACACACACACACACACACACACACACACACAGCCCTGGACCCATTCTGTTCTCACAAGGCTGCCTTTTTTGGCATAAAAATGGCCCTTCCCTACCAGGTCTTTCACTTCCTTCCAGTTGTTAGAGTTGATATTTGTGAGATTTCTTTGGTGGAATCCTCCCAGCTCTGCACTTTAGCACCTACTCTGGCCACACATGCTCTCCTGGCCTTTTGAGGCCCAGCTCTTCCTGGTGCTTCTCTGAAGGACTGGCCAGAGTGTAGACTCATGGCACAAGTGGGTGTGCCCTACTTTGGTCAAAAGGTCTCTCAGGACAGTGGTGTCTGGGAATGTCCTTGGCTGTAATTTCAGACCAGGGAGGACCCGATGTAATCTCAGGCAACAGGCTCTCAGGACTGTGAACCGAAGCCCTCCTCAGCCAAGTGTCACTGACCCTAGGGCACGAGGAGGTACGGATTTGGGAAATGCAGCTGTAGACTGGGGGGGGGGGGGGGTTCTATTTTTCACAAGGACTGATTACCAAAGCCACAAAAGCTGGTACCAGTGTTGAAGCCAGTTAAAACGCCTGGTAAAGCCACACCCCTTCCCTGTCTTATAAGATCTCAAGGTTCTTGTAGAACGAAGGGGTGGGGGTGGGGTTCTTTGAATGGAAACTTTTGGGACAGAAGCCCAGAAGGACAAAAGTAGGCTACTCAGCACTAGGAAACTTTGAGAGATTAAGCAAGACTCTGGCCAGGGACTTACACTAACCACACCCAGCAAAAACGAGGGGTTCTCTGCATCCAAGATGCAGGCTGAAGTGTGTGTGTTCTAAAAGGGGGGGCATCTCCTGGGATGGGTAGGGGAAAGCCAAAGCTGCTTCAAAGTGCACCACCAAAAGCCTTATGCCCCCTCTTGCGGTGGCTTCTCCCAACCATGATGTCTTTGTCCTCATAAAAGCTCACCATTCTGGCAGAGAAAGAAATCGCCCAAAGCCAAAGTATCAATTAGGTCTCAAAGAGCTCCGAGATAATAACTAGCCATTACTGAGCTCTTACAACATGCCAGGTCCTGTTCTAGGTGTGATTTCGTTCTCAAGCCATGGATTCTTTACAACCACCCTCTGTGGCAGGGTACCACTTACTATCCCCATTTTACAGGTAAGGAAATCAAAGCACAGAGAAGTTAATCATGCAGCTAGGAAGTGACCAAGCTAGGATTTGGGCCCGGGGAGTCTGGCTCCAGCACTGAGAGCTAAGTCACCTTACCACACTCCCTCACCTGCGCTCACTTCTATCAGAGCCTTTAAACCTACAGGTTGCCATGCTCTGTTTACTAGTTCATCTCGTCCGCCCTTGATCATGAGCTCCTTGCAGGCAGGCACTGTGTCTTATTCATCCTCAAATCCTGACAAAAAATATGGCTATAGTAGGTGTTCAGTAAATACTGAGTTGAATGATGAGTTTAAGAGAGCCTTACAAAGTTTGCACTATTGCAGAGGAGAAAGGTGACTAGGGAAAAAAAAAATACTTGCTGAACTCTTGCCATGTGAATATCACCATGCCAAGCACATCACATTTATTCGCCCCCACCTTGATTCCCTCAACTTCTCTGAGAGGTAAATACTCTCATTAGCTCAGTTTCACAGAAGAAAACTGAGGTACAGAGAATTTAAGTGTCACGCGTGAGACCACAGAGCTAAGATTCTCATTTAGACATTTGACTCCTTGGCCCATGCACTTAATTATGACCCAATGTACTGACCCAGGTTTGGAATGGGCCACAGGAAAGGAGAAAGGACAACGAGGAGTCTGAGGAAGAGGGTATCCAACCAGAGGATCAAGGAAATCTTCCTGGAGGAGGAAGTACCTGGTCTAGAACTTGAAGGATGGGTAGGACCTGGACATGGGAATATGGACCAACAGGTCAGGCCACTCCACGTAGAGGAAGTTGTGCAGGAAATACACAGGCAGAAAACTGTGGTGCGTGCAAGAAAATCAGCGTTATTTTCACTTGGCTGCAGCTCAGGATGAGTGAAGAAGAATGCCTGAGATCCAGTTAGAAAGGAAGACTGGAGCCAAACTGAGGAGAATTTTGAATGATAAATCTGGGGGCTTGGATTGAGTTACTAGGCAATAGGGAGTCATTGAATGCTTTAGAGTGATATAGTAGAGCTGTGCTTTGGATGATTCAGCACTCAGAAAGAGGGTGGTTTAAGTCAAGGAACTATGGGCAGGATAGAGAGCAATTAGGATCACCAGAAAAATGGGATCAGGGTCTTAGCCAGGCATGGAGAGGAGAGAACGGAAGCAATAAGTAATTTGAAGCCAGAACCAATTACTTAGCTACCGGAAAGGTGTGCGGGCTGTGATGGAGGAAAGAGTTAAGAGAGATGCTTAGGTTTTCCTCTGGGCTCAGGGGATGACAGTTCCCTCAGTAAAGAGCATGTGTGGTGGGAGCGTAGACCTTGTCAGGGCTGGTGGATGAGAGAAGTTAATCAGCCGATCCCCTCACCCTGGGAGCATATTCTAAAGGGTCAAATCTGAATTCCAGGCCATCTGCACCTGCAGCCAGAAGCGCTCCAGTTGGTGAGTCGGGACTCCATTCCATTGCTTACAAACATTCTCTTTCTAGCTTTGCTTTATGCAGGGCAATGCATATGTGCTCTCAGTGTCAGGCACCAAGAGCTGCCACACACACACAGACACATACACACACACACGTAGACACACGCCCAGCACCGCGAATGACCAGCGTCCTAATGAAACGCCCTCCTCTGTGTGAGCCGCATTAGTGAGTCGATCCAGTCATAGAAGACAGGCCATACAAATTGAAAACTAAAAACTTCCAGATTTCATCCTGCTTTTCCTTATGTCACTTATGCGGCATGAATTGGATATTAGTTTCCCCGTTTCGCTGGAATGTCGGATCACTAGGGTAGCTTGAGCAGACTCAATTTCACTTCGAGTAATAGAGTGAGATTATTCAAAATTATTTCCAGTGGGCTGCGCCTGCCTGCTCCTTCTGTTCTGAGAATAGAAGTAAACAACTCGCCACCCTCCTCGCAAGCTGACATCCTTGACGCGGCACCCCTTTGCCTAGCCCCTTAATCGCAAGAGCATTTTGGTTTTAGCCACGCTCAATTAATTCATCCAGAAGAGGGTCCAGTCAGAAAGAGTTGATTGAAAGTGAGATAAACTGGGCATCTGCTTGGGAAAGCACAGGATCCCAAATATGTCTTTCATCGTGAGAAAATGAAGAGCTCGCTCCACATTTAGAGCAATAACTACGCGGTGGCATATTCTTCCTTGGGAGTGTAAGCAGGGGCCGTGGCAGAAGCCGTCAGTGGGATGCCTCTCCTAGAACACAGGGGGACTGTGCGATTGGAGATGAAGATGAACCCCCAAGCCACCCACCGCCCCTGCTGGCCTGTGTGTCTGCGGGGCTAGGAAAGCAGGGCTGGGGAGTCAGAAAGGGTTTGTCTCCCCAACTGGACACGCAGCTGGTCCCTCTCACAGTTGAACACCAAAGAGCTGAGCTAGCACTTGGGAAAGTGGGATGTCAACAGTTTTTTGCTCAAATTTGATAAGCAATGGAAGATTAGCACCTTCCCCAAGTCTCTTATTTCGAACAATGTTCCTTTCAAAGCAGCCAAATTTGGCAGAAAAGCCAGACCCTGCAGACAGGCCCGAAGCTTGTGGGGAGAGGCGGGGTGGGAAGATTGGAGCAGGGAAAGGAAGATATGTGGTGACAAACCCCAAACCCACAGTTTCTAATGTGGCAACTTTCACTTGGGGGAAGAAGGAAGCCCTACCATGTGAATTTTCAACCGTGCGAGCCCTCCTTGGGGTTGGTTTCAGAGTGTTCTCGGCTAAGAAAGAGGGAGGAGGCCAGACAGCAAAGCAGCTGTCCAGTGGGCAGGAAGGCCTCGGCCCCCGGTGGCCTCGAATCGCCCTGGGCATCCCGCTTCACTGTACCGAAAGCATTACATGGCACAAACAAGCTGGGGAAATCAGGGACCAATCGAAGCATTAAAAACAGGCTTTTCTGGCCTCCCAGTGAAGGCTAGGGTTTCGGTTCTGCTGCCATCTCTTCACATTTTCCACTGATGTCACCCCAGGCAAATAATTGGTGGAGAGGAGACTTAAAGGGGAAGAGTGGGGCTGTGTGAACGGAACAACGGGATGGAGAGAAAAACAGGCCTGGGACTGGCCCCAGCTGTGACCACGGGGTTCTCACCCTCACTTGGAAGCAGGCCTGTGGGCCGGCCATTTGCTGCAAAATGAAACCTGCCTCTTGTTCCTTGATTCAAAAAACATGCTAGCGAAGGTGTGCTTCTCCTCGAGCAGAGACTTGTGCTGCATGCCAACACTGGCCGTGGCTCCCACTATGCCAGCCAGGGAGGCAGCATGGCAAAGCAAGCAAATAGGAGGCTCCTGGTCAGGAAGGGGGTTCGGTCCCTGCTGCCACCGCCCTGTGTGCCACTGGGAGCACCTCAGCCCTTCTCTGGGCCTCAGCTGGAATGGGTGCTTGGCCAGGGGCTTTGACTGTGTACAGGGATGTTTAGTGAATGTGCTACCAAAACCCAGCTGAAGGTCTCTGAGGATACATTTATTCAAACCAGCTGCAATTCAAGAAATATTATCCTAATGCCCCCTATGTGCCAGGCATTGTGCTAGGTACTTGCACATAAATTACTGACATTTATTTTTTGAAAATGTGTCAGTTATCTGTGCTGTGTGATGATGTTGCTAGGTACTAGGGACAAAGCAGTAAACAAAACAGACACAATCTATCCTTTAAGAGCTTATGTTCTACCCTTCTCATTTGTGCCTGGCAACACTATGATATAGTGTTTACACGTGAGAAGATAGCAGCTCAGAGAGGTGGAGCGACTTGCCCAAAGTCACACAGCAGTCAAGAGCAGAGTCAGGGGAGGAGACTGTCTTCTGGCTTTAAACCCACAGCTCTTCCCATTATACCACCCTTAATTCCCATGCATAGAATAGCAGGAGATGCTGAAACATTCTCCCAGCTCATCAGAAAGGGGGGAGAGAGAGAGAGAGAGATTGATTCTGCTCTGAAATTCTCACAACAAAATATTTTTGTAAAATACCATCTCCAGCCATCACTCTTCAGGAGGCCAAAGTTCAGACCTGCCCAAATTCTGTTTCTCTACTCCAAATATTTCTTAGGCCAACCAGGCAAATAATGCTGAAGGGGCCGACCAAAAACATAAGGCTCTAATAATAATAATAGGCTTACATTAAACCAAATAAAGTCATTCTGAAATGACGGAAGAGAAATAGCAGAGGAGAAATGCCCCTGGGCTCACACTCTGTTTATGCATTGCACATTATACCTTTTCATCACAATTACCTAAAGTGGTACATTTGTACTTCCATAATGTATGGAATTCATTACATAGTTTTGCAATGAAATTATCACACTGTGCCTGGGACATCTGCACCCTGTCATACATCATTCTATTCATTTCTAGTTAATTTAATCCCAATATCTGCCCACATGATAAGACAGATGTTCAGCTACACTGCAGCTTCAATGGTTTTCTGCCTTGAAGAAACTTGAAGCCGTTGAAAGAAATGACATCTTTCAGACAGAAAGCTTAGAGTATTAAAAGTTTGAGGGGTTTGCCACTTGACTGTTATCAACTTTATTATTTGTCGATCTATCACAGTAACCTCTGCCGTGAGGATCAACATGTATGATGAACAGAGGAGTAAGTCTAATCGCAGTAGTTCTACGTGTATTTCTATAACCACTGAAAATGAATCCCCATCGAAACTGGTTTAGAAATATCTGCATGACACTCAGAAAGAAAGGAAATCTAGACATTTCACACTGTTACATTTGTCGCATTTGCTGCTTTGGAGAGAGAAGGAAGGCGGCCGTTGCTGCTGTGTCTTTACTGTTCACCTGTCTTTGACTAGACGCTTGGCTCACACGACCTCCTTCACTCGGCACTGCCATCCTAGGAGGTAACCACTACGGTGACTTCCCCCCAGAAGCTGTGACTTGTATCCCTCCATCCTTTCCACCACTTCCCTGATGGAGTGTCCCATACTAGCAAGTGCACAGCTTTCCCTGGGTGTGTATTCTGGCTCTGCCACTGACTGTCTGGGTAAGTCAGGGTGAGTTACTCAATCCTCTTGGATCTTCAATTTCACCATTTGCATAAGATAAATAATAACAATTATTTCATAGAGATGTGAAGATTAGATGATACACGTAAAGGATTGAGCAGAGTGCTTAGCTCAGTAACATTAGTAATACTTTGAACAATAAGAGTAGCACTTTTCATATATGACAAATGTCTAGTAGAGTTTCTACCTCGCGTTAGCTGCTGAAGATGTAACGGACATTATTATTATTAATAACATTACCATTATTATTACTCCACAAGCAATCCTGTTATACAGAATACAACTTTTGCCCCCAAGAAGCCACAGATGACAATCATTTCTGATTTTTGCAGGGGTCAACTATTGTCCTTATTACATCACACGAACATTGCAGTGGGCCCTGGAATTCTGGGGGTGGTAAATAGGTTAGAGAGTCAGAAGTGAAATAAAAACATAGTTTGGAGCAGGGACAGAAGACTATAAATGTATCATTTGTACGACCTTCAACCTGCCCCCTGAGAAGTCACTGCACTAGAGAAAAAGAACCTAATTGTTCCCAGCTCCCTTTATTCAAAGAACATGTAATGAGTAGTGAGCCCCAACTAAGTGGCAGAAACTGTACTGGACTATTATGTGGGGACAGGAGTGATACAGGTATAGACGCTACGTGAATGTGATTGTGGACATAGTTATACAGTATACACACCCATACATACACACGCATATACACTGACGACATATTTTCATATGCTGTTATTTTAATATAGAGATGTACTTTAGCGCAATATTGGACTAGCCCCGAGTCTAGATGGGCTCCTCACATTTGGGGATCCCCTACTACCTTAGCGAGCACATTACTCACTGGAGGTGCAGGTGTGTTGCTAAGGAGGTGTAACCTAGCTCCAAGAGGACCTTGCGAGTCCAGCCAATTACACATTGTTGGTAGACAATGTTCAAAGTGCTTTTTCCACCACCTGGGGATAGTTCAATACAGGCTCTCCATTCCCTGCTCTTCTTTCCTATTCTGTGCTGAACTCCCTTATTTATATACTCATGCATTCATGGCACGAGCCTCCTGTCTTCTACTTTAAACACACTCTAAATACGCCTTCAAACACACACGTTACACACAGTATTTTTTCTTGTTTTTCTTCCTTCTAACTTGGTCACGGGCACACCAAGTGGCTTTTTTATTGTGTAATTAAGGATCATTTAAGCCTGGCTTTGTACACTTACCATACCTGCCACCTTATCCCACCACTGAAAACCACCCCTTCTTGAGTCACTCTTTCTGAAATGACCTTGGAAGGAATGGTGGACTCAGCAGATAGCCTACAGATGAACTGGTCTCAGGGAAAGGACAAGGAGGGTACCTGTCTCTGCTCTCTCTCATCACATAAGAAGTCAGAAGGCCTGGGCTTCTGGATGGGCCTGCAGGAGGTAATAATTCAAGGACTAAGCCAGAACCAAGCCAGTGTGGCAGTGCTGGGGCTACTGGGCGATGTTGTGAGAGAGAGGTCATGGCGTTGGGATTCGTCCTCAGACAAGCAACCCGTGACCAGCAGGCCTTCTGATGCAGCCACAGCAATGAAAGGCCAAGATACAGGATGACCCGTTTCCCTGGCCAGAGTCGGGAGTCATGTTCCTGAAATGGCTTCCCCAAGTGGTATAGAATATCAGAGGTAAAGTGGCCTTAGGGATCAGTTAGTCTAAGCCCCTTATACAGAAGAGAAATATGAGACTGGAAAAGTATCTGTTTCACCAATCTACCATCTCTTTTCACTGTGAGCGCATCCTCTTGGCTTTGTCCCAAATGCCTAGCCCAGCAGTAGGCCCATAGTGGAAGTTCAGTGACAATTCAACGAACTACAGTGAGGCCCAGAGAGCGCCAAGAACCTACCAAACTAGTAGCAGAGTCTTGAGTGAAACCCAGACTCCCCAATCCAGATGCCCGTATTTTTTGTTCTGGTCACCAAACAGATTTGCCCTTTCCAGAGTTATGAAACCAGAAGGCCTGGTGGTCAAGAGTGACAAGCCGGAGGGCCAATCCCATCACTTCCATTGCTTGCAACATTGCCCACCATCCCAAGTCCTGAAATATTTGCCCCATCAGGAATCTAATGTCAAGACCCTTTGCTCTCTGGGCACCTCTTTAACCCTCTTTAACTTGAGGTGATTGGCCTACATCATTTGAATATATGTTTCACATCATTTGAATATATGTTTCAAGATTATATGTTTCTGTTCATTGCAGACTTCCCCATGCTTAAAACAGTGTCCACTGCATAGTAAGTCCTTCTCAAATATTTAGTGAATGAACAAGTGAGTGAATAACCCGAGCATCCAATTCAGTTTCAGCTCATGATCCAACAACTATTAGAAGTAAATTCCTAGAGCTCTGCTTAAGAAGAAATCTAAGGCTGTTCCAGGACTTTCTGGAAAAGAGTGTCGTGATTAATTAGTAAGGTTTGGCCTGGGCTCAGGGGCATGGGTATTTGTTATTGCCAGACAAGATAATTAGGTGATGGGAGAAAGAGAGAGGATGGAAAGGGTGCATTTTGGTTTTGTGGAAAAGAATAGAAAGTAGCAAACAAGGACCAAAGGTGAGATGAAAAATAAAAGAACAGCTGGAAATAAAAGTCACTATCTCCACTTCCAACTTACTCTGATGTTGCTGACACAATAAATGAAGATGCATTCCTGTTGTTCTAAGTAGTGTTTCCCTGCTATCCACACTTGGCTTCCACCTGAGGCCTAGCTGAGTGCTCCTACCAGCCCCCTGGGACCTCTGCTTCAGGGGCCTCCTCCTTCCCTTCCTGGAGCAGGTCCACTTTAGGTCTGCTTTCTAACTGGCAGAATCTGATCAAGCTGGCAGCACATTTCCAGACTGCAACCGAGCCGTGCCTGGAGACTGGTTCTGATGAGCGGGCGATACCAGCTTAGGTTCTAGGGTCAAATGGATCTGGCTTCTGCAAACTATGCTTTGTTAGGCATAGGACAAACTATCTTCTTTGTGTAAAATGGGAATAATAATAATACTAATAAATAATACCACACCAAAGGACTGGACAAATGGAATGATCCCTGTCAAGGGATTAGCACACTTTATCTCTTTGTGTTAGGATATCATCCCCTCCCTCGCTCCATTTTGCTTTAGGCCAGCACTTTCAGGCAGCAACAATACTGTTCCCAAAGAGCCACCATTACTTAAGTGGATGGAAAAAATGGGGCTTCTCCTCTGTGGTTTCTTGCAAGAGTAGATGTTTTACCAAGATGCTAGAAGCCAGCTTAATATTGAGTTCCCTGGCTGGGGGCCTCCAGATAAGCCCTGAGCATATTGAACTGCAGCTGTTGAGCTGAGGAACAGCTGGAAATTACACAATTGACACCTAAATGGAGGCGATGATCCCTGCACAATCACCTCTCGATTACCTGCATGGAACTTTCTGCCTCGGCCTCGCTGATTTGTAAGTGGTTGCCCAGGCCCATGCTGAGTTCCCAAGCTGGAATGGGGTATGTATGGTGGTGGTGGTGGTGGTGGTGTTTGTGTGTGTGTGTGTAACTGATTATCATAGCCAAATTCCCATACAGTCTGGGGAGTACATACTGATTTCTATCATCTGTGCCTCTGCTTCCTAATGTATCAAGAAACACAAAGCATTCCTTTAGACAGCCATACATGGGGCAGAGCAAAACCATTCTTGGCTGCTTTTCAGCCTTGGGGCCTGCAGCAGCAATGGTTCCTGAGAGGCTCCATAAGGAAGGCTGAATGGTGTGATAGGAAAAGCATAAAATTCTGCCATTGCAAAGTCCAATTCCCAGCTCTGTCATGTCCAGCTGCATGACCTTGCGTGAGTTATTTACTTTCTCTGTCTTAAAGATACTTTGTCCATGGTCACATTTGGGATTACTGACTGTCTAACCACTGGGAAATACTGCCTTTCTCATTTCTGCACCAATCCAGTCTGATCCCCTATAGGTATCTTTACCGGTAGACCTTACTTAGATCCCTCCACCCCACCAGCCAACATTTCCTCCAAAACAAGCTGGGGATGTCTTTGTGGTCCAGATAAAGGTGGCAGCTTCCTTGCATCCCTTCCAGTCTCTCTTATCCTTACAAAAGGCAAAGAAAATAAAATAAACACTTATGGTGTAATTGCTATCTGCTGGGGCTATCATTGCTGATAAATCCACCATGCATATATTCCTGGTTTACAGATGAGGTTCCAATGATCACAGAGATAAAGTTGGTGACAAGCAAGGGTGGAGAAGCAGCACCTCAGCCAGATGGCAAGATCAGGGGACACTGGCCCGAAGCTCACCCCCTAATTTTTTATCTGTGACCTGGGAGGAGGCCCATGGTGGTGACAAGAGACCCAAGGAGACTGCGGGAGCAGTACTTCAGGGGGACAGGGCAGGAATGGCAGAGACCCAGACAAGTGGGAAGGAGTGGCTCTGAGTCCCCTCACAGCCCTGCCAAGGAGTGGAAGGCTTACAGCACAGGACTGGGGAGTGAGAGAAGCCGGTATGAGACCAGAGACTTTCACGGTCATTTTTCATTGTTACTGAGACCTATCACCTGACTTTTCCTTCTCAGGTGGCAGTGGCTTAAAAGGAAACATCTGTCACACATTTTCAGAAATGGCATCCCCATCTTCTACGTGCATCAAAAATATGTATTGAATGCCTGCTCAGGGCCAGACATTGTTTGAGTCTCAGGGAATATAGCAGTGAATATAGCAGTGAACAAGACAGACAAGGTCCCTGCCCTCATGGAGGTCTTGTTGCTGTGAAAGGGGACAGACGATAAACACATAACCTGGTGTTCTGACCCTGAGCTGCTACTACCTTCCAAGTGGGGACGTTGTATATCTGCGGGAGATCGAGGGGAGGGGGTGTGCTTGTCATGCAGACTTTCCCTCCACACCTCATCACCACTCTGGTCTTCAGATTGGGCCAGGAATGTGAAATGCTAGTTGTCCTGCAATGAAAGACTCATTTCTGCATCGTGGAGCTCTGCCCTGCTCAGGAAGTCAGAAATATCCTGGTTGAGAACACAACGGAATGAGAAGACTCTAGGTAGTAAAAAATGCTATCCAGGAAAGAAAACAGGGTACTGAGACAGTGAGGTCTACACTGGATTGGATGATGTAGTAGGTTGAATGGTAGCCCCCCAAAAAGATATATCCGTATCCTAATACCCAGAACCTGTGGATGTGACTTTATCTGGAAAATGGGTCTTTGCAGATGTGATACATTAAGGATCTTGACAGGAGGAGATCATCCCGGGTGTTCTGGGTAAGCCTTAAGTGCAATGACATGTGTCCTTATAAGAGAAAGGTAGAAGGAGATCTAAGTCAGACAGAAGAGAAGACACAAATACACAGAGGAGACATGTATGTGAAGATGGAGGCAGAAATTGGAGGGATGTGTCTACAAGCTAAGGAACTCCAAGAATGGCCATAGCCACCCCAAGTTAGAAGAGAGGCATGGAACAGATTCTCCCCCAGAGTCTCTGCAGGGACTGTGTGAGAGGATAAATTGGCTCCAGCAAATGACTCTGAAGAAGTCACATTTATGCTGAGACCTGATTGCTAAGAGAGCCCAGCCACACAGCGAGACACCAAGACACTTCAAAATCTGACTTCTGTCGCTCTGAGGAGAGACAAAGTCCCCAGGCCAAAAAGATGTGTGCAAAGGGCAGAATAGGGTAGCTTAATTGTGTGGGCCTGGACCTGACTCCTGGGGTTCGAATCCCAGTTCTGCTCATTAGTAGCTGTGTGACTGTGGGCAAGTTGTGATCTGAGCCTCTTTCCTCACCTGAAAACAAGCTTAATAATAGTGCTCCTCCCGCGTTGAAAGAAACGAGTTAATAATCATTAACTCAGTGCTTGGCACAGAGTGTGGGCTCTCAATCCATGTTAGCTATCATCACTGTTATTATTGTCATTTCAATTTGAAGTCACAAATGGCCAGAATTCTTTTTCTTGATCACAAAGATTTAAGTGGGACGGCTGAAGCTCTTTGTAAAACTAGTAAAAAAAGACAACAACAACAACAAAACCAAAAAACAAAACAAAAACCCCCTTTTGCCAGCTGAGTCTTCGGGTTGAGCCTTCTCATCACAAGTCATTGGCCTTGAAGGGACAGGAAAGGAGCTACCAGTCACAGCTCGCAGGAGGACGGCGCTGGAGGATGGTGGTTCGGCTGGAGCGGTGCACAACTTGCAGATCCCTGCCTTTCAGAGATCTGTGTCTGTGCCACCCGGCTCCCCCTTTAAAGGCACAAAACTGCCTGATCAACAAATGGCTGTCAGGTGCTCTGATCCTGCACCTGAGGGCCGCAGGGAAGGGAGAGGCCCACTGAAGCTTCTTTCACGGCACATGAGGAGCTGGCTTGGCAAGTGCAGTCCTGTACCACACCCGCCCCTCTCCAAGCATGTGAGGCCTCCAGAAAAAAAAAAAAAAATCCCCTGGTGCAGATAAAGAGGTTTCACGAGGAGAGGCGAGCGCCTTCTGTGTGTCCCCTCCCAGAGAGACACAACATTGATTTCCAGCCTGTAATCAGCCCACGTGCCGTGCCTCTCCCCACTCACAACATCAGGCTGGACAAGGTCAAGTTGGGTTCCTGTGGATTCCAACCCCTCTGGATCAGTGGGGAGAGGATGCCAGGCCCTGGCTGAGAAGGGGAAGCCACTGGGACATGTTGAGGGCTGAGCAAAAGTTGAGGTAAGGACTTGACTAGGAGACAGATTCGTTTAGTGCATGAGCAGTCACATGTACCTACTACATCCCAGACATGTGTTAGGTTCTAAGATACAAAGATAAGCTAAAGTAGACAATCCTGCCCTCCGGCTGCTGATGGTCCAGGGGGAATCTGAATCTGACTCAGAAATTGCACAAAGAAGTATACAATGACAAAGTCACATCAACTTGCTTGAGCCACCCCCGTTTCCCCAGTGCTCTCTTCTGGGGCTTCTTGCCATGTTCCCTACCTCCCTAGACTCTGCATTCAGTCCTCAAAATCCAAGTCTGATCTCTACCAGCCAGACACATGATGCCGTTTACTGTGTATAACCGTCCTGTGCTCACAAAGGGGCCTCGGCTCATAACTCTAACAAGGTTAGGTCCCAGCTTTAGTCTCTGAATTAGTCTCTCCCTCCATGATCTGCAAATTAACTTTTCTTCTTTATGGGTTTTCCAGAAAAGAAAAAGTAACAATTACTTAAACAAGACAAGAGTGATTACTTTTAACCAAAAATTCTGTACTTATCAAGAACAGATAAGTTTCCAGGTGTGGTCTGGGTATACCACCCAAATTCACACACATTCCACCTTTTTTTTTCCTCTCACAGTCATAAGGTTGTCAGGTGCTGGCTTCTGTTCCCCAGAGTGCAGCCAAAAAAAGATAATTCAGAGGCTGGTATCCACGGGTGAGGTGAAACACCACTCCCTAATTCTAGACTCCTAACAGTTCCAAAGTTTTCTTTGCTTACATTGATTTTACTATTTCTATAGAGTAGGAAGAGTTGTCACTCAAAAAAGTATCTGGCCATTTATATACAGTTCAGTCCAACCATGGCAGTGGGCACCCTCAGCAAGGCTGGCAAACAAGGATGAGTGTGTGAAAACAGTAACTATCAGGATCTGAGGCAACAGGATCGTTTTGGAATTGGTGCTACCTTTGACACTGGATGGCGTTACCAGTGGGCCAGGAAGCTAATAAGGATCTAAGATTAAAGTGTCATACCTGGGATTTGAGTATAAGTATGCATCCCTGCTCTTTAATCTTTGCCAAAACATCTCTCAATATCTCTTAGGGCTGAGAACTGAGACTAATTTCTTGTGCCATCCTGGTTGTTTTAAATGCCAGACTTGTGTGTATGAATGTGCAGATGATATGTGTGTGTGTGTGTGTGTGTGTGTGCATGCACACATCTAAACATTAGAAATGGGCTTTGTGCACTATTTAAAACAGCCAAGATATAGAAGCAACCCAAGTGCCCATCGATAGACAATTAGGTAAAGAGGATGTGGTACAAGTATCCATTGGAATATTACTTGGCCATAAAAAAGAATGAAATCTTACCATTTGCAACAACATAGGTGGACTTAGAAGGCGTTATGCTCAGTGAAATAAATCAGACTGAGAAAGACAAACACCATATTGTCTTACTTATATGTGGAATCTAAAGAACAAACAAACAAACAAACAAAATAAAAATAAACTCCTAGATACAGAGAACAAACTGATGTTTGCCAGAGGGAAGGGGGTTGGGGAGCGCGGATGAAAAGGATGAAGGGATTAAGAATCACAAATTGGTAGCTGCAAAATAGTCATGGGGACGTAAAGTACAGCATAAAGAATATAGTCAGTAATATTGCAACAACTAGTATAGTACCAGGTGGGTACTATAATCAGGGGGAATCACTGCATAAAAGATATAAATGGCTAACCACTATGCGGTACACCTGAAACTAATATAAAATAATATTCAACGTCAACTGCAGCGGAAATAAATAAATAAATAAATAAACAGGCTTTGGAGACCCCTACCCTGTCTCTCCGGCCAAGATGATAAGGCCCAGTTCTATGCACTCAGACTTACCAGACCTAAATAAGACACAAAGAGTTCACACCTAGTGGTGTGGACTCAGTGTATTCACAAATAATGGCAGGGCACAGCTCGACATGAATGCCATGAATGAGGTCCAAACAAAAGAACACAGGATTCTGGAGGGAGGCACAAACATTACCTGGGGTTGATTTCATGGGGCCTCAGAGGTTTCATCTGTCCTTGAGGGATGCTCTGGACGGTGAGGTCCTTCTAGGCAGATTGCATGGCATGAACAAAGGTATGGAGGGATAAAGGTGAAAGTTCAGAGACAGCGAGCGGAGTAACAATGAAACCGCTCGCAGGTCACAGGTGTTCGCCTCAGGGTGATGGGGATCTCCTGGAGACTTCATCCTAACGCATCCTTTGTATCTTGCAATCTTCCGCTTCCCACCTCCAAACCTTCACGGTCAATTAAAACCTCTTCTTCATTCTCCTCACCTGTAATGACTGCAACACCGTCTCCGCCCAGACTTCCTATAGGTGCTTTACCTATCCTGCAAGTGGTTAGGCTCCCTTTGAGATTGGCTCCCTGAGGAGATAATACAGTCCTAACCCCTATAACTATTTAAGCCAAGACAGAATGTCTCCTTGTTTGAAATATTATAAATAGCAAAGGTGTCTGGCCATTATAAACCAAAACCAGGAAACGAATATTAGTTGTTGATGTTGGGGTGGTAGCGGTCCTATCGAGGGTGACAACATAGGGAATGTGTTCAACAGAGCAGGGGCTGGGCGAGAGACCCCGTAAGCCTGAGCAAGGGAAGCTAGTTTCTAAGAGCATCAGTGACTCCCTCAAGGTCATCCAGCTAATGAATGGTGGGACCCAGGTCTTCTGAGGCCTTTTCACATCACTATGAGGCCTCAACAGTGTTTAATATTCAAACCTAGGAACGATATCCATTTCCATCTGCCTAAATAAATTACAGGTTTCTAAACATGGCACTACTGGGTGTTAGCATTTATATTAGAAATCCCAAAGTTAAAAATAGTTTTCCCACATTATGGATTTTTCCTTCAAAAGTTATGTTCAGATGATTCTATAATTTTCATAATTAAATGCACTCTCATTATGTGTCCATTGGTACTGATTTCCTGTTCATTTGGAGAAGCCTAATGTAGAAATTATGAATTCTGGAACCAGACTGTCTGCTTTTGATTGACACACTAAAGGGCAGGGCCTTAAGCAGGATTCTTAACCTTTCTGTACCTCGGTTTCCTCGACTAGAAAATGGTGATTTAAAAAAGTACCCACCTTATAAGATCGTTGTCAGAATAGAATGAGTTCATACACATTGAATGGTTGAAACTGTGTCTGGCGTGGGGTAAGAGTATAATAAAATCTTGCTATTATTCTCATCAGTAACACTATTATTTTACATAGCAGAAGCTCTCAACCCCCATATCAAAGGTTCAGAACTGGTTAGAATCAAGCATGCCACAAATGACCCTTGTCCATGCAGCTCTCCTCCTTGTGGCTGTATCTGAGTCACTCAAATCCCTAAAGCAATTATGGTCCAGGCAGGAAAGAGATGGCATACTCAAACAGGTAATAAAGGAGAATTTAATGGGGGAACTAGTTACAGAGGTGTGGGAAGGATCAAAGGAAGCCAACAATGGGTGGTGTCGTACCCCAGGGCTAGCAACAGTGGGGGCCATGGCTACTCCTTGGTCTGAAAGGACAAGTGCCGGGAGTAGTTAGCAGAGCCCAAAGAGAGAGCTAGAGCTGTCAAAGAGGGTCACCTGATAGGGGCTATAGCCTTCAGGAAGGGCTATAACTATTCACAGTACTCGGCCAGCAAAGGAACCAAGTTCCATGTTCTATCCTCCTGCTGGTGCTTTTCATTGACCAAACCCAAGCACATCCAGGGGGCAAGACAATGTGAGCAAAGCAATCCAGAGAAGTTAGGCTCCTAGGGCACAAAGCGGAAGAGAGACCTTCCATCCAAAGGGGCCAGTGAAGAAGATCCAGCATGATCCCTTTCTCACTTCGCTGTGACAATGTAGAAAATTTACCGATGATGGCAATATGACCCTAACCATAATTAGGGGAACAAGGGTTGTTCCTTAAGCGGTCCCAACGAGAACATAACTGATGAGAAACTTTTTCGCTCAGTATTTGTCATATAATTTTAAATCCTTCTAATGCTTTGCTGCAGTTACACTAGTGAACTAAATAAAAAACACAGACCAGACTGCAAAAGGTATGGATCTTGGCATCTAGATTCTGAGTTCAAGTACCAGGTTCTACTTGTCATCTGAATAACCCTGGGGACTGAGTGAACTAAATGCAGTGGCAGTGAAGACAGGTGATGTAAAATATAATACACATTTAAACAGCAAAAGCGACAGATCTTGATGAGTGCTTCAGTGTTGGTATGTATGGAAGAGTAAGGTGGAAGAAGCCAAGAAGACGGCAAAGCCATAGACTGAATTAGGGGACCCAGGGGATGTTTTCTCTTTCCCTGCAGGAGCATCTAGGATTCCCACTCTTTCTTCAAAGTCCTAAAGTCCTTCACTTTCCTGGTAAATGGACTCAGGAGGAAATATTCATGCTGGTGGCCACTTGGCCCAGTTCCCCAGCACAGAGCTGCCACCTTGGAAACTCAGTAAGTAGTTTAGACTGATTCCCCTATTAAATAGGAATTTGCAATCTCAGGAGAGGGATAATTAGCACTAGTAGTGCAATTTGGCTCGTCCTCAACTGAAAGCTGCAAGGAGACAATCAACATCAAAAAAGCCTCTTGGTCCGGAAGTCTGCAAGGAAGTGGCTAAAGATGGAGAGATTTTGATTTTGTGCTTTTAATTTTCAGCTGAACCAGGCCCTAATTGGAACAATATCATTAATTACACATTTGTCCCCATGTGGTCTCTGGGCCCGTAATCTGCTGCAGATAAGTCCCCCTACCGTGGGGTAGTTTATTACCGCATCCTCTGTCACGGGTTACAGTTAAAGGCAGTGTGGGATGGCTTGTTTTGCTGCTGATAGCAAATGCAGCTGGCAAATTTTGGGGGTTTACCCATCACTATGCAAACAGATTGCTTTTATCTCCTTCCCTTGCTGATGGCATCCCCTGCCCAGAATTGCAATAATTAAGATGTCTGGTCACCAATGTCCAAAAGGAGGGAGATGTGATTTTATAGCTAAATCCCAATGGAAAAGCTTCCACAGAATTTGCTTGGGTCAAAGACTTTTCAGACTTTCCTGAACCAAATGATAAGTTTCCATCGAGCATCTGTGGTGTACTGGAATTGTGGGGCTACAATGCATATTAAAACATGGACTCTGCCATCAAGTAGCTTTGATTAAAGTTAGGAAGACAAATGCATACACATAAGTAGATGACCAAAAACATAAGTCGGCCAGAGGAACAGAGCTTCATCCTGGTTCCACTGAGCGTAGGATCATGGTCTATCTCTGAGCCACATAATCCCAGGATTTTCCCCTGTAAAAGGACATCAAATGCCCAATTTATAGGATTGTTGTGAGAATTCAAATTGTGACACTTTGTGAAAGCATCTTAAAAACAAATGTATTCATTATTACTTATTGTCAATTATTACAAAAGTAAATTGGAAATAATTTTCCAGAGGGGCTGAATGCAAAAGTAATTGTCAGCATTATCCACTCTTGAAAATTATTTGACCATCTAAAAAGTTGCTTGGAAAAACCAGAAAAATATTCACATGATACTGTTAAATGAAAAATCGGGAATACAGATTTCAGCATGGTTCAATTTCAAGTTTGTAAAAACAATGTATAGGAAAAAACACAAAGAGGAACAACAAAATGTTAAATTAAATATTAAATATGAAAATGGCGTCTTCCTTGGCAGCAATAAGAATATCTAGCATACAGATCTTGGTTTCTAAATACCATTCCCCACTAAAAGGAACCAGGAATCCTTAGAGAAATGGCTGACTCCAGGGCTGAAAATGGGAACGTATAAGGAGATGATAAGGGACATCTCCTTATCCCAAACAGTATGGAAGTGCGCAGAAAACGACAGAGGAGTGTCAAAAGGATATCGAAACCAGCTTGAAGCAACTCCCACTGGCCAAATCTAGGCTAGTCTGGGAATCTGAATAAATAACAGTAATGGATTATAAACCAAAGGAATAAAATAAGAATCCATGAGGTCATACTGAAATTAATTATTTAATTTCAGCACGGTATAATTTCAAGTTTGTAAACATAATGTATGGGGGAAAATGTGTTAATTCATCAATATAGCTAAGTAAAAAAATCGAAGAGAATGGAAAGTTCTTCCTTAGAGTAGAATTGCAACTAATGAATGATCATGAAATTAGAAAATCACTATTTGACAACCATAGTCATAAGCGATTCGAGCAAGCATTATCAACATATGCTAATTAACAGGTGAAATTTTGATGAGAAACGAGATCTACCTTGTCTCAAAGTATCTTCTCACAAAATACGTAATAATTTCAAAGGGAAAAAAGAATAACTTTACATGAAGAAGTCTGTAGATATCACCTTAGCCAAATGATCTAAGTTAAAATCCTTAGTAAAGGGACAAATCTATATCCCATGGCAGAGATAATGTAATGATAAGGACATTACTTTACTTCTCTGATATTCACGCCAAAAATACATCATTTGCATCCAATCATAAAAGAAACAGTCACACCTGAATAGAGGGATAGTGTATAAAATTGACCAGTGCTCTTCAAGAGTGTCAAGATCATGAAAGAAAATAAAAAGACAGAGAAACTAACTGTTTCAGTTTAAAGGAAACTAAAGAGACTTGAAAACTACCTTCAGTGCAGGGGATGCACTTTTGCTGCTCAACACGTCTCAGTGTAACCTTCATAGTTTTTATGTGAGAATTAGTTACATCCTACAAATAAATCCTGAAAATTCTGGATTCTCTCTTTTCCCTTTTATCCCTACTTGAAAACTGGACAACTACTTCGGAACTCATCTCTTTCTATGGTACCTTGTCACGTGCAGCTAAGAACACGCAAGACACCCAGGTCTTGTGTTGTTTGCCAAACTCTTCGCCTAAAGCCACAGCTTCATTAGAAAAATTATCTGTCTTCCAAGTTATCTCAGGAAATAGTTGTACCAAATGTTTAGCTGCTGCTTAACATGAGTCACTTAGGTGACAGCTTCACTAATAATTTCCTCTCTGCCCACTGCTTGACTCTGTAGCCAGTGCCCCATAATTTGGTTGTTTTCGTTTTGTTTTGTTTAGTTAGGGTAACACCCCACTTCTGGTACCAATTTCTGAATTAGTCAGCTTTCACCGGGTAAGACCATGGAAACAGTCTAAAATCTCAGGGACTTCCAAAAACAGAGGTGTCATTTCGTTCATGGGTAATATGAGCCTCACCCGGCGAAGGCTGACTTACACACTTCTACAGGAGGAAAGTGAGTTCCTCGTGTAGAATGTTCAAAGGACAAGTACCAGTGCTTCAGAGATGGCATTATAATAACCAGGAAAATCTACAAGACGGGAGAAACTGCCTCCTCCTGTTGTATTCCTTAAAACAGTGAGTGACTTCACCATCTATCTGGCGTCCCAAAGCTACAAATAGATAGATGAGTAATCCTCTACTTCTCCTTTCCTCACCCCCTACATCTTCCAGCCATCAAGTAAAAATATTCCTGGCAACTAGAACATTACCTGACTCATTGTGTAGTCTCTCTAAATGTGTGTTGTTATGTGGATGCACAAAAATATCAGATCAAAAGAAAATCAACGTTCATGCAATTCCTACTCTGAAGCAGGGACTATAGCTCTCTTAGCTGTTAAGTGATAATACAAGGAACCAAACCCAGGCCTGCCTCACTGAAATGGGCCTGCTCTGTTTATATACCATATACCTTTAGCAGTCATTGCTTTGGGGGGTGACTGGAGGAACGTAAGAACAGGCCTAGGCGGATCCTTGTTTGCCATTATCTCATGTCTGGCTGTGCATTCAAGTACACTGTCCATGGGGAACCATGGTCTACTTATCCATTGAGGTAACCTGAGACACATGCCCAGGGTCATTTTCATCTTCATCTAAAGGACTTGAGCGTATTACTCTGATTTAACAGAATCCTGTTGAGAAGTATTAATCCCTCCCTCCAAACTCTAGGATTGTCCAGAAGAGAGAGTTTTATGATGCTGATTTATTTACCGGGCCATTCTTCTCATTAACCAGGAAATGATCAGAGTGACACAGCACTAAGAATCTTGTATTCAAGAAACTGATTACAGTTTATAACAGCCAATCTTCAAAAATCGGATGACCCCCAATGAACCATACCTGTCAGTATTCATGCGCTGCTGTAGTCCCTCCCACACTGAACCTGGCTTGGTCTATGATTTGCTTTAATGGATAGAATACCACATTATGTGGTGAAAGTTCTAAACCTAAGCTTTAAGAATAGCCAATAACCACTTTTGCACTTTTAGAAGCCCTGAGCTGCCATGTAAGAAATCTTGCTACCTGCTGGAAAGCACACTTGGAAAAACCAAGTGGAGATATCGCATGAAAAAGGAGAGGTCCTGCATTAAATGGAGACAGAGATAAAGATTCAGCCATCTCAGCTTCCTCGCTGAGTTCAGCCTTCTAGTCAACCTTTCGTGACTTCCACGGCTATTGTGAAAGACCAAATGAAATAATGGTTGAGAAGGTGCTGTTCAAATTCTGTGCCAGCACACAGGTTTGCGTTATCACAATCCAAGCATGTATTGAGTACTGAGCTCAGCAGCCTGGTGGCTAGAATAGGGAAGGGGTTGTCAATCCTATCCTGAAGGACCTCCCACTGGAGAACAGAACACACTTGTGTGCAGAGATGACACTGTACACTCAGACATTCTTCCACTCAGCTCTTCTTATAACCATAGAGACGGGAAGGAAGCAAAGAAGGTCAGGGGTGGGGGATGAGGCCGGGGGCGGTATTGCCTCTGAAGGTCAGAACACATAATGAAGCAGTCACACAACCTCTCCTAGGGGAGACAGATTTGTTACGGCATATTCTGGGGAAATAAACTAACTTGTCATGGACTCTGCTGGTGGAATTTCATTTCGGGGAGAGAATCATGGAGGAGAGAGAGCAAGGTGATGTGGCACTATCCCCAAGGAACTAGAATTCTGGCCAAGTCTTTTCCAGGGAATACAGGGACCGTTTTGAGGCCAGTTGTCCTCTGAATTATCCTGTAGCTCCTAGAATGCCTTCTCGGCCTTAGAACGAGATAATAAATTCCTGGAAAGGAGACACAACGGGGGCAAGCAAGATACAGTAATAGAGAGAGCACAATGGATTCAAAATGTGTGCAGCCAAGAACTGAAAAGGAAACAGATGTGGGAAAGTTGAATTCACTCCTGGCTATAGTGGCCACAGCAGCCCTGGGGGTCAGGATGGCTGCTGGAACCACTGAACCAGGTGTTCTGGACAATCTCCCCGGGCTGCGACTGAGCTGCCTTCTCAGTGACCTCTCCACAGGCCTGGTCGTACCCCATGAAGGAGCCCTTCTCTAGCCTCACAGAATTCTAGAATGAACAGAGCTTTAAGATTCCAGCCAAAATCTTGCTGCTTTCTGAGCATCTCAGCATGAGATGTTCATGGTTATAAGTTAGACAGACTTATCTCAAGGCATACTGGGACCTCCACAGTACAGACTGATGGGATAGAGAAGAAAAAAAGAACTGACCCTGCTCTACCAGATATGCCAAAGGAGCTTTGTAGATGTTCAAATGAGTGTGACGAGCCCAAGTTTAAATTAGGCTGGAGTTTCTGTGAAAGGAAATCGACTCACTGGGCCAGTATAACAATAAGAAATCCTGTTTGCATGGATCCATGTACCAGGAATAATGGTAAATCAGCAATTCAGAGGGCACATGGGGCCTGAATGACCTCCAGTCCCACTGACTAATGGGGCTGAATGCAACCAAGCTAATTCTGGGCTTTGCTATATAAACGGGCTGCTCATAGAAATCGTCTGCCAGTCTTGGTCAGAATTTCCTCAGAGGGATGGGCCTCACTGAAGACTCCAGTGCCTGCAACTGGAGAAGTCACGTATTGATCATCGCACTGATGGAGTGCGTCTCAGTTTCCTAGAATGTTCCCTATGAAACCCATTCAGTCCTTGCATACACGTAGCCATATCAAAGCTTGGCTCATGTTCTGGGACACCAGTTCTCAATTCCTATCTCTATATTTGATGCACTTTAAAGTCCATTGCAGTGCGGTGGCTAATGACTCAGCATCTCTCTCCTACGAATGCTTAGAACCAAAGACACCTCCCCAGGTTGAAACCTTACCCTGACCTCCTTGCTCCTCCTTTCAAAGGTCTACAAGTCAGTCGATTATCTCATCACTCTAGCCCAGCCTGACAATATTCTTAACCACTGTTTCCTTTTCTCCAGCAGGTTATTCTGGATGATTTATTCTCTTATCACCCCTTATATACACACCTACACCTCTTCTCTACCCAGATAAACCCCATATACCTCACAGAGATATTTTAATGAAGTGAGCTGGAAATACAGACCCAGATAGACACCAAAAGACTATAAAGCTATTTGAGTTATAAAACTTTCTCTTTCCAAACAATGTTTTACACGGTGGACTGATATGTATAAATAACAGATCTATGCCGAGCTGCTTTGGATGAAGTAAGGGCTGGCGAGGGCATTTTCCAAGGTCAACTCTTAGGCCTCTAAGGGACACTGGCGCTCACAGGGCAAAGGATGAGAATGACTGACCTAGACCAAGTCACTTAACTCACAAAGGAGAACACTGAGCCCCGAGAGGAGACGGGATTTGCCCAGTCACAGAATAGAGTGGTATTAGAGCCTAAACCAGAAACAATGCCTGCTCTGACCTTCCATGTGGAGATTTCTATGATCGGTCTCTAAAATTCATCCAAGATATCCATGGCATCAGATAATCAAGTTCATCATCAAATATATCCATTTGACGTGGTCCATCTAACTTCAGAAATGTGTAAAATAACAAATCCAACATGATGTCAAAGCATATTTTATTAATTTCATGGATCCCTATTAGATTCATCATAAACCCGTTATTTTAGGGAAATCAGAAAATGCTCAAATTGAATAAAAAGCATGTTGACGCATTAGAGAAATAATTTAAATGCGCTTTGAAAAATGCATTTCTCTAATAGTCATTTAAATCATCTTCCTACGGAAAAGTATGCTATTAATTTAAATAGACTCAATGTATCTGTTCACGATCAATGCCAAGAGCTGGAATCAGCACTTGCTTGAAGCACACGCAGAATATGAGATCGGGCAATACCTGTACAGAAGGGTGAAATTACTCGAGGGACTCAAATTTTATATCATGTATATGGTGACCGTATTTTCTAAACAAAAAATCAGGACACGTGATTGACAAGTAAGCATATCCTTATGGGGACAATGGGGTAGATAGAGCAACCAGGTCTGTTCCAGAGAACCTAGAACATATGGTCCAGAAAGACAGGCTACAGAAGGAATTTTGTGAGGCTCATCTCCTTCATGATTAATCATATTCCAGGGTTAGGAAACCAAGGTGTGTTCCCAGGGTCTGAGTCCTTAACTTTCACCTTGTCCTCCTAAGGCAAACTTTACGGGGGGAAAAAAAAGTCTTTGAAAAGGTCAAGTGCTATAGAAATATGAATGGCCATAATTATTAATAATACTGTAAAATATATAATTTATTGAGTGATATGCTGGACGAAACATTTGTTCACTCATCAAGTTTTACCTACTTCACAGGTTTACCTACTTCACAGCTGTGTAAAGCGGAGCAAGTCGCTTGGTTGTTTTGAGCCTCAGTTCCCTAATCTAGGATGTGGGGATAAATTAATAGCTTCTCTTCATAGGAAAGAAGAGTAAATGGGAGTATGCATATGAAATGCTATTACTGACACAGCCCTACTGTTTTATTCTGTATAGTAAAGGTATGCAAGTGACATGCAAAAATCATGTCAGTTTACTAAGGCTTCTGGATAAACGATCTTTGCAGAACAGGTGACGGGCTCCCTAGAATACAATCACTTACGCAGCCCTTAGTCCAATTCGCTCAGCCTGAGAAAGGAGGGACTTGCCTCCAGTAAAGAACTGTCTGTCTTCTCTACTCTGTGTATCTCTGGTGAATGTGATCAAAGCGATTATAACGGAGTTTGAAACATCAAACAGTGGGTATGGCCTCCCAGACATCAGTTCTCCTGCAAAGAGCTAGGTCCTCATAGAGTAAACAGGAGCCTTCTTGCAGGTGGGAGAGGGCTCCTCACTTTTTTTTAAGGAATCTGGATTTGAAGGCTGGTAGATATCTCACCTTAGAAGCTAGATGATGGATGGCTTTTTTATGACAAAAATGGCTTTTGTCATAATGAATGGGGTCTCTAAGCAAAACATGGCTTGGCAGACAGATTGTTTTCCAGTTTATTTTCTTAATGTGTTTCCCTTTTCTCATTTCCAGTTTTAATAAAGCTGTTTGGAAGTGTCCAAGCCTTTTAACAGCTTTGCAGAAGTGTATGGAGCCACTGTGTGTATAGTCCAGCAGGACAGTACACACAAATACACTCACAAATATTTGATGTCCACCTTTCTGAATGTCCAGGATGGCATGCCCTCCCCACCTCACATTATGCCCTGATAGGTTGATCCTTCACCAGAGAAATGGCTGTGATTGGTCTTCAGACAAAAAAAACATAAAGGGGAGGTCTTGATGGAACATGTCACATCAACAGCCCTACATGTCCTCAATGCTGTGACATCATCAGGTGGTAGCCCAGGACCGTACAAGATGCTTAAACTCCAGCCATTGGTGGTCTTCATCACCTTTGTTCCCATGCAGTCAAAGGAGTGAGGGTAGCAGAGGAGCAGGAGTGAGTCTGTATGTAACACTCAGATCTGAAGAAGCTACAACTGAGTGATAAAGAAAATGGTGGGGGTCGCCAGAGGCAGGAAGCACACGATTCGAAGGGCATCTCAGCAGCAGTGCCTTAGCCTGTGGTTCTGTGCTGGCCGTGCTCCAGAGGGCCAGACTCCAGACATGTAGGCAGCGCAGACGGAAAAGGAATTCTCTGGAGGCCAGAAAAGCCAACTGGGCACCTGGAAACTTCGCCACCACTGACATGTACGGCATTCTTGCCATAACAACTGGTTAAAGGTAATAAACACCTTCTTATTTCAATGGCAAGTGACTAGGACTGTTCATTTTTGCTTTCCACAATACTGTAAAAGAAAAGGATTCAAAGGGAAGAAAAATAACTCTGACTCGTTCCCTAAGCAGTGAGACAAGAATTAAAAGAGACAGCCTATGTTTAAGTAAGAGCCCATCAATGGGTCCCCAAATGGGTCCCCTCGGTTTCCTCATCCCCACGCATTCCTTCTGTCAAAACTCTTAAGCAGAGATTTTCTTTGGGGGATGTGATAAAAATTATGATTGCTATGATATCCTGCTTTTCAAATTTATAGACTCAAACTCCCTATGCGTACTCCTTCAGGTACAATGTATATTTATTTTGAAATCACATATGCTCAAATGATAGACATTCCCACCCAGGGGTCACAGCTGTTACCCTCATGGTGCTACCCGAGGTAGCCACAGGTGGGTAACCAACCACCAATAAGGGAAATTTCTGCTCCTTCTGGAAAATTCCTTTTCTCAGAAAGTTCTTTTCTTCTTCATCCTTCCTCACAGAAGCTTTACCCTCTGTATCACCTGTGTTACCCTGTCTCACGTTATAATAGAACCAGAACTCCTCTGTCTTCAAGGACTGCAGTCTTGTCTAAAACTCCAAGGCCAGTTATATAACCAAAGTTTTAATTCTCAGGAGTCTGCTTTTTACCAGTAGACTTCTGTAGTTTCCAAGTCACCTTTCAGCCATCTTCAGGAATCTGTGCCTGCTCTCTCTCTCTCTCTCTCTCTCTCTCTCTCTCTCTCTCTCTCTCTCACACACACACACACACACACACACACACAAACATCATTCATGTCACTGGTTGGTTGACTCTCATTTTATAATTGTCTCAAAACAGAGGTACTATGTCAGCCTCAGCTCCCTTCCTGAAGAAATGCCAGTCTCTCCTGCCTGAAGCCTGAGTGAGCCCACCTGCATTACTAAAAGTTACCACAGCATTTGCCCTGGAAAACTCCGCAGACCTCGAACAGATATTCAAAGTGTTTAGGGGGAAAATAAAATACCTTAACGGCATTGCCAAATAGCTTGTGGGGAGAGAGCCTCAGAAGTTACCACAGGCCTGACTGGAAGCCTATGAATCTTTGCAAAGTAAAATCCTTTTAGCCCAGGATCCCTACGGGCAACAGAAAGTGCCCTTGAGCATATAAAGATGGATGCGAGGCTGCTGTCCACACCTCAGGCTGCAGTAGAACTTGTGCATTTTTTAAAACGATGTTTATCAGGTCTAGGTTGTTTTTCCAGCTCAAAACTGAGACATGAAAATGGAATTTTTAGCCAGTAACTCATACATTTAGATTCCTGGTTTTTAGGTTTTGGAAAAAATGCACCTAGTTGTTTTCTTATTACAATACTGCTGGTTTTGTTCACCGGTCCATGTTTTTCTTGGACTGTGGTAGAGTGGAATGTTTTAAATTATGGGCTTTTGCTTTTTAGCCTCCAATGTCTACTAAATAAGTCCATCGTCTAATTCTAAAATTGTGAGGCAGCAAACATGCACTTGTAGCCAACAAAGCTACATTTTTATTCCAGAAAGGGTATTTCTGTTCTAAATTTACAGCAAAATGGCTCTGGAGACAAAGGCAGGATTTCGGCCAAGCCAGACGTGCTTCTTTATAATGGCATGTGGCTTCCAGTGCCCTGCTAAGTAGTCTACCTTACTGAACGTTTCTCTTCATTATTAAAATCTATTATAAGTGTTTTGAAGCTTCAGCTGATGTTAAAAAAAATTTTTTGGCTATGTTTAATTTAGCCATTAAAACAAAGCTTAACAACAACAACAAAAATAAACACACCACTCTGTGGATGAAGAAATCTAATATTACTTGGAATCAAAAACTAAGTCATATTTTAGGCTTTCGTTACCAACAACATTACCAATCCAAAGCAGTCGTAAATTAAATTTAAGTGAAATGGATTAAATCTCTCTTGGTAGAGCTACTGCAATTTGGCTAGACTCCTCGTCCCTCTCTTTTCTACTGTAATTCTTTTTATGCTAGGGGCTGGGGCTGGATACTGCATGACCTTCAATGTCCCTTCCCAAGCTGAGATTCTAGGACTTTATAATTCTGAAACCACAATCTACTCTGAATCAGCGATTCTAAGCTTCTCTGATTCTCTGCCTACGTGTATCTCAGACTTCATCGCAGGTCATTGGGTGCAATCCTAGCTTTCAGAAGGAGCCAGGAGTCGTGATGAAGCTGAGAACCAGGGTAAATACCACCTTCTCGTCTAAGTGGGTATCCAATTATTGATCTTGATCCTGTCAACTGCTGGGGAAGGCAAAGGTAAATAAGAAGCCCGTCCTAGGACTTTTGACCCCAAGTTGCTTATAAGGATATAACAACAACAATAATAATAACAAAGCCATAAATATGCCACGTAAAGATTTAAAGTCTAAGGAGTTTCAAAGTCAGGATTACTATGTAAGCCTTGAAAGAAAAAATTCAAACGTAGTCTCAAAAGACTCTTGGTAATCTTTTCTTTCTCCCGATGTCTTTCCTTTTGTTTTTCTTTTAGCGTTTAAATTAGTCACTGTAACTACTGTTTGAAAACTGAATTGGGCAGAGCATGATTGTGTTGCTGTTCTGATATTGATGCTGGTATGTCTTTGGGGAGGCAAGGGGTGACAGTTCAGTGCCTGCCACCTCCCAGCACCCGGATTAGCTTCAAAGGCCAGACTCTTACTTGGTATACAAGCCAATGGGGTGAGCACATACTTTCCTGTGTCATTAGAAAGCCATATGAAACCAATTCCACTCACAAGGACTCCTTTCTTCAACCCGTGCTCTAAATCACATTTTCCCAATTCATATCTGCTATTTACAGATTAGTACTAAAATTTGGGACCCTGATAGAAAGTTCTGTTATTGGGAGAGAGAAGGGAAAAACCAATCTCATGTTAGCAAAACACTTTCTGCAGGAATCTGACTGGTCTGCCCTGATATGCTCCTCAAGTCCTTGTTTTCTGCTACTGCTTTATTTAGCTCCTGCGAGTTTGGGGCCTTAGCTCTTACTCACATGCTAACTCTGGTATTCACTTTCCAGATCCTTAAGCTGTCCATCAGAGGTGGCTTCTTCTGATGCCTCCCTAGCCCCCCTTGAATGGCCATGATATTTGTCTGTTGTGACTTCAGGACCCACCTCCATTTGAGCCATACTCAACTCTAGGCAGGTATCATGGAATTCTGTCTTTTGATGCGAAGAGAGAGGGGAGCAAGCTTTGCTTTAGCTAAAATGCTCTAAGAGTCTAAACCTGGGTGTTATGTAATACATAGCGGTTATCACCATGCGTAATTTAAAAGACACAAAATAGTCCTTTCTTTCCCCTTCTCCCCAATACTGGTCACGTGCTAGAGTCTGAATGCTCAACACTTGTCCTGAACCTGGGTCAACTTGTAGAAGGTCCTTGTAGAAATGATGCAGATGAGCTTTCTGGGAAGTGTGCAGTAGCCTGAGTTTGTTTTGTATAGAATTGTAAAGCATGGAATTACAGCATTTCGAATAGGTCCTCCGATGTTTCCCTTCTCTATCTGCTCAAACCACTGTAACTCCCAAGGAAAACTCCTTCAGCTTTGCACACTTCTGCTCCTTACAGCGCCAATCCTGTTTTAACAGCGACTGTCCGTAGATGATAGGGTCATGGTGGATTTTTAAAGTCTTCTTTATAGTCTTGTTTTTGTATGTTATAAAAATTCTGTAATGAGCAAATATTATTTAATTTTGGTAAAAGGCAACCTCATTCTTTTAAAACAAGAAAAGAAAGTTCTTTCCTATACGAGCTATATTCTGCATCCATCACATTTTCCCTCATGGGTTTTTGCTCTGACATCTGATGAGCGTAATTTCTCTTTCTTGTGACAACCATTCGTAAGGTTTAAAGCAGGGGTGTCCAAACTGCGGCCCGCGGGCCAACTGCGGCCCACGATCCATTTTTTATTGGCCCGCAGCAAACTCCAAAAATATATTTAGTTTACTTAAATAAACCAGGTGAGGCAATACGTACTTCACCTCGAGTGAGTGGCCCGGCTGTTTGTGTATTTTACCGCATATGGCCCTTGGTAAAAAACGTTGAAAAAAGTTTGGACACCCCTGCTTTAAAGTATCAAGTCTTCGTTTTATAGTTTCTGATGCCTTCTTCAGTCTGGCCAAACACTAAATGACTCTAGCCTACCAGCAATATTTAATAGCAGTTTAGAATTGAATACAATACAAGTGGTATGTGTTTGCTTAATACAAATAACAGTGCAGTATCACCTCCTTTAATTTGAGCAATCTACTTCTATAAATATAGCCTTTTAGCTTTTTTAACAATCACAACATACTTTTGGTTTCTATTGACTTTTTATTCCTCTGAAATGCTTAGGACATCCCCCAATACACACATACATTTTAATAGTATATTTGGACAATTGATTTTTCAAAGCTAAATAAAAGACTCTGCATTCATCGTGTCACATTACACCTTGTATTTTGGGACCGTTATTTTGGTCCTTTAATATTATTCCGACTCCTGGTCCTACCATCTAAGTCTCAGCAATTACTGAAGCTTTGTGTCATCTGTGAAAGTGATACTCATGAAGTGACAAGCCTAAGAGGGTCAGGATACTCACCACTTACAGGCACCGGCCTCCAAGCTAACACAAGTGATTGCAAACATGCTGGAAAGAGCACTGGAGAGAAGATGCTAATTAGTACATCCAAGTCTCAGTTTCTTCGTGTTGTGAGGATTAAGCAATTTTAAGACAACGCGTAGAAAAATGTCTGTCACAAAACGGATCCACTTTAATATTAGTTTACTTCCTACTTTGGTAAAATTGTTCAAATAGCTGGGAACCATTATAAACGTAGAGTAATCTATCGCACACTTGGCTAAAAGTCTTTCAGAAAACAATCTCTGCCCTGTGTATGGCCATCCTGTCAGTCTCCCAAAATACCAAATAATAGGATGCTCTGTACAGATGCGTTCAAAACATCACTTTGAATTGTCTTTTACTTTTTCACAATAACCTTGTATCAATGGTCACAGTGGTATGAAATGAAAAATGTAATTGTTTGTAATAATAATGGTATCGTATATTTGTGCAGATTTTTAGGGTTTATAAGATACTTTCCCATGCATAATCAAGTCATCTGTTACTCGTAGCAACTCTGCCATTTAGAAGTCCTAACCCCATATTACAGATTAGCAATGTGATATTTAAAGAGTTTCGATGACTTGCTCAAAGCCACATAATCAATGACTGAGCTGGTACAAAACCCAGGTCTTTTGATGGCTGGTTTCCACTCTTACTTTCACTCCACCCAAGTTTATTTTGGTTGTTGAAATGACTAAAAGTCCCAAGGGTTACCTCTGAGTAGATCCCTATAAAAGGAAGAGGTTTAATACAAATGGGGCCCACTTCTTTATGACTTACACAGATTCGCTTATCAGATTAGCCCAAGTAAAGGGCACTATTCTAAGGGACAGATAGATAAGTTTTCATGAGGGGAGCAGGAGGAGAATCAAGTCAAAGTACAAGGAATCAAATTAGACCGAGATAGGACAGCCAGAAACCCAGAAGGTGATGGTGGGGCAAAGCTCTAAACAAGGGCCAAGGAACACTGGGGCCAAAGATGGGGACAATCTTTGTTAACATCACCCCTGTTTCCCAAAGCCAGCTCTGGGTATCATTTTTAGATCTACACTCTTCTGCCCAAAATCTTAAACAGCAGCTTTCAGCTCTCCACTATTCTCCATGCGCTTTGGCTCATTCCTCCAAGGAGCTGTACCACTTGCCTGCATGCATTTGCAAAATAACTGCTCATGGGCTGTGCCAAGGAAAATACATCCACAATGTGGCCATGGTCAAGGTCTGCAAGACATGTTTTAACACAGAGGTGCTGAAGACTTTCATTGCTAAGGACTATTTTTCATGTATTCCCCCCAAAGACCTCAGAAAGTCCTACAACGGCAGAGGCAGATGGTCAGGACTTCTGATCCACGTGAGATAACCAAGGCTACCAGACACAGTCAAAGCAATTCCTCCCCAAAGCACAGAAACTTAAACTATCTGTATGCTGCTAGGCTTTATTTGGGGCAATAGACATTTTCCATTAGGCTTATTTATTTATCTGAATATTTGTTTATATGTATTCATGCCCCATTTCTTTCCACTAAGTGTTTAAAGGATGGTATAACATAAGTGCAAACATTGAAATAAAAATAAAGTAAAATGAAAAGGTAGGAAAATATAAGTATACATGGAAAATCAAGAGCAAGGAAAAGAAAACTATAAACATGCAACCGTTAGGGCTAACATGAGCGCCATGAAAGGGCATCTGATTTCCTTAAGACTGTCTGTCCTACAATACAGGGCAAACATGGACAGAAAACCAGTTCTTTGGTTTTCACTACTGAAAAGGGGGACTCAAGTTGGACTTTTTGCAACACTGGAAATAGGCCTAAGACATGTGCTTTAACCTAATATTTTCAGACCTCAGGGCTTCTACACAATAAAGCCAAAGACTCATTCTTGTCTGGGCACCTGCTCCCCAACCCTAACTAGTCCTTAATGAGTCCGCCAGTAGTAACAGCAAGAAAGAAAAAAAAAAAAGACCCCTGGACCACACAGCTCTCCTGTGTTCTCCCCTGAATTGGAATTTGTAGAGAGCAGAATACTACCCCTCCCCCACAGCCACAGGCAAACCTTAATAAAACGGTGTGAAACCCAAGAATCATTCCATCACTATGGTGTATATACATAAGGGCTCACGTGTGCTAGAAACTGTGCCAGAATATTTACGTCTACAAGTAACCAACTTGCCAAAAGTTTAAAAAACCAGCGATAAAATTAATATTCATTCCTGGGCTTTCAGAAAGTGGGAAATTTCAATAAAAAGAACTGAAGTGAGCTAAAAAATACAATAAACTAAGGATCAGCAAACATTTTCTAAAAAGTCTTGCAGATAGTAAATATTATAGATAATACATATTTTAGGGTTTGTAGGCCCTACATTTCTGGCACAACTATTTTTTTTGTAATGCAAAAGCAGACATAGACAATATGCAAATAAATGGGTGTGGCTATATTCCAATAAAATTTTATTCACAAACACAGGCCAAAGGCTGGATGTGGCCCACAGGCCATAGTTTGTGACCCCTGTTATAACTGGAAACAGAAATGACATGCTCTACCGTTGAACAATAACCCTAAAAAACAACTTTGAGAGCTGCTGTGCATTAAGGTCTTTTTGCTGTCTCTGAGACTCTTGGAGTTTCCAAAACTTCCAACTAAAGAGTGCGTATCCCCACTTTTGCTTCTTTTCAAGCTTCTTCCAAAAGGTGCTTGGTCTGATACATATATGTGTGTGTGTGTGTATATATATATGTGTATATATATATATATATATTTTTTTTTTGCTGAAAATAAATGCAGAATCATGAAACATGCATTCCAGCAAACACATTGCTGCCTGACACACAGTAGGTGCTTTATCTATTGACCTCTTATAGTCCTTTTCAAAAAAGGTGATTGCATATAGGGGAGGGAACATATGACTCTTATTTAAGCAATCTGCTCAGAAGAGATCTTAGGAAAGTAACTTTATATGCTCCAGGCCCATTATTATTTTTTTTCAATTAAAAACATTCAATTATATAATACAGTGCTATCAGCTTTAATCACCATGTTTTACATTACATCTACAAACCTTATTCCTCTTATCACTGAAAATGTGTACCCTTTTACCAACCTCTTTTAATTTCCCTGCCCCCACCCACACCCCCAGCCTCTGGCAGCCACTTTTCTATTCTCTGTTTTACGAGTTTAACGTTTTTGTTTTGTTTTTAGATTCTACATATAAGCGATACATGCAGTATTTGTCGTTCTTTGTCTGCCTTATTTCACTTAAGCATAATGCCATCAAGGACCATCCATGAAGTTGCAAATGGCAAGATTTCCTTCTTTTTCATGGTTGAAGAATATTCCATTGTATATATACCACATCTTATTTATCCATTCATTCATTGAAGAACAGTTAGGTTGTTTCCATATCTTGGCTACTGTGAATAAGGCAGCAATGAACATGGGAGTGCAGATATCCTTTCAAGATCTGGTTCTCAATTTCTTTGGCTATATAGATACCCAGAGTGGGATTGCTGGATTGCATGGTAGTTCTAGTTTTAATATTTTGAGGAAGCTTCGTACTGTTTCCCATAGTGGCTGCACCAATTTATATTCCCACCAACATTGCACAAGGGTTCCCTTTCTCCACATCCTCTTCAACACTTGTTATCTCTCGTCTCTTTGATGATAACCATTCTAACAGGTCTGAGGTGATATCTCATCTCGGTTTTGATTTGCATTTCCCTGATTAGTGATGCTGAGCACCTTTTTATGTACCTGTTGGACATTGTATATATTCTTTACAAAATGCCTATTCAGTTCCTCTGCCCAGTTTAAAACTGGATTATGATATTGAGTTGTATAACTTCTTTATATATTTCAGATATTAACTCCTTATCAGATACACAATTTATAAATATTTTCTCCCATTCCATAGGTTACCTCTTCATTTTGTTGGTGGTTTCCTTTGCCATGCAGAGCTTTTTAGTTTTATGTAGTCCAATTTGCATATTTTTGCTTCTGTTGTCTGTTTTTTTTTGTTTGTTTTTTTTAAAGATTTTATTGGGGAAGGGGAACAGGACTTTATTGGGGAACAGTGTGTACTTCCAGGACTTTTTTCCAAGTCAAGTTGTTGTCCTTTCAATCTTAGTTGTGGAGGGTGCCGTCAGCTTCAAGTTGTTGTCTTTTCGGTCTTAGTTGTGGAGGGTGCAGCTCAGCTCCAGGTCCAGTTGCCGTTGCTAGTTGCAAGGGGCGCAGCCCACCATCCCTTGCAGGAGTCGAACCAGCAACCTTGTGGTTGAGAGGACACTCTCCAATCAATTGAGCCATCTGGGAGCTCAGCGGCAGCTCAGCTCAAAGTGCTGTGTTCAATCTTAGTTGCAGGGGGTGCTGCCTACCATCCCTTGTGGGACTCGAGGAATCGAACTGGCAACTTTGTGGTTGAGAGCCTGCGCTCCAGCCAACAACTGAGCCATCCAGGAGGCAGCTCAGCTCAAGGTACCGTGTTCAATTTTAGTTGCAGGGGGCAGAGCCCACCATCACTTGCGGGACTCAAGGAATTGAACTGGCAACCTTGTGGTTGAGAGCCCACTGGCCCATGTGGGAATTGAACCGGAAGCCTTCGGAGTTAGGAACACAGAGCTCTAACCGCCTGAGCCACCGGGCCGGCCCTGTTGTCTGTGTTTTGTGTCAAATCCAAAAAATCTTGGCAAAGATCAAAATCAAAGAGCTTACCCTCTATGTTTTCTTCTATGAGTTTTATGCTTTCACATCTTACATTCAAGTTTTTAATCCATTTTGAGTTGATTTTTGTGTATATTAGACTGGGGTCCAGTTTTATTGTTTGAAATGTGGCTATCCAGTTTCCCCAATACCTTAGGTACCATCCTTTCCTCACTGTAGTTCATTTGTGCTTTTGTCATAAATTAATTGACGATTATGTGTGGGTTTATTTCTGGGCTCTTTATTCTGTTTCATTGATGTATGTGTCTATTTTTATGCCAATACCATACTTTTTTGATTACTATAGCTTTGTAATTATAGCTGGAAATCAAGAAGGGTAATGCCTCCAGCTTTGTCCTTTCTCAAGATTGTTTTGGCTACTCTGAATATTTTGTGGTTACATACAAATTTCAGGATTGTTTATTCTATTTCTGTGAAAAATTCTATTTCTGTGAAAATTCTATTTCTATTTCATTGGAATTCGGACAGAAATTACACTGAAATTGTAGTGTAAACATTTGCATAGTATGGACATTTTGACAATATTAATTTTCCCAATCCATGAGTAGGGAGTATCTTCCCATTTGTTTGTATCTTCTTCAATTTCTTTATCAGTATCATGTAGTTCTCAGTGTAGAGCTCTTTCACTTATTTGTTTAAATTTATTCTTATGTATTTTGTTTATTTTGATGCGATTGTAAATAGGATTGCTTTCTTAATTTCTCTTTCTGATAGCTTACTGTTAATATATAGAAACACAGTTGAATTACTGTACCTTGATTTTGTGTACTGCAGCTTTACTGAGTTCATTTATTAATTCTAAGAAGTTTTTGTGGAGTCTTTAGAGTATTCCATATATAATATCTTGTCATCTGCAATAGAGACAGCTTTACTTCTTCCTTTTGGATTTGGGTGCATTTTATTTCTTTTTCTTGCCTAATTACTACGGCTAGGACTTCCAGTATTATGTAGAATACAAGTGGTAAGAATGTACATCCTTGTCTTGTTACTAATCTTAGAGGAAAATCTTTCAGCAGCTTTTCTCCATTGAGTACGATGTTTGCTCTGGGCTTGTCATACATGGCCTTTATTATGTTGAAGTACATTCCCTCTCTACCCAGTTTGTTGAGAGTTTTATCATGAATGGATGTTGAATTCTGTCAAATGCTTTTCTGCATCTATTGAGATATTCATACAATTTTTATCCTTCATTTTGTTAATGTGGTGTATCACATCGATTGACTGATTTGCAAATATTGAATCATCCTTGTATCTGTGGAATAAATTCCACTTGATCATGGTGTACAGTCCTTTCACTGTTGAATTCAGTTTGCTGACATTTTGCTGAGGATTTTTGCATGTATGTTTATCAATGATATTGGCCTGTACTTTTCTTTTCTTGTAGTGTACTTGTCTGATTTTGGTATCAGGGTAATGCTGGCCTTGCAATAAGAGTTCGTAAGTGTTCCCTCCTCCTGTATTTTTTGCAGGATTTTGAGAAGGATTTGTACTAATCATTAAGTGTTTGGTAGAATATACCAGTGATGCTATCGCGTTCTGAACTTTTCTTTGTTGTAAAGTTTTGATTACTGATTCAATCTCCTTACTAGTATTGGTCTGTTCAGATTTTCTATTTCTTCATGATTCAGTCTTGGTAGGTTGTATGTTTTCAGGAATTTATCAATTTTTCTAGTTTGTCCAATTTTTCAGACAGCATACAATTTTTCATATAGTCTCTTGTGATCCTTTGCATTTGTGTGGTATCAATTATAATGTCTTCTTTTTTGTTTCTGATTTTATTTGAGTCCTCACCCTTTTTTCTTGTGAGCTAGAACAGTAACTACTGTGCAGGTTCTGTGACCTGTCTTCATTCTCTTCTCAACTATCTTGAATAGAATCATTCACCCAGTCTGAAACCCATGTATACCCACAGGTCTGCTCTCTAAAGATCTGTGAGCTGTACCATATCCAGAGGCAGAATTTCCCCCAATAATTCAAAAAGACTAAGAAAAAAGGGATATTTAACCAGCTGGTCCTGGCCAACCAACCCAAGACTTTAGGCTGGATGCTGAGAAAATCAGACTATGAACTAATGATAACAATAAGTCTCAGTCTGAAAGTTCCTTGGGCTGGATCACTGTTGGGGGTTCATATTCACAGGGCAAGTTGCTGAGGATAAATAATGTGACCTAGTAGATCAATTTTCAGGCTTGGCTATAAGCCCCATATATAAAATCAACTAAAGCAGAGTTATTCTGGATGAATCTCATCTACATAGACCCCTTTCTATTCAGGAGGCCCCTTAAGCAACTCCACAGACACTCTATGAGAAACCTATCAGAAAACGACTTGCAAATTATGGCTGCAGTACACGTCTACGGGCTGTCATTGACTCACTGTCTGACTCTGCTCAAGTCACTTTACTTCTGAGCAGGATTTTCCTTAACTATAAAATAAAGTTAATGGAAATATGTTTTGTTTCACCTCAGTAATACTATGGCTCCTTTATTACATCACTAAATCAACTAGTCTACTTTGTGATTACATTTAGGCCACCAGAGAGTGGCCTCTCTACCATGATACCAATGGAAATATTTAAGGGGTGAGGAAGATGAATCTAAATCATATAACAGTCTTACCAACCCAAAGCACAATTCTTTGTACAATTCAACTCATAACTTGAAGAAATTGTATCTACTTGAAAATGTTTTCATAAGAGGAAATCTGTTAGGAGAAAATTAAGCATTTTTCCTGTTAAGATAGTTCCAAGTAAATGAAATGTTTTGTTCACAAAATTATTTTAACAGAATCATTGCTTTGCGATGAGGCATCTGATGCTTTTTTCTTTTTTAAATGTTTACCAACTTTATTAAACTTAGTGTTTTTTGTTCTGTTTTGTTTTTGTCTACAAAAATAATAAGTGAACACTTCATTGTAGAAAACCTCAAATTACATAAAGGTAGACTAAAGACAACAGAGATCTGAAAAACAAATGAATAATCAACAATAAAACTGTCACCACCCAGAGAAACCATCATCAAGGTTTTGATAAACATGTTTCTAAATTCTTCAATATCAGATCCTTGTTTTTCACTCAACAATATTATATAGACATTTACATGTTTTTAAGGGAAAGATAGGTTTTAATGAAATTTGAGAAGCCATTAGCTAGATATAAATCTATATAATTATCTTTCATCTATATTCTGTTGTATAGATGTAGCAACTTTACTTAGATACTCCACTTTCTGCTGATACTCAAATTTTATCCACTATTTCACTGTTACACACAAGTCTTCAGTGAATATGCCTGTGTAATTGAATTCTTTTCCAATTATCTCCATAGAATAAATTCATATTAGAAGGATCACAGGACATATACATTTTAAATCCTTCTACATCCAGTCATCCAGGTAGATTGTACTAACTTTCATATCTATCATCTTATACTTGAATATTCCTGTTCTCTACATTCTTGCCAACCCTGAATATTATCTCTATTTTCCTTCTTTACTGATTTGATATGGTACATCGAAAGCGTATCATAGATTTTATGTGCATTTATATTATTAGAGGTAAAGTGGAATATCTCTTCTGATGTTTATGGGCTATTCATATTTATTATTTTCTCAACGGATGCCTGTATTTTGACCCAATTTAACATTGGATTATATGGCATTTTTCTTTCTTGAGAATGTTTCACAATTTGATTTTAGAATTTTGACTTCATATATTTTTCTCTATATGGAAATGTTTAACATAGCCAATCTCTTCCTTTATGGTTTATGAGTTTTGTGCTATGGCTTCCCTGTCCCTAAGAAAATAATAGCTTAATATAGGTATTTTGAATATTCATGACTATTTTTTACATTTAAATATAAGAGCTATCTGAAATTAATTTTTATATAAAACAAAGTATTAATTCATCTTTATTGTTTTCACTGTTAACACTGTTTGTTATATTTCCTATCACTAATCTGCAATACCATTTTATCATATAATAAATACATTCCCATATTTATTGGACCCTACTACTGACCTAATCAATTATGGTCAATGGGACTATTTTTTGTAGCCTAATGTAATACCACATTGTTTTAATTGATACTTTTTTAGTTTAAAAAAATATTTTGTATGGTATTATTCTTCGTATCTTACATATTTAATCTTCCAGAGATGAATTTTAGAATAATTTAGAGAAGTTTCCATTACTAATACAGTGGGTAAGCTGTTTTGCATTTTGTTAAATTTAAGACACTCTTTACAGTATTACAACTGTTTATGTCAGAACCAGGAAGTAACTTCATTTTTTCATATTATTTTATATTGTTCAGTATTGTGTATTAGTTTTCTTCAAACACGCCTCACATTTTTCTTGTTGAATTTACTGTGTGTATTTCACAATGTTTTGCTTCAGTAACTGGGACTTTTATTGCATTATATTTTCTTTTTATTGATGAAATGTAAGAAAGCTATTGTCTTTCTTTAATCTTTGAATGATTCTCTTGACTGAACAGTTGATGTTTTCTAATAGCTTATTGATTATTTTGAGTTTTCCAGCTATACAACCAAATGATCTACAAGCAAGAACTGTTGTTTCCTTTCTAATATTTATATGCACATCATTCTGAAATCATAGTGGAGATGATCAGTGTATTAATTTTGTATTAGTATGACTGCCATGACCATCTACCACAAATTTAGCAGCTTAAACGTACAAATTTACTATCTTACAGGTCTGTAGTTTAGAAGTCCAATACAGATATCACTGGGCAAAAAAAAAACAAGGTGTTGGTAGAAGTGTGTTCCTTCTAGAGGCTCTAAGGAGAGAGTATGTTTCCTTGCCACTTCTAACTTGAGGCCATCTGCATTACTTGGCTCAAGGCTTCTTCCTCCATCTTCAAAGTCAGCAACATTGCATCTCTTCATGCTTTTCTTCTGTAGTCACCTCTTCCTTTGACTCAAGCTTAGAGATTCTTAGCTCTGTCCAGTTTCCTAATGAGCCTGACAAAGGCGTTCTTTATTTCTGTTACAGTGTTTTTGATTGTTAGTGTTTCCTTTTGGTTCTTTCTTAGAATTTCCGTCTCTCTGCTTACATGGTCTATAGGTTCTTGCACGTTGTCTACTTTATCCACTGGAGCCCTTAGCATATTAACCGTAGTTGTTTGAAATCCCCGGGCTGATAACTTCCACAGCTCTGCCATGATGTTTGTGCTCTCTCTTCTAATTGTGTTTTTTGACATTTAGTATGCCTTGTCCTTTTTTCTTGATAGCCAGACTTAATGTACCAGATAAAAGGACCTGCTGTAATTAGGCCTTCAGTAATGTGATGACGGGTGGGGAGAGGGGAAGTGTTCTGTAGTCCTAGGATTAGGGCTCAGTCGTTTAGTGAGCCTGTGCCTCGGAACTTTACATTTTACAAGTGTTTCTCAGTTGTTTTCCCCCTTAGGTGGGAGAAGATTGCTAGAATGAGCTGGAGTTAGGTATTTCCTTTCCCCACGTCACTTAGGCTCTACTAACACCCCAGCAGATTAGGCTCTAATTAACAGGTGTCTACTGAGGGCAGGCCCTGTTAAGAAGACCAGAATGTTATGGTTCCTTTTTCCATCCTTGTGCCAAAATTATGAGGGAATTTTTGTCCAATATTTACTGTGGGGAACCTGTGATGGATCTTCTGAAGATGAATCTCATAAAATTGCGAGGTCCTGCTATGACTGGTTCCTTCTGGACTTTTTAACTCTTGGAGTTGTCCGTACTGAACCCCCAGGAGTTTGTCAATTACAGTTCAGTTATTTTACCCCACCACTGGTTCCAGGCACTTGGTTCCCACTGAGGTTTCCCTTTGTAGGTCTCTGCTCCAATAAGCCATTACTCCCTGCATTTGCCTGTCTGTCTCTCCAATCTTGGGGCCCGTGATTTGCCCTGTGGCCTCACCTCTCCTAAGGATACTAGAAGAGATGTTGATTTTTCAATATGTTCAGCTTTTTCTTTTTCTTCTTTTCTTTTTTGTTTTTGGACAGAGTGGTGACTTCCAAGCTCCTTACATGCCCAACCAAAACTTCTTCATGATTCTGAATTATGGAAGTAAATACCATAAGAATTAACCCATGTGTGTTTTCTTGGCACAAGTCATTCTTTATCATAGTGTAGAATATAGGCTCCATGGGAGACAGGAATTTTATGTTATACTCTCTGTTAAATTCCTAGACCATGAACATAATAAAGGCTCGATAAATATCTGTTAAATTAATCTGATTGAATTGCTAATATTTAATTTGTTTTGGATTTTTATATTACTATTTACAAATGACATCAAACTATATTTTTCAAAACCAGTCTATTGACAGTCATCAATTCCACCCTTCTCCCATGGTAAAATAAGAAATGAAATGTAATTACTCTGGGATTTTCCTTCTAATATATTGCAGTGTTATTTCTGAGATCTTGTTATTGTTTTGTTTCTAATTTTAGCATTACTTTATTTTTCTTTAAAAATTACAACATTTGCAAACCATTTAAAGCTATAATTACCACATTTCTTTAAGTATAATTATATGTTTATCATACTTAATGTTCAATGAAAATACTCAGATTTCCCCATTCTTGAGCTCCTTTACCGTTCTTAAAAATCTCCTGGGTGTCTAAGTTACATTTTTAAGAAGATTTTTTTCCTAAACAGTACATGGGTAAAATATTTCCCAAGACCTTTTACGTCTGAGAATAACTTTCTGTTGTTTTTACATATTGGTGGCAACTTAACTAGTTACAGAATTTCTATTGCTTGCACAATTATTTTCTAGCATCCTGAAGTCAATCTAATTTATTTTTCTGCTTAGGTAAACTGCCTTGAAGTTTAAAAGATTTTTTTTTCTTTTCCTCTAAATCTAATAGCTTTTCAAAACTATATTTGAAGAATTTTTGTTCCCTGTTAAGTTTCCTGGAGTTAGGTGAGCCCTTCAAATTAGAAAATAAGTTATTCCTTCAAATCTGAAAAATTTTTCTTCTTTTAGGTCTTGAAGTCATATTTCTATTACATTTTTAGTGCTTTCTTTCTTCACATATCATGTTTTGCTCTTCAATGTCTCTTCTCCCTATCATGTTACTATACTGGTGAATTCTTTCATCTTTTCCTATTTGTTCTTCAGCCTGTTATTTTCTCAATGTCATGTCTATACTATTAACTTAATATTTTCAGGTATTAATTTTGGTCTTTGAAAGCTGATACTTTATTTTAAAATTTACAGTATATTATTTTTCACTTTAGTTTCTTTCCTCATCTTTAGCAGCTTTCTTTCTAGTTTTATCAGTTGCATAATTACCACTATGTCTCTCATTCCATAAAGTCTACATTATCTTTGAGAGTGTGAAGTCATTGCAACTAAAATGTTCTTCTGTTTCTTTGAATACATCTTTCAAAATGTACTCTATATTTTTCATGTTATGTTCCACTTATTTATTTTTGCTCATTCTTGTTGTGGTTTCGTGTTGCAGGGATTTCTTTGCACTCTTCTTTGACCAGAACCATTGTATTTGAAGATGCTCCTTTCCCAAGTTGGTGTGGATCTCTGATAGCCCTGAGCGATGGTTCTTTTTCTTGGAATATGAGCTGCAACCCTGGATTTTTTTTTTTTCTAGTCACGCAAATGCCCAAAGGGTGTGGAGAAAGACCTGGGGCTTTGTGCGACCACAATTAGAGAATTTTGTCTTTTCTCTCTTTCTCCATACTTTTGGGAAATAACCGAGGATAGTACCCCATATGGGTGAGTCAGTTCCCCTGTCTCATGGAGGAATGGGACGTGAGCTTCGGACTTGGGCTTGCTCCCCTCTCAGGGTAACTGGCTATAAGAAAGTACTGTCCTTCTTTCTGACCTTGTTTCTCACATGCTTTTGACTGGGGTTAGCCATGCATTGATTTCTATACCCTACTGAGCCCGTGTTTGCCGCTCCTGGACCAGCTCAAACAGGGAATCCTAAGAAATGATTTCTCCGTCATGCCATTTGCTCTGTCAGAGGTCAGAGGAAAAGCTGGTAGCAATTCCAGCCCCAGCTTTGTAGTGCTTTTAAAAATCAACAATGGGAAAGAGCTTTTTCAACAGGCGGTAATCCCCATGTTCCCCCTGGAACAATCTGCACCTTAGTCTTTCTCTCTCCAAATCTGAAACATCAGCACAATTCAACTCGTGCTCCCCTTACGTCTTGTTCTGTTGCAGTGTTGTCTCTAAGGGGAGGTAGGCCTCCGTGCCAGGCATCATCTTTCGATTCTGTCCAAATAACTCTGAATCTGAAAACTTCTTTTCACAATATGCAGAATATGAAACTGGGATACTTCCCTAGTATCACGGTAATGGTTTAGTCTTTGCTGTATTTGCTTCAATGATTTCATTCTTTTCATTTGGGAAGAAAAAAATTTCATAAATCTTCTTTTTGAAATGTCTTTCACTGATTTCTTTTTCATACACTCAGTCCAAAACCTTTCATTTTTTTCTTCTTTCTTATTCTTCAGTTGATCCTGCACTGTTTTTACAATACACTTAAATAAAATTAAAGTGCCCTCAAAAACGTGCTATCAATTTTTGTTTTTTGTTTATGACTCAGACTCCTTGTAAACCTTCTTCATATCACTTCACCTCTCTGGGTATAATTTTGCCCAGCAGCTTGTTATCAGGTCATTCTTCAGTATTCACCCACTTCTGGAAGTTCATTAAATGATAAATAATAAACCTGAATTTCTGAGAATCGCCATTGGCTTTAGTTTCTGGGCTGCCCAGGGAGTGGTTGGAGGGGCAGAAAAATGTTGGGTTCTAATCTGTAACTAAATCATCCTGGATCTGAGAGCACACAGACTGTGAACAACAAAGGAGATACATCTTGAATCCCCAAGCCCTGAGAATTCCAGGAGTCTGACAAACAATCCCAAAGGAAAACAATGGTTCGGATTTCAGTTGGCCTGGAAAGTTAACACATCCACCTGGCAACAGTCCCCAAATAGTAGCAAAAGGGAAGACTCTGAATCTGAAATTCACATCTAAATATATGTATTATTTCAGAGTCACGGAGAAACTTGATCCAGTGAAAATCATTCCACTGTCCTTTGGCACTGACTCACTGGGGGTTAATCACAGCTAATCCAACCTCATCTAACTATAGTTTAAGAAAAATAGACAAATAACTATCCCAGGAATTTCATAGAACCCAATCCTGATTCATAAGCAGCTGTGTCCCCAAGGATGAGGATCAGGCCGCCTACTCCAGAAAGCTCTCATCTTTCTTCACTTACCTAAAATCTGGAGCCTAACTCTAACCCTGTCACTAAAGGATGCAGGACCTTTGGACTTCTTTACCAAAAAGATTGCCTAGGGCATGGCATTCTCATGGTCTGAGAGATCATGAAAAACTAGAGAGGAAGGTGGCAAAATGGGAGCCAGGCCGGGAGTAGGGCAGGGCCTGGAGGGAGATCTATGCTTCAGTGCTGGCTAGATTGCTGGTTTGTTTTGAAACTTAAGTCCTGGTAAGCCTGAGGTCAGCTGGAGTTTCCCTGCCCCCTTACAATCTAGGCAAAAATGAGTCAAAATCTCCTTTCAGGTCTTGTGTGAATCTATTGCAAATTTCCAGGGGACTCGCCTACTTTGGTCGTATTTGCCTTGAGGTTCCTGCTTTTGGTGGTGTGGTCTCTTTTCTGTATCAATTCAGATACGACATTCATTCACTTTATGAAATTTCACTAAAAACTGATTTTCACGAAGCACTTGTGCTTTAGGGGTGAGACTTAGATGAAGTACTGTTTTCATCATGGTCGGTTAATGACTTCCAATTAGATGTTAGGCATGCTTGTACCAAAAGTCACCCTGACCTTGCCACCAGTGGGGTATCCCCTGGCCGTTTCCCACATGGTTTCCTGCTTCCCACAGTCAGCACTACTCAAGATAGGCTAAGTGCTACAACAAACAGCCCCCATATCTCAGTGGATTTTTAAAATTGTATTTCTTTCCACAGCATACTCCAGTGGGGTATTTAGACGAAAGTCTTATACCATGATCCCAGAATCAAATCTCCTTTTCTCTAGTGGTTCCATCTCGGTATTCTCCTTTGGATCTTCTGCCTCCAACTGCGAGAAGGAAATGAGTGTGAGTAATTGCGTATGGAGAACCACGCAGCGTGTCTCAGGGGCCAAACCAGGAAGTGACATACATGATTTCTGCCCACTTTCCATTGGCTAAAACTTAGTCATATGGCCTCGTACAACTATAGAGGAATCTGGGGAATATAGGATTAAGTGGTCCCAGAAGGAAAATGAACAATTGGTGAAAACACAGCATTGTTTCTGCCATACCATCTGTGTGATTCCTCCCTCATACTTCTCCCTTTCCCTCCTCCTTCTGTTCCTACCGCTCATTATCTCATATAGAATAGTTTAAGCATTCTTTTGTTCTTTCATGACATTCTTTCTTACAAAACATGAATATGATCTCAGAAAGATACTCAATATAGCAGGTACCACCAGAGTTGGCCTAAGAAGTCAAATCTATTTACTATATAATCCAATTACCTCATTTCACAGAAAGGACTTGAGACCATCAGGTTTTGTTAGTGAAGGAGCTTAAATTTGAATCAGTATCTTGGACTCCACACTCTTTCAACTACATCATAAGCTATCATCTCTTCAGTTAGATTGTGAGCTCAACATCAGATGAAAGCTCCTGCTATATCCACTTGCCAAAAGCCCCTGCACCTAGCATAGAGAAAGATATATTTCAGGATAGCAGGATACTTAATCACTGTTGAGTGGAGCAATACTCTCAACAGGATAACAGAGGTGTTGGTTTTTTGTTTTGTTTTGTTTTTTACTTTGGTGGCCATGAAATGCCTCCCAAGGCAATATAATTTCATTTACCTTGGCTTAATTGAGGCTACTTGGAAACAATAGAGAATCTTTTGATCTAATTAAAAATGTTGCCCATAAACTGTGAAAGTTTTCATGGCATTTTTCAGACCACAGCACTATTTTATAGACATGTTTCTGAACACATTTTTTCAAAGGAGATTTTATCGTGGAAAATGTGACAACAGAACTCCAGGGGTGTGAACATGCTGTTGTAATTACTCCTCCAGACACAATGAAACCAGCCCGAGTTAATTATTTATCAAAACCAACCCACTCTCTGGAAACATCTTTGTTTTGGCAGAATTTTTTCCTTTCTTCGGGAAATAGGTCAATAGCTTTTCCTCCCACGTTTCTTTATCATAGTATCTGACTTTCAGAATTAGCTATGTCAAGTATTGAGACATTTGCCAAGCACCAAGGTGGGCTGACAAGAGCGCAATAAGAGCTCTGTGGTTTCTGTTTCCTAGATCCTTCCTGTGTCAGCATTCCCCATTGACAGGGGTGAGCCTGAAAAGGGAGAAGGAAAGCAAGGATTGTTTAAGTATCTACCACACTTATCAGGGCCTCTAAGAGGCACAATATTACATTGCTTAATCCCATGCGGTGGTTATGAGTATGTCCAATTTACAGGTAATGGAATTAAGCCCAGAGTGGTTAAGTGATTTCACACATCATTCTCATATACCTAATTCCATGTACAAGTTTTCCTATATCTGATAAGGAGGATTGTGAACTGTGTAAACGAAGTTGCTGGAACCAAGACTTGACCTTGGTGATTTAGGGAAGCCTGTGGGGCCATATTTGAACATGACATCAGATATACCAAATGAGTTCATCTGTATTAATTTGGTGTCACTGATGTCATTTCTCCAATTTTGCCTTACAGATGTACCTAAATTCCCATGGTATATTTCTTACCTTTGTCCTTCCCATGTCTAACCCTGCCCAGAGTAGCCTGTGTGAGTCAGACACAAAAAAGAAAGATGAGAAAGGTAGGAAAAGAACCACGAGGGCTTGAGGGCTCGTGTCTAATGGGGTCTACAGAACATCTGCTTCTGAACAAGAGCTCTAGTGTCTGCTCTTCAGCTGCGGCCCTTGCTGGCGATGCGTCTCCCTGCCACACGGTGCCGCTGTAGAGCACTGGCACACTTCCCTGTTGTTGGCACTGACAGTACAGGGAGAACAATGTGTCGTTTATATTATCTCTGGCACAGGACAACATGATCCTCCAAAGAAGGGTGGACCTGGGTGATTCCAATCGCACAAGGCCATATTGACCCAGGGGCCGTTCCTCAATAAATCCTGTAGGTGGTAACTCTCTGAGCTCAGCCTTTGCCATTACACACAGCCATTCCACCTTCATCCTGACCAGCCCCCAGAGATGTTGCTCCTATGAATGAACCATATGCACAAATGGATCAAGTTTCCCTTCAAAGCAAGACTAAGCATTGTTAAAGATTCCTGGGCCTTTTTCCTAGATTCAGTACAGCTAAGGTAGGACTTGGATACCACAGATGATTCTGGTGTAGAATGTACTGTATCCCTAAATTGAAGAAATAGTGATTTGGAAACACAAAAAGGCCTATTTACCTCAGAGGGAGAGAGGGGGCTATCTTCCAAGAGCTGACCATTTATGCTCTAGCTTCTCTCAAGCCAAGCACTCACAGAAGGTTTTTGTCACTCTCTTATTAAAGCACTGAGTTAAAGAGTCAAAACACGAGTCAAAACACAAAATTATGCTTAGTGGGTCACATACCAATTCAGGACACCCAACTTCCATGCAAAATATGACCTGGAAGTTCTTTCTGAGATTCCGCCAACCCTGTTATTTGCAGAGTCATACAGTTCAGAGTGTGGGAGACCTTTCCACGATGAGTTACTCTGAAGCAAAGGGCTGCGATGAGAAGTAACACAAGGATGACCGACTTTGTTTGTCAAGGATAACTTGAGACTAACCAGAAGAAAACACACCTTAAATTTTTTTATATATGGCTATCGCTCGCATAACCGAGCAATTAGTGCTCACCAAATATCCATGTCCTTTCTTATATTTCCCAACTTCTTTTGCAGTTAGGCTTGGGCCATGTGGCTAGTTCAGAACAAGAGACCATGAGTTGAAGTGACACGTGTCATTTCTGATTCAAGGCAGATAAAAGCCTGTGCACCTCCTCCCTCTCTCTTCCATTTTTGCAAGACCCTTGGAAAACTTGCATTTCAGAATGTGTAGTTATAAGACTGTGGGGTCTTTGTCAACTTGGATCCCTAACTGACTACGTGTAGTAAAGTCCCCTCCCCCCCATGACTGGTGCTGATAATGTAAAATAAATGAAATATAAACTTTTGTTATTAAGCCATTGAGATTCCAGAGTTAATTTGTTACTATAGCATAACCTAGTCTATCCTGACTAATGTAGCTAGAGTGGTAGAAAAAAGTACTAAAGAATAACCAATTTAGTAAATCAATGTAGTAAAAAAAAGGGGAGGGTTGGGATCAGAAGGCAAAATGTTTTTTTCCTCATGATTGGCATTTTTATTTTTTAACTTCGTTTTATTAGTTTCAGGTGTACAAAACACAATGATTAGACCCTTCACAAAGTGATAACCCCAACAAGTCTACTACCTCTCTGACACTGTACAGAGCTATTATCATACCTTGGACTATACTCCCGATGCTGTAGAAGGCTCAATTTTTATTCAATTTTGGAAATTGTCAGTATGTGGCAGGTCTTCTAACTAATCTGTGGGTATCAGTGTGTCATTTCTTAGCATGAAGGGGTAGGGAATGGAACAACCATTTATTGAATTTCTTTATGTACTTTACATAAATGGCTGCACTTAATCCTCCCAATATCCTATGAGTCAGGTCTCATTACCAGTTTATACATGAGAAAAGCGAGATTTGATGGTCACACATTACTAGGTAAGAGGTTGAGCCAGGATTTGAAGGCAGGAAGTTCTGACACCAAAGCCCTCTTTATTATATTACACTACTCCATTTGCAGCCATAACTCTAGAAAAACAGACCTCCAAATGGAGAGTAGCTTCTAATGATTGTGAGGTGGGGCTGGAATGGCTCAAGTCCTTTTCATTTCACAGCCTGGAGTTTACAAAGTCCTCCCCAACAAGTTTCCATACATCTGGTCTCTCCATTTTTACTCCCCCCTGGCACCCTGGCAACCAACGAGATCATTCTAAAATCACAAATCTGATCATGTTGCCCCTAGACTGGAAAATCTCCATTGACTCTCCTTCCCTGCAAGGCCAAGTTCAAACTCCTTAGCTTGGCAAATAAAGCCTTTCTCATCATCCTTTTCGTGCTGCTGCCCCCTGAAGTAGTTTCTCCAGTCACATTGAACTTACAATGTTCCCCAGGAGGACGCACGCGATGCTCATTCATCTCCACATCTTTGCTCAGCTCGGTTCTTTGCTAGACATATACATCCTCTCCTGTACCTACTATTTTTCTCCAAATTTGTCAAGATTCAGCTCAAATGACCATTTCTTTCAGGCCTTCCCCATGTCAGAATTAGTAGCCACCTTCTCAGCTTCCTCAGCGCCATATACGTATGATCTCATGAGATAACTCAGTATTTGTACATCAGTCTTCCCCTTGGCATAGGGTTGATTAAATGTGTGTAAGCTCTTGGTTTGAATGCTGGTTCCACCTCTTGGAGGCTGTGTAACCTTGGGAAAGTTAGCTACTGAATTTTCAGTTTCCTCATCTGTAAAATTAGAAGAAATAATAGTGCTGAGTTACTCCAGTGGATAAAATGCAATAAATAATACAACACAAGTGTTTACTATAGTGCTAGCATATAGGAGGGGGTAAATAAATATATTTACTTTACTATTTTTTTATTCTTATATTCTCCATCCTAGCACTGTGGATGGACTACAGTAGGTCCCCAGTACACAGAGATCTTCTGGAAACCTTAGTATCAAATACAAAAATTACTGTTTTAGTGTTTTGGTGTGTGTGCATGCATACGTATATGCGTGTGTGCGTGTGTGTGTGCATGTGTGCGTGTTTTCAGTCTTCAGCAAAACATGGGCAGCAGCTTGTATTTAATTTCAAAGTGAGAATTACTTAGATGTACTGAGGATTTTCATCCTCAAATCTAGAGCTAAGAATTTTCTGTTTCAAATCCAAAGTTAGGGACTACATAGATTTTACAAAGCTTCCCCTGCCTTCATCCCTAACTGGGAGCTCTTTGCTAGAGTCATTGATGGAGCATGGACAATGGCACATGTTGCAAAGTACTGTGTGTTTGGTGGCAGCAGGCTTCATCCAGATGGCCAGCCACGGTACATTTCAATTCCCAGAGACCAGAATTCTAAATTCCCATTTAGAATCTGGTTAGCATGTCAAGAGAGAACAAAAAACATCCCTGTAGGGAGATGTGATTCTTTTTTCGTCCAGTTTATGTGATTTTGCAGGACCATCGAGACGATAAGGTGAGATAAGATATGATAGGCTGAGTTTGGATTGTGTGGGTCATCACCTCTAATGGGCTTCCCTTTTTGGGGCACTTCTACCTCTTTCTTAGAGTGTGTGTTTCCAGGACTCCTCTTGGTTTCTAGGCCTTCTCCTGAGGCTCTTTTTTCTCAGTAGTGAAGACAGACACATGCCCTCACCTTTTCCTACGTTCCTTTCTATTTCAGGTGTAATCTGGCCATGGGAAGCAACCTCTCATGTCTCCCTGCATTAGGAATTCTTGCTCTTGTAAGTAACATTATAAAAAATAAACCAAACACCTCAAACAAATGCACCATTAAGGCCACTTAATAGAAAAGCTTTAAGGTAGGGGAGTGGTAGCACTGTTCCTTTGCCGGCCGCCGGCTTCTGCTCACTTCGTGGTGTTGGCTTGGCTTGCCGGTTGGCTTCCCTCAAGTTTGCAAGATGGCGACCAGCAGCCCATGGGCCATGGCTTCCTCAGAGAGAGGGGATCCCATGCACATCAATTCACATTGCTTTGTTTCACTCAGGATAACCACCACAGTCTCTTTGACTCGAGCGTAAATTATCAAAACCAACTTGTAGCAAGGTGGGGAGGAGGGGTTATACTGATTGGTTTACACCAATCAGAGCCCACCCCAGTGGTCCCTTCCAAATTGCAAGGCTGGCGCACTGTGGGGGACCCAAGTGCCCCCCATTTTTTCCCTCACTCTCTCAATCCCTTTTAGTTGCTGCACTTAATTTCAAATGAATTCTCACACCCACTTTTGTCTGATTTACTTTGTTTATGGTATAAGAATAATACATGTTGATTTTCACCGAAGGAAAGCAAATAATAATAATATAATAAAATAAAAATAGGATGATCCTAAATGTCCACGTTGGCATGCATACTTTTCTCTGTGCCGTTTTTGGTACATGATTATAGTCATACTGCATGCACACGGCTTTAACCTAGTACCATGAGGTTAGCATCTCCACGAATATTTGTTGAAATATTCTAATAGCTGTATATTCTTGAATATAGAGAAACCATGGTTTACTTCAATGTTCTTCTATGGTACAACAGGTTTTCCTAATTATTCATTGTAATAAATAATACTTTCATGAATATCTTTGAATTCTAGATTATTTCCTTATGACAAGTTTCCCAGATATCCATTCCCAGATTATTTTCGAAAACGAGTATATCATTGGAAATGCCTCTCCTCAGTAGGAGGATGGCTGTTTCATTGTCTTCATATCTGTACCAGGTGCTGTTTGTAATCTTTACTAATCTGGATAGAAAAATGGGGGTAGGGAGAGAGGGAGGGGCCTCTGGTTGCTGTTTTAGTTTTCATTGCTCTGAATAGTATACCAGATACTTTGTTCAAATGTTTATTAATCATACATTTCACCTTTTTATGCATGTTCATATCCTCTCCCCTTTATCCATTAAGAACTTAGTGTTTTTCTTATCAATTTTTATGAAATCTCCATATGACAGTAAGGATATTAATCCTTTGACATTTGTGCCAATTTTCCCAGTTTTTCCACTTTAATTTGTTTATGTTAATTTTCACATACAGAAGCATTATATTTCTATGTAGTCAAATATATCAATCTTTCCCTTTGGTGCTTGTATTGGTTTTAAGATTATAAAGCCATTCCTAATTCAGATATTTAATCAAAATTTAATTTTAACTTTTCTTTCCTGTCTGTGGTTTGAGCTTTGTACATTTAGCTCCTAATCCTATGTACTTCAACTGTCCTTCCTTAACAAGGTCTTTACTTAAGCGTTTCTCAGTGAATCCCAATGATGGTACAGATCTGTCCTTTATATATAAAGAGGTTGGCTGACCCATTAAATCATTTGCTTTGAGAAATCTCTTCTCCTAGATAGGTGGCTTGGAGGAGATAAGACAGCCTTGAAATGAAGGAAGAACTGATTTAAAATCCCAATGTCGGTTTCCTTCTCCAATGCTCAGTTTCCCTATTTGTCACATAGGGACATTTGACCAGGTTCTCTGTAATGTATGTTTCAGCTCTGATTTTCGTGGTTCCAGGAAATACATTTTTGTTTCTATGCATGTCCTCCTGGTTTCTGCAGTCCCTCATTCTTTCTCCTATTCTTAGGATGTCTTGCATGGAGACCAAAATCAGATGCTTCCCTGTCTTCCACATGTCTTTATGGTGCTTGAGCCCCAGCTTCTATACTTTTGCCTGTCCAAAAGCAACCCCTTTGCACTTCTGCTGAGGGAAGCAGCCATAAGCCATTCTTAATGCCAGGTGACCAGTGATTGGCTCACATGTGGACATCCCATCCAAGGTGGTGTGTGTATTGGCCAGACTGTAACCACATAAGGCTGTCATGAAGGACACTCTCCAGTGGGACCAATAGTAATTAGCTAAGTCAGTCACACGGACTCCCTCCACAACTTGGGCTGCAACATACAGACACAGTTATCCACTTGGTCTTGAGATCTGATTGGAGCAGAGGGAAGCACAGATGCTATGGACACAGGACCTCAGAGCGCAGGAGCTCGAGGCCAAGAGAGAAGTGGGTCCATAGGCTATCTTGGTGTGAAGCATAAGCAAGGTCCAGTTATGGTCTACACACATCTTTACAAGAAACTTTTTTTATCTTAAGATAGTCTTTGTTTCTTGCCAACGATAATCTGAGTAACACTCTCCAAACAGTTTCCTTCCCACTCTTATTCGCATCCTTTCATTCGTCTGTCTAGGGCGGGGGCAGCGGGGGGTAGAAGCGGGGAGGGGGTGCTACTACATTTCACCATCATCTCAAAGATAGTAAGCAGTTGGGGAAGTGAGATGGCATATTGGACACCTGGAAAATATGACACTGAAAATGTGCACACATACACACACTCCCAGCTTTCATTCCCACCCATGATCTAATACTTCGTGGATACTCGAAATATGTTCACGGTCTCAGCAGATCCCAGAGAGGTCTTTAACTTGGCAGGTACTTAACTGTGAAAAGGTGCTCTTTGCCTTCTCACACCAGCCTTCCTGAGAATTGTTTTACAGAAATATTATGGTGCCCAGGGCTGGCCCCAGGCAAAACTGAGAAGTGGGAGACGTTAGCACTGGGTGCCTGCATACCTCTCTGGGCCTGCTCCCACCTGCTGACTGCCAGCTGTGCCCTGCCCTGTATCTTCCCGTTACAAAACTATCCTGTCTGTCTCTGGCCTCCTCAGGGCTCTGCTCTTAGCTTCAAAGATGCCAGCAGGTTTTATTAACAGGAATCTCCTAAGAGTCAGAAACTTAACCCTCAAATAATGTCAATTCTGAAAGACTAACTTTGAGCAGTAAGCACCTTATCTGTTTAAAGAAACCAACAAACACACAAAGCCAGCTCCAAATCCCCATGCCAGTCACACTGGGGGCATGAAACCTTGCTCTGGCGTCCCCCATGCTCTTTTCTGCTTTTCCGGTTTCTGTCTCCCAGGTCTCCTGCCACCATTGCCAATGTAAAGCTCTGTCTATCTCTTTGGCCCCAGTTTTCAACACTATAATCCTGGACATGATCACTCTCTCCCCTCCCACCCAGCCCTCATGCCTTCTCCAGCCCAGCCCATCTCCCTGAAGCAGCCACATCCTCATCTCACCTCACGGGCAGGTACCCCCTCTGGGGCTCTGACCAGATCCTCCCACAGGATCTGGACAGGAGTGATTCTAACGCAGAAATCCCAGACCTTAGACAGGCTTCTGGCAAAACTCTCACATCTTACCATGCTGGGGATGGGATAGATCTACGCCTAACTCTCCTTACCTGTGAAATGAAAGTACTAATAGTCGCCACTTCTTAGAATCCCTATAAAAGTGAAGGACTTAACACATGTAAAAGCCATGAACAGTGCCTGGCACATGATCTGTACTCTGAATCTTGGCTACTAGTAGTAGCAGTTACATGAGTCGTAGGGATCATTAACACGTATGTTAGATCCTGTGGGCCAGGCCCTACAAGTGAACTGTGGCAGGGGCTGCCTGGGCCAGGTGGGGGCAGCAGAGAGCCATCTCAGGGCAGGCAGGGACCAGTGGGCAACCTGGGCGTCTGAGGTGGAGGGCTGGGACCCAAGGCCAGTCACCAAGAACGTGGCAAGATTAGAAGTAGGACTGGGAAGATTATTCCAACACCATCCTCTGGTCTCTCTGCCTCTTGTCTTACTTCCTCCATTTTCCCATTCACCCTTTGCTAGAGTGATCTTTCAAAATTGCAGTCCCAATGTGCTCAGTCCCTTCACTAAAAAGCCTTGGATAATCTCTCCGCCCACGGGGAAAAGAACAACACCATAGGCTGATATTTACGGCCCTCCAAGAACTGGCCACTGCATGCTGAAATCTTGCCTTTACCTCCAGTCCTCATGTTCCCCCATGGGCCAAGCCAGTTATTCCCAAACATAACTCCAGTTTTCTTGTCTTCATTAAGAACAATTGCTGGCCTTGTCTCTACATGTCAGAATCCTGCCCTGTTTCCCAAAATTAGCTCTGATGCCTCTTTGCCATGAAGACTTCCCGGTTTACCCTGGCACCTAACTAAAAGGTGTCTCTCTTCAATGTCTAAGCCCTTCACATCTTGCTTTCTAGTGGCATCTGTCACGGCCAACATTATTCTAGAACGATAAATGATGACATGTTGCAATGATTTCTTAGAATCGGTCTCCTTGTCTGTAAAATGGGGTAAAACTGGCCTCCCTGTAATGTATTGAAGGAAACAGTGTAGAAAAAGCATCTGGTACATGGGAAGCGCAGTTAGCGGGGTTTCATCCTTGTCATCATTGTTATGCCCTCATCATCCTTCTCATTGCCATGTAGTTAGAAAGACACTGCCCCTGAGTGGTCGAGGATTTGCAGACTCAAGTCATCAGCTTTCCTTAAGACAAGCTCTCATTTACACACACACACACACACACACACACACACACACACAATGACCAAAGACCTTTTGTGCAGGACAGGAATCGCAAATTCAGATTCCAAGGCGAGGTTTCCAGGAGCCACAGAGCCATGGAGACACAGGAAAGTCTCCTGTGGAGGAGCAGCGACAGCAGGTAAAAGAACACACGAGTACTGTGACAAGGCGAGAAAACTTTTTTTTTGTTGTTTAGAAAGATAGTGATGTTTTCAATAAAAATTTCAACCCGGAAATTAAAATTTAAACAACGTAAGTGCCTCCGAGAATCGAGCAGCAGCAAGCAGTCCCTTAATGGTATATGCACAGCCTTTATTTTTTAATGTGGAGAAGGAAAGGATTTGTCATTAAAGTTTAAAAATAATCAGAATCAAAATCCCTTTTGTTCCTGCGGGCTGGCAGAGCTGAGGGGCTGATTGTGTGTGCCGAGTGGGTGTCCAGGAAACAGTAGTCATTTGTGTGCGTGTGACAGGAGTCGAGTCCAAATCTAAATTTAAGCAAGTGTTGGCCTTCTTGGAACTCATAATTTTTGGATCAATTATCCTGGACTAAGTGTCTGAGTTTCTTGCTCTCTCTTTCTCTCTCTCTCTCTCTCTCTCTCTCTCTCTCTCTCTCTGCTGCATTTAATAATTACAACACTTGAGCCAATAATTTGCCAACCAGCTGCGGTGGCCTAACTGTCTGGTTCACTCATAATTTCTGGAACTTGACACAATCATGGCCTTTGAGCCAATTGGGGTAATATTTGGTGTGTTGGAAGTCTGGTCCCCACCCTCCCACCATCTCGCCAGGGTGAGAAACAAATAGCCCGTGTCTGTCCTGCAAGAAAAATTGTGAGTTCTCAGGTCTTACCTGGCCATCATACCCATCTATTCTGCCTATTCCATTCCTTCCCATAGCTTGGGAAAGAAAGGCAGACTGGTGACTTGAAAAGTACCTAATAGGAGAGGCGGATAGCCCAACCTTGCCCTTTAATCAGCTGTGTGGCCTTGGCTCAGTATCTTACCCTCTCTGAGTTTCAGTCTTCTGTCTGTAAATAGCCAGACTACTTGAGTTCAAATCTTGACTCCATTACTTTCTAGCTGTGCAACATTGGACAAATTACTTCTCTGGGCCTTAATTTTCTCATCTGCAAATGGAGATGATTATATTATCATGTATCGTTTGTGAGGTTTTAATAAGTTAATACAAGTAGAATAAAATACACACACACACACACACACACACACACACAAACATAGAAACACATATACTCTTGGAATTTAAACTCCATAAGGGCATGCCTTTTGGCTATTTTGTACCCTACTATAAACTTAGAACCTAGAATAATGTAAATAATATTCCATGGATGAATGGATGGATGAATGAATTAATGAGTAGAGGGGACCAATTTATTTCTATTTGTTCACTATTCACTCCCAGCTTATTTCTAAAACTAGTTTGTTGCAGTTCATAATAAAGTCGTATTGACCACAAAACAATCACAATCAAAGAACATCAAAGCCCAGAATAAGGAAAAAGTGAGCAAAGGTGAGCTGTCCTTTCACTCAGAGCTTCCTGGCCGCCAGAGCTAAACGAAGCACCTGCAAAGAAATCTTCCAACTCTGACATTCTAGGAGTTTGAATATTGGAATCAGAACCAACATTTCTAATTTTTGGTATGACCTTTGGCAACTCTCCTAATCTCTCCTAAGTCTTAGTCTTCCCATCTGTAAAATGTGGAGATTAGACCAAAGTAGCTAAGACCCATTCTCAGATTCTAACCTTTCTTTTAGCAACTGGCCAAGGTATATGAAGATAAAAGAGATTTGATTTCTGCCATCAAAGACTTTATAGTCCTGTAGGACAAAGAAGGTTGCAGACACGCATAACTTTCTAATCCAAGCTAGGAAAAAAAAAAAAAAAAAACTAACAGTGTCACCAAAGGCTAAAGGAATGATGAAGAAAGAAAAATATGCCTTCTTAGAAGAACTTGATAATAGCTTCATAGAAAGGGTGCTTCTTGCAATGATCCAGGAAGAATATTAACAGATATTCAAAAAAAAGAATTCCTAACAATGGGGAAAAGATGTGAGAAGGCAGGGAGGTATAAAAGTGTAGTTTACCCAACAAAGCAAATGTGCTGGGCTGAGCTGGGGGATGGCAGATGTGTGTGCTGCTAACTTCCCCGCCCTCACCTGTGGCAGACCTCACTAATCAATCACAGAGCTTTATCCTGCTGAGTCAACATGTGGCCTCAGGATCCTTCTCAACAGTGTTCCAAGCAGCCACTCCCAAGTGATCACAGTAGGTACATAGAATGAAACGTCTTTTCACTCTTGATTTAAGGTATATATATAAACCAGTAATGGAAACGAAGCCTCTACCAAAATGTAGAGAGCCTTTAATGTCAAGATCAAGAATATGAATAATCAAAACATTTGCTTGTTCTTCTACATCCAGCTGCTCCTTACATTGGTATGATAACCACAGAGTCTGTGGGCAACACACATTATCATAATATATATACACTAAGCCTGGAGGAACTGAATCCATCCCTGCCAAGGCTTTCCGCCATCCTCTGGGACATAATCCACCTCCCAGGTCGCACAGTGCCTGGCTTGTGCTTAAACAAGGCACACACTGTAACAGTGTTCTCACATCACGCTGCGCGAAGGAAAACAGCGCTGGGGACCCATGCCAAAGTTTTGAAAGGGGCTGCCCTAAAACGTACATGTGGCCTCTGCAGATTCTTAAAGCAATGCTAGTTATCATCTCTGTGGTACCAGGGCCTGCACAATTATCCTATTACTATCCAATGGCCGCCCCTGATGAATGCGTCCCTGTGATGGTTCCATTTAACCTTACTCCAGGAAAAGGAAAATCTATCGAAAGGAACGTGAAACAGAATTCCATGAGCTCATGTCTAGTGGGGAAAGAAAAAGGCATCTGAGGGCTGATGGGAAGTGAATCATATTGTTTCTCAGCTCCAAGTGTAACCCTACCCTCCTGCCCTCCTCCAGGGGACCTCCACTCTCAGCTTCAGTGTGTAGGGACATTCTGGCAGCAGGAAGTCAAGGGACCCCAGGCCATGGAGCAGCTGAGACCTCAGCTGCAGGCCCATGTGTCCTTGAGTGAGTTATTCTTTATATCAGCATTTGTTTATACCCCATCTCTTTACAAAAAGGTTTCCAGGTGGCTCACCTAAACACTTTTAACATAATAAAAGGAAATAAAATGGAAGTAAAAGATGTACACATATTAAGAAGGCCAGATGAGGTGACTATAAAAGGCAACATTACAATACGACAACTTGAGTAAGGCAAGCCTTGAATCTTCCTGAGTCTCAGTTTCCACATCATAAAATAGAAGAATTATACAGTAAGTCTTCACTGAACATCACGGATAGGCTGTGTAACTTTAAGCAAAATGATGTATAATGAACCCATTTTACCATAGGCTAATTGATATAAACAAGAGTTAAGTTTCTACAGCGTCTAATCAACGTTATAACAAAATGACATTGAACAAAACGATGTTATTTGGGGACCTGCCATACCTTATTTATAAGATTGCCGTGAGGACAAACAAATACTCAAAAAAGAAAAAAAAAAAAAGGAAAAATGGGTCAGAATGGGAAGATTACTGAACAGGTTGTCAGGATACTCAGGTGTAGCCCAGTTCTGTGTCTGAAATGGGTGCTCCCTGAGGCCTCTCCCAGCTTGAAGAGTCTCTAATTTTATGAAGTCAGGATGCCTGAGAGGGGTGGAGGTACAGGAAGGGGTGAAAAGTAATGTAATGTCTTACTTCAACTCATTACGAAAGTATTATTATTGTGTCTTCGGAATACTTTTTCTCTTGACAATATCCGAGGCAATCATCGATTTTGCACATATCATGTGTTTCTCTTCTGTGCCAAGGTCCAGGGGAGAAACTTCCATGCAGGTGTCCTACTGCCTCCTCAGGCCATGCCCAGTCAGGAGAGGCGGAAGGACCGGCCCAGAAAACTGTAATGCAAAACTTCTTGAGCCTAAACAGAGATGTAGATGGAGTGGCACAGGGCAGAGTAAGAGATGGAGCCCGTCCTTGAAATAAAGGAATTTCCCTTGGAAGAAGAAGAAATTGAATCTGGCCCTGAGAAGAAGGAGATTTCTACAGCTAGAGTGTCACAAGACGAAGTTTCAGGTGGAAGGGATCAGGTAGGTTAAAGTAGGAAGACTGAAAAACACATGGGGGTTGTGAAAAGAGGAGACATTTGTTGGGTTTCCATAGCCCCACCATCAATTTCCCTTCTTTAGGTAACAGCACCTAACTTCACATTTGAGGAGTTCCTAATCTCCCAGTCTCAGTCCACTTGGTTTGGATAAAAGTGATCCCACCCCATTTTACTCCAGGGGAGATATATGGTCTTAGTCAGCCAAGTAAGGATGGGCAAGTGACTCAAGTAGATCCAATGAGACTCACACTGAAACAGCTGGTGGATCTGCTACAAAACAGAAGCTTTCTACTGGATTCGAATGGAAGGTTAGCTGGGAGCCATTTGTGTTAGTGTAGGTCTTGCCATGAAACAAAACCCTGAGAAGGAAGTCAAAAGTAGTGCTGAGAAATAAAATAGGGAAAATTCTCAACATTATTTGACTGCCTAGATTCAGCCATGCCTGAAAGCTATCTCTACTGGCATTTTTCAGTTTTATGAGTAAAAAGAAAAAAGAATCCCTTTTTATTCTTAAGCCAGTTTGATTTGAATTTCTATCCCTAGCCTTTCAAAGAAACTAGTATAATATGAGAACGCTGGTCCAGAGGAGGTGTGGACATTAGCCATCGTTGCCAGGACTGCCACTGTATCCATTAGCAGGTGGGTCCTAAATGTAATCACAGGAGAGAGTATCTTCGGGAGAGGGAAGCAAGGGAGATTTGACTACAGATTGAGGAAGGAGGCAGAGATTGGAGCAATGGGGCCAGAAGCCAAGGAATGCCAGCAGCCACCAGGAGCTGAAAGAAGCAAGGAACAGCCTCTTCCCTAGATCCTCCCGAAGGAACCAGCCCTTCCAAAACCTTGACTTTCACCCAGTGAAACTGAGTTTTGATTTCTGACCTCCAGAACTTATAAGAGTTATTTTACATTTGAGTTATTGTAAGCCACCAAGTTTGTGACCATTTGTTACAAATAGCAACAGAAAACTAATACAGGGGCATTCACACAGCCTGTTTCTTCTGGCACATCCTTTGCTTTCCTTAAAAGCCAGTTACTCTTCAGTTTTTGGCTTCAATTTCACCCCCTCAAGGTAGCCTTTCCTGACACCTCAGGTTTAGATTCCCCCAATACAACCTCCTGCGGCACCCCAGACTTCTTAATACTCACTGCCTCTACACTGGTTAGTGATTATTGCTCATGTGACCAAATCAAAGGGACAGGGTACAGGATGTGTCTGTCTTGTTCCCCACCATATCCCAAGAGGCTGGCTCAGGGCCCAGTGTTATAGGTTCTCAAAAATTATTTGTTGGAATAAATGAAGAAATGAATACATGAAGTTGCTCGTGAGACTATTAGATGCTTTCAAAAGATCAAGAATGTAAAGAACTCAATACAAGGCCTGGCATATAATAAGTTCTCAGTAAGTAGATCTCCACGTGAGATATGGGACTTACCTGTGTCTCTTTTGAACAGAAGCCCCGTTACTAAAGTCCCCGATCTAAGATAAGAGCCAGGAGGAATGCTCTGTAGTGTCTCTTTTTCCCTAATACTCTAAATACTTTTCCTCTTTCCTGAAAATTTGGATAGGCACCCCGGCATGATGGCCACCCTGAGTATTTGAGAAAGGAGAGCATCGATGCAGTCCCAGAATACAAAGAAACATGGAGGAATCCAGCAAAGCTGCCCTCTCCTTTAAGACAACAGCAAACCCGTTGGGCCAACAGGCAAGGCAGTTGGAATGGGTAATTCCAGCTCTTTCTTAGCCTTGTAATGTGTGAGCGTGAGCCTCCAGCTGGGTCAAGCCCAGATGAATTCTCATCATTTCCCAGGGATCCTTCAGCTTGAGTTCAGTTCTCGCGCCAAGGCTCTGACAGCTTTATTAGCACCTATAATTCAATGTAAGCATCGATGTGTTGGGAAACACTTTGAGGCTATCTTTTAAAGTCAACTTAATTCCCTCTCAAATGCCTCTTTGTTTGCCAAAGTGCCAGCCAGAAGACTTCCAGGTAGGCAGGAGATGCTCCAGACGGAGGATCAGCGGGACATGTCTGCTGGGCGCACGAGTCACTTTGCTGGTAGCTGATGTCATTTCCAGTTAGTGGACTCCTGACAGAGGTGCCTGCAGATGCTCAGATGACATCACTGGGGACCAGCCTGTCACCAAGGGAGATAACAAATGGAGGCCAGCCCCGAGTTCCTGCTGCCCCAGAAAGTCACAATTCATTTCTTAGCTTTTCTATGGACCTGGAGAATAGACACTCTGTGCTCCAACCCTGGCCAAGCCACCGCTGCTGTCTGCTTTTCTTAAACAAAAGAGAGTGGGACATGCTGGGCTCACCCAAAAGTGTTCTCTGTGATCACAGAAACTGGGCAAGCTTTGTGCAGCAGACACTATTTGCCATCTACCCTTCTTCCTGAGCTAATAGTACCCAATTTTTCTCACATACGCACCCTTCTCTAGAAAAGACTGGTCCACCTCCATCCTCAAGGAATGGATCCTCGTGGGTGTAAGCCATTCACGTATTCATTTATTCAACAAACATTACTGAGCATCTGTTTTGTGTTCTAGGCACCGAGGATAAAGTCATGAAAAAATCAAAGTCTTTGCCATTGTGAAGCTTTAATTCTAGTTGAGATGATAGGAAATAAACACACAAATATATATTATATAATAAATATACAATGTCAGGCCAAGCAGTGATAAGTGTTATGAAGAAAAACTGACGCCAGGTGGAAAGGGATAGAGAGTAATAGCCTTGCTGTTTTAGATAAGGGACAGGGGGAGGTGATATTTAAGAAGAGACATAAATGAAGAGAGAGTACCAGCCTTGTGAATCTCTGGGGGAAAAGCATTCTAGGCAGAGGGAACAACAGGTGCAAAGGCCCCAGGGCAGGAATAAACCTATATGTGAAAGACGAGCTAGAAGGCCAGTGTGGCTGGCATAGTGTGAACATGGAAAGGACTTTGGATTTTGTTTTAAATGTCATGGGAAATCATTGGGGGCTCTTCACTAAGGGAGAGAATGGATCTGATTTGTGTTCCCACCACATGAAGAAAGCTGACTCAAGCAGGGCACAAGGGGAAGCAGATGACGACTGAGCACAGTGAACCATGCTGGTAGCCAGACCAGTCAGGGTCTGGATGACAACCGGCTGGATCTAGGAACTGTTTTGAAGGCAGAGACAAAAAGGTTTGTTGATGGATTTGGTGGGGAATGTTAGAGAAAGAGGAATGAAGGTCAACTCCAAATTTGGGGGCTGACACAACTGAGTAAATATGTGTCATTAACTGAGCTCAAGAACACCAGAGAAAGAGCATTTCTGAGTGGAAAGATCTAGAGCTTGGGTTGATATATGCTTGGTTGGAGGTGCCTGCTAGACATCCAAGTGGAGGCGTTAATTGGGCAACAGTCGGAGAGGGGGAGGAGAGTAGAGATCAGGAGAGAGGACAGTTCTAGTTCCCTGGCCAGTGCATAGGCTCAGCTTCAGCATGGAATGCAATTCTAGCCAATGAGACGTGGCTGAAGGCACCCTGTGGGCAATGAGGATTTGTAATGAGGAATGAAGTTTGGTTGGATGGTCGACTGGTTGGTTGAATGGATGAATGAATGAATGAATCTCTAATTTTTCATTCATCACTGATAGCCACTCAAATCCTTTAGGTGCACTGGAATTGGAGTTAGGAGATATAGATTTCATCTCTGGTTCTTTTAGTAACTAATTGTAACCCTGGGCAAGGGCAGGCCCTCTTTGAGCCTCAATTTCCCCATCTACACAAGGCAGAAATTGGGCCAAGTACTCTGTGTGGGTCCAACTGGCCCTGCCACTCTATGAAGTTATAAGAATGCCAGCTTTAGAACCAGAAGCTCTGAGAGAAATGTGGACTTTCCCCTACTGGAGATGTGACCTCTGGCACGTCAGAGCTCCTTTCTGTTACAGTTTGCTCATCTCTGAAATGCTGATTTATGGTCCCTTCCAACATTACTTTCCATTAAGTCACAGCATAGTTGCCCGGTTACTTGTGTTGATGGAAATAGTGAAAAACCCTAGGAAAACAATTTTATGAGGAAAGCAACTCCTTGGTGCAAACCTGGGAGGGAGACCAAGCTTTCCCTTTCAGAGCAGCTGCACCCTGGCTCCTTCTGAGTACTGAGTCTCGTCAGGATGAGCACTCGGCTCTTCTTAAGGTCAGTAGGGTTGTCTTTGGGGCCCTTGGCCTCACTTGCCACCTCACCCCCAGGAACGAAGAGCTACCCTAAGAATCCGAAAGCCGACCCCTGCTGGGTCACTCCTAGGGTTCCACTGCAGGGCGTGGCAATGAGTAAAAGGTGTTGACACTAGACTCCGGGCCCAGGCTTGGCACGCAGTGAGTGTGCAAACTCTCTTGTACTTTAGGTTGCCATGCCCTACTTGCCAATTAACTAACGTGATCCATCATGGCAGAGGATAAGGCAGTTTTAGATCTCATATTTTTAAGGTAAGGATTTCTGGGCGATTTCCTTCCTTGAAGATCTAACAATAATGGCTCATTTTGGAAAGTACATTAAAAATAAAAGAAAAGACCTGCTAGAAACCCTCCTCTTATAGGTAAGCCCACCCAGCCTGACTAAAATTTCTTTGGTCTGAAATTCTATCTCCATGTTGTTAGTGTTAGCTGATCAATACTCTATATGAAGACGGGTTAATCAGCAGTGGGCAAATAAGTATATTATGACTTAATCGGTGCTTTATGTTGGAAGACTTGACCTTTCAGAAGTCAAGGGGAGGAATTACTAAAAGAGGTCTTCAGTATCAGAAAGGTTGGGACCCAGCAAGTAAAAATGTTGAATGTTTTGACATGGGACTGCTGGTGACTATATCCCTCCCTTTGATGTCTGGGCCCAAAGAACCTGCGAGCTGTGTTGGAATGTCCCCAAATCACAGATCCGAGGGAGAAAGGGGAAGAGCCACTCTGTTAACAATGACTAATGTCATTTCCAGTTAACTGGCTCTTGGCAGATACTCTACAGATGTTCAAATGACCTCATTAGGGACCAGGATGTCAACAACAAGACAGATACAAACAGAGCCCTGCTTAGGATTCCTGCACATGCCACGGCTTTGGAATCCCTTAACTAATTTCCCAAGCTTTCTGAAGGGTGGGAATTTCAGGCCACTGTATGTGGCATCCTAAAGAGCTTTAGGGAAGATGGAACTTATTTTAGTTAAGTAGGCTGGCTTTGCTGCAATGACAAAGAACCCCCAAAGTTCCCCCTCACTCCCCGCCTCATGTTACTTTGAGGGGTGTCTCCCTCCTTTGCTGCATAGTATGGGCTCTAGGCAGCATGGAAAGAGTAAGTATGTTCTCCAGACATGTTCAGGCTTACATTTAGCCAGCCAGAGGAAAGAGAGCACTTGCATCTCTCAGTCACCATATATAAAATCCCGAGGAAGGAGTCCGGGCCAGATTGGGTCAGGGGCTCATTTATTCGTGGTCAGGGATATAAGATGCTATGTGAGGCCAGGTCTGAATTCACACATCTGTCTCCCCCACTAGTCTGTAAGCTTGCAAATGAGTCTTGCTCTGCTTCCTGTCTCAGCCTCACCCAGCCTGGGGTCGTCCTGGAAGGGACACTCAGTAAATGTCGGTTTAGTTGAATATATTAGCAAATCCTAAGGTTTGTTTTTTTTGTTTTGTTTTGTTTTGTTTTTTTTCTGGCAGACCCACTCAGCACAAACCAGGAAGAAAAGAAGTCAACATAGAGAAGATTGACAACAGGGGTGATTCATACACCGACTAGTCAACTGATCAGAATTTTTTATGTTCAACAGCAGTGGCAATTCTGAGAAAGCCTTGGAGATATTTCATCTAATAAACTCCTTCCAGAGCTAATAATAAAAAATTTTCTTGCATGGTGGTTTACAACGCATTTTTACATCCTTTATTTCACTTCAGTACAATTCAAAAAATAATGCGAGTTTTCCAGGTATCAAGCACTAGGCTTACGGGTAGGCTATGGCAGTAGAAGCAGACACGGTCCGTGTCATCACAGAACTCTCAGTGTAGTACTAAAAAGAGATCTTAAATAATTGAGGAGAGAATAATAGCCGATGTACTGATAACAGCGCATTTGCTCTGTGTCAGGCGCCAGGCTAAGGACCTCACACATGTGAACTCGATCGATTCTTACAATAGTCCTTTGAGACTATACCTACTATTCTTAGCCTTGAAGTCGAGTGACTTATCCAGAGTCACCAGCTAGCAAGTGATAGGCAGGATTCAAACCCATGTAGCCTGGTTCCTGAGTCTATGTTCTTAACTATGCCCCTAAACCACCAGCCACCAAGAGTGTTATGGGAGTTCAAATGGGAAGAGGAGGGGTCAAGCAAGGCTCTATCATTTCACCCATTCAGGAGGTCAGGAAAGCCCCGAAGCCTGAAGGAGAAGTTCACATCATGACACATGACACTGGAAGCACCACGAGGAAGACACCGGCTTTTACACTGACAAAAAAAATTCCGGCTCGGCGAGTCTGCCTGAGTTGCCCAAGGACACACAGCAAGAAAGGGATGGTGCAGATCTTAGAGCCAGGCCTGCCGGTCGTTACACTCAAGTGTCTCTCTCTCCCCCAGTCTGAGCACAAAGGCTGGAGCAGCGGCTGCTATAAGCTGTGCTCACAAGTCTCCAGGGACCTCCAGATAAAACACCCCTGGGCCTTCTCCCAGTTGTCTTAGCATAAATAACCAAGAGGTTGACGGGTGTCCATCTTATAAAGCACATCCTATAAGGAACTTGGAAGTAAATTGTCCTTCTGGTAACAGCATTCAGGGAAAGTGTCTGTTTGTTTAACTTAGAAGTTAAAACAGAATGACCCTGTCTTGAAAATTGTGAAATAATAACCGGAAGTTTTCCCCTATGTTTACATGTAGAATTGAAAGGTATGCACGTGAGCAAATGCAAAATAACGGATTAAGGGCCTTCAAAGAAATGGATTAAGTCAGCTATACTGATGAACAGTTGAAAGTCTACACTTGCTGTTCCCCATGTCTGGGGAAGAATAGAAGCACTTTTTTCCCCCTGAATAAAAAGTCACATCTTTCTTTCCAGGGAATGCATTAGAATGAGGGGTTTCCACAGAGCTGGAGAGAAAAAAAACAGGAATATTTTGGAGTCAAGGTCCCCTGCCCCACCCCCGCCCCTCTGTGCTTGCAGGGAGGGTAAGGAAAGTGCTCAGGCTGAGAATCCGGCCAGGAGACAAGAACGACCTGACTCCACCTGAGAGCATGAACCCGAAGGGGCCCAGTGTGAGTGGTATGAGGTGGCAAGATCAGGGCAACGAATCATAGCTGACCGTTAGCCTGTATGAGTACTTACTCTGGCTGGACATTCGTCTGCAGGCTTCATTTCCATTAGTTTGTTTAATAATTAGGTTCATATAATCACTAGCCTCATTTTGCAAGTAAAGAAACTGAGATACAGGGTTTCACCTGTTCAAGACCATATTTCTAGAAAGTAAAGGAAACCAGAATTCAAGTGGGGTGACTCCACATCAGCACCCTTTACCAGGGTGGTACAGAAAAAGGGTCATCCTGAAATCACCACCCCATTTATTAGGGTTTTGAGACCCTCTCAGCGTCCCCAGAAAGCCCATCTTCTAGGAGCTCTGCTGGCCCTGAACTTGATACTCTCCAGTCATTTTTGGATTATAGCTCCCTCCTTACAAACTGTCAGCTTAATATTGGCCCCGGAGCTTTCTTCCCTGGGGAACTGGGGTGGGGTGGGGATTTGGAAAAGAGAAAGAAAGAAAAATAGAGAAAGAAGGAGGGAGAGAGAGAGAGTAATTTCTTTTGAAGAAGTCAGGCAGTGTTATAACCAGGCTCTCACCCAACTGATGGAAAACTTATTGTTGGGGCATCTTGGCAGCAGAAAGGAAGAGAGAGATTTTCCTGAATCATTTCTCATTTTTTATTTAAGCTTCACACTTTTCCTGGGGCCTCTGGGCAGCCTTCCAGCCCCCACCCGCAGGACTGACTGAGTTCCTGAGGTAAACGATCTGCCCCTCCCAGGCTGGGGAAGAGGCGGGCTGAGCCCCGGACAGGCCATGCTTGGCTCAGCCCCCTGACATTGTGCACACTAATGCAATGTGAAGTAGCGCGTCTAAATAGCCTGTCCAACTTTTTTGATGTTCTTGAACCCACAGATGGGATTCATTTCCACACTGTTCACAAAACGTAAACGATACAAGGACATTAAAGAGCATTAAACTACTTGATGACATTTTGGTCACATTAATGAAAAGTGGCGTTTTTTAAACTACTAGAAAGAAAGAGAAAGAGGATGGGGGCAGAGAGGGGAGGGATGAAGGGGGAGAGAAACAAAGCAGGGAGGGGGAAGGAGCAACAGGAGAGCAATTGCATTTATCTAAAGTGTGGAAGAAATGCTGGCAGTCCCTGCTGTTATCAACCCAACTGGGACTTCACTGAGTAGGACGTAAGAAGCAGACACCTTCGGTGACGGGATAGATCTGCAGAACATTCCAACACCTATATAGTGAGCAGTGCATACTCACACAGGAATGTTCCCTTCCAGACTGACGAGTTTGGCCAACATAAGCTCACATACCACTGGGACACAAGAGAAGACAGGAGGAATGCCAAGCTCACCTCCTCCAGGCAGCCTTCCCTGAATGCCTCCCAAGATAGATTAGGTGTCTCTTCTCTGAACTTCCAGGGACCCAAGCTTACCCCATCCTAACCCCCATCTCCTTGTCACTGATTGACACGCCGGAACCCTCCCCAGGGCATACAATGATGTTTAGGAGTGTAGGTTTGAACAGACAAATTTTTCTGGGCACAAATCTCCGCTAGCCCCATGTATATTGGTTTTATGACCTGGAGCAAGTTAACCTCCCCGCGCCTCAGCTATGCCATCTGTAAAATGGAATAAAAAGAAAACTAGGTCACAGAGTTGTAGTGATGCCTAAATGAGGTAATGAATGGAAAATACACAGCAATGTGCGAGGGACATACACTCAACACATGTTATAGATGAACGTCATCCGCCTCCTGCCCAGCACCCCCAGTCCCTGGCACATAGCAGGCACTCAGTAAACGCCGTTCAAGAAATGAATCTCCACAGACTCAGACAGAAACACTTCACTTACCAAGGGGACTAAGGACTTGAACGTGGAGCCACAGAAAATGAAAACGGGTGGCAGAAACGTTGTGTAACGTATCAAGTCCTGTTTGAAAGGAAAAACCATCGAGTGCTGTGGTATATGTTCGGAGTACCTGGGAAGATGTCCTGCTCAGTCCTCCAACCCACCCAGGCTGGTGCGTGGGGGTGAGCGGCCCCCTCCCCGCCCCCAACAGTCTGTGCCCTCCTCCCGTCACGCTCCGCCTTGGCAGGGCTTTCTCCTTCTAGCCCTGGTGGTTACATTAATTGCTAATGACAATGGCAACCTTCACTCTGTGTGGTTTCCTGCCTAGATTTTGGATCCTTTACAAGGCTCCCTTTTCTTTTTTTCCCAGATAGGAAATGCAACCCGAGACGTGTGAAGAAAAAAAACAGTGTGCTTATTGTCACAGCCTCCATTCCTCGCTGGGCTCCCAGGCCGGCTGTGTGTGCTCTGGGGTGTCTGCCCCGCCACAGGGAAGAATAAACCCAGACTCAAATCATAGGAAATTCATCAAATGTGCTTCTCAGAGCTCTGTCTTTCAAGGTCTGTTTCCTTGCCATATGATCTCTATAAACCAAATCACTGTTAGCCAGGGCACAGGACCAGAGGCGCCGGAGGCTCATGGATAATGAATGCCAAATGCATGTGACAATAGACTGATCAGGGAGCCGAATGGAAATGTCTGAGTCGTGCTTTCGTATATATGTGTACATACATGCATACATGTGTGCACACACACGTGCACATGCACACACACGTGCACATACTCGCACGTGCACATGCACACACATGCACATGTGCACACATGTGCGCACATACACGTCAACCACATAGCACGTCTTAACAGAGGCCAACTGTGATCCTCGGTGCCAGACTGGGCTAACTCACCTCTCAATAACTGTTAAATTATCAAGACAAAGAAGGATAAAATGAAAGAGAAAAAGTCAGATCCCAGTATAGCTGGGAACACTCGACATGGAAGCATCACAGATTTGACTTAGAAATTCAGGATGCTTTTCCCTCAGGGACTAACATGGGACCCAACACACAGGGGGCCTCACCTGAAAAACGAAAACAAGGACTCGTTCCTGGGTACCCAAGGAGAATGGGAGAAATGGCCCCCAACGGAACGAATTCTTGTACGCTCTTTCCCAGGGATGGTTTTGACTCCTTGCGGGTCCCACCGATCCCTTTACTTGATAGCCAGTTACCAGAAGACAACACAGGACAGAAACTAGCAGGCCACCAGCGAAAGGCAAAAAGGTAATTAATGTTACAGCCTTTTAGATTCTAGAAAATACTGCACTTAAAACTGCAAGTCAACTAAGAGGCTGTCGGCAACCGATAAATGCTTCCACATTCACAGGCATCAGCAATCTTCCCCACACAAAAAAAGTAATAATACATACATATTAATGGATCACATTTTGTCCTTTGGGGAGCATAATTTTTAAAAGGGCCAAGGCAGCAATAATAGTTCCTTTAAAAATTCTAAATGCTGTAATTGTTTTCTCTGAATTATGGTGCTAGGATTTAATTAGTGATGAATGTTCGGTATGGGGTTTGGACATTTCTGATGAATTCAGCCAAACAGAAAAGTAGTCTTGCCCTCGTTGCTCCCTCCCTGTCCCGTGCCCCCTTTCCTTCCCTAGGACCCTGACATGTGTGTATGCATGAGAGCATGTCCACGTAGGAATTTAATTTTCTGTAGTTTGGCCATAGTGAAGAAGGAGATTGCTTTAACCACAGTTCAATGAGGAACTTGAAACATGGTCGGTGAGGTCATGCAATTCAGCACAAGTTTTGAGGTTTTCTAGTTATAAGGAAAGGAGGAAAAATAATACAATGCAAAGGGTAGAAACTTCTTTTGGGTGATGTTCTTATCGGTAAAAAGAAGTTGCCCAGGTCTTGGGCCTGTGTTCTGGGGCTTAAGGAGCTCTGAGACAATAGGACTAAAAGTGTAGGGGGGAAGTGAGAAGGGCTTTCTCCATTTATTCAACGAATAACCACTGAGCAAAGTCTACTGAGTCCCCGACTCTGAGCTGGGCACTGTGCACACAGCCCTGGCACTGGTACACTTGCCTGAGGATAAACACAATCGCTTTGTTCTTCTCCAAACCACTTCTTTGTAAGAGCAGCTGGAGGGAAGCCCAGACCAGCAGCCGTCCACACAGGCCAAATCAATGTGGCCTACACAGCAGGGCCCCAGGGGGCTGTGCCCACTCCTCTCACCCACCTTGGGACTTCTTTCATTTGAGACCTGGAGGCTGTTCCTGGGTTCCCAGTAGCCTCTATTAACATGCAAATGCCCCTGGGAAAGGTCTCACCTTGAGACCCCACCAGCTAACCTCTTGCTCACCAGTTACTTCTTAGCAAGGATTAGCAGAAAGAGAACACCAAAAGGCTTGGGGGTGGGGAGTAGGTTAGGGCTTGTAGGGAAGGGAGGTAAAAGAGCTCTTCCTACTGCCAACGGTTTCCTGGAGAGTTGATTTGCTTTCATGCAACGCAACAAATCAATATACTCATTTCAGTAAAGGATGACCTTTTAAAACTGTAAAACGAAACAACATTCCATTGCAAACCTTTCATCCCTGTCTTGGTTATGCCATAAGTGTCACCTGCTGCACAAATTTGCCCAAATAGTAAAAATGCTGCCTCCCAAAATGGCAGGCCACAGTGGTCAGTGGAGTTTTTTTGTGTGCCCAATCTTGTTTCTTCCTGTCATCTCCTGCCTCCTCCCATCCCTCATTCTTACCTCCCCCTCTTAGCATGAGACCCTTCTAATGCTTCACCTTCCATCACTATAGGCGGTAGCGCTGTTGAGGCCCATTGGTCCAGCTGCTACAGGGATTTCATAATACATGTTAATGACGCCTTTAAAAATGCCATTCAGGAGAGGGTGGTGAAGAGCATAGGACACCAAATCAGCCAGAGAAACATGGGTTCAAATCCTAATTCTGCCACTTCTAGATACTGGAGGCAGGTGACTTATACTCTCTAATCATCAGTTTTCTCATCATTTATCTTTTGAGAAGAATAGGTGGAATTATGCAGATAGACAGAAGTAAATATCTATAGCTATATCTAATACACACAGATATATATTATATACATATACTGGCATTATACTGGACACGAGTCATTTTCGTAAGATAAATTTCTGGAAGGAGCATCACTGGATCAAATGTTTACGGTCTTTAATGTAATTTGCCACGTTGTGTTCCATCATGTGTAAATTTAAACTTCCATTAACAGTTTATAAAGGTGGCCTGACATTTTTTTATTTTGCTATGTTCACCATTTTGTGTTACTGATTTTATGAGTTCTTTACATATGTTTTATGGTATATTTGCTATATAGAAATATTCAATTTTTATATAGTGAAATCTATAAACTTTTTATGGTTTCTGCGGTTGATGCAATATTTAGGAAAGTCTCTATTCATGATTCTAAATTTTCTTTTAGCTATTTCATGGTCTCACTTTTATATTTTATTTTTAATCTATCTGGAATTTAATGCATATGATAGGAGAAAAGAATCCAAATTAATATGTTTCTAGATACTAATTTTGCACAACCCTCCACATGTGAAATATTACTTCTACTATATACTAAGTAACAGTATTGAAGAACTTTCTGTCATTTCCACTGATCTATTTGCCTATTTTCATTCACAGAGCCATGCTGTTTCAATTATTACTGCTCTGTAGTATACTTAATGTCTGCCAGTCCTAGTCTGTTACCATTTTTCTTTTTCAAAAATTTTTATGTAGTGGTGAACACACAATGTGAGATATTGATGATGTATTACAGAATTGTAATTTGAAAGCTATGTAACTTTACTAACCATTGTCACCCCAATAGACTTTAATTTAAAAAAAAATTTTTATGTAGTCTTTTATGATTTTATTTTGTTCAGAAGTGAGGGTATGGGCTGGAGGATAACTTTAAAAAGTATAGCCGTAATATGCATATTAAGGTGTGTTGTGTTTTTTAAAAATCACTCTCACAACTTCATAGCCACACTTGGCTTTTCCATTTCCATACTGAATTTCCATACTGAATGGTGTTATTTTGGTACTAGAAGCAGGGACGCACAATCTATCCCTCAACCTAGTATATCCTGTTTGCTAAGAACCTTGGCAGAAGGTTTTATTCAGCCTGTGCATATGAAAAGGCAAGACAGTATACTGGTTGAGAGCACTGTGTGATTTGGGCAAACTATTTAACCTCTTTGAACACCCACGTCCATATTTGCAACAGGAAGGTGACAACATAGTATCTCATAATATACAAGCTACCTATGGAAGACACTTAGAAGAGTGTCTGGCACAGAGTAGACACTCAGGGAACATTAAAGAGTGTCATCCTATCCCAATGGTCTTGTCATTCTAGGGGTTTGCTGATTTGTCTGAGCTTGGAAAAGGGACCTAGAAGAGAAGACGTTAAATAAGGAAACGTAAGTTAACTAAAATAACATTTTCAGTGTTTGTAGGGATGAGTATTTGTCATTAAGTTGCTCCTCACAGTGTCCAGGGCGGTGGCATTTAAAGCAATCTGTGGCCTGACCATAGACGGGGGGCCACAGGGTATCAGAGAGGACAGCTTGCCACGTGAGGGCCCTGAAGAGGCCAGGTCACCTGAACCCACAGCAGATTCCACACAGGGCTCTCGTCTTAGCCTCAGCAATTCTGTCAGCTCAGAGCTCAGAGGCGCCTGCACACTCAGCTCTCCCTCCACCTCTGCTTGTCGTCGAGCTCTCTGTTGTTCCGTAGCTGAAGATTCTAAACACAGAATAAGCCTGAGCTCTAGAGTCAGGAGGCCCCGGGGTTAAAACTCTGGCTCTCCCACAAGCCACTTCAGTATTAGAACTGGTTTTCTTCAGCTGAAAAATGGGGATGTTATGCCTTCCCTGCCAGGTTACCATGGAATTAGGTGAGAATAATACACATAAAAGCATTTTATAGAGTTCCAGGCAGAGAGTAGGTGCTCAATAAACGTTACTGCATCAATAAGGAATGTTTGATTCTGAGTCACACAAACACAGTTCAAACTGGCTTAAATAATAAAGGAAAATTGTTGGTTTATATAACTGGAGATTCAAGGAGAAGCTTGGCTTCAGGAGTAGTTTGATTCAGTGGCCTAACCGTATCATCAATAATTTGCTCATTTGTTTCCTCTCTCTTCACCCTTCATTGAATCAGCTTCACCCTAAGACTGTCTGCCTCTTAGGCTCCCAGAAATGGTTGCAAATATCCAGAGAGAACAAGAGGCCACCCCCAGAAACTTCTCCAGATGCATGAGGAAGAGCTCTCTTAGGGAACCACAGCAAATTCTTTTCCTTGTCGATCAATAGCCAGAGTGGGGGTCACGGGTCCGTCCTGGACCAATAACTACAGCTGGAAGATGGGACTGTGCCCACCAGCTTCAGTCTGGACCACAGGGCCTCATTATAGAGTCACCTTTTTGCCAATGCAAGAACTATGTAGAGGCAGGAAGATGAAAACTAGGCCAAAAATCATAGTAATTACCAAGACAAGGGAGAATGGATATTGGGGCAATTACTCCTTGTTTTCTAGTCCTGAGCAGAACACAGATGAGTGGATGAACAAGTCTGCTTTGAAGTGTGAGGCCTCAAACTTCTGACTGGGTTCTGGGTCACTAAGGAGAGACAAGCTCAACCCACCACAGAGGGTCTAAAAGCACTACTTCCTAAACAATATCGGGGGAAAATTGGAATAATGATAATGTGCGTAATGAAAAGAAAAAAGATTGTATTAAAAATAGCCTCCTTGAAAGAACAAAAGTGTCTTTGTTCCAAACCACTTGAGAAGTAGTTATTTGGATGTGTGTGAAAGGCCAGAACCAGTCACAGGTACAATTAGTGATTTTCTTTTCAACTTCTTCCTCCCTGGGACTTTTCTCCTTAGGCTGTTTGCTTTCTCTCTGCTTCTCTCCCTGCTTCCCTTTCTTCCTCTGTTTACATTTTCTTAGCCTCAAATACCTGGGAAGAAATCTGGAAGGACAGAGAGAGTGGGCCGAGGACCTGAGTGAGCCACGTTGTTTTGCAGCGTGTGTCCCACTCCCAAGTAAAACTTGGGTCCCTGAAAGGTTCAATGACAGAGCCCAAGAGGGCCCTTCACGCCTCAGGGTTGCTAAGCGACATGCACTTCAAGTTTGGAAATCTTTATCCACATCGGATATATTATCTTGGCAAATTGGACTTTCAGATCTGGCAGCAGTGGAAAGAGTAACTTGAAAAAAAAAAGAGAGAGAGAGACAATTTAGATGATTTCAAAGACATCTGGTCTCTTTTTCCAGAGATGTATGACTCTTCTCTTTCACAGAGCACATTGGATCCAAACACTTCACATGTACAAAAGCACAAGATCCCTGAAGAAAAAAGTGTTTCAGTCGCAAATCCGACTCACAGAAAGTGCTGCCAGTTGGAAAGGCCTAGAAGCTACTGGGGCAACTGTACCAAGGCACACGTTCTCCCTTCTTCCCTCTGTTGGATCCTTCTTTTCACCTGGTTTCCTCCAAGTACTCTCTCTCCTCTCTCTGATCATCTCTGTTATTTATTCTCTGTCTGTCATGTCTTGCCCTCCCTCTTCTACCTTTCTCTCCCCCTTTTCCTCATTCCCACCTCTGTCTCTGCAAACTTCCATCCAGTCTTCTCTCTTTCTAGACTTCCTTCCCCCAGTCAAGACAGCACAAGGACAAGATGCAACAGAATGGCTTATGGCTAGGATTCTTCATCTCGTTGCCCTGTCCCATCAGTGGAGCAATTGATCATTCCGCTTTTCTTCCTAACTCATAGAACCTCTCTCCACTAGATCCTTCTTTTAAAAAATTTCAAGACAAACCCAAACACCAAATACCTTCTCCACCTGCTTGCTAATATCTAGAATTCGTCCAACTGAGAACATTACATTCCACAATTAAAGACCAAGTTTCAAACATAAATAATAAACAACTCACATCTGGGCAGCTCATAACTGTTTTACAAACATGTGCAGCTGTTTTCCACCAATTCCCTCATTTGACCCCCACAACAATCTGGAGATGGAAGCATCATGATACTATCACCTCCATTTCAAAATGAGGCAACTGAGGCTCAGAGACATTAAATACCTTCCAAAGGTTGTTCTCACCCAAGCTCTGTCTGACTCTAATGTCCATGTTCTTCCCCACCCCACCTCACTTCTCTGAGAAGGAACCGTAACAATTTGACATGATGGGAAACCGTCTCCTAATTTCTTCAGACCTAAAATGCCCCCGATTCTTCTCTCTCTGACATCTTTGACTTGTAATTATTGCTGTGGAAACCTGTCCATGGGGTATGCTGCCACCAGATGGCAGAAAATACTCTGGTTTCATGGTGAGCTCCAGATTTTTACCATCACTATGGGTGTCAAGTGTTTTTCTGTATTTATCACATTATAATCAAAATGATAGTTCACTAAAAAATAGCTAAGCATAGGCGTCTCCGCATCTATAGAGATGATAGCAGAAGATAATGTATTTATGGGACTATGCAGGTGATTTGTACGCCTTTACAGATACTCATTGAATATGAACAAGCACAGCTCAGTCTAATTCTGGCCACGAAGTCACAGTGTACTTCATGTTTCTGACATGGTGACCAAAGACACTCGGGTTACTGCCCGCTCGTCCTGGCCACTCAATTCCCCAAACACTAGCCCAATAGGAGAAAGCAGAATGGTTCTCAGACTTTAGGATCCCCCAAAATGCTTGTTAAGGCACCAATTTCTAGGTCTCAGTTCCTGAACTTCTGATTCACTAAAGTGTGGCATGTCGCTTGAGAAGGTGCATTTTTAATAAACTCCCAGGTGGTGCTGATGCCACTGGTCTGGGGACCACGTTTAGGAAATGACTGGACTGAAACAAGCTACCTTGTCTGACCTGCAAGGTTCCCTCTTTCCTCCACCTGTGACAGCATTGCTCCATGGAGGAGGGAGGCTGAGGTCCATGGCCTCACAGCCACAGGTGGGGTCCGCTGCGATGATTAACCGATAACCTTAAACACCGTTGCTGGCACCAAATCGATTTTGTGTCACTTTCAAAACCTATTTCTGCTGCTCAGTGCCAACTTCTGATCAGACAGTCTCTGAAATCAATGCCTATCAAAACTTCATGTAATAATTGTTATGATAGAAATTGCTATGTAGCATTTATTAAAGCTGCCAGTACTGAGGTAGTTACCTCATCTAAGCCTTACAACAATTCTATGAGAAAGATACCATTGTCATCCCCCTTTTACATGCAGAAACAAAAGGTCAAGTTTACAAAATGAGCAAGTGGCAAAGGCTGGACTAAAGCACCCATCTGTGTCTAGAACATAAGCTCTCTCAGCCATGGTAGACACTAAGTTTTCAGTTTAAATACTAGAAGTTGGATTCCTGGCTCCCTCAAGTCAGTTTCTTTGTGCTCCTGTAACTTCTAGTCCTGGCATTTTCCCCACTGGTCTATGTCCAAACCTACCAGCCAGTCAGGATGCCTCTGTAGTCCCCTATTTAAACCCCTGCTTTCAGTCCCCCACAGTGGACGGACCAATGCAGGGGAAACAGAGAGGGAGGCCCCACGGCGCTTCCAGAGTCTTAGGCAACAAAACATAGATTCAAATGTATTCCCCAGATGGTACTTTCTAAGGCAGGGAAATGGAATCAGACACTTTCTAATGAGCTTCTACAAATGTTATTTTGGTGAGTTGAAATAGCATCATAAAAATTCCTCTCTTATTTATGAAAGAACTATGCAAACATAGCATGAAAGAAGAAAAAAGAAAGTGACGTTGGGGAGGGAAGGGAGAAGGAGGGGAGGAGGGAGGGAGGGAGGGAGGAAAGGAAAAGGAGGAAGGAAGGGAGGGGGGGAAGGAAGGAAAGAAGGAAGGAAGGAAGGGAGAAAAAGGAGGGAGAGATAAAGAACCAATCACGGAGAAAAGATGGCAAAGGAACAAAAGGAAATTTTCAGTTATTTCATGATGTAGAACATCTTAATAAGAATATAAATTCAGAACCAGATGGGCTGAAAGACAAGCTAATAAAATTAAAAACAAAAAGGGAGATTGAGGATCTAAGGAAACAAATTGAGGACCCAAACCACATCATTATAGAACAAATACAAAAGTTAGAGCAAAGCACAGGTATATTCCACTGAAGATAAATGATTTATATGGATGAGATTTTGAGATACTCACAGTAAATGTAGATTAAAACAAAGATACCAGAAACAAGTATAGAGAAGCTAATAGATTTTTTAAAGCCGACTAACTACAAAATAATTATCCAAACCCCAAAGTAAAATTCTTTAAATTATTTAAATAAATTTTAAAAAAGAATATGCAAATTGAAATACATACCATGTTCCAGGACAATTTAATCTAAGCAGCTCAAGATAGATCTATACTAGTTTTAAAAAATGACACTTCAAACATTCAGTCAGGAAAAGCAAATCATTACAAGAAGATAAAATCAAGCTAGCCTCAGCCTTCTCCACAGCAGCATTTAATGCCAAAAGCCAGTGTCACAATGGTCTAAGAGACAGAAAGGGCAGCCCAGCATATTATAGCCACACAAGGAATGCTGTTAAATATAAAAAGCAACAGACTTTTTTAAACTAGAGAAACCAAGAATATAGCCACCCCATGAGCCCTTCTTGAACAAAACTGTGTGATAATGACATTCTGCAATTAAAAAAGAAAAAAAAAATGCAGGAGTTGAAATACCATGAAAGAACACTGGTGGTAGACAATAATTCTATTTAATGTTTATACTCGTGTTAAACAGTATCTCTCAATGAAGCCTACCCTAACTGCTCTATTTACTATGGCAGTATGTGCCCCAACCCACTCCAGTATTCTCCATCTCCTTTCCTCGGCTTTCCTTTTTGCTTTTATTCTATAGCATGTATGATTTTCTAATGTACATATATTTTACTGTTTTGTTTATATACCCCCACCTCCACTCCATAGAAGTGAAGTAAGTCAGAAGGTCTGAGGTTAACCGGTTTGCATGAAATATGGAAATTATTCTAGTCGTAGAGTATAGTCGGAGCTGTAAGTCTGAACAATGTAAAAACAATCACATAATTAACAAAATTCAAATTGTGTGGGGAGGGAGCTGGAAGAGATTTGAGAATGTTATGTATCTTCTATACCCAAACACAATTGACACTAAAACTGAAACATAGAGTTTAAAAAATGATAGCTGCTACCTCTTGATGTTTTTGTGGGGGTTTTTTTGATGTTTTTAATAATCACTTTGATTAACCTTAAAAGGATTTTTCATGAAATACTATCTAACAGTAAAGGAACATGTATTCAATAATCTATAGTTGTATTCTGCTATGTTTTCTCCTGCTAAATTCCAGGAAAGTTAAAGGCAATACTTCATATTTTAAGATGGTACTTAGAGTTATGATCTCATTTTTATTAAAATGTTTTTAGAGATCAATTTTCCTGTCTAGGTAGATGAATACAATGATAACGGCAATGAGTGTATTTTCTCAGTAAGGTTATTTTTGAGTCGTCGTATTTGAGTTATCTTCGTCTTTTCATCTTTCCCTTTATTCAACTCATTAGTTACCCTGCGCAAGTCTCTTTTTTTCAAATCCCCTTGCCTGGTTTGCCTTTGTTTTCCCCCCAAAAAAGAAAGAAAAAGACCTGAAAGATCGACCATGGTCTCGATATAGACAATATAGAGATAGAGATAGATAAGTGTAGATATAGACGTTTAGCACCCATGGTGGAAATAATAGAACTTGAGCCTTAACCTTCAGTTAACGTGCATTTCTTGCTGTCTACCCGAACTCCCTCTCGGACCTGCCAGAAGGAAGGAAGGAAACTAATGCTGACTGGAGAACCCATTAGGAGCTTTTCCATAAACTTTTGGTTAAGGCTGTGGGGCAGAAATAATCTTACTGTTTTTGATGACAAATTTGAGGCTTGCAATTTGAGGTTTGCCTTATTTTGTACTGAGAGATAATAATAATAATAATAATAATAATAATAATAATAATAATAATTAATAATCTGTGTTGAGTGCTTACCATGAGCCAGGCTTCATGTATGGTATATCTATGAAGAATCCCTTTCAATCCTCACAAAAGCCTACGATGTCAGCAACTTCTATTCTTAGTTTTAAAAAGTGGTGCAGAGATGAATGTAAGTCCAAGTGTCACCTAGCTACCAAGTGGCAGTGCCAGGATGGGAACTCAGGTCCGTCCCATACCCAAGCTCATACCATTTCCTCTCCTCTGCTGCCTCCTCTGCTGGCTGGAAAAGGAATGGCCTGTGCTGGTCACCCACAGGGGCCACCCCGGACATAACTCCTAGGTCACAGAGAATGCAAGTCGGCTGCTTGGACTCTGCCAGCAGATCTAACGTAGGGTCAGTCTCCACTAGGGGCTCCGCTGCCAGCCACAGTAATGAATCCCTTTGTCCCCTTCTGGGTGTCCCTGCTGAGCTGAACAGGCATAAAGGGAGTTCCGATTATTTCCTGAGATGATTCCAGGGCCACCTGGGAGCTCAGGCCCCATCTCAGCAGGTATTTCTTGGGTGGCGCTGACACTATAAACACTCAGCCAAGAAAGAGGCCAGAGTGATGGTTTGCAAGGTGTAGACATTGGTCTGTCAAATAAGAGTCAAGAGACCTGGATTCCAATCCCTTTTCTACCATTCCTTTATGGTGTGACCCTAAGGAAGTCACTTGATGTTTCTGAGCCCCACTTTCCCCATGAGAAAAATGAAAGGGTTTGGACAATTTAAAAAGTTCTCAGCTCAATACCACTGTGATTCAGTCAGAGGATAAGGTCTCTTTGCTAGAGTCGGGGTGTTTGAGGGCGGGCTTCTGTGGGAGACGGTGAAATGGCAGCCAGAGAGTGAAGCCAACAAAGAGCAAGAGGGCTGGGATTAGCCCCAGGGAAAGGAGCAACTTCAAGAGAAGAAGCCTTGGAGACCTGGGAAAGGCATCTCCATCAAGGGCCTCTTTTTTCCCCACACGTCGCGTCGGTCTTGGCAACTGGACTACAGGCCCTTATGAAATTATCTGCAAATCATGGGCAGGACATGCGCACTGAGAGGTGTCACGTGCAGCATGAGACGCTTTTTTATGATGCAGTAAAAGAGAGGAAATCGCCTTGGCCTCTTGCCTTGTCCTGCGCTCAGTAAGGAAGTGGGCAACCGGAGCCCAGCCTCCCGTTGGCAATGGCTCTGAGAGCTCAGAGTTTCCACGTAAGGACTGTCATTTCATTCAAGGGCTGCAGGGAGGGGTCAGAGATGGGGACAGGAGAGATAGGCCTCCCTGCTCCAGACATTTAGGAGAAGCCAGGGATTGCTGAAACCCACAGACACTGAACGTTTAGAAGAGCTAGGGTCACATACCCTATGTTAGCAACATTATGGCCTCACAACTGAAGAGTACGTCACTGGTCCTCTTGGGAAAGGAATTCCCCTCCAAATGCTATTATCGAAACAATCGCTTACATAAGAAAACAAACAATTTCTCTGAGAAGTAGACCATGCCCCGAGCCATCGCCCTTCCGGAGGACCATTCCCGCTCCGGGTCGGACTATCTAGTGTTGATTTTCACTCCAAGGATAAAACAGCGGCCTCAACCTCCATTTACTGGCCGCCAGCTGGGTGCCCAAAGTTGTGAGTGCTTGAACACTCACAAGAGATAAAGCAGTGAGTTAGCACTGGTCTAGTAGCTTGACGGTATGAACTTATTTCATCCTTATAACAATACAGATCTTATCAAACAAACAAAAAATGAAATTGATATTACCATCACCCCCATTTTATGGATGAAAACACTGAGTCCCAGGGATGTTAAGTAACATGCCCAAGGTCACACAGCTTGTAAGGAGCAGAGCCAGGTTGATTCCTGTATGGGTGCTTTTAATTGCCTCAGATCTGCCTCTCACAATCTACCATTGTAAGTATAGGTTTCTGGGTTCTCCCTCCTTCAAGGATCACCCTTAATCTTAACACATATAGAGGGAATCATTCTCTCTCTCCCTCCAGATGTGAGGGGAAAAAAAACCTGTGTCCTTTGCTTCATCCAGGCTCCTTCCCCAGGGAGGGGTGGTTTGTCTGAGCGTGAGCAGCAGGAATGTGATTTCCACTGGTCCTTCTTTTTGTAATAAGAGGAGGTTATGGTGGCATCACTGGTCAATGCCATTGAACCCCCCTTATTGTCAGGAGAGGGCACTGCTTAGTAGAGGTCCACCTGGCGAACCCAGTTCCCCATTCAGGCAGCTAACATCTACACTAAAATGTGGACCAGGACTCTCATACTCATGCCAGGTGCCTCCCTGCTGGCACTGCACTTTGATGCTTGTATCTGTCTCAGAATCCAGAGTGGGGAGGAGATGACGAATTAGTGCTGCAAAACACACACAACTCCCAACTCCGGAGCTCCAGGCCCGCTCCTGGGCGATTCCAGGAAGCCTGCCCTTCCAGCAGGTCCCCAAACCCAAGTCTGCCTGGAGGGCCTCCGATCACTGTCCTCTCCCTGGGGTCACCCCTGCTATTCCTACACTCCTGCCTCCTGCTGCCACTTCTGCATCCTCCCTAGAACTCTTTGCCCCAAGTATAGTCTGTGGCTCTGACTTAATCTTCCAACACTTAGTAAGACCAGGAAGGACTAAATATTTAGCAGAATATTAGCAAGGATTTGAGAATAGCTAGAAAACATAGAAAAAGGAAAAAGAAAAAGATCTTCAACTGAACAGTGATCATCACGGCTCTTGAAGCCCACCGCGCGTGCCTTCCAGAGGGAGCCCCTCTATGTTCCCCTTTCTGAGGGCCTGCCCTCACCCTACCTGCCACCGTATTGCAGATTCCCCTGCTATTGGGTGCCTTTAGCCTTATGCTTCTCCCTAAAATTACACTTCTCCCAGCTTTTTGGAGCTCCATGAAGAGAGAAGAAAAATGCCCCACCTCTAGCCTCCTTATTGGTCCTGCCGTCATTATTCATCTTCCGGGTGCAGCTCCACCTGGGCACCTCAACTTTCTCCCTGGGCCAGCATGATGAAGAAATACACAAACAAAAGAATCCGTTCCCCCCATACCAACCAGTTCCCCTGTTGGCTCCAACCCAGCGAATCATCCATAGAGAAGCATTCCCAGGACAAAGCAGTTTGTCTTCTCATCCCCTCAACCTCACCATTTGGGAACAGGAGCTGGGTGTTCCTTTTATATGACCCAAAAGTCCATCACAAGGTTTGTCCAAGACCAAAAGGACGGGCTTCCTGCAAAAATGGCTCTATCCCCAGGAGCTGCAAGGAAGATTGCGGGTACGTATTGCAGAAGGACTTTGTTCCCGCTACCTGTGGTCCCAGGGCACCAACGAAGTGGCTCTGTGAGGTTACTGTTTTCCTCATTGTGTAGATACGCACACCACTTTGTCCAGGGCATCCTCACAAGTAACTGTTAAAGTAGCTAAACAGATGTGAAAGCAGTCAGAATTCTCACCCCAAACTCTGCCTGGAAGAGACAATCCCAAGTCCCAGTCCTTCTGAGAGCCTGGTGAGCCCTGTCCCCTCCCAGCACTCCGGTCACTAGGGAGCGGGCAGAGGAGAAGACGGTATCTGTGGGCTGCCTGGGGGGCCGCCTCCAGGACTCGGAGTCTGTGATGGCAGCAGAGTATCCATCTCACTCCTCTGGGACAAACCCTTCCAGACCGTGAATTCCATCATCTATACTTCATCTATCTCAGGTGAATTCCGTCTGCCCGTTGGGGTCAAGGACCAAGGCCCTATGATCCCAAGTCAGTCATTTTGAAGCCATGGGTTACATCCTTGCCAGAGAAGACTCAAATGCAGGTGCGGCTTAAGATGCTCATCCTGCTAAGTGCTTTTGTACAAAATTCAACTTGTTCCCTGGGAGGAAGAGAGAGAGAGGCAGGAAGGCAGAGAGTTTGATTTTGGAGAAGGAGAATCAAGAATAAGGAAGAATAAAGGAATGTTTTCAGGAAGCATAGAAAAGGTGGGGAAGGTGGCCCTTTGGCTTAGTCCCAGCGAGGTGCATTTCTCCCTACTTTAGTTATGTCACCAAGGTCTCCCACCTACCTACACCGGTCCTGGCCTCTATGCTCAGCCTCCTCACAGCTCATGACGCACACTCTTTTCTCTTGTCATGTTAAACCTCTCTTTCAAGACTTGTTTTTTCTTTTTCTGGTCACTTTTCTCATTGCCTGAAATACTCTTCCTTCTCCTCCTGGTGAATTTTCATTTGTCTTCAAAGATCAGCTAGGCTTAGGCATCACCTCCTCCAGGAAGCCTTCCCTTTTGTCTGAGCTCCCATAGCACTTGATGCCCACCACTGCACTCCTATGCTGTATTGCCGTTCTATCAATATTGACTCATGCAAAGGAACCTTAGAATGCATTGTTAATAGCATGAAATAGATCATCAGCTATGTCTAAGCTAAGTCACCCATAGGGGACATCTTTTTTGAAATAGCATAGAACCCAACATGACAATAAGTTCACCAATCTCCTTCCCATTCTATTCCTCCCATCACCATCATGACCGACATGTAAAGAGGAGAAGGAAAGAGATGTTACCCTGTACGTTCTTTTAATATTCTGCATAGGACGGCATCCTTATTACCTCACGCCATGCATCAAGCATCCTGAACTTCCTAAAACTTATACATACATAACAATTGCAATAGCCGGCACTGGCCAATCAGAACTGATGCTGGCCTATGAAGCAAGGTCCTGGGACCCCTGGTGTGCCAAACCATCTCTCTTTTCTCGCTGATTCATGGGGAGACGCAGATGTAGGATGTGGCAAAAGTGTCAGAGGTGGAGGGCAGATGGGGAGCTGTCTTGCACAAATGACAGTGACTATTTACTAACCAGTGTGGAAATATTTCAATATTTTTAATCACAGTTCACTAGAAATGACAACCTTGCAGACGTTATAGACCAGAAAAGGGTCTAAATACTCCTCTGATCTCACCATTATTCATTGAGGCTCTAACGGATCCTAAGCGAAGGTGTAGGTTATATAGCATTTCCAACCTGTTTCATATTTTGCACTGAGGAGACAAGGTCAGAGAAGTGTGGGGAGCAGATCCAAAAGTTCACAGAGTTCCCTCCAGTTTTGTTTGCCAGTCAGGCTTCCGTCTCTTTAACAGGAGGTTGGTTTAGATTCAAGTCTCTGTGATCTCATCTAGTTTGCATCCCTCAACAACCTTCAGGATCCAACTACAGTCGGCTCTCTCTTGCTGCGAGGAAAGACTTCCAGTTTTCAAAGTAACTCTCTGATAGTATTAGTGTCAGTGATGGTAATTGTATGTTTTAAAAATACCCATTTTTTTCAGTTATCTTTTTTGCTTAAGCAAATAATACATGTACCCTTTCTTAGTGTAAAAGTTAAGATTATACAGGTAAAAGGAAAAGCCTCTCTAGCCATCCTTCCTCCTTTCTAACTCTCCCCCAGAGGTAACCATCACTTTGCTCTGCATCCCTCCATACTCTCAATATGTATCTATCCGCATATATGTGCATATATAAAAATAACGTGTGGTTTTATTTTTGTTTTGTTTTTTTACATAGCATGGCATGAATTATTCTGCAATTTGTTTTCTTTCCTTTAAAAAAATGTGTTTTGAAGATATTTCCAACTACTTCATTCTTTTTATTTCTGGTTTGAATTCATAGATTAGATATTTTGGAATCTACTGAACCATCTGAAAGATGGGCATACCTAGGCTTCCAGTTTTTCACTATCACAGGTGCTGTTTCAATGAGCATCCTTGAGCACGAATCTTTGTGCGCCTATATTTTTCTGCAGTAGATTCTTAGAAGTTCCCTCACTGGGTAAAAAGTTACGTGCATCTTTATGTTTAATATCAGTTTTTTCTTCTACCAATAGTGTGTAACAGTACCCATTTCCCAAGGCTCTTACCAAAACTAGATTTAATTTTCATCATATTTTCATCATGGATAAAGCATGATTTCTCTTTATCATTCTAATTTGCATTTTCTTCATTATTAGTGAAGCCGAGAGTCTTTTCCTAAGTTTATAGGATATTTCTCTGTCTACGGATTGCACATCTATATCCTGTGGTAGGCAGACTTCCAAATGGTCCCCGGTGTTCCTCAGGCCTTCGTATTCATGCCCTTGTGGCATCCCCTTCTCGTAAGGACCCAGTGACCTGATGCTGATGAGTAGGCAGAGATGACAGTGTGTCCCTTCCAGTGTTAGGTTAAGAACACTCCTGCCTTGTTACCACTCTTGCTCTGTTTCTGGCTCTTCTTCAGTCTGAGGAAGCTAGCTGCCATAGTTTGAGCTGTTCTGCAGAGAAGCCCATGGCAAGGAATTGAGCATGACTTCTGGCCAACAGCCCGAGAGGCCCTGAGGCTCTCAGTCCAATAATTCTGTTTGAGGAACAGAATTGCATCAACAACCATGTGAGTGAATTTGGAAGCGGGTCCTTCCCCAGTCAGGCTTGAGATGACTGCAACTCCCACCCACACCTTCATCGCAGCTTCATGGGAGACCTCGAGCAAGAAGACTCAATAAAGTCATGCCTGGATTCCTGATTTACACAAGCTAAGAGATAAGAAAGACTTGAAGCCACTAAATGTGGGGGTAATTTGTTATACAGCAATAGATAACTAATACATATCCTTTGCCCAGTTTTCTATGTATTGATTTGTAGGCATTCTGTACAACGTAGTTGAACGTCCTTTGTGTGTTACGTGTCATAAATATTTTCTACTAATCTTTCGCTTATTATTAACTCTGTTTATATTCTTTTATTATACAGAACTTCAAATTGTTGATATCTTCAAGTGTATCAATCCCTTCTTCTACGGCTTTTAGATTTCAAGTCTTGTTTAAAAAGCTCTTTGCTCCCCCAGAGCTGTAAGCAGAATTATTTGTGTACTTCTCTTTCCCGACTTCCACTGTAAGGTCCATGAGGGCAGGGGCTCCGAGTCTTGCTCATATGTGGATTCACAGCTCTGGGCATGGTGCTTCACAGGGAGCTGGCATCTAGGACTGCGTGAATGCTTTCATGCAGACGGACATTGCAAGTCCACATTCCTCCTTCTCAGCAAATGCTTCCTGGTGTCTAATCTCCATTCCTGGGCTGCAGTGTGTGCCTATCTCCACTTGCTCTTTGCTAAGACAGAGAACAGATACCCTTCCAGCCCCATCACCCCTGTCAAGTGCACTAATGCACACACTCCTCTGTAACTACACGGTCTTGGCACTTAAATATTGCTGGTATGCCAAAGATCTCACACTCTAAAGGCTGAAAAAAAGAATGAAATAATCTAAAGATTTCACTTAAAGTGCTGGTAAAGATTCAGTGCCAAGAAATGTAAAAATTGACAGCATGAATTCAATTTACAGAAGACAGAGCCTGAGGAGAAGCTGTCTGTGCAGCAAACGCAACCCAACCCTCACCCCCACCCCAGACTAAGTTAACATGAAGTCAGAGGCCAATAGAGGTAATGATGGAGAGAGAATTCAAAGGGGGAGGAACCAGGCCAGCAGTGCACTTTGAACACATAGCTCAAGAAAAGACACTGAGACCTGGAGGGGTGAAAAAAATGCACCAGGCACCACCTGGGATAGAATTTCATACAGAAAAGGTGTGATTTGAGAGCATACACTTTACCCTGCCATCAGTGCATGGTGCACATGTGTGTACACACACACACACACACACACACACACACACACACACAAGCCATCCCAGAAAGGGGAGGTGAATTGTCCATGGTTGGGGTTAGGGGGTGGGGGCACCGGGGTATTAGAACCCAGTTCAGTTACCTGGTCAAAGCTCTTTCCACATAGCCGGAGGGAGGAAGTCCAGGAAAGAAAAGGAGTTCTGGCTGCAAGTACAGGGATGAACATCTCACTCCACATTTCTAGAAGGCATGGAGGGAGCTATTCCTATACTTGAGGAAGTTGGGGATGAGCCAGTGCTGGCAACTAGCATTTGCACCCTAGATTACCCCAGAAGAAAGGGTTTATTATTTGTTTGTTTTAATCTTTTAGCTGAGAACTTCACTTAGTCCGCTGGGACTCTGAGTCCACTCCTTCCACAGACAGAGGTTGGCTCTGGCTAAGCAGTGTCTGAGCCAGTGGGCCTGGCAAACTGGGGTCAGGCATTGCCTTGAGGAGATAAACGACCACACAACAGACTAGGAAGAGAGGCGGGGAGTAAATTCTACAGCTGGGGGATGGATGGGTGAAGGGACGCAACATTAGATCAGCAGCACCACCCACCTCAGGGATGCTTTGAACAAGTGAGAAAAAGGCATTCCTTTAGCAAGGTCACGTACTACCTGCCACCTGCCAGAAAAGTATAAGTGTACGAACTTGCAAAGACTCGGATAGGAACGGCACATCCCAGAGTTGAACAATGCATCTCCAGAACTGTGTGAAGCAGCCTATGAGTCACCCTTATTCTCCTCAGTCCAGCTGTACAAGTGTTGTTCCTGGCACCAGCAGAGTCAAAGACATTCTAACCCCAGGACAATCTTCATGGTGGCTCTGGCCATCAAGTGCTTCTTCATACACGTGGATGCTGCCTCTTCTGGGGCAATAGACTTCCCTCCTAGATTCTACAAGGCCAACCGGAAACACTTCAAGAAATCAAGCCTTGCCTTCACCAGCCTCCAGCCCCTTCCCAAAGCACATAAGAAGAATTCCCCTGGAGCCTGGATAAGACCAGAGACTTCCTTGGCCATGGCAGACCAGGCCATGCCACCTTTGATCGCTGCAGAAATGGAGGTGGCTGTCTGCAAATGGGGCAGCTTCCACAGCCATTGTCTGCACTTACTGAAGTGTGCATACTGCTGGTAAAGAGAATAAAATAATGAAAATAAATGCGGGTACTGGCAAGCATTTTAGTACAGCCTTGCAGAATAAGCTGAGGGGCGGGGGCGGATGTGGTGGCAGCAGAATAGATCACATGCCCAGGCTATATGCATTTATCCAAGCATAGTTAGTTGCTCTTCACTTGTGTGGTTTTTGCCGTGAAAAGATTTTCCATGTTACTTGGTTGTCAGAATCACCTTGAGTAAAGCAGGAATCTTTATTCTTGTAGATGAGAAAAGGGAGATAAAAGCAGAAGGATTTGGCCAAGATCATGCCCTGAGTTGGTGACCAGGTTGGAAGGCTGGGAGCCTATGCTGGCAGAGGAAGCCCTGAAGGAAGGTCAGAGCCACAGGAGAAGCATTCTGTCTTCCCACAGGCTCCACCACTCACCCTGGATCGCCTAGGAGCAGAGGAGCTGGAAATAGGGAGCAACTGGAATGCGGCTCTGCACATGCCTGACAGGTACAACCACTTTGGAAAACTGGAAGTACTGACTGACTCTAATCAAATGCATTCCTTATAACCTAGGAATTAAACACCTGGTTCATACCTAACAGAAATGCGTTCTCAGTTTTCCAAAAGAGAGGTATATACATGTATACATATGTATATATGTGTGTATATACCTATACATATATACATGGTCATAGTACCTCCACTTATGATAGCCCCGAAGTGGAAGCCATGCCAATGTCCATCAACAGTAGATAGATAAACAATGATGGTATAGTTATACGATAGGATACTAGATGACAGTGAAAAAGAACAAACTATCACTAGATAGGACATGGTTGACACTCACAGACATAGTATGGAACCAAACAAGCCAGACACAAAGAGTACCTACCATAAGGTTCCATTTATAGAAACCCAAGAATGGGCAAAATTTGAGATTGAGACAGAAATCAAAATAGTGGTTATCTTTGGGAAAGGGCACGAAGGGTCCTTCTGGGGCTCTGGAAATAGTCTGTATCTCAGTTGGGATGGGTGGTGCATACAAGGTAGTATGTATATGTAAAAATTCATCAAGCTACACACTTAAGATATATACACCTCAAGGAAAGAGAACAACAGGGAAAACCCACCAACACCGTAAGACAGTGGTTCTCAAAATGCATTGCAGCAGTATCAGCATCTATCAGCATCACCAGGGAACGCATTAGAAATGCAAAGTCTCGGACCCCACCACAGACCTGCTGCATTTGATGCATGAGGTCTATCAATCTATATTAACAAGACAGAGTGATTCTGATGCCTGCTAAAATTTGAGTAGCCTTGCCAGAAGATGTATTACTAGCCCTACTTTATATATGAATAAACTAAGGCTTATAGAGAGAAAATAACATGTTCAAGGTCAGCCATCTACAAAGAGGCTGAGCTAGAATTTGAACCCATCTCTGGCTCAGTCCTATGATTCTTTGACCCAATCACACCATCATCCTCTACGGAAAGATGGCTTAGCCAGGAGGGATGTGATATGAGGCTGTGTTATATTACTTCTGTTAACAAAAAGAGGAGAATAGCTCTGGGTTCCTATGGGGCAGATAGGACAGGAGGGCATGAAGTTCAATTTCACAGGTTTTTGTGATGAAGCAATCCAGCTGAGACCTATTTCTTTGTTTTTGTAAACTTGTCTGATGGAGGAAGGGTTGCTAGAGATGCATCTGGAGAAAAAGAGCCAAGGGCTCCCTTTTCTCCACATTCTCCCCAGTACTTGTTGTGTGTTGATTTATTGAAAATAGCCATTCTGACAGGTGTTAGGTGATATCACATTGTGGTTTTGATGTGCATTTCTCTTAAGATCAGTGATGTTGAGCACGTGGTGCAGCCATTATGGAAAACATTATGGAAAAAATTACAAGTAGAATTACCCACCAATTCTACTTCTGGGTATTTATCTGAAGAAATCCAAAACACTAATTTGAAAAGACATGTGCATCCTTATGTTATTGCAGCATTATGTACAATAGCCAAGATATGGAAGCAACCTAAGTGTCTCTCGATGTATGAATGGATAAAGAAGAAGTGGTACATATGTACAATGGAATATGACTTGGCCATAAAAAAGAATGAAATGTTACCATTTCTGACAACATGGATGGACCTAGAGGGTATTATTACTAAGTGAAATCCATCAGACAGAGGAAGACAAATACTACATGATTTCACTTATATGCAGAATCTTAAAAAAAAAAAAACACAAATAAAACAGAAGCAACTCATAGATGCAGAGAACAAACCGATGGTCGCCAGATGGGAGGGGGTTGGGAAGATGAGTGAAAAAGGCGAAAGGAATTAAGAAGTACAAATTGCCAGTTATAAAAATAGTCATGGGAATATAAAGTACAGCATAGGGACTATCGTCAATAACTATGGATGGTGTCAGATGGGTACTAGATCTTTTGGGATGATCACTTCATTAGTTACGTAAGTGGATAATCACTATGTTGTATGCCTGAAACTAATATAATATTGTATGTCAACTGTAACTGAAAAATTAATTTAAAAAACAACAACAGAACAACAGCCCAGGGTTTGTTGAGCCTTTTAAACTATGTTTAGGAATTTGGACCTTGACCCAAGGGCACTGGGGAGACATCATCTGTCCCCTCCACCCATTGTGAGCTCCATGAGTCTGGCACCCTGTCTGTTTCAGTCACCAACACATAAACCGTCTCTAGCACGGTGCCTGGAAAATGGTAGACACTAAATTGCGATTTATTGAGATGATTGTTTTATGCCAGAATGGGAAATGATTGATTTCTATTTCTAAAAGCTAGTGCTGGCTGAGTTGTGGAAAATCCACTTGAAGAGATCAGAGTTGGAGGCAGTGAAACAGACTGCTTAGAAATTGGGTGCAATGATTCAGGATAAAATGGAGGGGGCTTGGGTAAGGTTGGCGTCTGTGAGGATGGAGAGAAAGTAACATGATCATTATTCATTCATTTATTGTTCATTTATTCAACCAAGTGAGACAGCTTGGCAAACACCTGAATGTCTCTGAGCCTCAGGTTCCCATCTGTAAAGTGGGGATAATAATAGTATGTTGTGAGAATTCAATGAGATTTTAACTAGTGCGTGGTACATGATAAGTATTCAAAAATGTTATTAATAGTTAAATATCGCTGTTATCGTTCCACATACCAGGCCCTGGAAGGGACTCGGGGTTAGCAATCTAGTGATCTCAGCATAGCTCAGCTTGAGCTAGGGCCAGTCACTCCCTTTCACTGGTCTCAGTTTTGTGATCTCTCAAATAAGAGTACGACACCTCTCAAATAAGAGGGCCCTTACAGTGTTCATATTCTGTGAATGCGAGAGTTTTTACCAGCCCGGACAGACAGACAAACATGCATTTATAGGAGAGGGCCACACACTCTCAGCAGGGAAATTTAGCAGCTGCCAAATTTTGGTTTGGTGCCTCCGACTTACTACAGATGAGCTTCCTAGAAGCAAATTTGAGGACAAAGAATGTTAACTGTAATATCTATTCAAGGGTCCTTTATGAGCAGAACTATTAGTGTTGGGGGCGGGGGACAGCTACACATTTCTGAAATATCTGTTTTCTTCTTGCAAGACAGGGAACAGAATTCAAGCTTTCCAACTGTTTATAAAGTAATCAGCATTATTTGTTCTGTTCAGGTTTTAATTATATACTGTAGGCCCTTCTGACAGGACACCAACCACCGCCTAGTCTGTCAGGAGATAATTTCCCACCAGGATGACCATGCACTTCATGAATTATACATGAAACTTTGTTTCCGTGTGACTGTTGCTAAAGATGCTGTCAGCCTCCTGAAATCTCCAAAGATCGGCAATTGTTTTCAATAAGTCTAATTAGCAGGAAGTAGGTGGGAGGTGTTAAGAATGACTTCCCGGGGATGTGAGATGCTGAGAGATGCTGAAAGGGTCCTTCCTCAGCTGGTGACCCCAGCGGCTCGACACCCGAGCCGGCCTCAGCGGGTGGAAGTCAGGTCAGGAGACTTGCTCCCACATAACCAACAGGCAGCGAGATTACACTTGTTCTCTCCAAGACGGAGCCCAGCAGCCAGCCAGAGACTACAGACATAATTCTGTTATTCAAATGGGAGAAGAGTTTGATAGCTATGGCTAATGACTTTTATCTGTGAAAACATAACTAATAGCTTGTTTACATTTGCGTACATTTATGAGCATAATTTTAGCACATAATTTATTGCACAATAAAACATAATGCAGCATTAGTCGGCTCCTCTAAAAAAAAAAAAAGGGATACCTTAGAGTGAGATGCACGTAAACTTTCACATCACATTTATATGACAGTATCATTTAAAATGTTGACCCGTTTGAATTAATGAAAGAGTTTCCCAGTTAACAATTAGCTGTATAAGGCCATTTCCTGTAGACATAATATTTGGGGGTGATGCTTATGATTTGTTGCATAATTCATCACAGCATTGATTGCTAAGATTGTTTTTCAAACGCTGTTATTCTTACGGTTAAATTGGATTGAATGAAGGTAATTGCTGCTTCTTTCGTTGCATGCACAAGCTTTCTTGGAGTTTCTGCAGCCTGGCTCCCATTTGAGGAATGCAGAGACACTGACTAGGCCAAAAGGACTCTCTTTGGGCTTGAGGAAGACAGGACCTTGGAGAATGGCATGGGAACACCTCTTCACACAAGAGATCGAATAGAGTAGAGCCCAAAGATGGGGCTTAGGAGGCAGGGAAGGGTGAGGTATTCCGACTGAAAGCTGGGCTGCAAACGACCAACATGAAACAAGGGGGTAGCAGTGGTTGGGTTGTCATAAGGGAAGGAATCTACATGACCTTGACTGAAGACAGAGTCAGAAGGAAGCAAGGAGGTTTGGCAATGCCCAAGATCAAACAGCCAGTCCTTCCTAGGTGGCCCATAGGGGAGCACTGGCTGCACTGGAAAGGTTGGTCAAAACTCTTGCTTGCAAAGGCAGTAACACAAGCCAAACTAGCTCAAGCAAAAATGAGGTTTGTAGGCTCTTGTGACTGAAAAGTCCAGGTGTGGTTTAACGTCAAACACTGTTGAATCCCGATGTTCCAAGTACATCACCAGTCGGTCTCTCTCTTTTTCAATTGTTTTCTGTGGCGCCAGCAGCATTCTCTACAAGGGCCTCTCCCAGGGATAGTGGGAAAGATGGCGGTTGAGGGGCTTGGGCTTACATGATAGCAACAGCTTCTGATCACAAATGATTCCCTGAAAGAATCCAGCCCACCACACCGAGCCCCGGGAGATGGGGCATTCTCCATGTGGTGGGAATGTTGACTCCCTTGGTATTCGTCCTCCTCAGAATCACAAGGAGAGGAACACAGACTCTTCCAAAAACGAAGAGAAACAAACAGGCAGAAGAACAATGGTGTCCAAATCCTTCCTCCAGGGCTGTGGTGTGAAGGGCTTAGAGAGCTTATCATCACCAGGAGCAGCAATGGAGGTGCCCGGGCTAGAGAAGGAGATGCCTAGGAGAGTTCACTGCATCTGGAAGCACATCCGTCACAGACAACCTGGACAACGCAGACTGTTCACCATGAGACCGACAGGACTTAAGAACTTAGGGTTGATGACAGCCAGCACTCTGCAAATATCGGAAGCCTGCTTGTCCTATGTAACCTCAGACGGGGTGGGGTGGGGAAAGAGCGGTGGGTAAAGTTACAGGCACACAAGCAGGTTGGGCTCAATATCCGGCCAATACAAGGTCTTGACAGGCAGACGGAACCTAGCCAGGCAGGCTGCCCTGGGATTGGCGAGCTCCTAGTCTGTGACTAGGTGAGCAGGTGAGCAGGTGTTATATACAGTAAGTCCCCCTGCCATGACGCTGTAGAGGCGAAATGCCCTAGATGACCATGTCCCGTGTTTCCCCCCGAAAACAAGACCGGGGCTTATATGAATTTTTGCTCCAAAAGACGCATGAGGGCTTATGTTCAGGGGATGTCATCCTGAACATGCTAACACTTCTTTTCTAGTTAGGTCTTCTTTTCGGGGAAACATGGTATAATAAGCACGGGGATGGGGGAGATGCCTGCTAAGTGCAGCCTAAGCACAGGTATCTTCCGTTTGAAGCGATGAGGCTGAGATGTCCTATTAAAATATCAAGCAAGCTCAATAAAGCTGGCCTGTAAGGATGTCATGGGGAAAAGAGTGGACTTGGAGAACTGGGTGAGCAGATAGAATGTTGGGAGAGGAACCACTTTCTGAGTTAAGCAGGAAAATTGAAAGTCAGTGGAAAAGAGACAGGATGGCAAGCCCACTGGAAATGAATTCCCCTCCCCAGACTATAATACTGGAGAGAGGGTTGGGAGAGAACAGTGCCTAAAGACTGGTGTATTGTTAGTTTCCTGTGACTGCTGTAACAAACGATCACAAACTATGTGGCTTGAAACAATGGAAATTTATCCTCGCAGTTCTGGAGGTTAGAAGTCCAAAATCAAGGAATCAGCAGAGCCACACCTGCTCTGAAGGCTCTAGGAGAGAATCCTTCTAGCCTCTTCCAGCTCTGGTGGTTGTCAGCTTTCCTTGTGGTTATATCACTCCAATCTTTGTCTGCGTCTCTACATGACTTTGCCTCTTTTCTGGCCATGTCTGTTCCTCTTCTGTCTCTTATAAGGACACTTGTCATTGGATTTAGCATCCACTGAGGTAACCCGGGATGATCTTATTTGAGACTTTTAACTTAATTCCATCTGCAAAGACCCTTTTTCCAAGTAAGCTCCCATTCGCAGGATCTGGGTGGGCATATCTTTTGGGGGGCCACCATTCAATCCACTACAACTGTCAACTGGCCAGATTTGAGGACATCACAAGAGGACACCACGGGTGTGGTGGGAGGTGCTGGCGGAGAGGAGAAAGACTGACCTCAGGCCCGGCTAACACAAGCTCCTTTGCCTCCCCAGAGCCTGTCATAGATGCCCAGAATGGGGCAATGAGTAAAGGTATCTCATGTGCTTGAATGCCCTTGGGGGGGGGGGGGGAAGATGCTATCGGTTGCAAACAAATTTTGCAAAATGAGGTTATCCAGAAATTCCCAAAGTTTGTCTCTAGACTAGCCATGTCATGTTAGGTATCTATTAACCTCTTAATCAAATATTAAATCTAATATAACTTCTGATAAAAGTGTTTGTTTATACAGATTACCTAGGAGTGTTGGCAAATGACATATGCCATAAAATGAATTATCTGGCCAATCCATGAGAAATCTCAAAGAGAGAGGCGTCCACCTATACGATCAATAGTCAGTACCCACATCAACATTCTTGGGTGAGAGAGATCATTCTCAAACTTCCTGGTGTAATAAACCCACAGTGTCTGAAGAGTGTCTCCATATACCCTGATTGTCAAGTCCCCTACTTTGGGGGGCTAAATCTAAGCTTAAGTTTGTACTCCCACCCTTCTCATCACCATTCCTATTGAGGACGCCATTTTTAAGGAGTTCCCTTAATACAAGTGCCATGGAGCCACTGAAATCCTCAGAGACAACAGGCATGCCGTGAAAGCAGGCCTAGAATTGGAGCTATTTCATCCCACTGGCCCTTTGTGGCAGGCATTATTGTATCCACTTCACAAAGAAGAAAATGGAGACTCTGAGAGGTGAAGTGACTCCCCAAGTTCTCACAGCGAATAAGTGGCAAAGCTGAGATCTAAATCCAAGTCTCCTTTTTATTTCAATATTCTTTCTGTCTTAGATTTGCTCGCAGCACACGCTCCATTAATGATTTCATGCTGGGCCTGTGTCCTGGTACCAAACTCAGTCCGCAGGTTCCGGCTGTGCCTTCTTGTGGGTCTGCTGTAGGAACATCTATAAAGTGGTTGCTAAGAGAGGGTCCTATGACAAATGTCACATATAAGCAAGACAAGAAAGGCAAGGCAATGAATTGCTCTTATTAAGTTGGCTGATTTCAAAAGATGAGAAACTTACAGTATTCTCCTTAAATATCTAAAGCGATAAGGGAGCCTGCAGGGTATATAGAAAGAATCCTGCCTGGAAGTCCAGGGGAAACCTTTCTTTCCAGTCCTGGCTCTGCAGGATTTAAGAACAGCCATGGTTTGAAGATGCCTATCTTAATGGTGTTCTAAAAGCTCCTTTTCCCTCATGGCTCCCACAATTACAGAGAGGCCCCAAAACTTCCCAATGCATTTATTGTTTAGGGAACTGCCATCTGGTCCCAAGTTATCTTGTCTTTACTTTTTCTTTTTTCTACCTTTTACAATTTCTTGTCTTTGGTCCTTTGTTTGGCCAGCTCATCTCTGTAATTAACCCTTTTTTGTGTCCCTGGTGGGATGCAGACCAGCTTTTTAGAGGCCTCTAATGACACCCACTTTGGCTCCTGCTGCGCCCCAGGAGATAATGGCCTTGAAAGCTTTCTCGGCAGCACATGGAGCCTCTCCTGCCCAGCCCTCTGTGCTCCAGCACTGGGCAAGGTTTTGTATTAATAGATACTCAGTTTAGAAAACGAGACAAAGAAATATGACTTAGCCTGTTGTGTCTAAAAGACACAGCACTGTATAAGTGTCTTCCTGTCCCTAAAGCCAAACGTTCAGTAAGCTCAAGGGCACTTCTCTTAGACCCCCTGGGCAGTACAGCTCAACCCTGATTAACCAGTGTTCAAGAAAGGGCAGGAGAGCGGGGAGGGAGGATTATAGGTAATTGAAAAGTTCTAGCTTACTAAAAGTTAACCAAAAAAGCTTTTTTTCCCCCAAAATCAAGATGTTTCCATCTTTTTCCTGAACCACTTTGTGAAATCACACGTTTCCACAGTAGGTAGGCTGGTGAACCTGGTTGTGGTTCTCATCTTAACTTCTTCAAGAAGGGGTAGTTGAACATTCCTCTACGTTCATAGGGCATTATTAAGTCAGCCCTTAGCTCGGGTGATTTACCCTCCTCTTTTGTATCTATCCCTATTCCTGCACACCTAGAGAGAGCAGCAACCATTTCTTATCTTCATGTACACAAAGCACGATGTTGTGGCCCTACCGTTTTGGTCACAAGGAAATTTAATTCCACACATTGTCACCTCCATTTTCAATTGGCCTAGTGAGGGGCCGTAAGCAGAGATGGGAATCAGAGAGGCAATTTGCACTACCCATGCAATGGTTCAGTCTAGGGCCATAGGCCGTTCTGGAAGCCCTAGTGGAATGTGGCAGTAGGGATTCATGAGAATTGTCTTCCACTGATGACAATGAATACTCTTGAATCTCTGTGCTACCTGTCATTCTCATAGGCCTCTAGACCACGCCTCCAATGCCCTGATTATTAAATCTCTTGGTTCAGAGGTGAGGATGGAGAAGAAACTGGTCTACATTTTTTTTTTTTGGAGGGGGAGTTTCTATTTAAATCCTAAGGCTATATCATCCAGTTTCATGCCTCTATTGCCTTTGAATGGGAAACTCAGATATGGGCATTGCATTCTACTTCCAAGAGATTTAATTGTGCCAAGAATAGACAGCTTATTAATACCACAAAATTATATCTACTAAGTGCCAACTATGTGCCAGGCACTGCTTCAAGTAGAACTACTACATTGCATTCTCCATTATATTACCTGTGAAAGGTGCCTCCTGGACTTGTGTGGTGTCTTAGCCCCGGTTCTAGACACTAAGGGCACAAAAATGAACACATCTCCCGTCTTTCTGGAACTTACATCCCAATGTACAGAAAGAGGCAATACATTTAAAAAATATAAGTAAAATATATAGTATGTCAGACGGTAATAAGTGCTGGGGGAGGGGGAACAAAGCCAGAAAAGGGGAGAGGAGTGATGGTGTGGGGGATAGTTTTAAAGAGTAAAGAGAAGACCTCACCGATAAGGAACATTTGAGCAAAGACCAGAAGGATGAGGGATCAAGCTCTGCAGGTATCTGGGACAAGAGTGTCTCAGGGAGAGGAAACAGCCCTGGGGCTGGAGTGTGTCTAGTGTGACAAGGATCAACAAAGAGGCCAGTGTGACTGAAGCAGAGAGCAAGGAGAGTGTGTAGGAGAGGAAGTCCGCAGGAACTGGGGCCCCGTTCATTAAATAAGGCCAACGTGAAGATGAAGGTTAATGCAGAGGTCAAAAGGCTGTCAAACTGGCCATTTGAGCAGAGAGAGCTATTGAATCGACTCAGTCCTTCAAGCATTGCATACACGTGCTGAGGATGTTTAAGGAGCGCATGGCCAGGTGCCAGGTGGGCAAAGAAACTGCCAAGAACATCCTTGTAGCCTGTCCTTGAACTAGGCATCACTCGTGTTAGAGTGGGAAGGGACCTTGTGGAGCCATCTTCTTGCTGCCCCAGTTCATCAGTAGGAACTTGAAAACCACAGAGGAGAACCCATTTGCCCAAGGTCACATCAGGATTCGTGGCAAAACCTGGTCTAGGACCCAGGGCTTTTAGAGCACAGTTCAGTGATCTTTCCTCAGTTGCTTTCAGCCTCTACCCCATAATTTGGACCACAAAATTATATGGCCAACCTCCTCACAGGATTACAGTGAGGAGTCAATGTAATCTATCCTGAGATTAAGTGGTACATACCACTGGTACTTAGAGCCAGACACATTTTGGCCTGTCCAAAGGCGTGGGCCAGGGAACATGGGCTCTCTTTGGCATGGAGAGAAGGAAATGTAAGCAGGGGGAAGGTAGGGGCAAAAAAATGCAAGGCGATGACAAGGTGACATCTATTGGGGAACTTGGTCACCCAGTCTAGCTAAAGGAACTTTAGTATAAGCCCCATGGAGAGAGGAGCTGTGGGCAGAAGAGAGAGATTAAATTTCCAGAAGGTCTTAATAAAACATGGTCCATAACCAACACAGCCTGGGATCTAAGCAACACAGATGGGGGAGAGGTGGATGGAAGGAAGTCCTTCTGGGTGGAGTACAGTCATGTTCCAGCCTCTGAAGAGGGGCAGATTGAAGAGCATTTGGAGCCCTGGCCCTAGTCACTGCTGTCAGAGCTCTAACAACTGCCATGGGCAGGAGGGCAGGAGAGGGACTCTGACACAGGCTGCATGGCCCTAACAGCCAAGCAGCTGGTTCAGGAGCTGCTGGGTGACACTCCTGAGATCCTCCAAACAGGACCAGAGAGTTCTGCACGATGGGGCAGGAGCCAATGAAACATGAGGTACGACCACCACAGAAACCCCCATCTAGGCCCGCAGGCTAAAGAGACCTTGAACAGAGTTGGAATATGCTTAAAGAGTGTCTGGCACACAGTAGGTCCTCAACTAAGAGTCTCCTTGAACCCTACACGCAGGGAACTTCCAAAGCAGTCCCCACACAAAAGCCCATTCAGTTGGAGTGACTGAGAGTAAATTGCACAGAAAGATTCTTTGAAACGCCTTGGTGAATAAGAGGATTCTAAGTCTCTAGCTGTCTCTGTATGGTTTGGAATGACCCCCATTGCTAAGATTGGAAGTTGTGTGTGTGTGAGTGTGCATGTGTGCACCTGCGAAGCTTGCATGATAGTGGAATTAGAGCTACAAGGTGAGGAAGACGGTGGATCGGGGGAGCAAAGACAGAGCCTTGAAGGCCAAACTGAAGGGAGGCGTGGGGCCCATCTCCCCATTGGGAGGGCCACTGAGGCATGTCTAGCTTGAGCTGGGAAAGAAGCAAAAGGAAGCTGGGGATTCTATTCAGTCTCAGGCCAGGCAGCTAATTGTTTCTGATATGTGCCAGAGTTCTGCCAATAATCGCTAAGCTTATCCTCACGTTCAAAGTAAGAAAAAAAAAAATGGTTTTCTAACATCTGTTCCAGATTTCTTTTTGATTTCAGGCAGGCCTCAGTCCCGTTATCTTTAGGCATTTGACACTAGTGATGGGAGCTGGCTGGGCTCTAAGGATGAAGCAGCTCACTCTGGAATAATCCCAGCTCCCTGACTCTTAAGAAAGGGCTACGAGGCCCCTCTGCCTCTCTGGACAGGCCAGGAAGGACTGCCCCTGCTGCCAGGACTCTCGCCCATGCTCCATACCCACCTTGGGATCCCGAGCCCAGTACCTCTGCTCCCATCAAGATGCAACCCCCGCCCCATCGCTAGTCATTAAAAATCACCTTAACACGCTGTTTTCATCTCATCTCCTCGAGTCTCCAACATTCCCCCAAGAGTCTCAGAGGCTTGCTTGCAAACTGCCACCTTGGTGCCTGGGGATATGAGTGCAGGAAGTTTCTGGTATCGAGCAGTATCACCTGTGCCTCTTACTGGCTGCAGATGGCTACTGGGAATGTGTCTACTCTGAGTCTCAGTTTTCTCATCTGCAAAGTAGACATACGAGTACCCATCTCGCAGTGGTGGATGTCAAGCCCAGCACAGTGCCTGAAATGTAGTAATACATGCTTACTAAAGACCTGCCCCCATCCCACTACGAGGGCTGTGACGCTTATCTGTTTTATTCACTGAGGTTGTCCCAGTACTTAGACGGGTTCCTGGCACAGGGTGGTAGCTCAGTAAACATTTCTTGAAGAAATGAAGGAATTGGGGAAAATTCTAACTAGTTGAAATAGAAGCCATCCTCATTCAACCTCTCTATCTCCTTCTGTTTTACTGACAAACTTATCCTAGTGCCTCTTTCCTATAAAGAAACCAAATTGTCTCTGATATTAGTGCATTCCCTGCCTTTCCTTCAGAGCCAAACTCCTTCACCAAGCGGTCCTTGTCTTCTGCCTCCTCTCCCTGCGTACTCACCTGCCTTGAGGCATATGGCATCATCCTCCTTCTACAGGTGAGAAAACTGAGGTCCAGAGAGGGAAGTGGCAGACTCAGTGAATAGAGGAACAGGGATTTGAACAGAGTTCACTCGGGCTCTGATGCTTCTGGGTTTTTTTGGTTTTGTTTTCTTGTTTTTGTCACTGTCCTGCCCTTCTGTCCTGTGGGTCCTCATGCCACTCCCCAAGATCTGCTTGTCCCCAGCTCCACAGCCCCTCCGGGGGAGGAGCCGTACTGCCTGGACTTCCTTCTCTAAGTCCTCCCCTCCTTTACTTCTCTCTCTCTCTCTCTCTCTCTCTCTCTCTCTCTCTCTCTCTCTCTCTCTCTCGTTGAGGGTTCAGGAGAGTTTCTATAATGATTAGTCACATCGCTTTTCTCCCTCTGAGTTAGAGTCAATTAAGAGATAGGATGCTGGAGTCAGGCAGATGGTGTGATAGTTTAGATAATTCAGTCAATATTCACTTTCCTCTGGGCTCACTGGAGTGGGCAGAGCAGATTTCCCAGTCCCACTGAGGTCGGCTTTGGCTGGTGGAATGTTTGCAAATGTGACACAAGAAGAGACCTTCATGTGCTGAGCAGCTTGGCTGGGCTCTTGTGCTTCTGCCATCACCATGACTCTTGCCCTGGGTGGTCCACTGGCCCTGGAGGAGAAAAATACAGGGAAGAGGCCTGAACCCAAACCAAAGCCTTGGGATGGATCCCAACACCAAGAGGAGCAAAAAGAAAGTGTCGTTTTAAAGCACTGAGTCATAGCAACAAATAAGACATACAGACGGAGATCCAAAAGCCAGATTCCTAACTGATAAGGCTTCCTGGGTAATCCTGACGTCCTCCGCCATAGCCACAACTGTCTTCAGCGACACTCATTACTCATTATTGTGCCTGGAGAGGAGGCAAAGCGCCACACACACCCAAACGTGCTCCTGGCAGTCATGCCCAGAGAAATACAAGATGCTGTGCCTTTGGCTCTTCAGGTAACTGAAGGCTCAGACCCCTTCCATTTCCACCTTCGTTACTGAAAATAGCTACGAAATACGATCATCCACTTCTATGACTCAGCGTTGCCAAGACCAATGGGGGTGGGGCGTGGTGGGGTTATGCTGGCCCCGGTACCTCTTTCCAGTTACTGCTCTTTTTATGAATGTCGCTGCTTTCTTCAACTGATTTGTGATCGTTTACTTGCAACAGAGAGGTAAGCATGAATTAAAAAAAAGCAAACCACTAGGACATCTATGACTTTGTTTCTAGGACACTGCGGTTGTTCTGTAAAAGCAATACAAAGAATCCCCTGGTACAGCGAGGAGCTGTGGCGATGTGGTCAGGAACTTCCGGTTCCTGGAGTGCCCGCTCTGACCCCAGACAGGTCACTGAGCCTCATAGCTTCGCTCTTCTTCTCCATGATGTGAGGATAGTGAAGTTCCGTTGCCTCCCCCCTCCCCCAGAGCTGCGGGGAGCTGCAAATGACATCAAGTCGAGATGTGGAAGCACTTGGAAAATCACATGCTAGCAACACAAAACGGTAAAACAGTTCTCACCTCTGGCAACCTTGCTCTCAAGTTAAAGGTCAACACACTTAAATACAGTTTCACTGGCCTGTATTTCTCTAACAAGAATGTCTGTCCCGTTCCTCATTCTTCTTAAAAGAACGGGTCTTTCTATTGTTGGTATGTTCAAAAGAGCACAGGCTTGAGGAGATCGAGAATGTGGGTCCAATCTTGGTTCAAGTCCTAACATGATGTGTGACTATGAGCAAGTCAAGTAATTACACTGAGCCTGAATTTCCCCATCTGTCAAGTGGGCATAATAATAATAAAGCCGAAGGGTCAGATTGCCGTGAAAGTCAATAGGGACATTGGTATCAAAAGCACTTTATGAGTTGAAAAGGATGCACAGGTTTCAGATCTCATTATTACCATTTCTCAAGCATTTGTTGAGACCGATCATGGATAAAGGCCCCGTGGCTTGATGTTGTGTATGTTCAGGATTGGACACTGGTGAGGCAACTTCTGCTGCTTTCCCGCTCTGAGGGCACACTTACAATCAGGACCTTCCACGTCTCTCATAAGCAGCAAAGGCTGAAAGGAGAAAGCGGCAAGAGAGAGGGAGGGGTGGAAGGAACCAAGGCTCCTGAGGTGTCTGCTACACCGCCAGGTTCCCAGAAAGCTCACGAGCTCACTGTGTCTCCTCAGAGGCCAAGAAGATTAGGTGCGTAAACGGCTGCTGCCTAACGGTCATCGTCGTAAAAGTAACACTGTGAACAATCGATTCCGTGGGTAACAATGAGAAGTTAATGTAAAGACTCATTGCCCTTCGTTAGCGAAAACTTTGGCAGCGACTTTTCCAGGCTCCCGGGAAGCCTTTGGAGAATGCTGCTTCAACCCAGAAGCACTTCATCATTTATATGAATGAAAATGAGTGCAAACAGATTGTCGGGATGTCTGTTAACATCACCTCTTTTTTCTTGCAAGGAATCCCCTCCGTAATTACATTTTGCCTGTCAGTTCATAAATTTTTCTTATTACAAACTGGCCATTATTGATTGCTTTTTAAAAGTACTAAAACTGAGCCCAAAGCAGTAGATCTCTCAGTAAATTCAAAACATACTATCTTCCGTCCCAATCACTGGCGAGGAACGAAGGGAAAATCTCTGCGTTCATTGTGGACTCTGAGCAGAGGCAGGCCTGCCATACGTTTCGGTTTAGAGACTTGGCTTTGAGGGCTGCGTGTTTTAAGCCACAATGAAAATAATAAATAAAGGATAAACTTATTTGGCAAATGCTGACAATTTGCAAGCCAACATCCTGTCATTGTTCTTTAGCTGGATCCCAACGCTCAAAGGGTTCTATTTGGGTTTTTGGCGTTTATGAGCAAACACCATGATGGTGGGGGCAGAGGGGGCAGGCGGGGGTGGGGGGGACTGGGGCGGGATAATAGAGACTTGCAGTCAAAGTTTTTAAGTAACCAGTAGGTCGTTTTCGTAAATCCTTTTAAAATGAGATGCTGTGGTTTTATATTTAAACCTATCTGGCTAAAATGTGAAAAGAGCAAAATTTCAAGCGATTTCTCTGTTTTGGGGGAAAGAATGGCTTTTCCCCGTTGTTCACAATTTGAGGGAAGTTTCTAGAACCTATTCTGGCCACAAGTAAGGGAACGTATCAGCAGAAGATAGAGTCTGGCCTCTGCTTCGGTTCAAAGGTCTGACCAAGGGGACCTCCAGGGGGTGCCTCTAGCCCCTCCAGCCCAGCCCCCACCAGCTCAGCACATTGAACACATAGTCTCTTTAAAAATCAGCACAGGCTGCCAACCCCCAAACCCACTCCTTTAACCTGCAACTGTGGAAAATGGATAGGGGGAGGGAGAGCAAATGAAAACCTGGTCGTGTGTGATCAGTTCCTGATTCAGGCTGGATGGAAGCAAGTAATCAAAGCAAGCCACACCGTGGCCTAGCTCGGCCTGCCAATCCTGGACTGCTCGCTGGCTAAAAGCAGGCAGCAGCTACTGATCTGGCCAGGAAACAATGCCCTATTCAGCTCTCAGTATCTGTTCTTAATATCAAGACACAAAAGCGGGGACCCCATTGGTGTGGAAGCAAAGCCCAGGCCCGAGGAGCAATTACACCTTAGCCAACCACGTGAACAAAATGGGAGACATAAAAACATTTTTAAAGTGGAAATAATTGAAGGGCCTTCTAAACATCTTAACTGCGCACTTGGCCACACTTGGGATTAGGAAGCAGTATTTTATATTAGGCAGTAGTGCTTTGGTTGGGTGTGCGTACGTTTTTCTTTGTAGCCCAGGATCTGAAGAGAAGACTGCACTCTGTCAAAGTGTGGCACTGACCTCTTGAGCCCCAGGCGGCAAGGCATGGCATCTCTAGCATTTGGCAAGGAGACAAGAGAGTCCCTGATGAAACAGACCTAGTCAGTGCCTTGTCTTGGCAGCTTTGAAGCACACCGCCCCCAAGCCTGTAGATACCACCCTCCCCTCCCCCCCAAGGCTTGGTTTATGGGAGAGGGCTGCCTCCCAGCAAAACCCAGGAGACAGGCACAGGTCCGGAACACAAAGGCTTTGGCTGTGGCCCCGCCCCCGGAGCAGGGTGGGGCGGGAACTGGGACACCCTCTGTTTTCTGTCAGCTCCCAGATAAGATGAGAAAAGGTCAGCACTGCTGGGAGGAGCTGGTAATCCCAGCAGAATCCTTCAGTCAGCCTTCATGTTGGCCTCCCGGCCATAAATCTGCATCCCGTGAGAAGCGGCCCTGCTCTGCCCTGTCAGTAGGGCTCCCCACTTTACTCCTGAGCCACTTCTCTGTGCTGGGCACTGGGGTCAGAGAGAAACAAGACAGGACTGGTGGGGGGGCTGAGAGAAAAGAGAATGTGATGATTACAGAAAAAATGGAGAGAACTAACGTTTAGAAAGGGCTCACTCTGAGAGCCTTCTAAATTCTAATAACTCCTTTCATCCTCAACCCTGTGAGACAGGTATTACCATCATCCCTAGTTTACAGATAGTAAAACCAAGTCACAAAGAAGTTAAGTAACTTTCCCGAGGTCACACAGGCAGAATCAGGACGTGAACCAGAAAGTCTGGCTCCAGGGTCCATGTTCTTAACCACATTGCACCTGGCGGAGCTGAAGGTGGGAAGCAGGTCAGAGGTGACTTCCTGAAGGAGGCTGCCAGAGGCCAAGTGGACATTCCCTGTGGCACAAGCCCAGTGTGTTAGCTCTTTGGCTCCGCAAAGGGAAAGAAAAACGCCTTGACTCTGGCGCTGTCTACACAGTGTGGCTCAGAGTCTGGAGGAGGAGCATAGGATTACTCAGTGGGGTCCGCAGACAGCAGCATCTACCTGGTCTGGGAGCTGCTTAGAAATGCAGATTCTCAGGCCCCTCCGCAGTCTCGCTACAACAGAGTCTAAGTTTTAACCAGCCCCTAGATGACTCCCAAGCACTCTCAATTTGGGAGGCCATGGTACAGACCATAAGAGCTAGAAACGCCACTGGAGGTGGTGTGAGTGACATGCCCAAGGCCACAGAGCAAGTCAATGGAGAGCCAGTGACAACATTTTGCACCTGACCCCCAGTCTGGGCCATCGGTGCTGCCATAGCAAGTCGGGGCTGTGGCTTTTCTCAGCACTACAGAATCAATCCAATGATAGAAGGCAGCCTCTGTGTTGCTTCCCCAAGCTCTTCGCACAGCTGACTTCCCTGCAGGGTCCCTCTTCCAAAGGAAGCCAGCCTCTGACTTTCATAGCAGCCTATATACAGCGAGGGGGTGGGCAGGAGTGACACCTAAGTGACTCGCTAACCTCAATTCCCATTCTCAAGGCAGGTTTCTTGTCCCGTTTTCAAACCTAGATCTTGGGGTAGACGCTCAACCTCTTTTCCTCTCTCATCAGTAATCTCCAGGTGCAAAACAAGCCTCGGTGGAGAGGGCACAGACTTTGAAGTCACACAGACTCCGATGCAAAACTCAATTTCATTGCTGCCCGCCTGTGTGTCCTTGGACCGTTTGCTTACACTCTCTGAGCTGCGTTTTCTTCACCAGTCAAATGGAGATGAGAATATCTGTTTCATAATTAGATGAGATAATATGTGTCTAGTGCCTAACACGTCGTTCCCTTCCCTGACCACCTTCCATCACTGACCACTAGGCCAGGGATCCAGGTGTTTGGGAATGACATTGCTGATGTCCACTCGTAATAAGATCCCCTGTGGGCTGCTGACTCTAATCCCATAGGGAATTCCATGGAGGTGGGGAGAGGGCAAAGAGAGGCTTAGCACTCTGGGGCTTCAGACACCTAAGACCTGAGAAATCACATTCCTGTCACTGCATTAGCTACAACCACAGCCCAGACCCCTTCTGGGCTCAGACTCCTGTAATGGCTGCAGGTGGGGCCCAGGAGCACATCTCCTCTAGGGTCCTGATGGCCCCCAGGGGAGCTGCCTTAGCTGGGCTGGTGGTCCAGGTAGGATCAAAGGAAACAGGAGAGGCTGAGACCCAGAGCTCTTTGCTCCTGGCATTGGAGTCAGCAGCTCCCAGGTCTGTTCTTGGTCGGCATCACCCATGCCATTCCCACACTCCCTCCAACGCACTGCTTCCCACATCCTGACCCAATACAGTAAAAAAGATCCTAGGAAGGCTTTCAGGGACCACACCTAAGAACAGCCTTCGCCCCCCACCCCCACCCATAGGACAGACATCACACACAAGCACCACGCAAGCATCATCCTGGCAGAGGCAGAGGGCGAGGAAGCAGAGCAGCCTGACAAAGCAGCTGCCCACGTAGACCAGGCCTCACCTCCCTGCTACTGCCTGTGCTGTTGCCCAAAGCTCCAAGACCATTTAGCACATTGCCTTCCCAAGTAGGAGTCCTTTCCAGAATCCCATTCCCCTCCTTGCACACTTCCAAGGATGTCTCCCTCTCTCTCGGAGCAAACATAATCATACTTACAATTGCTGTTACTGGTGGAGTACGTGCTCTGTGCTAAACACTTATGTAAAAGATTACCCAAGATGACCCTCACAAAACCCCTATGAGATAGAATACATTATTATCCTGCTTTACATATGAGGAACCTGAAGGTCAGAAGGAAAGAAGAAAATATTTGCTCAAGGCCACACAGCTAGCAATATGGAGCCAGGAGCCCCATTCAGATCCCTGTAATTCCAAGGTCTCATTCATAGCCACTTGGCTAACAGATGCTATCATCATAAAGATTCCCTGTACCCCTCTTAGTTCTACTGCTTAACCATGAATTAAGTCGTGGTTTAAAAAGTAATCGTATCACACTACCACCTTTTCTCCTTAATTATACTTTGTCTATATTCCTGCTCGATTATGGGAACTACACCCAAACACCTCAGTTTTATTGGAGCTGATCAATATGGAGGTTGGCAGGACTATCACCTCCCTTATTCAGCACACTCTACCTACATTGATATGACCCAAGACAGCAGCTCTCTACCTCCACTGTTAACATACATTGAGCTAATACCAGCACAGGAACCTAAACATTTTCCACCTTTACAGATTTCCAGAGGTCACAGAATTAGACTCTGGCAGAGCAGTTTCTGGAATCTTCTCTACCAGTTCAGGTTGTCCCCACTGCTCTTCCTTTGCCTTGAGCCTGTAAAATCCACATTCCTCATTAACAGCAAAGTCAATAATTGCACTTCTTCGACAAGCAAGAGTCAGACCTATCCCCAGGCCCCAGACCTGTGTACTTTTCCAGCATTTATATTTAAAAATAATAATGATGATTACCTATTCCAAATGGCAGACTCATCCTCCTGACCTGTGGTGTTAGTTTCTGAGCTCAAGCCAGAGCCTGAAGCTGAAAGGCCTTCATGTAGATTCAGAAGGTTCTCTCTGGCCCATAAGGCCCCCTCCTCATTCTTTCCCGAGTAAATGATACGAAAGTTCTCCCTAATTAGAGTCTCCCTTTAAGTTCTGTAGATTGCTAATGAGGAAGAAAGAGGAGGCACTTGGGAGCCCTGGAGAAATTATTTGAAAGCAAAACCAAGTGGCCTCAGTAAAATATCACCATTTCAGTCAAAGGGATTTTTTCCCCTTATCCATGACCACCTGACACAGCCCAGCTGGCAGCATATTGAGAAATCAGAGTCACTGGATTTCTTCAGAGAAAATGGGCCTCTACTTTATATTCCTGGGGCTTCTTTTGCTTGGCAAACTATCTCCTTATCAGCTTGACCCTTCCATGACCCTTGATCTCTCTCAGCCAAAGCAGAAGCTGGTATCCCCCTTTGCTCAATGCTTTCCCAGCAGTTCAGAGGGGTACGTTAATTGCTGGAGGTTGCACAGTAAGTTGACAACAGGGCAAGCACTGGGTCCTAGGGATACAGATTCAGGGTCATCTCATTCCATCACTAATAATTCCGAGTGCTCACTGTATGGCCGGAATGAGGCTCAGCAGGCACTAACTCATTCGTTTATTCCTTCACCAAATAGTTATTAAGCAAAGAGTTATTCAGTTGTTGGGCCTACAGCAGGGAGCCAAACAAAGTCCCTGCTCCTTGGAAGCTTGCATTCTAGCCAGGGAACAACAATAGACAACTATGTACGACAATGTCAGCTATTGCCCAGTACCATGAAGAAGAATGCAATACAGAAGGGCTGAGAGTGCTGTTTGGAGAAGAAAACAGGGGTAGTCTGCAGGAAGAGGCAGCAGAGATTTGAGCAGAGATTGATTAAGGGCAGAGGCAAGCTATGCTAGCAGTGGGGGAAAAGGCATTCGGGCATAGGGAACAGCTCCTGAGGCAGGAGCTGGTATGCCCAGGAATGGCACGGAAGCTAGCTGCTGGTAAACTGCAGGAAGGGATTGAGCTGGAGATGAGAGGTAGCAGAGAGCATGACACATAGGGCCTGCCAGCCCACGGCGAGGACTTTGACTTCTAAATACTCTGAGTTGTGTGCTTGGGCAAACAGGTTTTGACTTCATTGTTAAAGGACTTATGTGGCCACTCTTTGGAGAAGGTCAAGGGTGAAGTGGAAGCTGAGGAAGGGGCAGAGGAAATCATGAAATCCTTTGATAACCCTGTAAGTCCTATTCTGAGGAGGCAACTGAGGCTCAGAGAGATTAACAAACTTGTTGCAGATCCCATACCAGGACGTAGTAGGCGGAATGAACCTACATTTGAGCCTGAGCCTGAGCTGTCCCAGGAGTGGAAGCTCAAAGACCCAAAGACACGAAGAAAAAGGGTGCTGGCTGACTGGCTGCTGTCTTTAAGGAGTAAAGCTCTCTTATGTCAGGCTTTCCCCTACCCAGCTCCCCTGAGCTCAGTTTACTTGAGAACCACCATTTATTGGGGCCTTGCTGTGTTCCAGGCACAGGCCGGGGCTTTGACGTGCTGGATCTCATTTAATCCTCACTGTAGCCCAGGGATCTGGGCATTATTATCCCCGTGTTACCAGATGAAAAAGATCTCATTTTCTCAGTGCAGATAGTGAAAACATTCCAAAGCTGCTTTGGGGTTTAATTCACAGAAACCTCAGCATTTAATCTACTAAACCAGAAAGAAATCCCCTCTCTGGCTGGTCCCAGGAGCCTGAGTCTGTCCACGGCCGTGGGGGAGAATTGGGAGGTCACCCACGCACACACAGCCCAGCCAACCCCTGACCCATCTGAACGATGCCAGCCCTCAGTCGGTCCTACATGGCTCCTTCTCCCTGTCCCCATCAGAAGGCAGGCGTCCTCCGTCTAAAGCTTCTCTCCTCTATGCACACACAGCCGATGGCCTCTCTCAGGCCACTTGGCAGCCACTTCCTACCCCCTGGCCACAGGGACACATTCACCTGTGTTCCACCCCTCATAAAACACTGCACCCTCGGGCCTCCCTGCTCTTAGTCACATCGAAACTTACCAGATCCCTGTCTCTTTTTTCCCAAGTCCTAGTGTATAGCTAGTTGGACAAGTTGGTCTGGACTCAGTTGGAATAGCTACCAGGAAAGTTATTGATACCAAAATCTCAGGTAGTCCTTTTGCCTTTCAAAAGGGACCTTCGGAGACAATTGTTTGTTCTAAGGCAGTAAAGATAATGGAGAATATTGCTGAGTGTGGCAGGCATAGAGGAAAGGGATTGCAAGAGAAGGTGAGGGGTGTTTCCTAAAAGTCTGCTACTCCAAGCCTCCCGATCTTAGAAATTCAGTCTGATAATGATTTAAGCATCTATTATGTGCCGGGCACTTAAGGAACGCATGGTCTAGCCAGGAACCAGGCTCGTAGACAATTACAATGACAGGGTGATGGTGCAGACCTCACATTATGCACACGGTATAGGAAGGAGGGTTGAGGAAGGAGGCGTGAACGTCTGTCTAGGGATGCTTCACAATGGCATCGGGAGTGTTTTGACCTGGAAATCTAAATGTGTGCGTATTGGTGGATAAAAAGGACAGGGCTTTTGGGCAGAAGTAAGTGTGAGGACAAAGGCTAAGAGGGGTGGAGCAGCACAGTGAGTGGGCGCGGGGACCTTGGCATCACGGGTGTAGATGGGGAGGTGGGCAGAAACCAGATGGTTTTCCCCGGGAATGCGTTTGCCCTCCGATGTTGCAATGAATTCCTCAGCAAACTGTATTTCCCAGCCCCCCCCCTGGGGCAAGGGTGTATTACAGGAACTGCGGAGGATTCGGCAAGGGGATGGATCTTTGATGGGACCACCACCATGCTCCAAAGCCCTCCATGGCTCCCTAGTTCGTAAGGAATCCAGTTCGTGTGAATGAATAAAGACCAGGGGCCCCCGCTAAACTCCCAGCCTCTCACCCTTCCCCAAACTCTCCTGCCTTTTCCATGAAGCTGTCCTTGGTTCTTCCCTGAGGGACGGTTACCTCTCTTATGGTGCTGTAATGGTCTTCTCTGTGTCAGACACCAATGGAGGAGCCACAGTCTGGGACCAGCATGGCCCAGTGGGAAAAAGCAAATGCTCAGGATCCATCACAAGCTGTGGCCTTCGGAGCAGCAGTGGAGATGAGCGGGGCTCGGGCAGTGCAGTACAGTAAATAAGCCCACAGGCTCTCGGGACAAATTTCTCAGCCCTGACTGAACACATGCAGTCTTGGGGTGAAGTTATTCAACATCATCACCCGTTCTCACCCGCAGAGATTTCGATTTTACTGTTTTAGGGAGAAACCTAGACGTGGGTATGTTTTCAAAGGTCTCCAGGTGATGTAGCTGGGGAGCCAAGGTCAAAGCCATTGATGTAGAGCCTGACTGTGGCGTTCAAGTCCCAGCTCCACCCTCACAAGCTGGGTGACCTCAGGCGGGCTGTCACCTAGTCTCAATTTTTGAAACTGCCAAAGAGGATAATACAGCCCCTCCTCTGAGGACGGCGGGGGACTTAAATTAGATAATGTGCATCCAGCTCTGAGCACCGGCTCGGCATGTGGCCAACACTTGTATTAGCTGTCACCAGTATCACCTCAGGCCAGGCGGGGTGTGCTTGACTCAGCCTTGGGTCCCCGCCCGCCCCCCTGCAAAGCCCACCACAAAAGAGGTGCCTGGGAGGTAAGTGTTGTATTGGAATCAGTTTAATTGAGCTCCTCCTTGGCCAGCCAAGCACTGCCCAGGAGAGCCCAGCCGGGGCCAGCTCCTCCTAAGGCTTCCCGGAGAACTCACTCTAATTCTTCAGTAAGCTGGCAACTCAGGTCCTCTCTGCCACCCTTTCAAGACCAGCTTGAGTGCAAACAGGTGAGTACTCAAGGCAACCCCAGAACCCCTTCTCGCTCCTAACCTCTCCATAGGATGGCCTGCCCTGTCACAGACCCTCCTGCCAACAGGACCCCAAACCCCAAGAATGTCTGTGGTGTGTTCTTAGGATCCAAGCCGAGGCACCCCAGCTCCTCAAATGCAGACCACTCTGTGGGGGGGGGCAGTGGCAAGGGGAGCCCACCAAGGCCTCTCTCCTGCCTTTTGGGCTCTCTGATCTCTGGCCAATTAATAGTAAGATTCGGACCAGCCAAGGAATTGGTTCAGATGTGCTCATCCCAGCCTTTCCTGGGACCTTGCCAATCCCCAAACCTGCACCCCAGCATCCTGAAGATGAAAACTCCCCTTTTCCAGGAAGGCTGGAAGATGCCTCGAGGCCTGCTGCTGTTATATTTATCAAGAACTGTAAAATTCAAGAACATGTAAGAGTTACAGGAATTCATTTCATTGTTGTTGCTAAGGCTTTACAGCACAATCAAAAGAAATGTCCGTAGGGGAAAGAAAAGCTTCATTCCCTCTCTTCACCCCCTAACCAGCCTTTTTCCTCCTGCCTCGTTGCCAAGAGGAAATCTCCTAATCTCCTAGAGGGGCTGCCTTTCCAATCAGCAGCATCACTGCACAGAGACCTGACACCCATGGGCCTCTCTCTCCAGCTCCCTGTGGCTTCCTGATTGGGCTGGTAGAGGACCAATGGGTGCCCCTCTGTAAGGCAAGCCCGGCCACTCTTCTCTCGCTGCATTTCTTACCCGTGCTACAGCAGTGCTGCTAAAATGTGGTCCATGGGTCACTGTCCGTCTGTGAACTGGTTTTTACTGGTCTGCAATGAGATGAGGAGCTGTGCCAGAATGTAAGTCGACTACGTCACTAAACACACTGTTTAGTTCAGCTAACGTTTTTCCCAGCAAGACTTTCTTGATGAAGGAAGCAGTGTGTTGATTTACATTCTTCACGTGATGCTTGTCTCGCTGCAGAATGGTAAACAGCTAACAGCTCGTGGGGGCCTCTGTTGTGTAGCAATGGTGGTGAGGTTTGGATCTGAGCTTAGATGGAGGGACAGAGCTCCCACCAATGTTCCTTACCAGGTCTCAGCACGGGGAGGCAGCAGGCTTGGCCCAACTCATAATAAAGTGGGGTTCGTTCCCCTCAATAGCCCGGCTAGAAGGAGGAGTATTTGACCAGCCAGAATTCAGGCTCAAATACAATCCTTATCTCCCCACTGTCCCTAACTAATTGCATTTGTATTTAAAAATATACTGATATATAATGTGTACAAGGTTACCGTGAAAGAGCCAAAAGGTTTCAGACAGGTGATCCATACCAGGCTGAATCCATGCTTACAGATGGACCCAGAAGATGAAAATTCAGGAAATAGTCTTAAAAAAAAAAAAAATCCCACCCCAAATACATGTATCTATGTAGGTGTAAAGAGAAAGCCACCCGTTTAGGTAACCTACCTGGGACCACAGCTAAGCCCTGGGCTAGTTGTGACAGTGCTTGTGACAATAATCAAAAAGGAGGCTTTACACCCCTTACTTGGATATCGTGCTTTATCCTTTTTACTGCCAGAGCAGACAATTAGGTTCTCTAATCTCTCAGAAGACTCACTTTAGCCTTTACTACATGTGTGACCCTAGAACGTCGTTAAGACTCGATTTCTCCATTTGTAAAATGAGAGGGAAAGTGGACATCATGGAGGGGCAGCGCTGGGTTCACTGCCGGGAAGCACTTTTGACAGAGCAACTCCAGGAAGGGGGATGCTGTGATGACTGTCCTCGCGACCGCTGCCAGATGTCTCCTTGGGAAACAAGCTGGTGAGGAGCACTGGTGGCTCCTGAAGTCTCCCCCACCCCCAAACAGGTGACAATTCTCCATCCTGCCTTTCTGGACACCAAGAGATCTCAACAACTAGAGCCACAGAGAAAACCTGTCAGCCTTTACCCAAACACTCTGGTACGCATATCTCCATGGCCTGGTGTGGTTTGAAGGGTCTATGTGCACATGTGGCTATTTATTTTCACTTATTTTTACTCAACTCAGTAATAGGCTGTGCACAGTGATATCCAGGAAAGAAAGGATTCTTTTGATGCTCCAATGACAGCACAGCAGTTTCCTAGGGCTGCCCGGTTGGTACTTTGTTCCCACTAACTGGGGAGCTTAAAAGAACAGAAATTCATTCTCTCGCAGTTCAGGAGGTCAGAAGTCCAAATTCAAGGTGTCAACCAGGCAATGCTCCCTCCAAAGGCCCTCAGAGAGAATCCTTCCTTGCCTCGTGCAGCCTCTGGGGCCTCCAGGCCTTCCTGAGCCTTGGCCACCTCATCCCGATGTCTGCCTCTGTCCTCATACGGCCTTCTCATCTTCTGCCTCCACTCTGTCTCTTGTAAGGACATTTGGCATTGGATTTAGGGCCCACTCAGGCAATCCAGGATGATCTCATCTCGAGATTCTGAACGACATCTGCAAAAGACCCTTGTTCCAAATAAGATCACATTCACAGGTTCTAGAGGTTAGGATGTGAACATATTTGGGGGAGGGGGCCCCCATGCATCCGCCACCCCAGCTTAATGCCATCAACAGCAAGAACAGCACCTAGCATGTACTAGAGACAATACATATTGAATGAAAGGCTGAATCTGCTTTTTCACTAAGACATTCGGATGCCTGCCCTGAGCTGGACCCTGTGCCTGCTCCTAAAGGGCACTAAATGAATGAGACGCAGCCCTGAACTTGAGGAGCTCAAGGTTAGAGGAGAAGATAGAATCAGACAGAGCAGTGTGACTCTTAGATTCCCCTCCTAGTAACCTCAGCCTCCCTTTGCTCTCCGAAGAACCAAGACAATAATACCAACGGCAGGGGAAGGGCATGGGGAGAGGGGATGTTTCTTGTTGTGCAGCGGCCCACAGACCCTTCTCTCTGCCCTCACTCACTTGGCCTCAGACAGCGAGAAGGAATTATCCGACTGGTCGATTGGGTTGGACCAATGTAGCCACGCTCACTTCAATTCCTCTCTCTTTCTCTGGGGAGTTGGCTTGCCTGCAGAGGGCATGCATTTTGCTCTCCTCCGAACAAGTTAGAGATCTGGGCTTCCACCTCAAGCAGCCTGTCCCAGTACAGCGTGCATGCGTCCAGGGAAGGAACTAGATAACTGTGAGGTGCAGAATTAGAAAGCTGGCTTGCCTGCAGAGACAAGCTAGCTTCTCCAATATCAGCTTCAGTATCACTAATAAGCATGATATTTGGTCTCTTACCATGTTTCCTTGAAAATAAGACCGGGTCTTATATTAAGTTTTGCTTCAAAAGACGCATTAGGGCTTATGTTCAGGAGATGTCCTCCTGAAAAATCATGCTAGGGCTTATTTTCCAGGTAGGTCTTATTTTTCGGGGAAACGCGGTATTTGTCTTGCACTTTTGTCTTATTTCTCAGTTGGGCCAGACCAACGGAGGAAAGAGGGTTTGTGTTTGTTGAGCTCTCTGATACCCTCACAACAACTATGGTAGGAGGTTGTTGGGAAATTTCAATAGAATAATGCATGTAAATGTTACTAACATGTATCTGGGACATAGTGGGTGCTCAGACCTGCCCACAGCACCCCCTCCAAACTCCTGAATGAGGGAGACACTAAGCCTGGCATAGAGGCCACCCGGCTTCTGGGCCCCCTGAGCCCTCTGGTCCTGGAGCCAGGGCCCTGCTTCAGATGCCGCCTGCTCCCGAGTGGCCGCCAGCCTGGGTGGTAATCAGAGATTCCAGCCGAGCCTTTGATGCCACAGCCGTTCGGCGAGCCGGGCACTGTTTGAAGTGCCTGCCTGTGTAATAGGGATTTCTAATTCGCTCGAACCAAAGCAACGTTTGCAGTAAAGATCATTTTTGGAATGAAAAATAAATTGTGACTGGAGGGTCTGGGTTTGTTTCAAAAAAGGAGATCACCCAGAAGCATCGTGTTCGCTAAGAAGCCACCCGCTCCCGTGTTTTAAGATGGAGAGCGTGTCACTCGGAATTTCAAAGTACGCCTAATTAAGAGCAGTTTATTAAAATGTCAATCTTTAAAACCAAAACAACTCTCTTCCCGAGCTTGCCGAGTGGGTGTCCCAGCTACTCTTCCCACCCTAGATAATCCCGCGGGCAGCTTCCCCAAAGCCCATGAAAAAATGCCTGTCTATATATTGCTCCTAAAAAGTGGGGGACAACTGCTCCCTAGGGAAGCCCCCAACACCTGTCATTCTGCTGCAAGCCCAACCCCACGGAGCCTGCCTTCTTAGACATAGATGGCTTCTAAGTGTGTGGACTCAGGAGCCAGGCTGCCTCGGCTGGAAGCCTAGCCTTGCCTTGTTAGCTATGTGACTGTGAGCAAAGAGTTAACCTTTTTGTGCCTCAGTTTCTTCTATAAAATGGAGTGACCCTAATAGTACCTGCCTCACAGGCTGCTGTGAGGATTAAAAGAGATAATACATATAAAGCGTTTAGACTGACGCCTGGTCCACAGTAAGTGCTGAATGAGCATTAGCACTGTTATTTCTCAGGCTCCAGGAACAGGCACTAAATCTCACTTAGTTCTTTACAGATCTGCCTCTTTCAATGCAGGAAATGGGCCTTATTCAGTTTTGTAACCCCAGCAATCAAGATTTAGCACACAGTAGGAACAGAATGTCTGTCAAATAAATGTGTCACTAAATGAATAAATGAATGTAGCATCCCCACAGATGTTTGTGAACAGGACCAAGTTAGCTGCCCTCAGGAATTCATGCCAAAAGAGAATAGGGGCTGTGTGGTGGCAGCTTCTGGCATGGCTCCCAGGGACCTCTGCCTCCTGGTGTTCATACCCTTGTGTAATCCCCTCCCCTGGGTGTGGCTGGACCTAGATACATCGCCTCAGGACAGATTACTGATGGGATGTCACTTCCACGATTAAGTTATAAAGACTGTGACTTCCATCTCTCTGGCACTCTCTCGCCTTCTCTGCTCGCTTTCATGATACAAGCTGCCATGCTGGAGAGACCCCTGTGGCAAAGAACTTGGGGCAGCCTCTGGCCAACAGCCAGCCAAGAACTGAATCCTGCTAATAGCCATGGGAGTGAGCTTGGAGTGGATCTGTCCCCAGTCCTGCCTGCAGATGACTGCAGCCCCAGCCAGCACCTTGATGCAGCCCGTGGGAGACCCCGAAGCCGAGAACCCAATTAGACCGCATCTAGGTTCCTGACCTACAGACACTGGGAGATAACTAATGTTGTTCTGAGCCACTAAGTTTTGGGGTAATTTGTCACACGGCAAAAGATAACTAATATAGGCAGTAAGGGAAGAGGAGAGCCTGGGGGAGTGGGCAGTGAAGACTCCCTCCCACTTTGCCTGGGATCTACCCTGTAGCTTACTCTCTGAAAGGGACCACAGGGCAAAAAGCACTCAAGTCAAGAGGCCTGGATTTGAATCCTAGCTCTGCTGCTGTTGAGTGCATCATCTTGGGAAGCTTCCTTAGTCTCTCCAAGCCTCTGCTTCTGTCTGTAAAGGAAGATCACAGCACCTACCTCATGGGTGTGTAGGAAGGTTAGAGCTCATGTATGCAAAAATGCCTGGCAGAGCTTTCTAGACTTTCAAAGGTAGAAGCAGCTGGGAGAGACCTATGCCCCCACTCTGATGGCCACCTGGGGGCCTCAGCCGTGCCTTCAATAACGCAACACATGATCTTGGAGCACCTACTGTGTGCCAAGCTCAGTGCTAAACTCCAGGGCTACAGAAGTAAACAAAAGAGCACAGTCCCTGCCCTCACTGAGTTTACTCTCTAGTGGAGAGAGAGAGAAAAACACGGGCCTGGTAAGGGCGAGAGTGAAAGTCCAGGGCTCTGGGAAGAGAGGGGTAGCAATGAGGGGACATGGGCCAGCGTGGGCCTGGGAGTCAGAGAAGGCTCCCTGAAGTGGCCTTGGATCTGAGAACGAAAGGGCTAGTGGAGTTAGCTGAGGAAAGAAGATGGCAGAAGGACCAGCGTGTTCGAAGGGCCAATGATAAGGAAAAGCAGAGCAAGTTCTTATCCAAGAATCACTTATTTAGCATACACTGTATGCCAGACACTGTTCTAGGGACTGCTGACTCAACATGAATCAAAACACAAATTTCCTCCCCTCGTGAAGCTTATATTCTAATGGGGGAAGAAAGGTGCCAAATAAACAAATGTAATATTGTACACACACACACACACACACACACACACACACACACACACACACATATGTGTATATATATAATGTCAGATAGTGATAAAGGCCAGAAATACAATAAATAACCCTCTAGATAAGAAGATGAAGATGGCCTGAGTGGTCAGGAAAGGCCTCAAGGGGTGACATTTGAACTGAAACCTGAATGGTGTGAAGGGCTGAGGCAGGGGACACAGTAAGTGGACTGGTCCTGAGGATGGAATGCTGTGGTATGTTCTGAAACCAGCAAGAAGGGCAGTGGGCTGGAGTGGAGAAGTGGAGGAGGAAATGGTGGGCAACAAGGCCAGTGAGAGGGTCAGGCGCAGTGGGCATCACATGACAATGTTGGAGTTCTGGAAACACCGAATGGAGAGGGAATGGGACAAGGGTGAGACAGGAAGCCTTGTAGACAGGGAAGAGCCACGACAGGACAAGTAGGAGAGACAGCGAGATGGTGGCCGTGGGGATGAAGGCAAGGCCTGGTGTTCAGGGCTCGGGACTCCAGCTCAGCACTGCCTCACCTGAAGGGGAGGAGCATCCAACCTGGAGTCCACACTGCTTTCTAGCAAGTCCCCTCCCCCTGGAACTCCTCCTGCAGAAGAGTCCCTTCCCCAGTCGGGCATGGGGAATCACCAAAAGTCCCCAGATTTTCTTCAGAGAACTGCCGCCCTCCCCCATTACAGACCTTCCATCAAATGTCTCTGTACAAAGGACGGTAGTGTAGGCGCTAAACACAAATTGCCAGGGTTCAAACACCAGCTCCACCACTTAATAGCTGTGGGACCTTGGACAAGTACTTAATCTCTCTGTGCTTCGGGTCCCTCCACAGTCAAATGGGAATAGTGATGAAGGCGTCATAGGGCCGTCACACAGATTAAGTGAGGTCAAGTGCTAGAGCCCTGGCCCAGTGAATGCTCCCAGCGCGAGCGATCACAGGATTAAAGGGCCCAAAGGCTGCCGGGCTCTGTGACCTCCTCCTCCTGATCATCAAGCTTCAAATCCCCAGGGTGCAGACAAACAAATGGCAAATGATGTCTCCCCACACACAGCACTGCCACCCAATTTAGCCTGACTTTGCAGGTCCCCCAAGGAACCCAAGGCTCTCTTCCCTGCCCCACCTTGCATTCTGCCCAAAGTCCTCCACCCAGGTGTACGATACAGCTACTCAGAAAGCACACTGCTAGCAGGTGGGCCAGGTGTGCAAGGCACCAGCAATTTCAGGTCCTGACACCTGCCCTCAGTGTCTACCTTTCCAGCAAACCCCTTGGGGGTAGGTATAGGGAGGGGTGGGACTGTCTCTGCCCTGGTCTCTGATGGATCCTAATACCCACCCAGTGCTCAACAGCTGTGCTAGGAAGGAAAGAAGGAAGGAAGGAAGGAGTGTGTCTCCCCCACCAATATGTGGGTTTCTTAAGGGCACTCATTCGTTCATTGGACAGACATTTATTATGTGAGGATTTTCTCACGTGTTCCTCCAGATCCAGGCTCTACCCCACTCTGGGTCCCAGGGTCTGACCTCATGGACTTCATGACCCAGACGCCCTTGTCCTTTTGGCTTCAGGAGACCAAAGGGCCAGAGCACAGGGGCCTGGCTGGACAGCAGCATTCCGGTATCCACTGCTCATCTCCACCTGAGGCAAGTGCGCACCCCACTGTTGCTCACCCTGGGGTGTTTCACACCCTTCTTGGTTTCCTTTCACCATGCACACAGTTTATAAATAGTCTTTTATTAAATTCTCTTCAAATCCCACCCCCACACCAACACTCACATTTGGTATAGTGCACCGCTTGGCTCCTGCCAGGCCCCTGGGCCACACAGCCTGTTCTGTGTCAGGATTCTTCTAGTCACTGAAGCAAGGGGCGGGGAAATTCCTGCTCTCAGGGAACTTAAACTTTTAGTGGGCAGAGACTGACAAGAGTGTGATCAATCAACAACTACAATATATATTAGATTGTTGTAAGCACTAAGAGAAGGGAGATGAGAATTGTGCGTGAGTCGGGTTGCCATTTTGAATAAGGTGTCAAGGGAGGCCTCACTGAGAGGGTGAAAGGGCATGGACTCTAAAGGAGAGAAGCTGAGGGAAAAGAAGTGCAAAGGCCCCAAGGTAGGGGTGTGTCTTCTTGGATAAAGAAATGAAGAGGAGGCCCAGCTGGCACCCAGTAGGCTTTAGTGAATGTTGTCATCAAAAGGGAGAGAGGGAAGAGAGAGGGAAGGACAGAGAAAGGTGCTAGTACGCAGAGGGAGCATTGATTGGGCAATGCTCTTTTTTGGGGAGGGTGGAGGGGCAATGTTCTTATCACCATGCCAACCACACGAGCCTCTCTCAGCCTCCCCAACCAATCAAGTGACTGGCTCAGCTTCTTACCTCACACACCATGGGTTCCCCAGGTATGGGGCCCACCCCCCACTGCTAATTTGTTCCCACCATGGCTGTCTTTTTTGGTGCTCCTCTGGGTGGAAGCTCCCTACCTTCTAGATTGTACAACCTACCATCAAGAGAACTGGCTCCCGAGGTTCCCAGTAGTAGCCCCAGGTTGGAAGGAAGCCCAGGACACGAAGTGGCCCTGGTCTCTGGGGCCTGGGGCCTGTCCTCCTCCCCAGGCCCAGTGCCTGGTGTCTCCTGGGCTGACTACAGGCAAAACTAAGACCCCGGAGAAGGGTGGGGGCAGGAAAGAAAAGGAAAGGGGAGCCGGCAGAAGGCAGCCCTGCTCCATGGCTGGGGGAGCCTGTCCCTGGGGAGTCTCTCTCCCTTTGGTGATTGTTTCCCAGGCTCCCTGGAGCCAGAGGAGGATGGAATGTTCTTATCACTTCCCAGAGGGAAGGCTTTCTTCTTCCTTCACAAAAATGTTAAGCTTCATAATCCGATAGGGAACCTGGACAGGCTGCAGCTGGCGGCCTGGGTCCTACTTCTGGGAACTATGGAGACAGGGGAGAGAGCTGGGAGGAGAGGAAGGGTGGAGGGGAGTGACCCCTGTTGAGCAAGACCAGGGGTGGGAGACTGGGGAAGAGGGCAAGGGCCTGCAGATGCTCCCCTAATAAATGGAAACCTTGGAGATCCACCTCAGACCCCAAGACTGTGAGAAATGCCCTTCTCCTGACCTCACCTCACCCCTGTACTTTGAAAGGGTGTTCCCAGCCAGAGCACAGTTAACCCTGCAACCTCCAGCTGGCTGGCCTGCTCGCACACCTCCATGGAGAGCAGGCTCACGCTCTGTAGGGCGGGTTATTCTGTCCCTTGGGGGAAGCTGAGCCTGCAAAAGTCCCTCCACACAGAGCTCCAATCACAGGTCAGAGGCCTGCATAGGAGGGGACAGGACAGGTGACCTTCTCAGGGCTGTCTTCCTCAGAAAGCTGGAGCTCCTTGAGGCTAGGACTGATTTCCTAGGAACAGGTGCACTTCCTACAGTGGGATGGGGTGAGAAGACTCCTTGAACCTCAGAAACAGTTAGAATCAATGAAGATTATACCTATAATGTGACATGTTGTCATTCATTCATTCAGCAGTCATTCAGTATCTCCTGGGAAGAAACCAGCTAGGCACCAATGATAGGCTCTTGGTCACCCCCCACCTTCTGTCCTGGCCCAGGTTGGCTTCTGGAATTGTAAATGCCCTAGAGGACCACAGCTCTGGGAGGCTAACAGGCCCAGCCATTTCCTTGGAATCTCGAAGGAGAAGCAGCTCCTCCCTTAGGCCAGTCTGGTGTGGGGAGAAAATGCTCTGGAAGGGGCGGGAGCGGGAGCCAGGCCCCTCAGAGCTAGTGTGCCTCCTCCGCCCTCTTTACCCCCTTCAGTGCAGAGTGACCATGGCTGGTGATCCCTGGCTACTGGATCCCAGGAACAATTCTGCTAACAAGACAAGAACTGCTGCTCGGGTCCAGCTCCCGGTTCTGTGACTGACTGGTCGGCCTCGGCTAGCACAACTCTTACGACAGACAGCTCGCTATTCCTTGCAGCAGCCCATCCTTCAGGCAGGGCATGCTGCTAAATAGCCCTTCCCACTCCACCCAAAATCAGGTGGGAAACAATGCAGACTCCACTGTAAACTGGCTTTTTAAAATCAGCACTAGATTGGGATAACCTTTCCACGTACACACTGGTTTCATTCTTAGATATACATATAAGTGCATTTATGTGTGTTGATTAAAAAAACTTTTATGATGGTTAGCTAAGTGGGGTTCCATATAAGAAGACTCTTCACCAATTTATAGATTTATATACTGCTTGAATTTTTATAAAGTATGAATTACTCTTATGATAAAAGACAAGGGCATTTCTGTTCTGAAATTAAAATTAAACTAATATGTTGGGGTTTTTATTTTTTAAAAAAGAAAGCCTTTTGTGTGATGGAGCAGTGGGATAAACTGAGGGAAAACACAATTTCAGTGGGGCGTGGGAGAGGGGTGGGTATTCCGATGTATTCAATTCTACACCTGCTGCGCCCCCACGCCAAGCCCCCTGACACAGCGTGAGTCCTTTCCAGCCAGAGCACTGCCTCTCCTTATATGTCTCTCCAGGGTAAAAGGGTCCACCCTGGGCACAGGGCACAGCCCAGGGGAAGGTCAAAGTAAGGTTAAGAGCACGAATAGCCTTTCTCCACGTGAGACCAGACTGTGTTTCCTTCGGGAAAGATGTTACCCGGGCCAGCTGCGCTTGTTGTGTCATCCAGCGAGGGGGACCAGCTGCAATTCCGCACATCCTGAGGGCACACGTCTGTGCACCTTTGCTCACCGGGCGGACTCATTGGTCACCCTCCAGCTGCCCCATTGGATTGCGCAAAGGAGAGACTTCCTTGGATCTGCTCAAAGCTGGGAGGTGCCCACGTTCTCAAATATTTAAAAAACAATTAAAAGAGGAGCAGAGTAGGGAGGGTTGGGGCCCCACCTCTTCCCCTGGGACAGAGATGGATTCTAGGGTTAAGGAGATAAGGACACTGACTACAGGTCTTGGCAGAGGACCTGTATGGAAAGGAGGGAAAGCTGAGGCATCTGTGTATGCTGGGCGTATGTATCCCTGCCCTGGGGAGAGAAAAAGAAAGAAAAAGACCTCTGTGCTACTCTTTGGAGACGGGCTCTACCCATCGTTGCCCTGGTCATTTGTCACCTTTGACTGTCATCCTCCTCCCTCCCCCTCCCCCGTTGGAAATTCCCCACTCCAAATCCTGGTTGGAGGCAGACAACCCCTTGTTGTGGGAAGTCAGGCCTCTCCTTTCCCAGCTTCCTTGAAGCCAAACGTGAAGTTGTGACCTCACGGTGTTGCCCCTCCCACCCGCGTCAAACTTTGAATCTTTGAATTGAAAGGAAACGATGCAACAAAGCAGATGCTGCCTGGAGACCACGTAGTCAAGGGTACAAGGGCCACCACACCCAGGTTCTAGACGAGCCAGGGGCGAAGGCTCTGGGACATCCGGTACCCAGTGCTGGCAGCACCATAACACCAACTGCAGTGTCAGTGCCCTGCAGGGATGGCCATGGGGCTCTCCCTGGACCCAGTCTGTTCTGCCAAGTGCTTTTGGGTGTTGTTTCTGGCCAGGGGGGCCTCCAGGTCAGGAAATCTGGTTGTCCCAGAGATCCTGCCAGTTTCCCAACACTTCTTTAATAAATCTCCATTTTACCCAAATTAGCCAGAGCTGGTTTTTGTGTTTGCAAAGGTAGAAGCCAGGTCTGAATCAGAGGCCTGTGTGTGTTTGGTCCAAGGAGGGACAGGAAGACAGGAGTTTCTCAAGAAGGGACGGTAACTGCTCCAAGCCCCCTTTGGATATGTAGCCCTGTAAAGAACTAAGTACTATCCATCGGTTATCAGCATGAATATAGAAGACCCCTCTCCCGACCCCACCCGTTGCCCCTGCACAAGACACAATACAACAAAAGCCTGAGCTGCAAGCGCCGGGTGGCTCAGGAAGCTAACATCCCTTTCCCCACAGCAGCCTTTCATGAGGTGCTCTCAGTGCTGCCTGTCTGTACAGCCCCAGGGGGCGCATTCATAGCACAGTCTGAGACTAGCCCTGGAACTCCGGGCAACACAATTCCTATAGAACTCAGTGTGAACGGCACCCCTGGAGTTGTGCAACACAGGCTAGAGTCAGAGCATTCCTGCCCTCCCAAAGCGCCTCACCTTCCAGCATCCACTTCTCCGGTTCCTGCCCCAGATGCCATAGTCCCAGAGCCGCCTGCCTCCCTTGGCCTGAACACGCCCCTGCCCTTAATGCCTTCCTTCGCCATCATTGCACCATCTGCATGTGAGCTTCTGTTTCAAGACAAGCTTTGGAAGGGGCTAATGGATGAATGGGGTGTGTGTGTGTGTGTGTGTGTGTGTGTATGTGTGTGTGTGTGTGTGTGCAGGAGCTCACCCATCTCACCCGTGCCAGTGAAGAACAAGCCCTATCTCTCTGGAGGCCGGGCGGGCCCTGAGATGCTATCAGCAGCTCCTCACTTCTTACTCCACTGGAGCCAACACAAACAGAGCACAGAGCCACCCCAGGCGGGGCCGCTGGAGAAGGCCCACGCCTCCATCCCACCCTCTTGGGCAGCTACCCGTGGAACCAGGAGCCAGGTATCAGGCTTCAGCTGGCCGGATTCCCAGCAGCTCCTGCTGGCCCGCACTGGGCCTGCAGCCCAGCCTGCCCACAGGCGCTGGCCACAGACTGGGCAGTGGGGCCTCAGAACTCAGCTCATTAGCACCCACCAGCCACCCTCCCCTCCAGTCCCTGGGGTGCTGGCTTGGCAGAGAAGCAGGGTGTATGGATGGGGGTGCTCTGACTCACTAAGCTCCCTAAGACCTCCAACTTTGTCCCAGGACCCTTCCCATGAGGCAACAGGAAACGCAAGCCGTTGGGCCAGAAACAGAACATTTAGAACAATTTGAGGGGAAAAAATTATTCAAACCAATTTCAAGACATCTGAGAGCTCAAGGGGAAAATCGCAGCCACCTCTTCAGGCACCATTGTGTGTTCTCGCCAAACCCCAAACAGCTTGGACTGAAGTAGCACAAAGGCTGCAAGTACCCACATCCCTCCAGCAGAGAACTGGCCTGACGCCCAGGGCTCTGGTCCTCTGGGCCACTGGGCATGTTCTCTCCTCCATGACTCCACTTTTATGGACTCCCATTGTGTGTGGCGAATGCTTGTGGTACCACCCACCAGCTGAAGCCATCCCCCTGTCTCTTAGAACTCAGCCCAGACATTGACACCTCCTCAGAGCTTCCCTAGCCTTCCAAGACACCTTGCTGCATCCCCTGACCCATCAATTGTCCTTGGGCTAGTGTTTACCGAGCCCTTAGCTGATACTGGGCTCTGAGCAGAGGGCTTCAAATAAGTCACCCCAGTAAAGGCACCACCACCTTATGAGTGGGTGTCATCACTTGTGTCACAGATAGGAACACTGAGACTCAGAGTTTAAGTCACTTGCCCAAAGTCATAGCTAGTAGGTACTGGAGCTGGGATTTAGACCCAGGCAGTATGGAGCCAGAGGCTTTGCCGAGAACCATTTCATATCACCTCGCCAGGAGCTGCCCAGAGATGGGAGGTACCAGCTTCCTAGGGGGAGAGAAGGGTCAGGAAGGGCAAAATGGAAAGTTCCACGGGGGCACCAGAATGCAGAGACATTCACCAGGTAAATACAGGTAAATATGGCAGGGAAGAGCATTCCCAGGGGAAAGCCCAACAGCTGCAAAGGCATAGAAAGGCACACTGGCAGAGGGCCGTGGCTCTGGATTCCTATACATGGGGTGTGAGAAGGACATGAGCAGCGGACTGGGCTGCAGAATCAGGCCAGACTCTGGCAGCACCACACTCCCGCTACACACACACACACACACATACACACACACACACACACACACACACACACACACACACACACACGGGTCAAAGGGTTTGGCCTATGTTCTCCAGGTAAGGAAGCACCACAGTTGAGATATAAGAGGGAGAGCTCAGGTCTGACTAGAGACTCATCCCTCATGGCCCCCTGAGAAGCCTGGTCAGAGCCAGTCCCAGCCATGTGAGCAATGCTGAGGGTCAGAGACAGCACAAAGGACATCTGTGGGAGGCATTTAGGAGGCACAAGTTTTACAAAACATACTGCTGCCCAGTTTCTATGGCATTTGAACACATCCAATTGGTAGATAATTTTTTGTTTAGTTTTGGTATTTTCCCTTTGAGAAAGGATATATATATATATGCTTATAATAACAACGACAACAAAAGAACAACCAGAAGTATATGAAATTAAAAGGAGAAATCACCTTCCTCTCCCTCTCCATTTACTTTCCTTCCCAGAAGTCATCAATATAATAAATTTGGTCCTTCCTGAACTTTACTATTTGCACAAACATATGGTAGTGCACCTGTATAGGATTTTTTCCCTTACTTAACAGCTACACATATTATTCTGTGTCTTGCTCTGTTTTTCACTCCATAATATACTCGTATGGTGAATATCATGATTCACCCACTCAACAAATAGTCATTAGGCTCCTACTATGTACGAGCAGCATGGAAGAGGGAGGCAGAAGGAGGTCAGAGTGATGCTGCATTGGAAGGACTGGAACCATCCTTGCTGGCTCTGAAGAGGGAGGAAGGGGCCACGAGCTGAGGAACGTAGGCAGCCTTTCAAAGCTGGAAAAGGCAAGAGAATTGATTTACGCTTAGAGCCTCCAGAAAGGAATGCAGCCCCGCTGACAGCGTGTCAGACTTCTGAACTACAGAACCATGAGACAACACATTTGTGATGTTTTAAGCCACCAAGTTTTTGGTCATTTGTTACAGCAGCAAGTAGAAAACTAATACCGGAGGCTAATGCAGGAGAGTAAGTGAGAGATGCTGGGCCTGGCCCAGGGTGGAGAGAAAGAAGCAGACAGATCAACATTGGTACCTATAATTACAAAGAGAGATACTCATGAGGGAAACTTGGGGATCACCTGCACATGGACACTGAGGGAGAGGAAGCCACCACAGGTGACACTCGCTTTGGGATGGACAAGTGGGGGATGGTGGTAACCTACTCTGCAAGCCTTGTAAGGGCAGGACTTTGTCTCCCTCACTGCTGTGTCCTGTCAGGTGATAGAACTCAGTAAATATTTGTTGAATGAATCCATGAATTAAATAAAAGGGAGGATCCAGGAAGCTCAAGTTTGGGAAAGAGACAATGAGTTCAAAGGTCAGCACTATGTCTCCCAAGTGGCTTTGTGACCCACTGCAGCCATCAGAAAGCTCTGTCAGGAGCGATGAACACAGCACTGGGGAGGAAAGACGAGGCCACTGCGGAGGCGTCCCCAGCTGCTGCTGACCTGTGAGGCTGAGCTGGGAGTGTGGCCTGCCCGGGGTCCCCAAGGCAAGCCAGGCAGACTGGAGGCAGCTTCACAGTGACATTACCCACTAATAAGAGGTCCTTATCACCCAGGATGGAGCCGGTGTTCTAGTTAATTCACGGGAAAGCTACTCTCCGGGGAAGAGGTGCCAATTTGTAGCAATCACAATAAGAAACATCCTCTCTCCGGCTGATGCAAGCCAACAAGGTAATTGGGCATTGTGCAGTGGGGAAAGATCAAAAGGATTTTTTTTCCAAGCCCACAGTGGGCACTTAATCCATCCTTTTCTCTCTCTCCCTCCATTACAGCCTGTGGATGTACTATTTACAGAGCTTACATTAGCTGCCTTTTTAGATATCGCACTTCCTCAGAACCACTTCAGAAGGAAAGTGAATTAGAAACAAATTTGAGACGCATGCAGAGGCTTTCACTGCCTCCTCCCTGCCCCCAGGCCAGCGGCACAGTCCGACCTGGGTGTGGGAGCCCAGGCGCAAAAGCTCCCAGGGCTGACACCGCCTTCCTCCAAAGATTGTAGATATACTGGCTCCAGTCCCTGGGGCTGGTGTGGGAGCCTTGAGCTGAAGGCAAGGTGTGGGTAAGGAGACGGGGTGGGAAATGCCAAGACTAGGCAAAGGCTGGGAAGCCAGGATCAGACAAAGAAGTAATGTGGGGTGCGGGTCCTGGGGCAGGAGGCCATTTTGGACTTTTTGTCCTATGTGGGACCTCCTGGTGGGACCAGAAGCCAACTCTCCTTCCCATTTTTCTCTTTCTGGGCCTTACCTCGACCTCTGGGCGCCACTGCAAGGTTGAGGCAGCTGCCTGGGCTCCAGGCAGCTTCTAGCACGGTCGCCACTGGCTCTTTCCTTCCCTTCCTCCCTACACCTGTTGGGGGAATGCACCAAACTCCCCTGATGCACAGGCAGCTTCTAGTTGTGGGATTCCAGGAAGGGCAAGGAAAAGCAGGAATGTGGGAGTTGTGGGTCCCCAGAGTGGGATAAAGTTTCAGCATAGGAGAATGCTCCATCAGGAATCCCCATCCAGGTTCCTCCTTTTCTAGGTAAGAACATTTGTGAACTAAGTGACCGGCCTGGAGCCCCTAAGGCTGCAACTAGGACCTCACTGTTCTGACCCACCACCAGATGCTTTTGCCTCCATCTGAAGACAGTAAAATCTACGTAGTATAACTGGGAAGAAATTTCGACTTCTTCTGGCTGAGGTTCCTGACCTGAAACTGGCACGGAGGAGCGAAAAGGATCCCACCCCAGCTCCAGCTCCACTTAAATCATCTTATTTACTGGGATTTCCCCTAAGAGTTTCAAAGCAAATGAATTATTAAACGAGGGGAGAAGCTAAGGGTGCACCTCAGGCCAGTGGGCCTCCTCCCCTGACCCTCGGGGAGGCTGACTCTCAACTACCTTCCAGTGACCCCTGCCTCCTGTGTTCATGCTCTTGTGTAATTTCCCCCTTGGAGTGTAGACTGGACCTTGTGACTCACTTCTAACAAATAGAATAGGGTAAAAGCGTCATTCCAAGATTAGGTTACAAAGATTCTACTTTTGTCTCTCTCTCTCTCTCTCTCTCTCTCTCTCTCTCTCTCTCCATCCTCCCTCCGAGGGAAGCCAGCTGCCATGTTGTGAGCTTTCCTGTGGAGAGGCCCACGTGGCAAGGAACTGAGGTCACTGGCCAATAACCAGCGGGACCTGGGTCTGTCCACAACCACATGAGTGAGCTTGGAAGCAGATCCTCCCACCGCCAAGCTTTGGGATGACTACAACCCCAGCTGGCACCCCGAGAGCGCCTTTGTGAGAGACGTGGAGACCCTGGGAGGACCCAACTACGCTGAGTCTGGTTTCCTGACCCACAGGAACTGCGTGATAATAAATGTTATTTTAAGCCACTAAGCTTTGGGGTAATTTGTTACAGTGCAGTCGAGAGCTCATGCAGTGTCCTTTCTGGAAGGCTGCTTTTCATGAGAAGGGCAAAGCAAAGGCAAGCAGAGGCAGCTGTGAGATTGTCACACTCTGGTATTGGACTCACGTAAGAAGCCGGAGGCTCTATTGTTGGCCCTGCTGCTGACCCACTCTGTGAACTTGGTGAAGACCCTAACCATTTATGGGCTGGGTTTCCCCAATGGAAGGGATTCTGTGGTGGCTCCAATTACAGGGGACTTGAGAACTAGGAAAGGGAAGTTTGTAGGCCTGAGATGACAGCTGACCTCACGGGAACGGGGATAAAGGGAAGACACCTGACTGTCCCTCACCATCCCTTCTGCTCTTGTCTCCAGACCTGAATCTCATGGCATGAGTCAGTGGCATTGGTCTCAGTGACACCCTCTGACCTCAGAGGGCAGGAGGACACTCAAGACACTGAAGGATCCCTTGGAAAGAAGAGAGATGCCTTCACTGCCCTGTCTACCCCACCCTCTCTCTGTCCAACATGGATCCTGCCCTCAGTCCCAAGGAACACTTAACTGAGCTCCTCCTGGCCCTCCCCTCAAGGACTTCCCAGCTGGGACTCCCAGCTCAGCCACCTCCAGGCAGAGTACCACTCAGGGGGTCTGGGTACAGGCGCCAAACACCCAGCCCTTTCTTTTCACAGAGACCCCAGCAGCAGCACAAGCCTCCAGCCAGGCGACAGGAGCTCCAGAGCTTTGCTCTATGCTCCAGGTGGGGGATGGGTGCTCTTCTCTCCACGTCAGGCCTGGGACAGTCCCCAAGGTCCCACTTCCCTCCCTTGAGCAGTGGGCAAGCCTGGGAAAAGCCAGGCAGCTCCAACACTACTGGGGGATAAAAACAAGCCCAAATAAGGGTCCATTTCTACAGCATTCCTTCAGGCTTCAAGGAAATGCCAGACCCGGGCAGTCTCTCCATGCGGCCCCCGCCCTGCCCCCACCAGAGCCAGGCCAGGCGTGATGTCTCCAGGCCAGGAAGAGCTGTGTAGCAGTGGGTCCCCGCTGCAGCAAAGCCACAGAACTGCTCTGAGTAAACTGTCCTCTGAGTCTGTCATTCCTCTCACAGGCCTGGGACAGGGTCTTCTGGGGACCTCCCCTGAGAGTTAGGACTAGTTGGGGGTCCCCCAGGGTTCCTGAAGGCCTAGCAGGCTATTGTCAATACGTGTTCTGATCGTTCCAGAGGGTTTTTGCCACCTTTTATGCTCTGGCTGATTCAGCCACCATACTCCTTCTCTCACAAGCCTTTCAGTCTTCTAAATCAGGATTTCTCAACCTCAGCACTACTGACATTTTAGGATGGATACTTCTTTGTGGTGGGGAGTTGGCTGGCCTGTGTGTTATAGAATGTTCAGGAAGCATCCCTGGCTTCCACCCACTAGATGTCAGTAGCACAGACCCCACCCCCACAGGAATAATAACCCAAACTGTCTCCAAACACAACAAATAGCACCCCAAATTGAGAAACACTGTCCTAAATGGACATAAAGGCATTTGGCTGGTCTCTGATCAAGTGCCCTGGCTATAGAGCTTTGGCAAGGAGGACAGCAGGTGGCAGAGAGGAAGGAAACCTCACGAGACCTGTGGCCACAAGCCCTTAACTCCCTCTCTCTCTCTCTCTCTCTCCCTCTCTCTCTCTCTCTCTCTCTCTCCCTCTCTCTCTCTCTCTCTCTCACACACACACACACACACACACACACACACACACACACCACACAAGCAGGGTCAAAGCTGATAATCGATCCTCCCCAAATCTTGAGAGACCAATATTATCTGCCTTGTTATGACACTCAGGGACTCAATGGCTCACCCAAGCCGTTTGGCTCAGCAGAGGCAGAGCTGGTACTGCTCTGCATCTGTGGGCCCCCAAATCCATGCTTTCTATGCAACGTTGCCCTCACCATTCTACAAATGAGAGACTGCACCTCCTTTACTGGTCGCATACCCCAGGGGCCTCATGCCCCCCCTCTCCCACTTCAGGGTGCCAGGTACTCACATTTCCCACCTCAGGCTGGGTTCCCTAAGCCTCCTTGACTGGCTTCTACCTTCCAGCTGCTGACTTGTCCTGATCCCGGGTGATCGATTTGCATACCATATCGATCTCAAGGGCTGTGTAATCTGTTTGACTTGTGGCACTTTGCATAATTTTCTGATTAAGTTACTTATTTAACCTATTGACCTTTTCTCTTAATTAGAGTATCTGGGTACCGCAAATGTTGAGTAGTAATCAAGTCGTGCATTTCCCTGAGTGGAAGTCGCGGCCTCCCACTTCCCTGTTTCCTCATGACTGCAGCTTCCTCTGCAGTGGCTCATGCTGGCCCCCTACTTTCTCTGAGGGAAGCGAGAGGGGCACAGGAGGGGCCAGGCTCTCTCTGCACTCTGCTGTCCAGAAGGTCCCCAGAGCTTAGGAATGGGCCGGAAGAAGTATTCCCAGATGAGCAGACAAGTAAGACAGGGGAGTGGGTCAGAGGTTTGGACACTGTATCAGTTAGCTGCTGTACATAACAAACCACCTCCAAAACGTAGTAGCCTGAAACAACATCCATTTATTATTCCTCAGGAGTCTTATATGTTGGCTAGACAGTCGTGAGGACCTGGGCCAGGGGATTTAGGCTGATCCATCACCTATCCATCTGCAGTCAGTCAGTGCTTGGCTGAGGGCTGGCAGGCCCCAGGGGTCTTCTCTGCCTGTCTCTCATGGCTCTCCAGCAGCTCACCTGGGCATATTCTCATGGGGGATGAAGGAGCAAAAGTGGCAGGAGAGTAAGCCCCAAAGCACAAGTGCTTATGAGGCCTCTGCTTGCACTACACCTGTTACCATATCATTGGCCAAAGCAAGGCATCTGGCCAAGCTCAGAGCCAAGGGGATAGCGGAGAGCCCTGCCCACAGAGGGGGCAGCTGAGAAGTGGGTCAGGTGAGCTTTCTCAGTCTACCTCAGAGGAAGAGGTGCCCAATTAAATTGAGTCTTGACACAAGTGCAAAAAAAGGTGGGTCTCTTTTTCCTGTTCCTCCCACCCTGAATACTCATTTCAAACGCCAAAGCCAAATGTTGTGAGCTTGGGGCCCAGGGAAGTGAGGGCTGAGGGTGCAGTTGGCTACTTCTTCTTATCTTGGCATTTACTTCTTAGAGGGTCTAAATTAAGATATCCTTTTGAGGGCTCTTAAAAATCTTTCTGCTCTTCTAGAAAAACTTCGAGAGGAGACTGAGAGAAGCTGTCTCAAGCCCTCTGTGTACACTACCCTCTAACCACCACTTTTTCCTAGTGTAGCCACAACTTTTCCTCTCTTCCTTCACTGGCCTGGGGAACTCCTACAAGACTCCTGCCTCCCAGGGCTCTATCAGGACAGGACGAAGGTCCCTCCTACTCTCAATGCCCAAACGTGCATGAAAGGGCAAGAATTAGCCCCAGGGAGGATTCAAAACCATTTTTCAGACACCCCCACAAGCATCCAAATATCTCCTCTGCCCTCTGTGGTAGAGACTGCTGGTTGTCTTCCAAAAGCCATTCTCTGCTCCTCCCATAGTAAGAGATTTTATTTTTCTTTTACAACATTATTGAGATATTACTGACATACAACAAACTGTGTATATTTGAAGTGCATGGTTTGATGAGTTCGACACATGTATGTACCCATGAAACCATCACCACAATCAAGAAAATGATCATATCCATATCTCTCCAAAAGCTGCTGTAGGCCCTTCTATAGTTCCTTTCTTGCTCCCTCCTTCTCATGTCTCTCATCCCCAGGCAGCCAATGATCTTTCTGTCTCTAGCGATTAGATTGTATTTTCTGAAGCTTTACATAAATAGAATCACATGCATGTACCCTTTTGTCTGGCTTCTTTTGCTCAACTTAATTACTTTAAAGTCCATCCATGCTGTTGCGTGTACCAACAGTTCGTTCCTTTTCAGTGATGAATAGTGTTCCACTGTGAGGATGTACCGCCATCTGTTTATCCATTCACTTCTTGATGTGATGGATAACTTGAATTGATTCCAATTTGGGGCATTTACAAATGAAATTGCCACATTCACATACAAGTCTCTGTGTAGACATGCACTTTCATTCTCTTGGGTAAATAGGAAGAAGTGGAATGCCTGGACCATATGATAGATACATGTTTAACCTGTTAAGAAATTGCCAAGCTATTTTTCTAAGTGAGTATACATTTCACATTCCCACAAGTGGTATATGAGAATTCCAGTTGTTCTACCTCCTCATTAGCACATGGCATTATTAGCTCTTCTTATTTCAGCCATTCTAGTGGGAGTATACCATCATCTCATTATAGTTTAAATTTGTGTCTTTCTGTTGACTAATGAGCATATTTTTACATGCCTATTTGGCATCCATGTATCTTCTTTTAAACTGGTCATAGGATTGCCCAACTACAGACAATGTCTTCCAGTCTCTCTTACAGCTAAATGTGGCCATCTGATTAATAAAATGAAAGAAAAATTGATTTTTTTAAACTTCACTCATGCTTACTAAAAGAAAATTCTGTGCCATCAGTCTGTACTTTGTATCAGTCTGTTTTTGCTACAATAATATTGCATAAAACCACCTCAAAACTCAACGGCAAACAAACATAAGTATTTCTTGCTCATAGATCTGCAGGTCTCTGAGCAGCTGCTTTGTTCCCAGGCAGGGGTCAAGTTCAAGTATGCTCCATATGATTCATTCCCACACCCAAACTCCAGAGACAGCAGCTACCTTGGGCAGGCTTTGCTTATGGTTGAGGACAGAAGCTCCTAGAGGATCAAACCGAAACTCATGATATCTCTTAAAGCCTAGACTTGGAACTAGGACAGGGAAGTTTACTCCCTGGGGAGATGAACCAAAAAAAAGTGAAAATTTGGAGTTTCAGAGGAGAGATCCAAGATGGAAGAGGAGATAAACACTGTGCCTGTGTTCTTCCGTGAACACATTAAAATTACAAATAAATTATAGAACAATCAACCTGGAGAATCACCTAAAGTCTACCTGAACATAAGTCCTATAAATAAAAATATAAAGAAGCCACGTCGAGACTGGTAGGAGGGGCAGAAACACGAAACAGGCCCCAAACCTGCGTGTGGTGGTTGAGAATCAGGAGGGATATCTTTGCCGCCTCCATTCCCCTGGAGGATCAAGGGACCACAGCACCCCACACCAGGCTCCACAGACCAGAGTACTGGTGCTGAGGAGTCCCCACAACATCTGGCTGTGAAAGCCAGTGGGGATTCTGACTGCTCAGGTGAGCCGGAGGGCTGTGGGAAACCCAGACATCCTCTTAAACAGCCCATGCACAGGCTTGTTCGCTCGCAGGCACTCACCTTGGGTTCCAGCGAAGGGACGGTGACTTGGGGGGCCTCGGACACATACAGTGAGGCAGACTGAGGTATGTGGCTTCCGAGGGATGACTGGAAGACAGTCGACATTATCCTGGTGAGGAGTCCACCTTCGATGCAGTCAGCAGGCGGGTGCCATCTTTCCTGTGTTGATCCCGCCCCTTCCGCTCAAGTCTGAATCTAATTGCCTGGCGAGCTCTGCTGCTGCGCCTTGCTGACTCACTGGGACCCTGCCCCACACAACTCTCGCACCACTGGAGGCGCTTTCCCCAAGCAGACAGCTCCACTCACATTGAACTCTTTCTTGGAAAACTATCAGAGTCTGACAGGCCCCAGCCAGGCGGTGACTGGCCTCCGTGTGCTCTGAGACTTCTGCTGAGTCACTCCAGGCTCAGCACTGACACCGAACCAGAATGAACATTAACCTGGTGACCACAACTCTTCCCACTCTAGTGATTCCCTGACACCCTGCCTCACCTAACTTGTGTACCGCATGAGGCTCTATCAGTGGCTGAAACTTAAGGGAGCTGACAGGTGGCAGCAGGCCTCAGGGTGTTCTGGCATTTTGCAGAGCTACCTCTGACCCAGTACTGCTGATAGCCATCCTCAGTTTGCAGCCTGGCATCTCCCACGCTCCTCCAGGTCCAGCAGAGGCAACAAACAACTGCAGATCACATTGTACCTCCTACCAGGGAGCCCCCAGCCAGTAACAGGCAGTGGCTGACCTGGGCTTGCACCAGAGGCCCTCCCAAGAGGACCCAGAACCCACATACTTGGAGATTGGCTTCAAACCACAGCAGAGCACTGCCCAACTAGCCCCACAAGCAGCACATTCAAAGGGTGGTCTCCACAGGCACCAGAGCCCACTGGGGCGAATCCCGCTAGTACAGGAGACTTCCTGCCCAGCAGCCCATAAGTTGTGGACATGGTGAAACCCCACAGCCAGTCATCCTAAGGGTCAGTCCCACCCACTGACATGCCAATAGCAATGAAGTCTCAGCTGTAACAGGAAGAATCTAATAACAAAATTAACAAACAAAACAGAAACAGACTCATAGATACAGAAAACATTTTGATGGTTGCCAGATGGGAGGGGGTTAGGGGTGTGGGTGAAAAAATGGGAAGGGATTAAGAAATACAGATTGGTTATTACAAAGTAGTTATGGGGAGGTAGGGTAAAACATAAAGAATATAGTCAATAATCTTGTAATAACTGTGTATGGTGTCAGATGGGAAGGGGTTGGGGGCAGGGTGAAAAAGGTGAAGGGATTAAAAAGTACAAATTGGTAGTTACAAAATAGTCGTGGGTATGTAAAGCGTAGGGAATATAGTCAATAATATGGTAATAACTATGTGTAGTGCTAGGTAGACTAGTCAGGGGGACCACTTCTTACGTTATATAAATGTCTAACCACTATGCTGTACACCTGAAATTAATATAAAATAATATTATATGTCAACTGTAATTGAAAAATTTTAAAAGCAGAGAAAAGGGGAATAAGCAGTTCAAATTTCCAGATAAAAAACAAATAAGTCATGGGGATGTAATGTGCAGCATGAAGAATATAGTCAATAATATTATGATAGCATGGTACAGTGTCAGATATTGCTGGAATTATCATGGTGATCACTTCTTTAGGTATATAAATGTTGAATGACTATGGTATACCCCTGAAACTAATATTATATTGTATGTTAGCTATATTTTTAATAAAAATCTTTAAAAAAAAAAAAGAAGTGAAAATTTGCTGAATAATACAATCTACAAGTGTACTCTTTTCCTTCCCACAAGCTGGAACACGGATGTGTCTGTGACCCACACTTGACCATGTAGCTGAGGTCATTATTCTAGGGACAGTGGAGCCACATGATGGAGGAGTCCTTTAGAGTCCTTATGGAGCAGAACAGCCAGCAGACCTGCACCACTCTCACCTGAGGATTGTTAAATGAGAATAAAATTACCTCCATCTTCTTTATGACAGTACATTTCTTTTAATCCCTTCTCCTTTTTCACCCACCCACAACCCCCCTTCCTCTGGCAAATATCAAAATGTTCTCTGTATCTATGAGTTTGTTTCTGTTTTGTTTGTTTATTTTCTTCTTTAGACTCCACATATAAGCAAAATCACATTGCATCTATCTTTCTCTGTCTGACATACTCCACTCAGCACAACGCCCTCCAGGTTAAGTAATCCTCCACTGCAGATGGCAAGACCCCATTCCCTTCCATGGCCAAGTAATATTCCATTGTATGTATGTACCACCTCCTCTTTATCCATTCATCCATTGACAGACACCCAGGCTACCTCCATATCTTGGCCATTGTAAACAATGCTGCAATGAACATATGGATGCACCTGTCCCCTCAGAGTAGCACTTTGGGTTTTTTCGGATAAATACCCAGAAGTGGGTCCTTCTTTGTCTCTTGTTCTAGCCTTTGTTTTAAAGTCTATTTTGTCTGGTATAAGTATTACTACCCCAGGTCTTTTTTGTTTGTTTCCATTTTCATGAAATACCTTTTTCTATCCCTTTACTTTCAGTCTGTGTGTGCCTTTCAATCTGAAATGAGTCTCTGGTAGGCAGCATATGTAAAGGTCTTGTTTTCTTATCCATTCAGCCACCCTATTTTTTGTTTGGAGCACTTAATCCATTTACATTGAAAGTAATTATTGATATATATGTAGTTATTGCCATTTTATTATTCATATTTTTCTCTTTTTTTTTCATATTAAAGAAATCCTTCTAAGATGCCTTGTAATTCTGGTTTGGTGTTGGGGAACTATTTTAGCTTTTCCTTGTCTGGGAAGCTCTTTATCTGTCCTTCAATGCTAAATGATAGCTTTGCTGGGTAGAATAATTTTGGTTGTAGGTCCTTGCTTTTCTTTTCTTTTCTTTCTTTTTTTTTTTTAATTCAAGTTTTTTGGGGTGACAATTGTTAGTAAAGTTACATAGATTTCAGGTATACAATTCTATATTACATCATCTATAAATCCCATTGTGTGTTCACCACCCAGAGTCCTTCCTTTTCATTACTTTGAATATTTCTTGCCAATCCCTTCTGGCCTGCAGAGTTTCTGTTGAGAAATCATCTGGCAGTCTTATGGGAGCTCCCTTGTAGGTAACTAACTGCTTTTCTCTTGCTGCTTTTAGGATTCTCTCTTTGTCTTTAACCTTTGCCATTTTACTTATGATGTGTCTCGGTGTGGGCCTGTTTGGGTTCATCTTGTTTGGGACTCTGTGCACTTCCTGGGCTTGTATGTTTATTTCCTTCACCAGGTTAGGTTAAGTTTTCCATCATCATTTCTTCACATAGGCTTTCAATTCCTTGTTCTCTCTCTTTTCCTTCTGGTACCTCTTGATGCGAATGTTGGTATGCTTGATGTTGTCCCAAAGGCCCCTTAAATTCTTCTCATTTTTTTTTTTGGATTCTTTTTTCTTTTTGCTGTCCTAATTGGGTGTTTTCTGCTACCTTATCTTCTAAATTGCTGATTTGATCCTCTGCTTCATCTAATCTACCATTGATTCCCTCTAATGTATTCTTCATTTGTTATTGTAGTCTTTATTTCTGACTGGTTCTTTTTATGTTTTCGATCTCCATTTTTATGTTTCCTATCTCTTTGTTGAAGTTCTCCCTGAGACCATTGAGCATCCTTATAACCAGTGTTTTGAATTCTGTGTCTGGTATTGCTTGTCTCCTTTTTGTTTAGTTCTTCTTTTGGATCTTTGCTCTGTTCTTATATTTGGCACATTTTCTTTGTCTTCCCATTTTGGCTGCCTCTCTGTGTTTGTTTCTATGTATTAGGTAGAGCTGCTATGTCTCCCAGTCTTAGTAGAGTGGCCTTATGTAGTAGGTGTCCTGTGGGGCTCAGTAGTGCAGTCTCCCTGGTCAGCTGAGCTGGGTACTCCAGGTGTGTCCATTGCGTGGTTTGTGTAGGCCCTCCTGCTGTATTTGAGCTTGATTGCTGTTTGCATGTCAATGGGAGACCCTTCTGGCTGATTGGTTGTACGGTTTGGCTGTGACTACAGTGGAGGAACTGTGGGTCAGGGGCTGACCCTACAGAGCATGATTTGCTTTAGCAGGGCTCTGGGGCCTGCCCTGTCTGCCCTGTTGGTGTGTCATCCCAGGAGGTGGCTGGGTGATGCTTTGGCGGGGTGTGAAGTTGGCCACTTGGCATGCCAGACTTGGGGCCTCCTGGGAGGGGCCCTACTGCACACCAAGTTCAGTCACAGCTTGTGTTCTGCCAGGGCTACCTGGCATGAGCCACAAAGCAATCCAGAGATTGCCACCACCCACACTGGGCTTGGAGGTGCCTCCAAGCAACGAACACAGGCCAGCCATCGCTAGTGCCAGGCTTAGGGCTGCTCAGCCAGAAGTATGGGACACGCTGAAGACAGATGTTGCTTGTCTGGGTTCCGCGAACCTTGGAGGGATTTTAGGAAAGTCCCTGACACTACATTTTTAACCCTCTTTGTCTCAACAACCTAAACTTCACCCTAATGTACACTCCAGCTTTTCCTTTTCCAACACAGGGAAAATTTGTTTTTGTTTTGACTTGCATTAATCTCTTCTCAGGTGGAAAACAAAAATTACTTACAACGCATTCCTTCATGTCTAGTAGCTCAGAAGAGGGAAGGTCTGGGGATTTGGGGGGGTCAAAATGCAAAAGTTAATACTTCATATTGCCATCCTGCCACATGAGCTACTCTACATGGTGTTTCCAAGAACTCTGGGAACTGACGTGCCATATTCAGAACACTGCCTTCCCTCCTGTCCAGTTCAGTATGTCCACCTTCATCTCACACAGAGCCTCTGGCCCTGACTCTGCTCCCAGTTCTCCCTTCCCCAGGTCTGTGGCTGGTCTTGCTGAGCCAGGTGTCAGAGCCGGTCCTGGTATCCTTGCCTCTAACTGGCAGTGCCTCCATCTAGCCTTGCTCCACTCGACAAACACTAAATAACAGGCTCTGGCATCTCCTGAAGCTCTGCACTCATTAGCACGCTGGGAGGTAAGTGCAGGCAACCAGGGAGAATTTACCCTGCAGCAACAGGCTTCTCACATAGAAGCCAAACACACCCCAGCAGGTATCAAGTGCAGAGGTGGGGGGCCTCCAAATGCCTCTGAAAATGTTCATTTTTCCTCTCTGCAGAGCCAGCTGCTTCCTCCCTTGCCCTGTGTCTTCTGCAGTCCCAGTCCCATTGTTGTGCCCCTTCTGTAGGAACAGCTCTCAGGCTCTTCGCTGAGAAGCTGTCCTGGCTTCATCTGCCACTTCTCCCTGCACACACTTCTTGGCCACTAGCAACTCCACCTCATTCCAGGAAAGCCCCCAGATCTCACTGACTGCTCTCCTCTCTGCCCTCAATGCTCTCACCCTCTTCTCTGCCTGACAAACTCCTTTCCATCCTCCAGGTCCTGATTAAATGACAACTCCTCCAGGAAGCCTGCCACTCAGCCCCCGCACACAATGGTTATTTCCTCCTCTGGCTTCCACTGATCCAGAAGCATCTCTGGTCTAGTTCCAACCCCTCTGTATTATCATATCATTAGATATTTATGCATTTCCTCCCACCTGTTAGCCTATGCATGGTTTGAAGGAAGAAGGGTCAAGGCTTTTTTTGTATTTGAGTATCCAGAACCTGGCCTTCTGATGACCAAATGACAAGCATTGAGTCAGTATTGGTTGATGACTGGAAGAAAGAATGAGAAACAGAGACATGTGAAGAAATAGTTACGTGGAATTCTGCTTCGATGCACTTTCCCTTTCTAGCACTTATTTCTGCTGAAATAAGTATTGTGTATTCATTTACTATTTCTACTCTCCTGTAAGCTCCATGAAGACATGGGCTGCATCTATTTTATTCATGGCTATGTCCTCAGAACCCAGTTCAGAGCCTGGATTCTAGAGGTGGCATAATAAAATCTGCTGTATAAGTGAAAAAGGGACAGAATAATGCATTAGAAGACTAGTGGGCATGTGAGTAGGTACCAGCAAAAAACCAAGAAGGATCCAGTCAGTTCTATCATTTAGAGAGAACTGGCCATTTCTTCTTGGGGAAAGACTGCTCATTTTTCCTCTTGGTTTTATAACAGCAAGGCCCAGGATTCATCTAAAAGTGCAGGTTAAGTAAATTCAGGTCAAACTTAGTTACAAAATAATTATTAAGCATCTATCCTATGGACAACGGCATATATTTGTATTTTTAAAACTGTTTTACTGTTTAAAGAGTGGTAGTTTTTCCTTTGGTTCTGTTCTGTTACTGCTAATGAGTGAGAGGTAGCGGTGACGTGGCGTTGGGCCCAGAGAGAGAAAGAGATGGGAAAAGAGCATGAGCTGAGTGGAAGCAACATCAGCCCTCGCTGGCCCCTGCCTGTAGCTGGCAGCCACCAGGACCAGGGAGAAAGAGGCAGGGAGAGTGCTCCTTGCGACGGGCTGTAAATAAGGGCTGTGGGAACTCTCATACAGGAGGTCTAATTTTAAGTTTTTCTTCTTGGTGCCACAGTTTCCTTAGACTATCCTCAATACAACCCATACTCATAATAATTTTATGACATTGGTGACTTAGAGTGTAAGGAAGACTGCTGTGTCCATGCTTGGGGCAAACTCCTATGGGGAGATTAGAGCAGTCCAGAGAAGCAAGGACAGCTGGGGAGCTGCGGGGAGAAGCCCACAACTGCAGCTCACAGATGAGGTGACAAGCTACCACCATCACAGGTAAACACTCTCTAGGAAGCCTCAGGGAAACTAGAACTGGACGGAGGCTGAGATTTCCTCCAGGCTAGGTGAGGGCCCAAGGTATCACATGAGAACAGTAAAGAGGAAAATAACCCCAAGAGCCCAGAGAATAGCAGGACTCAGACTCTTTGGATGGATGGATGGATGGATGGATGGATGAGTAAATGGATGGATGGATAGGTGGGTAGATGGATAGTAAAAGAGACAGATGAAAGGGTGGATGGGTGGATGACTGGCCTTTGTTACTCTCTCCAACTACAGATAGGTAGGCCCAAACAGAGCAATTGGCCAGTTGGATGTCTGACTTATAAAGGAAAGGGGTACACATATTGCCCATCTGGAATTCACTGTGCTGCCTACAGTTCTGAAAAACAATCCTGTCTCTTCTGCTTCCTGGCCCTGTGCCCTGGCAACCCCTGTCCCAGGCTGGTACATGGATGTGCCTCAATCAGCCCAAGGGAGGAAATCTCCCAGTTAAAATATTCAACTGCAGCAGCTAAGAATGCACACTGATTAGCCAAGTGCATCCCAGGCCCAGCTACTCCACTCAGAGCAGCGGCCTGATTAGAGAAGGAGGCGGTTCAATCAACACAGCCTGCAGCCTCCAGACAGGGTCCTGGCACTGCCAGCTGGTCACCGGCTGGCCCTCCAGGCTGGATGGGACAGGCAGAAGGATGGAGCTGTTGCTGACCTCCAGGAAGTCATCCCTGCTTCCAGCCTCTTGCTCTGGTACCAGGACCCTATAAGCACCTTGCAGACTGCTAGGTGGAGTCTCCTTGCCAACCACCTATTATTCAGTCACTTAATCATCACCGCACTTTGAAGCTGATGTTATTACTATTCCCATTTCACAGATAAGGAGACTAAAGCTCAGTGAAGTCAAGTAGGCCATAGAACTAGAATGCAAACCCAAATCCTAAGTGCACACGTAACATTTTACGAGGCTGCAGGAACCTGACAGTGAGGGAGTGCAGTCAGAGACCTACAGGGACCAGTCCAAAAGGGCTGGCCAGGCTTATCAGGGAGCCACTCCTTTGTGGGCTCATCTTGGCTTCCTCAAAGCAAAGGCCCGACAGAGCTCCATTCTTGGACCTGCCTGCAGTTTCTGGACACCCCATTGGACCCTCAGACCACAAGCACTGGCCCTTCGCCCTGCCCTAGCCCCCAGCTTCGCAGCCCTGCCCTCCTTTTACAGCCCCCACAGCCAGAGCCAGGGACCTGACCTCCTGGTTGCTCTAAGCCAGCATCACTGGCTCTGGGGGACCCCCACCCCAACCCCTCTTCTTTGTCAGAGCCTAACAGGCTGCTGCAAGGTTCCCATCAAGTCAGAAGAAGAGCAAGTGTGGCTCATTCTTGATCCCACTACTCCCTGCTCCCCTGACTCCTGGCCGGACCCACAGGGCCCTTCTCCAGCTTCTCAGCTCCCCTCCCTCTCCTGTCCTGCCCCTCATCATTCCCCTGCTGCATCCCCCCTATGCCCATCCACACTCCAGTGCTACCCAACTTCACCAGGCTGCTCACTCTGCAGCAGTGCCGTACACTTCCTCTCGTCCTCCTCCCATTCACCCAGGAAACACCAACCCCTCTTTCAAGTCTCAACGTGAGTGTCATTTTCTTGATGAAGACTTCTTAGCTCTCCTCGTCCACCCATCCCAAGACTAAAATAAGCACCCCTGCCTTTGGATCCTCCTGGGTCTGCTGCTCTCATCAGAGGCCCAATAACACTTGAGTGTCCTTTTCTAGTCTCATGTTTAGCTCCTCTGTCAGGTTGCCAGATTTTGTAGGTAGAGCCTCTGTCTTCCTCCTTATCTCTCCTGCACCTAACTCAGAGGCGGTCCTGAGTAATATTTGATCAATCACCAAACAATTCTCAGAATGAAACCCTTCCTGTCCAGCCTAGCACACAGCCTGGCACCCTGCAATAGATTAGTAAATGAATGTGGAGGGTGGGTGGGGACTAGAGAAGGGTTGATGGTTCAGCATAGACTCAAATTTTTGCAGAGTGGACATGAGTGAGAATTGTCCTGCAGTGAGATAATCTGAGAGCCTCCTGTGACCCACCAACAAGCGACAATAGGTTCAGCGTAGCTTCACAAGACTACCTGTGGTCCTGTCCAGTTGAACCCCACACGGCTTGTGCGTGTCTCCAGGCAGAAGAGATAGTAACCTGTGAGCATAAGGCCAACTAGATAAGACCTAATGACGGAAGTGCATTATAGAGCTCGGAAGAGAGATTATTAAGCAACAGAATGAAAGCTCGGTTCCCTGGGTATCAATCAGCCAATGACAAATCACTCCTAGGCAGACATTCTGGGATCTTCCATCCATCAATCCAGTCTACAGGTCCAAGGCCAAGGCCAGTGAATGACAAAGTAACCCCACACCCAGCACAAGAGTTTCCTCAGTGAGTTTGTCTTCTAGGAAACAGACACAAATTCGATTCTACTTGTATGTGTGCCTCCTGTTCTTGGATAGGCAGGGAATCAGGAGGGTGAGAGCTCCACTCGGTCTCTTCTTAGAACCTCAGCAATAGACCTAGAACATGGTTTTAGGTGTGTTGAAAAAAAAGAAATTCACTGCCAGCACTCTATTTTTTATGTAACCTTAAAATAAAGATGAAAACATTTTTAGGTAACCTAAAGTATAAGACTGTCATTAGGTTATTCTGGATCTCTTTCTTTAAATGTAAGGCGTTAAGTTCTACCAAGAAATTTCCTTTCTTTTTTTTTTTATCTCCCTTGCTCCTTTCTCCTAAGATCCAGGTACCCCTAAAAAAATGTGTTTAATTTACCCTTATCCCAGGAATCCTCCTTTTGTTAATCTACACAAATAAAACAGTCTAAAAGATGGAAAGCCTTTTGTACAAAGATATCCTTCACAGTGTTTTACATAATAGCAAAATATTAACATAACCTGAAATCTAAAAACAGGAGAAGGGTAAAATAAATTACAGTGCAACACATCTATGAGATATGATATGGCAATAACAATGACGGTTAGATGACAATGTCAGGTCAGTTCCTTAAACATGTGTTAACAAGTTGCCATGTCCCAGACACTGAAATAGGTATCCAGCTGAGAATCAAAAGATAAGTAAGATACAGGCCCCTAAAAGAAGCTCACAAAGTATTCTCAGGATGTAATAAGAGAAACGTTTACATATATTAAATTTTAAAAGAGTGAAATATGAAGTATGTCGGGAAAAATAGTTTTCATATATAGTCAGTATGTTCTCTATATCATTGCATTTCCTAAACAATCCCATTAACACAATCCAAACTCCCATCTCTCCACTGTGAGACTCTGCTTCATTCTCTCATCCTGGATTAGGAATAATCCCACTTCCAGGCTGTTCACACATATCATTCAATCCTGGCCATCCCTCGTTACCATCAATCACCTTGGGGTGGTGTGTCACTGTTTGTCATAGCCAGAGACTCACTCAAGGGAAGTCTTAGCCTAAGCAACTCCACTCACCATCCTTGCTTGCCCAAGCATTGTCCCCAAGGCCATCCAAGGAGAAAAAGATAGAGAACCAGGCAGTTGTAGCCTCACAGAGTGCTGTTGGTAGCAGGCAGTTTTCCAAGGCCTCACACAGACAGACTGCCTGGTACGTGGCTGTGACAGGACCGTAGAAGGCACTAAGAAGAGAGAAAGATGAAACAGTGGGCCTCTCACTTGTGGTTGGCACCCACTTGGGCCTGAGCTCTTTACTTGCAGAATCAATAATCCCACAGAACACTCTTGGGGCTGACATGGGTGGTCAAGGTAGGCTTCTGACGCAGCCACGCACCATGCCTCATTAACCTATCCCCAGGGCAGTATGGAGGGGCCAGGGCGACAGTGCAGATGCCCTCTTCCTGTGGTGAGTTTCCCCTCAAAGTCCCCCTTCCCTCCTTGTAACATAACTTCCGTATTTTAGTATGCTGAATAAAGACCACATTTCTCATGCTTCTTGCAGGTAGGTAGGCCCTGAGACAAAGCTCTGGCCAATAGGACGTAAGCAGAAGGCTAACTTCCTTAAACCTTTTCTTAAAGGTAGCTGGGGTGTGTGTGCCTTTCCCCCTCTTTATTCACCATTTCCTCCCTGCTGCCTGGAATGCAGACATGCTGTCTACAGCTCTGCTGTCATCTTAGATCATTCGAATGAGAACCATATTCTAGGGATGGAAAAGCATGAGCTGGAAGGAGCGTGAGAAGAGCAGAAATATTTTATCAGCCTGCATTGTTTATCTCCAGGTTTGTACATGAGAGCAAAGTAAAAAATTCTCTTCCTCCTCTTCCTTTCTATTGTTTTAAGCTACCGCTTGTTTGAGTCTCTGTTACTCACAGCAGAAACCACGACAGGGTCCCTTTTCTGTCCACTAACCGTAGGTGGTTTCATCTCCAGCAGCCCTCAAATGGAACATGGGCAGATTCTCCAGCCTCTCTTCCTCTCCCAATAGGCCCCACGGTCTTTATGCGGATTTCTCCACAACCGCTTTGATAAACTTTGAAGACCACATCTTAAAGGAAGGTGCCAGGTAGAACCTTTGTCGACCAAAAACATGTTATAAGCAACCTAAGTATTGAATATGATAATAGTGATTAACTCTTACTCATAAGGCTACGGGTGAATTTATGTCTTCTCTTTTCTATATGTTCTCATTTTCTCCAATGAGCGTTTATTATTCTTAATCATAAAAAGTAAACAGTCTAATAAAAATAATCCACTGTCCTTTAAATCAAAAAATGCCAGAGGATAGTAGGTACTGCCGGAGTGAGAAAAGAAAGCAGTGATGCCCCTTATAAGGCACCATGCATGGAAGGTGTCTTTGTCAGTCACCACGCTAAGTGACTTGCATATGCTATCTCGAGTCCTCATAAACCCAAAGGCAGGTGCTATCTCTGTGTCGTAGATGGAAAACCTGAAGCTTAGAAAAATTAAATCCCTTCCTCAGGGTCATAGAGCTGGTTCCTAGAGCCACAATTATGATCCGGTCTCCCCAGCTACAAAGCCAGTACCATCCGAAACTATTTCATTTACTCGGACTTGGGAGTCACTGGACCCACCACATCACCCTTATAATAATTAGGACTCTATTGGTTACAAATGAAAGAAACTCCAACCCAAACCAGAGTGAGAGAAGGGAATTCACTGGCTCAAAAAAATTGAAAAAAGCTGAGGGGAGTTTCAACTGCAGCTTGACGGGCACTCAGACCATATCAGCAGGGCTCGTTTTGCCTCAGTGTTGTAGCCCTCGTCTTCTTCGACTTCTCGTGGTACGACCTGGGCCACAGCCCTAACCTATAGGCACCTGGCTTTATATCCAAAGGAGAGAAAGCACAAATCTCTGTCCCAGAATCCTCAGCAAAAGTATCTTTTATCTCATTGGCTCTGAGAGTCCCGTGCCCACCCCTGAAGCAGTCACTGTGGCCTCAGGAATGCCAGGGGGCGGTGTTATCCCCACCCCAAAGAGCTGAAAGTTGAGGAGATGCGATTTCCCAAAGGAAATTCCAAGGATAATTTGACAGAAGAAAGGTGCAGGGATGTCTGGGGACAACAGCATCCGCCAAGCACCCAGTGCCTTCAATGAGCCTCTGCTGCCCCAGCCTCAACTTCCCTTGGAACCACTTCTCTGTGTAAATGCTCAAAGCAAATCCACCCCACCTCTGACACGTGTGTAGACCACCACAAAGTGATTTCTGTGAGACCCACTTATTCCTTTCCCGACTGAACTTTGTTCTTCTTGAAATCCTTTAATGAGGAGCAAACAGGCATCACACATCTCTCTAGATGTGGACTCAGGGCCAGACACATTTGATGATTTATTAATTTACCCACCAAATCTAGTTAGTCCCTGCGGGCCAATGCTAACAGGCCATTTCATTTAGTACTCTGCAAAGTTTGACTCCATGAAGCAGATCCCTTTTCAATTACCTCTAACAGGAAATTCGTTTGGCAATTCAAGTCAACGAGCATTTATGAAGCACCAACTCGATGTCACAGACAGCTGGGCTGGGAATTCAGTGAGGGAGGTGACCCAGATCCTGCTCACAGCCCAGGGGAGGGACAGGTCTGTGAATTGAATGTTTTCAGCATTGTGCAGACAATACTTTCTGGTTTCCTAGGGCTGGCCGCAGCAAATTACCACAAACAGGGTGGCTTGTAACAGACATGTGTTCTCTCATGGTTCTGGAGACCGGAAGTCCAAAATCCAGATGTTAGCAGGGTTGATTCCTTCTAGAAGTTCTGAGGAAGAATTCATTCCATGTCTTTCTCCTAGCTTCTGGTGGCTTCTCTCTCCTAGCTACTGGCCATCCTTGGCATTCTTTGGCTTGTAGACACACCGCCCCAATCTGCCTCCATCTCCATATGATCACCAGCTCTGTGTTTGTGTCAAATCTTCCTCTGCCTTTTCTCTTATAACAAGAGTTGTCATTGGATTTAGGACTTACCTTAATTTAGGAAGTCACCTTGAGATCTTTAGCTAATTTCATGCGCAAATACCCTTTTCCCAAATAAGGTCACATTCACAGGTTCTATATGGAGAGGTCTTTTGGGGTCCACAATTTCCCCTCAAAAATCACTCTGCAGGGTATGGAGAGACATCAGAGAAGGGAGTGGTTTTCTGTCTTTAGGAGGTGATGGCAGTGGTGTCCTTACAGAGACAGGAATGGTTGAGGTCTCCCAGAGGAAAACAGGAGTTTATAAGGGAGGAAGGGCATTCCAGGAAGCAGCACGTGCTGAGTGGAAGACAAGAGAGAGCAAGCAGTTCACCTTCAGGAAATGAAGAGCTGTGTGGTGTGGCTGGGACATGGGGGGAGAGTGACGGAAAATGAGGCTGGGCAGTGGCCAGACCCTGACCGGGCTTGAGAACCTGCGGAGTCTGGGCTTGATCCTGAGCAACATGGAACCATTGAAGAGGGAATTGGTTTGTTCTGTGAGGGTGCGTGTTCAGTTCTACGCGAAGGCTCTTTCCTAAGGGATTTTACACATCGTCTCTGTAATCTTGGCAATTCACAGATGTGAGCTACTTGAGTACAAGACACACTTGATTTACCTTTGTATCTAGCACATGTCTAATGTCCAACACAATACGTGCTCAATAAACAGACTCAGTTTAATGCATGAACTGCAAAAGCTGATTCCCAAAGGCAGGTGGCCTCCAGCCCTGACCCATCAGAAGCCGTGTGGGAATAAAGCACAGAATTTGTGTTTATGAGACTCTGTCCAAATCGCAGTGCTGCCACTTCTGAGCTCCATGACCTTAGGCAACCACTTTACTTTCTGGTTCTCAGTTTGCTCTTCTGAATGATGGAAATAATCATCGCCATATAAACACCCCGGGAAAATGTCTGAACCTCAGGCAGTACGTGGCCTGTGCAGCCTCCCAGGCACAGGAACTGGATCTGAAGAGTCTGAAGAGCTGATGGAGCAGGGCCCAGAGCCAGGGCTGGCCATGTTACCATCTTCAGCAGCTAGGAGGTTAGAGGTTCCAGGGGATGCCAATGATACATCTGGCATTGGGCAGCCTTTGGCCGTGGCAGTGTCAGGGATGAAGCTTCCATGACAAGTCATAGAGCTGCCACCACAGCCGCTCACACACATTGTACGGTTGTCCCTCTGACGGAACTAGGCATTTCTCAGCCCCAAAGCCAGCAGTGGGAACAGGTGGGCTCCAGAAAGGCCTTGGTGGAACCCTGCCTCAACACAAGAGACTGGGGAGACTTCCTCCCTGACCTGGGTCCACCTGGGTCTGCCGTTCAGCTCCCAGTTCCCATAGGCTGTCCTGGGACGCCCAGGGATGGAGCTTCCATGGTGCTTTGTGCTCCACTATTCTCTCCTAGGGTGGGGAGCTGGCTCTGAGCCTTTTCTCAGGCTGTCCCTCTGTCAACGAGGGTCACCCACAGTGGCCTCCCTGACCACATCTTCCTTCCACTTCTCTGTGCTGTTTGAGTACCAGGCTAACACCACCCTTTTCTCCCTGGCATCAGCTCACTGGTGCAGAGCTACAGCTCCTGAGGCGAGCTGGGACAATCAGAATGTTTCCCTTGAGGATTTGGATTTGGAACCCTGAGTCCATTGGCTGCAGGGTCAGGCTACAGGGCTCTAGCATCTGTTAGCGCTGTAGAGAACACCAGAGCCACATGCAGCCCCAGATGTGGGAGGTAGGAAGAGCAGTGCTGCATAGAGGAGGAGGCTGAAGGGTGAGAGAAAGCACCTGCAAAGGGGCTGGCAGACCGTGTGCCCTCTCTGCCCCGCAAGCCCAGCTGTCCTTCCTGAGAACCGTCAGGTGAGTTTGGGCTTCACACCACCTGGAAATCCCTGCCAGGAATGCGCTTCCCATCCTACATAAACCCGACTCTGCTGAAAAGAACCAACTTGCAGTGTTCCTTTGTGATGCCTGGCGCTGAGGACCTTCTAAGGGCTGAAGGGCCCGAACTGCCTGACAAGTGTTAATTCTCTAAACTTTTGTAGCAACGCATTGAGGAAGTATCATTTTATGTCCAATCTCAGATGAGGAGCCTGAGGTACACGCAGGATGGAAAGCAACGGTGCCAAGGTGGCCCAGCATTAAGTAGAGGGGTTGGCCTCGGGCTGCAGAGGCTACACTCATAGCCCCAAGCCACACTGCCAGGCGGGGACACAGAGGCTGGCTTCTGCCCCAGAGCCCAGTGATGAGCTGGCAGAGCAGGAGGTATTTTGTAAACTACTGTGATGAGAAGAGAAAAGGGGGAGGTAGCTAGTGCTGTGGGTCTGACAATTAAGTTCGTGAACTCATCCTAGAAAAAGTGCTACATACCTCATTGTTGAATATCACTACGGTCACCTTCGAAGTACTCTTCTTGGGAAGCTATGCATTGATGCCAGTGCCTAATCCATCCTTCTAAGCAATTCTGGAACTCTTTCTGGAATGGCCACCAGAACTGTCGTCGTATTACCCTTGATGTCCTGAATGTCATCAAAATGTCTCCCTTTCAATATTTCCTTTATCTTCAGGTAAAGAAAGAAGTCATTGGGGGCCAGATCAGGTGAGTAGGGAGGGTGTTCCAATACAGTTATTTGTTTTCTGGCTAAAAACTCACTCACAGACAGTGCCGTGTGAACTGGTGCATTGTCATGATGCAAGAGACATGAATTGTTGGTTAAAAGTTCAGGTCGTCTAACTTTTTCATGCAACCTTTTCAGCACGTCCAAATAGTAAACTTGGTTAACTGTTTGTCCAGTTGGTACAAATTCAGAATGAATAATCCCTCTGATATCAAAAAAGGTTAGCAACAAGTTAGCGAACTTAATTGTCAGACCTCAGAAGAGGGAGCCACCAACACTGGAACGGTCAGAGACGGCTTCACTGAAAGGCTGCCATTGAACTAAGCCTTGAAGGATATGTAGGAGTCCATCAGCATAGAAATGGAGGAGAGATCACCATAGACAGACAGACTAGAGGGCATGAAGGTGCGCAGTGATGAAAGCCTGGGGTACCTTTTCCATCCCATGCTGACCTCAGTCTCTTCTGAGATACTATTGCTCTGGCTAATCAAATGCCCAGTGGAAAGGCGCTGTTGCTGGTCTCCTCTGCATCGACACAGGCAGATTGCATGGCTGATCCCTGCCTCTTGAAACCATGCTCCACATCAGCACTGTGCAGCAAGCTGGTCCCTGTGTGGAACAACCCCCACTGCCTCCAAGTCTTTCTGTCTCAGTCCAGTTCTAGGAATACCAACCCCTGTTGCTTGTCTTGTGTTCAGTCTCCCCCTCTCCTGTCAGGCTGCCACCTGATCCTTCCCTCAGTGCCGACCTCACCCAGGAAGTGCCTCTGTCCACTCAGGTCAGACCCATGTCAGAACTGCCCAGCACCCACCTACCCACATGGCTGCTAATGCCCTGGCCCACCTGTCTGCCCTATTCCCACCAGAGGAGCTCAGGTAGAGTGCAGGATATGTCCGCTGCTTCTCTGCTTGAAAGTGAGGCCCCAGTAAACTCTGAAAAGCCCTCCCACTGGATCCTGCGCTAATTATAACTAACAGAATTCTTAATGCATGGCTGAGCTCCCTGGAAAGTCAGGGACATTTCCATGGCCAGGCATGGGTAAAAAAGAAAGAGCAAGGTCAGCAAATTAAAACTCACAGGTAAAAGGCAGGGTTTCTTTGAGGGCAAATGTTAACACTGTGATAAGCAGACTAAGTCCTGTGTGGAAGGCAAGGTCAAAGATCTGAGCCCAAGCCTCCAACTTTAATCAGGGGCCTCTGAAGGGGACTAAAGTGGATTCAGATCCCTAGAGCTCCTTGGCTCTCGGCAAAAGTATACATCAATTCTCTCTGAAAAATTAACCTCCCCCCAGTCTAGGTCTGACTTGATTCTCAGGTAAGTGCAATTCAAAATGAAATTGCAATAGAAATTATACCAAACATATAAAATGGGTGAACGTCAGCAGAATTGACAAATAGACCTTCAAAGGTTTTATATATTGGAATTGTAACTTACAGATTATAAAATAACCCTATGTTAAAAAGGAAAAAACAGAAATATGGAGCTAAAAAATGTGCAAGGATGAAGACACTATCAAAAATAGGCAGGCACATATGAAAATGGGTCACATAGAACTTTTAGAAATGAAAATTAAATTGTTGAGATTAAAAATTCAGTGGATGGATTAAACAGCAGATTAGACAAAATTGAATAGAGAATTGGTGTTCTGGAAGACAGAGCTGAAGAAATTTATGAAACTATAGCTCAGGCAGGAAGATGGAAAATATGAAAGGGTAAATGAGAAGGGGCAGTAGGAATGAAAGAGAGCCAACATTCAAAGAAGTAACGACTGAGAAAATTCCCAGAACTGAGGAAAAGATATGAATCTTTAGATGCAGAAACAAATATATCAAACAAAACTAAATGAACAAATCCACACTGATAATATTGTAGTGAGCATATAGAAAAACCAATGACAGAGAAGGTCTTAAAAGCAGTTAAGAGACCAAAAGCAGGTCCTCTCCAAAGGAATGACAATTAAATTGACAGCAAAATTCTCAACAGTAATGGAAGCCAGAATACCATAGAATGAGTTCATCAAAGGGCTGGGAGAAAATAACTAGCAAAACAAAAACAACAACAACAAAATCTATTTTCAAGGATAAGGGCAAAATAAAGACATTTCAGATAAACAAACACTGAGTTTACAATCATTTGACCTTTGCTGAAAGAACTTCTAAATAATGAACTTCAGGAAGAAAGAAGATAATCTCTGAAGATGTATGACAAAGAACAAAGAAATTGGTAAATATGTATGTAAGTACAAACCAGACGTTGTCTCTATGGAAAATATAATAATAATCACAACAACAGTACAGTCGGAAGAAGGGTGAAATGTTAAATGCTATATTAAAGCATTTAACATTCTTGTGTTGTTTCTTATACTGTTAAGGGGAAACATTTAGATATTGTTTAATGATGTTAAGTATACAATTAAGCAAATGCAATAACTAAAAGAAACTAAGAGTATGATTTTCAAAAATGTAGAAGAAAAAGAATTTAAAAAGTTAAACCAAAACAAACCAACAGTCAAACAAACAAACACAAAAGTTAAACCAACAATAACCATAAAAAGCAATAAAAAGTAAAGCAGGAGAAAGAAGTACAGAAAAGATGAGGCAAAGAGAAAGTATAGAGTAAACTATAAGAAACTAATATAAACATACAAATAACCACAACCAACATAAAAGGATTAAAGTCATCCGTTAAAATATATAGTTTAGCAGATTGGATAAAAAATATAACTATATGCTATTTTTAAAAAGATAGATTTAAAACATAAGGACACAAAAAGTTAGAGTAAAGGGATGGAAAAAACTTACCAGATTAAGTTTAACTAAATAAATCTGGGGTAGCTATATATTGATATCAAAATTCACTTTAAGACAAAAAAAGCAATGGCGTCATTGCATTAGAACAGCTTCAATTTTCAGGAAGTTGTAAAGTCTATTAATTTAGATTCACCTAATAATATAATATAATAAACTTGTTAGAAATATAGAGAGAAAATGAAAAATTACCTTCATAGTGGGGAGAGTTCAACTTATCTCTAATTATTAACAGATCAAGCAGACAAAAAATTAGGAAAGAAACAGGCATTCGAACCACCTAATCAACCACCTTAGTTAAAACTCTACACCCAGAATTAGTTGGTACACATCTTTTGAAATATATAAAAAAAACTTGACAAAAATCAACCACATGTTAAGCCATAAAGTAGTTCTCAACCCATTTCAAACACATTCTTATTGTGCAATTACGGTGTAAGTCAATCACAAAAAGTAACTGAACAACCAAAACCACCACCCTCACCAGGCTGGCCAAGCAGATCTGTTTTACAACATAGTTCAGAGACTGCAATGTCTTTCATTCTGACGCCTGAGCATTCCATAGGATGTTATCCCCATCTACATGGTTGAAGCTTCGTCATGGACACATTTGTCCGCCAGCTTGCAGCAGAGAAAGAGTCCAGGGCAAGCAATTTTATTTTAAACTCACATTGCATTGCTGCTAATTTAACCACATGGATGGGCCACATTCAGCCCAACAGAGGCTGAAAATGGATTCCCTGGCTATGCAACAGCGTCCTAGAAAATGCAGAGATCAGAGCAGAGGATCAACCAGCAGTGTGCTACATGCCCAGACTCATTCTCTGAAGTATAATACTGTTACCAAAACCACAAAAGAGTAGTGGGATAAAAAGAAAATTTCTGGCCCATCTCACTCATGAAAAGAGATAAAAATCCAAACGAGGAATAGGAAAAATCTGATTCCAACAATTTAGAAAATATACAAACAGAATTAAGCATTCTAACAGCTTCATTTAAAAAAAAAAAAAAGATCATTTCAAATTGGATCTACTGTCAGTTGATTCTTGCAGATGAGAAAACAAAGACAAAGAGAAGCTAAATGACACACAGCAAGCGGAAGGCTCCAAGTCCCCACCTCCATCCTCCCCCATGTCCCCCCTTGGATGCTGCCCAGACACGTAAAGCAGCCAGGATGCTTGGAGGGGACCACACCCATTATGGTTACACATCAATTATTTCCAATTTTCCGAGTCCAGTATAAACTAGTCAAGCCCTTGATTTTCTAGTCTTATTAACTAACGTCACGAGCACTCGGACGGCACTTACTTTACAGAGCACCCTGACAAGCATTATTCCTCTAATTCTCACAGAAACCCAGAGAGGTAGGGTTCGCACCAATTTGCTTTGGCCATCTATTCATCTCTAGGGATCCCGGCCACTGTTGGCTCCCTAGACATGTTCCTTGCAGAATCACACCACTAGCTGTGGGAAAACTTCGTGTTCTTGAAGGTGTCTTGGGGGGCAGGGACAGCCTTGTTCTGAGAAGCCCCAGAGGGCAGAGGCTGAGGCCATAAGGCAAAAGGCAGCAGGCGGGGTTTAGCAAGCGTGATTCCTCCAGCTGTCCCTGACAGGAGACCCAGGCCTGCTACTTTGATGTCCCCATTGAATTGCAGCAGGATTATAGCTCTCCTTTCCTCCCCTTCCTACACACACACACACACACACACACACACACACACACACGCACACACTCATACTTCACACATTATTTATAGATTTATAGAGGGACAGGAAGCTCTGCTGTAGGGGAAGAGGATGGGATCAGGAACGAGACACCCTGAGTTCTGATTTGGGCTCTGCCACTCACTCACATGGGATGTGACAAATCACCCTTCTGCGCCTCCTCTCCAAGGCACACCCTGAAGCTTCCGTGAGGTGCGGGATGTAGAGGGATGTGCTGGCGTCAGGGCAAGAGGACGCTGACTGGCGGCCGTCGTATATTTCATTCCAGGAGTCAGCTCTGTTCTCTGGCTCAGCAGCCTCTCTTGAACATTAGCTCTTTGGGGATGGCCCAGAGACCCATAAATCCTCTCTGTATTAAGTAGGATAGAGGTTCAGCTGCTGTCATGAAACCTCAAAGCAACAGTAGCTTAACTAAGATAGAAGTGTACTGCTCTCTCACATAACAAGCAACCCAGGCTTGATGTCATGGCTCCAGAACGTCAGTGGCCCAGGATTCTTCCATCTGTGGCTCTGCCATCGCTTGGGTGTTACCCTCACTATATGGTCCAAATGGCTGCCACCACCTCCGGGTTCCAGGAAGCAGGCTGGAGGGACAACCGTTCCCCCTCCCCTGTAACGACATAATCCAAAGACTGTTCACACCACTTTCCTCCATCCCGTTGGACAGAACTTAATTGTATGACCACATCGAGTTAAAGGATACATAGTCTTTAGCTGAGCAGCCACGTATCTAGTTAAAAATTCTACTAATATTGAAAAAGGGGAGCAGACACAGGAGAATAATTTTCAGTCTCTTCCACACCGTCCCTCTCTTTCCACACTTCAGGGTAATGAGGAACTTCTTGGACTATAAATGGGCTTTCCAGTCGAGTCCTAGGTTAGCATTCATTTTAAATTTGCAAAGACTTTTAGAGGCTCTATTTGGAGACACTAAGAGAATTCAGCAAACGAACATGGTCTCACAAAGATCAACCCTGGGTACAATCAAGAACACCCTTCTCCCTGCTAAAGAACATAGGCTGGGCTCAACACAGAGCATCAGCAAAGGGGGGGGCTTCTGGATCGCTAGAGGCGTGTCTGCCCAGTGAGACTCCCCCAACCCCCCGCAGGTTCTGTCCTCAGTCATCCCACTTGTCACCCACTGGGAGCAGAACTGAGTACCTGGACAGGTCACTAGTCTTTGCCACCACACACTTCCCTGTCTGCAAAGGCCATGTTTGAGAACCACTGGGAACAGGACACAAAGTTCGAAGCTGGGGCTTGCAGCTCCATGACAGGCTGCACCATCAGCATCTTTCTGGCCTCTAGGACACCAAAGTTAGCAACCTGTAGGTCCAAGTGGACGTAGCCAGGGGCTCAGGAGGCCCTCACAGAGAGCCGTAGAGCCTTGACGAAGACTGCTCAATGACAAGGGCCAAACGCAGCCTTTGGAGCCAGGGGGCCTGGGTGATCTCACCCCACTGTTCCAGGGCCCTCGTGCACAGGAGCAAACCAGAATGCCAACATTAGTTTACCCATTTATAGGGGCCCCCTTGTGCCAGGCATCACGTGAAGGACTTTATGCATATTTTATAGAGAGAAATTTCTTATTTCTCATTCACAAAAAACCCTATGGGGAATGAGGAAACTGAAGCCAAAAGACTTGAAATAACTTGCTGCAAGTCACATAGCCAGTGAGGGGTGCGGGATGGGATGGGGTGGGGTGGGGAGGTGGCGGGATTCAAAACTATCTCTGTCTGACTCCACGCTTTACAACCATCACTCCAGAGGCAAACTCTGAGGTGTGGGAGGCCATGGGCTTTAGAGTCGGGAAGGCCTCGGTGCAAATTCTAGCCCTCGTCTCCCACCAGAAGCTTCTCTGAGCCTCAGTGTCCTCCTTTGTCTCAAGAGCCTAGTAATGGCCACCCCTCCGTGGCTTCGTACCATGGTACTGACATACCACGTGAAGTGCCCAGTGCCTTCTATAGCACTTACTCACGCTGGACTAATGTTGCCTTCCTTTACTTCTCTCCTACCTTGACTGTGAACTGCACAGACGGCAGGGAACTTAGGGGTGCTGTTCACCTCTCCAATCCCGGCATCTCCCCATCTTCCCATCTCCCCCACTCCATGTTCTGACTTCTTACCGTGTTACATTGCTCCTCTTAGCTCTTCTCTTCGTCTGATGCATTATATTAATATATCCATGCATTCATTGGCATTTTGTCACCGTGCATTAGAATGTAGGCTCCATGAGGACAGGGATTTTTTTTTTTCCTGGTTTTATTCACTACTGTATCCTCAATGTTCAGATAAGAACCTGGCAAGGCATGGACACCCAGTAAAATTAAATAGTGGATCTATTTATCAACCAATGGACCCCTAGTAAATTCAGTGAACTGATCTATCAATTGATGTCTAGCAGACTGTACAAATGCCTTAATTTTTTTCCCACCTCTAAGGAAAGCTGAACAAAGTCTTCTATATACGTGCACAAAAACACACATTTGAAAGGTGTGAGAGGTGAGACGACTTAGTACCTTAAAACCTTCAGGCTATTGGGGGTTGGCTCATCCCTAAATTGAGAAACTGAGAAGTGACACAGTCAGAGGGACACAGCTCCAGGGAAAGCAGTCCCTTGCCCCGCAGACACTACAAGTCAGGTACATCCTCTCACTCCCTTCCAGAAGAGCCTCACCCTCAGGCAGACACTCTCTCCCAGCAGAATCTACACCAGCCTTCTGGGTCCCAGCCTCCTCTCCCCAACGACCTGGCCACTGCGACCCTCTGGCTGACAGCTTCCTCAGGTTCCCCGAAACAGGACACCCAGGCAGTTGGCATTCCGAACAGGCCTCTGTTCCTTCCACAGCACAGTGGGTTCTGGAACATTCTGAGGAATGGGCTTTTTTGGCCAATGAGGGCAAACCCCAAGAATCAGATAAACACCAGCGGCCGGCCTCCACCTCTCTCGGGACGGATTCATGAAGCCCAGGCGTGCCCGAGAACGGCCAGGCCGGCTCTGTGTGCTCAGAAAAATATTGCTGCTCTCTCGAGGAGGCTGCAGCTTTTCTCAGAAGAGCCGCGGCCATAATCACAAGGCGTCCGCCTCCCGCCCGGGGAGCCCATCAGTTATTATCTGCAGCACAAACACCTACCACTTTGTACTAACATTTTGGCAGTTTCATACAAACAGAGCACTTAGCGCTGCCCCATAACTCTGCGCTCTTGCTGGGCCCCGGCTCCCAGCTGGCACCGGCAGCCAAGTGGTCTGTAACAAAAAAGTAAAAAAGCAAATGAAACGTTTTGGGTTGTTTTTATGGGCCTCTGCAGCCCCAGCCACTCCCCCGCCCTGCTCCCGTGGCAGACACACAAGTATGAGTTCAGACCCTGCACGACACATTTTTCGGACAGGCCCTGGTGACGCCAGCTCTGGGGATTACAACAGGATGGATTGTGCGGGCCCCGATGGCATTTTCCATCCTCAGCCAGGGGCTTCCGCTGGAGGCGCCTGGGATCTGCGGCCTTCGTGTCCGCCCACCGCCTACGCATGGTTTTGGGCGCTACCCTCGCAGCTGGGCACCTCTGGCACATGCTGATCCAGCAGGGAGGAGAGAAAGCCCCAAACACGGCTGCTGACTACCCAAATATTTGCCTCCCCTGCCCTAGTCCAGCAAGAAGCCCAGGGTCTGAGCAGTTCAAAGGCCTTATAGCTTTTTCTGGCAGAGCTGGGGGGATTCTGGAGGCCACAGGAGATGGTGCGGAGCGACTTCTTGGGCCTGGAGCCTGGTCCACTGCCCACTGCATGGCTTCTTCCAGCCTCTGGACTAGAGAGCTGACTCCAGGACGGGTTGGACAGTCTGGCATCCTCTTGTCCCCATTTCTGGGCCCCTTCCCTCTGGCCCATCCAATCGGTTGCCTCCTGTCCCCTTTTCTGGCCCCTTCCCTCTGGCCCATCCCATCGGTTGCCTCCTGTCCCCTTTTCTGGCCCCTTCCCTCTGGCCCATCCCATCGGTTGCCTCCTGTCCCCTTTTCTGGCCCCTTCCCTCTGGCCCATCCCATCGGTTGCCTCCTGTCCCCTTTTCTGGCCCCTTCCCTCTGGCCCATCCCATCGGTTGCCTCCTGTCCCCTTTTCTGGCCCCTTCCCTCTGGCCCATCCCATCGGTTGCCTCCTGTCCCCTTTTCTGGCCCCTTCCCTCTGGCCCATCCCATCGGTTGCCTCCTGTCCCCTTTTCTGGCCCCTTCCCTCTGGCCCATCCAATCGGTTGCCTCCTGTCCCCTTTTCTGGCCCCTTCCCTCTGGCCCATCCAATCGGTTGCCTCCTGTCCCCTTTTCTGGCCCCTTCCCTCTGGCCCATCCAATCGGTTGCCTCCTGTCCCCTTTTCTGGCCCCTTCCCTCTGGCCCATCCAACTAGCTACTGCTTCTTTCTAATGATCCCTGGATCCTCCAGTAGCTAAAAATGTTTCAGAGGTGTTGGGGAGGCCCTACCAGGTGCCAGGTGCTGTACTGGTCACTTTTATGGTATTACTTCATTAAAGCCTCTTAATAGTCCTAAGAGAAGGTGGCATTGTCTCGCTTTGAAAGGTAAAAATGTGTGTGCTCAGAGAGGTTAAGTGACCTGTCCAGGATCACACAGCTAGTGAATGTAGATGCTGGGACAGAAACCCAGAACTGTCCCAATCCAAAGCTCATGTTTTTGCCTCCTGGGGAGAGATGAAGGAGCTCTAGAGAGCTTCTGGAGAAGCCCAAACACTCTTGCTGACTTGCAGAAGGCACTATGGATGTGCTGTGTAATACTGGACGTTTCCTATCCTCACTGGTCTAGACTGTCATCGTCTGTTCAGTGAAGTGTGTGGATCTGACGGTCTCTTAGGTCTTCCCTGTCTCTTATACTTGATCAGGGTGAGCTCTGCCAATCAGAAGACACTACCCTTCACTCAGACCTCCTCAACCACTCCAAGGTTGCTGCATTGGCCTCCAGCTACCTTCTTGTCTGCAATGGGCACACCCACAGGAGCCTACAAGGGCTATGCAACTGGCCAGTGCACAATATCCACACCCTTTGGCTTGGTGTTCAAGGCCTCTCAAAGTCTGGCCCCCACTCTCAGGCACAAAACATGCCGCAACACCAGAACCAGAGGACTAGAGGAAGAGGAAAGAAGCTGGATCCAGGACAGGCAAGAAGACGGAGGCTCACCTGTGCCAGAGCTTGGTTGAGGATTCAAGCACCGAGATCTCTGCGTTCGAGTGACGGGCAGTGTGTCGGGCACTCAGGCTGGACTCAGGCACAATTGGAGAGACAGCGGAGGTGAATGGGAGCTTGGCTCCATCCTGGGACTAAGCCAGCTGCTGGGGCTCAGACCATGACCTGACTCCTGAGAGAACCAAAGGGCTAATCAGGGAAACCAAGGCAGCTGTCAGTTGTCAAAACAGAGTGGGGTAGGAAGCCTCCCATTAGTCCTCATCCAGGCGTGGTTTCCTGCCCATTTTAACTCCTGCATCCCAGGATGGACTGGGGGCTGAGGCCTTTGATTTGCAGCCTGCCTGACCAGGACTGACTTAGGAGCCCCTGGTAACACATATTGGGGTGGCGGCCCTTCGTGCTGGAGATTCCTGCTGTGTTCCCTGCCCTCAGCTGCAGTATCTCCTCCTGACCCCCCACCACATGGTACTCCTTCCTCCAGACTCACTCTGATCTCCCTCATTACCGCCCTATTGTTCCTCCTCCTCCAGGAAGCCCCCCATCAAGCCTGTCCTAATCCCTCAGGCCTGGTTGAAAGGTTATTCACACTGCCTTGCCTTATTTTAGAGTCTTTTCTCAAAGGAGACCTTAGGGCCCTTAACAACTTATACGGTGCCGTCTCCTCTTGAATCTGCTCCATTCAGCACAGGGCTGAGCAGCTGGGAGGTTTCACATATTTACTCACACTCACTCACTCATTCAACAACAGCAAAAATTTTCTGAGCCAGGCTATGTGCTAAGTGGCAGAGATAGAGGGGCAAGGATGACCTGAATCAAGGGTTCAACACAGACCTGGAATCAGATTACAGGTTTTTTTGAGATCAGGGCCCACTGAGGTGATAGCAAGAAAGAGAAAGAACTCATGGAAAAATTCCTAAAGATGGTGACACAGGGCTGACACAACTCTGGGTTGTCTACAGAGCAAGGGGAGAGGGACGGACAGAGGAAGGTCAGGCTGCAAAGGCCGGCCCAGGCACGAACTGAACAGCCTTTGAAGGGCTTTGGTCCTGAAAATGACCAAGAGCCATGAAAGGTGGGATATCTGGTCATATTCCCCTGTTGGAAAAACCTCAAAAAGCTTTGAAGCCTGCATCGTCTACGTGACCTTGGATGAGTATCTTAATGTCTCTGAGTTTCAGCTTCCTGAGTAACAAAATGGGAAACACCATACCTAGCCTTTATCAAGTTCTATCGCTAGGCAAAGGTTGTTGACAATAGTGATAATAAAGGAGATGGTAAGGGCCTCCCTTCTCCCCCATCAGCCTCCCCAGGTCATCTAGAAAAGCCCCTTGGGGACCAGCCAGGGCCCAGAGTCTCCTTGCCGAGTAGAAACCTCAGCCTCAGGGTGGCCCGCTGGCCCTCTCCCTGCCCAGCTGCCCAGGCCTGGGAATAGACAGGCCCAGCCCACCCTAATTACTCCCATCCTGCATCTGCCTTTGGTTAAATGCACAGCTCCTCTCACAGGCTTGGAACATCAACCATAAACAGAGCATCTGCATGGCGGATACTGACGTTTAAAAATAGCCCAGCCTTGGGAACCGCATTTCCCAGCCCTGGGGAGTTCCTGGAATGGGAGAAGGACTATCTTTTGCGGATTTAGCTCTCTGGCAACACACTACTCAGTCCCAGGTTCAGGGCAAGAAAGCGGCTGCCATGCTGGTGCAGTTCCTTACTCAGCCACCAGGTGGCGTCGAGGCCACCGCTCGGGGGGCGGGAGGGGCTCCTGGTCGCCTCTGCCAGTGGCAGTGCCCTGCTCTCCCACCACTTGGCCCTGGGAGTTGGCTGTGGGCAGTGGCTTGGCAGCCTGTGGCTGGGGGCGGATGGCGGGGCTGGTGTGGGGTTTCAGCCTCCCCGGAGGGCCCTCACGGCTGTGTGCTGAGCAAACGTTCAGGCCTGATGTCGGCAACATGCGGAACCAATTTTCGGGGAACTCGGCAGCCAAACCATCCACCTTTGGGCGGGAAACAGGATTGCTGTCAGCCCTGGGGGCTCAGTGTCTCTCTCATATGGAAAATGAGAGTGGTCTCCTCGTGGTGGGAGGCAGGGCCAGCCTGGCTGTGCGGGACCTGAGAATACAGAGCCTCGGGCAAGCACTGAACCCTTCTGCGCTGGGCTGGAGACTTACAGTCAGGGTTTAACGACCAGTTTTGTTTTTTATGAAGCATCTACTATGTCCCCAGCATCACCCTGCATTTCCCATGCATTTTCTTATCTAATTGTCACAAGCAAGTCTCAGGGAGGGTCAGCCAAGCCACTGCCCAGGGCTCCAGTCTTCAAGGGGCGCTGAAACATCAGAACAAACCAGACATGCAAAGCTAATTCAGGTCCCCGCACAGCGAAAGGCGTGCAAGCTGATTATTCTGCTACACAAGCACCCATACAACCTTGAGTAATACCAGAGGGGCCTAGAGGCCAGAGCCCATCAGAGAACCAGCCAGGGTCCCGAGTCTCCATGCCTAATGGAAACCTCAGCATCATCTGTTAAACTACCTGTATGTCCTAAAGCACCCCACACAAAATGAACATAGAACAGATATTTAAAGCACACACCTTTGAACATAGAATTATCACCCTTTCTGGGTTTCCTATTGTCTGGCCCTGGACACTTAAAATCACTCCCATTTTACAGATGAGAAAACTGATACCCAGGGAGCTAGTCATTCCATGACTAAATAGGAAGAAGCAAAAGGAAGAAGGAAAAACAAAATGGTGGCCTCCAGCCCCAAAATCGACAGAACTTCCCTGAGACAGGAAAACGACTCGGTGAGAAAATGATGGTCCTCTCCTTACCTACTCCCCCCACCACCAGTCATGGAATTCAGCCACCCCTGAATGTGGGTGGCCATGAGTATAGGTGGCACTGAGCACGTGTGGAATGTCTCCTTGGGTACCCACATGTATGAGCAATCTAACACTTGAGTGTGCAACACCTGGATGTGTGAAACGACTGAATGAACAGGAGTAACACCTGAGAGCAAGTACCAGTAACACTAATGGCAGTGCACAGCTGGTGGAGGTCAACGCATTTGCTCTAATCACTCACTATGCCTGTGATGATTTGCGTCGTCTCTCACTGATACAGCTTGTGATGTCTCCCTTCTGAGAAACAAAGAGGACGTGGCCCTCCACACTCTCCCCGCCACTGCGCTGTCTGCCTGTTTCTCCAGGCATGAGCAGCAAGAACAGGATCTTGGTGATGGAGCCCATGGTAGGGGGGGTGCCAGGTATAGATGCTAGGGACAGTCACCACACACGCAGAGGGCTGCGGAGGGTGCCTGGAGGCAGCCTGTGCTGTCCCCCCACTCCCAGTGGGGTGAAGTTGCTTTTTCAGGATCATTATAATGGCTCCCCCATCTGATCTGAACTTGTGTGCAGAGGTCATCTCAGCATCAGGCAGGAGGACTGAATAGTCACAGAGTGTAAGGGAATCTTAAGCTACACTTGTGTACTGGCATGGCCCTTACAGATTCCAAATTTCACATTCACCATCTCACTTACTTCTCCCAGAGGAGGTTACGATTTCCATCGTACAGTCTTGGGAACTGAGGCTAAGGCGGTGTGCTCTGCAGAAGGCAACGGAGATTTGCTCAAATGCCTTTGGCGGGGTCCTCATCTACTGGCCAAAGCGCCAGGCTCTTAACTGTGCTTTCCGGGCTCACCTGGGTCAGACTCACCCACTAAGCCATCTCATCTGTCACCAGGCTCCACCTCTCATCTTGGTGCCAGCCATGCAGAATATCTTGCTATTCTCCAAAAAATTCTTCTGGAAGACCCTTCCCCCTTCTCTGCCTGACAAACTACTACTCTTTTTCAAAACCCACTCAGATATCAGCCCCTCTTGCCCATCAAGGCAGAGTTGGCAGTCCTGTCTGGGAGCTTCCATGGCACCGTTCACTTAGCCCTACTGAAATTATGACAATGACCTTAGAAGCTGCTTTTCACTGAGGACTGCTCGAGTCCCATGCTGTGCTGTATACTTGACACATACTTTATCTGTGCATTCCCTAAAGGCCAGGACTAGATTGAGGCAGATGAGGTACTCACTTCAGGTGCAAAAGTTAAGGGGTACCCAAGAAACTCAGTAATCAAGATAAACAATGTTTAAAAGCCAAAAAACAGCACCTATTTGAAATATGCAGTTCACACACATGTGCACACATGACTTGGCATCTGCACCTGGCTTTTTCCCTCATAAGGGTGCTTTGTGACCAGGGAAATGGTTCTCAGTCCAAAGAGATATTGGGAAGGAGTCTACACACACACACAGAGAAATGAGTATCTTTCACACTGTTCCTCAGGTGATTCCTGGGGATGCTGGTATTGGCTAACCACTGCCCTAAAATATTTTGCTCCTTGAGCTCCTATAGAACTTATTATTCCCCTTCATTCTAGCAAAATGACAGCCAAAGTTGCCATAGATTCAGCCGATCCCAGCCTTTCTCTTCTGCTGAAGTCCAGCCAGTGGCTACCTTTAGCCTGTCTCCTTTGTCTGCGAGTAATTCCATCGAAATGCTTGGGTTGACCCTTGCGTGAGTGGTCAAACCCATTCAGTTCTGCAGAAATAATACATCTGATCCAACCCAGGTGAATCTGCCAGCACTGGGGACTACGGAGTTGTCCATTTGTCCTTCCCTGAGCCAAGTGTGAGAAGATCATGGTATGCAAAAAGAAGAAAGGAAAGACAAGATCTCTGGCCCCAGACAGTTTCCAGTGAGTACAGAAGGAGATCAATATGAATCAAAGAGTCACAAAAAGAAATGTCAAATTACAGCAGTGATAGGTGCAATGAGGAAGCGATTCATGATGCTATGAGAGAATAGAACAGGTGATGAAAAGGGCAACAAAGGCTTCCATTAGAAAATGACGATTAAGTCCATCTGGAGAATGAACTAGAGATTTGAGGAGTGGTTCCAAGAAGAGGGAACAGAGCATATAAAACTTGGAGAGCCCTTTTCGCCCAAAATAAGTAGAAGGAAGGAAATAATAAAGATTAGAGTATAAATCAATGAAATAGAAAACCGACCAACAATTGAGAAAAATGATAAAACCAAAAGCTGGTCCCTTGAAAACATCAATAAAATTGATGAACTTCGAGCAAGACTGAACAAGAAAAAAGAAAACAAAAGCTACAAATATCAAGAATGAAACAGGGAAGGATAATAAGGAAAGAGTATGCAAAGTCTTTTTGACTTTTGATCAATGACATAAATTTGAAAACTTACATTAAGAGGACAAGAATTGTTTGAAGTTTCCCAAACATGCTTTAGTATATGCTCCCTCTTCTAGACTAACCCCTCCACTCCTCTTTTCACCAGGTTACTGTAAGTCATCCTCGAGATCTGCAATCACCAATGTGGCCGCTCTTAGCCTTGTGTGGCTATTTAATTTTAAATTAAGTAAAATTTTTCTAAAAACTAGAAGCTCAGCTCCTCCGTCTCAGTGATCACACATTTCAAGTGCTCAATACTCGCGGCTATTGTACGAGTCAGCACTGATATACGATGCTTCCGTCATCACAGAAAGTTCTGTTGGACAGCACTGCTCTAGTCTAGATCATCACTGAGCCTCTTCAAACCGATAGGGACTAACTGGTCTTTTGCGAGTTCCATGGTGGCTCTGGGGCAATGTAGGGGCTTACAGCCTGTAGTTTCCAGTGTGTCCTGTACAGTGTGGAGCCTGGACTTGGCCTCCTCTGATAGAATTCTGAGAAGGGTCAGTTCAGTTTAATAAGATTTGTTGAGCATCTGCATTGTACTGGGCCCTATGCCATGTGCTCGGGGTTTTTAAATGATGGGACAAGGGCTGTGCCCTCAAGGAGCTCACTGTCTAGGTTGGAAGGCCCATCATGTAAACACCTAAGGACCTCATGGGCATGAGACAGAGGAAGGAGCACCTAGCAGGGGCTTTGGGGCCATGAATGAGCAGAGACTACCGGCTGGCTAGGGAGCTGAGGGAAGCTTTAGAAAATAGTCCACGTCCAAGTAGTTTCTGAATTATAAACGGGAAGTTCCTGATAGTCCTGGCAAAGAAGCGCTATTCCAAACAGATAAACAACACGTTCAAAAGCAAAGAGGTAAGTAAGACACAGCACAATGTTGGGGAACTACAAGCCAGTTGATATTGGTGGAGTACGGAGTGGCCTAACATTGTGTCTCGACATCCTCACAAAGCTTGGCAGGGGTTAGCTGCTCAATCAATAGGGAAATAATATGAATGTAACTTGAGACTCAATTGAATTTCACTTTTGAGCCCTCCTTATGCCAGGCTGTCAGGAACTCCAAGTAAAAGAATCCTGGGTGACACGGTCTGAGGTGCTGGATCAAACCTCACCCGAAGGTGGTTCTACCTCTGGATTTTGATTATGTGAATTATTAAATTCTTGTTCTTTTTAAGCTACTTGCAGTTGGGTTTTCTGCCATAAAGGATCCATTTACAGGAAAGGAAATTGGACTTTGATAATTCAGCTGAGTGGCTCTCATTCTTAGGTGCATTGGAACTACGTACTCAGAGGGCCTGTTAAAACACAGGTTCCTGGGCCCCACTCTCAGAGACTCAGATTCGATAAGTCTGAGGTGGTGCCTTTGAATCTGAATTTCTAACAAGCCCCCAGATGATGATGTGGGTTCAGAGATTGTAGTCTGAGTAGCCCTGGCTTTAGCCACTTACCCAAGGTCACACTGCTAGTAAGTGTCATTCTGGGATTTCAACCTCGCTCTGTCTGATTCCCTGCTCACGACTTTTTCAACTCACCACCTTTAGTAAACAGGGTGTGAGAGTATTTTAGCAGCAGGATATTGAATGTATTTGTCTTGCTCACAACCAGAAGACTAGCTTTAAGGGGAAAAATAAAATCCATCAACTTTAAGTTGTTTATAGAATGAAGTGCAATAATTTTCAGCCACCCTTGCTTGATTATTCTCCCTTTAAAATGCCAGTCTTGTTCCTGCCCCAACTATCTTTCACCTACAAAAGGCGTCTCCCTCTTTGCACACACAGTACTTCATTATGTGGGCCACTTAATTACATGTGTAAAATGGAATGAAATTTCATATGTCCATATGGAGTCGTGTTAGGTAATATTTTTATAATGTTGCTTCCAGCCATCGTGTGAAAGTTATAACGTCATTGCCACATAATTTCTTGGAAATTCCCACCTAATATTATATGGGTAAAACCAAATAAACTTTTTCTACCCTTCCCTTTCCCACCCCCTCCCCCAACAATCTAATCAACTGTTTCTATGGTGAAGGTTAAATGCCTGCACAACTCTGGAAGAGTCGGAGCATAAAGTTGAGCTGAGCCTCCCAGGCTAGCCCAAGATGGTGGGGGGAAGGGGATTTCCTGCCTTGGCCAAAGAAGGGCCTATGGCCCCTTCTCATCCCCAATATTGGGCGATGTGCTTTACGTTTTTGTAGGGACGGAGTAAGAGACCGCAGATGTAAGCAGTTCAGAGTTGCCACCACTGGGCTCAAGAGGGAAGCCATCTGGAGGCCTGCAATCACCAGATCTGGGTGGAAATCCTGGTGGATTCCAATCCACTTAAGAGGTGGCACGTAAGCCCATAATGGCTTGAACTTTTATGGTCAGTTCAGTTCAAAAAACACTTACAGATGCTAAGTAGGATTGTAGGCCCTGTGCTAAGTGCCGAGGCCGGGGAGACAAATTAGGCACTTACCTGGGTGCAAATGACAGGCAGGGAGCTGTACCAGACAGTGGCATGCGTAACAATGCCCTCCATGTTTAGGTTTTAAACCAAATGTGATCGGATTTGCGGTTTAGAAAGACCACCTTGGCTCCAGATGGGGTGGTGGGCTTAGAAAGATGAAGTCTGGAAAGTACATTACTGCATTGTCCAGAAAAGAGATCACAGAGCCCTGACCCAAGGCAGGGCTAACTGGGCAGCAGAGGAGAGCATGTCTGAGGAATGTTGAGGTCGTGCAAGCGGTAGGACATGGGAAGGACAATGGAAGAATCCAGGACGCTCCAAGTCTCAGGTTCAGATGACAAGGTCAACATTCACCCATTCCTCCTCTGCATCTACCATTTGAGGCATGAAGTAATTGTTTAACCAATTATTTCTACACTGAATTAACTTGATCGTCACCAAATTAATTCATATCTCTGAGTCTTTCTGTCCACTTCCAAGAAATTCATTGTTGTGAGGAGCAAGTTCAATAGTGTAGGTCAAATCGCCTAACCCCGTGGGAGGTACGAAAGAGCGTTAAGTTCTTCACCCTCTAAAAATCAACGAAGGATTCAGAGGATAGTTAAAAATGTCAGATTGAACACATACATTTTAGCTCTGCTTCCTCCCGAAATGTCACTAAAATATGTGTAGAGGGATGTTTTTAAAGGCACAAACCCTGAGGACAAGGAGACAGTAGGGAAGACCTTTGCACTAACATTTTAGGTGGTGGAAAGCAGGCTGAAATGTAACTGATTCAGCAGGCCCAGGAACACCTGAAGCCAGAGCCAGCAGTCGGAAACCGCAGAAGCACAATGACTTCACATTGCAGAGCCCTCTAAACTTGAGCATCTCAAGTCTTGGGAATTGCCACCGATGTCCCTGGAAGTAAAAGGAAAGGTGAGGCTGAAGTAGAAGGACTGGTTGAAAGTCTGTTTAAGACGTGGATGGATCCTCTCCCCAACTCTGCAGATACTCTGTGACTGCCCTTCCTCTTCTGGCAGAAGACTGGAGACCGTCTCTACAAGGGAGAAACAGTGACCCTCTAGATCCCAGCCACTGAAGACGAAGCACTGAAAGGAAGCGAACGTACTGAATATTTCCAGCTCTCTCCCCGGAGGGATGCTGTAGGCTTAGACCTGTCAGGCAGTAGACAGATGTCAACAAAGATGCTGACATCAGAGTTCTCCAAGGAAACAGCCCCCCAGCCATGCCACTTACAGTAAAGATAAGAAATGACAAGCCCTCCCTCAGACATAGAACTTCCCATTGGGGTTTTTGTACCCCCTCTTAAACATGAACAGAGAGCTGAGGTGCACCAAACACATTAGCAAAGTCTCTAATATTAAAGAAAGACAACAAAATAAGCAACTGAAACATAAGCTGTACAGGACAGGGACCTTTGTCCTGTTTCCTGAATTGAAGCAATTAGGAGGAAACGGTGATCCTGTGAGGAGAAGAAAAATTTTTAACTATTACTAATATTTTTAGAGGGATAAGAGAAGCTATAGCCTCCATAAAACAAAACCAGGGTACTACAAAAAAGAAAACTTCCGGAGAACAAAGAAGAACACTTAGAAATCAAACATATGACACAGAAACAAAAAGCTCAGTTGACATGTGGAAGATAATATCTTGAGAAGATTTCTCCAAAACTTAGAGCAAACATACAAAGAAATAAAAAATGGAAAAGAAAAATTAAGATACCAGAGCAGGAGTTTCAATATCTGAATCTATGAGTTTCTGAGAAAGACAGAGAAAACTGTGAGGAGAAAATCATCAAAGAAATAATTCAAGATAACTTTCCAGAACTGAAGGATACGAATTTCCAGTTTGAAAGGGCCCACTGGGTACCTAATCCAGTACAATAAATAAATATACACCCATACCAAGGCACATCATCATAAAATTTCAAAACAGTGAGGATTACAAGATCCCCCAAGTTATGTGAGAGAGAGAGAGAGAGAGAGAGAGAGAGAGAGAGAGAGAGAGAGAGAGAGGATCAGAATGGCACCGACTTTTCAATAGCTATGCTGGAAACTAAAAGACAATGAAGCAATACCTTCAAAAGTTTAATGAGAAATAATTTCCAACCTAGAATTCTATCCAAATTATTAACAAAGTGTGAGGGTAGAATAAAGATATTTTAGACAAAGTCTCAAAAAAATGTACTTCTCAGATACCCTTTCTTAAGAAGCGTCTGGAGGATTGTTTATACCACCAAAATAAGAGAGTAAACAAAGAAAAAGAAAGACATGGAACCTAGGAAGCAGAGTATCTAACACAGGAGAAATATGCAGTGTGATGGAGAAGGGAGAGCCCGAGACCAAAGTTGGACAATAAGCTTATCAAACAACCGAGCTCTGTTGAAACAGAAAATCGCTCTTCAAGAAGATAAAATTGAAGAAGGACTAAGGGGTTTGAACATGTTAAGAGGATATTTACACAAATGGAAGAGATGTTTTAGTGATTAGTTCATAGACAACTTGATAAATGAAAGAAACTAGGTAAAATTCTGCACTACAGGGAAAATAACTCACGCAGGACAGAGAGGATTACCCCATAATCTTCTACACATCTCATCTGTGAACCCTGACTGCAAAGTAGGTGTACAAAGTAAGAACCCCAAGTAAAACATCTGATGTTCGTTCTGAAAAACTGAAAAACCAGGAAGCAGGTTTATGTTGAACTTAAAACTGAAAGAACATAAACCTGGAGCAGCAGAGGAATATCCCATGGAGAGGGACTACGTAGGAGTAGGGCCAACCAGAGCAGAGTGGGGAGATAAAGACATGAAGTCTTGATGCCCTGTTTGAGCACCTGTGTTCAGCCATGCCTGAGGCCTTGCCATCCTTGCACATTTCCAGTTATGTAAGCCACTAAATCCCTTTTGGCTACAGGAACCATTGAAATTGGGTTTCTGTCATTTATAATCAACAAAATCTAAATAATGCTATATTTGATCTCTCCAAAGCTTTGTGCGTTTTTCTTTTGTTTGGAAGAGGGGATTTCTCAGGTGTCCTTGACTTTCTGAATGATCCCTCCCCAGGAGGCCAACCAGAAAACTTGATGCAGCTCATATATCTGAGTGGTCTGACCCCCAGGATTGCAATAGAAAGATTAATCAATGTTCAGCCTTCTTTAGTATATCCTGTATTTCTTTAGTGTTTCATCGTGGAATTGACAGAAATTTAGAGTGAAATTGAATTTTCTCCAACTATTATATTAAAATTTGTGAAATTAATTTCAATTCCAAGCTTTGATTAGACAATTTAACTCTGCTGGTCCTTACTTTCCAGATCCTGTTTGGTTAAATTAATTGGACTTTAGCCATTCCTTGCACTAGAGTTGCAGAAAAGAGACTCCCAGATATGACACTCTGTTTGGCAAACATTTGAAATTCAACAGTCTGAAAAATGATCCAGTTTCGTGAGCTGTATTTATGGCTGCAGCATTTATCCCTTCGTATGTCGTATCTGACACAGTTTAAGGTCCAGACTACTTGTCTTTTCCGTGGCACTGTCCCGGGCAGGTGTGACAGCAACCACCTGCCTTCCTGGCTTTCACGAAGGGTCTGGGTTACCTCTGCAGGTAGAGAACCAAAGGTGCCCCCGGACTCAGACTTAAAGAGAGGTGGTTGCTTGAAAACTTGCTTATTTTTCCAGTGGCTCACACCCATATATTTAGGAGGTGTTGTTTTTTTCAGCTTTAATAAACAAGTGCCTTTTCTAAGTGAATTCATTTTTAATGTGCAATACTCGTACATGCATTTAAATTATTCCATAAATGTTTTTATCCAAGTATAGAACATAAGAGTACTTTTTTTTGTGCAATTAAATCTATTCTAAATCAAAAGTGAGTGAGGGCAGTATAATGTCATAGCTTGGGAAAACAACTGACTTGTCTATGGAGAAGTGTCCTGATTGTTCTTCTGCGTTCATATAACAATTATTTGTTTGCGTTCTCCTAACTTGCCTCCCTGCCTGTGCTATTCTTTAAAATCACCAGGCTTCTTTCAATTCCAAAGATACATCTAAATTCTACACTTCACTTTTCATGGTAAGAATCCTACCTCATTTATTCATTTCTAATTACATTTATAATGGAAATACTGAGTATTTCTTAAAAGTAACATGTAATAATATTTTAGAACAGAATTATAAAGAAGATTCAAATAAAAGAATATGAGAAGTATCCTTGCTTCTTTAGACCTGGGTTCGGTATGTATGATAATATCCAGGAGCTGATTAATGTTAATCCAAAGTCAGAAACTTAATCGATTGTTTTAAGGTTGACATTGCTTTTCTCAATCTAACTTTCTGGGTTTAATTAATGACATAGGTCATATTAAGGACTGTTAGAACATCAAACATAGCTTATTTCTTGAGGTTGAAGAATGCTCAATTATTTTTGTGTATATGCTATGGTTCCCAGTACTGATTATTACCATTTAAAAACATCCATAGTTGTATTATGCTAGTAGTGTGGACAGAAATATCAATACAGGTGGCCTATTCCCAAAGGGGGATAGATTGGTATTTCGCTGATTAATGACAACATTAGCTTTTTTGACAGCCTCCTACAGACATGAATATAAGTCAAATTCTGCTGCAAATACTGTGGGTGACCCACTCACTCAATTGCTCTATCTATCTCTGTCTCTATCTCTATCTCTACCTCTATCTCTATCTCTATCTATATATACTGGAATTTGACTGGTTTGAACATTTCCAGGAAGAACTGGACTGCTTCTGGGAGAAAAAATTAAAACACAAAATCTTTTCACCAGGATCTTGCTTGTAATGCTTGCTACTCACTTAGCATTTGTTCCAGGTACCATTGGACGTAGATCTATTGTTCCCTGGTGCATCAGGTGAGCTTCCCGCCCACAGTTGGCCTCTCCAGGGATCTCTGGACCATGGTCACCACACGCTGGCAATGGCAGGAATGGACTAAGACCTGGGGCTTCATTCTCTCACCTTAGAGCATCCAAATCAAAGTCATCCATATATGAACCTTGCAACACTGCACGGTCCTGTGAGGGTGGTCTGGTAGTTGGAGATGGGGCACAAGGGTCACTGATACGTAGAGACCAGAGTGCAGCAGATTGTAGTTTCCAAAAATGGCTACAGCAACACGTCCATTCCCATATGCTACTCATAATTTCATCATTCTGCGACAGAGAGGTGGAGTGCACTTCCTCTCCCTTTGAACTGACATGACTCTGTGACTGTACCGAAAAACAGCATGCAGCGGCAGTGATGCCGATGACTTCTGGGGCTGTGCCGTAAGAGAGAATCCACTTGGCCCTCACGCTCTCTCCTGGGCGGCTCACCCTTGACACTCGGTCCCCATATTGTGAGGCAGCCCAGGCCACAGCAAGAGGCTACATGAGTTGTTCTGGCTAACAGCTCCAAACAACTATCGGTGTCAACTGCCGAACGAACACAACAGGAAATGAGCCGCAGTCTTTAAGTTCCCTAGCTGAGGTCCCAAACACTGTGGAGCAGAGAAAAATCATTCCTCTGTGTCGACAGGGGAATGAATTGACCAAAATCTCAAAGAGATGAGAGAACATGTTACAAATTAATAATCTGATGGGTCTAGAGAGCTAGAAGCCATAGGACAAGGAGATGAGGCTGAAAAGAAATAGCCAGTAACAAGAGTATGGAGACTTGAACTCAAGGAGAAGAGTTCACTCCCTCATTATATTAAATAATACTCACATTATTAAGCAGCTACTATGTACCAAGACTGTTGGATTAAAAAAAGGGAATGTGACACAGGAATCGATCAGATGCAATCAGATCATTTCAGTGCAATTCACATTTTCAGTGCAATTCCCAGTCTAAATGTCACCTCCTATGGGAAAACTTCCCTCAGTATCCCTGGATAAAAGAGGGATATTGAGGGAAGTTTTCCCATAGGAGGTGACATTCAGAATAGGTTTTGAAGTATGGGAGATGATGGCAGCAGGAGAAGTAAGAGAGGGACTTGCACACACAAGGAGACATTTCAGCGTGTGGCATGTACAGGTAACAATGCACAGTGTGCTCTGTGAAGAGCATGATGGGATGTGGACTGGAAAAGTAGATCAGCTGTAAGTGCATCGGGAAGGACCCGGCAAGAATGCAGACAGTTTAGGCTTTGTCTTGTGTATTTTAGGCGGTTGCTAAATCTGTGAGAGAAAGGTCCCCCTGGGAAGCAGTGAGGAGAGGGTAGGGTAAACGTGGAAGAGGGAGCAGATACTGCATCAACCATTAGAGCAGGTGGCCGTGATGGAGCTCACAGCCCTTCGTGAGTGATGGTAGGTGAGGCGGGATCAGGGCTGCCCACCGGGGCTGTTTATGAGGCCTGGTGGATGAACAGTCCATTTGGGTGACATGTAACTCAGATGCCTTCCCTGAGGAACTCCTTTCCTTGGCGTCTCTCACTGTCTCTCACTACCAGAGCCAGGAGAGAGGCCCTAGAATGTACACATGTCCTCACTATCCACTCAAGGGCCACTCAGGCTGGTGCCAACACACACACACAAACACACATGCTACGTAGCCAATTGACAGAGAGGGCTGTAGAACAAGCTCTGAAGGGAGTCACCCTGTTGGCCTGCGGGTGTCTCTTGGGCCCTCAGTCAGAGGCAGGCACTGGGCTCCATCAGAGCAGGGGATGCGTGTCGGAGCTGTCCCCAGCTAGATGCCTGAGTGACACAGGCCCACAGGCCTGGGAGTAATCAGGGTCTAGACCCAGGGCTGCACCACTGATGGACAGTCTCCACACTACTGCGGGGCCATGTGCAATGTGGCCAACTGTTGCTTAGAATTAGAAAGCAGCAGTGTGCATTCGGGTGCTGCCGTTTAACCTCTGTGTGACTTTGAGCAGGTCATCTCCTCTCTGTGGGCCTTCACAATTCAAATGAGGACAACCATCCTTCAGCTCTCCCTCCCGTGACCTGTTGTTCCCTAAGAAGAGGCAGATCGTGGCTCTCGGAGTCTCCTGTACACCGGAGTCTGCGACCCAGTGTGGCTCACATCGTGCTTTGACGTGTCTCAGGCAATGCAGATGCGGCTGATCTGCGGAGCACATTCTGAGGAAGGCTCCAGAGCACTCTAAGGGAGAGAACCATTGTTACCCGGACCAGGGGTTTCTTTTGTCAAAGGAGAGGGCACTAGGCTAACACCTGTGGGGTCAGCGCCCTTCCTCTCCCCAGCAGGCAGAGCAGCCAAGTTTCCCTGCCCTTTCATGACGAATACCCGGGGGTTGACCCTCCCACTACCCGTCCTCCCTGGGCAGAGTGAAGGGTCATCTTGGACCCTGGGATGTGGGGGACGAGAAGGCCAGACAATAAAGGCTTCCTATCTTTGGGCTGTCCTTTTCTGACTCCAGCCAAGATGTCTAGGAAGTCAGCTCAGAAACAGGGGCATCCAATAGCGTGAGTCCTCCGGAGAGCTTGGGGACTTTTAAAGCCCTCATGCCTGATCGGGAAAAGCCATCGTACTGACTTGAAATGGCTCCCCCGGAATGAACAGAGTTGTTATACCGTGTTTCCCCAAAAATAAGACCTAGCTGAACCATCAGCTCTAATGGGTCTTTTGGAGCAAAAATTAATATAAGACCCGGTCTTATTTTACTATAAGACCAGGTCTAATAATTAATATAACATTAACATAACATAACATAACATAACAACATAACATAACATAACATAATATAATATACCAGGTCTTATATTAACTTTTGCTCCAAAAGACGCATTAGAGCTGATGGTCTTATTTTCGGGGAAACACGGTAACAAACAATGTTCTCCGAATGAAGTAACGAGGACCAAGGCACCCTGATGGGCTCCCTCATCCCATCTAAGACCCTGGTGCTCAGTGGCATCGTACCCCACACGGAGGCCACGCTGCCGCCACTCACACCTCCGTTCCACAAACGCGTGCTGCACACTTACTGTACGCCAAGCGCTGTGCTGGGAGCTGGGGGAGCCAAGGCACAGCCCTTGGTTTCAGTAGCTTGTCATCTAGCAGGAAAGACAGACACAGAAACAAATGATTACAACGTAGTAAACACGATCACAGGGGTCCTTCCCAGGTGCTCTGGGAGAGCCTGAAACTGTCGGGGGAGCTGGGGCAGATGTGCTATCGAGGAGATGGTGATGTTGGGCGTGGGGCTGGAAAGAGTGGGAATTCCCCAGAGAGCGGGGGACAGATCGGGTGCCAGGAAAAAGAGAAGTCAGAACCCCAGCGTGGCGGACAGGCAGAGGGGTGTGAGGGAAGCATTGAGTCGTGGAGGGGATGTCAGAGCCCAGAGGAACACGAGGTTGACAGCTGTTGATGTCAAGAGTGGGAAGTTTGGATTGGAGCTAGACAGCTCTGGAAAGCCAGATTTTAGGAGAGGAGGAGAGGGAAGACAGAGCAGATCTGTGTTTTAGGAAGAAGACAAAAGGTAGTGGTGAGGATGGACTGAAATGAGACAGCCTGTGGCCTGGCGCCCAGCTCGGAGAACGGTTGTGGGAATCACACGTGTGACCAGGTTCTGAACTAAAGCCAGTCCCTCACTCTGCTCAGCCAGTGACACCACACTCCCCACTAGTGCAGACAGTCTCTGACCAGAGGAGGCAGGCTGCCTTCGTGCACTGTGTGCGGGCCTGCCGATGGGTGTTTACACGTCATTTCACGTAATTCACCCAGGAACCCTGAGGTAGGACCGTGACCCCATTTCATAGAGGAGAAAGCTCAGATGAGTGACCTGGGGAAGGTCACACAGCTGGCAAGTGGCAGAGCCAGGTTGCTGTGTCTCCAAAGCAATGCCCTGTACATACCTGGGTTTTCCAAAATCCATGGGGTACAGGAAGGGTCATGGAAGGCTAGGTTTTCAGGGCGTATAACAGCTTGTATCAAACTTACAATTTGACTGTGATAAAGTGGCACAAATCCTTGGCTTTGCCCTAATGAGGCATTTTTCATAGGAAATACCAAAAAAGATGTTGCTGGCCCCCACCCCCACCGCTCTCTCTCTTGAACTCTTTGTTTCATTCTCCAGGTGTTGCTCACTAACCTCTGGATTCCAAAGCAGTGGCTTGGCAAGTCTCCTTTACGGGCAGGCTCCCTTCAGCCCACCACCCCACCTCCGTCCCTCAGACGCTTAAAGGCCGGTATCATTTCACTCCTGGTCCAACTCATGGCTGGACAACGAGAAGGGAGCGCTCCTTCCCTGAGGCACAAGGCACTGAGATGTCAGCCAACCACACTGAAGGCAAAGGTTCCAGAAGCGTGGCATTTTCCACTCTTGGCTGCTAGGCTTGTAGAAGTTGGTCAGAGGAGAGGCTGGCCCTTGAGATTCATTCATACCCTGGGACGCTCGGGGAGCTTTTTTTATAAACTGTCGCTCTCATGAAGAAGTCAGGCAAATAGGAAGTGACATTCTTTCTCATCTTCCCTTGACAAAAATCCACCTTGGCTCCCGTTCCTACAGTCTAAATCCACAAGCATTTCCTGCTGCAGCAGTGTATGCTCCACAATGAAAAACGCAGGCAGGTCTTTCCAGGCTAAGGGGTTTGAAGGCTTCCCAAGCGAGGCCCACCTCCCAGCTAGGCAGCGGCAACGGCAAGGAGCGGAGAGCTCTGCTGGCCCCAGCAGCAAGCGGGGGCAAGCCGGAGGCCTACAGGCTCCAGGGTGGGGGCAGTCTGCGGGGCACAGACAAGGCCATACACAGAGGTCATAAAACAAAATTTATCTTTAATTTGTAAGTGTCAACAGCAGTACAAAAGATGGAGTGATGACGACTAGATTAAGGGTAGAGAGGACAGTCTTGAGGTAAATGAGCATAAATAGGCAGTTCTTATAGACACTCCCCTGAGGGGCCTACGCCCCGTCATGGCATATACATTATCACCCAAAGATGGCATGTTTAACATATCAGGAAAGCACCTTGTGCAAAAAAGGAGAAAAAAAAAAGTAGCTAAGGTGCCAACATACACCAGGATAGAAAAAGACAGTATGTCTTTCAATTTTGTCTTTTCCCTTAATTATGAGGCAAAGGAGGGGAAGACTTTGAAAAGTACCACTGAAAGATTATTCAATGCTGAGTTTAATCTCACATCAATACTGCACAACAAAATCCAAGAAGTTTGTGTATGCAACAAAGCTAAGAACAATGATTCATTCCTTGCAATTGGAAGAGACTCTTTGTTTTTCCCATCTCTTTAATCCTTAGCAAACTTTTTTTTTTTCCATTATCAAGAGGAGAGTGTGAGAAAGATGTGATGGCAACCCTTAAGGTCATTTAAAAACTTTACACTGGACTGTACAAGATTTTTTTTGATAAACTATTTACATTTTCAGACTTTCAAACATATTCAAAGCAGCAATAGACACTAGTTTTTATGGTTTTTGTTTTTTTCTAATTGCCCAAATAGTTACCAGCCATGGGCCAAATAGGTACCTGCGTTATACATAGAATTTCTACAAAGAAAATGCAGTTAAAATTTGCTCGAGAGTGTATGAAATGCCCTTAGTGTCTCAAGGGCTACACCCGCAGTGTTGCTAGAGGAACCAAAGCACAGTACCTTGACAACAGAGTTGCAGTTGTCCCAACAGCCCTACACAAACTTTACACTTTGAAACAGCAGCCAGCATGTCAGTCCAGCATGTCAGTGAATTGTGCTGATTAAATTAACATAGAATACAATCTCACAATATACATCACAAACAAATTACAATGTTGGGAAATAAAAGAGTTACAGTAAGATAAGTTATGTAGTAACAGCTTATAAGCTATTCTAAGGTAATAAAAATTTTACATGGCAAATACAATAATGAATGAACATAAATGCTAAGCATTCTAATTTGCTACAAGCTGGAGAAGGGTACAATAAAGACTGCACTTTCGAAAAAGCAAAAACACGTATGACAAAGGAAGACGAACGGAGAATGCACACGAGCAGATCTGCAATGTGCAGCATACAAACAGTTAAATATTTGCACATTCCCCATACTCCAAGAGCACCAGCACTGAGGCCTCACTTTATGCTTGTGGTTCTTCAGGAATAAGAAACTACTGAGCAAGGCATGTCACTGAGTTGCATTCAAGCTTTCATATTGCCACGGACACCAATTAGAAGAGTATCTGCAATGTCACCTATCTGCCCCCTCCCCCACCTCTCGCTCTACCCCCAACGGTACCAGCATTTTGAACACTTGTTCATGAGTTTTTGGAAAGCAGTCTGTCCCCAAAGAAGAAGAGGGGATGGGGATGTAAAGGAAATGTGTTTGCACATCAATATTTTCAATGATATCAGCAGAGGGTTACACTCAATGGTGTATGGCATCAGAAACAGAACATAATCGGCAGGAATAACAGGTAGAAGTTGTTTATTAAGGAAGAAAACACGTCCGGGGGCAGAAGACTTAAGGAAATGATGCAAGTGCTTTTGTAAGAGGACAAATGAGGTCGTACAATATTATTATACTTTTGAGAAGTGAGCTTAAGTGCCAACTCAGTCCTTAGACAAATGTGTACAAAATCAGGCAAGACTACAGCAACCATTTTGTCATTTTGTCATTAAAAAGGCAGACCCAGTAATAATTTCAATACATTCTTCTAGCTGCATTCTTTGCAGTTGTTGGCACTTGGTACAGGACTTCTCATACAATTTAAAATGTTTAAGTGATGCTGTTTCCTTTCCCTAAAGAGTAGGTAGAGGTCACCTCTTTGCAAAATGAGTCAATGGAGACAAGCAGCCTCGGCTGTGGTGTCCCACTGACTAGGCTGGCTTCCTACTGGGTGGAGGGACTTCCTCGAAACAGTCCCTGCTTTCAGCTAGTGCCTGTGCTGCTGGCTCGGGAGAATGTGCTCTGAAGCAGCAGCCTGGCTTCAGAAGGAACAGAAAGAAGCCTTTAATTTCAGCCCTACAGTGATCACACCCTTTTCAAACACCCAGGCTCCAGTGGGGCTCATGTTTGGGGGCAGAATTTGACAAGCTCAATAGCACTGTGAGCCTACACCTGAATGTAGAACTTGGCCTAGGAGTTGGTGTCAGGACCCTGGCAAATCCAATCAGGCCCGAGGACAAGGCTGGGGAGTATCAGAAACCCAATGAAGCAAACGGATGTGCTCCTAAAAGGCTGAGCTAGATACATGTGAAAACGACAAAGCTTTCGTACCTTCCTGGAAAAGATACTGCATCACGTCTATCAGTGAAATAGAGAAATTGCCTGCCTGGCTGCTCCTGTCCACAGAGATTGATCTTTTCTTTCTCTCCCTTTCTTCCCTTTCTTTTTCTCTTTCTTTCCTTTTCCTCATGGTGCTTTTTCTTTTTTTCTTTTTTTTTAGGATAGGATTGTCTGCCAGTGTCCCTATTCGAAGTGACATGGAAAAATCCTAATCCTGCAAGTTCTTTAACAAAATGGAGGCAATTTTTATTTTCGATTTGAAGATATATTGAAATAAAAAGCACTGAAAAAAAAGTTGATTAATATTCTTTAATTCTACTTGGCATGGTGGGACTTTTATTGATGGCCAATCTCAGAGACAGATTTTTACCTTTATAATGGCATTCATGCTTCTTGCTATTAAACGGTCACAGAAATACCGTATACAATTTATGTGGATTCACAAAGTAAATTGACTCTCTCCCAGCTACACTTGAAATTTGGTATATTCAATTCATCAATTTTCTATAAGAAAAAAAAAAGTCAAAGTCTGAGTCTGTGGACAGTGGGTTCTGAGCTGCATGAGAACCCGAGTGAAGGGTTTTACTGCCCCAGCTGTAGGTGGAACACTGTTCTCTCACCGTGACTGGTAATTCACTATCCCCATGAGGTACAGTGACTCGTCAACTTCTAGCCTGGACCAACACATATGGATAGAGAACAAAAAAGAAATACATAACTTATATCTCACTAAGTATTCATGAACCAAAAATAAATTCTATTTCTATGTTATATTTACACAATTAGAAAAATCTAAAATGAGATGGTAAAGTCATAAAAACTTTGTTTAAGCCCCACTGAAAATAAAATGAAGTGATCCCTATGATTGTCATTCTTAATTTCCAAGGATATTTAGAGCCAAACTTGGCTAATAAATAGAATAAACTGCTTATGCGCAGAATTTAGATTCAAATACAGCATCACTGTTTGACCCAATGAAAGAAACGTTTACAATCAGATCATTCCTGAATAGCCTTTCATTTTTAAGAACGTGGCTAGAAGTAACTGAACCCCAGGACTGAGGCAGAGCTGGAGCTAAAACAAAGTGTTCATACACACATGTATTTTGCATAAATAAATGAAATAACAAGACATAAAAATGACTCAAATCCGGCAACTGTGAGGCAAGCCCACACGAGTCGAAACAGATGACTTTTGTTCATGAAGTTTTCGTACAACAGTTTCACATTAGTCAGAAGTGATAAAAAATACCATTTATATCCAGTGCTTATAACACTTACGAAACAACATCTGTGAGTGTGTGTGTTTTTTGTTGTTTTTTTGTTTTGTTTCTTTTTACTACAAGCAAAATCAAGTTTCAGTCCTAAAGAACAGTCCTTTGTTCTCCACCAGCCCAGAATATTATTTTGGCATGGTCATAAAACAAACAAAATTAACCTACTATTCTAAATGTTTGCCTTTGTGCAAAATTAATTACATACAATACAATGCTAGCCATACAGCACTCTACCTATGCAACAACAACAAAAAAAGAAGAGTGGGAGAAGGCAAAAGCAGAAGTCAAGGAGAATGAGAAAAAAACATGAGACTGAACTGAGGAGGAGAGGTATATATTCAAAAGAAATCAGTAAGACAATAATAAATACTCATTTTTCTGAGAAAAAATGACCTCCTCCTCATTTGAAATAAATGTACAAAAACAAAGTTCCAATCCCCAACCAATATTAAGAACAAAACATCCCTATTAGTACCTTAATCAGCTTATAGAGAGCACTCCCCGCTAACAACATAGCCGGTAATCTCTTGTCTAGACCTATTTATTGCTATTAGGCACGGCCTTGAGCACTCTTTAAATAAATATGAAGGTACACTATATTCTTCCAAGTGACAAAATGGCTCAAGAAATCTGATGGGGTCGTTCCTATGTCCTGGTGATCACATCCTGGATTGTCCTATGAGGTGAGCTGTCCCATTCCCTGACACTTTGCCACTGAATCCCTCGGGGGGGAGGCCCCCACCCCCATAGGCAATCAGTCCTGGTTTCAGGAAGGTCAAAATGGCATGACCGAGGTCCCTGTACTTGGAAGATGGGGCATGAAACCTCACTGCCTCCCAGCCCATCGGCACATCTCCAGAAAATCCTCGTGTGACAAAGAGCAGCTAACGTTGTTCACACGTAGGCCTGCCCCCCATATGGCCACAATAGAGGGAGGGGGCTGGAGGACCTGGTCTGCTGCCCCAGGAGTGATCTGCTCCCAGAGTGAACAGTAGGAACATCCCAGATAGGGAATGTATTTCCCCTCCTTCTCCTTCCCTATGGTTTTCTTTCATTCATGGCTGTATGACTATCTGCCTCTAGCTTCACTTGGAGGCTGCCATGTGGCTCCCTGCATCCAAGGGATTGTGCGAAGAAGCCCAGAGATGTGCCAGATGGGACAAGGCGACTCCGTGTAAAGGTGCCAGCCCATGACAGCATCGCTGTAGCCTCCTACACGGCCCGCAGCCTTGGGCTTTACGTTGGGCTGTGGGGCTCTCCTGCCTGGCAGTCATCACTGCTGACCCTTGCTACTGAATGGCATTCAGGGGGATGCCACTACGGCAGATCCTACCACTTGTTGCTGAGCTGACTTAAGGGGAAATTCTGGCAAAAGATTTGAGGTCACGGCGAACCTCAGGGGCATAGCTGTTGAACGGTAAGACTCTACACCTGCCTCCAAATACACAGCCTTGCAGCCAGATACACATGTGTGTTTAAAAACAACAATATAGTTTTTAATAGTATCTTGTTTCAGAAATGCTTCCAGATGCTCTGGGGACATATCATCACTATGTACATCTCTTTGTATCTAGCAGGAGAAGGAGGTGAAAAGGGCTTAAACGTTCTTCGGGGAAGGATGGTGAAAAACCAAGAATTATTAAATTAATGCCACCAATAATTTTTTTTAAAAAATAAATAGTAAGTGGACCCTTGACATTCTGGAATGAATAAATTATTTAAGAGAAAAATGTGTTAAGACTGAATGTCAGGGTTAAAGGCAAAGGGATAATGGGTGTAGTGAGAGGTGGTCTCAGGCAGAGGAGACCCCCATGTCGGTGTCCGGTGTGGTGGTCGCTCTGGTGTGTGCACGTCCTACCACGTCACACATGGATGGCACGTCAAGAGGCAAACACGATTGGGTACATGCACTGTGGCAACCTTGTTCATTCCTTACAATATCTTGTCTCCAGATTCCTGAGTACTTTACCATTTTCTGGAAAAAAAAAAATGTATGGTTTGCTATTTTATGTTAAGATGCCAAAGATTGTCTAAGACTTCGCAGTGTCTCCTTTAAGACTTTCAAAATATTAAGATTCAAAAGTGATGAGAAAGTTTGGCACATTCAAAGTCTAACTCTACACATGGAACAATGGAATTCCGAGGCCTTTTGAGTATGTTCTGCATGCAGCTGCACACGCCGTGGACTTGTTCTGCTTCACAACACGAAATCTTCAGTTGCTTTCTAAAATAATTCAGAATAAAAACACATTCACAACCTGTAGGCCGGCACAGCATACCTGAGTGAGAATGTTTAACCCCATCTAAAACAGTAACTTAAACCTTTATCAACATCCAAAAGAAAAAAAAAAAAAGTAAGACAAAAATATAAGACTTGTAAGACAGCTATGGGTTGAGATAGGTTTTCAAGTCCTGGTGTCTCATATTTAATATGTCTTCACCTAAATTAAAAAAAAAGAAACAACAACAACAACAATAACAATAACGACAAAAAACTCAAGTTCATGAAAATTCAGGGAAAACTTAATCTGTCTCACACTTTACGAAACAATTAAGACCATTCTGCTGATGCAGTAATTGTGGAGCCACAAATGCATGCGGGCTCTTTAAGAACTTTTTGTTGGGGGAGGGGCGGTGAAATGTCAGAGTATTTTAATTCAGCAAACAAACACTCCTCAGTTGGCACTGACAGCTTCTGGGGCTTCATTTTCACTGCTATAGTCTGATTTGGGATCATCTTCATAGTCGTCATACATTTCCATTTCATCCTCTCCATTAATCATTTCATTTCCAGCTAGGCTTCCACCGTCTGTCTTCATACCATAAGTGCTCTGGATGACCGGGAGGCTGGGCTCTGGGCTGGCGGAGGTGCTAGAGCAGTCAGATGTCATCTGAGGTGATGGTGTGGTAGTTGCCATAGTAATAGCACCAGGATACACAACACCTGTTCCTGTGGTGATTGGAATCTGAGGCTGTTGCCTGTATAGATTCAAAAAATAAAATAAAATGGGGAAATATCTATGTCTATCTAGCTAGCTAGTTAGCTAGCTTTCTGTTTCTCTGTGTGGTGTTAGAATTTCTCCCCTACACATTCCAAACGGGGTCTCTGTTTGACATTCTAAGCAAATGACAAAGTGTGACAAAGATATTCCCTGGAGGAGTCCTGCAAATCTCCCTGATGCTATGGCTGGGGGTTAAGCAACACAATGCAGCAATTTACTGATGGTTTCGCAACATAAAAACAGGGCTCTTATAACACTGAAAATACGGCAAAGCTTGGATAATACTGGGCATTTGGAACAAATGTTGTAGTTAATTCCACAAAGTTCCATGTGAGATCATTTTTTAAGTTTCTCCCAGAACACTGGAAAAATAGACTGGTAGCATGAGCCGTAGTATAATGACACTGTTAAGCAGGTTTGTGTCTTTACCTTGGTTTGAGAATTTTACACAGGAAATATCAAGATGAGAGAGAATCTGGTATGTCCCAATGTGTCAGATTTAACAAAGCACATATTTAGTATCCATGCAAGTATCTATCTATCATAGCAGAACTTGTAGGATTTCCCTACTTAGGGAAGGATCATCTTGGGTGACATTACACTTGAGATCCTAGGCTGGAGCTGGGGTTGGTGGAGTCAGGAGTGATGAGCAGTGAGAGCTCTGCACCTTAACAGAATAACACATGTTGTCTCAACCTAGATCCTGGCAGGCGCCAAAGCCTGCTCACACCAGATCATCCCATCATGTTATTGCTTTAGTTCAAATAAACTTACCAGACCCTTTATGAAGGTCAGTCTCTCCTTCTGTACGGAGACATGGCTATCTGTTGCTCAAGTTCCCTTGAGTCATTATAACTAATCAAAAGACTTAAATACCTACTACCTAGCTCAGAGATTAAGACTAACACAATATTCTCATGGACACGATATTCACCACGTTTCCTCAATCTTTACAGACAGCAATTACAATTTAAATTGATTTCAAAATGTCATTGTAAATACCCTTCCTGAGCCTCAGTTTGCACATATTTATAAAAGCCGGGGTCAGAGGAGTCTAGGAAGGTCCTTCCGCCTTCGAAGCCGTCACCTAGATGGCTTCGGGGGAATCTATCACTGGACGGATTCTTAATGACCCGCTACATTATCGATGAAACTTTCTGTCCACCACAGCCTAAAAGGAAAATATCCCTAAAAGGAGTCTAGGAAGAAGTAGCTTAGTTACTGGCTATCCTTTGACATGTCCAGAAGGAGCACAATTTTCTCAAAAAGGCCTGCATGCTTTCCATGCTGGTACAAGGAGAAATGATGAAAGCAGCCTAGAATCGCTCTGTGAGATATCTGATAATGCTATCTTTCAATCACTAGGAGGCATAACAATGATCCCTTAACCTTTTACTAACATAATATATAAAAATATTTTCATACATAGTACCTCATTCAATTAACATGGCAACCCCATGAGGCATCCTGATGACCAGTTTTCAGATGAAGAAAATAGGCCTTAAGACCTTAGATTCAATAACCAGTAGAGACAGAATTGGAACCTCGGTCGCCTGACTTGAATTCCATCCCTCTTTCCTTTATAGATGTTCAATACACAGATATACTACGCTCCTGCAGCTCATAAAGGTTCCCGATTTCTATACATCCTGTTGTTGCCCAATTGACACAAAGGCCCTCACATGGATCCGCTTCCTATGATGCCCATGGCGATTTTTTTTTTGATTGCTTTTTTTTTTTTTTTGAAATCTATGTGTAGAAGCATCTTATAAAATACTGGTTTGTCTCTCATAGAATCGAACTCTAAAAACAGTATACTCCTGCTTCCTAAGTTTTGGGCAAATGAACACAAATTAAATTTCATGCCAACCTGCCCAAGGCAGTGAACGCCTCATTAAATATTTTACTGAATTTGGATAATTGCAATAAAAGTATTTTTGCCTTAATCACATAATGAGTGTAGAGTAAAATCTTTTGCTGCAATATTAACCCATTTTACAGATTTTCCAATTTGGTGAGCCAATCTATAATATAAACTCTACATAGCATACACAGCTATCAAACGGTACACTTTACTCTCAAAAAGGACATTTTCTTTTTACAAAGAAGAGATGTTCATTTTCGCAGTATTTTTAAATAAAAAAATCTATACATATAGATCTATTATATACATTTGAATTGAGCTCCTATTCTGTGCTGGGAACAATGATTAGATGCTTTCACATTATCTTCTTTAATCTTCAGAATAAGCCTGAGAGGTAAATATTATTTCCCCTCTTTTATAGGTGAAGTAATCAGTTAAGGTCCAGAAAGTTTAAGTTGTTTGTCCAAGGCTACCATAGCCAGGATTTGAACCCTCTCTTATGTCACAAATTTTCTCCTGGATATCAAGCTTGAGTCAAGAAGGCAAACTCACATTATCAGAAAAATACGTAGCAATGTGAATAAGAATCAAACTCTTCTAAACTGGGCTGGAACACTAAAAACAAACCCACAGGCAAATAATGTAGCTGCATATATTACTTGCTGGAGTGAGACACAAATGATAGTCAAAAGCCTACCACCGGGTGGTTGAGTGATGCCAGACTAGGTCGCCCACTGATCTATCTAGTTCCTGCCTGGCCGTTCCTCCTCATTCCTTAAAGATGTTAGCTCCTGCTTCATTGTGGCTCTCTCTCCAACATGACTCCTGCCATCATTCTTCATGACTCACTGTCCTGGTGCACGATCCTTCCGACACCTTGCTTTCTCGTTGCCCTGCTGCTCACTGTGATGAGCCAGGCCCCTCCCTGGAGCAGTGGCTCACTCTCCTGTCCTACAGCAGACCTTGTCATGTCCAACTGTAACTGCTTCCTCATCACAGTGGTCAACATCCTGCTCTCTGACCACCACCTCTTAGTTTTCTAGTTTTCTTCCTCTAACCCCCAGTTCGAAAGTTCTCCCATCCCACGACGGTCTGCGGTGTTTCAACCCACTCCCATTGTCCCCTTTTTCCCCGTTGTGTCTGCACTGATCTCTTGACCCGTATAAAAGCTGCACGTAATCGCTCTCTTCCAGATACTCCCGACTCTTTTACATGGTGAAACTCTAACTCTCCGCCTACTCTGACTCCTCGCACACAGCTGAACTGGGCTGGAGAAAGCGCACGGCCATGCTGACTGGTCTCTCAATTTATGAGCCTGAACTTCAAGTTGGCCTCTGGTGCTGTTTAGCCATCATACTGCACTTTTTCCTTGTCCACTCCTTCTACTCTGCTAGATAATTACTTTATACCTTCTCCGTGCTCCTCAAGTGTCCAAATTCTCCTCCCCCATCTCCATTCCCAGTTGATGGCCTGGCTTTCCATTTCATGGGGAAATCAGAAGTAAGCAGAAGAAACCTTTCTCAAGCTCCCACCATCACACGAATCCTCTACCTCTGTCTGTGCTCCCAATCATCTGCCTGCTTTGCTGTATTTTGAATCAGTTCGTAACGGGATGTAAGACCAACTTCTTTGCTTGTGCATTGCATCTATCTGCTCTCACTTACTAAGGATCTCTTCCCAGCAACTGTCTCTCCCATTTTTCCCTCTTTCCTGAGTCATTCCTATAACACATAAACATGACACATTCTCTCCTACTTTAAAAAAAAAAAACCCCAAAACAAAAAACTCTCTTGACTCACACCTTCTTCCAGCTACTACTCTATTTCTCTGATGTCCTTTAAAGCAAAACTCTTTGAAAGGTTGTGTATATTCACTCGCTCCATTTCTTCTACTCAGTTCTTTCTTAAATCCACTTCAATCACTCCCAACACCCCACTGAAACAGAGCCTGAAAAGGTCACACCATCCAATGATCACATTGTTAAATTCAAAAGTCTATTCTGGGTCTTCACCTCGCCTGACCCAGCCCACGAGCAGCATTTGATACAGCCGATCACTTTTCTCCTTACTGAAACACTTTATTATTCACTTGTCTTCCAAGACACCACACTCTCCCAGTCTTCTTCCTATCTCATTAGCTGCTCCTTCTAAATCCCTTTGATGCAGCCTCCTCATTTCCCTACCGTCTAAACACTGAAATACTCAAGGTTGAAGCTCAGTCCCTCAACCTCTTTGCTTCTCTATTTAAATGCATTACGTTGGTGATCTTGTCCAATTCCACAGCTTTGAATATGTGCTGACAACTCCCAAATTTATATCTCCAGGAGGAACTACACCCTCAAATTCCATATATATAGAAATAAAATAAAATTTGATCTGTATGTCAAAATAACAACTTTATAGGTACAAAACTGAACTCCTGATCATTCTCTCATATACCTGCTTCTTCCATGACCTTTCTGACCTTAGTTAATAATTACTTCAGCTTTCTGGTTGCTCAGGCCAGTCCTTGGTAATTGTATTTCTCTCAAACCCTATATCCAACTCATCAGCAAAGCCTATTGGTCCACTCTCAGTGATACCTCCATCCTTTGCCACCTCCATCCCTAAAGACCTGTTCTGAGCCACCATCAACTCTAATCTGGTTTATTGTAAGAGCCTGCCTCCTTATTTCAGACCACGGCCGCTTCAGGCAATACTCAACATAGGAGATATAGTGAGATTTTCAAAACCTCAGTCAGATCACAGGATTCTTCTGCTTATAATCTTTCAGTGCCTTTCCATCTCACTCAGCATCAAATTAAAAGTCTTCATAAAGTCTGAAAAGTCCTTTCACAATTTGGCTCCCTGTTACCTCTCTGACAGCTACTGTGCTTCTTACCGACTCATTCTGCTTCTTTCACTGTTTCTTGAACAAGCCAATCACAACCTTTCCTCAAGCCCTTTGCAGTTGTTTTCTCTGCCTCGTTCTCTCAGATATCTCCATGGCTTGCTCCCTCGCCACCTCAGGTCTTTGTTCACATTTTATCTTCTCAGTGAAGTTTTTTTACAGCCACTCTGGTTAAAATTGCACTCCATCCTCTGAGACTCCCCATCCCTTTTCCTACTTTACTTTGTTCTAAGGCACTTATTACTATTTAATATTTGATACTTATTTGTTCACTTATTGATTCATTGTCTGACTTCCCCCATTAGAATGTAAGCTTCAGGAGGACAGGAACTTTCACTGATATAGCCCCAGAGCTTAGACAATGCCTGGAACATAAGAGGTGCTCAATAAAAATCTGTTGAATACAGGAAATGTATGAATGAATGAATGAATGAACCAACTAAGGAACAAACAAACTAGTGAATGGGAGGGAAAACAAATGAAAAAACTGGGTACCCTAGTCCAGAAAAAGAAACATGTGATGAGACTGGACATACGGGAGAAAAAGGTGGTGAAGAAGAGATGAGAATATAACCATCTTTAGATGCTTGAATGATTGTGTTCATAAATAAGGAAGAGATTTGTTCTGGAAGAGACCAAAGGAGAGGATTAAAACCAACCTGTGTGGCAGCAAAAAGGCAGATTAAGGCTCAGTTAAAAGAACTTTCTAGCATTAGAAGATATTCCACAAAGAAATAGCTCCCTTGGGAAGTGGTGAGCTCTTTAGCCCGACAGAGTTTGAGCAGAACTCAGAGGGGACTCCTACAATGGCTGGCTACTTGGAGTATATGACTTCCGAGGCCCCTTCTAAGTTACCAATGTCTATGGATGCAAAATCATAAGCCAACTGTCACAATGGTCTTCCTATCTCATTGTCATCAGTATAAAAAGAGACTACAAAAAATAAAGTGAGCGTAGCTAATTATAGTTGAAGACGCCTAGCTTTCAAGGGTTTCCAAAATATTGCTCCACCCTACATATCTTACTTTTATTTACTGCCAGGGAAATTCCTAGGCTAGCCTCCTTTATTACTGAACACTTCCACATTTCCTCTTGTGGGTTAATGTCTTCCTTCACACTAAAATAGAAATCTCTATCCCTCCTTTCTACCAGCCTGACCCTACCCAAACCTCAAGTGCCCTTCCTCAAAGATGACCTATGATTGGCCTTAATGTATAGTAATCTCTCCTCCCCTGGGCTTTAATTGCTCTTTCTATAAAGTCAAAATCCATACTTCATTATACATTATATGTAGCACTATATACTGTATTCTCTGTGTGTGTATAACCAACTATTATTTGCTAATCTATTCGTGTCTGTGCCTGGGTTCTGACTATAGCACTCTCTGAAAGCTCACTGTATAGAGAATTAATGCCTCATGTACTATATATCATTTAGTGTAGTGCTGGGCACAGAGGTGGTTTCAAATAGGCCCTTACCAATTGACTGACCAATCAATTAACAAAATGGAAAATCCAGTCAGCATGCTCAAGCTTTGTCTATTGGAAATTACTTTCCTAAAAAGCATTTTTCCTTCCTTTACAGATCAATTGCAAAGTCAAAATTCAAACATTGCAGATTTCACAAACAGGAATAGCTGGTAAGTATTGGGCTTTACAAATAATGAATGTGCACATCACAACAAAAGTTGCAGATGTTTGTGAAAGTATACACATGCCGCTTATACAAGCAGAGATAGCTAAGAACCCTCCCTCCCAGCCCAAGTAAAGACTCAAAGCTGACCCCGATAGAATCCAGCATAGTTGCATGGTTTCCAAATCACAAGAATATTTCTGGGGTGTTATCTAGCTTTGCCAATTGCAAAGGAACTACATACTTATTTTGGCAAAGCTCTCTAGTTTGCTGATCCTTCAGACCTTTACCTCATCTATCATATAAATGAAGGCAACGGAGTCTGTTTCATTGGGTGACAAGCCTATACATTACACATCTCTGTAGGTGATATTGCAGTGAGGAATGGAAATAACAGCAATCTTTTTACATTACTTATTAGAGATGCTAATCCAGCTTTCTCTATGGTAGGACAATACTGTATGAAAAGAGTATGGCTAGTCTATGCTAGTCAATTATACTTATAAGTATCCTATAGGTGTCATTTGATCTCTTTAAAATTAAGATCTAAAGGGTAAATGTTCAAATCACTTATAGCATAAGGCAGTAGAATAGAATTCTTTATAATATGAAATATAGACTGAGCACATAGCATTATTTTTTCTAAAATAATAATATTTACTCTAATTTGGGGCTTACTGTCTGCCAGAGACTGTTCTAAGCACTCTAGATACGTTAAGTTATCCCATCTTCAGAAGGGTCCAGTGTTGTAGGCATTATTGTCATCCCCATTCTCTATATATGAGGAAACTGAGGTACAGAGAGTTTAAATAAGTTTCCCAAGGGCAAGCGGAGAGTTCAGAGGCATAATGAGTGCTATGCATTAGCTCCTGGAGCCAGGAAGAAGCAGATCTAATATTTGAGCTGGAACAGTCTGGCTCCAGAAATGATATTCTTAACCACTACACTATACAGCCTCTAAACAATTTGTAGGCTCTAATTGAGAGGTATGTGTAATGGTGAAAAGGACATATGTTTCACATTCACATAAGCCTGGTTTAAATCTCAACTCTGCAATTTACTAGCTGTGTGGCCTTGAACAAATTATTTAACATCTCTGAACATTGTGTTTTTCAACCCCACTGTGAGGATGATACTGCCTATCTTATAAAGTTCTGTATTTGCAATAATCTGTATAATTCATTTAGCACAGTACTTAATTTATCATTAATAACATGGTAAGTACTTAATAATTTATCATTAGTATTACTCAAAAAATATATCCAAATTTAATATCTTATAATATCTGCATAATTCTCTATTAATTCTCAGGTAAATTATTGCATAAGCTTGAAACAAATGGAAGTACATTTGGCCATAGTTCTTTAGGAAAAGACAACATTGTAGTTATATGTACCCTAATGAATATCATTTCAATATTAATAGTACTCTCATCAGAATTATTACAAAATTCTGATATTTAACCTGTTACTCAAGGGGGTTAAATCCAAGGTAAAAGCTAACCTTAGTCCACTTCACATTATTGATATATTCATTTCATAACAGATAAGTAAAAAATAAAATACAACTTCTAGTTGTATCATCAGTAAAATACATGACAATGTTGAGCAATATATGTAATGTTATTGGCTTGAAAGTTAGGCATGTCTTTTCCAAATCAGCTATAAACATTGATCTTACCCCCATTCCCTGAAGAAGTCAATAGCAATCTTCGAATTTCTTGTTTTTCCCTCTTGTAATAACTTCACATCTAACGAAGATCAATTTCCCAGGGAGTTAATCTATCAAATACAAGTACTTAAAAGAGAATAGGAATCCTTAAGTGGAACTAATACCTGGCTTTACATAGCAAGTATTACCAAGCTGGGCAGAAATACTCAGCATTGAAGATCAAAGAGGAAGAATCCCAGTCATGGCCTGCACATCTGAAGCCCCATTCCCGAGTCTAAAATGATCCTTCCAGAAAGGCCCCCTTCCACTGTCAAAATCAGGATCCTTAGTCTCTAAATTTCAAAGCGCCTTTTATGCCACAGTACACCACAACCAAAGATCTTAGTTTCTCTAGGTTCTAGGAATTCTTCCTCAAACAGCATAGCCATATGATGACTGTGCCAGCATAAAGCTACAAGGTGTATTGCGAGGCAGCGTAGTAAGGACAATTCTTAAGTCTTTTGGCACGACAGAGGCAGAGACCTAGATTTAAACCTTTGTTCTCTCTCACCTTTCGGCAGCCATAGAACCTCTCAAAATCTCCGTATTTCTTTATCTTATTCAGAGGATTATGTGATCTGTATATCTAAAACACCTATACGATAGACCCTGAACAAATGGTACATGCTACTGAGTTGTTTTAATTTTTTTTATTTTACATGCATTGTTATGTGTTGAGGTATTTTGATCCAGAACTGTTTCAAAGTACCTTTGGGAAAGGGAATTACATTAAATAGAAGTACCTCATCTTCTATTTCCAAATAAGTATCAGGGAACTAAAATGGTACCTTTGGTCGCCTTCCAGACTGGTGGAAGAGGCCCATATGCATCACTAGATGCACACCTCTGTGTGTATACGATTGAGAGAAGGGTAGGAATTACAAAGGATCTCAAACTTTTTTTGATTCTCTGTTCAAAAGGGATTATATACAATCTGAGAGAGACACGAACAGGATTAAAAGAAAACTGTCATCACAGTCTTAAATCTGTGTTTTGTTACATATGACTATACTTCCTAAACTGGACTATGAATTGGCATTTCTCATAAATGCCCAGAGAAAGTGACTTTGGCCTCTCTACCTCAAAAAGGTTCTGCCATCGTGCAAAGAAATTCATTGATTACCTAGAGTGATATAATATAGGTATGGTTTTATTATATAGTAAATCTACATTTAATAGTAACGGTAATGATAGGAATTCACCTTTATTGATATTGTACTATGCTCTATATAAAATACTTGTAAAAGCCTCACCTCATTGAATCCTCTCAACAATCCTAGGAGGTAGGCACTAGTATTCGTTTCACTTCACACATGAGCAAACGGAAGCTTAGAGAAGTTAAATAACTTGCCCAACGAGGTGGCAGCATCAGTGTTTGAACCTCACAGTCCGAAGCCCGTGCTTCTCCAAAGCCCGTGCTTCTGCCCAGAACCCTCTAATGGACTGTAGCAATTCATGGCCCAGACTGCTTTCATTGGCTGTTTGGTTTTGGGGTTTTGTTCATATTCTATTTACTACTCCAAGTTAATCTTATGCTTTTAAACACATGATTCTGAAACCGACTTTCTGTTCCATGAGGTTATTTTTTGAGTGTCCTTAAAAATAAAGAGCTCTTTACTTGTCCTTTAAGGTATCTCTTTCCTTCGTATTTCTCTGGCATAGACCAGCTCCTCAAATCTCTGTCTAGTGAACAGTGAATCCAGCTTCCTTTTTCCTGACTCCACTTCTCTCTCTCAAGCTCTTCCCCAAGTGTCTCCCCAGTCTGATCCCAGCTGCCTCCGGCCGGTGCCTCCAGAATGGTCTCTGGTCTGTCCCTCCCCCCACGTGCTCTAGGTCTGGCTGTGCTGGGACCTACAAGCATCTGCATCCCCACTTCTCCTGACTACTGTGGTTACAAGGGGCCTCTTCTGAATGCAGACAGCCAGTCAGCCAAGTCGAAATTTATACCAGAAATCTATTACCTAATTTTTAAACAAAATGACATGAAATCAGACTTGAAGATATCAAAAACATGTCTCGTTTTTGATTTAAGCAAGAAAATCCACATTGTTACTGCTTCCACCACAGAATAATTTACTGCAACAGGAGTTCTGGATCTTATGCCAAAAATGAGGTCCTCTAACCAATGTCAAGGCCAATTATCTTGTGGTAGATCCCACAACAAAAGCAGACTATTGTGATTAGAGTCAGAAGCACCACCCAGAGAAGTTGGAAAGCTTCTGGGGATTTCTTAAGGTTAGTTTTTATTTTTTTTCCTCCCTGTGTGTCTGCTTAAATAAACTACCAGAAACTTTGTGTGTGGCCACTGAACATCGCAGATTAGTTCGGAGGACAATGCAAGGGGTGATCAGTTGGGAGTGATGTGCTGCAGGTTTGTTTTGATTTGAGCAGGAGCCATGCTGCAAGGCTGTGTGCCTGTGACACTGCAAGGATGACCCTAGCCAAGCCCCTCGGTGTGTCACAACCTCCTCCCTGCCCCAATCTCCTTCCCAAACAGGCCATCCTGCAGTTTCTTACTGGGAAGGGAAAACCCAGGTGGCTAAATTCAGGAGCACGTACCCCACAGTAAAGAACTGTCTCATCTCCTGTCTCCGAGACCTCATCAGTTGCTTATACTCCCCAATCCGGAGCTTTTTGCCATCAACGATGCAGGTGCGTTTCGGTCGAGGTTTGTATTTATAGTTCGGGTACTTCTCTAAGTGAATTTTGCTTAGCCGGGCCTGCTCTTCATAATAAGGTTGCTTCTCTTGGTTGGACATGGATTTCCAGCGAGACCCTACACATAAAAACAGCCGTAAGTACCCAAGTGGTCAAGGCAACATATTTCTGGCAAATACAGCTAGATATACTTTCCCACGTTTCACTCACCTGTGCTCTGCTAGTCTTTTAGACTATAGAGCAAAGAAAACTTGTGTATGTAATACATTTATCATTTCAATAATTTAAAGCTGGTGTTACGGTAAGTGTATTGTTTTAAAACATTGTCTTTGCTGCTTAAAGATCACCTCCTATACCAAAGTCTTTCCCCATCCATCTGCCTATCTCTCTCAAGACAGTTCAAAACCGAACTTCCTAAGCATACTTTCAAGTATGACAGGATTCTCAGGAAAAGCTGTCATGGTTCCAGAAATTACAACCTCTCTTTCACTCCAAGCATCTTTAGCAAAGCTATCCTTTGAGAAGATGTCAGCTGATGTTGATATCCTTCCATATATAAAAACCTACTGTGCACACTGTCTTCCCTATCCTAGGGTAATTAAAAAGCCTAAACTCCACTTAAGAAGTTAAAGCTTTAGAACCGGAAGGTACAGTTGGAATTATATATACCAGTTTCAAGTACTATAAACGTTCATTCAAAGCTGTACCAATGAAAGTACAAAAATTTTTAATATGGTTTATACAGGAAGAAGGAAAAGTATTCACTTCTCTAATATTGTTTATAAAGAATTATCTAAACACTTGACGAAGAAGGGATGTATTTTTTTACATGTATCAAATTGCATTTTTGTGTCTCGCTGGTGAATAAAGCGGTAACAGCTGTGCTGACTGGATGTTAGCTATTCTTCAGAGGAGATTTTTCATACATAAACAAATGGAAAAGTTGTACAAATATTCTCTGTAGCCAGCGATACCCTGGTCTGCTTTAATAGCACATCCATCCCTGTTCTTTCCTGATTGTGTGGAAATTGTGTAGAAAGTCTATGCACATAGGCTCCTCAGAGTTCCACTGGCTTCCAGCAGCTTAAAGACCCAGTTAACAGAAGATTCTTGGTACTCTTGTGCTTAAAAGTTTACATTTAATGAATACACTTACTATATTCTTAATAATTTTTTTTCACAGAACGCACACCAATAATATAGATTCCCCACAGCTGCCAAAATGGAAACAGAGAGGTTCTGTACCCATCTGAACACTTACTCATACTGCTACTAAAATGGCAAAAAAAAAAAAAAAAAAAAAAAAAAAGAGAGAGAGAGAGAGACAGAGAAAATTTCAGTTAGATATCAAACTTTAAGGACAGAGGAACACTGATTTTCTTTTGAATGTCCATTTGGAAAAATCGAATCTATGCATTGGGAGTCTCTTGGTTTGAAAGGTATTTAAATTCAAAGGAATAATACCCCCTATGCAGATCTCTGAATCTCTAAAAATAAACTTAATTGTAATGACATTTAGTATCCATTGTGACATTCAAAAGTCAAAAGGAAAAAAAGGGAAAATTTGTATTTTAACATTTCACCACTATTTGATCTTATGTATGTTTTAAATTTTCTTAGAGGTCACTGCCTCAAAATGTCTCAGAACTGAGTTAAATTATTTATACAGTGACAAAACATGTGTATTTGTGTATGTCCAGATCACTGATATTTACTCAGGTTAAATATTTATTGCTTTTGAACAAAACATTTAAAAAATGAAAACCACAGTTTAAGTCTCTAATGTTTTTCGGCTTCTTAAACGGCTCCCTTTGAGATTTTGTCACATCATGACAGCTTAAATAGAACAGTGCCTTCTGTGTTTTTTCTTTTTAAAGAGGAAACATGTTGACTGTAATGCTGCATGTTGAATAAAATATGTTCAATATGTTGAGCACAATGATTCCAAACTGTATAATGTGCACGAGGCAGGCTTTACACTAATAGAACAAGGCTTGAGTTTAATCCTGAGAAATGGGAGAATCACTCTGGCAATTTACCACAAAATGGGCCTCTGCCCTGTGGTCTAATGCGTTCAACTCACTGCTATGAAATTGAAACGAGTCATATCTTATTAAAGTAAATGTAGTTTTATTTTACAAGTTTTAAAGTTCTCATCAGAGGTACTGTTCAACACTCCATGGACTTCACACTACGTGGGGGCTCACCCCTAGTCCTTGATGAGTTCTTTCAGAGGGATGTGTGAACCCACGGATACTAAAGCAGGAAACTGTAGGGTCTATGAGTGTTTCCAAGGTTTCATAACAACTTATGAATGTAAGAAGACTGAAGAAGAAAAAGAGATAAAGCTTGTCTCCGTGATTCCTGTTTAGCAGTGACCTCTCAGAGGTGCCAAAATCACAGTATTAGCACATACTACAAATAGTTTTGTCTCTAAAACAAGTTTTTAGTCAGTCTTGCCCCGGCACATTATGGAGGTAGTATCTCCTAAACCTAAATGCCACACTCTGGAGTAGGGGTTTCAGAGACGATGAAAAGGCTCCTGTGGCAGCTTGCTGGGCTACATTTCACTTCTGCAAACCAGTCTCCTCTAGGTGTCAAGTGATACCCCTGCTTTCCACGCTTGGGACACTCCTGGGGTAGAAGGTCAGCATGAGCTGCTGCACTCACCTAAAATTTTGCTAATGTTGGAGTTATGCATGTCGGGGAAGGCCTGAAGGATTTTCCTCCTCTCATCCTTTGCCCAAACCATGAATGCATTCATTGGTCGCTTGATGTGTGGCTCACTGCTGGCCCGGCCACGCGCATCCCTGTAGACTCGTGCTTCCGCCACGGTGGCGCCTCCTGTTGGCCAACAATAATACTGCTGTAGTTTAGCTGCAGAGCCATTCATTGCTTTACTTCCTGTAACGTCAGGGCAGGAGAACAAGATGGGGGCAAATCGTTATTATCTGGATGATGTAACACAGCTTGCTGCCCGGTTCACCTGTTTTCCCAAGGCCGCTCTCCTTTGCCAAAAATTGCAGCCACTTCAAACTGTCTCTTTCCCTCAAATAAAATTCTCTTTCACAATATTGTTCATTGGCCAGTGTTGTTCTCACTGCCTGGAAGGAAGCCCCTTCTTCTATTTCTTCATGCTAAATGCCACTTACCCTTCGAGGCCTAGTCAAATATAGTGTTTCACGAATTAATGAATTCAATAAAAAGTATTAATTGAGCAATTACTGTGAGGTAGGCTTTATGTCAGGTGCTAGGGAGACAAAGGTGAATAAAACAGCCCCTGGTTTTTAAGGAGCTCACAGCTAAGAGGGGAGACAGACCCCAAAAGACAGTAATCACAGAGTATGTTGTCTTTATAATATTGAAGTGAACAGGCTGCCAAGAGTGCACCAGACAGGACAGTCAGCTAAAGCCCTTGGAAGATGAATAAAAATTAGCATGTGAATAGGGGGAAGGTGATTAGGACAAGAAGGGTAACTCAGGCCACAGGAAGAGCATTTGCAATGATGCTCACCAGGCTGCATTCATTTCTCTTTCTTTAATGCTACGTGCTCCTAAGTAATTACTTGTTTATGTGACTATTTCTCTCTAATTTTTCCACTCCATCCACAGGAATATGAAACCCCTCAAGTTAGCATTTATGTTGTACTCATTCTTGCATCCCCAGGATTTCCCACATAATAGACATTCAATAACTCTTTATTAAGTAAAAGATTGTTTGGTTTTCAACTCACATGCAAAAGTAGTACACTCCAAGGCATTCGTTTCAAGAGTTGGGATATATTTTTCTGCTGTTCTGCTGTTTAAGCGTAGTTCTTTAACATCCCCCTACAAAACTATGTCTAAATTCCTGATATTTTATAGTTTCCAAAAAGGTGACTCTAGTAACATATTAGATTGAAAGCTCCTTGAGGATATGGCAGGAACAGGCTCTCGTTCACTGCTGTATCCCTAGGTTCCAGTAAAGCACCTGGCATATAGAGTTTCAATTAACAGAATACATTAAATTAATGAATGATTGAAGAAATGATTGAGGAGTGAACAGCCCTTGCTTGTTTTCATGCACTGTACCAGCATGACACACGGACGCATGCTTTACAACGTGGCAACTACTAAATATCTCCCTATAGATTGAGAACTCCTATAGTTCAATGTGACGTTGGACAGATGGCAAGCCTGGGCTTTTACTATATAAACCAGAAAACCTACTCCCAAAAGTTTAGAAGCAAAATATACATTAAAACCAACATTGCTACTTTTTTGAAAAAAGTAAATCCTTTCAGCTCAGTGGTGAGATTCTACAGAACAACGTGACCCAATCAATCTCTGGCCCTTCTCCTCTATTTCCAGATACCTTGATTAACTAGAAATTTGTTTGTGTCTGAGCTAGTAATAAATTACAACATTAAAATGCACTATTATTTGGCAAATATGGCCATCATTTGTTGCAAACAAAAGACAGGATAAAAGGGCCGAATTGGCTAATATTGTCAATTCTTTTCTAAACATGAGGGCAGTGGGGCCACTTTCTGAAGACCACACAAAAATAACATGTTTTATAAACTGGCTTTCTTTTAGGCCTACTAGACAGAATGATCCCTTACATGAAAAGACTCAGATCCCAAGATGCATAACTAATATGCTACCTTTTTGCCACCATACCCACAGTACATTAATTTCATTTAAAATGCACTGACCATACAGGATAAATTGATTTCACTTTATATGGGTTTGACAGCCATGTTTATTGTGCAGTGAAATGTAGTGTAGCTTCCAGCTGACAATATCCATCAACACAGGGCAATATGCTGACTGCTGGGCCAGATGAAGGCATACATTACTCTGGAAGTGAAACACTCATTCAGATACGACAGTGTCTTCTCCTGAGGATCACCATAGTAATTTATGATGCCCTCGGTGCCATTACTTTACAACTGACATGGATTCAGCAATTTATATACTTGCTTGCATACACATAAAAGGAGACAGGCTTGTGGAGGATGTCAGATGCAAAAACATTTCAATATTATTCTAAGTTAACTACAATGCCACAGGTGATTAACATTTGAGATCTGCTTTTACTGTCCTAGCTTTCTCTCTACCTCTAGCAAAACCAAACAGCCATTTATTTATTTATTTACTCATTTATTTCTTAATTTAAAGGATGGATTTTATTTATTTATTAATTTAAAAGATGGATTTTTATTGTGAATGGGATCTTTTAATCTTTTACAGACTGATAGCAATCATGGAGGATTTTCAGATTCTGGTTTTACTAGATCTTCTGCTCTATACCAAGTGATTCTCCCAGATATGTCATATGTATGCCCAATCTCTCTCCCTCTCATTCCATTCCACAGTTTTTGCATACCCTTCCCACTCGCTTCTATCTTACTAAATTTTACCCTTTTCCAAGGAAGAGAGATCAGGTCCGACCCCACCAACTGCCCGACAATGACCTTGCCCTTCCCTCCTATAGTATATATTGTCTGTATGACACTGACACTGAATCAGTTACACGGCAGATCTCTAGGACTCACAGCGAATGCTCTCAGAAATTAAGAATTCAAGCATAGTACGTAGCATAAAATGCAAATTAAGAAAAGGAAAATAGAAAATGTTCCAGGTCATGCACACATCTCTTTTTTTCTTTCTTGCCTCCTCTTTTCTTTTCCAAGGGGAATCAACTGAAAAAACAATTGGGATACCCTAAGCAAAATTAAGAATGTTGTGTCAATAAACCATGATTTGGGAAAAAGAAGAGACTTATTCAGGGAGACCAAGGTTTGAAACCACTTTTAAACTAGACCGGATATCTGATCAGAGTCAGAATTTTAAGAAAGTATTAAGAGGCCACAAAGTCGAAAGAATATTTAGATAAGTGTTCTATAATGTCTCCTACAATGTCTCCACTTTGCTTCATGAAACAAAATGGTTAGGGAATTATGGTTGCAACAGTAGAAATACATATGACTGGATACGTGTGTTTAAATTCAGAAATTTAAAAATGCAGACTGCATATTATAAACGCTCTTTTATAACAGATAAGGAAAATTCTATAGAATACTATAGAATTGTTTTCAAAAGGTATGCTATTAGTCTGAATATTTGAAGCCTAAAATCTACTTTCTGTTCTAATTAACTTTATTTTTTTTGAGTTTCCACCTTTTTTATTTTTCAAATTAAAAAAAAATTAAGGTTATAATTGATAAATAACATTACATCAGTTTCAAGTGTACAACATAATGATTTGGTATTTGTATATATTGCAAAATGGTCACCATAAGTCTAGTTAACATCTATCACCACTCATAATTACAAAAATTATTTTTCTTGTGATGAGGACTTTTAAGATTTACTCTCTTAGCAACTTTTAAACATGCAACACAGTATTTTTAACTACAGTTACCATGCTGTACATTATATCCCCATGACTTATTTATTTTATCTAATTAACTTTAAAATCTACCTATCAAGTGTGACTTCATACTGCTTCATTCATTTTGAAATAACATCAAGTTTTATAAAAGAGTCCCTTTATCCTAAAACAGCCAATGTTCTCTGTCAGAATCCAGAATTGTCCTAGGAATGTATCACACTTGTATGAGGCAGCTTCTTTTACTTTTAATAGCAGAGGAATCATTGGTGAGTTCACCGTTCATGACATGTCTTCTCACGGAAAGCAGTTAGAAGAAGTCTAGAACCACAGCTCTGTACCTGCAGAATATTGCTTTCCAGCTGACTTGCATTTGCATCAGCAAAAGCATTCCTACACGACAGACCATTACTGAAAGGCCAGGAGGTCAACAGCACCACACTAGGCACCAAGGGAAAGCATTGGTCCCCTGTATTCCAAGAATTCCTGCTTTCTCTCCAACTTCCCTGAGGAGGCTGGGATTGATAATTCATCCTTTAGCTCCCATATCACAGTTTGTGTAAAGGCAAACTTTCAGTTAGATAAAGATAGTTCGTCTATGGGGAGAAAACAGAAATTGCAAAGGCAAAGACCTCCTTAGGAATCTGTGATTTAAATGATTTAAAGAGAAGACAGAAAGTTGAGTTTTTCCAGGTGGATTGGAAAAAAGGCCAGTTTAACCATCAGAGCTTATGGCAATGGTCCTAAACTAATCCGAAAGAGGCCCCTTTCCTGGGTAAATTCCAAGAGTTATGTGAGTGAATGAGTAAGTGTTTGGTACGTGTTTTCGTATACATAAAGTTCTCACTAAGGATGAACTCGGGCTAATTCTATCATGTGCCTACTAATCATTTATCCATGCATTAATTCAGCAAATACTTTTGACAGATTTTAGGTGTACCCAGCATTGTGATGAGGTATACAAAGTATAATAACACGTGCCTTGTTTATAAGGAATTTGGTCCAGTGAGGGAAACAGACACAAATAAAACATTTTAAAAACAGAATGAGTGCTAACAAAGGTAATTTAAAAACCGTATAAAAGCAGAGAAATGAAGCTATTAATGTTATTGGAATGGACAGAGATGAGTATCAGGGAGGCTTCAGAGAAGAAGTGGTGCGTGAACAGCATCTTAAAGAAAGAGTAACAATTTGCCAGCAGGTATGAGTGTGAAAGCATTCCAGGCTGGAGAATCAGTGTAAATAAAGGCACAGGGTTACAACAAAAGCACAGTACGTTTTAGGGAATAAAAAGAAGCTGGCTATGGCTTGGGCTTATAGAAAAAATAGGGGACTACTAAGAGATGAAATTTAAAGAGTAAGTAGGGACCAGATTGGTTAAGTATCCTGGAATGCCAAACAAGTAATTTGTTAAGTTTTTTAAGCTGGGTAGTGACATGAATAAATATGTTCTAGAAGAGGTTCAAATGGAAACTAAGTGAGAATTTACCACTAACTATTCTCAGTGATTATTAGTGAATTGATATTAAAGAATAGAGAAAAATATAGTGAATAAAATACCTCCTCACAGGCCCATGAAAAGTTACATTTTGTCAGACAAAATGTGATGTATGCAAAAAATTCTCCTCTGGGATCTGGCTGTAATGGCTGAGTAGCTTATATTAGACTAACCCTCGAGTAGATACTAATTATAAACTCTGGAAAATATATGGAAAAACAACCATTTAAAGTCATTTGATATCTACCAAAATTAAGAAGAAATGGGAGAGGATTCAATCCTCGAAAGAAAAGAATTTCACTGAGATCCCTGTTTTCATAGTTTTTCCATGAAGGCACACCCCAGACTGCGTAGCATCTTCATAGGATCTTCTGACAATTTAATCCAATTCAGACTGACTTTCTGTTTGCATTCTAACCACTCCACAAGTTCAATGGGATCATCAAGTAATATAACTGCCTCATAGCACAAAAATTTACATTTTTAATAGAGGAAGATAACAGAAGCCAGAATTTCTATAATTTATAATCCACAATGCATAATATAAAATAAAAAATTACTAGTTGTTCAAACAACCAGGTAAATGTGACCCAGAAACCAAAGTGGGAAAAAAAAGAAGGGAGAAAAAGAAAAAAGTCAACAGAAAGTGAGATGAGTCAGATTGTGTAATGAGCAGATAAGGGCTTTAAAATAACCATTCTAAATATGCTCAAGGACTTAAAGGAAAAGATTGTCATGATGAATGTATAGATGGGGGAAAACTCAGCAGAGAAATAAAACTATAAAAAGAAAGAAATGGAAATTCAGGAACTGAAAAATATACTTGAGATGAAAATTCACTGAATAGCCTTCACAGAAGTTTGGAGTGTAGATAAAGGGCTAGTGAACTTGAAAATACATCAAAAGAAATTATGAATAGCCTCAAAAACAGAAAGAATGAAAGCTTAAACGGTAAATAGAGACTCAGCAACATGTAGAATATTAAGTGTTCTAAAATATGTGTAACTAGAGTCCCATAAAAAGAGAAGGGAGAATCAAAAGCGGAAAATATTTGAAGAAACATTGGCTGAAAAATTATCTGAATTAGTAAGAAACATCAATTTATAGGTTCAAGACATTTAGATAGATGCAGGCATAACAGACTCAAAGAAAACCACACCTAGACACGAGTCAAACTGCTGAAAACCAAACACAAAAGGAAAATTCCAAAGAAAAAGAACACATTACACACAAGGTAACAGTAAAACAAATGATGGCTGATTATTAGAAACCATGAAGTTTAGAAAACTAGAGAACATCTTTAGAATGCTGCAAGAAGAAAAAGAATACAGCAATTCGGAGTTTTACACAGTGAACATATGCTTCAAAAATGAATGTGAAATATGTTTTCAAGTAAATGAAAGCTGAGAGAATGCATTACCTCCAGACCCATACTAAAAGAGATATTCAAGGAAATTATTCAAAATGAAGAGAAATGACATCTGACAGAAACTTGGATATGCAGGAATAAAGGAAGAGCATCAAAAATGATAATCATGTGACTAAATTAAAAACTTTTCTGGATTTAATTAATAACAGATTGTTTAATGTTTTCAAAAGACAAGGGACTATTTAACATGAAACACAACATTGTATTGTAGGGTTTATAACATATGAAGAGGTAAAATATGTGAGGACAAAGCACATTAAAACAATGGACAAGGGTAGTAACGGAATTAAATTGTTCAGGGTTTCTTTATTTTATGAGAAATGGTATAATTTTAACTGTAAGGCTGCACAGTGAATCACTAGAAAACACAACTAAAAAAAAATACAAAGAGGTATAGCTGAAATGTCAATAGAGTAATTCAAATGGAAGACAAAAAAAAGAAAAGGATTCCAAAGGAGACAATAGTAAGATCGGTGGTTGCCATGCCTGGGGGAAGGATGAACAGGGAGAACACAGAGGATTTTTAAGGCAGTGAAAATACTTTGTATGATATAATAATGACAGATGGGTATGTGTTATTCTACATTTGTTCAAACCCACAGAATGTATACCAAGAGTGAACCCTAATGTAAACTATGGACTTTGGTTGATTACGATGTCAAGGTAGGTTCATCAACTGTAACAAGTGTAACCATTCTGGGAGGTTGTTGGTAAGGGGAGAGGCTATATGTATGTGGGGACAGGGGGTATATGGGAAATCTCTGTATCTTCCCCTCCATTTTACTGTGAACCTTAAACCGCTCTGAAAATATATAGTCTTTAATAATAATAACAATAATAATAATATTCAATGAAAGGAAGGAAAGGAAAAACAGAAGGCCAAAAACTGAGAAAACAAATAGCAAATGGTAAGACTTAAGCCCATCAAATTCAGTAATTACATTAAATAGAAATGAATTAAACAATACAATTAAAATCAGAGATTTTCAGAATGGATAAAGAGTAGAAATAAATGAAATAGAAAACAAATGCAATAAAGACAATTTACAAAGCCAAGGGTTAGTATTTTGAAAAGATCGATAAAACTGGTAAACCCCTAGTAAGACTGATCAACGAAGAGACACCAAAGTACCAATATTTGGATTGAAAGAGGGTATTTCACTACAGATACTACTCACATTAAAAGATAATAAAGGAATATTGTGAAGTACTTAATTTCAATAAACTTCACAACTTAGATAAAATAGACAAATTCCTTGAAAGATACAAACTACTAAAATTCACTCAAGAATAAATAGAAAACCAGAATACTCTTATAGCTAATAAAGAAATTAGATTTACAACCAATGACCTTCCAACAAAGAAAATGCCAATCCCAAATGGTTTCTGTGGTAAATTCTTTCAAACATTTAAGGAAAAGCTAATAATAATCTTACACAAACTAAGAAACTAGACGAAGAAAGAACACATCCAAATTCATTTTATGAGGCAACATCATACCCTGACAGAGATTTGAACATAAATGCAAAAATTTTTAATAAAATATTAACAAATTAAATCCAGCAACATACAAAATGGATAATAAATCGTGACCAAGTAGGATATGTATCAGGAATGTATGATTGGTTTAACATTTGAAATTCGGCAATCTAATTCACTACATTAACAAAACAAAGGGAAAAAACATGATCAAGCCAATCGATTCAGAAAATGATTTCGACAAAATTCAAAACCCATTCATGTTAAAAACTCTCAGGAAACTGGCAATAAAAGGAAAGTTCCTCAGTCTGATAAAAGACATTTAAGAAAAACCTATAGAACATCATAGCATTTAATAGTGAACCATTGAATCCTTTCCCCCAAGAAAAAGAACGAAGCAAGGGATGACTACTCTCCACCATTGCTAATCAACACTTTTCTGTAGGTAAGGAAATAAAAAACATATAAACTGGAAAAAATAAGTAATATTATCTGTATGTACAGATAATATCATTGCTTACATAGGAAATCCTAAGGCATCTACAAAATAATTATTAGAACAAGCAAATTTAGCAATATTGCTATATACAATATAAAAATACAGAAATCAATTGTATTTCTATATGCTAGTATCAAACAATTAGAAAGTATTTTCTATGTTTACATTCATAATAGCATCAGAAAATAAAATACTTAGGAATAATTTTAACCAAAAAAATGTGCAAGAGCTCTATGCTGAAAACGATACATTTGTAAGTTAAAGAAGACCTAAATAAATGGAGGAATATACCATGTTCATAGATCAGAAGACTCAATATTGTTAAGATGTCAATTCTTTCCTAATTTATCTATAGATTCAACCCAATCCCAATAAAAATTCCCAAAAGACTTTTTAAAGAAATTAACAAGTTGATTTTAAAATTTATATGAAAAATAAAGCAGTAAGAACAGCCAAAACAAACTTGAAGAAAGTTGAAGGATTCAAACTATCTTATTTCAAGACTTACAGTAAAAAAGTACTCCATGACACTGTAAAAGCTAGAGTAATAAGGACAGTATGGTATTAGTAAAGCATAAACAAATAGATCATGGAACAGAATAGAGAGTCCAGAAGTAAACCCTTACATATATGGTCAACTTTCAATAAACACCTAGGGTATTAAAGTGGGAAATGCGAGTCTTTTCAACAAATAGTGCTAGAACAAGTGGATAAATATGTGGGAAAAAAGTAAACCTCAATCTCATCATATACTACACTCAACAGTTAATTTGAGATGAATCATAACAAAGCCCAAGATAAAAACTCTAACACTTATTAAGGAATACATACGGGATATTTTAGTGACCTTGGAGTAAGCAAACATTCTTAAATATGACATATAAAGCACAAAACATACAAGAAAAATGACAAATGGAAATTTATCAACTTTAAGAGTCCACTCATCAAAAGTCATTGTTAAGAAAATGAAATGTCAAAGCACGGACTGGGAAAAATATTCACAATACACATCTAACAAGAAATTGTATCGATAATATATAAAGAACTTCTGCAAAAAAAAAAAAAAGTAAACAATTGAATTTAAAAATGGGCGAAAGATTTGAACAAACATTTTACAGAAAAAGATGGCCCAATAGTTATGGCCCCATAGCACATGAAATGGTAATCCATATCATTAATCATAAGGAAAATACAAGTTAAAACTGCAATGAGATACCATTTCCCACTCACTAAAATGGCTTACAACACTAAAAATTGGCAGGGATATGGAATAACTGGAATTCTAATATATTAGGGGTAGAAGTGTAAATTGGCATAACGATTTCAGAAAACATCTTGGCAGTTGATTATAAAGGAAAATATACACTTACCTATGACCCAGCAATTCTACTCCTGGGTACTTACCAAAAATAAATGAAAACTTTTTTCCAGAAATTGATTTTTATAATATCATAGCAGTTTTATTCATATAACCCAAAATGGAAAATAACTGGAAAATGGACAAATTGTAGTATATATCCATACAATGCAGTGCTATTGAAAATAAAACTGTTTTAACACTTATATTTTAAAAAAAGATAAAATAAAAGAACCAAAATAAAACAGAAAACCAATCAAATAAACAAAAGTGACCTTTTCTGAAAGGTTCTTTTCTCTGTGGACATAGATCATTGTGAACTCAAAAAGATGGCCTCTTTTTCCAAAAACAATCAATACAAAGGGCAAAAAAAAAAAAAAAAAAAGCTTATTAATGAAAAGAGACATAAATATATACCATTGGGTTGCTTAACAATCACAGTATTTTAGACTACCTCAGTCTATCAACAGAATAGTTGATTTTCTCCAGTGGGATTTTGGAAAGATTTACATTTGATAGTCCCTCATTTGGGTTAATAGAGAAAATGACAGTAAGTGCATCAGAAACAAAGCTGTGGAAGACGAATTTTAGTAGGGGACATTAACAAATAGAAAAGAAGAGTATTAATATTACACAGGTCAGATTTTTTTCACCATGTTTATCCTACCAAGTCTCAATACGGTAGAATTCTAATTCACTATATTGTAGGCATGGCTGACAGCTATCCGTCTATGATTATGGAACTTTCTACTTTGCATTCCTCCTTTCTGCTAGAATGAGAACTTGCTTTCATTATAATAAGGCTGCTTGGAATTCAAATTAATTTTCTTTTGGCAAAAAACAAAACAATTTGGCTATCTCAGTGATTTACTTGACAGAAAAATTCTATAGCTGAGCAAGAGTCTTAATCCTTAGGGAAGTGATGCGCTCATCTTCTGAGAAGAAGGGATGCCAGGGGTGAAGAGTATGGTTTGTTTTCTCTGCCTTTTATAAATGATTAGCTAGATAGACTAGCAAAGAATGACCTACAGATGGGTGTCACAATTTGAAGAATGCAAATGCAAAATATGGATGGCATAGTTCTTTTGAGCTAGAGGTTGGTGAAAAAATAGAAACCAGTGGTGCAGGAACAAAAGATGAACTGCCTGTGGTACTTGATTAAGGTGTTAATTCTGCATCTAATGTAGGAGAAGGCCATAGGCAAAAGTTCATTTCCTTGTTTTCATTTTAAATTTCTTTAATCCCACTAAAAACAAATACCATACTTACCTCAATTATTGAACTCATCTATATGAAGAAATCCACCAAATAAACTAGGTAAGATAGATAGATGATAGAGATAGATAGATAGATAGATAGATAGATAGATAGATAGATAGAATACATATAAAGAAAAAATTCCATTGGGTACTTTGGAAGCAGACATGTCACTATTCAGAGTACCAAAGTAATTCTTTAAAGAACAATTTACTTTTTTGATGGGACTAGCCCAGAGTTCGGTTTCCAGATCAGGAACACTAGATGTGCTAAGTAATTTTGTGTGTTACATGCCACTGAGTCAGCTCCAACACCTGGCAACCCTATGAATGAATGACGTCCATGACGTCCTGTGCTCAACAGCCCTGCTCAGACTCATGCCTATGGCTTCTTTTATGGAGTCAATCCCTCTCATATTAGGTCTTCCTCTTCTGCTGCCTTCTGTTTTTCCCAGCCATATTGTCTTTTCCAAAGAACCGTGCCTTCTCATGATGTATCCAAAGGAGGACGGCTTCAGTTTCGTCATTTTTTTACATAATATTTTACATACAAAATATTACAAAGTCCTTTTAGTAAATACATTACCTTAATCTTCTTCACAATCCTTTGAAATGAATAGGAGGGTAGATATATTTGTCCCAGTTTATAGACGAGGAAACCAAGGCTCAGAGAGTTATGTTACCTTCTTCTGAAATAACCAGTTGCTAACGTACTGCTCCTGAGAGGCAGAGCTAGATCTAGAATGGAGGTCTCCCTTTCAGTCTGGTGCATTTCCCCTACACCAAAGCTACCCCAGGCGCTACTCAGTGATCTGAAATAAGTCTGAATTTCAAAGCCCTCCGTTTCTTGGCGGGAACATTACTTTCCCCCTGTAAAGATGCCATTTCCCTGCACAGCTAAGCACATTAGAGAAGCCCATTACTAGTTATGAAGTTCATGCCACTGTCTAATTGTCTCTGAAATACTGCCCCACCAAACATGCAAGAACATTCAAAGAAAGCACAAAAGACGGAAATTACAGCAGGGATTAAAACGATGATAAAATAATGCGTTCCTTGGTTGCAGAATTATGAGCAAGTGTTATTGTGGATAAGACTTCCATTTTTCCCTATTGGAAACTCCATTCTCTTAAAAGATCAACAAGAAGAACCAAAAGGGAATTCCCTAAGGTCAGCTCTAAGGAAACATAAACCTCTAATTCAATAACTCTGCTACTGCTCTGAAAAAAGGCTTTATTATTGCAACATCCATATGGAGCCAATTGGACATTAATGACTAATCAATCCCTCCCCTTTCTATTCTACTTAAAGTGTCACAAACCATGTTTAGATTAGCCCATTTCCTGCTTAGGATTGCTCAAGATGTCTTTTGTTCTTTCAGGACCAGCCTGATGGAGGCAGCTTAAACAAACACACGTCCAGAGTGGCGCAGGAGTTATAAAGTGCCATATGTGAATGAACAAAGGGGCTATACTAAAGCCTTTTGTGGTATTTGTTAATGTTTTTCATCTGAGCTTAAAAAGGCTTAATGACTTTGTGGTGAGCTGATGCATGTGGCTCGTGGCTTTGCAAAATGAAGGAAATTCTAACCAGTGATACACCAGTCTGTGTTTTTAAGTCTCTTGCTTTCAGTTTTGGTGCCTTTGTTTACTTTTTTTTTTTTTAATTCTCAAGTTATATTTGCTCTACACAGATAGCTAAACAGAGCCCTTTATCTTGTTTCAACTATAGGTTCCAAGAGCAATTGGGATAAGTTATATGATTCTCTGTTTTAATGACCTGAACATAGCAGAGAACATCAAATATTCCACTTATTATCTATGTGCTATTTGTATGCTCAGGAAGAAGGCTTACAAACTGTTAAATCAGGCAAAAAGACATCATTTAAGTTTGAACCAGAAACTACTGTGGATGAATTAAGACAATAGTAGGTCTGGTCTCCCAAGTTTTCAGGAGAACCAGGCTCAGATTCAAGTCAATTCCCTTGGAGAACACAGAGGCTGGTGAAAAGCTGGCAGACTAAATAATTCATGTTGCTCAGTAGCTTCTGGCTTAATCCAACTCAATATACGACCGTAGCCTCTACATGAAATTAAGAAGCGCAAACCAAGATGAAGCAAATCTCAGAGTTCATTAACAAAGATATCACAAATCCATCCTCTCTCATTTCCATCTTTATCACTTGATTGCTTTGGCCTGTCTCTGCTGGACTATTATAAATACTAGCCTTCTAGCTGATATCCTTACTTCCAGTTTTGCATCCCCTGACCCCACTTAAATACCTCTTCCTAATTTCAGCCAGAGGGATCCATCACAAATGCAATTGTGATCAAACCACTCCTATATTTAAGTCTTCAATGGCTCCCTAATGCCCCAAAGATAAAGTCCAAATGTCTGAGCATGGTATACGAAGCCTTCCAGGACCTGTTCTCTATCTGTGTGTTCAGTTCCATCTCTGGTGACTCTACTTGCAATTTTTTTTGTTTTGTTTTGCTTTATATTACTGAACTACTTCTAGTTCTCTATACATTGTGTTGTTTTATACTGGAATTTGTGCTTCCTCTTTTTCGGGAATTTCCTGTCCACCTTACAATCATTCACTCATAGACTCATGACAGGAATCACCTTCTCCTGGCAGTCTTACCTACTTTGTCAGGTTGGGCTAAGTATTTTATGCTCCTACAGCACCCTGTGCCTACCTGTGCCTAAGTATTTAGTACATTTCATCCAAATCACCAGCTGAATGTGCCCACCTTCTTCACGAAACTGTGCACCCCAAAAGGGCAGGGGCTGCATTGTGTCTGATTCAAAACTGCTTTTCCATGGTCTGGTGCAAAAACTGGCATAAGGTTAAGTACTCAAACGTCACAGCAGAGAGCAGCGGACATCTTCGACAGTGAAAATTTTAGAGTAAGACTCAGATGTCTACATGTTGCATTAGAACTTGGGAATTTCTGAAATCTGATTTTGTATAAACCCCATTTTATTTCTTATATTCCTTTAAGTCCTTTGCCTTACTCGAGCTCGCTGTAAGATAAGAATGGCTTTGATGGGAAATTGTACCCACAGTTGTTTGGAATTCAGAGATCGTTTGTTCTAATCTTACTTCTTTTATTGACTTGCTACACTGCACAATTCTGAAATCCCAGACTCTCTACTTCTGGGGAAATCTTGAAAATATGGTAAGGCAAGTGTAGGGTTTTTTGGAAATGTTAAACCTCAAAGTTGTTTGAATGCTGTAGTGTTTATGGGAATATATAAAATGGAAGCATGTATTCAAACAGGCATGTGATGGGACCTTCTCTAGATAGCAATCATTATGAAACAGGTAAAACATGCTCATAGAATTAGAGAATTTTAATATGAGAGAGATATTAAAGATCATCTAATACACATTCCTGAAACTGAAGTTTAGAGAGGTTAAATTGCCCAAGTCTCACAGTTAGTAAACATCAAAATCACAATGAACTCAAATGTAACTATCCCCAAAGTGTCACACTTGCCATCAAAATGAATTTCTAAAATGGTCAGCTGAACTGTTTCCAAGGTATCCAGATTTCACTTTCTTAAGAAAATTGTTTTAATTTTTCTTCATTTTGTTTATTTTGTTCCAGGGAATCTGCCTTTTACTAGAATGAGGGATGCAGATCATGGATGCAGTAGAAACTTTTTTTTTTTTTTTTTTAGGTTAGGGATATGGAAATAGACAGTATCAGAAGGAGATGACCCAAAGATTTGGGGCAATCAACTCAATCGTATGGTCCACCAAAACTTTTTCACCCTGAGAATCTGGGGAAAGTGTTTGAAAGGTACCTAATATTTGTATGGTTTGAAACAATTTTTAAAATTTGTTTTCACCATTTTCTGTACTTCTTATTAATTTTTCTACTTTTTAATGAAAACCAACAGGAAAAGCTACTTCAGCAAAGGCAACCAATTCCATCAGCTCATCCTGGAGAAAAATGGGAGTCAGTGTGGCTCAGACGCTATGTAGTTAGATCTGGGTTTGCACTGTAGATTTGATCTTTCTTAACTAAGTAAACTTGGGTAAATTAATCCTTCTCTAAACTATAGTTTTGTCTCCTTATAAAAGAGAGTCAATAATTTCTACGTGGCAGGATACTTGTGAGGATTAAATGGGAATGTAAATATCCTACCACAGTGATTGGAATCCACTCACTGAACAGTAATTGCCCTTAGAAATAGTAACAATAATAATGTCAAGAGAAGTAGTAGAATGTCTATTCCAGTACCAAGAACACGGCAGGTGGCTAACTCCTATTTGTTCCCTTTCTAGTCTTCCCCCATGCCCGGGTGATGTTTCCTGTATGCCTGTTCTTCACGGTAGTTATAAAATGAACCCACAAGGTAGCTGGGGAGTACCATTTACTACTTAATGGAGCGTCTTTTCTGCCCAAAAGCTAAAAAGATGTTTCCAAAGAGTCTCTACGACATAGAACTAAAATGCTTTGAATATGCATAAGACCCAACCAAGACCATCTCACATCTCCCCACTTCCCACATGTGGGAATTGTAACCAGACTGTGTCCCAGAAGAAAAGGAAAAGTGAACTTGTGAATTTATGGATCAGCTTTTTATAAAGGATTTGTTGGAATAACAAATAATTAGGATTATTGGCTCTGAGACTGTCACAAATGGAGGGCAAAGATGTTTCAGGGACGTTTGACAGTTTTTTCTTTCTTCTCCACTAACAGTTCTGCAACTCTGCAGCATGGAGTAGCTATTGTCCGTTTTCATTTTGTCCTTATGCAAGATTGACCTTCCCAATGAAAAGTGAGCTTTTATTGTAGTAGCTTGAAGTGATTTCTCTGCCATGAATATATATATATATATATATATATATATATATATATATATATATAAACAAGTAAGCTGCAATTTGTATTTTTAGTATAAAATTTAAATGGTCGAATATATTGCTTATGAAATTCTTCTGTCCGAGGCTGAGATTTGAGATATTAAGTTTTAGTTCAGAGTTATAGCCCACGCCTAAATGCAAGAGTCTACAGTATAATGCAAATGCCACTCGATTCTTATACAATCTCTTCCACCTGGTACCCTGACCTAACTTAGGGCCTCATACCTCAGGATAAGTATCCATGGGACAAAAACAATAGAAAAAAATCACTCTCCACTAGTAAGAGGCAAAAGTACAATAAAACTGAGCTGTAAGACATCCATCAGTCACAGAAGACAAAGGGAAATCATACTCAAATGAGTGATACACCCAGGAAGAAAAGAGGTATTTTGAATTAAGGAAACCCTCCTAACACCTACTCAGCTCTCTCGTGATATAATGTAAAAAAACACCCATTGAATATTCCCTTTGAAAGTATATTAAAGAGTATAGAGCAATAAAGACTAGCAGATCTCTAAGAACGACCTATCTGCTGCTTTTCCATTATTGGTAACCTCTATTATCTAAGTCAATCTTGAACAATTAAAGGTTAATACCTGTTGATTTGGTGGCAAAGTCCAAACTCCTCAGCCTGACATTCAAGCCCTCCACAAGATGGAACCCAGCTATTTCTATAACATATTCAATTCAACAGATATTTACTGAGGACAAGTACATGCCAGGCTTTGTAATGGGCTCAGTGGAGAACACAAAGACGAGAAAGGTTACCCTTCCCTTCTGGAACTTCCTTATGAATGTTTGTATGCTTTACTGTTTCTGTGTCTGCTGGGATCATTCCCTCAACTACAAGTTCTTCCCCTTCTCTTTGCTCATCCAAACCTAGGCTTATTTCTTGATGCATTTCTATCAGGCCTTCTAGAATCACTGCTATCCACAAACCACTGTAGCTTCCTCTTCTAAACCGCTTTCCTTCTGTTTCTCCAGTGATGTGCTTGAACACATAATACCTTAGGTTGCTTTGCTTTCTGGATGTGCTAACAGGATAATCCCAAATACAATACATTACTAACTCCTGGAGAACATACTGTAGTCCATCTTCTCAAAAAAAATCCTTCCCTCCAGGCCCATAACAGTGCTGTGCACATGACAATCAGTGAATTGTAACAAGAACATGTGGATGAAACTGCAGACTAGGGGATGCAAGTAGGAGCAGATCCTGGCTGAAAAAACCTGGTTATCAGCACTGGCAATTCAGTCTACAGAGAATCACCTCTAATGGGTACGAAATGGCAGATAGTGGGTGCAAGCAAACAGTGATAGACAAACAGAGCAAAATGACACAATGAATCTATTAATAAAAGAAGGAGATATTCAATGATAAGAATATCTTAGAGGAAAAAGATAGAAAGTAATAGAAAATGGGGGACAGCTGGGTGGTTATCAACTCTTTGGAATAACTTAGAAGCACAGTTATCAGAACTTGAAAAGAAGGGAAAAAAACGTTGGTCTCAAATCCAAGCCTGACCTTAAGCAGAGAGAATTTAAAGAGTACTCCCAATTGGGCTGAACTCTATAGCTTGCAGATGAGACATCAACTGGCTTTTGCTGCCAAGAGAGGAGGATCTGTGTCAGGGAACTAGACAAGGTCCATGCCTCAAAAACTATACAGTCAGTCCAAACATGGAGCTGGACCTCTACCAGCTGGGTTTTACCCTAACGTGTTGGTATATGGGAAGCAGACATCCATACTGCTAAGGAAGCATGGACTGATTTTGCAGTCCCATTGGGAGCAAACGTTGGCTGCGCTTTTCTTGTGTCTAATTTTCATGGTAGATTGTGTTAACCTTTTTGTCAACCAGTTGCTGTAGCAAGATGGAGAAGTATTTCTATGTGATTCATTAATGGCATAGACAAGCATTTCCTCTCCGGGGTAGAGGATTTTAAGTGAGAAAATTGTGTGTGTGTGTGTATGTGTGTGTGTGTGTGGGTGTGTGTGTGTGTGGTGCAGTTATATACACTATCAGTGACACCTCTTTGGAGAAAGCAGCTCAGTGGGAAACCAGCTAATGGGCAGGGCTAGGTTCCTTACTAAAGGGAGTCTGGATCTTTGATTGGGCTTTCTAGCTTAAGCAGGTTGAGTTCCCTTTATAGAGTATCAGGGGATGGAGTTATACAAGAATCTTGACATTTCACTTTCTTGCCCCATCAGGGCTATCCATCACTTGGAGAGTTCAATGGAAATTGTTTTCTACCAACATTAAAAGTTATTTGGGAGCTTTTAAGACACAGCAAATATATTTCTTTAAGAGAAGTTTATTTGCTTGTTTAAGAGAGCTGCACTTTATATATAGTGCTGATATAAACTGGTGCACAGGATCCTCTAAAACTGTTTATATCCACAGTAAAATACATTTTTGTGATATTCATACAACAGAGTTAGTTCGAAGCCGAGGGCTTTGCGAATTCTGCTTCTCTCCCAGCCCGTGTGGTTGTTACTCAGGCTTCGCCATGTCTTGGGCCTCCCCGGCTACCCAGCCTGCTTGTTCCAGGGACTAGTTTGCCTATTCATTTCTTGGATACATCTGGAAACACTGTTTTGGGGCCGTTGTGGAAGGCCAGACCCGTGAGCCCATAGCACAGCTCTGGTTAGTGATCCCTTCTGATTTACCTGGGTCTTTTCTTCTAATACGTACAATTCCCCCATCTTTTATTCCTAGTATATACTGTAGTACTTGGATTGCTTGTTGGGCAAAGATGTCTTATCCTTGGTATATTTCTATTTAATTTCCTTTATTTAAAAGATGGTGCTACTGATACTTGTTACATTCTAGTTGACTTAAAAGGAATGATTTTAATTATATAGCAGTAAAATAAGAGAGTTTAAGAAAACACTGTCAACTAAAACCCACCTAGACCAACTTCCTCACCTACAGATGAGAAAATTCAGGGAAAGGAAGTGACCTGCTTAAGGTGAAACAACTAGAATTTAAGTCACTTAGTCCTTGAACAAATATCTGAAGGGGTCTCGTGCAAAAATGGTAAGTTCTATTACGTTGAAATCCGGAAGTCAGACTAGAAGCAATGAGTAGTAGGTATAAGGAAGCAGAGACAAAATTGGGCTAGAAATAACAAATGATAATTAGACCTGGAATGAGTTTCTCAAGAAGTGGTCAGTTTTCTGTCATTAGACTATTAGAGGCATTTGAACAGAAGTGAGATGACCACTTGAGATATGAGAATGGATTTCTAGGCTGGACTTATCAATTTGATGATGTCTCTCCTTTATTCCAGTTCTGAGAACCTAAGTATTGCTATGTGAAGCACTGTTCCTGATGGGCTTGAGCTAATAATGACATTTATATTCCAAAGTATAAGTGGTCGTAGCATTTAAGTCCCACCCCAGATTATACTACAGCTTGCTTCTGCTGCCTTGAATGAGCCGCGTAGCTAGCAAAACCTCCTTTTCTACCAGGAGTAAGGATCCAGGGAAGGGAATGAGAATGAGAAAAGCTTCAAAGATTTTCCAGAGTATGGATCAAAGGGGAAGCAGGATTTCTAAGAGAAGACATGCATGTAACTCGTGCATTTTTAAGAAAAAAAAGGAAAAGTTGCAGTCTCTATTATTTGTCTATGAACATAGAGCTTAAGTTGACAATATAAAGCTATCCTGAGATATAAAACTTAGAAGTAATGAGAAGTTCACAAAAAATATGAAGCTTTCAGGAGAGCTAAGGCCATCTTGACTAGGATCCAATGCACAAATTCAGTGCAAGTCTATAAAGCCCTTCTAAGTGAATCTGAGAACAACAGTTCTAAAATGGGGCTATTCTTGGTGCACATATCCATTTCCATTTAAATCAATGCAAGTTTTTAATACAATGGAGGACATCAATACAGTTCCAATGCAGGGTCCAAAAGTCTGGCCAATGAGAATCCCTTTGAGAGCCCATCCCTTTCAGAAATCATATTCCATTATTCTCTGCATCAAAATGAGGTATAGCCTCCCTCTGAGGCTGGGCCACAACAATTGAATTTGAGAATTAAAGTAGGTATTAAGAGAATGTTTTCTTACCCAAATTATTCTGCAAAACAAAACAAAACAAAAAACAGAAGAAAAGAAAAAGAAAAGTATCCATTTAGAGATCGCAGGTATGAGAGAGAAAAGAAACAGGATGGAAAATACAAAAAAGAAGGCAAGCCAAAACTAGTGTTGTTGGGAGAAGAGGAAACGAGAGAGAAAGAGGAGGTGGTCCCATGTGTGAAAGGTATTTGGGAAATGCTACTGTAGTGATCTTCTCATCAACAAAAACAAAAGAACAAGTGACTTGAAAACTTGATTCAGCAAGTGGCACAAATATACTCTTGAAGGTATTGATCTCTTCTTTTATTTCTCTGAAAAAAGACCCAAACTAAGTAGAAGCTGTTGTGGAAAGATCACTTTCACTATAAGAAATACACTCTGTATTTTATGAAGATCCTAATAACAATCTTGGATTTGGAAGGGACCTTAGAGATAATGGAATTCAACATACCGTGTTTCCCCGAAAATAAGACCTAGCCAGACAATCAGCACTAATGAGTCTTTTGGAGCAAAAATTAATGTAAGACCCAGTATTATTTTACTATACTATAAGACTGGGTCTTATATAAGACTGGGTATAATATAATATAATATAATACTGGGTTTTATATTAATTTTTGCTCCAAAAGACGCATTAGAGCTGATTGTCCGGCTAGGTCTTATTTTCGGGGAAACACGGTACCTCTTTTAAGAGATAAAAAAATCAACAAAAACTTAAACCCAGAGGAATGAGTCACTTGTTTGCCATCATTCAGCACAGAGCTTGAATCCAAATCTCCCAGGTATCAGAACAGAACCCTTTCTACTGTGCTTTGTAACCTTGAAATTAGGAGAGTTGGGATAAGAATTGCATTTTAGTGAAAGGAGAATACAGAGAGGGGAAATACCATATGAAAAATCCATAACAAGTTAAACAGCTGTATGTCATTCTTAATACATGGTGACAGACTCAACTAACAGGGTCTTCTCTTCCTCCCATGTCCTATAGAGGAGCTAGCAAATTTTGTGCGCTCAATACAGAGAGAGCCTTAAACTGCTTCAAAGAATAACAGGACCTTAAACGTGTTTCCTAAGTCCCCAGCACCAACGAATTTGTCGTTTTATAAATATCATGGTGAACAAGAAATGCTGTCTTGTCATATTCAAGCCAAATAACAGCTGGACTTTAAAAATAAAATTTTGAAGGCATTTGCTTTTATATTTTTAATTTCTGTTTTCCTGGCTTATGGTTTTGTCATTTGATTTTGATGAGTGGTTAATACACACACACAGCTGCCTGTTCTGGTGACCTTTCCCTCACCGTCTCCACCGCTCAGAGCTCTGAAGCAGGTCTGCAAGCCGCTGACTAAGTGACATTGGCGTTCTCATGACCAGCAGACATTTTCCAGGGAAGCCCACCTGGAACAGGGCCTGATCTCCTAGGCGGACTTACTGTAGTCACCTCAGAAGCCCCACAGGAGGATGGGGTCGAAGTGGAGGGAGGGCATAGCCCCCTATAAATGACGTTCTGCATTATGCACACTAGCCAAGACGACACAGAAACAATGTCAGTATACATCGACAGATGAACCGAAAAAGAAAAGGTGATATATATATATACACAATGGCATGTTATTCATCCATAAAAGAGGAAATCCTGCCATTTGCAACAATGTAGATGGACCTTGAAGGCAGTATGCTAAGTGAAGTAAGTCAGACTGAGAAAGACAAATACTGTGTGATCTCCTGGTAGCATCTAAACAGTCCCAACTCATAGAAACGGAGGGTAGAATGGTGGTCGCCAGGGACTAGGGAGTGGGGAAAGTGGAGAGCTGTTGGTCAGAGGGTACAAACGTCCAGTTAGAAGGCAAATGACCTCTGGGGGGTCTAATGTATGGACTGGTGACTATAGTTAACATTCCTGTATTATGTATATGAAAGTTGCTAAGAGAGGAGATCTTACATTTTCTCACCCAAAAAGAAGGCAATTATGTGAGGCGATAGATGTGTTGACTAACGTTACTATGGTAACCACTTTCCAGGATATATGTGTACCACATACTCGTAGTTCACACCTTAAATTTACACGGTGTTATATACCAACCATATCTCAATATAGCTGGAAAAAATAATTAAGTTTTGCTGTTTCAAAGCCAGAGGAAACATGAAGATGATCACGTACGGATTGAAAAGGATGACCTCCAGGGCTGGAGCCACAGAACCCACCGTCATTTGAGATTATTTGAGTAACTTTTACTCTAAATCTCTGTGGGGCACAAAGAAGCATTGATCATTTTAGCACTTTTCTCAATGATAATTCTGTCTGTCTGTCTGTATGCATTTTTTTTTTAATCTTCTGTCTTTCTTCACTAGACTTTACTCTCCAAGAGGTCAGGAACATATCTGTTCTGCTTCCCCTCGGTTTATCCAGTGTCTAGTTCAGGGACTGGCACACAGTAGGCACTCAAGAAATGTTTGTTTGCTTGCTTTTTAAGAGTACACACTAACAGAAGGAGTTTATAAATCTTTTTAGTTATTCTTTCACTTCAGTCCCTTCTTCGGCTTCCTGTTAAGGGAAAGGAGCAAAGAGGAGAAAGTATTATGTGTACCTGTTACCTACTCTGACTTTAATATGAAGTGTAACTCCAGCAGGCTTTGCAATCAGCGCACACTTGAACAGGTGCCAGGAAATACCCCGGAGTCAGCAGAAGGTTGCTACTCATCCCTGCAGTATTCACCGAGGCACTGCACTTCTGTCGGCATTACAGCATGTAACTGGACTCCATTCATGAACTCACAGTCCCCCAAAAGCACATGAGGTGTCAATGGCAACCCTGGGCAAGCTTCTGACGGGAGGTTTTCACACGCTCCTTAAGCTCCTGGGCCACTACAGCCCTTCTCCTGTTACACTCAGCAGGCATTGCTGCTCCGTGTGACCGAGTAACAGGAGAACTGGGGTACGGCGTGACTTGCTATATTTAAGGGAGAGGAAATGGGCCATTCTGAGGAAGGTCACAAGATGTTTGTTTGTTCAGAAAAATGAAGGCCCCACATATTTATCTGTAGATACAGTGCGTGCAGTCGATAGCACAGTATTTAAGAGCCTGGGTCCTGGAGCCAGGCTGCCTGGGATCAACTCTCAGCGCCGCCCTGACTGGCTAGGTGACCTGTGGCAAGCTAATTACTCTCAGAGTTAATGTTCTCATCTGTAAAACGGGGGGAAAAAAAAGAACCATACCTTCTTTACAAAGTTGTATGAGGTTTAAGTAAGAAAAATGTGTATAAAAAGGTTAGCGTGTTCTCTGGCATGTAAGTGCTTGATAAATGTTTGTCCAACCCCCCCACCCCCCACCGCCCACAAAAAAAGTAACGGGGAAGTTGGTCTGAATCCAGACAGTTGAGTATTGAATGGAATTTCCAAAGATATTGGAATGTGTTTCTCTACAGTTAAGTTTTTCATTTTTTCTTTTCATAATGGTTAATAACTCTGACCATGATTTTTAACTTACCAAGAACATGATATCAACTAGATTATTAGCATTACTGAGAGGTAACTTACTGTATTTGTACCCATTATACAGTTAGGAAACCAAACGAAGAAGGATAAATGACAGATAAAGAAAACTGTGTCACAATAAGGGTAAGCTGATAGAACTCTGTTAATTCCGAGTCTATTGAAAAATGAACAGACTGAATACTCCAAAGGGACGAAAAATATGACTTCGTTGTGTATGGTCAGATTTCGGTACTCTGCAATACAAGCTTCTAACCAAACTGAGATGGGCCGGAACTGAACAGTGGCTGCCTGGGCCAAGCGATCTCAGTGCTCACCAGAGAAAAACTGCAAGTCGAAGTGCCTATACAAACGTGTCAGTGTACTCACTCTTGGTACACATTTTTCACGGAAGACCGTGAGCATATTTTGGTTTTGAGTACTCTTTATCCCTCCCTTCCTCCTCCTCTTCTTCCTCTTCCTCGTCACTTCCTCCCCCACCCCAACCCACCACGCACACATACACACATACCAGAGTTTAACACGTTTTCCCAGGACTACCATTAAACGTTAGTCTCTCCTACTGGTATGAGAAAATCTGCTTTCTGGAAACTCTCTGAAGTGCTTCCTAATGTCTGATACTATCCATCGCTTAATGCTCGTGCCAGGGATTTCTGAAATGCCTGGGATGGACCCAAGCTATCACTAGAAGCCATGCCTAGTTCAGATGCTGCATGAAATGTCTTCATGTGTTTTCAAGGGATTAGGGTCCTGGGAGAAATCCTGCCAGTAAAAGGGATAATAGTTAAGATTCTTCCCCTCGAGCTAAAGGACTTTAGCTGGGACCCAAGATAGGTGAAGTATTATGTTACTCTGTAGAGAACAAATTAATCTTCCCTGACTGGTGGGAGGGATTCTGCCAAAGGAACAGCTAACGGGAAAACCAGTCCCTACTCTGTGATGACACAGTAAATAACCAGGCAACAGTACTACTGAAGTGCTGACCTAACTCATAAATTGTGCCCAGCCTCTGGGGAGCAGTTTCTGCTGATCTGCTGCTTGTGCATTTAAAACAAACAAACAAAAAGGGAAGAGGAGTGGACAGGCATTGATAGAGCTGTGAAAGCTGGTCTTTCCATCCAGACTTTCAAAAGACGCTGGAAATGGTTAGCACCCAGACACAGGATGGGCCTTGCCCACGCCATTATTTATTTTACGCAAGATCTGCTCAAACTTTTAGTTCCCCAAATGGTTTGACTGCACCAGGAAATCACTTGATTTAAAGTTTTTAAAAAATCCTCTTTTGTATGTTTGTCTTTTAAACAAGAATGCCGTGACCTGGAAGAAACTGAATTCTGTTGTTCACTAGAACTCACAGTTCAGAGAACTCTTTTACTCTAAAAATTTGAAATGGCACCTTGAAGTACTGGACTGTGATGTGTTCCGTGATATAGGATCTAGCTGTATCTCAAAGCCTTCAATGCTAATATATAATGGAGACTAACGTTTCCTCTGCTGTGCCAAGGAAATCGAGCTGGTACTCCCAAGAAAGACCATCAAGATCCGACATCTAAACTCAGACAACACCTTCAGAAACACCCAAAGAAGCAGAAAAGAGCTACAGGAGAGACACTCACCCTCTGCATCTTCTGGCCGAGTGAGATCGATGACACCTGGGCCCAGCTTTCCATCTTCACTTGACTTTCCCGTTAACTGGGGCCCCAGATTCTCAAAGCGCGTTCTTTCCTGGAGGAGAGAATAATCAGAGGCTTTATTACTAGCTTCCAAAGCAGCTGCTCACTTTTTCCTCCTAGTCACTGTCTTGCTTAATGGGCAACGCTTGGATTTACAAACATCATTTCGGTTCAACGTGGACTCGAAAATCTTTTAGAAAGATTCCACGGATGCCTGACGGTGGTCCTGACAGTGCTGACAGGTTCTAAACCACAGTACCTGTCAGGAAAGGAAACCTGTGACAGGAAACCTGCCAGCGCTGTACTGCACATCTTCTCGTGTTGGATTTGCTTCAGACACCTAAAGGAATGCAATCGACAGGTTTGAGCCTAACGTGGAGACCTTAAAGAGCAATTCTGTTAAAATATACGCACTGCTCTTTAACGGGAGAGGCGTTTTCCCATTTAGAGCTCATCGTTTGCACTGGTATTCCTGGGAAAATACCAATTGGGATTTTATGCAAGAGGATTTCAAAAACAAGTATGTCAAAGCAGGTAGGCTAGATGGTGACACTGACGCGATTATCTTGCCTAGGAGTTTCAGCTGTAACGTCCTGGGATGCAAAACGGATGACATTACTCCTAGTCGGCCGTGAGTCAAGGAAGTTAAATACTCCTGCTGCTCTAGGAAGGAAACCCAACAGTGTTTTACTTGTTAACCGGTTCTTCTGGAAGCACGAGTCTGAAACATCACAAGGCACTCTCCCTATGCAGCGCCCTGGATCAGTAGCCGAGGGCTCACTGACCATCATTACTGTGTTCTCGTCTGCGGGAGACACAGCGCGTGTCCCTTTCTCGCCTCCTTGCCCCTCTCCACATGCAAACGTGGCTTATGAATGAAGGAAACCTTGTCGCTTATTACTATGAAACAATATTAAATGCCGTGTCAGCTGGAATTTACAGACATGGAGGAGCAGCTTCCAGCCCCGGGAATGGTTTCGGCGTGTTCTCCTTAATGCATTATGCAGGAGGAGAGCGCTCATTGCTGCTCAGTCTATTGTTCAATGACCTAGTTCTGCACCGAGCAGGTTCAGACCTCGACGGAAACACTCTGAGTGTTCTCTTCTGTAAGATGTTTAGAAACTTGGAAATATTCTTAAAGAGCAAACATACAATTACTTGATAGAGGCGGCGTCTCATTTGTACAGTCTCACTGCATTTGTGCTTTCTACTAGGATTCTTTTTGAATATCATTATATTTCTATAATTAATTCCCATCAGTCAAATTGTGCAGGAAGTCTTCCAGTTTCCCTTCATCATGGAATATGTTGCAATCTGCGTGGGAAGACAACACAGCATAAACCTTGCTTTAATCTAGCACTATTTCTATGAAAGATTTGCAACAAGATTATAATCATGAATTTCCCCAACAGGGGAATACTAACTAGTTACAAGAGTAGTATGTGGGGAAACCTCTGAAATATGACACTTATAAAAAACAGAACGAAAATAAAAAGCAAATTAGGTATGGTTCCCCGCTATCTTCCTATGTGAAAACACTGCTGCACAAGAACAAATTAACCCAGACGCAGGCCACAACAAAAAGCAACCACAAGCCACGTGGGAGTTTCACATATTGTCCGCGGGAGGACAGCTGCTTTTATTCAGCCAATTTCTATTTTTGAGTAGCATTTTTGTTTGTTATGATGTAAAGAGAAAGAATTAAAGTGAAGATGAGTAGTACCAGGGAAAGCAAAACAGTCAACCTTTGTTTTATCACATTGTTTCACGTTTCAAATATTTGCATGTGAATGCTTTCCCGATATTAAATGCAAAAGAAGTTTTGATGTGACACCTGCGATCTTCTTGGAAGAACAACCTTTAACGGTATTTTCATGGGGGGAGAAACAACTTTCTCTGAAAATCAACAGACAGTGCTACCTATCAATATGCATATTTCAAGTATCTTTCTAGTCATTCATTCTCTTTGATTTTACCGGAAAATATTCTCAGTAAAAAATGAAAAGAAAGATAATAAAGTTCCTGAAAGAATATCAATATTTTGACAAGGAAGGAAAAGAGGGAAAATTACATGCCATGGTTTGTAAAATCCTAAGACAACAAAGCTTACATGATGATAATATCTTTTCTTTTATAAAAAATGAAGTGCACTCACCATTCGGTAGTATCAGCTTGTTTTTAATCATAACAAAAAACATTCAGAACATTCAACAACACGTTCACAGTGTCTTTGAAGTCATACATTTTTCTGACTTCATTGAAAAAAAAAGTCTTCTGCAGAGATACTTTCCTTATAAAATATCAATATTTTGACAAGAGTAGAAATCAAGGAAGAATATCCCATGAAACACTTGTTAAGTAGGCAGAAAATAAATCAATGATAAAAATTGTTTGGGGCAGTGGGCTGCATTTTATATTTGGTAATATTAAGCACTTGTGTTTGAGATTAAAGAAGGACCCTGCAAAGCCATGCCCTTTCATATAAATTTCTACCTAGTGTCCCAGAAGATTTCTTTCTTTTCTTCAAAGTATAGCTCAGAATATTTATTCGCCAGCCACATAACCATAAGATAAGAGGGCTTGATGTCTACAAGTTAGCTCTGGGCAGCTGAGCTAAGCAGAGATTTTACTAGTGAGGTTTAACATGAGCCTTGTAAATACAGGATGTGGACATGGACACAGAGAGAAATTCAAAGATACTTTCGTTCCAAGAGGCTTCAACTTCTAGCCATTAAGTGCCGATGGATATGCCCCTACATGGAACAAATAGCGACTGGGTGGCAAGTTCTTAACTCCAAATTCTTCCACGCACTTGAACTAGCTCTCACAGTGTCCATACCTCCCAAGTAAGATATTTTGGAGATATAAGCAAAATACCTCAATGCTAAGTTAAAATCTCAACCCTCCAGGAAAATCCCCCAATCTTCATGTTGACAGTGAAATGTGCATTTTCGATGCAGCGAAGTGATCGGACACTTACTTATGCATTGTCAGTCATAAACATGCAGGCAACATAAAAGTTATTGAAAAAAATTAAAGTCAGCTCTGCTGTGTTGTAGGACTGTTGGCTCTCTAAGTGCTTTGAAATGATGATGCATGAGGTAGATGTCGCATATTAAATAAAGATATTTAAATGATAAAGCCCCCTTTAGTGAGAGCTGATGAATGTTAAATGTTACCAGCCACAAGACGGTGGCATCCATCATCTTCACATATTATCAGAGTCAATGACGGGGCAGCCTCACTGATGACAGATAGACTGCTGAATTATTATCCCTTATTTCGAGAGTCACTGAACAAACCATTCAACTCCTCAGGCATTATTTTTAACTTTGCATTAAATTAGCAACTTTCCCTCCCTGCCATGACAAGATTGATCAATTTTGTCTTTGCATTGGTGGAGAGAGAGAATGAATTTGGGGTAACTAAAAGTACAGAGGTTTGTTTCCAGCTTGGGGGGGAAATATCAACTTCCTCTTGCGGGCAACAAATGTAAAATTGTGATATGGGAAAAGAACAGCAATGAAACAGTAAGCACACAATAATGGCTTTTCTTTGCACTTAGATAAAAGCTGAATTTTTGATGTGCACAGTATATTTTAATAAAATTTTATATACTATGTTTTATACACTTATTGGCTATTCCATAATAATGTGTGTGCTAACAGTAAAATTGCTCTTAAATTTATGTGTGTTATTTATACGTTCCCACGTAACAATGCTTTTTGTTGTAAAAAATATTCTGTTTATTAATGTAACTTTACAACCACTGCATCTGAGATCCGTGGTAAATTAATGACATTTTTATTATTTTATAGTGTCATTAAATTTTTACTGATCACTCCATCAAACAGAGGCAGTAAAGGCCATAATGTAAACTGGGACACTTAGATCAGGCAGCAGGAAGACATTCCATATAGGCTGAAGAAAACGGCTAGCAATAAATGATATTTATACCATCTTTAAGCATGTTAGAATACTTGGATAAGTTTGGCAAAACTGTTTCAGTAGTAGAGTGGATTGTGCACTTAAATAACAGTTTGCTTGCCAGCGAGACAAGCCTTTTTCAAATCATATGAGCATTGACTGATTGTAGCCATCTCCTGAGAAATAACATGTGAAATGCAAAGATACACTGGACTCCCTCCCTTCTGGATTACCAAGACGGACCAGCCTATACTGTACCTCAGATGATTTCAACACAGTCCCCTTTTCTACAAACAGAAGTGCAAAACGGTGCGTGCTGCCAGAGGCGTGTTGTTTGTTGCTTTACAAATAAATCTGTTTCATATGACAGGTAGACGTGGCTGGACAATGATGTCAGATATTTTATTCCAATGTTCTAAATAAGATGTACGTTACCAACCTTTATTCAAAGCTCGTTTCTAAAGAATGTCCAAATGTGGGGTCATTCATAACCGACACAGAACATACACTACGGGGCCATGACCTCCACTGCTGTTAAAATGGATAAAAATAATTATCTCGTGCTTTCACATGTAAAATACATTTTAATTAGTATACTCTACACTGGCCCTCAAATATTCTGTTTATAGAATGTGTGTGTGTGTGTGTTATACAAATATTGGTATTTCTTACAAATATACACATTTATATATTATATTTCTGTAGAGTGTATAGAAGATAGTAAATAGAAAATGTTATGCTCATGTAATCACAAATTTAGAACCACCTGTCTCCTACATGGAGGTTTTAGTATGAACCTTTTTTAAGTAAATAAGAATTTCGCTGTTATATCTTAAAATACATACTTAAATATTAAAGACTTAAAAAAAATCTTTCAAATTTGTAATAATAAGGAATTTTACAGGGAAAGTTAATACTGCAGTGCCACTGGTCATGTTTTTGTGTATTCCTGAAGCTAAGTTTTCTAAGAGAAATAACAAACACATGCATTATGAATAAAAATTCTCCGAGACCACCATAATATTCTGAGACATTATCTATCCTCAAAGTTTCAGCTTTGTCTGTATTGTTAAGTCCCACCCAAAAGAAGTCCTGTCATTTCAGCCAAGCTCCAAGCTTTAGTGGCTCTCCAACCCGGGGAAATTCTTTCCTACACGGAAATCAAAGACTTCCCTGCAGAAGCAGCCTTCCCCTGAGTAGTATTTGTCTCACTGCTTTCTCTGCCTGTCTGTGCCCAGTTAACCACCCAGGCTTGCGGATGCTTCTGTCACAGAGCCCCGGGCACGGGTCCTTCTCCTCTGTGGCCTCCCATCATCACTAGCTATCCCAGCACATGCCCGCACGCCTGCACTCCTAGGTCACGGCCCGGCCTCCTTCCTGGTCTGCTGGATCCTTGATACGGACTGATTGCCGAGTGGGTTTCACCTGCTTCCTCTTCCTCGGGGCTGCTGGGGTCATGCTTCCTTCTCTCTTCTTCTTTACCAAGTTTATTGATATTGGAAAACTCAAATGGCCCATGAACTCTATAAATTCTCTGATGTACCCACTCTCTGATATATAAAAGTTCTTAGTCTTCCCTATATAATTAGCCCCTCGTTATATATACTATGCTCAAGAATTGGGCTTTGGTTCATGTGTACCTCCAAATCTCTTCCAACAATATCAAAAGATTTTTCAAGCCAGGGATTGTGTCTTATCCTTTCTCTATATGTCTTACAAAGCATTTAGCATTAGTGTCCCCCAATACTTTTTTAAAAGGCCACATAACTGATTAACTCATATAAATCAAAAATACCCTGTACAAGTGAGTGCCCAAAAAAGGTAAGAACTACCGACTTTCTAATATTTCAAGTTTGTAGAAGAGATGTTTAGGCTCAAGCCTCCACACCGTATTGGTGATATCTCTTTTGGGCAATAATAATCAAAACAATGAAATCCAGAAAATATCTTAAATATTTTGTAAAAGATGGAAATAAGCAATTTTAGAAAAACACAATAGATGAATGCAATTTGATTATAGAACTTAATATGAAAAAATAGGTTTTTGAGTCTGACTTGGGATTTCTGCAGCTTAGCACTTGTGTCTTTGCAAAGTCTTGGCAAAAGAGGACACATACTACCTGCCACAAATGTTTGGTCAGAAAAAACAGTACATGTTGTAAAATAAAAAGATTTGCTTTTTGTTTTATTTTGTTTTAAAGTAGGACAATGCTAAGTATAATGTTGAGAGAGTCTGTATCTTCCCTCTGAAAAACTTTCTCTAATTCCCTGCTCTGGACATATCTTGCCATGGTATGACTGTCCAGAAGTACTACTTAAGCACACATGTGGTTTTCTTTTTATCGATTTAGCAAGCTCTATCACTTCATTAGCCTTTATTTTATATCCTTTATTATACACTTAGTAATGTAATGAAGGATCAAAAGTGTAGGTTTTACATTAGAAAGCAACTGCACATGCTTTTTTAAAAGGCGATTCTTTTCTTGGAAGTTTATTTGGAGGTACTAGGTTTTACTCTCATAGTGATATTTTGATGGTCCCAGAGTCGATAATCATGATAATAAAACTCTGGCTGAGAGAAATGATATTCATTATTGAATCTCACTGTTAAATAACATTTTGCTAGCTAAAACTATTAATTTGACTAATTTTTAATAGACCCTTAACATCAAAATTGTGCAGGACTCATGAATTAGTTAAAGCCTAAGTTTTCCAACTGTGTTCGCCTCCATAGCACAAATACATGGTGTGAAGTGGAAGCCGTAAAAGCATCACTTACTGATCATATACTATATGCAAGGCTCTTTCCAATTAGCATTTCCTTTAACCCTCACACCAATACTACAAGGAAAATATTGCTATTACTATCAGTTTTACAAGAGAAGAATGTGAGGCTCAAAGATTTTTAAAAAATATTTTAAGTCACTTAACCAAAATTTAGACAGGTATTTGTGCTGAGGCGAATTTAGAATTATAACTCTACAACTTAATTACCAGATGATCTCTCTGAGCCTGTTTCCTCATTTGTAAAATCGAATATAAAATGATGATTAAATAATGATGATTAAATAAGAGATTATATGTGTGAGTGCTTTGTAAAAATAAAGCAACTAACACAAAATATCCCTTTCTGTTAAAGATATTATTTAGTGTTTGCTAAATGTTTCCAAGCTAAACACTAATGAACATAGTGTCTGGATCACTATGGTCAATATCCATTCTCCTATATCACAATGCAACTGTATAACCAAAGATGTTTTCCTTATGTCTTGGCTGCTAAGCATCTCAAAACTAAATTTAAATCTCAATGTTAGTAACCAGGTAGTACCTGGATCTCATTATTCTCCACATATAAGCCCTCAAATGCTCCCGTAATCAGCATGAGGAGAATCAAACCTATACCTTGTATAACCTCTTATGATCTAGCTCCTATTCTCCTCATCAGCTTTATGTCCTATTCCTTCCAGTTTATATTCTCTGTTCCAATAAGACGGAACTTCTTGGAGTTTCCTGAACACATTGTGGTATTTCATGCCCTTGTGTATTTGCATATCCCATTCTCTCTAGAATGTCTTTAACAGATACATAATTAGTCCTTTCTAGGCCTAATTCAAGCATTTCTTCTGGACAAAATCCTTTGTTGATTGCCCTCTACCAGCTCCAGGCAGGAATGATCACCCTGTTGTGTTCCATCATGTGTTTTCTATAAACACCATGCTTATAGAAAAATGTTTTACCATTATTGGTGTATGCCTGCTTATGTCTCAACTTCCTCGAGGTGTAGTGACCAGGTCTTATTATCTTTATACGATTGATGCCTATCTTCCGTGCCTCTCGTGAAACTGGCACATACTAGGTACTTTGATTGCTAAATCTGATAAAAGTTATTTCCCTCTCTTGTTGCATTTTAATTTTACCTTTAAAATAAATGGATTTTCAGATCCTGTTTGAAAACAGTGACAAAAAGATGATTAAAAGGTAGATAAATACAAAGGAAGTTGTGGAAGTCGGTTGAACAATAGAATGATCTCCAAGTCAGGGTTCTCCTTGTACTAGATATGGGGAGTGTGCTTAGCGTCTGTTATTTGAAAGGGTTCTGGCAAGAATTTTCCCTAAAATCTCAATCACCACTACCACCTCCAACATTTTTCTTACACACTCTTATATTCCTTAGCAACCCAACATTAGCAATTCATTCTTTGAATTAATTAACAGTACCAATATTTTGTGAAAGAACAATAGAATAAACTGTTAAACAAAATCCGATTAATTTCAGTTTAATTCCTCTAAAGAAAGCACATCTCAAGGGAAGATAATGTAGATGAAATCACACGAAAAGGGACACAAAGCATTTGGTCAAGGGGGTTCTTTAGGTACTGTAATCTCAAACAAAATAGTTTCACATGAGTTTGGGCGTATCAAAGCTAAGCAAAGATGGCTGTTAATTGGGCTGAACTGTGTCTTCCTAAAATTCATAAGTTGATGCCCTAACGCCTGATACTTCAGAATATGACTCTGGAGTTAGGGCCTTTAAACGGGTGATTAAATTAAAAGGAGGACACAAGGGTGGGCCCTAATCCTATCTGACTGGTGTCCTTAGAAGGGGAGGTGATTTTGACACAGAGAGAGACATCAGGGATGTGTGCACACAGAGGAAAGGCCACGTGAGGGCACTGCCAGAAGGCGGCCATCTGCAAAGTAGAGAGAGAGGCTTCCAAAGAAACCAACCCTGCTGGCACCATGAACTTGGACTTCTATCCCTCATAATTGTGAGAAAAAAAATCTCTTGTTTAAACCTCCCAGTCTGTGGTATTTTGCTAGGGCAGCCATAGCAAACAAATACAATGGCACCTTCTGCCTCTTACGTCATAAAGGGCTCTTGTCAGTGGCCAAACACTACGAAGTAATAAGGCAACAAATTTTAGACCTGAAGTCCTACTAGCCTCAGAAACAATCCTCTAGAAGCTTTTGCCGTTAGGATCTAGTAGTGGTTCTCTCTGTTGACAGCTGTCTGCATCTGTCTATCTATCTATCTATCTATCTATCTATCTATCTATCTATCTATCTATCAATCAATCAATCAATCATCTATCTATCATCTATCTAGGATTCTTCAAAAGAGAAAGTCTCCCTTAAAGGAAAGGCTTTCAAGGGCTTGGCAAAAAAGTTTTTAAAATTCCAGAAGATTCATATTTGAGGCAAGTCGTAGAATCATTGAAGGCTGACAGAAGCTGTTCGGATCACCTCTCAGGATGCTGGCATATGCCACAGGACCACGAGCTCCAGGGAGAGGAGACGTGTCTCCTGATCCTCTATCTCCAGTGAGGGGAGCATGCAGCACATGTCTGCTGAAATGAACCAATGTCTGCAGAGCTTCTTGTGCATATGTGTTATGGAGCTTACAAAAACATTCTCAAATGATGTATAACAAGTTTCCCTGAGGATTTGAAGACTCACCAAATGAAGCAAATTCTCTCTCCACACCCTTTGCAAGGACAGCACCCTGTATATCTCCTGTAACATACACTTAGATTCTTGTCACTGATCATCAGATGATAAATGACAAAGTAGCATTAACTCGGAAGATATGAGACCCTATTGGTCTTGGAAGTCACAGAGTTAAATTAGTTTCACCAGGATTATAGTGGTTACTGCACCCTTTCACCAAATGCTTTCTGTCTCATTCATATGGTTTTAATATGGTTTTAACCAATTGCAAGGTTATTTATAAATTTGCAACTCCCAAGTAGAGTTATAAAGTGTTCAGATTTAAGCAAATCCAGTTGTGTGGCAGCCCAACTTCTACTTATATGTGGTTTCCAACTTTTTATTTGTGTATAGAGGCATGATGCATATTTGTTCCTCAATATTCTCCCATTAACTGTTTGTTTTAATAACAAGTTCACAAAAATTTCATTGTAAAATTATACGAACTCCTATTAAAATTGAATGTGTGATTTAAAAACTGGTAAATTTTATCTCTACTTAAACCACCAGCAAGACTTTATTATTCTAACATTTATCATATGAACAAAGAGTGTCACAATAAAATGAATGACCAGCTAAGCAAATGTCTTTGTCCAAGAAATTGCCTTGGGAATTCTATTTGTTCAAAATCTAGGTACTTGATTTCAGATACCTATTTAGTTTATGGTGTGTACTTTTTAATATTGTTTGTAGAAACACAGGTGCAGTTTCAAATTAAAGACACCAAAACTATATAAACCAAGAATGAATATTTTCTTCAAGAAAATACCTTCTCTTTCAATTTTAGTTGGCAAACTGATAAATTTGAAGATAAATACACACACACACACACACACACACACACACACACACAGAGGAAAAAATGTAAGCATTGCCACCAAGCATTTGTTTTAATTTTTGAGGTATAGAAATATATCACATCTGCTATGAGATTTTGCTATAATTTAAAGAAATATGTGTATAACAAAAATAACACGCATCTTAAAAAGAAAAATAGGCATGAGAAAGCTTTGGTGGTAGAAGGAAGTGTAAAGGCCGCTTCGTCCTGAGAGCATGGAGGTTAGGACACTCCCCAAAAGTCCCACAGCTGACCAGTAACAGACTCAGCACATGTCTCCTAACTTCCAGACTCTCTTTCCTGCACCTTTCACTGAACCACTCTGCATCACATGCGCCTTGTATCAACTATGTTAATCCCTGATTACTTCATCTGTAAAACATGGGAGCTGAACTAACTTATCTCTACAGTTTCTTCCAGGTCTAAAATCTTATGATTCTATGACACTCAATTGTTTTGCTCCTGAGACCCACACTGCAGCACACACTAGTAAACAACACTTTGCCATGTCATAAAAATATTTCATTGAGCAATTATTCACATTCTCAAGGAAACTGGTCAACGATAATCTATTTATCAAACAAGCTTACCAAACCATGGCCACACCAAGCCAAAAAGCATTTGCTACTTCTGAATTCCATCTCCACCATAGGCCAAAGTGATGGAAGGGAAGGGATACAAAGGCAGGGGGAGGCAAAAAGGAAAGAGGCAAGTAACATCAGAGGGGAAACATTGAACTCTAATGTGGCATAAATACACTTCTATGTCCCTAGTTTGGTATTCATTGTGGTGGCACTAGCACAGAAGACATCCCTTTTTGTCTGAAAGCAAAGTGACGCAAATGTCAAGATTGCTGGTATACGAGAGACCTCCCTCCAGACAATAATCTATCTCCTTCATGTCAAGATTTTGCATATTCTACTGTTACACTCCTCTAGGAAACAGGAAGCACTATTAAGGTCAAGTGAAGTCACAAATGAGTTTTTAAATAAAAATAACCCAAGAGTGTGTCTGATCATTGGTGGAAGAAGCTTTCTTTATGATTAAGTAAAATTAAAATTTAATTTCAAGAAAATTTAAAAAAATATTGTAAAATTGAAATTTTAAAAATGAGTTTTAAAAAAGAAGAAAATATTTAGGGCCTGATTTAAAATCGTACTCCAACCTGGCAACATTATAAAGGACAAAAGATAGTGTCCAACTGTGGTGAGATGTGTCAATTGCATGGTTTTTCCAAAGCTGTGGGAGAGCTGGTATCAATGACAGTATAGTTCCCATTACTCCCGACAGAGTTAACATGTAGTTACTACAAAATAACAGACAATTAACTGGGGTCACATTGCACACTAGACTAAATAAGATACAAATTAAAAATTCCCAAATGTAGCCATAATATTCTTCTATCTCTTAAAAAAATAAAACAACAACTTTTCTCTGATCATGCCATGGCATTTTTTCAGGAATTAGTGTAATTATTTCAAAGAGGGAGAAACATATAGGTTAGAAAGAATCAGTTTTACCTGTACAATGAAAAACTGCACAGGACGAGAGAGATGTCTAGAGCAACAGAAAGTTAAATTTAATAACCTAAAGCTGTTGTAAATAAAATTAGAATTTTCCTCATGTGTCTTTCAGTTCCTGAAAATTAGGCAGCTGTATTTTAAAACGACGTGCAAGAATGGTCTTTGTTTTTTTACTGCTACCTAATATTTTTTAAAATGTCTTTTATCAACCATTGAACACGAGCCTGCTTTAGTGGTGCTATAGAGGGATGCAGAAACGAGTGAGGCTCAGTTTTAAAGAAGACAGCTTACACCGAATTGCTAGTTATTTGCTATGAGAAGTGGTAAATCATGCCTCAATATGAGCAATTTCCTTATGGGGAGGTGAACTGAAGGGACAAAGGATGCTATAGTGCAGTTTGAAGAAGTAAAATTCCTCCCTGGAATGTCTCAAGTCAGCAACAATAACACAGGATGCCTCCACATGCTGCAGCGGAGAGGGGCACGTGTGGGAACACGTACACGCCAAATGCTCATCTAGGTTTAATTAGAAGAGAACTGCAAATGGCAGGGTGCAACGCTGTGAAGTTGATGAGAGGACAAAGGGAAAGTAGCTGTATTTAAAATACAGCTACAGTGTATCTGCTATATCCGTTTCCAACATCTGGGCCTCCAATTATTTATTGAACTCATGTGTAAGAGTTATTTGGGAATACAGCAAACTGTTACAGAACAGGAACATGCAAAGTGCTTTGTAAAATACTTGCAGGATTGAACTCATGCTCAAATCTGGAACAAATGGGTGAAAACTGCTATGAGATTATTATCTTCCAGTAAATGTGTGAAAACCACAAAGAGGTTAATATGCTAAGAATAAATTTTGTAAACAGCATACTATTAATATAGCAGACAATATTTTATTAGAAACTTATGTTTTGCATATTTTTGAAGATTTACTTAATTTCCTGTTCTGACTTTTTTTGGTATCTAAATGCTTACTTGAGATTAAATGAGGCTAGACACGTTTTTAAAAGACTGCATATCTTCTTTGAAGATTACATAAACATATGCACAGATCCACAAAGCTTTCAGGGCAGTTTGTTCCGTCTGTAGTCACTATTTCCCCTTTTTCTCTGAATGTGGCGCTCAGGACTAGATGCATTATTCTTGCACCTAGTTTCATGTTCTACTCTATTAAATTCATGACCCTTTTGTTAGGCAACGAGGGAAACCAAACTGGTTAAGAAGGAGGACAACGGAACAAGGATGGGTCCATCATTATGCCATGTTATTTCCCCTGTTCCCACATCACTGCTGCATTCCTCTGATTATTGCAGCCTCAAAAAATGTGCTGATCACTGTGTGTGTTAGGCGACACTGCCAACCCCGAGAAGCTAATATCCCGGATAGAGTACATTATGCATGTGATGTAAATGAGGTAGGTGCGCGCCACGTATCGGTGTATCGGCCGTTTGTCAACAGAGAGCTGGCAAACAGGGCAGATGGGTGTAAGTACTTTTATTCCCTTCCACTGAGTCCACAAACAGAAAACAATTTCCCAGCTGACCTTAACTGGCACAAACTTGAAATATTTCCATTTAAAGTATATTTAGGGTAGAGCTTTTCATTTGTTGTCATGCTATTAGAAAAATAAAAGGTTTGCCATCTCCACCTTCAGAAATTAGACATTGAAATGCAGTCAGTGTATTATAGGTCAATGTATTAGAGTTAGGGTAAAGGCTATACCAACTTTATTTTTCAAAAACTCAGAACTCGATCTTTGGCTTTTTGTTTCAGCAACAATTTAAATATCAAGATAGTAACAGGCATGGAGCTGAATTTATGATTTAGTTAACAAACTAGAAGCTAGTCTTATAATTCAAATTTGGGAATTAAACAGGAAGATATTTTAAAATTTGGAATCTGATTTCCTGGTCTAAAAGCAAGGGCTCTGATGTAACTAAATGGTCTTACCTGAAGAATGAGGGATGATGGTTACACCACAATTAAAAATTCTAAGTGTAATAAAAGCGACACCTCCAAGGACTCTCTCATTGGACCATCAAACAACAAGCATGTTTATTTCTAATGCTGGGGAGACTGCTCTCCTTGCCCCTCTCGATCACCTGCCTGCACGCAGACAAACCTGGGAGGTTAACCAGAGCAGGACACAAGGCAGAGAGATCATTCACCCAGTCCCAGAAGGTCTGATGACCAGTAACGACAATGGATTTGCAGTCTCAAGGAAAAAAACAGTTATTTGTAGGACAAACAACTGCCATGTGAACATTATATTTAGCAGAATTTTTAAATCTCTGGAGAATTTTTAATGCTACTTTCAGACCAATTAATGACAAGAAAAGTAGATAACAATATGCAAGGTACAAAAGTTTTAAATAAGATTATACCTCTTTTTTAACTCTACTGTATATATTTGAAACAAAGGAGAGCACAACTTAAAAAAAGACTAAATCTTCATTTCACTGATTACATAAAATTCATATTCAAATTGACGATTAAAATTTTAGTTTTCCATAGATAAAGTGACCAAAAAAATAGCAAAAAAAAAAAAATGCTAATAGGGCTGGCCAGCTATCTTGCCTGCATCAGGACTAACATATTAAAATTTGTAATTTATATAAGACTTCAAGTTGTGGATTGTGTTCTCTTTTCGGTAATATGATATGAAGGCTCAGGTTATTAGATGGCTCAGACCAAATAAACATACAAGTTTTAATATAAATATAATCTATTTAGGTATTGTTTGGTTTGAAATATTGGTTTTCCGTTGAAGACGAGCTAATATATTTACAGTACTCACCCTTTGCACTTTAAGTTGTTTTAAAATTCATTGTCCACTGTTCTAAACAATCACATACTTTTCCTTCTGGATAAACCGATTAGACTGCAAGATTCATTCTTTGATATAGTTTCACTTGAAGATAAGTCAGTATTAAATATTCCCTCAAACATCACCCATAGATAACTTTTATCTCAAGTTACCTTTTAAAAGTATATGCTTACAGAAATTATTTTGGAAAACCCGCATGTACAAGGCAGGTGAAATTCATTAACTCACATAGCTTGTGATCTCGCTGTATTGTGCTAATCAGTAAACCCATCTACATTTAACTAATTCTTAGTCCTCAGCTAATTCTCTGAGAAAAAAATAAATAAATGCTTCCTATAAACTCCAGAGATCTTGGGTACAACAGACTTGATTTCCTTCAAATGGACTTCACTTCCTTTCTACATCCTCTCCTGCCCACCACCACCCACAAAGACGATAAACAAAAAATTGTTTTATGTATAGAAAAACAAGTGATGACATGCTACTTATTTATGCTATCAGCCTAAGGCACCTTCGAGTCCACCCCATTCCAATGAAATAGGACGCAGGAAGAGCACAGTATAACACTTCCCTTCCCAGCAGACGTCACGGACTCGGTTACACTGCTTCTCACACAATAAAAATGGCCCATACTCTGCCTTGGTGACCACCAGCATCTTAAAAATTGTAAAGTCCTTTTCCACACTGAAGTCATTTGTAAGGTATAGTCATCCTGATTTTACTGAACATACTGTGGCTCAGTTAAGACTAGAGACTTTCCTGAGATCACACAGATAGTAAGAGTCAGAGAGACCTAGAAGACAGGTCTCCAGCTTTAAAACTCAAGCTGAATTCCTTCTACTCTTTTGCACAGTTTAACTTATGAGACTTGACTCAATTTTAGGTACAGGTCATGAAATCAAGCAAATGGGGACCCAAGCTGGCTTCCAAAGCCTTGTAAATCAGTATTTATTTTATAAAGTTAACTTCTGAAGCTAGCTATTCAGATCTAAGACTTTACTGAATTACCATTTAAATAAATAAAATCAGCTTTAGATTCTGAATAAATTTGTACCGGTTATCTCTCTGGCCACCTAGGTTTGGCTACCTCCTTGATGCATGGTTAATTCTTCTGCAAAGTCTTAGAAGCCCTGTCATTGAAGATGCACATGCAGGAGCTCCAGCTACAACACAGTGGGCGAGGCAGATGCAGGCATCACACGCTAGAACTCTGCATAGAAGAACGCAGAGACTGCAGCTGTCCCCTGTAAGTCTAAGAGCTTGGAGAAAAATCTCCATCAGTGGTCACAGACTGCACCCTAACTGCAGCAGACTGCAAGATTGCAGTGAGAGTCAAAGAAGGAGGGAATAAGGGAGGAAAAGAAGGGAAAAATAAAAAAGAAAGAAGAAGGGTGGAGGAGGAGATGAGAGTGTGGAGAGAGATGGTTGGGGGAATAAGAAGGAGGTTAGGGGGAGGGAAAGGAAAGGCGAGAAATACACTCTCATACGTAAGGAAAGAGAGGGAGGGAGAGAGAGAGAGAGAGAGAGAGAGAGAGAGAGAGAGAGAGAGAGAGAGAGAGAGAGAGAGAGAGAGACTGTGGGAAACTCATCAACAGCCTCCAGAATAGAAGACAAAGGAGAAATTAGCAGTGAGGCAGAGTAACAGAATAGTTAAAAGAGACATCAAAATTCTTCTAACATATAAGAGTCCATTAAAATGTTTGTTTAGAGAAGACGCTGGCCTTCTTGCCCTCATTTTACAGAAGGGAAAATTGAAACTAATTTTAATATTAATATTTTAATATCAACATAGGCAAGAGGACCCCAAACTTATGATTTCTTTTTAAGTAGACTTTATATTGACCCTCAATAGGGGAAAATGATTTTAGACTGATCTTCTTTGTTGAAAACTACAGAGGACTCACAGCCTAGATCGTTCAGGGAATTAAGCTATTGAGCAGTGCATTTTACAAGATACTCTGTGTTATTTCAGAACCAATACCTTTGATGTCATTTATAAAAATATAAAAAGGGCAAATCAGGGTTGCACCAAAAATAAAAGGAAGCACTTCCATCCATAACACAGCACTTTGAGAAATTCTAACCTTAGTTGCAAACGTCAAAGTTTGCAAACTAGATCTTTGCTAAAAGTGAACTTCTTCCAGAGAGCTCCCAATGGCACATTTTTGACAACTAGATATAAGACAATGCTAAGAGGGAGACAATTGTTGAAAGAATGCATAAAGTTCATCTATGTATGGAGTTTTCATATACACTCTCCATACCCACATACATACTCTCCTGGACATACACACTGAAAATGAAAATGATGAAAATAAAGTGTATTAATACGTAACAAAGAGAAGAGAGTATAACACATGAAGAAACTTACAGACAGATACACGTACACTGTTATACAGACACATACATACCTACATCAACAGCCACAGACATACTGACACAGAGATTCAGAGAAAGACACAGACATGGACCCCTACTTACAGACATACAAACCTAGATAGACAGACACACATTCAGAGACACACAGACACATAGAGATACTGACAAATACACAGGCACAACCACAGATGCACACAGTCAGCCAGGTGACACACAGCAGACATCCACACCGGCAGATATAGACTCAGGACAGACACATGCACGCACACACGTGCACACACATGCACATGTACACAGGTAAGCAAGTAAAGCCAGTCAGTCAGACTCAGAGATAGAAAGTTATGCACAGGGAGGAAAGACTCCCACAGACAGACAGACAGACAGTCTCGCACACAGATTTACACCCACAATGAGAAAGACACACATAAGCACTCACACTGACTCAGAGCTAATGTGTGATCTGAGCTTGTATTCAGGGCTCACCAGAACGTGGACGGAGGTTAGTACTGGGGAGGAAGGTGAAGTATGCCTGCTATTGTGGAAAGAATGTGAGGTCTGAAAACAAGCACTTGGAAAAGCCTTATCTTTGACACTACCTGTGTGAATGTAAGCAAATGATCTGAGCTCTTTGAACCTCATCCTCATGTGTAGAAGAGGAATGATAAAAATTCTGCCTCTAAGTATGGCTATTGGGATTAAGTGTGATCATAGATCTTGAAAAAATGCTTTTTAAACAATTAAGAAGACTGACATTTTTTAGTTATTGTTATTATGTTCCTAAAACAGCAACTGGCAAAGAAAGCTCTTAGGAAAAGAAAGAGTGAAAGTATTATCTACCTCACCCACTGCTACAAAAGGCTTAAGCAAATCTTTAAAAAATTTCTCTGTAAGGAACTAAACTTTCACATAAAATATAAGTACAGAAAATTCTGTTACTGGCATCAACTTACATCAGCTAATATTATATTGCATGCCTACTGTGTGCCAGGTATGCCCGGGAAATGTTCCATTTAACCAAATATTCTGATTAGTCAAGGAATCATATATAACATAATTTCACACTTGGCATCACTACTGGAGAAAATTATAACAATATAAGCAGCACTAAGACTGAAGTTAGCACTTTGAGACCATCTGGTACTTCAGAGTCACCACCATAAACATCTTAGGAGCAATGTACAATTACAATACGATTACGTATTATGATTCTATAAAAGAATGGAAATCCACTAAGTGATTTTCGTAGGGTCCCCAATCCAAGGACAGAGCAGACATTATTAGATCCCTAACTTCCAGGGCAAAGGTCCCTGAGGAAAATCTTCAGGATGTACTGAAGCCAACATCTGTGAAATGGGGTGCCCACGTCTGGAGAAAGTCCACACAGCTTTCAAGACACAGACATGGACCCATACTTACAGACAAACAAACCTAGATAGACAGACACACATTCGGAGAGACACACAGACACATAGTTCCAGAAATCCAGGTAGATCCCATTCCCCAAAGGCAAGCAGAGAGTAAAATAATATAATTGTTTTCAACTGGTAGCTTACATTTCTCTGAGAAGTCTAAAAATGAGAATCCAGGCAGATTGTCAGACTCAGGAGGCAGTTTGTATTGTCTCGAGAAGCTTTGTGCAAACTTAGGAAAATAGTTGAGAATCTACTCAGCCTTCCTAAGGCTGTGTTTTAAACTGAAACCAACTTTGTTCAAGTTTTACTAGATTTTTTTAAAAAATATGGTTTGTCATTTAAACGATCTAGATCTTACCTTTAAAAACTTCTCTGCAATCAAATGACTTCAAACTTAATCTTTGGTTGCAATTGAGAATCATAACTATATCTTTCTTTAATGCATTTTTAAAAATAAGTGAAAAAATCCTGAGAACATGTGTTTTGAATTTCCTACAACTGAGGTATTTTTTAATTGTTTTGTACACTGAGTGGCCATGTAGGGGGCAGTGATCGAATTTGGAGGTTGAGAATTCTTCAGGAATATTGTATGAATTTTCTTATGTGGGGTGATACACCTTTAAAGTCACTTGACACTAAATTTGTAACATGTCTTTCCTCTGCATATTGGTTGTCTCTCCACTGGAAAAAGCCTGCCTCCATGAGCATAGGACAGGTTCTAAGCTCAGTCAGGATAGGGATGCAAAATAATCTAAGGCAGATTTAAATTTCCAATGGAGCTTCACCTGTAGAAATGCTCTAGGAAATCCTACAAGAGAAGGGCATGGATTTCTTTTAAGGCCTGGTCCTGGAACTTGGCTTAATAGTTTCCTGATTAATTTCCCAACAACCAAGGAACTAAGTATTATTAATCACGCATGTGAACACTGAGGCTCAGAGAGGTTAGAGGCTACCATGATAGAACCAGAATCCGAAATTCAGGTCAGTCTGACTCCAAAACACACATTCTTTTCACTTTTCCACATTTCTCTAAAGGTCTCTCCGATTCTTTCTTTAATCCTCCATATTCTTCTTAAAATGTGGTTCAGATTAAATGTGCCCCATCCACACACACCTTTAATGGCTCACAATTATCTATAAAGATAAATCTAAAGTAGCCACAGCAATAATCTGTTTCAACCTGCCTTTCTACTGATTACATGTCAGGCACTGGTACATGGATTATTTTACTAAATCTTCACCACAACCACTGTGCTCAGAAACTATGAATATTCCTATTTCTTAGAGAAACTTGGGCAGTCTGATTTCAAATATTTTGCTTTTATCCACAACCTTAATCAGGTTAATGGGGAACCTAGGAACAAAGAAAGGAGGGGAGAAAGGGAAAGAACGGGGGAGGAGAGAGAGAGAAAAAAGAAGGAGGGAGAGACGGAGGAAGGGAGAAATATTTATCAAAGTCCAAATATGTATATATTTACTTGGAGATTGAATATTGCATCATTTAATTCTCAAATCCTGACATTTTTATAGATGAGGGAATTGAGGCTCTGAGATATTAATTTAATAAGCGCTAAAGCCAGGATTTAACCCTGGTTACCATTTCACTACACCTGTTCAATACTGTGCTTTGTATATAGTAAGTACTTAGTTAAAATGGAATGGGATTGAAAAAAGTGTGTTCTTGGGATAAAGAAGAATGAACTGTCAGTCACACTACTCTAAGACAAAGAAAGCTAGGTAAAAATGGATGGATCTAAAAGATAAATGACAAGGTCTGTTAAGAAAGAACCCTGCAAAATTATCGTAGTTCTCGAGCTGAAACGGTAGAAACATTCCAGAGTATGTCTCAAGCTTTCATGAGGACTCATAGGGGAAAACCCATGTTTCTCCTGAGAAATTGTCTTACCCACAATAGTGGAAATCTTGTAACATTTCGTTTTGCTTGGTTACCAGGAAGCTCATAACCATCTCTACCAATTATGGAAATATATATGACAAGAATTTTTGTGCACTTATCCCAGCTTGATTTTATTTACCTTATTTTCCTACCTTTATTTATTTTTCCCCTCACTATCTCCTCTCTATTTAGTTTTTATCTTGTTTAGTGTATGTATCATTGCAAACCACCCAAAATTATTTATGCATGAAGATAAGGTATAAATTTAAGGAGAACAATTTAATTAATTTTTTCTCCTTAATTCAAATAGAGTAAAACAAGCAACCATTTCTAAATGTTTTCAATGTTTGATCAGGGAAGGTCGTTCTTAGAGTTAAGGTGCACGCAATTCAAACGCACCCTGCATGTGTGTGTTCCCCCTCTGTGCCGTAGACATGAGCACGTGCGCCAAGCATCGCCCCCCTCAATCCCAACAGCCCTTGCAGAGCAGACACTAGACCAAACACGTTGCCATAATAACACATTAGTTGCCTTTTTCATTCCTTTTCTTTTATGAGTGTGCAGTGGCATCTCCCAGAAACTACATGGCCTTGACAGCAACAGACTGAATGCATAAGCAGCCATGAGAATCAAGCTGTCTGCCACTTAGCCGAACATTCAAGAGATTTGGAAAAACGTGTAACAAAATTGTTCTTCTTCCCATTTTTTTTTTGGGGGGGGAGAATATACTTAACACTCAAAAATGTTATTTATATTAACATCTAATGGGTTTATAATGGTTATTTTCAAATAACTAAATATTTTTTTAATTCTTTGGTTTTACTGTCTCGTATGATAAATATTGATAGATATCTCCCACATAAATAAAAACTCTTTGGGGTTTTTAATAATTTTTAAGAGTAGAAAAGGGCCCCGAGACCCAAACATTAATGAACAGCTGATCTTGAAGGATTAAGAGATTAGATCTAGAAAGATTAAGGGTTAAAAAGTACCTGCCACAGTGGGAAGTTAGGTCTGTAAAATCCTCATTATTAGTAAATTTGCTCCATACTTGCCCAAACCAACAACTTGTTATGCAAAGTTATTAACTGTGTATCCAATTTTAACCCTCGCACTGGGAAATCCATCCACTGGGCATAGCATTTGATTTAAGACACTTGTAAAAAAAAAAAACCTCAAAGTCTTATATTTGTTCTTTCCCCCACCCATATCCCTAGGAAGTATCTTGAACCTTGTAAACTTACATAAATTCTCACCATTCTCTCCATTTAACATGCAGAGAAGAAATGAACAAACAAGTTTGTTGTTGTTTTTATGAATTAGATCTTAAACTAGTAGCTAGGCAACCAACTAAGTAGCCCTGACAACAGAAGTAAAAGGAACATAATGATTACATTCAGCCAGGAGCCTATACACAGGACTGCATAGTTGCCCAATGTTATTAGTTCAAATGTAAAATCTAAAATTAATAGAACTTACATTTTTTTTCTAATTTTATAGTATTTTGATCTGTGTATACTCTTTTGGAAAAACATCATCACAAGTTAAAATATAGCTATCCCTTTCAAAGAAACATGCATGAAGCATGTATATATCTAGGTAGGCTTCTTTATCTCATGATTTTAGCATTCACTTCATTAAAATTGATGTTTGAAGTTCAGATCCATGTCTTCTTTTAGATTTTAAGTAAAACTGCCCTGTCAATCTCACAGAGATGTAGGGAACAAATGAGATGAGGAAGAGAGGGAATGCTGGAAAAAAGTGATCTGGAGCTTGTCTTAGTTTCCTAATCTCCAAAACAAGGGTAGTATTACTACATTCCTGAACTTGGAAAGGTTCAAGAGAGATAATATATGTGATAATATTTTTGAAACACAAAAGCACTATAAAAACATTTCTTGTCATGATGTGAAAAGTGCGACATAAATGTTTTTTGAAAACCAACTACTGCTCTGCTTTGCAACTGAGGGCGTTAAAATTAGAATTCTTCCCCCTACTGTAAAATGTCTAACGTGTCCACACCCCTCAGAGGAAAACTTGTTGTTTTCTTGGGAACAGGTTGACATAGAAAAAAGCATTGCAGCTGAACATGTTGGTCACATGCTGACAAAAACAACCATTCTAATTAATCAGTACTGTGTACTCCTTTGAAAACAACAAAACCTCACTAGTCTGTGTGCTATGTAAGAAACTCAGTCACTCCAAACACACTTTGCTAAATAATTTGCTCACAATTGTCTTTCACTTATTGTCGTATGGCTATATTGATCTTCTGTTTGAACTTATCCTGTCATGCAGCAATGAATATCTGAATCAATTGTATAAATAACAAGGAGCTGTGGCAATGGACAGGAAAGCAGAAGACATCCAGTATGTGTTTCATTTCCAATAAAAGGGGGCAGTATTACATCAGTGTAATACTGATGTACTATTCTGGTATTTTTATAAAGTATGGTGAAGAGCAAGAATCTACACTTGCAAAAAATGAACAACTGCTTTTTTGAATAAATAGGGACACATTTACAATGAGAGTCAGTGATTGGATTGTTTTCTTATTTACTTGATTCAAAAAAATATATCATTTGGGCAAGAGTAATGCATAGGGTTGTCAAAAATCAGGTTAAGTATTTTCAAAAATCATAGATTGAAATTCTGATCTTTCTGGAACTATATGGAAGTATATTAGTAGGGACAAAAGTTTCCTAGCACACTAATATAACCAAGTTTGACCATTATCATGTTGGCTGTGGCCAGATCCTAGCAGGTATATATAAATTATTCAAAGAATGAAAAAGAAAAATGCTATCTTGATTTTGTAAGAAGGTACCTACTAGCTTTTCACTAACCTTTTTACTAACATTCTACTCTATCTTAAGACATTTTGGCTCCAAGAAGGAATAGGTTAACCCATTCATTATCAGAGAGTATCAGAGAGTGAAAACTTAACAAAATTAACAACAGATTTGACAACCTGTCTGAAGTCTTCAAGAGAAAAAGGACCTAATATATATACATATATACACACACACACATATATGTATATACACACACACACACATATATATACATATATACATATACATACATACATATGTATGTAAATATATGTGTGTGTATATATAATGTATATATGTATATGTATAATGGCGCATCTCCTGTGCCCGATACATGCTCTACATATGTTTTTTCTCAAAACAATCCTTCAAGGAAGGATAATTATCTCTATTTTATTGATATGCTCGTCGAGATTACAGAGGTTAAGTAACTTAAATACCAGAAAACAGCACAGGCTACTTCCAAGATTAACCCTGGAAACTGAGGCCCAGGATTAATCTCCTCCAAAACTCAAGCTGTGTCCAATAAACCACGAAACCTCGAATTCCATTCCTGCTGCTGCTCTAGCCACCACCTCTGTCTCTCGGTCTATACTAGCATCATCCAATCTTTTGTCTCCTGACTGGTATCTGACCAGAGCCAGAACCAATGGACATCACGGCAGAGAAGAATGTCCTCCCCAGACAGAAGAATAAAGCAAGTCTACAGGAAGAGACAAGTATCTGTATACAGGAAGCAGGGGGCTCAGTGTTTCGCTGCTGCACAGTGTTGATCTTTACCCTGAAGCAGGGGCTCAGTGTTTCGCTGCTGCACAGTGTTGATCTTTACCCTGCCCTATTCCATCGAAGGGTTGCAACTGCCAGTGTTAAACGTTGCTTCTGTATGTAAGAGGCTTACTGATCTCATAAAAATAAAGGACTATTTTACAAATAGAAATAGTATTGACTAAGAATCAGGGAAGGTGAGATTTAATTCCTGCTCTGTCATGAAAGCACTATGTGAGCACCGGTAAGTCCTTTTCTTTCACTAGGGTCTCAGTTTTCCCATCTGTGAATTGAAGTAATCAGACCAGACCAATTAGAATGCACCCTCCCCCCTCCCAATTCTTTCCCTCTGCAGTTTTAATCCCATGACTATACCTCAGAGGCAGGCAGAGTGTGATAACAGTGTCCACAGTAGGTCACCGTGACTCCCACTGAGGTCAAGCATTTTTCTTAAAGAGATTCTCCGAAGATAAGGGTGACAGCAATTCAGGCTACGTGCATGTATGTGTGCGATCTGCCTATTTACGAGCAACTCTGATCAGCAGGTAATCAACCTACTGGTTCCTCAAGATTATTAAGATGAGCAAAATACCCAGATTCCCAAGTCACATCATATCCATGCAGGTAAGTGCTCTAACCGATCAGTATGTCAGCATTCGAACATCAAGAAGGTCAGAAAACTTACAGGACACATTTTAACACAAAGAAGTCTAACCCTGCTTTGCCTTTCTTCTAGCTTAGCACGAAGGACATCTAGAAGTTTCCTACTTAAAATTCTGCTGTGGGTGGTCATGACTAAAATTCTGTCTTAGAAATGTCTACACAACAAAATTCGGTAAGCAATTAGCCTATCATACGACTTAATTGCACTGGTACTACGTAAGGGGTGGGTGGAGATGGCTGGTGTTGGTGTGAAAGTTAAAAGCCAGGGCAACGACTTAAGACTTCTGCTGGCAGGATACTCACGATCCATGCACAGAAGCTATGTTGAAATGATGGAGCAGAACAGCTCCTAAGGTGCCGTCACAGTCTGTTGTTCCTACAATCTATATATTTAACAGACCCTAACTATCCCATGACACAGCCAACCAGAACAGCTCCATTGGTGCTGCTATGGCTGATCAAGTTAATAATGTTTCATTTTAAAGCACCAAAATAGGGGTTTACCCAATAAAGCGAAATACGCTACGGGTAAACATGTATTCATATGGACATATATGCAATTTCATACGTGTTAAAGACGCAAGCACCTGTGCAGTGAATGTTTGCCCACATTTATGATACATACAAAGCATGTTTTATATACACGTCCAATGTTACTAAATGTCACGAAAACACTCTACAGTGGACATTGTGACGGATTGCCCAGATTCCCCTTCAGAACTGAAAGCTTTATTCCCTCAGCTGCAGGCAACGTGGTTGGTACCTCACCCTCAGCTATTGGCCCTCTTTGGCATTGCACCAGCTGAAGAGATTACCCTCACCCAAGGTCATGTCCTCTTCCCAAGGTAGCCCTCATCTATCAAATGGTTGACGCAAGTGTAGAAAAGCTCACCCTCTCCACCCAACTGGGGGAAATTCCGAATGGCCGTGACAACCTCGAAGCTTCCTATGGGGTTGGCTGAGGTCTTGGTTGAGACTGCACTGCAGTGTCCTTTCTCTTCCAGAGATGGCAGTCAGAAAGGAAACTCCCCAATAAACCTGCTTGCTAATCTCCATCTCCTCATTTGCTTCTCAGGGAACCCAAATCTCTGGCACACTCTTTCGTAAAGAATGTTCCAAATAAGAGAATGACTTAGGTATGCTTAATAAATTATAAGGTTTTATGACAGCAACACTGTGAAAAATTCTCTAAAACTGTATTACAGGTTATAAGAACAAATTCATAAATCTAATTTATGGATCTTTGTACTTAAGGAAACTGAGATAAATCCAAAGTGGACAATTTTGAAGACAGTTAAACTGAATTTGCCCCAATTCATTTTATCAATTTTATTGCATATGATATATTTACCCACTTTGACCTAAGAAGAAAAAGTAGTGTCGTAAGGAACCTCATAAAATTAAGATGGATATTGTGATTATAACTGAGCCAAAGCTACTATCACAGGAGCCCTTTAACATTGTTCCAATTTTACTCTTCTGGCTTAACTAGCCTAATAAGCAAGACTAAATATCAGCTCTAGAAACTAAACAAAGCGTACGAAACCACAAAACAAATGTTCAAAACAGTGACACAATTGGGGAGGTCGAGATCACATTAAGGAGACCTATGAACACAACATCCCTGAATATAACGGACTTTTCCAGTGCTCCATATTCCACCTACTGGGTCATGTACTGAGACAACAAACAACTCCGTCGAACTGGGGAACCAGGGTTTTTCTGGTTCTGTAGAAACCACTTTGCCACTTACCTTCAGCGGCTCAGTTATATTCAGCATGACATGTTTTAGGTCAAGTCTTCATCTATTATCATTATTTTCCATCTTAACCTAGTCTCTCATCTAGCTCCCTTTTCTTATAATGCAAAGTCAGGTGTTAATATTTCAGAACCTCAGACTTCTTCCTCCCAAATGAGTGAAGAAAAGTCAATGAGAACTACTTAAAATTAACCTGTAGTATTTGAAGTTAATAGTGCCTTAAGTTTGAACTTCAACTCCAACCGATCATACAAATTCAGCAATTTAGTGTCACGGTGTCAGAGACATTCACTGCTGGAAGCCAGGTATGCCCAGTACCCATGTCCTACTAGGTGTTGTGCACACAGAGCGGGATGATGCTATGCCAGGCCTGCCTCATGTGACAGAGGGCCTTCACTGAAAAGTAAGAGTTACCGCAACAATACTGAATGCATTTCTCATTTCCCTCCAAACTAAATGGCATATAGACACATTGTTTTAAATATTCTCTATGTTAATTTCAAATCTTTGATAATTTCAAACAAAAATTTCTAGCTGCCTTTTTCAAAGAACTATGTCATTTCTAACATTCATCCAAGGCAAATGATTTTTCGTAATTTAACGATGAGTAGAGCTATTTAAATGAAATAATTTGTTTTTTTTGTGTGTGTGGAATGAAGTTTCTGAAATGTATTAATTCTAAATATATTTCATTTAGCCGAGTGGTTTGCCATTTTGTCCTCCCTCCCTCACTGGAGGACAGCTGGCAATGTCTGGAGACATTCTGCGCTGTCACAAAAGGGGCATGCCCCTGCCATCTACTGCGTAGAGGCCAGACTAGTGACCCCACAACAAAGAATTATCAGGCCCAAAATGTCAATAAGGCTGAGGTGGAGAAACCCTGATCTAACCTAATTAATGTGACATTTCACAGCTTTGTGTATCAACTCTTGAAACAGTTGCAAAGGCGTTTAACTATGTGAGTTGGCCAATATGGCAACATCTGAAAAATCTACTATTTCCTTCTGCTTACCCTCCCCTTATTGTTTGAGGATCTCATATCAGTGACAAAAAGTAGTATGTCTGTCCCACATATTCACATATATAAACTTATGACTAAGTTTAAAAGGTATGGGAAACATAAGATAAGAAAGTGCTTACTCTGAACCAGGAGCTGCACTAGGTAATATTTACATAACCTTGTTACATTGTAACCCAGATTACTACCCTCATACTGTATTTCCCCGAAAATAAGACCTAGCCGGACAATCACTCTAGTGCATCTTTTGGAGCAAAAATTAATATAAGACCCAGTCTTATTTTACTATATATAAGACCTGGTCTTATATTATTTTTTGCTCCAAAAGATGTATTAGAGCTGATTGTCCTCTAGGTCTTATTTTCAGGGAAACAGTGAATTACAGATGAAGAAACTGAGATTCAGAGAGGTTAATCAACTTGCCAAACATTACACAGCTGGGTAAGTGACAATGCAGTGACTACTACTCCAAGTGAGAATACATATTTTTAAACTCATTAATACTTTCTCATATATGCAAAGGAAATTTCTGAATCACTATGGGTTGTTACTACTCAAAGAAAATTTCTGAATCATTAATGGTATTTAATGGGGTGAGGAGGGTAATTAGCTTTTCACCTTGTATCTTTCTGTATTATTAGAATTTTCAGTAAGCATATATTACTTTCATTTGAAAATTAATAAATAAAAAAGACTCAAACATATCACTGACATGCTTCTCAAATGAATTTTAGGATTAACCCTTGACAAAACTGTAAAGTAGGAGATGGTCCCTCGTGCATGTATCCATTCTCCTGTTTTTAAACCCAATTCCCCACTTGGTAACCCCATGCCGAAACTTGGTTACCTACCCAGGTCCCCAAAAAGGATCTTATAAAGTTATTTACATGAGGATTAAATATGTTATTATTTCATGGTGTTCTCACTGAGCAGAAGACTGTCTCTTAGGTCAAAAGAACAACTCTAGGTTTATCTCTAATATCGGAGTGGTAGAAAAGGTTTGCAGCAAGGCTTTTCTTCTCTTGTGGTCCTGAAATATCACTCTATATGTGGCTACCTATTCAGGCAGGTCTTAAAGAAGGGCTCTTCCTGGTGAGCCCACTGCCAAGGATGGAGCACTTAATGGGGAATGAGGCACTTGACTGATGGAACAGATCCAGTGACTGACATGTGCATGACAACTCCCAAGTCTATAGAAGTTTATGGCTCAACAGGCACCAAAAGACCGACCATTCGCCCAGATGGTCTCTCTCCTACATGATCTGAACCTCCTGCCAAGAGGATCCATCAAGGCAGGGGGTCCAATAATGATTAATTTTATGCATTACATATATGTATCTTTAATGTTAACCTCAGTAACTCGATGTAGTCAGAAGTGAGCCAAATTCTTTACTAAGCTTTGGGAAGCCCACACTTTGCGTGGTAAGCTTGCTAATCTTGGTGAGGACCTTGATCACAGATATGCTTTGAGAGTTCCATCACACTCCTGTCCCCTCAAAGCCCTTCGCAGGCCCCTATCTGCAGCTGTGTCCTGATGCAGCTGAAGAGCATAGGAGACCCATCAAGAAGAAGAGGTTGACCCAACATCCCCATGGCTCTGTCTGTATCCCACTGGAGTAGGTTGAATTGTGTCCCTCAAAAAGATATTTTGAAGTCCTAGCCCTTGGTGCCTGAAAATGTGACCTTATTTGGAAATAGGCTCTTTGCAGATACAATCAAGTTAAAATAAGGTCATACAGGATTAGGTTGGACCTTAAATCCAATGACTAATGTCCTTCTAAGAAGAGGGAGATTTGGAGCCACAGGGACACAGAGAAGACAGCCACGTGAAGAGGGAAGCAGGAACTGGAGTGACGCAGCAACAGGCCAAGGGACGGCAAGGATCAGTCATTCATCAGAGAACTGGAAGTTTTTCACCCAGTGTACTACAGAAGTCTCTCAACTGGTCTGCCTCCTTGTTTCCATTGTTCCTCCTACAGTTCGTTGTCAAACATGAGGCAGAAGAATCCTCTTGTGTGTAAATCATACCATGTCAATGGCCTAGACAAATCCTGCCCTAGGATTCCCAACACACTCAGAGTAGAATGCAGTTTCGAGGACCTGCAAGGCCTAACGTGCCCTGTCCCACTGCTGTCCCCTTGCTCTTACTGCTGTTGCCACACTGGCCTCCTCGTTGCTGGTTCCCAGATGCTCTTCACACGCCTGCACCACAAGTTTATTCACACCTCTACTCAGCGTCTCTCTCAGAGAGTGCTTACCACCCCATCCAAAAGAACAACCCATAACTCCCTATGCCCTGAACTTGCTTCTACTTTTCTTCTGGCATTCATTCACCTCCTAATAGTACTGACTTTACATGATGTATTTCATATTTAGTTCTTGATTGTCTATGTTCCCCTATTTAGAATCTCAGCTTTACAGGAGCCATGGATTTGTATCTGATTTGTTCACTGTTGTATCTCTGGTGCCTAAAACTGACTGTTACAGAATAAGCACTTGATGAATAATCTGTTGAATCAAAAAAATCAATGAATACATTTTGTACGCTGCTTTGTTTTAGCTTTTGGCTCTGGCTGGTAGGCAGCTTAGTAATAAACTCAGGGTTGAGTCATAGTAATGTATTAGCCTTCATCAGGAGAATATGTGCTTCTTCCTTCTGTTTTAATATACTGATATTCTGTTCTTATTCTAATAACCTTATAAATCCCCTTTATTATAAGATATTTCTAAGTCTTTTACAATGGAACACAATGACAACAATAAGCAGGTAGGTTGGGTGCCTGGCTGGGTGCCTGGGATACGACCCACACTAAGTGGGAAAGGGTGTATCTGTCAATCAGCAGTAATGCTTGAGTGTGATACAAGACAGCCCTCAAGCTAGAGCCCAAATCTTTGGCTGTAGATTGATGCTTGAGAGCCTGGAAAGGGCCAGATGCGATGAGCCAATGGGTGTGGCAGAGCCAGTGAAGGAGGGAAGCAAGTTTTACCTTTTCATTCCTGCAGTTGTTCAGCCCCATATTATTCATGGAGGAGAGTTTCCCATCAACACCGTGTGGCTGTTGCTGCTGTTGCTCCCGCTGGATCTGTTCTCGCATCTTCCGAGCCTCCTGAATGGCTTTCATCACTGTATCCTGATCCCCAAACAGGGCAGGGGAGTTGAGACTGGACAGGATATCTGCATACACAGGACACATTATTAAAGGCTTGTGAAGTGAGAATCATAAAAAAATACTGCCACTCCCCACTCCCCCGTAGAATGCTGCATTCTCCAAACAAGAAAGGGGCATGTTTGCCAGTAAGAAAATTGCAGTGCTGTGCATGGAGCACTGATATCCAGGGCACCAAGCTGTGCTGGGTTTTTAGCTCTTGGAGGATAAACCAGCACTGCAGTTTCTGTGGGCTCTGTCAACCCACCTCACAGATGAAGGTTCCTAGATTCCAATTGTGTGTCTCTATACATATTTATCGGTCCAGGCTATGTTTAACAATTAGTGGGAGAGTAGTAGTGGCGAAGCAGGGGGTGAGGAAGGGTACAGAGATATCTGTTCAGGCTGCCATTATATTCGGTGTGCGACTTCAGGAAAGCTGTTTCTGGCCTAGCAGAAAAAAATCTGTGAGGCTACATGTGTACTTTAGTGACATGTGTATCTGTGCGTTCACATGTCCACTGCAGGAGAGAGGGGGTGGGAGGAATACACCACAGTCTCTGTTCCCCAATCACTGGCTGGTTAATGAAGCATTCTACTCATCATGCTGCCTCAGTTATTTACCAGGAGAATGACAACCCATTCCCTGTCCCCAACCCGGACACCCACTGCTCTCAGCTTCCTGTCTTCCTGATAGTGAGGCTGCACGGAGTGGGAATGGTTTTCACAGAAGTACAAAGCTTCAAATAAAGTGATAATCGCTATTTACTTTCATTATATCCCGTGCAACACAGTGGGGGAAAACCAAAATTAAACGGACTAATTTTTCTTCATACCGTGAATTTTACTAGAGGTTAAAATGAATGCTTTAGGATAAGCTTTTCTAATTCTAAACAAAAAGAAAGCAATTGCTCGCTGACTGCTAGCTTTCTGCTCTGTGGTCAAGTTTAACATGATCCACTTGTTTGTATCCTGGTATCAGCATTTCATAGCATGTGGGTGAGTGTGAATGCGTGCGTGCATGCACACACTTCTCATAGCCAGACAGGACAGGGGAAACCAGCCGACAGTCAAGGTCACACCACGTGTCCATTTGTATGCAGTGCATATGCACATGATTTGAGTTTTGAAAATATTCCCAAGTCTGTCTATGAAAAAAATTTAACTCAGTCATTTTTTAGGATATAGAAAACCCCTGTCTTTCGCTTTGGAGCTTTTCTGATAAAAATTCTATCCAGTATTGTCCGGACCAGAGGACTATTAATTCAGCCCATTTCTAGCTCATGAGCTAAGAAATAAGCTCCCTTTGCTGGAGTATAAACTCCATAAGAGCAGGGCCTGTGACATAATCATCTCTGTCCCTCATGATGCTAAGAATAGCAAACAAATGCTTTCAAACAAAACTCAGAAGTGGATGATAGGTGAGCCACTTCGCGAGCCAGACTATTATTTACTGATGCTTTTTTTGGTCCTCTCACAACAATCACGTTCACGCGCTGAAAATGGTTCACATCTCTCTTCCACGGTGCTACCACTGATTTGGGCTGAAAACCTCCGGCCCGGGAAAGAGGCATCCTGACTCAAAATGAGAACAGGCTGCTGTATCATTCCTAATGTGCACATTTCAATGAGGAAGATTTCCCTCTCACCATTCGGAAGATTCATTTAGACTCCCACAGTTCAGCAAATATTCCAACTGTGCGTTCACAAACAAGAGCAGCGAGTTCTTTGTCAGACCACCTGGATTCTAGTCTTAGCTCTGCTGACTAATAGCTACATGGCTGTGGGTAAGTCATTTTACCTGCAAGAACCATAATTATTCTACCATGAGGGTGACAAAACTATACTACCCACCCCATAAGGTCATTGTGAAAAATAAAATGAGATAAGAGAGGCACAATGTTTTCTTACACTGTAAAGGCCACACTTAGATATTATTGTATTTATTATAATAAGCATTTCAGGCTCCAGGACTCAGTAACACAAGAAAGGTAATATGGTGAAGAAACGGGAGTGCTAGTCCCTAATCCCTTTGAATCTCTATGTCTGTATTTGAAAATTAAGAGACTTAGAGTATAGTAACGATAATGTTAATACCTATTTGGCACTCTGCTACTGACGAGTGCTCTCACATTTATCGTTTCATTCCATGTTATATGTAAATGTGTCAGTATTCGTTCAGTCCAGTCTTTTTAAATCACATGCCTTTCAGGTGCCAGACACCAGGTTAGGCACTTTATATGCATTTTTCTTTTAATTGTCATAACAATCTATGAGCGAGTTAAAATATTCCCCTTTTGGAGATCAGGACACTGGATTCAAAAACATGAAATAACTCTCCCAGTGTCATATAGCTAGTAGGTGAAGGCTCTCGGTCAAAGTCTGTCTGATGCCAAAAGCCACGTTTTTCCTCCACACTTCTCCCATGGGGAGAGTTCAATATTCCTAGAGATACTTGGCAATAGACCAATATCAGCAGATATAAGAAGCCAGAGGATCATTATGACACATCTTATTAGATTCCAATTTTATTTCATATTTGGTCATTGAAATGTGTCATTCCTATTTGTTTTAATGCAAACTCCTATGGGAATAGATGTAAAATTCACATACATTTTTAAAAGAAAATATAAAATAGTAAAGAAATGCTGGACTTTCGGCAGGCATCTCTGCGGCCGGCTCACTTTGGGCCCTTGCAGCGCTCACAGTCACTCCTGCCCAGAGTTACTTCAGTGGCAAAGCACTGACCAAACAGAAATTCCTCAGTCTCTGATTCGCTGGCTCTAACCCATCCCAGCAAGCTTTACATTGTGGCCTTTTCCAAAAAGTTCTAATCACCCAAGACACCAAATTGGGTTATACTTCGGCCGACGAGATTTCATGTGATTGTTTTCTTGGACTAAGAACAGTTTGGAAACAAGCATCAGTCATCACTCAACAGGTTTGCTTTTGTTTACCTAATTCATAAGTCTCTTCCTGGTGTTGGCTTTTCCATTTACCTAGAGAGGATCCCCTTGCCAAGCTTCCTCCGATGGGGCTGGGGATGCTGCTTTTGTTGGGCAGATTGACCGGGCTGGTTTTGCTGGCTGGGAAGAGGCTCTGGGTGGGAGAGGCTGGAGGCTTTACAGGTTCGGCGGTCTTAGGTCTGGAGGAGAGATTCAGCGGCTGTGCTGCTGCTTCATCCTACAAGAGTGGAACATAAATAATTATGTTTTTAAAAACAGAAAAGACAAATGAAGCACATTATCACTTAGTAAGCCACAGTTATTTTACACCTCCCAGACAATGCCACATTCTCCTCCAATAATAACAAAAGAAGCTAATTATCTACCTCCTTGAAGATTCATCAGAAGGAAACCTCATTAATTTCCCTGTGTTATGCTTCTATTTACATTAACTGTGTAGTTGGATCATTCTTTTTGCCAAATTAAAATCTGAATTAGCTCACATTACAGCTTAATTTCCTAATGTGTTTTCAGGGATCTAAATTAACCTAGGGCATTTACAAAGAATTATTTAAAATTTCAGCAGTTCTGTAGTGCTTTTGTGTTGTTCTCTTCTACAAAGTTCCTGGAACTATAAATAGGCTCTGCAGCTAATTTTTTAATACATATTTTAAATCAAACAATTGCAAGTACTTTAAAAATGGAAACACGGAAGGCCTTCTTCTGATCCCCTGGGCCTCTGCCCAGGGAACCACGTGCCACAGCACGGCTTCTATGTGGCTTTCTGGGTGTGGGCACTCTTTATGGTCTGTATTCTCGTCTCTCTTCATGTTTAAAATTAATTTTTGCAAAGAACAAGCACACGTTATAATTATGTTTTACATATCATGCTATATGCAATTTATTTTTCATGTCTAAAGTAATGTCTCTTTATATTCTTTGCTCCATATATTTACAGAATGTCTATTTTAAGATGCCTGTCCTATACTGAGCACAGTATTCAAATATCTGGCTTGTAACTCTAGTTTAACCAGCAGTTTGAAAGCTAAGCTCCTCGCCTCTATTTTGTCCATTTATCCTGCCCTAAAACACCCGTAACACTTTCCTCGTTCTAGAAATTTAGTTGTAATATGAACATATTCATTTAGGTGTTCAGTTTTAAGATCTGCATTATTATATTCTAAAATAAAATTGTCAGCAAATGTTAATTCCTGTTTTGCTTCTGAGAAGGCACAGAACTTGCCTTTAAGGTCATGGTTTAAAACACAGAATGGGGCTTGGAAACAACATTCTCTCCGGTGGCAAACCTGTGGCCTCTGGAGCTCAATTTCCTCATTTGCTAAAAGAAAAGGGAAAGGGGGGCGGAGAAGGACTGATTCTAGCTGATCTCTAAGGTCTCTTCCAGTGATGATGGTCATTGTTTAAGGGGAAACAAAATGGGATGCCAGAAAATATTATTCAGGAAGGGGGATTAGAAAAAGAAAATTAAAACATCACGCACTGCACAGTCTGTACATACCAAGCACTGTGTTAAATATTTTCACATATATTAGCTCATTTAACTATCAATAAATCTTTGAGGTTGGGCAGTAGCATTCTAAATTTACATAGGAAGAAGGGGTCACAGTAATAAAGTTACTGTCCAAAGCCATATATGGAGGGACAAAATTTGAATTCTAGTTTATTGGGCTCCAAATCCCAGACCCCTTTTCTGCTACACCAGCAGAGAAAATAAGTCGTTTGATAACATAGTGATCCCCTACGATTTTTCGTTTTTGTTTTATTTTTGTCACGGTAGGAAATAAGTAATTGGGCCCATCTATGTTGCAATGTTCTTTTATCTAGACATAGGCTCTTAGGAAACACAGTTATATCCATTATGAATGTCAAAATTATCCAATATGTTTAATTACAAGGTACTTTCTTTTGCTCTGAACTCACAGGATATTTAGACTGGCTAGTTCCTTTATTCATATCTAAAGAATAGTGATTTATATGCTAGGTATTTATTTTTCTCCATGTTTTTGTTGTTGTTGTTTGGGGGGAGGGGAGGTCAGTGAGCTTTCTAGATATCTGAGTTCAGAGTTTTCTTCAAATTTGGAAAATTTTCAGCTACTACTTCTTCACATATTTTTTTCTCTTCCTTCTCCTACTGGGGTTTCAGTTGCAAATATTAGGTCATTTGATGTCCCACAGCACTTGTTCCTGTGTATTTCATTTTGGATAGTTTTATTGTTATGCCATCAAATCCACTAATCTTTTCTTCTACAATGTCAAGTCTGTAGCTAATCTCAAATAATACTAATCCAGTGTACTTTTCATCTCAAACACTAGTTTTCATCTCCAGACAGTCAATTTAGGTCTCCCATGTCTTACTTTAAAATGCTTATGTTTTCTTCTACCTTCTTGAACTTATGAAGTTTATGACATCTGCTTTTATTCAGCCTTGAATATACTCTATTTATTTTTATAATTCCATAATTGCCACTTCCACCAACAATGCCACTGGTCGTGGGAAGCACCTACCAACTCCCAATCCCATAAATCCCTACCCACCATGGGAGGCCTGCTATTGGTTCTCCCAGACTGCCCTGGCCTGACAGAAATTTTGTGGGTGGTTTTTAGGGAGATTTGTCTACCTCCTCAGGTGCCTATACTTGTAAGTCTCATATAATAGCTGTTGTTACTGTCTTATCTACTCACTTTATCATCTGTGTCATTTTGGGGTCTGTTTCTGTTGATTAAGTTTTCTCCTCATTATTGTCCATAGTTTCTTGCTTCCATGAAAGCCTGGTAACTTTTGAATGGATGCTACACATTGTGAATTTTACATTGGTGGGTGTCAGAGCTTGTGTATTCCTTTAAATATCTGCGGACTATTCTGAGATGCAGAACAATTTGAGCCTTTCTAGGCTTACTTTAAGCTTTCTTAGGCAAGTCCATAGCAGTTCTTAATCCAGGAATAATTTGGCCTCACTACTGAGGTAATACCCTTCTGGGGACTCAACTTGATGCCCTATGTGTCAGAAGATCTTTCCACTCTGGCTAATGGGAATACAAACCATTCTCAGTCCTTTGTGAACCTTGAAATTGTTTTCTCTGTTAATCTGGTCTTTTTCCCTGGCCTTAGATAGTTCCCTCATGCATATCATTCATACGCTGATCAATCCTCAGGATACATTGAGAAAACTTCTGTGGATCTTCAAAGTACTCTCTCTGTGCATCTCTCTCCTCTCTGGTACTCTACCTCACAAATTCCATCTACTTTGGCATCCCTAAACTCCAAACACTGTCTCTTTACTCAGGGAGCCTGTCAAACTCAATGTAGGTACCCCTCCCTGCACTATTGTCTGGAAATTCCCTCTAGACAGTAAGCTGAAACAGCTACAGTGCTTGCCTCACTTGTTTCTCTTCAGGGATCACTATCTTGTATTCCTATTGTAAATGTCTGAAAAACCATTATTTTATATATTTTGCCCTGAGTTTTTGTTGTTTAAGCTGGGAGAGTAAATCTGGTCCCAGTTCTTCCATCATGGTTGAAAATCGAAATCTTCTAGTTATTTTGTTAGGCTCTTTCTTGGTATATAACTAGATATATCAGTTACAAGCCCTCCTACCACCACCACCACCATCTTCTTTCTTACCATCAGACCATCATCATCACTAAACTAACATTTATGAAATACTCACTATATGCTAGAGGATGTATTATCTCATTTAAGATCCATAATAGTATTAACTTTCATTTTACAGAGGAGAAAACTGAGGCTGAAAGAAGTTATGTAACTTTCCCAACATGACTTGGCTGGTAAAAGTGTTAGAATTGACATTTGAACAGAAACATTCTGACTTCTGATGTTGACAATTATAGCAAATAAAAATTCTGGGGGAAAAGAAGGTACATAAAACCATTTATGTTTATTTTTGTTACCTTCAGCAAACTATGCCCTTTGTGATGTGGTCATGTTATATACACAGGGAAAGCAATGACTATAGACAAAACCATGAGCTATTTTAGTGACCACAATTCTTTCAATTAGAAAATTATGAGATTGTTTGCAAAACTTCTTCAATAATAGATAGGAGCTATTTTTAAAATTTAAAACATTTGCTTTGTGTTTTGATCTATATATTTTTAGCCATACATACAATAAACAATCTAATAAGGATAAGGAATGCTTCCTTTGTTATTAACATAAAATATAGTCAAGTCAAATTACATAGAGAATACCCTAAGAAGTTGCATGTGGTCAAGTGAGTAATAAAATTCAGTTGGCCCACAGAGCTGGAATGGTAAAAGCAGATATAAACTTGAATTTAACCAGGGAACATTTTACTCATCCAGTAAAGGGTTGGTTTGGTGCAGTTCCATTTGGCCAACTCACTTATAAAATGACTTTTTCATGTTAAAATATCTAATACTCAATACCTCAAGTTACTGATTTTGATATGCTCATACTCTAACAACTATAATTAAACAAAGCGTCTTGGGTTGAGTTGTAGTGTTCTGACTGTTACTCACAAACAGAAACTCTTGGAACACAAAATATTCTGTTTCCATAAGTCATACTATCTTATTAAATGTAAACTGCCTATTTTCATATTTCAATATTTCCAACAACAAAACATACATGTCCATCTATTTCTGTGGAGAACCTAAAAACATGGGTGGCATGAAATTAATTCTTTTGGGTGGGGCACAGACAGAACTATCTCCTTTAATGACGTTTACTTTTTTTTAATCTTTGTCATTTGGGATTAATATTTTTAAAAGACCTTTCTGAAATCTCAAACTTCTTATCTGTTTTATTTAGAAAACAAAACAATTTTCAGTGATTTTGTAGCACTAAATGCTATTTTGTCGGCTTTAGATATTTTCCATGTGAAGATTTAATAATTGTAAATTTTCTCCAAATGCAGTATTTTGAGCACATTACAATAAACATACCCCTCTAAATAGGTAAGTCAGTTACATGAAACAATTGTTTCTGTGAACTGTTTGAATTTGTTAATATAGGAAGGAAAGGCAATCATAAAAACTAACCAGTACCACCTATAGGTACCAGCTGCACCACAAAGTTGGAATGGATCATCAATTTCCTTGGTCGCCAAGTACCTCCTGGCTGCCTCATGTTAAGACACTGAAAATCAGTGAGGAAAGGTATCTATTAATGTCCCAGCCATAATGTGGGAGAGCCTGTTTCTCTTACCACAACTATATGACCTCAAAGCATGATTATGTAATGATATCACTCATTCCTCAGAGCCCATCTTTATAACTGTTTTTGAAAGGGAGACCTTTATCAACAAACCATATAAAGTCCAGCATTAGGCTCTTTTTTGTTCCTTTTTCTAAATCTAAAGTTTTGAGATCCTCCTTCTCTGATACTGTAAGTTGGTTCCCCACCTGTTTGAGGAACTTAGAAGTGTCGCGAGTCTATGACAAACGCTGGTAATAAAACCATGGCCATTCATGCCAATGAACATTAAAAAAAGAAAAGCTAGAATCCAAAGGGGAAAAACTCTTGAGAAGGGAGTTTGCAGATTTAGGTAAAGGCTTCACAATATGGCACTATTGTTATCAAAAGGGAAACACCTGTTCCTCAGTGCTCAATCATGAAATGTACCATAACGAGGAGCATTTTGGGGCTCCTTTATGTTGCTATGCTTCCTGCTGTTTATTCCCAGCACTGCCTGGTTCACTACCTTTCTTGTGAAGCTATTTTCCAAACTGTCACCATGATCCTGCAAAGCAAGTACCTTAACTTGAGTTACCGGGCTGGTCCCTCTCTTTTCATTTTTTATCCCAGTAGGTGAGACTGCCCCTGCTGTGTTTGGTGGCTGTGGAGTTGATGGCATCTTTGCTCCAGGTGACACCTGCATGCTGGCCAGCTGAGCGGCATAGAGCTGCTGCAAAACAGGGGAGACAAACAGTATCTCTTTAAATGCAGCTGAAATGGAGTTACAGGCAAAACTTACCGTATTGTTAGATAACTATATCTCTGACAGCTCTGCAATTTCTCTTTCACTATTTTTTAAAGAGGAAAATAAGAGAGACCAAATAATCTAAAAGAAAGAACCCGTCTGGCATGGGACTCATCTTCTGTCCCTGGTCTTTCTGGCAATAGTTTTATGACCTTACACAAAGGACTTGATCGCTTTAGAATGGTTTCTTCAATTGCACGGAAATGAATTTGACTAAATGGTCTTAAAGGTTCTTTGCAGTGCCTAAAATCTTTATAAAACATTCTTTAAATGTTGGTATGTCCATTCGTGTAATTTTAATATCCAAGAACTAGAAAAGGAATCTGAACTTCCCTAGGGATTACCAGAAGAACACCGTTCTTATTCAGTTCTGACCCAGCTTCTCTGGGGATCTTTTCTTTGGAAATGATCACAGTGCTGCTCTCAAAATCCCTGAGGCCCAGTGGCTGTCATTCTTTTGTGAGAGTCTTATTTCTAGGCAGCATATAACACTGTCCTTCAGAGAATACAGACAGATTTGTGACAAAAGAAAATACTACTAACAAAATAAAAATCAAGCCTCTTTTTCCTAGCACAGGATGTTAATCCTTAACTGTCAATGTATTAGGTTTTGGGTGAAATCGGCAATAAATGAATATGGAGATCTGCTAGTCAAGCAGAATTCAGATACCTCAATCTTAACACTCTGTAATGCTTGAAAACTCCATTCAAATATTTTCTTTTCTTCTTATCATCAAGATTAAGCCATTACCTTGATAGTCATATTTCTATCATAATAAATAGAAAGCTTCCTAGTTCATCAAGCACCGAGAAAATAGCTCAAACTTTGCCACATTAGTAGGGGAGAAAAAACAGGTGGTTTGTATGTAATTTCCAGCATTACTATCATTCAGATGGACAAATAAAAAAAATTACAGTAATCAAAAACAGACCTTTCAGCACATGTAATTAAATGAAAGCTTAATAAAGAATAATTTGCAAGAGCCAGATGTGCTTATGTCATGATTGTTGCTTTCTTTGGAACAATTTTTCTAATATAACAAGCCTCTAAAGAAATTAAAGTTTCATAATTCTGTGTGTGCAATGACTCAGTGGCAAGAAAAACTCACAAGTAAGAGTCAGTCGAACTGCTAGAACTTGGGGAGTAAAAGGGACTATCTTTTTGGTTTCCTTTTTACTCCGCTGTATCCTTTTCCTTTGAAATTTAGCCAGGTGTCTTCAAAAGCAGGGCAAGTGAAGCTTCTGAAAAAATTCTGCTTGGATTAAGCCAGTAAAGAAAAATTCTATACAGAATGGAGTGGAGATGGTGGAGAATTGAAAGAGTGTTGGCTACGTAATAGCTAGTGTCATGACCAATATGCCCTACTATTGAGTACGAAAGCGTCATGAAATCTTAAGGGGGCAAGAATCCTTAGACATCACTTATGCCTTCCTTTTACCTCAATAATTCACAAGATCAGAAAAAAGTCTAATCAATCTCAAGTCCTTCAGGGTATTTCAACTAGTGAAAAGGCAGAAAAACAAGTGTTTGGCAACAAATCCATTTTTTAAAAGGCTGCCTAAATTCGAAATCCTTCAGATTGATTGAACAATACAGTTACTTTTTAGAAATAGTGTAGTGTTCATTGCTTCCTCTAAAGCTTCGATAACCATTTATTTTATATCTCTCTCTAGTGGGTTGTACCTAAGAGAGGCAAGACCCCATAAACTCTGAGATTCCTCAGAGTTGTGATTCCTCGGAGTGCCTTGTGAGTTGTGATGACTGATTCAATAAAGACACAAAGAAGTATGGTCATATTCCACACAACTTACAGATCTGGGTAAAATAAACAGTAAGCTATCAGATAAGATTCAGTAGAATGAGCCTTGAAATAAAAATCAGAAAATAGAGTCCAGTGTAAAGACAGAGGCATTCATGAAAATAAAGTTTTCACATTTTAACATATGATTTTAGATAAGTATCATGCTTTTCAGACTGAAGACCTTAGATCTGACTTGGATAAAAAGAATCCCATTCATTGAATTGGTATAGGTTTAGACGACAATTTCACAGATAGCTCATCTTCTAAGCTAACATTAATTGAATATGCTCTATACGCAAGTCTCTGTGTTAGATACTGAGGAGGATTCAAAGTTTTGGAACAAGCAGATAGCTCTGGAGGACATGTGAGCTATAGAGCTGTAACACTTGATTTGCACTTTTCTTGTGGTGCTTCTCACATTTTTAAATCTGTGTTTAGTTATGCACATGTGTCTTATCATCTTTGGTAGACTGTAAGCTCACTGAAGTCGTGATCAATCTAATAAATAAAAGATAACCAATCGATTTGTTCTGAATTAACATATAGTATGTAAAGTCACTGGATGTTAGGAAGGAGAGACATTCTCTCTATATAAATGAGGCATCAGAATTGGTATATGATTATTATACATACAGCGAATAATTTTATGTTGCGTTATAAAAAGGGGAAATAAATTGAGTCCAAATTAAATTATATTGTTTCTTCAAAAAGAAATGATTCTTTTGAAGTCACTTGTTAAAATGTTGACTAGATAGCTGCTCAATAATTTCTAGCGTCACTGACCTGTCTTAAACGTTTCTAACAAATTATACTGCTTCCACACTAACTACAGAGCAGTACCAATTTTTCTTCTTAGTCTAGTTACTTATGAATTTAAGCCTTTTCTAAACGCAACTGTATCCTTTTTAGAAAGATGATAAAATATTAGTTATTCAAAGAAATAACTTCAGTTAGAAATAGCTATAGTCCTTTACAGACTAATGGTTTTAGGAAGGAAGAAGGTTCAACTCCGATTAACCATCACATAAGGGTTTACAAAAATACCATTCCCCGTAGGATTCTCAGGTCATAGTTGATAGTCATAATGATGATAATAATGAATATTCATTTCCAAACACAGTTGGGATTTTAGAAATCAACACTATAGTAAAGCTTATAACAGGCTTAGCCAAAGTCCCATAAACATTTACACTTTGGTGAAGACTGTTTTTGTGAATATAAATTTTTCCATTTCACTTTTGAAAAATGTTCAGTGATTGTTTGGGATATTGAATTGTTTCTTTATCCAAAATACATAAAATAAATGCAGTGCATACCTGTAAAAATGAGCCTAGCTAAATATTTTTCAAAATTATAAAATCACTCATATTTTATTGGAGCACTTTCAAAAATGCATTTACTATTTTATGGCTAAAAATATTCCACCTTTATTATTAGTTTGGTTTTAATAAAGTAGTCAGCATTAAAATTTCAGTAAGCTGAACAATAACATACTTGGCACATTGAACTGAAAGGGCCTTAATAGATCATTTAGTCTAAGTCTGACCCCTTCATTCTACTGATGAGCTGAGGTCTAGAAAGTAGAAGTAGCATGCCCAAGATCATACAAATAGTTAGTATTGGAGCTGGAACTCTCTAGCTCTCACTTTAGCATTGTCATTTAAAATACAAATGGATATATGATGAACCAACCTTTGCACGTTTCCAGCATTGATGAATTTGTTCAAGGACAAATCTTTCCTGAATGCTTACTATCAACTAAACACTGTGCTAAAAACTAGAGGCACAACAATAAGCCACTCAGAAATAGTCCCTGCCTTAATGGAGCTAGAAAGAGAAACACATTAAATAAATGCTTAGACAGTAACTGTGAATTATGGTTAAGGGAAGTGTTGAGAAAGAAAAATACAGAATGGCAAGAGACCGTCCAATAAAGGGGTTTAACAGTCTGGAGGATCAGAACAGCTTCTCTAAGGAAGTAACACTATAAGTAAGAATTATCCATGTGGAAAGGTTGATAAAGATCCTTCCAGAGAAGAAATATCAGTTATTATGGTTCTGAGGTAGAAAAGAGGGTAATGTTTTCAAGGAACTTCAAAAAGGCCAACGTGGCAGGACCGTTGAGAGAATGTGGAGTGGCATGAGACGAGGCTAGAGAGCAGTGGGGTCTTACAGGCGAAGTTAACAATTTTAGACTTTATCCCCCAAAGAGAAGCATCTACATACAAAGGAGCAATGAACTTACACCAAGACACAGAGAAGCTTTTCTATGGGTTATCACCAACTCATTGACCAATCTTTTAAATAAATTTGATTAAGAGAGTCCAATGAAGATCTTACAAATGCACAGAATACCTCTAATAGTGTTTCTGGAGTTCTGCGTCCTGAGCCTAGCCTTAAAGGAAAACCTAACTTGCATTTGAATCCTAGTGATATTTTAATAAATAAACCTGCTTAGACGCAACACAAAACAGTAGGTCTTACCAACCAAACTCAGCCTTACGGTAAAATTCTTGAGTGTCTTTGATTACGCATACTGGTCTACGGCCAGGACCTAAGAAATTGTGTCAAAGTCATTTTATAACTCTACTGTATTTGGGAAGAGAGGCATGCTTTGCCCCCAAAATTGCCAAATTTGTGTCAAATAATAATAGGTAGTATCACAGTGTATCTAATATTTACCATAATGTGAAATACACACATACACACACGCACGCGCGTTCTGTGATAAAATCATGTAGTAATATCTCCAATGGAGAGTGCCATAGGAAAAAAGGTACAAGGCCTTTTCTTCTCATAATCACATGATTTTCACCTAACCACTTAACTAGTCATCCAGTCATCCAAACATAACCCCCATTTATTCATGTGTTTATTTAACAAACATATATTGAGCACTGACGCAGGTACCGTGCTAGGTATTTTACATTTGTTATTCTATTTCATCTTCAAAGTAATTATATAAGATAGGACTTATTATCCATTTTAGAGTCTGTCTCACTTTTAAGCCCATATGTTTTCTGCTGCTTTATTTTAAACTTAAATTATTTTTAATCAGCTGTCCAGTGAATCACAATGAAACCCATTTCCTGTCCCTAGCCACAAGACAAGGATCATTGTCCAAAGAGAAGAGAGATTCTGATGTTGCTGCTGTTCTCAGCTCTCAAACGCAAACTGTATTTCCAGATGTCTTACAGCTACTTTTTCTAAAATGGCACATTCCAATGCTCACACTGAGGCCACCAGCCACCTTGAAGGCGCAAGAGGCACAATTTTGATCCAAACAACTCCCTTCTCCAACCAATCTTTAAGCCATAATAGAAGACATGTGAAATACCCTAGTGACACATTTTCATAGACTGATCAAGTAAAAAGAACTATGCAGAGTTTGGGTAGAAATAGGAGAACCTGGTAAAATGGAAACTAACAGGGGCTTTAAACTGGCACCAGTATGCTCCAGCATATAGAAACCAACTGTAAAAAAGCAGGCACAACTTCACAACCTGGGTTCTCTTTGGAGCAAATTCTCCTGGTTTGTCATTTCAATTAGAAAGAGCATTTTAAACTGGCCTGTCAGAATCTGGGCGAGAGAGAAAGAAAAAAAGTCTCCCTCCAATGCAACTTGCCTATTGGTGAATAATGAGGAAAGCACAGAGAAGGGAAAATGTTATTCTATAAAAACAGATTCATAGACACTACTGAAAGATTTCAATTCTTACCTTTATATTCACCCCATTTTCTGTGGTTCCACACAATGTCTGGGAACCCCAGGCCTCGCCCAGGATAACTCAGATTCTATTTTTGTGTACCTGACTCCACTCAGGGTGACAACAGATGTCAGAGGAAACGAGCAGGGTAGGGTAGAGGGACATCCTTAAGGAAATGTCATTATTTACTGGATTGGGGCTGCCTAATACGAGGCCCCAAGCCTGGCTCAGTTCTCCAGGGATCTCCTGGTTTTTGTTACCTTCTCAAAACAATGCAGAGGGTCTCCTTTGCCTACCAAGCAAGGCACGCTTTGGCCTGGACAAGTTTGGCTGGAAGGCTGTGAGAAGGTGGAACGGAGACAGGGGTAATTAAGCAGCCTGATTTAGTGCTTATTCAGCATGGGGAAGAAAGTGTGTCAGTAACAAGTCATTACAGACTGAAGGAGGGCTGGGGGAGAGAGCTTAAAAATAATTTGAAAGAGATCACAAATACTTTTACTTCTCATAAACCTCCAAAGTCAACAAAATGATCCAGGAAATATAGCTGTGGTTTTATGGGAGGAAAGAACTGGAGTCCTTGTTTTCAGCATAGAAGGTACTTGTTTAGCTATACCTTTAATATTTGACACCACAGAAAATTGGCTGTAGATAGGAGGTGGGAGAAAGAACAAGGCAAGAACTACCACTCCCACTTCGCACATACTGGGTTAATTTCCAAGTCAATCTTCTTGCCCCTCCTGCATATTTTTCTATTGCCATACTTTTTCTCCATTCCTAGTAACCCCTCTTATTTGTCATAATTCTACTCATCTTTTGAGCCTCAACTGAAAAATCACTTTCTCCTTAAAGCCTTATCTGACCACTGTCTTCTCTTCCTACCATATCACATCCTCTATCCCCATGTATTTTGTGAAATTTATTTTTTTTTTTCGCCATGCCATTCTCTACCACCAAATTCCAAGCTCCTTAAGGGGGAAGACGGAGTCTTATTTGGTTTTATGTCCCGAGCACCTAGCATACAATGCCTGACATTTACTAGATGCTGTTAACTGACCATCACAACCCCTCCTTTTTCGTTCTTGTTTCTACCTTCTTGGAATTGTTATCATTTCCGTCTACACCCTTTCTTAATATACCTTTCCTCACATCCTCTCCAAAAGGAACCCCAGAGATGGAGTTCATCTTTCTTTGTTTTCATCTTCTTGAATCCATAAGCACTTGGATTCACCATGGAATACACTGATTTTCTTGTAAAGAAACACCAAAGAACACAATGTCAGAAGAAGACAGACTGTAAATATTATCTAATCCAATCCCTTTGCTTTACAGGTGAAGAAAACTCAAGTCTAGAGGAAAACAAAACAAAACTGTGATTTGCTTAAGAAAACCAACTGGTGAGCAGTGGGCAGAAGGAAACTGAGAACCCAGGCTTCCTAGTTTCCCCATCCGGTGTCCACAGGGACTCATTTATCCTTGTGTTCTGTTCTCTTAGGGAACTGACTGCAAGTAGAATTTGTACATTCTATCAGAACTTTTGGTTTGTAAGTACTACATAAAAGGGATGTTTTTCCACCATTCCCCTGTTAAAAGAGAATTTCATCCGATATGTACTTGAAATTACTGGGCACCTGAGAATGATTTATGTTTTAGAATTTTATTGTAATAACTACTTTAAAATGTACAAATTTTAAAATGTGACCATAGTAATTAGGTTAAGGTAATCATAATCATGTTGGCGTGTTTTCTGATTTTTAAAATTTAAGTTTATGCAAATACACATGAAGGGCCAAAAAATTTGTCTCCAGTGAGAGCAGACCTGTTTTACCTCCTTTGAGATTTCTGCCGTTTGCATTTCCACAACAACCAAAGGAAAAATGGGACAAGCATTGACTATAAGCCACTGGAGAGCCATGACCTGTTTAATTCATTTCATTACCCCCTGCAGCCAGCTCAAGAATGTCAAGTAAAGAAAAATGAATAAAAAAAGAGTTTTCCTGGCTAGAGATCCTCTTGCCTACTTCCCCAAGCACAGAGTAGCTTGCTCCTCTGACATAAGTCCTGATAATAGGGGAGTGGGGGTGGGGGTGTACGTTGGGAGTGGAGTAGACAAGAAGCTGTTAAAAAAAAAAAAAAAAAAAGGAGAGAGGCTCAGGTCGAAGGTCCTATCCTTATAGGAAGAGAATTAAAACAACAACAAAAATAAAAAATGGAATCCATCAGGTAACAGAGCACCCAGACGTTTGCTACAAAAAAACAGAATTTATTCATTCTTGGATTGCACCAGTTACACTGGAATGCATTCGGAAGAGCTTTTCCTTATGAAACACAGTTGCACAGTACAGATCACTAAGAATAAACAAAGTAACCTCCAATAGTTATTACAAGAAAACTCAATTTCTCTCTGCTTCTTCCAAGAATCTTTTCTTTCAGGGTGCTAAATAAAATATGTAAACATATAATGCTTTATTTATAGAAATAAAAGTTCAGTCATTGAAACAATTAGTAATTTGGTTCTTGAAGCAAGATATTCGAAGAGGGGATAATGAGGGCAGTTGCATTGGGGAATGAATCTGACTGTTTTCCTTCTGTTCCAAAGAGCTGGTCAGGCAAAGGTGAGGAGATCCAGCTCTCTGCCTGTGCTGAGCTGGGCTGCTTGCATTGGTAATGCTCCTTTTAATCTCTAGTCAGAAAGCCATTGCTCATCAGGGAAACCTTACACAAGTGCATCTTGATTCTACCAATGAGATATAAAAACTCATCAACTGAGTCCAGAAGTTGGATTTGAAATCTAAGCATAATTTCCCATAAACTAAGCTATGGGGAAGTTTTCAATGGGCATATGTCTTTGAGCACATGTGCTTAATTCAATTAATTACTTTCAACACATAAATATAGGTCAGGTTCCCAATATTTAAAAGTACTGTTTCTTTGTAACCAAAAGGTAAATTTTGGTTCAAGCTCATTGACAAATTATTTATTGAGTAGCCACTCCTGGCCAGGTACTATCTGGAAAAACACAAGTGAGCTGTGACATTGGGGAAAGGGAGTGGGGAGGAGAAAACAAATAAATAAGCACAGAGACCTATAATTCTGGTGGTGATCCATGCTATGAAATATAAAGTGACTAGGTATGTGCATTTGGGGGAAGGGATATTTTTAAATATAGAGAAAATCAGGAAAAACTAAAAGGAGGGGACATCTGAATAGAGATTTGAAAGTTATGAGGAAGTAAGCCATGTCTTTGTCTGGGGACAGTGTCCCAGGCAGAGGCAAAGATGCGCTTGTGTTTGGAGTGTCTGAGGAACAGCATGGGGGCAGTGTGGTTGGAGCAGAGTGAGCTGGGCAAAGGGCAAAGGTCAGATGTCAAAAGGATGGCACCATGGCCAGATCATGTAGACCGTATATACAATCTAACGGACGTTGAATTGCATTCTGAATCGCTGGGTTTCTAGAAAACACCATTATAACAACATGGCAGACCTGGAAATCCCTCAGCAATACCCACAGGAAAATCTGGAGATATGCCAGGGCTGCTCTGCCTCGGCCCATGATGCCTGCCAAGAAACCAGATGCGATTGCTTGAAAAATATTCTATAACTGCCCAGCTTCTATGCCCTTCAATTTCCATTCATGATAATGCCTCCCAAAGAGCACAGAATGAAGACAAATATGGGTAAATATGCAATAAAAAAAGTTCACTAAAATTTTTCTTAAATATATACATATGTGTGTGTGTGTATACACACACACACACACACACATATATATTTATTTGGGAAAACAAAATTGTGTGAAAGTATAATATTTTATAAATGCAATTTTTTTCACTTTAATCCATAGAACAAATGTTGCTCGTTGGACATAAACATATTTACTACATGGAAATGATTTTACTGTTTTTAAACTGAACTTGGTTTTTAATTTCTCAGGAGACTTTGAAAGACTGAACACAAGAATCATGCAAATAAACAAAATTCATACCTATGATGAAATATACAGATTTATTAAACAGAAATTTCATGTTAATAATGTTAATCCGAAATGTGCATTTGTAGTAAATATTGAAAGAGATAAGGATGAATTTTGAATGAACATTTAAGTGATCAAGTAAAATGAGCAAGAAATAATGCCAAATATCTCTTCTTACTTTCCACTTCTATTTGCTTCTGTATTTTTTTTTTAATTAAAAAAAAAAAAATGTTTTACCCTATTTCAGAGCCACCTCCACTAACTGTTATTTTTTAAACTGCAAATTATCAGTATTGCCAACTGGAGAACTTCAGCATATTTTGCAGTATGTAAATACACCATCTGTATCCTACAGAATACCCATGGCTTCCTCCTTAATTAGCAGAAAGGAATGATATCTTATACATAGCAGCCATAGTAAAAAATTATTCGAATAATGTGCAAGAAGCATACAACGTACTGAACTGTCACTACTAAGATTCTAAAACACATCTCAATAATCCACCTTGAAAAATCCTTACAGCAGATGAAGCAGGTAATGGTCAACAGAAAGGGCTGAAGAAGGAAGCTGGAGAACTACGGTTTACATGACGCTCTGAGAGGCAGAACAGCACAGCGATCAAGAGTGCACACTCCTCAGTCAGAACCACAGTTTACAAACTATGTAATCCTGGGCAAGTGATTTAATCTCTCGGGGCCTAAAATGCCCACGTCTTTAAAATGGGAAAAATAATAGGACCTACTCCAAAAGACTGTTGTACAAAGTAAATTCATTCACGCACATCACATTCCAAGAGGAGGACACAACACAGAGACTCAATACTTGCAGGCTCTTATTAGTATATTCTCTTTCAGAGACGTCATTCCAAAGGGATCTTATGCAGAAAAACATCTGGCATTTTTATTCAGTTTAGCAGAAATGAGGGATTCAAAGATGAAGGTGAGCTCATAGCAAGGACAGGAAGGAGAGAAGGAGAAAGACAATCCAGCGAGCGGTATAATGGAGATGGAAGCATGTACAATCACTGGAGAAACAGCATCACTGGGCACAAGTAGGTGTTTTTTCCAGCTTTATTAAGGTGTACAATGTGATGATTTGATATATGTATATATTGGGAAAACAACTGTCACAATAAGGTTTCTTAACACACCCGTCACAATTATGTTGACTGAGGACAGTTAGGTAGGCTCTGCTTATTAGGGAAGCCCTGGAAAGGTACCCTATGTTAACTAAAAGTTTTTAAATAATCCTATCAAATTATTTAACCAAAAACAAACAAACAACAACAACAACAACAAAAAACCTTGCAGAATGGACACTAATCCCCTGCAATATGTTAACGTGGTTAAACGAATAAGAGTTTCTGCTCTGCTTTTAGTAATGTCTCCCTCTCCCAGACCATTCCTTTGGGCTAGCGCCCAAAAGCTGTGTCCCAAGGAACGAAGATGTTCACACTGAGAACCAGTGTGGCTTTGAGAAAGCCTTTAGCTTTATAAAATGTGACACTTCTCTGGAGAAAGGGAAATCAGCCTTGGCCATTCATTCAGGGAACAAGAACTTTGTTTTGTTTTTGTTCTCATTGTGTATTGTTGAACAGAGAAAAACCTTGAAGCATTCAAAGTCCTAATTTAGGGGAGGGGGTATGTTTTGGAATCTCAATTATCTTCTTGAAGCCTACTGCAACACTCACAGAAAACTCACAGTACGTGATGTAAAATCACAGCTTCAGTGTCTAAGAGGCGTAATTCCAAGTGGACCATGGAATATTTATGTCTCTGTGCAGCTCTTTGAAGGAATAATCTTATGTTTTTGTGCCTGTCGTGGGTCAGAGGTTCAAATCAGCACTTCTTTCTGTCACTCCTTATATGTTTTACTATAATTTACAGCGCAGCAAGAGGACTCATAAAACAAAAGTGTCTATTTTATTTCAGCAACTAATTCTAGTTAATCAAAGATTTCCAGCCAAACAACCCAGCATGAAACTCTGCATGGAAAATATGAGGAGAACAAAGCATTTTGTCAAACAACACATCTCATGATGTAAACACATATGTCTCTTCAAGGAAATTTTATCGTTTCCACATTATCAGCGTACAAAAGGAGCATTCTTGTCGCAGACCTGGAGCGACTGTGGAGTCATCGTCATTGGAAACAAGAGCCTGATTAGGTTCCCACACAGATATGAACAGACTTTCCTTTTTTTTAGTGAAATAGCTGCTTTTACTCCTTTTTAAAACAGACTGGTAATTGTCATCCTAAAAACACTGAATTGTACTGGGGCAACATTTGTTTCTGCTCTTTTTCCCCCATCGTTTTAGAATCAGCCAATAACATGAGTAGCCCTTCTGGTTGGTCGTCTTCGGGAACGTCTGAGTTAATCCACAGCTGTGTGAATGTGAAAAAGGGACACAGCAGGCAAAGTCTGTTGGGTCTCTTGTCTGCTAATAAAGTGCACAGTCTGCAGGACAGATGTTAAGAGGATCTGTTAAATAAGTCAGTGGCAGAGCTCCTGACCTCTGCCAAGGAACATTTTATTATTCCAGAAAGGGGCATAATTGCACGGCATTAACAATTAGAAGAACCATCGCTTTTTCTTTATCGATTTTTACTCCTTGCTTCATCATGTGCTTGAAATATAGTATCAAGTCCTATTCACTGAGAAGCGATGTGCTAAATATGATTGGTTTTAGTACAAATTGCAGATTACAAGATTTCCCCAAATCCTGGGGAAATGGCTGAACACTGGCTTTGCTTTAATCTTAAACGGTTTTGTTTATTCTGTGTGTATCATGACACTATTTGTACAGTTTCACTTGCCACAGGGTACCACTGTACTAAAGGGACTAAGAATCTTACCAAACTGAGTTCCCTAACTATTAAATGCAGTGTAATGGGAAATGTAAACTAGAGATCAAATTAATAGAGGAATATCACATCATAAAGTTGTTCACTATACCTTAGACCACTTTACCCTTTATGGTGTGAATAAAATCATGTCTACCACATGCACTGCAAATTCCCAAGTGGGGCATAACAGGCACTTTGTCATCTGACCCCTTGCTTACCTTTCCAATCTCACCTACCACTGCTCTTGTACACTCAGCTTGCGCCACACTGTCATTTTCTGAACATGCCACACTGTCTGGTGCTTCTACACCTACAGGCCAGCTGCGTTCTTTGTATGCAGGGCGTTTTCCCTCCTCAGTATCTCTGCCACTCTGCATCCTTTCCCCATAAACCTGGGGAATGTCCACTCACCTTTCAAGATTTAATTTTAACATCACCTCATCCGTGAAGGTTCCCAATACTTCCTTCCCCAGCCAGAGCTTAACACTTCCTCCTCCCATAGAATTTTTATTCTGTAAACCCACCTAGTTTAACAGTCACCACATTGCTTACGAGACTGTGGGTCTTTTGAGGACAGAGTCAAGTTCTACTGACCTTAGCATGCCCAAATAGAAGAGAGGGCTAACTGCACAGTAGGCACTTAATAAATAACCATTTGTGAAGTTCATGTGTGAGTGAACTAATAAAATAATTAATCCCTTTTTCATATAGTAAATAATCATATAAATTAATGTAAGTTTATATTCTGGCCTTGTCACTACTGCCAGCACTGCTACACAATCTTATATTTTAATATGCCTTATTTTGCTTTTTTAGAGGATAATCCTCATTAGGTTGGTACACTCAACTGCAAAAACTATATCTCTACAAAAACTCACAGGTGTAAGCAAGAAATATGCTGTCCTCTTAGCCATCTGTTTTAATTAAGGTCAATTCATCCAAAATTTATTTGTGAGATGCAATCAAAATCATTGTTGCCTCACAATTCCGTGCCTTCTAACAAGCTGTGTGGCTTAGATCAAGTTAATCCATCTCTCTGGGCCTCAGTCTCTTCAACTGTAAAATCAAAAGATTCACATAATACTCAACATTGGGTGAAGCACTTTTCACAAGTATTTCTTGTTTATTCCTTACCACTGCCCTGTGGGGATAAGTATGATTCCTAATCCCATTCAACAGAATCTGGGTATATGAAGATTAATTTGCCAAAGCTCATGGAACCAGTGGAAGGTCAGGCTTTGACCTTCTAGGCCTCTGAAGGTCTTTCTAGCTCTGAAAGTCGATGAAATCTTATAATCTCACTGTCTATTTGGGAAGGCTTTTCTTTCAATATGGTGACATAGTTTCTTGATTCGTGGAAAGTCCAATTTAAGATACCTTAATTGCTGCCTGGCCATCATTTCTTGCTAAAGAGTACTGCACTACGCATCATGCTTTAGGAACTCAGGATTAGTCATCAGGCACAGGTATTAGGACAAAAAGATTTCAAAACCCTATACACAACCAACATGGTCAATCAATAAATGAGTACGAGGATTGGCAATTAAGTTCGCAAACTTGTTTTCAACGATATTGCCAACCTTTTTTGATGTCAGAGGGATTATTCATTACGAATTTGTACCAACTGGACAAACAGTCAGCCAAGTTTACTACTTGGAAGTGCTGAAAAGGCTGCGTGAAAAAGTTAGACGACCTGAACTTTTCGCCAACAATTCATGGCTCTTGCATCACGACAACGCACCAGCTCACACGGCACTGTCTGTGAGGGCGTTTTTAGCCAGTAAACAAATAACTGTGTTGGAACACCCTCCCTCCTCACCTGATCTGGCCCCAAATGGCTTCTTTCTTTACCCAAAGATAAAGGAAATATTGAAAGGAAGACACTTTGATGACATTCAGGACATCAAAGGTAATACGACCATAGCTCTGATAGCCATTTCAAAAAACGAGTTCGAAAATTGCTTTGAAGCGTGGACTAGGCGCTGGCATCAGTGCATAGCTTCCCCAGGGGAGTACTTTGAAGGTGACCGTAGTGATATTTAGCAATGAAGTATGTAGCACTTTTTCTAGGATGAGTTTGCAAACTTAATTGTCTAACCTCACATGTTAATATACATATATAACAAATGATCAGCCCTATGCTATCTGTTATCACTTTGAAGTATTGCTCATTTAATTGATTTCCTCCCTAGACTATTATAAAAAAGCAGGAACTTGCTTAGCTTGCTTCCTTAATAAGAGTACCCATAGTACATAGCACATGCTTTAAAAATACTTGTTCAATTAATGAATGATTAAGACAGACATACATGTAAAGGTGTGGAGAGAAATGATGTTTATTGAGTATCGACCATGTAGGAGACACTGTGCTAGGAATTATAATTGGCTTATGTTATTTCATTTAATAGTCACAATATGAGAGGTGTCATTACCCCCATTTTACAGATGAGGAGACTGAGGTTCAGAGGAAATTAGCTCAAATTCACATAGTTCTTTTAACTGAAGAGTTCTGGTGGAACCAAGAAGCACTGCTTTCTTGAAACCTCCAAGCCATTCACTATTGTATAGACAGAAAACATGTCAGAGAGCAAGGTAGCTGACAGATAAAAAAGTAGGAATGTGGTTCCAATACACAGTGACCAATCATCCATCACCTGATGATATACAGTCATTTTCCTGTTTCATAGTGAGTTATATCTGTATTTGGTGACAGTGATTCACAATCAGGAAATGCAACAGAGGGGGGGGTCTAAAATCAGGAATGGGATGGTTGGATATAAATGAATTGTGCATGACTATTTGGTTCTTCCACTCAGAAATGCCTCTTTATTAAACTATTCATAAATGGATAGAGAAGCGCCATCCAGGCCTACTATCTCAATAAGGCTTCTCGCTCTCACTCGCACTCTCAGTTGTGCTACGTCTAAGCTAATGACTGAACTATGCATTATTCAGGGACTGCCCCGTGGGCCCTGGAGAAAACACTTCCTGGGACCTGAGGAAGCTATTCTGAGCAGGTGAACAGCAGCACTGCAGAGGGTGTGTCTTTTTCTATGTGGCCTAAGAAGCTCCTCAACGCTGGAGGGCAATCCAGTGCTGGGAGGACTCTGGGTCACACGCTCCCCTCCCTTTAGTGTCAGGGGATGCTTCTCCTTCTCCTTTAGTTTTAATTTATTTGCTTTTTTGTTTTAAGCACACCGAGTGATAATCCACTGAGAATGTAATGCTAAACCACTTTTCCTACAGAGTTTTTAAACTGGGCCTCTGAGAAGGAGTTTGATACAATTCAATGACTGAAGTAATACCTTTGTCCATTTGAGCATTAAATGAGCCGTTGAAATGCAGCTTAGTTAGAGGGAATTTCAGAAAATATTTTTTTTATTATTATTATTTTTAATTTCTCTCCCAGCTGAGTAGAGAGCAGAACTTGAAAACTGCAGCTCCGTCACTTTCCATAGCCTCTCAGGTCAGCCTCTCACCAGCGTTAATTAAATATAACCCCCTTAGAATCTGAGAGGTTAAGTGAGAGCAACATAGCATTATTCTTCAATATATTACTGTGAACACAAATGGCCATAATCTGTTTATAAGAAGACTTCTTTCAGCAGAGGTCACACTAATGAAAAATTATAAGAGGCAAAGGAACATAATGTGACAACTGTTCATGGCAATATACATTTTAAACTACCCATTTCCACATCTATTGTCCTTAAATAACACATATCATAAAGGAAACTCATGTTAACAGATGGTTTCAGCTCTGGGCAGCAAATGCAGGCCAGTTTTCCGTTTGATAAAGTGAAACTGAAAAAGCCAGTGTATAATTCAGTCAATCTCTTGATTGACTGAAAAGTCTTCTTCCTTTCCCTCAGGTTAGAGAATTTTCATCCGGGAGTTACAAGCATTAGTGTATTTTCTCCTTTTTAGCAAATGCTGTCTCTTCTGTAGCACAACTTGAACAAATTCTAAAACTGGAAAATTGCTGAAATAATGGTTCTGTACCAGCCATTTTAAATTAGAAAAGTCTCTTTAAGCTACTGGGTTTATGGCTCTAAAAAGTTCCATACACTGTCCAGAGCTATCTGTAAATTAAATCATTTAAAATAAAGCTCTTTAATCCTCTACAATTAGTCTTGTTTCTCTGAACATGACTTTACTGTAAATGCTCCTTCCTGACTCTCCTATTGTCCCAAGATTCCTGAGAAGAAAGCAGCCAGGCGATAATTCAACATTATTGCTGCTTCAGTGCACTAACCGCTTAAAGAGCAGCAAAGAGTCCACTCTCTGCCCCCACGGCTCCCGCAGTCTCCTGGCCTGAGGCGGGCGTCCTGACCCAGCAATGTCCAGATGTCAAGAGGAATCCCCAGCGCCTGATGCGGCAGGCGCCCCATTCCGGTATGCTCACACATCTGCTTCATCTGCTGGCCTGCAACCTGCTGAATGCGCTCGGAGGGCAAGGCAGGCTAGGGATGGGTGAGGACGCACTCCCCAGCCACTCCAGGACACTCATCAAAACTGAGATTGTAAAACAGTCCCAGAAACTCTCCAAAGAATAGAGCTCTGGCATTCAGCAAAAACATTCTAAGCATTTTCCTCACAAGAACGCCACAGAATAAGATAAGACAGATGCCACGATAGCTCTTCTCAGCCTTGTTAAATTCTATTAGGCTTAAAGTGTCTTCTGGATAGTTAACTAGAAGTCTGGAAAGTACATGAACTCTTTGGGATCCTGAGAATGTCCTGTTGACTTTGAAATTTTTCCCTCTTATGATTTAATTAAATTACTTTTACTTGAATATTATAATAAGACAAGAATAAGTTATGCAAGAAAGCTTCTAAATGACTGTGCTTCCTATATACCAGTGAGCAGAGTTTAAAGCAAAGAATCTGGTCAAGAAGTGAATTTTAAAATACACTTAAACCATCTATTATAGTCCTATTTTGTTTAATAGATGAGCAATCTGATCCAAGCCACTTATCCTATCTGAGCCTCACTTACTTCTTCTAAAATGTGGGGATAAAATTAAAGCACATTTATTATAAAGCCTAAATATAAATTGCTTATTAAACTGTGAAAACTATACAATATGTATTATATATATGTGTGTATACATATATATACTATGTGTATGTATATATACATATATGTATATAATATTCACACTATTCTTATATCTGTTTGGTTTTGTTTTTAGAAAGTAATTCAGGCTTCTTTTGTAATAGCCAATTCACACAGCAAATACAAATTCTCTGCCAAGAATGATCCCATTTATCTATCCTACAGGATCTCAACAAACAACGTCCTGTAAAAATGAATGAACAGCTCCCAGGTCCTCACCAAATTTCATATTTACTTCACTCTGAAAGATAGACTTATATACCATAACAGTCAGACATAACATTCCTTTGCTGAAAGCCAGAGTATATGGTATGCTAACTACAATTGAAAAGATGAGCCTGAGGAGAATGGTGACTGTTCTAGCCAGAAGTGACTGACTGGCTAGAATAAAAGTCTTAGTTTTGAAGATCAAAATGAAGTAAAGAGCAAAGATAAACAATCAACTAGGTCTCAATTTTTAAAAAATCTGCCCACCCAGGTTCAGGCGGATGGGTAGGTAGGTGGGATATTTGGGATATTTCTAAGATGAGTAAAATTTGTTATCTCAACTCTTTGTGATATCTTTCTTGCCTACTTTCTCTTCCCCTTGCTAGAATAAAGACTCCATGTGGGCAAGGAGATTGTTTGATTCACTGTTATTTCCTTAGTACCTAAAACAGATTTTCTCCACCTCTGCACTACTGATATTGCAAACTGGATAATTCTTCATCGTGGGGATTGTCCTATACATTGTAGGGTATTCAGCAGCATCCCTGGTCTCTACCCAATAGATGCCAATAGTATCTCCACTCCCACCTGATATCATAACAATCAAAAATATTTCCAGACATTGTCAGCTGAACCCTAGGGGACAACATTGCCTCCAATTGAGGACCACTGGTCTAGAATAGCACCTGGCACGAAATAGGCACTATGAATCTCTGTTGAATAATTGAATGATTAAATTTGTGATGTTTGGATTTTCATACAAACTTTTTCAAATTTCCTGAGCATGATCATTTATAAGCTCCCTTAAAAGAAAAAGATTTTGATACAACTCTAACGTACAAAACGTGTTAGGTCATTGCAACAATCATATTCAAAGCTAACAAGTGTAACTTCGAGTAACAAGATTTTAAAAAGAGAGGATGTAATACTTCCTTCTGTCTTTAATTTAAAGGAATAAGTGAATTAGACTAAAAATTTCATAAATCCCCAAAATAGATTTTCTAGGTTTAAAACAACTCTATTTCAAACTGGCTTCAAATGAGCACCGTATGCTTGCTCTTTGCGTAGTTTGAGATAATCAATATATATATATATACTTCAAACAAAATTTTTGTACAGATCTATGATTTATTTATTTTGGTTTAATTCATACTGCTCAAGGCCAATAGCATTAGAGAAATCACTGATAAGGGACCAAAAATCATTGTCCAGGTAGATATACGTATCATGACATTAAAGGTTAGTTATAGGTATTTTAGCTGGTGCTATAAGAGAAACACATAGCCAGGAATGAACTCAATGAAGTTTACTGGAAATTAAACATTTTTGTTTAAGTTTTTCCTTCACCAAATGACCAAAAGGGTGGAGGCCTTGGGAAATTTACTTGGCTCTACTTTGCCTCCACATTGCAGTCTGTTAACAAGAAATGCAAATACTTAGCTAATCCCACATTAAATGATTAAAAAATATCAAGGAACTGGTGTTTATAAAACTAAGAAAAAAGAATGTTAATTAATTCCTCTCAATTTGACTCAGGATGACTCCCCCAATTCCACTGATGTCATCAATTATAAGGGAGGAGTGAAGGAAGGGAAATACAATGATTTTTTTTTTTTTTATCCCCACAGCAACTAGTACAGAGTACTGGTGTATGTTGAGTGCTTGTTTATTTACGTTTAATTGAGAAAAGAATGAATCATTAGTGCCATTTAGGTTTGCAAGATATGTGAGAAAATCCAGTTATTTTCCTAATCCTAAAAATCTAAAACAGTCAAAATAAAGCAAGATGGTTTCAAATCAGTACAGAGAGCTTAAATCATTACAATTTTTTTCTGAATTTACAATTTAGATGGACTTGTACAAACATGCCTACCTGTAACATACGAATTTTTCTACGAATAAAATGATATGGAAGAATTGGCAGAGTAGCAATGATTATTTGCTAACTCTACTGGTCAGAAGTTTTATTCCTCCACTGGGTCATGTCTATAAAGGGAATCCATCCAACTGTAGCTCCTCAATTCCTTTTAGTTATATTAATAATATCACTAAAAATATTCTGGGTTTGGAAAAATATCGTTAGTGTCCATATGACACAAAGTGATCTACAGATTCAATATAATTCTTACCAAAATTTCAATGGCACTTGTTACAGAAATAGGAAAAACAACCCTAAAATTCATATGCAACCACAAAGACCCTGAATAGTCAAAGCAATCTTGAAGAACAAGAACAAAGCTGGAAGCATCACATTTCCTAATTTCAAAATATATTACAAAGCTACAGTAATAAAAACAGCATGATACTGACATCAAACAGGCATACTGACCAATGAAACAGAACAGAGAGCCTAGGAATAAACCCACACATACAGTCAAATGGTCTTTGACAAAGGTAACAAGAATACCCAATGGGAAAAGGACAGTCTCTTCAATAAATGGTGCTGAGAAAACTCAATATCTAGATGCAAAATAATGAGATTGGACCTTTATTTTAAATGACACACGAAAATTAACTTGAAACGGACTTTAAACTTTTGGGAATTGAAATCAAGATCTCAAAGAGATATCTTTACTCCCAAATTCACTGCAGTCTTATTCACAATAACCAAGACACGGAAGCAACCTAAATGTCCACTGATGGACGAACTGATAAAGAAAATGTAGTATATACATGGAATCTTATTCAACCTTAGAGAAAGGAAGAAAATCCTGCCATTTACAACAACATGGATGAGTTTTATGCTACGTGAAACAAGCCAGACACAGAAGGATAAATACGACGTGATTAACCCTTACATGAGGGATTTAAAGTAGTCAAACTCATAGAAGCAGAGAGCAGAATGGTGCTTGCCAGGGATTGGAGGAGGGAAAACGGGAAGTATTAGACAAAGGGCACAAAGCTTCAGTTATGCAAAATGAATAAGTCCTAAAGATCAACTGTATAGCATAGATCCTATGGTTAATAGTATTGTATTGTATACTTAAAAACTTACTAAGAGCATAGAACTTATGTTAAATGCTCTTATCACACAACATAATAGTGGCAGTAGGAAGAAACCTTGGAGGTGATGCCTATGTTTATGACATAGACTGTGGGATGGTTTCATCAATGTATTCTCATCGCCAAACCCATCCAGTTGTATATATTAACTATGTGCAGGTTTCTGTATGTCAAGTCATATCTCAATAAAGTGGTTAAAAATGTCACGTCAAACTATTTCATCAAATCATTTTCTGATTTAAATTTCCTAAATGTTGCATACTCTGACTTATTCTATGGTTGGAAATTGGAGTGAAGCACTTTCTGAAACACTAGAACATTTTGCTTTCTAAGCTTCCAATCTATCCTTCATCCCATCATCTCTTTGATTTTCAAGGTAGCTTATTATAACGTATAGGCATACAGATATATGATACATGGTACCAACCAAACAATACCTCAAAATACCAGTTTGGTAAAAATGGGAATCAAAGTACCTATCACTATTTTAGAAAACATTGTATCTTAGGTACAGTCTATTTAAATACAAGTACTCACACACTGGGAACTTCCTGGTGAACGGATTAATTAGTGAGGCTGGAGCTAAATGAATATTGGTGGAACTCTTATATTAGAAAAGATAGAGGACTGCACTGATTTTGTAATTCCAAGGTCCTGGGCTCCGACTAAACCATCTCTGTGGGTATACCCAAATATCCCATTAACCAAATAACTTAAATACAGTGATTAACAGGGATTATTGAGAAGAGCTGCACTCTCTCAAGTTTTAGGTATTACTTTAAAACCAACTGAAAATTCAATTTCTAAAAGAAAATCCAGTTTACCCAATATTTCAATTTGTGGGTAGGTATAAACTTACTCTGTTTCACTGAATACAATGACAAGTCAGATTTCCAAACAGTAGGAAAAGTCTTCATGTTTTGTATCCTTCACTGATCTGCCTATATTTCTTTAACCTCCATCAGGATTTACTTGGTACCTGCCATTTTTCTTAAGAAGCCTACCTAGAAATGAAAAGTTGTTGACACGAAATAAGGACTCCTAAAGAGAGAGCCCTTGACTGTACCTCTCCAAAAAAAAAGTTTTCAAAGTTCCCCAAATATGAAATTCATTAATTCATTCATTTTACTAAATACTATACCAGGCAATATTAGGGATTCAACAGTAAACAAACGAGACAAAAGTCCCTGAATTCAGTGACTTAGGTTCTAGTAAATTAGAATTATCTATCAGAAGCCCTTCAGACAGCAAAGCTAGTAGAATTGATTGCTTATTGGGGTGTGGGAAAGTGTTTTCCTATTCTGATGATGATTTTTTCGTGGAAATCTAACACATGCCTCCTAATCCCACTTGCTATTCCCCAAAACCCTGAAAATAAATATTACCCATTTTTCACAATGAACACATTGTAAAAAGCGGGGAATTTGAGACCAGTACAGGACCACATAGCAAGTAATTGTGGAAACTTTAATACAAGATACTGATTTCAAAGTGGAGCTCACTCCTTTAGTCCCCAGCTCATCTAATCCCAGCTGTAATGGTCCTCACAAGTTCCATCACACTCTTAAAGCAAAAGGAGGTGAGGAAAGGCTGATTAAGAGAAAAGCAAGCATTTCCCCTCCAAGCGCAACCCCACTGCTGGCACCCTGAAAACAAGCTTTGAATCAGTGCATCCCTTTTTCTCCATTGGGTAGCCAGTAATAGGTCACTCTAATCAACTCTTTATTCAGCTCTCTATTAGAAATCACAACCTCTTGAGCCTACCCAGCAAAGCTAACTCACCCTCCCATTCCTTCATAGCACTGAGGCATGTTTACGACAGCGAACAAGAAGCCAGGCTCTGAGCCAGAGAAGAGCATCTACATATAATACCATAAAGATTTAGGCTGGAACTGAAATAGAAATAGAGCATTCTCAATATTGATGGGCACTTCTTCACTTTCCATTTGTAGCATGAAAATTGACAATATCATTTAAATAAAATATGTGTTTGCATTCACTTTTGCAAAAACTTCAATTGTTCTCCTCCATCTTTGCAAACTTGGCAAGACTTTAATAGTTTCATTTAAGAATAACTTATGGTTGATAGGTTTTCCTAGTGTTTTAAGGCTCCAATTATACTCTTTTCCTCAAATCTCCCCTAAACTACACATAATGCCCACCAAATAAAAGTGTAAATGCATTTATTGATTTTTAAAAATTTTTTGCATATTTAATTTCTTTCATTTAGACTACTACCCATACTATCATTATAAAAAGTTGTCTGTTAAAATATATTCCAACTAAAGCCTGGTAGACTTTGAATGCTCGATAAAAATCATTCTCTGAGGCTAATGAAGACAGAAACTCTGCCTGTAACAATATTAAGTTTGTTTTCTCCAGTGATTCAGAGAAGTGAGCAATCTGTCAGTAATACATTGAGTGAAATTACTTGTCCTGTAGGAATAACTGCTGACAGTCACTTTATCTCAGGGCTGACCCAAACATCTCCCTGCTGACAAACAAATTACTATGTCTAACTTTGAAAAGGTAACTAGCTTGTTTTTAATTTTGATTGGTCTTTCAGAATCCCTTATACATACATCCTCAGTCCCATCCTTCATTGTATTAGAAAGAGAAGCAACAAAAAGTCAGTTTGTTTTCGTTGGGGGCGGGGGCAGGTTTGAATTAATGAGTAAGAAAAAAAAAGTAAAGAAAGAAAAGCCTTATCATTTGGAGCTATCTTAGAAAAAGAATTGTTATTGCTTCTCTCCAAGACTGTTATGCAGATAAAACTGGTAAGTATGTCTACCCAACATTAAGACTGGCAGTGCCGCCAGTGACTGACTGGGTGAGTGAACACATTACCGAGATGGTATTGTAGGAATTAATTTTCTTCAATAAAGTGATTTTTAAGGCTCATATATTTCACAATCTAAACATATGTCACTGTTTCATAAACAAAATAAATGGATTAAAATAATACATTACCAATATGCTGACATGTGGAGATATTTTAATTAGAAATTCTTAAGCTGTGTGATATTTAACTGCTGTATTTGCTAAGGAGAAGCATGCATCATTTAATAAGAAGGCATGAGACAGGTGTATCACTTTGCATGACATGGTACCAGATTGTGTTTAACAACGATGAGGCAACATTGCTCCCAATTAAAAACAAAACAAAACAAAACAAAATCACTTTAAGGCTTTATCATATTGAAAGTCACCACGTAAAATGAATCAATACACTGAACCTACTTTTTCCTTTAAAAAAAAAAAAACTCATTTAGTGCTTAGTTTCTAAGACAACATTTCTTCAGAAACAATCTAACATCTTAGCTATTTAAAGGCCATATTTACATGACCGCCTCATTATACCGGTCCCCCTTCCTTAACATTCTTTTTGACTTACTTGAAGGATCAATGCTAACATAGCTGAGGAAAGCAAATGGCAACTGGGCCTGAAATTTATAAGGGTAGAGAATTGGAATAAGTAGCAATATAATATATTGTTTACTGTAGCAAGTGCCCTCTCCTCTCTAAAGGTCAAAAGCACTGTAACCTCAGAGTTGCAGTTTCTGATTGTTCCCAGGGTTAAATACATTATCAAAATTAATGGTTCAAGCCCCTCAACCATCAGATATATGAGTATTCATGACTCCATCTGCTGAACTGCTTAAGTAAACATAGCATTCTGTGGCCTGCTCTCTTCTAATATTGTGCCCCTGAGGCAGAGAAAAGCACAGCTTAGGTTAGCACAGAAAACAAAAAACAAACAAACAAACAAACAAACAAAAACTTTCCTGTATCTTCCATATTTAAAAAAGAAGAAAGAACTGGAATACATGAATGCAAAACAGGTCTTTCCATTTAAAATATCTTTTCTCTACTTGATAACCAGATTTCAGGCTTCCAAGGTATAACTATAAAGGCTGTCAACATTTACCCAGGCTTATTAATGCTAGAAGTGACCATCTTTGAAGGACAAATGAACTGTAATGTCAGACAGGACCTGTTCTGAGCAACGCAGCAGCGTGTGTTGGTGGGAGGTGGGGTGGTAGGATGGTAGTGGTACCGTGTTTCCTGGAAAATGAGACCTAACCGGAAAATAAGCCCGAGCATGATTTTTCAGGAGGACATCCCCCGAACATAAGCTCTAATGCGTCTTTTGGAGCAAAACTTAATATAAGACCCGGTCTTATTTTTGGAGAAACACGGTACGCATGTGCTGTGGACTTTTTCCCTAAGAATCTCTGTTTAGCAATAAAACCAGTTAACATCATTGCAATGCTTCCTTAGTATCAACAGTTTATCGTGATCATGATTATGGGCAGACCTGTGACATTCTGGCTCGTCAAAGTTGGGGAGAAAACCTTAGCTAGAAAAAAAAAAGCAGACTTTCAAATCAATAATGCAAGATATCATTAAATTTTGCTCCTCTTGCTCAAGATTTAAAATGTTAATGTCTGTAACAGCTTAGATATGAGTGTCTACTGTGCTGTTCATGAACAGCCCAATGGACATGTTATACCAGGAAAGTTTTCAAACAAGGTCAATCTTTCCTAACCAGGGTACCATAAAAGCAAACAGAACAAAGGTTTCCTGACATGCAGCAAAACGTTGCAAAAAATGGGAGCAAGAGAACAGAGCAAGAATAAACAAAAACCCAAGAAACTCTCAAACCAGCCCAAACTTAAACTGCAAAGCTGTGAGGGCTCCTGCTTTAATGGGTTCTCTGTTTAGTGTTAATAAAAGTGACAGACATCTGGCATTATGTTGTGGTTCTGGATCAGCCCTGCTATAGCACTACCCAGATTGGACACTCACAGATGACACCATGGTTTCGAGAAACCCAACAGAAGCCAGATTTGATAGCATCAAGGGCCAGTGAGTCTGTGGGGGAAAGAAGTCAACCTAAGTGAAAAATTAGTGTATATATTAAAAAAAGATTGGGTAGAAAACTGGCTAAGGGGGAGGTTGATGGGATAGAACGCCACACCTCAAGAGAAAATGAAAGTCGAAGAGGTGAGGAAGACTTGCATTCGTGCGAAAGCCACCTGCTTTCACATTCTTCCAAGCACTTAAAAGTCAAACAAACTATCTGTCCTGAGCAGGTAAGATTGCTAACTGTCATCATACACAAAGGTTTGCTCCTAATGTCCAGTTGTCTTTCTGTTTAGCAATCAGTCCTAAGCAGAGTATATTTTCAGAATGTCCAGAAATATGGCACCTTTTCTACATCCAAAAGAAAGCCTTAGAAAAGAAGTCCCTTCTGGCTGTACAGCAGACAGCAAATACTCTGACAGTATGTCTGGTCATGTCTGGGGTGGGGGAGCCCCCTGTCTACCTCTTATATCGAAGGGAAAGAGCAAGGTGGGCAACAAGCTCTGGAACTCTTCCTGAGGCTACTTCCAAGGGGCCTTTGATCTTGTTCTCTTCTTTCTTAAGAGAGAGCTTTGTCATTGTCCAAAAATGCAGATCCCAAAGCAGCAGAGAAGATGTCAAAAGGGCACTTCATTGAGCACACAGTATTTGATATGTATACGTTGGCAGAGCCAATAGGAGCTGAATATACAACTTTGCTAAATGTAATTATTTCTTTTTTTTTTAATTGAGTTGCCTATGCTAGGTTAGACTATACAATTTAGTATTACATGTAATTCAGGCAATTAAAGTGTTTTCCGTTTTTTGTGAGTCAACCAGAGAGCTGGCAATTCTCCAGTATCTGATAGTCCCAGAGAAGGGTACCCATGACGTAGGAGAGGAATTAAGCATGACACTGGGGAGAGAAGGACTGGGTCTCTGCAGAAGAAGAGGACTTAGTTTTCAGAAGAGTTATATAAGCCACCTTCTTCTAAGGAGTAAGAATACCCCACAAAAACAACAAAGAGCTTTACTGAAGTTAAATATGAAAGGAACATGATACATGTTTATGGAGCAAAAAGCAACTTCAGGCCCAGACACCCATCTCTACTTCAGCCGGAGAAAACTAAATTAGGAAACCTGAATTAGGTAGAATTAGACGTCCTGGTTAAGAACTCTGACTCTGTGAATATTTAGTAGCCTTAGTTAAATAACTTGACTTCTCTAAACCTCTGTTGATTTGTCTGTACAAGTGGAATTCTATTCCATCAACTTTAAAGGTTGGTCAAATGAGATTTTTAAAACAGTGCTTGAGCTGTTGTGTTTTTTTAAAAAAACACGATACAGCACTATACATAAGAAAGTAAAAGAGTAAGGGAAATAAAGATGGGTTTGAAGACACTCATCATGTAAAGAATTTGGCTAAATGGATAGCAATAGCCTAATTCAGGGGCATTGGTTTGAGGTTTACCTTTTTTCCTGAAAGAAAAGGAGCAAAAAGCAGCCTCCTTAGGAATGAGAAAAAGGGAAAGATTATGTTGTAGTGTTTAGATTGTTTGCCACTTAAAAAAAATAGCCTAGCATATGACTGAACAATCCAGTCCCCCACCCAATGAAGCACCAATGGAAGTATCATACCTCAATCTGTTTGTGGTTGTAAGAGTGGCCACCACCATGTTCAAAGGTGTCCAAACTCCTGCCAAAACGGTCACTTAGGCCCTTTAGCCTTGGGTTAATTTGTGGGTGGGAGACATGACCCTTCTGTTTAGTAGCACAGTCAGAAAAAAAAAAAAGACAAAACATACTGTCAGAACTCATGAATCAGAACACATATTTCTAAATCCAGGGTATTGACCACACCAAAGATTAGAAAGTGGAAGATTTAGGACCCAGACATTCTTTCATAGAAACTTGGTTACAAGATCAAACAATGGTACTGGTTCTTCTGCTTCTGACTCAAGGACTCAGGCTCTAGTGTAGCCATCGGAAAAGGAGAAACAGATTAGGTTTCCTACGAGTGAGGTTTCTTTTTATATTTCACGAACTTCAGTAAGTTCCAGGTGTTAGTAGTGGGGAAGGTGAAGGTTTGGAAGAGAGGTAGGGCTGCTGCTTCTGTTAAGCAACAGTTTTATTAACAGTTCTGCTGGACAGTCCGTAACGGGTAACATCTTTTGGATAGGCTTAGGATAAACAATTCTCAAAGTACTGCAAAAATTCTTACTTGCAGACCCAACTGAAAATGCTCAAAAAATGTGTTTCAGTGTAAAATATTTGCACGTTTTTTTATGTTCCAGTTATGTAGGGAATAGCAAAGAAGACATAAAAGTGCCCAGCCAGATGCTATTCCCTAGATTATTTAAGAAAACTCAAAAATAATCACAGTAAATGATGAGAATAAAATATTATCTTTAAAGCATCCCACTGTATTGAAATTCAAGTTATCATTTATTTCCTAAATGTTCATATTCTGAAGGTTTAACCATTATTTCAATGATATTATCTCTTTGTTAAAATACTCATATTTAAAGTCAATTTCCCATTAAAATGGCGGTGCTCGAGGGGTATAAAGATCACCTAGTCCCACTGTAAACCCTTCATTTTACTGTGAAAAAGATAAGGTGCAAATGATTTTTTATTCAGTTTCCTAAACACACTTTCCCCAAGCTTGACTTTGAAGTCGAGACCACTGACCCAGCATTTGGTCAGACACCACGTCCAGACTTCTGGCCTGGCATGAGGAGAAGGATGAGGTGGAGGCTACACATACTCAGGTGCGATGCGTTTACATTTCAGTAAACAGCTAAGTACTTTGGTAATAACAGCCCCCTGTCCTATGAGCTGGAAGAAGGAAAATATCCAACATTGTTTTCTGTTTTGATTCTTACATGTAAAAGCTAATCTGGACATAAATGAAGACATGGATGGAAAACTGATAAAGAAAAAGCTAACATATCCAATAACAACTAGCCATAAAAAAAATTATAAAGCCATCAACTCACCTGACAGAGAATGTATAGTATAGTACTAAGTCATCGTGTCATTTTTCCTTTAAAAATATTGAAACTGGCAGCTTTCTCTTCTATTTGCAGTATGGGAAGTACATAAGGTGTTAATCCTTCTAGGCTATGCTTAAAAAATTATTTAACATTCAGGCCATTATTTAGCATACAGCTGGTTCTCAGTTTTCCACTAAAGTACTGGCAAGTATCCCACATATTTTCCTTCTGGCACTTACCTGGAGCTGTAAAGGGCTGAGTCCAGAAGCAGCCGCAGCTGCCATTGTCGATGGAATGAACTGTACGGGGTAGTTATCACCTGTCGGAAAGAACAATGCATACAGGTTTAGACAATGCACGGGGAATCGCAGCAGACAAGTACAAACATGGTTCTTGGATTGCCTGAGCTTTACAACATCGCTCTAAGCCCCAACATCTGCAGAAACAAAAGGCTGAGTTGGGCGCAGACTTGCAGGACTGCCTTGGAACTTTTTGTTAACAGATAGCTGGTAGGCAAACTGGCAAAACATGAATGTGATGTTAAAAAAATTAAATGTGCAATTCAAGCATGTTCACTCCATTACAAATCTTGTAATACATCATTTTTTTAAGAGTAAAAAAAATATCTTAAAGCCAGGCTGACACTCAGGTCATGGAGAAAGCATTAAGGCTTTTCTATTAGAACAACAAAACGTTTGGCTTGGTAGACAAGGCAGAGCGTTAGAGTCCAAAAAAGATGATGAGCTGTTGACTGTCCATAATTCTAAACTTTACTTTACAAAAAAAAAAAAAAAAAAGAAAGAAAGAAAGAAAGAAAGAAAAAAATAGAGAAAAAAATTTTAAAAATGCAACCTCTTCAATTTGATAGGGGTGAGAGGGAAGCTAATCTTATCTGCTGACATTCTGTGGAATGCCTCGTATCCCAACAGAGAGTGGAAACCTTATTTTTCTGGATTAACTTCTGGTGGGTCCTCGTGCAGAACCACATACGTTAGGCACTTGTCACTTATTCCTTGATCGTGATCTGACTAAATAACCACACATTTTACATGGAATATTTGCATTCAAAGCCTGGTAGACACTGAGCATGGTTCAGCAGAGATCGGTGCTACATCTTAATGTTTCTGACTCCACACCACTCCTAAATACGGGGTCTGAAGTACCGTCTGTGACCTAGGACCACGGGCTCTGTGCGGCAACCTGAAGAGCCGAGAGACAATGGTGAGGAATGTATTGTGGTAGCGGTAACTGAAATCCAAATTAATACGTGTGTATAAATTACACAATATCAGCGATTTAATGGCTTCATCCACTTATTTAAAGTCAGTGTTATGTACTATCTCTAGGCTATATTTTAATAGGCTGTTCCTCCACACATTTTTGACATTCATAATAATCATGCTGTTTTGCATGAACTTTTACGTACTGAAAGCTGAATGCAATAATGAAGAGACAGTATAGAAAGAATCACAGTAATAAAGGCAAGCAACTGGAAAGCAATAAAACCTCTTTTTTCTCTGTGTGGACACTAATACCTGGAGGCTTCCTGATGCCCCTGCTTCCCGAGAACTGATCCTGCTTTGCCACATGAAGTGCTACTCAGCTGGCCCAATGTAAATGTTAAGTTGCTTTCGCTTTTTCCCAAATTGTTAGCTTCTAATCTACACAGTCTCTTTGCATCCTATCCATAATACCTCATCAGACCATTGAGCACAGTGTGTGCTTGTACACAGCCCAGTAACAATTGGCTTCTGATTGCATATGGAGCGCTGCTACAATGCATTCAGCAACACCATGTTGTGCTGGTCTCCTATGGAGCAATGTTCAAAATATCTGATCTCGTTTTTCCCCTTCCACGAGGTTGGCTTTGGTTTGCAGTGCCACGTGAGCTTTTTAAAAAAGATAACTAGGCCAAATTATTTTTTATAGTACATGACTGTCGCTTTATGCTTAAATAATTCTACTAATCTTCTTGATATTTACACTAAATTATCTGATAAAAGAATATAATCATCTAAGTCAAATAATATTTCTTTAGTCGGTATCTTATCAGGTTAAAATATATATATATGGATATATATATGTATATATATACATATATACATATATATATATATATATATATATATATATATAAAGCAATGCTGAATTAATGATGCTTCAAAAATAGGGGGAAAAATACCACTCTAACCATCAACATGGACTGCCTCCTGGAACATTTTAAAGCTATTCTTTCTCTAAATATCATGCATTATTCATATTAACTCTAAACCACAACCCCCCACCCCCATAAGTTTAATACCAGTTGCTTTATTTGTACTAAAACATTTTTCATGTCAAACATATTTTAAAAAATCAAACTCTAAAGAATTCCTTGGGGCACTCCTTTTTTCATAGCTGTCATGCTTTTATGCTATGAAATAGCTGATTTTTTTAAAATAGTTTTTGGCTTGCCAGTTAATTTATTACTATCTCTACCACACCCTGTAGTACTCTCCAGCTCACCTGCTGGCTACAAACAGCTTTCTTTCCACTGCTGACAAGCATATTTTTAAAATGTTCTTAACCTTTCTGCTGGTTTGAATCTATATCTACATATAATCTTTGGAAAGCTATTTCTCCAGAACACATCATTGTTTTGATACTAAAAGTAAAAATGAATACATTCGAACAATAGAGTATATCACAGAGAAAAATTAGAAGAGAGAGAGAAAGGCAAAGGCAGGAGAGAGAGAAGGTAAGGGCAAAGGAAAGAGGGGGGTTAAAAGTAGAAGAGAAAAACGTACGAGGGAGAGGAATTTGGGGTATTGTGAAGTTTAACTCTGTTATAACAAAGAGTTCTTCCTCTCCAACCCCCTTTAATTTTCTCTGTGTTAGAGTAGATCAAGAAAAAGTTCTCAGTGGCTGACTTGGCAAGGAATCAGTCAACATGTTGTAGCAATTTTTTTCAAATTTGTCTCTGGATTTGAAATGCTTGCGTGAGGACCCATTCTTTTTAAATGTGTACAAAGGAAGATGAAGCCTGTTGGAACAGGCTGGCTTTAGGCTCTGCTGTAATCTGGCCCTTGCTACCTCTTGTTGTAGGAAGACAACCTCCAAAAGCCAATTTGGGAAATAATGCCCATCCGTAAATCCATCTTTCCAGCCTTCTAGATTATCCAACTGACTATTTTTATCTGAAGATTACAGAACAAGTACAAAACAGAATTAAAAACCTAAGGAAAAGTTGCCTGACATTAGCTTCATTTGTCACAATAGGCAACATTCCTTTGGAATCAAAGCAGCTCCACAGCAGGAGTCCCTGTGTTAGAGAGAGTATATTTTTTAATTTTCAGGGAAACTGAAATGCAGCCCAAACTTATTAAGACTTAACTACAGGAGAAGGGGGAGCATGTATTAAGAACCTAGGACCCATGAGACTTCAGGATACTTCCTACAAGAACACTCCTAATTTGTGATATATTGTGAAATTCAGATATAAATTTCACTGTTAATAAAGAGTCAGAAATCCTGTGGGTAAAATTCTGTCCATTTACGTTGATTCTTCAGAAAGACAAAGGACTGGGATGGTTGCAGTCTTTGGAGATACTACCGTCAGATACTAACCTATTGAGGACACCATTTAGAGAGGTTGGGAGGAAGAGAGAAGGAAAAATACATTAAACTAGGAGAGAGGATTCAAAGATTCTTTAGTAACTGGTTCGAAGTCTCATACCTCATTTTCCACCCTTCAAAACAGAAGAAAAATACACTACATGTCCCTAACTATCTCACAGATAATTGTGTGGTGGCATCATAGGATGACGATAAATTATTTAAGTTGCCAAATAACTTATAGATAGACGCCACTTTCATGAGCTGTCATTCTTGCTACAATATGGAAATATTTCAACCCCTAACACCAATATAGACTTAAATATACAACTTTGCATCTTGCCTGGATGTGTGTATTGAGCATAACAAATTATTACAACTCCTCTATATTCTGAGGGAATGTCATGATGACGTTGAATTTGTCTTTGTGAGACATCACATTGCAGCAAATGTTAGCAGGTAGTAGGTGACATATTTATAATCTTAAAAAAAACCAAAAACCTTCCATTTGTTCTAAGGACAACTGGACAAAATTTGGCAAGGATTACACTAACATATTGCTGAGCTCACCGTGCTGTTATTTCTCCCTCTCTAGTCATCAAACAATAGATCAATGATGAGAAGAGTCTTGATCCTAGGAGTTTTCTAAGAGCATTTGCATTGTTTTTCATATCTTTAAAGAAGCTAGGAATCAAGGATCCATCTTAATGTCTTCACTTATTTCATAGATGCATCAAGACCCTTGCCCAATCATATAAAAATCCATGGAATTTGTCACAATAGCAATTAATTAAGTCAGGGCAAATGAATTGATATAAACCCATCCCCATTATAAGAAATCAAATTAAAATAACTCAAAATTCATGCCTTAATGATAGCTCACTAATGATATAACCTCCATATACAAAGAAGGGCACACTTAAAAGGATCTCCATAAAACCAGGTTAATTTGCATGGGTGAGCATATTCTCTTCTTGAACCTCAACTGTTTATTTAAAAATGAAAGTACGAATCTGAAGAACCTTAGAGGCTTTGATTTCAAGTAGATAGATTAATCAAGTATATAGATTTAATCCAGCAATGGTGGTTACACACCTCTACTTTAATTACGGAAGAGGTGGAAATGGCTAGCTTTACAAGATGTCATTTGGGGAACCCTATACATATAAATCGTACTTTTTCCACAGCAAAAAAACAGGTAGATTTTTCTTAATGTCATTCACATTTTGATGACGTCTGCAAAAGTATAAAATGTCAAATCAGAAACTTTAGTCTAAATCCTATCTCTACTCATTTCTAGATCGGAAGCTTGGAAAGTTAATCAACTTCATTGACTTTTAGGTGTTTTTCTTTTCACAAAATAGAGATAATGCCACTTGTGTCTTAGAATTGTTACCAAAATATATATTTGTATATACTTATATACATTTATTTTATATAAATATATATTCATTTATTTTTTTGTAAATATATTTATTTTATATAAAACATATTACATATCTTGGCATATAAATGGTGCTCAATAAATACTAATTGAAACGAATTAAAAAGAAGCATTAGGTAACAATTATATACCAATGAATTAGAAAATTTACCAGAAACGGACAAACTTCTCAAAACACACAAATTAACTAAACTGACTCAAGAAGAAATAGAAAATATCAACAGACCTGTAACAAATAAAGAGACTGATCAGTAATCAAAAACCTCTCAACAAAGAAAAGGCCTGGACCAAATGGCTTCACCAGAAAATTCTACTGAACATTTAAGAAACATTAACACAAATCCTTCCCAAAATCTTCAAAAACTTAAAGAAGAGGAAACAGTTCCTAACTATGAGCAAATGAGGCCAACATTACCTTGACACCAAAGCCAGGTAAAGACATCACAAAAAAAGAAAACAGACCAATATCCTTTATGAATATAGATGCAAAGATCCTCAACAAAAAATTAGCATATTCACTCCAACAGCATATTCAGCATGACAAGGTAGGATTTATCCTAAGAATACAAGGACAGTTCAGCATTAAAAACAAAAAAAAACCAATGTAATACTACACATTAATAGACCAAAGGGGAAAAACACACATGATCATCTGAATTGATGCAAATAAAGCATTTGACAAAATCCAATGCCCTTTCATGGTATTTATGAAAAACCCACAGCTAACATCATACTCAGTGGTAAAATACTGAAAGCTTTCCCTTTAAGATACCCGAAACAAGACAAGGATGGCCACTTTCATTGCTGCTATTCAACATTGTACTGGAAGTTCTAGCCAGCAGTATTTGACAACATACATACATACATACATACGTACATACCTAAATTCAGGCATCCAAATTGGTAAAGAGGTAAGACTACTATCTCTATTTGCATATGACATGATCCTATATATACAAAAATCCCAAAGAATCCATGAGAAAGCTAAAAGAGCTAATAAACAAATGCAGCAGAGTTGCAGGGTACAAGAAACACAATCACCAGCAATCAACAATCTAAAAGGAAATCAAGAAAACAATTCTATGTACAATAGCATCTAAAAGAACCAAATATTTAGAAACAAATCTAACCAAGGATATAAAAAGACTTGTACCCTGAACTACAAAATACTGCTGAAATAATATTTAAAAGACCTAAATGAATGGAAAGGCATCCACGTTTATTGACAAGGAGACTTCTAACATTGTTAAGATGTCAATACCACCCAAAGCAATCTATAGATTCAGTGAAATCGCTATCAGAATCCCAACAAGACTTGTCACAGAAATAGAAAAGCAGATCCTCAAAATTTTGGAAACTCAAGGAATCCCAATAGCCAAAACAATCTTGAAAAAGAAGAATAAAATTGGAAAGCCCATACTTCCTGACTTCAAAATTTACTACAAAACTACAGTACTTACAAGAGTTTGATAATGGCATAAGAACAGATATATGGCCAATTAAACAGAATAAAGAGCCCAGGATAAATCCTAACATACATGTTTAACTGATTTTTGACAAGGGTGCAAGACCTTTCAATGGGGAAAGGACATCTTTTCAACAAATGGTGTTGGAAAAACGGATACCCACATGCAAAGGCTTTACACCATACGTAATAATTAACTCAAATGTATGAAAGACCTAAACTTATGTGCTAAAACAATCAAACTCTTAGAAGAAAATACAGGAGTAAATCTTTGGATTTGGCAACGATTTCATGGATATGACAGCAAAAGCACAGGCAACAAAAGTAAAAATAAATAAACTGGACTTTATCAAAATTAAAAACTTTTATGCATCAAAGGATACTACCACGTAAATGAAAAGACAACCTACAGATGGGAGAAAGTACTTGCAAAGTACTTGCAAATCACATATCTGACCAGGCATAATATCTAGAATATATAAAGAACTCTTGAAACTCAACAACAAAAACAAGCATTCCAATTCAAAACTGGGCAAAGTACTCAGACATTTCTCCAAGGAAGATACACAAATTCCTAACAAGCATATGAAAAGATACTCAAAATCATTAATCACTAGGGAAATGAAAATCAGAACCAAATTGATACCATTTCATATCTATTAGAATATATATATATATATATATATAATTTTAAACTTATATTTATATAAATGTTTTTCCAGGACCCATCAGTTTCAAGTCACATAGTTGTTTCAATCTAGTTGTGGAGGGCGCAGCTCACAGTGGCCCATTTGGGGATTGAACCAGCAATGTTGTTAAGAGCACTGAGCTCTAACCAACTGAGCTAACTGGCCACCCCTCTCTCTATTTTTTTTAAAGTCAGAAAATAACAAGTGTTGGTGAGGATGTAAAGAAATCGAAACTCTCTTGCATTGCTAGCGGGAATGTAAAATGGAGCAGCCTCTGTGGAAAACAGTTTGGCAGCTTCTCAAAAAGTTAAACAGAACTACCACATGACCCAACAATGCCACTCCTACACAGACATCCATAAGAAATGAAAGCAGGGACTGGAAGAGATATTTGTACATCAATGTTTGCAGCAGCATTACTCACAATAGTCAAAAGGTGGAAACAACCCAAGTGTTCATCAACAGGTGAATGGATAAACAAACAAACAAACAACGCACATAGACATATAAATACAATGGTGTATTATTCAGCCATAAAAAATAATGAATACTTGAAGTACGATCTGATATGAATGGACCGTGAAGATATTTTGTTTAGTGAAATAAGCCAGACACAGAGGGACAAATATATGATTCCATTTATATGCAGTACCTAGAATAGGAAATTCATAGAGAAAGATAGTAGAATGAGGTTACTAGGGGTTAGGAGTAGGGGAATAGGGAGAGTTATCGTTTAACGCCCGCAGAGGTTTTTTGGTGATGATTAAAAGTTTTGGGTATAGATATTGGTGATGGTTACACAACATTGCAAATGTATTAATGCCACTGAGTTGTACATTTACAAATGGATAAATTGATAAATATTATGTTATGTATGTTTTACCGTAATTTTTTTTTTTAAAGAAGCATTAGGTATACTTGTAAAATTGCTTTTGGTCATCAGGCAGAGGGACAACATATTGCACGCAAATGCTCAGTTTTGAGACATTTTTAATGGATAAGGATGTAGTTTAACGTAGTTAAATGTACTCAATTTCATGATCAGACTTTACCCCCAAAGCTAGTACTTTAGAATTTTCAAAGAACTTTCATACATTTTAACAAATTTAATCTTTACACCCACACTGAGCAGTGGACAAATCATAACATATTTTTTTAGATGACAAAAATGTGAGGCTCAGCAAGGTTAAAGGACACATTCAAGTAAGAATTAAAATAATCCATGTAAAATATTTAGCACAGTGTTTGGCACAAAATAACTACTCAGTAAGCCTTAGCTGTTATCATAACTAATACGTGAGTGGAAGAGCCAGGGGCAGAGATCTCCTAGGATCTCGTAGGAAACGTCCGGCAGCAATCATTTAATAAAACCCAACTCCATAAAGTCCATGGGTCAGCGGCATCATCCCTGACACATGAAGGAGGCTATCCACTGTTTTCATTTCACAGGCAATTCAACCTTGATCTGATACACACATTGGCAGCTATGAAGGAGGCTTAATCTTTTAATTTTCTCAAAAATAAGTGCTCAAATGTGTTGACCGTGTCCTGGATTGCGGCATCTCTTGGTATCACGATAGGAAAGAGCAAAGCAACCGAAACTCTGTAGTTTATTTTCTGGGCCCTGTTGAGTTCCTTTCCAGAAAGATCCCTCGAATTATAGAACCATTAAAAGTTTTTTTTGGATTGGGGTTAAAACTCAATAATGCTATTTCTACAGAGATCAATCTGGTAGATGTTCCCGTAAAACTGCATAAGCCCTGGGAGCAACGCAAGCCAGCGAGGTATGAGGGCTTGCCTGGTGTTCACTACACACGGGACCCCGAAATGCCCAGAACGATGGGTCAAATCATCTGAAGGGAAGAAGGCCCAGAGGCTTAATGTATTTGTTTAGATTATCCTACTATGGATTCAGAAACCATCAACCTTAGAGAACATAACCCCAAGGTTGGTCTGTCTTTCTGGAAATCAAGACGGGATTATTCGATCAGCTGGAAGCACAAACTCTATGGAAGGTGGGAAAGGAGCAAAAACAGAGTCACTTTTTCTGTAATTTATAAAGACCAAGGTAGCACTTGTTCATCCTCTTGCTTAGGGAACCAAAATATAAAGTATGTCACCATTCAAGGCTTTTATATGCGACAAAGCCGCTGTCTTCTAAAAATGTAGTCCTTCTCTCATGTCTATTTCAAGTGAAATTAACACAGCCCAGTTTGGGGCAAGTGAGTTTTCCTAGTCCAGACTCTGGTCCAACAGAAATCTCCTCCCCCAACTCATGTGAATAACAAGATCCAGTTTCCTGAGGATGTACCATTTCTCTACAAATAGTATAAGGACATAACATTTAAATCCCTTTTAAGTATCATTTTTATAAATAATAAAGCCTAGATTAGCCAAAGGATTAAAGAATGTAGAGTTGTGGTTAATTAAATCATCTGCCATAACTCAGGAGTCAGGAGAAAACACTTTTTTTTTTTTATCAGCCTTGCTTATGAATAAAAATCGTCCTGCATGTCCGATCCATTGTCCTGCCTTCACCAGAATGTTCTGGCCAACATAACAAATACACCTTTGCTGCCCCAGGACACTACTCTATACGGCACATACGATGTGCATGGAGGTGACTCACTCCTGCACCATGTTGTCCCAATCTATTGTTCTTAGTCACATATTGTAATCTTATTGATGCTGTATGAGAAGGCCTTTTTTTTCTAAACACTCCAAATTCATTGACTATATAACAGTATCTTCCCCCATGAAAAATGTCATTATTGTTTCAACAAAATTAGGTTAAGTGATGTTAAGTATGTTGATGTCTATGTCTAGCAGAAAATAAGGCCCATTCCTGATATGGAAGTGTGGAGAATTTTACATTTAAAACCACTGAAATTAAATAGACAGTTTCCACATACAGTTCATTGAAAAGGTTTCTGAGACTGGTAGAAACGTCTGAGGAATGGCAACTCAGAGTTAGGATAAACCAGCACACTGAGTTTGCATCAGTGTTCCAAAAGGAAGTCAAGATGAGGAAATAGTTCAGAACTATTTATAGACAAGAGAAGGACTACACCACTGCACTGACAGAAACATATTCTCTGAGACAAAATCTACTCTCGTCCTTAACATGGATACCAATTTCACAAGCAATCTCACTTGCTCTAAAAATTCTGCTCTAGAAAAATCAGTTTTAAGCAATTTGAATAACAATTTTCTTCCACTCAAATATCCAAAAACCTTTGGTCATACGAGGTTTGACTAAATTGTACCTGAGGAAGTTTCCAAGTCAGTCCTTAAATTAGCCAATTCCTTAGCATATCTATTCCTTGAATCATGTGAGTGTTGACACCGACATCTTACCTTTCCTTACAAAGAACGGGGTTCTCTACCAAATGCAAAAGAGTAATCGATGGCAACAAGCAATTAAAATAGATGTTCAAATTCCTTGGGTTTGTTTTTACGCTGTTTAGTAAGCTTCCTTCCCAAGAATTTTAGTAAAGTGATTTATATTTTATTATTGCCTTTAAACAATTAAAATGCCTTTGTTCACTTTATAAATCCCACACACAAAGAAACTGCTGCACTCAGATTTGTTGCCCTCAGACTTGGTGGTTAATATAAGCAGGTTAATATGTTAAAAAGAACTTGACACAGAAATTATTAATGAGTAGAACAAGGTCACTACTTCTGAGCTGAGGTCACTTACAAAGAATGCACAAATGAAATGAAGGTTGACTTTTATTTACTTGACTATCTTCTTACGTTGGATTCCTTTGGCAACATATCTTTAAACATTTAAAGCCCTGTTTACAAGGAGGCTCTGAAAGAAGCTTCAAACCATTATGTGTCCCTAATTGAATTCCCCAGGAGTCCAGTAAACTCAGAGGAATAAAGAAAAATCATAACATTTGCTAAATCATCTCAAAACATATTTCACTGCAAGGTTATGCGACCTGTTTTTTGAGGTTCAAAGATGAATGAGAAAATACTACTGAATGCTTCATTATTTAGACTAAAATCAGAAAGAATTTTACCTATTAATAGTAAGCTAATTAAATCAGTCCAGTTTTAACTTTTCTTCTAAAAGAAATCAAACAACAAACAATAATAACATTTTATACTGTATGTGACCACTCTCCCAGAGCATAAAAGCTCTCAGGGGGAGGAAAGCATCTTGAACCAAAGACAATAATTCACGGTAAAGGTAGGAGAGAGAGGTGACAAAAATTGGTAGCCCCCCGGGGAAAGTAGCATTGTATCTGTGAATTCAAAACAAACTCAAGTGGAAGAGGAGAAAGTAAAAGTTTTTTCAGCAACCAATTAGTTCATTCACGTGGCACCCTCCCAATTAACTTCCCAATTCTAATTGTCCTTGAACATCAGCTTTTAAGATCTTGTTATTCATTGTTCTTTAGTATGCTCCTATGTTTGTTGTGACAACTAAGCAAAAACATGTGGATCTTAGCATTTCCAAAAGAATGTTAAATCTCTCTCCACTTACCTGGTTTGTATGTTATTCCAGGGGGGAAGAGGAATCCCTGTTGGGCGGCAGCGGCTGCTGCCAGGGTCCGCTGGTCATGTGGAAAGATTGGGATCATGAGCGGAGGCATGTGACCCTGAACCTGCTAAACAGAAGAGAGCCTATGATCAGACGGAGAGCAAACGTGCCACCAAGTATTTGTTTTTCCCTCCTGGTGGTGTGCTGGTACCCACGCAGCCACCCACTTCGCACCTCATTCGAAATACGCTCCCTGAGACAATTCAAGCAAAATTCCCCAAATCCATTCTCTTAGATTCCAGGAGCACACCAAGAACATAACCTCACTGTGAAATGGCTTCATTCCTGCCTTCCACTACATTGTGGTTCATGGTTTGCTTTTATCTTGACTTGTTTTCCTTTTATTTTCTCTCTCTCCTTTTTTTAAAACAAAGAAGGAGGAGAACTAAGTTTGCTTCTTTGTACGCCATACAACGGGAAAGGCTCTGCCCTTTCACCTGCTTTGCATGCTGTGCTTGATTTTGAAACTAGTACTTAGTATCGTTGGTCAGAAAATAATGTCTAATTGTTATATATTCCAAAAGCTCTATCTCCCCAGTTTAGGCATCTTATTTCAAAGCCTCACTGCATTATGTTAAACATATAGCTCTTCAGATTTAAGGCTACTACATCTTGGCTCCCAATTAAACTAATATTCTTTGCCATACACACCTCGATGTAACATATAAATTGCTTGTCTGGCTAAGCAGTTTTACAGCTTTATGCACTCCCATGTAGCTAAGTAATTATGGAGTTGTATTCAGAGAGCATTTCACAATAAATCCTACTATATCAAATTTCATTTGACCTCAATAAATGTATCAAAGAGCACAAAAATGCAAAATAGAAAATCTTCACTCTATATCAGTATTTGTATTCCACATAAAGAAAATAAGAGCTATGACAGAATCATGCCTGTGAAAATCACATTTTAATTTCCAAGCTCCCTTCTTTACTCTATGCATGCTGCCCTGATTCCAGAAGAGCATCACAGAAAGGTTTTGTCCTGGCTTTTAGGGCATGATTTTATAGGTTGAATGACACGACTTTTGTTATTTAAAGATCAAAACTAGGATGTGCTAACAGAAATGATCTTTAAATTCAAACTGGGTCTTTGGCTTCTTTACTAGTATAAAAATGCTACGTTTTATCCTATTTAAGATACAAACCTTTACCAGTAATTCTACCAACTCTAAACCATTCCCCTATTTAAATCCCCAAATCTTCTCTTTAGGCAAAATTCCAAATCCTGGCTGATGACCCTGCTTCAACAGCACCAGCTTGCCTTGTCGTGTCTGTTCCCTCCACAGCCCAGGACATGGTGCAAAATGCTTCTCTGTGGGTCTAAGACGTTTCATTTACCAACAGTTTTTCTCGAGGGAAAGCCCTAAGATGTGGGTTAATAAAGGGCAAGCAAAAAATAAACACTTTACAGTATTTTTCTGAATTCATTTCTCAGGAAAATCAACTTATAATAAAAAGGTCTTTGTGCAATTACTACCTTGCCAGTGGGGCGTGAAAGAAACTAGCTTTGGGCAGCTATTTCTTCCATTTTAGCTGAGGTAAGCCCAAGTTTTGTACATTAGAGTACAAACTTAGCCCGCTTAAATTGGAGCTGATCCCCTGGTGCCCAGGTCTTGCCTCTAACCCTGAAGAAAAGCACTAGGTTTGCTGTTCAACTCCAGCTTGTGACCTGATGCAAATCTGAGATGTCAAAGATGAGGGCACTGTTCTATATCAGAAAATAAAACACAATTATTTTTTGTGGGTGACTACTGTTTAGTACAAGAGTACATCAAAGGAAATCATTTCATTTACTTCTAGAAATATGGCCCTAGTGTGTCTAGAACATAGTGTAGATGCTTTATCCTCTAAAGAAGGGAAGCAAGAAAGTGAGAAGTCTAGGTATCACATTTATTTATTCTTTCCTTCTTTCATTTAACAGATTATTTAGTAAGTTATTATTATGTGTTATGGATCTTGAGAAGCAGTGACAGCATGGCGGCTAATTAGTTTGGGATAGAGAAGACACAAGGTTATCTACAAATATTTGAGGGAATGATATATGGAAGAAGAACCAGATTAAGTCTGAGCAGTTACAAAGGGCAGAACTAGGCTCAAAAGAAAGATTTTAGGGAAGTTTAATGCAAAGGAGAATTTTCTAATAATGAGTTATTTATCAATCACTCTGATCAAGGAGGTCTTGTGTGTCACCTCCTAGAGGTGGTTAAGTAAAGGCTATATACCGGTATGTTAGAAATTCTTTAAAGGATATGCATAACTAAACCCCTAATTAGACAAGGACCTACAGAGCCTTTTTGGCTTTATAATTCTGTGGTTGTTTCAGAGTCAACATTAGCAAGATAATGTGATATAGTCATTCCTTTATTCTCAACACATATTTATTCAGAATCTACTATGCCTACAAAGGCTTTATTGTCAAACAAATCTGAGCTTAAAGCTACACACTGCCATTCTGTTAGCTGTGTGACCTTGAACAGTTACTTAACCTTTCTGAGTCTATTATTTTCTCACTTATGTGAAAACCACAGCTAATGATGCTACCTCACATGGTTACTGTAACAATTAAATAGACAAGAAAAGTAAGCTTGTGACACAGTGACTGGTATATAATAGGCACTCAGTAAATGTTAGATCCTTGCGCTTTTTTTTATTTAGTTTGAATATTCAGTACTAGAAAATGATCAATTTACTGAAAAACAAACAAACAAACAAAACAAGAAACAGTGGATCTTATCCATAACTCTAGTTCACAAAGGAAAACATGAGCTAACTAAATAATTCAGTTTGGCAGGCAGAGATTTATCATGTTCTTAGAAGACACCATGCCTCACAGATTATTCCACCCCAGTAGCTAGAAAACCATGAAAAAGAAGAGGTGGGAGTACACGGATCATGAAGAAGGAATTTGGGATCTTTAGTGTTATTCACTAAGCAGCATCTTACAATGAAAACATAATTTTATTTTTACAGTGGTGCCCAAGCTCTTCAGATTATGAAACAACTTAAGGAGAACGATGACAATTAGGCATCAGACCATAATTCAGGAATCTTGGTGTCTGAAGATATGTGCTTTGTAACTAGCTATGTACATGAGATAACTAAGTCAACTCTCTAGCGTTGTTTTTAATGCCAAAGAGCTGTAGGTATTTTAACATACATCATATTAACATACGCTGCGAGAATGTAGGGAAGTTCCTTTCTATCCATCACCCTCTACAAGGTAGGGTATGTTAGAAACTTTCAATGCTACTGTGTTTCTGCGAAAATAAGACCCAGCCAGACAATCAGCTCTAATGCGTCTTTTGGAGCAAAAATTAATATAAGACCTGGTATTACATTATATTACATTATATCATATCATATCATATATCAAATCATATCATATCATATATCATTTCATACCTGGTCTTATTTTATTATAATAATTTTTGCTCCAAAAGGCACATTAGAGCTGATGGTCCAGCTAGGTCTTATTTTCGGGGAAACACGGTAACTATCAGCTCAGGGACAGTTTTCACAAACTGCGGAACAAAGCACAAAAGGAGGGGAGCAGAAGACCTAGTAAAAACATGGTAAAGGTGGACTCATGGAGGTGGAATGGAGTTTAGAGCTGATCTAACCTAGTAGTTCCTTGACCAGCAGCATCGGCAACACTTAGAACTTTAAAGAAGCAAATGATCAGGCTTCATCCCAGACCTATGAATCAGAAACTCTAGGCGTTGGGTCCATCTACCTAAAATTTAGGCTCTAATCCAGAGCAGTGACACTCAGACTTCAGTGTGCATCAGGATCTGGAGGGCTGGTTAATACAACAGAGACTGCTCAACCCCACCCTCAGAGTCTCTGGAGCAGTAGCTCTGAGGTGGGAGCCTGAGAGTGACCTTTACTAACAAGTTCCCAGGTGGAGCTGGTGCTGCCGGTGCAGGGACCATTCTCTGAGAATCACTGATCGAAATCAAACCTCACAATTTACACGCAGGGAAACAAGTGGCTAGAGAAGGTCAAATATATGAGTCTGAGGTCACACAGCCTATGACAGAACTGGATTTAGAGTCCAGAACTACTAATCACCCTGTGCAGTGCTTTTTCCTTTACATTACGTGGTCTTCAGTAATAGAGAAAAGGAAAATCACACTCCTTTGGGAAAGGAAATCTGGATATCTGCAACTAAAAATGATTTTATATTTCAGAGACGTACTGTTGGAGGTAGCTCTGGAGTATAGATATTATGTTTCTTCAGTTTCAGTTTCTTCTCTCTTGTTTTGTACCCACTACAATTTGATCTCAAACCTACTGTCATTAATTCCAACAATTTATTACAATTCATTCGTTAGCAATAATCATTTAGCTCCAAATGATAAAATTGTCCTTAACTTATTTTAGGTAAAGCAATGACGATTCAGACTGCCCTTCATTAAACACAAGCCAAAATATCTAGTAGCCAGTTAGACTACAGAAAATGTATCACAGAATTGCACACTTGAAACCTACGTAATTTTACTAACTATTGTCACCCCGATAAATTTTAATTAAAAAAAAAAAAAGAAGACTCTAGGCTGAGAGAAGATGATGAAGAGTTCCCTTCTAGCTCTAATCACAAAAGTAATAATAGTGATGATGATGACACTAACCACAGGAGTCGCTAATATTTTCCAGTGTTTCCTACATGCCAAGCACTGGGAAAGTGATTTACACACTCCATCTCATTTAGTCCTCAAAGCTCTACGACGAAGTTACTGTTATTATTCTCATTCATGTAATGAAAAAGACAAAACCAGGAGAGGCGAAGTAAGTTGGTCAACAAAAACAGTGGTAGAGCCAGGATTCAAGTCCAGACAAATCAGGCTCCAAGTCTATACTTTTAAAGCACCATAATATAAAGTCATCTTTTGGTCAATAGACCTAAATGAGATAAGGAATATAATTCTTTGTGATAATTATTTGACTGAAAGTTTTATAACTATAATTATAAATTTACATGCAGTTGTAATAACACACAGATTCCACATACCCTTTACTCAGTTTCCTCCAATGGTAACATCTTGAAAAACTATAGTGCACCCTATGTTCGTTACAGCATTATTCATGGTGGCCAACTGATTGAAACAACCAAAGTCTCCTTCAATAGATGATTGGATAAAGAAGATGTGGTATATGTATACAATGGAATACTACTCAGCTATAAGAAAAGATGAAATACTGCCATTTACAACAACATGAATGGATCTTGAGATTATCACGCTAAGTGAAATAAGTCAGACAGAAAAAGTCGAGAACCACGTGATTTCATTCATATATGGGATATAAAACTGTAAGCAACAAACAAACAAGACAAACAAATAAAAAATCACAGACAGAAACAACAGTTTAGTGGTTACCAGAGAGTAAAGGGGGGCGGGGGGCGATGGTAGAAGAGGGTAAAGGGGGTCAAATATACGGTGATGGAAGGAGAACTGATTCGGGTGGTAAACACACAATGCAATATTTAGATGATGTACTACAGAATTGTACACTTGAAACCTATATAATTTTACTAACAATTGTCACCCCAATAAATTTAATTAAAGGAAAAAAAACTACAGTACAATATCACAGCCAGGGTATTATTAACATTGATACAAGCCAACAATCTTATTCAGATTTCCCCAACGGGATAGTATTTTAAAGAAATTATATGTCTTAAAAATTAGCAAGGATAATGGAGGTCTATGAAAACATCTAACTACCATCTTTTATAGAAAGCTCATCATGAGCCAGTTCAAATACAGTCACGCACTGCATAATGACGTTTCGGTCAATGACGGACCACATATACAGCAGTGATCCCATAATATTACAATAGAACCCAAAATTTCCTATCACCTAGTGACACTGTAGCCATAGTAACACCTAGCGAAATGCATTACTCACGTGTTTGTGGTGATGCTGGTGTAAACAAACTGCACTGCCAGTCGTATAAAAGTACCGCACATACAATTACAGTAGTCGGCTATAGCATCTAGTTTTGTGTAAAGACATTCCACAATGTTCGCACAACAACAAAATCGTGCAACAATGCATTTCTCAGATTGTATCCCTGTTGTTAAGCAGTGCATGACTGCAATATAAGTGGAAAGCATGAATTAAAGCAATAACTTCCCCCCTTTCATAGACTGCCACTTATGGTACTTACTAGAAGATTATTGGTAGAAGGTAGGACAGAAACAGAAAGCCAGGGCAAAGTAGGGGGTAGAGGTAGGAAACAGGGCTTGGTGGCTACACAAGTATCACATAAGCATGCAAAATATTTTCCTCCTGTGGAAGCTGTGAATTAAGCTCACTGCACTGAGTGTCAGGGCTTAGGGCAGATAAAGAATTTTAAAGATACAGCACAGCTCCACCTTATTCAGGAGAATGGAAGCCTGCCTTTCCTTTTTCTTCCTATCACCCTATTTTCCCAGCTGGTGACATGCCAGGAAAGGCAGTCACACTGGAAACAGCAACCTCCAAATATATTTTACTAAAGAATAAAAATAAAAAAAATTCCCCACACTCCATCAAGGAATGACCAGTCTCCACATGTCTTTTCCAAGAAGTTAAAAAAATTTTCAAACAGCATATTTTTGTCTTGAAAGTGTAGCTTTCCCTTAGCACAAATTCAAAGAGGTGCTTTCATTATCCCATAGGTAAAGAGGTAAAACTGATTTTGTTAATGCAAAAAGTAAAATTGCATGCTGCCAAAAATATATCTCTGAGTATGAAAGTGCATTATTTTTATTGCTTGGGAAGTCAGCACTAACGGGCTAATATGTAACTTGAATGACTAATAAGAAACCAGGAACCCATCCTAGGTGAAGCTCAGTCAGTGTATCCTGAAAGAAACACACTGTGTGTCTCAACACACACCTGTCCATTAATGCTAAACTCCCACAATCCCTCCCCAAATCAGTTCCCTTTTGGAGAGGGTGGGAAACACATTCGTGATCAAATAGGGTACAGAAATTGTAATTGCTCAAGTGTTCCTCATGTCGTTCAGACAGTCAAGACTGCGGCAGATGAATGTGAAATACTCAGGGTCGGTCTCTTCCTGTTGGTGAAACAGCACTGTTGCATCAACACTTTTCCCCTTTGTTTTCTCTGTGCTAAGTTGTTGACGATGCCATTTTTTGCCATCTGCCCCAGAGCTTCATTAAAGATACATGAATGGGCTAACTGGCCTGGTATCTTGTGAGGAACAGGTGCTATTGTTTGTCCCTGAAGACAAGCACTAAAGATATGACTCAGAATACTTGAGAAAGAGCATCTGCAGCAGTCAGTCAGTCAGAGAGCAACTTGGCAGAGACCTGGCTACGTGCTAATATTCAGACACAGTGACACTCAGGGGGGCTCATTTTCTCTCTTACGGAGATTATTTAACTTTTTTAATGATGGAAAATGCAACTTTGTGTTGAAAAGCTTGAGAATATTAATGTCTATTGCTGAGTGAAAGACAGTGAGCAAGTGAAGATCTTTCTAATGCTTTTTTTCTAGAAAAATCATTCCTCACGTGGTTTAATTGGAGAAAGCTTCTTTAATCTGATGGAAGGAATGTATCCAATGTTTGTAAATCATGACAGGGAGGGAAAAACAGAGATAGAAAATAGAGAGTGAGAAAGAGAGGAAGGGGGGAGGGGCATACAGACAGAAAGGGGGTCGGGGGAGGGTAATTTCCTTAAGGGCTATAGTCTGTATTGCAAAGAATAGCTGAGTCATTTGCATACGGTGTTACCACCGTAAAAGCTGCAGTGTCTGGAGTGAAAGGGATAAAGGCCCCAGAAACCTTACATGAAAAGCCATCAAGGTCAGGTTGTCTTCTTACTGCCAGAAAATGCATGCAGAACCCTATAGACCTCAGTTAACGCTGGAGAGTTAGGAGGGAAAGGGTCTCATTTGATAGAATAAAGGAGCGCCTTAACATAAACCTGTTTAGGTGCAACCTTTTGTTGTTGTTGAAATCTATCTAAAATGTTAAGACTCTGCTTTGCTTTAGCTTAGCATAATGCAGTGGTTAACACATTGAACTTCTCTGGGTTGAGGATCCTCTGAAGCGCACAAAGGAGCCTTATGTTATATACGTCCTACCTGAGTATCCACTAATTGTTTTTATTCATTAATCATCTCTCACCAAGTAAACTGAATATCCTGAATGGCCTGTGCCATCTACATTTCTGCATACCCTACTGCTCGTATCACAATGCTAAGGCATTGTGCGTCAATGGATCAATGTGAGAACCATCAAAGACCTAAGAACTGGTGTTTTAAGCATCAGTTTCCATAGGGTAGTACTGTTAATGTGACTGTAAAAGATATAGAATTGTAGTTGTTCTCACTTCAGAAGAGAATTTAAAAATGATTTTTAAACACATCTTGATATCACATTGTTTGCTTTTCATTTGTCTTATTTAGCAAATCTCTGGCTGGTACGGCTGATGGAGGATAGCAAATCCTTTCTTGTAGAGACTAGCTAGCTCTAACAGGAGAATGAGGAAACTGAAATTTCAGCAGGGGCAATTCTAGGACACAAATTTTCTAGAGTGTTTGAGAACACAGAGTACCATCTTTCCAGATGTTTCCTATCAACATCCAATAGATACACATTGTACAAATAATGCAACTGTATCCAGAAGAAGATCCTGCTTTGCTTGTTTGTTGATGGCAGGAATTTCTCTCTCTCTCATCATTGTTACCATTCATCTTTAATATAACACAATTTCTTCCTAAAACTTGCATACTACTGCCACCAGTCTTTTCAAAATTCTCACTAAAGGGCCAAGAAAACCCCTGAAAAGGTAGAACAAACTCAACACATTACAGTTTAAAAGGCATCCTTTTAAAAACTCAGGCTTTAATCTTTCAAAGTCATATGTATTAGTTTGAACATTAATGAAGAGCTAACTTTATACTGACGATATATATTTTTCTGTATATATGTCATACTTCAATGAAAAGTTAATTTAAAGAAAAAAGAAAATAGTTCCAGTAGTTTACTTATCTTTACTAATTTACATTATTAAATATATTTAGTAGAAAATCTGAACTATTCACAGGAGAAATGGAAAAGACACATCTTGTCCCTAGCTTCACTATGTCCCTACCCTCACTACCAAGAGTAATACATGCAAACAAAAAGCAATTCTCTGTACTAGGTGGTATTTAAGGTAGCTACTTTAAATCCACCTCACAGTCTAGCACTTTCTAGCTCCCTTCCTTGGTTACACAGGACAGAAATGACCATTGAGAGTAAGCGTACAATGACTTCATCTATCAGGTCAATAGCACATATTTTAAAAATCTTCTTTAGGTATATATTCAGAGAGACATGTTAGCCCTGAAAGAGCCAATCCTGACCTTTGTATTAACTCCTGTTTTTCTATTCTCAGCATACTGTATACACTCACACTATTTGCATTTACTAAAATGGGCAAATACCTCATCAATCTACCCGGGATCATTAGGAGTCAAATATCATTACTTTCTCTCTCATGAATTTGTCATGTTTAAATAGTAAATTTTCAAAGAAAAGAACATAGCACTAACATAATCGTACTTCCTGGTATCTCTTATTTATTTGTCCCCTTACTCCCTGAAATAAAGAGCTCCACCCATGTAAAATGACCTCTTAGGCTCCCAAGAAATATATTACTCTGTAAGGGAAGTCAATAGCTCCTGTTTTCATTCAAATATTCAACAGCCATTTATTGAGCACCTAGCACTATCCACTTGGTACCGTGCCAGACACTAGTAACATAAAGATACTGCAGAGATGTTCGTAGTCTTATTTTATCAGGTAGTGGTAATAGGTTTGTTTTCACTTACATAATAGGATAAATCATCCAGTTTGTCAGCTTACTTTGGAGTAGTGTCGATAAAGGAAAGATATGCTTAAAAAGAAACTAAATTACAGAAAAAATTCTATGAGGTGTCTTTCCATAGTCTTCCTATGGTCTATAACCCCGAAAAATTTTGAGTATTTATGAGAACAAAAGTCAGATTACTTTATAAAATGGATGATAAATGTTAATTAAGTGTGTTTAAATTATCTTACTATGTTTTAAGAAACTCTCACCAGGAGGGAAGGAGAATATCCTGGCCATAAAGAAATTAATAAAACATGTTATGCAAAAGTAAAATTTATGATTCATTTGGAATTAGATATCTACCACCTTTTCAATCCATACAAATGCATAATCTTGTCAATTAAATATTATTGTTAAGGTCTAGTAGTATGTTAAAATCACTTTAAAGTGCAACTAAGGAAAATTCATGTGTGTTTATTACTCCTTAAGGATCTATTAGTGGGTATTTTATTCAGATTCGTGCTGTAAAATCTGCATAAACTCAGCATATTGTTATCCCCATGTGTGCATTTGTTTGGTTAAAGCAGAACAGCAAATCTCAATTTTTGCAACTTCTGGAAAAGTCAAGAGAACTAAAACAGTCTTAATTTTAATCAGATACAAACAGTTATCACTACAGAAGTGAAGAGTTGACTATTATGCAAATAGTCACAGTTAGTGGTCACCGGGCCATCACAGAAGACTGAGCTAGTCAATTACTTCAGATATTTCCAAAGACTAGTGAAGATGAATGTTTCTTATTCTACCCTGTCTTATTTCCACAGAAGTATGAAACATATTAGAGACTAATGATTGCTGTTCTCAAATGGAAACCCCATTAAATACACAATGATCAAAGTGTTTTGGCAAGATGGAAATTAATTTTTTTTAATTTTGTATGAATGCCATATAAATATGTTAACATTTGTGAAGAATGTAGCATTCCTTTCTTTGTAACAACCAAATTCAGATATAAACCTTTCATAAACTTTTGACCTGTAATGAAGGCAATCTGGCTTTTACTCCTGAAGTATTTTACACAAGCTTATTCTGTTAGCAATGACCAGAGTTCAATTATTAAATTCCTCCTCCTGAAATACAGGTTTACATCTTAGACTACAGGTCTTGTTAAAATTATGCACAAGCAACTTAAAGTCAGGGACGTTGTATCTCCCTGGGGCTTAGTAAAAGTCTCTTTCACACAGAGTAGGGACTCAACAAATATTTGTTACATAAATACATTAAAGAACATTGGTTCTATGTTGTTTAAAAACTACGCTACAATAATTCTGATGATTTTTTTTTCATCTTCTGAATCAATTCGAAGTATTTTCATTCGTTCACAATCTTCAAATTGAGGCAACGTAAGTATACATATGTCCTCCAAAATGCTTCATTATTACCATCTTTTCTTTTGGCATGGCATGGTCTGGCTTTGAAGTACATGAGTTGGTATGAAAACACAAAAATTGATTTTATTCATTTATTTGAAGATATTTGTTCATGACTGTGCTCTCCTAGTACATCTGCTGAAATTCATCTATAGTATAATTTAGAGATGACTCTAAGCTTCTTTAATAATTTCATCATCATCAATTATAATCCTTACTGACAAATGATATTCCAGAAGAACCAGGAATATGATTTTCCAAAATAATAATAATAATAATAAAAATGTCTGTTACGTCGCAGTGGGCTGGTAATGCAATAGAGAACGAATGAAGAAAAACATGTAAGCATCGGCTAGCATGGAGAACACAAGCAGTTTTGTCTTAGGCTAGAAGGCCTGAGAAACATATTGGGGGAGTTCTGATCAGAACATAAGATGTCTAAGCTATTGAGAGCTGGGGCTCAGCCGTGGCAAACTGACCCTTGCTGGAGGTATCAATGAGACACGGTACCTGTGCATGTGCTCGGAGTCGGGGTGCGGAGGTACAGAGAGGGAAACTAAGGTGATCTTTGTAAGAAACGAATGATGAGTGAAGGCATAAGCAGGACTACAGCCAGAAGTCAAACAGCCTGCAGGTTTTCAGTCTTTGTCACACTCAAGTATTTGTAGGGCAAAAAGTCAATGACATGCAACTTTAATGTCATTTTGGAATGTCACCTACGGCTCCTGCTCCACCCTCAGCAGGCACACTTACACATATACACGCACCCTCGTTCACACACACCCACACACTTCTATACTTGCTTCCCCCAACTACAGGCACAAGCCTGTCAACACTGAAGGTGATCATAAGGATACCCTAACGTGTTGGTTTCAAAAGAGCAATTTTCTTTATTTTTGTATTTTTATTTAGTATTACGTTTATATTAAATAACTCAGATATGTAAAGAAATGTCCCTACCAAAGAAAGTTAAGGTCCACACTCCCTAGCTTAGGCTGGCATTGAAATCACTCCACAAGATATTCTTAACATACCCCCTCAAGCCTGTTTTCCTACTACCCTTTACCCTCTTTCTCCTATTACTTTCAACAGCTTCTAAGCCTTTCTTCATGCCACCTTTCTCACTCATGGCATAGAATGATCTGTTCTCTTTGCCTTCCTAAACCTGCTCTATTCTTCAAGGTTCAGTTCAAATTCAATTCCTCCATGAAAGTCCCCAAGTGTAAAGTTCTTCCCCCTCTGTCAAAATTTACATCGCACGTACTGTGTTGAATTATTTAATGGTTTTTATTTCAATATTTGATGCTATTCTAGGCACTGGGGACATAGAAATAGATGGAATTCCCTACCATTATCTTCTAAGAAAGACAGACAATATACACATGAATGTGAACATGTATACGTGTGCGTATAAGCAAATATATAAATAAATACCAGCTGATAATAGATGCTATGAAGAAACAAAGTAAGATAATGAGATAGTGTGTGAGGAGTAGAAGGTGGAAAACGGGAGGTGGTGTGTAGGGAGCAGAGGCGGTTATTTTGAGTAGGGATGGTCAAGGAAGGCTTCTCTGAGGGGATAATACAGCACAGGGTTGAATGACCTAAGGAAATGCTACATGGGACCTTCTGAGAGTAAAGCAACTCGGGCAGAGGGCGTATGAGCGCCAAGGACCTGAGGCCGCGGTAACTCAGGTGAGTGAGCTAGTCAGGCCAGAGCAGAAGAGAAGCAGCAGAGAGAATAGTAGTGGAAATATTAGAAAGCTGGGCATAGACGAGATCACTCCGGGCTTTGTAGAGGACAGCAAACATTTCGGATTTCATTTCAGATAGTCACTGAAGGGTTTCAAGAGAGGGAAGTGGCATGAGATCTGACTGAGGTTCATAAAGATCGTTCTGGTTGCTGTGAAAAAAACGGAGTCCATCACAAGAATGACAGCAGAGAGACCAGCTTAGAAAGCACTTCGATAATCCAAAAGTGGGGATCGTGAATGCCCTTTTCCATCTTTCTATGTCCTCTCTGCTCAAGTAGAAGGAAAATATAAATTCTTAATATGCTACTAGGACAGTGCCTCCAAATATGAAAGCCTAAACAATAATTGTCTGACGATTGATTAACTGATTGATGACCTGACTGAGACATGAGCGGTCCGGTGATTCCATATGAGACAAGATCCACATCACTGTCTAACTGGTACTCGTATGCCTCCAGGGGACAAGAGTATAAAAACTTACAATTTAAGTGGCTACTGCTATGTCACTGTAATTCTTTTCCCCCTATACACTGTCTTTTAATAAAGATTTTGGAAGTAGAGAAGCCTACTGACAGAAACTAAAAATGTAAATCTTTAATTCAGTCTCTGTGTGGGGAAATATAGGAATATTTAAAATAGTTCCAGCTACCTGCCAACTTTCCTATGGGAAAAAAATCAACTGTTAATAAAGATCAGAAAAGTAGAAAATTTAATATATACAAACTGGCTCAAACACTCGTGAAATTTAACTTCTCTTGCTTTTTTTTTTTTGGTAGTTGAGACTAATGTCATTTTTGCCAAATGAAATTGGAATTTACAATAATACAGAGTCAGACGCGGCAGCAATTCACGTCTCATGATACTCTTTGCTGTTACAAACAATAGGTCAAAAACACTATTTAAGACTGAGGCAGATGATGACTAGACTTATCATGGAGATCATTCCAGAAGGTATAGAAATATCTAATCACTATGTTGTACACTTGAAACTAATACAATAATGTATGTCATCTGTAATTGGGAAATAAATTAATTTTAAAATAATAATTAATTTTTAAAAAGACTGACTAGGAATACCTCATACAATTACAGCTGAAGAGGAACAGAAACTCAAGCCCAAAAGGAAGTAGACAGATATGCTGGTCTACATAGGTCCATAGAAAAAAATAACCAGAATTCAAAATGGAAAAATGAATGCATTGAATTTTCCACACATTATTAAAGTAAGAAATCCTACTTAGAAATTCTAATATTGCTTTTTCCTCGATTTTAACATATTATTATTATTATTATTATTTTTTACCATATTCCATTGAAAACACACTATTCCATAGCCATGGATGACAATTCTTAATGGTAGATAAATAAAGAAGAAAGAGGAGCATTGTATGTCTAAGATGTAAAGGTACGGACAATATAAAATTTTAGCCAATCTTCTGTACCACCAAAAAGCCAAGGGTTATATTGGGTTCGTCCTAATTACGATAGGTTAAGAAAAGAAAAGTGAAGACAAGAGAAGATAAACGAAAAGAGATATAAGAGGGAAGAAAACAAAAATATGAAAGGAAAGATAAAGATCGTAAAGGAAGAGAAGGGAGAATGCAAGCAAGAATATTGTGTGCTTTAAAAAAAAAATTAATGCTGTTTTTTTACATCCATAATTTTGACCTGATTACTGCCGACTCTGTCCTTTACACTTCAGCAAAAGGAAACTCCAAATGCCAGTGTTATACTTACCTTACAAATATTTTGTAAAGATAAAATGATCAATGTAAAAAAGTTCTTTGCAAAATGGAAACTGCTATAAAAACTTTAATTAAAATTAATTAAAATTGTAATTATAAAATTTTTAATTAAATTAAGATGCATATATTCATTTTTAAACTTGAGAACTCATGGACTACTTTAAATTGAAATTTAAACTAAAAATGGAAATGTTGTGGATTTATATTGCTGACCAAGTTAGTATAAATGCAAGAACCAGTCTATCAGTGTGCCCCACCATTAGCCATTTATTACCTGGGAGACATGGGACTCAGAATATTATTATAATAACTTAACCGAATGTAGACATAGATAGATAGTTTCTCCTAGCTAACGCTACACATTTTGAGACAGTTCAACTTAACTTCGTAAATTTCTATGGGTAAGAGAGACAAAAAGAGAAAGGGAACCCCACCTCTACCATGCCCCTCAAAAAAATGTAAAAAGACAAAAAGAAAAAAAAATAGATATGCCCCATGATATGCTACTCACATGGTAAAGTGTCTATCCATAGATTTAATTTCTGACTTTAGTTTGTATTACAACTTGTATTCCTAAAAAGGTAGTTACAAATTTGTGAACAGGCATTTTCCATCACCCTATTAGCACATCCACAATGATCTAGAAATATGATGATCAGAGCTGTACAGATTCATTTTTACTTCCACACGACAATTCCCAAATATGAATGACACAAAGACCAGCTTTGATTCTCTTTAACTCTTCTTAATGTAACTATTAAAAAGATCAGGTTGGCTTCCTTTAAAACTGCACTAGGATTGTAGTTTCCATGGTAGAATAAGGAGTTGAATCTACATAGAAATTATCAGCCAATAACAATAGGTCTTTGTCCAGCTATGACTACTTCCCTCTTCTACAACCAGTGCTTATCTGGTTCAGGAAATGCCTGTTTTAACTGACAGGTAGGAGATTAAATCTACAGCTGCTGAAATACAATCTCAGCTCTGTTAGATAGGCTTTCATTGAAAAGCACTACAAACACATAATTTGTTTATGTTGTACCAGCAATCTCTGACAAAGCAGACTGTCTAGCTGAGACAAATGTGGTTAAACCCATTTATTGTATTATTTCTGCTACACAGAACAAGCTCTTAAAACGCAGAAACTACACAAGGCACAAAGCTCTAGCTGTCTAAAGAAATCAAGAATAGATGACTTCTTGTTACACTAGCCCTTTTTACACAGAAAACATGTTCTCTCCTGGAAAACATCTATTCCAATTTTTCTTTTAAGTGGGTGGTTCAATTATGTTTATGCTTTCAGTTTTTAAAGTTTCTTTTGTTCCTTCCAGCATAGACAGGCATAAAATCACCTGATCACTGAATAGCTCCAGGTTTAAGAACAAGATGACTATTTATAGCAAGTCCTATATCACCCCCTCAAAAAATATCCATAATGATAAATTTTAATGACAATCCATTCTCTTCAATATTTATTGCAAATTTTTATAATGTTATTTGATTCCTTTATTTCACTTGATCAAAAAATAGCTTTCCAACTGATAAAGAATATAAATAGTAGTTCTTTAAAATTAAAGAGTCATGCACAGAGATACCTATTTTATAAAATAAATGTCAAGGGGAGACATTTTAACAATGAAAGCTGCTAGTTAAGTGACCATGCATTACTTGCTCCAAATTAACAATAGGTACTACAAATAAAAAAATGTTACTTTATATCTAAAATCTATCCTTTAGGTACATTTATTCAACTCTAACTAGTTGTATATGTACACTCTATACATTCTGAGTATACTGTATACACATAAAGTGTAAAATTAGTAATAACTAAAGATTAAAAGTCTTTATCTATCTTTACTAAATTGTAGAAGTTATCATCAAAAATAATAAAACAACAGATAGTATACAACATGATTTTAAAAATAAGAAAACAGATGCTATAACTCAAACTTGTCGAGATTTTTTAGGAAGAGTAGCACAATAAATAAAAAGATTATAAAACTGTATTTGAAACATGGCCAAAAGGATTATGGTTAGCCACTCTCAAACATGTTACTGTTACCTAAAATTATTTTTTATTTTTCCTTAATCATCGGCATAAAACAGCAAAGTGAGAAAATGATCTTCCAACTTGGAACATATGTGCCACTTGGAACTCTGAGTTAGTCTTAAAATATAGAAAGTATGCAATAAACTAGCTGAATCCATGGGGTCTCCCTCAAACAGCATGGATAATGAGGGGAATCCATAACAGACATAAACAAACCCAGAAAGATGTCTAGACCCCACATCATTATGTATGATATATGCCTAAGATATATGGGCATACATTTGAATGTTCAAGTTCAAACTTGGCTTCTATTAGACTCATTCAGTCACAGCATGGGGTTTCTTTAATAAACAAACCTTACTGTTAGAAAATATTGGGGACTCAAATCATGTACAATACCCCAGCTAGTTAAAGATGTGGCACTTTAATGCCCTATATCCCTTGAAGCTTTCTTACAACAAACTGTAAATAATAAAGGAAAACTACATCCTAGAAAAACATATAGAAGTCTGAGATTTTTTGCATTACAAGTTGGGAGCCGATACTACAGAAAGCTAGTATTTCAACATATGCTCCAAAAATTACATTTTCCATTAAAAATTAGAAAAAAGTTTAACAATGAGGTCCTTGTTTTTTATTTCCCATGATTCTTAAGGATGCTGAATGTATTCACAAAAAAGATGTAGCCACAGTTATTTATCTCACTATAATAAGTTCTTCGCCATATTTGATAAACACACACATGGATAATATAAACAGATTTACCTCAGTTTAGAACCACAGACTTTTAGAACCAAGATGGCTCTAGAAAACTGTTTGGTTTTTTTTTTCCAATGCTTTCATTTTAAACAAATATAAGGAGGCCCAGAGAAGAAAAGTGACTTGTCAAGGTCACAAAACTTGAGAATGGCGAAGCCAAAGTTAAAAAGAAGGTCTTTAGTGTCCAAGTTTATTGATTTCACAAAAATCATAAAAGCTGGCATTTGCAATAATGGAAAAAGATTTGGTGACTGCATAATCCAGAGATTCTCACCTGGACAAGGTGCTCAGCACATACATATGCTCTCTCCTTCCTTGTCCAGAAAGACCGATCGGGCCTAACCACAACTGTATAGAGGAGAAAACTGAGGCACGTAGAGATAATGTGACTTGCCCATGGTGACGTAACTGGTCAAAATCAGCTAAGATAAAATCTCCTAATTCCCAGTTCAGGAATTTTCATTTTTATTTCCTAGTTGTCTTTCTGTCTCCTTTAAAGTGGAACCTAACTACAAACATACACTTTTTGTCTCCAACTTTAGTCTAAATATGTTTTTTTTCTTAAACATAAATCTATATCGTGTGATAGAGGATGAAGGCAAATTTCAATTCTTCTACAAAGGCATTCTGTCAACACTGACACAGTGACTCTGATGATTGCCTCTCTTCCTCTTTTCCCTCCACTGGCTGGCCCCAAGTTTGGATGCCTACGACGTACATTAAAATTAATCAGGTATTATTCCTAATTTTTTAATGTAGGAAACCATGAACTCCTTTGAAACAGAATCATTACTTATCTTCTCATATTCCTTGTAATATACAGAACACAAAGACAGCTTTTAGCAAAATATAAATTGAGTTATCTTCCTGAAGGTCAGGGTACTAGTTTTCAAAAGCGTAAAAGCAGAGTAACTAAATAGAATACAATAGTATATAAAAAGGATAATAAATCATGTCCAAGTAGAGTTTATTTGAGGGATACAAGGTTGGTTTAACATTTGAAAATCAGTCAATATAATTCATTATAATAAGAGAATAAAGTAGCAAAAACAAGATCATTTCAATAGATGCAGAAAAGCATTTGAAAAAAATTAATTCCCATTCATGATAAAAACTTTCAGCAAATTTGAATAGATGGAAACTTCCTCAATCTGATTAAAGGTATGTTTGAAAAACCTACAGCCAACATCATAATCAATGGTGACAGCTCCGTGCTCTCTACCTAAGATCTGGAACAGACAAGAATGTCCACACTCACCACTTCTATCCAATATTGTACTGGATTTCTTAGTGCAAAAGCAAAGGAAAAGAAATAAAATGTACAGTTTGGAAAGAAAGTAGTGAAATTGTTTTCAGTTGCAGAAAATATGATCATGAGCATAGAAAATCTTAAGGAATCTTCAGAAAAAAGTTATCAGAACTACTAAGTAAATTAAGCAAAGTCACAACATACAAGGTCAATAACAAAAATCAGTTGTCTTTCTATATACTAGACACACTAGAATACAGAATTGGAAAAAAATCTTAAAACTCCATTTACCATAGCATAAAAAATAAACTACTTAGAAAAATTTAACCGAAGTATACAAGGCCTCTACACTGAAAGCTATAGAGCAATGCAAAGAGAAATTTTAAAATACTGAAAAAAAATGGAGAAATATACCACATTCACATAATGGAAGACCGATTATTGTTAAGAGAATAATTCTCCTAAAATTAATCTATAGATTCAAAACGATCCTAATCAAAATCCCAGAAGAACATTTTGAGTATAATGTCAAACTGATTCTAAAATTTATATGGAAAAATATAGCCAAAACAATTTTGAAAAAGAACAACAAAATTGGACAACGATAGTTAGATTTCAAGACTTACTATAGTGCTACAGTAATAAATTCTGGGTGGTATTGGTGCAAGAATAGGCATGTAAATCAATGGAACAGAATAGAGTTCAGAAATCAATCCACACTTGATTTTCACAATGATGCCAAGGTGATTCAATGGGGGAAAGAACAGTCTTTCAAACAGATTTTGCTAGAAATGGATATGAGTATGGGTACCTAAACCTAAACCTTTATCTGATACCAAACACATTTAATGAAAAATGGATTAAGATCTAAACATATGAGCTAAAATTACAAAAGTTCTAGAATAAAACATAGGAGAAAAATCTTTATAACACTGTACTAAGCAAATATTTTTAACACAGAACACAAAAACATGAACCAGAAAAGAATTATAAAATGTCACCAAAATTATAAACTTTGCTCTTTGAAAGAAACAGTTCAGAAGACAAAAGGGCAAGCCACAAACTGGAAGAAAATATTTGCAAAAGAAAATAAGGGAACTTCTATCCAGAGTATTAAAAGATTGTCACAATTCAATAAATGAGATAAATTAATAAAAAGGTGGCTAAAGATTTGAATAGATAATTCACACACAAAAATAAGTAAATGGCCAATCAGTAAGTACATAGGAGGACTTTCAACATCACCAATCATCAGACAAATGAATATCAAAATCACAATGAAATAGCCCTAAGACCCACCAGAATGGTTAAAATTTCAAAGATTAAAATACCAAGCATTGGCAAGGATGCAGAGCAACTAGACATCTCGTACATTGCTGGGGAAAGTGAAAAATGATACAGCCAGTTTCTTGTAAAGTTAAACACACAATTTCCATACTCTTAGACATATATACAAGAAAAATGAAAACATATGTCTCAATATGACTTGCAACATTTGTAATAGCCAATAATAAATGAAATCAATCCAATGTCCATTAACTGGAGGATGGCTAAACAAATGGTATGTCCATTCTGTAGAATACTACTTAGCAATATAAAGGAACTAAATATTGATAGACCCAGTAACATGAAAGAATTGAAAAAGAAATCATACTCTAAATGAAAGAAATTGGACATAAAAGAGTATGTACTATGTGAAATTCTAGAAAAGGCAAAATTACAGTGACAGAGAGCAGAACAATGATATGGACTCAGGGTATCACAGAAGGGATCTGACTGCAAAAGGGACATGAGAAAACTTTCCAAGGCTAAAAAGTTATATATGGCTGTATACAATTTCCAGAATTCATCAAACACATTTTATTACATGTAATTCATATATCAATAAAGCAAAAAAAAAATTTTTTTTAAAGTGGGAAAAATTTAAACTGTCCTATGAAGTAGGCATTAATTTTCCATTTTATAGACAAGATCACTAAGTTTAAGAAAGATGAATTTACCCAACAATCTCCAGTAAGTGGCAGGGCCAGAATTCAAACTTGTACCTTCTGCAGCCCTTGCTCTTTCTAAAATGATAAGGGGCTTTCTTTTGTGAGTAAAGGATATTAACAGCATTCTCAGAGAAAAGGAAAAGTCTACTTTAGCAGCAAACAGAAAAAGGGTTCCATTGGGAAGTCTGGGCTCAAACTGTAGTCCTCCTAAGCTATCAGGTTGCCTGTTATTTTGTTCTGTTTTGTTTTGTTTCATTTACATTAACTTGTTAAAATGACAGCCTTGTTCCACCTGCTCTTAACTTGGAAAGAAAAGCAATTTGTACCACAAGGACACCCAAATTCATCCAGTACTGCAAACTTGTGTAGCCTAATTCCTTCACTGATCCCTCTCAAAATGGCATGTACTAGCATATGGATGGAAGAAGCAAGAGTAGATAGATTTCAATCATTTTTTAAACTGTTATTTCAACAACAACCAAAATTAGTGAACAGTGCATTATTTCATTGAGAGGCAGTTGTGTGATGGTAGAATGAGCCCTGGAATATGTGAATTGAAGTTACAAGATCTGGGTCAGAATCAGTAATGTAACAAATTGCTTAACTTCAGTTTTCTCCTCATTAAAGAAGAATAATAATACCTATCTCACAAAGTTACTGCGAAGACAAAATGATGTAAATTGCTTGGCACGTAGTAGACACTACCCACTGAGTTTAAATTTGATTATTTTAAACTAGTTCAGTGCTCTCTTAGAGGCATACATCCTTTGGGAGAGCATTTCAGAAACTTGGTGTGTGTGTGTGTGTGTGTGTGTGTGTGTGTGTGTGTGTGTGTTTTCTTCAATACACATGTTCTCTCTCCTGGGAGATTCATTCTGCCTTGAGGGAAAGAGTGTCCCTGCCCACTGATACTGTTCTTTTCCCAGGATAAGCTTGGGGGGTATAGTATATATGACTTGAGAATCACCAAAGCACATTTGTGAAAAGTAGGAGAAAAGGCTCTGAGAAACACAGCGGGGTCTATCTTATCCTATGAAGGTTTTCTATAAGAAGAAATAAGGATCTTGCAAAGCAGAAAGAAAAGTATTTTCACTAAAATAACTAAGGAAGATTAACAGGAGAGATTCTGAATTATTTTATCAGTCATAAAAATAAGACATGCCAACTGAAGAAGACCTAATGACAGAGGTTAATCTAATTTGATTCTCCCGACATTATAACACTGCCATGTTGTTATGTTGTGTAAGCCACTCTGACAATTGCATGGGTGGTGATAACAATGATAATAGTAATAATAATAACATCATACTGATAGAGCACTTGCCAGGCACTTTTCTAAGGGCTTTCCATTTAATTCTCCACACAAAACGTCTTCAGGAGGTAGGTACTATTGTGTTCTCCATTTTATAGATGAGGCACAAAGAAGCTCAGCAGCTTGCCTCAAGGTCAGGTGCTAATAAGTGGAGGGTTCTCGTACTTTGGTTCCAGAGTCCTACTTTCAGCCTATGTTCCACACTGCCTAAATGCACAAATTTTCAAGGGTGGTGCCTCGGGCCACACTGTCAGAGTAAGGGTGGTGAAGAAAGGGAAAATTATAGGGAAGTAAGGAGCACCTTGAAAATTTCTTAGAGAGAGTTATTTGAAATAGTATAAATAAGTGTACAAGCTCTCCATTCTATATGCTGAATCTCATCAATATATACTTGTGATTCTGGTTTTAGTATATCTATGGTAAGGAAAACAAAGCAGAGTAATATGGCTCATGTTAGAAGTGACTGTGCTCTCACTGCCCAGGAAAAACTCATTTAAAGTTAAAATGTGCATCTTGGAAGATAAAATAATTTTCTTGTGTCACCATTTAATCTAATTGGAAATTTCTGCAATATAAAAAATTGTATGAGGTTATTTTTGTTTAGGTACAGGGCACATGGGTTTTTAAAGGTTAAGAAATACAGGTCAATAAAAAGTCCATTGCTTAGATGTTTAAAGACTAGGCTGAAATACTGGTTCTTCTACTATCTTACCTTTGAACCAGTAAACCTCAATTTTCTTATACATAAATGAGAGAATATTTCGACTGCTTACTGTAGGGAATCAAGGTGAAAACTATTAACAGATGTGGAAATCTATACAATGTACCTTATTTCCTCTAATTTTCTATACATTTATCATCTGTAAATACAAGTGAATGGATGTACATTTGTTACCTGCAAGCCAGGAAAATTTTTATTTGGGGTTTTACCATAGTTCTAGATAGAGATTTGTTGGTAAAGAAGTTTAAGAAATGAGACTTAGGACTTCTTCAAGACCCACTACATTCCAAAAAACATATCCTAGATACTTTTACACTTTATCCTAATTAATCCACACAACAACATAATTCAGTAAGATATCCTTAGGCCATTTTATCAGAAAGGTTAAACCCACAGAGATAATAAATTGAAAAAGCCAAAATTCAAAATCAAGTGATTCTGATGCCTTGTTACCATAATGCCTTTCAATATAAAGGAAGATTCAGATTTAATCAGCCAAGCGACTACTACTAACTGCAGTTTTTCTGGGATTACCAATATTTTTCTAAGTTTCTAAAATTTGAGAAGATCCAATTGTTGATCAAAGTTTAAATCTGGCTCCATCATTGCTAGACATTTTATGGTCACTTTTTGGGTGGTCAAAATAGAAGTAATGAAGCAGCTACCTCTTCCAATCTTAATACTTTATTGAAGTAAAAGAGCAAGCTGTGTAATTCTTGATGATGAACCAACATCATTAGTTGATGATGAATCTTCTGACAGGATACTATTAGAAGTTTATTTCATCAACACCGAAATCATATCAACAGTGACATTTCTGGATCTCAGAAGCTAAGAATAACATGTTGATTAAAATGTTTGTAAGGAGTAGCAGTAACTATGTCCTAGGCCCAAGGATCTCACGATTTACAGGGTTCCTCCAAACATGAAGGCTAAGACTTTCAAATGCAAGGGAAAAGGGCATACAGATGGGTCAACAATGCGGTCTCTTTAAGGATTCCTTGTAAGAAACTTCTAAGTACCACTAAGAGCACCATGTTTAGATAACCACTGCAGTGACCACTATGTTCTGTCCTTAAACTCTTTGAATCAAAGGTAATTCTTATCTTTCGTATCTTCAACATTTTATTTTTTTTTAATTTTAAATAATTTCAAATTTACAGAAAAGATTCAGGAACATTGCAAAGAACTGTAATATACTTTTCAAAGACCCTATTGAAGTTTTGCCAGCTGTCCCAATACATTCTTTCTAGCAATAAGATCCAGTCTGGGATCATGTGTTGTCATGTCTCTTCAGTCTCCTTTAACCTGGAACAATTATTCAGTTCCTCATTGATATTTACGGCCTTAACAGTACTGAAGATCTCAAGCCAGTTATTTTGAAGACTGTCTCTAAATTGTTTTGGTTTTTTTTCCCCTGATGTTTCCTTCTGATTAGACTCAGGTTATACCTTTTAGGCAGAAATATCACAGAAGTGACAATATTCTCTTCTCACTGCATCCCATAAGGTAGCTTATGATCTCCATCTGTCCCATTGCTATTGACATCACCTGAGTAATGTGGTATCTGTCAGGTTCCCCCACGACACAGTTACACTTTTACCCTGTGCAATTTCCTAGGTGTTCTGTGGGGAGATACTTTGAGGCTATATACATATCCTGTTCCTCATCCAACTCTCATCTCATAGTTTTAGCATCTCTTCATGTTTCTCATCTGAATTCATTATTCTTATGATTGTGGGCAAGTGGTGATTTCCTTTCCATAATTTCTTACATATTGTTAGTTGGCACTCTACTATCAGGAAGAGCTTTCTCTTCTGTCTTCCATTTTTCATTTCCATATATATCACATTGACATATATCACATTGATATATATATATATATATATGTATACATATATATCATTGACATATATGAAATATGTATATATCATATATGTGCATTTGTGGATTCTTATTGTATTAAATGAAATATATCTATTGTTATTTTTTATTGTTTGTTTTGATTTGTACCTTGTGTCAGATATGGACACAGGTTGCCCCTTTAGATTGGATTTTAGAGCCTGTACATGCCTCTATAATTCTTTAAGTCGTTTTTTACTTTCTGCAATAATAAGATGTTCCAGACTTATCCTGTATTTTCCCTGCTCCAGACCTATACTCAGGAGAATGGTATTTAGAAGCCAAGATCTGGATGCAGGTATGTTTGTTACTATTGGGGTGTAATTTGCTAGTCCCAGGCCCTCTCAGCAGACAGAGCTTAGAACTGTATTTATGTATATATCACGCATATGTACATTTATACCTATACTTACTGTTATATATATCTAGATATATCTATATCTATATATATGTGTGTGTATGTATATATATACACACACATATATCCAGGAAATCACATTGATATTTCCAATTCTAATCCATTACTACAGACTTTATTTTTGTCTTCCTCTTTTCCATACTTACAACTTTCTACTTAAAAAAAAAAACACAAAACTTAAAACTCTATCAAGATTACACTGACATTTTTTAAAGAAAGAAAAAAAAAATCCTAAAATTTTATGGAACCACAAAAGACCTTGAATAGCTGAAGCAATCTTGAGAAAGAAGAACAAACTGGAAGCATCACACTCCCTATTTTAAACTATATTGCAAAGCAAGAGTAATCAAAACAGCATGGTATTGGCACACAAAAAAGACAAGCAGATCAATGAAACAGAATAGAAAGCCCAGAAATGATCTCACACACATACAGTCAATGAATTTCTGACAAGGAAGCCAAGACTATACAATAGGGAAAGAACAGTCTCTTTGATAAATGGTGTTGGGAAAACTGGACAGCCACAGGTAAAAGAATGAAACTGGACTACTATCTTATACCACACACAAAAATTAACTCAAAATGGATTAAAGACTTAAATGTAAAACCTAAAGCCATAAAACTTCTAGAAGAAAACATAGGTGGTAAGTTCCTTGGCATCAGTCTTAGCAATGATTTTTTGGATTTGAAACCAGAAACAAAGGCAACAACAAAGGCTAAAATAAACAACTGGTGCTACATCAAACTAAAGAGCTTCAAAACGCACAGAAAAGAAACCATCAAAAAATGAAAAGGCAGCCTACCAAATGGGAGAAAATATTTGCAAATCATATACTTAATAAGGGGCTAATATCCAAAATATATAAAGAACTCATATAACTCAATAGCAAAAAAAAAAAAGAAATCCAATTTAAAAATGGACAGAGAATCTGAATAGACATTTTCCAAAGAAAACATTTAGATGGCCAACAGGTACATGAAAAGTTGTTCAACATCATGTCATCAGGGAAATGTAAATCAAAACCACAATGAGATATCACCTCACACGTATGAGAAAGGTTATTATCAAAAAGACAAGAAATAAGTGCTGGTAAGGAACCCTCAAGCACTCTTGGTAGGAATGTAAATTGGTGCAGCCACTATGGAAAACAGAATGAAGGTTGCTCAAAATATTAAAAACAGAACTACCATATGATCTAGCAATTCCAATTTTTTGGGGGGTATTGATCTGAAGAAAGTGAAAATACTGGTTGGAAAAGATGTATGCACCCCCATGTTCATTGCCACATTATTTACAATAGACAAGATATAGAAACAACCAAAGTGCCCATCACTGAATAAATAAAGAATATGTTGTGTATGTATAAAATGGAATATTATTCAGCCATGGAAAAGAATGAAATCTGGTCATTTATGACAACACTGATGCACCTTGAGGGCAATATACTAGTGAAATAAGTCAGACAGAGAAAGACAAATACCATATGATCTTACTTATATGTATAATCTAAAAGCAAAATAAACCAACCAAAAAGCCCCACAAAACACCAAGCTCAAGCTCGGCTCATAGCTACAGAGAACAGCTTGATGGTCAGTAGAAGAGAGAGCTGGGCAATGGGCAATATGGGTGAAGGGGATGAAAAGGTACAAATTTCCAGTTATAACATAAATGAGTCATGAGAATATAATGTACAGCATGGTGATTATAGGTAAAAATACTTTTTTGAATATTTGAAAGCTTAAGAGTAAATCTTAAAAAGTTCTCATCACAAGAAAAAAATTTTGTAACTACGTATAGTGGCAGATGTTAACTAGATTTACGATCATTTCACAATATATACAAATATTGAATCATTGTGTTGTATACCTAAAACTAATATAATGTTTATTATATGTCAATTATACCTCAGTACAAAAATAAAAATTAAATTTTAAAAAATCCTGGTATATTATTTATATGTGATTATGTATATGAATGTATGTATATATATATATACAGACATTTTTAGAAAGGAAAACTGTATCAAAATTGTGATACTCAATATATACCTATAGCAAAAGATGAATACAAGTCATGTTTGACTTCTGCGATTACAAGAGGTGCTCAAAGTGGTCACACTTGTGATTACGGCGAACTACTACTGCTTGATCAGCGTTGATCAAAGTGAGCACTAGTATCCATTTTCTGGACATTCCAGTATATATACATATATGTATATATGTATGAATTTGTCTGTGGATGTCTCTGTGTGTATTTTGATATGTACATTTATTTTCTCCACCTTGTACATGTTACCAACCAGTCTCCTGACCTTTCCAAGCCACTTTCCCATTTGGCAGCCTTCATCTGGATGCGGCCCCAGCTCTTACTGAGCCATCACCCTGACCCACTTTCGGCACAAAGGCCTCAACCCCCACCTTCCTCTACTGGGTCTACCAGTGGCTCTTTGAATTAGAAAGGTAGGGAAGAAGAATGCTATTATCTTTTGATTTATGTCCCTACTTCCTATTCATTAGCTACTGCTGTTTCCTTTCTTTCATTTAACTGGGAGGCAGCGTGGTATAGAAGAAAGATCACAGGTTTTGAAGCTGCAGAGACCTAAATTTGATGCCTGGCTTTAACAAACTAGATGTGTAACCTTAGTTTCCTCATCTGTCAAATGATGATGATAAAATCTCCATTGTTGTATATTTAGTATGAAGGTTAATGAAAGTACACATAAAGAAAGTGATTCAGTGCCTGGTAGATAATACCATAAATGAGAACTACTATTCAAATTTTAAGCTTAGATGGTAAGCACTAAAATAAAGGTCTGTACCTAGTTAATTATGCTTTGGTAGTAGGGCTAACAGAATTATTATGTTTTGGCAGTAGGGCTAACAGGTGAATACCAGCAAAGACAACAAAAGCATTAACTTAAGCGCTGGATCTCTATACCCAAGAACTTTTCTATTGGGCCTTCAGTGCTATGTTCTGCCAAGAATAGGGGAGAGTTGTGTAAAATAAAGAGGAAATAATATAACAAAAAGTGTTTTAACAAAACAAATTTAAGGAAAATCAAAATAAGTGCTCAATAAATAATAGGAAAAAATGGCTCTTCATGCTCAGTATATAAGAGAGATAAGACAGTGAAGGTCATTCTGTGGTCCTACACAGCATTTGGATTTCTCACTTCGACTTGATTTCCATTTAAAAACACTTGCACGAGGAGACAGTATTTCCACACCAAGAACGGGAGTGAAAAGGACATTACATTTATTCAGGTGTTGTGAGAGCCTAAAAAAGGTGGTGAGATGAATTGCTTAGTAAAGTTGCCCTAATAGCTTCAGCTTTCCTAATAAAATATGAATAAAACTATTATGTCTTAGAGACTAAACACTTTCGTGTCACCTAGATATCTTTTGAGAGTCCATAAGAGGTTCTTTCACAAAATGTTTCCTTGAAGGGGAAGGAGTAGTGGAAATTGAAATAGTTAAGCACACCACTGCCAATCTGGCTTTTTAAGGTACTTCCTTCCCCAAATCCTGCTTAATCCCTGCACACCCCCCCCCCAAAGAAAGCTTAGATGAACATGGAAAAGTTTCCTTCTTTTTATTGTTCGTCTCATATTTCTTATCTCCTGCCCTACACATGAAATAAAAACTTGGTTCACTTCAGCACCCCGAAGAGCACAGGCAGTTTACCACTCTGATGTTCCAGGTCGGGATTTAAATCTTTCAGACTTACTCTCTTCTTCCCTCAATTCTGTTATGCAGTGTGAAATGTAAAACTTGCTAATGACTGCAAACCAGAAATTCAGCCTGGCACGAAGATGCGAATTTCCACGAACCTCTTACACTGAACACACATCTTTCCAAGGAGATTAACCATTGCTTCGTCACTGTTTGGTTATAGCCTCCTTTTAACAAACAACAACTGCTACTTAACACATGATAAAAAGCAAATGATCTGTAGTACCTTCTTCAGCCATTGAAATGTGCTGTGTCCCACTGCCTGAGCCTGCCTGTTAGCTGATTCACAAATCCGATGAATGGCATCTTGTAGACCCTTAATATTTAAAGACAACTTTCTAAAGAAATTTAAAGTAGGTTCTGCCAATCAGTTATTTGGTAAGACCACCCATAGCCATTAAAAAAAAATCCTTCATTGTTTGAATAATATGGGAGGAAATTTAGTGTATACTCTCTTCTTCCTGTATTTTCCAGCTAGATTAAGCTGTTGTCTTCACAATTGCCTCCCAGCTGCTGTGACTTGTGAAAACAACAGACCCTGCTCTGTTGTCTGGAGAAAGCCGGGATTGTTATGAGTAAGTTTATTGCAGGCACATGAGTGTGTTAAGACTTTAAAACACGCTCAAATGTCATGTGCACACCCAATGACGGGCAAGAATAATTATGAAAAAACAAGAAATCTATGTCTATGAAACTGTGTTGGACAAAATGGGCCATTCATTGTGTTCCCCTGGGAATGCCTGGACTCTGCAGTCAGAAAACAAAAAAGGCACTTTTTTCCTGCCGTAGGCTGAATGCTTAGCTTTGCCATCTGAGCCCTAAGAAAACACGGGCCTCTCTAGTGCTGGCGCACCCACGCACACTAAAAAATATTAATGCCTCTCTCTCCTTACTTTTTTCCAGGCATCCCTTCTGTGTAGGCTGTAGCCAATATAATGTCAACACAAAGACAAAATAGTTTATCTAACATCAGTCCCCCACAATTTCCCTCTTGTCCTCAGTTAATTGCCCTTCCCCCCAACATTAAGAAAGAAAGAAAAAAAGATAACCTTTCACTCCAATGGAAAACTTGTCTCTGGCACAGATTTGATTCTCAGCAATATTCCCTACGGTTCCCTCACGTGTTTGCTACTGTTAATGTTTTTACCAAATACTATGGAAGCATGCACATTTGCCTCCAAATTGATTTTTCTTTCCTAGGAGGCTTCTGAAAGCCATTTTGTTGGATAAAGTTTGTCTGTCAGCTCTTTCTCCAAAATGCCCCTTCTCAACGTTAACTACTATGTGTCCCCCCTGTCAGTGTGTGCACGCATATTATACAAATGGGATGAGAAACGAAACTCCGAATCATTTCAGCTCCAACACATTTTCATACACATATTTCACTGGAAGTTCAAGGTCTTTATGTTTTATTGTAATTTCAACCACAGTTATTTTGTTAACTGACAAGGTAAGTTATTCACTGATTTTCCTAGATAGATACACTGCACTTTGATGGTCTACTGTAGACTCTCCAGTAATTTCCTTGGCAGCTGAACTGGCAGAAAGAAATATCCAATAAACAGATTTCCAAAACAGTGAGCTTTTGCCCAGGATTTTCAATCTTGAAACTTTTCAATACGTTCCAGAAAGAAGAGGCTGGGAGAATATGTGCTTCACTACACCGTGGAGAAATAGGAGACTAACAGAGTGGTCAAGACCATAAATTCCCCTTTCATCTTCCTTTCCACAGCCCAATTCATTGCTTTTGTATTCCCACCCAGCAACCACTGACTTCAGAGGCTGCAGATAAACTAGGGGCAAAACTGGAAAAGAAAAAAGCACTTCTTTGGTTGTTTTACAAAATTTAGCTATAGAAAAAACGATTTTAAAACTCATCAAGTTTAAACACGTGCCTCATCTTTAACTAATGAGCAAATGACTTGGAAAGGCAACAGCTAGAGAAGTGAGATATAAATTTTATCTGACAATAAAATGTGGTTATTTTTTATTTAGCTAACTGGTGTTAATGACCCAGCAGCAGCCACTACCCAAAGAAAGGCAAATGTGGTACATATATACATACCAGCAGAAACCAGGGGATATTTAGTCAACCAACTGGTTGTTTTGACTACACCATTCCTAAAGCAATTGATTGGACTGAAGCACCCCGTTGATTTTGAATCTATGATTGAGTTGGGGAGTGAGAAAGCCTTTTAAGAGATCATCTAGTTACTAAATTCTAAGCCAACTCATGGCTTTCTAATGTAAGTAGACTGAGGCTAGAGAAACAAAGACCACTCAAGTTCATGGTGAAGCCATTGTGTGGATAGTGTCAGAGGTATAAAATAACACTAATTAATTACAGGAATGACTTAATAGAGTTGGCCTTAATTACATAGATGAAGAAGGGTACACTTCTCTACATCGGGATGAGCTACTTTTATAGTAACCACTATCTAGAAGGAAGGAAAATCTGAAAGTTGCCAGGCCACAGTGCAGACCTAGAGTTCATCTCCAGTATTTTCGCACCAAAAAGTAATGGCCCTGCATCAGCAATGCTCCTACCCTGGTATTTTTCAGCGATGGTGGGCGCCAGTCAGCAGAACTCATGTGAGACCACTTCACAGAAGCTACTCCAGGACGGTCATGAGTAAAACTTCATCCTTCTCTCAAGTTGATTTCAGGAAGTTTTCTAGTCCAAACGGCCTAAAAGATTTCCTCTCTCCCCTGGATCCTAAAACCTGTGAGCACATGACCCTCACACTGAAGTAAAGCAACGCGTCTAGAACTAGTTCTATCGCCCATGCCGAAAGACAAGCTAGCCAGCTATCAGACCAGCCATGAATTTGTTTTAACAATTCAACAACATCACCATTCCTCACTCATCCACTTAGCTTAATTTTCCTAGCATCACTTTCACTGCTGAGGTTGTCTCTATTAAGCCATTTTTTTTTGCATCATTAACTTTTAACCAGGCATCGATAGCTTTATTGTTTAAATTGCGTATGACTTTATTTAACGTCAGCATTTCTCCTAGCTCCTGACAAGAAGTCACATTTTATAACTAATTAAATTGATCCCTGGGAAGCAAAAGCCACTAAACGGAATTATTCCCACCCAAGTGTCAATATATTAAATCAAAGGGCTAATGAGTTGGGTCACTGCCTCTTTTATTGGGAGGCTACAGCAGAATAGAACTCGTATTATCCACTATTTTCTGCTTTAACAATCAATTTTATTTAAACCAAAGGCAGCTAATTAATACTTTTGGATCTTACAGTAAATAATATCTTCTTTATTACATGTAAGTGGGGAATGGAAAATTTCCTTTGATGACATATGCAATATATTTTGTGCATCTTTTTATGACATTGGGTCACAGAAACATCTAAGATGATCTAAAAGGTGTTTTGCAAGCAAATGATTTTGAGAATTTCTAGGTTCCAACTATTAGCATTATGGGTTTAAATCAAGATGAAATTTTGCCTCTTGGAGCTGACAATAGTGCCTAACGAAAGTGATTAAGAAATGACTAAATTTGTCACGTCAGCCTTTCCTATCGCTCTTGCAGCTGCTGAGTAATACTTTGAATGATTTCACTACTTACTTTTGGACACTACTTTTAAAATTCATCACCTAATAATTCACACCACTCACTGTTTTTGACATAACTTAGCTTCTTTTGACAAAATCCCTAAAGACAGTGGAAAAGCACCCTGTTTTACTGTTGCCTTCAGTTAATCTTATCACCCCAATGTAATGAGTTAAAAAATGCATGCTTAATTATTTGTTTTTGTGAATTTTATATTTTATCTGGGGGACTTCCGCCTATAATTTACCATTTCAGTATTTGGGGAAGAAAATAAACTCAAAAAATTGGATATGGAATCTCTTAGACCTTCAAAAACATAAGCAATACAGTCTATAAATCATGCCACTAGAACAATTATGTAAAGGTCTGGCAAGCTGAAGAATTCAATCCTATAAAATTAGGCCTGGTGGCAATTATCTTATGACAGTGAGGAGACCACCTCTAGGAAACACAGTGGTAAGATAGAAATAAAAAGGAGAGTACAAAGAACATATATACACCCAACTACAACTTCTGGGTAATAAATTCAGGCCAGGTCTTTAATTTGGGGATGAGAACCTCGTCTTGGATGTCTGGCAGTTAGCCAAAATAACACCAGCTTCAGGTCAGCCCTGAGATTTTTTGGATTGAATTAACCTTATTTATCACATAATAAGTTGTCAAAAGTCAATTTTGTCTCTAATACTTAACTTTGTTGATTTACCACCAGGATCAAATACATCATAGGGAACACCACAGATGTTTTTGACAAAAACATGTTCTTTCACCCACACATAGTTTGCTTTTTCAAACATTGAATTAGGGTTTCTTTCTTTGTAGACACAGTGGTTCTTTTTCGAAGCAACCTTAAATAGTCACTTTTATCCATTTATAGATGTGTGTGCTTTAGAGGTCAAGCATGTGCTGTTGTTTCTTACCACAAATGTTTTCCTTCGTTTTCAATGGTCAGAAGTCACAGGCGTGTTTGACCCCACCCACAGGCAGCTCTGTTCCGTATCTGGAGAACCCAAGACTGGCTGGAGATCACTGAACTACAGAGGCTGACTTCACAAACAAATAAAAAGGTATCTCAACGCAGACCACTGGAATTTGACACTGGATCTTCAATAAGTTACGAAACAAAACCAAACAAAAAAATACTAATTACTGTTTTCTTTGGAATGTATGTGTATTGAAATTTAAAGAACATCCTTCCACATTAACACACATGAATAATGTAAACGAACATGCAAAGATGTCCCTGATAAACACTTGATTTCGGTGTGTAATACATCGTGACTGAATGAACAGTTTTACATTACCCTCTACTTCCTAGCTTCGTATTTTAATTCAGACACGAATGCACATATGTACAGGCACAGCCTTAAACAAAGCTAGCAGGGTTGTCCTATTAGATACTTTTTAAGGAAAAGGAAGTCATAGCCTCAAGAAATGGAAAGATTCTGTGAACTGATAGTTGTCCCACATTGGTCTGGCAATGTGTTACGGTACAAAGAAGGGCTACACAGGGAAATAAAGAGTAAGTTTTTCTAACCCTATGAACAAAAAGGTCAACTACCTCGGATAGGACTGGTTAGACAAATAAAATACCTTAGCCAGTCACCCCAAGGAAAATAGAACAAGAACCCATCCCACTCCCCACTAAGCATAATATGAGCAACTAAACAGATCTGAGATTGTAACCCACTGGGACCATCAGGACTCTCCCTAGTTCACTGTGTCTCAGACAATACAATCCGCAATAATGACCCTAGCTCTTTGCTTTCCTGCCCAAAACATGCTGAAATCTTCCAGTTGCCACTTCTGCCCAAAGACTCACAGAATTGAAGGGGCTAGTAAGGCAGATAGGTGACCCCAAACTCAGTGTTAGCAAGATACAAATAAATGTTCTGGCTTGCACACTTGCTGACAAGATGCTGAGTAAAACCTAAATATTTTTAAAAGCCAAAAATACAAAATCCCAAAGTGAAACATAAAGTTCAGCTTCTTTTCTCTGCAGTGTCACACACAATCTCACTAACCCTAAACCAAGAATCATTCTCTAAGTCCCACTTTTCTGATACCAAGGTATGGGACTGTACCCACAGCTTGGGTAATGATACCCCAAAATAAAAAAGGAATATCAAAGTAAGGTAAGATTGCAATTTATTTCTTTTGGCTCAGATCACCTTCCCATCTTCAATAAAGTGGCAGAACACTACCGAAACCTTCGTAACCTGTTTCCTGATTTTGACATTGGACAAATGTGATTCATAACAAAGATAGCTTGAGACCAACAATGAACATATATCATGCATCTTACTATTATCAAAGAACTGTGGTAATCAAGACGCCAGGTGGAGTGTACAAATACACAAACGAAATTAAATAAGAAGCAAAACTGAACAGTATAAATAGAGAAATAAAAGGAGGGAGCATTTGCTAACAATCATCAGAATAGAATAAAAACATCCCCCCACCAATTAAAATGCTGCTATAAATTACCAAAAAAAAAGTCCAGTGTTTTGTGTAATTTCACCTTTATGCTACATAATCCCTATGCAGTATCTTTTTACTATCCTAGACGGCCTTCCTTTAAATTGTCTAGAGCCTACAAAAATGAACTATTTTTGTAGTTCTCTCTGGTGCTTCCATTTTGCTTTATAAGTGACTCCTCTTCGTCCCTTAATCAGACCTTTTCTAATCACCTAGCTCTGAATTAAATTAAGCACAATGGTCTTCTGAATCATTCAACCATAGTGTAATTGATTTTTTAAAGCCACTTAATATTTGGCCATGAAAAATATGCAAAGTAGCTTTAACTAAAGACAAAACAAAAGAATTCAAATTTTTCTGTCTCCATTTCCCCACGTATAACTGTACAAATAGCCACAGACCAGCACACCAGGTATCTACCTACCTTGATAAATCTGTACCTTGAGTTTGTAACCAGGCATTTCCTGGGCAACCAGTCTTTCAGGGAGTGTTCAAATATTTGTAGTGGGGCAGTTTGGGCTGCACATATTTTAGTTCTTATTCATGCATTCCTTGTTTACAAGTTGTGAACCTGGTAAATTTCCTACTTTGAGACTATCGCTCCTTCTTTTCTGTAGGTGGTCCTTGAATTACCCTCTTTACTTAACTGTGGAGTGTGAGTCAGGCTGGCAGAAAATCTCATTTTTTTCCCTTTGAAATTATTTCCTAGGCTAATCTGATTCTATGCCCAATTCCCAACTTGACAAATGAGTTTACAGGTCTCTCAATCAAAAATTCCGCTCAGAGAGATGTAAAGAGCATAGAGGCTAGGAGTTAGGGCTCTGCATTCACATAGAGAGGCAGTAGGTTCAGAGCACAGATTCTACAACCAAAGTTTAAATCCTAGCCCCTGTTAAATGTACAACCTTGGGGACATTACTTAACCTCTCTGTGCCTCACTTTTCTCATTTATAAAAGGGAATAATATTACCAACCATATAAGGTTATTTTGAGGGTCCTATAAGTTACTGTGTCCTGAGCCTTAGAATGGCATTTGACATACAGTAAACACTATAGAAGTGTTTGTTGCTATTGTTAATTAGTTTCGAATACTGACCTGGCCACTCACACCTTGGGCAAGTTGCTTGACCTCTCTGAAATCTCCATTTTATCAATTGCAAATAGTAATATATTAATTAACTAACATAATACATGTAAGGCATTTACTACAGTGCCTAATATACAGTCACCATGTAATAAACATCAGCTGTTATGTTAACATATACTTATTGGCAGTCTAGTATATCTAGTATTTTGCTCTTCCACAGCATGTTTTCATTAAAGATGAAGTAGTTTTGCAAAAATTCCCTATTGCTTTCCCACCCCATCAAGTATACAGTCCTTATTCTGACCAAAAATTCCAAAATTATCCCTCTTATTCCCTAATAAAAACTCCACCAATAAAGAAAAGGACATTTATTTTAGATGCTATATACACCAAGCTCATTCTCACTTCTTTGCTTTAATATTCACTCTTATATGAACTCACCCTTCTCCATGAATATCCAATCCCCTACCCAGCTTTTAAGACCAAAGTTCCAGAAAGTTCTTTACAATTCCTCTAATCCAGTATGCTCTTTGCTTCTCTAAATTCAAGTATATTGGAGCGTGCTATAGACTGAATGTTTTGTCCGCCCACAATTCACATGTTAAATCCTAATGCCCGAGGTGACAGTATTTGGACATGGGGGCCTTTGGGAGGTGATTAGGTCCTGAGAGTTGAGTCTTCCTGTGTGGAATTCGTGCCTTAAGAAAATGCATACCAGAGAGCTCTCTCCCTCTTCTGAGATGTCAGGATACAATGAGAAGACCATCATCTATGAACCAGGAAGCGAGCCCTCGCCACACACTGAATCAATCAGCTTGGATGTCCCAACGTCCAGAACTGTGAGAAATAAAAGTTTGCTGCCTAAGCCCCAGCCTATGGTATTTTTATTATAGCAGCCTGCATGGCCTAGAACAGAGCAGAAAGAGAACGATCCAAAGACTTGGTCCTGCCCTATCACTATCGAACTTTGTGAACCAGAGCATGTAACCTGGCCCTTTTTGGTCATAGTTGCCTCAAACACAAAATGAATAGGTTTAAACAGATGATTGCTAAAAGCCCTACTGACCAACTGTTCTGAATCCTACTGCACTCATGTTCATAGTGGTTTGCTATAGTAGATGCTCAATAAATATTTCATGATTGAATCTTACAGAGCTGAACTAATGTGGATCAGTCAGTTGGTCCCTTTACCAACTTTTGAGTAGAGTTTACCAGAGGGCTTTACCACCACCTCTCCTTCTCAGTCTCCAGCATGTGTTCCCACTGCTCTATCACGCCACCCTATAAATGTTCAAGTCCCAAAGCTTCTGCTCTCTACCCTCTTCTCACTCTCTATATATCTGTACAGATTCATTATCACCTATTTTATAATGATTCCTAATTCTCTATTTCTAACTCAGACACTTTTCCCAACTTTCAAACCTACATGTCCAACATCTAGTATACGTGCCTACCTGGATAATTCAGAATGTTGAAAACAGAACCCTTCATTTCATCCGACCCTTCAAATCAGCTCATCATCCTGTGCTTATATGATGTATCCCCAGATACCTCTCTGACCTCACCATATATCACTTTTTCTCTTGCTCTGTCCACTCTGCCTCTACTGGCCTCCTTGCTGCCCCTAAAACGTGCCAAGCATACTCCTACTCCACATACTTTGTAATTCGGTTCTTTTGTCCTAGAATGCATTTTACCCTAATATCCGCATGCCTCATTCCTTCAACTTATTCAAATTATTTCCTCAATTTTCCCCAATTTTCTGACTAACCTCTATAAATTAGTAATACTCATCACTCTGTACTCCTACTGAACCTTAACCTATTTTTCTCCAGAGAACTCACCACGGCATGATATTATCCCTTGGTTTACAGTATCTATGCCCTCAAACACTCTCCATTTTTTTTCACTGCTGTATTATCAGTGTTTGAAACAGGGCCCAGTACATTGTGTGTGCCCAACAAATATTTGTGGAATTAAAGAAATACCAATCCTGTTGAACAGAGCTGTCAACTCTATCATCCAAGGCAGAAACATAATATAATGATTAGTTTAAATCTCTTCTTCCTCTTACATCCAGTCAATCATTAATCCTATAGATTTTATTTCCTCAGCATCACTCAAATCCATCTGCTCTCTATTCCCCCTGCTATTGCCATAGCGCAGATCAAATCCTTTGGATTACTTCCGTTGGACCTTAAATGTTCTCTTTGACTCTTCTTTCAGCCTCTCCCAAACTATTTCCCACTTTGCTGTCAGAGTGATCTTCCTGAAATGTAAATATCATTTTACTTACTTTCTTAAGTTCTTTAAGTGATCGTTCTTAATTTTTTCATAAGAGGTCCTTGATGATCTAGTACATAGTCCCAATCCAGCTTCGTTTTGCCACGTCTGCACTTGAGCACCACTTGAGCACCACGTTCCAGCCTTACTGAGAAACTCATTTATTTGCAGTTCCCCAACATACAGAGTTCTTTATCTCTATGAATCTCTGTACAGATTCTTCTCTCTATCTGGAAGCCTCCCTTCCTGGTTCATTCCTACTCCTACTTAAATATTCAGAATCAACTCAAATGTCACTTCTTTGAGCAAACCTCTCGACCTGTCAGTTGAGATTATATGCCTCTTCGCCTGGCAGTAAATACATCTATCATAACACTTAGCACACTGTATTACTGTCAGTTACTAGGCTGTGAACACCCAAAGGGTCTATCTTCATATTCTTGGTCCTAGGATAATGCCTCAAGAGTAGTGGAAATTTAATAAATAAAATTTATTAAATTCACTCAATTCAAACATTGTTGAATTAATCAATCTCCTTCCTGAAATTAAATATGTCTTTTACTTGGATGCTTTCAGTTCATAGAGATCTACCCAAATCCCCCCTTAGTTCTTTCTAGTTTTCCTACCTTAAAACCAGCATCACCAAAAAAATATCATATCCCTTTGGTACGTGCCTCATGTTCTTGTGACTTTCACAGAGTATGACCCCCAAGGTGTTGACTTGCTGTTTGGTTCAGAAGTAAACTTGTAAGACACCGTGTCTTTCTCTGGCACCAAAATGCATCAAGGAAATAACCACCAAATAAGTAAATATCATGGGCAGTTCTTTTTCCACATATCCTGGGTCCTAATTTACCTTTATCACAACTGTAATTTATGTGTAAACAACCAGAAGAGAAACTTGCTATTTCTTCATGTATTTGGCAGAAAAAATGATGACCTATGTGCCTATGTATGTCTGTGGAGAGGGGGCAACCATGCAAAATGAAAAATTATAGGTAGGGCTACCAGGATTGATAAAAATAAAGTATATCTAGCCTGGTTGTTGCTTTTCTGAGTGTTCTTTTGGAAGTCTCAGAAAAAAAGTCTTGGGGATGTGATCTGAATACTGAGGTAAAATTATTTTGCCCCATATAAACGTTTTCATCATTATTATTAATACTACTCCCTTTGCAAGTTATTTACCAAAAGTACTTTTCTACATATTAACTCTGCCAATTCTCACATCAGTCCTATAGGCTGAAGACACAGAGGGTGTGAGGGTGTGTGTGTGTGTGTGTGTGTGTGTGTGTGTGTCCATCTGTTTACAGAAAAGGCACACAAAGTTTAAATGATTTATCTAAGATCACATGCAAAATAGATAGTAGAACCACATTCTGAAACTATGTTTTTGAATATTTGACACCTCCTCTCTTTAAAGTCTTTTCCCTTAAGTCAAACCTCAAATTAATATAGTTTTCTTAAAAACAGCTTGAACAAGCAGTTAATTAAGGTTAGGTAAACACATTCTTATTTGCAATGTTTTCTTTATTTTTACATTTACAACTATCCCTTTGATGGGAACCCATACTTTCCAGTCCACTTACTTCACCGTCTACCCAAACTACGCTCCACTATCCTTTTTCTGCTCTTATTGTAAAAGAATGATAAAATAGAAAGAAAGGTGGGAGGGATGGGGTGGAAAGGATAAAGAAGGAAGAGAGAGAATTAAATATGCTGGGATCAGTTTCTATGGATTCACTTAAGTCAGAGAAAGTTACTGGTGTGATGAAATGCACTGTAGGGCATTATCCTCAGGGGAAAATTATGCTTAGCATCATTTGGCATCAACCCATTTTACATCTTTTACTTGGGGAAAAAAAGCATAAAACATGAAGTGTATCACTTACAAGAGAAAGATAATGTACATAATCCCCAGAAGCTCACTCTATGTCTGTATCACTCTACTAAGGGTGTTACAGAAGTCTACACCTTTAACAGAAGGTTTTCATCAAATCATTTTATTAGTGCTACTTCTGTTAGTCAAAATTACCTAATACTAATTCCTTACCCCAAATTACTGATGGTTCTCGGCTTTAACTAAGTCCTATTCTCTTACTCACTTCTCTAATTCAGACAAAAATCAACTCTAGTATGAAAATTCAGCTAAAGTTCAGCTCATTAAACATTCAGGACTTTAGGATAAATATTACTGTTTCTCATATTTCTTATCTTTTCCACTTATCTTCTTTCTCAGCATTTTCATACAACTACTCCAAACAGTTATGTGAAGAAGTTGATGTTCATTAAAAAATGCTTTGCTTCCTTCCTTTTAATCTTTTTCTTTGGTCTTATAGTATCAGAAGGGAATTTGATAGAGAAATATTAGGTGATGTGAACTTGTGAACTGATAGAAAAAATAAGGCAATGAGACCTTTATGCAGTATTCTGAGTAATATAACATCTAAAATATATACCACCTACGGATTTTAGTAACCTGATAACTATGCGTACAAAATTGAAATATTTAAAATTTTTGACCAAGTGTAATTGTGAGTTACAATTTAAATGTAATAAAGTTTGTAACATATGTATTTACTATTAAAATTATCTCCTGTCTATAGACTGTTACTGGCTTACAGAACAATTAAACTTTTGATAAGTGTTTCTACCTATGAAAATCTACTTAATGCAACAATATTAGAGTAGGTGAAACTTCATTACCAAATGTTTATAAATGGCAAAATTTTGGAAACAGGTACTGAAACATGGGAGTAAAACCACAAAAGCAGCTTTTTCGTAACAGGTCAGGCTACGGACAAAGTCATGGGGGAAAATGATGAAAGGAGACTAACATACCAAAAATGCAGGCTCACTGGTATTAGCAAGATGTAATAAAACATAACACTCTTGTATATGTACTGGGTGCTGCACGTTGGATTCTCCAAAAGCAGACACTGAGACAAAGTTTAGGGTCCGAGATATTTACCAGGAAACAAGACTTGTAAATGAGAAGGGGGAAAAACCAAGATTGGGCACAGGAAGAAGCTGAACTACAATACCAGCTGAGCAAAACTCAGCAGGAAGCTCTGGGGTGAATGTCTAGCTTCTGGCCTAAAAGGCCCAAGCTCCACACCCCTTGTTCTTTGCTCAAATAGGAGAGCCCTGGGAAGAAAATGACCTGGGGCTAAGCGGATCTGCAGCTGAGGCGAAGCTGAAGGAGATGACAGATGGAGGCTGTCTGTTTCCTATACTCCTGTGGCTGGGCAACAAGTGCTCCCCTGAAGAGGAGTCTGGAGTGTGCATCTCCATGTCTTCCATAATGCCTTCTCTTAAATACCAGGTTTGGCATCATACTAACTGTGGTAAAATTACTTAAAAGGGATGGAGGCTAATGTGGTTACTTTCAACATAAAGGTAAAGAAGAATATATTACATAGAGTCGTTCACCAATCTATCAAGGAACACAGAAGATATGCCAGCTGTTGGAATGAAATTATAGACTAGAGAAAAATTGTGGAGTATTTCATTTTCTTAAACTAGAGTCTGTTCAGACGTCTAAATTTTCCTTCTTTCCTGAAGTCTACAGAAAAAGCAGAGTGAGCCCGGGGGGCTTATTATTTCTGGCTGTGAATTACTTTAAAATATTTCTAAATTAGTAAAGAATCTTTGGAGCTGAGCTCCCTTTTCAATTCTTCAATTAACTCAAAATTCTCAGCAAAACTACAAAAAAGTTTTTAAGTCATGATCCAAAACCAGTATTGATTAATTAAATGACATCCAGTACTATTAATTCAAGAATTAATGATTCAAAGGTTTGATTACTTCGCTGTATAATATTTTTGCTCTATCACACCTAGTTGTATGCTGGTAAACCAGCTCTCAAAAAAAAAGGGTGGGGGGAGAGATATGATTTCAGCATTTGCCAATTTCCAAGGTGTACTCACACCAGGTTGATTTTAACGGATCAACATGTCACTGAACAAGGAGTTGAGGAAAGATTTACACAACTGGCTCTTGTACGCCCGCGTGAATCAACTCCAGCGTGAATCAGCTCCAGCGAGAATCAGCTCCAGCGTACTACTGGTACACCTATTCCTTTCTGCTATTCTTGTTCTCAGATTTTGTGAGGATGGCACTACTTGTCATTTAACAATGAATCAAAAATTCTGCTCAGAGAGATGTAAAGAGCATAGAGGCTAGGAGCCAGGGCTCTGGATTCACACGGAGAGGCAGTCGGTGCAGTGGTTCAGAGCACAGATTCTACAGCCAAAGTTTAAATCCTAGCCCGTGTTAAATGTATGACCTTGGGGACATTACTTAACCTCTCTGTGCCTCACTTTTCTCATTTATAAAAGGGAATAACATTACCAACCACATAAGGTATTTTAAGATCTATATTATGGTCATAATATTAAAAGAATTATTTCAGTAGCTAGTAGGCTCTGGTACCTAGCTGGTCCCCTAAATCCAAATAGTGTATCAAATTTATTTATGGTTTTTGCTATAAATTCTATGCTTGAAAACTTAGTTCACCTTCCTAGAAATAAAATAAAAAATATATAAAAAAATTAAAAAACAATGGAAACTAAATTACAAAAACACGCAAACCAAAAAAACTCACAAAATCACACAAAGTAGATTCTGAAAAAAGGCACAAATAGAGTGAGATTCTGAAGAAAGAGACAAAAGCAGGACCAAGGGAAAATAATGTGTTGGGCAACTTTATTGGCACCAAACAACTACCTCCAAAATAGAAGCTATTCTATCACCAATAAATGTTGCACATTCTGATAGTCAAGTCAGGTCTCTACCACATATATTAATGTTTCTCAGTCTTCTTTCTTTCTGTCCTTTGACACACCATAGTACCTGGTACTTGCTAGTACTTACTGAAAAATGAATTTTAGACTTTTTATTGTTCTCACTTGTCCTGACCCTTAGCATGTTTTTCTGACACTCACTGTTCAAATACACTAACCCCTGGCAGGTGGCTAAACTTACAGCTATTTTATCAGACTCTGGTTGCTCATAGTCTTTGCCCTCACAACCCTTCCTGGAACTATGAAAATAAATTAATAGATTCTCCTATTTCTTGTCCTAAATTTAATGCAAGGATTCTGTGCAATTATATATAATGCACCCTTAAAGTCCTTCAATTTTTACACGTAACTGTCATAATCGTTCCTTGCTTGAAAAAATCAAAACTTTAACTTCATAGTGAGAGCGACTTTGTCAAACTCGAAAGCTGTGTGAAATTCCAAAATTGTATCTAGATAATCATGCTTATAATTTCAACTAGCTATAACTTGTGTTCTTCAAAACGGAGAGAATTAGGTTCAGAAGTTTAATAAGATGTCCATATAACCCATAATGTTTTGGTTTCTTTGGAGACCTTTAAAGTCCTACAGTCTAAACTTAACTCTGTTAATAACTAGGTGTTTCCAGGATATAACATGTGATCTTGGAAAACTCCATCTCTATCAGCCTTAGCTTCCTTAAGTGAAAAATAAGTGGTTTGACCTGGGTCAGTGTTTTCCAAACGTTGTGGTTGTGACCAATTAATGGGAACAGAGCTAGCATTTTAAAAATAGAAGAAAAAAGGGGAGAGATTTAAAAAACAAAAAAGGAAATAAAAGAGAAGGAGGAGAGAGAAGGCAAAACAAAAAGGAAAAGAGTGAGTGAAGAGAGGGAAAAATAATTGAGAATCAAAAGACAAGAGAAAGGGGAAAATAATAGATATATAGACAGTATGAAAAGAGGAAAAGAAAGAAGACAGAGAAGAGGATGAAAAAAGAGGGAGAAAAGACAAGTAAGAAGTAGAAAAAGATAAGAAGATCTCATAACAAGAGCCCATATAGTAAGGCAAGTATCATTTAGTGAAATTTTTGTTATACCTACATATGTGTATTGTGCTGCATACATGTATCAGGTAGTGATGTGAAATATATTTTTTACTGTGTTAGTGTAAAAACATTTGCAAATCAGCAATCTACATTATCTTTAAGGTCCCTTCCAGTCCAAACTAACTCCCTATAGTTGTCATATATATATATATATATATATATATGTATACGTATACGTATACGTATATAATATATATATGTATACGTATATATATATATATATATATACACATATATACACACACACACACACACACATACATACACATACCTTTCATAAATGAAAGATTTAATTAACAGGAGAATTAAATGATAGAAAACAAGCATGTTTAAAAAATTACAACGATTGATAGAACATATAATCCTAACCTTTCAGAAGGTTAGGTATCATCCACCAAAGAAAAGTCTCAACCAGGCTTTCTCAGCCAACATCTCAGGAAAAACAAAATCTGGGGAGAGGAAAAAACTCTTTCCACATAAACTTTCCACATTAAATCTCAGGATGAAAAGTGTCTCTCCCAAAGTGAAAAACAAATTTTGCCAATGAATCTTGAGTAAAGACCTTGCAAGTTATAGGTTAAACCATTCTCCCAGAGCCTTGATACCACATAGATTTGGCTTCTAAAACTAACCAAAAAACAATGTTAATCCCAGCAAGATAACAACTTGTAGACTCTTCCTCTGTGGTTCCCATGAACTGCAGTTCCTATGCGGTATGTACTGTGTCCTCTGTTTAAAGTTTGGGCATTGATAGGTATACTTGTGACTCAACCACAGAAATAGCTAGTTTGTTTAAGGTCCTCCATTTCTGAAAGAGATTTGTTTCAAGACAAAGAAGAGCTGAGCCTCTAGAAATTCTCAAATAACACATTAACTATATATTGCTGAAAAGTACAGTATACTACTATGTTCAATTTAAGGCAAGTAAAAAGTTTGTAGTCTCTTGCTTGGTCTGTAAACTTTTTACTTTGAATCATTGTAGTCGGTTTGGTGGACCTGCAGCATTTAGCTTGTTTATAACCAGTGTTTTTGCATTTGCTCACAAGATGCTCTGTGATTTCTCTCACATTTTAAAATATATGGACATTTTGTTTCCTTGGCTCCTTTAAAAGTTCTTTGAGAGAAAACAGTATATCTAGTATTTCCCATATTGCCTTCTAGCTTTCAGTCATGTTACATAGAGAAGATAATCAATGTAGACTGTGAAATCAACTGCTTTTTTCCCTATTGCTGTGTTTTTTTCCCCTATAGTTGATTATTAAAATAGCAAATAGTAAAACAGTTCTAAAAGAAAATCTACTTTTGGAGAAATAATTTTCATTGTATTTTCTCAGGAGTTCCAAAAATTACTACTGTTCTACTTGGTGTGATAACTTTGTGAGCCACAAATACCACCATATCATATTGAAGAGAATTAACTTTGATGTTGACAAAGCTAAAGTACTTAGGCTCTGATCAGTGAACAAAGATAATTAAAGAATATTAGTAAATGGGAAAAAAAAATCAACATTTTATTTGACATGATATTGTTCAGATGTTTCTCTCATTAAAACATGAGCTTCTTAAAGGCAGAGATATTATCTTTTCCACCTTGGTATTTACAGCTCAGGACTAAGGCACTTAATAAATGTTTAAATAACTGAATTAAATCTACAATTCTCAAGATTTCTGGCTTTAACAGAATACAAGCAAAAAATATAGAAGCTATAAAGCTTTAAAGAAAGACCAGATAGTAAATTTAGCCTGTAAAAACTATAGCTCTTACTATTCCTTTTGGAAGTTTCCCCAAGGAACCATAGCATTACTGACTTTCAAAAACTATATAGTAGAGGATCTGGTCAAGATGGCAGAGTAGATAAATGCTGTGCTTACCTCTTCTCACCACAATATCAAAATTACAACTAAACTACAGAACAACTATCATTGAGAATCGCCTGAAGTCTAGCTGAACCAAAGGCCTACAGCTAAGGACATGCAGAAGAAGCCACGTAGATACTGGTAGAGGGGGCAGAGATATGAAATGGGCTGGTTCCACACCTGTGGGTGGCCATTAAAAATCGGGAGGGATATCTTGGCTGCAAAGGTTCCCCACCCCCTGGAGGAGCAAGGAGTCCCAGGCCCACAGCAAGCTCCCCAGCCCAGGGCTCCAGTGCCAGGGGTAGAAGCCCCCATAATTTCTGGCTGTGAAAACCAGAGGAGATTGTGGCTGAGTGAGACTAGAGTGGCTAGAGTCCCAGGTACTCCTCATAAAGGGCCCATGCATGCATGGACTTATTCATTGATAGACTCACTTGCTCTTAGCTCCAGCACTGGGGCAGCAGCTCACATGGAGAGAAACTGAATTGTCTGGCTGCAGGGTGAGGACTGGAGCGACAGCTTGCTCCCAGATGGAGGAGCTGGGAGAAGCCACTATTTCTTTGTTGATCCTTCCCCACTCCCAGCATGCAGACACAGGTAGCCGCCATATCTGAGTCGTCATCAACCTGGCAAATACCTTTTGTTCACCCTGATTCCCTGAGATGCCACCCAACCCAATGTCCAGGCACACCCCAGCAGCTTCCAGGGGCTTTTCTGTATAAATGGCTTGTCTTGGCTCATGCAACAAACTGTCTTAAAATCTCTCAAAGGCTCACAAAATCCAAACAAGCAGCATCTGGCTTTGGCATTTCTCATAACTCTGGCTGAGCATCCATAAGCCCTGCACGAGTGACAGCTGGCGTCGGTTTGCTGCAGGGCCTCTTGAGGCACCGCCAAGCCCAGAGTGAGTAGCGGCCATCTGTGGATTGCTTTGTGGATCATGCCAGGTGGTCCTGGGCAGGGCACTGGCTGAAGCTGAATTTGGCTCACGGTGGGACCACTCCTAGGAGGCCTCTGGGCTGGCATGCCCCGTGACCAGCTTCAAACCCAGCCAGAGTATTACCCAGCAGTCTCTGCAGGCAAAACACCCAAAAGGTGCACTGGGCAGGTACCAGAGCCCTGCTAAAGTGAATACTGCTCTGTAGGGTCAACCCCTGCACAATGGCTCCTTCACTGTAGTCATGGCCAGTCCTCAAAACAAACGGGCCAGAGGATCAGTCCTCCTCAATGACCTGCAAACAGCAACCAAGGCTCAACTACAACAGATGGGCACACACAACCCACACAAAAAACACACCTGGAGTAGCCAATTCAGGTGACCAGAAAGATGGCGCTACTGAGCCCCACATCATGCCTCCTACATAAGGCCACTCTTCTAAGACCTGGAATCATAGCAGCTCTACCTGATACATAGAAACAAACACAGGGAGGTAGCCAAAATGAAGACACAAAGAAACATGCCCAAATAAAAGAACAGAACAAAGCTCCAGAAAAAGACCTAAACAAAATGGAGAAAAACACTATACAAGACACAGAGTTCAAAACACTGGTTATAAGGATGCTCAATGATCTCAGGGAGAACTTCACAAAGAGCCAAAAACATAAAAATTGAGATTAAAAAGAACCAGTGAGGGGCCTGCCCAGTGGCTCAGGCGGTTGGAGCTCCGGGTTCTTAACGCCGAAGGCTGCCAGTTCGATTCCCACATGGGCCAATGCCAGATGGCTCAGTTGGTTGGAGTGTGGGCTCTGAAACACAAGGTTGCCGGTTCGACTCCCGCAAGGGATGGTGAGCTGCGCCCCCTGCAACTAACAATGGCAACTGGACCTGGAGCTGAACTGCGCCCTCCACAACTAAGATTGAAAGGACAACAACTTGACTTGGAAAAAGTCCTGGAAGTATACACTCTTCCCCAACAAAGTCCTGTTCCCCTTCCCCAATAAAAAGAAATAAAGAAAAGAACCAGTCAGAAATAAAGAATACAATAATGGAAATGAAGAATACATTAGAGGAAAATCAATAGATTAAATGAAGCAGAGGATAGAGTCAGTGACTAAGAAGATAAGCTAGCAGAAAACACCCAAACAGAAAAGCAGAAAGACAGAAGAATTAAAAAAAAATAAGGACAGTTTAAGGGGCCTCTAGGAAAACATCGAGCATACCAACATTTGCATTATTAGGGTATCAGAAGAAGAAGAGAGCAAGAAATTGAAAACCTATTTGAAGAAATAATGATGGAAAACTTCCCCAGTCAGGCGAAGGAAATAGATATACTAGCCCAGGAAGCATAGAGAGTCCCAAACAAGATGAACCCAAAGAGGTCCAAACCAAGACACATCATAATTAAAATGACAAGGGTTACCTACAATGGAGCTCCCATAAGACTGTCAGCTGATTTCTCAACAGAAACTATGCAGGCCAGAAGGGAATGGTACAAATTTTTCAAAGTGATGAAAAACAAGGACCTACAACCAAGACTACGTGACCTAGCAAAGCTATCATTTAGATAAAGAGCTTCCCAGGAGATAAAGCTAAAGGAGATCATCACCACCAAACCAGAATTACAAGGAATCTTACAGGAACTTCCTTAGAACAACAACAAAAAGATAAAAAATATGAATAATAAAATGGCAAGAGCTACATATCCTTCAACAATTATTTTCAATGTAAATGGATTAAATGCTCCAATCAAGACATGGGGTGGCTGAATGGATAAGAAAAGAAGACCCATACATATGCTGCCTACAAGAGACTCACTTCAGATTGAAAGACACACACAGACTGAAAGCACAGGGATGGAAAAACTTATTTCATGAAAATGGAAATGTAAAAAAAACCAAAAAAAAGCTGGGGTAGTAATACTTATACCAAACAAAAATAGACTTTAAAACAAAGGCTATAACAAGGACCCCATAAATCCCACAGTATGGCGTCCTATAAAGAAGGACCCCATAATCCCACTTCCTGGTATTTATCCGAAGAAACCCAAAGTGCTACTTCAAGGGGACATGTGCATCCATATGTTCATTGCAGCATTATTTACAATAGCCAAGATGTGGAGGCAGCCTGGGTGTCTGTCAGTGGGTGGATGAATGGATAAAGAGGAGATGGTACGCATATACAAAAAAATATTGCTCAGCCATGGAAGGAAATGGGTTCTTGCCATCTGCGGTGGGACGGATGGACCTGCAGAGTATTGTGCTTAGTGGAGTATGTCAGACAGAGATAGACAGATGCAATGAGATTTCGTGTATATGTGGAATCTAAAGAACAAAACAAACAAACAAACAAAACAGAAACAAACTCATGGATACAGAGAACAGTTTGATAGTTGCCAGATGGGAGGGGAGTTGAGGTAGTGGGTTAAAAAAAAGGGGAAGGGATTAAGAAATACAAATTGGTTGTTACAAAGTTGTCATGGGGATATAAAGTAAAGCATAGGGATTATAGTCAATAATATGGTAATAACTATGTACAGTGCCAGGTGGGTACTAAACTAGTCAGGGGGAATCACTTCTTAAATTATATAAATGTCGAACAGCTATGCTGTACACCTGAAATTAATACAAACTAATATTAAATGTCAACTGTAATTGAAAAATTAAAAAGGTGAAGGGGAATAAGAGGTTCAAATTTCCAGGTAGAAAACAAATAAGTCAAGCAGATGTAATGTAAAGCATGGGGAATATAGTCAATAATATTGTGATAGAGTGGTACGGGGTCAGATGGTTGTTGGACTTATCATGGTGATGACTGCTTTAGGTATATAAATGTTGAATAACTACTGTGTATACCTAAAACTAATATAATACTGTATGTTAGCTATATTTTAATAAAAATATTTAGTTTTTTAATTAAGAAAACTATAAAGTTCAATAATGGTGAATAAAGAATTATAAAACACTAAATACATATGATATAAGAAAGTAATATTTGTAAAGAACTTATAAAAGCCCTTGGTATATAATAAGTATTTAATATTACTTTTTTATATATACAAGTTATTCACTAATTTAAAGATAGAAATGAAAGCCAATGAAACTTTGCAGTATAAATGCATTCACAAACAATGCACTTTCTAAGCATTTTAACATCAAAGTCAATCCAAACAGGTCACTAAAATTATTTCTTTTTACAACAGGTCTCTAAAATTGTTTTTTCATTTATAAAAGATATACTGTTAATTTCATCAAGGTTACCAACTTTAGTCAAGCAGGAGTTGAGCAGCCATCCAATTCATCAACTATGATAGCTCCAAATTGGATAGGTTTAACCTCAGTCAGAAGATCAGTACCTGGAGAAGTCAACAAACCAACTCCTAAATTTCCGTCATACCATTTAATTCACGGAATCATGAGCTAAATATTTTAAAATGTTTGTTTCAGATATATTTTTGCAGATAGAGTTTTCAAAGATATTTTTCAGATATGCTATTTGATTCATTAAGGGACAAGCACATAAAATAAGAAAAAAAGAATAGTTTTGATTCTTTCCTTAGCCCGCTAAAATGATTTAAGATTTCAACTCTTTGACTCAACAATATTCACCAAACATCTACTATGTACAAGGCATCAAGCAAGGCATGTCGGGAATATAAAATTAATATGATCTCAGTCCTCAAGTACACTATGTTCTTATAGGAGGAAAATGACATGCACAGATAGCTAAACTACAGTGGATGCAGTTAAGTGCCACCAGAAAAGAACAAGGGGCTGTGTAAGCTCAGAAGAGAAGATGACTGTCAGGGACAGGCGTGGGGTGGGGGGGGGTTGGTGATCAGTGACGGTTTCATGGAATTAGCTTTGATAGAATTCTATCTAGGCTTTTAAAAGGAAGAGTCGAATGTGTGTGTGTGGGGGGGAAATGGGCATTCCAAGTAGAAAAAATATATATACCAATTGACTTGGAGATGGGAAAACACAAATCATGTTTAGGAGATAACCCACAAACAAGTTTGACTAACTATCGAGCAAAAAGTAAAGCTAGAAATCAGAGAGAAAACGATGTTGTGGAGGGCCATGAAATTCAAGGTAAAAATTTTGAACTTTACAAACCATCCGGACTGACACTCCCAAGTATACGTTTCTAGTCCTTACCTCTCTTACACATTCCAGACTGCTATGTCCTAGTGCCTACTCAACATCTCCACCTGGATCTCTAATAAGTATTTCCACCTAATTCAACACGAAATTCCTGAATTCTCCCTGCTTCTTACCCCCTCCGCTCCCCACAGTCCCTCACCCTCACCCTCTGCTGATATCTGTTCCTACAATTTTCCCAATGAATAGCAGAAAATGGAATAGCAACTCCATTTTCAAAGTTGCTTTGATCAGTATCCTTGGAGTCACCCTTGACTTTCCTATTTCCCTTTCACTCTGAATCTCTTTGGCTCTACTTTCACAATATATCTAGAATCTAACCACTTCTCACTACTTCCACTGCCCTGGTCCAAGTTACCAACATTTCTTGCCTAAATAGCCTTCTCATAGTCCCCCAAGTTTCTACTCTTGTCCTCTTCCGTCTATTGGCAGCACAGTAGGCAGGATGATTTGGTGAAAACTCAAGTCAGCTCATGACATTCTTTTCAATGGCTTCCTTTTTCACTTAAAGACAAAAGCCCTTAAATGATGTAAAAGGCCCTCTCTGTTCTTGTGTCCTACACTTTTTCCTTTTGTTCACACCCCAAAATTGCTCCCATTACTGCCAACCATACTTGCCCCTTGAATACTCCTTGATAGAGATTCTTTCCTCCTACTTGTGAGTCTTTGCATCTACTGTTCCCTTTTCCTGGAAGGGTCTTACTCCAGGTCCATGTGACTTGCTTCAGGTCTTTGCCCAAATGTTAGTTTCATTATAACTACTTGCCAAACATACTATTTAAAATTGCAGTACCTCTTTCCCACTCTCTTCCCCCCTTTCCTGTTTTTCCTCCACAGCAATTCTTATAGCATGCTATAATTTTACTTTTCTCATTTATATGTGCTCCCCACACCACCCTCGACACTGGAATGAAGGCTCAACAGGACAGAGATTTTTGTAGATTGCCATATCCTCAAAACTAGAAGAGTGTCAGAAACACAAGTGCTCAATGAAAATTTGTTACATAAATAAATAAATAGGCAATAAGACATCAGTAGAGACTTCTGAGCAGAAGAGAAATACAGTAAGTGTGCTTTAGGAAGAAGATTTTGTAATGAATGTGCAGTGTGAAGTGGAAAGGGACAGATTGAAAGTGAAGAGACAACTTCAGACTATATTTCAGCAGTTTGGGCATGGGGTGATGATAACCTGAATCACGTAGTAACAGTGGGAATGAAACAGAAGACAGCTCTGAGGCATTTGGCAGCAAATTGGACGAGAACGGCAGTTTTATGATGCATGAAGGAAAAGCAGATACCAAGTATGACTTGAAGTGATGATGTCATTTATAAGAATATTTAATATAAAAAGGGAGGTAATTAATAAAGAAATATTAATTATTCATTTTGGATAGCATCCTAAATAAAAAAGGGAAAGCAAGTTTATCCTAATTAATTCATGTCAGAAATAAGGGTCCTGGAATTTTCTTTGACTCTCATTTCTGAAGATCCTACTGTTTTTCATATTCAAATGCACTCCAAATCTGGAACAAAGATGGCTTAGTCATTAGTTTAAGTGGTTTGGCATGTGTTATTTCCACTAAAACATGGCTTCTCGTGAAAACCACAGTACTTCTGGGTAGCAAGTAAAGATGCTAAGAAAAAGCACTTTCACTTTTTTTCTTCTCCAAGTCACATAGTCACCATTTAATATTCTAAGTAAAGGTACTACCTCATTCTCCTTCCGAGTTAGATCATCATGGCTGTACACAGGGCTCAGATCCTTTCAGAAGCTGTTTATACACTAGTAGAAATAGCTATGCATGTGGAAATTATGGTTTTTCTATTACAATTGCTAATGACATATGAAAAAATGATTCACCCATGAAGACCACTTTGATAATCAGATACAATCAAAAGAGTGATCTGTCAGCTGCCCATCATTATAAATAAAATCAATAGTTTCCCCATGCCACACAGAGCCACACAGAGCCTGTCATATACAGTAGAATGTTGTTGCCATGAAATGATAATGTTGCATGTCTGGCTTTGTGCCAGTCAAGGTACCATATTTGAGGATGTCCTGATTTTTCTATATTAAAAAATTTAAATTTAGACTTATAATGATGTTTTGTAGAGGAGATTTTTAAATAAATTTATTGCCCATACTCTGAAATCATGTGATTTATTTTATTTCAGAAATCCATTTTTACCTTATTCTGAAAGCATAGAAATTTACAGTTGGAAAAAAACCTTCACCCTAGAGATAAAGTGATTTGCCAAAGGTCATTCAGCAAATTATTGGTGATCATCAAGAGAACCTTGGTCACTTTTTTTGTTCTAAAATAAATCAAGAGGCCAATTGCACCACAGGGTCTCAATATTCAACTCAGCGTCCTCACTAAAAATCATAAGTTCACCTTTCACTTCTATAATTCAGCCTTGTAAACAATTTAAATAATTGGTGTGTCCTATTATAAAAACATCCAAAACAGATCAATAACAAGGTGAGTATTGCTCATATTTAACTACTCCTACCTTTATAATATAATAGTTGCCATATAAATACATTTAAATGTTTATTTATAGATCATTACCTACTGAAAAAAATACCAAGCTTGAAAGGGCAAGTACAGAAATTTAAAGATTAATCAAAAATTAAGAATAAGGGCTAATGAGGATTAGAATACAAGTCAAAAGGGAAACATGGCCCGGTTTACAAAATCCTTTTAAGAAAACATGAACAGTGTAAGTGGAGATATACCTGTAATCTCCTACGTATGCCTATTTAGCAATATGGATTTTTCCCCAGATAGGAGAGTCCAGAAATCGAGGCAAACTGAACAAATCATAGTTTGAAACACCCACAGAAAATGTTGAAATAAACATCCCCTCCACATTTTAAGCAATTACTGTCTAAAGAAAGGGTTCACAGTTGCCAAGGATGCTGCTTAGTAAATAGTTTAAATTCCTTCCACTTGAGAGAGAAAGGATCCGAAGTATATTAGCCTCTCCCCTCCCCCTCCAGTGAATTAATATTCCATGATATACACCACCGCTGCTGATGGGGGCACCTCTTTTCAATGAGCAGAGATCAGCAAAGGGCTATTTCACAAAGAATAAAAATATAACCTTGTAATTCTAATGTATGTTTATGTTTTTTAAAAAAGTGGCAGATCCATGTTAATAAACCTTGCTTAGGGAAAAAAATGAAATAGTTGCTAAGCCATGGTGAGTAATTAGCCCTTCAGCATCCCCTTTCTTCAAGAATGTTTCCTCCCGTGCTGGTTCTTTTAAATAGCTCCAGTCCTGGCTGCCTTTGTTGAGCTTGGAAATTGTTCACATATGAGAGAAATTAAGCTCTCATTTAACAGAGACACATGCCTGTCAAGACCAGAGGAACAAAGACTAGTCCCTGGGGCCTGTTCAGCTCCCAGAGGCTGCCACTCATTCTGTTAGCAATGCTTACCCTTTACAGAATGTGTATAAAACCCAATAAATCATTTCATCTGCTGTGCTTAATACACAAGAGCTCTGACCATTTTTCAAAGTGTTTTTCTCATACAACTTCACAGCTAGTTAGTTGTTGTTTTTTAAGACCTCCTATTGTTTATTTTTTTCAAAATGCAATGAGACTTTTTTTTAGTCAAAAAGGTAATGAGAATGTCCCCAAACACTAGTCATAGACGAACAGGCAGTATCTCCTTAGCTTTCCTCCCAGATATCTTTCCTGCATTTTACAGTTAATAATTCCAACACCCATTTTGTGAATTACCAGTACACCTCCCAGTGCTTTAAACCCACATTCAGAATCTAGCTCTGGAAAAAAATAAAAATACAAACAAACTAAGGGACGGAATGGGATAGACTGGCTGTCCTACTTAAAGTCAATACATTTTGCCCCCTTTGGAACACACAGCCAACATGTTCTTTCAGGGTGGAGACTAAAACTACTACTTCTAAAAGACAGCCAGCTATTTTTGCTAGAAAGTAAAATAGCCTTCCTATAGACCCAACCAAAATACCCCTTCACACATTCTCATTTCCAAAGAAAACCTGAAGCTCTTTGACTCTTCTTCAGGAGAGAAGACAACGTGCGTTACCTTTTATGTAGAAATCTTCCCTGTATTGTCCCCTCCCTCATTCCCTCACCTGCTCCTCCCACTGGGGAAAAATAGAGAGGCCATGCTTAGAAACTAAGGACCAGACTTTGAAAGCCTTCCAGTTCAGACCTACTCTTACCCAAAGTATAGAGGGGGAAGGGCTGCAGGGAAATGAGTATCTGTCCATAATTATTAAAATAAATCCTTTACTCAGAAATAAAATGCCTGTTGAACCTGACTGTTGTACATAGAGCAAACTTACCAAGGATTTACGCTAGCAAACTTTGAACAGAAACACTGGGAATTCTAGGGCTCACGGCTTCAATCCCCAAAATGCCATGGACCCCAAAACACTAAGAAGCTGGTAGCACAAGGAACTTCACCTTGCTCAGCAGGGGGAGAAAAAGCAGATCTGGACTTGATAAGTAAAACCAGATCTACACAATGGTTACCCGGTGAAGCCCTGCCATTAATGGAGACCATAAACAATTCAAGAAGCCAGCAGTGCAATAGTTTCTCCAGAATAGGTTTCACTCCTTTCCAGTTAGATAGTAATCAGACGTACAACTGGCACAAATGCTTTGTGCAAACACAGATAATTGTGCATGTGCCTTACTATAAAAGGAAAAAAAAGAAATGGAAGTGCATCAGACTCTTACATTCATTTTATGTATCATTTCTGAATGATTTATCATTTTTCAGATAATAATTTATTTTCATTTTTAAACCACAAATCACATCCTGCAGGCCTTAGTAGATGCAGATGTCAGAATGTGGTAGTACAACAAAATTAATTAAATAACCCTTGAAAAAATAAAACAAAGTTTATTTATAAAAAATGACATTAAGGTGAACTGCCTAATAAGAACATGGATTTGCTTAAATAAAACATTATATAGTTCTGTTTTAGATTCATCCCTAAAGCCCTGAAAGATATTAGAATTTTAGTGAGTAATTACCCTATTTACTTCAAACAAAATGGGAGGAAATCGGAAAACCATATTAAACTCTACCATACATCAGAAATGAAATTCTCTCATTTTTTATCTTGCAACCCAATAAATAAGTTGTAGTTGGAAAATTTATTAGGACTAGAAGATGAAACCTAACAAGCTAGAAATGAGGAAATGGCCAAAAGAATATCTACATCAACATTATGCTTCAAGGAGTAAACCCACTTCTGGGGAGCATAACCAAGAAGTGTCCCCTTTACAGCTTAATTGTTTTCAGTCTGAATCACACTCAGCACCAGCCCCACAGTTAGACAAAGTTCTAACTACTTAACACATCTCATTTCAAGTAAAAAGGCAACATTTGGGGTGAAAACAAGAGAGACCAGGAAAAGGTGTTATATGCTATGTATGCCACTGACATAATACCTCACTAGGATATGCTGTAATTTCCTGCAATTAATACTTTAGCAAAGCTAGAAGGATTTTTTTCCCCAAAAATTATAATATTTCACTTGCAACACTAAAATTGAGTTTGTGTCACCCTTTCCATTATATAGCCCTAATGCTAGGAGTTTGTTGTTGGCTCCAGAAATGTGTTAGGTGTGGCCTGAAAGCGGGCATTTATAGGCCATCTTCCTAAATGCATTTTTCTAAAAATCCCCCATAGCTATCATTTCATGTGGCAGGCATTACAAGCCATCACAATACCCCACAAAGAACACATGGATTTGACCTCATAATTCAAAACCTTTCAATGGTTTAAAATGCAAACATTGCTAAGTGGACATGGCTTGTGCCGTGGCCAAACACGACACTTGCCTGAAAGCTTTGTAGGCAAGACTACCTACGGCTCTCCATTTTCTAAGGACCAGAGTTAATTCCCATTACCTAGAATCACAGGAGGTCAGAGTCGCAAGGAATTTCAGCAATAATTTTATATAATGATCTGTGTTCTAAATATATGGAAAATGAGAATTAGTGCGGAAGAATAATTTCCCTGGTATCATGCATAATTACTAGCAGGACAAAGACGAGACACAGACATCCTGGATCCAAGTCTAGACTTCTTTCTACCACACTACACTTCTCTCATACTGTTTCATCTCCCAGCTGGGACTGGGTACCTTCAATGGAAGGGACAACAAATGCTGTTGAGAGTAGATCAGCAATCATATCTATGTCTTCTCTTTTCCTGGTCTTAAAAATGTGGCCTCTCTGAGCCAAAGGGAACATACAAGTCTATGGAATTAATTCAGTGTCCTAGACAAAGTTGGTTAGGAAAGTGAGTAAGAGATGGAGCAAGTTATCAGGAAAATAGGCTGAAAGCACTGGAAAGATCTATACCCGCATATTTTTTCCAGCTACCTGGAGACCTTGTTGTTTTTGATTAATTGGAAGCTCTACTTAAGCAACTAGAAATCAGATATGACAGTCAAGTTGCAAGACTTGATAATCTTGCAAGTTGCAAGATTACAATCTATTCCAGTTGTGAGCACAAGATAAAGGGATAGATACCTGCTCCTTTTTTTGTCACCTGCATTTTTTAAAGTAAAATAATAATAATAATAACAATAATAATAATCATAAAAACAATACATTCTCTTCCAGTCTTTTTGTAAATGTCTATTTTTATGTAGTTGAGATTATACTATATTCACATTATTGTATTCTAGGGCTGTTTTCCTCTGAATATTATACAGTAAGCATTATCACAAATCATTAATATAATTTTTAACAGCCTATAATAGCCCATCACATGAATATACCATAATGAATGTAATAATTTTTCTAATATTGAAAAACAAAGTGCTTCCAATATACTTTAACATTTCTTAACTAATTTTTTTCTTATGCTAAAGCAATATGTATTAGAAAAATATTTTAAAACTAAACTAAAACAAGAAACAATAGTTTAACTATAATTCTACTGCACAAAGACATTTGCCTTTATCATTGTACTCTTAACCAGCTGAGGTAGATAGTATACAAAAATCTAGGTCTTTACAGTCAGGGCCCAGTCTTGTTGAGAGAAAACACTTTGTTGATATGGAGGCCAGGGCCCTAAACAGAGTTCCGATTACCTCTTCTACTGGCCTGCCAACGATCTGAACTTCCCTCCCACAAGGGATCTCTAGGAAACCCCAGGATGTACTCCCACCCTAAAACGGAGCCCATGAGAGGGCCCAGGCAGAGACCAATGTATCTGACCATCCAAAATAGAACAAAATCTGACAATCTTAACAGAAGAACAGCTGTTGTGTGGAGGCTAACTTCACGAGCTCAATTTCATTTTTCTTTGCCCTGGTTTCCACCTTTGCATTACAGATATTCCAACCAAGAGCTAGAAGTTCTCCAATATGTTTGCTCCATCAATTGTGGATCTGACCTGGTCTGCTGATCTTCTAAGACTAAGCTCTAGCTAAATCCAATAATGAATACCTCTATCTCATTTTTGCCTGCTTCTCTGGGCTTTTCCACAAAGAATACCAGGTCTTCTAATGGTGTCTCTACTCCACTTAGCCTTCCAATGTAAAATCTAGAAACTTGAGTCTGCACAAAGCAGCACAAGAATTACAGAGAGTAAGGTAGAGAGGAAAACTTGGCACAAGTTTTTCCTATTCTCAAACCTCCATTACTCATCACTAAGCAAGGTGATAGCTTCCTACCCATGTGCACTTTCTTCCTCTCCATTATCTTCTATTAAGTTCATTCTTCTACCATTATATCCGTGTTGATTCTTTCAAACCACAGCCTCCAGCTACTAAAGTGATTATCTGTGAGCTATGGTGTTTCCCCCAAAATAAGACCTACCCCGAAAATAAGCCCCAGTTAAGATCGTCAGCCAGACGGACACATCTAGTACATTATGACGATGTTCCAGATGAGGATGACATGACTGTATTTGAATAAATGTAGATTGTTGTAGATTAAAAAATAAGATATTCCCTGAAAATACGCCCTAATGAGCCTTTTGGAGCAAAAATTAATATAAGACCCGGTCTTATTTTCAGGAAACACGGTATCATGATATCCATGGTTCCCAGTGAAATGCCAATCAGGAGAAAGGAAGGGCCGACAGCCACAGAATGCAGAACGGTCCTTAGGACAAACAAATGCCGGAACCGACAGTTGGAGATCCTTCCTCTCCTTGAAGTTTCAGGTCCCTGACTGCCTCCTCAGACACCATTCAATTATATCAATTGAGTGCCTTGTATTTAACTAATCCTCTGTACATGAACAAATGACTTTTGCCACATCCAGCTTAAAAAACACCAAACTAGGACTGACTTCATCTTTTATCGAATAACAGTACAAAAGGAATGATTTTCCACTTGGGTAATTGGTTTCTGACATAATCATAACTTTTGAAAGGGGACAAAAGTTATTAGACAATCAACTGAAACTAAAATCAATTTTCTTGATTCCCCCCCCCCATTTTCCTATGAATAATACAATTAAGAAATATATAAGGAGGAGCCAACACTTGTGCAGCTGGGAAATGAGCGATGCTAGTACAGTACAAGATAAGCCTTGCCTATTGCAGTTCTTTAGAATAGTTTGTCCACGTTGTCAACAAGTTCAAACTCAGCCGAGTCAGCCTAGCTGAGACCCCTTTCCTTTTGCACTAATCCCAACCATTGTAGAAAATTCATTTGTAGACATGTTAAGAGAAAAATCTTCCATCGAAATGTATGTTTAACAGACATCACGACTATGACCTCACTGAGGATGGACTTGACCCTTTATTCTGACCTGTGAGTTCCTTAACTTTCGTTGTTTAATGTTACAACTTTAACATTTTCTTAATGGATTGGGTGGTGAATCAAATGAATTTAGCGTCTCACCAGTGAGGCATTGCACCTTTTGCATCATTTATTTTCTTTTATTTTAAACAAGTAAAAATATCTGACTCTCAACATTAATAACTTTGAGGGGGAGTTACCTTATGTGAATTAAAAATGGTTATGTCAGTACATCCCTTCAGAATTTAAAAAATATTTCCCTGTGCTATATCAAGTGTCACACAGTATATCAATTTTTATTTCCCATCTCTCAAGTCTGGTATGCATACTGTTTAACTTCTTAAATTCTAAGTATAGACATAATTCACAAAAGCTGGGCAAATGCTTGACTTACAGGAGATGGCGTACATAAGATTTATATGAACAACTTTATTTTAAACAAGAAGGACTTTTGCATTTTGTGGTGCTGCATCACATAACTTCATCTGTATACTTTTTAAAAAGGCTATAAAATAAATTGGAAAGGTTCATTTACTACCCCTCTAACTTCACAAGCACCACTGATCTCTAATAGAAAAGCCCATTTTAGAGTGAAAGGTGAGAAGTTGACCCTAGCATCCAGAACAAAAGGCCATGCTCCCTTTTCGACAATCTCCAGGCAGCTCTGTCTAATTCTTGGTCAACCATTTCTGAGTGCCTGATAAACCTTATTCTCCTCTCAGTGGCAACTGAAATACCTCTCCTTTGACAGCCAGAGAAAATTGTTGCTCTTTCTTTTCCTCTAGATTATCATGATGATAACAATTGATTAAAATGCATCCATCCACATTGATTATTCTATATTCGCATCACTTATGTGTGGGTTCTAATTATGCCTGCGTATAGAGATACAAACATGCTGATGCATGCAGATATAAAATACGTACATGTATGTTTCTCTATAAGGGACTCTGGAATTATTCCTATACATAGTATACAAGAATAATGATTGATAGATATTATGCATTTAGCACATCGTAGGGGCTTTATAGGATGATCTCTAATAAACTATTAAGGGATAGGAAATTCAAGCTTAGAGATATTAAGTAACTTCTCTCAGCTGGTAAGTAGCAAAACAATCACAGAGCTAGTAAGTAGTAGAAGGGGAATTCAAATCTTAATTTAATAGTTTCCAATACTGGTGCTGGTTCTACAAAAGTTTTACATTACCTGCCCTCTGAAACAATGTATCTTATCCTCTATACCTTCTATTATATGTACAAATGTAGCTTAAAAGTGCATTCACATTCATACAGTCCTCATATATGTCAAGATGTAGTCAATTGCATAGATACTTTTTCTTAAAGCACATTTAAAAAAACAGGTTGAGTTCCTGGGTCAAAATTCTGTCTGTTTAGATAGAAGAAGTCAAATAGCATCTGAGAATTTATTTTCTAAAAGTTTTTGTCTTATTATGAAAAACTATGTTCATTTTTATTTTAAATACCTGTCCCAAAGGTACAAATCTGATATCAACACATTCCTGTCTTGCCAGTGTACCAATATGTAAATAAAAATCAAGTCATTAGAACTAGCTAAATTTATTAAAATTGTTTGAACCATGATCTGTTATACATTTTCTAGCTATTAAGTATAGCTGTGACCAAAGTCAAAAGTATATGTCAACTGCTCAAGAATTATTTGCTTAAGCTAAACCCAAACCTCACTCTGTCTATAGGTAGGTAGGTAGATAGGTAGGTAGATAGATAGTCCAAGCAACTTAAGAGAACATGTAATCATTTAATCTGCATTACACTGTATGAAGCACTATATCTCAATCCTGATTAACCTCTAGAATCACCTACTAGAGAGATTTTTAACAGTCACCATGTGGGACTCTACCCAGACCAATTCAATCAGAATGTCTGGGATGGGACCAGGGCATCAGTATTTTTAAAAGGCTTCCCAGTGATTACAAGGTACAACCAAGGTTGAGAACCACTGGCATCAAATGCTGCCACTTATGTCAGCTGGAGAAGGTAGATGCAAAAAACAAGAAGGTGTTAACATGAAAAGTGACTGACCCCCAATATAGAGATGTATCACTTTAAAGCCCCCAGAAAGTAATATCTAAGGAGTTTATATGTAAATACCAAAAGAGTCACTCAGCCATGAATCCATTTCATACTACACTACAAAAAGATTCCAATTATGTTCTTTTTATCTCTTTCCTTGTGGGTATGTACCCACAGTTTGTAGTAGTTCTGGGATATAAACTGATTCTAATAACAAATTTTCCATTTTTTTCCATTTAAGGATAAAGAGAATATAATGAGATTTTACATGTTAGGTACTATTATCCACATTTTACAAACTCAGAAACTAAAGTGCACTAAGAGTTATTCAGTCACAAAAAGGGCAAACTGAGATATAACCTGGAATGTTGGAAATAGAACTAGACTAGGAGTCAAGAAAGTTGAGTTTCACTCATGGTTCTGACAATATATAGCTTTTTAAGCTTGGACAAGTCTGTGGTCTGTGCCTCAGCTTCCCAGAGTAAAGGTTTTGGACCAGAGAAAGAGCTCCAAAGAAATTTCAAAGAAAAACGAAAGTGGGGACATATAGATTTGGAAAGATTTTTTATTTTATCAACTAAAACTACTGGAAAACAAAAGAAACAAAACACATACCATTTATTATCACCTTTACTTCATAAAAAGAAAGGGTATTTTAATTCCAAAGAAAGTAGAAAAAATATAATCTCAGGGTGATTTTTAAGACTAGCTTAATGATAAACTCACTATATTGCTGTCCAACAGGAATAGCTACCACCACCCCCCCAACCAATAAATGAGAATCATGAGGACCTCTTGGTGATATTTCCAAGTTTAACGTTCTGTGAAAGCAAAAGCAGAGTGAAGGTGGAATATTTAATATTACTTAGGGTAGTGCTCTTCCAAGGGTTTGCCAAAATTCCATCATTAAAGAACTACCTTAATAATTTTTGCCTTATCCAAGTACCCAATTATTATTTACATAAGGTTTTTTTTTAAATGGGGCTTTTTTTTTTTGCTTCATTACATTTATTTCAGAAGGAAACTTTATATCACTGGCTCAAATAGAAAACTGAAATCACTTGTAATAAACAGAAGATAATCAGGTAAGCATGAAAATAACTTACTTTATTTAAATTTGAGTTCATCACTATTGCCTCCAAAGTCTCTAAGACCAAGATGATGTCTCTCTCCTACAAAAAGAGATTGCATATCCTAAAAAGGTATTAAAGACTAACACTAAACTGAGACCTCAATGTAATCAGAGAGATCAAGAAAAACATTGAAAAGAGCCGCCTTTTCCCTGGGGGAGTGATTCAAGGTTATATAATGTCACACACTGGCACCACCTGGATCATCTGTCACTCTGCTCCATACCCTCCTGCCTCTGACGAGGTAAAGCACTCTCCCTCTTTCATTAATCCCAGAAAGCAGCAGAGACTTTGGTGTCCCTGAATGTTTAGTATCGCTAGTTTGAGAGAGAGCTGGGCAGCGGAATGGGAGAGAGAAGCACAAGTAGCTCAGAAAGAGAAGAGAGGGTCAGCTAAAGGGAACTGGGGAAACTGAAGGCTAGTGCCTGAAAAGCGCTGAGATTCACCAACAGGCTCTGGTCTGTTGAATGAAAACTTTGCCCGAAGGCCATATTTGGAAAACAGGTAGCCAGCTGATGAATAATTCCATACAGTATTAGGTTGGTGCAAAAGTAACTGCGGTCGAAACTGTTAAAAATAATTGCAAAAACCACAGTTCCTTTTGTACCAACCTAATAGCTCTAAGGATCTGGTCAGGTATCACTTCTTACTTCTAGATCCACTCCAGCTTTAACAGTCTAGCATGCAAAGTTTCTGATCCACAATAATAATTTAGATGTTTAGCTGTGAAGGCCCTTGCTATTCATGAATGATAACCACTTTACCTATTCTTTATAATTCAGAAATTTCACTAGTAAAATGTTTGAAGCATGCAATGGAGCATCATCTATCATTACTTAAAAAGTTAATTAGATTACATAAAAGAAATAATTAGATTTGCATTTTTATCTTGGTTTTAAACTTCCAAAGAAGATCACAACAGCCTGCCTGTGGGCAATTAAAAATAGCATACAGCAGAAAAATAGAGGAGGGAGGGTCTGTATTTCCTGGCTAATTCATGATTGAAGATAGAATTACAAAATATTCTAAGGGCTTGCTGAAGCTGGGGGCTAATCTTCAACTTCTAAACTATGTTTATAACCCTCTTTTCCTTGCAAGACAGTATCAGATACATATACAGTGCCAATAGACATATCAAATTACTTCCAATGGTTTTATTTGGTCCTTTCAGAGGCTGTTGGAAGTAGATCCTTTACCTGATCAATAACATAAAAAAGAACTATTTGCTAGAGCCAAAACAGGAGCACTGTAATTGCTTTTTGTTTATCAATGCTAAGTACAATTAACAAAGAGATACAACATAAGACAGAAGGACTATGTAAGACTGAAAAGCTCCTGACTTTCCTCAGTCTTTCGGTTGGCTGCTCCAGCCTTCTCTAAAAGACAATAAATGTAAGGTCCAGCTCTTAAAATTAGAGGTCAATTAGATACTTAATGATGAAGCATATCTTCAAATATATATCTATTATTATTATCCTAGCAAAAAATTAATTAACCAGGTCATGCAGGCCATGAAGGCTAATGTACAAAGTAATTATTTCTGATCTTTAGACAACTACCTCACATAAATGGTAGTCCTTATTCTGCTCAGCAGATACCTGAAATGCCTGTAGTTAATCAGACTGAAGGAAACAAAAGGCAAGGTTTATCTCCTTAAAAGGTGAGAGTACATCTCAAATTATTCTATTTAATGGTTTAAGAAAAATCACCTCCTTGCTTCTAACATTAACGTCTCTTCTAGTTACCCTGTTTCTTCAAAAATAAGACCTAGCCGGACAAGCAGCTCTAATGCGTCTTTGCTCCAAAATAAGACCTAGCCGGACAAGCAGCTCTAATGCGTCTTTTGGAGCAAAAACGTATTAGAGCTACTTGTCCGGCTAGGTCTTATTTTTGAGGAAATGGGGGAAAGACAGGAAGAAAAGAGAACACACATTTAATGGTGCTCTGCCACGTGATAAACACAGACACACAAATTATACCAGTAGCACACAGGAATATATTATAACCAAAATAGAAAACACTATGTATGAAAAATACTCATATACCCTTAAGAACAGAGTGAAACTCTAGTGAAGAGACAAATTCTTGGTTTTGCAAATAAGCAGCATGAACTACAGCATTTAAAAGAGAAAGTTTTCAGATAAGACAAAGGATATCTGCAAAACAGCAGCAATGGCATTTATTTCAAGCATTCCACAGAGTGAGTTCACCATTTAATGCATGTATTAAATGATGAAGGGAGAGCAATTAATATTGTATATTAACCATAAATATTAAAAAAGAGCTAAGAATTTCAAGCTTTAAAATTACACCCAAAAAGGAAGATATATGAGTTGACTAAATCATTGGCCCTGGCCCAGGAAGCCAAATACTCAAATACAATCCCAACCAGCCAGTCTATTCTTCAGATACTGCTGTGTTGTTGTTTGATCACCAATGTGAGAAGAGGAGAGTGCTTATATAGCACACAATACAGGCCACATGAATAACTCTAAAATTGGGGTCTGAATTCATTCCTGGAGAAGTTTTTCACAAAGCTATTTCAATGTGCTATATTCTCTTGCAAAGATTCAGTTCTAGCAGCAAAATGCCATTGTTAAGTGTGTTCTTATAGACATGCTATTGAGACCAAAGAATGTGGTGTATTGTATCCATGAAGAGTATCTTCTCTAGATTCAAAAAATGAAGTTAGATAGATAAATATATGGATGGATCAAGAAATCAGGATTTATGAAATATTTTCTGTTTTGCTTGGACTAGACTTACAGAATAATTGATTAAAATACTGTAAAGAGGGCCGGCCCGGTGGCTCAGGTGGTTAGAGCTCCATGCTCCTAACTCCGAAGGCTGCCGGTTCGATTCCCACATGGGCCAGTGGGCTCCGCCCCCTGCAACTAGAAAATGGCAACTGGACCTGGAGCTGAGCTGCACCTTCCACAACTAAGACTGAAAGGACAGCAACTTGAAGCTGAACGGCACCCTCCACAACTAAGATTGAAAGGACAACAACTTGACTTGGAAAAAAGGCCTGGAAGTACACACTGTTCCCCAATAAAGTCCTGTTCCCCTTCCCCAATAAAATCTTTACAAAATAAAATAAAAAATAAAATACTGTAAATAGTATTCTTTGATATGTCCAATGAATTAGAAGTGAATTTTGTTTACTAGTTACTACAAATCTTCTAAAGAAAATGCTCCAAGGTATTGGCTAAGATACGATACAGTGCAATGAGTCGAAGGAGGAGGAGAAATTACTGAGGTGGTTATCTATCCGTTGGAATTACAGCATAAGAATCAACATTTCCAACACCAAGGATCCAGATTCCATGATCTATTAGTTTTGCTTCCCATAAAGTTGATAAAAACTGTTCTATTTCTGTCCTGGAAATATCAAAAATGTCTAACTTTTTCTGGGCTCCATATCGGGGGGAATTACTTAATATGTAACAAATTAGAGGAATCACCATTTTCCCCAAAGCACAAATAGAGGTATTTGAATTCACTAAGCAAACAGCCTCCTAAAAGATTTGTTAATATTAAAGCATTTTAATAATCATTTAAAGTTATTAACCTGATTTTTTAATGGTAAAAATTGACTCATCAAAAGTACAAAAACATTAGTTTACAAAATCACTCATCTTACTTTTTCAACATGGCTTACATGACCTTAAAACCATGTCTTTGAAAATTTGGTTAGGATTTACCAAGGCACGATTATGTTAAAAACTATATTCAAGAAAGAAAAAATATATAAATGAAATGATTTTAACTGCATATGGAAGTTGTAAATAACAGCAGATAAAATAAGCCTATAAAACAGCATTGCAATACTATCTTAATCATGCCTTTTCCTATTTCCAATTAAAAATCCTGCCTTTAGATTTGTGCAAACCATTCAGGTTTTCATTTATTTCCACTACAACAGGCCTAGATATGTTTGTGTGTGGTTGTTACAAGAGGTTAGACACTTTTCCCTTTCTTCCTATTATAGTTTGCAAATTCCAAAGCGATGGTGCTAATTCAGAAGTCAGCATTCTGAACTAGAAGTACAACAGTCTTGAATGCAATCACTTGATACTCATGAGCCACAGCCAATTGCCAGGGCTTCATCTTGGGGACAATGTTAGCTAATAGGTTCTAGGACTCGAGATTTTAAAGAAAGAAAAAAGGTCAAATTCACTCAAATTGTCTCAGTACTCATTTGCTTTCAGAAGAGAAGCTAGGTTTTGTATTTATCATCTTATTTTACTTTGTTGTTTTTCAAAAAGGAGACTTTGTTTTGTGATAGAAAAAAATATTTGAAGCATCTCTTAAATCTCATATTTTGTTCAAAAAAACATATTTAAATTAGCCTAAGAATATTCTCTCTCCTAAATTTGATCATGTCATGGTTTGTGAAAAGCCAGTTTTGAAAATAGTTAATCCATTCCCATCCAAAAAAGTAACGAAAAGTCTGAATATCAGATACCCGCTTTTTAAGTGTCAGAGATGAATGTTTTGTGTAAGGAGTGTTTTTCAGCATTTGAAAAATTCTTTGAATGGTCTCATACTGATAAGATAAATACTGACAAGATTTGCAGTGAAGCAGTGGCTCAAGACAGAAGTAAATACAGGTTATTGCGTCCTCTTATTTTTTTAAAATATGAATTTTTGTTACAAAGAATCCCATATTTCTAAAATGAATGTAACTCTGACACTTTGAATCTCTCTATGATTTTATAATTTACACTGCTGAGATCCAGTGCTGATTAGCTTCAATTTTTAAAAATTTAAACAATGAGAAATATCTACGGATGTTAAAAGAAATTAAATTTCTATTAGAAAACTTGAGAGAAAAAAACAATTTTCCTATTTTCTTAAACTGAACATTCTAATGAATTACATTTTAAGATCAAGTTCTAGGTTCCTGAAAAAGACATCAATTTCATGTAGTCAAGTTATAACTATAAAATCATAGGTAATCAATAAATACTAAAAATATTTCATAAAAATACTCTGAACTGATTTATTTGCTACTCATCTGAGATCCTCGGTACCACAGGCAAATATCAATTAAGACAGCCAGTTAATTCAAACAACATTGAACTAAGAAGTGAAGTATATTCAAAATAAATAAAGAAGTAAGTAATAAAGAGGTAGTAAAAACCTTAATAATAAGTAACTGATATGGGAACATCTCAGGGAAGGTCTTCCATTTCTGCTTTACAAATATGAGAAACACAGAGAACTAAATGACCAGGTTATTTAACACCTACTGAGTTCTTAGAGAAGGATCTAGAGAAAAATGTAGGAAGCCACAGGCTAAAAATCTTGACCTTAGCGGTAGGAGACACACTGAAAATTCTAATAAGGGCAGAACAAGGGAACACCTGGACAGTTACTTAATTAAGGATCTCAGCATGAGTTATAAAGAGATATCAGGATGAGAAATTATTCCAAGATTTAATTGTAAAGGCTGACTGTCAAAAATGCCAGACATTTCATCCTGTCTATATTTGGACTCTATTTTAAAACATATAGCCTTGAGTATAGAATACAGAATCAGAACTAATTTTAAAACAACCACAACAAAACACTGGTTAAAGCCTCCTAGTGAAGATAGCTGAACAAAATGCCAAATTAGATACAGGTACTTCTTTAGGCACTAAATCGGTATTTTAAATGTAGTGACTACTCCCTGGCTCACTTAGTATGATTAACAAAGTGAAGCAAGGATCTAAGTTAAAATCACTGGCTTTCATCATGAGATAGAAGATTAAAGTCGGCTAGGACTTTATGCGAATGATTTTTTTTTAAAGTATGGGAAAGTGTAATATTAACTTCAAGGAAAGGAATAATATAATTTAGAATATACTGCCCCAACTAGCTGAAGCACAGATCCCAGTGGTTAGAAAATACCCACAGCAGCCAAGAGAAATCACAGAGGCTGTGGTGGGAACACATAACTCTGGGATCAGTTTTCCTGAGGATTAATCACCAGACAACCAGTTCCTTATGCTATGGCTTTCTAGAAGTCACACACCTATGTTCCTATTCAAAAATGAAGACCACTTCCTTACCTATCTCAAATAGCTGTTAGTTGAATTAACCATCAAGTATCTAAAGGAATGACAGAAATCAAAATTCTTTCCCAGGCCACTGTCATTATGATCTCTATGTTGTGTCACCCTGCCACAACCAAAAAAAAAAGAGAATTTCTAAATTGTGTTATAATCATTCAGAAACAAGTTATTCTTCCTTGCTAGACTATAAGCTCCTTGAAGACAGTTATTTGTTAATCTTTATATTTCCCTCAGCATCTAACAGAAATGCAATTAATATCTGTTGAACAAATTAATTATTACCAACCTTTTCCCAGGTCATAAGATTCTTCCCATAACTGGCCCAATCAGACAGTCCTGACAAGTAAATAAACATGAGCTTCTCCCCATAATGTTATTAGAAGGTAAAACACAAAGCAGAAATTGGTTTGTGGCAATCCAAAGAGCACGTGTATGCTACCTTGGAAACCATTAGATTTCCACTAGGTTGTGTTAGGCAAATGGCAGAAAGATAAAAGATATGGTTTTTTCTGCTTATGCATCACATCAGAAAAGAATGCTTAGGCCACCATTTAATTGCTATTTCCTACATCCACTGATACAATTGTACACAACATCCTTGAACAGCAGCCGTATTGGTGCTGTTTATAAGAGAGGGGCGCATTTGCAGCATTTTAAATTCCATTTTCAAGGAGGAAAGTATCTAAGTATAATCAGATGTGAGTAATAAAATACACTGACCTGGATCTGTTGCTGCAGGAGATTAATTTTGTGCTGCTGTTGCAGAAGTTGCTGCTGTTGTCTTGCAATCTATCAGAAATAAAGTTTCATTAAGTTAAAATGAAATGCTTACACCTTTGCCATTACCTCAGGTGTCTCTCCTGGTATTACAAGAATGCTTTACTGCACTTCTAGTGAGAGAGTTTCTATAAAATGAGAGAGGCAGAATCAGAAAGTTGGAGAAAAGAAAAATTTTCAAACAGGTGCCATATCTCTGCTTGCCCCTAACTCTTTTTATCGGTAAGTGAAAACTGCCCCTTGTATTACATTTGTGAGCAGTTCGTCTGTATCTGCACCAGTCATCTGGAAAGAAGGGGAGTTCTGAAATCGGATCCTTGAAGAATAAAAATGGAAAAACTCTGGCCACGTTTTTCTAAAGCACTTAATTTGGATATAAAAAGTAAAATCCATAAGTAAAGACAGGAAAGAACTTTCTATTAATTATGATATGGTTGACTTCAGTGAAACCTTTCCTGATGTAAAGACTTTCAGAATTGGTAAAACTTAACAAATATCATCAAGAGACTGCCAAAAACACACAGCAAAAAGTGAGAAATATCTTTTTGTTGATGTACAAATGTACATCAATCATGTGACGTACAAAGCATTTTTTAAAACAAAATTCAATATGTATCCTTTTGACAGTAATGTGTTCATTTTAGAGGACAGGATCCACATACAAATGTTATACTCCCTTGCTCCATCCAACAATCAAATTCACCATCTGAACACATCAGTTGGTCTCTAAAAAGAAATATTAAGCACTTAATGCAAGCCCTGTTGCGGACTGAATCTGCCCTTCAGGAGAGCAAACAACTTCTTTAGGATAATGGTGGTTACTATAAAACATGTGTTAGAAATCGGGCTGTTTATTGCCTCAAAAGCTGAGCTACTATGGCTTGAAGCCCAGGGGGATGCCCTTAGTGAGGACATACTCACTCCAACCTAGGAAGCCAGAGAGAAAAGTGACCAAAGAGGACTTAGAAGGACTTGGTTTAGTGGTACCCTATAGGCAAAAGTTATGGTTTTTCCCAAAAGCCAGTATTCTAGAATACTGGAAACATGTGTGGATCAGCCCCAGATGTATGCTTCCTGAGTTTTTTCGATGCTTTAGCCTAGAGCAGAGGGGAAAACACCCAAATCCCATTTTCATTCAGCAGAAGAACACAAAAGAGCAGTCTGCTCCCAAATGTTGCTTCCAGATTTCTGGTGATGACAGCCTCGCACAGGAAGTCATGATACAGCTGTCCCTAACATAGGCTAACAGTTTGAGAAATGGGACCATTTCTCCCCAAAGCCTCATCCGCCAAATGGAAACAGTATTTAATCAGGTTGGAAAGGTCCACTTTGCTTGTCACCATTCAAATCAGAAATGGACAACTCACTCTGCCGCTCTAGGTATAGAGGCTGGATCCTCTGAATATTTATTTCCTCTTAGCAAACCAGTGAAACACCAGTAGGCATCTCATATTGATGGTCGCTCCTAAATGATAAAGTGCTGCATAGAAATGCATCCCGAACAACCACAGTGCAATTACTATCTCCCGCCCTAGACGTATGGGTTTGACACAGTGAAGTATGGTACATAAGCACCATGTGGCTCAAATTCTGAATTTTATTTGCCAATCGGTTGAGCTACATGCTCGCTTCATTGAGCATGACAACCTAGTTTTAAGTGTCATTTAATTTTCATTTTGAAATATAATTACAAAGTGTTCACTGTAAGATATCACTCGTCTGCAAATGTGTCAAGATTAATTTGTGCTAGCTTATTCACAAGTGTCAATAGTTAATTACTGTGTCATCTCTGGATGGCTAAATGACATTCTAACTTCTGATTTTTTACAGTGTTCCTTTATGTTATTTTCCATTAGAGGCTGAGTCCATATTCCTACATGTGGGCAAATATTCAAGCATATAAAATACCAGACGTCACAACTCATTAAAATCAACAGAGCATATATTGCTTTATATATACCCCTATAAAATACATTTAACTGAAAAGATAATTCCAGTAATAATGTCAGATTCCTAAAAACTGCACATTAACTTGGGTCTGTCTCATCTAAAGCACCAGGGACTACTCTATAGGATCACTGTTAGATTAATGCCCTCTTAGGAGACAGGAAAAACATTTGGGAAAGTGATTTATTTTTTAAAAGATGTACATTTAAACTTTGCTATTTTTTCTTCTTTCTCACTTCAAAATCAATGAAGTCAAATTCTTACGGGAGCCATGTGCTAATTTGTTTTTAATGATTTTACCTATGCTATAAATAGAATGATCAGATAATGTAGCATCCAAACCAGGACTACTTTGCAAGTGGAAGAGGGGAGTATTGATATTTACTATGGAAACAGGAGTTATGCAGGGCTATTCCGGGAACACTGAGATGTGTCACCCTAAGATGTGTCACCTAAAACATTGGACCAGTGGAAAGATCCTCAGAGTTCTTCTACACTAGGACCCTCTTTTTTTGGATAAAAAGAATAAGTCCCAGAGAGAAGCAACTTACTCATGGTTAAGCTACACTGGGAATACATGTGCTGCCTATGTGAATAAGTATCCCTGAGTAATAAACCCAATCCAAATGTTCTGGAACAATGTTATTTCAGTTATGCCCCGTTGCTATGATGTCTTTCTTTGTCCTCTACATATTCCCTCAGTATTCTTGAAGACCCTGATTTCCAGAAGGCTTCTCTCTTTCTTTCCTTCTTCTTCTTTTTTAGGAACACTTAGGACAAATAAAGCAATCAATGTGATTCCTCGCTGAGCTTGGCACATTCCACATCTCCAGTACATCAGCTCCTTTTGCAGGGCTCACCTGTTCTTGCTGTTGGCGAGCAAGGTCCATTTGCTGCCGTTGTTTCTCAATTTGTGAGGCTGCCAGTTTTTTCTGTTCGTCATGCGCTGCCAGGAGCTGCTCCCGTAAACTGATCAGCTGGGTAATCATGGTAGAGAGCTGCCGTTCTTTTTCTGCCAGGCTCTCAGGTGTACCTAAAATGGAAGCAAGAAGATATCTCACAAGTTTGAGAAAAGTCTGAATGAATTGAGGAAAGGGTGTGAGGGGGGCAGATTTAGAAAGGGACTACCCCCTAAGACACTTAAATGTCTGGGACAATAACTGGAGGTCATTGTGACAGCAGGAACACTACAGAGTAGGAATGGAATGAAGACCAGGGTTAGTCATTGCCTCTGCCAAGACACAGTACTGTGGCCAGTAAAATTCTCATTCATTCTTCCCTCTCACTCTTTAAAACAAAACAAAACAAAAGCAGATCTATCCCATTCTCTCTCTTTCATCACACTCCTGCTCAATTATCTGATCAAGCTAGAAAGCCAATGATATGTAGTACTAACGATTAGAAACTCTGGGTTGTATTAATAGTCTATAATCACCTCTACCCTCAGTGACTAACACAGGATCTAAGACATAGTATGTGCTTAATACATGTTATTTAAGGAAATTTCTGATCCTTGCCCTCATAAAATTTTTCTACTGTGAAAAGATCTGTCTCTGAAGCTCAGAAGTCAGGGGTCACTGTCTTGCCCATGGAAAGAGTCCTACAGAGACAGAGAGGGGGGAAAAAAACTGCCTTGCCTCAGGTAAGAAAGGATTGAACCTGATTTTTTTTTTCTTGTGAGGGGATCAAACTAAAATTCCCAAGTTCATCCTTAAAGGAAACAATGTTGCTTGGGGGGCTCCCTCACCCCTTTGTCATTTGTCATTCTTCAAAGGAAAAAACACCCATTCAAGGTTGAAAAGGTTACACATGAGGATGTGCTATTTAATGAATATGATGTCAGTGAACTCCTATGGCATGCACTAACGCCTGAGCCATCTTTGTGGGCAAATTGCACAGCTCTCCTAAGTAAAGGGTACAGAATCCTTTTGTGAGTCTAAATTAGAGCGTTTTACCGCAGCATAAGATAAGAATTTCAACCCACTGTATTTGAGTCACACAGGTTTCATTATGAAGAAGTGATCTATGATTTGAACGCTTTTCAGAAAGATGCCACCAGCTGTCAAAGGGGACAAAGATCGCCGATTTGTGAGGGTGTGGAAGAAGAGACATCCAATCTCCTTATGAAACCATCTTCATTCCTACTAGGATAATCTGAGATAAACTAAAAATATTTTAATTAGGAGGGGCCATATTTTCTGAGTGGCCCCCTGGAGAAAGGAAGCCTTGCTCTCTTTGCAAGTGCTGGCTAGCACTTGCTAATACGTGATTCCTACAAGGTAAGATTGATCTCAGCAGAGAAGCAACGACATTTAGGACCACCTTGGCATTCTTAATACCAACCCAAGTCCTAAATAAACAGACAAACTGTCAATATCTCATATCCCTTAAGGATTCACTGAGCTGAGAGATGGCCTAAAATCAAAATTAAAAGAAAAACCAGATAGTTGAAATGATGTTAGAAAATGTATTCCACAGATAAGAAACAAATACTGTATCAAGGATAGTGACCAGCTGTCCTTCTACCTATTTGAATTGATTTTCTTTCAAAGCAAGTTTTTATTTTAACAATAGGAATTTCAGAATAGTAAAAGAAAGAACTTCTTGATCCAGAAACATTAAAACACAAAAGAAGATTCCTGGACCGGATCACAAAATTTCTTCAAAGCACCACAAACTCAACTAATGTGTGTGTGTGTGTGTGTGTGTGTGTGTGTGTGTGTGTGTGTATACACACACATACACCAGCTGTCAATATACATATAAATATATATGTAAATATTCATATATATTCATATTCAACTAATGTATATGTTAATATATATGTGAATATATAATATATGAACACATGATATATATGAAGATATAAAACAAATATGAAATTAATTTATTTACTCATTTCATTCATTTTTAATTTAAAACATTTTCCTGAATGGCACCTATATGTCAGGTACTATATCAAGAACTAAGGATACCAATATCATGGCAAGAAAAAGCAGAGTTCCCTACACTCATGCAATTTGTAGTCCAAAGTGGGGAGACACCTTAATCAAGTAATCAATTACACATATAAATGTAAACCACAACTAAAGAACATTTACAAACAAGATAGATATTTAGGGGAATGTTTAACCAAGTTTGGAAGGCCCAAGTGTAGGGAAGCTATGGCTGAAAAAGTAACAGATTAACAGGAAGATGAATAGAGTTAACTAGGCAAAGAGCTGTGGTCAAGGAGCCTTCCAAAAGGAGAAAACAACTTAGGCAAAGGCCCTCTAGGGTGGAGGAGGGGGAGTTTCAGTGTGTTCCAGAAAGTGAACGAAGGTAATAAAACTTAAGCAAGGAAAATAAAGGGAAGTTAGTAGAGTACAAGATGGGGTTAGAGAGGGAGAAAAAGGCCACACCTTTCAGCTTCTTATTGACAATGCTAATAAACTTCCTATTTATTCCAAGGGTATTCCCAAATCACTGCAGTATTTTAAGCGAGGATGATGTGGTCATTCTGGCTACAGTGTGGAAAACATTTAGGAAAGCTATGGGAATGGATATATGGGATACATGCACACTTCATTAGACATATTTTTTACAGCATTCTGATCTACATGTAATTTTCTTATTATAGATGGCAAGTCAAGAAAACTTATTGGAAATTGGGAAAGTTACTGCACCATAATTCTCTATTAATAAAGACGAGCATTCATAGGAAATTTGGGGCAAGAACCAATACAAAAGTTGGATCTGGTATTTAGATTCCTGATAAAGACCAGAAAATCTTCTCTTCTCCCAGTTTAAACAATGACTTTTATACAATCATCAATGTATTCTCCTTTCTCTTCTGCACACGTTAAAAAGAAGCTGAGGATAACACATCAGTGACTTTTCAGCCTCTTCCGTTCAAGGTGAAGCCAACAAGTCTATGAACGTATTGGTGCTTCCAATACTAATAAACAAAAAAGTATATCTGAATTTACAGAATAACATTATTTAACTCAATCTTTTTACAAATCAGCATGATATTCAAATTATTAAATTATAAAAATTCAGTGACATCTAAATAAGTTTTTCAATGAACTTAAGCTGCCGCTACCTTTTCCTTAAATTTGAGGAGCACACATATATCTTGAATAGCTATGAATGGCATAACATATGCAGTTGGAATGAAATGTAGTAGTATAAAAAACCTAAAATTCTACAGGGGAAATTATACATATGGCCATTAGTCCCTTGGGGGTCGAATCAAGACGAACTCAATTTACGCCATACAATAGCTAACATTCTCTAAATGTGTAGGCTAATTTGTGTATGTGTGGTCATTTTTCTGTTCTGTTCCCATTGTATTTGTTCACATATAATGGTTTAAACCCAGGTATTTAAAACCTGTGGTGCAGGATTTTGTTTTAATTAACAGCAAATGTTTATGCTGCTGTAATAAAAATAACATCACGTCTGAATCACACTGGCCAGACAACCTACAAACACAAGTCATTTCATCTCAAAAAATATACACGTTTCATTGAACATGCAACCTTGCTATGGCAAAGGACCTACAACTGCCAGAGTGGTTGAAGAAGCAGACAATTTATGGGACATAGTGGGGCAACCTAAATACTGTCAGGCTATGTTAAGGAAGACAAAAGACCTTATAGAATGCTCTTCGGAGGCCGCTTAACTCTGTGTAGAAAATCTTGTCATAAATTATGTTTTGAGGTTTGATGAAATCAACTTGGAACAGAAAGGCGATCGTATCCTGAGGATCCGCCCAGGCCAGCAGAGGTCATCGGTAGCTGCCCGACATCATCTGTTTCACATCCTTCAGACTATCTTAAAACAATTCTCTAAAAAGCACTGCCAGAAATGTGTCTCTCCCACACAGAAGTAGAGGTAGTTTCATAAACCGCAAAAAGGGAACCAGCAAAAAAAAAAAAAAGAAAAACAACTTCTGTATACAGCTTCCCTACAAGTCAGCATGCCCGCTTTTATCTAATATCACACACAGCGTGCGCCTGACACTTGCTGCTATAAACTGTATCTATTCTCCAACTCCAAAGACAGTGCAGAAGGTTTTTGGTTTTTGTGTTTTTTTTGGTGTTGTTTCTTTTTTTTTTTTTTTTTTTTGCCATGGGGTCGTCTTTATCCCCAAACCACATCTGTCTTGAGTTTCTCTCAGATTAGTCAGGTGGATCAGTGCTCCCCAGGGCCTGCTCCAGCTGAAGTATTTTAATTTGACTAAACACCTGATTTATTTTATCTCTCCGATGAGAAAGGCAGTTTGTCTTAATAGAGCCTGTCAGCCCACAGCCCCATTCACAGCAATTTACAGGCAGCCAGGGACGCTGGAAGAGAAGAGTGCCGTGATTCTGTATTTTATCCTCCTCCAGAAAGCACCTAAAAGCAGCTATTCACTGCTACTGCATGTGGCATTTTAGAACTGAATTAGCTTTTTATTCAAGTAACTACACTTGTTGTGAATAGCTTATCTGTAAAATTGCTACATTCACTACTGATTTTATTAACCTTTGGCTCTATCACAAAATGGTCTTCAGTTAGGAAAGACCTTTAAAATTGACACATTTTTTTCTTAGGGGCCTTTATTCCCGTGACTTCAGATTTACTGAGTTTGATCCATTGAATTCTTTACCAGTTGTACTTAAAATTTTGAGTCTCAATAGGAAGTCAATAGTGCATAAATAAGGAAACACTTTTCAAAATGTGAATATGGCAGCAATTTCCCTCATCAAAAGTTTTCAAATACCATCTTTCACTATAACAGTTTCAAAATCAGCCCTCTAGCCCTTTTTAGTCATAATCTGAAGAACTTCAAAAAAAAAATTAGCTAAAATAGACTATTTTTTTAACTTTACAAAAGACTACCTGTTTCTGTAGCCAAGACAATTCAAAATTGATGAGATTTTAAGTAAAGTAAGATAATTAGGATAAATCCCTATTGAAATAGAATGAAAAGTTAAAATTAAAAATCCAGTTTAAAATTTATTTTAGTCTTTTTTTCTTGTACATTAGTTCACAAAAGTTAGTGCCACAATCTGCTTGTTAATTTTGCCCATATGAAATATCTATAATTACAATCAGCGGTGCTGGAAATAAGCCTGGACGTTGGGAAGTCACTAAAGACTCCAAAAGACTCCACATCTATACAAGGCACTCACCTTGTAGAGAACTTTTGTAAATACAGATGTGCTCACCTCTTTTACAGTATTCCCACACCTAGGACTTTCGCAACATAAAAAATTTTAAACAGGTTACTCTTTTCATAGCTGTCTTCTGAAAGTGGATGACTGATATGTGGTAATAGCTGACTTTTTCTAATGAGAAAACCCAGAAATAGGCACAGCAGTGGCAAGAGAGACAGAGTTAGAGTAAGGGAGAGAAGGTGGGAGAAGGAGGAGGGAAGAGAGGGCACAGGAATAGCTAAAGGAAATTTTGCGATTTCTCTGCTTGCTTTTTATCTCATTTTTATGAAATGAAAGGCAATGGTGTTAAAACACAGTGTTTACCAAGCCAAATAAAACTAACATCAACAAATGGCATTATCTAGAAATAAGACTTCTACCTAACCATTCTCCTTTATTGGGTCACACACTACTATAATAAACTTACTAGGACTTCACAATGAAATCATAAGAAGCCAGTTAACTAAGAGTCTGTGTTTGGAACAATGGGGAGGGGTAGCAGTGGAGCTGGAATACAGTTCTGATGAAGATATGCTTTTCCACATCAATCCTAGAAAGATTAAAGTACTTAACAGTAATTCCACAGCAGCAGTAATCAAGGAATTCAGCCAACAATCTAGAAGGATTTTAAATTAAGTTGAAAAGAAACGCTCTTAAGAGTCAATTCCCTGGTCAGTTCTAATTTTTTTTTTAAATGGACATTGTTTGAGAAGAAAGCCAAAATACAATGCTAGTCATAAAAGAAAGCTGCATTTGATCTTTTCTGCCCACAGGTAACCTGGTTAAACTGCTGTGTCTCATACTGCAGCCTCCTCACACATCAGATTGGCTCTGATGTCTCCACTTCACAAGCTCGGTCCATCACTGAGCATTGGCCTTTTTTGATATAGCCTTCTTTTAAATGTCACAAAATAGGGCAGCAAAAAGTCAACAAAAAATAAATAGGGTAAGCTGAAGAAACTAACAATCTATCAGAAGGTCCCCTGATAAAAGTTACTTTGTGGTGACTGGCTGAGAAAGGAACCCCTGTCCCAGTGTACCAGCGGCTAATTTGAGTTCTGAATCCAACAGCAGTTTTAAAAGCTTTCCACTCTAAAGGGCCCCAGTGCATCATAAAGATAAAGGATTTCAGTACAAAACCACCACAAAGACCTCTATTATCTTATCAGTCTTTGGTTACAACAGCTGAACCAATATGACTAAATTCTGAATGACTTTTTTCAAAACAGCAAAATACTGGAATTTCTTTGTTTTCGCATCAGTCAGCTATTGTCATTGCTCCCATATGCTACTGTCCATTCCTTAGTAAATAAAAAAGTTTAATAAATGCAGCAATTGTGCTCTTAGGATTCACTTAGGGACCACAGCACAGGAAGTATGGTTCATAGATTTTTTTTTGTTTTTTTTCACCAAATGTTATGAGTTTCCTTCTTAAAATGTAAACAATTCTCATTTAAAAATGTCATTAAAATCTACTGTGTACAAACAAGACAAGGATACCCAGGAACTCCTTGTATTAAGATCAAACTCTCCTGTCTATTCCCGGCACACTCACCTCTTCTTCAGCTTCCCCTCTTTCTTGCTGCAAAAGGAAGTCAATTCCTGGATCAACTGAGGTCTATTCATGTTGCAGATCCCAAAAGAGCAAGAACAATCCATGGAATTCTGCCATCTAGGCTCCTAACCTCACAGCTGGGCCTTCAGGCCATTGTGCTTTATTAGCCCATCCTTTTGGGATCCGGAAATGAAGGTATCCTGAAACATCTCTTCTTCAATATAAGACAGGCTGCCTTTACACTACTGTTCTCTATGGATGATAATCGGTCAATGGCTACATCTCCATAATTCACACATAAAAATAGCAATTTCTGGCCTTTCAGAAACAAGGAATTCTTTCGTCCGATGGGAAAACAAAAAATTATTTGTTTCGATATTGCTGAGTACTGTGTTTCCCTGAAAATAAGACCTAGATGGACAATCAGCTCTAATGAGTCTTATAATATAATATAAGACCGGGTCTTAGATTAATTTTTGCTCTAATATTATACTAAAATAAGACTAGGTCTTGCATAATATAAGATCGGATCTTATATTAATTTTTGCTCCAATTTTAAAGTAAAATAAGACCGGGTCTTATATTAATTTTTGCTCCAAAAGCTGCATTAGAGCTGATTGTCCAGCTAGGTCTTATTTTCGGGGAAACATGGTGTTACAGGATTGGCTCTTTCTCCAGGAGCTCTATTAGAATTAGGAGACAGGAAAGGAAGGATAAGAAAAATATACCTTATTTAACAAGGCATTATCTTAAAAGATTTTGTGTTATCTTATTTAATCTTCCTCCTAAATGTCCCATTGTTATTTTAGTTTCACAGATAAATATTAATAACTGAACTGTAGAGAAGTAAAGAAACTTGACCAAGTCAGAGCATGTGATGGGATTTAAATTCAGGTCTTCTGATTATTAATCCAACTATACCTGGAATCTAAAGGCAAGGTATCTTCCTTCACTTTAGACTTAGAACACATAGTAGGGAGTTTCTAAAAGTTAGGAGTAATGTTCTACGCGACCTAGAATTTTAATGCCACATAAGCCTTCGAAATTCATAACTTCTCAGAAAGCTTTTTTAACAAAATCAGAAGTTTAAAAGCTTGGCTAAGGCAACCAATCAGACAACTGAAGAGGTGAGAAAACTGAACTTGGTCATCTTATGGATGTAAAAACCAATCTTGACATAAAGTGATATGCCTAGAGTTACCCAGGAAATTAGCACCCAGCCTGGCAGTTATAATCTTGTTATGTTTGTCCCCCAAACCCTCTCTCCCCCAAACAGCATGTGGCCTGGTTCTGATACCAAACACAAAAATCACGCAGACTACGGCATTCCCAAACATTCCAGATGCTATATTTACGACAATATTTACCACACCCAAGAAAGGCTGAGAAATATACTCAAATATTTGTACACATTAAGTGTGCTGCTGCCTTGGGGTGCAGTGTGCCTGCAAACTGAGATGGACAGGTGCTAGCCAAGAGGATATTACCTGGAGAAATCTAGGAAGTACGCCCAGCGAGGTTTGAGGAAGCTCCCAAATACAACTAAGGCTCGGGACAGTTGCCCGTACAAACATACCATATACCTTGTCCATTTCTAGGGTGTACCACAACATGCATAATGTAAATAGGGAAAACCCTGCCCTAGTCCAATATGCCTCATTGTACAATAATTATAATTGATTAAACGTACACAGCAATTACTTTGTGCTAGGAAGAGCTTTATATATATATATATTATATATATATATATATATATATATGTGTGTATATATATATATACACACACACACACACATATATATAAATATGGCTATTATATGTATATATATACACATTATTTTATGTATATATATACTCATCCACAATTCTGTGTAGGTCATATTGTTATCCTCATTTTAAAGATGAGGAAACTGAGGCATAAAGAGGTCAAGCAACTTGCCCAAGTCCTAAGCTATTCAAACCATGTATCTAAGATTCAAAATCAGGCAGTTTGACCACAGATTCTGTCCTCTTACCCACTCTGATAAATTGAGAATGGGACTTCTAAATGATCCACCTTCTCAAAACTACTTCACCCAGCAGATAAAGTTGCTGAAATTCTCCTTCTAATCTATTTGTTTGGTTCTTTTTTTTTTTCCAACACAGTGTTTCCTGAGGTCCTTACAAAAAAGAAAGAATTTACCTAAGGAAGTATCTATGATACCCTTGTTCTCTAAGAGAGATTAGCCCACCAACACGAAGTGCTATTGACCTTTTAGTCTAAGTCACAAATTACCTACCGTTATTTGCAGTCATTCTCGTTACTAATTTAATCTCTCACTCTCATGCTCACTCTCTCTCTCGCTCTGATCTATTTCCTCCAAATTCTACATCCTGGTGTTGAGAACTCTCTACCTGGATTCCTGTGTTTAATTCCACCAGACCTAGTATATGTGGACCTGGACTCTCAAATACTGGAATTTTGGCTTTCCCTAGCAGACTGATTTGGCTGGTCCTGTGGCTTTTAGTGCTCTTTTTTGCTCCACTACGAATCCCCCATTCCAGATCTGGCATCACGAAAGGCATCCTAGCCCCCAATTCCTTGATCAGCAATCTAGACAGCCCAGTCCAGGTCATCTTTTTCTCTGTATTGTTTGTAGGTATCAGGACAGCCCAGTCAGCCCGGCTGTTGCCAGTGCTAAGACTTTGCTGGGAAGGCGGGCTGAAAATGTTAAGTTAAAACAACGCTGAACAACTAAGGGAGACTGTATGTATTTTTACATAATCATAGACAGTTCAGTTTCTCAAATTACAATACTGAGTTTCTGACCAGATAACAGGCCAGTACTACAGATTCCACCCATCACAATCTCAGATTATGAGTCTGTAGAGGAAAAATGGAAATGGAAATTTCATATTGATTCTAAAATTGCTGTGTTTGTTTTTTTTTCAATTGTTCTTTCTTTTTTTTTTTTCAATTGTTTTTTCATAGTTGAATACAGCTGGATAAATAGCATATTCTTTCCATTCTCAATTTTCATTTTAACAATGATTTCTGGGTACAATAGGTGCTACCATTATTGTCTAATGGAAGCACATTATGTTCAGAAGACTTTTGTGAAGGTTATCTAATGTTTCCCATTTTGAAGTCACAATGTTCAGTGCACAGATATTAAGGAATGCCAAAGAAAGAAAAAAAATTAAAACCGGGTCCAGAAATGATCCAGAGTCTCCCATCAAAGGATTATTTTGAACATGCTAAAGGAGAACATGAACAAGAGATTTACAAAACATTTCTATCCTTTTCCTTTTAAAAATTAAATTAAAAATCAAAGTTTGTTTGTCCAACCTATAAACAAAAAGTAGTTTAGTCACAAATAGGATGTGCTATTTTCATACTGGGACATTCTCTTACAAAGGCAGAGAAAAGCATGATTCAAGGTTTTAAAACAGAATCACTTTAAACAATAATTGTAGATTACAAATGGAATGTTTAAAGAAGTTTATAAAAATCACTTTCTAATGTAACTTTAAAATGTTCATGGTTTTACAATTGTCAGATGAATACAATAAGCATTTTTAATTAAATTTTTTAACTTGAAGGCAAAAGCTGCATATGTGATCCAGAGGCAAGACGGGGAAAATATATTAATATTGGAGAATGCCACCCACAATCAATGTGGCAGTACTGAAAAATAACCACGGTGGTGCTAGACACCACCTTTTGAAGAGGTAAACAAGAAAACGATTACAATAGCTGCATTTAAGGGCGATACTTAAAAAGATCTTTGCTTGTGAAGGATGATTATAACAACAGCGGTCCCAGAAGAATCGCAGAGGCAGCAAGCTCTGCAAAGGCATACCGCAGATCTCAAGCACATCCTCCCTGCTGGACTCTCTTGGCTCCACACCCAGATTTAAAGACTTGGTGCGAATTAGATAAAAATCTTAATACTGCTCATAAACCGACGGAGAAAATTAGTGGGGAGGAAGAGCAGATGATAGTCCACCATGGATACTTCTTACTTGCCTATTAGCTCCTTAAGGGCAGCGTCCATGTCACATGTATCGCTATGACAAAGCACAGACATAACCACATTGCCTACCACATATTTTGTGCTCAGTCAAGTTGAAATGGACTAATAACCAACTCTCAATCAGTAGTTCCTAGAATGGTGGGAGGTAGGCAGGAATTAAGAAACCAGAAGGAACTGCTCTGAACTTCAGCATTATTTCAGCCATATCTGAGTTGCCCCCAGTTTGGTAAGCACTGTAACTGACTGAACTGAATGGCCATCTTCATTACTGTGTAAGCAGTAGAAAATCAAATCTAGTAAAAAGTTAATAAAACTTGAACAACTAAAGAAATGTAGAGGCAGATTCAATAAACTTTTGGGTTTTTTTTTCTTTTGAGCACATATGATTGTTTAAATACTTTTTATGTGCTAGGGTTAGTACTTAGCATTTTTATCTGTTTCAACAAATGGGGAAAATGAAGAAGGTTAAAAATATATTCAAAATAATGTAACTTATAATCAATAAAGCCATGATTCTAAGTCAAGTGGTCTGATCACCAAGCCCAAATTCTTTCCAGTAAATCACAAATGTTTCTGGGGGGAAAAAAATTACAACTACTTTAAGACTTCATACATAGTCTTCACGAAGTCCTGTTATTTTTTTTAAAGTTAAATACCTTGTTGGTAGATATGATGGTATTAAAAGGCAAACTAATTTACATTTAGGACAATTAAAATTTAATATTATTCAATATCTTGTAAAGAGTAAATGAAGTCTATGGCTAAGGGGACTGAATGTACATAAACAGATTTGAAAATTCTCTACTTAGAAAATTCTCTACCTAGAAATTCATCTTTGAATCTTATGAAAAAAATTCAAACAAACAGGTCTATGAACACAAACTATGATTTAGAAGGCAGAATCAACTAAAGAACTAAACAAATTATGTGGACTAAGTAATTATACAGGAAATATTTCAAAGGAATTTATATTATTGTATTCACCCTTTCTTACATTACCTTTTTCCAATAAAATGGAATTATATGCCAAGACACTATAATCAGAGAACCGGTTCTAATTCTTAATTGACAAAAGAAATAACTGCTAAAGAGTTTACAGTTGATTGGCCAACTCATTTACCTGTCCTTATGCCACCAAAACTTTTTTAGGAGGGTGTTTTTTTTTAAATATACTTTAGATGACAAAATCTATTCTTCAGGTGAATTTCAAAAGTTGGGGAAATAATCCTGACTTTGTCACTATAGACTGACTGAGATCAGTGTCTCCTAACATTTTCATATCTATGGCTCTTACCTAGTTTTGTCACTTTATATTTTGTATACTTCCACTAGCCAAGAAGATTTTGTTAAGCTAATTCATGTTCTATAGTTTGTTTAAGAAAACAGTACGAGTACTGAATAAGCTTTTACAAGCTACAAGCAACCTCATTTGAAATTTCTGCTTTACAACTTGTAAAAAATAATTTTAAGTTAAACAGATATTTGCAGCTTGTTTCTTTTTACATCTACAAGTGTAAAACAAAGGTGAAAAAATTTCAAGTGCTCACTGACTATGAAAACAATGCATTCTTACCATCTTATTGACACATCTATAGCATATCCCTTAATCTTTTTCAAAAATGTTAATAGGTTCCTTTCTGTCTGCATATTTAATGTGCTGTGATTCTAGTAGTACTCAATTCTCATGCACCATATTTTTTGTTGTTGTTATAGTTCATGACAAAGACAATTTACTTGAAAACCTTTTTGGCAACAATAACATATAAAATCTTCTGATTTACCTGAAATGTCATTTGTCTTTTAATTTGTTTACTATTCGCTATTTCCCCAGTACCTATAAACAGTTCCAGACACATAATAGGTCCTCAATAAATACCTCTTGAAAGGAAATCTATTATGTAAATTCATTCATATAATTTATCATCCAAATTAGAAATTAAGAAATTAGAATTAAGAAATGCATTTCCTAAAGAAAAGGAGGCACTGTTAATTAGTACATTCAAGAACACAGGTATAAACCAGGACAATAAGTACATATGAGGACCTTAGTCAAAACGTATTCTCACTTAATGTCAGTTTCTGAAAAGTAATATATAAACAGAAACTTATAGTTGATAAATAAACTTCATAAAAATTTCATGATATAAATTTTATGTTGTTGGTAAGCCTGAAATATGGATGACACCATTTTACAGAATAAGTAGACTCAATCCATCACTGTCAAAAACATGTAGAAACTAATTATATATATATATATATATATTATATATAATAGACTTATTATTTAGAGTATATCTAACAAGGTAATCTTGGTTTTATGAAGCTTGTACAAATGCTCCTATTTGCCAAGTAATTTGAAGAGAAAATTTTAAGTTAGCATTCATAAAAATAGTCAATCCATTTTCCATGAAGTTTAATTTCCAACTAAGGGGATATTAAGGTCATGTGAATTTTTTCCATTTTAGAAGAGACTAACATAACTTTACTTAGTAATTAACTAAATAATACAAAATAGACCATGTAAAAAATGAGAATGTTAACACATCTAAGTCTTACATTATATCATTATGAATTTTAATTTTGAGATTAAATACATGTTTGTCTTTCATATGATGAAAATATAAACATATAAATCAATGAAAACTTATATTTGCTTCTTAAGATTCTAAGGCCTTGGGTTATACATAATGAAGAAATAATGAAAATTATTGTAAATGAAGACTAACGCAAAGTCCTGCCTAGCACAAAATAAGAAATTTCTCACTTATTTTAAGTCGAAAATTCAACCCAATTTTTGGAAGTCTAGACAAGACTTACATTCAACAAAAGCCATAGATGGCCTTAGAATACATTCCATGGGTAATATATTTTCCCCAGTTCTACAAGGCAGTATTAGAAAACCTACATGCCTATAATTATTCCAGAATTTTATAGTTACATTTCTAGAAATTAACAGCAATATTGTTTACCCAATTTCTTACTCATGTAGAAAAAAAAAAATTTCCCAAATTATATTAATAGGAGCATGAAAGGAAACCATCAATATCTCCAGAACTGAGCTACATTTGAGTCTTAAATTATATTTTCAAGCTTATAGATAGGCAGTTCTAATCAGACATTGCCAAGCATAGCTTTGAAAAAAAGGAATTGAAAGGTTCTAAAATGAAATACAATTCCTGCCCTAATCCAATAAATAAATGTATTTGATAAAGTATAGTTAATTACTAAAGACTACCTGGAATTAAAAAAACTAAAGAATCTAACCAAATGAAAATAAAAAAAGTGCCATGAAAGCAAGAAAACACTAAAATACAAGAAAACCTATTAAATGTGATTTGGGAAAAGGGGTTCTGCCATTCCTGGAGCTTTTCGGGCACTGCTTTATAGGGATACCTGAGTTATGCTATAATGGTATTAGTTCAAAGTAGTGAAAGCTACACCAAATGCAGTACAAATAGGTTGGGGTTTTTTGATTGTTTTGTTTTGTTTTGTTTTTAAGGATAAAAGTCTAAAACTAAAGTGAGTATCAATTAAGAATTTTCAGGACTGCACGATCCAAAGGCAAGTGATTCAATCACTACAGTCCAATATAACTAAATAGAGATTTGGTATGAGTTTAGAACCAAATTCAGTTAAACAATAACTGTTAACATTTGTATGAAAAATTTAATTTTTCAACATCTTTCTCTAAGCAAAGAATGGATTAGCCAATTCAGAGCAGAATAAAAAAAGGAGCAACAGTAACTCAAGCATATCTCAGTCTTTTATGGGGCAAGGACATGAAGGAAAAGAGACTCTCCAAAGAAGATTCACAAGTTAGAGGCTTTCGCCAATGTATACCAGGTAATAAAATATACTTCGGATTCAGGCAAAACACTTCCAAGTTTTAATTATCATTGCAACAAACCAAAGACAAGTGAGTTCCTAGATTATCAGACATGGTTATATTTAAATGTAAACACTTAAATCCATTCATGAGCTAAATATAAACATCTGAAGTAGCTGCTGTTTGGAATTTTCTGTGCAACTGAGAGAACTGGCAATCAAGAGTTGACTACATATACTCTTTTGTTCCCTCCATTTGTTCAAATGAACTGAATCATCAAGAGGAGCTTAGACCTCTCGGAAAAAGCCGAGAAGAATTTTCTCTGGCAACTCAAGAAATACGAAGCAGAGATCATCAGCAAGGGTGAGGTGATATTATTATTACTATCATTCATTTCATTATCAATACAAAATAAAAACCATGGTGGAAATTCTACCGGGTTAGTAACTCTACCAAGAAAAAAATATACAGCAAGTTATTATTCAGAAATAGGCTACTCTTTTTAACCTTTTATTTGAGTTAGTAAAGTGATAAAAATCTATCATAAAAAAAAGTCTTAGCCTAAAAGTTATGTCAAAATTTGTTTATAAAGTCATTAAATATTTAGGTTGTATAAGGTGAGTAGACATCAGTGATAAGATGGTTTCAGCTAATCTGTACATGAAAATAAGCTAGACATAATAATCAAAATAACCAAAAAAGTACTAGAAAGTGCTTTCACATACATTAGGTTTTTTGAGCCTTAAAACCTCTCTGTAAGTAAGGTAGCTATTATTAAACGCCATCACCAATTTACAAAATAAGAAAAAGACACAAGATTTACCTAAAAATCATACAGCCAGAACTTACACCCTAACTTCAAACCTATTTCCCTTTCCACTTGAAAACAGCCTATTTTTCTAGACTGATATTGTAAGAATAAATTTTGTTATCTTGAAGTTTCACAGTTCTCATTAACATCAAAGTAACAATGTGCTTATTTTTCCCAGCCTGAAGTCCTAAATTGACCCCGTACACTGAAAAACTAGAAGGAGTGTGTATGCGTGTGTGTGTGTGTTTGTGTTATGTTGGGGTGTGCGTTATGTATGTCTGAATAGCCCCCCAAGTATTTCCCAATTTGAACATAAAACAAACAGTTGTTACAAAGCTCATTGCATATCTGAGCTCTTTAAAGGGAGAGGGAGAGCATTATGAAAGAAACACATCTTACATTTTTTTCTCAAACCCAGCTTATTTGTTCCCCATTATTTTCCATCACTAGTTCTACCGCCATCGATCACATCTGAAAGTGATTTTTTTAAAAAAATCTCTTGTCTATTAAAAAATAACTTGAAATGTTTAAGTATACTTATTTAAACCATCATAGACTCAGAAAAACAATGTAAAAGAATCAAAGAAATCATTCGACTCCCAAGTTTCCCAAATCAGGAAGACGAAAACTAGAAGGGGAAAGTGACAGCCTGATGTCACTTAGCTAGTGGCAGAGTTAGGATTAGCACCTAAAAGTTCTGATTATCAGTTAAAAACTTCTTCTACTGAAACATGCCACCTCTTAAAAAATCAAGTGACATCATCTACTTTAAATCTTTCAGAAGATAGTTTTCTTTTGGCAATTATTTTCCTCAATCCACTTAAGCACCATCGATTCTTTACTTATTTTAGCATATTTTCAATTCCTCAAGTCTATCACGTAATCTAACAATGAAATGCCAAATGACACAAGCAATCAATAGGAAAATATTTTAACACACCTTTTCCAATGATACTACTAAGACTTTCACTCTAGAATTTCAGCATATGAGTTTTCATATGTGCTGGTTTAGGAAAATTAATCACAGTTTAATACACATTTTTTTCAGGAATAGCAAGTCAGGATAGGGAAAAGAGTTACATATGGATTTTGAAAGATTTCAGTAGTGCCCACCATTGATCAAGTTTAACAAGTGGAATATTATGGGCCACAGGAATCTTTACACTTCATTGGCCCACATATGAGTATTTGAAAACTTGAGTACCTGAGGGGTTCTCCAGATCCTAATTTCGTTTAAATAAGAGCAAGAGCTATATAAAGAATGCTAGTCTAAGCTCCTCAGGACACAAGGTGTCATCAAAACAGCAAAAAAGTGATAAAGAAAAATCAGTGACATCTTGGGAGTGTCGGACAACAGAAATGCATAAAGTTAGGAGCCTTAATAGACAAAACGCTTAATAGACAAAAGGCCAAATAAATCATGTAAGTATAAATTTAGTAAGAGTTTGTTGTTTGTTAGTATACAAGGAATGATAGAAATAGAAAAAAATATGATGCTCATCTTCTAACTTCCAAGGTATTTAATAAGAGTCATTAGAGTACATAAAAGTATCTTACTGTCTGTGAAGATGTACAGTGAAAAGTAACTGGAATATAAATCAGGAGATCTGGGTTCTAATTTCAGTTTTGCCATCTTGTACAAGTAGCTGTCTGAGCCTCCATTTCCCCACCCATAAAATGAAGATGGACTAAACAATCTATAAGGATACTACGGTTATGGGTTATAATATTAGAATTGTTCCTTGAATGTAGTCTCTCTGCAAGTTTAAATTTTTATGAAAATCATTCAGTCTTGCCTGTACCTGTAAAGATTATTATTATCTTGGTAGCGTGAGAAAAAATCATTTATGTTACCAAGAACTATGAATCTAAACTTATTGTATATATACACATATTCATTAGATTAACATTATCTATTAATGTACAACTCAGTACTAACTTTTCAAATGTGATTCTTTAAGTTAATTTTGAGAGCAAATTTCACTGAATTAAAAAAATCGTTTTCTTTTATAATGTGTGCCATTAAAATCAATGTCAGTTTGACTACCAAACTCAATAATTCACAAAATATATTTTTACCTCTGTTTACAAAAGAGAAACCTCTAATGGAAAAAAAACAAAATGCGTGTAAGTTGGACTTTCATATTCTGTAAATGAAGAAATGCACCCCATTTTTTGACTTATCACTTTTACTTGTTAGCTCACTAAGTTTTTTCGTATATTTTAATAATAATCAGATTGAAGAAGCAGTATGGTGAAGTGTTTAAGAGCATGGGCTCTGGAGCCAGATTATCTAGTTTTAAATCTCAGCTTTTCTCCTTCCTAGGGCTGTAACTTTGATCTTATTGATCTCTTTTATAAAATTGAAATAGTAACAGAGTGCTGTACAGACAGATCAACTGGGTTAACGCAAGTTAATACATGTCAGGTGTTTAGAACAGTGGTTTCACATAGTAAACACTCAGCAAATATTTGCCATTGGGGTCAAATAATGTCTATGTCAAAATCCATTTTAGAATCTATCCTAAAACGATGTAGCAGTTACATGAGAAAGAAATCTTATGATTTACTTTATTCCAAGTGTTTAATAAAGTTCAAAAAAATCACAGACACTTTCACTGACTATAAAACTTCACTTCATTACAAACCTCCTGAAAGTTGGAAACTCAGGCCCAGTAGATATGATTGTGTCACTCTCCTTGTTAAACTCTTCAATGACTCTCCACTAATGAACTCTAGACTTTTAAAAATGGCTTATGTACCTCTTGATGAGCTTGCCTTTGTTTGCCCACCTAGCCTCATCTCTCACTTTTGCTGTCCAACTATAATACTTAACCACCCCAACTACAAATGTACACGTACATACACACACTATTATCACTAAAAACATGAAATTACCCATAAAAGTAATTTTGCATATTTCTGGTCTCACCCATATTCTTCACATTGCCTAAAACATTCTTCCACTGATCTTTTCTACTATAGTATTACTTTGAAAGTAAGAAACTAGGAAAAAAGCAAACCTTATTAATAGAGGGATGGAGAAACAAATTATTCTTCATTAATAATTAGGAATATTATGCAGACAACCCTTAAGATAATGTAAGGAATTAATTCATAATGTAACAAATACATTTATTGAGTACCTTCTCTGTATTGTTCTAAATTCTGGAGATTAGTGAACAAAACAGACAAAAATTTTATCCCCCCAAATGAGAAAAGTCTAACTTAAGTTAAAAAAAAAACAAACAACAAATAGTGTAACATATTTTTATTTTAAAATTTGACTTTTAAAATAGGCTAGCAGGGGCAGAGTAAGGCTAGAATTTTATGTTATTCTTTTTATACTTCTATATTGATATTGTACAATAGTATACATCGATAACTGTTATATACAATTCTTGGAATTATTAAGAATATGAGTATAGTATGTCTTGCTCAAGCTTAAGTAATTTTTTATGAGTTATTTCTCCCCAACATAAAAATGAAATTACTTCTACTAAATGTCAATTAAAGAAAGTTAAGGGAAAACAATTCAGGTTTTAAATAATTGTGTGTACATTGCATAATAATCAAAGATTTAAAAATTATATAAATATTTAACTTCCTGGGAACAGAATGCTTATTCCCTTCACTACCATTACATTTAAATCGATTGCTTGACTTTCATACATTCAACTCGTATACTTTCTCAAAAGCACTTTGGATACCATCAGGGTATGAATATACTATATTCATACACCTAAATCATATGCATAAAACTATGTTTACAATATTACTATGATCTTTTTGCCTTTTTTACTGTACTGACATTTACCTTAATGGTGCAAAAGCAATGAAGAGTAAAATTGCTAGAACCTTACCATAAATCCAGCCAGTGACACTGAGCTGTATTAGTTCGTGGTCACTGATGTCTTTGGGACAACACACATGTATTTTCTTACATGTCAGTTTCACTTAAGATTCTTAATGAAACAGTAAAAAAACATTAATTTTTTAAGTCGCAACTTAGAATATACATTATAAAATATGTGTAACCTAATAGAAAGTACATAGACAGTGTTTCTGCTACATACCAAAATACAATGGTTTTCCTGAGGAAAAGACTTATGTAATTCCTCGAGATCCAAACTAATCACTTTTTCTAGAGAACATCATTTTCACTTACAGGCAAAGAATGGTGATTCAAACTTGAATTTTTAAAAAGAAATTGTCTAAAACAAGATACAAAGTCAGCCTTTCACGTTAAGAAAAACAACTGATTGTATTTGTTTTCAATAATAAAATCTGTGCTTTCAAATTAACAAATGTGATATTAATGGATGTGACTTTTTTGCTGTTGTATCAGGAAATCTGTCACATTTGGAAGCTCTGTCTAACTCAGTGATCCAACATTTTCCAAATGACCAATACATGATAATCATAAAATAATATAATGGTAAAGATCCATTCAAAATGTAGGTTAGACCAATGGAATTTAAAATAATGTAATTAATATGAAAAAATCATTATGTTTCAGATTCCAGATTACAATTAATTTTTATACTACTTTAAACTGTATTGCAAAAAAGAATATCTGTAATTATCTGGAAAAGTTATTAAATACTTAATTTCCTAAACACATATATGTGTGTGCTTCATGTACTTCACATTGTAATAGACTGAATATTGAAGCAGACCAGAGAATTCAACCACTTTCTATTATGCCTGACATTAAAGAAATTTTCAAGAAAGTAAAATAATGCCACTCTTCACACTAAATTATATTTTTAGACATTATAATTATTTTTGTAAAACTATATTTATTTTTAACAAGTAATAAGTGTATTGTTATTTTAATGAATTAATAAATATTTTTTAAATTTCCTTGGTCTTAATTTCTAATACTAAACATATGAATAGACAAAAGTCACATAAACAAAGGCTCTTTGGGTCCTCATTAATTTTTAAGAGTACTAAAAGAGTCCTATGGGGACAGCCAGTTAGCTCAGTTGGTTAGAACGTGGTACTCTTTTTATTTTATTTTTTATTTTTTTAAAAATTTTACTGGGGAAGGGGAATAGGACTTTATTGGGGAACAGTGTGTACTTCCAGGACTTTTTTCCAAGTAAAGTTGTTGTCCTTTCAATCTTAGTTGTGGAGGGTGCCGTTCAGCTTCAAGTTGTTATCCTTTCAGTCTTAGTTGTGGAGGGCGCAGCTCAGCTCCAGGTCCAGTTGCCCGTTGCTAGTTGCAGGGGGCGCTGCCCACCATCCCTTGAGGGAGTCGAACCGGCAACCTTGTGATTGAGAGGATGCGCTCCAACCAACTGAGCCATCGGGAGCTCAGCTGCAGCTCAGCTCAAGGTGCCGTGTTCAATCTTTAGTTGCAGGGGGCACTGCCCACCATTCTTTGCGGGACTCGAGGGATTGAACTGGCAACCTTGTGGTTGAAAGCCCAGTGGCCCATGTGAGAATCGAACCGGTAGCCTTCGGAGTTAGGAGCACGGAGCTCCAACCGCCTGAGCCAAGCACATGGCACTCTTAACAACAAGATTGCTGGTTCAATCCCCACATGGGCCACTGTGAGCTGCACCCTCCACAACTAGATTGAAACAACTACTTGACTTGGAGCTGATGGGTCCTGGAAAAACACACTTAAATAAATAAAATTAAAAAAAAAAAAAAGTCCTAAAATTGCTGACCTATATTTAAGCAATTCTGAGCTACTAGTCTCACGGGTCTATAAGCAAACTCAGTTAACTGTCTCCCCAATTCCTAGAATATGGTAGACACTCAAATATACGCTAAATGTAAATGATCATCGAAATATTTTGTGGAAAAATAAAAAAAATTTTGAACGAATGAAAAGTATGCATTTTAAATTAGAACTGAGTTTGAAAACTAGCTCTAACACTTTCTAGCTTTGTGGTTTTGGACAAATTATTTTATTATTTTTCCTAGACTTTGTTTCTCCATATATAAAATAAGTTTTATAATACCTATCCAACAAAATTGTTGTTAAATATTATTAAATAAGCATTATTCAATGTTGTTAAACAAAACAGTGAAGACTTGAAGAAGTTAGAACTCTTTTACACTGCTGGTAAGAATGCAAAATAGAGCAGCTGCTTTGAAAACAGTCAGTTCTTCAAAAGGTTAAACACAGAGTTACTGTATGACCAGGAAATCCACTCCCAGGTATACATACCCAAGAGGAATTAAAACATATGTCCACACCAAAACTTATACAATGTTCATAGCAACATTATTCATAATAGCCAAAAAATGGAAAGCACCTATATTCATCAACTGATGAATGAATGAATAAAATGTGGTATACTATTATATCCACATAATAGAACATTATTTGGCAATAAAAAGGAATGAAATAATGATCCATGCTACAACACTGATGAGCCTTGAAAACATTGTGCTAAGTGAAAGAAGCCAGTCTCTCTCTCTCTCTCTCTCTCTCTCTCTCTCTCTCTCTCTCTCTCTCTCTCTCTCTCTCTCTCTCTCTCTCTCACACACACACACACACACACACACACACACACGCACACTCCACATATAATTCCATTTACATGAAATATCCAGAATAGGCAAATCTATAGAGACAGACAGTAGATTCGTGGTTGCTTATGGCTGGGGAATTTGGGGGACAATGGAAGAAGACAGCTAAAGGGTAAAGAATTTCTTTGGGCGGTGATGAAAATATTATAAAATTGATTGTGGTGATAGTTACATAACTCAATATACTAAAGAAAACACCACTGAATTTTACTCTTTAAATGGGTGAATTTTATGTATATGAATTATATTTCAATAAAACCACTGCAAAAAAATAAATGAACAAAGGTAAAAATGCCTAGCAAAATGCTGACATATACTAGAAGCTCAACAAATACTCTTTGTCTTGAAAATATCTGATGTGTCTTTCAAAATCCACTGACAAACTGAAGACAGATCACAAGGGTTAGAGCAGATTCAATTAGACTATAGGAAAAATTTATACATCAGTGGTCAACAAATTCATAAAAGAAGTTCCTATCTTCTTGTCTGGCTATTTTTATTGATAGAAGTATGGATCTTTTAAGAAATCTGTGAAATGTAAATGAAAAAAAAACAGGATAGACCTTCTGATATTCCTTATAGTTATTTAATATTAACTGAAATTTAATATCTGATTTAAATTTTGGTGTCTTAGTTGAAGCTTCCTAGTGTGAAAAATGTTTAAGGAAAAAACCAGAAAATCTTGTATATGTGGTATGATAAAACTGCTTACCAGGTGATTTACTGACAACCTTCCTCGGTTAAATTTTTATGCATGAAAAAAAAATTTAAGTAATGTCTATCTGATAGTTCTTCTTTCTGTTAAAGAATCAAACATATTGTACAATAAAGTTTTTGGTGTTGTTGATCCATTTATTATAAAGCTTACTTTGAAAAAATACCCAATCTAGGCTTCTAGGTTACATGAATAATATACATATCAAGGATAATCAAGGATAATCATACTAGGAAGCATTCTATTAAGTTGGTGCAACAGTAATTGCAGGTCAAAGGTTAAAAATAATTGTTAAAATGGCAACTACTTGTGCACCAACCTAAAAGAACTACTGTCCTTTTCACTGAGAAACAAAAAACACAAAACTATGTTCTTGTCTACTTGAGTCTTATATTTGTGATGTTTAGTTAAAAGAAGAACTTTTTGCATCTGATTTTTAAAATTTATACTTGCCTATTTGCATAAGTGAGTAGACAGATCTTGTAGTCTTGAGACATAAACTAACCAGAACTCCTATTCAGAAGCAACAGCATACTAGTGGAGGAAAGCCAGGTGAGAAGACAAAAGAGTAAAAGCAACTTTTCCAAATAGCCTTCTCTGACACTCACAGGATTCTGTGCATCTTTCTAATTCACTACATTCATCCAACCACTCAGTCAATAAATATCGATCACTTATCTTGGATAAAGCAGTGAAACCACACACACCCTATTTTCACGCAACTTAACTTCTAGTGCTGGAACTCAGACAATAAATAAATTTAAAAATTTTAAAAAATATATTGCCATATATTAAATGCTATAGAAAAAATAAAGCTGAGTAGATGGAAGAAGTTCTAATTTTATTTATTTATTTTTTTTTTCTAAGTCTTAAGTTTTATTTAAATAACCTCAGTGAGCACAGAGAGGGCCAATCACTACTCCTTCCTTGTAACACCGATGAACCGACACGGGGGCGGGGGGGTCAGCAGCCCTACAGCCAGCACGCCTGCCAGCCCACGAGGGCTGGGACGCCTCTCAGTGGGGGCGGCCACGGCCTCGGCCCCGGCCTGCAGCCGGGGGGGCGTCCACTGTCGAGCGGGGGTAAGAAGTTCTAATTTTAAATAGGGTGGTCAAGTAAGCCTTCCTGAGAATGACAATTAAGCAAGAATTTGAAGGAGATGGAAAAATGATCCATGAGAGTATTTAGGAGCACAGCATTCCAAGAAGAATAAACAACAAATGCAAAGGTCATGAGGTGGGTGCCTGTTTGAGGAACGTCAGGAAGTAAATACACCAAGAGCAAAAAGAGCAAAGGCGGAGAGGTGATATTGTGATGTAACAAATACATATTTCGTCTTCATCCCCATTTCCTGGCATAGAGCTTCAAAAACCCTTGTGATTTTCTGAATGATAAGAGTGAGAGGAGCGTCTTTTATTATTCATAAGCCCCTTTCAACTAAACCTGAGTTTATGTTAATGAAGCGACTCTCATTGGACCCCTATAGAGCTTCAGGACCAGAGCTGCATGCCAAAGGAACCAACCAGGTGACTAGAGAAATGAAACCTTCAGCTCTATCCCCAACCTCTGGGGAGGAGAGAAAGGTTGGGGATTGAGTTAATCACAAATGGCCAATGATTTCAACAAGCATACCTATGTAATGGAACCTCCACAAAAACCCTAAATGAAAGGAGAGAGAGCTTCAGGGTCGGTGAATGCATTCTTGTGCCAAGAAAGTTGGAGCACCCACAACTCCACAGAGAGAAAAGCTCCTACTCTGAAGATCTTCCAGAACTTGCCCCATGTAACTCTTTTATCTGCTGTTCATTTGTACCCTTTGTAATACATCAGTAATATTAATAATAAGTAAAGTGTTTCTCTGAGTTCTGTTGAGTCATTACACCAAAAATCAAACCTGAAGTAGGGGTCTTGAGAACCCAATTTGTAACCAACCTGGACAGAAGAGTGGGTAAAATGGGGACCCAAAACTTGCGATTAGTGTCTGAAGTGAGGGCAGTCTTGTGGGATTAAGCCTTTAACCTGTGTGTGTGTGTGTGTGTGTGTGTGTGTGTGTGTGTGTGTGTGTTGGGGGTGGGAAGGTGAAGGGGGTGGTCTGTGCTAACTCTGGGTAGACAGTGTAACAATTGAATTAAATTCTAAAACACCCACTTGGTGTCCACTGAGAATTGGAGAATTATTTGGTATGAAAAATTCACATTTTTGGCATCAGATGTGTTTTGAATAGAAAAACAGTTTTCCTAAAGAGAAAGAGGAGGGCCATAGGACCTCTTAGGTTGGACACATAGGACACTTAGGTTGGTTTTGACACTTTCGGGACCCTCTCCATACGATCTGGATCCCTATAACCCAGGCTTTATGTGTCATATGTCCTGACTCTCCTTTTTAGCAGAGCTTATATTTGATTCTTACTATCTAACCGATAAGTGCTTGGGTACCTGCCTGTGTGTTTCATGCTCCTCACTTGGGTTCTCGAGCATCTCTACTTGATCACTTAGGGCGCCTCAGCTCCTTCCACAATCATTCTCTCCCTGTCCTTGTGTTGCCAGTGTTGACTGACTGACTACGCTCTATTTCACCCAGGGAGATTCGGTATTCACATCTCCATTCATGACTTGAGCCAGACCTAAGGTATCTGTCTTACCCATGGTTTTAAGTACCTCCTGGGTCTGATTTTTTTCTTGGCCTTCCCCTCAAGAAATGGAACATTTAACATTGGAAACCGTTTAAAAGAATTTGATGAGTTAATCCTCAAAATAATAGTGTCCTCTTTATACTCCCAATTTCAAAACACTTGTCATGCCATGAGTACCAGCGATTTCATTTTCCTGAAGGGCAAAAGAGAACAAAGCTGATTTCTAAAATATCTTCAGAGATATCAGAAAATTATAGTATGAAATGAAAGGCTTTCAATCAAAAAATTTATAGATACCAGTAGGAGATAATGGATTATTGGCATAGGAATAAGGGGTCATTATAAGAGAGAGATGACAATCTTCCCTTAACTATTTCTCGTAGCTTTAATTTAATAATTAACCACAGTACAATTTATTACTACAATTCTATTCATGGTTCATAAGTTTTTACAGTAAACAGAGAAATAATATATGCCACTATGCTAGAAATGTAAGGCTCCTAATAATGTAGCCAGCATCCAGTTTCCCAAGTTTATATTCTACAATTCCTCTTATAACATTTCCAGGCATTCTGTCAACTGTCGAATAACCAGAGATGATTCACTGTTGAATTTGCTGATCAGTGAAAGCCAGACTATGAAATAATCCTCGATAGCAAATTAGAAAACCCAAAGTATACTACAGGATAAGTAAGAATCTCAAACCTAAAGAATTTAGATTACTAGACAAGGGAAATTTTACAATGGCAGAATTTGAAAAGAAAACCTATAGGTATTCAAAAGTGAAAAAGATCGCACAAATCTTTAAATAAAGGTAAACTTCACAGTTAAGAATAAGACATATTCTTATACAGAGAATGATAATCACTGTTTCTGTTGTGTGGTTGGGTTTTTTTTTTTTTTTTTGTATTTCTGCTTGTTTAGCTGAAAGAGTAGTATGGGGAATGCGTAAGGAAATGTGTGCCAATAATGACCAGAACAGATGTTAGTATGTCTTGATGAAAAGAGCATGAACTCTAGCATCATGCAGTCCTCAATTCAAATCCTGGGCTGGCCATATTATCTTGGTGTCTTGACAAAATTATCTAATTTTCATGAGTCTCTGTTCCCTCCTTCACAAAAGGAGGAGAATGATGCCGATCTCATGGCGATGGTTTGAGGATTAAGTGAGATAAAATATTGAAAAGCACTGTGACACACAGTATTTACCCAATAAATGTTCTCTTGTCAGCACTCTCCTCTCCTGCTTCTGTATAGGTCTTTAAAACCCAGAGTTTCTCAGGTCTAAGGGGTAGGAAACATGAAACTTTGTAAAACCCACATAGCCTAACACGATGATGGGCAGATAATAAGCCCTCGAAAAAGATTTGTGAATTGATTGCGATTCTGTAAATGCATTCCTTCTTGGATGGAATGAGGGATGGATGAGATGGATTCTAACGATCCTTTCCTGGTTCCGAGATTAATGTTTGAGTGAGAAAGCTTTTCTCAGTATCAGCCACAATAATAAGGATCAGTTCATCATGAGGGGAATAAAGGAGTTCTTTTGTTCTGGTTCTACCTCTAGTATTTCTTTATGAAATATAATACAGAGAATCTCCTCAGAGCCCTTCCCACAATCTTAACCAAACTCTTCTTTCTAGACTGAAAAAAAATCATAACTATTTCCTCCAGGATTACATCTCATTCATCACTTCTTACCCATTTGTTTCTTGATCATCTCAAGTGAATCTTTGTAAATATTTTAAAGATGGCCCAGGTACAGAGAGCACCATATCAGAGAGTGGTGATCCTCTCCCCTCTTCCTATCACCAAAACTGAAGAGACCTGAGACTTAAGTAACAATTACTCCAATAAAATGCTTTTAGCATCCACCTGGGAAAGCAACCCTAAACCATGACAGCCATGGCTGAGAAATACAAAGTCAACTGTGAAGGTTAGAAAAGAGCCATCATGCTTTGAGGCAAATGTCTATTGGCACTAAGCAATGGCTGGAAAAATAAAAGAGCTTTCAGTAACCAGTTAACAAGAAATCCAGGACTCTCAATGGATGTGAAGGCCTGTGTTTAAGCAAAACCACAGAGTGGTCATGCCCATTTCATTTTCTTTAGCTTTCTTAATAAACTTCTATTTATGTTCCCTTCGTGTTACCAACTTGAGCTTTAGGGTCTCAGTAGGCTGTCCCACATTTCAGCATGGAAAACGTGTAGCTATATAGATTTATGTAAAGCACTCTTTGTGTACTTCATCGTCTCTTGAAATCTTGCAACCCGAGCACAACAGCTACATATTTAAGCAGTAGAGATGGTTTTAATAACTTGAGTGAAAATGTATTCTTGAGTCCAGACAAACCTAAAGTTTCTTCATAAATAGTTGTGTAATTGGAAATTGCCATACATAAATTTCAAAGTAGTAAAAACCTACCTGTTTATAATATGGGCTAGCTGGAAAGATAGATAGATAGACATAAATTTAAAAATTAGTTTAAATCTTCATTTAAAAAGGATGATTATAAGCCAATTTTAGAAATGTCTTACATTTGGAAAGATCTGTAGATGTCTTCCACAATTGCTCTTCTATAAATAATGATACGTTTCTAACAAATCTTAAAATCAGACTGCCCTCAATAGAAAATGGACGTTTTTTCCCAATAATCTCTACTTCTGAGTCTATCTGAAAAGTTGGTTAAACACAGGAGCCTTGGCGCGTGTATGGTTTTGATTCCATCTATACTCTTGCTGCCCTAATTCTTGTGGCTTGGACCCATTCCAGATGCTCTGCCTTACGCTGTGGTTTATATGTGAGATTCTCTTTCCTGATTCCTTGTGTTCTCCTGACAAATAGATTTAGATTTGAAAACAGTTACCTGCCTGTAATTGGTTTCTAACAGCTGCACTGTTGTAGCACTTATAAACCATGGCGAAAGCACCTCCAGGAGAAACTTCCTTTTTTGGGGGGGGCGGGGTGAGGGTGTGAGGGTGTGTGTGTGTGTGTGTGTGTGTGTCTGTGTGTGTGTGTGGCATAGGGGTGTGTTTGTGTGCTTGGTTTGGTTTGATTTTGTTTTTTCTTTGATTGGTTGGTTTTTACCGTTTGGGAGTCTTTATTCTTTACCAAGATATGTGTACGTGATTTATGCATTCTATAAATTGAAGTTTATATTCTTTTTTTTTTTCACCCTTCATGAATTAAACTTAAATAAGAACACACTGGATTTTAACTTTCTAAACTGATATGCCTTTGGAATGAATTTAGAATAGTCTTCAAAAAAAATAGGGTCACTTTTTTTTTTTTAACTGATTTACTGTGAAACATAATACTACTTCATTGGTAGATTAAAATGTTAGACTAGAAGTGATAAGCTATTATTATATTTTTAGTAGTTTGTCTCATAATGTCGATTGAAGTATGTGAACTATATCAAACTAGTTACAATATAAGCTACTACTTACATGTTACAAACAATTGCACCTCTCAACACATCAGAATAAGAGACTAGGACTTTGCATTTTAAAATTCCTGTGGAAATCAAATGTATTTTAAGTATCATCTCTGATTATTTAATCAGACAACTTGCATTTTGCCCTGGCTAATTTTGAAGGCTGATAATATTTTACTCATAAAAATAATTGTGCACCTGTTGTGATAGAAGCCTAGTTAAACAAATGTTAATAGGAATGTAACTCTTTGCGTTAAGCATAAGAACACAAGTCTCTCGTTGCTATTATATGAAGAAACATATTTTTAAAGCCATGGAATAGATCTCATTTTAAATCTCATCTCTTCCATACCCCTAAAGAGATATTTAAGAAGATTATTAAAACACATATGACAAACAGTTGCATATTAACTTGAAAGGGAACACCAGATGATGTCTACCAAACAAAATGGACATGGAGTTCCTCCTTCCGTTAATGCCAGTTTTGTCTGCCTTATTCTATTCCCTGACCAAACCATTTTAATGATATTGAATCATTTCTGTGAAACGTGTACTTTTCTTTCTAGCTTATGATCAAAGGAGAAAATAAAATGTGGGCCTACAAAAGCTGTACCCCTCTTGCACTCTTATTTTCAGACCTTTTCAGCATTAGAGATCTTTTTCAGTACCCAAATTCTGAGCTTTAAAAAATGCTAGGCACTCATGGAAGAGACAGATTCAGACCTTTCCTTTGTGGCTTCTACCATTTGTACAGACTTTCTAAGAGCTACCAACTGGTGTCTATTCAGTCCATTTCTGAGTGTAATCAACTCCTAATTATTGAAAAGAGGCTTGAGGAAAAACAATCTGTCTCAACTTCAACAAGCTAAATTTTGAGCTCAGTGATACACATCTTTCACTGACTTCTGTTAAGACTGTAGCCTTGCAATTGGCCCAGCCTCATTAAAGTTACATTTAAAAGGTAATTTTATGCAAAAGTACCTAAACTTTTGAACTGTATCCTTTACAGTGTTGGGTTCATTCTAATTTTATTTTGGTTAATGCAATACAAGTTTATAAGCATAGTTTTAAAAAAGTGTGCGTTTTTTAAATGACCTAAATTCTCTGTAGCTTTCTTTTTCAATAGTTTAATGCAGACATTTGGATTGAAGAGGAATCACAAATAAACGGAATAATTGCATCAAATTTCCTCAGTGCACTCAGTAGTAATTACCAACAGTAGCAACACATTTTAAAATGTAGAGAATAATGTACAATTTATGCCTATTTCAAGAGTCTTATTCCTAAAAACACCATTTGGATGAAAATACACACATTTTATTAAGTGGTTAGCCTTACAATTTTTTTTTTTTTTTAATTTAGACAAATGACCTAAATAGTAAGCGTGTGGGAGGTCTGGTACTATGGGCCAGTTCTTAATGTGACATACACGCCCATGAGAATTTGGTCAAGAGATGACTATATAGTAATGAAATACCCAGGGCATACCCTGGCCTAATGTGCTAAGCACAGAACATTCCTGGGCCTAAAAACATCATTGGGATTAATTACTATCCCACACATGTTTTCTTCCAAGAATCAACTGTATAGAAATATTATCACAAATGTATATTTTTAAACTATATACTTTATTCAAACAAAAAAGACTAAAGTGAAATAGAGCAAATTAATAATAATGGTACATAAAATTTTTAAGTATTTTCATCCTATTTTAAATTTACTCAATCTTATGTTTAACATTTAATTATAAAATAATAAATGCATATGCATGAAATTCTCATATATCATAAATGTGACACCAAAAAAGCAATTCATAGCAACAGTATGTCCAGAAATGTTCCATGTGGGAATCCCATTTTAACAGCAAGATCTCTAAATTTTATCTACCACTATACTTGTAATAAAATGCCACAACCAAAATTATACAGAAAATCTCTTAAAGTTTTGTGTAAGAGAATTTTGACTTGTACTTAAATAAGGTGATTTAATAAAACTACAAGGGCTTAAGAGGCATGTGATAGCTAAACTATGTGCAATAGTAAGATGGGAATGAAACTGACTAGGCTAGGATTCACCAAGCCTAGCTTACCTGAAAAATGTAAGCTAATCATCAAAAACTTGAATATCATTTTTGGTTAAACATGGGCAATAATACTGATTTCTTAAACTGCTAGATTCCACTCAATTTTATACATATCTAATCATTTTCTATGAAATAATTTGTTCAGTAAGAGGCAATGAATTGTTCAAGGTCCCTATGAGTGGCATATAACCAAATGTTCTTGTTCCTATTCCTACTGGCAGACCAGTATTTACTGAGGACCTATTTTGTCAGTCACTTTACTAAAATCACTGACAATAATCCTGAAATGCATGTATTTTTCCCACTTTACAGCTTAGAAAACTGAAAGTAAAATCAGTTAAATAAATTGCTCAGTTTATACTATGGTTCAAACCCATATCTGACCATATCTGACCACCCCTTGTTTATTATGCCACAATTCCAGTTCCAGGGAAGAAAGCAAGTAACTTTTTTAAGTCAGTAACTTCATTCAGAGTCTTCATAGAATCTTTGAATTCTTAAATGTGACGAATTTGCTTTGTAGTCATTACCAACGAGTTAATTTATTATAATTATGTAGTAGTCTATTTTAAGGTTCTAGTTCAGTGGTTCTCCAAGTGTGGTTCATGGGCCCCTAGGAGTCCCAGAGAACTCTTCAAGGTATTCCTGAGGTCAAGACAGTTTTCATAATAATACTAAGACATTAGTTGTATGTTACAGTGTTAACATTTGCACTGATGCAAATATGGTGGGTTAAAACTGCTGGTCTCCTAGCATGAACAAAAGGCACTTTAGTTACAATCACTGTATTCTTCACCGCCACACATTTGTAGTAAATGAGCAAACAAAAAATTTAGTCTCAATTAAGAATTTCTTTGATACAACAATAAAAAATAATTAATTTTATTAGTTACTTTTAAGTACACATATTTTTAATATGCTGTATAATGAAATGGGAAGTACTTGCTGCTATTATACCTAAGTGTAAGAGTTATTTCAAGGAAAATGACTTCTGCTATTGAGTTGTGAGCTAAAATTTTGTTTGAAAGAACAACTAAGGGACAAAATATCATTATTCATACTTCAGTATTGGCAAGTGAGCCTGTCATTTCAAGAAAAACAACTGATAGTAGTGGTTAAAATAATATAATTTAACTTTCAAGGGAAAATTCGAATTTTGGAAAACTTTTATCTGCTGTCATGAGCATGACATTTTTGAAAAACGTAAAAGATTTTTCTGATAAGACTGGTGGTATTTGTAATGAATGTAATTTTTCAATACTTATAATGAAACGAGTCAACATAAGATCTGCATAATTCAGTGAAGCAATGTAATCTAAAAGACCAATGGGTAAGGTTGCAAAATCCTACATGGAGTAAAACATTCACTCAAAATACAAATTGGACCAATGGATTTAATGTAAAACTAATAAAAGTTCATTGATGTGGTTTCAGAACCTAACCTCTAAGAAACTACCACTTGTGCAATTTAGTGTAGTGTCAAAGAAGAATATTTATAATTACATGACAAGGCTATATGATATATCTCCCCTTTAAACTTTCATTTCAATATTAGGCCAGGTTTTCTTCATATATTTCAATCAAAATATAACACAACAGACTGAATACAGAAGCACATATGAGAGAGTACAGTTTTCTTCTATGATAAACCACACATTAATGACATTTGCAAAAATATAAAACAATGCTACTCTTCTCACTGTTTTTATTTTAGAAAATATAGTTATTTTTCATAAAAATGAGTTTTTATGTTAATATGTAGTGGGTTTAATATTATAACTTTTAAGTGAATATGTATTTTTAATTTATCAGGTTTAATTTCTAACACAATAAGTATTAATAGACATATGTCACATCAACAAAAGATATTTAGTGTCCTCTATACATTTTAAGAGGCCTAAGACAAAAGTTCGAGAAGTGGATGTCGTTCATTATTCTACCCATAAATATTTACTGTTTTAAATACTAAACTATGCCAAATGTTTACAAGTGTTGTTGCCTACCACACGGTATTTATTGATTCCCTCCCACCCCACATCACCCCAAACACTACCTATTTCCTTTGTAATCTGCTCAAAAACTCAGAAGCTAAGTAAGCAGTATCATCCATTTTCTTTTGTACAAATAAGGAAACTAATCTATTTAATTTTTATTGAAGGTTTATTTTCAGTCTTATTCTTAACTAGTCTTTTTTTTACTGAAAAAGCAATGCAGTGGTGAACACACAATTGGATTTATAAATGATGTAATACAGAATTGTACACCTGAAATCTACATAATTTTACTAACAATTGTCACCCCAATTTAAAAAAAGAAAGAAAGAAAAAGCAATGAATACACAGTCTTGAAAAAACTACAATACAAACTATAAAGTACAAATTTAAAAAATCTGCTCCTGTACCATACATTTCATTTCCCACTGCATAGTCAACCTCTGTTAATAGTTTATTAAATATCCTTCCAGTAATTTTATATTTCTGTATTTTATATATAGTTATATATATATATGTATAATTTACTACACAAGTTGGAGCATACTCGTACATATACTTTCCTCAGTTTTACTCTGTCACTCTTAATAGTTCCAGAGATGTTACCCTCATTAAGCCAACCAATAATTCATGTAATAAGGAGAAGCTATGTTAAAAGTTTCCAAATCAGTGGTCCCATTTCTACCAATATAATGTAGCGTAAGTCAGACTTAAGTTTATGTCCTGTGAGGTACTTCCACTTAACACTCATCTTTGCTATCTCTTTATTGAAATAAGATGCCATTAAAAATGAGACTAAATTCACTACCTAAAACATTGTGAAATCAGCATTCCAAGTTATTGGAGAAATTTTTCAATTTTCCCAAACACATTTCACTCCCAGAATTCCATTCTTCTGCTGTTTTCTTTTATTCCACTGAATCATATTCCAATGTAAAGGCATGTATTAATGGATGGATGGATGAACGAACGGATGTTAAAGGCTATTTTCAATTCTGAGTTTGTACACTAATACTGAAATAAAAATCATTTGTATTCAAAGAATACAAGCTACTTTAATAGAGAAAGGTTCCACCATCAGCCTAAATCTAAAACACATCATTAAAGCCCCAGTATATTTTCACTAATTCCACACAGGAGGATTACAGATGTCCTGCTAGCTACCATTTCCTGGTAAGCAACCTGAATGGCTTCCAGGAAATTGCTAATGACCTTCATTTTACTTAAAATCTAGGCTGCAATTAGTAATAGTTTTTTTTTTCTCCATGCTGGTTATAATGTTTATTTTCATTATAGCAATCAGCAAGAAAAAAGTGAAATGTCTTGTTTTTGAATTATATCAAGATGTATTCTCTTTTATTTCGATATGTCACCAAATAGACTAATACATATTTAATGTAATCACAATTGTGTAAGAATACTTTGGATCGTTTTTACTTCTAACCAATTTTACCTCTTTTCCCACTCTAAGTTGTAACTATTGCTAAAATTAGCCTTTTTAAAATGGAATCAATAGGAATATTTCAAAACTCATGACTATTTTTACATTTAAGAACATTTTATAATTGAAATTATTGATTTTAAAGTCAAGTTTTATGGTTTTAATTATAATAATTAACTATTAAGAAAGAAGTTTCAGATTCTTATTCAACGACTTTAAAATATGATTATGTAGTCAACGTAATAATAACAAAGAACAATTTTAGCCAGCACTATATTTATAACCAGAACCTGTTATTAAAAGTCAGTATTTCCTTTTACATAAACATTGATTTCACTAATTAAATCCAACTGATCTTTTCCCCAACATATCGATTTCTTTTAATCCCAACAGTTAACAGTGATTTAAATGTATCATAATACTTTAGACCTTAATCATATACTAGTAATTTTTGCTGGTAGCTTTTGTTTGAATTTTAATTAAGAAGACCTTGTGTCTCCAACCCAAGTTGGGGGGGGGGGTTAATTGCTTGTATGTATATCATACAGACTTCAAAAGAAGTAAAAGATGTTTATAATGGAGAGTACCAAGGAGAGCTTTGAAATGTCTACATTCATGCAAAGTGGTATAATGAAAAAAAACTATGGGTGTTGCTGTGTTATAATGCATATATACTTATAAAACTGGTTGCAGTGTGCATTTATTGTTAGCAAAAACAGTTCATGGGTTTTGCAATAATTACTCACTATTGATTACGAGATGACCAAAAGACTGTATGAAATGGGCTGAACGTCCTATTTGGGAGGAATACTGTTTCTACCTTAGTAATTTATTATGTGATTTGGAGCAGCAGTAACTTTTCTGAGCAGTGGAGTCCCTATACAGGATATAAGAAGTTGTATTACAAAATATGCAAAGCTCCATCAGTTCTAATTTTTTTGAGATTCTATGATTCTAGGTATTACTCTGAATTTCTACAATTACACAGATTTATACAGAAAAATAGTGGCACTGTACTACATTATTTCATACAAACAGTAAAGTAAAAAAATAATATATGTACTCCCATTCTCTTTCACAAGCTGGTCTACAGCAATACAGCATTTGTCTTAGAAATAACAATTTAAAATTTCAAAACACATGAAATCTAAACATTGATAGATTACTGTTTCATTTTCCTAATGAGACAGAAAGAATCACTAGGTATGTGAACGCTGCTGATTTTATTGGAGTTGAAAAGTGGCAGATGATTTGCTTCTAAACATTTCCAGATTTTTTTAAAGTTCTCTCAGATGAACAAATTGCTGTAAATTTTTAAATGGAAATTCATGAAAAACTCATTTATAAATGAATATGTAAAGTGTACAGTCATAGCTCTTGGAAAATCACTCTAGTCCTTCTGTGATTGCCTCCAATATAAAATACCAGAATTATGATTTACTATTGCTAAAAAACAAAGTATTCTATAGATAGGGCAATGTATGGATTAAGCAGTCAGAGTATTTAAACAGTTTAAGGCCCTTACCATAAAAGTGAATAAACTAGGAGAGAGAATTGGCATTTAAGATAGTAACTTGTGACACGGAACACTGATTATATGGGAATGATGTTACATTCATTCTGACCCTTTGGTGACAACAGCACTGCTTAACTTACTTCAAGAATAACCTGTACTATTTGATCTTCAAAGGTCTAACATGCCCTGAAAAAAACGATGACTTTTGTGTCCTGTGCTCTCATCCAAAGATTTACATTTGCAATCAAAACTAAACACGAACCCAGGCTCTCAGTGACACAGTAGCAATATTATAATAAGTTCACATTTTTGATTCAGTATTTGTGCCAAGCACAACTGTAATATGTTTGTATTGTTTAATGCAACACAGTTCCTAATTTTGCATCTCTTAGTAACAACACTAATGTAGTATCAGGGATAGTGACCCTTAAAGTCTTTAATAGTAAAGTATGACAAACATTTAGGCTCTAAACAAAACTCTCAGATATATTAAGTGAATAAATATAGTAAGGAATTGTGTTTCAAAGATGGCTTTGAAAAACATTGGGAATCATTTGTACAATTTTCCATTTAAAAGCATTTGTGTAATCACTTTTTCCCCATCAGACTGTTGTTTTTCTAGGCTGCAGGAAAATATACCTACAGCACATCTACCTTAATCACTAAATGTAAATATTGAAAGGATTAATCATAAATGACCAAGGAAGGAAAACACTATTTTCCTTATTTGGTTCATATCACATAATTATTTTTTTTGTCTTTCTTGTCATCTGTGTGTTTGACAAACACGAGCACAAACAGTTTGTGCAAACTCAAACAACCACCATTACTGTTTCTCTGGCACACTGCCCAGGGAGGCGCCTTCACACGGAGGAGGAGATGCCAGCCACAGCATTGGGGGCATGTGTGCAAAAAAGGGAGGCTGGCTAAGATTCTCTTCTATAAACCACAGAAGGCTGGACCCATCCATGGAGACGCAGGATGAGTCTTAACGCTCTATACACCATTTATATGCCACCATTGGATTTAGAAATATTCCATAATCATAACGATCCTGGCATTCTCACTCCTTTGGTACGACTCAAGTAAACAAATGGGTTATGGATCCTACCAGCACTTCGGTTTGACCTTGTATCTTTCTACCATATGATTCTCTACCCCGCCCCCCCATTCACATACAGATCAAGATAAATACTATTATAGAGAGAAACTGCATTACCTATACCCACTCCTGCTTTGCTATACTGCCTCACTTATATAGAAAAGGGTAAAAGTGGAACTATTTTGGTTGTTTGTGTGTAATGGGTGGAAGGAACAGCCCAGAGCCTGCCATCCCCTAGTCCCCGCTTCAGAATTGTAAGACTGAAGAATTTGAAAACTGCTCTGTATTGTATTAACAGAGGCTTTAGAGACCAGGATTCAAATCCTACCTCCACAACTTTCTAAGTGAACCAAACATGCCAGTTAATTTCTCTCAGTCTCCTTTTACCCATGTGTAAAATTAATATAACATTTTCCTAACTGGGTTGTTATAAGGATCAAATAAAATAATATAGATATTTTAGTACTTTGTTTCCTTTGTAAACAATAAAACATCTTTAAAAAGTGCTTGCTATATTACTCATTGACAGGAAATAGATATTATTTTGAAGATCAGTCTTATAATTAAGAAAATATAATAAACTCTATTATTAATTTTGAAAGAAACTTAGGATAAGTCATGAAATCAGGTCCCACCAGAGTACAAATACCCTCTACAACATCCCTGATTAAAATTTTCCACAATCAAATTTCCACTGGTGTTATTTTATCAGTGTATCCATTCATTCAACAAATATTGATTGGAACTTACTCTATTTGAGGCACTGTCTCTTCATGTAATTCAACTATATCAATATCAGATAGACATTAACTATTTCTAAGTTCTTTTGTATATTGAGAAAAATTTCCCTATTACCTTAACTCCCTAAAATGACAAAAAACAAATCTTATCCTCTTCTATCCTACAAAACTTCAACCAGGTAACATGTATTACGCCAAACTTCCCTAGGTCTTTAATTACAATTCTTATTACAGCTTCAGGACTCTAGCTATTTTTGATAAAATCTAATTTGACAACAGAGCCCTTAAATATATGGTACCCCAATTAGAACACAATACTTCAGAAGTAACTGACCATTTTATGCTATATTTCATTTCAGTTCTTAATAATAAAGTTACTTAGCAATTCTTGTAATAATATTAACCTGGTTTGAACACTGCCTTGAGATTACTGCTATTAAATTTATGTCATTCCCAGCTCTCTAGACTCAATTAATGCTGGAAAGGAGACTACCTACGGAAACACGATAGGGGTTAGGGATGGGATTTTTTTCTAAAAAATATTAGACAACACTCAGATACAGACCCATTGAAAATCTATGATTGTTCCTCAAACTTTAGCAATATTCCAATTCCTATTGAGGGGTTTCAAAAATCCTGCTTTACTTCATTTAGATAAGACTTTTATTTGAAAGCACCGTGTTGTTCTTTTAAGTAAAATCTAAAAAGGAGATGATTAACGTATTGTTTTTTAACACGTGGTAATAGTAGGCTCATTTTATTAAAGATTCAATTTTCAATACTGCTTTTATCAATTCTACTGCCCACACTGTAATTCTCCCTCTAGTACCTAACCCATCACAGAGAATTTTCTAATGGTAGTGATAGAGGCTATATTTTCTCTCTTCAACTTAATTACACTCTTAAATCCAAAAGAAGATGTAAAGTTAAGAATGATATATAAACATAAGATCAGTTAGAATATAATATAAATATTGACTACATAGAAAATAATGATTATGAGAATTCTAAAAGTTTAAATTTATGGGATGCATAAAGCTATTTCTACAAACATATTCATGACCAAAAGTGCCTTTGTTATTAAATACAGAAAGTTTAAATTGAAGAAGTCAATTTAGCAAGTTAGAAGGTATCAGAAAACAAACAAAAGTACAAGGAAAACAAGGGAGAAATAATAAAGGTAAAATCAACATTAAGTAATTGGCATACTGAAAAGCAGCAAATAAACCTAAAATGTGGATCCTTACCAGAGAGTGGAGAGGGGAGAGATAAGTAGAAAAACCACTGGCAAGTAAAATAGAGGGACAAAAGGGAGAGAACACAAATGTGCACAATTTAAAATGGAATACAGAACAGCAAATAAATGCAAAACTCAAAATAAGTGATACTATATTTTAAATCAAAACTAATATATTTGAAAATCTTAATGAAATATGTAATTTTCTAGGAAATTTATTTTCTGGCAAAACTGACTTAAAGAGAAGTAAAAAAATGTGGGGAAAAAAAAGAAAAAAATTTCCAAAGAAAACTCTAGGCCTAAATGTTTTATGAGCATACTCTTTCAAAATTTGAAAGAATAATTAACTTGCATGTTATGCACTCAACATTTAACATAGCCTAGAAAAGAAGGAGAAGCTTTCAATTCAACTATGAATGCTAGTACTAAAAATTAACAAAGATAGTACAAATAAAGAAAAATACAAACTAATCTCATTTATGATTACAGATGCAAAAATAACAACTGTAATATGAGCAAATAAAATTATGCAGCACATTAAAACAAGACTACACCATGACTAATCAGGGTTTATGTCATTAATAAATTTGAAAAACAAAAACCAATAAGATATGCCATAAAATAAAATGTAATTTCTTAACTCCTAATAAACTACGACTAGAATTTTTTTAATAAAGAATATCTTAAATCAATAGTCAACATAATACATACTAGTGAAATATTAAAAACAATTCTATAAATTAAAAACTACCCTAAATACCTGCCATCTCCTCTATTACTTAATATTATTCTTGACATAGTAGGCAGTGTAATAAAAGAAGAGGTGAAAAGAAAAGGGATATATAAAACAAAACATATCAGCTGAAATATGACCAGAGCTAATAAGTTTGATAAAGAGGGGAGTTATAAAACAAACCAGAAAAATTTACTATCATCCCTAAATATAGTAACAAAAATAAGACAGAATGAAGAATATCTCATTCATAAGAGCAAGCAAAAAATATTAAATATTATAAAGAAAGCACCAAAGAAAATGCACAGAATCCATATTTGAAAAACAAAGAATTTTTGAGGGATGTAAAAGAATTCAATAAATGATTTTGAATGGAAAGATTCAATACTATAAAGATATTCATTTACCCCATAATTTTATATACAAGGTAATACAATCTTTTAAAATATCACTTTGGAATTTCAATTAACAATTTATAATTATAAATCTAAAATAAACTTTAGAGAAGTACGCAAACATCTTAAAGAAAACTTATGAATGTGGTCTTGTAATGCTCACTTTTCAAAGATATTGTAAAGTTAGTCATTAATATAGCACAGAACTAATAAAAGTTTAGATAGAAAGATCAATGGGAATAGAACCAAAAACTGAGAAATGATTCCAAATATTCAATTAGTATGTCATAAAATATGTTATTTCAAGTCAGAAGTGATAAGATGGATTATTTACTAAATGACAGAAATATTCGTTTAAAGGCTTGACCAAAAAATTAAGTTATACCTCTGGATGAAATTATACCTCAAAATACATTCAAGAGGAATTAAAGAATTAAACGTATAAAAATACAGTCAAAAATTGGAAGAAAATATGCAGAATATTGTCTAATTTCAGAGTGGAGAAGTCTTTCTAAACAAACCACCAACAGAAAAAGGGCATTAAAAAAGGGAGGGAAAGATTTGACAATAAAACCATAACGTAAAGGAAATGACAATATGTAACATATGATAGATAAAGGCTAATACCATTAAAACATACATTAAGCGTCTTACAAAACCACAAGAACTAGACAAATCCTTTGAAGGAAAAATGGGCACATAATATAAACAGGCAAATCCGAAAGTAAGAGATCTTTAAGATAAATAAATTTTTGTAAAACTCTTCATTCTCAAAAATAATCTAAGAAATTCAAAATAAATCAGCAACAATATGCTATTTCCCCCTATCTAACTGGATAGAAACTTTTAAATTAACAATACTTGTTATTGAGGGCAAGAGAATACTTGCAGATACTGCTAGTGAGAGCACAGAACACTATACACTTTCTGAAGGGCAATGTGGCAACATGAATCAAAAGCCTTTTAAGAAAGAACACATTCTTTGACCCAGGAGTTTCACTTTTTAGGAATATATTCCAAGGAAATAGCCACGAGTTAATATTGAAAAGTATTAAAAAGTTATCCATGCTCAAGGTTTTCTTTATAATGACAAATAATAAAAGCAACTGGAACACTGAATAAAAGACTCAGTTAATTATGAGAGCCTCACTTTATGCAATATTTTCTGCAAATAAAAATATCTGAGAAGATGACCTAATCACAGTGAAATTCACTATAGATCTTTAAGTGGTAAAAATAGATTACAAAAGAATAGTAAAAGGATGATTCTAATTTTAAGGAAAAAAAATAACATGTATATGCATAAATTAAAATGGAAAGGATATACAATATAGGTAAAATTAAAAGACAATTTTATTTTTTGTGTGTTTTTTATATTTTTTATAATAAATATGTATAAATTTTGTAATGAGGGAAAAATAACAAAAGGTCTTAAAAATATGCAATGCCTGAGATGTAATATTGAATACTGATAAACCATGATAGTAGGTAGTTTTTGGAGATAGTATTAAGATCGCTTTAAAATTTCAGAATAATTATAACTAATTTAGGTGGATAATAACTAGCCTGATCTCACCTAGACTAAAAGTATACACTGAGTTTTAGCAGTGGTTGAATCAAACTATAAATACAACTTTTTTTTCATTTTTATTATTTATCATAATATTTTTCTGTATAATGTGTATGGTGACAAAATATTAGGATATCAGAAGAGATAATTATGTAGAGTGAGTCAAAATGAAAAATGTAATAAGAATCTTACCTTCTACGCCTATAAGGCTGAGAGTAGCACATAAAAGACAGTTCATATATCGTATACAGAATCCAGGAAAAAAAAAGTTAAAGAACTTGAAAGGCCTAATTTTGCATGTGTTTCATGTTCCAGATTTACGCATTTTGACTGAAACTAGTACAGTTTTTACATTTTAAATTCATAATTAGAATTAAAAGTAAAGTAAGATGGAAAGTGGGGGCAGGGGAGAGAAGATAACCCAATGCTTAAAAACTTAATGCTGAATCGTAACATAATAAAATGTTAGTTCTGCATTACTAAGAGAAAGCAAGACCCCCGTCATTCATGTGGGCAGAAGCTTTCTTTTGCATAAACCATTTCTGTTCTCACTGTTATAAAACCAATGACTTTGGAAAGGGAAGAAAACACAGAATGCTGTGCAAACTAGCACACACCATGTTATTGCAGCTGGATAAAGAATATGCCACTAATGACTTTCTTTCTACCCATCAGTTATAAGTTGAGAGCTTCTTTTTATCTTCGGAAATAGCAAATGGCCTTCATGAGTACAGAACAGAAGCAGTGAAATCCAAAATCATATCCACTTGGTTTTGATACTGTAGTATTCAATGGAATGAGTTATTAATTATTCCTTGAGAAAGAGATGACTTCCTTTTCTCTTTATTTGAGTTGAACATAACATGCCTGAACATTAGGCAATTGTTTAATAAAACATTCAAAATAACATTTTCACAAGATAGTTATTGTCAAATGTTCATCTTAAGGGAGATATTATCTATGACCAATAGGAAAATTCACCTGAAGTTGTTTGATAAATATAGAAAACTAATGTAACTAAGTCCCCAAATTGTTAGTATAAGTCTGAGTGATGATTGTCTATAAGCGATAGAATTAATTAATGATAGAATGAATTAATGACCATGCATTCTATTTATGATACCAAAAACTAGTAATACTTCATCTCCATAAAGGAATCAACAAGAGAGAGTTAAGCAAGAAGTATAACTTCTTGACTGATAGGGTGATTTAATTCTGTAATGTATTGGGATTGTCCTCTTCTTGCCATGTTTCAGAATAGTAGCATCAATCACATACCTTCAAAAATAAGGATGTTCATCCTCATCGGGATAATAGGTCCTGAAATTTTAAATCCTGTGAAATCTGTTTAAGATTAATCAACCTATGATTCTATAGGCATGTTAATAACAACGACAACCAAAACTTTCCCTCGTGATAGCTTTAAGTGCCAGGAGCTACTCTAAAAGCCTGACATGTATTAATTCTCTTAATGAGCCTGTGTGGTAGGTACTGTTATTATCCCCATTTTAGATACAAGGAATTCAAAACAGAAAAGATCAGTGACTTGCCCAAAGTCACTCATCTAGTAAGTGACAGAGCCAGGATTTGAACAAGATCATCAGGTCTCAGAACACACTCATCAACCATTATGCACAGCACATTCCATAAACTCTTTTTTTATAGGTGCTACAGTGAACCCTTTTTGATCAGAAGAAATTCAAATCAACGATTTGGATTCATAAATTAAGCTATTATTATGATTTCAAGAGGAAAACTAAAATTATCTTTAATTTGTTCTTCATCCTTGATATAACATTTTTTTCATCTTCATAGTTTTTTGTTAAGTAAACTAATGAAGCACTTCATTCTGTAAGTTATATGCTTACAGATTAATAAAAAGAGGGCAAAAAATTTCATTCTGCAAACATTACAAAAAATAAAAGTTCAGAGACGTACTATACATTTACCCTCTCACATGTAAACAAATATTAGAGGTAAGAATTTAGTATTAGGGTACAGAAAGTCAGCAAATATTTTGTTATACAACATAACATTGCTACATTGATAAGTTTGGTGTTTTGTATATTGTACCTTTAATTTCTCCAAGAAGTTCACTGGTATTTAGTCTTTCCATTTTTTCCTTCCAATCTTTTGAAAGTAGTTTTTCCATGCAGGAGGAATCTATTAAAATAAAAAAAGTATGTATTAAAAATATTACATATATATTTTATGAGTATTAAAATATATTTCAAATCCAGAAGGCCAGTTTATGTAGAAATTCTCTCACTTAAAAATGATCAAAGCAATTTTTTGTTGTTTTTTTAAGCCCAGGATATAGACAATTATATTACTGTATTATAAAATACCACAAGGTAAATTTATTTTTACCACAAGATTATTAAATCCTAGGAAAAAAGATAATGCTCAATAATCTTAACTTGGTATTATAATTATAATTATATTAATATTCAGTCAGCATTTATCAGTTCTTGGACTGACATGACAGAAAAAGGGGTTCTTTCCTACAGGTTTAAGCTTAGATAATATTTCTTGTAATCCAGATGAATACTATTTAAATCCAAGCAAAATTCATGTGTTATTCAAGGAAGAATGAGAATTCTATAAGGGAGAAAACACCAATCAACCTGGAATCATTTGTCCTTAAAAAATAAATAAACGTACAGCAACTTCTGTTAATAGAGCAAAATGCAAAGAACATAAAGTCAAGATAATGAATATTGCTAATACTTTTCTATAAAAAGAGATGCCTATTCTTTTCAAGAAAACACTTATTTAAACACTATTTGCCCTATTGCATTTCTAAATATCATACTAGATTATAGGGAGTGATTACACTTATTTCTATAAAGATTCATAAAGGTTACAGAAATTTAAACTTTACAATATTCTAATAATTAGCAAAATTTTCTCAATGAGTTATTTTTTTTCTCTTTATTCAGATGGATTTGCAACTGGAGCTACTGCTTACAACTATTTACATGTATCTTTTAAACCTCAAATCTTAACAGGCCATGTTTCCAAAAGGGAATGCAGATTTAAATACTAAATCCTTAGTGCAAAGCATACTCCCATTAAACTTTAACATTTCAAATGTCAAAATTCTGATAACTTCTTTTTAAAATTATATTTAAAATAGTTACTGAAAATCCAACTGCCTTTCCTCTCCCATATCAGCACCTTTCTCTTTAGCATTTACCTTTCTTTTTCTTTTTTTCTACAACTTCTAAATCCTCCTTGAATTTTTTCAGAATGACAGTAAGGTCAAGGCAGATCTAAAGGGTTTTAGAAACTAGATAAGCTTTAGAAAAAGACAGGGAGCCCTGGATAAGAGATGAGAAGACCACTGTATGGTTAGAAAGTATTGGTGAAAACAATTAACATGTGTCCATGACATGATCAATCAATCAAGGAATGGATGGAATCCAGATCAGTGTGTCGTGAAAAGGCTGATGAAGAACAACCATAGTAGCTCGCTATCAGAAAAGCTAAAGTTCTTTCTAAATAAAAGTCAACTTGAGTCTGTTAAGTGAAAGGTCCCTGCCCCTTACGCTTCAACAAGTGATCTACCACTGTGATTAAAATTGGATTCTTTCCAGAATGATCTCTTGCTACTTTTATTTTAAATTCAGAAACAAGGTCTATACATATTTTGTTTTTTGCTAAAGCCACAAAATAGACGATACTGAGTTTGAGAGTTATGATGCCAAACTTCAAAGCCCTGCCTCTCAGAGATTACTTTTTCTCAAATCGGGTTTCTGAGAGAGATTGATATAGCATCAGATCATGCACAAGAATAATCAACAAAACGTCTTCAACTACCTATCCTACCTAATTTTGTTACTTTTTTTTACTCTTTTATACATGCTATAAAATTGTACTAAACTGCTAATCATCCCTGCTATAAATGTTTAACGCATAACTTGTTTGGTTAAAATTTGAGTTGTGAGCATATTGTAATGGTCAGAGATAAAAGCACAACTTACTAGGAATGATCACAAACTCACAGCAAGTTCATAAACTAGGATTAGATATACACTAAATGTAAAACAAGCTAAAATATGTCTCTCATTTCTATTAATAGGCCTGAAACCGTTCAGAGCTCCAGGAAAAGAATGCTGAAACTTCATGGGAGAAAAATAGAACTATATGGACAACAGGAACACACACTTCAAACATAAATCAAACAATGGGGACACAGCTTTACTTAAGAGCTACTCATTAATAAAACGGTTAATAACTTCAAAGCATTTCACATTCCTATTAGAAAATTAATCCTTACCATAATGCTGAGTTAATCTAGCTATATGAGTTCAATTTCAGTAGAAGAAACTGAGGGGAAAAAATAAAGCAGCCTTTACATGTCTCTATTTATAGCCCATGAACATATTTAATAACAATCACACATTGCCGTTATCTACAGGACAATACAACTCACTACATACAAGCTTATCAACATTTAATCTCAATGTTCGGAGATCCCAGGAAGATTCAAACACTGAGAAAGTCTCTTGAAAAACTCGCAGCTTTCTCACCTCATGACCTGACTGCCCAATCTCTAAGTACTAAGCTCACTCCATACTGCAATGGAAAGCAAGTGAGGTGAGAAGGGAAAAGACCAGAAGATGCAGATTGCTGACAAATACTGCACAGAGGACCCTACTGCCACCACCAAAAGGTTTCTGACTTGAAATGAGGAAATACGCAATAAAGTTATAAATTAAATTTTACATTTTCAGATTTCTCACTCAAAATAATATCCAGGTAAAGGTGCAAATTAAAAGTATTCGTCCTCCTTGTGCCACATCCTTCAACATTAATAGGACACTAGCTTTACAGAGGCAATTGATCAGATCAGACTTTGCCCCATGCTGATCACACGCTAACAAAAACAACGAGGTCAAAATCAGTAAGGAACTCCAGTTTGTATTACATCCGCGGAAAGGGGAGAACCATGCAAAGTGGCTTTAACTCAGCAGTCAGGTAAGATTCGAATGGGAAAAAGGACTGAACACCACTCAGGTATTCTTGGATTATTTCACACTGATAATTCTGTTTTACATGATTGACTTGAAAACGACTAATATTTATGGCGGTGCCAAGGTCTTCCAAACAATTAAACAATATACAATATTTTATTGTCTGAGTTTAAGTATTTGTATTTTTATATTTTAACTGAGTTGTCTTCAGCTGAAAAACAGGAGAAGAACTACGTAACTTCTGGAAATTCAGAAAAAGAACCACAACATTATAGTATAAAAAACGTCACCATAATGTGTACATATTAAAAACGAATGTAAGCCATACGCTTCAGTATAAAAGGGGAAATACCAAAATTCCTCTTACTTTGAAAGAATTAGTCTCCATAAACCATCAGTCAATGAAATACAGAACTTTATTATATTAATCTTGTCTTATTTTTGTAAATAATGTGATTAAAACCGGACTATCAAAAAACAAGAACTAGACCTCAGTTCTCACTTATATTGTAATCAAGGATGTAAAAGGTTTTGATATATTATAAATTAATTCTAAGCTGCACAGTTTTTATTTTTTTCTTTTCCTTTGCAACTTTAAGTTTTTCAAGAAACTCTTTCTAGGGAAAAAAGAAAGACAATTCAGAACCAATTTTTAATAAACATCCTGCATAAAGGACTGAAAAGCTATGTTTCTGCTTCCTAAGTACCTAGATTTCAGGCCAGGTAAGTCAAGAGTGCTTTATCATGCTAATAGTTAATTTCACAGTACAAGAGAAATTTGAAGTCAGAGTGAGATATGTATTTCCTAATCTATATGATACTTTAGAAATAATTTTAAACTATTTCTAGTTAAACCAAGTTGCAGCAGTATTAACACATTCTGTACAAAATAAAACTATTTCAAATGGGTCAAAGAGAGTAAATTAAAAAATCACTAAAACTAAAATATGAGTGAATTGAAAAAGATAATGGGAAAAAAAATATTGTACTTGAAAACAATTTACTTGTGAGCAAACACTTATTATTCTTTTTACCTCAAAATGATATTTAAAGTTAGAAATGCTCAAACATTAGAAATATGATGTAGAGAATATCTTTAAAATATTTTAATGAGGAAAAACAACGTCTGCTGCCCCTGTATGCAGAATTTCCTACTGCTTTATGAACTCTTTTAAGAAAAATTAAAACAATTCATTTTATTTTTACCATAGGAATCCTAAATTTCAAATGCAATAAATTTTCTCTCGACCCAAGAACAATGATAACTCATCCAAAGTACCCTTGACCTTGGTTTACAAGTAATTCTGACAATATATATTTATATCCCTGCTGATCATCCATCCAACATTTTTCATTAGGAAACAGAACTGCACATGCCAGTTACTGTACATTTTTCCACAGTGATAAGTGCTTTAGAATACAGTGGGATAAAATTGGAGCTTGGAGAGCTTGAAGAGCACTCTTAAATTTTAATTAAAACCCTCCATGCTCACTAAAAATAATTAGACACTAAAATGTGCCAGTTTTATTTTGAAGTCACTATAACGTACAAAGCACACTCTCTGACGACTGTTTGTGCTCTCCTTCTCTCTCTCTCTCTCACCAGTGAAACAACTGATTTTCCAAATCTGAACAAGGGGGTATAAATAGAGGCTGTTTTCAGGCCTGCTCTTCATGCTGGGAAGCGGACAGAAAAGACAGCAGAGTGGGCTTTTCAGACTGCGAAAAATAACTTGCCTAACCAAGAGTTCGAATCACTGACAAACTCTAGATAAAATTCAGTCTGTGAGGAACACAACGAGTTGGATCACTGATCTTTTTTGATCCAAAAGCCAAACCTTTAACCTCTTAAATGTTTTTGCTATCTTAAAATATCTCATACAATGCTATATTCCAACCTATTTTTAGTCAAGCAGCAAGAGAAAGCATGCCTTTCCCATACAGCAGGGCAATGATATAAACATCAACACGGACACTCTGCCAGGAAGAGCTGGACTTCTCAAGCACTTGATCATTAAGGAATGCACCAACTGTTTTGGATAATCTCGTGCCAGCTCCCCTTTTGCTCCACACTCCCCTCTGGGAGTGGCCAATCTTGTCCTGGTCCTAATTTTTCATTTTACTCCTCCGGAGCCCCCCAGCCATCCCCGAAAAGATGAGAAATGGCATTTATGCCTAGCAATGAAAAAGCAGGCTTACTTCCCCAAACAGACCAAAACTTTAAAACAATTAACCCTCCCCTCTTCTTTCAGATAAATTACTGAGTATAAAATGCAATCTGTTTCCTTTGTTTATTCAATATGAACAATTTGTAAATGACTCAAGGATAAAATTCAGAAAATGTTGTGCTAAATTAGAACCATTATAAACATGCTAATGACTCAATGCTCGAGTAAAACATGCATGATCGGTGTGAAGAAATAGATTTAGTTGTGCTGTGAGATTCTGTTGTGCTGCCTTAAAACGATTTGGTCATTAAATCAGATACATTCCTTCCAGGAAAAATGTAATTCCACAACCACTTTACTAGATTATATATTAGCATATATATATATATATATATATATATATATATTATATATATATATACACACACACACACACACACATATATATATATACACACACACATATATACACACACACACACATATATATGTATATATACACACACACACAGACACACACACACGGAGAGAAAGACAGAAAGAGACAGTCAGTCAGTCTGTGAATAGGAGCTACTGGAAATGTCATTAAACTGTTAGATGAAAGATTTGGGCATGTTCGTAAAGGAGAAAAATCCCCATATTTGAAACCTACCAGAAATACACATACAGTATCATCACGTTAGGTGCATTATTCTCTTTGCACTGTTTTTATCTACCAAAGTCTTTGATCATTTCTCATAGGGACCCCTTAGAACTGGCACTTAACACACATTCATGGAATTCACATTATTATGCATGTACAGGTAAGAAGTATCTCTTTCATCTGCTTCCCAAAGCTGCTCAGCACCTAGAACAATATCAGAGGGATCATTCAGAACCAAATTCCTCTCCATATCCATCAAAATACAACTGCCTATTGGTAGCAGTTGCCAATGCCAATACAGAAAAACGGGGAAACATTCAGCAGATGATTCAGAGGCTCACAGTCTGCTGCTGGAGCTAAAAGTCTCACGAGACTGTTTAATGAGCATGAAGACAAACACGCCCATTTCAGAAATGAGGACACAGTCAAGAAAGTCACTTGCTTTGCTCAAGGTCAAACAGTTGCTGACAGAGAGCCCTGACTTTATATTAAACTGCAAAAGTAATTGCAGTTTAAAAGGTTAAAAATTTTTAAAACCGCAATTACTCTTGCACCAACCTAATAGTTCAGGGCCTAATAGTTCAGTTTACTGAAATGACTACTTAACTCATGATTGGGACACCAGTTTTATAGTCCCTGCAATGTAGCATCCAATAGCAGAAAATGAACAACTATACCTATTATTAATTCTTTCAGAAGTGGAGTAAAGCACTTTGGAGTAAGTAAAGCACTTAGTTCTTTGGAGAGGGGTGCTAACACTTCAAGGTACTGCAGTAAAAGTCAGCACTGTTCCAGAGGCAGCTGCCTCATACACACTGCTCCTCTGTATTGTCTTTTCCATAACACCTTAGCTTGTCTGAATGAAGAGTTTTCCTTTACTGAATATCATCTTTTAAGGAACAGTTAAGATGCTGCCTAAAATACTGCTGAACTCGAAAAGTAATTCCTTCCAAATCAGGTTGTATCTTCATGTACGAGAAGTAAATGTGCAGCCTCAGACTTGGTTTTTCACTGTAGCTCTCATTGCCCACAACACGTTCAAATGTACCACAACTTTAATGGAGTAAAAATATCCCATCAGAAACTACAGCTGTCCATATTGCTAAAATATTACTCATTGTGACATCCTCTCATGACCCTATTTTCTGCTGCTCCATGGCCAAAGGCTAAGGAGTCCAATAATATAATATATATAACATAGAACACTGCTGTTTGTTTCTACAAATGTTTGATTTCATTCTCACATTTTCAAAGCATACTTGACTGCTTTTTCAAAACTATTTTGGACTATGGAAACAATAATTTTTGTGTGCCCACTGTGTCCTATATTCCTTCTTTTGGATTTTTGGGGGAAATATTTCTAAATGCCACTATTGCCGTGATACAGTTGTCAATCACAGTGCTGCCCCTCCTGCCTCCTGCTGCTCCTCCCAGCCACAGACAGGAATTTGACCCAGTCAGAATTCTCTGCTGGAACTATCTGGAAAGGCTCTCTTATGCTCAGGTTGGAAGCAAGAAGCATGCGGGCCTGGGATTGTCATCGCCATCCTCCTTGGCACATGAAGAAAGCCTGTCTGTAGTAGGAGTGGACGAAGCCAAAAATACAAAGGAAAGTAGAGAGGAGTGCAGATAAGAAAAGATAGAGAAAAAAATGAAAGATCTTTACATCATGTTAGCAAATTTACATCCAAAAATAACTAAAACCAAATTCTGTTCTTAGGCTTCTTCTCGGTAATGTAAGCCAGTATATTCCCATTTTTGCGTAAGCTAATTTAAGTTGGGTTTCTGCCAGTTGCAACTTATAAAAAAACAAAACAAAACAAAAAACTAAACAATAATATGAAAATCATAACAAAACCTATCACACACATGCAAATGTATGTTTCAAATTTTAACACACTGGAAACCACCAATGCATTAACTTATACTACCAGGCTAAAACATTCATTATGCAAACTTTGAAGTAATCTCTTGCTTTATTGAAAAATATACAATGATTTCAAAGTAAACTGTTATAAGACTGCTATTTACAATTATTTATCTATCTGAATTAGGATTTTCTGAATATGATGCAGTCAAAAGAAAATATAGCAGAAATAACTTGGAAACTGAAGCTCATTTAAAAAAAAAAACACACACACACACACAACAAGAAACTCCCATCTAAGATCAACAAGCCCTGATTTCAGTTTTGTGCTCATCAAAACATCTTCATTGTTCTAGTTAACTGACTTTACATTTAAGGTTATAAAATGAAATTATAAATAAATTTTTACTGATAAAATATCCCTTCTTAACTGTCTTATTTAAGTACTGGCAGTCCATAAAAGATCAATTTCAAATAAGATTGTACTCCTTAATTGGTTTTCAGGATCCTCCATAATCTGGCCCTGGTGATTCACCTCCTATTCTTCTTCCTACATGAAACTCTTCATTCTGTTCCAATGAGTACTCTTACCCTTACTCTCCTGTACAGACATGCTTTTTCACTTCACACCTTCGCTCATGACAGCCTCCTGATCTGCATGTCTCCCCACTTCTTGATGCTTATGAAAAACTCTCCTGTTCTGCAACACCTACATTAAATACTACCTCCTAACTTAGGCCTGCATTCATCACTTCAAATTTTCATCCTCTGAAAAAGCAAAATAACACTTGCTGAGCACATATTATCTGTCAGTCACTGTGTTTTTTATATTCCTTTAATGTATCAACTCATTAACTATGAACTTCACAACTCTTTCTTCTATGTCTACCATGGCTATTACTGATCAATTTTACCACCATATGATTAAGTATATGGTCAAGTTCATACTGAATTACCCTAACTAAATATTAAGTTCCTTGATGGTCAGGTAATGATTCTGATCCCATAATATTTAACCCAGAGCTCTGCACATAAATGAAATTCTGCACTAAGACAAATTCCCTAACATACTACTAAAAAGATCACTTTTTTTGTGTGTCCAGCAGCAATAGAACTATTTTGTCTTTTAAATTAACTATATTGATGTGTAACTTAATACACATCATATAATATTATAAATTCACCCATTTTAAATGCAGATTTGATGAATTTTGTCAAATTATTCATGTAGCGGCCACCCCAAAGAAGATATAGATAGAACACTTCCAAAAAGTTATCTTACGCTCCCTTTCAATCATCCATATTCCTAGCCCCAGGCAACCACTGATCTGATTTCTATTACTATAGGATAGTTTTGCCTATGCTTGAATTTCACAAAAATGAAAGTATACAGCATGTACTTTTTTGGATATGGATTCTTCCAATTAGGGTAAAATTTTGAGATTCAATCATATTGTATGTAGCATGTGTTAGCAATTTGGCCCATTTGTTAATGGGTAGATTTCCATTGTATAAATACACCACAATTTGTTTATCCAGTCATCTGTTTGTGGACATGTGGGTTGTTCCCACTATTGAGATCTTAGAAATAAAGCTAATTTGAAAATTCATTCATAAGCCTTTTCATGAATATGTGTCTCTTTTGTTCTCTCTAAAAATGAAATTTCTTCTAAAAGTGGGCTTACTATATGTCTGATTTTATAAGAAACGGCCAAAAAGTTTTCCAAAGTACTTGCATCATTTTATACTTCAACCAACAATGCATTAGAGTTTTAATTGCTTTATAGTCTCATCAATACTTCTTATGTTAGTACTTTAATTTTAGTCATTCTAGTGGCTATACAACGGAATCTCAGAGTGGTTTTTAACTTACATTTACATTTCCTTAATATTAAAGAGTAAAGTATATTTTTATGTGCTTATTGACCCTTTATATACATTCTTTTGTGAAGTATTCAAATATTTTGCCCATTTTTGTGTTGGATTATTTTCTTAGTTTTGAGAGCTATTTATGTATTTTATGAATTTCAATAATACATACATATTACATATTATACACACATATTTAAGAGTTATTTATGTATATCTGATATATATCTTTTGTCAGATATATGTATTGTAAATATTTTTACCTAGTATGCAGCATGCCTTTTTATTTTCACAAAGTGTCTGCTGAAGAACCATAGTTTTTGTTTTTTGTTTTTTTGGCTTTTTTTGATGTTATCCAATTACCAAGTTTTTTTCTTTATGAGTAGTGTTTTCTGATTCCCATCTAAGAAACCTTTGCCTACATCAAGGTCACAAAGACTTTCTCATATCTTTTCTTCTAGAAGCTTTATAGTTTTAGTTTCCTATCTAGGTCTGTGATTCATTTTGAGTTATTTTGTGTGTGTAGCTCTATTTCTGTATTCTCTTATCTGATCTATTGATCAGTTCACTATTCTTACACCAATACCAAGTCACTTTGATTATTGTAGCTTTAGAGTAAGTCTTACAATCTCATACAATAAGTCTTCCAAATTTGTTCTTTTTCAAATTTGCTTTGGCTATCCTAGATCCTTTGCATTTCTATACAAATTTTAGAATCACCTTGTCTGTCCAATAAATAAATAAATAAATAAATAAATAAATAAATAAATAAATAAATAAATAAACCTTGTTTTTTATTGGATTTGCCTTGAATCTGTAGATCAATTTTAGTCTTATATTATTTTTAATGTAAATATTTAAAGCTATAAATTTCCTTCAAAGCTTTGTCCCACGTATGTCATGTTGTGTTTTCATTATCATTCAGTTTAACATAGTTTACAATTTTTCTTTACACACGGTTTGGTTGGAAGTATGTAGTTTAGTTGCCAAACACTTGGGAATTTTAAAATTTGCTTTTGTTATCTACTTGTAATTTATTTCCATTGTGATCTCCATTGTGTAAAATTCTGTACAATTTTAATCCTTTTCCGTTTACTGAGGCTCGTTTATGGCCGAGAATTAAGCTTTATCTTGTGGGATATTCCATATTCACTTCAAAAGAATGATTATTCTGCAATTTTTCAGTGCAGTGCTCTATCAATGCCAATTAAGTCAAGTTCATTGATAGTGTTGTTCAAGTCTATATTCTCAGGGATTTTCTGTCTTTTTTCCTCAAATTCTGAAAAAGAAGTATTGAAATCCCCAACAATAATTGGACTGTAGAGTTGTCTTTTTTTTTTCTTTCAGTTCTGTCAACATTTTGCTTCATGTATTTTAAATATTTTTAACCTCTGCCATACACATTTAGGAATGTTATGTGTTCTTAATGTATTGGCTTTTTAATAATTTTGATATATTTCCTTATCTCTGATAATATTTATTTTTCTGAAGTCTACTTTTATATTAATACAGCCACTTCAGCTTTCTTATCATTAGTGTTTGCATGGTGCAGTGTTACCCATCCTTTTACTTTTAACCTATCTACATCTTTACATTTAATGTGTGTTCTTATAGTTGGTATATTGTTTGTTTTTTTAAACCCAATCTGACGGAGACGTCATCAAAATGGCGGCATGAGGTGAGCCTCTGGAAATCTCCCTGGAATTTACAACAAATTAATCAGTTATAACTCCACAAAGGACTCCCGGCACAGCAGACAGGCAAGACGAAGAGGCTCACCACTGAATTTACCTAAAGGTGGGTGAATCGCGCGCGAGCGGGGGAGGAGGGAAAGGAGAAGTGAGGAGACAGAGCCGCGTGGGCGCAGGACGCAGACGTAGCTCACCGCTCCGAGCTCGCTGCATCCCGGAGCTACCGCAGTTGTGGGAGAGGGAAGAACTCAGACTGCTAGGGCTCCGCTTATGGCCCACAGGGCTGAGGGGGCAGCATATAACATGGCTGAGCCCGATGCTCACGGCAGAGACCTCGGAGCAAAGACTGAGGGAAGAAGGCTGAAAACGGTGGTTTAAGCCCTCACTGCCGAGTAGAGAACGGAAGCCTTAGGCACTGAGAATACCGCCCTCTCCCTAACCTCCTAGAGCTCGCCCAGCCCCCACCTGCCCCGTGCTAGAAGCGGAATAGTAGCAGTGTCAGATCAAAAGAACAGAATATTTGCAGTTTTGAGAACTGTGGTCCGCAGACAGATTCGCAGCCCAACTAGTTCCGGCAAAGGGGAGGGAGCTGTGGAAGCAGGACTGGTTGTGGTGGTGGTCACCGCCATTGCTCTGGGCAATCTCTCACAACTCACCCCGCCCTGTCCCCACCTATCTGGGCGGATCCCTGCAGGAGTAAACAGAACTGCTGAAACACGGGGGCTTGGAATCTGGTGTAGGAAGAGCTTTGGAACTTCAAAAGCTCTCCACATCCCCACAGGGATGTGGTGCCCTATGACCCAGGAGACCTGTTCACAGAGGAGAAGCCTGCCTTCCAGAGAATCCCCCCATTGTGTGAGAAGCTGGAATAGTGCAGAGAAAACATAACACTACAGTGTAAGAGAGAAAAAAGGGCTGCAGTCGGAGAGAAAATGAAACATTCCACCAACATGTACTGGAAAACAAAAGAAAGACTTCTTCCTATCAACCTGTTGCAGAACTCACTCCTGTAGATGTCTAGGAAGAGAAATAATAAATCATTAATGGCCGTGAATAACCAAGCCAACAAGACAGCTCAGAAAGAAAGTGAAAAGTCTCCAGAAAATGAAGTTTAAGATACGGAAATATGTGACTTAAATGACAGAGAATTCAAGATTGCAGTTCTGAAAAAATTCAACAAGATGCAAGAAAATACAGAAAGGCAGTTTAATGAGCTCAGTAACACAATCAAAGAACAACATGAACATTTTACCAAAGAGATTGAAATTTTAAAAAAGAACCAAATAGAATTTCTGGAGATTAAGAACTCAACAGAAGAACTTCAATAGAAGAAATTAAGAATGAAATAGCCAGCTTAGGAAGTAGAGTTGACCAGATGGAGGAAAGAATCAGTGACATCGACGATAAAAACCTGGAATGACACGGATGGAAGAAGAAAGAGACTTGAGACTTAAAAGAAATGAAAGAACTCTACAAGAACTTTCTGACTCCATCAGAAAGAGTAATATAAGAATAATGGGCATACCAGAAGGAGAAGAAAGAGAGAAGGGAGCAGAGAGTATATTCAAACAAATAGTCATAGAGAACTTCCCAAACTTGTGGAAAGAACAGGATCCTCGAATCCAAGAAGCAAATAGAACACTTAATTAGCTCAACCTCTCCAAGGCACATTGTATTGAAGCTGTCAAAAATCAACGACAAGAAAGAATTCTCAAGACAGCCAGGGAAAGGAAGACGGTAACCTGCAAAGGAAAGCCCATTAGATTATCATGAGACTTCTCAGCAGAAACTCTACAAGCCAGGAGGAAGTGGAACGAAATATTCAAACTATTGAAAGAGAGAAATTATGAGTCAAGAATAATATACCCAGCAAAGATATCCTTTAGATATGAAGGAGAAACAAAGACCTTTCCAGACATACAGAAGCTGAGGGAATTTTCTAATACACGACCTGCACTACAAGAAATACGAAAGGAGGGTATTCAACCACCATCAACAAGGACAATTTGTGGCAACCAAAACATAAAAAGGGGGAGAGTACAGGCCTGAACCGGAATATGGGAATGGAGAAAGTAAGCATGCTGAAGAAAATGGAATATTCTAAATATCAAACTTTCTTTTACATAAGCTTAATGGTAACCACTCAAAAAAAATCCAGAAGCTGAAATATATACTGTAATAATAGAAGAAACGGAGGGAAATATCATAGAATACCACAACACAGAAATAATAGACAACAATAAAAAGGCAAAGAACCATGGAGACACAATCTTACCAGAAAACTAAAGACAGAATGATAGAAAATCCTTACATATCAATAATCACCTTAAATGTAAACGGACTGAACTCACCAATAAAAAGGCACAGAGTAGCAGATTGGATCAAAAACTAAACCAAGCATATGCTGTCTCCATGAGACACATCTCAACTACAAGGACAAGCACAGACACAAAGTGAAAGGGTGGAGATTGACACTCCAAGCAAATGGTATCCAGAAAAAATCAGGTGTAGCCATAATGATATCAGATGAAACAGACTTCAGGGTGAAAAAGATAACAAGAGACAAAGATGGACATTTCATAATGGTAAAGGGGACTATACAACAAGAAGACATAACAGTCATCAATATTATGTCCCCAATCAGGAAGCACCAAAATATACCAAGCACTACTAAACAGAACTAAAGGGAGAAATTGACCAAAACACAATTATACTAGGGCACCTAAATACATCATTGACAGCTATGGATAGATCATCCAAACAGAAAATAACGAAATAGCAGCCCTAAATAACACATTAGATGAAATGGACATAATTGACCATTTATAGAGCACTTCAATCCTAAAACATCAGACTATACTTTTTTTTTTCTAGTGTACGGGAACATTCTCAAGGATAGACCATATATTGGGACATAAAACTAACCTCAGCAAATTTAAGAGATTGAAATCATACCAAGCATATTCTCTGATCACAAGCTTTGAAATTGGATATCAACTGCAAAAAGAAAGCAGGAAAAACACAAATACATGGAGATTAAACAACATAATTTTAAAGAACATCTGGGTCAAAGAAGAAATTAGAGGAGAGATCAAAAGATAGAAACAAATGACAATGAAAATACATCCTACCAAAATTTTGGGGATACAGCAAAAGCAGTTTTAAGAGGGAAATTTATATCATTACAGGCGCTCTCAAGAAACAAGAAAAATCACAAATAAATAACCTCACGTTACACCTTAAAGAACTAGAAAAAGAAGAAGAAATGAAACCTAAGGTCAGCAGAAGAAAGGAAATAATAAAAATCAGAGCAGAACTAAAATGAAATAGAGAACAGAGAGACAATAGAAAAAATTAATGTGACAAAGAGCTGGTTTCTTTGAAAAGATATAACAAAATTGACAAACCCTTGGCTAGGCTCACTAAGATAAAAAGAGAGAAGACACTAATAAACAAAATTAGAATGAAAAAGGGGAAGTTATCACGGATGCCACAGAAATACAAAGGATCATCCAAGAATACTATCAAGGACTATATGCACCAAATTTAATAACCTAAAGGAAATGGACAAGTTTCTTAGAAACATATAGCCTTCCAACGCTGAACCATGAAGAACTGGAAAATCTAAACAGACCGATCACCAGTAACGAAATTGAATCAGTCATCCAAAACCTTCCCAAAAGCAAAAGTCCCGGATGAGATGCCTTCACTAGTGAATTCTACCAAACCTTCCAAGAGGATCTAATGCCAATCCTGCTTAAAACTCTTCCAAAAAATTGAAGAACAGACAGTACTCCCTAACTCATTTTATGAGGCCAACATTACCCTGATACCAAAACCTGGCAAGGACAACACAAAAAAAGAGAACGATAGACCAATATCTCTGATGAATACAGACGCAAAAATCCTAAACAAATTCTAGCAAATCGAATGCAACAATGCATTAAAAAGATTATTCATCACGACCAAGTGGGGTTCATCCCCAGAGCACAAGGATGGTTCAACATATGCAAATCCATCAATGTGATACATCACATAAACAAATAAAGGACAAAAGTCATATGATTATATCAATTGATGCAGAAAAAGCATTTGACAAGATACAACATCCATTTATGATTAAAACACTTATAAAATAGGTATAGAAGGAAAATACCTTAACATAATAAAGGCCATATATGACAAACCCTCAACTAATCTCATAATGATGAAAAACTGAAGCCCTTTGCTCTACGTTCAGGAACACAACAGGGCTGTCCCCTATCACGTCTGCTTTTCAACATAGTGTTGGAAGTCCTCACCAGAGCAATCAGGCAAGCGAAAGAAATAAAAGGCATCCAATTGGGAATGAAGAAGTTAAATTGTCACTCTTTGCAGATGACACGATTGCTATATATAGAAAACCCTAAAGACTCCACCAAAAAGCTATTAGAAACAATCAACGAATACAGTAATGTGGCCGGCTACAAAATCAGCGTACAAAGTCCATTGCATTCCTATAACTAACAATGAATCTCAGAAAAAAGAAATGGAAAAAAAAATTCCTTTTGCAATTGCAGCAAAAAGAATAAAATACCTAGAATAAACTTAACCAAGGATGTGAAAGACCTATATGCTGAAAACTACAAGACATTTTTAAAAGAAATTGAAGAAGACACAAAGAAATGGAAAGACATTCTGTGCTCATGGATTGGAAAAATCAACATAGTTAAACGGCCATATTACCCAAAGCAATATACAGATGTAATGCAATCCCCAATCAAAATCCCAATGGCATTTTTTAAAGAAATAGAACAAAAAATCATCAGATTTGTTTGGAACCACAAAAGACCCCGCATAGCCAAAGCAATCCTAGAAAAAAGAACAATGCTGGAGGTATCACACTCCTCTGACTTTAGCTTGTACTACAGGGCAACAATAATCAAAACAGCATGGCAGAAAAACAGACACATAGACCAATGGAATAGAACTGAGAACCCAGAAATAAAATCACATAAATATGGACAGATAATTTTTGACAAAGAAGCAAAAACATACAATGGAGAAAAGACAGCCTCTTCAATACATGGTCTGGAGAATTGGATAGCCACGTGCAAAAGAATGAAACTGGACTGCTACCTGTCACCATGTACCAAATTAATTCAAAATGATCAAAGACTTAAGCATAAGACCTGAAACAATAAACTGCATAGAAGAAAACATAGGTACTAAACTTATGGACCTTGGATTCAAAGAGCATTTTATGAATTTGACTCCAAAGGCAAGGGAAGTAAAAGCTAAAATAAATGAATGGGACTATATCAAACTTAAAGCTTCTGCACAGCAAAAGAAACCATCAACAAAATAAAGAGGCACCAACTGAATGGAGAAGATTTTTGCAAACAGCACCTCCGATAAGGGGCTGATATCCAAATACACAAGGAACTCATGCAACTCAACAACAAAAGAACAACCCAATTGAAAAATGGGCAGAGGACCTGAAGAGACATTTCTCCAAAGAGGACATACAAATGGCAAATAGACATATGAAAACATGCTCAACATCACTAATCATCAGAGAAATGCAAATAAAAACCACAATGAGATGTCACCTCACCCCAGTTAGAATGGCTATCATCAACAAGACAAATGGTAACAAGTGTTGGAGAGGCTGTGGAGAAAAAGGAACTCTCATACACTGTTGGTAGGAATGCAGACTGGTGTAGCTGCTATGGAAGGCCATGTGGAGGTTTCTCAAAAAATTACGAATAGAATTACCACATGACCCAGCAATACCCTCTCCTGGGTATCCAGCCAAAAAATCTGAAAACATTTATCCATAAAGACAAGTGTGCTCCAATGTTCATCGTAGCTTTATTTAGGGTGGCCAAGACATGGAAAGAACCAAAATGTCCTTCGATAGATGGATAAAGAAGTTGTGGTATATATACACAATAGAATACTATCAGCGGTAAGAAAAGATGAAATAGGACCATTTGTGACAACATGGATGGATCTTGAGAGTATAATGCTAAGCGAAATAAGTCAGACAGAAAAAGCAGAGAACCATATGATTTCACTGATATGTGGTATATAAACCCAAAACAACAAAAGAACAAGACAAACAAATGAGAACAACAAAACTCATAGACACGGACAATAGTTTAGTGGTTACCAGAGGGTAAGGGGGATGGGGGGTGGTAGAATTACTAGAGAGGGCAAAGGGGATCAAATATTTGGTGATGGAAGGAGACTGACTCTGGGTGGTGAACACACAATGGGATTTATAGATTATGTAATACAGAATTGTGCACCTGAAATCTATGTAACTTTACTACAATTGTCACCCCAATAAACTTTAATTAAAAAAAAACCCAATCTGACCATCTGTACCTTTCAAAATTAGTACAATTACTCCATTTATATTTAATGCAATTATTGTTAATAGAATTTCCAATCTACAATCTTGCAATTTATTCTATATATTTCATTTGTACTTTATCCTTTATCTTCTTTCCCTGTCTTTTTCACTTAATTTTTAGAATTGCATTTATCTCCTCTATTAGTTTATTAGATATACCTCTTATTTCATTATTCTAATGGTGATCAAAGATTTACAATATGTATCTTTAACTTACAACAGTCTACCAACAAATAACATACTATTTCAAATACAATGCAAGAAACTTAAAAAAAAAAACCTTTTTTGTTATTGATGTATACCTATTTTAAACTCTATAATATATTGGGTTTTTTTTGCTATAGAGTCAATTATATTATAAGAAAATTAAATTTTCAGAAATAGAAATGTCTTTTATGCTTGCTTCAGATTTGCCATTTCCAGTACTGTTAATTTCTTTTAAAACTCTAAGTTTGTCTAAATAAACATCTCGAATTATTTTCCTACAATCTGATAATGTTTCTTTAAAATCTTTGTAGTGAAAAGTATGTGGCAATAAATTTCTCTGAACTTTGTTTATCTGAAATGTCTTATTTCATCTCGGTTTTGAAGAACATTTGGTGCCTAAAATATAGAATTCTAGTAAAATTATTTTTCTTCTTTAGGACTCCTAAGGAAATCATTCTAATGTCTCTGACTTATACTTTTTCTGATGTGAAATCAGGGAAATTTCTTTGTCCAACTATAAACAATGTATCTTTGGTTATTTTTAAGATTTTCTTTCATTAGTTTTCATGCAATTTGATTTGATGTGCTTTGATATACATTTTCATTGTGTTTATTCTCCTTGGATCTGGAAGTTATAATTTTTAACAATATTCGGTATTTTTTCAGCCATTATTTCATATGTGGTGTGTGTGTGTGTGTGATGTGTGTGTGTATACACAAACATATATGATATGTTACATCTATATGGTCTCTAATTGCACATATGATATACTATTATTTTCACAAGCCATTTTTTTCCCTGCCTTTATTCTCTCTATGCTTCTGTTTGGATGGTTTCTATTGCACTGTTTTAGTTTCACTAATCTTTCATATACAGTTAATTACTTGCATTTGAAGTCCTCAAGTACTTTTTTTAAGTCTCAGATATTGTATTTATATTTTTTGGATTTCTATATTATTTTTTGTTTCTATCTCTCTTCATTATGTTCATGAAGAGAATTCTTTAATCCTTGAATATATTCATAATAGCTGTTTTAAAGTTATTGTACGCTAATTCTGTCATCTCTGTAATAGCTGGATCTCTTTCTATTGACTGATTTTTCTCATGTTCAAAGATCATATATTCTTGCTTCTTCAGATATCTAGTATTTGTATTGGATACTGGACAATATATTACATTGCTGAGTGTTTGGAATTTGTTGTGTTCCTTTAAATAGTTGAATTTTCTTTGATAGGCATTCATTTACACATGGTCATCTTGATCCTTTTGAGGATTCTTTTCAAGCTTTGTTATGGTGGGTATAGAGTACCTATACTCTAGGGTTAATTTATCCTTACTCCAAAGGTATGGCTTTTCTGGGTTTCCACTGAATGCTCTGGGTATTTAATGAAGACATTCAACTGTAGCAAGGTAAAACTTAAATGTCTACCAATAATGCGTGAACCCTGGTAGTTTTGCAATTTACTACTTTTTCTTTTCCATGTAGTTCTTCTTTGCCCAGCCTCTTGTAGTCACACTATTCATGTGAAACTTAATATTCAGACAAAAACTCAAGGGGATTCATGAGAATTCTGATGTTCTTTCTGTACTTCTCCCTTCACTCTCAGACTTCTCCATGAAAATGATAGCCACTATAATTTCCCCATACTCTAATCCCTGGCTGCTCAGTTCAGTGAGGCTGCCATATCGCACTTGGGTTGGCTCTCCCTGCAGCAGGGTCTGGTAAATGCCACCAGGAAGAAATCCAAGATAATCTTAGGGCTCATTTTGTTTTCCTTCCATCATAGAGTATGTTTTATTTTCTTAAAAGAGGTGTTACATATAATTGGTTAGTATTTCTTGTTTCTATGTACTAGGAGATTAAGTCCACTATCAGTTACTCTTTTATTGCAGAAACAGAACTAGAATATTACTTTTTTCTTCTTTCTTTCTTTCTTTTTTTTTTGAGTATTACTTTTCTAAATGGTGTTATCTCAGAAAATTATTCTCTACTAGTTTCTTTTGTAAAAGATAGTTTAAGGGTCCTCCCATTAAATTCCTAAAATATTTTGGCTTTTTTTAGGGGCCGAAGGGCAACTAATCTTTAATAAGGAAGATCACATTTTGTGACACAGACAAAGAATACAGGTGTTCCAAAGCCCACTCTGCTGAGAGTGAAAAATAAAGGCACACTCACTTAAATCCTATCTCAGTATAGCATTCTTCTATTTTCAAAGATATACTCAAGTACCTGATGAGTTCTTTGGGCCCTTACCTAATTCCTGAAAGAAAATATAACCAAGCAGTTCAAAATGGAAGCCCGGGTAACCACTAAAAGAAGCATAAAATATCATGTATCAATAAGCTCATAGAGAAGAAAAAAATTAAAAAATAATAGTAAAATGCTTGATAATAAAAAATAAGGCAAAAACTAAGAAATTAAAAAACAAAGACTAGATGAGCAAACAGAAAACAAATAGGAAATTGTACTGTTAAAATCAATAAATGGGCTAGTAAGATGGCGGAATAGACGGCGCCATGCCAACTATCTCCCAGGATCACACCAAACTTAAACAATAAATTATTCAACAATTAACCTCGGGATTCATCTGAACTCTAGCTAAACAGAATCACTAAAAGTAAGGATTTAAAGAAGAGGCCACATCGAGACTGGTAGAAGGCGTGGAGTCGTGAGGCAGACTGACTCCAGGCCTACAGAGGAGGAGGAACACAGGGAGGGGCACCTCAGTGGCAGAGTCCTCCCCTGGAGCGGGAGGAGACCTCCGTCCCCACACCTCGAAGGGGTCCTGTGCCAAGAAGGGGAGTCCCATGATAAATGGTAGTAGAAATCAATGAGGACTCTATCTGCTCAACCCGTGGGGCGGAAGGTGGCTAGAGGCCCAGTTGTTGTCTTGTGGAGCCAACACATGGACTCACTTGCTGGCGAGCACTCACCTGGTCTCCCGCGGAGGGAGGAGCAGCTCGGGGGTACCTGGAGCCTGCGAGGAAGGACTGAACTGAGCGCCTTCGGCACAGGAGCTGGATGTTCTGCGGCCATTGTTCCCCCAGTGCAGAGCTTGCACACTAGTGGGTCACAGGAGAACGCCATTTTTTTTTTTCAGTGTTAAGCCCTCCCCGAAAGGGTCAGGTTCGGTACCCCATTGGTCTGGTGGAATCGGCGCAGGCGCAGGCGCACGCGCACACTGCCTCGGGGCCCCGCTCTCCACATTGCTTATGTGCATTGCCCGGGAAATTCCTGACTGCCCGGCCATTATACCTGTTCCACTGGTGGCAGATTGAGACAGGCAGAGACTATGACAGAGGGCAGAGCATTTGCCGGAGGGTGTTGGGCCAGGAGCTGCACGGTGGCGCGATCTGGCCAAGGCATTCTAGGCGCGTTTGTGCAGGCTGGTTTCCAGTGTAGGAGTGGAAGCTTCTCTGACTTTGTGAGGGCCTCTGACCACACCCTGTGGTGCCCTGGGGGCCTGCCCCACCCATCTAGAGCTGCATTGTGGGGGGGCACCCTGGGTGCTTGGTGCCTGGCCCCACCACCACAGGCCACGGTGGTTTTTTTGCAGCATCAGATAGACCACAGCAACCTGTGGAGATTTTTGGTGGTGAGCACGGCCTCAGAGCCCACTGCAGCTAATTGCAGGCAGCTCTTTGGAGCCTGCGAGCCTGAGGTGGAGGCCGGCGCAGGCCGCATTGGGCCCTTGCCCTCCACACAGCTGGTGCTGAGTCTCCTGGAGACTCCACTGCTGGGTGGTTGGCTCTGCCCCACAAGCTGCCTGCAGACTGAAGTGGGAGGAGAGCCTTTTTTCCTTTTCTTTTTCTTTAAAGTTTATTGGGGCAACAATTTTTAGTTAGTAAAGTTACATAGATTTCAGGTGTACAATTCTGTAATACATTATACCTCACATTGTGTGTTCACCACCCAGAGTCAGTTCTCTTTCCATCACCATATGTTAGACCCCGTTTACCCTCTTGTAGAGCCCTGCTCCCCTCTACGCCTTACCCTCTGGTTCCTTTTCTTTTTCCATCTTTTGTTCTTTTTTCTTTTTCTTTTTTGTTTTCTTTTTGTTGTTTCTTTTGTTATTGTTTTTGGTTACTTTTTTTGTTTTGTTCTCTTTTGATTTTTTTTTTTTTTGTATTTTTGTTTTTCTTGCCTGTTCACTGTCGCATTTTTGTGGGGGTATATTTGTTTTTTGGTGTTGTTGGTTTGCTTTGCTTTGTATTGTTTTGCAAAGTGGGCGTGGGCCCAGCACTGGTCCAGGAGCCAAGACTACACTGGATTTGTAGAAACCACTGACCACAGCCTATAGCCCCCTGTAACACCACCCCGCCCACCTACAGCTGTATTGCCAGGGGCACTCTGGGCACCTGGTTCCACCCTCACAAACTGTGGGAAAGGTTTTTTTACAGCAGCTGATGTGGTCCACAGAGCCCTGGGGACATCTTGGTGGTGATCAGTGACCCAAAACCTGCACCGCAGCTACTCAGGAGCAGCTCTTGGGAATTGGCGAGCCTGAGGTGGAGGCTGGACGCAGTGCCCTCAGGGCACTGTACAAGGGGCTCACAGGCCAGGTATTGGCATAAGATCTGAATCTGCATTAACATTTTATAAACCACAGGTCTCATTTTATGAGTCACTTGAACTCCATCCTGCCCAGCTAGTGCTGCATCACTGAGGGCACCCTCAACACCAGGTCAACCTGCCAGGTACAGGTTCCTACGGAGCCTCTGTCAACAGTTGGGCTGCAGGGGCCACTAACAGGTGGCAATAGGCCTAGGGGGCCCTTGGCCTTTTGTTAAACTGCCCCAGGACCAATGTTGGTGGCAGCCAGCTTCAGATCACAGAGAGGCCACCACTACATGTCTCCAGGTCCAGCACGGGCAGCAGCCAACCTCATACAGCTTTGAGGCACCTACCAGGTAGCCACAGGCCTGTAACAGACAAGGCTGAAATGGCTGTGAGTGGGAGCCCCACCCAAGAGACACCAGAAACAACACATCCAGAGGCCAGCTTCAGACCAAACCAGAGCACTACCTGGTTGGATCTCCAAGCTGCACACCTAAAGGAAATTCTTTACAGGCACTAGAGCACACAGGGGCCAAGCCTCCTCTGAGGGGATCAACCCTCACACAGCAGCTCATGCACTGTGGCAGAGCCAATTCTCACAGCTAGTCAGCCTGGGAGTCAATCCCACCCACTGACAAGCCAGAAGTAATGAAAGTTCACCTGCAACAGGAGAACACAGACAACACAAGGGACACCTCTGGACCACACAGACAGGAGATTAGGGAGACTGTACAATTTGAACATAAAGGACACACTACATAAGACCACCCAGCAAAGACCGAGAGACATGTGATCTACCAAATACATCGAAGCAAACACAGAGTGACACCCAGAATAAGGAAACAAAGAAACATGTCACAAATAAAAGATCAGAAGAAACCTCCAGAAATGGAATTAAACGAAACAGAGCCAACCAACCTATCAGAGACAGAGTTTAGAAGAGTGATTGTAAGAATGTTTAAGGAACTTAGTGAGAATCTCAACAAAGGTAGCAAACATAAAGAAGGATACAGAAACCATAAAAAGCAACCAGTCAGAAATAAAGAGTACAATAACTGAAATGAAGAACACACTTGAAGGAATCACCAGCAGATTAGATGAAGCAGATTTAGAAGACAAAGTAGCAGAAATCACCCAATCAAAACAATAAAAAGAACAAGAATAAAAAATGATAAAAATAGTTTAAGAGACCTGTGGGATAACATCGAACACAACAACATTTGCATCATAGGAATACCAGAAAGAGAAGAGAGGGAGCAAAGGATCAAGAACCTATTTGAAAAAATGACTGAAAATTTCCCTAGCCTGGTGAAGGAAATAACATACAAACCCAGGAAGCACAGAGAATCCTAAACAAGTTGAATCCAAAACAGGTCCACACCAAGACACACCATAGTTAAAATGGCAAAGTTTAAAGACAAAGAGAGAATCCTAAAAGCAGCAAGAGAAAGACAGTGGGTTACATATAAGGGGAACCCATAAGACTATCAGCTGACTTTTCTACAGAAACTTTGTAGGAGTGTCAGGAAATATTCAAAGTGATGAAAAACAAAGGCCTACAACCAAGATTTCTCTACCCAGCAAGGCTATCATTTAAATTTGAAAAAGAGATAAAGAGTTTCCCAGAAAAGAATAAGCTAAAGGAATTCATTACCACCAAGCCAGCATTGTAGTAAATGTTAAAAGGGCTTCTTTAAGCAAAAGAAAGGTGAAAACAAACTAACAAAGGAAGACCAGAAATACAAATAACAAAATGGCAATAAATATGTACCTATCAATAATCACTTTAAATATGAATGGACTAAATGCTCCAATCAAAAGACATAGGGTGGCTGAGTGGATAAGAAAACAAGACCCATGAATATGCTGTTTACAAAAGACTCACTTAATCAAAAGACACACAAAGACTGAAAGAAATGGGATGGAACAAGATATTTCATGCAAATGGAAATGAGAAAAAAGGTGGGGTAGAAGTACTTATACAAAATAGACTTTAAAACAAAGACTATAATAAAAGACAAAGAGCACTACATAATAATGAAGGGATTGATCCAACAAGAGGACATAACCCTAGCAAACATCTATGCACCCAACAAAGGAGCACCTAAATACATAAAACAGATTTTGACTGACATAAAGACAGAGATCAACAGTAACACAAACATAGTAAGGGACTTTCAACACCCCATTGACACCAATGGACAGATCCTCCAGACAGAAAATCAAAACAGAAACAGTGGCCTTAAAAGACACATTAGGCCAGTTCGATTTCATCAATATTTTTAGAGCATTTCACCCCAAAGCAGCAGAACATACATTCTTCTCAAGTGCACATGTAACATTTTCCAAGATAGACCACATGCTAGGCCACAAAACAAGTCCAAATTTAAGAAGATTAGAATCGTATCAAGTGTCTTCTCCGACCACAGCGCTATGAAACTAGAAATCAATTATAAGAAAAATCCAGAAAAGATAGAGAAAATGTGGAAGACAAAAATAAAAACAAAGAACAGGGACAGCAACTAGAAAACAGTAACAAATATGATAGATATTAATCCAAGTATATAATAATCACCATGAATGTCAATGGTCTAAATGCACTAATTAAAAGATAGAGATTATCAAAGTTGATAAAAAAAGCAAGGCTCAACTATATGTTCTCTAAAGGAACACATATAGATTAAAAATATAGATTAAAAGTGAAGAGATGGAGAAAGATATAACATGCTAAACACTAATCAAAATAAAGCAGGAGTAGCTATATTATTTTCAGACTGAGCAGATTTCAGAGGAAGGAAATTTATCAGCGAGAAAGACAGTCATTATGTAATGATAAAGGGGCCAATATTTCAAGACAGTATAACAATCCTTAAGGTGTATATGTTTAATAAGAGACTGTCAAAATACTTGAGGCAATATCTGATACTGCAAGGAGAAATAGATAAATCCACTATTACAGTTGAAGACTTCAACACCCCTCTCTCACAATTGGACTCATCCAGCAGCAGAAAATTGGTAAAGATACAGCTGAACTCAACAGCTCTATTATTCAACTGGATATAATAGACATCTATAGACTACTTCCTCCAACAGTAGCAGATTGAACATTCTGTTCTCCTTCTGGGATTTTGATTGAGATTGCATTAGCCCTAGATACCAGCAATGAACAAATGGAATTTGAAATTTAAAACACAATGCACTTACATTAGTACCACAAAAAGAAAAATTAAATACTTAGGTATAAATCTAACAAAACATGTACAAGACCTATATTAGAAAAACTACAAAACTCTGATATGAAATATCAGAGAACTAAATTAATGGAGAGATAGTCCATGTTTTTGTGGATTTTTAAAAATCAAGTTGAAGAAGTTCCCTTTTATTCCAAATTTGCTAAGTTTTTATCATGAGTGAGTACCGAATGCTGAATGCTGTTAAATGATTTTCTGCATTTATTGATATGATCATGTGATTTTTCTTCTTTGGTCTATTAATGTGATAGATTACATTTATTGATTTTTGAATGTTGAACCAGCCTTGCATACCTGGAATAAATCCCACTGGGTTGGGTGTATGATTTTTTTTATAACTGTTGGGTTTGACTTGCTAATATTTTGTTGAGGATTTTTGTATCTATAGTCATGAGAAATATTAGTCTATAGTTTTCTTTTCTTATAATATCTTTGTCTAATTTTGATATTAGGGTAATGCTGGACCTAGAGAATGAATTAGGAAGTATTCTCGCTGCTTCTATCTTCTGGAAGAGATTGTAGAGAATTGGTATAATTGCTTCCTTATGTGTTTGGTAGAATTCCTTGTAAATCCATCTGGGCTTGGTGCTTTCTGTTTTGAGAGGTTAGTAATTTTTTATTCAATTTCATTAATATATATATAGACCCATTCAGATGGTCTTTTTCTTCTGTGAATTTTGGCATCATCTCAAGATTTTTTCAACAAATGGTGCTAGAACAATTGGACATCCACATGTAAAAAAAATGAATCTAGACATAGATATAGACCTTACACTCTGAACGTGCAACTCAAAATTGATTATTGACCTAAATGTAAAGTACAAAACTATAAAACTCCTAGAAGATAACAAAGGAGAAATCCTAGATGACCTTGAATATAACAATGACTTTTTAGATCCAATACCAAAGGCACAATCCATGAAAGAAATAATTGATAAACAGCACTTCATTAAAATTAAAAACTATTCCTCTGTGAAAAACAATGTCAAAAGAATGAGAAGACCATCCACAAACTGGGAGAAAAACTTGCAAAAGACTTATCCAATATAAAGGAATATTACCTAAAATATACAAAGAACTCTTCAAATTCAGCAATAGAAATACAAATAACCTGATTTAAAAATGGGCAAAAGGTCTAACAGACACCTTGCCAAAAAAGATATACAGATGGCAAGTAAACATACAAAAGGATGTTAAACATCACATGTTATTAGGGAATTGAAAATTAATACACAATGAGATATCATTACACACTTCCTGGAATGGCAAAGTACAATTACCTCCATGTTCACTGTAGTATGATTTAGCCAAGACATGAAACCAATAGCCAATATATGAAAATTACCTAACTGTCCATCGATGGATGACTGGATTAAAAAAAAAAAAAAAGGTGGTGTGTGTATGTACATGCACACACATACACACACCACACAGGAATATATGCAGCCATAAAAAAGAAGAAAATCTTACCATTTGCAATGACATGGATGGAACTTGAGTGCATTATGTTAAGTGAAATAAGTCAAACAGAAAAAAAATGCCCACGATCTCACTTATATGTGGATCTTAAATACAAACAAACTAAGCTCATAGATACAGAGAACAGATTAGTATGCCAGAGACAGGGGTTATGGAGTAGGCAAAATGAGCAAAGGGGGTCAAAATGTACAAACTTCCAATTATAAAATAAATAGGTGCTTATTTTTTAAGTTTAATGAAACTTAAATGCATATTACTAAGTGAAAGATGCCAATCTAAAAATGCTACATACTCTATGATTCCTACTATAAGACATTCTAGAAAAGGAAAAACTATGGAGACTGTAAAAAGATTACTGGTTTGCCAGGGGTTATGGGGGAGCAATGAATAGACAGAACACGAAGGATTTTTACAATAATGAAAGTATTCTGCACAATACTATAATGGTGGACTGATGTCATTATACATTTAGCAATGCAATGTACAGCATTATAACTATAGTTAATAATACTGTATTGTATATTTAAATTTATTAAGAGAATAGATCTTCAAAGTTCTCATTGCAAGAAAAAAAATTGTAACTATGTATGGTGACGAATTTTAACTAGACTTATTTTGGTGATTATTTTGCAATATATACAAATACCGAATCATTTTTTTTGTACACTTGAAACTAATAGAATGTTATATGTCAATTATATCTCAATAAAAAAAAGGAATGTCCAAAATCCAAACACTGATAACACCAAATGTTGGAGAGGATGTGGAGCAACAGGAATTTTCATTCATTGCCAGTGGGAATGCAAAATGATCAAGTTTTTTTGGAAAACAGTTCAGTGTTTTCTTACAAAACCAAACATGCACTTAACCTATGACCCAGCAATTGCACTCTTTGGTATTTATCCAAATGAGCTGAAAAGTATGTCCATACAAAACCTGAGCAAGGATGTTTATAGCAGCTTTATTCATAATTGCCAAAAGATGGAAGCAACCAAGACATCCTTCAGTAGGTGAATGGATAAATAAACTGTGGTACATCCAGAAAATGAAATATTATTCAGTGCTAAACATAAATGAGATCTCAAGGCATGAAAAAACATGGAGGAAACTTAAATGCATATTACTAAGTGAAAGAAGCCAATCTGAAAATGCTATGTACTCTATGGTTCCCACTATATGACATTCTCAAAAAGGAAAAACTATGAAGACTGTAAAAAGGTTAGTGGTTTGCCAGGAGTTGTAGCGGAGGGATGAGTAGATAGAGCACAAAGGATCTTTACGGCCGTGAAAGTATTCTGTACAATACTATACAATGGTGGATTGATGTCATTATACATTTATCAAATCCATAGAATGTACAACATAAAGGATAATCCTAATGTAAACTGCAGATTTTGCATGATGATATGTCAACGTAGGTTCACTGATTTAAATAAAGGTACCACTGTGGTATGGGACACTGATAGTGGGGAAAGTTGCACATGTGAGGACAGGGATCTCTGTACTTTCTGCTCAGTTTTGCTGTGAATTTAAAATCGCTCTAAACATGAATCGTATTAGCTATAAAGAATACATATACTAGGAAATAAAAAATGAAATTCATTATTCATAGACTGATAGTGAAATTGGGACAAATTTAAAACTGAAAACAAACTATTAGAATTAATAAGTAAATTTAGCAAGATCTCTTGATATGTGGTTTCCAAAAAAAATACAATATTTATTTTTACATGTATGCCAAAAGTATAAAAAAATTATCAAAAAAACAGTAAATCTACAAAATGTGCAAGATTTCTACACAAACACATAGGAAAAAACCCTACTAACGTGAAAAAATTTAAATATAAATAAAAGGAGGACCATCTTGTGCTGCTCATGCATTGGAAGTCACAATATTTTTAAGAGGTAAATTATCTCCAAAATGATGTACAGATACATTGCAATCCCAATTAAAACCCCAGCATATTTTTTTTGTAGAAATCAACAAATAAATTCTAAAATTTATATGCAAACATAAAGGACTGTGAAAAGTCAAGCAAATTTTAATTGTTTGAAAGACTACACTACTGTATGATTTTATTACAAATCAACAGTTATTAAATAGTGTCCATTGGTACAAAATAATCAATAGAGATATACTACACAACAACAAAACAGAACTACCTGCAGCAATGACTATAAATCTCGGCGATATTATGTTGAGTGTAAAAAGCCTAACACAATGAAGCATATGCTTTATAATTCCATTTATACATAGTTCAAGAATAGACAAAATTAACGTACGAGGAAATAATAGTGATTAGCTTTTGGAGGTTATGATTTGAAGGGAGAATGAGGAAGCCTTCTGGGACACTGGAAATATTCTATACCTTGCTATAGGTGGTGATTATATGAATATATACATATATAAAAGTTTACCAAGAGGTACACTTAAGATTCTACATTTTACCACATGTATGCTATACTTTAATGCAAAACATAAAATAAAGAATTATTAACCTCTTTTTAGGCTAATTCTTACCAAATATAAGTTACAATGTAAATTGGAAATAAATAAACATTTTATAAAGTTAATTCTCTATTTGTTGAGGTGAAATGTTTAACTTAGTAGGTCTCCACAGATACTCCAGTGATAAATACAACTACCTTTTAAGTCCAAAAAAGGTCATCTGACATTTGTCTATGGAAAACTAGGCTTCTCAGAACATAAACAGAAAAAAAAAAAATTGTAAGATCCCAGAATGTCTGAAAATGCATGTATCCCTCTCTTGGTCCAAAAAACAGTCTAGCTCCTGCAGCTAGAAATAAAATGATACCTGCCATACGACATTGTTATGAAAAGACAAGTAGTTGCAGGATTAAGGGATGAAGAAATCCAGAAAAGGTACAAAGTTTCTGCACCCTTGATTTCAAATTATCCAAACGTTTACCCTTAAAAGAAAGTCTAAATTCTTTGACATGGCTTACATGGTGTTGGAACCCACTTACCTCTCTTGGTGTTCTTCTCACCACTCCTGCTCTTTTCCTCTACCCCATACTCAAATTCCTTCAGTTCCACAAAGCACCGGTGCAACCTGCTACATTCTCTTGTTCCTGCCGATATTTACGTGTGCTCGTCACCCTGTCTGAAACATTCCACTGCTTTATTTTTATCAACTAACTCCTATTCATTCGGTCACAATTTAAAAAACCCATTTCCTCAGGAATGCCTTCAATAGACTATTGAAATCTTATTCTCCCCAAAGCATGACTTTCATATTTTATTATAATTACTTTACCATCAATCCTCTCTATCAGACTGTAAGCTCCATGAGCCAAGGAACACACCCTATCCTGTCCACTAGAATACCCTACTGTCCAGCAGAGCCATTGGAACGTAGCAGACACTAAGTAAAAATATGTAGAACCAATGAGAATAGTAAAGGATGAGAGGATTTAAGGTGCAGTAAATCTTATTGGGATCCTGAGGACAAGCAAATAGTACTGTGTACACAATTTTAATCCTATGTTCATTTTCTTTACCTTTTGAAATTATTTACCTTTTGTTCTGCATAGATTTCAGTTTCTTTTTGAATATATCAGCATATCTTGGCCATGCGTAAGGCAATCAAAGAAAACATTTTCAAGGGAGTCACAAATGTAAAGATCCAAAAAGAAAGCCCTAAGGTAAGATGCAATTTCAAGTGGCACATCCAGGACATTCAGTAAACTCCTTGTCTCCAACAGGAAATTCTCCTTTTGGAGTTCTGCTATCAACCCTGGAGTTTTATGTAGTTTTTCTTAATAATGGAATGTTGTTCTGTATATGAAAAAGTGGTCTACAGATGAATGATAGTCAGCTGTAAGTTCAAAGCAGGCTGGTTAAAACCACTGGTCTTCGGAAGAATCATTTCTCTCACCGTAAGGGCAGTAAATTAAGTAATCATCAGCATTTTGAAAACGTCAACCTAAACACAAATTCCTTTTTATCATTTTTAACCTGGCCTTATTTTCAACATTGATATTTTGAGTGAAAGGAGAACAAAAGCTAAAATTATGCTTTTGAAAAGGAAAAAGGTTGTAGCTACAGAAAACAAAATGAAAACTTAAATATGCTGCCCTTTCTTATTATTTGGAGAAGGAACAGGAAAAATGGTAGCAAATTCTCAACGAAGTATTGTTCTGTGAAAAGTCCAAACACTGACCAGTTCTCTTGATTGCGCAGAGCACAAAGGCTCTTTCAATAGCCCCTGCACAGCTTAAAGATGAACTTCGTGTGCCTCTCTATCTTCAATGCAAATCAGGCAACAATTAGTGGTATCAGAGGGACTCCAGCTATGAACTAAACCAGAAGCTGACAATGGTAGGTCTATAAGTTTTGTTCCCCACTGTGAGCATCAAATGGGGGTACTTAACAATTTCTTACAATTAAATGGCAAAGTCAAACTTATCAACAATGTAGTTCTAAAATCAGTCAGTTCTCGGTATTCGAAGATTGTACGCATCTTTTGGTCTGAATAAAACTTGCAACTAGTGGATAAATAAGTTCTGGAGATCTAATGCACAGCACAGTAATTACAGTAACAATATTGTATTATAAACTTCAACGTTTCTAAGAGACTAGTTCTTAATTGTTGTCACTACACATACACAAAAAAGATCATTCTATGACATGATAGAGATATTAACTAATGCTATGGTAACCATACGGTAATATATAAATGTATCAAACCCACATGTTGCACACCTTAAACTTACACCACGGTACATGTCAATTATAACCCCATTTAAAAAAGGAAAAGATAGGAAAATATATACACATAGGCTAGACACTGAGCTGAAGGAGGGAGACGATACCACCACCAAGGGCAGAAAATACTCTTAGAATGTCTGAAGCCTAAGCTAAAATGAGACATGGCTAAACAAACAAAAATAATGAGCCAGTCTAAAAGTGTACTGTCTGCAAGGTAAAAGGCTCAGAGTGCAAGTTCTGTAATCATCAGCTATAGCCACAAACAAAAGTGTGATGTTTAAAGAAGAGACGTGCACACCTTATCAATAAACTGTCATAAGGATGACAGTATCTATAGCTGTACAATCTTCAGAGTCATTACATTTTCAGAATGTAATGATTTTTTCACATGAAATTCTGTTTTACATACAGGTGCTTGAAATATTCAGGTATTGCCTTTACTATAATAAATTGCCCTTGTAACTCGCCACAGGAAGAAAAACCATGGCCACATCCTATGGTCAGGTCAATGATGCACTAAGATCAAAGTGCTTAAAAAATCTTAGGTCTTTCTTGAGTTTGCTGTAAGAATCTCAAATGGCACAATAATTAGTTGCTGAGAAAAATTAGTTGCATGGCAGTTCCATACCTATAAAATCTACCACTTCCAGTAGTTTTAACTCTTTAACATCTAATCTAGTCTCAAAATATACACAAGTCTTGTCAAATTATCTATTGACAGGTGACTTTCCTCCTTCACACTTATTTACCTTAGTCTTTGTATGATGCTCTCAAAATCCAAAACTTAAAATTTAAACATTTTAAGTACTCCCCTAGGGAAGCATTTTGATGACCAGGGGATTTGTTTAAGTGGATTCCATAAAAGGTAATAACGGTAATAAATAATAATGATAGTGATGAGCTCAAAACTTTAAAAGAGTCTCCAACAAGAGTTGAAATAACTAAGAACAGCCTTGATTTCATCTTAGTTTGTAGTTTCCCAAGAACCCATAGAGTTCTCCAAGATGTAACTTCTGGATCACAACACTAACTAAACACTACTATGTTTCCCTGAAAATAAGACCTAACTGGAAAATAAGCTCTAGCATGATTTTTCAGGATGACATCCCCTAAAAATAAGCCCTAATGCATCTTTTGGAGCAATCCTTAATGTAAGACCCGTTCTTATTTTGGGGGAAACACAATATAATCACTCCCATTGCCTTCCTGCCAAAGCAAAATTTCTCAGAGGTAATTACTTTCAGCTTCCTCATAGGTTCAATTGTACTTTAGAAATAGAAAGCATTTTTTGCTTCCTGTTTCAAATTTTTTGAGAAAAACTATTGTGAGCCATTGAAAAGTTCCTTGATATAGCCTCAAGTAAGCTGCTTGTCAAATATGGAGGAAGGGGTGATACCTGAGCACCTGGAAGTTTGTATATTTGTTTCTTAAAAAGACTTCAAGTAATGATCACGGGTACTTGGCATTTCCAGAATTACAGGATATCGGAACAGAATGGCAGGCCTAAGGGACTTTAGTCTTCTTTTAAACTGGAACTGCTCCTTAGTCTTTGTCTTTCATAACCTTGACCAGTTCTTTTGTAGAATGCTTTTCAATTTGGGTTGAATGTATCCCCATTGTTAGATTCAGGTCATTCATTGTCCACAGGAGAACCACAGGAATCATATTGTGAGTTCAGTGGATGACATAAGGAGGTACATGATGACGACTTACTGTATTATTTGGTTTCATTACTTGGTTAAGATGCCATGTTCCTCCACTCTAAGTTACTATTTTACCTTTTGTAAATGATAAGTATTTTGGTCACCAAATTTTTGGTCACAAATTTTAGCATCCATTAATTATTTTTGCTTGAAACAATTATTACTGTGACTGTTGCCAGATAGTGTTTTACTAATTCTGTCATTCCGGTCATTCTACATATACTACTTGAAATTACACTGTGTAAAAAAAAAAAAAAAATCTTCCCCTTATTTCCAATGTACTTATTCATTTCTTTACGTCAGGATGAACTTGTGGATTCTTAGTCTAGGCATTATAATTTGTTATTTATTTATCATTTCATATTATATAATTATTTACCATTATATATATATGTATGTATGTATATATATATATATTTATCACATAATATATCATAACATATATCATAGAATATAGGAATATATTAAATATTTGTTTATCATTCTTTATTTTGTTATTCACATTATCCCAGCTTTGGCCAGTGGGAACTTCTCCAACACTGCTTCTGTGTCCATTAAACATGTCCCCATTAATTTTCTGAACACTTTATTACTTTCTAGAATTACAAGATTGTTGCAAGTTCATCTGGTATGTTCATTGTACAGCCCAGAAATCAGTTAATTTTCTAAGACGCATCATTTCACTTTATTGGAAAATGGTATTTAAGAAACAAGATTTGGTGCTAGGTGTACTTACTGGTACTGGGTCCTCTGAATGGTATGATCACTGACTCTCAGAAACTGAGTTAGACAACACATTTATGTATACTACATATAAGGTCTGACAATTAGGTTTGCGAACTCACCCTAGAAAAAGTGCTGCATACCTCATTGCTGAATATCACTACGGTCATCTTCGAAGTACTCCCCTTGGGAAGTTATGCACTGATGCCAGTGCCTGGTCCACCCTTCAAAGCAATTTTGGAACTCTTTTCCTGGAATGGCCATCAGAGCTGTCGTATTACCCTTGATGTCCAGAATGTCATCAAAATGTCTTCCTTTTAATATTTCCTTTATCTTCGGGTAAAGAAAGAAGTCATTGGGGACTAGATCAGGTGAGTAGGGACGGTATTCCAATACAGTTATTTGTTTACTGGCTAAAAACTCCCTCACAGACAGTCCCTGTGAGTTGGTACATTGTTGTGATGCAAGAGCCATGAATTGTTGGTGAAAAGTTCAGGTGGTCTAACTTTTTCATGCAGACTTTTCACCACTTCAAATAGTAAACTTGGTTAACTGTTTGTCCAATTGGTACAAATTCATAATGAATAATCCCTCTGATATCAAAAAAAGTTTAGCAACCTCATTTTCACTTTTGCTTTGGACTGACGTATCTTTTTCGGTCATGGAGACCTGGCTGACTTTCATTGTACACTTTGATGCTTTGTTTCAGGATTGTATTGGTACACCCATGTTTCATCACCAGTGATAACATGGCTCAAAACATCCTCTTGCCTCTCCAAAAGGTCTTGTCAAACTTCAACTCTCCTTTGCTTTTGTTCATTGGTGAACTCCTTTGGGATCATTTTTGCACATACCTTTCTCATGACAAGATTTTCAGTTAATATTTTCTTAACAGTTTCTCTATCAATGTTTACTTGGTCTGCTATGCTTCTTACAGTCAGCCGACGATTTTGAGGCACAATTTGATGAATTTTTGCAGTGTTCTTGTCAGTTCTGCTCATTACTGGGAGCCCTGACCTCTCTTTATCAGTGACGTGTTCTCTCCCCTCGGAATAACGTTTAATCCATTTATACACTGCCGTTTTCTTCATGGCATTATCCCCGTAAACTTGGACTAACATGTCCCTGATTTCACTTCCACTCTTGCCAAGTTTAACAAGAAATTTAATGTTTGTCATTGCTCTAATTCAAGCTCAGACATTCTCGTGATGGCACACAAAAACACACAACAACAATAATGAACACCACTCAGCAAGACATCACCACACGTCGACACAAACAGAGCTGTGAGACACTGATATATCAAGGTTATGAAACCTTACCGAGCTGTTTGTACAGTGCTGCCAATGTAAGTGCACGGTGGCAAGTTAGCAAACTTAATTATCAGACCTCATATATGGGGGATATTAGTCCTTTATCTCTGATATAGTGCAAGTATTTTCTCCTAATTTGTTAGTTGTCTTGTGGATACATTGATGGTCTTTTTTGACATACAATAGGTTTATGTATTCAAATCTAGAACTCTTATGATCGCTGTAATGGAGTCATAATAAGAAAGCCTTTCTTTACAAGATGGTTCAAGAGGAATTAATATATATACTGCTTATAAGAAATCCACTTAAAATGTGTTTTTTCTGTTTTCTTATAGGATATATTTTCATTTTTACAACCTTTAATCCCTGATCAATTTGGAGTTGATTCATTTGTATTGTATTAAGTATAGATCTGTTAACTTTTTTCAAATAGCTACCCAGATGTCCAGCACCAAATATTTAGAAAGTCCATTTATGCTCCAGAGACTTAAAATGCTGACTTCATTATATACTAAACTTCCATACATACCTGGTTTTATTTATGGACTTTCAATTCTATTCCACTGGTCTCTTTATTCATTTGCCACCACTACATTGATTAATTATAGAAGTATCATGGCTTGTTTTAATACCAGATGCAAGGCTACTCCCACATACATAGCCTTGGAGTTTTTAAGTATAAATCTGGCTCTTCTTGCATATTTTTTATCCATAGGAACCAAAGTATCAACTTGTCTAGCTCCATTATAAAAGCTTGATAGTATGTATTAAATTTATAAGTTAATTTATGAGGAACTGAGTTCTTCATGATGTCTAGATAGCCTATCCACCAACACAGGATGTCTCTGCATTTGTTCAAATGTACTTTTCTGTCTTTTAGGAGTGTGTATTTTAAAGCTTTCTTCATGCAGAATTTGCACCTGTTTTTTTCAGTTTATTCCTAAATATTTAATCTTCTTTGTTGCTCTGGCAAATGGGTTTTCTCAACTATTCATTTTATCCTCAGCTCGTGATACTACATATAAAAGCTATTGATTGTTGTATACTAATTTTATTACCTAATAAATTATTGCATGTTTAAGTTAGTTTTATCATTGATTGTGTAGGCATTTCCAGGTATACTATAATATCATCTGCAAATACAGTTAATTTTACTTCCTTTTTACCAATTCTAATGCCTCTAACTCATTTCTCTTGTCTAACTGCATTGGCTAATAACTCCAGAGCAGTACTGAATATGGTAGTGATAATAGGTATCCCGGCCTTGCTCTTAATCTTAGCGAAAAAACCTCTAGCATTCACTCCTCCATAAGAAAGTTGCACAATTTAGGACTAGAGCATATGTACTGTGTCATGTTAAGAAAGAATTTATAATATAGCATAAGAGTGTAATATTACTAAGAATATATAAAGGACACCTACAACTCAACAGGACAAACAAGACAATTTAAAACTGGGGAAAGGACGTGAATAGAAGATTTCTCCAGAAAAGACCTACAAATAGCCAATAGGCAAATGAAAAGATGCTCAAGGTCATTAGTCACTAGGAAAATGCAAATCAAAACCACAGGAAGATATCACTTCTTATACTGGGATGGCTATAATGTTCTTTTAAGAAAATAGAAAAGATGTATTTGCAAGAATGTGGAAAAACTGGAACCCTCATACATTGCTGGTGAGAAGGTAAATTGACAGAGTCACTGTGTAAAACAGTGATAGATTCTCAAAAATCTAGACATGGAATTACCATATGACCCGACAATTATATTCTTAGGTATATATACCCCAAAGAATGGAAAAATAAGGACTCAGAGACTTCTGTGCCAATGTTCATCACAGCATTAGTCACAAGAGAAACAGGGTAGGAACAACAATAGCCCAAGTGTTCATCAACAGATGAACGTGAATGAATAAACAAAATGTGATAAACACACACACACACACACACAGGAATATACACAATGGAATACTATTCAGCCATAAAAAGGAGCTCTGATGCAGACTACAATGTGAATGAATCTCGAAAACGTTATATGTGGGGTGAAATAAGTCATACACAAAAGGAAAAAAATTGTATGATTCCACTTATATGAAATATCTAGAGTAAGTAAATTAAGAGAGACAGAAAATAGATTAGAGGTTACAGGGGGTAGGAGGAGGTGAGAGTTTCTGTTTGGGGTTTTCAAAAGTTTTGTAAATATAGAGATGGTTTTATAAAACTGTGAATGTAATTAATGCCACTGAATTGTATACCTAAAAATGGTTAAAATGACAAACTTTATGTTATATATATAACATAAATGCAGTTTTGTCATTATTTTAGACCAACCAATATTATATATATTTTGTGTATGCACACACACACAAACACACACACAAGGTGTGATCAGACAGTACAGTGAATGTTTAAATTTATTAAAAAGAAATTAAAAAGTAAAAGACACATTGCCATTGATCCCCCTCGCTTCAAACACACTTATACCATCATTCTTGCCACTTTCTGAAGAAGTCCTCATTCGTTAGTGTCTTTAGTTGCGCTGTCATGGCTGCTTCCATATCCTGAATTGATTCAAAATGTTTACCTTTTATGTGACTTTGGGGAAGAGCCAGAAGTCACATGCTACCAGATCCAGTGAATAAGGTGGATAAGGACACACTGTAATGTTTTCATTTGATAGAAATTGCCATACCAGATGCAATGTATGACATGGAGCGTTGTCATGATGGAAATCATTTGCCCATTTCTCAGGCCGTTTTCTACACACATCATTTCTTAAATGCTCATAAAGACAATCACAAAAGAGAACTTCCAGAACTGCTTCAGAAAGTGGTAAGAATGGTGGGATAAGTGTGTTTGAAGTGAAGGGGAGTATTTTGAGGGGGATTAATGACAATGTGTTTTTTACTGTAATAAATTTATTTTTAATTTAAACATTCTCCATATTTTGTGGTCACACCATATATACCAGGGGTGCCAAAAAGATGTATATACATTTTAAGAGCTGTTATCTTAAAATGTGTATACATTTCTTTGGCACTCTCTGTATATATATATATCCACAATGAAAATAAAAGAAAGAGTCCATCATTTTTTATTTTCTTTAGTATCTTTTATCAAAAATTTGTATTAAATTGTGTTGAAGGCTTTTTCAGAAACTATGGAGATAATCCAATTGCTTTTTTCCTTATATCCTTTAATATAGTATATTCCATTGGGAAAATTTCTAATATTGAACCAAGCCTGCATTTCTGGCATAACTCCCATTTGGTCATGGTGTAGTCTATTTTTAATGTGGTATTTGATATTTGCTAATATTTTGTTTTGTTTTTCCATCAATACTTATAAATGAATTTGGTCTGTAATTTACTTTCATGGTACTATATTTATCAGTCTAGGTATAATTTTATATTTACTTCATAAAAATAATCATGATGTTTTTCTCCATTTTCAATGCTCTGAAATGATTTATAAAGCATTGGGACTATTCGGTGTTTGAAGATTTGGTAGAATTCCCCTGTGAAACCTTCTGGGCCTAGTGCATATTGTAGGGTGTTTCCTTGGCTAACTTTATTTCTTCTATGGAAATCAATTTCTTTACATTTTCTATCTTGAATTGGGTCAATTTGGTCATTTGCATTCTCCTAGGAAATTACCCATATTACCTAGGTTTTCAAATGTATTTGCATATAAGCCTACAAAATGTGGCATCTTTAGATACTTATAATTTCCTCAATTTTAGTTGTCATTTGCTCTTGCCACTTGATTTTTGTGTATTTATACGTTTACCTTCTTTCTGTTAATTTAGCTAGTGGTTTTTATTTTCAATTAATTTTTTAAATGATATTCTGATTTATTAATTAGGTCAACTATTTTTTAATTCTCTACCTCATTAATTTTCTGCCTTTCTTTATTTTTCTTTACTGGTACTTTCCTTTGGTTTATTGGTTGTTGTTTTCCTAATTTTTTTTTAACTTAGAATTTAATTCATTTATTTTCACCCTGTTATTTTTATTGATAAAATGAATTCTGTTGATAAAATTAAACTTTCTTCTGATCACCTTTAAATGTATTCCATAGATTCCAAACTGCAGTGTTTCTTTGTAATTTTTCTTATTCTGTCATATTCAGATTGTGTTTGCCCTTTTGACCGAGTTCTTTAAAAGAAATTTTTCTTTAATTCTCAGGTGTATGTAGAACCACTAGTTTTAAATTTTGTTAATGATATAAGTTTATTTCACTCACTTAAGATCACAAATCTCATTGTAAAGATGACACAAAAATCTATAATCTATATATAGAAACTTCTAGGGCAGGATAAGCTTTAAGAACATAGAAACCAGCTTTTTTCACGAAGATGGCGCCGAAAGCGAAGAAGGAAGCCCCTGCCCCTCCCAAAGCCGAAGCCAAAGCGAAGGCTTTGAAGGCAAAGAAAGCAGTCCTAAAAGGCGTCCACAGCCACAAAAAAAAGAAGATCCGGACGTCACCCACCTTCCGAAGGCCCAAGACACTGCTGCTCCGAAGGCAGCCTAAATATCCTCGGAAGAGCGCTCCCAGGAGAAACAAGCTTGACCACTATGCCATCATCAAATTCCCCCTAACTACCGAGTCGGCCATGAAGAAGATAGAAGACAACAATACACTTGTGTTCATTGTGGACGTTAAGGCCAACAAGCACCAGAGCAAACATGCTGTGAAGAAGCTCAATGACATTGACGTGGCCAAGGTCAACACCCTGATCAGGCCTGATGGAGAGAAGAAGGCATATGTTCGACTGGCTCCTGACTAGGATGCTTTGGATGTTGCCAACAAAATTGGGATCATCTAAATTGAGTCCAGCTGGCTAATTCTAAATACAAACTTTTTCACTGTAAAAAAAAAAAAAAAAAAAAAAAAGAACATAGAAAGCAAAGAGGGGGGAAAGTTGTCATCTACACACTTCACAAATAATAAATCCACCAATAATTACCACTTCTGAACACTGTCAGCTTCTCTACTATAAAATCCTTATACTACACCAAATTTGACCACCAACTAAAATATGAACTACATAAGTGAAATGTCTCAAAACAAAATATAAAGTGTATATATTATTACTGTATCATTTGAATTTAAAAGCTTTTTTCTTTATGAACTAAAGCAATTGCACAATCTTTAGCAAAATATGTACTTTGGTCATTATTTTAAACCAATCAATATTTTATACAGCAACTGTTTTAGATATAAGTAAATAGGTAATCTGATTTTAAACCTTAATATAAATATTTCTAGAGAATATTACCACAATATATAAATTTAAAATGTATTTTAATAAATAAAATATATAGGACAACACTAAGTTCCCATTCACATTCAGAAGAATTTCTAAGAACTTTGAAATACTTTCTGTCCTCTGAGGATATTTTTAACCTCTGCAGTGTGTAACTCCATCCAACACAATGTTATTTTGAGAAACAAAGTCTCTAAAGAAGATGCTAGCCTTGAGATATACAAAAATGATTCTCACGGCTTAGTGATCAAATGCTTTCTTAAGGTTTAAGTCAAAATGTTACTTGCAAATATTAGACAGATGTACTGGATTATACTTTCCTATCAAGAATTAAAGGGGCAAGATTTCTGATTATAAAGGTGTATTAAAAGTAGCTCACAAATTTCTCTGCCCTAATTACTAATTAAATGGCAAAACTACTTTAAAATCAGCAAAAATAAAAAATAAAAAAAAAAATTCACCAACAGCAACCAAACAAGAAAAGTAGAATAACTAAATATAATCAATCTTAAAAACTGGCAACCAAAGAAAGAATCAGAGATGATGTGGTTGAGTCAACAAAATGCTAAGAAGTGTCAATAATATTCCCAAATCTGTAGAGAAGCAAACTGAATGAGTTTCATTATCTTTTTCATCGTCAGCCTAAAGTATAGAAAAAAAGGAAACTAAGAAGAAATAGATAAAATAGGAAAAGTGAACAAGAGGGTTATTTCTGTCTGACAGATGTTAAGATCCTAGGTTGACACAACAAATTTAGGAAGTGGCTCAAAACGTGTCCTCCTGAGTGAATGGTAAACCGTGACCCTATTACCAATTAGGTGGATTGAACTATAAGGCAAACATAAAATCTCAGAAAAAACAGCTTAAACCCAAAATAAAAGCTACGTATTGCCTCAGCTAAGAGTCCCCACTTCTACCTATCTTCTCAACCTTGAGAAATAATTTTCTCAGAGTTCCCAACAGAAAAAGCAAAGAACCCACAAAGGGGAAATATAAGAGGTCAATTAAGTCTGCGAACTTGTTGCAACAATGTTGCTAACCTGTGATTTAAAACCCCAGTTTCCTCATGTTTTTCCTTATTCCCCTATCAATCTTTTGAAATGAAGTTTTAGCCATTTAAAGGCAGGAGTGTCGAGGAAGTGGGTGAAGGACTCCATCTATAATTATAGCTAACTCTCTATCAAACATGCATGATCAATTTTACAATTCTGCGATGACTTTCCCTTCACAGTCAGCATGCCTCTCACTTCCTATCCCCACTCTCATCTCTACTTTCACCCCTTACCATTTTTTTTTGACTTCTAGTTTATTTTAATATTGACCTAAACCAATGTAATTGAGAGGGTATACGAGGTCTGACAATTAAGTTTGCGAACTTGTAGCAACAATGCTGCTAACCTTTTTGACATCAGAGGGATTATTCATTATGCATTTATACCAACTGGACAAAGTTAACCAAGTTTACTATTTGGAAGTGCTGAAAAGGCTGTATGAAAAAGTTAGATGAAAACGACCTGAACTTTTCGCCAACAATTCATGGCTGTTGCATCACGACAATGCACCAGCTCACATGGCACTGTCTGTGAGGGAGTTTTTAGCCAGCAAACAAAAAACAGTATTGGAACACCCTCCCTACTCACCTGATCTGGCCCCCAACGATTTCTTTATTTACCCAAAGATAAAGGAAATATTGAAAGGAAGACATTTTGATGACGTTCAGGACATCAAGGGTAATACAACGACAGCTCTGATGGCCATGCCAGAAAAAGAGTTCCAAAATTTCTTCGAAGGGTGGACTAGGCACTGGCGTCAGAGCATAGCTTCCCAAGGGGAGTACTTCAAAAGATATGGCAGTGATATTCAGCAATGAGGTATGTAGCACTTTTTCCAGGATGCGTTCGCGAACTTATTTGTCTGACCTTGAATACAAAATTTTGGAGAGAAGAAAGCGTGACCAAGAATATTATACTAAGGAAAGATGACATTCACATACGAAGATGAAAGGCAGGTGGACTCAATTGTGAAAGAACTTTGAGAATACTACACTGAAAGAACTTTGAGAATACTACACTCTTAAGCCCTTCTTGAGATTGGGAGGGAAGCTTCACAAAAATGAAATTCATCCAATTAAGGGAGAAAGTGAAATAAAATAAGAAAAAGAGAAGGTGTAGTAAACGAAAGCTTAGTGATCACTGCCTTAATATACATATAGAAAAAGCATTAAACAACTATGGATACTTTATGGAACACAATATAAATGCTATAAACCTAGACAATACAGAAGTAGTAAAATAACTAACAAAAAATCAGAAGTAGGTGGTAGAGATTTGGAGGAAAGTATGAGTATCTTTCTAAGCAGGAAACCAACTGTTTCTTCTAAAAATAAATATGTAGCTTTTAAAAAGAAAAAATAATGAGAAAACCTCTTTATTTTTCATAATTCCCCCCCATTTTTAAACCTTAAGGGGAATCTGTTAGCAAATATTATCTCTAATGCTGAAAATAAACATTTGTTTGGGATTCAGCAACTCCTTTAGTTTTAGTTCAGTTTCTATTTTGTCCAGTTAGAATCAAGTAAAATAAAATGTATCTATTTCTATTTACAATAGCATCTGTAATATAACCTCATTTTTACAAAAGTCTTTCCATCTGTCCATTCATCCATCTGCCACCCACTCACTTGTCTATTTATATAAATGCCTAAGAATGACATCTATCTAATATTAATTATGGTAATTTCTAGGTAATTAATCTTTCTATTTTTTATTTTTATATTGTTCAACATTGACTTCTTCCTCAAAAGGATACATTTTTTATAAAAACATAGAATTCTATTTCTTTAAAAACAAGCTGAAGCTAATATGCCAAGAGATTAACCATGTTTAATTCTGGGTGGTAAGAGTTAATGATTATTCCCTTCTTTGCACTTTTCTGAATTTGTTTCATTTTAAAACAATGACAAGATTAAAGGTGCTGTATTCATCATGCTGCCTGAAACTGAGTTTAATTTTCAGCATGCAAAGTGATACTACAAAGGTCACAACTAGATTTCTTTATTCTTAAGTATTTTTAGACAGCTAACCCATGGACAACTGGCAAAATCTCAACTAGGTCATTGTCCTTGGATCAATTATTAGACCTTTCAGTTCTTTGTGACAAATGATCAGGCCCTATTCTTCTGGAATAGAAGTTCAATGGTGTATGGCAGACTAGGCGAGGGGCATTGGAAAGCTATATTTCTTCCTTTTAAAACTATTATTTTAGAAAAAAATAAAAGGAAAAGGAAGAAAAGATTAATGAACTCAGAAAAATCTTGAAAATTCTAGAATCTAAGGAATGGGTACATGGGGGTTCATGATACCATTCTCTGTTTTTGTATGCTTGAAAATCTTTTTATAATACATTTTCTCAAATCTCCCTTATGTATTACACAAAGTAAGGATTCTTTGCATTCCATAAGCTCATCTTTAGAACAAAACACCTCTTCCTTGGAGCATTAAGCCAATCGGTCATTAACATCTTTTGGTGAATTATTTTAATCAAATAATTAGATCTTTTTCCTTCTATCACGTAAGATCACTTATAGAAAGGGTCTATTTGATGAGGGGAAAGGAGGCAAGAGTAATTGGAGAGGATGGAACATTTCATTCAACGGCAGCCAGACAGTAATAGGGTCAGAGAAGGGGTAATACCTATACAAGGACACCAAATATGTATTTTGCTTTCTTTGAAAATTTATCTTTTTTTTTTTTAGTACTTGAAATTATTTCATGCATTGTCTTGGCTTTCCTCACAGCAAACAGTAAATACCCTCTTAGACACTGTTTAACAAATGGCAAAAAACATAAATAATTCATCTTCTATTTCATGCCTAGTTGTAGTCTTCTGGAAAACATTTGTTCTATTTCTACCCATCCTGGTAATAATAACTAACAGTTACTGAGTACATGATGTGATAGCACTCGACATCCTGTTCCCCCGAAAATAAGACCTAGCCGGACCATCAGCTCTAATGCGTCTTTTGGAGCAAAAATTAAGGTAAGACCCGGTATTATATTATATTGCATTATATTAAAGATCCAGTCCTATTTTATTATAATAAAATTAATATTATAATAAAATAGGACTGGGTCTTACATTAATTTTTGCTCCAAAAGACACCTTAGAGCTGATGATTGTCCGCCTAGGTCTTATTTTCGGGGAAACACGGTAATATGCGATACACTGAACTACGTGCTTTAAATGCAGGAATTCCATTAATATAGACACATGTGTGAGATGAGGCCAGAGAAGTTAAGAAACTTCCCCAAAGTCAGACAGCTTGTATGTAGCAGAAATGGCATTCTAACCCAGGCAATCTGAATCCAGAGCCTGTACTCTTAACGACTAAATTGATGTTTACCAAATGTATTTCTAATATTTTCTGTAAAGTTACTCAAAATTTTGCATGAGAGGAAACAAAAATTTGACTCCACAGATTTGCAAAAATATGAGGTCTGACAATTAAGTTCACGAACTTGTTGTAACTTGTTTTGTGTGTGTGTATATATATATATAATTTAGTTGATACTCAGTATTATTCAGCTTCAGGTGTACACTGCACAATATTTATTTCTTTAAGCAAAGGTAGGTTAGATACTTTGTTTTGTTTTGTTGTTGATACTGGCAGCCTAAAGCATTCCTAACTAATGTAAGATTCACCACTTAAGACTGATGCCTCTGAAGCATAACTGAGCCTCAATTGCTGCAAAGACTAAATGAGATAATATTTGAGAAACATTAGTTTTTACAGAGTGGATCGCCTAGTAAAAGATAGTTTAATCTGAGCCATAAACGTGCATCATGTCTAGATTCACTTTAGTGGAAGAAGCTAAATGTTAACCACTGTCCACTACAGAATCCTAGCTCTATGCTTTGCCTAAGGGGTGTGAGCAGACTGTGTGCCATGGACTGAAATGTGTTCCCCGCCAAACAAGTATGCTGAGGCCCCAGTCCTCAATGTGACGGTATTATACTGAAGATGAGGCCTCTGGGAGTTCATTAGATTCATATGAGATCATGAGTTTGGGGCCCTATGATGGGATTAGTGTCCTTATAAAGAAGGGACATCAGAGAGCCACTCTCTCTCTCTCTCTCCTTCCCTACCTATTTCTCTTCCTCCCTCCCCCCTCCCTCCTCCCCTCCTTCCTTCCTCACCATGTAAGGACAAAATGAGAAGCTGGGCATCTGCGAGCCAGAAGAGAACTCTCACCAGGAACTGAATTGGCCAGCATCTCAAGCTTGAACTTCCCAACCTCCAAAACTGTGAGAAATAAATTTCTGTTAAACCACCCAGTCTATGGTATTTTGTTGTGGCAGCCTGAGCTGACTAAGATACTATGTGAACAGCATCTCCCACAAAGAGGCCAAGAGAATGGAAAGGAAAGATTGCTTAAGAAAGTCTGGCATCTTCCATACGTACTTAACAAAAGGTGAAATCTCTTCCTAGGCTATCTACGTTCCATTCATCGCTCAGCCTAAAGCAGTAACTGCCTCAAAGCCTCCAAATCTTCTTTGAATCAGCAGTGGAAAAAAAAAAAAAATTCCACATTGATTTATCTTCCTTTCCTCCTCTGGTGGAGGAAAGGAGATGTGGAGCCTCACGTTTCAGCCATTTTTCCTCAGAGCTTACTATGCAGCATGATAGTTAATCACGTTGAGTTTGGAGTTATTCAACATCCTGTCACATCTAGGTTCTGTCAATTATTAACTTTGTGGCCTTGATTAAATCCATTTTATCACTTGCAAAGTAAGTATAATAATAGTACCTATATCTACTAAATGAGATCATGTATGAAAAGCACTTAGCCAGTTCCTCATATGCTTCCTATGACAGAAAGTACTTGATTAATGTCACAGCCAAAAAAAAAAAAGGATCAATGATGAGCAGTCAAGGCAAATTTTACCAAAATATGAAATTTTTAGTCACCTCACCTCAACCATTACTGTTTAGCCTAGCATATTTTAAAAACGGCAAAGAATGAAAAATAAAAACAAGGAAAATATGCAGTTTATTCCAGATACCTTCCATTTAAATAAACTATTCCACGTGGGATCTAATTATTACCTACATGAGAGTTTTCAAGTTAAAAACAAATAATGTTTCAGATACCTCAACAAGACATAATTGCCTAATGAGTTTATTATCCTATAAACACTACAATAATTATGACCTATGGTACAAACATAAAACAATACAATCTACTTTCTTCCCACCATACACACTTCATCTGATAAAACTACACACTACTAGAAGATATGACTCAGAGCTCATAGCTTCGATGCCAAGATTTCAAACAAGCTTTAACTTGCACCTGCAAGTGGTTGGTGAATGCTCACTCCTCTTCAGGTAAAAACGAAATCAAGTGCAGAGATTGGGGGCCCCCAAGCACCAACACCAAGTTTAAAGAAAAAAAAGGGGGAAAGGGAAGGGATAGATAACCTAGAAGGTAAAAGAAAACCTGACAGTGAATATAACAAATTTTAACCAAACAACTTGGACATGGATGAGAATAAAAACAACAGACCACATTATCAACAAAGCCTCAGGTCCGAAGTGACAGCAAATTGGTATAGATGATCAAATAAGGCTACAATATGGGAACAGTTCTAAATCTGATCTGGTGAAGACAATTCAAAGGCTCCAAAACCGGAAACCCAAACAGAGAACACGAGTTGAGCGAGACTGCATGTTCTTGTTCTCCTATACACAGGTTGCAAGGGTAAGTGATGAGTCAATCCCACGGAGGGAAATGAAAGCACAGGAAAACGAATGTGACCTGAGCCAAATCACGAAAAAGCGTATGTGAATGTCTTGTTTTCCTCTTAGGAGTTCTATCTACAATGAAACTTCAGGACTCCTGAAGTTCTTGCACTGGAACGCTGTAGTTTCTACATTACCGGTCTGTCACTATGAAAGATTTAATTTATCTCCATAACAATGAAAATGTCTCACTGTGAAAATACCACAGTTGACACACCCTAAATGTCACAAAGGGAATTAGAGAAAAACAAGTCCAAAGGACAAAAACTGGATACTGTAAACGGAGACTGAAAGTCATTCTGGATTATTTGAAACCTTTATATGAACTTAGTTTAAATTAATTTATACAAAGAAAATAATCTAAAAATCTGAGACATTTAGGGTAAATCATTAATCCTTTTTTCTCCAGAGTTTAGATTATCTTTTAAAAATATTATTTAATGCCTTACGTTTATGTGATTACTTCTGAAGAGTTTGGCTATTATGGCTATATTCCTTCAAATGCTAAGTATTACAGCATGTATTTGAACTTCATCTTCATAATTACAATGTTGCTTACTAAATATCTTTAATAGCTGTTCCCTGCCTAACTGCAAAAACATCATGTCTTCGGATTCTCAGAGAATCAGATAAAAACTTACATTTTTAAAATAACAGCATTTTAAATAAGATATGCTATATCTATATGCTGAAAGTTCCTCACAAATTGCACAATTTAAGTATTGTGCAATAGAAGACATTCAAAACCTCATTTCACATCTTTATTTGAGTTAGCTTTTGAAAACCAGTCAATTTTTCTTAATTTATGAAGATAAAAATGCCAGTTCAGTCAATACATATTTCATGCATTATAGCTTCATCACTGCGTAATGAAATTCTATACTGATGAGGCATACCAACTCTTGAAAAATCTACATTCTGATACCATATTCAGATTTTTCTTAAGATAACTTAAATCAGAAAAGGGTGAAGACAATATCAAAATGACCCAAAGCTTCGGTCTACACATGGTTGTTTGGATACATTGTTTTTCGATGTTCAAGCAAACAGCAAAACCCATCAAGAAGGAGAAGTGACTTGATCAAAACAGCTGTTTCCTTTGAATGCTTGACTCCAGTAACATTCTATTGGCCCCACTGTGGACATGTATCTGTATTTTAAGGGTTTGTGTAAGCGTTAGAGAGAGTTCTTTGAGATGTCAGTTTTGTCAAAAATGCAGATAAAGTAATTTTGATGCCAAAATGGTATCAAAGTAGTTTTCCCCACAAAAATTTTGGATTTGGTCCTTACTTTATCAAAAACAGAGACCTCTGTGAAAGGAGAAGCACTAAAATTGGTTAGCCCAACAAAATGCTAAAATAAAAGGAAAGTTATGATATTTTACTTGAGCTGATTTTTTTTATAGGAACCGTATGTATGACTTTCACTTTCTAGAAAGTGGTTTTCTCTTGAACACACATCAGAACCATTCATCATAATATAATTGCAAGTTGTCAGTCAGGGCCGCACCCTTCGCTTTGTGGCAAACCGCCAACACATCTGTCAGAAGCACTCATAAGCTTCCGTGTGTTATTGTAATCCTCTACAAAGAGAACAAGCCCATTCACCAATTTCACATTTTCCAAACGAAACAATGACTTGCTTAAAACCCAATCCAAACGAAATTGTTGTGTTACCCTATAGACCATGAGATACTTTCTTACCCAAACGATTGATCGCACCAGTAGTTAAAGGGAATCGTGTATCTCGTATATAGTTGATTTCGTTATGTACTGGATAAGAATTTTTAAAAACAAGAAGGCATATGTATGTTGTATAGTTATGCATGCATTTATTCATAATTGCTTATAAGAAAGAATGCAGTAGCATACTATTTCAATAAATTCCTTTCCCTTAAATATCCTTCTCCTGTCATACAAATACTACATATTGACGAAACCAAACCATTTTTATTAGGTTGGTGCAAAAGTAATTGTGGTTTTTGCAATTATTTTTAACCTTTTAAACCACAATTACTTTTGCACCAACCAAGTAAGAACGAAATGTGCTCCGATTTTATACCAGGTCAGTTCAATTATCATTGATTTAAATCATTCCTACAATCTGAAAGAATCAACTCACAGCAAAGTAGGATAAAGCAGGAAAAGAGGATAAAATTCCTTGTAGCTACATCAAGTAAGAGTTTAATAAAGAGAAACTCTTTTATTCAGCTGACCTTCCAAAGACGTTTCCAAGTGTCAAACGTAAAGTTTAAAAACTTTAACACCAACAGAATAAACCTCTTGTAAAAAAAAAAAAAAACAGACCCAAGATGCCAAATGTTCACAAGTCATAACTTTTCAAAGTGCTTTTGGTTGTGTATATGTGTTCCATTGCGAACTTGCCTGCATGCTCAATGTAACAGAGCATAACTACTATGTCAAAGACGCTTTTTAAAGTTTATTTACCTACAGATTTGAATAAAAACACATGACTTACTAGTATCAAAGTTATCAGTATTCTTTTCCTACAAGATAAAACAATCTTCTCACATATACATAGATATTTATATTTTTATACATTAACTATATTTATATCAATATCAATATACGTGATTTTTTTCCTACTGTGTTTCTCAGAAACAAAATTAAAGCTTTCAGAAATGACACAATTAATGGAAAAAGAAACTCCAAACCCAGTAACATTTTATTGGCTCTCAATTATCGATAAAATACATATTTAATAGATAAAATACAAATATGTATTTTATAGTTACCATAATTGGCAACTATACCAAACAGACAGATTCCATACTAACATCTGTTAATATCATACTTAAGTCAGACAAGTGAATTTCAATTTTATCTCACTTCACCTTCATTTAATGTGTTACTTAATGTCAAGTAGGTGATAATAATATCCCAATATTACAAAAGATTCAGAAGGTAAATTTCCCAAGGTCATACAACAACAAAAATTCTGATGTCTAGATTTTTAAAAAATCATATGTCATGTGTATTTTTACTGAATTATATGCACATACAAATGTAAACACTAATATACATCTGTTATGACATATATCATGTGTATATAATCCTTTATACTAAAAAGACACTACAGATTTGGGAAATCCAGGGTATACAATAAGGCACAGTAGTTGCAAGAAACAATTAATTTATGATGACTTACCTCTTCAATTTAAACTAATAATTTTAGCAGCAATGCTTTCATATATTCATTTCACAATAAAATATACTCATGAAACCTAAATAAATGTCTCACATCTATCCCTTCCAGTGAAGTAAAGAGATACAATGAAGTAACTCTTTTACTGAGTTTGACAAAAGGATTAAAAATATCTGCATTTGATAAAATGGTCATAAAACCGTGCCTTCAGTCTATTGGAAAGAATATCTACAGGTATTCATTTGATTTACTTCACATCAATCAATAAATTGATACATTTTCTAGAATCAAGATAAAGTTTATTTTAAAAATATGTGTATAAGTTAAACTAGAGAAACATTACATATGAAATAATTGTGGAGGGGCAATTAATACAAGATTTTCTCAAACAGGGAAATTAATCCTGTCAAATAGATCGGCTATAACTTGATCCTTGATACCCTTATTTTAAATTGACTGCTCTCTTAGATGCTCGTTTTTCAAGACAAAAACCTTTTGATATTCCAATTTTAATGCAGTATGTTTTCTTTGTCAAAACTCATCACCAATATATTCATTACTTAGAGACTGTTTTCAATTAATTGCTTCAATGTAATAGTATTTTAAGAAAGAAGAAACTTTGTGGGAAGTCAAAGCAACAAATGCAACTCACCAAAAACTAACATCTTTAGGCATCATAAAATTTATCCAATGCTAAATAAAACATTTGAATCTGTAATATTAATCTGTAATTAAATAGTATAAATTGTTTTTAAATAATTATAACAGTTATTTGCTTTATGATAAAATCCAATTCTTAAAAATAATGTATATAATTAATCTCTGAACCCCTCATATATTTTTAAGATGTGGAAATGATACCTGCTAAAGACACAAAGTAAGACCATAACAATTATAAAAACACATTTCTGTAATAAGACTTTTCATTCTGAGCAGTTTTTCAATTATTTGTAATTTTAAAAATATATAAATAATTCACCATTGTTACTTTCTTTCTTAGGCATTAGCAAAAAAAAAAAGTGTAAGTTTGGAGGTTAAGAAAAATCGGACTAAATAACAATTGTCAAACCATGTGTACATCAAAAAAGTATACATTCTGATGATTATTCATTACTACTTATCAGCTATGAAAATTAGGGTATTTTTAAACCACCTTTGTAAAATTAATGCTTTCACTGCTTGAAGTCTGATTATACACAAACACACACATTTTTGCCTAAGATCTTGGCAAAACAATACAACTCTTGAAACCTCCCAAATTAAAAATGGTGGAATCAAAATGTATTAGTACACACACACACACACACACACACACACACACACACACAAGGAAGCCTATGATAGATATAGGAATCATTATATATAATTTTGCTAACAGTCAGCGCCAAATATAAAAATGAAAACTTGTACTTCAGTATCCCTCAGTTCTCATCAATTGAATGGCAACATCCAAACCAAATTTCAGGTAGCAGGTGACTCAAATGGAATGCATGTAAGAAACAGGCAATTTTTATTATCTATAAACAATTAATAAACAAGAAAATGTGGCAACTTAGTTTTTAAAAATAGATTTGATAAAAAATATTAAAATAACTGAAATCTATGTAATTCTACTAACAATTGTCACCCCAATAAATTAAAAATAAATTAAAAAAAAAAGAAGATAAAAAAAATATTAAAATAGAAGTATAATATTAAAAACATTGTATGAAACTCTTGATTGATTTTACAAGAAGTATGATTTTGTGTTGCACAGTGGAAGTGCCCAAAATAATTTACTTAAAAGGTGAAACAATTATTTCAAATAGGGTATCTCTAGACAGTTGATCAGAAGATGATTTTTAAACCATAATTTACAAAAGGGATCATAAACACACACATACCTAAATACACAACACTAACATAAGAAGACCCTTTCTAAAAATACTAAGAAATAATTTTGTGGCTTTAACGTCATTTTAATTAAAGCTGCTAAAACTTATTTAAAATACTCTTTTCATTTTGACATTATGCTATTAAGCACTGCATAGCACAAGAAATCCCCTCAAGTAAATAACATAAGCAAACATATCTATAATAAGAGTGATTATATTTGGCATATTATCTGGCATTATTTTGTATGACAAAAATGTAACTTCATTCAATGGTAATAATGTTGTATAATTTCATTTACGTTTTTAAAAAGTTCTCTAGATCCATGTCATTCTCCTTTAAACAGCTATGGTTTAAAATAACTAGAATATCTCTGACATTTTGAAAGAAAAGACCTTCTGAAAAACATAAAAGATTACCAAATTCAGATTATAATTATGCACAGTTTCTAGTACTCATATTTAAAGAATGTGTTTACACTTAATAACAGGATGGAATACTTTTTCCTTCTTAAGCTGACATTTAACCAAAAAGAAGGCTTATTTTTAACCCTAAAATGTGAACCCCAGTTACCTGAGACTACAGGTACCCTCTCTCTCAAGTCTACCAAATTGCCTCTGGTACCTATTGTAGTAGAGAACTGGGTGTTCATGCTAATCAGATAATCTAATTAACAGAATTACTATATAGTACATGGGTTACTAATTTTCATAGAATTTAGGTTATTTGCTACTGAACATAATTTAGTTCTTATTGCTTCAGAAATTATTTTGTAATTTGCAAATGTCATTATCAAATCAATAGGCAAAAATACCTACTGTTGTTCTGACAGAATAAATAAAACTACTTTGCACTACAGTATCTAGATACAGAAATATTTTCAAACTGTTACTCTTCAAAGAAGATATTTTAGTTGTCCCACACTATTCTATACTCTCCTCTCATTCACACAGCTATTAAAGAACTTATTGTTTTGTATTAATATAACTCAATATTCACTCACCCAACAGATCTTGACTGATCACCTCCTACGTCCCAGGCAATGTGCTAGGTTCTAGAGAGCACGTGAAGTCAACAAATAAGGTGACTGCCCCAGCTGAGCATCCATTTGGTGGTAAATACAGGCACATAATAAGGCACATACAAAGGTGTGTTCAAAGCGCTGTGGCCGGGGAAGTATAGTCGCCATAGAAGCCCACGTGTGCCAATCTGCCCCCACATCCATATCAAACCTACCCCCACTACTTCCTTTTTTTTTTTTTTTTATTTATTTTTAATTTATTGGGGTGACAATTGTTAGTAGAATTACATAGATTTCAGTTGTGCAATTCTGTATCACATCATCCATAAATCACACTGTGTGTTCACCACCCAGAGTCAGCTCCCCTTCCATCACCATACATTTGATCCCCCTCACCCTCATCCCCCACCCCCCAACCCCCTTACGCTCTGGTAACCACCAAATTACGTTCCCCAGATTAATTTTCAAATCCCGTGCCCACTACTTCCTTTTAAGTCTATTCTAGTCACGCTGTATTTTATTCCAACTCTTGTCCCATGTGCCTATCACTGTGTTCATTTAACTTGTTGAATATTTGAAATTATTTTTCAGGAATGACGTAACCGGTGTCCTAAGCTCTAAACACCTTCTTACCGCTTTGCATGAATGATCATTAGCACATATGCAGGGTATATAAAAAAAGCACTGAGCATAGACTTCAATTCTAAATTATATTATCAAGTACATTTTTTTTATATGGAAAAGACAATGGCATGGGTATTTTTTTGGAAGGGTAGGTGGCGGTGAAGTGAAGCTAACTGGACCGTAAATAAACCAAACATTCCAGGTTTTTTCCCATCGAATATGAGAAACAAAATAAATGACATTAAAATCTCAATTAACTAGACCACACCAAACATAATGCTAATTAACTAGACTTGTTACAGTAAACTGACAGAAAAGAATAATTGTAAAAAAAATAATCATCATCATTCAAGAAGAAATTTAAAAATAAAAAAAAATGCAAGGTGTTCTTCAACTTGCCAGCACCTGGCACTATTCCTGGGATACAACAGGAGCTCGATAAAGGTAGTAGGTGAATGAATGAATGATACCTCTGAGATCCTGGATCAATAAACACTCGTTCAATTATATTACTTACACTGATCTGCTATGGCAGGAAAATTACCTACAATTTTTGTAAACATTTTCAACAGGTATGGAAACGAGTTTTCTGAGGAACCCTCAATAAACAATATTCATTTGCCTTCTTTAATTTCCCCAAGTAACACAAATTTTGATGTAGAACAATAGCATTATCCACTATTTTCTGCGATATGCCTTATAAAATGGCAAGATGTATTATTCCAAGATAAAAGTACAGACAAATGTAAATTGAGCTTTTTAAAATATAGCTTAAATCAAAGGTTGTTGTGTGTTTTTTGAGTAAAGTGAACTTCCAGCCATTGTCTTCTTAAGTGCTTCTGAAAGAGGATTTCCTTCTGTAACAAAAGAGTCTGCCCTTTACAGACTCCCAGGGTCCACTGTAATTTTCAGAATAAGGGGCTAGATAAAAGCGTCTGGGATCTGTGCAGCTTAGCCTTGTGAGTAGAGAATGACAACAACAAAACTCTAATGACATTTTATGAACTGTCAGTGACTTCCCACCAGGCACACCTGACAGCAAGAACTTGTTAGTATATACCAACGATGGAAGTACTCCAGGACAACCTTAGGAACAAAACGGCAGGTCAAACTGCCTTAACTAAGATATTCTTATCTCTAATATGATGATCAAATGTTCCATGAGGCATGATGGGCCGTGTGAATTTTTACATACAGTGCTGTCTTATAAAAAAGAAATGCTAGCAGGCACATTCTAAGAAATTACAAAATGCTTTTATCATACTCATTCTGTTTCCTGTGCCTTGTTCCTATTTCTCCATTTTCAATTATTGCAACGTCATGCTCATGTTTGATACAAAGAATACAATTGAAAAATATTAACATCTATTAAATAGCAGCAGAAAATTGGTGTCTATTCTGTTACTTTTTGTATTTTCACCTATTTCATAATTTACATTTTTAATTAAATTTTAATCAACCCCCCAAAAAAAGTGGTGGGATAAATAAGAATAGTAAATACTGATGATTTTTAAAGATAGATGATAGGTGCATAAGTGCTCATTATATTCTCCATGTGCAATTTTGGAAGTTTTTTATAATCAAAATTTTTTTACAAATGATTGTTATGAAAAATACAAGAAAAGAAAAATCAGAAATCTGAGTTTTTCGAGCAACATAAAAGTAGAAATATACTTTCTTGTGCTATTATTGATATGGTCGAGTAGATGAATCTGTGAAATGTAAAATTCTGATGAAATAAATCACTAAAGATAATATTAACTTAGTTGATTAGGTATTTGGGGCAAAGGAACATGCTATATAGTATGCTATACCATCTTTTCCAATCTCTCCTATTTTAATCTTTGTCACACACACACACACACACATACATGCTCCTCCTAAAGTACCTATTCCAGTCCTAAAAGAACCACTTCACACCTTGAAGACAAACTAACAATGGTCAAATAAAGTATCGGCCAATGAGTTTACCCAGTCCTAATCAGATGAGTTTGTAATGCAAGTTGTCATGAACTGAAGGCTCTATGACCCCTCCCAACTACTCCACCTGGACACCATTTAATCACGTTGAATGGCAACATGAAGAATAGAAAGTACACTGAAGTAGGTAGCAAGCGACCTAAATTTGTACTTCAGCTTCCCATTTACTAGCTACTCAACACATTAATCATTCATCGCCTCACTTCTAGAATAGGGTAACAATAATACTTGCTCTCCTTTCTCATTCAAAATTTTTATAAGATTCAAAAATGTATGTGAAAGCCCTTCACAAACTGTACAGTACTATGTACAACTAGAGTATTATTAACCTAACAATTTAAGACCCAGAGAATTCCTGGTGCATCCATTTATATTCAATAAAGCCATTACACATTTGACCTCACACATAGAAGCTTTGTAGGGTCTTGGGTACTCTCAGAGGTTTCCTGAAGTTCCCACTCATTCTAAAATAGTGAGCAGGAAAGAAGAAAGATGTGTTGCCAATGAAATTTAAAATGTCTTGAAGTTCACGTACATTGAATCTGCATACAAAAGAGAAGCAGAGAAACTGAGCCAAGCTTCCTAGCACAGCATCTCCCACCTTCATACATACCCTTTACGTCTCATGCCGCCTTTCATACTTCGAGGTTACACTGGTTGTTCATTAATCTGATCTCACCTGAAAATGTTCAGGAGATGGGATGGGGAAAAGGCAGAAGTACAGCAAAGTTTTCCTAGGGTCCAATATTCCTAGGGAATGGCCCTGCTTCAGAAAATTGTCTTCCCAATTTATCCAATTTCTTCAAACCCTTGCTCAACTCAATCTTATGTGAAGGCCTAATCTATCAACAATTTTAAGTTATAAAGTTATCCTACTATGAATCAGCTACCAAAATACTTCATTTAATTTCTATCTACAAGGCCTGGTGCACCTGCTCTTTTGAGTTGTTTTTTGTTTGTTTGTTTTGTTTTTGTCTTTGTTTTTAAGGAGGGTGCAGCTCACAGTGGCCCATGCGGGGATTGAACCGGAAACCTTGGTGTTATTAGCACCACGTTCTAACCAACTTAGCTAACTGGCCCCCCCTTGATTTGTTTTTATCCCCGTTTTTACTGTTGCTAACCACTTAACAAGATGGTTTTTTGGCTTTTTTGAGCATTAGAAATACTAAGTTTAAAGAGAAAGTAGTTGTAGACATGTATTAATATATGAAAGTGGAGAGAGCAGATATGATCTAAAAGCTAGAAATTTCTTCAAATCTCTCTGAGCAAAGCTATATTCCTATACACCTTATAGTAAGATATTTTAGGGCTCTTCATTCATTTATTCATAGCCTAAGAAATACTTATAAACATATGCTATATCTAAGCCTATGAGGGTTTTTCAGTGGGTATACCAGGCAGTGAAGTTTCATAATAGAGTTCACTTGTCAAAAAGTATACCTTGATTCTTCAGTGCTACACGATGTCTCTATGTAAAAGTTATTCTTTCGCAAAAGGAAGTATTTTATACAATACTTTCTTTTCTAGAACACATACAGATATCCATGACTCTGATTTGTCTCACAATTTATTTCAGTTCTATTAAACAAATCATATTTAACATGAATATATTCCACGTATAATTTTCTACAAATTAAAACGAAAGCTAATTTTTTACCTTCACTTTTTACAATTCCAACCTACAAGCTGATGTTTACTTAAAGGTCAGATAAAATATTACAACAAATTCTTAGCATTAAATATCTTTATATCAATGAATTTATTGAGAAAAAAATTAAGTAATGGCACCAAAACAAATTTCAAGAATTAAAACAAAAATTTTAGTCAATCAAGAAAAAAGTTTCCAGTAACTATTCATATAGTTAAAAACAATTACTAATCTCTACTAAAATCAGTTACATGAAGTAAGATTAATTAAGATTGTTCTCAATATTTTTAAACAAGATCACCTAACAGTGATTGTAATAAAAATAATGTTTCTTCATACAACTACCAGGTTGTGTGAATGGAAATTGAGGTGCAGTGCAACTAGATCTGTATATGTAAAGTAACAAGTTTGTCATACTTTGGAAGCTTCTAAAATCTTCTCTTGGAGCATGTCTACATCAGGATTTTCATCTCTTAAATAGCTAAGGTTTTCAGCAGGCAGTAAATAATGTGAGTTCAAAAAGAGCTGGGGTATCTCAGTTTTATCTTTTTAATCAAGAGTCAGATT